>NC_092498.1:91236096-96236096 GCF_047511675.1 Marmota flaviventris
ACAGCAAACAATTCTATATTAATAAATTCACAGCAAACAATTCTAGATTAATTCTAAGCACTGCAAAACACACTTAATCATGACAGGCTAATGTTAGACATTTCCTCTGCATGCTAAGTTCAAAATTCTTAAGCCTTAGGCTTTATGTCCAGTAGATGCACACTCACACTCACTAGACCACAGTGATCAGGTCTGAAACCAAGGCAGGCTTTTCCTGATGTGGAGGGGACAACTGGTTGAGGAGAGGGTCCTAGGGAGAAGTTACGGCTCTCACCAGGGTCCAGATGAGGTGGTAGAGTTAGAGAGCAGTAAGGATCACTCAGATGATCTGGAAATGATGACAAGTAATGGGATGTCAGGTCCTCATCAGGCTCTCCAGCTCAAGTGCATCCTTGTTTCAGCTGGCTGAATCCCTGTTCTTCAGCTCTATTATTTATACTAATCTGGGGGGCTTTTGACCCCTGCTTTCAATCCTTATCAGCTACTACTGTATTTCTCCATGACATCATTTACCCTGGGGTCAGAAACATCTGGTCTGACATCTGCACCCTGATCTTTCTTCGGCCTTTCCCTCTTATCAGGCGAAGACAGCCTGCCAGGGGCTCTACTCTATTTATCAGACTAAGGGGAAATAACTTGTCTGAGGCCATACTGGAGGGCTCTGTGGGTGTGCCTGGTGAAACTGCAGGTTTCAAACTGTAATTTTTAAAATGGAGTTGCTTAGGCTCAGGCCTAAGGCCATCCTCACATTGGGAGAGGAGGGAAAGAAAGAAAATGTCCCTTTTAAAATAAGGAGTGAGCCTTGCAGTGGCACACTCCTGTAATCCCAGCAGTTTGGGGGAGGCTGAGGCAGGAGGACTGAGTTTAAAGTTAGCCTCAGCAACAGCAAGGTGCTAAGCAAAAATCAGTGAGACTGCTGCTGAAAGCTCAGTCCTTGTGCCCAATGCCAATCCAATAATGAGGACATGATTTTGAGAAAAAGGAAAAAGGTTTATTGCTTTGCTAGCAAAGGAGAAACACAGGGGAATCCTGTCCCAAAGGCTGAGATTCTTCCCATCAGCAGGAACAGAGAAAATGAGATTAGAGAGGAGAGATCAGGAAGAAGATCAGGGAGGAGAAGGTTAGGGAAAAGAAGATCAGGGAAAAGTTTAGGGAAAGAAGATCAGGGAGGAGAAAGTTGGGGGGAAGAAGATCAGGGAGGAAAAGGTCAGGGAGAAGAAGTTTGGGAAAAAGGAAAAAACGTGTAAGTTTCAAAGTAACAAAGAGATAGTCAAAGCATCAAGTGAACCTCTGTTACAAGACCTTATCTCTAAATAAAACACAAAATAGGGCTTGGGATATAGCTCAGTGGTTGAGTGCCCCTGAGTTCAACCCCCAGTACCAAAATAAATCAATCAATGAATAAATAACAAAAAGTTAAAAAAAAGCTGGAGATGTGAAGGCAGGCATGGTGATGCACACCTGTAATCCCAGCAGCTCAAGAGGCTGAGGCAGGAAGACCATGAATTCAAAGCCAGCCTTAGCAATTTAGGATGGCCCTAAGCATGACCCTGTCTCTAAAAAAACCATTTTTTTTCAAGGCTGAGGATGTTCCTCAGTGGTGAACTTCCCCTGGGTTCAATCTCTGGTACCCCCAAAATAAATAAAATAAGCAGTGAGGGGTATATTCAAAATGAGAACTGGGCCACTGTTATATTTGTCCTGATGCTAAAGTAATAATGAGGACATGGTTTTGAGAGAAAAGGAAAAGGAAAAAGAAATTTTATTGCTTTGCTAACAAAGGAGAAACATAAGGAACTCCTCTTGGTGTGATCCCTGAAGCCTGGATTACTTTTTTTTTTTTTTTTTTTTTTGGTAAGGATAAGGGATTGATTCAGGGATGCTTAACCAGTGAGCCACATCTCCAGCCCTTTATTTATTTATTTTGAAACAGGTTTTCACTAAATTGCTTAGGGCATCCCTAAATTGCTGAGTCTTCCCTAAATTTGAACTTGAGATCCTCCTGCCTCAACTTCCAGAGCCACTGGAATTACAGGTGTGCAAAACTGGTCAGCTTGCATTGCTTGTTTGGTTCTTGTGGTGGCTATGTGCTCAAGTAGATAACTCTGCCTAGGATGAGGAAGAAAGGTAATCCTATTTCTTTGCAGGTGAAAGCAAGATTAGGGAGAGGGAGGGAGAGAGAAAGAGAAACAGGCAGACATGTCCATTTTAAAAATAAATCACAGTCAGGTATGGTGGAACACGCTTGTAATCCCAGCGGCTCCAGAGGCTGAGGCAGGAGGATGTTTGTACTGGCGCCCCCTCTTCCACAGAAAATCTTAACTAAGTTTCTCCAGAAATCTTCACCATAATTGATTTTAGGACTATAGCAAAAGAGTCTTTACAAAAAAGTTCAATGTAGGTTAACTTCCCATTTTCCAGTTCCTCTATTTTACATGGCCACTGGCCTGGAAGAAATCAGCACTCCAGATGCTGAATGCCCCTTTACTAGTTTTTCACAAACATTTATCCAGTATAGTAGTTTGTAGAAGTGTTTTTGCAAATGCAAAATGTGATTTTTTTTTTAAAGGATCCTTTAACAAGGCCTCTGGTCTTGAGCTGGAGCTTCACAGAGATGTTTACATTTCTAAGATTAGAGAAATTACCAATTAGGCTCCATGGTAAAAGCTGACAGGGGGAGGAAAGAAAGGGGAGAAAAAGCTCTCCCCTTCTCAGATGTTGTCCTTGAAGGGTTACCTTTCCCAAAACAGTGAAAGAAAAAGCTGCTTTTATGTGAATTCTGCAGACCGAACATCTGAGTAAGGGGAAACCAGGAACAAGAGGAGGTAAGCGAGAAATATACACGAGAGTTTATTTATCAGAGCTGACAAAGAAAGTCCATCTCTATAGCAGAGAGAGGCAAAACTGGCTTGTGATCTGAGACTTTTATGGGTCAGGCTCAGGAATCAGAGCCCCATAAGTTCTAATGCAGGTGGTTAAGGGTTGGGTTGGTATGAGAGAGTGGTGAGCCTTTCTTAGAAACGCCCTTGGGTGGGAAAGTGAACTTTTTCTTTAAAATGGTGGCTGTCAATTACCATGGCTTTCCAGATGTTAAGCAAGGACCTTATATTGAGCCCCTCCCCTTACATAGGAATAAAGTTCTGAAAATACTTGAACTTGGGGTTCAGGGGATTAATTGATTACAGCAAAAGCTGTGCCCTCTGAACCTGGCTGCAGCCAAATAAAAGTGTTTCCTGCTATCTTCACTGCCTAGCCTCCTCTGTCCCTACAACATTCTGAGTTCTAAATTGGCCTCTGAAAGAGCCAGGCACTAATCAAATGAGACCCTGTTTCTAAATAAAATGCAAAAAAGGGCTAGGGATGTGGCTCAGTGGTTGAGTGTCCCTGAGTTCAATCCCTAGTACCAAAATAAATAAATAAATAATAAAAAGTCTAGGATGTGGTTCAGTGGTAAAGTGCTTCTGAGTTCAATTCTCCAGTACCATAAATCAATAAATACGTCCTTGAAGTGGCAGAACAGAAAGGGCTATATTCAAAGCATAAAGTGGACCACTGGGGTATATGATCGATCTCTCTCTCTTTTTTTTTTTGAGTTTAAGGAAGACATTTTTTTTATTTAACATTTTACTATTTCAGGATAATGATAATAATACACATTTAAATGGCACTTACTGTGGGCCAGAATACATTCTAAATGCTTTGCAAATTGTTAATCATTGAATCTCCACAACAACCATATGAGATAGATCCGATTATCAGCTCCATTTCATTATAGACGAAGAAACTGAGACAGAGAAATTAGGCACTTGCACAAAGTCACAGAACTTGCCAGCGATGAAGCCAGAGTTCAAGAAAGAGAGGTGGGCTCCAGAATCTAGGTGCATCACAGTAAATTTAAAGTAATGGGCTGGGGATGTGGCTCAAGCGGTAGCGCGCTCGCCTGGCATGCGTGTGGTCCAGGTTTGATCCTCAGACCACAAAGATGTTGTGTCTGCCGAAAACTAAAAAATAAATATTAAAAAATTTTTTCTCTCTCTCTCTCTCTAAAAAAAAAGTAATGTGTGCATATATACATTGAATGTATCCACTCTCCAAAGGTATATCAAAGGTGCATTTTATATCAAAAATTTCATTTTATATCAAAGATTACCTCTGGATCTGAATCAGCATATTGAATTGGAGGTGGGAATTCAATTTGATTTGGCAAATATTTGTTTATCTGTGGAGGCTTAAGATATGAATAAGATGTAGTCACTCCTTAAGAGGACAATGTGTAGTGGGAAACAGAAGTAAGTAAACAGCTCATTATTGTACACTGTGGTAAGTGCGCACTGCTCCTATTGTGTCAACAAAGCTTGTGGGCTGCTAAAGACAAAGGGATTAATTCTGTCTGCCAGGTTTCAGAAGATTTCACAGAGGTAGTAATTGAGCCCAGCCTTGATAGCAGACAGGCTTCGATCATGGATGGGAAGAACCTTCCAGGGGATGATTATATAGGGAGCAATAAAGGGGCGATAATAAACTAGCTCTGTAATATTACATGAATTCTGCCCTTGAGGGTATACTTTGCACAAAATAGGTAGTATTTTCAGTCAGTATTAGTCAGCTGGTATTTTCTTTTTAGCTTCCCATTCCCACCCCAATACTATAAACTGAGAAGCTGGGCTAGACCCAAGGAGGATACATTTACCCAAGCTAGGAGGGATAAATTTCCTAGAATCCCAACAGCATAGAAGATTGCCCAAATTAGGATGTCAGGCAAAAGTTAATCCTGATAATAGTGTCAGAATAACAGGAGCTGGCTAGAGAGGCAGGCAGCAGTGTCTTGAGAAGGACAAGGCTAGTGGTGTGAGGAAGGTGGGGCTTCGGCCAATGGCACAGCTGTATGCCCTTTAAATCACTGGAGCCTCAGAGTGGAAGGGAAACACCTTTAAAATTTATAAGCAACACTCCATGAACAGAATTACATTGTTCAGCTTTCTATAATCCATAATTCCTCTGCGTGTAATAACATGTGATCAGCCCTTCTTGGACCCAGCAGCTTCAAATAACTCAAATAATTGCTTGCCGTCCCACTGAGAAAAACTTCCTGACACTTCTGTGTCTTTTTGGAGCCTCATCCTTTCCTTCTTTAACTCTTCATGTCAGGGTGCCCCAAACACAAAACTGAACCTCTTGGCATCAGATTCACCATTTTAGGTCAGGAGCCATTTTATCCAGCTATATGATCTCTTTCACTCAGATTTAAAGGTGGGCCCTGAATCGAATCACATTGAAGAATTGCTTTTTATTGCAGCCTCTATTCTTATTCCCTTTCCCCCATTCCTGGAACTCCCATTAGGCATTTTATTTTGTTTATTTATTTTCAGTATTGGGGATAGAGCCCAGGACACATTACAACTGAGCTGAGCCTCATCATTAGACCCACAACAATATTGTTTTTTTTTTTTTTAGTACCAGGGATTAAACCCAGGAATATTTAACCATTGAGCCACACCCCCAGCCATTTATTTTTATTTTGAGATAGGGTCTCAATAAATTGCTTAAGACCTCTAAGATGCTAAAGCTGACCTTGAACATCTGATTCCTCCTGCCTCAGCCTCCCAAATTGTTGGGATTACAGGGTACACCACCATACCCAGCCTGCCCACTCTTTTGGGGGACACCAAGGATTGAACTCAGGGTTACTGGAGCACTGAGCCACATCCCCAGGACTTTTGTATACTTAGAGACAGGGTGTCACTGAGTTGCCATCCTGTCCCAAGAATTCAAATTTACTTCACACATGATTCTCATGAAGGATATTCTACAAGTCTTCCTACTCCTGGAAGAAAGCAGGTGGGGTCACCCAAGAGACACAGGAAATATTTTCTTTCCTCTTTCTTGGTACTGGGGGTGGAACTCAGGGTTACTAGAGCACTGAGCCACATCCCCAGGACTATTTTGTATTTTATTTAGAGACAGGGTCTCCCAATCTTGCAGTTGCTAAGGCTGGCCTTGAACTCTCAATCCTCCTGCCTCAGGCTCCAGAGCTGCTGGGATTAGAGGCCTGTCCCACCACATGGGATATTCTCAGCCCTTCTATTTTATTCTTTTTATTTTGAGAAAGACTATTGCTAAATTGCTCTGGGTCTCACAAAATTGCTGAGCCTCACCTCTAACTTGCAATCCTCCTGCTTATCCTTCCAAATGGGATTACAGGCAGGAGCCACCTCACCCAGCTCCACCCTAATCTTGAAGTCCTGGAGCACGGGGTTCCTGAAGGTCACATTTTCCTGCCTGGGTTGGTGGGCCCAGGGTCCTTGGATATCAAATGAGGGCCAGAATGGTCCAGTCAGCCTCTGATTCCATGTTAAAGACCTGGGCATTCTTTCCCTTATTAGCCTATCCCTCCTCCTCTGTTCTTTTACCCTACACCTATAATCTCCTCACTCCCCAGCCCTGGGAGGCTAATTTTTGAGTCTCTCATTTCCACTCTAGGCCAAGAGTAAAGGTTTATCTTCTCGCTGCTGGATCAATTCTTGGTCTTGTGATGGGCTCCACAGTTCCCAAAAGGAAAAAGACCCACCCTTAAGGGCCCCAGAGTGGTCACATATTAGGCAGCAGGCTAACAAATACATTCCTTCCTTTTCTAGACAGTATAGATTTATGATGTTTCATTTGTTTGTTCTGGAGGATTGAACCAGGGGCAAACCACCATTGTGTTCCCTTCTCAGCCATTTGTATTTTTGATTTTGAGATAGGGTGTCACTAAATCGCCCAAGCCATCCATGGATTTGCCATCTTCCAGGTTTAGCCTCGAAAATCGCAGGGATCACAGGCATTGACCACCATGTCCATCTTGACCTTTTCCTAAAATTTTATTTTTTGGCTGTGCTGGAGATCCAATTCAGGGCTTCATGCAGAAATGCAGAAAAACAGTCATAAGCGGTTTGGCCAGATGCTCAACACGTTCATCTTAAATCCAGATTGCTATTGGGCCGCCAAAAAGGCAAAAGCCCTCACAATTCTATTATTTAGCCTATTAAAGAATAGTCCATTTTTATTCATTTCGTGCTCACCAACCCCCGCCCCCACGCCGCCCCGACCCAGATTGAACCCAGGATGGCTCTACCATTGAGCTAGGTCCCCAGGGCTTTAAAAAAAAATAATCCATTTTGAAATGAGTATGGTGGTCCATGGGTAGGATCCCACAATTCAGGAGGCTGAGGTGGGAGGATCCCAAGTTCAAGACCAACCTCTGCAGTTTAGGGAGACCCTGGGCCAAAATGAAAAATAAAAAAGTTTGAGGATGTAGCTAAGTGATCAAAAGGCCCTGGGTTCAGTCCCTAGTACTGCCCCAAAGGACGATAATCAAATAAAAATAACAATTTTCAAAAACCAACCCCAATAACCCCAGAGGCTGAATGTTTTCTAGGACATGCAGATGCTAATTCACAACAAAGCCTGGGGGGGGGGCTGTGTGGCTAGGGAAGGACAGGGTAGTTTGGATCACACAGAGGAGAGTCAAAAGAGGGGAAGGGTTAAGGGGTAGGAAAGGTTGCAGAGTGATTCAGACATTACCCTATGTGCATATATGACTGGTGTAATTCTACATCACATACAACCAGAAGAATGAGAAGTCATCGACCGTTTATGTATGATGTGTCCAAGTGCAGTCTACTGTCATGTATGACTTAGTAGAACAGAGAACAAAATAAAATAAACACCATTTTTTGGAGACATGTTCTCCCTACATTTCTCACACTGGTGTGGGGGCTGAGACCCTTCTTCCTCAGTCTCCTGATTCCTGGGATGATGGGTCTGTCCCACAGACCCTGAGCCCACCCATGCATTTTCACCTGCTCCCCAACTGGTATGGGTGTTATTGATGGGAGTGTGAGGAAACCGTCTAACCCTTAAGTAGACCTGACAGCAATGGTGTGTGCCTGACCTAACGATGACCAAAGTCTTATGTTGAGAAAAACCTGCGGATCCAGAGAATGGAGATTAAAAATTGGGGAATGGGGGCTGGAGATGTGGCTCAAGCGGTAGCGTGCTCGCCTGGCATGTGTGCAGCCCGGGTTCGATCCTCAGCACCATATACAAACAAAGATGTTGTGTCCGCCAAAAACTGAAAAATAAATATTGAAATTCTCCAAAAAAAAAAAAAATTGGGGAATAGGCATCATGCTGTTTTAGGGTAACCGAGGCCCATAAAGCGAGGAAACATTAAAGAGGGAAATTCGTAGGTCACTGGTAAAGTGCGTGCTTAGCGTGCCCCGGACTCTGGGTCCCATCCCTGCATGTACATTACAAAAAAATGTTTCAAAAGGGAAATGTAGCTTCATTCTTTCTGTGAAGCTGGGCCCAACCAGGCCCCTGGGCCCATCAAGGGATGTAAAACCTCTCACCTTCCAATGAACCACACCCAACCTACAAAGAGAGAGGTTTAGGGAGGAGAATATAGGATCACTTTCCAGGAAAGGTGGAAAGGAGGAGCACTAAAGGGCAGGTTGTGGCCCACAATGCAAAGCTGTGTATGGGCGGGTTCCGTGGAGGCGTGGCGCGCCTATAAGAGCAGAGGGACCCCAGCTGGAGCTGCGCACTTCACTAGAGCCACTGAAGGCTTCTGGAATCCCAGGCAGTGTCTGGTGAGTAGAACACTTTGGTAGGGTGGAGGTGCTCTGGATAGCCTTGGCCCTGCAAGCTGTGAGGAGGGGGGTTGAGGAGGGGAAGAGGTTGCTGGGCTCCTGGGTTAACTCCCTGGGACAAGGAAAGGGTGCAGGCGAGAGCGAAGGTGACCTCACAGGTTGAGGGCCAGGGTGCCAAGATTGGGCTTGCCTGGGGGGCCCTGGTGTGTATTCCCGAAAGCGGGGCCTAGGGGTGATCCCTGGCTGCGTGTTCCCTTGTGAACACTGCGATCACTCAGGCATGATTTGGAGCTGCCACAGGCCATTCTTTGAGCTCCAGTTTGTTTACCACTGAGATTGAACTCAGGGGCACTTGGGCCACTGAGCCACATCCCCAGCCCTGTTGTATTTTTCTTTTCCACACAGAGTCTCATTGATTTGCTCAGCGCCTGGCTTTTGCTGAGGCTGGTTTTGCACTCGCAATCCTCCTACCTCAGCCACCAGAGCCCCTGGGAAGACTGGCGTGCACCGCATTGCGCCCAGCTACTTTTTCAGTTTGGGCTACTGGGATTAAACCCAGGGGCGTGCAACTGCTGGGGCACACCCCTGGCCTAGTTTCTTTTTTTTATTCATGTTTTGATTCTGGGATAGGGTGTCTCCTGGAGTTGCTTCCTAATTTAGCTGCCATATTCCTGATCAGCCTCTCCAGCTGCTGGGAGGATTAAAGGCAAGTGCCACTGTGGCCAAAGCTCCCAAGGGTCTTTAATGTGATGGTTTGGGCGGTCTGATAATGGTGGTGCATTTGCTGGATAGCAGGCAGGCGGTAGGAGAGAACAGGACCACCCAGGCCTGGCTCCCAGAGCCTCCCTAGACTACTGCATGCTGGGAATGAAACCCAGAATTGCCAGGGACTTGGGAACCTTAGGCAATAGCTCTGGCACTGAGCTAGCTACCTCCTGAACTCTAGGCCTTGGCTTCTGGAAGGGACATCCGTCGCCATGACTTCTCTGGCTTTACCACAGTTTTACCAAACTGATTGTGGCCGTCTGGCTTTGAAGACCCGTGCTTCAGCCTTGAAAGTGAACTCCACACTGACGACCATTTCAGGCTGTTGTATAAGATGAGGTCTCTCCAAGTTGCTCAGGATCTAGCCAAGTTGCTGAGGCTGGTCTTGAACTTGCCATTCTCCTGCCTCAGACTCGTGAGTTGCTGTGGGGTCACAGGCCCAAGCTACCACTCTGCCACCTGCCCTTTGTTAAGTGTCACCACCTGCAAAATTTAGGCCCAGGAAGTCTTTAGAGGGTAGACATGGAAAATTTTCTCTTTCTCGTTTTTTGAGGATAATGGGGATGTAACACAGGAGTGATGTATCAGAGAACTCTGTACACAGCTCGTGTAGTTCTTTGGCACCAGGGGTTGAACTCAGGGGTGCATAACTACTATTTCTACTTTGAGACAGGGTCTGCCTAAGTTTGGGGCCTTGCTAATTGGCTGAGGCTGGCTTCAAACTTGTGCTCCTGCTCCCTCAGGCTCTTGAGCTGCTGGGATGATAGGCGTGTGCAACTGTGCCTGGCCTATGTCCGCATTTAGATATTTTTCGCTCTTGTCAGGAATAGTTGAGTTTTTGAAGTATCCGAGTATGGGGGGATTTGGGGTGACTTTCTTATTGACTATTTAAGACGTTTTTGAGCTGTCGAGGGGCCTTTATTTATATGCTGAGAATCAAACCCAGTACTTCACACTAAGTAAGCTAAGCAAGTGCCCTATCACTGGGTTAGAACCCCAGACCTCCTGTGAAGTTTGACAAAGCTTTTGTCTTAGTCTACCCAGTCCTGTGTCTCTGTGAATGTCAAGTGAATACATTGAGTGTATTATGCTTTCCTTGGATTAGGGCCAGAGAGATTACTTATATCCCTGTGATTGAGGATGCTACCTTTCATCTGTGTGCTTTCTGATTCATTTGCCACCAGAAGCACATGTGTAATGCCACCTCCTAAGGAGGCTGAGGGAGAATTCCTTCTTGAAGGCCAGCTGGGTAGATAGACTTCCACTCAACAGGAAGTGAAAAGGGCCAGTGGGGGGAGTGTCACTCAATGACATAGTGCTTTCAGAAGGTCAGTGAAGCTTGGGGATCATTTCCTAGCACCATAAGATGAGTCAGTGAAGAAAATGGTTTCTCTTGAATTCCTTCTCAGATGGTAATCTTCTGGAATATTTGAAGCCCTGCTTATCATTGCCAGGTTTCTGAGAGCTCGGCTGTAATTTGTTCAACCTTGTATTTCCCCCCGTCCTCTTTTAGATGGTTTTATTGTCTGTTTTCCCTGTAGTTCCCATGATATCTCTAGATGTGTGTATCGGCCGTTAGTTTGCATGGAGCCGTTTCCTGGCTCCTCCTGTACAGTTTCAGTAGTATAGAGATTACTTGCTTTGTGATACCAGGGATTGAACTCAGGGCCACTTGAACACTGAATCACATCCCCAGCCCTTTTTTGTGTGTGTTTTGTTTAGTGACAGTGCAAGAAAGTCTCTGCAGCAGCGATCCAAATGGATGTTAGGGCGATGGAGAAGAAGCCTCTGTTGGGATGTGTGGTCTCTGGTCCGGGTTCCAAGACTAAAGCATATGATTCTAAAGAGCGGCTGGAGTACCTCAAGTCACAGTTACTCATGGAGGACCATCTGGGAACGAAGGACTCTATGTGGAGTCCGAGGTCTGTGAATTCCTACCACCGTGAGGGGGCTAAGCCCAAAGCCCGCAAACCACGCCAGCTGAGTTCCACGTGGAGTGGGAAGCCACGTCCCAGAGGACCGGTGGCTTTTGGTTCGGATTCGAAGCCTGAGGGAGACTGGGCATCGCAAAAGGAGGAAGGTGTCCGATTGAGAGATGTATCGGAAGTGGCATACAAGGGAAAAGTTGACATGCCCTCCCCGAAATTAGGTTTCTCCCATAAGGAGGATCAAAGAGGGAGCGCTGAGATCCGAGGAGATGAAGCGAAAAAGCGGGATCCGAGCCGTCCTAAGAAGACACGTGCCTTTGAGTGTATGTACTGGGTACCTGACTGTGACTCAGACACACTGTCCGAGTACCTGGAGAACAGGGAGGAGATCGTGGTTGTGGAGGTGAGCTCTTCCGAGAGTGCCTGTTCAGCTCCTGGGCCGCAGGCTGGGTCTCCCAGAATCAAGTCCCAGCAGTGTGACTGGAGCGCCCCTGAGGACGCCTCTGTGGAGGACAGCTCCGGGACTGCGGGGTCCCTGAGAAGAAAAAAGAATTCAGCAGAAGAGGAGAGGGGGAAGTTCAGGAGAGACGGAGAGGTGGTCCTGGAAGCTGACTTCAGGGAGGCCAGTGATCACCTAACAAGCAGCCCAAAGCTCCGGAAGGGTGCGCAGAGCAGGGAGAAGGAAGCCACTGCTCTCTCTCCAAACCGCAGGATGATCTGTGTGTTGAAGGGAGACCCCGATTACGACATCGCGCTGGAGGATTTGGAGGACAGCCAGGATGAATGGATCTATGAGGTGGAAGGCCTCTTCCAAGAAGTCCACGCCGAGGACCGTCTGATTTACATGAAGGGCAGAATTTTTAAAGAGATTGGGACAGCAGAATCCTGGAGGTCTGAGGTCCCTCACCCACCCCTTCTGCTGTTGAGCGGTGGTGGAAAGGTGGGTGAGTTGTGCCGCAGCCCGGCTGGCTGGGCAAAATAACCGGGGGGGTGACGAGCAACTTGTGTACATTGATGCAGCAGGAGTGGGAGCCGTTTATTGTAGGACAGGAGTGGTATATATACATTCCACACAGCTTATCTTAATTAACATAAACTAGATTCAGCAGTCAACCAATAAGGCATCTCTACACTTAATGGCTGGCTGGCGTTACTTTACAAACCACTCCTTCTGGCAAAATGCCAGGTGCCATCCTGACTTGTTACAGACCACCTGGAGGGATCACGGTCCCAGTGGGGCTCTCGCTTCCCCATCTCGGGAGGGGAGTCAGTGGGCCTGTGGGCGGAGCCAAAGTCATTCTGACTTTGACCAGTGTCCCTGTTGGAGCAAGGCGGCCTTGGCCCACCCTGCAGAGAGCCTGCAGGGTGAAAGGCTTCCCTTGATTGAGCTTTGGCATTGATTATGTCTCCTCAACTCCCAAGCCTTGGCCCTGAGTGTGTGTGGGGGAGGGGTTGGAGGTCACTTGACTGAAAGGCCCTTCGTGCCCCGCAGTGGTCTTAAAGGGCCTACTAATAAGTGAGCCCTGACAAGATTTCAGAATGAAGACCTTTAGCTTTATCACATCCTGGATACTAGAGATCTATTCCTACCGAGGCTTGTGAGACTGTGTCTCTTCATTTCAGGTAATGTTTTGCTTCTCGTTCTTTCCTAGACTGAGCTCCTCCAAAGAGATTGTACCCCATTGGCGTCTGCACGGGAAAGAAGAACTTCCCCGGTAAGGACTCCAGCAGACCCACAAACAAGTTAGGAAGACTGTGAAGTCTTAAAAACAGAATAAATGAGATTGAATAAATATGGCATTCCTGAATGTGATTAAGCTTTTCCCCTTCTCAGTGTACCACCCAAAGTGTCTTGAGTCACAAATATCAAACCCACACCTGCCATTCTCTTTAAACACTTTTTTCCCCTAGTTGTAGATGTGCACACTGTCCCCCGCCACACACCCTGTTCTTTATTTCATTTTATTTTTTTTTACATAGTGCCAGGGTCTATCCGGGCACCTCACACAGGAGAGGCAAGTGCTGAGCCACTGAGCTACAACCCCAGCCCCGCCGTTAAGTTTGGATATTTATTTGTCCCGTGGTATTTGCATGGGTCTGTTTTCAGGGTGCCTCGTGGCTACTATAACACATGGTATTCTCAGGTCCTTTGGAGTCATGTCTTTTCACATGATTCATGCACATGTTCCCTATATTTTCAATCACTCTGACTGTTACCCAACTGGACTTAAATGCCATCTAAATAGATGACTGACTATTCTGAGAATAGTGACAAGAATAAAGTGTCTTCACTACAGATTTTCTGATTGGTACTGGAGGTCAAACATGGGGGTGATTTACCACGGGGCCGCATCCCCAGCCCTTTCTTGGACACAGGCTCCCCTCCAATTGCTTGGTTCCTGACTTGCTGAGGCACCACTGGAACTCGGCGGTACTCCTCCCTTGGTCTCCCGAGTCGCTGGTATAATTGGTGTGCCGCCAATATTTATTTGGATATTTATTTATCTTGTCTTATTGGCAGGGGAGTGTTTTCTCCCTTTGCCACCAGATCACATTTCTCCCCTCCCTCCCCTTCCCAGCCCTGTCCATTTTCATGCAACGCTGGCCAGGCCCAAGGCACTTGGCTCTGTCTTCCTGGGCCTGGTTCCTTGTTGCAGCCCCTGGGCATCCTTCTCGAAGACCCTGTCCCTGTCATGTGATTTCAAGGTCCATTTTCAAGCCCTCTCCTGTGTCTCCCCTCAGTTCTCCTTGTACTGTGGTGTCTTGGAACTCCCTGGACCTTCCCATCCTCCTGCTTATCCCTAGACTGCTCTCCTCGAATGTGTCCTGGCTTCCCCCAACACTCCCCAAATCCTGAAGGACCGGATCCCCTACAATGCCCTCCTTTGGTCCTCCTTTGGTCTCAGTCTCTCTCTGAGGATCTACTCACCTGGGGCATAGGAGTGGAATTGGCTGGCTTTTGTACCCTGAACGCTCCCTATGGAAAACACAGCCCTATCCCACGCCTGGACCCCCTTCGCAGCTGGAACCTTTACACCTGGCAGTGGACTTGAGTCTAGGGACAACCTTGCCCTTCTTGATCCCCTCCCTTCCATCCCGTGACCTCTAACCTTGCATCCTGCCCCAACCCATCCATCCCTAACCCTGACCCTTCATGCTCCAGTCCCCAGGCCTGGCCGCCTACCTTAGCCCCTGACTGCATTCTTTGTGTCGTGTGACTTCATGTCGTGTCACTTGGTGTTGGGTCTGACCCAGGGGCCCCTTGCTTGGACCCTCTAGCGCATTCCCCACCGTGTCCTTTATGCTGCCCTCTGTCTCCTCACCCTAGTGTTGCCCCTTCCTCTCCTTTCCCTCGTGCTTTCCCTGCAGCACAGGACTCTTGCTCCTTTGGTCCATAACCCTCTGTTGGTCGGGTCGGTCCCTTGCCTGGTATCCTTGCTTGGATCCTGGATCTTGCCCTTCTCTGCACCCACCGGGAGCCCGTGCAATGCCCTCCTGTGCCATCCTCCTGCATTTGCCCTAGTAGGACACCCTTGCCAGGTTGCTGATCTTTGATTTTAATCTAGGTGAAGGCATCTTATGGGAAACGGAGCACTGCCCCTCGCCTGGGAACCTTTGCTCTCCCTGGGCCCTTGGTCCTGCACTCGGAACCCTGACACCTGGCAGTGGTGCTGGCACTCAAGGTTGCCTCCCTTCTGCTGGATCACCTGCCTTCTCCCCCGAGCCCTGTCCACTGTCCTGAGGCCCCTGCCTCAGCGCTGGCCCTTGGCCCCCCATTTCCTAGCTTGGCCCCTCACTTGAGTCTCTGGTGGTCCTTGTTGCCCATTAACTGGGGGCCCCTTGCTTGGACCACTCTCCTTCTCTCCTTGGTTTCCCTGCACTGCAATCCACTAGTGCTGCCTGCCAGCCTGTACTTGACCTTCCCTGCTCTCCCCTACTGAGGGACCTCCTTTAGAAACCTAGCCTGGGCTCCTTGCTATAGTCCTGACCCCAGCCCACCAGCACCCATCCTCCAGGTTTTCCTGCTGTGCCATCCTTTGCCCCCGCCATGGTCCCTCTCCCTGTTAGGCTCTCTTTCCTGATCCGTTTCCCAGGATGATCACCCAAGCCAGGAGACTTGACCTGGCCTCTTGGCCCTGTGGGCTCCCTTTGGGAAAACGGAACCCTGCCCCTTGCCTGTGCCCTTTTGCCTCCCTCAGCCTGGTCTATGCTGCCCAACCCTGAAACCTCAAGGCTTCCTCCCCCTGTGCCACCTTCTTCCCTCTCTCCCCTCCCTATTCTCCCAAGCCCTGCCAGGGCTCTGGAACGTAGCTCTACATTCCTGGGCCTGACTCCTTGCTTGAGCACTTGGCTGCCTTGCTCGAGGACCCTATTCCTGTCCGTTGGTTTCAGGCTCTTTGCTCGACCCTCTCCTGTGCTGCCCCTCTGTTCCCCTTGTGCTGTGGTATCCTGGTATAGCCCGGACCCTCCACTCCCCCTGATTCTCCCTAGCCAGGGCTCCTCCAATGGGTCTTGACTTCCAACCACCCAGCAACTCCCACCCCCACTTCTGGACCCAGGGTTTCCCCACAAAGGGCCCTATCCACTGTCCTCAGCCCCCAGCCCCAGCCCAGACCTAGGCTCTCCATTCCCTGGCCTGGCTCTGCGCTTGAGCCTCTGGTGGCCCTTATTGCCCAGTGCATCACTGGGCGTTGAATGCGGGACCCTTGCTTGGGCCTCTTTCTGCTCCTCTTTGCTACCCTGCACTGCGGTCTACAAGTGCTGCCTGCCTGCCCAGCCCTGCCCTCACCTGCCCTCCCCTGGTTTGGGCCTTGAGACTTCATGAGCCTCTGGGGACCCTTCTTGCTCCGTGCTTCGCTGGGCTTGAACTGTGGGCCTTGCTGGGGCCTCTTCCCTGCTCCCTTGATTTCCTTACACCTCAGAACCCTAGTGTCTACCTGGCCCTGCCCTTCCCTGCTCTCCTTGGCCTGGGCTCTACTCTAGTTACATAGCTGGGCTCCTTTTTGGGGTCCTAACCACACCCCACCAACACCTATTCTCTGGCCCTTCACATTGTGCCCTTCTTCGGCCCTCCTGTTGTCCCTGTCATTGCTGGGCCCCTTTTCCAGATCCCTTTCCCAGGATGCTCCCCAGGGCCAGGGGACTGTAACTGGGTGCTTGGCCCTGTGGAGTCCCTTTGGGAAAACGTAGCTGTGTCCCTTGCCTGGGCTCTTTGGCCTCAGCCCGCAGTCTTCTCCTCAATCCTGTTACCAGCAGTGAACCTGGGCCTTGAGCCCTCCTCTCCCTGCACCACTCTCTCCCCTTACTCCCCTTTCTTCCCTCCCCAGCCATGACTCTTTTCATGGGACCCAGGACAGGGTCCTGGCACTTGACTCTCTATTCTTGTGCCTGGTTCCTTACTGCAACCTCCGGCCGCCCCTCTCCAGGACTCTGTCCCTTGATTTCAGTCCCCTTGCTCGGCCCCTCTCCTGTGCCTCCCCTCTGTTCCCCTTTACTGTGGTATTTGGCATTGCTCAGACCTGACCCTCCCCCTGCTTCTCCCTAGCCTGGGCTCCTCCAATGGGTGTTGACTCCCCACTGACACGCCCCAATCCATAACCAAAGGTGTCCTTCTCAGTGCCCTCCTGTGGCCCACCTTTGGTCCTGGTCTCTCTCTGAGGATCTACTCACCTGGGGCAGAGGAGTGGAATTGGCTGGCCCCAGGGCCCAGAAGGCTCCCTATGGAAAACAGCCCTGCCCCTCGCCTGGGGGCCCTTTGTAGCTCATCCTTGACATCTGGGCCTAGCAATGACCTTGCCCTGGGCAATCCCCTGCCTTCCCTCCCTTGCCCTCTAGCCTTGCAAGCTCCTGCTAAGCCAACCCAGACCTCCCTCACCCTGACCCTTCACCCTACAGTCCCCAGGCCTTGCTGCCTGCCTGAATTCCTTACCACATTTCTTGTGTCTCCTTGCTTTGTCTGGTGTCTCTTTGGGTCTTAACTAGGGGCCCCTTCTTTTGGCCCCCTAGCACGAACCCCTCTGTGCCCTTTGTGCTGCTCTCTGTCTCCTCATCCTAGCACTGCCCCTTTCTCTACTTCCCCTGGTGCTTTTTCCTGGAGCAAAGGCCTTCTGATCATTATGTTCCTAATATCTTTTGGTGGGGTCGATCCCTTTCCTGGGCTCCTAGACTGGGTCCTGGCACTTGCCCCTCTCTGCACCTACTGTAATCCTCCACCGTGCCCTCCCATCACACTCCTCCTGGCCCCAGTCCCTTTCCAGGCCCCCTTAGCCTGGTCCCTGGCCCTTGATTCTCATCTGGGCCAGGATGTCTTATAGGAAACAGAGCCTGGCCCCTCACCTGGGCCCCTTGTTCTCCCTGGACCAGGGCTGCACCTGGAACCATGACACTGAGAAACTGATGTGACTCTATTTTTGAGAAACCAGCCTCTACCTCAGAACAAAGCTTGTCCTAGAAAGGAGGCGTGACTCTTGTCCTTGGAAAAACCCACAGAGCACTCCTAGCACATACCCACCCTGCTGAGTTGTTTGTCTGAAAATAACAGGAGAGATCTGCGGAGCAATGTGTCCCTGACTCAGTTAGGCTAAGTGAGGACCCATAGAAACCCCCTAGCAACCACCAATCATCAGGAGACAGAGAAAATACCTGAGATGCCAGATGACCCCCCCAGTAGTTTAGTGGTTGATAACATGTTAGGAAACCATGTAGTTTGGCATGTACACCACTCATGGCTTAAAAATCAGTTCAAACGAATCCCCCTCTTGTACTAACCAATCACCTCTACCCAAATTGTTCCTGCCAATGAAGAGTTGTTGTTTGATTTTCCCTCAGTGTGAAATGATTTGCTGTGTGATGTTGTGATGCATAGAGTATCCTCCAAAAAATAAAAAAATCTCCAGGCTCAAGCTTGCAATAAAGACTCTTGAGTGATTGCATCGGATTCGGCTCCTGGAGGTCTACTGGGATCCCAGGAATCTGGCATTACAACACTGGGCAATGGCGCTGGGCCCCGAGCCTGCCTCCCCCTGCTGGATCCCCTGTCTTCCCTCCCCATCCCTGTCCACTGCCCAGAGCCCCCTGCCCTAGCACTGGTCCTTGGCTCTCTATTCCCTGGCCTGGCTCCTCTCTTGGGCCTCTGGGGGCCCTTCTTGCTCCGTGCTTCCCTGGGCTTCAACTGGGAGCCTCACTGGGGCCTCTTCCCAGCTCCACTTGGTTTCCCTGCACCTCAGAACCCTAGCACTGCCCCTGCCTTCCCAGCCCCACCCTTCCCTGCTCTCCCCTGACCTGAGCCCTCCTGTCGGTCCCTAGCCTGGTCTCCCTTCTGGAGTCCTGGTCTGCACCCCACCAACAACCTTTCCCCGGCCCTTCCTGCTGTGCCCTCTTTTGGCCCTGCCGCAGTCTGGCTGGGCACAAATGCCGCAGTCTGGCTGGGCACACAATCACGAGCCACCACACAGCTTGTAGATTCAAACAGCAACTCTTTATTCCCGAACTCACACCAGCCGTCTACAATCACATTCTGGGGAAATCCACGTTCTCTGCCCAAATCCACCTCCACTGGGCTTCTGTCTCCCAAAAAATACTGTCTGAATCCCGTGAGAACTCAAGGGGAACTCAGGCAGCAGGATACGCCCTATTCCCAGCAGGAATAATCTTAAACCTGGAATCACCCTAAACCCGGATAGTCCTAAACCTGGAACTCCCTAAACTTGGATCATCCTAAACTGGGAACACCCTAAACCCGGATCCGCCTTGGTCCTTGAGCAAGGTCACATACATGCAATGTCACTGCAAAATGTCCTATTTCCACGAGTCCTTCCACTAAGCAACATGGGGTACACTGGCAAGGAAATTGTCATACCTACTTGGCTAATGGCTCCCAGCATGGCCCTCCTGTTTTCCTTGTCCCTGCTGGGCCCTTTTCCTAGATCCCTTTCCCAGGATGCTCACCAGGGCAAGATGATGGAACTGGGATGTTTAGCCCTGCAGGCTTCCTTTAGGAAAAGTTAGCCTTGCCCCTTGCCTGGCGCTTTGGCCTCCCTCAGCCTGGGCCCTCCTCCACAATCCTGACACCCAGCAATGAACCTGGGCCTTGAGCCCTCCTCTTCCTGTGCCACCCACTCCTTTTATCCCCCTTTTCTCCCCATGTACCACCACAGCCAGGAGAGAGGGGTCTTGCCCTTCCAGACGGGAGACCTCTCCCACATGCGTGTCGGGAGAGGTCATATACCCCAGCAGCTGGGGTAGAGGGGATTCTCCCCTCCACGCAGAAGATCCTTCCCACCTGGTGTCGAGGGGAGCTCCTATATCACTGCAGGTCCTATATGATTTGCTGTGTGACTCGCCCCTCCAGCCAGAGTAGAGGAAACTCACCCCTATAGGCTGGAGACCCCTCACACCTGAGTGTCAGGGGGAGCTCAAAACAGCCACAGAAACCATAGAGATGATTAACCCCTCCAGGTGGGAGACCCCTCCCACCTGGGTTTGAGGGGAGCTTATATACCACCACAGCCAGCATATAGGGGACTCGCCCCTCCTGGTAAGAGACCCCTCCCACTTAGGTGTCTGGAGCAGCTCTTATATGGCTGCAGCCAAGGTAGAGGGGACTTGCCCTTCTAGGCTGGAAATACCTATCACCTGGGTGTCTGGGGAGCTCCTAAACCAACACAGCCAGGGTAGAGGGGACTCGCCTTTCCAGGCAGGAGACACCTCCTAACTGGGTGTGGGGTAGAGCTCCTATACTGCGGCAGCCAAGGTATAGGGAGGGGCCTTGCCCCTCCAGACGGGAGACCCTTTCAACCTGGATGTCACCGGGAGCTCTTTTTTATTTATTTATTTATTTTTATTATTAGTTGTCCAAAACATTACAAAGCTCTTGACATATCATATTTCATACATTTGATTCAAGCAGATAATGAACTCCCATTTTTACCCCATATACATATTGCAGATTCACATCGGTTACACATCCACTTTTTTACATACTGCCATACTAGTGTCTGTTGTATTCTGCTGCCCTTCCTATCCTCTACTATCCCCCTCCCCTCCCCTCCCCTCTCCTCCCATCTTCTCTCTCTACCCCATCCACTGTAATTCATTTCTCTCTCTTGTTTTTTTCCCCTTTCCCCTGACTTCCTCTTATATGTAATTTTGTATAACAATGAGGGTCTCTTTCCTTTACCATGCAATTTCCCTTCTCTCTCTCTTTCCCTTCCCCCTCTCGTCCCTGTTTAATGGTGATCTTCTTGTCATGCTCTTCCTCCCTATTCTGTTCTTAGTTGCTCTCCTTATATCAAAGATGACATTTGGCATTTGTTTTTTAGGGATTGGCTAGCTTCACTTAGCATAATCTGCTCTAGTGCCATCCATTTCCCTGCAAATTCCATGATTTTGTCATTTTTTAGTGCAGAGTAATACTCCATTGTGTATAAATGCCACATTTTTTTTTATCCATTCATCTATTGAAGGGCATCTAGGTTGGTTCCACAGTCTAGCTATTGTGAATTGTGCTGCTATGAACATCGATGTGGCAGTATCCCTGTAGTACGCTCTTTTAAGGTCTTTAGGGAATAGTCCAAGAAGGGGAATAGCTGGGTCAAATGGTGGTTCCATTCCCAGCCTTCCAAGGAATCTCCATACTGCTTTCCAAATTGGCCGCACCAATTTGCAGCCCCACCAGCAATGTACAAGTGTACCCTTTTCCCCACATCTTCGCCAGCACTTGTTGTTGTTTGACTTCATAATGGCTGCCAATCTTACTGGAGTGAGATGGTATCTTAGGGTGGTTTTGATTTGCATTTCTCTGACTGTTAGAGATGGTGAGCATTTTTTCATGTACTTGTTGATTGATTATATGTCCTCCTCTGAGAAGTGTCTGTTCAGGTCCTTGGCCCATTTGTTGATTGGGTTATTTGTTATCTTATTGTTTAATTTTTTGAGTTCTTGTATACTCTGGATATTAGGGCTCTATCTGAAGTGTGAGGAGTAAAAATTTGTTCCCAGGATGTAGGCTCCCTATTTACCTCTCTTATTCTTTCTCTTGCTGAGAAAAAACTTTTTAGTTTAAGCAAGTCCCATTTGTTGATTCTTGTTATTAACTCTTGTGCTATGGGCGTCCTATTAAGGAATTTGGAGCCCGACCCCACAATATGTAGATCGGAGCCAACTTTTTCTTCTATCAGATGCAGAGTCTCTGATTTGATATCAGGCTCCTTGATCCATTTTGTGCATGGCGAGAGAAGGGGATTCAGTTTCATTTTGTTGCATATGGATTTCCAGTTTTCCCAGCACCATTTGTTGAAGATGCTATCCTTCCTCCATTGCATGCTTTTAGCCCCTTTATCAAATATAAGATAGTTGTAACTTTGTGGATTAGTCTCTGTGTCCTCTATTCTGTACCATTGGTCCACCTGCCTGTTTTGGTACCAGTACCATGCTGTTTTTGTTACTATTGCTCTGTAGTATAGTTTGAAATCTGGTATCGCTATGCCGCCTGATTCACACTTCTTGCTTAGAGTTGCTTTTGCTATTCTGGATCTTTTATTTTTCCATATGAATTTCATGATTGCTTTATCTATTTCTACAAGAAATGCCATTGGGATTTTGATTGGCATTGCATTAAACCTATAGAGAACTTTTGGTAATATCGCCATTTTGATGATGTTAGTTCTGCCTATCCATGAACAGGGTATATTTTTCCATCTTCTAAGATCTTCTACTATTTCTCTCTTTAGGGTTCTGTAGTTTTCATTGTATAAATCTTTCACCTCTTTTGTTAGGTTGATTCCCAAGTATTTTATTTTATTTTTTTGAGGATATTGTGAATGGGGTGTTTTTTCTCATTTCCATTTCAGAAGTTTTGTCGCTGATATACAGAAATGCCTTTGATTTAAGCGTGTTGATTTTATATCCTGCCACTTTGCTGAATTCATTTATTAGTTCTAGTAGTTTCTTTTTAGACCCTTTTGGGTCTTCTAGGTATAGCATCATGTATACTGCAAATAGTGATCATTTAAGTTCTTCTTTTCCTATTTTTATGCCTTTAATTTCTTTCGTCTGTCTAATTGCTCTGGCCAGTGTTTCGAGAACTATATTGAATAGAAGTGGTGATAGAGGGCATCCCTGTCTTGTTCCAGATTTTAGAGGGAATGCCTTCAATTTTTCTCCATTCAGAATGACGCTAGCCTGAGGCTTAGCATAGATAGCTTTTACAATGTTGAGGTAAGTTCCTGTTATCCCTAGTTTTTCTAATGTTTTGAACATAAAGGGATGCTGTACTTTGTCGAATGCTTTTTCTGCATCTATCGAGATGATCATATGGTTCTTATCTTTAAGTCTATTGATGTGGTGAATAACATTTATTGATTTCAGTATATTGAACCATCCTTGCATCCCAGGGATGAATCCTACTTGATCATGGTGCACAATTTTTTCGATGTGTTTTTGTATCCGATTCGCCAGAATTTTATTGAGGATTTTTGCATCTAGGTTCATTAGAGATAATGGTCTGTAGTTTTCTTTCTTTGAGGTGTCTTTGTCTGGTTTCGGAATCAGGGTGATGTTGGCCTCATAGATTGAATTTGGAAGAGCTCCCTCTTTTTCTATTTCCTGAAATAACTTGAAAAGTATTGGTATTAATTCTTCTTTAAAGGTTTTGTAAAACTCTGCTGTATACCCATCCGGTCCAGGGCTTTTCTTGGTTGGTAGTCTTTTGATTGCTTCTTCTATTTTATCCATTGATATTGGTCTGTTTAAATTGTGTGTATCCTCCTGACTCAGTCTGGGCAAATCATATGACTTAAGAAATTTGTCGATGTCTTCACTATCTTCTATTTTATTGGAATATAGGGTTTCAAAATAATTTCTAATTGTCTTCTGTATTTCTGTAGCATCTGTTGTGATATTGCCCTTTTCATCCCATATGTTAGTAATTTGAATTCTCTCTCTTCTTCTCTTCGTTAGCATGGCTAAGGGTCTGTCGATCTTATTTATTTTTTCGAAGAACCAACTTTTAGTTTTGTCAATTTTTTCAATAGTTTCTTTTGTTTCAATTTCGTTGATTTCCACTCTGATTTTAATTATTTCTTGCCTTCTGCTACATTTGCTGTTGTTTTGCTCTTCCTTTTCTAGGGCTTTGAGATGAAGTGTGAGCTCATTTATTTGTTTTTTTTTTTCTTTTTTTGAGGAATGACCTACAGGCGATGAATTTCCCTCTTAAATCTGCTTTCATTGTGTCCCATAGATTCCGATATGTTGTGTCTGTATTTTCATTTATCTCTAAGAATTTTTTTATTTTCTCCTTTATGTCTTCTGTAACCTATTGATCATTCAGTAACATATTGTTCATTTTCCATGTGATGTAGGATTTTTCCTTCCTTCTTTTATCATTGATTTCCAGTTTCATTCCATTATGATCAGATAAAATGCATGGTATTATCTCCACCCCTTTATATTTACTGAGGGTTGCCATATGGCATAATATATGGTCTATTTTTGAGAAGGATCCATGTGCTACTGAGAAAAAAGTATATCCACTTGATGATGGTTGATATATTCTATATATGTCAGTTAAGTCTAGGTTATTGATTGTGATATTGAGTTCTATAGTTTCTTTATTCAACTTTTGTTTGGAGGATCTGTCCAATGGCGAGAGAGGTGTGTTGAAGTCACCCATAATTCTTGTGTTGTGGTCTATTTGATTCTTGAACTTGAGGAGAGTTTGTTTTATGAACGTCGCAGCACCCTTATTTGGTGCATAAATATTGATAATTGTTATGTCTTGTTGGTGAATGGTTCCTTTTAACAGTATATAATGTCCTTCCTTATCCCTTTTGATTAACTTAGTCTTGAAGTCGATTTTATTCGATATGAGGATGGCCACACCTGCTTGCTTACGAGGACCGTGTGCGTTGTATATTTTTTCCCAACCTTTCACCTTCAGCCTGTGTATGTCTTTTCCAATCAGATGTTCTCCTGGAGGCAGCATATTGTTGGATTTTTTTTTTTAATCCATGTTACCAGCCTATGTCGCTTTATTGGTGAGTTTAAGCCATTAACGTTTAGAGTTACTATTGATATATGGTTTGTACTTCCAGCCATGTTTGATTATTTATCTTTTTTTTTTTTAAATTTGGTTTGTTTCTCCATGATTAGCTTTCCCCCACCCTCTGGCTTTACTGAGGTACTTCCCACTGTTGGTTTTGGTTATTGTTTTTCATTTCTTCCTTGTGTAGTGTTTTGCTCAAGATGCTTTGCAATGCTGGTTTTCTGGCTGCAAATTCTTTTAACTTTTGTTTATCATGAAAGATTTTTATTTCGTTGTCGTACCTGAAGCCTAATTTTGCTGGATACAAAATTCTTGGTTGGCATACATTGTCTTTCAGTGTTTGAAATATGTTGTTCCAGGATCTTCTCACTTTCAGCGTCTGTGATGAAAAATCCGTTGTTAACCTTATTGGTTTACCCCTGAATGTAATTTGCCTCCTTTCTCTTGTAGCTTTTAATATTTTCTCTTTGTTCTGTATATTGGATATCTTCATAACAATGTGTCTTGGCATTGGTCTACTGTAATTTTGTATGCTCAGTGTCCTGTATGCATCTACAATTTGTACATCCATTTCCTTTTTTTATTTCTGGAAAGTTTTCTATAATTATTTCATTCAGCAGGTTGCTCATTCCCTTAGTTTGAACCTCTATACCTTCCTCTATCCTGATGACTCTTAAGTTTGTTTTTTTTATGTTATCCTATATCTCTTGGATATTTTTCTTGTGATTTTTTACCAGCCTTTCTGAGTTGGCTAGACTCTTTTCAAGATGATATATTTTGTCTTCATTATCTGACGTTCTGGCTTCTACTTGCTCCACTCTGTTAGTGATACTCTCATTTGAGTTTTTAATTTGGTTTATAGTTTCCTTCATTTCTAGAATTATTGTTTGATTTTTTATAATCTCTATCTCCTGATAAAGATGCTTATTTGCTTCTTTTATCTGTTTATGTAATTCATTTTCAATGTGTTCTTTCATTGTTTGAATTTGCTGTCTCATATCCTCTTTAAGATTCCATTCCATCTGTCTAAGGTATTCCTTGAGTTCTTTATTTGACCATTTTTCTGATGCCTCTAGGTCCTCCTGAATATTTAGGCTGTTCTGCATTGTTTGTACTCCTTTTCTTCCTTGCTTTTTCATGCTGCTCATGTTACTTCTTGTTCTGTTTGACTGCTGAGTTACTGTTTACTCCTATAAATTTATTTGGTGTTGTGTGTCTCTGGGGTATCTCTTTTGTGATGGGAGACTATGACTAGAGATGATGAGTTTTGTTGCACTTTAATGCAGATTCATTCGTTTCCTAAACTGTGTACGGATTCTGATGGCATATAGCAGTCTGCACTTTGGTCTTGGGACTTATATTTAGGTCGAATGATGTGATGGTATTGAGGTTGGTATCTCTTGGCAACCTTGGAGGGTTGCTCTACTGACAAGGGAAATTAACAGGAGAATGGTCTGAAGTATTTGGGGGTAGCTAGGGACTTGGTAGCACTATATACCGCCTCAGAACATTGATCTATACATATTTAGTAAATTACACATAAACAGCGGCGTGATGCTTGGGAGGAAAGGTATTAGAAGTGAAGGGAAGAAGTCACTAAAGAGAATGAGAGTAAACAGGTAGAATTCAAGGAAGGGGGAATAAGGAAATTGAAAAGAAATGAAAAGATAAAAGAAAAAAATAGAAAATAAAAAAATTTAAAAAAATAATAAAAAAATTAAAAATAGTAAAAAAAAATTAAAAAAATAAAACTGAAAAAAAACCCAAATAATAAAAAATTAAAAAAAATTAATAAATGCAGTCTTAGAGTTTGATTAACTTCTCTTCCAGTAGGTGGAGCTGTGCCCACCGGGCCAAGCTTCTCCTCTCAGTATGCAAGAACCAATCACTGTGAAGCAGCTCCTCCTTCCAGGACTGGGTGGGTCTCTAATCCTGAGTGCCTAGGGCCTTTTCTTGTGTCTAGTCACTTCCCCACTTTTCCTCCAGCCAGGCCCTGCTCACCCGTTACGCTCACCACAATACTGGCTACTGGCCAGGTCTGCTGCTCCTGGGAGCCCTATTTTCTTGAATGACTGGGCACACTCTCCCTGTTTGCCAGTCCCTCAGACCCTAAGTTTATGGTGCTTGGGGCTGAGAACCCTCAGCGCATTTTGCTTGCCCTCTGGTAGCCCTCCAGGTAGCTAACACCCGGAGCTCTTATACCGCTGCATTGAGGTTAGAGGTGACTCGCCCCTCCAGGCCAGAGACCCCTCCCACCTGGGTGTCGGGGGTGCTCATATACCACAGCAGCCAGGGTAGAGGGGACTCCCCTACCATGTGGGAAACAACTCCCATCTGTTTATGGGGTGGGGGAGCTCATATACTGCCTTAACCAGGGTAGAGGGGAATCGCCTCTCCAGGCAGGAGACCTGTCCAACCTGGGTGTCAGGGAAATCTAGTACACCACTGCAGTCAGGGTAGAAGGGACTGGTCCCTACATGTGGGAGACCCCTCCCACCTATGTGTCAGGGGGAGCTCTTATACTGCTGTAGCCAGGGTATAGAGGACTTGCCCTTCAGGCGGGAAACACCTTTCACCTGGGTGTCAGGGGGAACTCTTATACCGTCCCAGGCAGGGTAGAGTGGACTCGCCACTCCAGGTGGGAGACCCCTGCCACCTAGGTGTCAGGGGGAGCTCTTATACCACTGCAGCCAGGATAGAGTTGACTCAACCCTCAAGGTTGGAGACCTCTCCCATCTGGGTGTCTGGGGGAATTCATATACCGCTGAAGCCTGGCTAGAGGATACTCGCCCACCCAGGTGGGAGACCCCTTTCACCTGGGTGTCTGGGGAGTTCCTATACCACTTCAGCCAGGCTAGAGGGGACTCACTCATCCAGGCCAGAGACCCCTCCCACCTGGTTGTTGGGGGAAGCTCATACACCACTACAACCAAGGTAGAGGAGACTCGCACCTCCAGTCAGGAGACCCCTTCCATCTGTGTGCCCTGGGGAGATCCTATACCTCCGCAGGCTGGGTAGAGGGGACTCACCACTCCAGGCGGGAGACCCCTCTCACCTGGGTGTTGGGGGGAGCTAGTATACCTCAGCAGCAGGAGTGGCGAGTCCCCTTTACCCTGCCTGTGGCATTATAGGAGCTCCCCTGACACCCAGGTGGGAGGGGTCTCCGGCCTGTTGGGGCGATTCCCCTCTAGACTGGCTGCTGCAGTACATGAGCTCCCCCTGACATCCAGATAGGAGGCGTCCCACACTTGGAGGGGTGAGTCCTCTCTACCTGGCTGCAGCAGTATATGAGCTCCCCCCCCCCACACCCAGGTAGGAGGGGTCTCCCACCTGGAGGGCCGAGACCTCTCTACCCTGGCTAAGGTGGTATACAAGCTCCCTGCGTTCACCCTGGTGGGAAGAGTCTCCTGTCTGGCAGGGCGAGCCCCACTACCCTGTCTGCTGTGATATAAGAGCTCCCCTTCCAAAACCAGGTGGGAGGGGTCTCCTGCCTGGAGGGGCGAGTTCCTTCTACTCTAGCTACAGGAGTGTACTAGCCCCCTCCAACACCCAGGTGGGAGGCGTCTCCCGCCTGGAGAGGCAAGTCCCTTTTACCCTGGTTGCAAAGTTATATGAGCTCCTCCCTGACACCCAGGAGGGAGGGGCCTCCCACCTAGAGGGGCGAATACCCTCTACCCTGGCTGCAGTGGTATAAGAGAACCCCCTGACACCCAGGTGGGATGTGTCTCCAGCCTGGAGGGGCAAGTCCCCTATATCCTGGCTGAGGTGGCATAGATGCTCCCCCCTATACCCAGGCAGGAGGGGTCTCTCGCCTAGAGGGGTGAGTCCCCTCTTCCCTGCCTCTGGTGGTATATGAGCTCCCCTGACAACCAGGGTTTAGGGGTCTCACTTGCAGTGGGGCAAGTCCCCTCTCTCCTGGCTGCAGCGGTATAAGAGCACACCCAACCGACACCTAGATGGGAGGGGTCTCCCGTCTGGAGGGGCAAGACCCCTCTACCCTGGCTGGGGTATAGGAGCTCCCAGGGACACCCAGGTGGGAGGGGTCTCCCAGATAGAGGGGATAGTCCGGTTTACCCTGGCTAGGGCTGTATATGAGCCCCCACACCCTACATATAGGTGAGAGGGGTTTTCCGCCTGGAGGGTCGAGTCCTTCTATCCAGGCTGCTGCAGTAGAGAAGCTTCCCCAGACACCCAGGTGAAATGGGTCTCCCACCAGGCAGGGCGAGTCCCCTCTACACTGGCTATGGCGGTATACAAGCTTCCCCCACCACACACACAGGTGGGAGGGGTCTCCTGCCTGGAGGGGCGAGTCCCCTCTACCCTAGCTGCCTTGGTATTCTAGCTTTCCCTGACACCCATGTGGGAGGGTTCTCCTGCATGGAGAGGTGAGTCCCCTTTACCTTGGCTGCAGAGGTATACAAGCGCCCCACAACACACAGGTGGGAGAGGCCTCTGGGCTGAAGGGATGAGTCCCCCTCTACCCTGGCTGCTGTAGTCATGAGCTCCACCCGACACCCAGGTGGGAGGGGTCTCCAGCCTGGAAGGGTGATTCCCCTCTTCCCTGGCTGTGGAGTTATATGAGTTCCCCTCTTGCCTGGAAGGACAAGTCCCCTCTACCCTGGATGCAGCGGGATAGGAGCTCTCCCTGACACCCAGGTGAAAAACACTTTTTCATGCCTGGAGGGGCGAGTCCCTGCTACCGTGGCTGCAGCTGCATAGGAGCCTGCCTCCTGACACCCAGTAGGAGGGGTCTCCCACCTGGAGGGTTGAGTCCCCTATCCACTGACTTAGGTGGAATAGAAGCTCCCCCCTACACCAACGTGGGAGGGGTGTCTCACCTGTTGGAGTGAGTCCCTTCTACCCTGGCAGCAAAGGGATAAGAACTTTCACTTTCACCCAGGTGGGAGGGGTCTTCCGCCTGGATGGGCAAGTCTGCTCTACCCTGGCTGAAGCGGTATTGGTATTGGAGCGCCCCCTGACATCCAGGTGGGAGGCGTCTCCTGTCTGGAAGAGTGAATTTCCTTAGCCTGGCTGTTGAGTTATAGGAGTTCCCCCAGACACCCAGGTGGCACGGGTCTCCTTCCTGGAAGGGCAAGTCAGCTCTACCCTGGCTACAGAGGTATAGGAATGCCCTCTGACACACCTGGGTTGGAGGGGTCTCCTGTCTAGTGGGGTGAGTTCCTTCTACCCTGATTGCGGTGGTGCAAGAGCTCCCCCAGACAACCAGGTGGGAGGGGTCTCCCGCCTGGAGCAGCAAGTACCCTCTATCCTGGCTGCGGTGGTATATGAGCTTTCCCGGACACCCAGGTGGAAGGGGTCTCCTGCCTAGAGGGACAAGTCCCCTCTACACTGGCTGTGGTGGTATAAAATTTCCCTGTAACACTCAGGTGAGAGGGGTCTCCCACCTAGTGGGGCAAGTCCCCTTCATACCGACTCACTGGTATAAGAGCTGCCCTCCAATAGCCAGATGAGAGGGTCTCCGGCCTGGAGAGGTGGGTCCCCTCTACACTGGCTGTGGTGGTATAGGATCTCCTCCCATACCCAGGTTACAGGGGACTCTGGATTGGAAGGTGAGTGCCCTCTCCCCAGGCTGTGGTGGTATACTAGCTTTCCCAGACAACCAGGTGGGAGGGGTCTCCTGCCTGGAGAGGAGAGTCCACACTACCCTGGCTGCAGCAGTATGTAAGTGCCATCCCCCCTCCATACCCAGGGGGGAGGAATCTCCTGCCTACTGAGGCTCCCCCCACATCCAGGTGGGAGGGATCTCCCGCTGAAGCTAGATTTAAAGATAGGTAGTTAGTGTAGTTAGGTAAATGGGGTCTAATATCAAGTAAAATCGAAAATGAAGACCATGTTAAGAATGGAGCCCAGGAAAGCAGAGCAGTAATTGGAAGTTAATGTTCCCAAGGCCTAGAGCCCATTCTAAAGAAAAGTTAATGAAACAGCTCCCAGCAAACAGGGAGGTGCTACTCAAAAGCAGCCCCAGGCCCTTCCTGTCCAGATTACTCCTGTGGCCCATCAGCCCCTCACCTTTTTGGGTCTCCCCACCTATATTCTATCACTGCAAGATAACAGAACAAAGGACAGGAACATCTACAGAAATGCGAGAAAGCTGAAAGAAGACCTTAGCTATAAAAGAGGGAAGACCTCCCCCCTTCCATGGATTCCAACTCTTGGGTCCCCTTCTTCCTCCTGGAGAAGTCTTTTCTGCTGTCCTTAATAAAGCTTCTACTTTCCACTCTAAACTTGCCTCAGTGTGCTTCTCTGGTGTTATACTTCAGCATTGGGGAAGCAAGGACTCCTCACTGGTAAACAGCAGTAACAGATTAGACATTCCCCACCGAGATCTACACTGAGGTAAGCGCCTCTCCATGCACCCAATGTCTGTCTGAGGTGCATCTTTCTCTTTCTTTCTTTCTGGAGGGTGAAGTGGGCACCCGACGGCGACTTAAATGCAATAAGTGCAACTGCCACTCTTCAAGACTCCGGTGAGAGGTTTCCCAGCCTAGGCAGCTCTCAATCCCCTGTTCATTACAGAGCAGGCATGTTGGGTTCTGCCTAAGCCGCTTCCCACTTTTCTGTCTGGGCTCAGAGAGCAATTGGCGTGAGTACACAGTGTCCCTAATCCTGATCTGCCTAGGCTGCCTGGAGGTGGAGGAAGGAGTTTGGAACAACTGCGGAATTCCGGTCTGGGCTACACTCAGATGTATTCCTAAGCTTCCTTTCACTTGTGCCTCCTCCCGACAGCCTTAAGGGTGATCAGTAGATGAATGGCACTGAAAGAAAGCCCCAGTTACATTTGCCTCTGTGTGGGCTATGCAACACTCCCAACCCCGCAACATTCCCTCCTGGATGCCCTTCCTTCGCTGGTCAGAAATGATAGAAATTCAGGTTGTAGGACTGAGAAGGACATGGGATAATTAGTAAAAGCTGCCCAGGTTCCCTAATGTGCAGAGGTAACTTTCATTAGTCTGTTTTATTGCTCTGATGTTTAGAATGTGCTGTGTTCTATTTAAGCTGCTAGAGGGAGGCATTTTCAGAATCAACTCTTCTGGTATAGTCTCTCCTATAGAAAGTGCTACCTTACAACCAGGAGATATCCCTTACCCTCAGGAGGTTCCTTTAGTCTACAGAGAAAAAGGCAACAAGAAGAGCGCATGATTCTCTTTTGCTGTGGGTTTTTAGTGGCAGGGAAGAAAGCAGTAAGGCCCTTAAGTCTGAATCCTCCCAGGGTCTCCGGCTCAGGGCAAACTGAGACCCTAGCACTTTGCCAAAGGGGACCAGATACACCCTTGGAAAAGCAAGATGAGAGATGGGTTTTCTAGACCATTTAGGAAGCTCAAACTTAGCGAGACATCCCTAAGGAAACTCAAGCTTAGGGAGTCCCTAATGAGAACAGTTTTCTCCAGCGGGAGTGCCTGAGTCCTGTTTTTTTCTCTTCTCACTCAGATGGGAGCTTCTATCTCCAATATGCCAGGTGCACCATTAACCTGCATATTGAAAAATTGGGATAGATTTGACCCTCAGACGCTCAATAAAAAGCACCTAATTTTCTTCTGCCACCAGGCCTGGCCTCAATACAAACTCCCTAATGGAGAAACCTGGCCACCAAAGGGAAGTATCATTTTTAATAAATTTTATAGCTGGATAAATTTTGCAAAAAGAAAGGGAAATGGTGTGAGGTGCCATATGTCCAGGTTTTCTTTGCCCTAACTGAAAATCCTAAATTATGCCAACAATGTAAAGTAGACTTAGCTATGATATCTACCATGAAGAGTGAAAATCTTGGGGACTCACCTACTAAGGAGAAAGAATCAGGAGGACCCACAAAATCTCCAACTGCTGTTGATGTGCAACAGCAGCCCTCCTGTCCTCCATACCCTGGCCTCTCTGCATCTGTTCCAATAGACAGATTAAATATATTACCTCTCTAGGAGATACCAGGAGGATAATTTGAACCAAAGTACATACCTCCTTCTCCCTTCAAGACCTAAGGCAGATAAAAACAGACTTGGGGAGATTTTTGGAGGACCCAGATAAATATGTTGAGGTATTTTGAAACCTTTGCCAGGTGTTTGACCTCACCTGGAAAGATATTATGCTATTACTCAACCAGACTTTGACTTTCAATGAGAAGGAAGCAGCACTAAGAGCAGCTGAGGAATTCCGGGATGACCTGCACCTTGCTCTTGCCTCAGCAGAACAGACTAGGAACAAACCCAATTATCCATCTGGAGCACAGGCAGTTCCCAAAAATGATCCTGAGTGGGACCAAATGATGAGCAAGATGCTTGGAAAATTAGCCAATTCCAAATGTTGGTCCTTGAGGTCCTCAGGAGAATCAAGCAAAAGCCCATTAACTATTCTAAGGTTTCAGAAATTATTCAGGGACCCCAGGAAAGCCCTGCTATTTTCATGGAGAAACTCAGAAAGGCAACGAGAAAACACACCACCGTGGATCCTGAATCCACAGAGGGCCAACTACTTTTAAAGGACAAATTTATCACTGAGTCAGCCCCAGACATTAGGAGGAAGTTACAAAAATTGGCATATGGCCCTGATCCATCTTTAGATAACATTCTCCGATTTGCTACTTCCGTTTTTTTATAATAGAGATCAACAGGAAAAGAAAGAAAAAGAGCTCAGAGACAGAAAAAGAACTGAAGCGCTGGTATTTGCTCTTAGAGGAGTAAGTTCCCAGGGTGAAAAATGAGGAAGAGGAAATGCTCCTCAATCCACAAAAGGGACTTGTTTCCATTGCAGAGAGGAAGGACATTTCAAACGGGATTTCCCAATAGCCAAGCGACCACCTCAAAAGCCCTGCCCTAAATGTCAAGGCAATCACTGGAAGAGTGACTGTCCTCAGGGGCATAGGTCCTTGAAGCCAGACTCCTCCACATAGGCCTGAGAGGCGGGGGATCAACTCTGGCTCCCATAACTCCTATCACTGCACATAAGCCCTGGGTATGCTTCTCTTCTGCTTGAAGGGGCGAGTAACCTCTACCCTGGCTGTGGCAGTATAGGAGCTCCACCCTACACCCAGGTTGAAGGGGTCTCCCGCCTGGAGTGGCAATTCCCCTTTACCCTGCCTGTGGTGGTACAGGAGCTCCCCAGACAACCAGGTGGGAGGGGTTTCCTGTCTGGAGGGTCTAGTACCCACTACCCTGGCTGCAGTGGTCTAAGAGCCCCCCCCCCCCAAACCCAGGTGGGAGGGTTCTCCAGCCTGGAGAGGCAAGTTCCCTCTACCCTGGCTGCGGGGGTATACTAGCCCACTCCAACACACAGGTGGGAGGCGTCTCCAGCATGGAGGTGCCAGTCCCCTGTACCCTGGCTGCAGCTATATAAGAGTTCCCCCTAACACCCAGTTGGGATGGGTCTCCAGCCTGGAGTGGCATATAACCTATACCCTGGCTTCGATGGTATAGGAGCTCCCTCCTTACACCCAGGTAGGAGGGGTCTCACGACTAGAGGGGCAAATCCCCATTCTCCTGTCTGTGGTGGCATTTGACCTCTCCCTTACACCCAGGTGGAAAGGATCTCCGCCTGGAGGGGTGAGTCCCCTCTACCTGGCCTACTGAATTATATAAGCTCTCCTGACAACCAGGGTCTCCTGCCTAGTGGGGCAAGTCCATCTAAAATGATTCAGTGGTATATGAGCTTCACCCTCAATAGCCAGATGAGAGGGTCTCATGCCTAGAGGGGCGAGTCCCCTCTAGGCTGGCTGTGGCAGCATAGGAGTTCCCCCCATACCCAGGTTAATGGGGTCTCCCGACTGGAGGGCGAATGCCCTCTCCCCTGGCTGTGGTGGTATACTAGTTTTGCCTGACACCTAGGTGGGAGGGGTCTCCTGCCTGGAGAGGCGAGTCTGTACTACCCTGGCTGCAGTGGTATAGGAGCTTCCCCACAGCACCCAGGTGGAAGAAATCAACCACCTAGAGAGGGGAGTCCCCTCCACCCTCGCTAAGGTGGTATACAATCTCCCTGGGACACCCAGGTGCAAGGGGTTTCCTGCCTGGAGGGGCGAGTCCCCTCTACCCTGGCTGCAGCGGCATAAGAGATCCCCTGACACCCAGATGGGATATGTCTCCAGCCTGGAGGGGCGAATCCCCCATACCCTGGGTTCGGTGGTATAGGAGCTCCCCCCTACACCCAGGTGGGAGGGGTCTCCCGCCTGGAGGGGCGAGTACCCTCCAACCTGGCTAAGGCAGTATACAAGTTCCCCCCAGATACCCAGGTGGGAGAGGTCTCCCGCATGGATTAGAGAGTCCCCTCTACACTGGCTGCTGTGGTATACAAGCCCCCTCCCCAATACCCAGGTAGGAGGGGTCTCCCCCCTGAAGGAGCGAGTCCCCTTTTCCCTGGCTGCAGTGGTATACTAGTTTTCCTGACTCCCAGGTGGGAGGGGTCTCCCGCCTGGAGGGAAGAGTATCCTCTACACTGGCTGCAGCAGAATAGGAACTCCCCCCTGACACACAGGTGGGAGGGGTTTTCAGCCTGGAAGGGCGAGTTTCCTCTCTCCTGGCTGGGGCGGTATATGAGCTCTCCACACCCGGACAATCCGGTGGGAGGGGACTCCTGCAATGGAGGGGTGAGTTGCCTCTACCATGGCTGCTGCAGGATAGGCACTTCCCCCGACACCCATGTGAAAGTGGTCTTCCCCCTGGGATTCCGAGTCCCTGCTACCCTGCCTGCAGCTGTATACAAGCCCCCCACAGGACACCCAGGTTGGAGGGGTCTCGCATCTTTAGGAGCAAATCCCCACTACCCTGTCTGGGGAGGTATATGAGCTCCCCCCCCCCCCCCACATCTAGGTCGGAGGGGTCTCCTGCCTTGAGGGGCAATTCCCCTTTACCCTCGCTGCAGCGGTATAGGAGCTCCCCCTGACACCCAGGTGGGAGGGGTATTCTGCCTGGAGGGGCGAGTCCCCTCTACCCTGGCTGCAGCGGTGTTTGAGCTCCTGCAGACACCCAGTTGGGAGGGGTCTCCCGCTTGGAAGGCCGAGTCCTCTCTACCTTGGATAGGGCAGTAAAGGATCTCCCCCAACCAACATCCAGGTGAGAGGGGCTCTCCCGCCTGGAGGGGCGAGTCCCCTCTACCATGACTGCAGCGGTATATGAGCTCCCCCTGACACTCAGGTTAAAGGGGTCTCCCACCTTGAGGGGCAAGTGTCTGCTACCCTGGAGCAGCTGTATACAAGAGCCCTCTGCCCAACACACAAGTGGGAGGCGTCTCCTGTCTGGAGGGGTGAGTCCCCTCTACCCTGTCTAAGGCGGAATAAAAGATCCCCCTGAAACCCAGGTGGAAGAGGTCTTCCGCCTGAATGGGCGAGTCTGCTCTACCCTGACTGCAGTGGTATAAGAGCTGCCCCCATACACAAGTCGGAGGGGTCCGCTCTAACCTGCCTGCAGCAGTATATAAGCACCCCTGACACCCAGGTGGGAGCAGTCTCATGCCTGAGGGGCTAGTACCCTCTCCCCTGGTTGAAGCGATATAGGAGCTTCCCCTACACTCAGATTAGAGAGGTCTCCCTACTGGAGGGGCGAGTCTCCTCTACCCTGGTTGCAGAGATATAGGAGCTCCCCCAGACACCCAGGGGATAGGGTTCTCTTGCCTAGAAGGACGAGTCCCCTCTACCCTGGCTGTGGCAGTATAAGAGTTCCCCTGATTCCCTGGTGGGAGGGGTCTCACGCCTGGACAAGCGATTCACCCCTACCCTGGCTGCTGGGGTATATGATGTCTTTCTGACACCCAGGTGGGAGGGGTCCATGGCATGGAGGGGCGAGTCCATTCTACCATGGCTGCAGCGGTATACAGCTCCCCCTGACACCCTGGTTAGAGGGATTTCCCGCCTGGAGGGGCAAGTACCCTCTACCCTGGCTGCGGTGGTGTAGGAGCTCCCCCTGACACCCAGGTAAGAGGGGTGTCCTGCCTAGAGGGGCCAGTCCCCACTACCCTGGCTGCAGGGGTATAGGAGCTCCCCCCTCACACCCAGTTGGGAGGGGTCTTTTTCCTGGAGGGGTGAGTCCCCTCTACCCTGCCTGCAGCGGTATAAGAGCTCCTTCCAGACACCTAGGTGGAAGGGGTCCCCCCCCGAGGGGCGAGTCCCCTCTACCCTGCTATACCTGTGTAGAAGCTCCCCCCACGATTCAGTTGGGAGGGGTCTCCCGCCTTGAGGGGCGAGTCCAGTCTATCCTGGCTAAGGTGATATAGGACCTCTCTCTAACACCCAGGTGAGAGGGGTGTCCTGCCTGGAGGGGCGAGTCCTCTCTACCCTGGCTAAGGTGATATACAAGCTCCCCACCACACACCCAGGTGGGAGGAGTCTCCTACCTGGAGCAGCTAGTCTCCTCTACCCTGGATGCGGAGATATACAAGCTCCCCTAGACACCCAGGTGGGAGGTGTCTCCTGCTTGAAGGGGCAAGTCCCCTCTTCCCTGGCTAAGAAGGTATACAGCTCCCCCAGAAACACAGGTGGGAGGGGTCTCCCGCCTGGATAAGCGCATCCCCTCTAACCTGGCTGCTGAAATATAGGCGCTCCCATGACAACCAGTTGTGAGGAGTCTCCCACCTGAGCATAGAGTCCCTGGATCCTGCCTGCAGCGGAATAGGAGCTTCCCTGGACACCCAGGTGGAAGGGATCTCCCGCATGAAGAGCCAGTCCTCTCTACCCTTGTTGCAGTGGTATACTAGCTTCCCTTGACACCAAGGTGGGAGGGGTCTCCTGCCTTGAGGGGAGAGACCCTGTATCCTGCCTGTGGCTATTTTGAGCTCCCACCCACCCACCCAGGTTTTACCGGCCTCCAGCCTGGAGTGGGGAGTCCTCTCTACCCTGGCTGCTGCAATAAAGGAGTTCCCCTGACACCCAGGTGGGAGGGGTCCTCGATTGGAGGTGTGAGTCCCCTCTACCCTGGCTGCAGCAGTATAAGAGCTCTCCCAGACACCCAGTTGGTAGAGGTCTCTCACCTGGAGGGGCGAGTCCCGGCTACCTTGGCTGCAGCGATATAGGAGCCCCCCCCCCCCCACACACACATACACACAACACCCAAATGAGAACAGTCTCCTGCCTGGGGGTGCGAGTCCCTTCTATCCTGGTTGGGGCGGTATACTTGCACCCCTGATACCCAGGTGGGAGTGGTGTCCTGCCCGGAGGGGCAAGTCCCCTCTAGCCTGGCTGCTGAGGTATACGAACCCCCCCCCCCACGGCACCCAGGTGAAAGGGGTCTCTGGCCTCGAGGGGCAAGTCCCCTCTTCCTTGGCTGTGGTTGTATATGAGCTCCCCCGTGACACCCAGGTGGGAGGAGTCGCCGGTCTGGATGGGCAAGTCCCCTCTACCATGTTTAAGGTGGTATACAAGCACCCCTGACACCCAGGTGGGAGGGGTCTCCTGCCTGGAGGTGTGTCCCCACTACCCTGGCTGCAGCAGTATATGAGCTCCAACCCCCACACCCAGGAGAGAGGGGTCTCCAGCCTGGAGGGGCAAGTCCCCTCTCTTCTGGCTCCTGCAATATAGGAGCTCCCATGACAACCAAGTGTGAGGAGTCTGCCACCTGGAGGGTAGAGTTCCCCTCTCCCCTGCCTCTGCCACTATAGGACCTCCCCCAGACTCGCAGGTGGAAAGGGCCTCAGGCGTGGAGGGCGGATTTCCCTCTACCCTGGCTAAGGTGGTATACAAGCTCCCTGTGACATCCAAGAGGAAGGGGTCTCCTGCCTGGAGGGTAGAGTCGCCTGGACCCTGCAGGTGGTGGTATAGGAGCTCCCCCTGACACTAAAGTGGGAATTGTCTCCCGACTGGAGGGGCGAGTCCCCTCCACCCTGGCTGTGGAGATATAGAAGCTCCCCCGAACACCCATGTGGGAGGGGTCTCTTGCCTTGAGGGGTGAGCCTCCTCTACACTGGCTGCAGCGAGATAGCAGCTCCCCTGAAAACCAGGTGAAAGTGTTCTCCCACCGGGAGGGGCGAGCCCCGCTACCCTGGCTACAGCTGTATAAGTGACCCCCAGGTGAAAGGGATCTCCTGTCTTGAAGGGCAAGTCCCCTCTTACCTGGCTAAGGCCCCCTCCTGTGAATTACCTCTGTTCCCCTTTGGTGTGGTATCCTGGCAATGCCAGGACCCTCTGCTCCCCTTACTTCTTTCTAGCCTGGGCTCTTCAAATAGGTTCTGGTTGCCCACCCACCCCACCCCAACCTCCACACAGATTTTGTAAATCTACTATCTAGGTCTACCTCTGTAAAAGCTGTTTGACTGGTGGTGCACGTTAGTGGTAGATCACACACTTGGCATAAAAGTTTGTCTTTGGATCCTTCAAAGTAAGGACTGCAGCAGGTCTGAGAAAGACCATACACGGCTGGGTGCAGTGGTGCTCACCTGTAATCCCATTCACTCAGGAGGCTTGAGATAGGAGGATCGAAAATGCAAAGCCACCTCAGCAAGGGCTAGACACTAAGCAACTCAGTTGAGACCGTCTGTCAATAAAATACTCAAAAAAGACATCTGCGTGCAACTTGACCCCCAGCACGAAGGGGGGCACAATATCCACATTGGACCAAAGGGCATGTGACAAGCTCTCAGACACTGCGTGCCTCTACCAGGATTGGGCACAGGGCTGTCTCCATTCACTCAGTCCATTGATAACCACCCCTCCACACACAGACAGGTATTCTGGTAACCCTCTCCTGAAGCCCCTCCCCCTTTGGGAACTCCTTTTTAGCCTGAATAATTCCCATTACTTTGCTCTCACCCTACTATCTGTGAATTCTGTCCTTCAAAGTCACAAGAAAAATCCACGCTGTGCTACAACACAACCCATCGGTCCACATTTGGTGTTAAACAACACCATCGGATTGGCGAGGATGTTGGGGGAAAGTACACTGCTGGTGGGACTGCAAATTGGTGCAGCCAATATGGAAAGCAGTATGGAGATTTCTTGGAGAGTTGGGGACAGGACCACCATCTGACCCAGCAATCCCTCTCCTCGGTCTATACCCAAAGGCCTTAAAAACAGCATACGAAAGGGACACGGCCACATCAATGTCTATACCAGCTCAATTTACGACAGCTAAAACATGGAACCAACCCTGATGCCCTTTCATAGAAGAATGGATGAACCAAATGTGGAAAATACACACGAGTCAACTTGTGGCATTTGTAGGTGAACGGATGGAGTGAGAGAAGGTAATGCTAAGTGAAGTTGGACAATCCCAAAAAAGGAGGCTGACTCATAGTGGGATGGAAAGTGCGAGCAAAGGAGGAACAGAGGAACTTTGGACAGGGCAGAGGGGTTGGAGGGGAAGGCAGGGGGAATGGGGTTACTAATGATGGTGGAATGTGACCCTCATTACTATCCAAAGTACAGATATGAAGGCGCGAATAGGTGTGAATATACTGTGCTTACAACCAGAGATAGGAAAAATTGTGCTCTGCATATGTAATAAGGATCATAATGCATCCTGCTGTCATAAATAAAAAGCAATGAAAATCAAAGAGAGATCAAGTGTGGCATTTTAAAACACAAAAGTGGATAGAGTGCATACCCTATCTGTTAGCAACTAGAGTGTTCTACAGGATTTCCCTCTCTGGACACGAGGCAGAAGGACAGTTAGCCTTCTTAACCTTCCACAGATGAGGTGCCATGCCTGGGGGTCGTGAACATGCATAGAGTCTTTGAAAAACAACTTCATAGCCACCTATGGAGGGCCCAAGGCCCAGGTCCACAGCTGGGTGTCAGAGTTGGCGAGCAGGGCTTGGGCTGTGGGAGGCCAAAGGTCCCAGACATGTGGCAGGCTACATTTCCCAAAAGGAGGTCACATGGACAAAAAAACAGGTCCAGTTCCCTGGCCCTGGTGTGAATCTTGGAAAAGAATCAGGAAAAGGGGCCTGGCAGGGACAGGGATGACAGGAGGGCCTAAGAAAATCACAATGTGAAGGCCCGGAGGACCAGTGTTGGTGAGGAGGGGTCTAGGACCAGTAAGAAACTCAGGACCTAGAGCAGGCCCAGGCCAGGGAAAAGCAGGGAAGGGCAGGGCCAGGTAGGAGGGTGGCACTGGGGTTCTGCAGTACAGGAAAGCCAAGGGGAAGAGGGAAGCAGCTCAAGCAAGGGGCCCTCAGTCCAAGCCCAGGGATGCACAGAGCAAGAAGGGCCACCATATGGTCAAGCGAGGAGCCAGGCCAGGGAATGGAGAGCTAAGGGCCAAGGCTGAAGCAGAAGGCTCAGGACAGAGGACAGGGCTGGGGATGGAAGGCTGAGGATCCATTAGTGAGGAGCCAGGCTCATGTGCCAGCTCCACTGCCAGGTGTCATGGTTCCGGGTGCAGGACAAAGGGACCAGGGACAGCAAGGGGCCCATGTGAGGGGCAGGGCTCTGTTTCCCACAAGATGTCCTGGCCCAGATGAGAATCAAAGGACAGGGTCCAGGCCAAGGGGGCCTGGCAAGGGACAAGTTCCAGCAGGATGTTGACAGGAAGGCGTGGCACAGGATTGCCATAGATGAGGAGTGGGGTAAGAACCAGGATCCAAGCAAGGATTCCAGGCAAGAGACCAACCCACCCAAAAGAGGATTAGGATTAGGAACTTCCCCTAGTGCTTTTCTCTCTCCAGGGGAAAGGGCTAGGGGAAGGAGAAGAAGAGGCAGTGCTAGCATGAGGAAATAGAGGGCGGAGCCAAGGGCAAGGAGGGGAGCTCACTAGGAGGCCCAAGCAAGGGGCCCCCATGAGACCCCATGGGAAGCCACGTGACACATGGAACACAATTGGAGGACTCAGGTGAGCGTCCAGGACTGGGAATTTGAGCACGAACTGCCAGGGTTAGGAGGGCTGGGTTGGGGTAGGGGCATCAGGCAAGACTAGAGGGCAGGGGATTGAAGGGAGGGGATCTGGCAGGGCAAGGTCGGAACTAGGCCTTCAGTGGGCAGAGGCCAGCCAATTCCACTCCTCTGCCCCAGATGTGTGGATCCTGAGAGAGGACCTGGAACAAAGGAGGGCCAAAGGAGGGCACTGTGAGGGGATACCTTGTGTCCAGAATTGGGTGGGTTGGTGGGGAGGCAGGACCCATTCTTAGAGCCCAGCCTAACAGAAGCAGTGAGAGGGGAGAGTCCGGGCAATGCCTGGATACCACAGTACGGCTGTAGGGTCAAATGAGTCAAGGCACCGAACATAGCAGGAAACAGTTTTATTTGGCTTCAGCCAGGCTCAGAGGGCACAGCTTTTGCTGTAATCAATCAATCCCCTGAACCCTGATTTCAGGCAGTTTCAGAATTTTATACCCAGAATGTAAGGGGAGGGGCTCAGAAGTTCACAGTCTGCAGAAATTCACATGAAAGCAGCTTTTTCTTTCACTGTTTTGGGCAATTTAACTCTTCAAGGACAACACCTGAGAAAGGGAGAGCTCTTTTCTCCATTTTTCCTCTCCCTGCCAGTTGTTACCATGGAGCCCATTGGTAATTATCAGAAAAATGTAGACATCTCTGTGAAGCCCAGATCAAGGCCAGAGGCCTTGTTTGCACATTTCTATAAAGTACTATACTGGATATGTTTGTGAAAAACTAGCAAGGGGGTGCCCAGCACCTGGAGTGCTGGTATCTTCTCAGCCAGTGGCCAAGTAAAACAGGGAAACAGGAAAATAGGAAGGTTATCTACATTGAACTCTTTTGCAAGACTCCTTTGCTGACAGTCCTAAAATCAGCCATGGTGAAGATTTCTGGAGAAGCCCAGTTCAGACTTTTCTGTGGAGAAAGGGGGTGCCACTTCAATTCCCCCCTTTAGTCATGCTCCCCCATAATTTAATCATTTAAATTTAAGAGCATCATTTTCATTATATTGGTTTAAAGCCTTATATAATGTCAAAACCTTAGTTGTTGTCATCCTTTTAACAGCAGCTTCTATAGTGGACCCATTAGTTCTAATGCACAGTGAAGCCAAATATGGGAGCAATAAATAGGTTAACAGCAGAATACCCACTCTACCAGTTAAGCTTTTAAATCTACCAAAGTTGACAACCACCTGCCAAAAGTGTGTTTGGGACCCAAAGTTTAATGCCCTTCTAGGTATGAACTAGCACATATACTAGTTCTCTTGTGTTGTTGGCTATACTCTTAACTGTTTGTCTATTGTCGTCCAGTTGGATGCAACAATATGAGCTGATAAACTCTGCACATATTTCTCTTTCCTCATCTTGTAGGTAATCTAATGCCAAGAGGTTTTGATAGTTAGCAACTCACATCGGGTCTGTTGTGTGGCTAGGAGGACAAAGATTGTGGCAGTCTGATTAATAATAATTTCTAGTATAGCTTGAAGTGAATAATTCTGTTCAACATGTAAATAGGAGTTCTAACTTCAACCGCCATTTTGTGCCAGGGTAGTGGGACCATAAGTGGCAATAATCCTCTGGGGTGGCCAGTTATCTTCACCCCAAGATTGGTGACCTCATCAATAAAGTTTCTTCCCAATGGACCTTTTTTGTCTTTCCAAACAGTAATCCATCCATTGCATTCCTCTGGCAGGACAGATCCTAAATATATGTTTTACAACCTCTTGATTATAGTAGATTGTCTTGACATGTGGTTCACATGATCTTCATGGTTGGAATAGGAGTAGAACAGAACCTCTTAAGGTTATCAAAGGAAACCAAACTAAATAATAGACTAATGTATTGGTTAGCATAGGTTTAACAGCATAAATTAACAAAGCCAAACTAATAACACCAAACAAATCCTAGAAAATTTATATAAGCAAGATAAAAAAATGATTTTATTTACCCAGTGTCCAGTCAGTAGGAGTTACTGTTATCAAACCAGTAGCAAAAACCAGAGAATTATGTATGTATCTAGAAGCAAGGGGTGGCAATGCATTATAGCATAAGAACTATCTTAGAGGTTGAAAGAGTTGATTAGTTCTGGTGGAAAGTTTATCTTTCATTGTGCATCGATCAGCCAGTCCCTCCCCTGAAGCAGGGCATAGTCGCCTCAAGTTTTGGCCATGCATACACCAGTCAGCTTGCCGAGTGACTGGAGCAGGTCTATTGTCCTTCTGACCCTCAAGCTTCTTGTGTGCTCATTTTTTTTTTTTTTCTAGACAGTGAGCTTCAAGGGTGTAGCAGCATCTGGAGTGCACGCTCAGTCCACAGCTGCAGGCTTGAGTCTGGTGTAGTCTATCCAGAGACCCATTTCTGCAAATTTGACTGCAATTGGGGTGGATAAAATAACAGGGAAAGGCCCCTTCCAAAGAAGTTTAGGTGTTTGAATACTCTATTCTTTGACCCAGACTGAATCTCCTGGCTTGAAGGAGTGTGCACCTGTGGTCAAACTTAGTGGCAATTTTTCTCTAACCCATTGGTGGAAAACCTGTAAAGTTTTCCCTAAGGCCTGAAGCTGTCATCTCAGGGTGAATTCTACTATCTCTCTTAAGTCTCCCATTGGTTCCGTAATAAAAGGGGGGCCTCAAGTACATTATCTTATAAGGAGAGTCCTCCCAGGGGAAGTGGATCTAATCCTCAACAGTATAACAGGGAGACGTTCATCACAATATAAGTGAGTCTCCTGACACAGCTTACTCAATTGAGACTTAAAGTCCTGTTCATCCTTTGAACTTTACCAGAACTCTGCAGCCTATAGACAGTATGTAACTTCCATCTGATGTTTAAACTCTTGGTCAGTAATCATATCACCTCTGCCCAAAAGCTGGCCCATTGTCTGAGCCAATAGTTATTGGGATACCAAATCTGGGAATGATTTCCCAGAGAAGCATCCTGGTTATATCCCTAGCCTTTTCAGGGTGGGTTAGAAAGGCTTCCACCCAGACAAAATAGGAACAGATAAAAATCAAAAGTTACTTATAGCCCCATGAGCATGGTAGTTCAGTGAACTCTATCTACTTCTAAGTCTTCAAAAGGTTCTCCTCCTATAGTTTGGATTCCTGGTGGGAGCTCTGGCCCCTGACAAGAACTGCTGTGAGCACAAACCTCACATTGTTTTCAGATCCTCCAGGTGATGTTTGTGAGCCAGGGGACATAGAAATGTTGACTCAGAACTGTCTCAAGTGCTGTATGTCCAACGTGTTCACCTGTGGAACTGTTTGATAAAGGCTGGGGCTAGAATCTGTGGAATGGCTATGCAGGCCATCAGAAAATCTCCATCATCCTCCTGGGAGAAAATTTTCTTTTTCAGTCTTAAACCACTTACTTTCATGTTGGGAGTACATTGGCTCCCATTCTGTTAAATAGTTGGCCAGGCAGAAGGGCAGCATTTAAACTGGGGACTGGATTTTCTTCTCATTACCTGCAGACAGCTAACCTGGCTTCTCGGTCAGCTCTCCGGTTGCCCTGAGAATCCACAGTGTTTCCCTTTCGATGACCTTGGCAGTATATAATCACAACCTTTCTGGGAGCCCACAGTGCATCCAAAAGTTTAAGAATTTCTTGCCCATACATCATGCCTTTTTTTTTCTCCTGAGTTAATGAGCCCCTTTTCCTTACATAAGGCCCTATGAACATGAAGGGTAGCAAACACATATTTTGAGTCCATGTAAATATCCACAAAGACTCCTGCTGTCAACTGAGGTGCTTGAATCAAAGCAATAAGTTTTGCTTTTTGTGCTGAAGTTCTCTGAGGCAGAGAACCTGCCTTCACAGTGGAGTCCAGGGTGACCACTGCATATCCAGCAAAACATACTCCATCTTTTATAAAACTGCTTCCATCTGTGAAGAACTCCACATCAGGGTCCCTGAGGGCTGGTCTGCCAGGTGTGGTCTGCTGCAGAACATTTCATCCATGACTTCAATACAGTTGTGATCAGGTTGCCCAGGTCCAGTGGGCAGCAAGGTTTCTGGGTTTAGAGTCTGGATGACTTCCACATGGATCCATGGGTTCCCATAACATGCCCTGGTATTGACCATTAGTCAACCAATATTGGCCTTTGTACTCGAACAATGTGAACATGAGAAACCCTGAAAACCAATTTTTTTCCATAGCCAGTTTATCAACTTCCAAAACCAGAAGATCTGTGGCTGCAAGGGCCTGTAACAAGATTGCCAGCCTTAGGCTACAGAGCCCAGCTATTTGAACAGATGTCCGGGTCAAGACTCCTACAGCCATTCCAGACTATTCATAGACTTACAGAAAGTAAAGCTTTGCGAGGTCAGGGAGCCCTAGTCAAGATGCACTGGGAGTGCTTGTTTAATGTCCTCAAAAGCCTTTTTCTTAGTTGGCCCCCATATTAGAGGATCCCATTCTCCCCCCTTGGTGGCTTCATAGAGGGGTTTGCCATAACTGTAAGTTGGGATCCATATATGGCTCAATCTGGTAGCCTCCAATAGTCTCTAGTCTGATGGCAGGTTGAAGGGAATGGAATTGAGCAGATTTCCTGTGTCTTTTCAGGCCCAGTGGCTATTGTCTGTTATGTTGCTGAGTCAGATGATAACCAAAGTATTTGACATTTTTCTTGATAGATATGGGCTTTTATGTCAGAGTCCAGTGCTGTCCCAAGGATGGTGTACTCAAGCCTTTGGGAGGAACTACCATTTAGGGAAGGGGAGCGGACATAGATCCTCTGGTGCTTTAAGATGCAGGAATTTTTTTGTTATCTCCTGGTGCAGGATCTTGGCTGCCATGATTCTCCAAATCTCAAATCTAATGTAAATCTTAGCAGAGATTGAAGATCTGGGACATTATTTGTATAAAAGGCACCTATGTCAATCTCACCGTGGGCTGTCTGCCAATGTTGGAGGGCAGGTTCTGTGCAGGTCCTGGTGTGGCAGCCACATTGTGCTCACCTAGGTTTTGCTCTTTGTCAGCGTGGCTTTCTCCACTTGGGAGCCAGCTCTAAATGTATATAGTACCTGCCCTACTTGTTGTTTTATTCGCTATGCCTGGGTGCATGGGGCTCTGTGGCCCTTCCTGTTTGTGGCTCACAGCATGTTTCTTGGAGCCAGGGTGGCATGTCCTTTTGGAGTGTGCACCCTATGGCCCACAATCTGCTATTAGCATGAATATATTTCTGGTTATTGGGGGTTTGCAGCAGCTGAGCCCTCCTGAGGCGCTGGGTCCCATGCATCAGATGCAGTTGTGTGTGTCTATCGGACCCCTGCCATATTCGTCAATCATCAACTTCTGAGCAAGTGGGAAGAAACTGAAAGGAGGAGCTGGGGCCAAAGGCTGGGGGGAAACACTCATTCTTTCTCTGTTCAAGGCTTGGCATTTAAGCATGGCAGTGGGTGCTTGGCTGCCTGGGCCACTGGAGCCTTCCCCTTTGTCTGGCCATGATATTTTTCCTAACAAACATTTGGACCATTGGCTTTGTTCTACTGAGAACCCCCTTTCCGTGACTTCTGGTTTTGTGGTGAGGGCAGCTGTAAGCAGATCTATCCTCCTCTTTATCTGTTTGGTCTGCCTGTCTTTGAGCCTTGGGGTCTCGACTGATGAAAACGGTGGTGGCCATCTTTGTCAGCTCTCGGGCACACTTCTCAGTAAAGCCCTCTAGGTTTATAATTTTAGCCAAATGTCACTCTAAGCCTGTTCCACAAAGGGTGCATTGGTCACCTGTTGCTTGAGCCTCTGCATCTCTTCACTGACACATTTGCATTGTGGCAGCTATGCTTGTATGGTGCCCCTCCTCTCCTGGGCACATCTGGGCAGGGAGGGGGCAACAGCGGCAGTGGCCCAGACACTTACCTCTGAGTCAGTTGGGTGACTCTTTTTGTCATTACTGCCAGTTTCATAAGGCAGAGGGGCCTTAGGCAGATGTCGGGCCCAGAGAAATGTTCAGGGTTATCAAAGTTGCAAGAGTGGAAATGCTGGAGAAGTGGGAGGTTTTGCTCAGCTCTGTTTGTAGATGTGCTCTGGCTTAGGCTAGAGCCTAGGGCTGGCTCCAATTCCTTCTAACTCTTGGGTAAATTTTTTTTATTCTCTTAGACTTCCTATGAAGGCTTCTTATATCTCTTTAATTTTAGCCCTTCTTCTTTGTTGGGGTCCCATCCAAGGTCTGGATAATGGGCTGCATCAGATCAATCATGGTTCAGGGTTTCTCCATGTAGGAGGGAGTATGACTTTTCCAGCTTATGAGCACAATGGTGGTGAAAGGCTGGCAAACAAAACTGCCCTGTCTTCCTCAGGTGTTTCCCTCTGGTCATTATGGGCAAGTCCTTGAGTCCCTTGCAGGGGCATCTGGAGTGCTCTCATCTGGGTTGTGGCTCTGGTCTTGGGACAAATCTCCCACCTTAATCTTGGGAGATGAAAGAGTCTTTAGTTCTAGGAAGCCCTTGGCTCTGAGCACATCACAGAGGAAGGAATAGCCAGTATTGGGGGCCATCATTTGTTGTCTCTGAGGATGAGGGGGCTGAGGCTGATGACAGTTTGCTATCCCAGTGGTCTTGGCAAAGTTGGGTAGAGTGGCACATAAAGTGGTGGGTTCTCTTCTAGCTCATGGGGAAAACTGTTTCCCTTCCTGTTTTTCCTCCATCAGGTTTTCTGATTATCTACTTTCTGCTGGGTCTTTGAGACCACTATGCTCCTGGCTAACATCAGCTTGGACTGTCCATCTAGACAGGCACTCAACCAAGGGGCTGTTTATATACTATGTCTTGACAGCAATCAATATAATAGAAATGGTTCAGTGACTCCAACAATAATCAAAAGGACCTCAGCAATGACTCTCACATCTAAAGATCCATCTGGTGACCAGCCCACATCTTGGGTAGGCCATTAAAATTCAGAGAGTATGCCACCTTTGTGGAATGAATTTCACCCCACAGTTACCAGGAACACTTTCCTAAAGGTTTCTAACAAACATTTCAGAAGGTGCTGTTTCTTTGTGTGACTCCCATGTTCCACTTTGCCTTGGTGTCGCACATTTAGGACAAGACTCGCTTTGCCTGTCTCCAGCTTTTCCCCTTTGTGGGGACTTAGGGCCCTCTTAGCCTTTGGGGTCAGGATGGCATCAACCCCCAATCTGCAGCTTTCACCTAGAAGTTGGTTGGGGAAATTCCATCATGGACTGTATGAGGTGCCATGGAACTGTGGATCAGGACTCCACACTTGCTTTGGCCCTCCTATTGGGTAGGAACCCTTCCCTTTGTCCATCTAAAGGGGCTTGAAATCAAGGGAAAGGGACAGGGTCCTGGAGAAGGGCAGCCTCAAGCAAGGGGCCAGGCCCAGCAATGGAGAGCCAAGCATGTTGGCAGGGGCAGGGCTCTTGTGAAAACAGACAGGGCTAGGGAGGGGAGGGAGGGGAGAAAGGGGAGCAAGTAGTGCAGACAGAGAAGGGCTCAAGGCCCAGGTCAACTGATGTGTGTCAGGGTTGGGGAGCAGGGCCCAGGCTGAGGGAGGCCAAAGGGTCCAGAAAAAGAGGAAAGGCCACATTTTCCCAAAGAGAGCCTGCAGGGGCAAAAGCCAGGTCCAGTCCCCTGGCCCTAGTGAGCATCCTTACAAAGGGATCAGGAAAAGTGGTGTGGCAGGGATATTTACAACAGGAGGTCAGCCAATTCCACTCCTCTGCCCCAAGTGAGTAGAACCTCACAGAGAGACGAGGACCAAAGGAGGGCCAAAGGTGAGCACTGTGGGGGGATACCTGGCATCCAGAATTGGGGGCGGGGTCAGTGGGTAGCCAGGACCCCTTTGAGGAGCCCAGGCTAGGGAGAAACAGGGGGAGGGAAGGGTCCAGGAAGTTCCAGGATACCACAGTACAAGAGGAACAGAAGGGAGGCACAGGAGGGGGCCAGAAAAGTGGGCCTGAAATCACAGATAGGGACAGGATCCTGGAGAAGGGCAGCCAGGTGTTCAATCAAGGGACTAGGCCAAGGAATAGAGAGCCAAGAGGCAGGACCTAGGCTGATGTCTCATGAAAATAGACAGGGCTGGGGAGGGGAGGGAGAATAGAAATGGGAGAGGGTGGCACAGGGAGAGAAGGGCTCAAAGACCAGGTCCACTGCTGGGTGTCAGGGTTGGAGAGCAGGGCCCAGGCTGAGGGAGGCCAAAGGGCCCAGGCAAGGGGCAGGGCTACATTTTCCCAAAGGGAGCTCGAAGGGCCAAAAGGCCAGGTCAAGTCCCCAGCCCTGGTGTGCATCCTAGTAAAGGGATAAGGAAAATGGGCACAGCAGAGACAGGGACAACAGGAGGTCCAAAGGAGGGCCCAGCGGAATAGGCCAAAAGATGGGTGTTGTTGGGTTGGGGGCCAGGACCACAGCAAGGAGACCAGGCTAGGGACCTAGATTTGGTCCTATGCCAGGGCACAGCAGGGAAGGGCAGGACTGGGCAGGCGAGCAGCACTAGGGTTCTCAGGAAAGGGAAGCCAAGGGAAGCAGAAAATTGGCCCAAGCGAGGGTGCAAAGTCAAAGCCCAGGGATGCAGGGAGCAAGAAGGGGCACCGGAGGCTCCAAGGAGGAGCCAGGCCAGGCAATGGAGAGCTGAGCGTCAAGGCTGGTGCAGGGGGCTGAGGACAGTATACAAGGCTGGGGAGGGAAGGCAGGGGATCTGAGAGGCAACAGGCAGGCTTGAGCACCAGGGCCACTGCCAGGTGTCCACGTTCCATGTTTAGGACCAAGGGCCAAAGGAGAGCAAGAGGCCCAAGGGAGGGGCAGGGCTCTGTTCCCATAAGGTGCCCTGGCCTAGATGAGAATCCAGGGCCATTGAATGGGCAAAGGGGGCCTGGCAAGGGATGGGGCCCAGGTAGAGGGCAATGTGAGGGCACGGCATGGGGTCATGGTGGGTGCGGAGAGGGGCGAGAACCAGGACCCAAATAAGGAGCCCAGGCAAGTGTCCCACCCGACCAACCAAAAATGAGGGACCCAATGAGCAAGAGGCTCCCGGGCACGCCCAGGTAAAAGACAAGGGCATGGGGAAAAGGGGGCGAAACAAGAAGTAGGAGTCAGCTGGAAGCACAGGGCAAACCAAGCGGCGCACAGTAGGGGGCCCAAATCAGAATGACACCAGGTGAAGCCACAGGATGCCAGGTGACTCGGGAATGTGGTCAGGGGCTCAGGCGAAGGTTCATGGTCAGGGAGGGCTGGGTTGGGATTGTAGCAGCATGGAAGGCCAGAGGGCAGGGGAGGGAAGGGAGGGAATGGCACAGGGCATGGCTGGCACACAGCACACTACTACTGCCAGGTGTCAGGGTTCTGGTGGCGAGGGGGATCAGGAGTGGGGCAGGACTGTGTTTCCATAAGGGAGATTTCAGGACATAGAGGCCAGCCAATTCCACTCCTCTGCCCCTGGTGAGTTGATCCTCAGAGAGAGACCAGAACCAAAGGAGGGCCAAAGGAGGGGACTGTGAGGAAATACCTTTCGTCTGGACTTGGTGGGGGGGGGTCAGTGGGGAGTAAGGACCCAATCAAGGAGCCCAGTCTAGGCAGAAGCTGTGGAGGGGAGGGTCCAGGCAGTGGCTGGATACCACAGCATAAGGAAAACAGAGGTGAGGCCTATCAGGGCCCCGAGTAAGGGGCCTGACATCAAGGGACATGAGCAGTGGCCTTGAGAAGGGAGTCCAGGGGCTCAAGCAAGGAGCCAGGCCCAGGAACAGAGAGCCAAGTGCAAGGGCCGGGGCCAGGGATGCATGAAAACGGACAGGGCTGTTAAGGGGAGGGAGGCTAGGGAGGGAGCTGGTGGCGCAAAGGTGGGAGGCTCAAGGACCAGGTCCACTGCAGGGTGTCAGGGTCCTGGATCAGGGCCTGGGCTGAGGGAGGCCAATGGGCTATGCAAGGGGAAGGGCTATGTTTTACAAAATGGAGCCTGCAGGGCCAAGAGGCCAGGTCCAGTCTCCTGGCCTGTGTGAGTATCCTGGGAAAAGAGATCAGGGAAAGGGGCCTGGCAGGGACAGGAACAACAGGAGGGTCAAAGGAGGGCTCAGCCTGAAGGGCCAGAGGATGGGTGTGGTGGAATGTGGGCCAGAATACAAGCAAGGAGCCCAGGTTAGGGACCTAGAAGATTGTCCAGGCCAGGGGAGAGCAGGGAAGGGTGGGGCCAGTAGGATGGAGCTGCAGTAGGGTATTCCAGTACAGGGAATCCAAAGGGAGCAGGGAAGCCGTCCTAGAGTTGGGCCCGCACACCAAGCCCAGGGAAACACTGAGCAAGAAGGGCCACCAGAAGCTCAAGTGAGGAGGCAGGCCAGGGAATGGAGAGCCATGGGCTGCGCAGGGTTCTCAGGTAAGTGGACAAGGGTGGGGAGGGAAGGCAGGGGATCTGGCCGAGGAGAGGCAGGCTCCAAGCCCAGGGCCACTGACAGGTTTCAGGGTTCCATGGGCAGGACCAAGGGCCCAGGGAGAGCAAAGGGGCCAGGCCAGGGGCAGGGCTCTGTTTCCTATAAGGCGCACTGGCACAGATGAGAATCCAGGGCCAGGGACTGGGCAAAGGCGGCTGGCAAGGGAAGGGGGCCAGAAGAAAGGCGATGGGAGGGCTCCACACGAGGTCGCAGTTAGTGTGGAGAGGGGTGACAGCTAGGATCCAAGCAAGGAATCCAGGCAAGGGACCGACCCGACACAAGATGATGAGAGATGCAAGAAGCAGGGGACCACATGACAGGAAATCAGGGAAGGGGAGGAAGGGGCGATGCGAGGATGAGGAGACAGCAGGTGAGTGGGCAGTGCAAGGGGCACCGAGGGGAGCGAGGAAGGGGACACAGCAAAGGGGACCCCACGTCCAAACCACATGAAGCGATGCCATGTAAAGCCACGTGACACTACACCACAAGAAGAACGAACGCAGTCATTGGCCCAGGTGAGGAGCCAGTCCCTGGGACTGGAGCACAAAGGGTCAGGTTTTTGGAGGGCTGGGTTGGGGTAGGGGCAGCATGCAAGGTGAGAGGGCAGGGGAGAGATGGGGGGCGGGGATCGACCAGAACAAGGTCTACACAAGGCCCTCATCCACTGTCAAGTGTCGGGGTTCGGCCAGCCAAAGGGGCCCAGGTGAGGGGCAGGGCTACATTTTCCCCTAGGGAGCCAGGAGGGCCAAGAGGCCAGGACCACTCCCCTGGCCTGGGTGTGAATCCTGGGAAAGGGATCAGGAAAGGAGGCTTGGCAGGGACAGGACTGAAAGGAGGGCCAAAGGAGGGCACAGCGGGAGGGCTGGAGGATGGGTTTTGGTGGGGTAGGACCTGGACCCCAGCAAGGAGCCCAGGTTAGGGACCTAAAGGAGCGCCCACGTCAGGGGAGAACAGGGAAGGGCAGGGCTGGGCAGGCGGGCAGCACTAGTGGACTGCAGTACAGGAACACCAAGGGGAGCAGGGAAGCAGCCCAAGCAAGGGGCCCCCAGTCAACGCCCAGGCACACTCTGGGCAACAAGGGCCACCAGAGGCTCAAGCAAGGAGCCAGGGCAGGGAATGGAGAACCAAAGGCTGGGGCTGGGGCAGGAGTCTCAGGACAGTGGACAAGACTTGGGTGAGAAGGCAGGGGATCCAACAGGGGCAGGCAGGTACAGGCCCAGGGCCACTGCCAGGTGTCCAGGTTCCAGGTGCAGGACCAAGCACCCAGAAAGAGCAAGGGGCCCAGGCGAGTGGCAGGGCTCTGTTTCCCATAAGGGGCCCAGGCCCAGATTAGAATCCAGGGCCAGGGACCTGGCAAAGGAGGCCTGGTAAGGAAATGGGGCCAGGAGGAGGGCGATGGGAGGACACGGCAGGGAGTCATGGTGGGAGCCAAGAGGGGAGAGGCCCAGGACCCAATCCAGGAGCCCAGGAAAGGGACCCACCCGACCGTCCATGGATGAGAGACCCAAGGAAAAGGATACCCACAAGTGCCAGGGGAATTTGCAAGGGGAAGGCGAGGAAGGGGTTGCACGAGGACCAGAAGACAGAAAAAAGCACAAGGGGCACCTAGGGGAGCCCGCTGGCTGGCAGAAGCCAGAAGGAAAGCAAAGGGAGGGCACGGTGGTGGGTTGAGATGGGTGCACAGAGGGGCGAGAGCCAGGACCCTGGCCAGGAGCCCAGGCAAGGGACCCACCGGACCCACCAGACCCAGGATGAAGGACCGAAGGACCAGGAGACCCGCAAGCGCCAGGGGAAAGCGCAAGGTGAAGGGTAGGAAGGGCTGTGGGAGTACCAGGAGACAGAAGGAAGTGCAAGGGACACTTAGGGGACCCAAGTGGTAGGCCCAAGCAAGGGGCCCCCATGTCAGACCCAACATAATGGGAATCCATGCTACGCCAAGGACATGAGGAACGGGATAAGGGGCTCAGGGGAGCGCCCAGGCCTGGGGACTGGAGTGCAAAGGTCAGGGTTAGGGAAGGCTGGGTTGGGGTAGGGCCAGCATCAAGGCAAGAGGACAGTGGAGGGAAGGGAGGGGATCACTCAGGGTTGGGTTGGAGCAAGTCCCATATTAACTGCCAGGCATCAAGTTTCAGGCAGCCAAGGGGACACAGGTGAGTGGGAGGGCTGTTTCCCATAGGGAGCATTCAGGGTGCTGAGGCCAGTTGATTCAGCTCCTCTGCCCCAGGTGAGTAGATCCTCAGAGAGGAACCTGGACCAAAGGAAGGGCAAAAGTGGGGACTGTGAGGGTAAACTGTGGTGTGGAGTTTGGGGTGGGGTGGATGGGCAGCCAGGACCCATTTGAGGAGCCCAGGCTAAAAAGAAGCAGGGGAAGCTGAGGGTCTGAGCAGGGCCAGGATACCACAGCATAAGGGGAACAGAGGGGAGTCACAGGAGGGGGCCGGTAAAAGGGGCCTGAAATGAAGGGACAGGGACAGGGTCGCAAGAAGGGTGGCCAGGGGCTCAAGCAAGGAGCCGGGCCCAATAATGCAGAGCCAAGTGCTAGCACCTGGGCCTGGGTGAATGAAAAGGGACATGGTTGTCTGGGGGAGCTCTTATACAGCTCAGCCAGGGTATAGCCGACTCATGCCTCCAGGCTGAAATGCATCTGAAGGCACCCGCTAGGCCAACTGATGTCGGTGAGTCAAGCCAAAGGAGTCTGTAGGTCTATCCTGACTTCAGGGAGGCCAGTGATCACCTAACAAGCTGCCCAAAGCTCCGGAAGGGTGCGCAGAACAGGGAGAAGGAAGCCACTGCTCTCTCTCCAAACCGCAGGATGATCTGTGTGTTGAAGGGAGACCCCGATTACGACATCGCACTGGAGGATTTGGAGGACAGCCAGGATGAATGGATCTATGAGGTGGAAGGCCTCTTCCAAGAAGTCCACGCCGAGGACCGTCTGATTTACATGAAGGGCAGAATTTTTAAAGAGATTGGGACAGCAGAACCCTGGAGGTCTGAGGTCCCTCACCCGCCACTTCTGCTGTTGAGCGGTGGTGGAAAGACCGGTGAGTTGACGCCGCCTAAGCTCCCTAGGCTGAAGACAGAGGAGGGCTGTGAGACCCTTGATGTCGGGTGCCAGAAGGCACCCAGCGAGGGCAGCCCACCTGGAGGGATCACGGTCCCAGTGGGGCTCTCGCTTCCGGATCTCGGGAGGGGAGTCAGTGGGCCTATGGGAGGAGCGAAAGTCATTCTGACTTTGACCAGTGTCCCTGTTGGAGCAAGGCGGCCTTGGCCCACTCTGCAGAGAGCTGGCAGGGCGAAAGGCTTCCCTTGATTGAGCTTTGGCATTGATTATGTCTCCCCAACTCCCAAGCCTTGGCCCTGAGTGTGTGTGTGGGGAGGGGTGGAGGTCACTTGACTGAAAGGCCCTTCCTGCCCCGCAGTGGTCTTAAAGGGCCTACTAATAAGTGAGCCCTGACAAGATTTCAGAATGAAGACCTTTAGCTTTATCACAACCGGGATACTAGAGATCTATTCCTACTGAGGCTTGTGAGACTATGTCTCTTCCGTCAATTTCAGGTAATGTTTTGCTTCTGGCTCTTTCCTAGGCTGTACTGGTCCATAGAGATGGTACCTGATTGGCGTCTGCACGGGAAAGAAGACCTTCCCCAGTAAGGACTCCAGCGGACCCACAAACAAGTTAGGAAGAATGTGAAGTCTTAAAAACAGAATAAATGAGATTGAATAAATATGGGATTCCTGAATGTGATTAAGCTTTTCCCCTTCTCACCACCCAAAGTGTGGCCGAGTCACAAACATCAAACTGACACCTGCCATTAAGTTCTCTTTAAACATTTTCCCCCCTAGTTGTAGATGTGCACAGTATCTTTTCCCTTCTCGGGTTCCTTATTAATTTTTTTTTTTTTTTACATGGTGCCGAGGGTCTATCCCAGTACCTCACACACGAGAGTCCAGTGCTGAGCCACTGAGCTACATACAACCCCAGCCCCGCCATTAAGTTTGGATATTTATTTGTCCTGTGGTATTGGCAGGGGAGTGTTTTCAGGGTGCTTCATGGCTACTATAAAACATGGTATTCTCAGGTCCTTTGGAGTCATGTCTTTTCACATGACCCATGCACATGTTCCCTATACTTTCAATCATTCCGATGACTGGTACCTAATTCGACTTAAATGCCATCTAAAGAGGCGACTATTCCGAAAATAGTGACAAGAATAAAGTGTCTTAACTACAGATTTTCTGTTTGATACTGGAGGTCGAACACGGGGGTGATTTACTACAGGCCGCATCCCCAGCCCTTTTTTGGACACAGGCTCCCCCCCCAATTGCCTGGAGCCGGAGTTGCTGAGGCACCACTCAAACTCCGAGGTACTCCTCCCTCAGTCTCCCGAGTTGCTGGTATAATTGGTGTGCCACCATAGGTGGCTCTGAAGTTGTTTTCCAAAGAATCCATGCATGTTCACAACCCCCAGGCATGGCACCCTTGTCTTTGGAAGGTTAAGAAAGCTAACTGTGTCCTTCTGCCTTGTGTCCAGAGAGGAAAATCTGTAGAACACTCTAGTTGCTAACAGATAGAGTATGCACTCTATCCATTTTGGTATTTAAAAATGCGGCACTTTAACTCTTTGAATTTCACTGCTTTTTATTTGTGACAGCAGAATGCATTATGATCCTTATTACAAATGCAGAGCACAATTTTTCCTATCTCTGGTTGTAAGCACAGTATATTCACACCTATTCACGCCTTCATATCTGTACTTTGGATAGTAATGAGGGTCACATTCCACCATCATTAGTAACCCCATGCCCCCTGCCTTCCCCTCCAACCCCTCTGCCCTGTCCAGAGTTCCTCTGATCCTCCCTTGCTCCCGCTTTCCATCCTACTTTGAGTCAGCCTCCTTTTTTGGGATTGGCCAACTTTACCTAGCATTGCCTTCTCTCCCTCCATCCATTCACCTACAAATGCCACGAGTTGACTCATGTGTATTTTCCACATTCGGTTCAACCATTCATCTATGAAAGGGCATCAGGGTTGGTTGGGTCCACGGTTTAGCTGTGGTGAATTGAGCTGGTATAGACATTGATGTGGCCGTGTCCCTTTCGTATGCTGTTTTTAAGGACTTTGGGTATAGATTGAGGAGGGGGATAGCTGGGTCAAATGGTGGTCCTGTCCCCAACTTTCCAAGAAATCTCCATACTACTTTCCATATTGGCTGCACCAATTTGCAGTCCCACCCGCAGTGTTCCAGTGTACCTTTCCCCCACATCCTAGCCAACACCAATGGTGTTTGCTTAACACCAATTGTAGACCACTGGGTTGTGTTGTAGCACAGCGTGGATTTTTCTTGTGACTTTGAAGGATAGAATTCACAGATAGGAGGATGATAGCAAAATATTATTCAGGCTAAACAGGAGTTCCCAAAGGGGGAGGGGCTTCAGGAGAGGGTTACCAGAATACCTGTCTGTGTTTGTGCTGGGGGGTGGGTTATATCCATGGGCAGAGTGAAAGGAGATAGTCCTGTGCCCAATCCTGGTGGAGGCACTCAGTGTCTGAGAGCTTGTCACATGCCCTTTGGTCCAATGAGGATACTGTGCCCCCCTTCGTGTTAGGGGTCAAGTTGCACACAGATGTCGTTTTTTTGTGTTTTATTGACAGTCTTAACTGAGTTGAATAGGGTCTAGCCCTTCTGAGGTTGGCTTTGAACCTTTGATCCTCCTGTCTCAAGCCTCCCGAGTGGATGGGATTACAGGTGAGCATCACTGCACCCGGCCATGTCTGCTCTTTCTCAGACCTGCTGCAGTCCTTACCTTGAAGGAGCCAAAGACAAATTTTTATGCCAAGTGTGTGATCTACCACTAAGGTGCACCAACAGTCAAACAGCTTTTCAGAGGTAGACCTAGATAGTATATTTACAAAATCTCTCAATGAATACTCAGTGAATACTCTGAATATTTGAAAAATGAGGTTTTTTGTTTTAGTTGTTGACGGACTGTGTTCATTCATATGTGGTGCTGAGAATTTGACCCAGTGCCTCACATATGCAAGGCGTGTGCTCTACCACTGAGCCACCACCCCAGCCAGCAAAATGAGTTAGAAGAGTAGTTGAATCTTAAACCAAGGGTCTCTGAAAAAGCAGGTCCTGGTTGGCCTCACAGAGGTGAAGATCATGGGAGAAGGCAGAGGATCCTCCAGGAAGCATGGCTGGTACTTATAGACTGGACAGCTCTATAGAGGGAGGGGTCCATTGATTAGCCTGAAGGTGATGAAAATGTCTCTACTGTAGTTTAACTTCATTTAAATAAACTTTTGAGATCTGACTCTCCAGTGAGAGTTGTTAAGAGAGTTGCCAAATGGGATGTACAAAGTCCAGCAAAGGGGAATCTGATTTTTCAGTCTGCTGTCTGAAGAAGGTCAGACTTAACCTTTGCCTAAGGACTTGTTTAGGCACTCCTGGAAAGCTACTCTCACCCCAATGCAAGGCTGGATTTTGTGACCCTGCCTTGTTCCTGTAGCACCTGCACAGGTCATTACAGAGTGTGACTCCTGGTGGAAAAATAAGCAGTTTGCAATGGGAGTGAGATTGGATCCAGAAGGGAACAACATCCCTGAGGAAAGAGGAACAGATAATGATAGCGGAGAGTTTACCCAGTGAATATGCCTGTCCCCACTCCCCACCAGGGATTGAACCCAGGGGTGCTGGACCACCACATATCCAACCTGTTGGTTTTCCCCCACCCCCAATATTTTAAGGGAGTTCTCTGTAAATTGCTGAGGCTGGCTTTGAACTTCCAATTCTCCTGTTTCAGATTCCAGAGCTGCTGGGATTATAGGTGTGCACCAGCACGCCTGGCTATTCTTCATCATTTTTCTGAGTTAAAACTGTGAGAAAATCTGGAGATTTGGGTACTGAGGTGCAAACATGTTCAATATAATGAAGTCATGAGATTTTTCAAGCTTTTTGGGGGACTTTTTGCCCAATCCACAAGTCATGTCAGGGGAATAGGAACATACACATTATATGCAGTAATGAGGCCTGCATATATGCAATGAAGATGGTTACTTTCGTATTTCCTACTGTTAGGTTTACAAAGAATAACGCGTAGGTGAGCATGTCATGCACTGACATATAAACGTCCTGTTTGTGATGTGCATTTCTGAAAGAAGTCAGTGCTGAAAGAAGTCAGTGCAAACTGGTAAGAGCTGGAATCACTGGGGAAGACAGAAATGATTTAGAAGAATTGTCTATTATAGGGTCCTGGGAATGCTGGATGAGAGCTCTATCACAGAGCTACACCCCAGCCCACACGCCTCTTTTATTCATACATAAGTATATTTAAAAAATCAATCACAATTTTATTCTCTTTGGCCATGTATATGGGTTAAGATTGAACTAGGGGCACCTCATCACTGAGGCACATACTAGTCCTTTTTATATAAGTGTGGATATATATATATTTGTGGGGGTGTACAGTCATTGAACACAGGGGCACTGAGCCACTGATTCACATCCACAGTCCTATTTTGTATTTTATTTAGAGACAGGGTCTCACTGAGTTCTTTAGCACCTCACTTTTGCTAAGGCTGGCTTTGAACTCGTGATCCTCCTGTTTCAGCCTCCTGCTCTGCTAGGATTTAGTAGATTTTTTTATTTTGAGAAAGTTACTGAGGCTGGCTTTCAACTTGTGATCCTCCTGTTTCAGTCTCCCAAGCTGTTGGGATTACAGGTGTGCATCATGCATCACTGCACTTCGCTAAAGATGCAAACTTAATGTACCTTTTTCCACACTGCTCAGCGTCAAATTGGTCTACCTTCTCAAGAAGTACAATTTAGTGCAACCAAATGAAAAAAATCCTTCCCTCTTCATGGGGTTGGGGGTGGGGTACTGGGGACTGAACGCAGAGGCTTTCACATGATAGGGGACACTGTCCAGGTTGTCCTTGAATACTTCTGAGTACCTGGTATTATTGGTGAGCTCTAATGTGCCCGGTTCCTTTTTTACCCTGTCTTTAATCATGTCTAAGAATAAATTTTAATGAAAGCTCTCAGATTCTCAATGATGTTGGAGAAGATATATTGAACAATTTGAACAGTGAATGAACTATAAGCAGATACCACAATGTGAATTTTCAACCTCAACTCTAGGGGAGTGAGTGTGCTTGGTTAAAAGGAGGCTGGCGTAGTACTACTTCCACACTGGCCTGCTTAGCAATCACTCCTGGCCTCCCAATCACTCACAATTAATGATCTCACCTCACATCCTTTTCATGTCTTTTATTCTCTTGAATGATGTCATACATGGGATCTTCATGTACCTTAAGGGATCAGAAAAGGTTAAGGTTTTGTTAGGCTTCATAGACTGGTAGTTATATATAAAAAAAATCCTTATTTTTTTCACTTGAATTTTATATATATATATATAATTGTTCTTTTTGTTATACATGACAGGAGCATGTATATTGACATATTATACATACATGGAGTATAACTTCCCATTCCTGTTATAAATGATGTGGAGTGATTCTGGTCATGTATTCATACATGAACATAGAAAGTTATGTCCAATTCATTCTACTATCTTTCCCATTCCCATTCACCATCAAAAATCCCTACTTTATTTGATATAGCTTTATGTTTAACATATTCTAATTCTTTTTAGGAGTCATTTTGCTGTAAATTCATTAAGGCTAGAAAAACAATTTCCCAACTGGAAAAATACAAGAAATAATATTATTCAGGAGGCAATAACTGTTCATATAGTGGCATGATCTTTTTTAAAATTTTTTAAAATTGTAGTTGGACACATATTTTTATTTTATTTCTTTATTTTTATGTGGTGCTGAGGATCATACCCAGTCCTCGTACGTGCTAGGCTAGCACTCTACCGCTGAGCCACAACCTAGTCTGTGGTATGAGCTTTTTATAAAACAGTACTCAATTTGAGAAATATTGAGGTGATTCTCTTTGGCCTATGTGGACTGATGACAAGAAGATAGTATTTAGTGAAATAAATAAGTTACAAAATGATGTGTAATAATGATCCATTTATAAGTACAGTAAAATATATGCTACATACCCCAAGAAGTCTGGAAATATGTGCATCCAACTACCTTCTGTAGACCCACTCTGGGGAGAGAAGTAAGATTGGACTTGGTGGTAAAAACCTTATGTAAGTTTTTCATTTTGCTTAATAAGACAAATGTATTCTTGTACCATTTACATAATTTAGATTGGCTTCAAGCCAGGCATGGTGGCACATGCCTGTAATCCCAGTGGCTCGGAAGGTGGGGGAAGGAGGATGACAGAGTCAAAGCCAGACTCAGCAATTTAGTGAGGCTGTAAGCAATTTAGTGAGACTCTTTCTCAAATTAAAAAATAAAAAAGGACTGGGGATGAGGCTTAATGGTTAAGAGCTCCTGAGTTCAACCTGTTACAAAAAAAAAAAAGGCTTAATATAAAAATACATATAGGAAGTTGGGTGCAGTTGTGCACACTTGTAATCTCAATTGGGAGGTTGAGGCAGGAGGAGTCTTAAGTTCTAGGCCAGCCTCAGCAACTACACAAAGCCTTAACAAGACCTGTCTCAAAATAAAAAATAAGAAGGCTGGGGATGCAGCTCAGTGGTAGAGAGCTCCTGGTTTCCATATTCAGTACAAATAAGCAAACCAACAAATATATAGGAGAAACATAGTAAGTAAATCATCTCAATATAAAAGATATTTATTGATTGATTTATTCAGGGTATGAGGGATTGAACTCAGGGTTACTTAACCACTAAGTTATATCTCCAGCCTGTTATGTTAGAGTCTGTAAACAAGTCTGGATGGCGCCTGGCATTTTGCCAGAGGGAGTGGTTTGTGAAGTAACACCAGCGAGCCATTAAGTGTGGAGATTCCTTATTGGTTGACTGATGTATCTAGTTTATGCTAATTAAGATAAGCTGTGTGGAATGTATAAATACCTCTGTTGTCCTACAATAAAAGGCTTCCACTCCTGCTGTATCAATGTACACAAGTTGTTCGTCCCCCCCCCCCCCCCCCCAGTTATTCTGCTGCAGCCGGACTGCGGCAGAGCCCTTTTTCAAATTTTATTTAGAGACAGGGTCTTGCTGAGATACTCAGGACCTTGCTAAGTTACTGAGACTAGCTTTGAACTAAAAAAGAATATATTTATTGTATACATTTTAGATATTACCAAAAAATTAAATTTATAAAATGTATTGAGGGCAAGTGATACATCTCAGTGCACCTTCCTACTGGACACAGGTCCCTGAATTTAATACCTAGCACCAGAAAATAAACAACAAAAGATCCCAATACTGCAAAAAAATAAATACATAAATCAATAAACACAGAGCTAGCTATATAAAGAGTCAATTATCCTATTTAATAAAAATAGGTAATTTCTAGTAAACTTTGGTACATTTCTTCTACTGGTTATTCTTAATTTAGGAAGAATTCCCATCTTCATGATATATACATAATTCTACTGATTTTACTTAGGTTTTCATGAACATTTTCCTTTAACATTACATATTTTTCTAAAACATAACTCCTAGAGCTGAGGGTGTAGATTAGTCTATGTATGCTAACCACTCCCAACCCCCTTTTTTGCAATCCAAGGGATTGAACCTAATGCCTTATGCATGGCAGGCAAACACTCTACCTCTGAGCCACATCCCCAACCTAATCCGATTTTATTTATTTATTTATTTGGTATTGGGCATTTAACCCAGGGGCGCTTAACCACTGAACCACATCCCCAGACCTTTTTATTTTTTAAGAAGGTCTCACTAGGGCTGGGGTTGTAGCTCAGTGGTAGAGAGCTTGCCTAGCTTGTATGAGGCACTGGGTTCGATTCTCAGCACCATATATAAATAAATAAAATAAAGGTCCATCAACAACTAAAAAAAAAAGTATTAAAAAAATAGGGACTCATTAAGTTGCTTAGGGCCTAAGTTGCTTAAGGCCTCGCTAAGTTGCTGAGGCTAGCTTTGAATTTGCAATCTTCCTTCTTCCACCTCCAGAATCACTGGGATTATAGGCATGTGCCACCATGCCTTGGCCAGATCTGATTTTGATACATGCTGATAAACCCAGTATATTCACACAGCAGCATATTTCATTTGACAGAAATAATTAATAAATGATGTATTTATATCTCTGGGAGGTAGTTCTATTCAAATAAAGTGAGGATATGATAGTTCTGTCTTACTATCATCTATAGAGGAAACATATATTCACTTATAGCTTAAAATAGTAAGACAGTGCCAGGCACAGTGGCCTTTGCCTGTAATCACAGCAGATTGGGAGGTTGAGGCAGGAGGATCACTAACAGCCTGGGCAAGTTAGTGAGACTCTGTCTCAAAATAATAAATAAAAAGGGCTGAGGAGGGCTGGAGTTGTGGCTCAGTGGTAGAGCACTTGCCTAGCATGTGTGAGGCACTGGGTTCGATACTTAGCACCACATATAAATAAATAAGTAAAATAAAGGTCCATCAATATCTAAAAAAATTTTTTTAAAAAGTGCCAGCGATGTGGTTCAGTGATAAATCTCCCCTGGGTTCGAATCCCAGTAGCAAAAAAAAAAAAAAAAAAAAAATGTAAGATAAGTCTGGGAAATGAACACTTTTATTTTAGTAAGGAAATAATAACTTTACATCTGATAACTGGGGGCTGAATAGACAGTGTCTACTTTCAGAACAGAATAAGAACATTTTAATTGAAGTGAGCCCACCCCCACCCACCTACCCTATCTGGGAACTGAATGGAGGAGCACTTTACCAATTAGCTATATCCTCTAGATATTTTTAGTTGTATATTTTTTGGTACCAGGAATTGAACCCAGGGACATTCAACCACTGAACCACATGTCCAGCCCATTTTTTTTTTTCTTTTGAGACAAGAGTCTTGGTGAATTTCTTAGTTCCTGATGCTGGCTTTGAACTTGTGATCCTCCAGCCTCAGTCTCCTGAGCCACTGGGATTATAGGTGTATGCCACCATGCCCAGCTCATTTTTATTTTTTCACTGGAGACAGGGTCTCTCTAAATTGTTTAAGACCTAGCTAAATTGCTGAAGGTGTCCTTGAATTTGCAATCTTCTTGTCTCATCCTCTGTAGTCACTAGGATTCCACCCATTCACCACCATGCCTAGCAAAGTTAGTTTTTTTTTTTTTTTTTTAATTAAAGAGCTAATCTATAATGCTTAGCAGCTGGAGGCAGTGGTGCACGCCTGTAATCCCAGGGGCTCAGGAGGCTGAAACAGGAGGATCATGAGTTCAAGGCACTAAGCAACATGGTGAGACCCCATCTCTAAATAAAATACAAAATAGTGTTGGGGATGTGTCTCAGTGGTTGAGTACCCCTGAGTTCAATTCCCGGTACCAAAAAAAAAAAAGGTGCACTTACCATCTGACAACTCTGATCAAAGGCTTCTGGAGAATGTATTCATATGAACATTTGATTCACTGATGACGACTGACTCATTTGATATACACTGTCTTTGATAAATGTAATCGACACTGGGGTTTTACTTACTACTCTGAACTGTTCTAGCTTCTGGTTGCCTTTGATAAAGAAAGGGCATTCTTTGTCGCCTATTCGGTGCCCATACCATTTACAACGCCAACCTAAAAATGAAAGGGGCAATATTTCTGTAAGATGACATTGTTAAATTTCAGCAGATTAAGTTTTTATTCATTAGATTCTAATTCTAAAAGTAAATGTAATCAATGGATGAAAATGAAAGTAAGTTTCCCCAAAATACAGATCAACTAATTGCTTCCAAGCATCCTTGAATCATGTAGCATTAGGAATAAAAAATTCTATTATGAAATATTTACCAAAAAATTCCATGAAAAAGTACCCCAAAAGGGGAAATTTATTTTTAGTCTCCCTAAATATTTTTTGTGTCACTACAGTTTTGTGAATAAATCTTTTTATCAAGTGTGTCTGATTCTGCAGGCTAAAGGTGTAGGTCAGTGGTAGAGTGTGTTCTTAGCAAGCTCAAGGCCCTGTGTAAAATCTCCAGCATCAAAAATAAATAGCTGCGGGGGCTGGGGTTGTGGCTCAGTGGTAGAGTGCTTGCCTAGCATGTGTGAGTACTGGGTTCAATTCTCAGTACCAGATATAAATAAATGAATAAAATAAAGGTCCATGGACAGATGGTCTCAACTGAGTTGTTTAGTGTCTAGCCCTTGTTGAGGTGGCTTTGAATTTTCGATCCTCCTGTCTCAAGCCTCCTGAGTGAATGGGATTACAGATGAGCACCACTGCGCCCAGCCATGTCTGGTCTTTCTCAGACCTGCTGCAGTCTTTACCTTGAAGGAGCCAAAGACAAACTTTTATGCCAAGTGTGTGATCTACCACTAAGGTGCACCACCAGTCAAACAGCTTTTACAGAGGTAGACCTAGATAGTAGATTTACAAAATCTGTGTGGAGGTTGGGGTGGGGTCGGTGGGCAACCAGAACCCATTTGAAGAGCCCAGGCTAGAAAGAAGGAAGGGGAGCAGAGGGTCCTGGCATTGCCAGGATACTGCACCATAAGGGGAACAGAGGTAATTCACAGGAGGGGGCCTTAGCCAGGTAAGAGGGGACTTGCCCCTCAAGGCGGGAGACCCCTCCCACCTGGGGGTCACTTATACAGCTGTAGCCAGGGTAGCAGGGCTCGCCCCTCCCAGCGGGAGAACACTTTCACCTGGTTTTCAGGGGAGCTCCTATCCCACTGCAGCCAGTGTAGAGGGGGCTCACCCTTCAAGGCAAGAGACCCCTCCCACATGAGTGTTCGGGGGAGCTTCTATATCTCCACAGCCAGGGTGGAGGGGACTCTCCCCTCCACTCGGGAGACAATTCCCACTTTGGTGTCAGGGGGAGCTCTTATACCACCACCTGTAGGGTCCAGGTGACTCTACTCTCCAGGCAGGAGATTCCTCCCACCTGGGTGTCAGGAGAGACCCTATACAGCAGCAGCCAGGGTAGAGGGGACTCGCCCCTCTAGGCGGGAGACCCCTTCCTCTTGGGTGTCACAGGGAGCTTGTATACCACCTTAGCCAGGGTAGAGGGAAATCCGCCCTCCACGCCTGAGGCCCTTTCCACCTGCCTGTCTGGGGGAGGTCCTATAGTGGCAGAGGCAGGGGAGAGGGGAACTCTACCCTCCAGGTGGCAGACTCCTCACACTTGGTTGTCATGGGAGCTCCTATATTGCAAGAGCCGGAAGAGAGGGGACTTGTCCCTCCAGGCTGGAGACCCCTCTCTCCTGGGTGTGGGGGATGGAGCTCATATACTGCTGCAGCCAGGGTAGTGGGGACACACCTCCAGGCAGGAGACCCCTCCCACCTGGGTGTCAGGGGTGCTTGTATACCACCTTAAACATGGTAGAGGGGACTTGCCCATCCAGATGGGCAACTCCTCCCACCTGGGTGTCACGGGGGAGCTCATATACCACCACAGCCAGGGAAGAGGGTACTTGCCCCTCGCCAGAGACCCCTCTCATATGGGTGCCGTGTGTGTGGGGGGTTCGTATACCTCAGCAGCCAGGCTAGAGGGGACTTGTCCCTCAGGGCAGGACACCACTCCCACCTGGGTATGGGGGGGTGCTAGTATACCGCACTAGCCAGGATAGAGGAGACTCGCACCTCCAGGCGGGAGAACCCTTGCACCTGGGTGTTGGGGGGAGCTAGTATACCCCTGCAGCCCCTGCAGCCCGGCTAGAGGGAATTCACCTCTCTAGGCAAGTTACCTCTCCCACCTGGGTGTCCTGGGGAGGGGGGGCTCATATACCTCTGCAGCTATGGTAGCAGGGACTCACCCCTCCAGGCGAGAGAACCCGCCCACCTGGGTGTTAGGGGGAGCTAGTATACCTCCCCAACCAGGGTAGAGGGGACTCGCCCCTCCAGGTGGCAGGCCCCTCTCACCTGGGTGTGCTGGGGAAGCTCCTATATCTCTGCATCCAGGCTAGATGGGACTTGCCTCTCCAGGCCGAAGACTCCCTCCCACCTAGTTGTCGTCGGGGCGCTCTTATACTGCTGCAGGGTAGCAGGGACTTGCCCCTCCAGGCTAGAAACCCCTTTCACCTGGGTGTCTGGGGGAACTCTTATACCTCTACAGGCAGGGTAGAGGGTACTTGCCCTTGCAGGTGGAAGACCCTTCCCAAGTGGGCCTGGGTGTGGGGGGGGAGAAAGTATACCGCCCCAACCAGGGTAGAGGGGACTAGCCCCTCCAGGCGGGAGACCCCTCCCACCGGGGTGTGTGTGTGTGGGGAGCTCCTATACTGCTGCAGCTGCATCCAGGCTAGAGGAGACTCGCTTCTCCAGGCTGAAGACCCCTCCCACCTGGGTGTCGAGGGGGGGGTGGCTTGTATACCTCCGCAGCCAGGGTAGCAGGGACTCGCCCCTCCAGTTTGGAGACCCCTCCGACTTGTGTTTCAGGGGGACCTCAATTACTGCTGCAGCCAAGGTAGAGGAGACACGCCACTCCAGGCGGAAGACCCACCAACCTGGGTGTCATGAGAGGGCTCATACACCGCTGCAGCCAAGGTAGCAGGGACTGGACCCTCCAGGCAAATACCCCTCCCACCTGGAGGGAGGCTCCTATACAGCTGCAGGCAGGCTAGAGGTGACTCTCACATCCAGGCCAGAGATCCCTCCCATGTGGGTGGCCTGCGGGGGCTAGCATACCGCCCCACCCAGGGTAAAGGGGACTCGCCCTTCCAGGCGGCAGACCACTTTGACCTGGGTGTCCTGTGAAGCTCCTCTACCTCCCCAGGCGGGGTAGAGAGGACTTTACCCTTTAGGCGGGAGATTTCTCCCACCTGGGTGTCAGGGGAGCTCCTATACCTCAGCAGCAAGGGTAGAGGGGACTGGCCCCTCCAGGCGGGAGACCCCTCCCACCTAAGTATCGGGTGGGTGGGCTCATACACCGCCCTAACCAGGGTAGAGGGTACTCTCCTTTCCAGAAGGGAGACCAGTTTCACCTGGTGTCAGCGGGAGCTTGTATACAGACAGGGTAGAGGGGACTCGCCTCTCCAGTCGGAAGACCCCTCCCACCTGGGTGTTAGGGGGAGTCATATACTGCCACAGCCAGTATAGACGGGACTCGCCCCTCCAGGCTGGGACCTCTCACACCTGGGTGTCTTGGGGAACTCCTATACCTCTGTAGCCAGGGTACTTGTTCCTCCAGATGGGAGACCTCTCCCAGCAGGGTGTCAGGGAAGCTCTTTTACCACCACAGCCAGGTTAGAAGAGACTACCCTTTCCAGGCAGGAGACTCCTCTAACCTGGGTGTAAGGGAAAGCAAGTATACCTCTGCAGCCAGGGTAGAGGGGACTTGTCCCTCCAGTCGGGAGACCCCTCCCCTCTCCTGGGTATCAGGGGAACTCCTATACCTCTGCAGCCAGGGTAGAGGGGTCTCGCCCCTCCAGTCGGGAGACCCCTCCCACCTGGATGTCGGGCAAGCTCTTATACTGCCCTAGCCAGGGCAGAGGGGTTCACCCCTGCAGGCGGAAAACCACTCTCACCTGGGTGTCCCTGGAGCTCTTATAAGGCAGCAGCCAGGGGAGAGGGGACTCGCTCCTCCAGGCGAGAGACCACTCCCACCTGGTTGTTAGGGAGCCCATATACTACCGCAGGCAGTGTAGAAGGGACTCTCCCCTCCAGGCAAAATAACCTTCCCACCTGGGTGTAGGGGGAGTTCCTATACCGCCACAGCCAGGGAAAAAGGGACTTGCCCCTCTAGGATGGAGGCCCCTCCCACCTGGGTGTCTGGGTGGCTTGAAACAGCCACAGACAGGGTAGAGGGGACTCGCCCCTCCAGGCAGGAGATCCCTTCCACCTGGGTGTAAGGGGAAGCTCTTATATCGCCACATCCATGGTAGAGGGGACTCGCCCCTTGAAACGAAAGACCACTCTCAATTGGGTGTCAGGAAGGAGCTCCTATACCACCACAGGAAGGGTAGAGGGAACTTTACCCTCCGGGCGGGAAACTCCTCCCACCTGGGTGTCAGGGACGTTCTTATACTGTAGCAGCCAGGGTAGAGTGGACTTGCCCATCTAGGCCAGAGACCCCTCCCACCTGGGTGTGAGGGGGAGCTCAGATACCTGTGCAGCCAGGGTAGAATGGAGTAGCCCCTCCAGGAGGGAGACCCTAACCACCTGGGAATCTGGGGGCACTCTTATACCTCCGCAGCCAGGATAGAGGGGACTCGCCCCACTAGGGAGGAGACCCCTCCACCTGGGTGTCAGGGGGCGCTCCTATACCTCTGCAGCCAGGGTAGAGCAGACTTGCCATCCAGGTGGAAGACCCCTCCCACCTGGGTGACAGGGGAAAGCTCCTATCCTGTTTCCATCAGGGTCGAGGGGACTCGCTCCACCAAGTGAGACACCCCTCTCACATTGGTGTCTGGGCGAGCTTGTACTCCACTTTAGCCAGCATAGAGGGAACTCGGCCCTCCAGGCGGGAGACCGTTCCCACCTGGGTGTTGGGAAGGCAGGCTCCTATACAGCTGCCCCTAGGGTAGCAGGGACTCGCCCTTCCAGGCGGGAGAACATTTTCACCTGGGTGTTTGGGGAGCTGGTAGAGGGGACTAGTCCCTCCTGGCAAGAGACCCCTCCCAACTGAGTGTCCGGGGAGCTCATATACCTCCGCACCCAGGGTAGAGGAAACTCGCCCTTCCAGGCGGGAGACCCCTCCCACCTGGGTGTCAGGGGGACCTCTTATAACACCGCAGCCAGGGTAGAGGGGACTCGCCCCTCCAGGAGGGAGACTCCTTCCTCCTGGCTATCCTGGGAGCCTTTATATGACACCAGCCAAAGTATAGGAGGCTCCATCCTCCAGGTGGGAGACACCTTGCACCTGGGTGTCAGGGAGAGCTCACATACTGCCACAGCCAGGGTAGAGGAGATTCTCCCCTGCAGGAGGGAGACCCCTTCCATCTGGGTTTCCTGGGAGCTCTTATATGGCATCAGCCATGTAGAGGAGACCAGCCCTTCAGGCGGGAGATCCCTCCCACCTGAGTTTCTGGGGGAACTCTTATACCACCGAAGCCAGGGTTGAAGGGACTCACCCCTTCAGGTGGGGGACCCCTCCCATCTTGATGTCAGGGGGAGCTCCTATACCGCAGTATCCAGGGTAGAGGGTACTTGCCCCTTCAGGCAGGAGACCCTTCCCACCTGGGTGTCATGGGGGGAGCTCCAATTCCACCACAGCCAGAGTAGAGGGAAACTGCCCTTGTAGGTGAGAGACCCCTCCCACCTTGTCAGGGGGGAGCTCCTATACTGTTGCAGCCAGGTTATAGGGGACTCTTTTACCGCTGCTGCCAGGGTAGAGGGGATTTGCCCCTCCACGCAAGAGAACCCTCCCACTTTGGAATGGGGCGGGGGAAGATCTCATACCATTGCTGCCAGGGTAGAGGTGACTTGCCTCTCCAGGCGGTAGACCCCTGTCTCCTGGGTGTGCAGGGAAGCTTGTATATCGCCTTAGCCAGGGTAGAGTGGACTCCCCCCTCCAAGCGGGAGACTCTCTCATCTGGCTATTGGGGGGGGGGGGAGCTCATATACCGTGGAGCCAGCATCCAGGGGACTTGCCCCACTAAGCAGGAGAGCTTATATACTGCTGAAGGCAGGGTAGAGGGGAATCACCCCTCTAGGCGGGAAACCACTCCCACCTGGGTGTTAGGTGGAGCTTATATACCACCACAGCCAGGAGAGTGGGGACTTTCCCCTCCAGGCGGGAGACCCCTCCCACCTGGGTGTCAGGGGGAGCAAGTGTACAGCAGCACTCAGGACTCGCCCCTCCAGGTAAGAGACCCCTCCCACCTAGGTATGTGGGGGGAGCTCTTATAGCACTGTAGCCAGGGTAGAGTTGATCCGCTTCCCCAGGTGGCAAACCCCTCCCTTCTGGATGTCCAGAGGATCTTGTATACTGCAGCAGCCAGGGTAGAGGGGACCCTCCATGTGGCATACTCCTCCCACCTGAGGGTATAGGGTACTTGGCCTCCAGGCAGGAGACCCCTCCCACATGGGTGTCAGGGGAAGCTCCTATACCATCAAAACCAGGGTTTAGGGTATATTCCACTCCAGGCGGGGAACCCCTCCCACCTGGGTGTCTGTGGGAGTTCATATACCACCGCAGCCAGGGTAGAGGAGACTTGCTCCTCCAGGGGGAGACTGCTCTCAATTGGGTGTCGTGTGTGTGTGTGTGGGGGGGGGGGGAGGCTTCTATATCGCTGCAGCCAAGGTAGCAGGGACTCGCCCCTCCAGGTGAGAGACTCCTACCTACTGGGTGTCTGGGAGAGCTCTTATACTGCTGCAGCCAGGGTAGAGGGGACTCACACCTCCAATCGAGGACCCCTCCCACCTGGGTGTCAGGGGAACTCCTTTATTGCAGCAGCCAGGGTAGAGAGGACTCCCCACTCCAGGCTGGAGGCCCGTAAAACCTGGGGGGGTGGGTGGGAGGTCGAAATAGCCACAGGCAGGGTACAGGGGACTCGCCCCTCAAGGCAGGAGACCCCTCCCACCTGGGTGTCAAGGGAAGCTAGTAAACCACGGAAGCCAATGTAGAGGGGACTCGCCCTTTCAGGCGGGAGACCCCTCCCATCTGGGTATTGGGGGGAACTCATATACTGCTGCAGCCAGGGAAGAGGGGACTCAACCCTCTAGGCAAGAGGCCCCTCCCACCTGGTTGTCTGGGAGAGCTCCCATACTTTAGCAGCCAGGGTAGCGGGGGCTCGCCCCTCCATGTGGGAAATCCCAACCACCTGTGTATGGGGGGGAGCACTTATACCACGGCACCAGGCTAGAGGGGACTCGCCCCTCCAGGCAGGTGACCCCTCCCACCTGCGTGTCTCAGGGAGCTTGTATATCACCTTAGCCAGGGTAGAGGGTACTTGCCTGTCCAGGTGTGAGATCCCTCCCACCAGGGTGTCAGGGGGAGCTCCTTTACTGCAGCATCCAGGGTAGAGGGGACACACCTCTCCATGTGGGAGACTCCTCCCTCCTGAGTATTGGAGGGAGCTTGTATACCACTGCAGCCAGGGTAGAGGGGACTCTACCCTCCACACCCTCTGGGTGTCTGGAGAAGCTCCTTTCCTCCACAGGCAGGGTAGAAGGGACTCGCCTCTCCAGGTAGGGGAACCCTCCCACCTGGGTGTCAGGGAAAGCTCGTATACCACTGCATCCAGGGTAGGGGAGACTCGCCCTTTCAGACAGGAGACCCCTCCTATCTGGGAATGGGGGGGGGTTGAGCTCCTATATAGCAGCAGCTAGGGTAGAGGGGACTCGCCCCTTAATGCGGGAGACCCCTCCCACCTGGGTGTCTGGGGGGAGCTCATACAGCGCCAATGCCAGGTTAGAGGGGACTCATCCCCCAGGAGGGAGAACCCTCCCACCTGTGGGTCAGGGGAGCTTGTATACCGCCTTAGCTAAGGTAGAGAGGACTTGCTTCTTCAGGCGGGAGACCCCTCACACCTGGGTATCTGGTGGAGCTCCTTTACCACTGCAGCTAGTGTAGAGGGAACTCGCCCCTCCAGGCGGGAGACCCCTCCCAACTGTGTGTCAGGGAATGCTAGTATACCACTGCAGCCACAGTAGAGGGGACTCGGCCCTCCATGGGGGAAGACCCCTTTAACCTGGGTGTCTGGTGGACCTCATAAACCGCTGAAGCCAGGGTAGAGAGGACTCACCCCTCCAGGCAAGAGACCCCTCCCACCTGGCTGTCAGAGATGGGGGAGGGCATCATATAAAGCTGCAGCAAGGGTAGCAGGGACCTGCCCCTCAAGGCAGGAGTCCCCTTTCACCTGAGTGTGGGGGGCAGCTAGTATAACGCCCCAGCCAGGGTAGAGAGGACTCGCCTGTCCAGGCAGGAGACCCCTCCCACCTAGGTGTCAGAGGCTGCACTTATACTCCTGCAGCCAGGGTAGAGGGGACTAGCCCTTTCAGGAGGATACCCCTCCTACCTGGGTGTGTGTTGGGGAGCTTATACACCGCTGCAGTCAGCATAGTGGGGACTCGCCCCTCGAGGCAGAAGACCCCTCCCACCTGGGTGTCTGGGGGAGTTCCTATACAGCAGCAGCCAGTATAGAGCGGAATCGCCTGTCCATGTGGGAGACCCCTCCCACCTGGGTATGGGTGCGGGAGCTCCTATAAAGCAGCATCCAGGCTAGAGGGGACACACCTCTCCAGGCCGAAGACCCCTCCCACCTGGGTGTTGCTCATATACCACAGCAGCCAGGGTAGAGGGGACTCACCCCTCCATGCGGAGAACCCTCCTACCTTGGTGTCTGTGGGAACTACTACACCGCACAGCCAGGATAGAGGGGACTCGCCCCTCTAGGCAGGAGACACCTTCCACCTGGGTGTCAGGGGTAGCTCATATCCCACTGCAGCCAGGGTAGAGAGGACTTACTCCTGGAGGCAAGAGACCTTTCCCACCTGGGTTTGGGTGGGGGCTCATATAAAGCTGCAGCAAGGTTAGCAGAGACTCGCCCCTCAAGGCAGGAGACTCCTTTCACCTGGGTGTCTGGGGGAACTCATATACCTCCGCAGCCAGGGTAGAGGAGACGCACCCCTCCAGGTGGGATACCCCTCTCAATCTGGTTTCTAGCTGAGCTAGTATACCTCACCAACCAGGGCAGAGGGGACTTGCGCCTCAAGGCGGGAAACCCCTCCTACCTGGATGTTAGAGGGAACTCATATACCTCCACAGCCAGAGTACAGGAGATTCGCCCTTCCAGGCGTGAGACCCCTCCCTCCTGGTGTCATGGGGGGGGGGGGCTTGTATACCACCACAACCCGGGTAGCAAGGAGTATCTTATCCAGGCGGGAGACCCCTCCCACCTGGGTGTCGGAGGAAGGTCATACAGCCACAGCCTGAGTAGAGGAGACTCGCCCTTCCAGGCGAGCGACCCCTCCCACCTGGTGTCGTGGGGGGGGGGGGGGCTTGTATACCGCCACAGCCAGGATAGCAGGGAGTCTTTTCTCCAGGCAGGAGACCCCTCCCACCTGGGTGTCGGAGGAAGCTCCTACAGCCTCAGCCTGAGTAGAGGAGACTCAACCCTCCAGCCAGGAGACCACTCCCACCTGCTTGTCCTGGGAGCTGGATTACTGCTGCAGCCAGGGTAGAAGGGACTTGCCTCTCTGTGCGGGAGACCCCTCACACCTGTGTGTCAGGGGGAGCTCTTATACAGCCACATCCAGTGTAAAGGGGACTCGCCCCTCCAGGAGGGAGACCCCTTCCACCTGGGTGTCTAGGGAAGCTCCTATTCCCCTGTAGGCAGGATACAGGGGACTCTATGCTCAGGCCGGAGACTCCTCACAACTGGTTGTCATGGGAGCGCCCATATTTCAGCAGCCAGGTTAGAGGGGATGCGCTTATCCAGGCGGGACACCCCTCTCACCTGGGTGTTAGGGAGACATCCTATACCACCTTAGCCAGGGTAGAGGGGACTCACCCCTCAAGGCGGGAGACCCCTCCCAACTGGATTGTGGGGGGGAGCTCCTATAGAGATATAGCCAGGGTAGAGGGGACTCGCCCCTCCAGGCGGGAGACCCCTTCCACCAAAGTGTCGGGGAGGAGCTCTTATACCGCTGCAGGCAGAGTAGAGGGGACTCGCCATTCCAAGAAAAAGACCCCTCCCAACTGGGTGTGAGGGGGGAACTCGTATACCCCTGCAGCCAGGGTAGTGGGGACTGGCCCCTCTAGGCAGGACACCACTCTCACCTGGGTGTCAGGGGGAGCTCCTATACCATCGCAGTCAGTGTAGAGGGTACTTGCCCCTCCAGGCGGGAAATCCCTCTAACCAGGGTGTCAGGGGGAGCTGTATACCGCTGCAGCCATGGTAGAGTGGACTCGCCCCGCCATGCCATGGACCCCTCCCACCTGGGTGTCAGAAAGACATCATATACCCCAGCAGCCAGGGTAGGGGTGAATCGCTTGTCCAGGCGTGAGACCCCTCCCACCAGGGAATCAGGGGAACTCTTATACTGCCACAGCCAGGGTAGAGGGGACTCGCCCCTCTAGGCAGGAGATCCTTATCCCCTGGGTGTCTGGGGGAACTTCTATATGTTTGCAACCAGGGTAGAGGAGACTCGCCCCTCCAGTAGGGAGACCTCTCTAATCTGAGTGTAGGGGAAGCTCCTATACTGCTTCAACCAGGGGAGAGGATACTAGCCCCTCAGGCGTGAGACTGCTCCCACCTGGGTGTCAGGGGTGCTTATATATTGCTGCAGGCAGGTTAGAGAGGACCCCTCCGACTTGTGTATGGGGGTAGCTCTTATACCACTGCAGTCAGGGTAGAGCAGACTCGCCCATTCAGGCGGAAGACCTCTTCCACCTGGGTTTCAGGGGGATCTTTTATTCTGCCTTAGACAGGGTAGAGGGGACTCACCCCTCCAGACAGGAGACGCCTCCCACTTGGGTGTTGGGCAGAGGGCTCTTGTATACAGCTGCTCCAGGGTAGCAGACACTCGCCCCTGGGAGACCCCTTTAACCTGAGTGTCAGGGGGAGCTCATACACCGCTGCAGTCATGGTAGAGGGGACTCGCCCCTCCAGGCGGGAGAGCCCCTGTTGGAGTCTGTAAACAAGTCAAAATAACACCTGGCATTTAGCCAGGGGAATGTTAGAGTTCGTAAACAAGTCTGGATGGTGCCTGGCAAAATGCCAGAGGGAGTGGTTTGAGAAGTAACAAAAACAAGCCATTAAGTGTGGAGATTCCTTATTGGTTGACTGATGTATCTAGTTTATGCTAATTAGATAAGCTGTGTGGAATGTATAAATACTGCTCCTGTCCTGCAATAAACGGCTCCCTCTCCTTCTGTATCAACGGACACAAGTTATTCGTCACCCCCCGTTAGTTTGCTGCAGCCGGACTGTGGCAAGCCCCTTTCACCTGGGTGTTGGTTGGGGGAGATCCTTTACTGCCCTATCCAGGGTAGAGAGGACTCGGCCTTCCAAGCGGGAGACCCCCTCCCAACTGGGTGTCGGGGGAGCTCCTATACTTCTGCAGACAGGGTAGAGGGGACTTGCCCCTTAGGCGGTGTCCCCTCCCACCTGGGTGTCTGCAGGAGCTCAAACACGGCTGCAGCCAGGGTAGAGGGGACTCGCCTCTCCAGGCGGGAGACCCCTTCAACCTGGGTGTCAGGGAAAGCTAGTGTACCACTGCTGCCTGGGTAGAGGGGACTCGCCCCTTTAGGGAGGAGACACCGCTCATCTGGGTATGAAGGGGAGTTCATATACCGCTACAGCTAAGATAGAGAGGACTTGATCCTCCACAGGGGAGACCCCTCCCACCTGAGTATCTCGGGGAGCTTTTACACTGCTGGAGCCAGGGTAGAAGGCACTTGCCTCTCCAGGCAAGAGACCCCTCCCACCTGGGTGTGTGTGGGGTGGGGTGCTCATGTACAGCTACAGCCAGGGTAGCAGAGATTCGCCCCTCCAGTTGGGAGACTTCTTTATCCTGGGTGCGGAGCGAGGATCTCCTATACCACCCCAGCCAGGGGAGAGTGGACTCCCATGTCCAGGCGGCAGACCCCTCCCACCTGTTTGTATGGGTGAACTCAAAACAGCTTCAGACAGGGTCGAGGGGACTCATCACCTCAAGCGGGAGACCTCTCCTACCTCGGAGTGTCTGGTGGAACATATATAATGCTACAGCCAGGCTAGAGTAGTATCCCCGTCCAGGCGGGAGACCCCTCCCACCTGATTAACACGGGAGCTCCTGTACCATGGCAACCATGGTAAAGGTGCTCGCCCCTCCAGGCAGGAGACCCCTCCCTCCTGTTTGTGTGGGAGATCTTGTATACCGCCTGAGCCAGGGTGGAGGGTACTTGCTCCTCCAGGCAGGAGACCCCTCCAATTCGGCTATGGGGGGGGGGAGCTCCTGTACAGCTGCAGCCAGGATAGTGTCCCTACTATGTGGGAGACCCCTCACACCTGGTTGTCAGGGGAGCTTTTATACTGCAACAGGCAGGGTAAAGGGGACTCGCCACTCCAGGCAGGAGACCCCTCCCACTTAGGTGTAGGGGGGAGCTCCTATACTGCCACAGCCACTGTAGAGGTTACTCACCCCTCCAAGCTAAAGACTCCTGCCACCTGGGTGTCAGGCGGAGCTCATCTACCACCCTAGCCAGGAGAGAGGAGACTCGCCTCTCCAGGCAGGAAACCCCTCCCACCAGGGTGTCAGGGAAATCTAGTATACCACTGCACCCAGGGTAAAGGGGACATGCTCCTTTAGGCGGGAGAACCCTCTCATCTGGGCATGGGGGGGGGGGAGCTCATATAAAGCAGCAGCCAGGGTAAAGGGGAATCGCCCCTCAATCTGGGGTACCCCTCCCACCTGGGTGCTGCAGTCTGGCTGCAGCAAACTACCTGGGGTGACGAGCAACTTGTGTACATTGATACAGCAGGAGTGGGAGCCATTTATTATAGCACAGGAGGGGTATATATACATTACACACAGCTTATCTTAATTAACATAAATTAGATACAGCAGTCAACCAATAAGGAATCTCCACACTTAATGGCTTGCTGGCATTACTTCACAAACCACTCCCTCTGGCAAACTGCCAGGCACCATCTTGACCTGTTTACAGACCCTAACACCTGGGTGTGGGGGAGCTTCTATACCACTACAGCCAGGGTAGAGTGGACTCGCCCCTCCAGGCGGAAGGCCCCTCTCACCTGGATGTCAGGTGGAGCTCCTATACCCGGGCAGTCAGGGTAGAGGTGACTTGCCCCTCAAAGACAGACCTTTCCAAATTAGGGGGTGTGTGTTGGGGGGAGCTCATATACCGCCCCAGACTGAGTAGAGGTGACTTGCCCCTAAAGGCCGAAGACCCCTCCCACCTAGGTGTCCTGGTAGGGGGCTTGTATACATCTGCATGCAGGGTAGCAGGGACTTGTCCTCCAAGGCGGAAGACCACTTTTACCTGGGTGTTGGGGGAGCTCCTATTTCGCTGCATTCATGGTAGAGGGGATTGGCCCCTCCAGGCAAGAGCCCATCCCACATGATTGTCAGGGCAAGCTCATATATCTCCATCTCAAGGGTAGAGGGGACTCGCCCCTCTAGGCCAGAGACACTGCCACCTTGGTGTAGGGGGGGAGCTCCTATACCGCAGCAGCCAGGGTATAGAGGACTTGTCAATCCTGGCGGGAGACATGTCTGCTGCAGCCAGAGTAGAGGGTCTTGCCCCTCCAATTGGTCTTGCTCCTCTCATCTAGGTATGGATTTGGGGTACTCCATTACCTCCACAGCCAAGGTAGAGTGGACTCTCCCCTTCAGGTGGGACACCTTTCCTCTTGGTGTCTGGCAGCTTGTATAGTGCATTAACCAGTGTGGAGGGTACTCATTCCTCCATGCAGGAGACCCCTCCCATCTTGCTATGGGGGGTAGCTCCTATACCACTGCATCCAGGAGAGAGGGGACTTGCCATACAAGGCTGGAGACTCCTAAACCCTGGTTGTCAAGGGAGCTCATATACCACCAGAGGCAGGGAAGAGGGGACTCAGCCCTCCAGGAAGTGTTACCTCAGTTTACCGGTGACTTGTCCGTGCTTCCTCAATGCTGAAGTATAACACCAGAGAAGCACGCTGAGGCAAGTTTAGAGTGGAAAGTAGAGACTTTGTTAAGGACAGCAGAAAACACTTCTCCAGGATGAAGAAGGGGACCCAAGAGGTGGAATCCATGGAAGGGGGAGGTCTTCCCTCTTTTATAGCTAAGGTCTTCTTCTTTCAGCTTTCCTGCATTTCTGTCCATGTTCCTGTCCTTTGTTTTGTTATCTTGCAGTGATAGAATGTAGGTGGGGAAACCCAAAAGGTGAGGGGCAGATGGGCCAGAGGAATAATCTGGGCAGGAAGGGCCTGGGGCCACTTTTGATTAGTACCTCCCTGTTTGCTGAGAGCTGTTTCATTAACATTTCTTTAGAATGGGCTCTGGGCCTGGGAACATTAACATTCCAAGTGCTTTTCTGCTTTCCTGGGCTCCATCCTCAACATGGCCTTCATTTTCTATTTTACTTGATATTAGACCCGATTTACCTAACTACACTAACTACCTATCTTTAAATGTGGCTTCATTCCTCCCTCTAATTTTGGGAACTCCTTACTTCTGTAAGGAAAGGGGGTGAACACCGTTCTGGCTTCTTCGAGCTGAAAGGGGGCGGTGTTGAACAAGCAGTTTTGGAGTCCCCCTATTAAAAATCGGGTCTATAGAGTGGTCCGTGATAGAAGTTTGATTGAGAAGTAACAGGATGGAGGGCCATTTGAGTGATGGGTGCTCATTGTCTCTGCGGAAGAGATATTTTAGGTCCTCTACTGGAGTGCAGGACTATCTGTCCTCAGTTCCTTGGGAAGAAGAAGTCTCTTTGGGTATCAGCTCTGAATGGCAGATTTAATCCGAGAGTAGTGGATCCAATTCTCCTGCCCCAGCACTTTTACTGCAGAAGGAGTGGACAAGATTACAGAAAAAGGTCCTTTCCAAATGGGGTCTAAGTTTGGGGAGTCTGAAACTATGGTCTTAATCATAACTGGATCTCTAGGCTTATATAGAGGTGGAGAAGTAACTGGCTCAGATATGGGATATTTATGAATATCAGCTTGAAATTTGGCCAACTTTGTGATATGAGTCACTAGATCTGCAGTTTCTTGGTCTTTAAGGGTATCATTTCTTTGGAATGGTCTCCCGTGTAAGAGCTCAAATGGATTGAGCCCTAATTTTTTGGGGTGTTCCTGATTCTGAGCAGTGCCAAAGGAAGCACCTTAGGCCATGGGTAGTAGGTTTCTTGAGTGAGTTTCCTTAGATGTCTTTTTAAAATATCATTAGTTTTCTCTACCCTTCCTGAGGATTGAGGTCTCCATGCACAATGGAGATAGTAATTGATGCCTAAGGCTTTGGATATCCCCTGAATGACAGTTGCCTTAAAGGCTGCTCCATTGTCATTCTGCAGGCTGCAAGGCAACCCAAATCATGGGATTATTTCCTGTAATAATGCCTTGACTACCTCCCCTGATTGTTCAGTTCGGGAGGGGTAGGCTTCAGTCCACCCAGTAAAAGTATCTATCATAATTAAATATTGGAATCCATTACTCTTAGGCATGTGGGTAAAATCAAGTTGCCAGTCCTTGCCAGGGAACTGTCCCGTCCTTTGTAATCCTGGGGGCTTCTTGACAGAATTAAGTGGATTATTCCTTTGGCATATTTCACAGGCTTTGACTATTTGGTGGAGAGTCTTTGAAAGATCCTTTCCTTCAAATATCTCTCAGGTTAATTTGAGAGTATTTTCTTCTCCTGGGTGGAAAGATTGATGGAAGGTATGTAAAATCTTCCACTTGGAATTAACAGTAAATAAAGTTTGTCATCCTCCATTTGAATCCACCCAGAGGGTAAAAGAATACTCCCTTAGATAGTGCCCTGTTTGTTTCCTCCTGGGTGTATTGAGGTCTTATCTCTAGGGGAGGGCCTGTCCTTATCCAAGGGGCTAAGGTTTTTTATCTGTGAATTTCCCTTAGCAGCCTCTTTGGCTTGTTGATCTGCTACTCTGTTTCCTTCTGCTACCTCATCTATCCCTTTTTGATGTCCTTGACAATAAATTACTGCTACCTCTTTGGGTAAATTAACAGCTTCTAGCAATCTTAAGATTTGCTCATAGTTCTTTATGGACGTTACCCTGGTTGTTTGAAATCTTCTTTCCTTCCAAATTGCTGCATGTGCATGCAGGATTTGGTAGGGGTATTTAGAGTCAGTGTAAATATTAATTCTCTGTTGTTTCCCTATTTCCAGTGCTCTAGTTAGGGCTATTAATTCAGCTAGTTGTGAGCTTGTGCCTGGGGGCAAAGATTGTGCCTCTATGGTGTCATGTAAAGTCACCAGAGCATATCCCAATTTGTGTTCTCCTTGTTCCATAAAGGAGCTCCCATCTGTGAAGATGGTGAGATCTGTATTGTTTAGGGGAAGGTTTTGAAGGTCCTTCTGGGCTGAGTAATTTATAACTAGGACTTGTTGGCAGTCATGTTCAGGATTTCCCTCTAATATCTCTGGGAGGAAGGTAGCTGGGTTTAAATTAGAGCAAGTCTTTATTTGAGTTATAGTTCCTTCTAAAAGTAGGGTTTTGCCGCAGTCTGGCTGGGCACAAATCATGAGCCCCTGAAGTAGGAACAAACTTTATTTCTGAACTCCACCAGCACACTCCACACACGCTCCCGGGAACCCCCCCGAATGCCACACGGCTCCTCCAGGCACCAGCAACCAGAAATATCCCTCCTCCGGCACTTCCCCAACCAATGGGAACACTCCTGGAATCCCCGCGAGAGCTCAAGCGGAACTCAACGGGAACTCCGCCAGAACTCAAAAGTCATCATCTTAATGGCTTGCTAGCATCACCTCTCAACCATTACTTCTGGCAAAAATGCCATGCGTCATCCCGACTCGGCTGTGGCCCTCAACATCTCCCCCCTTCTATTTAATTAAACAACAAGCAACGTGGCTTAGGGACCGTGCCTGTTAGGCTGTCCAATACTACATATGGAGCTTACCCATCATCGGATGAGCTGACCTCAAGGCATCAGCCTCCTGTCTTAGGTTGATACCACTGCAATTGGATCATACCCATCACTGACTACCGGTCCAGCATACAGCCATACTTGGGGATAGGCCTTTGCAACAGTGGGGGGGGGGTGAGGTTCTTTGCCTCACCTCTGTTGGCCCCCAAATTTTAGACCATCACTAGCAGAAGGGAGGAGGATGCAAAATGCCACGACACCAAGCCAAATGACGGCTCTTTTTGGAAAAATTGTACCACCGATGACACCATCTGCAAAGATACACCAGCACTACCACAATTTGCTGCATCAACAGATAGTTCACAATGCATACAAGTGATACATAGTCCAGGCAAGTTCTGCAAGCAGTTCAAAGCAGAGGAATCCATCAATATGTCCATTTCCTCCCAAAGTAAATCGACTCCTTGATTGAGCATTACTTGTTGAGTTATTATTCATTGATGCATCAGTTTATACAGTTTGTTGTGATAACTATTGAAGAAGCTGTAGTTTGGTTTTATCTTTGTCTTCACCGGCACTGGGATGAAGATAGGAATTCTGGCAATGATGGCTAAAAAAAATTATGTAACATTCCAACAGGTACTAAGAAAACAATTTTCTGAACAATTAACATTATCTTGAACAGAATTATTAAATATAATGAAAAGGAAAGGTGAAAGTAAACAAATAGATCTGTTAACCTCCTTTTTTGTTCACATATTAAAACAATCCTCAATAGCTGTTTACCCAATTTAAATTAAACCATTTAAATCACGTGAATAAAAAAAAATTCAGATCCATTTTTTCATGAGCGCTCCTCATATATATGGACATACGCACATACAGACATCCTCCAGGCAGGAAAAAGTGTTTTTCACTTGGGTGTCAGGGAGAGCTCCTATCCCGCTGCATCCAGGTAGAGGGGACTTGTCTTTCCAAGCCAGAGGGAGCTCCTGTAACTCCGCAGCCAGGGAAGAGGGGAATCGCCCTTCCAGGCTGGAGACCCCTCCCACCTGGGTGTCCGGTGGAGCTCCTGACTACAGCAGCCAGGGTAGAGGGGACTCGCCCCTTCAGCCGAGAGGCCTCTCCCACCTGTGTGTTGTGGGGCGCTTGTATACCTCTGCAGCCAAGGTAAAGGGGACTCGCCTCTTCATGCAGGAGAACCCTCCCACATGGGTGTCAGGGAAAGCTAGCATGCCACTGCAGCTAGGGTAGAGGGGACTCGCCCTTCCAGGCAGGAGACCCCTCCCACTTGTATGTGTGTGTGGGGGGCAGAAGCTTGTATACCTGTCGCAGTCTGGATGGGCACAAATCAGGAGCCACTCAAGCAGGAACAAACTTTATTTCTGAACTCACGAGAATGCCACCCACGTGGCCCTCCCAGGCACACCACACACCAACCGAAACTCTCTCCACTGGAACTTCACTAACCAACTGGAACTCCCCAGGAATACCCACAGAGAACTCCAAAGTAGCGGGTGCCCCAGGCGGACAGCAGGGGTCTATATACAATTGAATACACAGCCTGTTTCAATCCAGCATCATCCAGTCCCAGCAATTATACACAGCTTAACTTAATTATCATCATCTTAATGGCTAGCCTCTCAACCATTACTTCTGTCAAAATGCCAGGGGCCATTCCGACTAGGCTGTGGCTCTCAACATCATCCCCCTTCTGTTTAATTAAACAACAAGCATGTGGTTTAGGGACGTGCCTGTCTTAGGTTGGCCAATACTACATATGGTTCTTACCCGTCATTGGATGAGCTGGCCTCAAGGCGTCAGCCTCCTGTCTTAGGTTGGTACCATTGCAATTGGCTCTTACCCATCATTGACTACCGGCTCAGCATACAGCCATACTTGTGGATAGACTTTTGCACCAGTGTGGGGGAGTGAGGTTCTTTGCCTCACCTCAGTTGGTCCCCAAATTTTAGCTGAAGGACCATCACAAGCAGAAGGGAGGGGGATACAAAAATGCCATGATACCAAGACAATTGATGGCTCCTTTTGGAAAAATTGTACCACCGATGACACCATCAGCAAAGATACCCCAGCACTACACAATTCGCTGCACCAACAGATAGTTCACAATGCATACAAGTGATACATAGTCCAGGCAAGTTCTGCAAGTAGTTCAAAGCAGATGAATCTATTAATATGTCCATTTCCTCCTAAAGTAAATTGACTCCTTGATTGAGCATCACTTGTTGAGTTACATCATTCATTGATTCATCAGTTTGTTGTGATAGCTATAGCAGAAGCAGTAGTTTGGTTTTATCTTTGTCTTCACCGGCACTGGGGTGAAGATAGGAATTCTGGCAAAGATGGCTAAAAAAAAAAATTATGTAACATTGCAACAGGCACTAAGAAAACAATTTTGTGAACAATTTACATTATCCTGAACAGAATTATTAAATATAATGAAAAGGAAAGGTGAAAGTAAACAAACAGATCTGTTAACCTCCTTTTATGTTCACATATTAAAACAATCCTCAATAGCTGTTTACCCAATTTAAATTAAACCATTTAAATCATGTCAATAATAATAAAAAAATATTTGGATCCATTTTTTTTTCATGAGCGCTCCTCATATATGATATATGGACATATGCACATACAGACATACAACACAAAACACAAGTGTGCACACATAACATACAACACATAAGACAATAGTAAAGGCCTTGTAGCTTTTCACAGGTTAAATCTCCATTGCAATGTTTAAAAACTCCACAGTCAAAAAATAGAACTGATCAGAAAAGCATTAACCTAGGTCTGTATGAGCTCAAAAAATAAAATAGAACTTCATGATATGGGAAAGGGCAATAACAAAATAGATAATGAAGAAAAAGCATCCTGGTTACCACCTAGGTATGACTCTTCTTTTGATATTCCCTCCTTCTTCCTGTAACTTGCATAATGGGTCTGAAGGTATTCCCACAAGCAAGCCCCAAGGTTTTTTACATTTTAAATAGGCCTAAATGGTGTTCATTATTCATTAGCCTCCAGGTGTGGGAGAACCAATGTTGCAGATGTAAGGATATCAGCTGTTATGGATTTGAGCCAAATCATCTTCTTTCTGGTCTGTAGAAATCTCTTTAGTTAATCTCTCTGGAATCCAAATCAGCTGCTGTTCTCTCTGTGGAAACACACAAACAGATCCCGGACTCCAGACAATCACTGGGTCAGGACCTTTCCATTGTCCTGTCAGAATATCCTTCCAAAGTACCTTGGGCTTATGTACATTTTTTGGACACGTATGCCTTTCCGCAGCACTAAGCCCTGATAAATCCAAATTTAAAAAGTTTAGAATAAAAAGGGTTATTTTAAGTTTATCTTTGGGGGATATATACCCCTTCCCAATTCCCTCTTTTTGCTTTAATAAGTACATTTTAATAGTTTGATGAGCTCTTTCAACTATGCCTTGTCCCTGTGGATTGTATGGGATTCCTGTTATATGAGGAATGCCAAATGATGAGCAAAATTGTTTAAAAGAGGTAGAAGTATAACCAGGACCATTATCTGTTTTTAACTGTTTAGGAACGCCCACAGTGGCAAAATTTTGTAAGCAATGAGCTATAACATCTTTAGTTTTTTCTCCGGCATGAAGGGAGCCCATCAAAAATCCAGAAGAAGTATCAACTGTAACATGTAAATATTTTAATTTTCCAAATTCTGGCAAGTGTGTGATGTCCATCTGCCAAATATGGTTAGGTATCAGTCCTCTAGGATTGACTCCAAGATTAACTTGTGGTAAAAAGGTCACACAATTTTGACATTGTTTTATTATATGTCTGGCTTGTTCCTTAGTTATTTTAAAATGCTTTTGTAAAGTATTAGCATTAACATGGAATCTTTTATGAAAATTTGTAGCTTCTTCTAGTGTAGAGAAAATATGTATGTCATGTGTAGTTTTATCTGCTAAATCATTGCCTAAACTAAGGGCTCCAGGAAATCCTGTATAGAAGGGACTTGCCACTCCAGGCAGGAAACCCCTCTCACCTATGTGTAGGGTGTGAGGGCTCATATACAGCCCTAGCCAGGGTAAACCAGACTATCCTCTCTATCTGGGAGACCCCTCCCACCTGGGTTTCCAGGGAGCTCTTATACTGTGGCAGACTTTGTAGAGAGGACTCGCCCCTCCAGGCGGGGGACCCCTCCTACCTGGGGGTCTTCTGGATCTCTTACACCACTGCAGCCAGGGTAGATGGGACTCTTCCCTACAGATGGGAGACCCCTTCAGGCAAGACACCTGGAGACACCTCCAGGCAAGAGACCCCTTCCACCTGGGTGTCGGGGAAGCTTGTATACCTCCAAAGATCAGGGTGACTGGACTCACCCCTCGTGGCGGGACACCCCTCCCAACTGGGGGTCTGGAGAGCTTGATTACCGCTGCAGCCAGGGCAGAGGGGACTCACTATTCCAGGGAACTCGCCATTCCAGGCTGGAGACTCCTCTTACCTGGGTGTCAGTGGAGCTTCTATACCGCCCCAGCCAGAAGAGAGGAAACTCGCCCTCCAGACAGGTGTCAGGGGGGCCTCTTATAGCACTGCAGCCAGGGTAGAGGGGACTCGGCCCTCCAGGCAGGAGACACTTCCACCTGGATGTCAGGGGAGCTCCTATACCACAGTAGCCAGGGAAGAGGGGACTCGCCCCTCTAGGCTGGGGACCTCTCCCACCAGGGTGTCATGGGCAGCTCATATACCACCACAGCCAGGGTAGATCGGACTCGCCCCTTTAGGCAAGAGACCCCTCCACCTGGGTGTCCCTGGGAGCTCATATACCACTCCAGCCAGGGTAGAGGGGTCTTGCCCCTCCAGGCGGGAGACCCCTCCCATCTAGGTGTGGTTGGGTGTGCTCTTATACTGCTGCAGCCAGGAGAGAGGGGACTCGCCCCACTATAAGTGAGACCCCTAAACTCTGGTTGTCAGGGGAGCTCATATACCACCAGAGGCAGGGAAGGGGGGACTTACCCCTCTAGGCGGGAGACCCCTCCTGCCTGGGTGTAGGAGGGAGCACCTATACTACCTCAGCCAGGATATAGGGGACTCGCCCCTCCAGGCTGGAGACACATCCCACCTAGGTGTCAGGGGGTTCTCTTATACCACTGCAGCCAGGGTAGAGGGTATTTGCCCCTCTAGGTGGGAGGCCCCTCCCTCCTGGGTGTCAGGGGGGAGCTCATATAACTTTGCAACCAGTGTAAAAGGGACTTGCCTCTCCAGGTAGGAGACGCATCCCACCTGGGTGTTGGAGGGGGCTAGTATACTCCTGTAGCTAGAGTAGAAGGAACTCACCCCTCCAGGCAGGAGACCCCTCCCACCTGGTTTTGGAAGGGGAGCTCTTATATCACAGCAGACAGGGTAGTGGGGCTTGCCCTGCCAGACAGGAGACCCCTCCCACCAGGTTGACGCAGGGAGCTTGTATACCACCTTAGCCAGGGTAGAGAGGACTCGCCCCTCCAGGTGGGAGAGTCCTCTCTACCCTGGTTAAGGCAGTATATGTGCTCCACCACCACATAAACAGATGGGAGTTGTTTCCCACATGGTAGGCGAGTCCCCTCTACCCTGGCTACTGTGGTATATGAGCACCCCCGACACCAGGTGGGAGGGGTCTCTGGCCTGGAGGGGCGAGTCACCTCTAACCTCCTTGCAGCGGTATAAGAGCTCCTCGTGACACCCAGGTTGAAAGGGTCTCCCGTCTGGAGGGGCAAGGTCCCTATACCCTGGCTGCCGCAGTACAGGAGCTCTCCCACATACACACACCCAGGTAGGAGGGGTCTCCTGCCTGGAAGGGCGAGTCCCCTCTACCCTGGCTGTGTTGGTTTAGGAGCTCCCCAGACACCCAGGTGATAGGCATCTCCAGCCTAGAAGGGCAAGTCCCCTCTACCCTGGTTGCGGCAGTATATGAGCTCTCCTGGACACCCAGGTTAGAGGGTTCTCCCGACTGCAGGGGCAAGTCCCCTCTACCTTGGCTGCAGCCATATAAGAGCTGCTCCAGACACCTAAGTGGGAGGGGTCTCTTACCAGGAGGAGAGAGTCCCCTATATGCTGGCTGTGGTGGGAGGGGTCTCCCACCTGGAGCGGCTAATCATCTCTATCTTTTCTGTGGCTGTTTTGAGCTCCCCCTGACACTCAGGTGTGAGGGGTCTCCAGCCTGTAGGGGTGAGTTTCCTCTAATCTGGCTGGAAGGGCGAGTCACACAGCAAATCATATAGGAGCTGCAGTGATATAGGAGCTCCCCTCGACACCAGGTGGGAAGGATCTTCTGCATGGAGGGGAGAATCCCCTCTACCCCAGCTGCTGGGGTATATGACCTCTCCCGACATGCATGTGGGAGAGGTCTCCCGTCTGGAAGGGCAAGACCCCTCTCTCCTGGCTGTGGTGGTACATGGGGAGAAAAGGGGGATAAGAGGAGTGGGTGGCACAGGGAGAGGAGGGCTCAAGGCCCAGGTTCATTGCTGGGTGTCAGGATTGTGGAGGAGGGCCCAGGCTGAGGGAGGCCAAAGCGCCAGGCAAGGGGCAAGGCTAACTTTTCCTAAAGGAAGCCTGCAGGGCTAAACATCCCAGTTCCATCATCTTGCCCTGGTGAGCATCCTGGGAAAGGGATCTAGGAAAAGGGCCCAGCAGGGACAAGGAAAACAGGAGGGCCAAAAGAGGGCACAGCAGGAAGGGCCGGGGAAAGATCGTTGGTGGGGTGCAGGCCAGGACCCCAGAAGAGAGATCAGGCTAGGGACCGAGAGGAGGGCTTAGGTCAGAGGAGAGCAGGGAAGGGTGGGGCCGGAAAGGCAGGGGCAGTGCTAGGGTTCTGAGGTGCAGGGAAACCAAGTGGAGCTGGGAAGAGGCCCCAGTGAGGCTCCCAGTTGAAGCCCAGGGAAGCACGGAGCAAGAAGGCCCCCCAGAGGCCCAAGAGAGGAACCAGGCCAGGGAATAGAGAGCCAAGGACCAGCGCTAGGGCAGGGGGCTCTGGGCAGTGGACAAGGATGGGGGAGAAGTCAGGGGATCCAGCAGGCGGAGGCAGGCTCGGGGCCCAGCGCCATTGCCCAGTGTTGTAATGCCATATTCGTGGGATCCCATATAGACCTCCAGGAGCCGAATCCGATGCAATCACTCAAGAGTCTTTATTGCAAGCTCAAGCCTGGACTCAACAATTTCTGATGAAGTGCTCCCAAGGAGTAAGTCCCAGTCCTTTGTTCAGGGAGATTCTTTTAGTTTTTTGGAGGATACTCTATGCATCACAACATCACACAGCAAATCATTTCACACTGAGGGAAAATCAAACAACAACTCTTCATTGGCAGGAACAATTTGGGTAGAGGTGATTGGTTAGTACAAGAGGGGGATTCGTTTGAACTGATTTTTTAAGCCATGAGGGGTGTACATGCCAAACTACGTGGTTTCCTAACATGTTATCAACCACCATAAACTACTGGGGGGTCATCTGGCATCTCAGGTATTTTCTCTGTCTCCTGATGATTGGTGGTTGCTAGGGGGGTTCTATGGGTCCTCACTTAGCCTAACTGAGTCAGGGACACATTGCTCCACAGATCTCTCCTGTTATTTTCAGACAAACAACTCAGCAGGGTGGGTATGTGCCTAGGAGTGCTCGGTGGGTTTTTCCAAGGACAAGAGTCATGCCTCCTTTCTAGGACAAGTTTGTTCTGAGGAAGAGGCTGGTTTCTGAAAAACAGAGTCTCATCAGTTCCTCAGTGTCATGGTTCCAGGTGCAGCCCTGGTCCAGGGAGAACAAGGGGCCCAGGTGAGGGGCCAGGCTCTGTTTCCTATAAGACATCCTGGCCCAGATGAGAATCAAGGGCCAGGGACCAGGCTAAGGGGGCCTGGCAAAGGACTGGGGCCAGGAGGAGTGTAATAGGAGGGCACGGTGGAGGATTGCAGTGGGAGCAGAGAGGGGTAAGTGCCAGGACCCAATCAAGGAGCCCAGGAATGGGATCGACCCCACCAAAAGATATTAGGGACATAATGATCGGAAGGCCTTTGCTCCAGGAAAAAGCACTAGGGGAAGGAGAGAAAGGGGCAGTGCTAGGATGAGGAGACAGAGAGCGGCACAAAGGACACAGAGGAGTTCGGGCTAGGGGGCCAAAAGAAGGGGTCCCTAGTTAAGACACAAAAGACACCAGGCAAAGCAATGCGACACAAGAAATGTGGTAAGGAATTCAGGCAGACAGCAAGGCCTGGGGACTGTAAGGCGAAAGGTCATGGTAAGGGAGGGCTGGGTTGGCTTAGCAGGAGCTTGCAAGGCTAGAGGGCAAGGGAGGGAAGGCAGGGGATTGCCCAGCACAAGGTCATTGCTAGGCCCAGATGTCAAGGATGAGCTACAAAGGGCCCCCAGGCGAGGGGCAGGGCTGTTTTCCATAGGGAGCCTTCTGGGCCCTGGGGCCAGCCAATTCCACTCCTCTGCCCCTCTGTGTAGATCCTCAGGGAGATACCAGGACCAAAGTTGGGCCAAAGGATGGCACTGAGAAGGACACCTTTGGTTACGGATTGGGGCATGTCAGTGGGGAGTCAACACCCATTGGAGGAGCCCAGGCTAGGGAGAAGCAGGGGGAGGGTCAGGTCTGAGCAATGCCAAATACCACAGTAAAGGGGAACAGAGGGGAGGCACAGGAGAGGGGCCGAGCAAGGGGACTGAAATCAAGGGACAGGGTCCTGGAGAAGGGCGGCCGGAGGTTGCAGTAAGGAACCAGGCACAAGAATAGAGAGTCAAGTGCCAGGACCCTGTCCTGGGTCCCATGAAAAGAGTCATGGCTGGGGAGGGAAGAAAGGGGAGTAAGGGGAGAGAGTGGTGCAGGGAGAGGAGGGCTCAAGGCCCAGGTTCACTGCTGGTAACAGGATTGAGGAGAAGACTGCGGGCTGAGGCCAAAGAGCCCAGGCAAGGGGCCCAGCTATGTTTTCCCAAAGGGACTCCACAGGGCCAAGCACCCAGTTACAGTCCCCTGGCCCTGGGGAGCATCCTGGGAAAGGGATCTGGAAAAGGGGCCCAGCAATGACAGGGACAACAGGAGGGCCGAAGAAGGGCACAATGTGAAGGGCCAGAGAATAGGTGTTGGTGGGGTGTGGTTAGGACCCCAAAAAGGAGCCCAGGCTATGTAACTAGAGTAGAGCCCAGGCCAAGGAGAGCAGGGAAGGGCAGGGCCAGGTAGACACTAGGGTTCTGAGGTGTAAGGAAGTCAAGGGAGAAGGGAAGAGGCCCCAGCAAGGCTCGCAGTTCAAGCCCAGTGAAGCACGGAGCAAGAAGGGTCCCCAGAGGCTCATGAAGTCTCAAGGCCCAAACCAGGGGAGGTCAGGTGAGGGCAGGGCCGGGCAGGCAGGCAGCACTTGTAGACTGCAGTGCAGGGTAGCAAAGAGGAGCAGAAAGAGGCCCAAGCAAGGGTCCCGCATTCAACGCCCAGTGATGCACTGGGCAATAAGGGCCACCAGAGGCTCAAGCACAGATCCAGGCCAGGGAATGGAGAGCCTAGGTCTGGGCTGGGGCTGGAGGCTGAGGACAGTGGATAGGGCTAGAGAGGGAAGGCAGGGGATCTGGCAGGGGAAGGCAGGCTCGAGGCCCAGGGACACTGTCAGTGTTCCGGGTGCAAGACAAAGGGCCCAGAGAGAGCAAGGGGCCCAGGTGAGTGTCGCAGTCTGGCTGGGCACAAAATCACGGGCCACCACTCACCTTGTAGATTCAAACAGCAACTCTTTATTCTCGAACTCACCGGCACTCTACAAACACATTCTGGGGGAAATCCACGTTCTGGGCAAAATCCACCCACTCCACCTGGCTCTGAATCCCAAATACTCTCTGAATCCCCCGAGAACTCAACGGGAACCAAAGGAGCGGGTGCGCCTGAGGCAGCAGGATACGCCCTATTCCCAGCAGGGTACACCTTAAACCTGGAACCGCCCTAAACCCAAGGAGGGGGATACTCCCTAATCCCAGCAGGATACACCCTAAACCTGGATCCACCCTGGTCCAGCAGGATCCTCCCTAAACCCGGATCTACCCTGGTCCTTGAGCAGGGTCACCTTACTCAAACATACATGCAATGTCACTGCAAATGACCTGGGTCCAAAGGAGAGTCCTTCCTCTAAGCAACATAGAGTAGGCTGACAAAGAAATTGTGATGTGTTATTCCTACTTGGCAATGGCTCTCAGCATCTCCCCCCTTCTGATTAATTAAACATCAAGCAATGTGGCTTAAGGACTGTGCCTGGTAGGTTGTCCAATTCAACATATGGTTCTTACCCGTCATGGGAAAAACTGACCTCTAGGCTTCAGCCTCCTGTCTTAGGTTGATACCACTGCAATTGGATCATACCCGTCACTGACTACCGGTCCAGCATACAGCCATACTTGTGGAATGGCCTATGCACCAGTGGGGGGTGAGGTTCTTGCCTCACTTCTGTTGGCCCCCAAATTTGGCCTTGGTGCCAGTGGGGGGGTGAGGTTCTTTGCCTCACCTCTGTTGGCCCCCAAATTTTAGACCATCACTAGCAGAAGGGAGGATACAGAAATGCCACGGCACCAAGCCAATTGACGGCTCCTTAGGAAAAATTGCATCACTGGTGACACCATCAGCAAAGATATGCCAGCACTACCACAATTTGCTGCACCAAACGATAGTTACATAGTCCAGGCAAGTTCTGCAAGCAGTTCAAAGCAGAGGAATCTATCAATATGTCCGTTTCCTCCCAAAGTAAGTCAACTTCTTGATTGAGCATTACTTGTTGAGTTATACTCATTGATGCATCAGTTTATACAGTTTACTGTGATAGCTATCATAGAAGCTGTAGTTTGGTTTTATCTTTGTCTTCACCGGCACTGGGATGAAGATAGGAATTCTGGCAATGATGCTAAAGAGACATTATCCTGAAAAGAATTATTAAATATAATGAAAAGGAAAGGTGAAAGTAAACAAACAGATCTGTTAACCTCCTTTAAAAACAATCCTTAACAGCTGTTTACGTAATTTAAATTAAACCATTTAAATCACGTGAATAAAAAAAAATCAGATCCATTTTTTCATGACTCATATATGAAATATGGACATACGCACACACAGACATACAACACAAAACACAAGAGTGCACACAAACGTACAACACATAAGACAATAGTAAAGGCCTTGTAGCTTTACCTAGGTGAAATCTCCATTGCAATGTTTAAAAACTCCACAGTCAAAAAATAAAACTGATCAGAAAAACATTAAGCTAGGTTTGTATGAGCTCAAAAAATAAAATAGAACTTTATGATGTGGGAAAAGGCAATAATAAAATAGATATTGAAAAAAGCATCCTGGTTAATCACTGTTGCAGATGTAAGAATAGCCAAGCTGGAGCTCTGGATATCAGCTGTTATGGATTTGAGTCAAATCATCTTCTTTTTGGTCTGTAGAAATTGCTTTGGTTAGTCTCTCTGGAATCCAAATCGGTTGCTGTTCTCCCTGTGGAAACACACAAACAGAACCCCGACTCCAGACAATCACTGGGTCAGGACCTTTTCATTGTCCTGTTAGAATATCTTTCCAAAGTACCTTAGGCTTATGTACATTTTTTGGGTACATATGTCTTTCCACAGCACTAAGCCCTGATGAATCCAAATTTTTAAAATTTATAGTAAAATGGGTTATTTTAAGTTTATCTTTGGGGGATATATACCCCTTCCCAATTCCCTCTTTTTGCTTTAATAAGTATGTTTTAATAGTTTGATGAGCTCTTTCAACTATGCCTTGTCCCTGTGGATTGTATGGGATTCCTGTTATATGAGGAATGCCAAATGATGAGCAAAATTGTTTAAAAGAGGTAGAAGTATAACCAGGACCATTATCTGTTTTTAACTGTTTAGGAACGCCCACAGTGGCAAAATTTTGTAAGCAATGAGCTATAACATCTTTAGTTTTTTCTCCGGCATGAAGGGAGCCCATCAAAAATCCAGAAGAAGTATCAACTGTAACATGTAAATATTTTAATTTTCCAAATTCTGGCAAGTGTGTGATGTCCATCTGCCAAATATGGTTAGGTATCAGTCCTCTAGGATTGACTCCAAGATTAACTTGTGGTAAAAAGGTCACGCAATTTTGACATTGTTTTATTATATGTCTGGCTTGTTCCTTAGTTATTTTAAAATGCTTTTATAAAGTATTAGCATTAACATGGAATCTTTTATGAAAATTTGTAGCTTCTTCTAGTGTAGAGAAAATATGTATGTCATGTGTAGTTTTATCTGCTAAATCATTGCCTAAACTAAGGGCTCCAGGAAATCCTGTATGTGCCCTGATATGTCCTATAAAGAATGGATCTTTTCTGTCCCAGATTAGACTTTGTACAGTGGAAAACAAAGATAAAACAGTAGAGGAAGGAGAAATCCTACCAGCATCTTCAAGGGATGCTATAGCATTAACTATATACTGACTATCAGAAAATAAACTAAATACAGAATCTTTAAACATCACAAAAGCTTGTAAAACTGCATTAAGCTCTACCTTTGAGCTGATTGTTTGGGTACTAAAAATGTAAAAGTTTGATCAGGGGTAACTACTGCTGCTGTACCATTATTTGACCCATCAGTGAATATATTTGGAGCATTCATGATAGGGGTTTTTCTTGTCATTTTTGGAAAAACTCCAGGATGCTTAGACCAAAAAGACAACAAAGGATTAGATGGTAAGTGATTATCAAATGTAACATTAGATTTACACATGATTATTGCCCAAGTATTTAACTCATTAGCTAACTCATCAATTTGATCCATAGTATATGGAGTAATAATTTTATTGGGAGAAATTCCAAACACTCCCTTTGCTGCTTTTATTCCTTTGAGTATTAATTGTCCTACAGCCTCAGGATACCTAGTAAGAATAGTGTTAGGAGAATAAGATAAATGTATCCACAATAATGGACCTTCTTGCCAAAAGACTCCTGTAGGAATATTTTTTGTTGGTAGTATAATAAATAATAAAGGCAAACTTATATCAATTCTATCCAAATGCATATTTTCCATATATGTTTCAATAATTTTTAATGCCTTTCTTGCTTTAGGAGTTAACATGCGGGGTGAATTTGGATCTGATGGACCTTTTAGAATATCAAATAAAGGTCCCAACTCTCCTGTTGGTATGCCTAGATAAGGCCTTATCCAATTTATGTCTCCCAGTAACTTTTGAAAGTCGTTAAGTGATTTGAGTTGATCTACTCGTATTTGAATTTTTGGTGGACGGACCATGGTTGAGGATAATAGAACTCCTAAATAATTAATTGGAAAATTTAATTGTACTTTATCTATTGCTATCTCTAGATTATAATTTTTTAATAAGTTTGTAAGTGTGGCATAACATTCCAGCAATGTGTTTTTATCTTTATGAGCTAATAATACATCATCCATATAGTGAAATATTTGTAGTTCAGGATTTTGATTTCTAAGTGGCTGGATTGCTTTGTTAACATAGATTTGACACATAGTTGGACTGTTAGCCATCCCTTGAGGGAGTACTTTCCATTCATATCTCTGATCAGGACCTTCATTATTTAGTGCAGGGATAGTAAATGCAAAACGTGGACTATCCTCGGGATGAATTGGAATTGAAAAAAAAACAATCTTTAATATCTATAGCTAAAACATGCCAGGTTTTTGGCAAAGCAGACAATTGAGGAATCCCTGATTGAGCAGGTCCCATAATAACCATCTCATTATTAATGGCTCTTAAATCTTGCAATAATCTCCATTTACCAGATTTCTTTTTGATGACAAAAATGGGAGTATTATGGGGAGATACGGAAGGTTGTATATGTCCTTACGCTAATTGTTGTTTGACCAGATCATGGGCTATTTGTATCTTTTCTTTAGTCAGGGGCCACTGAGGAACCCACACTGGTCTTTCTGATTTCCAAGTAATTTTGATTGTCTCAGTGGCCCTTTCTGAAAATCCAACCCATGTCTGTCTGTTCCTTGATCTATTTGTATTGGTGCTGATATACCTTGTTCTTGTTCTCCTAATCTTTTTTCTTTCCTAAAACCTTGTCTAGCCCTAGTAGTGGGCGCATTAGGATTGATGTTATTTGTTAACGTCAAACCTAATTGATCTAGTACATCTCGTCCCCATAAATTTATAGGAAGATGATCCAATACATATGGCTGTATAGTTCCTTCACATCCTTCAGGATCCTTCCAATCTAATATCATTGCACTTCTATGGGGATTAGTCGCCACTCCTAGGCCTCGAAGCGTTTGAGTGGTTTGTTGTAATGGCCAATGTTTTGGCCATTCTCGACCAGATATGATGCTAAGGTCAGCACCTGTGTCCAGTAGCCCATTAAACTCATGTCCTTCAATATTTAGTTTTAGCATTGGGTGAGAATCTAAATTTAAAGAAAGCATAGCCCAATCTACACCTGTGGAGCCTAATCCCCTGGAACCTCTTTCTACACTATGACTGGAAAATTTATTATGTAGGCTGGGTATTATTAACAACTGTGCTATTCTATCTCCAGGTGAAATTACTGATATACCTCTTGGAGAACTAGCTATAATTTTTATTTCACCTACATAATCGGGATCAGTTACCCCAGGACTTATCATAAGTCCTTTTAGTGTAGATGAACTACGTCCCAATAATAAGCCTACTGTTCCTTGGGGAAGAGGTCCTTTTACACCCGTGGGAATGATTTGAACTCCCATCTCTGGAGTTAGTACTGCTCTGGCAGAGGCACAGATGTCCAACCCTGCACTCCCTCCAGTTTGTCTGATGAGGGATTTAATGGACAATGTGTCCTGGGCACTACCCTGATGGTGTTGCTGGGTTCCTCCACTGCCCTGTATATTTGTGGTTGTGGGCCCCGGAGCATTGGGCCCCCCAGTCCGTTTTTTGGCAATGGAGCCTGATGCCTTTCTCCACGATATCGTGGGTAAATACCTGGTCCTTGTCCGTTTGATAAGGGAATACCCTCTATGGTGGTTTGAGAACGGCATTCATTAGCCCAATGTCTCCCTCTATGGCATCGTGGGCAAATACCCGGTATTCTATTTCTTTGATACCTAGTTTTGTTAAACCCTCCTCCTATGGGGCAACTCCTTTTAAAATGTCCTGTTTGTTCACACTTGTAGCATGTTTTTGGCCTGGCATCTAAAGCCTGTTGTACTGCAGCTGCCAAGACTTGCCCTTGTTCATTAATGTCTCTACATAATTTAATATATGTGTTTAAATCTTCATGTCTCCATGGTCTAATGACCTCTCTACAGCAACGATTTGCTTGGTCATAAGCCAGTTGTTTTATTAATGGCATTGCCTGTTCTGTATCCCCCAAAATTCTGGAAGCTGTTTGAATAAGCCTATCTACAAATTCAGCGTAAGGTTCATTAGTTCTCTGTATTACCTTAGATAGCTGACCTTGTAAATCTCCATGTCCTTGTAAAGTCTTCCATGCCCTAACTGCGTCTGCAGCAATTTGTGCATATATAGCAGGATCATATTCAATTTGTTGCCGTTGACCCTCATAAGGTCCTTTTCCTAACAACATATCTAGATTTCTTTGAGGGTAACCAGCTGCTGCATTTTGCCTAGCTGTCATCGTGCAAAATTCCTCATTGGCAACCTTCCATAACAAATATTGTCCTCCATTTAGCACAGATTTACACATGCTAGCCCAATCTGCTGGCGTCATGTCTAAGTTAGTAATGGACTCGACCATGCTTACCGTGAAGGGTGCTTGGGGACCATAGGTTGTTACAGCCTCCTTTAACTGCTTCACTGTTTTAAAATCTAAAGCATGGTGAATTCGCTGCACTCCTACCTGTTCAAGTACAGGGCATGCTAATCTTTGAGGTCCTGTCTCAGGATCCCATTTATCAACTACAGGGTTTGAGGGTCACTCAGCTGTCTCCATAGGTGGGGCTGTTGGTTGAATTACGCCCTCTGGTGATAAAACGGAGTTAGTAACAACCTCCTGTTGTGGCCTTTTTCCTAATAACCCCCTTTCCTTTAAATTTTCTTCCTCTGTCTGAGTAGCTCGAGAGACCTTCTCTTTTGCTTGATCTAAAATGTCTTTCTCCATGGTCTGAACCTCTAACAATTTACTTAACAACTTTTCGGTTTGTTTTTTACTAATTTCTAATCTACTATAAGGATAACGCAACCCAATAAGATAACACAGGACAAAACCGAAACTGAATGAAACAAACACGGAATAAAAAAATCGTATCAATTTTCTCTTCCTCAGGGCCGACAAACTTCAGACCTTGAGCCAACCATTTTTCCCAGTTTGCCTGAGAAATTTCTAGGGATAGGCAGCTTGAAACAAAAACAAAATAAATCAAAACAAGAACACATTGTTTTTTGAAATGGTCACCCATTCTCTCGCCTTCCCTCAGGGGCGAGCAATTTCACTTACCTCCAAGTTTCAGACGTTCCACGTACGGACCACCAAATGCCGCAGTCTGGCTGGGCACAAAATCACGAGCCACCACACACCTTGTAGATTCAAACAGCAAGTCTTTATTCTCGAACTCACCAGCACTCTACAAACACGTTCTGGGGGAAATCCACGTTCTGGGCAAAATCCACCCACTCCACCTGGCTCTGAATCCCAAATACTCTCTGAATCCCAAGAGAACTCAACAGGAACTCAAGGAGCGGGCGCGCCTGAGGCAGCAGGATACGCCCTATTCCCAGCAGGGTACACCTTAAACCTGGAACCGCCCTAAACCCAAGGAGGGGGATACTCCCTAATCCCAGCAGGATACACCCTAAACCTGGATCCGCCCTGGTCCAGCAGGATCCTTCCTAAACCCGGATCCACCCTGGTCCTTGAGCAGGGTCACCTTACTCAAACATACATGCAATGTCACTGCAAATGACCTGGGTCCAAAGGAGAGGTCTTCCTCAAAGCAACATGGAGTAGGCTGACAAAGAAATTGCGATGCGTCATTCCTACTTGGCAATGGCTCTCAGCAGGTGAGGGGCAGGGCTCTGTTTCCCATAAGGTACCCTGGCCCAGATGAGAATCCTGGGCCAGGGACCTGGCAAAGGGGGCCTGGCAAAGGACAGGGCCAGGAGGAGGGGATTGGAGGGCTCAGGGCAGGGTCGCACTGGGTTTGGAGAGGGGCGAGAGCCAGGACCCCAGCAAGGAGCCAAGGCTAGGAACCAACCCAAACTGGGATGATGTGGGACCTAAGGAGCAAGGGGACCTCACGAAGTGAAAGCAGGGAAGGGGAGGAAGGGGTGACACGAGGATGAGGACACAGCGGGCTGGTGGGCTGCCTCAGGGGCACCGAGGGGAATGCAGTAGGGGCCCCAAGCAAGGGGCCCTGGGTCCAACCCGACACGAAGTAATGCCATGCGACGCCATGAGGCACCACATGACATGACAAATGCGGTCAGGGACCCAGGCGTGGAAACAGGCCCGGGGACTGGAGTGCAAAGTGTCAATATTTAGAGAGGGATGGGTTGGGGTAGGGGCAAAGCATGCAAGGCCACAGGGCAGGGGAGGGAAGGGAGAGGATCAAGCAGAGCAAGGACTTCACAAGGTCCATGTCCATTGCCAAGTGTCAGGGGTCAGACAGCCAAAGGGGCCCAGGCGAGGGGCAGGGCTCTGTTTCCCATAGGAGCCTTCAGGGCCCAGAGGCCAGCCAATTCCACTCCTCTGCCCCAGGTGAGTAGATTCTCACATAAGGCCCGGGACAAAAGGAGGGCCAAAGGAAGGCCCTTTGTGGGGAAACCCTGGGTCCAGAAGTGGGGGTGGGAGTTGCTGGGTGGTTGGAAGCCAAGACCCATTGGAGGAGCCCTGGCTAGGGAGAATCAGAGGAGTGGAGTGTCCAGGCTGTGCCAGGATACCACAGCACAAGGGGAACAGAGGGGCAGCACAGGAGAGGGTACGAGCAAAGAGCCTGAAACCAACGGACAGGATTAGGGTCCTCAAGCAGGGCAGCCGAGTGCTCAAGCAAGGAGTCAGGCCCAGGAATGTAGAGCTACGTTCCAGAGCCCTGGCAGGGCTTGGGAGAATAGGGAGGGGAGAGAGGGAAGAAGGTGGCACAGGGGGAGGAAGCCTTGAGGTTTCAGGGTTGGGCAGCATAGACCAGGCTGAGGGAGGCAAAAGGGCACAGGCAAGGGGCAGGGCTCCGTTTTCCCAAAGGGAGCCCACAGGGCCAAGAGGCCAGGTCAAGTCTCCTGGCTTGGGTGATCATCCTGGGAAACGGATCAGGAAAGAGAGCCTAACAGGGAGAGGGACCACGGGGGGTGGGGTGGCTAAAGGATGGCACAGCAGGAAAACCTGGAGGATGGGTGCTGGTGGGGTGGGGTCAGGAGCACAGCAAGGAGCCCAGGCTAGGTTTCTAGAGGAGGTCCCTCAGTAGGGGAGAGCAGAGAAGGTCAAGGTTGTGCTGGCAGGCGGCACTAGTGGACTGAAATGCAGGGAAACCAAGGAGAGATGGAGAGCTGTCCAAGCAAGGGGCCCGCAATCAATGCACAGGGACACGCTGGACAACAAGGACCACCAGAAATTCATGTGAGGAACCAGGCTAGGGAATGGGGAGCCAAGGGCCAGCACTGGGGCAGGGGCCTCGGGACAGTGGACAGGGCTCGGGAGAGAAGGCAGGTGATCCAGCAGCGGGGAGGCAAGCTTGAGTGCCAGCACCACTGCCAGGTGTCAGGGTTCCGAGTGCAGGACCATGGGCCCAGGGAGAGCAAAGGTTCCCAGGCGAGGGGCAGTGCTCCGTTTCCCATAAGATGCCTTCACCTAGATTAAAATCAAAGATCAGCATCCTGGCAAGGGTGTCCTACTAGGGACAACTGCAGGAGGATGGCACAGGAGGGCATTGCACAGGCTCCCGGTGGGTGCAGAGAAGGGCAAGAGCCAGGACCCAAGCAAGGAGTCCAGGCAAGGGACCGACCCGACCAACAGAGGGTTATGGACCCAAGGAGCAGGAATCCTGTGCTGTAGGGAAAGCACGAGGGAAAGGAGAGGAAGAGAAGACACTAGGGTGAGGAGACAGAGGGCAGCATAAAGGACACAGTGGGGAATGCGCTAGAGGGTCCAAGCAAGGGGCCCCTGGGTCAGACCTGACACCAAGTGACACCACGTGAAGCCATGCGACATGAGAAATGCAGTCAGGGGCTAAGGTAGGCGGCTAGGCCTAGGGACTGGATCATGAAGGGTCAGGGTTAGGGATGGATGGGTTGGGATAAGGGCAGGATGCAAGGTTAGAGGTCAGGGGACGGAAGGGAGGGGATGAAGAAGGGCAAGGTTGTCCCTAGACTCAAGTCCACTGCCAGGTGTGAAGGTTCCAGCTACGAAAGGGGCCCAGGCGTGGGATAGGGCTGTGTTTTCCATAGGGAGCGTTCAGGGTGCAGAAGCCAGCCAATTCCACTCCTGTGCCCCAGGTGAGTAGATCCTCAGAGAGAGAGACCAAAGAGGAACAAAGGAGGGCATTGTAGTGGATCCGGTCCTTCGGGATTTGGGGAGTTTCTGGGGAGCCAGGACACATTCGAGGAGAACAGTCTAGGGATAAGCAGGAGGATGGGAAGGTCCAGGCAGTTCCAAGACACCACAGTACAAGGAGAACTGAGGGGAGGCACAGGAGAGGGCTTGAAAATGGACCTTGAAATCACGTGACAGGGACAGGGTCTTCGAGAAGGATGCCCGGGGGCTGCAACAAGGAACCAGGCCCAGGAAGACAGAGCCAAGTGCCTTGGGCCTGGCCAGCGTTGCATGAAAATGGACAGGGCTGGGAAGGGTGCCTCAGTGGTAGAGTACACACCTTGCATGTATGAGGCAGTGGGTCAAATTCTCAGCACCACATATAAATGAACAAGGTCTGTCAACAAATAAAAAAAACCCTTATTTTTCAAATATTCAGAGTATTCACTGAGTATTCATTGAGAGATTTTGTAAACCTACTATCTAGGTCTACCTCTGAAAAGCTGTTTGACTGGTGGTGCACCTTAGTGGTATATCACACACTTGGCATAAAAATTTGTCTTTGGCTCCTTCAAGGTAAGGACTGCAGAGGGTCTGAGAAAGAGCAGACATGGCTGGGTGCAGTGGTGCTCACCTGTAATCCCATCCACTCGGGAGGCTTGAGACAGGAGGATTGAAAGTTCGAAGCTAGCCTTAGCAAGGGCTTGACATTAAGCAACTCAGTTGAGACTGTCTGTCAATAAAACACAAAAAACAACATCTGTGTGCAACTTGACCCCCAGCATGAAGGGGGCCACAGTATCCACATTGGACCAAAGGGCATGTGACAAGCTCTCGGCCACTGAGTGCCTCCACCAGGATTGGGCACAGGGCTATCTCCTTTCACTCTGTCCATAGATATAACCCCCACGCCCCAGAACCCACAGACAGGTATTCTGGTAACCCTCTCCTGAGGCCCCTCCCCCTTTGGGAAATCCCTTTTAGCCTGAATAATTCCCATTACTTTGCTCTCAACCTACTATCTGTGAATTCTATCCTTTAAAGTCACAAGAAAAATCCACACTGTGCTACAACATAACCCATTGGTCTACAATTGATGTTAAGCAAAAACCATTGGTGTTGGCTAGGATGTGGGGGGGAATGGTACACTGGAACACTGCTGGTGGGACTACAAATTGGTGCACCCAATATGGAAAGCAGTATGGAGATTTCTTGGAAAGATGGGGACAGGACCACCATTTGACCCAGCTATCCCTCTCCTCGGTCTATACCCAAAGGCCTTAAAAACAGCATACAAAAGGGACACGGCCACATCAATGTCTATAGCAGCTCAATTCACGACAGCTAAACCGTGGAACCAACCCTTATGCCCTTTCATAGATGAATGGTTGAACCAAATGTGGCAATTACACACGAATCAACTCGTGGCACTTGCAGGTGAATGGATGGAGTGAGAGAAGGCAATGCTAAGTGAAGTTGGCCAATCCCAAAAAAGGAGGCTGACTCAAAGTGGGATGGAAAGTGGGAGCAAGGGAGGAACAGAGGAACTTTGGACAGGGCAGACAGGTTGGAGGGGAAGGCAGGGGCATGGGGTTACTAATGATGGTGCTATGTGACCATCATTACTATCCAAAGGACAAGTAAATGCACGAATAGGTGTGAATATACTGTGCTTACAACCAGAGATCAGAAAAATTGTGTCTGTATATATAATAAGGATCGTAATGCATTCTGCTGTCATAAATAAAAAGCAGTGAAATTCAAAGAGAAATCAAGTGTGTCATTTTTAAACACGAAAATGGGTAGAGTGCATACCCTATCTGTTAGCAACTAGAGTGTTCTACAGGATTTCCCTCTCTGGACACGAGGCAGGACAGTTAACCTTCTTAACCTTCCACAGACGAGGGTGCCTTGCCTGGGGCTCGTGAACATGCATGGAGTCTTTGAAAAACAACTTCAGAGCCACCTATGGCGGCACATCAATTATACCGGCAACTCGGGAGACCAAGGGAGGAGTACCGCCTAGTTCCAGTGGTGCCTCAGCAAGTCGGGCCCCAAGCAATTGTGGGGAGCCTGTGTCCAAAAAAAAAGCTGGGGATGTGCCCCGTGGTAAATCACCCCCGTGTTCGACCTCCAGTATCAATCAGAAAATCTGTAGTAAAGACACCAATGTTTAAAGAGAACTTAATGGCAGGTGTCGGTTTGATATTTGTGACTCGGCCACTTTGGGTGATGAGAAGGGGAAAAGCTTAATCACATTCAGGAATTCCATATTTATTCAATCTCATTTATTCCGTTTTTAAGACTTCACATTCTTCCTAACTTGTTTGTGGGTCCGCTGGAGTCCTTAACGGGGGTCTTCTTTCCCGTGCAGATGCGAATCGGGTATCATCTCTATGGACCAGTTGAGCCTAGGAAAGAACGAGAAGCAAAACATTACCTGAAATCGATGGAAGAGACACAGTCTCACAAGCCTCCGTAGGAATAGCTCTCCGGGTTGTGATAAAGCTAAAGGTCTTCATTCTGAAATCCTGTCAAGTGACCTCCAACCCCCTCCCCCACACACACTCAGGGCCAAGGCTTGGGAGTTGGGGAGACATAATCAATGCCAAAGCTCAGTCAAGGGAAGCCTTTCGCCCTGCCAGCTCTCTGCAGGGTGGGCCAAGGCTGCCTTCTCCAACAGGGACACTGGTCAAAGTCAGAATGACATTCGCTCCGCCCATAGGCCCACTGACTCCCCTCCCGAGATGGGGAAGCGAGAGCCCCCCTGGCACCGTGATCCCTCCAGGTGGGCTGCCCTCGCTGGGTGCCTTCTGGCACCCGACATCAAGGGTCTCACAGCCCTCCTCTGTCTTCAGCCTAGGGAGCTTAGGCGGCTTCAACTCACCGGTCTTTGCACCACCGCTCAACAGCAGAAGTGGCGGGTGAGGGACCTCAGACCTCCAGGGTTCTGCTGTCCCAATCTCTTTAAAAATTCTGCCCTTCATGTAAATCAGACGGTCCTCGGCGTGGACTTCTTGGAAGAGGCCTTCCACCTCATAGATCCATTCATCCTGGCTGTCCTCCAAATCCTCCAGCGCGATGTCGTAATCGGGGTCTCCCTTCAACACACAGATCATCCTGCGGTTTGGAGAGAGAGCAGTGGCTTCCTTCTCCCTGCTCTGCGCACCCTTCCGGAGCTTTGGGCTGCTTGTTAGGTGATCACTGGCCTCCCCGAAGTCAGCTTCCAGGACCACCTCTCCGTCTCTCCTGAACTTCCTCCTCTCCTCTTCTCCTGAATTCTTTTTTCTTCTCAGGGACCCCGCAGTCGCGGAGGAGGCGTCCTCAGGGGCGCTCCAGTCACACTGCTGGGACTTGATTCTGGGAGACCCAGCCTGCTGCCCAGGAGCTGAACAGGCACTCTCGGAACACCTCCGACTCCACTTCCAGTCCTTTGCTCCCAGCTCGTCCTCCAACCGAAACCGCCACTTCAGATAGTCCAAATTCTTTTTAGAATCATATGGTTTAGTCTCTGAACCGGGACCAGAGACCACACATCCCAACAGAGGCTTCTTCTTGGTCGCCCTAACATCCATTTGGATCGCTGCTGCAGAGACTTTCTTGCACTGTCACTAAGCAAAACACACAAAAAAAGGGCTGGGGATGTGGTTCGGTGTTCATGTTGCCCTGAGTTCAATTCCTGGTATCACAAAGCAAGTAATCTATACACTATTTAAACTGTACAGGAGGAGCCAGGAAACAGCTCCATGCAAACAAACCACAGATAAACACACCTAGAGATGTCATGGGATCTACAGGGGAAACAGACATTAAACCATCTAAAAGAGGACAGGGGGAAAATACACGGTTGAACAAATTACAGCCGAGCTCTCAGAAACCCAGCAATGATAACTATGGCTTCAAATATTCCAGAAGGTTACATCTGAGAAGGAATTCAAGAGAAACCACTTCCTTCACTGACTCACCTTATGGTGCTAGGAAATGATCCCCAAACTTCACTGACCTTCTGAAAGCACTATGTCACTGATGACACTCCCCCGACCTGGCCCTTTTCATTTCTTGTTGAGTGGAAGTCTATCTACCCAGCTGGCCTTCAAGTAGGAATTCTGGCCTTACAGTCACTTGCCTCCTCACACCGGGCCACATCCGGGGGCAAATAAATCAGAAACCACACAGATGTAAGGTAGCATCCTCAATCACAGGGATATAAGGAATCTCTCTGGCCCTAATCCAAGGAAAGCATAATACACTCAATGTATTCACTTGACTATTCGCAGAGACAGAGGATGGGTAGACTAAGATAAAAGCTTTGTCAAACTTCACAGGAGGTCTGGGGTTCTAACCCAGTGGTAGGGCACTTGCTTAGCTTACTTGGTGTGAAGTACTGGGTTTGATTCTCAGCACCGCATATAATAAAGGCCCCTCGACAGCTCAAAAACGTCTTAAATAGTCAATAAGAAAGTCACCCCAAATCCCCCCATACTCGGATACTTCAAAAACTCAACTATTCCTGACAAGAACGTAAAATATCTAAATGCGGACATAGGCCAGGCACAGTTGCACACGCCTATCATCCCAGCAGCTCAAGAGCCTGAGGGAGCAGGAGCACAAGTTTGAAGCCAGCCTCAGCCAATTAGCAAGGCCCCAAAGTAAGGCAGACCCTGTCTCAAAATAGAAATAGTAGTTATGGTTTGAACCAGAGTTCAAACCCTGGTGCCAAAGAACTACACGAGCTGGGTATATAGTTCTCTGATACATCACCCCTGTGTTACATCCTCATTATCCTCAAAAAACAAGAAAAAAAAATCTTCCATGTCTACCCTCTAAAAGACTTCCTGGGCCTAAATTTTGCAGGTGGTGACATTTAACAAAGGGCAGGCGGCAGAGTGGTAGCTTGGGCCTGTGACCCCACAGCAACTCACGAGTCTGAGGCAGGAGAATGGCAAGTTCAAGACCAGCCTCAGCAACTTGGCTAGATCTTAAGCAACTTGGAGAGACCTCCTCTTATACAACAGCCTGAAATGGTCGTCAGTGTGAGTTCACTTTCAAGGCTGAAGCACAGGTCTTCAAAGCTGGATGGCCACAATCAGTATTGTAAAACTGTGGCAAAGACAGAGGAGTCATTACGATGCATGTCTCTTCCAGAAGCCAAGGGCTGGCATTCAGGATATAGCTCAGTGCCAGAGCTATTGCCTAAGGTTCCCGAGTTCCTGGCAATTCTGGGTTCCATTCCCAGCATGCAGTAGTCTAGGGAGGCACTGGGAGCGAGGCCTGGGTGGTCCTGTCTCCTACCGCCTGCCTGCTATCCAGCAAATGCACCACCATTATCAGACCACCCAAACCATCACATTAAAGACCCTTGGGAGCTTTGGCCACAGTGGCACTCGCCTTTAATCCCAGCAGCTGGAGAGGCTGATTAGGAAGATGGCAGCTAAATTAGGAAGCAACTCAATCAAGGAGACAACTTATCCCAGAATCAAAACATGAATAAAAAAGAAACTAGGCCAGGGGTGTGCCTCAGCGGTTGTGCGCCCCTGGGTTGAATCCAGGTAACCCAAAATGAAAAAGTACCTGGGCTTGGTTCAGCGCACTCCAGCCTTCCCAGCGGCTGTGGTGGCTGAGGAAGGAGGATTGCGAGTGCAAAACCAGCCTCAGCAAAAGCCAGGCGCTGAGCAAATCAATGAGACCCTGTGTGGAAAAAAAAAAAAAATTACAACAGGGGTGGGGATGTGGCTCAGTGGCCTGAGTGCCCCTGAGTTCAATCTCAGTGGAAAACAAACTGGACCTCAAAGAATGGCCTGTGGCCTGTGGGAGCGAGCACACAGATGGCAGCTCCAAATCATGCCTGAGTGATCACAGTGTTCACAAGGGAACACGCAGCCAGGGATCACCCCTAGGCCCCACTTTCGGGAATACACACCAGGGACCCCAGGGACGCTAAACCTTGGCACCCTGGCCCTCAACCTAAGAGGTCACCTTCGCTCTCCCCTGCACCCTTTCCTTGTCCCAGGGAGTTAACCTGGGAGCCCAGCAAACTCTTCCCCTCCTCAACCCCCCTCCTCACAGCTTGCAGGGCCAAGGCTATCCAGAGCACCTCCACCCTGCCAAAGTATTCCACTCACCAGACACTGCCGGGGACTCCAGAAGCCTCCAGTGGCTCTAGTGAAGTGCCAGCTCCAGCTGGGGTCCCTCTGCTCTTATAGGCGCACCACGCCTCCACGGAACCCGCCCATACACAGCTTTGCATTGTGGGCCACATCCTGCCCTTTAGTGCTCCTCCTTTCCACCTTTCCTGGAAAGTGATCCTATATTCTCCTCCCTAAACCTCTCTCTTTGTAGGTTGGGTGTGGTTCATTGGACGGTTTCACATCCCTTTGATGGGCCCAGGGGCCGGGTTGGGCCCAGCTTCACAGAAAGAATGAAGCTACATTTCCCATTTGAAAAATTTTTTTGCAATGTACATGCAGGGATGGGACCCAGAGTCCAGGGCTCGCTAACCACGCACTTTACCAGTGACCTACGAATTTCCCTCTTTAATATTTCCTCGCTTTATGGGCCTCGGTTACCCTAAAACAGCATGATGCCCATTCCCCAATTTTTAATCTCCATTCTCTGGATCCGCAGGTTTTTCTCAACATAAGACTTTGGTCATCGTTAGGTCAGGCACACACCATTGCTGTCAGGTCTACTTAAGGGGTAGACGGTATCCTCACACTCCCATCAATAACATCCATACCAGTTGGGGAGCAGGTGAAAATGCATGGGTGGGCTCAGGGTCTGTGGGACAGACCCATCATCCCAGGAATTGGGAGACTGAGGAAGAACGGTCTCAGCCTCCACACCAGTTTGAGAAATGTAGGGAGAACATGTCTCCAAAAAAATGGTTTTTATTTTATTTTGTTCTCTGTTCTACTAAGTCATACATGACAGTAGACTGCACTTGGACACATGGTACATACACGGACGATGACTTCTCATTCTTCTGGTTGTCTGTGATGTAGAATTACACCAGTCATATATGCACACAGGGTAATGTCTGAATCACTCTGCAACCCTTCCTACCCTTAACCCCTCCCCTCTTTTGACTCCCCTCTGTCTGATCCAAACTACCCTGTCCTTCCCTAGCCACACACACCCCCCCCTTTGTTGTGAATTAGCATCTGCATGTCCTATAAAACATTCAGCCTTTGGGTTAATTGGGTTTGGTTTTTGAAAATTGTTATTTTTATTTGATTATCGTCCCTTTGGGGCAGTACTAGGGACTGAACCCAGGGCCTTTCGACCACTTAGCTATATCCTCAAACTTTTTAATTTTTCATTTTGGCCCAGGGTCTCCCTAAACTGCAGAATTTGGTCTTGAACTTGGGATCCTCCCACCTCAGCCTCCTGAATTGTGGGATCATATGCATGGACCACCACACTCATTTCAAAATGGATTTATTTTTTTAAAGCCCTGGGGACCTAGCTCAATGGTAGAGCCATCCTGGGTTCAATCTGGGTCGGGGCGGCGTGGGGGAGGGGGTTGGTGAGCACGAAATGAATAAAAATGGACTATTCTTTAATAGGCTAAATAATAGAATTGTGAGGGCTTTTGCCTTTTTGGAGGCCCAATAGCAATCTGGATTCAGGATGAATGGGTTGAGCATCTGGCCAAAGCGCGTGTGACTGTTTTTCTGCATTTCTGCATGAATCCCTGAATTGGATCTCCAGCACAGCCAAAAAATAAAATTTTAGGAAAAGGTCATGGTGTTCAACGCCTGTGATCCCTGCGATTTTCGAGGCTAAACCTGGAAGATGGCAAATCCATGGACGGCTTGGGCAATTTAGTGACACCCTATCTCAAAATCAAAAATACAAATGGCTGAGAAGGGAACACAATGGTGGTTTGCCCCTGGTTCAATCCTCCAGAACAAACAAATGAAACATCATAAATCTATACTGTCTAGAAAAAGAAGGAATGTGTTTGTTAGCCTGCTGCCTAATATGTGACCACTCTGGGGCCCTTAAGGGTGGGTCTTTTTCCTTTTGGGAACTGTGGAGCCCTTCATAAGACCAAGAACTGATCCAGCAGCAAGAAGATAAACCTTTCCTCTTGGCCTAGAGTGGAAATGAGAGACTCAAAAATCAGCCTCCCAGGGCTGGGGAGTGAGGAGATTATAGGTGTAGGGTAAAAGTACAGAGGGAGAGGGATAGGCCAATAAGGAAAAGAATGCCCAGGTCTTCTTAAATCATGGAATCAGAGGCTGACTGGGTCATTCTGGCCCCCATTTGACATCCAAGGACCCTGGGCCCGTCAACCCAGGCAGGAAATGTGACCTTCAGGAACCCTCTGCTCCAGGACAATCAAGATTAGGGTGGAACTGGGTGAGGTGGCTCCTGCCTGTAATCCCATTTGGAAGGATAAGCAGGAGGATTGCAAATTAGAGTTGAGGCTCAGCAATTTTGTGAGACCCAGAGCAATTTAGCAAGAGTCTGATCAAAAAAAAAAAAAGAATAAAATAGGAGGGCTAGGAACAGCCCATGTAGTGGGACAGGCCTCTAATCCCAGCAGCTCTGGAGCCTGAGGCAGGAGGATTGAGAGTTCAAGGCCAGCCTTAGCAACTGCAAGATGCTAAGCAACTCAGGGAGACCCTGTCTCTAAATAAAATACAAAATTGTCCTGGGGATGTGGCTCAGTGCTCTAGTAATCCTGAGTTCCATCCCCAGTACCAAGAAAGAGGAAAGAAAAGATTTCCTGTGCCTCTTGGATGACCCCACCCACTTTCTTCCAGGAGTAGGAAGACTTGTAGAATATCCTTCATGAGAATCATGTGTGAAGTAAATTTGAATTCTTGGGACAGGATGGCTATTATTTGGAGTTTTTTTTAAATATTTTAATGTTTTGGACCCAGGGGTAGTTTTTAGACCCAGGTAGTAATTCATTTTACTGCTGAACTACTTTCACAGTCCTTATTTTGGGACACAGGGACTCACTAAATTGCTGAGTTTCTCACTAAGCTGCTGAGTCTGGTTTTGAACTTGGAATAAATCTGCCTCACCCTCTTGTCAGTAGGCTAGGATTACAGGCCTCTGACACAATGCTGAAAATATATATATACATAGATAGATAGATAGTTATATTAGTTGTAGATAGACACAATACCTTTTTTTTCTTCATGTAGTGTTGAGGATCGAAATCAGCATCACACATGTGCAAGGCATGCACTCTGACACTGAGCCACAACCCAGGCCTTCTTTTTCTTTTTATTAAAAGAATTTTTTAAAAATCTGTGAGTTCTATGGCTGGGATGGTGGCTCAGCGGCAGAGAACTCCCCTAGCATGAAGTCCTGGGTTAAATCCTCAGGCCCACATAAAAATTCATGTATAAAATAAAGATATTGTGTCTTATGCATTAGGATGGGTGAAGGTCTTGCTGACATGTGGCTTCCCTTGGAAGGATCAGGCACCTGTCTCTAAAGAAAATACAACAAGGACTGTGATGTGCTCAGCAGTTAAGCACCCCTGAGTTCAGTCTCTGGTGCAAAATAAAAATAAATAAATGATGCATTACATAAAATAGTCCAGTGTTTGCTTTTTTCCTCTATTTTTCTTTCCTTTCCTTTTTTTTTTTTTTGTACTGAGATCAGGATTCAGGATAGAGAGAAATACGAAATCTTAAAGGAAATACTGACAAGCTATTAAGATGTAGAAAGCATAGTTGTAAATCCTGAGCAACATTCCCTTGGCCCATGCCCTTGAAAAATGTCAAAAAGACTCAAGTGCATGAAAAAATTGGTTCTAAGTTGTGCATTTTCACCCTGGTTCCGCCTCCAGACCAGATCCTGATAAAGCCCTTCTACAACTATTAGATGACACCCCCCACCCCCAGCTTAAGTCAGGGCTTCTTTTCACTCTCCAGATACCCTGCATTTCCTTTGAAAACCTATGTGTATGCCTCTGTCTGCCTCATGCTGAAACTCTTTTCTGTCACTTATTCTAAGAACCACCCTTGTGCTGAGTTGAGTTCCCCCTAATTACCTCTGACCCTTCACCAGAAATATCTCTTCTCCTGTGCCAGTCAAGGATTGAACCCAGGAGTTCTTACCCACTGAGCCACACCCCCAGCCCTTTTTATTTTTTATTTTTATTTATTTGTACTAGGAAATTAACCCAGGAGCACTTCTTCAGTGAGCCACATTCTCAGCCCTATTTTATATTCTTTTTTGTGGTACTGGGCATTGAATCCTGGGCCTAACGTATGCTGGGCAAGAACTCAGCTGAGCCACACCTTTTAAAAATTTTTTTTTTTAATTTTGAGAGTGGGTCTCCCTATGTTGCTCAGAGCCTTCCCAAGTTGCTGAGGCTGGCCTGGAACTTGCGATCCTCCCACCTCATCCTCCCAAATCCCTGGCATTACTGGTGGGCACCACCTTGCCCATACTCTACTTTGATACTTAGGGTTAGTGAAGAACAGACACCCTTGTAAAAATGTGATTCGATAAAAAGGCGAGGCTCTAACAGTAATAAACTAAGGGAGGAAACCCTGCTGGGCCTTTCTGTTCATATTTTTCTTGGCTTCTTTATGTGGCGTTCTTTCCTCATAGGAGAGTTCACCTAAGTCTGAGGGGCTTCAAGGCAGAAGGGTATAGGATAGACTTCAGACTTCTTTGGCTTGACTCACCGACATCAGTTGACCTAGCAGGTGCCTTCAGATGCATTGCAGCCTCCATTTTGCATCTGCTTCCTTTGCTGAGTCTACTTTCCAGGCAGTCACCTTGGATTCCAGTACCACCAGGTCCAACTCATAAATCCCACCTGACCGATCCTGAGTGAAGGCCCAGGAGACCTCACTTGGACCCAAATGGTTCAACTATGCACACACTTCCTTCCCCGTCTCCCCACTTTATTCCTTCTACTATTTAATCTCTTTTTACTTTTTTTTTCAGTTGTGTTGGGGATAAGACCCCAGGGCCGCATGCATGCAAGGCAACCACAATACCCACTGAGCTATATCCCCAGGCCCCTCCTACTATCTTTTCTTTTAAGAGCTGGAAGAGAGAATTTTACTCATGTATACATCGTTAAGTTGTAGATGGATACAATATATTTATTATATTTTATGTGGCACTGAGGATGAAACCTAGTGGCTCAGGAGTGAGAGGAGCTATCATCCACAGCCCAGGTGAGAGTGGTCTCCTACCTGAAGGGACATGTTTCCTCTACCCTGGCTTGGTGGTATATGAGCTCCACTGTCACCAGGTGAGAGGAGTTTTCGGCCTGGGATGGCGAGTGCCCTCTACCCAGGCTGCAGCATTAGTAGAGCTCTCCCAACACCCAGTTGGGAGTGGTGTCCCGCCTAAATGGGCAAATCCCCTCACCCTGATCTTTAGAGGTATAGGAGCTCCCTCAGACACCCAGGTGGAAGGGGTCTCATGCTTGGAGGGGCAAGTCAGCTCAACACTGGCTGTGGCGGTGTATGAGCTCCCTCAGACACCCAGGTGGGAGGGTTTCTTGCCTGGAGGGATGAGTCCCCTCTACCAAGGCTGAAGCAGTATATGAGCTCCCTGGGCACCCAGGTGGGAGAGGTCTCCCGCCTGGATGGGATTCTCCCCTCTACCCTAGCTAGGGCAGTATAGGAGCCCCCACGCCCGACACTTAGGTGGGAGGGGTCTCCCACCTGGAGGGGCGATATCCCTCTACCCTGGCTGCTATGGTATAGAATATTCCCCAGATACCCAGGTGAAATGGGTCTCCCACCCTGCAGGGAGAGTCCCCTCTACACTGGCTAAGTAGGTATGCAAGCTAACCCCAAAACACAGGTGGGAAGCATCTCCTGCCTGGAGGGGCGAGTCCCCTCTACCCTGGCTGCCTTGGTATTCTAGCTTTCCCTGACACCCACGTGGGAGGGTTCTCCTGCCTGGAGAAGCGAGTCCCCCCTACCCTGGCTTCAGTGGAATACAAGCTCCCCCTGACACCCAGGTGGGAGCTGTCTCCCACATAGAGGGGAGAGTCTCCTCTACCCTGGCTGCAGTGGTATAAGAGCTGCCCCAGACACCCAGGTGGGTGGGGTCTCTCACCTGAAATGGGAGTCCCCTCTACTCTGGCTGCTGCGGTTAGGAGCTCCCCCTGACACCCAGGAGGGAGGTGTCTCCCGCCTGGAAGGGCAAATTTCCTCTTCCCTGCCTGCGGAGGTATATGAACTCCCCCTGAACTCAGTTAAGAGGGGTCTCTTGCCTGGAAGGACAAGTCCCCTCTATCCTGGCTGCAGCGGGAAAGGAGCTCCCCCTGACACCCAGGTGAAAGTGTTTTCCTGCCTGGAGGGGTGAGTCCCTGCTACCCTGGCTGCAGCTGTACAGGAGCCTTCCCCTTGACACCCAGGTAAGAGGGGTCTCCTGCCCTTAGTGGCGAGTCCCCTCTACACTGGCTAAGGAGGAATACAAGCTTGCCAAGACACCAACATGGGAAGGGTCTCTGCCTAGTGGAGTGAGTCCCCTCTCCCTGACACCAAGGTGGGAGGGGTCTTCCACCTGGATGGGCAAGTCAGCTCTACCCTGGTTGCAGCAGTGTAGGAGTGCCCCCTGACAACCAGGTGAAAGGGGTCTCCTACCTAGTGAGGTGAGTCCCCTCTACAATGGCTGTGGTGGTGCAACCCCTCCCCCAGACAACCAGGTGGGAGGGGTCTCCAGCCTAGAGAGACAAGTACCCTCTATCCTGGCTGTGGTGGTACATGAGCTCCCCCAAACACCTAGGTGGGAGGGGTCTTCCAACTGGATGGGAAAATCTGCTCTATCTGCCTGCAGCGGTATAGGAGTGCCCCCTGACACCCAGGTGAAAGGGGTCTCCTGCCTAGTGGGCCAGTCCTATCTACCCTGGCTGCACTGGTATATGAGTCCCAGGGACACCAGGTGGGAGGGGTCTCCAGCCTGGAGGGCGAGTTTCCTCTCTTCTGGGTGAGCAGTATAGGAACTCAGCCTGACACCCAGGTGAGAGGAGTCTCTGGCCAGGAATGGCGAGTCCCCTGTATCCTGGCTACAGTGGTAATAGAGCTCTCCCTTCACCCAGTTGGGAATGGTCTACCGCCTGGAGGGGCGAGTGCCCTCACCCTGATCTTTAGAGGTTTATGAGCTCCCCCCTACATCCAGGTGGAAGGGGTCTCTTGCATGGAGGCACGATTCCTTCAACACTGGCTGTGGCTGTGTATGAGCTCCCTCAGACACCCAGGTGGGAGGGGTCTCCCGCATGGAGGGGCGAGTCCCCTCTACCCTGGCTGCGGTGGTGTAAGAGCTCCAGAAGACACCCAGGTAGGAAGGTTCCACCACCTGGAGGGGCGAGTCCCCTCTACAAGGGCTGCTGCAGTATATGAGCTCCCTGGAAACCCAGGTGGGAGGGGTCTCCCCCTGGTGGGGACAGTACCCTCTACCCTGGCTAGGGCGGTATACAAGCCACCAGACCTGACACATAGGTGGGAGGGATCTCCGGACTGGAGGACTGAGTACCCTCTACCCTGACTGCTGCAATTAGGAGCTCCTCGGGACACCCAGGTGAATAGGGTCTCCCGCCTGGAAGGGCGAGTTTTCTCAGCCTGGCTGTGAAGTTATATGAGTTCTCCCAGATACCCAGGCGGGAGGGGTCTCCTGCCTGGAAGGGCGAGTCAGCTCTACCCTGGCTGCAGAGGTATATGAGCTCCCTGGACACTCAGTCGGGAGGGTTCTTTTTCCTGGAGGGACAAGTCCCCTCTACTCTGGATGCAGCAGGTTAGGAGCTCCCCCCAATACCCAGGTGAAAGTGTACTCCTGCCTGGAGGAGCAAATCCCTGCTACCCTGGCTGCAGTTGTATATGAGCCTGCCTCCCCCCACACACCCAGGTGGGAGTGGCCTACCATCTGGAGGGCTGAGTACCCTCTATGCTGGCTAAGGTGGAATACAAGCTCAACTGGACACCAGTGTAGGAGGGGTCTCTTGCCTGGTGGAGCCAGTCCCTTCTACCCTGGCTGCAACAGGTTGGGAGCTCTCCCAGACACCCAGGTGGGAGGGGACTTCCACCTGGATGGGCAAGTCTGCTCTACCCTGGCTGCAGCAGTATAGGAGCGGCTCCTGACACCCAGGTGGAAGGGGTGTCTTGCCTAGTGGGGCGAGTCCCCTGTGGTATCCTGCCACTGCCTGGACCCTCCCCTCCACAGCTTCTGCCTAGACTGGGCTCCTTGATTGGGTCCTTACTCCCCACCGCCCCCCACTGCTCCCATGTCCGGAGGAAAGGTATTTCCTCACAGTCCCCTCCTTTGGTCCTGGTCTCTCTCTGAGGATCTACTCACCAGGGGCAGAGGAGTGGAATTGGCTCGCCTCTATGTCCTGAAGTCTCCCTTATGGAAACACAGTCCTGCCCCGCTCCTGATCCCCCTCTCCACCAGAACCCTGACACCTGGCAGTACTAGTTTATGTTAATTAAGATAAGCTATGTGTAATGTATATATAACCCTCCTGTCCTACAATAAACGGCTCCAACTCCTGCTGTATCAATCTACACAAGTTGGTCATCACCCACCCCCCTCCCCGGTTACTTTGCTGCAGCCAGACTGTGGCAGGTATTTCCTCACAGTCCCCTCCTTTGGCCCTCCTTTGTTTCTGGTCCCTCTCTGAGGATCTACTTACCCAGGGCAGAGGAGTGGAATTAGATGGCCTCTACGTCCTGAAATCCCCTTATGAAAACACAGTCCTGCCCTGCTCCTGATCCCCCTCGCCACCAGAACCCTGACTCCTGGCAGTAGTAGTGTGCTGTGTGCCAGCCATGCCCTGTGCCATTCCCTCCCTTCCCTCCCCTGCCCTCTGGCCTTCCATGCTGCAGCAACCCCAACCAAGCCCTCCCTGACCATGAACCTTTGCCTGAGCCCCTGACCACATTCCCGAGTCACCTGGCATCCTGTGACTTCACCTGGTGTCATTCTGATTTGGGCCCCCTACTGTGCGCCGCTTGGTTTGCCCTGTGCTTCCAGCTGACTCCTACTTCTAGTTTTGCCCCTTTCTCCCCATGCCCTTGTCTTTTACCTGGGCGTACCCGGGAGCCTCTTGCTCATTGGGTCCTTCATTTTTGGTTGGTCGGGTGGGACACTTGCCTGGGCTCCTTGCTCGGTCCTGGTACTTGCCCCTCTCCACACCCACCATGACCCCATGCCGTGCCCTCACATTGCCCTCTACCTGGGCCCCGTCCCTTGCCAGGCCCCCTTTGCCCATTCAATGGCCCTGGATTCTCATCTAGGCCAGGGCACCTTATGGGAACAGAGCCCTGCCCCTCCCTTGGGCTTCTTGCTCTCCTTTGGCCCTTGGTCCTGAACATGGAACGTGGACACCTGGCAGTGGCCCTGGTGCTCGAGCCTGCCTGTTGCTCTCAGATCCCCTGCCTTCCCTCCCCAGCCTTGTATACTGTCCTCAGCCCCCTGCACCAGCCTTGACGCTCAGCTCTCCATTGCCTGGCCTGGCTCCTCCTTGGAGCCTCCGGTGCCCCTTCTTGCTCCCTGCATCCCTGGGCTTTGACTTTGCACCCTCACTTGGGCCAATTTTCTGCTTCCCTTGGCTTCCCTTTCCTGAGAACCCTAGTGCTGCCCGCCTGCCCAGTCCTGTCCTTGCCTGCTGTGCCCTGGCATAGGACCAAATCTAGGTCCCTAGCCTGGTCTCCTTGCTGTGGTCCTGGCCCCCAACCCAACAACACCCATCTTTTGGCCTATTCCGCTGGGCCCTCCTTTGGACCTCCTGTTGTCCCTGTCTCTGCTGTGCCCATTTTCCTTATCCCTTTACTAGGATGCACACCAGGGCCGGGGACTTGACCTGGCCTTTTGGCCCTTCGAGCTCCCTTTGGGAAAATGTAGCCCTGCCCCTTGCCTGGGCCCTTTGCCCTCCCTCAGCCTGGGCCCTGCTCCCCAACCCTGACACATAGCAGTGGACCTGGTCTTTGAGCCCTTCTCTCCCTGTGCCACCCTCTCCCATTTCTATTCTCCCTCCCCTCCCCAGCCCTGTCTATTTTCATGAGACATCAGCCTAGGTCCTGCCTCTTGGCTCTCTATTCCTTGGCCTAGTCCCTTGATTGAACACCTGGCTGCCCTTCTCCAGGATCCTGTCCCTATCTGTGATTTCAGGCCCACTTTTCTGGCCCCCTCCTGTGCCTCCCTTCTGTTCCTCTTGTACTGTGGTATCCTGGAACTTCCTGGACCCTCCCCTCCCCCTGTTTCTTCCTAGCCTGGGCTCCTCAAAGGGGTCCTGGCTACCCACTGACCCCGCCCCCAATTCTGGATGCCAGGTATCCCCCCACAGTGCTCAACTTTGGCCCGCCTTTGGTACTCCTCTCTCCGTGAGGTTCTACTCACCTGGACAGAGGAGTGGAATTGGCTGGCCTCTGGGCCCTGAAGGCTCCCTATGGGAACACAGTCCTGCCCTCACCTGGGCCCCGTTCGCCTTCCAAACCATGACACCTGGCAGTGAACTTAGGCCTTCCACTGACCTTGACCTGCGTGATCATCTCCCCTCCCTCCCCAGCCATCTAGCCTTGCATGCTGCCCCTACCCCAACCCAGCCCTCCCTAACCCAGACATTTCGCAATTCAGTTTCTGGGCATGGCTGCTTGCCTGTGTCCTGGACCGTGTTCCTCCTGTTATGTGGCATCGCGAGGTATCACTTCGCATTGGGTAAGACCTGGGGTGCCTTGCTTGGGCCCCTTATTGCACTCCATGGGTGCTCTTTGCACTGCCCTCTGTCTCTACATCCTAGTGGCAACCCTTCCTCCCCTTCTACTCGCCCTTTCCCCTGGAGTGCTGGCCTCCTGCTTGTTGGGTTTCTAATGCTCTATTGGTGGGATTGGTCCCTTGTTTGGGATCCTGGCTTGGGTCCTGGCTCTTGCCCCTCTCTGTACTGACGGCGACCCCCTGCAGTGTCTTTCCATTGTTCTCCTCCTGGCCCCAATCCATTGCCAGGCCCCCTTCACCCAGTCCCTGGCCCTTGATTCTCATCTGGGCAGGGCACCTCATAAGAAAAAGACCCCTGTCCCTAGGCTGGGCCTCTTGCTCTCCCTGGGCCCTTGGTCCTGCTCCCAGAAAACTGAGACCTGGCAATGCCCCTGGGCCTGGAGCCTGCCTCCCCACTGCCATATCCCCTGCCTTCCCTCCTCTGCCATGTCCAGTATCCTGAACCCCTGGCCCCAGGTATCGCCCTTGTCTCCATTTCCTGGCCTGTCTCCTCACTTGAGCCTCTGGTGGCCCTTCTCGCTCTGGGCTTCCCTGGGCTTATACTGGGGGCCCCTCGTTTGGGATGCTTCCATGCTCCCCTAGGCTTCCCTGCACAGCAGAACCCTAGTGCTGCCTGCCTGCCCAGCCCTGCCCTTTCCTGATCTACAGGACATGGCCCTCCTCTAGGTCCCTAGCCTGGTATCCTTGGTGAGATCCTGGCCCCCACCCCAACAACAGGTGTCCCCTGGCACTTACTGCTATGCCCTCCTTGGGACCTCCTGTTGTCAATATCCTTGCCGCACCCCTTTTCCTGATCCCTTTGTAAGGATGCTCACAAGGGCCAGGGGACTGGACCTGGCTTTTGCCCCTGTGGGCTCTCTTTGGGAAAATGTGGCCCTTCCTCTTTTTCTGGACCCTTTGGCCTCCTTCGGCATGGGCCCTGCTCCCCAACCCTGACACACATCAGTTGACCTGGGCCTTGAGCCCTCCTCTGTCTGCACTACTTGCTCACCTTTCTCCCCTCCCTCCCCTCCCTATCCCTGTCTGTTTTCACAAGAGCCCTGCCCCTGCCAACATGCTTGGCTCTCCATTGCTGGGCCTGGCCCCTTGCTTGAGGCTGCCCTTCCCCAGGATCCTGTCCCTTTCCCTTGATTTCAAGCCCCTTTATCAGGCCCCCTCCTGTGCCTCCCCTCTTTCTCCTTGTATTGAAGTGTCACACACTTTCTCCACAGAAAAGTCTTAACTGGGCTTCTCCCGAATTCTTCACCATGGCTGTTTTTAGGACTGTCAGCAAAAGAGTCTCTGCAAGAGAGTTCAATATAGATAATCTTCCTATTTTCCTATTGCCCCTATTTACTTGGCCACTAGCCAAGAAGACACCAGGGCTCCAGCTGCTGGACACACCTTTACTAGTTTTTCACAAACATAAATCCAGTATAGTACTTTGTAGAAATGTGCACACAAGGCCACTGGCCTTGATCTGGGCTTCACAGAGATGTCTACATTTTTAAGATAAGTTACCAACTGGGCTCCATGGTAACAACTGGCAGGGAGAGGAAAAATGGGGAAAAGAAGCTCTCCCCTTCTCAGGTGTTGTCCTTGAAGAGTTAACTTGCCCAAAACAGTGAAAGAAAATGCTGCTTTTATGTGAACTTCTGCAGACTGTGAGCTTCTGAGCCCCTCCCCTTACATGGTGGGTATAAAATTCTGAAACTGCCTGAACTCGGATTTCATGGGTTTTATTGATTACATCAAAAGCTGTGCCTTCTGAGCCTGGCTGAAGCCAAATAAAACAGTTTCCTGCTATGTTTGATGCCTTGCCTCATTTGTCCCTACAACATTTATGACAACCCAGATGGGACAGAGGAGGTAGGGAAGACTATTCTGCCTCTCTTATCTCTGGGGACCCACTTCCTTAGGGTCGTGGGGGACAGCGTTCCCTAGGGCGGTGGGGGACATCTTTCCCCTTGGTGCACCCAGGCAACTCTTGGCCTGAAGGAGGATCAACTCACCAGCACCCTTGGGATGCCATTCCAGAGCACAAAGGGATCCACAGGCAGCAGGAACCAGAATTAGGGTTTTGGAGCACTGCCCAACTAAACAGGTAGAACCTGGGGCCATTTGTTTTTGAAGCCCACCTGACTTCCCCTTCGTGGCCTAAGCGAGTAGAAGAGAGGCTTGATCAACTTCTGTTGGGTCCCGAGGATCCTCCAAAGTGGCTGTAGCTGAAACAGACCCAGGGAGTTGCTTGAGTAGTCTGTGTTCGGGGTCAATGAGCAGATGGGAAAATGTGAGCCCCTTTTTATTTGTTTTGGAATTGTTGGAATTTGGGCAGTATAGAAATTTTTTTCTGAACATGTTTGTGGAAAAATGTGTGAAAGTATGTGAATAAGATGGACAAAAGGAAGAGTTCCTACCCAACCCGAGAGCCGAAGCAAGTGTGGAGTCCTGATCCACAGTTCCATGGCACCTCATACAGTCTATTGTGGAATTTCCCCAACCAACTTCTAGGTGAAAGCTGCAGATTGGGGGTTGATGCCATCCTGACCCCAAAGGCTAAGAGGGCCCTAAGTCCCCACAAAGGGGAAAAGCTGGAGACAGGCAAAGCGAGTCTTGTCCAAAATGTGCAACACCAAGGCAAAGGGGAACATGGGAGTCACACAAAGAAACAGCGCCTTCGGAAATATTTGTTAGAAACCTTTAGGAAGGTGTTCCTGGTAACTGTGGGGTGAAATTCACTCCACAAAGGAGGCATACTCTCTGAATTAGAATGGCCCAACCAAGATGTGGGCTGGTCACCAGAAGGATATTTAGATGTGAGAGTCATTGCTGAGGTCCTTTTGATTATTGTTGGAGTCACTGAACCATTTCTATTATATTGATTGCTGTCAAGACATAGTATATAAACAGCCCCTTGGTTGAGTGCCTGTCTAGATGGACAGTCCAAGCTGATGTTAGCCAGGAGCATAGTGGTCTCAAAGACCCAGCAGAAAGTAGATAATCAGAAAACCTGATGGAGGAAAAACAGGAAGGGAAACAGTTTTCCCCATGAGCTAGAAGAGAACCCACCACTTTATGTGCCACTCTACCCAACTTTGCCAAGACCACTGGGATAGCAAACTGTCATCAGCCTCAGCCCCCTCATCCTCAGAGACAACAAATGATGGCCCCCAATACTGGCTATTCCTTCCTCTGTGATGTGCTCAGAGCCAAGGGCTTCCTAGAACTAAAGACTCTTTCATCTCCCAAGATTAAGGTGGGAGATTTGTCCCAAGACCAGAGCCACAACCCAGATGAGAGCACTCCAGATGCCCCTGCAAGGGACTCAAAGACTTGCCCATAATGACCAGAGGGAAACACCTGAGGAAGACAGGGCAGTTTTGTTTGCCAGCCGTTCACCACCATTGTGCTCATAAGCTGGAAAAGTCATACTCCCTCCTACATGGAGAAACCCTGAATCATGATTGATCTGATGCAGACCATTATCCAGACCTTGGATGGGACCCCAACAAAGAAGAAGGGCTAAAAATAAATAGATATAAGAAGCCTTCATAGGAAGTCTAAGAGAATAAAAAAAAAATATGTACCCAAGAGTTAGAAGGAATTGGAGCCAGCCCTAGGCTCTAGCCTAAGCCAGAGCACATCTACAAACAGAGCTGAGCAAAACCTCCCACTTCTCCAGCATTTCCCCTCTTGCAACTTTGATAACCCTGAACATTTCTCTGGGCCTGACATCTGCCTAAGGCCCCTCTGCCTTATGAAACTGGCAGTAATGATAAAAAGAGTCACCCAACTGACTCAGAGGTAAGTGTCTGGGCCACTGCCGCTGTTGCCCCCTCCCTGCCCAGATGTGCCCGGGAGAGGAGGGGCACCATACAAGCATAGCTGCCACAATGCAAATGTGTCAGTGAAGAGATGCAGAGGCTCAAGCTACAGGTGACCAATTCAGCCTTTGTGGAACAGGCTTAGAATGACATTTGGCTAAAATTATAAACCTAGAGGGCTTTACTGAGAAGCGTGCCAGAGAGCTGACAAAGATGGCCACCACCGTTTTCATCAATCGAGACCCCGAGGCTCAAAGACAGGCAGACAAAAAAGATAAAGAGGAGGATAGGTCTGCTTACATCTGCCCTCACCACAAAACCAGAAGTCACAGAAAGGGGGGTCTCACTAGAACAAAGCTAATGGTCCAAATGTTTATAAGGAAAAATAGCATGGCCAGACAAAGGGGAAGGCTCCAGTGGCCCAGGCAGCCAAGCACCCACTGCCATGCTTAAATTCTAAGCCTTGAACAGAGAAAGAATGAATGTTTTCCCCAGCCTTGGCCCCAGCCCCTCCTTTCAGTTTCTTCCCACTTGCTCAGAAGTTGATGATTGACAAATATGGCAGGGGTCCGATAGACACACACAACTGCATCTGATGCATGGGACCCAGCGCCTCAGGAGGGCTCAGCTGCTGCAAACCCCGCAATGAACCAGAAATATATTCATGCTAATAGCGGATAGTGGGCCATAGGGTGCACACTCCAAAAGGACATGCCACCCTGGCTCCAAGAAACACGCTGTGAGCCACAAACAGGAAGGGCCACAGAGCCCCATGCACCCAGGCATAGCGAATAAAACAACAAGCAGGGCAGGTACTATATACATTTAGAGCTGGCTCCCACCTGACAAGAGGAGAAAGCCATGCTGACAAAGAGCAAAACCTAGGTGAGCACAATGTGGCTGCCACACCAGGACCTGCACAGAACCTTCCCTCCAACATTGGCAGACAGCCCACAGTGAGATTGACATGGTGCCTTTTATACAAATGATGTACCAGGTCATCAATCTCTGCTACGATTTACATTAGATTTGAGAGTTGGAGAATCCCAGCAGCCAATATCCTGCACCAGGAGATAACAAAAAAATTCCTGCATCTTAAAGCGCCAGAGGATCTATGTACGCTCCCCTTCCCTAAATGGCAGTTCCTCCCAGGGACTTGAGTACACCATCCTTGGGACAGCACTGGACTCTGACTTAAAAGACCATATCTATGAAGAAAAATGTCAAATACTTTGGTTACCATCTGACTCAGCAACATAACAGACAATAGCCACTGGGCCTGTAAAGACACAGGAAATCTGCTCAATTCCATTCCCTTCAACCTGCCATCAGACTAGAGAACTCTTGGGCCACCAGATTGAGCCATATATGGATCCCAAACTTATAGTTATGGCAAACCCTTCTATGAAGCCACAAAGGGGGAGATGGGATCCTCTAAAATGGGGGCCAACTAAGCAAAAGGCCTTTGAGGACATTAAACAAGCACTCCCAGTGCATCTTGACTAGGGCTCCCTGACCTCGCAAAGCTTTACTTTCTGTAAGTATATGAACAGGTGGGAATGGCTGTAGGAGTCTTGACATGGACATCTGTTCAAATAGCTGGGCTCTGTAGCCTAAGGCTGGCAATCTTGTTACAGGCCCTTGCAGGCACAGATCTTCTGGTTTTGGAAGCTGATAAACTGGCTATGGAAAAAAAATTGGTTTTCAGGGTTTCTCATGCCACATTGTTCAAGTACAAAGGCCAATATTGGTTGACTAATGGTCAATACCAGGGCATGTTATGGGAACCCATGGATCCATGTGGAAGTCATCCAGACTCTAAACCCAGAAACCTTGCTGCCCATTGGACCTGGGCAACCTGATCACAAGTGTATTGAAGTCATGGATGAAATGTTCTGCAGCAGACCACACCTGGCAGACCAGCCCTAAGGGACCCTCATGTGGAGTTCTTCACAGATGGAAGCAGTTTTATAAAAGATGGGGTATGTTTTGCTGGATATGCAGTGGTCATCCTGGACTCCACTGTGGAGGCAGATTCTCTTCCTCAAATAACTTCAGCACAAAAAGCAAAACTTATTGCTTTGATTCAAGTACCTCAGTTGACAGCAGGAGTCTTTGTGGATATTGACATGGACTCAAAATATGTGTTTGCTACCCTTCATGTTCATAGGGCCTTATGTAAGGAAAAGGGGCTCGTTAACTCAGGAGAAAAAAAAAGGCATGATGTATGGGCAAGAAATTCTTAAACTTTTAGATGCACTGTGGGCTCCCAGAAAGGTTGTGATTATATATTGCCAAGGTCATCGAAAGGGAAACACTGTGGATTCTCAGGGCAACTGGAGAGCTGACCGAGAAGCCAGGTTAGCTGTCTGCAGGTAATGAGAAGAAAATCCAGTCCCCAGTTTAAATGCTGCCCTTCTGCCTGGCCGACTATTTAACAGAATGGGAGCCAATGTACTCCCAACATGAAAGTAAGTAGTTTAAGACTGAAAAAGAAAATTTTCTCCCAGGAGCATGATGGAGGTTTTCTGATGGCCTGCATAGCCATTCCACAGATTCTAGCCCCAGCCTTTATCAAACAGTTCCACAGGAGAACACGTTGGACATACAGCACTTGAGACAGTTCTGAGTCAACATTTCTATGTCCCCTGGCTCACAAACATCACCTGGAGGATCTGAAAACAATGTGAGGTTTGTGCTCACAACAGTTCTTGTCAGGGGCCAGAGCTCCCACCAGGAATCCAAACTATAGGAGGAGAACCTTTTGAAGACTTAGAAGTAGGGCTGGGGATGTGGCTCAAGAGGTAGTGCGCTCGCCTGGCATGCGTGCGGCCCGGGTTCGATCCCCAGCACCACATACAAAACAAAGATGTTGTGTCCGCCAAACTAAAAAATAAATATTAAAAATTCTCTCTCTCTCTCTCTTTAAAAAAAAAAAAAGACTTAGAAGTAGAGTTCACTGAACTACCACGCTCATGTGCTATAAGTAGCTTTTGATTTTTATCTGTTCCTATTTTGTCTGGGTGGAAGCCTTTCTAACCCGCCCTGAAAGGCTAGGGATATAACCAGGATGCTTCTCTGGGAAATCATTCCCAGGTTTGGTATCCCAATAACTATTGGCTCAGACAATGGGCCAGCTTTTGGGCAGAGGTGATATGATTACTGACCAAGAGTTTAAACATCAGATGGAAGTTACATACTGTTTATAGGCTGCAGATTTCTGGTAAAGTTCAAAGGATGAACAGGACTTTAAGTCTCAATTGGGTAAGCTGTGTCAGGAGACTCACTTATATTGTGATGAACGTCTCCCTGTTATACTGTTGAGGATTAGATCCACTTCCCCTGGGAGGACTACATTCTTTCCTTATAAGATAATGTACTTGAGGCCCCCCTCTTATTAGGGAACCATTGGGAGACTTAAGAGAGATAGTAGAATTCACCCTGAGATGACAGCTTCGGGCCTTAGGGAAAACTTTACGGGTTCTCAACAAATGGGTTAGAGAAAGATTGCCACTAAGTTTAACCACAGGTGCACACTCGTTCAAGCCAGGAGATTCAGTCTGGGTCAAAGAATAGAATATTCAAACACCTAAACTTCTTTGGAAGGGGCCTTTCCCTGTTAATTTATCCACCCCAATTGCAGTCAAATTTGCAGAAATAGGTCTCTGGATTGACTACACCAGACTCAAGCCTGCAGCTGCGGACTGGGCATGCACTTCAGATGCTGCTACACCCTGAAGCTCACTGTCTAGAAAAAAAATGAACACACGAGAAGCTTGAGGGTCAGAAGGACAACAGCCCTGCTCCAGTCACTCGGCAAGCTGACTAGTATACGCACGGCCAAAACTTGAGGAGACTATGCCCTGCTTCAGCCACAGGGGAGAGACTGGCTGATCAATGCACAATGAAAGATAAACTTTCCACCAGGACTAATCAACTCTTTCAACCTCTAAGATAGTTCTTATACTATGATGCATTGCCACCCCTTGCTTCTAGATACATACATAATTCTCTGGTTTTTGCTACTGGTAGATAACAATAACTCCTACTGACTGGACACTGGGTAAAAAATCATTTTTTTAATCTTGCTTATATAAATTTTCTAGGATTTGTTTGGTGTTATTAGTTTGGCTTTGTTAATTTATGCTGTTAAACCTATGCTAACCAATACATTAGTCTATTATTTAGTTTGGTTTCCTTTGATAACCTTAAGTGGTTCTGTTCTACTCCTATTCCAACCATGGAGATCATGTGAACCGCATATCAAAACAATCCACTATAACCAAGAGGTTGTAAAACATATATTTAGGACCTGTCCTGCCAGAGGAATGCAATGGATGGATGATGGTTTGGAAAGAAAAAAGAGATCCACTGGGAAGAAACTTTATTGATGATGTCACCTGCCGCAGTCTGGCTGCAGCAAAATAACCGGGGGGTGATGAACAACTTGTGTAGATTGATACAGCAGGAGTAGGAGCCGTTTATTGCAGGACAGGAGCAGTATTTATACATTCCACACAGCTTATCTAATTAGCATAAACTAGATATAGCAGTCAACCAATCAGGAATCTCCACACTTAATGGCTCGCTTTTATTACTTCTCAAACCACTCCCTCTGGCATTTTGCCAGGCACCATCCAGACTTGTTTACGAACTTTAACATTCCCCTGGCAAAATGCCAGGTGTTATTTTGACTTGTTTACAGACTCTAACAGTCACCAATCTTGGGGTGAAGATAACTGGCCACACCAGAGGATTATTACCACTTATTTTCCTGCTACCCTGGCACAAAATGGCAGTTGGAGTTAGAGAACTCCTATTTACATGTTGAACAGAATTATTCACTTACAAGCTATACTAGAAATTATTATTAATCAGATTGCCACAATCTTTGACCTCCTAGCCACACAACAGACCCGATGCAAGTGGCTAACTATCAAAACCGCTTGGCGTTAGATTACCTACAATCTGAGGAAAGAGAAATATGTGCAGTTTATCAGTTCATATTGTTACATCACACTGGACGACAATAGACAAACAGTTAAGTGTATAGCCAGCCAACAACACAAGAGAACTAGTATATGTGCTAGTTCATACCTAGAAAGGCATTAAACTTTGGGTCCCAAACACGCTTTTGGCAGATGGTTGTCAGCTTTGGTAGATTTAAAAGCTTAACTGGGTATTCTGCTGTTAACCTATTTATTACTCCCATATTTGGCTTCACTGTGCATTAAAACTAATGGGTTCACTATAGAAGCTGCTGTTAAAAGGATGACAACTACTAAGGTCTTGACATTACATAAGGCTTTAAACCAATATAATGAAAATGATGCTCTTAAATTTAAATGATTAAATTATCGGGGAGCATGACTAAAGGAGGGAATTGAAGTGGCACCCCCTTTCTCCACAGAAAAGTCTGAACTGGGCTTCTCCAGAAATCTTCACCATGGCTGATTTTAGGACTGTCAGCAAAGGAGTCTTGCAAAAGAGTTCAATGTAGGTAAACTTCCTATTTTCCTGTTTCCCTGTTTTACTTGGCCACTGGCTGAGAAGATACTAGCACTCCAGGTGCTGGGCACCCCCTTACTAGTTTTTCACAAACATATCCAGTATAGTACTTTGTAGAAATGTGCAAACAAGGCCACTGGCCTTGATCTGGGCTTCACAGAGATGTCTACATTTTTCTGATAATTACCAATGGGCTCCATGGTAACAACTGGCAGGGAGAGGAAAAATGGGGAAAAGAAGCTTTCCCCTTCTCAGGTGTTGTCCTTGAAGAGTTAACTTGCCCAAAACAGTGAAAGAAAAAGCTGCTTTCATGTGAACTTCTGAGCCCCTCCCCTTACATGCTGGATATAAAATTCTGAAACTGCCTGAAATCAGGGTTCAGGGGATTGATTGATTACAGCAAAAGCTGTGCCCTCTGAGCCTGGCTGGAGCCAAATAAAACTGTTTCCTGCTATGTTTGGTGCCTTGCCTCATTTGACCCTACAGCCGTACTGTGGTATCCAGGCATTGCCCGGACTCTCCCCTCTCACTGCTTCTGTTAGGCTGGGCTCTAAGAATGGGTCCTGCCTCCCCACCAACCCACCCAATTCTGGACACAAGGTATCCCCTCACAGTGCCCTCCTTTGGCCCTCCTTTGTTCCAGGTCCCTCTCTCAGGATCCACACATCTGGGGCAGAGGAGTGGAATTGGCTGGCCTCTGCCCACTGAAGGCCTAGTTCCGACCTTGCCCTGCCAGATCCCCTCCCTTCAGTCCCCTGCCCTCTAGTCTTGCCTGATGCCCCTACCCCAACCCAGCCCTCCTAACCCTGACAGTTTGCACTCAAATTCCCAGGCCTGGCTGCTCACCTGAGTCCCCCAATTGTGTTCCATGTGTCACGTGGCTTCCCATGGGGTCTCATGGGGGCCCCTTGCTTGGGCCTCCTAGTGAGCTCCCCTCCTTGCCCTTGGCTCCGCCCTCTATTTCCTCATGCTAGCACTGCCTCTTCTTCTCCTTCCCCTAGCCCTTTCCACTGGAGAGAGAAAAGGGCTAGGGGAAGTTCCTAATCCTAATCCTCTTTTGGGTGGGTTGGTCTCTTGCCTGGAATCCTTGCTTGGGTCCTGGTTCTTACCCCACTCCTCATCCATGGCAACCCTGTGCCATGCCTTTCTGTCGACATCCTACTGGAACTTGTCCCTTGCCAGGCTCCCTTAGCCTGGTCCCTGTCCCTTGATTCTCATCTGGGCCAGGGCATCTTGTGGGAAACAGAGCCCTGCCCCTCACATGGGGCCCTTGCTATCCCTGGTCCTTTGGTCCTGCACCCAGAACCATGACACCTAGCAGTGGAGCTGGCACATGAGCCTGGCTTCCTCCCTACTGGATCCCCAGCCTTCCTTCCCCAGCGCTGTCCACTGTCCTGAGCCTTCTCCACCAGCCTTGGCCCTTAGCTCTCCGTTACCAGGCCTGGCTCCTCACTTGACCATAGGGTGGCCCTTCTTGCTCTGTGCATCCCTGGGCTTGGACTGTGGGCCCCTTGCTTGGGCTGCTTCCCTCTTCCCCTTGGCTTTCCTGTACTGCAGAACCCCAGTGCCACCCACCGACCTGGCCCTGCCCTTCCTGCTCTCCCTGGCCTGGGCCCTGCTCTAGGTCCCTAGCCTGAGTTTTTTACTGGTCCTGGACCGCTCCCCACCAACACTGGTCCTCCGGCCCTTCACATTGTGCCTTTCTTAGGCCCTCCTGTCATCCCTGTCCTGGCCAGGCCCCTTTTCCTGATTCTTTTTCCAAGATTCTCGCCAGGGCCAGGGAACTGGACCTGTTTTTTTTGTCCATGTGGCCTCCTTTTGGGAAATGTAGCCTGCCACATGTCTGGGACCTTTGGCCTCCCACAGCCCAAGCCCTGCTTCCCAACTCTGACACCCAGCTGTGGACCTGGGCCTTGGGCCTTCCATAGGTGGCTGTGAAGTTGTTTTTCAAAGACTCCATGCATGTTCATGACCCCCAGGCATGGCACCTCATCTGTGGAAGGTTAAGAAGGCTAACTGTGTCCTTCTGCCTCGTGTCCAGAGAGGGAAATCTGTAGAATACTCTAGTTGCTAGCAGATAGGGTATGCACTCTATCCATTTTCGAATTTAAAAATGCCGCACTTGATCTCTTTTTGAATTTCATTGTTTTTTATTTATGACAGGAGAATGCATTACGATCCTTATTACATATGCAGAGCACAATTTTTCCTATCTCTAGTTGTAAGCACTGTATATTCACACCTATTCGCGCCTTCATATCTGTACTTTGGATAGTAATGATGGTCACATTTCACCATCATTAGTAACCCCATGCCCCCTGCCTTCCCCTCCAACCCCTCTGCCCTGTCCAGAGTTCCTCTGTTCTTCCCTTGCTCAAGCTTTCCATCCCACTTTGAGTCAGCCTCCTTTTTTGGGATTGGCCAACTTCACTCAGCATTACCCTCTCTGACTCCATTCATTCATCTGCAAATGCCACGAGTTGATTTGTTTCTATTTGCCACATTAGGTTCATTCATTCATCTATGAAAGGGCATCAAGGAGTTCCATGGTTTAGCTGTGGTGAATTGAGCTGCTATAGACATTGATGTGGCCGTGTCCCTTTCGTATGTTGTTTTATGCCCTTTGGGTATAGACCGAGGAGAGGGATAGCTGGGTCAAATGGTGGTCCTGTCCCCATCTTTCCAAGAAATCTCCATACTGCTTTCCATATTGGGTGCACCAATTTGCAGTCCCACCAGCAGTGTACCAGTGTACCTTTTCCCCCGCATCCTGGCCAACACCTATGGTGTTGGTTAACACCAAATATGGACCGATGGGTTGTGTTGTAACTCAGCGTTGGTTTTTCTTGTGACTTTGAAGGATAGAATTCACAGATAAGAGGGTGAGCGCAAAGTAATGGGAATTATTCAGGCTAAAAGGGAGTTCCCAAAGGGGGAGGGGCTTCAGGAGAGGGTTACCAGAATACTTGTCTGTGGGTGGAGGGGGAGGTTTACATCCATGGACAGAGTGAAAGGAGATAGCCCTGTGCCCAATCATGCTGGAGGCACTCAGTGTCTGAGAGCTTGTCACATGCCCTTTGGTCCAATGTGGATACTATGCCCCCCTTCGTGCTGGGGGTCAAGTTGCACGCAGATGTCGTTTTTTGTGTTTTATTGACAGACAGTCTCAACTGAGTTGCTTAGTGTCTAGCCCTTGTTGAGGCTGGCTTCAAACTTTCGATCCTCCTGTCTCAAGCCTCCCGAGTGGATGGGATTACAGGTGAGCATCACTGTGCCCAGCCATGTCTGCTCCTTCTCAGACCTGCTGCAGTCCTTACCTTGAAGGAGCCAAAGATAAACTTTTATGCCAAGTGTGTGATCTACCACTAAGGTGCACCACCAGTCAAACAGCTTTCACAGAGGTAGACCTAGATAGTAGATTTACAAAATCTCTCAATGAATACTCAGTGAATACTCTGAATATTTGAAAAATGAGGGGTTTTTTAGTTGTTGATAGACTGTGTTCATTCATATGTGGTGCTGAGAATTTGACCCAGTGCCTCACACATGCAAGGCGTGCGCTCTACCACCGAGCCACCACCCCAGCCTGCAAAATGAGTTAGAAGTGTGGTGAACCTTATACCAAGGGTCTCTGAAAAAACAGATCCTGGTTGGCCTCACAGAGGTGAAGATCATGGGAAAAGGCAGAGGATCCTCCAGGAAGCATGGCTGGTACTTATGGACTGGACAGCTCTAGAGTGGGAGGGGTCCATTGATTAGCCTGAAGGTGATGAAAATGTCTCTACTGTAGTTTAACTTCATTTAAATAAACTTTTGAGATCTGACTCTCCAGTGAGAGTTGTTAAGAGAGATACCAAATGGAATGTACAAAGTCCAGCAAAGGGGAATCTGATTTTTCAGTCTGCTGTCTGAAGAAGGTCAGACTTAACCTTTGCCTAAGGACTGGTTTAGGCACTCCTGGAAAGTTCCTCTCACCCCAATGCAAGGCTGGATTTTGTGACCCTGCCTTGTTCCTGTAGCTCCTGCACAGCTCATTACAGAGTGTCACTCCTGGTGGAAAATAAGCAGTTTGCAACAGGAGTGAGATTGGATCCAGAAGGGAGCAACATCCCTGAGGAAAGAGGAACAGAAAATGATAGCGGATAGTTTACCCAGTGAATATGCCTGTCCCCCCTCCCCACCAGGGATTGAACCCAGGGGCGCTGGACCACCGAGCTACATATACAACTTCTTGTTTTTCCTCCCCAATATTTTAAGACAGTTCTCTGTAAATTGCTGAGGCTGGCTTTGAACTTGCAATTCTCCTGTCTCAGATTCCAGAGCTGCTGGGATTACAGGTGTGCACCAGAACGCCTGGCTATTCTTCATCGTTTCTCTGAGTTAAAACTGTGAGAAAATCTTGAGATTTGGGTACTAAGGTGCAAACATGTTCGATATAATGAAGTCATGAGGTTTTTCAAGCTGTTAGGGGGACTTTTTGCCCTATCCACAAGTCATGTCAGGGGACTAGGAATGGACACAATATATGCAGCAATGAGGCCTCCGTGTATGCAATGAAGATGGTTACTTTCATATTTCCTACTGTTAGGTTTACAAAGAACAACGCATAGGTGCGCATGTACTTCACTGACATATAAAAGTCTTGTTTGTGATGTGCATTTCTACAAGAAGTCAGAGCTAAAAGAAGTCAATGCAAATGGTAAGAGCGGGAACCACTGAGGAAGACAGAAATGATGTAAGAAGAACTGTCATAATTTTTTTTTTAAGCAATGCTGATCTAAAATAGGGTCCTATGAATGCTGGATGAGAGCTCTATCACAGAGCTACACCCCAGCCCACATGCCTCTTTTATTCATATGTAAGTATATTTAAAAAATCAATCACAATTTGATTCTCTTGGGCCATGTAGATGGGTAAAGTAATGCACTTCAGTCCATGGGATCTGAGTTGCTTTACCATGGGGAACAAAAACTGCACCAAATGCTTAGAGCACCTTCTCAGAGGTTCCCTCTACACTGCCATGCTGCAGGAGACCTTTCAAGGGAACTGCAGACTCAAGCAACTCGTAGGGTGGGGAACAGTGAATGAACTTTGTCCTGATAACTCAGTGGCGTCCAGACCTATCAGCTATGTGGAGACAGCTTGCTCCTAAGGGCCTGCTCATTGCAGCAAGGTAACGAGAATCCTTGGCCTTGATGCCAGGTGCGCTCCTGTACTAGTTCTCTGTCCTATTCCTCTTGGGAAGGATCTCTGTTCTTTGGCCACAGGGTTGGATTGTTGGAAAGAGACTGCTGAGCAAGTCCAGTCCTTGTCAGTCTTGAGCCTGAACTCTCCCTTGACTTGGAAGACTTATGCTTCCGTTTTATTTATTTTTTTTCTTTCTCTTTTCCTGTGTTTTTTTTTTCTCCTTCTTCGTTTTATATTTTTCTTCACATTCTGAGGAACTGGAGCTGCTCCCTTCCTCATGCGAATGGGAATCCTCCAGTGACTGCTTTAGTTGTTGTATCCTAGGCATAGAAGATTGACCAAAGAAATGTGATGCTTAACGTTGAATATTTCTTTTAGATAAACAGGATTTAAAAGCAGTATTGAGGCAGGTAAAGAGCCACAATGAAATGCGTAGGTTTTCATTGTCCATATATGGGTCAGATCCCATAATCTTTATAACTTGTAAAACATGTTTTTTTTTTTTTTTTTTTTAATTTTTGTGCCAGTGATGAAACCTACTATGGGTGCTTATCCCTAAGCCATATCCTATCCCCAGCTTTTTTTTTTGGGGGGGGGGCGGGGGAAGGGTGGGGGAGCCAGAAATTGAACTCAGGTGCACTCAGCCTCTGAGACACATCCCAAGCTCTGTTTTGTGTTTTATTTAGAGACAGGGTCTCACTGAGTTGCTTAGTACCTCGCTCTTGCTGAGGCTGGCTTTCAACTCGTGATCCTCCTGTCTCTGATTCCCAAGCCGCTGTTATTACCGGTGGATTTTTTTATTTTGAGAAACTTACTGAAGCTGGTTTTCCACTTGTGATCCTTCTGTTTCAGCCTCCCAAGCTGCTGGTATTACGGGTATGCATCCCTGCACTTGGCTAATGGTGCAATCCTAATGTGCCTTTCCCCCACTGCTCAGTGTCAAAATGGTCTACCTTCTCAAGAAATACAATTCAGCACAACCAATTTGAAAACAATCCCTCCCTCTTTTGGGGGCTGTGAGTGGGGTACTGGGGACTGATTCCAGAGGCTTGCACCTGATAGGGAACATTCTCCAGGCTGTCCTTGAATACTTCCTCCTGAGTTCCTGGAATGACTGGTGTGCACTATTGTGCCAGGTTCCTTCTTTACCCTCTCTTTAATCACACCTAAGAATCAATTTTCACCAAAGCTCTTGGATTCTCAATGATGTTGGAGAAGGTAAATTAAATCACTTTGAAGAGTGAATGAACGATAAAGCAGACACTCCAGTGAGATAACAGACACACACCACTGTGCCAAGCCAGATATGCTGTGTTTCTATCAGGTTTTCAAGAGATGGTGCAGGAATTCATCAAGTAGCAGCAGGGAATGAAAGAGGATGCGGGGTGGGGGTGGGGCCTGGGGACATAAGCCTATAACCTCAGAGGCTCTGAAGGCCAAGGCAGGAGGAACATGAATTTAAAGCTGCCTTAGCGATTTAGTGAGGCCTTGATAAATTTAGCAAGACCATTTCTGAAATTGAAATATAGTGCCCTCTTGTCCCACCCTAAACAAAGCCTGTATGACCAAGGCCCTTGCTGCAGCCCTCAGCCAGTTTCTGCCTCCAAAATGAGCCACTGCAGGCTTCCACCAATTGACTCCGCTGCTAAATATTGAATAAAGCGAAGTCTGCTGATCTTAAATAATAATAATAATAATTATAATAATAATAATAAATGAACCAGGCACAGGGTCTAATGCCTGTAATCCTAGTGGATCAGGAGCCTGAGACAAGAGCCAGCTCAAAGCCAGCCTCATCCAAGGCCAGGCAAGACACTAAGCTACTCAGTGAGACCTTGTCTATTTTTTTTTTTTTTTAAATAAAAAGATCCAGAAATACTGCTCAGGGGTTATGCACCCCTGCTTTCCATCCCTGATACCAAAATCGTAAATAAATAATCAAAAGAGCTTAGAGACATCATATAGAGAATTGACAGAAGAGGAGACAAGAAAGGATAGAATTTGTGGGGCACAGTGGAGCATGCCTGTAATACCAGCAACTCAAGAGGCTGATGCAAAATTATCTCAAATTGGAGGCCAGCCTCAGCAACTTCACGAAACCTTGTCTCAAAAAATTAAAAAAAACAACAACACTGTGGGACTGTGCATATATCTCATTGACAAAGCTCCCCTGGGTTGAATTCTCAGTAAATGAAAAAAAAAAAAAGATGAAGAAACATGGCTATTATACAAAGGGAACATATTTTTCTGACCCTGCACCATCTTCTTATTCCTGCTCCTGTTTCTCTAGCCATGTGATGTCTAGAACCAGAATGCTACTTCTCCATGTTGGATCACATCAACTAGAACACCACTTCTCCAAAGCAAGCCATGAAAATTTGTAAATGTGACTTTCTGCCTTCCTCCTTCCACAAGAGTCCTAGAGCGGAGACCTGAATCTGGAGGTCCGAATGCATCAGGCATCTTACTCTCCCCAGAAAACAAATGGAAAGAGTGATCGTGAAAAGCAGAAAAACAGGTGCTGGGGATATAGCTCAGTTGGTGAAGTGCTTGCTTCACATGCACAACAACACCATGGGTTCAGTCCCCAGCAACACACACACACACACACACACACACACACACACACATGGAAGCAGAAAAAAAAATTATTCAGTATAGCTATATGAGGAAGACAAGGTGGGGGATCCAGCATCCTCAGCCCTGTCTTCTTGAGCTGACTGACCTGAACTTCGGGATTCAGTAGTGAAAGGTGGGGCTGAGGAAGATAGCTCCTCTAGAGGGCTTGCCTCTCATGCGTGAGGCACTGGGTTCCAATCTCAGCAGCACATACAATATAATAAATATATTGTATCCATCTACAACTTAAAGTTGTATTCATGTGTAAAATTCTCTCTTCCAGCTCTTGAAGGAGAAAGATAGTAGGAGAGGCCTGGGGATATAGCTCAGTGTGTCTTGTGGTTGCCTTGCATGCACGAGGTCCTGGGGTCTAATCCCCAACACCACCAAAAATCAAAAATAAAAATAAAAACAGAGATTAAATAGTAGATGGAATAAAGTGGGGAATTGGGGAATGAAGTGTGCATAGTTGAACAGTTTGGGTCCAACTGAGGTCTCCTGGGCCTTCACTCAGGATTGGTCAAGTGGGATTTATGTGTTACACTTGGTGGTACTGGAATCCAAGTTGACTGCCTGGGAAGAAGACTCAGCAAAGGAAGCAGATGCAAAATGGAGGCTGCAATGCATCTGAAGGCACCCACTAGGTCAACTGATGTTGGTGAGTCAAGCCAAAGAAGTCTGTAAGTCTGTCCTTCTGCCTTGAAGCCCCTCAGAGATAGGTGAACCCTCCTATGAGAAGGAACGCCACACAAAGAAGCCAAGAAAAATATGAACAGAAAGGCCCAGCAGGGTTTTCCCCTTCAGTCTATTACTGTTAGAGCCTCCCCTTTTTGTCCAATCCCATTTCTACAAGGGTGTCTGTTCTTCACTCACCCTAAGTATTATAGTTAAAGCTTCATCCCGGGGTTTCATAAACTGACTTCCAGACCACTCACGTATAATCCAATCAAGCCTTTATTGAAGCACACTGGTGGCGGCTACCAGAACATAAAGCTGTTCCCCTGATCAGCCCTGAACAATTGCATGGGGGCTCCTTATAAGCCTGAAAACTGCAAAAGGGATGTTCGGGGGTCTAGCCAATGCAAGCAAGCCAGGTTACAGAAGCGGAAGTGTGCAGTCTAGAGGTGGAAAGCCTAACCAATCAGTTAGCCCAGTCACCCCAGTTACAGAACCCGAAACCCATTTCCCTAGTTACAGCAACAATGCCCCATTAGGTAGTTCCATGTTTTAAAGGTTTCTATAGCAAAAGGAAAAGAACATCTTGCCCCAGTCATGACCCTTCTACTTGGCATGGTTGTTTTACAGGATGCAGTCATAAAACAAAGTGGAGTTACATTTGCTTCTAGTATCACAAAGCATCAAAGATGAGTATGGGTGAGGGGGTACCCACCTGTAATGAAAGTGATTTGGGAGGATGAGGCAGGAGGATCGCAAGTTCCAGGCCAGCCTCAGAAACTTGGGAAGGCTCTGAGCATCATAGGGAGACCCAGTCTCAAAATTAAAAAGACTTAAAAAGGGTGTGGCTCAATGGCCCACTCCTTGCCCAGCATGTGTTAGGCCCCGGATTCAATGCCCAGTACCACAAAAAAGAATATAAAATAGAGCTGAGAATGTGGCTCACTGAAGAAGTGCTCCTGGGTAAATTTCCTAGTTTAAATAAATAAAAATAAAAAGGGTTGGGGATGCGGCTCAGTGGGTAAGCACTCCTGGGTTAAATCCTTGACTGGCACAGGAGAAGAGATATTTCTGGTGAAGGGTCAGAGGAATTCATGGAGAACAGGGGGAACTCAAATCAGCACAAGGGTGGTTCTTACAATATGTGACAGAAAAGAGTTTCAGCATGAGGCAGACAGAGGCACATACATAGGTTTTCGAAGGATAATGCAGATTTTCTGGAGAGTGAGAAGAAGCCCTGACTTAAGCTGGGGTTCAGGGGGGTCCTCTAATAGTTGTAGAAGGGCTTTATCAGGATCTGGTCTGGAGGCGGAACCAGGGTGAAGATGCACAACTTAGAACCGATTTTTTCATGCACTTGAGTCTTTTTGTCATTTTACAAGGGCATGGGCCAAGGGAATGTTGCTCAGGATTTACAACTATGCTTTCTACATCTTAATAGCTTGTCAGTATTTCCTTTAAGATTTCGTATTTCTCTCTATCCTGAATCCTGATCTCAGTACAAAAAAAAAAAAAAGGAAAGGAAAGAAAAATAGAGGAAAAAAGCAAACACTGGACTATTTTATGTAATGCATCATTTATTTATTTTTATTTTGCACCAGAGACTGAACTCAGGGGTGCTTAACTGCTGAGCACATCACAGTCCTTGTTGTATTTTCTTTAGAGACAGGTGCCTGATCCTTCCAAGGGAAGCCACATGTCAGCAAGACCTTCACCCATCCTAATGCATAAGATACAATATCTTTATTTTATACATGAATTTTTATGTGGGCCTGAGGATTTAACCCAGGACTTCATGCTAGGGGAGTTCTCTGCCGCTGAGCCACCATCCCAGCCATAGAACTCACAGATTTTTAAAAAATTCTTTTAATAAAAAGAAAAAGAAGGCCTGGGTTGTGGCTCAGTGTCAGAGTGCATGCCTTGCACATGTGTGATGCTGATTTCGATCCTCAGCACTACATGAAGAAAAAAAAGGTATTGTGTCTATCTACAACTAATATAACTATCTATCTATCTATGTATATATATATTTTCAGCATTGTGTCAGAGGCCTGTAATCCTAGCCTACTGACAAGAGGGTGAGGCAGATTTATTCCAAGTTCAAAACCAGACTCAGCAGCTTAGTGAGAAACTCAGCAATTTAGTGAGTCCCTGTGTCCCAAAATAAGGACTGTGAAAGTAGTTCAGCAGTAAAATGAATTACTACCTGGGTCTAAAAACTACCCCTGGGTCCAAAACATTAAAATATTAAAAAAAAAAAACTCCAAATAATAGCCATCCTGTCCCAAGAATTCAAATTTACTTCACACATGAGTCTCATGAAGGATATTCTACAAGTCTTCCTACTCCTGGAAGAAAGTGGGTGGGGTCATCCAAGAGGCACAGAAAATCTTTTCTTTCTCTTTCTTAGTACTGGGGGGTGGAACTCAGGGTTACTGAACACTGAGCCACATCCCCAGGACAATTTTGTATTTTATTTAGAGACAGGGTCTCCCTGAGTTGCTTAGCATCTTGCAGTTGCTAAGGCTGGCCTTGAACTCTCAATCCTCCTGCCTCAGGCTCCAGAGCTGCTGGGATTAGAGGCCTGTCCCACTACATGGGCTGTTCCCAGCCCTCCTATTTTATTCTTTTTATTTTGAGACAGACTCTTGCTAAATTGCTCTGGGTCTCACAAAATTGCTGAGCCTCAACTCTAATTTGCAATCCTCCTGCTTATCCTTCCAAATGGGATTACAGGCAGGAGCCACCTCACCCAGTTCCACCCTAATCTTGATTGTCCTGGAGCAGAGGGTTCCTGAAGGTCACATTTTCCTGCCTGGGTTGGTGGGCCCAGGGTCCTTGGATGTCAAATGGGGGCCAGAATGATCTAGTTAGCCTCTGATTCCACAATGTTACAAGACCTGGGCATTCTTTTCTTTATTGGCCTATCCCTCCCCCTCTGTTCTTTTACCCTACACCTATAATCTCCTCACTCCCCAGCCCTGGGAGGCTGATTTTTGAGTCTCTCATTTCCATTCTTGGCCAAGAGTAAAGGTTTATCTTCTTGCTGCTGGATCAGTTCTTGGTCTTGTGATGGGCTCCACAGTTCCCAAAAGGAAAAAGACCCACCCTTAAGGGCCCCAGAGTGGTCACATATTAGGCAGCAGGCTAACAAACACATTCCTTCCTTTTCTAGACAGTATAGATTTATGATGTTTCATTTGTTTGTTCTGGAGGATTGAACCAGGGGCAAACCACCATTGTGTTCCCTTCTCAGCCATTTGTATTTTTTATTTTGAGATAGGGTCTCACTAAATAGCCCAAGCCATCCATGGATTTGCCATCTTCCAGGTTTAGCCTTGAAAATCGCAAGGATCACAGGCATTGACCACCATGTCCATCTTGACCTTTTCCTAAAATTTCATTTTTTGGCTGTGCTGGAGATCCAATTCAGGGATTCATGCAGAAATGCAGAAAAACAGTCATATGCGGTTTGGCCAGATGTTCAACATGTTCATCTTGAATCCAGATTGCTGTTGGGCCTCCAAAAAGGCAAAAGCCCTCAGAATTCTATTATTTAGCCTATTAAAGAATAGTCCATTTTTATTCATTCCATGCTCACCAACGCCCCCACCCCCACCCCCACCCCCACACTGGCCCAGACCCAGATTGAAGCCAGGATGGCTCTACCATTGAGCTAGGTCCCCAGGGCTTTAAAAAAAAAGAATCCATTTTGAAATGAGTGTGGTGGTCCATGGGTAGGATCCCACAATTCAGGAGGCTGAGGTGGGAGGATCCTATGTTCAAGACCAACCTCTGCAGTTTAGGGAGACCCTGGGCCAAAATGAAAAATAAAAAAGTTTGAGGATATAGCTAAGTGGTCGAAAGTCCCTGGGTTCAGTCCCTAGTACTGCCCCAAAGGGACGATAATCAAATAAAAATAACAATTTTCAAAAACCAAACCCAATTAACCCAAAGGCTGAATGTTTTATAGGACATGCAGATGCTAATTCACAACAAAGGGGGGGCTGTGTGGCTAGGGAAGGACAGGGTAGTTTGGATCAGACAGAGGGGAGTCAAAAGAGGGGAGGGGTTAAGGGTAGGAAGGGTTGCAGAGTGATTCAGACATTACCCTGTGTGCATATATGACTGGTGTAATTCTACATCACAGACAACCAGAAGAATGAGAAGTCATCGTCCGTGTATGTACCATGTGTCCAAGTGCAGTCTACTGTCATGTATGACTTAGTAGAACAGAGAACAAAATAAAATAAAAACCATTTTTTGGAGACATGTTCTCCCTACATTTCTCAAACTGGTGTGGAGGCTGAGACCGTTCTTTCTCAGTCTCCCAATTCCTGGGATGATGGGTCTGTCCCACAGACCCTGAGCCCACCCATGCATTTTCACCTGCTCCCCAACTGGCATGGGTGTTATTGATGGGAGTGTGAGGATACCGTCTACCCCTTAAGTAGACCTGACAGCAATGGTGTGTGCCTGACCTAATGATGACCAAAGTCTTATGTTGAGAAAAACCTGCGGATCCAGAGAATGGAGATTAAAAATTGGGGAATGGGCAGTATGCTGCTTTAGGGTAACCGAGGCCCATAAAGCGGGGAAACATTAAATACGGAAATTTGTAAGTCACTGGTAAAGTGCGTGCTTAGTGTGCCCTGGACTCTGGGTCCTATCCCTGCATGTACATTGCAAAAAAATTTTTTCAAACGGGAAATGTAGCTTCATTCTTTCTGTGAAGCTGGGCCCAACCCAGCCCCTGGGCCCATCAAAGGGATGTAAAACCTCTCACCTTCCAATGAACCACACCCAACCTACAAAGAGAGAGGTTTAGGGAGGAGAATATAGGATCACTTTCCAGGAAAGGTGGAAAGGAGGAGCACTAAAGGGCAGGTTGTGGCCCACAATGCAAAGCTGTGTATGGGCGGGTTCCGTGGAGGCGTGGCGCGCCTATAAGAGCACAGGGACCCCAGCTGGAGCTGCGCACTTCACTAGAGCCACTGGAGGCTACTGGAGTCCCAGGGAGTGTCTGGTGAGTGGAATACTTTGGCAGGGTGGAGGTGCTCTGGATAGCCTTGGCCCTGCAAGCTTTGAGGAGGAGGGTTGAGGAGGGGAAGAGCTTGCTGGGCTCCCAGGTTAACTCCCTGGGACAAGGAAAGGGTGCAGGCAAGAGCAAAGATGACCTCATAGGTTGAGGGCCAGGGTGCCAAGGTTCAGCGTCCCTGGGGTCCCTGGTGTGTATTCTGGAAAGTGGGGCCTAGGGGTGATCCCTGGCTGCTTGTTGCATTGTGAACACTGTGATCGCTCAGCATGATTTGGAGCTGCCATCCCTGTGCTCGCTCCCACTGGCCACAGGCCATTCCTCCAGCTCCAGTTTGTTTTCCACTGAGATTGAACTCAGGGGCACTCGGGCTACTGAGCCACATCCCCAGCCCTGTCGTAGTTTCTTTTCCAAACAGGGTCTCACTGATTTGTTCAGCGCCTGGCTTTTGCTGAGGCTGATTTTGCACTTGCAATCCTCCTGCCTCAGCCACCAGAGCCACTGGGAAGACTAGAGTGCTCTAGTCTTACCGGGATTCAACCAAGGGGCGCACAACCGCTGAGGCACACCCCTGGCCTAATTTCTTTTTTATTCATGTTTTGATTCTGGGATAAGTTGTCTCCTTGATTGAGTTGCTTCCTAATTTAGCTGCCATCTTCCTAATCAGCCTCTCCAGCTGCTGGGATTAAAGGCGAGTGCCACTGTGGCCAAAGCTCCCAAGGGTCTTTAATGTGATGGTTTGGGTGGTCTGATAATGGTGGTGCATTTGCTGGATAGCAGGCAGGCTGTAGGAGAGAACAGGACCACCCAGGCTTTGCTCCCAGTGCCTCCCTAGACTACTGCATGCTGGGAATTAAACTCAGAACCTTAGGCAATAGCTCTGGCACTGAGCTACCTCCTGAACTCCAGGCCTTGGATTCTGGAAGGGACATCTGTAGCCTTGACTCCTCTGGCTTTGCCACAGTTTTACAAAACTGATTGTGGCCGTTCAGCTTTGAAGACCCGTGTGAAAGTTTAAAGAGTGTATAGATTACTTGCTTTGTGATACCAGGGAATGAACTCAGGGCCACTTGAACACCGAACCTCATCCCCAGCCCTTTTTGTGTGTGTATTTTGTTTAGTGACAGTGCAAGAAAGTCTCTGAAGCAGCGATCCAAATGGATGTTAGGGCAACCGAGAAGAAGCCTCTGTTGGGATGTGTGGTCTCTGGTCCGGGTTCCAAGACTAAAGCATATGATTCTAAAGAGCGGCTGGAGTACCTCAAGTCACAGTTACTCATGGAGGATCATCTGGGAACGAAGGACTCTATGTGGAGTCCGAGGTCTGTGGATTCCTACCACCGTCTGGGGGCTAAGCCCAAAGCCCGCAAACCACGCCAGCAGAGTTCCACCTGGAGTGGGAAGCCACGTCCCAGAGGACCGGTGGCTTTTGGTTTGGATTCGAAGCCTGAGGGAGACTGGGCATTGCAAAAGGAGGACGGTGTCCGAGGGCGTGATGTATCGGAAGCAGCATACAAGGGAAAAGTTGACATGCCCTCCCCGAAATTAGGTTTCTCCCATAAGGAGGATCAAAGAGGGAGCGCTGAGATCCGAGGAGATGAAGCGAAAAAGCGGGATCCGAGCCGTCCTAAGAAGACACGTGCCTTTGAGTGTATGTACTGGATACCTGACTGTGACTCAGACACACTGTCCGAGTACCTGGAGAACAGGGAGGAGATCGTGGTTGTGGAGGTGAGCTCTTCCGAGAGTGCCTGTTCCGCTCCTGGGCCGCAGGCTGGGTCTCCCAGAATCAAGTCCCAGCAGTGTGACTGGAGCGCCCCTGAGGACGCCTCTGTGGAGGACAGCTCCGCGACTGCGGGGTCCCTGAGAAGAAAAAAGAATTCAGGAGAAGAGGAGAGGAGGAAGTTCAGGAGAGACGGAGAGGTGGTCCTGGAAGCTGACTTCGGGAAGGCCAGTGATCACCTAACAAGCAGCCCAAAGCTCCGGAAGGGTGCGCAGAGCAGGGAGAAGGAAGCCACTGCTCTCTCTCCAAACCGCAGGGCCATCTGTGTGTTGAAGGGAGACCCCGATTACGACATCGCGCTGGAGGATTTGGAGGACAGCCAGGATGAATGGATCTATGAGGTGGAAGGCCTCTTCCAAGAAGTCCACGCCGAGGACCGTCTGATTTACATGAAGGGCAGAATTTTTAAAGAGATTGGGACAGCAGAACCCTGGAGGTCTGAGGTCCCTCACCCGCCACTTCTGCTGTTGAGCGGTGGTGCAAAGACCGGTGAGTTGAAGCCGCCTAAGCTCCCTAGGCTGAAGACAGAGGAGGGCTGTGAGACCCTTGATGTCGGGTGCCAGAAGGCACCCAGCGAGGGCAGCCCACCTGGAGGGATCACGGTGCCGAAGGGACTCTCGCTTCCCCATCTCTGGAGGGGAGTCAGTGGGCCTGTGGGAGGAGCGAATGTCATTCTGACTTTGACCAGTGTCCCTGTTGGAGCAAGGCGGCCTTGGCCCACCCTGCAGAGAGCTGGCAGGGCGAAAGGCTTCCCTTGATTGAGCTTTGGCATTGATTATGTCTCCCCAACTCCCAAGCCTTGGCCCTGAGTGTGTGGGGGGGAGGGGGGGAGGTCACTTGACTGAAAGGCCCTTCCTGCCCCGCAGTGGTCTTAAAGGGCCTACTAATTAGCGAGCCCTGACAAGATTTCAGAATGAAGACCTTTAGCTTTATCATAACCGGGATACTAGAGATCTATTCCTACCGAGGCTTGTGAGACTATGTCTCTTCCATCGATTTCAGGTAATGTTTTGCTTCCGGTTCTTTCCTAGGCTGTACTCGTCCGTAGAGATGGTACCCAATTCGCGTCTGCCCGGGAAAGAAGACCTTCCCCAGTAACGACTCCAGTGGACCCACAAACAAGTTAGGAAGAATGTGAAGTCTTAAAAACGGAATAAATGAGATTGAAGAAATATGGGATTCCTGAATGTGATTAAGCTTTTCCCCTTCTCACCACCCAACGTGGCCGAGTCACAAATATCAAACCCACATCTGCCATTAAATTCTCTTTAAATATTTTTCCCCCTATTTGTAGATGTGCACACTTTCTTTTCCCCCCTTGGTTCTTTATTAATTTTTTTTTACATGGTACTGAGGGTCTATCCCAGCACCTCACACACGAGAGGCAAGAACTGAGCCACTGATCTACATACAACTCCAAGTGCGCCATTAAGTTTGGATATTTATTTGTCCCGTGGTATTTGCATGGGTCTGTTTTCAGGGTGCCTCGTGACTAGTATAACACGTGGTATTCTCAGGTCCTTTGGAGTCATGTCTTTTCACATGTCCCATGCACATGTTCCCTATACTTTCAGTCACTTGGATGACTTGTACCCAATTCGACGTAAAAGCCATCTAAATAGACTATTCCGAGGATAGTGATAAGAATAAAGTGTGTCTTCACTACAGATTTTCTGATTGATACTGGAGGTGGAACATGGGGATGATTTACCACGGGGGCGCATCCCCAGCTTTTTTTTGGACACAGGCTCCTTCCCAATTGCTTGGGGTCCGAGTTGCTGAGGCACCACTCAAACTCAGCGGTACTCCTCTCTCAGTCTCCCGACTTGCTGTTATAATTGGTGTGCTGCCATAGGTGGCTCTGAAGTTGTTTTCCAAAGAATCCATGCATGTTCACAACCCCCAGGCATGGCACCCTTGTGTTTGGAAGGTTAAGAAGGCTAACTGTGTCCTTCTGCCTCGTGTCCAGAGAGGGAAATCCTGTAGAACACTCTACTTGCTAACAGAGTATGCATTCTATCCATTTTCATATTTAAAAATGAGGCACATTATCTCTTTGAATTTCATTGCTTTTTATTTATGATAGCAGAATGCATTACGATCCTTATTAAATATACAGAACACAATTTTTCCTATCTCTGGTTCTAAGCACAGTATTTTCACACCTATTCACGCCTTCATACCTGTACTTTGGATAGTAATGATGGTCACATTCCAGCATCATCAGTAACCCCATGCCCCCTGCCTTCCCCTCCAACCCCTCTGCCCTCTCCAGAGTTCCTCTGTTCCTCCCTTGCTCCTGCTTTCCATCCCACTTTGAGTCAGCCTCCTTTTGGGGGATTGGCCAACTTCACTCAGCATTACCCTCTCTGACTCCATTCATTCATCTGCAAATGCCATGAGTTGATTTGTTTCTATTTGCCACATTAGGTTCATTCATTCATCTATGAAAGGGCATCAAGGTTAGTTCCATGGTTTAGCTGTGGTGAATTGAGCTGCTATAGACATTGATGTGGCCGTGTCCCTTTCGTATGTTGTTTTATGCCCTTTGGGTATAGACTGAGGAGAGGGATAGCTGGGTCAAATGGTGGTCCTGTCCCCATCTTTCCAAGAAATCTCCATACTGCTTTCCATATTGGGTGCACCAATTTGCAGTCCCACCAGCAGTGTACCAGTGTACCTTTTCCCCCGCATCCTGGCCAACACCTATGGTGTTGGTTAACACCAAATATGGACCGATGGGTTGTGTTGTAACTCAGCGTTGATTTTTCTTGTGACTTTGAAGGATAGAATTCACAGATAAGAGGGTGAGCGCAAAGTAATGGGAATTATTCAGGCTAAAAGGGAGTTCCCAAAGGGGGAGGGGCTTCAGGAGAGGGTTACCAGAATACTTGTCTGTGGGTGGAGGGGGAGGTTTACATCCATGGACAGAGTGAAAGGAGATAGCCCTGTGCCCAATCCTGGTGGAGACACTCAGTGTCTGAGAGCTTGTCACATGCCCTTTGGTCCAATGTGGATACTATGCCCCCCTTCGTGCTGGGGGTCAAGTTGCACGCAAATGTCATTTTTTGTGTTTTATTGACAGTCTTAACTGAGTTGTTAAGTATCTAGCCCTTCTGAGGCTGGCTTTGAATTTCGATTCTCCTGTCTTAAACCTCCCAAGTGGATGGGATTACAGGTGAGCACCACTGCACCTGGCCATGTCTGCTCTTTCTCAGACCCGCTGCAGTCCTTAACTTGAAGAAGCCAAAGAGAAACTTTTATGCCAAGTGTGTGATCTACCACTAAGGTGCACCAACAGTCAAACAGCTTTTCAGAGGTAGACCTAGATTTACAAAATCTCTCAATGAATACTCAGTGAATACTCTGTTTGAAAAATGAGGTTATTTTTTTAGTTGTTGACAGACTGTGTTCATTCATATGTGGTGCTGAGAATTTGACCCAGTGTCTCACACATGCAAGGCGTGCGCTCTACCACTGAGCCACCACCCCAGCCCGCAAAATGAGTTAGAAGAGTAGTTGAATCTTAAACCAAGGGTCTCTGAAAAAGCAGGTCCTGGTTGGCCTCACAGAGGTGAAGATCATGGGAGAAGGCAGAGGATCCTCCAGGAAGCATGGCTGGTACTTAGACTGGACAGCTCTATAGAGGGAGGGGTCCATTGATTAGCCTGAAGGTGATGAAAATGTCTCTACTGTAGTTTAACTTCATTTAAATAAACTTTTGAGATCTGACTCTCCAGTGAGAGTTGTTAAGAGAGTTGCCAAATGGTATGTACAAAGTCCAGCAAAGGGGAATCTGATTTTTCAGTCTGCTGTCTGAAGAAAGTCAGACTTAACCTTTGCCTAAGGACTTGTTTAGGCACTCCTGGAAAGCTACTCTCACCCCAATGCAAGGCTGGATTTTGTGACCCTGCAGTGTTCCTGTAGCACCTGCACAGCTCATTATAGAATGTGACTCCTGGTGGAAAATAAGCAGTTTGCAATGGGAGTGAGATTGGATCCAGAAGGGAGCAACATCCCTGAGGAAAGAGGAACAGATAATGATAGCGGAGAGTTTACCCAGTGAATATGCCTGTCCCCCCTCCCCACCAGGGATTGAACCCAGGGGCGCTGGACCACCAAGCCACATATCCAACCTGTTGTTCCCCCCCCCACCCCAATATTTTAAGACAGTTCTCTGTAAATTGCTGAGGCTGGCTTTGAACTTCCAATTCTCCTGTTTCAGATTCCAGAGCTGCTGGGATTATAGGTGTGCACCAGCACGCCTGGCTATTCTTCATCATTTTCCTGAGTTAAAACTGTGAGAAAATCTGAAGATTTGGGTACTGAGATGCTAACATGTTCAATATAATGATGTCTTGAGGTTTTTCAAGCTGTTAGGGGGACTTTTTGCCCAATCCACAAGTCATGTACACATTATATGCAGTAACAAGGCCTCCATATATGCAATGAGGATCGTTACTTTCATATTTCCTACTGTTAGGTTTACAAAAAACAACACATAGGTGAGCATGCAATGCACTGACATATAAAAGTCCTGTTTGTGATGTGCATTTCTGAAAGAAGTCAGTGCTGAAAGAAGTCAGTGCAAACTGGTAAGAGCGGGAACCACTGTGGAAGACAGAAATGATGTAGGAAGAATTGTCACAAATTTTTTTTTAAAGCAATGCTGATCTAACATAGGTTCCTGGGAATGCTGGATGAGAGCTCTATCACAGAGCTACACCCCAGCCCACATGCCTCTTTCATTCATAAATAAGTATATTTAAAAAATCAATCACAAGTTTGATTCTCTTCAGCCATGTAGATGGGTTAAGTAATGCACTTCAGTCCATGGGATCTGAGTTGCTTTACCATGGGGAACAAAAATTGTGACAAATGCTTAGAGCACCTTCTAGGAGGTTCCCTCTGCACTGCCATGCTGCAGGAGACCTTTCAAGGGAACTGCAGACTCAAGCAACTCGTAGGGTGGGGAACAGTGAATGAACTTTTCCCTGACAACTCAGTGGCATCCAGACCTAGCGGCTGTGTGGTGACAGCTTGCTCCCATGGGCCGGCTCATCTTGGCAAGGTAGCGAGAATCCTTGGCCTTGATGCCAGGTGCGCTCCTGTACTAGTTCTCTGTCCTATTCCTCTTGGGAAGCATCTCTGTTCTTTGGCCACAGGGTTGAATTGTTGGAAAGAGACTGCTGAGCAAGTCCAGTCCTTGTCAGTCTGAGTCTGAACTCTCACATGACTTGGAAGACTTATGCTTCCATTTCTTTTTCTTTCTTTTTTCTTTCTTCCTTTTGTTATGTTTTTCCTTCTTCTTCTTTTTTTTTTTTTTGCTTCCCTTTACATTCTGAGGAACTGGAGTTGCTCCCATCCTCTTCTGAGGTAGAATTCTCCAGTAACTGTTGTATCCTAGGCATAGAAGATTGATCAAAGAAATGTGATGCTTAACATTGAATATTTCTTTTAGGTAAACATGATTTAAAAGCAGTATTGAGGCAGGTAAAAGCCACAATTAAACATATAGGGTTTCATTGTTCATATATGGTTCGGTTCCCATAGTCTTTATAACTTGTAAAACATGTAGCATTTTTTTTTGTACCAGTGATGAAACATACCTATGGGTTCTTACCCTTAAGCCATATCCTCTGCCTCCACCATTTTTCTTTTTTTGGTACTAGAGATTGAACTAGGGGCACCTCATCACTGAGCCACATCCTAGTCTTTTTTATATAAGTGTGCATATATATTTTTTTTTTCTTTTTTTGTGAGGGTGTACAGTCATTGAACACAGGGGCACTGAGCCACTGATTCACATCCACAGTCCTATTTTGTATTTTATTTAGAGACAGGGTCTCACTGAGTTCTTTAGCACCTCACTTTTGCTAAGGCTGGTTTTGAGCTCGAGATCCTCCTATTTCAACCTCCTGCTCTGCTGGGATTTAGGTAGATTTTTTATTTTGTAAAAGTTACTGAGGCTGGCTTTCAACTTGTGATCCTCCTGTTTCAGTCTCCCAAGCTGTTGGGATTACAGGTGTGCATCATGCATCACTGCACTTCGCTAAAGATGCAAACTTAATGAACCTTTTTCCACACTGCTCAGCGTCAAATTGGTCTACCTTCTCAAGAAGTACAATTTAGTGCAAGCAATTTGAAAAAAAACCCTTCCCTCTTCATGGGGTTGGGGGTGGGGTACTGGGGACTGAACCCAGAGGCTTGCACATGATAGGGGACACTGTCCAGGTTGTCCTTGAATACTTCTTCCTGAGTACCTGGTATTATTGGTGAGTTCTAATGTGCCCGGTTCCTTTTTTACCCTGTCTTTAATCATGTCTAAGAATAAATTTTAATGAAAGCTCTCAGATTCTCAGTGATGTTGGAGAAGATATATTGAACACATTGAACAGTGAATGAATTATAAGCAGATACCACAATGTGAATTTTCATCCTCAACTCTAGGGGAGTGAGTGTGCTTGGTTAAAAGGAGGCTGGCGTAGTACTACTTCCACACTGGCCTGCTTAGCAATGACTTCTGGCCTCCCAATCACTCACAATTAATGATCTCACCTCACATCCTTTGCATGTCTTTTATTCTCTCGAATGATGTCATACATGAGATCTTCATGTACCTTAAGGGATCAGAAAAGGTTAATGTTTTGTAAGGCTTCCTGGACTGGTAGTTAAATATAAATAAAATCCTTGTTTTTTTTCACTTGAATTTTATATATATATATAAAATTGTTCTTTTTGTTATACATGACAGGAGCATGTATATTGACATATTATACATACATGGAGTATAACTTTCCATTCCTGTTATAAATGATGTGGAGTGACACTGGTCATGTATTCATACACAAACATAGAAAGTTATGTCCAATTCATTCTACTATCTTTCCTATTCCCATTCACCATTAAAAATCCCTACTTTATTTGATATAACTTTATGTTTAACATATTCTAATTCTTTTTAGGGGTCATTTTGCTGTAGATTCATTAAGGCTAGAAAAACAATTTTCTAATTAAAAAATACAAGAAATAATATTATTCAGGAGGCAATAACTGTTCATATAGTGGCATGATCTTTTTAAAAATTTTTTAAAAATTGTAGTTGGACACATATTTTTATTTTATTTCTTTATTTTATGTGGTGCTGAGGATCATACCCAGTCCTCATATGTGCTAGACTAGCACTCTACCGCTGAGCCACAACCTAGTCTGTGGTATGGTTGTTTTATAAAACAGTACTCAATTTGAGAAATATTGAGGTGATTCTCTTTGGCCTATGTGGATAGATGACAAGAAGATAGTATTTAGTGAAATAAATGAGTTACAAAATGATGTGTAATAATAATCCATTTATAAGTACAGTAAAATATATGCTACGTACCCCAAGAAGTCTGGAAATGTGTACATCCAACTACTTTCTATAGACCCACTCTGGGGAGATAAGTAAGATTGGACTTGGTGGTAAAAACCTTATGTAAGTTTTTCATTTTGCTTAATAAGACAAATGTATTCTTATACCATTTACATAATTTAAATTGGCTTCAAGCCAGGCATGGTGGCACATGCCTGTAATCCCAGTGGCTCAGAAGGTGGGGAAAAGAGGATCACAGAGTCAAAGCCAGACTCAGCAATTTAGTGAGGCTCTAAGCAATTTAGTGAGACACTTTCTCAAATTAAAAAATAAAAAAGGACTGGGGATGAGGCTTAGTGGTTAAGAGCTCCTGAGTTCCACCCGTTACCAAAAAAAAAAAAAAAAGGCTTAATATAAAAATACATATAGGAAGTTGGGTGCAGTTATGCACACTTGTAATCTCAATTGGGAGGTTGAGGCAGGAGGAGTCTTAAGTTCTAGGCCAGCCTCAGCAACTACACAAAGCCTTAACAAGACCTGTCTCAAAATAAAAAATAAGAAGACTGGGAATGCAGCTCAGTGGTAGAGAACTCCTGGTTTCCATATTCAGTACAAATAAGCAAGCAAACAAATATATAGGAGAAACATAGTAAGTAAATATTCTCAATTTAAAAGCTATTTATTGATTGATTGATTTGGGGTACGAGGGATTGAACTCAGGGTTACTTAACCACTAAGTTATATCTCCTGCCCTTTTTCAAATTTTATTCAGAGACAGGGTCTTGCTGAGATACTCAGGACCTTGCTAAGTTGCTGAGACTAGCTTTGAACTAAAAAAGAATATATTTATTGTATATATTTTAGATATTACCAAAAAATTAAATTTATAAAATGTATTGAGGGCAGGTGGTACATCTCAGTGTACCTTCCTACTGGATACAGGGCCCTGAATTTAATACCTAGCACCAGAAAATAAACAACAAAAGATCCCAGTACTGCAAAAAATAAATACATAAATCAATAAACACAGAGCTAGCTATATAAATAATCTATTATCCTATTTAATAAAAATAGGTAATTTCTATTAAACTTTGATACATTTCTTCTACTGGTTACTCTTAATTTAGGAAGAATTCCCATCTTTATGATATACATAATTCTACTGATTTTTACTTAGGTTTTCATGAACATTTTCCTTTAACATTACATATTTTTCCTTTAACATTACATAAAATGTTCATTTTCATGAACATTTTCCTTTAACATTACTCCTAGAGCTGAGGGTGTAGATTAGTCTATGTATGCTAACCACTCACAACCCCCTTTTTTGCAATCCAAGGGATTAAACCTAATGCCTCATGCATGGCAGGCAAACACTCTACCTCTGAGCCACATCCCAAACCTTATCTGATTTAATTAATTAATTAATTAATTAATTTGGTATTGGGGATTTAACCCAGGGGCGCTTAACCACTGAAACACATCCCCAGACCTTTTTATTTTTTAAGAAGGTCTCACTAGGGCTGGGGTTGTAGCTCAGTGGTAGAGAGCTTGCCTAGCTTGTATGAGGCACTGGGTTCGATTCTCAGCACCATATATAAATAAATAAAATAAAGGTCCATCAACAACTAAAAAAAAAGTATTAAAAAAATAGGGACTCATTAAGTTGCTTAGGGCCTAAGTTGCTTAAGGCCTCGCTAAGTTGCTGAGGCTAGCTTTGAATTTGCAATCTTCCTTCTTCCACCTCCAGAATCACTGGGATTATAGGCATGTGCCACCATGCCTTGGCCAGATCTGATTTTGATATATGCTGATAAACCCAGTATATTCACACAGCAGCATATTTCATTTGACAGAAATAATTACTGAATGATGTATTTATATCTCTGGGAGGTAGTTCTATTCAAATAAAGTGAGGATATGATAATTCTGTCTTACTATCATCTATAGAGGAAACATATATTCACTTATACCTTAAAATAGTAAGACAGTGCCAGGCACTGTGGCCTTTGCCTGTAATCACAGCAGATTGGGAGGTTGAGGCAGGAGGATCACAAGCCTGAGGCCAGCCTGGGCAAGTTAGTGAGACTCTGTCTCAAAATAATAAATAAAAAGGGCTGAGGAGGGCTGCAGTTGTGGCTCAGTGGCAGAGCACTTGCCTAGCATGTGTGAGGCACTGGGTTCGATACTTAGCACCACATATAAATAAATAAGTAAAATAAAGGTCCATCAATATCTAAAAAAATTTTTTAAAAAAGTGCCAGTGATGTGGTTCAGTGATAAAGGCCCCTGGGTTCGAATCCCAGTAGCAAAAAAAAAAAAAAAATGTAAGATAAGTCTGGGAAATGAACACTTTTATTTTAGTAAGGAAATAATAACTTTACATCTGATAACTTGGGGCTGAATAGACAGTGTCTGCTTTCAGAACAGAATAAGAACATTTTAATTGAAGTGAGCCCACCCCCACCCACCTACCCTATCTGGGAACTGAATGGAGGAGCACTTTACCTATTAGCTATATCCTCTAGACCTTTTTAGTTGTATATTTTTTGGTACCAGGAATTGAACCCAGGGACATTCAACCACTGAACCACATGTCCAGCCCATTTTTTTTTTTCTTTTGAGACAAGAGTCTTGGTGAATTTCTTAGTTCCTGATGCTGGCTTTGAACTTGTGATCCTCCAGCCTCAGTCTCCTGAGCCACTGGGATTATAGGAGTATGCCACCATGCCCAGCTCATTTTTATTTTTTCACTGGAGACAGGGTCTCTCTAAATTGTTTAAGACCTAGCTAAATTGCTGAAGGTGTCCTTGAATTTGCAATTTTCTTGTCTCATCCTCTGTAGTCACTAGGATTTCACCCATTCACCACCATGCCTAGCAAAGTTAGGTTTTTTTTTTAATTAAAGAGCTAATCTATTAAAAATGCATAGCAGCTGGAGGCAGTGGTGCACACCTGTAATCCCAGGGGCTCAGGAGGCTGAAACAGGAGGATCATGAGTTCAAAGCCAGCCTCAGCAATTTATAGAGGCACTAAGCAACTTGGTGAGACCCCATCTCTAAATAAAATACAAAATAGTGTTGGGGATGTGGCTCCGTGGTTGAGTGCCCCTGAGTTCAATTCCCGGTACCAAAAAAAATAAAGGTGCACTTACCATCTGACAACTCTGATCAAAGGCTTCTGGAGAATGTATTCATATGAACATTTGATTCACTGATGACGACTGACTCATTTGATATACACTGTCTTTGATAAATGTAATCGACACTGGGGTTTTACTTACTACTCTGAACTGTTCTAGCTTCTGGTTGTCTTTGATAAAGAAAGGGCATTCTTTGTCGCCTATTCGGTGCCCAAACCGTTTACAACGCCAACCTAAAAATGAAAGGGGCAATATTTCTGTAAGATGACATTGTTAAATTTCAGCAGATTAAGTTTTTATTCATTAGATTCTAATTCTAAAAGTAAATGTAATCAATGGATGAAAATGAAAGTAAGTTTCCCCAAAATACAGATCAACTAATTGCTTCCAAGCATCCTTGAATCATGTAGCATTAGGAATAAAAAATTCTATTATGAAATATTTACCAAAAAATTCCATGAAAAAGTACCCCAAAAGGGGAAATTTATTTTTAGTCTCCCTAAATATTTTTTGTGTCACTACAGTTTTGTGAATAAATCTTTTTATCAAGTGTGTCTGATTCTGCAGGCTAAAGGTGTAGGTCAGTGGTAGAGTGTGTTCTTAGCAAGCTCAAGGCCCTGGGTAAAATCTCCAGCATCAAAAATAAATAGCTGGGGGGCTGGGGTTGTAGCTCAGTGGTAGAGTGCTTGCCTAGCATGTGTGAGGTACTGGGTTCAATTCTCAGTACCAGATATAAATAAATGAATAAAATAAAGGTCCATCAACAACTAAAAAAATTAGAACTAATTAACTAGCTAAAAAAATTAAAACTAAATAAATAAATACTTGAATTACTCAGCCTTAAAGAAGAATGAAATCATGGCATTTGCAGGTAAATGGATGGAGTTACAGAATATCACGCTAAGCGAAATAAGCCAATTCCCCCAAACTAAAGGCCAAATGTTTTCTTGATATGTGGATGCTGATCCGTAATGGGGGAGGGTAGGAAAATGGAGGAACTTTAGATTGGGAAGAGGGGAGTGAGTGGAGGGGAGTGAGTGGAAGGGAGTGGGTGTGGGGGTAGAAAGATTGGTGGAATGAGATAAACATTATTACCCTATGTAAATGTACGATTGCTTGACTGGTGTTACTCTGCATCGTATACAACCAGAAATGAAAAGTTGTGCTCCATTAATGTATAATGCTTCGAAATGCATTCTGCTGGTATGAATAACTAATTAGAACAAATACAAATAAATAAATCAATAGCTGGGGTGCTGGGGCTGTGATTCAGTGGTGGAAAGCTTACCTTGCACATGTGAGGCAGTGGGTTCGATCCTCAGCACTACATAAAAATAAATAAATATAAATAAAGGTATTGTGTCCATCTACAAATACAAATATTAAAAAAAAGAAATAAAATAAATATCTGAGAGCCATTTCGCATGCCTGTAATCCCAATTACTTGGGAGGCGGAGGCAGGAGGATTGCAAGTTATAGGCGAGCCTCAGTAACTTAAGGAGACCCCATCTCAGAAGAAAAAAATCTAAAAGGGTAGGGAATGTACCTCAGTGGTAAAGCTTCCATGGGTTCAATCTCTAGTACAAAAAAAAAAAGAGTTGGGGTGGGGGGCTGTAGGAACTCTAAGAATTTTAACCTCTTGAGTACCTTACCTGGGATTATAAGTTTGTATCCCCATATCCAAGTGGAATCATCAAGTTTAATAACATACAAATAATGTGAATTCCAGAAGGAGTTAAAGAGAAATAAATATTTGAAGAAACCATGACTAAAAACTTCCTAAATTTGATGAAAACAATGTACAAAGCCAAGAAGCTCAAAAACTCCAAGTAGGATAAACTGAAAGAGGGCCCTACCTTCATACAACACAGACAAACTTAAGAAGCAGAGATGAGTTGGGATGGTAGCTCAGTGGTAGAGCAGTTGCCTAGGACATTTGAAGCAATGGGTTGGATCCTCAGCACCCACATAAAAATAAATAATAAAATAAAGGTATTGTGTCCATCTAAAACTGAGAATATATTTTTTAAAAAGCCAAGATAACAAGAGAATTTTGACAATATCAAGTGATTGTAGTTCATCATATATACGCAATCCAATCTGTGGGCTATAAGTGGTAGTGCACCAGTGACTCAGCAGGCTGAAGCACTAGTATTGCCAAGTTCAAGGCCAGTCTTAGCAACTTGGTGAAACCCTACCTCAAAATAAAAAAGGCTGGTCATGTGGCTCAATGGCTAACAGTGCTCCTGAGTTCAATCCTTTGCAACAAAAACTAAACAAAAAACAAATATAGACAATTCCCAAGAAGGAATTAGAAACTGTTGAGACCAGAAGGCTGTGTAATGATAAATTATTATTTTTTGGTACCAGGGTTTGAACCCAGGGCATTCAATCACTAAGTCATATCCCCAGCCCATTTTTTTTTTAATTTTGAAACAGGTCTCTTTAAGTTGCTTAAGGCCTCACTAAATTCCTGAGGCTGGCTTTGCAATCAAATTCCTCCTGCCTCAGCCTCCTGAATCGCTGGGGTTATAGCATGTGCCATCAAGCCTGGCTGGAATGATATATTCTAAATCATAAGACTTAAAAAGAAAAAAATTGAATATTGAATGAAGATTCAGTTTAACATTTAGAAAATGCTAAGATTGTTGAATCAGAATTTTATGCCAGCAAATTGCACTTCAAAAATAAAAAGAAAAATGAAGAATTTCTAGATTAATAAAACTGAAGAGAATTTGAGGGTTTGGGAGTTCATCTCATTGGTACAGTACTTCCCTAGTATATGCCAAGCCCTGGGTTTTATCCCCAGCACCACCGTCCCCCTAACAAAACAAAACCAAAATTACAGAATTTGTTGTATATAGATGCCTAAGTCCGGCTGGGCTGCCTAAGTCCGGCTGGGCAAAATAACCTAGAGGTGACTGCCGCATCCGGCTAACGGAGCCGAGTCCGGCGAGGGACGGCGGGGTTAAAAAATACACAGGACACCAAGGTTCTTCATCCAGGAGGGAGCGTGTGCGCGCTTTATTGCCAGATTTGTTCCCCTTATATATCTTTTTAACAGCTGCGGGAAATCACTCAAAAGTGAGGAGGGAAGAGTAATAACTGCGTCCTTGGGTTACTGTCACGTCACCGTCCCCTATCAGGAGGCTCGAACAGGTCAAGATGTTCCCGAGAGACACATATGCGCGAGGCAGATAAACAGGGAACCTCAAGCCCGCATCACGGCCTTGTGAGCTGGCCACATTGACATGCATAACAAAGAACTGGGGGTTGAGTCTCCAGGGGCCAGGGCAGGCCTGCTACCAGCAGGTGACAAGCAACTTGAAGGTTGAAGCAGGAACTACTTTATTGCGAGTGAACTCAGCAGGAACCGAGAACTCAAAGTAGCGGGCACCCAAGGTAGCAGGAGCTGCTTATCTGCCGGACTGCAGAGGTACATATACCCAACTAATTACACACAGCTGAACTTAATTGACATCATCTAGACACAGCAGTCAGTCATTAAAGAATCCTCATCATCTTAATGGCTCCCTGGTGTTGGCTCAGAAACCACTCCTCCTAGCATACTGCCCGGCGCCATCTTAACTTGGTTGTGGCCCTCATCATAGAGAGTTGCCCTATAAAAGAAACAAAGTTGAAATTATGTGAGGGCACTAGGGTGCTGGTAGCAGGCCCGCCCTGGCCCCTGGGGACTCAACCCCCAGTTCTTTGTTATGCATGTCAATGTGGCCAGCTCACAAGGCCGTGATGCGGGCTTGCGGTTCCCTGTTTATCTGCCTCACGCATATGTGTCTCTCGGGAACATCTTGACCTGTTCGAGCCTCCTGATAGGGGACGGTGACGTGACAGTAACCCAAGGACGCAGTTATTACTCTTCCCTCCTCACTTTTGCGTAATTTCCCACAGCTGTTAAAAAGATATATAAGGGGAACAAATTTGGTAATAAAGCGCGCACATGCTCCCTCCTGGATGAAGAACCTTGGTGTCCTGTGTATTTTTAACCCCGCCGTCCCTCGCCGGACTCGGCTCCGTTAGCCAGACGCGGCACTAGGGGTAACTCAAATCCATGTGAAAAAATATGGCACCAGTAAAGTTAACTTGAGAGGTACATGTAAAAGAAATATTTTGTGGTACTTCTTTTATTCTCTTGCTTAAAAAAAACAACAGAAAGCAATATTTATAAAACTGTGATGACTTATTATATATAAAGATGTAATTTTTGGAGGAGGGGGGTATTGGGGATTGATCCCAAAGATGCTTAACCACTGAGCACTGTCCCCAGTTCTTTTTTTTATTTTTTAGTTTGAGACAGGGTCTCACTAGGTTACTTATAGTCTTGCTAAGTTGCTGAGGCTGGCAATGAACTTGTGATCCTCCTGCCTCAGCCTCCTGAGCTGCTGGTTTACAGACCTCCACCACCTCATCAGACTAATGATGTAATTTGTAAGACAATAATAGCACCAAGGGAGGCAGGGTGAGGTATGGAATGAGCATGAAGAACTCCACTTATCCAGACATACCTTCTGTGGACTCTGATGGCTCCTCAAAAGTCATGTGCCCTTCCATATCCCTCACACTCATGGCATTTCTACCACGGAATATCTTTCTTTCTTGTTTTTTTTTTTTTTTTTTTTTTTTTTTTTAGAGGAATATCACTTGTACTCCTGATGTGATGAAAGACTAATGATCTTGGAATCATAAACTTTTGAGTTATTTCTTGTTCTGTTTCCTTGGACCACTTACTGACATAAGCCAATTTCTTTTCTTTTCTAGAAAAGGGGATCATGCCATGATCTTATCAGGTGCATGCCTACAATCCCAGGTACTTGGGAAGCTAAGGCAGGAGAATCTGCAAGACCCTGTCTCAAAACAAAAAGGGAAATATAGCTCAGTATAGAGTGCTTATATGGCATGAAGAAGGCCCTTAATTTGATGTCCAATCCCCTGTCCCCATCAAAAGAGGAGTGTGCTAAGACCAAGCTAAATAGAACTCAACACACTTTGTAAACTGTTACATAACTGGATGTATGGAAGAGTGCTATGGTTTGGATGGGACTTGTTCCTCAACGGTTCACATGCTGGCACCTGGTCCAGAGTGCAGCGGTATTGAGGTGGTGAATTTCTAAGAGGTGGAACCAGGTGAAGGTAACTGGTCATTGGGGTGCATCCTGTCTCCTGGGACTCTGTTAATTCCTGTGAGAATAAGCTGTTATAGAGAGAGTTCATTTGTCTTGAGTTTTTCTCTTGGTCATAACAGGTTTCCCTTCCACTGCTCAATCATGCATGTTGCAGCCAGGGAACCTTTATCAAGATGCCAAGGTTATGCTTTTTGGACCCTCCAGTTGCCAGATTAGTGAGCCAAATAAACTTTTCTTTTTTTTCAGGGCTGAGGACTGAACTCACAGCCTTGCACATGCTAGGCAAGTGCTCTGCTACTGAACTAAATCCCCAAACCCCAAAATAAACTTTTTAGGAAAAAAAATATATACATAAATATGTGTGTGTATGTGTGTGTGTATTTATTTATTTATAGATGGACACAATATCTTTATTTTTTGTTTATGTATTTTTATGTGGTGCTGAGGATCGAACCTAGTGCCTCATACAACCCTAGCCCCCAAAGAAACTTTTTTATAAGCTACCCACCTTTTGGTCCTTGTTATGAAAATAAAACAAACAAAAATAGTTACACCAAAAAGTGTTATTTAAACTCTTCCACACCCACATTGCATTACTTTGACTTCTTTCCCCAGTGGCATCCAAAGTCCTTTAGTTGGCGCGTAAGCCAGAAATTCCCGGGCATGCTTGTTGCCTGGTACATCAGGAATACAGTCTTCTGGCTTAATCTCATCTTCCTAAATGAAGGGAACAGTGTGTAAACAACATGGCAACAAAGCATCAGAATTTTTTCCCTTCTTCCTAGCAACACACTATTGCCTTGCTTTCTCTTAAATCATCCCCAGGAACAAGAGAGACAAATTATACCTGATAGGAGAAACAGGAAATCAATGTAGAACTACACCAGAAAAATAACTTTCCTCAGAAAAAAACAGACTTTACTATAGGGAAGTTATAGGGAAGCATGAGTCTGTTTTTCACACAGAAATGATTTGTGAGTTCCTCCACATTTCTGATGTAAATTAGATGCAATGATCAAAAGAAAGGTTTCATTCCCTCAAAATGTGTGGAATCAAGCAAGGCATAAAACTGAAATAGGGCTAGGCATGCAGCTTAGTGGTAAAGTATTTGCCTAGCAAGTATAAGGCCTGGGTTCTATCCCCAGAACCACCAAAAAAAAAAAAAAAAAAAAGTAAACCAGGTTTTCCGTAATAATAGAGATAGTATATTATATGAGAACAGTTCATTATGGCCTGACACAATAGTGCACACCTGTAATCCCTAATCCCAGTTATCTAGGAGGCTGAGGTAGGAGATGCAAATTCAAGGCCAGCCTGGACAACTTAGTGAGACCTTGTCTGAAAATGAAAAATAACAAGGGTTTGGGATGTAGCTCAGTGGTAGAGCACCTGAGTGAGTTACATCCCCAGTACACCTCCCAACAACAACAACAGTTATAAATCACAAGAGGTCTTTTGGCTTCATCTGATACTCTAAGTCTCCCACATGCAGAAATACCCTGACAGGGTGGTCAGGGAGCTGAGAGAGGGGTCCCTGTTCAGGGAGACTGAAGTAGATGTGCTCTCAGATCTCCTGAGAGGTTGCTCTTTGAGCTGAGGACACTTAAGACCTCAGCATGGGGTGTACTGAGGATCTGGCCAGGTAAGGTAGGCAAGGAAAATGTGGCAGCAGTGCTTTGAGGAGAGGCAGCCAACAGTGAGAGAAGGGGAGCTATAGCCCAGGAAACGAACACACACACACACCCAGACACACACCAACTCAGACACACACACATACACACACAGTGCGCACGTGCCTGGTTGGGTTTTTTTTTTGGGGGGGGGGGGAGGGAATCCTGATGAAATTTCCACAAAGGAACAAAGCCCAAATTAGGACCTGTCTGGCATCTGCAGGGAAAAAACAGCATTTTCATAAAAGGAGGTTTAAAACCCATACAGTCATTTTTCCTAACAAGTTATAAGGTATGCAAGTATGTCTAACAGAATAATCAGAGTACAGACATCACACTAACCTTCATAAATCCAGGAGGAGGTTTTTCATAGCTAAAAAGAAAAACACAAACAAACAAACAAGCAAAACTTCATCAACTATATTAACAGAATCAAACACACCAAGTTAATGCAAAGCAGAGCTATAGCATTATTAATTAGACATTTTAGCAAGGATAAGCATTTCTCATCTGGTTTGCAGACCAGGAATCACCTCAGAAGTGCGGAAAGGTTCCCCTGCCTAGGCTCAGCTGTACTCAACTACCAAACCCTCCCCACGTTGTCATTTTTACCCTTGGAGGACCCTACTCTGTGGTTTTTTAAAAAATATATTTTTAGTTGTAGATGGACACGACATCTTTGTTTTATTTATTTTTTCATGTGGTGCTGAGAATTAAACCCAGTACCTCACATGTGCTAGGCAAGAACTCTACCATTGAGCCACAACCTCAACCCCTAAAACTCTGTGATTTTTCTAAAAAATATTTTTAGTTGTAGATGGACATGATATCCTTATTTTATTTATTTTTTTATGTGGTGCTGAGAATCAAACCAGTGCCTCACATGTACGAGGCAAGCGCTGACTGTACTCTGAAGAGACCAGAGGCTGGGTGTGAAATGCTTACATTTCAGACAAATGTCTAAAGGGGAAGAACACTGTACAGTCATCTATGTGCTCACAGAACAAATCTCAGGCTTTTAAAGGCATCTATACTGCTTCTACAAAGAGTAACACATAAACGTGGTTAGTTTAGATCTGTGCCTCACTCCTCTAAGCCTGCAAAGAAGCACTCATTTTAATATTTCAGAATGGATGGAAAGGACAGAAACACTCACAATCTAATGTTTTCTTCATTCTGACTCTTCTTTTTTTTCCTCCCCTCTGACTCTCAAATAGAGTTTAAAAGACCCTTCAGAGGAGAATGAAAATTAGGGATGAAAGTCAAGGAGAATACACTGAGGGAAAAGTGAAATGATTTTCCATCTCCTCTTCTGTTAAGATGTGGGAGAAAACCACTTGGTAGATGAAGCATGAGAAATGTCCAAGTCACTAATTCAGAGCTTTTCTAAGGGTCAGAGGAGGATCTGTCTCCTTAAGATTACCTAGTAAATGAATGGATATGAACAGAATTAGCTTCTTAGAATTGGCACAGTGTTCTTCCCCAAACTGATACTTTGCCGCAGTCTGGCTGGGCACAAAATCACGAGCCACCACACAGCTTGTAGATTCAAACAGCAACTCTTTATTCCCGAACTCACACCAGCCATCTACAATCACGTTCTGGGGAAATCCACGTTCTCTGCCCAAAAATCCACCCCCACTGGGCTTCTGTCTCCCAAAAAATACTGTCTGAATCACGGGAGAACTCAAGGGGAACTCAGGCAGCAGGATACGCCCTATTCCCAGCAGGAATAACCTTAAACCTGGATTGTCCTAAACCGGGAATGCCCTAAACCCGGATTATCCTAAACCGGGAACACCCTAAACCCGGATCCGCCCTGGTCCTTGAGCAAGGTCACCTACATGCAATGTCACTGCAAAATGTCCTATTTCCACGAGTCCTTCCACTAAGCAACATGGGGTACGCTGGCAAGGAAATTGTCATACCTACTTGGCTAATGGCTACCAGCAATACTTGGCTAACTGATGCTAGGCAAGTGCTCTATCACTGAGCTATATATCCCCAGCCCTGATTATCTTAAGACAGGGTCCTGCTAAATTTGCCCAGGCTGTCCTCCAACTTTAATGATCCTCCTACCTCAGCCCCCCAAGTAGCTGGACTTAGAAGCATGCTCCCCAACCCCCGGCTTTACAGTATTAACAGGAATGTGTGTCATGACACAGGGCTAATTTAACAACAGCAATGGAAATCTGAACAACCTGACAAGATGGTAGACCCCATCTGGTAGCCATTTGTCAGAAACAATAATATGATGCCTCAAGCATCTGGTCTGAAAGGAGTTTGGTAGTAAAGTGTATAAATCCCCAAATCCAATAAACACATCATTTTAAATCTTAGGAGTTGAACAAACAACAAAATATGGCTAATTAAATTTAGAATCAAGCTGAGTGTGATGGTACATGCCTGTAATCCTGGGGTCTAGGGAACCTGAGGCACAATTGCTACTCTGAGGCCAGCCTCAAAAATTTAGCCAGACCCTGTCAAAAAAAAAAAAGACTCAAATTCATGAATAAAATATATTTTTGCCATGATGAAAAAGAATGTGCTGTTTTGCAATATTTTGTTGTTGTTGGTTCTGGGGATTGAAGCCAGGGACACTTGACCACTGAGCCACATCCCCAGCCCTATTTTGTATTTTATTTAGAGACAGGGTCTCACTGAGTTGCTTAGTGCCTCACTGTTGCTGAAGATGGTTTTGAACTCAAGATCCTCCTGCTTTAGCCTCCCAAGCCCCTGGGATTACAGGTGTGCACCACCATGCCTGGCTCTGTTTTGCAATATATTAACATTAGAAATGGCATTTTCTAAAAAATCCATTTTACAACTTGTTTCATAAATCTGTGGAAAGGTGGCTGATATTTATTCCTAGGGCTAACCAATTGACCAATGTAACACATTAGAAAAGATACTTCTCAATGTTTAAAATAATATTTAAGTACTAAATATCAGAGATTACAAAACTGGAATAACGTTATGTACCCTTTACATTCTGAGCTGTGACAGTTTAAGATATCTGCATTTGGCTGGGGATGTAGTTCAAATGTAAGCCTGGGCTTAGTCATAGCACCCTTATCTACTATGACAGAAAGTTAATAGATTAGCCTAGAATTGTTGACTCTAAGAAAACAGTATATAGTTTAGAAAGATGAAGTTATATCTCAGAAGTATAAGCTAACTGGGCTTGGTGGCATATGCCTGTAATCCCAGGAACTCAGGAGGCTAGGGCATGAGGATCAGAAATTGTAGGCCAGCCTCAGTACTTAGTGAGACCCTGTCTCAAAATAAAAAATAAAAAAGGACAGGGATGTGGCTCAGTGGATAAACATAAACACCCCGGTTCAAAAAAAAAAAGTACAAAAATAAAACATGAAATTTTGTTTGGGGCAGGCCACAGAGAGCATGTGGGGTTATATTGAGGAGTCAAGCAGTCCATTACTTTTTTTTTTTTAATTAGTTGTTGATGGGCCTTTATTTTATTTATTTATTTGTGGTGCTGAAAATCGAACCCAGTGCTTCACACATGCTACGCAAGCACTCTACCACTGAGCCATAACCCCAGCCCCAGTCCTTTTTTTTTAGTATTTCTAGTATCATTTTATTTTAAAAAATACTATATATAAGTGTTCTCTGATGTTAGAAACCAAACAAGACTCCAAAATGGTCAAAAGCAAACTTGTCAACAACCCACTCTGTTTTAAGTTTCTTCAACTGGCAAAACCCCTACTAGTGTGAGAATCTGACCACTGGATTTGGCTCTAGATTTGCACATTAACTGGTCACTGTATCCCTGACCACACAACTTAACTACTCAAAATCTCAATTTTCTGTAAAAGCATGTTTTAATCTTTTTCAGTGGTGAATAAAGGTCTATGAGTTACAGAAAAAGTCCATATTGATAGCTGGGTAGGGCCGGGCCCTGCTTGGCCTTAAACTAGGAAAAGATCTTTGAACATCTATCTGGCTTGCATTGGAAATCTAGTGTGCCACTGAATGACTTCAACGGACCAAAACCCATCTATAATGTGGATGCCTATAATGTGGATGCCAGAAATGTAGGGCCTGTATCCTCTATCTACTGCCCTGATGAAATTAAAAGTATTCAGCTTTTGGGCCAGACCCCCCAGCAAAGGAATACATTCATCAGAGGTTAAACAACATTAATTAGGAAAGATTTTAGAAATTTCTTGAGGCTCTTTCCTTATATAACTTACCTAACAAAGGTAACTAGAAGTGTTTGAAACAGAAACAAATTATTGAATGTGTGACTACCAAATTTAGAAATATTTGAGTTTTATGGCTAACTACAGAATCATAAAATGAAGGGAATGATAATATAATCTCCTGCCTGATATTTACGTTAGGGGTCAGAACAGCGCCCCCACAATCCTATTTAGACTGCCTGAAACTGGAATATTCCACCCCCAAATATAAACCCCTGACATACATTGAGCTAAAAGAAATTCAGACCCTGCCAAAACAGGAAAACTTTACTAACCCTTCAATTGTCTAAAATAATTTGTAAGAATTCCCTTTTATAAGGAGAACTTTACATCTAAAAGATAAATTTTTCTTAGTCCATATGCTAAGAGGAAGAGAACAGCTTGGAGTCAACTGTTATCACCTCAGACTTTTTGAAAAACAAGTCAACCTTTATGCCTCCATTTAGGGTCTTAATCTGTCTCCTCACCTCTCAGAAGCCCCAAAGCCCTATTCCTAGATTCCTCCTCCTCTCAATTAGTTAGTCCTTTTAATTAATTAATCAATGTTTGTTTTACTAAGGATTAAGCCCAGAGCACTCTACCATTGGGTTATAATCCCAGCTTTAAAATAAAAACTTTTTTTATTTTTATTTTTTAAATTTTAAGATAAGTTGCCCAGTCTTGTCTGGAACTTGAGATCCTCCTGCCTCAGCCTCCCGAGTGCCCGGCTTCCCTGGCTCTTTCTCGCGTCTCTAAACTAACATGGCTTTTCCCTTCTCAGAGTGTTTCATGCCCATTTAGCAGAGCCCACTCAAAGAACCTAGAAGGGCAGATTCAGATTCCACTTGACTCTGCTCTGCAGCCCGCGCTCTCCAGGTCATCTGGACTCCTGGAGGCCTCAGGAGCGAGGGGACACGGAGCTGCCTCGACCCGGCCGGGTTGACTGTGAACCACGGCATCCCGAGCTCCGGACGCCGAGCTGCAGCGCCTTCAGCACTGCCGCGAGGGCTGGCCCAGCCAGGACTCTGAGGACTGCGTTGGCGCCACCCTCGCCGACCCCGCCGCCAGCCTTGGGACGCTCAGGGCCAGCTCTTGGGCGAGTCCTCGGGGCTCCAGTCTCCTCCCTATAGCACAGCGACACGCCCGGCGCTCCTCTTCCCTCTTAACGGCCGAGGATGAAGGGTCTGGGGTCGCCCCTTCGCGGTGAGCCATCAAAGGGAACGAGTCCCCAAAAGTGCCCGGCGGGGCGTGTTTGTCACTCGGTCCACCAACGCCGCCCGCAGCCTCCCCGGGGCCGATGCCGCCCTCCTTGTGCGCAGGAGATGCCTCGGGGAGGCCAAGCTCGCAGGCGCCGGGGCCACCACCCTTCGCGCATAGGAGGGGCCTGAGGTGCAGGTCCGCGTCGCCCGGTCCCCGGCTCCGGCCGCGGCCCAGAGGGCAGGGGCGGCGGCACCAACGACTCCAGATGTTTGAGCTGCTGCAGCTGCTGCGCGTCGTGCGCGGCCGCTTCTGCTCCCGGCGTCGCTGCAGTTCCTGCTCCACCGGCTCCCGCAGCCGCCGCGCAGCCCGCCCCCTCCCGCGTCTTAGCGTCCCGGCCCTGACGACATCACTGCCCCGCGCGCGGCTCGGGCGGAGGCCGCGGCCAAGGTCGCAGTTCCTCTGTGTGGCGCCCGGCCGGCTCGCAGCGCCCCTATTCTTGCCCTGCGACCCGCCGGGCCGGGAGCCGAAGTCCCAGCCGAGGCCACCCGGTCCCCCGCCTCCCCGCGCGACCCCCACCTCCGGGCTACGGGTCCGGGTCCCCACAGGCGCCTGCAGGCGCCCCCTGGCGGCAACCCAGAGCCGAGGCGGGCGGGGGTAGGGCGAAGCCTGACAAGGCTTCTTGACCCAGGTTACCTGCCCGGCCACAGCCCCTTGTGGGCCTAGGCCCCTTGCAAGTCACGTGTGTTGTCCCCCTGGGGCTGGACACACTGCACACTATTAGTTCATGGGCCCGGTCTTTTTTCAGTTTTTAAATTTTTGTAGTTATAGATGGACAGAATGCCTTCCTCCCTCCCTGTGGTGCTAAGGATTCTCGCAAGCGCTCTGCCACGGAGCTACAAGCCCCCAGCCGTGTTGTGTTTATGATGAGTTTGATAGGTCCACTCATAACATAGTAGTATTCCTTCATTTTTTTTCTTCTCCCTGCTTTCTTCCCCCCAGTGTGTTCTACCAGGGAGCTACTTCCCCAGCCCTTTGCATTTTGCTGTTCTCCCCCCCCCCCCCCCCCAGCTGAGGCTGGCTTTGAACTCCTGATTCTGCTGCCTCAGGCTCTCCAGTCTCTGAGATTACAGGTGTGCGCCACCACTCCCTGCAGTCTGATGTGTTTTATATGTTTGTGGGCCTCATCTTTCTGATAATGGTAGGTACATGGATCCATGTACTTCTGATTAATTAGATAAATTCATAGGCAGTCATTTTTATTGGGGTGGCATGCATTTAAACTCAAAATGGATTAGTTAATGGTTAACTACTGCTTTACAAAATAGTAGCTGGTTAGGAATAGGCTGAAAATTGATGTTTATATATGATGGAGTAACTCAGAAGGACACAGCCTGCTGTCCACACTTTGCCTCAATTCCTGACTACCAAATTTGGGTCACTGAACAGCTGGACAGCCCAGACATTTGATTCCTATAACACTTCCACCTGGTGAATTATCCTTCTGTGAACCTTATTCTTTCTCCTATAGTCTGGCATAGTACAGTTGAACAATCAATCCTCAAAGCTACAGTTTGTGTTTGGGTAAAGATGGTGGTGATTTTATAGCATCAAGGGTTATTTATTTTTTTAAAACCAGAGTTTTAAGATGAAGGCCCCAGATTCAGAGATCCCAATAGACTAGATTGGCCACCAATTCCAAGATGCCAATTCAAGAGATGAACAGTGGTAAAGGAAAAGAGGTTTAGTTAGTGTAGCTACACCAGCAAGATAAGAGGACCAGCATTGTTAGTCCTGTCTTTAGGGGGCTGAAGACTTTGAAGTTTTTAGAAAGGGGAATGAAGGCAAAGGCTGAGGGTTTGAATATCTAGAGGGCTTGCACAGCTGGCCAAGTGGGTAATCTTAGGGCATGGTATAGTTTGGTCTTTATCTCAGGATATTTTAGGTGAGATGGTGTCATGATAATAAAGTTGCTATTTTCTGGAGCTTAGTTTTCTCTTGTCAATAGATGTTTATTTATCAGACCTGTTGTTCCTGGAATCCAAAGTGACTGCAGGAAAGAATGGCTCAAGAAAACTCAGGAGTAAAAAAAAAAAAAAAAAAAAACAAGTCAGGGAAAATGTAGCTGGGTACAGTAATCCCAATAAATTACGTTCTATGTAATCTCAGTGATTTGAGATACTTAGGCTGGAGGGTTTCAAGATCAAGGCTAGCCTGGGCAACTTTTTTTTTTTTTGGTGTTGGGGATTGAACTTTACCATTATCTACATCCCCAACCCTTTTTACTTTTACTTTTTCTTTGTAATTATTTATTTGTTCTTTTTAGTTACACATGACAGTAGAATGTATTTTTTTAATTCTTAAATTTTTATTTTTTTAGTTGTAGAGGGACACAATATCTTTATTTATTTATTTATATGTGGTGCTGAGGATCGAACCCAGTGCCTTCCACATGCTAGGCAAGCACTCTACCACTGAGCTACAACTCCACCTCCTCCTTTTCTTTTTTTGGTTCTGGGGATTGGACTCAGGGATGCTTACCTACTGAGCCACATCCTGAGCCCTATTTTGTTTTTTATTTAGAGATAGGGACTCACTCAGTTGCTTAGTGCCTCACTTTTGCTGAGGCTAGCTTTGAACTTGGAATCCTTCTGCCTCATCCTCCCGAGTAGCTGGGATTACAGCTTGCACCACAGTTCTTGGCCTGAAGGGAAATGGAGGAACAAGAGACAGTAAGCGAGAAATAAAAGGAGACCAGGCAGAGATACAAATGAGAGTTTATTTGTAAGAGCTGACAAATAAAGGCCATCTTTCTATAGGAGAGTGAGGCAAAACAGGCTTGAGTTCTGGGACTTTTATGTGAGAGGCTCAGGAATCACAACCAGGCAATCCTAGTGCAGGCAGTTAGGGGTTGGGTTGGTATAAGGGAGTGGTGAGACTTTCTCAGAAACACCAGGGAGGGAAAGTGAAACTTTTCCTTAAAATGGTGGCTGTCACTTAAAATGGCTAGGCAGATGTTAAGCAAGGACCTTACACAGCCAATATATATTTTTTTGAGTTTCTTAGACCCTCACTAAATTGCTGAAGCTGGCTTCACGTTTGCAATCCTCCTGCTTCAGCCTCCTGAGTTCTGGGATTACAGGCGTGTGCCACCATTCCCATTACTTTTTATTTTGAGACAAGGTCTTGCTAATTTTTCCAGGCAGGCCTTGAACTTGCCATCCTTGTTCCAGATAGCTTGGATTACAGGCATGTTCCATGAAGCCTGGCATCATTCAACAATTTTGTTGTTGTTGTTGTTGTTGTTGTTGCAGGGATTGAACCCATGAGCACTTAACCACTGATCCACATCCCCCAGCCCTTTTTTATGTTTTATTTTGAGACAGGGTCTCTCTAAATTGCTTAGGCTAGCTTTGAACTCATGATCCTCCTGCCTCAGCCTCCCCAGCTGTTGGAATTATAGGTGTTCGAAACCATACCCAGCTCATTCAACAAAATTCTAGTGGACATTTTTTTGGGGAGGGGGTATCGGGGATTGACTCAGAGGCACTCAACCACTGAGACACATCCCCAGCCCTATTTTGTATTTTATTTAGAGACAGGGTTGTACTGAGTTGCTTAATGCCTCACTTTTGCAGAGGCTGGCTTTGAACTCATGATCTTCCTGCCTCAGCCTCCCTCCGGAGCCACTGGGATTATAGGTGTGTGCCACCACAACCAGCTCTAATGGACATTTCATTCATGATTGTGACGGAGAAATGTGTTCTATTTGGATCTGATTATCAGGGTCATTTGGAAAGCTATGTCTCCTGTTGTATATTAAAAAACTTTCCCATTTGACAGATTTTTGTTTGCTTTGATAAAATTTCTATTATTCCAAGTCCTGTGACTTATGGAATACCTTTGATGTACATACTTGATGCCCTCTCTATAAATTACTTCGTTTTAGTGTCTTCCCCTACCCATCTACACGTGATTATCTATCACTATGGAATGACAATTTTCTAAGTGGAGGGGATAAATTGCTCTTTGCCTTCATGAAGCTTACATAATAAAAAATGTTGAACCACGAATTACCCATATATTAATGTTTTAATGACCAGGGTTTGTTTTTGTTATTTACTGATTTATTTAGAGATGGGGTATTGCTATATTTCTAGGCTGGTTTTGAATGCCTGGGCTCCAGAGATCCTTCATAGGCTGGTTTTGAATGCCTGGGCTCCAGAGATCCTTCCTGACTTAGCTTCCCTAGTGTTGGGAGTACAGTGTGTGCCACCACGCCCCACTCAATGATCAGTTCTTTTTTTTTTTTTTTAATACCAGGGATTAAACCCAGCAGCTTGTAAACACTGAGCCACATCCTCAACCTCTTTTTCTATTTTTTTTCGGAGACAGGGTCTTGTTGAGTTATTGAGGTTGGATTTGAACTGGCAATCCTCATGTCTCAGCTTCCTGAGCAGCTGGGATTACAGTGTGCACCATAGTGCCCGGCTTCAGTGACCATTTCTATGAAGACACATGGAATACCTATTCTAGTGACATCTCAGGAAGTCTTCCCACAAAAGGACAAACCAGCAGAGATTCAAAGGACAAGTAGGAGTTGTTGGAACAAGGAATAAAAGAAAGCATCCCAGGAGGTGGAATAAGTCTTTAGAAGAGACTTTGTGCATGTGAGAAAGAAAAAGCCAACATGAAACTGGAGGTCTATGAGACAAGGGACAGAGTCATAAGATAATGCTGGAGAGGCAGATGGGTTGGGATGGAGTTGCCTTAGGTCTGGCATAAATTGTGAAAGATCTGGATCTCAAATAGATTAAGCAAGATGAGAAGGAAACAAAATTCCACAAGTATTTATTAGGACTGATGAATGCAACTTTCATATATAATATATATAAAATATATATATTATATTTTACTGTGGGTTGAGAGTCACCAGAGGATTGTGAATTCAAATTTAGGGAATTGCTAGAAATATTTTAAAAATAAATTTTTTTAGCTTAATTGTAAGGCACTTTTTTACGGGTGAGGTGAGCGCTCTACCACTGAGGCACCACCCTAGCCCCTGCACAGTGCTTTTCTAGTATTCACAAGGCCCTGAATGGGATCCCTAGCACCGCAAAACAAACAAAAAACAAACAACCAACAACAATAACAAAAAACCCTTCACAGCACCCCCAAACAAAACAACTGGGTGTGCTACCATGCACCTATAGTCCCAGTTACTCAGGAGGCTTAGGCTTGGTCCCCAGTCCCTGACCCTGCGAAGTAGAAATATCAGAGGGCATCACAGATAAGTAAGATTAGTATTATTTCTTCCCAAATTTATTTTGTCCTATGACTTAAGGTAAAAAGTGATTTAAATCTGTATTCTGAATATTAAATTATGGGACATGCTTAACGTAGTGCCTTGCACATATTATATATGTTTATTTATTTAGTGTTTGGCTCAACAAACAAATGGCCTTGATGATGGATATGGTCCCTATGTCTCTGATGATTTAAAAAAATATTTTTTAGTAGTTCTGCTCTGAGGTAGATTGATTATCTCTGCATTTAGCTGGTGGCTGTACTTGGGCTTGTTTCTCTAGTGTGAACCTTCTAGAGGGAAGGAGATTACCTGACAACATTTCTGTTATCATCCAGTTTTCCTAGTGGGCAAGCCCCAATGCATAAGCACCTTTCAAGGTTTGGCTTGGCTACATTATGTTTACTAATGTCTTATTCATCCAAAGCAAGTCATTAAGGATAAATTCATAATTAAGGGATGGATATGTAAAGCTTGATAGCAAACAAGCAAGGATAAAAACTATTACCATTTTTGTAACTACCATACACCTTGAGAAGAATTCTGGCACCATTACTGAGCTTTTCATGCTACAAATGCAAAATAACATTAGGTTTCCCAGCAAATCCCGTTCTTCAAACTATCCTACATTGTCACTGAAATAGGTTGAACCTATCTCAGCTTTCAGACTTATCTGGTTGCAGGGATCTTCTTTTCATCCCCAACCCCTTAATTTTTTTTTTTGGAAACAAGGTTTCAGGTTATACATACTGGCCTTCAACTTTCAGTTATCCTACTGCCTTGGCTTCCCAAATAGTTGGGATTACTAGTGTGTGCCACTGTGTCTGGCTAGAAATGTGTCTTATATTGGGAATGTGGATTAGTGGTGGAAAACATAAAACTTTAAAGCCTATACTGGAATCCATTGAAAAAAGAACAAAATTTTGAGGTAAGTGACTGACAAGGTATTATAAGCTAAGTGCAATGTGAAAGTAAAGATGAAAAAAAAAAGTTAAAAAAGTTGGCATTATGGGGGCTGTAGCTCAGTGGTCGAGCACTTGCTTCCTCCATGTGAAATACCGGGTTCGATCCTCAGCACCACATAATTAATAAAAGTATTCTGTCCATCTACAACTAAGTATTTTTTTAAATTGACATTACGAAGTTGAATATTTTGCATACCCTATATAACAGGAAAGCCACTTTGAGGCGATTACTAAAAAGAATAATTTACACATGTGTATCAGGGGACAGGTACAAATAATTTCATAATAATACTTGTTCAATTATCAAAAAAGCCACATAAACCTAGAAACTGTTCAAAACCCTCCACCAGCTTGAGGATCTTGGTCTTGCAGCCCATTTTCCTTTTCAAATTGAGTATACAGTAGACCAGCACCACCTGCGCCTCGAGGGCGCACACGCTGGCCAAGACTGCCTAGTCCATGCACAGGCCCTCGGGCTCATCTCGTTGAAAAAACTAGCGGCCGCTCACTCGACAAGGCCGCCAGCCTCCGAAGCGCGGGAACAGAAGGAGCCGCGGAGCCGCGGCGCGCCTCTCACTGCAGCTCTGCGTGGGCCCCGCCCACTGGAGCCGAGTGGGTGGGGCCCTGGTGCGGGAGGCGAGGCGTCGGTCCCGAGCCCCGGAAGGCGGCGTGGCTTTCTCACAACCTGGGTCTGAGGGAGAAGAACTGCGCTAATTCCCTCTGCTAAAGTCTAGTAGGCAGAGTCTAGCCCAGACGACATCGGATTCCAGTCGCGGCCCTCCCAGAAACCAGTCCCCGCCTCCCGGGCCTCAGCCTCTCTGGACTACAGCCCCCAGTAGGCTGCGCGGCCGCAGCGTGTGACTTGCGCAGTAGCGTCCGTTGTAAAGTGCTATGACAACAGGGCGAGGATGGCTTGGAGTTAGGCTGGACTTGGGAGGTGTCCCTTCCGCTGGCCAGCCGTTTTCTGCTCTCTCGCTCACGTTGCCTCCTGCATCATTTCCTCCAGTGTGTGAGCAGCGGGACTTACAGTTGTTCTCGCCTGCCAGTCTCTTCCAAGGGATAAGTGTTTCCCCTACTTGACTTTCGGGGGTGATGGGGTACAGGGGAGCTTCTTGGGGAACATCTCTAACTCTGTGAAGCTGGTGATGCTACCTGCCAGGGCACTCTCTTAGCCCGAAACGTACAAGTTAGAGCAGGAGAACAAGAAGGGATAGTAAAGGGCTGCTGTTCTCTTTCACCTTCTGTGCTTCATCACTGGGGTCCTCCTCAAGGAGCTCTTAGAGGGAAGTTTGCGGACAGAGGGTTTGAAGGAGGGTGAGAGTCCACTTGGCAACAGGTAAGAAATATGTCTGGAATTCAACTTGTGGTGCACGATTGCCTTTTCCATGTTTTGTTTTGTGGATAAGACATCTTGTTATGCCATGTAATGGTTTTGGGAATGTAAGGTGATCCGTTCTTAGGAAGAATGTTTGTATTTAAAGAAGAGCAACAAAGAGCAAAAGTGAGTGAGATTCTTTTGAGAAAAAGGTGTTTTTTTTTGTTTTTTGTTTTTAAGGGATGCCATTGAAGGAGTCACGTGATGCATGAGCATCCTTCTGTAACATTTCTTTTTTTCTTATTAGTTGCTCAAGACAATACAATGATCTTGACATATCATACATTTGATTCAAATAGGGTATGAATTCTCATTTTTCCACGTGTACAGATTGCAGGATCACGTTGGATATATATCCATGTGTATACATACAGCATTCCTAGTGTCAGTTGTATTCTGCTTCTGTGACATTTCAACAGGTCTTGTGAGCAAAGCGTTAAAGCAGTTCTTAGTCTGTGACTCAAGGGGAATGCATGTACTAATACCTCCTAATTCTTCTTGCAATAGGATTACTATTTCTCCTTCTCTCTTTACTTTGTAGACCACAGCAGTTTAAATGAACTAAGCTGATTTTATCAGCACCTCTTCCCAATAAAGCTCAGCAACCAGCTTCCAATTTCCTGGAGAAATTTTATAGATTTTTTTTTTTTTTGGTATCTTAGTTTTATTTTAAATGGGAAATAATTTCTCACACACACACATCTTACATGTGCACACACATAATACAATTTGGAAGATACTGAGAGGCGGAACTATGGGTCTTTTTTTTTTTTTAAGATGACATGATTTATTTTGTAAACTTACATGCTGGTGAGGAGCATGGAGCAGAGCTGCTCACATGGTGGCACTAATTTGCAGTCCCACCAGCAATGTATGAGTGTACCTTTCCCCCCACATCCTCAATATTAATTATTATTTTTATTCTTGATAATTGTCATTCGGCCTAGAGTGAGATGAAATCTCAATGAAATTTTGATTTGCATTTCCCTAATTGCTAGAGATGTTGAAGATTTATTCATATATTTGTTAACAATTTGTATTTCTTATTTTGAGAAGTGTCTGTTCAGTTCCTTAACCTGTTTATTGTTTGGGTTATTGTTTTATGTTTTTTTTGCTGTTAAGTCTGAGTTTTTTGTATATTCTTGATATTAATGCCCTATCTGAGGAGCAGGTGGCAAAGATCTCCCATTCTGTAGGCTGTCTCTTCATGTGCTTGTTTCCTTTGCTGTTCAGAAGCTTTTTAATTTGATGCAATCCCACTTATTGATTTCTTTTTTTGTACTGGGGATTGAACCCAGGGGGCTGAGCCACATCCTGAGATTTTGCTAAGTTTTTTAGGGCCTTGCTGTGTTGCTGAGGCTGGCTTTGAACTTGTGACACTCCTGCCTCAGCCTCTGAAGTTGCTGGGATTGCAGGCATGTACCACCATACCCAGCCCAGTATTGATTTTTGATTTTATTTTTGAGCTTTAGGAGTCTTGTTGAGGAAGTCAGTTTCTGTGCTGACATGGTGGAGTGTTGGGCCTACATTTTCTTCTAGCAGTTGCAAAATTTCTGGTCAAATTCCTAGGTCTTTGATCTACTTTTAGTTGACTTTAGTGCAGGGTGAGAGATAGGGTTTAGATTTCATTCTTTTATATGTGGATTTCCAGGTTTCCCAGCACCATTTGTTAAAAAGGCTAACTTTTCTCCAACTTATATTTTTATAGGTGTTCCATTAATGGGACAATGGGTTGTAGTGGTTTAAGGGAGATTATATCTCAAACTATGTATTTTAAAAAGGGTTACAGAGCCAGGCTTGGTGTCCATGCTTGTAATCCTAGCGTCAGAGTCTATCTCAAAACAAAAAGTGGTGGAGGGTTGGGGTTGTGGCTCAGTGGTAGAACGCTTGCCTAGCATGCATGAGGCACTGGGTTTGATCCCCAGCACCCCATAAAAAAACTAAATAGACAAAATAAAGGTAATGTGTCCATCTACAACTAAAAAATATTTTAAAAAAATGGTAGAGATGTAGCTCAGTTGTACAGCATCCCTGAGTTCATTAACTAGTACCAAAAAAAAAAAAAAAAAAAAAGAAAAAGAAAAAGAAAAAACTCTGTGGAGGTAGCTAACTGGTAGAGTGCTGGCTTTGCTTGTGTGAGGCCCAGTGGTCAGTATCCCTAGTACTGAAACAATATAAACACAACATTTTCCCATATCCTGCCAAAGATTACTTTCAGGAGCTGGGGATGTATCTCAGTGGTAGACTATTTCTCATGTGCAAGGCCCTGGGTTCAGTACCCTACACCACACACACACAAAATGCTATTAGTATTTTGGGGGGGTCTCATTTAAATTCTCAAAATATAAAAATATAAACAGAGCTGGGATGTATGTGGCTCAGTGGTTAAGTACCCCTGGGTTCAATCTCTAGTACATGCCCCCCGAAAAAAGTTAAATCTGGAGGTTGAAAGTCGTATTTGTAATTTGGTTTTTCTCAGAACACATTACCATTACCACCATCACAGTTATTACTACTGCTATTTCTACTACATTACTAATGGCATTTATCTGATATTTATTGAGTGCTTATTATGAATTGGGCATCCACAAAAAAAATTACATGTATTAGGCTATTTCATTTCTTTTCCTTTATTTTTTTATTTTTTTATTTTGTACTTGGGATTGAACTCAGGGGCACTTGACCACTGAGCCACAACCCTAGCCCTTTTTTGTATTTTATTTAGAGACAGGGTCTCACTGAGTTGCTTAGCATCTCGCTTTTGCCGAGTCTGGCTTTGAACTTGTGATCCTCCTGCCTCAGCATCCTTCACCTGGCTTCTTTTTTTTCTTTATTTTATGGTGCTGGGGATTTTATGCAGGGGCACTGTTTCTCAGAGCTAAATCCCCAGTTCTTTTTATTTTATTTTTGAGACTGAATCAGTCTCATTCAGTTGCTGAGGCTGACCTGGCTGCTATTTTTCTGCCTTAGCCTCCTGAAATGGTAGGAGTTTGTGGTCATGCGTGGCTTCATTTGATTTCTTTTCACTTTTTTTTTTTTTTTTTTTTGTGTGTGTGTACTGGGTATTGAATCCAGTAATGGGGCTTTCTCACTGAACCATAGCCCCAGCCCTTTTTATTTTTAATTTGAGATGGTCTCATTAAATTGCCAGGGCAAGATTGCAATATCTTGAAGTTGTAATCCTCCTGCCTTAGCCTCTGGGATTACAGGTGTGTGCCACCCTTTCTGGCTAGGCCATTTTATTTTCCCACCACTCAGAACAATTTGAAGACTAGAGGCTGAGGTACTTGCCAAAGATCATATAGCCAGAATGTGGGGTAAAGAAGTAAATCCAGGTCTGTCTGACTTTACTTCCTATGCCTTTTGAATCTTCTTCTTTTATTATTATTATTTTTTTTTGCAGGGATTGAGCCCAGGGACACTTAACCAATAAGTCACACCTCCAACCCTTTCTTAAATTTTGAGACAGGATCTTGCTAAATTGCTTAGTGCCTTGCTAAATTGCTGAGGCTGGCCTTAAACTTGTGATCTTCCAGCCTCAATCTCCCAAGTAGGTGGGATTATTGGCATGAGCCACCGAGCCTGGCTTTCAAGTCTTCCTGGAGACCCCAACACTGGGACCTTGTAATATTGCCTTTGAAAGCAAAATTCTTCTAACTTTACATGCATTTGTCATCTGTGCTCAAGTGGAAAACCCGATTCCTACTTTTTGAAATATGATGTGATACTAGCATAACCTGGAGAAAGCAATGTTCCAAAAATGAGAAATAGCGTCAGGGTCATAGCCTCCTAATTCTGGGATCTGCTTTCAGACCTATATATTTCTCCCACAATGTTGTTTGGGATTTTCACTGCCACTGCCATTCTTCTATTCTTCTTCCATATTGTGGGACTAGGTCAATGAAATTAAAATCATCTATCTCTTAAATGTAACCTAAATCTAAGTGAACTTGGTATGGAAAATAATATGTGTGTAAATAAATAAGTAATAAAAAGTAAAATGAAAGTGTCATGTGATAATGTGTTGAAGAGACTTTCTGGAGTTTAGGGGATAAAGTGAGTATCTCCCATTTATTATTTTAAGAACTTAGAAACTAATGTTTTATGCGTGTTTATAGGTCTGCACCTGTTAACTTCAAATTATTGTTTTCTAATAATTTTTTATTTTTGGTAGTGAGAATTGAACCCAGGGGGCGCTTTTAAACCAACTCCATCCCCAGTCCTTTTTATGTTTTAATTTTGAAAGGTCTCACTGCATTGCTTAGGGCCTTGCTAAACTGCTGAGGTTGGCCTGGAAATTGTGATCTTCCTGCTTTTAATTTTTAATCTTGAGCCAGGGTCTCCCTAAATTGCTGAAGCTGGGCTTGAACTTGTGATCCTCCTGCCTTATCCCCTGAGGCCCTGGGATTACAGTTATGCATTACCATGCCTGGGTAGTATAACATTTTTAGGGGTCATTCATGTTGTAGCATATGTTAGCACTTAATTCTTTTCTTTGTTTATGATCATATGATATTATGGATATGCCACCTCTTCTTTATATATTCATCAATTGGTGGACATTTGGGTTGTTTCCACCTTTTGGTTATTATGAATAATGCTACTATAAGCATTCGTGTGTAGATTTTTATATGGATATGTTCTTATTTCCCTTTAATATGTAGCTTGGAATGAAATTGCTGAATCATGTCATGATTTGTGCTGCTAAAACTCCATACTACAGATTGAGTTATTTATAAAAAATTAGAAATTTATTTTCTTGCAAGTCTGGAGGCTGGGAAGTATAAGATTGAGGCATTGGTATCTGTTAAGGACTTTTTTACCTATCACCCAACTATCTCACTTTTTGATTTTTGATTGTGCGACTATGCCCTGCACCTAGTTCCTTCTTTAAAATTCAAGACAATTAACTAAATTAAATAAAAAATCAATTTATGCATATTTTGATTTTTTGATACTAGCTATCATAGTGGGTGAAGTGGTATATTGTAGTTAAAAATTTTTTTTTTTAGTTGTCAATGGACAATTTACTCAATTTATTTATATGTGATGCTGAGAAACGAACCCAGTGCCTCATACATGCTAGGCAAGCGCTCTACAACTGAGCCACAACCTCAGCCCCAGTATATTATAGTTTGGATTTGCATTTTCATGGTTAATTGTATTAAGCCTCTTTTTATATGCTTATCTCCGTTTGTATATCTGATTGAAAGAAACATCTATTCAGAACCATTGTCCTCAAACCCCCTCCTCCCTTTTTTTTTTGTGCTGAGGGTTGAATCCAGGGACATGCTTGGTGTGTACTCTACTATTAGGGTACATATCAGTAGCCCAGTGTTTTTTTAATTTGTTCTTCTTAGTTATACATGACAGTAGAATGTATTTTGACATATCATACATACATGGAGTATAACTTTCCATTCTTGTGGTTGTATGAGATGTGGAGTTATGATGGTTGTGTATTTACATATGAATATAGGCAAGTTATGTCTGTTTCATTCTACTGTTCCTATTCCCATCTCTTCTCCCTTCCCTGCATGCCCCCTCTGTTTAATCTGGCGGACCTCTCCTCCTCCTTCCTTCCTTGGCCTGTTGTAAGTCAGAAGCCTGTATATTAGAGAGAACATTTGGCCTTTGGTCTTTTGGGATTGGCTTATTTCATTTAGCATGATAGCCACCATTTCCATCCATTTACTGGCAAATGATATAATTCCATTCTTCTTTATGGCTGAGTAATATTCCATTGTGTATATGTACCACATTTTCTTTACCCATTCAACTATTGAAAGGCACTTAGGCACTTAGGTTGGTTCTATAGCTTAACTATTGTGAATTCAGGTGCTATGAACATCAATGTGGCTGCATCACTCTAGCATGCTTATTTATAAGTCCTCTGGGTATATGCCGAGGAGTGGGGTAATTGGGTTGAAAGGTGGTTCCATTCCAAGTTTTCTGAGAAATTTCCATGCTGTTTTCCAGAGTGGTTGCACCAATTTGCAGTCCTACCAGCAATGTATGAGTGTATCTTTTCCCCACATCCTCACCAACATTTTTGTTGCTTGTATTCTTGATAATTGCCATTCTGACTGGAGTGAGGTGAAATCTCAGTGTAGTTTTGATTTACATTTCTTTAATTGCTAGTGATGTTGAACATTTTTTCCATATATTTGTTGATTATTGTATTTCTTCTTCAGTGAAGTGTCTGTTCAGTTTCTTAGCCCATTTATTGTTTGGGTTATTTGTTTTTTTTGGTGTTAAGTTTTTTGAGTTCTTTATATATATTGGAGATTAATGCTGTATCTGAGGTGTAAGCGGCAAAGACTTTCTCCCATTCTTTAGGTTCTCTCTCCACATTTTTGATTGTTTCCTTTGCTCTGAAGAAGCTTTTTAGTTTGATTCCATCCCATTTATTGATTCTTGATTTTTATTTCTTGCATTTTAGGGGTCTTTTTAAGGAAGTCAGTTCCTAAGCCAACATGGTGGACATTTGGGCCTACTTTTTCTTCTCTGAGGTGTAGGGTCTCTGGTCTAATGCCTAGGTCCTTGATCCACTTAGAGTTGACTTTTTTGTACGGTGAGAGATAGGGATCTAATTTCATTTTATTACATATGGATTTCCAGTTTTCCCAGCACTATCTGTCTCTTCAATAAATATTTTCTCCAGTGCATGTCTAGTATGAGATAACTATATTTATGTGTGTTTGTCTCTCTGTCTTTTATTCTGTACCACTGGTCTTTGTTTCTGTTTTGGTGCCAATACCATGCTGTTTTTGTTACTATAGCTTTGTAATATAATTTAAGGTGTGGGTATTGTGTTGCTTCCTGCTTCTCTTTTCTTGCTAAGGACTGCTTTGGCTATTCTGGGCCTCTTGTTTTTCCAAATGAATTTCATGACTGCTTTTTCTGTTTCTATGAAGAATGTCATCCAAACCTTAATAGGAATTTCATTAAATCTGTATAACATTTTTGGGCATTATGGGCATTTTGACAATATTAATTCTGCCTATCCAAGAATATTGAGAGATCTTTACATCTTCTATGTTCTTCAGCTGCCCACTTTTAATTATATTTTTGTCTTTTGTTATTGAGTTGTATGAGTTCTTTGTAGGTTACAAATGCAGCTTCAGTTGTCTGATATATGATTTGCAAACATTTTCACCATTCTGTGGGTGTCTTTTTTATCTTGTTGATGGGTCCTTTGAAATACAAAAGTTTTAAATTTTGATGAAGTCTACTTTTTCTTTTGTTGTTCATGCTTTCATGAATCTGTTAAATCTGTCATGAAAATTTACTTAACCATTCTTCTAAGAGTACTTTTTTGTTTGTTTGTTTGTTTGGTACCTGGGATTGAACTCAGGGGCACTCATTCACTAAGCCACATACCAGGCCTGTTTTGTATTTTATTTAGAGACAGTGTCTTATTGAGTTGCTTAGTGCCTCACTTTTGCTGAGGCTGGCTTTGAAGTTGTGATCTTCCTGCCTCAGCCTCCTGGGCTGCTGTGATTATAGGCATGGACTACCACGCCCAATTATTAATACTTTTTAAAAAGAGATTTTTACTCAGAGGATGTAGCTCACTGGTAGAGTGCTTGCCTAGAACAGGCAAGGACCTGGGTGTAATTCCCAATATTGAACAACAACAACAACAAAATATGTTTGGTTTAAACTACACATTAGCTTACATTTAGGCCTTTGATCTAGTTTGAGTTCCTTTTTTGTGTATTTGAGATAGAAACAGGGAGACAAGGAATGGGTCTTATTTCAAATACTAGAGACTATTGTTGTTCCTACTGAGTTTCAGTAGATTTTTTTTTTTAAATCTTTTTCAGTGCTAGGAATATAACCCAGGGCTTCACACACACTAGAAAAATGCTCTACCACTAAGTTATATCCCTAGACATAGACCTTTATTTTCTTTGAATAATGTTTTTTTGATATATGCTTTAAAAAATATATATAGTTGTTGTTTTAGTTGGATACAATACCTTTATTTTATTTATTTTTATGTGGTGCTGAGGGTCGAACCCAGCGCCTTGCACATGCTAGGTGAGCATGCTACTGCTGAACCACAACCCAGCCCCTGACATATGCTTTTATGTCTTATTTCCAGAGACTTGAAATGGTTTCTTTCCCTTTTGGTAATGAGGTTTGAACCCAGGGGCTTTATAACTAATCTATATCCCAAGTACTTTTTATTTATTTATTTATGGTTTTGGTATTGGGGTTTGAACCCAGGAATGCTGTCCTTTTTATTTTTTACTTTGAGACGGGCTATCACTAAGTTGCTGAGACTCTTGCTAAATTAATGAGGCTAGCCTTGAACTTGTGATCCTCCTGCTTCAGCTTCCTAAGTGGATTACTGATAAACCTGGTTAAATGGTTAAAATAATTTTCACGGACATTTGGTTTATGGAGTTTATCATATGCCATGCTAAAAATGGAACCTGCCAGGTGATGTGATCAAAGGCCTGAAATCGTAGGGACTCAGGTGGCTGAAGGAAGATTACAAATTCAAGTCTGGCCTGGGCAATTAATTGATTCTGTCTCAAAATAAAAAATAAACAGGGCTAGGAATGTAGTTTAGTGTGACAGCTCCCCTGAGTTCAATCCCCAGTACAGAAAAAAAAAAAAAAGGAAAAAATCCCTGATTTTGTGTTTACTTTTTTAGGAACACAGCTACTGTTTGTAAAGAAAGTTTTTTGCAGGTATATTTTCTTTGAAACAAAGGATTAAGTCTTGTGGATAAACAGGGATATTCAGCAACCTTAAATCATACATATTTGCTATAAGATCTCTTTCTCTCTCTTTTTTTTCCCTAGTGCTGGGGATTAAATTCAGGTCCTTATGCTTGCTAAGCAAGTACTCTACCATTGAGCTGCATCTCTTGCCCTTTATTTTATTTTATTTTATTTTTTGGTAGCAGAGATTGAACACAGAGGTGCTTAACCACTGAGTTATGTTCCCCATCTCTTTTTATTTTTCATTTTGAGGGATCATACTGGGTTGCTTAATCTCACTAAATTGCTGAAGTTGTCTACTATCCTCTTGCCTCAGCCTCATAGGTCCCTCAGATTATAGGCATGTATACCATGCCTGGCTCCAGCCCTTTTTGAGTCAGGGTCTTGCTAAGTTACTTAGGCTGGCTTTGAATTTGCTATTTTCCTTCTTTAGCCTCTCAAGTTACTGGAATTACAAGTGTGCACCATTATGCTGGACTAGATTTTGAATCTTGATCATGCAAAGCACTTTTTTTTTTTTTTTTGTTCTTTGTACAGTTCTTTTCTAGATTATAGAATTAGTTCAACCTGAGTGAAACATTTCTCAGCCCAGTTTACTAGTGGCATTGTAAAATACCTAATTAATGTGGATTACATTCACTTGGATTTGTAGTTTCATGTAAGTGTACCAAATACAAAAAATCAAAGTTAAATACATAAATGTTAATCTCAAAGGTATCCAAATTTAATTTGTTATGCTTTAAGTGATGATTAATTCATAGTGTGAAATAGATTTTTATTATAAACAAATGCTTTCTTTTTAGAGTGAAAGAAAATGTCTTTATTTAAAGCCCGTGATTGGTGGTCTACTGTTCTGGGGGAAAAAGAAGAATTTGATCAAGGCTGTTTGTGTTTGGCTGATGTTGATAATAGTGGAAGTGGACAAGGTAAGTAACTTGTGCCATGCTTCTGTTTTTTTTTGGTGGTGGTGTGGCATTGAACCCGGGGCTTTTCTCACATTCTAGACAAGTGCTCTAGCACTGAGCTATAGCCACAGCCATCATGACTATGCATCTTTAAAATTTTTAAAACTTTAGAGACAGAAAATATAAGTGATCTTCCTTTTAATTTTTTTATTATTTATTTCATTTAATTAATTAATTAATTAATTTGGGTACTGGGGATTGAACTCTGGGGCACTCGACCCTGAACCACATCCCCAGCCCCATTTTTTATTTTATTTAGCGACAGGGACTCACTGCTTAGTGCTTTGCTTTTGCTGAGGATGGCTTTGAACTCATGATCCTCCTTCCACAGTCTCCTGAGCTGCTGGGATTACAGGCTTGCACCACTATGCCTGGCTATTTATTTTATTTATTTTTTCTTGTGGTTCTGGTGATCAAAACCCAGGACCTTTTGTATGCTAGGCAAGCATTCTACCGCTGAGCTATACCCTCAAACTTTGACTTGCCTGAGGGTTGAGCCTAGGGACACCCTACCTCAGAGCTACATTCCCAACCCTCTTTACTTTTCATTTCAGACAGGATCTTACTAAGTTGTCAAACTGGCCTTGAGTTTACAATCCTCTTACATAAGCCTCCTGAGTCACTGGATTAGAGAAGCATTTGCTACTGTGCCTAGATTGGATTTGCCCCTTTAGATATATACATTATGGAACACAATTATAATCATTTATGTATGTGTGCATGTGTGGTACTAGAGATGGAACGCAGGGATGCTGAATGACTGACCTTCATTCTGGCTTCATTATCCTTTTATTATTATGTATTCTATCCTATTTTTTTTTTTGTTTTGTTTTTATAGTTGTAGATGGACAGCATGCCTTCATTTTATTTATTAATTTTTTCATGTGGTGCTAAGGATCAAATCCAGTGCCTCACACATGCTAGGCAAGTGCTCTGCCACTGAGCTACAACCCCAGCCCATATTCTATCCTATTTTTATATTATTTGTTTCTCTTTACATATTCATATGTTTTATTATTTTTTTTTGAATTTTTGGGTACTGGGGATTTAACCCAGGAGCATTTTAACACTGAGATACATCCCCAGCCCTTTGTTAATGTTTTATTTTGAGATAAGGTCTTACTTAGTTGCTTAGGGCCTGGCTAAGTTGCTGAGACTGGCTTCAAATTAACAGCCCTCTTGCCTCAGCCTCCCGATTTACTGGAATTACAGGCATGTGCCATCATGCCTGGATCTTCATGTGTTTTAAGGGGTCTTTAGAATAGTTTACTTCTGCTGAGCACATTGGCACACACCTGTAATCCCAGTGATTTGGAAGGCTGAGGCAGGAGGATTCCAAATTCAAGGTCAGCCTGGGTAATTTAGCAAGATCCTGACGTAAAAAGGGTTGGGAATGTAGCTCAGTGGTAAAGCACCCAAGTTCAATCCCCATGGTGGGGGGAAAAAAACCAAAAACCAACAAAAAACAAACAAAAAGCAACAACAAAATAAAAATTCAACCCAAGTCCCCCTCTCCCCCCCCAAAATAAAAGAAAATACAGTTTAATTCTGTATTGTATGAACATTTTTTTGGTTTAAATAATTTATAGTAATGAACTTTATTTTGCAATTCAAATACTCTTTGGTCTCTTAGAAAGAAAACTTATAACCATTGTTTTGTTCAGGATATATAAATAATGTCCCCTATATTTTTCTTTCTTTCTTTTTTTTTTCACTGTATAAAATTACTAGGATCTGGGGAAAAAGTGAAAAGGGAGAATTATATTGGCCAAGGAGAGTGAGAGGTTTTAAACTACACTGAGCACATTCTCAATTATTTCTGAGGAAATCTGGGCCTTCCTTTTCTTTAATAGGAGATGGGATGACCTTCTATTCAGAGGATGTCCTTGGGCGGGGGTGGGGGGGTGGGGGTGGACTCTGAAGGATAATCCTGGTTCTGCCCAACTATTAAAGTTTTTGGTTCCCCTATTATTTGACTCCACAGAAGAGTCTTGCCATAAAAATATCTACCAGAGAGAACAATTTCAAACCCACCTCTGTCCAAAGATTTAGATCTCAACTAAGTTGGAAACTATACTTACTGATTTTCTTTCTTTCTTTCTTTTTTTTTTTTTTGGTACTGGGGATTTAAGCCAGGGGCACTTTACCATTGAGCTACTTTCCTAGTTCTGTTTTATTTTTTATTTTGAGATAGGGTCTTACTAATTTCCTTAGGATCTGGCTAAGTTCATGAGGCTGGACTTGAACTTGCAAAGTTACATATTGCTCATTTCATGTATTTCTGTTCTTTCCAAGCATTGCTATAGAAAAACTATTGCATGTTTATGTCCTACATAGACAAAAACATTAATCATTATTTCTGAATCCCCAGGGATTGAACCCAGAGGTACTTAACCATTGAGTCATATCCCCAGCTTTAAAAATTTTTTTTAATTTAATTTTTTAAAATTTTCTTTTTAGTTGTAGATGGACACAATATCTTTATTTTTATTTATTTATTTTTATGTGGTGTTGAGGATCAAACCCAGGGCCTCATGCTTGTGAAGCAAGTCCTCTACTACTGAGCTACAACCCCAGCTACCTTTTTTTGTTTTTATTTTTATTTTGAGGCAGGATCTCACTGAGTTGCTTAAGGCCTCGCTAAGTTGCTGAGGCTGGCCTTGAACTCATGATTCTCCTGCCTCAGCCTTCCAAGTTGCTGGAATTACAGGCGTGTGCCACCATGTCCAGCTTCATATATGTATTTCTATTAGAGCTTCTTCTGGAGTACCACCAGTGGGTTACCAGTATGCTGAGATATTGCTTGCCTTCAGTTTATGTCCAGCTATGAGCAGCTTTCTATGTTTTTCCAAGCATTGCTATAGAAAAACTATTGCATGTTTGTGTCTTACATAGACAAAAACATTAATCATTATTTCTCAAAGCCCGGATACCTGTGTTGTAATATCTTGAAGAGATTATTATATGTGAAGATTGCCTATTCCAGACTTACAAGACCCTATAAGACTGTATTCTCTGGAGTTGGGTGAGGTGGTGGGGCTAGGTATTTGAATTTTGAAAAGCTATAAAGTTGAGTGGTGGCACTTTGAAGTTTGAGTGTTATGATTGTTATGGAATAGAAGGTTGATGAGAGCAGTTTTGGATTTGTAGTTATACAGAATAGAGGCAGATTTTTGGAATGAACAGGGTGACAGTTGTATTTAAAGCCCTGAGAATAGGTGAAATTCCACATGGAGAGCAGTTGGAATTAAGATGTGGGAAGTGTAGGACTGTAATTTGGAGAACTCAAGCATTAAATGGGGAGTTGGGAAGAGTAGTCAGTAATTGATTCTGAGGAGGCTGGCAGAGAGTCAGATAAACCAGCTGGGCTAGTACCTAGGAGGGAAGTTTTAATGATAAGAAGCCTGGAAAGTTTCCATTCCATTTAGCAGCAAGTGGTTCATTGGTGTCTGTGATGAGGGTGTCCACAATGATAATGAGATCCAGATTTGCAGTGAGAGTGGAAGGTGGGGAGACTGAGAATTTATGCTTCCTTAAAGAAATTTAGCTGTGAAGGAAAAAAGGATGATGATGATGATATGGGGAAATGTAGGGATAATGGGTAAGATAGAGGCTGTCATTGGTATAGCAGGGATCCTGAGAATGTGGATAGAGATGGTGTCTGATATGTAGATGGAAAGGTTAACCTTGAACAGGCATGAGATCTTTATTCACCATGACAGAATGCAGGAAGGTAAGAGTGAATACAGACGTAGAGAAGTTTGCGTGAATACTGATGAACTCTATAAGATCCATTTGATTTTAGTATTAGGAAGGTTGGTTAATTAAACAGGGGTCTATACTACTACTATGCCAGATTTGGGATAGTTTTCAAATTTCAAAGCCCAAAACACTTACAAGTGCAGATTTTAGTATTAGGAAGTTTGGTTAATTAAACAGGGACCTGTGTTTGATTTTGATATTGTCCTTGTTGAGGAGGTAGTTTTCTATATAGCCATTATAAATCTCTTAAGTGTATGTGTTAGGAAACCAAATAAATGGTGTATCATTTTCTAAGGAAATATGTTTCCTTTAAGCTCTCAGAAATTGAAGGAAAAAAAGCACAGATTGGCCTTGTTCTCACATTGGATGAACTTTGATAAAAAGTTCATGTATCCCTGGGCCTTCTTAATTGGCAACAACAGTTTCTTTTGAGTTTCTAGATTTAGTACTCAGTAACTCAAAGCCAGTATTCAGCATTTATATATGCTTTTATTTATTTATTTATTTTTTGTGGTGCTGGGGATTGAACCCAGCTCTTCACAAATGTTAGGCAGGTGCTATACTAGTGAGCTATATTTCTAGTATTTCAGTATTCTTGCAGGACTTGGGTATTTCCCTTTTCTGAGTACAGTTGACTAAATGATTACCAATCCTGTAGAGAAGGATCTTAGTCAAATTCACATTAGGTATGTGTGGTGTGATAGAAATGACTTACATATAAACTTGTCATTGTTCATGGAGAGCTGAGTCTGTGAATTAACTTTTATGTGAAAATGGGCAAGAAGCCATGATTGAGGTGTCTTCTTTTTTACTTACTTGAAATACTTATGGTTATAGACTTGAAAAAAAGGTCTTTGTGGATGTGATGAATATATTGTAGTGTTTTGTTACAATTTAATTATTTGTTTTTTAAAAATATTTATTTTTTAGTTGTAGTTGGATACAATATCTTTATTTATTTATTTTTATGCAGTGCTGAGGATCAAACCCAGGGCCTTGCACATGCTAGGCAAGTGCTCTACTGCTGAGCCACAACCGTAGCCCCACAATTTAATTATTTCTTATAAAAAAAGGCCTTAATGGCTTTCCATTTAATACTTTCTTGTTTGTTTAATTCCTGTGCAATCCCATATTAGTTAACCATAGCTTGAATCTGTAAGTTAGATTGTTACTTGGGATCTGGTTACTATAACAGTCCTGCTAACTATTATAAAAATCGTACATAGAGCCAGGCACGGTGTTGCACACTGCAATCCCAACAATTTGGGAGGACTGTGAGTCAAAGACAGCCTCAGCAATTTAGGGAGTCCCTAAGAAACTCAGGAAGACCCTGTCTCTAAATAAAATACAAAAAAAAAAAAAAAGGGATGGGGATGTGGTTCAGTGGTTAAGTGCCCTTGAGTTCAATCCCTGGTACCAAAAAAAAAAAAAAAAAAAAAAAAAAAAAATCATACATAGAATGGGGCATAGTGATGCCCAGTAACTCAGAAGGCTGAGAAAGGATGATCACAAGTTTGAGACCAACCTTGGCAATTTAGTAGTGAGACCTGTCTCAATGCAAAAAAAAAAAAAAAAAAGAGAGAGAGAGAGGGGGTCTGTGGATGTAGGTCAGTGGTAGAGTGCTTCTGGGTTCAGTTCCACTACCGTCCCCTCCCCCTACAAAATCATACATATACACTTTGCTTTTGAGAATTAGCTTGTTGCCATATGGACTTGATCATCTTGACCTTTTTATTTCTGAGTGTAGGTCTATAGTGAAGTCAATGCTTGGTTTTTCAGTGAGTTATAATGGGCTGAGGGAATGACAGGACCCAAAGAAGCTAAGCATGAATCATTTTATAAACTTTTAGTAACTCCATTATAACAGTATACTCTTATTCACTCTGATTAACATCCTTAGTTTTACTTTAGAAACCTGAAGAAATTTGTCAGCTCATACATTACAGTATGTACCTTCATGTCTGGCTTAATATGGAATTTTCAGTAGTCATATTAGTTGTAGAATTTACAACTATGATTGAATCAGTTCTTTGATTAAAGAGTTTGCTTTGATTGTTAAATTATGACTGATAACAAATCAAGGCTTAGGAAAAAATGTAATACATTAGTATACTTGAATTTTGGTGATGTAAAATGATTTTTGAAGAGCTATGAGTTATTCAAATAAATTCACTTTAAATGCATCTTCTATTGGCACAGTGGACTTCTATATGAAGCAAGACTGATTTTATTTTCTTTTAGACGTTAGGAAGTTTATTCCCAAAGATATTTTCTAATGTTTGTTTCTGTCTACATCTTCTTTTAAAAAATCTCTCTACAGATAAAATAATTGTGGGTAGCTTTATGGGATACCTAAGAATCTTTAACCCTCATCCTGTAAAAACAGGAGATGGAGCTCAAGCTGAAGATTTGCTCCTGGAAGTCGATCTACGAGATCCCATACTTCAAGTGGAAGTAGGAAAGTTTGTTTCGTAAGTACAGCCCACTAATTTTGGTATTTTTGTCTTACTTGGAGAGCATTTCAGTTCTTTACTATGAATCTTTTGTGAATTCTTCAAAGGAGACTATATATGTATCCTTGACATTGTCATGTAGGTGTTTTTCATTTTCTGAATTTTTTTTTTTTTATAAAAACCTTTAAGATAGAATAATTTTGGATCTTTTTATAGGAACAAATCTAAGGTACCTGGCCCATCAATGACTTAAAGGAAATGAGACGAGCTTTAAAAAAAATGACCAAATAAAGATATACTAAATTATCACTGCATGCCTGTAATCCCAGCCGTTTGGGAAGCTGAGACAAGAGCATCACAAGTTCAAAGCCAGTCTTAGCAACTTAGTGAAGCTCTGAGTAACTTAGTGAGACCTTGTTTCAAAATGATAAATTAAATAAGGGGTGAGATGTGGTTCAGTGGTTAAATGCCATTGAGTTCAATTCCTAGTACAAAAAAAATTACATATGTGTGTGTGTGTGTGTATAAAATCACTATATTATTCAGGTTGGCCTTGAACTTACAATCTTCATCCTCCTGAGTTGCTGGTATGACCACTGTGCCTGTGGTCACTGGACCACCAGTCGTTTTTATTTATTTTAAAGCAGCCTCTGTAAGGGGTTGAGCTGACCTCAAATTGTGATTATCACCTTCAGCGTCTTAAGTAATTAGAATTACAGATATGTACCACCACTCCCAGTGGAATTCTTGCCTTTAAAAGCATTTTGACCTTTCCACTGGAAAAAAATAGGAAACATGATCAACATTCATTCTGTATTATAGTGCTATGTACAATTCTCATTTTTGTGATCATTTGGAAGGGGAAGAGGTTGACAGTAATGAGTGGATACTGATCTAGGTCTTTATAAACATTGTCTCAAGAATCTTATTTTTCAAGGCAGATAAAATCTGTATCAGGACAAGGAAACTTGAGCTTATAGTGTAAGATCACACAATCAAAACTTGATTTTGATTCCATATTCACTATCTTTCCAATTATTATACTCTTTTCTGGAATGTGAATACATAAAGAAATTTCTGAAGGCACTATCAATTATATGATAGCTGTGTCTCTTTGCATTTGTAGAATGAATAATAAGTATTTACATATCAATCGTACCAGTGCTTTGCAGATATTATCTTCTACAATTATTATTTTGTAAGTAAAATAGTGACACTCTGAACAATTAAATGATCACAGGTAAAGTAAGGTACAGAGTCTGAGTCCCAACCCAGGTGTTCAGAGTTCAATTACAGTCCTGTAGTTTTGAATAGTTAGTTTATAACAGAGATTGGACTAGAGACCTGCTTGCACATGTGGGCCTCTAGTTTTTAACTGTAAAAGAGCTGCCAACATTTAAGAACTAGGAGATTTCACATAAAACCCCTGCTTTCTGGTGTTTCATGAAAAATGTGGAGATCTGGCCACAAGCCCAGAACCAAATAGTAGCCACCTCCTCTAGCCTGGCCCCAGTCTCCAGTTAATCACAGTCATTTACACCTTTTCCTCATTAACATCCATTAGCTTGACCCTTGAAGACTCTGAGTTTGGGAGCTCTAGACTGTGCCATGCTGCTGTCTCTGGCAACCAACTTGACATGGACTAGGAAATGTAGTGGGGATATTGGCATTTTATTTTATTTGAGAGTCCAAAAAAATGTTTTCAATACTTTTAATAAATTTCAGATCTGGAAGTGATATGTGCCACTTACTAATAATGATTAGAATTTTGTGGTGCTTTAAGCTTTACAAGGTTCTTTCACATGACTTTATTTGATTTATTTGAAACCTCTTATTCTACAGAAGGGAAACAGGTTCAGAGAGATTAAGTGATTTGCCCAAAGTTATAGATGAATTAGTCAGAGAGCCAGAACCAGAAGTTGGAGCTTTTTACTGTGGAGAGTACTCATGACGAAGCCTCAGTTCTGACTCTTCTTGGGTCCTTAGTTGATTTCAATCTGGAAGGCAGGTCCTTGCAGCAGAGTATCTCTCCTCCTTCCCTTCCTTCCTTTCTTACTACCCTCTTCCGTCCTTCCCTTTCTACCTCTCTTTAGAAGGTCTTGCTGTGTTGCTTATGCTGGCCTTGAATTTGCAGTTCTCCTGCTTTAGCTTCTGGAGCAACTCAAATTACAGCTGATGCCTCTGTTCCTGACAAGACAGAGTATTTGAGGATGTTGAATTGTCAGTTGTCCTATTTGTTGTGACATTTATTTTTCAGTTCAGAATGTTTTCTAATGAATTGTTTACTCATAGTAGGTATAGTTAGATCTTTTTGTAATCATTTAATAACTTTTTGGTTATATTGAACATTAATATCTAAAAGCATTTAAAACATTTCCTATTTTTCAGAGGTACTGAAATGCTTCATTTGGCTGTGTTGCATTCTAGAAAACTTTGTGTCTACTCTATCTCAGGTAAGAAACATTTATTTTCAATGTGGAATTTATATTACAAACTGGATTCCTTACTATAAAAACTGGGTTCTTTACTATAATAATAGATATTTTCTTTCTTTTTTTAATTTTATTTTATTTATTTTTTTTGTACTAGGGATGGAACCCAGGAGCACTTAACCACTGAGCCACATCCCCAGTCTTCTTTGTATTTTATTTTGAGACAAGGACTTGCTAAGTTGCTTAGGGTCTCACTAAGTTGCTGAGGCTGGTGTTGAACTTCTGATTCTCCTGCCTCAGTCTTCCTAAGCTGGTAGGATTACTGGCATGTGCCACTGTACATGGCTAAGAATAGATATTCTCTAGTGCTGATTTGGGGGAGAACACAAAACATTCATTTGAAGTTTTTTTTTTTCTTTTTTTTGTCTTAGCATTTTTCTATTGTTCATTACTTTTTCAGAGACTTAAAAGTATTACATTTTCTTGGTCTGTTATTTCTATGCATATTGATATTTCTAGCAGAAGGTTTCTTGTGATCTCCTTCCTCTCAGGAATTATGTTCAGGATTGCCTATGACTGATCTAGGCTACTTCTGGATACTTGGGACTCTTGAGTCCCCACCCCCCCATCACTAGTAATTGAACTCAGGGGCACTCAACCACTGAGCCACATCCTCAGCCCTATTTTGTATTTTATTTAGAGACAGGGTCTAACTGAGTTGCTAAGTGCCTCACCATTGCTGAGGCTGGCTTTGAACTTGCCATCCTCCTGTCTCAATCTTCCAAGCCGCTGGGATTACAGGTGTGCACTGGAGGGACTCTTAAGTGTTCAACAGTACCAGCAAAATTCATAGATGCTGAGTCATAGTGGTTTGAAATACATTTTCTTTGGTAAACCTCAAGTATTTTTTCTTTATAGTTCAGATTTCTTGGCTTTGGTTGTCTTCACTTCATTTGACCTCAGGGCACATATTTTGAGGCTTAATCAGATTTCATTCTATGACATGGTTCTGTGGGCAGAAGTATAGTAGTTCATTGTGCTTCTGATTAAAATTAAAAGATAACTTCAATTTCAGTTCTTAGGTAAATTTTACTTCAACTTCAGAGTTATTTTTGCGTATATTGATTTGGAGAATTTCTTATATGGCTCTGATAAAGCTAAGTGTCTGTAGGGCTGTTCTGTACAAAAGTGATACTCTGTAGAGAGTTTGCTCTAAAGACTAGTTTCTAGAGTTTGAATTTCTCAGATTCATTCTCTCTCTTTGGGTTTTCTTTATACTTTGCCTTTAATTTGACTAATAATTTTTACTTTACTGACACTTAGGTAGTCTCTTTTTGGGGTGAAGATCTATTAACTTTCTAAGGCAGGCTTGGTAACCAGGGATATGGTATTTGGTAGATATCCAGGAACTTCTTTGAAAAATGAGTGTATGAATTTGTGGGTGATGCTGAAGCAATTGACAGTGGCTTTTTATTATTCTTTATCATGTGATGTTTTCCTTTTATTTCTCTGTTATCTCTGTCAGTTTCTTTTCCTTTCTGTTTATATCAGAGGCCTGATGGAGTATACTTTCATTGGTTTCAGGTAAAAGATGCTGCTCCTCCTAGTGATAGGATATATATTTAGTATTAGGATATATATTTAGTATTAGAGTAAGTAGAGAAGTTATGATATAGGTTATTATATTGCATGGATCTAATCCTCTTTTTTTGATTGGGAGCATGTTAATTACTAGTGATATTTTACTGACTCCATTAACACAGGCAATGGAGGAAGAGAACTTACCCACAGTTAATATTTAGTCCCTTCTAGAGGGCCCATTGGGCTCTAAGCAGGGCCTCTTAGAAACTAAAAATTAGATTAGATTCTTAGCTTTCCTTGGTCGCATTTGAGATAGGCTCAGAAAGACAGAAACCTCTAAAGTGCTTCTGGGCTTAAAGCATAGGCTGGGGATAAAATGTTTTTCTAAAAAGCCTGCTGGCATGTTTGGTCACAGTTTGTTTATGGGACTGTGGTATCTATCCTCCAAATTAGTGTTGAAAATGAAAGTTATTTGCCACAGGAATGGTGATTTTTATTGCTCTTTTATTCTTTGTTTTCATTTAAAAGCTTTATGTTCTCTAGAGACCAAGATTTGTCCAAACTACATTCCCTTATGCCCCACCTCACTTCCCTTCTGTCTCTGATTTCTTCATTCTCTTATGATATTTGTAAACTGACAATTTCTCTATTTTTCCTGGCATGGCTTAAATTAAGAGGCATGGGAAATCAATATTTTTGTTCTTTTGAATGTTTCTTGAGGTTCCAGATTGAACTTTTACCTAGCTTTTACTGTAACATGGGAAGCACAAATGTTTCTAGTTTAAATAAAATGACTGGTGTTGGGAAATGAAAATATTAGCTGAACTTGACATCCTGTCCCCTGACTGCCTCCTCCCGAAATATTTTCTTTTATTGTCTGTGTGCTTCTGAAAAGGATTTGAGGCAAACTGAAGATCTTCAAAGTAAAGTCTCTTGGACATACCAAATACCCACTGCCAGACAATTTTTTCCCCTGGTACTGGGATTGAACCCAGGAGTGCGCTACCACTGACCTACTCTCCCAGACTTTTTTAAAAAAGTTTTTAAAATTTTTTAGTTGTAGTTGGATACAGTACCTTTACTTGATTGTATGTGGTGCTGAGGATCAAACCCAGGGCCTCACGCTTGCTAGGCGAGCGCGCTACCACTGAGCCACAGTGCCAGCCCTTTCCCAGACCTTTTTATTTTTCATTTTGAGATAGGATCTCACTAAGTTGCTGAGCATAGCCTCAAACTTGAGATCCCCCTGCTTCAGCTTCCCAAGTTTCTGGGATTATAGGCATGCATCAGTGTGTCCAACCACCCCAGCCCTTTTAATTTTTTGAGACAGGGTCTCACTAAATTGTCAAGGTTGGCCTTGAATTTGTGATTTTCATACCTCAGCCACCTCAGTCACTGAAATTGCAGGCATGCGCTACCACCACAGGCCCAAACAGCCCTTAAAAGTCAGAGACTACTGTGCTAACCTTTTTTTGGTTAGTGATGTGTCATTAAATGTGTGCTTAATTGAAATAATAGGATCTTGCTGACCTGAAGGTAGCCCATTTTACCATACTGTAGTAAGAGAAAGCATCATGTGGCATCTGATTCTTTCCCTCCTTCCTTTCTTTCACTGGGGATTGAACTCAGGAGTGCTTTCCACTGAGCTACATCTCCAGTCCTTTTTATTTTTTAATTTTGAGGCAGGGTCTCACTAAATTCATGAGACCTTGAACTTGAGATACTTCTGCCTCAGCCTTCTAAGTCCCTGGAATTACTGTGGTATGCCACTGTGCCTAGCCTCAGGTTCCTTTTGATGGGCTTCAGTTTCTGAGTAAATGCTTACAGATGTGTGAGCGATATTGAGTTTGTACTTGTAGTCTTTTCCAATTGTATGCAAATGTGTACTACATAACATAAGTGTAGTACATAAATTCATAACTAGTCAGTACAAATCTGACTACTTACAGATTAAATTTTTTTTCTTGTAGTTGTAGATGGACAGAATGCTTTTATTTTATTTGTTTGTTTTTTTATGGGGTGCTGAGGATTGAACCCACTGCATCACACATGCTAGGCAAGCAAGTGCTCTGCCGCTGAGCTATAGCGCCAGCTCAACTTACAGAATTTTAATGGTTGCCATGAGAAGGATAAAAAAGATGTGGTTCTTTATGTTTGATGGACTTATATAATCTAATTAGTTCTTTAACTCAATTAACGTACTTGATCTGTAATTAACTCACTGAACATCTTTAGATTGTGGAGTAGTGATCTAAAATTACACTGAAAACTGTCACCAAGGAGATCTTTGATTCTTTCTTTGACTTTTGGTTTTCTGGAGTTTTTTTTTTTTTTTTTTTTTTATAAATCAAATTTTCTTGTGTGATAAGACCAGTAGAATAAATGTTCTAAATATGTGTTTACTTTCTTTTTAAAATTTTTTTACTTTAGTTATACATGACAGTAGAATGTATTTTGGCAAAATATATGTAAAGTATAAGTTATTAGGTTCCCATTCTTATGTTTGTAGTTACTTTCTAACTGAAATTTTTTTATTAACTTCAGCTTCATGTAGACAAATCATATACTTACTATATTCAGTCTACATATCTAAGGACAAAACCTGTATAATTTTTTATCTTTGTGGAAATGTAATTTTTTTTTTTAAGATGGACACAATACCTTTATTTAGATTTTTTTTTTAATGTGGTGCGGGGGATTGAACCCAGTGTCTCACACATGCTAGGCAAGTGCTCTACCACTGAGTCACAACCCCAGCCTACTAATTTTTAATTTGGTATCATTGATGCTTTTATAGGAAAAATACAAATCCTATTATTATTTTATGCCAAATGTGTTTAAATATTAACTGCTGAATCCAGTATTCACTGGTGTGAATTTTTTTTTTTTTAGATGAACATATACCTTTATTTTATTTATTTTTATGTGGTGCTGAGGATCAAACCCAGTGCCTCATCCGTGCTGGGCAAGCTCTCTACTACTGAACCACAACCCCAGTCCCCTGGTGTGAATTCTTTTTTTTTTTCTTTTTAAACATTTATGTTTTAGTTATAGGTGGACATAATATCTTCATTTTCTTTTTATGTGGCGCTAAGGATTGAACCCAGTGCCTCAGGCATACTAGGCAAGTGTTCTACCTCTGAACCACAACCCCAGCCCCCTGGTGTGAATTATTATTATTATTATTTTTTACATATTTTTTAGTTGTAAATGGATCTTTTATTTAATTTATTTATTTATATGCAGTGCTGAGGATTGAACCCAGGGCCTCACACATGCCAGGAAAGTGCTCAGTCTACCACTGAGCCACGACTCCAGCTCCTTAATGTTACTTTTTTTCTCTCATTTCCTTTTCTTTTTCATTTTCTTTTTCTTTTTTTTTTTTTTTAAAGAGATAAGGTCTCACACATTTTCCAGACTGGCCTGGAGCTCCTGGGCTCCAGCAATCCTTCTGCCTCTGCCTACTTAGTATTGGGACTATAGGTGCAGGCCACTGCACTTAGCTTGCAGTGGCATATTCTTGCTACTTTAATTTGGGAAATTGTTATTGACCATATCTGTGGACATTATGATCTTTACTGAGGGGAGGACCAAATTCCCTACATGTTTTTATGTGATGGATAACCAGGCATGAGGCTATATCATGCCTGACTCTGAAGACCTGGTTTGAGCAAATATCTTTTACCAGTTATGTGATTTTGGGGAAATTTCTTAAATTTTTTTTTGAATTTAAGGTTGCCTTTATTTTAAAATGGAAAAAAAATATTCTTATACTCTAAATGCACGTTAGTAAGTCATTTGGGACAAAAAACCCCAAACAAACAGATGCACATATTTATATATTTAGATTGTTTTAATGATCAAATACTACCCAGTTTGGGGACTCTTGTTTGTTTTCTGGTAGTTTAAAATTTTCTTTAATTTTTGCATTTTGAATGAATAAATGACAAAGATGTTTCTTCATTTTTTTTTTTTTTTTGAACTGCGGATTGAATTCAGAGGCACTTTACTACTGAGCTATATCCCAGCCCTTCTTAAATTTTATTTCGAGACAGGGTCTGATTGCCCAAGTTGGTCTTGCACTTGAATCCTCCCACCTTGGCCTCCCAAATTGCTGGGATTATAGTCAGGTACCACTGTGCCAGGCTCAGAGATGCTTCCTTATGGAGAAAGTTGTTTTTTGAATCTTTTTTCTTTATTCCTAATGCTGTACCTGATTGCTGGTCTGTAGCTCTAACTGTAAGGCTACCATCAGAGAAAAAATATGGGTAAAGAATCTTTTCTTGGGCTGGATGTGGTGGCACATGCCTGTAATCACAGTGGCTCGAAGGCTGAGACAGGAGGATCACGAGTTCAAAGCCAGCCTCAGCAAAAGAGAGGTGCTAAGCAACTCAATGAGACCCTGTCTCCAAAAAAATTGGCTAGGGATGTAGCTCAGTGGTTGAGTACCCAGTAACCCCCAACCCCAGTTCAATCCCTAGTAATCCCCCTGCCCCCCCCCAAAAAAAGGATCTTTTTTTTTTTTTTTTTTGTACTGGGGATTGAACCAGGGGTGCTTAACCACTGAGCCCTTTTTATTTATTTATTTGTGGTGCTGGGGATCGAACCCAGGGCCTTGAGCACATGAGACAAGTACTCTACCAACTGAGCTATATCCCTAGCCCCCTTTTTATGGTTTATTTCGAGATTGGATCTTGCTAAGTGGCTTAGGGCCTCACTAAATTCTTGAGGCTGGCCCTGTGTTGGATAAAGAATTTTTTCTTGACTGGCATGGTGGTGCAATCTTGTAATTCCAGCAACTCCAGAGCCTGAGGCAGGGGGATTACTGCTTCAGCAATTTAGTGAGCCCTAAGCTATTTTAGCAAGACCCTGTATCAAAATAAAAAAATAAAAAGGACTGAGATGTGCTCAGTGGTTAAGCACCTCTGAGTTCAATCCCCCCCCCAAAAAAACACAAAACCCAATCACAAACAAAACCTTTTCTCTTATGAAAAGAACTAGAGGATAATTATAGTTCATATGATCTATTAAATGCAGAGAAAGTGTTTTTTCTTTGTTTTGAAGGAGGTGATTTTGGCAAAGTTAAATTAAAACACATTACTTGCTGAGGGAAACTTAGAGAATCTCTCCATAATCATAGTATATAATGCATTAGGGGATTGAGTATTTTGAGAGCTGAAATGGGAAAATGCATTTCTGTAAAGTGTTGGAGATTTTTTTTCTTAGATACTTCAAGTCATTTTGTTTGCTCTGTTATTATTTATAAATGCAAGGAACTTAACCTCATTTATTTGAGAACTGAAATTAGAGTATTTTGTTGTTATTTAAATAATTACACTTCACTCAGGCAAGTCTAATAGAAATAGATAATAAAATGTTCCCCAGGTAGTATTTCATCTTATGGTGTAAAATCTAGCTGAGATTTAACTGGTTTTAACTGTGCTATGTTATCATTATGCTAATTGTTCATAATGTCTTAGTGCTTTGTCATTTCAATTTTCACTAACATTAAATCACTTGGTATAGAGCATGAGAAGAAATTAATGAGTTTTCACATAAACAAATATAAAGTAATCTTTTAATTATTTTCTCCTTAGGAACATTGGGTAATGTGGAACATGGGAACCAATATCAGCTTAAATTAATGTATGAACATAATCTTCAAAGAACAGCCTGCAATATGACTTATGGATCATTTGGTGGGGTAAAAGGTAATTTGTTTTAAATCATCAGTATGTTATTTTAAATGATAGATTTAGAATATTTGGTCATATTAAAATGGAGGATTTTGTAGTTTGAATCTTAGAGCAAGTTAAAATAAGATATTTTATTGAAAAGTTTGTATCCAAATATTCAAAACAATAAAAAAGGAAACTTTAAACAACAGATGTGTTTGATTTTCATATAACCAACAGCCTTTGTACATGGTCTACGGAGACATTTCTAAATACCTATAAGCTGACTGAAATTGAGTGTTTTTTTTTTTTTTGTGTGTGTGTGCTAGAACTGTGTGCCTGCCTATTTGAGGGAGATTAAGGGCTGACCTTCTTACTGACAGGCAGTACTTGCTGTATCTGCTACAGACATGGTGAAGCTGCAAACCCTTCTCTTCATCCTACTCATCTCCAGAGCTGCTGCATGGAGTTCTTATGGGTTGTTTTTATGCAAGAGCAACCGTAAGAGTGGACAAGTGAGGGCTGAGATATAGGCTTGATTCTGTTTATCAAATCACACTTTCTGGCTTGAAGTAAGTCTACCCTAGAGTAAGGGGTGCCTTTTTAAATTTCACAAAGGCATCACTTTTCCCAAGTACAGTTGTCCTTTGGTATCCTTGGGCCTTGGGAGATTGAGTCTAGGACTCCCCTTACCTGTAGATATCATAATCCCTTATGTAAAATCCCTTAGGTAAGCCAGGTATAGTGGTGTACCCCTGTAATCCCAGCAACTCAGGAGGCTGAGGCAGGAGGATTGCAAGTTTGTGGCCAGTCTCAGTAACTTAATGAAATAAAAAATAAAAAGGGCTGAGGATGTAGCTCAGTGGTTAAGCGCTCCTGGGTTAAATCCACAGTACAAAAAAACAAAAACAAAAATAAAAAATGGTGGTGGGGGGATAGTGTTTGCATATAACCTACACATATCCTTAGTATACTTTAAAATATTTTAGATTACTTATAATACCTAGTACAATGTAAGTACTATGTAAATAGTTGTTAGATTGTATTGTTTAGGGAATAATGACCAGAATAAAAAAGTCTGTACATATTTAATTCAGAGCATCTTTTTTTTTCTGTGTTGGGGATAGAACCCAGTGTTTCCTGCATGCCAGACAAATGCTCTACCACTAAATCACATCCCAGCCTTCTTGGATATTTTTTTTAATATTTATTTTTTAGTTGTAGTTGGACACAATACATTTATTTATTTTTATGTGGTATTGAGGATTGAACCCAGGGCCTCACATGTGCTAGATGAGCGCTCTCCACTGAGCCATAACCCCAGGCCCATTCCTTCCTGAATATTTTTGATGCCAGGTTGGTTGAATACACTGATGCAGAATGCTATAATAGGAAGGCTGACTGTACTGGCTGGTAAGGATGTGTTCTTCCAACCTTGGCATTTTTGTTTCTAATTAGCAAAAATGCTCCCTTCAGTATGTGTACTAGACCTAGAACTTCTGGAATCTCCAGGGCATGGTGCTTGTGTACATTACTGCTATTTGTGTGTTGGGAGTTCTTATAGATGGCCAGAGTTTTCTCACTGTGCTGTAACACGGAAGAAGAGCTGGTGGTGCTGGGTTGAGAACAGAAGTCATGTGGTGACACTTACCCATGTTATTTTGTGACTGTGGTTGAGTATGAATTTATATATGTACTTGTGCCACCTTTTGAACATGATTAGGAATTTTATAATATTTTTGCTCTTTTTGAGTTTATGTTTTTGTGAGTTTATTTTTTAACTGTTACATTACAGTGGTTAGTTATATTACATTTTTCTTTAATTACACAAGAAATGACTATTTTTGAAATATCTTTCATCTGTGTGAACTCCATTTTATTCATACATAGAGGTGAAAGCAGGGAGGGCATAGATGAATTTGGGCATACCAATTACCAAGCATAGACTTTTGTTTTGCAGTACTGAGGATTGATCCCAGGGGTGTTTTACCACTGAGTAACATCCCTAGTCCTTTTTATTTCTTGTTTTGAAACAAGGTCTCACTATGTTGCCCAGACTAGCTTCTAACTTTAGATCCTCCTGCCTCAGCCTCCTGAGTTGCTAGGATTATGGGAATGTGCCTCCATACCTGCACAATCATAGATACTTTTGGTAGTGATGTGCAGCTAAAAGTTTGCTGTCACCTAAAGTGATGTGAAACAACAGTTGGTTAGATTGCATAATTACTTAACTCGAGTAATGGGAATGTTTGCATTATTTGAGGAGTGTGGGAAATGTTTAGAGTTAATGAAGAGAAAAGAGAAAGAGATTTATGTGAGAAGCAAATTTTAGTCAGTACCTCCTTCCACTCTCAGCTTTTAGAATTGATTTTCACTGTTTTTTTTTTTTTTAAAGTCTGACACCATTGGGGGATTTAGGTCTCCCTTTGCTATTTTCAACTTATTTTTCCCTGTCAAATCCCCAGAAGCAAATTGCTAAATTCTGTATTCCATCTGGATTCCAAAAAATTGTAATTAGAGAAAAAAAAGTGCTTTGGCTAATTAAAAGTAGTTTTTTAAAAATTATATCACAACATTTTTTTTTTGAGTACTGGGAATTGAACCCAGGAATTCTTTATCACTGAGCTACAGTATCTCCCAAGCACTTTTAATTTTTATTTTGAAGCAGGGTCTCCCTAAGTTACTAAGTTACCTAAGTTAAGGCCTCACTAAACTGATGAGTTTGTCCTCAAACTTGTGATCCTTCTGCCTTAGATTCCTGAGTTGCTGGGATTACAGGTTGGAGCCACCACAGCAGACTCATGACAATTCTTTAGATCACATAGCAAATGTTATTTTATATAGATTATATTGTATTTTTTTATTTCTTTATCAGATCACATTAACCCAATTAAAGAATTTTCTTGCTTTTGTGTAACATTTTTTGCTGGACTGTATAATGGACCTCCAAAGTAATGTGATAGAATTCAGGACATGCTGTCTTAAAATATGGGATCATGGGGCTGGGGGTATGGCTCTGTTATAGAGCACATGCTTACCATGTATGAGGCCTTGGGTTTAATTCCCAGCACCAAATAAGAAGGAAAAAAAAAATAAGAAAGACAATTTGAAGAACACCATAGTAGCAGGGAGATTACTTTGACCTTCCCTCTACCCTTCTGCCCTGAAGCAGATCATTAGACTTATAGGAGAGGTGTGCTTCCTATACCCAAAGGGGAGAAGTATCCTTGTCTCTGAAGATGAAAGGTCACAGAGAAGAACCTGAATAATCAGGCTTTGCCGAGTACCTTGTTCATTACCATTAGATCATACCCCCTTGGCTCTATCATATTTTTCCAATTTCTTTTTTTCCTAGTGATCAATGTTTTTCTTTCTTTCTTTCTTTCTTTATTTTACAGTAGAATGCATTTTGACATACTTTGTACAAATGGAGCACAACTTCTCATTCCTCTGGCTGTACATGGTGTAGAGTAACTCCAATAGTATAATCATACGTGTATATATGATAATAACGTTTCTCATTCTACCAACTATCCATTTCTTTCTTTTCTTTTTTTTTGGTGGTGCTGGGGATTGAACTCAGGGCTTTTGGGAATGATGAAAATGTTCTAAAATTAGATTATAGAAGCCTGGTGTGGAGGCTCACATCTAAAATCGCAGTGACTTAAGAAGCTGAGACTGGAGGATTGTATGTTCAAGGCCAGCCTGGATACTTGTTGATCCTGTCTAAAAATTTAAAATAAGGGATTTAGGATGTAGCTGAGTAGTAGAGTGCCCCTGGGTTCGATCCCCAGTAACATACACACATCTACACACATACAAGCGTGTTGCACATCTCTAAATACATTAAGAACTATCGAGTGGTTTACTTTATAAGAGTGAACTTTGAAGTATATGAGTGATATCTCAATAAAGTTGATAAAAAATTATCCATAGGATAAAATCTAATGCTAGAGAGGTGAGTCATTCATTCTTCATGGTCATCTGTCTCTCTCTCTCTCTCTCTCTCTCTGTCTCTCTTTCTGTGCTGGGGATTAAACCCAGGGCCTTGTGCATGCAAGGCAAATACTCTACCAACTGAGTTATATCCCCAGCCCATGAAAATGTCCTTGATACTATAACATAAGTCATAGAAATATGGATGGGAATGTATATTAGAAAATGATCCAAAATATGGTAGTATAAAGTTGCCATTTATTTATTTTTGTCTTCTTCCTGCCTTTCCTTCCTTCCTTTTGTATATAAATAGATGTACTTTTTTTTATAGTAAGAAGAAATTATAGGTGATCTGAGAATGCTACATAAGTTTTGATGAGCTGATTCAGTAGATTATTATAAACCTATTGTTTCATTTGTTGAAATGAAATCTTTCTTCATTAACCTTTGCCTACATTTCTGATTATTTCCTTCGGGTAAAATGTAGAGGTTATTAGGTCAGATAATTATAAAATGACTTTTTTCTTCATAATAAGTAGCCTTTAATGGGCATATATGAATATACAACAGTGAATTCCAACTTTATGAATTACTATAAAGCACCAATTAAAAAAATAAAAGGAAGATCAGTAGAGTAGAAGGGGAGTAAGGGGAGGGACGAGGGGAGGGAAAGAGGAAGCACTGGGAACTGAAATGGAGCAAATTATATTCCTGCAGGTAGATTATGACCAAATGAACACCACTATTCTGTATAACTATAATGCACTAAGAAAAACATTTAAAAAAGAAAGCTTTTCCCTTGAATACTATACAAATAAATGGTACAAAGTATAGAACTTGGGGAGAAGAAAGCAAAAATCACCTCTAAGTTATGCACATTTCAAAAGTTTCATTTTCTAAACTTAATGTCTCACCTTTCCAGAAGAGAATGGGTCATTCTTTTAATTTGAAAAATTCCTAAGAGTTAATCTGGGTATAAAAAAGGGAAACTTAGGGCTTCAATAAAGGAATTAAATAAAAACAAAACTCAGCACTGCTCAGGAGTCTGAGGCAGGAGGGTTGCAAGTTTGAGATTTTCCATTCTCTCAAAGGGCTGGGAATGCAGCTCAGAGGTAGAACACTGATTTGGTCCCCAGTACCACAAAACCAAACCAAAACCCCTCCGTGTCGGGTTTTTAAACAAATATTATTTAACAATATTTTAAACAAAATGTTTTAAAATGTATTTATTTATTTTAAATAGGTATATATGACAGCAGAATGCATTTTGATTCATTGTACACAATTGTAGCAAACCTCTCATCATATGTGCAGTCATACATGTACCTAGGGTAATAATGTCCATCCGATTCTCCCCATCTCCTCTCCCCTCTCCTCTTCCCTCCCGTCTCCCCTCCCTTCTCTCCACTTTGCCCAGTCAAAGTTCCTCCATTTTTCCCAAGAGCACCGCCCCCCTACTTATGGATCAGCGTCCACTTATTATTCAGACTTTATTTTGGGCAGTCACATCAATGTTTATAGCAGCACATTCACAATAGCTAAACTGTGGAAGCGACCTAGATGCTCTTCAATAGATGAGTGGATAAAGAAACTGTGGTATATATACACAATGGAATATTACTCAGCATTAAAACAAAATGTTTTAAAACAAGGGAAGGCCGCAGAAGAGGCCTGTTTGTACCTGCATCAGAATTAGTTACCACTAGATGGCAGTCCTCTACAACTTTGTGCCTTTATACTGTCTGAATAAGGTATGGTATGAAATCACTAATGGAGGAATTTTGATCTCAAATTAACTCTTTGCCTCTTATTAAAAATAAATGTAACTTCTTCAAGTTGCAGAAAATAATAGTGTTTTTAAAAATAGTAATAGTGTTTTTAAAATTATAATACAAGTTCTGATTCCTCACATGTTGAAGTTTGAACATTAGAGAAGCACGTGGAGGCAAGCATATAAAGCAGGGTTTATTTACAAAGGGGTAACATAGACTTCTCCAAGGAGGGAGAAGGGGGCCATAGCAGGTGTCCTGGTATCCCCAGAAGTGAGGTGTTCTGCCCTTTTTATATGTCCTAGGCTTCCTTTGTTTTTCTGCCCTCTTCCTCTTTTCTTTATCCTTCCTGTGTACATGACTAGGCATTTGACTAGGCCTGGGAAATGCTCCTTGGGATGCCCAAAAGGTGGGAAACAGGTGGGCTGAAGGGAGAAGGGCAGGATGGAGTAGCCAAAGACACATTAATTAAAAACCTTATAGCTTCCTGTAGAGAGGGTCAATTCCTGGGATAGGTCACCTTAGCAACAGGTTGGATCGGGGCAGGTTCTTGATAAGGGTGGAGGAAGGGCTCTGAAGGAATTAACGTTTCAGTCTTTCAGGGGACAGTCTCCAACCTGTGGGACTCACTCAAAATTGGCCTCCTTGATCTGACCTGATTCAATTTACTTATTTATACTGACTGCCTGTATAATTCTGGCTTCAGTAACATAGAATATAATGTTAAAGTGCTTTCTAGCTGTGCTTCTCAAACTTTAATTTGCATTTGAATAACAAGGAGATCATGATAAAAACAGATTCTGACTCTAAGTCTGTAATTGGACTGGAGATTCTGAATTTCTGATGGTATTTCAGGTGATGTGAAGTTGCATGTGGTAGCCCTGCACCTGCCAAATGCTCCTTTTGAACCAGGCAGTCTTCTAAGCTCTTTACAGGTTGAAAACCTTGTCTAAAATTTAAAAAGTGAAGGCTCATAACCCAGGTTGTATGCATGTAGAAGATTGTGGTTTAAACCAAACTAATCTGCCACCCATATCTGGTCTGTGAGTGAATTTACCTCCTTTCCAATTCAGAATAAAGCTCTCCTTTTAGAAAGTTACTCGCTGGGTATGGTGGCATATAACTTTAATTCCAGCTACTCAGGAGGTTGAGGTTGGTAGATCACATGTTCAAGGCCAGCCTCAGCAATATGGTAAGACTATCTCAAATAAAAGGCAGGGGATATAATTCAGTTGTAGAATGTTTCCCTAGGATACAGGAAGCCCTGGGTTCAATCCCCAGTGTGGGGGAGGGTGATGGGATAGGATTGATTGGTGAGTGTTGTTTTGTTTGGCTTAAGTGTATAACTTTGATTCTTCATAGATTATGGGGAACTATGCTGAGTAATTTCTGGGCCATATATTTGATTTTTCAATTTCAGTTTTGTGGTTGGTGCTTTGGTTTGTAAGAAAAGTCCAAAAAATAGTCCCAAAGAAAGTATGATATTTTTTCTAACTATCGATTTTTTTAAATAGGGGATGTGTTTTTGTTAAATTCTTAATTTTTTTTTGGTTGTAGGTGGACATATAATACCTTTATTTAATTTATTTATTTGTATGCATTGCTGAAAATCAAACTCAGTGCTTCACATGCTCTACCACTGAGCCATAACTCAGCCTTGAGGAAGATATGTTTTGAAGTTAATATTTTTTTTTGTGGGGTACTGGGCACTGAACCCAGGGGTGTTTTACCACTGAGTCATATCCCCAGTTCTTTTTATTTTTTATTTTGGGAGCGGGTCTCACAAAATTGCTTAGATTCTAGCTAAGTTGGTGATACTGGAGTTGAACTTGTGATCTTCCTGCATTAGCCTCCCAAGTTGCTGGGATTACAGGTGTGTGCTACCATACTTGGGCCCTTTTATTTTTTAATTTGACAGGCTCTTGGTAAGTTCTTTAGGGCCTCACTAAGTTGGTGTGGCTGGGCTTGAACTTGGATCCTCCTGCCTTGGACCCCCCTCACCCTCACCCCAGATCCTGAGATATAGGCATATACCACTGCTCCTGACCAACATTTATATTTTTTTAGAAAATGTTTTTTTTAGTTATATATGGAGACAATATCTTTATTTTGTTTATTTTTATGTGGTACTGAGGATCGAACCCAGTGCCTGACATGTGCAAGGCAAGCACTCTGCCACTGAGCCCCAGCCCCAGCCCCAGCCCCAACATTTATTTTTTTTTTTTTTTGAAGTTTAAATCTAAGCTGCTTTTTTGAAGGCACATGGACCTGGGTTTATCTTAGTTTATCTTTGTTTTTTGGTGGTACTAGGGATTGAACCCAGGAGTCTCTACCACCAAGCTATATGCTAGCCTTATTTATTTATTTACTTATTTAGGTACTGGGGATTGAACCCAGAGTATTGCTAAGTTGCTAGGGCCTCACTAAATTGCTGAGGCTGGGCTTAAACCTGTGATCCTCCTGCCTCAGCTTCCCAAGCTGCTGGGATAGAAGGCCAGTGGTAAAGACAAATATTATTTTTAGATGAACTGCTTTCACTTTGCTCAGTAGAATACGATGGTTTATGTTGTCTGTGTAATGTATCTGGCTACTGTCAAGATATTTGTACTGGAGTTTTCTTTACTCATCATCTGACTTGGAGATACTGTTAGTTACATCCTTATTTACCCGAAATTTGTCCTGTAGGACTGTGATAAGTGATAAATTGATAAACCTTATAATGTATAGGAATCTTTTAAGCATGCAGAAGGGACACTGTAAAGGTATTGTTGATTTTAAGAGGTGTACAGAGCTTTTTAGAGATCGAACCAAGACTTATATATTTAGTCCATTTTTGTATCATCTTTCTCCATCCATTCCTTCAACCAACCAGTGCATATTTACTGAGAATCTTCTGAGAGTCCAGGCACTGTACTAATTTGAGTAGAAAGATGAATAAAATTGTTTATGGTTTCAAGCAGCTCACAATCTAGAAGTTGATAAATAATAACTAACTGTGGTGTATTGCAGTCAGTCATAGTAAAGGAGAATATATGCAAAATTTTGTGGGAGCTCTGGGATAGAGAAGCTCTCTGTAGGTCATGTGAATGGGGTGTGTGTGTGTGTGTGTGTGTGTGTGTGTGTGTGTGAGAGAGAGAGAGAGAGAGAGAGAGAGAGAGAGAATTGAATTTGGGTGAGGATGCACTGTTATCTTTTTTTATGCCACCACTTCCTTTTTTATCCACTTTAATCCAGAAGTTACTAATCTTAGTTTCTGATAAATGATCAACTTTTTGGTTTTTAGTACAAAGCTTTCATTGCCTAAAGGTTGAGCTATTCACAATCTCTACCACCAAGCTATATGTTAGCCCTTTTTATTTATTTACTTATTTAGGTACTGGGGATTGAACCCAGAGTATTGCTAAGTTGCTAGGGCCTCATTAAATTGCTGAGGCTGGGTTTAAACCTGTGATCCTCCTGCCTCAGCTTCCTGAGGTAACTGAAGAATAAGATAACTTATTCTTCTTGAGAAGATTTTTCTTTAGACTTTAGAGCACTTTTTAAAAAATTACTTTGCTTTAAAAACCCTTGTGGTAGGCATGATGGCATATGCATGTAATTCCAATGGCTTGGGAGGCTAAGGCAGGAGGATCACAAGTTCAAAGGCAGCCTTAGCAAATTTAGTGAGAACCTTAGCAATTTAAAGAAACTGTCTCAAAATAAAAGTTAATGCCCTGGTAACCCTCTCCCCCTCCAAACAAACAAAAACCAAACCTTGTTATTTTCAGACTATTAAATTGGTTTTTCTTATAGCTTAAAGCCCATGATAAGGCAAAATTATCATCTTTAGCAATTAGCTGATTTTTAGTGGAGATAGACAAAGTACTCTTCAAGAATACTATGACTCTGTTGAGATTGAAAAATTTAAGGAGAATAGGAAGAGGAATTAACACAGAGATTAAGAGATGCAAATGGGACGTACATTGTGGTCCATGCTTGTAATCTCAGTGATTTAGGAGGCTAAGGCAGGAGAACCACAAATCTGAAGCTAGCCTAGGAAATTTAGAGACCCTCAAAAATTCAAAAGGGCTGAGGATGTAGATCAGAGGTAAAACTCTTTGAATTCAATACTCAGTACAGAAAAAAGAAAAAAACAAAAACAAAAAAATGTGGGGATGGAGGGCAGATGGGTTGTGGCTCAGTGGCAGAGTGGTTGTTTAGCATACTTGAAGCTGTGGGATTGATTGCCAGGATTGGGGGTGGTAGTGCATACAAGTGGAGAGAGGAGAACATGCTGTCACATAAAGGGAGGGAAGAGTTTCTTTTTTTTTGGTACCAGGGTTTGAACTAAGGGGTACTCAGCCAGTGAGCCACAGCCTCAGCCCTATTTTGTATTTTATTTAGAGACAGGGTCTCACTGAGTTGCTTAGTGCCTCGCTGTTGCCGAGGCTGGCTTTGAACTCAAGATCCTCCTGTCTCAGTTTCCCAAGATGCTGTGATTACAGGCATGCATTTCAGTGCCAGGCTGGGAGGGAAGAGTTTCAAGCAGTAATAGGAGTCAAAAATGTCACAGGTTAAGCACCTGGAGCATTGAAAAGAAACCACTGGATTTGGCTATTTTTAAGTCATCTATGATACAGGAACAGTTTTAAAAGAAGGGGAAGAATGTTGGTCAGGTTGCCCAGGAAATTGAGGAATTGTTAGAGAAGAAATGGAAATCCAAAAGGAAAGCTCATATATAAAGAAATTTGGTCTTGGGCTGGAGTTGTGGCTCAGTGGTAGAGTGCTCACCTTGCATGCATAGGCACTGGGCTCGATCCTCAGAACCACATATATGTAAAATAAAGATATTGTGTATACCTAAAAAAACAAATATTAAAAATAAATATTAAAAAAAAGAAATTTGGTCTTGAAGGGAGGGGTAAATTAAGGCCATAACTGCGAGGGAAAAGTAAGGAGGGAGAAGTCTTTGAAGATACAGGATGAAACCTTTATCTGATGAACAAAATGTTTTCCATAATATTTTGCTGAAAAATTGTGTTCATTTTTATTTTACAAATTATGTTATTTGTATTATGATGTGCCTATTTTGTTCCTTAGAATTTTATTTCTTATCACATAATTTGTACTGTATAGTCATATTGCATCATTGCCTTCTTCTTATAATGAATTTGTGGTTTATGGAAAAAGGATTCTTTAAGATTATCACCACTATTTACTTCTTTGTTCTATTTTTAAAGATTATTTTTCTTGATCATAAGCTTAGTTTTATGTGAGGCTATTCACATTTTGAGCTTTTCTGGTAAACACATAACTTAAAGACTTAAAGGACTGTTAGTATCAAAAATCAGAATCTCACAAGGTAGTGAGACTCTGTCTCAAAAAATCAAACCAAACCAAACCAGGGCCGGGATGTAGCTTAGTGGTAAAGTATACCGCTGGGTTCAAATCAGTAGGAACACCAAAACAAAAACAAAAAACAAACAAACAAAAAACCAGAATCTCTCAAGTTTTGCAGTGACCACATCTTGCTTTTCTGTGTGGATTTGGGTGTACTTCTGTTCTCTTTCCAGCCTTGCTTTTGGTATAACTGCAGATTACATTGGTTTCAGCTGACAGTTAGAACACTGAAAAGAAAACATTGAATTTGGCTGTTTTTAAGCCCTAGGGTTTGTCTTATCTTTGGTTAGCAGATATTAGGTGCAGTTTTATAGGATATACAAAAACAGACAAACTCTAAATTGGTAAAAATATGCTTGTTTTGGCTGTCTGTGAGTTAAGATCCTGCTCAAAGAAGGGGCTAGTGTAGACAGGAGCCACCCTTAACTCAGTTACGTAATAATAACAAAAAAATAGCAAAACAGTATAGTAACAATAGAGAATGAAATGGGTTTTGGGTGCCTCAGAACTATAAAGAGCCATCTTACCTTTGGTTTCTCTTTACCTCCCAGAACCTCCCTTGAGTGTTCCATATGACAGGAGAGGCAAGCAGTGGTGATTTGGGAATGTGCTAGAAGAGGTCTAAGTGGATTGGTGAAGGCAAAGGCTTGCCCTGGGTCCCCAGCAACCTTATTCTGGCAACATTGTTGGGGAATATTTGCTCTCAATGTTTCTTCATTTTGAGAGTTTTGTTATAATTCAATTGAATGCTTTGCAAGGTCACTTGTTATATTTTTAGTTCTGGGATGCATAGATATTTTAAATTTGGGGGTATGTCCCAAATTATTTATAGATAGATTAAAACTTATAACAATGTAGGGCATGATTTTACTTCATCTCTTTCTCACTTCAATATTACTCACACCAAAATGTGCATACTTTTGTTATCATATGAAAATGTTATCTTTTCATTGATATCATATTTTCAAATTAATATTTTAAACATCTAGACCTATAGAAAAGAGAAAGTAATTGATTTAGCACCACCTCTCAGACATAACTGCTGATAACATACCAGAGTACAGTATAATGTAATCAGAAAGTTCCAATGTGAGCTAACTTGAGTAATTTTATTTTTTTGGAATTTACCTCTCATCATCAAAAAGAGACAAACATTGAAAAATGTTACATTTATTATGTAAAGTCTGGTGCTGTATAATATGGGATGTAAGCAACATGGCAATAAATGTTAAATGGATATTTCTTAGAAAGCTTTGACTTCATATTGCATATATCTTTAAACTATTTTTTCTTATTTATGATACTAGGGATTGAACCCAGGGCCTTGTGCATGCTAGACAAGCACTCTACTGCTGAGCTATGTCCCCAGCCTTCTCCTTTTTTTTTTTTTTTTTTTAGACTTGAAGACAGGTTCTCATTAAGTTATTGAGGCTAGCCTCAAACTTGTGATTATAGGTTTGCACCACTGCGCCTCTCTTATTATTTGTATTCTTGATGGCTTCCATTCTAACTGGAGTGAGATGAAATCTCAGTGTAGTTTTGATTTATATTTTTCTAATTGCTAAAGATGTTGAACACTTTTTTATGTATTTGTTGTTGATTTTTATTTCTTCTTTTGAAAAGTATCTGTTTAGTTCACTTGCCCATTTACTGATTGGGTTATTTGATTTTTTTTTTGTGTTAAGTATTTTGAGTTCTTTATATGTCCTCTTTTTTATAAATTAAAAAAAATTATTTTTTAGTTGTAGATGGGCACAATTAATTAATTAATTTTTATGTAGTGCTAAGGATTGAACCCAAGACCTCACATGTGCTAGGCAAGTGCTTTACCACTGAGCCATATGCTCTAGTCTTTTATAAGGCACTAGTTCATTTATGCAGATCGGGCCTTCATGACTCAATCACTTCCCCAAATACCACCATAATAGGGATTAAGTTTTAATACATAAACTTTGGGGACATATAGATCATAGTAAGTAGCCTCTAGCAGTGATTTTAGATCTGTCCATTTTAATTAATTTATTTATTGTATTGGGGACTGAAACCTAGGGGTGCTTATTACCAAGCTATACCTCCAGCCCTTTTTAAAAATTTCTTATTTTGAGGCAGGGTCTTGCAAAGTTGCTTCGGGCTTCACCGAGTTGGCTTTTAAAAAATTTTTTCTTTAAATTTTTAAATTTTTAGTTGTAGTTGGACACTTTATTTTATTTATTTTTTTTGTGTTGCTGATGATCAAACCCAGGGCCTTGCACATGCTACGCAAATGCTCTACTGCTGAGCCACAACCCCAGCCCGCTGAGGCTGGCTTTGCTTTGAACCTGCCTCAGCCTCCTGAGTTGCTGTGATTACAGGTGTGTGTCACTGTACCTGGTGGTTGATCTGTCCATTTTATATACTGTTCATGTTATGTGGATATGGGCTTCATGACGCAGTGATCACATGACCCACTTGTCATTTGAGATTTGATATATGACACCACAGTTATGTTTCATTCCTCAGCAGAGTGTCCCTCAATTATTTATAATGCAACACATACACATATACAACATGTTAGGTTTGTTTTGGTTCTCATTTTATAGTTTTTGTTCTCTAGCCTCCCTTAGGCTTGTTTTGTTTAATTCATATTCTTATTAAATTGCTCAGTAGTGTGAAAAGTTTTCAGTGAGCTTTCTTTGATTCCTGGTTCTGTTTTTCCTCCATCTGCCTTTTGTATATTGTCTTTCCTGCTTCCCCTCTCCCTGCCTTTCTTCTGTAGTGTGTTTGAGCATTTGCTAGGCCAGTCTCTTTACAGACTTGCTTGGTCAACTCTGTCTGGGCTAGTCTGCTTTTGTATGTGCTATCTTTTTTTTCCTACCATCTGTTCCACCCAATCAAAGATGAGTTTGTTTTCCTTCCTGATATACTGTTTTGAGGGCAAGATATTGTCTAGTCTCTGCCTATCACCTGTCTATGGGGGTAATGGGTTAGGGATGGGAGGTGGAGATATTTTCTGTGGTTGTGGCAGCCTTCCTGGAGGATATGGCCTCAGCCCTTTTTTCTGCATCTTACATCTCATACTATCTGAATAGTGTGAAGCTCACACTATTTGGATGGCCTTTAACTTGAAATTTATACTCCTGGGTAGCCAGTAACCTGTTATCTTGGAAGGTATGGGAGATATTCTCAAACTTTGATCTTCTGGGTAAGGATTTCCTCATCAGGTTTCCCTGAGTCAGTCGCATATATTCCTTCTCTTGTTTGTCAAAATCTCATCATAAGTTATTTCCATTACCTCCCTACCCTCTTTTTATTTTTTGCAGCAGTGGGGATTAAACCCAGCAGTGCTATACACAATAAGCTACACCTCAGCCCTTTTAATTTTTTATTTTGAAACAGGGCTCTCCAAATTTCCCAAGCTGGCCTTGAACTTGTAATCCTCCTATTTTAGACTCCTGAGGAGCTGGGATTATAGGCATGTGCTGACATGCCCAGCCCATCCACTTTTCTTTTGGCCCCACTTGAGTGTGTATGAAGGTTCATGTGGCAGTTTCTCTTCTAGCCCATTGTTTACTCATACTGATCATAATTGCTGGAGATAGTTAGCTTGCTTGGTACTTTTTTATAGTCTATCCTTTTCTCCTCCTTCCTTTACTTCCTTCCTTTTTTTTTTTGGTACTGAGGATTGAAACCAGTGGTGTATTACCACTGAGCTACTTTTTAAGTTTTGAAACCTTATCTTGCTAAATTGCTTAGGCTGGCCTTGACCTTGTGATCCTCCTGCTTTAGCCTCCTGAGTTACTCCTGCCTTTTTTTTTTTTACGAAAAATATGCAAAGGGTCAATATGTTTTTGTTGTTGTTGTTTGACAGGAAGGGAATATGGTGAAGTTAGAGATTTTTGGTATTATGGACACTTGCATTTCTCCAGACTGTTTCCCTCCTGAATCTGTTTTCCTCTAAATTTGGAAGTTTTGGTGAGATTTTCAGAATTTTGTTTATTCACACTCTTACCACTGCTCCTCCTTGTGTGAAGTTTATAGTTAGCAGTTTTACAAAATGCATGGCATTTGGTCCTAAAGATTCTCACAAACATCTGCTTGATGGTCAACATTTTTCAAAGACTCTATATATAATGTTATATCTTTTCCTTAGTTTCAGTTTTTCTAGTACATGTTTGCTGTTCTTTATTATTAACTAATTTATTTGTTTTCTTAATCAACAATATTACATTTTTGAATGGGCTTTTGAAACTCATCCCCATGCTAGATTTGAAAACTGGATGTTCATCAAAAAAATTCTTGTGGCCTCAACAGTAGTTGTTTGATGATTCTTGTAGAATCCCGGACAAGCAATCTTTTATTTCCATTAAATGAGCTATTTATTTAGTACAGATTAATTTCATTGTATTTGATATGAATATCTTTTTTTTTTCCAGATTGTTTTTGGCTTTTAAATGTGTTTGCTTTGATGTGGTCAAATTGTTCCTTTTTTACATAATTTATTCTGTTTCTTGTAAGCCAAGAAGCTTTTCTTCTATGCAGAGTTTTTATGTTTCTGATGTCTGGAGTTTGCTTTTCTGGCAGGAATTTTTTTTTTTTATTGTTGGCTGTTCAAAACATTACATAGTTCTTGATATATCATATTTCACAATTTGATTCAAGTGGGTTATGAGCTCCCATTTTTACCCGATATACAGATTGCAGAATCACATCAGTTACACATCCATTGATTTACATATTGCCATACTAGTGTCTGTTGTATTCTGCTGCCTTTCCTATCCTCTACTATCCCCCCTCCCCTCCCCTCCCCTCCCCTCTTCTCTCTCTGCCCCCTCTACTGACATTCGTTTGTCCCCCTTGTATTATTTTTCCCCTTCCCCTCACTTCCTCTTGTATGTACTTTTGTATAACTCTGAGGGTCTCCTTCCGTTTCCATGCATTTTCCCTTCTCTCTCCCTTTCCCTCCCACCTCTCATCCCTGTTTAATGTTAATCTTCTTCTCATGCTCTTCGACCCTACTCTGTTCTTAGTTACTCTCCTTATATCAAAGAAGACATTTGGCATTTGTTTTTTAGGGATTGGCTAGCTTCACTTAGCATAATTTGCTCTAATGCCATCCATTTCCCTGTAAATTCTATGATTTTGTCATTTTTTAATGCAGAGTAATACTCCATTGTGTATAAATGCCACATTTTTTTTATCCATTCATCCATTGAAGGGCATCTAGGTTGGTTCCACAGTCTAGCTATTGTGAATTGTGCTGCTATGAACATCGATGTAGCAGTGTCCCTGTAGCATGCTCTTTTTAGGTCTTTAGGGAATAGACCGAGAAGGGGAATAGCTGGGTCAAATGGTGGCTCCATTCCCAGCTTTCCAAGAAATCTCCATACTGCTTTCCAAATTGGCTGCACCAATTTGCAGTCCCACCAGCAATGTACAAGTGTACCCTTTTCCCCACATCCTCGCCAGCACTTGTTGTTGTTTGACTTCATAATGGCTGCCAATCTAACTGGAGTGAGATGGTATCTTAGGGTGGTTTTGATTTGCATTTCTCTGACTGCTAGAGATGGTGAGCATTTTTCCATGTACTTGTTGATTGATTGTATGTCCTCCTCTGAGAAGTGTCTGTTCAGGTCCTTGGCCCATTTGTTGATTGGGTTGTTTGTTCTCTTATTGTCTAATTTTTTGAGTTCTTTGTATACTCTGGATATTAGGGCTCTATCTGAAGTGTGAGGAGTAAAGATTTGTTCCCAGGATGTAGGCTCTCTATTTACCTCTCTTATTGTATCTTTTGCTGAGAAAAAACTTTTTAGTTTGAGTAAGTCCCATTTGTTGATTCTAGTTATTAACTTTTGTGCTATGGGTGTCCTATTGAGGAATTTGGAGCCCGACCCCACAGTATGTAGATCGTAGCCAACTTTTTCTTCTATCAGACAGCGTGTCTCTGATTTGATATCAAGCTCCTTGATCCATTTTGAATTCACTTTTGTGCATGGCGAGAGAAAGGGATTCAGTTTCATTTTGTTGCATATGGATTTCCAGTTTTCCCAGCACCATTTGTTGAAGATGCTATCCTTCCTCCATTGCATGCTTTTAGACCCTTTATCAAATATAAGATAGTTGTAGTTTTGTGGATTGGTTTCTGTGTCCTCTATTCTGTACCATTGGTCCACCCGCCTGTTTTGGTACCAGTACCATGCTGTTTTTGTTACTATTGCTCTGTAATATAGTTTGAAGTCTGGTATCGCTATACCGCCTGACTCACATTTCCTGCTTAGCATTGTTTTTGCTATTCTGGGTCTTTTATTTTTCCATATGAATTTCATGATTGCTTTCTCTATTTCTACAAGAAATGCCGTTGGGATTTTGATTGGCATTGCATTAAACCTATAGAGAACTTTTGGTAATATCGCCATTTTGATGATGTTAGTTCTGCCTATCCATGAACAGGGTATATTTTTCCATCTTCTAAGATCTTCTTCAATTTCTCTCTTTAGGGTTCTGTAGTTTTCATTGTATAAGTCTTTCACCTCTTTTGTTAGGTTGATTCCCAAGTATTTTATTTTTTTTGAAGATATTGTGAATGGAGTGGTTGTCCTCATTTCCATTTCAGAGGATTTGTCGCTGATATACAGGAATGCCTTTGATTTATGCGTGTTGATTTTATATCCTGCCACTTTGCTGAATTCATTTATTAGCTCTAATAGTTTCTTTGTAGACCCTTTTGGGTCTGCTAGGTATAGAATCATGTCATCTGCAAATAGTGATAATTTAAGTTCTTCTTTTCCTATTTTGATACCTTTAATTTCTTTCGTCTGTCTAATTGCTCTGGCCAGTGTTTCGAGAACTATGTTGAACAGAAGTGGTGAGAGAGGGCATCCCTGTCTTGTTCCAGATTTTAGAGGGAATGCCTTCGATTTTTCTCCATTCAGTATGATGCTAGCCTGAGGCTTAGCATAGATTGCTTTTACAATATTGAGGTATGTTCCTGTTATCCCTAGTTTTTCTAGAGTTTTGAACATAAAGGGATGCTGTACTTTGTCGAATGCTTTTTCCGCATCTATCGAGATGATCATATGGTTCTTATTTTTAAGTCTATTGATGTGGTGAATAACATTTATTGATTTCCGTATATTGAACCAGCCTTGCATCCCAGGGATGAATCCTACTTGATCATGGTGCACAATTTTTTTGATATGTTTTTGTATCCGAGTGGCCAGAATTTTATTGAGGATTTTTGCATCTAGGTTCATTAGAGATATTGGTCTGTAGTTTTCTTTCTTTGAAGTGTCTTTGTCTGGTTTAGGTATCAGGGTGATGTTGGTCTCGTAGAATGAATTTGGAAGTTCTCCCTCTTTTTCTATTTCCCGAAGTAGCTTGAAAAGTATTGGTATTAGTTCCTCTTTAAAGGTTTTGTAAAACTCTGCTGTATACCCATCCGGTCCTGGGCTTTTCTTAGTTGGTAGTCTTTTGATGGTTTCTTCTATTTCCTCAATTGATATTGGTCTGTTTAGGTTGTCTATATCCTCCTGACTCAATCTGGGCAGATCATATGACTTAAGAAATTTATCTATGCCTTCACTATCTTCCAATTTATTGGAGTATAAGGATTCAAAATAATTTTTGATTATCTTCTGTATTTCTGAAGTGTCTGTTGTGATATTGCCTCTTTCATCCCGTATGTTAGTGATTTGAGTTCTCTCTCTTCTTCTCTTCGCTAGCATGGCTAAGGGTCTGTCGATTTTGTTTATTTTTTCAAAGAACCAACTTTTAGTTTTGTCAATTTTTTCAATTGTTTCTTTTGTTTCGATTTCATTAATTTCAGCTCTGATTTTAATTATTTCTTGCCTTCTACTTCTTTTGCTGTTGTTTTGCTCTTCTTTTTCTAGGATTTTGAGATGAAGTATGAGATCATTTATTTGTTGGTTTTTTCTTTTTTTAAGGAATGAACTCCAAGCAATGAATTTTCCTCTTAGAACTGCTTTCAATGTGTCCCATAGATTCCGATATGTTGTGTCTGTGTTTTCATTAATCTCTAAGAATTTTTTAATTTCCTCCTTGATGTCTTCTATAACCCACTGATCATTCAGTAACCTATTGTTCATTCTCCAAGTGATGTATTCTTTTTCCTTCCTTCTTTTATCGTTGATTTTCAGTTCCATTCCATTATGATCAGATAGGATGCATGGTATTATCTCTACTCCTTTGTATTGTCTAAGAGTTTCCCTGTGACATAATATATGATCTATTTTTGAGAAGGATCCATGTGCTGCTGAGAAAAAAGTGTAACTGCTTGATGTTGGGTGGTATATTCTATATATGTCAATTAAGTCTAGGTTATTAATTGTGTTATTGAGTTCTATAGTTTCCTTATTCAACTTTTGTTTGGAAGATCTGTCCAGTGGTGATAGAGGTGTGTTGAAGTCTCCCATGATTATTGTATGGTGGTCTATTAGACTCTTGAACTTGAGAAGAGTTTGTTTGATGAACATAGCTGCACCATTGTTTGGGGCATATATATTTATGATTGTTATGTCTTGTTGGTGTATGGTTCCCTTGAGCAGTATGTAGTGTCCCTCTTTATCCCTTTTGATTAACTTTGGCTTAAAATCTATTTTATTTGATATGAGTATGGATACTCCTGCTTGTTTCCGAAGTCCATATGAGTGATATGATTTTTCCCAACCTTTCACCTTCAGCCTATGTATGTCTTTTCCTATCAAATGCGTCTCCTGTAGGCAGCATATTGTTGGGTCTTGTTTTGTGATCCATTCTACTAGCCTGTGTCTCTTGATTGGTGAGTTTAAGCCATTAACATTTAGGGTTATTATTGAGATATGGGTTGTTCTTCCAGCCATATTTGTTTATTTATGTTACTAAACATGGTTTGTTTTCCACTTTGATTATTTTCCCCCCTTTAGTGTCCTACCTCCCACTGTTGGTTTTCATTGTTATTTTCCATTTCCTCTTCCTGTAATGTTTTGCCAAGGATGTTTTGAAGAGATGGTTTTCTAGCTGCAAATTCTTTTAACTTTTGTTTATCGTGGAAGGTTTTAATTTCATCTTCCATCCTGAAGCTTAATTTCGCTGGAAACACAATTCTTGGTTGGAACCCATTTTCTTTCAGTGTTTGAAATATGTTATTCCAGGATCTTCTAGCTTTCAGAGTCTGTGTTGAAAGATCAGCTGTTATCCTGATTGGCTTACCCCTAAATGTGATCTGCTTCCTTTCTCTTGTAGCTTTTAAAATTCTCTCCTTATTCTGTATGTTGGGCATCTTCATTATAATGTGTCTAGGTGTGGGTCTCTTATGATTTTGCACATTCGGCGTCCTATAGGCTTCTAGGATTTGGGGTTCTGTCTCATTCTTCAAGTCTGGGAAGTTTTCTCGAATTATTTCATTGAATAGATTGCTCATTCCTTTGGTTTGAAACTCTGTTCCTTCCTGTATCCCAATGACTCTTAAATTTGGTCTCTTGATGTTATCCCATATTTCTTGGATGTTCTGCTCATGGTTTCTTAACAGTCTTGCTGAGCTGTCTATGTTCTTTTCAAGTTGAAATACTTTATCTTCATTGTCTGATGTTCTGTCTTCTAAGTGTTCTACTCTGCTGGTAGTATTCTCAATTGAGTTTTTAAGTTGGCTTATTGCTTCCTGCATTTCTAGGATTTCTGTTTGTTTGTTTTTTATAACCTCTATTTCCCTGTATAGTTGATCTTTTGCTTCTTGGATTTGTTTATGTAATTCATTGTTGAAGTGATCTTTCATTGTCTGATTTTGCTGTCTGATGTCTTCCTTGAGACTCCAGATCATCTGAAGCATGTATATCCTGAATTCTTTATCTGACATTCCATCAGCTGCAGCTATTACCTCTTCTAACGTTGAGTTGACCTGCAATGCTTGTGGTCCTTTCTTTCCTTGTCTCTTCATACTGTTTGCGTTCCTTTCTTCTTGGTGAAACTGTTGTGCTATTGAATTTTCCCCCTATATATTTATATTGGTCTTGTATAGTTGCAAAGTCTCCCTCGAAGGCGCGGGCGGCGGCTCTGCCCCTCCTCCAATTGGGGCAATGTGCCTACCACGCCGGCAGGCCGCTGGGCCTGCTCTGCCAGTCGGTAGCAGGTCCGCCGACCTTGCAGGCGCGGGCGGCGGCTCTGTCCCTCTGCGGGCCGCTAGGCTTGTTCTGTCGGTGGTCGCAGTTCTGCCTACTTTGCAGGCGCAGGCAGCGGCACTGCCCCTCTGCAGGCCTCTGGGGCTGTACTGCCAGTGGGTCGCAGGTCCGCCTACTTTGCAGGCGTGGGGGGGGGCGGCTCTACCCTTCCTCAGGCCACTGGGCCTGTTCTGTCTCTCGGTTGCAGGTCTGACCTGTTCTGGTGGTGGTCTCAGTTCCGACTACCTTGCAGGCGCGGGGGGGAGGGGGCGGCTCTGCCTCTCAGCAGGCCGCTGCTCCTCTTCTGCCGGTGGGTCGCAGGCCCGCCTACCTTGCAGGAGTGATTGGAAGCTCTGTCCCGCCGGGGGCCACTGGGCCTTTTCTGTCGGTGGTCACCCTTCCCCTACCTGGCAGGCGAGGGGGGTGGGGGGCGGCTCTGCCCCTCAGCAGGCCGCTGGGCCTGCTCTGTGTCTGGTCCCAGTTCCCTCTACTATGCCGGCGCAGGGGGATGGGGCGGCTCAGCCTCTCAGCAGGCGGCTGCTCCTCTTCTGCCGGTGGGTCGCAGGCCCGCCTACCTTGCAGGAGTGATTGGAAGCTCTGTCCCGCCGGGGGCCACTGGGCCTTTTCTGTTGGTGGTCACCCTTCCCCTACCTGGCAGGCGAGGGGGGTGGGGGGCGGCTCTGCCCCTCAGCAGGCCGCTGGGCCTGCTCTGTGTTTGGTCCCAGTTCCCTCTACTATATCGGCAGGAATTTTTATATTTATTAATAGAGAAAACTACGCGGAGAGTGACCTATTATTTGTGATCTCTTATGTGTTGTGCTATTGCATTTAACCCTATTAATTACTGTTTTCAGACTGGAAATCAAAGCTCAGCAAAGGTAAAGGTCCTCTCTGAAATTATAACCAGGCACAATGAGGATTTGAGCTATGTAATTCCAAATACATTCCTTTCTAATACATTACCTCTTATTTAATTGCCTTGCTAGTTAGAGAGAGAGGGTCTGTATGTACTCTCAGAGGAAGGAAAGGGAGACTTTCCTGTAAGCTTACTGTTGGTAGAGACCATGGCTTTTGTTGACTACTGTGTATGTTGTGTTTGGCAGTCATGGCAAGTACTGGGTGCTAAATAAGTGTTGAATGAATGAGCCAAAACAGTGACTGGGCAGAGTCAATGTTATATTAGACCTTCAAGGGTATTTTTCAGAACAAATGTTAGCCCAGTGCCTTCATTCTACCCAGCTTCTGTGTTTCTATATAACAAACAATGTGTTGATCATCTATTACAGTGTATGAGTTATGGTTATCACTGTCCCCCTTAGTGGTCAAGTGTGGGTGATTACTTGGGTCTTCTGGGTTTATCTTTACTCAAAATATTTCTCAATTTACCAATGGTGCAGTATTTACATGTTAAGCTTACTTGTACAAATAACAAGTTTTCATCTACTTGCTGTAGTGTTTCTATACATTTTTCATCCTTTTATTATTAATTTTTAGTATAAATTGTAATTTAGAACTACTATGTATAATAATGCTCACAAATAAAAATGTTTTTGATTTAAAAATATTACTTAAATCCTTTAATATTTAATATAAAAGACATTTGACTTCCTTTTGACCTTAAACTCTCTTGTCTATTATGCCATTTGAAAGCTCATTTTCCTTTAACTCTTCCAGTTGTTCTACTTTTTTCTTTTCAGTCAAATGGAACTTCAGAAAGAGCAGAATTTTTACCAAGGAAAGTTTAACGTCAGAATGTAGACATAATATGGGCATGGTGTAGATTAGAGGTCTGGCAGCACAGTAGTCCCGCACTTGGGATTGAGGTGGAAAGAAAATACTATATATAAAAGGTTCAGTATGTTTGGGCTGTAATTGTCAGTAAAGGGGGTGAACAGAATTTTACTAATGATATATATGAGCATGGTAGAATATTTTTTAAATCATAAAATGACTTCTATAAGCTCGTATGGGATTATATTGTCACATAAATAAAAATTCATGAATTCTTTTGAATAAAAGTCCTGCCAAAGAAAATAGTGAAAAGTCAGTGGGAAAGTCAGTCACCTTTTGCCTCATTTTGAGGCAACTCTAGATAATCAGATTCTCAGCCTTCAAATAACTTCTAATTGTCTAAAGTGCAGCCTTTTTCTTGTCTGCCAAGAGAATGTATCAGTGGCCACATGTGGTTGCTGAGAGGCTGTGCTTCTCCCAGCTGTCTAGATTCTTTGATTGCTATCCAGAGAGGGAGCTGATATGCTCAGCTGGGGTGAATGAATAGCCAGAACACAGCCTTGCTCTTTGGTGTGGGACTCTTAGTGCACATAAAAGAGTAACACTATTTTTCTCTTAGGGAATCAGGGGATAATGTTTTGATAGCCCTTGTCTTACCAGTGAACCATATGGCCCCTATTTTCTAATACATGTGGTTGAAATGTTAGACACTAATGTTAGAGGAAGAATTTCTACAGTATACTGGCTCCTGTTCTTGCATAGGTATTAAAGTGTAGGTGTTTTATAATATTGGATAACTTCCCTCATTTATTTTTAAGATCCTTTATAGATCCACAGTGAGAAGTTGGGAGATCAAGGGGATAATAGGATTGACTCTCATCCTGTGCTGGGTTTTCTCATATACATGGCATTCATTTATAAAATTTCTGGTCCAAGACCCATAAAACAATGTTATTTTCAAATAGCGTCTTTCTATATATTATGTTGTATAAAACTTTTAGCTCCTGAGGGAAGACTTATAAAGACAGTTCCCTGTGGTCTGCCAATTCATTTTTTACATAATGGTTTAAAGTTGTTACTTTTTCTAAAAGGTGAATTCTGATTCTCTCTCTGTATACACTATAGAAATTGAGTTGTTAAATACCTCTTTGCCTGCTCTTCTAAGAGGAACAAAGGCTTAAAAGAATGTTTAAAGTTTCTTGGTATAGCTTGAAAAAAAAGTACAGGAATTTCTTTTATAGTGGCTGATTGTGAAGACTGGAAAAGTATTATGGTAATGTCTCTGGTCAGCACTGTCTTTGACAAAGGGATGGTTAAATGTGGTATTCTTAGCTGGGCATGGTTGTGTACCTGTTGTCCTAGCTACTGGGGAGACCGAGGCAGGAGGATTGCATGTTTCAGGCCAGCCTGGAAAAACCAAACTGTAGTTCTCTATTAGTGTTTGGAAATCATTTTTGATCTGTACATATGTTCTAACATGGTTTCTCTTTAGACAATGGGATAACAAATATTAGATATTTTATTCAATTGAGAAGGCAAATGATCATTACAAATTGCTTTACTCAAATGACACTGTGATACATAGAGAGTTCCAATAGTTTCAGAAATTTATCTATAAAACACAGTGCCATAAATGAACTATCTTTCTTTCCCCATAGTCTCTGTTAAATTGCTTCAGTAACCCTTTTCCATTCCACATGGAAATTTTTACTTACAGATTTAAATTCTAAACTGCAAGGTAGAAATAGATGTGAATGCTTAATATGAAAAAACAGATGTTTGTATTAACTACAACCATGTTAATGGTATTTTTAAGGGTATATTAGAGCTGGATGTGGTGGTGCATGCCTGTAATCCCAGCTGCTTGGGAGGCTGAGGCTGGAAAATCAAAAGTTCTAGGCCAGCCTAGGCAACTTAGCAAGACTCCATCTCAAAATAAAAAATAAAAAGGTCTGGGGATATAGTTGAGTGGTGGAGTGGCCCTGAGTTCAATCCCTAGTCCTCCCCACCCCCACAAAAAAAGGATATATGTATGTTATAAAATTTAAGGGTATTATTTTTTTGATAGACTTTAGAATGGTTTCCAGTTTTTCTACAGATATGAACAAAGCTATAGTGAATTTCCTTATGTAATTTGTTATGTGAACAGTGTAAAAATAAGTGTCATATAAATGTAGGATTTTTCTTTAACTATTTGTTAATTTTTTTCAATTCTTTTTACTATTATAAAATGTTGTTAGCTAAGGATATTGAGAATAGAGTTCTAATGTTAGAAGCATGCTCTATGTGGAAAAAATGACATTATACATTTACCTCAATCTTTTTTTTTTTTTGCTATTCGAGATTGAACCCAGGAGCACTTAACCACTGAGTCATGTCCCCAGCCCTTTTTTTATATTTATTAGAGATAGGGTCTTGTTGAGTTGCCTAGGCCTGTGCATAAGTTGGTGAGGCTAGAACTTTCAGTTCTACTGCCTCAAGCCTTTCAAATTGCTGGGATTACAGCGTGTGCCACCACACTCAGCTTACCTCTTAATCTTTAAATCTACAAAATTTATACTTTCAGTATTTCATATAATACATATTTTAAGTCACTTTTGACTAATTTAGAATATTAAATGGTTAAGTTGTGCATATCTGAATAAGTCTGTTTGTATTAGATTAATGTTTGAACTATATTTCTTTTTTTTTTAGAGAGAAAGAGAGAATTTTTTTAATATTTATTTTTCAGTTTTCGGTGGACACATCATCTTTATTTTTTATGTGGTGCTGAGGATTGAACCCAGCGCCCCGTGTATGCCAGGCAAGCACGTTATCACTTGAGCCACATCCCCAGCCTCTATATTTCTATTTAAATTAAAAATGAATTTGATTTTTAAAACCAAATCTCCTTATGTTGAAATTTGTGAATAAGAAACTTTTAAATCATTTCTAGATATTTGCTAAAATGAGATAATGCTATTTAATATGGAAACAATAACTGATAAATATTTCTAACTCTAATTTGAAATGTTATATTTATGCTTTTAGGGAACTGTGAACATAAAATAGGCAGTGGAAAATTAAGATTTCATATGGCTTTTTGCAGTTAGTTGATTAAGTCCTATATTGTTCATTGTCCTAAGGATGAAATTTGTACAAAGTTTTGGAAGGCGTAAGTTGTATTAAAAGTGCTTGTTTCCAATTTGTACAAACTGGCTTAAGCAATCTTTCACTTTTCATTTACTGAAGGAAATATGTAAAAAGTAAAGGAAAATGTTAAGTAGGAACAAAATGCTGAGATGATGAAAAGCTACAAGGAAAGAAAAAAGACTTTAGAAAGAAACTAGTTTCCCCCCCCAACAATCTGTCTGAATTCATTTTACTTTCATTATATTAGTTCTAGCCTGGAGGCAAAGTAAGTTGAGTATTACAACAAAGAGGGTGTTATAAGGAGGACTTTTTTTTTTCAATAATAAAGTATAACATATGTGTAAACCATGCAACCTTGTAACAGGAAACTTTATAATAAGGGAGGACTGTGCTTAGCTTTTCCACAATTTTGGAAGAATGAATTTTATTAGGTGTTAGACAAAGAAATTATCAACTGACTTTTATGCTGTAAGGTTGAAAGATTTGTTATGACCATTTCTAGACTTTAGCAGTGGTTTTAATGTGGGTCCTGATATATTAGGAACAGTGCCTAGCACTATTAATATGTCTACTGTTGCTAGTTCTCTTAAGGAATATGATGTTTAACTTTTGCCTTTCAGTGAAAGATTATTCAAAATTCTGTTTTTCTGTGGTTTTCTCAGCAGTATTAGGCTGTTCTTGAATTGATCAACACATAATATAATTTGGGAACCCAATCAATGGTTCTTTTCTTTTTGAAAGATGGTGACAAATTCTTTTGAAACTTGGGAAATTGGCTCCATCATTCATCCCTTATTCTTTCTTTGCTTCTCCTGCTCAACTTTCTGAAAACCATATTGTTTTGATATCTATATACAAAATAGATTATCTGCTGGGAAATCAGTATATATCAGTTATATTGGAATAAATGTAAGCTTGACAAACAATATAGGTTAGTAGCCATTTGGCCTAATGGGTTACTCAGTTAATGAGGACACTAAAATTAGGGAGCTCTAATATGCCTGAAATATTTTTTTTGTAAATTTTCCCTGGTTTTAAGATTAACTGGCAATAACTGTGTTTTTCTGGCTTTTAAAGGCTAATATATCATGGTAGAGTTTTAGGATTTATATAGTGCTTATTATAGAATAGTTGGGCTCTTTGTATTTATCACACAGTTATTGAAGCAAGCTTGAAGTGTAGAAGTCAGTTCTCTGCCTTTTGGCTTTTCAGCAATCTTTTTAGTTTTTTAAAAACTTTTATTATACCTGTTCCCTTTCCTCTCTTCCCTCTCCCATTTAAAAATGATTACATACCCCATACATTTATGTACAATTTTAAATGATGGCAGTAGAATTTAAAGATGCCCTTTTATGTGTTTCATTGCACTGCAGAGTGGCTAGAAAATCAAGGATGAAGTTCCTAGGAGATGAGATATTAGAAGGAAAGAGGTATTAGAAGTATAGTAGCAAGATATATTGTTATACTTTAAAAAATAGACCACATACTCAGAATACAAGATGTTGTATTTTAAAAAACAGACCTTTTACTTTAAGCTGTGCAAGACTGCAGAAAAATTTAAAATAATTAATTTGATAAAACACAATGTCAAGTACTAGGCAAGCTTATGAAGGTATTAGTCTCCCCCTCTGTTCTCCAAAATAATGCATCTCTAACTTTATTCTGGTGATTAACTTCTTACCTCTAAATAATATTATACCACTAGTTTTTGATTTATCCTATTTCAGTTTTGTCTCTTGGTATATCACAGTGATAAAGGTTTGATATTGACACTTTCTCTTGTTCTTCTTCCAATTTTATCACTACTCTCATTTTTGAGTCACCTCGGCATTTTTTTAAAATGCCTTCCTTCCTTCCTTCCTTCCTTCCTTCTTTCCTTCCTTCCTTCCTTCCGTCTTGTATTTATTTATTTATTTTTATGTGGTGCTAAGGATCGAACTCAGTGCCTCATGCATGCTAGGCAAGCACTCCCCCTGAGCTACAACTTCAGCCCATCTCTGCATTTTAAAATGTGATACTTATTCCTTTTTACCCCCAGAATTGGGGATTGAACTCAGGGGTGCTTTCCAACTGAATTATATTCCCAGCCCTTTTTAATTTTTAATTTAAAATAGGGTCTCACCATATTGCTGAGGCTGGCTTTGAACTTGCCATTCTCCTACCTCAGCTGCCCAAGAAGCTAGTATATAGGTGTGTGCTACTGTACCTGGCAGGATACTTATGTTTTTTCCTGGTTCATCATCTTTTTAATTTTTTAAATTTCTTCTTTTTAGTTATACATGACAGTAGAATATATTTTGACATATCATACATGGGGTAAAACTTCCCATTCTTGTGGTTGTACATGATGTGGAGTTACATTGGTCACGTATTCATATATGAACACAGAAAATTTGTGTCTGGTTCATTCCACTGTCTCTCCTACTTCTGACCCCCCTCCCTTCCCTTCATTCCCCTTTGTCTAATCCAAAGTACTTCTATTCTTCCTAACCCTCTCCCCTCCAATTGTGTATTAGTATCTGCATGTCAGAGAGAACATGTTGCCTTTTGGTTTTTTGGGTTTGGCTTTTTTCACTTAGGGTTTATCATCTTTTAAATCCTTCATTCCACATTTTACAAAAATGATTACATGGGCTATCTTGTCTTTACAGTTTTTTCTCCCTGCCTTAAATCTTTCAACTTTTGTTAACACTATTTATTCTTACAGTGTCGAGGTTAATAATATTTACATGTTGGTATGTAATTATAACCAAATCTTCCATGAGTTATCATAATTCTAAAAGTTAACATACTTTTTTTGAATTATGTAAATACTGTTCAATTTAAAGTACCAGGATCACATTTCCTTGTCCTTGTATTATGTGTCCAGAATCCTGTGGTAGTAAAGGAAAATGGTACTTGTGTAGAAATACATATTTTTCTACATTGTCTTGGAATTCCTCAGATCTTTTGCATCTCTCAGTTCCTGGTAGTTGCTAGGGGGCCTTCTTGTCATCCTGGAGGCAAGGGATCATAATCCCTCCATTTTCTATTTTTTATTATCTTATTTTGTTATGGAGTAAATTTTATTTTATTATTTTGGTTTTCTTGGGCTTGTTATTGCAGGCTTTTCTGAAAGGTCTGATTGTCAGTTTTTATTTGATTGTGAACCAGTAGAAAGATTGAGTACTGTAAAAGTGGATTGGCCTTTAAAAAATTGGTGCATATTAATTATAGAATAGTGGGTTTTATTGTTACATATTGGTACATGCATATAATTTTATCATTTTCACTCACCAGTACCTCCATTTACCCTTTCCTTTCCCCTCTTCTTGATCATCTTCCTCTACTCCAATTGACTTTCTACTTTCATAATACCCCACCCCCCACCATCTTGTGAGAGAAACATAAACTCTTGCCTTTCTAAATCTGACTTATTTCACTTACTATGATTTCTACCAGTTCCAACCATTTGGCTGCAAATGACATAATTTCAGCCTTTATTATGGCTGAATAAAACTCCATTTTATGTCTATAGCACATTTTCTTTATCCATTTATCTGTTGATAGCCACCTAGATTGATTGTATAACTTGGCTATTGTAAATTGTACTGCTATGTACATGGGAATATATCTCTAAAGCATGTTGACTTTAATTGTTTTTCACAGATATTGATTGAAAAGTGGTATACCTGGATCATATGGTGGTTCTATTTTTAGTTTGTTGAGGAATCTCCATACTGATTTTCCAAGTGGCTGTACAATCTACATCCCTACTAACAGTGTACAACAGTTTCCCACATCCTCACCAGCATTTATTGTTGTTTGTATTCTTGATGATTGTCATTCTGGATGGGGTGAAATGTAATCTTTATTTATTTATTTTTTTTGGTAATGAAGATTGAACCCAGAGCACCCTAACATTGATCTATACTCCCAGCCCTTTTTAATTTTTTTTTTTTTAATTTTGAGGCAAGGTCTTGCTAAGTTGCTGAGGCTGGCCTCAAACTTTAAATCCTCTTGCTTCAGCCTCCTGAGTTGCTATAATTTTAGATATGTTCCATTGCACTTGGCTTCTGTAGCTTTTCTTGCTGTTAATTTCTAATTTTACTTGCTTTGTGCCCAATGATTATATAATTATTTTATGATTTATAAGATTTAACTTTGAGAGAGTTCTATCAGCAACTGGAATGAAAGTGTATTTAGCTATTGCTGGATAAATATTCTGAAGATGTCTGTTAAGTCCATTTGATCTAAAGTATAGTTTAACTCCTTAGTACTTTTTGAGATTTTTTTTTTGCTATGGATGATCTCTTCTTTTAGTGAAAGAAGTATCTTGAAGTCACTTGCTAGTATTGAATTGGTGCCTATCTTCTGTCCTTTATGTTAATTAATGTTTATTTTATGAAACAGGGTGCATGATGTTGAGGGCATAAATTTTATAATTATTATATCTTCTTGTTGGATTGTTCCCTTCACTATTATGTATGACTGTGTTGTCTCTTTGGCCTGATTTTTAATTTTTTATTTGTTCTTTTTAGATATACAAGACAGTAGAGTGTATTTTGACATATGTACATGGAGTATAACTTATTCTAATCGGGATCTCATTCTTGTGGTTGTACATGATGTGGATTTTCACTGGTGGTGTATTCATAGGAAAATTATAGCTGATTCATTCTACTGTCTTTCCTATTTCAAGCCCTCCTTCCTTCCCTTTAATTTCCTTTGTCCATTATTCATTTCCTCTTTATTGTGTGTTAGCATCTGCATATCAGAGAGAACATTTAGCTTTTGTTTTTTTGGGGGATTTGCTTATTTCCCTTAGCATGGTAGTCTCCAGATTCATTCATTTACCTGAAAAAGTCATTAAGTCTTTCTTTATGGCTGAGTAATATTCCATTGTGTAAATATATCACATTTTCTTTATCTATTCATCTGTTAAAGGGCACCTAGTTGGTTCCATAGCTTAGCTATTTGGAATTGAGCTGCTATAAACATTGATGTGGATGCATCACTGTAGTATGCTGATTTTAAGTCCTTTGGGCATATATCAAGGAGTGGGATAACTGGGTCAAATGATGATTCCATTTCAAGTTTTCTAAGGAATCTCCATACTGATTTCTAGAGTGATTGAACATTCTGCTGAGCCACAACCCCAGCTCTCCCATCTCATTCTTAAGGTTTGGGAAATATTCAGTATTTCATTGTATAGGTTATCTATGCCATTAACCTGTATCTCTACTTCTTCCTTGAGGCCTACAAATTTTAAGTGAGGTCTCTTAATGTTGTTCTAGAGTTCTTGTCTTTTCTCTTCATAGTTCCTTTTTTTAAAAATTATTGATAAAATATTCTAGTTTATCTACTTTGTCTTCAAACTTGTATTTGACTTATTCTATTGGTGAGACTGACTGACTTTCCCCCTTTCTTCCTTCCCTCCCTCCCTTTCTCCCTCCCTCCTTCCCTCCCTCCCTTCCTTCCTTCCTTTCTTCCTCCCTCCCTTCCTTCCTTCCTTTCTTCCTTCCTCTCTCTCCCTCTCCTCCCTTCCCTTCCTTCCCTTTTTTCCTTCTTTCCTCCCTCCTTCCCTCCCTCTCTCCATTCCTTCCTTTCTACCAGGGATTGAATCCAGGGGTGCTTTACCTCTAAGCCACATCTCAGCCTATTTTTTAAAAAAATATCTATTTAGTTGTAGTTGGATATAATACCTTTATTTTATTTATTTTTATGTGGTGCTGAGAATCGAACCCAGCTTCTCGCACGTGCTAGGTGAGCACTCTACAGCTGAGCCACAATCCCAGCCCCTCAGCCCCTTTTTAAAATATTTTATTTAGAGACAGGGTCTCACTGAGTTGTTTAGGAACTTGCTAAGTTGTTGAGGCTGGCTTTGAATTCACAATTTTCCTGCCTCAGCCTTTCAAGCTGCTGGGTTGATAGCCATGCACCATTGCATCCATCTTATTGGTGAGACTTTCAACTGAGTTTTTTTGTTTGACTTGCTGAGCTTTTTATTTCTAAGACATCTGTTTGGTTCTTTTTCAGAATCTCTCTTTATTGAATTTCTCATTTATATCCTATATTGTCTATGTTAATTCATTCATTGAATAACAATAAATTCTTTGAATTTATTGATTATTTTAGGAATGAATATTTTTTGAATTCCTTGTTGGGCATTTTATCTATGGATTCAGTTTTTAGGGAATTTTGCACTTTTGGAAGCATCTTGTTGGCTTATTTTTTCACGTTTCCTATAATTCATGCTTTCCACCAGACCCAGGTACAGCACTCCTGTATCCAGTTCTGTTCTGTATCCACACCCAGCCTGTCTCACTACTTGTCACAATGTTCAGATTGCCAATTTCTAAAGGATGTGCATTCTACCTTCCTCTGATTTTCAGACCTGCAGACTGGTAATCTTGCTGCCTGTTGCCTAGAGCTTCCAAAGGGTGTGTATCACAATCTCACTCTTGAGGCCTGAATGCCTCTTGAAGTAGGCATCCACTGACCTGTTGAAAACAAAAGAGAAAGAGACCATTGGGTCTTAGAAATAAAAATGGAGAAGCTTACACAATGAAGCTTCTTTGAAGATGACTCCCCTTCCCTCAGGGAAGTGCAGGAAATTTTTTCTCCCCTGCCATCTTGCTGAGCAGGATCCAGGTCTCCTTTCTGCTTACTTCATATATGCCTGATGGCAGAGTCAGAGTCTGCAGTTTTTGAAATCACTTGAGATTTTTGTTTTCTTTACCTTCTTGGAGGGAAGCTTCCCCTTTCCCACTGAGCTGCTGCTTGTCTTATGCTGGTGTAATTTATTTGTTTTTAATTTTCTTATTATTCTAAAACCCAATTCTTCTGGAATTCACTGGGTTTCTGACTCTCTCTGTTGCACCAGTGCTTTACCATAGGGTCCCTCTGCCCCCTTCATGCATCTGCATATCTGTTGATTGGATTTAATCCTTGGGAGAAGTCAGTATGTGCCACATGCCTCTAATCTGCCATTTTCCAAAAGCCATATGTTGACCTTTTGACTAACTGGCCTGACTTTGAAATGAGGGGATGGGGCAATAGCTTGAATTAGGGACCTCCAGATGCCTGTAAGGAGGGATGTATAGCTAGAGTCTAGCACTCACATTGCTCACTCTAGTTCTCAGGTAGGTCAGTAGCCTTTGCAAGAGAACGCCCCTCTCCCCCCCCCCCCTTGTTTTTCTTTTTTTTGTTTTGGGAGTGGGGGCACTAGAGGTATGACTATGGAAGTGGGAAGAAAAGTGGAGAGTTGGTTATCTTACTGTTCTTGGCTGATTGTGTTGTATTTCTTTTTTTTCAAAAACAACTTTATCGAGATAATATCACATATAATTCGTCTGCGTAGAGTATATAATTCAGTGATTTTTTAAAGTATACTCAGAGTTGTTAGCCATCACCATATCAATATTAGAATATATTCACCACTCCAAAATAAACTTTGTAGTCATTGATAGTCACTTCCCATTTTCATGTAAGCTTTTCAGTTATAGATAATAACAATCACTAACTCACCTTATGGGTTTATAAATTTATTTATTCTGGACATTTTACATAAATGAAATCATATAATACAAAATATTTTGTGATGAGCTTCTTTCACTCAGCATAATGTTATTAAGTTTTATTCTTGATATTGCATATTTCAGAACTTCATGTGTTTTTATTGCAGAATAGCATTCCATTGCTTGGATATACCATACTTTATCCACTCATCAGCTAATAGATATTTAGGTGGTTTCACTTTTTGACTATTATAAATTCTTCTATTTACAAACATTTATATGTAAGTTTTTGTTTGGATATAAGTTTTAATTTCTTTTGGGTATATATCTAGGTGTGAAGGAGCTGGGTCTTATGGTAACTCTGTGTTTGAGGAATTGTCCAACTATTTTCTGAAGTTGTTGCACCATTTACCTTCCCACTCGCAATGCTTGAGATTATACACACCATCACCAACATTCATTATTGTTCAGCCTCTGGGTTATAGTAATTCTAGTAGGTGTGGTGATATTTCATGTTTTCAATGTACATTTCCCCTGATGACCATTCAGTTGAACTTTTCCCCATGTGCTTATTGGCTATCAATTTATATTTGACAATCATGTAATAAAAGTTGACTATAAACTCCATTGTCTGTGGGGCAAGGGCCATGGCTTTTCAACTGGTTAGCTTCACCTTAGGACAGTTAGGGGGCTACCTGGCTGTTTATTGGGGACACAAATACCAATAGCTCTATGCTTTCTTCCCTGAGGTGGTTTTCTTTCTTTGGAGCTTTCTTTTGTCCTTGTCTAGGGAGCATGAGTATAGTTGTGTGTATTCTGGAGCTGAGTGGGGAAGGAGGTTGTTGAATTGCCTATCCAGGATATAAACTTTCTTTATACCTGTGTTCTCAGGTGTATGTCTTATTCCCATGCCTGGTGTTCCTTCCTTGCTTTGTGTCCCCTTAATTTCAAGTCCCTTATTTAGTGTACCTTCTCCAGAGACTCTGATTTCTATTTCCTGTCTGAGTGTTTGAATGTGGGGGTCCTCAATATCTAGTAGTTACTTTCATAGACTTAAAAAAAATTTTTTTTGTAGTTGTACATGTATAGCATGCCTTTATTTTATTTTTTGTGGTGGTAAGGATCGAACCTAGTGTCAGGCAAATGCTCTGCCACTTAGCTACAGCCCCAGCCCATATTCATAGACTTTTAAACAACTTCTCTACTTTTAGAATCTAACTCATTCCACTTTCTGGGTGCCTGGTTCTTTTATATCCTGAGCCTTTTCAGAATTCTGTGGGTGAATCAATATATTCCTCTCTAGGCCTTTAGAGTTAACCTTGCTCTTCTTTTGTTTTGTTTCTCTTTTCTCCATTTTCTTTCCATCTTCACAGGTTGTCATTCAGCTTACCACAGTTCTGATATCTTTGGAGGAGTTCATCATTTTTTTCTCTTGAAACAGGAAATCATGTTTGCCCTTTTGATATAATATTTCTATAATATATTGAGGAGAAATTTGTCTTTAGAGTCACTAGTCAGGTAAAAAAAAAAATGATTGGCTATCTCCAATTTCTGTCCTGAGTGAAATAGTAAAGGGCATCAGAATGGTTGCCAGGTCATGATCATAGAAGTTTGGTTATAAGTCATGGGCAAAGAGCTTGTTTGTCTGCTTCCATAGTTCAGTGAGTTATTTCACCTCTGAGACCCAGTGAATATTCAGACCGTGGAGTAATCTCACCTGTAGGTACATGGTTGGTATCAGGGTGAGTAATACCTGAGTATAATTAATAATGAATAATTAATAGAGAATATAAGGAGAATAAAATATTTGAACAGGCTCTCTTAGTTTCCTACAATTTCAGTTTTCATTGCTATAAATAGAATTGATTTTGTTCAGAGAATGGAGGCATTCTTTTTTAAAAATGTATTTATTTATTGTTATATATGACAGCAGAGTGCATTTCAATTAATATTACACATATAGAGCACAATTTTTCATGTCTCTAGTTGTTCACAAAGTAGAGTCACAGCATTCGTGTCTTCATACATGTACTTGGAGTAATGATGTCCATCTCATTCCACCATCTTTCCTACCCTCCTTCCCCCTTCCTTCCCCTACTTCTCCTCTGCCCTATCTAAAGTTCCTCCATTCCTCCCATGCTCCCCCCACCCAAACCTGCATTCTTAATTTTGCTAAATCATAGGATAGCTGTCATTCTGATATGATATCTGGAGGGAGAGAAGATGAAAACTGTACCTGTCCACAATCTTCTATAAGATAATTTTAATCCAGTGTTTGTCAGAGATGTTTGTAATCTCAGGTTCCAGTTTTGTGTTTCCAGTTAGAAAGCCTGATTCAATCTTGTTAGCATATAAGCTTTTTTCACATGACTCTCCCATATTACCCCAAATTTAGCCCATTTGGTCAGAGTAAGTGTATGCGATAATGTTTGTAAGCACTTAGACCTGTGTGTTTGGTTCCATTTACCAATTGTCAGTCTCCAATTTAGCAACCTCAATGGAAAGTAAGTCTCCCCTAATAACTCTGACCAACATGGACTTGTCAGGTTCTAAGTGGCCCAGCTTGGATCCTGTGCTCAGTTTTGAGCCCATAGATAATATCAGAAGATGGTATTCTCTATGGGCCAGCTCTTGATTAAGTCCATAGCTCTTTGGATGTGGTAGGGGTTGATAAGGTGGGTAGTCCTATTGGAATCATTTAGAATTTGGAAATAGTCGCTTCCTGATAAAAACTGCATGTTTAATATAAAGAGACAAGATTATACAATACTTGTTCTCAAACCTTAGTGTCTTATTATAATGACCTGGAAGGCTTATTGAAACATAAATTCCTGGCCCCCCGCCTCCAAATATCTGATTTACTAGGACTGGGATGGGGCCCAAGGTTTTGCATTTTTAACAAGTTTCTAGGGGCTCCTGCTACTGATGGTCTTGGAACCACACTTTGAGAACCACTACTGTATAACAGTGACTCTTAAGCTTCAGTGTACAGAAACTTTTCTGAAAAGGTTTATTAAAATTGTTGTTTCTAGGGTTGGGGCTCAGTGGTTGTATGCTTTCCTTGCATGTGTAAGACATTGAATTGGATCCTCAGCACCACATTAAAAAAACAAATAAATAAAACAAGGATGTTATGTCTATCTATGACTAAAAAAATGTTAAAAAAATTATTATTTCTATGGTGTTACTTTTAGAAATTTGGTTTTTGGAAATATGAGGTGGAGTCCAGGAATCTGCATTTTTAAGTAACCCAGATAATTCTTTTTTTCTTTTTCTTCCATTTTTATTGGTACATTATATGTAATAGTAGGATTCATTGTTATGTATTTGTACATGTACTTAATCTAACAATATAACACTCCTTCCCTAGTACTGCCCCTTTCCAGATAATTCTTACATAGGAACCACAGGAGTTCAGTAGACCATAATATAAGAAATGCTGTTCTGTAGGTTTCAAGTTACAAGGATTAGAAATAAACTATCCTTAGCTGGGTGTAATTGTACATGCCTAAAATCCCAGCCACTCGGGAGACAGAAGCTGGAAGATGATAAGTTTGAGGTCTACCTTGGCAACTTAGGGAGATCTGTCCCAAAATAAAATAAAAAGGGCTTGGGATATCATTTAGTGGTAGAGTGTTTGCCTTATGTGTGTGAGGCCCTGGGTTTTTTTGCCACAAGAAAAAAGTCATTATTATTCTTATTTATTTGTTTTTATGACATTGGAACACTACGTTTAATAATATAATGATGTGCAGCATAGCATTTTTCCTTCCAACTATTATATGTTCTAGTCTAGGGACAAGCATTGCATTTAGTTGTCATGTTTATTTACCCTCTTTTAATATGATAAATTTGTTCCACCTTTCTTTATATTTTATCACATTGTTATTTTTTTCCTTCCACTTAAAAAAAGTCTTCGTTTTATTTATTACTTCCTTGTGACTAAATTGAGACTGTGCAATTTTTGGCCAAAATACTGCCAAGAATAGGTGATGTTGTGTTCTTCTCACATCACATGGAAGTGCTTTCATTGATAATTAATTTTGATTGCTAGTTCAGGTGTTGCATAATCACTGTGTAATTACTATGTTTTTCCCCCGGAAAAGTAGTTAAGTAGTTCAAATATCCTGTTATTCATAAAAAATTCCCCTTGAGTTTATCATTATTGCCTGATGTAATCTTTACTGTTATGGTTGAAATCAGCACTTCCTTCACATTTGCCAGTTAGCTCCCATTGTTCTACTGTAAGCAGTAAATATTTCTTCTCTCCCATTTGTTTATTATTAATATAGACTCATGAATTTCTTTTTTCCTGTCAGTTTATAATTCAATCTTGAACTTAATAATTTTGGTGCTTAAATTGTCCCCGATTTGGTCAAGTGGGAGCCTCTTCAAGCTAGCTCCTGTGTCCACTGATGTATCTTCTTCTTCTTCTTCCTTCTCCTTCCACCCTCTTTTTCTTCCTTTTTTTTGGTGGTACTTGGGTTTTAACACAGGGACACTCTACTCTTGGGCTACATCCCAAGCCCTTTAATTTTTTTTTTTTTAAATTTTGGGATAGAATCTCGCTACATCTTACCCAGGCTGGCTCCATCCTCTTGTCTCAGCTTCCTGAGTTGCTGGGATAGATGTGTGTTGCTGTGCCTGGCTACCATCATTTTTTTAAAAAGCGTTTATTTTTATCATAATAAGTTGCTTAGGCTCATTTGATACTTATCCTATTTCAGACAAAGAATAAACTATTTCTCTGAGAAGCCCAGGTTCCTTTTCGTGGGAAATGGTGGTAGAGACCAAGATCTGGGTGTGAGGTATGTAACATTACCATGATAACTTTACTTCTAGGCCCTTTCAGAGGGCAAGTCAAGGAAATTGTGCATGTAATGCACATAAACACACACACACACACACACATACAAATGTACATAAACTTAACACATGAACATATACATAAATGTGCATACTCACACATATACATAATTAAGAAATCATAAGTTCATACCAGTATCACCATCTTCAGTCTATCTCTACATATTTCTTTCTTGCCATCTTCCATTCTATATTTATTTATTTATTTAATAGTGGATCCCTGGCTTCAAACAACATCAAGATATGTATTTATTTTCCACATTCCCATAGTAGGATTAAATAGTTTCAGAATTGTTTCTAATCATATCAGTACAATAAACAAACTTTTGTTTTTCTCTTATAGCAAATTTCTCTAAGAATCAGTAGTCTCTGAGGCTGCCACTTTGAATTCTACATACTTTAAAACTTGTAGGTCTCAACCAACGTTGAGATTTTTTGCATTTATTGTTTACTTTTTCTTTCTGGGGTGATTTTGTCTGTGCTTTCCATAAGTTCTCTGTTTCCCTTTGTTCTTTTTCATAGTATCTTATAAGCTTTCCCTTCCTTATTCTACACCCTCAGGTTTGTGGTAGCAGCAGCGAGCTGATGGTGGATGTGTTGTATGAATTTGTTTTTCCCTTCTACATATGATGAAGTCTGCGATGTTCTATGTCCTAGTAATGCAGAAGGCACGGGGGCAGAACAGTTTTATAGTTTTTCAGGGGGTGAGGGGAATTAGGTGAGCATTATTATTCTCTGAATTAAGAAGCTTTTTTTTTTTTTTTTTTAGCAAAGGCTTTCATTAAATGAATCTTTTCACATAAAAAGATACTCTTAGTTCTCAAAGATGTTAAAAAGATTTTAATGAACAACTTTATGCAAATAATAATGAATAAACAAATGACTTAAACCATAACTTAATTAAAACCGACAAAAGAAAAAATTGAATACTGGCATAAAATCAGGTATGTAGGAGCAGGGGCTGTAGTGCAGTGGTGGAGTGCTTGCCTAGCACATGTGAGACACTGGGTTTGATCCTCAGCACCAAATTAAAAAAAATAAAATAAAGGTGTTGTGTTTATCTACAACAACACCAACATCCAAAACAGGTACATAGACTAATGGTACAGAATAGAAGATACAGAGACAACCCCACACACCTATAGTCTTGTAATCCTTGACAAGGTGCCAAAAACATTAGCTCAAATGGTGGTTCCATTCCAAGTTTTCTAAGGAATCTCCATACTGCTTTCCACATTGGCTGCACCAATTTGCAGTCCCACCAGCAATGTATGAGTGTGCTTTTCCCCCACATCCTTGCTAACACTTATTGTTGTTTGTGTTCTTAATAGCTGCCATTCTGACTGGAGTGAGATGAAATCTTAGAGTAGTTTTGATTTACATTTCTCAAATTGCTAGAGATGTTGAACATTTTTTCATATATTTGTTGATTGATGGTATATCTTCTTCTGAGAAGTGTCTATACAGTTCCTTAGCCCATTTGTTGATTAGATTATTTGGTTTTTTAGTGTTGAGTTTTTTGAGTTCTTTGTATATCCTTGAGATTAGTGCTCTATCTGATGTGCATGTGGTAAAAATTTGCTCCCAGGCTGTAGGCTCTCCCTTCACCTCACTGATTGATTCTTTTTCTGAGAACGTTTGCAGTTTGAATCCATCCCATTTATTCCTTAGTTTATACCCAAAGGACTTAAAAACAGCATACTACAGTGATGAAGCCATATCAATATTTATAGCAGCACAATTCACAGTAGCTAAATTGTGGAACCAATCTAGATGCCCTTCAATAAAGATGGATAAAGAAGATGTAGTATATATACACAATGGAATATTGCTCAGCATTAAAAGAGAATAAAATTATGCCATTTGCAGGTAAATGGATGGAGTTGGAGAATGTCATGCTAAGTGAAGTAAGCCATTTCCAAAAAACCAAAAGCCGAATGTTTTCTTTGATATAAGGATGCTGATTCATAGTGGGATAGGGAGAGGAAACATGGGAGGAATAGAGGAATTCTAGATAGGGCAGAGCGGTTGGAGGGGAAGGGAGGGCGCATTGGGGTAGGAAAGATGGTGGGATGAGATGGACATCATTACCATAGGGACATTTATGAAGACATGAATGGTGTGACTCTACTTTGTGTCACAGAAAATGAAAAAATTGTGCACCATTTGTGTACTATGAATTGAAATGCATTCTGCTGTCATGTATAACAAATTAGAAAAAGTAAATTAATTAATAAAAAAATACACTGGGGGCTGGGGTTGTAGCTCAGTGGTAGAGCCCTTGCCTAGCCTGTGTGGGGTCCTGGGTTTGATCCTTAGCACTACATAAATATAAATCAATAAAATAAAGGTGTTGTGCCATCTACAACTAAAAGTATTTTTTTAAAAAAAAACATATCTTGGAGTAAAGACAGCCTTTTAAATGAATATTGCTGTGAAAACTGGTTATCCATATGTAGAACAATGAAACTAGGCCCTTATCTCTCACCCTGTATAAAATTCACCTCAAAATGAATCAAAGACCTAGGAATTAGAAAATGTAGGGTTAACACTACAACATATAGGCCCAGGCAACAATTTTCTCAAAGGAATCCCTAAAGCTCAGGAAATAATGCCATGAGTTAGTAAATAGGATGGCATCTAATTAAAAAACTTCTGCACAGCAAAGGAAACAATTAAGATTATAAAGAGAGAACTCACAGAAAGGAAGAAAAATCTGCTAGCTACTCTTCTGACAGAGGATTAATATCCAGAATATATGCAAAGAACTAAAAAAAACTTTATACCAAAAACCAAATAACCCAGTTAATAAACGAGAAAATGAACTAAACAGATACTCTTGTTCAAAAGAAGAAATACAAATGGCCAACAAATATATGAAAAAATGTTCAATATCTGTAGCAATCCTTGTAATGTATCTGATTTTAGAGGAAATGCTTCCATTTTTTTCCCCAATCAGTATGATTTTGGCTTTGGTTTGTCTTATGTAGCCTTTGTGATTTGGAGGTAAGTTCCTTGTATTCCTTAGCCTCTTCATGTTTTTTTTTTCATGAAGGGATGTTGAATTTTGTCAAAGGCTTTTTCTGTATCTGTTGAGATGATCATGTGATTATTTACAGGGTTAATTATATTTCTTGTATAAGTTGAAACATCTTTTCATATTTGGACTGAAGTCAACTTGATCGTGATGTGTAATGCAGGTATCTTGGTGTTTGCTCTCATCCACTGACCCAAACTTGTTGAATTTGTTAGGGGAGTCTGGTGTGGTGTCCCTGCTGTGGGGCATTTTTTTTTTTAATTGAACTAAGGAGCACTGACTACTGAGCCACATCCACAGCCCTATTTTGTATTTTATTTGAAGACAGGGTCTCACTGAGTTGCTTAGTGCCTTGCTGTTGCTGAGGGTGGCTTTGAACTTGTGATTCTCCTATTTCAGCCTCCCAGCCACTAGGATTACAGGCGTGTGCCACGGTGCCCAGTTTTTTTTAGGGGAGCCTGTATGCTAAGCTCCATCCTCTTCTTGCTTGGCCAGCTCTGTGGTACTTCTCCTTTGAGACCCTCAACCCATGTGCTGGAGGAAGGTGTGTGGGACCTGTCAGCTTAGCCTCCATCCCCTTTTGGGTTTGGGGGAGATGGCACAGGGATCACTGCTTTCCATCTGACTCTGATCAACCCCAGTTTCTCCTACCTTCATCAGTCACACTCCTTTTCTCAGAGCTCAGACCACCAGTTTCAAATCAGTGTCTTTTCCTCTCCCATGTTCTGCAGGCAGAAAAAGTACCAGCTGAAGCTGTGGCTGTCCTAAGTTTCTTCCCAGTTTGTGTTGTAGTCAGTCTCTCTCTCTCTCTCTCTCTCTCCCTCCCTCCCTCCCTCTCTCCTCTCCCTCCCTCCCTCCCTCTCTCCTCTCCCTCTCTCCTTCTCTCTCTCTTTTGGTACCAGTACTGAGGATTGTACTCAGGGGCACTCAGCCACTGAGCCACCAACCCAGCCCTATTTTGTATTTTATTTAGAGAAAAATAAACTCTCTCGCTGAGTTCTTAGCACCTCACTGTTGCTGAGGCTGGCTGTGAACTCTGATCCTCCTGTCTCAGCCTCCTGAGCTGCTGGGATTATAGGCTTGTGCCACCATGACTGGTGTGATATGCTCTTAATAAATGTTTGATTAATAAAAAATCTTATTTTAGTGGACCTCTAGTTACCTCTAGTGCATTTTATTAGACACATTAACATAGTATGTGTGTTTTTGAATAAATTAGATGCAAATCAAAACTACACTGAGATTTCATCTAATTCCACATAGAATAACAATCATTAAGAATACCCAAAATAACAAAATGGCAGGGATACAGGTGTATGTGTGTGGGGTGGAGGAATGTTTATACACTGTTAATATGATTTTAAGTTAATCCAACCACCATGGAGATCAGTGTGGAGGTTTCTCAAAAGACCAGGAAGGGAACCATCACATGACCCAGCTATACCACTCCTTTATACTTATCCCAAAGAATTAAGGTCAGCAAACTTGAGCAGTACATGCCTACCCATGTTTACAGTAGTACAATTCACAGTTGACAAGTTATGGAACCAACTTAGGTTTCCATCAAGAGACAAATGGGAAAGAAAATATCACACACACACACACACACACACACACACACACACGTAAACACAGTGGAGTTTTTTTCAACCAAAAAGAAGAACACAACTATGTCATTTACAAGAAAATGGATGGAGCTTGGGAACATTCTGAGAGAAGCCAGACTCAGAAAGATAAGTATTGTATGCTTTCTGTCATATGCAGAAAGTGGAGAGAAGAAATAAAAAAACCCACATGCACACAGAAGAGAGATTGGAAGAATAGAGAAAGGGATTTAGGTGAGGGAGGATAAAAGGGATTGGGGAGGTATAGCAGAATGAAATAATCAATTTGTGCCATGTGCATGTGTGAATGCATCATAGGAATTCTACTATAATGTATACTTATATCAATAAAATTTTAAAAAAGACAGTGAAAAGGCAAGTCTCAGACTAATAGAAAATATTTATAATGCAAATAACTGACAAAAATATATTTAGACTAGGACTTAAAATCAACATACTATAGTAACGGAGCCACATCTATGTTTATAGCAGCTCAATTCACAGTAGTTAAACTGTGGAACCAACTTAGATGCTCTTCAATAGATGAATGGATAAAGAAACTGTGGTGTAGATATACACAGTGGAATATTACTCAGCATTAAAAGAGAATAAAATTATGGCATCTGCAGGTAAATGGATGGAGTTGGAGAATATCATGCTAAGTGAAAAAAAAGCCGATCCCAAAAAACCAAATGTTCTCTCTGATAAGTGGATGCTGATCCATAATGGGGGAAGTTAAGGGGCATGGGAAAAATGGAGGAACTGTGATTGGGCAAAGGGGAGGGAGGGAAGGAAGGGGGCATAGGGGCAGGAAAGATAGTGGAATGAGATGGACATCATTACCCTAGGTACCTGTATGATTGCACATATGGTGCAATGCTACATAATGTACAACCAGAGAAATGAAATTGTGTACAATGTGTCAAAATGCATTCTGCTCTCATATATATATATAATATTTATATATATATTTAAATAAATAAATTTAAAAAATATATATTTAGACTATATAATTAAACTCTTATAACTCAGTAATATGACAACTCAAATTTTAAAGACTGGCACATTTTAAGAGACATATCACAAAAGAAGATATATAAATGATCTAGCAAGGACATGAAAAGATGCTTAGCACAATTTGCCTCTCAGGGAAATTGAAATTAAAACCATAATTATAAAAAGTCTATTGACGCACCTCTACACACTTAGCAGAAAGGCTAAAATAAAAGACTGAAAATATTAAGTTCAATTAATAACTAATTATGAACTTATAATTTTTTGACTTTATGTTTTCACAGGGAAGACCTTGTGGAATGTCCAAAATATTTCCTAAATCTTTCTTACTTGGGATGTTTTAACTCCCAGATTTTATTCTGTGTGAATCTTATCAAGGCTTGGTTTTAGACCTTGTGATGTGGGTGTAGAGCAGGCCTTAATCTGGGGACATGAGCCTTATACTTTTTTTTTTTTGGTGAACTGGGACATTCCTATACATGAGTGTGGTAAGCTTAAAGTGGATTTTTAGGTAATTTCTGGTAAGTCCTCATTATCTCTGATGGGGTCCAGGAAATGCTACCCCAGAATATTTTAAGATATAGGAATTTGAGAAAACAATAGAAACAGGAAGGTCGTTTTCATTTTTTCCCTGAACCCTACGAGGGATTTTTTTTTTTTTTTTTTCTGAGTACCTGGCATTGAACTCAGGAGCCCTTGACTACTGAGCCACATCCACAGCCCTATTTTGTATTTTATTTAGAGACAGGATCTTACTGAGTTGCTTAGTGCCTTTCAAGGATGGCTTTGAACTCACGGTCCTCTTGCCTTAGCCTCCTTAAGTGTGGACCACTGTCTTGCATATGAGAGATTTTTAATCCTTCTGTGTAGCAGGTTGTAAAGATGACTTCCTTGTATTCAAAGAAAGTAGACTGCTTATCTCCAAAGACATAGTCCTAGAGTAGAATCTGAGCAAACAGGCCAGTTTATTTTCATTTCATTATACCCTTTTGCCCTATTGTTTTGCTTCTTAACTGTCCATTCTTCATCATACCTAGCAGAAAAATGTACAGATTTGTTTCTTTGGATTTTAATTTCCTTATGAAGATTCCCATCTCACATAAAACACATTAAATAAATCTGTATGCTTTTCTGTTGTTAATTGTCTTTGTCAGTTTTCCTTTTAGACACAGCCAGGGCCCCTAAGTGTTAAGGAAAACCTTTTCCTCTCCTATACCTCCAGTGACTATCATCTGCTGTTTCTCATATTTTCCTTTTAAGGTTAACTTGTGATTTTTGACTTAGTTATATAGCAGTTATGGAGGGGGATTGCTTTTTCTCTACAATTGGAGTTTTCCACATGCTTTTGCTAATACCGTGTTAAAAAAAAGGAAGAGTTTCTTTCTGCTAATCATAATAATTTTATAATGATTGGTGATATTTTTAAAAGTTCAGTCTTAGGTATATAGGATTGGACTTACAATCTTTAGTTTATGAATTACTCTTATCACTGTTTTATTATTTGTTTGAAAATAGTTTTGTACTGTGTTTATAAGTATGGCTATTTAAAAAATAATATAATAAGTACTTCTGAGACTATAATTGAACACAAGAACTACAATATTATCAGGAAGTCACATGAGTTTTTCATTAAGAAATGAAAAAGCAAGTTATAAAGTAGGAAAAAATATTTGCAATGCATTTAAACTTAGAATGTACGAGTGTCAAGAATATATTAGCAATTAATAGAAATCAATAAGAGCACAAATGACCCTATAAAATGGGTAAAAATGATGAATTGTCATTTCTTAGAGAAAATATATAAGATCAGTAATCACATAAAGAGGTGTTCAGAACCAGGCATGGTAGCATGCCCCTGTAATCCCAGCAGCTCAGGAGGCTGAGGAAGGAGGATCTTGAGTTCACAGCCAGCCCCAGCAACATCGAGGAGGTTGCTAAGTAACCCATGAGAACCTTTCTTTAAGTAAGATACAAAAAAGCCTGGGGATGTGGCTCAGTGGTTGAGTGCCCCTGAGTTCCATCCCTGGTATTCCTCCCCCCACCAAAAAAAAAAAGAGGTGTTCAGGCTGATTACTGATCCAGGAATGCAAATTAAGACCATAATCAGATACCATTTATATAGGTAAAAATTTTGAAACCTGACAAAAATTAATAGAGGGTCTTGTCCAATAGGATCTCTGTAACCATCTTTGAACCTAGTTTGGTATTAAATTGAAAAGTTGAACTTTCACATATCTGATAAGCCAGTAATTACATTCTGAGGTACTCTTGCACATGTGTACAAGGGTGTGTGTGTACATTATATATTATATTCATTTAAACAAATCACAGACTTCAGTGACATTAAAATAACTGTGTATTTCTTGCTTACATTGCAAGGAGATTTCAGTTGACTGTGTCAATGTGCAAACCTGGGCCTTTGTTCCTGGTAGTATCTGTTATGTTCTAAGCAATCAGTAGCCACAACTGTCCTTATGTCTTTTTATTCTAGGACACAGCATCTATGAATTGATGTCCTTTCTTGAAGTAGAGGGAAAGAGCAAAATAACTGGTAGAAACTTGTGATGCTTCCTAATGTTTCAGTTTAGAAATGGCACACATAATATTTGCTCATGTTCCCTGGGTCAAAACTATGGCCACACCCAAGTAAAGTGGGGTCATGTACTTTCATGGAGAGAATGGCAAGTCATACCTACTGAGTGTGACTTTCACTGAATGAGAGTATATATTTCCTCTTAAAGAGTAAGGAGGGGACTATGAAGAGTGAACCACTGCAAACAATAATACAATTCAACTATGTAAATTTATTTATAAAATACCTGTCAAGTACCTATCATATGCTAAGGATACATCAGAGACAAAAACAGGAAAACATTTTCTGTCTCATATATTTTCCTAGATACCAGCAACAATGGATAATCAACTAATAGGTTGATAGATACCAGCGATAGTTGATAGTCAACTAATAGGTTGAGAAAAAGATCCTAGTAACAAATTTCTTAGGAAAAAATCTAATTGAAGAAAACTTCATTGAAGTATGTGTAAAAGATGGAGAGAGATTATGGTTCTTAAAGGGAGGACTCAATGGTGTAAAGATTTTATTTTCCTTGTAATTAATATAAATATAATAGATATCCAATCAAACTTCTAAGGAAAAAACTTGAGATTACTTTTTTAAAAAAATTTGTTCTAATTATACATGACAGCACAATGCATTTTGATACACTGTACACAAATTCCTTTGGCTATACACAATGCAGAGTCACATCAGTTGTTTGATCTTACATGTTTACAGGGTAATAATGTCTGTCTCATCCCACTGTTTGTCACCCCCCTACACCTCCTTCTCTCCCCTCAATCCCCTCTGCCCAATCCAAAGTTCCTCCATTCTCCCTAACTGCTGCCCTACCTTATGGATCAGTATCCGCATATCAGAGAAAACATTCAGCCTTTGGATTTTTTGGGATTGGCTTATTTTGTTTAGGTGATATTCTCCAGCTCCATTTATTTACCTGAATATGCCATAATTTCATTCTTCTTTATGGCTGAGTAATACTCCATTTATATATATGTATATGTATGTATGTATATATATACATACATACATATACATATATATATATTATATGTATATATAAAATTTTCTTTATCCATTCATCTGTTAAAGGGCATCTAGTTTTGTTCCATAGTTTAGCTATTATGAATTGAGCTGCTATAAACATTGATGTGGCTATGTCACTGTAGTATGCTGTTTTTAAGTCCTTTGGGTATAGATCAAGGAGAGGGATAGCTGGGTCAAATGGTGGTTCCATTCCAAGTTTTCTGAGGAATCTCCATACTGATTTACAGAGTAGTTACACCAATTTGCAGTCCCACCAGCAATGTATAAGTATACCTTTTCCTTACATCCTCACCATCACTTATTATTGCTTGTATTCTTGAAAACTGCCATTCTGACTGAGTGATATGAAATCTCAGTGTAGTTTTGATTTGCATTTCTCTAATTGCTAGTGATGTTGAACATATTTTTATATATTTGTTGATAGATTGTACTTCTTCTGTGAAGTGTCTGTTCAATTCCTTAGCCCATTTATTGATTGGGTTATTTGTTTTGGTGTTAAGTTTTTGAGTTCTTTATATATCCTGGAGATAAATGCTCTATCTGAGGTGCACGTGGAAAAGATTTTCTCCCATTCTGTAGGCTCTCTCTTCATGTTCTTGATTGTTTCCTTTTCTGAGAAGAAGCTTTTTAGTTTCAGTCTATCCCATTTATTGATTCTTGATTTCACTTCTTGTTCTTTAGGAATCTTGTTAAGGAAGTCAGGTCCTAAGCCAAATGATAAATAGTTGTACCTATTTTTACTTTTATTAGGCACAGGGTCTCTGTTCTAGTGCCTAAGTCTATGATACACTTTGAATTGAATTTTGTTCAGGGTGAGAGACAGGAGTTTAATTTTATTTTGCTACATATGGATTTCCAGTTTTCTTGGCACCATTTGTTGAAAAGGCTATCTTTTCTCCAGTGTATGTTTTTGGTGTGACATATTACTTCTTAAGTTCATAAAGCAGAGTAAACCTGAGGAGTGGGAGTAGGAGTAGGGAAGGAAATTTTTATTCTTCTCACTGCTTCATTTTGTTATTTTAGTAATTTTAGAATTTATATGGTTAAAAACAAACCATATTTAAGAATAGCCAATGTCTTATAAGAGCTGCTTGCCCCAAAATATAAATTTTCAAATGTAACATGACAAGCTCTTATGATTTTAAAGATGATTTTCAGCAAGTCCTTTGATAAGTGCTAATATCTTCTTGCTTACTAGTATTACTTAGCTTTGACAATGACAAAAGATAATAATTTGAAATCTTTTGTTATTCTGAGTTTTGGACTTCTGGTAATCTTGCTCAGAGAATTTTTTTTTCCCAAGGAGTAATCTACTTACTTAACTAAAATGAAAATATATGATTTGTTGACCAAGAATATACGAATAATAATGTTAGACTCATAGGCTTCATGAACTTCTTTCATCATTTAATTTTTTTAAAAATATCTTTTTTAGTTGTTGATGGACCTTTATTTTATTCATTTATTTATATGTGGTGCTAAGAATTGAACCCAGGGCCTCTCACATGTGAGCCAAGTGTTCTTCCACAATCCCAGCCCTCATCATTTAATTTTTACATTAACATGATTAATAATAGTTATTGTTGGGTATAATGGTATGTTCTTGTAGAACCAACTACCTAGGAGGCTGAGCAGAAGGATTACTTGGCTCAGGAGTCGGAGACCAACCCGGGTGACATTGTGAGACCTTATCTCTAAAGTAATGAAAATAAAAACAGTTATTTATTGAGCACTGTTTTTGATACTCTGCTAGTCGCTTTTCAATACTGATAATGTATACCTTAAGAAATAAATACTTGTGATAAATGAATACTTTACCACAATTTATCATACAAGAAAATTCAGAGAACCTAAGTAATGTGTTTAAAGTCATCAAGTTAGTAAATGACAGACCTAAAATCTGAACTTGAGCTGACTCCAGAATCTTTCTTGGGGACCTTGGATAGTGCTGGAAAACAGATCATGAAGTTCCTAATACTTTCTTTCTAGATAAGAAAAAAATGAATAGGGGAAATTGCAGGTACTGAGTATCTAAACTAATTTTAAGTGTCTGCATGGGCTTCTGAGAAGGTGATTTGGCACTTGAAACAAGATGAAAGGATATAGGGAAAGAAGAAAGAGTGACTGGGGAGGAAAAGATAGTATTCAAGAGAGGAACAGCAGTGCAATTGTCAGGAGCAAGACAAGAACCTGTTTCTTTGGCAAAGAATGATTTTTCAGAAGATTGATTTCTAAAAATTGGTTTGTTAAAGCTGAACTTCCCGAAGTATGTTCAACTGAATGGTGCTTCTGTTACATGCAAAGAGGTGTTCCTTGGCCAAATGAGTCTGGGAAATACTCCATTAATCAGTTAAATAGGGGTTCTTAAAGTGGCTAATGTGCTCAAGTGTGCACTGCAACTCTCAGAGGCCTGTAGGAGGTACTATATTCCACATCTTGATGACTGTGGAATACTTTCATTGCTTTTAATGAGACTAGTGTTTCAAAGCAGAACTTTGGGGAAACCTGGTAATAGATGTTGATCTTTCCTTTGTGTTGTGCAAAAATGTCAATAGGATATTATATATAACCATTGAATTTTTATATGGACTATTTTAAACCTCATATGTCTATAGTAATTTCTTAATTATGATGGAGTTGTGTTCCAAAAATTTATTTCATCGTTATTTTTTGGCTCTTGGATGCATTTCCCATAGCTATAATGTTAGTGATGATTAGCTTCTACAAAAATTCATTTAACTTATAATGAAATCAGGGTATATTACCATTAAACATTTCTAACCAGTGTTTATATCATGATTTTTAGTAAGAAATGTCTTCTGAATTCTAACTTGGAGTGCCTTGAGCACAATTAAGTAACTTCACAGAGCAAAATTTCTATTGGAAGGGTGGATATGATGTATTTTTCTCCTAGGTCCTCATAGGTTGGCAGCATCTGTATAGATATCTCTCTACAAAAGGGTTGTAATTTAAATGTTTCTTTAGGTAAGTACTACCCTACTTCTTTTTTAAATTTATTTTTTAATTATAGGTGGACACGATATCTTTATTTTATTTTATATAGAGCTGAGGATCGAACCCAGTCATACATGCTAGCGAGTGCTCTACCTCTGAGCCACAACCCCAGCCCCTATCCTACTTCTTTGAAATTGAGAACAATTATTGTTTCCAAGAGACCCTGTGGACTGTATGTATTTGTCTATATATATTTTATAATTTTGCTCTGTTTATAGTGTTTTTATTTGGAAAAACATAAAAGGAACAAATTTTAATAAGAAAAAATTTTATTCAGCCCTTTGATAGTCTCCGACTCTTCAAATATCAGGAAAAGAATAGAAACGTTAAATGGGTACATATCCACAATTCAATGTAGATGAACTTATGATGAAAATAACACCAGAATTAAAAAATAAAATTCTTATTCTTTGATCAGTTTGATAAACTACTTTCCCAACCAAGTAATTATGCAGATATTTAGAAAGACAGTTTTGTTTTTTGAAATTGCATTAATGATAGACTTTTTTTTTTTTTTTTTTTGTACCAGGGATTGAACTCAGTGGCACTCAACCACTAAGCCACATTCCCAGCTCTTTTTTTTTTTTTTCTTTTTGGTATTTTATTTAGAGGCAGGATCTCATTGAATTGCTTAGTGCCTTGCTTTTGCTGAGACTGGCTTTGAACTAGTAATCCTCCTGCCTCAGCCTCCTGAGTTACTGGGATTCCAAGCATGTGCCACTGTGCCCAGCTAATGGTAGACATTTTGACACAGAAAATTTATTTATTATTTATTTATATTTTATGGTTGTTATTGGAGTGCTATAATGACACATAGTAGTATGATCTATTGTGACATATTTGTACATGCACATAACATAATTTGATCAGTTTTATTCCCCAGTACTTTTCCTTTTCTTCCCCTCTTCTCTTCCCCTGATCCTCTTCCTCTACTCTACTAGTCTTCCTTCTATTATTTTTAAAATCAGTACATTTTAATTATATATAAAAGTGGGATTCATTGTGGTATATTTGTATGTGGACATGGCATAATGGTCAATTTTGTTCCTCAGTACTTTGCGTTGCCTTCTCCTCTTCCTTCTCTCTTAAGCCCCTTCCTCTGTTCTATTGGGCTCCTATTTTCATGAGATACCTTTTTTATTCATTTTTTTCCTCTCTGGTTTCCATATATGAGGGAAAACATTTGACTCTTGACTTTTTGAGTCTGGCTTATGTTCTCTGGTTCTACCCATTTACCAGCAAATAACATAATTTCATTCTTTACGGCCAAGTAAAACTCCATCGTGTATATATACCACATTTTCTTTGTCCTTTTTCCTGTTGAGAGGCACCTGAACTGGTTCCATACTTCACTTATATGAATTGCGTGACACAGAAATTTTAAATTATGCATTTGCTAATTCAGTTTTTTGCCTCCCTTTCCAATTTCTTGGCTTTCCCTAGCCTTTTTTCTGTGATATGTTCTCTTTCATTTACTTCTGTGTATCTAAGGGATACCAAATTAGTAGGGATGCTTCCTAGGAGGGACAGAATTACTTTAGGGTTATCTGGTTCAAGTAATATTAATAAACTATACCTGTAGATTTGAGCCCATCACTGGCTAATTAACTGCAGCATCCATATCCACTTTTACCTTTTGGCAGTTAACTAAAAGGTTGTGGTTGATTCCATAGAAGCTTAGTCTCATAACCTGAAAACATTTTAGAATGCATTTAATACTGACTAGGTCAATATTCTTATATTCATATATGAGTGGAGGTGTGTCTTCTTAAATGTCCTAAAGAGCCCCAATTTGTGTCACCATTCCACTATGCTATTTGGTAAGAGGATTTAACTTTGGATTTTTCTCTCAGTCTGTTGTGTTGTTGGAGTCAACATGGTGGGCCAGTAGAGAATATGGACACTGGATGAAAAGAGAAGCTCTAGGATCATTTTATCATTAGATTAAATAAATAAATAAATATATGCATATGTATACACACATATGTGTTATATATATATATATATATATATATATATATATATATATATATACACACACACACACACACACACACACACACACATACACAGATTATAAGATATTTTAGATTTGTACTGCCCCTTCTTGACTTTTCCTACATCTGACGAATTTCACATTTTAGGAAACTAACATAAAAGGGAAGATTTGAATGCTGATTCTTACATTAGGCAGGGAAAGGGTTATTACCATCTGTAGTTCATTGTTATTAGTTTTCTCAGTCTTGCCCATTTGAGGATCAAAGGCTTCATTTAATGATCTTGAACTCAAATTCCTTACAGGGCAGCACACATTCTGACTCTTGGCCACTGGGCCTTTTGTGTTCTTGGTAAATATACAATGCCATAATGCACATGCTGTTCTGGGTATTCAAATGACATATACCCTTCTGCTTTTAATAACAATATCCCTTTTCTAAACACTGCCATTAAAGATAGAATGGTTCTTCCATTAGCAAAAGTTTTTTTTTTTTTTTAATGGATGATTGTCACACAATTTTTTGGTTCCTAAATCTGGGTTGCATTTCTGTCGTTGCAAAAAACAGAGCTGAACTTTAAGTTTTCTATTTACCAAGGAAAGAAATTATTGTCTGCCTATACAAAGAAGAGTAATTCTTTTCCACATAAGAAAATATACTTACTAATATTTGGTTCAAGTTTATAACCACTGGGTAAAAATGAATTGCCACCCCCCTAACCCCTGCCCACCCCATTAGTGATTTAATCCAGGGCTTTATGCATGCTAGGCAAGAACTCTACCACTGAGCCATATCCTCACCCCTTTTTATTTTTTATTTTGAGCCAAGTTCTTCTTAATTGCCAAGGCTGACCTTAGGATCCTCTTGCTTCAGCCTCCTGACTAACTGGGATTATGGATGAGGGCCACAGCACAGGCATGAATTGCCTTTTTATAGTAAAAACAATGCCTTTAAACAGAGAGAAATCTATGGATAGTATAAGGGCAATCACATAATAAACCTACTGAAAAGCAGTTATAGAACCTGCAAGAATTCTCCTTTGCTTGGCTTTGTCACATGGTCATAGTTTGTGGGAGAATTTTGACCTTATTTAATGCAAAAGATGCATGTGTTTTCTTAATTAATGGGTATGGAATGAAGGGAATGTCTTTTGGAAGGACCAAATTGCCTTTTATATTCTTTTATAACATTGCAATTGCCTTTCTATTTGAAGTAATTACCTGACTAAAAATGCAACTATTGGAAAAACAAGGAATATATTTGGTGAAAGTGACATTTTGTAAGAATTTAAATTTTCTTACACTTTTGTGTATTTGTGGTATTTCTTACTAAAAAGGCTATATACTAATAGTTATTTGTCATGTGACATAAAAGAGTATAACATAAGACTATTTGCAGCTTCTAATTTTTTAATACTATAATTGATTTCTTTTGACATTTACCATTTCTGCTTACATGAAGCATTATTATATCTGTGAAGTGTTTTTGGCTTTAAAGAAACTTTAGAACTGAGGAAATGATTAATATTAAGATTTTAATCTTCTAAACTCTACCTCTAGTTATTTAATTTTATATGGATTTCATACAGTGTTCATGAAGCAAACATATCCTAATTGTATCTTGATACAGAATAATGTTTATAATTTTCAGCATGCACATATATTCCAATCATGCTGAGATAACACTCATGTTCAAACAACAGTAGCAGGTTTGATGTTTAAAAGAAACACTTGCTGGCTGTAGGACATTTCATTTGAGGCATGGACTGGAAACCATGTTGAGCATGCTAAGTGATTCCATCTGACTTGCAGAAAATTACAATGGACTACATTTTTGCTTTGCACATGTGCCACTGACAAAGCCAATTGGCTGGAGTAGGCATTTTGAAATGGACATTTCTGGCTGGAGTTTTTCGAAGACAGTGTTTTAAAAACAACATTAAAAAAAGCCCACTATTCATTGATTACATATAAATAGCAAATGATTAAAGGAAACAAGATGCAATGATAAAAAGGATGAAAGCATTAAATTTTGTGCACAATTTTAATTTATTTTACTTGTGATAGTTTTAAAAATTATTATACTAACATAAAAAGAGTCAAGTTTCCTAAAAAAAGCAAAAGACTTAGAATTAAACTCAAATATTACAGGGAAGTATATATTGTATAGTATAATAAGGAAAAAGATTTGACATGGCTTCTTTTATAAATGTTTAATGATAACTGTATGTTGATCTTGAACTTACTGAGTGAAGACTTAGAAAATCTAGGTGAATCAATGTTCTTTTGTCCTTTGAGGAAATGCAGTCTAGGTTGGAAAAAAACTCAACTTCATGCAAAAATTTCTGAGTATGAGTCCTTGCTTTGTTGTTGACTGACTTTGCCCATATAAAATACATTTTGTTCTAGCTTTGGGTTTCCCTCAAAATGTGGTCATACATTTGCCTCATCCTGTCATTGTCGGTAATGAACTGTTATTTACTAGTGGCTTAAGCTCCTGGTAAGAAAGCCATTTTTGTAAATTCAGCGTATTATTTTTATAGTGTGCAGTAACTGAATAGACCAAGCCAAAGCTTATGAACCACATGTGGCATTGGGAGATGGATGGGTACTCAGGAATAGTTACACAAACCTTTTAGTTAGTTAGGATCTACCATGGGTTTCTCTTAAAATCTTTGCTCAATACTGTTAGAGTTACAAGACAAATATATGCTAGTGTCCCACCCCAAAGGAAGGAAAGAAACCAATATGAGCTCTTTGCAGCATCTGTGAGAATGAAGAACATTCTTATCAATCTGTCAACATTTCAGAAAATGTTGATATCACTCAAAGGGATAGGTAGTTATTGTAAAGGGCCCCAGATAAACAGAAGGACTTTAGTTACATTAATGTAGAACTCAGTCTCTGTACAGAAAAAGTGGTTCCACATAGATAAAGGGTAGTAAAATAGAAGGTAACTGGTTACTGTTGCCACAGTAATCGAGAGCAAGATGAGGTCTGGGGTAAACATGTCTCTTGTTGAAATCTGAAATTCCTTGGGTGAATAATACGGCTGGAGTGTTTGAATGAGTGCTGCTTGTTCAGAGTGTCTCAAGCCCAGAAAGATCAGTTAATCTTTGAGGGAAATGAAATTTAACTTATTTCAAATTCAGCTACTTTGTTTGATTCAGGAAGCCACAACAGTTAAAAGCAAGGCTATCACTAGGCACTGTGGCGCATGCCTGTAATCCCAGTGGCTCAAAGGCTGAGGCGGGAGGATTGCAAGTTCAAAGCCAGCCTCAGCAACTTTGTGAGGTACTAAGCAACTCAGTGAGACCCTGTCTCTAAATAAAATGCAGAATAAAGAGGTCTGGGGATGTGGCTCAGTGGTTAAGTACCCCTGAATTAAAAAAAAAAAAAGTAAGGATATCAGAAAATGTCTCTGAAACAGGAACAATTCAGAAGGCTGATGAATAAGATCTGAGTTGTCCAGCTACAGAAATAAGATCCTGATTTTTAGACCAATTGTGATATTTTAGTAATCTAATAAAAGGCCCCGGGGGAAAAAAGAAACCAACACAAGTTAAATGCTGACTTGTGCCATATACAGCGCTGTGATTGATAGACATCATGTGATCAACTCTGTTAGTTGAAGGTCTCACAACAGCAATTTTTGACTGCTTACTGTGTGCCAGGTACTTTGCTGGGAGTCTGATCAGAGGGGATGCCACTGATCCTTCTTGACTGTGACCCTATGTTGCCAAATGTGAGAAGCTCTCTGGGCTTTGGATTTAAGTTATTCCTGATTGACTTGCACTTGAGATTTACATGTTTGCTTGAGTCTTGTAATGGTCAGACTGAGTTTTCACCATTGTGGTGTTTCTTTTATTAAACTACTGTGCTGTATATGTGTAATAAAAATTGTAATGCATTCTGCTGTCATTTATTTTTTTTAAAAAATCAATTAAAAATTAAAAAAAGAAAAAAAGAACAGAAATTAAGCTGTTTGAATGTACATATGTTAATTAAATATTAAGACAATTGATTATCTTGCAAACACTCTTAATTTTATTAGAAAAGAAGTGAATTCCAATCCAGGAGCGTTGGCGCATGTCTACTTGGGAAGCTGAGGCAGGAGGATTGCAGGTGTGAGGTCAACCTAGGCAAGTTAATTAGACCTTATCTCAAAATGAAAAATAAAAAGGGCTGGGGATATGTAGCACAGTGTTAAAATGCTCTTGGGTTTAATCCTTAGTATTGCAAAAACAAGAACAGACAGATAAAAATAAATGAGTTTCACACGACGATGTATCCCTTTATATTATTTGCTTCTTGTACATTGTCTGATTCATGTACTCATTTATGTTTAATCTTATACTGATAGTTCTAAAGAAATGCCTATGTCCTTCTTAATTCTGAATATTACATGGAGTAATAATAACAATAAAAGGAAACACTTTGAGACCACATTTAAAATATAAGTTATAAAATTTCACTTGGCTAGGGATAAGGGGGAAGAAATCATGTTTTTATGGTTTTGATTTAGACTAAGAAATTTGTTTTACAACTACAAAATTAAAGCCATGTATCTTTCCTAAAGTGTAAGAGAAAAATCTCAAACATCTCTTAGAAGTTTAGCAATGGTTTTTTTTTTTTTTTTGCACATGCAGTTTCTCCTTCTCAGATTGCCTTCACCAACCTGAAGGCTTATCAGCCACAGCCAGAGCTGATTCTGAGACTCTGATCTGCTGGTGTGACTTTCTATGTGAAGCCCTGCTGTATTAGTTCTCTGCTAGTTTACAGAGTTTTTTTTGTGCCTTACCTTTAATTATTTCATGTATTAAGTTATGGTATAATGACTTGTTTTAGTGTTTCTGGACCTCAGTATTTCTTTATTGAGATCAGGGACCATATTTTATTCATGTTTTTAATCTTTAGTATCAGTTTCAAGCATATAGCAAGTAGCCAGTGTCTGGATGGAATGAATATGCTAAATATATATATATATATATATATATATATATATATACACACACACACACACACACACACACACACACACACACACACACCCCTAGAGTTGCTTTACCACTGACCCACATCCCTAGCCCTTTATATATTTATATATATTATTTTGAAACAGGGTCTCACTAAGTTGTTTATAGCCTTGCTAAATTACTGAGACTGGCCTTGAATTTGCAATCCTCTTGCCTCAGCCACCTGAGTTGCTGGGATTACAGGTGTGTGCCACTGCACAGCTCATATTTTGGTTTTTAAAAAGACCATGTATGAGATTAAGATCATTGAGTACTGTGAACTCCATGCAAAAACATTTATTTTAAAGATAGCTTAATTTGGAATTAAAATAGCTTTTCTTTTGAACATTGAATTTATTTATTTATAGATATACATGACAGTAGAATGTTTTTTGACACTTTTTACGTACATGGAGTATAACTTATTCTAATTGGGATCCCATTCTTGTGGTTGAACATGATGTAGAATTACACGAATACTCATGTATTCATTTATGAACATAGGGAAGTTATGTCTGATTTATTCTACTGTCTTTCCTATTCCCATCCCCCTCCCTTTCCCTTCATTCCCCTTTGTCTAATCCAGTGAACTTCTATCCCCCCCCCACCCCCTCACCCCCTGCCTATTGTGTGTCAGCATCCATGTATCAGAGAGAACATTTGTTCTTTGGTATTTTGGGATTGGCTTATTTCACTTAGCATGATAGTCTCCAGTTCTATCCATTTACCGACAAATGCCATAATTTCATTCTTCTTTATGGCTGAGTAATATTGGACACTTAATTTTAACAGGAAAAGAAAAGAAATTAGAGAAAATTGTTTTCTACTATGGGACTATATGTCCTTACTTAGAATAATTCTCTTGCTTTTAAATTACCTGATTTGTTGATAGAAATTGTAGAGCCTTGTAATTCTGGAATAAATCTGGAGTGCTTTAGGTAGTCCACATAACTCAAGGTAAAGGTTTTGTATTGTTCGTGTACTAGAATGAATTAAAAAAAATTTATGGTTGTAGATGGACAGCAAGCTTTTATTTGTTTAGTTTTTTTATGCTAAGGATCAAACCTAGTGCCTCACACATGCTAGGCAAGTTCTCTGCTACTGAGCTACAACCTCAACCCATAGTATGAATTTTTAATTGCTTATAAACTCTTTAATAATTTTTACCAACCCTACAAACCTTATCAGAGTTGCTGTTCTTCATTGAGTTATGTAGCAAATTTTAATTTGGAAACACATTCAAGCTTGAATTTTTAGAAAGATTTTTTTGAAAAGGGAATCGTATATACATTTGAGGAACCTGTAAATGATGGAATTACTTTTTTAAAGTAATACTCTTGATTAAACACCAAATATAGCATGCAAATTTTAATCCTAAAAAGAAAAATTTTGATATATCCACACTGGAATATGGGGTCTTCATAAATTAAAGAAAGTCATTCCTGTAATTAAGCAGGAGCAGACACTACCATGCATTTGACTAATTTATGGCCTCTTGTCTTTGCAGCATGAACTCCTTTGAAAATTGAAACTTTAAAAAAAATTTTGTATTGTTTGTGTGTATGTATTTAAGTTAAACATTCAAGCATGCGATTGTTGATAGAAATGACAGAGATCATATGGGTCTGCTTTAAATTTTTTTTTCATTATTTTTATAAAAACCAAGGTATCAAATTGGTTTTCTAGTTGGTTTTAAGAAAAAGCTAGGGGATAGTTTCTAGGCTAGTATAATGTATGATTTTTTAAAAATTAAAATTAAAATTAAATTAAATTAATTTTTTTAATGTCATGGACTGAAGGATCAAGGTCATTTGCCTTTATTTTGATGGTGTTCTTTAGTTTCTGAGCAGAGAATTCTAATGACATAAAAAATGAAGGAAGAAATGCTTCATCACCATCTCTACCAGCTTTGCCTCATTTGACCTTCTTTGTTGCCCATCTGCATTATAGAAAGAGCACCCTATGGTCTGTGTGCCTCTTAGCTTGTTCCCTAGCTCCCTCTGTTTTTTTCTCCTTCCATTCTCCATTCTGCTGCTTTAGATCAAAGAACAAATCTGATCATGTTTTTGTCCTGCTTGAAATTCCTCATGGCTTCTGTCACTCATAAAAACAATAACAGTGCTTATTGTAAATTTCGTATCCTGCTAAGTTCTCTGGTCTTGTTTTACTTCAGACCCCAGGTCAAAGCAATAGTTTAAAAATTAATTTATTTTTGCATATTGATAAAAATTGTATATACTTATTTGTATACAACATGGTGTGTTGGTATATGCATATATTGTGGAATGATTAAATCAAGCTAATTAACATATCTATCATCATCATCATCTCTCTCACACACACATTCTCTCTCTCTCTCTCTCTCTCTCACACACACACACACACACATGCACACACACATACACTTTTTGTTCTGAGTCCCTTTAAAATTTCAGAGCTGGGCATGGTGGCACATGCATGTATATCTAACACTTTGATAGACTGAGGAGGATTGTAAATTTTAGTCTAGCCTCAGCAATTTAGGGATATCCTATCTTAAAAAAATAAGAAGATCTGGGGATATAGCTGGGGAGTAGAGTATCCTGGGTTCAGTCTCCAATACCTTGCCTCCCCCCAAAAAAACTATCAGCAATCGTCAAATATACAATATGTTATTATTAACTGCAGTCTCCATGCTGTAAAACAAATCTCTAGAACTTATTCCTTTTATCTAACTGGAACTTCAAAACAATATTTTCTCATGCTTCTGCCTATGCATAATTTTTCATTTTGCTTACTTCTACTCCTTCAAAATTTACTTGAGGCTTCAATTTTTATTTGGAGGCAAGAAGGCTTTGGAATCATTTATACCTACCTCTCCTTCGCCACTCTCCACCCACCAGACTTAGGTATGCTTTTTGTGCGAAACTTTGAGACCCTCTGTGTGCTTCTATAACCTTATACTTTTAAATTTTTCTTTCACTAGATTATGAGTTACTTCAAGTCAAAAAGACTTATTTCTTCATCTGGCATACTTTCTGTTTCTTGAATGAATACAATCCTAATAACTTGAAGGATTATTTAATATTTCTTATTTTTGAGTTCATTTTGCTGATAGCTACTAGTCTAAGTCTAGAACTACTTTGTTTTAAACAACAGTTGTTGATTTTTCTAATACCTAACTTTATAGTTTGTTAGCATACATTTAAAGTTGACTGAAACATATTTAAAATTAATTTTTCTCTCTTCCTCGATATTTTCTTAATTAAGTCTTAGTGTGTTCTAATGTGCAGAGTATAGTATATAGTTTTTTAATATGAGTTCTGTGATTATTCAGTTTTTTTTTTTAATGTGGGACTGGGGTCTTAACTCAGGGGACTTCTACCACTGAGCTGCATCCCAGACCTTTTTTTTTTTTTTTTTTTAAATTTTTGAGACAGGTCTTGCTAAGTTGTAGAGCCTGGCCTTGAATTTGCGATCTATCTGCCTCAGCTTCCTGAGTTGCTGGGATTACAGGTATGTGCCACTGTGCCTGGCTAAATTTGTGTTTTTAAAATTTTAATATGAGACCTTTAGTATTTATTGTACTACTAGTGGTAGCTTGATTTATTGGGCATATTTAAGGAGTGATTATGTGCTAATTTTTTTGCATATAATTTCTTACTTCATCACCAAAACAATCAAGTCAGTGTGATTACCTCATTTTACAGATGAGGTAATTGATACTTCTAAAATTACTTGCTTGGGTTCACACAGCTACTTTACTGCACAGCTGAGATTTGGACTTGGTGAATCTGACTCTGTAGTCCAACTTCTTAACTATTCTATATCTTCCTGTTACATTTATGACACTAATTGCAAATAATAGTTTGAAGACAGTAAATTCATTTCAAGTTTTAAAAATTGTTCTTACAGCAAACGTATCAGTTAGGCTTAACTTGACAGAGGCAAAATAATGTTTTAACGTAAAGTTTTACTGGCTTTTAAAAATATGTCAAAATATATATTAATAGGTTAAAATAGGTTCTCCCCTCTTTTCTCTCTTTCATACCTCCTCCTCCACCCTTCTTTGTAATTTGTTTGTTGAATAGGTTGGACTGTTCATGCTATTAGTTTCCAAATGTCTGGTTTTTCCCATGGTGTCTTGTAATGTTTCCTTAGGCCATATTTAAAAAATTTTTTTTTTTTTTTAGTTGGCAAGGGACCTTTATTTTATTTATTCATATGAGGTGCTGAGACTCGAACCTTACACATTTCAGGCAAGCGCTCTACCACTGAGCTACACTCTAGCCCCTCCCGAGGCCATATTTATTGTAAATTTTCAGTTTGATTTATAGCTTCACAGTTAGTTTATGGTTTTCTTTTTTAAAACATTTTTAAGTTGTATATAACACAATATCTTGATTCTATCTATCTATCTATCTATTTTTATGTGGTGCTGAGGATCAAACTCAGTGTCTTACACATATAAGGCAAACACTCTACCTCTGAGCCACAACTCCAGCCTCTGGTTGTCCCTCTTTTTGTGTTGTCATCAACAACGATTGATGAATGAATTGGATATAACTTTCCTACATTCATATATGAATATACTACCTTTGAAACTCCACATCATGTGCAACCACAAGAATGGGATCCTAATTAGAATGTTACATTCCATGTATGGAATGTATGTATAAGTCAAAATACACTCTACTGTCATGTACATCTAAAAAGAATGAAAAATATTCTTCTAAAAATTATTCATGCTAGTTTACTAAAGCATTTTGATATCTAGTAAAAGCATCATTTTCTTAAAAAAACTGATGATCTACACAGTACTAGAGATCTATTATTTTATAGACTTTAAAATGGTTATATTCTTATTTTATCATTTCTTTATTGTATATTAGCTGAAGTATACCTAAAAGAAAAAATTTACTTAATTCTCAGAGACACATTCATAGAGGAAAAGTAGGATGAATGTTTGATTCTTTCCTTTGTTTTAAAAATGCAACGCTGTGATCTTTGAAGGTAACAAATTAATTATTTGTATATTATTATGAATTTAAATATTTTAGGCATTTCAGCTTATTGAATTATTTTCATATTTTATGCATTTCAATTTATTGAAATTATTTTTAATTAATGCTTAAACTTTAGTAAGTATAATATTTATATTTATGGGTTGTAATATTTATAAGTTTAATATGTGTAATATTTATATGCATGAGTTTATAATGACCTATTTCTTAACTGAATTTCTAGATTTCCAAAATCTTCTGAACATTCAACTTGAATTTTCCAAATGCATTTCAAACTTCATCCACAGTATTGAGATAATCTGATCAAAAATAAAACTTTTCCGCCTTATAGCTACTCTTTAGCTTCAGTGATCCATTTTCAGTTTTGAAAGGGGGAACTTATAAATTTTCATTGATAGGTGAATATCAGTGCAGTTTGAAAAAATAAAGCTTGCTCTTGCTCCCTTGATAATTTGAGCCCCAGAATAGAAAAATTTATCCTATACTTTCTAAAATGAAGGTTATTTTTTCTCTTTGTTTCTGGGTATTGAACCCAAGGGTGCTCTACAATGGAGTTACATGCCAGCCCCTTTTTATTTTTTCTTTTGAGACAGTCTCACTAATTTGTCTAGGCTGACTTAGAACTTATGGTTCTCCTGCCTCAACCTCCTGAATTGCTGGTATTATAGGTATGCACCCCCCCACTCATCTCAAAGTAGAGATTTTTTTCCAGGAGAATTTTGCATGTTTGCATGGGTGGTACTTTTTAATGGATTTGAAACTGTTAGATGGTGATTATCTTTAGGGTTTAAACAAATACACAGGTCTACTTTAGTTAGACTTTCTCATGATATTATAGATATATATTGTAGATCTTTTTTAAAAAATAATTGTTAGTAAGTATTGCTGAGTCTTTCCTATCACTTCTGATTTATGCAGGAAAAAAAGAAAAGGATGTAAGGGTCAAACAAAGTATGTATTTATGTTTTCAAGAATTAATGAATACTCAAAAAATTTAAAAATTAAACAATGAGTTACCATATGATCTAACAGTTCTATTTCTAGGTATATGCCCCAAAGAAAGGAAAGTAGGGACTTGAACAAATATTTGTTACCCATATTGCCCATGTTGCAATAGCCAAAAGATGGAATCCAATCTAGTTTCCTTTTTTAAAAATTTTTTATTATAATTTGTTATATATGCATCAGAATGCATTAAAATTTATATTACATGTATAGAGCACAGTTTTTCATCTCTCTGGTTGTATACAAAGTATTATTCACACCATTTGTGTCTTCATACATGTACTTAGAGTAACAATATCCATCTCATTCCACCATCTTTTTCACCCCCAAGTCCCTTCTCTTCCCTTCCTACCCCTTTGCCCTATCTAGAGTTCATCTAATCCTCCCATGTTCCCCCTCCAAACCCCACTATGAATCAGCCTCCTTATATCAGAGAAAACATTCAGCATTTGGTTTTTTGGGATTGGCTAACTTCACTTAGCATTATATCTCCAACTTCATCAATTTATCTGCAAATGCCATGATTTTATTCTCTTCAATTGCTGAGTAATATTTTATTGTGTGTATATATATATATATATATATATATATATATATATATATATATATATATATATGACATTTTCTTTATCCATTCATCTACTGAAGGGCATCTAGGTTGGTTCTACAGTTTAGCTACTGTGAATTGTGCTACTGTAAACATAGATGTGGCTGTGTCCCTGTAGTGTGCCATTTTTAAGTCATTTAGTATAGACTGAGGAGTGGGATGGCTGGGTAAAATGGTGGTTCCATTCCCAGCTTTCCAAGGAATCCCCATACTGCTTTCTTTATTGGCTGCACCAATTTGCAGACCACTAGCAGTGATTGAGTGTGCCTTTTCCCCCACATCCTCGCCAACACTTATTGTTCGTGTCCTTAATAGCTGCCATTCTGACAGGAGTGAGCTGAAATCTTAGAGTAGTTTTGATTTACATTTCTCTAATTGCTAGAGATGTTGAACATTTTTTTCATATATTTGTTGATTGATTGTACATCATCTTCTGAGAAGTGTCTGTTCAATTTCTTGGCCCTTTTGCAGACCTTAAAATGTACTACAGAGCAATAGTAACAGAAACAACATGGTATTGACACCAAAGTAGACTGATAGACCAATGGTACAGAATAGAGAACACAGAGACTAACCCACATAATTATAATTATCTTATATTAGACAGAGGTGCCAAAAACATACATTGGAGAAAAGATACCCTCTTCAGCAGTGCTGGGAAAACTGGAAATCCATATGCAACAAAATGAAATTAAACCCCTATCTCTCACCATGCACAAAACTCAACTCAAAAGTGGATCAAGGATCTAGGAATTAAACTAGAGACACTGTGCCTATTAAAAGAAAAAGTAGGCCCAAATCTACATCATGCCAGATTAGGCCCCAACTTCCTTAATAAGTCTCCTGTAGTGTAAGAATTAAAATCAAGAATCAATAAATGCGGTGGATTCAAACTAAAAAGCTTCTTCTCAGCAAAAGAAACAATCAGTAGGTGAATAGAAAGCCTACATCTTAGGAGCAAATTTTTACCACTCACACATCAGATAAAGCACTAATCTCTAGGGTACATAAAGAACTCAATAAGGAATTCAGTCTAGTTTCTGACAGATATATGGATAAACGTGTGGTAAGTATGTACAATGGAGTATCAATAAAAAGGATTGAAGTGCTGATATGTCCTATAATATGATTGAACTCTGGAGATCCTATGCTATGTGAAATAAGCCAGTCACAAAAGGAAAAATACTGTATGATTCTTCTTCTTGTCTTTACTGTGGTGCTGGGGATTGAACCCAGGGCCTCTTGTATGCTAGATAAACTCTACCACTGAGCTATATCCCACCCCTGCATGATTCATTCATTCTTTCTTTTTTGTTTTTTAATTTTTTTGGCATGAGGGATTGAATCTGGAGCACATTAACACTGAGCTACATCCCTGGCCCTTTTTATTTTTTATTTTGAGACAGGACAGGGTCTCACTAAATTGCTTAGACCTTGCAGAGTTGCTGAGGCTGACCTCAAACTTTTGATACTTTTGCCTCAGCCTTCCAAGTTGCTGGGATCACAGTTGTGCCTATGCATGCTTGGCTCTATGAATCTTCTTATATGAGGTTCCTAGAGTTCCTCAAATTCATAGAGCCACAAAGTTAAATGGTAGTTTCCACAGTATAGTGAAAGGGAGTTTTGGGGAGTAGTGTTTGATAGAGTTTTAGTTGAAAAAGGTGAAAAAAATAATAAATGAATGGTACAACATTGTGAGTTTACTTAATGCCACAGAACTGTACATTAATAATGGTTAAAATGGTAGATTTTATGTTATATTTGATTGCAATTCCAAGAAAACACAGGTTGGATGTATGCTGACAGAAAATGAGAAGAGAGAATGAAATTAAGTGTAAAAGAACAGTTACATTTTATTTTTTATTTTTGGTGATTGGTATTGAACTGAGGACCTCATGTATACTAAGCATGTGATCTATCTCTGAGCTATACCCTAGCCTTAGGTTTCATTTTAAAACATTTTTAAAGAAGTAGATAATTTAGATGCTTGGAAAAATCTGAATTAATGTATACTTCAAAAGAAAACAGATGTGAATGCTTTTTTGAATTAAAATTATCATTATCTTTTTAGATTTTTTATTTATAATTTAAATCTAAGATGTATGCCCCACCCCTATCCTGAAGCATCAGGGGTTTGCTTCCCTTGGAACTATTGAGATTCTGGTTTGGATAATTCTTTGTTGTAGAGGCTGTCCTGTGCATTATAGGGCATTCTGTAGCATCTCTGACCTCTGTCTACTAGATATCAGCAGCACCCCTATGTCTCCTATCCGGTATGATGACTACAGGGAGCAAAATCACCTGCTGCTCTATATTATAGGATTAATATCAATGAAAATTGAGGATTGCATTTTAAGTGTAGCTTGCACTCCTGTTTTCTTCTTACTACAATTATTAGATCCAAATTAGAATTTACTATATGTCTCTTTTGAAAAGATCATTAGAAGTAAAAATTTCATAGATTAGCTCTTTGGTATTATTACACATTTTCTTAAGCCAGTGACTACAACAGAAATGCTAAGCTTTCTGATCTATATTTTGTACTTGAATCTTTTAATTATTTCTTTAAAATTATTTCATATAATTCATAGAAAATTTGGAAAATACTAAGGAAATTAGAATACTCTTTTATCCATGTGTATTTTAAGCAAAGTACTGGTGAAAAATATTGTGTAATTTTGGTGAACACTAGAGGCTTAAAATGGATTTCTCCTTTCTTGGGTTAAAAATGATAGACAATGATTGTGAACAATTCTTGATTAAAACAAAACAAAACAAAAAGGTGCTGGGTCTAGAGGTGTAACTCAGTAGTGGAGCATATATTTAGCATGCAAAGCCCTGAGTTTATTTCCCATTACCCACCGAATTAAAAAAAAATGGTGCTAGAGTGCACCAATATTTTCACATCACTTAATTTTGTCTGAATTGTATAAATAATCGTGATAGCATGTACAAGAATATGTGGGAGATTAAAAAAGACTTGTTAATGAATGAATTATCCATTTGAGAGATTAACATTAATTTCCTCATGTGTGTGTAAAGTAACTTCTTTTGTAACACATTAAACCTTTCAACTGTTCATATGTAATATATAGCTTAGGTGTATATGTTTATATATATGTGTATGTGTGTATGTGTGTCTGTTTTTAATTTTATAAACAATAAAATTTAGGTTTGAACAGAAGCCATAGTCTTTGCTATATAATTGAAAAAACATGTGTTTTGGTGTAGGCAGACTTAAGGAAAGTTGTAACTCTGAAACAATTCATCTGTTTAGAAATGCTTTCAGGACTTTATATGTTAAACTCTTAATTCTATTACGATTATTGAATTTTGCAACGAGAAACATTTGTTCATTGACTCAAAGTTTTAGCAGATTTTAACAACTAGAAATTTCCCAACTTGATGTATGCTGTGTTGGAGAAAGAAGGAAGACTAAGAAATAAGTCATTCTGGAAAAATGAATTAATTTTATAGGTTAACTCTGAATCTTGGCACTGGTAATTTGCGTGGCTATTGATGATGCTGGAAATTTTAACTTATTTTTATTTTATTGTCCTTTTTTAGAATGTACCATTGCAATTTTGACTGATTTCAAGAACTTACTTAGCAAAATATTACCAGGTTGTAAATACATTTTAATAAGTCACAAAAATCTGTTTAGAATATTACTTATTTTAACTAATAGAGAGGGGCTTTTCTCTATTAGCTTTTGCTGAGATGCTTTTTAGAATATTAGAAATTTATTTTATTTTAAATGATATTTATTGAAGAATAAGAACTTTCCATAGGAGGAAGGATATGGTGTTTTATGTATTACTTTATGTTTTTGTTAGATGAAACTTTTTTTGGGGGGTGGTTGTGCTGGGGGTTGAACCCAGCGCCTTCCACGGGTTAAGCAGAAGTTCTACCACTGAACTATATCCCCAGTGAAAGCTACTGATATATTAGATAACTAGCATCCTAAAGTGTGAAGTCAGTAAATAATTGTTAAAATATATTAGATGGAGAGTGTATTTGATTTAAGAAGGAAGAAAAAACTAATACAATTACAGATGTTATATTGTTTCTTGTGCTAAAGATGTCTTCTGATAAAGCCTGTTAACTTTGAAATTTCTATTTCTTTCCAAAGGCTAAGAAAACATTTTTTTTTTTTTTTTGGTTATCTGTGGACCTTTATTTATTTTTATGTGGTGCTGAGAATCGAACCCAGTGCCTCATACATGCTAGGCAAGTGCTTTACCACTGAGCAACAACCCCAGACCCAATATAATTTTGTTTTAACTTTGATAAACAAATCAATATGGAAGCAAAGATTTCAAGTAATCCACAGACAGTCAAAAACAAACAAAAACAAACCTGACAAGACCAAACCAAACAAAACAAAATGAGAGAGAGAGAGAGAAAAAAAAAAAAAAAAAAAAAAAAAAAACAGGAACGAGAAACAGAGGGAGAAAAACATTTTTTTTTTTTTTTACTGCAAGTTATATGTCTGGGATTGTGCCAGATTACCTTCGCATATTTCCATTTAATTCTGTTTTTCTACAGCTTTACTGAGGTCTAGTTGACAAAAATTGTTTGTATTTAAAGTGTACAATTTGATTATATCTATATCTAAATCAAGCTAATAAACATTTCTATCACCTCACATAGTTACTATTTTCTTCCTTCCTTTCTTTTTTTTTGGTGAGAACAATTAAGATCTACACTATTAGTGAATTCATGTATATACATTACAAGCTATATGTATTCACATTATTGTAGATTAGATCTCTAGAACTTCTTCATTTTGCATGATCGAAACTTTGTACCCCTTGATCTGAATTTTTACAATAACCTGCAAAGTGGATATTGTTCTCATTCTGTTGATAACAAAGTTGGCAAAGTCAGAATACAAACTTTGACTTAACTTGAAAAAGACCACATTTGTTCCTTCATATATATTTGTGTGTCTACACACACACACACACACATACATGTATATATACATGTGTGTGTACATATATGTGTGTGTGTGTATAAAAACACATAAATTGAAATGGAAGGTAATGAAATTAGTGTTTTGATAATATAGTTTTCTACTTGAATTTAGTATTGCAAATATACTTTGGTTTTGAATTTAATATGTGACAAGTATAGTTGAGCTTAATTAGAGGAAGTGTGCACTGATATTTAGATGTGAAAATGTCATCAAGAAATTATTATACTTATTATCTCAGAACATGGACCCAAAGAAGAGTATGCTTTATTTTGTGGGAATGACCACTTTGCATTTAAAGTACCATTGACTATTTTAAATAGTCTCATTTAATTTTTCCACATAAGAATATATATTTTCCTGTCCTCCCTTTCTCTAAGACTGGTTATAATCTGAGGTCCTTTGAAAGTCCACCTGAGGTAGGTCATGAAGAACCTGACTTTCTCTTTAGCAGAAGGTGGCAATCTTAGCACATTTACTTCTAATTAAAACCAGAACCCAGGTTTCACTAGGGAATTTATTATTACTTTTAAGCAATGAGAATTTTGAACTTGGGAATAGAATTTTCTTTTATAAACTTATAGTACATTTGAGCTTCAGGATTTAAAAAATGCCCGTTGTGCATTAAAAAAGATTAAAACTCATCATCTTAATAGTTTTGTGGCATTCTTTTTCATTATAATGCTTGTTTTATGAGTTTTATAAAGGTACACTAAAATGTAGCAACTTCTGTTGGGAAAATGTTAAATTAAGTTGTTGGCTTTACTGATAACTTTTTTGTTTGACAAAATTCATTGGACTTTTAAAGTTATACACATGACTAAAGATGGAAGTGTTTGTGCACTGATAAAGAAAGTAACTGAGGTTGTGGGTACACATACAGGAAGTGAAGGGGAAATGCAGAGGTGAGTATAGGGCAATTCACATTTTCAACCTTTATCAGAAATACTTAGCAGTTTCCTCCAAGTACACATCAGCATACACATGCTTATATAAAATTAGGTAAATAATCATTTTATTTTTTACTTTGTTTGATTAGAAACTGGCTTAGAGTTTATTCATGAATTTTAGGTATAGAGCCCTTTTTGTGTAATGAAAGTACTTTATGAAGTATTTTTCATTGCTATATAACCACTGTATTCTTTATAAATTAGAAAGTACAGTTAAATGAATACAAAGTAATTACAACAGAGGACACTTAAATTTTCTGATTAATTATGATTGTTAATTCAGAATTTATATATTCATTTATATCCATATACATACTTTAAGGAAAATGGTTTGCCTTATAAATATATTGTGACTATTTGTCATGTCAATAAATATAAATTGACTTCATCTTTTAAAAAATGTTTATTTATTCCATATGTTAGTAGGATTGCTTTATTTGTTTACTAATTTTTAATTGACAAATAATATAATTATGTATATTTATGAGGTACAATGTGACATTTTAATACATGTATTCGTTTTAGAAAGATTAAATCAAGCTAACTAACATATCCATCACTTCACCACCTTAGTTTTCTGTGGTGAAAATGTTAAAAATCTATTCTTATAGTAAATTTGAAATATACAATATGTTTTTACTTTCTATGCCACCATGCAGTGTAATAGATCACTAAAACTTGTTTTTCCAGTCTAATTTAAACTTTGCCTTTTACCTCATTTTATGCATACATTTTTTTATGATTACCTATTTTTTTATTCTTTTTTTATTATTAGTTGTTCAAAACATTACAAAGCTCTTGACATATCATATTTCATACATTTGATTCAAGCATATTATAAACTCCCATTTTTACCCTGTGTACATATTGCAGATTCACATCAGTTCCACATCCACTTTTTTACATACTGCCATACTAGTGTCTGTTGTATTCTGCTGCCTTTCCTTTCCTCTACTATCCCCCCTCCCCTCCCCTCCCCTCTCCTCCCATCTTCTCTTTCTACCTCATCTACTGTAATTCATTTCTCTCTCTTGTTTTTTTCCCCTTTCCCCTCACTTCCTCTTGTATATAATTTTGTATAACAATGATGGTCTCCTTCCTTTACCATGCAATTTCCCTTCTCTCTCTCTTTCCCTCCCCCCTCTCGACCCTGTTTAGTGGTGATCTTCTTTTCTTGCTCTTCCTCCCTATTCTGTTCTTAGTTGCTCTCCTTATATCAAAGATGACATTTGGCATTTGTTTTTTAGGGATTGGCTAGCTTCACTTAGCATAATCTGCTCTAGTGCCATCCATTTCCCTGCAAATTCCATGATTTTGTCATTTTTTTAGTGCTGCGTAATACTCTGTTGTGTATAAATGCCACATTTTTTTTTTTTTATCCATTCATCTATTGAAGGGCATCTAGGTTGGTTCCACAGTCTAGCTATTGTGAATTGTGCTGCTATGAACATTGATGTAGCAGTATCCCTATAGTACGCTCTTTTAAGGTCTTCAGGGAATAGTCCGAGAAGGGCAATAGCTGGGTCAAATGGTGGTTCCATTCCCAGCTTTCCCAGGAATCTCCATACTGCTTTCCAAATTGGCCACACCAATTTGCAGTCCCACCAGCAATGTACAAGTGTACCCTTTTCCCCACATCCTTGCCAGCACTTGTTGTTTGACTTCATAATGGCTGCCAATCTTACTGGAATGAGATGGTATCTTAGGGTGGTTTTGATTTGCATTTCTCTGACTGCTAGAGATGGTGAGCATTTTTTCATGTACTTGTTGATTGATTGTATGTCCTCCTCTGAGAAGTGTCTGTTCACGTCCTTGGCCCATTTGTTGATTGGGTTATTTGTTATCTTATTGTTTAATTTTTTGAGTTCTTTGTATACTTTGGATATTAGGGCTCTATCTGAAGTGTGAGGAGTAAAACATATATCATAATTAAATTTTTTTTTTAATTAGGGCTTTCTAGTTATACATAGTAGTTGGTTCATCCCAACAGACTCATACATGCATGGAATTCGATTTCAGTTCGTGATCCCCTCCCCCTGCTTCCCCCTTGTCCATTTAATGCTCTTAATTTTTAAGAAATTAATCACTGAATTTGTTTTCCTTTTTAAAATATTTTTTTCTTTTGAGATATCTTCTTATGCTGCCCAGGCTGATCTTCAACTTCTGGACTCAAACAATTCTCTCTCCTCAACCTTCTGAATAACTGATACTATAGGCATGTGTTCCCATGCCCAGCTTATTAGTGATTCTTTATATATTTATTAAAAATATAAAGCTAATACTTTTTTCTTTTTAATGATTCTTTATACATTTATTAAAAGTATAAAGCTAATCCTTTTTTTTTTCTTTTTGCAGTGTTGGGTATTGAACCCAGGGCCTCATGCATGACAGGCAATACCACTGAGCCACATTCCCAGCCTTAAAATTAATACATTGTTATTTTATAAAAAATAAAAACTGAAAGCCCTTTTCATTTCCTTCTCTCAATGAAATCTCACGCTTCTCCCAAGATGGAGTGCAACCCTGTACTTACATACATTATTCAATGCAGTTACAAACACATTTTGTTTTACATAAATAAATCATAAATGATATCACTATATATTTAGTCTATAAGTTGCACAATTCATTTACATGGACATCTTTTCATGTCCAAACATACAGACCTATCTATGTTCTTATATGGGGTATATAGAATTCCATATGTGGATATTTCATAATTTATTTAGTCATTGAGATTGCTTCTAAAACTTGCAATTATAGACTGTGTTTTTTCATTGTTTTGCTCTGCATAAATAAACAGACTCAGAGTAAAACTCATATGTGAGTATCCCATTGGTCTGGCATGACATGTATTTTAGCATTTACAATTAATATTACTTGTATTTGTTGATCTTGTGGTAGAGATTAGAGGCAGTTGTTGAAACATTCTAGACATTTACAAAAGTATTTTTCAATTTTTCTTTCTAGACATATAAGACCGTAGTGTGTATTTTGACATATTATAAGTACATGGAGTATGACTTATTCTAATTAGGATCCCATTCTTCCAGTTACACATGATATGGATTTTCACTGATGGTGTATTTTTTTTTTAAAGCAATGGCCTTTTTTTTTAACGTTTATTCTATTCATTTATTTTTATGTGGTGCTGAGGATTGAACCCAGGGTCTTGCACATGCAAGGTGGGCGCTCTACTGCTGAGCTCAGGTGTGTATTCATATCAGAAAGTTATGTCCAAACCCAGCCTAGGTTGTGTATTCATATCAGAAAGTTACGTCCATTTCATTCCGTTTTTTTCTATTCCTGTCCTCCTCTCTTCCCTTCATTACCCTTTGTCTACTCCACTTAACTTCTCTGTTCTTCCCTCTCTCCCATTTTGTTGTGTGTTAGGATCTGCATATCAGAGATAACATTTGACCTTTGGTTTTTTGGGATTGGCTTATTTTACTCAGCATGATTGTCTCCAGATCCATCCATTTACTGATAAAAGTTACACTGTCATTTTTTTTTTATTGTGAGTAATATTCCATTGTGGATATGTACCACATTTTCTTTATCCATTTATCTGTTGATGGACACCTAGGTTGGTTCCTTAGCTTAGCTATTGTGAATTGAGCTACTACAAACATCGAGTCACTGTAGTGTGCTGATTGTAAGTCCTTGGGAATATATCAATTGGGATAACTGGGTCAAATAGTGGTTTCATTCCAAATTTTCTCAGGAATCTTCATATTGCCTTTCAGAGTGGTTGTACCAATTTGCAGTCCCACTAGCAATGTATAAGTGTACCTTTTCCCCCACATCCTTACCAACATTTATGGTTACTTGTATTCTTGATAATTATCATTCTGACTGGAGTGAGGTAGAATCTCAGTGAAGTTTTAATATGCATTTACCTAATTGCTGGTGAAGTTGACCATCTTTTCATATATTTGTTGACCATTTGTATTTCTTCTTCTGTGAAGTGTCTGTCAATTCCTTTGCACATTTGTTGATTGGGCTATTTATTGTTTTTTTTTCTTTTTTTTGTGTGTGTGTGTGTGTTAAGTGTTTTGAGTTCTTTATATATCCTGGAGATTAATGCTGTATCTGAGGTGCATATAGCAAAGATTTTCTCCCATTCTATAGGCTCTCTCTTCATGTTCTTGATTGTTTCCTTTGCTGTAAAGAATCATTTTAGTTTGATAGCATCCCACTTATTGATTCTTGATTTTACTTCTTGTGCTTTTGGGATCTTGTTGAGGAAGTCAGTTGCTAAGCCAATATGATAGAAAGTTGGGCCTACATTTTCTTCTAGTAGCTCAGGGTCTCTGGTCTAATGCCTAGGTCCTTGATCCACTTCTTTGACTTGTGTTTTTGCAGGGTGAGAGATGGGATTAAATATTAGAGGAAGTTGTGAGAAGATTCTAGAAGCTTGCAGAAATCTTGATCAAATAAATGAATGCAAGAGATTTTTCTCTTTAGGATTACCACATTAATCTAATTCATCCCCTCCCTCTCTGTACTGGGGATTGAATTTAGGGCCACACAACTACTGAGCCATATCTCTAGCCCTTTTAATTTCTTATTTTGAAACAGGGTTCTTACTAAGTTGCTGAGGTTGACCTTGAATTTGTGATCCTCCTGCCTCAGCCTCCCAAGTAGGTAGGATTACAGGCATGTGTAACCATGTCTAGCTGTACAAAAAATTTGATACACATTTTAAATTGTTTTATGGTACAGAGATAGGCCCAATTTACTCTTTTATCAGCTATGTATAATATCTGGCCACCATCAGGTAGTATCATTTTTAAAAAGTTCAGAAACCTTTATGATCTAATCATTTCCTAAAAACCTCACCTCTGATCATTGCTACATTGGGGATCAACACTTCAACACATGAGTCTTTGGTGGGCACTTCATATACAAACCATAACAGTAGGTCATTATTGTCATTATAGGCATGAAAAAAATTTAGGTTTGACAAGATTAAGCAATCTTCCATGGGCACTCATCCTGTATGTGGCAGGTTGTCTTTAACTGTTAACTTCATTTGCTGAATTGTACATATGATTTATTTTTTAATGATGTTAAACATTTAATCTTTTGCTATGACATCTGATCTTAAATTGTTCTTATTAAGACCTTTCCTACATTTATATTCTAAGGTATTTTCATATCTTCTCTTATATTTAATTTAGGGCATATAGACCTTGATTTTATTTTTCCCCAAATACATATCCATTTGTTTAACCACCATTTATGAATATTCTTTTCTCATATGCTAAATTCCCATAGTTATTAATTTGATCTTATACTCTTACTCATTTCCTTGATTTGTCTATAAATAATGTATTTATATAAAGAGTGTTGTATCATTTAAAAAAAGTGCAGTATATTTTGCTATGTGGGAGGACTAATTATTCTTTATTGTTCTTTTTAGAGAGAGAGAGAGAGAGAGAGAGAGAGAGAGAGAGAGTTTTAATATTTATGTTTTAGTTTTTGGTGGACACAACATCTTTATATTTTATATTTATGTGGTGCTGAGGATGGAACTCAGCGCCCCACGAATGCCAGGCGAGCGCACTACCGCTTGAGCCACATCCCCAGCCCCTATTGTTCTTCTTTTTAAAAAAAATTTTTTTGGTTATCTTGTTCTTTTCCACTTTCCCCTGAACTTCAAAAAATAGTTGAGTTCTTTGAAAAAGAATCATGTTAGAATTTTGTTTGACATTTGTGTTAATCCGCTTTATTTTGCTGTGATTAAATACTTTAGGTAAACAATCTTATGTGAGGAAAGATTTATTTGAACTCATGGTTTCAGTCCATGGTTGGCTGGCTCCATTGTTTCTGAGCCTGAGGTGGTGGATCATGGCAGAAGGACAGAGTGGAGCAGAGCTGCTTACCTCATGGTGGCTGAACAGAGAAAGGAAGGGAGACAGACAGACACGTGCGCGCGCGCGTGCGCACACACACACACACACACACACACACACACACGGGATAAGATATGTTGAAAGAACCACTTCCTTCAACTAGGTCCTACCTTCTACAGTTTCCATTGCTTCCCAATAATGCTATCAAATCACGAATCTATCAGTGGTGGGCTGATGAGATCAGAGCTCCAAGATCCATTCAATTCTCCAAATCCCCACGTCTGAATGGGTGTTAAGGTTTGGATATGAGGTATTCTCCCAAACTCCTGTTAAGGCAGGAATATACACAGGTAAAATGATCAGAGCTGTAACCTAACCAGTCCATCCTAGTTTGAATGGCCTGACTGGGTGGTAACTAGGCAAGTGGGTCACTGGGAGTTGCCCTGGAAGTGTTGTTCTTCCTTCACCCTCCCTGCCTTCTCTCTCATGAGCTGAGCAGCTTTCAGTTCCCTGACCCCCATCCCCATGATGTGCTGCCTCACCTTGCATCCAGAGCAGTGAAGTCAGCCATCTATGGAATAGGCCCTCTGAAACCATGAGCCTCAAATAATCTTATTCTCCTCTAAGTTGTTTTTATTGGGTATTTTAGTCACAGTGATGAAAAAGCTAATTAAAACAACTGCAGAGACGGATGCAGTGACGCATGCCTGTAATCCCTGCGGTCCCGGAGGCTGAGGCAGGAGGGTTGTGAGTTCAAACCCAGCCTCAGCAAAAGTGAAGCGCTATGCAACTCAGTGAGACCCTGTCTCTAAATAAAATACAAATAGGGATGGGGATGTGGCTCAGTGGTCAAGTGCCCCTGAGTTCAATCCCTGATCACCTCTCCCCCAACACCCCCGCCCCCCAAACAAAACAAAACAAAACAACTGAGGACCAAATCTTCAACACATGAGCCTTTAGGAGACCTTCTATATCCAAATCATAATAGCATTTTATTACAGTTGTAGATTATTTTATTTGTATGACTAGTTAGATGTCTTTTGATCAAATTTTTACTTTTTACTTATATGAATTCTCCTTACATTAGGGGTAGAGTTCTTTGTGGCCTTAGCTTTATACTGTGGGATGGAGACAATGTAAGGATCTATTAGATTCCCTTAAAGGAGGACCTCCTTTATTTTCTTCCTTTCTGTATATCATTTGAGAAGATGAAAACAACCTTAAGCTTATCTGGTTTGGGAAAATGTCTCAAGGGCTGTTTACCTTTGTAGGTTTTACTTCACTTAGTTGTTGGCTTCTGAATTTGGTGGGCAATGTATTGATGTACTTTAAAAGGCTGCTTTGAACAAACATTTTATTCTGGCATTTTAGTGGGAAAATTGGTATTATCTGTCATTCTTCTCCTTTACTTATTTTACTAATTAATTTTATTATCTTTGCAAGCAATTTATAAAAAATTCAGTGAGCAATTCAATCAAGTTTAATCTGTTCAAGTGAAATATTTGAAACATTTAACATTTACTATTTAGATCCCATGCTTCTTATATCATACAAAGTGCAGTTGTGATGATGGCCACATTAAATTTGGAATCAGAAATGGATTTCATTATGTGTCTACTGTAAGCATAACATTAAGTTGGATAATCAGTATGGAGATTAGAAGATAGAATGGTAAGGTCTGGCCCTGCTACTTACCTACTTTGAATCCTTTAAGAAATCATAGAACTTTCCTGAACATCAGTTTACTCCACAGTCAAATGAGGACAATAGTTCTTGACCTTCCCAATTTACTGGATAGTAGCTAGGTTTAAATGTATTAATAATGTGTAGGCCAGCGCTTGTTAAACAAGAATTGTTAATTTTGAAGTACAGTTTGGTTCTATTAATTTCATTGGACTTCTATGAGATAAGGTTGTCAGTGCATTTAGAAATTGCTGCCTTTGTTCCTTATAACCTCTTAAAATCTGCCACAGTTCTTTAGCCTTCCTCGTTTAATTTCTCTGCATCATAGTTTGGTAAAGCCCAGAGCAGAAGCCAGTGAATTTGAAAACTGGTTTACGAAGATTCATTGGTTCTTTTTTCTTGTGGTACTTGGGATTAAACCCAGTCCTTTTTTTTTGTTTGTGATGCTGGGGATTGAACCCAGGACCTTGTGCATGCAAGGCAAGCACTCTACCAACTGAGCTATATCCCCAGCCCTGAACCCAGTTCCTTTTTGCTTATTATTTTGAGGTGGGTCTTGATAAGTTGCTGAGGCTGGCCTTGAACTTGGGATTGTCCTGCCTCAGCTTCCTTAGTAGTTGGAACTACAGGCTTGCACTACATGCCTGTAAGGCAATTTATAAGGAGCAATACCTAGTTAAATATGTCTTTCATATTCCTATCTGATGCAATAATATTCTAGTGTTTGAAAGCATCAAGTAGTCTTTGATAGAGAATAGTAAAAGTACATGCAGTACCCAATCAGTATTGGAGAGATTTTTAAAATCTCTGTTGCTGGCCGGGTATGGTGGTGGCACATGCCTGTAATCCCAGTGGCTTGGGAGGCTGAGGCAGGAGGATGAAAAATTCAAATCCAGCCTTGGCAGTTTAGTGAGGCCATAAGCAACTTAGTGAGACCCTAGGCAACTTATTGAGACCCTAAGCAAGATCCTGTCCCAAAATAAAAAATAAAAAAGGGCTGGGGATGTGTCTCAGTGGTTAAATGCCCTCGGGTTCAATTCCTAGTACCCAAAAAAAAAAAAAAAAAAAAAAAAAAAAAAAAAAAAAAAGTTGCTACCTGTTAGGATTTCTTTGTCTACTTGTCAGCAGAGGGAGCCTTTGCCTCACTTTTTGTTTCCAGAAGTTGGACAGTAGTGTTTGTCAAGAGCCACATATTTATAAAAAAAGAATTGTAATGCATTCTGCTGTTATATATAAATAAAATAAAAAATAAGTAAGAACATGCAAAAAAAAAAAAAAGATTTGTTTCCGTACTTAGGCTTGAATAAGATTTACAGCCAGTTTGTCCTTTGCTTCTGCAAAGGAAAAAATATTGTCCTTATTTTCTAATATCTTTCTAATAATAGTTCCTAAGTGCTGGTGTGGAGTTCTTTAAAATTGGTTAGTGCTGCAAATGATTCTCAAATGCTGTTCCCCCGGGAAAGTTTTGAATGGTCTTAAGATAATGAAAAAAAAAAAAGCTTAATTTAGTGAGTTTTTTTTTTTTAAACAAAGCTAACATTTCTTCAGTTGAAAGTCTGTATTTAGGCTGGGCATGGTGGCATGGGCAGGGGGCTGAGGCAGGAGGATCCTCCAGCCTAGGAGTAATGTAGAGAACCCATCAGCTGTACTTGTGCTGATATTTTACTGACTTAAAAAAAAAAAAACTTCCTATTTATTTGTATTATTTTGTTGGTGATGATAGCCTGTTTTTTGGAACAGAAAACCTGTTTGGGCAGTTCATAAATTGACAATGTTATGATGAATGTAGTTGCTGAAGTTTTATAGGAGAGTGAAATTTAAAAGCCTGGGAATCAGTGCTTTAACAAGTACAATCAAGATGGGAAATTTTGAATTGAACCAATTTCTAGCTTCCTGGTCACCGTTGGCCTTGTTTGCTTCTGAAATCTTTTCTATCCTTGAATACCTAACTGAGACTGAAGGACTAAATTATCTTATGTCCAAGATAAATGCTAAAGGAAGTTGGTTTGTTCTTTTTGTTAAGGGTGCTAAGTTTAGGATTAAGATGGCATACAATTCTACCATCTTCCAGTACTGTTCTGGGTAGTTAACTTATGTTCTCTCTTTCAGTCTTCACAGCAACCAAATAGGGTCTGGAGTTTGTAATAAGGTACACAAACTGAATAAAGTTAAACGACCAAAGGTGACATATCTAGGAGTTAGGATTCAAGGCATTATTATCTTGCCTTTCTCATTCAAAATATTTACTGCTTATCTACACTTTTTCTACATTTGGTACCTTACCCATATTTGCTCAACATTTCTTTCTTTTTTGTAATATTTATGTTTTAGTTGTGGTTAGAGACAATATCATTAATTAATTTATTTTTATGTGGTGCTGAGGATTGAACCCAGGGTCTCACTGTGCTAGGCGAGCACTCTAGCCAGAACCCCAGCCCCTCAATGTTTCTTTTTATGATATACCAGTTCTGCTCTGGGAAGAGAGAACATTCAGAGGCGTAACCTAAATAATGCCTTTTATCTGGTACTTTGTTTTTTGGCAGTAATCTCCTATGATTTTTGGGGAGCGTACCAGGGACTGAATTCAGGGGCACTTAACCATTGAGCCACATCCCTAGCCCCATTGTGTATTTTATTTAGAGACAGGGTCTCACTGAGTTGCTTAGAGTCTCGTTTTTTAATTTTTTATTCTAATTTGTTATATATGACAGCAAAATGCATTAAAATTCATATTACACATATAGAGCACATTTTTTATGTCTCTGGTTGTATACAAAGTATTATTCACACTATTTGTGTCTTTATACATGTACTTAAGGTAAAGATATCCATCTCATTCCACCATCTTTTTTACCCCCTGGCTCCCTCCCTTCCTCTTCCACCCTTTTGCCCTATCTAGAGTTTACTAATCCTCTCATGATCCCCCTCCAAACCCCACTATAAATCAGCCTCCTTATATCAGAGAAAACATTTGGCATTTGGTTTTTTGGGACTGGCTAACTTCACTTAGCATTATATTCTCCAACTCCATCCATTTATCTGGAAATGCCATGATTTAATTGTCTTTGTGTATGTATATTATGTATAATATTCCATTGTGTATATATATCTACTGAAAGACATCTAGGTTGGTTCCACAGTTTAGCTATTGTGAATTGTGCTGCTATAAACATTGATGTGGCTGTGTCCCTGTAGTATGCTGTTTTTAAGTCATTTGGTATAGACTGAGGAGTGGGATAGCTGGGTCAAATGGTGGTTCCATTCCCAGCTTTCCAAGGAATATCCATACTGCTTTCCATATTGGCTGCACCAATTTGCATATCACCAGCAGTGTATGAGTGTGCCTTTTCCCCTACATCCTTGCCAACACTTATTGTTATTTGTAGCCTTAATAGCTTCCATTCTGACAGGAGTAAGAGTAGTTTTTTGATTTGCATTTCTCTAATTGCTTAGAGATATTGAACATTTTTTCACATATTTGTTGATTGATTGTATATTATCTTCTGAGAAGTGCCTGTTCAGTTCCTTGGCCCATTTATTGATTGGGTTATTTGGGGTTTTTTTTTTGTGTGTGTGTTTAGCTTTTTGAGTTCTTTATATCCCTAGATATTAGTGCTCTGATTTGTGAGTGGTAAAAATTTGCTCCCAAGCTATAGGCTCTCTCTCCACCTCACTGATTATTTATTTTGCTTAGAAGAAGCTTTTTAGTTTGAATCTATCCCATTTATTAATTCTTGATTTTAATTCTTGCATTATAGGAGTCTTATTAAGGAAGTTGGGGCCTAATCCAACATGATGGAGATTTGGGCCTACTTTTTCTTCTGATAGGCACAGTGTCTCTGGTTTAATTCTTAGGTCTTTGATCCACTTTGAGTTGAGTTTTGTGCATGATAAGAGTTAGGGGTTTAATTTCATTTTGTTGCATATGGATTTCCAGTTTTCCCAGCACTGTTTGTTGAAGAGGCTATCTTTTCTCCAATGTATGTTTTTGGTGACTTTGTCTAATATAACTGTAATTATGTGGATAAGTCTCTGTGTCCTCTATTCTATACCACTGGTCTGCCAGTCTGTTTTGGTGCCAATACTATGCTGTTTTTGTTACTTTTGCTTTGAAGTATAGTTTAAGGTCTGGTATAGTGATGCCACCTGCTTCACTCTTCCTGATAAGGATTGCTTTAGTTATTCTGGGTCTCTTATTTTTCCAGATTAATTTCATGACTGCCTTTTCTATTTCTATGAGGAATGTCGTTGGGATTTTGATTGGAATTGCATTAAGTCTCATATAGTGCTTTTGGTAGTATGGTCATTTTGACAGTATTAATTCTGCCTATCCAAGAACAAGGGAGATCTTTCCATCTTCTAAGGTCTTCTTTAATTTCTTTTTTTAGCATTCTGTAGTTTTCATTGTAGAGGTCTTTCACCTCTTTTGTTAGATTGATTCCAAAGTATTTTATTTTATTTTTTTGAGGGTGTTATAAATGAGGTAATTTTCTTTGTTTCCCTTTCAGAGGATTTGTCATTGATATACAGAAATGTGTTTGATATATGAGTGTTGATTTTGTATCCTGTTACTTTGCTGAATTCATTTACTAGTTCTAGAAGTTTTCTGGTGTAATTTTTTGGATCTTCTAGGTATAGAATTATATCATTGGCAAATAGTGCTAATTTGAGTTCTTCTTTTTCTATCTGTATCCCTTTAATTTCTTTCATCTGTATATTGCTCTGTCTAGTGTTTCAAGAACTATGTTAAATATAAGTGGCGAAAGAGGGCATCCCTGTCTTGTTCTAGTTTTTAGAGAGAATGCTTTCAATTTTTCTCTATTTACAATGGTGTTGACCTGGGGCTTAGCATAGGTAGCTTTTATGATGTTCAGATATGTTCCTGTTATCTCTAGTTTTTCTAGTTCTTTGAAAATGTTTGGGTGCTGTATTTTGTCGACTGCTTTTTCTGCATCAGTTGAGATGATCATATGATTCTTATCTATGTCTATTGATGTGATGTATTATGTTTATTGTTTTCCGCATGTTGAACCAACCTTGAATCCCTGGGATGAACCAATTTGATTGTGATGCACTATTTTTTTGATATGTTGCCAGAATTTTTACATCTATGTTCATTAGAAATATTTGTCTGAAGTTTCCTTTCTTTGATGTGTCTTTGCCTGGTTTTGGAATAAGTAGAGTATAGGTATTAGTTCTTCTTTTTAGGCCTTGTAGAACTCAGCTGTATATTCATCTGGTCCTGGGCTTTTCTTGGTTGGTAGGTTCTGATGGTGTCTTCTCTTTCCTTGCTTGAAATTGATCTGTTTCAATTATGTATATCATTCTGATTCAATTTGGGGAACTCATATGCCTCTAGAAATTTGCCAATGCCTTCAATATTCTCTATTTTATTAGAGTACAAATTTTCAAAATAATTTCTCATTATCTTCGATATTTCTTTAGTGTCTATTTTGATATTTCTTTTTTCATCATGTATATTAGTGATTTGAGTTTTCTCTTTCTTTTTCTTTGTTAACATGGCCAAGGGTTTGTCAATTCTATTTATTTTTTCGAAGAATCAGCTTTTTGTTTTGTCAATCTTTTCAATTGTTTCTTTGTTTCAATTTCATTGATTTCAGCTCTGATTTTAATTATTTCTTGTCTTCTACTGCTTTTGGTGTTGATTTGCTCTTCTTTTTTTCTAGGGCTTTGAGATGTAGTGTTAGGTCATTTATTTGTTGACTCTTTCTTCTTTTAAGGAATGAACTTCATGCAGTATACTTTCCTCATTGCTTTCTATTTTCATTCTGTTGTGATCTGATAGAATGCAGGGTAGTATCTCTACTTTTTTGTATTTGTTAAGAGTTGCTTTGTGGCATAATACATAGTCTATTTTAGAGAAGAATCCATGTGCTGCTGAGAAGAAAGTATATTCAGTTGTTGAAGAATGAAATATTATATATATGTCAGTTAAGTCTATTATTGATTGTATTATTGAGTTCTGTAGTTTCTTTGTTCAGCTTTTGTTTGGAAGGTCTATTCAGTGGTGAAAGAGGTGTGTTAATGTCACCCAGAATTATTGTGTTGTGGTCTATCTGACTCTTGAACTTGAGAAGAGTTTGTTTTATGGGGCATATATATTTATAATTGTTATGTCTTGTTGGTATATCGTTTCAGTGAGCAGTATGAAATATCCTTCTTTGTCCCTTTTGATTAACTTTAGCTTAACATCTACTTTATTTGATACAAGGATGGAAAACCCTTGTTGTTTCTGCAGTCTATGTGAGTGGTATGAGTTTTCCCAACCTTTCACCTTCAATCTGTGTATGTCTTTTCCTATGAGGTCAGTCTCTTGGAGGTAGCATATTGTTGGGTCTTTTTTTTTTTTTTTTTTTTTTTGATACAATCAGCTAGCCTATGTCTTTTTTTATAAATATTTTTTCAGTTATACATGGGCACAATATCTTTATTTGGTTTATTTATTTTTATGTGATGCTGAGGATTGAACCCAGTGTCTCATATATGCAAGGCAAGCACTCTGTCACTGAGCCACAACCCCAGCCCTAGCCAATGTCTTTTGATTGGTGAGTTTAGGCCATTAACTTTCAGGGTTATTATTGGGACATGATTTGGATTCCCAGCCATTTTTGTTATTTAACTTCACTTGGCTTTTCCTTTGATTATCTTTTTCTTTAGTGTAACACCTCTCTCTGCTGATTTTCATTTTTTTTTCATTTCCTCTTCAGAGAATGTTTTGCCAAGGATGTTCTGTAGTGCAGGTTTTTTAGTTGTAAATTCTTTTAACCTTTGTTTATCATGGAAGGTTTTTATTTCATCATCAAATCTAAAGCTTAATTTTGCTGGATCCAAAATTCTTGTTGGCATCCATGTTTTTTTTTAGAGGTTGATATATGTTGTTCCAGGATCTTCCAGCTTTCAGAGAATGGGTTGAAAAATCTGCACATAACCTAATTGGTTTCCCCCTATATGTAATCTGATTCCTTTCTCTTGTGGCTTTTAATATTGTCTCCTTATTCTGTATGTTAGGCATTTTCATTATAATGTGCCTTTTTTTGTGGATGTGTTGTGATTTTGTACACTTGGAATCCTATAAGCCTCCTGAATTTGGTTTCCCCATTCATTTTTCATGTTTGGAAAATTTTCTGATATTTTTTCATTGAATAGATTGCACATTCCTTTGGTTTGGAACTCTATTCCTTCCTCTATCCCAATAACTCTTAAATTTGGTCTTTTTATGTTTTCCCATATTTCTTGAAAGTTCTGCTGATGATTTGTTACCATTTTCACTGTGTTGTCTACATTCTTTTCAAGATTTTATATTGTCTGAGGTCCTATCTCCCACGTGGTCTAATCTGTTGGTGATGCTTTCATCTGAACTTTTAATTTGGTATATTGTTTCTTTCATTTCAAGGATTTTTTTTTGAACCTCTATCTCCCTATTGAAGTAATCTTTTGCTTCCTGTGTTTATGTAGCTCTTTGTCAAAATGATCTTTTGCTGCCTGTATTTGCTCTCTTATATCATCCTTTAATTCACAGAACATTTTAATTATGTACATCCCGAACTCCTTCTCTGTGATTTTTCTGCTGTGCTAGCTATGGATTTTAATAATGTGGTATATTGATTTGTTTGGGGCACTTTCTTTCCTTGTCTTTTCATATTGCCTGTGGTCTTTCCTTCTATCTTTGTGGATCCAGGGCATTACCATTTTTACTCTATAGGCTTATAATGCCCCTGTAGGAATCCAATACCTTTCCTTTGATGTGAAGGACAATGTTAACAGATCCCAATATAAACAAAATACCACTTAAAAACAAATAGTTGTTATTAAGATGTTTACAGTTTGGTCACAATGTACAGAAATGGTGAATTCAATTATTATCTGCAATATAAGCAGTAGGCTTAAAAAAGGATTTACAGTTTCTGATGGTGGACAAAGAATCGGGGGTGAGGTATAGGAAGATAAGTTGAGGAGGTAAGAGATGAGGATATACAGTTACTATATCTTAAGAATTGTGAGAGCCCACTCCCTCACATCTCTGGAAGCGGAAGTGAAAAATGGGTATCCCTGCTACCTCTTAACAACCCGAGGGGTCATGTAACACAATCGTTGACTCTGGTTGAAGAAGGGACGGTGGTGGCCAGTACTGGAGCTCTTGCACCCTCTATTGCCCGGCCGGGATCCGAGCTGAACAGTCAGCCTCAGAATGCCGGGCAAAGAACAGATCCAAATCTTTTCCTCGCGAATGGCACAGACCATCTTGAAGGCTTGTTTAAAAAAAGAGCACAAACAGGCCGAAACCTCCTGAAAAAAAATCTGATGCCCTAACTCTTCGATTCTGACAGATCCTGAAGAAGATAATAGAGACTAAAATGTTGATGGGTGAAGTGATGACAGAAGCTGCCTTTTCACTATCTGAGGCCAAGTTCACAGCAGGGGACTTCAGCACCACAGTTACTCAAAATGTAAATAAAGCCCAAGTGAAGATTCAGCAAAGAAAGGCAATGTAGCAGGTGTTACTTTACCAGTATTTGAACATTACCATGAAGAAACTGACAGTTATGAACTAACTGGTTTAACCAGAGGTGGGGAACAGTTGGCTATATTAAAGAGGAATTATGCCAAAGCAGTGGAACTACTGGTGGAACTATCTTCACTACAGACTTCCTTTGTGACTCTGGATGAAGCTATTAAGATAACTAACAGGTGTGTGAATGCCATTGCACAGGTCATCATTTCCCGGATTGAACACACCCTTGCTTATATCATCACAGAGCTGGACGAAAGAGAGTGAGAAGAGTTCTATAGGTTAAAGAAAATACAGGAGAAGAACAAGATTCTCAAGTAAAAATGTGAGAAGGACTTGGAGCAATGGAAAGCAGCTGGAGCGGTGATGGAGCCTGCTAACCTTCTTGCTGAGGAGGAGGATGAGGATCTTCTGTTTGAATAATCTTGCCTGCTCTGTTTTTTTAGAAACCTCCAACACTGGTTCCAGTTTAATTCAGTGTAGGTTTGATACATGTGGCTATTTTTTGGCCTAAGAAATTCACTGGTCATAAAATTTACCGGGGTGTCCACTTATGGGGTTACTTTTGCAGACTCATAATTCAGTTATTTATCACAGGTGAATGGGATTTGTAAAACGTTCCCAGTAACTTACAGGATTTAGTTGCTGAAGTGTCATGCTGTTCCATTTCCATTGTGTTACACATGATCTATTTACCAAGCATTTTAGGACATATCCTTTAGGGAACATTAGTGGTCTTAAGCCAACTACAGTGGAGCTGCCTTTGTTCCTACCTACAAACCTTGGCGCTGTTGTCTGATGTTAGTGCAGTCTTGTTTCACCGTGATACTTCTCTCCTCAAGCTTTATGAAAATCTTCATTTCCTTGCGTGACAGATTTCTTCTCATCTGTCATGGAACAGTTCTGCTAATTTTAATGTGTGTTATAAACAGAGTAAAATGATTTAAAAAGTAGAAAAAAAAGAATTGTGAAAGAGAAATCTAAAGAAGAAGGTTAGTAGCAGGAGAATAGAGAGGTAGTAATTTTGGGTAGACAAGAGGGAAGACTGTAGAGTACATAAGACAAACACACATATATAATAAGAAAAATAAAAAATGTCAAAATAGTAAAAATTGGAGAGAGAGAAAAAGAGAAAAAACAAACAAACCAAAAAAGAAAGAATATACAACACAACTGTAATATACTATTCAGTTGTCTCAGTCCTCCAATATCCTAATTCATGAAAAGTACTCGGTTTCACATATGTTGGGGATGTAAGGATGGGAAAATAAAGAGGGAGAAGAAAGGAAAAAAAGTCTTAAAGGAAGGAACAAGGATTGTTTTGGTTGGAGATTAATATCTTTCCTGCTTCCCTTCTCATCCAATAGGTGGGGTTGTCTGTTCTTAGTTGGTATCTCTGCCCTCAGGACTGTGGGGATTACCAGGGTGTGAGGGTTGGTCTTGGATGCAGGGCACCTATAAGTGGAGTATGACATCCACTGATCCCATTGGGAGACTGCACCTCAAGGATCTCCTTTGCCGTCTGCTCCTGTGATGTGGGTGCTGGGTCTTATCTTCTTATCTTGCCTGTAGACCTCACAGTTCCTGCCCTCTAAATTAGTCTCTAAAGTGTATTTCCCTCAACTTCTCCCTTTCTACTTCCTAATCAGGAATCTTTCTCTCTGGGAGTCTTGTGTGTTGCACTGTGGTGGCTGCGCACCTGTTGTGGAGGGCAGTTTTGAATAGGGCAGTCACTCTGCTGAGTTAGTGGCTGCTAGGGATTCTGGGAAATTAGAAAACCATGGGTACCTGGCTATCCAGTGTTCCAAACTGGTAGTTGCCCCAACTAAAGATGGTGATGGAGGTGACCCAAGATGGAGACTGCTGCTTTCAATAGTGGGGTGTGCGGTTGGGTGGGGGGAGCTGAGCGATGGCATTGTCAGATGCATTCAGAGATGAACTCTGTGTGTGCGGTGTTGTAACTGTTGGCTGTCATTAGAGCCTATGATGTCCCCAGGTGCAGGAAGTCTACTGTGAGTAGGAGACTATGGCAATAGCTGCTGAGTCCCAAGATGGAGGTGACAGTGGCGGGGGGGTGGTGAGCTCCACGTTAGTAGATGGGGGTCCACAAGGGAGTGGCAGCTGGAGTTTCTACACGTGGGTAGGGGCTGAGTGTGCCTTGTGGGAGTGGTGTCTGGGAATTCTTTGCTGGTGTTGATGCTCATGGTCCCTCTAAGGCACCCGCTAGACCTGCATGGGTGAGTAGTAGTAGTAGTTTTCTAACACTGAGGTGGTTGTGATTCATGCGCAGCATCAGCTGTGGAGGGGTTCTCTATCACTTTCAGCAAAGCAATATTCCCGCTAGTTGTGACCTGGGTCTTGGAGCTATGCAGAATGCTGCCTCTCTCTGGCCCACCATCTTGGATTTCCCCCAGTGTCTTGCTTTTGTTGAGGCTGGCTTTGATCTCTCAATTCTCCTGCCTCAGCTTCCCCAGCCTCTGGGATTACAGCTGTGCACTACTGGGCCCCAGATAATCTTCTGTTTTGTATTAGCCAGAAGAAAACTTTGTACCTATGCTCTAATAATTACTAAATCTTTAAGATTTAATCTGAGTATATTTTGAAGTCAGAATTCTATAAAATATGGATGGATTGAAGGATCATTCTACTCCTTTGGTATCCACTTGGGGTTCCATAATTCATTCTTTATAGTTGAATGGTTTCCTTGGGTCCTACCCCGCCCTTCCTTTATTTTCTTGTATGAGGCTCTTTCTTTCTTTGGTACTGGGGTTTGAACCCAGGACCTTGAGAATGCTAGGCAAACTGAGTCATGCCCCCAAACCCAAAAGTTTACTAGAGTCCATTGGGAATGGTGGATGTGAGCATGGTTAATAAAATAGAATGCCAGGACTTAAGGAGTTTTCATGTGAATATGGTGATGTATTATGGAACATTGTGATTGTCTTAATGATCATGGGCATCCTGGTATCTAGTCCTAATATTTGACATGGTTTCTTACTTTGATAAAAGATCGGTGTAATTGAATATCTATTTTTGGAGCACCAATAAGGGGCTATGTTCAATGTTGCAGGCTAGACAATAATTCAAATAGCTCTATTGTCAAGAAATTTATGCGTCAGTTTTGGAAGTGGGGGGAAGATGTATCCAATTTAGCTCATCAGGAAAATTTTTTTCAGTACTAAGAGTGGGTGTTGGAAACTATACTATGGAAGAACGGAGGGAGGGTAGAATTGGAAAATGCTATGTGGAAGTAGTGGTATTGTATATTGGGGGCTGAGAATGTGTAGAAGGATTTTGTGAAGTTGAGATTGGAGAATGGAATCTGAAGGAAATGTGAACTAGATGAGAAAAGATATAAAAGCACTTATGGCAGAGTTATTTTATGTGGAGTATTTGGCTGGTGGGACTGGACGGCAGGAAGTACTGAAACCAAGGAGTTCTTTGAATGTCTTGTTTATGAATTGGCATTTAACCCTGGAGATACTGGAGTACTTCCAAAAAGGTTTTGAGTGGGTTGACAGCACAGTTGCATGTGTATTTGAAGATGATTATTTTGGTATATTTATTCTTATGACTTTTATTAAAGATATAGCCTTTTAACTGCTTGCTTTAGAAGAAACCAGAGAAATTTAATAGACCAAATAGTGGTTAAATGGCACATTGAACTCTTGATAGGAATTGACAATTCAGGAAATTTAAAGCTATTGTCATTATTCATAATCCATTTGATTTATCTGTTGAAATCATGTGAATTTAGACCAGGAATTTCCTGGCTATTATTTTTCCCCATAACTTTAATTAATTGATCATAGTTCAGTGTAGGTTACAGATGAGGAATATATTTTTACAAAATTAAGTTTTTTTTTTTGGGCACTGGGAATTGAACCCAAGGCCTCATGCATGCTAGGCAAGCACTCTACCTCAGAGTTATATCCATAGCTCTGAAGAGGTACTTTTAAAATTTTCTATTGTTTAGCCCGAATGGTGGCACACACCTAAATCCTAGTGGCTCAGGAGGCTGAGGCAGGAGGATTGTGAGTTCAAAGCCAGCTAAATCAGTGAGACCCTGTCTCTAAATAAAACACAGAATAGGGCTGGGGATGTGACTAAGTGGTCTAGTGCCCCTGAGTTCAATCCTCAGTATCCTCCACCCCCCCGCCAAAAAAATTCTATTGTTCAATGTTTTGGAAGTGCTCTCTGGGTTTGTTATTATGATTGGGTATTACTTTGAGAAATTTATCTCACTTGGAAATTAGTTATTTTTTTTTAAATTTATACCCTAGTATTATATACATCCCTTAAGAATTTTTCCTTTGGAAGAGGGTGAAGAAAGGAATGCCGAGTACATGGCCTCTTCTGTATGATATCATCTGATCTGAGTTTCATATATTATATAGGGAGTGATTCTGCAAAAAAAAAAAAAAGATCAGTATGAGAAAGAAAAGGGGAGAAGGAAGAGTGAAAGTGGGGAGGGAGGGAGAGGGAGTCTATGAATAAATATGTGAATGAGTGTGTGTCCTGGTGGTGAGGGTGACACTGCCTGTCAGCTCATCTTCCACTCCCAGATAGGTTTCTGGCACACTCACAATATACTTCTTTAGTGATTTAATTAGTTAATTTAGGGAAATTGCTATTTTGAGGAAAGTAAACTGAAAATAGATGGAAACACATTTTGAACAACCAAGGGTTCACACAGACTTTAGTTCTGAGAAATTTCCCATAGTAACTAAGGTCTTAAAACCTCCTTGCTTTGGCAAAGAAGATGAATTTCTGATTGTGTGTGTGTGTGTGTGTGTGTGTGTGTGTGTGTCCATGTCCATCCTTTTTTTTCTTTGTAGAAATTTTTCCCCTTGAATTTTAAGCTTTTCACATAATATTTTTTAGATCAGCCTAGCAATAACAATTACCATTTGCTGAATGCTTACCAGGTTCTAAGGCAATATGTATCTTTATTTTATTTACTACTTATAACAGCATCATGTAATATTCTCTCTGTACTACTGCTGTATAGATGAGGAAACTGATAGGGCTCTCAATACTGAAATAAAGATGCTTATCAGTTGATAAGCATGTCATCTTTATTAGCTATCTGTGTGTCCTTCCATCCATTGCCTCTCTCCTAATGCCCTCCAACCAGCTCTTTTATAATTTATGTCTCTGTGCAGGGTGTGCCATCTGCTTTTACTTCTCTCATTGCCTGACAACTCTCTCTTAACCTACAAGACCCACATGTTATCTTTTTTCTGAAGCTTTCCCTGATTCTTTTAGACATGGTTAATCATGCTCTGATAGCTTTTAAATAATTTTAATATTTCTCATTTCTTATATGGTTGTAATATTTAATCGTTTGCCTCTTCATTTTCACTGAACTTTTTAAAATTTATTTATCCTAATTTGTTATATATGACAGCAGAATGCAATTTAATTCATATTACACATATAGAGCACAATTTTTCAAGTCTCTGATTGTATATAAAGTAGATTCACACCATTCATGTCTTCATACATGTACTTAGGGTAATGATGTCCATCATTAGGATAATGATGTCCACCATCTTTCCTACCTGCATGTCCCTTTCCTTTCCCTCCCACCCCTTTGCCCTATCTAAAGTTCCTCCATTCCTCCCATGCTCACCCTCACCCTATTATGAGTCATCATCCTCATATCAAAGAAAACATTTGGCATTTGTTTTTTTTGGGATTGGCTAAAACTCACTTAGCATAATATTCTCCAACTCCATCCATTTACCTGCAAATGCCATGATTTTGTTCTCTTTTAATGCTGAGTAATATTCTATTTTGTATATATATCACCGTTTCCCTATCCATTTATCTACTGAAGGGCATCTAGGTTGGTTCCACAGTTTAGCTATTGTGAATTTGCGGGTATAAACATTGATGTGACAGTGTCCCTGTAGCTGGGTCAAATGGTGGTTCTATTCCAAGTTTTCCAAGGAATCTCCATACTGTTTTCCAGATTGGCCGCACCAATTTGCAGTCCCATCAGCAATGTATGAGTGTGCCTTTCCTCTTGCATTCACTGAACTTTTTGAGGGTCGCAAATTTGTGGATTTTTTTGCATGGAGGATGTTGTTAAAACTTGATCATTTTATCTGTTGAAATAATTCTTCCAATATTTATTTTATGATGCAAGTGATGATATAACATTTAAGACCTTCTTTTAGACTTTTAACATTGCATTCATACTGAATCTATCACATATAATGCTAATTTAACGAGTGCTTGTTTTTTCCTTATAATACATTATTAACCTTGTTCACAGTTTAGAGGGAAAGGCTGTGATAAATAGCTTGGTGAAACACACAGTAGTGGTCTTTGTAAAGCTATTAAAGTTTGCTATTAAAATGAGACACATTAAAATGTCAGAAGACAAGTTCATAGGAAGAGTTAGTATGTAGACCCAATGTTTATTTTCTTGAGTCTTAAAGTAATTAGTTTCATGAAGTTATTTACTGAGGTAACACTTGAATAGTAGTTGAGAATTTGTGTACTTTTACCCGGTACATAATTTAAAATATTAGTTATTTAGCTCGATGCATGCATTCTATTTGTTGATTTCCTGTGTTTGCTTAGGGTTTTAAAATAACTTGTTTATTTATGCTGATGCTTTTAAACATAGAATCTAAATTAGATTCTGAATTATTATTATTATGCACAAGTTACTTTGAAAATGTTCAAACAAAAAGAATTTGAAAGAGTAATAAGACAGAAGCTAGCTCTTTTATTCAAATTACTACTGATGATTAAGCTTAGCTAGAGAGTAGTGTGTATCCCAAAACAATGGTGGTAGTTTTATTTGTATGATGATATAAATGAAAAGTATAAAACTGATATGTAATGGCAAATTTATAACCCTGCAAGCTCTAGAAATCCACCTACTAGTTGTTTTTAAGGCAGTATCTATTGGAACCCTACTCCGATCATTTTTATGTGTTTGCTCATAGCAAACATGTTGTATCATTTTTGAATAAGGTTTGCACTAAAGATTAATGAGTTAGTGTTTCAGTTTTTCTGTAACAACAACAACAAAAATTTTTTCCATGCTGCATAAAAAGAGAGGAAGTTCTACAGACTTTTGGACTCTTCTGTTCCTATGTATCATTCTCTTGATGTTTCCTGTCTGCCTTTTTGACTATCTATACAGCTGTTTTTCAGACTTGGAGAAAGACCAAGTATTTTTGACAGCTGCATGCTGAACTGCAATATATGCTTGGCCACAGGTCATGTTTGCATTTTTTCCTTGTATTTTTTCTCATTGCAACGAAGAAATATGAGCATAGATTCAGAAGACATGTAGCATGCTGAGTAGTGGTAGTCTTCTTTCATGTATGCCATTCCACTTGCTCTCTTGCATAGATTGCACAAGAAAGGAAAGGGTACAGAGAAATGAGGAAATGTCATCCGGGAGTGTCCCCTATGGGGCCCTCATTGCCATAATAATGAATTACGGAAAATGCTCTGGGTCGTGCATGGTAGAAATAACTTCTGGACTGGGGACCCACCCATACACACATCCTTCTACACACCATTTTAGTGAATAGACTATATAATTTAATAGAGAAAACTGTTAATCCAGCAGTCATTTCAGAATATAATTAGTTTATGTATCATGTTAAAGCTTTGACTACATGATATTTTAACACAAGGAAATGAGATATGCTATTTAATAAATACTCATTTCATGAGGCTGTCATAATGGGACTTTACAGCTTTCATTCTCCATCCCCATAGGCACAAAAAATTATGTTTTTGAAAATAAACACTAATTTCCAAAGTCCTTTAAAAATGGTCTTAAAAGGTCCTTTCTCAATTTGTTTCCAGATCTTACAAATGATATTTCAAATCACAAGTTATTTTTTCTGTTTGCTTAAGATTAATAAAATAAATGTCTAAATTCTGATGAAATCTTCAACCTTCATAATTATTTTTTCTATATAGTGAAAGCATATTTTTTGAGGAAGTATCATTAAAATATTGTTATATTAGTTTTTTTTTTTTTGTACTGAGGATTGAAGCCAGGAGTGCTTAATCACTGAATCACATCCACAGCCCTTTATATTTTATTTAGAAGCAGAGTCTCGCCCAATTGCTAAGTGCCTTGCTAAGTTGCTAAGGGTGGCTTTGAAACTCATGATCGTCCTGCCTCAGCCTCCCAAGCTTCTGGGATTATTGATGTGAGTCACTGTGCCCAGCTGTTGTCATCTTTTTGATTGATTGCTTTTATCTTTTATGCTCTGTTGATAAAACTTGATTCATTATACTGTGGATCAAATCTAAGTGACTCTGCATCTTTGTATAATGTGTTCCTTTTCTCTCCCAGAAATTTCTGTGTTTTTTTACCTTGACTCCTATTCCCTTTGTCTGGCCTCTGCAGTCCACAATTCTTCCTACCTTTATCATGAAATCTTTCTCAGGAAGTTCACTATAATGAAACACTGCTTTCCTATAGCATTTAGTCTATTTTATGCAAATGATGACTTCTGTGGTTCTTTCTGAACTGTACCCATAGAAAGCCTCTATGATTCCAGACCTTATCCTCCTTATGCATTACTCTCCAGGGAGAGTAACTTTATGTCATTTAGATTTGTATATTATTATGTGTGATTTTTTTAAAGTGGATGGAAATTTTGCCTTCCAGTGATTCAGTAATATACAATAGAGCTAAATAGATGCTGATTGGAATGCTATTCTGTCACTTTCTAATTCTTTGATATTAAAAATTAAATTCTGTGAGTTTTAGTCTTTTCATGTATAAAATGGGACTATTATCTAATTTTTAGAGTTATTGAAAATTATAGCAAATAAAATGGTTAAATGTTTAGCACAAGGCCAGATTATAAAAGGTACTCAATAAATGACAGTTTAGTTAATCTTGTTGTCCTGAATTTCTTATAGGTCTTAATATGATATCAAGCATGTGGTAAGCACTTCTTTGGGTATGGTTCATGGTTAGGTCATTGAAATATCTCCTAAAATCTCATTGCTTTTATGAAGTTTTCTTGTTGGCTCTGTTCAGACCTTCAAAACTTTCATGACTTTTCTGGACTGTTTCTTCTATTCTCATTGTCTGTAAGAGGAACCTTTGGTATGTATTCTGAAGTGGTTTCAAAATATGATTTGAAGGATTTATTTATTTATTTTTGAGTAATGTTTTGGATTGATTCCCACATTTTTCTAAACATTAGTAGTCAAGATTGTAACAAATAGAACATTTTTCACATACTTCAAATTCATTATGTGAAACACAGTAAAATCTCAGCCAATTCGAACTGCAGATGAATAAATTATTTTGCCTAGCTTACTTCAGCTCAACAAACACTTACTAATGCCAGGCATTTTATAGCTGCTGGAATTACAAGGATGAGTAAGACAGGGTTTCTGCCTTTGAGTTTAGTCTAGGGTTAATGAGAGACACAGAAACAGATCATTTCGGTAGATGATTTGTTCTAAGATGATGGTAGGATGGGGCTCTATGGGGTCACAGACACAAGGTGATTGAAGGGGAGAGAGAGGTTTATAGGAGGAGATGAGCTTCAACCTATGCTGTCTCTCACAGGAAAAATAGGTTGATACATTTCATTCAGAATCAGAAACTCAATTCAAAATGGCTTCAATATAATGAGAATTTATTGCCAGAAAGTTCAGAGGTAGATTTGTCTCCAGATTAGCCTTGATGCACTGACTCAAATGATGCCTTATCTGGCTCTCTCCGAACTGTGCCCTTAGAAAGACTCTGTGATTCCAGACCTTATCCTCCTTATGCATTACTCTCCAGGGAGAGTGACTTTTTCTCTAGTTTTAGTTTCATTTAGGGATTTGGTTTCTTTCATTGAGTATAAATTATACTCATCTCTGAACCAACCACTGTGACTAGTGAGATACTAATTGGTTTACATAAGTCAGGGCCTAACCTCAAGCTTAGAATGAGGTCAGTCTCTTCCCATTCTGGCTAAGCATGTGAGGAGCATGGGAGGAGAGGAGATGGATGACCAAGAGGAAGCTAGCAAATGTCCAGTAAACCAGGGGAAGAAAAGTGGAATTTTTTTTTGAGAAGGTAAAACAAAAGTAAGGATAATGCATGCATCATTATGATGTGTATGGAAAAATAACAAGCAGTTAAACTTTAATCCAACATGTAGCATGAAACTTTGAAAATAATTATATTAATTTTAATGCAATTGAATATTTATTACTACTGGATCTCATTTCCATACATTATTTAATTCTCACAAGTTAGGCACAGTGTCTGACAGATAAGGAAATTTGAGCCCAGGCTCACAGCTAAGAATTGGTGGAACTGGTATCAAATGTAGATTATCTGGCTCTGGAGGCAATCCGCTTAGAATTTACAGTGTATTAAGTATCTCCTCTGTGTTGCCAGAGTTTCAGGAAATTAGCTTCTGATGTCATCCATGTTTATGGGAGTCAAGAGTGCCAGGTTTCTTTGGGGTTCAAATTTTCTTCAATCCCTTCTTTTATTTATTTATTTTTTTCCCTTTCATGCTAAGGCTCTAAAACTTCAGCATGCATCTGAATAGTCTTGCAGCTCTGCCCCACTACTGGAGTTTCTGATTCAGTAGGTTTAGATTTGGATCCTAGAATTTGCATTTCTTAGAAGTTTCTAGATGATGCTGATGCTACTAGTTTGGGGACCACATTTTAAGAACTACTTCTTTAAGGCCTTTGAGAGACTAAAAATTCAGGGTTCAATGACAACCACATATTGAAATGAACACTCTTTTTTTTTAGCACTGGAGATTGAACCCAGAGATACTCTCACTGAGTGACACCCCAACCCCTTATTTTATTTTTTTAAATTTTGAAACAGGGTCTTTCTTAGTTGCTTAGTCTGGCCTTGAACTTTCAATCCTCCTATTTCAGCCACCAGAATAGCTGGGGTTACAAATGTGCATCACGATGCCTAGCATGAATACAAATATTATTTATACTTCTACTTGCATGAACATATGCTCTGACCTCACAGTCTTTAATAATGCAGATATCAAGAGTATATTTTGGTTACTGTGATATCCTCTCCCACAGATCAAGGTCATTTGGTACATGTTTCACATACAAATTTATATATATTTAAACACTCCATTTTTATATACTTTTACTGTGAAAAGTGTTTAGAAAAAGTAACAACAACAGCTGGGTGGGTGGCATACACCTGTAATCCTAACTACTTGGGAGGTTAAGGCAGGAAGATTGCAAGTTTAAGACTAGCCTGGGCAATTTGGTGTGACCCTGTCTCAAAAATTAAAAAAGGATTGGGGAAGTAGTTCAGTGGTAGAGCACCTCTGGTTTTAATTCCCAGTATTGCAATTGATAAATAAATAAATAATAATAATAATAATAATAATAATAATAATAATAATAATAATAAAAGAGTAACTAGAAGGAAGACCAGTAATGCAGAAGGAGGGGAGTAGGGGGAGGGAGAAAGGAAGGGAAAGTGGGGACTGAAATAGAGCAAATTATATTATATGCATGTATGGATATGTCAATGAATCACATTATTATATGTAACTATAATGCACTAACAAAAACATAAAAAAGAAAAAGTAGCACATACATTCATGTTTTTGCTCTTAAGAGTTAATGGTTGTAACTGTACATGTGTCTACAGACATACATTTTTTTGGTGAACTATTTGAAATAAGTTACAGACCTGTACCTCTTTTCTCATAGATACTTCAGCATATATCTTCCAATAAGAATGTTCTCTTACATGATCATAATACTGTGATCACACTTAAGAAAATTAACTGTAATTACTTAATGTTATTTAACATGGAGTCATATTAAAATTTCTTTAGCTCTGCTTTTTATCAGGTTGTGTTTTGGTGCCAGGATTTAATCAAAATCAAATTTTAAGAGGCATCAATAATGGCTGAATCTCGAGAAAGAGATAGTTTTTGTGCTTTTTAGTACAGTATAGGTTTGGTTGCTTTAATGAAGACCCAGTTTAATGATGACTTAAATGAAAAAGAAGTTTATTTCTGTCATATTTTACCACCTGGAGATAAAGTGGTCCAGGATTGGTTAGGAGGGCTCTATTTTTCTCATATCTGAGGCCAAGACAGCTGCTTCAGACCTACTACCATCATGATTCTAAGAGGGGAGTGGAGTGCATAGTTGGCCCTTTTTAAGGGCATGCTTGAGAATTGTACATTTGACCTTTGCTCCTGTCTCATTAACATTGTTGTCCTATGATGTGTCTGTAAGAGAGGACTGTAAATGTAGGCTTTATTTTGGATCACTATGTTTCTAGTGACAATTCATAGTTCTAGAACTAAAGAAAGAATGGCTATTGGAAGGAACAGTTAGCATCTCCGTCAAAGCTCTTTTTGCAAATGACTGAGTTATAGCAAGTTACATTAAATCCATGTAATAACTTTTCCTTTTTTGTTAGTACATTAGCTGTCACTGCTTACAGCTGATATTTATCTTTACCCTTTTTAAAAATTTTTTTCTTTCTTTTTTTTATTGGTTGTTCAAAACATTACAAAGCTCTTGACATATCATATTTCATAATTAGATTCAAGTGGGTTATGAACTCCCATTTTTACCCCAAATACAGATTGCAGAATCACATCGGTTACACATCCACATTTTTACATAATGCCATATTAGTAACTGTTGTATTCTGCTACCTTTCCTATCCTCTACTATCCCCCCTCCCCTCCCCTCCCATCTTCTCTCTCTACCCCATCTACTGTAATTCATTTCTCTCCTTGTTTTTTTCCCATTCCCCTCAAACCTCTTATATGTAATTTTGTGTAACAATGAGGGACTCCTTCCATTTCCATGCAATTTCCCTTTTCTCTCCCTTTCCCTCCCACCTCATGTCTCTGTTTAATGTTAATCTTTTCCTCCTGCTCTTCCTCCCTGCTCTGTTCTTAGTTGCTCTCATTATATCAAAGAAGACATTTGGCATTTGTTTTTTAGGGATTGGCTAGCTTCACTTAGCATAATCTGCTCTAATGCCATCCATTTCCCTGCAAATTCCATGATTTTGTCATTTTTTAGTGCTGCGTAATACTCCATTGTGTATAAATGCCACATTATTTTATCCATTCATCTATTGAATGGCATCTGGGTTGGTTCCACAGTCTACCTATTGTGAATTGTTCTGCTATGAACATCGATGTGGCAGTTTCCCTGTAGTACGCTCTTTTAAGGTCTTCAGGGAATAGTCCGAGAAGGGCAATAGCTGGGTCAAATGGTGGTTCCATTCCCAGCTTTCCCAGGAATCTCCATACTGCTTTCCAAATTGGCCACACCAATTTGCAGTCCCACCAGCAATGTACAAGAGTACCCTTTTCCCCACATCCTCGCCAGCACTTGTTGTTGTTTGACTTCATAATGGCTGCCAATCTTACTGGAGTGAGATGGTATCTTAGGTGGTTTTGATTTGCATTTCTCTGACTGCTAGAGATGGTGAGCATTTTTTCATGTACTTGTTGATTGATTGTATGTCCTCCTCTGAGAAGTGTCTGTTCAGGTCCTTGGCCCATTTGTTGATTGGGTTATTTGTTATCTTATTGTCTAATTTTTTGAGTTCTTTGTATACTCTGGATATTAGGGCTCTATCTGAAGTGTGAGGAGTAAAAATTTGTTCCCATGATGTAGGCTCCCTATTTACCTCTCTTATTGTTTCTCTTGCTGAGAAAAAACTTTTCAGTTTAAGTAAGTCCCATTTGTTGATTCTTGTTATTAACTCTTGTGCTATGGGTGTCCTATTAAGGAATTTGGAGCCCGACCCCACAATATGTAGATCGGAGCCAATTTTTTCTTCTATCAGACGCCGTGTCTCTGATTTGATATCAAGCTCCTTGATCCATTTTGAGTTAACTTTTGTGCATGGCGAGAGAAGGGGATTCAGTTTCATTTTGTTGCATATGGATTTCCAGTTTTCCCAGCACCATTTGTTGAAGATGCTATCCTTCCTCCATTGCATGCTTTTAGCCCCTTTATCAAATATAAGATAGTTGTAACTTTGTGGATTAGTCTCTGTGTCCTCTATTCTGTACCATTGGTCCACCCACCTGTTTTGGTACCAGTACCATGCTGTTTTTGTTACTATTGCTCTGTAATATAGTTTGAAATCTGGTATCACTATACCGCCTGATTCACACTTCCTGCTTAGCATTGTTTTTGCTATTCTGGGTCTTTTATTTTTCCATATGAATTTCATGATTGCTTTATCTATTTCTACAAGAAATGCCATTGGGATTTTGATTGGCATTGCATTAAACCTATAGAGAACTTTTGGTAATATCGCCATTTTGATGATGTTAGTTCTGCCTATCCAAGAACAGGGTATTTTTTTCCATCTTCTAAGATCTTCTTCTATTTCTCTCTTTAGGGTTCTGTAGTTTTCATTGTATAAATCTTTCACCTCTTTTGTTAGGTTGATTCCCAAGTATTTTATTTTTTTTGAGGATATTGTGAATGGGGTGTTTTTCCTCATTTCTGTTTCAGACGTTTTGTCGCTGATATACAGAAATGCCTTTGATTTATTCGTGTTGATTTTATATCCTGCCACTTTGCTGAATTCATTTATTAGTTCTAGTAGTTTCTTTGTAGACCCAGGAGCCCTATTTTCTTGAACGACTGGGCACACTCTCCGTGTTTGCCATTCCCTCAGACCCTAAGTTTGTGGAGCTTGGGGCTGAGAACCCTAAGCGAATTTTGCTTGCCCTCCGGTAGCCACGCCCCCGGTAGCTGGTGCAAGAGACCTCAGTTGTCAGCACTGTTGGGAGTGGTAGCCGGGGGGTTCCGCGCCGCAGGTCCCGCACCACTCCTGATTCCCTCGGTCTGAGTATCGCGCTCATGGGAGAGCTGGTAGGGGCCCTTAAGGTTTCCCCGCTGTGTGGAGAGGAAGGGCTAGGGGGTTACACACCTGTCGCCGCCGGTTTCAATGAAGTTATCTTTTTGCTGCATTCTGGTGACGTCAGTTCTCTGCCATGGTGGTATCCCATACAAATGGCGACAGTTCGTTCCTTTTGCCGGGTGACCAATGCAACGGGTGGGTCCTGACTCCCAAGCCCTGTCTCAATCCTGTGTCCACTGCCTATGAAGGCTCGGTTGATATTAACCTCCGCAGGTTCAGAAGGGCCAACCAGTTGTTTCAGCGGGATCGTTTAGTGCTGAGTCACAGCAGTTCGTCTGCGAGAAACAGGCGAACGGGAGCTTGAATTCAGCCGATCTGGGCTCGGTGTGTGTTCTGAGAGGCCCAGACTGTTCGCCCCAGATCCACGTCAGCTCAGCATTGCCTAGTGATCCTGAGCAAACAGCATTTAGATGGTTTATGACTCCCTATGCCCGCACAGCTGAAGAGGTCAGAGACTTGATCTCTTTGCGCCCGCCGCCATGTTGGATCTCTCTTTACTCCTTTTCTAATTTGATAATTTCTTTTCTCTGGGCTGGGGAAGCAAACAATAAATACCCTCATAATAATTCTGTAATTTATTGTTTTCCTTATATGTACTATATAATGTTAGGAATTTTGACATTTAATCTCTAACTTGAAACTTTTTTCAGCTTTTTTGAGGTATTATGGAGAAATAAAAATCATATATATTGAAGATGCACAATGTGATGTTTTAATATGTGTATATACTTGAAATAATTATCTTAATCAAGCTAATTAACAAGCTCATCTCCCCACATAATTACTTTTTAATTTTTAATTTTAATTTTTTTGTGGTGCAAACACTTAAGATCTATTCTTTTAGCAAATTTCAAGTGTATGATACATTGTTATTCACTGTTTAGTCACCATACTATACATTAGGTTTCTAGAACTTACATGCCTTATAACTGCAGTACCTTTTGTATAACTTTGTACCCTTTGACCAGTGTCCCCCCACATTCCCCACATCCCCTTTCCCTGTCAACCTGTCTTCTACTCTGTTTCTGTGAATTTGACTTTTTTAGATTCTATAAGGGAGATCATGTAGTATTTTTCTTTCTATCTAGCTTATTTCACTTAGCGTGATGCCCTCTAGGTTTATCCCTGTTATTGTAAAGGCAATCCCAAACGTGGGTGAGGTGATATCTCATTGTGGTTTTGATTTTCATTTCCCTGGTGATTAGTGATGATGTATACATTTTCATATATCTATTGACCATTCTTACCTCTTCTATGGAAAAATGTCTATTCAGCTCCTTTGCTTACTTCTTAAATTGAGTTATTTGTTTTATTGCTGTTAAGAGTTCCTATTTTAGAAGCTAATCTCTTATCAGATACAGGGTTTGCAAATATCTTCTTTTATTCTAAGTGTGTTGCCTTTTCATTTTGTTGATTGTTTTCTTTGCTGTTCAGTGCTTTTTAATTTTATAATAATCTCATTTTTATATTTGTTTTTGTTGCCTATTCTTCTGTTTTACTATATTAAAAAAAACTTTTATTTATTCCTTTAAGCTCACTATTACTGAGCTTCCTCTGTGTTTTATTCTAGGAGTTTTACAGTTTCAGGTTTTATGTTTAAGTCCTTAATCCAGTTTGAGTGGATTTTAGTGTATGGTGGAAGATAAAGATCCAATTCTTTCTTTCTGTGTGTGTGGATATCTAGTTTTCCCAACATCATTTAATGAAGAGGCTGCATTTTTCCCATTTCATATTCTTGGGGCCTTTGTTGAAGATTGGTTGATCAACTTGGAGCTATTATACAAATATACTCATTTTATAAATGAAGAGGCTGAAGCCCCAGGAGTATCTGCAACTTGTTTATAAAAACTACAGTTGTTGGACCATAACTAAAATAAGAATTGATGCCCTGAATGAGACCTGGGGATTCTACTAATAAAAGATTTTCCTTATAATTACAAAGTTTTTGCAGCATCCATTTCCAACACTTGGAAGCATTTTTATTTCTCAGTGCTGGGAGCAGACAGGTACTCTTTGCTTCTGTGAATACACACATACAACCTGCTAGTACATCTAGCATGCATACACCTCTTTGGGGAACCTTTAATAATATGGAAGACAAGGACTAAATTAAAAGATAAAAAGTATGCATATTAAAAACCTGAACATTGAGAGAATATCTTTTTTTTTAAAAAAAAAATATATATATATATTGTTTAGATGTAGATGGACACAATATATTTATTTTATTTATTTATGTGGTGCTGAGGATCAAACTCAGTGCCTCACACATGCTAGATATGTGCTTTACTACTAAGCCACAGCCCCATCCCCCAGAGAATACCTTTTTTAATTAAAAGATTTTTATTGATGCATGTTAATTATACAAAATGGTGGGTTTCATTGTGGCATATCCATGCATACATAAAAACATCATTTGATTAGTCCCTATGTCTCTAAAGAGATCTCTGAGTGGTTCAGTATATATGTTTAGTGAATGTTCATTTGTTGAAACAGTATTCAATTTTTTAAGTGTCCCTTGAAACTTAAGGATGATTAACCCTTTGTATTGGTAAATATGAGCCAGAATATGTTGCAGTTAAAAAGCACCCTTAAATCTGTTTGTTTTCTCTTTTAATGATAACCTTCTTTGGCTATATGTGTTTCTTTTGAAAATTGTTCAGCTATATTATTATCCTTAGATAAAAAGAAATTGCATCTATTTCTATGCAATTTGATTTCTTTGAGCAAAGCCACTCTTTGAAATTTAAATATACTATATACAATATTGCTAGGGATATATGAGGTATTAAGGAATAATTACTATAGGACTTGCTGTATATGGAAGTATGAGCTAGAAAAGACAAACTAGAAGGTTGACCTTTTATTTATTCCTTTAATGACTGGCTTAATTTTACTCTGACATAGTTTCACCCTATACAGTAAGTGATGAGATACATTAATCATCAAAGCAGAGCATGCAGAGTTATAGCCACTAGATCTTTTTCAGATTAGTGATATTATAAAAATCATCATCATCTTAGTATATTTTAAGAACTGTGAGTTTCATAATTAATACTGATAGATTAATAAAAGTCACCTAAAATCAATCTATTGTTTAAGGCAAGCAGGGATTCACGTTTTTCAATATTTGTATTTTTCACTCCCAACCCTGCTTAGCATTGTGATGTATACACAATTAGTGTGTAAGACAAGTTTATGGATTTTATCTGGAGTGTGTGTGTGTGTGTGTGTGTGTGTGTGTTTTGTGTGCTGGGGAGAGAATCCAGGACCTCTCACATGCTAAGCATGCATCTCATCATTGAGCTATAGCCTCCTGTCTGTTGTGCTTGACTAATCTAGATCATTTTAAAGTATGGAATTGACATAGGGTGAACAAGAGTAGCAGTTCCATAAACAAGAGTTTTTGTTGTATTTCTGAATTTGGAAAAAATTGTATCTTACCCAGAGTCATGATTATTCTTAGGGATTATTTTGTGGTAGAAGATTTCAGCATATGATGAATAAAAATAAATGTACTTAAAATTATAGACATACTTAAATAATGTAAAAATTGGGAAATGTATGTATATTAATAGTAGTAACCTGATAGCTTCATTTGTTTGTAATTTAAAATTTAAACTACCATGCAGTTGCCTCTTGGGGAAAAATTAATATTTTATTTTTTTGTGTGGCAGATAGTAATAAAATAAACCATTATAATTACAAAAAGACTAGGTTATCTAATTTCTTCTAATTCTTTCTTAGGTCGAGATTTGATTTGTATCCAGTCTATGGATGGGATGTTGATGGTGTTTGAGCAGGAGAGCTATGCTTTTGGGAGATTTCTGCCTGGTTCTCTTCTGCCTGGCCCTCTTGCTTACAGTTCCCGTACAGATTCCTTCATTACTGTCTCTTCCTGCAGACAAGTGGAAAGTTACAAGTATGTTTGTAAATTAAATCTTTGAAATCATAATTTTATTGGTTTGTTGCTGATTAATTCTTTTCCACAAAGAACTTGAATATTTCAAATGAAAAACAGACTGGTTTCTTTGATAAAATGTAGTTGTGCTTAGAGCATATCACTTTTTATTATAAAATATTTGAAAGGCAGTGTAGTGCAGTGATTTGTGAGGAGGTGCTGAAGTCTCTCTCTCTCTCTCTTTTTTTTGCTCATAGCTATCAGTGTCCTTATCTAGGCTCTAAAGGAGGTAATAATGCTCATTTTGACAAGGTTGTTATAAGGATTAATGGATGTCAGGTTGCCTCTCTGTAGAAAATGCTCAACAGTTACTGTGATTATTCCGTGAATCATAATAAAATAATGTTGAATGAAAAAAACCAGACAAGAATGTGCTTGTATGAAATGATTTTATACCAAAAAAAGAATGTATATGACATTGGAAAAATAGTAGAAAAGATCTAAGTATTATTATGAACGTTAATGATTTAAAAAAAAACTATTCTGAGGAAAGGTGAACTATGAAAATGATCCTATGAAAACAGCTTATAGCTGGGCATGGTGGTATATGCCTGTAATCTCAGTGACTTAGGAATCTGAGCCACAAAGATTTTAAGTTTGAGGCCAGCTTCAGCAACTTAGCAAGACACTGTCTCAAGTAAAATATAAAAAGTACTGAAGATGTGTCTTAGTGGTGAAGTGCTTCTGGGTTCAGGCTCCAGTATATAAAAAAAAAAAAAGGTTTATACTTTTTGCTAGAAATTCTTTTTGATCTTGGTGAATTGTGTTTGAGAGAGACCATTTTCTTCTTTGTCAACTAAACTTTAATAAAAATTGAAGCTTTTTGTTGGGAGGAAGATTGGAGAAAAAAAGTAGAAATTCAGAATGGGGAAAAAAATAGAGCTGGAGGGTTTTAAAACTTCAGTTATTTTATTGTTATCTTTGTGATACAACATTTAAAAATTTAAACATCTAAATAACACATCATTATAGAACCTGATTTTTCCCAAGGTGAGAATATATAAATTCATTAGCAGATAACTGTAAAATTTTTGTCTTCAAGTATCAATATTGTATATATTGTGAGTTAATGCAATTTCCCCTTCATAAATGGCAGTGTACCCTCTGTGAATAATTGTTGGGTCACCTAGGGTTTAAAATCCTGAAAATAAGCAACTGTTTGTGACTATGCAAAAGTTGATGCAGGTAGTGTATCATGTTATATTCCTTCTGTAACTAACTTAGTTCTGAACTAAAGGAAATCAGTGAATTGTGGCTACTGGTAATAAATAAAATATTATATATATCTTGAGAGGTTGAGAGAACTATCTATGTCATTTACTCAGGCCTGCCAAAAGTTAAGCAGTATTAAGAAGATCTGCTTTTCAGCTTTCCACCCAGCTTCTTCTCCTCACCTACTTGCCAAGTAGTGTTATGCTAGGGTCACAATGCAAAGAATTGAATGTTCCATTACTTACTCTTTGAAATATGTATATAGGAATTAATTTGGTAATAACTCCAGGAGTTATTGGGTGAGGAAGTGGTGCATAGTTTGCTTACTGTTAATGTGTGTGTTTAATTTCACAGAAGCCTACATTGTTTTAACTGTGGAAATTCTCCAGCATACCAATTTATTAAATTCATCTCCATCTAGTACTAAAAATGCATGCTTTATCCATTATGAAACTTTTTTTTATAATGGTAAAAATGAATGAAATGTAATTATGATTAAATGACAATCGAGCGGTTTTAAGTTCTATGTTGTACTTTCAAGTTTTATAGGTTAAATTCAGTAATAATCACTGGTGTAATTTAGGATTGGAGAAAGCATGAAAACTATAGGTTTGTTCTTTTGAGGCTTCACTAAATCTATTATCTATTAATAGAATGTAGTTGGCTAATAGCATAGGTTTTTAAGATATAGTTCATTTTCATTTTTGATATTGACATTTAATTACTTTAATCTCTGCTCAGTCATGTTCATGCAGAAACTAATGTGAGTTTTGGATCTCAAATTTTTTAGTTTGCATTACAATCTCCTGGGCATCTGGTTATAGAATGAGCCATCATTCTAGTACCTTAGATGTATTGGGGATAAGATCCAGAAATCTTCATTATAAATGCATATTCCTAGTGATTCTAATTCAGGACACGCTTTCATTGTGATTTTTCTTTTGAATTGAAAGAATTGTTTGTCTTTTTGGACTAGGGGAAAGGGCTTTTGTATTGTTCTCTGGCATGTGGGTTCAAACTTTGAATCCTCTTTTATTTTTTTTTTTTCCTTTCCTTTGCCTGTCAGAATTATTTAGTCAGTAAACACTGCCCATTCTAACTTTAATTCTCTTATTCAGCCCTTGCTTCCCATTATCATTGGTTCAGGCCTTTATCATTTCACTTGGCTTTCTGCACCCCCCCCCCCCCCTGCAATCTAGTATTTGAAAGGTCTTTCTTATATCTGTGCTTTTAAATCACTTCTTGAGTCTAGAATAAACTTCATTTTCCATTTCAAAATCTGAACTTTTTTAGATAGCTGGCCTTCTGTAATCCCAGGGTTTCACAACCATAGATTCAACCAATCTTTGATTGAAAGTGTTCCAAAAAAAGGTATCTGTTACAGACTTTTTTGGGTCATGATTCCCTAAACAATACAGCATAACAACTATTTACATAGCATTAGGTATTATAAGCAATCTACATGTGATTTAAAGTACATAGAAGGGTTGGGGATATAGCTCAGTAGTAGAGTGCCTGTCTAGCATACACAAGGCCCTGGGTTTGATCCCCAGCGCCACAAAGCAAAACAGAAGTATACAGGAAGATATGTGTAGATTATAGGCAAATACTATGAAACTTAATGTAAGAACTTTGAGTATTTGCAGCTTTGGGAATCCACAGAGGTGAGGGTTGGGGGGCTCCTGGAAACAGTTCCTTATGAATATCAAAGGACGACTGTATTGACATTCAGTGCTTTTATAATCCAGCCCATTTAACCTCTATGATGTAGACTTTTCAGATTTGGATGGGACTTTTAAAGTTAACTGGTTCAACTATTCTTTTTTCATCTCTTAGATATAAAATTGCCAAAAAACATTGAATTTTTTAACCCAATATTGTATATGTTGCTATCTGTATCATACAGACATGTTCCAGAGTATGTCTTATACTATCAGTTCTTAAGAAAAGAAATGTCTTAACCATCTGTTCACTGACTGAATAATTTAGTTCATTTATTTAGTCATTCAATTAGCCATTGTTTTTCAAGAACCTTCTCTTCAGCAAACTTCTTCACAGTAGAAAGGGCAAACAAGGTTTCACATAACTTCCTGTTTCTCAAGAGAGCTACAAGTCTTCCTCCTCGCCCATGTTTTTGTTTTTCTGCTCATTCTCATGGAACAAAAAGGAAAAAAAAAAAACCTGGAGATAGTTAGAAAAGGAAAATAACTTAATTAAAAGCAGGTAATAATCAGAAACTTACATGGGGCTGAATTTGCATTTGATCCTTTTCTCTCCACTATGTATTTGAGAAGTTTGTATGTACCCTGTCGATTGGAGAAATAGTAAGTAAAAATGTAACATATGCACAAAAAAAAAAAAAAAAAAAGAACCTTCTCTGCTACACACTGTGCAAGGTACTGGAAATGAAGAGTTAAATAAGATCTGTCTATTGTCCTCAAGTAGTATTCAAGCCAGTGTAAGAGGCAGCAAGTTGATCAGCTATTTCTGTACTTTGTGATACCGGCTACAGCAGAGCTTTGCTGAGGAGGTCTGTATCACAGTGCACGTTAACTGGTTCAACTACACTTTTTTTTTTTAAATCTCCTAGATTAAAATTGTCTAAATACATTGATTTTTGCCCAATATGATATATTGCCTTCTGTATCATACTGACATGTTCTGGCTTTTAAGTGCTGCATGCTTTCACTGATATTAAATATTTGCCCCTTTGTTTTTCTTCTTGATTGGAATCAGTGTTCCTGGATGACAAGGAATTTTGTATCCCCCTGAAATGCATCATACTTTGCCAAGAGTAGGTGTTTAATAGCAATTCCATGAAGGAGTAAAGTATGTAAAGAAAGCTTCTGTTTTGTGACAGGCGTTTTTCAATGAAAATTGTTCTCCTGGCATAATCAAGAATTTTTTAGCTATCATGAAATGAACATAATAATGCTTTGTATGCTGAGTTTCCATTTCTAGTAAAGTTCTCCAGGTTAAATATTAAGGTCCTAAAAATCACCTGGTACCCTTTGAGGTGACAACTGTGTTTCATTTGAAAATAAATGATTTCAGAGGGTTTACTTTGGTGCTCTGTGACACATCGATCCATATTTTAGTTACTTACTGCTGTTTTTATGATGTGATATGGAAGAGCACTAAATTATATGGTTGCATTTGTCATTGGTGCTCCATGGGACTGGTTAAACTTTGAGTCAGAAAGTACTGCCATTCACCTAGAGTTGCTGTATTTGTGATTAGCACCTTTCTGTTCTGAGAAACATGTCTGACACTCTTTCATAAAATCTTATTGCATGGGGCCTGATTATTCTTTCAGCAGTCTCAACAAGGGAATTTTATTCTTTAGCTTATATCACTGAACACTTGAGTGGTAAGAAAAAAAGGAATCAAGTGTTTTCTTTATTTCAGACTTTCCAAGTCTGCTTGGATTTGTTTCGTTTTGGAAATAGATTTTCATGTACATTATTGGTCACAGTTAAGAGGAGTTAAGGGAGAACCATAAAACAGATGCTATTATAAGTTTGTCATCATCTAAACTTACTGTCAGTTATGTTTAAGTAATAAAATACTCTTCTGAGTTGTCTTCCAGGAAGTGAATAGTCTGGATTTGGAAATCAGGAGTCAATTTCGGCTGTGTCTCTGCCTGCTGTTTTGATGTTAATGAGGCCACTTTAGGGGTTCACTTATTCCTCAGATGAAATAATAACCCTTAGTAGTTATGTAAGAAGCTTCAAACAGCTCAAGAAGCTTTGGATTTTAGCAACAATATCATTAATATCCATATCATCCTCAGGTAGGCTGGTGTCTCAGGAAATAAACCACCTATGTAATTAATTGCCTGGGGTTAGATCTATAGTGGGACCAGTTCTGGGATAATGTTCTAGTCACCAGTGCATACTGTTTCTGTTATTATGAAATAGAAATAGAAAAACATTCCTATTTGGAGACTTGGAAGGTGAGGCCTAATTATTTGGCACTTTTGGAGACTTTGGGATTTTGATGGTCAGTCTGAGATGGTATAGAGATATTTGCTGCAGCTGCCTGTGAAATCTTTTAACATGGTTTTACAAGGATCTTTTCCCTCCTACCTTTTTTGTCTCATTTCCCATGACTCATTTCTCCCTGCCATGCACCTCTCCTAAACTCCTACTGGGGCCTTTCATGTCTCTTTCACTGCTGCATGCTTTTACATGTGCTATTTGTTTCATCATATGCTTTTTTCTCTTTGCCAGCATGACAAATTTTTACTCGTTCTTTAAAACATAGCTTTATTTTCCTGAACCTATAATATGAGCATATCTCCTAAACCCCAATTCTTGTTTCTGCTATCATACTCCATTGAAACTGTGTTCATACCTTCTGTTAGCTCAGGGTACTCTTGAGTTATACTTAGTTGATGATCTATGAATTCCCACAACTACTTTGGGAGCTCCTGATGAGTACAGGTCATTTAGTAGTATTTTCTCTTGTTAATACCTGTATTAGTTCTCTTTTATATATTTATGGAATGAATGAAATTTATAAACACTGAGCTTTTATAATAACTATAAGCCTGTTTTTTAAATAAGGTATTATAAGTTTCTCATCAGTTTCTGTGCCTTGCAAAGTTTACCTTAATCTATAGTCATTTTGCCTTCTATTGAAATGTGTTTTTTAGAAATGAATTATTCCTGTTAAAGATAGGATGTTTTTTGGAGTTGATAAACGTCTTAATTTTGTGCCACAATAACAGAATATCCAGATTGGATAATTTATAAAGAACAGAGATTTATTTCTTATAGTTTTGGAGGCTGGGAAGTCTAAGGACAAGAGCGTGTTTTTGCTGTGTCACCTCTTGGTAGAAGGGCAAACCAGCAAGCACAAGTGGAAGCTAGAGATGGATCTTGTAGCCTCAAGCCCTTTAATGGTGGGCTTTACTCCCTTCATGAGTGTGGAGCCCTCAGAACCTAAACATCTCCCAATCGGCTTCCCCTATTGCATTGGGGGTTACGTTTTTAACACATGCTTTTAGGGGGTGCACATCCAAACTATAGTGGGAGGTAACATTGGAATAACACTGTACGTTTCAGTGCTTATTTAGATATTCCACATTTTATTCATGTAGGTCCCTGGGTTTTATTCTCAGACATCTAAAGTTCTTAGAAAATATGAGGTTTCTGAATTTATCTGTTCTTAATTTTCCTCTGAGCTATGGAAGAATGATAAAGGAGCTTTGATTCAATAGAAAGGAAAGCAAGTTTCTTTTTTTAGAGTAGGATTACTATTCTAAAAATATACCATTAATCAATGGGAATTAAAGGAATATAAATTTGATTGACTAAATTATTTCTAGATTGAATGCTATTTGTAATTTGTTTTTAAGAATGGTATAGGCTAATTTTTAAAATTTATATATGACAGCAGAATTCATTACAATTCTTATTACACATATAGAACACAATTTTTCATATTTCTGGGTATATACAAAGTATATTCACATCAATTCATGCTTTATACATGTTCTTTGGATAATAATGTCCATCACATTCCACCATCATTTCTCCCTTCCCTTCCCACTCCTCTTCCCTATCTAGAGTTCATCTGTTCCTCCTATGCTCCCCCTCCCTACCCCACTGTGAATCAGCCTCCTTATATTAGAGAAGACATTTGGCATTTGATTTTTTGGGATTAGCTAACTTCACTTAGCATTATCTTCTTTAACTCTGTCCATTTACCTGCAAATACCATGATTTTATTCTCTTTTATTGCTGAGTAATAATAAAGTGGAAATTAATGAGAACAAAGCCAAGGATGTTTCTAAAAGAAACTAAAGGGAGAATTTTATAAATTTTAATATAAATGAAAATCAAAATATAAAATACTTGGGAAATAATAACAGTTTTGCAAAACTGCATGTAACACTATGAAATCCTGTGAAGAAGTGAAAAATAAAGTGTGCTAATTCTCAACTAAAATAATACAGTTAAAAAAAAGAATAGTGTAGGCTAATAGTAACTATTGAAATAGAAGCTATAAAATACTTTCAGGAGGTCATAATATCCATAATGACCATTATTGGGAACCTATTACATACTAAATTAATAGTATAATAATCTTATAATCTAATAATCTATCTATATGTAGATCTGTATCTATCTCTTTATCAATCCATAATCAATAATTGGGCACCTAATACAGGTTGAACATCCTTAATCTGAAAATTTAAAATCTGAAATGCTTTGATTACTGAAACTTTTTGAGTGCTAACCTCATGCTCAAAAAGGTTTGGATTTTGAAGCATTTTGAATTTGGATTTTGGAGTAGGGATGCTCAATTGGTCAAGTCTGTGCAGGTGTTCCAAAATTCAAAAATCTCCAAAAGCTGAACTACATCTGGTCCTAAAATTTTGGGTAAGGAATACTTAATGTGTATATGTATTAGATACTTTTTAATAACTTATTTTTAGTCTTTTTTTCCTTTTTACTACTGTTTAAGTTAGAGATTATTAATTTCATTAAGCAAAAGCACAAAGTGATTAATTTGCCAAAATTCACTCACAGTGAGTAAGCAGATTACCTGAGAAGTAAATTTAGTTCTTCTTGGTTCCATAGATTATATATTAATAATTTATAGTACATCTAACTCCTCTGCATTGTTTATAGTAACTTCTGTCTTGTTTGGTGGGGCCATGTTAGGTCTTTCTTGCATGTTATTTGTCACACAGAGTTCTAATGAAAGTGCTTTGATAGTTGATAAAGCTTTTTTTCCCCAACAATGAATAATTGGAATATAGTTTCTTTATTGTGACAGTTTTGCATAATCTCATGACATAATGCAATTAAAAATCAATTGCAAATGTTTTAGTTTTTAAACTTAAGAAAAAGTCATTTGTAATGTTATGGATTATTGCCCTTAAGGTTTAAAATGATTTGTGCTTCTTACATTTTAAAGTCACTGATATTTTTTCCATCTCTTTCATACAGGTACCAAGTACTTGCTTTTGCAACAGATGCAGATAAAAGGCAGGAGACTGAACAGCAAAAACTTGGTTCTGGAAAAAGACTAGTTGTAAGGCCTTTTAAAAATATTTCATATCTAATCATAGTTGTTTGTTAAGAACAAGAATTCCTAGGAAGAAAATTTTAAAAAATACTTAAATCATTTCTCTTTTCTATGTATAATTACATCAATTACCTAAGAATTTAGTTAGCTATTGAGTAACAGAGGCACATATCTAGTCATAGCTATAATAAATCAAATTATAGAGTTGTATCACTAGAATTGTGGATGTTGAAATTGGGATACTTTTAACTGAAGTGAGTATAAACTTCTACAAAATAGAGTGCTGACCTAATGCTCAAAAAGGTTTGGATTTTGAAGCATTTTGAAATTTGGATTTTTGGAGTAGAGATGCTCAGTTGATCATGTCTGTGTAAATATTCCAACATTGAAAAATCTCCAAAAATCTCCTCTTTAATAGGCAAATTTATGTACATTATATTCCTCTATTCATAATGTCTTTTTTCTTGAGCCTAATTTTCATATTTCCTCCTATTACCTATTTTGAGCACTTAGATTATGATACCTGCCTTCTTGCATTCTCTCCTTCCTTCCTTTCTTTCTCCCTTCCCAGCTTAGGAGTTGTTGAGCTCCTTCCATCTGTGAATTCATTGTTTTTCTGGCCATTAATTCTTCAAATATTTTTTCTGTGTTCTTTCTCTCTCTTCTTTTCATCGGGAACTCTAATCATACATATAGTTAGGCTACTTGCAGTTCTACAGCTGACAGATTTTCATTTTATTTATTTATTTGTTTAGCAGTGCTAGGAGTTGAACCTAGGGTCTCACTCTACAACTGAACTACATCCCATTAAAAAAATAATTATTTACTCTTGCTATTTCATTTGGTAAAATTTCTTTTTTTTTTCTTTTTAAATGTCAGCTATTTTTTTTTTCAGTGATGGGAATCTAATCCATCACTTTGTCTTATGCATGTCAGGCAAATGCTCTACCACTGATCCACATCCTTAGCCTCTTGGAGAATTTCTGTTGCTGTTTTTAGGACCAGTAATCATTTTTCCTCCAGTGTCTAATGTGGTTATTAATTCTCATTTGTTATAATTTTCATATCTACATATTCAGCTTGTATATTTTCATATCTTCCATGCCTCTACATAACTTTTTGAAGATTTAGAATACAGTTATAATACTTGTTTTATAATCTGATATCTGTATCAGTTTCAATTTATTTTTTTTAATTTTTTTGTGATGCTGGGATTAAACCCAGAGCTTTGTGCACATAAGGCAAACACTCTACCAGCTTACCTGTATCCCCAGCCCCTCAGTTAATTTATTTATTTCTTCTGTGTAGGTCATATTTTCTTGTTTTTTTTTTTTTTTCGTGGTTGGTAAATAAAAAAAATTTTATAAAACGTCAGATATAGTCAATTTTACCTTGTTGGTACTAGATATGTTTATATTATTAAAACTGTTCTTGAGCTTAGCCCTGGGATACAGTTAAGTTACTTGAAAACTAGTTAGATCTTTTTGAGTGTTGTTTTTTAAGACTTATTAGGTGTGACCAGAGCAGTGTTTATTCTAGGGCTACTTATTTCCCCTTCCTCAGGCAAAATCCTTCTGAGTACTCCATTGAATTTCCTCAGAATTATAAGGTTTCCAGCCTGGCTGGCAGGCATAGCCAGTGTTTAATTCTCTGTGTGAAATGATCCTCACTGTTACATCTAGTCCTTTCGGGTGGCTCTTTCCTTGATTTTGGGTAGTTTCCTTACATGAATGTACTGATAAGTACTCAGCTGAATATTTGAGAGGAACTCTACTGATCTCCAGAGTTTTGTCTTTACGTTGCCTTCTCCTCTTTGGTATGCTGTCTTGTAAACTCCCAGCTTCCTTTGTTTCCTTGGACTGAGTGTCCATATCTAAAATTCAGGGAGTCTGATAGTCTCTATCTGGATTTCTCTTCCCTGTGCATTAGCCTGGAAACTCCCCCAAAGTTGGAGCTATCGTTACTACCCCTGTCTATGTTTTCTTTCTTTAAGGGATCCCTGTCTTTTCCTGTCTGACGCTTTGCAAAAGTTATTTCATATATTTTCTATTTTGTGGTTGTTTCAGGTGGGATGGTAAATCCTTCCATCTTGGTTGGAAGTGGAAAAACATTTTTATTACTATCTTTAGTTAATTTCTGTATTTTAAGAGACTCATTCATTTAGAATGTGATGAAGGTACAGAGTGACAGTACCTGGTGAATTCAAAGTATCTAGCGGTTATATCTCAAACTATGGCCTTAGAAACTTAATTTGCCTGTTCATTCTAAATAAATCATATCTCAGAGTCAGGCACATATTGGCCTGAGTTACAGCCATTGACAAAAAATGCTAGAATGCTAGCCTGTTAAAATGTAATGAGAGGGCCTGGGGTTGTGGCTCAGTGGTAGAGCCTTTGCCTAGCACGTGTGAGGGACTGGGTTCGATCCCCAACACCACATAAAAATAAACAAATAAAATAAAGGTATTGTGTCCATCTACAACTAAAAAAATATTTTAAAAATTATAATGAGAAATTTAACTGCCATGGGAGTGCCATTCGTGTCTTATGTTCAGTGGAATTTTCATATAGGTAAGTTATACATGAACCAAATGATAATTATATTTTTATGTTGAATTTTAGTTTACCTTAAGATAGCCTGATTCATCTACCTATGTTCACTCTGCCATCTCCCTCCTATTGATTGTTCTTATATACACACACTGGCAATATCTTTCCTTTTGACCAGCTCCATTTGCATTTCATATCTTCTTCTTTTTTTAAAAGATGTTTTTAGTTGCTGATGGATATTTATTTATTTATTTATATGTGGTGCTGAGAATCAAACCCAGTGCCTCACACATGCTAGGCAAGTGCTCTACCACTGAGCCACAACCCCAGCCCTCATATCTTCTTTATATATTTTAATACCTAAAATAGATAGATTAATACCTGGTCATGTCTTGATAGCCAAAAATCTATCTGCAGCTTTAATGTGACTTTTCATTGATCCATTGTTTATTGATGATAGCCTAACTTTGAGGGCAGGATTAGTTCCTCTGTTCCGATTTTATTTGTGTGAAGTCATCTCATTATCATTCCCATAAGTGATATATGCCATCCAGTATTTTTCAACATGGTATGTCATTGTTCTTTTGCATCTTCTTGATTTAGAGATCTTAATTACTTGGAAGATGATTTTTTAAAAACTTTTACATGTTCATTGTACATTTATTACTTCATTATTTTAGGTAGCATTTATTAAACATTGACCATGTTGCCAAAAGAAACACTGTAGAGTACTTCGTGTGTGCAGAGGATCCTATCTATAGCTAGCTTTCTTTCTTTTTTGAGTAATGAAGAATAATTTATTCTACTGTATCAGAATTAAAACAGAATAAAATTTAAAAATGTATATTAAAATAACATGGGCATTGGATCCTATAGATATAGGTTTTGAATTCCAGATTCTGACATCTTGGACAATTAATATCTTTAAGTGAAGTATGTATCATAGACCCTAATTGTTCTATTCCCCTTTCCCTATCGCAAGCTCACATCCTAGCCATGGTCTCATCATGGACAGAGTGTACTTCCCTGCTTTGGTCTTTGGCTTGGCCATGTGACTTGGTTTGGTCAGTAGCATATAGACAGAAATAACAGTGTTTCAGGTCCAACACAGCAAAATAGCTTTCTTTCTTTCTTTTTTTTCAATATATATTGTTTTAGTTGTAGATGGACACAATATCTTTATTTTGTTTATTTATTTCTATATGGTGCTGAGGATAGAATCCAGTGCTTCACATGCGCGAGGCAAATACTCTACTGCTGAGCCACAACCCCTGCCCCCACAATAGCTTTCTTATAGGATTTTTTCAGGGAAGAAGATAGCTTTTAAATGGGTATTTTTGAACAACCAAATAGCTAATATCATCTGATAATAGATGGTGCAAAACATGCTAGAGGGCTGTATGGCATGTGTGAGGCACTGGGTTCGATCCTCAGCACCACCTAAAAATAAATAAATAAAATAAAGGTATTGTGTCCATCTACAACTAAAACAAACAAACAAGCAAGCAAAGAAACAAACAACCCCCCCTAAAAAACCTGCTAGAGCTGTTCACAGTTGTCAACCTGTGGCTAAGTAAAGGGTGATTTACTATTGTAGTATAGTATGGCCTCAGTGTGGCAAAGTCCATTATGGTTTAATGTGACTGTTTGAAGGGTTGGTTTGTCTGTAACTCTGCATTTATACTGATCAATTGGCTAAAATAAAAGGTTAATTTGAATATAAAAAAATCCTGCTAGAGTTTGTAAAGTAGCAAAATACAGTGATTAAAAAACAACCCCCTCCAAAAAATTAATGAAGCCTAGCTAGTCTTTATATTCTGCTTTGATATAAAGCAGTTTCTTAGTTTGTATTGATATGAGAATGAGTGAAATGTTCTGTTTTTAGCAACTAACCTGATTGCGGGTTTTGCTTTGCAGGTGGATTGGGCTCTAAATATTGGCGAGCAAGCCCTTGATATATGTATTGTTTCTTTCAATCAGTCAGCATCTTCTGTTTTTGTTCTGGGTGAGAGAAACTTTTTTTGTCTTAAGGATAATGGACAAATTCGATTCATGAAGAAGCTTGATTGTAGCCCGAGTTGTTTTCTCCCATATTGCTCAGGTGTGTAGAAAGATTTTCTTTTATCTTTTCCATATGTCAAGGCTATATTTTATATATATCAGAAAAATCCACACTCATACACATATTTTAAACATCTAAGACAATAGTTCTGTGCTGAACATGTAATGGAAATTTTAACTTTCAAAGTTTGAACAGAAGTTTGATATAAAACACACATTTTGTTTTGTGAGTCATTTTACTTTGTACAAAATGACTTATAGAATTGGCTGCTAGCATACATTATGCTTTCCATAATGTCACTCTTCAAGATGCTTCCAAGAGAACATCGGACAGTTTTATAAACAGTAGTAATTATAATAGAATGATTTATCCATAGTGAATCATTAGCCAAAATGATTAAATGTTAACGAAATTTATACTTCTTATTTATTTATTTTTGTACCAGGGTTTGAACTCAGGGGTGCTTGACCATTGATCCCCCTTTTTAAAAATTTTATTCTATTTTTGTTAAATTTTGAAACAGTTCTCACTAAGTTGTTCAGGGCCTCACTAAATTGCTGAAGCTAGATTCAAAGTTGTGAAACTCCTGCCTCAACCTCCCCAGCTGCTGGAATTAGAGGCGAGTGCCACTGAGCTTGGAAAATTTATACTTTTTTAGATAAATGGTCACTATCTATAGTTTCCAAGTCTGTAAACTGTTTTTTTTTTTATATTGGTAGCTTGAAATTGAAAAATGATATTTTTTATTGTTTAAAATCTTTATGCACTAAATTCAAGCTGTTAGAATTAATTTGTATCTTAAATCCTCTAAAAGAAATATAATATACTGTTTCAAATGATTATTTCCTTAGTATTCTCTTTCTGTATTTTCAACCTGCAGTTTCTGAAGGAACAATAAATACTTTGATTGGAAACCATAAAAACATGTTGCATGTTTATCAGGATGTGACACTGAAGTGGGCTACTCAGCTTCCCCATATTCCTGTGGCAGTAAGAGTGGGCTGTTTTCAGTAAGTGGTTTAATTTAACATGATTTTATTAAATGTTAAGAAATTCCATGGAAATTTTATAAAATAATGGCTGATGATTTTACTAAAAAATGACAAGTGACATTTTAGTGTGGATGTCAGTAATCAAAATATTTAAAATTTAACTTTTATTGAAAAAGAATATGAAAAAGCCTTAATTTGCACCATTATTTTCTTTAGAATTTCTAAAAAGATGTCCCTTATAAATTAAAGGTGAAAGCTATTGAGATACCAAGAAAGTGATTTGCCTGATAGATTATTTTCTTTAAAATTTATTTTCTATTTTTTAAATTTTTTATTTGTTTAAATAAGTTATACATGACAGTAGAATGCACTTATATACTTTGATATATCATACATAGAAGGGATATAATTTTTCATTTTTCTGAGTATACATATTACATGTATGAAGACTTGAATTGGGTGTCAACATACTTTATATACAAACAGAGATACAAAAATTGTGGTATACAAACAGAGACATGAAAAATTGTGGTATATATGTGTATTAAGACTTGTAATGCAAACAAAAAGAGTACATGTATAATGGCATAATTTGGCGTGAACATACTTTATATACAGAGTTACGAAAAATTGTGCTGTATATGGGTAATAATGAGTGTAATGCATTCCACTATTGTCATATATTGAAAAATAAGGAATTGTAATGCAAAAAAAAGAATAGCATTACCTTAGATTAGGTAGAGGGAAGTGAAAGGAGGGGAAGGCAGGGGATGTGGGGATAAGAAAGATGGTAGAATTAAACAGACATTATTATTTTATGTATATATATGACTGTTTGACCAGTGTGATTCTACAATATGTATACTCAGTAAAATTTGTTTTATTTAAAATAAACAAGGATTTCTTTTTATAGTATTGGATGGGTATCATTTAGAGATCATTTACTGCCAGTGTTCATGGGGTTTGAACTTATTTTTATTATGTTAAGTGATCCATCACTGCTAATGTCATGTGCTTAAGCAGTTTAGATTTTAAGAATCATAGTATACTGTTTTGCATTTAAAATGAAAAACAAAATCTATCTTAACATCAAAGTTCCAAAATTTATCAGATAGGAGAGAGATCTTGTTTTTTAGTGCGTAATTTTTCAAGGTCATTAGTATAAAAGGCAAGATCCTGACAAGGATCTTATGATCTTGTGACAAGACAAAACCTTGTCTAAATTTTTTTTAGATTCCTGACGTGCTCACTTCTACTCATTTAGAATATTTTGTGCCACATTTAAAAAATGGTATGTAGGGTTGGGTGTGTAATATTATTGTTGAAATTCAGTGAGGCGGTATTCGTATTTGTATTTATGCTCATCCTAAAGCCTACATATTGGAAAATAACAGTGTTTTGAAATACTGAATATTTTAAAAAGAGATTACTTCCTTATGTTTTATGAGTAAGGACTATCATGAAGTTATAATTGCTGTGTACTTAACAGGAATAATAGTTTTTCTGTATCTGAAGAATAATTTAAAAATTTGAAATTGGCTTTTACAATGTCCACCAGATGGTCTTTTTAAGTCCAACCAAACAGACTCAACAGACATTTTGTATTAGATTTACTTAGAAGGATTTAGAACAGGAAAAACATCTTGCCAGCAGGGCAAAATCAGGTATTTCTCTTCTGGGAGAGTAATTCTTACAGCAGTCCATATATTCATCCAAGAACTGTTCTCTTTGGCCCCACAAATGACAGCTCAGGTGCAAGAAGACAGATCCACACTGGTGGGTCTGTGGCCCATCTTGGCTTATAATCTCCATGCTCTTTAGGAGCCAATATCTTTAAATACTTAAAAGTCAATGTGGTTTTAGCGTATATTTTGGGCATGGGAAGAGTGATGGAAAGAAACACTTTATTGAAATAAATACTTATTTTACATATAGGACTTTCAAGAGCCACCTTTCGCCTTACTTAAGAAAGTGTACAGATATGGCTTATCAGCAGATATATATTGTAAATTTTTAGTTTCTGATCCACTTGCAATTTACAAATAAAGAGTACAATAATACTAAGTTATCATAAGAAATTAAATTTCCATATAGTGTGCATTATGGTGTTTATATTCAACTTTAGCATGTCATATTGTATTATAGGCACCAGTATTTGTGAGGGAATTGACACAGTTAACATATTATATGTTAATTGTTAATATATAATAAATATTAACATAATATAACATTAATAAGGAATAATAAATTCTAATTATTCAATTGAAGATATATCTTTTATCTATCTATCTATCTATCTATATATATATGTATTTAGTTAATTTTTTTAGTTTTTTAGGTGGACACAATATCTTTATTTTATTTTTATGTGATGCTAAGGATTGAACCCAGTGCCTCCTGCACGCGAGGTGAACTCTACCACCGAGCCACAACCCCAGCCCAAGATCTATCTTTTTAAAATATACTTTATTATTTTTTTGGTTATATTTATTTATTTATAAAATTTGTTCTTTTCAGTTATACATGAGAGTGAATGTATTTTGACATATATACATGGAGTATAACTTCCAATTTTTGTGGTTGTGTATGATGTGGAGTTACACTGATTGTGTATTCACATAAGAACACAGGAAAGTTATGTTCATTATTTTTAATATACTTTAAAAGGATAAGATTAGACTATTTTTGAAAGAATTTTATGGTAACTTTATTAGAATTTTAGAAGTAATTATTACTTAGCTATAACATATTTATATTTAGAAGTTATTTGAAATTATAAGAACTGAAATAACTTCCCTCCTGCTTTTTATTACCTTTGGGATTAAACCTTTTTGGTGGAAGCTTTCTTGGCTGGAAGTGTTTATTTATAAAGGAAATTGCTGCTATTTTAATTTTTTTTCAATGAATAAGAAATATTGGATTTGGATCAAGTTGGTGCAATTATACTTAATAACAGCATTTTACTCAGAAACTAAGATGCTTTATTTCCTTTTACTCCCACCAACTTGGCAGCCCTAGTCCTTTCTACCTTGTTTATTATATGCTAATTCTAAATCTGTCTGTGTTTCCTTGTTCTTTTACAGTTAAACTTTGTTCTTGGTTAGATAGAATTCTTTTATTTTAATTATTGTTTTGTGGGTTAGATTATAGAAATATGAAATCAATATATGGGTTACAGAATCAGGAGAGCCTTAATGTGATAATGCTCTTTAAATTCTTAGCTATTACTGATTCTTCTTATTGCATGAAGTAACTAAGTAAGTCTTGCTGAGCATCTTACCTCTGCTGTGGTCTGTTTCCCAAATGGCATATAATGATGATCATCTTTTATTGGTTACATTATCTTCTCTAGTGATATCAAATATTCCTAAAAGTGGAAGTCTATTTGAGTAAAATTTCAAAGTGATGAGAATCTTTCCAAACTTTAGCTGGCAGCCTATAGCCACAGTACTTTAAAATCTTACTGCAGCTCATTTTATAGTATAAACAATTTGGTGTGGTACTTTGGTGTTTTTCTTTGCAGGCTATGCCCACAATAGTAACTTATTCTTTTTTTTAATAGTCACTTATTTTAACTTTGGTATTTCTCATTTTATTCTTTAGCTTTCATTGATGTAGTATTCTTGACTAGATTGTTTTTCCATTTCTTCCCTGGCTTTTCAAATTTCTTCTTAGAGTCCTAGCTCAATTCACATAAGTAAGTCTTCCCTCTCTGCCAGGTCTCCTCTGAATTTCTATCATATTCATAATTATGTTGGTGACTGCAGTTTAATTTTCCTAACTCTCCAACTAGATCATGCACTGTTTTCCATCTTTGCATGTCATACTGAAAATCATAAAGCTGAACATAGCTTGGTAAATATTTAACAGTCATTGTGATTTGTGTTTATACATCAGGGGGTATTTTCTCATCCTAGAAAGAACTTATCTCCTAGAAAGATGTTTTAATTGAAAGCCCTTTTTAAAAATATGAACAAAACTGAGACACAGAGGGAAGGATATTACTTGTTTAAAAATCACATTTATTAGGAGACCATTTTAAAATTTAAAGTGACTTTTTTCTTAAACAGCTGTAGAGGTGAGAAGTTTAAGTGAGTTAGGATAAAATAGGTTGCTTCAACTATGTAGGTTAGTAACAGATGTCTGCAGTTTTCTGGTGTGTATAGAACCTGTGTTTCTGAACCAGATTAGGCCAAGGTTGAGATTAGGGAGGAAGAATGAAACAACTTTCTACCTTTGTTGAGGTGAAATGAAGCTGGAGTCTGGTATGAGCTAAAGTTGGATTTTTGGCTTCATTTACATGGTACTTAGTCTAACTTCCTTTTAAGTTTTGGATTTATAACTTGTAGAGTTGTTTTTCTCTCTTTCTTCCTGCCGTTAACCCTTTCCTTTCTCTTTTCAGTGATTTTTGTGCCTTTGTGTGTGTTCTCTGTTCCTGCATGACTGTTTTAGTTAACTATTGGAGGGATTGCTCTGAAGGCTGTTGCTATATTATTTTATATATTTCAGAAGAATCTTAGGATCATATTCTTAAATTGCAGAGAAAAATCTAATAAGGAATTAGACTGGAATAATACTGAATTTCTCTCCATGGTAAATCTGTTTAATTTACCTGTTATTTTCCAAAACTAATTTCTCTTCAAGCTAGAAATGAAGTGATATTTTTTTTTAATTAAAAAATAGAATGTCAACATTTTTAGAAGGATAAATTTCTCCAATGGTTGCTGAATTCTTGTTTTTTTCACAACAAATACTGTTATCTTTAGTTATTGAATATCCACTACCCTCCCTGACCAGTTCATGTTTGGTTTTTTTGCATAGTGTTCCTTATGGCCAAATTCTCTGCAATCTGTATTTGGGGTAAAATTGGGAGTTCAAAACCCACCTGAATCAAATGTATGAAATATGATATGTCAAGAGCTTTGTAATGTTTTGAACAACCAATAAAAAAAAAAAATCCAAAAAAAAAAAAAAAAAAAGAAGGAATTTACTGTTCCATGAAACTCGACATAGTGGGTTTTGACATTAACATGATTATTTTCTTGATTTTGCTCTTGCCAATCTTAATGTTGTGTTTGTATTCTTTTAGTGATTTTCTAGAAATTGTGTTTTTGGTTGTAACTGGTGCTTTTGACATGCTAATTAAATGAAGTTTAATTTAGCTCATTTTAATCTGTTTAAGCTCACTGAATTTCATTGTCCACCATTATGTTTTTCCTAAGAAATCCTGCTCCTTCCCCCACTATTTGCTTGTTTGTTAATTTTCTTGTCTCTTTTTGTTTTGCCTTTTTGATCTATTTGGGAGGTTAAAAAAATCTTATTTTTGTATTAGTAATGATCAATCCCTTTTTAAGAACCCTGTGGCTTAAGCAGCATAAGAGTATATAATTTTGGTTTTGGATCACAAGTACTGGGGCAAGAAAACCGCCGTCTTTTATGGGCCTCTACCAGATATGGGTTTATTAGGGCCTGGTGGGCCTGCTAATGATATAATTTTCTTAACACAAGAGTTGTGGGGAATGGAAGAACAGAATTATGTGATATTTAGGATATTTTTTCTGCCTCTTGTTGGTACCTTAGTATCTGTGATTTGGACAAATTGTTTCTGTCAGTCCCATTGAAGAATTTTTTTGGGGGGGTTATATTATTTTTGAAGCTCATAATTACTTTCATGCATCTATTTCCATTGTGTGAGATCAAAGGTCCTTAATGAAATGACCTCCAAATTTTATATTGATTGATTAAACTGGAGAAGCACAAGAATTGTGTTTGTATTGTCTCTACAGTCATGTGTCTAAGCCAACATTGACATATGGCCTATCATTTGGTGTGTTACTTTTCATAAGCTGTAGTATGGCTACTTTAATACTTTTATTTAGGTTGAAAAGATTTGTGGTAATTATATAAATTATATAGATAAACTGAAGGTCCCATCTTTGTTATTTGTCAATTGGGGTTGTAATTCTCAGAAAATTCTTCTTATGAAGGTTAGAAATCTTCTACTTGAACTCGTGTTTTTATTATCATTTTATTTTTATGCAGTAATGTAAAATACAACATCTTTATTCTCATAGGTGTATAACAGTAATTACAGTTCCAGATTGTTCAATTTTGTTACATTCCGTAGTAAATCTGTTTAATTTTCCTGTCAAAGATTTTAGAAACACTGAATAGCGAAATATAAGGAGTTGCACTTAGAATGCTAGTTGTGTTTATGATTTTGTTTTCTAAATTGTTTAGTGATAGAACTGTACTTATTACTATGCATTTCCACAGGAAAAACTTCTTCAGTTATACTGTCATTGAGGCTGTAAATGTTTCTTAAAATCGAAACTCTCAGTTTCAAAGAAAATAATCTATGCTAGTATCAAAAGTGCTTTTATGTTTTAGATTGCTGATTCAGTAACCCGTAACAGAGTAGAGTCAGTTAGTTGTTTAATAGAGTAGTGGCCAGCAGGAAAAGTGTTTTGCTTTTCACTAGCTACAAAGATCTTGACTTTCACTAAGCCCTTTGGTCCTGGAGATCATTTTTATCAGGTTGGTGGCTTTGCTTTTATCGTTTTTTGGGAACTACATGCAATTTTACAGCTTCTCTCCTTACTTCAAATGTTGATTCCTTCTGATAACTGGAATTTGACTCACTGATTTCAAAGATAAACTGAGTTCACCTTTTTTTTCTATGTATCTCTTATTTTTTTGAAGAGGAAAAAGTTACATTTTCTTAGTTGCTTACCAAAGAATATAAAAAGGAAAAAAATGATTGGTAAACTTAGGTTTACATATTGCTAATGTCTTTGCAAAAGAACTTTGAACTCTGGATAGGCTTAGTTTCTTTATTCTGTTATCTAGTGTGTGGCCTATACTTCAGAATCTGAGTTGTTGACAAAATCAAAAAGTATGTAAATAATATTGTAGAGTGTAATGTATATCTGTTACTGTATAGGCTAATTTTGGATGACTTAAAATTAGAATCATCTGAAAGGAAATGTGGGAAATATAGTATTATTTATTGCCTGCTATGCACTGTTAACATTGCATCATTAGAATTTAAATAAAGAGTTACATTGGAGCCAGATGTGGAAATGTGGTAGCACACACCTAGAATCCCTGCTACTTGGGATGCTGTGACAGGAAGGTCCCCAGCTTGAGCAACGTAGAGAGATTCTGTCAACAAAACAACCAAAAAACAAAACAAAACAAAACTACACATTGGTAAGTTATTCAAAAGTTTTTAAGTGTTTACCATAGCAGGTTTAATAGTTTAGAAACCTTCATTAATTCTCTACCACTTATGAAAAAAATATGTGGGAAAACAGTGATGCATTTTTATATTAAAGAAATAGAACATTCGTTATACAGAATACATATATGACGATGTGAGGGGGAAAAAAAGAAGTGGGTCACATTAGATTGGGTAGAGAGAAGTGATGGGAGGGGAGGGGAGGGGAAGGGAATGGAAGGACAGCAGAATAAAATAGACATTATTATTGCTGTGGGTATATACGTGATTGCATGACCAATGTAATTCTGCAACCTGTACACTCAGAAAAATGAGAAATCATATCCCATCTGATTCAAATGTATGATATGTCAAGATCATTGTACTGTCATGTGTAACTAATTAAAACTAATAAAAAAATTTTAAAAATAGAAAGAAATAGAACATTAATTAAAATTACCAAAAATAGTGTTAAAAAATAAAATACACTGTCAGTCATATCACTTAAGGCCTCTTTGTAACTTTAGCTTGAAACTTGTGTAAGTAAATGAAATCTCACTGGTAAAATAAGGCTTTAAACTCTGACCTCTATGATCCATAGAATCTGTAAATAGGATGGCTCCCATGTATTCTAAAGTGGAGAACTATGTTCAGTGGTTTTCCTGCATCTGTCTATTTATTTATTCAATTCATTCTGGTAGTAGGGATTAAACCCAGGAGCACTTTACCATTGAGATACATCCCTGTTTCTTTCTTTCTTTTTTTTTTTTTTTTGAGACAGGGTTTTGGCAGGTTCTTTAGGGGCTCACTAAGTTGCTGAGGCTGCCCTTGAATTTATGATCCTCCTTCCTCAGCTTTCTGAATTGCTGGGATTACAGTATGCACCACTATGCCCATCTTTGTTTTCCTCCCTTTACATAGAGAAAATTCACTTTGGTTTACTAAAATGCAATTTACTATTAAAATATGTGTAAAATTAAATTTTTACATGCTTTATTGATGTACAAAAAGTGGCAGATATCCAGGTAATTTGTTGTGAGTGTATAATATTTAAAACCATGGAGGAAAACTGTACAAATTCAAAATTAAAGTGTTTTTCAGTGGCAGATGACAACATGTCATTATTGAAGATTAATTCATTATTGAAGATTAATTCATTTAATTTAGATTAATGTAACATAATGGACTATGTTCTGATTAGAATTTATGTTCTAATGTTGGTAAACCTTGGCTTTCTACCTTTGCTTTGTATAGAAAGAAAGATTTGTTATTTTTGTGTCCTCTGTATTTCATTGAAAAACTATCTATGATGTTAAAATGTTTTAGAGTGAGCATACTTTAATATTTGTAGATATCTACTATGTAGTAAATGTTATAAAAATGTTTTATGAACATATATTTATTGGTTAAGTAGAAATGTATTATTTTACCCTAACACTATTCTTGGAGTTCATATGATGATAATAGTTAATATATATTGCTCAGTATGTGTCAGGCCATATCCTGACTGCTTTTCACATATCCTGACTGCTTTTCACATACTGACAAATTTAATTATTTCAGGAATAGTTATTATAATTCCAGTTAGTACCATCTGGATCTTATAGATGAGGAAACATGGAGCTTAGAGAAGTCAAATAATATGTTTCGGTCATAAGTAAACATGTAAACAAATAATCCTATCATACATGGGTTAGTGTTATACTAGAGAGAAGAAGAATATGCTAGGGCCTTCAGAGTATTTAGTCCACCACGCTGCTAGAAGTCCCAGCTCTTTTCATTTCTACTAAAAATCTCTTACACATTTCCCTGCCTCTAACACAATTACTTCTCATTCAGATTAATGCTACCCAATATTCTATCTGGCAGGTATCTTATTTAAAGTTGTGGAGGTAAACATCTGAGAAATCAAAGAGCAAGAGCCTAAAACAAAATATACTATTTTTGGAGGGCAGGACTGAAGAATGGGAGGTCTGAATGCATTTTCAAAATATCTTTTAGAAATTCTCAGGTATTCTAAAAATTAACTCAAGTCTTTGGACAACTAATGATGCTGCCACGCCTCTTTTATTTAAATCTGTAACAGTTTAAATGTGTTAGGTTTAAACATAATTTGGAATAAATGAACATTGAAAGATAATTGTTAAGTATTTTTAACAAGAAGAACACTATTCCCTCTTTCATTTTTATTTAAGGTCAAAGTTATGGTTTGCAAATGAGAAATTTCTAGTAATTCATTAGTTAAAATATAATGAAAAATAATGCCTTTTGCTTTTGGACACAGCATTTTAGAATGCTACCTTTTATCTTTTATTTGTATTTATTTCCAACATCAAACTTCTTTCATCTTATCCTATCTTGTTACTTTTGTGTTTTCAATGAATAAGTACAAGTTATTGAATATTTTAAAATTTCTAGGAGGGAAAATTATTCTGATTTGGACAATATGCAATTTATATTTAGGAATGCATTTTGCAATAATTTGAACTTTCAGGAAAATAAAAAAATTGAATTTCCTTTTTATAAAAACTTGTAAACAATAAAGCAAGCAAATTTATCTGTTAAGGACTATAGTTAGAAAAAAATACTCCACTTTTTGAAGCTTCAACTGTGCCCATACCATGTGAAAGTTGATGGGGCTCATGTGTGGGAGAGCAAGCCACTGGACTATCCAGAGTACTTAAGTTTAAGAGAAATATATGAAAAATTAAAACATAGTCATATTAAGAGTAATGAGGGATGTAATTTAAAAAGTTATCTCACTGTTTTTTCAATTTCTGCAAGCTTCCAGATGGTAGGAAAGGCTTTGTTCTCCCCTCCAACCCATCTGTTGTTCTTTAGTGTAACTGACACCACTGCAACTACTGCACACACTAAGAATCACCATATAAAAAAGGCAAAATTTAGAACTTATTACACAGTTTTATGGAAAAAAATTAGAAGAGTCAGAGTTACGTATTTCTCTTTGAGTGGTCTAGAAATTTTTTTCTGAGTTAGAATTGAACATTAGAATTTCTTTATTATTGAATTTACTTAAGTTGTAAGTAAGGAATACAGCTATAGGTGATCCATTAAAATTATGCACTTGTTTTATTTCTTTTTCCATATTATATATTTTTGCTAGAAATGGAAATGTATATTACTGTTTTCTATGCAAAAATTTTAAACTTTATTTATTTTAATTTGTTATATATGACAGCAGAGTGCAATTCAATTCATATTGCACAAATAGGGCACAGTTTTCATATCTATGGTTGTACACAAAGTAGAGTTACACCATGTGTATTTTCACACATGTACTTAGGGCAATGATGTCCATTTCATTCCACCATCTTTCCTACCCACATAATCCCTTCCTTCTACTTCCTTCCCTTTGCCCTATCCAAAGTTTCTCCATTCCTCCTATGTTCCCTTCCACCCCCATTATGGATCAGCATCCACTTATCAGAGAAAACATTTGGCATTTGTTTTTTGGCTTTGGCTTAATTCACTTATTCTCCGACTCCATCCATTTGCCTGCAAATGCCATGGGTTTGTTATTTTTCAATGCTGAGTAATATTCCATTGGGTATATATATACCAAATTTTCTTTATTCATTCATCTATTGAAGGGCATTAGCTATTGTGAATTGTGCTGGTATAAACATTGATGTGGCTGTGTCCCTGCAGTATGCTGTTTTGACGTCCTTTGGGTATAGACCAAGGAGTAGGTTACCTGGGTCAAATGGTAGATCCATTCCAAGTTTACTGAGGAATCTCCATACTGTTTTCCATAGTGGTTGTACCAATTTGTACCTACCAGCAGTGTATAAGTGAACCTCTTTCTCCACATCCTCACCAACGTTTATTGTTGCTGGTATTCTTGATAATTGCCATTCTGAGCAGGATGAGATGAAATCTCAGTGTAGTTTTGATTTGCATTTCTCTAATTGCTAGAGATGATGAACATTTTTGCATATATTTGTTGTTGATCCAATGTATATCTTCTTCTGTGAAGTGTCTGTTCTGTTCCTTAGCTCACTTATTGATTGGATTATTTGTTTTTTGGTGTTAAGATTTTTGAGTTCTGTGTATATCCTAGAGATTAATGCTCTGAGGTACATATGGAAAAGATTTTCTCCTATTCTGTAGGCTTTCTCTTCACGTTCTTGACTGTTTCTTTGCTGTGAAGAAGCTTTTTAGTTTAATACCATTCCATTTATTGATTTCTTGATTTTACTTCTTGCAAAGCCACAATCATTATAATTTTGGATCAGTTATTCATTTTAACTTTCTTTTCCTCTTTTATTCCTTAATTACTTAGTCTCAAAAAACTGATCTCTTATGAAAAGTAAGTTTTGTTAAAATCAGAATAATTGTTGTCCAGGTTTCTTTTGCCTACTTTTCAATGCTAATATACTTTAGAGCAATCAAGCAATAGTTATAAGTTGCTTTTAGGGAGAGTGTTACCACCTTTCTTATGTTATTTCCCCCCAATTACATGATTTCTTTCAGTTTTTATTTATTTCATAAAAATTTGTATTAATTTAGAAAAAAATCTTCTAAGATTATGTCATGTTTGTATTCAGGAAATCCAGCTGTGTATAGAAGTCTTAATTTACCTTTTGATATATTAAGAGGATTTAATGCTGTGCGTTGAGTTTTGCCAGATCTCCTTCTTAAATCTTTTGAACCATCCAAGTGATATTCACATATCATTAACCAACAGAAAACCATAGTAATATTCACTATCCTAAAGAGGCCCAGTGAATTCTACAGGATTTGATTTCTTAAAGACAAACTCAACTGAATAGTAGTGTTAGGTGGGGTTTATGTAGAAAGCCATGTAGCATGGAAACAAAATATTTGCTATATCTAAGCTTTTTCCATAGCTGGGATTGGAGTCCTGTGGTGTGTATCCTTTAGGGACACTCTGAGTCTCAAGTCTCTGGGGAGAGTTGTCATCTCCAGCTGAAGTTTTCCCAGGGAATTGGCTTATAGAATGGATACTTTCTTATAGGGGCCACTGTTAGTTTCTTTTTGCTTTACCAGTAAGTTTGTATTCAACAAATATTGGTTGAATGAACAAATGATGAAGAAATTAATGAAGGCATGGTCTGTAAGCAAATGACTCACTTGAGGGGTCAAGGGCATGCTGTTTCAGAACCTGCTCACTTTGCCTCTAGAAACTTGAAAGAGCATTTAGTTTGGTTCTTTAAAAATTGTTTTCAATCATATAGCAGTTACTGTAGGATTAGGTTAAAACTATGGTCTAAAGAAAGGGATTTCAAATTCATGGGAATTTAATTTAGTCCTAGTAAGACTATCTTTTCTTCTATGGATAACGGGGATTTATTTGTGGGACATTAATTTGTATAGGTCAAACATTTTACTAACCTCTTTTATTTTGTCAGACATAGATGAATATGTCATGAAGTCTTAGATTCATATTTAATAAAAGACATGATTGCTATTTGAATTTCTTGTGTGCATAATTAATATTTATTATGCTACTAAGTATACCTGAACTATTACTTTAGATTACAGAATTAAATTTCAAAAGAATTATGTTTTCTGGCTTTATTTTATTTTATATTAGTAATATTGAATTTATACACACACACACACACATTTTTTGGGGGGAATATCAGGGATTGAACTCAGGGGTACTTCACCACTGAGTCACATCCCCAGCCCTATTTTATATTTTATTTAAAGACAGGGTCTCACTGAATTCCTTAATGCCTTGCTTTTGCTGAGGCTGGCTTTTAAACTCGAAATCCTCCTGCCTTAGCCTCCCAAACTGCTGGTATTACAGGTGTATGCCACTGTACCCAGGTGAATTCATATATTTTTATATATAAAATTTCTCACACCATTTTCAAAACAGGAGATTTAATTATCTTTTAATGGAATATGTTAAAATTTATTTTTGTGTGAAAGTATTTTATATTTTTATCATATATATATTATGTATATAGCTCAGCATTGGTCACTTGAAATATATAATTATAAGTGAGTGACTATAGAGTTACAGCAAAAAACTGACATCATAATTATATAATACTGTGATGCTTGGGGAAAAACTTCATAGTTTTAGTGTTGCAAAAAGGAAACAAAGGATTCAGACACAGAAATAAGGGCTAAATCAGCACAAATTGTCATAAGAGAAGGCCTAAATAAGCACCAATCAGAGCACATATGTATTTCTATGTAGGCACTGAATAATTTAATACTTTATTATGCAAATTTCCATTGTTTCTATTGAAATATTGTTTCATCTGAGATAAAGTGACAGCATAGTTTATAATAAAATCAGCAGGACATAGTGGCACGTGCTTGTAATCCCAGTGGCTAGGGAGGCTGAGGCAGGAGGATTCCAAGTTCAAAGCCAGCCTCAGCAATTTAGTGAGGTCCTACACAACTCAGAGAGACCTGGTTTCTAAATAAAATATAAAAATGGGCTGGGAATTTGGCTCAGTGGTTAAGTGCCTCTGGGTTCAATCCCCAGTACCAAAAACAAAAGCCAAAAACAAAAACAACAACAACAAAAAAAACCCCACAGGGAGTTATCATGCATGTACAAATATATACCAACAAATGCCATCATTATGTTCAACTATAATGCACCAGTAGAAAATGTGAAGAGAAACAAACAAATCAAGTTATTCTTTAGGGCAGATAAGATGATGTGTTGTAATGTGTTATCTAAGCTTTTGTTCTACTTTTGGCTTTCTATTTGTCTAAATAGTTTTGAGTCTCATTTAATTGATAAACAAAATCTATTCTATAGGCCACCGGGCCATAAAGATTCATATTCTTTTCATTACTACAGTTACTAATGAATAATGTACTTCATTTCACCAGTGTCATTTCAAATTTATTTGTTGATTTATTTTGGTACTGGGAATTGAATTCAGGGCCCTTTACCACTGAGAGACATCCCTAGTCCATTTTTATTTTGAGACAGGGTCTTGCTTGGTTGGTTATGGCCTTGCTAAGTTACCGAGGCTGGCCTAGAACTTGAGATACTCTTGCCTTAGCCTCCTGAGCCAGTTGGATTACAGGCATGAGCCACCACACCTGGCTTCTTCAATATAATATTTTTATTCTTCAATCGATACCTCTATTTCTTCACCTGGTTCTGAGAGATATAGTATTTTCCTATGTGAGGAGATCTGAGCAAAATTTTATGTGACTTTAATATGACTGCTAGAAATATTTTCATCTTATTTCATTTCTCAATGGAGCACAAGTTACATTGCCATCATGTGGAGGTGTCTTAAAGACTTTTTTTTCTAAGCCACTCAATTTTCGAGTGACTTAGAACCTCTATACAGAAACAGTACAGCAAATCTTAATATGTACTTTCTTTGAAGCCACTAAAGTAAGCAATTTATTCTGTATTATATCAAGCTGCTTAACTTTGGTCAGTTAGCAGTAATAAGACTTCTAAATATCTTTTTCTTTAGAATGTTTACTTTTATCATGAGCAGCAAAATCTCCTCACCCTGGCACACGTGTGCACATGCACGCACACACACTTCTATGTCTCCCATTGTCATTCCACCCATTTGCTTGCTTATGTATGTGTGTATGCATACATGTATGTATCTGTCTTCCCCTTCACAGTTGATGGGGTGGATGGCTTATGGGAGGGGGGAGTTGGAAGGGGTCTTGGCTGGAGGTTTTTGTTGATTTAAGACACTGGGCATTATTAATAGACGACTTCTGCACTCTAACTTTTGCTAATGTAGCTGACCCTTTTACTGCTGGTCACCCAAACTGTAAGTAGTAATATTTAATATAGTACCTTAGAGTTATGTTCTTACTAAATAAATCACATTTAGAAGCTTTTATGTACTTGTAGTCATGCTTGTATATTAAAAAGTCTAAATATGATAAACACTAAAAATGAATTTGTATTCATGAAGCCAAATTTGATTTTCTAGATAATAACCAATTCATATAGAAATTCAAATGGTTGCTTTTAGTGTTTATCTATGCAAATTGATACAATCAAAAAAGCAAGTTATGCTATGATATTCTGTGTTTCATTGCAAATGATTTTCTTGATGATAAATTTATTTTGTGTAGTGCTTTTTCAAATAGTCTCTTCTTTCCTAAGTAGAACTTGTTCTAATTGGAAGTAACTTAATAATGTTTACTGTTATTATGAGACCAGTATGATCTTTTATTAGTTAGGAGCTTTTTCTTTAGTTAGTACTGCCATGTTGAGCATTTGAAATACAGTTGTAACTAAAAGATATACAGAGACATTACAAAATTTCACAGATGTCTACTATTAAGACAGGCAGTGTTGGAATTTGTGCTTAAATGAGGTTGGATTTAAAATCAGGTTTAAAGGGTCAGGAATTCAAAGGAATTTGGTTTTACTTATTCACTGTTAGAGAACAGAAGAGTTATGAATTGCCATTGATGTGTAAGAGTAAAATTTTTAACCAGAATAGAGAAATTTTTGATATTTTTCACCTTTTGTCATTCTGTTACTTACATATGAAGTTTGGTATTTAACTTTAAATTTGAAATGGAAAATTCTGAAGAGCATTTTTTAGATCAACACTAAAAGACTATAGAGTAGGTAGTTTTGAAAATTATTTGTTAAGCAATAAAATGGGTGAGAGTAAGAAATAATTTTAAAAAACAGTTTTATGTAATACCGAATTTTTAAACTTCAGTTCTGCTTTCACTCCTTAATGACATTTCCAATTTTCCTCCATCTAAAATGTTCTCAGTTTTTTCCTACCCTGAATGTAAGTTTAAAAAAAGCAACCTATTATTATTTTAGTTTGTGGAATAAAAAAATTATTCCAGATTGTATTGGAATGTAGTGACCTCCTATTTTAGATAAACTGACATCGAAGAAAAGCTGTGTGAATTCAAAACAGCTATAGTAGGCAGATAAATTGAGATAGGTTTATCCAGAAATACACTGCATTGTGATGATTTAATTGCTACACAAGCAACTGTTTTTTCCAAACTGTTGAATAAAATAGTTCAGAAAATATTATGATGGATATTTTTGGTTCATTAGTAACTTGTGATAATAGTGTGTTTATGTATCTTGGAATTGGTTAGTACTGCCAGGTTATAAATCTTAATATTATGTATTGTTAAAATTTGTGAATAGATGAGATTTGATCATGTTTTGATATCCAGTTAAGTAAAAACAATTATTTTATATTTACAAATTGCATTATTTGTCATGCATTCATTTTGGATTTATAATTTGGAAATTCTTTTTAGTTAGTGGATGATCACCAGCTTCACTGAGATTGTGGTAACCTAAAGGCACAAAACAGGACTCCTATTTTGGACCTCTGACCCAAACTTGGCAGTTCTCTCAGTTTGCCAGTGAAAACACTTGTAGGGTTCATTACTTTCTTCCATCATCTTGAGAGATTCTGCTCCATTTTCCCTCCTCCGTTGACTAACCTTTGACATCCTAGACCTGTATCTCTTTCCAACAGAGGTGTATAAACACTCTTGTTACTTGAAGATTAAAGGCTTGTGGCCCCTGTAGGTTCCCTGAAGCAAATTTGTTCAGAGTTAATTTGGCACCTCCAGTTGTGGTTTGCTTAAGATAGGAAACCAAATAGAATTCAGTAGTGTTTAGTATTTTTGTTATAGACAACAGAAATACAAAAATGACCAAGTGCCAGTTACATTTACTCTTCAAAGGAAAATTATGGTCTTTCTGTGCCTGGTTATCTTCAAGAATTGCAGAGTAAAAAAGAAAATTTCAGTGGAAATATATTTCTGCCTCTGATATAGAAAAGACCTTTAAAAAAGTCATTGTTGACATGAAAGGGAAAACATTCTGATTTTCTGGGATGTAAGCCTTAGAAAACAAGCCAGAGTGAAAGAACATTTAGAAATGAAAAACTTATGATTCTAAGAGATGACCTGTTGTGAATTATTTCAAAAGTCAGTGGGTATCTTAGATGGCTGATTTTTTTTTTCTCTTGAGGTTTACTCCTGTGAACATACTTGCTGTACTGAGTTTTTAGAGTAAAAATCTGTTTAATGAACATCACTATTTGGAAGACATTTAAATAGTGCTATAGAACATTCTATGTAGGGTATATTCTGTGAAAAATAAAATAAGTCTCTGTATAACTGAAGAATATAAGGGAGCATTTCTCTTTAGAAATTATAATGGCTGATCAGTCTTTAATAGTAGATGACTTTATTGGTAGGTTTTTTTTCTTAGTTTATATATAGATTATAGCATTTACAACTGGTGGATGAATTTTGCCAATTGTAATTAGGTGATTCTGGCATCAGATTTGGTAATATGGAAGCAACAGAAGAATCAAGAAGACGAGAAGCAAGAAGAAATAGATCCTTTTTCTTGGGAATATATTTCTCACCTTTTAGTGAATGGGCAACAGAGGATTTATTTCATAATACATGTTACCAGTGTAGCCAACTCTTGGACATTAGTTGGTTATGTTCTGTTTAGGAATACAAGAAGTACAAAGCAGGCATTGGATAGTAATTTTGAGTTGGGCTGTTAAGATTGTTTATTAGAACCGTGAAAGGATGCTACTCTTTAAAACTTGAACACAGAATAGAATCAACTCTGTTAGACACAAATACCATCATCTTAGTGAATACTTCTTGAATAATTATGTGCCTTATAAATATCTGCCAAAGACATTTTCTCAATCATTTATAGATTTGCCATAATGAACCATTGGAAATTTCATTGGGTAGAAATTTTATTACAGCCTTATCATTTTAAATGAATTATATGCTCTGTTCTCTTATTTGTACATCTAGACTCATTAATTCACAGACAGAGGAAATTAGAGCTATAGAAGTGCTTTAGTCAGTTCAGTGATATTATGGCTGAGGAATAGTTTTAAAAGCCATGTTTTTTGGATGAGGATATTATAGTGATTAAAACAGAGAATTGTGGCCTACAGGGCTTTGAGTTGTTCGTTGGCTCTGAGAACTGGACAAGATATTTAAATTTTCTGTGCCTTAGCCCCAGATTTCTATAAAATGGATCTAATATCAATATCTGCTTCATGTGGTTGTTATGGGGATTGGATGAGTTAAGAATAACTTAGAAGAATACTTGGCACTAGTACGGTATGTTCTGACTATTATTAGTATTAGCTTTGGAACATTTACCAGTGTGTTTACTTTTGATAATTATTTTCTTTTGAGATCCTTTAACTATAATTATTAAGTCCCTGACAGAAATTAAGTTGTCTCTGAATGGTATCTTTCTTAGAAGATTGGACTCAAGATAGGAAAGTTAGATAAAGAATTAGGTATTTCCTGATAAAAATAAGGTAATGGGTTACTTAGTCAGCAACATCATTTAGTCCCACATATGCAGATTTGTTTCATTTCCTTTGTTTGCTGGATTGCATCAAGTTTACACAGTTTAACTCAGAGAGAGTTGGAAATTGTTTCTTACAGGGATTTGATTCAGGATGGCAGTTATGATCTCTAATCAAGTACTGAAACTGCAGTCCACCTGGATACCAGGCTGAACTGGTACCTTGATGCAGTATAAAGGAACAAGTTGTGCTTTTCTCTTTCTACCCATTTAGTGAGTACCACAACCAACCTAGGAAAAATATTTTGGTTGATGGTTTAAATAACAGTCAGCAGTCTTTTATTGTTGTTGATCCTGTTTTTCACTTAGAGGAAATTTGGAAGATGGTTATCTGTTTAGAGCTGCCAAATATATTGTTATTATGCAGACCCTGCAGGCAGCAGCTGCAGTTGTTTTCTAAAGGACATGCAATCCATCTAGCTGCCATATACCCAGTTTTAGTATTGCTGGCTGTATTTGGTATTTAAACTCACAGTTGCGTGAATACTAAGACTTTCAGTCACAACAGTAAACTTGAAGGATGGGTACTGAATTTTGATGGTCTGTCTTCTCTTTCATCTGTTTTTTGTTTTAGTTTTCAAATTATTCTTATTTTTGAGCCTTTCTGACCACAAGTGTATAGTTGATATCTATCTAATATATCCTTTTATGGAGGGTAGGGGTTCAGGGCAGTTATATATGATGTACTGAAATGATTTGCTTTGACTTGACCCAGTTAGAATTTACTTTAGCTCTGAGCCAGATGAAATAAGATTGAGCTAATTTATGCCACTATTTTTTCCCAGTAATGCTAAATTGGAGTAGAACCGCTTATTGTCCTAATGCTATCTTCTGAAACACACAGATGATTACTTACACAGAGAAAAAATTATGTACACTAGTTGCATTTTAGTCTGTGGCAAGCAAAGTTTTGTAAAAGGCCATAGTTTGGCTTTTGTCATAATTTTCAGGTGTGAAACTTGATCTGTTAAATAGTAATTAACATAAAAACCTGAGTGAGATGGATAAATTTACTCTCTGTAAATATATTGAGTATAGTTGTGGTCATTTTTATACTATATTTGTGAAGTAAATACTAGTAATCAATAATAATAATAATAACAAATAGTTTAATATTTATTAAGCCTTTACTTTCCACTGGACAAGGGCTTTGTGTTAAATAATTCATACCATGTGTAGGAGTAATAACTTCTAAAGTTATATATAGTACATTAGAGTAACTATGGTTTTCAATAATTAATTGTATATTTCAATTAGGGAAAAATTTGAGTATTTTATCACAAAGAGATAATAAATATTTTACACACTGTATACATGTATTGAAATATCACATTGTGGCCCATAAATACGATAATTATTATGTATCAGTTAATTGAAAAACACATATATTAAAAATAATTCACATCAAAATAATTTTTGAAGTAGACACTATTATTTTTTAATTTTATAAATGAGATAAGAGAAACTTAGATGATCATAGTTTGTTGGCAGGTCTAGTTATTTCTATCTTTGTTATCAGAGCCATTTGTCCCTATGTTTTGTTTTTATTTTTTTATTTTTATGGAACTGGGGATTGAACCCAGAGGCACTTTACTTTTATTTTTTTAATTTTGTGACAGGATCTCACTAAGTTGCTTAGAGCAATGCTAAATTGTTGATCGAGGCTGGCCAGCAGAGTTGCTGGAATTATAGGCATGTGCCACCATGCCTTGTGTTCCTATTCTATTTTTACTACCCTCCATGTTATGAATTGGCACACAGGGTCTTGGCAGCATGATGCACACTCAAATGTGGTAATTCATACTCTAGGAGTGGACAGGTTAAGAGACACTACGGGATGCTGATAACAATGGTAAATATTACATAATCTGTATCTGAGGGGGCAGGGAAAAGCATTCCATATTGTTTTCTCAGTAGCTGTAGCTAAAGGAGAGGGCTGTTTGAGGGGAGCTGTTGCCCTAGATTGAGGGATAAGACATCCCTTCGTGGCAGCAAAGGAAGAGCTGAGAAAATGAATACCTGAACTTCACCTTCCTCCCTCTCTCCAGTCTCTTGCTGTGATCCTCATTGGGCAAACTCAATTGGAAGCTACAGGAAAAGGGATCCTTGGATACAGTGGTCAGCTTCTTCTGACCCAGATCTGATTGGAAACAGATGGAAAGTTTGCAGGGAGAACAGAAAATATCTAGTTCACAGATGCATTACTGAAAAAATAGTTTCTCAATGTCAAAGCACAAGTAAAGCCAGGATTTTCTATTTCTGTTGTTAAAGCATTTAACTTGCTTCTCTTTCATCTTAATTTTTAATTTTGTCTTCTTAATTATATGAGGGAGAATGTAGACTAAGAATCTTTCCCTGTAGTTACCAGATTTCCCTTTAGAATTTTGGACAAATGAACTTTGGATATATCTCTTCTTTTTTATTCTTCTTTAAAATATGTTAATTGAAATTTAAAAAATTGATAATTTTTTAAACATTTATTTTTTAGTTGAAGGTGGACACAATACCTTTATTTTATTTTTATGTGGTGCTGAGGATTGAACCCAGTGCCTCACACATGCTAGGTGAGCACTCTTCCTCTGAGCCCCAGCTCCAGCCCCATGACTGATAATTTTGATACTATTCCTGTTCTCAGTAGATTTAATATGGTTCACTGAAATAGTACTGAACTTTGTACATTTAATAACATTTGGATATATCTACATTTTTATCTTTCTTATTAGTCTTCTTCCTAAATCTTTAAGCTTCTGAGATCATTTTTCCCCTGCCTAAAAAAATTATCCTTTTACTATTTCTTTTAGTGTGGATCTATTGGTAAATAAATCTTTCAGTTTTTCTTCATCTGCAAAGTTTTTTTTTTAAATCTTCTGTTCTTTTTGAAGGGTACTTTTTTTTTTTTTTGCTAGCTATAGAATTCTAGATTAATTGGCAGTCTTTTTCTTACAGCACTTTAAAAATATCAATCCATTGGTCATTTGGCTACTATAGATACTATTGAGAAATTAAGTATTTAATTGAATTGTCACTTTTTTGAAAGTAGTCTATACTTTTTCTGGTTGCTTTTAAGACTTTTCTAGCTTTGATTTTTAGCATTTTGACTATGATATGATAAGGTTATGAATGTATACTTTTTAATAAGAAAGGCATCTTATCAATTCTGAAGCATTATACAAAGCTAAGGATTTTGAAAATGGTAAATTTTTATTGTAAAGGACACAATATGTTAGTAAGTAGTGAAGACCATTAGACTACTGAAGAATTTTTCCTTCCAGACACCAAATTCATTTTGTACTAGTATCCTTGAAGTCTCTCATAGTCAAGTCAGGACAAAAGTATGAAGAAAAAGGAAAACAAGAAAAAGGAAAAAAATGTTATTTAAAATATGAGAGTCTTTTTACAACCACTAAACTATATTGGAATACAAATGATGAACTGTTTTTCTTTTGATAGTAATCTGAAAAAGTTTGTGTTCTAAATCCTGTAAGCCAGATATTTGAATTATTAGTTTGATATTGCAAGATGGAAAGTATCTGAAGCATTTTGATTTCTTAAAAGGTTATGTTGTGAAAAATTTGTTTTGTAAGAGTAGACGTACAAAAAGCATATGCCATTGTTATTACCTAGAATCCAATAAAAGATAACTTTTGCAAATTATTACCACATGTGTGTAGGAGTTGTTTTCACAGTTAGGTTCTTTTAGATACCAAAGTAATTTGTTTCATATTTTAAGCATTGAAATTCCCCTTCAGAATCCATATTCCTGTGATTCTAGTATGATATATGACAGAAGTAGCACAAAATAAAATATTTTGGCAAGTAATTGAGATGGCAAATACTACAAGCAATCTATTGAACAAAGTAATTATATTTGCAGGGATATTGTGTGCATGTAGTATCTCTGAGTAATCTTTCTTAAAAGCTATTAAATGCAAGACTCCTGTCTTATACCTCATAATTTTAAAAAAGCAAAAACATAAAGCAGTCTGATTGAATGATAAGCAATGCATGAGTAATGCAATATAGTATTATCTTCAACTCAACTTATAACCCGTATTTCTCTTTAAAGTGTCACTTGGTTGTATACATGCAGAAACAAAATTAGTGTTTTTTTTTTCTTCTATGTTTATTGGATTTTAAATGTTGCTAATATTCTGAAATCATCTGATCCCAAAGGAGACTTACAACCTGTAGCAATAGTAGTAGTAGAAGTAACTAGTAACCATTAAGAAAGCCATTCTCATACAACATTTAGAAGCACATATGCTTAATTGGTCTGTTACTATTCATGGATCATCATAAGCCACCTAGAATTTTAAAATATTCTTTATTAGTAATGACATGTTTTGTAAAAATTATTTGTTGTTTTTATGAGTACTGTCTTTGCCTTTTTTTTTTTTCTTTTTTGTATTTGTTGCAGGGAGTTCTCAGTTATAGTACCTGGTAGACACTGAAAGTATCCTATAACTTAAAAAAGTGTTACTAACTTGGGCTGTGTTCCAGTAGATTTGATGATTTGTTTGTTGCTAAATATGATTGCAAACAAGTAAGTTCTGTAGAAGCATAGAATAATAGAACCATTTGTAATAGAACCATTTGATTCTATTCAAATGGTATTGTATTTTGTTGCAATATTGTCACTTTCTACTCTCCAAAAATCAAGTTCTAAAACAAACCAGTTGTGAAATATTGTTAGCAGATTTGCAAAATGACCTCAGTTGCTAAATGACTAATAAGTCAAAAGCCAGTTTGGAATGAAGTGGCACATGCTGATTGAAGTGTATGTGTTTTGGTTGGTGAGGACTGAAGATGCACAATTGAATTAATGCCATTTTGTAAATGGTAAAAAGTAGGCAGGATGTTGTTGGTTTGGTGTTCTCAGTAGGTAGCTAGGTGACAGTATGCTTCAGTGTATGCATTAGTTGGAAGCACCACAAGAAAGGGTCTGGAGCATCCCCTAAGGGACATGGAACCAAGGAATAATTGCTCTGGAAGATGCAGCTGTCACACACCCCTCTGCTGTCTTGAGAAAAGAAAATAAGAGTAGAATTAAGGAATAGGCTGCCCAAAGAGAATTGTGAAAACAGTTTAGAGGTTTATTTGTCAAGATTAGTGTAAACTTTTAGACAGGAGGGAAGCAGATGATGAGATAGACATCGATGATTTTCTGAAATTATTTTAATTGGTACGTGCTAAAGAATTATTGCTAAGGTGTTTAATCAAAGATTAGACACTAAATGTCTCATTTTTGCCATTTTATATTCATACAGCTGTAAGAAAGCACTATCCATTCCAATTCTGAACCTAGAAATTGCCTTCCCTATAGAATTTTATGCTATAATGATTCTCCATCTCAATCATTTGATAGTATATTTACATTATTGTGGAAGTTTTAAAGAGATGAATAGACATCTGCTTGGAATTTTGAAAATGTGAACCCAAATCATTGCTTTATAAAAGCTATTTTAAGAATGGACTTTATATTTATTGTATTCTCAGTCCTTACGTCATTTCTATGGGGGCAATGAGAAGACTCCGTCTTTGACTTAGGAGACACCAGCCATACACATATGAGAGAAAATGAAGCATTTTTAAAGCAGTGTAAAAGAAATATTATATCAGTTGGATGTATTGATTGTTTTAAGTACCAATTGCTTTTTGGCATAATGGAAAGAATAGGGACTTAGGAATTATAGAGATCTTGGTTCATTTAATACTTATGAAATAAGTCAATCTTGACACTTCTCTGAGTCTGAGTCTCTTCATATGCAAGATGAGAGGTAGCAAAAATGAGAGCCTAAATCCTGGTTCTCGGTCTTAGTGACATTGGAATCACTAGAGAGTATGTGTGTGGGTGTTTTTAAATAACATGGATAACTAGGCCTTAGGAGGACTACATATTTTTTAGAAGATTCCTGGGTAATAATTATGATGTGTTGCTAGAATTGAGAATCACTAGCTTAGACTAAGGTAGTGGTGAATGAATCCAAGAATTTCCAAGACTTAAAATTATAACACTTTTGAGCTAGAAGGTGCTGTTTTATTTTGCAAGCTAGGAAACTCAGAAAGGAATAAGTTGATTTGGTGACTGTATTTACATAAAGGCATTAAGCAGATAAATAATTTGGGTTAGTATTTGGAGCATGGCTGATAGGTATTATGGTTTAGATCCAGAATGTCTCCCAGTGGTTCAAGTGTTGAAGGCTTGGTCTCCAATGCAGTAATGTTCAGAGGTGGGGCTTTCAGGAAGTGATTGGACCACAAGGGCTCTGACCTCATCATTGGATTAATCCATTGATATCTGAATGGACTACTGGGAGATGGCGGAGGCTGTGAGAGGTATGGACCTGGTTAAAGTAGTGTGTCCTTGGTCCTTATTGTTCCTGGTCCCTTCTTCTCTTATCCTGCTTCCCAGCTGTCATGAACTAACTAGGTTTTCTTTGCTATACCCTCTGCCATGATGTTCTGCTTCAACTCAAAGCAATGGAGCATATTAAACATGGTCTGAAATTGTGAACCAAAAATAAATCCTTCCTCTTTTAAATTGTTTTTCTCAGGTCACAGTGACACGAAGCTGACTAACACAGTGGGCTAATTGTAGCCATACTGAAAGAGATGGGAAAGTTGGAAAAGGGACCAGATTTATGAGAAAGAAATGTTTATTTCTCACTCTGTTGAATGAGGGAAAGAAATGTGTGCCAAAGAGACTGGAAAGACTCATAGAAGTTAATATAGTTCAAAATACTCAGAAGTTACCTGGCCAAATCTTATTCAAGGTTACAGGTGAGAGGGTTGGCTAACAATCTTCAGAACAGAGGTAATAGCTAGTGCAGAATTGATTTTTCCAAGAGTTAGTAGAGAGTGAGAAAAGGAAAAGTGAGTTTAGGGATATTCATAATTAGGAAGCAGGAAGGAAAGTCCTTGAAGAAAACCAGAGTAATTAGAGAAGTCCAGTGGCATTGGAGCCCAAGGAGTAGCACGTATCATGAAAACAGTCTGCATGTTTGCAAGACCTGTTCTTCCAGGTGTCTGGTGGATACTACCTGACCTTTGAGGAGGTACCTCAGAATCCAAGTTTGCTTTCCACTTCATCTCATTCACTCCACAAAATTCAGCCCTCCTCCCGAAGTATACCTGATCATGTTGGGTGGCTTCAGACCCAGTTCTCTTAGGCCAAAAGTCAGGGATCTTCTTTGAACTTCTTCTTGTCACTCTTTTCCCACATTTAATTGATCATTTCCTATTATTCATTCTGTCTCTGGTATGTTCCTTCTTTCCATTGTTATTATACTAATTTCCACTAATTCCAAAGCCTATTCCACAGTATTTGGGGGGGTGGGTATTGGGGATTGAACTCGGGGGTCACTCAGCCACTGAGCAACATCCCCAGCCCTATTTTTTATTTTATTTAGAGACAGGGTCTCACCAAGTTGCTTAGTGCCTTGCTTTTGCTGAGGCTGGCTTTGAACTTGCCATCCTCCTGCCTCAGCCTTCCAATAGACATGTGCCACTGTGACTGGTTATGTAGTCTTTAAAAAAAACAGTTTTATTAAAATCATGGCATTTGCAGGTAAATGGATAAAGTTGGAGAATATAATGCTAAGTGAAGTAAGCCAATTCCCCAAAACCAAAGGCCAAATGTTTTATTTGTAATGAGGATGTTGACTCATAATGGTGATGGGTGGGGGGAGCATGGGGATGGAGGAACTTTAGCTAGGCAAAGGGGAGAGAGGGGAAAGGAGGGGGCAAGTAGGTAGGAATGATGGTGGAATGAGTTAGACATTATTACCCTAAGTGCATGTATGAAGACACGAGTGGTGTGAAAATACTTTGTGTACAATCAGTGACTTGAAAAATTGTGCTCTATATGTGTAATATGAAATGAATTACAATCTGCCATCATATATAACAAATTAGAATGAATAAATAATTTAATAAACACTTTTATTAGAAATAATACTAATAATTTCTGCTATGTTGGAAGCAAAATTATGATCATTATGAACAAAACAAATCACTGATTCTGGCCAAGAGAACTCAAAAAGACACATCCAGATGGGTCATGGGTAGAATGACAATGATAATATAATTCATCATCTAATCTAGGATATTTTTGAGGGTGAAAAGGGTTTTTTGTTAAGAATTTTACCAGGAAAATAGATGCTAATAGGACGGTCCTGTACAAATCAGGATGTATGGTTATACTAGCTCAGTAGTTCTCAGCTGAGAGTGATTTTACCCACCAGCTCCAGGACATTTGGCAATACTTGGAGACAGGTTTTGGTTTTGTCATAACTGGAGGAGGAAGACTGTTAATGGCATTCAGTGGGTAAATTTAGGCCAAGGATGCTGCTTAACATCTTATAATGCATGGGAAAGTCCCTCAAGGACTTACGTGGCTTTCTTCATTAATGCAGTGAGTGTTTATTTGGTTTTCTCCTTTATGCCAGGTACTGATGTTACTGATTTGCCTAAAGAGCACACTCACAGAATTCAACATGTGTCATAGTCTGTGCTAGATCCTGGGGATACATTTATGAACAAAGCAGTCATGGTCACTGAATTCACACAGCTTGTAGTGGGGGAGACTGAGATTAAATACATAATTGCACAAATATGTCATTCCAATAGTGAAAAATACTTGGAACTAATAGTACTTGGCACTTTGGAGCGTATAGTAGGGGCCTTGAAGTCGGGGAAATTTTATGACAGTTAAATTGAAATCTGAGAGATGAGTTTGTCTGATCTAGACAAAGATCCTTCTGAAGAGGAGAGAGGAAGATTATATCAGGTGCCAAAGGGCATGGAGAGTGACCATTTTAAAGAACCAGTATGGGAGGAGGATACAGGGTGGGAGAGGCACCTAGAGGGAGCCTGGTAAGATAAGCCTGGGGCTGATCACAACTTTGTTTAAAGGATTTTGACTTTCATATGGGAGACCATTGGAGGTTTCTAATAAAGAGAGTGATGTAATCAAATTTGCATTTCAAAAAAGATCCCTTATTTTTAAAATATTACCTAATTGTGTTACTGATTTGCCTGAAGAGAACACTCACAGAATTAAAGATGTGTCATAGTCTTTTGCATTTGTAATCTCATCTCTGTGTTCTTCTCACATACCCTCCATGTTTACTGTTAGAGAGCTGCCCTCAAAAATGTCTATAAAGCAACATTTCAATGCCTTAAAAATAGTGGTCATTGTTTTTTCCACTAACATTTTTCTATTCAATAGAATATAATCTAAATTGTAAGAAATTTACTTTTCCACATGTGGCATATTAAAAGCTATTTTAATTTTGAAAGAGAATGTGGCTGAGAGACATTTGCATTTTTTTTCTTTTGACAATTGTATTTTTGTTAAATCAACTCTTATTCAAAAAGAGTTTTCTTAGCAATGCTTTAGCTGTCCTGCATTAGTAGTGACATGGGATTATATATCTATAAACCTCCCTTCCTGTTGCTTCTCTACCAAAAATGCCTTTCTTTTGCTCATCTCTCTTCATTAAATTTTACTTGTTTTTCAAATCCTCCATGGAGCCTTTCTTGGTTTCACAAGATTAACATTTTAGAACATCCTTTTCTGTGTTACCACTATACTTAGGCCGTTCATTATATCACTTGGTACCTTGTGTCATGTGTTGACTAGAATGGGGTATAGGCATTTTTCTTTGTGACATTATGCTATAATACAATGTTTACTTTAAAAATAATATTTAACACACAGTCAAGTAGCTGAACAGTGAATGCTTATTGAATGAGTAAGCAGCAGAGGCATGATCAGTACTTTCAGATATAATATAAAAATTGAGAAAGCAAACATGGTTTCCTTCCATGGGGTCTTTCAGTGACTTCCCATTGCTTGTGGGGTAAGGTTCACAACTTTTTGCCAGATATTCAAAGTCCTGTGTACCCTTAATTTTTTATCACTAATGATTTTTCCATTATCATCTTCTTGGGGAAATATAGGCTTTTCTGCTGATATAAACACATGCGTCTGAATGCATGTGCTGTTCTACTTTTTTCAGAATAAATTGCCCAGCTTTAATACCTGTGCGAATCATATCTGTCTTCCTGTTTCTAATTTGACTGTTGATTTACTTTCTTATTATTTTACCTTAGCACCCATTGCCATTGGATATTTATATTTACTTCTTTTTTTTTCTCTCCCTAAAATGTGAGGACAGAGATATCTGTGTCTTACTCTGGAACAATTCCTGGTACATCCTTGGCACTCAGTGATTGTGGCCTTAGTAAAAATATATTCTCTGAATGTGCAGCACTCTGTGATGATGTGTATGTTTGCACTATAAGGAAGGGAACACTTTGCTGAAATGCCCTATTCCTTCCCTCATTCAGTTTCTGCTTGTGTCATTCCCTCTAGCAAGCATTCTCTCTCCTCACTCTCTGATTTTAAAGTTCTTTCTATTTGTTTCTATAGTCTACCTTGCTAATATATCTCTATCACCCACTGTGATTTTCATATTCTTTGAGGGAACTGGACAGTGAAGTTTACCTATTTTTAGCATCTAGAATGGTTTCTGAACCTAGTAGGTACTAAATAAATATTTTTTCAATTATGAAAGAAGTTATAGCTGTGCAAAATCCTTATAAACGTATTTTACTTCCATAGTACAAAATAACCACTTCTAAAAGTTACATCACTTTCTTTTTTTTTCTGGTTAACAATTTATTTGTTTAGTCTGTGAACACAATTAGTGAGATTTAGTTGTCTTGTGTTGACTTTCTATTAAGTCTAGTATGAGTTAGTTTTTAGAGAACAGGCTAAATAAACCTAGAGTTTTTTGCAAAGAAATCTCTTTACTACAAAAGATATTTTGTGTAGTTTCCCCTGTATAACCTCTGTAATTTCTGCAATTTGCTGTGACAACTTAGTTTTGCAGACTTCTTGCTATTTTGATGTGTTTGGAAGCTGGCTTTGGCTCCACATTTTGCTTGTCCCCATCTTGAGCATTCTAATTACCATGTCTTACCCATTAAGTAATCTAGTTGTTGATTATTGAGGCTAATGGAAGATAGCAATAATAACTGAATGTCATTTATACAAACCTCAAATTGCACCTTAAAATTGTTTAAAATTTTCCATTCTTGAGAAGTTAATATGGAAAGGTGAGGACCAAACACTCACTATGAATAAGAAAACAGATTCTAGACTTGAACCTCCCTGTCTCCCAGGTTTTTGTATGCAGTATGAGCCATGTACATCAAAATACATTGATTTGAAGCTTTGCCCTGGTTATGCAGGAAAGGACCAACAAAACGTTATTATTTTTAAAAAGTAGAAAAGAAACTCCTCTATATGTGTTTGCTAAAAGCATTTGCAGGTGATTTGCTTAATACCTGATTTATCTCCAGTAAGGGTTTATTATATTGTAAATATTTGGCTCGAATCCTGTCTTTTTTCCCATGCATCAGGGAAGGACTTAAACATCTAGCTTTCTTTGTAGAAAATTTTTGCCTTGAACTTAAACTTTAGAAAATAATTAGCCTTTTTCTTTTCCTTGGGAAAGAATCTCTCTATACACTAGTGTTATAGTTTGGATATGAGATGTTCTCCCATACCTCCTATGTTAATGTAGGAAGTTCCCAGCTGAAATGATTGGATCATGAGAGCTATAACCTGATCTTAGTTTGAATGGATTGACTGGGTGGTAAGTAGGCAGATGGGGTGTGGATGGAAGAGATAGATCACTGGGAGTGGGGTGGGTGGGGGGGCATGTCCTGGAAGAATACATATTCTTTTTTTTTATTGGTTGTTCAAAATATTACAAAGCTCTTGACATATCATATTTCATACATTAGATTCAAGTGGGTTATGAACTCCCATTTTTACCCCAAATACAGATTGCAGAATCACATCGGTTACACATCCACATTTTTACATAATGCCATAGTAGTAACTGTTGTATTCTGCTACCTTTCCTATCCTCTACTATCTCCCCTCCCCTCCCCTCCCATCTTCTCTCTCTACCCCATCTACTGTAATTCATATCTCTCCTTGTTTTTTTCCCATTCCCCTCACAACCTCTTATATGTAATTTTGTATAACAATGAGGGTCTCCTTCCATTTCCATGCAATTTCCCTTTTCTCTCCCTTTCCCTCCCACCTCATGTCTCTGTTTAATGTTAATCTTTTCCTCCTGCTCTTCCTCCCTGCTCTGTTCTTAGTTGCTCTCATTATATCAAAGAAGACATTTGGCATTTGTTTTTTAGGGATTGGCTAGCTTCACTTAGCGTAATCTGCTCTAATGCCATCCATTTCCCTGCAAATTCCATGATTTTGTCATTTTTTAGTGCTGTGTAATACTCCATGGTGTTTAAATGCCACATTTTTTTTTTTTATCCATTCATCTATTGAAGGGCATCTGGGTTGGTTCCACAGTCTACCTATTGTGAATTGTTCTGCTATGAACATCGATGTGGCAGTATCCCTGTAGTACGCTCTTTTAAGGTCTTCAGGGAATAGTCCGAGAAGGGCAATAGCTGGGTCAAATGGTGGTTCTATTCCCAGCTTTCCCAGGAATCTCCATACTGCTTTCCAAATTGGCCGCACCAATTTGCAGTCCCACCAGCAATGTACAAGAGTACCCTTTTCCCCATATCTTCGCCAGCACTTGTTGTTGTTTGACTTCCTAATGGCTGCCAATATTACTGGAGTGAGATGGTATCTTAGGGTGGTTTTGATTTGCATTTCTCTGACTGCTAGAGATGGTGAGCATTTTTTCATGTACTTGTTGATTGATTGTATGTCCTCCTCTGAGAAGTGTCTGTTCAGGTCCTTGGCCCATTTGCTGATTGGGTTATTTGTTATCTTATTGTCTAGTTTTGTGAGTTCTTTGTATACTCTGGATATTAGGGCTCTATCTGAAGTGTGAGGAATAAAAATTTGTTCCCATGATGTAGGCTCCCTATTTACCTCTCTTATTGTTTCTCTTGCTGAGAAAAAACTTTTCAGTTTAAGTAAGTCCCATTTGTTGATTCTTGTTATTAACTCTTGTGCTATGGGTGTCCTATTAAGGAATTTGGAGCCCGACCCCACAATATGTAGATCGGAGCCAACTTTTTCTTCTATCAGACGCAGAGTCTCTGATTTGATATCAAGCTCCTTGATCCATTTTGAGTTAACTTTTGTGCATGGCGAGAGAAGGGGATTCAGTTTCATTTTGTTGCATATGGATTTCCAGTTTTCCCAGCACCATTTGTTGAAGATGCTATCCTTCCTCCATTGCATGCTTTTAGCCCCTTTATCAAATATAAGATAGTTGTAACTTTGTGGATTAGTCTCTGTGTCCTCTATTCTGTACCATTGGTCCACCCACCTGTTTTGGTACCAGTACCATGCTGTTTTTGTTACTATTGCTCTGTAATATAGTTTGAAATCTGGTATCACTATACCGCCTGATTCACACTTCCTGCTTAGAGTTGCTTTTGCTATTCTGGGTCTTTTATTTTTCCATATGAATTTCATGATTGCTTTATCTATTTCTACAAGAAATGCCATTGGGATTTTGATTGGCATTGCATTAAACCTATAGAGAATTTTTGGTAATATTGCCATTTTGATGATGTTAGTTCTGCCTATGCAAGAACAGGGTATATTTTTCCATCTTCTAAGATCTTCTTCTATTTCTCTCTTTAGGGTTCTGTAGTTTTCATTGTATAAATCTTTCACCTCTTTTGTTAGGTTGATTCCCAAGTATTTTATTTTTTTTGAGGATATTGTGAATGGGGTGTTTTTCCTCATTTCCGTTTCAGAAGTTTTGTCACTGATATACAGAAATGCCTTTGATTTATGCATGTTGATTTTATATCCTGCCACTTTGCTGAATTCATTTATTAGTTCTAGTAGTTTTTTTGTAGACCCTTTTGGGTCATCTAGGTATAGAATCATGTCATCCACTAATAGTGATAATTTAAGTTCGTCTTTTCCTATTTTTATGCCTTTAATTTCTTTCATCTAATTGCTCTGGCCAGTGTTTCGAGAACTATATTGAATAGAAGTGGTGATAGAGGGCATCCCTGTCTTGTTCCAGATTTTAGAGGGAATGCCTTCAATTTTTCTCATTCAGAATGATGCTAGCCTGAGGCTTAGCATAGATAGCTTTTACAATGTTGAGGTAAGTTCCTGTTATCCCTAGTTTTTTTAATGTTTTGAACATAAAGGGATGTTGTACTTTGTCGAATGCTTTTTCCGCATCTATCGAGATGATCATATGGTTCTTATCTTTAAGTCTATTGATGTGGTGAATAACATTTATTGATTTCATTTCTGTATATTGAACCATCCTTGCATCCCAGGGATGAATCCTACTTGATCATGGAGCACAATTTTTTTGATGTGTTTTTGTATCTGATTCGCCAGAATTTTATTGAGGATTTTTGCATCTAGGTTCATTAGAGATATTGGTCTGTAGTTTTCTTTCTTTGAAGTGTCTTTGTCTGGTTTCGGAATCAGGGTGATGTTGGCCTCATAGAATGAATTTGGCAGAGCTCTCTCTTTTTCTATTTCCTGAAATAACTTGAAAAGTATTGGTATTAATTCTTCTTTAAAGGTTTTGTAAAACTCTGCTGTATACCCATCCGATCCTGGGCTTTTCTTGGTTGGTAGTCTTTTGATTGCTTCTTCTATTTCATCCATTGATATTGGTCTGTTCAAATTGTATGTATCCTCCTGACTCGTCTGGGCAAATCATATGACTTAAGAAATTTATCGATGTCTTCACTATCTTCTATTTTATTGGAATATAGGTTTTCAAAATAATTCCTAATTATCTTCTGTATTTCTGTAGTATCTGTTGTGATGTTGCCTTTTTCATCCCGTATGTTAGTAATTTGAGTTCTCTCTCTTCTTCTCTTTGTTAGCATGGCTAAGGGTCTGTCGATCTTATTTAATTTTTCGAAGAACCAACTTTTAGTTTTGTCAATTTTTTCAATAGTTTCTTTTGTTTCAATTTCGTTGATTTCCGCTCTGATTTTAATTATTTCTTGCCTTCTGCTACATTTGCTGTTGCTTTGCTCTTCCTTTTCTAGGGCTTTGAGATGAAGTGTGAGCTCATTTATTTGTTGGTTTTTTCTTTTTTTGAGGAATGACCTACAGGCGATGAATTTCCCTCTTAAAATTACTTTCATTGTGTCCCATAGATTCCGATATGTTGTGTCTGTGTTTTCATTTATCTCTAAGAATTTTTTGATTTCCTCCTTTATGTCTTCTGTAACCCATTGATCATTCAGTAACATATTGTTCATTTTCCATGTGATGTAGGATTTTTCCTTCCTTCTTTTATCATTGATTTCCAGTTTCATTCCATTATGATCAGATAAAATGCATGGTATTATCTCCACCCCTTTATATTTACTGAGGGTTGCCCTATGACATAATATATGGTCTATTTTTGACAAGGATCCATGTGCTGCTGAGAAAAAAGTATATCCACTTGATGGTTGATATATTCTATATATGTCAGTTAAGTCTAGGTTATTGATTGTGATGTTGAGTTCTATAGTTTCTTTATTCAACTTTTGTTTGGAGGATCTGTCCAATGGTGAGAGAGGTGTGTTGAAGTCACCCATAATTATTGTGTTGTGGTCTATTTGATTCTTGAACTTGAGGAGAATTTGTTTTATGAACGTTGCAGCACCATTATTTGGTGCATAAATATTGATAATTGTTATGTCTTGTTGGTGAATGGTTCCTTTTAACAGTATATAATGTCCTTCCTTATCCCTTTTGATTAACTTAGTCTTGAAGTCAATTTTATTCGATATGAGGATGGCCACCTCTGCTTGCTTACGAGGACCGTGTGCGTGGTATATTTTTTCCCAACCTTTCACCTTCAGCCTGTGTATGTCGTTTCCAATCAGATGTGTCTCCTGGAGGCAGCATATTGTTGGATTTGTTTTTTTAATCCATGTTACCAGCCTATGTCGCTTTATTGTAGAGTTTAAGCCATTAACGTTTAGAGTTACTATTGATATATGGTTTGTACTTCCATCCGTATTTGATTATTTATCTTTTTTTTTTTAATTTGGTTTGTTTCTCCATGATTAGGTTTCCCCCCGCCCTCTGTCTTTACTGAGGCACTTCCCACTGATGGTTTTGGTTATTATTTTTCATTTCTTCCTCGTGTAGTGTTTTGCTGAAGATGCTTTGCAATGCTGGTTTTCTGGCTGCAAATTCTTTTAACTTTTGTTTATCATGAAAGATTTTTATTTCGTTGTCGTACCTGAAGCTTAATTTTGCTGGATACAGAATTCTTGGTTGGCATCCATTGTCTTTCAGTGTTTGAAATACGTTGTTCCAGGATCTTTTTGCTTTCAGCATCTGTGATGAAAAATCCGTTGTTAACCTTATTGGTTTACCCCTGAATGTAATCTGCCTCCTTTCTCTTGTAGCTTTTAATATTTTCTCTTTGTTCTGTATATTGGATATCTTCATAACAATGTGTCTTGGCGTTGGTCTACTGTGATTTTGTATGCTCGGTGTCCTGTATGCATCGACAATTTGTATATCCGTTTCCTTTTTTATTTCTGGAAAGTTTTCTGTAATTATTTCATTCAGCAGGTTACTCATTCCCTTGGTTTGAACCTCTATACCTTCCTCTATCCCGATGACTCTCAAGTTTGGTTTTTTTATGTTATCCCATATCTCTTGGATGTTTTTCTCGTGATTTTTTACCAGCCTTTCTGAATTGGCTAGACTCTTTTCAAGATGATATATTTTGTCTTCATTATCTGACGTTCTGGCTTCTACTTGCTCCACTCTGTTAGTGATACTCTCATTTGAGTTTTTAATTTGGCTTATAGTTTCCTTCATTTCTAGAATTATTGTTTGATTTTTTTAATAATCTCTATCTCCTGATAAAGATGCTTAACTTATTCTTTTATCTGTTTATGTAATTCATTTTCAATGTGTTCTTTCACTGTTTGAATTTGCTGTCTCATATCATATCCTCTTTAAGGTTCCATTCCATCTGTCTAAGATATTCCTTGAGTTCTTTATTTGGCCATTTTTCTGATGCCTCTAGGTCCTCCTGAATATTTAGGCTGTCCTGCATTGTTTGTACTCCTTTTCTTCCTTGTTTTTTCATGCTGCTCATGTTACTTCTTGTTCTGTTTGACTGCTGAGTTACTGTTTACTCCTATAAATTTATTTGATGCTTGGGAGGAAAGGTATTAGAAGGGAAGGGAAGAAGTCACTAAAGAGAATGAGAGTAAGGAGGTAGAATTCTTGGAAGGGGGAATAAGGAAATTGAAAAGAAATGAAAAGACAAAAGAAAAAAATAGAAAATAAAATAAGAAAAAAAATTTTAAAAAATAATAAATATTAAAAAAATAAAGAAATAAAAAAAAATAAAAAAATAAAAAAAATGAAAATGAAAAAAACCCCCAAATAATAATAATAAAAAAAATTAATAAATGCAGTCTGAGAGTTTGATTAACTTGTGTTCCAGTAGGTGGAGCTGTGACCACCGGGCCAAGCTTCTCCTCTCAATACGCGGGAACCAATCACTGTGCAGCATCTCCTCCTCCCTGACTGGGCGGGTCTCCAATCCTGAGTGCTTAGGGCCTTTTCTTGTGTCTAGTCACTTCCCCACTTTTCCTCAAGCCAGGCCCCGCTCACCGGTGACCCTCACCACAATACTGGCTACACGCCAGGTCTGCTGCTCCTGGGAGCCCTATTTTCTTGAAGGACTGGGCACACTCTCCCTGTTTGCCATTCCCTCAGACCCTAAGTTTGTAGAGCTTGGGGCTGAGAACCCTCAGCATATTTTGCTTGCCCTCCGGTAGCCACGCCCCCGGTAGGTGGTGCAAGAGACCTCAGTTGTCAGCACTATTGGGAGCGGTAGCCGGGGGTTCTGCGCCGCGGGTCCCACACCACTCCTGATTCCCTAGGTCTGACTATCGCGCTCACGGGAGAGCTGGGATGGGCCCTTAAGGTTTCCCCGCTGTGTGGAGAGGGAAGGCTAGGGGATTACACACCTGTCTCCACTGGTTTCAATGAAGTTATCTCCTCCGCCGCAGTCTGGTGACGTCAGTTCTCTGCCATCGTGGTATCCCATGCATATGGCGACAGTTCGTTCCCTTTGCCGGGTGACCAATGCAACGGGTGGGTCCTGAGTGTCTCTCCCAATCCCCGTTTCAATCCTGTGGCCACTGCCTATGAAGGCTCGGTTGGCATTAATCTCCGTAGGATCAGAAGGTCCGACCAGTTGTTTCAGCGGGATCATTTAGTGGTGAGTCACAGCATTTTGTCTGTGAGAAGCAGGCGAATGGGAGCTTGAATTCAGCCGATCCAGGCTTGGTGCGTGTTCTGAGAGGCCCAGACTGTTCGCCCCAGATCCACATCAGCTCAGCATTGCCTAGTGATCCTGAGCAAACAGCATTTAGACGGTTTACGACTCCCTGTGCCCATGCAGCTGAAGGTCAGAGACTTGATCTCTCTGCGCCCGCCGCCATGTTCAGAATACATATTCTTTATGGTCCTTCCTCACCCCCTCTCTGCTTCCTGACTCTGCCATGAACTAAGCAGCTTTCCTCTGCTGGGCCCTTCTACCATAATGTCTTGGCTTGCTTTGGGTGCAGAGCAGTAGAGCCCCGATAAACTTTTCCTTCTCTAAGTTGTTCTTGTTGGGTATTTTTGTAACAGCCATGCAAAATCTGACTAAAATAACTAGTTTTTTTGGCATTTCCACATTCAAAGCTCAGTCTAGATTAGAGCTACCACCTGTATACCTAGACATTACCCACTTTTGACATTGTCTTATTTGATAATTAGAAGGAATAAGGAAGGAATATTAGATAGCTGGAAGTAAAGTTGGTCATATTCTGTGTTGATCTCAAAGGTTCTCTTTGAACTATTAGGGGCATTTAAGAGTTTTACATTTTCTTGTTAGTCTGTAGTCTTATATTGGTATGTGGAATTTTGTAGTGTTTTTATATGTGCTTTTAAATAAGTATTACACATAAGGTGGTGTGTGTGCACCTGTGTTTCCAGCAACTTGGGAACTGAAGCAGGAGGACTGCAAGTTCAAGGCCAGTCTTAGCAATTTAGTGAGACCCTGCCTCAAAAACAAATAAACAGGGGCTGGGCCTGTAGCTCAGTGGCAGAGTGCTTGCCTAGCCTGTGTGAGGCACTGGATTCAATCCTTAGCATCACATAAAAATAAACAAATAAAATAAAGCATTCTGTCCTATAACTGTAAAAAAAAAAATGGATTGGAGATAGAGCTCAGTGGTAGAGCTCCCCTGAGTGGTTCAATCCCCATTACTGCCTCCTCCCTACCCCCCCCCCCCCCCCCCCCCCGCCAAAAAAAAAGGTATTATACCCCAGTGAACCCAGAGTAAATCATTTTGGAAAATTTCATGTAGATAAAATTATTGCCACGACTTGAAAAATTGTGCTCTGTGTGTAATATGAAATGAATTGCATTCTGCCATCATGTATAACAAATTAGAATAAATAAATAATTTAATTTTTAAAAAGTCATTGCCACTGACATTAATGGATACATATTTAATCCTACCATAATCCTTCCTCTGAGGGAGTTTAAGCCTGCTTAAAGGTGATAAATATGCAAAAATAAATTGTAATAATATTTTGTAAATATTAACATAGAAGTATTATTTTGTGGCTGTAATGAGATTATAAAAGTAAGGTAGTCTGTTATCTGAAAGTAATGACATTGGCTTTGTAGAAAGAGTTTTAAAAAGAGGACTGGGTATTTGCCAGATTGTGTCAATTAGTTTTACTGTGTAACAAACCATCCCCAAATTTAGCAATTTACAACAACTATTTATTTAGGTCATGATTCTGTGAGTTGTTAATTTAGGACTGGATTCAGTGAATCAGCCCTCTTGACTGATTTACTGGTTTCCTGGGGCTGTTATAACAAATTGTAACAAACTTTTTGGCTTAAAACAATGGAAATTTATTCTCTTACAGTTCTGGAGAACAGAAGTCCAGATCACCGTGTCTACAGGGCTGATTCCTTTTGGAGGCTCTCAGGGAAAATCTGTTCCATTCCTTTCTCCTAGCTTCTGGTGGACTGTGGTAGCCTCTTGTGTCAATGGCTTGTGGACTCATCACTCTAATCTGTGCCTATTTCTTCACTGTTTTCTATATGTCTTCTCCTTTTCTGACTTTCATAAGGACACATTATTCTATTTGCAGCCCACCTTTATCAAGGATGATCTTATCATTCTCTTAGCCAAAATAAGCCACTCGTTCAGTCCCATATTCAAGGGGTGGAGGAAGATGCTACACCTATAGATGAAACAAGCTATAAAGTCACTTTGCAAAGGCAGTGAAAATTTTGGTCATATTTGCAGCCTACCAACAGATAATTGTAATGGGAAGGGTGGAGAAATTTGAAGGGAGGGAGAGAGAACATTTATGGCATAAATATGGAGTATGTTAATTAGCTTTTCATCATAGTGACCAAAATATATGACATGAATAATTTAAAGAAGGAAAGATTTATTTTGGCTCATGATTTCAGAGATGTCAGTCTACAGTTGGCTTGTTCCATTGTTTTGGGCCTCAGGTGAGGCAGAACATCATGGAGGAAGGGCATGGGGAAGGAAAGCTCTTCCACTTCTGGCAGCTAGGAAGTTGCTAATGGGTGGGGTGGAGGTAGAGGTAGGTGGAAGGGTCTATGGAATAAGAAATACCCACCAGAGCATGCTCCTGATGACTTACTTCCTCCATGCCCCACTGCTTGCCTTTTCCCACCACCTCTCAGTAGCTGTCAATGAATTAATCCATTGATGAGGTCAGAGTCTGCATGATCCAGTCACCTCTCAAAAGCCTCACCTTTGAACATTGCTGCATCGGGAACTAAACCTTCAACACATGAGACTTTGGGATATATTACAGGTCTAAACCATAACATAGAGCTAGAATGTTAAGCAGGCTCATGCCAGTCAGCATATTTTGTACATCAGCTCTGTAGGTGGTACATTGGTGGTGTCATTGTGTAGGTATGTGTATATACATGAATTCTATGTGCTGATGTCCACCCCAAGAATTTTTTACAATGGAAAAGTTCATAGTAAAAAAGTAAAAAGTAAGTAGATAGTGAAATGAACATTCATGTATACCACACTCAGATTCAACAATCAACATTCTGATGTGCTTGCTTTTTCTGTACTTCCTGTGTTTTATTGCCTTTTGTAAGGTAAGATTAAAACATTTAAAGACAGCTTAACTGTACCATTTTGACAAGTGGATGAATTTGTGTATACCACACCTTTCTCAATTTATAGAACATTTCCATAACCTAGAAAATTTCCCTATATCCCTTCCCAGTTAATAATCTCCCTCACCTCTACTCCTAGGTAACCACTATTCATATTTTTTTTTCTACAAGGGATTTATGTTAACTATTCTAGAACTTAATGTAGGGATCCAACATGGCGGCGAGAGGGGAGGCAGCGCTTTCAGTACCTCCTCAACAACGGGGTCAGAGAGACGCATGGATACACTTAGATTCGACCTGCTGAGAAACTCCTAGCAAAATTCCACTAAAGAGAGACCGGCCAGGAATCGGTAGGATTTTTGGAGGTGACAGTTTGCGCTAGACGAGTGAATCTCCGACAACAGTTTCACCAAGAAGAAAGAAACGCAAGCAGTATGAAAAGACAAGGAAAGAAAGGACTACAAGCAATGCAGGTCAACTCAACTTTAGAAGAGGTAACAGCTGCAGCAGATGGAATGTCAGATAAAGAATTCAGGATATATATGCTTCAGATGATCTGGAGTATCAAGGAAGACATTAGACAGCAAAATCAGACAATGAAAGATCACTTTGACAAGGAATTAGAACTTAATGTAAATGAAATTATATAGTAGGTGTACTTAATGTTTGTCATATTTTGTTTAGCATAACATTTTTTAGCCATTTATGTTGCTAAATATAAAATAAATAAATATCAGGGGCTATTTTTTATTGCTGAGTAGTGTTCAATTCTTATACTTCTCATTTTAAAAATCTCTTCTGTATAAATCATTTTTGTGGATGTATGTTTCATTTATCTTACACAAATAACTAGTAGATTTGTGAGGTCAAAAAGATGTTGTATCTTTACTTTTTTAAAAAAATATTTATTTTTATTTGTAGGTGTACACATACCTTTATTTTATTTTTATTTGGTGCTGATGATTTAACCCATCGTCTCACACATGCAAGGCAAGTGCTGTACCACTGAGCCACAAGCCCAGCCCTGTATCTTTACTTTTATAAGAAACTGCCAAACCTTTTTGCAAAATAGTTGTGTTTTACATTCCCAACAATAGTATATAAGACCTCTGATTGGTTCACCTTCTCTCTGACATTTAGTGCTGTCAATCTTTTAAATTTACATATTCTAGTATATATGTGGTGATAGCTAATTATGATTTTAATTCACATTTCCCTTATGACTAAAGATGTGTCTCCCTCTCCCCTGCCAGTGCTGGGAAATCAAACCCAAGGCCTGGAGCATGCTAGGCAAATGCTGAGCTATACCCCTGCTTCTCCATGATTTTTTTTTTTATTGTTATAGTAGTTCTTTATATACAAAAGACAAAAGTACTTGGCAGATATTTGTTTTGTGAATATCTCCCCCGAGACTTTGGCTTGTCTAATCATTTTCTTTGTGCTTTTTTTTTTTTTGTCTTGATACTGGGGATTGAACCCAGAGGTACTTTACCACTGAACCACACCCCCAGACCTTTTCATGTTTTCTTTAGAGACAGGTTCTCACTAAGTTATCCTTATTAAGTTTCTGAGGCTTCCTTTGAAATTGCAATCCTCCTGCCTCAGCCTCCCGAGCTGCTGGGATCACAGGCTTATGCCACCTTTGTGTCTATTGATAAACAGAACTTACGATACTTGAAAAAGTCTAATTTGTCATTTTTCTTCTATGTTTTTTTTTTGTTTTCCATATCTTAAATAAGTCTTTATTTATCTTAGGTCATGTAGATATCTCATGTTTTTTTCCCAAACAGCTTTAGGTTTAACTTCTATGTTTAGGTTCATGATTCCTATCAAATTATTTTTTGTATGTACTGTGAGGTTTATTTTTTCTCCATAGGGATATCCAGTTTTTCCAGTACCATTTGTTGAAAAGACTTGCCTTTCCCTTTGAATTGCTTTGGCATCTTTGTTGAAAATCAATTAACTGTAGGAGTGTGGGTTTGTTTCTGGAATCTTTTCTGTTGATCTGTTTTTCCTCATGCGAGTACCACACTGTCTTGATTACTGTAGATTTATAGGGTGTCTTGGGGACAGCTGTGAAGATTCTTCATCTCTCTTTTTTTCAACATTGTTTAGCTATTCTAGGCTGTTTTGCATTTCCATAGAAATCATGAAAATCAGCTTGTCAATTTATATGGAAAAGGAAAAGAGAAAAGTCTGCTGAAATTGTGATTTGGATTGTGCTGCATATATAGACCAGCTCAAAAGCCTACATTGGTTTCATTATAATTTAGCGTTTAAGATCATAGGAAGCTTTGTACTCAATAATCTAATTTTTTAAAAGCCGTGATATATTGTATCCAGGCTCTTATTCTTTCACATAAGTAGTTTACATTTTTTCTCTTTGTGCTTTTGTCAACTTATGTCCTCCATTCTTGATCTTCTTCATACCTACTCTCCAAATCCAATATTCAAATATTATAGTCATTTATGTTATAATGTAATAAATTGAAAATTAACAGTAAAATATTTTTTAAAAATAAATTGTCTTAGATCACTGAAAAATTTTACCACTATATAATCAGAGTACCAACACAGTGAACAAAACAAAAACCACCAAACAAAGCAAAACCTCAATAAATCATAATAAAATAGCACTTTATTAAAATATGAAAGTGAAGGAAGTTTTGGGAATACAAGAGCAAAATACATACTGATCAAAATAGGCAGCTAGAGGCACTTGCCAGTCCACACACAGGCAAACTGAGCTGCAGTGAAACAGTGGGATAATGGTGCATTGTGTATAATCCTGTGCTGTTTTCCTGCTTTGGTGTCAGGGTTTGAAACATTCACGTGTTGGGAAAAACTGAGTATGAATCAGCTTCAGAGTTCTGTTGACATCTTTTCCTTGTTTACATATGAATTAATTCACTTTTCAGAAACCATCATTGAAGAACACTCTGTCCTTGAGCATCTAGCTTAAGCTTTTATTTCTACCATTAAAATGTCCTTGATTTCCCTGTCTAGAAATGGCATTCCTACTTCTGAATAATAAAGTACTTTATATTTGTCTTATGATACCTGTGATTTCTACCTTATGTCATACTTATCAAGGAACATATCTATTTCCATCTGCATGGGTTGCCATTTTTTGAATATATTTCTGATTTTGATTTATCTGTCTATGTTATATAGCCCTTCAAATGCATATAACAGAAAATATTTTGTGAATGAATGAATGATGAGTGAATGGAATTATAATGGAGAAATGAGAAAAGAGTTAAAAGAGGCTAAAACTAAATTGTATATAATTTGTCTGTTCTTTTTGTTTTCTATTTCAATATTTGGTAAGGGACTAAAGAATCCAAAGCTATTAAAAGAGAATAAAATGATGGCGTTTGCAGGTAAATGAGTGGAGTTGGAGAATATCATGCTAAGGGAACTAAGCCAGTCCCCCAAAACCAAAGGCCGAATATTTTCTCTGATAAGTGGATGCTGATCCATAATCTGGGCTAAGGTGGGGTGGGAGGAATGGAGGAAATTTGGTAGGGCAAAGGGGAGGGATGGGATGGGAGGGAGCATGGGACTAGGAAACTGGTAGAATGAGATGAGCATCATTACCCCAGGTAAACATACAATTGCACAAATTGTGTGACTCTATCATGTACAACCAGAAAAATGAAAAGTTGTGCTTCATTTGTGTATAATGAATTGGAATGTATCTTGCCGTCATGTATAACTAAGTAGAACAACAACAACAACAACAACAAATTCAAAGTTAGTTTAACTATCGGAATAATAATTATAATTTCAGGTATTTCCAATATGAAAATGATTTCTTTTAAGACATATGCGTCTTCACAAGTACTAAACAGAAAATCACATTCCTGTTAGATTGTATAGATATTCATTAATCCACTTTATAAGCAAAATAATTTTAACAATTGATAATTCTCATCAAGAGTTTTAAAATTTTTTCAAGATATGCAAAGTTGACACCTGCTGAAGATAGCCATTTAGAAATTGCTATCAAATATGTTTTTATTACTGAATTCCAACAGTTGTCATTTTAACATGAGGAATCAATCATAATCATTTTGTATTAACTTTATTGATTGAAGGCAAATACATTTCTACAATATTTTATGTAGCATTGGTTTCTCCTGCCTCAGCCTTCTGAGCCGCTGGGATTACAGGCATGTGCTACAGTACCCTGCTTTCATCTGCTGGTTTTTAACTTCAGTTCTGCTTCTTATCTCTTGGCAGTCATGATCTGTTTCTTTTGCCTGAGTGGGTTTCATTATTTTTTTCTTTATAAATTAGAGGTAGTATCTTCTTCTTATAAATTATTAGGAGAAGAGAAACTGGTCATACTTCCTACAGATTTTAAATCTATCCCTTTCTCTCTATTCCCATCATTCTTACTTGAGCCACCATCTCCCATTGCCTGATTTTACAGTATTAACCCCCCTCAAAGTGTTCTCTTTCTTTCTCTCTTATTGAATCAAGGGCTCTGCCACTGGACCATACCCATTTCCATTGCAATTAGAGATGAATTTCATCATGTCATTTCTCGCTCCTATATTTAAAAAACTATGATGTGATTTCCCATTGCTTGAGTATAAAATTAATACTCTTTATCAGAGTTTCAAGAGCCTTCATTATTTATAAACTTTTTAAAATTTTTTGACCCCCATCTTGACCTAATCTCATGAGCTTTCTTTGTTCCAGCTGCTCTGTATTCTTTATTTCACTGGATGCTTCATGTATCTACTTGTGTTGGAGTCTTTACATATGTTGGTCTTTCTTGTTGAACAAACTTTTTACATCATTGGCCATTTTATCGCTCATTTTTTCTTTCTCCTCAACTCCCCTATTCATTCTTTGTATTTTGGGTTACATGTTACTACCTCAGACCAAGGTCTCTTCTAACCTCATCCCTACCCTTCAAAGCCCTGTTCTCATCATCTACTTAGTGTTTCTTTGAAATCTATATCTTTCTACTTCTCTTATACAGCACTTATTGAATGGTTTTAAATAATTGTATATTCCCAAGTAAAAGTATATGGCTATTTAGGGGCTCTCTCCCTGTCTATAAAGTTGGGAAGGGACTCTGTACATATTTTGTTCAACTATATAATCTCAGTTCTTATCACTATCCCTGGTTATTGTAGGTTTTTTGTATTTATTGAATGAAAAATTAGAAGAGTTAGTTTTTATTACTAAATGCTTAATTTTGAGAGGCAAATGTATGAAATAATACCTAAGTGAGGAGGACACATGCTTGGTCGGATAGGTCAGCTGAAGTCAACCTTGTTTCTCAGATTGACAGGTGTCACAAGTTTTACTTTTAAGTCCATCAGCCTGGGCTTGGTAGATATTTCACAAATATTCATTGAATTTAAGTCAAACTGTAACCTTCCTTTAATCAAAAGAATAGCTAGCTGGAGACTTACATGTAATGTGCCCAGCATTTTTGAAACTGTGCTATGAGAAAGAAGAGTACCAATGTGCTTTAATTACTCATTTTATTCCTTTAAATAAACATAAGGCCTTGGTAAATGACTCTGAGAATGAACTCTCTCATTTGTTCATTTATTCAATTAACAAAGCTGTGTTGGGTTCATAATAGGTGCTAGGTACTGTTCTGGGCATTCAGAAATGAATAAATTCACTGCCTTATGGCTTATATTCTACTGGAGACAGAAAGTAACACATAATGTAATATATTAGACCAGTGCTATGAAAGAACATAAGGTGTTAGAGGAGGATAAAAAGTGTATCTGGCGGGGTGCAGGGCGTGGAATGGTTACCTTTTCAGATACTATGGTGGTTAAGTCCTCAGTGAGCAGGTGACATTTAAGCACCCGAATGGAATGACCTGAGGGAAGAGGAGGCTACTTCCACGTGGATATCTGGGAAAAGAATATGAGTTCTAGGCAGAGAAAAGAGCTAATATAAATGTCCTGAGGTGAGAGTGTGCTTGTAGTGCTCTTAAGATTCTGGGGTAAAAGATTTCAATTTTTTAAAATTAATTCCTTCTGTACATATGAGTGGTCCTACTATACATGATTAATAGATGGCATGTGACATAGGTAACTTACTATGTGGGCTCCACGGTATTTGGACAAGTCAATATCCTATCAGTGTGATGGATTTTACTGATCACATGCTTAGGTGCTGTAGCATTGTCAGATTGCTACTGACATATCTAAACACTTGCTTCCCATGTTTCATTTTGCTAGAAGTATTGAATAACTTCTGTATAGCTGTGGCTGAAGAAGAATAGAGAATAATAGGAAATGAAAATGAGATGTAGGGTTCATAATATTTGGGGTCTTGAGGATTTTTGTAAGGATTTGGGCTTTTATGTGGCATGTCAGTGGAGGCACTGGAGGGTAGAAAGCTGACATGAACATTCTTATTCTTGGAAAGTTAGTTTAGAGGCACAAGGTAGAAGTAGGAAGCCTGGTTACAGCAATTATTCAGGGGAATATAAGGGCCTTTGTTCAGGAATGCAGCAGTGAACTTGGTGAGAAGGAATTGAATTCTGGATATATTTAAAAGTAGGACTGGCAATATTTGCTGATGGAATAAGATATGGTTTCCATATGCTTTGTTTTCCAAAGGTTCATTTGCATATCTGGACTGTGGGAGAGAGAGGTCTGGCTTGAGATATAAATGTGGGAACCTGAACAATGGAAATGTTTAAAGTTGTGAGACTGAATAAGTTTCCCAAGACTGAGGTCCTCTGCCTTTAGTCTGTCCATTCTTTCCATCTTTGAAGATCTAATTGTAGGTCAAGGTGCAGTCTTTGTGTTCTTTGTCCTGTGAATCCTTGCTCTGCTCTTTGATGCAAGGCCTCCACATTCTCTTCCTACCATGCTGTAGTATCTGTCACATTAAGTTGTAATTATGAGTTTTAAAAAATTAGACCAAAGTTTTCTTCTTTTAATAAGGAAAGGATCATATCTTCTTTAGCTTATACCATCTGTTGTATAGCAGATCCTCAATAATCATAGCTTAAATGAATGATAGTGGACTGACTCCAAATATGTTCAAGTGCCCATGTATAGCCCTTCAAGGCTGAGAAAGAGCTACATGTACTGAATCTGTCTTGCAGTACTTGAAAGGAAGTACTTTAAATGTGCTTCTTACCGAGGTAGAGTATAAAAATTGAGTACAATAGGTAGCATTTAAGTTTTTAGGATTTCTTTGATACCTACATAGGGTGGCAAAACAGACTTTGACAAGTAGATAACTTAAAATGTTTCTGTTTTGTAAAAAATGAGGCTGGAAAAAAGACCATTAGATTTTTAAATTTGTTTTAAAAACTATTATTTATTTCATCGTACTAGCAAATGAAACAAGCTTTGTTTTCTGCCTATTCTAAGTTACACTTCATATATTTTCAGGTTGTATTTTTATAGATTGGTCTTGTCAGAAAAAGATATTTTAGATAAATGTTTGAGTTCCACAGATGTTTAATTTCTAAGTTGCTGATTCAAATTCAGCCTCTGGCAATGGAAAATAAAACGTTTTTCCCCTTAAAAAGTTTTTCCTCTAATCTTTTGTAACTATAAAACAAAATAAAAATAATTTATGATTTCACTAACTAGATAGTCACCATTCTGTTAGCATTATGTATTTTTTCCTAATCTACATTTTGTAAACAGAATAAAATGGATGTGCAGAACTTTGTTTTACATTTAATATTTTTTGCTACTTTTGTATAGCAGATATTTTATAAGACATAGTTTTTTAAAAAAATTATTCTTTTTATATATGGCAGTAGAATATATCTTGACATATCCTACATACATGGAGTATAACTTCCCATTCTTGTAGTTGTACATGATGTAGAGTTACACTGGTTGTATACTCATATATGAACATAGGAGAGTTATGTTCAATTCATTCTACTGTCTTTCCCATTATATCCCAGTTTCATGCCATAATTTCATTCTTTATGGTTAGGTAATATTCCATTGTGTATATGTACCACAATTTCTTTATCCATTTATCTGTTGAAGGGTACCTAGTTTGGTTCCATACTTAGCTATCATGAATTGAACTGCTATGAGTATTGATGTGGCTGCATCACTATAGTATGCTGATTTTAAGCCCTTTGGGTATATTCTGAGGAGTGAGATAACTGGGTCAAATGTTTGTTCCATTCTAAGTTTTTTGAGGAATCTCCATACTGCTTTCCATAGTGGTTGCACCAATTTTCAGTCCTACCAGCAATGTATGAGTATATCTTTTTAACCACATCCTCACCAACATTTATTGTTAACTTGTATTCTTGATAATTGCCATACTGACTGAAGAGAGATAGAATCTCAATGTAGTTTTAATTTGCATTTTTCTAATTGCTAGTGATGTTGAACACTTTCTTATATGTTTTTTGATTGATCGTATTTCTTTTTCTGTGAAGTGTCTGTTCAGTTCCTTTTCCCATTTATTGAGTGGATTATTTGGTTTCTTTGGTGTTAAGTTTTTTGAGTTCCTTATATATCCTGGGGATTAATGCTCCGAGGTACAGGTGGCAAAGATTTTCTCCCATTCTGTTCACTCTCTCTTCATGTATAAAACATATTTTTTAATGGATTGTAAACATTCTACTATAATGTTTCTTTCCCTTTTCTTATCATTTGGGTTGTTTCTAAATTTCTTTAATAACTATGAAATAGAATACTGTGTCAAAGGCAATGAGCATTTTTAAGGATTTTTTGTGTACACACATATGCATATATTCATGTAATTGATCACACAAATATGTGTGCATTTGTGTGTGTGTGTACATAAAATGTTCCCTAAAAGGATTTTAAACAAAGTTGCATTGTCACCAAGTTGCCAGATACCTTTTCTTACCCAGGACTCATTAAATACAGTAGTTTGAGGTGTTAAACAAATATGCTTTTGAAATAGTTTAAAAATATAAATTTCTTTGATTTTGAGTTTTTTTCTGTACTTATTAGTTTTATATGTGAATTGTCGGCACATGTCCTTTGACTTCTTTCTGTTGTGATATAATCTTATTGATATTTTCATTGATTTGTAAAAAAGTTCTTTGCTTATTAGGTTCAACATATAAAATTGCTTTTATAGGTCAAAAGCAGTTGAATATCAATAACTTTATACAAATTTTATAAATTTTGTATTTTCTTATTGGTTGCCAGTGTTTTCTAAGTTTACCTTTCGTTTTTACTCCGTTGTGTTTCTTAAGCATATAACAGGTTTAAAATTTTTGTGTGGTTTCATTTAAAGATCCTTTCCTTTGTAGTGGCCTTTAATTGCTTTCTGGCAGTAAAGGTTCTTTCTATCCCAAAAGAAGATAAATATTTTTGTAGTTTCATATTTTTAAATTTAACTTTTGAAATCCATCTGGAATTTTATTTTAATGTATTGTTAAGGCAGGGATCTGTTTACTGAATGATGAAACAATTACTCAGATTCCATAGCTAAACACTGTTGTTTAATTTCATGCCCCATTGCTAAAATCATAAAATAATTAAGTATCCTAGGAATATAACATCTTTGACCTTGGTTCTTCATAAAGTACATTATTCTGTGCTTTGGGTTAGCTAATATGTTTCAAGAATCAGAAATAATTCAGAGACCTTAATTTTGTCAGTGTTATGTCCATTTTTAAATTGGAAAGAATAGTGTACATAATGTTGAATTTAATTGATGACTCCTTGTAGCATAACATTCTATCATTCAGAGAACCTTTTCTTTTAACCTACAAGGAAAACATTATATAAAATGTTCTTTAAGTAGAAGAAGTATGTAAAAAAATCTTGATTGATTGTGTTTCCTTTTTCTTTTATAAATTGGGCTTAACTTTGGGATATTTGTATCATCTATATACTTATATAAAAATTTCCCTTTATATAAGGATACTAAGTGGTAATAATTATTTATTTAGTAGTTTCCTAGGCCTGAGTCAAACTCTTTGTCCATCTTAGATGTTTTAGAAAGAAATTCCACTGATTTATTCTAGAGCATAAAGAGTTTTTCATAGTGTTTCTGTGAAATAAGCATATGATTTTTTTTTTGTTGTTGTTACTGGGTATTAAACCCAGGAGACTTACCACTAAGCCATGTCCCCTACCCTTTTTTGTATTTTATTTAGAGACAGGGTCTCACTGAGTTGTTTAGGGCCTCACTAAATTTCTGAGGCTGGCTTTGAAACTTTCGATCCTCCTGCCTCAGCATCTTGAGTGACTGGGATTACAGGTGTGTGCCACTGTGCCTGACAGCATACAATGTTAAATGAATTAATTTATAGTACAAATTTATGTTTTTTTAATTTAAATACATATAGTTATTCTAATTCTAGAGATAAGAAAAATATAAATTGCTTAAATTCTGTAATGACTTTAATTGTTATGATATTCTGGTGAAAATCATTTGATTAGTTCTTTCAGAGAAAGAAGACCCTAACTCTTCCCTTTTCTGTTTGAACACCTCTAACAGCAATAAAGAGTGTTTATTTTTAGAGTCGAAAGAAATATGTATTCCCCATTATTTAAATTCTGTTTGAACTCAGAAATTTCATATGGTCAGATGACTTTTTAGTTAAGTCCCTTATATCTAAATTGACAGTTATTTGCTTTCTGAAATGATGGAATAAAAGTTATACTACTAAATTACCCAATAACCAAATAAATTTGGATAGGAAGGGACGTTTGTTTTGGGTCATGCTAGCTTTCCTATTATTTAGATCCCTCAAAGGATGAGAATGAAATGGAAATGCTGTCTGTATTCCAAGAGCAGATGATTACTATATTCTTTGAGAAGGTAACTAGGGATCTTCCCTTTAACATCTAGAGTTTCCTGAGCACTTTTTGGATTCCTAGACTTTAGTGGGGCTGGGTGGATTGGAGACCAGGGTACAGTCACTACTGGAAGGGGAGGGAGGATTTGTAATCTTGAAACCTCAGAGCTGTAAGTTAGAATTCCCTTGGCCACTAGGTGGCTTCAGTTGCCTGCAAACAAAGGTTCAAAGCCTAGAGCTACTATGGGGTTATTTTTCACACTTTATTTTAGGAAAATGATTTCATCTGGAGTGTGTTCATTTTCTGAGGTAGATGACACAACAAGTCATATACCTTAAAGATTTCTGGGGATTATCTAGTTTCATCCCATTTAGAATAAAGAATGTTTAAGAGGAATTCAAGTGGGCTCTGCTCTGTAGGGCAAAGGCATAGCTAGAATTCAAGTCCTCTGACTTCTAGTCTAACTCTTTAGCTGTTGGATCAATGATATAATTTTTTTTATTTCAGTGATGCTACACTGCAGGGTTCTGTGGTATTCACCATACATAGCCCTGGAGAAGGTGCATAAGGAATGTTGTATTTGAAGAAAGTGGAAAGTGGATGTTGGTGGTCACCAATGAGATGGATTGAGTAATAATGGTGTCTACTTTCAGCTCAGCCAAGCTTTTATATTAATGAGATGATGAGTTGCAATGATCCATAGTTGGGGCAGTTTAAACATTTTTATTTATTCTGAGTAAGCCTCAAATTTTATGCATCTTATCCATTGTATATTTCCTTTTTTTTCCTTCAGATAAATAGCAACATTTTTTAACCTTTTTTTTCTCTCAAAAAGCTTCTATTCAATTGATTAATAGTTAACCTTTAGACCAAGATTAAAATCTTTTTTTTAATTTTTTGATCAAAAGATCACTGTAGAAAATATAACAGAAATCAAATAAGTCTATTATATATCTACCCCAAAGGACTTAAGCCAATATTGATTTTTTTTCCTCTGGAAAAATTAAGGAGGAAGCAAATGCACTATTCATTTCAACTATTTTTTATAGTAACTTCAGAAAATCTTAGTTTTTATTTTTTACAATGGCAGGTTAAAAATTACCCACAATTTATATACTAAGACTAGTTTCTAGAGTAAAACAGAAATGAGAGATTCTAAGAGAAGGAAGAGTAAAAAGATGGTGTCTTACACTATATTATGCTACTATAATGACACCAGAGACTGCATAATTTGTAAAGAAAAGAAAATTATTTCGCTTATGGTTTGGGAGTTGGGAAGTTCAAAGTTTGTATCCACATCTGGTGAGGACCTTCTTGCTGCATCATTCCATGGCAGAAGGTGGAAGAGAAAGAGAGCATGTGTGTGAGACAGCAGGAGACTGAACTTGGAACATCAAGTTCTTTATAAGCAACCTTAATCCATTCATGAAGTTGTGCATCATTGCCTAATCTACTCTCAAAAGTCTCACCTCTTAACACTTTTGCATTGGGGATTAAGTTTCCAATACATGCCTTTTGGGGGATACATTCAAACTGTTGCAGAGGGGGAGGAAAAGAGAAAATCATGATGAGTGATTAGAGTTATGAAGCAGGACGATGGTCTAAGAGTGGAAAAAAAAACCAAATTTGATGGCATTTGGGAAGGGAAGTGTATAAAGGAAGCGAGAAGTGTATAAAGGAAATGGAAAGAGAGTAAATGTTAGCCCTAAGGGTAGATGAGAAAAAAGCAGGAACGTGTTGTTTTTCTCCTAGGCCTTGCCTGGCTTTTTCAACCATCTTCACTCTTGTCTCTTTGGTTATCCTGACCTTTCTTCTGTACCTCATCCATTATCTTCATCCAGCCAGCATCCCAGCTTCATCTCTCTCTCTCTCTTTTTTAATGTGCTGCTAAGGATTGGACTCAGTACCTCATCCATTCTAGGCAAGTGCTCTATTACTGAGCTCCAGCTTCAGCCATCCAGCTCCATCTCTTGATCCTTTAGACTTAAAAGTATAGTTCACAGCTGGGCATGATGGTGCATTCCTGTAATCCCATCACCTCTGAGGCAAGAGGATCGAAAGTTTGAGGCAGCCTTAGCAACATAGTGAGACCCTGTCTCAAAATAAAAAATAAAAGGGGCGGAGGTGTGGCTCAGTGGTTAAGTGCTTCTGGATTCAATTCCCTGTGCCAAACCAACCAACCAACCAACCAACCAACTAACCTGTAGTTCTCAAGTTTGTCATGAATCTGTCAAGTGAGAATTAAAAACAGTACCTGAGAGCACTATTCACCATGTAGTTAGGTCCCCAAAATGGTGGCTATTATAAGAATTTTAAAGGCTATTTTTCCCTTCTGTAATAAATCTTAACATTGGGAGTACTTCTGTAAATATAATGATGATTTAAACATTTGAAATAAGTCTTTCAAGTAAAACTTTAAAAATAGATATACAATCATTTTCTTCATGGAATGTCGATACTGAATTGAGTAAAAATGTAGTTTGTCAAGGATAAACACTTTGAATTTTTTAATCATGTCTCATTTTCTCTTCTTTATTGTAGGAACTTAAAGGGAGTGATAGTCACCCTCAGTGATGATGGTCGCTTGCAGTGCTCATACCTGGGGACAGACCCTTCTCTGTTCCAAGCTCCAAAAGTTGAATCTAGAGAATTAAACTATGATGAACTTGATGTAGAATTGAAAGAACTTCAGAGAATTATCAAAGTTGTTAAATCACAAGGTATCTCATTTGCAGCTTTTATTATTTAATTTTAGTATTTATTGTAAAATCCACTTTATCTTGCATATAGACAATGTTTTGTACATACTAGTTAATTTCCTCTCCCAAGATTAATTAAAATCATACTTCAAAGACAGTGTTACTTAGCATGTAGTCTTTGAGCTTACTTTGTATACTAAACTTTCTGGAAAATATGCTGTATTCAAGATAATGCTTTTGTCAATGTGTTTCAGGGTCAGCACTATTTAGTTTTTTTTTTTTTTTTAAAGAGAGAGTGGGGAGAGAGAGAGAGAGAGAGAGAGAGAGAGAGAATTTTTTTTTTTTATATTTATTTTTTAGTTCTCGGCGGATACAACATCTTTGTTTGTATGTGGTGCTGAGGATCGAACCTGGGCAGCATGCATGCCAGGCGAGCGCGCTACCGCTTGAGCCACATCCCCAGCCCACTATTTAGTTTTTTTTTCCCCTTAAACTTTAAGAAAAGGAAAAGTAAATCTTTGGGTTGTGATGTCAGGCCTTGAGAAGAAGGTTAGAGTGGGCATTTATTAACTTCTAATATCCCTGAAAAAAAATTTAGTTACTGCTTTTAAAAGAAACCAAAGCAGTACATGTTGTTACTAAAAATGTAGTAATTTGCAGCTTAGTGATATAATTTATGTTTGGAGTTAATTAACTGTCCAAATGGAGTGTAGCCTGTGGTATGCTGATTTCTAATGACTCGGAGACTGATGATATTTTCAGTTCCTAAGTTTTGAATAACTCAATATTATCTTACTTTGGGACTCACAAGGGTGTAATTTTATTGTAAATTAAAAGGAGAAACAAAACACCAATCCTGGAGTTAGAGTTAGACATGTGAAAAGCATTACTTTAAGTTTCTTTTTCAGGGTCAGGTAAAAGTATTTTTTTAATGAGAAAAAATATGGACTATTCTCGCATAAAAGAAATGTTAAAACAAGTAGGAATTGTAAAAGAAGCAGAGCATCAAAGGCCAACCAAAACAACAGAGCCAATCTTAATCTTGATCCAGTCATTTTCCTAGATTTATGTATTTTTGAGTGTATTACCAAGATTATATTTCTCTGGTTCTAAGGAACTGAGATGATATATATATATATAAAAATGTGAGTATTAAAAATGAAGTTGTTATGCTTTGGCTTCACACATTCTTTTAGAAAGTTTTCAAAGTAAGCTAATGAAACTCGGGTCTTTCAAGTACCTCCAGTTCCTTAAAAGCTGCTTTGTTGTCAGCACCCCCATGTCGGCTAGAGAATGGTTAACATTGGAGCTGTCATACTGCAAGATACTATTTTATTTTCAGTTTTTGATACCAGTATTTTTGGGATTAATGGAATTATAAGTCTCATCTTGTCATTTAAAAATGTAATTGGGGAAGAGTGACCTGCACATGAATGTGAAATTTCTAGAGTTCATAAAACTCTAGGTTTTCACTCCAAAGTTTGTGCCTTGAGATTTTGCCCTTTGCATGAGCAATGTGCTAATGGTATTTTGATTAACATTAATTGTGTATGAAATTTCTCAGAAAATCCCTTATAGCTAAAAGTTATTCCTTGGCATCCATAATGATGCCCTAGAGTGAGAAGGGTTAGGCTATTTTACTTGTCATTGCCTTGATTCATTTGTGTATCTTGAAATAAGTGCTAATTAAGCTGGAGATATATCCACAGACTTGAGTGCAAAGTTCATTATTTACATAACCTCAAATTTTAGTTAATGTTTGAAGTTCCTTGCCCCTTTTATTCTACTATATTATGGTTTTATTCTTGAAAAAGAAACAAACTTTAAAAAGTGAAGCTTTTAAAATATTTTATTTCTAGATATGGAAAAAAGCTTAGTATTTTGTACCCTTATAAAGCTTTGGTATGCTTGTTTATTAAAATACCTGTAATTATATTAAAGTTCCAAATTATTTCATTTATAGTTTATGAGAAGTTAAAACTCTGAACTTTTTGATGACCTCATTATTCATTTAAATGTCACTTATTTTAGTACAGTGGCTTTAACTTGCAAAAGGAATTCACAGTCTTGTGGGCTGTGTTCTGTACTTAAAGCTCTTAAAAACTTTTTCAAAGGAAGAGTTGCAGCAAAAATTAAAGGCAATTTAAAGAGTACATTTTGTTGTACACATGGTGTGTATTATCTACTGCAATAAAAGTGTTTTGAAGCTGATTTTATGTGTGTAAGTTATATGAGGAATGTATGTTGTAAGCATGAAATTATAGTAATAATTTCTGTATGGCTCATGGATTCTGAAGCTTTTCATATTCAACTCATTAGTGAGAATCCTGCCTAGCATTTTTGTTACCAGTTGGCAGTAATACCTGATGATAGGTACTTTTAGAGATGGGAGTTTTCTTATGATTTAAACAATTGATCATGTTCTCTACTAGGGGTGAGTATGATGCACTGGTTGCAGCATTTAAGATAGGCACCCATATAGTTATGTCTTCAGGGTAGGAAAGCAGTAAAACATAGGCATATAAATGAGTCTGCACCCCATTGAAAATATGTTTGGGAAGACTTAGGTTGACATAACCACTCAGTACTAGAAACATTAGAACTTAGTGACCTTGTTAATTTAGGGTTATATCTGGCTGCATATAACAGAATACCTGTATAAGGCAGCTTAAACAAGGTGGAAACTCAGAGATGTGGCAGCTTAGCAGTTCTAGTCACAAGGATTCGGATTCCTTCTATCCCAGGGTCATCTATTGGTCCAGAATGGCTTCTGGAACTTTTGCTCTCACATCTGCAGTTGAGTCAGCCTCTGAAGAGCTTTCCTGGAAGCCACACCCTCAACAGCTCCTACTTACATCTCCCTGGCTATTCCAAATTGCAAAACAGGCAGGGAAGTTAAGTGTTTTAACTGAGTACTTTGTTGCTCAGAATAAAATTGGGCTTATTTTAGTAATGAAGAATTGAAACATTGTTATTGGATGGGCAATGAGTGGCCTTTTGTACTCTTACCAGGTTTAGAAATTCCCTTTCCAATTTTTGCATTATTGGTAGGAATGCCTGGTGGCAATTGTGGACATTTTTTTTCTTGTTTGTGAGGTATTCAGTTGCTGTCCATGTTTTCAGTCATCTGTCCTCATTGTGTGAGGATGTTTTCCCTTAGGATCACAGGGTAACCCTAGCAGTTCCTGGCATTGTGTGCAGATATGATTTCCAGGGAAGAAGAGGCCTGAGTCTTCCTCTTATGAAGGAAAAACAGCTTTCCCAGAAGCATATGCCAGCATTCCACTATCCCCACTTCTCTTTCCTCCTATTTGCCAGGATTAAGATCATGTTTATCTTTAAAATAATGAATGGTCAGTGGAATGGAATCACTAGGATTAGATTTGAACCTGGAGCCTGAGAGAGGAGACTTTCTCTGAGATGAAGCAGACTACCTCAGTGAAATTAGGGCTGTGCCACAGAGGGAGGAGGGAAGAATGGCTGCTGGCCAGGCAATCAATTGTTGGATTTGTGTTTGTGTGTCCATGAATGAACATATGTCTGTATGTGTATGTATATATATGAATATATATATATATATATATATATATATATATATATATATATATATATATATATATATATATATATGTCCACCAGGCGACCAGCACGCTGGTTTCATTAAAGAGGTTCATGGCATAGAAGTTAACTAGTGAGATCAAAATAAAACACACACAGACTCAATTACCTTTTTCTATGACCAGGTCCGAGACGGCTCTCACCTCGAACCACCCAGTAGGGCAGCAAGGCTTACTCAGGGCTAGCAGGAGAGAGAGAGAGAGAGAGCACGCCAGGGAGTGGCCTTTTATTGGGGAACAAGAAATTCAGGGGAAAATTCCATCCAATGAAGGTCAAGGGGGGCAGCATTCCAAGGTCAGGGTTAGTGATTGGCCTCAGGGTCCATGGTCAGTCACACCCCCACATGGACAGGCTCTCACACCTGGAGAGGGTGGGGAAAGCTCTGACACAGTTTGGCCAGAACGCCTCACACCCAATCCGGGAGGTGCCCAATCATGTGCGAGAATGGCTTCCCACATATGTGTATGTATATATGTGTACACATATGTGCATAAAATAATTTCTGCTTCATATTTAGGATCTCTTGTCACTTATTCATAATATTATGTAATAAAAATGTTTGAAATTATGAAAACAGCTTGTACATGTTAGTCTGTTTCTGTGATAAAATGCTTGAAGCTGTGTACCTTATAAAGAAAAGTACTTTATTTAGCTCATAGTTCATGGGCATGGCATCAACATTGGCTTGCTTTTGGTGAGGCCCTCATGGTAGATGGCATCACAATGGCAGAGCATGTGTGAGAGGGCAGAGATTACATTGTAAGACAGGAAGCCAGAGAGAAGGGAGGGACCAGTCTTGTCCTTTTTATGACAACCCTCTTGCAAGAACTATCCAGGGTCCCCAAAGTGCCATGTCAATTTCTTCAAGGACAGTCAGTGCCTTCAGTGATTTAAGGACCTCCCATTAGTCCCACCTCTTCAAGGTTCCACTGTCTCTTAACATCACTGTGTCTGGTGCCAAGCTTCCTGCATATGAACCTGTGGGGGATATACTTGAACTATAGAAATGCATAGTAAAACTAATTCAGAAAGTACTAAAAAGATAAATAGTGAAACATGAGTCTATCTTTGATCCAGACCCTAGTTACCTTTGTTTCTTTTTATTTTTTACACATTAACATTTATTCTAGTTCTCTTTCTTAAAGGAAATTCTTATCAATAGTTTTGTGTATTCATCTAGAAAATATTAAGGTTTATATACTTGTTTTGACCAAACATGTGCATATTAAACACATTGTGCTGTATTTTGCTTTTTAAAAATTAATAGGTATATCTCTGAGTTCATATTAGTGTATGAAGATTGAATGCACTCTTATTTATAGGTTTGAACCACTACACAGTATGAATATACCATATTTTATTTAACTATCTCCCTATTAAATAGATATATGGATATTTAAGTTGTTTTTATTTTTATATTTAAGCTATTAATAGCAGAGAACCTCCTTGGGTTTGTGAGTATTGGATAAATTCTTGGTTGTAGAATTGTTAAGTTACAGGATAGGTACACTTTATATTTTCATAATTACAGCCACAACTTATCTTCAAAAAAGTTGTATTAATTTGGACTTTCACTAATGATTGAGGAGATAGCATTACAATTTCCAATACTGGTCAATGACTCTAATCTTAGCTAATACCTTTGGAGCAAGAGAAGGTATTCTTCTTCACATTATTGTAGAGGAAAAGATTAGGATTAAGCTTCTAATTCTGTTAATGTATTTTTTTCAATTTGTATGTTTATGAGCTTTAAAGAATATGGTACAGATAAACCTTTAAATAAAAATTATATGAAGCAGGTTTTACTTTATGATTAAATATCTTTTTTTAATTACAGGTATTTGGCCCATGCCTGAGAAAGAAGATGACTTAAAAGTTTATGCCATGGTTTCTTCTAACTTTGATCCAGTCTCTGTAGGTGTATTCATATATTTTGTATTGAGATCAGAGTTTGTCAGTTTAAATTCTAGGTCTCCCAACAGAAACTTCAGGGAAGATAACAAATTTTAGGCTTTTAATCTTTCAAATAAAAACATTTCTATCTTCTTAATGCCAGTAGGGAGCTTTTGCAGTAGGATTTCAGTCTAAAAAAGAAATGAGGGTATATGGGTATGTGTGTGTGGGGGGGTGAGTAGTAGAAAGATTATTGTTCTGAAGCTATCTTTTTTTTTTACAGAGAGAGAGATAATTTTTTAATATTTATCTTTTAGTTTTTGGTGGACACAACATCTGAATTTTATTTTTTTGTGGTGCTGAGGATCGAACCCAGCTCCGCGCGCATGCCAGGCAAATGCGCTACTGCTTGAGCCACATCCCCTGCCCAATCTTTTTTTTTTTAATTTAATTTTAATTTAAAAACTTTCTCATTACCATAGAATTGAGATAATTTTAATCCAGATGATAATACCTACTCCACAAGATTTTTGTTGAAGGTTCAATGAGATGATGTTTATAAATGGCCTGGCTTAGAGTTTGATTATTTATAGCATTTAATACTTTTTTTGGTTGGGATGGTGGTAATGGAGTTTAAGAGTTCAGTTGGTCCAGGAATTATTTTCTCATCCACTATATCTGTGTGATCCCAGGCAAGGTACTTAATTATTTTAGTCTCAACTTTTCATCTGAAAAATGAGAATAATAATAATAGAATCTACTTTGTTGAATTATTATGATAATTATTATCATCATCATCACCACCACCACTACCACCAAATTGCATTTTACTTTTTCCAACATTGCCACCACCTATGTACCGTTACTTATCTTGTTCACTTGTATCCTTAGTGCTTTCCATATAATAGATACTCAATAAATATTTGCTTTGTGAATGTGTAAAACTAAGAACCAGGAAGAATGAAAGGGAATGAAAGGGGTGACAATTCTTGGTTGTATTATTCCATCTCCTCGTTTAATTTTCTGTATATAGTTTTTAAGAGTATGATTGATTATGTCTTATTGCCTGAGGTTTGGATAAAATCCATTGCCTGAAGCTTGGGTAAAAATCTATTAAGTTAATCCTCTGAAATGGAAATGAGGACAACCACTCCATTCAAAATATCTTCAAAAAAAATAAAATACTTGGGAATCAACCTAACAAAAGAGGTGAAAGACTTATACAATGAAAACTACAGAACCCTAAAGAGAGAAATAGAAGAAGATCTTAGAAGATGGAAAAATATACCCTGTTCATGGATAGGCAGAACTAACATCATCAAAATGGCGATATTACCAAAAGTTCTCTATAGGTTTAATGCAATGCCAATCAAAATCCCAACGGCATTTCTTGTAGAAATAGAGAAAGCAATCATGAAATTCACATGGAAAAATAAAAGACCCAGAATAGCAAAAACAATGCTAAGCAGGAAGTGTGAATCAGGCGGTATAGCGATACCAGACTTCAAACTATACTACAGAGCAATAGTAACAAAAACAGCATGGTACTGGTACCAAAACAGGCGGGTGGACCAATGGTACAGAATAGAGGACACAGAAACCAATCCACAAAACTACAACTATCTTATATTTGATAAAGGGGCTAAAAGCATGCAATGGAGAAAGGATAGCATCTTCAACAAATGGTGCTGGGAAAACTGGAAATCCATATGCAACAAAATGAAACTGAATCCCTTTCTCTCGCCATGCACAAAAGTGAATTCAAAATGGATCAAGGAGCTTGATATCAAATCAGATACACGCCGTCTGATAGAAGAAAAAGTTGGCTACGATCTACATATTGTGGGGTCGGGCTCCAAATTCCTCAATAGGACACCCGTAGCACAAAAGTTAATAACTAGAATCAACAAATGGGACTTACTCAAACTAAAAAGTTTTTTCTCAGCAAAAGAAACAATAAGAGAGGTAAATAGGGAGCCTACACCCTGGGAACAAATCTTTACTCCTCACACTTCAGATAGAGCCCTAATATCCAGAGTATACAAAGAACTCAAAAAATTAGACAATAAGAGAACAAACAACCCAATCAACAAATGGGCCAAGGACCTGAACAGACACTTCTCAGAGGAGGACATACAGTCAATCAACAAGTACATGAAAAAATGCTCAACATCTCTAGCTGTCAGAGAAATGCAAATCAAAACCACCCTAAGATACCATCTCACTCCAGTAAGATTGGCAGCCATTAAGAAGTCAAACAACAACAAGTGCTGGCGAGGATGTGGGGAAAAGGGTACACTTGTACATTGCTGGTGGGACTGCAGATTGGTGCAGCCAATTTGGAAAGCAGTATGGAGATTTCTTGGAAAGTTGGGAATGGAGCCACCATTTGACCCAGCTATTCCCCTTCTTGGTCTATTCCCTAAAGACCTAAAAAGGGCATGCTACAGGGACACTGCTACATCGATGTTCATAGCAGCACAGTTCACAATAGCAAGACTGTGGAACCAACCTAGATGCCCTTCAATAGACGAATGGATAAAAAAAATGTGGCATTTATACACAATGGAGTATTACTCTGCATTAAAAAATGACAAAATCATAGAATTTACAGGGAAATGGATGGCATTAGAGCAGATTATGCTAAGTGAAGCTAGCCAATCCCTAAAAAACAAATGCCAAATGTCTTCTTTGATATAAGGAGAGTAACTAAGAACAGAGTAGGGATGAAGAGCAGGAGAAGAAGATTAACATTTAACAGGAATGAGAGGTGGGAGGGAAAGGGAGAGAGAAGGGAAATTGCATGGTAATGGAAGGAGACCCTCAGGGTTATACAGTGGAGGAGGTAGAGAGAGAGGAGGGGAGGGGAGGGGAGAGGTGGGGAGTGGGGAGGGTGGAGGATGGGAAAGGCAGCGGAGCACAACAGACACTAGTATGGCAATTTGTAAATCAATGGATGTGTAACTGATGTGATTCTGCAATCTGGGTATGGGGTGAAGGTGGGAGTTCATAACCCACTTGAATCAAAGTGTGGAATATGATATGTCAAGAAATTTGTAATGTTTTGAACAACCCACAATAAAAAATTAAAAAAAAAAAAAGAAAATCAGAGTTCTTGGCAAAAAAAAAAAAAATCTATTAAGTTTATCTATGCTTCTGCCAGAAATTGATCAATTTAGGGAAGTGATTGAATTTGCTCATTTTACATTTGTGGTTCATATCATATAATGTTGCTTGATATTTAAGTATCAGAACATACTATTATAAGTAATTATCATGAGTCTTCAAAGATTAATCTTGTGTAAACAGCCAATCCAAATTGTGATAAAAATCATGTTAACATTCCTGTAGTATAATAAATTAGGTACTCTAAGACTATTTGAAAGAAACATTCACCCCAGATGACTCACATGCTAGAGGAACTATTTTAAACATGAGCCATTTAACACACACCATTTCTTACTCTACCTGAAAGGTAAGCCTGAATGGAACATTTCTACTTAGTTAGCTGACAAATGTACTCACATTTTCTTGCTGTGGAAATGACTCTTTTTTTTTTCCTTTAGGCAACTTACATATTTTTTTCTAGGTTATTTTAAACATAGGCTATTTGGAATGAGGAATTTCTTTCTGTTCTTTGGGAACTTTTGGTCTTATGTAGTGGTGCTTATTGTAATGTATATTTCCCTATTGGTAACCTTGAGTGCTGTTTGCTCTTAAGTAGATGTCTCTTTTCAGCTTCATTTTCCCTATGTTGATATTTTTATTTCTTAAGAATATCATATTCATCCCACTGGAGAACATTAGCCCAACAATTTATGTGGCTGTGGTGCCATGATGTCTTCTTATAGCCATTTTTCTCTAGCTATAATTTCATGTTCCCAACATATGACTGTCCTTGAAAAATCTAGGTGTTTCAACGTGGATTGAAAAGAGCAGGAAACAGGAGGTGTTGGTTTCTCTTCTAGATCTGTGGGCAGCTAAATATGAAACATTTCCTGGATATTAGGTAACTTGGTACTGGCGCAAAAAGCCTGCATTAATATTTTATTTTGAATCATTGTTATGAAAGAATGCACCTCAGAATCAGAAATATAACTTATATTAGAATGGAGTCTTTTGTGGAGGAGAGAAACATAACTATCCCATCTTCCTGTCTGAGCAACTGGACCAGAGTTCAAATATGATCTTCTATGGAACCACAAACAGAATGTGAATCTCCCAACTCTTAATTCTGCTGATGCCCATTACATCATAGTTTTCTACATTGATTAGAAGTGGCTTAGTTTTCCTAGCAAAAAAATTTTCAAATACAAAAGCACAAAGGGTCTGGTTCATTGGTTGAACACAGACATTATAATCTTAATTGTTCCACAGAATTTATATGGGTATTATTACAATATAAGTTTCCCCTTGGTCTTATTTTATCATACAGTGAATATTCATTTCTTCCCAGTATGCCACTTTTACTCTATAAAATTATAAGAAGATATTTGCCGTATGTACGATGAGTTGTTTAAGAGATAGGAACAGGTAACAATGATGTTCAAAGAGGGCCCATTAGTTCATGAACTATTAGGAAAAGTACTATTCCATTTGTATTTTCTAGGTTTAAGGCCATTTGCCTCTTATTTACATGTCTGAGATACATATTCTTAATCTAAATAAAACATACTTTTGCAAGTTGAAAGGACAAGTACCTAAATGAGTGACATAATGGCATGATGTTCATCTGGGAAATATAAGGAAGGCTTCTTTCATATAATATAAAGAACAAATTAATAAAGTTACTACATTGGACATTCAAGTAAATTTGTACATTCAAGTAAATTTGGAAATAGAATGGTTTGATAAAATATGTGACTTTTCCTTTCCTTTTTGAGGTTTTTTTTTTTTTAAATGTTAGCTAATCTAAAAGCCATACTGAGTCTTTTAGTTATCACTAGAGTGATAAATCCTTTATAGTTAGTTTCTTACTTGATGGTAGGAAGTATATATTGTCCCCAAATGTATTCACTCTTTGGTGGGTAACATTTCTTTTCAATTTTGTGTTTATAGCAAGCCACTGATGTTGAAATCGGAACTGATGTTGTCCCTTCCATCACAGTGCAGGTATTGTACCAGGTTTTAGATTGTAATGTGCCAACAGCATTAAATATTCATCATATTGTCCCTATCGTTACCCTGTAAGAAGTTTATGGAAATATAAAATAAACATTTGAAATTTTCAGATTTTCCTTAACCTTGTGTAGTGAGTAGAAAACCTTCGTTGTTACCTGCAAATATAAAGCTGATATTTGCAATTATTGTAATATACATATAATATAAACCATCATCATGACTTTTTCTACCATTATTTAGATGTGTAGCATGATTCAGGTTTTTTCCCCTAGAAGTAAAATTATCATTTTAAATCTGCTAAAGAAATTGTGTCATCACCATTCATAATGGACCAACCATTTTATTGTAGCATCACATGTAGTAGACTGTGAAATGATATTGGGGAAGCACATGGATGCTAATATAATTCTTATATGTATGGCCATGTATATGTTTGAAAAGAATTCCCAGGCATTCGTATGGCATAATATTAGCCTTATATGGATGTATTTATAGCAAGAAAATATTAAATGAAGAAGCCACAAAGTAGAGTAGTGACAAATTGATAGTCTTAGAAAAATAGAATATGAAGGATGTGGTTTTGCTTAAGATTTTGAGTCCCATCATTGTAGAACTTTAGAACTAGAACTCTAATGTAGAACCTTCTTAAGGCATTTAGATTAGAGTGTGGTAATCAGTCAGCACATTATTAAGCTGAAAATATTTATCACTGCCCAGACCTTGGAAGCCAGGAAAAGTTGTGGATTTTGGCAATTCACTTAGTCAAAACTTGGACAAGTCTTCATATTTTCTTAGATTATGGGTTGCTGTCCTTGGAGAAGCTTGACAGAGCACCAGGCTTTACCAATTGTGTTCGCTTACAGTGGACCCAGCGGGTGGCCCATGTGTGGAGATCTTTGGTTGAAGTTGAAGGGAGCCCAATCTTATAACAGTTTCCTCAACTAATTTTTTTGGATTCTTGCCACTAGAAACAAGGGTGGTCTTTCCTAGTTTCCCTTCCCCCTATCCAATCAAAGACTCTATCTCATTAATACTTCTGAGTCTGGAAAGGAATTAGTGGCAAGAAATCAAAGATATTAAGAAAAAAAAATAACCAGAGATCCAGAAATGATCTATACTTTTGTGTGGACAAGCCTCCTTTTACCTATGTAATATTATTCAGACACATGTGCATACTAATTCAGGAGCACACTGTAAATTGCAAAAAAGAAATCTTGTATCTAAATCAGGTAACATTGCTTATGCCACCTCCACCCCAATCAACCAGGAATTATTGCTATATGTAAATACACTATCCCTCCTTGTGGTTCTGAAGCTTTCATGTGAAATAGCCACCATAAGATGATGGCATGACATGACTGGAAAATTCTCCACTAGTGAAATTTACTATATTTGAGAATGCCAAACTCACAACTCTTTCTCATTGCCATTATGAAAGCATGAGAAAGAATGCAATATACAAGTGTTACACAAAATTGACTAGACTCACACAGTGGACACAATGATTTCCTGATCCTGTCTGACAGTTTCTATACAAATTTCTGCTATAAATCTCTCCTTATGGCCTTTTATAACAAGAGCAGCCAAGACATATAACCATGTAAGTTTCCATCATAATAAATCCTGTTAATTGAGAAAATTTTTCCATCTGTTCCAAATGAATGAAGATGTGGCTACTTTGAGTATGTGTGCATGATGCGTGACCATCTATTCCAGGCAACTAGGCAGTGAGGTTGTTCATACCTGGTCTTTGAAATCATATTTATATATCTAGAATAAAACTTTGGTATTATATTTCTTCAGATTATATTTCATTTCGTTAGAAGTAGAAAATAGCATGGAAAATTCTCATATTAACATTTTATATGTTCTCCTTAATATTCTATAATTATTTTCCTTTTAAAATATGAAGTCTATGATCTGGCCAAGTCTTTAATTCTTTTTTTTTTTTTTTTTTGGCTCAAACACAACTATTCTTTGTTACTGCAGTTATTTTTGTCACATCTTTTTGATTTGTGTTTTGAAAGTGCCTAAACCATTGTTGGGATTCAATAAATCTGTGTATGGGCGCTATCATGATTGTGCATCTAAACTAAATGCAAGCCCTTCTTATAACAGCATAAAATTGTGATTATTGTCTAAAGTAGATATCATTATGCCAGGCAAAGTCAGAATGTCTGCTCCTTTACAAATAGCATATTACTACTTTAAGGTGTTTACATTTTTGGTTATAAAATAGAACTTTCATGTTATATTCCTGGTCACAGTTTTCAGATCTCTAGCACTTATTGACTCAGTGATCTGGAACATGTTTTTTACCTTCTCTGAACCTCTATTTTTAAACTGTAAAACAGGAATCCTTTTTCATTTGCAGAGTTATTTTGAGATTTAACCACAGTTGGTTAAATGTAAGGACTCTTGAGTACTGGCAAATAGCAGTTTAATTGTGATTCTTCCACTTAGAGCAGCCTTGGGAAAATTACTTTGTACCTGTTTTCTGTAGAATGGTGTGTGATAGTGCATACACTGCTGTGAAGATTAAATGAGATTAATACACAGAAATAATTTATTAGCACAGTTTCATGCATATAAAAGCTGCTAATGACTATTATTAATATCATTAATTTTCTTTTAAAATACACATACATGTGTGTGTGTGTGTGTATATATATATATATATATATACACACACACACACACACACACATACAAACTGGCATTGTATCATTGTTGATAGTTAAATACCTGTAATACTTAAATATATTTATTGGGCTAGAATTTATTTACTTATTGAAGAAATTTCTGCCACATGCATACATTTTTCTTGCCATAATTACCATCAGGGTTTTACTAAAAAAGTATTGCATTGTTCACCTTTGAGGTATCATTGAGGAAGTTTTGTTTGTGGCATGCCAAAATCTGTTACTAGATTTTTCTTTTCTTTTGGGAGAACATTTTTTTTGACAAATTAAAAGTCAAGGAAGTGCTATTCATTTGCTGTGCTTGTCATATTTGTTTGCATTAATAATTACCTCTTAAAAATTTTGCTTTGCAGTTCAAAATTTTTTACTTGAAATTAACACATTTACTGATAAACATATAGTGCTTACAGGTCTATTGTATATTTTTATATTATATGTATAATATATATCATTACTATTTACTACATATATTTTATAATATAGCAAGGCTAATACATGCCTTTTATTTAAGAGAAAAGCCAAAACTACTTAAATATTTTTTGTAGTTGTAGATGGACACAGTGCCTTTATTTTATTTGTTTATTTTTATGTGGTGCTGAGGATCGAATCCAGTGCTTCATGTATGCTAGACAAGTGCTTTGCCACTGAACTACAGCCCCATCCCCAAACTACTTTTCTTAAAAATAAAAATGTATTTATATTGAATCACTTAATAATGATATATGTCTGTCTCATTTAATAGAATCTAATAAGACTAAACTGCTCCATAGAAAATGTACCACGTAGAATAGTATTTCATTATCAACCAGTGATTCCCTGTTGTGCATAAGAATCACGTGGAAGCCATAGAAACTATCCATATTTGGGTCTGTCCTTAGAGATTCTAAGTTGGTCCAGTGACCCTACCTAGATTGGTGACTATACAGTCTGGTTTACTACACTATCCATGTGTGATTTAAAAGAGACTATTTAAAGAGGCTGGTACTTTTAGGAGACCAAATCCAAAGAAAGAATATGCCCAGTGGAAGCTAGGTCCTTAAGCCTTTATTGATAGTGTGAAAATAACACTTTTAGCACTTTGACTCAGTAAAGATCCTTGAGTCTGATGGTTTCTACTGACACTCCTGAGATGAAAGTGGGAGAAGTTCTGGCCTTTGTAGCCATATTCACCATATTTTCCAGGTAAACTGATATTCTAGAGTTCTTAGCTCTTGATTCAAAATTAGAGTAGAAAATTAATTAATTAAAAAATTATAGTAGAAGGATTTTTTTAGCATTACAAAGAAAGAGCACAGTCTGGAAATGCAGTCATGTTAGAGATGCAGCAGTCAATATTGCTATTCTTCAATATTTTCTAGAATTCCTCTGTCATATATTTTTGTGATAAGCCATGGAAGAAAATGTGGTGTATCAATATATATTGATACTAGTATAAATCTTTCTAAGTAAGGAAACAATAAGAGAATAATTAGCTGGTATAAAAGGAAATATACTGATATATTAGATAAGATAAATCATGATAGTATAGTTATATATGAAAAAAGAATGAATACATTTATTTCATGATGTAGTTATTCAATAGCTATGAGGGAAGATTTTTCTTTTCTGTTGGTAGATCATTTTTTGACAGCCTTGTAGAGATATAATCCACATACCATATGACTCACTCCAGTGATTTTGGTATGTTTGCCAAGTTGGGCAACCATAAACATGATCTAATTTTAGAACATTTGTCTCCCCCGAAAGTCATATCAATAGCTATCATTCCTCATTCCACCCATCTTGAAGCAACTGCTAATCTACTTTCTTTTTCTGTAGATGTGGTTATTCTACACATTTCATGTAAAATGAATTATACAACATGTGCTTATTTATGACTGGCTTCTTTCACTTATAATATTTTCAAGGTTGACATATATTGTAGCATTTATTGATACTTCATTTCTTTTTTTGATGAATATTAATTTATTGTACAACTGTGCCACCTTTGTTTATCATTCATCTTGATGCAACATTTGATTATTACCACTCATTGACTATTATTAATAATGTTGTTAAGAACTTTTGTTCAAGTTTTTGTGTAGATATGTGTTTTCAGTTCTCTCAGCATGGAATCATGAGCCAGTATGATAAATTTATGTTTACCTTTTTAAGAAATTTTCAAACATTATTTAGTGGTTGTAACATTTTATATTTCCAGTTCTTCCACATTCCTTGCTAACACCAATTGTCGTTTGGTTATAGCCATTCTCGTGTGAGTGTGTGTGAGTGTGTGTGTGTGTGTGCGTGTGTGTGCACACGCTCATGGGCACCCACACTCACTCTCTCTTTCTTTCTACTGGGGATTGAACCCAGGGGTGCTAAATTATCTGAGTTACATCCCCAGCAGGCCCCCCTACCCCACTTTTAAATTTTAGAGACAGGATCTTGCTGAGTTGCTTAGAGCCTCATTTTTGCTGAGGGTGGCTTTGAACTCATGATCCTTCTGCCTCAGCCTCCTGCTAAAGATATTGAGCATCTTTGCATCAGCATCCTGTTTATCTTTGTATCTTCTTTGGAGAAAAATCTGTTTAACTGCTTTGCCCATTTTCTAACTGGGGGGAGTATTTTAGTCTACTATTTATGTTACATGTTCTATTTTTCTACTTCTAATTTTTCTCAGTTTTCCTAATTATTTGCTAGTTATTTTTAAGTAATTATAATAGCATATATAAATTTGGATAAAATGTGATTTTTCTATTAATGTCAATGACTGTTTCCTTAGGTCACACTGCAGAATCGAATTGTATTGCCAAAAGTCAAATTATCCATCTATGTTCAGCCACCATTAGTATTGACTTGTGATCAATTTACCTTTGAATTTCTGGGTGAGTTTGTGTTTTGGCTTCAAGTCTACCATGGTGTGAGGGTTTCTTTCTTGTTTATTAAAAAACAAAAACAAAAACAATATTAGTGTGTTTATTTCAGGGCTACGTTTCTTTTTTAAATAGTGAAGATGAGGCTTTTCTGAAATCAGTGATTATATTGTGTTGCTTATATTTTCCCTTCAAGTATCATACATAGATACTCAATCAGTTATTTTGTTTGGAATACATATTTCTAAGTACTTTTTAAAAGCTGGTTGGATTAGTTATTGTGTTTAAATACCATAATTTGGAAGGATTTCTTTGTTTGTATTTCTCTAGTGACCTGTTTATTGAAACAGTAACATTTGTAGAAAGAATATTAACTTTAGAGTTTGAATCCTAGCTCAACACTCCATGTGTAATTTCAGGAAAGTTACTTTAATAACCACTTGGAGCCGCAGTTATTTAGTTTGCAAAAGAGAATAACAAATGTATTGTTTTGAGGATTTAATTAGAAAAGGAATCTGTGTGGATTTAATCAGAAAATGAATTTGTACAAGATATCCAGCCGGGCTTGGTGGCGTGGCACATGCCTGCAATCCCAGTAGCTTGGGGAGGCTGAGACAGGAGGATCGTGAGTTCAAAACTAGCCTCTGCAAAAGTGAGATGCTAAGCAACTCAGTGAGACCCTGTCTCTAAGTAAAATACAAAATAGGGCTAGGGATGTGGCTCAGTGGCTGAGTGCCCCTGAGTTCAATCCCTAGTACTCCAACCCCTCCAAAAAAGATATCCATAATAATGTCTAAAACAATAGACCTGTCCTAAAAGGCAGCTCTTAGTAAGGATTTCTTTGTATAGCATTATCACCAACTACTGACATCCAGCCTGCCATTAGTCCTGTGAAAATGCTCTTTGAGTTTTCTCTCAAGTCTTTGTTCCCTTCCACCTCCCATATCAACTGATGGCAGCTAATGAAAACTCAATAAATATTCATTGAATGACCAAACGAATGATTGACTGGAGTAACCTTGTATGTGAGGCACAACCATTAGATCTCACTTTCTTTTAAAATATTTTTATAATACTTTCAATTTATTTTTCTAAAACACATTCTGAACAATTTATTTTTCCAGTTAAAAATCTCTTATGGCTTTCTAACACAAGTTGGAGGCCAAGTTCATTAATGCAAAGACATGCAAAGTCTGCTAAGTTCCTACTCCTACATTCATATATAATTCCCCTCTTCCATTTACCCCTACAAACTGTGTGCTAGCCATGATAAAGTACAATTTTTCCCCTAATTTTTCTTTCCCTTTTTGTGCACCTTTTTTTCTGTCTGTTTGCACGATGAGTAGTAATGTCCAATGCTGGATACCTTGTTCTGGAGTCAGTTACTATCCCTGATATTACTTATTTGTTGGATGTTCTTTACCTCTCTGTGTTCTGCTTTCCTCACACATAAAAAAATAGGAGCTATAATGTTTACCTATCTTGTAGGGTTGTTGTGAAGATTATGTGAGTTACTCCATTTAAAGTACTATGACAACATAATAGCCAAGTTATGGAATCAACCTAGGTGTCTGTCATTATATGAATGGATAAAGAAAATGTAGTGTGTATATATAGTGAAATTTTATCAACTATAAAGAAGAATACAATTAGGTCTTTTGCAGGAAAATGGATGGAACTGAAGAGTAATTCTGAATAAAATAAGTCAGAATAAGTCAGACACAGATGTGGAAGCTAGAAGAAAAAAAATAGCAAGCAAATAACGAAAAATTATGCTTTATATGTATAATAAGAATTATAATGCATTCTGTTGTCATGTATTAAAAAATAAAATCAATTAAATAAAAAAAATGAAACAAAACAGGTTAAAAAAAGAAAAAGGGTCTTCTTGAAATTAGGGAATGGAAGGGGTTTGGACAAGGGGGGAAGGAAGACTAGGGAGGTATTGGAGAGTGAAATTGATCAAATTATATATTTGTGTACACACAAATGTGCCACAATGAAACCTACTCTTCTGTATAATTAATGTTCACTAATGAAAATGATTAAAAAATAAAGGACTTATGACAATATTTGGCATATAGTGAATACTTAATAAATTTTAACTGTTATTAATAACAGTTGACCTGATTATGTAATTTACATTACTTTTATTTTATTTATAGCACCAGAGATGATTAGCACAGTATCCTTTTCTGTTTATTTGAAAAGAAGTTATACACCATCTGATTTGGAAGGAAATGCTGTTGTTTCTTATTCTAAACCTACAGGTAAACAGTGGTTCACACATTTGCAAGCCTATTTATGCCTTTAAATTGTTGGAATTATCAGTTAAATGATGATGTGTTTAAGATGGGGAGACATGTTGCAAAATATAATTTAATAAAAACCTGCTCTTTTGTACTGTTAAATGAACATTCAGGTTTTAATTACTTTTATATGTTAAGAGGAGTTAAGTACATTTAACTGAATTCCATACATAATGTTTGGTTCCTTTTTGCAGTTAATAGCAAATTCAATATATTTTTATTCCCACTGGAAAAATGTTATTGTAGATCAAACTTCATTTACTTGAACTAAAGAAAAGCCTAGTCTAACTTAGTTAAAACAAGAAAAGGATATTATGGATTACTCTAACATGGCAGTATTCAATTTTAGACAATATTCTGGTGACTGTGTAAGACTCCTTAGTATTTTATATGTTAAAATATTTAAGAACAAATATATTAAAATTTGGTCTGTATTTTTTTCAAAAAATCTCTTTTAGATTTTTAAAGGTTGCCAAGTAAGTTTCAATCATTTTAAATTTCTATTTGATTGAGTCCAACTTGATAAGTATTATTTCTTTTTCTTTCCTATGTATTGAATTCATCCATGATAACAGTATGACATGAGTTTGGTAGAAAATTAAACTTAGTAGTCATTACTTTTTTAAATGCACTTTTAAGTGTAGTATATTTGATAATAGGGCATTTCAACAATATTAATCTTTTTAAAAGTGTTCTGTGCATACATATATATTTTAGTTTTAAAATTGCTTATTCATGTTTTTTTCCTAACCATTTATGTCCATTTGCTTACTTGGTGATTTTTTCATATTTTTAATTTTTTCTTTGTCTGAATTTTCTTGCTTAGTCAATGATAAGTCTATATGCTTTAGTATGACTTTATAACCTACATATATGCTTTAGAAATCTATTTCTATTGCTTTGTAAAGTATTTTGCTTTAAAAATTGTTTTAAAATTTTATTTTTAGCTAGGAGTAACCACTTTAGCCATATACCATATTTTTTAAAATTTGTGGTTATAGACATATTTATATTTAATGTTTAAATAGCTTTGATGAAATTTGTTTTAAAAAGAAAGAAAAACTTCATAAAGAATTAAGGAATAATGGACCTTTTGGTTGGATATTTCTGAAAGGAACGTTGAGGCTTCTCTTTTCCTCCATATAGGGGTTGAACCTAAGGCACTAGTCAAGTGGTATACCACTGAGCTACATCCCCAGTCCTTTTGATTTTGAGACACAGTCTCAATAAGTTGCCCAGGCTGTGCTTGAATTTGTTATTCTGTGCCATAGCCTTCTGAGTCAGTGGGATTATAGGCATTTGCCACTTCACCTTGCTAAGATTTTCAATGTTATTTTCATTTTGACACATGAGATAAAGAAGCAGAAATATTTGGTTAAGATCTCCAGAACAATTTTCATTAATTGAACATTTCAATAATTGTCAGCATATCACACCTTGCTACATTGTTGAATATACAGTTGGAAGTCTGCTAATGCTTTAATTTCAGAAATTCTTTCATTCATTTTTTAAGGAAAACTCATGATACTGGTTGAAAATAAATTTAAAATAGAGAAATGGGTCATTAAATATGGGCAGAATGTTTCAAAATACATTATAAAGTTGTAAAATCAGACTCTGAGCTTATGGTTGCACATACCATTTGGGGCTACTATGCTTTTTTATAGATGAAATTTAAAAGATTATAAATTATTCCTGGGACAGAGCACATAGATATTAATTGGCTGAAAGTGCATTAGAAATTAAATGTTAAGAAAATTATGTAAACATAAAAGAATACCAAGCCCCTAAACCCCAAATAAACATTGCTTCAGAGTAGTATCTACTAAAATTATTTCAAGCAATAGTGATAGGAAAGATTATGTATTTGTCCATTTAGTTGTTTTCCATCTAATATTCTTGATACCATTTACATATTGAGTACTTTTTACATATTGAGTACTTTTTGACTAGATCAGATATCTTTACCTCTTTTTTACCACATTTAACACTGGAATAACACATTCATGGACTCCTGAGTGCAAATACATTGTTGGATTACATTTATTCAAGCCAGCCTCTTCAATTATGAATACTTTGTGTTCATTTAGAGGGCATCTACACCATCTGTGAGAATATCTTGAAAATTTTAACTTATATTTTAAACAGATGTTTATTAAATTTATGTTGTAACCTTACTGCAGATAATCTGTTGCATTCTTTCTCCTCTATCCCCTTTTGCATTACATCTGATGGATAGATCGAAATCCTGATGGTAAGTGAAAAGATAATTTAGAAAGAGATGAATTTCAGAGCTGAGATTTGGTTGATGAGCATTATACCATAAATGAACTGTTTTATATAGACTGCTGTTTTAATTTTACAGACCTCTTTAGGATAATGTGGTGATTTGATCCTGCTGTGGAGAACATAGTAGCTATTTCCATGAAGAGTTAGATCATTACTAGTTGTTTCAGAGTAATGAAAAAGAACAAAGTTAGGAAAAAGAACAGAATGGCTCCTTTTGAAAAACATTAAAGGATGTAATTGTCAACTTATTGCTCAAAGTGTTTTTAGTTTTTATTTACAAGCGTACTTGTTATTATTTACATGCTTTGTTATTTTTACTTAAGAAAAAAATGAAGAACAAAGGTGCTTGTCATTGAATTCTAAATTGTCTATTTTCTACATGCCTCAACAGATCCACCTTTCTCTCTGATAAAAATGCTGGGTATACTCACTCTGTGGGCCTCTTTCTTGTCTTGTTTAGAATTTGTGGGGGACTATCATCAAATTCTGGGCCCATTGAACTTGCTTGGGTCAAATGTTGTTACTCATTTCTGCACACCTCCCCAAATCCTTTGTTTGACTCTGCTGTAATACATGTCATAATGGGAGTTTTATTAAATTTATTTCTTATGCTTTCCTAATAGATTTTGAATTATTTGAGTGTATTGATATATTATGCAATATTAGGGTACACAGCAGGCACTAAAAGTATCTCTTACTTTCATTACTTCTTTCTAGGTATCTAACTTCATATGGTGGTTTATTTTTATTAAAGATACTTTTGTCAAGATAAATTTTAGATAATATTAATTGATTTGTAACAAATATAATTAAAGTACTTAACAGAATATTTACTGGCATGATTTTAGTAATGACAACAATTTGAGTCATATAACAAATATCTTGATACCTGAAAATGTATTTATATGAGAAATAGCTTAATAGAAATAATGTTAAATTATAGTTTAATTCATAAAAATTCTTTTATTGATAATGAATATTTACATTTTAATTCTCAAGATTGTATGCAACTGATAAGATTTTGGATTAAATATTATAAAATAGAATATTAATTTTAAGTGATTAGCTTTAAGTTGAAAAACGCCAGTAATGTTTTAAAGAAATTTATTCTTTTTTACTGTAAATTCAGCCGAAACTATGAGAAAAAGAATCACAATTTATGGAAATTTTAATGTTTCAATACAAAACTAGAACTGGTTTTAATAATTTCTTCTGATATATTTAAAATTGTAATTAAGCTTGAGGGAGTATATTTGAAATATTCAGCTACATGAAGTAGGCAAGAAAATAATATGTAGCCACTTGGGCTTACATGCAAGGCTTCGTATTTCAAAGACTGATCTTTATTGTCCTGATGTGTCCAGGTTATTTTGTAGATAAGCAGTTCTGCTTTTACATGTGGAAAAAGAGAAGCAAACAAGGTTTTATGTTGTCCCACAAGAGTTAGTCTCCATTATTTCTGCATTAAAGTTACATGACACGGGCAGTGTAAAACATGATTGCCGATGAAGCACAGTACGTAGCCAGACATAACAGGAAGGGATCAAGGAAGTTCTGGCTACCAGACATTGCTACTGCTTTGGGGTTCCTTGTTTTCAATAAGAAATTACTCTAGCAGGCCCCTGGAAAGAGTTCTAAGATATTATATAGATGTGTAATGTATAGATGTAGTTATCCTACTTTAATATAGATGTATGTTCTTTTTTTCTTTTTAAAACACATTTTGGCTTCCTGTTTGACAGTGATACTGGACTCTTGGGTGTGCCAGGTGTAATTAGAATTCTCTTCCTGGAAAAATTGTTCTGTCAGGAGTGGTTTTGATGTGAATTTTCTCTCTGAGTGCTAAATAATTTTGTGATTAATTGCACTGTGTTAGTTGCGACTAACCGTTTCCTCTAGTAGGTTAGGGGAAGGGAAGTGTTTGAGGGAGAAGTGATTATATTTGCTTAAAAAAAACCCTGCAGAAAAAAGTCAGACTGGTGAATGATGAGGTCAATATTTGAGTAAATACATGTTGAAATTTTCTTTTAGCTTACCAGAGTTAAGTAGGCCAGATATAGAGACTGTTTTGCGTACTACATAGAGGAAATACTGCAGATAATAGGCAAAGTCAGGCCCAGTTAGGCTCTTTCAGTTAAGTTGAAAGCTGTTCTATGAACAACCTTGAAAAGTCTTTAAATACATGTAATTCTTTATTACAGACAGATGTGTGCGCGCGTGTATATACACACATACACACACACTCGTGCACGCGAGCATGCCTCTACTGGTCTTTGACTTCAGTCTTTACTATGGTTACAACCTGAAGAGTAATTGGAAGCCAAATTTATACTTTAAACTGCTCAAGAAAATGTAAACTCCAATAGAAATGTGCCTCAAATAACCCATGTTTATGTACTAGAGATTGTATTTTGAAATGCTTGAATTTCAGTTTGATGGGTAATATCATAAATTAGTGGTATTCTAATTTTTTTTCTAAAGGTATGGTTTCCTTAATCTGGTTTTTATAGGTTGTCATTTTCATTTTTTTCCCTAAAGGTAAAACTTTTCAAGCTGCCATCATTTAAAAAATAGCCATAATCATTTTATTTAGTATGAGTGTCATCATTTTTCAAAGTAATATTTTCCAAATGTCCTATGAAGCAGGTTTACAATTCCTGGGGAGAAAAGAAATTCTGGAGAGGTTCTACAAATCTTAGCAACTACAGATCATTGCCCTAATGTGTGATATTGTCATTAAGTGACCTAACTGAATTGTGAATTGAGTTCTAATGTATTTTCCTCCTTGGGTTTATTAGTGCTTATAATACATTTATTTCTGTTTCGGAAAGTGCTACAAGTTCTTGAAGATTTAGGATAATAATCTTCAAATAAAGAGACTCAGTAATATAAAGCTAGTGCTGTTGATCATCTTAATTTATTTTTTAACCATGAATTCAGTATGTACCTGGTCCAAGTGACGTAGAGGCTATGGTGCAGTTTTAGAAGAACAATTGGAGCCAACTTTTGTTTGAACATTTAGCTTAGAATTTGATATTAGAAAATGTATATAAGATAGCTTTCCTTTGTGTATAGATACAATTTTCAGGAGTTGGCTGTTGTACTACTTGTTAAAATGGAAAAAAAAAGATCTCTATTTTTTGTTCTTTTCAGACCATATCTATTAATTAAAGTTGTAATTTTTTTTGTGGCAGAAGCATATTCAGTGGGCACATTTTCATAATTTAGGGATATATAGAATATATGGAAATTTCCTTAAAGTTGGAAAAAGTAGTGCTTTATAATTTTTTTTATGATTTTTTTTGTGTGTAGTGATATTGATAGTTGTGGTTTGACCAGTGTTTTAGATCATGTTACCATACTATTTGGATTCAAAACATTTCATCATTGTAAAGTATAAATACACATGCCTCTAAAAACCTCACAGAATGTCAGGAAATAATACCCTGGGATTTTCCTTGAGAGACACCAGTTATAATTTGCATCTAAGATTCCAGGAGAAGTGAATTTAACATATGTTGGTTATGAACAAAAAATGAGCTAGGTAAAATTTGATGGATAATAGATTATGCTGAAGAGAATGACAAATATGCTCCACATGCTCTGAAAAAGTATTTAATTGGCCTCATATATCAATATTCTTGCCATTGTTGATGATCTCTCACTATCCTGGTGAATAAGTAGTACTTAAAAGTGTATTCCCAGCCTGGATGTAGAGTAAGCCACACAATTTCAATTGTCATTAACAAAATATATTGCTAATTCCAGCGATCCTGCTCTGGGATCATGTCTCCATACTTATAACTGCTTCTGCTTTTGCTATTTTTAAGCTGCTCACTGACTACACTGTGAAGAAATAAAGGAATTAATGTGTAAATCCATCAAGTAGAGTAGTACATTTTGAGCTTTCCACTTCTCTGCATAGTATGAAGTATGCTAAGATATAGACTTGTGTATATTATCTTTTATCTTTAATCCTATTCAGTCAAAAATTCAGTTATCTATTTCAATATGAATATATTGAAAACATTTGACAATTGAGTGATAGGAAAGCTTTTCAGAATGTCACTTAAAATGATATGCAAAGTTAAATGTCTTAAAAATGTAATATGAAAGTAGTATTATTAATACTAATGTGTAAAATGGACATGGACTTCAGTAGAATGTCAGTAGAGCAAATCATGCTTTCATATTCATCATTAATTAAAAATGGTTAATATAATTTGAAGTAAGACTACTTAAATATTTAAAATGTTTTGATAGAGAATATTTTAGATATGGTTGTATAGAGTCTTATTGATACAAAATTCAGATTTTTTTTTTGCTCATTTTAGCTGATAGTCTTGGATTAGAGATTGAGCTTTGAAGATTTTAAAGACTTAGTTTAGTCGTTGAATATAAGTAACTATAATGATTTTTATGGTTTCCAAATATGATGATGTAAAAATATGATACTATTATTAAAGATCTTATGCCTATATTTCTTTTAAGATTTTATTTTTGCTTTGCACTTTTAAAAAATATAAATCAGGATGGTGTTCTACAGTCATTGTCATTACACTAAATAAATTGGGCAGGCAACAGACTTACAAATTAAAATAAGTTACTACTCAAACTACAATTATTCTTTGCCAAATTATTTGTCAGATCTATGGATCTTCCTGTCTTTTCTTATTTCAGGCACTCCTCGAGTTGTCCAGTGTAAATTTAGACTTCCCCTGAAATTAATCTGCTTACCAGGTCAGCCTTCAAAAACTGCAAACCACAAACTAACTATTGATACCAACCAATCTCCAGTCAGTCTTCCCAGTCTCTTCCCAGGTAGGACTTTTGAACTAACATGCCTGTAGCAGCAGAAATGTTAAGAATTTTTAATGGAATTCTTCATTAGCAAGTAATGATAGAGCAATTATCTGATAAGTGTTAAATAAGAATATAAAAATGCCTCAAAGACTTTTCCCTCATTTGACCTGTTCAAAGGCGAAATGGCTTATATCAACAAGGTAATAAGTTGTACCTTTTAAGTTTGATTAAAATTATTATAATCATTATTTTGCTTCAGTATTCAGAAATAAAAACTTTTTAGATTGGAATTTGGGGCTTGTAAAGTAAATATTCATTATTTATCTTTATTGTGGATTTTTGACATATCCTCTTTCTAAGAATATAAATATTTAATTCTTTATCTTCATGTGGGCCTTTGGATATGTACCTTTTTAAAGTATATTCTTTCTTAAAACTATTTTTAGTTGTAGATGGCCACAATACCTTTATTTTATTTTATTTATTTATTTTTTATGTGGTGCTGAGGACCGAACCCAGTACCTCACACATGCCAGGCAAGCACTCTACCACTGAGTCACAACCCCCGCCCGAAAGTATATTCTTATATCCCTGAAAAGTAATCTCATATAAGTAGGTGCTCTTTGTGGTTCTCCTGTCTACAGTAGCAGGAGGGAACATATGTTCATTCTGGTCATTTTGTGGGGCTTATTTAGGGCTCCAGTATCACAATGATCATTTGGGGTAATTTGTCAAGTTGTGACTTTTTCCAAGTCTCAGTTTTTCTGAGTAGTTTAGACAAACAGAAGCTTTGATTGGATAAAGCATCTTTATTAATCAAGGTTTCTAATGTATCACATCCATTAACTTTCTTGGTGATGGGTGGAATTAAAGAAAAAATTATGGGGATTAAATCACCCTTTTAAGTCCTTCATTAAAAATCAGCACTGTTGACTATGAGATGTACCCTCATCCTTTCATTTGTGGATAGGATTTAGAATACAGAGAATATTTCCCACAAGGTTTAGAAATTTATGATAAGTCAACTTTTGTGTTATTAATTATGTAAAGTGCTTTAAATTTATTTTTCATTAATTTGAAGTACTTAAAAAAACTTTATTTATATGTAACTCTTTGAGAACATCTCTAAAATCAAATATTCTTTATTAAAATTATTCTATTCTTAAGTTTGAGTCAAATGTGTGTATATATTGCTAGTAAATATTCCTTTATACTTACTCAGATTGAATAAAAATACATACTTTTGAATAGGGAGATAATCTCTATAAGAACTGTCTGCAACTGCAAGGCATGGTAACACACCTGTAATCCCAGCAGCTTGTGAGGCTGAGGCAGGAGAATTGTGAGTTCAAAGCCAGCCTCAGCAAAAGTGAGGTGCTAAGTAACTCAGTGAGACCCTGTCTCTAAATAACCTACAGAATAGGGCTGGGGATATGGCTCAGTGGCCGAGTGCTCTGAGTTCAATCCCTGGTATCAAAAAAATAAATAAAATAAAATTGTCTGCAACTTTGTGGAAAATCATGTGACCATATTAATATGGGTATATTTTTTGCTTACTTTATTTTGTTCCATTGATCTATTTGTCTATGCCCACCAACATTGCTAAATATTAATAGCATACTGTCTTGATTATTGTAATTTACAATAAGTTTTGATTTCAGGTATTATAATATTTCCAACTTTATTCTTGTTTTTTCAAAGTTACTATAGATATTCTAGCTTTTTTTCATATAAATGTTAGAATCAATTTGTTAATTTAAAAATATCCTGCTGGGATTTTAATTGGGATTGGGATTGCATTGATTGCATAGACCAATTTAGAGAAAATTAACATTATAACAATATTGAACAAGATATAATTTGCTCTACTTATTCTAGTTTATTAAGATGAAAGTACAGATCTTCATCTATTTAGGGCTATTTCATTTCTCAGGGAGGGTAACTTTTTCAATGTATAGGTCTTACAAATATTTTATCATGTTTATTCCAAATTATTTTATATATTTTGATGCTATTGCATCACTTTCAAATTATTCTTTGTTGGTACATAAAAATAAAATTAATATGGTACATGGGTTTTGTTTGATGCAACATTGTTAAGTCACTTGTTGTTAGTTTTTTGTATATTTAGTTAGATTTTCTATGTAGATGATCATGTTATTGGCAAATGAAAACAGTTTAACTTTTTCCTTTCCAGTCTTGGTGGGTTGTTCTTTTTTGCCTTAGCTAGAACTTCTGGGGTGATGTTGAATAGGAACAGTGAGAGTGGACATTCAGTTTTTCATTAAGTATGCTTTGCTACAGGTATTTTGTCCTTTACTGGGATGAGGAAGTTACCTCTTGTCTTAGATTTTTAAGAATTTTATCTGAAATAGGCATTAGGTTTTTAAAGACCTTTTTTGTATCATTTGAGATATAGATATCATTGTCTTCTTTAATTAGTTAATATGATAGACTACTTTGATTAATCTTTAAATGAATTCAACTGCATTCTTGAGATAAATTATACTTGATCATGATGTATTAACCTTTTACCATGTTGGTGGATTTAATATGCTAAACTTTAGTTTAGAATCAGTATCTATGTTCTAATGATGTGTAATTTAGGTTCTCTGTAATTGTGTGTCATTAATGTGGGGTTTGTGGAATGAAGTTGAAAGTATTTTCTTTGCTACATAGAATTCACCAGGAAGTTATCTGGACCTAGCGTTTTCATTATAGATTAGTTGATTAGTTTTTTTTTTTTTTATATCAGGGATTGAACCCAGGGATGCTTTACCAGTGAACCATATCCCCATTCCTTTTTAATTTTTATTTAGAGACAGGGTCTCACTGAGTTACTAAGTACCTCACTGAGTTGCTGAGGCTGGCTTTTGAACTCACGAAGTTATCTGGACCTAGAGTTTTCATTATAGATTAGTTTATTAGTTGTTTTTTTTTTTTTTTTTGTACCAGGGATTGAACCCAGGGATGCTTTACCACTGAATCATATCCCCATCCCTTTTTAATTTTTATTTAGAGACAGGGTCTCACTGAGTTACTAAGTACCTCTCTGAGTTGCTGAGGCTGGCTTTTGAACTCGTGATCTTCCTGCTTCAGCCTCCGTAGCCCCTGGATTATGGGCATGTGCCACTGTACCAGGTTTATAGATTAGTTTTTAAACTACATATTTGTTTTCTTCCTCAGATATAGGAGTATTCTGGTTATTTGTTTCTTCATTAGTGAGTTTTAATAATTTTGTCTTTCAAGGAATGTGTGTTTTTTAATTCATTGCCATATAGCAGGGTATTGTTTTCAGGACTTATTCTTGTTATCAAAATCTGCACAGACTCTAAAGTCTTTTATAGAAAATGGCATAGTATTTGTATATTACATACACACATCCTCCTATATACTTTAAATCATCTCAAGATTATTTATAATATCCAATACAATATAAATGCTATGTGAGTTATTGTTACACTCTATTGTTTAGGGAATAATGACTAGAAGAAAGGTTTGGCATTCCCAATAGCTAGGGGGAGATGTCTATACATGTTGAGTACAGAGGCATTAAAATTTATTATTTTTTTAACTTGTGTTTGGTTTAATCTGTGGATGTGGAACCCATGGATATTGAGGGCTGACTGTTGTTATTCATTTCCACTGTTGGAGGAAAACATACTCTGTATTACTTGAATCCTTATAAGTTTATTGAGACTTATTTTATAATCCCTATCTGAGACTTTCTTGATAAATGTTCTACATGTACTTGAATAGAATGGGTATTTTGTTGTTTGATGGAATCTTATATATCAGTTAAGAAAGCTTTCTGATAGTATTTTTACTCTTTTATATTCTTACTGATTTTAATCTACTTATTATCTTAGTTATTAGTAATAGGTTGTTCAAATAAAAAAAAAGAAAAGAAATCATTGATATAGATTATAGTGCTCTTCAAGATTTACACTTTTATATTATCCCTCTTGCCTTTTACCTCCTGTTGTAAGAAATAGCTGACCTTTATTTTATTTTTTTTGTACTGAGGATTGAACCCATGCACATTTAACCTCTGAAGCACATCCCAGCTTTTTTTTTTTTTTTAATTATTTTCTATCTTGGGCCTTGCCAAGTTGCTGAGGCTGGCTTTGAACTGTGATCCTCCTGCCTATGCCTCCTGAGCTGCTGGGATTATAGGCATGCACCACCACACCTGGCCTGTAAATTGATTAAAAAAAAATAGTTACTCCTTCTCACTTCTGGTCCCTTGCACATTTTAAATATATAAAGAAACAAACCTTTAACAGTTATTTATTTAAGGGGCCACATTTACTGACATTCATAAGCCTAAACACTACTCAAATCAAGGATCTTAATCTTCTGGGCTTCTGAAGCTCAGAAACAATGTTACAATATTTTTCTTTTTATTTATCTGTTTGTTCTTTTTGTTATGTATGACATTAGGATACATTTTGACATAACCACAAATGCATGGAATATAAATTGCTTTAATTTAGTACCCAGAACTTCTCCCTTCCCTCCTTCTCTCTCCCTCTTCTCCCATCCCCTCTCCTCTACTGATCTTTCTGTGATTTATTTATAGTTTTTTAAAAAATTAGTGTCTATGGATATACTTGATGTTAAGATTAGCTGTGGTGTATTCACGTATGTGCCTATGCGGATTCTGTCCGATTCATTCCACTGCCCTTCCCCTATCCTGTCTTTTCTCCTCCCTCTCAATTCCCTTAGCTTACTCTACTAATCTTTCCTGTATTATGAAGGAACTCCCTCTCCCTTTTTTACCTTTCTCTCTTTCTTTCTTCTCCCTCAACCCCACTCCATTTTGGATTAGCTTCCACATACCAGAGAGAATATTCAACCTTTGACTTTTTGGGACTGAATGCTATGATTTTCAAACAACGTTGAAAGATAGATATATATATATATATATATACACACACACACACACACACATATGTAATATATATGTATATATATGTGTATATATGTATGTATGTATATTTGGTTAAAAATATATACATTATATATATAATGAACAATGAATATAATTGTACTACAGATAAAAATCTGGAGTCATTTTAAATATGAAAAAAAAATAGTTTGTTCAAATCTTTGGCTCTTCACTTTTTTTTTTTTTTTTTGGTGGGGAGGGGGTACCGGGGATTGAATTCAGGGGCACTCCACCATTGAGCCGCATCCCCAGCCCTATTTTGTATTTTATTTGGAGACAGAGTCTCACTGAGTTACTTAGCACCTTGCTGTTGCTGGGGCTGGCTTTGAACTCGCGATCCTCCTGCCTCAGCCTCCAGAGCTGCTGGGATTACCTGTCATGGGCCACCACACTGGGCTTGGCTATTCACTTTTCATTTTTGCATTTCTATCAGTTTTTGTTATGTATATTTTAGAAGTCTGTCATTAGGTATGTAGAAGTTTAGAATTGTATGTTCTCTTAATTGTTATGAAGTGGTTCTCTTACTCCTTGTTAATATTTCTTGCCTGAAATTTACTTTGTATGATGTTAAGATAACTAGTGTGACTATGGCACATATAATTTTCTCTTTTAAGTTGTTTATGTATTTAAAGTAGGTTTCTATAAATGATGCATAACTGAGTTTTTAAAATCTGATATGTGCCTACTTTTGAAAATAATTTTATTTATTTAATTGATAAATAAAATTTTATATATTTATAATGTGCAACATTATGTGTTTTTACATGTGAGTGGGTGTGTATACAGCTATGGCACTCTCTCTGGGATTTCCTGGCAGGAGTGGCTATAGGTTTCCTTAGTAGTAAATGACACCAGTGTACTCTGGATAGCAGGCCACTTGGGACCATGGTGGTTCAAATTGCATGACTATCACTGATAACCTTTCTTTATTTCTAACTATATATAGGCATCTCAGGTACACCGCTATTACTAGTTTTTCTTTCTAGGTTGCTGCAGATTCTTAAATTGGGCTATTGAACTCTCTCAGGGCTATTTTGGTTGTGGATAGCTGTCTACATTCATTTTCTTCCTCCCTTTCTCCCTTCCTTATTTCAGAGAGATGAAGGCTACCATCTCTTACCTCATCATCTTGGGGATATCCTTTATTCCTTTTGATGTTGTTTACTGTTTTCTTCTGTCTGCCATATAGTTTGTAAATTGGTAGTAGGATCTAGGGTTAGCAGAGGCAGGATTAATTATTTTGACCAGAGTTCTTCATTGGTGGTAGTATATACTTTCATCAGGGGCCATATAATATGTGTTTGTCTCTCTTTGTGTGTGATGGTCTAGGGATTGATATTCAGTTCTGAGATCTATTCCGTTAGAGGCTGAAAAATGGTATTATCTTACTTCATTCAAGCTTTCTTCAATTTTGAGCTAGAATATTTCTATATAGAGAACCTTTCCCTTAACCAGTATTATTTAAAATAATGCAGTTTGAATGGAAGTGTTTGTTTTTTCTTTTTATTAGTAGTTTAAAAAATACAGATGGTTTCAACTTATGGTGGTTTGACTTAATGATTTTTCAGCATTTAGGAGAAACCATACTTCAAGTTTTGAATTTTCATATTTTCCTGTAGTAGCAATTTGTTTTATGATACTCTTGCTTTTTGGGGCAGCTGTCAGCAGTAAATTCTACTCAGCCATGTAATCATGAGGGTAAACAATTGATACTCTACACTGTATTATGTTGCCAGTGTTTTTTGGATTCAGGTTGTCATCAAATTATACGAGATAATTGTCACTTTGTTATCAAATAGATTTTGTGTTAAATGATTTTTGCCTAACTATAAACAACTATGAATGTTCTGAGCACATTTAAGGTACGCAAAGGTAAGTTATGATGTTCAATAAGTTAGGTGTATTAAATGCATTTAAAAAATTTTTTTAGTTGTAGATGGACACAATACCTTTATTTTATTTATTTTTATGTGATGCTAAGGATCGAACACAGTACCTCACATGTGCCAGATAAGCATTATAACGCTGAGCTAAAACCCTAACACTTAAATGCATTTTGACTTATGATATTTTCAGTTTATGTTGGATTTATCTTAACATAATCCCATCATAATCTAAGGAGCATCTATATTTGAAATAAATACAGATGAATCAAATAGAGGTGATTCTCTATATAGTCTGATAGTGACCATTTGTTTTTGTTTTGTTTTTAGTATCAGTATAAATACATACCTTTAAATATGTTTGATGTTTCATTTTATTGCAGCTGTTATATTTTTTGATCCTCAAATATTTTGTCTGTGGCTAGTTGTAGCCTCTTTTTTTAAATTAGAGCTTTATGGTTATACACAGTAGTTGGGTTCATCCTGACAAACTCATACATGCATGGAAATTGATTTAGTGATAGCCTCTTTAAGTTGGTTCCCAAGTCCTTTTCATCGAATAGGTTCCTTGCTGTCTGCTGTGGCAGTATATCTTAGGTTCTCTTGGGCACGATCTCCCTCAGACCCAGAATTAATCACTAGAATAAAAGAAATGAAATCTTCCAGCATGTTACTCTGAGTCAGAAATTTCAGCAATTGGAAGCTACTATGAAAATCAAAGTTAATATATTATCGTTAATACATGGACTTTAAATATGGCTAATGTCATAAAAATATATTCAGCTAAATTTCATATATTAAGTGTTAATTGTGTCTTCTGTTTATGTAATATGTTTTCTTTTTTCTGTAGGTTTTGCCAATCAGTCAGATGATGATCAGATCAATGTAATGGGTTTTCGATTCTTAGGTGGCTCCCGAGTTACTCTTCTTGCTTCCAAAACCTCTCGTAAGTAAAATCATGTTTTTACTGCTTTTGTAAGTTTCTATTAAGTACAATCAATCACAAAGCATTTTCACATCAAGAATCCTGCAAAGGGTAAGGGTAATGTTCAGATATCAAAAACTAAGAGCCATCATATTAAGTATTTGGATGTAAAAGTTATGAAGAGAGGATTGTGTTTTGTTAGAGATATATGACTGGTTTGGGGGATGAGAAGGGTTTGAGAGGGGGAATTTAAAGAACTGAAATGTTTTTAAGGTAGGTATATAGTAAACTAGATTATAGGAGTTTCCAGAAACTTGAATTGATTTTTTGATGTCTATATTCATATGTTCCCAACTGGACACTGGTAGAGATGAAAGTGAAATGATTTTTGCTGATACTAATCTCAATAGGTAGAAAAACAGTAATTATACAGTCAAGTTTAAGTTTCAATTGAATATACTTTATTGATTTATTCATCTGAGAATATTAGTTGAAAATGGTCAATGCAAAACTGATGACTAATGTTTATAGTATACTTAAGTTACTGAACTCATATTATCATACACGTCTTCAAGAAATAAAGTGAAATATTAAAAAGTGTTTAACAAATTTGTATTGGGGAAAATGTGTGTGTGTGTGTGTGTGTGTAAATAGTTTGAGCACACTCCAATTTCTTTACTTTCTACTTTAGGCATTTTCAGTTGTAATTGGTTATTTTATAATAAGCAGAATAAAATAAGGGTTATCTCTTTTATGCAAAAGAAAGTTGTTAGCAGGAGGTACATTATGAAACAAACTGTATCTCTGTGGCTAATATCATAATAGCTTTTGGAATTTGTAAATTTGGTGACTATTAAAATGAACTTGAGTACAACTAAATATTATAGAGTAAGTCACAGAAGTCAAAAACAACTCCGGGAAGAATGATTTAGTAGTTTTCATGGCCTTTGTGATCTGTCACAATTATTTAATTTTAAAATTATTTTATTGTGGTAAGAATACTTAATATGAGGTCTATCCTCTTAATGTATCTTAATTTTTTTTAAAAAAATTAACTCCTTTCTACTTTGTCAGAATATTTATCCACAAGAAATCAATGAAATATTTTTTTTTCCCAACAAGTGTTGGTATTTTTTATTTCCCAACAAGTGTTAAGAGGATATATATCATTATAGTGTATAAAACAATATTGTTGATTATATGTACATGTTACTCTTTTGCGTTAGTTAACTTTTATCATTAGATGATATAATCATTTTGGTGATTATAATTATTCTAAACTAAAAAATTTATTGCCCATAGTTTTTGGGAAGTTGCATATATCTGTCTCACTTCAGTTGATGGTGCTTTGTAAAAAAATGTAATTGTCCCAATCTGTAATTGGGACCATTTAAAAAAGGCAAAAATTATTGTTTGTGCAAATGAGGGTATTTATAGATAAAGCAGCTCTTAGAGTATTGGTGTTTACCACAATTAACTTCTTATTATTAAAATTTTACCAAATAGCCATATAAAACTGATTTATTCACTTCATTTGAGCATATTGCAGTTCCTTGCCATAGCCATAGAGTAGTACTTTTGACAGACTAAATAATGAAACAGAACAGGACTTTTTAAACAAGGACCCAGATAAACTGCACAAATTGAAGCCTGAAGAGAAGCCCCTATAATTTACTGTTGGTCTGTTGGCTTCAGTGTCATAGGTTTCTACTCAGAGGATTTTGTGATAAAGGAGATAAACATGAAATCTATAGATTTCTGGGATTGAGACAGATATTCATGCTCCTTTCTACTTTGTCAGAATATTTATCCCCAAGAAAGCAATGAAATCAGTTTTTTCCCCAACAAGTGTTGGTATTTTTCTTTTCTGTGAAAAGCATGTAGTGTTAAATCTAGTATAGAACTCTGGATTGACAGAAAAATCACAAAAGTTGAAGTAGTAGGACTTATAAAACAAGTGAACTATGTCAAAGGTAGTGTTCAGAGAATGGATTGGTTGTTGATGCCAAAAGTTCAGACAGACTGCAGATTCTTAAAATTATAAGCTCATCAGACAAGGCTGTAACCTTGGGGGAGTGGATTGCTAAACTAGAGAGGAGGCTTTGGAAACAAAGAGATGGAATCTCACAGTAGTGGATATTGAAAAGACCTATTTTATGTTTACTCCAATGAATGAGAAAAAGAAATACACCCAGACAAATCATTTTGAAATTTTAGAGTACTCAGATTAGAAAGGAAAAAACAAGCTACTCAACAGACAGAAATAAAGAAAGCATTTAACTTTTCATCAAAATTGTTGGTTGCTATAGGATAATGAAGACATTTTCTCCAAGATTGAAGGGAAATACTTTTCAGCTTAGAATTCTGCATCCTGCTAAATTGGTAGTCAACAAGCAATGCTGAATAAACACATACTCTCAGTGTCACAAATTAGGGCTGAACAATTACACATAACAAATTTGTATAACTTCAGGTAGGCGTTTGAAAAATGGAAAGGATAACTAATACATTGGACTTTTCTATATCCTAGAAGATTTTAACATGCTAGAGAGAGTGGATGAATCAAATAAGATCAAGTTTAAAAATAACTTCCTTATCCATTTTAATTATTTTGCTTTCACATACAATAGTAGTTGTACATGGGGAAAAGGATTGGGCCTTCAAAAAGCCTTTCTTTTTATATCTGTCAAAAGAAAGTTTAGTGATCTTGAACTGTGTTCATAAAATATCTTCAGAACAAGGGATGTGAGAGTCTTGTTTTACTTCATCTTGGTAGTCCATATCTTTGTTCTTTTGTCATTCAGCAGACATATTAGATACAAAGACAGTTGTAGCTCTTGTGTAGTTACTGGACTAGTATTGGGAGAGACAAACAGGTGAAGAGAATCACTAATAGAATGTCTGATGTGCTTACGGAAGCATGCGCTAAGTGCTATTAGATTCCAATAGAATGAGACTCCACAGGAGATTTTTATCTGTAAAGAGTCTTGAGGAATGAGTTGGACATTCAGGTGGAGGGCATTCCAGGAAGAGGGAAAGGTATCTTCACATGTTTAGTAAAGCATGAGGTTTTTAGAGATCAGTGAATTGTCTTTTGAGTGTCTGAAACATCATATTTAGGGGCTCTGAGACAGTCCTTTAATGAAGCCAAGAAATTTAGGACAATTGATGATTGTAATGATCAAATCTAAAGCTGTCCGATGCTTAAGTCATGCCTCTATGAGCAGTTTAAATAATGAAGTGATTCATTAATCCACTACTATTAATATTTATTAAGGAATTATCAAGGGACATCATGATTATTCTATAAATGCAACTTTTAAAAAATCTTTTAAATGTAAGTGTAGATAAACTTCCCTAGTGTCTACTAATACCAAAGTGGTTGTATATTTAGACTATTATATCTACTGAAAATGTTCATATTATTTCTTCCAACTTAGGATCTAAAAAGCATTCATGTACTTTTTTTATCTTACATTTATAATTTCCAAATACCATAAATTATATAGATGCATTGTTTATGATATGAATACAAACATTATTTATATTGATGTTTTTCAGATGTTCTAGCATGATATTGATATGATGCATTTTTGTGCCATGTTTAAATAAAAATATTCTTTTTTTCACTTGTTGAGTAGAGTGACAATTGACTTGGTTCTGATTATCCAAATTTCTTTTATTTGGAAACTGAAATGGTTATTTCCACTGAGCTGCCATTACAAGATGCAAAGAAAAAGAGATAAACAAATTGAATGTTCACTTTGGCAGCCTTTTTGATTACTAGTATTTTTAAAATGCTTCTCTCTTTAAGCTATTTTATAAGTAGAATTTTTTATTTCTTCTTTCCATGAACTATATAATCTGGAAAGACTCCAAGGACAATATTAATCATATTAGAATGCTAACACTAAGAAAATGTTAATAATCAAAATAATGCTTTATACATTTTTGACACATTGATTCCTGTTAATTCTTCATAATCTGAAAAAAGTTAACTTAAGAATATTTTTCATCTTTCAGAATACCAAGTCTAATTTTTCATTTTAGAAAAATTTAGTTTTCTTTTTTCCCCTGAATGTTTATTGGGAAAAGAAGTTCATAATTTAAAACTATAGAATGCATCATACATATTCAAATGTTTATTATGATACTGACATTTCTATTATTTAGTGACATTAATACTAGATGAGAGTAGAGTATCTATCAGATAGCTAGAATTTTATGTATATTTTGGTTTTTCATTGCATTTTAGATTTTTAATTTGTTTTACTCTACACTTTTGGTATTAGATGGTTTTTGGTATCAGATAGTTTTAATATTTTAGCCAATATTTTTGAGCACTAATTTTGCTCTAAATTTTAATAGTACAAAGACTAATTGCATTTGTAAAAGTCTTTGCCATACAGTGTTATATTTAATCTCCCTAACAACCTTATGAGGGGTTTTATTTTCCCTTTTATGTAAATGAAGAAATTGAAGATTGGATAATCTATTTTAACTAAAGTTATAGATTTAAAATTTTATTTTTTCTTAGAAAATAAGACCTGAGAAACTAGAGGTTTCCTTCCTAGCAAGATTGCCCTTAATTGCTCCATATGGTACTACCATCTGTTACCTGGACCATGGTTAGAGCGTTCTAATTATAAATTCTTTCTTATCCCTTTCCAATTCATTTTCTACTTGGCATCTCTGATAATAAAAACAAACAAAGAAACAAGTGAAAATCACAATGCTACCCTCTACCTAAAAAACCTTGTGTTTATGATAATACACAAACTCTTTACCAAGCATTGCAGATCTCCCTGTGTGTTATGAGTCTGACATTCTTTCAGTTCCTAGTATGGATATTTTTCTGGCCTGAGGTCTTGGTCTTTGTCATTCCCTCTACCTTAAGATCTAAGCTTTATGCACAAAATGATTAGTAATGTGGATTCTACACTCAATAGTTTAGATCTTAGCTCTGGCTTACAGTTTATCTGTATGACTTTGGAAAGATTATTTAATTGTCCATAAAACACCAGTAAATGTTTTTAAACCTATAAGATGGTAATAAAATAATATGATAATATTATATATGAATCAAATGAGCTAAACTCTTAAAAAAGCATGTGATACTTTCCTGGTAAATTGTAAGTGCTAGATAAACTTTAGCTCTGAGTATTACTTTCATTAGTATTACTACTGATGTTGCCCTCTCAGTGTGGTCCTCTATGATCATAGTATCTCAAAAAAACTCCCATTGGTCTTATCACAGCATCCTTTTTTATCTGAACCATAGTCCTTTCAAAACCTCTATTTTGTTTTTGTTTCCTGTCTTTCTCACTAGGATGAGGACCAGGATCATGTGTGTATTGTTCACTATTATCTCCCCATCACTTATCTTTCAATGGTATATATTAAATGAATGAATAGATGTAGTGTTACCTTGGATCTATTGCATCTATAAATAAGGGTAGTCTTTAGTTACTTCTCGTTCATAAAGTGAATTTCATTCCTTTGATTTTTCTCTTTCTTTTGAACCAATTTCACATGACATTTCTGTTACTTTATCTTTTAAATAGGGGAATTCTTTGCCCAATATTGGGAATTGAGATGTCTCTCTCAGAGAGATGATAGGTCCCTATTCAGATAATTCAAGTCTTTGTAAAAGTAGAAGCGAGAAGTTTAGATTTGTCCACTTTTCACTTCTCAAATTAGAGAATTTGTTGTCTACTATAGTCTACCAGGATTAAGGGAGGACCTCTACTTATAGGTAGCTAAGGCAATTTGACCTCTCTGGGGAAGAGTTCGATTCACTACTGCCTTTGTTGGCCAGCCCACAGCATTCCTGCTTTCCCATACCCAATGTAAGCTGTGAATGAGGACTAAACCCAGCACCTCCAATGAGGCATCAGGGTAGGTGCTAATTGGGGTCATCCTTCTCCCTGAACAACTTAGCCCCTGGCCACCTAGGCTCGAAAGTACTACTGGTATTTTGCTGAAAACCCTGTCCATATATTCCCCAGTGGTAAGTTGTGATCTATTTTTACACTTTCTTTTTGTTGATAGGTTTTCCTGGACGTACTTGAACATGCCTTGTTTCCAGATCTTGGAATACCTTCATGGTGATTTAACGGAAGCTGGTAGTCTATTTAATTCCAGTCATACTGATAATCTATCTTCTGGAGGAAGTCCTGGCCTCATAGTGGCATAGTAATTCTTAATGGGTGATGGCAGAAACAGTGTTCATTCTTCTGTCATCATACCATCTTTCTCAGACCCCGCTGAGCACTTTGAGGGCAGAGGCTTTTGCTTTATTCTTGATTTTATCCCCAGTGTCTTAAAGAGAGTTACATAAATGAGAGTTACATAAATGAATGAAAGCATGGAATAAATACCAGTATGGGTTTAATATGTTGGATCTGAAGATTAGCTTGAATAAACTAGATTTAGAGGATTCTAAAACTGTACTTTATCATCATCATCATCATTCTTCTTTCTCCCTCTTTACCCCTACTTCCCCACAACTGTGCTTCCTCTAAAGCATTAAACCTTCAGTGACATTTACAAAGAAATGTAAAAACTATTATCTCTGATTTTGGGGTGTCGGGAGTATAGGGGGAGCTCTGAGAGAAATGGCGTGACAGCAAAAGAGAATACCAGGGTTTTGCATGTTCTATGGTAGGTAGGTATGCCTACCCCATGTATTGTACTCTAAATATAGCTGAAAAGGAGAATGAGTAAAAGAGTGCTTAAGACAGAGCCTAGTGCATATTAGCTTCTATGGTAGAGAAGTCAAAGATTTTTAAGGATAGATGAAATTAAAGCTAGGTTCTTCCTGAGGAATAGGGAGGATTTGGACAGGTGGGGAAGTATGTATATTATGAATTCCTGCTCTGACATTTAATTTGCTTTGTGATCCTTGGCAGGTCACCAAAATTCTCTGTGCTTTGTTTTTCTTTTTATAGAAGGGGCTATTGCAATAAAAATGCTTGAAATAGTTGGTGCCCAGCAAATAACAGTTGCTTTTATTATATATGTTATTGCCACAACTGCCTTCATCATTGTTGGTGGAGGCATCACCATCAACATCATCATTACCACTGTCATTGTCACAGACAATACAAGGAATCTAGTTCTCTTGGAACTGAGGTTTCAGGGAAAAGAGGGAAACAAAATTTTTGTTCAGATAGAGTCTTACTATAAAATCTCTCTTCAAATTAAAAACTATTAAAAAAAGAAGAAAACGTTGAATAGAAATTTTTATTTCCCATCAATTTTCCAAAACAAAGTAATAATGCCAGATTTTCTGAAACAAAGTAATAATACCAGCTCATACTTTTGCAATGGTTGTTTTCTTACTTTTTAAGAAAAAGTAGTTTTTAAAAAGTCAAAATTTGGGTGATTTTATTGTACTTTTTATTAGGTAAATGGTAAAGAGGAACGATCTACCTTTGCATTTAGATTTGAAATTGTTAAATTATTGATGCAGAAAACAGCAACAGTAAAGTATGTTTTAAATGAAATTAACTGAAATCGTATATATTATAAAAAGAATTCTTTTTTTTTTTAGTTTTAGTATTTGTGTCAAGGTTAGTGATAGTTGACTTAGTTTTAGCTAGTAAATATATGTAAATAAGCATTTTTATTTCTTCTTTTATTTATGTTTATTTATTATTTTTCTTTTTTAGAACGATATCGCATTCAGAGTGAACAATTTGAAGATCTTTGGCTCATAACAAATGAACTTATTCTCCGCCTTCAGAAATATTTTGAAAAACAGGGAATCAAAGATTTTGCATCTTCTTTTTCCGGATCCATACCCCTTCAAGAATATTTCGAGTTGATTGATCATCATTTTGAGGTGTGTATGATTATAACCCACATCATCTATAATCCCTAAATATGTGAAAGAACTGCTATAGAGTGAGAATTCTAGCATAGATGCTAGTAGGCTACATGCTTTGAGTTATTCCTATGCTGATGGTAGGTTTCGCAAATTCATTCCTGCCCTCTTGCCTAGTTTGTGATCAGTTGCAGACATTTACAGAGTGGCTGCCTGGAGCTAAGCACGTGGTCTGGCCTTGAAACAGAGCTGATTTAATTCTCCCACATGGGGACTTAACCCTTGACCCCAATAACCTAGTGTTAAAACTGTTCAAGCTTATGGGCATCCATTTGGCTAACTAATTCTAGCAGGCCATAAATGAGGTGTGATTATAAAGTAAAGTGCTTTTTTTTTTTTTTCCTTTTTTAACAAGCACAGTAGAGCTTCTGCATCTGCATGAAGGTTAACTACTTAAAATATTCTCTGGTACCTGGCATAATTGATGTGTAGTAAATGATGAATGATTAAATGTCTAAATAAATGAGATTTGACAGTGCCTTCATTGCTTTCTGGTGTTGAATCTTCATCTGTTGAAGATTAATTTGGTATTTGGAAAGAGACATGTTTTGTGAATGGGTTGGACAATGACCGTCATCATTCAAAAAATTCTATATATTAAAAATAAAGCCAGGAGGCTCCAATTACTTTACCTATATTATAAACAGACTATTATAGGCAGTACAAAATAGGAAGTTTGAAAGAACTTTGACCATTATTCAAAAGCATTGATTCCTAGAGTGACTAATTTTTAAGGACTAATAGATATTTCAGTTTATAAACTATGATATGTATGTGTGAGAGAGAGAGACAAATGAGATGATTAGTCATGCAACTTATCAGTCATCCCTTGAACATTCTAAGACCACTGACTTTCACCTATCAAGACTTCTTTTAATGTAGTATGAACTTGAAGGGGAAATTTCAGATACATGTAATTCATTTATGAATAATCATGTCATTATCACATAAATTGAATTAATTTGGGTTTTTTTCATCTGTTGTGATAGTATTTTCTAGGACAGTATGTATTTGTCCAAATTGTGGCACCAAATTTGTAGTTTGGGGGAGAATGTTCAGGTATTTTAAGGATTGACAAATCTTTTTTTCTTTTTCTTTTTCTAGTATAAATAGATTTTTTTTTAAATTTTTTATTGTTGGTTGTTCAAAACATTACATAGTTCTTGACATCTCATATTTCACACTTTGATTCAAGTGGGTTATGAACTCCCATTTTTATCCCGTATACAGATTGTAGAATCATATCAGTTACACATCCATTGATTTACATGTTGCCATACTAGTGTCTGTTGTATTCTGCTGCCTTTCCTATCCTCTATTATCCCCTCTCCCCTCCCCTCCCCTCCCCTCCCCTCTTCTCTCTCTACCCCCTCTTCTGTCACTCATTTCTCCCCCTTGTATTATTTTTCCCTTTCCCCTCACTTCCTCTTGTATGTAATTTTGTATAACCCTGAGGGTCTCCTTCCATTTCCATGCAATTTCCCTTCTCTCTCCCTTTCCCTCCCACCTCTCATCCCTGTTTAATGTTAATCTTCTTCTCATGCTCTTCATCCCTACTCTGTTCCCAGTTACTCTCCTTATATCAAAGAAGACATTTGGCATTTGTTTTTTAGGGATTGGCTAGCTTCACTTAGCATAATCTGCTCTAATGCCATCCATTTCCCTGCAAATTCTATGATTTTGTCATTTTTTAATGCAGAGTAATACTCCATTATGTATAAATGCCACATTTATTTTTATCCATTCATCTATTGAAGGGCATCTAGGTTGGTTCCACAGTCTTGCTATTGTGAATTGTGCTGCTATGAACATCGATGTAGCAGTATCCCTGTAGCATGCTCTTTTTAGGTCTTTAGGGAATAGACCGAGAAGGGGAATAGCTGGGTCAAATGGTGGTTCCATTCCCAGCTTTCCAAGAAATCTCCATACTGCTTTCCAAATTGGCTTTCCAAATTGCAGTCCCACCAGCAATGTACAAGTGTACCCTTTTCCCCACATCCTCGCCAGCACTTGTTGCTGTTTGACTTCATAATGGCTGCCAATCTTACTGGAGTGAGATGGTATCTTAGGGTGGTTTTGATTTGCATTTCTCTGACTGCTAGAGATGGTGAGCATTTTTTCATGTACTTGTTGATTGATTGTATGTCCTCCTCTGAGAAGTGTCTGTTCAGGTCCTTGGCCCATTTGTTGATTGGGTTATTTGTTATCTTATTGTCTAATTTTTTGAGTTCTTTGTATACTCTGGATATTAGGGCTCTATCTGAAGTGTGAGGAGTAAAGATTTGTTCCCAGGATGTAGGCTCCCTATTTACCTCTCTTATTGTTTCTTTTGCTGAGAAAAAACTTTTTAGTTTAAGTAAGTCCCATTTGTTGATTCTAGTTATTAACTTTTGTGCTATGGGTGTCCTATTGAGGAATTTGGAGCCCGACCCCACAGTATGTAGATCGTAGCCATCTTTTTCTTCTATCAGACGGCGTGTCTCTGATTTGATATCAAGCTCCTTGATCCATTTTGAATTAACTTTTGTGCATGGCAAGAGAAAGGGATTCAGTTTCATTTTGTTGCATATGGATTTCCAGTTTTCCCAGCACCATTTGTTGAAGATGCTATCCTTCCTCCATTGCATGCTTTTAGCCCCTTTATCAAATATAAGATAGTTGTAGGTTTGTGGATTGGTTTCTGTGTCCTCTATTCTGTACCATTGCTCCACCCGCCTGTTTTGGTACCAGTACCATGCTGTTTTTGTTACTATTGCTCTGTAGTATAGTTTGAAGTCTGGTATCGCTATACCGCCTGATTCACACTTCCTGCTTAGCATTGTTTTTGCTATTCTGGGTCTTTTATTTTTCCATATGAATTTCATGATTGCTTTCTCTATTTCTACAAGAAATGCCGTTGGGATTTTGATTGGCATTGCATTAAACCTATAGAGAACTTTTGGTAATATCGCCATTTTGATGATGTTAGTTCTGCCTATCCATGAACAGGGTATATTTTTCCATCTTCTAAGATCTTCTTCTATTTCTCTCTTTAGGGTTCTGTAGTTTTCATTGTATAAGTCTTTCACCTCTTTTGTTAGGTTGATTCCCAAGTATTTTATTTTTTTTGAGGATATTGTGAATGGAGTGGTTGTCCTCATTTCCATTTCAGAGGATTTGTCGCTGATATACAGGAATGCCTTTGATTTATGTGTGTTGATTTTATATCCTGCCACTTTGCTGAATTCATTTATTAGTTCTAGTAGTTTTTTTGTAGACCCTTTTGGGTCTGCTAGGTATAGAATCATGTCAACTGCAAATAGTGATAATTTAAGTTCTTCTTTTCCTATTTTTATGCCTTTAATTTCTTTCGTCTGTCTAATTGCTCTGGCCAGTGTTTCGAGAACTATGTTGAACAGAAGTGTTGAGAGAGGGCATCCCTATCTTGTTCCAGATTTTAGAGGGAATGCCTTCAGTTTTTCTCCGTTCAGAATGATGCTAGCCTGAGGCTTAGCATAGATTGCTTTTACAATATTGAGGTATGTTCCTGGTATCCCTAGTTTTTCTAGAGTTTTGAACATAAAGGGATGCTGTACTTTGTCGAATGCTTTTTCCGCATCTATCGAGATGATCATATGGTTCTTATTTTTAAGTCTGTTGATGTGGTGAATAACATTTATTGATTTCCGTATATTGAACCAGCCTTGCATCCCAGGGATGAATCCTACTTGATCATGGTGCACAATTTTTTTGATATGTTTTTGTATCCGAGTGGCCAGAATTTTATTGAGGATTTTTGCATCTAGGTTCATTAGAGATACTGGTCTGTAGTTTTCTTTCTTTGAAGTGTCTTTGTCTGGTTTAGGTATCAGGGTGATGTTGGCATTGTAGAATGAATTTGGAAGTTCTCCCTCTTTTTCTATTTCCTGAAGTAGCTTGAAAAGTATTGGTATTAGTTCCTCTTTAAAGGTTTTGTAAAACTCTGCTGTATAACCATCCGGTCCTGGGCTTTTCTTAGTTGGTAGTCTTTTGATGGTTTCTTCTATTTCCTCAATTGATATTGGTCTGTTTAGGTTGTCTATATCCTCCTGACTCAATCTGGGCAGATCATATGACTTAAGAAATTTATCGATGCCTTCACTATCTTCTAATTTATTGGAGTATAAGGATTCAAAATAATTTCTGATTATCTTCTGTATTTCTGAAGTGTCTGTTGTGATATTGCCTTTTTCATTCCGTATGCTAGTAATTTGAGTTCTCTCTCTTCTTCTCTTCGTTAGCATGGCTAAGGGTCTGTCGATTTTATTTATTTTTTCAAAGAACCAACTTTTAGTTTTGTCAATTTTTTCAATTGTTTCTTTTGTTTCGATTTCATTAATTTCAGCTCTGATTTTAATTATTTCTTGCCTTCTACTTCTTTTGCTGTTGTTTTGCTCTTCTTTTTCTAGGATTTTGAGATGAAGTATGAGATCATTTATTTGTTGGTTTTTCCTTTTTTTAAGGAATGAACTCCAAGCAATGAATTTTCCTCTCAGAACTGCTTTCAGTGTGTCCCATAGATTCCGATATGTTGTGTCTGTGTTTTCATTTATCTCTAAGAATTTTTAAATTTCCTCCTTGATGTCTTCTATAACCCATTGATCATTCATTAACCTATTGTTCATTCTCCAAGTGATGCATGATTTTTCCTTCCTTCTTTTATCATTGATTTTCAGTTTCATTCCATTATGATCAGATAAGATGCATGGTATTATCTTTACTCCTTTATATTGTCTATAGTTGCCCTGTGACATAATATATGATCAATTTTTGAGAAGGATCCATGTGCTGCTGAGCAAAAAGTGTAACTGCTTGATGTTGGGTGGTATATTCTATATATGTCAATTAAGTCTAGGTTATTAATTGTGTTATTGAGTTCTATAGTTTCCTTATTCAACTTTTGTTTGGAAGATCTGTCCAGTGGCGAGAGAGGTGTGTTGAATCTCCCATGATTATTGTATGGTGGTCTATTAGACTCTTGAACTTGAGAAGAGTTTGTTTGATGAACATAGCTGCACCATTGTTTGGGGCATATATATTTATGATTGTTATGTCTTGTTGGTGTATGGTTCCCTTGAGCAGTATGTAGTGTCCCTCTTTATCCCTTTTCATTAACTTTGGCTTGAAATCTATTTTATTTGATATGAGTATGGATACTCCTGCTTGTTTCCGAAGTCCATATGAGTGATATGATTTTTCCCAACCTTTCACCTTCAGCCTATGTATGTCTTTTCCTTTCAAATGCGTCTCCTGTAGGCAGCATATTGTTGGGTCTTGTTTTGTGATCCATTCTGCTATCATGTGTCTCTTAATTGGTGAGTTTAAGCCATTAAAATTTAGGGTTATTATTGAGATATGGGTTGTTCTTCCAGCCATATTTGTTTATTTCTGTTACTAAACATGGTTTGTTTTCCTCTTTGATTATTTTTCCCCCCTTTACTGTCCTACCTCCCACTGTTGGTTTTCATTGTTATTTTCCATTTCCTCTTCCTGTAATGTTTTGCCGAGGATGTTTTGAAGAGATGGTTTTCTAGCTGCAAATTCTTTTAACTTTTGTTTATCGTGGAAGGTTTTAATTTCATCTTCCATCCTGAAGCTTAATTTCGCTGGATACACAATTCTTGGTTGGAACCCATTTTCTTTCAGTGTTTGAAATATGTTATTCCAGGATCTTCTAGCTTTCAGAGTCTGTGTTGAAAGATCAGCTGTTATCCTGATTGGCTTACCCCTAAATGTAATCTGCTTCCTTTCTCTTGTAGCTTTTAAAATTCTCTCCTTATTCTGTATGTTGGGCATCTTCATTATAATGTGTCTAGGTGTGGATCTCTTATGATTTTGCACATTCGGCGTCCTGTAGGCTTCTAGGATTTGGGATTCTGTCTCATTCTTCAAGTCTGGGAAGTTTTCTCGTATTATTTCATTGAATAGATTGCTCATTCCTTTGGTTTGGAGTTCTGTACCTTCCTGTATCCCAATGACTCTTAAGTTTGGTCTCTTTATGTTATCCCATATTTCTTGGATGTTCTGCTCATGGTTTCTTAACAGTCTTGCTGAGCTGTCTATGTTCTTTTCAAGTTGAAATACTTTGTCTTCATTGTCTGATGTTCTATCTTCTAAGTGTTCTACTCTGCTGGTAGTATTCTTGATTGAGTTTTTAAGTTGGTTTATTGCTTCCTGCATTTCTAGGATTTCTGCTTGTTTGTTTTTTATAACCTCTATCTCCCTGTATAGTTGATCTTTTGCTGCCTGGATTTGTTTGTGTAATTCATTGTCGAAGTGATCTTTCATTGTCTGATTTTGCTGTCTAATGTCTTCCTTGATACTCCAGATCATCTGAAGCATGTATATCCTGAATTCTTTATCTGACATTCCATCTGCTGCAGCTGTTACCTCTTGTAAAGTTGAGTTGACCTGCATTGCTTGTGGTCCTTTCTTTCCTTGTCTTTTCATATTGCTTGTGTTTCTTTCTGCTTGGTGAAACTGTTGTATTTTTGAAAAATTTTTCCCCCTATATATTTATATTGCTCTTATATAGTTGAAAAGTCTCCCTTGAAGGGTCGGGCGGCGGTCTGCCTACCTTGCAGGTGCGGGTGGCGGCTCTGCTCTGCCCCTCCTCCAATTGGTGTGACGTGTCTACCACGCCCGCTGACCCCTGGGCCTGTTCTGCCGGTTGGTCGCAGGTCTGCCTACCTTGCAGGCGCGGGCGGCGGCTCTGCTCTGCCCCTACTCCAATTGGGGTGACGTGACTACCGTGCCGGCGGGCTGCTGGTCCTGTTCCGGGCACGGGCGGCCGCTCTGCTCTGCCCCTCTGGCTTGATGATAAAGTGAGAGAGACTCGGGTGTTTGTGACTCACTTTCTTTACCAGGAGACCAACTGTTTCTGTCGCCACTGGTATCGATGAAGTTCTCTCCTCCGCCGCTTTCTGATGACATCAGATCTCTGCCATGTTGGTATCCCATACGAATGGCAGCATTTCGTTCCCTTTGCCGGGTGACCAAAGCAACGGGTGAGTCCTGACCGGCCCTCACAAGCCCCGTCTCAGTCCTGTTGCCCAGCCTATGAAGGCTCGGTTGGTATTTACCTCCACAGTATTCAGCAGGACCCGGACCGAGAAGCAGTTTCCGCGGCTTCTTTATCCCTGGGCCAGAGCAGTTCCGGGAGCCGGAATTCGGCCGCTCCGGGCTCGGTATATGTTCTGATAGGAGCAGGCTCCAAGAAGCAGTTTCCGCGGGTTATTTAGCACTGAGCCTGAGTAATTTGTCTGCGAGCCACAGGTGAATGGCAGCCTGAAATTACCTGTTCTATGGCTGAATGAGCTGCGATCAGTGGAAAACAGGGACGGTGACGTCAGCTCTCCAAGATGGTGGCCGCTGGCTTCCTCTGTGGTCTGACCGGTGTGGAGAACTGAATTGGACTGCTTCCTTCCCCCGTCTCAAACCCAGAATTTAGCACTTAGTTCGGTGATTGCACAGCTGGCAGAAGCCCGCGGAAACTGTAGCGCTGTATCTTTGCATTGCTATCTCCTCGTTTCCCAGAGCGCGCTGCAGACTCTAGCCGCGGGGCGATTTGCTGAATAAGCAGCGTGACCCTCCGTGCGAACAAATCTCTCACGTTTGAGCCCCCGTAGCTGATCCTCGTGCGATGGAAATCCTTTCTCTAGGTTTTGGAGCACCCGAATTTTGCTGGAAATTCCTTACAAGATAGCTTTTAGCCTTTCTAACTCGTCATTCTCCCACACAGTGACGCGGTACACGGGGGTAATGCACTCCCTTCGCCGCCATCTTCTCAGGATTGACAGTCTTTGCCTTTCTCTAGGATATGTTTTAAGATAGCCTTGCTTCTCTATGCCAAACTAGATTCTAATGGTTTATGAAAGAGAGTCCACAGAAAGACTATATAAATTACATATTTTTAATATTTAAAGTAGAGAATATTAAGTACTGTTGACTAATGAGTCTGACATACAGTTTTATCTTCTTATTTGTTTACTGGGAATTCCTTGGAATGTTTCCACATCACAGTGTTTCCTTTTGGGCAGGACTGAGAAAATATGGTAAACTATAAGCACTTTCCTTGGTTACATACAAAATTAAGGTGGCATGATTATATTTACTTTCATTTCTGATCCCACTATCTGCTTTCAACAATTTTAATCATTGTAAATGTTGAATCAAGATGGCTTTTGGAATCTAAGTGTCCCTTTGTGTAAGCAAGGCATGAATTTATGTCTGTTTTATTTATTGCTATAATTCTGAGTGCCTAAAACATTTCTTAGACCTGGGATCAATAAATATCTGCTAAATGTTGAAATTCTGACAAGTACAAACATTTTAGTCACTGCTGCTTGTTTATACATTGAAAGGAATGATAACCTGGCTGATGTCTGAACGTTGAGAATGTCTTTTAATTATTTTTGTACTTCATAAAGGTAGGAAGTAAAGTATTATGGCAATAAATTATACAGTTAGATAAATGAATTATTGATAATTATGATAATATTCTTTAAAAAATTTAGTTGGTAAAAAATTGATAGTATTACTTAATTTTTGGTAATGAAAGTTTTTCCCCCTCCTCCAGGGAATATTCTTTGGTTTAGTTAACTACTTAATGTTTCTAAAATTGGGATTAAAATAAGTTAATAAAATTGTAGATTCTATCTTATATGTAAGGGTATGTGGAGTATACCTGCAATGAAAAGAAGTTTGGTATGATTCTAGAAATATAAACCATAATATACTTGATTTCTGAATATTTTGGATATGATATTTATTTTAATTAGTTTATTACAGTTTTATAAAGTTCAATTACCAGTGCATTTGATCTGATCTCATGGAGTATGTCTTCTATGTCTTTGGCTAGCTTTCTTATATTTTATTAATATTAGATGTAAAAGTTATGAGATGGGTTATGGTGAGGAGTAATTTCTGATTCTCATTCCCCTAGCCTCTCAATCTTTCTCTCTCTCTTTTTAAATTTTTTCTCCAATCCTTGGGATTGGATCAAGAGGTGCTCTTAACACTGAGCTACATCCTCAGTGCTTTTGATTTTTTAGTTTGAGACAGGATCTTGCTAAATTGCCCAGGCTGGCCTTCAACTTGGAATCCTCCTACCTCAGGCTCCCCTGTAACTGGAATTACAGGTGTCCACCACTGTACCTGGCCTCAGTCTTCTATTTGGATGGATATTTTTGGTGTCCAGTTTCTTGAGTATCTTTTTAGAAGTATTCTATCTACATAATCACAACTATGCTACTATACAGGTTTATTTTAAAAAACACACATGGATAGTATCATGAAACATACTATTCTGCATTATTTTGCTTTGCTTCTTTAAATGCATTTTTAGATAACATCACATGTCTGCACCTACCTTGAAGAAAAGTCTTTTTTATTTAATTAGTTCTACTATTAATGGGCATTTGATGTTCAACATCTTAGTATACTAACAATAGAACAATTATGTTATGAGTATCCTTATATATACATTATTTTTTGCAAGCATAGTTCTAGGTTAAATTCCTGGAAATGGAATTGTTAGATCACAAACTGTTTTTTCAAAAGCTGTTGTATTAACTTTTGTGTAAAACTTTGCCCATTTTTTAAATCATATTTTTGTTCTTACTGATTTCTATTGAGTTGTGGTCCCAATGATAGATACTTTTTAGATGTCATGGACATAACTTTTGTCTTTTTTTGGTTGTTGCCATTACTTTTTACAGTTTGCCGTTTGTCTTATCACTTGGCTTTTTAACCATGTAGAATTAAATATTTTTGGTTTTATTTTTTAGTAATTTGTCAGTTTTAGTGTGTATGTGGGGGAGCTGGCTTTTGACTCATACTAACAAAGCCCTTTATTGTGCTAAGATTAGAGAGAACAATTCTATTTTTTTAGTGCTTTTATTGTATATAAATTTTATTTCCTCCCCAATTGATTTTATTATAAAGAATGGGGAGAAATTCCTTCTTGTCCCCATGCACTCAATTATTAAAAAATATTTACCAAATAATCAATCTCTACCCCTGTGATACTGGATCACCTTTTCTAAATTTCCATATGAACTATTTGACTGTATTATCTATGTATTCATGTACCAAATACCATATTGTTTTAATTCCTAGAACTCTGTAATCATTTAAATTTGTTCATTACCCTTTTTAAAACCTTTACTGCCTATATTCTTACTTAAACATGTTTTGTTAAATCTATTTAACCTCAATTTAAGAAATTCTTTATTGTAGCTACGGATAAATGGCGAAAAATTAGAAGAACTCTTATCTGAAAGAGCTGTACAATTTCGGGCCATCCAACGCCGGCTATTAACAAGGTTCAAAGATAAAACACCCGCCCCCCTTCAACACCTGGATGTCTTGCTAGATGGAACCTACAAGCAGGTCAGTATGTCAGTGATAGTTTTCTGTCACTGGATATAATTTTTTTTCCTTACCCTAAAGTCATGTATGAGAATACCAAGATGAGGTTTTTCTTTCCTGTTTATTATGATTACGATTATTATTAGATAATTCTTGGTACATTCTATAACTGTCACCATAATCCTCTATCTTTCCAAGGAACTGATTTATACTTCTAGTTATGTCAGTTGATATTTTATTTTATTTATTTTTTTTTTTTAAAATTTTTTATTGTGGGTTGTTCAAAACATTACAAATTTCTTGACATATCATATTCCACACTTTGATTCAAGTGGGTTATGAACTCCCACCTTCACCCCATACACAGATTGCAGAATCACATCAGTTACACATCCATTGATTTACAAATTGCCATACTAGTGTCTGTTGTGCTCCACTGCCTTTCCCATCCTCCCCCCTCCCCCCTCCCCACCTCTCCCCTCCCCTCCCATCCTCTCTCTCTACCTCCTCCACTGTATAACCCTGAGGGTCTCCTTCCATTACCATGCAATTTCCCTTCTCTCTCCCTTTCCCTCCCACCTCTCATCCCTATTAAATGTTAATCTTCTTCTCCTGTTCTTCGTCCCTACACTGTTCTTAGTTACTCTCCTTATATCAAAGAAGACATTTGGCATTTGTTTTTTAGGGATTGGCTAGCTTCACTTAGCATAATCTGCTCTAATGCCATCCATTTCCCTGTAAATTCTATGATTTTGTCATTTTTTAATGCAGAGTAATACTCCATTGTGTATAAATGCCACATTTTTTTTATCCATTCGTCTATTGAAGGGCATCTAGGTTGGTTCCACAGTCTTGCTATTGTGAACTGTGCTGCTATGAACATCGATGTAGCAGTGTCCCTGTAGCATGCCCTTTTTAGGTCTTTAGGGAATAGACCAAGAAGGGGAATAGCTGGGTCAAATGGTGGCTCCATTCCCAGCTTTCCAAGAAATCTCCATACTGCTTTCCAAATTGGCTGCACCAATCTGCAGTCCCACCAGCAATGTACAAGTGTACCCTTTTCCCCACATCCTCGCCAGCACTTGTTGTTGTTTGACTTCCTAATGGCTGCCAATCTTACTGGAGTGAGATGGTATCTTAGGGTGGTTTTGATTTGCATTTCTCTGACAGCTAGAGATGTTGAGCATTTTTTCATGTACTTGTTGATTGACTGTATGTCCTCCTCTGAGAAGTGTCTGTTCAGGTCCTTGGCCCATTTGTTGATTGGGTTGTTTGTTTTCTTATTGTCTAATTTTTTGAGTTCTTTGTATACTCTGGATATTAGGGCTCTATCTGAAGTGTGAGGAGTAAAGATTTGTTCCCAGGGTGTAGGCTCCCTATTTACCTCTCTTATTGTTTCTTTTGCTGAGAAAAAACTTTTTAGTTTGAGTAAGTCCCATTTGTTGATTCTAGTTATTAACTTTTGTGCTATGGGTGTCCTATTGAGGAATTTGGAGCCCGACCCCACCGACTGTAGATCGTAGCCAACTTTTTCTTCTATCAGACGGCGCGTCTCTGATTTGATATCAAGCTCCTTGATCCATTTTGAATTCACTTTTGTGCATGGCGAGAGAAAGGGATTCAGTTTCATTTTGTTGCATATGGATTTCCAGTTTTCCCAGCACCATTTGTTGAAGATGCTATCCTTCCTCCATTGCATGCTTTTAGCCCCTTTATCAAATATAAGATAGTTGTAGTTTTGTGGATTGGTTTCTGTGTCCTCTATTCTGTACCATTGGTCCACCCGCCTGTTTTGGTACCAGTACCATGCTGTTTTTGTTACTATTGCTCTGTAGTATAGTTTGAAGTCTGGTATCGCTATACCGCCTGATTCACACTTCCTGCTTAGCATTGTTTTTGCTATTCTGGGTCTTTTATTTTTCCATATGAATTTCATGATTGCTTTCTCTATTTCTACAAGAAATGCCGTTGGGATTTTGATTGGCATTGCATTAAACCTATAGAGAACTTTTGGTAATATCGCCATTTTGATGATGTTAGTTCTGCCTATCCATGAACAGGGTATATTTTTCCATCTTCTAAGATCTTCTTCTATTTCTCTCTTTAGGGTTCTGTAGTTTTCATTGTATAAGTCTTTCACCTCTTTTGTTAGGTTGATTCCCAAGTATTTTATTTTTCTTGAAGATATTTTGAATGGAGTGGTTGTCCTCATTTCCAATTCAGAGGATTTGTCGCTGATATACAGGAATGCCTTTGATTTATGCGTGTTGATTTTATATCCTGCCACTTTGCTGAATTCATTTATTAGCTCTAATAGTTTCTTTGTAGAGCCTTTTGGGTCTGCTAGGTATAGAATCATATCATCTGCAAATAGTGATAATTTAAGTTCTTCTTTTCCTATTTTTATGCCTTTAATTTCTTTCGTCTGTCTAATTGCTCTGGCCAGTGTTTCGAGAACTATGTTGAACAGAAGTGGAGAGAGAGGGCATCCCTGTCTAGTTCCAGATTTTAGAGGGAATGCCTTCAGTTTTTCTCCATTCAGAATGATGCTCGCCTGAGGCTTAGCATAGATTGCTTTTACAATATTGAGGTATGTTCCTGTTATCCCTAGTTTTTCTAGAGTTTTGAACATAAAGGGATGCTGTACTTTGTCAAATGCTTTTTCCGCATCTATCGAGATGATCATATGGTTCTTATTTTTAAGTCTATTGATGTGGTGAATAACATTTATTGATTTCCGTATATTGAACCAGCCTTGCATCCCAGGGATGAATCCTACTTGATCATGGTGTACAATTTTTTTGATATGTTTTTGTATCCGATTCGCCAGAATTTTATTGAGGATTTTTGCATCTAGGTTCATTAGAGATATTGGTCTGTAGTTTTCTTTCTTTGAAGTGTCTTTGTCTGGTTTAGGTATCAGGGTGATGTTGGCCTCATAGAATGAATTTGGAAGTTCTCCCTCCTTTTCTATTTCCTGAAGTAGCTTGAAAAGTATTGGTATTAGTTCTTCTTTAAAGGTTTTGTAAAATTCTGCTGTATACCCATCTGGACCTGGGCTTTTCTTAGTTGGTAGTCTTTTTATGGTTTCTTCTATTTCCTCAATTGATATTGGTCTGTTTAGGTTTTCTATATCCTCCTGACTCAATCTGGGCAGATCATATGACTTAAGAAATTTATCTATGCCTTCACTATCTTCTAATTTGTTGGAGTATAAGGATTCAAAATAGTTTTTGATTATCTTCTGTATTTCTGAAGTGTCTGTTGTGATATTGCCTTTTTCATCCCGTATGCTAGTAATTTGAGTTCTCTCTCTTCTTCTCTTCGCTAGCATCGCTAAGGGTCTGTCGATTTTGTTTATTTTTTCAAAGAACCAACTTTTAGTTTTGTCAATTTTTTCAATTGTTTCTTTTGTTTCGATTTCATTAATTTCAGCTCTGATTTTAATTATTTCTTGCCTTCTACTTCTTTTGCTGTTGTTTTGCTCTTCTTTTTCAAGGATTTTGAGATGAAGTATGAGATCATTTATTTGTTGGTTTTTTCTTTTTTTAAGGAATGAACTCCAAGCAATGCATTTTCCTCTTAGAACTGCTTTCAATGTGTCCCATAGATTCCGATATGTTGTGTCTGTGTTTTCATTTATCTCTAAGAATTTTTTAATTTCCTTCTTGATGTCTTCTATAACCCATTGATCATTCAGTAACCTATTGTTCATTCTCCAAGTGATGTATGCTTTTTCCTTCCTTCTTTTATCGTTGATTTTCAGTTTCATTCCATTATGATCAGATAAGATGCATGGTATTATCTCTACTCCTTTATATTGTCTACGAGTTGCCCTGTGACATAATATATGAACTATTTTTGAGAAGGATCCATGTGCTGCTGAGAAAAAAGTGTAACTGCTTGATGTTGGGTGGTATATTCTATATATGTCCATTAGGTCTAGGTTATTAATAGTGTTATTGAGTTCTATAGTTTCCTTATTCAACTTTTGTTTGGAAGATCTGTCCAGTGGCGAGAGAGGTGTGTTGAAGTCTCCCATGATTATGGTATGGTGGTCTATTAGACTCTTGAACTTGAGAAGAGTTTGTTTGACGAACATAGCTGCACCATTGTTTGGGGCATAAATATTTATGATTGTTATGTCTTGTTGGTGTATGGTTCCCTTAAGCAGTATGTAGTGTCCCTCTTTATCTCTTTTGATTAACTTTGGCTTGAAATCTATTTTATTTGATATGAGTATGGACACTCCTGCTTGTTTCCGAAGTCCATATGAGTGATATGATTTTTCCCAACCTTTCACCTTCAGCCTATGTAAGTCTTTTCCTATCAAATGCGTCTCCTGTAGGCAGCATATTGTTGGGTCTTGTTTTGTGATCCATTCTACTAGCCTGTGTCTCTTAATTGGTGAGTTTAAGCCATTAACATTTAGGGTTATTATTGAGATATGGGTTGTTCTTCCAGCCATATTTGTTTATTTCTGTTACTAAACATGGTTTGTTTTCCTCTTTGATTATTCCCCCCCCCCCTTTACTGTCCTACCTCCCACTGTTGGTTTTCATTGTTATTTTCCATTTCCTCTTCCTGTAATGCTTTGGCGAGGATGTTTTGAAGAGATGGTTTTCTAGCTGCAAATTCTTTTAACTTTTGTTTATCGTGGAAGGTTTTAATTTCATCTTCCATCCTGAAGCTTAATTTCGCTGGATACACAATTCTTGGTTGGAACCCATTTTCTTTCAGTGTTTGAAATATGTTATTCCAGGATCTTCTAGCTTTCAGAGTCTGTGTTGAAAGATCAGCTGTTATCCTGATTGGCTTACCCCTAAATGTAATCTGCTTCCTTTCTCTTGTAGATTTTAAAATTCTCTCCTTATTCTGTATGTTGGGCATCTTCATTATAATGTGTCTAGGTGTGGATCTCTTATGATTTTGCACATTCGGCGTCCTGTAGGCTTCTAGGATTTGGGATTCTGTCTCATTCTTCAAGTCTGGGAAGTTTTCTCGTATTATTTCATTGAATAGACTTCTCATTCCTTTGGTTTGGAGCTCTGTACCTTCCTGTATCCCAATGACTCTTAAGTTTGGTCTCTTAATGTTATCCCATATTTCTTGGATGTTCTGCTCATGGTTTCTTAACAGTCTTGCTGAGCTGTCTATGTTCTTTTCAAGTTGAAATACTTTGTCTTCATTGTCTGATGTTCTATCTTCTAAGTGTTCTACTCTGCTGGTAGTATTCTCCATTGAGTTTTTAAGTTGGTTTATTGCTTCCTGCATTTCTAGGATTTCTGTTTGTTTGTTTTTTACAACCTCTATCTCCCTGTATAGTTGATCCTTTGCTTCCTGGATTTGTTTGCGTAATTCGTTGTCGAAGTGATCTTTCATTGTCTGATTTTGCTGTCTAATGTCTTCCTTGATACTCCAGATCATCTGAAGCATGTATATCCTGAATTCTTTATCTGACATTCCATCTGCTGCAGCTGTTACCTCTTCTAAAGTTGCATTGACCTGCATTGCTTTTGGTCCTTTCTTTCCTTGTCTTTTCATACTGCTTGCGTATCTTTCCTGCAGGTGCCGGCGGCGGCTCTGCTCTCTCCTTATTCCAATTGGGGTGTCGTGGCTACCACGCCAGCAGGTCACTGGGCCTGTTCTGGGAGCTGGCGACGGCTCTGTTCTGCCCCTACTCCAATTGGGGTGACGAGTGTACCACGCCGGCAGGCCACCGGGCCTGATCCGCCGGTCGGTTGCAGGTTTGCCTACCGTGCAGGCGCGGGCGGCGGCTCTACCCTGCCCCTACTGCAAATGGGGTGACGTGTCTGTCGTACCGGCAGGCCACTGGGCCTGTCCCGCTGGTCGGTCGCAGATCTGCCCACCTTTCGGGCACGGGTGGAGGCTCTGCTCTGCCCCTACTCCAATTGGGGTGTCGTGACTACCCCGCCTGCAGGACGCTGGGCCTGTTCCTGGCACGGGCGGCGACTCTGCTCTGCCACTACTCCAATTAGGGTGGTGTTTGTACCACGCCGGCAGGCTCCTGGGCCTGATCCGCCGGTCTGTTGTAGGTCTGCCTACCTTGGAGGCGCGGGCGGCGGATCTGCCCTGCCCCTCCTACCACGCCTGCGGACCCCTGGGCCTGATCTGCAGGTTGATCACTGGTCTGCTCACCCTGCGGGCACGGGTGGCGGTTCCGCTCCGCCCCCACTCCAATTGGGGTCACGTGACCACCACACCGGCAGGGCCTGGTCCGGGCGTGGGAGAAGGATCTGCTCTGCCCCTACTCCAGTTGGGGTGACGTGTGTACCACACTGGCAGTCCACTGGGCCTGACCCACCAGGCTGTCACAGGTCTGTTTACCTTGCAAGCGCGAACCGCGGCTCTGCCCTGCCCCTCCTACCACGCCCATGTACCACTGGGTCGCGGGTCTGCCCACCTTGCGGTTGCGGGTGGCGGCTCCGCTCCGCCCCCTCTCCAATTGGGGTCACGCGGTCACCACGCTGGCGAGCCACTGGGCCTGCTCCGGGCGCTGGCGGCGGCCCGGCTCCTTCCCTCTGGCTCGACGACAAATTGAGGAGACTCGGGTGACTGTGCCTCACCCCCCCTACCAGGAGACCAACTGCTTATGTCACCACTGGTATTGATGAAGTTCCCTCCTCCGCCGCTTTCTGCAGACATCAGATCTCTGCCATGTTGGTATCCTATGCAAATGGCAGCATTTCGTTCCCCTTGCCGGGCAACCAAAGCACCGGGTGAGTCCTGACCGGCCCTCAGCAGGACCCGGACCGAGAAGCAGTTTCCGCGGGCTCCTCTCAGTTGATATTTTAAAATGGAATTTGTAAGCAGCTTCATTCAAAGAGTTCTAGTTCAAATGGATTTTGTTTCTCTTCTTTCTTTTTTCCTCTTCCTTGTGTCTTTCTGTAGTTTTATTATTTGTTCAGCTAGTGTGAAAAGGCTCTCACTCTTAAGGTAGTATATCTCCAAAACTGCTTCAAAATTATCATCCCTGACATAGAATAATAATTTTTAAAATTTTAATTTTATGAGTAATGTTCCTATCAGTTCCACTATAATGAACCCTTTTCTTGATTAGATTCTGACCACATTGTGTCTTTCATATTTTTACATAATATCACTGTCTTGTTTTAAAAATCATTGTTGGTGGTAGAATATTCTGATTTATTTTGCAGTACTGAGTATTGAACCTAGGGCCTTATGCATGTTAGGCAAGTGCTCTACCACTGAGTTACATCCCCTGCTCTTTAAAATAGTTTTTTAAAATTTTGAGACAGGGTCTTGTCTGGGCTGGCTTCCAACTTGGAATATCCTGCGTCAGATTCCCAAGTATTTGGGATTACAGGTGTATGTCAACATGCCTGGCTGAATATTATTATTATTATTATTATTTTTAACCTGTCCAAGATTTTATTAGTAGAACCATAGTGGCCAGTTGCAGAAGAGAAGGGGGGGAGAGAGAGGGGGAGAGAGAGAGAGAGAGAGAGAGAGAGAGAGAGAGAGAGAGGAGAGAGGGGAAGAGATGGGGAGAGTAAGAGAGGTAAAATAAGAGAGAAAGGGAGAGTAAGAGAGTAAGAGACGGAGAGGGTGAGAGTAAGAGAGGAGAGAGAGAGAGAGAGAGAGAGGGTGAGAGGAGGAGAGAGTAAAAAAGCGAGCACAAACAGGGTGTTGATATTCATGGGCTTAACACAGGATGAGGAGGAGCAAGGCTAGTGGGCTGCTACTTCTTCATTGGCGGAGAATTCGTGCCACTTCAGGGATTGGAGGTGCACCATTCAAAGTTCGCGCCATTCACAGGGATTGGAGGTGACGGTTCGCACACCTGAATATTATTTTTTAAATTGAGATTTTTATGCAGTAGAAATGTCCTGTGCCATTCTAACAAATAATATAGAAATATTCCATGTATACTTTCCCCACTTTTCTTCAATGGTAGTGTTTTGCAAAACTGTACAATGAGCAGGATATTAACATTGATAAAACTCACAGCTCTTATTCAGATTTAACTTGTACTCATTTGTCTAAATGTGTGTATTCTACACAATTTTATCACATGTTTAGGTTTGTGTATCCACCACCATATGCCAGATACTGAATAGCTTCTTCATCACATCTCCTTCATGCTACCCTTTATTACCACATTTCTGCTCTACTCTCTCCCCCTACTTCAATCTGTTGATTTTGTAAGGACAGATAGTTTTTTCAAAGTTTTTTTTTTCTACAGGAAGGGAAACAGCTTGTGTATTATATTGATAATCCATTTGCTTCTTGAAAATTTCATGATTATTTGAAAATTAGTACTTTGAGAGAAAGTCTGTAGAGTAGTGGGATACTGGGAAAAACATTGGGCTTGGGCTTGGAAGTCAAAGACCTTTATTCCATTACTTATTATCTGCAAGGCTTTTGGCAATTCCCTTACCCTCTCAGAACTTAAGTTTCTTTCTGTAAAATGGGATCAATACTGTGGTGTTGCAGAGACTATTCCGTAATGTATATGGATATGCTTTGTATATTGTTCTACAAATCCAGACTGCCAGTTTCTTTTATCGTGGAGTAATTATATGAGCCCCCTAGTTCTGTAGGCACTGATGCCCTTTCTGACAACCCTTTTCTCTCCTTATTGAATTTTTTTTGTCTTGGTTTGTATTCATTTCCTTCCTTCTTCACATTTCTTTGATCACTTGTCTATTTCATTCTTAAGCATGTTGTCATAATTGCCAGACTTGGAGCTGAAGAAATGCTCAGCCTTGTCTTTAATGATGCTCTCTCTTTTATTAGATACAATGGTAGAGGGATGTTTAAAGGGTCATTGAGGCAGCTTAATTTAATGCTTTACAATTTCTCTATAAGTTTTTCTTTTCTAAAGGAAGCAAGACTTTTTTTTTCTGTCTCTGTCTCTGTCTATCTCTCTGTCTTATTTTTTTCCCTTTTTCTTTTTGGCATGGGAAATTGAACACAGTGACACTTTACCACTGAGCTGTGTCCTCAACTTTTTAATTTATTTTATTTTATTTTGAGACAGGGCCTTGCTAAGTTTCTAAGGCTGGCCTTGAACTTGGGATATTCCTGTCTTTGCTTCCCATGTAGCTAGAGTTTTAGGAGTGCTTTGCCATCCCTGTCTCCTTCCTCTATTATACATTTTAAATGTGAAATTTTAATTTTTTCTACTTAGTGTTAGGTTTAGGAGTTTGTATGATTTGTAATATTAGAGACAAGAATAGTCAAAACTCTGGATTTTCATTTGAGTGCATATTTTTAAGTTTGCATCCTTTTTAGTTAACAAAAGATTAAATAAGATTTTGAATGAAAAATATGAATACTATGGGGAATGTTACTTAAATTTACTTTGCCATTCATTTTATAATTATATGTTGAAGTTACATTATAGTGAGCTGTTGATTGTTCAGTTAGTTTCATTTTTTTTAAGTATTTTTGTTTTTTAGTTGTAGATGGATACTTTTATTTTATTTATTTATTTTATAAATATGGTGCTGAGGATTAAACCCAGTGCCTCATATGTACCAAGCTAGCCCTCTACCACTGAGTCACAACCCCAGCCCTCAGGTAGTTTCTTGATCATAATAGTCATTTAACCTATCTTTAATTTTTAATGACATGATAAACATGAATATAATTTTCCCACAAAAATTACAATATTATACATAATGCTTAATTCCCTTCTTGTTCTCTTTTGTATCTGCCCAGAAATGTTATCATTATTTTTTGTCTTTCTAGATATTTTCTTTTTTATATATATGTAGAAATGAAATATTGTTTTGTGAGGCTAAAGAACAACCTATGAAGAGTATGATATCACATATATTAGTGTAACTGAACTCCTCTTATTTTTTCTTATAATAGTGTGTTCTGGAGTTCTTCTATATTAATCCATAGACCAACTTCTCTATTTGTAGTAGCTACATGGTATTCTGTGGTACGGACATTCTGCACTATGCATAAACCATAGTTTATGAAAGGAAACATTTTATTAGTATTTTAATGTTGAATCTAACACAAAGGAAAAATTCCTTTTAGACAACTCTATTGTGACCAGGCAGGCATATCACATACCTTCAGTTTGCTGTTATCTTATCTTCATACCTTGCTTGGGTAGGGAGCATGGTTTGCTTGGTGGATTAGCCATGGCAATGAAATAATAAGCTCTGGTAGAGCCCCATTTTACTCTCCCTAGCATAACTCTATTACATGAATTACTAGATTTTAAAAGTATTTTATTGATAAATTTGAAACTAGATCTGCCACCTTCTTGGAGTCCTTTTCTTCTTAGGAAAGAGAACTTTCAATTTTTCTCTCAGTCCTTTTTTTTGATCTTAGTGCCACTCAGAAGCAATCAGCCGTGCAATGATAGATTTAATTCTGTTCGTCTTGTCACCAGTATCTGGAAGATGCTATATTGTCAGCGTTTAAGGAAGCAATGGTCATTTGCTTATGTGAAAAATATAAGCAGAGACAATTATTTTTCTAAAACTAGAGTGTAAGCTCTCCAAGGAGAAGGGATTATTTTGTCTTATTCATCACTCTATTCTTAGTATAATACATGTCTTGGCACAAAATAGGTGTTTAATAAATATTCATTCTGTGAATGAATGCTCTGTCGTCACTAATGAAGATAATTTTCTGGAAACTCTGTGTCTTTGATGATAAAGGCACCACTACAAAGAACAAAGTTGCAGAGAATTCTTTGAGTACAGGCTCATGCATCATTAGGGTGATTTTTTTCTAAAATACTTAAAAGCTGCTAAGAAATGGAAACTCTTTTCTCTCTTCCCAAATAACATAATTGGGGGAATCAGGCAAACTGACAAAGCCAGGAAAGGTTTATAGCTGCAAATTCTTGGCTGAGAAAATCTTTTTTTTTTTTTTCTTTTTTCTTCCTTTTTTTTTTTTTTAATGAGAGTGTGTGTACTGCAGTGAAATGTGAAATGATCATCTGTTGAACTGCCTCCATGCACATGGGCTGTTTTTGAGGTTGAATCCCTTCATATTCTAAGTGGCATAAGAATTAATTGGGGTTTTCCAGTATAAATATATTATAAAAATATATGTCCAGAAGCATGAAAATGTCTGATTCTCTCTATTTCCTGTTCATAGAATTGATGAACTCTTCCTCATAGAAAGGCAAACTTTTTTTCCTAAAACATACCCTTTGAGCAAGCAGGATACAAAAATGTAGAATTAAAAGGCAATTTGGGCATTTCATGGTTTCTATATAGGCCAGGAACTGCTATGAATTTAAATAAAGTCATTCTGAAAATCAGAAAATGTAGCTTAAACTCTTAATAAACAAATGATTAAGCATTGCCAAGTTGGCTGTAATTTGAGGTAGTTTATATGGAATATTCATTCATATAATAGTTAGTAGGAGTAGACTACTAGGGTTGAAGTTTGGCTTACTGTCTCTATATTCAATAATAGTAGCTACTATTACTCTTAGGTTACAGGAAGTTCCATTGACAAGGTACAGAAGTAGGCAAGTTCAGAGCAGACAGTATGGGAAATATATCTTTGATGTTTAGATATAAGTCTGAGCACCTGTAGTTTAGACAGTAAGCCAGTGAAGTGGGCTTCCAATCCTTGGATGACCTTGGGTTTAGATGCCTTTAATTATGGTACAGCAAGAGCCAATGAGTGAAAGCCATTGCTTTGCTTCTAAGGGTGCAGTAAAAATCCAACACTGTTTTTTAAAGCACATTCTAATAAATACTGTAAGGTTTGAAGTATATTCAGTGTATCATAGGATAACAACCGAGAGCTGTTTTCATCAGTTTTTTTTCACTACTGTGACCAAAAGACCTGAAGAGAATAATTTTAGAGGATAAACAGTTTATTCGGGGCTCACAGTTTCAGATGTCCGACTCCATTGTTCTGGGCCTGAGGTGAGGCAGAATATCATGGAAGAAGGGTATGGAGGAGGAAAACAGCTCAGGGCTTGGCACCAGGAAGTGGAGAGAGCTCTGCTTGCCCGATACAAAATATATACCCAATGGCCCCCAGTGACCCACCTCTTCTAGCCATACTCCACCTGCCTGTAGTTATCACCCAGCTGATCCATTCAAGTGAACTGATGCACTGATTAGGTTAATCATAACCCAGTCATTTCACCTCTGAACTTTCTTGCATTGTCTTATACTTGAGCTTTTAGTGGGACATCGCATATCTCAACCATAACAAAAGCTTTCTGTCTAGAGTCAGCTTGCCTGTGCTTCATTTCTGGTATTGCTACTTGCTAGCTGTGTGCTCTTAGGCAATTACTTAAACAAACCAAAAAGAAAACCCTCCCTAAGCTTCAGTTTCCCCACTTTTAGAATGTTGATGTTAATGGTGCCTCCTGCATGGGTTGTGAGAATACAATTGTGTAAACACATAAATTGCATGAGAGAGTGCTTGGTATACAATAAGCTCTCAACAAATGTTAATTATAGTTCTGGGAAATATTCATCTTTATTTGTCTAATAAGTTATGCTCATAAGTAGTGCTATTAATTGATCAAATGAAGATTATATTAATACATCATCTCTGAAACTCTGCTGTCAGCCTCACATATCTAGATCTTAATTAAGAATCAGGGGGCTGGGGTTATGTCTCAGTGGTACAATGCCTGCCTCGCACATGGGAGGCACTGAGTTCGCTCTTCAGCACCACATAGAAATAAATAAATAAAGATATTGTGTCCATCTACAACTAAAAAATAAGTAAAATTAAAAAAAAGAATCAGGAAGATTTTTATCCTCAGAGGCAGCTCCCAAACTCCTCTAAGCATACTTATATCAGATGTTTGGTTCTGTAGAGGGTACCAAAGGGAAGGAACATGAGGGTCACGGCCTCAAGTGACCTTCTTCTGAGACTCTAATTGTTTCATTTGCATGTATTTCTAGAAGAAAAATCAATCAAAAACCCCAAACCATTTCACATACATACACACACGCACACACACAAACATACAACCACACCCATATCTATTGCATTGCAGAAACATTGTACCAAATTATAGTTCAAGAACATATGAAAATGTTTGTTTTTCTAGGGGTTATTGCTTGTAACAAATGAATCAGTCAGAATTAGAAGATGACCACTTGAGCTCACAGTCCTCATACCCCTTCCTTTTGGTGTCCTCTCTAGAGCCAAACAACATCTGAAATGCATAGGCTTAAAGGAATTTGGGGGGCATTCACTGAGGATACAGGGTCTTATAATAGTTGTGGTCTGTGGACTTTGAAGATAATTTATCTTAAAATTAACTAGGTTTGTCAATAGTTGTTTAAAGCAGACAGAGTATCAGTACTGCTTTCAGGCTATTGGGACTACTGACACACTTACCAATTGTGCTTAGTTATGTGCTTGTGTGAAGGATGGCACCATTATTTTGTCTCCTTCTAGGCCTGGCATCATGGGAATGTGACCTGCATAGTTACACAGATAACCTGTGTTTGGTTTAATGCTCTGCCATAGTTTTCCTCAAAATCTTAATACCTTTAAAAACAAGAGACCCTGTATTTTTTAAAATAAGATTTAAAAATATATATATTTTTAATGATAGATGGACATAATACCTTTATTTTATTTTTAAAAATATGTTTTAAAATTATACATGGACACAATATCTTTATTTTGTTTGTTTATTTTTTTATGTGGTGCTGAGGATTGAACCCAGTGCTTCACGTGTGCTAGGCAAGCACTCCACCAGTGAGCCACAACCCCAACCCTGTATTTTTATTTTGCATTGGGTGCCTCAAATAATGTAGCTGATCCTGACCCTGTTAGGATATAAATTTCTGATGGGTAGAGTAAGACAACTGAGATTTCAAATACAGGGTTGAAGTACAGAACAACTATTTTACCCCTAACCCCAAATCACCTATAGGCTTCCCCAAATATGAAGAAAAGGGATTGCAATGGATGTCACTGATAGCTCCTCTGGGCAGTGTAAGGGCTTCTTTCTGGGCAGGTGTCTTGGTTAACTGGTCATGAAGCAGCCATGCATGATGAGTAACCTCATATAGACATAGTATCCTGCAGTTTGCTCTCTCTGGTCTTTTAGATTTCCAATAGGTAGGTTACTGATTTCAAGATGCACCATCAGTACTTATGAGTTTTGATTCACATGGGGGTCAAATAATCATTTTGCTCCTATTTTTAACCACAAGTCATTTCCTATGTCCTGTATAGGAGTTTTTAAAGTCATACCCCAATTTTTTGCTGGCATTCCTTTTCCTGTGTGCCAGCTACCACTATATCACACTCCTCTGAGCCATCCATCAAGCATCCCTTATTGAAGTTAGCCAGTGGTTGAAAGAAGGAGAGGGACTAGAAATATCACTCTGGGAAAAGCATCTCAGGATTCTTACATGGAAAAGATCTGGCCTCTAGTGAATAAAGATTTTTCAAGTTGTCGACCACAATTTCAATTGTTTGTATTCTAGAATTTGGGGGAAATAATCTTCCTTTTTGAAAGAAATTTGACCTGTACTTCCTAACTTTAGAGGCATAATGTTGAAAGAAAGTAATCACATTGCCTTACTTTCTCAATCACCTGAATGTAGTTTTGAAGGACCTGAGACAAAGTAAGGGAAAAGAGGTGAAATTCATGTTTATTCAGTATCTGTTCAGCTTGAAATAAATTTCCTTCAGTATTTTAATGCTTTCCATCATCTTGTGTGGGTGGCACTACTCCTATTTTATGGATGAAGAAACTGAGACTCTGAGCAGGTTAAGAAAGTTAATTATTCAGAGTTATACAGATATTAAGCAAATGTATTCCAAAGTCTGTGCATTTAATATATCATGTGGCATTTTTACTTTAGTCATTGCCACGTGGGATGTAGATATGCTAGATTTTTCTTAGGAAAGGTATGGTCAGGTTAAATAATAAGGAGATGCATAAAAACTGCTTTCACATATTCATGCTTTGTATGTTTTTATATTCATGATCATCTAATATTCATCATGTATATCTATCAGTAATAAAAGCTTCTGGAGATTTCCCTAAATTATGATATATCTGAAAATTGATATATTTTCAAGAGGAAGAGGGGACTTTGTTAATTTGTGAACTTACACAGTTTTTTCTTTTTTGTAATTGAATGTTAATGCTTATTACATTTGGCAGAAAAGTTTTGGAAAATAAGTTCTCTTTCAAGTTATAAAATATTCACATACATTTGTTATTCGAAGCAAGACTGAGTAAATTGAAATAGGGGAAGTTAGATTTGCCCTTTGGTTTGGCTTATGTTTTGATGCTTTTATGTGTGCTGAAATCTTCTCCTGCCATGAACACTAACCCTCTGTTGTAGCAGAGGGAAAATGTTTACTGATCTAAAAGTTTGTGTCAGATGACATATGTGTGATGTAATGACTGATAGTCATTAATGTTCTAGAAAGGCACTTGGCTAATTTTTCTCTTCTTCAAAACAGAGGCTATATTAGGCTTAATTTTAAACAGAGATCCTGTGGTTTGGAGTTTGCTATTTGTTACTTTTTCTGTACTTAAAACTTCCTTCCACTCTGTTTATTTGTATGGTATTGATATAAAAAATCATTTTAAGTCACGCAGACGTCTGAGAGTGTTTTGGTCCGTGACTTTTTAAATGAGCCTGATTTTGGCTGATAACACAAAGGAATATGTGATGAAACCATTCAGAGACCCACTTCCTTCATTGCCATTGGCAAGTAGAAACAATGTGCTGATAGACTGAAAAGGAGCTATAGAGGACATGATGCTGTTGCTCAACTTGTTTTCTGTATGATCACGTAAAAGCTAAAGAAAATTATGTCTGTAAAGGTGCTAGAACATTGGATGAGAAAGTAGGGCACAAGAATTTGCAACCATATATTTGAGGATGAATGGGAGTGGTAAAGAAATGGATGGCAGTAAAAAAAGTTTACATGTTTTCACCCTGTAATTTCACTCTTGGATATTTAGCTAAGAAAATAGTTCACAAAGGAAAAAATACATTCATCAAGTTGTTAATATTAATTAACAATAATATTATACTATTAGTTTCATTTGTAAGAAATTTCAGTATTGATTACTAGCTTTCCATAGTTTGAAAATGACTAGTCTTTTTGAGTACTACTATTTGATGTGGTGTCATTCACATCATTATTTCATTATTTTAAAAGCTAGACAACCATAAACCATTTCATATAGTTGAAGAAAGCAGTATATGAAATAGTATATAGTAAGTAACAAATAATGAAATAGATATCTATAATAGATAAGTGTGCAAATATTTGGAAGGAATAAAAAACTGAAAATAGAGTGTTTGTTTTAGATAAGTTTAATATCTTAATTTAATATTCTGATCATAATTTGATGAGAATAAATAATTTTTTGTAACAGTGTGAATGTACTTAATACTGCAGTACCGCATACTTAAGAGTAGTTAAGATGGCAAATTTTATGTTATGTATGTTTTATCTGAGATAAAATATAATACCACAAATAATAACTTTTTTTGTAAAATGGGATGTGGTCACAAACTCCTGGTCTTCATTGTTATTTTCTGAGTGAGGCATTACTTTTTTATGCATATACTCTAAAAACTTATTTTTCTGGTCTCAGAATGTTTAGAGCTTTGGATTATCATTCCATATATGAATTGGTTTATTCCTGTTTATTCAAAAGAGAGCAATTAGATAACTGAATGGTATGTTGGAATGAATATATGGGTAAGAGTGGGTGGTCTCTTGCTCTGTCTGACCCTCTTACTCCTTCAGCTAAACTAAAGAAATATACAAAGCTCTTTCACAAGTATTTAAAATTTTCTTCACCCAGGTCAGAGTACAATCTAGAATGCAGTTTCCAAAATTTACATCAGTGTATCATTGTTCTGTTCAGTTTCTGTGTGACTGCATGATCTAGACCAATGTTGTCCAAAAGAAGTTTGTCCAAGCCACTAATGTGAACCACATATATAATTTTTAATTTTCTAGATGCCATGTTAAAGGTAAAATGAAAAAAATGTTTAACAACATATTTTATTTAGCTGTACACATAAAAAAATATTATCATTTAAACATGTAATCAAATAAAAGTTATTAATGAAATGTCTTATATTTTATAGCAGGTTTTCAAAATCTGGCTTATTTTATACTTGCAGTCTATTTCAAGTGCTTAGTAGCCACATGTGGCTAGTGTCTGCTTTATTGAACAGTACAGCTGAAGACATATAGAATTGCCAAATCACAATTTCATATTGTTTCTTTCTCTTTTGTTGGTTTTTTCCTTTTCTTTAATCCTTTCAAATTCTTGTTTATAGAGTATCACTGACCAAGTGACTTTCACTCACTAGATATGAATAACAAAACAGTTGAGAATCACTCTTAGTTTCTTTAGGAACCTTTGCTCATATAAACCATGCTTTTAGGTATTATTTTAAAAAGTTATCAAACTTTGTGTCAACAAACTTGGGTCCTAGTTTGAGCCCTTTCTGTTTTTTTTTTTTTTTTTTTTTAACTTTGGACCTGTCACTTCATTTCTCTGAACTTCACCTTCTTCACTTTTCTCTTTGATTCATTTAGAAACATTTGATTGGTGCTTATACATCTAGCATGGTGCTTATTTTCTAGTCAGATTCTCAATAAATGTTTATTGTATCTACATATTTATAGCAAGGGACTTGCGATTTTATATTTTCATCAGTTCAGGATTTCAGAAACCATTGGGTCCTTTTGGGTCATTTAGTGGCAGCTCCTAGACAGGAGTGTGGTTGTTGGCATTTTTTGGTAACGATAATGTAATGATATGGTCTAAGTTCCAGGGCTTTGGGAGAATAAGTTAATTCAGACAAGATATGTAAGTGTAAAGTATTATAACATTGAAGTTATGCTTCCCTGGATTTAGGTATGTAATGCTAATTGACATTAATGTGGGTGGTACATACATCAAGGAGAGAACAGACCTATTAGTGTATAAAAAAATTCCACTTTTAATAACCATCTGGTATGCTTTACTTCCCTGGGGCATATGTGCTTTTTATAAATTGAATGCATACTTCTTTATCTGTATGTTCTTCAATCTGCATTTGAGTTTTCTGCTTGCTAGTGTCAGCTTGAACAACTGCCTAGATTGTAAATTTAATATTAGGATTTTTATCTTGGTAAATTATCAGATTTAGAAATTTGATCATCTGTCTGAAATAGAGATTTCTAATTCAGAGGTAATCATGGGGTACCCTCTTTTGCTAAAATTTCCTTCTACTTGATGTTTGATCTTTAAAAAAAATTAGTTCTTTGAGACATACTCAGAAGCAAGATGTTTCTAATATTACAATAAAAGTATTAATGGATACATTATAAGGAAATGAAAATCTTATCTTTTTGTGTCAGTGATGAGAGAAAAATATAAAAGTGGCCTCCAATTATCTGTAATTGTATGAGGCTTTCTTTCATTATCTTATCTATCTTCCTGTTTAATCCCATCTAGCACAATTATTCCTTTTGTATCAGTTTTCTGTAAATGGAGTTCTGAATGGTTTGAATTGTGAGTTAACAATTATTACAACCCTTATAACCCTAGCAGCCCTCCCCTCCCCTTTCTTTCCCTTCCCCACATTTTCTCTCTTTAAATAAAGGGGCACAAATCCTGTTTCCTAGAGATTATTTTGTAATATTTCTCAATAACTCTAACAAAAAGATGTGCCATCTTTATAACAGTATCGATGAATAGAAACTCTCATAGTATCTATAATAATTCTGATATGTGTTTCTCTCTATAGTAACACAAAGAAGGTAATGCTCAGTGTTGCTTGAAAGTACCAAATGTAACGAAGGATAAATTAAGGTTCTATTTTAAAAGATATTTTGGGTAAGCCTAATGAATATACAGAAACAAGTTAGTGGTAAGTAAAAAGACACTTTAAACATTGGACTTTAAATGAATTTAAATGTGTTTTCATACTACCTAAGAATCATTAATGAATGTGCTGGAAGACTAGCAGCTCTCTAACTTCACTGGGCTTTTCGATAGAGGAGCCACTTGTATTTTTATTTTTGAGTTTTAGTTCATATGATTTCTAAGTCTTTTATAGCAGAATATTAGATTTCAAGGAAATCTAACCCCTCTCAAGCCAAATTTTGACCACCTCTACTCATCTAAGACTGACTTCTGGTTGTCCTTCATATTTTGTTCATTTGATTCCCCTGTTAGAGTGATGAACTCAAAGCCATGTTTATTCTTAAGGATTTTTTTTTTCCTGTGAAAGTGGCAGGTTTTCAGGGCCATATCCCTCCATCAGTCATTCCACATTTGTGATTTAAGGTAAAAGTATATAAGAAGATTAAGTGGAGGTCAGAGTCTCAGGGAATCCCACAAGTTTTGGTCCTTATGGTCAAATTTGTCAACTACTGGTTTGACACATTAGATAAGGTTACTGATCCATAGTTTTTATTTGTTTTTGTCTTATCTCATTCCAAGATCTTTGGAGGATACCTGTTGTTTATTAGATTAATTCAAGGCTTCTCACTGTGACATTCAAAGATCTCTGAAGAGTCCTACACAGATCTGTCTAATCCTAACTCCTATTTCTTTTATTTGTTCTTTTTAGATTTACATGACAGTAGAGTGTATTTTGTCATAATGACCTATTTTGACATATTATGAAGTATAACTTATTCTAATTAGGAACCCATCCTTGTGATTGTACATGATGTGGTTAACTTCCATTTCCACAGAAACTAGTTGCCAGTCAAGCTAGCCTATCTTCTTAAAAGATCAAGCTAATTTTCTATCAAGGAATAAAATAAATGGCATGCAATGGGATACTGTTCTGCCTTTAAAATGGAAGAAATTCTGTCATTTGTGACAACATGGATGGAATTGAAGAACATTATTAATGCAAAGTAAAATAAGCCAGAAAGAAAGACAGATGCCACATTTTATTGCTTGTATTTGGAGCCTAAAATAATTGAATTTATAAAGAATAGTGGTAAAGTAGTTACCAGAGACTTGGGTGGGGGTGAAATGAGATCATGAAAGGCATAATTTTTTTATAAAGCCTCAGATAGAAGGAATAAATTTGACTTTTTAGATAAATTGCACAGCATTGTGAATATAGCTAATAATTGACTACTGTGTATTTAAATATTAAGACTAAATTTCCAATGTACTGATTATAAAACATGTTGAGTAAGTGAGGTGATGAGTATGTTGATTAGCTTGATGTAATCATTCCACCTTAAATTAAAAGTACAACACCACTTTGGACGCCTTAAACAATTTTTTTTTGCTAATTAAAAGAATAAGAAAAGATACAAACAGCTTTATTGACATACAATTTGCATTCCAAAATTCACCTATTCCTTGGCAACTTCCATTCTATTTTCTGCTTCTGTGAGTTTGACTGTGTTGGATACCTCATATTCATCAAGTCATAATGCAGCATTTGTCCTTCTGTGATTTGTTTATTTCAAGGTTTATCCATGGTGTGGGATATGAAAGGCTTCCTTGATTTTCTTCCTTCCCTCCTTTTCCTCGTTCTCCTTTTTCTTTTTCTCTTTTCCTTTTTTGGTACTGGGAATTAAAAATGCTTTAACACTGAACAGATCTCCAAATTAAATCTCCAAATACTAGGGATTTTTTAATTTGGAGATTGGCTCTCACTAAGTTGCCAAGGCTGGCTTTGAACTTTCAATCTCCTGACTCATCCTCCTGGGTTGTTGGTACTACAGGCATGTGCTACTGCATTTGGCTGATTTCCTTCTTTTTCAAGGCTGTATAATGCTCTATTATACTTATATACACATATTCTTTACCCATTTATCTGTCAGAGGACAATTTGGTTGTTTCTGCCTCTTGGCTGTTGTGAATAATGTGGAAAACAAATTTCTCCTCAAGGTCCTTTTCCAGTTCTGTTAGATAATTATCCAGAGTGGGATAACTGCATCATATGATAGTTACATTTTTAATATTTTGAGGAACATCCATACTAATTTTCATAGTGACTGCATTATTTTATATTTTAAGTAACTGTATACAAGGGTTACCTCTTCTTCACAGCCTCACCAACACTTATTTTTTGTTTTTTAAATAATATTAAAACAGGTGTGAGCTGATACCCTACAGCAGGTATAAGGTGATTTGCATTTCCCTAATAATTAGCAATATTGAGCACCTACACTTTTTTTTTTTAAATGGATTTTTTTTTTTAGTTGTAGTTGGACACAATACCTTTGTTTTATTTATTTATTTTTATGTGGTGTTGACAATCGAACCCAGGGCCTCGAATTGCTAGGAGAGTGCTCTACTGTTGAGCCACAGCCACAGCCCAATCAACTTTTAATGTGACTTCTGCCTCTACCTCTTCATCAAGATCACTCTTAAGGCCAAACCCAACAATTTTTTCTTTTTTTGTCCCATTACATGGCCTTTATGCGTTGGCACTGTTATCCATTCTCACTGTTTTGGAAATCTTATCTGACTTCCTTAAAATTATGGCCATTCCTACAGCCATTATTTCTTTGTTCTTTTTGTTTCTTTCTTTCTTCTTCCTTTAAATGTTGTGTTCTGTCTGATCTGCTGCAGTCTACTTGATATGCTTTCACTGTTTAAATAATTTTTATATGATTCAAATTTTCCCTTATGGGACATTTTGATTTTATTTTTTTTAATGTATAAGCACTATGTTAGGAACTATGAGGGAAGGATGACAAAAATTAATCAGAAATAGTCATTACTTACTTTCATATTCAATGAATATATGTACTTTTCCTAGAATATCTTGTCCTATCATACACAAACACCTGTTCATGATTCATTTAATTGATTTCACATGCCACTATTATGGTTCATGACTTATAGTTTGGGAACCACTGAGGATAAAGCTGAAAATGGGTCTGAGGACTAAGCTTAGTGTTCCTTCAACATTTAAGGCCCACTAAGTATTGTTTGTCCTTCTAGTGAATGGTTCAAACTAACATACAATTTAAATTTTTTTGTCTACTTTAAAAAAATGTAAAATTAGAATTCTTGTTTTCTGTTGTTTTAGGGGCATTATCTTCACTTCTTATTTATATAGTAACCCTGCTGATTCCCACTTTGGTAGATTTAGCAAAGGGATTAACAGATTTATTTGATATATAAATTAGTAGTAGTAGGTACTGAGCAGGAACCTGAAGTTTATGTCAGTGTTTTATGTGAGTCAGTTTTTAGATTTCAGTTACAAATCTATTATGGGAGTCCAGTCATTTTTCTTCCTTATCCTCTCCACTATCTCATAATTCTTATTAGTTTGGATGGATGACATCACCGAGAATTACAATCTAAATAGCTGATATTTTACTGACGTGTGCACCTTCATATACATCCATATGTATACATAGGTTCTTTTCATTTGTTGCACAGGTCTTTACCCTTAGAAAATAAACTGAAAACAATTTCCATAGTTATATACTGTGTGATAGATCACTATTGTATAACAACTTTTTTGCTCCAAAAGTCCTGGTCAGAAAATTATATGGTGTGTTACATAGCATAGCATTAATATAAAATTTTACATTTGGTTTAGGTGACACAAGATTAAAGAAGTTATAACACCCTTGAACCATATCCATTTATGCTGTGTTAACCAAGCCTCCCACTCCTGAAGATTTTTTCCTTTTGAGAAGAGCTTCTACTGATTAACAATAAACTGTGTCTTTTCTACTTGATGGCTCTTTGCTCAGAAAGTTTTCCTTGAAGTTAAAGGAGTCATGTAGATAATCTGGTTCTGAATATCTAAATTGCATTTAAGCTTCAGGAAAGCTAAGGATAATATTTGATGATGAGGTGTTTTTTTGTTGTTTGTTTGTAATTTGGGGGTAGAGTGAAGTGATTTAGGGAGTGCCTTTGACATTAATACTATTTATTTAAGTTTGGAATATCACATATTAAAAATAAGATTTATGTTGGCATGTTTTTAATTTAGAAAAAAGATAAAATTATAGAGAAGGTTAAATTTGGGTTTTGCACATGCAAAAATGGACCACAGAAGCATTTAAAATTTTCCTGTTTTTTACTGTATGTACCTCCAGTATAATGCAGACCCTATATATGCATATGGGAATAATTAAATACAGAAATGCACTCTACTTTTTAGCCAGAAAGTATGCCTGGAATATGTGGATAAGCTTGGATATTTGTCTAATGTTAATTGGAATATTGGTTTTCAGTTAAAGATGCCAAATCTTCAGAAAAGTAATTGGATTTAGCTTCCTATTTAGCAAACTACTTCAAATCCCTGAAGTATCCCACATCCGAAACTAATTTTTCTTGATTGTATCAAGTTTAGTCATGAGCAGAACAAGGGTTGACATAGTTTTTTAATATTTAAAGCATTTCTTGACAAGGTTTCAACACTGTTGCTTGTCTACAAACTTTATTGCCAGGCACACTAAACAGATGCAATCTTCACATTTTGTAGAACCAGTATAAAAACTTTGAAAAATTGTCTTCTTGAGATTAACCACATTTCTTCCTTCTTTTCCTGTTTACTTAAATTTAAACTTAGATTTTGACCAGATTTTTTTAAAAAATTCCACAAAAATGGTGTGTTTCTTACTGGTTTTTATAGAATCTTATATATGTACTAATTTAAATGCTTTAGATTCAGCCAGGGGAATATATTTTCTGCTGGCTTTTGGTGGTTTTTGAGTCTTGGAAGTGTTATTCGATCTATAAATGTTAAACATGATGTGTCAAAATGTTTGGGGTTCAAAGGAAAAAAAATTCTCTTAGAAAAAATAGGGTATATTTTGATCAGTGAAATTCAGGGATGAAGAGATTCAGTTTAAGGAATTAATCTGTTAAATATTTATTGAATAACTGGAGTTCTTTGGACTAGGAAGAAGTGTATGAGGTGTTTATAACAGTTTGTATAGCCTCAAGAAACATGATTTTCTTATGTAGATAATAATTCTAAAGATGAATAAATGTTATCTCAGTCTATTTTTTTGCTATTCAGGATAATCACAACTATCTGAAAAATAAAATGTATATTAAGTGAAATATGAGCAGATTTATTATACATACTTTTTAAAATTAAAATGTTATCAGATGAACATAATTTTAATTGACATTAATAATGACTAGTAGGAGCCACACAGCTCAATAATAGATTATTTTAATGTATTTTTTGTACTTGGACCTATTTTGTTAGAAAAAATTCACAGCCATGCTTCTGTATCATTTCTCTTCCAGGACCCCAAACTATTTAGCATGAATATACGTACTGAATATTTTAGTTGAATAGATTTTCAGTCTGTATCCGGGGTGGAATTAATTTTCAGACCTCACATTGTTCATTACTGTGTCACAGTGCCTAGCATAGAGTCTGATGTGATGTGTCATTGTAGGTGCTCAGTACATATTTGTGGAACCCTCTGGTTCTTTTAGAAGCAGTTGGCATTCCTTGTGGGAGTTTCTGGAGGCCTGTCTAATGTTTCTGCCAGGAATTTCCTCTGGGCCAGGATACTATTTGCTAATGAGATATATACTTTACAACCTACATGCCTGTGTTTATCATTCCTACTCCAGTCAGTACAGGTACTTGGTTCTCATTGTGTTTTGGGACTTTCAGTTTTGTCACTGGAATTTTTATGATCCCTTTGTGCTTAGAAAACAGTTATAATCTTGGAACAAGAATAGGCTCTATCATCCTTTTGGTGTTAAGTTGCAAGCATTTGAAATGTTTATGTTTTATATCACTTGGGGTAAATTATATGTCACATCTCAATTAGGTTTACCTTTTTTTAAGAAAAAATGTTTTTTATGAGCCTGAGTCCCATCGACTAGAAATGATGTTGTAAAGTACTTTATCTTTTTGAAATAACAATTGTTTTCCATAAAAAAATTGAAAGCTGTTGACTACAATGTTTGATACAGATAAATAGGTAAAGTTAGGTAATATTAGATACCCAGGATCTAGAAAAAGTCCACTTACTTTTTGCTATGAGTTAACTTTTCTGGACTCTTCATAGTCCACACTAGATGATAGGTTAAATGACAGCTCCCTTAGCCTCCAGTGATCCAGATAAAATATAGTTTCACTAGTAAAGATGAGGAGAACCAGTATTCCTAAAACCCTTGGTGCCTGAAAAATCATTTTAACTTTTAGCTTTCTCTAGGTGGATAATTCACTGGGACTATGAATGAATGGTGTTTTAGTTAATCATTCTCTTATAAAGACTTGAGTTAATTTTTGTTTTGTTTTGAACATTCTTTTTTTAAAAAAAGGAATGTTTTAAGATAGGCTTCCATATTAAGTGTTGCAAAATCAAAGAACAGGAGCATTTTAAACCTTTAATTTAAATTATCAAGTTGTTGCAAATTTTATGACTTAATATTGCTACCCACATCATTGGAAATGCAAGGGTGATTCTTTATTCCCTGAGAGTATCTTCTTCACTAAGTGTTCAAACTTCATTATTTTTAGAGCTCCTTACAGGAAATTATGAAAAGAATATGTGTTCTTGGTTCTGTCTTGGAGGACCACCCAGCACAATTAGAGCAAACAATTGCATATGGAAGCAAACATGGAGTATTGGTACTAGTAGCTAAAGACAGGGGCTGCCCATTGGACCTTTGCTTATGGTGAATTAAAAACCAAACTCAGCAAAAACCCAGCCTCCCAGAGTGGACTGAGAAGGAGGCAGCAAGCACATATTTTGTAATTTAGGTTAATTAGTAGAATTTTCCTTGACTGTGTCAGCCCTAAACTACCCCCATTGCTTATCTCCAAGGAAAGTAATGATTGACTTTTGATTGTATTTTATGGTGAAATATGTTTAAATCCCACAAAGAGAATTTTTATAAAGGCCCCTCTTAGAAATATTTTGTCTTATGTAACCTTTCTATTTTTTTAAAAAGAATTGAACATTATCGTTGTAGAAAATTTGTAAAATTTATACAATTACAAAACACAAAATGAAAATACCCATAATTTCTTGTGAACGTTTTCCTCTTCATGTATATACATTGGTGCATTATTTAAAAAATTTGGGTCATCATATAAATCTGTTTTTTCTTTTAATTTCATCTCAGGAATATTTTATGTCATCTTAAATATTACAGTAGCATCCTATTTAACGTTACATCGTGTGGCTTTGTCAAAACTCAATCAGTTCTTTAGTGTTGGATAATTTGGTTACTGTAAATAATACCATAGTGAATATATTTTGGAGTAAAACTTGGTTCATTCTTGACCATTTCCTTAGGCCAAATTTCCAGATGTGGAGTAGATGGGCCAAGGTCTATGTATTTTTGTAAAAGTTTCCCTCCAGCAGCACATAAGATAAGATAGTCTACTTCTCAGCATCTCTAGCAACACTGGAAATTACTATTAAAACAGCAACAAAATCTTTGCCAGTTTTATCGATGAAAATTGTATCTCTTACTTTTTGTGTGAATTCGTTTTATGGTTAGTCTTGATCTTTGTTGGCACTTGGGATGCTCCAGCTCGTCTTTCAGGTCCAATGCTGGATGTGGGGACTGAGTGCGGAGGTTAGTCTAATCCCCAGTTGTTAAGCACTTTTTAATCTATTTTTTTCAAGGCCTTCTAGTGGCATACTCTCCTACACATGCTTTGGAACTCAAGGAGTATGGAGAAAATAATAGTTTTTGGCCTGTATTAATTCTGGGTTTCTTCCTGCCTTTGGGTCTTATTTACAGTGCTTTAAAGTGGAACGTTTTCCAAGACATATTTATATTTCAGACTGTGACCCTTGAGCACATCTCCTTTATTGGATTTGCCTTAATTTTGCCTCCCTTTCTCCCAGCCTGAGTAGCCAATCACCTAGTTATCAGTTTTCTAAAATGTCTTCAGTGGAATCTCAGGGACTCCATGGACCATCGGGCCATCATGATAAAGGATGGGAAGATCAGTCTTCAACCTGAATACCTCAACTTTTTTTTTTTTAATTTGACATCACTGATGATTTCAATTTTTAGCAAGTTTGCCAACTACTGCCCTAGTTACCATAATTTTTGCAACTTTGAAAGAGTCTTTGAGGCTGTCTGACTCAGCCTCCTGCTTATTTATATCCCTGGTTTACAGGCTTACTTGGTTTATTTCAACATTCCTAAGGAAGCAGAGGGGTTTTTCTCCCTCTTTTCCTTTGGGAGCAGCATAGTAATAAGTTGGGTTAATCTTGGTCAGATATTATAATTGGCTCACACAGTGGTTCTGTTTTTTATTAGTTTGTTCTTTTTAGGTATACATGACAGTAGAGTGTATTTTGACATACATACATGGAGTATAACTTGTTCCAATCAGAATCCCATTCTTGTGGTTTTATGTTATGTGGAGTTTCACTGGTTGATATATGAACATAGGAAAATTATGTCTGATTTATTTCCTATTCTCATATCCCCTCCCTTTTCTTTATTCCCTTGTGCCTGCATCAGTGAACTTCTATGCCCCCATTCCACCTTGTGTGTTAGCAACCACATATCAGAGAGAAAATTTGGCCTTTGGTGTTTTGGGACTGGCTTATTTCACTTAGCATGATATAGTCTCCAGTTCCATCCATTTATTGGCAAATGCCGTAACTTAATTCTTCTTTATGGTTGAGTAATACTCCATTATGTATATATACCACATTTTCTTCATTTATTCATCTGTTGAAGAGCACCTAGGTTGGTTCTATAGCTTAGCTATTGTGAATTGAGCTGCTATAAATATTGAAGAGGCCGTATCACTGTAGTACGCTGATTTTGACTCCTTTGGGTATAAACCGATGCATGGGATAGCTATATCAAATGGTAGTTCCACTCCAAGTTTTCTGAGGATTCTCCATACTGCATTCCATAGTATTGGACCAATTTGCAATCCTACCAGCAATGTTATTAGTGTAGATTTCCCCCCACATCCTTGCCAACATTTATTTATTGTTAATTGTGTCCTTGAAATTGCCATTTTGACTGGAGCAATATGAAATCTCAGTGTAGTTTTAATTTACATTGCTTCAATTGCTAGCAGTGTCAAATAGTGTTTTTATTAAAACTTTTATTAGTGAAAAAATTTAAAAACCAGAAGACTTCAAAAAATTCTCTTGAAAAATCAGAGGTTCTGGAAACACAGGGCCTGTATTCATTCTCTCATGATGAGATTGGGTTATCCCCTTCACATGGATCGTGCCTTCTGTCTAATAACTTCCACCACTGGTATTGTCACCTGTCACTGATCCTGAAAATAAGTTATCTTTTATCATCAAGTTTGTGCTTCCTCTCCTCCCTTATTATAAAGCTACAAGGAAGAAGAAATTGCTTTTATTACCCACATTTATAAACATTTAAAAATGAATGGTGAATTGAAAAGTTACATAAATTTCAGGATTCGGGACACTATACTGACCAGTACTGACCCCCGAGGTCTGTTAAAAGGTATTGCCTGGAGACAATTATTCCTTCATTCATCAACAAACGTTATTTAAGTGCCTATTGTATGCTAGACCACTGAGCTGTGATGCACAGTGATGGCCACTGTGCCAGGTCACTGAGGCCTCAACAGTGCATAAGGCAGGCATGGTCCACACCATTATAGAGGCTACATTCTAGTGGGGCTGTCCAAATTATTTGGAATCTCTGGCTTACAAGCAATTTATAGGCATAAATGGCCATTCCGATGGAGGCTGTCAACGAAGGAGCTAATTATCTTCTCTTAGTGATCAGAAAATGATACAGAAGCCCCATTGTTCCTTTTCTCTTTTATGTGGGTAGATAAGAGAAGGGGCGTTTGCTTCTCTGATACTCTTGAGTTTCTTCTAGGAAAATCTTTATTTATCTATACTTGCCTAATGGATACTTAGGAGAGACTCTGGGCAGGTGAGTCAGGGAGGGATACCATGGTTGTTCTTCTCAAGTAGTTTCCAATCTCATTGGGAAGATGAGATACACATTCCAATAACTACAATAGGTATAACATTTTAAAGTAGTAGTTAGGTTTGGGGTATAGCCCACAAAGCTGCTTTAAACATTTATTGTGAATAATATACTAACCCCCATTAAGTATGTTATTCTCTACTAGCTTCTTATTTCAAATGTATACTACTAGCCAGTTCCATTTTGGCACATTGTTAACTAAAAGAGTCTTCTGGGAACTGGTTTGTGAAATAAACACAATTTATAGCATTGTTTCACTGGGAGAAATTCCTTCTATGGGCTTAAATACCCTACTAATAAACACTTTGGGAATGTTGTAATTGTAAGTTGGATATTTCCTCTTTTTAGGATTTCATATTCCTAGATTCATGGCATTGAAACTAGCCTTAGTCATGTACTCTAATCTTGTTGGGTATAGAAACTTCATTTAATGCAACTTTATGTTACACTAACAAATAATTTTCACCTCCTATGCCAATTCCCAAAAATTGGGGGTAGCTGTCTAAAACGCCAAGTTGAGAAGGATTCTCAGGTTTTACCCAGTCTCTAAGGCAAAAGTTGTCATAACTATTTAGTAAAGTCTGTCAATGACATGGAAAATAAGAATGTTTCAGTATATCTTGTCTATAAGAAAGGAGTTTTTTTTTTTTCCTGTCTCATCAAAGTCAATAATTGCTTTTAGCCATTGGAAGCAAGAAGTCTCAGTGCTATTTCCTTTCTAGTGTCCAGTCTTTCATTCAGCTACATTCTTTGGGGACTTCATTGAAGTATTAAAGAACAGGAAATAGAGCACACAATGAGAAGAGATGGAAACAACACGATTTCTAATAGTATGTTCTGTTTACTTTTTGAGTTTGCCACTTTCCTTTTCTAGGTTAAACCCAAGTGATTGAGACTATTTATGGCAGTGAACAACCTGTACGTCCTAGGTTCTGTGAGAATAGCACCATATCTATCTTATTCTCACATCCAAGCACAGTGCTAGCACATGGTAGGTACCTCAGAGTTAGTGAGGTACCTACCATCTTTGGAGGAAGTTTAGTTTAGTGCTCTTCAAAGTATCATGACGTTGGTTCCTCTGGATGCTTAAGCAGGATATTATTATTATTATTATTAAAAATGTATGTTAAAGGATAGATGTATGAGTTCCTTCATTGCTGGTTCTGATTTGGTCTTTGAGATTTTGACAGTTGTGTTCAGGACACAGTGTGCCTTTTCTGTGGAAAGGCTTCTGGTTAGTAGGTTGATGGATGTATTTTCACACCTAATGTTGAGAAACAAGAACTGACCATGAAAGAGCCATCTCTCTGGGGACACTGAGTGTGTGGCCTGCTTCTAGCATGGTGGCTTTGTGCAATGTAATTCTGAAGCTTAGGCTGGTGTTCCATTCCATTTTTTGTCAAGTTTTGGAGCTAGGTCATGAAGGGTCTTTTCACAGTGGAAACCATTTTCACTCAATTAATTGAATGAAAACAAAGGCTGGCCCGGTGCCCTGTGGTTACTGCTTTACAAGTAGGAGGCTCAGATTGAACTGCAGACTCCTCCGGTTATGGGTTGATGGGGACTGGGGTGGTGGCTCTGCCCCCTGGAGAGAGCTGGGTTTGAAAGTATCTTGTAGCCACCTTTCTGGTTGACTTAATAGATTAGGGTGGAAGGCCTAAGAAGGGAGAAGATAACCCTGTAAGAGAAGCCTGTCTCAGGCTGGAGAAGAGAGGGTGGAGGAGTTCGGGAATATGCTGACAGACTCCTTAAAGGTTTTTTTTAAAATATATTTTTAGACATTAATGGACCTTTATTTTATTCATTTATTTATATGTGGTGCTGAGGATGGAACCCAGTGCCTCACACATGCTAGGCAAGTGCTCTCCTACTGAGCCACAACCCCAGCCCTCCTTAAAAGTTTTTTTTTTTTTTATCTTCCCTCTCTTTGAAACAAATAAAACATGCAAATCAGATGGTGAGCTCAGTCTTTCAAGTATGTCACAGTGTGTCCATTTAGTCACATTTAGAAGGCCGGTAATGCCTTTAATTTGAAGTAGTTAAGAAGCATACCTTGCGTGTTACTTTTATTTTCTGCCCCCTGTAGTACTTAGCAAAAATCCCATTATGCAGTTGGGTGGAATTAAATGTTAAAAAGTTAATTCGTTCTGCATTCCATTAAAATTGCACTTTTTTTTTTAATGTGCACCGATCCTTACATCTTGTTTAAAGCCTATAATTTAAGCTCACACTGTGGTAAAGTCTTAAGTAACCTTTTGCCCTCCTCATTACCTTGATTGTTTTTCATCATATACATTATTTAGGGAGGATTGTGACAGTAAGTTAACTATGTGCTAATTAATGAAAATATCTGTCATTTAAAAAGTGAAATATAGAGACTTGGTATTTTAATTAAAACTGTACATTAGTATTTTAATTAAAACTGTAACTTTAATGGGGGGAAATAGATTTTAAAAGTGTTACTTGCTTGCTTTTTGAAATAGCCATGCTCAGATTAAGGCCAAACAATTGATTACATAATTGATAAAAATGGGGAGCTTCTTTAAAAATATTGAGCTATTGGCTTTTTAAATGTAATAATTTTCTAGTTAAATTCATTGTTACCTTATTATGTAAATATACTTATAGATTATGATGAATATAAACATAAAATGTTGTGAAACTAAATCCTAATGGTGGCGCAGAAACAAATACCTCTTTTTATTTGATTCCAAATATGTTACTATTTTGGCAAACTTGTAGTGAATTAATCATAAATAACTTTAGGGACTACAATTTTTGAACGTAGTATTTTAAATGCCTTAATAGCATTTGGTGCTTTATTTGGCCTGTTTTTATTTGATAACTGGTCTACCCTGTTAAAAATCAGATTCAGTGAGAATATTACTGATAATTGCAAACTTTATTCTCAGCACTGGAAAGCATCTGATATATAAAGCCCCCAGATTACCTTGAGTTTATTTAGCCTAGAAAATTTACATCCTTATATCACATCAAAGGAAAAAATTGCCAGGATAGGGAAGGGCAGGTGGAAGAAATGTATGAGCAGATTCTAAGATAGTGACTTTTTGAGTTTGAAGATGTCTTGGAAATTAGGTTAAGTTACCTCATTTAACAGAAGAAAGAATAGCAGCCTCAAATATTTAGTGAGCAGCTCAGAGTTCTTCAATAGCTGAGATGGAACAAAAACAGGGTCTCTGAGGCAGTGTGTTGGGTTTGAAAGAGATTTGAGGTGAGGCAGATCTGTGTTTCAACCATGACTTCACTGTTGACCACCTTTGTGACGTTGGGCAGGTTATTGAGGCTCTGTGAGTCTCGTTTTCCTCTTCTATAAAATGAGGACGATTTTTTTTTTTCATCTTATGGGCATTGAATGACATCCTAAGATAATGGAATTGAAGGGCTGGCTCAGGTTCTGGTCCTTCTAAGTGCCTCATCTGTATGGACACAATTATCTTTGCCAGGCCAGAGTCTTCTCTACAATACAGTGTTGTCTTGTAGCAGATCATTTATACAGAATAAGATGCTGTTTTGGCCTTGAGTTTTGGGCTTGCTGCTGGTCCAGCATCAGACACATGGGGGCGCTAGTATGTACTCAGTTTATGATGATAACATTGGAAGAACTGGGCAGGGCCCATGTTGAGGCCCCTCAGCACTTTTGTTCTGTGGCCTATGGACTCCTGCAATGTCCCCATTCTTATTTGATAGTGCAGCAGAGAAATCCACAGAGAGAGATTACTGAAGAAGCTGCTCCTTCCCCCCCCAACCGCTTTTTGCAAAAAAAAAAAAAAAAAAAAAGTTCCATGGAAACTTTCCCTATGAACCCTTTTTGAGAGATTTATGCAGATTATAACAAAAGAAGGGGGTCATTCCAGACTCCTCTTCCCAAGCAAAGAGGTAAAAACATAATTTTAGCAGGTATTAGTAAAAATTGAGAAATATTTTGTGTATGCTGGGATTCTTGCCAACATTTGTGTTCGCAACTCCCAAGATAGAACTAAGGTGAAAGTTTTTCCTCACTGCTCTCGGAAGATTGTTGAAACAAGCCGGCCATGATTCTTTTCCATTGCATCTGTGTTACTGAGGCTGCTCCAGACACTGTTTTGTGAATTCTTGGGCCAACGCAAATTGATTTACTTTTCACCAAAAGAGCTTTGTATTGAATGTTGACTGCAGGTGTGTTTTGTGGTAGGAGGTAAAAGGGCAAAAACTCAATGATTGGTAGTTAGATAAAGCAGGTGTAAGTCCTTTGGCTGTTTCCCAGCAAATTGCAAAAACAACCTGCTTTAATTTGGCGAAGATTTTTTTTTTTTAAAGTAACAAATGATTCAACAAACTGTGAAACCAGTTAGGTACATCCAGGGAATTTACAGCAACATTTCCATTATTGAAGATGGATCTTTGAATTTGTTTAGAGGAAATGAGAAAAGATCTAGGTCTGATGGCATTATACAAAACATAACATTTAAAAATACTTCTTTATCATCATCAATGATTGCTTGGATAGCCACTTATTAATATGTGAGTGTGATGATTACATAGTAATGATACCTAAAATTTGTGTGGCACATGTGTTTGTAAACTCAATCCCTTTTAATTAGATAAAAATATTCTTAATTATTCATAGAAATATGTAAATCTTCATGAGAACATTTTTTTTAGCAGATGTAGCAAAGAATGAGGTGTACTTTATTGATCATTTTGGGCAGAACATCAGAGAATGTTCCAGCAGAGTGCAGCAAAAGCCAATTATTGCAGAACGTACTCATGTCTTTCCTTAGTCAGCCTGGAATGTGGAGACATAGAGTTGTTTCGGATATTTAAAATGATGGATACAAACAGTAAGAGGTCCTGGAACAGTGCTCTCTGCACTGCTGCCCTCATCCTCCAAGAAGTCTCAAACAAGAAAGAAAAGCTTGCTCTTGTTTTTAACTCAGCAACGCAGATCCTTCTTCAAGAAAGAATATGGTGGTAACTTCAAATGACATAAAAATAGCAAAACTTTTTTTCTTTCTTTTCTTTTAAATTTGACTCTTTAAAAATATAAACTAAATATTAGGATTCTTCATCAGAAAATACATATGAGAAGGAAAAAAAATAAAAACTACCTTAATCCCCAAAAGAAAGATCATAGTTTAAGTTTAGTGTGTATCCTTCTAGATTTGTGAACGTGTGGTATTATGTATAAATATAAATAAGAAATATAAATATTTTTAAATGGGGCCATATGTCCATATGTTACATATTTGGAAGGTGCATGTCTTATATAAATATAAATCATATATAAGGTTATGGCAACTCTAGATTTTAATAAATATAGTTATTCTTGCTGCTAGTTTCAGTAGTTTGTATGCTTCCGCCTTTTTAAAAAATGTGTTCTACTGCTTCATAGTAACATGTAAGTAATTCATTTCACTTTTGTGAATAAATATTATTCTGATGCAGACCACTGTATATTTGATGTGTACCACAAGGGATAAATATTTACCATTTCAGATTAGCTGATTTTTTTCTTTCAGTTGGTGATTTACTTTAAGAAGCTTCACTTTCTAACTTCAAGCCCGCTTTTAGAGAAAGAGTGATATTTTTTTACTAATATTTGATTACATAGTAATGATACCTAAAATTTGTGTGGTAAAAATTTGATGTTTAAAAAAAAATATCAGTTAAGTAGGAAACTAGATGTTCAACATTTCTTGCTTTCCATCTACCAAAATTTACTTACTTTTGATTGCCCTACTTAACTATTCTTTAAAGCAGGGTTTATCGGGCTGGGATTGTGGCTCAATGGTAGAGCACTCGCCTTGCACGTGCAATGCCCTGGGTTCAATCCTCAGCACCACATGAAAATAAACAAATAAAATAAAGATATTGTGTTTAACTACAACTAAAAAAATAAATATTAAAAAAGAATAGTTATCTGTTATGTTTATAATTTGATAATTCAAGAGAAGAAGTATAAGACATTATGCTTGATTTTCAACAAATAGAACAGAGCTAGTTACCAGAGAAGCAGTGCTATCAGGTTTAGAAAAATGTAGTGTTAATCGGGGCTGGGGGGTGTAGCTCAGTGGTATAGTGTATGTCTAACATGTACAAGTCCTTAGTTCCCATTCACAGTCCAGGGGGCAAAAAAGCAAACAAGCTAACAATTTAATTTGTATATTAGCATATATGTTTGAATTATATCTGGCATAATAATGTTCTGGAAGAATCCTGACTGGGAGAGTATTTGGGGTGATCAGATTCCCATCAAAAGTGAGTGCTACTTCCTAAAGGGTCTAAGACAATGACCACAGTGAGTGACTGGAGTCCAATACTTGCTAATTCAGAAGCTAGGAGGTCAACAAAATGGGAAACTGTAGGCAGGTTAGAGAGATTACAGAAGCTACCCATGGAGGGGTTGAAGTTTTAGCCGGCCTGATTGTGGGATAACTCTCCTACAAAAACACCATGTGGACCAATTCCACAGCAGGGAATGTATCTGCCTCTGTTGCTGGGGACAGAAACAGCCTGGTCTCTAGTGAGGGGTGGGGGATATGCAGAGTTAGAGCACAGCCTGCTTCTGAGAGTTACCAGGATCTCAGATTATATACAGTGGTTATTATACAGCGAGTAAAGAATATACGAATGTAGGAAACAAACAAAAAAACATAAAAATATTTTGCATTGTTTTATTGTCAAAGTTGGTGAACTTCAAAAATTGCAGATGCCTCAGAAAGTAAATTAAAGGTCTGGAGATAGTCACTTTACCAGGATGAATATACTAGGACATTCAGAAACCAGCTTTAGTTTCTGTACTTGTTTCAAAGATAAATCTTCTTTCAAGACTGTGTAAGCCTTCCTCAAGCCCTTGTAATTGGGGTAAGCAGCCACCAGGGGGCATCCATTATTTGATAAAAAATATATGAGTCTGGCCAATAAAGCTTTTTCTCAGGTGGGGAAGTGAAATACTCCACTTTCATTCCTCTTTGAACTAGAGCAAATAAAATGAAAGTTAAGTAAAATTTGCAAATTGGAATTTACTTTTTGACTTAGTATAAAAGATGTTTTATGAGTTTTCAGTTATTCATAGACATTTTCAACTTCAGCCAATAGCACAGTCTTTCTCAGACCTGACAATAGCAGTGATCTTGTTTTTCTCGTCATTTTGTGGCTGGAAATGCGTACACACCTTGTGTATATATATGATTTTATTTTTAAAATTCTGACTTTTCAATACTTATTGAAGAACAAATGATTTAAGCAAGGTGGTAGATGGAGGAACACAGGAAAACTTGTTAGCTATAATTCCAAAAGAAAAGAGAATCAACTGGTCTTATAAAAAGGTAGAACCATTTCTTTTTCAAAGATCATTTTTCTTTTGCTAACTAGATGTGAATTGAAATGTACACACTTGATGCTTAAAGAGTTCTAACATTTGCCTTGGGTTCAATCAAGAGGGGAACATTTAAAAATACAGATTTCTAAGCCCCACCCTGGATTCAGTGAATTTCAAGGCAGAGTGATGTATTTTTTTATAAGGTTTCCTGGTGGTTCTGATGCAAGGTCCAGGAAAATGCCTGGCAACTTTCTGTCTTGTAACTTGTGAGAACTGCACTAGTAAGAGAATTCTGAGAACTAATTTTTTAAAAAGTTTACCTTATCTGAAACAGGTATTTAAAAACATCTACAAATAGTATATGTAATATGGTTTTAGACAGAGGTTTTAATGTGAATTTGTAGACAATTTTAACAAGTAGACCACATTTAATAAAGTTTCTTATCTGGAAGTTTCCCCTTCTTCCTCTTCTTCTTCTTCCCTCTGATGGCCATATAATTATAAGATTTGTTTTTAAATTTTTGGAAATGGAAATCTACTTTCTTGCTTAGCTGCTATTCAGAAAATATCTGGAATGCCAGATTAATCGTTAGAAGTTTCCTTTTTATAACTTAAAAGATTTAATCATTCTGAGAGTAACAGGTGTGCAAGTGAATATTCGCCATCATGTTATGGCAAAAAATTTTAAATAGTATGAGTTATTGGGTATAAGTTAATGTTTTATATGTTCATTAATCTCTCTTTTAAACTATGAATGAAGGGGAAATGATCTCATTATAGTTAGGAGACAGGAATTTGAGTGATGAGGAGGAAAAGCACTTATCTAAGGATATTCTGATGTATGTATGATAAACACGAAGAATAGTACTAGATTATTTAATTTCCATGCCATTTTGTTATACACACCTTTATAATAATTGGAGAATTTCTCCTCCCTTCCATATCCTATGTTTAGAGACTGGTTATAAATCCAATTGTTATCTTTCTACTTAAACCTCCTTTATTCAATGAGTTACAGGTAATTAAGTCAAAGCATGATTATAATAAGACAAACAGGCACACTTTTGAGAGACAGTCTGGCCAGGTGACAGAGGCCTTGTAAAGATGGATTGCTACTTGCCTCCCAGTTTTCCCCTTCCCAGCTGGCTCAGAAACTAAAGGCACTGTTAGGAGAGGGGCTGGAAGAAGTGAGGAATTAAGAAACCTCTTTTGGGACCTCGTCAAGCTAACTTAACATTGCCTTCGCTTTGAAATACCAAGTGGGCCTCACTGAATTTTATTTTAGTGTTGAGCTTCAGATAACCAAGCCAGCGTCTTTTGCCACTTGCTTATAAGATCCAGCTCAACCTTTGAATGGCAAACCCTGTTAAGGGAGAAAAACTGAAGAAAGCACAAACAAAGAAAGTTTGAATTAATTCTTCTAAACAAATGCAGATCTAATTTTTTACATTAAAAGAAAACAAAAAGGAAGACTGGTTCTGGGTAACATTTATCAAATTTAGACTAAAATAAACCTAGAGGTTTATAAGGTCCAGTTTGTGGAGTAAAATATTGGCATGAAGAAAATGGAAACATTGCATGTAGGAAAATGTACGGGAGGAGAATTCGAGAAGGAAACATCACTAGTCATGACCCGATGTTACTACAGCCACACCAGCTTGCTTATAATAGGAATTCAGTGTGTTACAACAAAGAGGGTTCTGTACATGTACCATGATAAAAATGGCTAATACTTATAATAGCTGCTATTTTTGAGCACTTACTGTGAGCCAGCTAGTGCTAAGTACTTTACCTAAACTATCTCAATTATTTTTAAAGGTTCTGTTGCACAGAGGGACTCTGTGTAATTTTTTTGCCTTCAATAAGTTAATATTTTTAAACAGCATTTTTTTCAAAATATTTTTTTAGTTATAAGTGGACACAATAACTTTATTTATTTATTTATTTATTTTTATGTGGAGCCGAGGATCAAACCCAGTGCCTCATGTGTGTGAGGCAAGTGCTCTACCACTAAGCCACAATCCCAGCCCCTTAAACAGCATTTTTTATGTAAACACTTCCCTGTGGACTTGGGGTTTTAGGACATATATGGGAAAATATTAGCTAACCTTGTACAAGGGAGAATGATGGTACTGGGCACATGGTATAACCTCTCCCCACATTTCCCAAACTATGATCCAAGGAATATTCCTCTGGGAGATATTAATAGGTGTTCTGTGAAAAATGAATTTTAAAACACTGCACTGTATATCCTCTTGTTGGAATCATTAAGTCACTGTGGGTTATTAAAGGCTCTGAGAAGTTCTGCTGTAGAGAATCTTTCTTTTTAAAACTGTGGTTACTGTTTTCCTAATTTATCGAAGCACAGAACACTTTGCATGTGGAGGAATGTAAGTGGGAGAATGGAAACACATTTCATGAGTGCCTAGTTGGGATGGGAAGACAGTTCTGTGTGGTTGTCTGTTGTTTCTGTACGTCATATCTTTTCTAAGAATATTTTATAGCAGGTAGACTTGGATGATACAGATAGTATCTCCCTGCAAGAGTAGAGGGTAGATTGTTTGCTGTCTGGTATCATAAAGAGAAGACTGCTCCTTCCAGGACAAAGTTCAGGCATGCTTACTGACCGTTATAAAAGATTCAGGTTCCCTAAGCTCCGGGTTTTCCTCCTAAACACAACCCACAACATATGCAGTGGATATGACTCTTTTCACATCACCCATTGGAATTTGGGCTCAAGGAACAAGCTCAAAGGCTGACAGTCTGGCTACTGTTGATGCTGTAAATAGTCTTTGCCAAATCTCCCATAAGCATCAGTGAAACGATGGCAAATTAACTTGTTAGCTAGCAAGTTAATTTTTATACCCTTCATAGTTCTTAACAGTTGGGAGATGCTTAAATATGTCCTTGGAGATGGTTGGGTCTTCTCTTTAGTGATGGCTGTGTAGCCTAGGGTGTGATAAGGGTGGAAAGGCAGGGAAAGCTCTGAAGAATTGAAAAATACAGGTTCAACAACATATGATTCTAAATTTAAGCACCTTCCAAACATTCTAGAATATTGAATCCAAAGGAATATTGGATCCTCCAGTTTGTTCCTATGAGCCAATTTATCTCAGTTTGTGTAGCTTTCCTTTGTTCTAGATATCAGTTATATTTTGCTATGTTCTTTTCCACCTTATTTTACCAGGTGTAGTATTTCTCTTTGTATAATGAAATACCAAATGATGGAGGATCATTAGTATTACAACTCTTATAGATTTAGGGAAAGAAAGGACTATATTTTCCAGCATGTATTATTTACCTGGCACTCTGCTAAATGCTTTACAAGGATTTAGTCATGTAATTGTTTATATGACTCAGTTTTTTGGTATTATTAGTCACAAATTTATATATGAAGATTCTGTGACTCTGTGAGGTGATTTTGTAATATTCATTGTTGGCATTTGTAGAGCTTACTAAACACCAGCTGCTATGCTAAGCACAGGGTATTCTTTTATTTAATTTTCATAATGATCCTATTTTTATCCATATTTTGTACCTGAGGAAATTGATAACTAGAGAGAAAGTGATCTGCCCACCTCCAGATCACATCATTAGCAGAGTTATGAATCTGCTCTCTTCCTGCAAACTGAGGTTTTATGAAGATAATGATACTATTTGTCTTGAGTTTAAGGTGACCATGTGTTTATAGACACATTAGAGGAAAGGGAATAATTATGCCGGGAGAACCAGTGTAAGCCTAGAGTGCCATGTATAGGGTGTATAGTCAACCTTGTGTGTGTAAAAGTTAAATACTAAAACTAAAAAATAAATATGTTTTTTAAAAAGTTAAATACTCAAATACTAGGCTAAATTTTGGTCATTTTTGCACTAACTTTTGACAGGTGTGATTCTAGGGTGCTATCTCCCATTGAGTCAATATGTTGAGCTCAAATAGTTTTAAATATTTTATTGTGCTTTTAAAATTGATTCATTACCAAGGCAGACCCACCCTTATTGATAGTTCCAATACAGACAAAATGGATTACTGCACATCCTTTTCTCACACCTCAGTGTTTTAAGGGTTTCCAGAATTTAGTGCAGTCCAAAGGAAAGGAAATATTTATGACATTTTAAAAAACAACAGGAGAGGATTATTCTTCTCTTTCTTCCTCCACCCTCTCAAACTGAAGAACATGATTGACTTGGCTTTATAGGGACCACATTCCTCATCTAAATGAAACCCAGCTGAGGATGGAAAATTGCAACACTATCTTGTCTACCCCATGTCAACTGACAAAGGATAAAGTACTTACATTTGCTTCCTTGACATCATTTCAAGTGGGAGTTATAACAAAGAGACAATAACAATATATAGATCTTTAATAATTAGGATAGTTTTCTTCTTATGGTTTATACTTAGTTGCTTAATTAACCTCTATAGGGTATTAGAGTTGTCCTCAGTTGTTTTTTTTCTATTGTGCCACTTGTTAGAGATTATTTTTTTTAATCAGTGTGTGGCTAGCTTTGTAAATACATTTTGTTAATTTTTCTGTATTGATATATTTTTGTTTGTATGTTCTTTAGATATGGGGGGCCTTGCTATGTTGCCTAGGATGGTCTCACACTTCAAGTGATCCTCCTGCCTCAGTTTCCTGAGTAGCTGGAACTACAGCATGTTTCACTGTGCCTAGTTTCATATTTACATATTTTTAAAGGGTGTATTCTGTGAAATGATTCTGTGGTCAAATAATGTATATTGGAGATTTAACAGTAAACTCACAGCCTGTTAAAGACTAGTAGAAATGCTGGAAATAACTTGTTGAAACTTTGTTTATCCCAATATTCTCCACACTTAAGTTCCAAATGTTTTTTGATGGAGCATCTATTAGAACACATTGGCATATTGTACATTACAGTGGCTCTCCCTGTCTCTGTCACTGTCTTTCTCTCTGTAAGGCCATCCTAACTTCTTGTTACAGCTTCTTTTCTTTCCTGATTTTTGTGTTGCCTTCACCTTTTTTGACTAGGTTTTGCCTTATGTTTTTTATAATCAACCAACTAATTTATTATATTACACTCTGAATCTTTTCATTCTTTTGCCTGCCTACCATGATTGCTTTGTTCCTTTCCCAAAGTTTATTATTTTTATGATTTTATAAACACTCTACAAATTCAATTTTTATTTTCTTCAGACAGTAGCTTTATAATAGTTTAGGAGAGCAGTTATTTACCAAATAACAAGTTAAAAACTTAAAGAGTGTTTTTTAAAAAATTTTAGTTATTTTGTAAACTGATCCTAATGTGTGACCTTTAATATTTCATGTAGGTAAACCTGCATAGGCTGGAGTTCCTAGCTGGATTCTGGAGCTTTAATGCCATAGGGATCACACATACTCTATCCCTTATGGTATTTCCCTACTTAGAAGCTTCATTTTCTGAGACCAGCTTCTCTGTGGGAAGGAGGGTCTGTCTTAGGAAGCTCTGAGCCTGAATTAGCTTGTGGCTCATATGGAAAGGATCTTTCCCCCATAATGTCTAGTCATATTGGTGACTTGGTGCAGCATGGTCTTACTGGTACCTGGGGAGCAGTATCATGGGAACACACATGGACTAAGAGCCATATGTGTAGTAGAAATTACTCCTAATGTATAGTGGACAATCGATGAAAATTTTTACTCTGCAGTGCTTTGTAACTGGAGAATATCTTTACTCTGGAGTGCTTTATTCCCTTAAAAGGGAATTAACACCAAAATAAGACAGAAGAGCAAACCAAGAACCACTTGCTAACCACTATGTCAGTCAAAAAACCCTCCCCTTACTTTTATCCTTGGAAGGGTCACCAAGAAAACAGGGGTTTATAATATGCCAAAAAATATTATAGATTGTCAAACATTTGTGTCAGGAACTTTTTCTTAAATTATTTGTCAGTATAATTCCCTTACAAGGTGATTTTTATAGATCTTCTTTTTATTTTCTGATAAACCTAAAGAGTTCTATTGAAAACTAGCTTATATCATCTAATTCCAGGTGTTCTTTTGGGCCATCAGATTAAAGTATTAAACCATCAAGACAGCCCCCCCCCACCACCTTTTTTTACTTTTGTTTAGTTTCTTTCTTTTCTTTTTAAAAAATTTGTTCTAATTAGTTGTATATGGCAATAAAATGTGGTATGATACATCCTACATAAATGGAGTATAATTTCTCATTCTTCTGGTTGTGCATGATGTACTTTTGTTGTTTTAGAAGAAAAGATTTAGCAGAAAAAATACTCCAAAAGACTCAGATTTGTATATTTTGTTATTTAAAATGGAAAGTGATGTGAAATAAAAATGAAATCATATTTTATTAGGCCTAGAGGTGAGTTATATGAGCATTCCTAAGTAAGGTTTTACAGTAGCATGCTTTTTCCTTTTTCTAAGATCGCTTTCTATATTTTATCATATGTGGAACATTATGCCCTAAGAGTTTCACTGTAGGACTTTTACCTGCTGGTATCTTCTCTCCCGTTTTGTCTCCTGTGGCTCTGATCTATTCTATAATTTAGACCCTCAGTTGAAAAGGAGCTGACATATATGTGAATAAAAGGGCTTATGTATTCCTTGAGGCATGTTTTATCAATCACCTAGCCACTTTACATAGAGGCTGAAAACTGTGAATCATTTCCTCCAATGCCACATTCTAGTAGACCCTTGATTTAGGACTATAGATAATGTGGACTCTAATGAACTCCTTTATATCTATTTCTGTTCTTTGTTTTAACATAGCACATATAATTTTATATTAATAGTAGAGATGTCAATTCAAAATTTGCACTTCCTAGTATCATAGTCTTTTGTTGATGGGTACCCATAGTTACACAAAAACACATGTATATTAATCAATAATTGACCTTCAGTCACAGTCATCTGTAATGCCTTTCCTCTGACACATTGTGGGTAGAATAGTTTGGCCTGCTGAGAACGCAACAGTTGTTACTGATTTTGCATTCTTTGGCAGAGTTGCAACAATCTTCCCACACCCTGATCCGGTAGAGATAGTAGATGGATTGCTATACTGTACTTGCATTTGAAATTTCTTCCTCTGTTTTTACTCTGCGTATTTATTTTCCATCAGCTTGTAACATCGTACCATTGATTGGTGCAAGTAATGTTTTATTCATGCCATTCTGGTTTCATTCCATTAGTGCTATCAGCATTAGTATTCACTCTGAGGAGGTACAATTATGTCGAGAGCCTTCTGGATCAGCTTGTCCTATTTTTCATTTGTTTTACATTTATAGAAAAGACCTCGTTAGTAGATCTTCTATAGAGTAGGTCTTTTTATTTTGTTGATGTCAACTGGAATGAAATAAGAAACTGATAGAGACTGATGTAAACATCATCTTGTAAATAATCTTTTATTTTACAGATAACTGTTGTCCAAAATTAGAAAATTTGTAATCCATAAAAATTGGAAATGTGTAAAGAGGAAAATAAACCATTTATAATTTTATCACCTAGTAACAGGTTAATCTTCTAGTCTTTTTAAAAATTTTTTTAAAAAATAAAGTGCATGTTGTATATGGTTGTATATATAGTTTTGAATACTGATTTTTTAGCATTACATTATGAATCTTTTCCCATACAACATTTTAAAAATTTGGTTTTGATGTATATATAATAATCATATTATTTAATCATTTTCAGTCATATTTTTGTATGGTTTTATTGTTTTTAATAATGACACATTTTCTTATTTGTACGTTTTTGGTCATATTTCCTTAGATTTCTAGAAGTGAGATTATTAGGCCAAAGGATATAAGCATTTAAAAAACTCTTGATATATATTGCCAAACAATTTTCCATAGACACTGAGCCATTATTTTCTGTTTTTTTAAAAGTCTTCCTGTTTTAGCCTACTTGGTTATAGTCATTTTTGATGTTATGCTGTATAGGTATCTTTTCAGTAATATATTCATCCAAGTTAGGTAATTATTAGTTTATTCACTAAGCTGTTTTGGTTATTTTAGTAGTTTCCCAATGCTAAAAGCTACCTGACATTTTGGGTGGGCTGTCTTTGCTAATGATATAATTTTTGATGACTTAAATTGCTAGGTCCTGTAGCTAAATATATGAATGGTAGAGTGGTTTAGGCCTGAATTCAGATACATGATAAGAGTTCTGTAAATATGCTGTGGAAAAGTGAGAGCTGCTGTCTGCTGCCTCATAAATAATTACTGAGATTACATTGTGTTTTTTTTTAAATATTCTTTTACTTGTTGATGAGCCTTTTTTTCAAACTTTTTATTTATTCATTTATATGTGGTGCTAAGAATCTAACCCAGTTGCCTCATGCATACTAGGCAAGCATTCTACCACTGAGCCACAACCCCAGCTTTTCATTGTGTTTTTACCTGTGTTTTTAATTCATTTACAGAACTCTTTGATAATCTAGTTTTTTAAAAAAATTATAATTATGGCAAAATTAGTAGATATTCCAGGTAATTAATATAAACAATTATATTTGAAATAGCATACCTGCTCACTTACTCATTGGATCTTAAGTAATGGATCCTAAAATGATAGTCATGATATAAAGATGATTTGAATTTAATGTAATGTTATAGCTTTGTCCTCATAAAATATACAGAAAATACTGAATTCAAAGGGAATGTTTTAATTATATTGTTGTGACTCTATTATTTCACTTTAACCTTTTATCACAGGACTTCTTAAGAAATATTAGAAAATTTTACCTCTTCTAAACACATTATGTGAGATGGATAATGATTTTAATATTGTGACTCCATTACTTCATTTTAGCATTCTATTACAAGACATTTTAAGGAATATTAGGAATTCTCACCTCCTCTGTAAGGAATATAAGGAATACATAAAACATGATTTTTATTCCTCTGCCCATGCTGACAGGAACATTGTCTTCGTTATATTATAAAGTAATCTTGAATCCTTAGGCAAAATAAATATTCCATTTCAAGAAGGTCACTCGCTGGTGCTCTTTCTAGTTGAACTCTTTTTTTTTCTTTTTTAATGGTATGAAGTTTATTTTGTGGTAAGGAAATGTTTTTGTTTTTAAAAGATTTTTAAATTTGTTAATAGAACTTTATTTTAGTTGTTTATATGCTGTGCTGAGAATTGAACCCAGTGCCTCACACATGCCAGACAAGTGTGCTACTGCTGAGCCATAGTCCCATCTCTTCCACTTGAACTCTTTTAGGTCTTATATCAATAGACTTCTGGTGAAGGGAAAGAACCATAGGAATGATTAGAATATTTGGAGTCATTTAAGCCTTCTGTCTATGAAATGTACTGGCAATATGAACTCTGTCAAGTTCTTGATACTTTCTGATCTCCAGTTTTCTCATCTGTTAATAAGGGATGATATTACTTCGAAGATTTAATGGAATCAGTAAAACACCCTGTTTATAAAAGATCCTTAATAAAAGTTGGTTCCTTTCTCATCCTAGTTATATGAAAGTTCAGTTCTTGTCTCCATTGCCAATCCAATAACAAAGACAAGGTTTTGAGAAAAAAAAAAGTTTTATTGATTTGCTAGCAAAAGAGAAACTCAGGGGACTCTAGTCCCAGAGGCTGTGATTTTTCTCTGCCCATGGGAGCATTGGGCTTTTAAAAAAGGACTTGCAAATTCTGGGATCAAAATATTATCAGTATATATAATTAATTAATGTTCATCAGATGTTCTTGAGAGAGCTATTGGTCCAGTTCCCAGATCTGGGGTTTCTTTATTTTGTGGGCAGTGACACTCATGTGGGAAGTGAAGGACATGATAGTTTAGCCTGAAGTTTCTTTTATTATTATTTTTTTCTTTCAGTTGTAGATGGACACAGTACATTTATTTATTTATTTTTTTAATTGGTTAGTTATTTTTATGTGGTGCTGAGGGTCAAACCCAGTGCCTCACAGGTGTTAGGCAAGTGCTCTACCACAGAGCTACAACTCTAGCCCCTGATGTTTCTTTATTCTTGTGGGCAGTGACACTTATCCAGAAGTGTAGGACATGACAGCTTAGCCTGGGATAGGAAAAATGTTAGTCATATTTCCCCTGCTGTTAGGGAGGCAGAAAAGGGGAAAGAAAAGGAGAAAAAAGCTATCATTTAAAAAATAAGCTTATTTTTAAATAAGCTACTCATGCTTGATCAGCAAGGTTTATGCTCAAAGCATAAAGTGGACCCTGGTTATACTTGTATGTAAAACATGTGGAAGGTTAAGACTAAATCCAAGGGTTCTATTGAAGAGAACTAAATCCATTAAGTATGCAGTTGTCAGAAAAGTAATACCTTCAAAAATGTTTTTTTCCTTTCATTGTAAAACAGATGAATCAATAGATACTGAATTAAGTATCAAGCTTGCTATGTGGGTAGGCAATATCCTGTGTTTGCAACTATTGGAATTAGTTTGCCTGATTTGCAAAAATCATAATTATCAATAAGTCATTGACAAAATAGCAGTCCATGTTCATTATGGAGACATATTTTCCTGAGAAAATATGTTCCAAGAGAATTTGGTGTGTTCTCTTGTGACATTTTGGTCCCTTGTGCTTCTAATGTGTGAAAATTTAAGTGGTCAGAATTATCAGTGTAATTCAGCTGCTCATCACAGTAAAACACGGTTTCTGTTAAGAGTTATCAGTGCATTCTTTGGGCCAGAGTTAGTGCCATGTGTTTTATTTGGGGAGGTAACTTTAGTCCCCCCATTTCTTTGATATAGACAATATATGAAAGTGCTGTGTAAGTGCTTCAAGACAAGTCAGCACCCTTGCTCCAAGAAAATAGCCGTACTGATTTTGAAGCCACCACAGTTTGGGGCTGTGTGACTTAACCAATTATTGTTGGTTTGCCGTTACCTGCAATCTGTCTGCTACTTAACTTATTTCCTGAATCCTAGAAATGTGGGAACCCTATAGCAAAAACATACGCCATTGCTACTGATGTGAACTTAGATCATATTTTTGCATATTGGAATAAGTGCATTATGGGGTACTTGAAAAATATGCCCATCAGGTAAAATTTTTACTTTGTTAGTATTAATGATTATGTAATAGTCCCTTGACTGATTGGTATCCCAATTTTGAAGCATCTACCTTGTAACTTCGATGTTTGTTCAGAAAGTTAATTTCCTAAGGAATATATAATGACACTTGTAATAACATGATTCATAACCCCAAGCTCTCATATTAGAAATTATGAATAAGAAAATAAGAACATAAGAACATTTAATTGTTTTGCTTAAATTTTTTAATTTTTTAATCTTTTTATATGTATATGACATTAGAGTGTATTTTGACATATTATACAAACATGGGAGTCTAACTTCCCACTCTTGTGGTTGTAAATGATGTGGAGTTTTACTGGTTGTATATTCATATATGAAAATAGGAAAGTTATATCCAATTCATTTTACTGTCTTTCTGATTCCCATCCCCCCTTCCTTTAATTCCCATTTGTCTAATCCAAAGAACTTCTATCTCCACAGCCCCCGCCCAGCACTGTGTGTTAACATCTGCATATCAGATAGAACATTCTGTCTTTGGTTTTTTGGGATTGGCTTGTTTCAATAAGCATGATAGTCTCCAGTTCCATCCATTTATTGGTTGTTTTGTTTTTTTGAGATAGGATCTCACTGTGATGCCCAGCCTGCCTTAAACTTGCAATCTTCCTGCCTTACCCTTCCAAATAGCTGGGATTATAGGTGAGCACCACTGTGCCCAGCTAAAACTTTTACTTTTTCAAGTCCAAACCAAAGATGTTATATTCATTGACTATTCAAAATCTATTTATTTGTCAAGAACCCTTCTCTACTCTTGCTCCCAGTGAAGCTAGACTGTTCTCTTTGCTATCACAGCTTTTAGATCCACTTAAATAAAGCATTTATAACATTATATTGCAATCATTTTATTACACATCTGTTTTGTTAACAAAGCTGTGAGTTGTGAGTGCCCCCACTGTAACGATATTCCTAAGTATTAGGAAGCATCCCATTTGTTAATAAATGCCAGATAAATGTTCTCCAAATTATCTTGAATTGATTTAAACATGACATATGATAGAAAACACTCATGTTATAAAATATTAGTGGTCTGAGATCATTTCTGTATAACTTTAATACTGTAATATGAGTTATTTAATATAAATTTTGATGGTAATATTTGTATGAATAACAATAGATTTAAAATATAAGGGATTAGATAAAGAGAAAAGATATAGCTTCCAGCTTTAGATAGTATTTGGAACCGCCTTCTAAAATTTATCTTCGTTCATCACAATCTTGTCTGTTTCAGGCTTATGCCTGATATTTAATCATTAGCTAGAAGAATAATTAGAAACGATCTAATTCAATGTTATTTCTATTGAGGTAAACTGAAACTTGCCTTGGCATTGACCTCTTTAGAGTCAGAACAAGGTTTGCTCTTTATGAAAGACCATGAAGCTTACCTACCTGCTCCTACACCAGTCTTCTTTCCAAACAGTGATTTGTGATTATTCGTTGAATAAAATCAAGTGCTATAGTAGGTTAACCTCAGGGTATTTTTAATGGATATTCAGAGAAGCACCAAAATGGTGTCTGTTAGAGTTACTTCCAATTTCTTTGGAAAATTCGTTTGTATTTCACATAAATTCTTTAATTAGAAACACAAATTGATTTATATTGAAGATTACAGTGCAAGAAAGGAGAACTTCTTAGATAACTCTGTTCATATGTTTTTAATATATCTTTAGAATAAATCTTTGAATTTTAACAAATAGTACATTTAGTAACTATTTTTGTTGGAAGTGGTGTTGGGGTCTGAAACACAGAAATGAAAAATACACAGCTCTCTTCTTTAGCAGTTTTAATCTTTGGTAATAAGTATCAAAAGCATATTATAATACCTTGTAATAAGTGCTACAATAAGCATATTGTGGATTTTAAAATACCACAGAACTAAACCAATTGATTATTTATACATAAAAATCACAATTGAATCCTTACTTCATACCGTAAACAAAAATAAGTTCTAAGTGAATTAAATACCTAAGTGGGAAAGGCATAGATTGTATAAGAAAAAAGTGGAGTCAATCTTTATAATTTGAGGGCAGGAAAGGACTTGCTAAACAAGCTACAGAAAGCACTGCCACTCTTTTTTCTTTTTTTCTAATTTTTAGTTGTAGACCTTTACTTTATTTATTTATGAGGTGCTAAGGATTGAACCCAGTGCCCCACGCATGTGAGGCAAGTGCTCTACCACAACCCCAGCCCAGCACTGATACACTTTAAAATAAAAAAAACTGATAAATTTTACTGAATCAAAATGTAACTTTTATACATTGAAGTAAACTTTGAACCAAATTAAGACAAGATATTTTTAGTTTATCCTATACCAAAAGAGTATGTAAAAAAATCCCACATATTTCTTGTGTTTTATGAGTTTTGTTAAGGAAGTCAGAGCCTAATCCTACATGATGAAGATTTGGGCCTACTTTTTCTTCTGTTATGCACAGGGTCTCTGGTCTAATTCCTAGGTCCTTGATCCACTTTGAGTTGAGTTTTGTGCCTGGTGAGAAATAGGGGTTTAATTTCACTTTGCTACATATGGATTTCCAGTTTTCCCAGCACCATTTGTTGAAGAGACTATCTTTTCTCCAAAGTATGTTTTTGGCATCTTTGTCTATTATGAGATAACTGTATTTATGTGGGTTGCTATCTGTCTTCTATTCTGTACCATTGGTCTACATGTCTATTTTGGTGCCAATACCATGCTGTTTTTGTTACTGTTTCTCTGTAGTATAGTTTAAGGTCTGGTATTGTGATGCCTCCTGTTTCACTTTTCTTTCCAAGGACTGCTTTGGCTATTCTGGATCTCTTATTTTCCCAAATGAATTTCATGATTAAAAAAAAGAATCCCACATAAATATTAAGAAAAACAAATCCAATAGAAAAATTGGACAATGGCTATGTGTAGAAAATTCCAAAAAGAAGCAGCCCCAAATATAAAAGGATGCTTAACCTTGGTAGCAATCAAAGAAATGTAAATTAAAACCCATAGTGAATTTCTTTCTTTTTTAAAAATATTTTTTTAGTTGTTGATGAACCTTTATTTTATTTATGTTATGTGGTGCTGACAATCAAGCCCAGTACCTCACGCATGCTAGGCAAGCGTGCAACCACTGAGCCACAACCCAGCCCCCCCATAGTGAATTTCTATTTCATACAAATCAAACTGAATGAAAGGAAAGGAAAGATCTAATAGGGCAAAGTTTTGGCAAGTATATGAAGCAATGAGAAATCTCTATACTCTTGGTAGGAGTACAACTGGGTATATTTGGAGAGCAGTTAAAATGAATAAATTTGGGCAACATGTGAACATCTAAAACATTTTTTAAAATATTATGTATGTTGAGAAAAGAACACAGGTATTTAGTTAGTCATGTATAACTAATTAGAACGAATTAAAAAATAAAAAAATTAAAAAGTACAGAGAGGATATTAATTTTTCAAAGCAGGTAAATTTTCTCATAATATTGATATTGTTTCTTTCTGTTGGAATGGTCAGTTCTTAGAATTCTGATGACTAAAGTTACCAAAGGAGTCTCTTATGACCTTAGTGCATAATATTTGGAAAGTGCTCAGGTTTGAGAACTCTATTCATGTTTTGGTAAGTAAATCACCAAGAATGTAAACAGAGGTTTCAAACTTTGAACTGGTTTATAAACAGGTCTAATACTTGTACTCTTGAGCAAGTTTTATGGACCATCCAACTCTAAAGCCCAAGGCCAGCTCAGGTGTGAGGATCGTGCAAGGCCTGGCTTTACCATTTTTTCCATGGGCTACTTGACCACTGCTTACATGGTCCTGCTATTCATATATATCTTCTCTATTTGTATCCATTTGTTTCTTGTAAGAATTTTCTCTTGGGTACTCTGGTTGGGATGCTTTGTTTTTTGAGTGATTGTCTATATAAGCTTTTTTTGGTACTGGGGATGAACTCAGGGGTACTCTTCCACTGAGCCATATCCTCAGCCCTATTTTGATTTTATTTAGAGACAGGGCTCACTGAGTTGCTTAGTGCCTTGCTTTTGCTGAGGTTGGCTTTGAACTTTTGATCCTCCTGCCTCAGCCTCCCTAGCTGCAGGAATCACAGTCACATGCCACTGCACCCAGCTATATGAGCTCTTATACTTTTTGCTTATATTGAATGGACCTATCGAGTTTCACAGAATTTCACTTTTCCATTTTATTTTGGGAGAAATGCTATTTTATTTTTTCTGTTGCCATCCATGATTTTTATTTCTTCCTTCCTGCCTTTCATTATTTAATTTTATGTATGTATGTATGTATGTACTAGGGGATTGAACCCAGGGCTGTTCTACCATTCAGCTACATCCCCATCCCTTTTTATTTTTTTATTTTGAGACAGGGTTGCAATAAATTGGTAAGTGTGGCCTCCAATTTGCAATCCTCCTGTCTCAGCCTCCTTAGTTGCCAGAATTATGGGTGTGCTCCACCATGCCCTGGGCTTTCGCTATTTTATACTGAAACATTTCTGTTTCCATAAGTCTGTTCCCATATTCACTTATTGTCTTTAAGGAGGAAATGTCACTTCTTTAAGGAACTTCTAGTCTTTTCTGATACCTGTAGTAGGGCACAAGGAATTGACTGTGAGGTAGGTGAGGCAAGTGAGGTCAACAGTAGCATTTAGATTTTGCATGAGGTGCGTTGTCTAGAACAGTACATAGCATACCAGGGGAAATTTGGTAATGTTAAGTAATGTTTTCTAGTGCTGTAGCACAAAAAGGTTTAGACTGTAGGGCTGGCAGTTTTCTAGCTATGTGATCTTGGAAAAACTCATAAAAACTCTTGAACTTGGAAAAGACTGTTATAAAAGCTGTAAGCCATAGTTTCATCCATCAGAGGATGGAAATAATAAAACATCTCATGGAGTTGTGTAGTTTAATTTATTTGAAAGTGCATTGTAAATTATAATTTGCCATACACATATGCAATAGTAGTGTCATCAATATTATTTTTTTATGATGTCTAGCATTCTTTCGGTCTTTCTTGTATATCCAGTATGTAGTATCAGTATGCTCATAGTTCAATACAAAGTAGCTTTCATTTCTATTTTCTTAGTGACCTTTCTTTTCTAAAGAAATGGCAGATTATTTATTCATAAATGCACTGCAGCTGAGCACATATCTTTTAGCATGTAAAATTATTAAGTATGAGTTTGTTGCTTCTTGGGGATGCTGCTAGGTAGCACATTCAGGGTCATAGGCCACAATTCCCAGTTTGTGGGGGCTGCCCTATAGTCTGCTGAGACCACGCCAGACGGTTTGGGGTCAATAAAGGGAAACTGCCAGAATTTATTTCCTTTCTAAAGAAATAATTTATCAAGAAATGAAAAACTACTGAATTACAAAATATTATAAGTAAATGGACATTAGAGAAACATGGAAAATTATTGAATATGGAAAAATTTCAGGGCCCATCAATATATCATTGGATGATATAGGTCAAATTCACATAAACCAAGAGATTTCAAAAGGAGGAGGAGTACAGTGAAGTAAAACCATCCACATCTGGAAGGCTCATGTTTTTTTTGTCTAGCTGAGTGAGAAAGAAACAAGACAACTTTGGATGTAGCAATATCTTTGGACTTTAATAGTGCTGAGCAATATGCTAGAAATTGGACAAAGTAGGCAACATAAAAAATGCCAGAGGAGCTTGACTTTTGAACACAAGTTAGCTAGCTCTTTATAATGGTGCAGCGTGAGAGAGTGGAATGAGAGAGAGAAAGAAAGACAGAAGGAATGCTCATGTCACCAGTTAATTTGTAAGATAATTTTGAACAATTCAATTACCATTTGAATCTCTTCTTCTTCTATAAAATAGAATACCACTTACCCTGCCTATTTTGAAAACCTATTGTGGATTGATTGTGATGATGTATGTAATTTGCCATGGAAATATGAGAGTTAGGATTTTAGGACTTAATTTTTATGTGGTTTGGAGTAGTATTGTCAAAAACCAGGTCAATATACAGGCTTGACTTTAAGGATAAGATTATGGGAGCCAAAAAAGTAGATGAAATTGGAACAATAAAATATTAGCATCATCCAAGGACTTAGCACACGATGTATACAGTGCAACTTTGCTGTTATTTATGATTTACTAAATAGACATAATTGAGGAATCAAGGTCAGAAAAATAGTTGCTTTTGGAGAGAGAGGGAGATTAACTGGGAAATGAAATGAGCAAACTTTCTAGGCAGATAGAAATATTCCATTTCTTGAGTGGGATATTAGTTATACAGGTGGGTGCATTTTTCAGAACTCATTGAACTATACACTTAAAATCTATGCATTTCCTGCATAGTTAAACAACATAATAAAGGCAGAAATGTTTAGTGGAAAAAATTACTAGGTATGAAACTGTCAAGCAACTACAGATTATCTTACAAGTAGAACTTCTAATTGTGGTGGGAAACAGGGTGAAGGAATCTTTAAAATAGCTGCAGTGGAGTTAACCCAGAAATGCTTGAGTTAGGTTTTGAGGCAAGATTCATCTGTTCATTGGCAAAAGAAGGGAAAGGCCCATTAAATTCTGGAGACTATATGCACAAGGGCTCAAAGGGTGCAAACTGAGAGAGGACTCAGATTAATTTTTAAAAAATTAAAGATGGAGAAACAATGCTTTAATTGGTCTGTTAATAAAATAATTGTAATAATAGCCTATGAAAAATTAGTCATTTAATTATATTTTGGATTATTACTACATAATGTATTTCTTTAGAATGTTCTTTTTGAGAATTGAATATTCTATTTAGTACAGCAAGAAACATGAAGATCCACATTTGTATTTATACCTCTAATATCTCTATTTCTCAGGAAATTAGTATTCACGGGATCATTAGCCCACTTATTTGAAATAATGTTTGCTTTGATGACTTTTGTTTTATTACATTTTTGATTTGTTTTCTAAGTATCCATTATGAGGAGTTGCACTCATTTCTTGTGGAATTCAGAAAGCTTAAGATGTGTTTAAAAATTCCTTTTATAGGCCATCTCAATTCAAAGGTTGCCCATCAATCATAGAAATGTTTTCAGCCATCCCTAGTGTATACTTCTAAGAAATTTCCACATTCAGTCAATTTGACAGTTGAATCCGTGAACTTAGTCTGAAAACCCTTGATACTAATTATTGTATTAAGTTCCTCAAAGAACAGGAAAGAGATTAAGATAACAATAGTTTGCATAATTCAAACTGTAATATGAAGCATAAAAAAGAGCATTGTGGTTTGTGGTATGTAAGCTATATGCAGAATACAAGAATGAACTTTTAAAAACAAATGTTCTTAAGAAAGTATCAGTGTCATATATTTGAAGGACGTTGGAAACATTTCATCAAATTAAACTTACATCAGAGTAAGTTTTAGCAAACAAAATATTATAATGATTAAAATGGTGAGTCCATTTAGACCTGATAAATTATTACTTTCTTCTGGTGGGGAAATAAAAGTTAATTAGCACCTCACAAATCAACGATGATGATCGGAAGCTCCACTGTAAACACACCAAGTTTGAGGATTATTGTCCCTCAAAGAAGGTATGCATTAAGGATAATGTAATTCCTTATGTTTGTCTTTTTAACAAGATGTTTATCAGATTCCTTTAGTTAATGCACGTCTAGTTAGAGTTATTAAGTCACTTTTACCTGGAATGGCCCTTGTCCAGTTTTCACACTGTATAAATATAGGCAGAAAAAAAAAAAAAAAAACCTTCTAAGAAATAGCTTTGAAAGCAAAGGAAGTCTCTTGGAAACATAAAGCATATTTGGCATCTTCTGTGTCATGTATGAAAAGTTAATGGAATTGGTTTTTATGACTGGTTTATGGAATTGGTCTCATTCTGCTGTCACACCTTGTATATGAATAAATGGGTAGATCATGGACTCATTTCTGTGAAAAATCATGACTACTTTGTGGTAGAACTAGCAGGATTATCAGGAATTTATGAATTGGAGATTCATTTTGGTAAAAATGGAACTTGTTCTAAGCCAAATAATTGAATCAAACCTTTAATTTGTAACAGTTCACCAGAATTACTTGATTTGGTCTTGATAGAAAGAAAGATGAGAAAGGTTACTTGCTTGTCACTATGTCTGTTGGTTTTACAAAGAGAAATATGGAAAATGTCTTTCTTGCATATTCTGAGGCTTGGCTAATGGAAAACTAGCTGTGTCACTGGGAGTCTCTTCAGTTCAGACATCCTATCTTCCATGCCCCATATTCTCACCCTGGAAACCCCAACATTATTCTTTCTTATGGACTCCTGCTTTAAAAATTGTCTGTCTCTCTTGGGCTGGGGATGTGGCTCAAGCGGTAGCATGCTTACCTGGCATGAGTGCGGCCCGGGTTCGATCCTCAGCACCACATACAAACAAAGATGTGTCCGCCGAAAACTAAAAAATAAATATTAAAAAAATTCTCTCTCTCTCTCAAAAAAAAAATATTTAAAAAATTGTCTCTCAAGGATAATATAGCAATTTTATGTAATTTTATTAATACTATATGGAACTACATATGAGATTTTATGTTCACTTGAAGCAATCTATATTGCTACAAAGTGACTTGACATTTTACTTCACTTGGAAGTCATTATATATAAACATGTATTTTCTCTCATTTAAAAAAAACGTTGAAAATAACTCATTGATTCATAATTGTTACCTGCAAAGAGTCCATGCTGGTATTCTCTTATAGTCCTGTTAGCAAGCCAGCCAAAAATGGGTTACATACGGCACCAGACCCCTTCTGCGTGACCATAGATTGTAACTGCTGAGTGACTTCACTTGAGACAAGTTTAAGGCAATAAAGTGAATGCCTGAGAAAAGAAGTCATCAGTAGAGGTTTATGAGTTGTGGAAACAAAGAGCTCCAACTGTGCTCACCACAAGCTGAATAGCTTAAAAATCCAGAGAAGGTGTTTGAATTGATGAACTGTTTGAATTGGTCTTATGACCTCCAGAGTGACCTTTGACATTACTTCTTCAGGTCTGAAAGATAATTGCCCTCCTCTCCTTTCCCCCTAAGGCAACCCTGGCAAGAATTTCAACTTTTCCTTTTGAAGAATGATACCTGTGGTGCAGTGCATGGGGTCAGAATATGACCTTGCACATCTGTATTTCACTAGGACCACCAAATAGAGATGGCTGCCTCCATTGCTGTCTTTGGATGGGAACTTGGAAGAGTGCTTCCCCAAATCCATATAGCCTCCATCTAAACTTGTTTTCTTCATTGTCAGTTTTGGAGAATAATAATTTTATTATTCAGGGAGATGAAAATGAAATAAATTATTTGAAAGTAGTGAAATATAATAGTTATTTTGGATGATAGAGATTATTTTAAATTTCTCTATTTTTCAACGTGTCTGGCTACTGTCTTAAGAGCACTTCTGAAATCGCTATAATGGCTAGCTTAATCAGTTCATATAAATTTGTTGTATACTTTAAGAACTTTGATTGGAAATACAGTAAATCCTTTAAGAATTAGTCATTATAGAAAGCTGATTTGTAACAGTTAAATGTTCACATTACACTAAAGTGAGATATAAACACTCCTTTGTAACTTGCATGTCATTATTACCACACACAGATGTCTTGGCTCCAAGAGCACATGTATTAAATGAGTGCAGACTCGGATTTTTGCCAGGGTGAAGGCTTTAGTGATCTTAATAAGAGCCCAGAACATCACATGATGGGAGCTCTAGGCCATGCTTTGGAGTCTGTAACTTTAGCAATGGAGAGTAGAAGCACTGTCCAGGTTTTCCCCTGTGTCATGCTTCAAGCTGACTCACAACTAAACAAAGCCTTATCGATACATGAAGACCTTAAGGGAAAAGTGGAAAATCTTAACAGAAAGTTCTATTTTAAATATGTTAAAAGAATTCCTTTTATAGGTTATCTTAATTCAAAGGTTGCCCATCAATCATGGATGCTTGAGATTGAGTTGCTATATGATACATCAGATCTCTAGGTTGGATTTTTTACGAAACTGTTCTCTACTGGGAATGAATCCACATAAGGACTTACATCCTGTAGGAGGAAGTGCGAGCCTGGGTTTTCAGGTCCTGATTGAACCGTCCTGATATTCCTGTCAAAACTTAATGTTTTAATTAGTGCTCTGATTAAGGACTTGCATACATTTTGAGTGGTTTGTCCCTAATTCTGTTAGTTTTAGTATACATATTTGCAGAATGTGAAGTTTTTTAGGAATGCATGTATTACATTTATATCAGAAGTGATAATCTACCCTGGTGAGTATCTACTTAGTAAACTACATATATGTTGATGTATAAAATTAAATTTGGCAACAAGACTTCAGTGAGTAACTGAGGCAAAAAAATTTGTTTTGTTCTCATATGGTTAAAATGTTCTCTTTTATCAAGTTGCTCATCATTTTGAGACCATTGTAATCCAATTAAACGATATTACACTTTATTGAAACCATTGTAATACAATTAAATGACATTAATATATTTTTGAGGTAGATGCTATTTGTTTTATCATTCTTTCAAGTAATATATTAAGAATGAAAACCCCAAAATTTAAATTTGATTTGAGAGTGAGACTTCTAAAATGGGGTTGCTTGAGATTAAAACAGCAGCTACAGCAACAACAACAAAATCCTACAATTGTAGAGCCATAGCCACAGTACTTTGGAAGTAAATAAAGGAAGCCTGAAAATGAAAGGAAAGAGAATAAGCATACATGAGCCAAAAGTTGCTGTGCTTCTGTGACTAATATTAGGATACAATTCTTTGTCCATAGTATTGCCATTTGGTTAGCATTGTGAAATAAATATAAATGAATATATAATTAATTAGTATCAATGATTAATAATAAAATTAAATATTAAGTCTGTTTTCTTTAAAGAGCTTGACATCCCCTTACAATGTGAAGTTTCATAAGTATCATCCTACTATATCAGGTAAACTTGAGGTATTGATTGAATACCTGTTCAGTATTATGGTCATAGTTGACAATCAGCTTATCTAAAATAATATTAAGGCCTTCATTTAAGCTTTACTTAAAGTTGGAACTTGGTATTTGGCCCAGAAGAGGTAGAAAGTCATTAAATGGGAAAGTAGCTTAATTCCGGCCTTCTTCATTGTCTTGTGTGTATTTCTCCTGTTTGTCAGAAGATGATACCACATTTTCCAGAATTCCTCTCTCAGGCTACTGGGGTGAAGTTGGGCAGCAATATCAGGAAGACTTGGGTTGTTTGCATTTCCATTCCCTTGGTCTGAAGCACACCAACCCCAGATTGTATCTGGTGTGGAGCCCCTCAGAGGCCTTCCAACTAGCATCTGGACAGAGCCTGAACATGTGGAGAACAGATTCAGTCCGACTGCTAGGCACATTTCACCATAGATTGGCAGAAGGTGGCAAGCCTTGCTACCAAGAGGTTTAATAGTCTGGAGGGGACAGGCAGAGCCAACCATAGGCAAGAAAGAAACCAATGAATTTATGGGATAAGCAAAATCAAAGATCAAACTGGTTGCACCAGTTTGCAGTCCTGCCAGCAATGTGTGAGCAAGGCTTAAAATTGTCCTTTCAAAGACCATGTGGATATTTTTAGGGCTGTGTTTCTTACACATTATCAGGGAGGAGGATACAGAAAAACAAAGATTGCTAAAGATGTGCAAGAAGAGACAAACCAGAATATTCCACTTTATTTCTGGTTGGCAGTTCTTTCTCCTCACTTCTAGGCCAGATGGCCACAGACTGATAATGAGACCTACATTAATTATTGAAACTACAGAGGAGCAATCAGAATGGGCGCTCCACAAAGAAACAGACTTTAGAGGAAGACAGTCTGGTCAGACCCTGTATTTGAGGACAAACTTTATTATAATGAGCACTTAGTACCTCATGAGTTAAATACTAACAACAAATAATCTACATTTTCAGTAGTCATGACTTGAATTAATTTTGAATATTGCCCTAACATTTAAAAAATTTTACATACAGAAATTTTAGATTTGATTTGAATGCTTGTTAGGTTAGTTATGTGTTTTTTAAAAAAGACTTCCTCCATAAATATCTTCATAATTTTCTCCTAGAAATATTTAGTGTTGCTCTAGAGATATTTAATAAGGGACTGTTACATATTTATTTGATGTCTGTGGAATAATTAAGTTAGTGATCTGAGAAGGCTGCTATAGGTCATGTGTTTATTACAGAATTTCTGTCATTTTCATTCACATAGAGGCCAACTTTTGGTAGCATATATATGCCTTAGGTACCATAGGCATGTAATTTGGGGAGTTTCCAAAAGGTAAATAATCAGAACAAATTTTAACAAAGAAGGAAGTATGGATATGTATGGTTCCAGTTCTGCCTACATGGTATCTATTTTACTTACTAGCAGAACTCCAGTTATATCTGGGAGGTGCAGAAGGGATTAGATGGCACAAGTTTTATTGGCACCTAGTTAAAAAGAAAAGAAAATCTCAAATTTTTAGTTTTTTTTTTTTTTAAAAAAAAAAGAAAGAAAAAAAGCTCAGAGCAGATATGTTCCACAGTTAGTTCTGGCCAGAGAAATGGAAGTTAAATTAGAGGCCTCCTGCCTTCTTTGATGTTCCTTCACTGTGATTCCTGGCTGTCGGGTTTCTGGCCTCTGCCTGTTCTGATAACTGAAACATTGCTGCTATGTGGAAAACTGAGGACTTGTTCTGATTTCATCTCTGCTCAGCTCTCCAGATAATTCCCCAGTTCAGGCTTCTGTCCCTCCCTCATTTCCTAGCCTTTCTGATGTGTGTTCTCATAGGCTGGTGTTGGTTTTTCAGTTCATGTTTTTTACTGACTATTATACAGTCCTCAATAACTTTTCTATTTATTATTCATTTATTTTAATCAGTTATACATGACAGCAGAATGCTCTTCAATTCATTATATACAAATTAATCATAATTTTTGACTTCTCTGGTTGTACCCAAATTAAGGTCACACCATTTGTGCAATCAAACATATGCCTAGGGTAATGATGACCATTTCATTCCACCATCTTTCCTACCCCCATGTTCCCTCCCCACCTCCCCTTTGCCCCATCCAAAGTTCCTCCACTCATCCACCCTCCCCCACATTATGGATTTAGCATCCACTTATCAGAGAAAACATTAGCCTTTAGTTTTGGGGGATTGGCTTACTTTGCTTAGCAGGATATTCTCTAACTCCATCCATTCGTCTGCAAATGCCATAATTTTATTCTCTTTTATTGCTGAATAATATTCCATTGTGTATATATACCACAGTTTCTTTATCCATTCATCTATTAGTTGGTTCCACAGTTTGGCTATTGTGAATTGTGCTGCTATGAACATTGATATGGCTGTGTCACTATAGTATGCTGATTTTAAATCCTTTGGATATAGACTGAGTAGTGGAATAGCTGGGTCAAATTGTGATTCCATTCCAAGTTTTAAAGGAATCTCCATACTTCTTTTCATAGTGGTTGCACCAATTTGCAGTCCTTCCAGCAATGTGTGAGTGTGCCTTTTCCCCTACATGCTCCCCAACACTTATTGTTGCTTGCATTCTTCATAACTGCCATTCTGACTGGCATGAGATGAAATCTTAGAGTAGTTTTGATATGCATTTCTCTAATTACTAGAGATGTTGAACATTTTTTTTCATGTATTTGTTGATCAATTGTATATTTTCTTCTGAGAAGTGTTTGTTCATCTCCTTAGCCCATTTATTGATTGGGTTGTTTGTTTTTCTGGTGTTAAGTTTTTTTTTTTTAATATCTATTTTTTAAAGTTGTCAATTGATCTTTATTTTATTTACGTATATGCAGTGCTGAGAATTGAACCCAGTGTCTCACACATGCTAAGCAAGTGCTCTACCACTGAGCCACCACCCCAGCCCCTACCTAGTATTAAGTTTTTTGAGTTTTTTATATATCCTGGAGATTAGTGCTCTGACATGCGTGTGGCAAAAATTTGCTCCCAAAATGTAGGCTTTCTGTTTACCTCTTTGATTGTTACTTTTGCTGAGAAGAAGCTTTTTGGTTTGAATTCATCCCACTTATTGATTCTTGATTTTATTTCTTACACTTTAGGAGTCTTGTTAGGGAAGTCAGAGTCTAATCCAACATGATGAAGATTTGGACCTACTTTTTCTTCTATTAGGCATAGGGTCTCTAGTCTAATTCTTAGGTCTTTGATCCACTTTGAGTTGAGTTTTGTGCATGGTGAGAGATAGGGGTTTAGTTCATTTTGCAAATATGGATTTCCAGTTTTCCCAGCACCATTTGTTGAAGAGACTATCTTTTCTCCAATGTGTGGTTTTGGGCACCTTTGTCTAGTATGATATAACTGTATTTATGTGGGTTGGTCTCTGTTTCTTCTATTCTTTACCATTGGTTTACATGTCTATTTTGGTGCCAATACCATGCCATTTTTATTACTATAACTTTATAGTATAGTTTAAGGTCTGGAATTGTGATGCCTCTTGCTTCACTTTTCTTCCTAAGATTGTTTTGGCTATTCTGGGTCTCTTAATTTTCCAAGCGAATTTTTTGATTACTTTTTCTATTTCTATAAGAAATGACATTGGGATTTTATTTGGAATTGCATTGAATCTGTATAGCACTTTGGGTAGTTTTGACAAAATTAATTCAATCTGGGAGCTTGGGAGATCTTTTCATTTTCTAAGGTCTTCTTCAATTTCTTTATTTAGTGTTCTGTAGTTTTCATTGTTGAGGTCTTTCAACTCTTTTGTTAAATTGACTCCTAAGTTGTTGTTGTTTTGAGGCTATTGTGAATGAGGTAGTTTTCCTAATTTCTCTTTCTGAGGGTTCATCACTTATGTATAGAAATGCATTTGATTTATGGATGTTGATATTATATATCCTGCTAATTTTCTGAATTCATTATTAATTCTAGAAGTTTTCTGGTGGAATGTTTTGGATCCTCTAAGTATAGAATCATGTCATCAGCAAATGATTATAGTTTGAGTTCTTCTTTTCCTATTCGTATTCCTTTAATTTCTTTCATCTAATTGCTCTGACTAGAGTTTCAAGAACTATGTTGAATAGAAATGGTGAAATAGGGCATCCCTGCATTGTTCCAGTTTTTAGAGGGAATGCTTCCAATTTTTCTTTATTTAGAAAGATGTTGGCCTTGGTTTAGCATAGGTAGCTTTCACAATGTTGAGGTATGTTCCTACTATTCCCTAGTTTTTTAAGTGTTTTGAACATGAAAGGGTTCTGTATTTTGTCAAATGCTTTTTATGCATCAATTGATATAATCATATGATTCTTAACTCTAAGTGTGTTGATGTGATTTATTATTTTTCATATGTTGAACTGACCTTGCTTTCCTGGAATGAATCCCACTTGATCATGGTGCACTATTTTTTAAAATATGTTTTTGTGTGCAATTTGCCAGAATTTTATTGAGAATTTTTGCACAATGTTTATCAGGGGTTTTGGTCTGAAATTTTCTTTCCTTGATGTGTTTCTGTCTGGTTTTGATATCATGATGATACTAGCCTCATAGAATGAATTTGGAAGGGTTCCCTCCTTTTCTATTTCATGGAATAATTTGAGGAGTATTGGTATTAATTCTTTTTTTGTAGATCTTGAAGAACTCAGCTAAGAATCCATGTGGTCCTGGGATTTTCTTGATTGGTAGGCTTCTGATGTTGTCTTCTACTTCCTTGCTTGAAGTTGATCTGTTTAAATTGTGTATGTCCTCTGGTTCAGTTTGGGTAGATCATATGCCTCTAGAAGTTTGTCAGTGTCTTTGAGGTTTTCTATTTTCCTAGTACATTTTCTTTGCCTTGGCAGTTTTCTACTTCAGGGGCTCTCATGTGTGATCTCATTTGCTGTTGAGAAGGCAGTATGGAGAAAGTTGTGGTGGCACATAACTGTCAGGAGGCTGATGCAGGAGGATCACAAGTTCAAGACCCGCCTAGGCAACTTGGACCCTCTTTCAAAATTAAAAACTAAAAAGTGCTAGGGAGGGAGCTGGGGATACAGCTCAGTGGTAGAGGACTAGCCTACCATATGTGAGGTCCTGAGTTAGATTCCTCAGTAACCCCCAATCCCCCCCCGACCCCCGCAAAAAAAAGTGCAGGGGATATAGCTCAGTGGCAGAGCATCCCTGGGTTGCATTCTCAGCATTAAAAAAAAATAGAGGCAACATGGGGTAGTGGTTCAAAACAGGGGCTCTAGAGTCAGACAGGCCTGGATTTGAATTGGGAGTTACTTAATCTCCTGTGCCTCGTTTCTTAAGCTGTAAATATCATTGTAGTTCTATTTTTAGTTTCTTGAGGAACATTCATATACTGTTTTCCATAGTAGTGTACCATTTTACATTCTTTTTTTTAATATTTATTTTTTAGTTGTAGTTGAACACAATACCTTTATTTTATTTATTTTTATGTGGTTCTGAGGATTGAACCCAGGGCTTCACATGCGCTAGGTGCACACTCTATCGCTGAGCCACAACCCCAGTCCACCATTTTACGTTCTTAAAAAGAGTACACAAGGGTTCCCGTTTCTCTAAATCCTGGTCAACACTTACTGCTTTCTGTTTTCCATTTTGTTTGTTAATAGTGGCTAACATAATAGGTTTGAGATGATTTCCCTTTGTGGATTTGATTTGCATTCACTGATAATTAGTGATGTCAAGCATCTCTTCATATGCTTCTTTGCCATTTACATTTTTTTGAGAAATTTTTATTCAAGTTCTTGCCCCATTTTTAAATTGGGTGATTATTGTTTTTGAATTGTAGGAATTGCTTATGTACTTATGTACTTTTATCAGATATATGGTTTGCAAACATTTTCTCCCATTGCTACCTTTTAACTCTCTTGGTTGTTTTCTTTGCTATGCAGAATGCTTTTAGTTTGATATAGTCCTGGGTGTATCATTCCGGAAGTCATTGCCAAAACCAGTTAAAAAGCCTTTACCACATATTTTTTTTTTTATGCCTTTGGTATCATTCCGGAAGTCATTGCCAAAACCAGTTAAAAAGCCTTTACCACATATTTTTTTCTAAGAGTTTTATACTAAGTCTTCAATCCATTTTGAGTTGCTTTTGTGAATGGGGTAAAATAAGGGTCCAGTTTCTTTCTTTTGCATGTGGATATTCAGTTTTCCCAATACTATTTGTTGAAAAGACTCTCCTTCCCCCTTGTGTTGTTTTGACATCCTGGCTAAACATTATTTGACCACACACATAGGGGTTTATTTCTGAGTTGTGTATTCTGTTCCAATGCTCTATATGTCTGTCTTAGTGCCAGTACCACACTATTTTGATTACTATAGCTTTGTAATTTGTATATCATTATTAGCACATATTAACTGCACAAAATAATGGGTTTCTTATGACTTTTTTCCCTTGCATATAATGTACTCTGATCATATATATCCATTCTCCCTATGTATCCTTCTAATATTTGGAAATCAAGAAATATGAGTTCTTTAGCTTCGTTCTTCCTTTTCAGGATTATTTTCTCTTTTGGGTCCTTTGAGGTTTTATATGAATTTTAGGATTTTTTTCTATTTTAACATAAAATACCATTCGGATTTTGATAGAGATTGCACTGAATCTGGTATTATTTTGTATAGTATGGACATGTTAACAACATTAAATGTTTCAGTTCTTGAACAAGGATATCTTTGGTTTATTTGTATCTTCTTTAATTTCTTTAGCAATATTTTATAGTTCTCAGTGTACAAGTCTTTCACCTCATTAATTTATTCTTAAAGAGTTTTATTTTGAGAATTATTTCTTTAACACAAGTTTATGGAATTGAGTTGATTTCCAATTTTTTAATTTACGTATTAACACTCTATCTTTCTGAAGTTCAGCTTTCTTTCCATTACCAAGAACCATAGTATTTTCTTTTTACCTTTTTAATTTGCTTTAATTAGTTACATGTGACAATATAATGCATTTATGCACTTTGATATATCATACTTAGATGGGATATAATTTCTCATTTTTCTGAGTGTTAATGTTGTAGAATCATATTGGTCATGCAGTCACATATATACATAAAATAATAATGTCTGTTTCATTCTACTATCTTTCCTATCCCCACATCCCCTCCATTTCCCTCCCATCACTTCCCTCTACCTAATCTAAGGTAACGCTAATCTTCTCTAGTGCCCCCCATCGTATTGTATTGTGAATTAGCATCTGCATATTAGAGAAAACATTTGGCCTTTGTTTTTTGGGGGGAGTGGCTTTCTTTGCTTAGCATGATATTCTCCAACTCCATCCATTTACTGGCAAATGCTGTAATTTCATTCTTCTTTAAAGCTGAGTAATATTCCATTGAATATATATATACCACATTTTCTTTATCCATTCATCTATTGAAGGACATCTAGGTTAGTTCTATAGTTTAGCTATTGTGAATTGAGCTGCTATAAACATCGACATGGCTGCATTACTGTAATATGCTCATTTTAAGTCCTTTGGATATAAACCAAGGAGTGGGATAGCTGGGTTAAATGGTGGTTCCATTTCAAGTTCCCTAGGAATCTTCATATTGCTTTTCATAGTGGTTGCACCAATTTGCAGTCCCACTAGCAATGTATGAGTTTACCTTTTCCCCCACATCCTTGCCAACATTTATTGTTACCTCTATTCTTGATGAATGCATTCTGATAGGAGTGAGATGAAATCTAAGTGTAGTTTGATTTGCATTTCTCTAATTGCTAGAGATTTTGAACACTTTGTCATATATTTATTGTTAAATTTTATTACTTCTTCTGTGAAGTGTCTGTTCAGTTCCTTGGCCCATTTATTGATTGGGTTATTTTGTTGTTGTTAAATTTTTGAGTTCTTTATATATCCTAGAGATTAATGCCCTATCAGAGGTGCATGTGGTAAAGATTTCCTCCCAATCTGTAGGGTCTCTCCTCATGTTATTGATTGTTTCCTTTGCTGAGAAGAAGCTTTTTAATTTGAATCCATCCCATTTTTTGATTCCTAATTTTACTTCTTGTGCTTTAGGAGTCTTGTTAAGGGAGTCAGATCCTAGGCCAACATGGTGAAGATTTGGCCAATTTTTCCAAGAACCATAGTCTTTTGAATATGCAAAATAATGTTCACAAAACCTTTGCATTATCCTGGGAGGAGAGCGCTATACATCTTCATTTAGAGTTTTGCTTTAAGTAATTGTCCAGCCTCGATGCTCTCATTTTGCTAGTGGAGAAGATAGTGTGTACCTTATGAGGTTAATTGAGTATTAATTGAGATAATGGAGACAAAACCCTGAACATAATTCATGAAATATGCTAAGTGTTCAGAAGTATCTATTATTAAATATTTTTTAAAATGCATTCTTATGTATTTTGAAATTTCTTACACCACTGTAGAGCAGATATAATAAATTACAAGGGTTACTCTAGACATTCTAGTAACATTGAGAAAAACTAATAGTACTAAAAAGAAAGAAGAAAAAAAAGTTATAAAATTAAACATGAGATCAATAATAGTACAATAGTTGTACCAAGTCTTTTAGGATCCAAAGAGCTCCCTGCAATTTGTTTTAGCTGGATAAATTTACAACGAAATGTAGCAGTTGACGTTCATAGTGGTGACTTCTCGAGTCATCAAGAAAAGATTAAATTACATGAAGTGCACTCATTTTAAGAAGGTGATGGAATTGGAGATGTAGTTTTAAAAGGTTTTCCTTCAGAATAATGTATATTTTGCCACTGGTTTTAAACCCTTGGCTTTTCCAGAATTTCCAAATGTTCCATAGGACTAAGATTTTAAAGTACTGGAAATCAGGTCTAAAGGTTTCAACCACAGTTATTGGCTAAGAATGGTAATGTCATTAGATAAAGTGAACTCTATACTTTTCAGAGATGGTATGTTCTGGAGAATTCAGATTCACCAAGCAGTTGCCAAGCTGCATCCAAATACAGGACTTTGGGATCCTTTGGGGTCAGTGCTGCTCCTCCCGAACCCTCACCCTTCATCGTAGACAGTACTTTGTAATGATCCAGAGCCTTTAGGTAACTAACCTGGCTCAGTTTGGGATGCTTTGGTCTGTATGTAACTGAAACCTGGCTCAGTTTGGCTTAAGAAATAAAGAAATGTGTGGGTTCATCTAACTGAATGTCCAGAGGATTTAGAATTTTATTTATTTTTTGATAATAGGGATTGAACCCAGGGATATTTAGCCATTGAGCCATATCCCCAGCCCTTAATTTAATATTTTATGTAGAGACAGGGTCTTGCTGAGTTGTCAAGTGCCTTGCTGAGTTGCTAAATGCCTTGCTAAGTTGCTGAGGCTGGCTTTGAACTCCTTTTGTTTCAGCCTCCCAAGCAGCTGGGATTATAGGCACCCGCCATCGCACCGGCTCAGAACTGTTTTTAATCCAGTGGCTTCCATTCTCTTGTCCTATGATTTGCTTGTTTTTGCCTTCCTCTGGGTTTTGGCTTCATCCTGGAGTGGGTAGTACTGAGATGTCTCCAGCTATGCTAGACCCCACAGCTACGCACAACATCCAGACACTTACTCTTGGAGAAAATAAATTCCAAGAAGCCCCAAGCAGATTGTTCCTTATTTTTCTCTGGCCTGTGTGTTAGGTCACCTGTCCATTTTGGAAACAATCTTTGATACTGGAAGAATATCACATAATGAGTGGTTTGGGGCAGGTTATTGAACCAGTCATTGTCAAGAAGGATGGAGTCATCACAGCTGACTCAATTCAAATCATAACTCATCTCTTGAGCTGGGTCAAACTACTTCAGTCTCAATGGCTGCTGTACTATAGGCAGATGGATGTGGGTATGTGCACACCTGTGTACCACCAGCCCTGAAGAAGGATTTGTGGAAGATACCTTGGAAGTGGGCTTGTGGCAGTTTGGGTAGGGAATTCTAAGCCAGTTAGAACATGTCTAGAAGGGGAAAGCCCAGTCTCTGGGTTGGTACATTTCCTTGGCTTTATGGGCTGCTTTTCCCATGGGAGGGTTTGGCTAGAGGAGGGTGCAACTCTGGCCTTTCGAAGCTTAAAGAGTAAGGCAAAGGCTCTTCTTCCTGTTTTAAGAGTAGTTCTGGTCTTCAGCTATAAAATCAGCAGCAAGTGACAATTCTCCTGTGACACATTTTTCTTCTGAAAAAGGGAGGTAATAGAATTGCTAACTAGTTTATCAAGTTGTGAGAGTTTTTTTTAGAAGTTGTATGTAAGCATTCACTGAATATTAGCTACTTTTATAGTCTTTAAATACATAGGTATTCCCCAGTTGTGAAAATTCCTAATGGGGAGGACTTTGGCAAGTCACTTGACTTCCTCAGACACCAGTTCCTCATGTGTAAAATATAGATGGTAACTCCTATTGAAGAGCTGTTGTTGGTTATACTTGGCGGGGGGTCATAGATAACACACAGCATAACCCCTACTCAACTGTCAGGAAGTCTCCATGTTTCTGATGAGATTAGATAGAGATTCTGGCCACTGTTGCCCTCCATAAATTTTTAGGTAAAAATTTCCAGAAGAAATTAGTTTACTAAACCAGAAAGAAATTCTTGATAAATTATTCCTTTCCTTTTTTGTTGTTCTCACCTCAAAGTATTGCTTTCATGTCACACTCAAGGCAGTTTGACACAATTAGTCCTGTTTTCTCTAGGCTTTATTTCACAAAAATTATCCCCACAGTAATAATATGAAGTTTGAACCCAGGTCCTTACACATGCTAGGCAAGCCAAGCACTCTGAGAAGCCAAGCCTCTCAGCAGTAATTGAGAGGTTGCCTTGGTAATAGAGACTGTAGAAAACCATCAGTGGTGAAAGCACCCCCCATGTGGTGTGGTAATTAGGTTATTGATTTTTGTAAGGCAGAGTCTGAATTGGGGCTCCACCTAATTCAAGATCAGAACCTCAGGACTTATAGGAAAAATCTGGGTTAGTTTCACTGTGTACTATTTTAAAAACACTGTTAGTGATAAATGGGTGCTTATTTGGCTTAATCTATTTTGTTACAATATTAAAAAAAGAGGAAATTATTATTTAATTACTACTGTTGTGTAGGTCAATATGTCTGTCTTTTGTATTTAATAACAATTTCAAAAATATTTGGAATATATAGAGATAATGAAATTATTATTATGCTGGGGAAAAATTAACCATCACATTAGAAACATGGGATCAAATGTGTTTTCATTCTCTTTCTCTCTCACTCACACACAGTGCATTAATCCAAGATATGAAAGTTTATGTAATATTAGTTTTCTTTAGTAAATATTTTTTTAATCATAGAAATAGCAAATATTTTTAGTGGTAATACTCAGATGGGGACTAAGTATCTTGGAACTGATTTGGGGATAGTAAGTCTTTAAGAATTTAGAGTCTAATTTGAAATCCTTTCAACTGCTAGATAAATTTCCCACAGGCTTTGAATTTGAACATAAATATTGAAATTTATTCAATATCAAAGGAAAAATAAGCATTTAATTAAGACAGCATTATGTTCAAATGGCAGCTCTGTGTCGAGGTAATAATAAATATAAGGAGAGGTATGTAATAACATGATGTCTTTAGAGTCTTAAACTCATACCTGTACTAATATTAATCTAATAAAGAGTCACTTATAAATGATAATTAGAAGGCTTCCTTTTGCTTTGCTCTAGGTAGGTTTTATAGTTGTTTGGGTTAAAAAAGCAAAACCTGAATTAAACCCAGGACTTCCCTTGTTTTTCCTTTCTCTCCCCTAAAGTATTTGTTTTCTGTATCCTGGATATGGGTAAATAAATGTCTCTTCCAGATAAAATGGAAAGTTTAAGATTGCTGTCATGGATAACAAAATGGTGAATCTTGGATCCTCCTAAATAACATCCCTGTATCTCCTCCAGGGTGTCAGATGGAGCTTTTATTAAAAAGTGGGAAGAAGTAACATCATCTAAAAAGTACCAATTTAAAAATAGAACAGATAGAAAGGCCATAAGTAGAATGATTACTGGTTAACTTTTTATAATTGATTCTGATTGCAAGGTAATTTTCCTAAGACAAGTAAGTCTGTAAAATAAACAAGTCACACTGTTAATTAAGTGGGATGAGTAGTAAGTAGAGCTGAGACTTGGTCTCCATGGTGCAGGGCAGAGAATGTGGTTGCAGCCCATACCAGGGAGCCCTAGGTGCACTCCAGACTATTGAAAAGCCAGCACTTTGGGAGAGAGATTAGGATTTATCCTTTTGCCCTCTTCTGTGTCTTCTGTGGGCCTAGTCAGACCTTGTTTACACAGGGGTTCATCTCTCTGGAAAATGCACAGGACACTCTGATTAATGAGTCACAGAAGTAATTATCCTTAACATACTGGGTGTTAGTGGTAAGAGACCACATATGTTCCTCAGGTACAAGAGGAACATCAAGAATCAAATAAATTAGTTTCTGCTTGTGCAGGGGAGTTTTTGCCTCCACCATGCTAGTCTCTTAATATTGATACACACAGAGAAACAGGGTAGGGCAGATGTCAGGGCTTCTCTTCTGCCTGCCCTGAGGGCAAGATTTTAAGGCTTTCTCTGAGCCAGAGAGAAAGGACTTTTGAGTCTTGGCTAACATTATTGTTTTAATAAACAGTTCCACTGTAGTTACTCAATGAAAAATGTCGCTGTACTTATTTCTGTACATTAAGAGACTTACTTGTTGATGTAATAAAGAAATAAATTTTTTGTGCTTAAAAATGTTTAACAGAATATACAGAAAGCATGTATTATAGGGTAAACAGCTTCTGGCATGCAAAATTTTTCCACAGATTAATTTTTATGGAAATCTGAAATATTTATCTGTGGAAAAATTTCAGTGAAATTGTGTCTTCAGTGTGTTAAAGACCCCCAGTATATCTATTTAGAGTTTAAAAATACAATTTAACTTTTATTCTATGACTTTTAGCCAATGCTTTTAAGTTTTCTGTTCCATAAATTACCCTGTCATTTGCCAAATAGTTGTCATTTATAGATCAATAAAAGTCCAAAGAGGTTAAATGACTTGTCAAAATAATACAGTAAGTGGCAGAATTAGAAAAAGATTCAAGGCTTTTGATTTCTGGTCTTTTGCTCTAAAACAATTAGCTAGTTCTGCCCTGAGACCAGCACTAGCCAATTTAAATGGAGCCTTCAGGTGTTCTTGTAAAAGAGCCATTTGTCTGGGATAAATCTGTGGGGTGTTTTTGTTTTGGGGAGTAGTGCTCATTATAGGAATCTCTGGATTTGTCTGAATGGTTTATATTACTCTTTATCAGGGAAGGATTGTAAAATTTAGCTGAAGAAAGGGTGAATGGAACACATGTAAAGATGATTTTCTGAATGAAAGAAAAAAGTAGAGATAAAATAAGCTGCTTTTACTATTTTCAAAACAGCCTTCAGAACATGGGTCAGTGTAGCTGTTTGCTTGTTTGATCTGTAAGTTTCTTTGTTGTGAGATATCAGCATATATAATTTGACTTGCACTTAAAGTTGTAGTTCAGTTAAAGAATTTGTGGAATTACCTTACATTTTGGAGAGTGTTTATGTTTATAATTCTGTGCCTGTTTCTCTGTGGAAAATCCTTCTCTGCTTTTGGCTAAAATGAAGAACAAGAAGCTAAAGATTGCAGCTAATTGTCTAGAATACAGGATTAGAATCCAATTCTGGCAGAAGCCAAATGAGTTACAGTGAATTTGGCACAGGGTGTAAAAGAAACTGGTCTCTGTTAATCACATGTTCCTGTTCGTAAACAGGTGTTTGCCCAAGGGGAGTATACTTGTACTTCTTCTCAAATGTTATGGAAGAGTGATTCACTGGAATAGGTGTTTCTCAATTTCACACCCTGCATACATTATGGCAGTTCTTTTAGTACTTTGGATTCAGTGAACTTTTTTACTAGCAGTGGAAGAGATGGGATTCCAGAAAATGTAGCACCCTCCTTATTTGGTGTTTCTGAGTTTAACTGGCAAGCTATTGTCCCTGTCTTTAATTAAATTGCTTCTCTACTGAGTGTCCTTGAAGGACAGCTTTGGTGAAGTGTGTCAAATACTGCAGCTTTTCTCTGCTCCTTAGCAGCAGGGGGAATGAAGTTAGGGGATCAGGAATACAGTACTAAGAGTCTTGAAGAGGGCCCTTTGCTGATTGCTGAAGGGGAAAGGAGAAGAGAAATGATCAAGAAGACAAAACCAGCTCCTTTCCCTTAAGAACCCCTATTCCCTTTGCCAGATTAGTTCTTTATACTGGTCAGAATCTCACAGCATTGTTCTCTGTTTCAACTATCAGATTTTATTTAGTTGAGCATTTTTGAAGTTTCTCTGGAGAAATGGTTCTTAATTGGGGGTGGGCCATTTTTGGCCCTCCACTTTTAAGACATAAGGCATTTTCTGGGACATTTTTGATTGTCACAACTGGGGAAGAGGGTGAGGATGCTATTGGCATCTAGTGGCTAGATGCCAGTGATACTGCATAACTTCCTACAATGCGCCAAACAGCCTCCCATGACAAAACAATACTGTTTCAAAATATTTCAAGTGCTGAGATTGAGAAACTGCTCTTGATGAAGAAATTAAAAGGCTTCCTATCTGCAAATTCACAGCTGGCTTGTGCAAGCAAATATTCAAGATCTTCCACTCTTGAAGGTGAAAGCACTGCAGTGTTTTTGTTTTGAGCACTTTTGTATTTTCTGGAACTATAAGATGCACCAGCCTCAACTTGTATATCTCTTGCCCTTATCCTAAAATCAGCCATTTTCTCCAAGGAGTCCTAGTTCTTTCATTGAAGCATAGGTAGTATTAGAAATCAAGATTTGGGCATTAGGTGTGCTGGTTGGTACTGGTTTTTTAAAACTCGACAATTGAAACTTAATGTGTTAATAAGATCAATTTTTAAGACATGGTCTTTTTCATATTCATTTACTTTAAAATACTTTTATAGTGTTTGAGCCTATGTGGATATTCATAGCACGCTAATAGCATTGAAATTTGAAATTACATCTTTGTAAGCTAAATAGAACCTGTAATAATGATTTGTCAGATATATTCTTTTATAACATGCTGATGGTATTGGAGACTACTGGTGCTTTTAGACAATTTTGTTATTAATGGCTTTTACCACATGTTTTATTTCACAGCTTCCTACAGGTGCTGCAAGGCACTTAATCCTGCCTACATACAGATAATTTGTTCTGAAGTGGGTAAAAATATGCATGGTGATGAGCATTGATAGAAGAGTTTTATTGCAATCAAGTTTATTAGATAGTCTTTCACTAGTCAATATTTATATCCCAATAGAGGTTTTAATTCTTCTTTGTGATTCTAGAATTTTAAAGCTTTGCCCATAGCTGTTTTTTCTTATTTCAGAAACTATCTTCTAGGTCCAGGATTGATCTATTTAACCTGTCAGGGTTTTCTCTTTATTCAGCATCAGCAATTTTTAAAAAACATTTCAGGAACAAGTGAAAATAATTTTGTTTTAAAACAAAGAGAGTCTTTTCTTGTTACTTAAATATTTATGTATTAAAAGAACTCTTTGAGATTTATTTATATAGAAATTTTATAGTTTATCACACTTAAGAATACATGTAAAGAAATATAAACAAAATTATTTAAGGTATTCCTAAAACTTTTTTGCATTCAGGATCTCTTTTAGATCACATTTAAACAGAATTGTCAGGATCTATATTTTTTCAAACATTACTACCCTCTATGTTATCTGAAGTTTGGGTCATTTAGTATTTTAAAAAGTAATTTATCAAGGTGAATCATGTAACGTAACCATTGCCATTTTAAAGTGAATAACTCATTGACATTTTGTGAAATGGTTGTGTTATCACAACCTCTCTCTGGTTCCCAAATATTTTATCACTCCAAAGTAAAACTCCTTACCCAGTAAGTAGTTTCTCTTATTGCTCTCTTCTCTCAGCCCCTAGCAACTACTGGTCTGCATACTATCTTTGTGGATTTGTCTATTCTATATATTTCATATAAGTGAATTATGCTTTATGTGATCTTTGTCTGCCTTTTTTCACTTAGCACAGTGTGTTGGACATTCATCCACTTTATAGCATCTATCAGTACTTTGTTCCTTATTAAGGCTGAATAATTTTCCATTGTATTAATATTACCACACTTTGCTTATCTATTCATCCATTTTTGGGTATTTGGGTTGTTTTTACCTTTGGCCACAATAAATATTGCTACTACTCAAATACATGTACATGTGTGTACATGTATTTGAGTGCCTGTTTTCAGTTGTTTGTATATCTTGGAGTGGCATTGTAAGTCATGATAGATCTATGTTTACCTTTCTGAGGAGTAACCAAACTGCTTTCCATAGCAGTGTAGTGATTTTTAAAAAAATTTAATTTTATGTCTGTTTTTTAAATCAAAATACTTAATTTGGAAACATACTTTTCTCAATACTTCAATTTTTAATTCAAAAAATAGATTATTCTTTAACATATCCACCACTTTAACCAAAGATACTTAAAAAAAAAAAACTTTGCATAATTCCCATGTTCCTCTTAGGAAGAGTTTGTGAGACTCTCAGAAAGATTCCAGGCCTTTAATTTCTAGTCTTCTGCTCTAAAACAATTACCTAGCTCTCCCCTGAGCTTCACTGAAACCAATTTGAACTTTCAATACAGTATCTACTTTCCATATGACTTGATATAAAACAAAACCAAAAATTATGTTGGGTGCTCAATAGCCCTTTATATATTTGAGGAGATAATAAATATTTTATTTATTCTGAAAAGGAAAAGAAGAGATCTACATTTGAAGATATACCCATAGAATAGAAAGAAAGTTTTTTTCTTCTTTGCCTTTTTGCTGGAGTTTTCAAGGTTTGCCTAAAAAAAAAAAAATAGTCTTAGGATGCTCTCTTGTCACTTTACTCACAGTGTATCTCATTTCCAAGTAGATTCAGAAATTATGTTATGAATTCTGTTTTTTTTTAAAGCAACCAACAGCCAGTTTGTATTGTTTTCTAAGCACTTCATTTATGTAAACTTTTAATTTCCAAAGACATAGAATGGGAGACAAGGATCCTGTGTTAGCTTTTCATATCCTCAAATGAGTCAACACAGAGCTGGTTTATTACAGATGTTTGATAAATACTCATTGAACTGAATTGGTAGTTAATTTTCCAGACAGACAGGAAACTTCATAAGTGCAGGAAGCAAATCTGTCTGGTTCACAAGAATGTCCCTAGCACCTGACACTGTCTCTTCCACATAATAAATATTTATTGAATGAATGAATGATGAACTCTAATGTACAACATGAATGTTTTCCAAGGGCTGGTGAAGCTAATATTTCCCAATTCAAAGATCATTTTGGTTTTATTTCTCTGTTTGGTGTCTTTATGAATTCAAACATGAAGCTGTGTAGTTTTCCCATGGGGTCTGTGTCCTAGGTTAATTATTAAATAACAAAATAAATAAAATTGTAAAACTTGGTCAGCTCAGTGGTGTATGCCTACAATCGCAGTTACATGGGAGGCTGAGGCAGAAGAATGGCAAATTCAAGTCCAGCCCAGGCATGGCCTATCTCAAAATTTAAAAAAAGGGGGGGGGGGTGCTAGGGATGTAGCTCAATGCTTTCAGTGGTAAGGCATTTGCTCAGTGTGCATAAGGCCCTAGATTTGATCACAGTACTGAAAAAGAAAAGAAAAGAACCCTCAACTCTAGTTAGATCACATAAGAACTTTTTATTGGGATAATACTTGGTTATGTGTTAGCTTCTCCTGTTGTGAAATATAAAATGTTCCCATCATATCAATATGTAAAAATTCCAAATTTGGATCTTTAGTTGTGATTGTCTTTTATATCTTAGTTATGTTTACAGTTACATTTAAAGCCAGGAATTTCTTGTAATCCTTTCCTTAATTAACGAAATAGTTGTCAAAAAATTTTGACAAGAAGCATAATGTTAGTGTAGAAGGGAAATCATATAGTTGGGGCTTGGTATTGGAAGATGGCACATAGTAAATTTAGCTCTGGGTTGCCACAACTATTAGGTAAGAAATTCTCCCATTGATGGCTATACTTATCTGAAAACACTGTGCATAGGAAAATTATCATAGTAGATTGACTTGGAAAATTGCAGTAGCTCAGTTTGAAACTGTGTAAGCTAACATGAATGTAGTTCACATGATATCTGGCAGTGACAAAAATGTGGTGGTGACTCTGCTCGCCTCTAAATGAACTTTTTAAAAACTCTGTGCTTAGGCACATACTTATGGAAAAACTTGTAAAGATTATCCATGGGTTCTTTAGAACATAGGCCACATAAATGAAGGATATTACTTAAAAATGCCAGAATGAAGTAACCCAGGGAGGGTTAAAGGGCATGTTTGAGGGGCAGTTCTTCTCATAACAGTAGCATTGCTCTCTGGGTTTGCCTCAATACAGACTCTGGAAGCCTGCACTCTGTCCACCTTTTCAAAAAATGTTTTTTAATTAGGAAATATTTAAAGTCTGAAAAGTAGATTAAAAACACAATCACGTTGAAACTTTTAGGACTTAGTACTGACTGTAGAGGCAAGCCAGAAGAAAATGGATGTTGAAGGATGTGGGTGTGTGTATGATGAGTAAAGAAAGGACACCTGGGGAGCCTTGATTGGGAGCCTGGATAGTCTGTGTAAAATATAATGAATACATCATTTGTTTGGATTTCCCAAGATATCATGAAGGGAGTAGTGTGCCCAGGCTTTCCTTGTGGTTAGTTGTCGCTGGCCAGAGGATTGAGGCTATGCCATTCAACTGCATGGTGATCAGTTAATTGACAAGACCTTACCAAAGGTTGCTTGGCATTGTGTATACCAAGACACAGACTCTCAGATGCTTGTATTTTCCTTTTTGCAAACAGTTCTGCTAACATTATGCATTCATAAATAGGAAAGAGAGCTTCTACATTAACTTTCTGACATGGTGATGCTTGTACCTTGCTCTGTAGATTCAGTTTCTGTTAGGAACCTTGTGGAAGAAAAAAAAAAAAGCTGTATTGCTTGGATCAATGGGAGAAATGGGTTCCAAAATATTTCCATGTTTCAATGATCCTTTCCGATTCTAAAAATTCTGTGTTTCTAGACTGTGAGTTTATTCAGCATCTCTGTGAGTCATGATGTGCTTTTACCACTGCCCTTAACATTTTATTTTGTTTGAAATAAAGTTAATCAAATTCTTCTACATTTAACAAGCTTCAGCTAGTACAATGGAGCTATTGTAGCCAAATATCAACAAACTTAAAATAATGTTTTCCAAGTGTTTTTAAGCTTTTATGCTCTCTGATTACCAAAGCAGAAGAGCCTAATTTGTAGGAAATATTATACCAATATGAAGATGCTAAATTAATTTATGGAAAGATTAATCTAAAATTTAAGATTTGATCACCTATAAACTTAGTGCTCTCCAAAATTCTGTGAATTGAAGTTTGTGTTATATTTGGGTGTATGAAAATTTAAATAATGCAAGATTTTTCTAGGTATTGGTTGCTTTTTGTCCAATGAGGTTGACAAATCCTATAGTATAATGGCTTTAAGTGTTTTAGATATGCTCACATTTAAGTATTTCATACATCTAAATGACAATTTTTATTATTTTGTTAAATTAAAGTTGCATTCCATAATATATTAGAATTGTCAAATGTTTCATGGAACTCATAAGTTTGGCTATCTTCTTTGGCTAATCAGATTATTTAAAAGGTTAACATATTTGAAAAGACTTTGACTTTGTTTAACTGGGGGAAAATTCCATTCCATTATCAGAAAAGTTAGGTCAAAATAAAACGATAATAGCCTTGTGAAAATAAAGGCATTGTTTCTTACTGACCTGGGGTAATGTAAAAATGTAAGGGATGTGAACAAGAAGTTTTGGGATTCATTTCCTATTTTTCCATTTACTCCTTGATTAGGTTTCCTTCTCTTATAAAATAGGAATGCCAATTTCAATTTCCTTCATAGAATTGAGAATAATAAATGTGAAATGTACATGAAACTGAAAAACTTCCTTACAGTTACATAGAGACTTATTTTAGAGGGTGGTGAGGAATAGTTTTCTTCAAATTTTAGTTTTTCCCCAGAATTTTTAAAGACCCTCATTTAGCTGAATCCAGTTGAAAATATGATGACATCTGTTTGATAGTTTTTTTCCCACCTTAAAACAGAAATTACATTGATTTTTTAGAGTCTTCAGATAGTTCCTAAATATGGGGTATTGGTAATTTTGTTCTCCAACCCTAGTGCCACCAATGATATGTGCCAGACTTTTGTTGATTATGCTCTCTTACAGTTTTGTCAATTTTTTTCATAAAAACCAGAGCTCCTGTACATCTTTAAGTTACTTGGTGGCAACTCCAGATAGAGGGGAATCTGTGATTATTCTTGTGATTTTGACTTAAAGATAACATTTAATGCCCCAAAGCCAAAGTCTAGTGGGGAAAAAAATAAGTTATTTCTTTTTTCTTCAGTCTTCCCCCAGTAATGCTTCTAGGAAGCATATTACTTTTATGATCCTTATAAAATTCATCCCTAATGAGATCCCCTTCCTGAGGTAGAGCTGTGGGGTGGGGGGTGGGGTGGCTGGCACTGAAAGGTGTACATAGAGAAGCCCCAGCAGCAGGGACAGGAATGTTACTGTGCTCAAGAGAACATCAGTAAATAAGGTGAGCGTCTTCCTTCTTTTGCTGTTTCCTGTATAGTGGGTATATACCTTTATACCTTTTATAGAGGTAAAATGATCCCTCTATAAATTTTAATTTTATGACACTCATTCCATCCAAAGTGACACTTTTGAATTATAGATCCCTTTGGGGGAATTGTCTGGATTTGAATCCTGTCTTTCACTTACTGTCTGTATTTCAGTTTTCTCATCTCTAAAATGGGGTTAATAATAACCCATCTTATAGGTGGTTCTGAGGATTGAGTTGATACACATAAAGAACTTAGTGCATGGGACATTCTAAGTGCTTAATACACATTAGCTATTATCACTATTAGTCTATTCTTGCCTTGTTGCTCACAGTTAACTGGACTAATAACTTTAAAGAATGCCCTTTCTAGCAATGAAAATAATGATTTCATTTTTCACTGTATCAGATGAGCTACGAAATTAGATCAAATTGATATAAATCAAGAAAGATCATTTAGTTAGGAATAATGGCAGTCTTTTTTTCTCCTAGCTTTTTTGAGGTATACTTGACAAATAAAAAAATTGTATGTATTTAAGGTTTAAACATGATGTTTGATACATGTATACTTTGTGAAATTATTGCCATAATCAAGCTAAGTAACATATCTATTACCTCATAGTAATGATTTTTGTATGCTATGAGAACAATCAAGATCGACTTTCTTAGAAAATTTCAAGTACACAAAACAGTATTAATTATAGTCACTATGTTGTATATGCTTCTAAACTTATTCATCCCACATAAATGACCTTTTTTGCCCTTTGACCAACATTTTCCCATTTCTCCCACCTTCTAGTTTTTGGCATTTACTATTCAACTCTTAGTTTTTTATGAATTTGCTCTTTTTCGATTCCCTATATAAGTGAGATCGTGCAGTATTTGTTTTTCAGTGTCTGGCTTATTCTTTTGCATAATGTCCTCCATAATGATAAACCTCATAAGGTTTGTCAATTTTGTTTCAAATGGCAGGACTTTCTTTTTTTGGTTCTTTAGATGAATAATATTCCAGTATGTCTGTGTGTATGTTTCTGTACATATATATGTTTATAAATTCACATTTTGTTTATTTATTCATCTGTTGACAGACACTTAGTGAGTTTTTTTGTTTTGTTTTGTTTGCAGTATCAGGGATTGAACTCAGGGCCTTGCATATACTAGACTCTACCACTGAGCTACACCCCTAGCCCTGTTGACAGATGCTAGGTTGTTTCCATAGTTTTTCTGGAATAATGTAGTCTTGAAATACAATAATTGATTACTGAGTGGGGAGTGTAAGAATCATGATATCACATTTTATATCCTTAAAAGTCAGAAAAATGCTAAAAAAGAAGGATATATGATAATTAAAGTGTTATTTCAGCTGGGTATGGTAGCACATGCTTATAATTTCAGCTACTCAGAAGGCTGATACAGAAGGATAACAAGTCCAAAGCCAGTTTGGACAAATTAGCGAGACCCTTTCTCAGAAAATGAAAAGGAATAGAGATGTATTTCAGTGGTAGAGTGCCCTCGGGTTCAGTCCTGAATACCCCTACACGTGCACATGCTCATCTCTCTCTCTTTCTCAAAAGAGGAGTTTCATAAACATGAAGAAATGGGACAATGCCATATGTTGATCAAATACAATTAGAGAGGACATACACAGAGAAGCCCAGTAGGCACAAATTTGACCCAGGGAATATATAATGGACTTGAGCCTGTCAATGTGGTACTATTGAGGTGGGGGATATTAGCAGAAATTCAGGGTAAGCCTTCCTCTGGGATGGCTTTCCAGGTATCAGGACCATCAACCTCCATAACACACATACACACACACACACACACACACACACACACACTCACACTCATACACACAAATATGTATGTCTTCTTTGTGTATGTCCTCTCTAGTACTTGATCAATGAAAGTGTGTGTGTGTGTGTGTGTGTGTGTGTATGTATGTGTGTGTGCGTGTGCTTGAGCATGCCAAGGAAAGAGGGGGGCGGTGACTTATTATGACAGCCACACTCCTCATTATGGCAACCATTGATTAACAACTATCCAGGGACTAGTGACTGTTAAGAGAATGTGCATCACTTTTTTACTAGAAGAGGGGGTGGTGATTGAAGATGGCCTAAGCACATTTGCTGCATGCCTCCTTAGAGACAGGGGCTTTGATTTTGACAAAATGGTCTTCCAGGAAGTATTCTGTGCAGTATCTCAAGCTTGTCTGCTTGATCAATTATGTTTATCAGCAAAACACCTCCTTTCATTTTAATTTATTTACTAGACCCAGAATAGTATGCTGTCTCCTTTGTTTATATCACCTTTCAGCTCTCTTTAAAAATCATTAGGGGGATCACCATCTCCAGTCAATTCCGCCATCAATTTTGGGGCCTCCTTTTCGACCTCTGAACAGGCCCACAAGGTGGTAGCCGGCAACCTGTTATTTCTACTCAGCTGCAGAACTATCAGCGAAAGTGATCTTCCTTAAGCAAAAATATTTGCCTGAGCCTGTCATTGCTTGCGTTTGAAGATCATGTGCTGTGTGAAATGAAGATAAAGGGAAGGACTGAAAAAGGACTTATGAGAACAAATACTTCGCCAAGGAAGTTTGGGGAGAGAAAAGAGAGAGAAGACGTGAAAACAATTTAGAAGAGAATCCTAAGGCAGGGGATATGAAACGTTAGATCAGAGCATACACCAAGCACGGAGCGGCCGAGTTCCGGCTCCCGGAGCTGCCCTGGCCCAGGGCTAAGGAGCCCGCGGAAACTGCTTCTTGGTCCGGGTCCTGCTGAGGACCGGTCAGGAATCACCCGTTGCTTTGGTTACCCGGCAAAGGGAACGAAATGCTGCCATTCGCATAGGATACAAACATGGCAGAGATCTGATGTCATAAGAAAGCGGCGGAGGAGAGAACTTCATCAATACCAGCGGCGACAGAAACAGTTGGTCTCCTGGTAGGGAGGGTGAGGCACAGACACCAGAGTCTCTCTCGATTTGTCGTCGAGCCAGAGGGGAGGAGCCGGGCCGCCACCCGCGCCCGGAGCAGGCCCAGCGGCTCGCCGGCGTGGTGGTCGCGGGACCCCAATTGGAGAGGGGGCGGAGTGGAGCCGCCACCCGCGCCCGCAAGGTGGGCAGACCCGCGACCCAGTGGTACACGGGCGTGGTAGGAGGGGCAGGGCAGAGCCGCCGCCCATGCCTACAAGGTAAGCAGACCTGCGACAGACTGGCGGGTCAGGCCCAGCGGCCTGCCAGCGTGGTACACACGTCACCCCAACTGGAGTAGGGGCAGAGCAGAGCCTTCGCCTGCGCCCGGATCAGGCCCCGCCGGTGTGGTGGTCACGTGACCCCAATTGGAGTGGGGGCGGAGCGGAACCGCCACCCATGCCCGCAGAGTGAGCAGACCTGTGACCAACCTGCAGATCAGGCCCAGCGGTTTACATTTAACAAGCTTCAGCTAGTACAATGACTAGCTGAAAAATAAATACTTGGGAATCAACCTAACAAAGGAGGGGCAGGGCAGAGCCGCCGCCCACGCCTGCAAGGTAGGCAGACCTGTGACAGACCGGCGGATCAGGCCCAGGAGCCTGCCGGTGTGGTACACATGTCGCCCCAATTGGACTAGGGGCAGAGCAGAGTCGCCGCCTGTGCCAGGAACAGGCCCAGCGACCTGCCGGCGTGGTAGTCACGACACCCCAATTGGAGTAGGGGCAGAGCAGAGCCGCCACCTGTGCCCGAAAGGTGGGCAGACCTGCGACCGACCAGCGGGACAGGCCCAGTGGCCTGCCGGTGCGACAGACACGTCACCCCATTTGGAGTAGGGGCAGAGCAGAGCCGCCGCCCGTGCCCGCAAGGTAGGCAGACCTGCGACCAACCGGTGGAACAGACCCAGCGGCCGGCAGTGGTGGTAGGCACGTCACCCCAATTGGAGTAGGAACAGAACAGAGCCTTCACCCGCGCCCGGAACAGGCTCAGTGGTCCGTGGGTGTGGTAGACAAGTCACACCAATTGGAGAGGGGGCAGAGCAGAGCCGCCGTCCACGCCTGCAGGGTAGGCAGACCTGCAACCGACCAGCGGATCAGGCCCGGTGGCCTGCCGGCATGGTACACTCGTCACCCCAATTGGAGTAGGGGCAGAACAGAGCCGCCACCTGCGCCCGGAACAGGCCCAGTGACCTGCCGGCGAAGTAGTCACGACACTCCAATTGGAGTAAGGAGAGAGCAGAGCCGCCGCCCGTGCATGCAAGGTAGGCAGACCGCCGCCCGACCCTGCAAGGGAGACTTTTCAACTATACAAGAGCAATATAAATATATAGGGGAAAAAAAACATTTTAAAAACACAACAGTTTCACCAAGCAGAAAGAAACGCAAGCAGTATGAAAAGACAAGGAAAGAAAGGACCACAAGCAATGCAGGTCAACTCAACTTTAGAAGAGGTAACAGCTGCAGCAGAAGGAATGTCAGATAAAGAATTCAGGATATACATGCTTCAGATGATCTGGAGTATCAAGGAAGACATTAGACAGCAAAATCAGACAATGAAAGATCACTTCGACAATGAATTACACAAACAAATCCAGGAAGCAAAGGATCAACTATACAGGGAGATAGAGGTTATAAAAAACAAACAAACAAACAGAAATCCTAGAAATGCAGGAAGCATTAAACCAACTTAAAAACTCAATGGAGAATACTACCAGCAGAGTAGAACACTTAGAAGATAGAACATCAGACAATGAAGACAAAGTATTTCAACTTGAAAAGAACATAGACAGCTCAGCAAGACTGTTAAGAAACCATGAGCAGAACATCCAAGAAATATGGGATAACATTAAGAGACCAAACTTAAGAATCATTGGGATACAGGAAGGTACAGAACTCCAAACCAAAGGAATGAGCAATCTATTCAATGAAATAATACGAGAAAACTTCCCAGACTTGAAGAATGAGACAGAATCCCAAATCCTAGAAGCCTACAGGACGCCGAATGTGCAAAATCATAAGAGATCCACACCTAGACACATTATAATGAAGATGCCCAACATACAGAATAAGGAGAGAATTTTAAAAGCTACAAGAGAAAGGAAGCAGATTACATTTAGGGGTAAGCCAATCAGGATAACAGCTGATCTTTCAACACAGACTCTGAAAGCTAGAAGATCCTGGAATAACATATTTCAAACACTGAAAGAAAATGGGTTCCAACCAAGAATTGTGTATCCAGCGAAATTAAGCTTCAGGATGGAAGATGAAATTAAAACCTTCCACGATAAACAAAAGTTAAAAGAATTTGCAGCTAGAAAACCATCTCTTCAAAACATCCTCGGCAAAACATTACTGGAAGAGGAAATGGAAAATAACAATGAAAACCAACAGTGGGAGGTAGGACAGTAAAGGGGGGAAAAATAATCAAAGAGGAAAACAAACCATGTTTAGTAACAGAAATAAACAAATATGGCTGGAAGAACAACCCATATCTCAATAATAACCCTAAATTTTAATGGCTTAAACTCACCAATTAAGAGACACATGATAGCAGAATGGATCACAAAACAAGACCCAACAATATGCTGCCTACAGGAGACGCATTTGAAAGGAAAAGACATACATAGGCTGAAGGTGAAAGGTTGGGAAAAATCATATCACTCATATGGACTTCGGAAACAAGCAGGAGTATCCATACTCATATCAAATAAAATAGATTTCAAGCCAAAGTTAATGAAAAGGGATAAAGAGGGACACTACATACTGCTCAAGGGAACCATACACCAACAAGACATAACAATCATAAATATATATGCCCCAAACAATGGTGCAGCTATGTTCATCAAACAAACTCTTCTCAAGTTCAAGAGTCTAATAGACCACCATACAATAATCATGGGAGATTCAACACACCTCTCTCGCCACTGGACAGATCTTCCAAACAAAAGTTGAATAAGGAAACTATAGAACTCAATAACACAATTAATAACCTAGACTTAATTGACATATATAGAATATACCACCCAACATCAAGCAGTTACACTTTTTTCTCAGCAGCACATGGATCCTTCTCAAAAATTGATCATATATTATGTAACAGGGAAACTCTTAGACAATATAAAGGAGTAGAGATAATACCATGCATCTTATCTGATCATAATGGAATGAAACTGAAAATCAACGATAAAAGAAGGAAGGAAAAAGCATACATCACTTGGAGAATGAACAATAGGTTACTGAATGATCAATGGGTTATAGAAGACATCAAGGAGGAAATTAAAAAATTCTTAGAGATAAATGAAAACACAGACACAACATATCGGAATCTATGGGACACATTGAAAGCAGTTCTAAGAGGAAAATTCATTGCTTGGAGTTCATTCCTTAAAAAAAGAAAAAACCAACAAATAAATGATCTCATACTTCATCTCAAAATCCTAGAAAAAGAAGAGCAAAACAACAGCAAAAGAAGTAGAAGGCAAGAAATAATTAAAATCAGAGCTAAAATTAATGTAATCGAAACAAAAGAAACAATTGAAAAAATTGACAAAACTAAAAGTTAGTTCTTTGAAAAAATAACAAAATCGACAGACCCTTAGCCATGCTAGCGAAGAGAAGAAGAGAGAGAACTCAAATTACTAGCATACGGGATGAAAAAGGCAATATCACAACAGACACTTCAGAAATACAGAAGATAATCAGAAATTATTTTGAATCCTTATACTCCAATAAATTAGAAGATAGTGAAGGCATCGATAAATTTCTTAAGTCATATGATCTGCCCAGATTGAGTCAGGAGGATATAGACAACCTAAACAGACCAATATCAATTGAGGAAATAGAAGAAACCATCAAAAGACTACCAACTAAGAAAAGTCCAGGACCGGATGGGTATACAGCAGAGTTTTACAAAACCTTTAAAGAGGAACTAATACCAATACTTTTCAAGCTACTTCAGGAAATAGAAAAAGAGGGAGAACTTCCAAATTCATTCTACGAGGCCAACATCACCCTGATACCTAAACCAGACAAAGACACTTCAAAGAAAGAAAACTACAGACCAATATCTCTAATGAACCTAGATGCAAAAATCCTCAATAAAATTCTGGCGAATCGGATACAAAAACATATCAAAAAAATTGTGCACCATGATCAAGTAGGATTCATCCCTGGGATGCAAGGCTGGTTCAATATACGGAAATCAATAAATGTTATTCACCACATCAATAGACTTAAAAATAAGAACCATGTGATCATCTTGATAGATGCGGAAAAAGCATTCGACAAAGTACAGCATCCCTTTATGTTCAAAACTCTAGAAAAACTAGGGATAACAGGAACATACCTCAATATTGTAAAAGCAATCTATGCTAAGCCTCAGGCTAGCATCATTCTGAATGGAGAAAAATTGAAGGCATTCCCTCTAAAATCTGGAACTAGACAGGGATGCCCTCTCTCTCCACTTCTGTTCAACATAGTTCTCGAAACACTGGCCAGAGCAATTAGACAGACGAAAGAAATTAAAGGCATAAAAATAGGGAAAGAAGAACTTAAATTATCACTATTTGCTGATGACATGATTCTATACCTAGCAGACCCAAAAGGGTCTACAAAGAAACTACTAGAACTAATAAATGAATTCAGCAAAGTGGCAGGATATAAAATCAACACGCATAAATCAAAGGCATTCCTGTATATCAGCGACAAATCCTCTGAAATGGAAATGAGGACAACCACTCCAATCACAATATCTTCAAAAAAAAAAAAAAATACTTGGGAATCAACCTAACAAAAGAGGTGAAAGACTTATACAATGAAAACTACAGAACCCTAAAGAGAGAAATAGAAGAAGATCTTAGAAGATGGAAAAATATACCCTGTTCATGGATAGGCAGAACTAACATCATCAAAATGGCGATATTACCAAAAGTTCTCTATAGGTTTAATGCAATGCCAATCAAAATCCCAACGGCATTTCTTGTAGAAATAGAGAAAGCAATCATGAAATTCATATGGAAAAATAAAAGACCCAGAATAGCAAAAACAATGCTAAGCAGGAAGTGTGAATCAGGTGGTATAGCGATACCAGACTTCAAACTATACTACAGAGCAATAGTAACAAAAACAGCATGGTACTGGTACCAAAACAGGCGGGTGGACCAATGGTACAGAATAGAGGACACAGAAACCAATCCACAAAACTACAACTATCTTATATTTGATAAAGGGGCTAAAAGCATGCAATGGAGGAAGGATAGCATCTTCAACAAATGGTGCTGGGAAAACTGGAAATCCATATGCAACAAAATGAAACTGAATCCCTTTCTCTCACCATGCACAAAAGTTAATTCAAAATGGATCAAGGAGCTTGATATCAAATCAGAGACATGCCGTCTGATAGAAGAAAAAGATGGCTACGATCTACATACTGTGGGGTCGGGCTCCAAATTCCTCAATAGGACACCCATAGCACAAAAGTTAATAACTAGAATCAACAAATGGGACTTACTCAAACTAAAAAGTTTTTTCTCAGCAAAAGAAACAATAAGAGAGGTAAATAGGGAGCCTACACCCTGGGAACAAATCTTTACTCCTCACACTTCAGATAGAGCCCTAATATCCAGAGTATACAAAGAACTCAAAAAATTAGACAATAAGAAAACAAACAACCCAATCAACAAATGGGCCAAGGACCTGAACAGACACTTCTCAGAGGAGGACATACAATCAACAAGTACATGAAAAAATGCTCACCATCTCTAGCAGTCAGAGAAATGCAAATCAAAACCACCCTAAGATACCATCTCACTCCAGTAAGATTGGCAGCCATTATGAAGTCAAACAACAACAAGTGCTGGTGAGGATGTGGGGGAAAAGGGTACACTTGTGCATTGCTGGTGGGACTGCAAATTGGTGCAGCCAATTTGGAAAGCAGTATGGAGATTTCTTGGAAAGCTGGGAATGGAGCCACCATTTGACCCAGCTATTCCCCTTCTCGGTCTATTCCCTAAAGACCTAAAAAGAGCATGCTACAGGGACACTGCTACATCGATGTTCATAGCAGCACAATTCACAATAGCAAGACTGTGGAACCAACCTAGATGCCCTTCAATAGACAAATGGATAAAAAAAAATGTGGCATTTATACACAATGGAGTATTACTCTGCATTAAAAAATGACAAAATCATGGAATTTGCAGGGAAATGGATGGCATTAGAGCAGATTATACTAAGTGAAGCTAGCCAATCCCTAAAAAACAAATGCCAAATGTCTTCTTTGATATAAGGAGAGTAACTAAGAACAGAGTAGGGACGAAGAGCATGAGAAGAAGATTAACATTAAACAGGGATGAGAGGTGGGAGGGAAAGGGAGAGAGAAGGGGAAATTGCATGGAAATGGAAGGAGACCCTCAGGGTCATACAAAAGTACATACAAGAGGAAGTGAGGGGAAAGGGAAAAATAATACAAGGGGGAGAAATGAATGACAGTAGAGGGGGTAGAGAGAGAAGAGGGGAGGGGGGGGATAGTAGAGGATAGGAAAGGCAGCAGAACACAACAGACACTAGTATGGCAATATGTAAATCAATGGATGTGTAACTGATGTAATTCTGCAATCTGTATATGGGGTAAAAATGGGAGTTAATAACCCACTTGAATCAAAGAGTGAAATATGATATATCAAGAAATTTGTAATGTTTTGAACAACCAACAATAAAAAATTAAAAAAAAAATCATTTGGGATTCCAGACCTTGTATTATGTTTCCTTTGTAATTTCTCTGTGGCTGGACAAGATCATTAACTTCAGCTCATTTGTGCTTTCCTCTTCCTAGTTTAAACAAAAAGTCTATTATTTAATTTGTGTATTTCTTTGATTTTGACCCAATTGTGTGTCTTGTCTTTTTAAAAATGTTTTCCTAATACCGTCCTTTATCAAGAATCCAGTTGTGCTGTGAAACAACCCCTCTCCACTCCATCTGCACTCTTGTCATTGCCTTATAATTACTCCATTGAAATATCTAATGTGTTAATCTTATGTCTTTAGAGTTCTTAATAGAATGTTCCTATGTAATGAAAAGATCTTTCTGGAATAGTATCTTAGAATATCAAATTCTTCATGCAGAATTTATTATCTTCCTTCCTTCCTCCTCTTTTTAAAGAATGACTGTCTTGTCTGTCTGCATTTTTGTTAAAATATTGATCCTTTATTATACTGGCTGAAGACATGTTATGGGTTTCTTTTTGACTTGTTACAGGTAACATAGGTGACAGAATCCATTAACAGCCTTTAGCTATCTAATTTGCATCAAATTATATCATTTTTATGCTCACAGGAATTTCATGTAAGCTTAAAGCAGTTGGAGATTTTTGACTTCTGTTGACACAGAGAAATAGCTCTGACTTTATGATACCATGACTATTTCTCCATTTCCAGACCTTTGTTATGATTCTTTATTTTGCTATTGGGGACTGAACCTGGTGTGCTTTAACACTGAGCTTTTTCCGTAGTCATTTTTATTTTTTATTTTGAGAGAGGATCTTGCTAAGTTGCTGAGGCTGGCCTTGAACTTGTAATCCTGCCTTAGCCTCCCAAGTTGCTGGGATTATAAAAATGTGCACGATTGGCCCATAATTCTTTATATCTTTTAATTACATTGAATATTAATCATGCCCTAGACTGGAACTCACTCTCTCTAACCCCCAAAATGTCTTCTTGCCCAAATCTATTAATCTCTTACATAACTTGGGCCGCAACTGCTGAGAATCCTACACTATTTTCTGGTGTGTCAGTCATGAAGGGTAATTCAGTCAATAGAATAAAATCCAGAAGATGTTGAATTTAATTGGTCTAATATTAAGCTAGACATTACTTTGAGGGAGGGGTTCTTGCATATATATACAAATAAGCAACAAACACATATCACCCATCACATTGTATCATCCTTAGATGGTAGAAGATTGAGAACCAGTATCAGCCATGAATATTTATTCATGTTCCTATGAATAAATAGAAGCTTTTTGTACTGAAAGATAATAAGTGAAGTGAATCTTTTAATGTATAGAAACTTTAACATACTCTGGATAGTCGGGGTACCTACGTGAAACAGTGGTGAATTAGAAATGTGACAGCTCTGTCAATGAGGAAGAATGCAAGTGATAAGAAAAATCATTCCAATCCTGAGGCTGAAATCTGAGCTGGTCTAACCCCTGGCTGAAGACTATGTGATTACCTTGAAAAAAAAAATCTCATCCATCAGTTCTGATAATTGTTCAAACTTTAGTCATATGCTCTGTGAGCTAAATGTTCAACTATTATTCATTTTTACAGGAAGATACATGTGTTCTTTCACTCCAATGTAATAGAGAATAGCAGAAGAAAAAGGATAAAAAGAAGGCCAGGGAATGGATAAAATAGCTAGGTAGAATGGGAAAAGAGACTCTCTTAATTAACATTAATGGAGGTAGTGTGGACATTGTGGGTCAAGTTGTCTCAAGCCCAAATACTTTTCAGTACTTTTTGAAAGCTATTCTAATGGATCTGTTTCATAATGTACAATGAAGGCTGACCCCATTACACAGTGATAAGAGTGGAGAAACCACTCTTCTGAGAAGCCATCTGTTTTTGTGGTAGTTATGTTAACAGTCACTGTCACAGTGGAGTAGATTGACTGTGCATGGGTAAATAGTGTCAGCATGGCCATTGCCCTGTCCAGTGATTCACTGATGGCCTTGTAGGCAGTTTAGATGACTGAAACAGGCATTGTTTTCAAACTACCTTAGCTCAGAATGAACGAATAGTACATCTGAACTAAACTGAATAAGAAAAAAGATCATCCCTGTCTGGGATGCCATAAATTGTAAATTTTGATAGTTTCTTCTCTTTTACCTAGAAAGAGAGGCCCATAGAGGAGGGGAGGGAAAGGGGAAATACTGAGGAGTTATATTGGCCAATTCTGTGGTTACATTGTGTGTACAAATATTCAACAACAAATTCCACTATTTTGTACAACTATAATGTACCCATAAAAATAGGGTTAAAAAAAAGAAGAATCCCATAGAGAGGTCTACTAGTGTATATGTTAGATGTAGTACATAAACAAATAACCCTGAATAATTTTGGACAAGATCTGCACTTTATCTTATAGTCACTTTTCCAATCAACATCAATTTTTATTTGGCTAAATATCTTTGAAATGTTTTATATCACAAAGTTCTGTTTCTTTACAGACAGAAGGAATATACCAAATTTAATGAAAAATGATAGAGAAATTGATAAAAGAGGGAGATGTTTTCAAATAAGATACAAATTAAATGGTTGACAAAGTGGGAAAATATCTGGAGGGTTTAATGAACTCCAAAGATATGAAGTCTATTTGAAATCCCTTTTATTTTTGCAAAACTAAGCAAAGCCAAAATAATAACATTTTTGGACCAGACATACCACCCCACAACTTTCCCAGCTGTTTAAAAAGAAAAAAATAATAATAAAACAAGTTCTTTGTGGTTCGGCAAAGCATGTAACCCAGGTTTGTAACTCAAACCTACAGGCTCTGTTGTCTTGATTTTCTTACAAAAATATCTTCTTTTTCTCAAGAGTATACACTTGTGAGCATGTTTAAGTCCACGTTATTTTAATTACCATAACTAGCAGACATTTGGTGTGTTAGGCTGGATTTGTTCTGAGAAAGCCTTTGTTGAGCTTGGAACTGGAATGTAAACTCTGTGAGAGAAAAGACTGAGTCTTGTTCATCCTTGGAATGGAGACCTAGCCCAACTCCTGGCCCATGGCGGGCCCTCATGAAATGTTCCTTGTGTTAAACCCAACTGTGGTACCATGATTTTCCCCCTAGAATTTCACATTTACTTGAGTATTAGCTTTCTAGTTTTTTGTAAATAGTGAATACCAGTATCCTCTTTTTCAGATTAATGATTTTACACAGGTTGTTCAACTAGTTGTTTCTATTGTAGAAACTTAGAACCTAGGTTTATAAAAATCACTTCCAGACTTTCTAAGATATTTCTATTGCTTTGATGATCAGACTTTCTCCCTAAACTCCTAATGTAAATTATATAATTTTCATCTGCTTTTGTACAACTATTTATTATTCTCAAATAAATTATCTTTTATCCTTTTCATTTTCCATGAATATAACAAGCACTTTTCTGATGTGTGTGATGTCAGTGCTCAATGATGAATTCCCTTTTTTTTAGATGGTACTAGATTTTGTCTTTGCGTAACAGACCTTGGAAGATGTGAAGCCAACGTAGGCAGAAAATAGCATTCTCACTGTGTGCCATAAAATACTGTCTCTGAAGTGTTTAAAGCTGCAGAAGAAAGGTCAACACAAGCTCATAAAGCAGTGCATGAACCATGCAAGAGAGTCCTTGAATCCTTTCTCTTCTGTGGAGATCTAGGCACATAGATGAACATAGAAAAGGACACCAATCAGAGATGGTGTCCTGTGGTTACGGAAGGTAAATTTTGAGTAGGCTTTTCAAGAGGGGACAAACATATATTAGCTGAGAAATAGATCATTGTGATTCTTAGAAGATTCCATAATGCCATTGTGCCACATAATGGCATAGCTTGTCATTATCCTGTGGATTATTGATTAACCAGTTTTCAATGTGACAACTTTCATGTGGATAGTCTGGTAGTTTTTAGCTGGTATTGCTGCATTTTTCTTCAACATAAATTCTGGCAACTGTCTGCTGTTCCATTGGCTAATTATGTTGTGTTCACTTCTCCAGGCTTCTTGTTTGTCCTGTTTCATCCAACCTTTAGTTGATTTTTGAATGGACAATCCTAGTAGAACAAGGAAGAAAGCCAGAGGTGATGGTCTTCCATTTATTCTAAATTGTTACTTGTTTGCTTATCCAGATGTTGGTGAAGTTTTAAAAGAGTTGACAAAATGAGATATTGGACTTAATTTGGGTTATATCAGCACTGTTTCTTTTTTTTAGCATAAAAGATGGCAAGTTGCCTGAGTCAGAGAATCATTAAACTGTGCTTAGTAACTGCTAGTGAATTAAATTGTCTTTCTAGAGCTAGAAAGAAAGCTTAGAGGTGCAGAAACCAAAATCTAGGAAGTTTAAGGGCATTCTCATTAGTGACAGAAGCAGGGCCGGCCCCAGGTCTGCTTACCTTCCTTCCATTGCTTTCCACCATAACACATTGCCCAGAGGCGATGGCAGTGCTAAGTGTGTAGAGCCCAGCAGCCAAGCTGGAGACTGTGCCCAGGGACAGTAAATCGGAGGCAGCTGGGCAACAGGGGATTCTTGCCAAATTTGTAAATGTTGGTTGTCAGCAAACCAGAGTTACAAAGCCATTTTAGAAAATTTCCAGTTAAAGTGGAATTTTCAAAACCATGAACTGCCACCAGTTCATTGAAGTTGATTTTATGGGAAGCCAGGGTTTTGCACAGATGGTAGAGCAGACTGGTAATGGTGGCTCAGCCTGAGGACTTCCGCCAGGCCAGATTGCCTCTGACCACAAGTACCTAAAATCATTCACTAGGGATTGCTTGCCTAGTCATTTCTTAGGGTGAACCCCCATTTCTCTCCAGGGCGTTTTGACTCACAGAGCATCTTCTAAAAGGGCATTTATTAATCTCATCTCTCTGTCCAGCTGAGAACTAGTGAAGTTGGCAAGAGTGTTAGAAGTGGTTGCTCAATGATAAATAATGAGTGCAGAGAAATGATATTTTTATTCCCTCAGAGGCAATAGGCATTATCTAAAGCACTGTAAACATGTTCAGGTGAGTTTATGAAGTTTTGAAGGAAAAGAAATAGATGGAGAGCAGATGAGAATTTTGGATAAAGGCCTACACTTTGATCATGGAGGATTTTGTTTATTTTTTGATATTATGGTGGATAATAACAAGACAAAATTCATATGGAGGATCATTTTCCAGGAAAAAAAAGTAGCACTGATTTCTTATGCAATACTTGAAAAAAAAATATCTCTTAGAGAAGATTTTGGATCTAATTCTAGTAAATGGGCCAAATATAATAAGTAAGCTTGAAGCTGGGTGACCTCTCAGATAAAATCAGATCAGTGCATGATGTTAAATAATGTGAAGGTTAGGTAGTATTGATGAATAAATACACTTTCCCTGGCAGGTCTGGGTTTGGTTAACTGCTTGAGAGATTCCTTAGTAGCAAGGTAATTGCAGAACACATTGACAAGCACAATTTATAGTTGAAGTTAATGGCATGTTTAATTATGTGAGCTACTTGGGCCAAATAGCTTCTTCTTACCTGTGGTTCTTGGGTCCTAGAATATAGTAGCATTAGCTCCATCTTCTAAACCACCCTTATTTTCTCTTGTAGTGGACATATAAAGTTTATTGTTTGTGTAATTCATCACATAATAAACATTGTCAATAGTGTCAGTGACCATAACCACACAACAAATAATTTTTCCACTTGGTCACACATATAATGAAATGACTCATCCCAGTCATGGTGATTTTGTTGAGTATTGATCTAGTTCATGGTTCTACAAAGTTTTGGATTCTATCTTGCCTCAAGGCCCTAAGTTGGTCATGTAGACCCAGGATTGTATTGCTGAGCTCCCACTCTGGATTGGATACTTCTTTATACTTAGGAAGACTATCATTCATGAAATTGGGACCATCCCTGGAATGCTAATCTTTAAAGATTATGTGTTCTTACCAGGTGAATGATGAGAATTTAATGAAGATAAATCTCCAAGTGCAGTGAACTTTTAGGAAGTATAATGTTTTTTAAGTAAAATATGTTGCCTACAGATTAATCTATTTTAAATATTTTTATCCAGATTAGTTTGCTAAACAAACTCTGTGTTCCTCTGTATGCAACATTTTTAAATACCAGTTTTTCAAAGTGTAACTGTAAATTACAGTTTTCATAATATTTTCTTACTCACAACTTTGATTCTAATTAGATTATCTGCCCTGAATCTTTGTTTTCATAACACTCTGCAAACTTCTGTACCCTAATTTCTTTTCTTGTAATTCTCTGTGTGTATTTATCATTTTCTTCATCAGACAGAAGCTACTTGAAGGCAGGAGCTCATGGCCCATTTGTATTTTTTTCTAGAATATTGTACGATGCCAGGTGTATTATATATTATGTAAACATATGACAAGCTACATTATATTCTATGGGAAATGAGGTAGTTTACCTGAGGTAGATTCAAAATATTCATTTATATTTTGGTATATCACAGATTCAAGTCAATGAAAATACAAGTGGTGGTGTCTTCAACAGCTGTTTATTTCTTGGAGAAAGCATTGCAAGTATAGTAGCTTGTACTGTGTGTGTCTTGTGGTAAAACTTTGATTATATTTATGCAAATGTGGCCTGTTAGTTTAAGTTGCTTTGGTTGCAGTGGAAAAGGAAATAGTTATTCCTCACTATGGTTTGAGGAAAAATTTAATTTGCTTCAAACCAAAATTGTTTTACTTCAGTATTTGTATGGATTGTGGATACAAACACACATGCACTAAACATAGACTGAAGGTAATTAAAAACTCTTGTGGTTATTTGAATTTGTTCTTTCCCCCAACCCTTGGTTTTTTTTTATCCCATTTTTGCCCTTATTTTTTTTCTTATTATTCAATTAATACAACCTCATTGTGGAAAAAAACTAACCTGGATGCCAAGCTGTTTCATATTTTAATTCTCTTATCCTTGAAGTGTTGTTTTTGCTCTTAGTCTGGCTTTCTTTGTGGTTGCAAGATGGCTGTTGCAGTTTTAGTATCACATCCAGATAACATAATATCCAGAGGAGAATAGAGCATATCTTTTTGTGTGTCTGTTCTCCTTGGAAATAAGGAATATTTTGCCTAATTTCCCGTCTTTAGGTCCAGCAATATTCCTCTTCCATCCTATAGATCACAATAGTCAAGTTAGTCTTATTCCTAAGTAAGCCATTCCTAAACCAGTTACTGGTGAGAATAATAAAATTATCATAATTGGTTTTAAGATTTGGCAAACTTTTTCTTTACACATTTTTTATTGATGCATTATAGTTGTATATAATGATTTGTTGTTACATATTCAAACATGCACGCAACATAACAATATAATGTGGCAGATGAGTGTCATTCCCCAAAACTTCCCCATTCCCTCCCTTCCTCCCATTCTCTGGTCTCTTTCCTTCTACTGATCCCCCTTTGATTTTCATAATCTCCTCTTTCGTTTTCCTTTTCCTCTCCACATATGAGAGAAAACATATGACCCTTGACCTTCTGAGTTTGGCTTATTGTGCTTAATATAATATTCTTGAGTTCCATTTATTTTCATGCAAATGACATAATTTCATTTTTCTTTATGACTGAATGAAACTCCATGTGTGTATTTACCACATTTTCTTTATTCATTTATTTTATCAATGAACTCCTAGACTGGTTCATAGTTTGACTACTGTGAATTGAGCTGCTATAAACATGGATATGTATAGTATGATGCTTTAATTCTTTAGGATAAATACCAAGGAATGGTATAGCTGGGACTTATGGTGATTCCATGAAGAGTTGGCACACTTTTTCCTAAAGGCTTAGATAGCAAATGTTTTGGCCTTGCCATCCATCTTTTGTATTTTGCTGTTGTAGCAACAATAGACCGTAAGTTAATGAACTGGTGTGTCTGTTTCAATAATATGTATAATTTACACAGGTGGCAACCCTTGAAGCCTTAGTTCAGTGATTCTGAAATATTAGCATTTATCAGAATTAACAGGGGACTTGTTAAAGTAGAAGGTCCCATCCTCAGAGTTTTAGATTCTGAAGATTTAGAGAAGAGCCAGAGAATTTATACTTCTAACAAGCTCCTCTTGTTAGGTGCTCAGGCTGAAGGTTCAGAAACCTCAGTTTTAGAACCAATGACTTAGACCAGGGCTTCTGTTTATCTCTTAGTGGGCAGTGAAGGGGTGGTGGGGGGGGATTGCTGTCCTGTGCATTTTAGGATGTTTAACAGCATCTCTAGCCATTGCTCGATACATTATAGTAGCCCCACCCCCATACTTCCGCCTCTCCTCTAGTATGATGACCAAAAAATATTTGAAACATTGATGAATGTTCTCTATGGAGCAAATTTCTACCTCTGGACCCTTTACCTCCCCCTTAGTCTTTGACTTTTCAGATCTCTCTCCTGGATATGGAAACAGGTTCACCTTTCATTGTCACATTTAGAGTAGGAGTATATACCCAATCTCTATGCTGTGAGAAAATAATGGAGAAAGATGATTGGTGGAGATACAACCAGCAGTGTCTCTGCCAATCACATCATAACTCCTGAGAAATACTTCATTGGACAGAAAGTTCCAGAAAATAGAAACATAATACCTATTTTCTAAGATTTTCTTTGGCTAAGAATTTAATGGCAAAATTGAAGGAACTTTATAGATTCTGACAATAAATGCAAAGAGGTAGACAATTAAGGAGTAAAATATCCCATTAAGTAAAAAGCCTCAGTTAAAGATGACATCTGTAGTTGGTTCTGGTAGAATTAGTTTTCATGCAAAGATTTTAATAATAGTTTAATTTATAAAATTTTGTTAGCCTTTTAAAAGTAACACTAATAAAATGCAGTTGGTTTTCTATTTTATATAAACTCTGTTTATGGTTTTGTTGTTGTTTGTTTAGGAAGTTTTTACATATTAGATACTATTTGGACTTGACTTTGAATATTTATGTAGGTAACAAAGCCATGGTGGAAATGTGTGGTTACTCTGTGCCATTATTCTTCACTCTTCTCTGGCTCTGCTCTGTATAATAGAGTGATGCCGACTGCATTTCAGGATCCATGCCAACCAGAAGGCATTGACAGGACACCTGAAGGTGGCAGGAAAAATTAGAAGTTCATGTTTCTCCTGACTCCCTGTCTGCTTTTGGCAGCATCTCTTCCATAGCTGCCTCTCCTGCTCAGTTCCAGGTCCCTTTGAAGGAACCTGCTGTTGTTCTGTCTGGATGCTGGGCTCTGATATCCCAGACTCCTCCTATTGTTCCTCTAGCCTGAGGGATCATGGTGATTTCCTGCTGCTGACAATCTCTAGGTTACCCCACCACCCACTATCGCCCACTTCCTGCGTGGGCGAGGGAGGGAGTGGGTTTCCCTCCGGAGGAATGGGCTGGCTGAGAAATAAAGAAAAGTATACTATTAAATAACCACAGAACACAGAAAAGTAGTTTCAGAGCTGGGGCAGTGATGGGCAAAGATGACCAGATGGGTCCAGCTTCTATCAAAGAAGGGAGCTTTATTTATATTGGAATACATCAAAGGCTTTCTATAGAAAGTTCTTCACCAAAACAGGATAAGGATGGGACAGGTAGGTTGCTCAGTTCCTAAGGGGTCACACCCATCTCTGGTGCTTCCCAGGACCTTTTGGTAGAAGAGGGGGTTCACTTGCATCATGCTGTCTTGATAGTGGAAGTGCCACTATAAGTTCCCAAATACCAGATTTACTCCTCACTGGCTACAATGCTGAAAAGGTCCTCCTGCATTTCACAGATGGCTTTCTGCAACCCACCCCATCTAGCTTCTCAGTTCCTTTTTAACGTATTAAATCCTACATCAAAATTCCTGAGTTTTGAGCACTCAAAGTGGTTTCTGTTTTGTTGATTAAACTCCTACTGATTCAAAGCTCAACCCCAACTGTCTTGGATACAGACTACTAGGACATATTTCTCGTAAGATTTTGTTGTTTTTTAAGTGACATAAAAATAAAGTAGATACTGTGTATATCTATAATAGCTTATATACTAACATATACTTTTGGTAGCTATTAATGCCAGTCTTAAAACAGAAAAGGAAATTAAAAAGTTCCCCCCAAATGCTTTTAGTTTCCTGTTAAATTTGTCAAATTAAATTGAAATAATAACAGAAGGGGAAAAGCAACATTTACTTATTTTTTTAAGATTGTACTTATCACTTATGAATTTTAACATTGATTACTATGGAGTGAATTTGAAGAGACAGATTATTATTGAAACCCATTTATAGCTAAAGGTGATTCCATAAGAGATGGATGCTGATCTGGTGTGACATAAAGGATGGTGTGAGACCTGACCTGCCTTAAAATATACTATCACTCCGGCTCCAGTTGCTTACAAATTTTATCTTTAAATTTATTAAGACTTGTCTTGGAAAGTCCTTGTAACATCATTACCTAGGGAGTGTATCACAGAAAAACCCCTGTGAACACATTTGCCCAAATTCATTCAATAGACTGGCCCCGGGTCCTTATCTTGTTTGTCAGCTGTCCTATTCTGTCACCGTTTGTGGATGAGTAATCCTGATACACCAGGGTGAACTGGGTCAGTGAGGCCTGGTGGAGTGGAATGTTGGGGAAGAGAATTTCAAAGAGACCTTTGTAAGGGTTGTTAGGATATTTTAAGTGTCGGAAATCATATATCTCTCTTTTCAAGTCAGCAGGTAGATTTGCTTGACTCTGCTAGAAATTCCAGATCTGTGAAATAATAATGGATGTGGGCCATTAAATATGACGGAGGTGATGAAAGGGGAATATTAAAATTATAGTTGTGAACCTTTTTTGAGGTCAGAGACTCCAGTGGGACTCTGAAAACTTTGGGGTCTTTCCTCTAGAAAAATGCATAAAAACATGCAAAATGTTAGTTTCAGTTTCAGGGGGTTTACTGACCCCTGAGGCCCATTTGGGGTCCAGGTTACAAAGCTCTGGGCTACAGGAAAGGTTAGGGTTTTTAGGATCATGCCAATATTTGTAATTTTATTATTCACTTGGGAAGTAATTGGGAACCACTATAGTTTCTGATTGCAGGATTGGCATGATCCTGGTAATACTTATATTTCTTACAGACTACCTCTTTTAGTAGCTGCTGCAAGGTGCAATACAGTTAAAACTAACTGGAAAAAAAAAAGTAAGAATTCAAAATATTCATCAAGGAAAATACAAAAATCACAGTTGATGTAATTTTATTTCAGAGTGTAAGGTGTTCTTATCAGAGAATTTAGCCTAGCAAAACAATCAGGAATACTTGTAGTTTTATTTATTTATTTATTTGGAAAGATGATTTCAGGTCTTTACTTATCAATCTGTATAAATTGCAACTTGAATCGTTAGAGCTGGATATTTTATTTTGATTGTTTGTGAATCTTCACTTATGTATCTTGATATTTCTATAAAACAGTCAATATAATTTGCTCTTCCAAATAGACAAGAGAAGCAAAGTTGAATAAAGCAAAGTTGTTTTGGGGAGCAATTTAAATATGTGGTTTTAAAAACATTTTAAAATAAATGTTCTTGTTTTCCTCAAACATAATTTATATGTGGCTGAAAATGTATTTTTCTTTATATTTACTAATAACTGACATTCCTGAAATCAATATTAGTAAGCAAACCAATCAGATTGGTTCAGAGTGTGGCTATAGAAGGCAGTAGGTAGGATTGTGTTATATATATATATATATATATATATATATATATATATATATTTTTTTTTTCTCTTGCAGCACTGAGAGATGAACCCAAGATCTCATACATGCTAGGTTAGGTGTTCACCAGTGAGCTACACCTCCAGTTCTTTTAAATTTTATTTTGAGAGAGGGATTCACTAAGTTGCCCAGACTGGCCGTGAACTTGCAGTCTTCATACTTTAGCTTCCAAAGTAGTTTTGATTTGCATTTCTCTAATTGCTAGAGGTGATGAAGGTACAGTGCATGCCCAGCTCAGTTCTGTCCTTTTTGAGGAATTCAGACCATTGAGTGTCAAGCTTATTGACTTTTAGCTCTACACTGCTTAATTCAGCAAGAGGAATCACAACGTTGTTTTTATATCAAAATTCTCAGTAGAGATAAGAGCCTCAGTAGAAACTTTAGGTAAGCGGAAATAACTTGGAGATATGAAGAATATCTGTAAATAATTTTTTTGTGTGTGGTGCTGCAGTTTGAATTCAGGGCTTCGTGTATACTAAGCATATAAATGATTTTTTTTAAAAAAAAGCTTCTAAATTCTTATTTGAAGCATGCAATTACTAGATAGTCAAATTCTTATTTTCTAGTGTTAGCAGCAGCAGCAATAACAATAACTATTACTTATTTTGTGCAAGCCCCTACTGATTTCTAGGAACACAGAATTATTTAACATAACAATTTCAGTGAGGAGGAAGGAAATGTACCCCCCAAAAAATTACGGTGTAGGAGAACATAGGTCAAGTTTTGGAATGAATATACATAGGTAATAAATAAATGGAAGAGGGATTCTGATTTGGGATTCAATATTATGGGCTAGGGTGTCTTGTCAAAGCTTCATTGAGAAAGTTCTTTGGAAGGGGCCATATACTTTGATCTAATGTTGATCATATTTTTGTGTTATGACTTATTTAATTGTCATTCTTGGCCATTATTTGGGATGTTGCTTAGGGGAAGGTTTTACTTGTTTTACTTTGAATTACTTTGTTTTACTTTGAATCTTTATCACTGATGCATAGTGTGTGTGTGTGTGTGTGTGTGTGTGTGTATATATATATATATATATATATACACACACACACACACATACACACACATACATACACACTATGAAATATACTAGGAAATACATCACACACACATACACACACATACATACACACACACTATGAAATATACTAGGAAATACATGTAACAAGAATAAATAATTAATGCATAAATAAAGAGGCAGAAATTCTATTTTGTCTAGAAGCAAGGACTACACTTTAGGGGACATAGGAAGGATTTGAGGGCAGAAGGAAGAATACAAGTTAATATGTGGAGTGGGAATACTTGTGTCTGGAATGGTGTATTATGGACCAAATTAGTTTAGATGAAGAAACTGATACAGGAAAGTAGTATAAGTTGAGATTGGAAAAGATAAACACAAGATTGGGAAGACTTGTATATTGTTATTAAATTGCTCCATAGCATGAGTAGGACATGATTTCCTCATGTATTTCTCTATAAAATAGGGGCAGGAACAGATCATTTGGTAAATACAGATATATAATTTAGAAGTAAATTAAACAAGATGGTATTTACTATATAAAAGAAGCAGTCTGTGAAGTATCTAAAATATGAAAATAGTCTCAGAGAACATTGTTTGAAAAGATATTTCCCAAAATATTAACCATGGCTCTCTCTAGATGGTATATAATTTGATTCCCCCACCTTTTCAATTTTGTCAGTCTCTTTAGTAACTTAGGGGTGATTTGTAGAGAATAGTGTTGGTTGGAGTGGAGAGGAAAAAGTAAATATGGAGAAATATTTTGAAGGCAGAATTGAAGGGATTTGGGGTTTTGATGAAGGGGACACAAATGGAATTGTGAGTTAAATATGATATTAAGAGTTTTGAGCCACTTGGCACAATCAGTAGCTTGGAGAGATGTGTACCCTCTTGCTTGGGACATTTTTCATGGAAAAATTGGCTTATTAATGGCAATTTCTTCAACTATTTTGAAAAATATGAAGCAGTAACTGAACTAGTTCTTAAGAGTGAATGATTTTAAGTCCATTGGGTATAAACCGAAGAGTGGGATAACTGGGTCAAATGGTGGTTCCATGCCAAGTTTTCTGAGAAATTTCCATAGTGGTTGCACCAATTTGCAGTTCACCAGCAATGTATGAGGATACTTTTTTCCCCACATCCTCGAAAACACTTATTGTTGCTCGTATTCTTGATAATTGCCATTTATGACTAAAGTCAGATGAAATCTTACCGTAATTTTGATTTACATTTCTCTAATTCCTAGAGGTATGAACATTTTTTCATATATTTATTTATTGATTGTATTTCATCTTCTGTGAAGTGTCTATTCAGTTCCTTAGCCTGTTTATTGATTGGGTTGTTTGTTATTTGGTATTAAGTTTTCTGAGTTCTTTATATATCCTGGAGATTAGTGCTCTCTTTGAAGGTGTGTGGTAAAAATTTTCTCCCATTCTGTAGGTTGTCTCTTCACCTTATTGATTATTTCCTTTGCTAAGAAGCAGCTTTTTAGTTTGAGTCTATCTCATTTATTGATTCTTGATTTTGACTTAAAATCAGCATACTACAGTAATGTAGCAACATCAGTGCTTATAGTAATTCAATTCACAATAGCTAAACTAGAGTCAACCTAGATGCTCTTCAACTGATGAATGGATAAAGAAAATGTGGTCCATATATACAACGGAATATTACTCAGCCTTAAAAAGAATGAAATTATGGCATTTGCAGGTAACTGTATGGAGCTGGAGAATGTCATGCTAAGTGAAATAATCCAATCCCCAAAAAACAAAGGCCAAATGTTTTCTCTGATAAGACAATGATAATCCATAATGGGGTCGGGGGAGAGTGAAGGAACTTTGGATTGTGCAGAGGGGAATGAAGGGAGGGGAGGGGTTGTAGGGATGGTTAGTGGAATGAGATGGACATTATTACCCAATATACATGTATGATTACACTACCAGTGTGACTTTGCACCATGTTCAGCCAGAGGAAGGAGAAGTTGTGCTCCATTTGTATACAGTGTGTCAAAATGCATTCTACTATCATGTATAACCAATTAGAATAATTTTTAATAAAAAGTGAATGAGATAAAGTAAAACAAAAAATAGAGTAAGCTGAAGCTGATACTATATTTTGAATTTTCTATTATAGAATTCAACAATCTTGAAAAATGAAATATCTATTCAATTCTGAACATATTTCTTGAGGAGAATGGGCACATATGATCTGTTCTCATTTGAGAGACTGAGAAAGCAAGAGCTAGGAAAATGGATAAAATCTAGTTCAGGTTTCTGAATGACAAAAGGAGGGTCTCCCTGTGTTTTGACAACTATGATGCCTTAGGTGGGAGAAACTGTCCATAAGTGATGCCAATGTACCTCATTGTGATAGGTTCTTTGTTTGTAGCCCCTCTTTTTTAATCCTGCTAAAAGGGGCTCTGTTTTTAAAAGCTGTGGTGGCCTATTTTTTTTTAGTTTAACAATAACAGTTGAGATGCCATGAAGATTGCTCAAAATAGGAAATTCAGTTGTATAATTGAGACATAAAGGTATATCCTAGAAATAATATTATGTTTAGTAGTAAGTCTTAGAACTTCTAATTTGCTGGTCTTTTCCTTTCCCTAATTACTAATTTTAGACAACATTTCTTTCAATTTAAGAGTTAGCCTGATATTTGTCTGTTGAAACTATGTTAGAAACTGCATATTTCCAGCTCAGTTGAAATTATATAGTATGAAACGTGTATATTTACTTCTTAAATTTACTTTTTAATCAAGTGGGATTTAAAGCATTTGTGTTTCAGTGATTTTCAGAGATTAAGGACTTTCTGTTGTTTGGGCCATATACACCTCACCACTACTTCTATTTTTGAAGTATTCTAGAATGGAAATGGTATTTATTTAATTAATTTGAATAGAAGTATGTTAGTTATCCCTATTTTAAGAGGTTTAGTAAACCAGATCCTGGAGAGAAATAAAAAAGGAGAGCAGTTTTACATTTTAATCTTGTTTCTTGAATAAATCATGAATTCTAATAAAGAATAAATATATTGGGGATGGAGTTGTGGCTCAGCAGTGGAGTGCTTGCCTCAAACGTGTGAGGCACTGGGTTCGATCCTCAGCACCACATTAAAAAAATAAATAAACAAAATAAAGGTTAAAAAAGAATATATTTTCTTCTAGGAAATAGCTTAAAAATAGACTGACATATTCGACAATTGGTAGCCTGTGTCATAGTCATTTGGTCCTTGAACTGAACAGAATATCCTCATATTCTATAAAGAAGTAATTGACCTAGGATGGGAAGAAAAGGCATCCTTCTTAGACTTTGGAATCATTAAACTCAAGTCTTTGTGTCATTCACTAAGTCCTGCCTTAAGTAAATTTTCCAGAATTTACTATTCCCTTAAGTTCTGCTTCTCAGACATGGCTCTTTTCATTGGCCTATGAAAACATGGTGTCAATCTTACCTTGGGGCCTCCACTGGCATATACACCTTTTCTAGATTCACCATGTTCCTTTGATAGAACAAATTCAGGCTCTCCAAAATCCAGTGAGGTTTTTTCCTAACAACTCCACTCTTCATTTTTTAATCCCACCAGTTTTATTTATAGGAAATAATTTGAAGTTTAACACTCAGTTTATTACTATGTGACATTTGCCTTGGTTTAATAGATGCCAGTTTAATCTCAAAACTTTTACTTACGATTACTTTTAAAAATTTGAAGAAAATCATTTTTGAGGCAAAGTGTCAGGAAGATGTAAGTGATCAACAAGTATCTGTCATTAGTGTTAAGGTGATATGGAGAAAAAGTTCTGAAATGTGACTTAATGAGCTAAGACTTAAATACTTGCTAATATTAATTTGGATAAATTAAGACCCTTATTGTGATTAACCTGGTATGAGTCACTTAATTTAGCAAGAAGTTATATTTGTTGATTGTTAGAGTCAGCCCAGTAGGACCCAGGAAAATCTACCAAAAAGTTTAACTTTTCAGTAAGCCTTATTCAGTCTGGATAAAAAGAAAAAATATATATTGTATATAATATATAGTATTTCTACATTGGGCCATGCATGGATAGGGCTTCTTTTCATTCAAATCACAACCAATTAAAAAACCATTAACGTTATAAAGAATGAGAGGACACATGTAGTTTTTGTTTTCTTTTTAAATTTTTTGTTATTGTTTGCTTTTTCAGTAGTAAATTTACTTTTCCTAATTCTGAGGTCTCAGTGGAACTTTTCAGCTGGGTCTCTATAAGGTGGACCTTGTGTAATGTAGTGAACCACAACCTTGACAAGGGTGGGAAGATAGGGTCAAATTAGTTGATACATTTGAATCAAAAATTTAGTTGATTAGGTGTGACTCTTAAGAAGGGCATTGGCTTACTTTACCCAGATTATTCATTTTTGCCAGTTTGCTACGGTGTAGATAGCCAGCCACCTCCATCAAAAAGGAAAAAAGATGAATTCATTCACTGATTGAATCCAGTGCTTGATGACTCATGAGTGGTTGGGTGTAATTCTTATGACCACACAATGGTGGGTTGAAGCCCGATTTCCTAACTTTGGAAATTAATCTTTTTTATGTTCTTTTGGGGAGTAGGAGTTGGGGGGATCAACCAAAGCAGCCTCTGTCTTCTCCAAAATTCAGAGACATAATTTAGCCTTATTGTTCAAGATTCCTTGCCAAAGTTAACTTTTTCCTCAGTCTAAACTATGTAGGCTAAATTTGTTTTTCAGGTTACAATCAGGAGCAGTCTTAGAATAATGGTGCTGTCACAGCTCCTCAAATTCATAATATTCAAGTGGGTTGTAAATGGCCTCCTCATGGATGTGTGGGTCAGGAGCAGCCCCAGAGAAAGCCCCAGGGCGTGAAAGTGCTGGAAGCAAGGAAGCCAGCAGTCAGACAATCTACTTTGGAGGAAAAAACCGTAGGGAAATGAGATTTGTTTAAAATCTAATTCTGTTATCATTGCCCTTAGGGAGTTGCTAAACTTAAGAGGGATCCTGTTAAGAATCACTCTTTAAAGTGAGGAAACCCTCCCAATAGAGTGTCATTTCATATATTTGCATATTAAGAACTTTGCCTAACTTGGATATGTGGATTTTAAGGCAGAGGTTAATATCAGCAATGTGGGGTTTAGGGGACAAAGTCAAGAACCGTGAGTCAAATTAGAGGCCAACTTCTTGCTCCTGTTATTGTTGTTTTGATAGATGCTGAAAAGTCCCAGGATTCTTCAAGCAGCAAACCAGTTGCCTGTTCACAGGTAGCCCTGCTAGCCATTAGGTTTAAAGGGGATTTTTCCTCCCCCACCCCCAATTCCTTCCAGCTGCTTAAGAGGAGAGCACTGATACTCACAGGTGCTCTCACCAGTGAAAAAAATATGCTTCATTGATTTCACACAAGTTGAGTTTGTGATAGGTAGTATCTTACCTCACATCTTCATCACGTGAATGTCCTGAGTCAGTGACTATGTTTTATTTTATAAATTGAAATTCAATACCAGTGTTACCGAAAGCAAAACTTCTTTCTTTATTATAAAGCTTTTCAATATTGAAAATCGTTTGATCCTTACCTTGTGACTATTGAATGTCCCCTCTGTACTGTATAATCTGGCGAATCTTTACTCATAAATAGTAGTCTTTGTTTAAAGACATAGCCTAGGATTCATTGTAATTCATTGGTTTTCCCATTTCTTAAACTGTAATTTGTTCCAGATGCTGTTTTCCCCCATCCCCAGAATAGCTACTGATTTTATATGTCTTCCTTGTAATTACATTAGTTGAGGAGTAGGCCTTGGTTTGTAAAATATTAATGAAGAATATGTGGAGATGTTAAATTACTTACTCTTCCAGTATGATGATAGCTAACATTTAAATTGTCTCATAGTTTAATAAAATTTATTCCATACATTATTTTAATTGACCCTCACAATAACTCTGTGAGGCAAGTTAGTGTTATTTTGCTTCTTTTCACATTAGAAAAATAGGAGAATTGTGTAGAAAAATAGAATGATTTGTCTGAGTTCAAATGTCAGAACTTGGACTCAAATGTTGACCCCAGCACCAATGCTCTTTGTACTCCATGGAGCAACTTTTAGGCAAGTTTTTGCTGCTAGAGAAGAGATCAGGGCCATTTCTTTCTCCTTCCATCTTGTTTCACTTTTTGAGCCCCCTCATCCCAGGATCTCTGGTGAGAATGGCCAGATGTGTCTAGGACTCTATCCTTCACTGTGTCATTCCTGGCCATCAGTGAACACCGTATGTCCAGCCTGGGAAATAGTAAGGCTTGGGCCCTTTCAGACTCCTTTAAAATAAGGATAATGAAAGAATTCCCCACGCAAAGACACTTCGCCGGGAGAATTCCAATTTTATTGCAAAAAACTGTGTGCTTATATAGAACTAAGGGGGAGATGGTAGGGCTTAGATAAATGGCAGGCAACCCATTTATTGGCAAGTTCTTTCAGATATCAGCTCCGGAGCCCAGGAATTAGTTCTCATTGGGGCTAAGGTTCCCCACCAGTGAGATTTGAAATTGGCGCCGGCAGGACAGTTCACACGGGCGGGAACTTTTTGCGCCACTGCAGAAAAGAAGAAGGTAGGAAGAAGAGGTGCTTAGGCGCCATGTTGGGGTTTTTTCTCTGGGGTATGGCTGCTGTTTATACTTTTCCCAACATTCCTCCCTTTTTGTTTTCTTAGGAAGTGGGGCGTCGTTGGTCAGATCCGGCTGCTTCCTGCTGTGTAGGGGCGCTGTGGGGCCTAGAAAGGGAAGTGGAGGAATGCTCGGGGGGCAGGTCTGGGGATATCATGGCAGCCAGAAATAAAACCCAGTGGCTATAGACAGCTACTTCCATAGGGGTGAAGTCTGTGAAAGTTCCCTGAAGCCACAAGTTGTCGATGGCATCGAACCAGTCCTGGATGGAGGAGATTGTTGGTATCAGCCACTGGTCCTGTAACAGAGACTCTAGGAAATACTGGAAGCGTTGCCTGGACATGGCGTCACCAGCACCTGAAGAAGATCAGAGCGAATAAAAACAGAATGAAGATAAAAATTAAAGCAAAGGTCAATTTTTGGCAGAAGTTCCATGTTGGGGGACTGACAGAGAAGAGGCCAAGGGCCATGAGGAAGCTTAGAAGGACATAAAGACTCATGAATCCAGGATGGCAGATTAAGAGGTTCTCAGAGCTCATTGTCTCCCGCTGTCTGATGTCCGTTGCATTCCATCATGCCTGGTAGTGAGCTTCAGCACTGAGTGAACTGTTCTCTTGAAGATGTTGGGGGTTCATCGGTCATCAGAGGCTGGTAGTGCCTAAGCAGAAGCTGGTTGAAAGTTTGATTAGAAATTTTCTGCAATTGGGTTTGAAGGAACTTCATTATGCAGGGCAAGAGAGCACAAAAAAGGAGCATCCCAATAAGGGGCCCCAAGATAGGTAGTAAGTACATGGCAAGAGAGGATTGGAAGAACCCCATTATGGGATTAGAGGAGGTGGGTTTGAGCAGTTGGGTCGATAATTCCTGCAATTTAACAACATTTTTTTCTATTAGCCCAGATTCATTAACATAGTAGCAACATTCCTCTCTGAGGAACAGGCATGTACCCCCTTTTTCTGCAGTGAGAAGATCAATCGCCCTTCGGTTTTGTAAAGCCACTTGTGCCAATGAAGTAACCTGCCGCTGCAAGGAGCCCAGAGACTCAGCAGTGGTATCGAGTGCTTCCTGCAGTTTTTGTTGCAGGTCATTGGATGCCCATAGAGCATGACCTATAGCTCCACCAGAGAGTCTGAGACTCGCCACTGAGGTTGTTAAAGTGAGGCCTACCAGAACCGGCAGAAAGACTGCCCTACGGGTGCGGGAAGGTAGGGCCAGCTGCCGGAATTCGGTGGGAGTATACAAAGACAGCTGAAGAACTACAGTAACCAAGAAGCAGGTGCCAGAGACATTGATCGTTGAGGTACTTAAAGACCCGTTACACCAGAGGAAATGTCCAGGTTGCATAAACGCAGGGCTCGATAGGGTGCTATAGCTCAGGGAACAAATGGGTAAAGGATTCATTGTTGGCAGGTGGAAACAGATGAAAGGAAATGAAGTATTGGTGGAATAACTTTCCCACAGTGGGATACGTGTCACATGTAGGGGTTGTCCTTTCTTAGAGAAATTGTAAGTTTTTACTGAAATATTTCCTGCCGCTAATGGGACCGCTGCTAGAAGTGGACGACTAAGTGAAGCACAGAGAAAGCACTGAGAAGTAGGCACAGAAAGAGGGGTGGAGTTTAATAATCGAAGAGTTTGGTGTAGCAAATTGAGCCATGTGGGAGGGGGGCCTAAGGGGGTTGAAGGCTCTGAATCCTCTTTGGATGGGCTATGGATAAGATCTCGAAGTTTTGATTCTGACTCCTTGATGTGTTCGACTACCTGGATGGTTGCCTTAGGTGGCGTAATCAGGGTGCGGCCAACAGTCATCCACCCTGTGGGTCTGGCTGAGGTTGTCCGAGCATAGACAGCAAACTCAACATAGTCCCAACGTTTGGCCTTGGGGTCAGGTATATCTAAAGTATACCATCCATTGTTATCGGATGAAGAGCCTTTATGCCACTTTAGGTAACTAGAAGTCCATCCTTCAGGGTAACCAAGTGAGTGGTAAGAATAGCTACCACGTTCATCATGGAACCTGCATGACCAATAGGGGCACCCATTATATATCTCAGGCCACCAATGACAATAGTCTTTGGTTTGATCAAAAAGGAAGCAAATGAAAGGCCAGTTCCAGCTACCAGGGACGAAGGTCCTGGAAGGTGACAATTTTAGGGAAATAGAGGTGCAGTTGTGGATGAAGCAAGTAGTTGCATCCACTGCGCGGACCTTCTGCATGCCATATTCTGAGTATCGTTCCCGAAGAGTGAATAAATACATGGTAGGAGAGGAGGGTAAAGACCAGTCCCGACAGAGCACAGAAAATAAGCAGAGCACAAAAAACAAGCAGAGAGAGAAGACTAGGGTGTTGGGAGAGCTCATTGTGCCTTCTTTAAGAGGAATTGGGTTGCGGGGAACACCATGTGAGCCGCAACTTAAAGGGGTGAGATGGGTGTGGAGAGCAGGAGTAAAGGGGAGGTTCAGGAGGCGATTCTTGGAGTTCCTCTGGGGTGGTCCTGTCGTCAGCAGGTGGGGCCTCCTGGTGATATGGCTTCAACCTAGAAATGTGAATCCAGGGAGTGAGACGGTTGTCTGGTAAGGAGAGTTTGGCGGCGGTGGGGGTACAGAGAATGACAGGATAGGGGCCTTCCCATTTTGGGGCAAGAGGCCCTTTCTCCTCTGGGGTATTATAATAGACTAGACTCCCAGGTGTTAAGGGAGGAGTGTTTGGAGAGGAGACTGGGTCCGGAAGAAGCCAGTCCTGATATTTCCAGAGTTCCAAGCGGAGATGAAACAAGAGAGGCAAAGACAAATCTCGGGTGAGAGGTCCTTGTGAAATGAGCAACCCAGGGGATATAAGAGGTCTTCCATACATTATCTCAAAGGGAGACAGTAAAGATGGTTTCTTAGGGAGAGCTCTGATTTGAAGCAAAGCCAAGGGAAGGAGTTTGACCCAGTCTAAGTTTAATTCCATTGTCAATTTGGTAAGGACTTCCTTTAGAGTACGATTTACCCTTTCCACCTTCCCTGAAGCCTGGGGGCGATGTGGACAGTGGAAATTCCACTTGAAGGAGAGGGCTTGAGAGACCATTTGTGTGATCCTAGAAATAAACTCAGGGCCATTGTCAGATTGTAAGGAAGTGGGCATACCAAACCTGGGGATAATGTCTGTCAGTAAGATTGAAGCTACAGTGGAAGCCTTTTTATTGGAAGTGGGAAATGCCTCAACCCAACCAGAGAAAGTGTCCACAAAGACAAGGAGGTATTTAGTGCGCTGTACTGTGGGCATGTTGGTGAAGTCTACCTGCCAGTCAGCAGCGGGAATGTGTCCCCGGGCTTGGTGGGAAGGGAAAGGTTTGGGCCTTAAAGGAGTATGAGGGTTGGTCCACTGACAGATCTGACAATTAAGAGGCTATATTTTGTAGCATGGCTTTGTCAGAGGGGGTGAGGGAGAAGAAGCTCTGTAAAAAGAGGCTCAAAGACTGAGAATTAGAATGGAATAGAGTATGAAGGAACTTGAAAAGATCCTTGTTCTTACTGGAAGAAGTAGGGGCTTCAGATGAGCTGTCTAAAGTGGCCATTATATGTCCCCCAGGGGGGCCATAATTGGAAGTGGTAGCAGCCATTCGTGCCGCCTGGTCAGCTTTGGCATTGCCCTCAGTGATAAGAGAGCCGTCCTTCTGATGGGACCTACAATGGACAACTCCCAACTGGGTGGGTAAGTGGGAGGCCTCTATCAGATTGGTTATAAGAGCCGAATTAGTGATCGCATTACCTTTGGTGGTAAGTAGGCCTCGCTCCTTCCATATTGCAGCATGGGATAATAAGATATAGAAGACATATTTTGAGTCAGCATAAAGGGTGAGGGATTTTCCTTGTGCTAGAAGGCAGGCACGAGTGGCTGCTATAAGTTCAGCCTGCTGGTTGGTAGTTCCTGAAGGCAGAGCTTTGGCCTCTATAATCTCAGTGGCTGAAACTACAGTGTATTCAGAGTAATGAGTGCCGTTCTGCCTAAAGGAACTGCCGTCAGTGAAACAGATAAGGTCAGGCTTGGTGAGTGGTCCCTCAGAAATGGAAGAATGACAGGGGAGAAAATCATCTAAGGTTTCCAAGCAATTATGAGTTGGTGTGTTAGACGTGGGAGTCATTGGGAGCAGTGAGGCAGGGTTCAGTGCAGAGCAGGGGAGGAAAGTAATATTAGGGTTTTCCAGAAAGGAAGTGAGGAGTGACAGAACTCTGGATGGAGGAAGGGTTTGAAGGCCCTTATAAGCTAAAAGATCCTTCAAGTGATGTGGGGAGTGGATAGTTAAAGGGGCCCCAAAAGTCAGCTTAGAGACTTCTTTGTGTAAAATTTGTCCAGCAGCCAGAGCTCTTAAGCAAGGGGCCCACCCATGGATGGTAGGGTCTAGTTGCTTGGACAAATATGCCACAGGTGCAAATGTAGGCCCATAGTTTTGACCTAAGACCCCAAGTGCTTGTCCCCCTTTTTCATGGACATATAGATGAAATGGTCTTGAAAGATCAGGAAGGTGAAGGGCGGGTGCCTTTAGGAGGAGTTGCTGAAGCCTGCTGAAGTGGTAGTTGTGGGAGGAGGCAAGAGATTCACTAGGGGGTCCCTTTGCTAGGTCATACAGGGGTTTGGCTAGAAGAGAATAATTTGGGATCCAGGCCCTAAAATAACCTGCTAGTCCTAGGAATGATAGTATTTCAGCTTTCGTATGGGGCACTGGAAGATTAGAGAGGAGTTGCCTCCTATCCAGTGTTATTTCCTTTTTCCCGGGTGTAAGGCGAAAACCAAGATAGGTGACAGAAGACTGGGAAACCTGGGCCTTGTGGGGAGACACCCTATATCCCTTATCTGCTAGGAAATTGAGGAGCTGGGCAGTGTGGGATTGAGAGTGTTCCCAAGAGGGACTACATAGAAGAAGGTCATCGACATATTGAAGGAGAGTAGAGTCAGGGCAGGTGGGGTGAAAGGATGTGAGGTCCTGGGCAAGAACTTGGCCAAAGAGACGGGGGCTATCCCTAAATCCCTGTGGGAGGACAGTCCAGGTAAACTGACGAGAATGGCGGGTGTGAGGGTCAGTCCACGTAAAAGCAAAGATATCCTGAGATTCTGAGGACAAGGGAATAGAAAAGAATGCATCTTTTAAATCTAGGACCAAGAAGTGGGTAGTAGTGGCAGGGATCTGAGAGAGGAGGGTGTAAGGGTTGGGCACTAGAGGGTGGATGGGGACCACAGAGGAGTTGACAAGGCGAAGGTCTTGAACCAGCCTGTAGGACCCGTTAGGTTTCTTAACTGCCAGAATGGGGGTGTTGAAAGGAGAGTGTGTAGGCCTAAGATACCCCTTTCGTAATAAATCCTGGATGATGGGTTCTAATCCGAGGAGGGCTGTGGTTGTGAGTGGATATTGTGGTTGACTAATATATCTTGAAGGGTCCCATAAGACAATATGAATAGGACTGCATTTAGTCATAGAGGGTGTAGTTGTGTCCCAAACCTCAGGGTTAACTGGTTTAGATAGTTGTGGAAGAGTGCGTGAAGGAGGTGTATCTGCCCCTAGGAACATCATGAGGAAATGAGAGGTAGGAGAGGTGTGGGGTGATATGTGAATGGTGACTTTTAATAGTGAGAGTATGTCCCTTCCCAGAAGGGGAATGGGGCAATGGCTCATAACGAGAAAGGAGTGTGTGAAGGACAAAAGGGATCCCTGCATATGACATGATGGGGGGGGGGGTCGAGGGAAAATCTGTTTACCTCCTACCCCGACAATAGGAGTTTTTGAGGGTGTGGTAGGACCCCAATACTCCCTCAAGACCGAAAAAGCGGCACCAGTATCTAAGAGGAAGGTAATGAAGCGTCCATCCACCAGGAAGGTGACCCTAGGCTCTTGCTTCTTGATGGTAATAGTCGGGAGGGAAGGCCCAGGGCTCTGTCAATCCTCCTCTGCCAAGCCCAGGAGAGGCTGGGGTTGCCGGGCGGCTGACCATCCTCCCTTCTGGGTTGTTGGGCAGTCTGCCCCACAGTGTCCCCTTTGATGGCATTTTGGGCAGGGGTTGGAGGGTGTCCTCGGCGAAGGACAATCCCTGGCCCAATGTCCCTCCTTACCACATTTGAAGCAAGCTCCAGGGGGTGTCTTATTAGGACGGCGTGGTGATGACCTTCTCTGAATGACCTGGGCCAACATTTGGAATTTGGCATTTTCAGCCCTCTCTGCCTACGGCGTTCACTTTCATCCTCTCTACCATGAAAAACCTTGAAAGCGACAGCGAGGATTTCAGTATGAGGAGTAGCAGGGCCCTGTTCAAGCTTTTTAAGCTTGGCTTTAATGTCAGGGTAGCTTTGGGCCAGAAAATATGTCATTAAGACATGACGGCCATCAGGGGATTCTGGGTCGAAGTTTGTGTACTGTTGAAGGGCCTTGGTTAGTCTATCCAGGAATTCTGAAGGTGTTTCCTCCTTCCTTTGAATGACCTCCTGCACCTTTTGAAAGTTAACAGCCTTGCAGGTGGCCTTTTTCAGGCCCGCCAAGAGGCAGGATGTAAAAAGGTCACGAGACTGTAAGCCTTCAGGGGTGTTGTAATCCCATAGGGGATCCTGCTCTGGGACAGCATGAGGGCCCGTGGGATTGTTGGGATTGGTCCTATGACTTTCATCAGCATGGGCTTGGGCTAGCTCCCAGACCCGTCACCTTTCCTCGGGGAGAAGTGTATTGGCCAAGAGCATGTAGATGTCATGATGAGTGAGGCTATATGCTTGCAGGACCCATTGAAACTCCCGAATGTAAGTGGTGGGGTCAGTGGTGAATGAGCCTAACTTCCTCTCTAGCTGAGTAATGTCCGACATGGAGAAGGGCACGTGAACTCTGATGACACCCTCGGGACCAGCTACCTCACGAAGGGGTGCGATTGTCTTGGGGGTGGGAAGGAGTCCCTTAGACCTGGTAACAGGAGGACTGAAAGAGGCAGGCGGCGGACAGGAAGGAGATGGAGGGGAAGGGAGTGTCTCTGTGGAGGAGGAGGTGGAGCAGGCAGAATAGGGCGGAGAGGAGGGGGATGAAACAGAAGGCTGAGGATCTGTGGAATCAGGCAGAGGAAGAGGAGGGTATAGCGGGAGAAAAGGGGCAGATGGGGCTGGGGGATAAGGTGGGGGTTCATCTGCTGGGTCAAATGAGGAAGAATCTGCAAAGTCAGGAGTAGAAGTAGGGGAAGAAAGGGGTTTACAAGCAAGGAGGACCTGAGAGGGAGGGCAGGAGGAGCAGAGAGCAGGGTGCTGTGCAAGAAGGCTAAAACCTTCAACGCAGGGAATCTCCCTCCACTTTTTCAGACGCTGGCAATTGTTAAAAAGGTCCCGGAGGAGGTTTGGATCTAAGGAGCCTTCTGGAGGCCAATGATTGCCATTATCCAGTGGATATGTAGGCCAATCTTGGGTACAGAATTTGATTAGAAGTTTGGGCTTGATGTCTGGTGTGAGGGAGAGTGTGGCCAGATTTTTTATTAAACATTTGAGAGGTGAGGCTTCAGGTATAGACGAAGAGGTGCCCATAGTCACAGGGAGAGATGGAAGAGAGAGAGAGAGAGAGAGAGAGAGAGAGAGAGAGAGAGAGAGAGAGAGAGAGAATAAGAGTAAGTGAGGGAGACAAAGAGAAAACCCGGGCTGGAACGGCTTCCAGGAAGCTCAGGGCGAACGGGGGTCAGGTGGGCGTCCCCAAAATGACCAGCCGTTGGGAGGAAATACAGAGGGCACTACCTGGTCGTCACCAGTGAAGTGCGATCTGTGAGACCCAATGGGGTCGGAGCCACGGGCAACCTGACGTCAGGAAAGTTTTCAACCGCAGCGGAAGAAGTCAGTAATGAAAACAGAACTCCAGCTCCGGCAGAACGCAGTTCCAGGCCGGGAGTTCAGTTTTCCCCGAGCAGAAAGGCAGCTTCAGCCAGACACAGCAGCCCCGCAGGAAACAGCAACTCTAGCCGGCAGCGGCAGCGGAGGAGGAAAAACCACAGAGCCTCTCGTGTAAACTCAGAAGCCTCACGACCCAAAGGGAAATGGATCACCAGAGGGTCCACTGCGACCAGTAAAGGTCTTAGTGGGAGGAATTCCACCCCCCTACCGGGCGTCTGGAGTGTGCCGGACGATCATGGTCACAAACCCAGCGGTAGCCCGAAGGGAGTTGGCGAGCCGGGGTCAGGGGAGGCTTACCTAGGTCTGATCAGTGGTGAGTGCAGGAAGCTGGCATCTGAAAAGAGCGGACCAGGGCGGAGTGTCTTGGCGGAGCGGGGGACGGGGCTCTTGTTGGAAAGAGCTCACCCGTATCCTCACACGGGGCACCAGAATGAAAGAATTCCCCACGCAAAGACACTTCGCCGTGAGAACTCCAATTTTATTGCAAAAAGCTGTGTGCTTATATAGAACTAAGGGGGAGATGGTAGGGCTTAGATAAATGGCAGGCAACCCGTTTATTGGCAAGTTCTTTCAGATATCAGCTCCGGAGCCCAGGAATTAGTTCTCATTGGGGTTAAGGTTCCCCGCCAGCGAGATTTGAAATTGGCGCCGGTGGGAGAGTTCACACGGGCAGGAACTTTTCGCACCACTGCAGAAAAGAAGAAGGTAGGAAGAAGAGGTGCTTAGGCGCCATGTTGGGGTTTTTTCTCTGGGGTATGGCTGCCGTTTATACTTTTCCCAACAGATAACATTTCAACATGATATCTCAATATCACAGCCTAGTGATCATGGGAAAAATAATCACGGTGTCAGAGATGATTGGAAACAATATATGAAATCAGTTTGGCAAATTATAAAACTGATAGTGAAGATAATTAATTACTAAGTTTTGGAGAAAATGGAAAATCAAAGCCAGACCAGGATCCAATTTTGTGGAGACACCTGCCACTACCAGTTGCAGTTCCTCTCCTGTCTCCAGACACCTACACTGTGCCACCTCATAGCAATCTCTTTTTAGGCCACATCTATGTTTCCCTTTTCTTCTGGGCCATCTGCTCTGCATACTTGGAGTGGGCTCACTTCTGCCTTCCTAGCTCATGCCTTGTGGTAATGCGTAGCATATTTTAAATTCTTTGTGCCACAAGAACAAAAGTTTAGGCCTGAAGTTTTCCCTTTTAACCTTCTCTTGGACCTTGGCATTTTGCATTCTTTCCTCAAAAATTGGGGGCTTTAGATTCTTTAGCTACATGATTCATAAAATTGTTGTAAATACGAAATAAGTCTGCATAGGTAAAATCCTTAGAGGAGGACATGGTTATGAGGGATTAGACATGGATTCAGCACTAAACTTCTTTGATCATATCTTTCTGTATCTTAGAACTTTTTGTGTTTTACATTAAAAATGGGACTTGGATGAGGTGATTCTGAAGGTATTTTCAAATTTAGTCAGTTGAATTCAGATGAATGTATTGAATAGTGTTATTTACTATAAATAAGGAACTGTCCTTATTTCGAAGAATGTATAATCCAGGTAATGGAGACAATGTGTGATGTAGATATCTTATGATCTAGCCCTAGAAGTTTGATTCTATGATTGCCAAACTCATTTCCCCTAGTCTCATTAATTTTAGAGTTTATTTTTCTCTAGAGTAGAAGAATTCAACAAATTGCTAGAAATAGTTTCTATTAAGGAATGGTTTGCTTGTATTTTAGTAGAACATTAACAGTGATTGATAACAGGTATGTGTCTGAAACACCCAATAACATTCAGTATGAACTTCTTAAGATCAAAATTACCACTTGGAATTTCTATAATGACAGCTTTTGAGAAAACCTGGGCTAAAATTTTATGAAAAACTTTTTTGGTGAATATAAGTAAGAGTTTTCTTCTTGAAAGAAATTTAATTAGAGAAGGTTCAACCCATAGAAGACCAGTCTAGAATTTTGGCTTTTTAAACTTTTTAAGTGAATCTGATGCTAAGTTTTTTGTTGCTAAAATTGGCTAAGTTTTCTCCAGTAAGTAGAAGGGAACTTTGGATGTTTAATAACTTATCAAAGTAGTATTGATGACCAAGACCTTCCCATTCTCTGTTCTGACAATAGCTGTTATAAAAGGGGAGAAATATCTAAATACCTTGTAAACTGGTAAACTGAGATGTGACTGTGTTCAGTTTATCATTCTCAAATTCCTTCACAATGGATTTCTGACATCTTGGATGTTTTGTGGTGAGCAGTCCCCAGTGACCTGTATAATCTTTCACAATATTGTCCTTACAGAGTTTGAAAGTATTAAGTAATTCTAAATGTGATGGATATAATAAAAGGAAACATACAAGGTGCTTTTAGAGAGTGAGGTGTGGAGATTATGCCATATTCTTTGGTAAGCAATGTATATACCTTTGTGAAAATCAGTCTCATGAAGAGATACTAAAATTATTGGAATTTGGTAAACTAGAGATGTAAAGGCAAAAGGGGATATTATCGTCTTCAGGTGTATGCTATTTCTGCTTTGTTTTATTAAATAATGTGTTGGTTGGGTGTTTAGACAGGAAATAATTAATAACAATAATGCCAACTTTCATTGAAGCTTATTGTGTGCTAAGCACTGTGATAATCTTATTTTATGTTGTATCTCATTTAATCTTCATGTCAAACACCTCTTTTACAGAGGATAAAACTGATGCTGAAAGAAGTTAAGGGTCTCTCTGTTAGGGTCAATCCCACAGAGTCTATATTTGTTTTAATCACTGGTGATGAGGTAGATCTCTGCTTTTCCATACCTGTATAGTTTTTTATGTTTGAAATTTATGATTACTTCAGGGATTACAAGCTCAAATGACTACAGGACCTTGCAGATAATGTAGATGTAGATGGAAAGCAAAGAGTAATGGTCAGAACTCATGCCTTTCTTAACCATAGTCATTAAAACCTTCAAATATATGTTTATTTAAGATTGACAAACAGGGCTAGGATGTGGCTCAAGCGGTAGCGCGCTTGCCTGGCATGCGTGTGGCCCGGGTTCGATCCTCAGCACCACATACAAAGATGTTGTGTCCACCGATAACTAAAAAATAAATATTAAAATTCTTTCTCTCTCTCTCTCTCCCTCTCTCACTCTCTCTTTAAAAAAATTATTAAAAAAAAAAAGATTGACAAACAAAGGAATCAGATCCCGTCATCCTCAAGAGGTCAGTTGGTGGGAAAAACATTTTAAGATTTTCTCATATCAACTCAATCTACCAGTCATTTGTATAGCATTTTTCATCCAGTTTATGTATATAAGTAGGTAGGTAGGGGTGTTTCTCTCTCTCTCTCTCTCTCTCTCTGTGTGTGTGTGTGTGTGTGTGTGTATGTGTCTAAGGATGCAGCATAGTATGGTGGGAAATATTTCTGCTTTGTGGGTTTTAGATAGACCTGGTTTGAATCTTGATCCTGCTATATAATTTTGACCAAGTTGCTTAACTTCTCTGAATCTTGGTTTCTTCATCATTCAAAAATAATAATTACCTAGAGGGTTATTAAATTATTTAAGAATAATATACACAACACTCACAAGACTCCCTGGCACATAGCAGACATGCAGTAAGTAGCAGCTGTTTTTTTCTTTTTAATACATGTGTTTTTCTTGTTCAGGCTGTTGGTTCTTCACAGGCAGTTCCTAAATCACATGTCTCCCCATCACTTAGCACAGACCCGATGTTGTACACTACCTTTTCCAATTTGGTTATGCACAACTCTTAAATTCTTTTCTGTAAGTAAAGATAGCTATCCCAAAACTTGAGATGGATGAGAGTAAGCTGTTTCTCCACTGCCTCTCTCCTTGGTTATAATGAAGGGAAGTTTCATGTCAAATTTTGTCATACATCAAGATTTTTACTAAATAAACTTTTATGAACACAGAATAATCTGTACAGCCTATATGAAAGACTGAGTGCTGTCTTTTGCATACTAGACTACCACCACCTTTCTGGAAAGGTTCACTTGAGGCAGATTGTATAGTAATCCAGGGCAAGATTCTTTTTCCTCATATTGGGCATCAAATACCTAGAAATCTGCTTCTCTAAAGGCAGGACACAGGCTAAAGCCTCGGACCTAGCTCATCAATGTCTTGCTGGATTCATATATCCTGTTCATGCAAAGGAGAGCAGGAGTATAAAAAGACTGAGTCTATCTACATGTCTTGAATAACACTGATTTTGATATTTAACTTGTTTCTAATATCTATAATGCCAGTCATCAAACTTCTGATTTCACCAATCAAAACTAATTTCTGACATTTATTATGGTAATTAAAATTCTCCAGTGTTGCTTGGGATACCCATAGCCTAAATGCAAGTGCTTGTGATAGCCCCTTCTGGTTTGTGGGCTTTGTTTGTGATGAGAAGGATAGCTGTTTTGAGCATGAATTCACTGACTTCAGACCAGTGGATCTCAACAGGGTGATTTTTTCCTCCAGGGGGATGTTTGACCATGTCTGGAAACATTTGTGGTCATGTGTTGGTTGGGTGTTTAGACAAAGAATAATTAACAACAATAATGCTAACTAATGGTGTGGGATGCATTAATATAGGAGTCTAGTATGCTGTTAAACTTTCTATAGTACCTGTCAGCCCCCACAGCAAGGAATCATCTGGTCCTAAATGTCATTAATGAGCAAACCAAGAAACCCTGCCCTTAAATGTAGCTTAAACTGACTTACATGCTCATATCATGGGACTCTGTCTATGGTGATGAATTTTAAAGTTAAATTACAGACTTAACCGAATGAATTTAGGAATCTATTGTAATGCAATGCACATGTCAAAGGTATGAATGTAGAGCCCAGTTATTTACAATCTATGGTAAGCCTAATAGAAAACATTGTCTATAAAAACTTCTCAAAGATAGTAGGTCCTGGTCCTGTTCATCTGGAATGTAGGGATGGACTTCCCTTTACCAAGCAGTATCCTGTAAATGACCATCTTAATGGATACTCTGGTGCTACTGAGTCATCAGAATTTTTAATTTAATTTTTAACAAATATGCATTGAATGCCTGCTGTGAAGCACAGGCTGTGGATGGGTTCAGCAAATAAAAGACCTGGAGGAGTTTAAAGTACTGTAGAAATCAGGCACCATGTATGTTCAGCAAAGCCTCTTCCCAATAGTCAGTGATCATAGAAGTACCACAGTTTGCCCTAGTTTCACTCCATGTGAAACCAGGCAGCTCCACTGGTTGCCTTTTATATTATTTCCATGTGTTCTAGCCATGTAGGCCTACTGTGGCATGTCTAGCCAAAGTACTAACAGGTAGTAGGGATACAGCTGTATCTTCTACCTAAAAAAATCAGAAACATAAAACCACAAGTTTTCAAGAGAAATAGACCCTCCAGAAAAATGGATGTCTTAAAAGAAGATTCATAGGAAAAAAAAAACAGCAGTTTCACTTTTTGCAAATGTCACTTTCACATGTGAAACTGAAATTGAGGAAATAATGCATAATATCACCAACATTGTTGGGGTCTCTAGGCTCCCTTTTTTTGCCACTTTGGTGTATCATCATCAGTATGCCCTAATTGATCATGCCCTAATTGATCTGTGACCTTAGGTAAAAGAATACACTAAGGATACCCAGCCAACTGCCTATCATTTGCCTTCATTGGAGATGGCACTCAAGGCTGTGTGGGTGGCTACATAATTACCAACATGTCTGCATGTAAGAATGTGGCCTGAAACATTCTAAACTTAGAAACTATTCAGATCAGACCTGTGGATGTTGTTTTTGGAGAGTGATAACTGTGGCATTCTCCAGAGCTTGTAAAATGAGCTCTGACATTGCCAACCATGGATTCCAACTTTAATAGCAATCTGCTCAATGAGTAACCATGGTCCAGAGAACATTCATTCTTCTTTTTACAACTTGATTCCATTAATTATTATTTTTAAAATTTGGGTCTCACTTGGCTATAGGTAGATAATTTTATGGAAAGGGGTAAAAATTTGGTCAGCCAGAGGGGAAAAAAGGTAAAAATAGTAATCAGACTTGAGATCAGTTGTATTTTTAGCTTTATATTAGCCAAGCATTGGAGTTAGTTTCCTTTCAGCTGATTAAGTTACGTGTCTATTTGGTGAATAAGCTTTGCAGAAATAGCAAAATTTGTCTCTATGTCACTTGTAAATGATTTATTGTCTCTCTCATTTAACATTTTTATGTATCAATGGTATAAATTTTAAAAGCCTCAGCCAAAGTCTATATCCTAGCACTTCCTACCTTTTATACTCTTCTGGGCAGAATATTGAAAAAGAAAAAAGTGTTCTATAGTACACAGTATAAGGAAATTTCTCAGGAATAATTTGTTTTTCTAAGACCAGTTTTATGTGACTACTGAAGGCATTTGGCAAGTGTAGATTGATGTCAGGGAAAATTCTACTCCTGGATCAGGAAAACCATCATGACTTCTAAGAGTCACAGTGATCATACCTTGGTATTCTGAAGCATCAGGTGGTTTAACCAATGAGTATGTCTCTTTCTATGAAGACATAATTTGTGTGACTGAACTTTTTCCTGAATGTATACATTTTTCCTGTTATTTTATTAGATACTCAGACAAGTACCATGGTTAAAAATGTATTCTAATCTAAGTTTTCATTTAAAATTTTAAGCAAAACACATGGTAAAGGGGATTTTTAGGTTTTCTCTTCATTTTAGGTGCAGTAGAATATAATTCAGTCCTCAAATCCTGTTTTGATAAATTAACATAGTAGCAAAAATAGCTAAGAATTAGATTCTTGCTATGCCTTCAAAATAAAAACTCCATTGTTCTCTTTTATTTAGCTGAAAGTTCACCTGCAGGTAATGAGTACACATGGTTAGTAAATTAGTTATACACTTGCTACCCAACACTTCCAATGTGCTAGTCTGGCATTTAAACCATCTCCATGCCTTTTCTCTTTTCCTTTTTAACTTGCATTTCATTTTTCTTTTGGAAAAGAACAATTCTTTTGTATACAAATTGGATCTTTTCAGCCAAAGTAAAAGTTTAGACCTGGTAAACTTTTTCTTGTTCCTTATTACAAGCTCTTTGGTTGGAGTCTGTAGCAAATGCCATTGCAAATAGCACTGTTGAGAGGGAAGTATGTCCTATTTTCTGCCAGCTTCCAAATCTCTCCTAGACTAAAAATGTATCTTGCTAACAAGAGAGCTGCCATCTGAAGAATAAATTCTTTTCAACAGTCATTAGAGCTGTCTGTACCTTGGTGTTAGGCAGCTATGGCTAAGGGTGAAATGGAGCAGTTTCTTTTTTTCTTTTCTTTTTTAAGTAGATGACAGCTGTATTGAGGTAGGTCCATTGTTTCTAGGTGACATTACTCTAGTTCCATTCAAACTGGTAGCCTGACAGGGAGTATAGGATTTAAGAGGCATTTTGGTATTATGGTTTCTAATTGTGCTGGATTTTTTTTTTGGGGGGGGGTGGTGTCATTGAAGTTTATCAGTTCATCCAGCACTTATGGGACACCCACTGTATTCCTGATACTGGAAAATTGTGAGCATGTTAGGAGCTTATCAGTTGTTCTTTTTACACTGGAATTTTCTGAGATTTTTGAATGTGAGTTTTATTTTCCCTTTAGTTTTCATGGTGTGCCAATTTTTTTTTTTACCATTTTCAATAAGATATAAAAGAAAATCAAACAATGCATACCTCCCTGAATAACAAGCATCAGAGGACTTTTAGAGAACAAGTTATACCAGGCAAAGTTGTGTGTCTGTGTGTGCATGTTTGAAAAGAAATGCTAAAGGAGGACAATAAGGGAATTCAAATGTGTAACTCACAGGGCTTTCAGTAATATATTTGATATGGAGTCTCATGATTTTTTGCTTTGAATTATCTACAAAATGAGCAGTATCCCGTTGAGCCATCATAGAGGGAGGGTAATGAAACAAGGGGGTGATTGCTGTTCTGCCTCACTTTGAGAGAGTACTTGGCAGTGTGCCTCAAGTACCAGTAAAAGGTCCTCCTTTTTGGATGCCATTATTAATTTAATAAACAGCAGTATTTATCTGGTATAACTAATTTGAAATGAGTTGTAAACTATTAGGGGGAGTACTAAGAAATAATCAGGAGCCAAACAAGTTATAAATGAATAAAAGGGATGTTAACAATCTTTTATTAATTATTATTTTATAGGTGAGAAAACTAGATCTGAGGGAGGTAAACTAACTAGCCAAAGGTCCAATAGCTAGTAAGTAGCATTGCCAGTATTCAGACTTAAACCTGATTGATTCCAAAGTCATATGATTATTCAATCATCCAGAATGCCATTAAGCTCTAGATGCAGTATGGTAAAGCAGTTAACACATCAAAATTGTTGCATAAGTAAAGGTGCCTTATTTGTATTAATTTGTCTGTCTTATGTCAATAGTGCTTTCAAAGTACTTTTTCCTTTTTCCTTTTTTTTTAGATTCTCAAACCTGGTGATCAAATGTGGTACCTCATGCATGCTAGGCAGGCTGTCTACCACTGAGCTAAACACCAGCCCTTAAAATTATTTTTTATTTCTCTCATTTTAATAGCTTTATTAAGATACAATTTATATTGGGTGCAATCCATCCGTTTAAAGTGTATAATTCTTCATATGTAATGATGCATGTCTCTAATTTCAGCTACTCAGGAGACTGAGGTAGAAGGATAACAAGTTTGAGGCCAGTCATAGCAACTTAGTGAGACCTGGTCTCAAAACAAAACAAAACAAACAAACAAAAGAGTTGGGAATATAGGTGAATAGTAGAGCACTTTCCTAGATGGTGCTTTCAATCACCAGTGCCACACACATAAAGTATATTCAAGAATTTTTGTTGTAGCCAGAGAGTCATGCCATCATTACCACAGTTTAATTTTGGAGCACCTCATACTCCCTAAAAAAGACCCCATGCCCATTAGCTGTTCCTACCTGCTCCCTTCTATCCATCCCTACCTCAACCCTAAGCAGCTAATAATCTATTTTCTGTGTTTACAGCATTTCGTAAAAATGGAATTTTTTATAAATTTATATTTTATTTGTTCTTTTTAGTTACACATGACAGTAGAATGTATTTTAACATATCATACATACATGGAGTATAACTTCCCATTCTTGTAGTTGTGCATGACGTGGAGTTAGACTGGTTGTGTATTCATATATAAACATAGGGAAGTTATGTCTGATTCATTCTACTGTCTTTCCCATTCCCAACCCCCCTTCCCCCCATTCCTCCCTGTTCAATCCAGTGAATCTACCCCTCCACCCCACCTATTATGAGCCAACATCTGCATGTTAGAGAGAACATTTGACCTTTGGTTTTTTTGGAATTGTCTTATTTCACTAATCATGATAGTCTCTAGTTCCATCCATTTACTGGCAAATGGCATAATTTCATTCTTCTTTATGGCTGAGTAACATTCCATTGTGTGTATGTACCACATTTTCTTCATTCATTCATCTATTGAAGGGCACCTAGGTTGGATACATAATTTAGCTACTGTGAATTGAGCTACTGTGAACATTGATGTGGCTGTGTAACTATGGTATGCTGATTTTTTAAAATTTATTTTTTAGTTTTAGGTAGACACAATATCTTTATTTTTTAATGTGGTGCTGAGAATCGAACCCAGTGCCTCACGCATGCTAGGCGAGCACAGTATGCTGATTTTAAGTCCTTTGGGTATAAACTGAGGAGTGGGATAACTGGGTCAAATGATGGTTCCATTCCAAGTTTTCTGAGGAATCTCCTTCCTGTTTTCCAGAGGGGTTTCACCAATTTGCAGTCTTACTAGCAATACATGAGTGTACTTTTCCCCCACATCCTTCCCAACATTTATTGTTACTTGAATTCTTTGATAATTGCCATTCTGACTGGAGTGAGATGAAATCTCAGTGTAGTTTTAATTTGCATTTCTCTAATTGCTAGTGATGTTGAACGTTTTTTCATATACTTGTTGACCATTCGTATTTATTCTTCTGTGAAGTATCTGTTGAGTTCCTTTGCCCATTTATTGTTTGGATTATTTTGTTTTTGTTGTTTGAGTTTTTAACATATACTGGAGATTAATGCTCTAGCTGAGGTGTAGGTGGCAAAGATTTTCTCCCATTCTGTAGGTTTTCTCTTCATGTTCTTCATTGTTTGCTGTGAAGAAGCTTTTTAGCTTGATACCATCCCATTTCTTGATTCTTGATTTTACTTCTTGTGCTTTAGGAGTCTGAGGAATTCAGTTCCTAAGCCAACATGATGGACATTTGGGTCTACTTTTTCTTCTAGTAGTGCAGGGCCTCTGGTCAAATGCCCAGGTCCTTGATCCACTTTGAGTTGAGTTTTGTGCACAGTGAGAGATAGGGGTCTAATTTCACTTTATTATATATGGATTTCCACTTGTCCCAGAACCATTTGTTGAAGAGGTTATCTTTTCTCCAATGTATGTTTATGGTGTCTTTGTGTAATATGAGATAACGGTTTTTATGTGGGTTTGTGTCTGTGTCTTCTATTCTGGACAGTTAGTCTATTTATCTGTTTTGGTGCCAATACCATGTTGTTTTTGTTAGAATGGCTCTGTAGTATGATTTAAGGTCTGGTATTGTTGCCTTTGCTTCACCTTTCTTGCTGAGGATTGCTTTGGCTATTCTGGGCTTCTTATTATTCCAAATGAATTTCATGAGTGTTTTTTTTTTTTAATTTTTATGAAGAACATAATTGGAACATTAATAGGAATTGTGTTAAATCTGTATAGCACTTTTGGTAATATGGCCGTTTTGACAATATTAATTTTGCCTATCCAAGAACATTGGAGATCTTTTCATCTTCTAAGGTCTTCTTCAATTTCTTTCTTTAGTGTTCTGTAGTTTTCACTGTAGAGGTCTTTTACCTCTTTTTTTAGATTGATTCCCAAATATTTTATTTTCTTTGAGGCTATTGTGAATGGGATAGTTTTCCTAATTTCTCTTTCAGTTGATTCATCACTGATGTATAGGAATGCATTTGATTTATGGGTGTTGATTTTATATCCTGCTACTTTGCTGAATTCTTTATGAGTTCTGGTGGAGTTTTTTGGGTCTTCTAAACATAGAATCATGTCATCAGCAAATAGGGATAATTTGAGTTCTTCTTTTCCTATTTATATCCCTTTAATTTCTTTCTCCTGTCTAATTGATCTGGCTAGAGTTTCAAGGACTGTGTTAAGGGGTTTCCAAGATGGCGGCGAGGGGAGTGCATTGCCCCCGTGTGCTGCTTCACTGTGTGGGAGTATGACAAGTCAGGACGGCTAAAGGATATCTTGTTAGGAATTTCCAGCAATAGTGGGGTGCTCCGGAACCTGGAGGAAGGATTTCCATCGCACAAGGATCAGTTACGGGGACTCAAACGCGAGAGGTTTGTCGCACTGCTTATTCAGCAAATCGGCCCGAGGCTAGAATCTGCAGCGTGCGCTGGGATAGAGACGCAGGGTTACAGCGCTGCAGTTTCTGCCAGCCGCGCAAGCACCGTACTCAGGGCTGAATTCTGGGTTCGAGACGGGGGAAGGAAGCGGTCCATCTCGGTTCTCCACACCGGTCAGACCACAGAGGAGGCCAGCAGCAACCATGTTGGTAAACTGACGTCACCACCGCTGTTTTCGACTGACCGCAGCTCATTCAGCCATAGAACAGGTAATTTCAGGCTGCAATTCGCCTGCGGCTTGCAGACAGATTGCTAGGGCTCAGCGCCTGGGTGCTTCTTAGAACCTGATCTTATCGGAGTGAATACCCAGTGCGGAGCGGCTGCTGAGCCCGCGGAGGCTGCTTCTTGGACCCTGCGCCTACCAGAGCATACAACAAGCACTAAGCAGCCGAATTACGGCTCCCGGAACTGAGCCCGCGGGGACTGCTTCTTGGAGCTTACATTTATAGGAGCTTACACCGAGCACGGAGTGGCCGAGTTCCGGCTCCCGGAACTTCCCTGGCCCGGGGCTAGGAGCCCGCGGAAACTGCTTCTCGGTCCGGGTCCTGCTGAGGGCCGGTCAGGACTCACCCGGTGCTTTGGTTGCCCGGCAAGGGGAACGAAATGCTGCCATTCGCATAGGATACCAACATGGCAGAGATCTGATGTCTGCAGAAAGCGGCGGAGGAGGGAACTTCATCAATACCAGTGGTGACATAAGCAGTTGGTCTCCTGGTAGGGGGGGTGAGGCACAGTCACCCGAGTCTCCTCAATTTGTCGTCGAGCCAGAGGGAAGGAGCCAGGCCGCCGCCAGCGCCCGGAGCAGGCCCAGCGGCTTGCCAGCGTGGTGACCGCGTGACCCCAATTGGAGAGGGGGCGGAGCGGAGCCGCCACCCGCAACCGCAAGGTGGGCAGACCCGCGACCCAGTGGTACATGGGCGTGGTAGGAGGGGCAGGGCAGAGCCGCGGTTCGCGCTGTGACGAATGAGCGTGCAAGGTAAACAGACCTGTGACAGCCTGGCGGGTCAGGCCCAGTGGCCTGCCAGTGTGGTACACACGTCACCCCAACTGGAGTAGGGGCAGAGCAGATCCTTCTCCCACGCCCGGATCAGGCCCTGCCGGTGTGGTGGTCACGTGACCCCAATCGGGGGCGGAGCAGAACCGCCACCCGTGCCCGCAGGGTGAGCAGACCAGTGATCAACCTGTAGATCAGGCCCAGGGGTCCGCAGGCGTGGTAGGAGGGGCAGGGCAGATCCGCCGCCCGCGCCTCCAAGGTAGGCAGACCTACAACAGACCTGCGGATCAGGCCCAGGAGCCTGCCGGCGTGGTACAAACACCACCCTAATTGGAGTAGTGGCAGAGCAGAGTCGCCGCCCGTGCCAGGAACAGGCCCAGTGTCCTGCAGGCGGGGTAGTCACGACACCCCAATTGGAGTAGGGGCAGAGCAGAGCCTTCACCCGTGCCCGAAAGGTGGGCAGATCTGCGACCGACCAGCGGGACAGGCCCAGTGGCCTGCCGGTACGACAGACACGTCACCCCATTTGCAGTAGGGGCAGAGTAGAGCCGCCGCCCGCGCCGGCAGGGTAGGCAAACCTGCAACCGACCGGCGGATCAGGCCCAGTGGCCTTCCGGCGTGGTACACTCGTCACCCCAATTGGAGTAGGGGCAGAACAGAGCCGCCGCCAGCTCCCAGAACAGGCCCAGTGACCTGCCGGCGTGGTAGCCACGACACCCCAATTGGAATAAGAAGAGAGCAGAGCCGCCGCCCGCACCTGCAGGAAAGATACGCAAGCAGTATGAAAAGACAAGGAAAGAAAGGACCACAAGCAATGCAGGTCAACGCAACTTTAGAAGAGGTAACAGCTGCAGCAGATGGAATGTCAGATAAAGAATTCAGGATATACATGCTTCAGATGATCTGGAGTATCAAGGAAGACATTAAACAGCAAAATCAGACAATGAAAGATCACTTCGACAACGAATTACGCAAACAAATCCAGGAAGCAAAGGATCAACTATACAGGGAGATAGAGGTTATAAAAAACAAACAAACAGAAATCCTAGAAATGCAGGAAGCAATAAACCAACTTAAAAACTCAATGGAGAATACTACCAGCAGAGTAGAACACTTAGAAGATAGAACATCAGACAATGAAGACAAAGTATTTCAACTGGAAAAGAACATAGACAGCTCAGCAAGACTGTTAAGAAACCATGAGCAGAACATCCAAGAAATATGGGATAACATTAAGAGACCAAATTTAAGAGTCATTGGGATACAGGAAGGTACAGAGCTCCAAACCAAAGGAATGAGAAGTCTATTCAATGAAATAATACAAGAAAACTTCCCAGACTTGAAGAATGAGACAGAATCCCAAATCCTAGAAGCCTACAGGACGCCGAATGTGCAAAATCATAAGAGATCCACACCTAGACACATTATAATGAAGATGCCCAACATACAGAATAAGGAGAGAATTTTAAAAGCTACAAGAGAAAGGAAGCAGATTACATTTAGGGGTAAGCCAATCAGGATAACAGCTGATCTGTCAACACAGACTCTGAAAGCTAGAAGATCCTGGAATAACATATTTCAAACACTGAAAGAAAATGGGTTCCAACCAAGAATTGTGTATCCAGCGAAATTAAGCTTCAGGATGGAGGATGAAATTAAAACCTTCCACGATAAACAAAAGTTTAAAGAATTCGCAGCTAGAAAACCATCTCTTCAAAACATCCTCGCCAAAGCATTACAGGAAGAGGAAATGGAAAATAACAATGAAAACCAACAGTGGGAGGTAGGACAGTAAAGGGGGGGGGGATAATCAAAGAGGAAAACAAACCATGTTTAGTAACAGAAATAAACAAATATGGCTGGAAGAACAACCCATATCTCAATAATAACCCTAAATGTTAATGGCTTAAACTCACCAATTAAGAGACACAGGCTAGTAGAATGGATCACAAAACAAGACCCAACAATATGCTGCCTACAGGAGACGCATTTGATAGGAAAGGACATACATAGGCTGAAGGTGAAAGGTTGGGAAAAATCATATCACTCATATGGACTTCGGAAACAAGCAGGAGTGTCCATACTCATATCAAATAAAATAGATTTCAAGCCAAAGTTAATCAAAAGAGATAAAGAGGGACACTACATACTGCTTAAGGGAACCATACACCAACAAGACATAACAATCATAAATATTTATGCCCCAAACAATGGTGCAGCTATATTCGTCAAACAAACTCTTCTCAAGTTCAAGAGTCTAATAGACCACCATACCATAATCATGGGAGACTTCAACACACCTCTCTCGCCACTGGACAGATCTTCCAAACAAAAGTTGAATAAGGAAACTATAGAACTCAATAACACTATTAATAACCTAGACCTAATTGACATATATAGAATATACCACCCAACATCAAGCAGTTACACTTTTTTCTCAGCAGCACATGGATCCTTCTCAAAAATAGATCATATATTATGTCACAGGGCAACTCTTAGACAATATAAAGGAGTAGAGATAATACCATGCATCTTATCTGATCATAATGGAATGAAACTGAAAATCAACGATAAAAGAAGGAAGGAAAAAGCATACATCACTTGGAGAATGAACAATAGGTTACTGAACGATCAATGGGTTATAGAAGACATCAAGAAGGAAATCAAAAAATTCTTAGAGATAAATGAAAACACAGACACAACATATCGGAATCTATGGGACACATTGAAAGCAGTTCTAACAGGAAAATTCATTGCTTGGAGTTCATTCCTTAAAAAAAGAAAAAACCAACAAATAAATGATCTCATACTTCATCTCAAAATCCTGGAAAATGAAGAGCAAAACAACAGCAAAAGAAGTAGAAGGCAAGAAATAATTAAAATCAGAGCTGAAATTAATGAAATCGAAACAAAAGAAACAATTGAAAAAATTGACAAAACTAAAAGTTGGTTCTTTGAAAAAATAAACAAAATCGACAGACCCTTAGCGATGCTAGCGAAGAGAAGAAGAGAGAGAACTGAAATTACTAGCATACGGGATGAAAAAGGCAATATCACAACAGACACTTCAGAAATACAGAAGATAATCAAAAACTATTTTGAATCCTTATACTCCAATAAATTAGAAGATAGTGAAGGCATAGATAAATTTCTTAAGTCATATGATCTGCCCAGATTGAGTCAGGAGGATATAGAAAACCTAAACAGACCAATATCAATTGAGGAAATAGAAGAAACCATAAAAAGACTACCAACTAAGAAAAGCCCAGGTCCAGATGGGTATACAGCAGAATTTTACAAAACCTTTAAAGAAGAACTAATACCAATACTTTTCAAGCTACTTCAGGAAATAGAAAAGGAGGGAGAACTTCCAAATTCATTCTATGAGGCCAACATCACCCTGATACCTAAACCAGACAAAGACACTTCAAAGAAAGAAAACTACAGACCAATATCTCTAATGAACCTAGATGCAAAAATCCTCAATAAAATTCTGGCGAATCGGATACAAAAACATATCAAAAAAATTGTACACCATGATCAAGTAGGATTCATCCCTGGGATGCAAGGCTGGTTCAATATACGGAAATCAATAAATGTTATTCACCACATCAATAGACTTAAAAATAAGAACCATATGATCATCTCGATAGATGCGGAAAAAGCATTTGACAAAGTACAGCATCCCTTTATGTTCAAAACTCTAGAAAAACTAGGGATAACAGGAACATACCTCAATATTGTAAAAGCAATCTATGCTAAGCCTCAGGCTAGCATCATTCTGAATGGAGAAAAACTGAAGGCATTCCCTCTAAAATCTGGAACTAGACAGGGATGCCCTCTCTCTCCACTTCTGTTCAACATAGTTCTCGAAACACTGGCCAGAGCAATTAGACAGACGAAAGAAATTAAAGGCATAAAAATAGGAAAAGAAGAACTTAAATTATCACTATTTGCAGATGATATGATTCTATACCTAGCAGACCCAAAAGGCTCTACAAAGAAACTATTAGAGCTAATAAATGAATTCAGCAAAGTGGCAGGATATAAAATCAACACACATAAATCAAAGGCATTCCTGTATATCAGCGACAAATCCTCTGAATTGGAAATGAGGACAACCACTCCATTCAAAATATCTTCAAAAAAAATAAAATACTTGGGAATCAACCTAACAAAAGAGGTGAAAGACTTATACAATGAAAACTACAGAACCCTAAAGAGAGAAATAGAAGAAGATCTTAGAAGATGGAAAAATATACCCTGTTCATGGATAGGCAGAACTAACATCATCAAAATGGCGATATTACCAAAAGTTCTCTATAGGTTTAATGCAATGCCAATCAAAATCCCATCGGCATTTCTTGTAGAAATAGAGAAAGCAATCATGAAATTCATATGGAAAAATAAAAGACCCAGAATAGCAAAAACAATGCTAAGCAGGAAGTGTGAATCAGGCGGTATAGCGATACCAGACTTCAAACTATACTACAGAGCAATAGTAACAAAAACAGCATGGTACTGGTACCAAAACAGGCGGGTGGACCAATGGTACAGAATAGAGGACACAGAAACCAATCCACAAAACTACAACTATCTTATATTTGATAAAGGGGCTAAAAGCATGCAATGGAGGAAGGATAGCATCTTCAACAAATGGTGCTGGGAAAACTGGAAATCCATATGCAACAAAATGAAACTGAATCCCTTTCTCTCGCCATGCACAAAAGTGAATTCAAAATGGATCAAGGAGCTTGATATCAAATCAGAGACGCGCCGTCTGATAGAAGAAAAAGTTGGCTACGATCTACAGTCGGTGGGGTCGGGCTCCAAATTCCTCAATAGGACACCCATAGCACAAAAGTTAATAACTAGAATCAACAAATGGGACTTACTCAAACTAAAAAGTTTTTTCTCAGCAAAAGAAACAATAAGAGAGGTAAATAGGGAGCCTACACCCTGGGAACAAATCTTTACTCCTCACACTTCAGATAGAGCCCTAATATCCAGAGTATACAAAGAACTCAAAAAATTAGACAATAAGAAAACAAACAACCCAATCAACAAATGGGCCAAGGACCTGAACAGACACTTCTCAGAGGAGGACATACAGTCAATCAACAAGTACATGAAAAAATGCTCAACATCTCTAGCTGTCAGAGAAATGCAAATCAAAACCACCCTAAGATACCATCTCACTCCAGTAAGATTGGCAGCCATTAGGAAGTCAAACAACAACAAGTGCTGGCGAGGATGTGGGGAAAAGGGTACACTTGTACATTGCTGGTGGGACTGCAGATTGGTGCAGCCAATTTGGAAAGCAGTATGGAGATTTCTTGGAAAGCTGGGAATGGAGCCACCATTTGACCCAGCTATTCCCCTTCTTGGTCTATTCCCTAAAGACCTAAAAAGAGCATGCTACAGGGACACTGCTACATCGATGTTCATAGCAGCACAGTTCACAATAGCAAGACTGTGGAACCAACCTAGATGCCCTTCAATAGACGAATGGATAAAAAAAATGTGGCATTTATACACAATGGAGTATTACTCTGCATTAAAAAATGACAAAATCATAGAATTTACAGGGAAATGGATGGCATTAGAGCAGATTATGCTAAGTGAAGCTAGCCAATCCCTAAAAAACAAATGCCAAATGTCTTCTTTGATATAAGGAGAGTAACTAAGAACAGTGTAGGGACGAAGAACAGGAGAAGAAGATTAACATTTAACAGGGATGAGAGGTGGGAGGGAAAGGGAGAGAGAAGGGAAATTGCATGGTAATGGAAGGAGACCCTCAGGGTTATACAGTGGAGGAGGTAGAGAGAGAGGAGGGGAGGGGAGGGGAGAGGTGGGGAGGGGGGAGGGTGGAGGATGGGAAAGGCAGTGGAGCACAACAGACACTAGTATGGCAATTTGTAAATCAATGGATGTGTAACTGATGTGATTCTGCAATCTGTGTATGGGGTGAAGGTGGGAGTTCATAACCCACTTGAATCAAAGTGTGGAATATGATATGTCAAGAAATTTGTAATGTTTTGAACAACCCACAATAAAAAATTAAAAAAAAAAAAAAAAAAAAAGGACTGTGTTAAATAGAAATGATAAAAGAGGGCACCCCTGTCTTGTTCTAGTTTTTAGAGGGAATGCTTTCAATTTTTCTGTTTAGAATGATGTTGGCCTTGGGTTTAACATATATAGCTTTTATAATGTTGAGATATGTTCCTACTATCCCTGGTTTTTCTAGTGTTTTGAACATGAATGGATGCTGTATTTTGTCAAATACTTTTTCTGCATCTATTGAGATAATCCTGTGTTTCTTTAAGTCTGTTGATGTGATGAATTATGTTTATTGATTTGTAAACCAGCCTTGCATCCTGGGATGAACTCTACTTCATGTGCATAGTGCATCATTGTGCACTATCTTTTAAATATGTTTTTGTATTCAATTTCCAGTATTTTATTAAGAATTTTTACATCTATGTTCATCGGGGATATTGGTCTGAAGTTTTCTTTCCTTGATGTGTCTTTGTCTGGTTTTGACTAGCTTCATAGAATGAGTTTGGAAAGGTTCTCTCCTTTTCTATTTCATGGAACAATTTGAGGATGTTTGGTGTTACTTCTTCTTTGAAGGTTTGGTAAAACTTAGCTGAGAATCCATCTGGTCCTGGGCTTTTCTTTGTTGGTAGGATTCTGATGGCATCGTCAACTTCATAGCTTGAAGTTGATCTGTTGCAATTGTGTATGTCCTCCTGATTTAGTTTGGATAAGTCATATATTTCTAGAAATTTGTCAATGTCTTCAAGATTTTCTATTTTATTAGAGATTTTCAAAATACATTCTGATTATCATCTGTATTTCAGTAGTGTCAATTGTGATATTTCCTCTTTTCATCATGAATTTTAGTAATTTGAGTTTTCTCTCTTTCTCTTTGTTAGCTAAGGGTTTATCAATTTTATTGATTTTTTTCAAAGAACCAACTTTTGTTAATTTTTTTGGATTGTTTCTTTTGTTTCAATTTCATTGATTTCAGCTCTGATTTTAATTATTTCATATCTTCTACTGCTTTTGGTGTTGATTTGTTCTTCTTTTTCTAGGTCTTTGAGATGTAATGTTAGCTTATTTATTTGTTGACTTTCTATTCTTTTAATGAATAAGCTCAATGCAATGAACTTTCTTCTTAGCAGTACCTTCAGAGTGTCCCAGAGATTTTGATATGTTTTATCACTATTCTCAATTTTTTGGGGTGGGATTTTTTTAATATTTTTTGGAATTGGGGGAGGGGGGTTGAACCCAGGGCTTTGCAAATACAAGGCAGACATTTTGCCATTGAGCTACATCCCAGCCCTCTAAGTATTTTTTTTTTTTGTATATAATTCCTGATTTCTTCTGCTATCCATTTGCCATTCAGTTGCATATTATTTAGCCTCCAGGTGTTAAGGAGTTCTTTCTGGTTTTTATTTTATCATTGATTTCTAGTTTCGTTCCATTATGACCTGATAGGATGCAATATATCATCTCTATTTTTTGGTAACAAATGGAATTATATAGTGTGTGGTACTTTGTGATAAGTTTCTCTTACTTAGTACAATGTTTTCAAGATTCATCCATATAAGAGAATGTGTAAATAATTCATTTCTTTCTGTGACTGAATAATATTCCATTATGTCATGTGGACATGCCACATTCTGTTTATCCATTCATCAGTTGGTGGACATTTGTTTCTACCTTTTGGCATTATAAATAATGTTGCTCTTAACCTTTATTCATGTTATAGCTTGGCTATATAATAACTTCCAAAGGTCTATGAGATAGAGGATTGGATCCTAGCTTGGGACCATTAGGAAGTAATGGAAACTTTTAGAAGGTGGGGTCCGGTGTGAGATCTTTAGATCACTGAGGACATGTCCTTAAAAGAGATAATCGGTCCCTGGACCCTTCCTTTTCCTTTTTTTTTTGCTTCCTGGCCATGAGTCAAATGGTTTTTCCCTTCCATGATGTGCCACCATTGACCCAAAGCAAGACAGCCAATTGATCATGGTCTGAAACAACCCAAACTGTGAGCCAATGTAAATCTTTTCTCTTTATAAGTTATTTTCTCAGATAATTATTATAGGAACAGAAAGCTGACTAATAACATAATTCATGAACAACTTTTTAAGTAAATATATATTTTAAATTATTTTGGGCATATACCTAGAAGTGGAATAGCTGGATCATGTGGTAATTTAACTTTTTTAAGGAACTATCAGTTTGTTTCCTGAAGTGACTGTACCATATCATATTTCTCCAGCAATGTACAGTGTCCTAATTTCTCTGCATCTTTGCCAACACGTGCTATTGTCTATTTTTGACTCTTGTCTAATTCTCATAATTGTATGATAATTTATAGATGAAAAAATCCAAGTCAATAAACATTAAACAAGAAGCCTCATGTGTGTGTCCAAATACATAGGAAGAAGTGTCTTGTATAGTTCAAAACGACAAACTAGTTTAAGAATTAGATATTTTTAACAAATTAGTTTTTGCATTAGATATTTATATCATGTTGAATATTAGAGATAAATTTCCCACATTTTCAAGATGATGAAACTAAAGCCCAAGAAAGGGAAGTAAACTGAAAACTGATGTAGAGCTGCTTAGTAGCAAAGTCCCATCTTCTTGGCTCCCAGACCATTGTCTGTTCCAGCACAGTCTATTGCATTCTTCCTTAGGGGTTGTATAAACTCATCCATTTTCTTAACTTATTTATCCAAGCTGGCCTTTTATTATAATAAATCTATATTAATTCATCTGGGGTATTGGAAGGTCAGCAAAACTGAAACCTCCCATTGGGAAGCTCCTGATAGAATTTGTTCCACATATTGCCTAGGGTGAGCCCAATGTGTGGGCAGATAATTAATGTAGGCAGTGTTATATGGTGACATTTCTTGGGTCAGATTGCTTGACTATGAGTTCTGGCCCTGCCACTTAACATTTTACCCTTTCAGTAATTCTCTTATTTTTAAAATGGGAGCAATAATAGTATTTACCTCATTCGATTTTAAAATTTTTATTTTTTTAGTTTTTGCAGTACTGGGGATTGAGCCCAGGGACATTTTATCACTGAACTACATCTCCAGTCTTTTTAAAATTTGTTGTTTTGGTACAGTGTCTCCCTGAGTTGCCCAGGCTGGCTTGCCATCTGCCTGCCTCAGCCACCTCAATAGCTGGGATTACAGGTGTGCATTACAGTGCTCAGCCTTTTTTGAGATTTAAATGGGATAATCTTGGTAAAAAAGTTTTTGCACAGTGACTGGTCCTTTGAGATCCTCAAATGATGTTGACAATTATAGAATGTCAATTTTCTCAGACCATTTGAAACATTATAATGTGAAATTTAGAAAAAAAAACAAATGAACCATCCATTTAAAAAGTGGCTTCATTAAATAAGCAGATCTAGAAAATAAATGCTTTGTCTGAAATCTTCATATTTTTGAGTTATATATATATATTTATTTTTTTAATATTTATTTTTTTACTTTTAGGTGGACACAATATCTTTATTTTTTATTTTTATGTGATGCTGAGTATTGAACCCAGTGCCTCATGCATGCGAGGTATGCATTCTACCACTGAGCCCAGCCCCTTTTTTGAGCTATATTGAACATAATAATATTTCTCTTGTTAAGAGGAGAAAACTTACTATGTTAACTTTCCTCCTTACAAATTATGAATTCATTTCCTTTATAGTGACTTTGCAACTTTGGGCAGAAACCAACCAGCTCAAATTGACCCCGTGTTAAAAGCCCTATGGTAGAAAAATTATGTCTGTGATGAATGTAATATATGAGTAGTGTTTTTCCTTAGTGTTTTTGATTGATTATCAATATAAAAATCCATAGCATTATTTTGTGGGGCCACCTGTATACATTTGTGTATCTGTATAGAAGGGGCAGGACCACTCAATCGGAAATCAGAAGACAAGATTGGAATCCTGACACTTTTCTGCCCCTGTTCATCACCATGACCAATGTGCTCAGATGTCTCTAAGCTCCTTTTCTTCATCTGGAAGTGAGGACAGAGGGGATCAACAATTGCTATCTGACCTAATGATGATCTCACGGAGTGCATTGCCTGGCTCACAGTCAGCCTTCATTAAATGATACCTACACAGCAAGTAGTGGGATTCTGCATGCCACACACATGAGATTTGGAGGCAGATTGGACAATAAGTTTAGGTGAAGAAATTGGACATGTCGTGTTCACATAGTATGATTCATGTCTACTCCACTGTTGCTGCTGCTGCTGCTGCTGCTTTCCTGTAACCAATTTTAGAGCCTATCTTGGCAGCTGGAAGTATTTGGGATTAATTTCACACTCACTTTATGAGTTGAGCGTTTTCCTGCAAGCAGCTCCCTGGGCCTCTGCCTCATTACTTTGGCATCAACTGATATGGCAGTTGGACAGAGATGTCCTTTGGGGTCTCCATTTTATTTGGAAACTTTCAATTTGAAAAAGCAAAACAAAGGCCATCAACACATTGTGCTTGAAATTGTTAGCATTTATTGTTTCCTACAGCCTTTTCTTTCTGTAGTTCTGTTGAACACCAGGGAACACACAGCTTGCTTAGCCAGCCATGAGCCTTGAAAAATCACTCTTCCCCAAATTTAAGTCCTAGCAGCTGGTTGGCCTCATTTCTCAGTTCCAGGTGAGCTGGAGATCTTCTAGGCCTTGGTCACACAGATCTGAATCTTGATGGTTCTAGTTTTTCCAGCTCTTTTTACTATGTTAATTCTGCTAAATTCATTTGGCTTTCAAGAAGACAAAGTAAACTTGGCTGTTACGTGTAAAACTAAATTGAGAACATGGAGATCTGTTTAGTATTTCATGCTGGCCAGTAGGTCAGAAAGATTTTCCTTGGGGGTAATTTACATAAGGAATTGTTTATCCCATTTCTTTCCAATTTCTGTGACCATTTGGGGATAGTGGACTGTTTCCACAACGGCACAGAAATATATCCAATGAGACGGAAACTTAGAGAGAGACGATGCTTCTCCCGGATTGATGTATTTTGGGCCTTGCTCAGGAAAGATCCTGTGGCCTGGGCTGCTGTCTCACTGAGAAGTCATTCTTCCACCGCAGCTGTGTTTAGTAAGTTGGGTGGGTCCATGATCTGACATGCAGTTATACTTAGTGAGAATTTCCTCTCGATAGCCGGGAACGTGCATGAAAGCTTCACCTAAGTCCCCAAAATGCCCCAAATATTTCTTACGATTTGATAGCTACTCCATCAGGCAGCACCCACACTCAAAGTACTCAGTGGCCGCCCCAGTGCCTGCTCTTTTCTCTGACATTCTGGTTCCTCTGCGGTACTTACCCAGCTTACATTTTTAGTTTTGTGAAATATCCTTCCCAGCATAAAAGATTACTCTTCCCCAAGCAACCAGCCTCCACTTTTCTGCTTTGTTCAAGTTGTTTCCTTCTTTTTTAAAGCTCTTTTACCTAATGTGTGTGCTTTAGGATGCATTTCAGGTAACTCTTTTCAGTGGTGTGCTGGTAAATATTTAACAACAGGCTCTGTGGCAAGGAGAGGGAGTATAAGAAGCCTGACTCCTTAACATTTGTTGGTTTCCATGTTGTAAATACCTACAGGGTGGCTGATTTCAGCTGCCAATGTAAGGTCTCTGAATGCAGAGTTGGAAAGAAATGGGCAGTAGCCCACCATTGCAAAGTGTTTCCAATGTACAGATATAATAGGCAGAAATAACCTTGGAGCCTACATCAAGTAGTAAGAAATGAGTTTTGATTATTTATTACCTTAGTTTTTAATGTAATTTATTTAGTTTTAAGTTTATGTAATCTAATTTTTAGCAATGGCTATGTTAAACAACTGGTTTGCAAAATCCCTGCCAATTAAACAATTGGTTTTTTCTCAGGACCTGGGAAGGGCTGATTGAGCCAGCTTCAGCATGCCACTGGTTCCCCCTTCACCTTCTCCTTCCTAAATCTTCAATACTCAGCTAGCAGTAATCTCAAGCAGGCTATGGAGCGAGACAACTGTGAAGTTTGAATTCTGTTCTTTCATCTACTAGGTGTACTATCAGACTGACTACTTAATTTGCAGATCCCAATGCAAAATGAAAATGAGGGTTCTTGTTAAAAAGGCAGATATTAAAACAGCTATTAAAATAAGAAGACTTTTTTTTCTTTAGTGGTCTTGCTTTCACAGCTTCCAGTGGTGTTTTGTTTTGTTTTAATTTTATATTTAACATATTTCCATGTAAGGAAAAATGTAAAAATTTAAACTATAAGCATGGCCTTTACCATTAATCTTTATATGTTAATGCCAGTTTTAAAGGCAAATGTAAAAGCATTTTACTCCCGTGGGAATGCACTTATCTTCTGCTCATGTGCGGGCTTCATTGTTCCATTGACTTCAATTATAAAACACAGGTTCAAAAGTAAAATTCTTAAGAATCTCAGGACAGACACACAGTAGAGCCTTAAACTAAGTGTGGGCCTCTTCTGAGTATGCACACAGATTGCATACCCTGTGTACAGTACCAGGCAAATGCCAGACATTAGTTGAATCTCAAAGTTCTCATTTGTGAAAGAGACATGGTATCAACTAAGTTGCATTGACAGCATGAGGATTGAAGCCACTGATACCTGGATAGCACAGAGTAAAATTTGAGGCACCAGTCTATGCTCAGTTAATTAGAGGGATTATCATTAAAATAATAATCATAACATTAATGGAACCCTCCTTTAGAGTCTATCGTGTCTTCCTTATATGGTCAATTTTTGCTTCCTTGACCTCTTTTCCTTTCTTTATTATGGACTCTCTGAAGGTACAGATTAGGTCTGTCACCATTGAATTCCCTACAGGGCTTCCCTCAAATTCTTGCATATACCTGATAGTCAGTAGGTGTTTATGACCTTGATCTTTGAATGATTTGGATGTTTTGACAATCAGCATCTATGTCAATATCATGGGTCCACAATGAGGCTTAATTGTTAACATTTACAGGGAGAAAAAGGTATAAACTTAGATTTTTAACAGGAGTCAGTTGTAATCATGGTGAGGGTGGGGAAGTATATAAATCCAGGTGTTTTGGTTTAAGGAAAGTGGCTTCTCTCCGTCTCTTCAAGGGGACTTCTTGAAGTAATAGGAAGGGATGAGTTCCAAGGCCCATTTGAGTAAAAGAGGCCCCAGGGATATTAACTCTGGCCCACAGTAATCCATCCCTTTGCTAACTTCTTTCACACTTACTTTCTGTTCTGCACAATTAGGACATTATTATAGTAATGTTTCTTCCCACTAATTGGTTGTATATGTATGTTTTCTTTCCAAAAAATTAAAAATCCTTGTGGGCTTTGAGATATCATGTACTTCTTTTGAATGCCAATGGCAAGCACAATACTAGGCACATAATAAGAAATGCACTTTCTGTTGCATTGGTCTTGGTTCAAACTTCCATAGCTCCTTGGAGAGCTGAATGTGAACTGTGATTACCTTTTATAACTCCTGTAAGCCCTCCGCTAAGTGGCAAAGAATCCTGGTCTGTCCAGCATTTTTAGGCAAGGGCCTTCAGTTGCACCCTCTCTCCCTATCTTGTATCTCTTTTCCAGGGTCTCCCAGACACTCTGAGGACTTTCCCTTTATAGCCCCTCTCCCCACAGTGAATTGAGAGACCACACAGCTGTAGACTCTGCTTGTTTGAATGATGACTTTTTAACAAGCCCTTTGGGCCAGAGTCAGTAAGCCATGAAATATCACCAAATGGCTCATCTGCACCAGACTTCTGAATCTCATCAGAACTCTAGTCCCTCAAGCTGACAGGGACTTATAGAAAGGTACTCATTGCATTGGCCTTTGCTATTTGTGTTCTGGGGACTGTCAGCCTCTGGGGCAGTCAGTTCATTACTTTTAATGAGCACAGAATTCACCACGATATTAAAATAAAATAAAACACCATTGGGCAGCCTTGGATGTTCCATCCAATTGTTGCTTTAGTTCTTTTTTCCACAGAATTATTCAAAAGGATTTTTTAAAAAAAGCAAATTCTAGTCACTCTTGCCAATTTTTATCCTAAGTAGATTTGGCATTGTAAAGCTAACACACCCTAAATTTTTTTTTTCTTTCATGTCCCTGTGGGCTGTTCCTGACATTTGGGTTAAAAAGTACATTATTCAACCGGCCTAATGTTTGAAATTATCTGCCTTTTAGATATAGTCAATAAATATTTGCTATTCTAACACTATGTAACATATAAAGACGATCAGGGAAGATCGTTACTTTCTGAAGAAAGGTATAATGAAATTATTTTGAACTTTAAGGAAAATACAATTATTTTGAAAGAATATTTTAATTGATTGGTATCCATGGCTGGTAATAAAGGCTATAATAAACCTTCTTAGAGGTTGCTTGTATTACCAAATATTGAAGGTCAATCAATGGTGAAGCAGACACTGAACAATGTCTGCATTAAGCTGATGTTGTGGATATTTTCATCTTCTGGCCATATGGATTTGGAATTACTTTGGACATTTTTTTAAAGAAGGAAATGAGTAGATGAATGATAACTCTTTTATTACTCAACATAGCTTATGCTTGTGAAAGACAAAGTTCATCAAGTTGTTTTAAAGAAAAACAAAACTGTGCCAAATGTAATTTGTTGAGGGCTCAAGAATTGTGAAATTATCCCTAACCAAAGTTTGTAATTTCTACAGGTAATAGCTCTAGCAGATGCTGTTGAGGAAAACCAAGGCAATCTGTTCCAGGCATTCACCAAGCTGAAAAGTGCTACCCATTTGATGATTCTGCTGATCGGGCTGTGGCAGAAGCTTAGTGCTGACCAGATTGCTATTCTGGAAGCAGCATTTCTGCCACTACAGGAAGACATGCAAGAATTGGTAAGGACCCACATGCCTGCAGTGGGAACAGCCAGTGTTGTTGAAAAGATTTTGGTTTTGGAAAGATGTCACATGGCTATCCATGTTTTCTAAGTTATCAAATAGAGCCTTGAGATTTTTTTTTTTTTTTTTTTTACAAAATGCTTCTTTTTTTTTCTTTAAGCCATAATAAAGTGTCAAATGAGGACCTTTATTTTTTTCTAGAGCTATTTTAAAAATAGGTATATAGTCCATTTTTATGTGATATTCAGTCTATTTTTTATGTGCTCTTCAATCACTTAGAAGCCAGGGAAACAGTCATTTGACAGCCTAAATGATGGCAGTAAACCTTCAGTTTAGCTAATCCTTTCCTTTTCCTCCAGAGAAAACAGTACAGCCATTTTAACCTGTTCAGTGTTCTTAAATTTAAGTGTCACTTCAAAGGTTAGAGAGAGCTGAGATGGCCTTGCTATGACAGGAGTCGTTCCTTTCATTTATAGAGTTCTTTATAATAGTTTATAAACTTTTTTGCCCTCACCCTAGAATGGGCAGTTTAGAATTAAAAGGGGGAAAATGAAGGTGATAATTGAATTTTTCAGTGAAGGATTATTTAAATAAAAACATCTTAAATCCTTTGAAACATAGAGGTATATATAACCACCAGATGCCATTCTGGGTGACTTTTTCTTAACATCCTTTATTTTTACTGACATAATTGTACATAAAGGTGGACTTTGTTGTCACAGAGTCATACACGTACATAGCAGAATTTGATCAATTTCTCTAAGTGACTTCTTCTATGCTTTGATTTATAAAAAATAATATATATTTTAGAAATTAGGGACCCTTGAACTTAGTGTTTTGTACTAGAGTAAATGCTTTCAAAGGAAAACTTGTTTAAAATTCACTTTTTTATACCTTTATTTTATTTATTTATGTGGTGCTGAGGATTGAAGTGCCCCACGTGTGTGAGACAAGCACTGTACTACTGAGCCACAACCCAGCCCTCAAATTCATTTTAAACCCAAATGTGAGGACATGGTACTAAAAATAATAGTTCTGAAAATATATTTTTAAGTGCTTGTCAGGTGCTATTTTAATTATGTCACAGAGATGGTTAAGGTACTGTCTTCATCCCCATTTCATATATGGGAAAATTATGGTGTGACAGTGAAGTTCCTTTCTGAAACTAGAGGGCAACAGAACCAGTATGGATCCAGGTCTGCTTGCTTCCAAAGCACATATTTTAAAAGGGTACACTTGTACATTGCTGGTGGGACTGCAAATTGGTGCAGCCAATTTGGAAAACAGTATGGACATTTCTTGGAAAACTGGGAATGGAACCACCATTTGACCCAGCTATTCCCCTTCTCGGTCTATTCCCTAAAGACCTAAAAAGAGCATGCTACAGGGACACTGCTACATCGATGTTCATAGCAGCACAATTCACAATAGCAAGACTGTGGAACCAACCTAGATGGCCTTCAATAGACGAATGGATAAAAAAAATGTGGCATTTATACACAATGGAGTATTACTCTGCATTAAAAAATGACAAAATCATGGAATTTGCAGGGAAATGGATGGCATTAGAGCAGATTATGCTAAGTGAAGCTAGCCAATCCCTAAAAAACAAATGCCAAATGTCTTCTTTGATATAAGGAGAGTAACTAAGAACAGAGTAGGGACGAAGAGCATGAGAAGAAGATTAACATTAAACAGGGATGAGAGGTGGGAGGGAAAGGGAGAGAGAAGGGAAATTGCATGGAAATGGAAGGAGAGCCTCAGGGTTATACAAAATTACATACAAGAGGAAGTGAGGGGAAAGGGAAAAATAATACAAGGGGGAGAAATGAATGACAGTAGAGGGGGTAGAGAGAGAAGAGGGGAGGCGAGGGGAGGGGAGGGGGGATAGTAGAGGATAGGAAAGGCAGCAGAATACAACAGACACTAGTATGGCAACATATAAATCAATGGATGTGTAACTGATGTGATTCTGCAATCTGTATACGGGGTAAAAATGGGAGTTCATAACCCACTTGAATCAAAGTGTGAAATATGATATATCAAGAACTATGTAATGTTTTGAACAACCAACAATAAAAAATTTAAAAAAAATAAAAATAAAAATCAATTTTTGTTAAAAAAAAACCCAAAAAACAAAGCACATATTTTTAACTAGCACACCATATTTTAATGAAAAGAGTCCTAAATATAATTTTGAAAATCACAATTTTTGTCAGTTGAATCAGATTTTTCAACAATTGGGTCAAAAAAATTGTCAGATGGCAATTTTTATTAGCAATTGTTGTTGAAACTGGTTTATACATTTTATGTGTATTATTTATAGTCCTCACTAAATTCATGCAAGGTGAATATTTCTACCTTTCCATGGTTATTTGTTCCTGTCCCCATATACTTCAGAGCAAGAGTACCCTATTGCTTTTTATATCTGTAGTACCTGGCACAAGGCCTGAGCATAGCGCAGTCAGTATTTGTTGGGTGGGTGAACAGAGAAAATGGTGACAGTTACCAAGGTGGCCTTGCGGAACAGATACAGAGGATGCAGTCTACCACTGGAGGAAGCAGGGCAGAACCAGCTACAGAACTTGTAGAGCTCAGTGCAAAGGATATTGCAGTCCCCTTGTTCATGAAGTATGGAAAAGTGCTGAAGTGTTGTTAAAACAGATGTGGTAGTCTCCCTTATCCTTGGTTTTCACTTTTTGTGTTTTTTTTTTAACCTGTGGTCAACCATGGTCCAAAAATATTAATATTTGTCTTGATTCTTGAGAGAGAAAGAGAGAACATGTGTATTCACATAACTTTTATTACAGCATATGGTTATAAATGTTCTATTTTATTATTGGTTTTTATTGTCAATCTCTTACTATGCCTAATTTATAAATTAAACTTTTTCATAGGTATGTGCATAGGAAAAAACAATATACCTAGGGCTTATCCTGTGCAAGGTTTTAGGCACTCACTGGGTTTTTGGAATCCCTCTCTTACCTACTTACCCTGTAGGTAAGAGAGGGATCATTGTACTAAAAACAAAGCAAGGTAGGTTGCTTGCTTGCTTGCTTCCTTCCTTCCTTCCCCCCTCCCTCTCTCTCTGCCTCCCTCCCTCCCTCCATCCCTCCCTCCCTCCCTCCTTTCTTCCTCCTTCCCTCCCTCCCTCCCTCCCTCCCTCCCTCCTTTCTTCCTCCTTCCCTCCTTCCATCCCTCCCTCCCTCCTTTCTTCCTCCTTCTCTCCTTCCTTCCTACCTGGATCCCTCCCTCCCTCCCCCTCCTTCCTTCCTCTCTCTCTCTTTCTTCCTTCCTCCCTCTCTCTCCTTCCTTCCTTCCTTTCTTCCCTCCCTCCCTCCCTCCCTCCTGTCTCCCTTCAACTTGCCATGGTGCTTTTTGTTGTTGTTGTTTGGTGCTGGGGGTTGAACCCAGCCAGGGATGCTTTACCACTAAGCTAGATCCCGAGACCTTTTCATTTCTTATATTGACACATGGTCTTGCTTACTGAAAGACTTGATAAGTTGCTGAGGCTGACCTTGAACTTGCAGTCTTCCTTTCTCAGCCTCCTGAGTTGCTGGGATTACATGAGTGTACCACCATGGTTGCCTTGCAATGGTGCTTTTTATTTACTATTTCATGTCCTTCTAAGAAAAATTAAAAATCTAAACTATTAGTATAAAATTTACCACTGATCTTTATAATGAGCAGTGCCATTTTGAAATACAAATATGAGAGCATTATGCTCATATGAAGACTCAACAAAATTACACAACTTGTATTTCATAGCTTGTACATGCAGATATGTTTCGTTCTTACAGAACTATGGAATTGCTGCACAAGATTTAACTTTTTATTTCACTTTTTGTTTGATATGTGCCATACTCCAACACTTGGAAAAGGAACTCTGTGTGGCTTCATCTTTCCCTTTCATTCTATGTTATCATTTTCAATGTAAGTGGTTTCATGATACGGGAAAGAAACAGGAGTAAGAAAGGATAGAGTAGACTTCCTCAGTCATTCATGTTTCTTTGAATGCTACTGAATTCTTTCTTCATTTAAAACACTTTCTGGTTCCAGTGAAAAGCCTCTTGAGCTGTCAGTGTCCCTGATTAATCATCTAGACACAGCGTACCTTCCTTACTTGAGCATCCCACGCATCCTAGGGCCATGGCACTTCTGAGGTTTCCAGGCTGTTTGTGAATGGGACAGAAAGGAGAGATGGGACACACACACTACACATATCTTCCCTTTTCATACACAGGCTCCATTGCCCCATCAGACTTTGCCTACAGAACACAGTTTAAAAATAAAAGTACTAAGAATTTCAAGATGGTGACAAAAAAACAAACAAACAAACAAACAAACCATTAAACTGGGCAGGAGTCCCTTCTACACACAAGGGCCTGAGTGACCAAGCAGCTCCATTGTTTATTAGGAAGCTACCCCTGAAACATGGAAGAACTTCCTGGATATCAAGGTTCTAAATGTAGGAACTGATTCCTAAGAGAGACTGTGGTGTTTCTTACTCCAGTGATGATTAAAAGCAGCCTCTTCTGTCTGGAAGTATATTAATAAGTGTGATCATCCCTGTAGGCAAGTAAGTGGACTTAGTATCTTCCCAGAGCCTCTTTCCACCCTGCATCCTCTGCAACCTTTTCTTTCATACCTCCCAGAAAACGTAGAGGAAAATACTTTCAACTCTCTTTCAAATCTGGTGAGATTAGAAGGTGTGCATACTCGTTATGTCTATTGGAGTTATTAATGAGACAAGACATTTGATAAAAACATAGCTTGGAGAAGAATGAATCAAAAAAGACATTTTAATACTGCTTGTTATGCTCTTCATCTTTAATTAGGTTGTGGTATTCACTTTGGACTTCTACTGTTGAGACAGCTTCTATGTCTTGAGAAAAAAGGAATCCTTTTTCATTCTTTAAGACATACATATACAGCATGTGGTTTTGACATACTCATTCACAGTCCCCCACATTATGCCTTTAGACCTCACAAATAAATGCTATGTGATGGGTATCCCACTGAGATGTGAAAATGAAATATGCAAACCTGAAATAACTTGGAAGGAGGGTGAGGTGGGAAGAATGGAGTCTCTTACCAGAATGTTGAAAATATATCCCATATTGAAGTTATTATGATACCACAAAAATCTGAATGTAATTTAGATGGTTTGGTTGAGGGTAGATGGCAGAGTACATGTGGGAGGGGGGGACTTTAGACATGTGGACAACATTTTCAGAAGAGACTCTCAGCTCAAGGTCAGATGTCCCCACATGTATTGAGAGGTAGAAGAAAATGTTCAGAATATATTTTATTTACATTTCAAACAGCTGTGCATAATGATTGTGTTGTGTTGTTGTCTATATGGTGTGTGTCAAAAGGCAGGGTAAATGCTATAGTAAACTCTAGAATATTTTCTTTCTAATGGTATCGGGTTCAGAAAACAGAATATTTAGAATTTACTATTGCTAATGGAAAAATAATGTTCTTTGCATTACATTAATCAATATTTTGTTTAAATGCTATTGCATTTGGAACAATATTGATCATTGTTTTCTTTGATCTATGTTTTTAGTAATGCTTTTCCATTGTTGTCACTTTTCAGTACTATAATAGAGCAAATAAATGCTGGTATTGCAGACTATTACATATAATTTTTAAGGTGCTGAAACTTATATATGCCAGATGTATTTTTTGGGATACCCCCTTTTCACTCTAAGAAAAACATTAAATGTTCTACTTGGTATCTCAAAAAAAGAGCTCTTAAACTCAGTTCCATTATTGGACTTGATAGTCAGTAATTGTCATTACCATCTTCATCTTCTGATGAAGTTTTGTGAAAAATAATTATCACAATATGTGATAGGGCAATTTTTTCTTTTTTTGTGCTGGGGATCAAACCCAGGGCCTTTCACTTGCTGACTACTATTGATCTACAGCCCTAGCCCTTGATAGGACAATTTTAAAGTTAATTGTTTTCATACCTTTCAAATTAAGAACTAAGGATGTTTAGAGTAAATTCTCAGTGCAGAATGTAAATACCTCTACTAATCCACTACTTGAATTTTTTTTAGAAAACATTTTATTTACCAAAGTCAGTGCAGACTGTGTTACTGTTTTGATTCTGAAAGAGTGTTTAATTATAACATGAGATATATCTCCCTTCCATGATACCATACAGAAGCCAAATAAGTATTGGCCTAATAAGAAAGATCTTTTATCTAGTTATTTACTCAATGAATATTTATTGAGTGCCTAATAATGTTTTAAGCAGTGTTCTAGGCATACAGCATGCCTCAATAAACAAAGCAGACTGAGATCCCATCCTTTGTGGTTTTTCTTCAACATCATGGGCAAATATTGTAGTCCCGTGTTGTCTAATATAGTAGCCTCTTGTCACATGATATTAAATAGATTAAGTGAAATAAAATTAGAATATCACTGACTGTGTTTCAACAGCTCAGTAGCCACATATGTTGAGTGTTTACCACATTGACCAGCCTGTATATAGAACATTTCTATCATTGCAGAAAGTTTCTTTGGTCATCAAGAGAACTAGCTTCAGCACATTTTGATAAATGAAAGTAAGGTAGGACTCTGACATTAAGTTCTGCCATGATATTTGCATCACTGGTCCCTGTTTCTAGTATCCTAGGATCATCATGGACATATGTACAATACCTAAATCCTCTCCCAGGAATAGATTTCTATGGAGAGATTTGTGTACCTATATAAAGGGGAGACAAGAAGTCAGCACGAGTTCTGCTAGTTTCCCTTTGCTATGGTTTAGAAATATCCCCCAAAGCTCCATGTGTTGAAGGCTTGATTGCCATCTGTTTTAGTCTTAACAGTAACTTTTAGGGGACACCGTATATCCACACTAAAACATCAGTCCACCATCAAGGAGAAGTACCAGTATTTCCAAGTGGGCTATTTCAGGTTCTGTTGGGAGATAATGGAACCTTTAGGAGGTGGAGCCTATTAGGAAGTTAGGTCATTGGCAGCATGCTCTTGAAAGAGATAGGGGAACCCTTCCCCTTTCTGTCTCTCTCTTTGGCTTCCTGTCTCTGCCATGAAGTCAGCAGCTCCTCCACCTCATGCTTCTATCATTATGTACTACCTCACCAGAGGCCCAAAGGCAAAAGGGCCAATTGACTATGGAATGAAACCTCTGAAACTGTGAGCCAAAATAAACCTTTCTGCCTATAAACTTTTTCTATCTGTAATCGATTTATAAAGTTGATTATCTCAGCTATATTGTCACAGTGATGGAAAGCTGACTAATATACCCTTCCTGGCTTTGGCAGACATTGTAATCATCATGAATTTCCTGTTTAACTTGTACATAGTCTCTGAATACTTTTGAATACAACATTCTAGGTGGTTACATTTGGAGTTGGTATGTGGACGAAATCCACTTAGTTCATCTAGCAGATGGCAAGAGAGCAAAGAGGAGCAGTCAGTATCAACATTTCCAAGTGGGCTGTGTTGGATTTCTGTTCTAATGTCCATTTATGTTCACTTGACTCTGGAGGAATCTCTAAGAAAAGAGCACTACACCCTGGTTTTGAGACCTGATTACATAGAATCCAAGAGTTGGAAGAAATATTGGCACACTGCATAGCATTTTGTTTGGATTTTTCTTTTCTTTCAAAGTACATTCAATATCTTCAGTAGATATTATCTACTATTTGAAAAAGAAAAGCTTGATTGTGTTCTTACGGGTTTAATAGTTACCTTCCCTAGTATTGAACTTTAAAAGTCCCTGGGAAAATTAGGATGGAAATTTACTTCAGTTGGAGGAGGAGATTTAGATCTCCTGCCTTACTTTTGATTGATTATTCCTTTTACAAACTGATATGAAAATAGAGACTTATTTTTAACATGTTCAACATGGTTCATGTGAGAAAACAGATGTTTATAATAGGAAATCCTATTGTGTGGAGGGACTTATCAAGGCTCACTTACAAGGTTTAAAGACTTCTACGTCACAGGTCAGGTTTGATGTAAGGGCCATTGTGCCAGCTGTCTGGATTGAGTGATGACCGAGATGGCTAATCATTACCATTATTAATGACCTTTTCTTAAAAGGCAAACAAGAGGAGGAAGTCTGGTGTCAGTATTAAGTCTCCCTTTATGACTGTTCAAGTATCATCACAATTAAAACTGTCTATGGGAACATAGTGCAGAAAGTAAATATTTTGGTAATTCCCATGATCTTAGCCAGCAAGATAAACATGAAATAATTAGTTTTACGTTCATAATGGTCATTTACCATGTGTCACAGTTGCTAGTTAGATGGGTCTGGTTTTAAGAAGTTGTATAATGTTCTACCTCACCGAAGTTGAATATAACATACCTTAGCAAGAAGATGAGTTTCTTGCTGTTTAAAAAACTAAATAACTGAGGTACATCAGAATAGGAGCCAGGCAGGATACAATGCACGTATTGTAACTCAAAATTTTTAAACTTTATGTGTATCAAATATGAAATTGTGCTTTAATGGATGCATTTAATGTTATTTGTGTATTTTAAAATTGGGAAACTCAATAAATGAAGAATTAAAGCATCAATCTTCCTGGATAAGCCCTCAAATCTTTTTTGAAATAAGACGGGATTTCAATGTAAATTAACTAAACAAGCAAAATTGAAACAATTGCAGTGAGGAAAATGATGACCATCTCCCTCATAATGCTTACCATTTTGACTCCTGGTTGGAAAGGTGATTACATTCATTCAATTTCCTTAAAATACCTTTTCCTAACCTAGTTGAAGTCTGTTGATTACAGATAGATGATTATGACATTTCTAAGATAATACATTCTTTCAGAAACATACACATGGAAATTGGTGACTTTCCTTTAAAACCAGCTCGCCCTCTGTGCTTTAGCCACATTCAGGTCCTTTTCTCTCTGCATCTGCATGTTTATTCCTTCACCCTGGCCTTCTGGTGTTCATTTGGAAATGTTTCTGGGAAACCCTCTTGGCTCAGGTCCTTGTTTTTCCACCTGGCTGACTGTGGTGGCATCTGTAGCAGCTTTTCTGCCCCTGTTTCTGCAGTGTTGAGCCTGTGTCTGTTGGACTTACAGCCCACTGCTCTCCCCTGGCATGTTTGCTTCCATACTTACTGTGGCTCTCTTGGTCATTGTGTTCAGTTTGAACTCGGTGCCAGGTGTGTGGGACTTTCAGTCATTTGGCTCTACCATATCTTATTTCTAGAACTCGTTTTTTATGTCTCCCAGCTTCCCCCTCCCCTTTCACTCTAAGAATGCTGAGTTTCCATGGATATGCAATTTCTTTCCATCAAACCAGGGCTGGTAGTGCTATTTTTTTTTTTCACTTCAAATAGTATCTGCTCTTTACCCCTCTGCCTTCCTCTTTAAAGAGGCAGATCAATTTTCATTTCCTTCCTTTTATTCTGGCTTCCATTCTCTTGTGAATTTCACCTGGGGTTATGACACAATTTACCTCTCATAGTATACTCTAAAATTGTCATATGTGCTTGTCTTATATTTCTTATAAAATAAAGATGTATTTTTTCACATCCCCACAGAATTCAAGCATTTAAGCATATAGTCATATGTAAGCAATCTAGGGATTGCTTAATAAGCCATTTATTTTCATAATGTCTTACATAATTATAGATGTTCTTCCAACAACTATGCAGTTTCTAAAAATTATTATTTGAAAAGGAAACATACTATCTCCATTTATATAACCCCTAAATATTTTGGATTGTATAAGAAAAAACTTGTTCTTTCCCATACAGATATTAAAAGATACAGATAGATTGATAGCTAGGCATAACACATATATAGTCATGTGACACTTGACAATATTTTGGCCAACAATGGATTGAATATACAACCATAAGATTATATCAGTTGGTGACATGGTAGCTTTCTTAAGTTTGTTTAAGGGTACTCTAATGCTCATATGATATAGTGCTTCATGACACATTTTTCAGAATGTATCCCAGTTGTTAAGCTGTGCATGACTATATATATATATATATATATATATATATATATATATATATATATATATATATATACACACACACACACATACACACACACACACAGGTTCTTATAACTCAAAAAAGTAAACACAAAATTTTCAATATTACCAGTGATAAATATATGCAAGTGAAAGCTACTGTTATATACACTTTAGTTACATTGTTTTAACCAAATTTGTTGAAAAATGGTCCAACAGATGTGTAGTAAAATAGACATACCCATCTATTTCTGGTATGGTCTTTCCAGAGAGTACTTTAGGAATATATGGGTCATAAAACTAATCCTACATCAGATCTAAGTTAATGCACTAAAAGAAGTAAACTAAAATCCATTTGGTACCATAATGTTTATATTTATAATTATGAAGTACTGAAAGCAACTTTAATGCTAATAGTTGGAAAGTAGAAACTGTGTCATATCAGTTGAATAGAATATGTGCCAGACTGGGGTTCAAATTTCTTTTTGAACAAATACTTAATAGATCCGTGTCCTTAGGAAAGTTGTGGGACTTTGAACATTGGGATGCTGATCTGTACAGAGGTAAACTAGTCCACACCCTAAGCACTGGTTCTGCTTTGAAGAGAAGGGAGAGTGTTCATTGAGATTTGGTTTCAGCTTGTTTTCACTTTATATTCTTACTGAACTAGTAAACAAATGGTACAGAAGAGGAACATGATATTAAGAATGTGAGTGAACTTGACTCTCCAGTGTCTTATTCCCAGAGTGGGATGGAAAACACAGTCTGCAGAATAAGGCATCAGCCAGGTCAGAGGAATGCAGTACCACAGGCTTACATGGTTAGTCCCGGAGCTGTTACTCAAGGAGTTTCTTTCTCTTTCTACATTTCAGGTATATCCTTTGGGGGCTGCTGCTGCCTTTTTTTTTTTTAACCACATGATCTGGACTTCATTAGCTTTGCCTGTGGCCTTCTTTAAATGATTTATTGAAACTCAATAAACATTGAAAAAAAAAAAAAAAAATATATATATATATATATATATATATATATATACACACACACACACACACACACACACACACACACTAAGGTTTTCTTCTTAAATGAGACATCCAAAAATATATAACATCCAAATTATATTTTGTTAACACAACATAACTTAGAGTTATATCACTTGTTTAGCTTCAGTGAACTAGACCACACACTGAGCCTCCCTTGAGTATTTTATCATCATTTTAGTGTTTTGGTGTTTAGTTATCTATGTCATCATCATCATCATCATCATCATCATCATCAACCAGAGGTGCTAAACCATATTTTTAAAAACTGATCTGTATTGAGGGTGTAGCTTAGTGGTAAAGCATGTGCTTAGCATGTGTAGTGCTCCTGGGTTCAGTCCTCAATACCACCAGGAAAAAAAAAAAGAAACATACAAACAAAAAACTTATAACCCCATTTGGAAACTTTTCAAAGGTTTGAGGTTTCATGAGGACACCCTTTATATACCTCTTAAGGTTTTGTGAGGAACATTGAGGTAATGTACATAAAGTGCTAAATGTGGTAGCTGGTGGGTACTCAGAATTGGGAGTTATTATTACCACTGTTTTACAATAATAAGATGCCAGCCACTTTAAGTTATGGCATTATTTTATGAACTAGTTAGGAAAGACAACAAGAAAAACAGAAACATTGACAATTAAACTATGATATAATGGTTTTATAACTTGAAAAATTTTAATAATAATTGAAAGAGATCTTTTATGGTATAAGTACTCTTGTGCCCTAATAGGAAGACATGTGTAAGTAACATAAGCTGATTAAGGTATTCCTAAAACTTTTAAAGTTTGATTCTGCTAAATCACCTTTACACTATAGGTCATGCCAATTGTGTTTTTCCTCACAGCCTGATCTATGTGCCAGGAAGACTGTGGTTGATGCACTGTTTCTTAATGACTATGACACTGTTGCCTCCATGACATTTTTTTCTGAGCCTCTGCTATCCATTCTGAAAAATTTCTTTAACTTAAATAAGTTGAATCATGTTACTGAAAGTTAAACAGCTTAAAATAACAGCAGGGCATTTTAGGCAAATTGATCTTTACTGTTCCAATTACAATTTTGCATGATATGCTAATTAATCAAATCACATCTATGCCAGAGATTTGGCAATTCTTTCTGATTTCAGTTGTATTTCTTGGCAAAGGATAGTCTTATATGTGCATGTATCCCAGTAACAAAGCATAACATAGTTTTTTCTACCTTTGGGTATCTTCTTGTCTTACATCCTGGGAAGCGCTTAGCTTTTGCTTTGTAAGAAAATATGGAATTGCCGTCAGTCTTCACTCATGAATGCTCACTTCAGTAATAACAAGTTAATACTTCCAACTGCTCTATTTTCATGCCTTTCTGTGAACACAGTAACTTTTTTGTTCAATGACAGGTCATAGTGTAAATTTTAAAGAAATTTTAAATGGCAGCTCAACAGGGTAGTAAGAACATGACGTATAAGTTAGTGGAAGTAACATAAAGTGAACAGCTGAGATAAAGGCTGCATATACACAGGCAGTATTAACTACAGGATGACCAAAGACTGAAGCCAGCACTTGTTGATATCACTAAGTGTTAGATGCATCCTTCAGGGATGTTAAAATGTGGAAATGTGGGGGTGGGGGGTGGGGGATGTGCCAGAACTGATGGAACATAACTATAAGAACAGAGTAAAAGAATCATAATTATGGACTTCTTTTATTAAGAGGGATCTTGCAAATAGATTAACTTTGGGGCAGGAAGTTACAGAAAAAGGCAAAGTCTTGATTTTCCATCTGGGAGCAGGCATCCTTGACCAGAAGCACATTCCATATACACAGGAAAATCTTTCAATTGTTGATTTTTTTAAGATAAAGCCACAAGTAAACTGTGAGGAATAATGAAGATTTGGTCTCTACTGCTATCATTTTTAATCTGGCAGATTGTATAACATAGTTGTGAAATCTAAGTTTAGATCTTACTGATATGGAGTTTGTGAGAACTGCAGGAAATACAGATCTTCTTTCCCACCACAGTGAATAAGAATTTTCAGTTGAAATCACTAATATTGTTAACAAGAGTATACTTCACTCTTTGCATTTGGAGTGATGAAATTTTCCAGCTTCTTAGGAAATAAAATCTAATTTCTATGCTTTAACTGCAGTGGTTAATTGCTTTCTAACTCATTGGGTCTGAATTCAAGGTCATAAACATGTCCATGTAGTTTTTAGCAATCTCAGATTCAAGTCCAATAAACCTCTATAATTAGAATATTTCCTGTTTTGTAAAGAAAAAAGTAGAGGAATTAAGCATGCACATGTACAAGATGGACCTGCCTCAGACAATTCAAAAGAATGTAAGAAAACTAATTCTTCTTGAGCAGTTTCTATGCTAGGCAATGACAAGTAACTTTTGATACATTATCTCATGTTCACTATATCCCTTTGAGGAAGGAGGTGTGACAGATATTGTATATGCACTACCCAAGTGCTTCACTTCTCATTCCTGAAAGCTTCCACTTGATGAAAACCTGCATTTTTTTTTTTGGCTGAGGACTTCCTCTCTGTGGTAGAGGTTATATAGCCTAGCCACCATGCTCAACCAGTTACTGACGGGATTTGGTAGATTAATACCCAGCTCCCTTCTAAATACCATCTCCCAGGGTTTTCCAGCAGGATTGAGAACCAGTTGCCTATAATGGCACCTGCTCAATAATATACCCTTTATTGACTTCTACCTCTTCCCCATCTCATTTCCCCACTCCCAGTTGGTACTTCTTGGATCATTTCCCAGGTAAACTACTTATGTTCATATCCTTATCTCAGGCCTATTAGCTCCAATATGCAGATTAAGAAATATGCCCAAGGTCACATACCAAGAAAATAACAGGAAAGATTTGAACTCAAACTAAAGGACCTCACAAAAATGAAAATCTGATACAATCAAGAAACTAGCTGATCATGTTGAGTTTTTATTCTTTTCCAATTTGACTACTTTAACAAGGATAAGTGTGGATTTATTGTTTTGTGTTTATGTATACACTTGAGCTGGATTCTGTCCTAGAAAATGCTGACAAAATTAATCAATTTGTGGTTTGCTTCCCATAATACTAAAATGAACTCAAACTGTGTAATTAATTCTTGCCCAAAACTGATCAGAAGATACTTTATATTTTTTTAGAGAAGTATAAAGACTTTCTGGTTTGAGAAACTTTTTTTGTTATTTTAAAATTTTTTTCTTTTAGATATATTATACATACATGGAGTATAACTTCCCATTCTTGCAGTTGTACATGATGTGGCATTATACTGGTTGTGTATTCATATAAGAGCATAGGAAAGTTATGTCTGATTCATTCTACTGTCTTTTCTATTGCCATTCCCCTACCCTTCCCTTCATTCCCCTTTGTCTAACCCAATGAACCCTCAACCCCCTAATTTTGTTTCAGCATCCACGTATCAGAGAGAACATTGAATAACTTGTATTTGATAAATAATTCTTGATGAAAGTGGGCTGGCATATGGGGGTTAAAACTAATCATTCCTAAAGCACTTTACCTATACCTTTCTGAGTACGTTTTATTTCTATGTTGTTATATATTTTAAGATTCTCATCACTGAGTATAAGGTACTGGAGTGTAAATTCCATATCTGATTCAACTTTATTGATGTTTTTAACTTCACAGTATTTAGTGTAATGTTTTGTTCTAGTTGCCCCTAAGTATTTTAAAATAAATAAATGACTATAGTATTCAAATTAGTGCTTTATTTAATGAGAAAAGACATTTAAAATTAGAATCAATATAAGGATAAACATGCAACCTCATAAATAATTACAGCTTTGAGATTTGAGCAACTGCATTACCTTTATTTTAGCTTGATTGCTATGAAAAATGACACTAACATTGAATGATACACAACACAGTCATTTTGGGTACTATCCTACATACTTTTTCTCCAGACTTGAATTCTGTTTGAAGAAAATAGAAATGTGAATTGTATGTAGATCTTTCTGTAGCTGTTTCATACCCATTGGAAATCCTGATTAAACAGGAAGTAGGTAGCCACATCTTAAAATAGTGAAGTTTCTGGGTGGTTCTAAAAAATCTGAACTAATTAAAGGGAGAAGAGAAAAATAGAAGGAAAAGTGTATTACTTTACACTTTAATCATTGGTTTTATGTATTTTTGAGTTTGAATTTGGTCATTTTTTCCCCTTGAGTTTGGTCATTCCTGTTCTTTGAGATATTTAGTGCAGCATTGTCAGTGGAGAGATTGATGCCTGTAGTTTGCTCACATGGTGGTTCTTTAGTGCTTGGGAGTCTCTTGAATTTTCTTAGGACTCTCTCAGATATTTTGGTACTTGGGAAGTCTGTTACCCCATGTAATCTTATGATTTGATAACATCGGTAGCTGCTCCAAGTAGTCTCAATAATGAATCCCTGTATGATGAGCATGTATGATTTAGACTCATCAGAATCAAATCTGATCATTGTTATGTTTTCAGGAGCCATGGCCCCCCAAAGTTATTCTCAGATGTCAGTTTCAGTAGTCTATGCAGGTACTAAAAGCTTTGATGAACTCTTCTAAATGTTTGACTCAACCAGATTGACATAGATCACTCTACTCTTTTTTTCTTTTTCTTTTTTTAATTTATTCTAATTTTTATATATGATAGCAGAATGTATTTCAATTGATATTACACATATAGAGCACAATTTGTCATGTCTCTGGTTGTATACAAAGTAGAGTCACACCATTTGTGTCTTCATATATGTACGCAGGGTAATAATAACCAATGCATTCCACCATCTTTTCTACCCCCATTCCCCCTCTGTTCCCTTCCCTCCCCTTTGCCCTATCTAAAGTTCCTCCATTCCTCCCATGCCCCTCATCCCCATTATGGATCAGCATTCTTATATCAGAGAAAACATTCGGCATTTGGTTTTTTTGGGATTGGTTTACTTCACTTAGCATAATATTCCCAACTCCATCCATTTACCTGCAAATACCATGATTTTATTCTCTTTTAATGCTGAGTAGTATTCCATTGTGCATATATACACATTTTCTTTAAGCATTCATCTACTGAAAGGCATCTAGGTTGGCTCCACAGTTTAGCTATTGTGAATTGTGCTGCAATAAACATTGATGTGGCTGTGTCCCTGTAGTATGCTGTTTTTAAGTCCCTTGGATATAGACTGAGGAGTGGGATAGTTGGGCCAAATGGTGGTTACATTTCCAGATTCCCAAGGAATCCCCATACTGCTTTCCATATTGGATGTACCATCTTGCAGTCCCACCAGCAATGTATGAGTGTGCCTTTTCCCCCACATTCTTGCCAGCACTTATTGTTGTTTGTATTCTTAATAGCTTCCATTTTGACTGGAGTGAGATGAAATTTTAGAGTAGTTTTGATTTGCATTTCTCTAATTGCTAGAGACGTTGAACATTTTTTCATATATTTGTTGATTGATTGTATATCATCTTCTGAGAAGTGTCTGTTCAGTTCCTTGATCCATTTATTGATTGGGTTATTTGGTTTTTTGGAGTTTAGCTTTTAGAGTTCTTTATATACCCTAGAGGTTAGTGTTCTATCTGATGTGCAAGTGGTAAAAATACATGAATTCAACAAAGATACAAAATCAACACCCATAAATCAAAGGCATTTCTGTATATCAGTGACAAATCCTCTGAAAGGGAAATTAGGAAAACTACCCCATTTACAATAGCCACAAAAAAAGTATAATACTTGGAAATCAACCAAATAAAAGAGGTGAAAGACCTCTACAATGAAAACTACAGAACACTAAAGAAAGAAATTAAAGAAGACTTTAGAAAATGAAAAGCTCTCCCTTGTTCTTGGATAGGCAGAATTAATATTGTCAAAATGACCATACTACCAAAAGCACTATACATATTTAATGCAATTCCAATCAAAATCCCAACGACATTCCTCATAGAAATAGAAAAAGCAGTCTTGAAATTTATCTGGAAAAATATGAGACCCAGAATAGCTAAAGCAATCCTTAGCAATACTTTAAACTATACTACAGAGCAATAGTAACAAAAACAGCATGGTATTGGCACCAAATTAGATGGTAGACCAATGGTACATAACCCACATAATTACAGTTATATTAGACAAATGCGCCAAAAACATACATTGGAGAAAAGGTAGCCTCTTCAACAAATGGTGCTGCCAAAACTGGAAATCCATATGCAACAAAATGAAATTAAACCCCTATCTCTCACCAGGTACAAAACTCAACTCAAAGTGGATAAAGGACCTAGGGATTAAACGAGAGACCCTACATCTAATAGAAGAAAAAGTAGGCTCAAATCGCCATCATATCAGATTAGACACCTACTTCCTTAACAAGACTTCTATAGTGCAAGAATTAAAATCAAGAATTAATATTGTGGCCATAAATTTTCTAGTGGAAGAAGTCATTTCTAAATCTCAATATAGTAAAAGGACCCTAAGCAGATCTTCTCAAAAAAGATTGAAAGATATACATAATGAAACGGGAAAGAAGTGCTCCATAGTGTAGTGGTCAAAGAAATGGGACTTATAGCCCTGGATTTCATTATCGCTACTATTGTTAATAATTATGTCATTTGTAATGAAATACCTTACATCTAGAGCCTCATTTGGAGATCATGACACCTATCTTATAGGCTAGTAAAGAGGATGAACTGAAATGCTATTTGTAAAATTCTTTTAAAAGATTGTTTTTTAGTTACAGATGGTCACAGTAACTTTGTTTTATTTTTATGTGGTGCTGAGGATCAAACCTGGGGTCTCACACATGCTAGACAAGCACTCTACTGAACCACAACCCCACCCTCTATTTATAAAATTCTTAGCACATTTTCTATCATATAAGAGGTCCTTACATTCAAAGTGTTTTACTCTTTGTTGTTGCTGATATTAATCAAGTGAACTTGCACAGAAGAAATAAACCTTCAGAGAAGACTCTCACAAATAAGAAACATGGCATGGAATTAACTACCTGCAGTTACTAAAAAGAAGTCTCATTAAATCTCAACAAGCACCCAGGAAGAAAAATACTGTTGTAGCTTCTTACTGATGAGATAACTGAGACCTAGAAAATTAAAGTAAGTTTCTCAGATACAGAAAGCTTATGTTTGTTTAAGCCTTAATAAGTCAGAAGCTTATGTCTTCTCATTTCCAATATGTACTTTTCATAGCCTCTTTGTGAAAATATATTAGCATATATAAATATATATTAGCAAGTGTGGTGTGAGCTGGTGAATATGGTGGTACTGTGCAGCATGTGACAGCACACATCTAATGATCTCAGGAGGAAAGTAACCTCAAATTTGGGGTTCACCATCCTGCTCCTCCATTATTCCCTAGATCTTTATCTAGTACTTTTTTTTTACTATCTTGTTAGCTTTCCTGTGCCTTTGAAGAAATTTTTAATTTTTTTTCTAAGTATTCTTAGAAAATTGGTCCAAATGATTCAACTTACCATCACCAGAATCAACTTTCCCTTGGACTCCCTCATTATCAATTTGATTTTCCTGTCTTTAATTCTTTTGTAAGTTGCTTCTGAATAGTGCATGTGACTGGAAGCTTTTGCCTGAAGCAAATTTCAGTGCTTAATCAATGAGATTAACTCTTTCAGATTTTATTAATGCTTTGTTTTATTTTTTAAACTGATTATGGCCATCCAGGATCAAGTTTCTTAATAATGTAGGCAATTTGCTTTGTATTCCTCAACCTAAAACCATAGGGTCAGGATGGGAGTACAGGTTAATTGCAAATTTCTTGACAAAGTATAAGCTTTTTTGCGGGGGGGGGGGGGGAAGATCAGAGTCAGTTGGTTTGAAGCAGTCTTGTGCTTCTGCTTATACTGCAGCTCTGTGAAGGTTGCTTAACTTTTGTTTGTTAAACAGGTTTTGATTTTCATCCAGTAACAAGCAGTGTGCTTGATTTTTCACAAAGTAGTGTGGATAGGTTTCCACCTCCATCTAATTTTGGTTGAAACCTCAGATTTTTACAGCTTTGGAGTCATGACAAAAGAAATTCAGAATTCCAAAAGCCCAACAAGATCAATTTAAAATAAAAAAGAATGATATTGGGGAATGAGAGTGAGTGGTTTACATGTACAGTTTTCTTCATTTTATTAGCAATGATTTGAAAAATTTCAAGCTGACTTTTTTCAATGCTTTATTTTATAAAAATCAATGAGTATGATTTCAAATTCATTGATACCATATAGACTATACAACTTAGTTTCACGTTATAATTTTATTTTATATTTCAGATTCAAAGAGCTGTTTCAGATGACTAACAGCTCAAGGGTGACTAGCTCAATATTTTGAACCCTCTTTACATGACAGCTCCCTATATTGACTGAATACAGTCTATTCCTTGGAAATAATCTGAACATAGGTAAATACTATTCCTTCCACAATATGTAATTTACAACTAACATACAAAGTTTTATTTGGGTTTATAATGACCCTTCATACAATTTATTTTACTTTGTTTTGCTTATTATATTAGAAAGCAGTACAAAATAATGCTGATTATGTTCTGTGGGTCAAATAAATAGCCAGACTTTCTAGTATGAATCCTGTACATCTATGCAAGAGAAAATTTATTTCCCTTTAATACAGTCTTTAAAAGATAAGTAAATATGATGTAAAGGTTGTTTTGCCTTGAAGTATGTAATGCTAGACCAGGCATTGTGTATGACAGTCTTCTTTCCTCAACTGAAACCTGGGCCATGGCCATATAGTTTCCATTTGTTTCTTTAGACTGATCTTCTTTTTTATCTTTTTTCTTTCCTTGAGAGTTAAGTTTTGCACATTGGTAATAAACAGTGCTATGGCACTTGGTGGGTTTTCCATATACTACTACAATTAAGAATGTGGTAGTGTTTCTATTATAAACAAGTTTTCAGGAGTTTATAATTTGTAAAAAAAAATTAAAGATGTTGTTTTGCACATTGGTTTTCAATGTTATACTTATTTTTTTTTTTTTTGTTATTTAAAGAGAAAGCAGGATTGAAGCTATAGAAGACAGAATAAAAGTTGTGTGTGGGGAGAATTTCATGAAAATCAAAGGAAGATCCATAGAATAGAGGAAAGCATCACTAGGGGTGAGAGGTGAGGAGGGAGGGGGGAATTGCTGGGGAGCCAAATTGGTCAAATTATATTGTTATATTGTTTGCATATACTAATATGTAACAACAAAGACCACCATTGTGTATGACTATAATGTACCAATAAAAATGTGGAAAAAGATAGAATTAAATATATTCACTGGTTCCATATTGTCTTCTAATTAAGATTCCAGAGTGCATTATCACCTTTGAAGGATTGACATAGTGAATAATGTTATTCCTGTTTTTATAGAGACCTCAGATATACCTTAGGAAGATTGAGTGAATGGGACAGAGGAGGTGAATGAGGATAAGTCAGAACCCAGAAGGGGCAGCTATCTTAACTCACTTGTTTTAATTTACAGGTATCCTGGGAATATTCTCATTTTATTTTTTCTTTGATTTATTTGATTAATACCCTAAGGAGTTAATTTTACAAAATGGGTTAGACTTTTTGCTTCTTACTGTTTCTGATAAGCCACTTGCTTGGTACTGATATTTGGGCACCGTGACCAGTAGAGACTAGCAGGATAAGTAGAGCAGAGCAATCAGAAACTCAGCTGCAGCTCTCTGGTCTTGTAGTTAAAAAATAACCTGTTTGACTTCTGTCAGGAGGATTAGACTAAGCAAGGCCAGGAACTTCAATGTAAAGAGCTGACCCACGGAAACAGGGCACACTTGGGTATCACCCTGGTACCCAAAGACATCTGTGATCCCCATGTAGTATAAGAGGCTTTTCAGAGGCAGGTGAAACAGGGAAGCTGAAAACTGGGTAGCCTTTTGTGGATACCCATAGCAAGAAACTGGGCATTGGAGAAACAGGCAGTAAGGCCACAGACAGAGTCCAGTTCATTGGAGGGCATCTGGCAAAGATCAAGGCAGCCCAGTCTGTCAGAGTGACACTTTAAGTAGGCTCCCAAGAAAGGGACTCAGGCAATGGACTAAGACAAAAATAAAGTTCCCACAGTGATGTGTCCCACATTCAGCTTCATTTTGTGTCATTGTGACAAAATATCCGAGATAAACAGCTTAAAAGGAAGAAAGGTTTATTTTGACTCATGGTTTTGACGTTTCAGTTCATGATTGGCTGACTCTATTTCTTTGGGGCCTTTGGCAAGGCAGAACATTATGGTGGTGAGCACATGGTAGAACAAAGCTAGTTACTTAATGGAATCCAGGAAACAGGGAGAGAGAGAAGAGGAGACTGGGTCCCCTGTACCCTTCAAGAGGATGTACTCAGTGACCTATTTCCTCCAACTAGTTCTACCCCTAAAGTTTGCACTACCTCCCCATCATGCCACCAACTGGGGACCCAGCCTTCAGCACTTGAGTTTTGGGAGAACATTTAAGATCCAAACCATAAAGTGTGGGTATAGACAAGGTCTTGGGAATGAAGGGAAAACCCAGTTATTAATACTAGAAAATGTGAACACACCCTTCCCAAACCTAATGACTAAGTTAATTTCCAATACTTAAAGTAGAATAACACATATGTTTAAATTCCTTCCTGCCTTTAGTTCTTCCTCTATCTACCTGCTGTTGTTTTCTAAAAGTCATACATAGGTCAGTCAACTGAGATTTTTGAGTTTAACATGTAGATTTGAGAACTAAAACAAAACCCAGTTCTCACTGAAGGGTATATGCTTAGTTCCCTTCCAGATATTTTTGGAGATATTTCCTCTGTATTAAGATTTACTTTCACTCTCCTACATGCAGCTTTAAAGGATAAGTTAGGTATGTGCATGTGAGGCATGTAGGTATGTTTAGATATGGGCTGTAAATAAAAATGATATACTCAGACACCAAAATAGCTTACTTTTAAGGTACTTCTCACATGTAGTTTCTATATTCCACACAGTTTTGTTTAATATTTCATTAGGTAGGTATGTTACATGGTGGATTAATGAATTGTATTTTTATGTAAACTAAACTCCCATTTCAAAGGCTCCTCTTGTCTATAAATATATTCTCTTTGATTATCATATTTGAATTTATGTAGCAATTCAGACCTTGCAAATAATAACTCTGTATTTTAGTAGCAATCTCTCTGAAGTATTGGCATCATGCTTCATTCTATTCCATGCCAAATATCTAAATATGACATGATTTTTTACTTGATTTGCAAGTTGGAAGTAGGCAAAGAAATTCTATTGGGGTACTTCTATGCTAACTAAATTCCATACCTACTTAAATTATCTAATAAACTGCTGTAATCTACTTACTAATACAGAAGTTTGCGTAGATGAATAGTCTATCGGAGAGTGAAAACTGTATTCGTGCTGAAATGACCACAGAGGATACAAATGTCAAAATATACTCAAAGGATTTTTTCTTCTTATACTCCAGAGATCTTTGTCAAAGGCACCAAAAGCAACTTGAAAATTTGTCTTCTCCAGTAACATCTGGGTTGCTTTTTTGGTCTTTCCTTGTCTCATTTCATTATTATTGGGATGAAGAGTCAATTTTTGATATTTGTCTAATTTAGATTTTAGTAGTAGTAGAGAGATATCTTTGTAGTAACTAGTGGTTTATTATTCTTTAGTGGTTAGGAAACTGTTTTTGCAGTCTTTGAGGTCTTCTTGAGAGGATTTTCCAGTCATTTTAAAATCATTATTTCCTAATTTTCCTAGTTACATCAATAAAGGGACAATAAAAATGGGTCAGTAGATGAAAGAATCTGGATTAATGGATTATGTCAATCAATGTCAAATTCTGCAGTAGTTGTAGAGTCTGCACTTTGGTCTAATGAAGCTGCTGTGTGAGCCAAGAAGGGAAGACAGTGGCGAGTGTGGCAGGGCCTAGGCTTGAAGTGTTCGTGTATACATTGTGAAACAAGAGCATGGTGCAGCAGCCAAGAGAGCAGAAGCCAGGCTGGCAGGTAGGATCCCCAGAAAACAGGAGGGAGGCCAGTGTCCCAGCCTGTACTACCAGGCCCAGCCTGGTGTCCTGGGGTCAGTTTGGGGTTCTCTCCTTAGCTGCATAAATTTTTAAGTGTTTAAAATTGGAACCCATTCAAAGAAGAGTGGTTTGGATGGAGAGAAAACTTGAAACCATGTTTATATAAGGAAGAGCTGGAGGAACTGGGATGTTTATTCTGGAGGAGAGGGTACAGAATTGCTGTCTTCACAGATATAAAGGGCTGTCATGTATAAGAGAGTTTAGACTGATTTTGCATGGTTCTGGAGGTTAGAACAAGGGCCACTGAAGCCAACTTCGGTTTAGAAAGCAAATAGCTTTCTGTTGGTTGCACATGTCCTGAGAGGAGTGAACTGCCTCAAAAAGTAACATAAATTTTGGGCCAGGCACAGTGGTACATGTCTGTAATCCCAGAGGCTGGGGAGACGTGAAGCAAGAGGATGGTGAGTTCAAAGCCAGTCTCAGCAATTGTTCTTAGTGAGGCCCTAAGCAACTTAGTGAGACCCTGTCTCAAAATAAAATATAAAAAGGGATGGGGATGTGGCTCAGTGGCTGAGTACCCCTGGGTTCAATCCCTGGTACCACCCCCCAAAAAAATAATATAATTTTGGATTTTGAAGATATTCCTGTCTGGGCAGATGGTTGGTATTATCTAAAGGATCCTGGGAAAATCCCACAAGACTGAACTTAAAGATCTCCAAAACCCTCCCAACTCTAGGATGCTGGTTCTATATCCTACCATCTCAGTCCTGCAAACATATTTCTTGACCACTGTCAGTGCACCAAGTACAATGATGTGGATCGTTCCCAGCACTCCAGTTGGGGAAGCTAGACTTGCAAACAGCAACCCCAGCATTGGGTGAGGTGTGCTAGAGCCCTGAAGAGGGCCTGTGAATGTCATCCTTAGGTGCCAGTGCCTGAGCTGAGGTGAAAGTGGGAGTCAGTCAGGTAAAGAGTAGGAGTAGGGTATAGCAGCATGAGAACTGAACATGTGAGAGGCCTGAGCAGGAGGGAGCGTGGGTGCAGGTGGGTGGGAAGAGAGTACAGTGGAGCAGAAGCTGGGGCAGAAAGAACCTTAAATACTAAACTTAGCATTTACATATAGGAGTTGAAGCTTGGGAATAACATCATCTGATTTGCATATTTCAAAAGTGCCTCAAAAACAAGGTTGAAGATGGAGTGGCAATAACAGTGAGGGCTTCCAGAGCCACGTGTCATCCAAGTCTCAGATTTATCACCTCTATTGTAAGGGTATTGAACTATTCTGGAATATTGTATGAGAATAAATTCTTTTTCTGTCTCTCTTTGCATAGCACTTTGAGTATATGGCCCATGGTGCTCTTGGCCTTGTCAGCCTGTGGGTACAAATGGCACTTTTTTTAATACTGAATGGATATATAAATAAATCCACTTCAGGTCAAGATATTACAAGTCTTAAATTCTTAATAGCAAGGCTTTGAAAGGAAACAAGAAGCTGAATGTAACAATGCCTGCAGGAAGTACTGTATACAATATTATTTCCTTAAAGGAATAGCAGAGGAGGAAAAAACATAATTTGATCACTCTTTTCACATTTCAGTACTCAAAACTTTATCCCAAAGAGGAAAAGCAAATCCAGAAACTTCTGCCTGCTCATGATCATTGCTGAAGGGTGTTCTTTAAATGACATAATTACTCTCCCAGAGACAGGCTGGGGGTGACAGAAAACTACTCTCCCAAGAGGCTGGCTGAGGAGAGAGTTTAGGAAGCAGGAAAGTCAGCAAGCGGATGGCCTCTGAGGTTCTGGCTTCAAGTCTGTGATGTTGCTGTGGAACTGAAAGAGTTCTAGACACCAACGCCCAAATTTCATTCAGGCTTCCCTGTTGCTCAGTACCTCAAACCCCCATGAAGATCTTACCCAGGAATCTCTGGGCCTCCAGGGATGCCTAATGGAAGTCCATCAATTGATCCATCCTGCTCTTTACCCCCTCACCACCCACTCCTTATTGCAAATCTTATCTGTACCCACCTGAAGGTGACCCTGCCTGTGCCAGTCCTGCTGGTGATAGCATCCTCTGTGGCAATGCTGAGGACCTTCCACAGCACCGCTGTTCCTAGGATCACAGCCTTCATGGTACTAAGGTGATGCTGTACTTCTCCAGGTCTTCACCACAGCACAGTCACACTATTCCCAACAAAAGCAGGCTAAATGGTTTCTTGCTTTGTGTTACTTTTTTTGTCACTTGAGTGAAATGGGACTAGAATGGGCCCTTGTGTCTCACAAAATCCATCTTGAAATTAGCTCCTTTTGTTTTTTTGCCTGCAACCCCATGGCTGTGTCACTGGTAGCTGACACATCAGGGTTTTATCTCCATTTCAGTTTCTTCCAAGGTATCCATAGGTCCTGTCTAGGTCCTGCCTGTTGGGCCAGCTCTCCTTTGGCAGAAGTATAAAGCAAAGCAGACGATGCTTCTGGCAGCTTCCCCCACCAGATCATCAAACAGACCTGCACTGGAGATTAATCTTATTGTTACTGATTACTCTGTGCCTGACACGGTGCTAAGAGCTTCTCATATATCATCTCATTTAATCACCCCAACCCTCGTGGAGGATGAGGCCAAGAGGAATTAGTAACCTTTTCAGGGTCAAACAGCTGACAGAGCTAGAATTCAAAATGTGTCTGGTCTGGAGTATTGCAGGGACCAAGCTTTTTTTCCAGAACCTGAACATAATAAACACTCAATCATTTGGATAACCTGGTTAACAGTAAAGTGCCCACTTGGCTCATTGTCATCCTCCCTGGCTTTTGCATACAGGGTTGGGAAGAAACGGTGGATGCTGCCATTTCTCACTTATTGAAGACCTGCCTATCAAAGAGTTCAAAGGAACAGGCTTTGAACCTCAACAGCCAGCTGAACATACCTAAAGACACAAGCCGACTGAAAAAACACATTACCTTGCTTTGCGATAGATTAGCCAAAGGTGGCCGTCTCTGCTTAAGTAATGATGCTGCAGCCCCACAGACTATGGTCATGCCAGGTAAGAGCTTTGTCCACGCTCCCTAAGCGCAATTTTACTTTCCTCAAATTAAAGGAATGTGCTTCTGGTTGTGTTTGGGGTTTAAATTTCATATTAAAGTGATGATAGCCAAGAAAATTGCTTTCACATTTCCCCTCAGATATCCCAGGGTAACCACTTGGATAAATATTCTTGGGGCATTTGCTTGCTAGACAGTTCTAGAATGGTATGTCTCTTTTCTTCCCTCTGCTTTTAAATATATGATCCATTTTGTTTTGCTCCTAACCAATAAAAAGTGGATTAGAGAATAAAACTGTTTTTAAGGAAAAGGTTTACTAAATGTGATCTCGCAATACCATATTTCATGAATGTAAATAGCATGATACAAGGAGATAATGTAATCCAGATGAGTTAGGTCCCTTCTGCTGTTTGCTTGGACTGTGGTCATCTGAATAAGGAGGAAGAGACAAAGGGAAAGACCTGGGATCAGGAGATGTGAGCAGGCTTCAGGGCCAAGGTAAGGAGGAGGAGGAGCCTGTGGGCCAGGGTAGAGGAGGAGCTCTAGCTTGTCCCAATGTAGACAGTCAGTGAGGGTCATAGGCACCCAGGTAGGCCCTTCTCATTTCAGGGGGTTGGGAGGGGTGCTCGACAAGCTGTCAATCTCACTGCACTCAGGTCTGTCAGAGGCAGCAATCTTGGAAGTCCCACTTTCCTCTTCCTACCCTCTCTAAGGCAGCAGCAGGGAGCATAGTATAAGTGAATTTATTAAGTGTGACAGCTGTGGCATCTATTTCTCTAAGAAAAGAACCATAGTTTAGGAAGTGATATGGTTTTCTCTTCTTCCTTCTTAACATGCCTTTTGTCTACTTCCCCTCCTCCCTTGCTGATGCTCTTGCTGTTGCCTTCTTTTTCCCCTTAATCAGCATTCCTAGAAGTAAAAAGGAATGTGAGCGAAATCTTAAAAAGATAAACATGGAGACAGCATAACATAATCTAATAAGCACAGACTCTGGAGGCAGACAGACCAATGTTTGGATCTTGCCTCTATCCCATGCTACTTATAGATATGTTTCTTAACTTTTCAATCTCAAGTTTTTTCCTCTGGAAATAGAGTATAATAAAGTCTGCCTTATTGCCAGGGCCTTATGTGTTTGTAAAGCACCTGCTACAATGCTGGGAATAGAGAAACACTGAAGAAACTCAAGCGATAATTATTGCCATTGTTATCAGTATATGTATAATTCAGCCTCTAGATTTTGCAGTGAGGAAATAGCTAGTTTAGAGTCATTGGATTCTATAGTCTTTGACTTGAAATACTTTGACCTGAACTACACAGAGAAATCAACTTTTACTTCAAAAGAATATTTCTTATTTGGCCTTTTCAAATAGAAATGCTTTTCCACTGAGAGACAGTTCTGATATGGTTTGCCTTTATGTGGGCCCTCTTCATCTTGCTCTCATGACATCCTCCAAACTAGTCTTCTGGCCTCTGTTTGTCTATCTTCTGTCCAGTATTGTAGAAGAAATTATTTATTTATATCCTAAGAAATAAATAATGTCTTAATGAGATAATAATTGAAAACTCTTCACTATAATTGGCACATAGGCTTTCCCTCCATATTCAGGGGAAATGCTGAATATATGAAGGAGAAAATCTGAAGGAAGATGGGCTTAGCCCACCTGATTGGCTGGTCCCCTGCCAGTCCATGCTGCAGCAGTCCTGAGTTTCCTCTGCAGACCCCTGTCTGAGCCTCTGTAGGAGCAGCTATTAGGAGTCTATAGACAAAGCTAGCAAAAGCCCAGGGGTTTCCTCAGTCACATTTACTGATTATGGAACTTTAGTCATTGTAATTTAAATGACTAAGCAATTTAAGGTCTATTTCCATATCTATAATAAGGAACACTTAAGATTTCAGAGCAAAATCTTTGAATGTGTGGAGGGAAGGGATGAAGGAAAGGGGGAAGAGATGCATGGGAGGAAGAAATAAAGGAAGGAAGATGGAAAATGTTTTCACAGCCCAGAAGCCTATGAGCCCTCTGTGTCTCACGCCAGTCTAGTTGAGTTCTTTCACTGGGGAGATTAGGCTGTGTGTGCTGCCTGTCACAATCATATTGTCAAAGTCACATTCTTGTCACAGTATTGTTTGCTCTTACTTTCTGATAACTCACTTTGCAACTCTGTGGTCCAGTGACTCTACCCTACTTGTCTCAATCTGATTACAATAGTGAGTTTACTTCAGAATGAGTTTACTGCCAAAGTGTTTCAGGCAATGAGTGCTCACTTATCTGCCTATGACACTTTTCCTCTCTAGAACTCAGCATTTTCACATACTTTATCTCTGTACTTGGCCCATTTTCGAGGTAGAAGAGACATGTAGAAGTGTAGTTATTTTACAGATGGAAAATGGAGGCAGTAAAGGTGAGATATTTGCCTGGAGTTACATGATTGCTAAAAGGTTTAGGCCTAGCATCCAAATCTCCCTTTTGGACAGGGAGACTACAGTGGTACAAATCTGCTTCTAAGCAGAGCCTCCTCCTGTGTAAGCAGTTCCTGAACTGCCTTCTTTTGCTTAAATTGGTCCAGCAATGTTGGGGTGGGGGAAAGCCAAGACATGGCTTTACACAGTTTCTTTTCTGTGAGGAATATATTAAATATTTATTGTATGTTTTGTGCTTGATTTTATTCTCTACAGAGACATGATACTATTAGCATAGAGGTAATAAGACAATGAATTATTTCTGCTTCAAGCCTATAACTGTGCAATTTACTGTGTAAGTTCGGCTCCACTAGATGCATCATGATATAAAAAGGTACAGTGGCCTATTAGGAAGGAGTGTGTTACTGAACACATAAGCATTTTTCACATACATGATACTTTTTAAAACTCTGGATGAGAACTTAGAAATCATCTGGTTCACCTCCCTTATTTAACTGCTGAGGTAACAAAGGCCTAAGAAGGTAAAGTAACTAAGTGGTTAGTATTAAAAGGCAGGAGTGTGTGTAATTTTACCATGTTCCCTATTAAATTGCAGATGGATAAACATCTCTGAATAAAAAAAAAAAAAAACATTGGTCTTTTCTAGTCTGGATACTTTATGAGCACAGCACCTTGGATATGCCTTTTCTGTGCTCCAGTGAAGGCCATGATGGCAACTTCCTCCCTGGGGTGTGGAGTTTGAAAATCTTTCCCACTGGGAATCACCTGATGGTCTTCATGCCTCACATTTCTCCTGCCTGCCTTTATTGACTCTCCATCAGACTTTTAATTAACCTTTTCCTTGCAAATTCTTTTTGAACCATCAAACTTATATTTTTCTTACCTATAGCTCTGGTATTCATATCTTTCTGCTAGGGAATACGGCTTATAAGGAATTCACTTTTATTAAAATCTTTCCTGCAGCCTTGACTCTATGCACTCTGCTCTTAGAGCAATTGTCACAGAGCGCCATCAGGACAGTGTTTTTTCAAATCTGAAAATGAATGGTTTGGTAGTCTAATTTGTCTTCTCATATATTACCTACTTTTGGCTCTGCAGGTGCTTGGGGCTGAGAGATTTGCCTCCTTTTATGAGTTTAGGGTCTAGGACAAAATTTCAGTAGCCTAATAAAGAAATTATTGTAATTTCTTAATTTCTTTACAATAAAGAAATTATCTCAAGTACCTTTGCACAACTTAATGCATACATAGGTGGGCCTTACTCATGACATTTGGAGATTAATCATTTTAACCTCATGAACATGGGAGATTTTGTCCTTTTATAAAGTTTTTTTTCTTTCTTTCTTTTTTTTTTTAAGCTTTATTTCATCCAGCTGAGGTTCTGCCCATGAAGAAGTGGTGTGGCATCTTAGATGAAGTGTGAGGGCTAGTGATGCGGGCCCCACGGCAGGGCAAGCAGAGCAAGCCAGGCAAGGAGAGAGGGTTTGAAAGGAAACCAGCCTTGATCAAGGGCCACAAGTGAATATTTCCTTCATGTGATCACATGAGCCAGAAGTCATAATGGGCCATAGCTTCAGCTGCATTTTCTTTGGCACTGCCAGATTTTAGGACCAAGAGGAAGCCAGTGGTGGGGAGTAGGAGAGGAAGCAAAGACAGTTTGATAAATAAAATGAGCCTTTTCATGGTTGTGGATCAGAACAGTTACTATTTTCAGATGTGATATGGACCACCCAGGAATTATATTTTGTGCATCTTTTTTTATATTAAATGGATAGAAGAAAATACAGAGTATTAATCTGAATATAGAGTATAAATATGAATAAGGTACCTAGTCTATCACCTTGGAGATGCATTAAAATTAACACTTTTTAGTATTTTAAACTTAATGACCTTTTTGGCTTAAGGATTTGATGTTATTTTGAGGCTACTTCCAGATGATTCATTTTTACAGAATTTAAGTTTCGTTTTTCATAAAACCTCACTGAGATTTCTGGTAAGATGTTTGGTGTTTACTTTCATATCATCAGTACAGTTTAATTGTTTGTCTTACAATGAAGTTTTATTAAGTTTGCAGTCTTTCATTAAGGAAATTTAGATGAATTCAATATAGAAAAGGCTTTAGGAAAATTACTAAATGGTTTTTGAGCCTGCTTTTTCCTATAAAGAATACGGTACTTTGTACTTTTTTAAAATTAGTTCCAAAATAGCAAAATACTATTGTAAATTGGACTTCAACACCAGAAGTGCCTGTGTTCCAAAGCTAACTTGGCCCTTTCCCAGTTCTATGATATGGAACACATTTCTTAGCCTGTCTACTTCTTTGTTTTATCAGCTATCAATAGAAATAATAATGGTACTTGATTATAGAGTTGGCCAAATTGAATAGAGTAGTACATGGAAAATGCTTAGAGAGTGTCTTATACATAGCAAATTCTCACTAAAAGCAAGCTTTTATCAATAATGATAATAAATACTAAAGGAAAATCCCAAAGGCATTTTGGGAGTATTCAACCAAAGGATTCTAGGGTTCAATTAGGGGATGTAAGAATAGATGGGGAATTTATAAAGAAGAGTATAAAATTTTCCTTTTTAAAATATTATTATAAAATAACTGTAAATTATAATTGTGCATCATAAAAGGAGCTTACACCTAGTTAGAAAATTCAGAACTGGTTAAATTACAGAAGGTTTGAGGCTAAATGGAATTAAAAAAAAAAGTCCACCTGAAACTAAGACTAATATTTCATAGTAGATATTGGGAAAGCAAAAGGTTTGTTTGAAAAGTAAGTTAAAATTAACTGTAAGTTTACCTTATCTAATATTTGCCAAAATTTAGGTTATGCTTATAATAATGTCCTGGTTTTTGGAGACAACAATAAAAGAATTGAATGAGGTTTTTGTTTAGTTTTTGGCATACTCAAACACTTAAATTTCACCTTACAAATACCTTTACAATGAGAGTGGTTTTCAGGAAAAAAAAATATTCTAACTCATCCTTGTTTTCCTAGAGGTCTCTCTCAATCTTTTGATATGCAGATAATTTTCTTTCTTTTATTTAATTTAATGTTGTAGTACTGGGGATTGAACCTAGGAGCACTTTAACCACTGAACTATATCCTCAGTCCTTATTATTTTTTATTTTAGACAGAGTCTCACTAAGTGGCTGAGGGTCTTGCTAAGTTGCCCAGGCTGGCCTTGAACTTGTGACCCTTCTGCCTCAGCCTCCTGAGCTATTAGGATTATGGGTGTGTGCTGCCGCAGTCTGGCTGGGCACAATTCACGAGCCACTGAGCCACTTGTCAAGCAGAAACGAACTTTATTTTTAAAACACACACGCGGCACTACCCGAGCTCCTCAGGAATTCCCTAAGAGTCCAGCTGCCACCACCGGCTTCAGGGAGCCTCTCAACCCCCACTCCTCCTGCTCTTGAGGCCGATTGGCTGGGTCGGAGCCAAAAGAATCCCCCAATGAGCAGCTCCGTGGTCTGAAAGGGCGGGGAAACAGCCCAATGAGCATCACCGCAGAGGAGCCAAATTAGCTGGCAGCTGGAAGTTTGCTGGGGCAGCTGTGAGCCAATCAGCTGGAAGTTTGCTGGGGCCCCTTCAGCTGTGGCTCTCAACATCTCCCCCTCTCTATTTAAACAACAAGCATGTGGCTTAGGGACTGTGCCTGCCTTAGATTGTCCAATACTACATATGGTCATTACCCGTCATCGGATGAGCTGACCTCAAGGCGTCAGCCTCCTGTCTTAGGTTGGTACCATTGCAATTGAATCTTACCCGACATTGACTACCGGTCCAGCATACAGCCACACCTGTGGATAGGCCTTTGTACCAGTGGGGGGGTGAGATTCTTTGCCTCACCTCTGTTGGCCCCCAAATTTTAGCTGAACGACCATCACAAGCAAAAGGGAGGAGGATACACCAAACCAATTGACAGCTCCTTTTGGAAAATGTGTACCACTGATGACACCATCAGCAAAAATACCCCAGCACTACAACAAGTTGCTGCACCAACAGATAGTTCACAATGCATACAAGTGATACATAGTCCAGGCAAGTTCTGCAAGCAGTTCAGTGATAGCTATTGCAGAAGCTGTAGATTGGTTTTATCTTTGTCTTCACTGGCACTTGGATGAAGATAGGAATTATGGAAATAATGGCTAAAGAAAAAATTATGTAACATTCCAGCAGGCACTAAAAGAAAACAATTTTCTGCACAATTTACATTATCCAGAACAGAATTATTAAATATAATGAAAAGGAAAGGTGAAAGTAAACAAACAGATCTGTTAACCTCCTTTTTTGTTCACATATTAAAACAATCCTCAACAGCTGTTTACCCAATTTAAATTTAAACCATGGCCCCAGCAAACTTCCAGCTGCCCTCTGATTGGCTCCTCTGTGGTGATGCTCATTGGGCTGTTTCCCTGCCCTTTCATTGGGGGACTCTTTTGGCTCCCCCGACCCAGCCAATCGGCTGGAAGTTTGCTGGGGCCCCTTCAGCTGTGGCTCTCAACAGTGTGCCACTATGCCCTGCTTCCAGCCAGATAATTTTAAAACATCTACAATGTCCTCATTCTTGTCAGTTTTCTTCTCTTCAATGTTAATAGGAATAACTGCAAGATTTTCAGTGATCACTGGCCTTGCTTGTGACAGGAACATTTCTCCAAGATTAGTTAAACAGTGTTAATCTTGCATAGTGTATGAAATTTGTATATTTCCCTTGCAGCCTATTTATGTTGAATTTGTAACAACTTCCAATAGCCAGCAAGAGATTGACCAATAAAATATTGACAGCAGGCAGGGACTGATCTGTCGTTGAACACTGAAGAATATTTGATTAGAGACTAATTTTATAAGTGGTCAGTTAGTTTTGAAAGAATATTTGTGTGTTCTGGTTTTGCTTTTGTATGACTACAGGAATTAGTCAAAAATTAAAACTGGAAAAATTAAGCCTTCCTTAAATAGGAGGATCCAGCTCCTTCTCCCTAATTACATATGTAAGAATTGAAAATGTGTGAACCCTAACTCTGACCACATGTGCTAATGTGGCATTTCAAAGCAATGGAAAGAGGACAAGATGAATTAGTTTAAAAAATGGTGTTGGGAACTGGCCAACCATTTGGAGAAAAGAAATAGGATCTCGTTCATACCATATGCCACAATACATTTCAGACGAAAGCAGTTTGAAATGGGTGGGGGGCGGGGAGGAAAGAAAGAAATCACAAAAACACATATGGAAATAAAGGCAAATACACAGGTATGGAGTCAGCATAGATTTTTCTGAAAAAGTCAGCAAAGGCTGAAAACAAAAGACTGAGCTGCAGTTATTCCTGCTCAAAAATCTTGATTCAGAAGGATGTAGACCAAGGTGTGTATTATGGAAATTACCTCAGGTGGTAGAGTTATAGGTGAAATCTGGAGCTCCTCTTACTCTTCCTTTTTTATATCTGTGTACATTTCCTACAAATACTGTATATTACTTTTATAAAAAGGCTGTGATAGAAACTTCCAACAAGAAGACAGCTGTGTAATTGTATTAGATATGGTGGTAAGGAGATAGGGCCAATTTCCACAAATCAGGAAAATTGACTTTATTTCCCCCAAAAGGAAGTGAATTGTTAAAGGGCATTGTGTTTATGGGGCTTGTTTGTATGTCAGTTTTGATAAACTAATCCAAGTCCTGCACAGGACCCTTTACAGAATTGTGGGCAGCTGACTTCTGGATTCTGCCTTCTTCCAGTTTCTGTAGCTCCTCACCCAGCACAGACCAAGTTATGCAAGTTGCTGATTTCTTAGTAACACTTCACCTTGTCAATCTGGTGAACCCTTTGCCTACAACCTACTTTACTACTTCTCAGTATTTTACAATGGGATCATTTTCATTTCTTGGCTTCTTTTTTTTCCCCTTGGCATCTTTTTTAGTACAGGACATTGTTCCTATCCCCCTTAAACTATCTTTGATAATCTGCTTTCTGGCTTCTTGTGCCTTTTAAGACTGCTGATGTTCTTTCTTCATGTTACCCTGGACAATATTATCCAACTGCCACCTGAATTCCATGTGTTTCTAGGTTCATATCTTCCTGTGGTTTCCCTTCCAGATGCCACATGCCTCCACCCAGTACCCACCCTACAGGCCTCTGCATTTTCATATACCTGAGTGGAACGCATTTCCTCCCGTGAGTCCAATTTCAGTGGGTAACATTACCCCATGTCCAGGCTGGGACCTTAGAACAACTTCCACTCTATGTTTCTCTTCCATCCTTCTGTTTAGTCAGTCACCAAGACCTGATGGTGGTGCCTACCAAATATGTCCTTTTTCACTGTCCACCCTGCTATTACCTAACCCCTTTATCTCTTACCAAACTGTTAAAATGACCTATCAATAATCTCCTTGTCTTTTGATTCTTACTTTTAAAAAAGAATTCATAAATGTTCATAGAAAAGTTTAACCAAAATGTAGAAATAGTCCAAATATCCATCAACAAATTAGTGAATAAATAAATATGTTATGTCATTCAGTTGTATATTCTTTAGTAATAAAAAGAGCTAAAGAATTTATATATGCTAGAGTAGTTGAGCCTTGAAACCATTATGCTAAATGAAAGAAGCCAACTACAAACAGCCATTAATTATATAATTCCATTCACATAACATTTCCAGAATAGGCAAATTCATGGAGACAGAAAATATATTAGTGGTTGCCTAGGGAAAGGCAGGAGTGACAGCTAATATTATAAAATGATATCATGGTGAAGTTCACATTACTATGTGATTATAATAAAAATTATTCCACACATATTTTTATTTTTTTATATTCCTTATTTTTATTTGTTCTAATTAGTTATACATGATATCAGAATGCATTTTGATTCATTGTACACAAATGGTGCACAACTTTTCATTTCTCTGATTATACACTATGTAGAGTCACAGCACATGTGCAGTCATACACGTACCTGGGGTAATGATGTTCATCTCATCCTATCATCTTTCCTGCCCCTATGCCCCTCCCCTCCCCACCCACCCCTTTGCCCAATCAAAGTTCCTCTATTCTCCCATCCCCCATTATAGGTCAGCATCCACTTATCAGAGAACATTCAGCCTTTGGTTTTGGGGGATTGGTTTACTTTGCTTAACAGGCTATTCTCCAATTCCATCCATTTACCTGCAAATGCCATAATTTTATTCTCTTAATGCTGAGTAACATTCCATTGTGTATATATGCCACAGTTTCTTTATTCATTCATCTACTGAAAGGCATCTAGGTTGGTTCCACAGTTAGCTATTGTGAATTGAGGTGCTATACATTGATGTGGCTGCATCATTATAGTATGCTGATTTTAAGTACTTTGTGTATAGGCCAAGGAGTGGGATAGCTGGGTCAAATGGCGGTTCCATTCCAAGCTTTCTAAGGAATCTCCATACTGCTTTCCATAGTGGTTGCACCAATTTGCAGTCCCTCCTGAAATATGTGAGTGTACCTTTTCCTCGACATCCTCGCCAACATATATGATTGCTTGTATTCTTGATAATTGCCATTCTAACTGAAATGAGATGAAATCTTAAAGTAGTTCTGATTGCATTTCTCTAAATACTAGAGAAGTTGAACATTTTTTCATATATTTTCTGATAAATTGTATTACTTCTTCTGTGAAGTGTCTGTTCAGTTCCTTGGCCCACTTATTGATTGGGTTATTTATTTATTTATTTATCGGTGTTATGTTTTTTGAGTTCTTTATATATCCTGGAGATTAGTGCTCTATCTGATGTGTGTGTGTAGTTAAGATGTTCTTTCAATCTGTGGGCATTCTCTTCATGTTACTAATTTTTTCCTTTGCTGAGAAGAAGCTGTTTAGTTTGAATCCATCCCATTTATTTGTTCTCATTTGTATTTCTTGTGCTTTAGGAGTCAGGTTAAGGAAGTCAGGACCTAAGATGACATGATGAAGATTTGGGCCTACTTTTTCTTCAATTAGGTGCAGGGTGTCTGTCCAATTCTTAGATCCTTTATCCTTTGAGTTGAGTTTTGTGCATGGTGAGAGATTAGTGGTTTAATTTCATTTTCTGCGTATGGATTTCCAGTTTTCCCAGCACCATTTGTTGAAGAGGCTATCTTTTCACCAATGAATGCTTTTGGCACCTTTGTCTAATATGAGATAACTATATTTTTATGGGTTTGTCTCTGTGTTTTCTATTCTGTACCACTGGTCTACATATCTATTTTGGTGCCAATACCACGCTATTTTTGTTACTGTAGCTCTGTAGAATAGTTTAAGGTCTGGTATTGTGATGCTTCCTGCTTCACTTTTCTTGCTAAGGATTGCTTCGGCTATTTTGGGTCTCTTATTTTTCCAAATGAATTTCATGATTGTTTTCCCTATTTCTATGAGGAATGTTGTTGGGGTTTTAGTAGAAATTGCATTAAATCTGTATAAAGCTTTTGTTAGTGTGGCCATTTTGACAATATTAATTGTTCCTATCCAAGCATATGGGAGATCTTTCCATCTTCTGAGGTCTTCTTCAATTTTTTTCTTTAGTGATCTGTAGTTTTCATTATATAGGCCTTTCACATCTTTTGTTAGATTGCTCCCAAGTATATTAATTTTTTGAGGCTATTGTGAATGCAGTCGTTTTTCTAATTTCTCTTTCTGAGGGTTCTTCACTGATGTATAGAAATGCATTTGATTTATGGGTGTTGATTTTATATCCTGCTATTTTGCTGAACTCATTTATTAATTCTAGAAGTTTTCTGGTGGCATTTTTTTAGATCCTCTAAGTATAGAACCATGTCTTCAGCAAATAGTGATAGTTTGAGTTCTTCTTTTCCTATTTGTATCCCTTTAATTTTTTCATCTGTCTAATTGCTTTGGTCAGAGTTTCATGGAATACATTGAATATGATTGGAGAAAGAGGGCATCCCTGTCTTGTTCCAGTTCTTAGAGGAAATGCCTCCAATTTTTCTCCATTTAGAATAATATTGGCCTTGGGCTTAGCATAGATAGCTTTTGCAATGTTGAGATATGTTCTTACTATTCATAGTTTTTCTAGTGTTATGAACATGAAAGAGTATTATTGTATTTTATCAAATGCTTTTTCTGTATCTATTGAAATGATCATGTAATTTTTATATTTAAGTCTATTGATGTGATGGATTACGTTTATTGATTTCTGTATTTTGAACCAACATTGCATCCCTGGGATGAACCCCACTTGATCGTGGTGCACTATCTTTTTAATATATTTTTGTATGCAATTTGCCAGAATTTTATTGAGAATTTTTGCATCTATGTTCATTAGGGATATTGGTCTGAAGTTTTATTTTCTTGATGTGTCTTTGTCTGGTGTAGGTATCAGGTTGACACTAGCCTCATAGAATGAATTTGGAAGGGTTCCCTCTTTTCTACTTCATGGAATAATCTGAGGAGTATTGGTATTAATTCTTCTTTGTAGGTCTTATAGAATTCATCTGAGAAACCATCTGATCCTGGGCTTTTCTTGGTTGGTAGCCTTTTTTTTCTAATTTTTTTCTTTTAATAATTTTTTAGTTGTCAATGGAACTTTATTTTATTTATTTATATGTAGTGCTGAGAATCAAACCTAGGGCCTCACACATGTTAGGCAAGGGCTCTTCCACTGAGCTACAACCCCAGTCTTGTGTTGGTAGGCTTTTAATGGCATCTTCTATTTAATTGCTCTAAATAGAACTGTTTAAGTTGTGTATGTCCTCCCAATTCAGTTTGGGCAGTTCATATTTCTCAAAATATTTACTATTTTATGGGAGCATAAATTTTCAAAATAGTTTCTAATTATCTTCTGTATTTCAGTGGTATCAGTCACGATATTTCCTTTTTCATCACAAATTTTAGTGATTTGATTTTTCTCTCTCCTTTTTGTTAGGGTGGCTGAGGGCTTATCAATTTATTTATTTTTTCTAAGAATCAGCCTTTTGTTTTTTCAAAATTTTCAATTGTTTCTTTTGTTTCAATTTCATTGATTTCACTCCTGATTTTAATTATGTCCTGTCTTCTACTACTTTTGGTGTTGATTTTTTTCTTCTTTTTCTAGGGCTTTGAGATGCAATGTGAAATCATTTATTTGTTGACTTCTTATTCTTTTAAGGAATGAGCTCAATGCAATGAACTTTCCTCTTAGCACTACTTTCATACTTTCCCAGAGATTTTGGTGTGTTATATCAGAATTCTCATTTACATCTAAGAATTTTTTTATCTCCTTCCTGATATCTTCTGCTATGCATGCATCATCCCATTACTCAGTCTCCAGGTGTTCGATTAGCTTCTATTTTTATTTTATCATTGATTTCTAATTTTATTTCATTATGGTCTAATAGAATGCAGGGTATTATCTCTATTTTTTTTTTGTATTTGCTGAGAGTTGCTTTATGGCATAACATGTGGTCTGTTTTGGAAAAGGATCCATGTGCTGCTGAGAAAAAAAAGTGTATTCACTCATTAATAGATAGAATATTCTATATATATCTGTTAAGTATAAATTATTTTTTCTAAATTATTGATTATATTATTGAGTTCTATAATTTCTGTGTTTAGTTTTTGTTTGGAAGATCTATCCAGTGATGAGAGAGGTGTGTTAAAGTCACCCAGTTTTATTATCTTATGGTCTATTTGATTCTTGTCTTTGAGAAGGATTTGTTTGATGTATGTAGGAACTCCATTGTTTGAGGAATAAATATTTACAATTGTTATGTCTTATTAATGTATGATTCATACTTAAGCAGTATGAAATGTCCTTCTATATCCCTTCTGACTATCTTTTGTTTGAAGTCCACTTTATCTGAGGTTGGAACCCCCTGTTTGTTTATTCTGTCCTATGAGTAGAATGACTTCCTCATCCTTTCACCTTCAGTCTATGGATGTCTTTTCCAATAAGATGAGTCTCTTTAAGGCAGCATATTGTTGGGTCTTCCTTTTTAATCCAATCTGCCAGTCTATGTCTTTTAATTGATGAGTTTAGGCCATTAATATTCAAGGTTATTGTGGAAATATGATTTGTATTCCTAGTCATTTTGGTTTTTTACTTGACTTAATTTCTCCTTTGGTTTCTTTTTTAGAGTAATTCCTCCCTTTGTTGATTTTCATTATTGTTTTTTATTTCCTCCTTATGGAATATTTTTGTCAAGAATGTTCTGTGGTGCAGGCTTTTTTGCTATAAATTCTTTTAACTTTTGTTTATCATGGGAGGTTTTTATTTCATCATCAAATCTGAAACTTAATTTTTCTGGATATAAGATTCTTGGTTGGCATCCGTTTTGTCTCATAGCTTGCTATATCTTGTTCCTAGCTTTGAGGGTCTAGATTGAGAAATCTGCAGAGACTCAAATTGATTTCTCCTATATATAATCTGAAACCTTTCTCTTGCAGCTTTTAAAATCCTATCCTTATTCTATATGTAGGCATTTTCATTATAATGTGCCTTGGTTTAGATCTGCTGTAATTTGGTGTCCTGTAAGCCTCTTGTATTGGATTTTCCAATTCATTCTTCATCATTGGGAAATTTTCTGATATTATTTCATTGAAGAAATTGTGCATTCCTTTGGTTTGTATCTCTGTGCCTTCCTCTATCCCGATAAATCTTAGATTTGGTCTTTTTGATGTTATCCCATAATTCTTAGATGTCCTGTTCATGGTTTCTTACCATCTTTACTGTTTGGTTAACTTTATTTTCAAGAGTAGATATTTTGTCTTCATTGCCTGAGTTGCTGTCTTCCAAGTGCTATAGTCTGTTGGTGATGCTTTCTGTTGAGTTTTTTTTTTTTTCTTTTGGTTTATTATTTCCTTCATTTCAAGGATTTCTGTTTGGTTTTATTTCAGAATTTCTCTCTTTCTTGAAGTAATCTTTGCTGCCTGTATTTGCTCTCTCTTCTCTTTGTTGGAGTGATCAATTGTTGCCTGTATTTGCTGTCTTATGGCATTGTTTGATCTGCAGATCACTCAAATTTTGTCCATTCTGAACTCCTTCTCTGAAATTTCACCTACTGTGCTTCAATTACTTCTATTATTGTATCATCTTGGTTTGTTTTGGGCACTTTCTTCCCTTATCTTTTCATGGTTTCCATGTCTTACCTTCTAGCAGTGCAGATCTGAGGTATTATAGTTTCTGCCTTATAATATTATAGTGTCCCTGCAGGTTATTGATGTCTCGCCTTTAAGAGGGAGATCAATATTAACAGCAACCAATGCAAACAATATACAGCCTTAAACCAAAGAGGTCCCATTTAGATGATTACAGTTTTATCACAGTAAACAGGAATGATGTGTTCAATTATTATTTGCAATATAAACAGTAGGTTTACAAAAGGGTCTACAGAGTCTAATGGTGGACAAAGAGAAACGGGGGTTGTAGGATGTGATGTTCATGAAGTAGAAGGTCATAATATAGAGGTATTAGCTCATAGAAAGAGTAGAAGATGAATCAAAAGAAGTTGGCTGTTAACAGAAGAAAAGAGAGAAAGAGTTGGCCCAGTGCAAGGAACTCTACTGCCTCTGCAACAAAATGGTGGCTGTTAGCACACCTAGCTGGGATACTTCTGGTGTATCAAAGCTACAGGGACTTTGGTTATAGTCTTTTGGAACCTGGCTGTTGTCTCTAGATGGAAGTGTCCACATCTGTATTTGGTGGCAGGGTAGCATCAAACCTGTAAGTACCTTGGTTTTGGGCTTCCAGCCACTGACCGGTATCCCAAGATAGAAGCTGCCACAACTAAAGATGGTGGTAGCAGCAGCGGGGGCACCCTTAGAGGTGTATCAAGATGGTAGCAACCATTTTTAGAGATGGGGTTGAACTGGCAAGTCAAAGGACTGCTTGGGCAGCCTGTTTGGAGAAGCAGTGCTGTGGTGTGTGGGTGTGGTCCTCAGAGTGGTGTGAAATCCTGTTCCTGGTACCAGGCCTGGGCTCCTCACAGTTTGGCAGGGTAGTCCTGGGCCTGGGCCTGGGCCTGGGCTTGAGCTCTGCGCTGGTTGGCAGGGCTATCCTGAGCCTGCCTGGGCTCTGCAAGGGTCAGCAAGACGTCCAACACATATTTTGAAAAGGTAAGTTATATGTGAATTAAATCCCAATAAAGTTATTAAAAACAGCCTTTTTTTAGTAGAAGATGAAAGTGTTCTTTGTACAAGTTCAGAAAATTCAGATAAGCAAAAAGAAAATTTAAAATTACTAATAATCTAACCACCCTGAAGTAAATATGAGCTCAAGTACACATACCTATCTGTGTATATACATATCCTTGTAGTATGCATATAAGGATATGAATACACATACGTATACGTATCCTTATATACACAGATACATATGTATATGTGTATTCATATCCTTATAGTCTTTTTTCTTTGCATGTGTATACTTATATTTTGTAAAATTGGAAGATATTGTACCTACTGCTTTACACTCTACTTTTAAAACTTTCATTATGTTATCTCATTATTATATATGTACAATATTTTAATGATTGTATACTTGTCTCCTTTTGTGAAGCATGTAAACTGTTTCTGTTGATGGTATGATACACAATTATGTGGTGAATATTCTTATACCTAAATCTGTGTTTATTGTGATAAATTTATGTTTTTCCATGAGTATGGGTTTCTTCAAAAAGATATGGATCTGGTTATTTTTACTTCCTTGCTTTAAAAGACTTTACAGTTTTCTACTATGTAAAATTGAAAGTCCTAAGCCTGAAATACAGTGTTCTTCATTAAGGAGATCCACATTTTCCTTCTAGCCATATTCCCTACATTTTCTTCCTCAAGAGCCTTTACTGATACTAAACTTCTCAATAGTCTCCAAATATACCATGGTTTTCAGGTTTCTCTGTTATAAAGAGTCTCATTGCTCTGGGTAGATAGTTTGGGCCTGGTAATACCATGAATTTCTGAAGGCCAAGCCTAATTGATGTTCCACAAAGCATTCCATGGACCTTCTTGCATTACTGTTAACTCTTTTCTCTGTATTCCCTGGTACCCTGGATATATGGCTATTTTAGTACTTCTCATAGAGTATCATCACTTAGTATTTCTATTCTGTCCCTCATCCCATTTAGATTTTATCGTATTCTTCCCTGTGATCTCAGTATCCCACTTCCCCCCACACACACACACAGCTGATACTGTATATTTTTAAACTTTTATTTTGAAATAATCATGACTCACAGGAACATATCTACAATTGTACATGCAATCCCAGAAGTGGTGACATCTTATACAACTAGTACAACATCAAAACTAGGAAGTTGACATGGGCATACCATATATTTTTGGAATCAATGAGGATTGAACTAGGAATAAGTTTTGGGCTTCTAGAAAGGGTGATGGTGAATCCTGAAGATGGAACTTGTGGTCTGAGCAAGATACGTCTGTGGATAAGCATGTTAAGGTTCAGCTTAGAAAGTCATTGGGAACAGCAGTAAGAAGAAGTAGATATAGGACCTGAGAGGCTGAACAAAATGATTAAGCATGATAAAGATGGTAATAGGGGCTGTTGTTGGTTTGTAACTTGTGTCTTTGTGACCTACAAAGGCTATGTTTTAGATATACTAATCAATGGTGGTATGCAGCATGGAGGGAAGTGTGAAATAAGGAATGATATAAAAAGATATATGTCATGGCTGTCGTTGTCACTCAGAGGTAGAGTGCTCGCCTACCATGTGTGAGGCACTGGGTTTGATCCTAAGTACCACATAGAAATAAAAATGAAGATATTATGTCCATTTATAACTAAAAAATAAATATTTTTTAAAAAGAAGAAAGAAAAGATATATGTCTACATCTGTCTCTGAGAAATTTTAGGTTAAGGGTAAGACTGAAGCAGGAAAAATAGATTTTGGTATCCTCAGGCTGGAGTCATCATTGATAACCTTGCACCAGATTGAATCCTCTGAGGGGGTAAAGTCATGACGAGTGGAGCACCCAGGATTTGAGACCCAGATGAAGAACTGTGGTTGGGAACAAGAAGACGACTAAAGAGACCAATGAATTTCAAAGATCTCACAGAAGAAGTAGTGTCAGTACTATCAAGGACAACAGAGGGTCAGGAAAAATCTAGTGGGGGGAAAAAAAAACAGTATAAGAAGGCCGATGGAAGAAAAAGTAGGCTATTGTCAGATGCTTGTAGTCAGGTGGTGTGGCAAGATGGAAGTACTACAATCCAATGTTTGTGTTAAATAGGAAGCTTTGGGGAGGCAGAAGGAATAAGGTAGAATACATGTAGACTGCAGAGAGTTAGCATTTGAGAAGAGAAAAAGTGAGAACCTGGATATGCATTGGGATATAGAGAGATTAATCAAATAAAAAAGAGGCAAATGTAGTAAAGTTCAGCCACACAGGCTTTAGAGAAGTAGTTTATAGTAATTTGTGAAAGAGCAGGAAAAGATGGATGGCGAGGTAGTAACCTGAAGTTGATTTGTATTAGCCCCTGGAAGAAAGATAAACTTGGCAATTTCATAGTTGTACAACTGTTTATTCTTTTGAAGTCATAGTTTTCTCACATGAAAAACTGATAACACCTCCTTGTTTTGAAAAATACATATTGTTTCAAAATTATTTGAAAATAAAACTGTATTGTGTAAGTAAAGGAAGCACTCATTCATTAATAGGATGTACATTCTTACTCGTTGTAATAGACCATAATGACATGAATGGAAGATTAGTAGAAGAGTATTTGAGACTAGGATTAGAGTTTGATTTGGCAGAAGAAGCAATTAGAAGGAGTTGGAGAGGGAGGTCTCCCATCAAAGACCCAACAGAATAACATTCTCTCTGTGTGTACTTAGCAAATACTTGTTGATAGACATGCTGGCTAGTAGCTAATTACAATGTGATGACCAAAGGCCAGCTTCTTGGAAGTAAGGTTGTTAATACAGGAATAGAATACCAGGGGAGTTTGAGGAATTTCCTTCCCTGCAGATGTTTATACTAATGTGACTACTCAATAGTCCAAAGATAATTTGGGAAAAACCCTGCCTGAAAGGGAGGGAGATACATTAAATAACTTTTAAAGAATATCATTATTTCTATTTTTTCAATCATGTCATACAGTCAAATTTGTAAAATGCCCATTTTTTTTTTTTTTGGGGTCACTCAGCTATCTAGGCAAGCTGTATTTTCCTGTAGGCTACTCTCATGTGGAATATCACAGCAGAACCTCTGACTGCATGCAGTTTTCAGTAACCTTAAAAATCACATAACTTAGGCGCCCTCTCCCCACTAAAAAGTACTTCAGTAACAGGAGCATCCCTCAGGAAGACAGTTATCTCTGAAGCTATCATATCAAAAATAACTTTTCTGGGCAGGGGTTGTGGCTCAGTGGTAGAGTACTCGCCTATCGCCAGTGAGGCACGGGTTTAATCCTCAGCACCAAATAAAAATAAATAAATAAAAATAAAGGCATTATGTCCACCTACAACTAAAAATACTTTAAAAATAACTTATCTTACATATTCTATGGACATTTGGGATTGCTTTGTTTTCAAATATGAGGATGAAAAATGGATATATTTATTCTAACAGTTGTTGGCAATGAGAGCAAAATTATGGGATTTCTATTGGGTACCTACAAACATGAAACTTTTTTTTTTGAAAAAGTTCAAAAAACTTTTTTTGGGAGAAAAAAAACCTCTTAACTTCAGTTTCTGCTTCCTTAGTGAATTTATTTTCAATAGTCATGTTTTATTGGTTCACCTCAAACTTATAATAAATATTCATATTTTTTCCCTTAAACTTCTGTTTCCACTATCTACTAATTCTGTGAAGAATTCAGTTTCAACAATAAAATGATTCTATTTCTCTAGTTTCACTTTAAATTCACGAATATTATTAAAGTTGAATTAATTTTTTCATTTTCCTTTAGATTTGTAGGGTGCCCAGATAAGGTATTTTCTTTGCTTAAAAGCAATTTGTTAACCAGTTACTTATGTGAAACAGTCATTAAGACTTATTATGAGGTTTCCAAGATGGCAGAGTAGAGGAGAACCCGTTACTGGTGTGACTCCTAGTGAGTGGTTGGAAGTTTTTCCCCACAGAAGCTCCCATTCACGAATTTAAGCTTCATGGAGCGTGTGACAGGATTTTAAACAACAGTTTGTTGCAAGTGTAGCCCAGAATGCAGGGAAACCAGAGTCGCTCTTTGCTGCGTAAGCCGGCCAGCAGCATAGCCCGGGAACCTGCCCCAGACGGGCAGAGATTGAGTGCTACGGAGTTCTGGCAGTGCAGAGACACAGGGTTACTGATACTTTAGTTACTGTGGAGCGTGCCACACAGTGACTTGCATCACGGCAGGGCACCTGACGGAGGACCGAATTCTGGACGTAGCGTAGGAACAGCCTAGCTCCCTCCACTTCACCAGACACCCCTGGGCAGAAACAGGTGGTCGCCTTCTTAGAAAATCAACTCTTCAACTTTTGGTGGGTGTAGCTGACAGCGCAATGGGCATCTGAACAGGTGTGTGATTACCAGCCTCCCCTCTCCCCAGCTATGATAACTCAAAACCGTTCTCGCCAGCTTTTTTTTTTTTAAATATCTTTATTTATTTATTTTTAATGTGGTGCTGAGAATTGAACCCAGTGCCTCACGCATGCTAGGTGACCGCGCTACCACTTGAGCCACATCTCCAGCCCCTCTCGCCAGCTATTAGCGGGCATAGCTATCAGAGCAGAGTGCAACTAAGAAGGTGCCTGATCTCCAACTCTCCCTCCCCCTGCTGTGATAACTCAAAACCTTTCTCGCCAGCTTTCAGGGGCATGGCTATCAGGGGGAATACAACAGAACAGATTGCCGGTTTCCAACTCCCCCTCTCCCCACCTGTGATGACTTGGTGACTACCCAACACAGAGATAGCGCTCAGTTGATCAGAACCTCGGGACAGCCAGGGCACCACCTGCTCAGAATCAACCCAAGGCTACAGACAAGAGATACATCAACTGAGGCCTGGTGGGCAGGAGAGGGGAGGGGGATAGAGACCACGAACAACCCAAAGGGACCGGGATTGGAGAGACACCCTGCAGGGGAGGGAGAGCCGCCTCACAGGGATTGCTTCCACCACCCTGAGGGCAGTGACTCAACATGGAATGCACAACACCACCTACTGGAAGAGAAGAAAACAGAGTTCTAAGAGTGCACTTTTTTTTCCCTTCTTTCCTTTTTCTTTTTATATTTTCTTCTCTCTTTTCCTCTCTTTTTTTATTCCTTTCTCTCTCTCTTCCCCCCCCTTTTTTTCTTCTTATTACTTTTATTCCTCCTTCTCTTCCTCTCTCAACCTCCCAAATGTTACTATTTCTACTACGTATAATTTACTAAATGCAAATATGTGTTTGTTTCTATGCTTCTTATTGTCCTCCCACATACTTAACTAACCTGAAATACCTCCTGTCTATTCTCCTTCTAATAACCCCCTTCATTAGAGTTCTCCTCCAAAGTAGCAAAGATATATTAACCCCATACCCTCACATCTTTCCCCCTTAACATAACGTCCTATGCCCGACCCTCAGCTCTCTATATGCCACCAGAAACTGTATGCCTTTTATGAAACTATGAATATATTTAAATAATAATTGAATCCAACATCTCTAGACATAGAGACTAACTATAAAAGTATTAATAACAAAAACTAGCTCATAGATGATGAATAGTTGATGTTGGGAACTGTTCACATTGTCTCCCATCACAAAGGAGAAATTTTGGAACTATATAAGAGTAATACAAATCTATAGGGGAAAAACAATAACCCAACAGTCACACAGAGCTGGGAAGAAACGTGAGCAACATGAAAATACAAGGAAAGAAAGGACCACAAAAAAAGCAGGACAATTCAACATTAGAAGAGGTAACATCTACAGCAGAAAGAATGTCAGATAAAGATTTCAGGGTATACATGGTCAGATGATCTGGAATCTCAAGGAAGACATTAGACAGCAAATGCAGTCAATGAAAGATCACTTTGACAATGAATTACATAAACAAATCCAAGAAGCAAAAGATCAACTCTACAGTGAGATAGACGTTATACAAAAAAAAAAAAAAAAAAGAAATCCTAGAAATGAAGGAAATGATAAACCAAATTGAAAACTCAAATGAGAGTATCACAGCAGAGTATAACACTTAGAAAACAGAACACCAATGAAGACAACGTATATCATCTTGAGAAGAGTGTATACAGTATAGTGAGACTGATAAGAAACCACGAGCAGCACATCCAAGAAATATGGGATAGCATAATGAGACCAAATTTAAGAGTTATTTGGATAGAGGAAGGTATAGAGGTCCAAACCAAAGGAATGAACAATCTATTCAATGAAATAATATTAGAAAACTTTCCAGAAATGAAGAATGAAATGGAAATCCAAATCCTAGAAGCCTACGGGACGCCGAATGTGCAAAATCACAAGAGATCCACACCAAGACACAATATAATGAAAATGCCCAACATACAGAATAAGGAGAGAATTTTAAAAGCCATAAGAGAAAGGAAGCAGATTACATTTAGGGATAAACCAATTAGGTTAACGGCTGATCTTTCAACACAGACTCTGAAAGCTACAAGATCCTGGAACAACATATTTCAAACGCTGAAAGATAATGGGTTCCAACCAAGAATCTTGTAACCAGCAAAATTAAGCTTTAGGTTTGAAGATGAAATAAAGACCTTCCACAATAACAAAAGTTGAAAAAATTTGCAGCTAGAAAACCGGCACTTTAAGACATCCTTGGCAAAATATTACATGAAGAGGAAATGAAAAATAACAATGAAAACCAACAGTGGAAGGTAGTAAAGTAAAAGGAAAAACTAATCAAAGAGGAAAAACAAATCAAGTTAAATAACAAAAATAAAATAAATATGGCTGGAAATAGAAACTATATCTCAATAATAACCCTAAATGTTAATGGCTTAAACTTGCCAATCAAAAGACATAGGCTAGTAGACTGGATTCAAAAAAAAAAAAAAAAAGATCCAACAATATGCTGCCTACATGAGACTCATCTGATAAGAAAAGACACACACAGACTGAAGGTGAAAGTTTGGGAAAAATCATACCACTCACATGGACCTTGGAAGCAAGCAGGGATGTCCATACTCATATCAAATAAAATAGGCTTCAAGCCAAAATTAATCAAAAGGGATAAAGAAGGACACTACATACTGCTCAAGGGAACCATACACCAACAAGACATACCAATCATTAATATATATGCCCAAAACAATGGTGCAGCTGTGTTCATCAAACAAACTCTTCTCAAGTTCAAGAGTTAAATAGACCACAACACAATAATCATGGATGACTTTAACACACCTCTCTCCCCATTGGACAGATCTTCCAAACAAAAGTTGAATAAAGAAACTATAGAACTCAATAACACAATTAATAACTTAGACTTAATTGACCTATACAGAATATATCAACCAACATCAAGCAGATACACTTTTTTCCCTGCAGCACGTGGATCCTTCTCAAAAATAGACCACATATTATGCCACAGGGCAACTCTTTGCAAATACAAAAGAGTAGAGATACTACCATGCGTTTTATCCAATCATAATGGAATGAAATTGGAAATCAATGATAAAATAAGGAAGAAAAATTCCTACATCACATGGAGAATGAACAATATGCTACTGAATGAACAATGGGTTACAGAAGACATCAAGGAGGGAATTTAAAAAAATCTTAGAGGTAAATGAAAACCCAGAACATACAAAATCTCTGGGACACTACGAAAGCAATACTAAGAGGAAAATTCATTGCATGGAGTTTATTCCTTAAAAGAAGAAAAAGCCAACAAATAAATGACCTCACATTACATCTCAAAGCCCTAGAAAAAAGAAGAACAAATCAGTTGCAAATGCAGCAGAAGGCAAGAAATAATTAAAGTCAGAGCTGAAATCAATGAAATCAAAATAAAAGAAAAAATTGACAAAACTAAAAGTTGGTTCTTTAAAAAAATAAATAAGATTGATAGACCCTTAGCCATGCTAACGAAGAGAAGAAGAGAGAGAACCCAAATTACTAGTATATGGGATGAAAAAACAATATCACAACAGACACTAAAGAAATACAGAAGATAATTAGAAATTATTTTGAAACCTTATACTCTAATAAAATAGAAGATAGTGAAGGCAACGATAAATTCTTTAAGTCATATGATCTGCCCAGATTGAGTCAGGAAGATACACACAACTTAAACAGACCAATATCAAGTGAGGAAATAGAAGTATCCATCAAAAGATTACCAACCAAGAAAAGCCCAGCACTGGACGTATATATAGCTGAGTTTTAAAAGACCTTTAAAAAAGAACTAATACCAATACTCTACAATCTATTTCAGGAAATAGAAAAAGAGGGAGTACTTCCAAATTCATTCTATGAGGCCAATATCACCCTGATTCCAAAACCAGACAAAGACACCTCAAAGAAAGAAAACTTCAGACCAATATCTCTAATGAATATAGATGCAAAAATCCTCAACAAAATTCTGGCAAATCGGATACAAAAACATATCAAAAAGATTGTGCATCATGATCAAGTGTGAATCATCCCTGGGATGCAAGGATGGTTCAACATATGGAAATCAATAAATGTAATTTATCACATCAATAGACTTAAAAAACCATATGATCATCTTGATAGATGCAGAAATAGCATTTGACAAAATATAGCACCCCTTTATGCTCAAAACACTAGAAAAACTAGGGATAACAGGAACTTACCTCAACATTGTAAAAGCTGTCTACACTAAGATTCAGGCCACCATCATTCTAAATTGGGAAAAAATCTGGAACAAGACAGGGATGCCCTCTCACCACTTCTAATCAACATAGTTCTTGAAACACTGGCCAGAGCAATTAGACAGATGAAAGAAATTAAAGGAATAACTATAGGAAAAGAACTTAAACTAGCACTTTTTGCTGATGATATGATTCTATACCTAGAAAACCCAAAAAACTCTACCAAGAAACTTCTAGAACTAGTAAATGAATTCAGCAAAGTGGCAGGATATAAAATCAACACCCATAAATCAAAGGCATTTCTGTATATCAGTGACAAATCCTCTGAAAAGGAAATGAGGAAAACTACCCCATTCACAATATCCTCAAAAAAATAAAATACTTAGGAATCAACTTAACAAAAGAAGTGAAAGATCTATACAGTGAAAACTGTAGAACCCTAAAGAGAGAAATTGAAGAAGACCTTAGAAGAAAGGAAAGATCTACCTTGCTCATGGATAGGCAGAATTAATATTATTAAAATGACCATACTACCAAAAGCACTATAAAGGTTCAATGCAATTTCGATCAAAATCCCAATGGTATTCCTCATAGAAATAGAAAAAGCAATCATGAAATTCATCTTGAAAAATAAGAGACCCAGAATAGCTAAAGCAGTTCTAAGCAGGAAGAGTGAAATAGGTGGTATCGCTATACCAGACCTTAAACTATACTACAGAGCAATAGTAACAAAAACAGCATGCTACTGGCACCAAAACCGGCTGGTAGACCAATGGTACAGATAGAGGACACAGAGACTAACCCACAAAATCACAACTACCTTATATTAGACAAAGGTGCCAAAAGCATGCACTAGAGAAAAGACAGCATCTTCAATAAATGGTGCTGATGGAAATCCATATGCAACAAAATGAAATTGAATCCCTATCTCTCACCATGCACAAAAGTTAACTTAAAATGGATCAAGGATCTAGGAATTAAACCAAGAGACTCTGTGTCTGATAGAAGAAAAAGTAGGCCCTAATCTCCATCACGTGGGGCTAGGCCTCAACTTCCTTAATAAGACACCTATAGCACAAGAATTAAAACCAAGAATCAACACATGGGACTGATTCAAACTAAAAAGTTTTTTTTCTCAGCAAAAGAAGTAATATGTGAGGTGAATAGGGAGCCTACATCCTGGGAACAAATTTTTACCCCTCATCCATCAGATAGAGCTCTAATCTCTAGGGTATATAAAGAGCTCAACAAGATAAGCACCAAAAAAACACAAATAATCCAATCAATAAATGGGCTAAGGACCTGAACAGACACTTCTCAGAAGAGGATATACAATCAGTCAAGAAATATACAAAAAATGCTCATCATATCTAGCAATTAGAGAAATGCAAATTAAAACTACTCTAAGACACCATCTTACTCCAGTAAGAATGGCAGCCATTATGAAGTCAAACAACAATAAGTGCTGGCGAGGATGTGGGGAAAAAGGTACACTCATACACTGCTGGTGGGACTGCAAATTGGTGCAGCCAATTTGGAAAGCAGTATAGAGATTCCTTGGAAAGCTGGGAATGGAACCACCATTTGACCCAGCTATTCCTCTTCTCAGACTGTACCCAAAGGACCTAAAAACATTATACTACAGAGACATAGCCACATCAATGTTTATAGCAGCACAATTCACAATAGCTAAACTGTGGAGCCAACCTAGATGTCCTTCAGTGGATGAATGGGTAAAAAAAAAAAAAAAAAAAGATGGCGGCAAAGGGAGTGCATCACCCCTGTGTACCGCGTCACTGTGCGGGAGAATGACGAGATAGAATGGCTAAAAGCTATCTTGTTAGGAATTTCCAGCAAAATTGGGGTGCTCCAAAACCTAGAGGAAGGATTTCCATCACACGAGGATCAGCTACGGGGGCTCAAACGTGAGTGATTTGTCCGCACGGTGGGTCACACTGTTTATTCAGCAAATCGCCCCGCGGCTAGAGTCTGCGGCGCGCGCTGGGAAACGACGAGATAGCAATGCAAAGATACAGCACTGCGGATTCTGCGGGCTCCTGCCGGCTGTGCACTCACTGTGCTCAGTGCTGAATTCTGGGTTTGAGACGGGGGAAGGAAGCAGTCCAATTAGGTTCTCCACACCGGTCAGACCACAGAGGAAGCCAGTGGCCACCATCTTGGAGAGCTGACGTTACCATCCCTGTTTTCGACTGATCGCAGCTCATTCAGCTATAGAACAGGTAATTTCAGGCTGCCATTCGCCTCCGTCTCACAGACAAATTACTCAGGCTCAGTGCTAAAGAACCCGTGGAAACTGCTTCTTGGAGCCTGCTCCTATCGGAACATACACCGAGCCCGGAGCGGCCGAATTCCGGCTCCCGGAACTGCTCTGGCCCAGGGCTAAAGAACCCACGGAAACTGCTTCTCAGTCCGGGTCCTTCTGAATACTGTGGAGGTAAATACCAACCGAGTCTTCATAGGCAGTGGCAACAGGATTGAGACGGGGCTTGTGAGGGCCGGTCAGGACCCACCCGTTGCTTTGGTCACCCGGCAAAGGGAACGAAATGCTGCCATTCGCATGGGATACCAACATGGCAGAGATCTGATGTCATCAGAAAGTGGCGGAGGAAATAACTTCATCGATACCAGCAGCGACAGAAACAGTTGGTCTCCTGGTAAAGAAAGTGAGTCACAAACACCCAAGTCTCTCTCACTTTGTCATCAAGCCAGAGGGGCAGAGCAGAGCTGCCGCCCGCATCCAGGACAGGCCCAGCGAGCCGCCGGCATGGTATACACGTCACCCCAATTGGATTAGGGGCAGAGCAGAGCCTTCGCCCGCGCCCGGAACAGGCCCAGCGGCCCGCCGGCGTGGTAGTAACGTCACCCCAATTGGAGTAGGGGCAGAGCAGAGACACCGCCCGCACCCGGAACAGGCCCAGCGACCCGCCGGCGTGGTAGTCACGTCACCCCAATTGGAGTAGGGGCAGAGCAGAGACACCGCCCGCACCCGGAACAGGCCCAGCGACCCGCCGGCGTGGTAGTCACGTCACCCCAATTGGAGTAGGGGCAGAGCAGAGCCTTCGCCCGCACCCGGAACAGGCCCAGCGACCCGCCGGCGTGGTAGTCACGTCACCCCAATTGGAGTAGGGGCAGAGCAGAGCCGCCACCCACGCCCGCAAGGTAGGCAGACCTGCGACCAACTGGCGGAACAGGCCCAGCGGCCTGCCAGCATGGTATACACGTCACCCCAATTGGAGTAGGGGCAGAGCAGAGCTGCCGCCTGCGCCCGGAACAGGCCCAGCGACCCGCCAGCATGGTAGACACGTCACCCCAATTGGAGTAAGGGCAGAGCAGAGCCGCCGCCCGTGCCTGCAAGGTAGGCCGACCTGTGACCGACCGGCAGCACAGGCCCAGGGGTCCGCGGGCGTGGTAGACACGTCACCCCATTTGGAGGAGGGGCAGAGCAGTGCCGCCGCCCGCGCCTGCAAAGTAGGCAGACCTGCGACAGACCGGAAGAACAGGCCCAGCGGCCTGTCAGCATGGTAGACAGATCACCCCAATTGGAGGAGGAGCACAGCCGCCGCCCGCCCCTGCAAGGGAGACTTTTCAACTATACAAGAGCAATATAAATATATAGGGGGAAAATTTCAATAACACAACAGCTTCACCAAGCAGAAAGAAACTCGAGCAGTATGAAAAGACAAGGAAAGAAAGGACCACAAGCAATGCAGGTCAACTCAACTTTAGAAGAGGTAATAGCTGCACCAGATGGAATGTCAGATAAAGAATTCAGGATATGCATGCTTAAGATGATCTGGAGTCTCAAGGAAGACATTACACAGCAAAATCAGACAATGAAAGATCACTTCGACAATGAATTACATAAACAAATCCAAGAAGCAAAAGATCAACTATACAGGGAGATAGAGGTTATAAAAAACAAACAAACAGAAATCCTAGAAATGCAGGAAGCAATAAACTAACTTAAAAACTCAATCAAGAATACTACCAGCAGAGTAGAACACTTAGAAGATAGAACATCAGACAATGAAGACAAAGTATTTCAACTTGAAAAGAACATAGACAGCTCAGCAAGACTGTTAAGAAACCATGAGCAAAACATCCAAGAAATATGGGATAACATCAAGAGACCAAACTTAAGAGTCATTGGGATACAGGAAGGTATAGAGTTCCAAACCAAAGGAATGAGCAATTTATTCAATGAAACAATATGAGAAAACTTCCCAGACTTGAAGAATGAGACAGAATCCCAAATCCTAGAAGCCTACAGGACGCCGAATGTGCAAAATCATAAGAGATCCACACCTAGACACATTATAATGAAGATGCCCAACATACAGAATAAGGAGAGAATTTTAAAAGCTACAAGAGAAAGGAATCAGATTACATTTTGGGGTAAACCAATCAGGATAACAGCTGATCTTTCAACACAGACTCTGAAAGCTAGAAGATCCTGGAATAACATATTTTAAACACTGAAAGAAAATGGGTTCCAACCAAGAATTGTGTATCCAGCGAAATTAAGCTTCAGGATGGAAGATGAAATTAAAACCTTCCACGATAAACAAAAGTTAAAAGAATTCGCAGCTAGAAAACCATCTCTTCAAAACATCCTTGGCAAAACATTACAGGAAGAGGAAATGGAAAATAACAATGAAAACCAACAGTGGGAGGTAGTACAGTAAAGGGGGGAAAAATAATCAAAGAGGAAAACAAACCATGTTTAGTAACATAAATAAACAAATATTGCTGGAAGAACAACCCATATCTCAATAATAACCCTAAATGTTAATGGCTTAAACTCAATTAATAAGAGACACAGGCTAGTAGAATGGATCACAAAACAAGATCCAACAATATGCTGCCTACAGGAGACACATTTGATAGGAAAAGACATACATAGACTGAAGGTGAAAGGTTGGGAAAAATCATATCACTCATATGGACTTCGGAAACAAGCAGGAGTGTCCATACTCATATCAAATAAAATAGATTTCAAGCCAAAGTTAATCAAAAGGGATAAAGAGGGACACTACATACTGCTCAAGGGAACCATACACCAACAAGACATAACAATCATAAATATATATGCCCCAAACAATGGTGCAGCTATGTTCACCAAAAAAACTCTTCTCAAGTTCAAGAGTCTAATAGACCACCATACAATAATCATGGGAGACTTCAACACACCTCTCTCGCCACTGGACAGATCTTCCAAACAAAAGTTGAATAAGGAAACTATAGAACTCAATAACACAATTAATAACCTAGACTTAATTGACGTATATAGAATATACCACCCAACATCAAGCAGTTACACTTTTTTTCTCAGCAGCACATGGTTCCTTCTCAAAAATAGATCATATATTATGTCACAGGGCAACTCTTAGACAATATAAAGGAGTAGAGATAATACCATGCATCTTATCTGATCATAATGGAATGAAACTGAAAATCAACGATAAAAGAAGGAAGGAAAAATCATGCATCACTTGGAGAATGAAAAATAGGTTACTGAATGATCAATGGGTTATAGAAGACATCAAGGAGGAAATTAAAAAATTCTTAGAGATAAATGAAAACACAGACACAACATATCGGAATCTATGGGACACATTGAAAGCAGTTCTAAGAGGAAAATTCATTGTTTGGAGTTCATTCCTTAAAAAAAGGAAAAACCAACAAATAAATGATCTCATACTTCATCTCAAAATCCTAGAAAAAGAAGAGCAAAACAACAGCAAAAGAAGTAGAAGGCAAGAAATAATTAAAATCAGAGCTGAAATTAATGAAATCGAAACAAAAGAAACAATTGACAAAACTAAAAGTTGGTTCTTTGAAAAAATAAGTAAAATCGACAGACCCTTAGCCATGCTAATGAAGAGAAGAAGAGAGAGAACTCAAATTACTAGCATACGGGATGAAAAAGGCAATATCACAACAGACACTTCAGAAATACAGAAGATAATCAGAAATTATTTTGAATCCTTATACTCCAATAAAATAGAAGATAGTGAAGGCATCGATAAATTTCTTAAGTCATATGATCTGCCCAGATTGAGTCAGGAGTATATAGACAACCTAAACAGACCAATATCAATTGAGGAAATAGAAGAAACCATCAAAAGACTACCAACTAAGAAAAGCCCAGGACCGGATGGGTATAGAGCAGAGTGTTATAAAACCTTTAAAGAGGAACTAATACCAATACTTTTCAAGCTACTTCAGGAAATAGAAAAAGAGGGAGAACTTCCAAATTCATTCTATGAGGCCAACATCACCCTGATACCTAAACCAGACAAAGACACTTCAAAGAAAGAAAACTACAGACCAGTATCTCTAATGAACCTAGATGCAAAAATCCTCAATAAAATTCTCGTGAATCGGATACAAAAACATATCAAAAAAATTGTGCACCATGATCAAGTAGGATTCATCCCTGGGATGCAAGGCTGGTTCAATATACGGAAATCAATAAATGTTATTCACCACATCAATAGACTTAAAAATAAGAACCATGTGATCATCTAGGTAGATGCGGAAAAAGCATTCGACAAAGTACAGCATCCCTTTATGTTCAAAACTCTAGAAAAACTAGGGATAACAGGAACATACCTCAATATTGTAAAAGCAATCTATGCTAAGCCTCAGGCTAGCATCATTCTGAATGGAGAAAAATTGAAGGCATTCCCTCTAAAATCTGGAACAAGACAGGGATGCCCTCTCTCAACACTTCTGTTCAACATAGTTCTCGAAACACTGGCCAGAGCAATTAGACAGACGAAAGAAATTAAAGGCATAAAAACAGGAAAAGAAGAACTTAAATTATCACTATTTGCAGGTGACATGATTCTATACCTAGCAGACCCAAAAGGGTCTACAAAAAAACTACTAGAACTAATAAATGAATTCAGCAAAGTGGCAGGATATAAAATCAACACACATAAATCAAAGGCATTCCTGTATATCAGCGACAAATCCTCTGAAATGGAAATGAGGACAACCACTCCATTCACAATATCCTCAAAAAAAAAATAAAATACTTGGGAATCAACCTAACAAAAGAGGTGAAAGACTTATACAATGAAAACTACAGAACCCTAAAGAGAGAAATAGTAGAAGATCTTAGAAGATGGAAAAATATACCCTGTTCATGGATAGGCAGAACTAACATCATCAAAATGGCAATATTACCAAAAGTTCTCTATAGGTTTAATGCAATGCCAATCAAAATCCCAACGGCATTTCTTGTAGAAATAGAGAAAGCAATCATGAAATTCATATGGAAAAATAAAAGACCCAGAATAGCAAAAACAATGCTAAGCAGGAAGTGTGAATCAGGCAGTATAGCGATACCAGACTTCAAACTATACTACAGAGCAATAGTAACAAAAACAGCATGGTACTGGTACCAAAACAGGTGGGTGGACCAATGGTATAGAATAGAGGACACAGAACCCAATCCACAAAACTACAACTATCTTATATTTGATAAAGGGGCTAAAAGTATGCAATGGAGGAAGGATAGCATCTTCAACAAATGGTGCTGGGAAAACTGGAAATCCATATGCAACAAAATGAAACTGAATCCCTTTCTCTCGCCATGCACAAAAGTTAACTCAAAATGGATCAAGGAGCTTGATATCAAATAAGAGACATGGCGTCTGATAGAAGAAAAAGTTGGCTACGATCTACATACTGTGGGGTCGGGCTCCAAATTCCTCAACAGGACACCCATAGCACAAGAGTTAATAACTAGAATCAACAAATGGGACTTACTCAAACTAAAAAGTTTTTTCTCAGCAAAAGAAACAATAAGAGAGGTAAATAGGGAGCCTACATCCTGGGAACAAATCTTTACTCCTCACACTTCAGATAGAGCCCTAATATCCAGAGTATACAAAGAATTCAAAAAATTAAACAATAAGAAAACAAATAACCCAATCAGCAAATGGGCCAAGGACCTGAACAGACACTTCTCAGAGGAGGACATACAATCAATCAACAAGTACATGAAAAAATGCTCACCATCTCTAGCAGTCAGAGAAATGCAAATCAAAACCACCCTAAGATACCATCTCACTCCAGTAAGATTGGCAGCCATTATGAAGTCAAACAACAACAAGTGCTGGCGAGGATGTGGGGAAAAGGGTACACTTGTACATTGCTGGTGGGACTGCAAATTGGTGCAGCCAATTTGGAAAGCAGTATGGAGATTTCTTGGAAAGCTGGGAATGGAGCCACCATTTGACCTAGCTATTCTCCTTCTCGGTCTATTCCCTAAAGACCTAAAAAGAGCATGCTACAGGAACACTGCTACATCGATGTTCATAGCAGCACAATTCACAATAGCAAGACTGTGGAACCAACCTAGATGCCCTTCAATAGACGAATGGATAAAAAAAAATGTGGCATTTATACACAATGGAGTATTACTCTGCATTAAAAAATGACAAAATCATAGAATTTGCAGGGAAATGGATGGCATTAGAGCAGATTATGCTAAGTGAAGCTAGCCAATCCCTAAAAAAACAAATGCCAAACATCTTCTTTGATATAAGGAGAGTGACTAAGAACAGAGTAGGGACGAAGAGCATGAGAAGAAGATTAACATTAAACAGGGATGAGAGGTGGGAGGGAAAGGGAGAGAGAAGGGGAAATTGCATGGAGATGGAAGGAGACCCTCAGGGTTATACAAAATTACATACAAGAGGAAGTGAGGGGAAAGGGAAAAAAAAATACAAGGGGGAGAAATGAATTACAGTAGAGGGGGTAGAGAGAGAAGAGGGGAGGCGATGGGAGGGGAGGGGGGATAGTAGAGGATAGGAAAGGCAGCAGAATACAACAGACACTAGTATGGCAATATGTAAATCAATGGATGTGTAACTGATGTGATTCTGCAATCTGTATTCGGGGTAAAAATGGGAGTTCATAACCCACTTGAATCAAAGTGTGAAATATGATATATCAAGAACTATGTAATGTTTTGAACAACCAACAATAAAAATTTTAAAAAATGTGGCATTTATATACAATGGAATATTACTCAGCACTAAAAAGGAATAAGATTATGGCATTTGCAGGGAAATGGATGGCATTAGAGAAGATTATGCTAAGTGAAGTTAGCCAAACCCAAAAAAATGCCAAGTGTCTTCTCTGATATAAGAGGGGTGACTAAAAATGGGGTAGGGAGGGAGAGCATGTGAGGAAGATTACTTCTAGCTAGGGAATAGGTGTGGGAGGGAAAGTGAGGGAGAAGGGGAATAGCATAGATGGTGGAAGGAGACCCTCATCATTATACAAAATATATGTATGAAGATGTGAATTTGATGTCAACATACCTTATATACAAACAGAGATATTATAAATTGTGGTATAAAGGTGTATTAAGAATTGAAATGCAAAAAAAAAAATAATGAGAGCTCATGTATAATGGCATAATTTGGTGTGAACATACTTTATATACAGAGTTATGAAAAATTGTGCTGTGAATGGATAATTAATGTTGTAATGCATTCCACTATTGTCATGTATGTAAGAAATTTTAAAAAAGACTTATTATATGTCACATTATTTTCTTTTTTCCCCATATTTTTATTGGCACATTATAGTTGTACATAATATTGGGAGTTGTCATTACATATTCATACATGCACATATCATTGTTTTCTTTTTCAAAATTTAAATGCATGTATGATGAGAGTATTTACATGTATATGGGGCAGACCCAACAATTGGGCCCATTCCTATTATTTAGTCATTTTTAATTCTGGCCAATGTAACTGTCCAAAAATAGGAACGCTTTACTTTTGACACTGCTTAGCCATGACAAGGAAAGATGACATTCTTTCAGAATTGTCATGCTGAATGAAGCCAGGTCCATGCTGCCAACCTTTTAAAAAATCTTTTAATACTAAACTTTTTATTAAAAAAAACATTTTTAGTGTGTTTATTCCAATAAATTGTTGGGCAAGTCAAAAACTCTTCTGATTTATATATAGTGTGGATAACAGTTAAAACTTTAAATAAAACAAGTTCTCATTTCTGATGTTTCTTAGTGTGTATAAAATTCCTATTCTAAAATGTAAACATCTTTTATTGTTCAGAAGAATGTTTTAACTCTATGCTTTTTAAAAAAAAAATTAGCTTTTTATTCTTAAAATGCTTAATTTTTAAAAAAAAATATTTTAGTTAACTAGAATTTTTGTATTCCTTTCAAGTCTGCTTTCTGAACCAGAGTTCAGGATTATACAGTAAATGTTACCTACAAACAGTGATGTCATTCTCTTGCTCTCAGAAGCCATGATTTATGCTAATGCTAATAGGTAGTTTTTATTTAGTACAGGTGTTTGCACACTGGTTGAACTAAGATATTTTTGGCATTTGTTTAAAATAATCTTGGAAACGACTACACATGTAAATAAGAAGCAAATACATTGTCCTAGTGAATATCAAGGTAAGGGGGGGGGGGGCAGGCTCCAGTTTATTGCCACTGTAGTTACAAACAAAAATCATGGCAGGTAGGTGCAGAAGTCTGGCTGGGTTTCAATGAAAAAGATCAAGTTCAATAAAGCACATCTTGTAAACAAATACTCAGTATACACGACTGCATACTTGTGCAAATAAATACCTCATATTTTTAAATCTTTTTTTAAAGACATATTTCCTTTCAGAATTAAGTAAAACACCAGACTGTGATAATTTTTTAAATTTAATGTGTAAACTCATACAAAAATCAATAAGTTATATACTTTATCTGTTATTTGCATTAAAAATCACATGATGTACCAACCAAGATTCAGAACTCTAAGGTGATTTGTGAGTGCTTACTCTGGACAGGTGTTGTTCTAGGTACTGAGGCACAGTGGTGAACCAGACAGATACAATCCTAACACTCAGGGAATTTGCATACTGGCAGGGGACAGTCACTATACAGAAAAACAAAGTTCAAACAATGAAAAGTACAATGCAAAAAAGTAAATCAAGATGAGGGGAAGAGGGCTGATTATAAGTCTTTTTTTATATATATATACCAGAGATTGAACCCAAAGGCACTAACCACTGAGCAACATCCCCAGCCCTTTTAATATTTTATTTAGAGACAGGATCTTGCTAAGTAACTGAGGCTGGCTTTGAATTCAAGATCCTTCCACTTGAGCCTCCTGAGCCATGCTAGGGTTAGGGGTGTGCCCTACTGCACCTGGCAATTTTTGTTTATATCTTTTTTAGGACCCAAGCCTCTTTCTATTTTTCTTCATTTAGTGAAATAAGAAGCTGTCATATTTTATTATTTGAGACAGATTCATTATTCAATTCTGTTTGGTTACATAATATTTAGATTAGTTTATTACTGTTAATATTAAAATTGTCTGATCAAAGAGTCTGTTTCAGTTTTCAGAAAAGAAGCAAAGCAATTCTTGAGAAGTTCTCCTAATAAATAAATTTAACAAACTGGCTGTAATGATCATTAAAACATTTTATACCATAAAAATAATGTTCTTATTATCTTCATTGTGCCTTGGAGTTTATTAGCGACTGTTAAAAGTCTGCTGTCTCATGGTATCACCTTACTAGACTATGACATCTCAGAAGGCAGAGACTGTGATTCATTCCCACATATTTAGAATTTAATAATTGGAACTAGAAGGTATTCAGCAGATCTTTGTGGAATTGATTTGAATTGAATCACTTGCTGAACCATTATTTCCTCTCTTTCTCCGTCTCACTACTCTGTTCTCTGTTGTCCCCACCCCACCTCCTGGCAAATGCATCCACCTTCGTCTGTCCCTCAACTGGCCTGTATTCTTCACTCTTGAAACTTGTGGATTTCTCCTCAAGGTTCCATGATAGTTCCTAGACCTGGGCAAATCTTTGACTATTCTTAGATCTACTCTGTAACTAGAAATGAATGCTAAAATTAAACATAAAACTGACCTATTCCTTCTGCCTCCTTTCATGCTGTGTGACATTACCTGAGCCCTTCTCTGCTAATCAGGTTTTTGAGTGAATTTCTATCTTCTTCCCAACAGAGTTAATTTCTGTTGTTTTGCTCAAGCTCAAATCTCTTTTATCCTAAATGCACTTCTGCTGTACCCGGGGAGCTCAAGCCTTTCCAGAACAGACTTCACTTTCCACTACTTCACTTAAAAATTTATTGGTAATTTTATTTATCTTTTGTCTTTCTGTTCTTTCTCAGGAAAAGACATGCTTAGTCTTAGGCTCAAAATCAGGCATTCCTTGGCCTGGAGGTCTCTACTTCTCCTGGCTCTCTCTCTATCCACTTCTCCATCTGCAACTCTCCCTCCCAATTCCCCTTGCCCATTCCATCCTGGCTGCACAAGTCTCCTCTGCCTTCACTCATCAAACTTCTTTCTGCCTCTGGTCTTTGCATATGCTTGAAAATGTCTTCTATTCACTCCCAAACACCCCCACTCTGCCCTTGCCTGCCACCCTACTCCATATACACATGTTCACTGGCTAACTTGTATACATTCTCATATCTCGATTTATAGGTCACTTTCCTGTAAGAAGTCTTCTGTGACTCCTGTTATTCTTACTTATGATCTCTTGGACTTTTTCTTTATAGCTGAAATTGAATTCATATTTGGATCTTTGTTATGAGTTGTATTATTGTATTTCCCTATTATACCAGCTCTGTCTGCATGGAATGGATATCCTAACGACAACTGATGGATCAATTGCATCCCTCCTTTTCTTATTTCCTCAGAGACCTTATATCTTCAAATTAATCTCACTTGACCTGTCAGATAGTTCTTTAATGTTATTCCTTTCCCATTTCTAAACTTTTCTCAGTTCTCCTTTGTTTCAGTAATGCCTCCTGACTATTCATGTTATTTTATTAACTGTCTTTTTTAAAAACTCTCTTCCAGACTTATATATGTATCAGTTATATTGTGGCCTCTTAAATATGAATTTAGAATGAAGCATATGTGACAATTCTTGTTTTGACCCTGGGAAAAAGATTAACAACATAATTAACACTAAGGTCCTTAAAAGGGTGAAATTTATTTATGAAATTTATCTATTTATAAAATAGGACAATTGTGTTTTTAATTCACACCTATTTTTTATAATGCCACAGTTCACATATAGAGCTGATTATTAAGAAGATTATTAATAATATGATTATTAAATAAGAGAGAGACAGGATTCTTATCCTGATGTTGCTCACATTCTGTGGGGGAGCCAGATAATAGACAATTATAAAACAAAATAGGAAAATTGCAGGTTGTATTAAGTGCAATGAAAGAAGAGTTGAGAGATTTCTTGGTGGATGAAGAGAGTTTGCAGGAAGAGCTATATTATGTACTGTTCCTTACATTCCATGCAAGGAATTTAAATGATAGTTATCCAGTGAATAGAAGGAAGCTATCAAGTAGTCTTAAGTAGGGAAGTTACATGATCTTATCTATGCTTTTAAAAATTACTATGACTGATGTATGGGGAATGTATTGGAAAATAGCTGGAATAGAAACAGAGATACCTAAAGATACTATTGTAGATGTGTGAGTGAGAGGCCATCTTGATGGGTTGTGTCAAAAGAGGTAGAAACAGATCTAAGGCATATTTTAGAGGCCAAAATATATAGAACTTGGTGGTGGACTGCATGTAGGGGGCAAAATAAAGGGAGGGGGAAGAGATGATTTCTGGAATATTGGCTTTAGTGATGAGGTAGACAGCACTGCTGTTGGTGAACTGGGAGAGTCTGAGGGAAGAACAATATTGTAGGATGTGGGTTGGAGGATGGCAGAACCAGAGGCTCAGTTTTGGCTGTGTTCCATCTGAGAGGCCTGGCTGGCACCCACTTGTAGATGTCAAGTGGACTGGAGTGCAAAGTTAAAGTCTGAACTGCAGATAGACTGTTGGGAGATGGAAGCTATTTGTGTTGTTCCAAGCTGGATGGACTCACTTACATGGGGAGAGGAAAGAGAAGGGGTCTGATCTAAGCTGAGTGACTTCCAACATCTAGAGGTCAGGTAGAAGGGCAGGAGCCAACATCGGAAATTGAGGAGAAGCAGCCAAGGAATGAGTAAGAGGAAAACTGTGAGAAACTAGCCACATGGAAGCCAAGAGAGGGAGGATTTCCAAGGTCAGCACATGGAGCATGGTAAGGGCAGAGACAGGAGTGGCATACTTCTTCTATCTGGAGTCTTATAGGTTTTGCAACATTTCTTCTTATATATATTCATTCCTTATCACTAATGGAAAGTTTTACATGTATCTTAATAGACTTTGTATTTTTTTAGTATGTAGGGATAGCCAATATAGATGACATATCAATGAGCACCCATATCCCATCTTGTTTTTTTTTCAGAGGACACAGAAAAATCCCAAGTTTTCTAACTAGAGCAATTCCAAACTTATTATTTTAGGTCCAAGCTCATCATTGTCTGGCTTACTTGTTCCTTCTCTTATTCCTCTTCTTTTTCTCCCTTTTGTGGCACTGGAAACTGAATCCAGGGCCTCATGCATGCTAGGCATCTTCTCTTTATTTTGAACTCTTAGCTCCAGTGTTGTGGTTTGGATGTGATGTGTTCCCCAAAAGCTCATGTGTGAGACAATGTAAGAACATTCAGAGGTGAAATTACTGGGTTATGAGAGCCTTAACCCAATCAGTGAATTAATCCCCCTAATGGGGATTAACTGAGTGGTAATTGAAGGTGTGTATATTGTGATTGGAATAGATGGGCACTGGGGGCATGCCTTTAGGGTATACATATTTTTTATCAGGCAAGTGGAGTCTCTCTCTGTTTTCTGATCATCATGTGAGCCACTTCCCTCCACCACACTCTTCTGCTGTGATGTTTTACCTCACCTCAAGCTGGCTGTCTGTGGATTAAGACCTCTGAAGCCATGAGTCCCCAAATAAATTTTTCCTCCTTTAAAATTGTTCTTGACAGGTCCTTTAGTCACAGAAGTGAAAAAGCTGGCTAAACATTCAGTTTATACCAATTTCTTTACTTATTTTTTCCTTACATTCCAGGAACTTTAGCAAGCAATAGGAAAACAATGGTGAGCAAAACAGACATAGTCATGTAGACTATATTTTCAGTTTATGAAGTAAGCATACATACATTTTGTTTCTCCAAATCTTTCTACCTTATTTAGCTTGAGATCTTTGCTGCTTGGTTCATGGATTTTAGCCTTGCCCATTGTGCAGCATATACTGATACAGGTGATAAACCAGCGAACTATGTCAAAAGCACTCTCAATGTTACATTTGACAAAAAGTTTTGTATTTTTCACATAGCTTGTTATCCCATAAAAAGGTTAACAGCACAATTTTTTAAAAAACAAATTAAGAAGTATTTATAGGAAAAAAATGTTCAGTTACAAAATGAGATAAATACAATGAGGGCAAGAGATGATGGAGGCTCAGACTTACAAATCAACAATGGAGATGAAATCAGCAAGGCTTGGTAGTTGATTGGAGAGAAGGGTTCAGGGGGAAAAGAGGTATCAGGGAAAGCTCCATTTGGCTGGTTCCAGGTAGCTGGTGAGCCATTCATTGAAAAGGCATCTTTGGAAGAGGATAGAGTTTGAAGGGGACAGATTATGAGTTCAGTTTTGTCCGTGAGTGCTCATCCAATGTCTGCCTTTCCTGGAGAAAGGCTTCCCTGAATATTCAACCCTTTGCTGACTACTCTCACTCCTAGATTAAATAATGTTAGCAATTTCATATGCTTCAACCTATTACTGTCACAGTACTGCCCAGTGGCACTTAGCTTTACACTGTTTCTCTAATTGCTCTGTGTTATAAATGAAGACATGAAATCCATGTGAGTATAAATTCCATTATGATTATTTTTGTTTATTACAACTGACAACACGTGGCAGAGCATGGTGTTTTAAAACACTGCATACTTGGATTTCCTTGAGAATATCCTAATTATGGGTTAATTCAGAATCTATAAAAATTATTAGACAGTGGTATTTCTCAGGGCAACAGGAATGAATGAGTTTATTAATAAATGAATGATACACTCCACGGTTCTAATGGAATTTGTTCCCTATCTGAGTTGTGAAACCCTTATCACGTATCATGTTAACTGAGCCTCAAGTGAAACACAAGAGTGATGAACTTTCAAGAGTTTTCCCAGTCTGAAATTTTGCTTCTTGTGTGTTTTTCCCTTAGTACATTGTAAAACATCATCTAAGTTTGTGTCTTTAATAGAATCTGATAGTCTTCTCCATAGTGTTTCTCAAATTAGCTTCAGAAATTTCAGCATTGGAAAATTGGAATTTTTATTTTCCCAGCTGTTTAAATGTAATATATTTGAAGACAGAGGCACTGTCCTGTAAGTTTATAGCCTAAATAAATCTATTTTAAAGGTGTGCTGGTCAGAGGCCAGGTGGCATAATGGGATGACATATGAGCTATTCATATTTGAAGACCTGGCACTAAATTCATCTTGAGATGCCAGGAAAATGACTTTAGAGGTGTCAATTTGCTGGAGTCCTTGGTGGGCATCTGAGAACATCACAGATCTGCTGTAAGGTCTAACATAATGTAACCTCTGTAAATTATATTGCCACGTTAGCCACCTAAGGTACAAAAGGGCAGTCTGAATGACTTTAGGAGGCATTCCAAAATCTTGTTTTAATGAGTAATGAGAAGTTCAAGCTGGCCTTCAAGAAGACCTGCCTAATCTAAAGGGTTGTATGTAGGACTGGGAGTTGAAATTTAAGCTTTTCCATTTCTCTAATCTTTATCTGGCTCATCAGTTATTCAACAAGTACTTACTTAAGCCCCTTTCTGTTGTCATTTTAGGCATGAATTTTCTAACAAAACCAGTTACCTTTCCTTCCCTGGCTTCAATTCTCCTGCAAATGCCAATAATAATATTTCAAAGAAGTGTTGTGAAGAACTTATTGGTACTCCAAAAAATACTATGATAACCCTGTCTTAAGTACTTGTAAAATCATCTCTCAATAATCCCAAGGTGCTTAATTGGACTGCTTATCTGAAGATCTTTTGCTTTTTTTCATTTTCATCTGCCAAAAGGGTCTAGTAATTACATGCTCAGTTTCCATTTGAGTAACTTTGAATTATTTTAAAGGCCATCATCATTAATTCATATTTAATATCTGAACCTAAGCTTTCCTTATGGTAGTAATACATTGTGTGCTAGCCAGAACCATCACTTAATTTGAAAAAGCATAACATGCTCAAAGGTACCAGTCAAACTTTGTTTTTTACTGTGGAAATGAAATTTAGTCAGAGACTTACCCTCTATTAACTCTACCCATTTAGTTCTACTCCTTTTGTATTTAGCCTTGGTGCTTTGGATAAAATGGTATGGTTAGTGATTTGTTGTCAGATGGGGCTCAAGTGAAGAGGGTAGTGATAATGGACCATGACAGCTGATGAGGGGCAATCCTGGACAAAGTGCGTCCTTTTTCTCTACCCAAGAGGAGGGTTCAGTCTGAAATTAAGCTGCACAGGGATCTGTGGCATTTCTAAGGAGTCCATCTAAGTTGATAAGCTGTTTCTAGACTCTCTTCTTTCCAGCCATCCTACAGTTAGCTACAGACATCCTTCATGAATTGCAGAATACTGAGGGAGGAAGATGGTTTCACATTTGACTTTTCTTCACCTCAATTTTTTTTCTTTATCTCTGTTAGGATCTCAGTATGCTTATGTCAGTGAGCATCTATGATATAATCCTCGACTTACAACATCCCAAGTTTTATGATATTAGCCTGTTGATTGCTTGGTGGCACCCTTTGATGGCTCATGAAGTCAGTTCATAAAACCAAGGTGAGCCGGCTACAAATAGAAATTATTTAACTGAAAAGGTGGTTTGGAGGTAAAATATACTTCAATAATTATGTCTTGGAATTAAAAATTCATTTATTCTACAAATCTTTATGGAGTACTTACTCTGTGCTCATTATCATACAAGAACCTGGGTACAATGAACAAAATAAACAAAGACCATCCTGATAAAGTATCCAGACTAGTGAGGAAGGAAATAGTACAAAAACAGCAAAAAAGATAAACTGTGATATTATGAGGGCAGTGAGTAGGGTAGTGTGATAATGGTAGGTAAAGGAGGTTCTCAGACCTTTCTGAGTGGGAAACATGTAAGGTGAGACAGGAAAGTTGGAAAAGAGCTAGCATATGACAATCCCTTGGTGGTCTCAGGAGTAAGAGCGGGGATTGGAGTGGTGGACATTCAAGTTTAAGGGAACAGAACACGCAAAGGACTTGATGGAGGTAAGGAAAGGAGGCCCATGTGTTCGGGGACAATGCTATGAAGTAGCATCGGTTAGGTGGGCAGGAGCCAGATTTTAAAGGAGGCCTTTTTTCAAACTTTGGGTTTTATTGGAAATGAAAATTCTCGAACTGGGCCACTTTTTAGATGAATCTTTTATTTCCTAGACCAAATGAAAGGTGACAGTCTTAACCTTGAATAGCCAGTCTATATTCACAGTCCAAAATAATTGTGAGCAGAGCCAGAAGCATGTTGAAAAAGCATTTTGTTATATTCAAAAGGCCTGCCACTGCTCAGTTCTCAGGCATTTATCACTTGAAAGTAAAGGAATAGAAAAGTTTAAAAGGCTGCTGCAGTAACACTTGGGAAAATGAATAATTTAAAGAGAATGAAATCATGAATAATGAATTTAAAAAAAGAAACCATGCTTGTGATTAGAGATTCATAATTTTCATTTTACAGCAAAATAGAGTTGACTGCCATACATTCCTGACTGACTTGTCTAAGTACAATTAGGCCCAACACATTAGTGCCTTGATGTGCAGGGTTAGGACTGGCTTCTTGTGCCGAAGCCATTAAATTTTAATGTATTCAGGTTAAGCATAAGTGGTCACAGATGATTCATAATGCTTCTCCCTGCTTTTGGTGAAAATGATCGTCAGGAAGAGAATTGTCCCCAATGGCCACACTAATCTTCGTAGTTGATTTCCTAAACATTTTTGTGTCCGTAGGAGACCAGGAATAAACATTGCACAGCTGATGGGTAAAGCACTATGATAATTGCTCAGAAACCGCAGGAAATTTGATGATGATAAAGTAGAACTCTGTGACTCTTGACATTTATTTTTAAATTCTTAGTGTCAGGAAGATACAAGTGATATAAACTGCTCTTTAAGAATAGAATTAGTCAACAATGAGGCTTTTTTAACCTCTTTTTCTTCTCTAAGAAATAAATGCCAAGAGTTGCCACAGTATTATAATCTCTTCATTTAGCTATCAGGCACAGAGGCAGAATGAGCCGGCAGGCTTACCTGGCTGAAGTTTTGGACAGCAACTTAACCCAATAAAAATAGGATTATGGCTTGGACATATGAGATTTAACAGTCCAATAATTACCCAAAAGCCCACCTGACCCAATCACTATCCAGGTACTAGAAATCTCAGTCACATATGCTGCCAGATGAGTTTCTTTATCTTATGCAACCCATAGAAACACATATGGTCTGCTCATTTCCCTCCAAAGCTTGATGTACTTCATGGCCTCCCAGTTAACTCCCAGTTACTCACCATGACTCAGGGTCCAATCATGATATCAATTCTAGCTCTCTAGCCCCTTCATTCTACTTGCCACCAGCAACTTATGCTGCTATCATTCTCACCCAGCTGCAACTCCCAGAAGGAACCATTTCCACCCCTTGTTTTCAGGTCTCCCTTGTCCCCAGCCTTGCTACTCTTCTGCCTAGGATTCCCATCTTGCCTGCTCCATCTAACTGACCCCTGTAGTCCTTCACAGCACTGATATTTTCTAAGGCCATCCATGTTCCCTGCCTCTACCACAGTACCTAACACTCCTTTCTGCCTGAGTCATATCTTTGACCCTGTTTCCCCAACACACCGTATCTACAGTCACATTGTATTATAAAGATCTTTTCTCATACCCCAACCCTGCTGTGGACTCCATGGAGATAGGGATTATGTTTCTTGCTATTGGTTACCCCTAGCTCTTAGCAGAGTCTGCCCACAGGAGATGCTTGGTGAGGGACAGATCAGTGTACATAGTGTAGTAGTATATCTTTCTTGGCTCTGATATTATGTAGAACAACTGGATCTTCTCCAAACCAGTCTAAGGTATTACACTAGATAATTCTGGGTAGGAACAAGATAATGAAACTTAATTCAGTCTTCCTATCACATTACAGACAATTTGATTGCTTCCTTTTTTAAATGAAAACATTTTTTTTTACAGACCTTTTGCTTAATGAAGAAGCATGGTTCCAACTTGTAACTCTGTGAAATTCTCATGAGAAACATTCATTAATTACCTAGGATTAGCCACACCTGGGCATAGCTGTGGCTCAGGAGCTCTGAGCATTGCTTTTATCCAACCAAGGTCAAAATAAGCTGGTGCTGCTGCTTGCTTCCCCTGGCTCATTCATTACAGCTTCAGTAGAGGGGCCAAGGAAACAGTCTATTAAATAAAGCAATAGTATTTCAGGACTGGAAGAAAAATCTAAAAGTCTCCATTCTAATATTCTAGGCCCTTCTGTATCAAAACCATCCCAGAAAGATAGATGTCTATTCTTCAGTATCTCTAGGGATAGGCTTCTACCGCCTCTTAGTTTTGTATTCCATTAGCTTACCAGACTTCTCATCAGGAAGGTTTTTTCCCCCTAATGTTTAGCTTTAATCCCTTCTGTTGCAATTTAATCTCATTTCCTTTTGTCCTGGCTTCAGTGGAAATAAAAGACAAATACCCACCAGCACCTGACAACCCCTAGTTGTAATTGCAGGTGTCTGGCTTCCCCCAGGCCGCTTTTGCTTTCTAGTGCAATTAAACTGAATTTTGCCTTTTTCTTCTCATGTTATTCTTCAGAGACTCTAACTTTTAAACCTTTCTCTGCTTTTATTGCAACAAGTATCAGGGACCATACATTTCAGATGCAATATTGATATATACCAATGTTAAAGATTAGTTTTCATTATTAATATATTATACACAGTCCTCATATCTAGGTCTCTTCAAAATCAAAATAGCTACACAAAAGAAAATGAAATACTAATTTTTCTTCCTTCTGTGAAAAGGTGCCATTTGACCAAAGTTTCAGTCTTCAGACAAGACAGAATTTCATCTTCCCCAAAATTAAATGAATTGGCTTCCATTAAGTCCAATAGGTGCCATATTATATAGAACAGCCCTGAATCCTAAACCAACCTTGAAACAGCTAACCTACAAAAAATTAAAAGGCCTAATATCTTGGACATGTAGTGATAGCAGTTACAGAAAAAAGAAAGGAGACCAGTCTTAATATTCTCTTTTTAAAAAATAATCCATAATGCTAAAACCTAGGCAAATGCAATGGATCTATCATTGTAAATCAAAAATACTGTCAAAACAGTACTCCAGATTGTGTTAAGTCATTTCTAGGTTTCAAATGATAAGTTTGGATAGAATGAAAGAATTTGCAAGAATATGTGTCGATATTCACCAGATTTATGCCCCGGCTTTTAAGACCTCTGTGCATTTCACATTTCACTTCCACTCTAAACCAAGGTCAAGACCACTGAAATCTTAGATCTGGAAATGGGTTTATTGTTAGGATTAGTAACAGTTGTTTTGTTTTTAATTTATTATCATCATAATGGGACCATCATTCTAAGAGACAGCCTTTGAAAGAATTTGCAATCCCCACAAACACTGGAGGTAAAATCTACATTAAAAATAACTTTTGGGCTGGGGATGTGGCTCAAGCGGTAGCACGCTCACCTGGCATGCGTGCGGCCTGGGTTCGATCCTCAGCACCACATACAAACAAAGACGTTGTGTCTGCCGAAAACTGGAAAATAAATATTAAAAAAAAAAATTCTCTCTCTCTTTCTCTCTCTCTCTCTCTCTCTCCTCTCTCTCTTAAAAAAAATAACTTTTTTTAGTCACTTCTTAACATTATTCTGATCTGAAATCAAGACATTGAATAGAATAATCAATTTTGATAACTTTATTTTATAGACCACTGTACTACTCTCTCTCTGAAAATGGAGACAGTGTGGTGTTTATACTCCCAAAGAAATGGTGTGTGTTTTTGGCCTCTTTTCTGGTACATTAAAAGCAACTTTTTATACTGGTCTAGTGTAAAATTGATTCTTATGTGAATAACCCAATCCTCATGCCTGTTGAGTTGCACGCATGGGTCAGTTTAGCTGCAGCGTGTGCTATAAGTGATGGTGAAGGGAAGGAATGTCAGTAGGAGTGCAGCACAATGCCTGTGCCAGCCTGCATTCAGTGCTAAAGCAGAGTCACGAAATGTGAAACAAGAACTTCTTTGAACAGTGTTTGCTGTGGGCCTTGTTGCAGGATTGCAGTATTTGAGGAAGCACTAGCTAAAACTTCAGATCTCCAAATGTGGCTGCCAATAAGACCAAATACTTACCAAAACTTATGGTTTATTCATTTTAGCTTTCAAAGACTTGGAAAAAAATCTTGCCTGGAATTCATCAATTTAAAAAAATATATATTTCATTGTTTTTTTTTTTACTGAATCCCACTTTAAAGATGAAAATTTTGTCTTATTTTAAGCAATCTTCTCCCCCTTTTTGTTTTATTGGCTAATGAAAGGGAGGGAGTTTGTAACAGAGAGAGATTGAGATCCAGTAATTTTTATTGCATCTTGGTTATATTACTGATTAATGTAAATTGTCTGCTGTAGATCTGTTGTTCACTATTCATCCATGACCCCTTCTATCACCCTGTTTGTAACTCTCACCTATAATTCCTCTTGCATGTCTGACCTTTGAACACATTTTAATTTAACACAAGCAACAAATAATTTATTGGAGATGACGTTGTGTTTTAGGAACATGAATATTGAGGCAGACTGACCTGGATTGGTATCCTTGCTTATCATTTAATTTGTCATGTGATTTTTGAGCAATTAAATTTTCTGAGTCTCAGTTTCCTCATTTAATATCATGGTAGTGTTGCGACATATGCATGGAAGACATATCTTAGCCCAGGACCTGGCCCATGGGAAATGCTCAATTCATGCTAACTTTTTGTTTTATTATGACTGTTATAATGGAAAGTGATTTATTCCTTTTTGCGTCAGATGTTCTAAAACTGCCATGGAAGATTACATAAAGAAATTCTTGGCTTTAAAGCTTTAAAGCCCTGATCAATTTCTTCTGGAAAAGAGGTGAAAATGTTATGTGTGCTCATTCTATGATGAGAATAACAATCTCACAAATATTTCTATGTTGCCTTACCAGGCATTTGAGATTGAAAGCAGATCCAGCCTTTTTCTCCAAAAACTGAACTCATTGCTGGGAGATAATCTCTCTTTTTGAGGTAAAGAATGATTTGAACTAAGTTTTTGGAACTAACACTTAAGAATACCTGGCTGTAGAATTGCAGTGTAGATATAACATCAAAAGGAAATTTTTGCGTAGAGTGGTGGATGGGATGGGACTACTTGGAGAAGTAAAAATAGCCTAAAGATTGGAATTGAGTGAACATACTTAAATCTAGATTCTACTTACTAATTAGATGTCATTTGCTCTAGTGTCATTTCTAAATGGTGGTCATAATGCCTGCTTCATAAGTATATTGAAATGTCAAGAAAGATAACACATATAAAGTACCTGGACCCAATATCTGGTGCCCAGTAGGTGCTCAATAGATCCTAATTGTCCTCTGCCCTTTCTACAATGTTTGACAGATTTCAGTGTATAACTACTTCTTTTTTACTGACTTGCTCTGCTTTCTGTACTTTCTCACCTTGAGCCCTTTCTTCTGAGTCATTCCTATATTTGCCTATTTGGTATGAGGAAGACTGATCCTGACCATAAGTTGCCTAATAGAGTTTCCAGAAAATATGACTTAGAGAGAAATGATGTGGTAACTGTGTACCAGCTAAAACATTTGTGAGCTGGCAGAAAATGCATTGGTGCCAGGTAATGACTTTCCCCTCACTAAGTCTGTTGCAGTCAACAAAATGATGTCATTCAAGAGTTTGTTTTCTTTGGTTATTTCTCTTGGCTCCCTGGTCTTTGTTTTTTTCAAGTACACACAAAGATAGCAGAGATTGTCTTAAATTCTATATTTGTCTCATGAACTGCCAGATTGTTGGGTATATTCTTGCCAGTGAAGGAGAAGACATATATGCCATCACTTAAGTTTTAATGGCCTATCTTCAGGTCTGGCTTGGAGTCTTACATAACAGCCAGTATCCAAGTGAGTCAAAAGCAGAGCCCAGATCAATACAGAACATTAAGCCTATCATTTCCACAGATGTTTTAAGGATGACTCTAAAATATAGCCATAAATAAATCAGGACACCTCTTAGATAGCAATAACAGAATTTATTTATATACGTACAAGGTGGGAAGTGGAAAGGACTATGTCTCAGGGTCTGAGTTGGACCTTATTTACTGTTGGTGAAAAACAAAACAAAACACAGGGAGTGTGGTCTGCAGATAACAGCTGGATTAGTTTTATCTCTAAATGTCTATTTAGGTTTGGTTCCATTAAACATAGATTTTGTTGATTTCTGTCTTGTGGGTCACAGGCTGCACTCTATGCTTCCACACATTCACAGACACAATATTGATATGTACTGATGGGAAGGATTGATTCTTACTGCTAGGATGTTGAAATAATATTAAGTTGGTGATTAGAAAGTGCTAGAGACAAGTGCTAATACTTAAAAAAAATTCATGTACTTTCTTTGTTAAGTTTGAGCAGAATAAAATAGACACTAGTATTGCTTGTGTATATACGAGACTGTATGACCAATGTGATTCTGCAACCTGTACACTCAGAAAAATGAGAAATTATACCCCATTTGATTCAGATGTATGATATGTCAGGATCAATGTACTGTCATGTGTAACTAATAAAAAAATTTTTTAAAAAGTTTGAAAGCCATATACATATATATAGTGTAAATTACAATAAATTACAATGTAAGATTTCTCAAACTACATAATACATGACCTATGTACCTATAATATATACATATATATATGTATATATATATATATATATATGTGTATATATATATATATATATATATTATACATTTAATTATTTTTTAATTTTGTTGGAAAGTTTTTCCTGGAATATAGTAAATTTTTAGAGTAACATCATCCTTAAATCTCCCATTTAATGAGAGGAACCAGACATTTATAAAAAGGACCTTGTGACCAGAAAATTAAAGAGTAGTTTCTATGTCATTTGTTTGTTTTGAAGTAATATCTCTGATTGTGAAGGTAGAGATAAAAGAATCAGAGCCTTTTACATCTAAACACTTGTTTGCTATTTTCATAGCTCTGGTTATCATCAGAGTGCTATCGTTTTTTTTAAACAAGGAGAATTAGTAAGTCATTACTGGATATATACGGTACATTTTGCCAAAATTTTATACATATGTTATTAATATAAAGACAAAACTTTCAAATGAAAGACTCTAAATTGGCTTAAGTTTCATTGAAGAAGAATGTACATTTGACAAATTAGAGACATATTTTTTCCAAAGAAAATAAGAATATTAAGTCCTTTATATTGAGAACAACAACAGCCACAACATAAGGACATAAGAAAAATAACTGTAATGAGGAACTAAATTTACCCACGTGGTAAGTTCCTTCTCAGTGGTGGTTCATTGAGATAATGAGGACAATAAAAGGAAAAAGAGGAAGGGTACTTGGGTTCTGTTCCCTCTCAGAATGGAAGCCTGCTGTCATGTTAAAGTGGATCTAATTAAATGTGTGTTAGTTAAAGAATCCCTAAATCAGACCTCATCTGTTCCCCATTAAGTACAAGGTGAACCGACCTGAGGCCCTATCTTTATGCTTTTTCATTCCATCTTATGATATGGTGTTCTTTATTTGACCTGTGAATATGCAAACTCATTCCTTTTCTCAATAACATCCAAACTCAGCTGAGTTTCTCCCTTTTAAAAAATGTATATATTGCATATATTTGCCTGGATCCCAGGACTCTTCAATCACTATTACTATTTATTTCTACTTCTTTCAGAATCAAGCTTTTCTGAAGTAACCCACATTATTGTCTTTCTTTTTTTTTTCTTTCTTTTTTTAATTATTAGTTGTTCAAAACATTACATAGCTCTTGACATATCATATTTCATACATTTGATTCAAGTGGTTATGAACTCCCATTTTTTCCCCGTATACAGATTGAGCAGCACTGGTCTTGATGATCATTCCCTCCTCCTTGACCATTTTTCTTCCCCTGGTCTGTGACCTTGTCTCATCTCCTCCATTGCTCTCCTCACCCTCTTTTGTGGGCTTCTTTCTCTGCTTAACCTGATAAGTTGGTATTCCTTTAGGTTCTATCCTTGGCTCTCTTCTCACTGGGTGATCTTAATTTTTGTCATTGGTTACTTTATATATGTTGATGAATTCCAGATTTGGATTCTAACATTTGTCTCTCCCAAGCGGTAGTTCCATACATCCAATCACTTATTGGCTTTCCTCCCTTAAATATGATATAAGTACCTTAAGCTCAACATTTTCAGGAACTAAAGTTATCAGCTCCCACATTCCACCCACCTTTGCCCATTTTTCTTTGTATTTATATATCAGAATTGGTACCAACACCTGTTTAGCTGAAGTACTCAAACTAGAGTTAAACTGATATATAAAATCTCTTTCCTCCAACTGTTTGTCTCTGTCCCTACTGGCCACTGGCCTAGCACAGGCCACCACTTTTGCTATGTTTGCTTTTTTGCAGCAGCCTGTTCTCTCTTCCTCTCATCGTCTTTGATACATTTTCTGCATTTCAGAACATGTAGAAAGAATTCCCGTTGGCTTAAAATCTTACTTCAATGGCTCCCATCATTTCTAGGATTAAGTCCAAACTCCCTACCATGGGAAGAGACCCTTTGTGACCTCATGATCTCATCACTGCTTTCTTTTCTAGCCTTGTCTCTCATCACTCTGACATGAACAAGATGAATTTTCTCTTTAAACATTTGTTCATGGATGGAATTCCTGCCTCTTCCTATGTTACTGCTTAACCCTGGCCAGTTCCTAATTGACCTCATTTCTAAGTTTACATGATTCCTCTTCCAGAAGCTCTTGCTGACATCCCCACTTCCTCTCACTCACCCAGTTGAAGTTCTGTGTGTCTATGGATTCATATTGGTCACCCCTATCATAGACTTACCTTAGTGTAAGAGAATTGTCCTTTGACTCTCACCTTTCCCTCTGGATTTTAAGTTCCTTAAGGTTAAAGATTTTTTTTTTTTTTTTGCCATTGTTGAAACTCAGTAATTCCTGGAATATAGTGGATGCTTGAAAAATATTTCTTGGCTGGAGTGTAAGGGTGAAGTACCGTGACTTTTTTTTAACTGTTTCTTTAATGGTTTTGCCAGTGTTATCATGTATTAGATCTTCCCTCAGTTTCAGAATCTCTTCTAATTTCATATGAGAGCTTAACTTCAAAACATGTTGAATTGTATATACTATTAAAAGAAAAAGGGAAATACAGAATACTATTATGGTATCCTTCCCTTCAGGTAAGAAGGAAAGAATATAAGAAAATATGTGTTTACACCTTTATGCAAAAGAAATACAGGAAGGATAACTCAGAAACTAGAGAGATGGTTACCATGCTCATGGAAACAGTCAGCAACTCACCTGTTAAAGCAAGGAAGATGCTCCAAGGGCACTGGTCTTGGCAATGGGAAACATCCAAGTTAGGAAGAGAACATACAGAGTATTGGTCCTGAAGTTCAGAGACAGAGCACTAATTATCCCCACTGACACATAGTCCCTTAAATCACAGAAAACCTTCATGAGGAATGCTGCTGCAGCTGAAATTGCTGGGAAATCCAGTACTTTTCAATTTAGTTATTTTATTCTTCATTGATGGAAAGCAGTTACATTTTGAATGCATTATTTCTAATGACATTTCTGTGGTTTTTAACTTTTTAATAAATTTCACATAGGACAAGAGGTAATTTTTATATAAAGAACTAGGTAAAATAATTTGCTTAATTTAAATATAAGTAGTCACAATTAGTAAAGACACATCAATCTATTTTTGGTAATTTTTTATGAGTGGTAAAAGTTTAAGTTGCAAATTGATACTCAATTTGGGAAAATAGGTTTTAGATTTTCTTAAAATGCTTTGTTAAAATTTTAGGACAATATTTTCTTGACATCATTATTGGACTTTGCACTCTTTCATAATTATGTTTTAGAAAATATGCATAATCAAAATTAGTAGGTGTAGTCTCTATTAACACTGACAGTATAGGTCTGAAAGTTTCATGTATACCTGTTTTGACCCAAATTTGTGGAAGGACCATGTGTTAAGTTCTCCTTGTCTCCCTTTTTTTCATTAATTTTTGCTAAAGTGACTTTGCTATTAAAGTATATGCAAATATGGAAAAAATAGAGATGGTTACCTATAAAGTGAAAGATAAAGGGATGGAAAGAATAGGTAAGGTGGGAACAGGATAGCAGGGATGAGGAAGAATAGCTCTCTTCTGAGAATCTCTTTGTGTACTGCTTGGTTCCTAGAACCATAGTAATGTTTTGCATACCTGCTTTCCAAAATAAGTAGATAAATAAAACAACAATGTGTGGGAACCCAAAGTGTGATAGAAATTGTAATGAGCCTCTGTTGTGAATTAATAACATTAACAATGAAAGGAGTGGGAAGAAAGCACTAACCTGAGCATTTTGACTGGAGGCTGAGGGCAAAAAGAGATATATAAACAGAAACTGTACTCCACATTAGGGAATCTGTTGCTCAAAGGGGTGAGGGTTTTGAAATGGGTTTATATGTATACTAGGATTAAACAAAGAAGGTAGAGTTATGGAAGGGATGAACCTTGGACTGAAATCAGAGGTAGTATATGAAGTCATGGCTTTAAATCTTTATATATATATATATATATATATATATATATATATATATATATATATATATATATATATTCAGATATCTATACAGATTTATAGGTACAACAATAAAGTAGATTTGTGCGTATGTGCACATATGCACACAGTTTGATGTACATAATATCCCCTAGCTCTGACTGCTGAGAGGGCCTGGGAGCAGACATTTTAGCAATAATGAGAATACCTACTGCCCAGATTTGGGTTTCTAATTACAATCTCTAATAAAAGGACAGGCTAATTATAAAGATAATATATGCTTATGTTTTATATTCTGCTTTTTTTTCTTTATGGATCATAACTATTGTTCCGTGTATAGAAAAGTAATTTTCAAGATTCAAAGTACATCCAAATACAAGGGATTTTTACTGTTAGTTATCTTTGTGTTGCAGTGACCAAAATACCTAACAGGTACTATTTAGGAGTAAAAGTTTATTTGAGCTCAAGGTTTTTGAGGTTTAGTTTGTGGTGGGCTGATTCCATTGCTCTGGGCCCAAGCTGAGGCAACACATCAATAGCAGAAGGGCACGATGGTGGAAAACTACTCAGATTATTGTTGTCTGAAAACAGAGAGAAGAAAGGGGGAAGGGGCAGGTGCACCATTTCAGGGTACACTCCCAGTGACCCACCTCCTCCATCCACACCCCATCTGTCTACAGTTAACATCCAGTCAGTTCATGCAAACTAGAATTGTAGGTCACAGCTCTCACAGTCGAGTCATTTCACCTCTGACTATTCCTGTATTAATATAGGCACTTTGGGAGGATACCTCATATCTAAACCATAACTTTTATGTTAAAGATAAACATTATAAGAAAAAAAAAGAAATGGTAGTTTTGTTTTTGCTTTTCAGAATCAGGGTAGTTAGATCTATTTCTGTATCTTCTATTTAGTTACATTAGGCCATCTGTTTATACAGGTTCCATTGTTATACTTCTAATTATAATGTGTTTAAATATCTTATAGAGTTTAAATGTCTTATAAAGTCCCTTCCTCTATGGCTCTTCGTTTTTTAAAGTTCTTTTTTATTATTTTCTTGCTTGTTTAATATTGTAAATTAACTTTCTAATCATCTTGTTAGGCTCTAGATTGGGGGAGGGTGACTTGATATTATGTTGTGGGGAGGAGCATGGCCGATAAATTAACATGGGGAAAACCAATATCTTGTGACACAGGATCTCTGTGTCCAAGCACAGTATATTATTAGGATATATATTGTATACAATAGAATGTCCTGATTTATATGTATAGTTAGATGAATTTTGACAGTTGTTTCCACTCATGTAATCACTACCTAATCATGATACAGTACATTTTTCTCAACTTAGAAAGTCCCCTCTTGGCCTTTCTAGTCTCACTTCCCCCATAACCCCATATAATATTTACATATAGGATTTTTTTGTGGAACTATGTTTTCATGTATATTGGGTAAATATCTAGAAATGGAAGTACAAATTAATTGATTTGTGTAAATAGGCACATTTTACACACCACAACATTTTTTTGAAGTTATAACTTGGGTTTGTTGTCTACTCTTAATTAAAAGGAGATAATCTCTTTTCACAAGTTGGGTGCTTTATCTGGTTCCTATTGTTATTCCACCTTATCTGACTTGAACAGAGCTGGTGATAGCATGATTAACCATTATGAACTCTAGGACTTCAGGCTGGTAAATATTTTTCTCTTTTAAAAAATAAAATGATTTAAAAACTAGATTACACTCTTTCCTAAGGAAAGAAGAACAGAGAAGAATTTGATGCTACATGTTCTCTGTTGGCATCTTATTCATTTTAGCCTTTAAGAGGGTAAAAGCATGGTGATCTCCTAGATTCAGTTCCCTTGCATGAAATGGTTTCTCAGTATTTGGAAAGCCTTAAATCCAAGTCTCTTTGCTAAAAAGGCTTAGTGCTTGATTCTGGCCTATCTTTGCCCATTCATTTTATTTTTGTTTTCATTATTTATGATAATTTTGTGATGTTATAGAGAAAACTGAGTCTTAGAATTTGTAAGCAACTTGTCTGAGGTTGTGTAGCAGTGATAAGGTCAAGCTAGTAGGAGATGAGCTAGCTAGACTCCTGACTCCAGTACTCATTCAACCCTACCATGCAGAACAGTTCCCAGCTGGGCAGTATGACTTTAGACCCAAGAAATAATAAAAATCGTTCAGCTATGGTTTGAGGAGGAGCAACAATCAAGGACTGCTTCTTTCTTTTATACAGAGTCATCTCCTGAAGACCCATTTAATACTATCTTCACTTCTCTCCATGTTTCTCTTATTTTAATGGAGCACTATGCTATCTAATTGAAGCCTAGTTTTAGAAACTGAATGTGTTATCACTTGCCTTGCACAATCTCTATGCCATAATTTGCAGCAAAAATGTTAACAAGTTCAGGTAGGAATTCATGCCTTTATGTTACATTACTTTTAAAAAGGACTCATTGTCACAGCCCTGTTCTGAGATCCATGAGCTGTTAAGATCTGTCCCCTATCAGTATAGAAGCGTTCACATTTTCTATTTCTCTGGAACAAAGGGAAATGGTGTATGTAATCTTTTATCTGGACATAGAATATATTCAACAAAGAAAAAAGCATAAGCAAGAAGAGCAGAATGAAGCATTGGAGCCTGCAGGAAGTGTGCATTAAAAGCATTGGAAAATGAAAATCCTCAGTGTCCTGTGTCCAGAGGAGGGAATTCTGCCCAGTGTTGGGCTCTACTTTCCCAGACGTCTGCAGGGCTGTCTGTTTCTCTGCATTCAGAAAGCTTAAGTTTGCTCTTTGGCCCTAAGTCCTGACAGCTTGAAAACCTTAATATTGGACATTCTTATTTGGAATCCCTAATTAAAGTGGGAAGTTTTGAGGGGCCATCCTTGTCAGTGTCTAGCTTGGAAGTTATCCTGTACTTCCGGGACCTCCAAAACCTAGCCATTTCGTCCTCTGAAACACTTCATTATGAGCTGAAAAGGAGTCAGTACAAAAGACCCTATTCTATCTAAGATGGAACAAGACAGTGTGTTTGTCTTATTTCCCAGATCTTAGGGTCACCAAGCCATTCACCATCTCCAGTTGGTCTTGTTTATTTGTGTCATGCAGAGGGAAACTTATTCTCTAAATTGAGAATTTAAATATGTTTATGGCACCCTTTAGAAGGTTTGGCCTCAGTTTATATCACAGGCTTGTCTTGAAGCACTGAGGTTTGTTTTCCATCAAATTGAGCCTCAAACATAAAGAGAGTTTCAACAGTGGCTGGGATATTACCTGTCATTTTAATGATCAGATGATAAGAAGTTAAATTATGAGATGACCTGGACAACAACCAGACTTCAGAATCCATTTCAATAGAGTGTTAGTGAGCTTCTCAGTACCCTTGACAATGGCAGAAAAAAAAATATATATATATATATATATATATATATATATATATATATATATATATATATATATATATATAAATAAAATGTCAGCCATGCTTTTCAAGACAGAGAATTGCCCAATTCCCTCTACTTCTTTAAGCCTAAGGCAAATGTTTGTTTAAATACTTAAATTAATACAGTTTATATTCAACTGGATGAGTTTCATTCATTTGGGACAGAATAACCACCAAAAGAGGTAATCTATAGTGTTGTGTCATAGTTAGTGTGTTCTTCATGAAGAACTTTCTTTTATGTGTCAGTACTCATAAAAGGAAAACCAAAAAAGCAACAAAAAGCTTTATTTATCATCTATTTTTAAAACTAATTTATTTACAAAAATAAAAATAATAGTAACTAATACTTTTTGACAATTGTTATACACCTGGCATATCCTTAGGAAGATTGTAAAAATCTTACAAGGCAGGTACAGTTATTGGCCCCACTTTATAGATGACTAAACAAGGTTAAGTTATTCGCCTAAGAACATTCAGCTGTGGAGCTGAAACTGGAGCCCTAGAATCTCAGTCCAGCATGGTACTCTTGATATCCATACAAGATGGTTTTTCGATTTAAAGCTCAGTCCTTCCAGGTAATGTAATTAGTGGTGGACAGGTCTACTAGATGATCACTTAGAACAGAAAGTTAATCATGTGGCCTTGTCTAGAGAGACAGTGAAAGAAACTGACTTTTTAAAAATGGGTGTTTTAGCATCCACATAACTTTAATTATAGGCACTGTGAGGGTAAGTTTATAAAAGCTGGGTAGAAATGGAGTTAGGTAGCAATCAAGAAATAAGATTTCTTATTTGTATGGAAAACAATTGCTATTCCTTATGTCTCCAGATGAGACTTTGTTTTTTTCTTTTTTAAGTGATGGTTATCCATATGCTGCTCATAAGAGACAAGAGAAAACATCAAAGAATCTTACAAAAGACTGAACCAGAGAGTGTCATGGGAGGTTGTTAAAGGATAATTTCACCAAGAGGAAATTTTTTACCAATCAAACTGGCATATGGGAGTTATTCATTTGTCTCTTCCAGAAATAGTTGAAAGGTATACAACAAAAATCATTCTGGTTTGAACATATATAAGGAGATGATTTTGGCTGAGATGCTAAAATAATTCTGAACTTTTTTAGTTTTGTATGTGTAGGATTTTCATGAATATCACTAAGACCCATGATTCAGTAACTTAGAAGGTTAGAGCTTAACCCTTTCTGTATTGTGGCCTAGATTATTCAGAACGAAACCTTTGGGGAAAGTAAAGATTGAACATTGGCAAGTAGTTATACCAAGCTGTGTTATATAGCCAGTCATTATCTATGACCTTCAAAGAAAGTGTTGGCCTGACATTTGCTGAAAGTTTTGTGTTTTGTTTTGTTTTGTTTATGTGTGTGTGTATGTGTGTATGAGGGTGGCAGGGGGGAGAACATGCACATTTGATAGAAAGTGACAGGAAGAGAAAGGAAGGGAGGAAGATAGGGAGGAATAAGAAAGGAAAGGAAAAAAGAAAAGAAAGAGAAGAACCATTTCTTTAGTTCTAAACAGACTATTTTAAACCAATAAACTTTGTACTCATTTTAGAGAGAAAATATTATAAAGAGTGATACACTCCTCAAGAGTATAAGGGAGATTTGGGAACAAGGGCCTGACTTTGGGCTTGAAGCATAAGAAATTTTACAGAGGTGACTGGGACAGACTGAAAGCTGTAAACAGGACATAGAACCATATTTTTGTTTGGATTTGTATCCACACTCTAGCACTAACTGGCTATGTACCCTGGCACAAGTTGTTTAACTCCTTGGTACTTAAGTTTTCTCATCTGTAAAGTGAAGATAATAATGGCATAATCTTATATCAGTATTGATATCTTAGCATATCATTTAGGATAGCACTTGTCTCTTAAAAGCACTTGATAAATATTAGCTGTTGTTGTTATTGCTTTTCTTTTCTTTTTTTTTTTTGGTACGAGGGATTGAACTCAGGAATGCTTACATCCCTAGCCCTTTATATTTTGAGACAGGGCCTCACTAAATTGCTGAGAGCCTTCCAAGCCTCTGGGATTACAGACTTGTGCCATCAAGCCCAGCTCAGTGTTTCCTTTATCATTATCATAGTTCTTATTATTCACTAAACTAATTCATGAAGAACACGAATAAGGCAATCAGGGGAGGACATTCCTAGCAGAGACACATTTTAATCTAGAGCAAAGGAGAAACCAGATTTTATTCCGAAAACTAACCATAAGATCTTTAGAGTGAGATGTATAACAGAAAGTGTGTAGATGTTGTAACCCTGATTCCTGGATGTTTAGATGACATCATTTTTAAATTTTTAAAAACACTATGTGCATCCAACATGTGTTTGAAGAAATTATACCCACTTTGCTTGTTGCCTGACCCTAAGGGGCTAGAATCAAATAATTTATCAAATAACTCCTGGCTTGCCCTCTAATAATTTCTTTATTCAGAAGTTCACTGCTGACTCTTTGGTGTGCCTTGATATCAGTGATATCTAATATTCTTATATATAAATGGGACTATTTCTAGTATTTCTGTGCTATCCCATTTCCTGTGTTTTTCTGACACTGACACCAATGTCATTGTAATTGTTATAATTGTGAAATATCTTATAAAATCAATGGTACAAATTTCCCATCACTATTATTTTATTCACAATTTCTTGATTCTATTTCTAATACTAGGAACTTTAGCATCATATCATTGAATTTAAAATAGCCTTTGGGAATTTAGATTGGAAGTACACTAAAATTTGAAGCCAGTTGAACTTATTGTATTTTTTGTCTATCTATTCAAATCATGAATATCAATCTATAAATATTTAATTCTTATCCTATAGTTCTTGAAATTTATTTTTTTACTTTTCTTTTCCCTAATAATTACTTTCTAAAAATCTAATTGAGGGCCGGCGGTTGTGGCTCAGTGATAGAGCGCTTGCCCAGCATGCATGAGGCACTGGGTTTGATCCCTGGCACCACATAAAAATAAAAACAAGTACAATAAAAGTATTGTATCCATCTACAAGTTAAAAAAATTAATTGAGTATTTTTTCTTTTTTAAAAAAAATAATTAATTTTGTAGTAGAATGCATTTTGATGTATAGCACACAAATGGAGCACAACTTCTCATTCCTCTGGTTTTACATGGTTCAGAGTCACTCCATTAGTGTATATGTATATAGGGTAATAATGTCTGTCTCTTTTTACTGTCCTTCCCATCCCCAAGACCCCACCCCTCCCCTGATTCCCCTCCACACAAACCAAAGTTCCTTCATTTTTCCCTATCCCCCTACCCCACTATGGATTAACATCTACTTATAAGAGAAAACATTCAGCTTTTAGTTTTTGGGATCAGCTTATTTCATTTAGCATGATATTCTGTAGTTCCATCCATTTACCTGCAAATGCCATAATTTCATTCTTATTTAAGGCTGAGTAATATTCCATTGTGTATATGTACCACATTTTCTTTATCCATTCATCTGTTGAAGAGCATCTAGATTTGTTCCATAGTTTAGCTACTGTGAATTGAGCTGCTATAAACATTGATGTGGCTTCATCACTGTAGTATGCTGATTTTAAGTCCTTTGGGTAATAACCGAGGAGTGGGATAGCTGGGTCAAATGGTGGATCCAGGGCTGGGGTTGTGGCTCAGCAGCAGAGTGCTCACCTAGCATTGTGAATCCCTGGGCTCAATGCTCAGCACCACATAAATATAAATAAATAAAAGTATTGTGTCCAACTACAACTAAAAAAAATAAATATTTTTTTAAAATGGTGGATCCATTCTGTTTTCTCAGGTATCTCTATACTGCTTTCCAGAGGGATTGCACCAATTTGCAGTCCCACCAACAATGTATGAGTGTACCTTTTTTCCCCCACATCCTTGCCAACACTTATTATTGTTTGTATTCTTGATAATTGCCATTTTGACTGGAATGAGATAAAATCTTAAGAGTAGTTTTGATTTGCATTTCTCTAATTACTGGAGGGAGGTGATAAATTTTTTCATATTTTTGTTGATTGATTGTATTTCTTCTGTAAAGTGTCTGTTCAGTTCCTTAGCCCATTATTTATTGAGTTATTTGGTTTTTTGGTGTTACATTTTTTGAGTTCTTTTTATATCCTGGAGATTAGTGCTCTGTCTGAAGTGCACGTGGTAAAGATTTTTCCATTCTATAGGCTCTCTCATCACATTATTGATTGTTTCTTTGCTGAGAAGCAACTTTTTAGTTTGAATCCATCCCATTTATTTGTTCTTGATTTTACTTCTTGCACTTTAGGAGTCTTGTTCAGGAAGTCAGGGCCTAATCCCTCACGATGAAGATTTGGGCCTACTTTTTCTTCTATTAGGTGCAGGGTCTCTATTCTAGTGTCCAAGTCTTTGATCTACTTTGAGTTGATATTTGTGCAGGGTGAGAGATAGATGTTCAATTTTATTCTGCTACAAATGGATTTTCAGTTTTCCCAGCCCCATTTTGTTGAATAGGCTATTTGTTTTCCAATGTATGTTTTTAGTTCCTTTGTCTAGTATGAGATAGCCATATTTATGTAAGTTTGTCTCTGTGTCTTCTATTTTGTACCATTGGTCTATATGTCTATTTTAGTACCAATATCATGCCATTTTTGTTACTATTGGTCTGTATATAGTTTAGGGTCTGGCATTGTGGTGCCTTCTGCTTCATTCTTCTTGCTAAGGACTGCCTTGGCTATTCTGGGTCTCTTATTTTTCCAAATGAATTTCATGATTGCTTTTTCTAGTTCTATGAAGAATGTCTTTGGTATTTTTATAGGAATTCTATTAAATCTGTATCACAGTTTTGGTAGTATGGCCATTCTGACAATATTAATTCTTCCTATCCAAGAACATGGGAGATCTTTCCAACTTCTGAGATCTTCAGTTTCTTTCTTTAGTGTCTTATAGTTTTCACTGTATAAGACTTTCACCCTTTTGTTATATTGATTCCCAAGTATTATATTTTTTAAGGTATGGTAAATGGGCTGATTTTTTAAATTTCTCTTGCAGTAGATTCGTTGCTTATGAATAGAAATGCACTTTATTTACAGGTATTGATTTATATCCTGCTACTTTGCTGAATACATTTATGAGTTCTACATGTTTTCTGCTGGAATTTTGTGGATCTTCTAAATATAGAATCATGTCACCAGCAAATAGTGATAGTTTGAGTTCTTCTTTTCTTATGCATATTCCTTTAATTTCTTTTGTCTTTCTGATTGCTCTAGCTAGAGTTTCAATAACAATGTTGAATAAAAGTGGTGAAAGAGGACATCCCTGTCTTGTTGCAGTTCTTGAAATGCTTTCAGTTTTTCTCCAGTTAGAATGATGTTTGCCTTGGGATTAACATAGATAGCTTTTACAATGTTGAAGTATGTCCCTACTATCCATAGTTTTTCTCGTGTTCTAAACATGAAAGAGTGTTGTATTTTATCAAGTGCTTTTTCTGCATCTATTGAGGTGATTTTTATCTTTAAGTCTATTGATGTGATGAATTATGATTATTGATTTCCATATGTTGAACCAACCTTGTGTTCCTGGGATGAACCCCACTTGATCGTGGTGCTCTAATATGTTGTTGTATGCAGTTTGTCAGAATTTTATTGAGAAGTTTTGCATCTGTGCTCATCAGGGATATTGGTCTGAAGTTTTCTTTCTTATGTCTTTGTCTGATTTTAGGTTACTAGCCTCATAGAATTTGGAAGGGTCCCTCCTTTTCTATTTCATGGAATAATTTGAGAAGTATTGGTATTAATTCTTCTTTGTAAGTCTTATAGAACTCAGTTGAGAATCCATCTGGTCCTAGGCTTTTCTTGATTGGTAGGCTTTTGATGGCATCTTCTATTTCATTACTCCTGATTCAGTTTGGGCAGCTTTCTCATTTCTTATTTCTCAAGAAACTTGTCAGTGTCTTTGATATTTTCTATTTTATTGGAGTATAAATTGTTAAATTACTTTCTAATTATCTTCTGTATTTCAGTGGTATCTTCATGATATTTCCTTTCTCATCATGAACTTTAGTAATTTGAGTTTTCTCTCTCCTTCTTTTTGTTAGAATGGCCTACAGGTGTATCAATTTTATTTATGTTTTTAAAGAACCAGCTTTTTGTTTTGCCAATTTTTTTCAGTTGTTTTCTTTTGTTTCAATTTCACAGATTTCAGCCCTGATTTTAATTTTTTCCTGTCTTCTACTAATTTTGGTATTGATTTTTTTTCTTTTTCTAGAGCTTTGAGATGTAATGTTATGTCATTTATTTGTTGACTTTTTCTTCTTTTAATGAATGAGCTTAATGGAATGAACTTTCCTCTTAGCACTTCCTTCATAGTGTCCCAGAGATTTTGATAAGTTGTATCAGAGTTCTCATTGACCTCTAAGCAATTTTTTTATCTCCTCCCTGATGTCTTTATGTGTCATTCAGTAGCATATTATTTAGTCTCCAAGTGTTGGAGTAGCTTCTATTTTTTATTTTATCATTGATTTCTAATTGCATTTCATTATAGTCTGATAGAATGCAGGGTATATCTCTATTTTATTGTATTTGCTAAGACTTGCTTTGTGGCATAACATATGGTCTGTTTTAAAGAAGGATCCATGTGCTGCTGTGGAAAAAAGTGTTTTCACTTGTTGATGGTTAGAATATTTTATATATGCTGTTAAGTCTAAATTATTGATTATATTATTGAGCTCTATGGTTTATTTGTTTAGTTTTTGTTTGAAAGATCTGTCCAGTGGTGAGAGAGGTGTTATAAAGTTGCCTAGTATTATTGACTTGTGGTCTATTTGTTGAAATTCAGAAGGGTTTGTTTGATATACATGGAAGTTCCATTGTTTGGGGCATAGATATTTATGATTGTTATGTTTTTGTATGATTCCCTTAAGCAATATGAAATGACCTTCTTTATCCCTTCTGACACTTTGGTTTTTAGTCTACTTTATCTGATATGAGGATGGAAACCCCTGCTTGTTTACATGGTTCATGTGAGTGGTCTGTTTCTTCCCATCCTTTCACCTTCAGTCTGTGGACATCTTTTCCTATGAGATAAGTCTACTGAAGTCAGCATATTGTTGGGTCTTCTTTTTTTAATCCAATATGCCTGTCTATGTCTTTTAATTGATGAGTTTAGGCCATCAGCATTCAGAGTTATTATTGAAATATGTTTGTATTCCTGGTCATTTTTATTTATTTTTGGTTTTTAACTTGAGTTGGTTTCTCCTTTGTTTGGCTTTTCATTTAGTGTAGTTCCTCCTTTTCTGATTTTCATTATTGTTTTTCATTTCCTCCTCATGGAATATTTTACCAAGAATGTTTTGTAGTGCAGGCTTTCTCATTGAACGTTCTTTTAACTTTTATTTTTATTTTTTTATCTTGGAAGGTTTTTATTTCGCCATCAAATCTGAAGCTTAATTTTTCTGGATATAAGATTCTTGGTTGGAATCCATTTTCTTTTAGAGTTTGGTCTATGTTGTTCCAGGATCTCCCAGCTTTGAGTGTCTGGGTTGAGAAATCTGCTGAGATCCGAATTGGTTTCCCCCTGTATATAACCTGAAACTTTTCTCTTGTGGCATTTAAAATTCTATCCTTATTCTGTATGGTAGGCATTTGCATTATAATATGCATTGGTGTGGATCTGTTGTAGTTTTGTACATTTGGTGTCCCATAAGCTTTTTGTATTTGATTTCCATTTCATTCTTAATGTTTGGGAAATTTTCTGATATTATTTCACTGAAGAGATTGTGCATTCCTTTGGTTTGTATCTCTGTGCCTTCCTCTATGCCAATAATTCTTAAATTTGGTCTTTTAATGTTATCCCATAATTCTTGGATGTTCTGTTCATGGTTTTTTACCATCTTCATTGTGTGGTCAACTTTATTTTCAAAAATTTTGTCTTCATTGCCTGAGGTTCTGTCTTCCAAGTTGTCTAGTCTAGTGGTGATGCTTTCTGTTGTGCTTTTTAATTGGTTTACTCTTTCCTTCATTTTGAGGATTTCTGTTTGATTTTTTTTTTCAGAGTCTCTATCTCTTTCTAGAAGTTATCTTTTGCTACCTGTATTTGCACTCTTTTTTCTTTGGTGGAGTGATCAGTTGTTGTCTGTATTTGCTCTCTAATCTCTGTTGGATTTATCAATTGTTGCCTATAGTTTCTCTCATATTTTTCTGTGCTTTGCAGATCATTTCAATTATGTATGTTCTGAACTCCTTTTCTGACATTTCATCTACTGAGCTGTCAATGGATTCTATTATTGTAGCATCTTGGTTTGTTTGGGGCATTTTTCCCCCTTGTTTTTTTCATGTTGTTCACGTCTCTTTCTCTCTAGCAGTGCAAATCTGAGGTGTTACAGTTTCTATGCTATAATCTTATAGTGTCCCTGCAGGTTACCAATACCTTGCCTCTGGTGTAACCAGGTCTATCAGGGACCTTGTTGATGGTCTTACCATTCCTGGCTATTGTCTCTAGATGGAAGCAGGCTGGGACAGCAGTGCATTGGTAGATGGGTGGGGGGCACTGCTAAGTCAGTCTCCTCCTCCAAGCATCAGGCTGGGGTCAGTCTGAATATCTTTTTCAATGTAATGTTTTTCAACTAGATACTATTAATGTAGAGGAAAGTTATCAAGATTTTTTATATTTATGTTTGTATGTGTTTGTGAGTGATGTTGAGAATTGATCCAAGGGCCCTGTGTATGCTAAACATGCACTCTATCACTGAGCTATGCCTCCCACCCCATATCTATATATCTATATATCTATATATCTATATATCTATATATATATATATATATACACTTTAATCTTCCACTTGTTCTAATAGACTCTTATTTCATATTCTTGGAAAATTTTTAGATATTCCCTCATATCATTTAGAAATTATGATCACTACTGTTTCTCTAAGGCATACATTTCTTTTTTTCTTATTGTACTTCTTTGAATTTCTAGAGGAGTATTAAATAGTAGTAGTGATAACCAACCAAACTTCTCACCTTTAACCTTTCTAATGTGATCATTTTTTTTTCTGCTTTGCTTATACATTTTATGTCACCTATTAATTTCCGGTAGTTTTCGGGTAGTTTACCAAAAGTGGATGTTGAGTATTATCCCCTATGAGAGTCTTTTTTGATATATTTATTTGATGAAATTATATTGATTGAATTGTTTTTCTTTTCTGGAGTAAACTTCTTATTATTATGTTTTTAAAAATATAATGCTGAGTTTGATTTTGTTAACATCTTAATTTGAATTTTTGCACATACATTTGTGTGTGAGACTGTCCCTGAGTTTCCTCCTATGTAAATTTGTCCTCAGGACTTTGTGTTTTTCATAGCATAGTAATGTTAACTTTGGAAAACAAATGCCCATATAAATATTAAATGTTCTACCACCATCCAGCATTTTGAGGTTACTAAGTTTTCTTCCCTATAATCATTCTTTAAATAAATTTCCTCTGATTTTTGTTGTAATTAAATTTTATCTTCTATGAACTCCTTGGAACTTTCCCAACTTCTAAAAGATTGATTTTTATCTTTTTCTCTTAACATAATTGGAAAAAGCAATAGCTTCCACTTTATTACTTCAGTTATTTCTAGTTGTAAATCTTATCCACTCCTCTGAGCTTCTTTTTCTCCTTTGTAATTATATTCTAGATTGCTATAGAAGCATCCATCAGTTCTTAATTCTTTTTAAGCAATATAAGGATCTTTTTAGATAGTTTAAGGACCTTTCTTTCCTGGTGGCTTTTTAAGTTACTCCTATGTTAATTTCTTTTTTACTGAAATGGACCCTCAAGTCATTTTTCTAAACATATTCACTTTTCTTTTGAGCAATAGATGGTGTAACTGTTGAGTTTATGGGGTATACGTATTAATCTTATTTTTGGCAGCCTAAAACTCTAAATTTGAATAGTAATTCACAATTACATTTTTGTATGTATTTCCTTTTTAACAGGAAGAAGCATGATATTAGAATAGATAATAAATAGAATCATTTAGGGCTTGAATTTTGGAGTTAGCATATAACATATTTGAACTCAGGTTCTAATACTCACTATGTATGTAACTGAGCAAATCACTTGAACTTTTTAGAGCCTAGTGTCATCATCTGTCAAATGAGATAATTAATAACTACCAGGTTAGGTCACTGTTAAATGAGCAAATGTGTAAAGTAAGCAGCACTGTGAATAGCAGCACATAAGCACTCTAGATGGTACTGATGTAATTGTTATTCACCTGTCACTTATGTAAGCTGCTAGTCTTTTCCCTTTGTGCACCAGCCTTCCTTTTCATGTTGGAAAACTGCATCCAGTTTTTCACCACTTAGAACCTGTAGTCCGGATCTCTAGTTATTTGTCTATATTATTTATACAGTATATCATTCGACATTTTCACTTTATCTATCAGTACGTCTTTTGAGCTCTCTCAATTTCTGCTTTCTGTTTCTCTAGCTTTTGCCCTGTGCTTTGGTAGAAAATACATACTGCACAGGAGACCCAGCTTCTACACCCAATAGCGTCATTGGCTAATTGTCTAACCTTAGGTTGGTCAATCTTCTTATCATTTATAATAATTGCCAATTATGGAGCATGACTTTGTGTCTGATGCATTCCATAACATCTCATTTACTACACATAATTGTCTCATAAGAAGATATTTCCATTTTGTAAATGAGTAAATACTCAAAGGTTTTAAGTAACAGGTCCAGGAGCTCATTTGGGTGTGTGGGTTTTCTGGGGCATAGAAATATAGGTTTTTACCTACTCTACTATTACAAGTTATGAGGCCCAAGGTCAAATGAAATTGTTTTGTGAACTGTAGAATACGATATAAATGCAGTATCTCTGTGAGTCCAGTATTTTCTCTTCTCTCCTAGCCACCATCCTTTCACCCTTAAACTTGCTGGCATGTGGTTGTACTAGAAGCTGGTTATCCTCATTCCCTCTAGGTTTCACACCCCCATTGTCTCCTCCCACCTCTCCTTCCATGGTATTCCTATGTAGTTGCTTCTCCAGGTAGCTTTTACTCTGTGTCTCCTTCCTAAGCGAACCTTCTTCTCCCTCATGTTTTCTTCCTTTACCAAGTATTTCAACACAGCTCTGTTGTGTTTGACATGGTTACTTTTGTCTTTTTTACAATTTTTTTCTTTTTTTATTATAGATTTATAGTTATACATAGTAATTGGGTTCATCACAACAGACTCATATATACATGGATATCAATTTCAGTTCGTGATCTCCCCTCTTTTCCCTGCCCTTTTTCCCTCCCATCTTCCTTTCCCTCTCCCATTCTCCTTCCTCTACTCTACTAGACTTGCTTTCACGTTCTCTTAATTTGTATTTCATTCGTTATTTATGTTATCTTATCCTTTCCTTTCCTTTTCCTTTATTTTACTCCAGCTTCTGCATATGAGAGAAAACATTTGACCTTTGAGTTTCTGAGTTTGGCCTATTTCACTTAGCATGATATTCTCCATTTCCATCCATTTACCAGCAAACTCCATAAATGAAATTTTTTATTGCTGAGTAGAAGTCCATTGTGTGTGTGTATACTGTATTGTTTTATAGTGCTAATTTTAGATCTTTTTAGAAAATACCAATGAATGAGATAGCTGGTGGTTTCATTCCAAGTTTTTTGAGGAATCTCCCTCCATAACTGCTTTCCAGAGTGTTGTACTAGTCTGTAGTCCCACCAACAATGTTCAAATGAAACTTTCTCTCCACAACCTAGCCAGCATTTCTTATTGTACATATTATTGATATTGACATTCTGACTGGAGCAAGATGAAATCTTAATGTAGTTTTGATTTGCATTTCCCAGATTGCTAGAGATATCAAACCTTTTTTCTTTTCTCTCTTTCTTTGGTACCAAGGATTGAACCAAGATCCACTTAATCACTGAGCTTTATCCATAGCCCTTTTTCTTTTTTATTTTAAAACAGGGTCTTGCCAAGTTTCATAGGGACTTGATAAGTTGCTGAGCCTGGATTTGAATGTTTGATCCTCTTGTCTTCAGCCTCCCAAGCTGGCTTACAAGCATGCACCACCACAACTGGGTTGAATATATTTTCATATATTTGTTGGCCATTTGTGTTTCTTCTTTTGAGAAGTTTCTTTTTAGTTAGATCTTTTACCCATTTGTTGATTGGGTTATTTTGTGTGTGTGTGTGTGTGTGTGTGTGTGTGTGTGTTAGGTTTTTTGAGTTCTTACTTTATTCTGGATTTTAATTCCCTATCAGAGGGGTAACTGGTCAAGATTTTCTCCCATTCTATGGGCTCTCTCTTCATGCTCTTAATCATTTCCTTTTCTATGTAGAAGCTTTTTAGTTTGATGGCATCCTACTTATTGAATCTTGATTTTATTTCTTGCACTTTGGGGGTCTTGTTAATGAAGTTGATGTTAGCACCTATATGGTGGAGTTTTCTTCTAATAGTTCTAAAGTTTCTAGTATTTTCTAAGACTTTGATCTATTTCAATTTGAGTTTTGTGCAGGATGAGAGATAGGGGTCTAGTTTCATTTTTTAATTGACATAATTTTGAAATTGTTTTTATAGCTTAATTTTAGGCATATGGCTCCATGTTTCCTTTCTGTTTATAAAGCTTGGTTTGAAAAAGGGAAGTGCAGGACGTATAGCAGGTAAGAAAGAAACTAAAAGAAACTGTTGGGAAGGGCTGCTATGTTCCATCCTCAAAGGAAGTACAGCTGGGATCCCTCTGAGGTGTTTCAGATTTGGAAGGTAGTACCATACCTTGGATAAAATCCATCCTTTTATTGCCAAAAAACTGCAAGATGAAAATGAAGGTAAATGTGAATAATTCAAAGTAATGTTTAAACTTTGAGGATATTTCACCTTTTCTGGAATTAGAGATTTATGCTTGTAAAGAGGGAGGAATTTGAAATGTTTATGTTACCAGAGTGTAAAAAACATTGTCCAGTTGTTTATCTAATCTTTCATTGAGCTTGCTTTTAAAAACACATTTATATTTGAAGTAGCCTGGGAAAAATAAACTGTTCCAGGCCATAACTTGATGCCCCAGTGGAAATAAGATGGATCTTTTTTCATTCGTTTTGAAAAATTTCCCAAGCAGACAGATGTCTTTGTACCTTCCTTTACAGAGCCTTCATCTACAAATAAGTATTATCAAGAACCAGAATTACAAGTGCTATGTTGCTTCTTTTTAACTTTAGCTCCTACAAAAATTACTGCCAGGATCTTATTTCTTTTCTGGGCTGGACATTTTGTTGTTACACCTACTCAGTCTCAAAGGTTCTCTCCATGTGTTGTCACCCAGTAAGATCTGTTTCTTAGAGATATATATCAGCTAAAGCAAAGAGAAACTTTATTGAAAGGTTCTTTGTGAAAATCTGTTTTGGTTCACAGAGAAGCCAGGTGGAATTAGGAGTAGGAACACAAGGTTCTATAATATATTTTGTTGTGTTTACTTCCTAACCTCCTAGTGGAAAAACATAATATTATGTAAAAAATGCTTTCCATTGTTTCGTCTAATCTGTCAGGCTAAATTTATCCATTCAAGTCAATAAGTAATTATTGTGTATCTATTGTGTGCCAAGAACTATTCTCTGGCTTTGAGATCCTTGCCATTTTGTAGTTTTTTATTCTTGCAGGGCATTATGGTTTGGATGTGAGGTGTTCCCCAAAATCTCATGTGTGAGACAATGCAAGAAGGTTCGGAGGAGAAATGATTGATTTAACCCAGTCAGTGAATTAATCCCCTGATAGGGATTAACTGAGTGGTAACTGGAAGCAGGTGGAATGTGGCTGGAGGAAGTGGTTCATTGGGGGTGTGGCTGTGGGGTATATATTTTGTATCTGGAGAGTGGAATCTCTCTCCCTCTGCTGCCTGATCATAATATAAGCTTGTTCCCTCTGCCACACTCTTCTGCCATTATGTCCTGCCTCATCTTGAACCTCAAGGAATGGAGCCTGCTGTCTATGGACTGAGACCTCTGAAACCATAAGCCACTAAATAAACCTTTCCTCCTCTACAGTAGTTCTGATGGGGTCCTTTCATCACAGTGGCAAAAAAAAAAAAAAAAGCTGACTGAAACATAAGGGGAGAAAATAAATAATAAACATGATAAGTAAACATAAGTGGAAATACTGTGTGAGAGGAATAAGGGAGTTCACAATGACCCCAAGAGTTTTGGCTTGAGCAGCTGGAAAGATGGAATTGAGATGGTAAAGGCTATGGGTGGGACAGATTTGTGGGGAAGAACAGAAATAAAGTTTGGAACATATTGAGTTTGAGATGCTGTTAGATATCCAAGTAGAGATATTGGGTAGGTAGTTGGCTATCCAAGCCTGGAGTTTGGGAGAGAGATCTGGGCTGGAGTTATAAAGTTACAGGTTTCCAGCATGAAAATATTATTCAAAGCCGTGATGCTGGATAAGGTCACCAAGGAAATAAGTTTAGAAAAAAGATGAGGACAAAAGCCTGAGAGCTGGATATTCTAATTTTTAGGAGGTTTGGGAAAAGAGAAGGAACTAGCAAAGAATAATGAGAGCAAGCATGTAGTGAATTAAGAGGAAAATCGGTAGGATGTGGTATCCTAGAAATAAGGTAAAAAAGAGATTCAAGGAAGACAGATGATCAGCAATGTCAAATGCTGCTTTTAGGCCAAGTAAGTTGGAAGCTGAGAAGTGTCCAGTAGATTTAGCAATGTGGAGGTCATTGTTATCTCAAGCAACTTCTGTGCAAAGGTGGGAACAAAGGGTAGGCTGAGATGGATGAGAGAGATGCTGAAATGTTGAAAACTTCCAATACTGAGCACTCTTAGGAAGAGTTTTGCTTCCAAGAAGAGCAAAGAAATAGTAGAAGATGCTGGCAGGAAAGTAGTATCAAGAAATGGTAGGGCTGGGGTTGTGGCTTGGTGGTAGAGCACTTGCCTGGCATGTGTGAGACACTGGCTTCAATCCTTAGCACCACATAAAAATAAATAAGTAAATAAATAAAATAAAGGTATTTTGTCCATCTACAACTAAGAAAATTTTTTTTAAACAGATGATAAATTTTGTTACTGATATGATGTTTACTGTTGTCTTTTATTATTGATCTAGACCCCAATCTTTGCTCTATTTACCAAGCTATTATGTCTTTTGAGCACTGTTTTGTTGTTGGCAGATCAGATAACCAATTGAGATTTTTCCTTGACTAACTAACCCAACACTTCATTTTCTTGGAGCTATAGCTGCTGCTTCTTGCCTTCTTAAAATTCACTACCCTCAGTCTCTTTAGCTCCCCAGCTCCTCTTACAAGGGAATGGCAGGGTGATGATGGTACTGTGATAATATGCATGTTCTACCTGCTAGGAACCTGGCACTGTTTGAAGTGTTTGATATCATTAACTCATTCAGTCTTTACACTTACCCACTGAGCTGGGTACATTTATTTTCTGCATTTTTCAAACAAGGAAACTGAGGCAGATTAAATAGTTGTTTCTTTAAAAAAAAAAAAAGCTAATAACAGTATAGCTGGCATTAAAATTCTGTCAACCCCACTCCAGAGGTCACGCTCTTTGAAGCAACTGGAGAATTTTCAAAACAAGCTGATAGCTAGAGAGATTTTATTTTACACATAATAAGTTAGGTTTTTTGAGAAACAACATTGGTCATTTCTTCAGATTTACTAGCCTGTACATTAGTGGGCTGTGTCCAGCCCACAATCCTGGAATGATGTGGTGGAACATTCTTTAGTGATGACTTTTTTTAAAAAAAAGCTGTATTTCCTCAAGTTTCGTGAATTCCTTTACAAGTCAACAAGCATATATTATGCACCCACTCTTTCATAAGAAAAAAAATTAACTCCTTACCTTTATGTGTTTATGTTCCAATGGGAAGCTTATTTGTTTATCATACAAGCTATAGAATCATCTGAAAACAAAACAGAAAAGGTTATATATGTAGACATATAATTTTGCTATTTTTTTTTCAAAGTGTCTTTAAAATTTCTATATCTTTAGAGATGAGGTGTAAACCAAACCATTCTTTGTTAAGTGTTACTTCTTAAAATGCTGGTAAGCAGTTGCCACTGAATCCTTCATTAATAATCCCTTCCTTTTCCAGAAGGACTTGCCAACACCCATAAAATATTCACTGGGAGAATTAAAGTCATATAAAAATAATTGGTGTTTGCTTCCTTCAAGGCATACATTGAAATACATTGCTCTGTTTCTCTATTCCTTGGCTGCTTCCTATGTTTAGTAACACTAGGTCAGCAGACTTCCTCCTTTAAGGTTCATCTGCTGGCCACTTCCATTTCCCATGAGAAAGCAAACCTACCACTGTTTTACCCTTTTATCTTAATGTTTCTTCCATTGATGTCATATTAGCATGCAGGCTTGCATTTATCAGTAGTAAGGGCACTACTGGTAAACAGAAAATAAACAATGTGATTATACACCACCACCACCAATACCACCACCATAATCATCATCATCAGGGTCCTTTTAAAATTCCTGTTGTGATCTCAGAAGAGCCGTTTTCTGTGATAGCAGAATATCAGTGATTCCCTCTTAAAAAGACTGAATTATTTTCAGTGCCTCATTGACAGCTTCACCCTTGGCCACGGGGTCCAACTATAAACATTCTACCACTGGCCTGCTTGCCATCCTCAACTTTTGCCTGAGCAATTTTTAGAAAATCACATATAAATCTGTGGTGTCCTCATGACTTGCAGTTTTATATGTATCTGGCTATAAGTGCTATGAGGGAGTGAGTACTATAATTTATAGTTCTTGGGGAGCTTTGTCTGTGCCAGGTGTTGTGCTAAAACCCATTAAAAGCATTAATTTAACCCTCATCTCTTGGAAAGTAGATAATGTATTGTCTGCATTTAAGGGAAAAGAAACCAAGACCCAGACTCCTGTGACTTTGCTCCAGGCAGTATGTGCCATGTCCCCTTTTTGAATGTCCCTTTCCATGATCAGTGGTTCAGTTTGTCATCCTTTTCTGCAAAATGTGGCATTGCTTAATGGGCTATCCTACCCACACAGCACTAGATAATAGTTGCCTTGGAAAGATCCTTAGTGTTCGCTGCATTTCCTCATCGGATGTAAAAGACCTTGGTGCAGCACTGGCTCTCCAGAGCTCTCATGATTTCTCTTTCCCCTTACCCTGTTTGTCAGCCAGTGACCCGGCTGAACTCAAAGTTTCATAATCACCACCTAGACTCTGTCATTATTAAAAACAACACAAGTTGGTCAAGATTATGGCTTTTAATTAGGTTGTGGAAAGAAACTCAAGTTAAAGAAATGTTGCCAGGATCACTGGGGAATTAATAGCCACTTGATGCAAGAGGGAAGCTGTGAGGAACACTAGTTCTCTTATTATGTGGTGTCCAGGCAAAGCAGAGTTATGCTCTTACTATTTTATTTCTTTCTTTCTTTTTTTTTTTTTTTTGAAATTATTATTGCAGAACTATTGGCTTCCTTTCTTTCTCAACTGTAACTCTAATGTTTTATTTGTGCGTGTGTACTTTGAGAGAGTCTTGGTCTCTGAAGAGGGAGTTAGGAGAGGAAAGTATTTGAAATGGAAATGTTTTAAAATTATGTCTCTTTCCAGTTGTACATTGGATTTCCTTAAGATTTAGAAACAAAATGGCAATTGAAAACCACAGCTACTTTCTTTTTGAACTAGAAAGCACTGTACTTATCAGCATAGAAAAGATCTAGTTGAAAGACAACAGATTTTGCTTTTCATGGCAGAGGGCTCCACACATTGATTAGGTGGCAAAGAAAAGAAAATGTTAACTTACTCTTCTTCACCTTTTACAATGACTGGGTAAGGCGATTGTGTTTCTGTTTGGAGGGTCTAATGGCCTTGCAATCATGTGTGAAAGCGTTGTGATTAGAGACTGTAACAAAATAGTGAGTATTTTTTTTAACTTTCCATGTTTATGTTCTTACTGGGTGTGTGTCTTTCCAAGCGCTCCAGGTTAAGAACTAAATGTGTTAGAAAAACAGATGTAACACAAATAAATGAGAGAGTTCTCATTTCCTTCAGTGAACAGAGCTCCAAGTTCCTGAGCAATAATTTAGTAGAACCTTCTTGCCATATCAGAAGTTGTGTTGACGCAGCTTCTTTTCCCTGACTTCTGTTGTATTAGAACTGATTAACAATCAATAGGGCCAGGCAGCCGTGTACCAACATGTGCTAGAGGACATTGTGCACCGATACAGTGTGGAGATCACTCTTGCCAACAATTAATTGGGGAATTCACTTTATGAAGCCCTGTTTACAGACTGACATCTGGAGAAATTCTTAACCTGGATTCATTCCAATCTGTAGGATTTATAGACTGTGCTTGCTCTTTTGTAAATAGGACTCTCTTTCTGCTTGGTACATTCTGTTTACATAATTATCAATGGATGAAAATGACAATGTTCCTGCAATTTCTTAGTCCTCTCTACCAAATAGACCTAAATTCTAGCCAGCAGTCCAGCTATAATACTTGGACTTCTATTGTTATTCAAGTTGTGGAAACATCTTAATGTCAGGAGCACCCTATTCTCTTAAATCCAGACTCCCTGACTGGAGCCCTTATGCCTTGAGGGACTGAATGTTCAGCCTTTATGGGGGTTTTAAAACTTGTTGAGACACATGCTAGACCTCTTAAAATGTATTAGACTCCCTTTCATTCACACAGTTAGTCTTTGCTATGAGGTGTGAAATGGAAATATTTTCAAACATAGGGTACATGCATAGTCTTGAACATGTTTTAATTCTCACCGTGCTGGGGGGATCAAAGTTGATTATTAAGCAACGGACTAAGCTCCAAACATTCCCCAGAGCTTCACATTGAACACACACTGCAGTGGCCTTCACCTGCCTCCCTATGGCTAACCAAGATTACTGTTGCCAGCAGATCAGCTACTGTCAATGTGATCAGCTTGGTTTCTGCAAATACAGGGAGAAAGAAAAGTGGTAGAATAGATTTAAAAGGAATATAGATAAACAAATATTGCATATTAGAACTGTAAACCTAAGGCTGTATAGAAAGGTACTTTCTTCTACTGTTAATAAATGGTAAAATTATACCAGGTCAGGAGTGATAAGTCCCTCTCCTCATTACACACAGTGAAAGGTAGAATGGAAGTGGAGGTGAGAGAGATGGACATATGTCCTCCAATCCCATCTCAAGAGTAGTTGTAGCTTCATATGAGAGCAACCTGATTGTCCATGCTGTGGTAGGAACACAGGAGCAAAGAACTGAATTACCAAGGACTATATTTCTAAGACATGCTTTGATTAGGTCTGTGATTTTGTATTCATTAACCATCTCCTATAAATGAGTTTTTCTGGAAGGCATCTGTTCAGTAAACACCAGTTTCATAGAAATGTTGACTGTCCGAACTGACCCATGTACAAAGAACATTCTCTGTCTGTCTGTCTGTCTGTCTCACTCACACACCCACACAGACACACACCATTAGTTAAAAAAAATTCCAACAAACATAGCTTTACCAATTGTGGCATTCTTTAAAAAAATGTTAAGTCCAGGTAAGGAACAGATGGGCCCTTTAGTCTGACGTCCAGGTTGGAAAAAGAGAGGTTAAGGAGGATTGATCAGAGGACGTGCAGCTACACTCTCTCTTCAGAGCTTTTTTCTTTTTGTCTCCACCATAGCCCTTGTTTAAGTCCTTATCTGTGCTTATGCATAATTCTTCCTAATTGTATCTCTTATTCTGGTTTATATTTTTCTAACTACTAATATGTTTTGTATGTTTAATGCTTCATCATCTACACTTTTAGTAAGACATCTCAAATGTCTTGCATAGAAGTGTATACACAGAAAAATAATATATATTGATGATTTATTCTTTCCCTTCCCCTTTCCCTTTTCATCCTCTGTTCCTCCCTGTCTTCTATCCCTCTCCTTCCTTTCATTCTTCCATTTTGCCAAACAGTTCCTAAATACTCAGCCAAAAGTACTAACCGGATCCTTGATTTTCTGTAGCTTACATTCTCCTAGGGTTAGAAAAAATACATTTGAAATGACGAGAAAAATGAAGAGTGGAGGATTCTACCCTTATTCATGGGGAATAATTTCCGAGACCCCCAATGGATGCCTGAAACCATCGAGAGTACTAAACTCTATTACTAAGCACTTACATAGAGTGTAACTTTAGCAGCTTGAGGTACAACAGCAAACTGCCACTGATTTCTTTTCCTTCTTCACTATTTAATAGTGAGAATATTCATTTTTACTGTAGATCTTAATAATCTCAGCATATGGTTATTTTCTTTCCTCATTAAATCAAGAACTTTTACCTTTTTACTTTAAAGAAATATTTCATAGCTTCTCTTTTTCACATCCAAACTGCTGCCATCACTACTCTAGCACTTTGAACAATAAAATAAGAGATATTTGTACACAAACACCGCAGTACTGCCAGTGGATCTGTTAACCAAGGTGGCTACTGAGGGTAGGTAGCATATATAGCATGGATATTCTGCAAAAAAGAATGATTCAGATCATGGGTTGGAGCAGGATAGCATGAGATTTGTATCATACTTCTCTGAATGATGTACAATTTAAAATGTATGAATTATTTATTTCTGAAATTTTTCATTAAGTATTTTTAGATTGCAGTTGACCTGGGGTAACTGAAACAATGTAAAATGAAGTATTGGATAAGGGAGGGACTAGTAATTATACCTCTGTGCATATGTATGAACAGAGACACACACACACACACAGAGAGAGAGAGACAGAGAGAGAGAGAGAGAGAGAGAGAGAGAGAATAAAACTTTCCAAATGAATATATTTACAGAAAATGTCTGAGGAAGCTTCTTCATATTTGAGTGTGATATTCTTTGCAAAGCACCCATTCTCTACACCTCACATGAATTATAAAACTTTGAAATGAGTTCTGATGTTAACTTCATAAAACATGTTATTGTGTAAGTCAGCTTTATGTTGCTGTGACCAAAATATACAATAAGACCAACTTAGAAGAGGAAACATTTATTTTGGGCTCACAGTTTCAGAGGTTCAGTTCTTGGTTGGCTGATTCCATCACTTTGGGCCTGAACAAGGCAGAACATCATGGTAGAAGGGCAGTGCCAGAGGAAAGCTGCTCACCTCATGGCAGCCAGGCAGCAGAGAGAGGGCAAGGGGTTGCAGTGCAAATGAGCCACCAGCCATGCCCCACTGCCCACAGTTATCACCCGGTCATTTCCATTGAACTAGGACGGACTGCATAGGTTACAGCTTTCACAATTTGATCATTTTGCCTCTAAACATTCCTGCATTAACACAGGAGAGATACCTCATCTCCAAAGCATAATGTCCTATCAAGTAAATCTTGATTAAAAGAAGAATGTCACTGGTGTATATTTTTGAGGTTTCTGCTGTTTGTAATTCTTAGTATCAATTCAGGCCTTGAAGACAGAAGATTATTTGGTTGGCAAGTCATTTGTGATTCTCTAAAAGTATTTTCTTGTCTGATTACTCTTAAAAATATGAATTTTTTCTCCTCCCTAAAGGAGTGGAACACTCCCATGCATCCATACAACCAGTTGATTGTGAAGTCACTGTTGCAAGAAAACAAATGAGCAGTCTTTAAATCACCCAGAAAACAGCTTGCAGCCCTCTGGACTTTCTGTATTATTGAAAGGAAGCACTAGTTAAGATAGCCAAATTGCAAGCAAATAACTATTAAGATCTTCCTGGAGAAAAAGGTAATCCTGAGAAAGCTCTAATGGCATCAGCTCTGAGTCTCTGACTTGATATCTACTAAATGCAGGTGACTGAACTAAAATTAGGTTCTTTGATTCCACAGAAAGGTACAACAAGGGCATCTATGCTAAGAAAATTAATAGAAGGTAGAGAGTGAAAAGGTGTATATTACGTGCTGAGCACAGTGCCAGTGTACATGATTTCATGGAATACTCACAATTGGTGTCATCATGATTCCCTTCTTACACATGGGGTGACTGATTACATGCCCTAGCTCCTACAGCTAGATCCAGCCAGTGCACTGCTGTGTGAGCTTGAACTTGTGCTTTGCCTCTGTCCCTTTCAGTAACCTCTCTATTCACTGCCTGCTTAGTTTTACTTTTGATAGAAGATGAGAGAAACACTTGGAGATCATCCTAAAATATTGAAAACCTTAATAATTTGAAAAGAAACCTCCCTTTAAAATATTTCTTCAGTCTAATCATAAGAAAAAAATCAGACAAACTCCAACAGAAGGGCTTCCTGTAATATCCCTCACAAATCCTCCTCAAAACCATCAAGGCCATCAAAATCAAAGTCTTAGAAACTGTCCCCAAACTAAGGGAACAAAGAATATGGCAACCCATGCTATGCTACTCTGGAAAGCATCCTGAAACAGAAAAAGGACATTAGATAGAAATGAAGAAAATCTGAATAAACTCTGGACTTTAATAATGACTTGTCAATATTAGCTTATTAATGTAACATATGTACCATACTAATGAAAGAAGTTAATAATAGGGAAGCTGCAGAGGACATATGGGAATGCTCTGTACTCAATCTGCTAAATTCTGCATAATTACAATTGTTACAAAAACTAAAATCTGCCCAACCAAAAAAGAGCATTTGTTGAATTGGGCAAACAATAATATTTTAAAACTTATTATAGTAACACTGTAAGGTATTCTAGTAGTAGTGTTATAAAACAAGACATATAGCACTATTCAGTGCCTCATGGAATCCTTAGAATTAGGATATGCAGAGCAGCTTTCCATAAGTCAGGATTGGCAAACTACTTAGGCCTTTGCGCCATATCTGGCCCACCGCTTGTTTGGGTAAATAAAGTTTTATTGAAACACAGCCAATGCCTAATCACATTTACACATTTACTATGACTGCTTTTGGACGACTGGGGCAAAACTGGATTGTGGCACCAGAAACTGGATGGTGCAGAGCTTAAATAATATTTATTCTCTGAACAAACTGCTGGTTTAGGCTGAGTGAAGTAGTTTAGTTGGGCCCCAGAATCCCCCTGGATTAGAATCAAATATTAAAGGCAGATAAAGTAGCAGGAGAGATATTGGGTATGGCTTGAGTGAGATGGAACAGCCATCTCCTGTGGTAGCTACATGTGTAAGGTTTGCAGGCACCCTCCTCTCTGCTGCAGAGCTGTGGCTTAGCTCCGGGATCTATCAGTCTGTGTGAACCCTAACTTTCTAGAACCCCACCCGAAGAACTTGATCTTGGCCTATTTATCCTACTCTTCTTTTGGTATTCCTGACTTGGTCTGACAGTAAATAGTCAGAACTTAATGTGTGTTTTAGTGTGCCAGGCACTATTCACATTCATCTGTTTCTCCCTTGTGAAGTAGGCTGCCAAAGTTTTATTTTATAGATAAGGAGATTGAGGCTGATTTCATTGAAATAACTTGCTCAGGAGGGTCACTTTGCTAGTAAATGCTGAGCCATGGTTTGAATCTAGGCTTCAAAGCACAACTTTAAACTGTCTACACCATTCCTACCTTCAGTGTGAAAGAGCTTGCTCACTCTGGCTAATGTGAACCAATTCTTGGATTTCTAGGGATTTTGTGAGTTGTAAAAGACAGCCGTTATTGCAAATTTGATTATGTAAACTTATAAACAAATAAATTATATATATGCATACTCAATGATTTTACTTTCATAATTACTTTACTGTTTCACTAGTGGGTGTGTACTTGAAATTATTTATGTGTGTGGAATAGGAGAAAATACTAAATAGTACTGTACAACTGTGTAACTCTGCCAAGCTCCATATTTGGTGATATCATGTTGGTTGCTTGAAACTGGCCATAATGGGAGTATTTGTACCACAGAAATTGGCAAACACTATAGATTAGAGTTTTTCTTGTTTTTTCCTAGAAGTCCAGCTGTCACACATTTACCAGCACAGTGCTGCTTACCTTGCATTCTGACTGATCTTAGTATTCCATATGTCAGCCACATTCATTTCTGCCTGACCTCCAATCTTAACCTTTAAACTCTATACCTCTTACAGTGACATCTACAGCAGCAACCTGCAGGAAGGCCTGAGTTCTTTTTGTTGTTTTTTGTTTTTCTTTTTATGACAATGGATAGAAATTCCTCAGTGTGACTCTCTTGATGATAAAATACGTTCCACTTGTTGAGGAGGAAGTCCACCCATTCTATAATTTGCTTTTGAATATAGAAACAGGTTTGAGGACAGCTTAGAATTCCTCCCCATGCCTGCAAATTCTAGAGTTGTATTATGTTTATGAATTTATGGGGGAACTCCTTTTAAGTAAAATTTTCTACTTAAATAATCATCTGACTAGGTGAAGATTTCTATATGTATTAATCAGATTCCCCCAAACAGATTTTCATAACAGGTTTCATTAACACAAATGGTCATGTATATAATTTGTTAAAAATTCAGAACAGATTATGCTGAGTGAAGCTGGCCAATCCCTAAGGAGCAAATGCCGAAAGTCTTCTTTGATATAAGGGGGGCGACTCAAAACAGAGCAGGGAGGAAGAGCATGAGAAGAAGATTACCATTAAACAGGGACGAGAGGTGGGAGGGAATGGGAGAGAGAAGGGGAATTGCACAGAAGATGGAAGGAGACCTTCACTGTTATGCAAAATTACATATAAGATGATGTGAGGGGGGAGAGAGAAAAGTGTCATAGTAGAGTGGGTAGAGAGAGGTGATGGGAGGGGAGGGGAAGTGAGGGGGGATAGAAAGGGTAGCAGAATACAATAGACACTAGTATGGCTATATGTATAAACGTGGCTGTAAAACCAATGTGATACTGCAATCTATACATGTGGAAAAATAAGAATTCATACCCCATTTGAATCAAATGTATGATATGTCAAGATCATTGTAATGTTTTGAGCAACTAATAAAAAAAATTCAGAATCACAGGCAGCTTGGAAATCCTTTTTAATATCACTGGTGTAGTTTGCAGTTTATAAACAGCTTTGGTCCAATTGCTTCAATGCTGATCATTCACAATTCATAAAACATGCCGCATGTTTTAAAATTTCACATGCAAGGATTAGGTTTCCAGATTACTCCAGAAAAGTTTTTAAAGTAATAACTTAATTACAATAAGACTCTATAATAAAACTACACTTATAACAGCATTCCATGGTAAGAGCACATCCATGTATCTGACTGGGGATGCCAGACCTTTAATGATGCTCTACCTTGTTAAAGAGCTTATAAATAGAGGTGGGTCTCCTATGGTTGTGATCGAGCAGTGGGAACATGAGGTTAGGGGAATAATCCTATAAAATGGGCCCACTATGCTGACCCGCGCACACTTTCTCTTTTAAAAAGCAGTTTATCTGCAGCCCTGCCTTACTTAAGTGGACAGGATATGTCACAGTTCTTACTCCTATTATCTGCAGGAGAACTGCAGGCCCCAAATACTGATAAAAAGAACATGTTACCCCTTCAGGGTCTTTTGTGACCCTTGAATAGACCAGATCCTAGAACTCAGGGAGATATGGATAATTCCCCCAACCATAAAATCTGTAAGATCAGGTTCCAGTTAGAACTAGTCAGCATGGGCCTAAGTAACCAAGAGTTGTCATGGCAGTGGGGATTTGAAGGTCTGGTGTCAGTCAACAGTCAAGACCTGGGCGGAACTCTCTGGAAACTTTGGGATCTCAATAAAACTGGAGGGAAGGAGAGGTGTGCCATCCCTCTCTTTTCTATGATGACACACTTTCTCCCTTGAGAGTGTTCCCTTTCCACTTTCCTATCCCTTTTAATAAATTTATGTCTGTTACTCTAAGCAATATGTCTGAAATCTTTGGCCTGATTCTAAGAATAAGGGTTTGGAGGAAGGGGTGTCCACACTGCCTCAGCTTCACAGAAGGCCCCAGCTCTGTAACAGTTGCAGCAGTACTGTGAAGGGGGAGCCTAGGCATCCTGTGGTGGTGGGGACAGCGAAACCAGACTGCTCTAGATACTTGAGTAGAAGAGATGTGGATAAATCTAAGGAGCCCCTTTTGTTGCCAGGAGTTTACTAGCTATTTGAACCTTAGATAATTAAAAGTTTGATGTATCATTATTTTTAAATCTCAGGTACACATATCATATTAATGAAAGTAGACCATATCTTATAATTAAGTGCCACTTACCCAAAGACTGGCCTCTGGCTGCAAACATTTGTTACGTGCAATTGAGAATATTTAGAAACTTTTGTAATGATTGATAAAGGGGGCTGTTATGACTATTGAATTGAATACTAAAAGATGACAGGTGATACGTTATTATTTCATTTTTCTGGTAATTCCTGTGATTCATTATTAACTATATTTTACAGAAGTACTAGTTTTGATAGATAGGAAACTTGAAAAGTTGGTCCTTTTGAGATGTATTGTTAGAGTACAGAGAGCCAAGCTGCAGTTTTATATAGATTTGCTGTGTGACCTTTGGCAGGTAACATAATCTCTCAAATTCATTTAATATGTTGAAACTTTCAAGAAGGCTGATGGTCTGCAGTTCAAGTCAGAGATGCAAGAAATGTCAAAATTATATTTTCTTTAATAGCAAGAATGTGGAAAATTCGGTCTCAATTATTAGGGCCCACCTGCCCCACCCCATCGCTGTCCAGGCAGTCTTATATTTTGGGCTCATAAAGTGAGGTCACAGTAACTGCCAACAATGTTTTTGCCGAAACCCTCGGCAATCTTCAACTCAAGGCTTTCTGTGGCTGAGGATGGGGTTCCTGAGGCTCAGCCCTTCCAGTGTCCCATGCCTCCATCCTCCATGACTCATCAGCTTGGAGACCTGAACTGCTGCCAGCTGAGGTCCCAGCCACCTCTCACCCTTTGAGCTCTGCCCCTTCTACCCCTACCAGATTACCACAGTTCCATCTCTTCAGTGAGACCAGGATGCAGAAAATCAAGGCCAGAGAGTAAAGAAACAGATGACCTACGATGGGGTTATATCCTAGCAAGCCCATTGTAAATTGAAAATATCAATGGAAAATGCGCTTAATCTGTCCAACCCACCTCACCTCACAGCTGAGCAGCATGTGCACTATCTCAGGTCCATTATTTCTCCTGACTACTGTGGGACTGACTGGGAACAGCGACTCATTGCCATGCCCAGCATTGAGTGGAGGGATTTGCCTGTATGGCACCAGCCTGAGAAAAGGTCCAAACTCAAAATTCCAAGTATAGTTTCTACAGAATTACTTTTGCACCATCATAAAGTTGAATCATCACAACTTGGGACCATCTGTATTTCGAGGCTACTCTTTACCCAGTCCCATTCCAAACTGCCCTGAGGCAAGAAAGCACAAAGGGGCCTGGGGAAACTTGAGGGGAAGAGATGATGGTGGAAGGACAAGAGAAGAAAAGCAAATTACTATCAATATGTTTGCAGTTATAAAATGAGGGCAGGGAGTCTGTTCTGGCAGGGTTGTCTGAGGATCGATTGAATCAACGTTACAAATGCACAGCAGAGTGCCCAGCACATAGTAGGACCCCAGGACTCTGAGCCCCTTGCCCTCCTGGAGGCCCCTTGCCTTATTTCCAGGTCATGAAGGTCCCAGATCCTGGCCGTACCTGCCGGTTGGCTCCTCCTGTGTGTCCACACACCATTTGTGTTTTGATGATCTCATCCAGCTGAGGGTTTTCTTCCCCTTTTCCTTTTATGGGGTGGGCTCCAAGCCAAGGGCACTTCATCTGGTGTCCGTGGGACCCAAGCTATGCTTCCACAGATTGGCTTCAGAGGGTCTCTGTTAGTTTGGAAGTTTTATGTTTTATTTCTATTCTTTAATCACTTACTCTTAAATTTTTAGCAAATATATACATATATATATATTTCTTTTTACACACACACACTTACACATTTTCTTTTTCTTAGCAAAAAATCTCATTGGATATACTCATCACTCCTTTTCAGCAGATTTGAATCCAAAATGTGTGGAGTGAGGCCTGCAATTCTTCATTTCTAACGTGTTCCCAGGTGATCCCTCTGCTACTGGTGTGATGATCTCACACTAGCAAGGCCCAAGAAACCTTCTGACTTTCTGAATTTGCTTTCTGTTGCCTTTTAGCTGCAGTGAGCCTGCATTTTCTGTTTGCAAGGTATCTGGTCATCAGGAACAGTCACACTACTCTGAAGTCTTTATAATTATAAATATTTCCATGCCACTATAATTTGATCTCCCAATGTCTTGACCCCTGCGTGCACATCATCCCAGTTAACTATGGATGAAAGCTTTGTTTACAACTAGAGGTGGTTGCCATCCTGTTCAGCACCAGCTGTGGAGCCAGCTTATTCTTGCAGAATAATGAGTGGCCAGTCTAGCTTCCAAATTTAATCTTGAAGGCCTGGCTTTAATAATTTTTAAAGATTTTTTTCTTTTTGAACAAGAAAGCAGGGCCTGAGGCAAGGATTAAAGTGATGTCAATTTATTTGTGAAGCACAAAGGAAAGTGAACAAGGAAATATGTGAGGTCATGCCAAGTGGTGCAAGCTCACAGATGACCACTTCTCCCAGAGAGCCAGGAAGAGACTGAGCAGGTATACCCACTCAGCACACAGCACCTTCCTGGAGATCTGCAAAGAGCTGAGGTCCTGGAGAGAGAGGCAGGAGGCAATCTGTCTGCGCAGCATCTTCTGTTCTCCAATTTCCCATTGGCCAGGAGGCCAGAGCTCACACCACATTGTTCCTGTCATGCTAGAAATGGCAGGGATTCTTGATCTATGATGGGCAGTCCACCTGCCTGAGGCATTCAAAGAAAGGGGGTCTCATTGTTAGGGGAGGTGACTGGTGGGCCCTGCAGTGGGCATTGGCTGAAGTGGGATGTGCTAAAGGAATCTGAGAAGGTGCAACAGTTGGGTCCCAATACAGCACCTGCAGAGTAGAGAGCATTCAGCAGGGCAGCTTGTCATCCCTCTGTACTCAGGACAGTGAAGAGGAATTTACATTAGTTGTTAAGGCCACCCATTCTCTGTCTACAGCAACTGACTTTTCTTTTTGTGCCCGCTGTGATAAAGAACTAGGAGTTGCTCTTTAAGTTTTCATACTTTTGTTTTGCCCCAATATTGAGTCAGCTCGAGTCAGAGGTGGACATTGCTAACTGCTCTGTGCACTCCTTCCCATTTCACTCCTGAAGATTACTTGTGTGTGAAGGTAGCTGCATGACAATGGCATGCCTGGCCTCCCTCTGTCCCTAGGAGAAGTGACTTGATCTGATTGGTGAGTCTGAAATGAGAAACAGGTCCTTCTTCTTCCTTTTTCCCTTGGGATTAGGGCTCTGTTCATCAGGAAGCACATTCCTTCTTTCCTCTCCTCCCTGTCATTACCTTACAGGTGCCCCCAGCCCCTTTTTCCAATCTCACCCCCTTTCCTTTCCACTCAGTTGGCTGAGTGTAAAGGAGAAAAAGAAAGGGGCTGTTTCTTGGGCTTCTCAGCACTACAGAATTATGTGACCTTGGCAGAATACTATTTGTGCCATGGTATAACATATGTAGGCAGGGTCTCAAGCACTTAGCAACTGCTTAATAGCAATAGTTCTTGTGCCCTGACTAAAGACTTGCCATTGCAAAAGAGATTAAAAAATTACCCTGGTTCTCCTTCCAGGAAGGGTCTTGTCATTTGCAGACAGATCTAGGTGAGAGCTATTATGTTGATGGATGATTCCAATGTTTCCTATTTGGGCACCTCTAGGGCTACCACTGATTCTCACTTTATGAGTGTGGCAACACCTTTCTCTTTAGTTTCTCTCGACATCAGTTTCTTTTTCAGAGGCAATGCAGAGGGCTGGGTGGTAAGATGTATTTTCCTTCAGACCCAGGATCTTGCCACTTCCCTCTCCTCTGAGTGATGTGGTTTTCCAATCAGTGCTGCCGACACCCTGTCTTTCCTCAGAATGTCATGAGCTTCATAAACCTTCTCAAGCATAAAACCCAACCTGAGCGTTGAGGCTTTGGACTCAGTGTGTGAGTAGCCTATGAAAAAGAAATCACACTTCATTAACAAGAAGAATGGCTTTGGAGTGAAACGGGTAGGGTGAAGTGTTAGCTCACTTCCAGGAAATGAGGGCACGTTAGTTAGATCAAGTTGCAGACATCGTCGGGAGATTCTCACATGATTCTGAGTTTCCCATACAAGATTTTGGTGGATAAAGTCAGATGACTTATATCCAATCTTTAAAAAGCTCCATGATGCCAGCTCATCCTCAAGTCACCTTAGAATCAAAATCTCCCACATGCAGTTCACAGCTTTGCTGTTGAGTTGTGAAGTGTTGGCGTCTATGCTGTGAGGTGTTGGGATTCAGGGAGAGAGTCAAATTCCACAGAAATCACTGTCTTGGGATACCTGCAACTTTCCCTGGCCCAAGGAGGATCCCTTCTCTGGTCCATGTGCATTCATAGTTTCCTATGCTCTGGTATTAAAGGGACTTCCTGCTGAGAGACTGTTATACTATGGATATCACATATGCTATATGTTTTGTCTTCTCTGACTTCAAAAAAAGGGTACATTTGAAGACAACACTGTTGCTACTGTTGCCAAGTCATAAGCACTGTAACATGTCTTTGGGGGCAATAACTCACTCCCAGTATTTTCACCAGAGTAACATTGAAGATTATTCTTTTTGCTCCATCCCTCAAGATTGTTGTCACATCATTTATTACCTTTATGCTTGGTGCGTTCCTAAGCTCTGGTCGCTGTGTGGAGAGGCAGATTTTCTTACACACTGCTTAAAATATCATTTGTGTTTTTTACCTAGGTGGCTGTACTCCAATTCCAGAATCAGACCTAGAGGAGAGATCAGTAGAACAAGACTCCACGGAGTTGTTTACCAACCACAGGCACCTCATTGCAGAGACTCCTGTGCCTGGTAAGAGAATGGGTGGCCTTAACAAGTGATAAATCAGGAATAGCAACACTGTTAAATTTGGGTTATACCAAAGAACATTTTGCAAAAGTAGTCATTTTCTGACTTCTTAGTTATTTTTTGTTTTTGTGTCATCAGTGAGACTTTACTTTCCCTCTCTTTCTTTTTTCCAGAAGTTTCAGCTCTCCAAGGAGTTTCAGAATAGTCCACTCAGAGTTGTGTGGCTGAGAGGAAGATGCCTCCCAAGGCCTACCCTATGTGTACCGCATGTTCAGCATAGATGTGGAGCTGGCCCAGGTGCTATGTAAAGCTCAACCCTGGACAGGACACTGAATGGAGATGGGGATGGGGCTTCTCATTATTCTGGAGGACTTGGAATACCATGCAAGTCAGCTGGAAGACAAGATTTGTGTATTCTTGCAGGGAAAGGCTACTACTGCCCTTAGCCATCTGTATGCCTATAATCACATGACATAGCGAGATGATATAGTGTGGGAACAGACTTCATAATACAGAGATCCACAGTCAAAATAATTTGATACCCCATTTTTTTTCACAGAGTTCTTATATAGTAAATGTATCAAGTTTAATAAAGCATCTCATTACCAAACAATGTCTTGGAGTTGATTTATAATCAAAGGGCTCTATAAGTGATTTCTCTATATTGATTTTTGAAGGAAATTATAAAGTTTACTATGCCATGGGAAGACTTGAATGTGATTATTTTATACATAAAAGAACTACTATAGCAGAACTATTGGCTGATTGCTCTGTTAGACTAGAGGTGGAAGAGGATAAGTTTTCTAGTATTGTATAAAATTTTTTAAAATATTTTTGAAAACCTAATATATATAATGATATATTAGGTTTTCAAAATCTAAAGAGTGACACCTTTCAAAAATCCAGGTTATAAAAGGATTCACACTCTGTTACAATTAAAATTAAGGTTTTTGTATGTAGAAGATTAAAGTGACTGCATATTTCAAGTGAGAATTACAATTATAAGACTTATTTAGACTAAAATATCCCTGTGCCAGTTTTAGAATGCCTTTCTGTCAGCACAAAGGAAAAAGTGGTTTATGGTTTCTCTATATGTGAAGTGTCAAAAAACTGCATTATTTATTATTTCTAGCATCATTTTGTAGGAGACAACAGAGTTGTACTGTTTTTAATTGTGGAGCATAGGTGTGGACAGCTAGCCTGTGGATGAACTTCACCCAGCATGTGGTGACCAGTACAGAGATGCTGTGGTTCTGTGTATGTCAATAGCTGCAAAAGTATAATACTTCTGATCATCTTTAACAGCTCTGTTCAGAAAGGTCACAGAGAGGTGTCTTTCTTCTTGCAAATGTGTTTCTCTCTCTCTCTCTCTCTCTCTCTCTCTCTCTCTCTCTCTCTCTCTCTTCTCTCTCTCTCTTTAAATATTTGGTTTCCATGGATATTTTTGTACTGTGAGTATACCATGTGCTCATCTCTGTCCTCCTTTCTCTTTCTTCTTTTCGGGGGCACAGGGTCATGTCCAATGTGCATGTGTCCTTCAATCTCCTTTTTAAATTCAGTTTTTCTCTCTCTGGTTTCTCTGTCCCTTGGAAATTTTTTTCTCCATTTATTCCTGCAATTCTTTCCCTTCTCTTTTTTATTTTTCTCTCTTTATTTTCTGTGGTATAAAACTGAAAGCATATTGTTTGATGCCTAAAGGCTACAGTGTGCATAAATGCAGTGATTTCTATCTCTTTCAAATTCTTTCTCCATTGTTTTCCATTTTTAAATACAATCTATGACTGCACTCACTGTTCTATGAGAAAGTGACCACCAATATAAATTCAAAAGGCTTCCTTTCTCTTGTTTGAGAGTTTAGGGTGACTTTTGTTGCTACAATTACTTGTTAGAGTTTTTACATTGAGAAGTATATTTGTAAATGTGTAGTAAATGTTTCATGGTAATCATTACCATCTTAAATGTATTAACATAATTACTTGCCACTATAGTTTGGATCTTAAATGTCCCCCAAGATCCCAAGTTTAAAGCCTTAGTCCCCAGTCCATGGTGCTATGCAAGAGACTTTAAAAGTGGGGCATAGTGGGAGGAAATTAGGCCACTAGGGACATACTCTTGAAGGAGATGTTGATACCCCAGCCTCTCCCTCTTTTCCTTTCCCTTACCAGCCATGAGGTGAATGAGCTTCCTCTGCCACGTGCACCCTGCCACGTGCACTGCCTTGACACCAGAAAGCAACTGCGCCAGCTGACTGATTATGGACTGGAACCTCCACAACTGTGATCCAGAATATGTGTTTTTCAAAGTGGATTATCTCAGGTATTTTATTACACTAATAGAAGGCTAACAAACTTGACCAAATATTTTTGTCTTTTATTTGAATCACTTTAACACAAAACTCTCTGTATATAATCATACTCAAACATGAATATATTAGATATTAGGTTTATTGACAATGTATCTTGCTAAGAGAAAGGATTTTGAATGTTTTTACCATAAAGAAGTGATAAATGCTTGAGGAGATAAATGTTTAACCTGATTTAAATATTATACAATGTATACATGTATCACAACATGTGATATAGGTACTGTTATCTCTATTTTACCAGGGAAAATACTGAGGTCTGTAGATATTTTTTTTTTCAATTTTCTCATTTTTTATTGATTTTATTTTTTAAATACACAACAGCGGAATGTATTACAATTCTTATTACACATATAGAGCACAATTTTTCATATCTTTGTATAAAGTATGTTCACACCAATTCATGTCTTTATACATGTACTCATTTTTTTTGCATTACAATTCTTATTACACATATATATATACCACAATTTTTCATATCTCTGTTTGTGAGGTCTATAGATGTTAAATAATTTATCCAATATCCCCAGTCACTAGGTAGGTGACTGGAGTTTTAATCCAGTCTCATCCCAAAAGCTCAAATATACACTGATAGATGGTTCAAATGCACATTGGTAAAACTACCATAAAGTATATTCTAAAACTGAAGCCTTGTAATGTAAGATAGCTGCACTTCTTTGATTTCTAGGGTGGCTGCCTAATTGAAAAAAAAATGTATATTGGACAATTATATTTTTTCTCTGATGAACTATGTGGTTGTGCTCTTTCCCTTTTTGGGTGGTGGTAGTAATAATTATCTCCTTATTGATTTACCATAGCTTTGTATGTAAAAATGACATAATCTTTGGCTGATCACATGATATAGACATTGTTCTCAAGTTTTCACTTTTCATCTTATTTCTGGGTTTGATTTTTTAAATACAAGTTTTCTAAATTTTAAGTAGACAAATCTATTGACCCCTCTGTGGTTTGTGCCTTCAGTGTGAAGTCTAGGGTACCCTGGGGGCTCTCCTGCTTCCCTGTGCCAATCTGAGGTCCTGACAAGGTGGTTTGGTCCTGTGCTATGGCAGGCTTCGATCTCACCCTCCAAAAGTGATGCTCTGATTACATTTGCCACGAAGCTATATTCTCTTCAGCTTTCCTGTCTCTCCTAGTTTTATGTAAAATGCCTCCTAGGTTCACCTGCTCTTTATTACCACTCCTTCACCCTTGGGAGGGTGACCCAAGCAGTAGACACTACACTGCCTTCAAAATCCTTAAGTCTGAGGATTGGGCCCCACCCTTGGGGCTTTCTCTCCTTTAGCATGATCAGTTTTCCCTGAAGACTCCATAGCACTCTTTAAAATAGCCCAGACACTCGCTTGCCAGCCCTCCAGACCTGAACAAGCCTGACCCCATCCCCTGTGAGCATGGTTAGGCTCAGGTTGGGCACAGTGTTCCAACTTAAATCAGTGTGTACAGGCAAGTCAGTGATGAGGTCGGCATCCTCAACTCCCAATTCCCTGTTTTGTTTTTCTAGCCTCTCAAGGGACTGGCTTGTGAAAGGAGAGGTAGTTCCAAGATAAGAGATATCTGGAAACACAGGAATTCCCTGAGGCTTTAATCAGCTGAAGTTCAGGAACATCAGGTTATGTGATGAATAGTTTTGCCATAATTTCATTTTTTAAAAAATTATTCCATGCCTTAAAACTGACAAATTCAAACAAACTCTGTATTTTGTTTTTCTAAAAACATCTGCCTCAGACTACTTGGTAATCTGTGTGGCAGTCTGCCCTATTACATAAAACTGTAGGTACAGATAAGCAAGAAAATCAAAATGAAATATAAGTCTGGAGAGCTTAAATCCCTTTAAAGGCATTGTGTGATATAGGCTTGGCCAGGTTATTTCTGACAGCACCCATATTCCTTTTGTGTGTCGACAGGTGCCTTCCATGGCCCCCTGGTCAGAGATTGTTATATTGACGGGTGCTGGTGTGCCCTTAAATAATTTGTGTAACAAGATGGAAGATGAATGAGTCAAGCCTGTCAACCTCTGGAGAGTCTCTTGATTGTTGGCAGTCATGTTCCTCTCCTCGAGATTCCTGTGCTACTCTGCTTCTCTCTTAACATGTGTATCTCTCACTTCCTTTATTTCAGAAGTCATATTTTCTTTTCCAGGTAGGTCTGCAGGCTCCTTGGACACAGATGTTCTTGGCTTCTTTCCACTGTTTAGTAAATAATATTTCATTGTATGAACAGATCAACTTACCTCCTAAAACTCAGCAAGTCAAAGAGAAATGGAGAAACCAGTGATTTAGAACAAGTACCTGTGACCTGGCTGGCCTCGTTTTGTATTGCAGAGATTATGCTGAGAAGAAGCCAATGTAACTATCCTACTATTTCTACTTAAGTTTGGACTTAGAAAAAGTCTGATTCTTAAAATTTCAGTCCTTCATATTTTTTATTGAGTATTTAGGTGACATTGATTTGAACAGAGTTCAATAAAAATTCTAATACAACACTGAAGACTCACTAAAAATATGTGTTTAGAACCAGAAAAGAATAACAAGTTACACATTTGTAAAGAGCTGACAATTGCCACAATTATCACAAAATCCATACCCAAACATTTATATTAGCTTATATACTTGAATCATTTCATATTTTTTGATCATCAAATTCCTTATTTATCTCTTCAATTATTAACAACTTAGTAATTTCATATTCTGTACAGTGAATTAAAATATAGTTTTCCTCTGGCATTGTTGATCATTTTTAAAAATTAATGGTAGCTGGATATGGTGGTGCATGCCTGTAATCCTGATGATTTGGGAGACTGAAACAGGAGGATGACAAATTTGAGGCTGGCCTTACAACTTAATGAGACCCTCAGAGGTTTAACAAGACCTTGTCTCAAAAAAAAAAAAAAAGGCTAGGGATGTAGTTCAGTGGCAAAGTGTCCTTGCGTTCAATCCCTAGTACCAAAAATAAGTAAATAAAATGATGATTGTCTCAATATAAAAAATAAAAGGACTGGGAATGTAGTTCAGTGACAGACTATCCTTGTGTTCAGTCCTCAGTACCAAAAATAAGTAAATAAAATGATGATGATGATAGTTTATAGAAGTTTCTTTTTGCTTTATAGCTCTTTACTAGGAATGTCGTGTAGAATTTTAGGATTATTGTCATATTTAGGAAAACATCTATTAAACTTTTTCAAACTGCATTGAAAGATTTTAGGTTCTTCCAGCCTTTTTCTGTACAGTGGTAAATTTGAAGTAGTCTTGGAACTGACAATTCTTAATAGCTAGTTTGTCATTAAAGTCCTCGTTAAAGTTACCTTTACCCCACCAATATTTATGTCAAATCAGCAAGATATTTAAATAATTCCCCAATGTGTTCATATGATTCACTCTTTTTTATTAACTAGATAATTAAATAATAAAAAATCTATCATCTCATCTTAATTAAGATTGGTATGATATTTGAAAATGATTTTATGATTTGCTTACTGATTGATAGAATAAGTTATTGATACATATAAACTTATATTGGAAAGTGTTATCAAATGGTAGGTTCACAATTGTAGACTTTGAATTATCAGATATATTCCCAATATGCCAGAACTTTTGCTTTGACTTGGTGTCCATGAAACTGGAATCTTCAGCTTATGCTTTGACATGTCTGATGTACAGAGCATCAGATTTTGTACATTTCACACCGTGTTTTATCTCTACGATGCTTATACTTCTGGTGCCAGGCACCATAGAACATGCTGTCTCTGATACAGCCTACTGCTCTGTGCTTTTCCTTCAGGACACTGGGTGAGGAAGAGTAATAGGCAACAGTGGAATTCCTGGAATTCATTCCTCCAGAGAAAGATCTAGCAATAATTTAAGCATATTCAAAGGACTCAAGCCTTGTGAATGTCTCTCATTAACCAAATTAAACGTCTCCCCAACTCAACTTCTCCTTGGTCAGATCCCCAAATCTGAAGTCCAATATGAGGGAAAACCAAAGAAGAGATAGTAGTCTTCACCAATTATGATTAAAATGATGCAGAAACATGACCCTGTACCTGAGCAAAGACAGTGCCCTGAACTTATTAAGCTTCATTAGCATCACAGTAAATCTATCTTGTAGCAAGAGAGAGCCTACAACTAAGCTATGAAGAGTTTATTTTTAAAATTTATCCCATGTTTGAAATGACTCCAAAAAAATTGTATATGGCAGGAATATTTAGGGGGGTGGGGTAGGTGCAGGGGAGGAAAGTGCAGATTTTGACAGGAGTTCAAAATCCCTTTAAATATACCCCAGGAGTCCTCGGGTATGCACTGTGCACTTTCACATGGCCTTGGGCTCAAATTTAAGTACACATTCACTTTTCATTTTTGGCAATTATTCCCTTACAGACACCAGTAAACCTGTGTGGATTAGCAGAACAGTTCCCGAACTCAGTGTCCCCTCTGTGGAGAGATGGTTCACCTTCCACACTCAGGGGCAGTTCTACTGACCCTTATTTCTTAGCAACTGCTCCAGGAGTTGTCCCAAAAGAAACAAAGTCAGTTTTTGATCCAATCAGACTGACGGGTCTATTTTAGATAGAAAAACACACAGCATACTACTGAAGTTAAAACAGCCCAGCCAGCTCCAGGATGATCGGACTGGTGAGAGTGGAGAGGTTTCAAGTGCGATTAATTTGACTAAATTCTGACTGACTGGCCATCATCGTCATGTTTGCTCTGTCTGTTCCCAGTCCCAGAGGGAGCAGCTCATGGCATCACCTATAAATTCTCATTTCCTAATCATCTCAATATGAGGGACAGTTGGAACCAAATCCTTTCATGTGAACAAAAAGTCTAGAAACATTATATTCTCAGAACAGAGTCCTAACTGAGCCTAGACTCAAGTTGCTTGCCACTTTGTGAAATCATTGAATCTTTAATATTATCTTCCTGTATTTAGGTGAACTGTATTTAGGTAAACAAGACTAAAGTTAGGAAATTTATTTAGTTCTCTAGTCACAAGTGAGAAAACTGAAGCTTTTATTTTACTGTCATTTGGAATAAAAATTTAGTAGTTACTTCCTCTTTAGGGGAAAGTGAAATACTCATCTTCCACATTCATCAGTTCCCAAAAAGGAAAAAAGAAAAAAATAACAGTCAACAAGAAATTCTGAAAGAAAACATTAAACATACCCCAGACTGTGTTGAAATGGATAGAAGACGAAAGCTGTGATTTATTCTTAATCTTTTTCTGAATTGTCAATCATGAATAATAAAACACAGCACACACATATGCATACACATCACATGATCTACTTCTAAAAACCAGTGCCATCTTGACCTGGTTCTCCCTTTCCATTCCAGCAACTGTGATGTACTTCTTCCCAGGTTGCCCTTCAATCCATTACCTCTCTGATGCCTGCTTGCCCCTGTCCTTCAGGTGAGTCTCTCTCCTCATTTGTGTGCACCCAGCTGACCCCTGCAGTGGCAATGGCTCAGTCCTCCCTCCTACATCTCCTGGTACAGCCTATCTCTTCATTCTATCAGCGTTTCCTTGCAAAGAATCTTGTTTGTCTCATTATTCCAGTACCACCTTTGGATGTTTTCCCAAACTTTATTCTATGCTTAGAATTATTTCTCATCTCCATCTGGTCAAGATTCCACCTGCTTTCAGAAAATCACTCAAAGTCCACTCCTTAAAGGAGAAAATATGATACAGAACAAAAGATCTTGTGACTAAGGGTCAGGTGGCCTCAGTTTTAGTCCTGGTCCTTCTAAAAATGTGCTTTCTGATTTGCATCAGCTTCCTTCACCCCATTTTCCTTCTGAATAGACTGGACATTTATTTACCCATTTGTTCATTCAAAAGCAAAATTAAAATATTTATTTACCCATTTGTTCATTCAAAAGCAAAATTAAATTATTTTCAGACATTGTACTACGTGCTGTGGCTGCACAAACAAAAATTCTGCTTGACACAACTAAACTGCTGAAAGAAGTGTAACCAGTATGTGTTCTTTTAATATATTGAGCTATTGTGACAAGCCATGAAAACGAAAATCTTGAGAGGGCAGCCAGGGTCAAAGCCAGCTTTCATCTTGCTGGTTTCTGCTAAATTCTGTACTAAACAACTTTATACTAATAAATATGAAAATTTCAGTGATATTATTGAATTCTTTTAAAAATATAATTTGAAATGCACTCAAAAAGAAATACAAAAGATGATAATTCTTTAGTCTTTAAAGTAATTTTATCAGAAGCTAAAAACCTTAGCCCCCAACTATATATATATATATATATATATATATATATATATATGTGTGTGTGTGTGTGTGTGTGTGTGTGTGTGTATAAAAAAATAGTCACATATCTTTACAGGTGAATACTACCAGCATTCAAACAATAGTTCCTATCCCCCATCCTGTTTGTCTTACAGCTTCATGTTAAATCCATATACATTAAAAACATCCCTCTGTATCTTCAGTTTCCAGCCATGGATAAAAGATATCATTCTGTCCAAACAAGTGAAAAACTAACAAACTAGAGAATCAACTTTTCCTAATAGTTAGATCAATAAGTCACAGGGCAAACAACTATCCCCTAAATTAGACAGGCACACACAGAAAATGATTACCTACTATAGCAAAAACCCACAAGCAGATGCTACCCTGGGAACTAGTACCAAGCTGGTGCCATTGTATACTGGACATATATGACTTGCTTTTGATTTTTACATGAGTTCATAGCCAAAAGTTTGTCTAGAGTCTCAGAGGAAACTTTGGACTTGGACTTTTGGGCAATGCTAGAACTGTTAAGATTATGGGTACTCTTTGAAATGGTAAATATATTTTGTTGTGAGATGGACATGAGATTTTGGGAGCCAGGGGTTTAGATTTAATGTGTTACTTTTTTTAGCCAGAATTTTTGTCATTGTGACCTTAATAAATGATAAGCATGGTGAAACAACTTCCTAAGGTCCCCTGTGCAAGCAAAGTACCCCATTAGTTTCTTTTCAAGGGAATTTTTTATATTTATGCCATTGAGCCTGAGATGGGTATGATCTTGCCAATTCCTGAGATGCTCTCAATTCATCTATCCTTTTGTCTCTAAGTACTTAGCATCTCTTTAGTGACTATAAAGTCTAGCAACCACAAGTTTCTTAGTGTCAGTTTTATTAGCATTTTTCTGACTGAACCCCAAAATTTCTAAATATTTCTGCTCTGATTTCTGTTGTTGATCATTATAGTAAGTTTTGCTAAAAGCCACCAGCAATAGCTATGCTGCTGCCTGAATGCTGCACTGCCTAGAAATTTTTTCTGCCAGTTTAATTAGGACATCACCTTAAAATTTAGCCTCACAGAAAGTCTCAGGACATGGACAAAATGTAGACAACTTGTTAACCAGAACATAACATGAATGACCTCTAGTCCAGTTTCCATTAGAGTCCTCCTCTTCTGAAACTTTATGATCCCAGTCTTTACTGTCCACATTCTTATCAGCATTATGGTATTTTGAATTCCACTTATGATAATCTAAAATTTTCCCAACTTGCATCTCTAAACTTTTCAAAATTCTTTATACAAATTCCAAAAAGCTTCTGAATCACATGTTCAGTTTAGTCACATTAACACGACTTTTTATACCAATTTCTATTATAGTCAGGGTTTTGGTTTTTGTTTTGACTCTGTAACCAAAAGACCTGACAATAACAATTTTAGAAGAGAGACAGTTCATTTGGGGATGACAGTTTTGAGGGTCTCAGTCCATAGATGGCTGACTCCATTGCTCTGCGCCCAAGCTGAGACAGAATATCAAGGCAGAAGAGCACGACAGAGGAAAACAGCTGAGAACATGGCATACAGGAGGCAGAGAGAGACACCACTCATCAGGGACAAAATATATACCCCCAAAGCACACCCCCAGAGACCTACCTCCTCAAGGCACACACTACTTGCCCACAGTTACTATGTAGTTAATCCATTCAAGTGCATCAACACACTGATTAGGTTAAGGTTCTCATAAGCCAATCATTTCATTTCTAAACTTTATTGTATTGTCTCTCATGTGAGCTTTTGGGGATACCTTATATCTAAATCATAACATGCCGCCCAAAATTTCATACTAATTCAGGAATGTTAAGAGATGAAGTGATTAGATTATGAGAGTTCTGACCTAATCATTTAATGCATTGATCATTTAATGGATTAATTCATTTGATGGATTAATAATTTTAAACTACTACTATACCAGGTGATAACTGTAGGCAGGTGGGGACCCAGCTATGTAGGTGACTGGGGCATACCCCGGAAAGGTTTATCTTCTCTGTGACCTATTCCCTGAACACACTCACCCTGCATTCTGTCTGCAAATACCTGAACAGTTTTCTTCTGCTGTGCCATTCTGCCATGATAGTCTACATCACTATGGCCCACAGCAATGGAGACAGCCAACATGGACTGAAACTCTGAAACCATAAGCCAAAGTAAACTTTTTTTATCCTAAGTTGTTCTTGTTAGGTATTTTTGTTACAGCAATGAAAAGCCAACTAACATAATCTCCCTCTATAAACAACTTCAAAATTTTGCAAACTATATTAAATAACTGTTTTCAGTCACTCATCAAATCACCTAACACTGCTATTACTCAGTGATGGGAAATAATTGAGTCAAGTCCTATAATTGCCCCAGCACTCTTTCTGAGGCCCATTTTGGACTACAGTAAAGAAAGAAGAACAAACAACATAGCAACTCATATAACATAGCAGGAGATAGATGATTAATAGATGGATAGATAGATAGAAAGATAGATAGATAGAACAAGCACAATACAGAAAAGAACTTAAGCATAGAAATCAGCTTCAGCAAATTGTACTTCCTTAAGGTAAAACTTCATAAGACCAGCAAAATAACAATTTTGGAGGAAAAATAACTACAAGGGAATTGTAAGGTCAACAATTTCTAGGACTGTAATAGACCTGCAGGTGTATTCAAGTTTCAACCAGCCAGAGTGAGGAGATCTTGTAGATTACTTAGAGTATTTGGTAAAGATCTGACTAAAATTTTTTGTACATATACAAATATGCCACAATGAAACCTACTCTTCTGTACGATTATTATGCACCAATAAGAAAAATCAAGGCAAAGACCAAATAAATGTGTGTATATACATAATTATACCACAGCCACAGATAAAATCTCATAAAATCTCAGTGAAAGAAAAATAAATTTCTAGTCATTTCTGGAGAAAACCAAAAACAAAAAAACTTAGTAAGCAAAAGTCACTATTTAAAAATCTTCTCTGTTATGGGAAGTCATGCAATAAAATTTATTTCAATATCAAAAAACAAAAGACCCCGAATAAATCACAAAGGATTATATCTTATTAAGAGAGCTAAACTAATGAGTAAAGACAACACCAAAACAGCCCAAGAAAGCTTAAAACAGTCTCAAAAGAATCTAGCTCCTCTTCAGTTAATTTAACTGACTGCCAAAACAAAATATTCTTCAAAGATGAACAACACAATTATATACTCTACAAAGTAACATTCATAATAATAAGCATTCAATTAAAAAAATAGAGATGTGAAAAAGTCACATAGCAGAAAAATTGTATTAAAGAAAAAAGGAGAAAAATCAGTCAGTAGAAGTAGACCCCAAAATTCTAGATAATGAAACTAGCAAACAAGGTCTTCAATATAAGTTTTGTAAACAAACTTAAGGATTTAAAATAAAACATAAACACAAAAGGAGAGAAATAAAGATTTTTTAAAAAGCATCATAACTTCTGGAGACAAATACAGTTGTACCGTTGTGGGGCAGGTTTCGCAGGAACACACCAAGTCCCAGTTTTGTCCAAATTGAAGAGTCTTTATTTAGTCAGCAGGCAGTAGGACTGCCTACTGTAGGACCCATAACTGTCTCAGCAAGGAACAGCCCCAACCCAGAGCATTTTAGGATATTTAAAGGCCAAAACCACATCTAGGTTGATGTAGCTGCAAGCAAGCAGGCACACAAGCTGAATTGGGGAGTTACTGAGACAATGAAATGGGTATATTGGTACTTCCCATGGGACTTTCCAGGTTGGCATATCAGCAAGCAAACAGAAGGAAAGTGGGTCAAAATGACCCTAGTTTAGTAGAGAATGGTTACTAATGTCTAAACAATCAATCTCTGACAGGGTACACTGCCCAAGGAAAATGGAAACCAAAGAGAACAATTTTACATTGTAAAAGAATTGCTATTTTGTGTTGCCAAGTGTGTTATGCTAGGTAACTATTAATGGGTATAGATGTGGGGCTTTCCCATGGGAGAAGCATTTCTTACATGATATGGAGTCTTAGGACAAAATGAAGTCTGTTTGGTCATTATCCTTATAGCCTGGCCCATAACAATATGAGCTAGAAAGTACTGGATGGCCTTCACAGAAAATTAGACACACCAGAAGGCAGGATTAATGAATGGATTAATGAATGTCAAGACAGAGCAATATGTACTATCAAGGCAGAACTCAAAAAGAAATCTGCAAATAAAACTAGCATAACCTCCATAACACGTATGAAAATATCAAGGACTTGTGAGTTCATATAATTTGAGTCCTAGAAGGACTCTAGGGGAGGTGTCTATGGGAGGGAGGTCATGTCAAAAATATTTAAAGAATATTTTTCATAAGACCAGTGGATGACAATTTTCCAAATTGGGTGAAAATTGTAAAGTCTACAAATCCAAAAAGCCCAGAAAAATATCAAGTGAAACATAAAAATCATATAAAGGTATATCATGATTTATTTTCTGAAAATCATTCATAAAGAAAAAATTTAAAAATTAACAGTGAAAAAGACACATTACACTAAGGAAAGAAAGATAAGAGAACTGCTGACTTCTCATTAGAAAAAATGCCAATCAGAAGACAACTGAACAACTTCAGTGTGCTGAGAAGACAAAATTGTCAGTCAATAATATTAGAGCCATTGAAAATATCACCCCCAAATAAAGATGAAAGCTCCCAATGAATAAACTGAGAGAGTTCATTCATAACCAGCAGATCCACACTTAAATAAATATTTTAAAAGTTCTTTTGGTTGAAGGAAAATGATTCTAGATGGATTAGCTCTATAAAAAGAAAGAAGAATACTAGAAATGATAAATATGAGTAAATATATACCTTTTACTCATAGTTATTTAAAAGAAAATTGGCTGCTTGTAACAAAAAAATAACATTTTGGAATTTATTACAAGTGTAGAAACAAAATATGTTGTAATAGTACAAAGTCTAGAGAGGGTAAAATCATACCATCATAACCTTCTTACATTACATATAAAATGATATAATAATAGTTGAAGGTGATTAGACTATGATATTTTTAAGGTATATATTATAAACTCCAGAGGGACCACTAGGAAAAAAAATAGGTATAGGGCATAAAAAATAGAACACCAAGAAGTACTCAATTAATCTAAAAGACAGGAAAAGAGAAATTAAAGGAATAAAGAAAACATGGGAAAAATATAAAATGAATAGCAAGTAGGAGACTTACACCGAAATATATAAATGATTATATCCAGTGTGATTCTTCTCAGACTAGATTAAATAAAAGCAAGATCTAAGTAAATACTGTCCACAAAACATAAACTGCGATTTAAAGACAGATTAAAAGTTAAGAGGAAAATGATATACCACACTAAACTATGATATTAATATCAGACAAAGTAGACTTCAAAGCAAAGAATATTACCAAAGTTAAAGAGGAAAAGTTAATAATAAAAGGGAAAGCTTATCAAGAATACAGAAGAGAGCTGGGCACAGTGGCATATGGCTTTAATCCCAGCAACTGGGGAGGCTGAAGCAAGAGGATGGCAAGTTCGAGGCTAGCCTTAGTAATTTAGTGAGACCCTTGGTATCCTGGCAAGACCCTGTCTCAAAATAAAAATAAAAAGAAGTAGGAATAATAGGAATATAGCTCAGTTGTAGAATGTCCCTTGGTTCAATCCCCAGTACCAAAAACAAACCAAAATCAAACAAACAGAAAAACATAATGGCTGGAGGTGTAGCTTGGTGGTAGAGTGCTTGCCTAGCATGCACAAGGTCCTAGATTCAATCCCCAACACGGGGCGGGGAGATGACAATCTTATATGAAGGAACATCTTATAATAGAACTCCAAAATATATGAAGCAAAACTTCACAAAGTGCTCGCTTCAGCAGCACATATACTAAAACTGAACAATACAGAGAAGATTAGCATGGTCCCTGCACAAGGAGGACATGCAAATCCATGAGGTGTTCCATATTCTTAATTAGAATAATATATATTTCATGGTTGTATAATTATATCAAAATGGACTCTACTGTCACGTATAACTAAAAAGAACCAACACTCTTCCCCTACCCCCAAAACCTCAATAGAACCAAAAGAAAAATCTATAATCACATTTAGAGATTTCAAAAACCTTCTCCCCGTAATTGATTGAGAGAACAGACAGAAAATTAATAAGGATATAGAAGACACAAACATCCCCATCAACCTCATTAACATCTAAAGAACACAACATCTAACATGGGAGAAATAACATTATCTTTAAGTGAGCATAGAACATTCCCCTAAGGAGACCATATGTTTGGCCATAAAATGTCTCAGTAAACTTTAAAGTACTAAAATCATTCAGAATATCTTTTCTGATGACAGGTGACATTAATTAGAAACCAATAAAAAGAAGACAACGGGAAAACCCCATGCACTTAGAAATTAAACACCATGCTTCAAAATAAAGAAGAAATCACAAGAGAACTTAGAAAATACTGTGAATTGAATGATAATGAAAACATGATACCATAATTTGTGAGATGAATCTGATCCAATGCTTAGAAAGAAATGTATAACTTTAAGGGCTCAAGTTAGAAAAGTGGAAAGGTCTAAATATCAACAACCAAAGTTTCCACTTACATAACTGGAAAAAGAAGAGTAAGTTAAACCTGAAGCAAGAAAAATGGAAGACAATCATAAGGAGTAGAACTCAGTGAAATACAATAATAGAAAATGATAAAGGAGCTCATGAAACAAAAGGTCTTCTTTTTGAAAAGCTGAACAAAAAGAAAAATGGCCAATCAAGAGGAAAGAGGACAGACATGAACTTTGCAGTGAGGAATAAATGGAGGGGCAGGAGTACACATCCTAGGGACATCACAAGGATAATGAAGGAGCATTATGAACATCCTGAGCCAATAAATTTTACAGCTTAAATGCTTAGACAAATCTCTTGAAAATTACCTATTACGAAAACTGATACAAGAATAAAAGGAAAATCTGAGCATTGCAATATCTATTTTTAAAATGTGTTTATACTTAAAAACCTTCTCAGATTGTGAATTCACAGGTGAATTCTATCAAACATATAATATAAAAATATCAGCCCTACCAAACTCAGAAAACAGGGGGAGGGAATCATTTTCAACTTATTTTTAGTTTTTAAAGACAGCATTATCCCGAAGAAAACAGGGCAAATGTGTTATTTAAAACAAAATCTGGGCACAGTGGTGCATGCCTGTAATCCCAGCGACTCTGGGAGGCTAAGGGAGGAGAATGGCAAGTTCAAGGCCAGCCTCAGCAACTTAACCAGGTCCTAAGCAATGTAGGAAGACCCTTCTTTAAAAAAACAAAAATGGAAGTACAGGGATGGAGGGATGTGGCTCAGAGGTTAAGCTCCCCAGAGTTCACTCCCTCTTACCAAAGAAACAAACATACAAAAGAACAAATGAACAAACAAGATAGAAAAGGAAAAAGAAAAAGACCATTACAATATTTCTCATGAACACATATGAAAAATTTGATGGAGACATTAATAGAACCCAGCCATATATAAAAAGGATAACATATCCCATGAGGTCAGGCTTATCCCCTAAATGCAAGGTTGGTTTAACACTCTAAGATCAATCAAGGCCATTCACCTTATTCATGGGATATAGGAGAAAACAATATGATCATCCCAATAGATGCAGCCGCAGTAGGAGTATTTGATAAATATTTGGTATTTCCTTTTGGTTAAAAACTCTCAGCAAAGTAGGAAAGTAAGGGACTTCTTCATGTGATAACTTGGGCTAACCTGACACTTGGTGGGGACAGACTGTACATGGAAGGAGCACCTCATGCCTCCCTCCACTTGGTTTTGCATGGCCTTGGAGCCCTGCCAAGTGCAGTAAGGCAGAAGATGGGTGGGTGAGGAGGGGAGGCACAGATATTGTAAAGGAATAGATGAAACTGTCTTTGTTCATATACAACAGAATCTTGAAAACAGCTGTTAGGATAAATTTAGTAAATTTAGTAAAAGTTAATACAAAGACTCCATTATATTTCTAAATGCTAACAACAAACAATTGGAAAATAAAATTAAATACTCTTTCCTGCCTCCAAACAGGAGAGAATCAGAGAGCTAAATAAAATGTAATGTGAGTTCTACCAGTGGGGGTCCCAGGGTGCCAGGAGCAAGAGGCTCCCACTCTTGCCTGGGCAGGGCAGGAGTGTGGGGAGCAAGGAAGGTGAGCAACAGAGCGTGGTTTGGTGAGGTTCAGTCCAGACCCTAGAATTCTTATCCTGCACTCCTTTGTGTCACCTTTGAATAGAGCCTGTGCACAAAGAGCCAAATAAACAGTGACTTCAGACTTAAGAGTATTAAAGGCTGTGTGGGGCAAAAACCCAAGCAAGAAGGTGCGTTATCTGTGATTTAGGGAGTTAGTTTACAAAGCCACAGAAGATCATTTAGTCATTACGTAATTACTCTTAAATCCTGCATATGGGGTCTTTGTTAAGTTGCTAAAATACTCACGTGTGAGCTCTCATTTAGGAAACTATTCAAGAATTAATCTTTGTTTCCTTTGTTAATACTTTTTTTTTCTTTTGAAAATTCTGGGTGGCCATAGAAAGGGCTCAGGGAAGTGGGGAGAGACTCGGGTGGCAGTGTTAACTCTGCTTCTTGCTGTGTGACCTCAGACAGTGCCTGCCTCTTTCTGTTCCTCAGTGCTCCATAATACTTAAAATGAGGCCAAAAGTAGCGCCCTCACTCTGGGGTGCTGACTAGGCTGAGCTGAATAAAAAAACAAAGCTTTCTGTGGGATGCTTGACGCAAGGCAGGGGATCAAATGGTACTATTTTGTGTTTTTTTCCCTTTCACATATTTTAAAACTTTGTCATTTAACTTTATCAGAAATAAGGTACCTGAACTTCACACGTCAAGCCACCACAGTAACATAGCCTTATTTAATGCTAAAACTACATTCTGTAAAACCATGAATTCAACTGAATCGCCTTTAAATAAATACAATCTTTCTTACATTATCAACAAATTAAACTTCGACAATTACACTTGCTACTGTGGTTACCTCTGAGTTCGTCTAAAACTCTTCTGTATTTTATTGCTGTGTAAATATTTAGAAGACTTGAAAGGGCTAATTTCAGATTTGGGCCTTCTCTCTTCCATGGTTTATATTTCAAGACTATTTGTGCACTTTGAATTCTCACTTGTGAAACTTAGGACAGCCCTCACATTGTGACTATTTACATTTTTTTTTTTTTGTAATGTGCCACAGGTTTGTGAAACTTTCCATTTGAATTTTTGATGTGATTAGCTGCTTTTAATTGCATCTAAAAATTCCTTGCCAAATAATTATTAAAATGCACAGAAGTTGTACAGCTGAGACATAAGCAAAGCAGAACAGGTCTATGTGAAAACCATTTCAAGTGGAGTAACTATGTAAATCCATCCAGTTTATACATGTATGGGAGATTTAATTCAAACAGAAACAGAGCAAAAGATAAATGAGGTGAGAAAGGTAAGAGACCTTTAGATACAATTTCAAATGCCATTTTTTAAAATCTGAGCTTAATTGAATCTTCTGCAGAGATTTTTTTGGAATAAAAAAGCAAACCCATATATAATTATGGTTCACAGCAAATTGCATTTACTGCCTGTTGAGCAAACTCAATTGGATTAGTCAACCACAGGGTCTCCCACCCCTGTGTCAGGTGGGGATCAAACTCTCTCTGCTAGTTCTCTAAGGCCCTAAATAATACCTAAGAGCCTATTTCCAGTGTTCTGGGAGATGGGTTTGTCAGGCAGCCAGACTCCTGCTGAGGATGATTCAGCAGATCCCAGAGATTTCAGTGTCAAATTCAAACTCACTTCCTTGGTGGACTCAGGTGCCTCCACATCATCCCTTCTTCTGACTTCTTCTCTGGGCTCCCCAGCACCACCCCCACCCCTTTCTCCAGCCGCACTGTACTCTTGAACATCTCCTAGAGGGAAGGTCTCCTGCCTTCTGCCATCATTCATCTACATCCCTTCAGTCTTCTAGTCTTTCCCTCAAGGACGTTTAGAGTCTAGGATGTACAGGTACCATGTCTAGTGATGGGGGTCCATAGTAAGCCCCAAAGAAACCCTGTTCTTGCCCTCATGGAGTGATCACCAGTTGGAGGCGAAGCAGGCCAGAGACCCCCACCCAGAAGACCCTTGCCATAATTAAGCATCTCTTCCTGTCAGATCAGCAGGATGCCTGCAGAGGTTATTGTGGCTGGTAGTTTCCTCTTTCTTGCAAATTCCAAGTTCGAACACAAAAGGTGTGACAGAGTAGAGTCTGCTAGCTTGTTGTATGAAAAGATATTATCTCCTCTGTTTTTTTTTGGTAAAAACTTATGAAACCCGTGTCTGGTCTACAGGATGGAACAGAGGTCACTTGTCATGTAAAACCCCCAAGCCCCTCCTCCCACTGGATATAAAGTTCAAAGAATTTCCAAAATCTTTGTTCAGAGGAAGAATTCTTAGGTGTGAGCCACCTCTGAACCCTGCAGTCAATAAACCTGCTTCCTGAAAATTCCTCAGGTGTCCACCCTCTTCCGTCCCACTTTAAGGAAATAGAATTTACTCTAGGTTTTCTCCCAGAAAGCTACAACATACTTGCCCTGTGAGCACTGTGGAGACAAAGCACGTGGGGCGATGCAGGTCGATGTAAAACGCAGGCCAGGCGCTTGATCTTGCTGGAAATGCTTCTCTGAGGAAGTGGCTGTGACCTTGAGACAAAGGTGGGATTCATGCAAGGAAGGGAGAGAGCTGTGCCACGCCCTTGAGGACTGTGATCTTTGTCAGCTCCTATTCTGCCAGTGCCCTCTTGCTTCTCTCTGAGCCCTGCTTTCCTACCACCCTCATCCCTAGAGGCTCAGCTGCAGTGCCCCCTCTCAAAAACCTATGATGGCCTCCTCCTAAGAGTGAAGTGTCCTCCCTCTGGGGCCTGAGCCCTGTGGATCTTGCATCCTCAGGCTCTGGCATCAAGCAGGCATCAATCAGCCCAGGACAGGTAGCGGGGAAAGCCAGGCCAGACATTGCTGGTTTGCTGAGCATGCAGCTACTTGGCCTCATGTATGAGTCTAATTTTCAGAGCCTCTCCCAGCGGGTGGCCCTAACTCATCCAGTACCAGTTCAGGGGCCCCTTCCCTCCAAAAGACCCTCCCTTTTAATTCAAACCAAATCCCAGCTTGATGTAATTTCAGATGGTAAGGAAACACTGGATGTGATGTGGAAGCATGTGGTTTGTACAGAAGAACTCAACCATGACTTACTCCACTCTATGGGTGCCGTCCCGATTCTCATCAGCTTCCCTTGCTTGGTGTTCCAGTGACAGGGATTATTAAAGAGATGCTGGAGGGGGAGGCTGTTCCCTTTTGGGGAAGTTCCAGTGAGCAACAGGGGAACCAGGATGGAGAATCACAGCTGCTAATTGGTGCATAGAATGGAACAAATTCCCTCTCATCACCGAAAGGTATTGTATTTCATGTTGAGGGAAAGGAGAGATTTGCCTACAAATTAGGCTGGAAACTCTAGAGAAGAAACTGTTTGCTGGCCAGATTGGTGTGCCAGGACTGTAATGAAATATGGCATGTGAGAAGGGGTTAGGTGCTCAAGGAAGTAACTGGGTTTTCTTTTGCATTTCCTTTATTGTCCTGTTGTGGGACTGGTTTCTTCCTGCTGTTGGTGTCTCTTGGCATGCAGCCAACTATTAAGCTCTTTCCTCAATAACCGTTCCCCAGAAGCCACAGCAACATCCCTGAGAAGTGTTCAGTATTCAAGGTTCCACCAACTCCACAGAGAAGAGGGTGAAAGCTACTTAACCATTCAGGGTCATAAGTGAATAGAAAGGTCCTTTAGACATTATCTTTGGCTTGTGAAATGAGCAACAAATGGAGCCAGGCGTGGTGACGCATACCTGTAATCCCAGCCACTCAGGAGGCTGAGACAGGAGTATCGCCAGTTTAAAGCCAGCCTCAACAAAATCGAGGCGTTAAGCAACTCAGTGAGACCCTGACTCTAAATAACATACAAAATAGGGCTGGGGATATGGTTCAGTGGTTGAGTGCCCCTGAGTTCAATCCTTAATAGCCCCCCACCCCACCAAAAAAAAAAAAATGAGCAAAAAGTGGGACCAGCAACCATTGTACTGAGGGCATCTGGTCCTCTGCCCACTTGCAGGACTGCCAAGCCAACCTTTGGGTACACTTTGCCACCCTCTTCATCCAGTAGGTATCATCCCTTGCTTTTCAGAGGGCCCTTCCACTTGGGACTGACTCTCTAGGCTTGTTGACTTGCCACTTGGGCCTTGTCCTCCTGGGCTGGCCATGTTGGTGTTTGTCGCATCTCACAATGACCCAGCTTTTTTTCTTTTCTTTTCTTTCTTGTTTTTTTTTTTTTTTTTTTTGGTGCTAAGGATTCACATCAGAGCCTCGCATCTGCTAGGCAAGTGCTGTACCATTGAGCTACACTGCCCAGCCTTGTGTTGGGCTTCAGAATGACCACTGCCAGCTCCAGCCAACTCGAGGCCCCACTTCCTTCTCATTCCTCCTGTCAATTCATGACAGTAGGAACAGAATTATTTATGTGTGTTGGTTTTAATGGGCATAAATTATATAGAGGCCTCATTTCTACACTCAATAATTCTTTATTAAAAATAAATAAATGTCCTGGGTGTGATGGAGTATGTCTGTAATCCCAGCAGCTCAGGAGGCTGAAGCAGGAGGATCATGAGTTCAAAGCCAGCCTCAGCAACTTAAGGAGGCCCTAAGCAATTCAGGGAGATCCTGTCTCTAAATAAAATATAAAAAGGGGCTGGAGATGTGGCTCAGTGGTTAAGCTCTACTGGGCTCAACGCACAGTACCAAAAATAAATAGAAGATAGATAGATAGATAGACAGACAGATAGATAGTAAAATACAGACAATGTCAGTGCCCACCTTGAGCTGATCTTGGGCTTCTTTGAGGCGAATGTGAAGGAGGGGGATGCCTGGAGGCTGGTGTGGCAACACCTTCATTTTAGCCTTAAGGAAAATTTTCTTTGGTTTGTGAGAAAGGATCAGAAAAACCCCTTAGCTGGGTGAGTGGTGTGCAGTCTAACCCCTTCTAAAACTTTGGGACCCAATCAGGTGGCCCAAACTAGGATTAACCAAACCAAACAAGAGTTGTGTGGATAAAGACATGCTGTACAGGGAAAGCCACCTGCCCATACCTTCATCCCTAAGAGCCACTCACTGAGCTTGTCCTTACACAACATTCCCTTCTTCCCTATGACCTCTGCTTTGATTGTATTAGTTTTTTCTCATAAGGCAAAGGGAAAAATGTAGTCACCAACTTTACTAAAAAATGATTCTACATAGCTTGCTTTTTTTTGAGAAAGATTTGAAAAGAAGACTTTAAAAAACTTTTTAAAAATCAGTTTATTGAAAAAAAATTTAAAAATCACTTGATTGCCTTTTCTTCTAAGAAAACTGACATATATTTTGGGAGGGTACATTTTGGAACTGTTTCTCATGAAAAAATCCCATTACTCAGCCGACAGACTTTGAAGGCTGGTTTCTCATGAACAATACGAAAAATTGGCTTGCACTGTGAAGCTGGTGAATTACCTTTTTTTTTCCCCCTTAAGGTTTGAAATAAGTGTCGGGATAGGAGTGGAAAGGAGCTCTTTGCTGGATAATACCAAAATGTAATCAGTCATCTTTATGGATTTTTACCAGTGCCATCTCAAGATCTTGGGAAAAACTTCCTCATGACGGAATAACAGAATGGTGGTAGTAGTCCTTTCTGTATACTTTTACAAGTTCTGAGGGAAAAAATATTTCTTTTCCTCTTATAAAAATTGTGTTTGTACAATAGTCTTGGTAAATGTGGTTTTGAGAGCATTAAAAGGGAAAGGGACCCGTGTTGCCTGCAGACACCGTTTCTCTGCATGAATTGGAGCTGGTCACTTGGGCATGGAAACTGTTCCCCTGCCCACTGGTCCACTCTCTGAGCTCCATTCTGCTCTGGGAGCACAGCTGCTTCACCCAGTGCCCCAGCACTGCCCCCTCCACAGTTCAGACTCAAAGCCAGAAAACTTTCCTGGGGATGAGTAGGAGACAGACTGTACCCATTGATGTCAAGGCCCAGCTTCCCATGGAGACCCAAGAATGGAAACCCTCAGGCTCCTAGTTTGTCCAGGTTGCCTACTGGGCCCTCCAGGGCCCAGGTCTCAGATGGGAGGTGAGTGCATACAGGGCTCAATTTTGGCAGAAGTGTTCTGCCATCCAGGACCCTGGAGGCTCCTGTGAGTTCAAGGTACAAGGTCAGGGCCGGCCATGGGCTGACCTGGAGGGAAGTGCTTGGTGGTCTCTGCTGCCAGGCAGCCTGCAACATGATTGACAGCTCATCAGTTCCAGGACCAGCCTCTCTGAGCCTCATTTTCCTTAGCTATGAAGCAGAGATAATAACACCTTCTTTTGTGCTTGTTGTGAGGATTAAACTAAATAATAAGTGTGAAATATTTTGCATACTTCCCAATTCATAATTGCAGAAGAGCATTTCCAGACTTTTCCCTGATTCCTGTAGATGTCCCCACTGTTAGCTGTCTTATATGGATCCTGTCTCCTTGGAGTGTGACATCTGTCCATCCCAAGCTGTGTCAAAATGGATATAATGCACATTTGTAGGAAATGACAGAAGAGAATGACTACAAGCACTGTTTAAGAGACTAAGTTGATAATGTCCAAGCACCCGGTATGTGTGCTTTGAGGGTAAAAGCTCGGGCAGGACTTGGTCCAAATTCAAAACCTGTCAGGCTAAGGCAGATCACTTGACTCCACAGCTAGGCATATGATGACATCAAGAAAAGGGTATAGCACCCACACATTGCTGGTGGGACTGCAAGTTGGTGCAACCAATATGGAAAGCAGTATGAAGATACCTCAAAAAACTTGGAATAGAATCCCATTCCTTGGTTTATACCCAAAGGACTTAAAATCAGCATACTAGAGGAACACAGCCACGTCAATGTTTATAGCAGCTCAAGTCACAATAGCTAAGCTATGGAACCAATCTAGATGCCCTTCAACAGATAAATGGATAAAGAAATTGTGGTGTATATATACACAATGAAATATTACTTAGCCATACAGAAGAATGAAATTATGGCATTTGAAAGTAAATGGATGAAACTGGAGACTATCATGCTAAGTGAAATAAGCCAATCCCAAAAAATCAAAGGCCGAATGTTCTCTCTGATATGAAGATGCGAACACACAATAAGGAGGCAAGGAGGAAAAATAGAAGTTCATTGGATTAGAAAAAGGGGAATGAAAGGAAGGGGGATGGGAATGGAAAGGACAGTAGAATGAATCAGATATAACTTCCCTATGTTCATATATGAATACACGACCAGTGAAACTCCACATCATGTACCACCACAAAAATGGAAGGTTATACTCCATGTATGTATGATATGCCAAAATACACTTTAGTGTTGTTATAGTTCAGATGTAGTGTCCCCCAAAGGCTCACATGTGGGACAATGCAAGAAGGTTTGGAGGAGAAATGATCAGATTCTAACTTTAACCTAATCAGTGAATTAATCCCTGATGGGATTAACTGAGTGACAGCTGGATGCAGGTGGGGTGTGGCTGGAGGAAGTGATTAATTGGAGGTGTGCTTTTGGGATATATATTTTGTATTTGGAGAGTGGAGTCTCTCTCTGCTTACTGATCATCATGTGAGCTGGTTCTCTTAGCCACACTCTTCCACCATGATGTTTTGCCTCACCTAGAGTCCCGGGGAATGGAGCTAGCCTTCTGTGGACTAAGACCTCTGAAACTGTGAGCCATCAGATAAACTTTTCCTCCTCTATAATTGTGCTGGTCAGGTCTTTTAGTCATAGTAGCATAAAAGCTGACTAAAACAACTGTCATGTATATCTAAAAAGAGTAAGTAAAACTATTAAAAACAAAAAACAAAAGGCTACAGTCTCCAGTTCAGTCCTGAGCTTTGGGGTTGGGACAGACAGTGAACTTATACACTGCTCTTGGTCGCAGAAACAGGTACCAGTGTGCACAAGAAAGTGTGATAGGGTGACATTCTCCACTGGGGTCCTTAGCTCCCTCCTCGTTATGTCTTCCCACCTACAGCACTCTCTCTTCTAAGCCATCAGATACAGTGTCCTTTCCTTTCCCCAAATCCTATCCTGTGCTGAGAATTAGATGCTACAATTCAGTCAGCCCTCCATATCTGTGGATTTTTGAATCCATGCATTCAACCAACTATGGATCAAAAGTATTTGAATAAACATTCTGTCTGTGCTGAACATGTACAGACTATTTATTTGTTGTCCTTATTCTCTAGATGATAAGGTATAACATTGTATATTATATTATCTAGAAATTATAAATAATCTAGAAATGATTGAAGTATGCAGGATGCTATGCATCTATTATATGCAAATATCTTGTCCTTTTGTACAAGGGTTGAACTTTGGTATTCAAGAGAGTCCTGGAACCAGTCCCCTGTGGATACGGGGGACAAAGGTACTTTAAGTAAAGCCATACTGATCATGGTAGCTGTGGGTTTGGATGCACTTCTGGCTTTTGCTCCCATTCTGTCCCTTTCTACTCAGAGATCCTGCACCTGGACCCTGGGAATGGGAAAAGAATACTGGCTTGGGTCCTCGGGGTATCCCATGCCCCCAGCCATGTCTGGGCCCCATAGTCAAGCTCCACAGATGGTTGATGCTTGGAGGAACTAATGGAGAAGATCCTTCTATCCTTTGTTTGTGAAGGAAGGAACAACATAGGGGCCTTGTTCTTCTGTGTACAGAAAGTTCAGGGCTGAGCCAAGCCAACAAGAGGCCTTGAGAGAGGCCTGCCAGATCTGGGCTCTGCTCAGTCCCCCAAGGCCCCAGGACCAGTCTTGTCCCTACAGCCATGATTGGCTTTCTCATCTGCAAGCTACCTCAGGGCCCTTCTAGTAAGTCCCCTTGTTTGTTTAAAGTAGCTTGTGTTGTATTTCTGATGCTTTTCTCTGGAAAAATCCTGTGTGCTTTGATCTACTCCAAGGTCTTCCCTCCCTGGGATGGATTTATTCAACTCACTGCTAAGTAACCCAACATAGGAGAGTCCTCTAAGGTGTTTTTTCTGTGAAGTATAATATTCCCTGAATGACATTCAGGAAGTAAGTGGGAAATTAAATTTGCTGTAAGATTATTGGTCTGTGTGTACTTTTTTGGTCTAAAATGTTCAAAGTATAAGTAGTTGGCAGCTATGCTAAAGGCACTTTATTTTTTAAAAAGCAAAGACAATGGTAATTTAATTTTAGATCATTCCAGATGGAGTTCAAGTCAACATATAGATAATTAAAAACCTGCCAGAAATTAAATTCTGATTGTTGGGTGCCCATTTCAGGTTATGACCCAGGTTAAGGGTTACTGAGGGTATCCAAAAGAGTTGTAAGGGAAGAAGGTGAGCTACAGAAGCCAAGCTAAGGGCAGCAGCAATGCCAGGGCACTGGCTGGGGGCTGGGGCCTGAGAAAAGCATGGGTCAGTGATAGGAGCTTTCACATGCTCATTGATTTGGAGCAGGGTAGAAAAAACAGGTTCTATCTCAGATTAGATTATTGTTGTTACAAGTTTTATCTTATTAGTGAAGCCAACCTTGAGAACAGAGTGAATTCTGGAGATGCCACAAGGATCAAGTATTTTCCATCCCCAATTCAGATTCTCAGCAGTAGAGGGAATAAATAATTCCACATCACCCCAGCAGATCTCTACTTGGCAGGTGCCCACCAGTTATATGAAATTGGGTAGGGAGATGTTCTTGGACTTTCTACAGATCTGACCAGAATTCCAGGGGCGTGTCCACAGATCTGTGGGAAATAGGTTTGTTGCTGAGTGTTGGTAAGAATTGAGTTTAGATAATTCTCCCTATGCAGGGTACAAACATTTAAAACACTCCAAGGTAGGCTGATGAGAAATCTGCATACTGCTGACTGAGGGAAAGAGAACAATATCTTGAAGATTACAGAATGATCTTTTGTGGATTCTGGAAGAAATTTTTAGAAAAATGGTAAGACATCAGCGATTGGCTTAAAAATGAAACCAAAAAACATGGTCTCTAAAGTAAAACACACAAAGGAGCTATCAGGCTGAGATGGAGAATAGAATGAGAGGATAGTTACATATTTTCTTTAGGTTCCTCTATCTTTTCCTACCTTCTTTTAGCTGAATGGTTAGTTCTTTTATTTCCAATATTTTTTATTTTTGAATGTATGTAGCTAAGATGAAGAAATTATCTGAGTACCAATTTATGGTGTTGTCTGCATTCTGTTACTTTTGCAATTACAGCATTGGAAGAAATCTGAAATTTTGGATTTGACTCCCTCTTGTTTCTAAGCAAGTATTAAACACTTTCTAGATGAAGGGGATTTAAGAAATATTTTGAATGTTACTTTCTAGTTTTATTACATTATGATCAAGGAATGAGCCCTCTGTGATGTTTTACTTTTAGAATTTATGATGCTTTTTCCTTGAGGACCATTATATCATTTTTTGTAGATATTCTGTAGATTCTTGCCTATGACTCTGCCAGTTTGTGAGAGATTAGGCTAGTTTTTCACTATGACATTGAATCTGTTACTATTTCCTTATTCATATAAAATTTTTGCTGTTATTATTAACTATTTAGATGCATAAATATTTACTTTAAAAGTTTCTCTGACACCTCTCAATGCAATCTTTCTTTATCTTATTTAATACTTTATGATACGAAACTTTTTATACCTGCTTTTATTTTGAAAGCATTTACCTGATATATTACTGTTTATTTATTTAATGTGGTACTGGGGACCTTATTATTTTTTATTTTTCTGAATAATTTTGTTTTAAATATCTCTCTTTTCTTTTTTTGGTACCAGGGATTGAACTCTGAGGGCATTCAACCACAGAGCCACATCCCCAGCTCTATTTTGTGTTTTATTTAGCGACAGGGTCTCATTGAGTTGCTTAGTGCCTCACCTTTGCTAAGACTGGCTTTGAACTTGCAATCCTCCTGTCTCAGCCTCCCGAGTAGTAGCTGGGATTACAGGCATGCACCACCACACCAGGCTAAATATTTCTCTTTCAACAGGAGAAAATTTGTAATGTGTTTAATTATGAAAAATTTCAAACATATACAAGAAAGGAGAACAATGAGTGTCAGTTGTCATTCTGCCTCCGGAATGATCAGTTCTTACCAATTTGGATTATTTTGTAGCAATGCTTTTTAAAATTTGGCAGCAGAATGAATTTTTTTTTTGTTTTGTTTCTATTTTCTTTGCAGATGGGAATGAGCCAGGAGAAAGAAAAAAATTGATGTTGACACTAAGAGTATTTTTTATATTATGCTTTTACTTAGGCATAATTTCCTGACAAATGCCTGAAGGACTAGTAATATTATCAATATATTTTTGGGCTTACCTATGACTTTTGTCTTATTGCTTTTTCATGTGCCCATATTTTCCTCTTTTGGATCTAGGATTTTGATCTTTTTTCCTACAAGTTATCTTCTAATTATTCCTACAGAAAGGGTTCTCGATTGACAGTTTTCAGTGAACAATATTTTCCTTGTGAATAAAATTGCAGTACAAAATAATTTTCCTTCCTAACTCCAGAGTCACTACTTTTTTTCTCTTGTTTTTGGGGTTACTATTTCAGTGTAGGCCAACTGTTTTTCTTTGTAGTTTCAGAGTGCCCATCATTTATTTACAAAGTTTTTTGTAACCTAGTAAAGCAACAAAGATGTTCTCAAAAATTTATAGTATGGCTGGGCATGGTGGCGCACGCCTGGAATCATAGTGGTTCCCAGAGGCTGAGACAGGAGGATCAAGAGTTCAACGCCAGTCTCAGCAAAAGTGAGGTGCTAAGCCACTCAGTGATACCCTGTCTCTAAATAAAATACAAAATAGGGCTAGGAATGTGGCTCTGTGGTTGAGTGCTCCTGAGTTCAATCCCTGGTATCCTATAAATACTTACGCGTGGAAGTGTATCTGCCAACTGAGGCATGACTTAGTAACAGTGTGGAACTGAAGGATGCAGGTTCTCTAGGCTCTGCCCTGCAATGGCCCAGTTTTGACTTCCACCGATTAGGCCTCTGCATGGGTTATTTGCTGTGGGATGGCTCACTGTGGTGGGAAGAGCTTGAGCCCATGGTGTCTGAAGCAAATGTTTTCCTTCTACCTTTGTTCTTTTCCAACTTGGAAGCATGTGTTTTTTCTCACTCTGAAATTCAGAAGAAATCTCTTTTTTAGTGATTGCTTTAAGCAGGAGTGGTGTCATGCTTTTGTAGTGTTGCTGTCATTGGCTAAGTATCTTGCAGAGAGAGAGGTAGGGATATGAAATCCCACTCCATCATTTCCTCCTTCAGGGTTTCCCTCTTCCCACTATGGCTTCAGAGGGCTTCGGTACCTTCCTTCTCTTTAAAAATAACCTAACGTCCCTTCTGCCTCACTTTTTTTTTTTTTTTTTTGAGTTTATCCTCTTTCCAATTGGCTGAGGCTGAAAACTTCTTGAAAATAACAGGACTGAAGTTATGTTTTTAGTTTTGGTACTGAGGATGTGAGTAATTAAGAAAAAGAATACAACCTGGATTTCTTTTTAGTGATCTAGGGACAGTTTTTACTTTTTCCCTAGTAGAACAACAGAAGGAGATAGAACCGAGAGCTACAAAATGAGGCCTTGAGCCGAGAATAACAATGACCTTGTTGCATTGTCCACTCCACGCTCAGTGCTGCCCATTCCAGGATCCATTCTGCTGTTTTCATAACACTAAATGATTTCACATCTGCAAGTAATTAGTTGCAAAATAATCTATCTTGGGACTGTGGGCTGGAGAAGGGTTGGGCAATAGGAGTTCCCACTGTGGTCTAACAATGTGTAAAACATGTATTCCTTCTGCCTTTGTCTACACAGGCAACTATGGATACATTGCATGAATGTAGGCTGGTCCTGCGCAATTGAACATGGCTCTTTGAGAAGTTTATTGTCAACACTAGGCAGCATCAACAGCAGCCCATGGGACCCCACATGTGATAACACTCACTCCCAATGCTGTCTTGATTCTTTTTCACAACAACCCTGAAAGATAGGAGAGATTAAGATTTTTACCTGGCAAGTGAGGAACCTGTGACTATAGGTGGCATGATTTGTTTTTTGGGTAAAGATTTTATTAACAATTAACTAACTGCAATAACACACGTGCAGAGAAGTTAAAAATAAATGAATTATTCCAAAGAATACAAGCCTGTAATCAGTACTCTGGTCAAGAAACAGAACAGTATCTGTTACCCAATCCCAAGGGGAACCACCATTCTGATTCCTAAATAGGCGACAGGAATATTCAAATTAATTTTGAAGGGTTCGTGAGCCAGGATCTTGCAATGCAAGGATGTGTTGTCCATGTCAGCGTGCTGTGTTTAGAGTTACATCTTTACATGGTAAAATGTACTGCACATGAGGAAATGATAAAGGAATGAAGATTATCCAACTTGAAGAAAGCTCATCCACGTTGGACTTCATAGCTGGCACGAATGCATGAAGGATGAATGTGTGACCATCCTTGGTAGTTTTATCCATTTCTATTAAGAACTGAAAAAACTCAGTTTACTAAGAGAAAAAAACTTTTTTCTTTCTCAGGACTTTGTGGACAAGGAGGAATCCTTTTCCTTCTATGGACCTTTTGAAATTGCGACTGTAAATGCTAATTCCAAGATGACTTCAGTTCAGGCAAGGAATGGACAGTGTGATTTTTCTGAAGAACTTCCTTCTTTCTCTTTGTCTGGCTGAATATTTCTGTTAGTTTCCATGGGAGGATCCACATTCTATTATTTTTTTAAGAGAAAGAGAGAGAGAGAAAGAGAGAGAGAGAGAGAGACAGAGAGAGAGAGACAGAGAGAGAGACAGAGAGAGAGAGAGAATGAATCTTTTTTGTAGATGGACACAACACCATGCCTTTATTTTTATGTGGTGCTGAGAATCGAACCCAGGTCCCGCTCCTGCTAGGCGAGCTCTCTACTGCTGAGCCACAATCCCAGCCCAACATTCTATTCTTTTAAGGGAAATGATAATTTGCAGGAGAAGGAGGCTGGGGTATAATTTTCCCCCTCTCTTGGGGAGATTGTCCTCAGAGATGAAGTCTTTCTGAATGTGCTGCATCTCCTGAGGGTGGGCACAGCCAAAGATTGACAGGACTCGCTCAAGTTGGTGTCCCTCAAAGATGAATTCTGGAAGCTTTCTCTCCATTAAATATCCTTGAGTTTTTCCCTATTCTCTGAGACTTGGAAACCAATGGGCAACTAGTGACTTGTATTTGAAATGCTTTAGGGCTTGTGCTCATGGACGTATAGAGAATAAGACTGTGGCTAGGTGCCATGCTATTGTAAATGGACCTGTGTTGCCCAAGCCCTGTCTCTGGCTTCTCTATACAAGGACACTGCCCACTTTGAGCTCTCTATTTGTTTTAGAAAGACTTGACTATCTTCCTAAAAAAATGTCAAATAGATTAAATTGGAGTGTAGGTCAGAATCGTTTTAAAAGTCGGTGATTTTTCCTTTAAAAAGTTGTGGACAGGGCTGGGGATGTGGCTCAAGTGGTAGTGCGCTCTCCTGGCATGCGCACGGCCCTGGGTTCGATCTCAGCACCACGTACAAATAAAGATGTTGTGTCCACCGAAAAAAACTATACAATAAATATTTTTTAAAATTCTCTCTCTCGCTCTCTCTCTCTCTCTCTCTTTAAAAAAAAATTGTTGACAGTCTTCTGTAGACAGATATACTTGTGCAGAGAGAGGCCGTTTTGTTCATTCTCACTTCTATCCTACAGATACATAAAAAATGTGCATTACAAATGAAATCTGCCGTGTGGCATTCTGAGGTGGGTTCTGAAATGAGTGGACATAAGGAGAAGGACACATTTATTACTCAGATTACACTGTGTATTGTAAATAATGATGCCCAGGTTTGAAAAGGAGCAGAGTAGTTCCTGATGCTGGTGCTGACCTCCTTGGTCCTTTTTCCCTATATTCCTGGATCTGGCATATCCACACTAATGTGAGAATACAACACAGAGATAGTGGGCATGCATAGACTCAGATTTAACAATTAGTTGCATGGGCCATACTGCTAAACATTTTTTTAAAGGTGAAATATCCATACATTTATTTATTTTTTAAGTTAATTTTTAAAAATTTATATGTCAGTAGAATGCATTACAATTCTTATTACACGTATAGAGCACAATTTTTCATACCTCTGGTTGTACACAAAGTATATTCATACCAATTTGTGTCTTCATACATGTACTTTGGATAATGATGTCCATCACATTCCACCATCATTTCTAACCCCATGCCCCCTCCCTTACCCTGCCACCCCTCTGCCCTATCTAGAGTTATCTATTCCTCCCATGCTCCCCCTCCCTACCCCACTATGAATCAGCCTCCTTATATCAGAGAAAACATTCAGCATTTGTTTTTTTGGGATTGGCTAACTTCAAATTAGCATTATCTCCTCCAACTCCATCCATTTACCTGCAAATGCCATGATTTTATTATTCTCTTTTATTGCTGAGTAAAATTGCATTTTTTAATAAGCCATTATTTAATCAACATGAAAATGTCACTTATCTCTCTAAAGGGAAATATTTAGAAGGCAGACCTCCCCTGTCATGAGGTATACATAGAAATACAGTGAAGTTTCCACTTGGGAGGGGCCTGCCTCAAGCCCTTTCTGAATGATAGGACATGGAACCTTGACGCAGTGTGACACCTGAGATCATCCACACGCCCCTACGTCCCTGAAGAGGAAAAGGAGATTTAAACTTTAAAAATACTTATTTATAACATTTGAATTATACAAGTTAATTTGCTATGATATTAAAAAAATAGAAAAGAAAAATAGCTAAAATAACCAACTAAATAACTAAACCTCCTGAATTTGATGACTCTTGCCTGAAACAAAACATTTTTAATTGAAGCATGATTCGCATACAGGAAAACGAAACTGTACATTGACAGCTCTCCTAGTTTTCCTCAAGTGACCATCCCTGTGGGACCTGCATCCATATCAGTCAAGAAAGATGACTTTTTCTGCCCCCCAGACCATGCCCATTCCTTGCATGACTCTCCCTATACATCCCTTGGGTGATTGTTAGCCTGGCTTCTCTTCTGACATCTTTGAATCATTTTCGTCTCTTTTTAATTTTTCCATATTTTTTTAAAATCAAACTTGCAGGACAACTGAAAGAATAGAAAAATGAACTTTCACATCCTTTGCCCAGGTTTGCTGATTGCTAACGTTTTACCATTATTGTCAGATTTCCATGAACCATTGTGAAATTGTAGACATCATCTTTTACCCTGTACTACTTTCTCAGATACCACCTAAAAAATTCTCCTGTGTAACCTCAAACCATTATCACCCTCCCCAAATTAAATCTTGGTAAAGTAATGTCATCTAATTGCAGTCACTCCAAATTTCCTCAATGGTTCCAATCATTTTACAGTTTTTATCCATGGTACAATCAATTGCCATCTCCTATATTTTTGATTGTTTTGCTTCTTTTGTGTCTCTCTTAATCTGGAATTATTTTTCTGCTCTCATGTTACAAAAAAAAAAAAAGATATTGGCATTTTTTTAATGTTCAGGCCACTTGTGTAAAATGGTCCTTCAACTTGAATTTGTCTGATTCTTTCTGAATGATTCAATTCTGATTAAATGTTTTTGGCAAAAATATTGCACGATGTGCTAGATTTCTAAGTCAGAGTGCTTTTCGCCCTCACATCTCTGATGCTTGCTTTTTAATTAACTTTGGGGTATTAACATCTTGTGCTTTCTTTGTGTTTAGGGAGTGAGACAATTCATCAGATAAAGGTTTGGATTTTTGTGCTGTTTACTTCTTATAGTCCCTTTGTATGGATAGTGTGCTGTTTGTTCCTCATTTTTTAAAAATATTTTTAAATTGTCAATGAACCTTTATCTTATTTATTTATATGTAGTGCTGGGGATTGAACCCAGTGCCTCACACATGCTAGGCAAGCGCTCCACCACTGAGCCACAACCCAGCCCTGTTAGTCATTTTGAGATGGTTTTTTCCCCCTGAACCAGCAATAACTGTCTCATACAGACAGAGGCAAGGGGTAAGGGTTGGGGTGGTGCTGGGGGTTTCTTAATTCAAGAGCTTCCTCCTCTCTTTGTTGGCAAAGCACAGTTTCACTAAAAATTGGCCGCCTTTGGGAGTTGGTAGTATGTCTTCTGATTTTGTGATTCTCTTGTTTTTCCATACTCTTGATGTTGTCTTTTCTTATTTTTCTTCACCATCACCTCGGAAGGCCACCCTCTCCGGTGGCTCCTGCTGCAGAGCTGATGCCTTCTCAAGGGTGCCACACATATAGTCCTGCAGACATTCCCCTCTTCCCTTGCCGGTCTTCGCTAACCATTGCTCCACCTGCCTGTTCTCAAACCTAAGCTAAGGATTTTCCTATTCAGGATAGACATTCTCTTTGGGGGTATTTTCTTGGTTTCTCCACACCAAGCCCTCTACTTTTCTTTCTTCTTGTCTGAACTGGTTCTGACTTTAGTCATTTATTTACATGTTTGGATATAATTTGAAATCCTAATTGTGCTCTACTCATGGTTTTGCTGCTCATCTTGTCCACCTGTATGGTTTTCTGGAATATTTATGGAGAGATTCATCATGTAGAATATTTATTTCCTTCTGAGTTTTATTTATTTTCCATCTTTTGTCTGTGCATCATTTTAAATAGTTGTCATCATGGGTCTACTCAATTTTGTTTCTTGTTAACTTAATATAACTTTAATTTTCCCAATTTCCTTCATTACGTTATCATTATTTGTCAATGGGCCTATAATATTTTGCCAAGTGGCTGTGCCATGCTGAATTTTATTACTTTTCTATTGCTGGAGATTTACATTGAAAAAGGGAGGTTACAATTTGTTTGGCATGAGCAGGTTTAGCTCAGGCCACTTTGAAGGATGAGCACTTGGCTCAGAAGAGGCATATAATAAATCTTCATAGAATCAATGATTCAAAACAAAAATAAAATTGGATAAAATTGCTCAAATGTGAAGAAAACCAAAATGTCTTTTAAAATGTTCAGTTAGAAGACATAAATTCCATATTTTAAAGGAATTTCATTAACAGTTTAGGACTTCAGTTGGAGCATGCCAGAAATAAATAGGCTGGGGTTATCAGATTGAAGAAAATACTTGATAATTAAGTGTTTTGGAGAGTCAAATACAATGGCTGTGCTCTGGGTATGGATCATAAAAAAGACTTCATATCCCAAGCTAACTCCTGTTTGGGCTGACTCTTGGGATAAATAATCACGTGACCTTGCTGTTCTCTCACCGTTGCGTGGTGGTGATGATTGAACCAGAGAAATGAATGGGGCTTGCGGCTCTGGATGTAGTCAGTCCCCATAAATCATTTCTTCCATTGTCTGGATACATTTGGGCATCTACAGTAGTTTATTTCCAAAGTATATAAAGAAGCAGAGGCCAAGGGTGTAATCTTGGAGCTATTTAAATAGAGTGGTTCCAGTCAAGACAAGCAGCTGTTCCCAATTATTAGTCCATATATTCTAGGTGCCAGGGAAAACCCACAAGGGTGTCACTAAATTGAATTTTAAAGTGACCTCCTGTTCAGATGAAAATCTCCTAGCTGTTGTTTTTTTCCCCAAAGACTGGTCTCCTATTGAACAAGTTAGCAACACTCTTGTTATGAATGAATCATTGCTACTGCCTATGGAGGAAATCAGACTTATTCCATAGGGTTTTCAGGGAACGTGAATTTACCTTCTAGGGAAACCTTTGTAAATGCTGTTAGGCTCAAAGGACAAGTCAGAAATCTGCAAAAGGAGTGAACTCTAATGATGGGGAGTGGTTTTAATATTTTAGATTTATGTGTATTGTGTCAAAACACGATTTCAAGGTGTGCCCTGATTCCTGGCCCATCTTTGGTGGGGCCCTACAGGAAGACAGGACCGGTGGCTCATTTCTACTTGAGAGAAGCAGATCTCTCAAGCTTATTAAGAGTTAGCTGACGAGTTTATGCCAGAGAAGTCCCTAAAAAACATGGGTCCCAGAGAATAACATGGCATTCTTTCCACACAAAATCTTACTAGGGAATACCTTAGTGTCTCTTCCACCTAATCCCATTAATTTTAGCAATAAAGAGCACATTGCCTGGGATTACATCACTTATTATGTAGCATGATCTCAGACAATTGGTTAACCGTTTTTTTTTAATCTCCACTTTTGTATCTATAAAATGGAGATAATAAACTACTAACTTAATAAGGTCGCTGTGAGAATTTAATGAGGTTATCCATTTAAAGAGCTTGCCAAATGTTTATGACCCAGTTTTCCTCCTCTGCATTACCATGGCCGTAGTTGTCCCTCACAAGGGATACATACATGAAATTAAAACAGGGCGTTTATTTATCGGACTGCCTTTGTTGGTATTACCCATTTGCTGAACTATTTAAATTATTCAAAGAAAACCATTTTCCTTTTTCCTCTCTCCACGTGTGTAGAGATTTCAGAGATGTCTGAGCAGCTGTTTCACAATGCATAAAGCCAAGGGTATCCATCCTATGTTAGGCTAATGGAAACATCTCCTGGGGTCACTGGCCCAGCCGGAATGTCACCACACAGAGGTTTCGAAAGCGACCTTGGGTCAGTGAAAAATTCCTCATTGAACATACTTTCCCTTGGTGATTTCAGGAACTGAAGCTCAAGAATAACACATTCGGTGCATGTCCCTGTGGAATATAAAAGCAATGTATATAATTCTATATGCCCTGGAGAGATATAGCCATTGAATATGTATTTCACAAATATAAAAAAGGCCCATTTAATTAGTTGTCAGGGCTAGTGAGTTTATGTCTTAAAGCACATATGAAAGCGCTTTGAACGGCAGCACAGAGAGTTTATTTAGTTGTTCTGTTTTACTGCGGTGAGGTGCCAAGCTGGCTCCAGAGAAATCTTGCCATGTGGTGCCTAGGAGTCTAAGTCCCAAATTGAAAGCCTCGGCCGCTCTCTGTCCTTCCCCTGTCAAGAGTAAGAAAGCAACCTCAGGAGAAGCGGGCCTTTTATTTCACACAAATGAATTCTTAATAGTTGATGTTTATGATTGTTTTTACATACAGTTTTTATGGCTTATTTTACGTCTATGAGTTTCCTAGATTATGTGTCCCTGAGTTCACTGTTTCCCTTTTATTCCCTCAGACCAGTTAGGTTTGATATGCTGCATTTGATATGCTATCTTTTATTATGCAGAAGCCCTTTGATCTCTGCAGAGGAAAGGCGCCACATAAATGCAGAAATCCATTATAATCATACAGAAGAGTGGCTTTATGGGCCGAGTCCAGCTTTGCCACTCTGTTGGATGGAAAAGCTTAGGAGGCTGTGGAATGCTAATGTCAAAGCCTCTATGCTGGTAGGTGGGCCTGTGTCAAGACATTTGTGTTTCAAGTGTGCTTTCCACCCATGTAAACAACCACACAGAAAAAAGAGGCACACAGCTAGGTACAGTGGCACTTACTCACCTATAAGTCCAGCTATTCGGGAGGCTGAGGCATGAGGATTGAGAGGTTGAGGTCAGTATCTGCAACTTAGTGAGACCTTGTCTCAAAATAAAATGAAAAAGGTATCTCAGCCATGAGCCTTCAGTGGGTGAGGGAAGGATATTACTTTTTCTTTCCTACATGCAAGAGAATGGGTTCAATCCCCAGTATCTCTCACACACACACAACATGCACAAATTGTAAGCATTCACTTTGGTGGATTTCAGCATATGGAATACCCCCATGGATCCGGCACTCAGATGAATAGAAGGTCGAAGCATCTCTCATGTCCCTGCCCACTCTGCACATCCCTCCAAGGTCTCCACTGTCCTAACTTCTATCCCACCAGAGATTACTTCTGTTTGAAGCTGACTTGATATGGCTCAAATCACAGCATAGACTATTCAGGGCCTGGTTTCTTATTCTCAGCAGAGAGTTGGTAAGATTCATCCTTGTAGCTGTTCTTCAGGTCTGTTTGTTGTATAAGATTTGATTGTCCAAAGGTACTACTATACACCCATTCCACCATGGAAAGACATTTGAATTGTTTCCAATTTTCTGCATTACATGGGTCTACTAAATATTCCTATATATGCCTTGTGGTTGACATATGAACTATGTATGTTGGATGTGAACATAGGTGTGGATTCATGGGTCATGAAGTATATATATACATTTCTGGGGTTTGGTGAATGTTTCAAACACATTTCTAAAGTGGTTGTATCATTTTTTTACTCCCATCAGTTGTGTATAAGTCCTCAAGTGGCTTCATATTCTTACTGTGGTGTACCAGATTATGCCTCCCTCCAAAATATTTTTCTTTGGCTTATAGATTTTTATTGAGAAAAAGCAAATACAGGAAAACCTCTAAAAACAGGGCACATGTTTTCCTGTTGTAAAGGAAATTTCTGTTTGAAGAGATGTCTCCTCCCATACCAGGAAGAGGACTCTTACTAACTTATAAATCATGAGAGCGTCAGTTTAAATCTATTCAACACAACCGGTCACCTGCTCATAAATTTCTGTCCCCACCCAGATGCCCCAAACCTCTTTTTCCTTTGTTTTATCCCAAAATAGTATATAAACCCAAGTTTCAACCACTCTTTTGGGTAACTCACCACTGGACACCCCCATGTGCAAACTCCATGTGATTGTTAATCAACCTGGTTTTCTCTTGTTAATCTGTGTTTGGCCACTCTAAGGTACTGGGCCCCAGGTGGAGAATCTCAGCTGGGTTAAAAAAGATCTTTTTTCCTCCCCTGGGTTGCCAACCTTGTCATTGCCAGTGTTTTACTTGTTTGCCATTCTCTGCATGTAGGAGAGAAAAAGTAATATCCTTCCCTCACCCACTGCAGAGCTCATGGCTGAGATACCTGTAACAAAAGTCAAATTAATAAGAGGCAAGATTGACAAATAAAATTAATGTAAGTTTTGTGCAACACAGGAAACTTCAGAATAAAGATCCAAGGACACAGGGAAAAGTATGTTTTTGTGGACAGTTGTGTAGAAGAGTGAGTGGGGAACAAGAGAGTGTGATTCCACAGGAATAAACAGGGCAGGGGGCTCCACAAGGGCTGTTTGCTTAGATTCTTCTATGTCTCTGTGTCTTCATTCCTTTCCTCTGGACTTGGAAAGGACTTCTCTGGAATGAGGGTCTAATGTTCTACATTAAAGGAAGGTCGGAGGATTCCTTTGTGGTCTGTTTCTGGGGAGACAGTTGGAGATCTTCTTGCTTCTGCTGTTTTCTCAAATACCAAGGTGTCCTATTTGGGGATCAAGTGATTGAATCCTACAGTAGAATCTCATGTGTTTTAATTTTTGCTTTCCCAGTAACTAATGATGCTGGGCAACTTTATTCATTCATTCATTCATTCATTCATTCATTCATTTAGTACCAAGGGCATTTAACTCCTGACCCACATTCCCCAGCCAATTTTTATATTTTATTTAGAAACATGGTCTTGGTAAATTTCTTAGAGCCTTGCTAAGTTGCTGAGGCTGGCTTTGAACTCATAATCCTCTTGCCTCAAACTCCTGAGCTGCTGGGATTACAGGTGTGTGCCACCACACCCTTTACATAGGTTTAGTGGCTATTTGTGTATTCTCTTGGGAAGCGTCTGCTTAAGTTTCTCTCTTACTGTCAAGTTGCCTTGTTCTCATTGGGAGTTCTTTATTTATTATGGCTATGAGTCCTTTGTCAGATATGATGTATGTATCACAAACATCTCCATCCATTCTGTGGAGAAGGTTTCATTTTCTTTACACTGTCTTTTGATAACAAAAGTTCTTAATTTTAACATGTTCCAATTTATACATATATATGTATATGTATATATGATATAATACATATTATATATATATATAATATTTATTTATTTATCCTAAGAGAAAAATTAATGCTTGTAATCTAAGAAATCTTAGTCTTGGAGCTATTTACATATATTTCCTTCTAGAAGAGCTATTATTTTACACTTTTATTTTGTTTTATATTTAAGTTTAAATATCATTTGTAATTGATTTTTTCATGTACAGTTTGAGGTGTGGGGGGAGCGTCAAGGTATGAATTTGTTTTCTATACAGATTCACCATTGCTCCAACAACATTCCCTGGGAAGGTCACACTTTCTTCACTGAAAACAAGTTCAAGGTTTAAATTCACAACAATAGGTGCAGGTTTTCATACTGACATGCATAGGAATTGACATGAAATATGTTTGAAATGTACATACCTCAGTTGGTCCCAGAGACCCTGACTGCTGCAGATGGGGCTCATGACTGGGGACTGACCCCTACCCTGAGAACTGACCTGAGCTTATCAGACTCTGCATCCCGCTATCTTGTTTATCTCTATATGGGCACTTGTATTTCATAGATTACAGTGGCAGGGATGATCCATTAACAAGTTAATTTTTAGGGATCCTATTTATTAACTCTAATGTTTTGTTTGATTAATAATCTCTCCCACCATTAGTCATTCATTGGTACCTAACTATTAACGGTCATTGATCTGAATGTTACCTGGGCATTCAACCCCTGCTCCTGATAACTTCAGAAAGTTCACTGCAACGAAGCGTATCTCCTAATAGAGCCTAACTCAATTATCTTATTGTCTTTCTGTTAGAATCTGTTACACTCAGCCTTTAGTAAATACCTACTATTTGTAAAAAGTGTCCTAGAATCCACTTTCGATCCTAAAGGTTCTTATGGTCCCTGGGGGGAGTGTTGGGCTGACTATCTTTTAACGGATGAACACAATGAACTGTGATATTTGCCATATGTGGGAGTAGGGTAAGGTTGCTCAGAGGGGAAAGCAATCTCCCCTCCCTGTGGGATAGAGAAGACTTGCCAATTATGGGTGAGCTGGGTTTTGAAGAATGGGTAGGAGTTTGCTTGCTGATAACTAGGTGAGGACATTGAGGTAGAGGAAAGGGAATGAAATCCCTTGGCACGGTCGAGGTGCTGCAGATAGTTCTGCATGTGTGCAGTCCTTCAGTATCTTAAAAGCCTGTATAAATTGTGTGGCAGGAACACTGCACCACTGACTTTCAAAGAAAGCCAACCTCAACTTCCAGACAGAATTTCTACTTAGTGAAATTTTGAGTGAGGTAGGATTAGCCCATCGTCCTGCAAAACAAAATCCCTTTTGCCTCAGAGAATCCATGTTGACCGACATGGTAGACCTTGACTTTCTGTATCCATGGGTTTTGTATCTTTATATTCAACCAACTGCATATTGAAATATTAGAAAAATGTTGCATCTATATTGAACACATGCAGACTTTTCCTTTGTCATTATTCACTAAATAATACAGTACAGAACTATTTACATAGCATTTGCATTATATTATGTATTGCAAGTAATCTTGGGATGATTTATAGTATAGGAGATGATATTGCACAGATTTTATGTAAATACTATGCCATTTTATACAATGGACTTGAGCATCCTTATATTTTTTTGTATCTGCGGAGGTCCTGGAACCAATCCCCAAAATATACGAGGGACAATTGTATACTCCATTACTCAGTGCTTGCTGCCGTTTCTTTGCCAGCCAGATGACACCCCCCAACACAGAAGCAGGCTGGTACCCACACCCTGATCTTGTGCTGTCTGATGGGGAAAGATGCGGCTGCCTCTGTACCACAGATAATAAAAAGGGAGAAACCTGTTAATTCAGTTTTTTTTTAAAATTCGAAGTCATAAATATCCCAAACTGAAAGCAAACCCTTGAAAGGCCAGTTTAAAATTGGAGGTAATTAATTCCTCATGCAACGTGCTGAAATTCAACCCAGACATGCTTTTTTTGTGTGTTTCTTTCAGACAGTTTACAGTCCGGTGGAAAGTAAAACCATGCAATCCCTTGGCATGGTACAGTTTTACTGTGTGTCTCTTTTTATTATTTTGGTCATTTTGATCATTTTTTACGTGAACATGCAATAATGAATTCATCTCCTCTTGTCCATGAGATTTATTTTACCCTGAGGATATTTCTTCCCTCTACGAGTAGTGGAATTATTTGTGAATTTCTCAATAACCAAAAAGATCTCTGGATCAGGGAATTGAAGGTAAACACTGATGTGAATCTGAAATTCTGATATTTTTTAAAATCCAGAGTAAAAAAAAAAAAAAGCTGCTCTTTAGCTAAATCAGATTTAAGTTCAAATTTAGCAAAATAAGGTTTAACCTCCATATCCAGAGAGTCATAAACCTCTAAAGTGTCCTGACCTCGAAGGGTCTTGCTCTTAAACTGTCTTATCGAGTCAGGACAAAAATCTCTTAAATTCCCAAATGCGTTCTTCACATTCATGGTTCTACACCCAGCCTGGCATGTCCTTACTGCCCTTCTCTCTTTGTCAGGTGTCTGTCCACTGTGACGCAGATGCACAGGAGCAAGTAGAGTTTCTTTTTCTATTTTTAACTGTCTTGTGATCTGTAGAAGTCTCTGTCCTACTAGGCAGGTGGGAGAGAAGAAAGCAATCAAATATACCACCCACTTTAAATCTTAGACCCAATGCTGATTTAAAGGCCTCTCTAGATAAATGCATCTTTGGAGGTGACTGCTCAACCCCCCCACCCCATTTCTAGCCGCTGTCCTTGTCCCTGGTTAGACAGTGGCAGGTGTGTGGAGCAGGCTGTGCTTGCTCCCTTGGGCTTGTCCCTCCACCTGCATCAAGATGGCACCTGGATCTCTGGATGGACTCGGGTCCCTGGCTGGTCCCAGTTGCACTGTGGCTGCTGTCATTTCCGGGCAGCCTTGCCTCCTGTGTTTCATGGATCTCTTTTCCTGATGTCTGCAGCTGATAACCACCTCACCTAGTCTTTCTCGGCTTGGTGGCTCCTCTGCTGATGTGACCTCCCTTTGGTCTTGCACTCTGCTTAGGCTCTGGCAGGAGGTCCATGTGTGGCCTTTGGGGTCTCAGGGCAGTCCTGCTGGTCCTCAGCCTGGCCCTGAGGGAGGCGCTGCAGTAGACATCAGCCCTTCCTACCTGACTCTGCCCTCCACCCTCTTAACTCTGCCGTGGTGTCTCCTGTCTCAGTCATTTCTGATTCCCATTACCTAGCAGAATGCCTGTCACTGTGCTCACAGAGATGATCTGGATATGGAACTGATGGTGAATTTCTTTTCGTGAGTTAGTCCACTCTTGAATTGGCAAATAGATGCTAAGGACCACAATTTCCCCAACATTTTATAGAATTGATTATTGACACATCTAAAGACAAAGGAATCCTCTGGTCCCCAAAACCTGGCTCTTGGTGTTGTTTTAATCCTCCTAAAATCTCAAATTTCTCTAATAAAAACTTAATAAGTCTGAAATGCTGGCATGCTGATACCTGAATTTTATGGAACGAAAAAAGGAAAGACAGAGGAAAGTAAGAAAGAGATGAAGAAGAAGGAGGGGAGAAGAGAGGGAGAAGGAAGAAAAGTCCTTCAGAGATTGCTGGAGCGTGTAGTTTTGTTTGAATATATTTGCTGAGAAAGAAAAATGAGAGTTGTGATTTACCTATTTCTGATTTTTCTCCTTTGCTGTTGATTCAATTTGGTCACCTGTAAAAAGAGTTCCATACAGCACTGCTGTGTGGGGAAATGCCCAGTTTGATAGCCAAGTCAAGGGGTTATCTAGACAGCTGGAGCAGAAAGTTGCAGAGGCTCTTGGGAAATGAACTTTCTCCTGCTGAGTGGTGTAGGGGTGGGTGGAGAGGTGTGATATCTTTCCTCACCCATTATAAAGGTCATGGCCAGCGCTCCTGTAACAAAGAACAGGTTACCATGAGAAAAGCATGACGTATTTATTTAATGGAAGTTTTATGTGACAGGAGAGCCTTCAGAAATAAAGACCCGAAGATCCAGGGAAAACTGTTTTTATGCTTAGGGTTGATGAATAGCCATGTAGAAATGTGACTGGACCAGAGGGTCTGATCTAATGGTAATAGACTGAGAGGAGAATCCAGCAAGGCCTGTCTGTCCAGATTCTTCTCAGACTCTGCACAGTGTTCCTTCTCCCAGAGTTCGTCTCTTCAAGGAAGAAGGGAGAAGGGAGAGAGTGACTTTTCAGATTTTATTGTTTACTTGCGGAAAGGTGTTCTAGTTTCTAGGACCTATCTATCTCGGGGAGATATTCTCTAAGAATTCTCCAATTCTGCTATGACTTGCTTTGGGGGAGAAAGAGGGCAGGAGACCAGAGGATGGGAGATGGTCCGAAGGACCTTGCTCTGAGGAAGTTCCATGGTCCTTTAATTGAAAGTACTTGGCCTGTCAAGGTGCAGTATCTTGAGGTATCATGTTCTGACCTCCTGTGGCTAGTTGTTAAGGTTAGATTGAAGTGACACCTGGAGATGTGGGAGTGTAGGCTAACTAATTCAGAAATACTTCTCGAGTGACGTGTGTGTGCCAGGCACTATTTCAGTCCCCAAAGAAGGGTTCAGGGAGAATTATCACTTAAGGCACACAGGATGACTGTATAAGCCAGTTTTCTGCTGCTATAACAGAGTACCTCAAAGCAGGTAATTTATAAAGAAAAGAAATTTACTTCTCACAGTTCTGGAGGCTGAGAAGTCCAATATTGAAGTGTCAGCATCTAGTGAGGACCTTTCTACTGTGTCATTTCATGGCAGAAACAGCATAATAACTACTATACTCCCAACATGATGAATGAATCTATTCATTTGGGCAGAGACCCCATAACCTAATCATCTCTCTAGGTCTTGACTCCTAATCATTGTGGCAATTAAATGTCAACACAAAATTTAATTTTGAAGGGGACTTAAAATGATAGCAATTTCACAGAGAGATTGGAATGGAGGAAGGATGAAACAACTCCCAAGTATTTGCTAAGAGTCCTTGCTAGAGTTTGGATATGAAATGCTCCCCAAAGGCCCACAAAGGCTTGGTCATCGGTCTGTGGTGCTATTGGGAGGTGGTGTAACCTTTAGGAAGTAGGGCTCAATTAGAGGAAGTTAGATCACTGGGGTGTGCCCTTGGAGAGGATACTGGGTCTCTGGTCCCTTCCTGCTTTTCTCTACTACTTGGCTACAGTGAGGTGAATAGTCATCTTCAACCTGATGCTCCTACCATGATGCACTGTATCACCACAGACCCAAAGCAACAGGGCCATCTGGCCACAAATTGAAACTTCTGAAACCATGAGCCAAGATAACCTTTTCCCCCTTATAAGTTGATTGATCTTAGGTATTTTGTCACAGCAATGGAAAGTTAGCATAGGCCCATGCTTTGAACTTGGACCACTGTCAAGAGGTACTCCAATGGTATAGAAGGCAGGAGTCAAAGTGCATTGGAAGCACCACGCATGTATTGCCAAATGTTTATTTTTATGGAGATATCCCTTAGAAGTTTCATTGCCTGGAATTCTTTATCAAGAGAGTATACTCTTTTCATTTAGTGATTTCCTTCTAACTTAAATCTGTGGGTTGTTTGTTTTAGCATTTTGAAGCACAATCCTAGTTATAAAACCAATATTGAAATTGGAAATGGATCTGGAAGAATCTTTTTGAATTTATAAGCTCTGTCACTTTTAAATTTGTGTTAATTACTAGTCAGGGAGGTGAAGCACAATTTATCATCATCGTTGGAATTTGAGACTTGCCTTGAACATTCAAAATAATGTTCAAAATTAATGAAGTCCTCCCTTAGCCACAGTGTCTTCCTAACTGCTTTAAGGGTGTTTAACTTTTACGAATGATACTTTCCCCCGGATTTTATAGCACACTAAGTGGCTTTAAATATGAACACTTTTGTTCTTTTTTTCAGCATAGAATTTCAAAGTTTATAGTAAGCTGAGTTTTTAAACTTCCAATTTTTTTGTGTTTTAACTTTTATATTGTAGTGAAGCAGAAAAATAGAAACATTTGTATTCAATTTTCTTCCTGTGCATAATATAAATCCCCACATCATTTCCATTCAGAGTGGTGATTCTGATTGGAAGCTCACCTGTATGTGTTAGTGCCTTTTGAAGAAGAAAATGAAATGCTGTGAAAATGGGGGTGGGGGGGAGATAGGATCTTTTTTATGGGACAGGAGTGTAGGTGGTCTAGTCTGCTTCAGTGTTGGTACACTGATAAAAAGAAGTCGTTCTTCATGAAATAGTAGATTTTTTGTATTCATTTCATCTTTATTATTCCAATTATCTAAATGCACATGGTAAATGACACTGATTCATGGGATCTGTGTGGGCAGGAGTTCAAAGGCCTCATCAGCAAAAGATCTGGGAACTGAAATGGACTAGGACCCCACCCCTATCCCACCAACACATTGACTCTATAATAAATTAGCTTCATCAAGCAACTTCATAACTTGCAGGGGGAGAAATAAGGAGACTCAATTAACATCATTATCGCCCTCATTTGGCACTCACTTGAAAGCACGGCAAGCCCAGGGATGGACTAGAGAGGGTAGATTTGGGGGCTCACAGGGAACTGCTATGGAAAGTAAGTGGAGTTTCCATGATGACTGGAACCCGGAGCAAAATTGGGACCACTGTCAGGATTAAGGAGTTGAACTCGTTTATTTCAAGGTGGAGTAATGTGGCAGAGCTGAACAGAAAGATGTGAATTGCAAACAGAGAACCTTGAATCCCAATTTCAGCTCTGCCATGGACTGACATGGCTGGTCATGCCTCTCCCTGGGCCTTGAGACATGGGCTTGGTGAGAAGATGTACCCATTTCCAGCTCTGAAAAGCTATTGGTACTGGCAGGCGCATGCCAGGAAGAGGCAGCTAAGCCTCAGATTTTATGGTCTCCCAGAGTTTGCCTCACCTCAGGGAACTTCATGGGGATATGGCTAAATGCGAGTTCTGTTGACATTAAGGGCCAAAGTCATATGATGATTGCTTGTGGCCAATAAATACTGGCCAGTACCTACCTTGGATTTAGTGTTCTTTGGGCCTGATTCTAGTTCATAAGTGGCTCTGGGATATGAAGCCCATGGTCATTGTCTGGGTACCTGTTGGGGCAGGCCTCAAATGGCTGTAGTTAGGCTCCTTCGCTGAGACTTCCAGCAGACTATGTTATGTTTTTAGTGTATAGTCAGGGCAGGGTACTGACCATGTTATGGTTAGTCAAGGCCAGAAACACTCTGATTCAGTGTATAGACTCAGGGTCATAAACATGAACTTGTGATCAGGAGTCCCCCTATGTAACCTGTTGGCAGTGTGCCTTCTTTGTTTGGCCTGCATATATAAAGAGCCTATGGAAATGGGCTAAGGGAGGGGCTAAAATGGAACCTGGGGGCTGAAACAGAAATGTCAGCCAACTAATGGATGTAGCCACCCCTGAATAAAGCATGTGTACCATCCCAACTGTGTCTGGCATCTTCTTCCACCTGCAGAACCTCTAATCTGCTTCCTGGGTCAGAGGCCCCCCACAACAGTACCTCCTCTCACAACAAACAACAGGAAGCAAGCCTGAGCAGGGACAGGCCACCTCTCCTTCAAGGAAGAGCTTAGGAAGAGGATGGGCATGGAATTGCTGCCGACACCACTCCAACTGCTTATCTTCTAACATATTTTAAAATCTGCTGGAAGAAATAAATTTGAATTGTTTCATTTCTAACTCTCCTTTTGGGGAAAAAAAATTGTTTCTATTATTTTAAATCACTATGCAATAAACCATCAGTGTGATATTTTTGCTAAAAAATGTTTTGGCATCTCCATCTTGTTTTTCTCAATAAAGTTAGGGGAGACATTTGCTGCCAAAACAGACACTGAGGTTTGTTGTGAAAGTCATTAAAATATAATTGAAGCCCAGTGCTATTTTGAGTCATTTGGATATGCTTTTTATTTTTCCCCAGTGGTCTGGTTTCAAATTTAATTAACTGGGAAAACTAAGTTGCCATCACCTATGTGATCCTGAAAAATACATTTGAAAGAAGCAATATCCTATATGTCCTATAAAAAATTGAGGTTAGTTATTTTATAATTTAATAGGAAAGTCATTGCTATGTTAAGTGACAAATAAGCAACTGGAATAAATTGTGTAGCTGTCCATTGGTGAGTAGGCAGAAGGAATGCAAAGGCCCAGGGGTGAGATTCCCCTGAACTCCAGGCACTGCCAAGCACGGGATCAAACCTGGTGCATTCTGTTTTCCTCACAATCATCTCATACTGCCTGCTTTTAAAAGAAATTTTCTTTGCACTTGAGGAAGACAAACTATGTATTTAAAGATGAAGATAAACATCTAAATAAAAATCTATAAAGGGCAAAAGGAAAAGAAAATAAGAAGGTCATACATTGATTCAGGTCTAACAAATACAAAACCAGTCATTGGTGAGGACAGGATTTTGGCATGGTTTTCAGAACTTTTTTAAATATATGTTTCTATAAAGTTGGCTGTAGAAAACATTTTCCTGTGGAATATGGCGTTAGAGGTGTACATTTTCAAAAGAGAAGGAAGGAAATGGTCCCACTATGTAATAAAAATGGGAATTGAGATCGAAGTGACTTTTATAAATCACACATTTTAGGGTAGATGCTATACTTTGCTGGCTAATAGTCATAACAGTCAGATACGGAACACACTGCATGGAAACTGAAAATGTTCACCGTCTATTGCAACCTCTTAGGGCTGAATCTTTGGATTGCCTCATCTTTGCTATGAAAGAAACTTTGTTGTTGTTGTTGTTGTTGTTAAATTTAGCCTTTAAAATAAATAAATAGCCCTTGTGGGGATTTCTGTCTTCAGCGACATTTTGTTTCTAAGAGACTTCATCCTGTTCTCTGTCAGTGTGTCTGCATTAGCCACTGGGATCCACTGTTGCTTCCCTTTTTGGGGGAGGTGGGTATTAGGGATTGAACTCAGGGGTACTTGACCACTGAGACACATCCCCAGCCCTATTTTTGTATTTTATTTAGAGACAGGGTCTCACTGAGTTGCTTAGAACCTCACTTTTGCTGAGGCTGGCTTTGAACTCACGATCCTCCTGCCTCAGCCTCCCAAACCGCTGGGATTATAGGCCTGTGCCACTGCACCTGGCCTGTTGTTTCCTTTTTAATGGTCTCCTCATTTCTATCACCTCATAGATTTCTGAAGGATGGTTTCCTTTTCAGGCATGAGTTGCTTAACAAATAAAATGACTAGTCATAATTATTTGTTTCCTCCTCCACTTCCAGGAAACAGGGAATGTGGGAGTCTTATTCACTCAGCAATTATCTGTCAAGCATCTGCAAGTTCTAGCTATACATAGTCCTGGCCCACATGGAGCTTTTTGGAAAACATAACAGGCTAATAGCTTCTCCTTGCTGGAGTTCTTCACAAGTTCTTTACTAAGCTAAAGAACTTACCCCTCAGAACACTATATATATATATATATATATATATATATATATATATATATATATATATATATATTCATTGTAAATGGCCTAATAGTATAAATAATGCTGCATTGCTTCTTGACCATTAGCTATTTGCTTGGTGGGCCCATACTAAATGTATTTATTCTGCCCTCGTCTTTGTATAATTTGCCCATTACATCTTTCACATTTAAAAATCAGGGAACCATTTAATGGATATGATGAGTTCAGAGCTCATTGGACAGGGACTCAGTAATGTTGGCTGCTGTCCTGAGAGTTCCTGTGCCCTCTGTAGTTGCTGTGAGGTGGGCATGGGCTATGTTCTCTAGCCCTGGAGCCACTAACCCACATGTACTCTGCAGCACCATCAGAAAGGACGACAGGGCTTCCTTATGGGATGTAGACTTCTAGGCACTTCTAAAGTACGTCTCAGAATCCTTGATATGTTTGGAGAAAGGTATAGGATCCAATAAATTAGATTAGTGGTAAAAGGGACAATAATATGCTCCACTTCATTAGGTGGTTTGGAGGATGGCCTGAGGGGTCATAAACTCACGGCCCGGCTAGGGTGAGATCGCAGGGGCAGCCCTAAGGGTGGTGAGGCCTGGATCTTCTGCAACTTGGGGTGGAAGCTGTCATGAGAAAAAAAAAATTATACATTACAAATATATTAGAGGAAATTTTCAACAAATTCAAAATTTTGAAAATTCAACAATTATCACAAATACTACAACATTCAGAATACTCTAACATTTTTTATTTACTAACAGTAGAATACCCCAACCTCATTAATACCCTTGTCCCCATATTTTTGAGCTGTATACGCTTTGCCTTTTAATAGAATTATTACTGTCCGTGAAGAGAATAAGATAATTTCGTTTTTCCTGTGGCACAGTGGATCAATGTAACTTTGTTGTTATTGACAGTTGCAATTTTTTTTTCTTTCCACTTCATAACTTGCTATAAGCAGCTACTTTAGAATAGCTAGATTTAAGAAAACCTCCATCAGTTGCGTTTCAGGCCTCCTCACATGTTGTTGTGAAATAATCGATCCTAAGCATTCTTTGACCTGGCAGCACTTGCTAAACAGAATATCACTGATGTCCTTGCTTCAGTCAAGCTCTGTATTCTATGTGATCATCATCCACGGCAGTATTTCAAGTAAATAAGCAAAAAAAAAAAAAAAAAGGAAGAAAAAAAGGCAAAGCCTCTCCCATGCTCAGATGGTTCATTTTTCTCCTGGGCTGCAGTATCAGGAACTCTCAGGGCCTGTTCATGGTTTCTATTCAGTATTTCTCTCCTTCTTAAGGAATTGCTGATTTTTTGTAGTCTTTGAAAATGTTTTGGTTACAATTTGCATCTGTATATCAGAATAATTTCTCTTGGTTTCATGCAGAAACAGATGAGAGGGCCTCATTTGGTGAGGTTATGCTTCATATGCTGCAGATTAGAACTTGTTTGATCAGTGTCGGTGAGGAATGAAACCCCTCACACTTCTGATCAGAAGAAACTTCTGCGAATAGTTTCTGGCTTCATATTTTTAATCTTATTTCTCCATCACCAAATACAAGTGCCAAGAGCTACGGACTTATTCATGTCACACCTAACTAACCCCTCTAGCCTTGCACCTTCATGTCACATGGGATGAATCAGTACAGGAACCTGTGGAAGTTTTCCTGGAAGCCATTCCTACCAAGACAGCTGGAAACTTAACTATGAACAGAAGAGATAGTGAATCATGTAACTGTATTCCACTGCACTCAAACTAAATGTACTGTGTCCCCAACTCAATTTCCCCTTAGGCTAGTTGTTCTCAGCCAGGGGAAATTACGCTCTCCACTCTCAGATGTTTTGGGAAATGTCTGGAGACATTTTGGGTTCTCGTGACTGGGTAGGGTTGGTTCTGGTGCTTCTGGAATTGAATGGGTTGAGGCCAGGGGTGCCGCTCAGCCTCCTGCAATGCATGGGACCTCTAATACAAAGAAGTAGCCAACTGAAAGTGTCAATAGTGCTGAAGCAGAGAAGCCTTTACTAAGTGGGTCCCCAAAACGCCACAGCCATTTCCGTACCACCCCATGTGAGCAGAAGAGTGATGGAGGGAAGTCAACATGGAAGATATTGAGGTTGTGACTCATTTTACTTTTGCAAATTTGAGAGATAATGACCATGGCTAGGGAAGGGGCTTTCCTGGTTTTGGAAGGGGCTGGTGAAGTGAGATGCCCTGAAGCTTCTGCTTCATTGATTTTGTGGAAAATCCACCACTTGGTGCCTTTCATTGCATCCTTTCTTTCTCCACTGTGAGTCTTTCAGGGAAGATGGGGAAAGCCTCCTAGACACCGAGCTGTGGGACTTTGCCATTTCCCTAATTGAAAAGATCTCTGTTGGCAATGGAGATACCTGCAGCTGGTCTTTAGTTTTCACCCAAAGCCCCGTCTGATCTGAGTTCTCATAGGCTGAGACGTCAGCATTTATGCTTTCCTTCACTGAATATTTCCTCAAATCTATCGTCTTTGCTATATCTGAACCCACAGTAGCTTTTTTAAATCATGCGTTTTCCCTTCTGATGATAAAAGCATTCCATGAATATGGAAGAAAACTTAGAAAGTACAGAAAATATAATGAAAACAAAAACACTTTATACATGATCATAGTTATTAGAACTGATCAATATTTTAGTGTAATCATTATCAGGTGTGTGTGTGTGTGTGTGAGAGAGAGAGAGAGAGAGAGAGAGAGAGAGAGAGAGAGAGAACGAGAGAACGTGTGCATTCATTATATAGTTTTCTCTCCTTTTATCACTTGTTTTACTTAACATATATCATGATATGTGATAGATTTGTATTACTATAATGAATAGCTTAAGCAATCAACTTTTAAAGAGAGAGGTTCATTTTGGCTCACAGTTTTAGGGGCTTCAGACAGAAACATTTCATTGAGGCCTCAGGCAGGAGCACACAGTAAAACAAAGCTATTCACCTCATGGCCCCTAGAAGCAAAGCCAGAGAGCAAGAGGCCAGGGTCTCACAGTTCCCTTTGAGGACACACTCCTTAATGATTTTATGACTTCCCACTAAGCCCCATCTTTTAAAATTTCCATGACCTCCCGATAGTGCCACTCTGGAGGACAGCCCTCCAACATATAGGCCTGAGTCCTAGACTTGACTTAGTCCTTCAACATATACTTTCTCTGTCATTAAATATTTTCTGAAAAAAATGTTTTTTCATGACTATATGGTATTCTATCCTACAACTGCATCATCATCATTTATAGAAGCATTTTTACTGTTAGAAATTATATCCTCACTCCCCTGGGCTTCCACTTTTATAAATGCTATAATGACCATCCTTACACATAAGTCTTTGATGACATCTTGATTATTTTTTCTTTAAAAAAACAAATGGATTCTCGGAATTGGATTTAATGGGCCAAAAATTGAACATTTAAGTCACTTGATCCAAATTACCAAATTACTAAGCAGACCGCAGGGTAATTTAAATTTAATTCTTACTGTCATCTTGATGTTTAAGAGGAAGAAGCTAAACTCCTCACATTCTAGTTTAATGAGAAAATCAGAGCTCAGCTGAAATAGCCATTGTTACATGTAACGTATTAAGTGTTCCTGCCAGGAACATGGGACTTTTGACTAAAGTCAAGTTTAGACACTGCCGAATTCTATGTGAGCCTAAATGAAGGCCTCCCAAGGGGAAGTTGCTTCTCCTGAGGCTGCACAGTGAATTGATAGAGGGGCCAAATGACAAGCAGCAGTGCCAATGTCAGCATGATTCTGCTCGGTTTTAAAACTGATTGTATAGTAAGTTTTGTGTGTTTTTAAAGTTACCTAACTTGAACATAGCAATCCTATAAGATAAGCAAGAGGGTTATGATGGCCATTTTTCAAGTGAGAAAACTGAGGCCTGAAGAAATCGAGAGCCTAGAGCTTGGCCCTGTAGTTAGTGTGGTCAAGCTTGAATCCACTCTGTTCCCAGGGGTCAGTGTTCTTAATGTTGGCTGGGCACTGCAGTTACTGGGACAACTCTGATACCTGAATATACCCTAGACCAACTGACCTGAATTTGAAGGGGTGAAGACTGAGCACTGGTACTTTTTTAAAGCTTCCTAAATGATTCCAATGAGTAGCCAGACACTGCACTACATCTAGGCTAGCACATAAGATTTCATCTCTCCTGGTGCCCCTGATCATTTGGTAGTCTTGCCTGGGTTGTAGTGTTAAGAAGGATCCTGATGTCTTCTCATCGTAGAATGCAAGGGACTCACTTTCTTTGATGTCTGTAGTAGGGAGTGACATCAACAAGTATCCTTGCTGTATTGGCACTATACCATATTGCCATGTCACATAGTTTCTAGGAAATATACTCTCATTAAAGACGTAGAAAGATTAGGGAGTTAGAGTGTGGATGGCAACCAGTTAAAAAAGGTCTAAAGCAATTGCTGTGGCATGAGAGGGATTTCAAGAAGATTTTTCTAGCACAGTTATTCCCCATCTGTGAAAAGAAATATGGACTATACACAGCAGTGCCAAGTTATATTTTGGGATATCTTCACAGAACTCATGAGTTGACCCTTTGTTTTGCAGGCCCTGGAATGATTCTGAAACCTTCTAATCAAGATGGGAAAGTAAAGGCCAAAAACATGATGTGGCTCTTTGGGGCTTATTTGCATTTGTGAGGGTTCCCATAAGAAAGACCTGCAGGCTGGCAACCACAACAGACATCTGCCTCACAGCTCAGGAGGTTGGAAGTCTGAGATCAAGGTGTTAGTAGAATGGTTTCTTCCAAGGCCTCTTTTCCTGACTTGCAGACGCTGCCTTCTCGCTGGGTCCTAACATGGTCTTTTCTCTCTATGCACAACCCTAGTGTCTCTGTCCAAATTCCCTCTCCTATAGGGACACCCATCAGACTAAAGTAGGGTGCACCCTAATGGCTTCATTGCAAGTCCTTTTTTCTGGCCCTATCTCCAAATAAAATCCCATTATGAGGCATTAGGAAAAATTACAGCTTCAATACATATATATATATATATATATATTTGGGGCGAGGGGCCAAAATTCAGCCCTGAAGGTGTTAAAAAATAAAGTTTAGCTGGATGTGTTGCTTGTAATCCTGGTGGCTGGGGAGGCTGAGGTAGGAAGATTGTGAGTTCAAAGGCAGCCTGGGCAACTGAGGGAAGCCCTAAGCAACTCAGTGATACTCCATCTCAAAATAAAAAATAAAACAGACTAGGGATGTAGCTCAGTGGTTAAGCTGCCCTGGGTTCAATCCCCTGGACCAAAAAAAAAAAAAAAAAAAAAAAATAGGTCATAATAATGTCTAGTCTTCTTTATTGAAAACCCAGATTTGGGTCAGGAATAGTTTCAACCAGGGTCAATTTTACCCCTGAAGGGACATTTTGCAATGTTTGGAGGCATTTTTGGTTGTCATAACCAGAATGAGGGGTTACTAATGTACCTAAATATCCCATACAGCACAGGACATACCCCTACCTGCAAAAACAAAGAATTATCTGCTCTAAAATATCCACTGACATTTTGCAGAGGTCAAGACACTCTGGGTTAGAGAGAACTCGATCTGAATCCCTGTTCTGACACCTACTAGATGTGTGACCTTGTCATATTCTCCTTCTTTATGAAGGTCCTCATCTGAACGTCCTCACTGTGGGTTAAATGAGATAAACTATTATAGCTTTTAGCACACAGCCTTACTCCTGGGAAGCTCTCAACAACCTTTAAGTGCTTTATAGATTTCTCACCCACAGATGCCTCACTTGAGAGCTCAGTACAAATTAGCATTGGGAAGTGTCCAGCACAAGAAAGAAAGGACCGAGCCAGGCATAGGTAGGTAATTTGGGCCACGAGAAGGCAAAGGCCATGACTTGCAGAAATATATTGGATTCCATATTTTCTTTGGATGTTTTCCAGTTTCAAATATATCTTCTTCATGGGGCAAAATATGGCTTGAATTAGGGACGGCCCTTTCTCTGAAAGTAAAAGGTTACATCATGCATTTCCAGTATCTGTGCAGCCTGCTGCTTCTTCCTTGAAATCATTTAGAAAGAGGATTGTCGGCATGTCAGGTTTCTTGCTCACAGTGTCAGGTCCAGAAGGCGCTGAAGAAGTGGGGGGAGGAGCAGGAGGAGAAAGCATTTTTTCAAAGGGGCTACGGTTCCACACATGCCAATACCCTCGGAATTTTCTGCTAATTAAAAGGTTATTAGAAATGCATTTCTACATTAGCATCTACGCCGCGCTTTGCACAGAAAGATGTATCCGAACTATAACGTGGTGCTGTGTTCTCTTCATTAGCTTTCCCCAATCCTGCTACACAAGACAGCATGGACCAGAGGCAGCATTTGCTTCATGGGGCCGGTGGGGTGTGGATTTGTTAGGGAGGCAGGATCTCAGGCTCCACTCTGGGGACCCGGTAAAGTGGAATGTGCATTTTAATAAGGTTTCCACCCAGTGTGGAGATCCTGCCCTCCTCTCGTCTGCATCATTGCTCCCTCCCCCTTTTACTGGAATCTTATTCTGTCGCCCTTGTTTAATGACTTGGTGGATCTTATGCTTGTGTCTTCTATTGCAAGTGACTTCAAATCCTTTTGGGGCTATGATGGGTATAAATATTTAGTGAACATAAAATGTCAGCTGTCCTCCACATTAGGCTTTGATGATCCAGTTCTTTTCATATGTACTACGGAAAATATGTTTATAACAGCTCTGAGAAGGAATAAGAGTGGTGCTTAGTTTTGAACAAATTCATTGCTAATAAGTAGCCACCTTTAATTGAGCATCTACTGAGTATTAATCCTGTATATTCGAACTCACTCAGTCCTCTCGAAGTTCTATGAGATAGACACTTTATCTCCAAATTGCAGGTTAGGAATGGAGGCTCAGCAAGTTTCTTCACTGGAGGAAGGAAGGCAGGGCTGAGAATGGATTCAAGGGCTTCTCCACCACACCCCCCACACACACACTGAAAATCAGTCTCATACATAATGACAGACTTGGGATAGCTTTGCATGAAATTGTGCATAGTAAATAAAATTGTCCATTGTACACAATTTTGCTTCAAGACCCTTTCCTCACTCACCTCCACCCATCTCAACTAGCTCATTATTTTACAGTCCTTACAAGCCCTTTACAGTCACTTGTAGAACTTGGAGTGAATCTGCACCCAAGGTCACTTACCTCCGCCAGGGTTCCCAGCCATCTTCACGGTCACTTGTCATTTCTAGCCGTCCCAACAGATACGAGGTGGCATCTCACTGTGATTTTGATTTGCATTTCCCTGATGATTAGTGATGCTACATTTTTCCATATATCTGTCTGCCATTTGTTTGTCTTCTTTGGTCAAATGTCTGTTCAGTTCCCTTGTCTACTTTTTAAACTGGGTTATTTGTTTCTCAGGCTTTTGTGTAAATGTTTAATAAAAAATATGGCAACGCAGTCCAGACTCAGTAAATGGTAATTCTGAGCACGCCAGTGGTCATGATGACTAGAATATGTAAATCACCTGATTGGGGAAACATTAAAGGATTGTGATTGTTCAGCCCTGAGGAGAGACACACAGTAGAAACAGTCTTCAAACTAAAAGGAGTTTTTCATGCTGGGGAGACGCCCACTTTTTCTATGTTCTGATAGATCCAGTGTGGAGACCATGGATACCATCCAAATATAATGAATAAGAAAATGAGCCTGAAAGTTTGACAGCCTGGGCTCCATCTGGGTCAGTGGCATCCCAGTTTTGTGACTGATCACATTGGCCTGTCTTTCTGATTCTCAGTTTACTCATCTGTAAAATGGAGAGAATAATACTATGAGACTCGGAGAGATCTTGTGATGACTATGCTTAATGCAATGCCAGCCTTGCAGTTGGATTGCTGGTATTTGTATTTACATTTAAATACAAGGCCAGCAATTCCAGACAGATTGGACTATGGTCTCCATAGGAAGTCTTAGCAGAGTCTCTCTTTGGGAAGCGTTTAACAGGAAGGGAAACTGTTAGTGTGAAATGGTGTAGAGGGATTACCTGTGGCCCTGGAGTCCCCAATGATTCAGGCACAAAAAAGGAACTTACCTGGGTAATTTAGTGAACCATGGAGACAGAGTGTCGTTCTCATGAGCCTCAGCTGTGGGGTTCATCAGAAGGGCTGTTGCTAAGAAAAATGTCATCTACTTTCTGACTTTCCCTGCTGCCATATCACCAGTCTGGGTCATTTCCATGTGTGATATTTAAAAGTGGATTCTTCCAAGCTGGTCACCTTTTTTGATGGCTTGTTGTTTCTCCATTTTTATCAGAGACCACAGCTGGTTTGATCAGAGCTTCTGAAGCAGGAAAGGGCTAGGGTGGGCTCTTGTGAAATAGCCCCTACGAACACACATAGATCATATGAACAGTGTGATTCTTGTGCTTTTTACTCTCCCCACAGGAAATAGAAATGAGGCACACGAATAGAAATAAGATGGTTGTTTAATATTTTCCCTCTTTGTTCCTGTGGCTTGTTAACCATAAATCTAATGGGCACTTTCAGCTCAGCTGACACATCAGAGAATTCCCAGTTTGTCTAGGTCATAAGATATAGGTATGGCTTTCCTTTCTATTGTTTTTGCATAAAGCTGATTCATGAAGTGATCAGTCATTCATTCCACAATATTTATCGAGCATCTATTATGCAGAGGGACCCTGCATTAAGAGGAGACAACAGGCACTTACTGGGGACGGGACGTGTGTCAATTCTAACAGTGAGTGCATTCTGAGCAGGGATCCTCACCCTGTTTGGGACTCTTGGGGAACTTTTCAAGAGGCAAGTGTTGAGCTGGCCCTGGGGAGTCGGGGAGAATTATCAGTTAAGTCCTGGTGTAGTAAATGAGGAAAAAGAGGAAATCCAGGGAGAGGAAAGAGTGCATAAGAAGCCACAGGTGAGAAAGTGTGGTGTGTTCATGGGGGAAAAGGGGAAGGCAAAGCTATTCCAGAGGGAGCAGAGTGCCATCTAATGCCATCAGTTAAATGCCATTTAGTGCCACAAAAGAAAGCAGCACAGGGCTATGATTTCTCAACAGATCCATGCTTCTACCAGCTTTCAAGGTGTGTTTTCATATGTGTTTAATCCCACATTGAGAAGGATCTATTGTTCTCTCTCCTCCAGGAAATGCTCCACAGCCAAAAGAGCACCCGCATTCCATCTTGCAGCAACAAGGCGTGCGGCTGAAGCTGTGCTTTGTCTTGTAGTTATGATCCATGACAATTACATTACCAAGAATAACAGTCTTTAGAGCAGGATCGACAAATTTATCACTAGCGTTTAAATCAACGCCCAGTCGCTTAAATAAATATCCGCTCGGCTCAATTACTTTCTCTGCCAATGTCAGGGGCAGAAGTGCCTGAGCACTTTTGTTTGACGCTAGAAATGAAGACCTGATGGATGGGCAAAGTGAAAGAGAAATTTCTAGCATAGTTCAAATATCGAGGCTATGAAATAGGTGGAGAATTTCTGAACGCCTAAGGGAAGTATTTGGCTCCAGGGTGTGAACAGGTATCCCAGTCACCTGGAGGTGGAAATCAGAAAGAGGAACGTGAAAAAGCCCAGAGAGCCCATTGTAGTGCACGTCTCTTTGGAGAGGCTGGGGGAGCCAGGAACGTCTGGCAGGTGGCTTTTTAAGCTCTCTTTAATCTCTAGTGAGTCTGCCTTCTTCTCCCACAACAGGGGCAGCTGTGCCTCCTCTCAGACTTGGCAGAGGGTATTGTTGATAAGGTGTAAGCCATAAGTGTAAAAGATCATAGGAGCGGCCCCCTAGTCTCTGCCTGCTGGGGTGATCTGCCATTTTATAAAAGTAGTAACCAATATTGTGTGGTGGCACACCAGGCATCGGCCCCCTGAGATAGGCTGAGGACAAGGAAACTAGTTTAGAGGGGCTTAACTAACTTGCCAAGCTCGCCTAGCTAATGAGTGATAGAGCTGGGTTTGTACCCAGGCAGTATGATGCCAAAACGGTATTTTTCTACCAGAATGCATCATTTTATTGTGGTACCTGGACTTGTAACATAGGATTTGTGTCCCAACCTCTTAAATTCCTACATCTGACTTCTTGTGCTACACTGTCAGAGCACACTGAAACAAGAGTTATCCAAAGAGAAAGAGAGAGGGAGAGAGAAAAACTGAAAACCTCTAAGACTCATGCCTCAGATGCTGTGGCTAAGACAGAAAGCATCTGTGACTCTTCCACCATAAACAGGGTGGTTTTGAGCAAGTCACTTATCCTCTCTGGTTCTGCATCTGTCAGCTAAAGGATGGGATTGGATGTTCTCTATGGTTTCGGCCAGTCTTCCAAGCTATAATCTAATTTACTCAGCAAACAGAGGTGGTGGCAGTGGTGATGGTGCGGGGACCATAGGGATGGGCTTCACAAATAGCATCTAATTTAGTTTGGGGGTTTATATTACAGGAATACTGTTAGTTGGGGGCTCTGTAGGCTGTAATTATAAAACCCAATCTGAATCAAGCAAACTTATGTGCAAACTATGGAGTAGAAGTATTGATTTCATGAACTGCAAAGATTTGAAGGCACATGAACTTCAGGAATGGAGTCTGCTAAGAAGTGACAAAGCTGGGTTTGGACCTAGGGAGTAAGATGTCCAAAGAATCCCCATATCATCTCTGCCCCCTTGACGGCTCTTCTCTGTCTCTCCTAGGTGCTTATTTCCTCTCTCTTGCGGGATGTCTTCCCTGTTTTTCTATCCATGTGGCAGAAAATAACTCTTTCTTAGATCCGATTCAGATTTTGTAGGGACTGATTTCCCAGGCTTGGGTCCCATGGGACTAATCCACGGTAGCCAGAGGTGGGATCTTGTAGTAGAGATAGGGTAGCTCCCGTGTGACTTTGAGGATAGAGAAGAGCCATCAGCCATTATTAGACAAGGTTGGGTCATTCCAGAGGATAAAGCACGGCTCACATTTATCCACAGCAATGGCCAAGACGAAGGGGTGTTCCAGGACTTAGACACACTCATACAGGCAGTGACTGAATGAATAGATCACAAGTAGAGCACAGATCTGAGCTTTATGTTCTTTCTATATACTTGAATGAATTCTGCTATCTCCTTGGGGACTCTGATAACTTCTTTTGAGTAGTTGCTCCGACCACTTTGAGAGATAATTATAGAAGATAGATAGATAATTACTAGAAGAAGGAATCTAAAAGAATGACTTTCTCCCTCCCCTCACTAAAAGATACATTTATCTTTTCCTATGCCTATTGACCCACAGTAAAATTAAATTGAAATGGTCCCCTCTACAATAGGCTTCCATTCAAACCTTAGCTTCCTAAAGCTGTCAGAGAAGATTTTATCAAACCATTTTAGAGGCAAGCATTGAACGTATCCCACATTTCTTATAAATCTTAAATCTCACAACTCTCAACCCTCAGGCCACATCTCTCTTTCGGGATGTCTTCAGGGTATCATTTCAGCTTTCGTGAGGGGTCTTGCATTTCTCCCAGTAGGATGTGAGCTTGTTTGAGGGACCAGGCCCTTGGAACTATGGAATAATTTTCTTTGTGTGAAACTTAGCTCCAACATGCTCTGTCACGCTTGATGGAGTTGTTTATGGGCTACTTCCTTTCAACCCCAACCAGCAGACCCCTGGCTGCATTTCACAAGCTATTAAAAACACGAGTACTCTCTTTTTTTGTGTGTGTGGCATCTAACCATTTATTTTGAATATTACATATTTGGAAAAGCATTCAAAATAGAAAATGACGGCTTTGGGGGATTCTGACTGTGCCCTGAGTAAACTTGATCTATAATCTGAAACATATTCACATTTATGCAGGAATGATGACCGTGGTCTGTTGCCATGATTTTTTTTTTTTTAATACTTGAAAGCCCCATCTTGCTGTTTTCAGGGAATTATGTTTTGATTTCTGTTTTCCATAGACAGTAGCAGACACTCACCTCCCTTAATCATTCATGACCTTCCCTTGCTGTTTTTATTTTGGCTCCGATGAGTTTCTCCTTCTCCAAAAATACCCTCCAGACCATACAACATTTTTCTTAGTATTGCTTAAACCAGTACAATCTTTTGTTAAACTACATTCTTATGAGACACTTTCAGGAACATTTTATCATTTGATCCTCTTATAAACCCTGTGAAATAGTTAACATTCTCCTCTCCATTTTACAGATGAGGAAACTGAATTTTAGAGGGTTCAGGAAGGTCACACAAGATGGAATTAGTGCTCAGGGTCTCTGTCTGGGGTGCTTGTGCTTTTTAAAATTTTTCTTCCTTCCTTCCTTCCATCCATCCAACCATCCATTCATCCAGAGTAATTTAATTCCTATAATATGGCAAACAGACATGTTTTTGCCTCTGGAGCCTCCAGAAGCTCATGGAAATCCATCGTCGGGTCTTCTGGCAAAGTCAGTACGTTGGCTTGCTTGAGGAGGCAGGAGTTGACTGTGCTTGTGTCTGACAGTGCCACATTCTACCATGCTGCAGGCCTTCCACACCACCACAGGTCCCAGTTCACGCATTGCATTGGGAGCGTGGGTTTTTCCTGTGAGGGCTAAAACCAAGCTGACAGCTACAGAAGCAGGTGGGAGGAACTCCTTCACTCTTCTGTTTGGCTCAGCTGACAAGTGTCTTAACCACAATATCGGGTCAATGTCAAGACACACATTTTACCTCCATTTTTCTTTGCCTTTCCTTTACACTGATTCTTAATGGCTGCTGGTGGTATTTCTTACTAGAAAGTCAATTCAATTCTGTTTGTTTCCTCTTTGCCCTAGTCAGGGTGGGCATGCATTTCATATAAAGAGTCACAGAAGCAGGACCAAGGGAGGGAAGAACTTGCCTTGCGCACAAGAAATAAAGAAGCTGTCAAAGAATCATAACCCAGATAAATAATACTTTAATGTAAGTATTTTTAAAAAATCAAGATCAACACAAAATTTGATGGGGGAGGAAATGTCAAAATTTTAAATAGGGATCAGATACTTCCAGTGCCCTGCAGGGCTGTGCAGGGGCCTGAGGCCAAAGTAGCCATCAATGATGTTGCTCCTTGGAGCACAGGAGCTCTGTGCAGGACGTGGTCTGTATTTGGCCTCATTATTCCCTGAAAACCTCAAATTCTCCTTTGGTTCTTCCACAGGCCTCCCTGGGAAATCTTCCTTGCTTGGAAGCATGCTTTCCTGCTCCTTAATATCTCCCAAACCAGAAAAACCCAACTTTTGATTTCCAAATATGTTGGTCAGCTTTTTTGTCACTATGACAAAAATATCTAACATAAACAATGCAAAGAAGGAAGGCTTTATTTTGACTCAGGCTTTCTGAGGTTTCCGTTTATGGTCAGGTTGTTTCCAAGGAAGAAGAGGCATGGTGGAAGGGCTTGGCAGAGGAGGCTGCTGGGCTCGGGGCAGCCAGGAAACAGAGGGGAGGAGGGGGGCGTCAAGGTACAGTCCCTAAAGACATGCCCCTAGTGACCTGCTTTCTCCAACCATGCTCCACCTGCCGACAGTTCCATCTCCTCCCAGTATTCATTCAAATTATTAATCCATCAAATGGATTAATCCACTTATGAGGTTAGAGCCCTCATGATCAAATCCTTTCCCAAAAGCCCTACCCCTGGTCATGGCTTTTGGGGGACATTCCAGATATAAATCATAACACCAAAGAAACCCTGAAAAATGTCTCTGAGGTTTTCCTATAAAAAGTGGCCATTCTGGAGAGCTGGGGAGAGCTGCGCTCCCATGGCTTCCTGACCTCAGGAAGTCTGATAGACTTCTCATCCTTGGATGTGACAAAAGGAAACAGGTTTTTGGAAGATTCCTTTGTAAATTCTTGTTTGACCCCACAGCCAGAATTCACCCTACTTACTAGTTACTAGTTGCTGGCCACTTGCTATTTTGGATTAATGATAAATATATTTAGATTGTGCATAACATCTTTGCTATAGGTTTTGAAATGCATTATAGATATTAACTCTGAGAAAGCAAGGTGAGTGGGGAATGAGATGTCCCAATTTGCCACCACTTGACTGACTGGTGTGCTTGTTCAGTTCCATTTTTTTTTTTTTTTGGTTGTTAGACAAGAAGAGGGAGAGATGCTGGGCATCTGGGCATCTGATGCTATGGGCATCAGTTTAGGGTATCTATTTCTCAGCTGGGTCCTGGGTCAGGTGAACAAAAGGTGGCACCAGTGAGGGGCTGCCTGTTTCCTGTAGACTCACATATTTACATGAATCCTGTCTTTATGTGAAGGGCTACTTCCATGCATGCCGTCTATTGGCCCTGGCCATGGGGCCTTGTGAACCCACTATAAAGGGTTAACAGAGCAAAGTATGTGGTCCTTCCATGTGTCCGCTGCCCCTGCTCTAAGCTTCATGCCTGACCTCTGGGATGGAAGTCCACTCGAGGCATGGTGGACTCCAGGGATGGGCACTGAGTCCTGTGCTTGGTCCCTGGGGATGGGTTTCTGTCACACCTGTCAGCAGAAAAGTAGAAGTTACTGCTTGGTCCTTCTTAGGATGAGCTTAGCATTTTGCCTCCTTAAGAAACCCATGGTCCAACAGCTGCTTAGGGAGATTCAGCCAATGTTCTCTATAGAGCAATTGCGTTTTCTGAACTTGGAATTGGTTGAACAATAGTTTATAAACTATGATCTTACTTTGGAAGAGAGTACTTTATGTTTTGTTTTCAAAATATTTTTTAAAATGTTAACTAACACATAATAACTGTACATAATTATGGGGTACAGCCTGATACTTAAACATGTATAAATGTGTAATGTTTGAATCAGAGCAATTGACATATCTATCACCTCGACCATTTACCATTTCTTTGTGTTGGGAACATTCAGAATCCCTTCTACTAGCTATTTGGAAAAATACAATTAAATGTGGCCAACCACAGTTAACCTGCTGTGCTGTAGAACATTAGAAGTTATTCCTCTTATTCAACTGCACCCCTGTATTCATTCACCTTCCTGGTAAAGAATGATTTACTTCAGGAATTTCTAGGAGCTTCAGTAAGAATCTCTGTATCTTTGATACATGTATAGATTTAAGAATAATTTATTAATTTCTATTGCTAATTTTAGGCTTACCATTGATTTTGTAAGTAACAGTGGTGAAGGTTTTCTGGAAGATCAAGAATTATAAGGGAAAATACATGCTGCGTATACACATATGCACAATCATCTTCGTATATTCCGTGATCTATTTTAGGAGGTGCTCTTTGATCCTGGGATAGCCTATTCAGTACCTCCTTGTTGAAACGGACTGTCCTTGAGCTATGTTTTCATAGCTAAATCCAATTGATTTTACATAAGGTACCAGCACATGAATGTGGACTTTTAAGGGAACTCTTAAAATTTATAGGGAACTCTTTATTGTCTAAAACGTTACAGCACAGACCAAGCCGAGTGAATAAGACACTTCCTCAGTGTCGGAGAACTTCAGGATGGATCCAGTTGATATTCTGGGGTTCTAAATGGGAGTCCTCCCAAAGGACCATGCCAATGAGAGGGACTGGGTGAGCGTTGGGAGGGAAAATTTTCTCCTGTAGGTTCTGCCTAGCTAAAAACAACAGCCCCCTGAGTGCCCCCATTGGCTAAAGAAGAAGAAAAAGAGGTGAAAGCAGCTCTCCTCTCAAACTCACACCACCTCCTCAACAGGTTCCACCATTCTTCATTGCACTTCCACGACTCGAAATATTAAACGAGTGCTGTCCTGTGACATGCCACAACCATTCCTGTCCCTTGGTTTTTCTGCCTGCCCTTTTCTCCTTCCCTATTTGTTAGACTAAATGTCCCTTTCCCTTTTGGTGCTCATCTCAAGAATGATTCCCACATATTGCCCACAGAAATGATCTTTCTTTCAGGCATTTTTTTTTTGGCACAGAAATATAAATTTATTTGTCCCTTATAACTGCTTGTTTCAAAACACACAGCAAGCCAGGAAAGAGGAGCCTTGGATTGTTCCTAAACTCCAGCCCTGACCCGCCTAGACTGATGCACTTTCTCCCACAGGGAGTTAAGGCTGCAGGAGAGAGACTGCCAGAATCAGACACCCTAAAGGCGTTTTCCTTGGTGCCATGGGGAAGTCGGGGGATTTGTGGGAAGTGACCACATTTGCTTAACTTTCTGAAGACTGATCCAAAGTAATGCAGCAATCAATCAATATGGCATAGATTTCCAGTTGGAAGAGGGACATTGGCCTGGGGCCTGTTTCCTCCTACCTAGAGGGGTCACCTCAACCAAACCCTGGTGTGTCCAGTGGAATCACTGCCTTCATAGAAAAAGAAGCGACTTCTACTTTCCATTCACTGTTTCCAATGTGACTTAACCTTCAAGACGATAATTTTCCATAAACCTTAAAAAGATGTTTGAGAATCTTTTCTTCCTTGGGAGGTTATGCTTCATGTTGGGTGGACTGGGGAGAGGTTGGAGGGCTTTAGAACAGAGAGACCTAAGCCTTAAAATCTGTTCAGGTATGTTCCAGTGTTGTGAACTTGAACAAATTACTAAAATTCTCTGAGACTCAATTTTCCCATTCTGTCTCTAAAATGAGTAGACAATGGCTCTTTTCACAAGATCGCTGCAAGAATTCGAGGAGATAATGTATACAATGTGATCGACATAAATTCACTCCCTCACACCTCCTTCCCCTTTATAGGTATTTAAGTGATAATTTTAAAAAGAAAAGCTGATTTTACTGATTAGTGAATAATGGTGAATTTTAGCTGGAGTTTGTTTACTAGCATCATAAACAAACTTAGAGACTCAATTTTTTTTTTTTTTTGGTACTGGGGATTGAATCCAGTGGTGCTTAATCACTGAGCAACATCCCCATCCCTTTTTTATACTTTATATTTAGAGACAGGGTTTGCTAAATTGCTTAGTGCCTTGCTAAGTTGCTGAGGCTGACTTTGAACTTGCAATTCTCCTGCCTCTGCCTCCTTAGATGCTGGGATTATCGGCATGTACCGAGATACTCAATTTTTAAAAAGAAAGGAAAAAGAAAGAATGAAAGAAATTGAGTCTTTGCTTAAAATTTGCTATGGTTTGAATCTTTTTGGGGGGGTATCAGAAGGATTGAACACAGGGACACTCAACCACTGAGCCACATTCCCAGCCCTATTTTGTATTTTATTAAGAGACAGGGTCACACTGAGTTGCTTAGCATCTCACTTTTGCTGAGGCTGGCTTTGAACTTGCAATCCTTCTGCCTCAGCCTCCCACCCCTCTGGGATTACAGGCTTGTGCAACCACTATGGTTTGAATCTTGAATGTTCCCAAAGGCCCATGTGTTGAAGGCTTAGTTGCCACATTGTGGTGCCATTGGGAGGCAGCAGAACATTTAGGAATGTGGCTTAGTTGATGGAAGTTTGGTTATTGGGGATAGTCTTGCGGGGGATATCAGGACCCTCACCCCTTCCTATCTCTCTTTTCTTCTTGGCTGACATAGGTCAACAGGCCTCTTCTACTACATGCTCCTGCCATGAGGTACTGTGCCACCATAGACCCAAAGCAACAGGGACAAGTGACCATGGACTAAAATCTCTGAAACAGTGATTCAAAATAAAAATTTTCTCCTTGTAAGCTGATTTATCTCAGGTATTTTTGTCACAGTGAATGAAAACTGACCAGTACCAAAAATATCTAAATATTTACCTATCTTTATCTGGATGTCTGTTTGAATTAAGGGCTTCATCCCTCTGACAAACAGGTACTGAATATTTACCATGCTTTATATTCACATCCTTTAGACAGATAGAACATTAGGGAAATGAACCAGTTCAGATTAAAACACATTGCCTGTTTAAAGAATCTTTCTGATTCAATAAGTCAAGAAGTCGAAGAAACTTGGAAGCAGCACAGAGATTTTTGGCAAAGAAACTCCTATTTCAGTTTGGAACAGTGTACAAAGACACTTGTCCCACATACCACCTGTCTCTGTGCCTTGTCTTTGCCTTAAAGGAGGGCAGTGTTCGGAATCCAATGTGCTTTTTTGGAAGAATCAAGCCTTGATGATTCAGGATCGGTAATATGTGAAATACATCGGAAATTCATCTGGAATCTCAAAGTCTTATTTTAGCCACTGATTTCCATTTCCCCTTATATCAAACAATTTTTAAAACTGCTAAGGGATAATGAAATACTTAGACATGAAATTTCCCGCCTAGCTTTTAGTTGACAAGCCCTCTGGAATCAGCTATAAAAGGGATCAAGCAAGAAAAAGCAGAGGGCAGGAGACAGCCCATGCTGGGAGAACTGTGTTGGTAAAAGACAACAGGCCCAATTTATATATAGGGTCTGTCTCTAAATGGCTGTGTGATGTTTGGCAAGATCCTTAATCTCTCCCATCTTGTTTCTTCAGCAGTAGCAGGACATGACAATTGCAACAAAAACAGTTTATTCACTTGCAAATTAATTATGAAAAGGACTGGCTTTCTGCTGCCAGTTATTCATCTTAGTTATTTGCAACTTTTAATGCACCTTAAAAGCATTTTTTAAAAGAATATTTATTTTAAAAGAATCTCTAGGGGCTGGGGTTGTGGCTCAGCGGTAGAGCACTCGCCTAGCATGCGTGAGGCACTCGGTTCGATCCTCAGCACCACATAAAAATAAAATAAAGGTATTGTGTCCACCTATGACTAAAAAATAAATATTAAAAAAAATGTCTAGCTTGTGACCTCTAGAATGGAAAATCAGCAACTCTTTTTGGCTGTGACGAGAATTGAACCCAGGTCTTCACACATGGTAGGCAAATGCTCTACCACTGAGCTAGATCCCTAGCATAATCTGGCAGCTTTGAGTGTCCCTTCATACTTTGCTTTTGAGATTTTTTCAAAAGTATTTTGAATTTATTTTTATCTATTTTTGAAAATTAATGATATTAGAAATAAAAGATAAAATACAGGCCAAAAAGAAATATAAAGGGAAATCAAGTAAAACTGAGTAATGCCTATTTTTGACTCTTTGGCCATTATTTCCACCAATTTTACTCTGCAATATTTAATATTCAGTTTTATGCAGTTTTTGCCAGATATTCATGAGAAGGTCACTAATATGTTATTTTTAAAAAATGGAATGTAGAATAAACAGCTGATAAATATTTGTCTAGACAATTTCTCATTATTTGAACATTGCAAAAGGTAGTGCTCCATTTTCTCTCAAGTTAGGTGTAGGTCCTCTAAAATTAGCATGAATACTAGAAAATGTATTTAAGTTTTTTAAAAAGCTTGAAGTACTTAGAATATGGTGAATTCTCTAAAGAGAAATTAATTAATATTAAAAATCATGACCATAAATAAATGCTTCTAGGATATATAGACATCATCAGTATAGGAATTATGGACCAAACCCAATAAATTTTGGGCTTTTTAACTTTTAATCAGTTCACTTAGCACTGGAGATAAAAATTGAAAACTCATAAAAAAGTTTTGACAGAATATGCAAAATTACCTAAAAGATTATGTGTCATAATTAAATGGCCAAAAATTCCAGGAAACAAAATTCTGGAGTGTTTTCTAAATTAAAAAAAAAATAACCTGTAAAATGAAAATTCATAAGGAGTACCAATAATGCTTAATGATATTAAAAAACATCTAAAAATCACGTCTGAAAATATTAATTTTTACTTATTATTATTTACTTACTATATTTACTTATTATTTTGACCAATTTGTTATTTCAACCAATTTAAAAAAAAATTGATTCCTGTAGTTATACTTTTCTACCCTACAAGATGGCAAATGAGGATTGAAATAGATGTTTATAAAGTGACTGGATCAAAATAGACATTTACAGCATAGCTCTAAAAACGAGGCTCAAAAATCTTGGTAGCAGGCCAAAAGGGTCTAACAAAAAAGCATAACAAATTGAAATCAACTTTAGGATTTGGGGAGTGTTGGAGAGTGGTTTTCTACAAATCATCTTTTATTCAGCTTGTCAGATGTTTGTATACTTCATGAAATTATTCTCATTGGCAGGACGGATCTTGTTGGCAGAAAGAATCAACATATACAATTGATCCAGTTCTTAACCTCATTGACTTAATTGTCCATTTATGCAAAGAATATTCAGTGAGCCTTGATAGAGGAAGTGCAGCCAGGGCTCAGGGCTTTCCAGGCTGCTGCCCACATTCTTTTCTGGGTATCCTGCTGTTGGCTTGTGGTGACCAGCACTTATACTGGGTCCTACAGAACCTAATACTATGTGCAAAGTTGTCAGAATTTTTGGTTGAATTCATATTTAATGATGTATCAGCTGAACCAAGTAATATACCATGACTCTTTTTCCTGTTACTTTTTAAAATAACTTTTTGTTTTTTCTTAGTTAATAATTATTTCCTTTTCTGTTCCAAAGAGGTCTGTCATTTCTGGGCCTGTTGCCCTGCTGTCATCCTGGGGACTCTGCCCTACTCCTGTCTGTTGTTCTGTCATCTGTTTGCGGGATCTCCTTTCTCCCTCTCTGTTAGGCTGACTGGCTCGTTTTGGTGAAATGTATCTTTTGGCAACATCCTGAGACAAAAATGGGTAGAACATTTTTTTTTGAGATTTTACATGTCTTAAATTATTTATATTTTTTTTCTTGTACCTCATTAATGGTTTGCCAAGATACAAGATTTATGAAAAATTTTTTTTCACTTAGCATTTTCAAACCAAAAATTGCATCTAAGATTGGTATAAGTCTGAATGTTCTGTTTTCTAGTCCTTTTGTATATAACTTATTGATTTTCTGGAAGCTTTTAAGGTCTTTATTGTTATTGTCCTGGAAAAATCATGATGATATGTCTTTGTGGGGATTTTTTTCCCCCTCTTATCTCTTAGGCTGGGCACTCAATGGGCCCTTCCATTTTTCATATTATTTCTTTGATACATTTTTATCACATTCTTTATTCTCTCTCTCTGGAATTTTCCTTTCTAGAAATTGGACTTTCTGAATAAAGTCTCAATAGTGTCTTTTTTATTATATAGTTTTTCGATACTTTTGTTTTACTTTTGGGGAGATTTCTTTGATTTGATATTTTAATTTTTTGCTGACTTAAAATACTTAGCTATTGGACTGGAGTTGTAGCTCAGTGGTACAGCACTTGTCTAGCATGAGTGAGGCCCTGGGTTTGATTCTCAGTACCACATATAAATAAATTAATTAAATAATGGTCCATCAACAACTAAAAAAAATCAAAGTAATACATAGCTATTATATTTTTAGTATTCAAGGATTCTTCCCCAATTATTCCCTTTCATAGCAAACTGTTCTTGTTTCATGATTTTTTTTCTTTTACATTTTAACTGTTTCCTGTAGCATCTCTGTAAGAAAATCTTGGAGCTCCTTTTGGTCTGTTTGTTTTGGTCTTTCTTGTTCTTTTTAGAAGCTTTCCTTAACTATCTAATGACCCTTGGCAAATATGAACGTGTTGCTTCCTTTCTGTGGGATCTGGTTGTTAACTAGCCTTAATATTGGTGACTAGAGGGTATCTCTAGATCTTTTCAATGGAATAGTATGTTAGGGAAAAAAATCCTCCAATTTCCTACCTAATCATTTTAAGTTTGGCTGATGGTATTCAAAGATAGGTGGGAAAACCTGAGAGTACCACTGCTTAGTATTTAGTCCAATGTTCTGAATGTTTGTGTCTATATTTTAGGAGACTCTCAAGCTCAATTTTTCCAGAGACCATACTGCCTATTTACAGTGTGGGGAAGGGTGAGATTAGGTAAGGGGAGTTATAACCAACTGAATTATAACCAACTGAATCTAGGCTTCAGTCATCTCCCTGTGTTCAGCCTCCCTCTAGGGGTTTCTCATGTCTGAGAATTTCCAGAGTTGTACAGAGGAGCTCAGCTTGCTTCTCATCTGGAGTGCCATGTTAGAGGCACTTCCTTTGACCCTCCTGCACCCTGGTCGGGCTATTCTCTTTCACACATCTATATTACAGCTTAGAGTCAGAAATATCTCCTAATGCTAGTGAGGATAGAGTCTGTGTTTCTGTTTTTTAAATTTTTTTTCCCTACCATTTGGGATGGTTTTTGAAAATACCAGAAGATAGAAGTGTCTGTAGCTGAACCTTGTTAAAAATGTGAACACTGGTGTTAATTTTTACATCAGAATCCATGAGGAATAGAACCTTTAGCTCTGGCTATATAAATAAATACATGAACATTAAAGAAATCTGACAAAACCTCTTTCTTCTTTATACAAAGATTGAGTTTGCTTTTCATGAAATTTTGAACTTGTGCTGACTATTGGCCCTAAGTTTAGTTGCCTTAGACCATCAACATCAAAAGTGAGCTAAAGATACCAAGTATTTCTGGGAGGAGAAGTGGTGATGAGGAACTTTCACTGCAGGAGGCTCTTTGAGGTCAGTGTTTCGTGTTCCTTATGGTAACTATAAGGGTTAGCTTCTCCAACTTGGCCTTCACATCTCTTAATTTGGTACAAAAGAAAAAGATTGACTTTCTAATTATTTCAGGCTATGAATCCTGACTCTGTGTCTTATGAACTGTGTCAACTTGAGCAAGTTAAAGAGTTTTGCAACCTCAGTTTCCTCTCTCATCAGCTGGGGAAAGTAATACAAATGGTGTTAATGATCCCCGAGGTATTGATGAAATGATTGATGATTCATATAAGAATTAAGAAATCCACTCCCTTGCTTATTTATTGAACAAATATTTCTTGGACTCCAAGTGCCAGGCATAATGCTTGTTGATGCAAAGATAAGCCAAAATTTCCTGATAACTGTTTAGCAGGGGAAGCAGGACCAGAGCAGATTATTAGGGTCTGGAGTGGCCAAGTGCTGGGAGAGAAGATTGTATTATAAGAGTATAGATGACGAGTTACTAATCTGGCCCTGGGGGAGTGGGAGTATGTCAGTGAATGGTCTCCTAAGGGTGATACCTGAGGGTTGAGCACCAGATCTTGAAAGAAGAGTAGAAGTTACCAGGTGAAGAGGAAGGAAGAGAATGTTCGATATTATTGAGACGGCATAAGCAAAGTTAACAGAGGTGAAGATCAACATTGTACAGGAAGGTGAAAATTATTTAGTGTTGATGGATTATGAATTGCTTGACGATGACTCTGAATTCCAGAAATGTGGGCATATTCCTTTCAGCCCCTGAACATGATCTTCTTAAAAATTCAGAAGTTCTCAATTCTTGGATTCAGAATGTAGAGATACCTGTTATATAAGTGTGGTGTAGCCACCATGGGATATGTACACATACACACCTGAACATGGGTGTGTGTGTGTGTGTGTGTGTGTGTGTAGGTGTGCTTGTGCTCTGTCATCTCTGAGTGATTTATGTTGGGTTTTACTAGGAAGCCAGTTTCTTCCTCTTAGCAGTTTCAGTTTGACCTCTGCCATGGGTATATTAGATTAGTGTATAATCTAATATGCATGTACATATTATACACACAAAATATACACTAATGTGGTTTATTAGGTTACACTCTGCTGCGCTTCTCTATGAACTCTCAGTATAATTTTCTATGAAAACAGCTGTCATGTTCTATGAAAATCCTTGTGCTCAGACTGGTACCACAAAGGGGACTTTTCTTAGCCATGAGCTAGGTTTGCCTGTTCCTGAATTGTCTGAGAAGGTGTTCCTGCCAAGGCCCGGGATGGAATTGAGACATAACCCCCTCATTTAAGGCATACAGGGAATTCCAACTCAATATTAAAACTTTGTTGCTAAGGTTAACATGGGTTTTCCTAACTAGATTGTTCACAAAAGGGGATAGATAAATCACCTGTGTGTTCTCAATCTCCTCTCAGAATCAGACTGGAGGACATGGGCATTGCTCCATTAGTGTTTGTGGTGTTTTTTATAATGTCCATGAACAGCATCATGTGACTTGCTCACTGTTGAGTTTAGCTTCTTTTAGAATAACAGCAAACTTTTTCTCCCATGAAAATATCTATAAAATGATGATTTAAAATTATTGACATGGCCTCTGTCATGGTCATTTTCCTTGGGAAGGTGGATTCTAGTGTATGGACTGTGCTCAGATCCTGCAGCATGGTCTATTGAATATTCTCAATTAATTTCATCCTTTTGCGGTGAATTCCACTGTGGAAATCTCATCTAATGTCCTGTGAAAAAAGCACAGCTATCATTTGAATTTAGACAGAGGTGTCACTAAGAAGTAATAAGAAGCACTCCCAGTTTGCCCTGCAAAAATAGTTCTGCATGTATTTTAGAAAGGAGTTCCAGAAAAAAGTGGTTTTTTTTAATTTATTTTTTTAATTTTTTTCTTTCTAGATATGCATGACAGTAGGGTGTAATTTGACATATAATACATACATAGAATAAATATAATTTGTTTCAGTTAGGACCCCATTATTTTGGTGTATTTTTTAAAGCATAATTAAATCACTTTTTAATTCATTCATCTTCTAATTTGTTCATCAGATGTTATCAAGAGAAGATTATCATAATGCAGTTACCATATTAGATACTGGGAATAGAAAAAAGAAAGAGATGAAGTTGGCTCTAGCCTTTAATGAGTCCTTAGTCCACTTCCTATGATGAATTTAGATATAGAAAAATACATAAAATATAGTATGATCGGTGTAATGTGCTATAAGTGCTATGATAAGTACTATTTTATTATATCATATGTCACATATTATTCAATAGTGACTAGCTCCTGATCTGATCTGTTAGAGGGGTTGATAGAGAAAATAAGGCTACCCTCCCATGCTGACATCCTGCAGAACTGGACTCTGTTGGAAACACCTAAGTTCTGAATTTAAAAAATACAGAATCATGACTTCATAGTTGTATTTACAGTGACATAAATTGTACTGGATATTTGAATTTTGAATGATATATTGATGGAAAGAAAGATTTCTGGATAAACTACAATAGACAATTGTATGCTTCTTTTCTTTTAGAAATAGTAAACTGCTAGTCTTTCTAGTGTTTTGAACATGAAATGGTGCTGTATTTTGTTGAATGTTTTTTCTGCATCTATTGAGATGATCATATGAGTCTTATCTTTAAATCTATTGATGTGATGAATTACATTTATTGATTTCTGTATTTGAACCAACCTTGCATCCCTGGGATGTACCCCACTTGATCATGGTGCACTATCTTTTGGGTATGTTTTTGTGTTTCATTTGCCAGAATTTTATTGACAATTTTTGCATCTATTTTCATTAGCCATATTGGTCTTAAGTTTTCTTTCTTTGACGTGTCTTTGTTTGGTTTTGGAATCAGGATAATATTGGCCTCATAGAATGAGTTTGGAAGTGCTCCCTCTTTTTCTATTTCCTAAAGTAAATTGAAGTGTACTGGTATTAGTTCTTCTTTGAAGGTCTTGTAGAACTCATCTGTGTATCCATCTGGTCCTGGGCTTTTCTTGGTTGGTAGGCTTCTGAAGGTGTCTTCTATTTCATTGCTTGAAATTGGTTTGTTTAATTTGTGTACATCATCCTGATTTAGTTTGGGCAAATCATATGACTCTAGAAATTTGTCCATTCCTTGGATATTTTTTATTTTATTAGAGTACAAATTTTCAAAATAATTTCTAATTATCTTCTGTATTTCTGTAGTGTCCATAGTGATATTTCCTTTTTCATCATGGATGTTAGAAATTTGAGTTTTCTCTCTCCTTCTCTTTGTTAGCATGGTTAAGGGCTTATCAATTTTATTTATTTTTTCAAAGAACCAACTTTTTGTTTTGTCAATTTTTTCAATTTCCTTGATTTTTAGCTCTGATTTTAATTATTTCCTGTCTTCTACTGCTTTGGGTGTTGATTTGTTCTTTTTCTAGGGTTTTAAGATGTATTGTTAGGTCATTTATTTGTTGACTTTTTCTTCTTTTAAGGAATAAACTCCCTGCGATGAACTTTTCTCTTAGTACTACCTTCATAGTGTCCCAGAGATTTCAATATGTTGTATCAGTGTTCTCAATTACCTCTAAGAATTTTTTAATCTCCTCTTTGATGTCTTTTGCAACCCATTGTTCATTCAATAGCATATTATTTAATCTCCAGGTGTTGGAGTAGCTTCTATTTTTTATTTTATCATTGATTTCTAACTTCATTCCATTATGATCTGATAGAATGTAGGGTAGTATCTCTACTTTTTTATATTTGCTAAGAGTTGCTTTGTGGCATAATATATGGTCTATTTTAGAAAAGGATTCATGTGCTGCTGAGAATAAAGTATATTCACTCATTGATGGATGAAATATTCTACATATGTCTGTCAAGTTAAGTTATTTATTATATTATTGAGTTCTATAGTTTCTTTGTTTAGCTTTTGTTTGGAAGATCTACCCAGTGGTGAAAGTGGTGTTTTAACGTCACCCAGAATTCTTGTGTTTTGGTCCATTTGACTCTTGAACTTGGGAAGAGTTTGTTTGATGAATGTAAATGCTCCATTTTGGGGGGCATATATATTTGTAATTGTTATGTCATATTGATATATGGTTCCCTTGAACACTATGAAATGTCTTTCTTTATCCTTTTTGATTAACTTTGGCTTGAAGTCTACTTTATTTGATATGAGGATGGAAACCCCTGCTTGCTTCCACAGTCCATGTGAGTGGTATGTTTTTTTCCCAAACTTTCACCTTCAGTCTGTGGATGTCATTTCCTATGAGATGAGTCTCTTATTTTTCTAAGGCAATGATGAGCATGATAATGCTTTTCAGATAGTTCAAATGAGGGTTGCAATTGTTGTTATTGTTTCTACTGGTACCTTTTAATGCTTCAATTCAGCTACCAAAGGTTATCAAAATGATAAATAGTAGTCCTTGAAGCCTTATTTTCCTCTTGTAGCAAAAAAACTCACCAACTGAGACTAAAGGAAAGAAACAGAAATTACCAAAAACTATATTTTATTGTATAGTTTTAGGTTTCTTTATTACTTTTGGGGTAAATTGGAGAAGTGACAAACCATTTGCCAATTTTTTTTTTAAGAGTTAATTAAAAACAATTATAAATACACCTTTACTTCTTTTTTTTTTTTTTTTGAGAGAGAGAGAGAGAGAGAGCACGAATTTTTCTTAATATTTATTTTTTAGTTTTCGGTGGACACAACATCTTTGTATATGGTGCTGAGGATCGAACCCGGGCTGCATGCATGCCAGGCGAGCGCGCTACCGTTTGAGCCACATCCCCAGCCCTACTTTTTGTTTTTTAAAGAAAAAACATTTTTTTTCCTTTGACATTACTGGGGATTGAATACAGAACCTAGAAAATGCTAAGAAAGTGGCCTACTACTGAATTACATCCCAGCCATTTAATTTTTTTTTTTTATTTTGAAATAGGAACTCACTAAGGTACCCAGACTAGCTTTGAACTTGGATCCTCCTGGCTCAGCCTCCAGAGTTGCTGGGATAACAGGCCTGAGTCACCATGCCTTTCTTCTGCACTTTATTTCTCTTGCCCTTCTTTTTATTGTTTTAGTTCTTTCTACATGATTTTCTTGTGTCATTCCAACCTAAGATAAAATGTAACAAAATTCACAGTTTAATCAATGACCATAACATTTTGGAGGTGAAATTGCCTTCCAGCCAATACCAGAATTATTTGCAGCTAGTGTTAGGTCCAGAGAGGATTAAAAGAGACACACAAAGCCTAGATGCTTCTTAAAGAAAGGACAGTCTAACTAGAGAGTCTAGAATTAATGGGGGGCTCCGCAATCTAATGATACTGCCAGGGTCATGCTTTAAGCTTGCAATATACCTGAGGCTGTCTCATGCAGAAGCTCTTAGGCTATCAAAATGCTGAGAAAGCTTTCCAGGCTGCAAGAATTGAGTGCAGTATTCATTTATTAACTATGAACTATGGACCTAACCTTTGCCAGGTGCTGAGTTAAATTCTCACCCACGTGGAACTCGAATCCAGTAAATCTAAGGAATAATTATGTAAAGTGTGGTTTATGCTTCTTGTGGGTGAGGCATCATGTCTTAACACTCAGTTTTGGAACGATCTTTAGGGAGACGGCTGTAGGAGAAGGTAAGAACAATAATCCTGAAGTTCGAAAACCAGACCCAATTCATCGTGATGATGGGATCGACTCTGGAACTCTCCCAGGATGGGACAGCTAAGTTTACATGCCATACCATGTGTGACCACAGTCACCTCCTGACGTGTTATCACATTTCAGGGCCTATACTCTGGCCCACAAGGTAAGTGTGGATAATGATGTGTATTCATGTATATTTTCCTGACTGCTGTTTTGGCCATTGTTTATACACATGCTGCATGGGGGAAATATGCCTGACAAGAAAGTCAACTAAACACTGTTAATATTAATAATGACCTTCAGGCTTGAAGCCTGATACCCAATGGGAGATGAGTAGTGAAGGGTTAACCAAGTGAGTTTTCAAGAGGGACAGTCTCCTCTAATGTGTTCTTAGGTAAGTAGAGTGGTCTTCCCACAAACTCCCGACGCATGCAAATCTAGCATTCTTTGCCAGCCTTGAACAACAGCCACTCTAAGAGGATTACATCCCATTGCACGCTTGTGCGGGGGAGAAGTCATAGTTGCATGGGTTGGCCTGCAGCCATTTTCTGGGTTGAGTCCTATGATTGACATGAACAAATAATTCCTCTAATGGCAACACAATTAGGTACCATGGCTGCTGTGTGTGGGACACATGGCCCAGAGTCTGACGGAGGTGTTCAGGAGGCTGGGACTGGTGAGGCTGCTTTTGCAAGGTGTTCCTCCTTGGCTCCTGTTAAACCTCTTCTTTACAGTCTGTCAGGAAGATAAGCTTGATATTGAGAAAGACTTCACTGAGTCCCACTCAAGCAACGAGGTGGTAATTTAACACTCTGGCAACCAGCTTTGGACTCCTTAACTGAAGGATGTTTGGTAAATCTCAAGAGACGGAAAGAAGCCCAGAATACTCTCAAAGTCAGTCTGTAACTGAACTCTGCTTGTAGCAAATCTAGAAGAAAGAACCAAGTTGCTAAATTGGTTTTCTCCTGCCAAACACTCCTCAGGCATTCAAGATAGAAAAGTAAAAACAGGAGTGAGGGCCTGTGGAAGGCTTAAGAGCTGGTCCTAGGGGGATGTCAGGGTATTGCTTAAAAGGATTTTGTTGCAATTTTCCACTATTGTTTTATTTTTCTTCTAAAGGCAGATCCAACATTTGAATCCCTTCTTGGTCATGCAAGACACCCATTCTTCCTGTGGAATCTTGCTCATGGTCAAAGGGGAAACGAATGATCACCAGGTGACTTTCCTTTAGAGTTTACCTTTATCTTCTGCATGTTTGACCTCTGACAACTACCTTTCCTAATTTAATAAACATACAGAATTACTTTGTCTAAGAATGACCTTGGGGTCAGAGTTTGTTTTCTTTAATAAGATTACAAAACTTCTGGACTAGGGCTGTAGCTCAGTGGTAGAGCACTTGCCTTGCATGTGTGAGGCACTGGGTTTGATCCTCAGCACCACATAAAAATAAAATAAAGATATTATGTCCATCTATAACTAAAAAAATTTTTTTAATTACAAAACTTCTTAAAGTTGAGAGAGAATTTCCTTCATGTGATAAAAAGTTCCTGAAAGGTGTTCAATTTTTTAATGCAATGACTTGAGCATAATATTTTCATCTTTATTAAAGTACTAGTGTATAATTTTAACTATTCTTCATTTGACAGTTGATAGCCATAGGAAATATTAGGGTATGTGCTAGTCTCAGTTCCCCTTAAAGATGGGAGAATTTATTTTAAAATATTCTGGCATTATTTTTAAATTTTGTTTTACCCCAGATATCCAAATATAGCTGTATATTTTAAATTATATATAAAAGGGCAATATCAAAACAGCTCCTCAAATTTGTTTTATTAGAATGGCATATGAATTCCAAATATATGTATAAAAGCCACACTTGCAATAACAGCTGATTTAGAGGTGATTTTTTAAAAAATGTGTGTGGTATAATAGAATTCTTTGCTTTATAAAATAGCTTTCTACAGAGTTGATTTAAGTAGCATTCCCACCCATTTTGTTTAACAGAGGATTACGAATACAAAAAATTCCTAAGGACTTTGACGCACATTTAGCTTCTTAAGGACATTTCTATGGAGTGAAGTAAGGCATTTTTATGGTTGTCTTCCATTCACTTGTTTATTTTTAAGGTATTCTCTATGTGCTGGAGTTTGGACCTAATGCTAAGCATGCTATTATAAGCACACTACCTTGTTCTTTGAGATTTGGGGGAAAAGATGAAATGTTGGCTGAATTCACTGTTTAGCAGGCTAAGGATAAGGTAAATGATGCCCAGTTTGGGGGAGCGCATGGGGTGGCATCTAAATCAAACTAGGGAGAAGCGTAGGCTTCTTAAAAGCATTGGGAGATTCATTTTGAAGGATGAGCATCAGTTAACAGTTGAAAAAGGAGAAAGAGAATTCTAGTTGTAGAGAACAGCATGTAGAAACCCTCCTTGGGATGTGACACATCAAAGGCTGTGTACAGTGGCCCATGTCTGTTATCTCAGCTACTTGGGAGGCTGAGGCAGGAGGATTGCGAAGTTCAAGGTTAGCCTCAGCAACTTAGTGAGACCCTGTCTCAAAATTTTAAAACAAAACAAACAAACAACAACAACAACAAAAAAACTTAAAAAAAGGTTGGGAGTGTAGCTCAGTGTTAGAGCATCCCTGGCAGCCCCCAATACCAAAATAAACAAAAAAAACCCAAAAAACATCATGACATCAAGACACACTTTTGGGGACCTTCATGTATGATTGAGAAGGTGAACTTGGAAGAGTGATGGAAGATAATCTCTCTTGGTTTAATACCTATTGACTGGTTATGCTTTCTCCATTTCCTTAGCCATTTCCTATTTTTCTCCCTAAATTCTTTAGAGTTTATAAAGACTGTCTCATTGAGCTTCTCCTCTGTCTGTTCTCATGCCACAGTGATTTCATTCAGTCTTTTGACTTTGCACCTGTAAGGACCCAGCATTCCTCCCCTCTGGAGGGTCGGCAACAAGGCACCACTTTGGAAGAAGAAAGCAACTCTCACCAGACAATTGAAACTCGCAGTGCTCTGATCTTGGGTTTCCCAGCCTCCATATCCATGAGAAAATAAATTTGTTTTATAAATTACCCAGTCTCAGGTGTTTTGGTATAGCAGTACAAAATGAACTACAATAGAAATTGGAATAAGACAGCTCTCGGTTGATGGATAAGCCAATAGCTCCCAAATGTAGATATTCCAATGTAAATATTATCTTTTCAACACTTCTATTTGGGTACGTAGAGGAGACTCAAAGTGTCCAAAATGATTCTGTTTACTTCCCCTGTTAGCTTGCTCCATCTACAGCTTTCCCCATTTCAGTGGATAGCCACTCCCTTCTTCCAGTTGCTCAAGCCAGAATACTATGAGCTGTTATACTTTATTGAGGTGAAATTTACAAAACATGAAACTTATCATTTAACTATTTAAAAGTATACAATTAAGAGGCTTTTAGCCCACTCTTAATGGTACCAGCACCAATGCTATTCCAGAATATTTTTATTATCCTCCAAAGCATTCCCTTAACTGTGAGCCATGGGGCCCCCATCCCTTCATCTCCCCAGCCCCTTCAGGAGGCATTAGTTGACTTTCTGTAGCTATGCCCTATTCTGGACATTTCATATACATAGAATTATATAACAGATGGCTTTTTGTGTCTGGCTTCTCTCACTTAGCAAAGTGTCTTCAACTTTTATCCATATGATAAATGGGGCCTGTGTAACTACCCTCTTGCCCACCTCAGGTGCAATCTGTTGGGAAATCCTATGGAATACCCTGGAATGTAATTCCTTCTCAGTCTCCACTGTTGCTACCAGGGTGTGAGCACTCTCACATCTGCCTCATGACTGCAGCCTGCCCCGTTGGTCTCCCTGCCGTTAGTCTTGGCTCCCCACAGCGGGTTCCCAACACAGTACTCTTTTAGAAGCCTGTCAGAATAGGCTACTCCTCAGCTCAGGCTCTGAGGTGGCTCCCCATTTCACTCAGAGTCAAAGCCAGAGTCTCTACTGTGTCACACAGGGCCTTTGGGATCCTCATGACTTTCCAAAGGGCTGATGAGGTAGCACTTCCAGTGCAGACTGACCTACTCTCCTCCTTGCCTGCTGAGCCACACAGCCTTCTTGCTATTCCTCCAATGTTGCAGTGGCCTGTCACAAGGATGTTGCACTTACTCTTTCCTCTACCTAGAAGCCAGCCCACTTGCTTCCCTCAGCCTCTTGCTCACGGATCTCCTGTTCCCGACACCTATGCTGACCTCCTCCACCACTGGATATGGTACCATAGTCTTCCTCCCGACATCCCTCTCTCCCTTGCTCTTGTACATTTTCCTAGAACATGAATCACCCTCTCACTTGTCCTTCTTTCTTCATTTCTTGTGTGTGTATTTCCAACTCCACAGAATGGAAATCTTTGTTTTTTCATTGACGTATCCCAAGAGGCTAAAACAGTGCTTGGCACATAGCAGTTGCCTAACAAAGAGTTGCTGACTTGAATAAACTAATAAAAATAAAAATCATGCAATATTTCTGGGAGTAACTACATTTATTGGTCTTTTTATGTGCCAGGAACTCAGCTAAGAGACATAGCTACATGATTTATCTCATTTGGTCCTCACCAATAACTGTGGGACAGATGATCGTTTATACAACTTCTATATAAGAAAAGAAAAAGAAAATTTCATAACTCATAAAAACTCAGAGGTTCTGGACTTTGAATCTGGACTCTTGACGGCTACTTTGAACTTCTAGAGAAGTCGGCCGAGTGGGTTCTTCAGGGACACTGTGTGCTCTTGTACCTTCTCCTGAAGAATAGGGCAAGAGTTGGAAAAATTTTCAATAGAGGTATGATAGAATCAACTTATGTTTTACAAGGAGTATGGTAGGTTGAATGATGTAGTCCCACCCCCAAATCTGTGAATGTGTTACCCAAAGGGGTTTTGCAGATGTGGTTAAGATAAGGATCCTGTGATGGGGGAATATTCTTGAATTATTTCGGTGGGCCCATGTAAACATAAGAATTAAACAGGAGGGTCAGAATCACAGAGAAAAAAATGTGAGCTTGGAAGCAGAGGTTGGAGTGATGTGCTTTGCACGTGCAAGAAGGGGCAGGTGTGGAGGAATGTGTGCAGCCCCTCGGAGCTGGAAAACACATGGAAACTGATTCCCCCCTAAAACTTTCAGGAAAAATTATCGACCTGCTGACACCTAGATTTTGATCCAGTGAAACTGATTTTGAACTTCTTACCTTCGCAATTAGAAGATAATAAATTGGGGTGTTTTAAGACACTTAAATTTGTGATAATTTGTTAGAGCAGCAATAGGAAACTATGACACAGAAGTTCCTCCTATTTCTTGAAATTAATAGGAAATTGAAAAAAAATGAAAGGCTAAAGGATCTATTATATGCAGTCACAGACACATATCTTCATCCATTCAGTCTTTGTGCATCTCCACCAAGTCTCTTCTAGAAGGTATAGATATAAAAATGAATAAGACAGGCTCTCTGTCTTCTCCAGGGGGCAGGATAATTTCAGATATGTGTGTGTTTGACCAATACCCATTAATGAATTAGCTTTAGGAACTGAGTTAAATTCTAGAATGTGTTAAATTAGAAGGAACCAAATTTACACCAGCCCATTTTCTTTCTCTTTTTTTTTTTTTTTTTTTTTTTTTTTTGGTACCAGAGATTGAACTCAGTGGTACTCAACCACCGAGCCACATCCTCAGCCCTATTTTGTATTTTATTTACAGACAGGGTCTCACTGAGTTGCTTAGTGCCTCTTTCTTGTTGAGGCTGGCTTTGAACTCTTGATTCTCCTGCCTCAGCCTCCCAGGCCACTGGGATTACAGGAGTGTGCCACTGTACCCTGCAACACCAGCCCATTTTCTGAAGACAGTTTTTCTCCCCCATGTGGTTCCCAGCACCCTTTCCCAGTTGGCTCACCCTGACTTCACAGTTGGGTGTGCAGAGCCTGATTCCTCACATGACCTCTCTAGTCACCACCCACAGTCCAGAAGGCTAAGGGAACTGATAATGCCACTTACTGACAAAATGCATTAGACCCAGGGCATTTTCCTCTGCTCATTCTAACTTCGAAAGATTAGAATAGACCCAAAAGCCCATCAGAGAGGAACTTAATTTCAGAGAAAGTTCAGGCTGGTGTTACCTCAGTGGGAGGGGAAAATGTTAGAGGAGGAAAACTATAACACATTCAACACAACTGGCCTCCAATGGAAGGGCTCCAAACAGATTCGAGTGGTTGTGATCAGGGTCTAATATCGAATGTTAAAAAAGAAAAGAAAGGAACAGAAGGCTGTCTTTCAGAATAAGCCAGGTTTAAAGAAACAGATAATGAAACCCACTTTGAGGAGGTGGCAGTGAAAAGATCCTGACACACAATTTAGCAGGTCTTCAAAGGCTATTTAATGGAGAGGGCAAACTGCTGATTAGCAGCAAAGCAAGATGGTGTGGGAAAGGTGTGTGTGTGGAGGGTAGGGAGAGAACTTGACAGCAGGAGCTCAAGGGAGAAGCCATGCAGAAAGTAAAGGACAGGGTTGTAGTAGACAGGACTCCACAATGGTGGAAATAGGGGGTGGTTTAAATATCCTACAAGGCAGGGAAAGACCTTGCAGCTTCTACTTATTATGTTGCCTATGGCTTAATGTACCCGCAATCTTATCCCAGGTGCCTACTATTCAGAGTCACAGGGAAATTCTTTCTCATCCATCTCCGGATGTGAAGGAACATGAGTCATCTTTCTCGTGGGCCACGGACAAGGCAGGTTTCACACTGTAACCTCACCACTATGCAGTTTCGCCTCCCGTGTAGACTGTTTTCCTTGGAAAGAGAGATAGAAGAGCAGCCCATCTCCTCCCTGGATGACCCTGGCTTGGTGGATCGGGCTGCAGAGTTCACAATAGCGCTACTCAAGGTGAGGATTCGGTGAGAGGGCAGGGAAGGGTGGTGGGCAGAGGGCTGGGTTCTCCATCTTGTGGTTGTACATCTACTCTTGACACCACCCTACCCTCTGTGGAGCAAGAGGGGCTTTTATCTGGACTGCCATAGGCTGGCATGTTCAACGTTAATAGCTATCTTTTCTTTGCCCTGGTAAAGGTTAAATTGCATGATCCCCAGAACAATGCAAATATAGAACCTCCTTGGTGACATGAAAGTTTTTTTTTTTTTTCCCAAGTGCTTGAGGTTTTTCTGACAAAAATATCATGAAATAAGAAAGTCGGTTTTTTTCCTTCTATAGTGAAGAATGCTGTCAAATGAGGATTGACTTGGACTCTTTAAGCAGATGGTGTCATTCTGAAATCCTGAGACACCCCTTGAACTTCTTCCTGTTGAGTACTTGAATCTGAATGCAAAGGTGGCCCTGGAAGATGCGTGAAGACAGCACTTTGGAAGGCGGTTAGTTTAGGGCTGCCAAAGTTCGGCCACATGCTGAGCTAGCTCAGAGATAGAAACCCAAGTGGAATTGGCTTTCCCCCTCTTGGCATCCTTTAGAGTTGATAAGGAGTTAAGCTAGGTTTGTTTGTCACCTCCCAACGCAGTCCTAACTTGGGAGAGGGTTTAGTTTCACAAAAGCCAATTTAGAACAAGCAGCATTGCATTTATAAAATAACAGTCCCTTTAGACTTGGGTCATCTCAAAGATTCGATTTCAAGAGTGTTTTAGTGTAAACACATTTCTTAGATTTCCTAATGCCAGCTAATATCGTCCTCCGGGGAGAAACAAAATGTGCCCAAATAAAATAGCAGTAAATGCCACAGAGAAATTCTCATAGAACATAAACTGTTGCAAAAAAGATAAATGGATTTTTACTATCAGTTTTGGCCAGAGGTTCAGCAAAGATAGTGCAAGATAAAGGAAGACATAGATTAAATCTTAATACTTTTGGTTAAAAGAGGTTCAAAATTATTTGCAATAAACTCTCCATCTTCATGAGGGAGGCAACTGTGGCGTGTGCTCTTTCATATGCCACTTGGGCATATCTTCGCAAAGCACCTACGTAGTCAGTACTGATCACAAGGGAGCAGGTTATCACTGTAATGGCTGATGTTTTTGCCTCTTCCCTCTATGGTCTCTTCAGAAAAAATGGGGCATGGCTGTGCCTCTCTGTTAGGTAGTGACAGCTCAGTGTTCTCTGACTCTGGAGTTAAGATGATCCACTTTAAACCAATTTTATGTAGCAAATACTTCTGGCACTGCTTTAAAAAACGTTTACTGTGCTCTTTGTTTGTACTACTGCTGTTGGTATTAAATACGGACTCTCTCCTCAGGGATTTCAGTCTCTTGATGGAGACACACCAGGAACTGGACAATAACCATGTTCAAGGAACACAGGGTGCTGGGGAGGCCAGGGGAAAGTAGATAATTCATCTTGGTAGTGGGAAGCAGAGGGAAGGTTCCCAGAAGAGGACCCAGAAAGGGCCACATCAGAGCTGACATGAATACTTTGAATCATAAATGAGTTGGATAGAATAAGCCCTGAGTGGGAAACATTTGTCTGTCTTACTAAATGATGAATTATGACTCAAACAGAATAATGTGCCTGAACATTATTTTACTGAATACATTACATTATTTTACTTATCCCCAATCCTGCCAGTTGTTAGATATTAAGAACAAATTAGGCATCTCAGTGTCAGAGTGCCATTTTGTAACTTATCACACTATACTGGTTTGGGAGTGTACTGGCTAGGGAGAAATAATTTCCAGGGAGATTACAGAGACAATACCACTTACATTTATATAATGCTCATAACTTTAATGGAAATGATCTTGTCTGGCTAATACTCAACTCTTCCTTTCAGGGGCTAGTGTCAATCTTTTCCAGGCAAAATTTCAAAGCCATAACCCACTGCTATGGGTCAAATTATGTCTCCCCCAAAGTCATATATTGAAGTCTTTACTCCAAAGTTGACTCCATTTGAAAATAGAGTTGTTGACATCCCTAGCAATTAGAAAAATCCAAATCAAAACTGCACTAAGATTTCATCTCACTCCTGTCAGAATGGCAATCATCAAGAACACAGGCAACAATAAATGTTGGTGAGGATGTGGGGGAAAGGTATACTCATACATTGCTGGTGGGACTGCAAATTGGTGAAGCCACTATGGAAAGCATTATGGAGATTCCTCAGAAAACTTGGAATGAAACCAACATTTGACCCAGCTATATCACTCCTCGGTCTATACCCAAAGGACTTAACATGAGCATAGTACAGTAATGCAGCCATGTCAATGTTTATAGCAGCTCAATTCACAATAGTTAAACTATGGAACCAACCTGGGTGTCCTTCAATAGATGAATGGATAAAGAAAATGTGATATATATATAATAAATATATATATATATATGTATATATATATATATATATATATATATATATATATATATATATATACACATACATACACACACACACACACACACACACACACTCAGTGGAATATTACTCAACTTTAAAAAAGAACAAAATTATGGCATTTACCAGTAAATGGATGGAGTTGGAGAATATTATACTAAGTGAAATAAGCCAGTCCCCCAAAACCAAAGGCTGAATGTTTTCTCTAATATGCAGATGCTAATTCACAATAAGGCAGGAGAACTAGAAAAGAATAGCATTACCTTAGATTAGGTAGAGGGAAGTGAAGGGAGGGGAGGGGATGTGGGGATAGGAAAGATAGTGGAACGAAACAGACATTGTTACTTTATGTATATATGTGACTGCATGACCAATATGATTCTACAACATATACACTCAGAAAAATGAGAAATTATATACCATCTATGTATGATATGTCAAAGTGCATAAATGCATTCTACTGTCATGTGTAATTAATTAAAACAAATTAAAAAAAGGTTAAAAAATAGGGTGTTGCTGATGTAATTAGTTGAGTCACACTGGTGTAGGGTGGGCTCCTAATCCAATATGATGGCTAACCTTTTATAAAGATAAGATGTGGACACGAACTCTCACAGAAGGAGGGCAGTGTGAAGAGACACAGGGAGAAGATAGCCTCTTACAAGCCACGGAGAGAGGCCTGGAGCAGATCCTTCCCCCAAGTCCTCCCAAGTAGCCAACCCTGAAGATACCTTGACCTCAGACGTCCAGCCTCCAGAACAGTGAGACTGAACATTTCTGTCATTTAAGCCATGCAGTCTGTGGGACTTCATTACAGTGGTCCTAGCAAACTAACACCCAGCAAACTCTGGCATCATGGGAGTGGGAAGGAGTCGGTGGAAGTGTTGCCCTACCCTGGCACAGCTGCTCACTGTCCTCTGTGCTCCAGGAGAGGACTCAGGAGGGCTGTCCCAGAGACGCCAGAGGAACTCAGTATGGCCTGAGAAAGGGATCTTTTGTCTTTTAAAAAATGGTATTGGAGGAGGGTAAGAACTCACAGATTAGTTTTCTTTTATTTTGTGGAATGTTGGACAGGAAAGAAAAAGAGAAAGAAATGTCCTCTTTTAGTAATATCTACTTTTAACCGGAAGTAAAGAGAATTCACAAGTTATTGATGGGTGATTTTTAAAGTGAGAAGGGTTTTTTTGTGGGTTTTTAAAAAATAAATAAAAATGTTCCAAATCTTCACTTTGTTTCTTGAAGATTTAGTAGCACTCTCTGATTTGAACTCCCCACCCCCAACTTTTTTTTCTTAGTTTTTCTTTGAATCTCAATTCTTAATGATCAGTGTTTTTAAATTCCATGCTTAATTATTTCTCATTATCTCACAGTGCCTAATTTACTTTCCCTCATTGACAAAAACATGCATATTTGTCAAAGGGATACACTAGCATATGATTCCACTTTTTATTCATTAATGTGATAAGCTGGTAGTATTAATAAATATTATGCATCCTATAATTTGAATTTTATAGATGACTTTGTAGGAAGCAATCTGAAAAGAAGTATGATGTTGGGAATGAGTTCTGGATTTGGAATAAAAAAATTGGAGTGCGCTTATGCTCAGACACTCTGACACTTCCTGTCTCTGAAACTGCGAACTAATCACACGGTGTCAGTGACCACTGTTTAGAGATACAAGATGGTGATCTTCTCTACATGTTTCTTCTGAGCAGGAAAATTAAATAATGGTCATTAAGTGATCTTACACATAAGTACATCCAGAAAAAAATAGCTATTGGTAATCTGTTGAATTGAAAGGTCTGTTGGAACAATACATGGGGGTAATTTTCATTCTGGTTGTCTTGTTTTTAAATAGCTTGTCCCTCTTCAAACTAAAAACTTTCACAAATTAAATTAAAATGGACCTAACCTGTTATCTATTTTCCAAGGCACCTGTTTTTAGGAAATTGTTTCATACTCATTAAGGGTTTATTGTGGCCTGGAAGGAGTTTATTGCCTATTCTCATTTGGTCCTCACTGAAACCAGTGGAGATGCTATCGTTGTTCCCATGATAGAACTAAAGCATTAAGAAGAAATCTAAGTGTGAAATTCCCAGCCAAGAAGGGGAGAAGGGGCAAGGAAGAGAATTCCAACTAAGGTGGTGGGATTCTAAGACTAAACTTTTAAGCTCCGCTCTAGGCTGCCTCCTTAGTAAAAAAAATCCTCCAGACCATCATTCCTGCTCTCAGTATCTGGAGAACAGCCTGTGGCTGAAGTGTTTCTTGTGGGGAGTGATAACCAGTGAAAGGATTGGGATTTATAGACCACAGCACACAGAATGGAGAACTCTCAGAGATCACTGTCGAGCTTAATCTCTTCTGGAAAGAAAGTGCCTGGAAATGGCTAAGTGGATGTGAACGATGCCCAGCCTGGGAGAGAGCTGATTCCCACATCTGATCACACTCACAGCTTTGGTTTCCCTCTTTGTACATGTCATGTGATCACCTCCCTGGGAGGCGGCTCTGTAGTAAATACAGGGAAAGGACATGCAGACAGTATGTATTTTAGGAGAGCCCCACACTCTGCTTTGAAGTGGTCACTTCCCCCTAGGCATCCCACATTTCCTCCCCCCTGAGACTACATGGTCTACCATGAGGTAGGTTGGGAGAAAGAAGCACTTCATGCCCTAAACATGGCAGGTTGATTTTTGTGAAGGTTTGCTGCATGGCTTACACTCAGAGGCACCCCTGGTAAGGTGATGGTGGCAAAGCTGAAGTGATGCTGGCTTTGAGATGCTGTGGGATCAGGTTGATAGCGGCCCAATAGTGAGGAGCTGGCTACCTGGGTCTTATCGCATCAATTTGGTTCATTTTGTTTCAGACATGCTTTTTTTTTTTTTTTTTAAACCTCCCTATGATTGTCTCCACAAACCCTTATGCTGAGAAGAATGAATTCCAATAAAACCTAATAAATCTGACAGAGAAATGTGGAGTTAGGGATCCACACAGAACACGAGGACTGTCGCATTAAGGGCTCCTGGGGATTTTTTTTATGACTTTTATCCCCCCCCCATCTAATGCTGGTCTCTTTGCTTCCATAAATTGTGCAGGCTGGCTTTTCATTAACTCAGAGAGCTGAAATAATTCTTTGTAAAGAATTCTTTAGTCACACATGATTCAAAAGTTCACCAAGATCAAAGCTAGCCGGCTGTGTGGCGGGCCCAACTCCGTATATTTCATGTAAATGGGGTGGCATGCTGCATTCTCATCTGGAGTTGTTCCAATTTCACGTCCCTTCTGCAGATAATGGGACCCTGTGATACTGTCCCCAGCACAAGGGGCTGCTCTGTGCCCAGTCCCATCTCCCTCAGGAGCCTGTATAGATGTTGTCTCTACGGGCCAGTGAAGTCATCCTGACATTCTCCTCAATATGATCTGAAATTTCATGAAGCCTGGGAGTCATCCTTGGCCTTTGTGGGGCTGGGGTGGTGGGCTGGGGGAGGTGGAGAAGGGAGCAGAGAAGTGCTTCATTGTTCAAGCCTCCCCTGTCTCTCTTATTTTCCCTTTAGGAGGGTGGGATGTATTAAAGAGGCCCAGAGGGGAGATTAAAATAAACTAAGAACAACAAGAACAGACAGTCTTCCTTCTTGCGGGGATACTGCTCTCCTGTTCTTAGGCCGTCTTGTGTCCTTACGTTTTTCTTTTCAAATATATGGGCACAGGAGGAAATGATGTGTGAGAGACGTGGGAGAAAGAGCTTGACAGTGGGCTGAAACAATAACAGCACTGGAATAATACAGGGCCTTTCAGGGGCTGGCCACTTCCATGTAACCCCCCTACCCTGAGCAGACACACAGAGCCACCCAGAAACCCACCACACATGCAGACGGAAGCATGAAGGAGGTAATTTCTTCGTGGTGCACAAGAGAGAGAGGATGTCTGGCAGGTGATCCCTGGAGGCTCATGGTGACTGTTTCCTGCATGCCAGCTGGTCACTGTATTGACTGATGGATGGCCATCTCAGCTTTGAGAAGAGGCCCTGGAATGGATGTGTATTTGGCCCTCACTGTGGTTGGCTGTGGCTGTGATATGGGAGAGAGCATGTACATGGGTCTGGAAGAGCCCAGAGATGAAGGACAAAGGTAGGAAAGGCTGGAGAGTCAACGGATGCACCTGAGATACGGGAATGGAGTACTCAGAGCAAAGAGGTGGACAGCGGGCCAACTGTCCAGGGGTAAGATGGATGCCCATGTCTAGTGCATCACTGTGTGATAAATGGAATCACAGTTGGGTTCCATTTGACAATCTTGGTGCTTTCTTGAGACTTCGGCAGTTCAGGTGACATGGCATTTCCATTCTGCCACAAAATTCAAACCTAAACAAAACAGGTCTGGTTCATCCCTTCTCCTGGCTTACATGACATGGGTCCAAGCACATGACACCTTCCCATCTCGGTTTTCACACCTCTGTTACATAGATCCTATGCTCACCTCAGCTTATTTCATCATTAGCATTATTTCATTACCTTACGATAATATAAGGGATAAGTTGAACTTGGAGAAAATGCTCTGTTTGCCAACGTGGTGGAAATATCCACAGCGAAGTTTGAAGAACAAAAACTGGTTTTCTGTTCCTCCCAACATTAGCTCATCCATCACAGAAGTTGCAAGTCAGCCTCCCCTCCCTCCTCCATAAGGAGCAAACTATATTTTCAAAAATGGAAGCATCTGGTTAAATATTAAATAGGAGAGTCATTCTTCTGAGGTCTCGCATTGCCAGCACTTAGGTAGCAGTTAAGGGAGATGGCTGTTGACTTTGACGGCCTTGCATTTATGGTGCTGCATAAATAATCACTGACAGCAACTCCCTGGCAATCTCTCCACCAGTCTCGCCCCTCTTTGCACTCTCTTCAGTGGTTTATGTACATGCACACTTTCCCTGACCATCATAATAGCTATTGTCTTTCCCCCTCCCCAGTTCTTTCAACAGATGTGTCCATTTTTAGTTAATGCAAAGGAAATGGCAGCTTTTAAAGGTAGCCTTTCGCAGGGGGAAAGAGCTGCATTAACTGTAAAAACCTTTTAGTTGCACAATTTTTATATTCAGCCTCCCTTCCCCAGACATTGCTTCCCCATGTCTGCATTTTCCTTTAAGCCTACTGGCTATTAGAGGGGATTGCTTGGGGGCTGTCGTTTATAGCAGCAGCAACAATTGAGAAGCGATAGCAGCATGTTCCTTGGCCAGGGAATAGCCGCAAGGAGAGAAAAAAACATTTTATGGAGAAGTTTGTTGTGCCATCCTGTGCTCAAAATGCTAATGGTATTTGCCTAGGCCATCTGCCAAATGAAAGCAGATTCACACATAAGAAGCAGAACACTTGAAAAAACTAGGAACACTTTTCAGATCTTCTCAAAAGGTGATCAGCATGTAAGCTCACGAGACTGAGCTCCACAGGGATGCTCTGGGTAAGACCTTCAGCCAAAAAAAAAAAAGACCTCAAATGAATCCATCCAGGAAGGAAATCTTGCAAGTTTGCAGTGTGGGAAAATCTGCTGTTAAAGAGTTTTTGACTGGTGTCACCATGGAAGAAGCAACACAGACAAAATGCTTCTCAGGTGTTTGGAATGTGGGAAAAGCTTTCCAGGTAGAGGAGAAGGCCCCACTCAGCATGCCAATTCGTGCAGAAGAGAGAATGTAGGGATGCAGTTCATGTGAGAAGGGCTCTGGAGGGTGATCAATCATCCCAAACCACATGGCATCTGGGGCAGAAAACTTTGGGCAGCAAGCGAATCCTGCAGGACTTACTCAAAAGATTAGGTCACCAGAAAGATGAGCCCCCCTCTCTGATACCCTGCCCTGGTGCCCAAGGATTGAGAATGCACAAAAACAATTTGAGGATTCTGAAGCACTCTGGAAATTACAAACATTGGGAAAATTAGCCATCAGCCCACATGGTAGAATTGTCAGTTTTACCATGGTTCTCATCTTGTCACCCACTGGCTAGAAACCCCCTACAGGGATTACAGCCCTGTTGGTATCCATACTTTGGATTAAGGAAAAGTGTTACAACTAACTATCTTTCCACTTTGTCCTCTTCCTCACTTCTGTTCAAAACCTTCCATGTACTCCAAGAGTGCTCCCTACAAGGGAGAGATGAGCACCTATTCCCAGTGCAGAGGGACACTACTGTTTCCATATGCAGCTAGTGGAATTAATAATCACAGAAAAAGCAAGATCATTCATCACACATTTTGAGCCCCAACCACATTAGGTGTACAGTGAGCCAGGGATTCTGCTAAATTCTGGGAGGTGTGACCATTTTCAAGTCAGATGATGTTTGCGTCTTGCTTTGTGGAATAATCCACATCAACAGTGAAGCTGAACTCAGCCAGAGCCACATTCCAGCATTTGCAGTGAGCTTCATTCTCCACTATTTTCTACCACATTCTACCAACAGATGAAATCTTCTCCTAACTAGTCAGGTTTAACCAGTTCAGAGACCAGTGGTTCTCCAACTTGGCTTTCACTGGGATCACTTATGCAGGTTTAGGATATAATGCTGCCCCCTTTTCCTGAGGTTTTGCTATAATTGGTCTGGCATGTGAGTGGGGAATAGGGATTTTTAAAACCTCCCTGAGTGGGTGTAATGACCAGCCAGTGTCAGACACCACTAGACTCACATCATTTTCCTTATGGCTGTTTCCAAATAACAGGCTGTAAACAGGCTAGTTCCTAGGAATGTCCTCTTCTCCTTCTCCTTGGTGCCTGCTCTCTCCTAGTTTATGCCCAGCATCTGGGGGTTCCAGAGGTTCATCAAATGAACTGGACTGAAACAAGATCTTCTAACACCCAAGAACAATGATCTGGTTTCTCTAGAAGACTGAAGATTTCAGAAAAATATTGTGGATGGTTATTTAGGTTTCTATTGCTGCCATATGAATTAGCACCAATTTAGCAGCTTAAAATAACACCCATCTACTATCTGATGATTCTATTAGGCTAGACGCCTATTAGGTTACTGGTCTCCCCAGGCTAAAGTCAAGGTGTGGGAAGGGCTGCATGCCTAGCTGGAGGCTCATGGGGAGAACTGCTTCAAGGGTCATTTAGAATTCAGTTCTGGTGGAGCTGGGGTGTAGCTCAATGGTAGAACACTTGGCTAGCATGCACAAGGCCCTAGGTTCAGCCTCCAGTACTACAATTAAAGGGGGAAAAAAATCAGTTCATTCAGAATTCATTCTGTGTGGCTACAGAACCAATGTTCCTGTTTCCTTCCTGGCTAGTAACCAGGGTCATTCTCAGCTTCCAGAGTCCACCTGTGTATCTTAACTTGTGACCTCCTCCACTCTACCGTCAAAGCAAGTCTTGGTGGCCTGAGTCTTCTGTTTTAAATCTCTGACTTCCTCTTTAGCTCATCTGAACATTACCTCCCGCTACTGAAGTATCTCTCTGACTCCTTTTCTATCTTCCTCGTCTGTTTTCCAAGTCCAAACTGATTACATCAGATCCACCTGGAAAATCCAGGATAAGTTCCCTATTTTAAAGTTAGTTGACTAGTAACTTTAATTCCATTTCAAAATCCATGCACGACAACACCTCAATTAGTGTTAGGCTAAATAACCAGGGGATGAGGAATCTTGAGGATAGCTTTAGAATCCTGCCTACTAGTAGCGATTGTTCGAGAGAACAGGGAACCCCTTTGTGGACAGTAAGTTTCTAAAGGTCAGGGCCAAGGTCAACCATGGTAGATGAGTGTTTTGAAATGATTATTATCTTAGTGGTGGCCATAGATGTCTACAGATGACAGACACTGTGGCTGATAGAGCAAATCTGGGGAGAGTAGACTGATGTTTATTCTGGGCTTTACGGTTTATAAAGAGCTTTTCTAGAGTTGGCTTAGATGTTTGAATACTGGGCTCTGTGCAGAGGGCGGGCAGGGGATCTCAGAGGTGCCTCAGGGACTGCTGAGAGGTGGGGAGGGTTTGAGTGGCAGAGGGTGAACAGCCAGGGGTGTACACCCCCTCCTCAGTGGTCAAACTGGAACAGCTCTGCTTTGCCTGTTTTGATACTGGCCTCCAGTACACATGACTTCTGAAGACACTTTTGGAAACAGCCCAGTAAAGAGGACTTCAGATTGCCTTGTAAGGTAGATGGGACAGCTGTTAATTTCTTGATTTTGCCCCTGAGAAAACAGGTTCCTTGAGGTTCCATGATGTTCCCAGTATCCACTTAGCATGGATGTTGTGATGCATGCTTTTGGTCCTTATCCACTGCTGTCCAGCTGGGGTCTGCCTGGACTCATATTATTATAAGAGTCCACTTATAAGTCATGTAAAGGAAATCAACTTCTTGACTCTAGTGGGATCTCATTCTGACCCTCCAATACAGATGCGCCTCAACTTATGATGGGGTTAGGGCCCAATAAACCCATCAGAAGTTCAAAATATCACTAGGTCAAAAGTGTATTTAATATACCTGATTTACTGAATAAACATTATAGCTTGGCTTTGACCACCTTAAATGGACTCAGAACACTTACAGTTGGGCAAAACCATCTAACACAAAGCTCATTTTATAATAAAATGTTGAATGTCTCATATAATTTATTGAATAGTGTGGTGGAGTGAATGGCATAATGATTGTGGGTATGCTCTCACACCATCGTAAAGTCAAGGAATAAATCAAATCATGTAAGTCAGGGACCATCTCTACTATGTCCCAGTTGAACTGTTTTTTAAAAATATCATACATGGCACTCAACTCTTAGACTTTTCCCACAAATATCATAAAAGATCTTCAAAATGATGTGGTTGTCTGAATGTAATTGCAAAAGAACTTCTCATATAGACAGATAACTGTGTGTGTGTGTGTGTGTATGCCCAGCGCAAGTGTGTGTGCATATATTGGGGAGGGGAGAGAGATATCTTTGGAATAAGCCTAAGTCCCATAGAAGGATCTATTTTGAGGGACTGGGGTGGTGGCTCAGTGGTACAGCACTTGCCTAGCATGTATGAGGCATTGGATTTGATTCTCAGCACTACATATAAATAAATGAAATAAAGGTCCATTGACAACTAAAAAATATTTTTAAAAAGAGTCTATTTTGAAAAGCATGGAACTCATTTGGATACATATACTTTGCTAGTTAGTGTATCTGTTGGGGAAAAATGCACCTAATTTTTACCATCACAACTCACATTGAGATTTTGATAGATTTAATAAAAGCCTTTGAAATCACTGGAAAAAGGACAAAGGAAATGGAAAATACTCTAAGTCTATGGCATGTTATCAACCAAAATATTAAAGTTGTGCACTGCTAAGCTTTCTGACTTTTCTCTTGCTTTCAGAAAAGGACGGGTTTTCCTTCTGGCTGCAGAATTATCAAGATTATTATTTCAGTAAGAACTCTGCCGTCTATATGAAAAGCATTAGCAGTGAGAAGTAAATCAAGTGGTTGATGCGGGGGTATTTCCTAGAGAGAAAATCACGCTCCTTGGTGTCTTTTCTACTTTTGAAGCGTCCCTCCTGAGGTCTCCCTGGGGGTGGCTGGGGAAGGATGGGGAGAGGTTTCGGGGCTGAGGGAAGTCAGGCCAGGGAAATGCATGGGGGAAGGGCAGGTCTGGGAAGCTGCTTCCAGCCTCCGCCCTCTCCGCGCGCACAGACCACGCACATTAGTGGTCAGCTGCGCGGCAACATTCACAGCACATTTGCCGGGGTTCAATTGATCGCTCCAAACAGAGATAGAGTCAGCAAGGATGTGGCGCGGAGGAGCCTGGTGCTTGGGGCTTCCGCTCTCACACATCATCAAGCCTCATTTTGAAATGGTTTGAATTAATGACACTTATTCAGACAGACAAAGTAGGTAAATGGAAATATTAGACAAGGCTTTTCACCTACTTTGCTCAACATTTCCCGTTACCTTGAGCGCTGGAAGCGCTCCACCGCCTTGCTCAGCCTGTCGGGAGCGGCATGAGCTCACACCGGCTCCCTGGCTGTGAGCACCGGCCCACGTAGGCTGGACCAGGTCGGAGGAGTCCGCCTGCAGGGATAGATCCCGGGCGCGGTCCCTCGTGCTCTGCCCGGGTCGGTCCTCCACCTTCCCCCGGGTGTCCTTCGTCTTGTAGATTTTTATAATCATGGAGATATTCCCCGGGTCTCTAGTAAGCATATGCAACAGTCCTAGCCAGTGGCCTTTGAGGCAGCCGGCAGGGCTGCCAAGCATCACCGGGAGAACAGAACCAGGGCTTTGGAGCCGGAGCCCAGCTCAAACCCTCGCTTCTCCATTCACTACCTGCGTGACTTAGAGCAAGCCTCTTAAACACCCCGAGCTTTAGTTTCTCCGGCCGCAATCATAGATTTTATGTGAGGCTTAACTGAGGCGAGCAGGGTCAATTGCCCCGTGTGAGCACATGGGAAGTGCTCACAAATCCGTGGGCCTTTGTCCCCGGTTCCCCCTCCCACCGCCTTACCAATTACCTGGAGCCAGCAGGGATCATGGACCCCGCAGCGAGGCACAAGCACTTAAAGCCCCTAGTCGCGGCAGGACTCCGTGCAGACCTTGAATTAGACCGCTATCCTGTAGTTGGGCCCAGAAGTTCATTCCTGGTGAAGCAGCCAGTTTCTTCTCCCTGCGGGACTGTGCAAAAATTTTATCCCATTGCACCCTCCTTTCTGCAAGTGAGGGGCAGGTGACTGGGGCAGCCCAGGCAGCAGGGAACAGAGCCTGGCAGTACAAAACTAGCAGGATGAGGGGGTGTCTTTATTTCATCTTCAGCTGTGTGAGAGGGGAAGGGGTGGTAAAGACCTCCCACAAAAAGTTAGTGACTCTGTCGGCTTCTGAGACTTGCTCTGGAAAACTGGTCTGGGTCCCCCACCCCTTTTTTTTTAACACAGGGGAGAAGAAGAGAGCATGATATGGAATCAGACTGCCCAAATCCCCATTCCAGGCTTCATTTTCCTGTCTGTGAAGTTATTTAACGACTCTGCTTCAGTTTCCACATCTTTTGAATGGGCTAGTAATAAAACACCTTCCTCACAGGTGATTGGAGCCATTATGTGGGAAGTATTTAACTTAGTGAAAATTCAATACGTGTTGACATATTTTATTTGCTATTTATTTGTGACATGTCTTCTTCTTAGATTCTAATTTATGTGATTTTAAAATGAGTTCATTGGATTTTTCTGTGCAATTAGATAGTTTTGTATCAACAGGTTATTGATTTGCTTCCAGCACCCACTGTGGGGGACAGCGAAGCAACGAATGTGCTAAACCTGGGTGACCCAGTCCCGCTTCCGTTCACGGGTCGATTGAACCTTTGGCCGACTTTCCTGAGCTTAAGCTATAAAAACTCCTTTTACAGATTGAAGGATTTTATTCTGAAAATATTATTTTCACTTTCTTTTCCAGAGGGAGTTTACCCTTCTCTAACAGGACAGTCTGCGTTTTCATGTTTTTAGTGTAACTGCTTTAAGGGGAAAAGGATAGTGAATGGATTGATGAAAGAGCAGTTTGAGTTCTCTCTCTCTCTCTGTGTATGTAGTTTTTCAAATGCAAATATTTGATAAAAATATGTGGTTTTGTTTATTTATGTACATCTATATATTAGAAACGTTAACTTGAACTGAACCATTTAACATGCTTAATCGGAGGCAGATGGAATGGTCAGTGAATTATTTTTGTAAACCACTTCTGTTGGCATTCAAGCTTCCTTTGGTATTGATTCCATTCTGGCCGACCACTTGGGGTTTCACCAGAATAAGCTGGTGCCAGACTCTACTTCAATGACATATGTGTTCGTTCTCCTGAAACACCGCACAATTGCAAATTTCTTCGGCCCATAGAACCACTTTTGTAACTAATTAGACCAGACAGGGTGCTGCAGAGAAACCACGGACACAGCATTGCATCCTGATGGATATTCATACAGGCCAGCCCTTTAACAAAGTGAACAATTGCCCAAATAATTATTTCCTGCTGTGGACTCCCTTTCCCCCCCCCCCCTTTTTAATGCTTTGTTTGTTAAATCCTATTTTCCTTCCTACTTTCCTGTTGACTGCAGCTAAATTGAATTTGGTCCAAGGCATCTCACACTGGGTCAGCAAAATGCTTACTCCGTGAGGGAAATGAGTTAACCCTTCGAATGCTGCCTTTTCTGTCAGCTCAGGCCCCAACATCTGGTTATCTTTTATTCCAATAGCAAAGCAAGAAGAGATTGTAGTAATTTGGGGTGGGGGTGGGGATGATGAGATGGAAACAGAGTATGTTACATTAGGATCATGACCAATTTTTGGTAATGAAAGTTCATGACCCGGTTCATATTGCCACTGAGACTACAGAATTTTTGAAAAGGTCGAGAAAATATTATGCACCAGTTAGTGAAGTATGGTAAGGAAGTAGGACACATTTGACCAAAGGTCTCCTCTCATGTGGCATGAATCTGGAGTGAAGGGCAGATTGTGGGCAAATTTTAGAAAAAAGTAGGGTAATCACCTTTGGGTAACAAAATTAATAGAGTGGCCCAAATTAAAAAAAGGGAGGGAAGGGCGACTTCGATTCATATCACATCTTAAAGTAATTAGTGGTGGGAGTACACTTCTCATTTGTGGCTTTTTCATTGTTTGAAGACTCAGAGGTGTTGTATTGCTGAGATCATATGGCTGGGTCTGCTGAGCGGGGCAAGATCCCTCCTCATCAAACCCAGGAAAGAGAAACAGCTGTGTGACATATTCTGGCCAATATCAGCAAGTGTGATTTTCTCGGGCATGTTGCGGCTCCTGTCCTCCACTGTGCGAAAACTGTCCCCATCCGGTGAGAGTTTATGGAGCTTGCTGTAAGCAGAGATGGTGTCAGAAGCTGCATTTGGCTGTCAGTCCCAGCTGGCCAGAAATGTAGCTTATGTTTCTGCAGGTGGAACATCTAGGTCAAAGCATTTTCCTTTTTTGATGGATAGTCTCAAATTTCCCTTCTTAGATATTATAGGAAATGTCACTTCCACCTGCAATATATGAGACTCTTTTCCCCAGCCCACCCCCGAAAAGAGCACAAGACCAAACTTTTAACCTTTCTGCAGATACAGTGGTCCTCTGTATACATCCATCTGTGTCTGTGGGTTCGACCAATCATGTGCGACATACAGTTAGGCCTTTGTACTGAGCATGCTCAGACCTCTTCCCCTTCTTCCCCTAAACACTATAGAAAAGCAACTGTTTACATAGCGTTTACATTATGTTAGGTTTTATAAGTAAGCTTGCACTGTTTAATGAATAGAGAAGGCTGCGGTGTGTACGTTGTTTGCAAATACTACCACACGTTATATAAGAGTCTTGAGCATTCTCAGAGGTCCTGAAACCAACTCCTTGATGTTACTGAGGGACAATTGTGTATATTTCCACGTCTTAATTGTTTTAATATGAAGAGAGGTGAGAATCATTAATATTAAGAATCATTAATATTAATCATTAATATTAATATTATTAATCATTAATATTAAAATCATTAATATTTAATATTAAGAGAGGTGAGAATTATAAGTTCCATGGCCATATAATTTTTTTTTCTGAATTATATTCTTTGCTAACTTTTCCATTGGATTAGGTTTTTTTCTATTTCTAAATGCTCTTTTAATATATCCATACATGCACAAGAATATTAACTCTTTTTATATTGTGTAACTTGCAAATATTTTCCCAATTTGTTGCTAAACCTTTCACTGTGCTTAAAATGTTTTTGGCTACTAAAGAATTATTTTATTTTCATTTTTTAAATGTTGTAGAATTTATCAATTCCCTTTTCTGGTTCCTGAATGCTACATCATGGAAAGGTTTTCATTTTCTGTTCTGAAGTTAAGAACTTGGCTATTTTTCTACAAAAATGTGAAATAAAGAAAGATAAGGGAAATAGAGAAAATTTTTTTAAAATCACAAAACTTTGTTTTGTTCAACTGTATGCAAATAAATTTGATATTTGGACTAAAGGAATAATTTTCCAGGAAAATATAACTTTTCAAAACTGGCCCCAGGAAAGAAAGAAAACCCAAAGCAATATATTTACACAGAATAAATAAAATTGTCAAAGAGAAATCTCCCACAAAAATACCAGACCCATATGGTTTCACAGGGAATTCTAATGTTATTAAATTTTTAAAAATTCCATAGCATAAAGAAAGTATAGAAAAATCAAGTAAAACCTCCAATTTTTACAGTTGGATCTTAGACTTTCAATAAAGCAGAATACTCTGATACCCAGACTCCAAGATTACAAAGTAATTAGTTATCTTTTTTATGAATATTTATCTTAAAATCCTAAATTAGGAAACATGATTCAGTAGCATACCAAAACAATAATAATATATGATTTTTAAGTATCATGCAAGGAACGCAAGGCTGGTCAATACTAAGAAATCTACAAATGAATTAATCATACTATTTTAAGAAAAAAATGTATCTTTTCATATTGCTGAAAGATCTTTCACATAATCCCATGTCAATTCTAGGTAAAATACTCAAAACATTAATAATAGTAGGGTAGTTACTGACATCAATTCAAGTCTAAATCCAGTGTAAACTATACTTAGTGCTAAAATCAGTCCACCACAGTCAGGATATTATATAGATATCATTGTTTTTAAAATTAATTTACTAAAGGTATAAATTGATAGCATCAGATAAGAGAAAATGTATAATCACAAAGATTGAAAAGGAGGAAATACTTCTATTGTTATTTGTAGAAGACACTACATACAACTATAAAAGCCACAAGCAGCACCTGGAAAATAGTGAAAAATTAGACATTTCAGTAATCTATCAACAGTACAAAGTTAGTAAAGAGGAAAAATAGTTTTCATGTTTTAAACAGCAATAAGAAAGTATAATGGGGAAAATCATATTTAATAGTAAAGAAAGACATAAAATGCTTATGAATAAGCTTCAGGAGAGTATTGTGTGAGTCAACTTTCCATCATGGTGACATAATACCTGAGATAATCAACTTATAAGGAAGAAAGGTTTATTTTGTCTCATGATTTCAATCTCTGGTTGGTTGGTCTATTGCCTTTGGGCTTGTGGTGAGCCAGCAGATCATGGTGGGGAGCAGGTGATGGAGCAAAGCTGCTCACTCATGGTGGCTGGGAAGTGAAAGAGATCCTGGAAAGGGCCAGAGTCCCATTGTCCCCATCAAGGGCTTGTACCAATGACATAACTTCCTTCCTCTAGGTCCCACCTCCTAGAGGAAGGAAGTTATATCATTGGTGTAGCACCATGGGATGGGGACGAAGACTTTAACACATGGATCTCTGGAGGACACTTATCCAAACCATAGAAGGTCTCTAAAAGTATGTGAAGAATACCTTAAAATCACTTCTGAAGAAAGTATGTGTGTGCGTGTGCATGCATGTGGACACACACTTGACCAAAGTAGACTCCTACCAATTCTTAGATGAGAAGAAAACACCATAAAGATGGAAATTTCCATTACTATCAATTTACCACGAGCACAATAAGAAAGCCCACAGGACTTGAAAGATTTTTCTGAGGTAATTGTGAAGCAAGAAGAACAGGAAAATTCTTGGAAAAAAAAAAATAGACCTCGGTGTGGGGGGTGTCCTTATGGGATTATATGATAAGTTCAATTATATCATAAGTACGTAGTAATATCAAAAATGTGGTACTGATGTCTGCATAAGCAGACAGACCAACAGAACAAAATGAAAGGTCTAAAAATAAGCCTGAGAATATGGAAATAACATATCAGTACAGAAAGCATGTAGTACTCAATAAAAGATGCTAGAAAAAAATGAAATGGAGAGGCAAATGGAAAGAAATAAACTTTTATCTATATCTCATGCCACATACCAGGACAAATTCCAAATGAATCAAAATTTAGAACTAGGACTGGGGTTGTGGCTCAGTGGTAGAGTGCTTGCTTAGTATGTGAGAGGCGCTGGGTTCAATTCTCAGCACCACATAAACCAATCAATCAATCAATCAATAAAGGTATTGTGTCCATCTATAACTAAAAAAAAATTAGATCTAAAATTTTTTATATATACGTGGTATTTGTGGTTGTTTTAAGAAGAATATGAACATAGTACTATGTCAATAAATATGCTTCTGCCATTTCATTTTTAATAAGTTATGTAACATTCCTATTAACAAAACATAATTTATTTAAATTGGTATTGATAGACATCCTAGAAGGTTTACAACTTTTTACTTTTATATGCAAAGCTTAAATGACCTCTTAACATTGTGTGGAGATTAGTTACCAGAATATCACAACGAATTTCTCAAAATTGAATATTAGTCATTATATTAATTTTCTATAGCTGCTATAATGAATCACCACAAACTTGGTAGCTTAAAACAACAGAAATTTATTTTCTCAAGGGACTGGAGGCAGAAACCCAAAAGCAGTATGACTGGACTGAAATCAAGGTGGCAGCAGGGCCACTCCCTGTAGAGTCCCGAGTCTCTCCCTTCCTCTTCAACTTATGGTGACTTCTGATATTCTGTGATTTTTTGCTGCACTCTGCAATGTCTGCCTCCCTGATCACATTGCCTCCTTCCCTTCTGTGGTCAGATTTCCTCATGCCCCTCTTATTAGGGTGCATGCAATTGTAACCCAAGATAATATTCCCATCTCAAGATCCTTAACAAGATCATATGCATGTTTTTTTTTTAAGCCATATAAGGGGTCATTTGTAAGTCCCAGATATTAGGACTCAAGTTTCTTGTTAAAAAAAAATCTTATTTTTTAGGAGGAACTGTTATTCAGCTTACTGCAGTTATCAATGTTCATGGAAATTTGTAGGTTGTTCTGACCTTGGAGAAACTTTTAACAGTGTCAATTTCTTTGCAGATTCTAAGGTCTTGCAAAATTGCTTACTTCCTCACAACCAGCACCTCACCCCATCCTCCTGAGCCTCCCCAATCCCTCCTCATCTGGATGCAGGCAGTCTCAAGACTTCCTGGTTCTTGACCCTAGGCCACCTACTCATGCCTAGGTGGCATATCCTAGAGTTACTCTTACTTTGTCCCCAAGAGGATTTCTTTTTGGTGCTAGACACATTTTCCTCTGAGGTCCATAGCTTTTATTTGATAATCACTACCTATGTCATGCTCCACACCAGTGATTCTTTACTCATTTCTCATGCATTTTCTAGCTAAACACTTGTGTCAACTGTAAGAACAATAGCACTGTCTCCCCTTTTCCCAAAACTCATGCTATGTTGTCCTGGCAATTAAAATGGAAAGGAAAAATAAAAACTTTTCACAAATCATGTGTTCTCTCAAAAGTCCCATATCCAGGGCTTTGTTTTTCTTGATAAGCGGTTTTTATCTTCTTATCATTCATGCTCTTGTTTGACCTCAGCAAAGCAAAAACAAAACAAAAAAAAAAAAACAAAACAGGGAACCCCGTGACCCTCTGAGTTTGAGAACTTTGCTGGAAATCCTGCTGATTTCACTGTAAGTGCTGGGATCTGCTTCTCCACTTCCTACTCCTCCAAGTCCACTTCCTACACATTCCACCGCCCACCATGACAGCCTTCACTTTTGTCAGCAGGGCAGTTTGTTGAATAGGTCAATGGCCCAGTCCCCAGCCCTGGGACAGCATCTGAGAATATGGAAGCAGGAATGGCACATCCATTTCCAGGCATGGTTGGTGCAGTCTGGTCACCTGACTTCCTTTGCCAACCCCACCAGCAACTGTATTTCTTTACTTCTAGACTCTGTGTGATCTGATGTTAAAGGACACAAGACCTGGCATGGAACCATCAGGGATTCACATCCAGAATCTTCTACCAAGAGAAACATGATTTTGTTCAGATTCATAATCTGATGGGATGTCAAGGTCCCAGTAAGTGAAGTGGGTCCATTAAAGTCACGACTGATGTTACCATGAAGATGCAAGGAGACATAGATGTCACAGACCTGGCAGAATTCTTGGCACACAGAAAACATCTCTACATAGATTCTTCCTTTTATTCATACTTACACTGAGTCTTGTTTTTCACTGTAATTTTTCACATGAAGTTCAAAGACCCTCTCTTGGACTAAATTTCCACTTGGTCGTATTATGCAGATAATTGATATTTCTATTAATTAAGCCAGATACTAATGGCGAGAACCTTACCAGTGTTTTCTTATCTAATATAATCTCTACTTTTAAAAAGAAACAAAATATAGAAGCAGCAGAAGTTCCATTTGTGTTCCTTTCCAATCTCATCTCTCAAGCATAATTGTGAAGTTGATGAGTATATTTTATAGACATTGTAAAAATACGTTGGTACATATCAAGGACACAGTAATACTATTTTCTGTGTTTTAAAAATTCATATGAATGCGATTATACTGTACATTTCCTTTTCCAACTTGGTATTAGGAATCAATAGTGCATTTTAAAGATTTAACTACAGTATCATATAGCATTAGATCCAAACACTACTATCTATCCATCCATTCCTCCATTAATGGACAATTAGCTTATTTCCAAATTAATACTTTATAAACAATTCTGCAATGACTATTCTTTTTTAAAATTATTTTTTTGGATTTCTTTTTTTGGTTGTCAATAGACCTTTATTTAATTTATTTATATGCAGTGCTGAAATTTGAACCCAGGGCCCCACACATGCTAGGCAAGTGCTCTACCACTAAGCCACAACCTCAGCCCCTGCAATGACTATTCTTGTGCATTTTCCTTGTTCTCTGACTATTAATTTTCAAAACAAATCTCTAAGAGATGAACTATCCAGACACATTTTAAAGACTCTTGCTATCCACCATCTATGACTACATCTCCACTATCACCATCAACAGGCCCTCCAGAAAGGTATGAGAATGCCCATTTTTCAACATCATCACCAACATTCAATTTTATTTTTGCTGATTCAATAGATTGAAACAAAATAAAACCAAAAGAAATCAGCATGTCAGTGCTTAACTTTTCATGTAATTGCAGGTCATTGGATGGAATATAGTTCCATATTTTTATGGCCACGTGTTGATTCATTTTGTGCATTGTTCATGTTGAGCTATTCTCTTTATCGTCCACATATTTTTCAAATATATTGTCCAATTTACCATTAATGTTTGCCTCTTTGGTGATTTCTGTTCTGCAAAGCTTTGAACATTTTATATGATCAAATGGTCCAATCTATCAATATTTTCAACTGGGACTTTTAATTTTCTAGTCATTGAATTCTGTTCAATTAAACTCTGCAATTATGCCTGCTATGTGAAAGACACCAAGGGTTACAAATAATAGTCCATTATGGCCTCAGGAGGAACTTGCAATTTTGTTGTGGGACAAGATACTCAAATAAAACCATAGTCAATAATACAAGCTGTCTGTGATGAGTGTCAAATACTTGGCACAAAACATAGGTGATTTCACTCTGGCTGCCAGGAAACTGAAAGCAAAGAGCACAAGTAGATGCTGAATCACAGTGACTAGATCCGCTTAGATGACTCATGGAAACGCAGAAGGTTAGGGCTGGAATAGCCCTGAGCCCCGTCTCTCCAGTCCTTCCATTTAAAATAAAAATATCTTCAGGGCTGATTGAATTCCCGCCAAGATGTGCTGCCCCCCACGTGCAGCTCGGTGCCAGCACACAATTCACTTTCCTCTGTGTCCCCAAGTACCCGAGTGCATGCCCTTTCCATGGGCATCCTTTTTTTTTCTGCTGTGCCCCCAGCCCTGGGAGTGGCTGCCACTTGAGCCACCACAGCCTTCCGATCCCATTGACACCAGCCTCAGAGCCCGGACTGCTATGAATGGGAACCCTGACTGCTGCCTGGCTCTGGTCCCTATGAACACAGAGGGCACTGATGAAACCAAAGGGAGAAGGACCTCCCAGCTCCACGCACTGCCTGCCTCATGTTCTTCCCTTTTGCATGGGGCTGTCGAGCCTGGTGTTGATGGAGTGAGTTTTCCATGCAGAGTTTCCCGTTTGATCTGAAAACTCAGTGTTCACTGGGATCCTGCTTTTTTCCTTCTTTATTTCTTACAACTATTAAGCAACTGCTTCTTATGCACATGGAGTCCTCGTCATTGTCAGGTTCTTTCCTGCCACACAAGCTTCCAAAGCCAGGACCTAGGGACACCCATCTTTCAGGGCGCCAGGAGAGTCTGTTCATGGTGGGTTCTTTTCTGTCTTCTCCTCCTCTTCCTCTCCCACCTTTGCCTTCTTTCTTTCTATTTTTAAATAATTGTAGGTGGCATTAATTCTAACAATGATGCAGAGAGGTCCTGTGTCCTCATCACCCTGCTTTCCCCCCAACAATTGTCTTTTATATTATGAAGCAAGAACATCAAGACAGTTGACCCAAAAACTATCAAGTGATTACAGATCTTATTCATATTTCACCAGTTTTTAGCTGCACTCACTTTTTTTTGGATGTTTCTATAATTCTGTGCTGTTTTATCACATGTATAGGTTCATATAACTACTATATAACATGTGGTTTCTGGAATGTTCCATCACCACACGGGGGCCACCTTGCCGTCATCACACCCTCCATCTCATTCCTATCCACAGGCAACCAGTAACTGTCCTCCATGTCCATAACGTTGTCATTTCAATAATATTAGTGTCATTTCAATAATATTAATTTCCATGTGAAACCCTTTGAGAGTGACTCTTTGGACTCAGCATAATGCCCTTGATAGCTACCAAAGCTACATGAATCCATAATTTGTCCCTTTTTGTTGCTGAGAATACAGATGCACCACAATTTGTCTTGCCATTTACCTGTTGAGGGCGATCTGGGTTATTTCCAGGCTTGGATATTCTAAACACAGCTGCTGAAGCCAGGTAACAGGTGAATAGAAACACTCATGCAGATATTTTAGATAAGAGCTCTCTTAATCTTTGTGATAAGATCTTTGTTCCTCTTTAGTACTGGGGGAGTTCTTTCCAACCTGCATTCTTCAGGGTTTTCTTGAAGGAGTGTCTGGGCAAGCCACTACTCCTAGGTCATTCTCTGAGATGATGATTCTTTGAATCTGTATTTGGGAAAGCAAGGCTGGTCTTTTTTTAAAAAGCTATTTTTCTGAAAATTTCTAGCCGTTAAATATAATCATCTGCCAAACTCATTCTCCACCTTGGGGCCATTGTACAACTTCAACTTGTTCTTTTGCTTCTCAATCACTTGTCACTCTCTGACATCATGATCCTTATTGTTTTTTTTTCTCTTGGTTTTGACTGCCCCTGGAGAATCCATAGAGCTGGCCTTGTCCTTGTCCTCTGCTATTCCCTAGTTTACAGTTTGAGAACCAGTCATAGATCAGGTGCATGATAAATGTTTGTGTATGAATGCATGAGTTAATCGTATCTTTGATGCATAAAAGAGAATTTAAAAATCCTCCCCCCAAACCTAGCTTTAAGTAAATGTAAATAAAACTGACCAAATAAGAGAAAGGAAACCATTCCAGTGCTTGGATTTGGGACGTCAATCAGAATCTCAATTCTGCCCCTTATTGGTGTGAAACAGTAAGCAAGTGATTAAATTTCTTGGCCAAAGTCATCTAATTCATAACACCTCCTCCCTCACAGGATAATTGTGAGACTAGAGTAATTTCATTTATGTGAATGGATTTGTAAGACACGAAAGTACCATTCATATAAATCTAAGAGATTCTCCTCATTGTCATGGCTGCCTTCCTCTTCTCTCTCCTCTTCCCCCTTCTGTCCTTCCTAGACAATTCCATTACTACCTTCCCAATCACCTACACCCTGGGAAAGATAAAAAGCACCCAAGCCACTGCGAACATGAAATCATGGTGGACTTGTGACATTCCATCCAGTAGAGGGCAACAGTTCCTACCTGCTGAGTCCAGAAACACACAGGCAACTTAGGATCACTTATATTTATTTACTTTCAAAGGAAACACAGGGCAACCCTAGTCATCCTTCCATTCAGCAATCTCCGGCTATTCTTGTTTGATACACTGCCTCCAAGCCCAAGGACCATTTTGGAAATGTCTGGCTGCAGGGAAAGTATTTGTTTATTTATTTATTTTTTAGTAGGATTTGCATTCTTGGCTTTTCTTTCTGGTTGGCTGAATGAGATGCAGAACAAAATTTGGTTCAGGGGTGATGACACCACTATGCTTCTCTTTTGAATTTCATGTTTGGCATTAACATTAGAGGATACAGTAATTGCTTGTGCTTGAGTAAGCTATCTGTGAATTCTACTTCAAGCCAGACCTAATGCTCTCTGTTCACTGGGCATTCACTCTGTGTTCGTCATACCAGGACTGGAGGAGAAATTTCTTAAAAGAAGTAGACCTCCTGAGTGTATCTGCTACCCTTGTACAGGCTGGGGAGTTGCCAAGGGGGCTTTTCTACAAATAATGAAGGCACCTGGATCTTTGATATACTGCTGTAGCCCAGTTCTTTCCACTTAGTGAGAACCAGTTGGGGATAAACATTAGCAAGGGCCCACTCACTCCAGTGTTTGGCCCATCATATGGTGGAGGGGGTGGCTGGATGGTCCTTGGATACCTCTTTTTTTTTAATGGAACTTAATTAACCTAGGATTCAAACCCATCCCTTTTATTAAGGAAAACACCAAGATATTTAAGCAGGACATATATGTTTAACTATCATTCATTCACTCAAGTATTATTCATTCTTCCATTTAATATCTATATAAGGTGTATTAGCTGCTAGGAATTAGAGATGTAAAATTAATTAAGATCAAGACCCCCTCCTTTGTGTAGTTCTCAAACCATTAATTCAAACCATTAATGGCCCCACAGAGCAGTAAGTACTATCACTGAGGGCATGGGGCCAGAAGAGCCCTGCAGAGATGGTGTATAGCTCTGTCTGTGGGAGACTTCTAAGCAGGAGATATTGGAGTTATGTATACATGGTGTGCTTAACTTTTCAGGGGGTGAATTTTGCATCTTATTCAGTTCCCGAGAAACCAGGATTCCTGTCTATAGGAGCTCCAGATGAGGATAAGGTCAATTTTATTTTATTACTCTCTCTCCAAGTCTTGCTAGCCCTTCCTGTTTAAGCTATGATTTAACAGTAATGAATTGACAGTAGTGAATTGGTGGCCATGGTGGAGGGTGCTGGCACCTACTTCCTGACAGTGAAAATGAGAAGCCAGGTCTTGAGTGTAGGATACCTTTGAGATAATACCAGATGCCTTCATCTTCCCTCTTACTTGGCCAAGCAGAGAAACAAATCAAACTTTCTGTCTTTTTCTTGGGTAGGGACAACACTCACTCTTCAGGACAGGGTACACCTCCCAATGTTCTATCAGGTTTACATCAGGGTCACTTAGAAAAAGTGTTGATGTAGAGCAAGGATTTTGCAGGCTTTAGATGGGGGAAGGGTCCCTGTCCCAGGAAAAAATCCACACCATTCCCACTGAAGCCCTGTGTGACTGAATAAATCACTCTCCTTTCTTTGGGACCCTATCATCGCATGTATTAATTTGGTCATTTTGTCAAGCACTGCCCTCTCAATGACGGGTTCTTTAAGATGTTCTTGGGGACAGCTTCCTGGCCTCTTGTATTCTCTGTAATGTTGAACCCCAGTCTTTGGAATAGTGGGTGTTGAGCAGCTGCTTCTTGGAGAAGTCAGAGAACAGAGGTGACGCACTACAGAGTGACCAAAGCAGCACACACCATCCAAGATGTGATCCAGCCTGAGGCAGAGCCCTGCCCCAGGGACTGCACGGCGCACACTCCCGGGCTAGGAACATTTCAGACTCCTGCTGGCTTGGCTGTGGACCTGGCCCTAGCCAGCTGGGACACTGAACGCTTGGCTTGTTCTGTCTGCAGCCCTGAAGAGTTGGAGCCCTTCCCCTGTGGGTGAAGTCTAAATTTAGAAGCTGCCTACCCATTTCACTGGAGAAAAGCTCTTTTCACTGGAATGGGCCTCAGCTTTGATTAAGAGGGAGGACCCACATCTGGGAATACATAAACTTTATTGTCCTTGGATGACAAAACGGTTTCCTTGCCTACTGGTTTTCCGCCTTTTTAGCCTGGGGTGTGATCCTCTGTGCTTATGATTGTGTTGGCCAGGGCAAGCCATTTTGCTGTGGCCTGGGCTCCCAAAGCTGAGCCTAAGCTGGACTCAACACCTGGGGATGTTGTCTTGTCCCCACTTCACCTCCTGACGCCCAGCAGATGTGACAGAGAGAAAAAGTCCGGGTCTCTCTAAATAGTCCTGGGAGAACGTGGGGCCCAGGTTTGTACCCGCTCGGACCAGATCCCAGGATCTGGAAGGCCTGAATTACTGAGGCGTCCCACAAGGCTCTGGGATCCAAGGTCCCAGTGGACACCTGGGTCCACACCAGAGTGAGGACAAGACTTTTCTGGAAAGCCTGAAAGGGTTCACTGGGCAGGGAAAGACTTCTGGTCCTTCTTGGCCCAGTATAGTCTCTTTGGGTGATTCCTACCCTGGGACCCCTTGCCATTTGAATCCCATATGATTAGTTTGAGGAGCTTTTGAGTAAAACACTCCTTTAAAAGTCAGTTCCCGTGATGCATGTTTAGGTGCCCTTTGACAAATGTTTTCCTTGTTGTCTGGTGATACAGCTCTGGTTAACTCATCTGGGTAAGAACTTCTGAAAATACAGGGCAAAGAGCACTGAACTTGGATTCAGGAAAGCTGGGTCCCTGGGTGGTCTGGTTTTATGGCTTATTAACTGTATGACACTGGGCAGGGCACCTTCTCCAAGCTTCTGATTCCTTGTCTGGAAAATGGCAATAAGCAGACTGTCATTGCAGCTCTGTTGTCAGCAGCAAGTAAGATGTTACATATTTTCAAATACTCTTTGTTAAAGTAGATTGCATTCTCTATAAAGGATTCACAGCTGGTAGAAAATGTTTGCTTGGATTTGATGGGTTCCCTCTGTCCCATGGAAATTTCTCTTCTCTCAAAGAGCCCCCCTAAAAGGCACTGGGGGTTTGGTAAATCAAGGGTTCTCCTGCCATCTTTGGACCCTTCTGCCTCTGCTTGTGTTTGATTTCTTGAATCTCTCTTTGTTTTCTGCCAACGATACCAAGGAGGGTTAGGCACAAGGTGACATGACCTTTAGGACTGATTCCATAGCTGTTTTGTCAGATGTCCATAAGCAGATAACATCTGGTCTGTCTGTATCTAGTTTTTGACAAATGACTTAGAACTCAGAAAGACAGATTGTAATAATTTCAGTGCTGTGGCCATTATTCATTCAAACACTGGCATGTTTACTGATCAAAACCTAGAGTTTGGTAATTTTTTTGTGCTTTTCTGCACAGCATTCATCATTAGTGCTGGGACAGGTTTTCCCACTTAACAATGATTCATAGAATAGAAAGAAATTAGACTAAGTCAAAAAGAAATTAGGCTCTGGGTGAGGAAGAATTGGAAATATACCCTCTTGTAATTTTCCAGGATGCCCTGGACAGTCCCCAGAAGTTGTCAGGATGGAAAGAGCTCAGGAACATTTTACAAGCTAGTAAAACATTGTTTGAGGGGTGATAGATTCTTTGGCATTTATCTGCATGGCTGACGTCACCTTCTCAGCACCGGGAGCCAAACTGTCTCGATGTCCGTGGCCCTTTTCTGGAATTATTTCCCAGTAGTTGAGCCCAAGTGACCCTTCAAGTCATTTCCCTGTCAGAAATCATTGGTTTGCAACAAGAAGTGGCCCTTTATGGTCCAAAGAAGCTTCTCCTTCAAGCTGAGACAGAGGGAAATTGATGGCTCCTCTCTTTGAAGGCCTCCTCTACAGATCTGTGTCTGGACTGTCCAAACCTCAGAGTTTTGCCTCCACAAGTCAGAGTGACTGTCAGCTTCACCAGCTAGATGCCCTTCATATGAACCTGAGGACAGGAAAGACTGAGCATCAGCCTGCTTTCTCTAGGACCATGTTGAGCCCCTGGCTTTGCCGTTATTGATAATACCACAATACCCTTTCTCCTATGGTTGTGTTATTGCATAATGGTGCTCCTTTTAATATGGACATTTGAAAGAGGTGGCAGTGGATTCCAGGGAAGAAGGGAAGCAATTAACATCTCTTGAGTGCTTACTATGTGCCCGGAACTGTGAGTCAACATTCCAATGTACAAATCACATCAGCTCTCAGAACAACTCTCTGAATTAGGACATTGCCCATCTCAGGTTATAGATCTGGAAACTCAGGTGTAGAAAACTAAAGTGAAATGTTATGTGGTGCAATGGACCAAATGTTTATGTACCTGAAAAAAAAATCCATGTTGAAATCCTAACACCCTAAGTGATGGACATATTAGGAGGTGGAGTTTTAGGGAACTGTTTAGGTCATGAGGACAAAGCCCTCAGGAATTGGGTTAGCTCCTATGAAAGAGACCTGGAAAGGTAGCTCACCCCTCCTGCCATGCCAGGAGACAGCATAAAGGTGTAATCTATGAGTCAGAACTCGGGCCCTCATCAGGCACAGAATCTGCTGATGCTTTGATCTTGAGCTTGTCAGCTTCCAGAACTGTGAGCAATAAATTTCTGATGATAAACCACCTGGTTTATGGCATTTTGTTATAGCAGCCTGAATGAGGTAAGACATAGGGCTTTTTGTAGTTGTTGTTGTTCTCTTGGGGGTTGGAATCTCAAAAGAGGGGATGTCATCTGTGCTAGGAGGATTAGAGCAATGATTCTAATGTCACAGTAATAGGGGCCTCCTGAGACTCTGTTCGGGTAGGTCCAGTCCATCAAGAGGTCAACTTGAGGCAACCCAATAGCTCACTAGCTTGATAGGGTTCCAGGCAACCACTCTTTCCCTTAACTCCTTGCCCCATACATTGCCATTCCTTGCCTCTAGGACAGAGTGACCCTTTGGATATCAGCTGCTCCGAGAAGCCTCTATAGATCCCCAGTGCTGGGTGCCAGCAGTGTTCCAAAATCTTCATGCTGCCTAGACCAGCCTTAGGAAACAGGCATAGACCTCTCTCCAGCTGGCCAGACCCTGGGGTGACTCATCCGGCCCCTGGAGCCTGAGCATCAACTTGCCTTCCCAGCACGCCTTCCTGCCTGCTGCTGCCTTAGTGACCACAGCTGCCAAAGGGTTGGGCGAGCAGTGCTGCTGGTGGCCCGGCCCCAAGAGGGAGCATGTTGAGGGGACCAGCTCTGCCCCCACTGCCCCACATTCCCTGAGCCCTCTGCCCACCTTCCTTACCAGCTCAGCCCCCATGATGAAGGCTGTGGACTCCTTTTCCAGAAGCCCTGTGACTGAGCTGAGACTGAAGCCATCTGCAGTTTCCCTTCACTTAGTGACAACAAGGATTTTTTTATCCTCCAAAGACAAGAATCCCCTGGGTGTGAGGTGGTAAGCTCAGGGAGCCGCTGCTGCCTGCTGTCCTCAGGAAAGGTCTGCCACTTTCTGACCCGGTGTTGACCTTAATGCGCTGCCACTCCCCTGCCATTTGCTCTTGCAAACAGAGAGTGGGACAGATGACGCCATGGCACTTTTGGGAGTGTTGAAGTGAAATTTTGACAAATTCCAAGGAACATCAAAGTGCAGAACAACAGCCTGTACATCATAGCCTGTCACCAGGGCCCCCACCCTGATTATCACATTAAACCAGCCAATGGGCACATTTCAGCTGAAGCTCAAACGATGCCTTTTGGAAGCTCACAGTTTCTCCTTCTAGAGTTAAACAAATATGGCAATGGTTACATTTCAAAATCTGGATTCCCTAGTCTGCATTCAGCAGCTCCTCTCTCTCTCTCTCTCTCTCTCTCTCTCTCTCTCTCTCTCTCTCCCCCAGATGCTAAGAGTACCAGATATCTGGAATTCTGAAGCCCCGTGGAATAGAACAGAGTTGGATTCCAATTCCAACTCTGCCACTTAATAAATACCTTGATATCTGTAGCAAGTTAGTTAACACCTCTGGGCCTCAAATTTTTTTTTAGGGTAAAATAAGGACAATAACATCTCTATTTCTAAATTCAGGAGCCTTCGTTGGTGGTGTGGTTCAACATTGGTTCTCGCCTGGTTACCATGGACAATGTTTGCTAGTCATAAAATTTTGTATTTATTTCTTGATGTGTTTATGGTGTGTTACTTTTTGGATATTAAAAAGATAAAACATTCTTTTCTACTCAAGGTTTGCTGTGGGTGAGGTGGGAGTAGGCCCTTGGTGGCTTGAGTTTCGGGTTATAGAGGAAATATTTGCTGCGTTGGTATTTCCCAGGGTAAATTCTCACCGCGGGTGGGAACGGAAGGTAATTTCAGAAAGATCTTGTGCTGATCTTTAAAACTGTTTCTTCCAAACTTCTGGAGCCTCCAAAGAAAGCAGATTTATCTGCCAGAATGTCCCAGAAAGGTATCAGGCATGTGAACTCTACACCACATGATAGGGCATAAGAAATGTCACATTTCTTTCATTACTTTAAATTAAATTTGATATGCTATTATAGCCATCCTGCCAGGGCAGTGGGAAATTCAGTGTCAGGCCCTCCTGGAACTCCCCTTTCTCCCAGGTCCTGTGTCCATTCATCTAGAATGTTCAGGAGGGGCTCTCTCGTCTTTCGTCCTCACAGGTGACCACTGATGTGCTCTGCCATTTCCCAGCAAAACTCTGCCACAGCTGCCATTTCTCCCCTAGTCCCTGCCACTTTCTTGGAAGGTTGCCGGGGAGTTTGAACCTGAACACCTGGGAGCACAGGTCTCTGTCCCTTCCAGTCCTGCTGATGGCCCTAAGGGCCTCTGCAGGCAGGCTCCCTTCTCTAACTCCACTGTCTCCTTTTCTATCTTTTGGAAAAGATAACCAGGAATCTGCCCTCAGAAACACAATGGTGACCTCTCTTTCTTGGGGATGGGGAAAGATAGGTTATCTGAGTTAACTGGAATTAACTAAATCAGTGACTGGGAAGGGTAATAAGATAGGGTTGGAGAATTTGGGGACTGAATGAGGGAAATACAGGGAAGAGACTTAAAGAATCACCTGTCAAATTAGATAAGATTCTGTTCTCTGAAATATCTGTTGCCTTTCTTTTTTCCACTTTTACCTTGACAAGGAACTAGAGTAGGCAGAGTCAGAACTTCTTTGTTGAGCCTCAGAACTTGCAGAAGCTACTTGTCTGCCAATCACATAGTGTCTCTTTGCAAATGTGGAAGGTGCTTGCTTAGGGATAATCGAATCTAATCTGACCCTCACAACCATCCTGCAAGGGAGGTGGGACAGCCCTTAACCCTCATTTTCTACATAAGGAAGCTGAGGTTCAGATTGCTTAAGAGATTTACCCAGAGTTACAGAGATATTGAGGGGCAGAGCAGCAAAACATGGCAAGTAGGTCTCCTGATTTTTTTTTTTCCTTCTTCAAGATCCTGCAGCTTTGCTGAGTGTTTAGATTAGGCTTTGGCTCCATCCATCAGTGACCTGTCATGTTCGCCTTTGCCAAAGAAGAGGATGGATTAAAAGCCAGTGCTCTGGCCTCCTGGAAACTTGATCATCATAGATTTTTGTATTCTTCTTGCTCTTACGCTGTTCTTTGTACTTTGGAAGAGATGCTAGAAATAGCATCTCTTTTGAATTTTTTTTTTTTTTAATGAGAGAATATACTCCGAACTTGAATTAACATCTGGTGGGTCCCCAAAGACTCATGGCAAGTGTAAGACATCTCTAATTGTGCGTGCATTCCACAGGACTACCTTAGTGAGGGGAGTAATTTTATAAAATTATTAATTCTAGTCTCCAAGAATAATTGCAGGAAATGTATTTCTGACTACTTAGTAGTGACTCATTATGGGACTATTTGAAAACTATATATTATTTTTATCAGTAAATAGAATTGCCTATAGTCAATGTTATCTCTGCACATCCAGGGATTCTAAGATCCGGTTACCCATTTCCCGCAAAACAACTGACAACGAAGCTGGGGAAGAGAAAATCCACTGAGTGCCCTGAAAGGCTGACACCTCCCCTCAACCCCACAGCAAGCTGATAACACACACCCTTCTCTGCAAAATAACAGAGGGGCAGATAAGATGGAAATTTTCATTCCAGTTCCCAATGATTTCCACAGCCAGTGAGATGTCAGGATCAGAAAATGTTCTTTAACCAGAAAATCTTGGCTGGAGTTTCATTGTCTGGAATAAAACAGGAAGGCCAAGGAGTGTCCCAGATAGGCTTTCTTAGGGGTCTTTGTCAGGACAGGCACTTTTGAACATTTAAATCGAAACAAAGCCTGGCTAAGAGTCGTTCAGCCATTTCCCAGTTCAATATCAGACTGTTCAAAGTATTTGTGTTGAAAGTACGGGATCCACTTTTGTTAACTGGCATCTGGCCTCATCAGGGAAAATGAAACTCTACCTGCACCAGATTGTCTCACACGGTGGGATCACTGTGAGAGCTCTTGGTCCCCAATAGTTGCACATCTTAACCTTTAGTGACCACCTTTTCATCATGGAGCAGCAGGTCTGCCCAGGCAGCTCTCTGGGGCTTGCTCTGTTGAGAGGGAGGTGGTCCAGATCTGTCTTTGTCTCCAGAACACTCCCTGGGTTGGACACTTCCTGAGAAAGTTGGGCTTGCTCCCTTTGTGTGCCACACTCTGGAATGCAGCTCTTCCTGTCAGGAAGACAATGGGCTTTGTGGGAGCCTAGGACTTGCTGGAAGGGAGATATGATTCCAACAGAGAAGGGCACAAGTCCTTCGACACGGAAAGGGCAGACACAGGAGCCCCCAGGGGATGAGCGAGATTGGGTGTGCCTGCGGGCTGGCTGCCTGCTGGGTGGGGGGTGATGTCTGCAGAGCCAGCACGGGTGGGGAGGAGACAGAGGGGTTGGGATGGTCGTCTGGGGGAGGCAACGTGGAGTTTTCCACACTAGCCTTAGGAATCCAGGACTTTGCCCCCTGGCAGTGTGATCTGAGGACCAACAGCATTCTTGGTCTTGACAGATTTGTTAGAAACGTAGAAACCTGGTCCTTATCCCAGGCTGAGTCACAATCTGCACTATAACACGACCCTGGGAGATTTGTCTCCTCATTCAAGGGCTGATCTGGGTTAAGATGAAGCAAGAAAGTTTTTGGAGATGGGGGGTGAAGTAATGGAAGAAGTGAGTCAGCATGAGCCCCCCAGGGTTGATTGGAGGACCCTCACACAGGAGCCCCCGCAGCTGGCCAGGTATGAGCACTAAGAGGGCAGATGAACTAGGTCTTTGCCCACAAGCAATGACACTGAGGCTCATCTCTGTGCCCTGCCTCCACCCCAGGTATTAGAAATCTAGGTGATCAGCCCTAATGCTGTGTGCTTGGGAAGTGAACGTCCCCAGGATTTGTGTTTTTGAAGTCAGATTTCATTGCTGTGGTTTATATGCCCGACCCCGACTAAGGTCTTGCTCCTGTGGCCGCAGGGAGCCAGGACAGCCCCGAGAGCTGCTGCTGGTGCCCTGCAGCCACACAAACATGCTCCAGCTCCTGCTGGAGACAGAGCTTCTGGGAAAGCCATTTCGGAAGTTTCCTGTGGTTGCTACAAATTGTTTGGGTCTGCACAGCAGCATTGCTCTGACCGGCTGTTCTCCATCTTAGGGCATCCAGTTCCTGAAACTGGAAACTCCAGCCAGGCTCTGCTTCATGGGGGGCATGAGGTGTTTTGCCAGAATACCTGCTCACTGTCAAGCACGGCAGCCCTGCCACTTGGGTGGGACAAACTGGGTTTCCTGTGCTTCTTGCCTGGGGGAGGACATGAAGATTTCCTCTACAGAGATGGCGAAGAATAAGGTAGGCAGTGATCTAGTCCAGGTCCTGACCAGATCTGTATCGGAAGGTAAAAAGCAAGGCAGAGAACTCTTTTAACTGGAAGGCCCTAGGGTCCTCAATTTTAGAAAGTTACATGAGACACTGGAAAGGGTGTGAACTTATTGGTCACTTAATTCCTGCCTTTTCTAATCATTGCTGTGTGACTGCGCGGCAAGTTAATGAATATCTCTGAGTCTCAGTCTTCTCTCTAAAATGAGATGATGCTAGAGTCCTACTAGGTAGGTAGATAACTAACTGCTGTTTGTTTCCCTGATCTTCCCTTTTCTGGAGTTGCTACCCCTCTCCTGCTGTGTTCTTGCAAATAAACTTCAGAATCTAACCATTCCTGCCTGATAATCCAGAACAATTGGAGGGAAGACAAATCTTGAATGCCTGACATCTTGAATTTGAAGGCTGTATTTTAAAACAAATATAACTCCTCAGTGAAACCAAACTGTTTCCTAGAATGAAGTCTTTTGGGGACCGGCTTCAGGGAACAGACCAGAGTATAATTAGCACATTAGTTATTTGATAACAAATGAGTCCTCTTAGGACATAAATATAATTAAAAGCAGTTTGTCCTAGCATCTGCTGTTTGAATGTTGTCTTTTCATTCTGGTCTTTACCTTTGGCTTGCCAAGTAAATCCAAACTTTGTGAGTTCAAAGGCTAACCTCTGATCAGTTCCATTTATTCCAAACATATTCTCATGTAGTGGGTTCCCCGACTCAAGGTATTTTCCTTCCTTTGCACCAAGGAGCCTGAGAGGTTATCGATGTTTGGGAAACCCTTCCATAAAGTTCTCCTCCGATGTAGACCTTGGCACGCAGGAGCTTCCTTGAATGGTCAGACTCACCTTTTTCCAGGACCATAAAAACATATTTTGGTTTCCTCTCCCAGATGCGGTGTAACTCACTTCCCATTCTTCCTGGGAGATTGTGGTAACACGGGGAAGCCTGGGGGGTCTCCGAGATTAAGCAGCTTGTAAAACAACTGTGGGGGGAATTCCAAATCTGACTTAATCAACATTTCTCCAGATCCGTAGACCAATAAAACTGTTTGCTTTCTTACCACAGCTCAGCCAGGCTGATTTATTTCTCTCACTCCACCGAAGCTGTCGCTGCTCAAAGCAGTTCATTTGTCAGGTCCAGAGAATTACAATTCGCAGGACCTCTCACTAGTGCTATCTCAGTTTATAAATTTCACGAATTACAATTTATTGCGGTACACCCTGCAGAGTCTCATATTAATAAATTGTGGCTCATCTGCAGAAGCACGTGTATATGACTCCCTGGGACATAAACTTATGGTCCTAGAGCTGCCGCCTGGGCTGCAGGGGACTGCATGTGGCCAACACACAAGCCTAGCTGTTCTGATTGAATGGAGCCCAGTCAAGTCCCTGCCACCTGCACTGGATTTTCCCTTTGCTTGCCATGACTGTTCGAAGGCCCTGGTTTTTTTTCTTTTACCTCTAAAGGGACATGATGTAAAGGAGACCAGACACCATCCGTGTGTTTGTGCTGTGGTGGAGAGAGCTGGCTGCAGGAGGAACTGAATTCCTTCCAACATGCATAGACTTTGACTTTTATAGGTTTCATCAACTTGGAAACGTGAACAGTCCCATTAATAATGCAAGCCTTTGTCACACCTTTTCCTTCCCAGCACTATAACCTCAGTTCGAGCCTTCTAGAAGTCCTTGGGGTTTTTCATGGGCTCTTAGAAGAGTTTGGCTTCTACTATCAGACATCTTCCTTTCCCCCTGCTATGGCCTCTTCTGCTGGGCATGGGTGCTGGCTCCCAGCCACCACCAGTGGCCTTGACCTGGCACCCCTCCAGCTAACTGGAGTCCACTGGGCACCTTCGTTTCTTACTGAATCTCCGCCAACTGTGTCTGATTCCCAATGCATATGTCATGATTGCCCCATCCTTCAGTCTGCCTCCAACACCTAAATCTCTGTTATCAGCTGAATTTTGTCCCCCAGAATTCATATGTGAAGTCCTAACCCCTGGGACATAGAAATTGACTCTTTTTGAAGATAGGGTCTCAAAGGTGATAATGATTTCATTGGGATGATCTCTAATTCGATATAACTAGGGTTCTTGAAACTTGGACACAGAGGGAAAGACCATGAGAGGACACAGGGAGAAGATGCCCATCTACCAATCAAGGAGAAAGGCCTCGGGAGAACCCAGCCTTTCCTCAGAAAAAAATCAACACCCTGCCAGGTGCAGTGGTGCACGCCTGTAATCCCAGCGGCTCCAGAGGCAGAGGCAGGAGAATTGGGAGTTCAAAGCCAACCTCAGCAAAAGCGAGGTGCTAAGCAACCCAGTGAGACCCTTTCTCTAAATAAAATACAAAATAGGTCTGAGGATGTGGCTGAGTGGTCGAGTGCCCCTGAGTTCAATCTCGGGTAACAAAAAAATAAAAAATAAATCCACACCCTGATGTCAGATTTCGAGCCTCTAGCACTGTAAGACATATCTACTGTTTTAGCCACCCAGTCTGGTGTTCTATAGTGGTAGCCTAGCAAATTAATACAGTCCCTTCTCAAGAAATATCAGAAGCCTTTGTGGTAACCAGGCTGGTACCAGGTAGTGTCCAGTCAGGGATGAGAGCTTATGGCTTCCATTGATATTTTGCCTGCTGGAGGGCCCTGGGGCCTTTCCTGGATGCCTTTAGTGTTGGCCCTTCAGTGTTGACCAACTTATTGACCCAAGCTGGTCTCCTTCGCCTCCCCCACATTCCCTGTGTTCTAATCATACTGGTCATTATTCCCAGAAGTTTTGTGACTCTTAGGTAGAGTGGAAAGGCAGAGGTGATGCTCTGGGAGCACCCAGGGGAACCTGGAGTCACAGTGATCCTATTTGGTGGGAGCCAGAGCTAGGGAGGAGACATAGACAGAGCTGGAGATGCCTCTGGAGGAGGGGAGCTGTGACCTGCCTGCCCTTTTCCTCCCCTCCTCTGCCCTCTGCAGGGCTTCCCATTGGCTGAGCCTGTCGGAGACCAGGGTAGTCTAGGAAACACAGCCTGCAGGGTCAACCCCTGTCACAGAACAGGGCAAAAGAAGGGTAAGGAGCAGATCTGGGAACAAACACTCTAGACTGGTGCTCCTTCTATAGCTCTGTTAGTTCTCTGTGGCTGCTGTGACAAGTCACCACAAACTTGGAGGCTCACAGTTCTGGAGCCGGAAGTTCAAAATCAAGGCATCTGCAGGGCCAAGCTCCCTTTACAGGCCCCAGGGGAGAACTGTTCCTTGACTTTCAGGTTCTGTGGGCTCCTCCAACTGCACATGGCCTTCCCCTGTTCTCTGAGTGACACTTGTCATTGGATTAGAACCCACCTGGATTATCCAGGGTGATCTCATCTTCAGGCCTTAACTCAATGACATCCGCAAAGACACTTTTTCCAATTTGGTGGCGGAGGTGGGGGTAGTGGTGGGGGGCACCATTCTACCCACGACAATCTCCTTAATTTTGATCAAGCTGTTCCTTAGAGTGGGAGTGTTCCCAGCCCTTCTTTAGCTAGAAAAGTCCTTTAAGTCTCTACTCAGATGTCACCCTCACTCTGAAATCTTGCCTGAACTCACTATCAGACAGACTTACAACTGCTTCTGGGCCTTGTAAGTTCTTTGCTCATGTGCACAGTGTTTATCGCCTTGATAGTCAGTTCTTGTGGGACCATGAGCTCCTCAAGGGCAGAGCAGGACCTGTGTTTCTGCCCCAAGGACCACTTTACCTCCTAGCTCCTGCCACCCACGAGGGCAAGGGCCTTTCTGCCTAGAGTCCAGTTTTTTATTTTTTTATTTTTCCTGTTTGGGGTCAGACAGCTTTCCTTCCACACCCTGAGCCTCTGGTACCGGTTCTGCCTTGCAGCTGATGAACACTCTCTGAGCACCTCAAGTTTGGAATTTTTCCCCAGTTTGCCTGCAGTCTCTCCTTCCTGGACTTAAACCACACCAGGGTCTCCAGAACAGTCCACTCAAGAAGTGCTGCCTTTACAGATGTCCTGTTAGATATGAATGTGACCAGGACTAGAAGTAAAAATAGGAACAATGTATTGTCATAGCCTTTCTGGTGGAGGAATTTTGTTTTGTTTTGTTTTGTTCCCAGGGATTGAACCCAGGGGTGCTTTATCACTGAGCCAAATTCCCAGCCCTTTTTATTTTCTATTTTGAGCCAGAATCTCATTAAGTTGCTTAGGGCCTCACTAAGTTGCTGAGGCTGTCCTTAAACTTGTGATCTTCCTGCCTCAAACTTCTGAGTTGCTGGGATTATAGGTGTGCACCACCATGGTAGAGGGAATTAGATGGGATTTGGGATTAAAAAAGGGTCCTTAAAAATTCATTTAAAGCCTACGGGAAGATGCTTTTGTGTAGCAAGTCACCATTGCACTTTGTTCTGTGAAGTATTTTTAAAGTCTTTTAAAGTCTTGTAGAAATAGGTACCTGGAGCCTTTGAAAATTGGGAAGCTGTTTTCTTTTAACTTTATGGTAACCAAAACCCCTTTTAGTTTTTAATTCTTGATGCAGTTTTGCTAACTGCCTCTATGTTGTCTGTTTCAGTAGACAAAGAGCAGTGAGTGGGATATGCTCTCCCAGCAGTGGCCTAGCGATGTAGGTTTGGGAACTTAACTATGTGATGGGGGTGTGGGGGGGGGCATGATCCTAATAAAGCTCTTTTATCAACTTGTATTTGGGGGATTTTCTTTTTTCTCTAAATGTAGAGCACAGAAAATTAATTTTGCCTTTCCTTCTGAAGCACTAAGAACATTTTCTTGATCAATTATGACTATTCAAGAAACAAAGAATATGATAAATACTGCAGTAGAAACAAGCATGGGCCGCTTTTCTGTATTTCTCCCTACAGGTACTTGTGGTCTATGCGGGCGTGTGACTGAGCCAGCCCAGGGGAACAAACCCTCCAATGAGGCAACAGTGGATTCAGTGTCAGGAGACCTGGACTGTTTGCCCTCTTTCTTACTTACTAGTGAGTGCAGAGGCCTTTGCCAAGTACGTGTAGTGTGTCTATTTTTCTCATCTAAAATGGGAGTAGTTCTTACCTCAGCCTGCCTTATGGGGTCATGATGGGAACACCATCAGATGTTCTCAAAGTGCTGTCTAAACCAGACACTGTACAGACTTCCTATGGCATTTCTGTGACACCAGGTCGTGCGAGAAGTGCTGAGGGTTTTTATAAAGGGCTATGATTGCTAATTAGTTTTGCTGCCATTTTATTTCCATTTCCTTGCATCTGGTCTGCATGTGGGGATCATCACCCCAAACCGACCACATCAAGACCCTTCTGCAGCCTTGACTGCACTTGTTCTGGCCTTTCCTTCCCCCAACCCTGGGCTGCTGCGCTGCCAGCCTGCTCCACCCAGGTACTCAGCCATTTGTTCTGATCCAGAAAGAGGCTGAGCTGTGCTCCTTTACCCAATGTAAAACCTTTGTGTCTCCCATGTGTCAAAAAAAGAAAAAAAAAAAAAAAGGATTAGACGCCAGAGAGACACTATATATAGTTTTTCTTTGACTGCTGGAGAAGATAAGTGTCTGAAAAGAGACAGGAATTGTTTGCCTATAAGCTGAGTGCCAGCAGGTTTATCACTGAGCGCTGTAGATTATGTTGAGTGGAGTAATCAGGAGGAAGAATGGGAGGCTACAATAACAGTGCGATAGGGACTATTTGGACTCCACAATCGAAGCCTCCTTGACTTATGTGCCCTGGGTGGAAACTGCTTATGTTACAAAACAACGTGGGGTCCTGCCCTGAGATTCTTAAGTGTCTCACGGGCAGTGAGGCGGTCCATTGCCAGCCAGATAGGTATGCTCCTTGGCTGGGTCCGATGTCACCTGAGAGGGCTGGATGGGATGGTGGGGATGGCAGGGGCTTCCTCCCCCAGGGCATGGTGGTGGCCCAGAGCCGGAATCCAGAGGCTGCTGAGAAGGGCAGTAAGGGCCCTCTGCAGAATAATATTTAGGTTGGGTGTTCCTTGAACCATGGGAGCCTTGGAGTTTTCCAGGCTTCCCTCCTCCTGCAACCCGGGAAGCTCCAGGTGATAAATAATTTCTTCAGTCCTAGTGGCGCCCAGTGTCTCCCGGAGCAGCTGGGTTGGCCCTTAGATGAGGCCACTGTGAGGGCTGCAAATCAACACTGGTGGGCACTCGCGACAACTTCTGTGGACCCCAAAGCCTTTCTTTTCAGTTGGTCCTGTTCACGTGGTGTTGTGTGGTCTGACAGGTGAGGTTCTCTTCCAAGTAGTCTGGCGGGATGACGGGGAAGCTATAAAGTGGCCAGGGAGCGGCACTGGCTGGAGAGAGAAAGGCGATGACGTTAATGTTCTGCCGGGGGCGTAAATCAAGCCCGGGAGCCTTCTCCTCCCTTATCTTGGCAGTGGGTTTGCTCTCTTGATAAATCACCCTCAGGACCAAATGGATGCTGCCCAGATTAAATGTCTCCTGATCATGTAATTTACTCATGTTATGTCTCATCTGTGACTCCAGTGGGCTCACCAAAGGGACAGACTCCATCCCCAATAAAATAGATAGTCTCCACTTGGGAGTCTGCTGTGTGAGTAACCTCAGTCCTGTCAGATAAGACCCTGGTGGCAAAGGGACCCCATGATAGGTGTCACTTTTACGAGTGTAGTAATGAACTCCCAGAGTCTGACAGTGCTTGCAAACATCTCAGGTGCTCCTCGGTGCCTTTAAAATTAGGCCTGACCTCCCTCCCTGGTGAGGCATAAAGGCCTCGGCTTATCTTCCCAGCCTTCATCTCCCCAACCTTCATCTCTTGCCAATCCTTGATCATGCACCCATCACCTTGGCAATGCCAAAATTCTTTAAATTCCCAGAACAACCTCTGTATCTGTGCTCCTGGGCATTGCTCATGCTAATGCCCTTTGTCTTAAATGCCTTCTTTCTGGTGAACTTCTACTCATTCTTCAAAACCTCATCATAACTGTGGGGACCTAGAATCCTCCTTGCTACCTCTCCAAAGTAGAAGGACTAGTTCCTTGTCAGAGTTCCTCAGGGTAGGTTGTTTACCCTCTAGGGTAGGGAGGGCCTGTCACCTAGCATGACAGATATTTGTTCAAGATCTGTCTTCCCTGCTAAATCTAGGCTTTTCAAGGGCCAAGACCTTTCTTATTTATCCTGATATACCCAGGAACTAGTACATGCTAGATTCCCAATTTTTTCTGAATTAAAATAATGCTCTTGTAACATATGTGACAAAATCCTGTGCAGTTGCTTCCAATCATGGGGTGATGAGGGTAAAAAGAGATCACGCACAGCTGGGCGCAGTAGTGCATGCCTGTAATCCCAGTGGCTTGGGAAACTGAGGCACGAGGATTGCGAATCCAAAGCCAGGCTCAGCAACTTAGTGAGGCCCTAAGCAACTCAGTGAGATCCTGTCTCTAATAAAATACAAAAAGGGGATGGGGGTGTGGCTCAGTGGTTAAGTGCCCCTACATTCAATCCCTAGTATCCCCTCCCAAAAAGAGATCATTTGCAGAAAAGTCTGATCATTTTTATTAGTTACCTTGTGGTATAACGGTATAAGGAATAACAGGGCTGGAGATTTGTGGACTGGAAGAGGAGGCTGAAGATCATTTTGTGTGAATAATCCTTTGCCCTAATCTCAGTTTTTCATTTTGTTTTTCACTGAAGTTTCTCATCTTTTGTTTTTAGCATCAGAAGAAGTGCCAGTGTAATGATCTGTCTTGGCTATGGATCATTTCTGCCTAGAGCAGCACTGGATGGCCTGTCAGGACACCTGGAATCAAATCCCAGCTGAGCATAAATCATAAGCCATCTCTGTCTCAGTTTCCCTACCTGTGAAGTGGAGCACTCAGCCTAGCACTGTCTTGCCACTGAACAGTCTGCAGGCAGAATGACACCGTCCACAGGAGAGTCGTAGGAACACCCTCCAGCATGCCAGGCATTTTGCTGGGATCTTTACACGGGTTATTTCTGGGGCTCAGCAGAGCCATGTGGTGGCTTCATCATTATCCACATCTTGCAGGCAGGGGCTCTGAGGCTTAGAAGAGCTCCATGGTGAAGCATTGCCTAAAATGCAAAGTATGTTTTAGTCAGTTTTCCTCACTGTGACCAATATACATAAAACGAACAACTTAGAGGAAGAAAGATCTATTTGGTTCACGGTTTCAGAGCTCTCAGCCCATGGTCTACCAGCTGCATTGCTCTGGGCCTGGTGGGAGGCAGAACATCATGGCAGAGAATGGGGCAGAAGAAAGCAGTTCAATTCATGGCAGTTTGGAAAGGGAGGGTGGATGGGGGAGAGGAAGGGGCTGGGGAGAGGAAGAGGCTGGGGAAAAGGTCAATCCCTGCAGGCCCCACTCCTAGTGACTTATCTCCTTTAACTAGGTCTCACCTCCTATAAGCTGAGTGCCAGCAGGTTTATCACTGAGCGTTGTAGATTATGTTTGTTAATGAATGTGATCAGAACCAGAAGTATAAATAAGAACAATGTATCGTCACAGCCTTTCTGGTGGAGGGATTTTGTTTTGTTTTGTTTTGTATGGGGATTGAACCCAGGGGTGCTTTTTTTAAAAATTTTTATTTTATTATTTTATTATTAGTTGTTCAAAACATTACAAAGCTCTTGACATATCATATTTCATACATTTGATTCAAGCAGATTATGAACTCCCATTTTTACCCCGTATACATATTGCAGATTCACATCGGTTACACATCCACTTTTTTACATACTGCCATACTAGTGTCTGTTGTATTCTGCGGCCCTTCCTACCCACTACTATCCCCACCCTCCCCTCCCCTCCCCTCTCCTCCCCTCCCCTCCCATCTTCTCTCTCTACCCCATCTACTGTAATTCATTTCTCTCTCTTGTTTTTTTTTCCCCTTTTCCCTCACTTCCTCTTATATGTAATTTTGTATGACAATGAGGGTCTCCTTCATTTACCATGCAATTCCAGGGGTGCTTTATCACTGAGCCAAACCAAGACTACAATTCAGCTCCAGGTGCACAATGAGGCGCCCATGCTGTCTGCCCTTGGTACACCACTTGTGTTTTAGATAGGAGGACGCAACATAGTCTGTGTTTTTTAAGCCTCACAGAAAAGAACTGTGGTCTCTGCAAAACTTAGTGTACGAATGCCATGCGGTTGGCAAATAGTGTGCTTCTAAACAGAAACTTCTTTTAAGTGATCTAGGAAGTCTGTGTCTCTTTCATGCACTGCATTACTGCCAGTGTGATCTGATCATGACTATCCCCTCCTAAAAGCCTTCAATGGCTTTCATTCCCTGTGAGATAAAAACTAAGGGTCTTATCAAGAATTTTAAGCACTTATGATTTAATTCTTGCATACGTCTCCAGTTTATTCCACTCTTCCCTTCCCCATCAGCCTTTACCCCAGCCTGCCTTTGGTGCCACCCATAGGCTGGGGCAAGAGGGAAGCAGTAGTTTCCCCTTCCACCTGTGGGTCGGTGAGCTGTGCATGAGTTTTCCTTATCTGAAAGGACTTCCCCACCTGCTTTCCTTCTAAGCCTAGAAAAATGCTTATTCTTATGTACCTTACGAAGGTATTATTTCCTCTGCAGAGATTTATCTGTACTCCAACTCTGAGAAAAAAGTTAAGCATTCCCTCTTTGTTGGGGGGGGAACAGCTAGTTGTCCAATCCATATTCCTTCTCATGTTCTATATTAGTTATCCATGGCTATGTAACAAATTACCCCAGCACTTAATGAAAACATCAGTAATTACTGATGATCTCACACTATTTCTGAGGGTCAGGGATTATTGTGGTCTAAATGTTGTGTCTCCCCCAAATTCCTATGTTGGTATCTCAGCCCTCAATGTGATCCTATTGGAAAGTGAAGTCTTTGGAAGGTGATTAAATCATGAGGGTGGAGCCCTTAGGAATAGGATCAGTACTCTCACTAAAGACACTGGAGAGCTCTCTTGCCCCTTCTGCCATAGGAAAATGTAGCAAAATGACAAAGGGTATCGCTAGAACTGAAAGGTAAATGTCTGCTGGTTTGTCCCAGATCTTCTTTTCTTGCTGATCTCAAATTTTATTCGAGGCAGCAATGTGGCCACTTTAGAAAGCTCACTTGTACCTCAGGTGGCCCTACACACCGTTCTTGCCCAGGACAAGTAGGTAGATAATGGCCCAGCTTCCTGTTCTGGGTTAGAAGAGGTTGTCTCCCTCCACATGGGTCTGTTAATCATCTTCACCTGTACCTGTTTCTCACACCCAGAACTTGCATTTGGTGTCTGGATGTGCAAGTTATCATCTCAGATGCAGGAAAAAGTCACAAATGAGGGACAGCAGAAGGAATGGCCAAAAGAGTCTGGTGCCTGGTGGCCTCAGGCGGCTTCTGTACCTGCCTGGGTTTGCCTAACTTGGCACTTCTTATTATTCAGAAGAATGACCCCTACTAGGCAAGGATGTCACTGCTGTCAGTTTCCTGTCACATGCACCTGTGCACAATCCTAATCCCAACACTGTCCTGTATCTTCTCCAATTTCTATCACTGTACACATCATGCTGAATTTTTATTACTTATTTACATGGATTTCTCCTCAAATCTTCAGTGAATCACTTGAGGGCAAACAATAGGCCTTACTTAGTCTTATACAGTAAGTTTTTATTAAAATGATGGGTTTTTATTTAAAAGAGACCTGTAATGAATTCTTTGAGCTTTGACTTCAGAGAAAAAGCTCAATAACTCTATTGGTGATCAGCAAATCCAGTCTCATCCAGATTTTCTTCCCACTGGTGCCAAAACCTGGGTCAGAGAAGAGAGACATCAAAGGCAGGGGAGGGGAAGATGTGTTTGATGTGGAAAAAAAAAGAGGGAGAGGTCTTTCCTGGGTTGACTACAAAGAAGCACTTCTGTGAAAGTGGCTGCTGGCTCGCCAGGTCATTATTTTTGCCATTCACCTTGCATGGGTCAGAGGACTTGAAGATAGATCCCTGAAGCCGGAGAGTCTAAGCTCATTGCAAGCATGACTCCAGCCTGTCCCTGTCCCCCTCCCCCCTTCAGAGGCCTCTGCCTCAAAGGACAAGGAGAGAATAGTCAAAGTTGATTCCAGAGTGACTAGGAGAACGGATTGTCATTAAGAGAAATTGGTGTTCAGGAGACCCAGGGCAGAGAACACAGTGGGCTTTCATCCACCATCCAAGTGGGGATGTAGTGCAGGCAGCAGGGACCTGACGTGGAGAGTTGTGAGGATGGCAGTGATCCCTAGTAAAGTGGGGACGGAAGTGATGCCCCAGGCGGGGGAGTAGAGCAAGAAGAGAAAAACCAATATGAACAGAACTTTGGGGAATCTCTAAACTCAGGTGAAAAAAGAGAAACAAGATTATTAGGGCAGAGAAACTATCCTGTATGATTCTGTAATGGTGAATTCAAGTCATTCTACATTTGTCAAAAGGGTACCCTAACGTCAGCTATGGACTAATCATGTTTTATCAGTATCAGCTTACCCATTTAAAAAAAAAAAACATACCACTCTGAGGCAAGATATTAATAATGGAAGGGGAGTGGTTGTGTGGGCATTCTCTATACTTTTGGTTCAATTTTTCTGTAACCTTAAAACTTCTCTAAAAAATAAGTTCTCTTACTTTTAAGGACTCCTTTGCATCGTTGGAGTAAATGTTTCAGAGTGCAGATTCCTGGGCTCTTTCCTCTGCCTCTTCTTTAAAATGTTTAAGGATGGGTCTGGGAATCCCATTTTGAACAAGATTTTCAAGATCATGATGCTGGTGAACAACTAGGAGGTACAAAGGGGAAACCAAAGATCGATAACGTAGTTGGTGTTAGAGAACATAAATGCATTTTCATGTATTTTATCCATTTTTCACTAATCCACAGGTATCTAGCCAGCTTTGGTGAATCTGGTTCTGTGGGAATACAGCAAGAATGGAAGAGCTCTGGTATCTCTCCCTGAGGCCCAACAGCAGGTCCAGGCTGGACACCCATGGCAGAGCATGGGCTCGTGACTGGTGCTGATACTGGTTGACTCTTAATGTCTGCGCTTTGGCATCCAGAAAGACCAGGGCTACAGTTTCAGCCTGGACATTTATTTCCTCTTGCCATGTGTAGATAGACTAAGACTCATGTCCTCAAGCACTCAAGTCCAAGTGCTGGGTGTGGATGACTTCTATTATGCTGGCTGGTGTTCTCACTCCATGAATGTGTCCCAGATGCGAGTCATTGGGTGAGCACCACAGAGGCCAGAACTTTTTTGTTTCCTTTCTTGGGATAACATTGTTTCCTCCTGCTTTGAGCTGACAGAGATCTCTTCTGATGTTGCCACTAACCATCTTCCAAATGAGATTAAAGTCTAAAATGCACATCTAGTGCTTTTTTTGGGGGGAGGGGTAGCTGGGAATCGAATTCAGGGCCTTGCAGAGCTTTATTCCTGTCTCAGTTTAGTGAATCTTACGAGTATCTTACAAGCAACCTTGTTTGTGATCTGTGCTCAGCAATCATCTTAGGGAATGAAATCTAGGGTTTTAGGCCAGGGCAGGGGATACGGTTTGGAGCTGGCATTGGGGCTTAAAGACTGTAACATTACTGCATTCAGCTGGATGTGATTCAGAGCAAGTCCAGACAGTCTTCCCTTCGGAGATCTATGCAAATCGGAACTACTTTTGCCAAGTGGCTTGTAGGCAGTTGGCTGCTAATGTGCTCATATATGGAATTTGGATAATAATGCGTCTTGCCCCCATCTGGACTCTCATTAAACACATGCTCCAAATGTTTGCCCTGCTGGTTTGATTTCCTCTGTCCTATTGAGACCTTGGTGGTCTTTCCTCAGTCTTTCCCTTCATGCCACACGTGGGATGCCCCTTACCAGCCTCCTCTCTGGCTGGACCAGATCAACCATTCAACTGCAGCAGCTGGTGAACAGCCAGAGTCTGTCTGTTCTATCACCTTCCTGGAGAGAGGCCGTTGTGATTCCAAGTAGCAGGAGCTCTGAAGTGGGGGAGGCCTGTTGCTTTCATTGGGGAGGTGGCGCTGACAAACCCTTGGTTGTTGGATGTAGCATGATGATGCAGATGGTGGAACAGTTGACCCTGGGCTGGGCCCTTTGCTGGGGGTGGGTGGAGGTGGGAGGAGGGGGCATTAAAAATGTGCATTAAGAGGAATCAATCTGGACTAGGCCAGGGTCTCAGCAGAAAGACTTCTGCATCTAAAGGTATTCACAGGTACAAATCTCACATCCAAAGGAGTCATTCTTTTGGGCTGAGACAAAACTGTTCAACAGAGCCCCCTTGTGGACAGTGACAATGTGCAGCAGTATATAAAGGCTCTGAAAAGTCCTGCAGCAAGGAAGCCTGTTTCTTTTAATTCTGAACTCCTTAATATTATTAAACTCATTATGTATATAGGATACCTATATAACATCATCATCATCATCCTGTATATAGGATACCTATAAAACTTAAATTGAGCAATATTATGAGTCTGCTATAACATTTTTGTCCTATATAAAGGATGATGGGATATAGTAGGTTAAACTGTGAAAACCCCTTTTCTACATTTTATATGTGCTTCTTGGGGGAACTAGTGAGCTACAAACTATCCTTTGAGAAATTACTGCTCTACGACTTTGATAATTTGCAAACCTCCTTTGCCTTAAAAATAAATCCATACCTGTGATCCCTAGTGATTAGTAATATGTCTAACATGAGAAAGTGAGAAGGGCTTCTTTTTTCTTTCTTTGGAAATGGCAAAAAAAATGGTACATTGATTATCATATGCTAAGTGCTTTAACAAACAAATCCCTAAATCTAGTGATCTTAAAATATTGAGATTTATTTTCCCATGCTGCCATAGTCCAGAGCTGTAAGTGGGGAGCTTACAGGGAAGTTCTCTGTTCCATGCAATGTCTGGGATTCACACTCCTGCCCCTGAGTGGCTTTGCCATCTTCAGGTAGAATTTCAAGGTCCATCTTGGTGTGATCAGCTGGCAGATGAGGGAAGAGAGAAAATGAAGGCACATTCTCTGAACTCTACGGGCCCAGAAGCCACCTAGTCAGCTCGGCTCACATTCCATAGGCGAGACTCTGCCCTGTGCCCCACCTACATGCTCGAGTACCAGGAAAGGTGGCTTAACAGTGAGCCCTGAAAAATGAACTGTGCAGCCAGGTGCAGTGGTGCATGCCTGTGATCCCAGCTACTCAGGAGGCTGAGGCAGGAGGATTGCGAGTTCTAGGCCAGTCTGGGTAAGTAAAGTTGTTTCAAAATACAAAAGGGATGGGGTATGGCTCAGTGGTAAAGTGCTACAATAATATGTGAAGGCCTGGGTTCAATACTGAAACAAAACAAAACAAAAAAGAAAGAAAAGAAGAAAAAAATGTACATAGGAAAGTCATTTCTACCATCATGAAAAAAAAATTGAAATGAGCTATTGAATTCCAACCAGATCCTAGTTTTGATGGAAGAGAATGAAGAGATGTTGAAGGCGGATCCTCCCAAGAAGAAATAGAGGCGGGCAGCAGAGTCATGGAGCCTGCAGAAGGTGGACTAAGAGATGCAGACAGAGTCTCTGACCTCTGTGGCTGGAAGATGCTGCTTTAGGTTCCAAGAAAAGATTGGATACTATATATTTTTTTTTTATTGGTTGTTCAAAACATTACAAAGCTCTTGACATATCATATTTCATACATTTGATTCAAGTGGGTTATGAACTCCCATTTTTACCCCGTATACAGATTGCAGAATCACATCGGTTACACATCCACATTTTTACATATTGCCATACTAGTGACTGTTGTATTCTGCTGCCTTTCCTATCCTCTACTATCCCTCCTCCTCTCCCCTCCCATCTTCTCTCTCTGCCCCATCTACTGTAATTCATTTCTCTCTCTTGTTTTTTTTCCCCTTTCCCCTGACTTCCTCTTATATGTAATTTTGTATAACAATGAAGGTCTCCTTCCATTTCCATGCAATTTCCCTTCTCTCTCCCTTTCCCTCCCACCTCTCGTCCCTGTTTAATGTATTTTTTTTTAGTTGTAGATGGACCCAATACCTTTATTTTATTTACTTATTTTGATGTGTTGCTGAGGATGGAATCCAGGGCCTCACAAATGCTAAGCAAGCACTCCACCACTGAGCCACAACCCCAGCCCCCCAGCCGGGCTTGAATCCTATTAAAGAAGCACAGGGGATAGGGGTGGGGGAGAAGGCAGAGGGTCAAAGGGAAACACATTCCAGGAAGGACACAGGGCCCCAGCTCCTGTGAGCTCCTCTCACACTAGGGAACAGTTCTCATTTTCTTTCTAATACCTATAGCTAAAGAGTATCCATTTCTCAGGCTGGGGTTGTGGCTCAGTGGCAGAGCACTTGCCTAGCAGGTGTGAGGCCCTGGGTTCGATTCTCAGCACCACATATAAATAAATGAATTAAAGGTCCATCAACAGCTAAAAAAAATTTTAAAAAAAGAATATGCATTTCTCTGAGGGAATATAAAGCATTGCTTTTGAAATTGACACAAACCAGGAAAGAGTTTTCTTTTACTCTTTTACCTTTAATTTTATAGAGTGTTTTTGTTTTACTGACCCTGTTACTATGGTTTTGATATGGTTTGGTCCCTCAAAGGTTTATGTGCTCAGAGCTCGGTCCCTAGGGTGGCAGTGCTGAGGTGGTAGAGCCTTTAAGAGGAGGGACCCACTGGAAGGTAATTAGGGCCAGGGCCTCTACCCTCATGCTTGTAGTGTGGGTGGGGTCTCTCAGTAGTGTTAGTTCTCACAAGAGTGAGTTCTAAAGGGAGGCCACCATATGTGATTGGTGCCTTCTAAATGCTGCCCTTTCCCATTGTGATGCAGCCAAGATTCCCTTGCAAAGAGACCAGCACCATGCTGTTTAGACTCTCCAGCCACCAAAATCATGAGCCTAATAAATCTATTTACTTTATAAGTTACTCAGCCTCAGGTATTTTATTACAGCACCACAAAAGGGACGAATACATCAGTGTATTCATATTATCAGTGATAATAGGCTGGAGTGGGAATTGGTCCCCTCACCAGTATTCTCTGACTCTGAGGAATTTTCTCCACTTACTTTAGTGATTCATATGAACAGAATCATTTTCAGTGTGTGCCATGAGGTGAAATATTGGGAACTGCCACCTGGGCTCAGCGTTGGTGATGGCTGAGGCACTGAGTGGCTCCAACCATGATACACTATGATCATCCCATCAATCACCTTATTGTACTTACAGGCTGATTTCCACAAATGCCTGCAAAACAATGTATAATCAAATTATAAATTATGGAAGAGCATGTGACAAGGGTAAATATGAGTTAGATCAGAAGAAGCCAAAAAAAGCATGTGGAGTAGACTTGAGTCAACTGCATATTCCACAGTTATGAATAAGATTAAAAATAAATTCAATATTCAGAAATAGCACCAGGCTTAGGACCAAAATGAGGCCTAGAAAAAAAGATATTGTTTTTCTTAATTGTCCAAACTCTCCACAACATTCTAACAGTGAGTGCACATTTTTTTTTTTGGTAGGACTTTTCTTTAGAGTGTCCTGTTTATGTTCAGGGTAAAACTCTGAAGTTCAGCTGGGAAAGCAGTTTGGGAAGGGGTCCAGGGATATTGTATGATAAGGTGTTCAACATCATGGAAAATCCACAAAGTGCAAACGAAAACGTATTATCACTTACCAGCTATGGGATCGGCAAAAATCATAAAGACTGATTTGAAAGAATCATCATGCCTCACACTTTGGGTGAGAGTGTGTGGATCCCAACACGTCTCATCTTACTGTCTTGCATGGCAGCTTGGCAAGATCAAAACCCATCAAGATACATATAACCCTGTGGAAGACCCTTTCTAGAAATTTGCTGAAGGAAATAATCATGGGTGTGTCCAAAGATGGAGTTACAGGGATGTTCGTTGCTGTATTGTTTCTATTAGCTAAAAACAAGAAACGAGGGAATTAAACAAATTGTAGTTCACCCATAAAAGGGATAGGCATTATGCTGTCCTCTCTGAGTGAGGAATGTGAACTTTTTCCCCAGAAGGATCTCATGTTGTGATTCAATGCCACCACCTTGGTAGTAGTAGTGGTGGAATTTCCATTTAGGTTGCTGTATCTGCTTATCAAAGGAATGGCTTTCAAGGAACCAACCCATCTGCCACCCTTGTAGTTCTTCAGAAATGGCACTTTTTTTCTCTTCTGTCTGGTTTTGGCGGCTCACTTCCATGGTCACATCCTGGTTCTTGTCACCTCTAGGACCTTTTCCATAGAAAACAAATATCTCACTCTCTAACTTGGCTGTTCATCCTGTCCAGTCATTTCTTCCACACTCCTTCCTCCCCTTCTCTTTAATTTCTCTTAGAATTAATTGGGAGCATTGACCAGCTCCCCCTACCCCCATACACATACTTTCTCATCATCCATACCTATCTCTTATCTTTATTTCCTAATTGTTCAGTCCAGAATTCATGAAGATCCTCTTTTACATGCAAAATAACTTCATATATGTTGCTGTTTTTGTAAATGGAATTAACAAAACCCCAACCCTGCATCAACCCAACATCCACTCAACATCCACTTTTCCGAGCAAAATTACCAGAGTAAATCTGCAAAAATGTATACATTTCCAACTTCATAAATTCTGGAATAATGACATTGGCTTGGATCTCAATGAAGTGAAACAAACTTACTTCATTTCCTAGAGAGCTCACTCTCTCCTCCTCCACCATGGTAATTTCATTCCTTTTGTACAGTAGTCCTTCTTATCCACTGGGATATGTTCCAAAGTCCCCATTGGAGGCCTAAAACCAGGGGTAGTACTGAAATTTATATATAAGTGCTGTGATACTTCAATAGTCAACCAGAAAACTGAGATGACTACTAAGTGACTAACAGGAGGGTAGTATATACAGTGTGGATACCTGGACAAAAGGATGATTCATGTCTCAAGCAGGACAAAGTTGGACATGATGAGATTTCATTACACAACTCAGAATGGTATGCAATTTAAAATTTATGGATTGTTTATTTCTGGAATTTTCTGCTTCATATGTTCAAATCATGTTTGATTACAAAAACAAGGAAAGCAGAACTGTGGATAAAGAGGGGCTGCTGTATTCTCTTTAAACTTTTCATTCTCTCTAAACTCTCTTTTGGTTCTACTGTAGCTCTTCCTCAATTTCAACCTCATAGTGGTAGACCAGATGGACACTGGTGATGATCCAACCCCCTACCTGCACCCACATTCACCTTCCTTTTCTTGCTTCCAATCACAATGGAGGAAAAATAGTAGATCTTCTGCCACTGCCTTCTCAGGGGCCTTCATCAGGTAGTCCCCTACTTCTCCTTCATCTTAGCCTCTCCTCTCTACTGCATCAGCCTCCAATCACACAGCCTCTCAAGTCTTTGAGAAACAAAGCAAAATCAAAGCCAGAAAGATCAGCAAACAAATCCAGCATTGAAATCCATCAGTGAGCCCAGTGGCAAGCCCAGCATTGTAGCCCACACTCTGGAACTGGCTGAACTCCAGGAGAGGAATCTATTGATGACAGCCTCCCTCTAGGGGGTCTATGGCAGCAGAAGTATGTCACACTGTGGGCCAGCCACTGCTGAGGTTTTCCCTGTTGGTGCAACTCACCCCAGATTTTACACACTAAATGCATCCTGTCAAAGGTGGGCCGTGGCTATTTCCTTACCAGGGTGGGTTGTGCTGGTGTCAGGCACACAGGAGACCTTCCAGGATCACGATGGAGTGCTGTGTTGGAAGAGGCGAGGGCCCTCTGAAGGCTTCTTAGAAAAGGGCTAGAAGTATATTCCTTGGACAGAGTTGGGGCTGCACTTAGGTTATATTATAGTGGGACAAAAACCATCCAGGAAGGGAGGCCCTCAGCAGGATGCCACAAAGGGGACCCATGTAAGCTCTGCTGGAAACACGTATACAAAGATTTTGCCACATGGGCTAAGGCAATGTTTCTCAACGTGTAGCCCACAGGCTCCAAAATCTCCTGGGGGCATTTGGAAAAATATTTAGACTCCGGGACTTCCTCACGTAGAACCAGAATCTCTGGGGTGTGTCTGTGAAATCTGCATTTTAAAGAGTTCCCTAGGTTACTCTTCTATGCACCCAGGGGCCTGGACTTGAGAATTGAAGAAATGATCTTCAGTGACTCGGTTCTCCTCAGACTGGCTTTGGTTTTCTTTAGGAAGACACAGGAGAGGAGCAGCTCAGCCTTCCCTGCCTTATTCCTGGGAACTTCACCGGGTGAGGGAGGCATCCTCTCTAACATTCATGTCTTGTGAGACTAAATAGGTATGAACAATATATAAAACCTCCTACTAGGAGCACATCAGTATCCCTGCCCCACACGCAATGGGTTCTAAACATGCAAAAATTCCTATAAGGCCTGATATGTCAAAGAGAAAAACATTCAAATGCAATAACTCTTGCATACAATGTCACAGAACTGTAGTCCTGGGGAAGGGTTAACCCTCTTCCGTCCAGGTAAGTTATCATTATTATTATTGCTGTTTCCTTCTCTCTCTCTCTCTCTTAATCTATTCTTTAAAGGGCTGGGAAGTCATTCATCCATGGAGCTGGTGGGAGTGAGATTTCAGGCAAGGAGGGAGTTCAGATGGTGGTTTAGAGGCAGCTTCAAGGACAGCCAGGGGCAGAGAAGGGCTGGAGGGAGGGAGGGCGTCTGAGCAGGTCTCCCATCTGTGGGGTGGCCTCTTACCATGCCTCCTTCTCTGTCAACATTTGTCTTCCTGGACGTTTAAAAAAAAAAAAAATCCAAACAGGGTCAAATAGAAGAAAAGGAAGGCAAAAAAAAAAAGAGGAGGAGGAAGTGGGATATGAGAGGGAAAAGGAGGAAGAAATCTTTTTTAAAATGAAAAGAGACCAGAAGGCCACAAAGAGAATAGAACTAAAATATTGTCAGGAGTCCCAGGGGGAAAAAAAAAAAAAAAAGAACAACGTCAAAGAAAAGAATAAAAAGTATTGGTTAAAAATAAAATCTGAAATCTTTGTAAGATAAGGTACATGAGATAAAATGGGTGGTATTTAAAATAAAAGATTAAAAAGCCTTGGAGCTAACAAGACAAAAGGTTAAAAGCACAGAGCAGAAGAGGTAAAATATTAAGATAAAAGGCTCACGAGATGAAAAGCTGAGAAATGTCAGCGCCGGTGGCAGTAACCATTAAGTTCAGGGATTCAGAACTGAAAAGTCTATGAGACTTGAGCAGTCCTTTGGAGTCGAGGTCTTCGGGACAACAATGGTTCTCCTGGTGGCTGCTGCAGATCTTCTGGTGGCTTCCGTGAGCGCCTGTCCTGGAGCTCCTTGCTGCTACCTGCTTCCCTGTCTGGAGGTTTCTTCCTGAGCTGTGCCCATCACTGGCACTTGGCTTGGATTTCGGAACCTAAGGTTCTCTGCACACCGACAGTGTTCCAGGCTCTTTGGTCTAGCCCAGGAGACTCAGCATGAATCAGGGCCACATCTTCTGACCTCTTCTCTGCCCATGTGCCTAGGAGTAGAACCACACAGAGCAAGCTGAGGGCACCTCAGGCCTCTTTGCCTCCATATTTTCCAACCCCTTTGCCTGGAATGCCATTCCTCTCTTCTTCTGCCTGGTGAGGTTTGATCAATCTTATAAAACTTAGCTCATGGGCTGGGGATGTGGCTCAAGCGGTAGCGCACTCGCCTGGCATGCATGCGGCCCAGGTTCGATCCTCAGCACCACATACCCACAAAGATGTTGTGTCCGCCGAGAACTAAAAAATAAATATTAAAAAATTCTCCCTCTCTCTCTCTCTCTTAAAAAAAAAAAAAAAAAAACTTAGCTCAAGAGTTAATTTCCCTGGAAAACCTCTTCTTCTGAATCCTACCACATCGTACTCTTCCACCCCTGGTTCTGCTTGGTTTTCCACTGCACCACAGAAAAATTGTTGATTGGCTTGTCTGTTCTCTCCAGGAGACCAAAGGTCAGGGACCACTAGCTAATGGAAGAACAATCACAATAAAGCTCAGTCCATTTTCTCATCATATCCTCAACCGCCCTACAAGGTAGGCCCCGAGAGCCACATTTCACAGTTTAAGTAACAGAAGCTTAGTCATTTGATTCTTTGAAAAATCCTCATGGACCTCTGTCATAGTCCACTAGGTGCCATTATAATAAAATACCTGAGACTGGGAAATTTATGAAGAAAAGAAATTTATTTGACCACGGTTCTGGAGGCTGGGAAGTCTAAGATCATGTCACCAACATCTGCAGAGGACCTTCCCTTTGTGAAGCATCATCTCATGGCGGAAGCCAGAAGCCAAAGAGAGGGAGAGAGCGTGAGTTCGAGAGAGGCTGGACTCACTTTTAAAACAACCCACTCCTGTGATGACATTAGCCCATTTAGGAGGACAGAGGTCCTGCTGTACTGTTGGGGTTTAGTTTCCAACTTGTGAACTTTGGGGGAGACGTTAAGACCCTAGTACCTCCTAATCTGTGCTGGGCATAGGGGAGTCCAATAACTCGCCCAAGGTCACCCACCCATTTAGAAAGTTGTGAAGCCATTTATAGAATTCGAGGGTGATTCCAAGCCTGTACTGTTGTGGCTTGGCTTTCTCTCCTCAGCATATAGTAAGTGCTCAATACATGTTTGTCAAGCAAACACAGGGATACAATGAGAGTGGGGGGGGGCCCTGGGGTCCCCTCCTGCTTTCTCTGATAAGACTCTTCTAACAATTGCCATGAAAGCAGCGCTTGGAGGAGCTGTGTTTACACCTTGGGATCTTCCATGCCTCCTTCTAAATAAGGCACTTGTGTGTTAGAAAGATCCCAAAAGTAAACACAGGCTGCAGTAAAACTTTCCTGGGACTCTTTCTTTGAGCACACAGAAGGTAGAGTTTTGAAATTGTTGCAATTGCTGGGATTCATTTTTATGGTTCGAGAGTGGAATGTATAGTTTAAGCAAACACAATTAAATCCAAATTACCCGTGGCCATGCAGCCACTGGCTATCTTTTGGTATGGGGAAAGATAGGGCTTTGTATGGCTTTAAAATAACTGAAAAAAAGTATGTATATATATGTATATAAAAAGGCTCTGTCCCTTACCTTTCACTTTATGTAAATGTTCATTTAAAACACACTGAATTCCTGAGGAAGTTGCCCTCGTATTTGTTGATTTTTTAGATTTGTTAGTGTCACAAAGCATGAAATCTTATTTAAAAAGTCACAGTTCTTTTTGAAGAAAGATGCCCATGATTTGGCCACTCAGATTCCACGTTCGGAAACTAGATGCAGTGCCTGCCCCTTTGAAGGATTTTTTGTTTCCTAAAATATGCTAGGGTTTTTATTCCCTTCTCACTAAAGATTTTTCAGACAAGTGCAGGCAATTCGTTGTGGCTCATTTTAAGTTGATTTATACAGAGATTGTTGAAAGCCACCTCCACATTTTAAACATAGTGTTCCCTTTGCTTTGTGCTAAAGTGCCATCTCCATATGATTGGTGCAGACCATTTGAATAAAGTACCAGGTGGAAATCATCATTCCAATTATTCCTTTCCCATCACCTAAATGCAAACAGCAAAGTGGGAAGCCTTTTTCCATAGCTTCCCAAACAATAATAATAATAATAATAACAATAATAGCATGGAAAATCCTGACAGATACCTTCAGATGGCATAGTATTATAATGACCGTAACTGCTATAATAGGACTCTTTTACAGATGGCAGCCGAGCCAGATCAAACCCTTCATTAGTCCTTCTTAAAACTGTCATATACTTTCTCTTCTTTATGGTTCAAAATACAAAAGACTCTTTGTGCCTTTAGAAACTTAGCTGCAATTTCAAATAAAAAGAGAAGCACATTAACTGCTATTATGCATGAGCCATATCATCAGCATAAAAATGAATTTGTAATATTTTGCCACATGTGATGTATTATTGCCGGGCTATGTAAACAATACTGGGTCTGAAATTGAGCCTTGGGGACTCCCTTTACAACTGACAAATTGAGAAACAAGGCCATCAACTCTCACACATTGCATCCGGTGAGTTAAATAACTCAGCCAAGATCCATTTCCAGACCAGTCTGAGATAATCTCTGTCCTGTAATAATAAATCATAGTCGAGGGCGTCGGGTGCCCCAGGCAGATCTATAAACCTGTAAATACTGCTATGCTATAGAATTCTGATCTCTCGCAAAAGCTCATGCCAAACCATTCATGGGTTTAATCTCAGCATTGGTCAGAATTACATTCACACCTCCTGCCTACCCGTCAAAAACAGCCAGGTTGCTCTTTGGAAATACATCAAGGTAGCAGCCTGCTTTTTGTTGTTGTTGTTTTTGATGATGATTCTTCAGTTTTCCCATCTAAAATCATGGATTTAGTGAGATCTGGTATCTGCACTGGGAATCAGGTCATGGAAAGTTTTATTTGTTCCAGAGGAAGGAAGCAGAGAACCATTGCATGATAAAGCTAAGTTGCTGAGGATGTGACTCCATTGTCACAGAACCTTTTGGTAGGGAATAGCCTGGGTGATGTTGAATCTGCTCAGTTTGGTTTCCTAATTGCTTTTCTTCATTTAGTTTGGTGGCATGTGCACATACTCTCATGAGCTTCACTGTTCCATTGGTGGCTATGTTGGGCCCAGGAAATTAACATGAGTTGATTGTAAAAAGTCAAGGTGCTCTTTGACTTATGATGGGATGGCATCCTGATGAATCCATCATAAGTAGAAAATGGTATAAACTGAAAATTCATTTAGCTTGTTGACCTAGGTACCACCCAACCTCAGCAGCACAGTGCTGTAGAGTGAGGGTCTTTCCCTTATGATCTCAGGACTTCGGGCTCCTAGACACTGCCCAGCATCACAAGAGAGTACCTACTGCATATCACCAGCCCAGGAACAGATCCAAATCAAAAATTCTGAGTATGGTTTCTACTCATTGCTATTGCTTTTGCACCAGTATAAGGTTGAAGAATCACAGCTCAATTCATTGTAAATCAGGGGCCAATTGTATCTGGATGAAAACTGACTGCTGAAACTGAGTGTTAGGCGCTTCTCTGTGTGTTTTTGACCCTTCAGCTTGCCCTAAAATTCACAACAGAGTTAATCAATTTCTCCTCTCGAGCTTTTCTACTCATCTGAGGAACTCAGTGCACTCATGAACTGGAGGGCTGCTGGTGAGCTTGCTTGGTAGGGGTTCTGTAGAGAGAATTTGGAGTTCTAGATAAGAAACACATATCTTATGCTTAATATCGGAGGGAGAGAGAATTAGCATTTGTCAAACACACAAGGAATTCCAAGCACTGCGCTGCTTATGCTGGACATGTTATTTTACTTAATGCTCATAGTAACCCTGCCAGATCATATAACCCTTGTTTATGTGAGAACAAAACTCAGAGAGGCAACGTCACTTGCTTAAGCACACATCGTTAGCTAAGTGACAGAGGTGGGAGTTGAAGTTGGTGGGATTGTAGGTCTATGCTTTTTCTCCTATGCCTCACTGCCTACAAGAGTGATATCTTAAATTTATGTGACACCTTTGTCTTAAGGTTAGGTAGGCAAATAGAATTTATGCCAAATTCAGTTGATGAGTAGTAATGCCTGGAATGCTATGTTGAAAAAGATTCTTATTGGGCAAGATATCTGGCTGATTAATGATGTCTGCCAGGAGTGCTGCTGGGGAGGATGGCCGCACACCTGACTGGGCTGTGTTTGCTGGCTCCTCCTCAGGTTACTAGGAGACACAGTCCATCTTCATGCAGAATTGTGCCTGTGTGAGCTTTGTGTTGAGCAGCAACCTATATGCACAACTAACCTTGAGTTATAGAATAACAACAATATATCATTCACATTCGTTGGGAAGAGGCATCCATCAAAAGAATTCCATCTCCCACTGGCTACTCTAGGAACCATCAAGTGCGGGCAATCAGCATAGGGGTTCATGGTCTTAGAAGTTGAACACTCCTAATGACACCTTGGCAATACTTAGGCCATTTTTCCCTTAAAACTGATCTTTAGAGATCAGTTATTTTCCGTTTTCTTTGTTGGAGAAGTGAAAAGTGAGACCTAAATAAATCACCCAGACAAGGTCAGAGGCTGAAATCCCAGATACTGTGGAGGTTGAGGCAGGAGGATCACAAGTTCCAGGTTAGCCTTGGCAATTTAGTGAGACCATGCCTCAAAATTAAAATAGATAGATAGGTAGATAGAAAAAAAGTTTGAAGATACCCAGTATGTGCAAGGCCTTGGGCTCAATCACTCACATTGCAAAAACAAAACAAAAACCAATGTTGGGCTATAACCCATGATTGTATCATTTATAAAAGCTTTGTGGATGGCTTACTGGTGACTATTTTCTTTTCTTTTTTTTTTTTTCAGTTTTGCTTGTTCAATTTTTTCCTTTTTAAGTTTATTTTAAATTGACTAATTAAAGTTCTACATATTTATCCTATACAGCTTGTGTTGAAATGCACAGCCATCGTGGAATGGCTAAATCAAGCTCATTCACACATGCATTGCATTGCATGCTTCTCATGGTTTTGTGGGGAAAATTAAATTCTATTCTCAGCACTTTCTAAGAACGTAATATGTTGTTACTAAGTACAGTCACCATGCAGTCTGATCCATCTCTTCCTAACTGATATTTTGTGCTCTTCTCTCTTGACATTTCCTTTAGCTCTTTCTCCCCATTCTTTGACTTTCCTCAAAACAAGGCAACCACTAATAGTTGGAAAAAACACCTCCACCAAAACCCCCCTTGATTACCATTATGTTTTCCCTCACAGACCCTATATTTTAAGCACTTTGGTTTAGAAAACAAACTTCACTTAATATTAAAAACTCATTTTCCGATTTTCATTCCTTGAAGAGAACCCATCAGAACTTCTGCACAGAATCTGATGTTACCAGATCAGTTGTGTTTCTTTAGCTAAAAACAAAGAAATAGAGCGTTTTAGATAGAATGCCTGTGCAAAAAAGAATGGAAATTGTCCATTAATATGCATTGTGGCCTTTGATGATTCTAGGAAGGGGGCTTCCAACCCAGTTTGAGAACGAAATGATTAATTCTGGGTGCCTGAGTAGAGGTTTTGTAAATACATCTACTTGATTCCCTTTCTTAGTCCAGTTTGATCATAAATTCAAACTCCAATCCCAGAATTACAGTCTCCATTTCAGATGCTTATTTGCACATGAGTAATTCTAGGGTCTTAGCACTTTCTGGGAAAATGAGGCCACTTTGAGTTTAAATGAAATCACCAAAGGACTTGTATGATTAATTGGCAATAGTAAAAGAGATTGGAACTCAGAACATTAGGATCGCTCATCATTTTAACAATTAGACCACACTTCCTCCCAGATACAAACCCTTAAGACCATCAATTAAAAATGAACAGGTTTTCCGGCTGTAAGATTTTAGCTTTTATTTCATTTCCAGTTAGCCTGGAAACCAGCAGTGCAGATGTGTCTGAAAGAAGCAAAGATGGTGAGATCAAATGCTTAAGGCCGTAGAGACAAGTTCTGCTCCAACATGAACTGGAGTTTCACTATCCTGGGGATTAACACAGGCTAGGAGCCTTGATTCTTCCACGTTATTTCCCATTGTTGAGTGAGCACTATAGTTCTAGGGCCGATGGTCCAGAATGCCTTAGAAATCAAAATTTGTGAGTCCAGTTAAAAAGCCTGTTATAGTTTTATTTTTTCCACTGATTCAGGGAAGATATTTCTTATAAAATTAAGCTTAGAAGTGAAAGTTTTAAGACAAAAGCAATTTCTCATCAGTATTTGCATATAAAGCAATCCCAGCAGTCCTGCAATCACCACTCCTGACAAATCTGTCCTTGTCTGAACATCTTCCTAATGGTGTTTCCCAAACCATGTCTAGATGTTGAGAATTCCAGAGGAGAGCAAAGGACAGTTATATTTGAAGAACCACCAACTAGCCCAGAGGCTGATGGTTTAGTCAATGAAGATCCAAAATACATGACCACGTTGCAGGGACATAAAATTGAGGACCAACTGGGATTCAGAAAACGAAGAACGTGGGAACCAGTGAAATTTGGGAACCTGCAAAAGAAAGGAAGACTTCATTCAACTCCCCAGAATGGTGCTAGGCGTGATCAGGCTGCAGCTAGATGTCCCCCAGCTGCCATTCAGGCATAATCCAGGATGGGAGGCCCGATCTAGCACAAAAAGTAGGGACATCTCTACAGTTCGGTGACTTTCCTTTCCAAAATGCTGTGTCTGGCTTGGATAGGAAGACGTTTGGAGAAGTCAATAAATCCAGCCCACTACTCTGGCTTTTGTCCAGTTCCTCTCACCTCCCTGAGTAAAGTCTCAGAGCAACTTGAAGCTTAAGAGAGAGGGAGATCAGTCTTACGGCTGTGGAAAATATTGGATGGTGGGATAGTTGACCCAGCATGGTTGTAAAAATCAAAGAACTGGGTTAGATCAGTTCTCTGTCTAACTAAGATGGTACAGGTACAATTAGCTCTATGAGCCTCTGTGAATCTGTCTGTAAAATAGGGGCTACAGTAGTATGTTTCTCAAGGGATTTCTCTTGTTTGGATAACATGGGTAGTGTAGGTATCATCCTGAGCTACATTATTTTGAATTATCAGTAAACAGTGATACAGAGAGAGGTTCTCCTTCCTGTTTGGGGGGTTAAAAATTGTAGCCAGTCATTATTGGGTCTCCTTTTGTCTTGTTTCTCTCTCTCTCTCTCTCTCTCTCTCTCTCTCTCTCTCTCTCTCTCTCTCTCCACACACACACACACCCCTAGGGTTTTTACACAGAGTGTTCCTTTAAAGCTGTATTGTGATTAATCCTTTAGGGTTTGGTGAAATTTGGTCTCTCTGTTTGGCTGGCTGATAAGTTCATAATGGCCTTTAAAGGACTGGAGGAGGGAAAATAAAATGCTGAACCAGTTTTTTTTTTTTTGTACTGAAATGCATCATTTTTGTGATAATCCTTAAGAGTCGATGTTTTCATGTTGCCTGCATGCGTGTCCTGAGCGTAGCCAAATACAGTGACATTACAAAGACTATGGTATGGCAATGTGATGATAATTTTCGAGCACTACGCTAAGTGTCACATACACGTGATCTCATCTAACTTTTCACTAAGACCCTAAGAGTTAGCTCCTCTTTGGCTACACATTTGACCACTAAGGGAATTGGGGCTGGAGACCTTACGTAATTTGGCCAAGTGCACAGAGCCAAAATGCGCAGAGCTGGGATTTGAACTCAGATCTGTGGAAGTCCAGACTCTTAACCGCTCACTTTCCTTCACTATTTCCCGCTCTGCCATGCTGCCACAAGCTGCATAATGATACTAGAAGACTGACTTGGCTTCAAACTTCAGGATGGGGACCTGAGAACATGAGTCATCATATGATCTGTGAAAAGAGTCGCCTATTACCACCTATTCTAGAAAGGGGATACTATATGACTCCAAGCTCAGCAGGGTGAATACCCAGCCCTTCTCTGTGACCTCTGCTTGTTTTCCTTTGATTTCATGACTCTGGCTGTCCTATATTTTGTAATTTAAGAGGGTTCATCAAAAGTTCATCTTAGCTATCCCTCTGCCTCTTAGAAGCTCCATCAAGAGCACAGAAAGATCAGATTTTCACCATGGAGTGCAAATGTATTGAGTGTCACATGTAATGATAACTCTTGACTCTTACTCCCTCCCTGTGAAGTAAATAGCATGCTCACCACTCTGTAGATGAGGAAATCAAAGCTCAGCTAGGTACTGGACATGGCTGAGGTCAGACATCTAGTTAGTGGACAAATTGGTATTGAATCTTAGGTCTAAATGAATCCTGTGCACTTGGTTTTCATTTACGCTGCATCTCCACCAGTAGCAATTTGATCCTACAAGGACATTTGGTAATGACTGGAGATATTTTTGGTTGTCACAACTTGGGAAAGCTACAGGTAACTAGTGGGTAGAGGCCAAAGATGCTGCTAAACCTCCTATGATGCACAGGATTGTCCCCCAAAGAATTATGTGGTCCCAGTGTGTAGGGCTGAAGATGAGAAGCTGGCCTAATGATATACGGGGAAGCCAAGTGCTGCAGTGGAGAAAAGATCAGGGTTATAAATGCTAGGCCAGCCACAGAGAGCATATCTCATCCCTCAACTCCGCAGAGGAGCAATGATTATCCTCATTGCATACAGAGGGAAAATGAGGTTCAGAAAAGGTGACTTTCCCGGGATACTGGGGTTGAAATTGACACTGAGGGTCTCTATCCAAACCCAGGGGTTTCTGTCTTTGCCATAACGACCCTACCCTGGGCCCCTCCTGATTGAATTTGGTTTACCTAAATTTTGTTTAGTTAGTCAGTGGTTCTCAAGCCATACCATGCTTCAGATTCACATGAAGCCCTGTGAAAACACAGAGCCCTGGGCCTCCCCACACAGGTCCTGATTCAGAAGTCCCTGGCAGGACCCAAGAATTTACATTCCTAACAAGCTCCTGGGTGGTGTCCACTGTGCCACTGGACTGGGGACCACACTCTGAGAAGGGCCAAGTTAGGTCCTCAGTGTATTTTCTTTTCGTCTTCTCTTTGGAGTTTTGTCCTGTCTCCTCCTGGCATCTCCCTCCCCCAAATGTCTGGGGACACAAATTCAGAGTGCTGAATTTGCAGCCTGGCTCCCACAGACAGGCTGAGGCTGACAGGCTAGTGAAATATTAGCGGAACATGTGACACCTACAGCCTTAGGAAGGCTGGCTGCAGACCTCAGCCAGATCACATGCGTTACTGGCCCAAGTGTTTCATTCCGTCTCTCGGGAGTGAATTAACATCATTTGCTGGTGACATAGGCGGTGAACTCGTTCTGGGTCTCGTCTAATCTGGGTCAGAGAGCACGTACTGGTCTGTCATCTGAACACTGAAACCTCTCCCCGGCATCCCCTGGGGGACCGAGGCTGCCCTCCCTGCTAGAGGCAAGAGGATGGAGGTGCAGATGGAGGCCTGTCCCCTGTCCCTTTGTCTGGCAGCTGTTCTCCTCGCAGGGGTGACTGCCTCCCAGGTGGTCTGCTTAAGGGGCTGGGATTTATTTATTACCTCTGAATGCTTGCAACATCTGATGTGCCCGAGGTCCAGGAATTTGTGATGAATGTACAATCCGAGACATATGCTATGCTCAGACTAGCACTAAAGAGGCCAAGAAGGGCAGAGAGAAAGGAGTATTTATCGGGCCTGACTGTGGGCTAGGCACTTCCTGCTTTACAACCATCTCATTTAATTCTCCTAACAGTCTTGCAAATTAGCTCTTCTTACTTGTAGGAAGAAACTGGGGTTTGGAGAAGCTGACTGCCTTACCTAAGCCCTACGGCTTGTGAGTGGAGGCGGCAGGAGTTCAGCCTGGGGTAATCTGACCCCAACAGCTGTTATCTTTCCATTTAATGAGGGGGGCTGAAGTCTTGAGGTTCAGGGGAGGTAAGGATTAGCCCTTGTGATTTATCGAGCAGTTCTTAGACCAGTTTTGACTTTAGCTAACCTTTGTCAAAGAATTTCGAAAAAGCACCTCTTATTTTGGTTGGTATGGAGAGATTTAGAACAAGGGGAAATGAATCAGTACACTCTGTGAGGAGTTTGTCCCCTAGTTCGGCATGTGACAAATGTAGAGAACATTCCCCTCAGAGCTTGGGTGGAGAGGCACAGTAAATCCCAAAAGTATTGAGGAAATTTTAGAAGAAGGATAATACAGGATATTAGGAAGTTGAGGCTCCATCAGAGTACAGATTGAATTCATTTGCCTCTAAACCAGAGTTTACCGTCTCTTCTTATCTTAGATACAGACAGGATTACTCTACTTCTTTACTCTTCTCCACTCCCCCACACCCCGCCCCATCTCTCTCTCTCTTTTGTAGGTGGGACATACTAATCAATTTTCTCTGTACAGTTTGCCTGACTTGTGGAAATAAAATAAAAATATATCTTTGTAGTTTCATCCTAGTCCAGAAAAAGATGAAAGAAATAGCTCAAGGGATTTGCCAATCCACAGTCTCTGTGGTCCCCAGTGCTTGGGTCTTAAGTGCAAACGAGAAGGACACTGGAATTGGCAAGACTTATTTAGCATTCACTCATCTTGAGCAAATTGTGACAACCATGGGGTGGGAAGAACCAAACTTTTAAACCACTTTTGTGGATAATTGGCCTTAAGCCTCCTAATCCCATAATATGCTTAGTGGTGTCTACAATAGGCCTGACTTCCAGCACCCTCCATTTGAAATTAGACCCAATTCACAACATCAAAAATAATACCTTTCATTACTTAATGCCCGTGAAGCATTTTCAGTCACATTATCTCATATAATCCTTAGAACAACTCTATGAAGGAGATATTTTCATCTTCAATTTATAGACAAGGACACCAAATCTTGAAAAAGATCACGTATTTATCAAGGGGCAAAGTCTCAGCTCGCATTCAGACTTGAAGTCCTATCTGAGTGCTTATTTACTGTACTCCTATCCGCCTCTGCTCTGTAAATTTGACTTTGGTCTTTCAATTTAGTGATTACATTCTGTTTAAAATAACTTTCACCCTGATAGAAATTAAACCCAGATTCTTCTTTAAACTATAGAAAAATTAGTAAGAGAAAGAATTGAACTACCTTAATTGAGACAATCAATGTTGTATTTTTTTTTCTTGTCTATTGAATCAGCACCTGTTTATTTTGATTAAGTTCAAATTTCTTGTCTATATTTTAGTTTCGTCGCAGCAGGAGCACCTAGTACAGTATTGAGAACCTTAGAGTTGCTGTAAAGAGGTGTGCTGAATGGATGGGGGAGATAGAATAATGCAAGCATGCATTCATAGACTTGTCTGGAACACAAAAGAATTAAGAGAGATTGTTCTTGCCCTTGAAACACTTGCCATCTAGATATGACAAGATTGTTGCCACTGCAGGTTTTTGGGACAACTGACAAAAACATAAGGAAATACTTGAACCTGAAGTAGATCATGTGATATGAGTGTCATCTGTCAGTGCTGAGGATGTAATTGAGCAACACAAATAAGCCTCAGTCAGGAGCCAGTTCCTTGGGGTCACAGTCTTCATTTAGCTGAGTTTTGAAGAAATGATGCTTGTGCTTGGTAGCCAGGCATATGGCTGTCTCTGGTCTTTTCCAAAATGATGGTCCACAGAGAGCAACTGGGTCTCTATTATGTGAAAATTTGAAATTACTTATATTCAGACAATTTTCCCTCAGTGTTTGTTTCCCTTGAGTGAGAACAGTATATATAGTGGGCTTATAAAACCTATTCTCTTAAACCATTTATTGAAAACATAAACGTGGTCTGTGTGTCTGAAGAGTGCTGCTTTCTAGCCACTTGGGGAAATACAAAAGGAAATGAAAATGGCTGCTTTCCGGTTTAAGCCTTGGGAAAAAGAAATGCTGTGAGCTAAATAATTTACAGATTAAATATCTGAGTGCTAAGGAGCAGGTCAGCTGTGTTGCTTTTAGAAGAATAATTTACAGATCTACTTAGCTTTTAAAGTCCTGCTGTGGCATTTGGGAACGTACTTTTCCATTGATAAGTAATACTGTAGTGTGATAGATGAGGGAACAATAGCATGAGTTCGGCTAAATAACTATTCTTAATGTTTGTTTAACAGATAAAGAAGCCAGGTGACATTTTACATCAGCGTGTTGTGCAATGCTGCAAAGCTCGCAGCTCCATGCTCTAGCACAGAAAAAATGAGAAATTCCCAGGGAAACTGCATTGGCACTTAGAAAAGGCTCTCCAACACTCGTTGGATTCCTGAAACACCTCTTCCTGTGGTCTTTATGATTTAGTGGAAAGAACATGGACTTTGAAGTCATATCTATGCCCAAATCCCAGCTCTACCGCTGCCTTGATGTGAGGCTTTGGGATATTACTTAACTTTCATAAGCCTCTTTCCTCTCCTTCTAGATGGGACTAATAATAGGTAGGCCACAGGGTTGATGAGAAGATGAGAACATTACACGGGCAGAGTGGTTTACATAAAACTGAGGGCTAGTGGACATTCCACCTATCCATTGTGGCATTGTGTTGGAGGTCGGAGAAAACAAGGATGATGAAGACAGTCTCTGTCCTTGTAGAGCTAATAGTTTAGCAAAGAAGATAGACTGAAAATAAAAGTAAACGTCAAAATATAGAATCATGATAAATTTAGCCAAATGTTGTAAAGGGTGTGAAGGCTGAGACCGAGAGGATTCAGGGTAAGTGTGAAACTTCTCATGGAGTACGAGAGGGAAGTCCTTTCTGAGCAGGTGGCTTTAAACAGAACAACAGCATGAGAACAAGCCAGCTACTGAAGGAGTGGGGGGGATAAAGCATTCCAAGCCGAAGGAGCAGCTTGTGCAACTTCCCTGGGGCAGGAACTAGCTTGGAGTGTTCCAGAAATTGGGTGAGATCAGTGGTTGAGAAGGGGTAAACCCTAGAGATGAGCCAGGAGAGTGAAGAGGAAGCAATGAGGAGGAAGAGGTCAGCCATGTGGCTCACTGGTCTCATATAGCCTTGAGGGACACTGGATTTTACTGTAAGTTCAGCTTCCTCGTTCATTTCCTTCCCTCTTCATAATAATTTCAACAATTATTTAACACAAAGAAACTGCTGGCTGTCATCTAATTTTGCAGGAATTCGAAGGAGTATGTGCTCCAAGGATTAGGAAAAAGTGCCAATGTGGCCAGAAAGCACATCGGATTGCAAGCTTCATCCCTAGGACCTGCGGGGAGGGGCTGCTGGTCCACTGTTGGCTTCTCTGTCAGAGCAGCAAGGGGTTTGGTGCTCCTCCAGGCCTGCTGCCTCAGTAGGTAACTAGGAAAAGCAGGTCTGCCTAGAACATGGTTTTGAGGTTACTGGGAGAAGGGTTTAAATGCCAACTTATTTCTAGGAAAGTGTCCCGGGTACTTTCCTCTTCAGCTTTAATCTTGGGCTGGGGTATGGCTCAGCAGTTGAGTGCTTGCCTAGCATGTGTAGGGCACTGGGTTTGATCCCCAGCACTACAAACAAGCAAAAACCAAACCAACGAAAAACCCTTCCTAAAACTTCACAGCTACCTGTGAGGTAGTTATTCTAGTCAGGTTTTGCATATGAGAAAATCTGAACATGTTGGCTAAGAAAGTGACCATTTGGAATACCTACTTTGGGAAATAGCTAGACATGACAGCACACACCTGTAATCCCAGAGACCAGGGATGCTGAGGCAGGAGGATCTCAAGTTTAAGGTCAGCCTCAGCAACTTCATGAGATCCTCAGCAACTTTGTGAGGATCTCAACAACTTAGTGAGAACCTCTCTCAAAAAAGAAAAAGGAATGGGGATTTGGCTCTCTGGTTAAGTGCCTCTGGGTTCAATCAATCTCCAGTACCAAAAACAAACAAACAAATAAAAAACAAATAAATAAATAATAAAGGAAAAAAATCTAACTTTATTCTGAGAAGTTGAATTTTCACATGCCCCTACAATCTCAAATCTCAAATGCTTAACGTATTCCCAAAGTTAATTACCACAAGGAGTACCAGGAATCATGTATAAGAATGTTCCAAGTAGTGTTGTGCTTTATAACAAAGATCTGGAAATAATACAAATGCCCAACCTCAGGGAACTGAAGAGCTTATGGCATAATTGTACAACAGAGTATCACACAGCAGTGAAGCGGGGTGATCTGCAGCTACCCACGAGAATGCAGATGCAACTCGACCACAAGTTAAATGAAAAGAAGTCCCATCACTTCTTAGAATATTCTGTTTTTTACAAAGTTCAAAAGTAAGCAAAAATGAACCTGCATTACTAACTGTATATCTATATGATCAAACTCTCCTAAACAAAGGAGTGACAATCAGGAATTCTGGATACTGGTTAATTCTGAGTGAGAAGACAGAAAAAAGAACAGTAGAGTATAATGGTGGGTTCTCCACCTGAGCGATGGGTTCCAGGTATTCATGGCATTATAACTGAATGCATGAATGGATGAAGGAACCAGTAAATGAATGAATGGAATAAAAGTCCACCCTACTTGGACCAATGATGACAGTGTGTTATGTGTTGAAGATAATGAATAATTTAAACTCTGCAGTGGAATCCTATTAAAAGAACAAAAGGGGTGAAAAAAGACCCTTATGGTATTTTCATTGTTCTAGGATACTTGAATAAAAACAATTATTTGATAACTTACACATAACACATTTCAGAGCTACTTGTGGTAGTTTCATTTTTTGTCTATCTTCATCACTGTACCCATACTGTATCAGTATTTTGGATTTTTATGGTTTATTGTCTGGTTTTTTTTTTGTTCTCTTCAATCTTTTTTGATCATGTACCCAATAAAAAAAAGGGTCTTCTATGGTCATTATCTTTTAATTGATTGGTAAATTATGTATTTATTATTGTCAATATACCAATATATTTTTCCCATTTTAAGTTAAAATGAAAAGTAAATAGAAGTTCGAGTGATTTCTTCTCCCAATCCAATAGATTAGCTTGTGCGCCGCACTTTGGTGATGCCTGTTATTGCTAAGTCATATTATACAAGGACTTGGCTTTTGTATTTTCATGTCTCCCCCACTCCTCAACATTCAATTTCTTATTTGATGCTCATGACAGCTCTAAGAGGCAAGAAGGCAGGCACTGGTCTAAACATGGCACCAATGGGCAAAGGTAAGCCTAGAGAATTCTTGATTCTGCCACTGGATTACCAAGAGATGGCAAAGGAGGCGGATTTCCTGGCCTCTGCCCAGGCTTTGCCTACTCTATTTGGGAGTTTCTGATCTAACACTAATGGTGTCCTATGATTCTTTTTTTATTGACTTTTAAAAAAAAAATGACAGTGGAATGCATTAAAGCAATCATGAAATTCATCTGGAAAATTAAGAGACCCAGAATAGCTAAAGCAATCCTTCGCAGGAGTAGTGAAGCAGGTGGCATCACTATAACCATAACTTAAACTATACTACAGAGCAATAGTAACAAAAACAGCATGGTATTGGCACCAAAACAGACTGGTAGACCAATGGTACAGAATAGAGGACAAAGAGACTAAGGCACAAAATTACAATTATCTTATATTAGACAAAGATACCAAAAACATACATTGGAGAAAAGATAGCCTCTTAAACAAATGGTGCTGGAAAAACTGGAAATCCATATGTAACAAAATGAAATTAAACCTCTATCTCTCACCATGCACAAAACTCAACGCAAAGTGAATCAAGGACTTAGGAATACAACCAGAGACCCTGTGTCTAATATAAGAAAAAGTAGACCCTAATATTCATCACGTGGGATTAGGCCCCAATTTCCTTAATAAGACTCCTATAGTGCAAGAATTAAAACCAAGAATTAATAAATGGATGGACTCAAACTAAAAATTTCTTCTCAGCAAAAGCAACAATCTGAATAGAGAGCCTACATCTTGGGAGCAAATTTTTACCCTTCACACATCAGATAGAGCACTAATCTCTAGGGTATATAAAGAACTCAAAAAACTAAAAACCAAAAAAACAAATAACCCAATCAATAAATGGGCCAAGGACCTGAACAGACACTTTTTAGAAGACACTTTTTAGATACAATCAATCAACAAATATATGAAAAAATGTTCATTATCTCTAGCAATTAGAGAAATGCAAATCAAAACTACTATAAGATTTCATCTCACTCCAGTCAGAATGGCTGCTATTATGAAGACAAACAATTATAAGTGTTGGCGAGGATGTGGGGGAAAAAGGCACACTCATACACTGCTGGTGGGACTGCAAATTGGTGCAGCCAATAGGGAAAGCAGTATGGAGATTCCTTGGAAAACTGGGTTTGGAACCACAATTTGTCCCAGCTATCCCTCTCCTTGGTCTATACCCAAAGGTGTCCTTTGATTCTTAAAGTCAGCCCAGCCTGGCTTCAGATCCCAGCTCTGCTCTGTGCCCTCGGAGCAGTTGCTGGATCTCTCTATGTCTGTTTTCCTATCTTTAAAGTGGAGATAATATCTGCCTCACATGGTGGGTGTAAGGAATTAAAATAAGATCAAATAAAATAAGGTTTCATAGAGCAAGCCAATCAATGAATTTTAGTTTTCTTTCCTAATTTTACTGCCCTCTTTCACTGACATGAGAGATTCAGAAATTTTTGGAAGGCAGGGAGAGGAAGTAATAATTGTAAACAGCACACGAAATAAGGTTTTATGAGTTTAATTTTCAAAACAGAAAGTTCTATAAATAGAATTAATCTTCTCTCCGAATCTCTCTCATATTTAGATAGGAAATTGGACCCTAGGTGGGCAGCATCATCATGATCAAAACAAAACAGGGCTCAGCTACTTTAAAGCAGTGCGCCACACAGACCTTGTGTCTCTTTTACTTTTTGGTATCAAATGAGACAGCACATTGAAATATTTCATGAGCATATTCATTGTTTAGCTAAGCTCTAGCTTTTAAGTTGTCATATGATGTTTTTCTTCCTTTTGTCTATCTAAAGGAGTGGGAAAGAGTTTTTGCATCTAAACAACTGTATCAGGATTGAGAAGGACTGGCTAACCTGGGCACCAGAGAATCATAAAATTCACGTTCCGGCTTTGTCTGTGAATACTATTCCTATAAACACAAGATATAATAACACATCTTTACAAAGCTGACCTCCTGAACACCTGCACGTGTTTCTAATTTATGTGGAATTGTTCTCTCCGTAGATTCCATTTTCCCTTAAAAAATACACACGTACAAATACAAAACTTGATTTAAATGAAACAGACACCTTAAGAATCTTAACAAGTAGAGTTGACCTTTGAACATAATTCTCCGAAACTCTATTATGCTCCCCAAGTGTTGCCAGGAGGCCTTGGACAGATCGATGGATGACAACCCCCTTCCTGCTCTTCTGTAAGCACAGATATTGGATCCAGAGGGGACCAAATTCCAGGAGACCTGGGGGCAGGGGTAGCTTGGCCCAAATCAAGTGGTGCTGCTTCTCCTGCAGTGCCAGGCTATGATCAAGGACTCTTCTTTCTCCCTGGAAGCTAGTGTCATGTGTTTAAGTTCTTTTAGAGACAGGAGGAATCCACCCTCTATGAACTCAGAACATATATGTTCAGCAACACACGCATACACGTGCAGGGGCATGTTCAAACACATGTAGCCACCCCTGTGTGCCTGCCCTGGTTAACCAAGAGCACAGGTTTATTGCAATGGAACAGATTTCAGGAAATGAGATAAAAGAACAAAAAATACAGTAACTATCCTGAGGGCTATTTAATGCTTTGCTGAATACACATTGATATTTTTAAATGACTTGGCTAATAACTTGACTGTCATTTCTCAGGTATTGGTCAAAGACAAAGATGCTACTTAAAGGACGGGAGATGGGGAGGGAGGGGGGATGTGCTGGGGAATGATATTGGCTAAATTATATTGTTGTATTGTGTGCATGTAAGAATATGTAACAACAAATCCCAACAATATATACAACTATAATGCACCAATAAAAAACGTGGGGGAAAATGTGCTCCTTAAGAGCACATTAAAGTGGACTAGTGACTTCCGGGGAATGGGAGTGGCAGATAGTGGTGATGGTTTCACAGCATTGTGGGGTAGTAAAAGCTCCTGAGTTGTGCACTTTGAGATGGTAAGATGACAAATTTTATGTGACATTTGTCTCCATGGAAAACACAGTGGGTGGGGTATGGAGTAGGAATGTTGAGACGTGGAACCAATGTCAGCTCTCCCAGGTGCTGGGGAACAGGGTCCTGATTGCATTTTGGAGATTGCTAAAAGATGCGTCCCCAGCCTGGGGCAGGGCCAGAGAAGAGGACGGTGGATTTCAACACCAGAGGGATGCAGGCAGAGAAGCTCAGGGTCCGGTCTGATGGGAGTGTGTGGATGTAGCCCATTCACCTTCCCTGGACACTGATCGCCTGCTGCTCACCTGCCCTGGTGTGGCTGGTTTTTCTGACCCCAGGTGATGGCTCTGGGGATCAAAGCAGGGACTGTCCCTGAAAATGGCCAGATTCCCAAAGGGGCATCCTCTGCTTCTCTTTGTTTGGGATGGAGCCCAGGCTGGAGGGGGTCTTTGTTCCAGCACCGTGTGGTCTGGCTTGTGTCTGTGTGACAGCCGTGGGATCACCCCATGTGTCCTGTGCCCGTGGCCAGACTCACTTTGCCAACTTTCCTGGTTTCCATGGCCAGGCCTTTACCCACATAGTTTGACTTAATGCACATTTCTCCTCAACAAGTGAGCCCAGTGTCATTTCTGAGTTCAGTTCAAGAGGAAACCAGTTTATTCCTAAAGTAAATCAAGTTCTGTTTTTTATTTGGGAAACTAGAAAGTTGGGCCTATCTCATCTAGATTTTCTTAAAAAAAAAAAAATCAGCTCTTTTACAAAACGTTACTGTAGGCCTGAATTTGGAAATGCCGTGTGAAAGGTTTTTTGATTTTGCTCCTGTAGCAGGACTGCAATGGTCTCCTCTGGCATAAACTCTTTTGTCTTGAAAAATACCAGTAATGAATGCTATGAATTTCTGTATCGGAAAATCTGAATCACCCTGGGATCCACATGAGCTCCTTGATGAAAATGTGAAATTAATTTTGTACTAAATAAAACTTGAAAATGGTTTCAATTACAAGGGGGAAAACATGAATTGAAGACAGTAATTCCACTGTATCATATTCTTGTTTCATTATTCTGAATTTTTTTTTTAAATCATCATTCCTAGATAGTGCTTCATTACATAAAGTCATTGAGATCGTGAACCTCAGGGCTGCGGTGAGACTTCATACAAACCCGTCACCTTATAAAGAGAGTCTGTGAATGCTTTGGAGGTGGGGGAGGGAAGGGAGAAACGAACACTTAGGGAGAATCCATGATGTGCCAGGATCTGGGCTGGGAAGTTTCACATGTGTTCTTTCATCGAACCCTTCAGACTGAGGGAAATTCTGCTACCTCTGTTTGTTTCAGATGGAAAATGGAGTCTCCAAGTGAACACATAGGATGCCCAAAGTCACGGCTGGTAACTGGCAGGGTGGGAATTCAATCCCAGCTTTTCTTTTCTATATTAAGGTCTGATTTTCTTTGCAACCACAAAACCTATCACTGAGAACACTCAGATGATGTGCTCACCACCCTTGGTGAAGGCCTTTCTCTGGAGCCCAGGCTCACTCACCAATAGTGTCTGTTAGGTATCGTCATGATGTCCACGCTGAGCTGAACCTTCCTGAGTGAGTCCCTGTGATGTGTGAGGGACTGTTGCCTGGGAATGAAAGTGAGCCCAATGCAGTTTGAATGCGGACGTTTGGGGTAGTTGACCTCTGTGTCCACTTGACCTTCAGGGCTATTGCATGGATTCAAGTAGGTCCAGCATCTAGCACTGAGCCTGGCTTAAGAGAGGGAATAAAAGCCAAGCAGGGTGGCACATGCCTGTAATCCCAGTGGCTTGGGAGGCTAAGGCAGGAGAATCGCAAGTTCAAAGCCAGCGTCAGCAATGGTAAGGCATTAAGCAACTCAGTGAGATCCTGTCTCTAAATTAAATACAAAATAGGGCTGGGAATGTGGCTCAGTGGTTGAGTGCCCCTGAGTTTAATCCCCAGTACCGCTCCCCCTGCCCAAAGGAATCAAAATCAAAATAAAATCTCTTCCTACTGCTACCTCCAGTTTTTGGCAAGAGGCAGATGAGGAACTTCCCCAGAGACACTGAAATGTGAAATGTGAGACGGAGTTGGTGGGTACATAGTGGTTGGGAGTATTCTTCCACTAGATGCTGCCAGTCTTACTATACTCACATGAGTGTGGATGTATATACACACAGATACACATGCACAGACACACACATATGTATATGTACACACATGCACACATTTGCATTTAAAGTTGAAAACTGAATACAAGGTAACTGCTAACTATCAGAGTCATCTGAAGGCAACTTGTGATTATGGCACATGGTGGCCAGAGGAAGTTCTGAATAGAAATGGCTTCTCCGCCACACTTTAAATGTGGTGTCCCTTGAGTCCCCACCTCTACCACGCTGTCAAAAAACAGATCCAAATCAGAGCAGGAAATGGGGAGCATGTACTGCACTCTAATGTTCAACTATGCTGTTGGTCAAAGGAAGCCCTTTTTTTGGGGGATGGGGTTGAACCTAGAGACCCTTAACCACTGAGCCATGTTCTCAGCCCATTTTTGTATTTTATTTAGAGATAGGATCTTGCTGAGTTGCTTAGGGCCTCGGTAAATTGCTGAGGCTGGCTTTTGAACTCACCATCCTCCTGCCTCAGCCTCCCAAGTCTCTGGGATTACAGGCCTGTGCCACCCCACCTGGTGAAACCCCTTTTTAAAAGAGCCAGTTTCTCAGAAGAAAATGGAAGCCTTTGTTGTTAGTCAGAACAAAGAGCCTTGCTTGCAGGTGTAGAAGGACCCCATCATGGGACTGAGAACTGATAAGACAAACCAAGGAAGAGGGAGAGGATGCTGATGGGTGTTGAGATGGAGGGACCCTGGCAGGCAGAGTTCAGAGGGCTTTTGGTGCCACCACTTGGAGCTTCACCAGCAGTCTTTAGCCTGTGAGTTCTGACACTCACCTGCTTTGTTTTCTAATTACTCACAGACTTTCATCTTTCTTCTCCTGTTGTCCTGGAGGGCAAGTGGTAAGACAGAATTAAAATAAGAATTAAAAGGAATTCCCAGGTGTTGGGCACTGTGCTGAGTTACTTTCATGGGACCTAATTTGATTAAGTCTCCTGGGCAACTCTAGGACATACATAGCATTATTCTTCCATTGTTCTGGCAAGAAAATAATAAGTTTTTGAAATTGGGCTTTTGTCCTTTTAGGTGTGCTTGCTTGTGAATGTTTATGATATGTTGAGAAGAGTTAGACATAAAAGAGGTCTGAGAAAAATGTCCATTTGGAGACCCTGTACAGATATTGGGGAGAAGCAAAACCAAACATTAGAACACATAAAGGAAATACAACCTAGCACCTGGGGGAGGGAATATTATCTGTTTATGCCTAAGCATCACACACTACAGAGAATACATCCTGTGATCCAGCCCTAGCTCAGAGCTACTGTGTTGGTATGTAATATGGTCATTTGTCTACCTACCAGCCTCATTACTTTGCAGCTTAGAAAATGAAGGGAGCCATGGGAATGATCCAAGTCCAGTTAGGTTAGGCCAATCTGTAAGCTTTCAAAGTCATTTAAAACAAGCCCAAACAACCAAAGATTTCTTTTTTTTTTTCCATTTAATTTTTTTAAATTTTTTTATTGTTGGTTGTTCAAAACATTACATAGTTCTTGATATATCATATTTCACACTTTGATTCAAGTGGGTTATGAATTCCCATTTTTACCCTGTATACAGATTGCAGAATCACATCAGTTACACATCCATTGATTTACATATTGCCATACTAGTGTCTATTGTATTCTGCTGCCTTTCCTCCCCTCCCTCCCCTCCCCTCCCCCCCTTCTCTCTCTACCCCCTCTACTGTCATTCATTTCTCCCCCTTGTATTATTTTCCCCTCACTTCCTCTTGTATGAAATTTTGTATAACCCTGAGGATCTCCTTCCATTTCCATACAATTTCCCTTCTCTCTCCATTTCCCTCCCACCTCTCATCCCAGTTTAATGTTAATCTTCTTCTCATGCTCTTCGTCCCTACTCTGTTCTTAGTTACTCTCCTTATATCAAAGAAGACATTTGGCATTTGTTTTTTAGGGATTAGCTAGCTTCACTTAGCATAATCTGCTCTAATGCCATCCATTTCCCTGTAAATTCTATGATTTTGTCATTTTTTAATGCAGAGTAATACTCCATTGTGTATAAATGCCACATTTTTTTTATCCATTCGTCTATTGAAGGGCATCTAGGTTGGTTCCACAGTCTTGCTATTGTGAATTGTGCTGCTATGAACATCGATGTAGCAGTGTCCCTGTAGCATGCTCTTTTTAGGTCTTTAGGGAATAGACCGAGAAGGGGAATAGCTGGGTCAAATGGTGGTTCCATTCCCAGCTTTCCAAGAAATCTCCATACTGCTTTCCAAATTGGCTGCACCAATTTGCAGTCCCACCAGCAATGTACAAGTGTACCCTTTTCCCCACATCCTCGCCAGCACTTGTTGTTGTTTGACTTCATAATGGCTGCCAATCTTACTGGAGTGAGATGGTATCTTAGGGTGGTTTTGATTTGCATTTCTCTGACTGCTAGAGATACAACCAAAGATTTCAAGTGCTGATGAGGAGGTGGAGAAAAAGAAATCTTTGCACATGATTGGTGGGAATGTCAATTGGAGGCAGCCACTATGGAAGAGAGTATGGAGGTCCTCCAAAAAACTAAAAATAGAGCTACTATATAATCCAGCAACTACTTCTTGGTTTATTTCTAAAGGAAATGAAATCAATAGCTCAAAGAGATCTCCTGGTGCCATGTTTGTTGCACCATTATTCACAATAGCCAAGACATGAAGCTAGCCCAAGTGTCCATTAGCAGGTTAATGGATGCAGAAAATGAGGTACACCTGAACAATAGGACACCATTCAGTCTTAAAAGAGAAGGAAATAAAAAGTAAATCCTGTCATTTGCAACAATGTGGATGAACTTGAAGGACATTGTGCTAATTGAAGTAAGCCATGGACAGAAAGAAAAAGACAAGTGATCTCACTTACATTGACATATAAAAATGAGTTAGAGAAGCAGAGAGAGGATTGGTGGTTTCCAGGGGCTGGGAGGTGAGGGAAGTGGGAAATGTTGATCAAAGGTACAAAGTTTTAGTTAGGAAGGAGGAATAAATTTTGGAGAATGAATGTACAGCATAGTGACTAAGGAAATAATACAGTATGCCCAAAGGTAAACTATGTGAGATGTTAGATGTTAATTGACTTGATGGTGATAATCATTTCACATTGTACACCACATTACATACAATTTTTATTTGTCAATTATATTTCAGTAAAGATGGGGAAAAAGAAAGAAAATCCAAACAAATAAAACGCAAGAGGCTTGAAAACAGTACTACTTGGAAATGGACTACAATGTGTAAATACTTTATATTATTACACATGGTACGTATACATAATTTTATCTGTCAATTAAAAAATAATTCAGAAATGGTGGGAAGGTTTTCAAATAGAGTTTTTTTTTCATCTTAATGATGGAAACATTGTTTTGCCACCCTAGACTTAAGTGATTTTCAAACTGTGTTCCTTGGAATCCCAGGGTTCTGTGGAGGACTTCTGATGAGCATCACCTTGGACTGCCTCCCCTCCATAATCCTTACCTCCACCATGCCTCCACTTTAATCTGAACAACTCCATCTTTATTGATTTTATGCATTGGCCTTCCCCGTTTGATTTAGTTGGGAGCAGTTACACTGCAATGAACAACAATTTTAAATCTAGGTTTTGGGAATGGTAGCTCTTGGAATCCAACACAAAAAGCCTTCCTCCAAGGAGATTTACCGTAAGGTTAATGACTTGGGGAGTTTCATCTGAGGGGGCATGGGCTAGAATTTAGGGAAGCGTGTTTCACTTTCCAAAATCATGTCAATTTTCAGGACTAAAACAGAACAAAACCATCGTGAGTCCAGAGCACATCAGAAAAAGAACAAAGCATGGCAACACCACCAGTGAGCTCAGACTCCCCTTAGCCACAGACTCCCTGATTGGAGTTTTCTGATGAGGCAGACAGAGCTGTGGCAGGCTGCCAGGAAATTCTGGACATCAAATTGCTTTTGCTAAGCCAGCCCAGCGGTGTAGTAAAGAGCTAAGGAGCCCCAGGAGAGGGCTGGGAAAGGATCGGTCTCTGTTTCTCTACCCCTGATGTGGGCCTTTTTCGATTAGGAAGTGGAGTGTAAAGGAAGTTATCGGGGGTGAAATCAACTCAGCAAGAAACCTTTTCAGACCAAAGCCCAAGGAAAACTCATAAAACCAGTTGGGCTGCTTCATGCTTATCATATCATATGGGGCCCATGGAGGTCAGTTTGCTTTACAGCAAAGACAGACACCCCCAAACAAACAAAACCCTCCGTTCTACAAAATGATTTCCACGCTTGTGAAGAAAGGCCTGCTTCTTTCAAGGTATAATTGCTACATGAGGCTCTGCTTGAGGCAAGTATCAGACACACTACTTCTAAATGAATGATTCAAATGAAATGTTACCTATTGGATGGGTTATAGTCAGCTGGGAGAAACAGAGTGTCCTCTCCACACTAAAGCAGAGCCTTAAACAGATCTCTGGTTTTATTTTGCTTGGGTAAGGAGCATCTGGAGGCACACAGTTGCCATCCTGGAGCTGTAGCTTGAGGACATCAGGATTCAGGTTCTGGGAGGTTCCTTGTCTTTCTTCATGGTTGACCAGTGGGTGCTTCCCCTGTGGAATCCTCTCCATGGTCTAGACAGGAGGTAGATGAAGGGTAAAACGGCAGAAGACTCCTCATTTTAAAAAGGGTTTTCTGGAAACTTTGTTCAACAACTGTAGTGTGACAGAGTTACACTTAAGTTAACTAGAACAATGTCACCAAGCCATTCCAACTGCAAACGAGATTTGGAAGCATGGTCCTTTAACTGCAAACGTTGTTGTCCTCAGCAAAATTGAGGCTCATTTCTAAGGAAGAAAGGGAGACCGCATACCATTCTGACAACGAGCAGACTACTTGACCTGCTGGAACATTCCCTCCTTTTAACTTTGGAGGATTCATCCATAACACTTCCTGGCCTGCTCTGCTCTACCCTTTGAAGTACAGTCAGCCCTCCATGTCCACCGGTCCTGCATCAACAACTTCAGCCAACAACGGATCAAAATTAGTTTTAAAATTGCATCTGTAGTCAATATGTACAGATTTTCTTTGCCATTATTTCCTTCAAAATGCAGGATAACAATTATTTACATAGCATTTACATTGTACAAGGTATTAAAAGCAATCTGGGAGGATGTGCGTGGTTATATGTGAGTAGTAAGCATCTTACATAAGGGACCTGAGCATCTGCAGATTTTAGTATCCATGGGGGATCCTGGGACTACTACCTTTTGGATTTTAAGAGAAGATTGTAGTTTGCTGTGATTTTCTTTTCTGTTTTATAACAGGCTCTGCTTTCCTTTGTGACATTAGGATCCTCATTGGATTATCATACTATAAGAGTTTTGGTGGTAGGCACATCTTTTCTATAATGACATTTGCAAGCACAGCTCAGGCTGAATCACATCACCGTGTGTTGGGAAAGTCAAATTCAGGCCTTTGCAGATGAAGCAATTGATGTCAGTCTTGGGAGAGCTGATTGGTGACTACTGAGTTTTGTCTGCAGTTTTGCTGTCATGTAGTTGAAAGTACAGCAATGCCAAGTTCACATGGTGAGTCCAAGTTCGTTCTACTGATCAGCTGAGAAATGATACATCTCTAGCCTTGGCTGGGCTGGCAAATTCACTTAAGAATCTTTATTCCTACAGCAGATGTTTCAAACTTACTATACCTCCCCAAACTCTGATTATATTCTCCACAAGTTGTATGTGACCTCAAATCCTACTAACCCTTCCCTGCAAAGAAGATGAGGACTTAAGCTATGCCTTTTTTATTTCAGAAATCCATCATCTTCCTCTTGGTTGCAATCTGATTTTTGAGGGACCTTGGCTTTTCTTAATTCCAACATTACAGTCTTCCCCATGGCTCTTACCCTGTCCCCCCCACCATGTCTTGTTTTACCATCTAGCAATTTCAGTCCCTTCACCTCAATTAGTACCTTCTTATTTGTCTACAAACAGATCATGGCCGCTTTGGAATGGGTAAAACTTCTGCCTGTCCTACTACCTCCTTTAGATTCCCTTCTTTGTCTCCTTCCTTTTCCCAGCAGTTGGCTGTACCCTCCCACCAACGTTCCTTCTCCCAATCTCCTGTTTGGTGGCCCACCTCACTCCCAGGGTTCCAGGACCCACTCATCACCTCCTCATACTTAGAAATGGTAAACACTCGAGAAAAAGGAAAGAAAGAAAGAACGAAAGAAGTGTTCTGAAGGTTTAGAACTGTTTGTTCTGAATTGTGAAGTTACTGATGACTTTTTGAAAAAAAGAACCTATTTCTTTATCTTTGTGTATAATTTCTAATTTTTTACATCAAGTAGAAAAATAGCCTAAATTTGGATGAATGCCTCTCTTTTGGAAAAGTAAGAGAAGTCAAGAGAAGTGACTTGAATCTCATTCTTTCACAATTCACCAAATATCATCAGATTTTGTTTTAGTGATCATTTGGTTTTAAAATGCACTTATAAAATCTATAAAATATAGTCATTTAATGCTCATTCTCTACGCCTCCCAGGAGTTTTCTGAGAATTAAACAAATTAACATATGATAGAGTAATTCTTAAATTTCCAATTTCCTGTCATAAGAAACAATTTGGTTTTTCTTTGTTTTTAAGCAAATTTAAAAATCATAAATTAACTGAAACTCTTGGTTTTTTAGATTTCAAATTTGTATCTGAAGTCCTTTATCTGTCCCAGGATTCCCTACAGGATATGTTACATTTAGTCATCATGTCTGTCTCCTTTGCTCTTCCTGGCTGTGACCTTTTCTCAGGCTTGTCTTGTTTTGGAAGGCCTTGACAGTCAGGAAGAGTCCTGATCAAGTATTTTGTAGAATGCCCTATTGTTGAATTTGTCTGACTTCCTCCCCTTCCTCCCTTCCTTCTATTTTATGTGCTGCTTGGGACTGAACCCAGGGCCTCTCACATGGTAGGCCAGTGCTTTACCACTGAGTTACATCATCAGCCCTTTTTATTTTATTTTGAGACCAGTTTTGCTAAGTTGCTGAGGCTGGCCTTGAACTTGTGATCCTCCTGGGATTACAGGTGTGCACTACCACTCCTGGCCTGTCTGACATCTTTACTCATGATAAGGCTGGGCTTATGGGATCATAGGGAAGAAGACCACAGGTGAAGGCAAAGAGTCAATGTGATTGTTCATCTTGGCCTTATTCATTTGGCTAGAGTATTTCTTCCTTTCTCTTTATTTCCATTTCGTATATGGTCTTATTGCACATAACAGGACACACATCATGACATATGCAGCTCACCAGGTAAGCTCAGCCCAACGAGGTCACTAGTCACTGCTTGGAGGTTGTGGCCTTGTCAAACTGCCATAGAGTTTCTAAAGGTTTACTCTCAATTTAGCCTGTTCATCTCAACACAGACCAGTAACCGTTTGCAGAACTGCCTGGGTCCATGACCATATTTTGAGTAGCGTTGTGCAATATATACAACACAGGAGGTTTCAATAAATAGTTTTAAGTCAGACTGAATATGATTCAAAAACAAAAGGCAATTTTGAGTTGAAATCTTGAAATTTTGGTGGAGGAATGTGACATTGATGAGAATCTTTTCAATCCCTTGTCCTATAGTCGTGGAAGCTAAATCTCAGGGATGTGAGAGTTCAGATCCATGTGGGAATATGATGGCAAGCTGATGCCTAATTGGGGTACTTGCCATCTGATCCTAAACAGAATGATTTCAGGTTCCTCAAGAGAAACGGGGAAGGAAATCAGAGAGGGAGGCAAGGAGGGGGGCCCAGATCTATAGTAAAGCTGAATTTCTCCCTGACTTCCTAACCTCCTACTGCCCCATTAAAACTTAAATGAGCAGCTGGGAAAACTAAAATGTTTAAGGAGAAGCAGAGGTGCTTACTTGGACCTAATTAGTATTCTGATAATTGCAGCTAATTTAGACTTTCAAGATAAATAAGTTAGTGTCCCTTTGGCACAATCCCATCTGTCCTGTCCCAGCCAGAATGAAAGCAATTCAGGGCTGAGGATGGAAAACCCATTAGGAAGCAATGGAGTTTTCCTCCTTACCTCCCTGTCCACTTTTACTTCCCTTGGGGCCAAGTGGGGAGAGAATGGGAAGTGGGTGAAGGGTCAGAGAAACCAGAAATCAGCAATGCAGGAGAGGTAGAGAGGTTTACTCCTTTGACTTCTTTTTCTATGGAAATGTATTTAGGATTAAATTAGACATGACATTTAGTAGACTCCCAGTGGAAAGATATTTTCTTATGATACCTGAAGGGGCTCTGGGAAAACGGATAATGAGTCTTTGATGGAACAGCCTGGCAACCAGACATGGCCTGGCCAGGCTGTGGTGGGAAGATCATGTCACAGGCAGCGTGGGATCTGCAGTAGAAGGACTGAGGGGGTTCAGGGGCTGCCTGCTTCTTAGCCATCCTTCCACTGCTTTTTTTCTGTTTGAAGGTTTTGATTTGAGAAGAGACAGGTGGCATAAGAAAGTGATGTATGACCAGGGACCTCCCTGACTTCACCACCTTCCAAGGGTGAATTCCCCTCCCAGTTGACAAAGTCCCCACTTTTGCTGTAGCTCACAATGCACCCCCAAAGCTGGGCCCAGCTGCCTCATTTCCCTCTTGCCTTCCATGCTTCTTCCCCCCACCCACCTCTTTTGCATATGCTCTTTCTTCATCCTGGAAAGCCCTTCCCATCAAGAGGTGTCAAAATGCCATTCCTTCTTGATGCTCCAGCTCAGACATTACCTCCTATGAGAAGGCTAGGTCAATTCCCCAGACTAAATTAATAGTCCTCCTCCACCCTTATTGAATATGTTTAGAGTCCAGGATTTATAACACTGTTCTCAACATTCATCTGTACTTGAAGTATTTGCTGAGTGCTGCTGAACTCCAGACACGGTGATGAGGGCTTTACATAATTTTATCATTTAATCCTTACCAGGATTCATCCATTGGGAGCCACTATCACTCTCCTACGGATGGGAAGTATGGCCTCAGAGAGGCCAAGCAATTTGCCCAGAGCGATATGGTCGGTACAGGAGGGATTTAAACCCAGGACATATCACTAACAAGCCATACTCTCCTTTCCCCTGCCTAAAGTGCCCTATACATTCAACCATGTATTGTCTATCCAGGGACCTAACTCCACCTCCAGCCCCCATCCTCTGCTGATGCCCTTTTGGGAGCAGAATCCCCACCGGATTGCTCTCTATGTCCCCTTGACCTTGACCCTGGGGATTATTTGCTGGTTAATAAGAACTTCCTTTTTTGGAGTTCTCATGAATCTTACTGCCAAAAAAAGTCTTTGACTCAACAGGCTGTAGCCAATGCGCCTTCATAAAGAACAGTCTAGCAGTTAGGAGAATCCACAGTTGAGTGTTAGTGGTTGCATGGGATTTCCTTGACACTCAGGGTTTTGTGGTTAGAAACAGAAGGCTTCTGAGTGCTGGTGAAGCCTTTGTCTTAAAGACCAACTTAACTGACCTCAGCTTTGTTCGTTCGCAAGACTTGGAGCTTTTGACATCACTCATTCACCCCTGTTCTGGGTTGCAGGCTGTTTTAAGTCTAAATCGCAATCAAGGGGGTGACAGCATCTGCACTGAGAAGGGGCGGGGGTGTTTGGAAGCCTCTTTTTGTTCTCTTTGACCCAGGAATAATCCCACCTCCCAGACTTTTGAAGTTACTTAAAAATGGAAAGGCATGGCTAAAAGAAGAAACTCAAAGGATAAAAAAAGAAGACTGTGTGTGCTTGAGTATGTGAATATGTGTTTCTCTCATCAGCTTTCTTTTCTTTGAGTCTCCCTTTAAGCAGAGGTGGAAGTGTCGAGGTTTGGAGAGCAGTGGAGGATTCATAGCATCTTCTGACTCAGAAAGGCCTTCACCATCAGATTCTATAACAGCTTCCCTTACCTCTGAAAGCTATTTCTTAGCTACTCTTAAGCATATCTTTTTTTTGTTTTTTCATGATGTTACCGAGCTCTGTCTGCCCCCCAAAATCTCACTGGGAATTTAAATGGAATTACATTACATTCATAATTTAATTTAGAGAACTGGCCTCTTTTCAATACTGCATCTTCCCATGCAGCAACATCACATCTTTCTATGTATTCTTGTCCCTCAATCAGATTTTGTCTGTCTTCATGTAGGACTTGTATGTTTCTTTAACTGTTTTCCTCAAGGTTTTGCATTATCTTGGCTGTAGATGGGATTTAATGTTGAATGTTTGCATGGGTACCCCAATTGTTTTTAAGAAGGGGTGTCCTGAAGTTAGGAGAACGGGGTGAATTCCTGTTAGAGAATTCCAGTCTGTATTATGGCTATGTGCTTGTGGGCAGTAGGAGCCTGGAACATAGTAGGGATTGGAGATCCTAAGAGTAATGGTTATACAGATAGATCTTTAATCACCAAAGTGAAGGCAGATCTGTATCAGTTACTTCCCCAAACTCAGTAGCTTCAACAATCACTTATTGTCTCTCAGATATCTACATCTTGGCTGAAATTCAGCTCATCTAGTCTGGGTTTGGCTGTGGTTCTCAGATTTAAGTTGTGGCTACTGGGGTTGCAGTGGACTTGCTGTGTATCACTTCAGTTCTGTCCAAGATGGTGGAAGTGGTCAGGTTTTGGACATAAAATGAGTGCACTGTTACCTCTGCCCACATGCCATTGGCCCTGTCAAGTCACATGGCTGAACTCAGTCAGGGGCAGTGTGGTGGCTCAGCTAAGCTGGAACCATGTTCCATGCATGCTCTTCTCACATGGGTGTGAAATGGGTTGGCCATGAGAGAAATTTGCCCGAGTTTTAGAAGGTGGAAGTGGAAGCATGGTCACTGAATGGACCAGCTGGCTTGTCTTGCTGGTGTGGTAGCAACTGGCCTGCAATCCCTTTAGCTTTCACTGAGTCTCTTCAGCCTCTCTGGGTTTGAGAGCAGCTCCATGGAGAACTTCACAAGCTTTTCCGTGTGCAGTAGAGAGGCATCATGTGGGATCTTACATACCCTTAAGATTTGATCTTTAGTACAAATAATTTCTTCTTTCATTTACTTATTTACCATTACCCTTCCCCACTTCACATCCAGCTTTCACCTGTCACTCTGCTGGCCTTAGGCCTAGAACCAAATGCAAGGCTAACACCCTCCTTCCACAGACCACTTAAGCCACTTCCAGGATCACATAAGGTGTTAATTGTTACATGAGATCTGGTGCACCCTCGCCATGGTTCTGCTTCTCTGAACCCCTACTGATGAGTGTGGGCCAGAGCCCACTGCATGCTGAAGCCAGAGCAAGAGAGGGGTGGGGAATTGGGGCCAGTCATGCACTACACAAGGCTGTGATATCATCCTTATGAATCAGGAGAGTGCATACATATGCTTTCTAAATATTTTTTACAATGGTTAAGACAAGTGGGGTTCTGGTTCACTTTCAACACAGCAACTTTAATCATCACTAGCTCCCCTGGTCATGAGCTAAGATTTCCCTCCACTGCACTACCCATTTAAAATGATCTGGGTGACCCCTCCAGAGAAGTTACCAATACTTCATTATAAAAGGATTTTTAAAAACGTAGGATCTCTTTTCAGTCAAAGCATTCTAACAAAAGCTCTTCCAACAAAATTATGTATGATAATTAAATTTTGGAGGTTTAAATCCTGACCCACTTACTTCAAGGAATATTTGATAGAGTAATAGGGTAGAATAATTAAACAACCCCAGTCTCTTTCCAGTTCTTCTTTTCACAGGATTTGATCTCTAGTATAAATAATTTCTTCTTTCATTTACTTCCCACCACCCTGGAGTCCTCATTTCTGACTGGCCCAAGCTATGGGATTAAGTAACACTTTAAATGTGAATCTCCTAAGCAGTCTTTTGTGCCTTTATTTTTTCTTAAAACAATTTTGGCTTGCTTGGCCTGGGACACTGGCTTTGGGGCTTTGAGGGAGATAAGACACTTCAATGTTCTCTGACAGCTGAACTAAAGAAAACCGCCTACCCACACGTCATCTGATTTGCTTCATGTCATTTTGATCACTCCTTCTGACAGTTTTGATCTAATTTTTCTTTCAAAAAAAGGTATCAATTTCAAGGTTTAAAGTTGTTAGGCTTTAGAATCTCTGATTAAAAAAGTGAAATTTAATCTTAAATCAAGGGTAGGGAATATGAGCAAGGTTTTCAGGCTTCTCTTCTCTTGTGACCAATATTTATTATGGTAATGCTTTGTTATTATAAATCTTCTATGAATAACATTTTGGGGAACTACCACACAACAAGGCACACATTATAACTCCCGCTTTGGGGGGTGGGTGACATCAACGGACTGAGAAGCACAATTATCTCATGGTCATGCATGCCTATGAAGTGTGTCATTACTTTTGTTTTTTACAACTTGTAGAATATTTTCATTGTAGGTGAAGCATCAGACACATTTTTATTCAAAGGAAGAGAAACAAAACCAAGTTTGTGTCTGCTGCCTGTTCTGAATAGTACCCTGGTGGCCCTGATCCTCTCAGGCGGGGCTAATTTATCACCGAGCGTCTCCTGGGCGCCAGGGCATCCTGCTTTCATGTCTGTGTCATGGTCTTCTGATATTCATGGTGCAAAAGGAGCCATTACTTGGAAATAGTGATCAGTCAGTTTGAACAAGGTTTGCTTATGTACCCATATTGGGAATGAAATTAGTGACTACTGATTATTTAATAGGCTATCCATGGAAGACCTTGTATGCTATTTCAGAAATAAGATTCATCCTGCAGGTTATAAATGACATGTGGGGTTTGAAAGAAGCAAAGGGGTCAAATCTGGGTTTTGACAAGTTTGCTCACAGCAAGGCTCAAGGCCACCTCTAGGCACAACTGCAGGGATGAGGAGACTGGGTAGTCATGGTGAAAGAGGCTGTCACCTGTGCTAAGGCAGAGCAAAAAATGATGGAGCAAAGAAACACATTTGCTCCATATTTTTAGAGCAAATAGTTGGAGATTGAATGCATGTGAGGAATAGAGAAAAGGGAGAATACTTCAGCTTGAGCATTGACTGGAAGTGAGGAGCATTTCCATTCAGACATGAAGCTCCTTTGCTACTATTCTCCTGTTTTCTTGCTCATCTGTTTCCTGCAGCAGCCTGAGGGAAAATTACTAGCATAGACTGAGAGGAGATCTGAAGTTGGACCTGTATGATAAATAATCAGCAACTCAACTCGGGAAGTGAAAAAATGATAGTGTGTGATACAGAACTGGGTACCCATTTCCTTGTTCTGGCTGTGCTCATTTGGGCTTGCTCTGCAAGTTTAATGCCCTTATTTGCAGAATTGGAGGCAGCCGCTGCTCTGTGGCACACAGGTGAGGGGGATGCATTTCTCGCAGCGTTTCTCTCCTGTGTTGGCCAGGATTGAGGTACCTGGCTGGTGAAGCAGGCAGCCCCTTCCTTCGTCACCTGAAGTTTCTAATCTAGACAAAGTGGGGGATTCCTTCCCAGGTAGAGGAGGACCATCAGCCTGACTGGGAATGTGGGAAAGTATGCCCCTCTACAAGTCCCTCCAAATGATCCCTCTCAAGGTCCAGGAAGAAACTTGCAGAGTGTTTGTGAGGGTTAGATGACATCAGAGATATAAAACACTTTGTAAACTCTAAGGGTTTCTTGCATTTGGTTGCTATTATCCTGGACATGGATTCTGTTCTGTTCAGTCATAAAACTTATCTGGAGAGAATATCCTGGTAGTTTTCCTTTCTTTAAAATGAGACCTGCTCATGTTGCCTCAGACGGATGCCCCATCTTTGTTGTGGCAGGTGTGGTTGCTATGGTGCCTGGTGATGACAAGTTACACCAGATTCCAATCCATTTGATTCCACATCAAATGAAGGAAACCCTGGAGCCTCAGAGGCATCCTCTTGGGTGACCCAGAGGCTGTAGGATCAAGTCTTGGGGTCCATGAGCCCCCTCAAAGACTGCCTTCCCATTTGGGACCACAAAGATTCCATATTAGTTTATTTTATGTGTAAAAGATTACCCTCAAAAACAAGCAGCTAAAAATGTCTATTGTCCCATAGTTTCTGTAGAGCAGAAGTGCTTTAGTTGGATGCTTCTGTCATGAGGTCTTTCACAAGGTAGCCATCCAGGTGTCATCTGGGGCTGTGGTCTCATCTGAAGGTGGAGGGAGGATCCACTCTCAAGCTTTGTCATGTGGTTTTGGACAGAACGAAGCTCCTTGCTTCCTGACAGCTGGTGGCCTTCCTCAATTCCTTGCCATATGGGCCTCTCCATAGGGCTGCTGCTAACATGGCACGTGAATTCCACCAGGGCAGGTGGATGTCGGCACAAGAGAGGGTGTAGAGTCAGAGGCCGCTTCTCTTTGTAATGACAAGGCTGTCTCCCTGACCTTACTCTAGTCAGGCTCTAAGCCCTTAGTTGGGCTCTATCTGTGGCCTTCATATTCAAGTTTTGGGAAGACCTGAGAAGTCTGTTTAGGCCATAGTACCCCTCATCCATCATGCTGCTTCTTAGTCATTTTCTGTCCCCAACCTCAGTCCTAATCCTTGGCCACATGTCTCCACTTGTCTTTGTTGCACTCAGAATGGAGCCTAGTTCTATGATGGGGTCTGTATTTCCCTGTTGAAGTAGCTCCTCAACAAAATCTTTCTTCACTATCTTAATTTCCATTTGGCTCTGTTTTATCTTTGATAGTAATCCCCTATGGGAAATAGCATCCCACCACTTTTGACATTTTCTATGGACTAGAAGAAGTCACTGGATCCTGTCTGTACTCATGGGAAGGGGATTGCACAAAGAGTGTCATACCAAGAGATAGGGAGGTTTGGAGGCCACCTTAGAGGTTGTATTCCACAGGTCCCATAAATGGTGGACATAGCACCCTTTTCCAGGGGCCATCTCCCCAGCCCCCCAAACCATTTCTGTACTACCAGTGGTCTCTTTCCACTCAGTCTCAATTGAAAGGTCTGAGCCTTGATTTCCATGATCTTCTCCCAGATCGCCCAGGCCCCAGGTGCTGTAGCCCTCTGGCTTCTACCATCCAACCCACACTTTGCCTTGGGCTCCTGCTATGCGCCTCTTCTCTGTGGACCAGAGCTCCTGGCTCCTGCTTGTCTTGGAGGAAGATCAGATGGGAAAAAAGTTCAGTACAACACCTTTAAGTTTCCTGAGCTTAGAAGACTATCAGTCCACAAACAATTCAAACTTTCAGAATAGCAAGGGGCCCTTTGCCCTCAAACAGGATCTTTCTTGCCCTCCTGCCTCCCCACCCTTGTTCTTCTCCAAAGTTAGTCACAGAGACCAGATTCCCCTTCCCTAAGCAGGCAAGAACCCCTCTTCCCACACCCAGCCAGATAACCTAGACACATCCCACTCACCTTCTTGCATCTTTTGGTGTAAGAGCTGGCTATAAAGAAATTCTCTGACACACTTTGTCTGATAAAAGAACAAAAGACCCTCATCCCATAAGGAGACCTGCCCTGTACCCAGGGGGAAAGAATGCTACACAGAGGGGTATAAGAATCTGAAGAGGCAGACCTTGCTGGGTTCCCCTCAGCTATTACCATTAGACCAGATCCTTTTCTCCAATCACATTTCTGCCTGGCTTCATTTTCTTCACTGAGCCTCAGCATAAAAGTAGACTGGATCTTTGGGTGTTCATTTCTGAAATCTCTCCATCATGTAAAACATGGATAAAATAAATGAATCATACTTTTCTCTTGTTGACCTGTCCTTTGTTATAGGGGTGCTGTCATGACTTCTATGACGGGGAAGAAAAACTACTACACCTTTCCAACCCTGTACCCTCTGCCCTCTTCCTAGGGGAGTTTGCAGGCTAACCCATACAGAAGCCCATGATCTCCTTGGTAAAATCCCAGTTGAATCCTTACTGCCCTGAGAACTTGGAGCAGTCTCTTGTTTCCACAACATGTAAGCACTCTTCTCTAATGAAGCTGAACTTGAACGTTTCCTTGCTGGGCTTGCTAAATTGTGGAAAATAAATATGAAAGAGATTTTAAGATGTTTCCTAATCCGGGGGTGAACACAATTGCCCTTTTGTTTACCCTAATGTAATAGGATCATTATCTAGGCGCCCCATTTGGATGAAGCCTTGAAAACATATTAACCTACTGACTTTTTAATAGTAATTTAGGAAAACCTCTCAGGCTTCAAACCCAGTTTTGGAGAAGCCAAGTGTAAAGTGGCCCTTCCTTGTTTTCTATGTTGACTTTCATTAAAGATTTGTGCAAACATAGCTGAACAGTGACTGGGGTTGCTTTTTGGTGCCAGACATTTATGGAAACTACTGTTTATTGGTGGAGGGTGCTTTTGACCTGCAGAGTCTGTAAAAGATGAAGTCTGGGTGTTGGTCAATGTTGACCTGAGAGGGTAGGACTTACCTCACTAGCTCATGGTCCAATAACAGAGACTAGAGTGCTGGCTTCCCACACCAACGGAGAGAGTCTCACTGCCCAGACCTTTGACAATTGCCAAAAAGGAGTTTCCGTGCCTCTCTTCCCACTGAACCACTGCCTGCCCCCGTGGGCCCAATGAGCCGCTGAGGCTGTGACCTGCCCGCTGCTCTCCTGGTTTCACTCAGCCGACCCACCCTCTTTGCCTTCAGAAGGCATGATGGATTGGTTTGGAACAAAGCCCCATCCCATTCCCAAACTGAAAGGTTCCTTTTCACGTTTGGGAACAACTCGAAACCACTGGAGAAAATCACGTGCCAATTATGTATAAACTCCTTGACCACAAGGTATAAAGGAAGCCATAATTCGGGGGGCTTATGTTTGATTGAATTCATCTGTTTCCATTTTGTAAATAGAGAGGAAGGAGCGTCCACAGTGGTGGACAGTTGATATAAGGCAGTTTCTATTCCTGGGTGAAAGAAGGGGTGGCCCTGTCGCATCAGCCTGCAGAGCCAGGCTTCATAGGTGTAAAGAATCACAAGAAACGTCTCCACTGGGAGGGAGGTCAGCCTTGTACACACGGTGCCAGACTCTTTCAGGACCGTCGGCATAGAGGAGAAGGGACCGTGTTTTGTCAATTAACCAGCCAAGAACAACAGCCTTCGTCTGGGGAAACACCCCTGCCCTGTGGCCAGGAGGAGGTTTGCGGGGATGGGTCTGAATTCTCCAGCAGCTGTCAGCTTAGATGTTCCTCTGAGTATCCCTACGTGTGTTGGTACTAATTAGATGAAAAATGAGATGCATTGTTAAAACTGGCTTTCCTCTCCTGCTTGGCAACTCGATGTTATGGGACACTGAAACCTCGACTTGCCTGGAAGAAACATGCTTGAGGGTTACTGTGCATTCCTGGGGGAAGGAGAACCCAGTAAGAAAAGAATAAAGGTCTCTTCACCATCGTTCCCATGAAAGACCAGCTTGTTAGTGGGCAGAGTGGATGGACTGACCTCCCTCTCCAAGCGTGTATTGCTGGGGACGTCTGAAGCTTGGATGCTCTCGTGGGAAGTCAGACGAACGTGGATTATAAACCCAGCTTTCCACTCAGCTGGTGGCTTGACTTTTGGCCCTGTTGGGTCCCCTAATCTCCTCATCTGTAAAATGGGGATACCTATTTCATGGGGCTGTTACGATATGAACAATATTTGAGAATCACGCAGCAGAGTAATGTAATAAAAGTGAATGGTTGGCCCTTTCTATTCTGTGCTTCTCTTTCTCTGAGAAGTGCTTTGTGGTTCCTGTATCCTCAATTTTAAAGTCCATATGTTGGACAAAGAGGATTTCTTGCCTTAGAGCAGAGAACAGTCACACTCTGAGCTATAAACAAACATTTTCTAAGTTTTCCTGCATCCCCCCTCCCCCAGGCTAATTTTGGGTCACTTGCCTCTATTTTGGCAACTTTAATAACTATTCCTCTTGGTCACTACCTTTTAATTCACCTTAAAGTGTTTTATATTGTTAATTGTTAAAATATGAAAGTGTATTTCCCCAAATGAAAATGGATTGCCATTGGATTGTCCCCAGTATTTTTATTTGATTGACACTTGATTATCCATGAACTAGGCATTCAAGTCTTATGTTTTATGCGTGATATAGACCTGTGTTAGCTTTGTTATTGTAGCAAATACCCGAGATGATCAACTTATAAGGAGAAGACATTTATTATGGCTCATGGTTTTGGGGGCTTCAGTTCATGGTTGGGTGGACCTATTGCTTTTAGATCTGCGGGTTGGGGGGCATCATATCATGGAGGGAGCATGTGACAGAGCAAAACTTCTGGCTGGAAGGTAAAGAATAGAAAGAGGAAGGGGTAGGGGTCACACTATGCCCTTCAAGAACACCCTCAATGGACAGAAGACCTCCCACTAGGCCCTGACTCTTAGAGTTCCACAACTTCCAAACAGTGCCGAGCTGTGGACCAAGTCCACAAGGACATTTCAGGGATATCCGGATGCAAAATACACCAAGAACTTTATTCTTTCCTTCTCTTCTCCTCTTTAGTCCATTCCTAATTGAGTTCTACAAGTAGCTAATGAGAAACAACATGGTTTCCATGGATGACCATATTTGGTTTTCTCCACTACTTTATTGTTATTCTCTGTTTACTGAGAAGAAAAGAAGGCATAGAATTATCAAGCAACTTTCCTGAGATTAGCTACTAATCAATGAAGGAGGTGGAATTTGAATCCAGAGCAATAAGGGTTGTGCCTTCACCTTCAGGGCTTCCCTTCCCCAGATTAGGAGAGCATGTGCAGATGGGGCCAAAATGGTGCAGCGTAAAACAGACAAATCAAAAGACTTTTGCATGATTGGAGAGGGCAAAAAAGGCAATGCAGCATGTAGTCCAGACACAACTGAGGGCTTGTGGCATTTAACCCAGGCTCTTTCTCCTATCTTACTCTCATGATAATTGGGACTGGAGGACACACTAGTCTCTGAAGGAATTCATTCCCAATTTCCCCAGTTTTATTTTAGTTTATTTTTAATTTTTTTTAGTTATACATGGGCACAATATCTTTATTTTATTTTATTTTATTTATTTATTTATTTTAATTGGTTGTTCAAAACATTACAAAGCTCATGACATATCATCTTCCATACATTTGATTCAAGTGGGTTATGAACTCCCATTTTTTACCCCAAATACAAGTTGCAGAATCACATCGGTTACACATCCACATTTTTACATAATACCATATTAATGACTGTTGTATTCTGCTACCTTTCCTATCCCCTACTATCCCCCCTCCCCTTCCCTCTCATCTTCCCTCTCTACCCCATCTGCTGTTGTTTAATTCTCTCCCTTGTTTTTTTTTTTTCCCCCTTTCCCCTCACAAACTCTTATATGTAATTTTGTGTAACAATGAGGGTCTCCTTCCATTTCCATAGTTTCCCTTCTCTCTCCCTTTCTCTCCCCCCACTCGTCTCTGTTTAATGTTAATCTTTACAATATCTTTATTTATTTATTTATTTTTATGTGGTGCAGAGGATCGAACCCGGGGTCTCACACGTGCAAGGCGAGCGCTCTACCACTGAGCCACAACCCCAGCCCTTATTTTATTTTACAGGAAAGAAAAAACTGGAATCTACTGAAGCTTCTCAGAGCAAGTCACTCCTGACATCCTAAAATAAACTTGGTCACGAACCACCTGCCTCTCAGCAATGAAAATTGTGTTCAAGACTTATCAAGATCTGTACTGGAGCAACGGCGCCTCCTGCTCCTCCAGAGTCATAGTACTGTGTTTTGTTCATGATTTATGCCATGACCACACAGCTGACATATTTTTCCTGTTATTTGTTTCAGGCACCAGAATCTCCCAGGCTTTCCCCAGGCTTGAGACGTAATGGCTCTGTTTTGCTTTCAGGATTTTCACCTCTTGGGGTGATCAGACCTTCCTGGGTTTGCTTGGCGATTTGAATGCCAGTTTATTTCCCCCAGGACACCACAGGCAGCTCTCCTGCCGCTACCTGGGTTGTGAGCAGAAGCAGCCCTAACGTGGTGGCCAGACCTCCTTTCTTTGGAGGCTCAACCCTATCAACGTTTCCAGGGTAATCTGTCTTCTGGGATGGATAATGAAGGGGACTAAACAGCAGAGTAATTTGGTCCTTCCCAGACAGGGATGATCTTATCAGGCCTGACTATCCATGCTGCTGAGCCCGGGACACAGGGCTCTGACAATATTTGCTTTTGACAGGCTGGAAGTCAGTGAAGCCCAACACGGCTCCCTTCAAGGCAGCTGACCTAATCTTACCCTGATGTAAGCAATTTTAATTCATCGAGATTCTGCCTAATGATTCTGGTGATTTTCATTGTTCTCATTCTTGAGTGTTATTATGCTTTCAAAGAAAGGGATCAGGCCTGTGAAGACATTTTCCTCTAAATGCTTCCTTTGAGGGATGCTACTCACCATGTAAGGGAGAGAAATGAGATAAAAGAGGGTCTTCTGTAAGAAAGCCAGGGTCTCTTCTAAGAAATCCCGGAAGAATGGTATCTATTGTACTCAAGTGGGCTGTCCATAGTTACCTCTCCTTATCTGTGCTGAGCCCTTGTAGAAATGCTTGGCTCTGTGGGAACTTTAGGTCACCCTTTTGGTCAGGTGTGGCTTGATCCAGTATTCTTCTCCAAAGCAACACACTCTTGAATCCACAAAGCGGGGTTCTTACTACCCAGAAGATAAAGCAGGTACTTTGCAAAGCACTAACTTAGAGAGGACCCTATGAAAGCAAAATCGATGAGCCTGGTGGTGATTGGAAGACTTAGAGGAAAGTCAGAGCAAAAAATGGGAAGAGGTAGATTCTAATTATTAGGTCAGAGTGGACCTCAAAAATTCAGATAACTGCTGAAGAAAGGAGAAAGTCAGGTCTGGCTAGATGGTCCAAATGTCAGGTAGTTAAAAAACATGAGTGGACAGTATAACACTGTGTCCTTCCTTCCACCCCCACCAGGCACTGTTAAAGACTTGAGTCAATAAGCCCCATTATGTTTTACTTGAATTTTGCAGTAATCTGCAAAATCCTTCCTCCCTGACCCCAAACAATGTGTTACCAACAGAACAGCCACGTGATCCCATCAAAACATACATTCTGATCATATCATACCTCTGCCCAAAGCCTCCGATGGTGGCACACATCTCTCAGAGTCCACACCTTACTGTGGTCCACAAAGCTGCACAAGATCTTTCCTCCGACTTTACCTTCCCACAGCATATTTAAAAGCTCATTGAACTACTGGGACCCAGATTAAACGTCACCTCCAAGAAAAAAAACCCTGGGCCTCTATGCATCCCTTAACTCTTTGTGCTTCGGTGTTAGCGCTAATAGAAGATAGAAGATAGAAGCCACAACTGGGGCCTGTTAATGATTCACTCACAGATGTGCCACAGATGTTCAATAGCTGCACCCAGGAGTAAAGCATTTCATTTTCCTCCTTTTCCAGAAGGAGCAGGAAAGACCCTTCCTTGCTTCCGCAGTTCTCCAAGAGGATGATAGGGTCTGAGAACACCTCTAGAGTGTGCCTTGCCCAGCCCAGCCCTGCTAGGGGACAGTGCCTCCCACCCACTCCCTTGCAAGCCTGGCCTTGTAGTCTGCCCCAACCCCACTCTGTGACTCCATCAGTGTAAATATTGATGTTTCACACACTGCACTGTGGGAGGACAGGGAAGGAAAACCCATCGCGGGGGCACGGGTCTGCTTGTCCTCCGCAATGGAGAGCATACAGTCTGGGCAGGGTCAATTTTGCAGCTCGGCTGCTGTATCCTGCTCCAGGTGACCCTGCAGGAGACTGTCAGTTTATCCCCCACCGCCTTAGGCCTCTTCCCACAAGCACTGGTGGTACCTGGGCCAGGCTTTCCTGGGGGCAGGCACACCACAGGTTCCCGGCACCAAAAGGGTATGGAAAAATTATAGGGGGGAAACCATTTGCTCATGGCACACTGCCCAGACGGTTAATACGGTCCCTCAGAGAGCTCTTCCGGCACAACTTGTAATTAATCCAGAGAGCTCCAGGCCCCAGGGGATTAGGAGGACAAATGACTCAGTAGGTTTCAAAAGGGAGTCATCATCCACGTGTAAGCTTAGCATCTCTCCTCAGAGGAGCTGGGGGAGCCCACACAGGTTGTTGGTGGGTCCATTGGGGCAGAGAGGAAATGCAAAGACCTGGGTTAGCACAGTGGCAGTGCTGATGCTAATCATTGCAGTAGTTAACTTTTAGCAAGCAATTGTTATGTGCCTGGCTGCTCATTCAAAGCACTTTATTTACATCTGCTTGGGCAAGTCTCATAAGCAGTGGAGGCTACTGTCATTTGGCAGATGAGGGAAAGGAGACCAGAGACATAAAGTAACTTTTTCATGATCAAATAGCTAGGATATGCAGAGATAAGATCTAAATTGAGGCACAGTATCTCTAGGTCAGCCCTTAACTGCTGGGCCTTGGTTTTGCTACTGCCATAGGTTGGATGGCCTTGGCCAGGCCCATGCATGTCTTCTCCCTGTGACTTGGTGCTATGTGTTAGAGAGAGCTCTGGACTTACAGACTATGTTCGATTACTAGTGACATGACCCTGCAGCAAATCATGTACTGTTTGAGTTAGTGTCTTCATCTGATAAAGGACACATAAAAATACCTTTTAAATCTGATTTAGGTCATCAAACATAAGAAATGCATTATAAACATGAAAGTGCTATTCAACTAACAGGCTTGATTGTGAAACTCTCTAATCATGGACAAAATAAGAGCATGACAGCCCTGAGCTGTCCAACAGCAGGTCTTTTGTTTTTAGTTTTATTGATTTTATTTTTTTAAATACATGACAGCAGAATGCATTACAATTCTTATTACACATATAGAGTATAATTTTTCATATCTTTGTATATAGAGTATGCTCATGCCAAATTCATGCCTTTATACATGTACTCTTTCTGAAGCAGAAAATACTGTTGGTGCTGTCCAATGCAGTGGCCACTGGCCCTGTGTGCCTCTGAGGCATGAATAGTAAGATTGAAGAATTACATTCTAAATTTTATTTTATTCACTTTAAGCAACCACATGCAGCTAGTTGCTACCATAGTGGACAGCACAGGGGATGGGTTCAGCTGGAGGGTACCTTGGAGACCGCTTAGTCCTTTGGTTCCACAGGTGAGAAGACTGAGGTTCTTAGTGGGGCAGGTTCCTGCTCATGTCAAGCAAGAAGAAAGCAGAGCAGGTCTAGAACCAGGTCCTCTAGCACCCCGATAGTCTCCCCCTTAATAATTCTGAATATTCTTGATTTTGAACAGGAGGTGAACAAACAGGATTGACAGTTGTCAGCCTAAAGCCCATGTGACAAAGTCAGCTAGTGAATTTCCAGGGCGGTCCCAGTTTTGAGGGCTCCCTGAAGGCTACAGAAGACGCCAAGACGACTGTGTTCGTGGCCAGCAGGGGCCGGGCGTGGCTGTCTCCACTGTCAGCCTTACTCAGTGCTTCTGTGACCCAGTCGAGGTCTTCTTCCTTAGGGTGCACACTCGCGCCCCTTCCCAACAGTGCTGCATGCATCTCTGTCTCTCCAAGGAGACTTGCAGATGCGCTGCCCTGTCTGGTGGACAGGGCTCAGCACTCTGGTGGACTAGAGGGTCCATCTGTGAAGAGACAGAAAAGCCCTGTGTGAGGCTGCAGCCCCGGTGCCAAATCTCAATATATAATTGGGCCTGATTTTTTCCATATGTATCAACAAAAACAGCCTTGCTTTCATGGGAGATGAAAGCCGCCCTTTTCTTTAGTCATGTTTCCTTTTTGTGCATAGTTTCCAGGTCTCCACTGGGTTCGTCACTCTCTCTTTTAAACATTCCCCCCCCACACCAAATAAATCAGAAAGTAGGAATATGGAAGGACCTATGGAGAAAATAGTTTCATGTGTTCCATGGCAGAGATGGGCTATTTTGCTGTTATCTTTCTTAAGAAAAATTACATTAATTTGTCAGAGTTTTGATGAAATTATATTCTTAGAATAATAGGACTCTGCATGTGTGTGTATGTGTGTGTGTGTGTATCTCAAGATACACACATTATCTTTATTAAAGGTTACTTATTTATTCATTCAACACCCATTTTGTACTAGTTTTCTTCAGTTGCCATAGCAAAATACCACAGACTGGTTAGCTTAAGCAACAAAAATTTGTTTTTTCACAGTTCTGGAAGCCGGAAGTCCAAGATCAAGGTGCTGGCAGGTTTGGTTTCTCCTGAGGCCTTCCTGCTGTCCTCACGTGTCCTTTCCTCTGTGTGGGTGGGTCACTATTATCTCTTCTTCTAAAAGGACATCAGTCATCTTGGACTAGGGGGCCCCTCTTTTGACCTCATTTAAACCTAATGATCTCTTTAAAGGCCCTGTCTCCGAAACCAGTCACATCATGCATTAGGGCTTCAACACGTAAATTTGGAGGGTGGCATCATTCAGTCTTTGTCACCTTTATTAAGTGTTTTATGTGTGCTGGTCACTGGAGATGCAGGAAAAAAAAAAATGTCATAGCATCCTGGCCTTTGGGAAGCTGGGAATCTTACAGACATGTAAGAAAATGCAACACAAGGTGCAGTCTAAAGGCACAAGGGCATCAAGAGAGAGAATCTTCTTTGTTTTGGGAAATGAGGGGAAGAAGAAATCAGAGTAGGCTTCAAAGAGAAGGAATGGAGTCAGTTGCGTTTTGAAGGAAAACTTGGCTTAGGTGGGAAGGCAGGAAAAAGAATAAAAGAGGTGAGTGGGGAGCTCCTTGTCATAGAGATGAAATAAGGCAAGTCTTTCCTTGGTTCTGCAGGGTTCTGTCTAAAAACCTTCTCCCCAACTTCAGGGGACTTAGCTTTCATGATTAGAGGTGATTTCTTCATTGAGCTTCATGTTTCCTTTTTAAAAATGGAACTGACTGGAACAGTCATGGTTAGGAATACGCCCAGATGCAGAAAGGCTGGTTTGAGCGAAGGGCATGTGGTCCGTTTGCCTGCAGAAGATCAATGGTGGTGATCGCACAGTTTGACCTCTAACTGAGCGCTGTCTCAAGGATGCAAGCTCTTTCTCTGCACTTTGCCTTCCTCACCACTGGCCTCAGCCAAAGTTGGATCTTTTCCTGGTTATGATGGCTGCCAGTGGAAATTGGGCCTGTGAACTTACTTATCACCCTGCAGGAGAAAAAGCAAACCCCTCTCCCCATCAGTGGGGTGCCGGAGTTGGCTTGTATTGGCTGTGAGAGCCGATCCTCAAATTATCAGAAATTTTGCAATTTGGTGGTTAAACATGGCTGTTATTAAAAATTAAGTTATATAAAAACTCTAGGCACATAGCCCTCCAAGACTGCCTGGGAGATCATGGCCTCTCTCCTTGGTTCCAAGGCTAGGCACACTCATCTTTACATGGATGTACCAAAGGTGCCTAGAGAATAAAATGCCCAACTGTTTACCTTTTCTCCTAGTCTGTTGTCTTCTAGCCCCTATTTCAGTTAAAAAGATGGTTTTGCTTTATGTCTCCAAGGCAGGAGATCCTAAAGATGTCTTAACTCCAACATTTCTTATAAATCAATCCCATGGTGCCATCTGCCTCTGAATCGGGTAGATTTCAGTGCTGTCATCCCATGTATGCATTTCACTCTATCCATTCTCATCATTCTCATTTTGACTACAGGTCAGTCAACTTTTTCTTTTTCTTTTCTGTTTTTTTTTTAATACTTATTTTTTAGTTGTAGTTGGACACAATACCTTTATTTCACTTATTTATTTTTTTATGTGGTGAGGATCGAACTCAGGTCTCCCACATGCGAGGTGAGTGCTCTACGGCTGAGCTACAGCCCCAGCCCATCAGCCAGCTTTGTCTTGAAAGAGTCAGATAGTAAATATTTTAGGCTTTGTGAATCATATTGTTTTGTTACAACTCTGCCCTTGTTGCATGAGAGTAGTCACAGACCATGAGAATGCATGTCCGTGTTCCCAAAACCTTTATTTACAAAAATAATTTTTTTTTGTCTCTAATTTCAGACTCTGGTCTGATTTAGCCCTTGGGCTACAGTTTTCCTATCCTCTCATTTAGACCATTGTTAACTCTTACCTGGATTAGTTTATCAGTTCAAGAGTTGATCTCAGTTGATCCTGCTCCAGTCTTATTTTCTTCTAACCAATTATTTTTATCTTGCTGTCCAAAGTAAATATTTGTTGATAAATGCATCTTCTTAAAAGCAGGTGTGCTTAGACACATCAGATGTCGTGACTCTAGAACTTAGCTCTCTTTGAACACAGCATCATGTTCTATAGGTCTTTAACTATGTTCTCCAGCCTGCAGTGATCTTCTCTGCCCCCACATATTTATGCCTATCCATCCAGAAGTCCCAGTCTACAAACCATCTGTTCTATGAAGCTCTTCATACTTCCATTCAACTGAGAACTCTTCCTTTTCTAAAATGGTGAAGCCTAGAGTGCTTCCTATAGTATCATCCTTCAGTGAGTCTGCCTCCCAGTGAAGCTACACCTGCCTTTGTCTGCCTCTCTCAATCAAAAGCTCCCTGGAAGGCAGGAAGTGACTTTTAAAAAAATCTTCTTATTCCTTGATGTATTACTCCCTTCCAGTAGAGAAGTCACTCTATTTACGTTGTCTCTAATTTCAGATGCAAAATGGGCACATTTCCAATTCATAAATGAAAAAAACCCACAGCCCTGAGCTAAAGCAAGTCTGCACCACCCACCACCAGCTAACAGCACTTGGGATGGGTCATTTTAGTCTCGGCTGCCTCTTGCTCACCAGTCTGTAGCATGCTTACTGAGTCGGTGATTGAGTTTTTCATTTTCTTACACTAAAATATCATCAAATGATCATGCAAAAATGGAGAGGATTTTGAAAGGCCCAGGAAGGTGACATCACGATGAAAAAGGAAAAAAGTCATACTAAAAAAATGAAAATGACAGGGAAATGGAGAGCATTGTATGTGTACATGGGTTGAATCTTTGTCAGTAGATCTGATTTTTAAGGAATGGATTAGGCCAAGTGGGAAGAGTGCAATGTCAATGTGATGCCAATACCTTTTTCCACATGCAGCAAGAGAAGAAGGCGCATGCTAATAAAGTAGGAAAATATTTTAACAGTTTGCCTGGAGTCAGCACTGTTCAATATAAGGACCACTCACCACATGTGGCTTTTTAAATTTAAATTATAAAAATCAAGTTAAATTTAAAATTTAATCCTTCAGCCACCCTAGTCACATTTCAAGTGCTCACTAGCTACAGGAGCCTAGTGGACACTGTTGGGTGGGGCAAATGTAGAACATCTCCATCATTCCCAAAACTTCCTTGGGTAGTGTTGATCTGTGATCATCAAAGTCAAGTGCTTTATAGCCTAAAGCTAATTTTTAAAAAGGAAGGGGTTTGTTTTAGAAAGTAAAAGTCAGGTAGGGTAGGTTAATCAGTTTTTTGTCACTGTGACTAAAATACCTGACAAGAACCACTTAGAGGAGAAAAAGTTTATTTGGGGCTCGCATTTTCAGAGGTGTCAGTCCATGATTGGCCAACTTCATTTCTTTAGACCTGAGGTAAGGCAGAACATCATGGCAGAAGGAAATTGGGGAGGAAAGCTATGTAGCTCATTGCAGCTGGAAACAGAGGAAGGGACTAGGGACAGATATGGACTAAGGCCATGCCCCAAGTGATCTCTTTCCTCCAGCATGACCCCCTGCCTATAGTTCCACCAGTAGTTCATTCAGCTAGCAATGGATTAATGTGATAAGGTCAGAGCCCTATCATTGCCTAAAAACCCCACCTCTGAACCTCACTGCATCAGAGATCGTGGTTTAAACATATGAGCTTCTTAGGTGACACTCTGGATCCAAACCATAACATATATGTTGTTCACATAAATTTGGTCAAAAGCAACAGTCAGTTTCAGAGTTGAGACCCATTGGAGTCTGCCCAGTATCAGTGTGAAAGGGGAGCTTGTCAGTCCTGAATGAATTACCCCAGGATCTCAATGGTACCATCCACTGTGAGATCATTAAATGTTACTGATGCCATTTTTTTTAATGCAGATTTAAAATGTCTATGTTGAGAAGAGATACTCTATTACAATGTCTATCAAACTGTGGGTCAAAACCAATTAGCAGTTATGAATCATTTAGGACACAAGTAGACATTTTTAAGTGAAATAAAATAAAACTGGCTAGGAAATATTACGCTGTGTTGCATGTTGTAAGAGCAAACATTGTTTCATGAAACTCCTGTTTCAGTGATATATGTATGTTTCTTGGTAAGGGTTAGGATCTGAAAGTTTGAAAGCTACTGCCTTCCAGAATATGAATTAGCCCAAAAGGGCGGATTATGTCTAGTTTAAAAAAAAATGCAAAAAGACCTATTCAAACTTCTTTGTGTTGGGCTGAATCTGCAGAATACATGCTTGAATCTCCCTGAGTCCCTTGGGCTTAGGAAAAAAAAATCAGATTTAGAAATAGCTTCTCTGGCTCTTAAGCTGTTTGTTCCTTGCTCACTTTCTAGAAGTGTCAAATAGATTGTTACCACTCCCTGGATGATTTGTATCCCAGAAGAAATGGTTTTTGTTTCATTTTATTTCTTCTGCCATACCAGAGAGCTTGGTGCCTTATGTTTCCTTAACTCATTGGCCCAAAGGGGAATGGCCCCATGAGTCGGGGTTAACAATTTAAAACATGGGTGCGTGTGAGAGGCAAAACCAGAAAATCTGGGATGGGTTCCTCAGCCACACAGCCCAGCAGTCACCTTTCTACTTGGCAGAAACAAAAGCTCTATTAAATTTTGAAAGAAGAGAATAATGCTTGTCATTCACGTATTAATATGATTTATTTAAAAACCCTGATCCTGGTGCCTCAGAACGGCTTATAATGCTCTGTTTATCTCTTGGAAGGCTGACAATAGTGTTCAGATTTCTCCCTCCAGCCTTCTGAATGATCTTTTTTGGAGCTGGTGGGAGTCCAGTATACTTGTTACCCTATACATTACATAGTAATATAGAAACCTTGATTGCTGACTTAGGCCAATTTAATTAAAAATTAAAAGGAAAAAAAAAAAAAAGTCCAGCCTAATGAAAATTCCTATGGATGGCCACCCAAATTTACTGAAACCCCCAAAGCTTAATTATTCACTTGAAAAATAACTTGATTACTTACAATTGTCATTAAAAGTTCAGTTTCAAAATTCTTTCCTCAAGTTAAACAGCAAATCAGTTCTGATTGAAATCTATACATCTGCTTGTAAATTATCAACATTTCCATAGGCAAGAACTTTTTGCTTCCATGGGGGTAAATATTAGCTGAAATTGTGGAAGTAATTTTCTTAGGACATTTGGATGGATGAGATAGTCCCAAGTTATTTGTTCCTGAGTTTTTTTTTTTTTTAACCATACGATCTGAGCTTTTTATACATATTTTTTTTGGGGGGTTTTGTTTTTTAAAAATGTACTGACTCACAAATTTGACTTTAGAATATTTCTATATGTTGTCATTTGTCCTTCAGATTTTTCTGAGACACAATAAATATGAACAGGACTCAGCTACCAACTATATGCACTTAACCCAAATTACATCAATCCCATGTCATACCACCTGGTGCATTTAGATTCCTGGGCTCTGTATTCCCAGGGGCATCTCTACCTGAATCTCCATGGGCACCTCAAATTCAACAGGCCCAAACCTGAGTTCATCTTCTTCCTGTCTGAACTCTCTGTATCCTCACTGAAATCCATGTCTTGGGGAACGGCTTAGGAATTTATCTCCTTTCTTAAGCCCATAGCCTTGAAGTGGTCTTGATGGTTTCCCTTGTCATCAGCTTCCACAGGAGAGTTTTATAAGTTCTTCCTCAGAAATGCCTCTTAAGTCTCAGACTCCCCTGCCAATGCCCGAGGCAGGCTCACGTCTTTCACCTGGATCACATCACAGCTCCTTAAGGGCTCCCTCTCCTTTCCAGCTCCTCATCTGTGCTTCCTAAATGTTTGTTACCTTCCTGAAAAGCAAACCCTCTCCTGATACTCCTCTGAGTTGGTGTCCCCTGTGGGACAACCCCTCTTATCTCCATGTTGTCTCAGGGCAAAAGCAAACTCCCTAAGAAAGGCAAATACCTTCCACAGTTGGCCCCTGGCTGGCCACCTCTTTTCTCTGACCCACCCAGATGGGGTGCTTCAGTCACACTGGATTTCCCTCCACTCCCTTTAAGTGAAAGGTGTTCTCATGTTTCTTGCTTTTGTTCATATCCTTGCTTCACATAAAAACATATTTTCATTCTTCAAAACTAAATTCTAATGCCACCTCCTATGAGAACCATTTATAATTACTTCATGAATTTGTTAAGTTTATTTCTTCCCTTTTTTGGGGAATACTAGGGATTGAACTCAGGGGCACTCAACCACTGAGCCACATCCTAGCCCTATTTTGTATTTTATTTAGAGACAGGGTCTCATTGAGTTGCTTAGTGCCTCACCATTGCTGTGGCTGGCTTTGAACCCGAGATCCTCCTGTCTCAGCCTCCCTATCTGCTGGGATTACAGGCATGTGCCGCTGTGGCCGGCTCTTCCTCTTTTAACCATTTATCTATTATTGCACTTTTTGCATCATAATTATCTACTAACATGTAGATAACTAATTACCTAATAACATGTTGTACTATTCATGAGGGTTGTTCTTAAATGTTTCTGCCTCTTCCCCAATCAATCCAGCTCTAAGGTAGAATTGTTCTTCTTAGTCTCCTTGTTGTTGAATGGGACCAATGACTGGTTCTGGACAATGAAATGAGACCTGAATGGATGAGTGTCATTTCTGGGATGAAACAATTAATCACCTATGCAAGACTTTTGAATTATCATTTTTCTTCTTGCATGGTGAATGAAAATGTTAAAAATGGTTACTGCTCCATGAGCAAGAACACTTGCAAATTTTGACCAACAAGAGATTGGGGTTGTTTGTTATTGCAGCATAACCTAGCTAATCCTTCTTAATACAATGAGTGTCACTTCCACAGGACCATGAGCTCCTCAAAAGGGCCCATCTAGTGGTACTATGGTCTTCCAAGTGCATGATAGGGGTTCAGTGAAATCTTTGTTGAATACATGCAGACAGAAATAAGGTATCTATTATCAGAGAGATGAAGAGAAAGTCATTAACAAAAATATAGTGTTTCCCTGTCTGTTAAAAATGATGGTCACTTGAGAATTACTCAATACTTAAATAATTTGAAGCTGTTCTCCTTGATAACAGTTTTCATTAAGTTGTCAGTGCAGTTTTGTATTCTGGCTCTGGAGCCTGCATGGCAAGGGGAAGAATGTTCATTAAAGAAGTGGTACTAGAATAATGTGTTTCATTTGCAAAACTCTTCATGGCTAGATGAATGGTCCAAATGGTCCAAATGGAGTGTTTTTTAGAAAACACTCAACACCATGAGCACTGCCTGAATTGGGCGGGCCCCTGGATGGAGACCCAGCAAACTGGCTTCAGATGTATGCTCAGTTTTCTCCACAGAAGTTAAAGGACTGGTTGTTTTGAAGCAACTTGTTACTGAGGCATTTTTTCAGTGATAGAAAATGTCAGGGAGCTGCCCTTGAGCCAGCTGTGTCTGCCTTTGTAAATGACTAGAACTCTGTGGAAGCCCCACACACAAGCTGATCATTTGCATTTGGAGCTGCTTCCTCTGTCTTCCTGGCAGAGGCTCAGCATTAGGTAATTGTGACTAATGGCAGGAGAAAGTTCCCTGGGAGGCTTATCTAGCTGGGGAGAACTTCAAGGGGATCTTTGTAGAAGCCAGAGAAAAATAAAATGTGGCTCAATTAACCAAGATAAGATAGGAACAAGCAAAGTGGGCTTTCCTTTGAAAGGACACAGCACAGACCCAAGGGACTCCTTGTAAGGGTCATGGTTATTATTAATGTCATAATTATTATTAATTATTTTATTATATTGCATTGGAGCACCCAGAGCTTGTAGTGATTCTCCTAACTTTAATGCAGGAAAGAGATTCCAAAGCCTTCACAAACTATGAAACTTCTTTCAATATGACCTCCTTCCATGAGGAAGGACAAGGGAGGATGTGGCCTTGGTGAACCCCAGAGCAACCGACTACCTGCTCTGTCACCTTAGGCAAAGTGCTTTGCCTAACTAGCTGCATCTTGGCTTTTGCACCTATGAAAGGAGCTTATTAGAACAGTGGGTTATGAAGATTCAATAAGGTGATTGCATGTACAACTTACTGTTGTTATTGAGAATGTACTAAACTCTCCAACAGGTATCAGTGCTTGCTTATTCTGTTTTGAATTATGCATTAGGAAATCCCTTACTTAAAACTCCCAGTCTGCTCCTTTAAAAATGAATAAGCATGCCCAGGTTTATTTGGTAGAGGTGAAGGGCAGAGAGGAAGAGCACTGGAGGTGAAAGCCCATATTTTTGTGGCCACTTGTGCTTCTAGTTGCAAGGGGATGAACTTATAAGGTACAGTTTTGGTCCTGTTGTCTCTACAGAAGGCAGCAATGGCTCAGAGTTGCAAGCTTCCTGCTGACGGTGAGAACTGGTAATCGAACAAAGCCCATAGTCTTTGCTTTCACAAAGCAGAGGCCTGGGGGTTTCTGGGTTTTTTTTTTTCCCCTCAAAGGCTGCGTTTGAGCTCTGTCAGCTGGCCAGGCTGAAGTTTATCCTGTGTCCACTTCCCTTATCAGCCACCCATGGCAGGCACACGTTTCTTTGCTCAGTGAATGGCAGGACGTTGGGACCCCCTGATGACAGAGCTAATCCATCTTTCTGACTCTCCCATCTTGAAATGACTTTGGAGCAGCTTATCAAGGGGAATAAATGGAAGCAGCCATGATGGCTGGGATGATTTCTCAGGCTGGGAGGGGCACTTACTTCAAATACTTTTTTTTTTCCTTGTGGCAACTCTAATGAGAATACATTCAAGAAGTGGCCCCAAAACATCTAGGCTTATTTATGGGGAGAACAAGAGGCATTCTTATGGGGCAGCTCGCTGCACTCTACTCATAAACCCTCTTAACACGTCATCTTTACAGAGGACCAGTGGACTGGGGGGGGGGTCCCAAAAAGCCAAGTCATCTGTGTCCCTCTCACAGAGAGCTGTGTCCCTCTCAATAGAGCTGGCTATTGCCCAGATCACTCACTGTCCCTAGAAGAGGAATGGGGCTACGTCCAGGCCCTGGAATTGGTCTCTAAAACCATTCCCCACTTCGGGAATCCCATGGTTCTAACACTTGCTAGGATTTTGCAAGTGCTCTGCAGTAGGGTCATTGCTGTGTGGTCAGTCCTGAACCTCAGGGGCCCTTTTTCTTTTGAACACAAAAAATAAGGGGTAGAGATGTGTCTCTTACCAGGGAGTTCCCCCAGCTTCTATATTAAAGATCATATTTTTTATAAGAAATTAAGTAGTCCTAGAAGCCAATTGGAGCTAGAACCAGTATTCCTGCTGTTTCTTCCCTGCAAGGTCAGATATCAGCTGACAAGAGGATTGTGAGGTAGGAGCTTAGCCTGGGCACTGGGGGAGTACAGGGGATTCTGGGATGCAGGAAGACAGAGGAACCAGCTCCAAATGCAAGCCTAGGCAAGCCCACCTTGTCACATAACTCCGGAGGGATTGGGGGCTGGGGGGCTTCACACCACAGGCACACCCTACACAGCAGGGTACTGCAGGCTGAACTGGAGCCTCAGTTGCCTTTAGACTGTTGTGATGATCAACACACCAGGAGGTTGTACAAGTCATTTGTCACAAGTAATACCATACAAACGTTTTCAAATGTGCTCCTTTATCATGATTTGAAAATGTTAGATCACTTTTACTGTGAGATATATTGGCTTTATTTTTCTAATTTAAATATTAGATATATGAGGGAGGCGTGGAGAAAGAGAAAGAGAGAGAGTGTGTGTGTGTGTATTGTGATCATTCATCCTAGAGTGCCAGGGACACAGAGGCCATTGGTCATGTGTGTTATGATGGAACAGAGTCAAGGTTCACCAGACAATACCGGGAGCTCTTAAGGCAAGGACTATATCAGAGCAATTTTCCTAAAGTTTAGCATGTTGCCTAGCACAGATGAAATGGCCAGTCAACGTTGACAAGGCTTCTCTGCTTCGTACTTAGAGAACAGCAGTTTATAAAGAATACTTTTCTGAGAAGGATGAAAACCTTGTCAAATTTGGCAAAATCGTGTTTTTCTTGCTTTTTTTTCATAGCATTATTATTAATCTTAACTTTTTTTTGTTGAGTTGTAAGTGTGTTTATCAAACATGGGATTTATTTTAAGGTAAATAAATGATGAATTTGGTATAGATCCATTATTCAAAATGGGATAATCAAGGCAGTTAATTCGGAATTATGTAAGAGGGAAACTATAAAGGCAATTTTCTACTCTTTTTTTTTTTTGTGTGTGTGGGGGGGAGTGGGATTCCAGGGATTGAACTCAGGGGCACTAGACCACTAAGCTACATCCCCAGCCTTATTTTGTATTTTATTTAGAGACAGGGTTTCACTGAGTTGCTCAGTGCCTTGCTTTTGCTGAGGCTGGCTTTGAACTTGTGACCCTCCTGCCTCAGCCTCCCAAGCTGCTGGGATTACAGGCATGCACCACTGAATGCAGCCAATATTCTACTCTTAAATTGTGTTGTTAAACCAGTCCCATCTTGGCTTAAAAGTCACATTGAGCCCTTGACAGTACTTGAGATCTCAAGGACTTCAGAGACCACCTCATGCAGCTGTCCCCTAGGAGGTCCTTGGAGGGCAGTGTATTTGATTCTTGAGGAAAACCAGTTTAGATGACAGTGATCTGCCCTTGACATTGGGGGTAAGCATGTGGCTGGACTGGGGATTAGGTGGCCTGGTGTTCACATCTTGACTCTTTTACTTGCTGTCAGAGGCCTGAAAAGTGCTATAACTCTGTTCTCTTCATATATAAAGTTGGGTAAGTCCTCCCCTGCCTGCAGGATTGTAAGGAGAATTAGCAGAAAGAGCATCTTTCACTGTGCTGGCCACACGGTAGAACCATGCTTGTCATTATTAAAAGTGCTTTCTGCCAAGTGTCTCCAAAGCTATCACTGCCCCCATTAAATCAATAACTCAATTCTCTTTAAAGACCAACTTTCCTGTGCAACCAGTAATTGGCACAGCTCTGTCCCTACTTGTGTACTTGCAGAAAAATGTTCTGGGTTCATTTAAGGACTGAGTGCTGAGTACCTTTTAAGGGTGCCTCAGTGGTTCTTCAATACAAACCCTAGGGAGTTTTCAGCCCATTCCTAAATGAGCATGGGGCCCCCTTCTCGTGTGTGACTCCCAGGTTCAGCAGGACCCTCCTCAGGGCTCTTTGGGCTGTTGAAATCCTGCAGAGGGAGGCAGTGTGTCCTCATTCTTCCTACACCCTAGCAAAGGCAGTTAGCTATAGACTCATATTTCAGTGAAGGTCCAGATCTTACTTGAGGCCACTCATCCAGTTGGCAGCAGAGCCAAAATCTTAGACACAAAGCACTAGAGCACATTCCCACCCTTCCTACCAAATAAACCAAGAGAAGCTCATGAAGCAGATGGCTCACAATGAATGCCTCACACAAGTTGAGGCTATGCCAAGCAAAAGGGCATTCCGGTATGGAGGGCTCTTTCCCAGGGCCTCTCTGGGCACTTACTGTATTCCCTCCCTTCCTGTAACTCAGGTCTGGACTTGGCATTGGGATTCTAATGTTAATGTTATTGGTTGATTTATTTGTGTGGTTGCTTAATAGGTAAATGAGAATATAAAATACTAAGGAATTTAGGACAGCCTGCAAGTTCTTCTCTTTAGCCACCAATTCCTATTCTGTCTTGTATTATGATGGCTTGTTGTGGGGCAGGATGGCTGCCTTGAAGCTTGAGATCAGGAATGATTCTTATTCTTCCTTGCAAACTTGTATCTCTGACTCAGTACTGAAATCTGAGCATAATTGGTATCTTGCCTTTAGTTAATCAACTGCATGGCCCTAAAATTCTGATTTCCTCCTTCAGATTGCTTCTTCTACAGTTTTTCTTCTCTCAAAAAAATAGCATCACTACCTGCCACGGTTTGGATGTGTCCCCCAAATCATTTTTGGAAATGTAGTGCCGCACTCAACAGTGTTGAGAGGTGGGACAAGTGGGAGGGGATTAGATGAAGGGGCCTCTGCCCTCTTGAATGGATTAATGTTGCTATCATGGGAGTGGGCTTGTTATCAAAGCAAGTTAGGCCTCCTCTTGCTTTCTCTTGCTCTCTCTTTCCCAGATGATACCTTCTGTTAGGTCATAATGTAGCAAGAAGGCCCTCACCAGATGTAGCCCCCTATTCTTGGACACCCCAGATTTGAATTATGAGACAAATTCATGTTCAATATAAATTATCCAGTCTCTGATATTCTAAAAACCACATAAGGCAGGCTAAGACACTTCTTAATTGCCTAAGCCAGCACCGACGATGTATATCATACTCTTCTGTTCTACTCACCACCTTGCTGTCTCCAATCCATCAGTGCTCTGTTAGGTCCCCCAGAGCTGGCATTGGTTGATGTGGTCATGCAGATTGTTAACATGTCGAAATCCTTCTAGGCTAGTTGGTAAATCATCTCTTCTATAAACCCTCTGAAGGGTCTCCATCTCACCTTCTCCACTCCAGTCCCTTCCATAGAGCCCCACTTTCTATCCTTCCCCAGGGTCTAACCATCAAATGGTTAATGCGTAACTCAGGAGGAACCCAAACTTTCGGAGTCTCACTGTCTTCATCCATTGTAAATGGGGACACTAATGCCACTTTTAGCCTTATTTTAGGATATGAGAGAATGTTGTTTAAGGTTCAAAACTCATAAGGCCTGGTCTGATCCCTGTGGACACTCCATGCATATGAGTTCATTTTCCTTTCTGCTTTGAGAATGGCATTTGAAGAACAATAGACACAAATATGACCTCAGTTTTTGACCTGTGTGGCCTAGAAAATTAACCAACACCTCTAACCCTTGTTTTCTTGCCCCTCAAATAGGAATAAGGAATGTCTTGGACATAGAGGGTGTCCATCCTCCTGAAACATCAGGTTCCTTTGGCTAATCAAGTTTGCATTAGTGTGCATTAGCTTTCAAATGAAGACATGTGATTCATATTCTAAACATGTCTACAAACAACAAAGAGATATTACTATAGACCTATCAGAGTGGGAAAAATCCACCAAAACTTACAACATTAAATGCTGTGAGGATGTGAAGCAACAGGAACTCACTGCTGGGGGAAATGCAGAATAGTACAGTCACTTTGGAAAAGACTTCAGTAGTTTCTTACAAAATCACACATACTCAACATACCTTCCATCAGTTACACTCAACTTATTCATAGTTTCCAAAACATGAAAACTATCCTTTAATAGATGTTTGTTAGCATGTCCTTTAGTAAGTGTGTGGTTAAATACACTGTGGTACATCTAAACAACGGACTATCATTCAGCACTAAAAACATATGAACTGTGAGGCCATGAGAGACATGGTGATAACTATAAATTACTAAGTGAAAGACAGTAATATGAAAAGGTTGTATTGTGTTGCCTATATAATGTTTTAGAAAAGGCAAAACTAGAGACACGATGAAAATATCAGATATTGATAGGGGTCAGCAGGGAGGATGTGATGAATAGTCAAGAATAGAGGATTGTGGGATAGTTGTTATGGTTTGTGTGTGAGACAATGAAAGAAAGCTTAGAGGGGAAGTGATTGGGTTGTCTAATCAATAAATGGGCAAAGGAGCTGAACAGACACTTCACAGAATAAGAAATACAAATGGTCAAAAAATTCATGAAAAAAAAATGTTTAACACCTCTAGCGATTAGAGAAATGCAAATTAAAATTAAGTGAGATTCCATCTCACTCCAGTAAGAGTGGCAATTTTTAAGAATACAAGTAACAATAAATGTTGGTGAGAATGTGGGGAGAAAGGTACCCTTTTACATTGCTGATGGGGCTGCAAATTGTTGCGACCCTTCTGGAAAGCAGTATGGAGATTCCTCAGAAAACTTGGAATGGAAACACTGTTTGACTCAGTTATCCCACTCCTCAGTATATACCCAAAGGACTTAAAAGCAGCATTCTACAGTGACCAAGCACATTAATGTTTATAGTAGCCCAACTCACAATAGCCAACGTATGGAAACAACCTAGGTGTCCTTCAACGGATGAATGGATAATGAAAATGTGGTATATATACACAATGGGATATTTCTCATCCATAAAGAAGAATGAAATAATGGCATTTTCTGGTGAATGGATTGAACTGGAGAAAGTGAAATAAGCCATTCCCCCAAAACTAAAGGCCAAATGTTCTCTCTGATATGTGGATGCTAAACCAAAAAAAGGGAGGGTTGGAAGGGGAAGAATAGAAACCCATTGGATTAGACAAAGGGGAATGAAGGGAAGGGAGGGTGAGGGGAATAGGAAAGAAAGTAGAATTAATCAGACATGACTTTCCTAGCCTTGTATTTGAATACATGAGCAGGGTAACTCCACATCATGTACAACCAGAGGAATGGAATCCTAAATAGAATAATTATACTCTATAAATTATACTCTATGTATGTATAATTTTCCAAAATACATTCTATTGTCATGTATAACTAAAAACAACAAGTAATAGAAAGAAAGAAATGATTGGGTTATGAGAGTCTTACCCAGGGGACTTAATCTCCCGATAGGGATTAACCGAGTGGTAAGTGTAGGCAGGTAGGGTGTGGTTGGAAGAGGTGCCTGAGGGTGTATCTTTGGAGTTTATATTTTGACCTCATTGAGCAGAGCTCTTTCTCTGCTTCCTGGTGCCATGTCCCCAGCTGCTTTCCTCTGCCTCACACTTCTGCCATGATGTTCTGCCTCATCTCAGTCCTTGAAGAATGGAGTTGGCCATCTATGGACTGAGATCTGTGAAACAGTGAGACTCCAAATAAACTTTTTCTTCTCTAATTGTTCTTGTCAGGTTGTTGTTGTTGTTATTTGATTGTTTGTTTTTGCTTTGCTCACAGCAATGAAAAAGCTGACTAAAACATCAGGGTAACTGTCCTGTATCATATCACAATGGTGGATACATGTCTCTGCACACTCATCAACACCCACAGAACAGAGAACACCAAGAGTGAACTCTAATGTAAACTTTGGACTTGGAATGATACCACTGTGTTGATGTTGGTTCACCGATTGCAGCAAATGTACTCTGGTATGGGAAATGGCTATGTGGAAACTTTCTGTACATTATGCTTAATTTTGTTGTAAACCTAAATCTGCTATAGAAAACAAATTTATTTTTAAAAAATATAAAATTCAAACTTTTCTAACTCAATTTGACCTCCCTTATAAGAATTGCCTTATAGATTTGTAGCTTTCTGACAGGAACTGGGAGGGTGCCGTATGTCCCTGGATAGTAAGTCCCTCCTCCCATGCCCATAGATCATTCTCCTTTGGTAAACCTTGAATGAACTTGACCTTGCAGATATCAGCTGCCAGTGGTTAAGGCAGACTTGACAGTGAATGAAATGAAGCACCATCTGTGGTAGATGATTTGTTCTAGGGCAGAAATGCCAAACAGAATACTCTTAACCACTGAAGCATTTTCTACCCAGAGATGTTCAGCTAGCTGGGGCCCATGGATATGTGACTTTCCTGATTTTGTCTCAGGTTTTTCTTATCTTCTGGGTTGAGTCAAAATAATACCCATCATGAAGAGCTCCATCTAGGCTTTTGAATATGAGCACTCATTCCATCTCAAATACTTTGTGGAATGAGATAGGCTATAAATATACACTTATGTTGACAATTAAGTGATCAGCACACATTTCTGTTGATGGGCTCTTATCACTCATTTTGTTAGGTTACGCTCATTGTTAGGTAGAAAAGTTGAGGAGCTACAGGTTCAGGAAGGGGACACTGGATGGATACCATGGAATGGATGGGATACCAGGGTGGGATGGGATACCAGGAATTGGCATACAGACGTATAATATTTACTCATCTGTTCCTTACATGCCATATCACTCTCACTTGAGCACCAAGATGGTTAGGAGGAAGTAAGGAGGACAGGGTGTGCCTCTGGGGCCTCCCATCCTGTATAGCCAGGTCACACAGTTCCTGGATAATGAAATCATAAACCACCAGCAAAGGAAAGATGGTACTGATACCACCACGATTTCAGTTTGGTTCATAGGAATGTTCCATGTGTTCTCATGGAGGATTCTTCATGGGCTTGTTGAGTAATCCAGAAACACATTTTTACATCTTCATTGTTATTTGGTGGGCATCTTTGTCCTCCCCTTGGACCTATCTGCTGAGACTGGGTTCTCAATCTCTGATTGGGAAGTGAGTCAGGTGTAAGAATCCTGCTTTCTGTTTTCCTTGCCTTCATTCAATATACCAACAGACATGGACGCCCAAATGCTCCCTCACTTGGAGTTTTAGGAGCCTCACAAAATAGCCTCCTCTCCAAGCACTTGATGTTTAGCAGCTTGACCTCCCAGGATTCTAAGAGAATTGGATTTTTTTCAAAGAGATTTATTCAGACTTCCTTTTGAATGCACTAAGAAAATGGGACCTGAATAAAAATGAAAGCAGTCCCCCTTTCCACTGGAAATCAGGTCTTCTGAAATTTGAGGATCTTCATTTGTGTTGGCATTGAGTTTTGGGTGAAGTTTCGGCTAGATTCCTATTTTCCTTAAAATGTTTCTATCCATAGATATCCTGGCTAAAAAGCTGAATCATGTGATCCAAGTTGGCAGATGTTTCGCTGAAGTCACTCAGAGTTTGGCACAAATAAGGATGGGACAAGGATTTAGAATTAACTTTCTTGATCCCAAAAGGTGAACCGAGTTTTCAAGACCCTTGTTTAAAGGGTTTGTATCCAAATTGCCATCCACCATCTGGGTATTCCACAAAACAAAACTGAACTTTTTCAGGTCTCCCTTTAGTCCATTTTTGAACCCACATAAAAGCTGTTTGGGACTGATCAGGGCCCCACAGAAAGAAATCAGAGACTAAGATTTTTGGATAAAAGTTTTTCCTTTTTTTATGGAAATAATTGGCAATAACATTGACTTTCAGCATAGATTCCATATCCTTTATCTTGATCAGAAAACATTTTGGATAGGGTGGCAGTGGGGGTGAACTCCTCCCCTGCAATGACTCTCTCACAGGGACTCTGAATGGGACATTCATTGGCAGAAACACAGTGGTTACCGAAAATGGCTGGGGGAAGGGTGGAGGGGAGGGGATCTGAGTGGAGCTTGGGTTCCTTCCTCCTCAGGGGAGCTATTTTTTGCTTTACATGCAAAGAATTGCTTTGTACGGCCAAGTTGGTCTCAATCTTGTTTACATAAAAGAAATCGAACATTTATTTTGTGCCGGGTTGCTTTTTTTCTTCCTTTGCCAGTCAGAGGGTCCTAGGCAAATCAATAAACAAAGACCCTGCTCTGTTTCCACTTTGTGGCTGGGGGTTTGGACTGGGTAACCCTTCGATGACTGGATTAGCTCTTTCTGTGGGGACTGGGATTTGCTGCCTTGTTCATTTGGGTTACGAGTAACCCAGTTGCCCTACTAGGAGCCTGGAGCTCCAGAGGACAGGGGAAGGACATGTGGGGACTCTGGATTCTTGGGTTGTGTGGCAGATGGCAAAGTAGGAGAAAAGAAAAATCGCATCTCTGGCCTCTGCAGAAATCAGCTGAAGGCTTGAGGCATGTGATTTGGTTACTCTAATCTTAGCCCAAGTCAACAGCCAGCATTGTTGTTGGTTACTAAATCAACCAAAATGCTTTTAAAAACTACAGTCCTGATATTTGACTCCACAGTGTTTCAGGATATGGAATTCCATAGAGGGCCTCCATGCTGAGGGCCAAAAAAATATTTTATTTTTTTTCTTCGTAAATTTACCTGCTTTGAACTTGGACTGACCCTTTGTTCTTGTGTTTGGGGACAACATGAAAAGTAAGGGGAAAATGTGACCATTGTAAAAGCATTTTCTTAAACCATGTTAAAACCGGCTAAATTCTCCCCCCCCCCCTTTAAAGTTCACAATAGTGTCTTTTAAATTGGTTCATCATTTATAAATCCAACCATTTAAATTCTCCTTTAATTTCTGCTGGCTTCAGTGGGAGCAGCATGGTTGAGGTGGGGGAGAAAGAAGATTTCAATGTGAGAGGAACCTGGATTTGGATTCCCATCCATCCCTTACTTACAGGTGAAGCTTAGTTCTAAGTTTTAGAAACTAAAACCCATTTTTTCTTATTCATAAAATAGGAATGATGAGAAATTTTAGAGACAATAGTATAGACTATAGGAATGATGAGAAATTTTAGAGACAATAGTATAGATTTTAGAGACAATAGTATAGACCATCACAGGTTTCCAATAAATTGTATGCATTCATTACTAGATTCATTCTTCACTTTTAGAAGTTGTGGTAATCTATTCTTTCAAAGAGAGAGGGTGTGTGTCACTTACTTGGGCTTAGAAAATGATACCCTGAACTAGGGCATTTGGGTGCACTGAGCACTATGAACTAAGGCAAAGTGGAAGGTTTGAGAAGCTGCCTCAGAAGTTGGGTTCCTCTGACCTTCCTGTGTTCCTTCCCCAAAGTATAGAAAAAGGATGTTCTCTGACGTTCCTCCATCTACCTAAAGATCAGACCTGCCAAAGAAGAACACACTGCTTTCAATCCTCTCACTGTACATAGTTTCAAGCAAGAAAGATTAAACTCAATCTTTTGGAAACCAAACTAGAAACCAAACATCATACTTAGAACCCAAAGACTTTTGTTCCAGGCCATTGACCATTCTTTGGGACCATTTGTCTCTCCTAAAAATCCTTTGCTATACATCTAAATTGTCAAGACCTCCTAGTTCCCTCTCCCCTATGAACAGTGGTATTTAAGCTTCTAATTCTCATTGGGTTGTTTGTTACTCAACTTTCTTGAATGACCCATGCACATAAATAAATTTGCATGCTTTTTCTCCTATTAATCTATTTCCAGTTTATATCAAGCAAGCTTATAGAATTGAATCTTCTGAGAGAGGAGGGAAAAATTCCCCTTTTCAATCTACACATAGATTGACTGGTTACAATGACTCTTCAGCAATCTTTACTGATATGCAATAAGTAACACGTAAGTCAGACACAACACACATATTTGTGGGTATATGTAAATATGTGGTACATGCTCCACAAAAAACATGCCCCACAAATGGAACATAAATTGAATTAAGTAGTCCTTTCTTTTTGCCATACATATATTTTAGACAGTTTATTGCTTTGAGTATATACACGTTTGAGCAATTGTAAAAGAGTAAAAGTATTTGACTAGCCAAGTGATTTTTGAAGCTAGATCCAGCAAGTTACTAGCTGTATATTTTTGGGTAAATTACTTGACCACTCAGCCAGCAGGGAAAGTGTAAGAAGTACTAATTAATAGTTAATATTTAATGAGGATCAGCAGGACAGGCATTATTCTACACTCTTCACATAGATCAAACTAATTTAACAATAATCTGAATATAGACCCACAGGAATAGGTACTGTTTCTAGCCTAGTTTTATAGTTGGGGGCTCTCTCTGAAGCTTAGTGACATTAAGTATCATGCCCAAGGTCACACAGATGGAAAGTAGAGCCAGGATTTGAATACTGAAGTGCATGATTTGGGCCCCTGTATTTGTGCTCCCTTTAGTGGTGGTGCAAAGGGCTGTGGGCAGCAGGCCTGAGCATGAGCCCCAGAGGCTTCCCTTCCTCCAATGTGATCTGTGCAGGATTCCCACCCAGAAAGCTCACCGGGCTGACTTCAGGAAAGGGGCTCATAGTAGCTTGAGTGTTACACAATAACATGATGAAACTATGTGAAAGGACCGTGTTCGAGGGAAAGGATTAGAACCTGGAAGTCATTGCCAAGTTTGAAAATCAGAGTCGAAATGACTCTTAAAAGTTCCTTAACCCACTCACCAGGTTCTGTGTACCTAGGTTCATGCATACAGCCTGTTATAATGATAAACCACAATGCTGACAGCTCTTCCCACACTCTTGTGGGAACTCTGCATGGTCCACTAGACTCTCACTGGAACAATACTGTGTCAATTCCTTGCTGACTGCATGGAATTAAAATCATGTCCTTAAACACAAGCAGAACTGCAAATTTTAGTTGAATTAGAACCTGTTCCTTGCTGGGGGGCCTTTAGTCATTTCCCACCTTCAGATTTGTTCCAAGGATCAATAAGAAAGTGATGTAAAACAGTTTTTAAAGAACCATGTAAATACGCTATTGCATGACATTGGGGCATGCGTTTGTGCTCACCTTCAATCCTCTTTTGAGATCCATGGTGCTTAGCAGGGCTTGCTGGGGATCACAAGCATTCTGCCAAAGGGCCTGTTTGTTTTTACTCTGCTTACTTTTTTGACTCTAGTTTTCCTTCTGTCCTGTCCATGTAGTATTGAGCAGGTTTAAGGCACCTTTCTTGAATCTTTGCTCTTCGACAAATCTTGCAGCTTGTCAACCAACCAGTTATCTAATTCAATGCCACAAACATTTATTGAGGGTCCCTAGGTTCCAGGTTTTGTATTTGAAGCAATCCTTACTCCCTGAGAAGTTCCACACCTATAGCTTCTGTTAATACTTTTCCACATACAGGTTATGCCATCTGTTTATCTCAGCGGTTTGAATCTGAGTCGGTCATCTTACCCTTCCTGACTTCCTTGTTTCTGTGGCTGGCAGCAGCTTCTCCCTGTCAGATCAGCCTGACATTCCAACAGCATCACAGGAGCCTCCTCTCTATCACCAACACCTGGAGAAGCAACCCCTCCTGACTTCTATAATCATTCTATTCCTTTTCCCTCCAAACTATTATGAGATCCTCTTCTCAGACTCTCCAGTTTCTTTAGGATGTGATGTTTGTGGTAATTTTCTTTAAAAGTTCCTGTACTGTTTCCAAGATAAATCTAAATGCAGTCTGGCCACTACCTAATGATATTGTGTTATCGGCTTTTCTGCTTTTATGGGGTTCTACAGCGATGATTTTCTTCAATCTCACAGTGGGATTTCTCACTGATTCTCCATGTGCTCTGGCATTTCTGATGCTGAATGCTGTGTACTTATTGCAAAGATGGCAGTTCTCCCCAAATTTAATCTATACACTTAATGAAGTGGCAAGTACAAATGTATTTATTTTTGTAACTTCTAAAATTTATCTGAAAAAAAATAGCTGTGCATGAATAGCAAAATATGTCTTAGAAAAGAGTTGCCAGGTGCTGTGGCATACACCTATAATCCCAGCAGCTCAGGAGGCTGAGGCAAGAGGATTATGAATTCAAAGCCAGCCTCTGCAAAAGCAAGGTGCTAAGCAACTCAGTGAGACCCTGTCTCTAAATAAAACGACATAAAGGACTGGGGATGTGGTTCAGTGGTTAAGTGCCCCTGAGTTCCATCCCTGGTACCAAACAACAACAACAAAAAAACCAGAAAGAGTTGGAGGGGAAATTTACACTAACAGATACTAAATTGTAAGTTAGATTTAAATAAACACACAGAAACTGTATTAGAATAGATAGAACAGTGATATAGAACAGATACTCCAAATGCAAGAATCAGTCTTTTAGTATGTGAAAAAGACAGTGTTTAAAAAAAATGTAAAATGATGACTTCTCCAATAAATGATGCTGGAGTAACTTTTTAAAATTAAGTTTCAGCCTAGGTTCCCATAACAGATGAATGGGTGAAGAAAATATGGTACATGTACACAATGGAGTATTCGCCATAAAGAAGAATGAAATCTGGTCATTTTCAGTAAAATGGATACCACTGGGGGACATCACGTTAAGTGAGATAAGCCAGACACCAAAATATAAGTATTGCATATCCTTTCCTATATGTGAAAACTTAAAGAGAAAAACAAATAAATAAAAAAGTTGACCTGAAGGTAGAAGAGGGGTTAACAGGGGTTGGGTTGGTGATATAATATTTATCTACATATATTAATATACATATTAATATATATTATATTATATTAATATACATATTAATATCACAGTAAATCTCTTTAACAAAGTATATATAGCAAGATCACAGTAAGTCTCTTTAACATACACATTAAAAACTAAATTAAGCTGGGTGTGTTGGTGCACTCCTGTAATCTCAGTGACTCAGGGGGTGGAGGCAGGAGAATTGTAAGTTTAAGGCTACCCTTGGCAAGTTAACATAAAAAATATTAAGTTATGGGGTAGAGTTAAGTGGCAGAGTAACCCTGGGCTGAATCCTCAGTATCTACTTCTCCAAAAGTTAATTCTTCACTGCTCCCTATACACTACAACAAATGCCAAGAAGATAAAAAAAAAAAATGAAAGAAACTCTAGTTTCTTATTTATATAATCAGGGCATGTGGGAGGTCTTTTTAGACATAACCTTAAGGCAAAAACCATAAAAAATTTGGATATGTAACTACATAAATATGAAATTATACATCAAAAGCTATCATAAACACAATTGAAAAGCAAATGGCAATGCTAAGAAAAGTATTTGTAACATATAAAGCAAACAGGAGATTAATATCTTCAATATGTAAAGAACCATTGCAAGTCTGCAGGAAAAAAATAAACACTACAATAGAAACAAGGGGCCAGGCTATAAATAGGCAATTCACAGTTAAGAAATACAAATGGTCAATAAAATGTGAAAATATGTTTAATCTGGCTTGTAAACAAAGAAATGCAGACTTAAATAAGTTATCTCTGAAGAGTAATATTTACTATGCTTGTTGCTTTATAAACGTCTGTACTCCTTGATAATTTTTTTAAAGGACATTGAAAAATGTAAATTTTTTTTTTTTTTTTTTTTTGTGGTGCTGGGGATTGAACCCAGGGCCTTCTGCATGCAAGGCAAGCATTCTACCAATTGAGCTAAATCCCCAGCCCCAAGATTTTGCCATTTTTAAAGATCTTACAAATTATCTTTCTTTCATTCTTCTTCTTGGTACTGGGGATTGGACCCAGGGGTCATTAACCACTGAGCACATTCCCAGTCCTTTCTTTTAATTTTTATTTGGAGACAGTATCTTGTTAAGTTGCTTAGGGCCTTGCTAAATTGCTTAGGCAGGCCTTGAACTTGTGTTCCTCCTGCTTCAACCTCCCAAATCCTTAGGATTACAGGAGTGCAACACTGTACACAAGATGGTGATCTTATTTATTGGAAAGCTGTCTGCCAATAAATGTATGATTAAGAGAGAAAAAAAAAGAAGAAGCCTGTAGATCAGAATGCATGAAGAGATCCCATATTAGTGGAAATATGAAAATGTATAGGCAAGAAAATCTAATTGCATATAAAATAAAATGTTAATAGGGGTTGTCTCCAAGTATTGGAAGTATGTATAATTTTAATTTTCTTATTTTTGCTTATTTATTTGTAGTTTATAAAATCATGAGCTTGCATTTTCTTTAAAAACACTTTAAAGTATACATATAAAATATGTTTTTATAAGTGCCAGCTTGATGTATAATCAGAAAGTGAGCACACCCGCAGAATTCTCACCCCTTTCAGTTCTGACAGATTTTGTTGTTCCTTGGCTTGTGGAAGCATAACTCCAATCTCTGTCTCCATCCACACATGGACTTCTACACTCTATGTCCCTGTGCTTTTTTCCTTTCTGTCTCTTATATGGACACATATCATTGGATTTAGGGCTCACCCAGGATGATTTCATCTCAAGATTTGCCTTAACTATATCTGCATTAACCTTATTATCAATAAGGTCACATTCTCTGGTTCTGGATAGACATATTTTGGGGGACACCATTCAGCTCTCTATATTGATATAACTACCAACCACGTCAAGAAATAGAATGTCCTGATGGCTCCTGTCAATTTCTATCCCTTCCCCATCTACAAAGGTCATTTCTCTCCCTCCTAACACAATATATTGTTTTATCTGTTCTTAAATCTTGTATAAGTAGAATCATATGTTGAAGTCTTACAATCTGGCTTATTTTACTCCACAACGTATTTTTGAAATTTACTCTTGTTGTTGGCATGTTTTGGATTTGTTCATGCATAAGAAAAAAATATACATGATACATTTTATGGTGGGTAGTGCATCCATTCTACTGTTGATGGACATTTCGATTGTTTCCAAAATGGGGTTATTATGAATAATGCTCTTTTGAAAATTCTTGCACATGTTATTTGGTGCACATATGTAAGCATTTTTGTAAGATCAGAATTGCTTAGGAACAGAATCATAGGGTATGTGTATGTTCAGATTAAAGAGTTACTGCCAAACACTTCTCCAAAGTGGCCATGTAAATCTGCAACCCAACTATGGTATGTATGAAAATTCTACTGCTTCATATCTCCATCTTCATTTGGTATTGTTGTTTTTTTAATTTATTTTGCCAATCTGATGGATGTGTAGCAGTATCTTGTGGGTTTATGTTTTTCTGATGACTAATAATAGTAAGCATATATCTGTGCCTTACTTTTATATATGAGAGTATATGATTGTGTTCAGAAACTGCTCTTCTGTCAGGCACGTTTCTGTTGAGTCATTTGGGAGAGCTCACATTCAGATGCTATTTCAAAAACAAACTGGTAAGAGAAGGCATAGTTCAGTCTGGAAGATAAATCCCCTTTTCTTCTTTGCCTGTTTTTCAGCCTTTTTCTTTTGTCCAATTGGAAAGAAATAGTCTCCAATATCATGAAAGCCTGAGGGAGGCATAGTGCCTATGTGGGGCTGGTTGTTTTTCTTTACCCATTGCTTGTTCCCCTGAATTTCTGGCAGAAATAGAGATATTCCACTTTTTCTGTACCAGAATGTGATGAATCATAGCAGTTGCAAATAATTTGCCTTGTTACAGAGGACAAGTGTGGCTACAGATGACCCAAATCTGGGAACCATGGTATGCTAGATGACAGCTTTGAGACAAGCAATCATGATTGCTAGTATTTATTGAATGCTTACTGTGCCAGGCACTGGGCTGAGAACATTGCAGACATGACTAATATACTCCTCACAATAGCCCCCTGGAGGCAGTGATGGGAAATTGCAAAGCAATGGAATGAGTAGGAGCAGTTTGTAGGAGTTTTAGGCACTTGACTTGCTTTCTTTCAATGTTGTGCTGCGCATAAGAAGAGCAAGTTCCAGATGGTTCCTTGGGTACCAGCATGGACCCTCAGGTAGAGCAGACCTGAATGCAATTGGCTTCAACAAAATCACTAGAATGACAGTTAATCTGCAGAATGTAATAATAAATGTGTTTTTGCTGGAAGCTATTGAACTGTTGAGAATGTTTGTTATTATTCAACAGAAACTGAATAATAGAGCGGTACTCTCTTACACCCATTTCCTCAATGAGTAAATTTAGGCTTGGAGAAATTAAACAATACCCCCCAACCACACACTTAATAAGGGAAAGAGCCAGGACTGGAGCCAGGACTGTCTTATTTCTGAGTCTCTCCTTTTCACTGCTATACTCTATCCCCTTTCAAACTTGCAATGGGCTGGGGCAATGGGCCAAAAGCAATAGGATGGAGTTTAATTGGAATGAATACATGGGCCCACATTCTGCTAAAACAACAACAACAAAAATAATAGTAGCTTGGACCCAGCAGGAGCTGAGCAAAGAGGTCCTTGATTGCAGGCCCCATGGTATAGCTCAAGACTGCAAGCCCAACTGAGGCAGAAAGGTGGCTCAGGACTGTGCACTGTGTGGAAAAAAGAGCATGCCCATTGTTCCTGCTCCAGCTTGTCAGAGGACACTGGAGTATGGCACCAGTTCTAGGCAGCCCATTTAATGAGGCAGGTCCACAAACTCATCTATGTCCAAAGGAGAGTAAACAAGATGCTGAGAAAACTCCTACAAGCTGTCAAGAGAAGGAGCTTAAGTATTAAACCTAAAGAAGAGAAGGCTCCAGAGCCTGGTAATGGCTGTCTTAGGACATCCAAAGAGTTCCCAGGGCTTCCAAGGATCCAACTTACCACTGCCTCTCACCTGGACTACTGCCATTGCCTGCAGGGCCCCATTCTGTCCACCAGATGCAGTCACAGATGATCTTTTCAAAACACAAATGTGGCTTTGTCCTGGCCCTACCCTTTGTCCTCTTACCAAACACCCACGCAGGTATATATACACACAGACACACACACGTGCACCCTATACACACCATCTTCCAAATATAGTTTCTCCAGAACACAAAGGCAAAGTCAAGTACTAATGCATTGTGGGAGGTTTGAAATAAAGATCCAGAGAGAAGAGAAGTAGGTTATGGGTGCATCTGATTGTGGAAGTGGTAGGAGGAGTCAGAGCCTCGATGGGGTGCGTCTGGACACCCAGGGGGATGCTGGGACCCAATAGAGGCCTGACATGCGTGCCAGGGTGGCCTGGGCAGTGATGGTACTGGAGGTGAAGTGGCTGCCCCAGGGGCTGTGTCATCCAGGGCTGTCCATGAGCAAGCAACCGATGGTCTCCCTGGGAGAGGGTGGACACAGATAGAACCTGAGGAGGCACATGTATTGACTGGGTCCAACGCCCTCTCTGTCTCTATCAATTATTTCCATCATATTTAGAATAAGGAAAGATCCTTTGCCTGGTTCCTGCCCACTTACCTGGACTCACATTGGTTCTTTTGATCCCTTGGGTGCATCGTGGTCCTTTCAGCCAGGAGTTTCCCTCTGGAATGTCCTTGCTCCCTATCCCCTACTAGTATTAACCCCTATTCCTCTTTCAGCTCTCAGCTTGTCATTACATCCTCTGGAGAGGATTTCCAGCTAACCCCTTCCCTCCCCACTCCCCTGCAGCCTTGGTGGTGTGGCATGGAGCGTGGGGTTGGGCTCTTTGTCTCATGGATTTGAAGAATAAAATCCTACAAACACAAAGGTGAGAGCAAAAGAAACAGGATTTATTAGAGTAATCGAAAGAAAGCAGACTCTTGAAAAGGGAGGGGTCCCAAGAGACGGATACCAAAGAGTGGCTCTTGTCTCGGGGTTTATACAGATCTCCAGGTCTCAGGAAGTCAGCCCCCTGCCCAATCCTGGGGAAGGCACTCAGTGTCCATGAAGCATTCACTCGCCTTTAGTCCACAGTATTGATCAGGTATTTTTCCTTCTTTGGAGAGATATGGACCCCAATCATGTAGGTCTTGATTTAAAAATAGCCTTTTTGTAAATTTCTCAGCAAATCTCTGCAGCTGCTGTTTGTGCTCTACTGACCAGGAAGGTACCCTATCCACCCAGCCTTAGCTCTTCCTTCCAACTTCCGTGGCGCCACGCCATAGAACTATCTTCTCTTTCTCTTCATGGTGCTTAGGCTCTATCCATCAGTAATGGCTGACTAATGTCTGTCTCCCCAGTTAGATTATAAGCTCCGCGAGGTCAGGGGACATGCTTCTTGTTCTCTAGTTTCCCATTGTATCCCCAATTTCTGCCCAATGCCTGACTCCAGAGCATGTGCTCATTAAATACATAGTTTTAATATGAAAAGGAATTACATAGATATTATGTGACATATGAAAACCAGTTTATTCGTAGTTATCCCAAAGGAGGCATGGGAAGTCTTAGATGGGTTTAGTTTTCTTTGTTAGTAAAAATTTTCTAAAGAGATTCATACCTCAGATAAGGGTTGAACTTGATGATCTCTGAAAATTAGCTCTGAAATTTATACCCTGAATAATCTTTGTATTCTAGCCATGCCTAGGCATGGGACTTGTCATAAGGCTCTCTGCCATTCTGTTCAGGGACACTATCCTTGTCCTTCCTGGCTTTCTTATTAATGAAGTATTTGACAATTCCAATTTGAGACTAGTTGGTCTTTCTTTCTTTTTTTTTTTTTTCGGTGCTGGGGATTGAACCCAGGGCCTTGTGCATGCGAGGCAAGCACTCTACCAGCTAAGCTATATCCCTAGCCCTTGTTGGTCTTTCTTGTTGGTCTTTTGCTTCTTTCTGGTGGTTGGAGTTGTAATCTCAAGAATGGGGATAACTTTGCAAATGCTTCTATTTATTCTATACACTTGCATTCAGAGAAGATGTGTGGGTGGGGAAATTCACAGAATATCAAATTCTGTCGGGGTAGGATGTTATGTGGAGACAGGGAGGAGGTGAGCAAGAGGCAAGAGGGACAGACAAGGCAACATGTCTTAGCTAACAAAATCTGAGAGGCACCTGCAACTTCTCAATGGCTGGATCTCAGGTATCACAAGGATGAACACAGATAGTGTTGCATAGCACACTTCCATTTTAATGTATTGGCTCCATCCGCCTAGCATGTGCAGAACCCAAGAATCTCCCAGGCTGGCCTGTGGCACAGTGTATCTCTTTAAGAGTTTATTATTTTTGCAAAGTTCTAATGTTCACTGCCTGAGGTTTGCCTTGGTGAGTGCTTGTTAATGTAGTTTCATTGTTGCCTAGGGAAAAAGAACCCCAGTGACCCACTGTTATAACTGCTTTAATGTGGGGCCTCTGCTTTGGGTCTGTGTAGTATCCTTTAACAAATGAGCAAAAGTGGCCAAAGTTATATTAGGCAACGTTGCCAGAGGTTTATGATAAAATCTCCAGTCACTGCCAGGGACAGTGTGAACCCTGTCAGTTTGAGGATTAACTTTTCTGTAGTAAAAGCTAAGACTTTTCTTTTCTTTTTTTTTAGGTCTCACAGATGCTGGGCACTGTGGGGCTGGAGAAATGCCTTTAGAGGCATGATTTCAGTTAGTCTTCATAATGTATCTCTAAGGTGGGTATTATTTTTTTCCTCTTTTACCATTGAGAGTATAGATACCCAAATTATTTTGGTGACATAGCCAAGGTCACACTAGGGACAAATACTGGGGCTCACATTTTACCCCCAAGCCATTACCTGTCCTGCACCAAGCTGTCCCTGACATAACCTGAGCATGTCAAGCCAGGTGGCCAGACCTGAGGCCAGTCAATGTCATCCATTGATCCACAGGAACTGAGGCTGTTTCCCTTCTGTACCTGGGATCTTGTGAAGAGAGTGGATTAGAACTTTTGGCTAGACATTCTCTATCTTTCTTGGGTAGCATATAGAAGGTGTTGACGAATGTCGGAATAATTAGGAAACTTTGAACCAATCACTGTTATGTTTGTCTAGCTACCTCTTGTCTTAAATTCCCAATCCAATAATGAAGTAGAAACATTCCTTTGTCTGGCAGATTTCAACATGCACTTTAAATTCTCCCATCAAAACTCACTTCAATGGTTTGTTGTAAGGAAAAACTAAAACTTATAATGAAAAGTACAGATGATCATATTTTCATCTGTCAACTCACTACGTTACATAGAAATTAAGATCTGGAAAATGCAGGAAGTTGAAATAGACATGTACAGATAAAATAACAGTTGTTGATTTTGAGCAACACATTTGGGTTTGAGTTTCCTGCTGGTTAAAGCAAAAACAGGATCAAGATCAGGTATATGATACCAATTTTCAGAAAGAAAAACTTATAGAAAATATAATTTCTCTAAGGAGACAGAGATTTCCCTAGTTCTTAAATCTAGAATAAATCTCTGTAGAAGACTGAGAAAGGCAAGATCCTCTATTAAATTGAATACTACTATCATGGTGGCTTTAGTATTTCAGCAAAATATCAAAGTGCAGTCCACTGAAAGGAGCTCTGCAGAAGTACTCAAAGATTGTGGCCCATTGGCATACACTTCTGGAGCTCCAATGAATCTAGGATGAAAATGTAAAATAAAAACATGGATGAAATGCATATCTTCTAATCAATCTTCTGTAGGTGACATTTTTACCAGTGGAGCATGCTATGGTTTAGATGTGTTTTTTTCCCCCAAAGGTTTACAGTATGTAGGAAGGGTATTCTCCAGAATAGTAATTTGGGGAGGTGGTGTGACCTTTAATATGTGGAACCTACTGACAAGGAACTGGGTCATTAAGGGGCATCACCCTAAGAATGGATTCATGTAGTTCTCCTGGTACCCAGTCATTTTCTGTGAGAGAGGGTGATTATAAAAATGCGAGTCTGGCCCCTGTTCCTCTCTGGTTTCCTGTCTCGCCATGTTAACTCTTCCCCACATACTCTGCCAGTATGATGCCACTGGCCATGGGCCCTTCACCAGACACTAAACACATGGGGATGCCCTATCTTGGGTGTGCAGTCTACAAAACTGTTGAACTAAATACATCTCTTTTCTTTATAAAGTACCCAGTCTCAGGTATTTTGGTATAGCAATGGATAACAGACTAAGAGCTTAAATAAAAAATTGGCCAAGCCAGTGTGGTAGTGCATGCCTGTAATCCCAGAGACTCAGGAGGCTGAGGCAAGAAGATTACAAGTTTGAAGCCAACCTCAGCAACTTAATGAGGCTCTAAGCAACTTAGTGACATCCTGTCTCAAAATAAAATACTAAAAAATGACTGGGATGTGGCTAAGTGGTTAAGTACTCCTGGGTTTGATCCCTAATACCAAAAAAAAAAAAAAAAGTTGGCTAAGAGATAATTGGCTATTCTGTAAGAACAGGTATGACCTCAGAATATCTGCATGAGGGATGTTTAAGAGGGACAGTCTTGTTGGAAGTTGGGGGAGGGGGACCCTCTGGGTGACCTACTTTTTCCATTTTGTCCAGAATTTTCCTGATTTTGGAAGTAGAAATCCTGCACCTTTGGTCACTATCTACCTTCCAGTACCAGGCAAACCAGGTCACTCTAGAGCTAGGGACGTGTTTTAAAGCCACATTTGCAAAATAAGCACACACTGTTTGTGCTTGGATTGTGTGTTTATTTGGGTGTAGCCTCAGGAGAAACTGATCAACTTTTACCCCTAATCAATGCAGGTGTTCTGTATTGCTAAATCTGGATGATTTACCTGTCTACTGAGCGGTGGAGTCATATTGTCATGTAAAACCAAAGGATCTACACAAGGCACTCTGCTGGCTCATTATCCATCCTATCTCATCCCAGACTGTGTAAGAATCCTGGGTCAAGACAAGCTTGGGGGAGCTTTCTTCCCTGAAGGTCTTTAAAAATCAGCAGTGGTGAAAAGAACACAAGCGTTGGAGTTGGCTGGCCTGAGCATCCTGGCTTTGCTACTGATTAGCTAAGGGATTTGGGGGATTTTGAGCTGTTCACTTAACTCCTCAGAGACTTAGTTTTCTCATCTGTAAAGTGGCCGCAGGGACATTATGAAAATTAACTGAGATACTTGAAAGCCCCTGGAATAGTGCCTAGTTTAATAAATATCTCTTCCTGCCCTTTCCCCCTCTCTGTCGAGGAGTGGATTCTGCAGGTGGGCGATTTGAACAAAAGCAATAATTGTTGTTTAGACAAACCTCAGCAGCTAGAATATCTCCACTGCACCACCATGATGAAAGGAGAACCGTGCCTCTCAGGGCCCATTTGGTTTGTCCGGTTGCAAAAGGTAATTTTGCAAAGTGCATGATGGATATTAAACATTAGTTCAGCCATGTTTTTTTCTTTTTTTCCCCTTGGGGCAGGGATTGAACCCAGGGCACTGACATACATCCCCAGCCCTGTCTCCCATCCCTCCCCCTCCTTCCTTCTTCCTTCCTTCCTTCCTTTCTTTCTTTCTTCTTTTTTTTTTTGAGTCAGGATCTCTCCAAGTTGCCCAGGCTGGCCTTGAACCTGTGATCTTCCTTCCTCATCCTCCTGCTTAGCTGGAATGCCACCCATGCCATGTTAATTCAACTGTGTTTAAAACGTATCTGGACTCCAGAATCTTTGCTTCCATCAAGAAAATGGATATATATTATTTTCATTTTGTTTCTTTTGTTTTCTACCCTTCTCTTTCTTTTTGTTTTTTCTCTTCTTGCCTAAGCTACTTTTGCCTCCATTTTTGTCTCCTATGTTGTTCTATTAATTAGTTATGAACTCTTGGGTAGCTCATTTCCCTTCAGCAGACTCTGCCTCTTTATCCACACAACAAAAGCATAGAAACAGTTTCAACTCTAATACCCTACAATCTGAGGAATAATGTTCTTTAATTCATCCAGCAGATATTTATTGAACACCAACTGATTACCAAGCACAAATATAGAAACCTTAGTAAGCAAAACAAGCCAAATCTCTGCTGCCATGAAAGTTACATGCCGGGGAGGGGATAGACAGACAACAAACAAAACCCGAGTGATACTTGTGATGCCCGGATGGCAAGGGCTGGGGGAAAATCAAGGCAGGGTAGAGAATAGTGGTGGAGATGAGGGTGTGGCGGGGAGGCAGGGAGCTGGTGCATAAGAGCTGGCAGTCGGGGAAGCTCTTTCCAGTAAGATGACACATGAGCAGAGACCTGAATGAAGTGAAGAACAAGCCATTCCCCCAAGAATCTGGGGAAGAGGGGGCTGAGTGGAAGAAAGCAAGCTTCAGAAAAATGTTAACCCCGGTTTTGTTAATGCATCTGCAAAATTTCCCCCAGTCTATCTGTCCCTGTTCTAAGCTGGATTTACGCCAAGCTCACCCTTTGCAGCTTGGTTTTCTCTTATAGAAGGAGAACAAAATTGTCTGGGGAGTTGACATTGAGCCTTTACCACTATGTGTGGAGAGACTCCAAGGGTTAGCCTTTGATTTTCAATTATCTGGTGAGGCACAAAGGATTATGGCCAAGGCCTGCCGTTGTCTTGCTAAAGTCACAGAATATATCACCCCCCTGTTTATTAGAGAATATGGTGAAGGTATTGATAGGGTATTTCTTTCTGTAGGATTGGCTGCCTTCTTCTTATCTTTCAAGGATCCAGAAGAGTCCAGAACAAAAGCCATTTGGGATCCAGTGCTTTTGAACTTCTCCCCAACCATTTCGTGTTCTGGGAATTCTGTGTTCAATTGCAGGATGTTAACATATTTTCAAGGGGCTTCAAAGTTCTAGGAACAATGCCAGGTACTTTCTGCATAAACTAACTCCTTTAGTCTTGGCACAAGGCTGGGATGGAAGATGTGGCCAATCCCACTTTCCAGGTGAGGCGTTGAGGCTCAGGTGAGGCACCTGAAGTCCCACAGCTGTTGGTGAGAGAGCCCGGAGCTCTTCTTACACTGCCTCCCTTTGAAGGATCAATCTCCTGTTATCCTTCTAGACATGATCAGCCTTCGCACTAATGAAGACTGGCTACTTGACCCCATCTATTCTCTCTTCCAATGCCAGCTGGATTGGAATTGAGGTTTTTGGGAAGACGCGGCAGAGCAGAACTTGTGTTTCAGACAATGGATGAGCCGGGCTTGGTGCCACGCCCACACCAACCTTCCCCCGCCAAAGCAGAAAGAAGGTTGCACAACACTTCCATCAGTTCAGGGCCTCAGAGAGCTGGCCCTGCTTCCTCACCTGCCAACTGTCACCAGGTGTTGCAGGGACATTCCTCCTCTTTGCTTCCCACATTCCTGCTCGTTCTTCTGGTTGCTCTTCTTCATGCAGAGCTGTGGGAGCCCTGGACTAGTGCTGTGATTGCCCTGAATCAGTGTTGGGTGGCTTTTGAACTCTGGCTTTGAATGACACAGACATTTTAACTGAGGCTCTCTCCTGTTGGGTTTTGGCTGCAATTGGAACTTCTCTGGTTAAGTGTGAGTTAAGTGAGCCCTGCTGTTTTGGAGATGGGGATGCTGCATTAATTGTTCTTTCTGGCCCCCAATGCCTATTCTTTGCTTTGGAACTGAAATTCCACTGCATCTGCCTGCAGAGAACTCAGCTGGTGTCATCACGGTCTTCCGGGATCCATCAGCACTCACTGGCAAACAAGGAAACCGGATCCATGTTGGACTCAAACTTGACTCAGCTCTGTGCTTCATCTCTCTGTAATCCCTTGGGTATTGACAAATCGAGCAGGGGGACGTGGGCAGCCTCGACAGCTCTTGCAGACAGCATGTATTAACATCGGCATTATCATCCTGGGCCGCGACGGCCCAGGCGGCCCAGGCACTAGAGAGAGGATTAAGTGACTAGTAGTGTGTATGTTACAACCATCGTTTTATTCCTTGTGACTTTTCGGTTTTGCTCACTTCATAAAGATGTAAAAGGGGGGGGGGGTTTGAGTAAAAACAGATGCATTTGTGCATTTCTCTGGTCTGATGGGTAGCATATGTCTCAGACATTTGGACAATGTTGAGACATTATCAAGTTTCTTCATGAACACAGCAAATTATCTTGCCACAAATATTGATTTAAAGGGGAGTTGTGAGATATAGTAATTACAAAAATAAAGATCTGTTTGAATCTCTAATTTATTGTATCTGATGGGTTGGTGTGTAGAGGTTAAATAATCTTTGAATCGATTCTATTTCCTGGAACTTTAGTTAAGGGGAGAGATTGATGTCAGGTGGTACTGACCTTGAGGGTAGGTTTAATATGATAGTTAAATGTAACTGTTTTAAAATTACATTTATTCCTGATTAAACCAAATTCTGTGGAATGTTCATCTACAAGAAGTGGCCCAAAGAAATGTCAATCATATTGCTATTTCATTTTTATGAGTGACATCATTTTATACATTTCCAGAGCGGAAAAGCCTATTACTGTCATTATAAATCAGAGCCTTTGGTTTATACTATAGAATGTCATTTTCAGATTACAAAATGCTGGTCATTTATAGTCTATATTTTCATTTTTCTTTATTTATTCGTTTATCAACAAACTTTTATTGAGTACCTACTAAGTGGAAGTGCCAAAATCCAGAAATGTCTAAAATGTATTCTTTGCTCTCCAAAAGTTCACAGTCTACTTGGAAAAAATAATAATAAGACGACACTGATCATAGAAATTAATTAGTCACCCACTAGATAAACTCCCTTTACTACTTACTGACAGAATCTGGTGTGGCCACATGACTTAGTGAATACCTGCATCCTGGACTCTGGACTCATAAATCAATGTGAGGTGAGCCTCAGCAGCAGAACATTGCATGACTTCAGAACAGGGATGGATCAGGGATGGTGGTGGTGAAGGTGGACAAAGCTTCATAGAAGATGGGGCATTAAGATGGCCTTTGCTGAAGGGAAAGCATTCAAGAGGGAAGAGACTGTTTTTGTTAATGCATAGGAGGTAATTAGTAATTCATGTTTGGGGTTCAAGGTAAGGTTGGAGATCAGGGCAGACAGATTGTATCAACTTTGAGTTGTCACATTTTGGGCATTTGGGTTTTATCCTATAGGTATCAGGGGCCTTTAGAAGTTTTTGAGAAGTGATGTGAATTCTAATGCTGGTTCAGAAAGAATGCTAATTAGGTAGTAGTTCACAGGGTAGATTGGCAGGTGGGATAGATGAGACAGGTGGCGTGGAGACTAGGCAGGTGACCATGGTCATAATCCAGGGATGGGGTGAGAGGAGGCTAGGCTCCACAGAAGAGAAGGGACAGGTATAAGTACAAGGATTTATTTACTTTGTTTTGAGACAGGATCTTGCTATTTTGCCCAGGCTGGCCTTGAACTTGTGATCCTCCTGCCTTAGCCTCCTGAATAGCTGGGATTTCTAACATAAGCCTCTGTGCCTGGAGTGTTCTACAAATATTTAGCCCTTATGGAAACTCTGTGAAGTGGGAGCTCTCCTTAGTCCCAATTTCAGATGAGCAAACAGTCTCAGAGGGATCAGTAACTCCACCACTGTCAGAAGTGGATCTGAACCTACACTCTAACTCTGAAGCAGTTAATCAGCCATCCTGCTTGATTGGGGGAGAGATGTGGGAAGTAGAGAAAAGGTGCAGGAATTAAAAATGCTACATCAGAAATATAACATTTCACTGGGTGTGGTGGCGCACGCCTGTAATTCCAGCTGCTTGGGAGGCTGAGGATGGAGGATAGCGAGTTCAAAGCCAGCCTCAATAACTTAGTGAGGCCCTAAGCAACTCAGCAAGACCCTGTCTCTAAATAAAATATGAAAAAGGGCTAAGGATGTGGCTCAGTGGTTAAATATCCCTGGGTTCAGTCCCCAGTACAGAGAGAGAGAGAGAGAGAGAGAGAGAGAGACAGAGGAAGGAAGGAAGGAAGGAAGGAAGGAAGGAAGGAAGGAAGGAAGGAAGGAAGGAAGGAAGGAAGGAAGGGAAAGGTAACAACATTTCAAAAGAAATTTCTTTGTATTATATTCTTGGCCTGGGTTTAAAAAAAAACAAAACTCTGTGGAGTGAAAATGAAGTTCATCCAAAATGCCCTGTCTTCAGATAGATGCAAAATCCAGCAATGCAATTCACAGTGTATATCTTAATTCTTTTTATTTACATATTATCATACACAGAGAACCGTATAATGTAAGCCTGCCTATGTACACATGTGTGTTCGTGTCACACAGGGACTCAAACAAATTCGACCTTGATTCAAGCTTGATGTGAAAAAAAAAATGGTTGTAGTTTTGACTTTTAAAAAATTATCTGTTTATTTCCCTTTTCTCTGCCGATAACTCCCGGTTGTAATACTGAAATCTTATAAATACGGCACAGTTCACTCAACAAAATGAGCTTAGTGTTCTCGGGCAGTCCAAGTTGAACAACACATAATTTGGCACAATTTGGCAGGCTTGAGTTTAAGACAAATTCAAGACTGAGAAGACATAGAGGCTTTATTATTTCTAAGTGAGTTCATGTCGTGCGCACTGGTTGAACTGATCAGCAACCCCAAGCCGCCCTCCGGCCGCCCCGTCCTGACGCTCTCCTAAGAGTTGTGTTCACAGCACAACGCTTGTGCTTCCCAAATAGGGAAGTTGTTGTTTGAAATGGCCATCTGTGCCTTCCGCAGCATAGTGAATGCCATCTCCTTTGGCCTGCCTCCCCTTCCAGCCCGGATGGTGTCACCCAGAGGTTGGAAGGGTGGAGAGAAAGGCCTGGCTCTTGCTTCCTGCCAGGTTGGGAAAGGGTGGTGGAGAGCCATGCCTCACAGAGCTGGTGAATGGGGGCTCCCTTGTTCTGCTCTGGCACTCAAAATCACTTTTACGCACAGAAGAGAATAGAAATGCAGGATTGCTTGAATTCTTGAGAAAAAGGGGGAAAAAAATAAAAGCAAGATTTGTCAAGGGTGACGTACCAGGCACCATGTGACTCAGGTGGCCCCTAGACCCAGTCCCAGATTTTGCCTGTTCGTCTAGCATGATTACTAATAGAGTTCCCTCTCATTTTCAAAACTATTTTGGTTTGGATGATAAATTATGCTGTCTTCCTATGGACAATCTGAACAAGAACCCTTTAGGGGGAGACCTCATTATTTCCATTGTTGATACCTGGACACTGATTCTCTGTGAGGTGAACTAACTTAGTCACTTCAAGTATCTATGACATAGATCATTTCTGCTTCATCATGTTCTCTCCCAGAGAGTGTTTTATCTCTACCAAACAAATGGTACTCATCCAAGAGTAGGGCAAGTTCATTTATTTTTGAAGGTATTCTGAGGGGAAACGCGTTCTTTCAGTGGTTTCCCAGTGCCGGGGAGTTGGATTTGCCCTGAGCTTCCACATGCTCTCTCACCTGTTTTCTTGTGACTAGGGTGACATTTGGAGAATTAGACAGGAAACTGAGGATCACAATTGAGGTTGTGCTTTGAGCTCATGGATTACAAGAAAGTTAACAGATCTACCTAAAAGTCAGACCCAGAACTGTTCTTGCCTTATAGAGTCAGTGTCTGAGCCAACCCGCATGCCAGAGCCCAAGACTCAGGTATTCACCAAGTCATGTGGCCACACCAGTTTCTGTCAGTAAGTAGTAAAGGGAGTTTATCTAGTGGGTGATTAATAGATCTTATCTGATAATACAAGACTAAGAGATTCTTTCAGGCCTTGTGGGTAAACACACAGTTCAGGTGTAGGGAGTCTGAAAACCTCAATTCTCCTTCTACCTACCCATGTGACCTCCCACAGAGTAGACTGCCCTTTCTGGAATTTTTTCCTTGTCTTCAGAGAAAAAGGAAGGAGGGCTGGATGCAGTGGCACATGCTTGTAATCCCAGCAGCTTGGTAGGCTGAGGCAGGAGGAGCGCATTCAAAGCCAGCCTCAGCAAAAGGAAGGTGCTAAGCAACTCAGTGAGACCCTGTCTCTAAATAAAATACAAAATAGGGCTGGGGATGTGGCTCAGTGGTCAAGTGCCCCCAAGTTCCATCCCTGGTAACTCCCCCCAACAAAAAGAGGGAGGAGGAGAAGGAAAAATAATTAGATTGGAAGTAGTCCCTCTTTGCAGGTAGATCTTGCCTACTGCTAGTTGTTGTAAATAAAGTATTTACATTTGTTTACATATTGTTTATGGCAGTTTTTAAACTACAACACAGTTGAGTACAGATCCTCCTTGACTTGCAGGGTTACATCCTGATAAACCCATGATGAGTTGAAAATAATCTTAAATCAAAACTGCATTTAATCTGCTTGGCCTACTGAACATTATGACAACACAGTATGGGTAGAGTGTCGGTTGTTTCTACCAGTGATCTTGGGGCTGAATGGGAGCTACGGGTTGCTGCTACAACCTAGCATTGAAAGAATGGACACTGTACATTGCCAGCCTAGGAAAAAAATCCAAATTTAAAATTCAAATTGTGGTCTCTACTGAATGCATGTCACTTTTGCACCCTTGTAAAGTAAAAAAAAAAAATCATAAATTGAACCATTTTAAGTTGCAACCATCTGCAGTTGCAATGCAAGCTGTAGAACCAACCAAGCATAAAATGCTTATTATCCATTCTTTTATAGATAAAAGTTTGCTGATCCTTGGATTAAGTGAGCTCTGAGGACACCTTCACTCCTTAGAAGTCTTTCACCTCCTAAAGAAGAGGAAAAGGAGAAAGCAAAGAAGGTGAAATTCAAGATATAAATCTGAGTCCAAAAAACACCCCAGAGAACAATTTGCAAAGAATCCACAAGTCAATTGTCCTTAATGTGACAGATTGCAGCACCTTCTACTGGCCTGGAGGACTTTTTGAATGTAAGATAGGCCCAAGGACCACAAGAAAACTTACAAATGTATATGGAAGTTGGACCCTAAGACTCTGTCAAAATGGCGGTCAATATAGACCAGTTTCTGTTTGTCCCTGATGCCTTTGAATTCATAAAACACACGTTTTAAATAGAGAAATGCAGGGCATTTGTGTCCTCTAGCTGGAGTGTAAAGCTCTTTGGGAGAGAAATAAAGCTGAGAGGACAGGGAACGCATGCTGAAAAGAGCTTAATCATGTGAATGAAGCCAAAGCTTATAAACTGGACTGGATGGGCTCCCATGGCCCCAGACAGCAGTGAGGGTGGTTATTGTTGTGATTGCATTAAATCATCCTAATCCCAACGCCAAAAGCCACTTTGAATGATGAAGTGAAGTGGTCTGCAATGGCAACCAGGAGGCTCCGGGATACTGCCCCAGTCGGGTGGGGCTGTTGTCAGCTCTCTCAGGCGAGCTCTGGATCCTGTCTTAGGGGCCCAACTCTGCCTTCAGAGGAGACTTGCAGAACTGGCAGATTTCAGTTTGGTTTGGAGTTTTGTTGTGTGTTTCTTGGCAGGAGGAGGCCATCCTCCATCCATGGAGCGCCCCGGATTAATGGCTAAAGTAACACCTACTGGCGGGACCAACCCAAGCTCAGGGCAGCCTTTCTGCTGTTGATTCACGATATTTCTTGACCCACAGCTTCATTCCATTTTGTTGGCTGTTGGAGGCTCCTTCCCTAAAGTCCAAACTTCAATTTCATGCTATGAAAAACACACTACATGGTACACATGCTTTTTTCCCCAGCATAAAGGATGTGCTCTGTAGTGGGAGAATCTTGGGGGAGACAAGGGGAAGTTGTTTTGTACTAGAGTGAATCCCAGGGCAAAAAAGAAAATGAGCTTTGACCCAGACATTCTTGCTTTGGTTGCTTTCTTTCTTAAGTTTCTTTGAACTTCTGCCTTACATCTTGAGGAACAGTTGAGATGAGGTCCTAGGAGCCCAAACCTAATGAAGCTTAGATTTTCCCTTTTGGCTCCAGTGATTTGAAGTAATTGTTGTCACAACTCTGGTTGTGTTTCCTTCTCCATAATACATTTTTTGGGGGAATGAGGTGGGGTATGAAAATATATGGATATATGTTTGTTTACTCATCATTTTTTACCCTTTTTCTAAACACAAATTGTGCCAAAATGTGCCGTTTTGTTCTATTTGGTAAAAGGGTAGAGATATTTATTTCCCTAGTCTCTCTTGGGAATCTAAAGAAAATCAAAATGTTTCCTGTAAAATTTTAAAATGGGTTAATTTAACTTGGGACATGGCAGTTACACTCTGCTACATATAAAGCATTTATTTATATCACGGGTAGACATTGAGTAATGTGGATTTTGTTCATTTTTGAAGGGTATAATACTCCAACCAAAGGAACAACTTAGCATTTGTTGGATTGCCTTCATCCTACCATTACAAGTATGCTAACAAGAAGGAGGAGGAGGAGGAGGAGGACGTCGACGACGATGACTAGGAGGGACAGGAAGGGGAAGGAGAAAGAGAAATAGGAATGAAAAACCAAATAATAAGTTTCTTGTATAAAAAGGGAATGTAAAATGGAACTGCATGTATGTGCATGTCTGGATGTATGTTCTTGCCTATGTGCATGTTCATACATGCAGTGGATAAGTTGAGGGGGTTGGAGGGAACCAGTCCTGGAACAAATAGATGGAGAAAGTTCTGGGGTTTACAGGTGTTAGAGTAGGAATGGATTCCATGTTTGCCAGAACTTTTTTTTTTTTTTTGCCTATGTTTTCTGACCTGAGGAAGAACAATCACCATGCTTCTGAATTTTTAGGCAGGAAATCAGACCTGGTTCCCCTCTGTCCCCATCAGAGCTGTGGGAAAAACCAAAGTTTGGTGCATATAAGGGGAAGAAAATGTACTTGCATGATAAGTCTCTGAGAAGAAGGCAATGGGATCCAGGCGAAAGGTCAATCCCTTCCCACTTCCTCTCACCTCTCTTGGCCAAGGGCAGTTGTCACTGGAGTGCACCCAGATTCCACAGGAACTCTTGCCTGATGTGTTGCTTGATTACCCCACAGTCTGGAGAAAATTGCTTATTTTTGTGGCAACTTAATTCAACTAAAATTTTCCCTTTATGGGCCGCCTGAAAACAAGGATCTCAAAGATATCAAACTACCCACTAAAGTTAATTATTTTTCAAGTGACAGGTCTCACAGAGGAGATTTGTTCTCATCTCTCCTTCTCACTCTGTGAGTAGTAGCTGTGTGTAGACTATGGGAATTCCCATGGAGTCGCTGTTCTGGGGGAGGAATCTAGCTGGAGTAGTGAGTGACCTTGGCATCGGAATTCATGTCAAAACTGACACTCCAGGGGAACTTTCCATGTGCCCCACCTCCCAGGCATAGTGCACACTTTTAAAACTCTCAAAGACATTATTTATTGCAGTGTTTGACAAATGATGGCATTGCACCAAAACGTGTAGCTGTGGATTTTCCTCTTGTTGGCTATATTTGCAGTTCTGAGCCTCCCAGGCACATGGCAAAGACTTACTTCCTACCTGAGCCAAAAACTTCCACCAAGCTGATACTGCCTGATGGAATCGAGAAGTGAGGTCCTTGTTTGCATAAGTAGGTGGCCGGTATATATTTATTCAATCAAGCATTTTGGCTTTTAATTAGAGGTTGAAGAATGTATGGGGAGGTGTTTTAAGAGAAGCAATGTAATGTGCAGACAGGTCTACACTCTTTAATTAGCTCTTTAAATCTGAGCAGTATATTATCAAGCTGACATTTTTAAAAAAACATAGTACCCAATACTGGGAAGGGGTTGGGAAATGAACATACTTCTATGTTGCCATTATGAGTGCAAATTGTTATGAGCTCTGAATGAAAATATTTGTGTGCTCTAAATAAAGTAATGCCTCTTTAAGTAATTTGCCCTAAGATATGTCAGTGATCCGCGCGCACGCGCATGCACGCGCGCACACACACACACACACACACAAATTTTCATCATGTCACTGGAAAATTGAAATAAAATGCCCCATAGGCAGGGGTGGTTGAATAGATTATGGCATACATATTCTGAAGGTGTATCATTTTTGAAGACTAAATAGTCTTCAAAATAGCACAGAATGGCATATTTTCCCAATGTAGTTTAAGTGGGGAAAAACACGGGATGAAATGACTGAAATAAGAATTAATCACATAATTTTGGCAAATAGTATGTGTATAGGAAAAGAATTAGAAGAACACAAATACCAATACATTTTGTTTTATATCTGGCTAGTGACATTATGAAACATTTTCTTTAATTTTCTCTATTCACCATATTTTCAACAGCATACACGAATTACTCTTATAATTTAAAAAATGCATACATCTAATTTTTGCCTGAAGAACTGAGCAATTCATCAAGAAGTATAAACAAAAATAACATTATTTAATTTAACCAGGCCCTGTTTTATCCATAAAAGTTGAGGCTGCTTATAAGAAGAAATACATAAAATGACTAAACATGATTTAAAAATAAGGATTGATGTCCCCCTGCACCCTCCCCACCCTCCCTCCCCTTTACCCAATCAAAGTTCCTCCATTTTTTTTCCATGCCTCTCCACTCCTTAGTCATCTTATCCTAGGGACATGTAAGATTGTACATAGGGTGTGATGCTATATCGTGTACAACCAGAGAAATGAAAAGTTGTACTGTAATTGTGTACAATGAATCAAAATGCATTTTATTGTCATATATACCTAATTAAAATAAAATTTAAAAATAATTCAAATAACTAAGTAAAGTAAATAATACTGTTAAAGGAAAATAATAAGAAACAGCAGCAAATACGAAATAGAAGCTTATATTGCTTTTCATCACAACAATAAAAATACTTTTCTTAATTGCACAGAAACTTCCTTGCAACACTATTTCTCAAACTGTTATGTAAGCAGTTCAATCATTTTATAAAACCCCCAAAATAAAAAAAAGATAAAAATAAGGACTGAAGAAAAATTCAATTGGAATTACAATGTTGAGATTAAAGGTAAAAACAGAACCCAGAGCTATTGGCCATAGAGACAGATCTAATTGCATTAGTGGAGCCATAGCTGAAGGATGGTTCCCAGTGGCTGCAGGACAAAATGCCTCTCAGCAGAGATTGAGGTTTTCACTGTGCCTGAGAAGTGAGCTTTTCCCAAAGGGAAGAGAAGGTTTCCAGACCTGCATTTTGGAGACAATAATAGGAGATTTTACCTTGTAGATACCAAGACAGCAAGTGAACAGATTCCTTGTCCTATATCACTGCAGAAGATCCCACAAGTCTGTTTATGGCATCCCTTAATGAAAGTCAGCGGCAGAACTCTAAACCAGATTCCAGTGAGCAATTATATGAGGCCTGTCCTGATTTGAGTTCTTCCTAAAACAGAACTCAAGATATAGACTTGTGAATCACTTCCCTTTGAGGGTAGGCATGACCAGTGACCTGCTTCTAACCAATAAATATGGCATAGATGACAGGATAGCAATTTCATGGCTATATCTTAAGAAATTGTTAATTTCTGTCTTATGAGCATATTCTCTCCCTTGTTGCCTTTCCTGAAGTAAGTTGCCATGTTGGAAATACTCAACTGGCAAGGAATGGAGGGAAGATGCCAATCACACACCAGCTGGATCCTGGCCCTCAGTCCCACAGCTCAAAGGAACTGAGTCCTGCCAACAACCAAGGAAATTGCTTGGAAAGTCTTTCCTCAAAAGACTTTCAGGTGGGAACCCAGTGCTACCTGATAACCTGATTCCAGCTTCACAAGAGACCATAAAACAGAGGACCCAGCTAATCACACAAACTCTGTGACTCACAGAAACTATGAGGTAATAATTTGCATTGTTCTAAGACAATAAGACTGTGTCCATTTGTCACAATAAATAAATAAATACAGTCCAGTTCCTCAGATCCTGGGACTTAAACCCAGGCCTGACTAAATCCAGAGCCGATTTCTCCACTAGCTTTGAATTTAATCCCTTTAAATTTAATTTAATCCCTTTAAATTTGAACTTAATCCCTTTAAATTTTTCTTAACTGCCCTATATATAGAGAGTCCTGCATCACCTAGTGGTATTTTTTGTGAGGAATATGTCATTAGACAGTGTTGTCACTCTGCAAACACCATAGAATGCACTTATACAAATGTAGGAGACCTCACCTAGTATCAGACAGGCTGGACGGGTGGGTGGCCCATTCATTGCTCTTAGGCTGCAAACCTGTACCAACTGTTACTATAGTGAATACTGTTAAGCATTTGTGTATCTAAACATATCTAAATGTAGAAAATATTGTTAAGCATTTATGTATCTAAACATAACTAAATGTAGAAAAGGTATGGTCAAGACAGTGTGTAAAAGATATAAATGTACATCTGTATAGGGCACTTGCCACAAATGTAGGCTGCAGGACTGGAAGTTGATCTGGGGAGAAGATGAGGGAGAGGAGAGTGAATGCAGAGGCCCAGGACACTTCTGCACACTATCGAAGACTTTATAAACACTCAACACTTGGCCTACACTAAATTTATTTTAAAATACTTTTTTCCCCTTTCTTCACTAGTAAATTAACCTTAGCTTACTTTAGCTTTTTAATTGTAAAAAGTTTTAATTTTTTTTAGTCTTTTGTAAGAACACTAAGCTTAAAACACATATACACTGTAACTATACTGCTGTACAAAAAAATATCTTCTTTTTTTATTTGTTTATGTATTTTTGTACTAGGGATTGAACTCAGGGCCTTGTGCATTCAAGGCAGATGCTCTACTACTGACCTACAATGATGACTTATTTTCTTTCTTTATATGTTTATTCTATAAGCTTTTTTCTATTTAATTTCTTTTCTTATTGAAATTTTTGTTGTTATTTAAAATAGAGGCATAAACACACTTTATCCCAGGCCTGTACAGGGTCAGGACCAATGTCACCCTCTTCCACCTCCACATCTTGTCCCACTGAAGGCCTTCAGGACAGCAACATGCACGCGACTGTCATTTCCTATGGCCTCAACATCTTCTTCTGGAATCCCTCTTGAAGGACGTGCCTGAGGTGTTTTTGAGGTGTTATTCTCCTCAGAAATATGTCCATGGGGTTTGCTTGGTTTGTTTCTTTTTTCCATCACAGATTTTCTTGTAAGCCTATAATGGACAAGGAACATGCTTCTGTATTCACGAAAACCTTTCGGGGCTGGAGTCTATGGTTTTACACTTTTTTAAGGAGCTTGTTGAGGACTTCAAATCTTCTGCTACACTCTTCATTGTGAGCTTTCTTGGAGTTCTTTTTTTTTTTTTCTTGCAATTCCTGATTCTCTTGCATCTTCTTCACATATGTGTTTCTGTTCCAGTTCTATTATAATCGTGTGGGGTTGAACAAAATGTTTTCATGTGGTGCATGATTGTAATTAGTTCCTTTTGTGACCTTTATCACTGTCGATACCTTTCTTTAAGCACTTTCTATGTTGAATTGTTACTTCCTGTTTTGTTATCTGTCTTTCTCTTGTTAGACAGTGAACATTTTAGGGATAGGGACTGATTCATCTCCGCATCTCTGGCACTTTGCCCAGACCTGACACTCAGGTTCTTTGGAAATAATTATTGAGTTAATGAATAATTAATTGCTCTGCAAGACAGTGTAAACAAATCAACAATTGAATTCTAAAGATATTTATTTATTAATGTCTGCAATGTGGCAGACACTAGGCCATGTGCAAGTTACATGAATAAATCACTGTTTCTTACCTGAAAATTACTGAAGCCTAGAAGAGGAGGCAGCCACATTAAAAAGAGTCTCAACACAAAACAGTAAGAAATTTCAGAGAGGTGCAGAATTGAACCATACCAAATGGCCATTTGTGTAAGTCAGAAAAATATTGCATGTGGGCAATATTATGTGAATTGACCCAGTAAAGATCATGCTGTCAGAACACAAGGTGGGATAATTAGTGAATCTAGCATCTTAATTAAGACTTGGAATAATGCAAACATTTGAATCCTTAGCAAGGAGTAAAGGACACTTTGAATAAGTGACAGTATCATGGACAGCAGGATGGTTGGTGCATTAATGGAGTTGAGGAGTAAATGAGGAAGAGGTTTTCGACTACTGACGTCAAAGGAAAAGCTTCTTTTTTAACATCTCACTTCCCTAAGCTAGTTGCTATCAAAATGAATAGTGAAAAAAAAAAAAAAAAAAACGTATCCTGTGAAATTCCAACTGAAGTGATTTTTGATGTTACCTAAGGAACAAAGACACAGCCAGGTGAATTAGGGATCCTTTGCTGTAAACAGATGATCCACAATGACACCACAATGACATATCTTCTCCCTCAGTTTCTGCAGTCTGTGAAGCCAGGCACAACTTAGCTAGGTCGCCTGCCACAAACTGCGATAGAGGTGTCAGCTGGGACTGAAGTTATCTTGCGGTTTGACTGGGATGGGATCTCTTCCAAGCTTACTCACATGGCGGTTGGCAGGATTTTGGTTCCCATGGGCCACTGGATTAAAGTCCTCTGGTTTTTGATGGCTTTTTGGCTAAAAGCGACCCAACTCCTTGCCATGTGGGCCTCTCCATATGGCAGCTCACATCATGGCAGCTGAATTCCATTTTCTGTCACCCTATCCCTCCCGCTTCCTGTCTGGATCTGGTTTATTTCCCCTCCTAAGATCTACCTTATCTTGGTGACCTCTGTGGTACCTAGTAGGACCAGGCTCATCTTATCTCTGCTCATCTTGGTCTTGTTTTCTTAGAAGAACCATTTCCTCCCTATGTTTGTGCTTGGGGAAAACAACTCATCCTTCACTTCCATGCATTCCCTGGTCATCTCCAACATTTCCACTGAACCTCTGTATCACATCTCAGTACGTCTTGCTTTGTCATTGAATGCTCTGAGCACCCAATTTTTCCTCCCACTCAATTATAAGCTATCACAAAGCCTCATCTTTTCATTTAAAAAACTCTCCATAGTACTGAGATGCAGCTTAGTGGTACAATACTTGTCTATCAGAGGCAAAGCTCTGGGTTCAAACCTCAGAACTGGAAAAAAAAAATCTCCCAAGGGTGAAGCTCACCCTTTGCCCATGGCACTCATTTAATAAAATGTTTTGGGGTTTTAATTCAATTGATTTGGTTGTAAACCCCTTAAGATTTGTTCTTTTGTGTTGAATATGAATACCCAGAGAATTCTGACTATACTAAAACAATACAGATAATTTGGGGTTGAAATGAATTTTCATGTGTAAATAATTTACACATAAGAAGGAGCCACCTTGTTATCATGTTGCCCCAGAAAATCTGGCCCACTAATATACCAGGAAAGGTGCCGATTGCAAAGTGCCAGTGTTGCCTTTTTGGGAGATAACTAAGGAGTCAAGGGACCATGAAACTGAGGGCATGCTAGATGTCCTGTGTCCTGTGACTATCTTTGTCCCTTTTCTCTCTCTCTCAGTCAAACAACATGGACTAGAAGTTTGGCCAAGTTTTCTGGATGGCCCTGAGCTAAAGCATCTTTTTCATTCATCCCACAAGTTTATTGAGCCCTTGCTCCTTGGCAACCGCTGTGCTACATGCTGGGGACATAGTGGTGATATGGGTTGAATTGTGGCCTGCAAATACTCTCTCTGGTGGCATCCTAAGATGGGGTCTCTACAGAGGTGATCATGTTAGACTGAGGTCCTTAGGATTGGCCCTAACCCAGTATGACCGGTCTCCTCTAAAAAGGGGAAATTTGGACAGAGAGATACACAGAAGGAGGAAGAACCATACATTCAGGGAGAACACTGTATGAGCATGAAGACAGTCATCTATAAACTAACAAAGGAGCCTGGCACAGAGCCTTCCCTCAGAGTCCTTTCTCAGAGAAGGAATCAATTCTGTTGACACTCCGATTTTGGATTTCTAACTACCAGAACTGTGACTTACTATTGCTGACACCACCTGGTTTGTGGTACTTTGTTATAGCAGCCCTAGGAAACTCATACGTGGACAAGTGGACAAGTGTCCTGCTTTCATGAGTTTAAAGCCCAAGAGGAGAGAAAGATGTTAATTGCAAACTGAAAGAAGTACTCTCAAATAAAGGAGCAGAAAGGAGCAGGCTCCAGGAATCAATACAATAAAGAGTCTGAGCATGCAGCTCAGATCTGAAGGATAGCACACATTAACTGCTAATGTTAATTTACTGGTAATTTAATCAGTGGCCCTTTGCCTGGTTAACAGGTAAAGTTTTGCATTCATCTAGCACAGACTCCTAGAGAATTCTAGATAAACCCTGCTCAGAAAAATCCCAACAAGGAAAAGTTTACACACTAGATCATTTAGCCCCTAAACATTTTGAAAGAAAGGATGGAAATCCCATTTCTTGAACCCTTTAAGATGGAATAAAAGAAAACTTGAAAAAGTTAAGTCCAGGGAGAATTACCCAGGTAGGCAGGTGTCCAGTTGATTTAATCTGGATCTTTTTCATTTCTTTCTCTTGCAAATCCCTCTTTGGTTTCTCTAAGTATCCAGTGGGCAATAATGGCTCCTGTCTATTAACATGACCTTTCTTTATAAAACTGATGATGAAGGGTAAGAAATTAGAACCCTTAAAATAAATTGAGGTGACATTTAAAGCAAAATCAAAATTATTTAGGAATTTTCATGTTCTGAAGGAGGAATAATTGTGTTAAGCAGTTGGACCTGAATCGAAGTAGCTATTTGGCAAACTGACAGGCTAGTCCCCTCCTCCCATATAAGAGTACTTGGCAGCCCAAATGTGGTAAAGTAGAAGCCATTCTTCTGGAAGGTTTCAGAAGCCATCTTGATTATCTAGTTGAACATCACAATGTTGATAGTTGATTCAGTTGGCATATGAGTCATCTTATATCCAGCCTCTTAAAATTCAACACCCCAAATCTTGGATGCTCAGATTTCAGATAAACTGACCTTCAAAATCTGGGAAACGTGTCAAATGGTTTTAGCAAGCCAAAAGGCTCATTCTTGTTTTGATTTCCTGCATACTCCTTCAGAATGGATAAAGCTGAGTGGCGCTGATGGCTTCTTTGCCATGTGGGCCAGTGCTATTGAGATCTGATTTGTTGGTGATGTTGGGTTGTCTAGACATAGGTATTGGCCTGGATTGCCTCCACATTCAAACTGGGCAAGGGCAGCCAAGTAGAAACAAACCAGGTACTCCCTCATTCTAAACCTGGAGTGCTCAGCCTGAGCCGGCAGGCAGGCAGGGAACCCCTGGTTCCAAGTCTCTGCTCCCCAGCACTGTCTAATTTACCTGTGTGCACTGCCTTCTTCTGTCTGTGGCAGTAATAGCCCTGTGTTTGTGGGATGTCATTGACCTTGAGGGTCTGGAAATGTATTTATATTTGAACTTGTTTTTACATGTTCTGACTCAAGTTATCTGAGTGATTCTCTCATGCCTGCTGCTGTAAGAATTATATCCTATAAATCAGATTTCTATTATGATGGGTCAAATGTGGCGGCCCAGTCTGATTTCAGCTAGCTCTGTCCTGTGTCCTCCCAGGGTCTATGTGACCTCTGATAATAAGGGTCCAAAAAGACTCCCCAGTCTGGGAAGGGCAGATCAGGTCCTCTCTGGGGTCCAGACAGCACAAGTTTGAGACAGTTGGTGGGTGGCTAAGGGAGACCATGGGAGTCTTGTATACTGTTGGTGTGCCTGAAGGTGATGGTGTTAGAGTCCTGGTGTTCAAAATGAAGTCTTGAGCCATGTAGATGCATCTTGGACAGCAATGAAGGCACCCTGAAATCTGAGATTAAAAGTTTGGTTGCTAAGTAATGATGCCACAATCTGAAAGTCTGTTTTATAATACTTTTTTTTTTTTTTTTTGTAAAACTGTCTTACACACACACATGCATGCAGAGCTGGGATTTAGGTGAGATGAAGGAGGTACCTGCTCTGGGCACAAAACTGAGGAGATACCAAAACCTGGAGTAATCAAGATCAGCAATATTTTAGAAAATTGAAGTTAATGCAAAAAACAATGATGAATCAGATATCAAAACTTTAAATAAAGGTAGGATCAGTATTGTTGATTTTTCCTTTGCCTTAGGCTTTTAATACATCTCAGCACATTATTGATCCTCTCTTTAGTTAAAAATCTTGATATTTTTATTATGAATTTTGGTATTAACTTTGATTTTTAAAAGATTGCATTAGCCAGGTGCAGTGGTATACACCTGTAATCCTGACAGTTTGGAAGGCTGAGGAAGGAGGATCATGAGTTCAAAGCCAGCCTCAGTAATGGTGAGGCACTAAGCAAGTCTGTGAGATCCTGTGTTTAAATAAAATACAAAATAGGGTTGGGGATGTGGCTCGGTTATTGAGTGCCCCTGAGTTAAAAAAAAAAGATTGCATTAAAATGATAAAGACAAAGTGATTTATTTTTAATCATTGCAGATTTTAGATGTCCCTTTGGCTTTAAGGGCGTCACTCACTTCTCCCAATCCTGGCCCTACAGACAAGAGTATCAGACAGACACATATGGACAGACAGGTAGGCAAACATGCCCTGTGTAATAGTTCACAAGGATTGTCGTTTTCTTTGCCTAAAATGTGTTTTAGTCAGCTATTTTGCTGCTATGACTGAAGGACCTGACCAGAACAATTTTAAGGGAAGAAAAGTTTATTTGAGGCTTCATGGTTTCAGAGGTCTTAGTCCATACAAGGCTGGCTCCATTCCTTGGGGCTTGAGGTGAGGCTGAGCATCATAGCAGAAGAGTGTGGCAGAGGGAAGCAGCTCACATTTTGATCAAGAAGCAGAGAAAGAGAGTCTCCACTCGCCAGATACAAATATAAACCCCATATCCCTGCCCCAGTGAACCACTTCCTCCAGCCACGTCCACCTGCCTCCAGTACCACTCAGTTAATATAATCAGGTGTTAATTCATGGATGATATTAAGGCTGTAACCCAATCATTTCTTCTCCAAACCTTCCTGCATTTTCACACACGTGAGCTTTTGGGGGACACCTCACATCCAAACCATAACAAATGTAATGTTTTCCATTGTTCTTTTTTTCCCCTTTCTCATGCTCTGATGAATGCAGCCTGATGTAATAGGTCTTTTATGAAGAGCTACATAGCCAGGGAATGCACTTTAAAATGGTACCCCCTTATCCACAACTTTGCTTTCCTTGGTTTCAGTTACCCTTGGTCAACCACAGCCCAAAAATAGTATATGCAAAATTCCAGAAATAAATAAAAAAGACATTTTGAGAGAACCAGAGATTATGCCGGAGAAACCACATTCATATAACATTTATTACAGTGTTACTATAATTATTCTATTTTGTTATTAGTTATTATTAATCTCTTACTCTGACTAATTTATAAATTAAATTTTACCATAGATATATATGTATAGGAAAAAAAATAGGGTTCTGTATTCTCTCTGTGGTTTCAGATATTCAGTGGGAGTCTTGGAACATGCCCTCTGTCCTCTGTGGATAAGGGGGTATTACTATATGTGTGTGTGTGTGTGTGTGTATGTATATATGTATACATACATATATTTGTTTCTCTCTCTCTCTCTCTCTCTCTCTCTCTCTCTCTCTCTCTCTCTCTATATATATATATATATATATATATATATATATATATATATATACATATATTTATTTATTTATATATATGGTTTTGATGTCATTCTATCAGCTTATGTACAAACTATGCTTTGGTTCTCACGTAGGCTTCTCAGTTGAAATAAACATTTTCAAGCCTTCTGGCCCAAACATATCTTGTAGGTGCAGCCACTGTGGAGGGCCCCTGAGGGCTCAAACAGGTCTCCAAACAGTCTCATCACTTCCACTTCCCCAAGCCTCCAGCACTGTCGCCACCATTTACACAGTCAAATCAGAGCCCTGGTGTTCTGCTCAGCCTTCCCTGATCTCCTGTCCCCATTACACTTGTGCCAGTCTCCTTTTGCAGGGGCTCTTGGCTTTAACTTCCTTACCATTTGCACCACCACTGAGTCACTCAGGCAGACTCTCTGCTTTTCCCAGATAGTCTGGAGCCTCCAGACTCCCCCTCTCCCCATGGAGCACCTTGAAAAACCAGGGTGGAAGCGTCACCTGTGCAGATCACCTGTCCCTTTGCATGGTTGTTGGAGGGATGGGTTCTTGGTGATTGAGTATCTTCATGTGCCTAGCACTAGTTTACAGCAGTGAATCCACAGATGGCTTGCGGGATGTCACTCCACTGGCCTCCTCTTGGCACACTGCTCCAACCTCATGGCATTCCCAGATGAAGCATCGTCCTTCATAGTCCAGGCAGTAAAGATTGGAAATCATTCTGTGATTCTCTTGGCTTACTCAGAAGGGAGGATTGTAGTAGTCCAAGGATTGGAACTGTGTTCAGCTTCACTGCTTCCTGAAGTTGATCCATTTCTACCAAGATGTCTTCGGTTTGGTGCAAATATAGATTAGCGTGGGTTTGGAGGATAGGGAAAAGATCTAATAGGAAGAAAGAAGTGGTTGAGGGTATTAGGAATGCTCAGTCTAGGAGAATTTATCAGGTTCAGGACTGGAGCTGGGTAATTTTGTTTTTCAGTGACCACTGAGGACACCCCAATCAAGGAATCAGGAGAATAGAGAACAGAATTGGGATGGCTGGAAGTTGAAGTCCAAATCTTCACAGTGAGAAACTGGAGAGTTGTTTACCAAAAGGAGTCACATGTAGATATAAGAGGCAGAATATGGATCCAGAAATTCAGTAATCAAGGGGATGAAAGGTGATGCTATCTACAGTGGCCTGGAAAGGATATGGGGTTATTGATCAGGTTGGAGAGAGGAAGTGGCATTAGTCATGGGATTGTGCCTACTGCCTGGGGGCAGTTCACCTGTCCAGAGTCCAGTAATAGCAGTAATAGCCTATCATAGGTATGAACCAAGGTCATAAGTGGTCCACTAGTTAGAGGTCCACAAGAAGGGACAGACATATAGTTGCTTATCTATACGTTGACATATACATTATCTACTACATATACGTTATCTACTACATATTACATATATGTATATGCCTAGATAATATCTACTACATATACATATAGTTGCTTATCTAATACCTATAACCATAGAACATTAGTTTTCAGAGACCCTTCCTAAATCCACTGTTGATAAAATATCATGGCCTGCTAAAAGACCTCAGAAGCTTCGGGGGAGGAAGAAAAAGAGAATGTGAATTACTAGATCTGCCATGTTCAGATCTTTGTGTGTATTCCATAGAGTTGAATGAAAGAGAAAGTTGAAATCATAGCAACAATTTGTTGCTCTACGAACCAAGAACAGGGTTTCATCTCCCCAAACCTAACTATGTATCATTTTTATTTCTACATTTTGAATTATTCATGATAGATGCACAAGTAGGCAATGTTGATTCTAAGCACCACACATAAGCTCCAGAATCGCTTCTTTTCCAGCATTTTTATATTTTGCTAATTATATGATAAATAACCCGCTGACATCAGCTGGAATGCACAGGGATTTCAAAGCTGGACAAGGTGAACTGGGTGCAGTGAGGCTAGTGACTTGAATTCCACCCTCCTGGAGCCCTGGTCCCACTGAGCTGAGGGAGGCTTTCACCATTCACATGGACCTGCCCAGCCATCTTGTCCCAGAGGGAATCAGGCTTTAGTTTTTCTTGTGCAGTTGGGAAGCTTCCCTGGGGGTTATAGGGAATTTTTTGGCATGGCGGTGGGGACCTAGCAAGGGATATTGGAAATGGCAGGAGGGGGAGAGGAGAGATGGCTTGTCTTGCTTAAAAATTCTATGCCAGGTTCTAACACAGAACTTAGCACATAGTAGGTGAAAGGAAAGTGAGAAAGTAAGGGAGAAATGAAGGACAGAGACCAGGCGGAGATCCACACAGAAGTTTATTTGGCAAAGCTGACAAATAAAGACCATCTCTCTACAGAAAGGAGAGAAGCCCCAAGATGTTGGAGTGTTCAGCTTTTGTGGGGTAGGGGTTTGGAGACGTAGCTGTGATGCTATGGGATAGGCTCAGGGGTGCTTGTGTCCGAGCTAGGCAGGTGGGGAATAGCATGGGATTGGGTTAGGTCAATGGCACCAAGGGGTAGGTCACTAATTGAGGTAGGAGGAGTTCGGGTAAGAGGAAGTACAGGAAAGCGAAACTTATCTCATAAGCTGGTGGTTAACATGTAAGATGGCTGCTCGAATGTTACATCAATACCCTATAGTAGGTGCTTAGCAAATATTTGTTGAATACATGGATGGGAATTCTTAACCAGCCCTGTGAACCTGGACACATTTATTTATGTAAGACACAGTTTGATTGTGGATAAAATAGAGACCATTAACACCTGCCCTGCCTTCATTACAGAATGTTGTTAGAACGTACTTTTTAATCATGTACTGATGGAAGTTATTATAGTTAGACTGTCCCTATAAAAGAAGCATACTGCTTTATGAAGATCATAAAAATGCAGCAGATGTCAAAAGGGAAAAATTGTCCAAGATTAGGACAATAAATCCTTGATTAACATGAATGCTCAGAGAATGAGGTGTTACAGCTAACTGAATTTCTGTTAAGCAGGAGGTAAATAGGAAGTACTTTATTTCCACCTTTAATACTCTCCAGTGCCTTTCCTTAGGAAAAACAAACTTATCATAGCAACCATCAATGATTAAGGATAGGCTACATCATTTGAGGGATGTTCTGAACACCATTTCTTCTGTAGCTAGGAAAGTCAGTGCCTGCAAGACACAGCTGAGATACAGCTCTGTCATGCTGCAGGCAAGCTTGGGTGTGATGCTTTATGAATATCAAAAACGCAAAGCCCTGAGGAACAGGCTGGAACTAGGCAGAGCAGGACAGTCTCCTTGCGAAGTAGCTTCTACGTGATAGTAGAGCAATCCAATACTCAAAGTCCAAAGAGCCTCACTGCTATTTTGATTTTCAGTCAGTGCTATGATTTTGGATATGGTTTGAGTATGTCCCTAAGGATTCATGTATTAGACACTTCGTCCTTGGTGTGGCAGTGTTGGGAGGTGGTAAGACCTTTAAGAGATGGAGTATGGGGGCAGTTATTAGGTTATTGAGGTCATTGCCCTCAGAAGGGGTTAATGTAGTTCTTGTGGGACCCCAGTTAGTTTTTGCTAAACAGAGTTGTTTTAAAGAATGAGACTAAATCTCCATACTCTTTGACTTCCTGCTCTGCCATGTGATTGATCTCTTTCTCTTGCATGTGTTCCCACCATGATGCCATTGGCCATAATGTGATGCAGTCGAGAGGGGCCCTCACTAGAAGCTGAACCAATAGGGCTTTCCAATCTTGAACTTTCAGCCTCTAGAAGTATGAGTTAAATAAACCTCTTTTCTTTATAAAGTACACAGCCTCATGTATTTTTTTATAATAATAGAAAATGGACTGATACAGTCAGCAAACATGTATTAGTTATCTAATTCACGAAAGGTTCTGGGATTACAAATATGAGAGTGACATAGTCCTTCCAAAGCACACTGTGATTAGTAATATGATAGGGCCAATCATAGGGTTGAGTGAGCACAGAGGTAAGGTTTTCTCAGCTGGGCTTCTGACAGGGAAGTAGAGACAAACCTGTCAGGTGTGTTCAACCCTCAGGAGATGATGATACCCAGGGAAGAGTGGTTTTGGGTAAATGGCTATATTCCAGAATAAAGACCAGTTGCTCTGGCTTTTGGAGAAGGCTTTTTATAGTTTGGATCTGGAATGTCCCCAATAGGCTCATGTGTTTCAGGCTTAGTCCCCGATGCAGCAATGTTCAGAGGTGGGGCTCTCAGGAGGTGATTGGATCATGAGGACACTAACTTCATCCGTGGATTAGTTCATCACGGTTGAATGAACCATCAAGAAGTGGTAGAAGCTGTACAAGATGGGACATAGTTGGAGGAACTGGGTCACTAGAGGGCATTTCCTGGAAGGGTATATCTTGTTCCTGGCCCCTTCTTTTCTCTCTCTCTGCTTCCAGGCTGCCATAGCTGAGCAATGTTCCTCCACCACACTTTTCTGCCATGATGTCCTGCCTTACCTCAGGCCCAAAGCAAGGGATCTAGATGAACAAGGATGAAAACCTCTGAAACTGAGCCACAATAAGTCATTTCTGATGTGGGCCAAGGAGCTGAACAGACACTTCTCAGAAGAAGATACACAATAAGTCATTCCTCCTTTAAGTCATTCCTCCTTTAAGTCATTCCTCCTTTAAGTCATTCCTGTTGGATATTTTGGACCCAGTGATGAAAAGCTGACACACACAAATTTTAAACTCTAAAAGACAGCAGAATCATTGGAAGGGAAACTGAGGTACACACAGTATTCTCTAGATTTGGCTGGGGTCCTGGGGAGCGGATTCGGCCAGGCCCTGAGCACTTCACATACCATGGCCCCCACCCAACTCTCCTCAACATTACCTTCTTTCAAGCATTCATTCAGTAGTTTAAATCTTTGACTGTCTCTTGCCTCTCTGTGATTTGGAAATAATAATGTATGTATTATGCATATACTGTCCCTGGCACACAGTGGAAACCCAAGAGTAGTAGCTAGATTCCCAACCATTTTTTTCTATTTTATTTTCAACTTCTTTCCTTTTTCTTTTCTTCCAGCTATCCTTCTTCATCTTATCCTGCAAGGGGGATTTTTTTGGTTGCTTTATGGTAAGAGTCCCTTGAAGCATCACTATACCACACACTTTTTTCTTTCTTGGGTATAAGAAACTAGAGGGGAAGGAGAAGGAAGAGAGAGTCATTGTGAGCTTTTCTTTGTGACATTTTTTTTTAAAGAGAGAGAGACAGAGAATTTATTAATATTTATTTTTTTAGTTCTCGGCTGACACAACGTCTTTGTTTGTATGTGGTGCTGAGGATCGAACCCGGGCCACACACATGCCAGATGAGTGCGCTACTGCTTGAGCCACATCCCCAGCCCATGTGACATGTTTTTGATCATAAGAACATGAAAACTGAACTTGATTTTTTTTTAAATGACCTCCTGGCAAGGATGTACGTGCCTGAATCTAACATGCTCTTAATTAATTTCCTTCATTGGGAAAAGTATTTTTGAAAGAGATTCCTCAAATCAAAAATAAGTTTGAAAACATTTTGAAAAACTTTTGTTGACACTGTGCCAGCTTCTGGGTGAAGAGGGATACTTCCAGTCTCATGAAAATTTGGGGTAAAGATTTCTTGTTTCTTGGTTTCTAATACCAGAACGCCTTGCCCTTCCCACAGGTACTCTGTGAGGGAAATCATTTGGTGAATGGGTCCACATGAGAGCAATCCCAAGATCAAACTTCACACTATGGGATCTAGGTGCCTGGAGTCTTCCTCTCATTGCCACATTCAAGGGCCAAGTACATGCCTAAAGGTCGAGCGTGTGATCTTAGGGCCAGGCACATGACTAAGCCCAATCAATCAGAAACCACTTCTGGGACTTCAAATCTTCAACATATAAGACAATAGAGGGGGAATGTTTCAATGCCAGGTTCAAAGCTGCTCAAGCCGAGTGGCTGGTGTGAGGTGGTACCAGGCACATGACTCTCACCAGCTGGACCTCAGTGCCTCGGTTATTGCCAATAGCTAGTCCTGCAGCATCCCTTTGATACTACCAGTGCTCCTGATTCCCTTCTCCATATTTCGCTGTCTGCTTAGGTAAGTAAGAGTTGAACAGATATGGCATTACCGTTTAGGTATGATATTGGTTGAACAGGAAAAGTTAGATGGACAGGCTGATCTCTTCTTTCAGAGCTTTCTTAAAACAACTGTAAACCCTCTTGGGTGAATTCAGTGATTTGATTAGAGAAGGCGAAGAAGTTGAATAAGTTTTAGGGTATCAGTCACTGGGCATGTTGGTTGTAGAGACCCCTGGAATCTACAGCCTTCTATGTTATCTCTTTTTAAAAATTCTCCATCTCTAAAATGATAAAGGTTTTGGGCGATTTGTGTGGATCCTTGCACTGCCTTTATTATTTTTTTCTTTTTTGGTACTGGGCATTGAACCCAGGGATGCTCTACCACTGAGCTGCATCCCCAGGTCGTTTTCATTTTGTTTTGTTTTTTCAGACAGGGCCTCACTAAATTGCTGAGGCCGGCCTCAAACTTGTGATCTTCCTGCCTCAGCCTCCCAAGTCACCAGGATAAAAGGCGTGTACCATCATGCCTGGCTTGGCACTGGTTTTATGAATCTTATATTTCATTTCCTTTTTCCCAAATAAAATATAAATAGAGCTTATTTAAATAAATACTTAAAAATACTTACAAATAAGTATAAAGTGCCAAGATATTGAGGTTTACCAAATGAGCACTACTCATGTGATGTGAGCTGGTCCACAGATGGAGATTATTATGAACGTGCATTCATGCTGAATAAATCAGTCCCCTGAAGAAGACAGAGTAGGAGGAAGAAGTCTTAGCAAAGGCAGAAATATTGATCAGGACTTGCTTTTTTAATGATACTTGGCTACCTCTTACTCTAACCCGGTGACCCCTGGATGATATTATTTCTGAGGATAAACTACAGCAGAGTGCAAGTGAGAAGGTGATGGAATGAGTTCCGAACACCATTGTTTTGAGGCCTCTCTAGCTGCACTGCTTCTGGGATCAGAAGGAAATACTAATAATCAAGGTGAAGGACTTTTTCATTCAATATAAATAAATTTGACAAGAAATTTTCTGAGTCCCTGCTTTGGGCCAGACATTGTGAAGAGGATATGACGATGAAAGATGGCCAGTTTCTGTCCTCAAGGAGCTTAGAATCTGCTATCACTTGCAAGTTTGGGAAAGTAAGTTTATTCTACATAAATTACTTCATACTAGATGGGAAGCAGGGCTTGAAGTGGGTCACGTAGAAGCAGCCCCTCAACCCTGCCTGCAACTGCTTATCCGCCAGCCATTGATACTGTGAGGTTAGTCAGTGAATTTGTGGGTAAAATAATCAAGAAGTCAGGAAGAAGACAAAGCGAGAAAGAAAGGACAGAGCAGAGTAAAGCCAGCTCTGAAGTGGGGAAGAAGGAAGACCAGAATCAAAGGTGAAGGATCCTAAAAAGTTGAACCCATAGACTGGTGCCACCTTGCTGATTTTTTTTATCATCTAGGGCAAAATGAGAAGAACAGAGACAATACGGTATTGTACCGCATGTCAATGTAAAGTTGCCAAAGGTCCTTTGCAAGAAAGTCTGGCATTTATTTTGGGATTATCTTCCTCCTACTTTAAATCACTCCTGTTACGGTTTAGATATGAAGTAGACAATGCAAGAATTTTCAGAGGTGAAATGATTAGATTATGGATTCACCACTGATATGGATTAACTGGGTGGTAACTGTAGGCAGTAGGGTATGGCTGGAGGAAGTAGGTCACTGGGCATGTGCCTTTGGGGTTTACACTTTGTCCTTGGTGAATGCAGCTCTCTCTCTGCTTCCTGGTTGCCACGTTCTGAGCTTCTTTCCTTTACCAAGCCTTTCTGCCACAGTGTTCTGCCTCACCTCAAGCCCAGAGCTATGGAGTCAGCCGACCGCGGATTGAACCTCTGAAACCAAGAGCCAAAATAAACTTTTCCTTCTTTATGTTGTTTGTGTCAGGTCTTTTGATCACAGTGATGAAAAGGATAACTAAAATAACCCCCTTCTGTATGAGAGAGTGCACACTCACTTGGAAAAATGTAAAAGTTGATGACTCTATGGGAACCCCCCAGAATATATCATCCTGGCCTGCAAAATCTGCCAGTTAAAACCACTGACTGAGAAATTAGAGCAATTTCCCTGTCTGGGGTACTTTTACTCTTCAGAATCTGGAGGTATTTCTCAGAGGGGAATCTAATGTCCCTGGGTTCTTTGTATTGAGAATGAAGAGGAAATGGCTAATGTGGTTCTAGAGCCAAAGCATCCCTTATGCTGGTGTGATACATCCAGTCCATCCGAGCCCTGCATTTCAGGAGAAGCTGGCCTGAGGACAAAGGGTCAGAGCAGTGTTTAGGCGGCTGAGGGAAGAGGAAGAGTGGGGGAAAGGAATGGGTGAGTCAAGATGCATCACACTCCCACCGGAGTTCAAAGCCATTCCCGTCTCCCTCAGTAACATCATTTGCCAACCAGCTATTGGAACATGAGGAAAGGAAATTGCTCCAACATCTACTGCAGGGATTGCTTTAACTTCCTAAGGAGAAATTGATATTCATTCTTTATTCAAATGGAAAAAAAACCTCCTGAAACCAGAAGCCTCTCCTGATAGTACAAGGCTCCGAACCAGTGAGCTTTCGCCTCAAGACTTTTTCCTGAAGGCTGAAGCTGTTCAGCTCGCTTTCCCCAGAGCTGACGGAGACCGTGAGGGCACACTGGTGGCCAGAGGGAGAAGATTCACTGTCCTTCTCCACACAGTGAGCTGGTTCGTGCAGCCTTCTTCTTTTCTATCACCTCCATCTGAACTGAAGGCTAAAAGCATCACGTTGCTGTTTTTCTACAGGAGGAGTATATTGTTTAAGAGATGCCTTATTAATATTATTGATCAGTGCTATTTATTGAGTCATATAACCTCACCCCCTCCCCCATTCATATATTCAAGTCCTCACCTCCAGTGTGACTCTGTGGAGATAGGGTCTATAAGGAGGTAATTAAGATCAAATGAGATCATAAGTATAGAGCTCTGATCCCACAGGATAAGTGTCCTTAGAAGAAGAGACATCAGAGAGGAATGGGATCAGAGCTCTATACTTATGATCTCATCTCTCTCTCTCTTTTTCTCTCTCTGTTTTTATCTCTGTTTCAGTCTCTTTCTCTGCCTTATAGGACAGAAGGCTGCTGTCCACAAGCCAGGAAGAAACTGAATCAGCTTCCAGGTCGAGTTAGACTTCTCAACCCCTGTAGTGGTGAGAAGCAAATTTCCATAGTTGAAGCTAACCAGTCAGTGGTGTTTCATTATAGCAACTCAAGCAGACCAATACAATCTGTAATTAAGATTGGGCATTTATTTTTTGGTAATAGAAATTCACCCAGAAGAAGTAATTGAATTCTCTTTGGACACCATATTGCCATGTAGAAGGAGAAGAGTATTAATATTATTCATATCTTTACCTGCTTGCTAGATATGGTGCTTGTCTTAGTCTATTTGGGGTTACTATAACAAAATACTACAGACTGAGTAATTTATAAACAATAGATATCTATTTCTTAAGGTTTGGGAGGCTGAGAAGTTCAAGATCAATGTACCAGCAGGTTTGGTGTCTAGTAAGGGCCTCTGTATCCAAGATGGCACCTCAAACACCCCTTAGATCATCCTGCAGAGGGGAAGGACACTATGTCCTTACATGGATGAAGGGAGCAAGAGTTAAGGAGAGAAGTCCCACCCCCAGAAGTCCTTTCATTAAGGTATTAAACCCACCCAAGAAGGCCTCACCCTATGGCCTAATCACCTCTCTTAAAGCCCCCACACTTGTCAATACTATTACATTGGTAATTAAATTTCACCTTGAATATTGGAGGGGACAAATATTCAGATCATATAGTGTTCAGGTACTGAAAAGGAGGAAGAGTATTAACATTTTTCATATATCTACTTCTTTGCCAGGTGTGATGCTAATCATGTTATATGCACTAGAGATAGGAAGCTGTGGGCACCAGGGTTATATGACATGCTCAAGGTCATGGATCCAATAAGTGGAAGACAGGTTTGCCAAGTTCAGAAACCAATTTGGATCTGCTTGCTCTAGCTTCTGCACTAGGAGAGCCTCCACCATACTGGGCTTTTCTCATCTTCCTCATCTGATATCCTTCTTTAGCTGTTGAGATCAGTACTACTTCATAAACCTGCAAAAGTTCTTTTGGAGATTCATCAAGATCTGTTGTTTATATGATCCCACTTTTGCGAGGGAGGAAAGAAAAAACTTAAAAAAAAGAAAAGGTACGGTATATTGGGCCTTTATTTTTTGGTAATAAAAGTGGGGGAAGATTGACATCAAATTGTAGTTATTTCTGTAGAGTAGGTCTGTGGGTGACTTTTACCTTCTCTGAAGCTGTTGTGGACACTTTCATTTTACACTCTCAGCTTTTGTAACCAGAAAAACAATTTTCAACAATGAAAAGCAAGACATGCTGTCCTCTTCCTGCAGCATTTGTGTGCTGCACCACAGCCCGGGAGAGCTCCTTGTCTTAAAGCCCAGTCATCTAGGCTGGGGCTCTGAGGAATAGCAGAGGCGAATGGCAGGAGCTGAGCCTGAACAATCCCATTACAGAGAGTTGGGGGTGGGGAGGAGATGCTGACACTGGTTCAGTTCCAAACCTAATTGGGAAAACATGAAAATGATTACCATCTGGAGCTGTCTGGTGACGGGAGGTGAGGCGGAGAGGTGGTCTACAGCCAAGGCACCTACCACTGTGACTTGAGCTAGGGAATCCTCCTCTGGGGTACCCTTGACTTGGGCTCTGTGCTTAGACATCCGTGAAAGAACCCATGACCTTCAGATGACCCAGGGACTCAAACTGTGAGACAATTCCAGATAATGGAGTGTTCCCTAGAAGCAGGCCCATATCTTTATAGAACAGCCTTTATCAAATATCAAAGAAGGGAAAAAACAAATTCCCTGTGTATGCCCAAGAGAGCGTGTGGCCAAGATGGGTGGCATTATCCATGGTGTTCTTGGCAATAACCAGCTCTTGTTCCCCCCTTAGATCTTCTGAAGTGCCATTTTTGGCAAAGCTGCATGGGAGAAATATTATATGTTGAGGAAAAGGAAATAGGGTTTCCACTGCCTCCCTCCCCCCAGATTCATAATGAAAAGTTGTGAACAGTAGACAGCTAGGATTTCTTTGGAGGGAAAACATGATGAATGAAAGCTTCTTTTAAGTGCTAGAGTATTCTGGAGGGGGATTTTGCTAATTAGAAAGTAAAAGAGCTATTGTGTTCTCTCCAGGGGAATTTTGGAGGCAGGTGGTGACCTGAAAAGAGCAATATTTCTAGGCAAACTTGCAGGCAAGGCTTCCTCCCTAAGTTGATGTTGGAGAAGGGTAGGGAAGGACTGATGTAGTCTGTCAGGGACTAAGTCTACATACATAAGCCTGCCTTTGCCATCAATTTTTGTAATGCTTTAGAAGGTGGGGATGCTGTTCTGTTTGTTTACTCTTTCAACAGTTATTGACCACTGATGTTAATAACTCTGTGCTACACACTGAGGATACAAACTTTGAGGCATAAACTCACCATAATATATATAAAAACTCACTATATATATATATATATATATATATATATATATATATATATATATATATTTGTGCATATATATATGTGTGTGTGTATATCTGTATCTCTCTATATATTACATTATAAATATATATATATATATGTTAGGACAAAGATATGTCTTTTGGATTGTCACTATTCAGCCTTCTACTATATATAATATATATTATATGTATATATTATACATCTATATTTACTATACTATTTGGTATGTACTAGATATATATATATATATATATATATATATATATCTAGTACATATATGCATCTGCATATATTCAGTATGTGCATATATATACATACATATATACATATATATGACATATATAACATATATCTAGTACATATATGTATGTGCATATATTCAGTATGTGTGTGTGTGTATATATATATATATATAAAATCTAGTAGAGGGCTGAGTGGTGACCACCCAAAAGATACATCCTTGTCCTAATCTCCAGAGCTTATGAATGTGACCTTATTTGGAAAAAGAGTCTTTGTGGATATAATTAAATTAGACATCTAGAGATGAAGATTTATCTAGGTGGGTGCTAACTGGTAAGTGTCCTTGTAAGAGAAGACAGAGGACACAAAGGAGACAATGTGACCTGGAGTCAGACTGGAGCCCGGCAGCCACAGGCAGGGAATGCTGGAGCTACCAGAAGGTGGAAGGGGCAAGAAAAGGACTCCCCTAGAACCTCCAAAAGGCTTTGGCTCTACTGGTACTGATTTTAGAATTCTGGCCCTTAGAACAGTGAGTGAATCCATTTTTGTTATTTTAAGCCACTTAATTTGTGGTAATTTGCTGTGGCAGAAACAGGAAACTAATACCCACATGTACATTCTATATACACATACAAAAAAATATAATCAGCACACAAGGAAGTCAAGAAGGTGTCTAACATGCAAGTGCTCTTTAGGGCAGACAGATGTGAAGCACGTGGCTGAAATAGAGAGTGGTGAGGGTTATGCTGGGCGAAGCAGGCTATGTGAGAACAGGAGAGAGATTTACTCTTAGGTCATGCAAATTGTTCCTTTGCAGGGGTCATTTAAACTGAGAATAGAAGGATAATAAGAGGATCTGCCACTTACTGAGCACTGCTTTGCATTGGAGGAAGTGTTTAGCGCTTTGTATAAGTTATTTAATTCTTAAAGGTAGGGACATTATTATTTCTATTTTACATATAAGGAAACCAGAGACTCTGAGAATAAATTATTCCAAGTGCACATTTAGCAGGTATTGGGGCTGAATCTGATCCCAGGCCCTGTGACTCTGGGACTCTGCTTTTCACCTTCATATTCACTGCCCTTTAGGAACAGGCTGCCTGGCTTTCTTTCTAGGCAGAGGCACCAAGCAGGCACAGGCTTGGCACCTGTGATGTGGACCGAAACCACTTCTTACCTGAATGATTCCGGTAAAGTGCACTGCTTATTTTTGCAAAAGGAGAACTTATAGCAAAAGGATGGATGTCTTTCACAAATGATGTCTTAGTCTGGGGTCCTCCCAAAGCCAATAGTAAGTTAAGGGCCACAGGGGTGATGATCCAGGAAACCCTGGTAGGAGAGTGGTTGAGTAGAAGGGAGATACAGGGAAAGAAGGGAAGTGTCCACACAAGTGACCAGGGTGGTAACTCAAGTGTAGTTCTGTTGTGCATCTCTGAGAGCCAGGGTAGAGCCTCCCCTGGTGTAGGGAGCATTTCACCCAAAAGGAGAGTAAGCTGGGGCATTTATACACCAACATTCATGAGGGTTTTTTGTTTGTTTTTTTTTTTGTTGGTACTGGGGATCGAACTCAGGGGCCAAACACTGAGCCACATCCCCAGCCCTATTTTGTGTTTTATTTAGAGACAGGGTCTCACTGAGTTGCTTAGTGTCTCACTTTTACTGAGGTTGGCTTTGAACTCGCAATCCTCCTGCCTCAGCCTCTGGAGCTGCTGGGATTACAGGTGTGCACCACCATGCCCCATTTCACATTTTTTTGTTGAGAGTTGTTCATGGTGATCATAATTCCCTTGCACATTTGGCTTATAGAATAGCAGTGAAGCCCTGCTGGCAGAGAAACACAGGTGCACTTCCCCAGGATTCTACCTGGGGTTAGGGACACTGATGTAAGAGGGGTGTAGGACCCTTGCTATATAGGTGGTTGGAATGGGAGATCAGGGCAGGTAGATCCTATCCCAGAGTGTGAGAGTCCTACAAAGAAAGAGGTTAGGGGTGAGGGCTCTGGAGTGGTTGGTTTGTATTTGAAAAGCATGCTGCTGAGTTGTTTACCGTCTCTAGGAATTGGCCAACATGGGAGGGGCAATCCCAGCAAGGCTCTGGATATAAAAGCATTAGAATGTCCAAAATAATAGATATTGTTCATACAATAAAACAGTTGGGAGGTGTTCAGCTCCATTTTCCCTTTTAAAAAGCCTTTCTTAAAAGATTAAAATTCTTTGCCTTTTAAGCAATGGCCTCTAGTGAGCACATAGACTGGCCCTGGCCCTGGTGGAGAAGTGAATGTACTCATGATGCAAAGTGGTGATGTGTGCCCCAAGTCTTGCTTGGAACAGAATTATTTAAAATCTTTCTCTGTAGAAGGCCTCATATGCATAAATACAAAAACTTATTCATTAATAATAAACTCCAATGGAGACTTTTAATCATGTTTTTAAGGACTGCCATTTCAAAGCAATCTGGCTGAACCAAAGCCTTCATTATTTGAGAGATGTTTTTATGCCAAGTCTGTTGATACCACACTTTGAAAGCGAATTAATGATGAGCTTGGGTAAGCTGGATATTCAAAAAGAAGTCAAGGACAGTCCCCTGTTGGAAAAATGGTGCACAGTGTGGTATTAAATGGGATTCCTGTCTCAACCCAGCCTGTTGTACAGCTCTGAACTCTGATTCCCCTTCTCTCTCTTGGGTAACCCTGCCAAGAAGAGACCAGTTAGAATATTACTCATAACACTGTGCTTCACTATTATATGTCATGATTATTAGTTCTATTTGCATGTTCCTTTTCTAGCATCCAATGGCCATGCAACCTCATACATAATGCCAGAGACCACACAAAGAAGTCCATAGAAGAAGCATGTAGATTCTGTGTTTGACCTAAAACAAACAAACAAACAAAGGCAATAAATACGAAATGTTTTTCAGCAGGAGGAGCTTTAAACCTCAACCGACTTTGGTTCTTGGGCTTATTAGAACAGTTTGGTCTCTGAATCACTGAGTGAACGCTCAGGGAGGGCTGAGGGCTTGGAAGCAGGAGGCTGTTGCATTTCAAAGCCAGCACTGGCTCTCAGAGCTAAGGGTATCCTGGTGCAGCACAGTGTCCAGAAACTGTAGCCAACAGTTCACTGGTGTCCAAAAGTCTAATGCTCACGTTGGAAAAGTTCTCTCAGGTCATCATCTAGTGCAAAGCAAACCCTCCTCAACTCTGGGCCTGGAACTCTGCTAATCCCACCCAATCTTAGCCTGTGTCTGAGGGCTGCTGATAAGGACACCCAGCTCTCCACGGAGGTGGTGTCTTCTGACTCTTCAGCACCTTGTTTCGGCAGGCTTCACAGGGACAGTGGGGTTTATTCCTTCAGTGTGGCTTTGTGCCACCGCTGGATTTGTCATGGATTCCCAATCCTTGTCAACAGTATTTCAGAAAGTGCAGAGTGAACTCTGGCGTGATGTGGTAAGAGGGAGAACTTGGCCATTTGCTGGAGAAACCATTCTCACTCTCACTTGTTCAAAAGCAGACATGGGAGAGGGAGGAAGGGCCCCGTCCACTCTGCTTAGGAGTTTTCTGCCGGCACAAAGCCACCCAAGTACCCATGAGTCCATCTATAGAAGTCATAATCACCTCCAGGTGTTCATGGTCCCATTCTTTAAGGAAATAGAAAATGAGCCAGATACAACATGGGGTTGCAGAAGTTTTAATTTTGCCATTTGAGCATTAAAAAAAATCCATCAACTCTCCCCATCATTTCACCAAAAATTGGACATTTTATCCTACCCTTAATGTTAATTCATTGTTCTTAATGTTCTCATTTACTCGCTGTCCGGTGAAATTGTTGGCACCCATCGCTAGGCTAGATAGAAATAATCAGGACTCATATTTATTGAGTGCTTACTAGGCACCAGGCACTCTTCTAATCACTTATGAGTATTATCTCATTTTTCCCCTATTAAATTTCTTCTATAGGCTCCCTTTGGCCTCTTGCAGTGAAGGCAAATTATCATTTCCATCAAGTTGGATCCACTGATAGTGACCTGCCTAGAGCTTGTGTTGATAAGAATCTTAAGGATTAACCCAGGTTCAACTGAGGAAAGAAAAAAAAAAAACCTTGGTTGATTAACAATGCCTGGCAGGAAAGTGGGGAGGGAGTGCAGAGGTATGGTGTGGGAGGGTGGATGTTTGCCCACTCCACGGCCCACTAAAAAAAGGTTCAAAATCCTCCATAGGTTAAGTAGACCTTTACAGCTTAGATTCATATGTCTTTCCAGACTTGCCTCCTGCTCCTTCTCTCTACATGCAATGTTAGTACTTCTCCAGTGGTAAGGAGTGCATGAGCCTTCCAAGGTGCAGGTCCGTATTTAGTCGTGTGAATTGAGGTCAGAGATTTAGCAGTTATATTAGGCTCCCAGATGCTGCTGGTCGGAGGACCACACTTTGAGTAGCCAGGCTCTATGCCACACCAGACTGCTTACCATTCATTCCCTGAAGTTGCCCTGCCCTGTGCTTGTACGCATTAGTTAACAAGGGTTATCCTTTACTATTTACTAGATGCCAAGCCCTTTGTAAAGCATCACCTTATTTGATACCGACATTGAACCTCTTAGGTAAGTAATATTATCATTCTATTTTACGAATGAATAAAACCAAACTTGGAGGTTAAGTAACTTCTTAAAGATTAAACAGCCCCACAATGGACTTGAACCCAGACCGGCTGGACCTAAAGCACATGTTCCAGCTCTTGGCTAATTGGCCTGTGGATGGGCAGTATCAGCACCAACTGGGAACTTAGAAATTCAGAGTCTCAGTCCCTGCTAGGACTCCCTGAGTCAGAATCTGCATTTTAGCAAGATCCCAGGTCATCCACGTGCATATTGAAATGTCAGAAATACACTCTAAACTAGGAGGACTCTTCATTTATGCCTTTTTCTCAAAATAGGAAGTCTTGACTCACCATTTTTACCACATCATTTCCATCAAGGAGTTTTTTGTTTGTTTGTATGTTTGTTTGTTTATACTCTGAAGTTTTGAACCTACAAGTTTGACCCAAAGAGCATTTTTCTAGGTTGCTTCAGGAAAGTTTGGCTTCGAAGAAACAATCAGCACAAAATGAAACTGACAATGACCAAAGCTGCAAGTGGTAAAACTTGTTATAAATGAAAATCTGTCTAAAGAATCAGATCATGTTGGTCATGTTGGATTCTGCAAGAATTGGCTCAAGAAAAAAATGAGACTTGGTAGAAATAATCAATATGAAATAAAACTGTCAACAGCTAAAATTGCACATTGCAATATACAGACAGAAAATGATAGAAGAATCGGGACTCCTTTACAAAAAAACAAATCTGTAAAACTGGACTCAGAAACACTGACCTTGTGAGAAATAGTGGCCTGAAAGAGAAAGTTCACAAAGGCAGCAATTACTATTGTAGAATTAAGAGACAAAAACAAAACCCTGGTTAATGACTTCTTGTTGAGCTGCATGAGGACAGGAGTAGTTATCTGTCCTGTTTCCTGCTGTGTTCCCAGCACCTGGAACACAGCTTATGGCACTTAATAGCTTCGTTAAAAATGTGAGGCACAAAATCCTAAAATATACAAGAAAAATAATTTGGCCAAAAAAAAAAAAAATCCAGAACAAAAAATGAAAATAGTAATGAAAAAGTTCTTAATGTGTGGCATAGATTTTGAAAGAAGTAAATGATTTAATGGGATTTGATCTAGAAAAATCCCTTTTGTGAAAGAAAGATTTCATGAGATGATGATTTGTCAGTGTTGGTAAAATTTGGACAAAAAAATTCACAGATGTGAGTTAAAACGGGCTAGATGGGGTAGCATCAGACCACTTACCTGGTCAAATGGTGAAGTCAAAGTAATTGCATAAAAACAATCTGTATTCCTTCCTTCTGACAGCAAATCTTATTCTTATATGCCTAACTGAAGTTTGACATCTTCTGTTGGTCTTTTTCTAATTCAAAGTAGGACATTTTCCCAATGTTTATATCCCTACCATTTTAATCCAAGAATGTGTTGACTCTACCTTAGAGCTCATAAAATCCCATTGAAGCTAAGAAAGACTATTGAGAGTGGTATTTTCACAAAACAGCTACCTTCCAAACTCTGAGAAGAATTGCTTATAATTTTATTAAAGTTTGTTAAGAAATAAACACAAATGATAAAATTGTTATTGAATCCACACTATATATTTTTAAAGATAACCTATAGAAGAAGTGTTATTAACTGCCTGAAAAGTCACCTCTTGTTTGTAGTACAAACAACAAATTTTCACCCCAAATTAAGAATTTAGGCAAGAAATACTCAGTGTAAAATAAAATAGTTTGTAGTTAAACTTATAAGGTAACACTGGTTTTGATTAAAATTGATGGAAGAGTACAAACTTCTTTCAAAATTCATTTCTAAATAATTGAACACAGGAAATTGAACTTGATGGAAATAATCATGGAACACAATAACTATAATTTGCAGTGATTAATACAGAGCACAAAACTTGATTGATTAATTTAGAGCTATTTATAAAATTTATGATCAAAGAATTGACTCTATAGAGAATATCAGTAAAATAAAAATGACAAATAAGTAGGAAATTTTTAAATTGAAAATTGATCAAAGCAGCTTTTCTTAATGAAAGTTCACCATCTCATTTATCCAACATATATTTATTGAGTATCAATTTTGTGCTGGCTAGAGAAATTCAACCACAAATAAGATAAGGCTGCTCCACCAAGGACTTTGCATTCTGGATGGAAATTATTACTGCCTAAAATATTGGTATTAATTTACATGGAGTCCAAATATCCATTGGATTAAAATGATATATTCTCCTTGACTCTTTATTATTTCTTTTGAGAAGAAATTTAGAGCTAGTATCAAGAGTCTTAAACTTGTTTATAAATTTTGATTCAGTACTTATGTTTTTACATTTGTTCCATAAAGCTAAATATCAAAGAGTTATATCTTAAAATGTTCATTACAAATTATTTACAGTAGAGAAAAATTTGTGAATACTCCTAAAGTAGTAGGGAAATACTAATTAAACTATGCCATCTTCTCTTGACGGTCAATGGTGGTTTTCCAGAGCAGCTGCTGTTTATATCTGATCGTTTATGTTTGTGTGGAAATGAAAACAGTGTTTTCCCCAGGCTCCTGGACAGTTTCGCAAGCTGGCATTTTGTGCATGGTTGTGTGATGTTGCTATGAGTGACGGATCCTTGGAAACGCAGTCCCCTGCTGCTGCCGTTTCACCTCCAGGATACCAGACACCAAAGTTGTGACAAGGCCTTGAGTTGGGGCAGCATGGTAGGATCAAAATGTAATCTCAGCCTCTGTGCAGTGTGCTGAGAGCCTGAGGCTGCAGGCAGAGGGAGGAGACCAAGAAATGTGAAGCAGACGCCACAATCTCAAGGAAAATACCAACATCTTATATTTCTTGCATTCATTCATTCATTCATTCACTCACTCAACAAATATTCACTGAGTGGCTACTGTGCCCCAGACGTTGTTTTAGGTGCTGGAGAGTTGGTGGTGAACACCAGATAAAAATTCCTCCCCTTATGGACAGTTGCTCTGGGAGGGAGAGAGAGTCGTACTCTCTATTAGAAGTCAAGAGGTATGATTGGAGAAAACAAAGCAGAGAAAGGGTATAGGGAGTTTCAGGGGAGGGCGTATTTTAAAATTGGACAGAGAAGGCCCCAATGAGGCCATGTAATCTGAGCAGCCTTGAGGGAGGAGGGAGCCTGAGCAATGTAGTATCTGGGAGAAGGTGTACCAGGCAGAGGGAAGAGCTCCCCTGACATCTTCTAGCCTTGAACTTAATCTCTGCTTTAGTCTATGGTGGTAATCACCTAACCTAAGAAACAGACTCTAGATTAATTGGAATTTTGGAGGAGGGACCCCAAGGGAACTGTAGAATTTTCACATTTGTTAGAACTTATTTAAGACCTGGAGCTCCCCAACGTATATAGGAGCTTCTGAGATCCCATGGACCCTCTGTCTGCCATTAAGAATTTATACCAGTGTTTCCAAAATGTTTCTCTAGGAAACCACGCTGAGCGATGACTGCTCAGTGAAGAAAAGGTCTCATTCTGCGGATGGGAGTGGTGGAGGAAGGTTAATGGATACAGGTGGCAGTTAAGTAGGAGGAATAACTTCCTATGTCCTATAGCACAGCAGGATAACTATGGTTGATAACAATTCATTGAAATTTCAAAAACAGCCAGTAAGGAGGATTTTTAATGTTCCCAGTACAAAGAAATAATAAATGAGCTGACAGATATGCCAGTTTCCCTGATATAATCATTACACATTGTATACAAATATTGAAATGTCACATTGTACCCATAAATATGTACAATTACTGTGTGTCAATAAAACAAAGAGATCTCATTCTTAAATGAGTTTGACAAATACCACATGCTGGCTGTCTTCCCAGTTTGGAGATTACCTTTACAAAGTCCTGCAATAAAGAAACCTGTGTGATTTTGTTTGACCCTGAGTTTTCCTAATCTATTCCTAGCTGTGGCTGTCCACATCCTATGGAAGAAATGTTCAACGGGACACACTGGTTCATACAATGACATCCCATGCTGGACTCAGGCTACCGGTCATTGTTCCTTCTCTCTTACATGATGTTAGTTTTGTTGGATCCTCGGGCAGGGTTGGTGATAAAATTCTCCAGCATAATCATGGGTCTTGGACACAGAAGACAAGGACAGATTTTTGTGGATGAAATTGGCCACCTGACTCACTATAGATAGCTGGAGATGTGACCCTACACAAGAAGCCTTCAGGGTTTCCTGAAGATGAGCAGGAATATATCTGAGGAAGGTAAGGCCTGTGTTCAGTGTAAATTGATCCTGAGACACAATGTTATCACACAAGTAAACACCAGGGTGTCAGGGGATGTGGGCCAGGAGGTGGGGTGGGGGCAGGCCAGATCAGTTCTAGGCAGAAAATCTCACAAGCCATTGTCTTTGCTGTCCTCAACTGAGTGTCCATTTACTCTCCTTGCTGTCTCCATCCATTTCCTAATCTCTAGGTAAGTCTTGATCAGACTCTGAGTCCTGGTTACTCTTTCTAATTCAGCATTTCTGCCATCCTTTAACCTCCTTCCTTCTTATTCTTTTCTTCTGGTTGGTCCTTCAGTTCCCTTTCCCCACCTGTCCTGCTTCCTCCCAACCCCTTCACATACTATTGTTGCACATCCCAGGTACGACCCACCACTATTCTGTCTTGTGTCCCTGCTTCCTTCTGGCCTTTTATATTTTGGGTTCCTGGTCCAGAGGAAGACAGGCCTTTTTTTCACTGATGCACCTTTTTGCATCATTCATGTGATATCTATGTTTATAAAGCAATTCTCTTTGACATTGCTCCTTTTTGGGGGGGGTGGTGGGGGGTACAAAGGATTGAAGTGAACCCAGGGGCTCTTAACCACGGGGCCACATCCCCAGCCCCTTTTTCTGTTTTATTTAGAGACAGAGTCCTGCTGATTTGCTTAGGGCCACACTAAGTGGCTGAGGCTGGCTTTGAACTTTGGATATTCCTGCCTCAGCTTCCCAAGATGCTGGGATTACAGGAGTGCACCACTGTGTCTGGCCTTTGCTCCCATTTTTAATAACAGGATTTACATTGCTTTATAATAAAAACCTTCTGCCAAGAAATGTGAGATAGATTTCCATAGTCACCACATCCATTATCCTTGGAGATTCATTCAATCCTATCATCCCCTGATTAAGCAATGTTTATGTGGAAGGTGCTAAGAATAGAGAGAAAGAAGACATAATTCTGTTCTGAAGGAGCTCATGGTCCAGTGAAGAAAGCAGATAATCTCACTAGTGTGGGGCAAATACTGTCCTGGGGGCCAGGAAAGGATACTGCTGTCCAGGAAGCATGTTGGCCCGGGCTGGGAGGGTCAGGGAGAGTGTTTTGGTTTTGAGGGTAACTAAAGGAACAATTCAAATTTGATCTCTTAACTGAAAATTAAATTTTGGAAAGCTTTGATCTTGTACTTGGCTTGAGAGTTTCTCAATACTTTGAGTTTTCTGATAAGATCAGGGACATTATTAATAAATGGGATTTTTAAAAATACTGTATGATGAAAAGTGTCAGCATTAGGAAGACTTGCATAATAACTCAGGGTAATATTTTCTATGGGTATCGTGTCACAAAGTAATGCATGGATAAAAGACGCACTCAAAATGCAAGACAGATCATGGCTTTAATGTCACAGTGTATGAAATGCTTAATGACATGGTTTCAAATTCTACATTACAAATCATCTTTAAGAAACAAACACATGTAGAGTTTTGGTGTATTAACAAAGAAAAATGTTAAAAATTATCTGAAAAGATAATAAAATACTATTATTTCCCCAACTATTAACTATGTAAAGTTAGATTTTCTTTATGTCTTTAGACCAAAAAAGTATAATATTGCAATTACTGAACACAGAAGCAGAGAGGAGAATCAGCTGCTTTATAAAAATAGACAATAAAGAAATTTGAAAATATGTAAACAATGCCATTATTATTGCCTCATTTTTTCGTTTTGGGAAATACATGTGTTTTTTTCCCATAAAAATACATTATTTTTTTTAAAACATGTAATTCTCATTTCTTTAAAATTAAATAATTAACATTCAGAACATTTCTCAGTTTCAGTGTCTACATGGGTAAATTTGTTAGTTAACACCCTACTTTAAGCCCTTTGGGGGTCCTCAATAAAGAAGTCCTAACCACTGGCATAGACTAGAAAATGCATTCCTATACCTGAAGAAAAGTGATTTTCATTTTTGCTAACCAACATCCTTTAGTCCTGATGATCCCTTTCATGTGCCCCCCTCTGCTCCACAAGAGAACCGTTCTGCCTATTGTTAGATTCAAAAGTTTGGAATTGCCATGGGTTCATCATCCCATTACAATTGAATTTAGTTTTCTAGCTTTGATAGGAATTCAGAATTTCAGATAATTTTTGATATGACAGGCTATGTACCCCTGTCATGTTGTTCTTGCCATAAAGCTGTACAAATATTTATTGAGTGGTTCCTATGTGTCTGGCATTTGTCCAGGAAGGAGGCATTCAATGATAACATTAGAGATGCTATTCCTGCTCTGTGGGGTTCATGGTATAGCTGGAGAGCTAGTGGACAGCACTTACTTGTGCCAGGTTTGGAGCATTTAATATATGGTATCACTAGTTCATTATCATAAAAATTCTCTGAGGTTAATATGACTATCCACATTTCTCATAGAAAGAAGTTTTATGTCTAAAGAAGTTAAGAAATGGGCCTGTTCTCACTGTAGAGAACACTCTAGATTCTCCCCCAAGATCCTCTCTAGCTATCCTCCTGGGCACTGTACACACACGTCTAAGTTTGGTGTGTCCTGCTGCCAATGGCTTGTGGCTGCAAAATTCTTTAGATTCTTGGGCCATACCCAAGTGCCTAAGAATTTATCCCTGACTTGCCACCCACTAGCTGATGACTGACTGATGAACAAGTATAGAAGCCCAGCTTCCTTTGCCTCTGGATAAACTCTGGGGTGTAATTTATACTTCAGAGCTCCCTAAGAATTAGGTTGAGGCTGATCTTCTACTGAAATTACACTACTTGACTTTTTTTTCCTTTCTCTGGTTTGTTTCTCAAATGTTTGTCTTATTCTCCTGGGAGTTTTTTCTTGATAAATCACTTGCACCTCAATATTTGATCATCCACCTAAGTGAAAGAAGTCAGGATTTAATGGTGAGGCCACGTGACTGGAGCACACTTTCTCTTACATAGCCCTTGATCCTGTGTGTCCGCTCAGTTTATTTATATGTGGGCTTGTTGATGGGTTCGTTCATCCAGAAGCAGGTTTGAAATAACCATGCTTTTTATTTTGCTACATGTGAAGATATCTTTCATCATCCTGAGAATCTGTATTCTTCACCTTGTTGGGAAAGAAAAATATTCTACATGGGAGGTGGGAGTGGGTAACATTCAGCTAGATCTTCATGATAATTGAAAACCAGTCAACCTTATAGCAGCTTGATTCACAATAGCTAAACTATGAAACCAACCCAGATGCCCTTCAACAGATGAATGGATAAAGAAAATGTTGTACATTTATGCAATGGAATATTACTCAGCCTTAAAAACAATGAAAATATGGCATTTTCAGGTAAATAGATGGAGCTGGAGAATATCATGCTAAGTGAAATAAGCCAAACCCAAAAAACCAAGGCCGAATGTTTTCTCTGATAAGCGGATGCTGATCCATAATAGGGGAGAAGGGAGAATGAAGGAACTTTGGATTGTGCAGAGGGGTGTGAGGGGAAGAGGTGTGGAGATGGGAAGGATGGTGGAATGAGACATACATTATTACCCTGAATTCATGTATGATTACACCACTGGTGTGACTGTACCATGTACATCCAGAGGAATGAGAAGTTGTGCTCCATGTGTGTATAATGTGTCAAAATGCAATCTACTGTCATGTATAACTATTTAGGACAAATTTTTAAAAACCCAAAACAAGTCAACAAAAAAACCCAGTCAACTTAGTATATGTGTATAAGTGTGTATGTGTGTGTATAAAGTTGACTGGTTGACCTAATATAAGTCATATAAGTTATATATACTTTTATAAATTCTCTCTCTCTCTCTCTCTCTCTCTCTCTCTCTCTCTCTCACACACACACACACACACACACACATGCCAGCTTCCCTTCCCTGTTCATAGCAAGTAAAAATGAATGAAATATTAGTAAACCCATGTTTCCTGCTACCCTGGTGGTAATAGATAAGCTAATGAATAAATAGTAGGTTGTCAATAGCATTCCATAGACTGGAATGAATCATCAGCAGCAGTTAGAATTTCATGAGCCGTCAGCCCCTCCAGAGAAGAGAACAATGGCCTGGTGTGGGGTATGTGTGTTGGTCACAACCCCACCTTGCTGAGCTCCCTCTTTTGGTCAGTGTTGACTTGGTAAACTCTTGCTCCTAATCTCCCGGCCTCTTGATTTGGTTCCCTAAGCTTGATCATTTGCCTTTAAAGAAAACACACTGAGTTCTGAGTATAGGTTGTCCCCTTGTCTTTTGAGATCCTTGAGTTTGCCTTGGGTTAAAATCCATGGCCAGCACAGGAACACATATCTCTGAAGCAGCCTTAGCATCAAAGACATTTCTGTAAAAAGAGCCTCTGTGTACTACCACAAACTATTATTATTATTATTTTTTCAATTAACAAAGGATAAGGTAGTCCACAGGGAAATTTTGGCTTGGAGCCCCAGATTTTAAATATGTGCTCTAAGTGGGGAGTTAAAAAAGATTTTAGATTAATCCAACTCTTGCAACACCTGGGCCTGATGTGGGGGTGGAGCTGTTAATCCAAGTGCTCAATTTGAGAGCCAGCAACTCTGTCCCAGGGTGTGGGCTTTAAACGTTGCCTTGGCAGCCCAATCGAGGAGTACAGTGCATCCCTTGGTATGCCTTAGTTTCCAGTCTCACCCCTCTATTTTACATTTTTTCTCTTCTACAACAAAGAAGAGATCTTTTTTGATCTTTTCTTTCTACACAGATTTCCGGACACAGTCCATGCTTCAATTTTAGGAAAGATAAACCTCAAGATGAGACGTGGATTTATTGTATTTCAAAAGAGACCAAGATGTATGTAGGTAGAAATTCTATAAATCCTCTAGCTGTACTCTGGGATATATATATTTTTTAATATATATATACCAGAGGTTGAAACTTGGGATGCTTAACCACTAAACCACATCCCTAGGCCTTTTACTTTATTTTATTTAGAGACAGGGTCTCACTGAGTCGCTTTAGGACCTTGCTAAGTTGCTGAGGCTGGCTTTGAACTCACAAATCTCTTGAACCCCCAATAGCTTGGATTATAGGCATGTGCGACTGAACCAGGCACTCTGGGAAAATTTTTCTAGACTACCTTCAGCACAGTGCCCCAGTAAGAAACTTTAAATTCTCTCTGAAATCCACGGAATGGGGAAATATTTACAACACTCAGTCATTTGTTGATTTGGATATGTGAAGTCTTCTACAGGAGATATTTCTTATCATCATGGCATCAGTATAATTGATAATGGAGGAGATTCCATCCCTGACTTGGTCTCCTTCTTTCCTCCATTTCTTTTACATTTACTTGAAAGAATAGTCTCTTGAAAAAAAAATATATGTTATGATCTGAACACCTATGGACAACTGTTAAGTCTTCTTGAGACCCAGGGCCCCACTCTTCTGGGCATCTTGTATTAATGATTATATAATAACACTCCAAAGACCAGAGGTTGAGATCTGCTTTTTCGTCCAACATCTTACGTTGTGGTGGTTGTCTCTGTTCTCTGAGTTTTATGATGCTGTCCAAGATGACAAGAAGAACAAAGGTGACAAAAACTTGGCCTAGAAAGCCAAAGACCCAGAGAACAAATCTGGGGCAAGGCCAAAAAGAAGTGGTCCAAAGGCAAAGTTTAGGACAAACTCAACAACTCGGTCTTGTTTGACAAGTTACTTAGGACACACTCTGTAGGGAAGTTCCCAGCTATAAGCTCATCAGCCCCACTCTGGTCTCTGGAAGACTAAAGATTCCCGATCCCGGGCCAGGGCAGCTCTTCTGGAGCTCTTTAATGAAGGGCTCAAGGCCCAGGGCTCCAGGCATTTGTACCAGAAATACTAAGGAAGTGGTGCTCCAACTGCTGGTGAAGATGTAGGAACACATTCAACCGATGGTACCTTTGGAAAGATAAAGCTTTATTAAACCAGAGAGGGGTAGGAGGATGGGAAAAGCTTCTGGCTTAAAATTCAGTCTAGGGGTATACTACCCATCAAATACCAACCACCTCCAAAAGGGAGAATTCCATCTCAGAGAACACACTGACACTCTGGGGCTGGGCCAGCCTGGGCTAATTGAAAGGTGGGAAAACTTGGTTTACCCCCAACGTCCACCCCACCCCCATTCCCAGTGAGGGTCTTGTGGTCTTCCACGCTCCCACTGTTTGACTTCCTCTCTTCCTGGGCCCTCAAACCCATCGTGTTGGGTAGTAGGTGAGGCTGGCTTCATTTCACATGTTAACTTCCCTTTACACTGGTCTTTAATTACGAGAGAGAAAGTTCTGTCCTTTTAAAGGCAATGTGGGGGGCCTAGGGAAGGACTGAGGACACCGAAAGGAAACTTCTTGAAGAACTTTTGACCAAGAGAAACATCATCTGAAAATGCCTAAGCTAACAGAATTGAGTTTAGGACATCTGCTTTTGGCCTATTCTCATTAACCACCATATCCCTGGAGACTGGTTTTCCTCCTAATATGGTGAAATATGCCAAAAGCAAGTAAATTCTCCTGTGGATTTAAAGGATTTAACTGAATCACATGGAAAGTTACCAGATTTTCTGAATGATTTATGTAGTAGAAGCGTGGTTCTATTTGGATGAACTTCTTGCTGTGTCACAGAAAAAAGAAAGTAAAACATTCAATATATACTCACCAAGTGGTTCCAAGGGTGCTGCGTTGGAAAAGGGGGAGGGGGGGGAGACACTTTTTTTAAAAAAAAGTTAGTTTAGGAATGTAAAAAGAAAATCACATTTTCATAGAGCTATCACTTTGCCAATTGGTTTTTGTTTTTTGGTTTTGGTGGTGCTGTAAATAAAGTCACTTTTCTTGTTAGCGCATCATTTAGTCACTCATAAATAAGAAAAAGGTGTGTTAAGTGTGGTCTTAATCTAAGTGTTAACACATTGGAGAGAAATGTGAAGTCCCTCGAATTTATACCAAACCCTTTAAACATATGAGATAAATTGTAGAAACTGGAAACCACATGGGGATGCTGAATCCCAGGCACATGCCCTTGCTTTCTCAAAAATCTACAATATCTCTTAAGAGTTGAAGTTCAAGTCCACTTAAAAAGGCATCATTTCCATTCTCAGACCTATTTTAAAATAAAACGGCAGAGGCGAATTCTATTAGTTTCTGTTTACATCTCAGTGACCCTAGAAAGGCTCACAGGAAATACACTTCTCAATCAAACCTTTTGTTACTATTTATTGCAAAGACCCCGGACAATGTATTTTAAATGAATGCAGAAAAATTTATTGCTAGGAAACTAGGACAAACTATACAACTTGCGTCATCTTCAACCAGAGAGGTAAGAATGATCAAAGAATAATAAAGAAAAGAATGAAGCTGGACACAATGTCACATACTAGCAATCCCAGTGGCTTGGGAGACTGAGACAGGAGGACTGCAGTTCAAGGGCAGCCTCTGCAACTTAGCAAGGCCCTAAGCAACTTAGTGTGTGGCCCTAAGCAACTTAGTGTGTATCCCTAAGCAACTTTGTGAGATTCTGTCTCAAAAATAAAAAACAAAAAGGGCTGTGGATGTGGGTCAGTGGTACTATGTCCCTGGGTTCAATTCCTGGTACAAAAAAAAAAAAAAAAATGCTTTTCAAAAGAAAGGAATCAGGGTGATACAAATGGAACTTAACAAATCCTGGTCATGTTCTGCACCCCAGTGTTTCAGATGTATTTGGGAATGCCATGGGAACACTCTGGGTTTGCCTCTTCTCTGTGCTCTACCTAGTAAGTTTTTGCTTGGCAGAATCCCTCACCTTGTGTGAAAATCATTGGGGATCCACGGAGGGAATTTGGGTGCATATAAGAGTAAATGACCAATTACACATCTTGGTTTAGATGTGTAGTTCTTCAAATATTGGGTTTTTTTTTTAAGGTTATTTTGAGAAAGTGATTAAGGCCCCAAATGGACTTACCCAAATCACATACACATTGCATCTAGCAATCTTTTCCAGGGTTCTAAAACTCCAGGTCTAGAATGTTATTCGAGAATACTTCCACTGAGGTCTGCTTAAAAAAGGCACCTGACCTTGGGCAGCAGTATAATTCCTTTTACCAATGACCAGTTAATCCAACTGGTTTTATCAGAATAATTGTCAGAATAATCTCCGCTCTCATTTTTAAGTGGTTTATAAAAAGGAACCACAGGAAATGGCCTTGCTTGGAGCTTTTCAGAACTAGAAATAGTTATTAAATTAGTAAAAAACAAAAAACAAAACACTAACAATCAAATAAATACAATATACATCAAACTCAAGTTTTAAATGCTATTCAAACCAGAGAAACAAAGGAGGAAATGTTGATTATTTGGGAGAGAAATGGGGGGAGGATGGGAAAGGAAGACCAGATGTTCGATTTTCAACATCAATGTTTCTGAAGCCAAGAATATATTGCTGACCCAGGCATGATAAAATGTGCAGGGATTTCCAGCAATCCACAGTCAGCTGACCTGTTTAAGGAGAAAAACAACAATTTTAAAATCAGAAAGTGAGACTGCAAATATGATTTCCTTATCTGGGATGCTGGTTATTTATACCTCAAAATGAATAGCTGCATAAAGGTCTTATTGTTTCTTATTGAAACAAACTTTAAGCCCAGGGAATGCCTTGACTTCACCAGGGTATCAAAAGAGAATGTTGTGTTTTATTTTTCGATGTGACTTTTATTCAATAGCCAATCTAGCATTTATCAAGACACTATCAATTATAGCAAATGAAATCAAAGTCTTCATCTTATTGCTGGTTAGTTGACATAGTGTTCTCCTTTCACAATTGATAAGAATACATTTTCTTTGCTTTCCATTTGAGCCATTTTACAGGTTTGTTGTTGTAGTTGTTAGAATCAAACAATTTTACAAGTACCACACAGCTACGTGTTGTCTCAATCATGGGAAATTTTGTAGGTTTGGCTGCTTCGTGACACCATTTAAAAGTATGCACTCTGTCCTCTTTTGATTTGACCTTGAAATTACCAAACTGAAGAAAAATGACTTTTATAAGGACACCAGCCCAATTGAAACTTTGCAAGATTGGAATCATTTAATTTTGGGAGGTTGTATTTCATCCAAAAGCCTTCTGTGGTTTGCGTACCCCAAGAATGATTTTCTATCCAAGTCATATTTGAATAAAGCAATGGATAACAACTTGTCCTGTGTTTCCAAGAAACCTAATCTGGTGCAGGGTTGGGAGTCCAGGGTGTTTTCTTCCACCACCCTTTACAATAGGGACTGTCCGGGGGGTTTGTTTGCAGGCTCACTCACACCAAGATTTTAGTGCATTAGCCAAATCACAACACAAAAACTACTGATTTTATGTTAGGTTTAAAAAATTACATCTCAAATAAGTATATATTCTTTTTTGTCAAAATGTACAGTCTTTGTATTTTCAAATTCTAAAGAAAGACTAGATTATTTCTAGCAGAGTAAGCTTGCTCTTCTTTGTTTTCCCTTTCCTCTATTCAAGATAGACAAAAATATTTTTTTGCTATTTTCTTAGAAAGAATGACCTCAATATCAACTATCTTTTTCCAGCTATACTTTGGCAACTTCAGGAAGGACACAATGACTTTGTGTTACCCCTTGTTGATATAAAACTTTCATAATCCTAAAAATTTCTCCACTTTCCAGACTGAGGTCTACTTTTTCCTGCAGCTTAACCCACTCCGACTTTTCCACTAGCCCCACATGATATAAGACCTCGAACACCAATAAGCTAAACAAAAAGGTCAGTGATCATAGGGAAGTTATATTTAATAATAAAATGATTTTTAATCGAAATCTTTTAAATATAAGATTTGGTGTCCTGGGCAAAAAGAGTAGCATTGCTTGTTATCTTGTCTTTATGAATTTAAAGTATTCCAATGTAGATTTTAGAGTGATGAATCCTTGTGTTAATCCATTTCTGTACCATCAGGTGGGCAGTTTATTACTTGCAGCTTCCTAGTCAGAGGTGACACATGAAGGACTTTAATCAAGGGTCTACAAGTTATTGGGAAGACAGCCTCCCAACATTTACGCTTTGCAATCTCATCCCCAGCAAGCAATTTAACAAATGGAATACAAGAAAAATGATGAGATGCTACTTCTAAGGTTAGTTTATCAAAGATCATGACTTCCATTTTGCTGGCAAACCCTCTCTTGCCTTCTTGTGTGCTGGCTTTGAAGATACAAGCTCCATGTTGGAGAGGTATAACAATGGCAGTATGTAAAAACGGGGATGTGTAACCGATGTGATTCTGCAATCTGTATACGGGGAAAAATGGGAGTTCATAACCCACTTGAATCAAATGTATGAAATATGATATGTCAAGAGCTATGTAATGTTTTGAACAACTAATAAAAAAATGGGGGCCATTGTGTGTCCTGTAGGTTTTATCTTTGCTATGATAGATCAATTAAACTAGCCCCTCAGCTAAGCCATCAACTAATTCAAGCAACCTCAAAGACATAATGATAGCAGCAATTCTCTTACTCAAAAACCTTTCATAGTCTTTTTTTCCCCTAAGAACTAAGTCTAACTCCTTTGTCTTGAACACAAAAATCACACATTTTTTGTTTTCTACTCTCTATCATATATCTACAACATTGGACAACTTTTGAAACATGGCCAGTTCTTGTACTTTGTTGCTTCTCTATCTTTATTCATTTAACTCCATCCATCCAAAAGATCTTCCCACCCATTAACTTTGGACAGTGTTTACTATATCTCAGGCCCTTGGTTACAAAGATAAATAAGGCATGGTCTCCCCCCATAAGAAGGTGCTTGTTTGTGAGCAAAAGGAAGTCTAGTAGAGAGAATGAGAGAGGAGAGGGAGGCCAGGAGGGATCAGGAGGAGGGTAAAGGGAGGAATCATGAACCAAAATCGATTTCCAGGCATATATGAGTTTATTTATAACCATAAAGCTCTAATAATTCAACAAAGAAACAATGCCAAAGAATAAAAACAAAAACAAAAACAAACAAACAAAAAAGATACTTGTTTAGTGTGAGTTGGCCATATCAATAAGCAATTTCAATATAATTTGGCCAATGATGTGAATGGTTGCTGTGAGTAGATTAAATGTGGCTACCAATTCTTTGTGGTTCTTCCTGTTAAAAAAAAAAAAAAAAGTGATGTCCTTTCCCCCTCTCACATGAGCCTGGGCTATCTCTGTATCTTGCTTTGACATATAGAATGCAGAGGAAGTGGCCTCTAGATATGTTGCAAGCTTCTACTCTTGCTCTTGAATCCAGTCACCTCATAAAGAAGCCCAGAGGAGCCTGCTGAAGACTGAGAGGCCAGGTGGAAGAGAAAGAGGCACCTTTATGAATGGCAGCACTGTATTATATCAGTCATTTTTTTTTTTAAATTTTCAATATGATGTTTTGACAGCTAGGAGGACTTTGAGACCTTGGGAAGAAGCATCCCTTGCAGGGATAGCTAATTCCCAGGGGTGGTGGGCAGTTGGAACACACCCATCATGTGCAGACTGCCTGACCACTGTTGTGCCCTGCACCTCCTTATGTAACTCTCATATCAAGCCAATCTATCCTCTGTCCTACATAAATCCAGAGCCAGGTACCAGACAACCAGGGACAGCCCTTATGCCATGCAGTCCCCCAGAATCATTCAGATTAGCTGATCCTAAGCTGTTTGCCCTGCTTTGCTTGACTTTGCCCATAAAAACCCCAATACAGTCATTGACCTAGGTGTTCCCTTAACTTCTGCTTCTGCCTCAGTACTGAAATCTGGTACTTCCCCTTGTGGCCCTATAGCCTGTGGTATGTCCCCTTCTCTGGAGAAATGTAAACACAAAAATCCTCTTACAAGGTCATTAGCTTTTCTGAGTTGTCACTCAGTTGCCTCCATAAATTAAAATCCTATGGATTTATATTTGAGAACAATCACCAACTAGTTGTACTCCCAGGCCTGAGTCAAGACTTCAGAGGGCTCCAACCACAGGAATGAGCTCAGGAGAAATCAGCAGAGCTTCCAGGCAGAATCCAGCCCTAACTGTAAATTCACAAGAGAATAAATGCTGTGGGACAGGGACAGAATTGTGCTTCTGTGGGCAGCTGTGCATTGTCTAGTGCTCACGCGACCAGCTTAGCAGACTGTGAGTCTAGGGGAGCGATGTCCCACCTCTGCATCTTGTACCAACTGATCTCAATCCAAAATCATTCTTGTCTGTAGACATGTGTAAATGAATTCTGTCCAGTGGTGGATTAACTCCCTTTTCCCACAAAACCCTGCTTTGTCTCCATTTCCACCTTCATTTTAAGCATTCCTTTACTCCATATAAATTTTGCTACTTTAACTTCTCCTTTGAATCAGTTATGGCATCTACCAGTTTCCACCAATTCATGAGTTAAATAAAACTTTAATGTGCACTCATTTTATACCTGTACAAGAGTCATGGTTTTACCTTATTCTGAAAATTGTCCCTTAATATAGTTATTTTATACCATTGAGGATTTTTTTTTTTTTTTTTTTTTTTTTTTGGTACTGCGGATTGAACCCAGAGGTGCTTAACCACTGGGCCACATCCCCAGCCTTTTAAAAACTATTTTACTTAGCGACAGTTCTCCAAGAATTGCTTAGGGTTTCACTAAGTTGCTGAGGCTTGGCTTTGAACTCGCAATCCTCCTGTCTCAGCATCCTGAGCCACTGGGATTATAGGCATGCGCCACTGCTCCCAACACCATTGAGTTTTTAGGTGTAGCCTTGGATGTGTGAAGGCGGCAAAGGCTGAATCCATTGCTCACATCCCTATGCCCTTTATCTCTTTCCTGTCCACATTAGTAATAGAAAAATATCATTTCTTTGTGGCATAGATGATAAGTACTTCTAAAGGAAATAGCCCTGCACCATTCTGACCAAGTGGAGGCAGTGGGGAGATGAGGCACTGGCTTTCCCCATTGAATAGTCTGGGTTCAACTATACCATGTACCAGCATGTGTATATTTGTTAATATCGTTAAGCCTCATTTTTAAAAAATGTTTTTATTGTTCTATTATATTTACACACAATGGGGGGTTTATTTTGATATAATCATACATGCACAAAATATATAATTTTTCCATTTCTGTCTCCAGTACTTCCTCTTTCTCTTCCCTCCTCCCTCCCCTTCCTCTACCCTACTGGTATTCCTCCTATTTATTTATTGTTCTTTTAATGGTACTTTATAGATATACATAAAGGTGGAATTCATTTATATATATATTTGGTGGGGGGCACTGGGGATTGAACTCAGGGGCCTTAACCACTGAGTCCCACCCCCAGCCCTTTCTTGTATTTTATTCAGAGACAGGGTCTCACTGAGTTGCTTAGGGTCTCACCATTGCTGAGGCTGGCTTTGAACTTGTGAATCTTCTGTTGAGTTTTTAGGTGTAGCCTTGGATGTGTGAAGGTGGCAAAGGCTGAGCTGCTGGGATTATAGGCGTGTGCTATGGCGCCCAGCTACACATATATATTTCAACTGATTTAATCAATTTCATGTTGAGGTTCCTTCCTTTTCCCATCCCTTCATTCTTCCCCTCAATTCCCTTCCTCTACTCCATTGATCTTCCTTAAATTTTCATGGAATTCCCCCATCTTTTCCTTTATTTATTTCCACCTTCTGCATATGAGAGAGAACATTTGACTGTTCACTTTCTGAATCTGGCTTATTTCACTTAGCATGTTGTTCTCCAGTTCCACCCATTTACCAGCAAATGTCATAATTTCATTCTTCTTTATGACAGAGTAATACTTCACTATGTATATATACCACATTTTCTTTATCCATTCATCTATTGACAGGCACCTCGACTGGTTCCATAATTTGTAAGCCTCAATTTATTCATGAACCAACATCACACTTACTGCAAAAGATTGTAGTAAGCACTTACAGGACTGGGTAGCAGATGCTTTAATTGCCTATCTGACATTCACTTCCTCACGTCCAAACAAAGCCCGAAGTTGATCTAGGTGTCCACATTGTCTTCAGCTCCAATACAGGGTCCTGAGCAGTGGGAAAGAGTTCTTCCCTGGCATCTGTGACTGTTCAGGAGAGGGCACATGATTGTCAGTGCAGTCGAGGGATGCAAACAGGACTGGTTTGCATCCCATGTTGGAAGAAAGTGTTCTTTTTTTCCTCCCTCTTTTCTGCTGTGTGTGAATTAGGAAGCACATGGATACTGATTGCTGCAGATGGCCATCTTGGAGCCAAGAGGGAAAACAGATTTAAGACACAGCTTCTGTTGGAAATCACAACTGCAGAAGGACCAAAGCTGCAAGCCCAGAGCCTGGCCCATAGTCAGTGCTCTGGACGTGTAATCTAAGCAGCAGCCTGGGTTCTGTGGATGTGGAGAGGAGCCCTCCTTTGAATGGTTACCAAGAGTGTTGGCTGGTAAGAACTGGAAGGACTACTCCATTTCCCGTAGACTGTGCAGTTTTATCATGTGATCAGCCTTAAGTGATTGTTCCCCTTAAAACCAAAATTCAAGTACAATTGGGACATTGGCCTCTGTATTCAATTGCCTGTAACCATAATTCATTTCTGTCAAAAATATAGTTTTTCTTTCCCCGCCAAACTGTTGAATCACAATTTTCAAGGGCTTGGCAAAGTAGTATTTTCCCATGGGAGATAACATTTTTTAACTTTGATTTTTGCCCCCTATATTATAAAATAACAATAGCCAAAGCCTTGCAACTGCTAACAGAGTATTTGTGAGTATCTACTTGCACCAGAACAAAGTGATGCTTCCAATTCAAGTCCTCTTTTTTGAGATGTGTTGTGATAACAGACTTGGAAAATTTTGCCACTGGCTAAACCTTGGCATTTTATTGAGCTCCCAAGCATTCTTCTGAATATGGTTTTGCCAAATGCAGACATGCATATGTAGAAACACACACACACACACACACACACACACATATACTTAGCTTGTTTTGTTTTGTTTTTGCTACTGGGTCTTGAACCCAGGAGCATTTTACCACTGAGCTCTATCCCCAACCTGTTTTGTTTTTTGAGACAGGGCCTTGCTAAGTTGCTGAGGCTAGCCTCAAACTTGCCATCCTTCTGCTTCAGCCTCAGAGTTGCTAGAATTACAGCTATGCACCACCATACCATACCAATTTCTCTCTCTCTCCCTTCCTTCCTTCCTTCCTTCCTTCCTTCCTTCCTTCCTTCCTTCCTTCCTTCCTTCCTTCCTATAACAACTAGAAACACATAATGGAAGAAACAGAAGACTCATTGACAAGGTGCAGACATCTTGCTTTCTAAACCCCTTTCTTTTTTTTTTTTTGGCAGGGGGTACTGGGGATTGAACTCAGAGGCACTCGACCACTGAGTCACATCCTCAGCCCTATTTTGTATTTTATTTAGAGATAGGGTCTCACTGAGTTGCTTAGGGCCTTGCTTTTGCTGAGGCTGGCTCTGAACTCTCAATCCTTTCTGAACAACAACCTGGCTTTAAGATGTGGGACGAGATAAGGAAGTTAATCCAAAGTGATCCCTTTTTCTTTCTCTCTTTTTTCTTTTTCAATTTTTTCCCTTGGAGTTCTGAAATCCAGAGTTCAATGGGGAAATATTTAAAGTTTAGAAAAATGGCAAAAGTTGCATGTCACGGAACTGACCATTGTGTGATTTTTATGATGATCTGTTTTATCTCCTAATGAAACTTGTGAACCCATTCTTATTTGGTGTGTCCATTTGATAGGTCTTTGGGACACTTCAGTACTACCCAGGGAAATCTCTGCGGTCGGATGCCAGTTTGGTTTCTCAGCTTACCTCGTGTCCCTCTGTGATCACTCAGTGCTTGAGACAAGTCCAAGTCCCAGTTAGGGTTAAGCATAAAATCCTGTCTCTTGGTACAATTCATTAAGAGACAATTTGCCTATAATAGCTACTTAATGTGTCTGCAGTATATTTTCACTATAGACAAAATCAATAGAGACGATCAATAAAAAGAATTATCACAAATTTCCTGACAACTCCATGGTGGCTGGGAAGCCACGGGAGAAGGGGTGGGCCATTGTGTTGGGTTGAACAGGCGAGAGTTTGTCTCTGAGCCTCCGTCTAGACTGGTTATCTTAAAGTGCCAGTCTTGTGGCTCCCCAAGAGAGCTGCCCACAGTTCCTTTTCTGGTTTATTCACTGACCCATTACCCTGATCTCCTCCTACTTCCTACCCTGGCTCTCAGCCCTTCTCTGACTAAAGATAGGCTGGGGTGAGTTTTGGAGTCTGGGTTTTTTGATTTTCATTCTTCTTAACCCCAATCAAGAAACTCTTCAGGCTGGGTGCAGTGGCACATGCCTGTAATCCCAGCGGCTCAGCAGGCTGAGACAGGAGAATCGCAAGTTCAAAGCCAGCCTCAGCAATGGTGAGGCACTAAGCAACTCAGTGAGACCCTGTCTCTAAATAAAATACAAACTAGGACTGTGGCTGTGGCTCAATGTTTAGCCATTGTGCTGTCAAGTTGAGGTAGTGACAGCAGAACCAACATATTCTCGCATTCCGCACTTCTCTATGTATGCACCTTATCCATGCAGGAAAGATTCAAGCATCTGATCAACACATAGGACACAGTACAATGGAATAGTAAATTACAGTCCTGGAGCAGGACATGTGATTGCAAGTGGGCTGCAGGAAGGGAGAGGATAGTTGTGAACCTGACTCTTACTGTTTTTAATGATGAAGCCACCCACCCAGGACTACTCTTTCCAGACTCCTGGTTATGGGAGAGAATCAAATGTCTTATTATTTTTAAATATTAAAAATTCTGTTCATTGCAACCAACTGTAATCAATGCTGATAGGAGTTATGAACATCTCTGAAGACAGAAGGCAATTGAAGTGGGCCACAATGACTTGGCACAGGAGTAGCAAGACCTGGGTCTTTTCCTCCCCTGTCTAGCCCCACAGCCAAAAGTCTTAATCCCTTTCATAGTAATGGTTTAACTTCACCTGGGGTCCTAACCAAAAAATGAAGAATTCTTCTACTTCACTTCCAAAGACTCCATTCAGGAACTCCATTAGGGACCTAGCAATCTCCATTCTAAGGCAGCAGCACTGGCTGTCCTAATGCCAGGACTTTCTAAATCCCATTTGCAGAATTGCTGCTTATGTCATCATACCTCTTAATCCTACTCATTTTTTCTGAAGGCCTACCTTTCCCCAACACTTGGGGCTGACGTCACCGCAGCACCGCAGCATACCTCCTATTGCTCCCCTCACACCCAGTGCCAGAGTCTGAATTCAGACACTGGTCTACCTTAGCCCAAAAGCACAAGACCCTTGTTCTTCGGGATCTAAGGCTGAAAAGTGAGAGCCATCAGGAAGGGTGGGATAGGGCCACAACTTCTTTCCCCTTCATGAGTAGTATTGTTTTATTTGTCAAAATGGACATCCTGGTGCCCACAGATTGAAACAAACATCTTTACTTCCTCAACTTACTGGCCAACTCATGACTTAGATGTCAACTGCACGAAAAGCAGCAAAGTGAAACGGTCATGAGTCTTCATTTGCGGGACACGTAGAGGAGAGGTGTGGAAAACACTGCACACATTCATTTATATTTCAAAGAAATCCAAGTGGTTTGCTATCACTCAGCTCTCTGGCTTAACCAGAGAGATGCAGAATCCAAATGTAATCTTGCAGGAAGCCATGAAACCAAAGTTTTGAATTTTTCTCAAGAATTTCATTTTTTAATATTAATCATAAAAAGAAATCACCAAGCCCCTGTGTCTCATAAAAATAAATGAACATTCTCACTCTTAAATGGACAAAACAGAGGAAATCTGGAAGCCACCTAATGCTTTCTGTGTAGCTCATCTAGGTGATCCAAAGATTCAGATCACAAATCATTCTGTTTTGCCAACGAGGGAAACTGAGGAAGCATCAGGTCCATGTCCTGGGTGTGGCTGTTGAAAAGTTGCCTACCGGCTTACTCTAGTTTGGAAGAGCAGCTCTGTGGGGGAATTGGAGAAAGGCCCAGAGTCTGTAGCATGGCATGATCTGGCCCAGGGAGCATGTCCAGCTTCATTTCCAGCTGGGCCCTACTTGCCCCCAAGGACCTGTGGTCCTTCAGAGGGTCATGTTTCCTCAAAACTTTGCTCAGCCTGCCCCTCCTAATATATTGACAGGCCCTCCTGCCCCTTTCCCACACACCAAGTACCCATTCATTCCCTGCTCACTCATCACCAGAGGTTTTTGGTGCTCCCCGGTGGCTGCGTTTTCTGGCCCTCCTACAGCCCTTTAAGACCCAAAGATTTTTATGTGTCTTCGGTATTCGTGTATCTGGCCTTCCCACCATGTCCCACCAAAACACTCACAGAGCATCTTGACAGCTGGATCTTGTTTAACTCATCTTTAGTTTCCCAGGACAGATCACTTTGCCAAACACAGAATAAATGCTCATGAAATGCTTGTTGAAGGGATAAGTAGATAAACCAACGCAGACTCTTGGTGATGTGAGAAAAAAGATGCTGCCTTCCACCTCATTCTTGCTTCTTACAGGAAGCTGGAGGAAAAAACAGGAGAGGGGGGGTGGGGGGCGGGAAAGCCCATTCAACTTTCTGGCCTGCTTTTCCCAGGGGCTGCATCTCCCCTTTTGGTCTGAGGAATGTAAACACTGAAAATAGAGCTCAGATTCCTGTCAATGATAAATAACTTCTCCTTCCATTAAAACAAGGAAGAAGGAAAACTGACGGTCACTGGGGGACAGTGAATTCGGCTGGGCTGCCAGGGAACATGTTTGTGGCTGCTGCGGGTATTTGGGCAAAGATGCTACCTCTAGGGCTGGGATCACTTAAGGCTATCCCATTTGGGGGGAAAATGTTTTTAAGGCTTTCCTTCCCTTCAAAGGAAGACTAACACCCTGGCAATTCCTGTCACCGTATTCCCAGTTTAATCTTGAATGAAAAAACTTCAGGCTTTGGAACGATTGCTCCTGTGGCTCCTTGGGTACAAAGGCTGGAAATTAGTAGCAGTTTCAGGGTGAGGGGCGCATTGCCTCCAGCACCGGGGTGTCAGCCTCCCCACCAGGGGGCTGGAGCCAGGCCTGGGTTGATGTATTTACCCAGGCCTCCAGGCAAGGCTGCCCACTGTGATGTGGGGCTGCCCGCAGCTTAAAGGGCTGTCCTGCTGGCTCTCTCAGGATCTGGTAGATCATGCTATCTCTAAGCAACCTCCCCTCACAAAGGGCTCAGGTATTTGAATTTGTATGTTGGGAGACTGGAAAATTGGTTATTGATGGGAGAGGTTTATAAGATGGAGTTGGGAGAAAGTTTTGCATCTGTTAGGAGAATGGATTTTGCTTACCAACAAAAGAAAAAAAAATGTAGGTGAAAGTAGGGAATGAAATAGAACAAGAAAGGGGATCACTCTTCACCAGAGCCTTATCTGATAGTGCAGCTTTACTAATAAAATCTCATTTAAATATAAAAAAATCTCATTTATATGTAAAATCCACGCCAATTCCCTTGAGGTTTATGTTACCAACTATCAGAATTTAGGACCCAACCGAGGCCCAAAAGGGTTGAAGAGATTGCCAGAGGCTACACAGGCAGGTAGTAGACATGAGGGCCAGTAGGTGAAAATGGCCTGTTTGCCAGACTATGAACAGAGTGTAAGGAGGAGGAAGGTAGTTAAAAAAATAAAAGGGAGTTTTGTTAGAACAGTTTAAAATCAGGTCAGTCTCCTGAGTGGCTTTTCTGCCAAGCACCATCTTATTTTAATCTTTATAAAATTTCCATAGGAAACTTCCTTGGGAAACTGAGACTCAAAGAGGTCATACCACTTGTGCAAAGTCAGATGGCTAAGAATTTGTGCAGTCAGGACTCAAACTTGGGGTGGATGGAGTTCTTACTATCAGGGCATAGATGGATGTGAAAGGTGGGAACATGAGGTGAAGAGAATAATTCTATAAAATGGGTCCACTATGCTGACCCCCACATGCTTTCTTTTCCAAGAAGCAATCTATCTGCAGCCCTGCCTGGCCTCAGTGGACAGGATATGCCACATTCCTCAGCAAACTACCTGTTAACTGCAGGAGAAATGCAGGCCCAAGATAATGTCAATGGGAGGAACCCAGAAGACTTTTGTCAGGAGATCCTGGAACTCTGGAAGATAAGGATAGTTCCTCTTAAAGATAAAATCTGTAAGAATACAGTGGTTAAGAATCCACTAAGAACCAGTCAGCATGGGTCAAGGTGACCTAGAATTGCCTTGATAGTGGGGACTTGAAAGACTGATGTCACCCAGCTGTGAGTGGAAAGTTGAGAGGTAGACCTGGGCAGGACTCTCTGGAAACTTCTCTGGTACCCCCCAAAAAACTAGAGTGCAGGAGAGGCACATTGTTTCTCTCCTCTCTGAGAGGACCCACTCTCTCCCTCAAGGGGGTCCCCTTTCCCTTGTCCTATCCCTTTAATAAACTCATTGCTGTTACTCTGAGTGACACATCTGAAATCTTTCTGACTTGATCGCAAGAATCGGACTTTGAAGAGGGGGGTCTTTGAGCTGCCTCAGTTTCTTGTAAGACCCCAGCCCCATAACATAGCCACTGTGGTAAGGCAGGGAGGAGCAAGAGAAAAATGAATGAATCTGTACACTCTAAGGAACCAGGAGGATGATAATGCCCTCGAAGAGGTCAAGGTAGGTAGGGCAGAACCCACAGGGACAGATGACAGCTTTTCCTGTTGGAATTTGAGTCTCCTAGATATTGAGATAAGTGCAGCCTGCCCTCTGCACCCCCATGTCAGAATATTTTAAGGTCCTCTCTAGTGGTGTTAAGCAGACACAAATTCTTTGACACTCATCGCACTGAGGGGGACTGTTTGAGTCTAGGCGGGCTTATCATTTGCTAGTAACCAATAGAATGCAGAAGTGGCTGCGAAGATGGCTGAGGCTGGGTCAGAAAAGTCAATGTAGCTGCCAACTTTCTTGTTGGGATCTGTGTCTTCAGAGGTCTGGGCTTCCATGTAAGAAGTCTGGCTATCACGAGGCTTCCACGCCATGAGGAAGCTCAGGGCACATGGAGAGGCCATGCGTTCTGGCCAACAGCTCCAAGTGAGATCCCAACCAGCAGCTGCCATCAACGCCTAGATATGAGAGAAGGCTGTTTCAAATCAAATCAAATCAAGTCACCCCTGCCTCTACCTTTGTATCTTCCCAGTGGAGACTCCAGACATACGGGAGCAGAGACAAACTATGCTAAAGTGTCATACCAAAATCCCCAACAACATGTAGAATCTTTGAACATGATAAATAGGTTGTTTTATGTCACCATGTCTTTGAGTGGATTGCTGTGCATCAGAGGCACCATCCTGTTTCTTTTTTTTTTGGGGGGGGGGGTTCTATGTCCCTATTCTCGTCCGCCATTGCCAAGTTCTTGCTTTTCAATAAACTATAGATGGATACACAAAGTAACAGTCCTCCACAGACTACATGGGGGTGATCTCAGCCACACTCTTTGATGAGGGCCCTTTCAGCCTGCAAAGATGAGCCACCTTCTTTACAATTGCCTCTCCTCACTGGGTCTCCAGGTCTTCCCTCCCAGCCCTTTTCCCATCCTTCTCTTTTAGCTGACAGCCCCTCCCCCCCTCCCCTGCATATCCCATTTGGATGGCAAATGCCTTTCAGTCCATTCAGCCCCTAGGGCAAGAGCTTCCTGTTAACTCTGGAGTCATTTATGGAGTTCACCACAAGCCCTGCCTATAGCCATGGGCTCCTGGAGTCCAGCCCTTTGTGAAAGAGGCTGAGTGTGAAACAGCCTTAGCAGATATCTATCTGGCTCTGGTTCTATCCTAATGGTATAATTCTGAGGTTGTTAAAATTCTTCAAAGAACTAGGTGAGCTCATTTCTGCTAAATTAGTGCTTGGTAGGAAATCGTGGAGAAGGAAACTCCAGCACAAAGTTCATTCATTATGTGACCCTAGTGCTAAATCACGTTAGCAACCCTTGCAAAAATTTAAATTCAGAGTCCAAATAAGGCTTTTCTTGCTCTCTTTTATTTTATTTTTTTTTCTGGAATTGATCCTGAAATTTAGCATCTAACCAGCATGATGCACCGATAAGGTTTTAGGTCTACATTGATCAGTGTCTCTACTTACTCATTAGTGCCTTTATGTAACACTCTGAGTACCAGTTTCCTTATCTGCAGGATGCAGATAATAAGTCCCACCCACAGTTACTGTGAAGAGGGTCTGAGATAACATTGGAAGCAGAATTGATCAGAAGTTAGGCTAGTTGGAGCATCAGGTTTAAGACCTTATTTTTGTTCTCTTTGTTTTTATTTGTGGCTATCCCTTAAAAAATCATAATGGCTCTACCTTCCAAATAAACCCCTAATCCAGTCATTTCTTACCCTTCCCTGCCAATCACCTGGCAACTCTCCTATCTGATCTCCTGGTTTCATCTGGCCGCCTTTCATCCCTACCCACAGCAGCCAGAATAATCCTATCAATCTTGTCATGTCTCTTCCAAACTCCAAGCCTTTCAGTCCCTGGCTTTCTTATTCAGAGTAAAGTGTTTACAGTCGACTAGGTCTGTGTCAAACCAGACTCCTAATACGCCCACCTTCCCCTCCTCTTTTCACTTCTCTCTCTTCTGGTTTCTCAAGCAGCACATATACCTCTCAGAGCCGTGGCACTTCTGTGGCTCTCAGAGACAGCAGGATCTGTGTCTTTGCTTCCTTCAGCCATCAGCTCACTGGCCATCTTCTCCACGACTCTTCCCTGACTGTCTGAATTAAAGTCATCTCCACACCTCTTCCCTACTTTATTTCTACAGTTGATCACTTTCTTATTTATAAGACTTACTAGTATTTCTTATATATTTCTCCTGATTAGAATATAAGTCCCATGATAGCATAGATTACTATATATATATATATTTTAATTGCTACATCTCCAGTGCCTAAAACAGGACCTGGCATATAGTAGAATCTCAACTACAAGGTTGAGTTGACTATAGGCCACAGGAACAATTGCTTGACTGTGGCCTCTTGCTAATATTCTATCTTAATGAAGATGACTTCTGTTCAGCTTTGCATCAAACATCAACAGTCTTTTTTTTTTTTTTAATAAATATTAGCATGGGGCTCCCTTCTCTAGTTTGAGAATATACTAATATATGCGTGGGGAAAAAAACTCAATTGAAGTTAAAGGATGCAAGAATAATGAGTCCTGGGTCTTCTGCTTGCTGGTTCCAAAGGCTCCCTCAAACCAAGGATGGACTCCCTCAAACCAAAGATGGATTTCACTTTTAGGACAGCCCCTGATTTACGACTTAAGGGTTTTTGACTCTCCAATGGTACAAGAGTGATCAACATTTAATAAAAATCATATTTTGTTGACTTTGGATCTTTTCCAAGGCTTGAGATATATGTAAGATACTTTCTTGAGCTACTGAATGGGACTAGTGAGCTGCAGCTCCCGGGCAGCCACACAATTACTATGGGAGACAACCAACAAACTACAGTGTACTGTGTAGCATTCAATAAATTACGTGAGATATTCACAACTTTATTATAAAATAGGCTTTGTGTCAGATGATTTTGCTAAAATAGGCTAATGTTAAGTGTTCTGACAATGTTTAAGTAGGCTAGGCTAAGCTATAAGGTTAAGTACATTAAATGCATTTTTGACAATATTTTCAACTTACTATGCTTTTTCATGACCTGGCCCCATTGTAAGTTGAGGAGCATCTATATAATCTGCAGAGCTCAGTGCAAAAGACAAAGGTGGGGCTGGGCCCTTGTTCAAAATGATTAATATCATCAGTGTAACAACAGCAGAGCAATAAACCAGGAGTTGGGCCCTTCTGGGACCTACGTGATGGCATAGGCTGTGCAACTATAATGCTGGTCCTCTTCTTTTTCTATGTTTATATTTTTGCATCCACTGAAAACAAACCTTAGGAGGTTTATTGACTCAGTGAACTTGATTCACATCATCTCATTACCAAGAGGCTAAAAATTTTAAGGGTATTCGCTCTGCTCCAGGTCCACTGATATTCAGGCTTCAAAAAAATCCATTTTTGTTTTGTCTGGATCGTATGGCAATATTGGAACAGGAAGATAAAAGTTATTTACATTATTGTCGCTACCCCTGCAATAGGTCACAGTCTGACTCTGAACATAGCACTAAGTGCTGAGGTTTGGAAGCGTCCAGGAGGAAGACTTGAGGAAAGGGGGTGGGGGGAGGGTCCCTGCTTCTGAAGAGATGAAGTCATTTCTGGACCATCTTGACTGTTATCCATGGTGTGACCATAAGCAGCGATCTCTGGCTTACAATATGGAGCACACTGGGAGGAGGCCCAGATGCAGAAGAGTAGGCCCAGGGCAGTCCCAGGGCCTGTGGACTCCAGATGCAACCAGGTAATTTAGTTTAATGATGGTGATGTGTGCTAGAATACGCCAAGGAATTGCTGAGCAAATCAGCTCTTTTCCTTGGGATTTATTTTCTCCATCTTTCAAAGAAAGGCCATATTGTTCAGAGGCTATTTTTGAAAATTAACCAGGCTTCAAACTTTCTCTTGCATTCTGAGTGTTTTAGAGGTAGGCATTATAAAACACAAAAGCCACCAGCCCCCCTTTATTTACATTTTCCTGAAAAACAAAAGGAGAAGTGTGTATTTTGATAACAGGTCTGTCTCAACATCTTAAACTTAAAAATGACCTGTTCTTTGGCTCTGAATACAGTATGGATGACGGAGACTGTGTCCAGGCTCACCCATGAATATTTTTAAAAACTTAATTACAAAAATCATAGTCAAGTTGAAGAAAAATGTAATAGAAATACGTTATTTAAACCACAAAGTTATCTACAAATTTTTACAAAATTCCAAAGATGAGATGACTTGGCCACACAAGCTTTAAAAGTATTAAATGGAATGGGCAAAAACATTAGTTCACCATTTCAGGGGCAGTTTAATCACTAAGCAAATAGATTTGAACCTATGGAGATCTTTCTTACAAGAACTTCAAAGTCTTTTCATGAAGATAACTAAAATAAATATCATATGCTATTTTAAAAATCCTATGTACACTCAAGTCTTAAAGTGAGGTTTAATTTTTTTGTAGGTCAGAAGTTACACATTTGCATGAAAGGCCGTGAAGCTATTCATATTTACAAAGGCAAACTTTTCTTCACTTCCATTTTTGTCTTTGATAGGGGCTGTTAACAACATTTCAAAGTAGCTTGGCTTGTAGTGATTGCTTCGATGTGTCATGAACCAGTGGACATCAGTTTAACAGGAAGTGAAATGTCACAAGGTAACAAACCCGGATATTGACATAAGAATTTTGTACTCAGCCAAACACACTTGGAACCCCAGGCTCTTGTTGCTTCCCCTTTTTATAATACCTTAGGAATTCAACTTTTCTTCCGGTTCTGTATCTGATTCTCATACAAGTGGGACCTGTTTTCCTTTTGACTATTGCAATTCACCCACAGTCTGGGTAGGAACAGCCCACTCCAGAAATGGGAGATGGAACTGCCTCTTTTCTATGCATGATTAACAAAATCGCTGCATCTTTAGGGATGGCTAGTAAAGCACACAGAATTCTTTATCCTGCAGAAGAATCCACAAGAGAAGCAGAGTTATTAGTGCTCAGGGAATATGGAAAAGGAGGCAGACTTGGATGATCTTAATGGCCATTAGCCTAGTTCATCTTCTCCAAGAGAGCTGTTCCTGCAACCCAGAGAGCAGGGACCAGCTTCTCCCCTGGCTCAGGTTTAGATTCTCCTTTTCTGACCCTAAGATCTACCTTTTTTTCCTTAGATGTGCCAATGCTCTCTCCTCAGAGCCAGAGTTCCTTAATCTCCTTGAGGGGCTTTTATATCTCTCTTCTGATGATGTAGGTTCCTACAGAATGGAAGCCTCAGAAGGTCACCTGGCTACCATGGTTCCAAGTTCAGGTGAGGGTTGCAGCCCAGGGTACTACTTCTGTAATCCAAGATATCTCTGACCAGGGTTTTAAAGCCTCCATACTTGAATCATGCCAAGTTCAGGGCTACATCCCTAAATAGGCATTGCTTTGATGATCAAAAGTATAGGTTGAGCTGGGCACAGTGGTGCAAGCCTGTAATACCAGCAGGTTGGGAGGCTGAGGCAGGAGGATTGCAAGTTCAAAGCCAGCCTCAGCAAAAGTGAGACGTTAAGCAACTCAGTGAGACCCTGTCTCAAAATATAATACAAAATAGGGCTGGGGATGTGGCTCAGTGGTTGAGTATCCATGAATTCAATCCCCGGTTCCCCCACAAAAAGTATTAGGTTGAGCCCAGCATGGTGTTACACACCTATAATTCCAGCAATTTGGGAGGTTAAGGCAAGAGGATAGCAAGTTAGAGGCTGGCCTCAGCAATTTAGGGAGGCCCTGAGCAACTTAATGAGACCCTGTCTCAAAAAAAAAAATTATGTTGAATCATAAAAAATTGTCAATATTCAACCATTTTTATTTATAAATATTGTAGATTCATAAGAGCTATTCAGACACAATGAACAGATACTTAAAGATTTTTGGTTTTTTTGTTTTGTCTTTTCACTTCATGTTTCACATCCCCTAACTTCTTTCTCTGCACCCCACATACCTGTACTAAGACTCCACACCTACACACACACACACACACACACAACACAACACACACACTGACTTACTCTTTCTCTTCTGGGATCTCATAGAGTTAAGAAACCAGATGACAGTAAGGTCGAGGGATTCATTATGGAAATGAAAGGCCTGGGCTGTGTCACTCACAATACCCTTGTTCTTTGTTCAGGGTATCCACCCCTCAACTCCACTCTCCACTCTCCACTCCCCAGTTCTAAAAGCAACCAAGAGAACATCATGGGGCAGGTGCGGGGCAGGCTTTATGTATGGACCAAGTCTCTGTTGTGAGTCATAGAAATCTGGATTCCGCATTTGATGTGTGAGTACTTCTTAGAAGGTGATGATGGGCAGGTTACTTAATCACAGACTATTTCAATTTTCTACTTTCTATCACTGAGGGAGAAGACAAGGTAGCATAGTAAAGTGACTAAAATGGTTCATGGGACACATTGGTTCCCCCAAGTCAAGTCTGAGCAAAAACATTAAATTTCCTATCCCCTGGAGCTTTCAGCCTCCAAACCTACCCATATGGCTCAGAGACCAAAGAGCTACTTTCCTTAAAGCGGCATGTGGCCTGGGACATTGGTGTCTTAGTGGTCACCAGTGAGGCAGTGAGGCAGCTGAGTCATGTCTCTGATGCTTTGGGGAAGATAATTTACATCTGGAGAGGCACAGCAGTGGCTTTGTGGCCTGGTGACATTTGGGGCTGGTCCCTAAGGATGGTTCAGGTTTAGACATATCCTCTGGGCTAGAACAGCCTCATTAAATTTTCTGCAATGATAAAAATGTGATGTATTCTGTGCTGTCCAAAACATGCAGTTACCACACACTTGAAATGTGGCTGGGATGAAAGAGGAATTTTAATTTTAGTTAACTTAAATAGCCAAGTATGGCTATTGGTTCTGATATTGAATAGCACAGGATGGACTAGGCAGAGAAAACATCAAAATGAAATCCAAGCAGCAGGAAATCATAAGACAGACACAGGGCAGCAGCACATGTGTTAGCTGGGCTGAGGCACAGGCCTCAGGAAGGATGAGAGCATCTAGGACAGCTGGGGAGATATATGATTGTCAGTTTCAAGAGTTTGAAAGTTATTTTCCAGGCAGTGAGAGCTAGTGAAAGTTTGTGAACAAGGTAGTGACAGCACCTTGCTCCACTTCAGAGACCTTAATCTAGCAGGAGACAAGGGAGTGGGGTATCTGATTTGACCAGATAGAGGCTGGAAATGAAAATATTTAGAAATGTCACTACAGAAATCCAGGCGAATCTCCTAATGCATGCTGAGCACTGAGCAAACCTCTTTACCTGGATTACCATTAGTTAGGTTACAGGTCCTCAAGAAGGTTCAAAAATAGAAAAATCTGAACCAGGTCTGTTGGTTTCCAAAGCCCATAACAGAAAGAATTTAACTGCATTTTACCACTGTTTTCAATATCCTGGGGGAAGAAAGGAGAGCCGGTTTCCTCTGGCAGTGTAATGATATAGAGGACATGGAGCCAACACCGTAGGGCAGGACCTGGCCTTAATCTAGATGGGGGTGGCTTTTCTCATAACCTGACAGAATTTTTTCCTTTCCACAGGCTTTTCTGAATGGGACCCCCTATCTGCTGCCAGACCCACTGCCCCCTGCCTTCCTACTGCCTTGGTGCAGGTCCAAATCATGGTATTACAGAGCCCATTAGCTTGATTGTTTGTGGGCAAGTAGGGTTATCTGCAGTTGAGGAATTCTAAAAAGGTAGAGACTGATTTTCTTCCTAAGATCTCTTTAATTTGCAAGCAATTCTCTTGCTCTTTCCCTCCCTCCCTCCCTCTGAACCTCCCCAATTCTTCCCCTTTTGGAAGCACTGTAGTGCGGTGAAAATATAAATTCAAAAATCAGGTTGTCTGAATTTGAACCCTGGTGTGCTAATATGAACTTGAGAAAATTGCCACCTACCTCATGGCCTAGTTTTAAAGATTTAAGGTACCAAAGTGCTTAGAATTGTGCAAGACATTTACTGTATATGGACTTACAAGGATGATTTATTACTTGACAACACTTTTTCATGTATCACCTTGATCCATCAGTTTGGAAGGGGATCAAAGCAGGAGTGCCCCTGGGTGGCCAGAAGGAACAAGCAGCAACTGTCAAGAGACATTCTACAATATTTGGGTGTGAACTACAAGAAATTGTGCAGAGATAACAGGCCAGTTTTCTGAGCTAAGTTCATACCCTAGGGGAGAAGCCATGCAAATATAAAAATCGAAGAGGAGGCAGGCCTGAAAGGGAAGGGAGAAGGAAATCTTCAGAGGCACTGGAAAGGGCAGTTTTCATTCGTGTCATCTGTCATTCAGGCCGATGACCCGAGCTTAACCAGTCCGCAGCTCAGAGGGAACTGCTGAGTATCAGACCTGGGCTGCGGGCGAACGACGATCCCAGTGCTGCCACCTACAGGGTCTGCGAGGCAGAGCGCGCTGCCATCAGGGCTCCTTGGCGGCTCTGTGCTGGACACAGAGACATCATCAATTGTTAGCTCCTCTATCTTATTGGTTTTGAATGCTTCTGTCCTTAGACGCAACAGTTCAGGGACATATTTCCAAACGTTATTTCTAAAGGGGATGGGGGATGAAAAAAAGAAACTAAATAAAAGCCCCATACAGAGAAGAGTAGGAAGTGCACATTGACCTAGCCCCATATGCTAGGTGATGAGTTAGTGATTTGATGTGTTATTGTATTTAATCCACGTAAAAGATAACATCAGTATTATTATTACCCACACTACAAAGTAGGCTAAGAAATCCAAGTCACAGTTGTTTAGAACTTGGGTCACTCAAATTCTGAAGTCCAATTTTGTTGTAACACACTAATTAATTTCTTGCTCTTTCTTCAGTATAAAAGTGCCCACAATGGAGTTGACTAGACAGAAGGACAGTCATGGAGAGATCCTGTGTGTGTGTGCAAAAGCAAATTACCTCAAAGTAGTGCTTTAAAAATGGAGACTCCTCAAATGAAGATGTTGTAGGAGAAATTCTCCCTTACACAAGTGAGTTGGGTGCCTCTATTGCTAGGGTCCTGAATATTTGTACATTTGTAAATTAAACTATTTTTATGCATTCCAGCCAAGTTGAATGAAGTAACCTTGCAGACCAAAATACAAAACAAGGCACCATATCTGTCCTTTACTAGCTCCACTTGTCTTTTAATTGCTGAATTTGGGCATGCTGCCTTTACACTATAGTTATCACATTCAAATTCATCATCCTGTCACCAATGGAGCTTCACAAGCTTTACACTATAGGTACATACCACCCAGGAACTTTGCTAAAAAGCACCCTCTGATTCAGTGAGTCTGAGATTGTGCATTTGAAAAACCGTCCCGGCTGATAGATGTGCTGCTGGCACAGCAGCCACACTTGGTGTTTCAAGAAACTAGATGATCTTCAAGTTCCTTTGAATCATCAAAATAAATTTGAATTTCATGCATATCATTATATTTTATTGTTACTTAATGTTTTGAGAATCAGTAAACTATGTATTCCATCAAAAATAGAAACACAGGGTAGGCATGGTGGCACAGCCTGTAATCCCAGCAACCTGGGAGTCTGAGGCAGGAGGATTGCAAGTTTGAGGCCAGCCTTGGCAACTTAGCAAGAACCTGTACCAAAATAAAAAAATAAAAGAACTGGGATGGGGCTAGGGCTGTAGCTCAGTGGTAAAGCCCTTGCCTAGCATGTGTGAAAATAAAATAAAATAAAGGCACTCTGTCCATCAACAACTGCAAAAAATAAAATAAAATATAAAAGGGATGTGGCTCAGTGGTAAAGTGTCCCCAGTACAAACAAAAGCACACAAATGAAAAACAACTTTCTTACCTGTTAGAATGAATTTACCAGAATAGTCTATCTTTTCATGCAGGCTGGTCTATAAAGTGATATCTTTAGAATCTCTATGACCTGGAGGAATATTGACTCTAATCAGAGAGTAATTTCGGCACCATGAGAATTATTTTTCAACTATAAGGGAAAGTAATGACTTATACCATGTTAAGAAAAAGTGTCAAAATTATAATTTTCCACTCTTCCAGGTGAGTTTCAAGTCCACTTTTTTTTTGCCTTTTGTGGAAATGAGAATAGCCCAGTGACCCACTTTAAAACCAAGAAATAACTTCTTATATCAAGGGATCTGGGGAATTCATTAATACTTAACTTATCAGAGTCTCCAGATGTTGAAGAGAAAAAAAAAATAACACATTCACAGGTGATGCGCAGCAAGCCCCTCTCGTAATGCATAAGGGACAAGCTATTTGTGGCAGTAAGGAACAAAGTGACCTATAAACAAGCTGCCATTTACTTGTTTATTTTGTCTGAGGTGCATTTAATTGCATCTGTTAGTACTATGATAGCTAATGCTCAGCCATTATTTCCATCATAAACCTCACTGGGGATGAGAAATGCAATAGAACTAGATCCTTCTCTTGGAATTGATTTTTTTCCCCACATCAATTAAAATATTCAGTAAAGGTGTTGAGTTCTCTCCAACTCCTTCCTATTTCCACAAATAAAATATATGCATTTAAATGCTTCAAAATCAATGACCTTGTACCTTGTACGTCTTAGAGAATATAATGTGTCAAATTAGAGTAGCGGAAATAGTAGATTTGTAATGAGAATGAAATGAAAGAAAGGTAGGCACCTATAATGGGAAGGAAATGCCCATATGCACACAGTAGTTTTTCAAGTGTGGGTTTACTGACTGTATACCTTAAGACTGATGTCTGGGTTAACCTTGTGAGGACAAGGGTGAGTTCCCTACTGGGGAAGAGGCTGCTGCTATCTGTATCCTGTGATCTGAGGCCAGCGTTCCCTGTTCTCCTTCCTCCTTTGTGGTTCCTGCCCTAATACCTACAATTTTTTACAAATAGCTTCAGTCCTTTCGACTGAGGCTTTGCTTACAACACATGCTGGAGAACCTAGGTGTTGGCTTTTTAATTTTGTAGAAGTATTATCATCAATGACATCCACATTGGCCGACACTCTTTCAGGGCCAACCATGTGGCATCTAGGGGTTTGACTCAAGTTTTAACAATTCAGAGGTAGAGTTGAAGCTAGGTTCCCAACCCTGAACCAATAAATGAGGTTAGAGAGATTAGAAACTGTATTTGGTCTATCTTGGACCACTGGCCTCTTCAGTCCACTGAAGAGTGTGTATGCAGTAGGAAGGGGGACCTCAGTAAAACCACATATTTTGAGCAGCATTTCTCAAAGAAGGTGTTTGCTTTTCTGGAAAAAAAAAATTCAGGTCCATGATAGCTTTGGGCAAATTGCTCAATTGATTTGGACTTCAGCTGGATAGTTTATAGAATGAAGGAGTTAAAGTAGATAATTTCTCAGGGTCCTTTCATATCTCAAACTCTCTTGTTTTGTTACCTTTTAAAATGTAGCACTTTCTAAATCATTTCACACTGAGCCCTGACAAGCAGGCAGAGATGATACTATTTCATTCTCTATTAGAAGGGGAAACTGAGGCTCACAAAGTTAATGAACTTGCCTCAAATCATTAGAATGTCAAGTAGCAGAATTAGGATGAGATAGGAAGTCATTGGACTAGTTTCAAAAAATTCCCTTTGAATGCTTTTCACATTAGTAAAATTAGTTTCATTTTATAATGATTACTGACTAATCCAATTGGTGAAGAGCTATTATCAATTATGCTTGGGTCGGTGGGATAGTTTGAGTAATTAAATCTTAGATATTTGAATTTATTATTTTGCTGCATTCCAAGAGGTGCTGGGTCATTCATTAATAGGATTATTGTCTTTATTATGGGGGGATACTAAAAAGTAAGGCTTGAGGAAGGAAAATAATTCAAACTGAAGAAGATTGCCTTTAGGCAGAGACTGAGATAAAACCTCTGAGGAACTGGTTACTATCTTCCATCTCACAGATACATGGTAATATGCCATTAATCCAAAAGAGGTCAAATAAGCCACTGTTTATGGTTTTAAGATTTCTCTAAATTAATGCTTACACCACACAATCAATGAAGTCTAGAAATCCAATTGCTTGAGTTTTATCTTAACTTGTTTATACATTCCCAGCATCTACAACCACCTACTAAAGTAACTGAGGAATGGTTTAGGGGTTGAAGTTTTTAAACAAGTTAATAAGTTTAGCATGAAAAAGGTGAAGCCCCAAAGGGAGAACAGTCTGTAATTAAGAATTATAAAAATAGGACTCAAAAGCATGCCTTTGGTCTGCCAGCTAATACATTTATCATTAGGGAAATAAATATGAATATTACAATGATGTCCACTGAAGCATCCCTCCTAATAGTAAAGAGTTGGAAATAACCCAGGTGACAGATTATTTAAGAGGATTATAAAATATTGCCTAATTATTAAAAATGATGCTGTCAAAGGATAATTAGTGTCAAAAACTCACAATAATGAAACCAAAAATAGCATGAACCAGCTTACCTGACTTATGAATCTTCCTCAACTAATTTCCCATTGCGTGACCTTGGACAATCTTTATAACTTTGTGTTTAATTATACTCAGATATAAGTTGGGGTTAATGATGATACTTACCTCATAAGCTTGTGGAATGAACTGAATGAGGTATTATATATAAAAACTGCTTATCACAAAGCTATGAACCATAATAAGATTAGGAGATAGTACATTTTTCTTTTGATAATCTAATTTTTGGTCAATAATTATAAGTTAATTTGATAATGAATAGGAAAATATTAATATTTTTTATTTATTTGAGAATTTAAATTTTAAAATTATGGTGAAATACATATAATATTTACCATCTTCTGTGATTCATACATTAAGTATATAGTTCAGTGGGGTTAGGTGCAGTCACATTGTTGTACAACCAATCTCCAGAACTCTTTTCATTTCACAAAACTAAAACTCTGTACCCATTAAACAATTCTTCATGCTTTTCTCCCCTTGCCCCGCCCCTAACAACTACCATTCTATTTTCAGATCCTATGATTTTGCTATTCTAGGTACTTCACATAAGTGGAGTCATATAGTGTAAGTCCTTTTGTGATTGGCTTATTTCACTTAGAATAATGTCTGCAAGTTTCATGCATGTTGTGGTATGTGTGAGAACTTCCTTTTTAAGGATGAATAATATTCATAGTATTTTAAGGATGAACAGTATGCATACACTACATTTTCTTTATCCATTCATCCTTTGATGGATGCTTGGATTGCTTCCACCTTTTGCTTATTATAAATAATGTTTCCATGAACATGGTTGTACAATTATCTGAAAGTTTTTAAAAATATATAGGTTGTTTAATTTACATTTAAGTTCCTTGAGTCTTATAAAATATGTTTAAGCAGAGTAAATTACTTGAGATACTTGTAAACAGAAACTACAGATGATTGACAACCTAGGCATGTTCTATGGTTCTGAAATTATTAATGCTTCAAATATAGATAAATGTAGCTATTTTTTTTTTTAAAGAAAAAACCTGGAAGGAAAATCTCAGGACTGTTTCTTTTTTCTTTTTTAATTTTTTTTAACATTTATTTTTTAGTTGTCAGCAGACACAACATCTTTGTTTGTATATGGTGCTGAGGATCGAACCCGGGGCGCATGCATGCGAAGCGAGCACGCTACTGCTTGAGCCCACATCCCCAGCCCAAATGTAGCTATTTATCCAGGACTTATTCCTTGCCTTTGATATGTGCCACATATTTCAGATTTCAGTTTCAGCTATAAGTAACAAGAAAAAAACAAAACAAAATCCTAACTGATTAACAAGGGTTAAAACAAGATGGCACTGCTCAGGAAAGCTGGAGGCAGTCAGCCCCAAGCTTGGATTTCACTTTGTGGAATCGAATATTTTCTCTTCTTGCTCTGCCATTTCCTTGAGATAAAACCTAGGAGGAACTGGTTACCATCTGCCATATCCCTGAAGCTTTCTTCCGATCTCATTGCAAGAGGTGGCTGCTGGATCCCCAGCCACAATATTATCCTTGTACTCCAGTCATGTGAAACGAAGAGAATTAGAAGGAAGAATGTGTTGTTCTTTTAATGACACTTTCCATTTCTGCCCCATTGGCCAGAAGGTAGTCATAGGATCATGCCTGTCTATAAGGAAAAAAAAAAATGGGACAAATGGCCTTTATTGCTGATAATTTCTGCACAAACTGGGGGTTGTATATTGAGAAAGAGGGGGAGAATAGATATTGGGGACCAGTTGAGAGTCTCTACCAGTGTGGCCATACATAGTAAGTAGCAACCTGGTAGTGTATATCCTTAGGTGGATAAGGAAGCTAATCTTGACTAAGAATTCTCTGGTAATGGCAATTTTTTGTTATTCTCTACTGATGCTTACTCCAAACGAGATTGACTTAAAGTCTTATACAAGAACTATTAAAACCTAGAACAACAAGAGAAGCCATTAGCTCAATATCCTGGACCCTGGATTGGCCCTAAGATTCTCCTGTGCATCCCCCACTTCAGATAGATGGGGCTGCAGCTCTGGTGCTAGTGAAGCTGGCATTAGGTACATTTGTTTGGAAAATGTCTTCCATATGGAATATGGAACAGAGGGGCCTTTCTCAAGAATCATCCTCTGTAAATGAGCTACACTAGTGTCTATCTGGTGATGGAGTTGAATGTATATCTGATTTGTATATCAAACCAACTTACATATTTGGTGAACTCCTGCAATGAATCAGTACCTGGAAAAACATTAGCTGTTTTGATGGAAATTTTTTTAAAACATCTTTGTTTTAATCTCAGAACTTTGCTTTAGTAGGTCTGGAAAATATGCAACACTCTAACCTAGTTGGTTAGAGTACCTTTAAATAAACAAGTACTATGTGAAACAGCAAACCTTACCCCATTATTTATGACCACTTTTTTTCTGTTATCTTTAGGTTGGGGATTGGGGTGAAATCATGGGTGATCAGAGAAGGAGTAAAGGGAGTTTATTTAGTACAATATTATTTCAAGATGAGAAAAATCGTGATTTTGTTATTTTGATGCAACTGTGTTTAAAAATGTCTGGATCCTATCATCTTTATCAAAACACTCTGTTAAAAATGGATAAGCTTCTTAGTCTTTAAGATTACAAAAGATGAAGAAAAATGATTCAGTAAAGTAAGATGAGGCTAATGGTTAATAATTCAATTTCAATAATGATCACGTATAAACTAGACCAATATCACTGAGATGGTGCTTAGGCCACTGTTCCAACTCCCCTCATCCCTTCAGAAAAGTAATTTCAGAGTCTCTGAGGTTTTTGGAATGACATGAGAGTCCGGGACACTGGCTGAATCTAAAGGACTTCTCACTAGCCTCATTTGGTGCCTAGCTGTCTCTGAAAGATGACACACAAAGCAAACTAGTAGCAAAGCACAGAAGAGAGTGCAGTTCTTTCACATTCTAGCCTAGTGATCTAAGAATAAACTCCCTGTTCAACTGATGAGCTCAGTTGTGGTCTGCTTTTTATGGTGTTACAACTTGTATAGTTGGTTCCAGTTCAGTTCAATAAATATTTGAGTAGCTATCACGCCAGCTCTGTAACTTTAATTTGCATCATATCTAAAATATCCCATGGTCTTTTCCTATAATTCTTATGACTCATAATCCAAGAAGGCAGAATATCTGTAATGGAAAGCACCACCATCGGGGAGCCAGAAGAACTCTGTTTAAATGGGCTATGCCATTGAGTAACCATGTGACCCTGGGCAAATCATTTCCCTCTAAGTCTTTAGATTTCTGACTTTGAAAGAGAAAGGGCAAAGAGGAGGTTTATATGATTTCTAAGATCTGCAGTTCTTTAAAAAATAGTTGAAATTGGCATTTCTTTTCTTTTTTGGGTGGGGTGGGGGACTGGGGAATCCCACCCAGGGGCACATTACCACTGAGCTACATCCCCTGTCCTTTCTATTTCTAAAATTTTGAGACAGGATCTCACTAAGTTGCTGAGGCTGGCCTGAAACTTGTGATCCTCCTGCTTTAGCCTCCCAAGTCTCTAGGATTAAAGGCATGAGCCACTGAGCCCCACTGAAAGTAGCATTTCTATTTTCATCCCAAGAAGAATCATATAACCACTGCTTAAGATGTTGAGAAAAGACGATCCATGTGCCTCATCCACTCGATCGCCTAAAACTTTCAAGCATGTGAAATGGTGCACTCCTGTATCATGATCAGTACTGACCAGACATTCAGATTGCTGAATACACCTGCAGAAATAATTTCCCTTCTAAAAAAATAATTTTCCTTTCTTGTGGGTCATCTGGGGTTGATCCCTCAAATGCTATCCATACACTCCTCACCATCTTCATGGTTCCCATCAGATTCTGCCCAGTCAACAGATAGGCCCAATAGAATTACTGCTCCCCATTTTCTTTGGAAATCCTGTGTTTCTCTATTCTTACTTCCGGCTTTTCCCAGATTTCCCTTCCTTCATTCCAAGCTCAGCTCCTGGTGCCACCTCCTCCAGGAAGCTTGATCTCTGTTTTTTAGATCATCAAGGCAGGTTATCTCCTCCGCTCTTCTTCACTTCCTACCTTGCACATATTATATAAGCATGCTTTATCCCCTTTACTAAACCGTAAGCTCCTTCATGACATGATCCTTTATCAAGTCTAAAATCAAGTCTACATACCTAGCCTGGTGTTTTTGTAAGTATAACCTTCATAAATGCATGAGGGTTAGGGTAGGGTTCCTTCCCTCCCATGGTGGTTGGTATCACAATTCCTTTACCCTGGTTCCTTGTTGAAAGGTTTATTTATTTCTATTTTTGGGAAGCTGGGTTGAAGTGATTTCTCTGGAAGTAACTTTGAGACTTAAAATCACATTACTAAGTTGTATATTCAGTTGAATTTTTCAGTGAGAAGTCAGCATCATAGATTTGAGAAGAGTTGAAGACAATTTCTCTTACCCCAGGCCTCTCTCCCTTTCTGTATGATTGAGTTACACATTTTAGAGAGCAAGAGAAGACAGCACTTTGTCCATCTGAGCCTGGGGTAGGCCATGAGTTAAATTGGTCTTTGCACTCCATTGCCTCTTTACCTTTGAAAGAAGTTGTAATCAGAGTCAAACATACATTTTTTTCCCCCTCCTTTTGATTCTAGTGAACATCATTTGGATGGTACAACCTTTTGGGTTAAACGTAAACACAGATCTATGTGCCTTTCAGTGCAGGTGTTTTCTTTTGGCCCCTGAATTAACTCAGTCTTAATGGGCAGAGACCAATAGGCATAGGCTGACACTTTAAGAGTGGTTGCAGCAGCTGTAGATGCATGGGGAAACATTCTGATAATCTCTTTGGGGGAAAGCCGCTTTTTAAGAAGTAGGGCCCATTTATGAAGAGGGCAGCACATTATAATAAACAGGAAGAAAAGCCAGGCTTGCCAAAGGCTTCTGTAGATCTTTCCCATTTGCAAACTTCCAGGCAGATGAAAATGTTTTCCAGGTGGTTTTTGAATTTACACTTACGGGGAAAGTTCCAATGCATCCCAAAGCACCATGCCACCTGTTACAGAAATGCCACAAGTACCTAAATTCCATCATAAAGATATTTTTCATGTAAACTGTGAGGATGTGTGACGGCTGCCAGGGAAGGCATATCAAACATACACGCACATGCTTTGGATGTCTTGCAATTCTATATTGTGTGTTTATTCAAATCTACTGATGTCTAGAGAATAAAAGTTCTCCCAACTCTAGATTATTCACTTTTCCTTAAGTAAGTCATGATTAACAATTTGATCTAAAAACTATCCAGGGAGAATTTTTTTTTCACATAGAGGAGGTAGTGGTTTTGACTGATTGTACTTATCTGCAACATTAAATGTTTTATTTTAAACCAGTTACTACTGCAGGAAGTAAAATCTGGGTATAGAGATGTTTCTTTTCTTTTTTGCAAGTTATCTTTCTGTATGATTAGTAAATACATTAAGTACATGGATTTTCAAGAAGCTGCCTGGCCATGGCGTTATTTGGGGGAAAAACTGCAACCACATCATCTCCTTTCTCTTTTAATTTAAGTTTCACACTAAAAAAAAAAATCTGTTTTGAGAGGGAAATGGAGCATGTTAAGCTAATGACAGCTTTCCCTTCTCTCACTTTCCCCACATCATTGCAAAGTGCTCCTATCAGCTGGTTGTTGTGTTGGGATGTTGGCAGTGTGCACTCATTAAGCGAATCCACCAAATCACTGGGGTGGTGGTGGAATCAAAACAACAAAACAAAAAACAAAAACAAAAATGGGGAAGGGTTAAGATGAAGCTAGACGAAACATGTAAGCAAACAGACTCATTTACTTTCGAAGATATGCTTTCTACGACTACCAACAGCCCACACATTTGCCTGGAGACTCTTAGGTTCATTCCAGTCCCATGGGGTGGGATGGGGTAGGGGGGTCGGCGCGGGGAAATGATTTGCTGTCAGGATCTATTCAGACTGGTTTGCCGCTGGGAGGATGGGCTTGCGGGTACCTTGTGCCCATTCTTGGAAGAGCAGAAGCCTGTGTCCCCTAATGGGCCCCAAACACAGCTGATCACTAGGCTCCAACGTTTGCCAAGCGTCCCTTACCCACCTCACGCCTTTATAATATAGCTACAAAAATTCTCCTCTCCTGGACTGCATCTCTTTGAGTAGAGGGTGCCACTGCTTGAGTGGGAGGTCTCCATTCAGCCGCTGGGATCAAAGGATCAGACTCCTTGATACCAGGGCTGCAGAAGCAAGAAGGTTGCAGCCCTGGCAGCAGCGAAGACTGCACACCCAGCGGCGGCCCCAGCTAGAGATTAGCCGTGGACCGCACGGCGGATCCCTCCCTCTTTCGCGGGTGAATGAACGATTAGTCCAATAGCACCTCCCCGCCCCAGTGCACCCGAGGTTGGAAGGGAGGAGTTTCTGAGTGACTGTTCCTCTTTTTAGGGCGAAAGGCGTTTGTCTGCCCGAGTCCGTTTATTAATCGACCTTGCCTGTGGTTTCAACTTGTCTTCCCCAGTGTCAAGGCTCTCAGACACTTAAGCACATAGAGCACTGATCTCTAAGAACACCCGTCCCTCCGACTGCTCAGCCGCGCTAGTCTGGTGCCTCTCCCCCTCCAGAGAGAAGCAAAACGGGGTGGGAAAAGTTGTAGGGAGACTAATGCGTCCGGTTTCTTGCTCCTTCCCAAAGCCGGGATACCCGGGCTGAGCAGAGGTGTTGAGGCGCCCCTGAGCCCCATTTTTTTCCTCAAAGGGCTAGGGCACCCCGGCGCGAGCGTGGGTGGTGAGGCATCCCCGGTGGGGGGGAGGGCTACTCAGGAAAAGGAGGCGGCGGCAAGCGCCCTGGGCAGTGGAGACGCGCCTTCCCGGCTCGGATCGGCGCTCTGGGGAGGGTGGCCTTCCAGAGGAGTTGGGGAACCAGCTGGACGCTGGGCCGAGGCGTGCTCTAGGCGCTGGTATCATCCAGCTCTCCTGTGCCCGGGCGCCCCCAGCGGGTTCCGGGAGGTGCCCGGTGCGTCCAATTCTCCCGCGCCGGAGGGCTGCTAGGACCAGCGGGAGCTGCAGAGTGCGGGAGTGGAGGACGCCCCGGCAGCCGCAGCCGCTGCGCCGGGAGCAGTAGCTGCAACCGGTCGCTGGCGGCGGACCGGCTGTGCGCATTCGGCAGCGTTGCCGCTCCTCTCCGTCTATCTCTGGCCACTCTGACATCCCCTCCTCCCGGCCCCTCTCTGGAGTGGAGGGGAGGACTCCTAACCCGCGGCAAGCAACTCCCTTAGGGGAGGAAAAAGCTGCCTTGGACGATCCTGGCCGCGGGACCCCTCCTCCCTGGGCGCCCCCAACCCCTCGCCTCGCCCCCCTCCCCCTTCCCCCCTCCCCCGCCCGCTCCCGCCCGGCTCCCGGGCGCCCGCCTCCCTCCTTCGCGGACTGTCTCCCGACACGCCGGCTGAAAGCCCTTTTTGACTGCGAGCGGCGGCAGCGGAGCAGAGGCGGCGGCGCGGGACCTGCAGTCGCCCGGGATTCCCTCCAGGTGACGATGCTCTGGTTCTCCGGCGTCAGGGCTCTGGCTGAGCGTCCCTGCCGGCGCTCGCCTGGGATTACCTGCTGCGTCTTGCTGCTCCTCAATTGCTCGGGGGTCCCAATGTCTCTGGCTTCCTCCTTCTTGACAGGTAGGGGAGGGCGCGGGAGGGACTGACCCTCCGGACGCTGGTTTGGTACTTGGGAGAGGAGGCGCTGGATTGCCCCGGAGATGGGAGGGTAGGGAGAGCGCACCACCACGGTGCCTGCCTGTCGCCCGCGTTGGGGTTGAAGCGAAGCCTGGGTGAAGGTGTGGGAAGGCTTTGAATAGGTGGAGAGGTTGAAGGCTGAGGACTGGTGTCTTCTATGTGGTGATTATAAATATTCTATTTGTAGTTGAGAAATTTCTTAATTTATTTTTTTGTATTTTCCTCAACCCTTATTTTTATCGTTTCCTCATATCCAACTAAGAAAAAAATTGCGCGGTTTTCCGCACACCCTCCTTTAGCAGTTTATCGGATTTCAATATCTCTACTGTGCTAGTCAGTGCTTTTTAAAGCATTGGCTTTCCAAATCTTCAATTTAAAAAAAAAAAAACTATCATTTTTAAGAAGAGTAATAATAGCAGGATATAATAATTATATGTTTTCAAGCAGGTGAAGATCTCAGCTGCTAGTCTGAAGGACATACTTTACTGACACCTGGTGCAGAAAACAAAATGTTGAATCAATTTCTAAGAGAAAAGAGGATTGCATTTCAAAAAGTGATTTCAACCCGACAGCATGAGGCAGATCCATGTAAAAGGCCTGCTTATAGACAGAATCCTGAATTTATTTCGAATTAAAAATCTTCCCTAATGGTCAATTTGAATTTTTTGCATGTGGGGGTGTGTGCCTAGTTGAAATATTTTCACAAAGCAGAAGTTAAAGATTCAGTGAAATACTTGGAATTGTGTTTAACATCTGAGAATAGAAGATCTATCAACATATTACAGTGTTGTTGTTGTTTTTTTAAATCTGTTTAAACAAAACTATTTAAAATACATTTTAGGAGGGTTTTTTTTGGTGAGTTTGATAACAAAACTCATTAAGAATTTCTGGAATTTGGGTAGATGTTTCAAGAAGGACTAATGTGAAAATTTAAGATTTTGTAAAATGCCAAAAAAAGGTTTACATATTTTTTTTTTTCTTTCTTTTCAGGTTCTGTTGCAAAATGTGAAAATGAGGGTGAAGTTCTACAGATTCCATTTATCACAGACAACCCTTGCATAATGTGTGTGTGCTTGGTAAGTGTGGAGATCAGGTAAAATGAACTCAATTGCTCTGTGGACAAGGTGAATCCATTAAATGTAATAATATAATCATATCTTAAAATTTGTTTTTAGTTATCACAAAATTAAATATAACTGTGACATAGTTTGTGCATTGAATCCGGCTCATTTTCTGAGTTTTTTGGGTTCTGGCAATTTCCATTTTATCAGCCTTAGAATTCTTCTCATTGATATCATCTTTACAGAAGTAAGTATAAGATGGACTTTGTATGACACTGTTTCAATGAATATTACATTTTGCAATGTCTATTCTTCCTAATGGCTACTGCTACCAAATCATTGATAACTACCAAACTTTCTGCATTGGTTCTATCATCTAAGCTCAGCAGGAAAATGATGAGATAACATTTAGGCATAAAGGTCAAGGATAAGGTATATAAGAGAGATGACTCCCACAAAGGACAAACATGAAGACAAGATGTAATCTTGGATTTCTTTCTTAGACTTCTTTGCTTTATACACTAGCCTCTCAAATATAGTCTTTGTTTCTGATTTGGAAGCATAATCAGAAAGACCAATTTCATTCTTAATAGAAAATGATGCTTAGCTGACAGCTACTTAGTTATCACTGGCTGATGATAGTAGATTCAAACAAATAATTTTTTTCAAGTTACTTTAACTTAATAGTTAATGATAAGTCTAATAAGTAACCACTTGGGGAAGATTAAGTTATATAAATAATAATTCTTAGATGAATCACAAAGATCAACATTTTTGCTGAAGAGTGTTTTACCATGCCAATCACTTTTGGCAAAGCTTACTCAAAAACTACACATCACAAACCCCTGTTGGAAGTACATTAAGGCAGTCAAATGCAAAGCCCAAAAGTGATAGATGGATATTTGTTACCAGATCAGCATGCAATGTGGAACTGGAGAGGGGATCCATCTCTATTTAGGCAAAATCCAAGCTATCTGGATTTAAAGCCAAATCTTTTCCTGATAAGAGATGAGTTAATGCTGTAAAATGACAAATGGGTGAAGATGAGAAGGTGAAGGCCTATATCTAATGATATAGCCCGCTCGACTTCGAAGACTAAGGAAACCAATAGAAACAAGTAAAAAGACATCACATTTGCTCAGATGATAAATACTGCTAAGAGCTAAGAAAGGGGGTTCTTCAGATTTTGTGGTTATAAGCTGCTATGTTAATGATCTTTACTAAAGAACTTGTTGAAAGAAGTTTTAAGTTTTTATTCAGTTGCAGATTTAAAAATGCTCTCTCTGTGTGTATCTTTTTTCATTTCCTTCATCTGGATAATGTGAATGAATTATTTTATCTTATTCTCTTCAGTGAAAATTGTCCTGACCAAGTAATATTTAAATATGCTGAAAATTCCACATGTGAAAACATTGTTTTTCTCTTTGGCAATATTACTATTTATAAAGTTTAAATAAATACACAGTTTGAATTTTGCATACGGCTCCCAAATAACATTATGAAGAGTTCCCCACATGGTGTTCTTCTTTTCAGTACTCTACCCCAGTGGGAAATAGTGCCCTTCTTGGAAAGTGGAGATTTTAGTAATAGGGAAATAGGTGTTAAAATCCTGTAGTTTTGAAGGTAAAGTGTGAAGAGATAAAAATGTGAAGAAAAAAGATGCATCAGTTTGAATTTGAGTGGGAATGATAGTTATTTAAGAAAACTATCAATTGCCTACCTAAGCGTAGTAGATCTTTACATCTGTAACATTTAGGCAGCATTTAGAGGCATCTATCTGCCTTGGATGCTGTCAGAAGTCCTTTCTCAGGACCTTGGCAGTTGGACTCACCCATTATCCAGGAGGCCCATAGAGCTCTTTCCTTAGCTAGCGGCTCAGTGATATGTCACCATGACCTTTGCAGGGATTTAGGACTATGGGCCCAAGCTGTCACAGTCATTATTGCTTCTAAACCTTTGCAGTGACTTGGTAAAACTGAGTCAGATAGATAGCTGACCATTTTTCTCTTTATGTATGTTATTGTGGTTTTCTGTTGGACCCATTGTATTCCATGGATTTCAAATCTGGCCACTTGGCCAGGAGGCTGCTTGGCATTTTTATACTTAGTTTGAAAAGTAGATATATTTAGCAGATTGACAATATTAGCAAGCAAACATTTTATGAAACACTTTTTACTTTCCAGGCACTTATCTAAGCCTGCTTTATTCAATTTGATCCTCACAAAAATCCTTTGAGGGGTTTTCCTTCTGTTTTACAAATGAGGAAACTGGAAATGTAGGAGACTAGGTAGCTAGTGAAAGTTGCATTTTATATGCAACTTATATATGATATTTACTATTTTATTCACTAGAATGGCAGTGCTGACACTCAGTCTCAGGTTTGTCTGTCTCTAGATCACTAGCCTAGAAGCAGAATAAATAGGCTATTTGTTAATTTAAAGGCAGGAGAAAGCAGGCAGGGTAAGAGTGGGGATAAAAGACCATCTAAATTATTTTACATTTTGGCATTCCATGAATTATTTTATTTTATTTTTCTCCTGGAGTCTTTTGGGAGTTTGGTTAGTTAACATTTGTTAATCACATTATATGAAAGGAAAATCTCGTTATGATTTCAGCTGACCTGCCGGGAGTGTTGGTCTTGAGTTAGGTTTATGTATATTAAGAAGGTATGTAATAGTCTCAACTGAACTTTGGATAAAGAAAATAGTCATATTTAGTTTGTGTTGGTCCACCCTTTTGGCAGAAAGATACCTAAGGCTGGGCTTAAGCTCATATCTTATTTCATAACATGTACTAAAAAAAAAAAAAAAAAAAAAACCAAACCCCAACCTCAACGTATGCTTAAAAAAAGATGTAAAATGTTACAGTTGGGAGGAAATCAGTGGCACAAAGTCCTACATATAATTACAGTGTTGAAGCTTGCAAAACCCCACAAGATCAGCTTGGCCTGATTTAAAATTTTAAGCTCCGGAATATTTCAAAGGTGGAATGAGCTCATTTCTGTGGAGATTTCGAGGATGACAGTGGCTGCAGTAGTCACTGCGTAATTGTATTCTCATTTATCATTGTCTGCCTAGACTTGAGCATCTTGCCAGAACCAGTCACAGTTTAAGAATAACCTGTTTGTTAGTGGATGATGGAACCATCTTTTAAAGTAGGTGGCCCATAATGCTTCAGGTCCTGTCTACTCAAGGAGTAACATTTGGAGGCATTAGCCTTGGACCAGGTTCCAAGATCTCAGGAAAGAGGTAGGCAGTTTAGGTTAAAGATGCAGGTGCTTTGTTGTTTACTGAGAAAACAAAGCACAGCCTTCTGCTGCCTTACAAAATTATCTTTTATGGGGCCAAGGGAGGGAGGCCCAGACGTCTTACTGTTTAGTTTGATTTCCCCCTTCTTGCCAGAGTTGTTTTTCCCATAATTCCCAGGAAAATACATTGGTGCCCACTCAGAAGCCAGCCACACCTAGGTAAATGAATCTGAAGCAATTCTCTGGGTCTTTGGGCATCCCCAAATCTATCAACTGTACATGAGAAGGGGTACTCACACTTCTCAGCCCTTTCCCTCCTAACTGTACCACAGGAGGAAATGGTGGAAGCCAGTGAGTTGGGTCCAGGATTGGAAACCTGAGAAAACTTTGGAGGCTGGGACTCAGAAAACCAGAAGTCAGAGCTTAGTTTGGCATACATTTTGTTCAGCAGAAAACATTATTCTGAGGTTGAAATTTCCTCTTTTAAATCCAGAGGTGCAATGTAGAAATGGACCCTTTGCTCATAAAAAGCCATGTGAAATTCAGTGTTATAAGAAGTGGGGCCCCACCTATCTCAGAGCCAACCAAATAGTGAAAACAGAGCGGACCTTGTCTGCTCTCTTCCACTTTCTCTATGACAGGAATCCTCTATCGCTAAGCAAGTAGCTCCCAGCATCTCAGCCTCTCTTGGGTGCTTTATCTGCATCAAATTCTTGTGTTTTTCACTGTCCATGTTATAACTGGCTGGAGAACAGATATATATTATTTGAGCAAGTGTTAGGCATGTGTTTGAGAATCAGGGAGATAAGGTTGCAGCAGGATTCAATTGGTGTTTGTGTGTGTGTGTGTGTGTGTGGTGTGAAAGAGCAGGGAAAAGATATAAAGTGCCAGGTTATGTTCAGAGAGCTAGAGCACTTAGTATATCCATATGTATGTGGATTGCCATACTTTTCTCAAAACTATTAGGTATCGTTCACGGAGTTTGGATGCTCACTGAGGAAGCGATCAGATTTGTTTATTTATTTTTATTCTGTTTAAAAGGTGATGTGGCCAATTAATTGCCTTTTAAGAGAACAGCTTTGAGGGATGTACCAGGGTTGTGCTGGCACATTCACAAATATCAGCTCTGAGGCAGTTATACTTATCCACATTTTACTCAGGCTCAGAGAAACAGAGCAAATCTCCTGAGGTCACACAGTAACTGAGAGACAGAATTAGGATGTGAAACCACTTTATTATCTACTAAACCAATGTGCTTCTAGTAGTTCTTTACTACTTAAAAATGTCTATAGACACCTTCAGAGGCTTCAGAGAATAGTTTCAGCTTCCACAGAGCTAACCTAGATCTCTTTGCAGGGAGTTAGAATGGTTTTTGATCTTGTAGCATAAGCCAAGTCTGAAACATGGAGAGGCCTTCATGGGAAGATGCAGCTTTTGACTGGTATTGTATCATTTTTGGAAAAGAGGCATAGGCATCCAACCAGCCTGGTTTCAAGTCTAACTCACGATGAACCTGAAACAGTTACTTCACTTTCCTAAACCTCCGTTTCCTCATCTGGACAGTGAAAGGGAAATCAACCTCTAGCTCATAAAGTTGCCATGAGAATTAAATGAGATACAGCACATAAAGTTTGGCCCAGAGCATGACAGATAGAACGCTCTCTGGAATGATTTACTTTTGCTGTTGTTGACGATGGTATAAAAATTCTCATCACTTTTGTGGATTAGGTTGCAAAGGTTCATCAGAAAAAGATACAAAGAGAAGCTGATAGAGAAAAGCCCTAGAGACAATGATGCCAAGCCCACCATGTTTATGAACAGTTACGTCAGTAACATTTATCGAGTTTTTCTGTTCCTCCAGGCTTGGACCTGGCTGATCTAGGCTGTTTCCTTATTAGTCCAGTGTTCTGTGGGCCCTGGTGTAAGTTTTCCCCTTACTCTCTATTAAACATTAAAAAAATCTTTCCATGGAAGCGGGACCTCCTTCTTTGCAGAGTATTTACATCTCTGTGCCTGTGGGGTCACCTTCACTTGTACTTTTATTGGCAGAGAGATAGGGTTGGGACTCCGAGTGCTGTAATTCTGGAAAAACTGCCTAGTGGGCTGGCACCACGGGGATTTTCCTGGCCCGCCTTGTGGAAGTCTCTCGACCCCATTCCAGACCCGACTGTGTTTTTGCTGCCTACTTACTCCTTGCTCCCTTCCCCATGCCATTTCCAACCCACTTTCCTTTGGTTTCGTGATGTTGGTCTTTATCATGTGCGTCAACAGCGCCTTGATGGCAGCCTGCATTTGAAACACGGGGAGTGATGCTAAGGAGAGAGATCCTGCCCTTTCCGGAATACCACAAATAGGGCAGGAAAGAGGAGATAATGGGAAAAGTCAGGCAAAGCAAAACGTCGGAAAATAAAACCAGTTAATAATAAGGCATTGGATAAACAGAGGGTATCAGTTTTTCGCACCCTCTTCTGTGGCACTTCCGCCTGGCTGGTGGCGTACAGAATCCTTTGTGCTATGAAAGAATACAAATAACACCACCTTTCACGGCACTGGGAGGTCAAGTGTGCTTGTTGAACTTAGTTACGATCAGCAAATGAGGTGGGTGTATATTTTAAGACTCTCGATTCCCAGTCCTAATTCTATAAAACACCGCTCAAGGCACTAGGGATATAGCAGGTCATAAATTCAATAATATTATTCTTTCTTCTGTCTTTCCACACCTCATCCCTGCTTCTATTTTGTTTTATTATTTTTAGCTTTCTCTACATTTGAAGAATAGTGCTGGTTGGGTCCCCTTGAGGAGATAAAGACCAATAGGACTACAATTTGGTGAGAGAGACAGAGACATGCATGACTACACTTATGGGAGCACCAGAAAAACTCTAAGATAGACTTGAATCCACGTCCGAAGGGGATTGTAGACAGTTTCTGGCTAGAGAATGGTGGGGGCAAGGCAAAGTCCAGGAAAGACCCAGAATGTGTTTGGGCTATGTGGAAATGGCAGAGTCCAGCATGCCCAGAGCTCCATGGAACTGGAGGTAGAGCATCCTTGGGAACTGCCCTGGTGAGTCCCTGAAATGCAATAGTGATATCCGTTCCATTCATGTTAAGGGAGGAGCCATTTAATATTTTCATGCAGTCACGTGACACAACAAGCAGTGTTATTTATATGCCTCTAGGAGCTTTTGAGGGGGATGTCTAAATGGAGAGAGTGGAGTTTGGACAACAGACTTCAGGGATGTGGTGTGGTCAGGAGACAGCAGCATCTTGGAGCAGGGTGGACAGTGGAGATGGAAAGGAGTTGGGATAAACTAATGTTGCACAATCTTTCCAAATCCCTTAACCACTTTCCAGTTCTGAAATATTTGGATGAACAGATCCAAACAACTCCCAATAAGACACAGCCAGTAGAAGGCAGTAGTCATTGCAGTGGAAAGATGTGTAGGGTGTCTCTAGCACAGCCACCTTGCTAATCATGTTTCATTCCTAAAGCAGGGTGCTGCTATTGGAATAGAAAATGGTTTACCTCCTGAAGCTCCCTCTCAAAATTCTATTTGGGTGCCAGCTGTCTGCTCATACTCAAACAGTGATATGCTGCTGCAACTTTCATTTGGCAAATTATTCATCCTGATGGATATGATATGACCTATGCTCAATGGTAGAACACATTTTACACATCAATAAAAAACTGGGCAATTCACCTTTAAAATGTATACCACTAGACTTGAGAACCACTAGACTCCAAGAGGCATTTTGGAGCCCAAGCTGGTAGCACTTGGCAAGAAAACAGATGGCAGATGTGAAAGAATGGAATAAATTGAAGGGGATTTTGAGCATTCTAGCCAATGAGACAGCATGGGAAGAAAAGAGATTAGGGAGGTGGGAGGGTGGGTGGTAAGCTTAGACTTGATGGGGGACCATAGGCTCTTAAAAACATGGATCTGATTCTTAGTAGAGAAATCAGGACTGGAAGAGCAGTTTGTTAACTGCATAAAAATGATCTTCATTGGATTCATGTTCATTGGATTAGATGAAGGGGAATAAAGGGAAGGGAAGAGATTGGGAATAGGAAAGACAGTAAAATGAATTGGACATCACTTTCCTATGTTTTTATATGAATACACAACAAGTGAAACTCCACATCACGTACAGCCACAAGAATGGAATCCTAATTAGAATAAGTTTTACCCCCATGTATGCATAATATGTCAAAATACACTCTACTTTCATGTATATCTAGGAAAAACAAATAAACAAAAAAGAAAATGTTTGAGGAAGACAACAACCAACAGTATTAAATCCTACAGAGTGGTAGATTGGGCAATTCTAGAAGAATACTAAAGAAGGAACTCGTCACTGTGTCCTTGGACTATTTGAAACAATGAACAATGGTCCCATCTCCCTAGCACCTACTGCACATTTGCACATGGAATCAAATTGATCATAAGTAGGGTTTGTTGGCACCCCATTTGGCATGCATCCAGAACTAAGATCACAAAAGAGGATATTGAAAATTACAAAAATCACAAATTTCCAAACTTGTATTTTAAAAGATCTTAGCAAAAGAGAGTGCATAGATATCATACAACATTTTAAAGGTACCAAAACAAAACTAATTTCATGGATAGAAGTAATGTACTTCTGCCAAACATTGTTGGAATGTTTCTATAATTCCCTGCAAAATGGCCACATTGAGACATTTTTTACTAGGAATAAGAGCAACAGTATAAAAGAGTCTGACTAATATAAAAATTTACTATTATAAACTTTCAAGTTTGCTCTATTAAACTGTTAATGGTGCCTTAAAAATATTATGATATAATTTAATATCTTTGAATCAAGTCTTCACGTAAAATATTTTCTCTTTTCATCAAATTTTTAATGCTCATTTTGTTGGTGAGCCACGGCTGTGGAGTGGGGGTTTTGGTGTCTGATGTTATGGATTCAGGTTTTATCTGGTAGCTGTGCATCTCTGACCAGGCACTTTGGTCTCTCTGAACCTTAGTTGTGAGGACTGGGAAAATCACTAATGGTGTGTGTGCCTTCTAGAAGACCTCATCAGGCTGTTGTAGCCATTAACTGAGGTGATGTGAGTAGGTTAAATGTGATGGATATTTGTGAAAGCCTTTTATAAACAGTGTCAAAGGAATTATTATCAAGGGAAAGGACTTAAATAGAAGAAGGTCAAATCCAGTCATCCCCTGATATTTGTGGGGGACTAGTTCCAAGACCCCTGCAGTTATTAAAACCCTCAGATGCTCAAGTCCCTTATATAAAATGATGTAGCATTTGCATATAACTTACACAATCCTCCCATATACTTTAAATCATCTCTAGATTACTTATAATACCTAATTTGATGTAAATGTTATGTAAGCATTTGTTATAATGTATTGCTTAGAGAATAACAAGAAAAAAAACCTACACATGTTCAGTATGGATGCATTTTTTTTTTCTGAAGTATTTTTAGTCCATACTTGGTTGAACCCATGGATGCAGAAAGTTAACTGTACCTGCCACAAACCAGCTTTTAAGTACATACTTTAAAGTATGTTTTCCCAGGGGGGCTCCATTGTTGTTTTATGGCACTTGCCACTGAGTTATAAGTATGGCGGGAGGGAAGCAAAGATGTGAAACTAGTGACTTAGTGAAGTCCAGAACTTGATGCTTCTGAGTCCTTTTCATTTTAAAGAGTATGGCACGAACTTAGATAGGGCAAAAGGGAGGGAGGGGAAGAGAGGGGGCAAGGGGGTAAGAAAGATGGTGGGATGAGATGGACATCATTACCCTAAGTACAGGTATGAAGACACAAATGGTGTGAGTATACTTTGTATACAACCAGAGACATGAAAAATTGTGCTCTATATGTGTACTATGAATTGAAAGGTATTCTGTCATGCATAACAAATTAGAATAAATAAATAAATAAATTTAAAAAAAGAGTATGGCACAGTCCAGTGTCTTCTCCAACCAGCCACAGTCACTTGAGGCATGGGGCCTCATCCTAAGGGGTCAGCCCAGATGACCCAGACTGGCTGGACTTGGATATGTGGCCCTACACATTCACAGAGCTTTGTGTGCTTGTGTCCAGTGGCCCTTCAACTCTTCCAAGAGCCTCCTTTTGCTTCTCTTTAAGAGAATGCTCTGCCTTGTTGTGAAGTTACTTAGACAAATTTATGTCTTAAGGGCTGAGGTCCTCGAGTGTAAGAAGCTCGTCATGGTCATGTCTGCCTACCACGTAGCTACAGTGACAGGTCCACAACCTTGGGACTTGAGTGGGAGTAGGGCTGGAAGTTTCCTGTTTATAGTTCGTGTTGTTAACACTTGGGATAGTTCCCCCTGGAAGGGAACTCCAAGTTCCAAAACATGACTCTCCCAGAGAGTTTGTCACAGAAGGTCACCCTCCTCTATAAAAGACATCCTAAATAATCATTACCAAAACACTTTTTTTCCTCCTTCAAAAGGAATGCAATTGCATTTGAAAATATAGGGTCATATACACCTGGAGGCCTGCTTTTATTCGCGATGAAAGGAACATTCCCTCATACAGGAATATCCTGCTGTCACAAGCAGAAATGTTGATGACAAGGCAGGAGGTGTGGAGAAGGGGGGTTCTGAGACCAGCTCACCTCTACTTCCAAAAGTCTCAGTGAAGAATGTCTACCGATCCCTGGAGCTGGCATTCCCCAGACGTTTCAGGCCCCGTTCAGTCAGGCTAACACTGAAATCTTGACTCAAGCCGTGGTGTTTATATTAGGTTTTGGATGTTAGCTCCCTTGGCTTCTGGGAGCTGACTCTGTTGAAAATTATGTTTTTCTTTTAAGGACAAAGGCCTTATTGTATGTACATGTTGTGTAGTGTAATGAGCTTTCTTTCTTTCTTTCTTCCTTTTTTTTTTTTTTTTTAAATCTTAGGTAATGGGTGGTACTAACCCAGATCTGCCAGTTGAGAATTCACAGATCTGTGAACCGACTGGCGATTTTAAGGCTTCACATGGGTGATTCCATAAGAGAAAACGACAGGGTGGGCTGAGTGGTATCTTCACTGACCACAGCATGTCCCCCAAGTGCCCTATCATAAAATGGCTCTGAGAGAGGACCTAGAACATGAGCACTGGTACCTCAGTACCACTTCAAAGAGAATGACGGTGACAATAAAAATTGGGAAGATAGTGATCATCACATTTTTAACTTATAAAAACACACATTTCCAAAATAAGTCTTGTGTTCTTGGTAAAATAAATAGATTTTGGCCAGATGGCTGTTCATGGCTGCCAGTGTTGTAGGCGTAGGCCGAGCACCTTATTTTTAGGCTCAGTGTGGTCGCTTGGTCTCTGTAGGAGCTTTAGGTCTTTTTAGCTGTGGGTGACCTCAGGGAGACCATTCCAGGAGAGACCCGCCTGGCCCGTGGAAAGGTGGTACAAAAACCAGAGGACCTGAAGCTGCCCTTCCATTTCGTTGGGTCTCAGTGAGAAACATTTTTTTAGTATCTTTTTCTTAACTATTTTCCCTTTCTCATTAAACATTTTTTATTTCTTGATATGTATCATTTGAGGTTCTTCTTTGAGTCTAATTGTGGACTGTAGTAATAACATTAAGGCTCCTTTAACCCTTCCCTGCTGTCTTAATAAAATAATGACATTTTAATTCTTTTTCATGCCTATTCATAGAGCGTCTTATTGAAAAATACTGGGGGATTCTTTTTCCATTTTGTTTTCTATTTAAAGAGAACTGTTTGTGCCAAGGTATCAGACTTGCTCCTTCTTGGTTCAGAGTGCACGGCCTGCTTCCTGACAGTGGTGGGGGGCTCACAGGTTCTGTCTCTGGTAAAGCCTTTTCTGCCATATTTGACTATTTCATTTGGTTCCTTTATTTCTCAGAAGTTCATGAATTCTGGTGGTGGTCATGGCCTCCTGGGTCTCTCTTGCTTTGTGGATTTATGGTGTAAAAGCAGTAGCATTAAGACATTCACATAGCAGTGCTTTTTAATCTCAGGGGACACTGTTGTGCTGAATGAGAGGATATGGAAGATTAGCCAGACATTTTCCCTCTTGGGAGCCACTATGCCTAAACAGTTAGGTTCCACCATGGGCCTGTGTTTATCCCTGGGGGGAATGGGCCTGTTAGACTTGAGTTGTGGTGATTTCCTGTTTTCAAGCACATGTGAAACAGTGGTTCTGGTGCCCAGTGGGACCCACCCCAGTCAGCGGGGAGCCCCATTAGCACATAGGTGCAGCATGGAAATCCTTGACCATAAGAGTCTCAGCTCAGAATTTGTGGAGTAGTTGCTTAGCAGGGAAGTGGGCAGAAACCTGTCATTTTTGTGAGTCTCAGTGGCTGGGATGAATCTGTTGGAGAAAGTAGCTCTTTCTCTCTGCTGAGATATGTTGGAAAGGCATGTACTAGGGACAGTAGTTTCTTTTTCCTCTCTGGGAGTATGTGTGTATGGGTGAGGAGTTGGGATTTATTATAAGCAGTGAATTATTATTATTTTTTTTCTGTTTCATGTAAACCATATCATGGGTGAGGGCAAAGAGAAATTTTCATAAATTGCTTTGCATACTAGTTGGCTGTGTTTCAATAATCTAGAGCCCTATATTTTGGTATTAAGGCATTTTTGTATTTACCTCCTGCTGATCTATAGAAACAGCAATTTCATGTGGTCCAATCTAATATATATTTTGAGCACCTTTAGACTTTTTCAAGTCAGATATTTATCTGGACAGATGATTGCAATGTACTTGAATAAGGAAACCTTTAAATCCAGAATGAATTTCCACTGAGTTTGTAAACTAAAAATAAAATGTGGTGATAGAATAAAACACTTCTCAATCTGTGATATGGTAAAGTGCCTCTCAATCTGTGAAGCTTCAACTCCAAGTTAATGAGCTCTTTGTACATCCTCCAGACCCCTCTGAGGGTGGCTGGCAATGGGGGGAGACAGGCTTAGTGGGGAAGCACACGGTAGGGCCTCTGGAGGACATATGGGAACTGCATTGCAGGACTGAAGCAGGAAAATGATTGATTGATGGTCATTAAACCTGTCACATATTTATTGAACATTTATGTTAATAATGTCCTGAGGCACTGCAAGATTGGAGAAATCCTTTGTACCTGAACAAAAAGATTAAACTATATTTGAGAAAGTTTTGAAGTTAGATATATTTTATTGCTTTAGAGGTCTTTGAAAATTGATTAACTTATACAAACCAGAGATAATAACTCTGGGCTGGAATATTTGATTAGCCAAAGTAAACATATTCCTTGACTGTGCTAGATTTTATATATTTATGTATATGTATTATGCATTTAATATAATATTTGAATAATGACTTTAGTATACAAACTACATTCTATCACTGGGGAGTCTAAAAGGAAAATGAGCATGAGGTGTAACCACTAGTTGTGTTTTGGACCCATAGATGATTTTGTTCTGGTCTCTGGCAGCCCTGCCCCTTCCTCCCTCACACACTTTAATTTTGACTACCTGTCTTCTCTCACATGGTCGAGGATCGTTAACAAGTTAGTGGTTAAGAGTTTTGCCTTTAGTTTCCTCTGTTCTCCCCCAGACCCCAGCGGTGGTGGCTGTCACATTTTAATGTGCATAAGAACCACCAGGGAGTTTGCTAAAATGCACAGTTCCCATGCCTTACACCAGAGACCAGAGAAGCTTAGAGGCTGATCTTTAACAGACTCTTTCCAACTGAGGTTTAATGGAAAGGGAAGGACATATAAATAGAAACCTAAGTACTTATGATCATATTTAAATATTGGTCAGGTTCCGCTGAAATTCTGTTGAAATTAGTGCAAAATTTATGAGAAGTCAACTATCAATTACATAATATTGTTTGTGTGATGCTGTCACAGAATTATCATGAGCATTAATCATCTTCATTGAAGTGGTACTTGTCCTCTTCAGATCATCTCTATCAAACCTCCCCTAGTTCTTTGAACCCTATATGTTGAATACTTTTATTATAACCCTTATTCCTGCCTCCCCTGAATTTTTACTAATTATTTACATGACTGGCTTCTTTACTAGAAATTATGTTTCTTTAGGGCAGGAATAGAATTTATTTCTTCTCAGGATCACTGGAAGCATCAAGAATAGTGCCTTGCAAGCTTCAATAAATGTGAATAAACATTGTGCCTATAACTTGGGGACAGTCAGAAGTTCATTTTCCTCAAAGCCACCCTGTGAGATCAGACTGACTTTCTCCAGAAACCTATTTCATAGTTCAGATTAGTAAGGCTGAGAAAAACAAAGCAAAGCAAAGATCACACAGCAAACCAGTGAGACTTGGGATTACATTCAAACACAGGACTCCTGTTCCATCCTGGGTAGACTCCACTAAAACATCTCTGAGAGAATGCTTCCTAACCACAAGGGTTGAGAACACACCCCGAGGGCTGAGCAAGAGAGACCCAGCAAATAGCTTCCCTTGGGATTGTGTTTTGAACAGTCTTGTGGTCCAGTTAGGTAGAGTCCTGACTGGCGCCTTTGGGTGGGACAGCCTGACCCACTGGGTTGCTGCCAGCCTCTTCATGTGCTGGATTCCCACAGGGATGTACTCTGTTTCCTGTGGTCTCTCTGTGATGGGCAGCAGCTGCAGGATGAAGCTGATGTGACGTCTGTTTGTTGCTTCTTCAGCACGAGCCAACTAGATGTAGCAACTTGACCAAACAGCCAAGGTTTTATGACTGACCTGGTGGGATCCAGCAGCATCTGGAGGAACCAGAGGCGAGTAAGAGGAGTCCAGGGCCAGGTGAAGCAGATTTTAGAGACTCCTTACCCAGCCCACAAACTGCTACAGGAAGCTGTTTCCCAGCAGGAACCTTTCTTGTTCAGAATGGATCCATTCTGGGAAATTTTCTCTGTCTCCATTTGCTTCCCTCTTTCTGCCCATACCTTCCTCTTCCTGTTCAGGGAGAGTGTGAAGTCAAGCTGTCCAGGTTCTGATTCACGTCACCTTCGTATAATTCTTGGTCAGGTTGCTACACAGTTTGCCATATTTTTAGTGAGAATCTTGATTAAAAAAAAAAAATTTAAATGAGATTGGCATTCCACCATTCCAGGGGTTCACCTTTATCTTCTCCATCTTTGTTATTTTTTGAGCTGTGTTATTCTCTTTCTCTGTCATTAGCCTAGCATTTCCATGATGTCACTGCTCTACACATTTTGTGCCTTGTTTTTCTCAGTCTCAGTTTCTAATTCCTGGTTTTAGCCTGATTCTGAAATATACCATCAGGTATTATGGCAGAATGGTCATTCTTCCTACACATAAGCTGCACAGGGGTATGGGCAGTGTGCTGTGTGGGGCTTTCTGGTTTTGGTGGAGTCGGATGATCTGGTGGAGAGCCAGAGGATAGCCATTTGTGACCATGGTTAAGGGGTCAAGAGAAGTGCTGTGGGGATCGTGGTGGGGCTGGCTCAGAGCAGAGTCAAGTGCCCAGGTGGGGGTTCAGTAAATATTTTTCACTAATGATGATGATGTGCTGATATAATTTCTCCTAGTGAAGAGACTGTCCAGGAGAAACTTGAACAGTCTTCAGTATGTGGGAAGGAAATTCTATGTTGAGAGGACAGAGAGCAATACTAATCCTAAAATTGCAACATATCATCAGCTTCAGTTTCTCCTTAGGCCCAGAGTGAGTCCCTAGTTGCTAATAGGATCTTGTTTTCTCTGTGTCTTGGCTGGTTCTTCCTGGTTAGTGCAAGCTCTTTCCTGGATCCTTGGATCCTACTTATGCTGCAAAGACAAAGTATCACTGTCATACTTTTTGGGATCAGAAATGGAAAGCTTTTTGGGATCAGAAATTGAAAAGAAGGTCTGACTGTGATCTCTATTCATGGCAGGGATCTGGTTTTAGGACTTTGTATAACTGAGAAATCAAGAGATTTGTCCCTTTCAGTTTTTTTTTTTCAGATCTATTTCTAATGTTCTATTACCCCCTCACCCATCTTAGATATGTACCTGGCCTTTGTTCACTAAGCTCCTGTGGGTCTGAGCCTTCTTGATTGGGGACATTAATCCAAGATCTTTACCTTGGCATTCTCAGAACTTCTAGCCAATTGGAAGTTTCCAAATCTTAACTCTGTTCCCTTAGAGATGTGGGTTGGAAGGCAAGGTGGCTACTAACACTGGGGATAAGGAGTGACCAACAGGGGTCAAAACAGCATCTCCAGGAGCCCTGCACGGTGGGTGCTGCTATGCCCTGTGGTATCTTGGTCTCTAATACCTGGCATGGTGGCAGGTGCTGAGAGAAGGTGACCTCTGGTGGTCACTGAGTTAACATATACTTTCAACCAGTGGTCACATATAGTTGTAAATCTACACATGTGTATAAGTACTTACGTGTGTACAACTCCCTCCACATTTGCATGATGGATTTATCAGAATTATGCTACTTGACTTTTCTTTGGCCTTTCTTTTCACCAGATCTTCCTTATCTTCTCAAACTTTCCATATTGAAAGACTCAACCAAAATGTTTTCTCCATTTCTCTATTCCATGAGTGATTCTGTAGAGATCTCTATATGTTGTTAGTTCCCACATTTATATTCCCAGGCCTCTCACTGTTAAATCCTGAGTGATATATCCATATGTCCTCTTGGAATCTCTGTGTGGATGTCTAGCAGCAACCCAAATTAAAAAAGGCCTCAAAGGAGATTTGATTGTCCACTTCTCCCCCAAACCACATCCTTTCCAGGAAGCTGCCTTGCTTCATTCACTCAGCCCTCCAACTGTGTGGACCTTGATTCCTTCCTCTCTTGTCTCTTGTGTTCAATCTCTTAGCAATCTTGACAACAAAGCCTGGAGAACATATCTGATAATTTCTAACTATTGCAGTTATCACTCTTGCCTTTAGTTAATACATTATCAATGATTTAAAGATCTACAGATTATTTCACTTATTTGAGGAAAAAAACAAAAACCCTTTGGTGATATCTCATCTCACCCAGAATCAAGTTAGAAGATCACAGCCTACAAGGCCTTATTCTATATGACTCCAGACGACACCTCTGACTATGTCTCAAACCCTCCTCACTTTTCACTCTGCTCCAACACTCCTGGGCTCCTCCTTTCTTTTGCATGATATCCAGGACCTTCTCCACAGAATGTTTGCACTAGCTCTTGTGCCTGGAACCCACTTATCCAATGTATTTGCATATTCTTATTCCTTCATTCAGGTGTCTATTTCCTTACGAGAGGGTCATCTTCTGACCATTGATACCCACCAGCACTATCCCCTTATCATTATGTTCTCTCATTCTGCTTTGTCTTCTCCAGAGCCCTCCCAGTACCTGTCACATCATACACATATTTGTTCCTAGCAGTCTTCTCTGTTAGAATGTTAACTCTGTATGGACATGGTCTCTCTAAGGCTCATGACATACTCATAGTGTCTGGGACAGTGAAGGCAGGGCCCATTCAGTATATATTTGTTGGATGAGTGAGTTTGTGCCATTGGTGTTTATTTATTTTTTTATTCAATAATTTTAACATCTCATTCTCTTCCCTCCAAGGAAATTATATACTTTCTACTGTCAACTCTGCCTTTCTGTCTTGATGACTGACCTTTTACATAGATCCTATTCCTTTGTATATCATGTTTGATGGTGGGAAAGTTATGTAAATGCAATGAAAGATGAAGAGTTGCTTCCAGTGAACAATGATGTCATCATAACAAACTACATAATAAGCAATGTAAGATAAAACGACAGATGGTCCCTGACTTAGGGTGGTTCAACTTACAATTTTTTGGCTTCACAATGGTATGAGAGCAATATAAGTTCAGTAGAAGCCATACTTCATGTTTTGAATTTGAATCTTTTTCTGGGCTGGAGATATGCAGCACTCTTGAGATGCTGGGTACAGGCAGTGAGCCATGAGATCACAAGGGAAACAACCCTCACTCTATATTGCACTGTGTTGCTGAGGTTGGGCGGTCTCATAAATTAAGTGAGTTAAATGCATTTTTCACATAGGGCACATTAGCCTATGGTGAATCAAGGAACATCTGTATCTCCTATAGGAAACTTCTTAAAAAAAAAAGATATTGCTGCCTTCATTAGACTTGGTAGCATGATAATTATTGGTTTTGGAATGTTAATTAAATTAATTGTGTTCACATTTTCTATTTTACCTAAAACATATTACAGATGAAAGATAAATAGTAAAGTGTGATAAATATTATAATTTCACAGAGGAAGGAAAAAATGGAACAAAATAAGCATACCCCATTTCCCCATGATATCTGTAAAAGAAAGTGTTCTGCTGCTTGCAATTCCGTGATGCTGTTATACCTTGGCGGGTGTGCACTGGAGTACCATCATGGAAGAAGAGTCATCTGGGCTGTGAGATCCCAAGAGGCTGAGATATGTAGGTCAAATTCTGTCTCAGTGAGATAATTGTATAACAGAACTTTTAAAGGCTCATTCAGTGACCTACGATGTAGTGTCTAAAGACCCAGGATGATCTAGATGATCCCAAAGAGTTTGTGGCAGTGGAATTGGGTTACCACTGACTGTTCCCTCCCGTGACCAGCACTTCTTGCCACTCATGTTGCAATATGTGAGGTACTTTTGAAGTGTTTATGCTCTGGGCCTTCTCCATCTTGGACTGTAAGCTCTTCTAAAGGCAGAAGATGTATCTGATTCATATTTTCTATTCCCAGAAAAACCTGGCGTAGTGTCTGGCCCACAGCAGGGCTTCAAAATATTTCTTAAGCAGATTTGTGGATTTTCCGTCAGATAGATCTGAATTCTGCAGTGCAAAGGGGTAACCTACAGAAAAATATGTTTACAGCCAAAATATTGCCTTTTGTAAGGGCTGTTTTTCTGTTGACATTTTTTGTCTTAGGTACATTAATGCTCTGAGAAGCTGTTTTATGGTGACATCTTTGTTAAAAGTAATGGTTAAGGGTAATGACCATGGTTGGTTTTTTGCCTTTTAACAAATAAAACATGCTCTGTATCCCCCTAGCAACATGTTTATGTTAATAATGTTTTAACTGGCCACTTTCATTTTTTTATAACACCTTAATTTCTAAAATGGATTATATGCAAATATGGCACTCATTGACCACTTAGTGAGTTTAAAAATAGAAGCTAATAGATTAAAATTACATTTTAGACCTATGAAATAAATCTCTGGCTTTTCCACTTCTGTCTGACATCTGCATGTGGCCCCTGGGATAGCTCTGGTGAAGAGAACATGCTGCTAATGGCCCTGGCGAATGAGTCAGACCAACCCAAGCTCAGAATTGCCTTCATATGGGGGATGCTGTCTGAGGCTGGGGTTTTCAGTTCTGTGAACATCTAACCAGCTAGAACACTCCTGTCCCTTCGTTTTCCTACTTGTCATTACTCAGGCTAACTGGACACCCTTTGTAGTGAGAATAAGGGTCAGTGTAGCCCAGGAGCAGAGATCTTCTCAGCATCTGAGGCGCAACAGCGTATACACAGGCAGGACGGTAGAATCCAGCCTAAACCTGATTGGGCCTTCTGTCCCAGGGGTGCCTTTGAAAGGCCCAGTGATTGCTGGTGGTCGGGGTCAATTGTGCAGCTGTCTTTAAAAGTGTCTCACTGGTGACCAGAAAGTTACTTTGTCAAAATGACAGATGGGCTAGAAGCCACTCCTCCTCCCTGCTTATTCCCTGCAATGTCAACTTCTGTTTACTCCCCAGAATCAGGAATTTTTGTAACTTCCAACAGAATATGGACTTTCTAGGGATGATCAGTGAAAAAAAAAATCTTTTATTTCATCTGCTTTGTGGTTTGTTGTTGACCCACAAGAATGAGGGGTGCTGGAGGATTTGGTGGGTTCGCTGTGGGTGTGGGTGATGTAGGAAGGAGATAGGTGCTGACAGCAAGAGTGACAGCCCTCTAGGGCTGGTCAGTCACACAAAGAAGTGATTTTGACACCACCAGTGGCCAACAGGATTAAGACATTCAGTTTTCATGCTCTTCTTTGGCAGAGAATCGTTTATATGCATAACTGAAAGGGTCTGCTGAATTCTCAGTCTTTTTATACCAGAGAGCCCTGCTTCTTATATTGTGGTGAGTAAGGAAAGGGACCCTTAAAATAATGTCTCCAGGTATCACCTTCCTTCTTGTTGTGTTGTCTGCTTTGTTGTAGAGTTACTCTAATTTATTAGACTCTCTCCTGTCCCCCCAGAAACTGATAAGGCTGGACAGTGCCCTCTGAGCCACAGATCCTGCTGGTAATTGGAATTAGACACCCCCCCATCCCCCACCCCATGTGGTCCATCATCTTTTCACTGGGTCAAAAGAACTCACAGAAAGGCATAAGGATCTTCATAGTATTTCATCACCCCTTTCTTTTTTGTTTTCTTTTTGGACAGGGGAAGAAGCTGATTCATTATTTCCCATGTGCTGAAGGGCGCCCAGCAGTGTAAAATAATCAGAGGTGTTAGGAGAGGTCACGGGGCCACTTGTACATGGTTTCGTTCCTTTGCAGGGCTTCCTTCTCCTGGATCCCTGGTTTGCAAAATCTTCCCAAATCAGAAGTTTGCAAAATCTTCCCAAATCGGAAGTTTCTCTGCAGCACCCACTTCATCCCACATCCCAGTTTTTGGATGGGGAGGACAGAAAGGGAGACCTGACCATTTGGACAAAATAAAAGAAGGACGTCAACATTTATTCCTGTCCATTCGCATACCTGGCTCCTGTCTGCTGGCAGAACAGGACACAGTGTACCTTTCGGTTTTCTAGTCTGCTTCTGGGAGCCACGTGTAGTGGCAGGGCTGCATCTGCAAGGGGCTCACAGGGCTGTCACTGGCTGCTTCCTATCCAGTTCATTTCAGTTACATGAATGTGTACTGCCGACAGACCCTTTGCTTATACGATGTACAACATAATAAAAAACAGGCCGTGCTACTTTCTTTGGGCTACTATTTTTATTTGGTGGTTATTTCTTTTGTGTTCTGCCATCTCTAATGTTTTGGTTCTATTTCAAAATATGATTAAACAGAATGAGGAGCTGTTTGACACTGCCCTGTTTTAAATCAGAGTTTGTACTTGAGCAGCTGGGACATTCTAATGGCCTGTGTTTCTTTGTTCTGAGAGTTCCCTGAAACGGCCAAAAAAAAAAAAAAAGCCAGACCTAAACCCTTAAGCAGAGTAAGACCCCAAACAATCCCTCCAACAAACTAAAGACTGGGTTTTTTAAAAAAAAAAAAAAAATTGAAATGTTAAGTAACTTAAATATATAAAAAAGAATTTCTTATTAATCCCCCGTTGCTTCTGTTGGCACGTGTCATATTTTCAAGGTACAGTATCAGGAGAACACTGTCATTTTGTGATGTATGAGGGCAATATATCATCAGCACATCGTCTTTGTAGAGGATATGGGTACTAAAAGACACGATTCTGGCCAGACAGAGCAGCAGGGGGCCTTACTTCTTTCCTCCGCCCGCCTGCCTTTTTCTTTAATCTCCCTCTGTTTTGTGTTGCAGAGAAGTGAATTTCTTCATGGGATATGACTTGTTGCAAAATAATCGGGGGGCCCCAGTGGGCTTCATAAAGTCTTTTAAATGGTCGGGCTTCAAGGGCAGCTTTGTTCGGAGTTTGCACTGTTAGCTGGGCCTAAGGAGGCCGTGTTTGCCAGGGCCCAGGTCTCTGGGGTAAAGGCTCGCTGAGCCTAGACAGGAGAAAAAAAGAATAACACTCCCAGATGTAGTGCAATGAATTGCGTGATGTTCTTACAAGATATTTTAACATTAAGTCTCTAAAATTATGGCCGTGGGATGCTGTGAACCTCCAGGGAGGGTATTGCCTCCTGTGCAAATGGCAAATGGAAGAAGGGTTGAGAGGACGCAGCGGGTTTGAGCCCAGGTTCTGGTCTGTCTTGCAAATGAACTGGTGCTCAGACTTGTTTTGAGTGGAGCCAGAGACATAATCTGTCTTTCCTTAAAGGTCCTATTTTTACTTGTGTGTTCAAAATGAAACCATAAAGCACGGAGGTTTATAATGGTCTGAAAATGGGGAATGCTTAATCAAGTTCTTAGCTGCAAGGAGAGAGGACTCCTCTTAGCCTTTAAGACAAGTTATATATTATAGTGATTAAGGCACAGACTTTGATATCAGAGAGCCCTGAGTTTGAATGTCTGCCTTGGCTGGCTGTGTAAACCTGGTGAGCCATTAAACTCCCTGTGCTTCAGTTTTCTTACCTATAAAATAAGAGGGTGGTAAATTGGTGCCTTCTTCAGGCTTGTGGCAAGTGCTAAATGACAAAATACACAAAAGCATGTTCAGTGCAGTCTGGCACCTAATAGATTTTCTAGAAAGGTTGGGTGCTATGCTAAATTAAGAGTTCAGCATCTTGCCTGCAAAACTATATGCCATTCACTGTTTGACTCCTTTGATCAGCTTTGTTTGTGGCCTTGACCATGGAAGGGATTTGCAAAAGTCAAGGAGGTTGGTGGTGCAGAAAGAGCTGGAAATGCAACTTTAGGATAAAAATTGGAGGCACGTAGTGCAAGGGCTATAGCCAATTTCTCCCATTTCTTGTGCTGAGCTCTACTCAGTTTGTAAAGAAGAAATTTTGGGAAACCATCTGTCTCCAGTGGGGGAGTTTTGGTTCCTTTCCCTTTCAACTTCCGTTTTCTCACCTTAGAAATGGTTTCGTTAGTTTTTTTTTCCCCCCGAATCCTGTTGAGCTGAGACATGACCCAGAGCCTAATACTTTACACTTAGGCTTTGTGGTAGACCAACTAACTGCTTTTACTTTTTTTCTTCAAGCTCTTTGGGGATAAGAGTTATGGAGAAGTCAATTGTACTATCAGCAATGAAGAACAAGCAAGCAAAAGTTTAATTAAAATAATAAATCATCAATCAAATTTAATACTGCCATTGGCAACCAGTGAGCTATCTCAGGGCCCCTCCCCCAGCCTCACTTCATTATTATTTCTAGGAGACAGAGCAGATTTTGTCCAAAGGAGACAGGCTGGAGCAGGTATGAGCTTGCATTACCTCCTTGAAGGCTTATGCTTGCCTGCAAAGGATTTCCCTGACCATGCATTTCAGAGAGGGAATCAATTTATTTTCCCATTTTTAGTGATCAGAACTGCTGATGAAAAATGGACTCTGCCCATTTGGGTCTTTGGATGTTTCCAAAACACTTCTTTCTTCTGCTTTTGCCAACATTTCTGTGTTTATGAACCATCAAGGCTTGAAGTCAGGTCTGCTTGCCCAAGTCCAGGCCCATTCCTTCCATGACATCTTTCCTTACCTGTCTGACCCAAGTAGCCCATCCTTCTGAAAAATTTCCAGACTAGATCAACTATATGCTCATCTATTCCCAAAATTTCAAGAGTCATGTCAAAGCTGGTCTAATTCTCATATTATATATCTGTAAATTTTAATGTTGTGCCTTAAAAACTAAGCTTTCTGGCTGGTCTCTTAATCCAGGCTTGGAAACCATGTTCTGTGCTCAGCTCCATTGCTCGCTAGCTCTTTGAGGGACCTGAGATACTTAAGTTCATTCATTGTGTACCATTCCTCTCTGTCTGCAAATCGAAAGAATTCTGTAAGGATTAATGAAATAATGTCTGTAGAGCTCCTTAGAAGAAAGGTGCTAGGTAAACACAAAGTATTATTCTTCTGTTTATAAGAACTGGTATGATATTGCGTAGGAGAAATTGGGACCCATGTTCAAAAGTATCATAACATTCCCTTTGGCTCTTTCAGGGTCGGAATTGGGTTACAATGGGGTACTTCAAGGAGAAGTTAACCTGTTTAACTTCATGCATGGGGAGACCAGAAATTCCAATGAGAATATGCAGGCTGATGTTGGATCCATTTCTTCTGGTCTCCCTTCCTTGGGAAATTTGACACAAGACATTCATATTCCTAAAAACAAATTCCTATATGAGCAATTTGGAGACTCTCCACATGAAACACTGTTGTGTGTGGGCTTCAGATAAGTTCTCTAATATTAAGATTTTGATTAAGGGTCAAAGACTCCTATTTGTGCTCACTAGCTTCTCCTTTAGTGCCAGAAGTTACGCTGCAGCGTTTGCATAATCAGCTGGTGTCCAATGTCTTGTTTCCCTTGGGAGCTTGTATGTTTCTAGAGATAGGAACCTTGCAGTCTGCTTCTCTCTCCCATAGCACTGAGCACACATGTGCCAAGTCTTTGGTGTCATGGCTGTTCAACCCCCACTGCTGAGTCCCTACACCTTTTAGAGTTGCTGGGCTCAGGCATCTATCCCTTGGTAGTAACTAATAACAATGGGGATGAATGTTGGTCCCTTCTAGTGAATATTTGCATTTGGGTGGAGAATTTTTTTTAAAAAAATGCTGCATTGTAGTTGTTTATAATGCAGGGATTTGTTGTTACCTAATAATATAGCAGTATAATTTGGCCACTATTACTTCTTAGCACTTTCCACCTTCCTCCCTGCCTCTGGGTGGAGAATTTTGAAGGCAGCAAATTCTTTTATTTATTTATTTATTTTTGGCGTGGGAGTACTGGGGATTGAACTCAGGGGCCCTTTACCACTGAGCCATATCCCTAGCCCTATTATGTATTTTATTTAGAGACAGGGTCTCACTGAGTTGCTTAGTGCCTCACTTTTGCTGAGGCTGACTTTGAACTTGCAATCCTCCTGCCTCAGCCTGCTGAGTTGCTGGGATTACAAGCTTGCGCCATCATACCTGGCAGCAGCAAATTCTTTAAGTCCCTTCCCCAAACATGACTGACATGATGGGGGAGGGGTTAATATGTGTATGTAAAGGAGAGAGGGGTGGAGTGAAGGATTTCTAATTTAGGAAAGAGCCACCTCTGCTCATTTACCACATCTAATGATTCTACCTTCTCTGTGTCCTTCATTGATGTGTTGAGTATTGTTCATTTGGGCAGAAAGGAATGTCATAACTTCACAGCTTTCTCAGTTTTCTGAGAAAGGACCTACCTGGCATTTTGAATTTGACTATTTGCCAAGACAGCTGTTTGCCTTTGAGGCAGGCTTTGCTTTCATAGGGGACAGGGATGGAAGGAAAATTATGCCATCTCCAGGGGAATAGACTAGTGTGGACTGCCACCTTGCTAGTATGGCTCATTAAATGAAGGATCAGCAGGCAAGGGAATGGGTATTTTCAAATTAAGTTTTTTTTTTTCACGAGATCTGTGATACTGTCTCATAGTCTAAAACAATATCTGTCTGTGGATGTCTCTCCTTCACCACTCACATCATATTAGCTGCTGTGTTTTTGTCTCCAGATTATTAAGGTATTTTAAAGCATAAACGACAGATCAGGTAATACTTTCCATATTGCATAATAGGATTAGTTCTGGAAGAATTAAAAAAAAAATCTTCAAGTCATTGGCTGGTAATATAATAAAATCATCTCAAAAACGTTTTTGTCTGGTGGAAGAAAGCAAACAGAAACATTTCACACTGGTGCTTTGCTATCTTCTGCACCCTTCTGCCCAACCCTCAACAGGGAGAGTTCATTTCCCTCCCCACCAGACACTGAAAAATGCTCCTGAGGTGGGAGCCAGGCTCAGGGCTGCAATTTTTAAAGCCAGGGAACTCTGTGCTGCCATCTAGTGGCAGGTCTCAGATACAGCAAGCCAGCCGCCAGAATCCTGCTTGAACTTGGCTGTGGCTTCAGTCTGTGGTTTGGCTCCCATCCTTACAGACCTTTGTTGCCAGCCATGTAGATTTTTTTTACTCCTTTCCCCCTCTCCCCTTTACTTTTGCCTGTTGGCACTTCATTTGAGGTGTCTCCAGAGGATACATTTTGGGTTTTGGTGTATGTGGTCAATGTTAGGGTATCTGTTGTCTGTCTTTCAGAAAGGAGACAATAATACAGAGAGACACCTTTATTAGCAGGCAAATCATGGCTGGCTGACCAGAAAAAGTGATTAACACAGAGAGGAGACTGAGAATGGAAGATGAGATTAGATTTGTCACTCCTACTGTAGTTAGTTTGATTTTTTTTAGGTTTTCATCTTTTTCCTTGAATGCAATTTTTTTTCCCCCATAATTTCTGTTTGCTTAGAAATAGAGAGACTCCAACCCTAGCTGGAATTTGGGGAAAACTGTTTGAGGATACCAATCTTGCTTTCAGAGTTATGAGAGACACTTCCCTGTCAATGTCCAGATTGGAACCACTTTTCTTGCTACCAGAAGACAATTGGTGTCTGTTGACTTCCCATGGCTGGTGAAGATGGAGATTCTTGAAGTTATTCTTTTGGAGAGCTCAGGTCACATGCATGGAGCCACCGGGAAGATCTCAGTCTTTCCAGGGTCCTCAGGGAAGGGACATTGTTTTGTTCTCTGTATCCCAAAAGCTTGGAAATTACAGAAAGTACATTTAAATAACAGATCTCTTCCTATTTGTAGTCCAGATCCGCCTTTTGTGTGTTTCCTAACTTGGTTCCTCATCAGTAAAATGGGGATGATGTGGAATTTTTGGTGAAGGAATACATACGAGATTCTTAGCCTCGAGCCTGAACACATTGTAGAAATTGTACCTTGAATGTGAGCCAGTGTCAGAAAATGTTTCTTTAATGAAAAAGTAAACTGAGTGAACTGTGACCTGGAGCCACAGTGATTGTTTGGTGTCCTCAGGACAAGGTGACTGAGGAGATCAGAGACTCCTGGAGGTGTGGCTTTGTGTGTGTCATTCCTCACCAGGGCCAGTGGCTCGAAGATGTGTGTTTTTTTCTCTTGGCAAAATCAGGGAAGTAAGGGAGTGGTCTTAATTAACCTGTGTTTAAATTTACCCTGTAGCTGCTGCACTCAATTAAGGAGACAGAGGAATCAATCTCCAGTGATTCTCCAGACTTTTGATTTTTTTTTTCCATGAGGGCTGGAGATTCTAAGCATATCTTCATACCCATGTCAATCAGACACCAGGGAAATAAATGATCAGCTATGGCAGTTCCCTACCAACATGACCTTGTCAGCATTTAAGAAACTAAGTGTAATCAGAAAGGGGAAAAACTCCACTAAGCCTACAGGTTTAGTTTTGTTCTCTCTGTCCCCCTCTCTTTCTCTGGGGTGTGTACAGAAAAAAAAAATCCAGATGTGAATCTACAAACCATCTGGTTAGAATAACTTTTGTGCTGGACTGTAATTACAAGCTATTTATTATGAATCTTGGGATCCTGTTATAGATTTTGACTGACTCCCAGGTTTATAATTTAGCAAGGAGTTCCTATGGAAGAATGTGTGCCTTCTTATTTACCAGATCCCAAATTGCATCTTCACACCACTCTGACTGCCACTGTGCCTGAGAGCTTTGAACTCCCTGTGCCTGAGGAATCTTCCTTTCAGGAGGGAGGACCCGCACTTCTGGTGGCCCTTCTCTAAGGGTGCAGCCAGGCTGGCTGAGTGCATCAAGCTGTGGTGACAAAGTCTGCTTGTGGAAGAAACTCCTGTCACAGTCAACCTGGAGTGGGGCAGTCTGTGTCAAAACAGGACTTGTAGAAGCTGCACTTGTCAAAGCAAACTCACCCTTAATAAGGCCCAGCAGCCTGTGTGTCTGACAGTTATTCTTGATGATTTTGGTGAGAATTAGTTTGATGATACTTTTAATTTTTTAACATAGATCTCTTTAATTTAATATCTGACCGTCACTATGTTATGTTTGTTATTTGAGAAATGTTATTAAAAAATAAATCTATGGGCTGCAACTTACAATTAGCTTTGATACCACCCTCATTGTAAAGAATCAAAGTGAGGGAAGGAGCTTGGAGCCAGAACGCCCAGTCTGTTGTTCAGAGGAAGAGTGGACAGCTCCTTCACCTCCTCACTCATTCCTAGCCTCTTCAGGAATAAGCATACTCTCTTTAGAGCAGTAGTTCACAATCCAGGCTGGCCTCAGATTACCTGGGAGTTGGAAAATACACTAATGCTTGTCCTTAGATGACAGATGAGATTCAAGGGGTAGGCCGCAGCTTCAGCCTTTGTTAAGAACTCCATGGGGGTTTCTCATTTGCAGTTAAGGATGAAGACTACTGTCTCACAGAATCTTAAGGAGTAAATGAGGCTAACCCCAGGAAGGCACTTCACCACCAGAAAAACACCAGAAAACACCAGCTACCCCAAAAACAAGAGAGAGGAAGGGGGAAGAGAGAGAGAGAGAGAGAGAGAGAGAGAGAGAGAGAGAGAGAGAGAAATTGCTTAGAAGCCACACCCTCCAATCCTACCAGTAAATGATAAACGCAGACCATCAGCAACAACAGCCCTACAGGAATGGGGTTCAGGTATGGGCAGTGGATTGAAGCTCAGTCTCTGGGTGGTTGGGCAGGTGCAGGGATAGCCTCAGGCTGTTTACATGGGTTGTGGTGGGACTCAGGAGGTCTTGCAAAATCATATGGCAAGGAAACAACAGAACTAATGCAGGAATGGAGCTGTTGGAAGGTGGGCCCTGTCCTCCTAATACCCCCTGACCCACTCAGGGGAGCTGTGAGGGTTGAATTCAAGATATTGGGGTTCTGGGGCTCACAAAATATCTGATGAAAAGATAGAGGGTGACAATCTGGATTAATCTTAGAATTAGACCCTGGGAATGTATCAGAGGCCAGAGAATTTGATATAATGTAGGTGATAAATTTTATCTTAGAACAATAGCCTTGGGGACGGATTTCAATATATGGGCTTGGCTTAGGCTCCCAGCCTTCAAGACACACACACACACACACACACACACAAACATACACACACTCATTCACATTTACACATGCACACATCTTCTTGGTTCTAGACTAGAGATGGTGAGGTGAACTCTTCCTTGGTCTCTAATATTGAAGTGTGGGGGAACGTTTGTGAGTCTTCTCAAGTTCACCATCAGGGTTGAGTTGGGATTCCTTCAGTCCATATTCCAGGAGGGATCTAGGTTTATTTTAAGGTGAGCAGAGCTGGCCAGTTGCTCCTCTCCAAGCTACTCTCACACCAGGCAACGGAGTTGGTAGCACCAGCCTTAACCCAGGTTAGGGAGCCGTGTGCACACATTTGTGACATTAAGCTTGAGTTCCACCTCTCCCGTGGTGAAGCTGTGTCAAGTTGGAATAGTCTGAGAATCTCTCTGAACAGCAGTTTTCTTATTTGTAAAATGGGGATGATGACAAAATTTACCTCATAGGACTGAAGTAAGAATGAAAGCCACAACACCTAGTAAACTCTTATTAAGACTCAAATCTCGGTGCAGTTCTGTGACATAGTCTTTTGGATTGTGTGGGCGCACTCCTACAGACAGGCATACACATCATGTTTGGATCTTCTCTGAGACATTTTAACAGCTAACCTTTCGGGATAAAACCAAAGATGCAAATGCTTACCACACTTTCATTAGCATAAGTGCTAATGTAACGCAGCTGTCCCACGGCTATAAAACACTGACGACTGTGTCTCTGCTTGGCATGTGGAATATTATTTTTTCTCTTACTGAGCTGATTCAATACTCAACTTTGTCATTATTTGAGTTGGAACTTTAGATTGCTGCATTTTAATGCACTCAACTATTAAGGATTGTTGGACGGCCATGAGAAAATATTTTTGTTCTCACGATGCAGTCCTGGCCCAGGTAGCCCAATGGGCAAAATATGATTTACACAAATATTATCATTTCTGGAGTGTGTACTAAAAGGAAACCTTAGAATGCAGCTGGAGAAAGCTTCTCCCTGAGCATTCGGTTATCTGGGCAAAGTTGGCTTTTACAGAAAGGGCTTTTCAGCTCCTCTCATCTCTAAAAGCCCTGTGCTTTCCAAAAGTCCCATGGTCCTGGATGGATATTTCTGTTTCAGAGAGAGAAAAATTCTATTTGCTATCACAGAACTTCTTGCTAAGATGAAAGCAAGATATAGAGGAAAACTTCTGTCATGGGTTAGGATGCTGGGAACTCTGTTTGAAGTTGATTTCAAATATCTCTTGTTTCTTTTTTTTTTTGCCTAGAACAAAGAAGTGACGTGTAAGAGAGAGAAGTGCCCAGTGCTGTCCAGAGACTGTGCGCTGGCCATCAAGCAGAGGGGCGCCTGCTGTGAGCGATGCAAAGGTGAGTTCTCTCCTGGCTGCTTTCTCTTTTGGCTGTGACTTACATATTTTTATTTCTCCTTCTCTCACCTTCCTTTTTATTTGGCTCTTGGCTGAGGTGCGGTCGGGTATTGGAGGGAAGCTGGGGTATGCCTGCATATGGATTAAGGGACTGCCTGGAAGGGGACTCCCCGGTGAAGGAATGAAGGTACAGTGAGCATCTGCATACCGTGCTCATTTTCTAAGGCAAGTTGTTGACTTGTCAATGGAGAAGATGTAGTCATGATGCCGGTGCATATCCGTGCACAAGCGCCCCAGCGTGTTTTGTCAATAGGTTTTGACAACTTGGTTTTTCCAGGCTCTGTGCTCACCCTGCCCTCCTCGGCCAGAGGAGTTCTTAAACCTGAATTTTACCCCTATTACATTTTTTTTCTTTCCTTCCAAAATTAAATCTCAGTCCCTTTGCTTGTTTGTGAAGCAGCTCTGAGATCTTCTAACTCCAGCCTCGGTTCCCGTCCTGCTCCGGCACTCCTGCTCTGTCTTGAGGGCTGTTCTGGTGGCACCTTGTCTTAGCTCAGTGCAGCCCCTTCCTCCTACCCTGTCTGGAGGCTGCCTATGTCCAAGGCCATCCACCCTCATTCCACACTCTTCAACTTTTCTGGCATCCAGAAGAGGACACTTTAGTGATATGCTTTTCTTTCTTTGGTATCTCACTCGTGTTAAGGAGATGAGCAGCTCATTGAGGATGGGATGGGGGTCTTGACATTGTGCAGTGTATGTGCAGATAGTGCACCACCATGAGGCGCACCCAGGAGGCCATGTAAAGGCAGGAACTCGGGGCGTGGGCTCAGGAGCCATGCTCCCAAGTCAGAACCCTACAGTGCTGGGTGGAAGTGTTCCCCAAAATTTCATGACCACTTGGAACCTTAGAAAAGGTGACCTTGGTTTGGGAATAGGATCTTGCAGATATAATTAGTTAAGGTGAGGTCATACAGGAGCAGGGTGGGTCCAAATCCACTGTGACCGATGTCTTTATAAGAAAAGGAATAGACAGAGACAGACAGATACACTGAGAAGAAGGCCATGGGACCAGAGACACAGATACTAGAGTGATGCTGCTATAAACCAAGGAGTGCCTAGGGCCAGGAGAGGTGGGCAAAGGCCAGGAGGGCCTTCTTCAGATCCTGCAGGTAGAACACTGTGTGCTAGAACCTTGATTTTGGACTCCCAGTCTCCAGAACTGTGAGAGAATAAATTCCTGTTGTCTTTATTATTATTATTATTATTTTTAATCAACTGTAAAATAAGCATACACATTTATGGAACACAATGTGATATATCCATATATTCATTCAAAGTATAATGATCAGATAAGGCCAATTAGCATATCAATCCTTTCAAACATGCACCATTTCTTTGTGTTGGGAACACTTAAAATCCTTTCTTCCAGCTGCTTTGAAATATATAGTAAGTTATTTTAACAATAGTCACCTTTCTGTGCTATAGAACATCAGAATGTATTCCTTTTGTCTAACTGTGCTTTTGTACCTAATGGCCAACCTCTACCTATTCCCCTCCCCATCTTTCGCAGCCTGGATAACCCCATTCTACTGTCCAACTGTGTGTACCACTTTTGTGGTACTGTGTATGGAGCCACTGGAAGCTAACTAACTCAACACCATTACCATGAGAGCAGTGGAGACCTGGATCCTCCCTTCCCCCATTTATTGCCTGTCAAGTGAGCATAGTGACAGTGTTATAGGGAGTTAAAGGAAAATTAGTGCAAAATGTTTTTTCTCTTTGCACACATTATCACTGTGTTTCTTTTCCCAATGATCCCTGGTACATAAGGGAACTTGGGCTATTCTGGTGTGTCAAGCAATAGCCCTCCTCTCCTTCTCATCTGGCTATATCCATTTTATTCACCCTTTTCTTCATTTACCCTAGTCTTCCAAGGGAAAAAAAAATAATCCAAGACAGACACATTTTCTGAGCATCCTTTTGGATGATCAAGATAAACCTTTCTAACTAGATAAGCCTTTTCTAATTTATCTAGATCCAAGAATAGACCAGTGAATTCAGCTCCCTGAGTTCTCGTTAGGATAGTAATTTCAAGGCATCTGTAGGGAGGTCAGGAATCTCTACTCACTCTGAAGTGGCCCTTCCTGACAGAGACCCTGAAGGCATTTGACTTTTCAGGGGCCCTGGGTGAGGATGCTAAAGGTACTTGCTTTTCTCTCTCTACTTCACAAAACAAGGCTTATCTCATGGGTTTTAGAAAGCACAGCATAGCTGGTCACTGTGGCACACACCTTGCAGCAGCTTGGGGGGCTAAGGCAGGAGGAATGCAAGTTCAAAGCCAGCCTCAGCCACTTGGCGAAGCCCTAAGCAACTTAGCAAGATCATGTCTCAAAATAAATTAATAAAAAAATAAAAAGGGCTGGGGATGTAACTCAGTGGTTCAGCACTCCTAGAATCAATCCCTGGAACAACAACAAAAAAAAAAAAACAGAAAAGAAAGAAAGCATGTTGTATTCATTTATTCACTCTTAGGTATTAAGACTACTAGGATTTTGTTTCATTTATGTTTTTCTGATTAGAATAGTTATTACTGCTTATATGAAAAGCTTTGAAAAAGAGTCCAAACTATAGAAAAGCTGATATTACTTTTCATCTCACCATCCAGAAACTAACAATTTTAACTTTTGGTAAATTAATATAAAAAATTGTTAATATTTGGTATATTGATTTTTGTATTTTTCCCACATGAGAGTATTTATGTCATTGATATCTTACTAGTTGTATTTCTTCTTCTTCTTCTTCTTCTTCTTCTTCTTATTATTATTATTATTATTATTATTTTACAGATTAATGTTAGGGTATATCATCTCCATTTATCTGGACATATTGTTCTTAACAGGTACATACATAAGATTCTGTTGTGGGAAGTATTAGCAATTATTTGATCATTTCTAACCCAATTTGGGGGCATTTAGATTGTACCCTGTGCTTTAGTCTTGAACAAAGGTGATGATAAGCTGAAACTAAAATGCATTGTGCAGCAAAGGAAGAGTGATCCCAAAGATAGTCTCAAGAGGGCACTGAGTGTAGTGCAGATTTTGGTATTAACTCAGAGGCCACTTGGGCTTTGGTCACCCATGAATCTGGTAAACCCCTCCTAAGCTTTTGTTATCTTCTGTTCACAAAGGGAAAAACACCACCACCACAACAAATCATTAGTATGTTGCAGAAATTCTGAGCCAGTAGCAGCTGTGTTTCTGCTAAATTTTCTAACAGGCATCTACATGCTAACATTAAGGGTTTTTTTTCTGTTTTTAATGGAGTGATTCAATGGGGAATCATGCTAACCCAGAAGTTTGCTGATAATATTTTATTTTAGAACCAAACAATCTCTAGGCAAAGCTGCCAAAGGGTCAAAAAATTTAATCAGATATAGGAATAATATATAAATTAAATAATTTATAAATATAATATGCAATAAATTTTTCTTAGCAAAAAAATTGAGAGTCTAATTTTTTTTTTTTTTTTTTGGTACCAGGTATCAAACTCAGGGGCACTTGACTACTGAGTCACAACCCCAGCCCTATTTTGTGTTTTATTTAGAGACAGAGTCTCACTGAATTGCTTAGCACCTTGCCCCTGGCCGAGGCTGGCTTTGAACTCACAATTCTCCTGTCTCATCTTCTTGAGCTGCTGGGACTACAGATATGTGCCACCGCACCTGGCCTTGAGTGTCTGATTTTTCAAATCAGTTAACAATGGACCGACATTTCCTGTATTCTGAAAGGCAACTGCATTCAGAGTGGTTTTGAAAGCTGCTCCCCAGGTGAAGTGGTCAGGCCTCCTGCAGAGATGCGCACAGTGTGTATCTAACCTAGAGAGATGGATGGGTACAGGGTTTGGGTCTTTCAGGCTTCTTAGAGGAGCTATAGTGAAAACTTTAATTGCTTCAAGTGACCCTTGAGGACTGTTTCTTGTGGTCTGTCATCACCCCTCCCCACCACCGGGAATCATGAATATAAACATTCTCAAAATGTAATGTGTCATGGAAGTAGCTGTTACAATGCAAATACCTGGGCCTTGCCCAGTAGTAATTATAGTCACCAAGATGGTCATCTTCTTTGTTGAAATAGCAGAGGCAGTTCTCTGGGACTGTGTACTTGGAGCCAGGCACCAGTATATGGGAGGCGCTACCTGAGCTCCATTTTATACATGAGCAAATAGTGTCATTGAGAGGTTTATTCACTTTCCTAAGATCACAGAGCAAGTAAGTGACAGAGACAGGGACAGCTCTAGGTGGTCCCACCATCAATCTTGTAGACGTGCTGTATCAGGAGCTCTGGGCCTGGGCTCTTGCTCTACATTTTCAAGTCTCCTTTGAGACCCTGGGTACACCGAGGCTGGAGGATCCTGCTACCAGATAAAGGAAGGGGAGAAGAGCGAGGTTGTTTATGAGGAAGAAGAAGAGCCACATTCTGTGGAGGCTGATAGTCATTATCTGTCCTAGTCAGCATTTTGGGGTGATAAGTCTCTTTGCTTTTGTAGCTGGGAAACTGTTTGTTTCCATGACCCTTTGTTTATTTCTTTTTTGAAAATTGTACGTAATTAGAATGATGATACAAGAATCAAGCCGAGCATACCCTAAAAGCTGAGAAGATCGAACTCAGATGTTGATATGCTGCTGAAGCTTAGGCAAAGTCTTTTTTAGTTGTTCAGTTGTGTAAATAAGTGGAAGTAGGAGAACTTGAATCCCAAGAACTGGCTAACCATTTGCCATCATCTTTTGGGGTCTTTTTCTTTTCTGACTTCTCTCTTTCTCTCCTTCTCTTTCCTAGCACAGCTATGTTTAATTTTAACTTTCATTAGATAACCACTACATTAATGCATTACCACACCAAAACATTTTGCCAGGAAAGGGGAAAGAGAGTCCTTTTTGAGCCTAAAAAAATGCAAGAAATAATAACTGTCAACTGCTTAGAAATAATCACTGTCGTCAATGTATTATATCTTTCCCAGGCCTCTTGTAGTCATATATATAATTTTGTGTGTGTGCTTTTATTTGTATGGAAATGGAATGAAACTACATAGTCTTTTGCAGTTTGCTTTTTTAAAATCTCCAATAATATGACTTAGGAATTTTCCCAGGCCAGTTCATGCTTTTCCAGTTGTTTTATGGGTTCCATAGCTTTGATGTGCAATAATTCATTTAACATCTCCCAGACGATATATATCTGGATTTAAGACTTTTCTAAGCAGCATGGAGGCCACCTTGCCATGCCTGCTGTGTGCCTACATGTGTCTGTGAAACTTGTGACCAAAAGTGGTGTGTGTTGTGTGTGTGCATGTGCGTGTGTGCGCTTGTGCGTGTGTGTGCATACATGCGTGTGATAAGTGCATGTGTATGTCCACGTGTGTGTGTGTTTGTGTGTGTGGTATATGGTGTGGGTGTGTGGGTGCATGCTTTAAATTCTGATGGACATTATTAAAAGGCTACCCAAAAGGTAAATTTTCCTGTCCTATTCTGTTGAGAGTTTTAAAGTCCTTTCTCCCTAAAAGATGATACACCTGCCTGTAAAGCTTGCCAGATTCCCTTGTTTCATTCCATCCAGCTGATTGCCTCAATTTAGACCACCACATTCACACTCTTATGCCAGTTCTCTGCTTTTCTCTGTATCATGAGGGATATTTTCCTCCCCTCTTTCTGTGGGTGAGAAATGCTATCAAGAGCCTCACTGAGGGCCATCATCGCCCTTATGTTTCCCAGTGGGTTGTAGAATGCACCAACTGTTGTCAATAAATTGAGACTTGAATGATGCTGTCTTCACAGATTTGGGTTCAATACTGCAGAACTGCATTCACAGAATTGAACAAATTTGGAATACAGGCTAGATGAAGAGAGGGACAATGTTTTACCATCTGTTATTCCTAAGAATGATTTTTCTTTTGAGATATACTATTATTATCATCCTCATTCTTTTCATCATACAACACACTCTGCATTTGAAAGCCTTGGAAAAAATTCAGAGGCTACAATTTTTTTCTGTTTGTTTTGCTATATCCATTTGGGGAAAGTACAAAGAGAAGAAGGCATATTATTTTTCTCTTTCTGCACTGTCTTCTTAAGAAATTTGGGCCATTTGAAGTCTCTGTATTAGTTCATAGTTGTATTTCTGCTTACTTCTATGTATACTTCTTCTAATTGGGCCACTTTTTAATTAAGTGCATGATTTATTTATGATTATGTGGAGCCTCACTTTATTCCTTTAAATAGTTACAGAAGTTTATCTGTATTGTGCATCAGTCATATAGGGTCACAGAGGTCCTGATAGGTTTTTAAGAGTCATTATCTTTCTTTATTCGAGGTCAGGCTGCTGGTTAGGCACACAGCTTCTCAGTGCTGATGCTGTTGCCACAGGAACAATAATCTTATAAGTTGGGGTCTCCTTATGGTGTTCTGAAAAGTGTTACCTGCTTGTATCTCCCAAGAGCTCTGATCTGGGGCTCACAACAGTCATGGGCACTTGACCTGACATTTCATGCTGTTGAAGCCCTGCTGGTTGAGAGGTGAATATCTGGAGTATTTTAAAGTCTTTTCCCCCTGTTATCTTCATGGAAGTACCAAAGCCAATGTTTCCCCCCATTGCTAGATACTAGATTAGCTGGTTTATGCTCATCACTAGTCTTCACAGCAAGGAGGTAATTTCTTTATTTTTTATAAATGAGGAAACTGAAGGCCTAGGGAATTTGAATCATTCGGTTACCAAGGTATTAGTTTTCCAAAGATCAAGTGGAAGGTGTTCATGTCCTCAAGGAATTTGCTCTACTAGGATGCACAAAGAAACACCAGCCAGTGGGGAAGTTGTCCAGGGAAGGCATGCCAGAGTGAGGAGGAATAGGGAAAGAAGATGCTCAAGGGCCACAGATCTGGGAGATTCTGCAAGGTTTCCAAAGAGGCACCATATTTCTATTATCAAGTTAAAGCGAATCAGAGCCATAGAGGAATCAGAGCCATGGAGGCCTGGTCTGGAGAGGGTTCCCAGATGCAGGTCATGGTACACATGGAGGCAAGAAATTGTGCATAGACATTATGTAATTATTGCATCCCATGTCACCTAGGGAACATGTTAAAGTAAAAAAAAAAAAATTGTTTTGATTACTGATTGTTTAGGGAAGGGTCAGACAATAAAATGACAATCCTATCCTAATTTCTGCTTATTTTTTTCTGAAATAGATGTTGATATTAAAGAGAAGGTAGTAGAGTAGACCTACTTTAGGACAACTCAGATTTCTACAAGTATTCTTAGAAATTTTTTTTGTGTGTGTTTGTGTATGTGTGTATGTTTGTGTGTGCATATGTGTATATTTGTGTTCTTATTTGATTTAATCAGATTGCTCATATGTTCCATTTATTCATTAATTCAATAAGTATTTACTGATCCCTGTGCCAGATTTTAGTGGGATAGTGCTTCTTACCAAATTGCTCTTAACTTTTGTGAAGCCAGAATATTCTTTCAAACAAAAAATAAGTATATTATAACTAATTCCTCTCAAATAACTATGTCAAAGTACTTTTGAGATTATTCTTATGCTAATAATGGTTATAAATTTTTATCCAAATAGCCTAATAACTGGGCAAAAGATTAATCTAATTTGAAAAGACTCAATATTGTTTGATGAAAACAAATGAGATCATTGGGAATCAAACAGACAGTTTTGGCAACTTTTCTATATTTACTTGGACTGAAAATCATCTTTTAATTTGGGGTTCTTTCATGAACAATAAGGTATTTGTTATCTGAATATATGTTTGTTATTAGAGGATCATAAATGAGTAAGGTGTGTTTCAAGCTGTATAGGTCAAATTCCGTTCTCTTTCTTCATATAGAACATGAAATATTAATTGTCCACAATACTTTGATGAAAGATAGAAAAAAATTAGTCTTTTATTTGTCAAGTGGGGTTTATTTTCTATAAGATCTCTTATCTTTGATTTCATTGTGCTTTCTCTTCTATTTTGGTTGGTTGTGACCCCATGGCTTGCATTTTCTAATAGTTTTAACATATATTTATTTATTTATTTATTATTGGTACTGGAAATTGAACCCAGGGTTGCTTTACCACTGAGCTGCATCTCCAGCCCTTTATTTTAATATTCTTTTATTTTGAGAGAGGTCTCACTACATTGTGTAACACCTTGCGAAGTGGCTGAGCCTGGCTTTGTGATCTTCTTGCCTCAGCCTTCCAAGTTGCTGGGATTCCCTGGTGTGCACCATTGTGCTCGAGTAGTTTTAATTTTTATATTTTACTTAACAATTATCCTATGATGTTTTGTAAAATGAAAAGAAAGAAGTAAAACATCAGTTTTGCACACTAACTTCCAAAATCTGGCCAACCATTAGGGGCTCTGATAAACAAGAATTAGCCACATGCATAGGGAATTTTAATTGGGCTCATTTGTACAGAAAAATTACTGACTAAAGAAAAGAAAACTATGAATAATGGTGATAGTTTTGGTGATAGGTTGAACATTATTAGTTTTAGATTGTAATTTGTACAATAAAAGATTATGAATAAAGAGTCTTTTCTCCATCCTTTGAGAATGACCTGGAAGATGATCATGCCTTTCAGAATATTGCTATGAGGCTATTTTGGAGGGAACCAGACCCTTACCATCTACAGGAATAAACATTTTTAATAAAAAATCTTGTATAAGAATAATCATGCTCTCCGTGTTAACAGAGTAAACTGTCCTATTGTTTAAACATTTTAAGATGAAAAAGCTGAGTTAGCTGTGTGCCAACCTGGCTGTTTGCTTTTAACCAAACTTGTTTTGGCAATCATAACTGTGTATTGTCTGTTGCCTCCATAAAAGTGGTTCTTTCCTTAACTTCTGCCTTCCTTCCATTTAGACATGACCAAATTCCTTGATAATTATTTTATATTATCAGCCTGGATGATGGCTTGCCTCAGGTTTTTGCATCCCAAATGAGTACAAACCCTCTTTTGGATCAAAGGTCTGTCAGTGGGATAAGAAGTAGGAGACCCAGAGTCAAGAGGACTCCAGAGATATAGCAGGGAATAGCATCTGAATGAGAGTTGTTTCAGTAGCCCTTGGTCTTGCTACCCTCTTCCTCTTCCAGCAATTTCAAAGGCCATTTGTAGGCAGAGATTTCTGAAGGTGATTGAAAACAACACATGGTTGAGGAGGCGGTAGTTTCTTACTAATTGACATTTAAATTTAGGGGAAACCTAAAATTTAGTTTTTGATTAAATTTTTCTTTTATTAATTTTTTTCCTCTTCAGTAACCACAACTGTCATTGCAGCAGTGTTCCAGGGAGATACTTTGTGACTTAGCTTTTGTAATTAAAAAAAAAAAAACAACTTTTAGAGACGAGGTTCTGCCCAGACTGGTCATGAACTTGTGGGCTCAAACAGTCCTCCTGCCTCAACCTCCTGAGTATCTGGGACTACAGGTGTGCACCATTGCCAGGTTCAAATATTTCTAAACAGATAATGCACACCACACTGTTAAAATGTACAGAAGTGTCTATAGTAAAGCAAGGTTCCCTACCACTCTTGACTTCAGATACGTTGTGTCTTTTCTTGGAGTCAACTTCTGTATAAGTTTATTGGGATCCTTCCAAGAGAAGTTTCTGCTAAATTTACTCCAAGCTGTTTTAGTGCTGACACTAACTTGTCACTTTAAACTTATCTTGGGAAATTACATTGACTCTCCATCATTGAGATACTCAGTTTGCAGTGTTGCTGTTATTTTTTTTTTTACCAGTTTTTGGAGCTTTAGAGAATTTCTGATGCACTTCTTAATGAAAGTGTTAGTCTCTGGAATTCCTGCATATATATTTTAATGATTTGATGTAAAATATAACTCAGTATAACTCATTTTATCTACCCAGCACCAGAAATTTGAGTGGGGGTCATTAATATGTTTCTAAAGACAAGAAAAAACAAACTAAAAAACAATAGGGATTTCTTTTTTTTCCCTTTTTCCCTAACTGAAAAAAGATGTATAAAATATTATAATTCCTAGATTGCTTACCCATAATATAAACCAGGCTATTTTGGCATTTAAATAAAAATGACCCTATTTATTTAAAAGGACCTTGTTAACATTAAAGTCATACTTTACAAAAATCTGCTTTTGTTGTTAAAAGTGGTAAGGAAACTTAAAATAGAGATCAGCTTTCCCTGTCAAATTTGCCTCAACCCATTTTCTCAGGGGTTTTGTTTTTTGGATTATGTAGGATTTGGGAAGGCAGTTTAAGTGGAGAGTTTGTGGTTGCCTTTAAGTTAGGAGATTAGATTTCTAAGGCTTGCCGCTGACTTTGGGTGCATCAGTTTTCATTTTCCTAAAGTGGGCCAAGTTGAGAATGTTCTTTGCTATGCACAAAGAACATTGTGCGACTCTGTTCTCCCTGTTATCTTCCATGTAAGTGCCTGATAGCCTTATCAGCACACAGCAGCCACCAGCCTCAGAGCTGCCTTCTGTTGCTGAGCTTGAGATTAATTTTCTATTGATGTATAGCTGGTTATGACAACTTATTTATTATTTCATGGCTTACATAGATTAGGATTTGGGGCATACTTAGCTGGTCCTTTGTTAGGCTGCAATCTTGGTGCCAGGGAGGTCTGAGTTTCCTGAGTCTCAGAATCCTCTTCTAAGCTCATGTGGTTATCAGCAGAATTCTGTTTCTTGCAGCTATAGAATAGCTTTCTTATTCAATGCCAATAGGACAGCCCCTCTCTGACTTATAGACCCATGTTAGGGACTCACCTATTCATCAGGCTCACTTAGGATAATCTTCCTTTTGATAACTCAAAGTCAAAACTGATTAGGAACCTTAATTATACCCATATAATTTCTTCTCTTTTGCCAGTTAACATAACCTAACCACATATGACATTGATCAAATGCACAAGTCTGGCTCATATGCAAAGATGGGATTATACAAGGTAGATATTTATCAGGGGTTGGAAATCATGACTTTGGCCCTTTCTTCAGATCTCACTTTAGGCATTGCTTCCTGGCACCAATGGACACTTGCTGTAGAACTAGGTATCTCTTCTCTTCACTAGCCTTTGATTTTCTGGTGTTCCCAGCATACTGGCAGTTCTGTAAGGACAGTGACTATAGTTTTCTCAGCCCTGCTACCTGTGCCTGGCATATGCTGAGTACCCACTGAAGATATGTAGGAAGAAGGGGACTAGAGAAAAACAGGACATAAGGGGCCAAGGGGCCAAATTCCAGTCTTTTTAGTTCAGTATGTGTCTTCAGTATTAAGTGTACATTTAATGTGTTATTACTGGCTTCCTAAAAGTTGGGAGAGAATGATAGGGAGAGCATAAGAAGGGATAAGTAGGAGTGAAGAAAATGACTGAATGCCTGTCAGTCAGTCCTGGGCTTTTACTGTTTTTTTTTTTTTTCCATTGAATTTTCTAAACTGTAAAAACAAAAATCCTTACAACCACCATGGTCTAAGTTTATTTTCACCTGGCAGTGGCTGTTGAGTATTTTAGTGCTAATTGACCTAGTGTTCACCTAAGTGTAATTGTTTCATAGGTGCCTCATTGAATAGTGCAAAGTTACTAGGTAATATTCTGCAATTATGATTTCAGATTTCCTAGGTACCATCATTTTTATATCATACCTGTTCTCTTTTTATATCATTGTGTAAAATGCACCCTTAACTTGGCTTGGGGGTTTCTGCAGGTGTTTTTAAAACAATACTATGCCTGCTTATAATGCCCCTACTCTAAAGAGTAAACTGCTTAGCACTTTCAGATGGTTTTCCCCTTACTGTCTTATATTACATTTCATTGTAATATAATATAATATAATATAATATAATATAATATAATATAATACTTTTCTCAACCTGAGAAAAGTAAAGCTAGGTGTTCTGAATGGGAAGTTGGGGTACAGCATCAGAAAGCACAGGAAAGGAATGATTTGATGTAAAATATCCTGCAATCTCTCTAGGTTCTCTTTTAATTGCTGTTTAAGTTTGGCAGCTGTGAAATTGAAAGCTTGTCTGTATATGTGACATGTTTCTACTTATGAAGAAGCCTGAGTGTCCAGCTAGCTATATTAATTAAAAGTATTATTATGCTGCGATGGTAGCATTCCTTCTAGACTATCAAAGAATAGGCTCACAATCTATTCAGAAATTGGTACATATTTTTATTTCTTTTAACATCTAATGTTCTAGATCCCCTTTTGGAGAAGAATCTCATCTAGTGTGTATTTGCTTAGAAGTCTGTCTGCTGAAGAGGCTGGTGTGTAATAGGACTATATGATAATGAAGGTGAACAAAGCACATTGGTATGTTTGTGAACTTGAGTGCCTTCTTCATTCAGGGTGAGCCTGTTTACACCAGAGCCAGCTCCTTATGTTTCCAGGAGTGTGGTGGTTAAAGGCTCATGATGTTTATCTGAAGACGTGCTTGGGCATCGACCAGCTGTGGACGACTATGTGAGACAGCCCTCTGACAGCCCAGGAATGTCTGGGCATTCTCAGAACCCATTCTTTGAGCTTCTGTTTTATTGGGCCCTGGGGACTGTGGCAAGGCCACCCTGATGAGGCTGTGAATGCAGAAGCAAGGATAATAACTTCCAAGCTCCAGAGGCAAGGCCATACTGAGGTGCTAAGTGCAAAAGCCAAAGTCATATATTCGTATTTTTATTGTGAATTGTACAATAAAGATTCTCAGTTATTCAAAGAATGAAATGAAAGGGGAAAGGACTTGGAAGTAGATATGGAATAAGTTGTTGACTCTATCACTTCTAGTTACTTGACCTTTACCTAGCCACTTATTTCTAATCTTTGGTTTCCTCTTCTCTAAAACATAGAGGCTAGACCAGATTTGTGGATCTTAAACCTACTTTAACCCCAGAATTGTCACAGCTGCTTGAAAATATTCAGATACCTGAGACCTGCTCTAGACCATTTGAATCATAATCTCCAATGAATGGGCCCAGGCATTTGCATTGATTTTATTGTGGCAAAATATACATAACATAAAATTGACCATTTTAGCTTCTTATAAGTCTACAATTCAGTGGTATTAGGTACACTTATGAATGTGGTACACCTGTTACCATTCTTTTTCGAGAACTTTTTCACAATCCCGAGTTGAAACTTTAACAGTAGCTCCCTCCAGCCAGTGCCTTTTCTCCGTAGAGAGCCAGTTGTTAAGTATTAGCAGCACACCACTGATGACATGCCAGGTATTTGGTATTTTTCTTCTTTTGAACAAATGTCATTCATTTTCTGGTAACATCTATTCTACTTTCTGTTTTGATGCATTTGTCAATTCTAGCTACCTCATGTAAGAGGAGTCATGCAATATATGTCTTTTTGTGTCTGGCTTATTTTAGCATAATGTTTTCAAGTTTTTTCCATGTTGTGGCATGTATCATAATTGTATTTCTTGAAAGACTGAATCATAGTCTACTGTATGTATGTACCACATTTTGTTGATCCATTTGTGCTCTGATGGACATTTGTGTAGTTTTCATTGGGCACCTGTACTCTTAATTGATCCTGGAACGCTTGTTCTCTTGGTTAAATTATGTGTTTTTGTATGCCAGAGTTAGGAGAAGGAGGACCAGTTATACTGAAATAACTGAAAAGATGTGATTGCTCTTCTTATGTAAGTTTATCTAGGTATATGGGATAAACAGCAGGGCCTCTGATGCTAATAAATACCCTGAACTCTAGCCAAATGTTCATGTTCTTCTGTTAGGAAGGTGAAAGGTTTTACAGAGACAATAGCATCTAATTTTAAAATAAATACAAGTCAAATATACCTGATCCAAAATGCTTGGAAACAGAGGTGTGTCAGATTTTGGATTTTTTTTTTTTTAGGTTTAATAATTTTTGAATATATATGAGATAGATCAGGGATGGTACCCAAATGTAAACACAAAATTTATTTTAGATTTTATATGTAAATTATACACATAGCCTGAAGGTAATTTTGTACAATATTTTAAATGCTTTGTGTGTGAAACAAAGTTTCATGGTGTAAAATTTCCTTCTTGTGGTACCATGTTGGTGCTCAAAAAGTTTCAGGTTTTGAATTTTGGGAGTAGGGATGGTCTATCTGTGGTTCTGTATGTTGATATGCTCGAGTGTTTATCTTTGCAACTCTGTGCTCACTGACAGCACATTAATAGTTTGAAATCAACTGTGGTAGGAGTATTTATACCTTGGGATTAGAAAATGTAAAATCAGTGCTTTTTCTCACTACAGAGCCAGTTATTAAACATTAGCAATACGCCACTGACTACATGCTGGTGTTTCATATTTTCTTCATTTTAACAATTTAACTGACAAAACAAATACAATTTAAGAAGAAAAGTCTTTGTTGATAAGCTAAAATTAATGAATCAATGATTCCTCTCAGATTCAGAAAACCTGAGACTGAAGGTCCAGCTTCCACCTTGGCTTGGGTGTCGAGTGGGCGACGTGTGCCATGTGGAGATTTGTCCCTATTCCTCTCCCAGTTTCATCACATGAGTCAGAGATTGCTTTTTTTTGGCCAGATATTTGGCAGTCTGAGTTAGGCTTTTTTCCATAGGTTAAGGTACTTGTCAGTTTTGTCCTGTTTCTAGAATGGGTGAATTTTCCCTACCCATGTGTGTTTCAAACACATCAAAAATCCCTCTCTGATTCTGTGGCAAGAGACCAGAGGGGCACCACACAGCTTCCCTCAGACTGTGCAGATATGGTGGCCTGTTTAATCAGAGGCCTCTTCTGCTGGCCACACAGTTCTGACATCATCTCAAGCACAGGAAGATTAGCTTAAACTTTCTAGAAACAAGCCCAGGTAAAGGAGGTGCGGATAAGAGGATGAAGATGGGTGGTACGCATCTGCATTTTTATAGCCCCTAGGGATACCCTTAAGTCCTTGGACTGCTCCTTGGCAAATGCTTCCCAATATTTAGGGTAAGACTTGGCAAACATAAGCCAGCTTCATCTGGCAGTGAGAGAAGTTCCTGAATGATGTTTGGATCAAGCCTGATCTCCCATATAAATAATTTTTTAAAAGGTATGAAAAGGTGTGATATCAATAGAGGTATTCTGCAGATATAGACAAGCTTATTCCAAAATTAACATAAAAAAGCCAAGAACCTAGAGTAGCTGGAACAATTCTGAAAAAGAAAAAGAGAATAAAATGGGTCGAATCAGTTTACTTATAATATGACTACAATAGTAGCTGCTGAAGTAATTAGATATAAATAAATAAACAAAATAAACCTGGTCTATGTGTTATACATAATATAGATATCAAGTCAAATTAATCACAGACTTAAATATGAAATGTAAAACAAAAAGTCTAGAGAAAGCATGTCAGAGAAAATATTTGGGATCTAAGGTTGGGCAAAACATTTTCAGACTTGACACAAAACCATAAGAGGAAAAATTGATAACTTGAATATCATCAATATAACACACATTTGCTCTATGGAAAACTTTGTGAATAGAACAAAAAAATCTAATTAGAAAATGGAAAAAAGCTATAACTAGACATTTCATCAAAGAGTATATATAATGTATGTTGATATGCTTGAGTGCTTATGGCAATTAATCACATGAAAAGATGCTCAATATCATTAGCTATTAGGAAAATGCAAATCAAAACCACAATGAAATATCACTATTTACCCATCAAAATGGCTAAAAAACCCCCACACTACCAAATGTTACTTAAGATGTGGAGAATCTTGTACATAGCTGGTGAAAATGTCAAATTGTTCTGTCACTCTGGAAATTAGTATGACAGTTTCTTAAAAAAACAAAAAAACATACACTTACCATATGACTCAGCAATTGCATTCCTGAGCAGTAAAACAAAAACCAGTGTGCACGCACAGTCTTATACACCGATGTTCCCAACAGCCTTACTTGTATAAGCAAAACCCTGGAAGCAACCCAGATGTTGTTGAGTGGGTAAATGGTTAAACAAGCTATGGTACATCCATACTAGGGGATGCTGCTCAGCCATAAAAAGAACAAGCTATTGATCCATGCAACAACTTGGATGGAGCTCAGAGGAACTATTCTGAGAGAAGAGTCAATCTCAAAGACTACACGCATATGATTCATTTAATAGAACATTCTTGAATAACAAAACTGTAGACATGAAGAGCTGATTAGCGGTTGCCAGGGTTTAGGGATGGAAGCATACAGCAGAGTGAGTGTGGCTATAAATGAATAGCCTGAGGGAGCCTTATGGTGCTAGTGTAGTTCTATGAGTTGATGGGTTATAAGAGTCTACATATGATAAAACTGAATGGAAACACACACACACACATATGTATGAAACTGGTAAAAATCTACATAAGCTCTGTTTAAACCTAATGTAAAATCTATATTAGTAGATTTTATAAGTTTCCTGGTTTTGGTATTGTACTGTGGTTATACAAGAGGTTAACACTGGAAGAGGTTGGAAACCTCCCTTCCTTCATGAAACCTCCTTTCCTTTGTGAACAGAAAGTCCATGTATCTTCTGGTGAATCTATTTTAAAAATGAAAAAAAAAAAAAAAAAAAAGAGGCTGGGTGTGGTGGCACATGTCTGTAATCCCAGTGGCTCAGGAGGTTATGGCAAGAGGATTGCAAGTTCAAAGCCAGCCTCTGAAATTTAGTGAGACCCTCAGTGATTTAGCGATTTAGTGAGGCTCTGTTTCAAAATAAAAAAATAAAAAAAGGTCTGGGGATGTGGCGCAGTGGTTGAGTGCCCTGAATTCAATCCCTGGTGCCCCCCCCCCCCCACCGAGAGAGAGAGAGAGAGAGAGAGAGAGAAAGAGAGAGAGAGAAGGAAGGGTAGTAGTTCAACCATCCCCAAGTACACTAAAGGTTACATCATGTTATGTATTCCCAATATATAAAAATCACACAGAGCATTGCCTTAATCACAGAGGGATTATTTCACATGTGTGCTGTGTATGACTTATTTTTTATGATCATCAAAGTGATATTTACTGATGTTTAAAAATTACTTTGGGAAAACTGAGGATTCCATTCATGACTTTTTGTGAATTGTCACTGAAAGGCAGCATGCCGTCTCCTCAGGGTATTGTTTTTCCTCAGGAAGCCACCACTGTCTAAGTTCCTTCTGTATACCCATAGAACCCACGTAATTCATGGGTTTGGCGTAAGACAGGCAGAGCGGCTGCTTGACTGGGACAAAGTCATTCTACTTTTCTCAACCTTGATTCCTTGTTTTAACAATGTAGGGGTAAAATGTTGTCTGTCCTGTGGGGCCTTCCATGAGAATAAAATTGAACCCTAGGCAAAAACCTCAAGTACAATGCCCCACCTGCAACAATAGGCAAGGATTTTAATTTTCTTTCTTCTTTCCCATTTTGCCTATTGAAGATTTTTTTTTTCACATAATGTTTTTCAAAAACAATTTTTGGAACTCATCTTTGGGAATGGCCTGTGGTGACATTTTCCTGTCCACATTAGAAGGTCAGTCTGGGGGCTTGACGGGACAATCACTCATGGTTGTGTTACTGGTTCTCTTTATCTTTGCTTAGTGCCAGCTCCACCTGGTTCCTTCTCCCTTGCCTCTCAGGAAGCAGTGGGTGCTGGCTCCCTGACAAGGGGCTGCTGAGGGTGGCGTGGCTGCAGCAGGGTGATTCTGTCCAGTGAAAGGAAGAAGGACTCCCATGTTTAGAATTATTTAAGGTTAGAACAGGTCAAGTGCAAGAATGATGGGTGACTGGTTTGTATAAAGAAAAAAAGTTGCAAGTATTTTTCTCTCTTGCAGTTTTATTTCATTATATTAATCATATTTAAAAGTTCCAAAGCATATTTTGTTCAATAGAAGCCAAATTCATTTGTGATTCATAGAATCTATTTTATTATCTTATATCAATGCCAGATATTGAACATATTATATTGATACTATGAAGTTATGAGATCATAAGGCACTATTTCATCACTTTGCTGTCTGTAAGAAATATACAGATCAGAAATACATGCAGGTCATGTGGTGGTTTTGTGTCCCTTTGTCCTGGTGAAGTGAGCTGGATTTGCACTATGCTCATGGGCTATTTCCAGGTATTTGGGCTTTAGGCATTAAAAAATCATCAAAAATTAAGTAAAATTGCCTTTTTTCCATTTTTATTCTATTGTTGATTATTTCATTTTAATTGTATGTTGAATTCCTAATTGGAATACAGAACAAGAAAAGCTATGAAAAGAATGTGTGGTGAGGGGCATACACTACTCTTTTAAGAACTCAGTTCATGAGCCTGATTTCTTCTCTTGGGATTGAGGAAATGGTTTGGCTATAAAATTCCCATTAGCCCAAAATAAGCAAAATTGCCTGCAGGATTCATGGTAGGTACAGCCTTAAAGAGTAATAAAAGCCTGTTTTAAATGAACTCTTAAGGACACAATTTAAGCCCTCAAATGGCTAGTCAGATTTTATGTTTATCCCTTCTGATTGTACTTCCATATGTTTTTGGAGAACAGTGTCTGAAAAGTGGTTCATTAAAAAAATTGTATTGGGCTTGGGGAATTTGGGGTTTATTGACCAAGTCCAGGGGTAGGGGTACCCCATCAGGGCACCCGGAAGCTTGGAAGAATGGCAGGCCTGTTTGCTCTCTTTCCCTATGTCATTTGGCATGAACTGATTTCAGAAATGCCAAGTTTGGTTTAATTTAAGTAAAGATGACTGAGTGCTAATCAATACAAAACAAAACAAAAACAAACAACAAAAGAGAAGTAGAAACTAGTGGTTTGGGGACAAAGTGGATTTGGGGAAGAAAAGTCACCTTTTTGAAAATTAGCTTGTCTGAATTTTTCCAAGGTTGTTTTACTTTTCTGGAGATGAAGGTGATTTGGGCCTATGTGCCCAAGAGGAGAAGATGAGAGGTCATTCAGAGAATGCTGTCTTCTCTATGTTCTATTTCTACAGTTTGCAGGAATGTGTGTTGGTGCTTGCTTGCTATTTACTCCCAGTGAAATTAAACATTTATTAAGTGCCTGTTACATCCAAAGTACTGCAAGGGACCTGGAAATTCACATTGTGCATGGAGAAAGTGCATGGAAGTATGACTGGTCAGGGAAGTTTAAAGCATGATTTCCTAGAGGCTATGACCTTGAGCCAAGTCTTGAAGGATGAATTAGGCAGATGAGAGCCTGGGTGACCTCTGTGTCTCTATGGGGGCTGGGAGGAGATGGAAGGAATGGATGAGATTTGTTTGTTTGTTTTTTTTTCAAGAAGGGACAAGCATATGCAAAGTCGTAGAATGAGATCTTCTGACCATATTTGGTGAAATCCTAAGTGCAGATTATAGGCAGTGGAGACAGTTTGAGTTTGGGAGAAGAGGTGAGTTAAGGTCAGGCCTGGGAGCTTGTATAATAGGCCATCCATGTCTTTGGGTTCTGTTCATGTGAATTCAACCATCTGCAAATTGAAAATATCTTTAAAAAATTGCATCTGTACCGAATATGTATAGACTTTTTTTCCTGTCATTATTCACCAAGCAATTAAGTATAACAACTATTTATATAGTAGTCACATCATATTAGATATTTTAAGTAAGCTAGAGATGATTTAAAGTATGTGAGAGGGTGTGTGTAGGTTATATGCAAATATACACCATGTTTTCTGAAGGGAGTGTCTGTGGATTTTGCTATTCTCTGGGGTCCTGGAACTATCCGTTATGGATGCCAAGATGTGACTGGATATACCAACAAGTTTTAATTTTAGAGTAAAGGTCAGTGGTTTTCAATCCCAGCTGTACATTAGATTCCTTTTCCCACTTCCTATTTCTAGAGATTCTGATCCGATTGGTCAGGAGAAGAAGGATTGGGGGGTTGGTACATAGTCTACATCTCAGCCAGGCTGAGCACCATCCGTCATTGATAGAATTCGAGTTAGCAAATGACATAATAAAATTTGGACTTGAAAAGGCACATGCTGGCAGCTATTGGGGAGGACAACTTGAAAGATACCATCTTTACCACACCAGGAAAAATATTCAGTGAGCTGTTGTAACAGTCCAGGTGAGAAATAACCTGCAGCTTATCTGAGGCCAGAATGGAGGGAATGGAAAGAATTGGAAGAGAGTTTTTAAAATGTGTGAGGGGGGTGGTTGAAGAAGAAAGGTGTGAGAGAGGTCGTATAAGATAAAGACCCAGTGTCCTTTGATTATGCACTTCGGAAGAGAACTGCAGCCTGAGAGGATAAGTTTCATGGGGATGGTGGATGGCCATCCCACAGTAGCCAGGTTGCCCGTTGAGAACTTGAACATGCATTCAGAAGCACGCAGGTTCATTGAGAAAGCAACCCCAGGAACCATGATGGTGTTCTAGGGATGAGGGAAAGGACTCCAAATGTAGATTGGGGACACACTGTGAGGGACTTTGGGTAAGCTACCGGTGATGATAACTTCCAGTTCTTTGCTCTAAGGCTCAGGTTAGCATAAGCAGTGACAGGATTTAGACTAGAAGGGCGAAACCAGGCACATTTAAGACTTGTTCAAAGGCCAGTGCCATTTTTTATGGTCGTGATGATTTTCAACAGTTATTTTAACAACAGAATGATGAAAATGTGTGGTATTCTCTCTCCCTTGGGATATAATGTGGCCACTGCAAAAGGTTGCAACTAATAGGAAAAATGAGTTTTATTGTTTAACTGTGGATTCAATTAATTTGTCTTCTTCCTCTTTCCATCGCCATGTGTTTTCAGAGATGACTGGTTGATTAAGCAGAGCTTCTCTACAAGAGCATGTCTGCTAAAAATACCATGAAGTTCTTCTTCACTCTGAAAATATTTAATCTAAAAAGAGCCCAAATGCATATAAAAACAAAGTATTACTAGTTTAGGCTCATTTTTGTATTTTTTTATTAAATGAAGATTATTGAACTCTCCATGATGGTTTAAGTCAGTATTTCCTAATCTTGGCACAATTGATATTTTGGGCTGGTTAATTCTTTGTTGTGCCTTGTCAGCTGTTCAGTAGCATCCCAGGCTTCTACCCCACTAGATGCCTGGAATATCCCTAATCCTCTAGTTGTGACAACCAAAAATGTCCCCTAACATAGCCAAAAGTCTCTGAGAGGGAGAAGGGGTGAGAGGCAAAATCTCCCTTGGTTTCAAACTACTGGTTTAAATATAGTGTGATTTTATCAGAAAATAACCACTTCTTCCTTCTGTAGTACTAATGGTGTTATTGAAACTTGTGGAATCTCAAAAGCTCTTTGATACCAGAGGAAAAGTGAATGGGTGTTTACAAATTTTCTTGTAGAAAGTTTATGTAAATATCATTTAAAGAAAAAGGTTATGGTGGAGTGCACCTGTAATCCCAGTGGTTTGGGAGGCTGAGGTGGGATACTCAATAGTTGGAAGCCAACCTCACAAACTTAACAAGGCCCTAAGCAACTTAGTGAGACGCTGTCTCAAAATAAAAAATAAAAAGGGCTGGGGATGTGGCTCAGTGACAGAGGATTCTATAACTATTACATGTAATAATAAAAAATGGGCTTACATCATTTTGCATAGTCTTTTAAATTCAATTATTCTAGTAAGTCATCTTTATTATATTTTTCAAAGTATCAGTCTGCGTTGGATTGGAAAAACAAAAATAAAACTCGTCTTTCATGATAGGCAGTATGAAAACTCTACCTGGATATATGGTGGAAATTTTTCTTTGCCCCTCTTTCTATTCTGGCCAAAAAGAGAGTTAGTATATTTTGCCTCTGAGGCTTAAACAAAAAAGGAGGGCAAGGTTTTATGTGTGTACCCTGTGATCAACATAAAGTTGGTGACAAATAGAATTTATTACAAAGAAATTTACCTTATAGAAAATAAGAGGTGAGGGCTGGGAATGTGGCTCAAGCAGTAACGCGCTCTCCTGGCATGTGCGGGGCGCTGGGTTTGATCCTCAGCACTACATAAAAATAAAAACAAAGATGTTGTGTCCACCAAAAACTAAAAAAAAAAATTAAATAAATAAATATTAAAAAATTCTCTCTCTCTCTCTCTCTCTCTCTTTTAAAAAAAAAGAAAATAAGAGGTGATTTACTTCTGGAGTATATTTAAGTTTTTATTTGATTACTTACATCTTCATATAGTACGCCTTAGTGTCTTTCACTAAGATAACATGCTTATCTTTGAACATGAGCCCTAAGAGTGGTAATAACCTTTCTTTAATTATCTTATTTCTGAGAATCCTTACCTATGAAAGCTCCTCTGATCCCTGATGTACCGCAGTCTCCATAACTAGCTAATGCTAGTGAGGGTAGGGGAGGAAGGAAAAGGCGTGGATTTCCCTTGCTGTGGAGATTTTCCCAGATGTTTTTGAGTCTTTTTAGTAATTCAGAGTCATCCATCATTGGAGGAAATCTGTTACTTTGATTCAGGTTTGATAGATTGACGTATGAACAAGGGCAGTAAAGCAATGAAGCACTTCACAGTCTGACCTTGGTCTGATTTTCCAATATTGTTGCCCAGTTTTCTTCAAGTGTTAGAATATGGTGGAGGAACGATGCTTCGGATGGACGGTTATTTGAAGCAGAAAACACTGTTGGGTTCCCTGTACTGTGGACCACTTGTTCCAATCCCTTTAGATTCCTTTATCCCATTTAGAGTGGAATAATCCAGAGGCCCCTGTGCTGCTCTTGGAGCCCTTTGCACATGACCTGGCATCGGTTAAGAACGATCTTTTGGCCTGCACTTCCTCCCTGGGTTGCATGGGTTTTGTACAACACTTCCTTCTGAGTAAAAACGGCAAGATCTTTGCCTGCCCTATAAGCAGCAAAAAAAAAAATCACCCTTTCTTTAAGTTTTTTAATCCAGATGATGAAAATATATAGCATATTCGGAAACTCTACTGGCAGACTTGGCAGGCGTTTCATATGCACTTGGACTTAACATGAATTGGATTTGGTTCTCTGATTTCCCCGCCTCCATCTCTCAGAACAAGTTATTTATTATCTGAGTGAGTCTGTGTTAGTGGGTCAGACATGCACATGGCACGTCGATTGTAAGTGTGCTTGTTTGCTAAGATTTATGCTAGCCCCAATTGTTTTATATTGGTTTTCATTGTTGAAAATTTACTGTATTCATCCTTGGTTTGGCGTAAGAATTTGTAGTGTGCTAAAGTTTCCTGTGGTTGAATACTCTATCTCCGTAACACTTCATGCAAAGGAAATTAAAAAATATATAGCGAAAGCATTTCCCTAATATGTTTCCAATCAGCTGTGTACTTTAGTAATTTGATTTGTAGGAACTAGAGAGAAGAGTATTACCGAGCTCTGTTCAGTCATTCATAATTCTTTGGGAATTTAGATCATGGTTCTGTGTTTATGAAAACATCTACTGAAAATTTCCTAAGTCCATTATTATTCTGCTTCTATGCATTAAGTTTTTTGACCACGGCTGTATCTAAAACAACTCATGGAAGAAAGTGATTCTTTCCTCTTTGAAACAGAATGGAGGATGATTAGGTATCCAGAAGTCATTGCAACAGACAGGCAGTCCCTTTGATTTCTGTATTATCCCTTCTATGTGTTCTTTTCTATACTTTTTGGGTTAAACATTCTAAGCCTGGTGGGCTCCTGAGACTACAGTGACTGTTGGCATAGCAAATTGCACCTTCCCAGGAAGTATAACCCTCAGTGTGGAAGTTGCTTGTACAAACTAAATCAAGATTGAGGCTTGTTCTTCACAACATTATTTCTTTGACTTTATGCCATTATTTATTTGAGGAATCTCAATTAAATGAATTGTTCCCTCTTTGGAGCCTCTCTGGTCTTTTGACTTCTTTTTTTTTTTTTCTTTGCCAATGAATAAGTATGACTTTTATTTTGGCCAGTGAGTTAACATATAGTAATCCATACATTGGCAGTTTCAGATATATTTAATCTAATTCATTACCTAAGAGTAAAATAAAATTGAACCAGGGAACCATAGCTCTGCGAGCTAGGAGGTAAACCTTGGAAGGTTTTATCCAGTGAAGACAGTAGTTCTTATGTATAGAATTTTGCAATCAGTCTCTCTATTTTAGTTTTCTGCTTTAAGTCCCTGCCACATTTGAAACTTCTTTCTTGATCTTCAGCAATTTTGAGTTCCTTTGCTCTCATGTAAGATCACCTTTTTCATAGTGCTGCTTTTAGCTCTGGTATTATGAGAAGTAATAAAGTATGAGAACTTTGTTAAGCATAATAAAATCATGCATTTTGGCCAAGAGAGTTCATCGATCTGTGATGTTTCATTTGAAAACACAGTCCATGAATTAGTGGATTTAGTAGTCAGAGAATTAACCTAAGTGGATGCCAAGTAGGTACTTAGAAGGCTTAGCTGTGTCCTGGGAAAAAATAGCCGGGGAGCTGATGGTCCCTGGGATTACTAGTCTTATTGTAATTAGATATAACTTCTTTTGCTCCAAAGATAAAGGAAACACATGTTCATTTTTGGCCTTTCTTTTTCTTTCTGTGTTTCCCACCTAGGTTGCACCTATGAAGGAAATACCTACAACAGCTCCTTCAAATGGCAGAGCCCAGCTGAGCCCTGTGTCCTGCATCAGTGCCAGGTAATGTCCAGCTTTTTTTTTTTACTCACCAGTGAGGACTCCACAGGGTCCTCCTTAGCTCCCCCTTCCAGACCACACAGAATAAAACCCTCAAATGAAAAACAAAAAAGATAAACAAATGAAAAATCAACTGTATCCTTGTATGTATTTTACTGTGACATTCACCATAAGAAGACAGGTACAGGAGGGACATCGTATAGGACTTTTTTTTTTTTTTTTCAGAAAATACACAACAGAATTGTCCACCCTTGCTAAACGGTGCCTGGAAAAACTGCAGGAAGATGCATACATTCTTGGGGAAAATTCATGTCTTCCTCTGAAATTATCTTTAAGCAAAACATGAATTCCTCTTAGCAGAAAAGAGGTATTGTTAGATGGGATAGGTTTTCCTTCTTTGATTTAGAAAGATTTTGAGCCAGAGCCAATCCATAAACTGTATTAAATAGAAGCAACTGGTACACTGTAACCTCGATGATTTCAACCTGACAAATCCAAGAGCCACTTTTTTCAGCAACCAAGGGGCCCACTGTGGCTGATGCTTGCTGAATTCCAAAAAGAACAGTAATTCCATATGGCTCTAATCCTCACAGGTATTAAACACAGAAAGATGAACCAAAGGGAATCATAGAACTAAAATTTTAAACTGCTTTTCTTATCTTTAAAGGAATACTCTGATAAAAAATAATGCTCATTTACTTTTAATATAACTTAGAAATTTTCTGTGGCGAAGATGCTATTAAGTCATTGTATCCCAAATCCCATTTCATAATCTCAGGAAATGCATTTGCATTGAAAGGAGATTAAAAGGTGAGCACCACAAGAGATATTTCTCTCTGATCTTATCTTATGCATATTGACATTTAGTTTATGAAATATGAATTTTATATTAACATGTTCTTATTATATGCCCACAGCAAGCATGTTCATTCAAAAGACCTTCAGTTATTTATTCATCTTATTTATATAGTCATTTGTGAAATAAGCAGAAGGTAAGACAGCTGTGAATGATAAATTAATTATGTCAATAAATATTTGTTGAATTTTTACACTAGTTTATAAATTCAACCAGCTTCATGATACAGAGATAAGAGCAAAGAGTTTTAATAACACCAAAAGCTGACATTTCTTACAAACTTGCACCACTTCACCTCCACCTTGCTTTTTGATCAATGTAATTTTCACTCTTTGGCAGGGTGTTCTGGAAGCCTTGGTTGAAATGTTGGTTAAACAGGATAACTTTGCAGTCTAGTATAACATTTGTGTACAACCATCCCAGGTCATGTTGATCCTGAAGTTGCTTGTATCTAAAGATTTTCCTGCCTTTGAATGAAGACCTTGTTTAAATTAAATGGAGGGAGGGAATATTTTGTTGCCTGAAGAATAGATTACAAGCCATTATCAGTTATTAACATTAAACCTTCAATTGCCTATCATCTCTGGTTACTAGTCACTCAACAGGCTGCAGATAATTGATGCAGGAAAATCAAGTTATTATGGGAAGTCAGGAAATGCTGAACTGCAGAGTGGCATGCAGAAAGGGGACGTTACCTGCTGAAGATCAAATTTGTCTTTCATCTTCCTGTTTTAAAACTTTGCCTAAGCCCTGCTGGCTAGTGTGATGTCATTTCATTCAATAAGCAAAAAGGTGCAGGATCCTGTGAAGGAAGCTACATAGAGCTGTTCCTTTGCTCAGCTCGAATCTTCCCACTCTGCCACCTCTTGCTTCCAGTCTTTAGGGGTTGAGACCTCATCAAAGGATGCAGGAAATGATCTTCACTTCTCAGGCTAGTCTTCTTTTTTCTCCAAAGAACAGACACAATTGCAAACTCTATCCGAAAGCTCTTCTGAGGGCACAGAATCAGTTACAGAGGACACAGTGTAGGACAGTAGGTGAAATACAGGCTCTGCTGCTCACATAACTAGTTACTTAACCTCTCTTACTTCACTTATACCCTCTATAACTAGAACTCTCTCATTGGTGGTTAGAAGCAATAATCGAGACTGTCATTAAAAATGCTCCTGGTAGATGCCTATGTGTGGCTACAATTAGAGTCCAGACAACAGTGAGTTCACGGATTTCCTTAGTGTCTGAGTTGAATTTTGCCTCCTTTCTTATGTCCTCTGATGAATTTTTAATTTCCTAGTAGAAGAGGACAACCTGATCATCAGAGATGCTGGAAACGAACTTGAAGCCTCCATCGGAATTGCATACATTGAAGGAAATTTGACTTTGGATCATAGCTTTCTTTTTTTTTTTTTTTTTTTTTTTTTTTAGTACCAGGATTGAACTCAGGGGCACTTGTCCACTGAGCCACATCCCCATTCCTATTTTGTATTTTATTTAGAGACAGGGTCTCACCGAGTTGCTTATTGCCTCCATTTCTGAGTATAGTTTTGAATTCACAATCCTCCTATCTCAGTCTCCTGAGCTGCTGGGATTACAGGTCTGAGCCACCACACCCGACTGGATCATAGCATTTTTGCATTGCTTCAGTTACATAACCAAGACATGGATTTTTTTAAAAATCTTATCTATTTGAGAATTGTTCCTGTCTCCAAATGTGTTACAAACTACAATAAATCCACCTGGTCCTACAAATCTTATTCCTGATATAATATGATATAATATGTGCTACACATTTAGTGTAGAACACTCCTTGTTGGATTGGTACTAAATGGTGGCATACATAATGAAGAAAGTAGCTTAGTTGTCACTTGGTTACATCTGTCTTCAGCCTGTGCTATCCTCCCTTCAAAACAAAATAAAACAAATAAATACCAAAAAATCACAAATTCCTGTACAAAATGGGTAGAGAATACAGAGGAAACTCTTCAAAGACAGACTCTGATAATTAATTTTTAAAATATTTCAATTGATATTAAGATGATAGTAGAATCTCAAAATGAGTTTGCAAATGACACACTTGATTTCATGACTAAAACTTGAAGTCTCTGTTTAGACTTACTTAAATACAAACTTAGAAACTGTTTTGTCATATCTCTTCATTTGATATGAGAGAAAACCCAACCCCAGACTGTGTGAAACCAAGTTACATTTTTAAGATTGCAAAACCAGCCTTGTTATTTCTAGAAGGGTGGTCAGAATTTATCTGGCTCTCTGAATGCTAGCCTGGGTGTTATGTGTGTACTCTGTTCCTCACAGTTAATGGCTTGAAGTGTAATAATAATGATAGAAAATATAACCAGTACTGAAAACAATTGTGAGTGAGCGGCCAGACTGTCAGGTACAGACTGATGGCAAGAAGGCCTTAAAATCTAGACTTAAAAGAAAGCAGGCAGGGCCGAAGAGAAAGTGCAAGAACAGGAAAAAGAACAGGAGACAGGATTTGCACTCTGAGGTCCACAGAGTAGGTCAGGGTGAATGGCTCTTACCTCATGTGTGCCATGTATCTATCTCTAGGCCTCACACTCACCCTCATCTTGTACCTTTCCAGTTCTTCTCCTTCTTCATCAGTTTTTCATTGCTGTGACATAATACCTGACAAGAACAACGTAGAGTAAGAAAATTTAATTTTGGGCTCATAGTTTCAAAGGTCTCGGTCCATGATCAGCTGACTCTATTGCTCTAAGCCTGAGGTGAAGCAGAACATCATGGTGCAAAGGCATGGTGGAGGAAAGCTGCTCAACTCATGGCAATTAGGAAGCAGAGATAGGGATAGGAAGGGGCCAGGGACAGATACAGTCCCCAAGGTAAATGTCCAGTGCTTACCATTACCAACCATGCCTCACGTGCTCACAATTACCATCCATAGGATGAACTAATCCACTCACAAGGTCAGAGCCCTCACAAATCTGATCTTTTCACCTCTGCATCTGGCTGCATTGTCTAAGCTGAGCTTGGATGTTCCAGTTCCAAACCATAACACCTTCCTTGATTACTTTTCTACGATATTAGCTCCTCGGTAGGACTCCTGGGCTGACTGATTTGGGACATTCTGTTTTGCAGGAAGGTGTCGTTACACAGTCTGAAGTACGCTGTGTTGTTCACTGTAGAAACCCTTTGGAGCATCTGGGAGCCTGCTGCCCCACTTGTCCAGGTAATGTTCTCAGGAAACGGAAGGCTGGAAAGCTCTCTGGTGCAGTGCAGGAGTATTGAAATCTGTCTTCTCTCAAGTATGCATGATCCCCACCCCCCACCCAACTGGGATTTTCCTCACTTTACATCTGTGTACCTGATGGACTTAAAAGAGCAAGCAAGCTCTTTTGCATAGAAATGTCTGGTTGGCCTCCTCTGTGTGCCCAGTATGAACACAACGTGCTGTAGGTCTTGGCATGTGGATTCTCAGAGGCCTGCTTTCCACTCCACAGGGCCACAGGTAACGCTTATTTTGGAAAGAAAGGCTGTGGCTTTCACTTGTTTCCAGAAATGTCTTTTTACTGCTTCATATTGCAATACGTTGGCCAGAGCTCACCCGGGTGATGAGGTGACCAGATGTTTTCTGAAAACTGAGAGCTGTGTCCCTAGTGAGTTTAGCTTAGGGTTTTGCTGGTCTAAGTTTTCAGTGTGGTTCAACAAGTTGGACCCACTGTCTTTTTGAGAGGACACAAATGAGAGGACACTGGCTAACTGAGAGCAAGGATCTTCCTTTTCTAGTGGCTGGGAATGTTTCCTCTTAGTTTTCTGAACAGGATTGCAAAGGCCTGTTGCATCTTTTCTTGCCCTTTCATATATGCCTGGGGATTTTGAGGTGGGAGAGTTTTTTTGATCTCTTAAGTTGCTAGCCAAGTGTTTCCAACAGGTGTTCTGCATTTTGGGTCTTCTCTGAGCACTCTTCCTTATTGGTGATGATACAGCTACTACCCTTTACTTTGAAAGGTTCCTCTCTAGAGGGTCCACTGTTCTTGGGACCTTCCTGTGAAATGAGAAGGCACATGGTGGGATACTGTGCAGAAATGAGCTAGGCTCTTTCCCCTCCATGTGGTAGAGCGGAGCTCTTTTTAGAATTCAGTCGGCAGCAGAATACAACAGACACTAGTATGGCAATATGTAAATCAATGGATGTGTAACTGATGTGAGTCTGCAATCTGTATACGGGGTAAAAATGGGAGTTCATAACCCACTTGAATCAAAGTGTGAAATATGATATATCAAGAACTATGTAATGTTTTGAACAACCAACAATAAAAATTAAAAAAAAAATAAAAAAAAATAAGTCCTTAAAATATATTTTGGTAGATTACAAATAAAAAAAAAAGAATTCAGTCTTTTCTCACCTCCAATGATAAGGACAGCCAGTGTCTACTACTTCTAACCTTCCTTATATCTTAGAATGTCTTTATTCAGCTTCCTTTTCATACTAGATTTCTATAAAACATCAAAGTGATTCTTTCCAAAATCTGTTTTTTTTTTTTTTTTGGATACTGTGGATTGTACTCAGGGGCGCTCAGCCACTGAGCCACATCCCCAGCCCTATTTTGTATTTTATTTAGAGACAGGGTCTCAGTGAGTTGCTTAGTGCCTTGCTTTTGCTGAGGCTGGCTTTGAACTCTCTGTCCTCCTGTCTCAGCCTCCTGAGCCACATTCTTAAATGTCTATGGGGTCTTTGCTAAGCTAGAGCATAGTTCTCTAGGCTCCAAGTTAGAATCACCTGGAAAAAGTGAAGGGAAAGAGAAGCTTGGTGCCCAGCTGCATTTCAGACCAATTCCATCAGAACCTCTGAGGGTGGGACCCTGGACTCCTCTGACATTTCTTTTCACAGCCAAGCTTGGGGACTGGTAATGAGACAAATGTTATTTGTCAACCAGATTCAAAAATTATGAAATCTCTCAAATACGAATTTGGTTGTTCTGAGCAGACTGTTGCTTTATTGATACAGAATCGACTCAGATACCCCACCCCCAGCCCACAACCATAGGACCCCTCAGGGAGCAAGGGTAATGCAAAGCCTTGAAGCTCATCACCTCTTGCCTTCTCATTTAGGAGACAGTCATGTTTTAGGTTGTCTTTGAAATGTGGACACACAAACAGCAGCGTGAATTTATTTCATCCATTGAAGTTTTTAAATTTGAGCAATGGGGGCTAGGGATGTGGCTCAAGCGGTAGCGCTCTCATCTGGCATGCACGGGTCGCTGGATTCGATCCTCAGCATCACATAAATAAATAAAGATGTTGCGTCCACCAAAAACTAAAAATAAATATTAAAAAAATTCTCTCTCTCTCTCTTTAAAAAAAAAAAAATTGAGCAATGGCTCCTTCATTCTGATTTTGGTTGTGTTCCTGGGAAGGGAAGGGCTGGGCTCCAGGGTTGTACATATTGCACTGCTAAGTTCTCACAGCCTTCCATGGAGGGGTGGGGTGGTGTCCACTGCTCAACAGGAAGAAACCAGGCCCAGGTACATGAGTGAGTAAGGGCTGAAGGTATAGCTGGGCCCTGGCCCTTCTCTTACCTCACCACCACACTATACTACCTCTCACTTCACCATACACCGTGAGAAGTATTCTGCTTAGATCCAGGTGCCCTGGGTGGTGAATCTTCTTTAACAGTGAGGCTGCCTGTGTCACACACTGACCACTTGCCTTCCTGGGCAGGTTCTGTGACTTCTGATATGAGGTCAGGAATCATCTTTGCTCCCTGTCCTTCATTCCCACAGGCAGTGTTTGGAATGCACCTGGGAAGGAGCTGCCTCCAGCATGTCGTATCCTTTGTCTTAGGAGAGTGGCCTCAGCCAAGTTTTGATAGAGACAGTCGAGGGAAGCCTTAGGGTATGATTGTTAATTCAGAAGGACTGGCGTCTGTCATTGATCAGGGAATGGTATTCCACATAATGACAAACATGTACAGTCTGTGGTCAGTTTCTTCCTGAAACAGATTTCAGGGCATTCTTGGTTGTCTGTTCCTTCCATCCCATCTGACTCTTTGCTCAAGGATGCTGGATCATGAGGGAACAGCTTGAACAGAATTTTCAGAGAAATTCCTTCACTTAAGCTGTTAAATGTAGATTATGTGGTTTATCCGTCTGGCCATCTGTGTCACAGAATCAGAGGTGCAAACATAGAAAAGAATTGAAGACACTTTGTTGGAAGTGTCCTTTGGAGAGAGAGACTGGGCATGGTCTGCCATTCATGAACAGTGCTGGGTGCAGTCACTGGGGGGCACCATGCTTACCAAGTTTTTCCATATTACCAGAACACAAAGAGGTGGCTTTTTGTTAGCCCTGGTTGTGTATATCAAACAGGTCTTATTCCTGGGGCATATTTTAAAAAGTTCAACTTTATTTACCTATTCAAATTCAGGCTTGTGGCACACGGCTATGTGTTTTTCTGTTGAATGAAGGGCCATATTTGGCTTTAAGAAGGATGGGGCCAGAGGTCAGGCCAGCTGGGGAAAATGTTCTTGATCTTTTTTTATTAAGAAGCAGCTCTTCCAAGAATTTGGTGGCTTCTTCTGGCAGTTTTAGTGGGAAGACCTTGAAGATGCCTCCTTAGTCCTTCATGAGAGCTTGCTTGGCTAAGTTTTGCCCCCCAGCAGCTCTGTTTCCTGCACAGTCTGCTATGTGGAAAGGGACCCCAGCTATCTTGGCCAAGCACCTTGTGAGGAAAGTGGTTTTGCTATTGACAGTCCTCTCCTAGTGTGAAGGACACAGCTGCTGGGCACTCTGTGCCTCAGGTCATCTGTGACATCTCTTTAGAATATTGGCAGTGTCCTGAGCATCTTTCTGACTAGGAGACAACTCGGAGTTTTGATCCTTTTATTAGCCAAACTTGTGAGGGACCACAGCCACTTGAACACATACAGGGTGGAGTGGAAAACCCATGGAGCATTTACTGCCCTCTTCTGCCCCTCTTTCATTTGTGCCTGGCCCTCTGCTTAGTGCAGTGGGTGGGTCAGAGCCAAGTATGAATCTCAAGTATGAATCTCAATTGGCTATCTGCCAGGTGGATTACTTCCACTCCAGCCATGTTTTCCTTGTTTGTGGAATGAGGAATAAGAGACCCCACTTTGTAGGATTCCTGGGAAGTGGAGTGAGATCAGGGTACATAGGGCCTGGTAGAGGCTGTGCAGTTCCCTGGTACTCATTACGTGGCAGCCTTTAGCATCATCTGCTCTTTATCTCATAGTTGACCTCTTTCCCTTGGCCTTCCTCTGGTTTCTTCTGCCCCCTTAGGGATGGGTTCCCCTGGTAGTGGTCACCACGATTCTGACACAGCTCCAGAGGCTCACTACGGGAGTCATTATAGTGCTTTTGCTATCGTTGGGCCACCTTGGGTTTGACTGTTAAGTTTCATGGCATCTTTGGGATTTCTGGTCCCATGACAATGTGCCAATCTTTTGTACTCTATTTTTTTTTTTTTAAATTATGTCGTAATCTTATCTACAGGTAGGTGAAGGAGGACACTTGTTGGGGTGGGAATGGAAGTGGGGGTGGGAGATAGGTGAGCAGTGGATGGAAAGATCACATCAAGTTGAAAGAAGGCTTCTGCCCTAATTCTGGACTCTGCTTTACTTTCCAGGCTGTGTGTTTGAAGGTGTGCAGTATCGGGAAGGAGAGGAATTTCATCCAGAAGGAAACAAGTGTATCAAGTGTTCCTGTGTTGTAAGTCCTGCTGTAGCTGTGGCTAGGGTGATCCTTCCGGTTACTTGATGCTTGTACTCACTGATAACAGCCCTGACTCTTAGGTTCTCTCTATTCTCTTCTCCAACCAAGGGAAAAGCTCTTTCCTCGGAAGCAGGTTTCTCAGCCTCAGCACTACTGACACTCTGGGGTGGGTACTTCTGTGTTGTGGGGACTGTCTTGTGTACTGTAGGGTATTTAGTAGCATGCCTAGCCTCAACCCATTAGGTTCTAGGAGTACCCCTCCCCGCCAGTTGTAGGGCCAGTAATGTCTGCAGATATTGCCCAGTATCCCTTGGAGAACAAAGTCGCTTCCAATTAAGAACTGCTGCTCCAAAGAGTGACAGAGAGCAGCTGATTTTCTTCCATCAGCCTCCTTTTGGGAAATACCATGGATTTTCTGTTCTTTTTTGAGGGCAGAGGAGCTTCTTGCTGAGTCAGCTGTTGAATTGAATGCAGGCTCACAGTAAGCAGTTAGGGAAAAGTACACAGCTCAGTGCATTCTGTTGGGTGAGAGCTGGTCAGGTACAGTTGCAGAGAATGGATGGGAGGAAATTGCCTGTGTCCATTTAGGGCAGAGTATGGATTAGTAGCACAAAGCCATAGATTGCTATTTCTAAGCATTGCTGATTTTTAATCCACTTACTCAGAATATCCCCAGAATGCATAGGAATGAGAAGAGGAAGTTGACCCATGCAGCAATTTTAAAGGGATCTTTATAATTAATGTACTTTAAATTTGGTAGTGGTGATGGTGGTGATGGGGAATCTGGTCTTCAGCAGCTGTTCCAAGTTATTTACAATAGGGAGTTAATGCGGCCATATATTTTTCCCCTCTTGTGTAATAAAGAACATACATTTTCCAAGTCACTTGTGACTTAGAGGGTATTGCAGAATAATAAAAAATACACGGGGAACTCTAGCATCCTAATTTCACCAAAGCAGAATCAGATGTGGATCATCATAAATTATAGCATTTATCATTTCTCTACATGTCTTTTCTAAAATCTTTTGCTCTTCCTATAGCATATGCATATCCAAACTAGAGTCTAGATTAAAACCAATATGACCAAGAGTGATGGTTTTTGTATGGAGAAGAAGAAAAGGAAGGAAGAGATGGGAGGAGAGAAGAAAGGAAAATGTGTATGTGTCTATATATCTGGGTTTAAAACATGTTATATTTATGTAATATGTTAAAAACAAAAATAATTTACCAATGAAAATGAACATTGCCTTGCATATTTCAGTTGAACCTCTTATTTTCTTGCCAATGCTGGGTAGATAGACTTATTGTTTTTATGTAAATGATTTCTATTTGCTATTAAATATTGCCAATTTCTCAATTTTATTTCTTCCATATTGGAAGCTGTAGCATTTTCTGGTAATTTTCATCGTAATCTCATTCTTCTAGGAGTAGAATGAGGGAGAAATAAGGCACTTATCAAGAGGAAATTTTAAATGTATGCTTGCACAAATTGCCTTTCTGATCAAGGTGTGTCAAGGACAGATAGCTGAGCTCTTCACGGAGGAAACTTAGAAGGTGGTGAGAAGGATGGGAGTTCCTCAAGTTCTACTGATGACATCAGTCCAAGGAATCCAACCTTGGAACTAGAAATGAGCTCAGGCCTTATGTGCACAGGGGTCACAGATCCAAATATACTGAGGCATTGAATTTTATTTGTTTTTCAACTTAGCATATGCTGAATGAAACACACCTTAGGGCCAAGTTCAGGCCCCTTAAAGTCCTGCTTTCATTTTTGGTTGACAAAGTAAAAATCCAAAGATGTCGTCACTTGCCCAAGCCTTCCTGCCAGCTGAGTTCTTTCCAGACCTACATGTCCATTCCTACACGTCTGTAGTCTTGTTTCTTGTATTCTTATCAGTCCTGGATTTTTTTCTAATTTTGTGTTTTTCACCCTCAGCACTTAAAGGGCCACTTATGCTTTTGATTATATTTCTGACGCCCGCCTTTTCTACTAGTAGAATAAGTGGGAGAGAGGCTGGAGTTCTCGCCTGAGGTTAGGACATGGATGTGTGGGCTTGGGTGTGGGGGAGGGTCCTGGAGCAGTTTTTCTTTTTATGAATACAAAAAAATCTAAGGTATAAACTTTGTTTATGCTCATTATTAGAATAACCTGGCTTTTCATATTCTTTCATTTTGCTATCTTTTGATGTAGTGCACTAAATAAAACCCTAATGTCTTGGCAGTACTTGGCCTTGATTTGAGATTGCAGCTGTGGAGGTGTCTGCGTGAGAATGTAATAATGCAGATGTATGGTCTGGCTTTGTAGCTGACAGACATGAGGCTCATCAGCGTAAGCCAGCAGCTGGCGTGGTAACTGTGGCGGGTAGCATGGGTGGGGTGTGAGGTGCCATCTTTCTGAATGAGAGGGAAATACTGGAGCAGGGCTTCTACCATGGTCAGGAGGAGATCGAATGCTGCTGGGGAGGTTATTATGGGGCCATTATGGGGTGGGGGCCATTCAGAACATTAGGCTTCAGGTTCCTCTGACAAAAGAAGATGGTCTATAATAACTTGATGTGCTTTGGTAAAAAGGAAAACATTTATTCATTTGAGCACATATATAGGACAGTTGTCCTTCAGTATCTTTTGGGGGTTGGGGTCAGCACCCCCTGTGGATACCAAAATCTACAGACGCAAGTTCCTTATATCAAACTGTGTGATAATCACTGACAACCTACATACATCTTCCAAATACTTTAAATCATTTGTAGATCACTTACAATGCCTAAAACAATGTAAGTGCTATGTAAATAGTTGTTATACTCTATTGTTTAGAGAATAATGACAAGGGAAAAAGTCTGTGTCTGTGTATGTTCAGTACAGATTCAGAAATTTCTCCAAATACTTTCCATCTGTAGGCAGTTGAATCCACAGATGTGGTACTCATGGATACGGAAGGCCAACTATATTTATGTGAATATATATTTGTGTGTATGTAAAACTGTATTTGTATTTATCTAGACACATACACACATATAAACAAATATATATATATATGTAAGTGTGAATATAAATACAAATCCAAACACACATATTTACATGTCTAAGTTTGGATTCCTTCAAAAACAGACCCTGAGACAATTATTTGAATGTAAATAGTTTATGTAGGAGATAAAAAAGACTGACAGAAGAATGTGGAAATGAAACAAGGAGGGGAGGCAGCCAGTAGAGGGTATGTTACCAAGTGCTATGGTCTGAATGTCCCCCCAAAACCATGTGCTGAATTTTATTTCTCATTGTGATGATCTTAAGAGGTGGTAATTAGGCCATGGGGAAATCAGCTCTCACAAATGGCTTAGTGTCCTAATGAAAGGGCTTGAGGGGGAAAGTTTGACCTCTCTTACCCTTCCATTCCTACCGCCACATAAGGACACAGACTTCCTGCCCTCCAGAGGATGCAGAGAAGACGCCATCTTGGAAGCAGGAAAAGCAGACCTCAACAGAGACCAGACCTGGTGGTGCCTTGATATTGGGCTTCTCAGTCTCAGAATTGTGCGAAATAAATATCAGTTTCTTTTTAAATTCCCCAGTCGGTAGCATTTTGTGATAGCAGCACAAATAAACCAAGATATCAAATGAACTACCAGTGTGGATTACCAGATCTTAATCCTACTGGGGAAACTCTGGAAACCTGTATAAAATTCATGCCTCATGATTTTCTTACTAAGTGATGAAAGAGCTGAGTTATTTCTATACCAACTCCCAACTGTCATTAGTTGGGGGCTTCTCCTAGGAGTGCATTGACTGGGTAGCATTTCTAGCCTGCCACTCAGGTGGCCAGAGGAAGAAATACAGGTGTTAGCAGTTGGAAATCTGGCCTTGTGTTCAAGTGGTAGCAGTGAGTGTGTATGTGTGTGTGTGGGGGAGTGCAGCAACAGAGTCAGCTATAATAGCTAGGCATGCATATGTGTGCTTGTATATGCACATAAATGTATACACATTACTATCTTTAGATCTCTGAATATGTATGCAACTATGTGCGTGTTTAGACCACTGCCTCTAGCATTTTCCCAAACCTACTACTCTCTCTTGTGTCTCCAGTCTTCATGCTGCTGCCTTGTTCTTCCTTCTCCTTGTTCAACTGATGAGTGTTTGATCTTTCCAAGTTGGTTATTACCATTCCACTCCAATTGCTTGAGTACTGGATCCTATTAGATAGAGACAGCGGTTTTCTTGTTTTTATTCTTGAGAGTCTGTGGCCTTTCACTTGCTAGCTTACCTGCCCCCTTCCCTTCTTTTCTTTCCTTTACACACCCAGACACCCCCCCCACACACACACACACAGACACATGCAGACACACACACACACACACACACACTTCCATGCAGGCACTCAACCAGTGGTATCACTGTGATTGGTTTATTTTTTTGCTCCCTGTGTCGACTGTGGAAGGGGATGTCTTTGTATGTTCTTCTGTCCATCCTCAGTGGCCATGAGCACTGCTGTGTAACACTCTTCTCCTTTCCTTGCTGTTTTTTTGCTGTGGTAAACTAAGAAACACTAGTGTTTTCTCTTCCTTACTATGACAGTTCTGCTCTTTGATGCTGGCCAGCTCACTTTTGCCTGGGGGAACTACTGCAGGTCGATATTGTGCTATCATTAGGGGACTGTTTGCCCTTGGAGTCATGCGTGTGGGAAGAAGCATCCCTCTTGCATATCATTGGTCTAATGGATGAGTCACCAACTCTTTGAGGTGTCCCTCAATGTCAAGTAAATATTGCTGATGTTGGTGGCTTTCAATTTAAATCCAACCCCTTTCTTTATACTCTTCAAGTTTCTGAAAGATCTGTTTCCTCATGTTTTTGTGATATGATAGCATAGTGGACCACCAGAAAAACACTTCCTCTTATTGAGATGAATGCCTTAGCTAATGAAACAAATGCTTTACACATGATTTTACATCCTGATTTTAGTTGGGACAGTATATACGGCATTCCAGACAGCTGAGAACATGCTAACCTTTGGAGATATCTGGAGAGGATTTCACAACCCTTTGCTAGTACCAGTTCCAGAAGCAGAGCATCTCACATTTTTAGGTGCGACTATCATCATGACTGATTTAGGAAATGCAGCGCTTTTATTCTCACTTGTTAAACCTTATGATCCCCACTTACACATTATATAAATAAAAAAAAAAAAAGCCAAGAGGATTGCTTCTCCAGAGCCTGGATGCTAATCAGAGGAGTGATGACTTGCATTCCTTTAACTGTTCTGTATACTCGTCTGAGTCACATTTGAGTGTGTTCTGTACGCAATGTGTTCAGCGTAAGTACCTTATTAATTTTAAAATAGAGAGATGATTTCTTCCCAAGTCTGAACCAAAGAATAATTTATAAAGCATACCAAGCACTGGTTGAAGCACACATTTGCTTCCTCTGAGTTTAAACTTGACTTTTTATTACCTGCCAGCTGCACAGCAAACAGCTGTATGTGTCATTGTTCAGTTGAATGTTCAGGAAATAAGGATGGTGGCACTTGGCATAGACATTTCTGTAAAACCCATCTTCTAGGTTGTAAGGTCAAAGACAAAGGTGCCAATGAGGGATGTTTGTGTTCTTTTATAACCAAACTATTTTAGGAATCCTATGGGCTCAGGGTTCTTGGAAATTACTTAATGAAGGGATTATAGCCCATGGAGTTGCAGGATACTCTTGAAAGAGTGGCAGGTCCTCAGTCTGTAAAACCCGCCAAATTAGCCGGCCAAGATCAATTACTTTGGCTGACAAAGGCATATTAAGTTCAGAGGATTTTTACCAATAAACATGGGTCGTTAATGGGCTGTCTGTGATGAAGGAGCTGTGCTTTATTGGCTCTTAGAAGCCTTGAAGTCCATAAACACCTTTGCTCTCATTTACACTTGAGATATTGCAAAGCACTGTCTCCCAGGGAAAATGAAACTCTGAGGAAAGTTATTTGGAGAGAACAAAGAAAATGGAAGTCTCCACTTCCCTCTCCTCTAGCCTGCATTCCTGAAGATGTCCTGCACAGCCTGGAATGGCCTGGCCCCTGCGCACCTCTCTGGCCTCACCATTGGCCTCTCTTGTTTTCTCTGCTTTGGCCTTTGGACAGGACTCTTGCTCCTCACTAGCTAGTGTGGCCTCCCACCTGCAGCCCAGGCCTTGCCTGTGACCTCGTTAGAAATGCAGGGTCTCTGTCACTCCTCCAGGTCCATAGAATTGAAGCCTGTGGTTTAACAAGATCCCTAGAGGATTCATTTGCCAAATAGAGCTTAAGGAACACTGGTTAATACCTTATGGTCCCTAGGTTATTTTCTCCTCTGCCTTCCCTTCCCCCCTCCCCTCCCCGCCCCTCCCTTTCCCTTCCCTTCCCTTCCTTCTCCCCCCATATGTAGGTGGGCACATCTTCATCCTGCACTTGGAGGCTTGAACATTCCTCCTTCAGAAATGCTTGCTTTGAGAACTATGTAATGTTTTGAACAACCAACAATAAAAAAAAAGAAAAAAAAGAAATGCTTGCTTTGACTCCCAAGACCAGAGCATTTCCTATTGGTAAAACCTTTTATAGCACCAATGCTTTAATTCCCAGACGTCTAAATGGTTTGTAATCAGATATTTTTGATGGTGATGATTTTAAAAACATTTTAATTTTTAATTGACATGCAGTAATTGTACATATTGCTGGGGCACAATGTGATAGTTTCATGCATGTATACAATGTGTAATTATATAATTAGGCTAATTGGCCCATCTATCACCATAGACATTTATCATTTCTCTGTATAAAGAATATTCAAAATTTTCTCCACTGCTGTTTTGAACTATACTCAAAGGCTTTATTTAACTTCAACAGGGTAAAATGATAACTTTTGATTTTTTTCAGTGCCTGGCACATAATCAGCATTCATAATAATTGCTAAATTCATGAATGAATGAATGCTGACTTTATTTTCCTTCCTTTCCTTTGCCTGTCTCCTCTGTCTGCTGCTGCCACTCTCCTACCCACCCACCCTCCACTCCCCTTCTTCTCTCCCTCATGAACATTTTTAATCTTTACCAGTTCAGCAGGGAATAGAGAGATGCACCTCGCCATGGAGGAGCTCAGAAACGAAGATGGATTTATGTTCATCTGCAGTAGCACTTATTATAAATGGCGGTCTGTGGAATGTGTAGGACTTCCCTGGGGATGTCTTGTATGAAAAGTGTTCTCTAAGCCTTGGCCATTCCCACATCTCTAGGCAGCAGGAAGTTGTGGTGGCAGAGAGCAGTTGCCAGTGATCAGGGCCATTGCTGTGGAAGAGCTTTTAAGAGAGTGCAATCCTCTACCCTCAGAGTTGACCTTGCCCTGAAGAATGAACATGTCTGACTCCCACCCCCAGCCATTCCAGATTCCAGTGTCTCCAAATCAGATCACACCACCTATGTTAGGAAACAGAGGAATTCCTCATTATTGCTGAAGTCACATGATGCCATGGTAACCCAAGTTACATTCCCAACCATCCACTTCTTCTCTGACATGGGGACTTGGGACCCTCAATGCCTGAACCCTCTCTCATGGCCTTTGCCTTACTTGAAGTAATATGTGCAATTTGGTACATTTTAGTTATAAGCTGTCATTATATCGTCTCTGTCCATGGGGAGAGATTTGGCTACATCTGGGCAGTAAATTGGAGAATTGAGCAATTATCAAGTGAATTAGATCAATGTGGGCAGTTTATCTAACTTGTGTATGCCAAAAAGCCTCAGAGGAGTTTTTCAAAACTAGTCTGAAATATTGACATAATTGCTGCCGTGTTTCATTTTGCATTATGGATGTACCATCACCCGAGGTCAAAAAGGTCTTGCTTTTGAGAAATCAATTGAACAACAATAAAAAAGCCATCTTTTCCTGAAAGGGTGAGCTGGATAGCCCTTGGCCACTAGGAGGGGCCTCCAATTTGCTTAGAAAAATGGCTGGTATTCTGCTTGTTTGTTTGTTTGTTTTTGGATGGATCATAGATTGTGAATATTGATATTTTCTATAGAATAAATCTAAGTGGATATGATTATCTCTTGTGCTAAGAGTCCTATTGGAAGGTCTGTTGAAATGCCATTCTGATTATGTTGAATCTCTAAGTATACAGCTATTGAAATGGGGTTTTGAATTCTGGCTTCTAGGCAATGTCATCAAACTGATCTGTTTTTAAGGCAAAACTGGGTTAATTGCCTACTATGGTAATTGATCACTATAATGTGGAGCCTTAATAGCATTTTTAGAAGGAAGAGGGCAATGGTGGGAGTAATTATGAGGTTTTGCAGCCTCTGGTTTAATGTGGGTCTTTCAGTGTGAGGACTTGATGTGGATTAGACACATTTTATGTTATATTGGTTTAGATTTGGTACAAACAGTGAGGCAAAGGCTTCACAGCATATCTTTAAGAGTTTATAAACATAGTTGAGTTATTTGTGTTATGAGATAGTACTTTCAGCAAATTCCTAAAACCAACAGAGGGCTTAATTTTTTTTTTTATGTTAAAAAGCTTGGGAATAATTCTCCTATATTTTAAATCCTAGCTCAGTCCTGCCTTATGCATTTTCAGAACACATCCTGAATTTTAAACCTCATATATCTTATATTTATAGCTTGTAGAATTCTTTATGATTATATCTTTATATAATTTGTAGTTGAAGTACCCTATAAACTTATTTTTCTATACCGGTAGTCACTAACATATTATAATAATAAACACAATAGGGAGAATCATTGAAAAGGAAATTTCTTATATGACATTTGAGCTTTCATCTGAAAACACAATTTGAAGAGAGATCAACAAATGATTTATTTACAGAGGACTTATTGACAATAGTAGATGATATTGCTGAATGTGTACTTCTTGTCCAGGCACCTATTGTACTTTAATGTTAATTTCCAAAATTTTTGTATAACCTAGGAGGTGTTGGCTTCTTTTTTGATGAAGAAAACAGACTCTGAGAAGTTTAATATTTTGCCTAAAGTCAAGGAGCTAGTAATAATAGAAAACCTGACCTGTCCAAAAATAAAGCCATATGCTATTTCTCCCCATCTACCTTCTACCCTACTACGTGCTATAATTTTGAGATGTGATCCATGACTGTTTGTAGACATTTGAAACTGGGAAATGCCATTTCGTCTCTGAGGTGAAGAATGACCAAAGATTTCAAGGGAGAGATAATGGTGATGTGAGCATCCAAAAGGAACCCTGAATCCGATGCAAGAGATATTAACACACACACACACACACACACAAAAAAAAGCATTACGCTTCCTCTCTCCAAAGTTCGCAAGTCTAAGCAAGTTTAAACTCAGACCAGATTTCAGCCTTGGGCGTTCAGCCGAAGTGTATGTCACAGCAATGCCAGAGTGGGTGAAGAACACAGATCTGTTACCCTCATAACAGCTGGAGAATGGAGATGTTATGATCCACAGCGCTTCTCTCCGCCAACAAATTATAGATATACAGAGAAAATGTGATAGTTTTGGAGACAGAGCCACTCTCATTGCCTCTGCTTCCAGAGATGGATGGGAACAAATGTTTATCTGATGGGGTGCATCTATACCTTGCTCACTGACGGGGTCTGAGCATCCATTTAGAAAGGTCCTCCTTAGAGATTTTATACAGGAGGTGGGTTCACCTGGACATGCATTTCAGTGGCTTTGTGGATGTGGATTTATCCCCCTGGTAGAATGGAGGCAACAATGTGTAATAGCTTTTGAACAGTTGCTTTCTCCTATCTATGTAAGAAAGTGGAGCATTTGAATGGAGTTTGGAATAGGAATTGAGAGTTGATAGAAGAGTTAGCTCAATCCTCTCAACCCATTGTGTCCCTACAAAGACCGTTCTTTCTATTTCTCTCTTTTTTTTTCTCCTTCTGCTCTATCAGATGATGAACCCCTTTCATCTTCTAAAAATTTCAGGAAAGATGCTTATTGTACTAAACTCTGAAGAATTTTCCAACTATCTGTCCATTCCTCCTTCCATCTTTACATATCTCTTTTCTCTGCAACCAACCAAGTCACTTACTAATTTTAAAAGATTGTGCTAGGCATTGATGAAAGGGACTTCATTTTTTCTCTCCAGGCAATTGCAACATATTGATTTGGGTGTATTTATTAAAAATAAATCCAAATTAAACTATAATGGAGCATTTTTGTGTGCCACATATAGTTTATGATCATTACAAAAAAAATCTAAATATATTGAAAAATATATTTAGTGGTACTACTCAATTTATAGCCACTGATAACAATATTTAATATATTCCAACTTGTTTCTTCCATATTTATATGCAATTATATAACTAGGTAGGATCACCTTCCACATGCAGTTTTCTATCCTTATTATTTTCATCTAACATGATGCAGCTTGAGCATTCCTAATATGGAAAACTAAGATCCAAAATTCTCTAAAATCCAACTTTTGAGTGCGGTGCTCAAACAATTTCAAATTTTTGGAGCAGTTCAGATTTCAGAGTTTTGGATTAGGGATGGCCTACCAGTAAAGTCTATGCAAATATTCTAAAATTTTTAATAAGTTCTAGATCTGAAATACTTATTTTGTTAAACATTTTTGAATAAGGGATACTCAACCTGAATTGTAAATATATATCCATTTCACTAAAATGTGTTGAAAATAATTCTTTTTCCCTTTTTTGGTATCGGGTATTGAACTCAGGGGTGCTTTACCACTGAGCTATATCCCATCCCTCCCTTTTTTAGTACAAAGGATTTACTCTTTGGTATAAGACAGGGTCTCCCTGAGTCACATAGGGCCTCCTTAAGTTGCTGAGTCTGGCTTTGAACTTGTGATCCTCCTGCTTCAGACTCCCAAGATGCTGGGATTACAGGTGTGAGCCACTGAATCTGGCCCCTGCCCTTTTTATTTTAATTAAATTTTTAATTTTTTTAAAAATTATGAGACAGGGTCTCACTAAGTTGCTTGGAGCCTTGCTAAGTTGCTGAGGCTTGTCTTGAACTTGCGAGCCTCCTGTCTCATCCTTCCAAGCTGCTGGGATTACAGGCATGCACCACTATGCCTGGCAAAAATTATTCTGAATATCTAGTTAATGTTCCACTGTTTTATCAAAATTTATTAATCATTTTTCTGGATAATTAGTGGGTCAAGGATACAAACATTTTAAGGTATATGTCTTATGTTACTGAAATACTTAGAAATAAGTGATGTCTTAATTTCCATTCCAATTGAAAATAAATAGATATGGATCTTCCTGCACCCAAGCCATTTTCCTTTTGGAAATCTTGTTTCCATTGGCATTTGTATTCTGAAACTGAATCGTATCTAAATGTCTAGCAATCATTTGTGCATCTTCTGCAAATTGTGTTTTTATTTCTAATTTTTTTATTGGGTGGTAAAATTGTATTGAAGATTATGTCTGGGTGAAGGACATTGTTCCTTTGCTAGTTATGTTAAGGTGTGTTTTAAAGCTGGGCATGTGGTGCATGCCTGTAATTCCAATGGCTTGGGAGGCTGAGGCAGGAGGATCTCGAGTTTAAAGCCAGCCTCAGCAAAAGTGAGGCTCTAAGGAACTCAGTGAGACCCTGTCTCTAAATAAAATAAAAAATAGGGCTGAATATGTGGCTCAGTGGTTGAGTGCCTCCCATACCCCAAAATTGGAATATTTGCACATACTTTACTGGTTGAGCATCCCCAATCCAAAAATCTACAATCTGAAATGCTCCAAAATAAGAGAGTCAACATTGTCAGATTCCCAAAGTTAATTAGTCCAAGAATTTTATTTACTTCAGCTTCTTCTTTTCCTTTTTTCACTTTTAAATTTATTTTTCTTAGATATATATGACAGTAGAGTATATTTTGACATATTATACCTACATAGATTATAGCTTATTCTAACTAGAATCCCATTCTTGGGGTTGTAGATGATGTGGAGTTTCACTGGTGGTGTATTCATATATAAACATAGGAAAGTTATGTCCCATTCATTCTACTGCCTTTCCTGTTTCAATCACTATACCCTTCCCTTCATTCCCCTTTGTCTAATCCAATGAATTTCTATTCTTCCCTTCGCCCTCCTTATTGTGTGTTAATATCCACATATCAGAGAAAACATTCAGCCTTTTGGTTTTGATTGGCTTATTTCACTTAGCATGATAGGCTCCAGTTCCATCCATTTACTGGCAAATACCATAATTTCATTCTTCTTTATGGCTGAGTAATATTTTACATATACACATTTCTTTATCCATTCATATGTTGAAGGGCACCTAGATTGGTTCCATACCTTAGGTATTGTGAATTGAGCTGCTATAAACATTGATGTGGCTCTTAAAACTGATTTTAAGTCATTTGAGTATATACTGAGGAGTGGGATAACTGGGTCAAACTGTGGCTCTATTCCAGTTTTTCTGAGGAATCTCCATACTCCTTTCCAGAGTGGTCACACCAATTTGCAGTCCTACCAGCAATGTATAAGTGAACCTTTTCCCCTACATCCTTAACAACATTTATTGTTGCTTGTGTTCTTGATAATTACCATTCTGACTAGAGTGAGATGGAGTCTCAGTTTTAATTTGCATTTCTCTTATTGCTAGAGATGTTGAACATTTTTTTCTTATATTTTCTGATGAGTTGTACTTCTTCTGTGAAGTGCCTGTTCAATTCTTTTGCCAATTTTTTGATTGGGTTATTTGGGTTTTTGGTGTTAGGTTTTTTGAGTTCTTGTATATCCTGAAGACTAACGTTCTACCTGAGGTGCAGGTGGCAAAGATTTCCCTCCCATTCTGTAGGCTCTCTCTTCAGGTTTCTGCTTGATTCCTTGGCTATGAAGACAGCTTCTTCCTTTCCGTCTCTAGCACCTTTGCTTGGAGTTGCTGACCTCCTGTATCTGCCTCTCACCATCATGAAGTCCTTCTTTTGACTTTCTCCACCGCCTCTCCCTTGATTAGCTCTGCAGCCTCCTCCTCTCTATCATCCCCAGCCTGTTCTCTTTCTCTCTTGGCTCTGAGTGAGAAATGTCCCCAGACTTTGCAAGCCTGATCCTCCATTTGGGCTCTTGCTCCCCTTCCCTTCTTCCCTCTCCCGGATCTTGTGTCCCTCATATCTTTGAGGGCAGTGTCTTGTATTCAGGAAACAGTCAACATTGGACTAAATGACTACCTGCGATTTTTGATTGGAGTACACATCTTTGTTTTTGTAAATGAGTTAGCTGATCCAGAACTTTCTATTTTTTTTTTTTTTAACCTGGATCTTGGTTTAAATCTTAAAGGTCTTAAGCTAAATATTCACTCTTTTTCTTTTAACAAGCATAGTTACATGAAGGATTCATGACAGATCTGTAGAGGAAGAGATTCCATCCTAAAGCATTTAAAAGAACTGACGAGACTTCAGAGTAAGGAGCGTGGGGATTGCTGGTGAGCTCAGACCCCAGGAATGAACCGTTCTCCCCAGAGCCTCATGGGATAGCAAGTATGAGAATGCATCTTTCTGGGCTGTGGAAGGAAGAGAAAAAGAAGCATTCACTAATGAAAGTAGAAAGCATGTTCTATTTTTGTCAGGATAATACTGTAAAATATTAATGTTACAGTGGTACTTTGAAACATTTTCAGATCTGTTTGATCTTTTTCTTCAGAAAACTTCATATTTTTTCTTTCATTTTTTAGTCGGTGCCTCCTTCTCTGTTCCTTTCCTTTCTTCTACTTCATGGCCTCCTACCCTTCCTTTGCTTGTCTATCCCCCTCCTTTCCTGCCTGCTTTCTTCTTGCCTGTGACTGCCAGTCCTCCTTGAGCTGCCCCTCTTCATTCCCATCAGTGTCTCTGCATGAAAGCCTGGTATTAGTAAAGTACCATATTTCATTTTCATTGCTGTCTCCGTCTCTCCTCGAATAACAACCGAGAGTTTTGCACACACTAGATATTCAGGAAATATCTTTTGAATGAATTGATTACACATTTTGGCACCTTTTAAATGTCATTCAAATGTTCGATTTGGAGGGTGGCAGGGCTTTTGCGGTCCTGTGAATGGCTTCAATTACCACCATTCCCTCTGAGTGGAATTTTAAACGGTACCACTTGTTTGGTGTGTAAGCAGCGATATGTTTGGATCTCAAGGAGCCACAGTCCTCCCCAAAGTCTGGGGGATACCAAACCACAAACACACAAGCAGAAGAGTATTTCCCCTGCACACGTCCAACAATCTCATCTACAGCCCATCTCCGAGCCGGCACTGAGTTATAAGCAGTGAATCATTCTTTTGAAACCCACCTAAATTCTCCAGCTGTGGTCTAGAAGAGCCCGGCTTGGAATACTGAGCAGGCTTTGCTGTTTGGAAAGGGGTCAAGTCTCCAGAATGTGCATGAACCTTCAGTGTAAGGAGCACCATGAAATACAAGATGACTAGCAGTTAGCTCTAGTGTCATATGCTCTGTTACAGAATTCTGAGTACCACTTATTTTTGCCCTAGCTCCTCCCTTCTGTTTTCTGTGATACATGACAGAATCCCAAAATATGACTGTGATCGTGATTAACAACATTATGTTCCAGATGTTAAATTATAAAGCTATGTGAATATTCCTTGAATTAAAGGATCAGGATTCATAATCAGTAAAAAGAAAGACCATTACTTGTCTATAGCATTTTTTTTAAGGCAGTGGTAGGGGGAATACCCATTTCATTTTTGGTTGGATTAAATGTAAATTTGTAATGTAGCCAAACATGAGTGCAAGCAGTACTCAGTGTGAAGGAGGATTTTTTTTTTTGGTCATCTTTTCAGAACTAAAAGTTAATAATGGAAGAGTACTTTTAAAATTTCAAAATGGATGCAAAAATTACTCTCACCACATCATTCATACCAATATAGAAAGATTTTCATGCTTCCATTGGATGCAATAGCTTTTAATATCCTTTCACATATCATGTGTTAGGACTGTGTTGATTTTAAGGCTCTTTTCTCACCAATCTGAGTTTATGAATGTGATTGGCAGATGCCAGGAATGACTCTTCTTGACATTGGTGGGAAATGCATTTTTTCTCAGTTTTCAAGTTCAAGAAGAGGAGACGGAGGGGACTCTTAAGAATTTGGGGATTTGTTATTAGGTTTTCAGCATCCATAATATTCATAAACAATGGACACAGCTGTCTTTAATAACTAAGCCCACTAACTGAAAGGATAGAACACATGCCAGAAAAACATCAGGCTCTAAGAGGATTATTTTTTTTTTCCAGAAATTTTCATAGATTGAAGCAAGATTTTGTTTATAACCAAAACTGGATGTTTACCCTAAACTTCTCTCATTAAGTAAAATCCTTTGACCAAGCAGTAAGAAAAGTGCTAGAGAGTTTTTGGTTTTTAAAATGTGTTTTCCTATGTTTCTATACTGTTCTGATCGCTTTTAGGGAATGTATATGGGGTCTCTATTCATTAGAGGGGATTGATATGGACAAAGTCAGCCTTGGAATGAGAACTGACCAGTTATGTCACCTGGAGCTTCCCAATAACTTCCCTGAGACTCAGATTCCTCATCAGTAAAATGAGAGCCTGTTGAAACTTTCCTGATGCTGTAATTCTATCATTGCCCAATTCAAATAAGGGCTTTATTTTCTCAGGAAACCAATAGACAAATTATTTGATGGACTCTAAATTTCAGCTAATAAAAGTCATTGTTTCTAATATGATAGAAGGTCATCCACACATTTTAAAATTTACTTTATAAATTTTATTTTTAAATTTATATGCAGCAAAATTCACTCTTTGGCATACAATAAGGAGTTTTGACAAATTCAGGTATTTTTTAAGTAGGAAATATCATATATTCAGAGGTGCAGGAAGTCTTCAATGATTGTAATCCTGCTACAACTTATTATATTAAAAAAACTGGAAGAGAAGCTACTTTGACTCCTAAATCATAAAGTTTCTGAGAACTATTAAGACACGTCTGATCCCCTGTCTATCTAAGATGAGGAGCAAGAGGCTTCAATTCAATTACTCATGAAATGGATTTGTAGGTTCTGTTTGCAAAGCAGCTGTTAGAAGTAAAGGAAGCTTCTCTTTTTCTCCCCAAGGCCAGTAAGAAAATAAAATAGGGTGGTATTGAGAGCCAGGAGGAGAACTCTGGTTGCAGGGTTCTGCCACTGATGTTGCTTAGTGTGTCTCTGCTTATTATACAACCTTAAATTTGTAGCCCAGAGATGAAAAGCATCCCAGTAACTTGACATGCAGTATGAGTTTGATGTTTTTCTGGAAGAATTTTGAGCTCCTTTGAGGAGAGAGAGTCCTCTGGTCTTTCCAGTAGTGTTGCTTCTATGAAGACTGGGCAGGCGTTAAAGTGCTACTTCTCTGTGGCAATCCTTGCTGCTTCTCTATTGCAGATATTGTCTCTTCTGTTCATACAGAAGAGAATTGAGTTTCCCATGGGGTGAGGTAGCCTTGGCTGGAGTCTTAGCAGAATCAGGGGCCAACTTATGGGTTCCATGTATTCTACCTGGGATCTGACCCCACTGAGGCCAGTGAGCCTGCTGGGAGAGACATGGTCTCTGCGCTTAATTAGATGGGGATTTAATTTAGCTGTTTTTCTCCATCAAGTGAATATAACTGTGTGCCTCCCTTTTTTCAATGGGTAGCTGATTCTTGGCAAAAAATACTCATGAACCTTCTGCTTTCTTTTTACATCTCTAATGTGGTTGTTGTAGCAAACAGAACCCACACAGCTACCTCATGCTTGAAGAGCCTTATCCAGAACAAAAAGGATAAAGATCTCTTATTTATTGTGGAAATGAAATAGCAGATTTTACTTCAGGGCTTTGGAGCCAAAACCACACCTACCCCCACTATTTTTAATATAAGAAATTCCAGACGGTTATGAGAATTTCATGTGCTAATACACACCCAGTCTAGAAATCAGCACCTAATAGGTGCCTTCCCTTTCCTGGAAGGCTACATGACTTTTAGCTTTAGTACCTTTGATGGTAAACTGCAGTAATTTACTGTTTAGGACATTCATTTGTATGTAAAACCTAAATATTCTAAACCAGAGTTTCCTGGTTTGGTTTTCTGAGAAGAAACGTACCAAATGGCTTCCTGCATTCTGTGACTATTGCCCTTCCTACAGAAGGCCACAGAAAGAAACTCTCTTTGTGTTCAAATACCAGGGCTTTTCTTTCTGCGTGTAGGGAGATAATATTTTGCTATGGCACTTTACCTAATGCCTCTGTATGATGGGAAAACTAACATTACTCTAGCAATACTTTAATCCTGCACTGTCCAGCAGAAATGTATTGTGAGCTACCTATGAAATTTTTAAATTTTCCACTGGATACACTAAAAGAAGTGAAAAAGGGGTGAGTTAATTTAAATAATACATTGCATTTAACTTACTTTGTTCAAAATGCCATCTCAACATATAAGCATTATAAAAATATTAATAGGATATTTTATATTCTATTTATTTTCATACTACGTCTTCAAATTCTCTTGTACATTTATCACAGCACTTATTTCAGACTAGCTGCATTTCAAGGGCTCACTTGTACACATGTGGCTGGTGGCTACCATTTTGAATAGTATCGGTGTTAACAAATTCTGAAGAGTAAATAAAGAGTCTCTTCTGCTAATACCACCACATAATAATACGCATATTCTCTGCCTGGTTGATAGTCATATTGTGCCTAGAAGTTAGGATGAGAGTGATAATGAAAGTTCATCACCAGCCAGAATGACGGGTCCCATTCAAGGTCATGTCCATCTCTGCTCCAAATTCTCCAATGGCATCCCCTCTTCAAAGTTCAAGCCAAACTCCTTCCTCCCCAACCTCTTCTACTCCTATCCCGACACACTAGGCTCCTTGCTATCCTCAAACAGGCCAGGCATGATCTCCTAAGGTCTTTTGCCTGGAACCTTCTTCCTTAGACACTCACATATCTGGCTCTTTCTTCTCCTTGAAGGTTTTGGTTGAATGTTACCTTTTTACTGTGTCTTTTAAAAGACAACTCTACTTTGCTACCCACTTCCTCTGCCATCAGATGCTTCCTTTTAAACGGACTCTATTCTTTCCCATTGTTTATTTATCACCATCTGATGTATTTGTTTTTCCTTTTAATCTTTCTGTTCTTTCCCTGCCCTGGTAGAACACAAGTTCCACTAAGACAGGGATATGGTTTGTTCATTGCGGTATATCCACCATTTAAAATGGAGCTTAGTGCAACAAATACTGGCTGAATGGATGGATGATATTAAGCATTTGGAATTTCTAAAAATGCAGAGTTCCAATTACAGTATTTACCAACAACTGATTGGCACTTGTGAAAGTCTTGAATGCCATTCTTCCCAAGATAAACAGGGTTCCCTTGCTTAGTTTGGAAAGCACAATTAGATGGTATTTGCATCATTTTGCTCTGGTTTGGAAGACTCACTAGTGAACCTCATGTTGTTATCCAGGTTTGCTAGACCTTGGTGGGTGATGGTCAGTGATTTCAAACAATAACAGTGCTTTCAAATGGTGAAGTGTTGGAATGTCTGAGCAGAGTCAAATTCAGGAGTCCCCGAATGCTTTTCCTTCTTTGGAAGTAGATACTTAGAATTCTCAAAACTTAGGAACTCTCAAGTAGAAGATTTAATGGGGGCAGGTTTGATTACCTCCTCTATCTTTACAAATCCATAAACCCTTCAAACAAACCTCTCCCGTTCAGTTTCAGCAGACTCCTTGAGAACGCTGTGAACATGTACACAGGGTCAAGGCTGAGTGGTAAGAGGGGCTGTTGTTGTTGGCTGGATGCGTGTGGGGAGCAGCGCTAACCATGGCTTTGTGCAGCCAAACAGTGTGATGTGATCCCCCCGGCTGCCGAAAACCTGGCAGACAGCAGAGTCTGGCTCAGTGGCTGTCCGGCCTGCTTTTCAGAGGAGAGGCCAGTCTAATTTAGAAGCCAAACAACTTTCTTTTGTCTTACTTGTTTTTCCTCCAAGAAGGCCAAGTTTTGAAGGCCTGAGCAAGAGGGAAGTCTCTGGTATCAGGAAGGGTCTTTCCGGATTTTGTGACTTGCAACCTGGAGGTGAGCTAGGATCTGTCCACATCTCTTTCCTCCCCCGCTGCGGCTCTCAGCCCCTGAACATAAAATTGGCAATGGCTGTAAATATATTTCACACTAAGTCATTCTTTCTAGCAGTAGAGTGCCTCGTACCATTCTCTTACATGTTCCCAGAGAGGAAATAAAACCTTTGTCAACAGTTTTAGAGTCAAAATGCAAAATGGCAGCTCCTAGGCGATGGTTGCCTTTCCCTTTCCCTTTCCCTTTCCCTGCCTGGACCCTGGGAAGACAACAGGTTTCATGGCTGAGCACTTGCAGCTCGGTGAATTGAGAATGCAGGACTCCAAGTCTGGAAGGTCTTGTGGCTAGTTGAAAAAAAAAAATAGTACAATCGCTTTGGATTAAATCCAACTGTGTCAAACTTTTTAAAAAGTTAACTTCTTCCCATAAAAAGAGTCAACTGCAGGCAGGTTTGGTTCTTGAATTTATTTTTTTATTATGTAATAATAATTATTGCAACTCCCAATTTATTTAATTAGAAAAAGGCATTTTCTCAACTTACCTGTTTATATTTTACAACATTTACAAAAAGATCGTTTGACCAGAAATTGTGGATTTTATTGAGAGGACGGATATTTTACCTAAAATAAATTTCTCCTTTTTCTCAAAGAACCTTTCCCTTTGGAATTTTCAGTTCAGACCTTATCATCGACATAAGAAGTAGGTAGGGAGGCTTTTGGTGCTGTGTGCCTGACCTTCCCATTCTCCTAATCCATTGAGGTCAACTGAGTTTGAAACAATTGTATAGCAATGGATGTTGAACACTCATAAACCTGGAGCATGGGCACCATGAAAAGACCGGATAGGGGCAGTGAGACCTCAGAAAACCCATTTCTCTTCCAGTATTTTCTTTTTAACTTTCCATCCTTCTTCTAGATGTTCAATTGCTCCCTCCACCTTGGAACCCCAAATGCAGCCATAGTCAGAAGTGACTGGAGACTTCATCAAACTCTCTAGGGGAGATTGCCCAATCCAGAGCCTAAAGATCAAGACGTGCAAGCATTTTGTATTTGTGACAAATTGGTTAATAAAAGTCTTCGTTTTCCTGGTCTACTAAATGGCTGTTTGTAATTCTCTCTAAGGAACTCATGAATCATGTAATAATCACATGTTGAGTGCCCTGGTGGGAGAAGAGAAGGTGGAAAGGAGATTAGGGATAGCCTGATTAAATCTCACTCAAAAAGAAGCTACATGGCTCAGATATCCTAAGTCCCTTGTGCCCTGTGACTCTGGCATGTGTGGGAGTTAATTCTATTCATTCATTCTTTCATTTAATATTATGAGAGAAACAAGAGATTTGGGCAACTGTTTTAGATTAAAGTAGATGAAAGGGACACGACAAATAAATGCAATTCATGACCTTCGACTGGATCCTGGATTTATAAAAAGACATGATAGGACAATTGGTTAAAGTTAAAGATAGACTGTGTATTAAATAGGCTACTATTTACTGCATGAATGTTAAATTTTCTAAGTGTGATAACAATATTTTTATTATAAAGAAAAAGGAACATGTTCTTAGCTTTAGGAGGTACATTTTTAATTAGGAGTTAAATGTCTACAAATGAGTCTTCATTTAAAAAAAAAGAGTCTCTGTGTCTCTGTCTTTCTCTCTGAAGAGAAAAAGTCTCACTAAACATTAAAAATGTGGTGATTTGGGGTGAAGGACAGCTGGGGTATGGACTGTGTAATGTTCTGGTAACTTTTCTGAAGATTTGAAATTTTTCAAAATTAAATGCTGGGCAAAGAATAGGAAATAGTTGCAAAAGAATTTCTTGCCATCTTATGGGTCAATGGCGTGTAACCCTTTTCACCATTAAGTATGGGTTATTTGAAGATGTCTTTTGGAGATTGAAGAAGTTTCCTTTTATTTCTAGTTTGTTGATTAATTTTAACATTAATACCTGTATATTTTTCCCAATGCATTTTCTGCATCTATGAAGATGACAATGTGGTTTTTGTCCTTCAATGTATTAATATGATGTTTTATTTATTGATTTTTATGTTAAATCATTGCTGGGATGAATCTCACTTGATCATACTGTATCTTTTTTATTTTTTATTTGTAAACTGCTGGATTCAATTTGATAGTATTTTTTTGAAGATTTTTGTGTATTTGTTCATGAGGGATATTCATCTGCACTTGTCTTAGGATGTCTCTGGTTTTTGTATCAGGATAATACTGGCTTCATGAAGCAGGTTGGGAAATGTTCCCTCCTCTTTTATTTTTTGGAAAACTTTGTGAAGGATTTGTGTTAAATCTTCTTTAAACATTTGGTAGAAGTCAACAGTGAATCAATTTAGCCTTGGCTTTTCTTCATGGGAAGATTTTTGGTTGCTAATTAAATTTCTCTATTTGTTATAAGTCTATTCAGATTTTTCAAAAAAAATTCTTCTTGAGTTGGATTCAGTAGTTTGTGTGTTTCTAGGAATTTGTTCACTTCATGTAGATACCTAATTTGTTGGCCTATAATTGTTCATACTATTTTCTTTCAATTATTTTCATTGCTGTGAAGCAAGTAGCAATGTTCCCACTTTCGTTTCTGATTTTAGTAATTTTAGTCTGCTTTCTGTTTTCTTGTTCAGTCTCGCTAATGGTTTGTTAATTTTGGTGAGCTTTTAAAAGACTTTCCTTTGGTTTCATTTAATTCTTTGGTGATTTTTTTTTTCTCTCCTTCATTTATTTCCATTTCAGTTTTTACTGTTTCCTTTTTTCTGATTGTCTTGATTTTGCTAGCAATTCTTTTTCTGGTTTCTTAAGGTAGACGTTTAGGTTATTGATTTGAGATTTTTCATCTTTTTAAATACAAATGTTTATAAATACAAATTCCCTTATAAGCACTGCTTTAGTTCTACCCCATAAGTTTTGGTATGTTGTGTTTTAATTTTCATTTTTCTCAAAGCATTTTCTAATTTCTCTTGTTGTTTCTTCTTTGACTTATTGGTTTTAGGAGTGTGTTCTTTGATTATCAGCTATTTTTGAATTTCCCAAATTTCCTTGTGTTAATGATTTCCACTTTTATTCCTTTGTGATTGGAGAACATACTTTTACGATTTAAACATTTTTAATTTGTTGAGATTATTTTTTGGTCTATCTTGGGAATGTTTCTTGTACATTGGATAGTGTTCTAGATGTCTGTTAGGTCTAGGTGATTTGTGGTGGTGTTCAGGTCTTCTACTGTCTTATTGATCTGCTTAGTTTTCTATAGATTATTAAAATGGAGTATTGTAGTCTCAAACTATTTATAGTTGAATTATCTAATTCTTGCTTCCATTTTTTTTAGGTTTCAAGCTTATTAGTGCATGTTCATAATCATTATTTCTTCCTGTTTGATTCTCTGCATCATTGTAAAATGTCCTTCTTTTTCTCTTGTAGCAGTTTTGTCTTAAAGATATTTCTTATTGGTATGACTCATGCTTTTGCATAGTATATATTTTTCCATATTTTTTATATTTTCAACCTATCTGTGACCTTGTATCTAAAATGTGTCTGTGGTAGACAAGACATAGTTGCATAATACTTCTCAAAATTTTTTTCTGCCAGTCTTTGCCTTTTGATTAGAATATTAGTTTATTTTCATTTAATATAACTTCTGTTAAGGTAGATTTTATATCTGCTATTTTTTTGTTTTCTGTTTACTTAATATCTTTATTCTTTAATTCCCTCATTACTTTTATTAAGTAGGATATTTTCTAGTATCCATATACATACATGTGAGGTATATGCTATTATATAATAAAGATATACTATAAAATGTCCACATAATGAAGAAAATACCATTCTTTTTATTATAGTTTGTACATTTATGTACTATGCAATATAATATTTATTTAATATTATTATATTTTGTTTCATTATATATTATATACTTGTCTGTATATAATATACATTTTGTTTCATCATATGTATTATATATTATTATTATATATATTTAATTTTTTTTTAGTTGTAGATGGACACAATATCTTCATTTGTGTATTTATTTATTGTGGTGCTTATACATGTGAGGCAAGCACTCTGCCACTGAGCCACAATCCCAGCCCTATATTATGTATTTAATGAACCAAAAGCAGGATTTTTTTTCTTATGTAGATATTTTTATATAATGTGTATTTTAATTTTATACAATATGTTTATATTTCATAAACCTATTATAGGTAGTACATTATACACTAATTATATAAATTATAATTATTTAGCCTAATGTATAGTTGTTCCTCTGTATTCATGGTTTCTGCATCTACAGAGTCAATCAATCATAGATAGAAATTTTTAGAAAAATTTGCATCTGTACTGAACATGTACAGACTTTGTTTCTTGTCATTATTCCCCCAAACAATATTGAATAACAGCTATTTACATAGCATTGTGTTATAGTAGGTATTATGCATACTATGGAGATGATTTAAAGCATACAAGAGATGTATGTGTACAGGTTATATGCAAATATGTTATTTTGTATAAGGCAGTTAAGCATACATAGATTTTTGTATCTGTGAATGGTCCTGGAATCAAGCAGATACTGAGAGAGGACTATATATTATAATGTACATTCTATACTATATGTGCTATTATTTTCTTAATAGTTGCCCTTAGGATTACAATTAACATCTTAACTCTTAAAAGTCATCTAGTTCATGTTAATACAACCTAATGCAATGATATTCAAAAACTTTGCTCCAATATAGCTCTGTTTTCTTATTCCTTTCTACTTTTATCTTATGGATCAGATCTTTGTGTGTTATAAGCCCATCAACACAGTTTTATAGTATTGTTTTATGCAGTTTCTTTTACATTTTATAAGGAGAATAGAGCTGGGGACAAAGAAATATTTATCCTATCTTTTGTCATTACCTTTGCAGTTACCATTAAAAGTGCCCTTCATATGTGTTCTTTCATTCTTGTCTGAAAGACTCCTTTCGGTAGTTTTTCATAGGACAGATCTACAAGCAATGAATTCCCTTACTTTTTTGTTTATTTGGGAGTGTCTTCTTTGTTTTTTTAACAGCAGTTTCAATGTGTATAGAATTTTTATTTATAGTATTTTTCTTTTACCACTCTGAATACATCTTGTCTTCTGGCCTCAGTATTTTCTGGCGAAAAATTAGCTGCTTGTTATATTTATGATCCCTCACATGTTTGGAATCATTTTTCTCTTGTTGCTTTCAAGATTCTTCTGTCTTTCTATAGTTTGTGATACATTTGGGTATGAATTTGTCTGAGTGTAGTACTACCAAAGGTTTGTTGAACTTCTTGGATATAAAATTAATGTTTTTCATTGAACGTGAGAAGTTTTTGGCCATTATTTCTTCACACATCCGTTTCATCTTTCTCTCTCTTCTTTCCTTCCTGGACTTCTAATGTTTGTTGTCACACTTAGAGGTTTCCACATGCCTCTGAGAGACTCTGTTAAAATTCTTTTTCCTTTCTCGTTTCTCAGACTGAATAATGTCAAATCACCTGTCTTCAGTTCCTGATTCTTTTATTCTGCTAGTTCAAATATGCTATTGAGCTTCTATAATGCATTTTTCATTAGAGTTATTGTATTTTTCAAATCTGATATTTTTTTATATGCTTTTCCCTTTATTGATATCTCTCTTTGATGAAACAAGACTGTTACACTTTTTTTTTCTATAGGCTTTTTTTTCCTCTTGGAACATATTTTAATAGCTAATTTAAAATATTTGTCAAGTAAGTTCAACCTCTAGAATTTCTCAAGGACAATTTCTATTGCTTGCTTTGTGTGTATGTGTTAGGGGGCCAGGGCAGGGAAGAGCACACTCCCCTGTTTCTCTGAATATCTCAGTTTTGTTGTTGATGTTGAAAACTGGATATTTAAAATAATATAATATGCAACTCTGAAATTCACCTTCCATCCTTCCCAGTTGTGTTTGTTTAGTGAGTTCGACTCATATTAAAGTTTATATTTTTTCTATGAGTGGCCACCGAATCTACTCAATTTAGCGGTCAGCTAATAATTGGACAGGGATTTCTCTAAATGTCCTGAACCAATATCTACTAACCTTCACCAAGGGCTACTTGTCAGGCATCTTGTCAGCAAAAGTTTTCAAGTCTGCCCCATCTTTCACCTCCTGATTGCACAGAGTCTCAGGGTTAGTCGAATGTCAACGATTCAGGTCTTCTCAGGTGTTTCCTGGACATGCACACTGCCTTACGGGCTTGTGGCCTTCAGGATTCTTAGGACTAGGTAGGGCTTTGCTAAGTTCTCAGCTTTTCCTTTTAAGTAGTTCACTCAGTTTATTGTTAACCTCAACTTGTAATGCTGCTTCAGGCGCTGCAAAGCTAAATAATCATAGCTTTGTTAGTCAGCTTTCTGTCACTCTAACAATAACCCAAGGCAAACTTAAGAAGAGGAAAAGTTTATTTTGCTTCACAATTTTGGAATTTTCAGTCCATGACCATAAGCCCTGTTACTTAGAGCTGGCATAGCACATCATGGTGGGAGCCTGGGAGAGAGGAAGCCGTTTGCTTCATGGCAGGGAAGCCAAAGAGAAGAGGAGGAAGAGGTTGGGGTCCCAATGTTCCTTTCAAGGACATGTTTTCAATGACCCAACTTAATCCCATCAGTCTTCACCCCTTAGAGGTTCCACCACTTCCTAACAGGGTCACGGGCTGGGGACTAAGCTTTCACACATTGGCCTTTAGGGGACATTTAAGATCCTGACACAGCTGATAGGTTTTAACAAGTGCCCTGGGATTAGGGAAGAAAAAGCTCTGATTTGGAGAGAAAGAAAGACAAATTCTAAGAGTACAGTTTTTCAGCAAGCTCCTGGACAGGTGAAATAGTGACAAGACTCTAGACATGGGACTTTGGTGAGTTCCAAACACATTCTTCTCTCTTGAGTGGTTGATAGGCTTCTGGTTTTCAGAGCTGCAGAGCCCAGTAGAGAGGGATAGGATCAGAGTACGTGAAAATACTACAGTCTTGCTGTTCTTACTGAGGTTCAGTTATTTTTCCTCAATAAATGCTCCTCAGATTTCTGCAAGCCTTTCATTTTGAGAGCTTGAATAATGTTGATTTCGATGATTTTTGACAGTGCTCTTACTGATTTGTGGAGGACTGGATTTTCAAAGGTCCTTGTTCTACTGTTCTGCCAACTGTGACCCTTTGCACTTTGCTGTACCAATTCATTTTATCTAAGTGCTGGAAAAGTTCTTGAGGTTAAATATTTTCTTTCTGATATTTAAAAATATTTAAAACTTCAGTGTTCCTAAGTTTTCCCCAAGGTAGTACATTTGTTTAAGCTATGCTCTACAGGGTCAAAAGATGAATATTCCTCAATTTTTTATAATGTCTGCCAATTTGATTTCCATAAAGATTCTCTCAATTCACAATTTTTGCATTTAGTATATGCAAATGGGTGTTTTCCTGTATGTTTAGCAATTCTGGATATTATAATGTTGTTATAAAGTCAGAAAATGCTGAGTTCTATGCACTCTATTAAATTTCACTCTATTAAAAAGTTAAATAAATAAACGACTCTAATACATAAGATAAAGATATCTAAATAAAAATAGTTATTATTTTTTTTCCTAATGTAATCATGTATTCTTCTCTCTTCAAAAAATATATACAATGCTAACTTTACTTTAAATCCTTAGGAAAATATAGATAACACATGAGGATTTTAAAAATTCCAAGAGAGACTTTGGTTTATGTCTTCTTAATTAAGGGTTTGTTTTTATACTGTATGAGTGAATCCCTACTATCATCATGTAGTGTTGGCTAGGTTTCCATGGAAAGGAAACACCTTGCTAAACTCTATCATTTGCCAGGAAAAGAGGAGAAATAATGATAAAACCAGAAAGTAGAGCATATGCTAGCAGCCAGAGCTAAATTTGATGAGTGCTCCAGAAATCAAAATTGCTAATCTGTGATGTTCTTTCTGGGGTGAAGCTACTGATGCCTGGAGCAGGAAGAACTTTATAGGAAGGGCCACTGACGTATCATGCTTGAGTAGCAATCGGCCAGTGATTTGACTCATGGACATTACCAGGAACCCTCAGGAGATGTGCTGATAATGTTGATGTGCTACTTCCAAATAGTGTTTGAATCCCTGGACATCTGTAGGTTGTAATTTCTTTCTTCCTGTTTGGGATGCAGTGGGAGAGAATTTATGAATTTTATGGCCATAGTTTGACCCTACTGCAAATTGGCATAGATAACAAAGCAATCAATTCATGTTTCTGTGATTGTTCCTTTGTGATTGTTCCTTAGAAATCGAGAACAGATCAGAATGATGGAGATTTGAGGGTCTAAATAATCCCTTGCTCACCTATTTCAGGTTGGCATAGCTGCTCTGTGCTAAGGTACCTTCTTAATACAATTTTCTGAGATCTTTAATGGAATTAGGTCCGAATTCAATGAATGTCAGAATTCAATGAGAGACAAAAAGGCTGTAAAACTTACCTTTCCATAACTAATTTACTATACTTTCACATAAATACGATGAAGTCATAGACTCTTAGACTTGAAAATGACATTGAGATAGTTTTGTAATGTGAGGCAAGTTGCTTAATTATAGATTAATTTTTCTATTTATGAACTGAAGGGATCATGGCAGTCAATGATTTTCAACCTTTTCTATACTTTGCTTTAGGTTAGAATGTTTAGGTTTATTGCATTAAATAGAATTTTAATTTTATTTTGAAAACTTCTATGGTCAGAATGTTTGTATATCCCTTCCCTCAAACTCAAACTCAGATGTTGAAACTAAGTCCTGAGGTGACAGTATTAACAAGTGTGGCCTTTGAGAGGCCTGAGGGAGCTTGCTGTCCCATAATGTAAGAACACATAGAGATGCTATCCATAAGGGTTGGGCCCTCACTTGACACCAGATCTGCTGATGCCTTGATTTTGGACTTCTCAGTCTTCAGAACTGTTTCTATTGTTTATAAATCAGTCTGCAAGGTGTGGTGGTAAACCTCTGTAATCCTAGCAACACGGGGGCCAGAAGCAGGAGGATCTCATGTCTCAAAATAAAAAATAAAATGGGCCAGGGATGTAGCTCAGTGGTAGCATTCTCTGGGGTTCAATCCCCAGTACTGAAAAAAAAAATTACCTAGTCTAATATATTTCATTAGAGCAGCTTGAAAAGACCAAGAAAAATAAGTTTCATATGTACAAATATATTCCTAAGTTACAAGATGATGAGTGGTCAAAATGAAGTCACTTAGGATCTGCTAGGAGGTAACCAGAGTTAGCAGGGTTTTTGTTTAGTTGTTTGTTTTTTGGTGTTTTTGTATGTGTGTGTGTGTGTGTGTGTGTATCTGTGTATATGTTTGTATTCTTACACAGATGGCCTAAGCATTTATAGCCATAAACATATTCATCTCTAGTTACCAGTACCTCCAACTATTCAAATGGTAATATCCTCTATATTCTGTTAAATGTCATTTTTCACTTAATTGTATATCTTAGATATTGTTCCAAATCAATGTTTTTAAACGCTGCCTTAGTCTCTTAAATGGCTGCATGTTATTCCAATTATAGGTATAGGATAATTCACTTGTAGTATAAAGTAAGTTATGAAAATTTGTGTATAGTCTTTTAATAACTTGTTATTATAAACAAGGATGTAGTTAATCTCACTTTCTCTCTCTCTCTCTATCTATCTATCTCTATCTCTATCTCTGTTTATCTACCTCTTTCTTTCCACACATGTAAAAATATTTCTTTAGGATTAATTCCTAGGACTGAAGTTGTGAGATCACTGAGTACATACATTTAAATTATTTTGGGGATGGCTGAACTGCTCTCTATGAAGATAGGAGTGACTAAGAGTGTGTGTGAGTGCTTGCTGGATTTAACTTTTTTGACAGAGTATTTTTACTGTTTTATTTTGTGAATTTGATTGGTAAAAAATATTGTCTAATTGTAGTCTTAATTTGATTTTATTTTACTATAGAGTGCACTTTAGTATATTTATGTACTATAATTCATTAAATTTATGAAGACATTGATTATAAGACCGATTCAGATTTTTTAAATGTTAAAATATATCAAACTTAAATTGATGAAATATGTTCCTTAAGCCATATATACTTTAATTTTTGTGAAGAGTCTTTTGGTTCTTTTTCCCTACTGGGCTATTGTTTTTTGTGTTGATTTCTAAGGGTCTTTATAAATAAATAAAGGAAACTAATTTCTTATCTGTGTTATGTGTCACATTTTCCAATTTGTCATCATTGATTCTATTGTTTTTTTTTCCATGGAGAATATTGTTATGGTTAAATTCATTCAGCTTTTCTTTAAAAGGTTCTGGATCTTGTGTCAGTATTAGGAAATTCTTTCCAATGCTGAGATGAAAAGTCCTCAGTTGTTTTCTTCCCAGATTGATGGTTTTATCTTCATAATATGTCATTTTTTTATTCTTAATTTTCTTATTATATCAATTTCATAAACTGTCTAGTTCAAAATAGTATACAGTTAATGTCTATTAGGGTCATGTTTGGACTTTCCATATAAGTCAACATATCCTCTAACAGTAACAACAATTTTTATTTCCTCTGGAAAGTTCATGTGTGTTTAAGTTTTCCTCTAGTAACATTGCTGGCTTTGTTGAGGAATCCTTAACTTGAAGGGCAAAGACTTAGTGTTTCTCTGTTACCCAGAGGACTGGCTTTGGGTTGATGTGACAACTTGTTAAGGAAGTATCTATCCAACTCTATTTTATTAAGAGTAAAATTGACCTGAATTTTTGAATATGACTTTATAATTTACTTTTTATTAAATATATATTAGAATGCTCTAAGATTAGATCTTATTCTTTCTGAACAAGGCTAGAAAAGACAATGAAATAGCTTTTCTGAAACTACCCAGACTGGGCTTCATGAGGATGCTGAATTGGTGGAAGTGGGGATTTGCTTTTGGGGAGGGATCTCCATTTGTTCTAATAAGGGCCACCCTGCTAATTGGATGCATGACATTGTGTATTGTTCTTATTGTCCACCTTGAAATGTTAATAGAACACTTGTCATAACTATTTACATAATAAAATAATGCAAAGCAGTGTCCTGTGGCTAGAGGAAGGTACATCCTCATATCAAATTCATAAATGTGAGAGATGGATAGCTTTGGCTTTTCTTTTGGGATGGGAAAACCAACCTAAGTCAAGGGAGGGAGATATGATCCAGAAAATTAACGCAAGTCTAAGATTTCTAGTTCAGATTTTATTCCCAGGAAATTTGAACCTCCAAAACACTTTTCTTTTTCAAAAGCATTACTTTGCTTGTATTGTTATCCTTGTGTTGTGACTCTGTTGACTAGTTGATTGTCCATGAGAGCGGGAAAATGATTGTCTAATATTTCTGTTGAAATATGGCAATCTTGGAAGGTGACCTTCCATATATTTCTTTTTTTTTTTTTTTATATATATATTTTTTTATTGTTGGCTGTTCAAAACATTACATAGTTCTTGATATATCATATTTCACAATTTGATTCAAGTGGGTTATAAGCTCCCATTTTTACCCCATATACAGATTGCAGAATCACATCAGTTACACATCCATTGATTTACATATTGCCATACTAGTGTCTGTTGTATTCTGCTGCCTTTCCTATCCTCTACTATCACCCCTCCCCTCCCCTCCCCTCCCCTCTTCTCTCTCTGCCCCCTCTACTGACATTCGTTTGTCCCCCTTGTATTATTTTTCCCCTTCCCCTCACTTCCTCTTGTATGTACTTTTGTATAACTCTGAGGGTCTCCTTCCGTTTCCATGCATTTTCCCTTCTCTCTCCCTTTCCCTCCCACCTCTCATCCCTGTTTAATGTTAATCTTCTTCTCATGCTCTTCGACCCTACTCTGTTCTTAGTTACTCTCCTTATATCAAAGAAGACATTTGGCATTTGTTTTTTAGGGATTGGCTAGCTTCACTTAGCATAATCTGCTCTAATGCCATCCATTTCCCTGTAAATTCTATGATTTTGTCATTTTTTAATGCAGAGTAATACTCCATTGTGTATAAATGCCACATTTTTTTTATCCATTCATCCATTGAAGGGCATCTAGGTTGGTTCCACAGTCTAGCTATTGTGAATTGTGCTGCTATGAACATCGATGTAGCAGTGTCCCTGTAGCATGCTCTTTTTAGGTCTTTAGGGAATAGACCGAGAAGGGGAATAGCTGGGTCAAATGGTGGCTCCATTCCCAGCTTTCCAAGAAATCTCCATACTGCTTTCCAAATTGGCTGCACCAATTTGCAGTCCCACCAGCAATGTACAAGTGTACCCTTTTCCCCACATCCTCGCCAGCACTTGTTGTTGTTTGACTTCATAATGGCTGCCAATCTAACTGGAGTGAGATGGTATCTTAGGGTGGTTTTGATTTGCATTTCTCTGACTGCTAGAGATGGTGAGCATTTTTCCATGTACTTGTTGATTGATTGTATGTCCTCCTCTGAGAAGTGTCTGTTCAGGTCCTTGGCCCATTTGTTGATTGGGTTGTTTGTTCTCTTATTGTCTAATTTTTTGAGTTCTTTGTATACTCTGGATATTAGGGCTCTATCTGAAGTGTGCGGAGTAAAGATTTGTTCCCAGGATGTAGGCTCTCTATTTACCTCTCTTATTGTATCTTTTGCTGAGAAAAAACTTTTTAGTTTGAGTAAGTCCCATTTGTTGATTCTAGTTATTAACTTTTGTGCTATGGGTGTCCTATTGAGGAATTTGGAGCCCGACCCCACAGTATGTAGATCGTAGCCAACTTTTTCTTCTATCAGACGGCGTGTCTCTGATTTGATATCAAGCTCCTTGATCCATTTTGAATTAACTTTTGTGCATGGCGAGAGAAAGGGATTCAGTTTCATTTTGTTGCATATGGATTTCCAGTTTTCCCAGCACCATTTGTTGAAGATGCTATCCTTCCTCCATTGCATGCTTTTAGACCCTTTATCATATATAAGATAGTTGTAGTTTTGTGGATTGGTTTCTGTGTCCTCTATTCTGTACCATTGGTCCACCCGCCTGTTTTGGTACCAGTACCATGCTGTTTTTGTTACTATTGCTCTGTAATATAGTTTGAAGTCTGGTATCGCTATACCGCCTGACTCACATTTCCTGCTTAGCATTGTTTTTGCTATTCTGGGTCTTTTATTTTTCCATATGAATTTCATGATTGCTTTCTCTATTTCTACAAGAAATGCCGTTGGGATTTTGATTGGCATTGCATTAAACCTATAGAGAACTTTTGGTAATATCGCCATTTTGATGATGTTAGTTCTGCCTATCCATGAACAGGGTATATTTTTCCATCTTCTAAGATCTTCTTCTATTTCTCTCTTTAGGGTTCTGTAGTTTTCATTGTATAAGTCTTTCACCTCTTTTGTTAGGTTGATTCCCAAGTATTTTATTTTTTTTGAAGATATTGTGAATGGAGTGGTTGTCCTCATTTCCATTTCAGAGGATTTGTCGCTGATATACAGGAATGCCTTTGATTTATGCGTGTTGATTTTATATCCTGCCACTTTGCTGAATTCATTTATTAGCTCTAATAGTTTCTTTGTAGACCCTTTTGGGTCTGCTAGGTATAGAATCATGTCATCTGCAAATAGTGATAATTTAAGTTCTTCTTTTCCTATTTTGATACCTTTAATTTCTTTCGTCTGTCTAATTGCTCTGGCCAGTGTTTCGAGAACTATGTTGAACAGAAGTGGTGAGAGAGGGCATCCCTGTCTTGTTCCAGATTTTAGAGGGAATGCCTTCGATTTTTCTCCATTCAGTATGATGCTAGCCTGAGGCTTAGCATAGATTGCTTTTACAATATTGAGGTATGTTCCTGTTATCCCTAGTTTTTCTAGAGTTTTGAACATAAAGGGATGCTGTACTTTGTCGAATGCTTTTTCCGCATCTATCGAGATGATCATATGGTTCTTATTTTTAAGTCTATTGATGTGGTGAATAACATTTATTGATTTCCGTATATTGAACCAGCCTTGCATCCCAGGGATGAATCCTACTTGATCATGGTGCACAATTTTTTTGATATGTTTTTGTATCCGAGTGGCCAGAATTTTATTGAGGATTTTTGCATCTAGGTTCATTAGAGATATTGGTCTGTAGTTTTCTTTCTTTGAAGTGTCTTTGTCTGGTTTAGGTATCAGGGTGATGTTGGCCTCGTAGAATGAATTTGGAAGTTCTCCCTCTTTTTCTATTTCCGAAGTAGCTTGAAAAGTATTGGTATTAGTTCCTCTTTAAAGGTTTTGTAAAACTCTGCTGTATACCCATCCGGTCCTGGGCTTTTCTTAGTTGGTAGTCTTTTGATGGTTTCTTCTATTTCCTCAATTGATATTGGTCTGTTTAGGTTGTCTATATCCTCCTGACTCAATCTGGGCAGATCATATGACTTAAGAAATTTATCTATGCCTTCACTATCTTCTAATTTATTGGAGTATAAGGATTCAAAATAATTTTTGATTATCTTCTGTATTTCTGAAGTGTCTGTTGTGATATTGCCTCTTTCATCCCGTATGTTAGTGATTTGAGTTCTCTCTCTTCTTCTCTTCGCTAGCATGGCTAAGGGTCTGTCGATTTTGTTTATTTTTTCAAAGAACCAACTTTTAGTTTTGTCAATTTTTTCAATTGTTTCTTTTGTTTCGATTTCATTAATTTCAGCTCTGATTTTAATTATTTCTTGCCTTCTACTTCTTTTGCTGTTGTTTTGCTCTTCTTTTTCTAGGATTTTGAGATGAAGTATGAGATCATTTATTTGTTGGTTTTTTCTTTTTTTAAGGAATGAACTCCAAGCAATGAATTTTCCTCTTAGAACTGCTTTCAATGTGTCCCATAGATTCCGATATGTTGTGTCTGTGTTTTCATTAATCTCTAAGAATTTTTTAATTTCCTCCTTGATGTCTTCTATAACCCACTGATCATTCAGTAACCTATTGTTCATTCTCCAAGTGATGTATTCTTTTTCCTTCCTTCTTTTATCGTTGATTTTCAGTTCCATTCCATTATGATCAGATAGGATGCATGGTATTATCTCTACTCCTTTGTATTGTCTAAGAGTTTCCCTGTGACATAATATATGATCTATTTTTGAGAAGGATCCATGTGCTGCTGAGAAAAAAGTGTAACTGCTTGATGTTGGGTGGTATATTCTATATATGTCAATTAAGTCTAGGTTATTAATTGTGTTATTGAGTTCTATAGTTTCCTTATTCAACTTTTGTTTGGAAGATCTGTCCAGTGGTGATAGAGGTGTGTTGAAGTCTCCCATGATTATTGTATGGTGGTCTATTAGACTCTTGAACTTGAGAAGAGTTTGTTTGATGAACATAGCTGCACCATTGTTTGGGGCATATATATTTATGATTGTTATGTCTTGTTGGTGTATGGTTCCCTTGAGCAGTATGTAGTGTCCCTCTTTATCCCTTTTGATTAACTTCGGCTTAAAATCTATTTTATTTGATATGAGTATGGATACTCCTGCTTGTTTCCGAAGTCCATATGAGTGATATGATTTTTCCCAACCTTTCACCTTCAGCCTATGTATGTCTTTTCCTATCAAATGCGTCTCCTGTAGGCAGCATATTGTTGGGTCTTGTTTTGTGATCCATTCTACTAGCCTGTGTCTCTTGATTGGTGAGTTTAAGCCATTAACATTTAGGGTTATTATTGAGATATGGGTTGTTCTTCCAGCCATATTTGTTTATTTATGTTACTAAACATGGTTTGTTTTCCACTTTGATTATTTTCCCCCCTTTAGTGTCCTACCTCCCACTGTTGGTTTTCATTGTTATTTTCCATTTCCTCTTCCTGTAATGTTTTGCCAAGGATGTTTTGAAGAGATGGTTTTCTAGCTGCAAATTCTTTTAACTTTTGTTTATCGTGGAAGGTTTTAATTTCATCTTCCATCCTGAAGCTTAATTTCGCTGGAAACACAATTCTTGGTTGGAACCCATTTTCTTTCAGTGTTTGAAATATGTTATTCCAGGATCTTCTAGCTTTCAGAGTCTGTGTTGAAAGATCAGCTGTTATCCTGATTGGCTTACCCCTAAATGTGATCTGCTTCCTTTCTCTTGTAGCTTTTAAAATTCTCTCCTTATTCTGTATGTTGGGCATCTTCATTATAATGTGTCTAGGTGTGGGTCTCTTATGATTTTGCACATTCGGCGTCCTATAGGCTTCTAGGATTTGGGGTTCTGTCTCATTCTTCAAGTCTGGGAAGTTTTCTCGAATTATTTCATTGAATAGATTGCTCATTCCTTTGGTTTGAAACTCTGTTCCTTCCTGTATCCCAATGACTCTTAAATTTGGTCTCTTGATGTTATCCCATATTTCTTGGATGTTCTGCTCATGGTTTCTTAACAGTCTTGCTGAGCTGTCTATGTTCTTTTCAAGTTGAAATACTTTATCTTCATTGTCTGATGTTCTGTCTTCTAAGTGTTCTACTCTGCTGGTAGTATTCTCAATTGAGTTTTTAAGTTGGCTTATTGCTTCCTGCATTTCTAGGATTTCTGTTTGTTTGTTTTTTATAACCTCTATTTCCCTGTATAGTTGATCTTTTGCTTCTTGGATTTGTTTATGTAATTCATTGTTGAAGTGATCTTTCATTGTCTGATTTTGCTGTCTGATGTCTTCCTTGAGACTCCAGATCATCTGAAGCATGTATATCCTGAATTCTTTATCTGACATTCCATCAGCTGCAGCTATTACCTCTTCTAACGTTGAGTTGACCTGCAATGCTTGTGGTCCTTTCTTTCCTTGTCTCTTCATACTGTTTGCGTTCCTTTCTTCTTGGTGAAACTGTTGTGCTATTGAATTTTCCCCCTATATATTTATATTGGTCTTGTATAGTTGCAAAGTCTCCCTCGCAGGCGCGGGCGGCGGCTCTGCCTCTCCTCCAATTGGGGCAATGTGCCTACCACGCCGGCAGGCCGCTGGGCCTGCTCTGCCAGTCGGTAGCAGGTCCGCCGACCTTGCAGGCGCGGGCGGCGGCTCTGTCCCTCTGCGGGCCTCTAGGCTTGTTCTGTCGGTGGTCGCAGTTCTGCCTACTTTGCAGGCGCAGGCAGCGGCACTGCCCCTCTGCAGGCCTCTGGGGCTGTACTGCCAGTGGGTCGCAGGTCCGCCTACTTTGCAGGCGTGGGGGGGGCGGCTCTACCCTTCCTCAGGCCACTGGGCCTGTTCTGTCTCTCGGTTGCAGGTCTGACCTGTTCTGGTGGTGGTCTCAGTTCCGACTACCTTGCAGGCGCGGGGGGGAGTGGGCGGCTCTGCCTCTCAGCAGGCCGCTGCTCCTCTTCTGCCGGTGGGTCGCAGGCCCGCCTACCTTGCAGGAGTGATTGGAAGCTCTGTCCCGCCACGGGCCACTGGGCCTTTTCTGTCGGTGGTCACCCTTCCCCTACCTGGCAGGCGAGGGGGGTGGGGGGCGGCTCTGCCCCTCAGCAGGCCGCTGGGCCTGCTCTGTGTTTGGTCCCAGTTCCCTCTACTATGCCGGCGCAGGGGGAGGGGGCGGCTCAGCCTCTCAGCAGGCGGCTGCTCCTCTTCTGCCGGTGGGTCGCAGGCCCGCCTACCTTGCAGGAGTGATTGGAAGCTCTGTCCCGCCGCGGGCCACTGGGCCTTTTCTGTCGGTGGTCACCCTTCCCCTACCTGGCAGGCGAGGGGGGTGGGGGGCGGCTCTGCCCCTCAGCAGGCCGCTGGGCCTGCTCTGTGTTTGGTCCCAGTTCCCTCTACTATGCCGGCGCAGGGGGAGCGGGCGGCTCAGCCTCTCAGCAGGCGGCTGCTCCTCTTCTGCCGGTGGGTCGCAGGCCCGCCTACCTTGCAGGAGTGATTGGAAGCTCTGTCCCGCCGGGGGCCACTGGGCCTTTTCTGTCGGTGGTCACCCTTCCCCTATCTGGCAGGCGAGGGGGGTGGGGGGCGGCTCTGCCCCTCAGCAGGCCGCTGGGCCTGCTCTGTGTCTGGTCCCAGTTCCCTCTACTATGCCGGCGCAGGGGGAGGGGGCGGCTCAGCCTCTCAGCAGGCGGCTGCTCCTCTTCTGCCGGTGGGTCGCAGGCCCGCCTACCTTGCAGGAGTGATTGGAAGCTCTGTCCCGCCGGGGGCCACTGGGCCTTTTCTGTCGGTGGTCACCCTTCCCCTACCTGGCAGGCGAGGGGGGTGGGGGGCAGCTCTGCCCCTCAGCAGGCCTCTGGGCCTGCTCTGTGTTTGGTCCCAGTTCCCTCTACTATGCCGGCGCAGGGGGAGGGGGCGGCTCAGCCTCTCAGCAGGCGGCTGCTCCTCTTCTGCCGGTGGGTCGCAGGCCCGCCTACCTTGCAGGAGTGATTGGAAGCTCTGTCCCGCCGGGGGCCACTGGGCCTTTTCTGTCGGTGGTCACCCTTCCCCTACCTGGCAGGCGAGGGGGGTGGGGGGCGGCTCTGCCCCTCAGCAGGCCGCTGGGCCTGCTCTGTGTTTGGTCCCAGTTCCCTCTACTATGCCGGCGCAGGGGGAGGGGGCGGCTCAGCCTCTCAGCAGGCGGCTGCTCCTCTTCTGCCGGTGGGTCGCAGGCCCGCCTACCTTGCAGGAGTGATTGGAAGCTCTGTCCCGCCGGGGGCCACTGGGCCTTTTCTGTCGGTGGTCACCCTTCCCCTACCTGGCAGGCGAGGGGGGTGGGGGGCGGCTCTGCCCCTCAGCAGGCCGCTGGGCCTGCTCTGTGTCTGGTCCCAGTTCCCTCTACTATGCCGGCGCAGGGGGAGGGGGTGGCTCAGCCTCTCAGCAGGCGGCTGCTCCTCTTCTGCCGGTGGGTCGCAGGCCCGCCTACCTTGCAGGAGTGATTGGAAGCTCTGTCCCGCCGGGGGCCACTGGGCCTTTTCTGTCGGTGGTCACCCTTCCCCTACCTGGCAGGCGAGGGGGGTGGGGGGCGGCTCTGCCCCTCAGCAGGCCGCTGGGCCTGCTCTGTGTTTGGTCCCAGTTCCCTCTACTATGCCGGCGCAGGGGGAGGGGGAGGCTCAGCCTCTCAGCAGGCGGCTGCTCCTCTTCTGCCGGTGGGTCGCAGGCCCGCCTACCTTGCAGGAGTGATTGGAAGCTCTGTCCCGCCGGGGGCCACTGGGCCTTTTCTGTCGGTGGTCACCCTTCCCCTACCTGGCAGGCGAGGGGGGTGGGGGGCGGCTCTGCCCCTCAGCAGGCCGCTGGGCCTGCTCTGTGTCTGGTCCCAGTTCCCTCTACTATGCCGGCGCAGGGGGAGCGGGCGGCTCAGCCTCTCAGCAGGCGGCTGCTCCTCTTCTGCCGGTGGGTCGCAGGCCCGCCTACCTTGCAGGAGTGATTGGAAGCTCTGTCCCGCCGGGGGCCACTGGGCCTTTTCTCCATATATTTCTGATAAGACACTGCCACAGTCTGGCTGGGCACAAATGCCGCAGTCTGGCTGGGCACACAATCACGAGCCACCACACAGCTTGTAGATTCAAACAGCAACTCTTTATTCCCGAACTCACACCAGCCGTCTACAATCACGTTCTGGGGAAATCCACGTTCTCTGCCCAAATCCACGTTCTCTGCCCAAATCCACCTCCACTGGGCTTCTATCTCCCCAAAAAATACTGTCTGAATCCCGTGAGAACTCAAGGGGAACTCAGGCAGCAGGATACGCCCTATTCCCAGCAGGAATAATCTTAAACCTGGAACGCCCTAAACCCGATTATCCTAAACCGGGAACACCCTAATCCGCCCTGGTCCTTGAGCAAGGTCACCTACAAGACACCATGGTTTTTTCCTTTCCTTTTCTCCCATTTCAGGATCAGCACATTAAATGGTTCCTCAAAGTTCAAAATATTTGTGTGCATCCATCACCCCTCACCCCTCTTATGAACCTCTGGTTCCTCAGGTGTGCTGTGTCCTCTAAGCCCCGTGATAGAGCAAGTGGTTTTTCGGGTCTTTTCCTTTCATCTTCTACTCTTCATCTTAGAGACTTAGCTCAGAGGTTACCTGGTGAAGTGCTTCCTGGTCACCTTGATCACTTGCTTCTTCCTCTAGAAGTGGTTAGTACAAATTTCACAACCAACACCTTTCAGATGGTGAATTATGTTTCCATTTCCCTACTACTGGGAATGGGAATGCTCATGTATGCTTCCTGAGTGTTAGGCAGGAATCCTTTCATTTGTTCACTGTGAAAATTCAATAAAACATCGTTGTCCAACTTAAATAAAGATATTTCTAGAGGTGTAAATGAGATAATCGAAAGTCTACTTTCAGTGTTTAACTTCCTTAGTTTTACATACTTATTTAAAATCACTAGTTCTGGAAATGGTATTTCCAGAACATTACCATCTTCTGTTCTGACATTTCATAAAACATTTTTATTTATACTAATCATATGCAGCTTCATCTGATTGACCTATGACATCACTAGGCTATTTTGGAGTCATCAGATATGATTTTTCTAGAGTAAACAATCTTCATTTCCATTTAAGTTGTTTGAGATCCAGGACTTTTTAAATCAATGTGTAATGTTGTTACAAGTACCCACTGATATTGTTTGTTTTTCATTTATCTCTAGGGTTATATTTATGAGTTTCATAATGTAACTATACACTGGACTACTTCTTGATGTGATTTTTCAAGGGTTTGTGTAGGATGGTATTCTATACTTATTAAGTATGAAATTTGGCTAAAGGGAAAATTTCTATGTCCTCTTAAGTTTCATTTCTTTTTTATTGATTCCATTAGGTGGTCTTTCCCAGCTAATATTAATTGACATATGTTCAAGTTAATGGGTCTTAATTACATACTAGTTTGGTTATCAGAATAAAGTAATTTAGAAAATACCTTTTTAATAAGAGAGACTTGTGAATACTTGAGTTTAAGAGAAATCTATTATTTTCTACAGTTTGAGTTTGGAAAAAACAAAACAAAACAAAAAACCAAAAAACATAATGATGTCTTCTTTGAAAACTGAATCTTGTCTTTTTCTTTTTATCTACATACTGATTCAAATAAGGTTACCTGTCAGAAAATAAAGGGATTACTTTAACCACTGTTAACATGATCATGGGGAAACAGTAAAAGAAAAGCAATTATTTTTTTTCTGAAGACTGCTTTATAGTTGGTTGATTCTAACTTTGCATCATGTAAAGTATTAACATTTTGTGTGATTTTATTCATAAACTCTTAAACACAACAAATCTGTTTTCTTCGTTATAAAAATGTTGAGAACCTATCTTACAAAGTTGTTATGAAATACAGAAATTTTAATATGTATATATGCATATACATGCATCTCTGTGTGTGTGTATGTGTGTGTGTGTGTGTGAGAGAGAGAGAGAGAGGCGTTCGTTATTATTCTTTTCAGAACTTCTTTTTCTTCTATTGCCATCCTAAGTGTTTTTATCAAGTCTTTTACTGGATGGGATCCAGAATTGTTTGGTGTTTTGATCCTGCTTTTGGGGACTTACCTCTGGCCAGTTCTCTTCCACAGTACTTTTTATTTTATTTCCTAGATTCTGTCATCTCATGAGTGTATTCTATGGACTTGCAACAGCAGCAACACCCAGTATCTGGTTCTAATGCTTCTCAGACTTTAACATGCATATTAATCAACTGAGGTTCTTGTTTAAATGCAGATTCGGATTCCATAGGTCTGGCATGAGGTCCAAGACTCAGTATTTCAAACAAGTTCCCAGGTGTTATTGATACTGCTGGTTCATGGACCACACTTTGAGTAGCAAGGACAAGGAATGATATTGTAGCTTTAAGAATGTATTAGAAATTGCTTAACTGCCTCCGAAGGTATTGCTGAAAGGAAATAAAAAGCATATTTTGCATACGCAGAGTTTCACAATACTCCACTGTGCTCACTCATCCTCATACCATTCTCTATGAAAGATGAGTAAAAATTTCCATTAAAGGAAAACCTTTTAAGCCAGAATATAAATAAAGGCTTTGCTGCTTTTGGTTGGTCAGGGCAAAAAACAAAAGCAAGTTTACACTACCTTGAAAATCCTTTGGTTGGGAAGAACAAGAACATTCCAGACAACTGGACCCATGTTACTTTGCTCAGATTTTTGCATTGTTGGAGATATGAAAAATGAGAGCCAAATTCAAATTTTCAGCCCAGAATTCAGTGCAGAAGATCTTAAGCCAGTAATATTTTCCCTGTAAAATCTCTTTGGAAAGACTCTCAGATCTGAGTCAGCTAGGGTGAACCCGTTTTCTGAAATTTGGTTTCTGGAAGCATTTAATTGAAAGGAAAAACCCCAAGAATGCATCCAGAGTTGAATGTCATGGAGCAATTGAGAGGGCCTCGAAATAGTAACAATGGGAATAAATGAAGCCAAATGAAATCTGCAAATTATTAGGATGAAATTGGTAAGGGGCAGAGAGACTTAATGAGAGGGAAATAAGAGAAATCAGTTTTCCAATACAAAGTTTATATTGAGAGGCTGTACAACGGAAGACTGGGAACAAGAAACTTCTGAATGCTAAAAAGATGGCAGAGGCTAAAAGTTCAGCAGAGACTGGATGACTCTCAATTTGATTTCCTCTGAGGGATTTCAGGTTCAAAATTTCATTGAAATGATAGTCCTCATTGCCATCTCTTACAGTTGTCCCCAAATTACCCTTACCCCTAATTTCAAAGAATATGCTCTGAAGAACTTTGAAAATGAGATAGGCAGAAACCAAATTCTGATATTCGTAAGGAACTGTCATTAATCATAAGGCACATAGGTCTTAGTTAAGGAAAATGACTCTGCTTTCAGTTGACTACACATTTGATTTTCCTGTGTTTACGCTGTTTGCCAGAAAGGACAAAAGCTGTTTGTAATTCCTGTTCCCCATTCTACCTGACACACAGACACCCCCCCCCCCCCCACAACAAATATCCAGAGAAAAACAAGTCCTTTCTCTTTGTACTCCTTCTCAGGGCACTACTGTGTGTGATGGGACACCATATGCTATCTCAAACCCTGGGAAAAATAAGACCAGGAAAATGTTGATAATACACGAATAATGAATGCAACATTATCAAATAATAACAGCAAATGACTCATCTGACAATAGTCACAACCAAATAAAATGACCTAGGAAGTATGAACAACAAGTATGAAAAAAGACTAACAGAAGGAAAGTCAAAGATACTGATCTTAACAGCCAATCTCATTGGGTTAAACTCTCATTCAAAGATAATCTCAGAGGGAATCAACATGAAAAATTGAATGACCTACTGTTTCCATGTGATATTTTAAAAGAAAAATTTCAGTTCAACATTTTTGAAAGGGTAGCATCTTGAGTTTCTGCTGTCTGGCTGTCAGATTTTTGAATCCCCAGATGTGTCCGGCTGGAAGCTCTGGCTCCATAGTAGTCAAGCCTTACAAAAAGGATCTGCAGACCTTGAAACTGCATGTGGAACAGGGTGCTCAGCTTCCACCCACCGGGCTCCAGCTGTCAAGGGTGGTGACTGTGTGGTGCTGCCTGGTATTCCTTGGGTTCCTTAACAGAACAAGGATCCTCCTCTGCCTGCTCTGTCCCTCCCAGGGCACCACTCTCCATTACTGTAAAGCTAGTCCCTTGTGGATTATACTCCACCTCCTCCTTCTTCTCCCTCTCCCCAGCCTACCAAACCCTGAGGTTTGTATCATCCACATTTTTTGAAACTGTTTCTCCCCTGCTTCACTACTTCCACCCTAGTTCAATCTCCTATTATCACCTTGTTGCTCTGTAGTGAAGCCTTTGTATGTAACTTGTCTCATTATTTTTGCTCTTTTTATTTTATTATTTTAAAAATTTTGATAGGGATATCTTTTATGTTTTTTTTTAATAAATAGGCTACTTTAAGGATATGACTTATACACCATAAACTCATTTATTTAATGTGCCCCATTCAATGATTTTTAGAAGTTGAGCTTTCTTTTTTTAAGAGTTGTGCAATTATTGCCAAAATCCAATATTCTTTCTTTAAATTTTATTTTGGAAAATTAATATAGACAAAAACAAAGAGAATAGTGTAAAGAGTCCCTGTGTACATCAGTAGCCATTGACACATGACATGTCTTGTTTCTGCCATAACTGGGGTTGTTTTGAAATACAGTCCAGACAGATGATCATTTCATCTGTAAATATTTTTCAATATGTATTTTTGAAAGTGAAGGACCCCTTTGAACAAACAACCATGAATACATTATCATATCTTTTTTTTTTTTTTGGTTCAGAGAATAAACTCAGGGGAACTTGACCACTGAGCCACATACCCAGCCCTATTTTGTATTTTATTAGAGATAGGGTCTCTCTGAGTTGCTTAGGGCCTGGCTAAATTGCTGAGGCTGGCTTTGAACTCTCTATCCTTCTTTCTCCACCTTTGGGGCCACTGGGATTACAGGCATGTGCCCCCATGCCCGGCTACATTAGCATATCTTTAAAAAACTATCAACAGTTCCTCAATGTTACTTAAAATTTAGTTGGTATTTAAATTTATCTCTCACTTTTCTGTTGTATTTGCACATTTGGTTTATTTAGGTCCAAACAATGTTCATATATTACAACAGTTTCTCTCTCTCTTCTGTTTCTTATAATCCAAAATTGCCCTCTCCCTCCTTCTTTTTGTCCTTGTAAGTTATTTGTTGAAGAAATCAGATTGTTTGTTTCCCAAATTGCCCAGGTTTTCGTTTTTCACGTGGCATCCTGGTAGTGGCACTTAGCATGTCCTGTCATTTGGAAACTTGAGTTTTTATCTAGAAGGTTCATCAGACATAGGCTTGGTTTTTCTAGGGAGACCACGTAATATTTGGTGTCATGAACTCCTGTCAGGAGGCACATAATGCCTGGATGTATCTGTTTTTGTTAAGTTATTCTTGATCTGTGAGTTCAGGTGATCCATTCGTTTTATCCATTCTCATCAAACTTCTGTCTATGAGTTATAGCATTCATTGCCTATAGCCAAACTGCAGTAGCTATGAACTTCTTTCTTCCATTTACAAAATAAACTTGAAAATAATGAATAGACTTTACTTTTAGACCTATTTTGGATTTAAAAAAATTTAAACAGAAATGACAGTTTTCATACACATCCAACCGCCCCCCCCAAACACACAAACATGCATGTTCAAATCCCTCTGTTTTTAGCCTCTTACATTAGTATGGACATTTACATAATGAACCTTTAAAAATGAAAATCTGATCATGATCTTTTTTTACACAATGTGCTCATTTTACTAACTACTTGGTCATACCTCATTGACATCTAAACAGTAGATGTTGCAAAATTGGGACTTGTCCATTACACACACTATATACACAGTAAAACATACAGAAAACTGATGTCTGAAAATGTACAAGTATGAATACACTTACATATTACCTTTTGCAACTGCTTCCTTCCCACCTCCTCCACATCGATGAACAAGTACAGACAGTACTATACTGCTCACAGAGGTTATTTAACAGTTCCATTCCCAAAAGCCGATATTTCATATGAATTTTAGCAAAAAGGATATTTACAAAGTGATATTTTACTACCTCTACATTTAATATACATTGCACCCCTTCATCAGACAGACTAACTGTTTCAAGTAAGGTCTCAGTTTGTCCACTATGTACATGACAGTCTTGAATAAACTATGCACATGTAACAATAGTTTTAATTTGAAAGTGTCTTCAAACTATGAGCACTCTGGTCCTTCACTGACCCAGTGGGCTATATAATGCTCAAATTTTCAGAAGACAATCATTCTTAGGAATTTTAACACAATACATACAAAATTTGTTTACTTATTCTACTTTTGTCATACACTGACAACCTCTTTAACATCTAGAAAGACTGGATGTAGATTAGGACTCATTTATCCTTTGTATACACTATGTACACAACAAAGTAAAACAAAACCCACAGATAAAGGTACAACTCTTAGCTCATCTTAAGCATCTTGGCTTGGTACTCCTGAGGACATGACTCTGTACTACTCAACAGGGGGTTTGGCTATTGCCCCCCACCCCCCAAATTTCATAAGAATATTAACAAAAATAAATTTACAAAAATATCTTATATTTTACCACTTCTACCTTTAACATATATCAGGCACTTTTGAACATCTAGACAGTCTAGATATTTCCAAAAAAGTACTTAGCATTTTCAACTATATATATATATATATATATATATATATTAATGAGGAATAAAAGGCACACACAAAACAATGGTTATTTTACAAAAACTTGTCTTCTACATAAAATCAGTCTGGCACAGGACCTCTTCCTTCTCATGAAGTCAGAGTCTCCTCCACCTCCTCTAACCAATGAACAAAAGTGGACAAGTGTCAATCCTAGAGGTTGTCTAGCAAATCTATTTCAAAGTCACTTCCAGAAGACATTTCTGACTTTTTAAAACAAATGGGCATTTGCAAGATGTTATTTTCTAACTCTTTCATACCTCGGGCAACCTCTTGACATTTAGAATGTCCAGCACAAGATTTTAATAGGTTGGAAGAAAGGTGAGTGCAGCTCTTTCATATTATATACACTGGCCTTCTACAAATGACCAGTAAATCTCCCCAAAGGATGATGGGTTTTGCTCACTTTCCAGGACGATTAAGGCCCTTACCTTGTCCAGAGGAGTGTTCCTCATGGGCTGGGGTGCTGGTCTCCTGGGACAAGGGCCTCCCAGCTCACTGGCTGGCCTGGGGCCCAGGGAGCAGGCGGTTTTTCACCACTAATCATGTTCTTTATCTACTTAAAATCTTTAAAGATTTCCTGTAGTTCCATCTCCCTCATTGCACTTACCACTGAAAAATTATGTTTCATAGGATTATTTCACCTGCTGTTCCCCGGTTACTTTGCAGTCCCCATCAAGCGATGTTCTCTGTATGGCTCATCCTTGAAGGCCTAGGACAAGGTCTGGCAAACACAAGTGCCCATTTGCTACTTGTTGAATGGATGACATGAATGAAAAACCAATGGATTCAACCAAAAGTAGTCTGCAGCATCTTTTAAAAGGGTCCCCCACCTCCACCACCTTATAGGTTGTTGCTATTGTCATTTTCCTTGGACATGGAGACACACAGGAAAGGCAAGTAGAGATTAAAGAAACGAGAAAGCTGGAAGATTTTTGCAAGCTTTTGGAAGACTGCAGTGTTTTTGATGGTGACCCAGTGTGGTCAGAGATGGGGAGAGACACACACTGTGTTCAGAGAGACAGCAGATGCAAAACTTCCATGAAGGCATAGGAAGATAATGACATTTAAGGGCAGAGAAAGGAGGGACATCCTTCAAACAAGATGTCCTGTGCTTGGTGTGCAAGAGGTGGCCCTGTGTCTCATTTCAATGGCTCTTGAAGACATCGTTGTGATACCATAAATTCCAGCCAGTCAAAGCAGCCCATTCATCCCTGTGGGTGTGCGACATCTCCTCTCCATACTATACAGCACTGTGCCAGACCAACACCGTGGAGTTGGAATTTCCTCCCCATCTGGGGAGACTCAGGCCCTGAAAATACTTATAGTTTAAGAACTTGTGGTCGGGCAAACTAAGGTCTTATAGGAAAATGGTATTGAGGCTTCCAGGTTGTAAGTCAACCTTCAAACACCTTTATAAATATTTTATATGCTCACTAAATTAAATAGTAAGGTCAGCACAATAGAGAGAATATCTGTATTTTTACCCATCTTGCATTAATATGAATAGATATCAAATGATTAGTTTTCATTTTTCATTAACTTTAGTTTACTGGCACATTTTCAATATTTCTCTCTCTCTCTCTCTCTCATTTTAAAGAAGATTCTTACAAATTAGTTTTGCTTTCTTGCCAGTAACATGCATACTGATATTTCTATTCCTTGTAATGTCCCCTTCCCTACAGGGGAAGCTGGGTATAGAAAACACTGTTGATCTTGTAATAAAGGGTCACCCATGGCACACCCCTTATGTCAGGGCTAAGCATATTCTGAAGATTCATCTAGATGTGGACTGAAATTCTTTTAAGTTATGGTACAAATACACATAAATAAAGACAAGTTATGTTGAATGTAACATTGGGTTAAGAAAACCGGATTCTAGAGCCAGATGCCCAGGTTTTAATTCAGCAATGACTGTGTGACCTTGGAAGTGTTATTTAACTGCTGTGTGCTTTTCTTTCCTCACCTGTGAAATAGAACAAAAAAATAACACTTCACAGAATTGGGCAATTATCAGATGATTTGTTGAAAGTGCTTAGAAGAGAGTCTCCTACATAAAAAGGTGCATGGACTGATAGGAAGTATTTTCCTGCCTCTGAGAATTTTACCTACAGGGAACTTGAGGTTGGGGAGGAGCGATAACTGAATCTAATGGGCTGTATGTGCTTATGAACACAGGCTGCTCAACAGTTACCACCTGTGATGGAGTCTTTAGTTTTCCATTAGTGAGATGCAAAAAACAAAAAAGACTGGACTGTTATAAAAGAGGAAGTGCACCTTCCCTTTGTAGATGAGCATATGGAAACTTGATGCCTTAGGATATCAGTTTTTCTCTATCATCTGCTAATTTTGGCCAGAAGGGACATCTGTTGAATGACGGGGACCCTCCAGCCTGTGAATCTTACCAATGGGACTCAAGGGGAGAGAGTTGAGTGTGTCCCCGCTTGGGCTCAGTGCTGCTGGAAAACAGCATGTTTTTGTGAGCTGGTATAGCAGGGGTTTTGTAACCGTGACTTTGGTGTTTCATTTATTTGTGACGTTAGAAAGCTAGCCAAGAAGAAAAGAAAGAGTATGAAATGAAGGAAGGAAGGAAGAGGGAGGGAGGGAAGGAAAGGAAGAAGGAGGCAAATAAAGAAAGGTAAAAAGAAATAGTAAGAAAAAAAGAGAAAAGGAGAAAGAAAAAAGAGAAGAGTGTCAAGTTTTAAGGCTTTAAGAGAAACTCAATCAGAATCTTAATGTATCCCCTGATCATATTTATTGTTTTAATAAGTCTTTAGGGAGCATTTATCATTTATTCTATGTATTTTATCCTTTCTCAGGAAAAAAAAATGGGATGTTTGCCAGTTACCTTATTGAAATAAAGAGACATCATGGCTCAAATATCCTTTGATCCCCAGTAACTGCCTAATAATAGTGGCTGTGACTGGCTCTTGAATGACTGTTGCACTTTGCTTTCTTTTCTAGGTGTTCAAATCTACCTGTTTAATTCAATGCCTCAAACCTTTCTAAAGCAAATTGTTTAACTCACTGTCCTGACATTTCCAAAATTTAACTTTCCCCTTTCTTTGAAAATTAGGATAGTACTCACCCTGGTCTCATTTCCAGCCTCTTTTCAACTCTCTATGATTTCTCAGATTATTGACTGCATTTTAAGATCATATCTACAATTTCTCTGATTTCATTGGATGGAATCAATCTGGGTGTTGGGTTGTTTGGTTATCACCTCACCTGCATTGAATCCTTCATAACATATTGCTATCTGTGGCTCTCAATTTTATGGTTTTACCTGAGCAACTTCCCCCTCATACGCAAGCGTAAGCATATCTTGCAACTCCCTTGCCAAACCTATTTTTCCAATATTTATAGCAAAATTATTTTGGGGGAGAGGAAGCAACAAGAGATATTTATTGCTTAATATATACTTACTACAAATTCAGAATTTTCAGGTAAAATGTTGGTTAATCAATGTTTTATTGTAAGCAGCAGAAATCAACTTACTATTAAACACAGAAGGCCTTTGGGGGCATTACTGAGATTGAATGAAACACAATCTAGCATTGAAGGAACCAGCATTTGGAAAATTGTTAGCTTCTCCAAGGAATACCAGTCACTCCAGAGAGGCTTTCTGTTTACTATGCTTATAAACAGCTTCAGTGGTCTCCGCTGAAACACTGAATCTGGAGAAATTATGGTCCAGTAGGTGTCAGGTGGCACTCAGAATCAGGAAGTTTTAACACGTTGCATTGGGATGCTAATGGTTAAGCAAGGTTTGGGAACCACTGAGTTAAGCAGAGATTCTCCAACTTTAATTCCCTGAAGTGCTGGTTAAAACAGGAATTTCTGGCCCTTACCCCCAGAGTCAGTAGGTCTGGGGCAAGGCATGAGAATCTGTATTTCAACATGTTCTTAAGTGGTGCTGAGGGTGCTGCTTTGCTTTGAGAATCAAGATAAAGGGTAGGCCAGTTGTTGATTGGCAGAGACACCTGCATGTCTGACCTATTATTTTCTAAATTTTAACCTCATCAACTCCCAAGTTGCTTGCTCCTGGGAGACCCAGGTTCCTCTTTAGGTGCCTCCACCAAAGATACTTAACCTGTTCAACAAATGCCAGTAATTGAATTTAATGAATGCGTGTTGGAGTGTTGGGCAAGCGTGCATTTACTTCAATATAGCTGGAAAATCCACTACTTGTCCTCTTAGTATTTGCTGGTATTCACAAGCTGCCCTGAGTTGCATGGACTGAGTTTGAAGTCACCAGAAACCACATCCGTTTTACCATTCAATCTTCCTTGCTAGAAGAACGCAGAGAACATGATAGTCTGAAGGCTCTAATTATGGGTTGTTGAAAAATAAGTGACTTCAAAGAAGGGATCTAGGATATAAGGGAGTATTTCCTCCCTTAGCAACCAAATAGAAACCTGCTCCCTCAGCCACTCTTTATCCCAATTGCCTTAAATATAAATGGGATTCTTGCCTTTAGCACATATTGAGAAGTTTTATGTGATTCTAGTCTTTTAAAGTTAGCATAAGCAAGCGGAGATGCAGTATTGAAGGTGGATTTAGTTTTACAACCATCAGATCCTCATTTGGAAAACCTGTGTATGAATCTTATTGTCACTTTCCAGAGACTCTGGCAAAATTCTGTGCACCTCGCAAAAGTTTAGAGATGAAAGTAGACACGGAGTCGAGTCTGCCCAAGCGCCATGTTTCATTTCCAAGCCTAAACATGGCTTGCACTTGTTTAAGGCTTCAAATTTCGGATCCTTTTGATGCAGGTCTGCCTTGACTTATCACAGATACTTCCTGAGATGTTTCATGCTGGAGAGAAACCATGTTGTAGTGGAGCTTTTCCTTCGAAGTTGTCTCATTTTCCTCCTGTAAATCTGGAAGATGAAAGACAGATCCCCAGGAGGTAAAAATCACAAAACAAAACTGAAAAAAAAAAAAAAAAGGAAAGGAAAAAAAAAACCCGCACATATGGTTTTATGCCTCATGTTCCTTGCCTCACCTGGAATTAAAGTGTGCTTGCCTCAATTCAGAAAGGGTTCTGTGGATGTGAAATACAGGATTGCCACAGCTGTGCTGCAGGAAAGACCTCAGTATCTGATCTCTATGTAAATCTTCATCAGTGCTCAGGATGGGAAGAGAAAACTGCAGCTTTCCCGAGGACTGATGAGGAATAGACCCACAGATGGATGACCTGCTTGTCAGCTTCTTTAATTACTCCCTGGAAGAAGTTGATCTTTGGGGAAGGAGCCTCTTGTTTAGGAGATCAAGTTGCCTGCAGGATTGCGTCACTGTGTCTAGAATGTGGCTTTGGAGAAACTGAAGATGAACATCCCTCTCCTTCTTCTGCTTCCAAATAGCTTGTATCAGTGGAGACCTGGGTTTTGATTCCTTCATAAATCACGTGGTATGGACAGCTGGGATTAGGAGGAAACTGTTCATGTTAGCAGACCAGGAGCTGCTTAGTCAGAGGACAAAGATCAAGGGCTCTCCTACCCAAGGTTAACTCTTGTCTGAGTGTTCTTCACTAAGATTGTACTTATGGGAGCCAGGATTCATTAAAAACATTTTTTCCCCTCCTCTCATCTGTGTCATTTGCACTCTCAACCTCAATAAAGTCCTTGGAGAATGAGCTCATGCAGTCTTCATGGAAAGCTGCCCGATGTTGCTCAGTTTAGTCCCCTCCTTTGAGTGATGTCACAAGTACAAAAGCATTTCTCTCATCTTCAACAGAATTTAGGCAGTAAGGATCATGCATTTGTTCATTTATTTATTTTACGAAGCCCCATGAAGCTCTGCTGTGTGCCACGCCTTGTGCTACACTCCAGGAGTGCCCTTGTGGGTAGGAGAGACGAAGTTCCTGCTTAATGGAGCTTTAGTGAAGAATGAAAGGAAATAAACTAGCAATTACAGAACACTATACTGAGGTCTATAAAATGGTAGGAAGTACTTTAGAAGCTCTGCACACGAATAAGTGGTGCTCCAGAGACTAGTAGAAGGTGCCAGTGAAATGACCTTAATTGAGGATGGGAGCAAGCTCTTCAGCAAAGTTTTCCAAATGAGGTACATTACAACCAAGGTGGAATATGGAAAATAAATGTACATGTGCCAGAGGCAAGAAGATATTGGAAGGGAAGCAGGGGGGACAGCATTACAAAGTGACCAGAGAAAACATGAAATGGCCTAGAAGTGGTTTAAGGAGTTGAGTTGGGCAGTGGAAGAAGTGGTGAGAACAAGTAGGAAGAGACTTCGTTACTGACTTTGGTTTTATTCTAAGGGTAGACAAGAGACACTGAATGATTAAGCATTGAAAAAAAATCTGATCTGACTTTCCCTGGGAGTAGAGACCACGGATTTGGCGTAGAACAACAGCCAATTTGTTCTTTTTTTTTTTTATTTTTAACTTTATTTTTTTTTATTTTATTTTTTTTTAATTTTTTATTGTTGGTTGTTCAAAACATTACATAGTTCTTGATATATCATATTTCACACTTTGATTCAAGTGTTCATTTTTTTTTATGTTGTTTTCTACTGGACATCAGGTATAGAAATCAAGATTTCAGGGGTGTCTAATCTGTCTCATGTTCATGGGTGCACATAGCAATCGTCTTTGGATGCATGTGAATATCAGCAATCCTTATGTTCTAGCATGCTAAGAATTATAGGATGCTTATTGAAATGGGGGTGCTTGGGCCCAACCCCACAAATTTTGATCCTGAAGTTCTGGGAACTCCATGGAGTCTGCATTTTACCTAGACTCCTTAGGTAATTCTGATGCATGTGGTCTGTGGGGCTGTATGTGGAGAAAATAAAACATGGGGGTAGAATACAAAGTCTCCAGAGAGGACTTGAGGGGTGGGATGCCTGGACTGAATTCTCAGGATTATACCCTTAGGGAAATGCCTGCTGACTCCCAGTGAGTAATTGAGAAAATGAGGACAGAGAAGGCAGTTATCAGTGTGCTTTGCAGGAACATGATCATTCAATGGGATTTCACCTTAAACATTAACACATTTTCCCAAACAGGAAAATCTAATCATTCCTCTTTTCTGAAGAATGCATTTCTTTTTAGAAAGTAATACACACACACAAACACACACACACACATATCCCACCATGCATGTGGTGTGTATGTGTGTGTGCGCGTGCACACGCACATGTTGAGTGTAAAGAGAGAGGCTTAGGATAAATAAAAGGTTAGTTTAACTGTCCTCTATTACAGTTTAATTGATTCACAAATACTCATATTCTGATGTGGAAGGAGAAGTTTTACAAACCTGGATGCTCTAGAACCGCAAACTTATAGAAGAAAATGGTTCTTTATTTGGACAAAATTAGTGGAAATATGGAAAGATTTTTTAAACTTTTAAATTTTTGAAAAAATATTTTGTGCTGACTCATTCTTCATTTGAGTTCCAACCACTGATATGGACTATCTCTGAATTCTTTGGCAACACTGAATGATCAATTGTCCTGAGGTTTCTTTTATTTAAGTGAGGCTAATTGCCTGTGTGGTACTTTGTAATGGCATGTTTTTCTAGATAATCCCTCAGTTAAAAGACTTTAATTTGAATTAATGAATTAAAATCTAATCCAAATGAATAACTTTTATACAGTCTTGACTCTGAGAAAAACTTGTGTTTATTAGGTGAGGTACTATAAGTGAAAGTTTGCATAAGGTATTTTGTTTGATTTTCCCAGCAACCATTGGAAGTAGGTATCACCAATGTCAGATAAAGCAACAAACAAATAGACAAATGACTGAGCTAGAACTGAGACCAAAGTCTGCCTCTAATGCAAATCTTCAAAAATTTGTTGAAGTACTGTGACTCCTACATATTTTCTAATGCTTTACTGAAGGTACCATATTAGTCAACTTTTACCACTGGCTTATGCTGTGGCAGAAACATAAAAGATGTTAAGCAAGTTCCTTATTAACATTTCATTCCTGTGGGTATTATTATCCTAAGAAAATGCCAAGTTAAATAATCGATGTTTCTCACTTTGTATTTGGTCCTTCTGTTCTTCCATACATCTATGCATCCATTATGAAGTTCCAGACACTGAAAAAGCTTGAAGCAGTGGTGAACAGAGATATGAGCCCCTGGTCATTCAGGAAATGGAATGTCAGGGATGAGACCCTAGTATAATATAGATAATACAAGAATTCATGATGAAGACCTTTGTCAAAATTTAATGATTGTTCTGCTCCATACATATTATCTATCATGGCTCTTAGAGACAACTTGGGTTAATGAAAGGTGTCCAACTCATGCAGAAACTTCCAAAGATCTGTCATTGTTTAGTAGGCTTTTCCACTTTACAGGAATCTGCAAATTGCTTTAATTTTGAAAATATTCAAGACTGGAAAGTGAAAAAATTAGGACTAGTAAGGCTTTCTACCCTTTTCTCATTTTTCTGGGATCATTCTACGAGTGATTCCTTGTAGGAAATTTTTTTCCATTTTTTTCTTTCCTCTTCCTGTGGTAGGTTTGGGAGAAATCACAGTAAAGAGAGCTGCTCAGGTAACCTCTGGCCACATTTCCACAGTCTTTTTGGGCTGATGAACTCTTCAATTCTATATGGTAACTTAAACATATTTGAGGCTTTAAAACTTTAGGAAGAATCTGATTTCCTTCATAGAAGTTTTCTTCATCTAGGAAACTTTAGTATTTAATTCAAATATTTTTTAAGCTCTATAGGGCATGTGATGGGCTATTGTTATAAGCATTTTTCTAAGTTCTGCTGCTCAACTTGGAATTTGAAATAGCCTGCAAGGATAATTTAGATTTGGCTTAACTTAACAAGCTTATGACTGGGTGAGTCAATTCCTTTATGATTTGCCAAGAATAAACAAACAAACAAACAAACAAATAAATAAATAAAATAAAAAGTAAAATATAAGAGAAGAGGGAGGAAAGGATCTACCACACTGGCAAAATGGTCAAACAACATATACCTTTTCCCTGCAATGGCTCAGACAGTCTCAGACACAGCAGTTACCTCATGCTCACTCTGGTGATAATATGTCTGGCCATCCTTCTGAGCTTCTTCTGAGATGCCAAAAGTGAACAGTAAATTATCTCCTATCATCGAAGTTGATATGTGATCTGAGAGGATTTGAGGAAGCTTGGAATGCTCTTTGCAACTAACAGTAAAATGAAATTAGAACTATTTGAGAGATTCACAGGGGGAAAGTATAACCTGAAGAAACTTGGGCATTACTTTCCACAAGAGATGTCTTCTCATGAGAATAGCATCATTTTGGAAGTTTCGAAGTCAATCTCCTTAATGTTGTAGGGCTTTAAGTTTTCCCAAGTAAAGAAACAATTGCTTAGTAATAGATATCGCAAATTGTCACCTAATGCTAGTCTTCATATATCTTTGGGAACCCATTTCTCTTCATTGAAAACATTGTCTTGGGCTAGGGATGTAGGTCAGTGGTAGAGCACTTGCATAGCATACGTGAGATTCTGGGTTTGATCACTAGCACCTCAAAAACCAAATGAAAGCAAAACATTTTCTTATTGTAACCTTGTGTTAGGCATCCGTTAAGACTGATTTTACCCTAGGGTAACAACAGTTCAGCTTACTTAGTGTTGTGATATTGTTACTGTCTAGGAGTCTTGAGTTAGTTGTCTCTGCTCAGTAAATAACTGAAGAACAGGACACAGAGATAGCAAGTAGCAGGTTTATGGCAAAAGCAAGTAATAGATTTCTCTGAAGACAAGGGGCCCTTGTGGGGAAGTTTTGGCTCTTTATATTGTCCCTGGAATTTCCTCCTTTTCTTATCTCCTTCTCTTTCCAAGCTCTCCTCACTATTGTTTTTTTCTTTTTTGTTACCAGGGATTGAACCCAGGGGTACTTAACCACTGAGCCACACTCCAGCCCTTTTTTTATAGTTAGAGACAGAATCTCATTGAATTGCTTAGGGCCTCGCTAAGTTGCTGAGCCTGGCTTTGAACTTGCGAGTCTCCTGCCTCAGCTTCTTGAGCCACTGGGATTGATTATAGGTATGTGCTGCCACGCCTGGATCTCACTATTGTTTTTCAGTGTCCCCTATGTCCACATGTCTATTTTTGTTTTTCTATTGGATCCCCCGCTGAAGAGCAGGAGTACGGAAGTGTCTGTCTAATTGGGTTCCTCCCTTGTGTCTGCGAGCACGTTCGTCAATTTGGAAGTTGACCTCATCGGAAGACCTTCTCCTGCTCCTTTGGTTTGGACCTACCCCTGGATTCCTTACTTGTCATCTTGTCCTGGCACTTTTGCCTTTCTCCATCTCCCTTAGTATAAATGAATATTTCCCAAAGGTCCATATAAAAGACTAGGTCCCCAGGATGGTGGTGGTTTCCGGAGGTGCTATGGACATTTAAGAGGTGAGGCCTTCTGGAAGATTTTTAGGTCACTGGGAGAATGCCCCAAAAGGAACTGTGGGGAGAGAGCCTATTGTCTGTCTCTGCTCTTGTTTAAAATGTAAATATTCTCTCTGACAATGAGCTTCTGTCATGATATGCTGCCCTTGACAGAGGCCCAAGCTGATGGGTCCACTTCATCTTGGACTTGAACTGTGAGGCAAAATAAACCTGTCTTTGCTTCATAAGTAGCCTGTGTCAAGTGTTTTGTTATAGTGATGTGAAGCTGACTAAAACACTTCATATTGGAAATAGATCTGGTGTCACCAGATTGCGATCCTTTGTATGCTTACTTGCTGGTAGAGTGGCAGCTCTGCTACAGCGGCTGAGGGATGTTAACTATTGAATTAGTGCCTCTTAGTTATCTGTCCTTCCCCCATATTTCTCCTGTTTGTGCCTCTCTCCATCTTTCTGTCTTTACTTTCCTGAGTATGTTTCTTGCTACTTCCAATATCTTTTGCCAAATTTCTAAATCTTCTCTCAGTCTTCTGAGGACCTAAACACAAGAGAAATTGTAAGGGTTCCAAGAGAATATGGAATTATGGCTTATGCTGTGACATTTTTGTATACATTATACAGTTCTTACTCAAAAAATTTGAAGAGGTCCAAGTCATTGTGTTTAGAATTCATTTGGGATCACTTGTAGGGATTTAGTAGGAGATTGCCCATTTTATTGAGCGGGATGTTTCTGTGAAATGTCTTTATTCATTTAATGAAGCAGGCAATTTTCAACCAAAATTGAAAAAATGATTACCCTTGATTCCTACTTTTTTTTCCCAGAAGTGCCATCTTACTATCATAGCTTAGTAAAAATAGGATGGAAATGTTATTTTGAATAAATGAAAACTGAATAATAGAGTATTTTATCTTCTTTATTTTTGAATGATTTTCATTTTCAAATTTAATGTGGGCATAGCAAAAGAAAAATATGGTTAAAAGTTAATAGTAAAATCAATAGTATCCCATTCACCCATCCCCACTCTATATTCTTTTTCCTATAGGTGACCAATTCCAATGCTTTTAGCTGTTTCTTCTGATTTCTTTCTCTATTTTATTCAAGAATATGCGTGTACTACTTTTTCTCGGCTCATCGGTTTTAGATATTACCTGTAGACTCCTATAGTGGTAAATGAGGATTGCGTAAGCTGTTTTGCATATTCCTCTATTTACTGACTCTCATATACTGATTTCATATTCTGATAGTAACACTAATATAAATCTTGAGTATATGCCAATGTTCATTAAAAATCCCAGACTAGACACTTAGATTTTAATGTAGCAGTTACAGAAACAGCTTGCTTTTATGTGATAAGTATTTTTAGGAAATGGATAGTTCTGATGTACATGTCCAAGGAAGAAAGTTTCTCCAAATAAGAGAATCTCTGGCATTAGGTTTGGCCCTTTATTCTTTTCACAGTGTCAGATAATAACTTCCAGAGTTGTGGAGGATATATAGTTGCATTAATTGATAAATAATGACTCAGGGGTTCTGCCTCAGTGAATTGAAAAGATTGATTTTAAAATTCCAAACAAATTATTTGTATGTAATTATTTAATTGATGTTTATAAATGAGCATTTGCTCCTCCCTAAACATAGTAAATGTGCCCTCCCCAAGAGAGTTTGCTAAGGAAAGCATAAATTTTAATTTGACATTTGAATCAAGTGACTTATAATTTTTAAAAATTGTTCTGAATTGCTTCCTTAGATTTCTAAATATGTTTATATTTGTCTGGGAAGTACAGCTGTTGGAGAGGAAGTTGTTGGTAGGTTCAAAAAGTTGAGGTTCACCCAGATGTCGGGGCAGGCACACAGGAGTAAGATCTCCACAGCCCAGGCAAATGGTTGGAGCTTGGGGCCCAAGGTGAAGCTGAGGATCCCAGGAGGGCAGAGCCTACTTTCAGGAATCAGGAGTGCATGGTGCTTGTACATGCAGGAGCTTATACATCCTCTTTAAGAAGTTATACTGGCAAGAAGGAGGATGTGCCCTTCAGCCTACAATTCAGAGACAGAGAGAGAAGCAACCCTAAGTCTGGATACTAGGCATAATATATGCTCAGTGATTGAAGAAGGGACTGAGGTAGAAATACAGCCTGAAAACATGAGTCAGGCTGGGAGAGAACAGATGGGGAGGCTCCATTAGCATCTAGTGCTCATTTCAGGTTCCAGGCTTGTTTGTCCACAAACAAGATTTGGGGAGTAGCAAGGGACACACAAGTGTGTTGGTGTGTTTCTAGTGCCTAAAAGGAAAAGCACTGGAGATAGAGATGCCAGGATATTTTAAATCTGCTTGTCAGTCTTTCACATTTGTTTAGAAATGGAACCAGCATTTATTAATTATTTTGTCCAGCTGCAGAGAGCTTTGGAAGGCAGAGAGAGGAGTGATGAGTTGATCTGAAAGCTGATACCCATTATCAGGAGGTCTTTGGATAAAAATTCAAGAATGCTTGTGGAGTTTCAGAAACAATCTTGGACCCCACTACTTTTTTGTGGGTTTGACACTCCAGCAAATAAAGGGTGCTTCAGTATGAAGCCTCTCTGGGGAGTTGAGAGGAGGGTAGAAGGGTGGAGTCTGGGTGATGTCTTACTTTCTTCTGCCCTGATCAGTCTGGGAACTGGGTAGGGGCTATAGCTCTGGGTAGAGAGATTTGGATGAGTGGTGAGGAAACAGGATCAGAGAGAGTCAGGGTAATGAGGCAAAAGGATAATTTTATAGACAACATAGATGTTTATCTGTCATGAACTGTGAGTTCTCTGTTGAATTATTTCTCTGTCATGGATCAAATTGGTGTAAGGATTGCATGGGTTTTGGAACAAGGGAAATATGGAAACTTCTCATTTGCTTCTTTGGATAAAACTTCTAAGCAACAGCTGAAAAGGCCATGTTGTTGACTTCAGCATACCAGGTCTGACTCTTTTAGGTCCCAATTTACTTATGACAATGACCATCTTATGAGAACATCCTGCCTGGAGCATATTGGAGAAGGAATAGTTGAATCCTTGGGGCCATCAGATTGATTACAAGAATTCAGTTACTAAAATGAAAATGGCCACTGTGTTTATTTATGAAAGTGCTTTGTTGGTCTTCTAAGTCGAAGTTGATGACAGATGTGTTTTTAGAGAAAAAGTACAAACTCTAGAGATGTAAGCATCTGTTCTTTCTCAATCTTGCCTTTTAGGCCCACTTTTCTTTTTTTACCCAAACAACAGACTTGTTTGCTTTTTTTCTTTCTTTTTTTTTTCCTACTGAATACCTGAAAGTATGAGTGTCAATGAGTAATGTGGATTCTTGACAGTTTTACTGGAACAAAACTGGTGTTTTCTGGCTTTGATTGCCCATATCTGGCTGGCGTTGTGGGTGGCTATTGATGACCCCCCCTTTATTTTTTTACTGCATAGCCCATATGGCATTGCAGTCTGCTAAGTGAACTTGCCGATTTAAGTGATGATGTACAGTGTTTCTGTGGGACCATAGAGTTCATTTCTATGACCCAAATGTGCTGCTGTACTTGGGTTTGTTTATCATCGTTATGAGAATTACTTCATGGAGGTAGACCTCAAGAATGTAAAAGTCAAAGCATTTAAATCAGTGGTTCTCAAAGTGTGGTCCCCAGACCCCTGGGAGTCCCCAAAACCATTTCAGGAGATCTGTGAGGTTAAAACTATTTTTATCGTAATACTAAGACACTATTTGCCTGTTTTGCTATTTACTTTTGTTCAGATGGTGAATAAAAGTGCTAGAACCTGGGCACAGGTCAAACAGTGACATTAAAGTGTGTTATCCAACACTGTGTATTCTCAGTAGCAAAAGAAAGAGAAAGAAAAAGGTTGTCATTTTCACTTAAAATGTTCTCAATGACGCTAAAAATTATTAGCTTTTATTAAATCTTACCCTTGACTATACATTGTTTTTACATGGGACATTAAAAAAAAAATTGTGCTGCATGTTGAAGTCTTGTTGCTATCTGGGGGGGGATGCATTTGTGTTTATTTGAATTGTAAACTAGCTTAATCACTGTTTTCATGGGATTCCATTTACCAGAAAGAATGACTTGACAGACACATAATAGTTACACAGAACTGAGTATTTGTCAGATATCTTTTCAAAAATTAAAAAATAAATGAGCATGCCACTTCAAGGGAAGCAAGTAGTCGAATTTATGACTAGGTTGTACCTGAAGCTTAATTTTGCTGGATACAGAATTCTTAATAGGGCATTATGTAAAAATGTGGATGTGTAACCGATGTGATTCTGCAATCTGTATTTGGGGTAAAATTGGGAGTTCATAACCAACTTGAATCTAATGTATGAAATATGATATGTCAAGAGCTTTGTAATGTTTTGAACAACCAATAAAAAAAAGAATTTATGACTAGGGATAAGTTATAAACTGTCAAGTGAAAACTTAAATTGTGGAAAATTATCTGCACTGTGAACTTGACAGCTTTCTAATGAAGGCTTTTCTGAAGAGATGGTACTAATAAATGCATTTTTTTCATATTTAATTATGATCTACCTAAATTAACACTTTTCAAATGACCAATGCATACTGTTACAAAAACCTCAGGCTTGGATAGAATATCCACTCAAAATATAAGATAGAGCAATGAATTTTAATGTAAGAGGATAGTTCATTGATGTAGTTTTGTATTCCATATTACAACCAACTTTTAAGAGTGTTGAAAATTTTGGCAACGTATCAAAGAAGAGTATCCACAATTGAAATGGCTATTAATATCCTTTATTTTGTAATCAAACAATTGTGTAAGGGTACACCCTAAACAACACAATACAGTAAACTGAAAGAAGCAAATGGAAGAACCCAATGTCTTCAATTAAAACAGACATTACGGAGATTTACAAAAACGTAAAATATTGACACTTTTCTCACATTTTTGTTTTGGAAAAGATAGCTATTTTTCATAAAATGGGTTATTTAGATTAATATCTAGTGAGTTTTTGATATTTTAAAGTGAATGTATTTCTAAAAATTTTTTAATTTCTAATACAGTAATATCAACAGATAGATGTAACCCATATCAACACCTTTGGCAGTTTCAATGATTTGTAAAAGTATAAAATGATTCTGAGATGAAAATATTTGAAAACTACTGGTTTTAGCTATGATTTCCACAGAGCATGGCACAGATGAGGGAACCATGACTGGTATTCTTAGCATTGGTACTTTCCTTTGGTTTCCTTGTGCCTGTCAGAAATGCCCATGAGATCTTTGCTGACCCTCAGCCTTGATTCTCTGCGAAATGAACATTGCCCACCTGGAAGGAGGCACCAGCCGTGGACTCCACCCACCTGAAGTGGAGGAGAGGAGCTTGTGTGTAAGAAAAGAAACTGTCATTGTGTTTCCCACTGGCAAACTCTGTGGAGAGAAGGACAGTCAGGCTGAGGAGATGGCTGTTAGCCAGAATGATGAGGCTAATTCTTATCTAAATTAATACTGAAGCCATGCTTATCTAAAGACAGAATTAGCATTTGGAAAAGTCACTATGAGTCCATCATGAAAAATACCATCATCATGGAATATTACATGGGCAATAAAACGTGATTTATGGAAACTCATACAAAGTGCTCTCTAGAATTTCAACTACAGAACATAAAATGCCCAGTGGTATTGCAGTCTATCAGTGAAAATTTGTGGGTTTTTTTTTGTTGTTGTTGTTAGAAAAAGACATTATGCTAGGTACTAGGATACGGTGGTAACAATGGATATAGAACTTGACTATACATATAAAATTATTTATTCATGTTGAGCCAAATTTGAAGGTCATAAATTAAAAACAACAATAGATGAATGGGGGAGCTGCTTTCAAACTTCTCCTATTTTCTAAAATATAATTTAAATTTTAGTATCAGGGGGATCAGTGGCTAGAAATGGGTGTGAACCCATGCTCCATCATCCCTGCCTCTTTGAAGCACCAAGCTGGAAAGAGGCACAGTGAATGCAGTTGGTCCCTGTGGCTCTCAGCTTTGTGTCCTTGACTGATCCCCAAAGCTCCTGCCTGGATTTATGCTGTTTACTCTGCTCCTTTGACCTGAAATAGCCCAGTCTCGGCCTCGGTGGTCCTGTGAGTCCCACCCAGTGGGAGCTACATGGAGTAAACAAACCTTTTCCTTGGATCTTTGTTTCCGCCATTGCCACCTACTGGGGATCCTATGAGGGATTACTTATCTAGAGCATGTCACTATTTTGAGGTCTCTCTCTCTAGGAGTCAGGGATTGAGGGGCTAGTTTGCTAGGCTAAAAACACTCAGGAGAAAGACAAGGTTGAAATATTCCTTGGCATATCCTACAAATACCCCCTTTAAAGGCATGGAAACCACATATCCCACATAATCTGCCTGGGGAATTTGTAGCCAGCTATGTTTTCAGAGGATGTGGGAGGTAGAGTTCTCATACTATGATATTTATAAATATTCCAGAAATCTCGGGCATTGGTTGGGTGACCAGGTTTATAGAATTGTAAAAGGATTGTGTTGAAGCCTAGAAGTCTTTTTTTCTATAGTAAAATATAGAGATGTAGAAGTTCCTGACATAGCTTGTACTGACAGTATCCTACAAAACAACAACAACAAAGAAAAACAAAACAAAGAAACAATCAACAAATAAATCAACAAAAAACAGAACAAATACTATAAAAGTCTCATTTAGAAAACATAATTGGAATCTAGAAAAATATAATTTAAAATTGAATTTAAATAGTGTTTGTAGATGGGTAGAAAGGCTTTAGGGAATAGAGTTGATTGCTCAAGAAAAAAAAAAAAAAACTTGTTTAACAAGAATTTTCACCAAGAATTGCCCCAATTAGGAAGGACACTATAGCTATAGATCCTTAGGACTGAAGTAAATTGATTTTTACAATTTTTACAGAAGTAAATTGAAGTCAATCAGCATTTTTCAAATTGTGTTCCCTATTATATTGTGCCAGAGTATATTCATGTGCCATGATAAAGTTTCTGTGTTCAGTTAGGTTTGGGAAACACCATATCCTGTATTCTCCCAATTCGATATCTATATCTATTAACAGATTTTTAAAAAGTCATGCAATAAAGAAATCTATTTAACTTTATAACCCAACCACATCCATTTCTTTGTAGATGCCTTGTCATGGAACCCCATCAACTTTTATGTTATAAAATGCTGTAGGAGATCATTGATGTAAATTTCACTGATATTTTTGATGGAAAGGTGTGATTTCTCTGAGCTTCTAATGTCTCTAAAAGAAGACTGAGGTGAATGTTGGCATATGTTGAAAAGGAATTGTCATTGTCTTTCATGTCTGGCTAAGTCCTTCATGTGGGAAAATGGGCAGCCAGGCTGGGGATATCACGATTAGCTGGAGGGATTCTGTGTGCTAATGGTCATAGCCATCTATTTCATCTGGGCCTCAAGTGCATGGTGCTTACTGCACCCCTCAATGTGATTTTTCTTCTTTTAACAGAAAAAGCATTTTAAAGAAAATGGTAATACAGTGACCTACTATACCTGTGGGGTTGCCTCACGTATTAATAGGTAACACAAGTCTATTTGTGGCCTGGGTAAAGGGAGCGTGTCAGGATGTGTTACTTTCTATAGTGAGATGAAATGATTATCCCCACTCCCCAAACAAACACCTCCTTAGGAAAACAAACACTAGCAAGTTTATTCTATAAAACCTGTGTAGAACTTATATAAATATATTGTGACAGCAGCTGTCATACTGTATATGTCAAGAAAGTGCTTTGAAACTTTATGCAAATACATGGGCAATGTATACACTACTGTGCACCCTAAAGACTACCCCATGTGTTCTTGGTGCCAAGGAAAACACAAACGTTCTCCAACTAATGCAGAGGGAAAGTCACCACAGCTCTGTACCTTTCACAGACTTGTTCTCTTGGCCAGTGAAACCCACTTTGACTGGCTAGCCTGAAGGTAGTGGTAGGGACAATGCTATACAAAGTTTAACCAGAATTCTTATAGATCAAGCACTGTTCGGGACCATTTAAGCAGATTTACATTCATAAATTTCATAGCAGCCTTGTTTGAAATAAAATAACCAAGACTCAGATTAAAAGGAATTAAAAGGTCATTCATTCATTCATTCATTAATGATCATATTTGTCTTAGTTCTGATTGGTTAATATACTTGTGATCTGAAGAAAGTACTGCATATTCACAAGTGTAGATTATGGTGGCTGTGGCCTTTAGTGTTTAGGATTATATTGTACATTATACTATAATGTACAATTGAAACTGTACATTACTTTTTTGTTATAAATAGCTATCTGATAAGGTGGGCTCATGGACTATGGATGAAACTCCAAAACAAAAGGTCTCCATCTCCCCTCCAGAAACTGTTAAGATGAAAAATACAGTTACGTTTAATTATACTTTCATTGTGTATAATTGCACATTACTGTGAAATGATTATTTTGTGTTTTTGTTTTAAGAAGGTATTTTGGTTAGTCTAGGACAAAGGGTATGATCTACTGAGCCTTTTAACTTGTCCAGACTCAAGATTTTTTTTTTTTTTTTTTAGTATTTTTTAGTTGTAGATGGACACAATACCTTTATTTATTTGTTTATTTTTATGTGGTGCTAGGGAACAAACTCAGTGCCTCATGCATGCAGGCCAAGTGTTCTACCACTGAGCCACGATCCCAGCCCTAGGCTCAAGTTTTGATCCATCTTCCCCAAACCCTCCTTGGTACTCTCTTTCTTTGGAATCACAAGTGGTTCATTCTCTTGAATCAGTCCTGCTGGAAAAATGGTTCCTCTCACTACATCAGTAATAACATATGCCAAGGTGGGAAAATGGGCAACCACAAGGGGATAAGGGTTCAAAATCAATATTTCTCAGAGGGTCTAAAGGTTTTTACTTGAAAAAGCAGAAGCTTTCTTAAAACATGGAAATGAAAGGAGCAGTGTTTGTGCTAAAATTGTTCACAGCAAAATTTTCAAACGATTCTATTCTCAAACATTCACAACTCCAAAGGCTGGTTGAACAAATCTGTGATCCGAAGAAAGTCCTGTGTGTAGTCCAGTGTTATGGGCAAAAAGATGTAAATCTTTGTGAAGAGGACATTTACTTCATGCACTAGGTATGAAATATTTATGTCAGAATTCTCTCAAAAACTCCAAATTTGCTATATTATTAGATTTGTAGAAGTAAAAGTATCCAGAAATGTGAAATTCCAGATAGTAGGGGATGAATCAGTAGCTTGAGGGAAAATAAGATTTTAAAAATATTTATGAAATCTTAATTCCTCTTGACATGAGCAGACCTGTGCCTTAAATTCAATATAGGCAGGAAACAGTTCTAGATTCTAACTTAAGAAGGAAAACTGGAAACCTACATGGTTCAAAGAAATGAGCCCATGAAGTTGAGACTTCCTCCAGACCCCAGGTTGTATCCCTTACTACTATGATCCAGAGTGACTTGACAATCTCTAAATTTTAATTTATTCATCTGTGAATTGGAAAAAAGGTATATTGTCTCATTGAGTTAATGCAAAGATAAGATAGAAGTAAAACTTTTAACCTAGGGCCTGAAGCATGGCGAATGCTCACTATTAGCTATTGCATATGGTTAAGGTCAAATTAATTTGGAATTTTAGCATATGTCCTGACCATGAGCTAATTATGTACATTGAATTACTTGTTTATGTAAGTTCTCTGAACTTGATAACTAAACATAGTAATGATTATTCAATCCCCCTCTAATAACATTGATCAATTTAAGAAGTGATTTTTTTTCTGGATTTCTTGGTCAAAGGGCTGGGTGTGCAGCCATATATGTAAACTTACACTTCATCTACCTGTTTTGAAAGTATCATGTCACCATCATCCTCATGTTAGTCTTGCATGGTGGCTTGGTGGATATTTCTGAATTAGTCTTGGACATTTGCCCCAAGAATATTCCCCTTCAATGCTGGTATTTGAGAAGAGCCTCAGGTGTGTTCTGAAGGACTTCTCTGGCCCATTAATCACTGAAACCTTGACTGTTCTTTGAGTGGATTAGACATCCTCTGATTTCTACTCAAAGGTGAGTTTCCAGTCTTCTTCCATTGCCTTCATAGGAACCATGGAGATTGTCCCTGGTTTTATTTGAAGCTTTTAGAGTAGTCCTGGCAAGTCCTTGAACTTCTGTCCTTCTAGCTATGGCCTTAAAAAAAACATCCAGAATGATTTTCCATTCTGTATAATTTTCTGAGATAAGGTACCAATTGTGTTGTTCATGTAGAACTTTCTTACCATACTTTTTAATGAAGTTAAAAATTTAACTTGTCCAGTCCTACAGTTCTCCATCTTGAAAAAGACCTTTAGGGTCATCAATCATATTGTCACAGTTATGGGACTATTGTCCACTCAAATCTCATGCCTGGCTTTAGGCAAGCTTTTTAGCCAGCAGCAGTTTTAGTGAAGCATCCACTTCCTTCTGGACTCTCCTAAGTGGTTTCTGGTCAATGTTCAAGATGATCATTCTGAATCTGGCTTAATATTATTCCAAGAGGAGCTTGATGTAATATAGCTCATTGTTTCTACAACAGGTCAAGCACTTTTTCTTCCCACCTGGCTAATGTCTGAGTCCATTGTCTAAGAATCTGCCTATGCCTTGTGGGTATATACTGTTTTATATTAGTACATACTGAACTTCATTGATGTCAACCATCCTTCTGTAGGAAGATGGTGTCTTCCTCAAAAGTCAGAATTCTTGATAGAGGAGCTATCACTTTTCCTGTGCTGGGAAAGAGTTCATTTTCCTCCATCTCTGTCTGTCATTGTTTCCTTGCTTAGCACTACTACCAGTTTCCTAGGACCTTTTGTTCTCAGCCTGGCATGGCCACAACTTTCCCATCATTGATTGTACACTGTCACTAATATTCTGATGGCCTCAGGTAACAAAGTAATGAGAGGTCTCTGTTGAGGAAGCAAAGATCAACATCACTTTCCTTTTGGTTGGTTCTTCTCAGTTATAGGAATCCCAGATCTGTAGATCTTGTACAACAAACGCCTTAGTGACACAGTTCTTTTGAGTTTTTCTTTCAACATTCTTTCTCATCCAGGACCAGAGATCCAGGCAACCATGATACTGGAAATGGCGTGATTTGAGTGACAGATGTGTTCCATCTGTGATAATTTCTTTCTGAAACTAGGCTCAGTCACTAGGTGATTCCGTCATGTTTCATCTCTTCTTCCCGTAGGGTGGATTTTCTCTCAGGAAAAACCTACAAGCACCTCTCCCCTCCTTGGACTTGCCCAGACATGTCAGAACACTCTTTGGCCCAAGCTGGGACCCCCCACCACAGCTGTTTCCAACAAACTGTGTACTTCTTTTCCTTTGATCATATCTGGCCTCGTTTCGAATCATCCAGAGAGCTTGCCAAGATTGGGTCGCAGCCTGATTTTCTCAAAACACAAACTTAAAATTGGTTGACAAGACCGATACCCAGAGGTGCTGCTAGTTTGAATGAATATTGCCAGAAACTTCTAGTCTCTCTGGACTGTATTCCTTGATGGAGGCCAGAGTGTTTATTGTCGAGCTCCATGACATTGTACTTGCATTTTAGATTTTTGTTAGAATTTTGGGAATTTTCACCTGATACAAAAGAGAGACTGACATACTCATACATACTAAACAGACATTTTGGTACTTTTTATTTAAAAGCCATGATGTCTGATGCAGAAAAACTCAAATGTTTGTTTAATGGGTGAATGAAAGCCAAAATGCTGTGACTAGTCAGTTGCCCTGCAAAAATTTAGATGAAGTTTAAATGTAATCTTATTTTTCAGTAATGTGTTCAGACTTACTATACTTAGGAAACCCTCAAAGTATAATTTACTCAAAATAATGAGGGGGGGGTCCAGATATGTCTTAGTTAAGAATAATTCATTTCAAGACAACCAGTGTTTTTATAGCTCAGGAAACCTCACTGGAGCATGCACATTTTTTTTGAGTTACTTTCAGCTTTAAATGGGAAACCCAACAAGTAGGTGTTTGGTCAGAAACCAAATACTTCAGATGTTACTATGGTCTCTCTGTGGAGCCAGGCACTGTGGAAGGCAGAACAGTAACATGACCTCTGTACTCAGGGAATGTTCCATCTTGTTTAGGGGGCAAGTGATGCACCTATATGAAACATTATGGGGATGAAATAAAAGAATATGTAAAAATGCAGTAAGTACAGATGAACTATTTTAGGTGGTCAAACTTAAAGGTCAGTTAGCTGCTGATGCTTGGGTTTCTGTCTTTGCCGTCCAGTATTTCTAGACACTTTGGACCCCTCAGAGGCCTTCATGTGGCATCTTGCTTAGTGCACAGCAGCTTGCTGGGTGCTGTGGCATAGACAGCCTGGGGAACATGAAGACATCCCTCCTCCTGCACGGTGGTGTTATTTCCTTCCTTTCAGGAGTGGCTCATAACTCATAGGAGGTGTGAGTTCTGAATGATTGTTCTTTTCATCTCCCTGGAAGCAGGCCAGACTGTAGATCGAGTGTTTGATGTGTCAGCAGCAGCCTTGTAACAGCCCTGACTACTTACACGATGATGAAAGGTTGAACTTTGATAAAAATGACAAAAAAAGGAAAAGGGCTCTTTTTAATTTTTTTTTTCCTTTTGCTCTCTTTCTCTCTCTGTCTTTCTCCTTTTTTTTTTTGGCTGGGTGGCTAGGTGGCATTGAGAAACATACTACCAGGGTGGTCTGCAAGGTCTCTGGGAATCTGAAATATTAGGAGGGTGCTCTCTTGTGGATTTACTTGTTTGTTGATATTGATTGTTTTGGAGAGGGAACACCCATGCTGGCTGGTATGGTAGGGCATACTCTCGGCCCTTATCAGCAAGCTCCCATCCCTGCTTAATGGGCCAGAAGGGGTGTCACCTTCCTCAGGGTGGATCCCTTATGTTCCAGCTGTCCCTCAGCACTTGCTTCCACACACCAAACAAACCAGGGCTGGCAAATCGATTCGGATCCCAGGACTTCTCCTCACCCCTTGGTTCCCAGAGTATTTATTCAGCTATCTCATCTGAGCTTGGTCCCATGGGGTGGTCTTATCTTCCTGCTTCTAAAATTGACCAAGAGGGGAGTGAATTATATGTGGAAAACCACAGCCAGTTGGAATGCACCTCAAACAGGAACTCAGTCATATCTGGGATGGAAAGCTCAGGTTGCAAGAAGGGGATACATTTCTAAATTTTCTTTTTCAAAACAAAATCATAAACAAAGCCCGGTGCCATTCAGCCAAGTGACAGGGAAGAGGTATGATTGAGAGTTCAAAGGGGAAGATGAAAGGATTTTTACCTTTAAAAATGAAACTTAGTTAAATGTAATTTTTAAACAACATTTAGAAAATAAGACTAATGGAACAAAAAGTAACGACATGTCCATCACCTATATATTTTTTAATCTCATATTTATTTCATAAAATTATGGCCTTTGGCTTTGCCTCAGTATGCACTAGAGGTCCAGTGCTGTCTCCATAGCTGGCTTGGGAAGTTGTTGAAAGACAGCTTCTGGCTGTGGTCTCAGCAGGTGCAGGGCACGCAGTATGTGCCATACAATCCACCCGCTAAGACCAGGACAGGCATTTTCCTACAGTTTTGGCAAGAGTCTTGGAATATGATGAACGTGGTCAAACTCTTTGGGAGCCATCTGTCTGATCATGCGAGAAGATTGAGGTCCCTTCAGGACTCGCTGCCAGGGCCAAAGTGTGACTGGCCAAGTCCTACAGCTTAGTGGGAGCTTTAATTTAAGGGGTCAGTACTGACCAGAAGGACTGGCATAGTGCCTTCAAAGAGTCCTGTGGGTTACCAGGACAGTTTTCCTACTTTATTCAGTCTGAAAAAATTTACTCTTGACGCTGTCCATCAGCACTTATGATTTGCCTGTGACAATAAGAAGAGAGTGCATAAATGAGACAGTCAGATTGTCTGGTTTGAAGTTCAAGTTCTAATAGGAGGAAGGACAACTAAGGAGTGGACTTGAATTTTTTTTCAGGATTTGCACTGAGATTCTTGGCTATCTTCCTGTCTCAAAAACATTTCAAACACTAGCTTCTTCAGTGAGGGGGAGACTATTTTAGTGTGTTATAGTGGCATTCATCCAGAGAGAATCACACCTGGGACTACACAGAGAAATCAAATATCATTTCTTAATTGTGGTAGGCAGAATAATACCGCCCCCCCAACCCCAAGATGTCCATGTCCTAATCCTTATGACCTGTGAATGTGACTTTCCACAGTGAAAAAAGCTATTCTATAGCCAGGCATGGTAGTGTACACTGTAATCTCAGTGGCTCAGGAGGCTGAGGCAGGAGGATGGTGGGTTCAAAGCCAGCCTCAGCAATTTAGTGAGGCTGTAACCAACCTAGTGAGACCCCATCTCAAAATGAAAATAAAAAAGGGCTGGAGATGTGGCTCAGTGGGTAAGTGCCTTTGGATTCAATCCCTGGTACCAAACATAAATAAATAAATAGATAGATAAATAAAAATAAATAATAATAATAATAAAAACATTTTGTAGATGTGATGAAGTTAAGGATTTATCATGTAGATATTATCCTTGATAATATGAGTTATCCTTCTTTCAAGAGTCTTCATCAAAGGGAGGCAAGAGCATCAGTCAGAGAAGGAGATGAAGTGACATCAGGTGGGCCAGAGCCAAGAGAGATTTGAAGGTGCTACGCCAATGGCTTTGAATGGGGATGAAGGGGCCATGAGCCAAGTAAGCAAGACTACTACTAGAATCTGCAAAAGGCAGGGAAATAGATTTCCTCCCCCGCCACAGCCTCTATGAGGAAGACAGTTCTGCCCACAACTTGATTTTTGCTCAGTGAAGTGAAATTCAGACTTCTCATCTCTAGAATTGTAAGCTGATTAATGCATGCTGTTTTAAACTACTAAGTTTTCATGGTAATTTTTTTAGAGCAGCAACAGGAAACTGAAACAATATAAACAACGCTACAATTAGACTTAGAAACAGGGGTTGATGGGAAAAGTCAAAGGAATTTGTTTCAGGCTTTGATTCTTGAGATGGAGCACTGGCTCATGGTTCTCTGACTAGGTAATGAAGTGTACAAAAGAGTTTTTGTTTTTGTCAGTCCGGTGGGTCCCTCTCAGCGGTTGTTGTTTGTTTGAGATTTTTATGGGACAAAATGGGCATGCTGGTGGAGCTTTGCTGACATGTTTGGCTATCTGTGTGTAAAATTACAGTTGAGTTTTATTTTATCACTTGGAAACAGAAACCCATATGTAGCCATAACATGCAGGTTCTCAGGGCAGAAAGCTTCCAGGATCTGCACAGATTATAAAGCCTGTGGTGGTCTCAGTGCACAATTCTACTACTCTGCTTTATTCACAGCTCCAATTCACCCTGCTTCTCCCTGACCTCCTACCTTCCCAAGCCCCAAGAAAAGATGCCTGCAGCCACCAGTGAGGTGGACTGGGCCTGGTTCTTCCCTCAGTGGGAAGTGCTCCCCATGGAAAATGGGCTTCATTCTTCAAAACACATGTCTCGAGAACATGTTGGGAGCTATGCTGTGTGCTGACTTCTGGGGGGGACTAACATTATACACAAATCTCAGTCCTGCTTGCTGGGAGCTCCTGCTAATGAGACATTTTGCAAAGTAGAATGCCTTGGACAGCATCCTCATGGACATTTGAAAGATGTTAGAAATGCATGCTCCTGGTCGATGGTTTGAGGAAACACTAGTCTGGTATTCTTCTCACCTAGGAGTACCTTCAAATCCCCAGGATACATGTGGCAATGTCTGAAGGCATGTTTGGTTGTTACAACCAGGGCATGAAGGATGCTACTGGTAGGTAGGGATCAGGGATGCTGCTCTACATCTTGCAATGCATAGGACAATCCCCACAGCAAGAAATGAGCAGATCCCAAATGTCAGTAATTTGAAATTTGAGAAATACTGATCTAATGGGTAAGTCTGATACCTACACATAAATTCTTACACCACAGTGGTATATGCATTCACGAATATATCCCACTGTCATTGCATGTTGTTATGTACATCATAAATACATTTTGGTCAACCGTGGTGGTCTGCATGTATTGCCTAGTGATATTGTAGCCATCTTAGTTTGTCTAAGTACACTCAGTGATGTTCAAACAACAAGGATATTGCTGAATAATTTATTTCTCAGAATGTGTCCTCGTTGTTAAGCAGTACTTGGCTGTGTATGTGTGTAGCACCTATTTGTTCCTCTTTTTTCTCATCTTTCTATATATTATATATAGAGAGATGATATATATATATGTTTTATATATAATATATAATATATATACAATATATATATAATATACACACACACAAGTATATGTGTGTGTATTCACACACACGTATATTTGCATATGTATCCTTTTCCAAGAACTCCATGAGTTATTCTGACCCAGGCTAGATTGGGAATCCTGATGGTAACGAGGAGCCATTACAGGTTTTCAGGCATGAACATGGTACATCCTTGTTTGTGGATTCAAAAGCAAAGTCTTTCAATTGAATTGCAGAAGAGATAAAGGGCCTTGTTGGTGGGTTATCAGTTAGGTATGGGGATGGATGATAATCACCTTTAACGGCTCCCTGAGAGAAGCCTCCAACTTTCAGATTTCCACATTAGGAATGTCTAATTTCAGAGGGAAGAACAGAAAAGAAGCCGGGTGGGAGGGAAAATGAGACAAGTAAAAAGCCCTAGGGGCAAATAAAGTGAATGCATGATTTGGATTTTCATCTCAGTATAACAAAATGTAGATACTACATTGTATCTAAACCATTTGCATCTAAGAAGCAGATATAATGCTGTAACCAGAATCTATGGGAAGATATAAGAAATGGCTCAAAGGGGAAGAAGTTCTGACCATCAAGTTGATAATACTTCATATTATTATCACCCAAGAAGCTGTGCAGCCATTGGGAGGCCATAACTGATGGAAAGGACTCCACTTTGACGTTAGGACTGAATCTGCATTTTGACCCTGCCACTTAATTTTTGGGAGGCATGTTTTCTGAGCAAGTTTCCTAAGGTTTAGTGCCTCAGCTTCTACTCTAGGGGTAGGATAGGCAGCACACAGGGTCTTTGGGAGACGTGTTAAAATGACAAAAGTATCTAGGGCCTCCAACAACCTGGGCTTGACATCCACTTCTTGTTCCTAGGGAGTCTTCTGTCCCCTTGGCCGCTCTACTTCTGCTCCCTCAGTTCAGCAGCTCAATGGCCTCCTTCACTTCCCACTTTGATTTTCAGGTTTTTTTTTGTTTTTGTTTTTTTTCTGTTCTGTGCTGGTCAAGAATGGGAAAATCCAAGTAACAAGACTGGAAATAAGTGTCATGCTCTGAAAGTTTAGTGAAATAAAGTTCTAGGCCAAAAAGAAGAATGGCTAAGGACTTCTACTTCTTTTTGTGATTCTCTTTGGACCCAATTTTTAATTCGGAGTGGTTGCTCTGCTCGCAAGTCGGCTTTGAACCTTTGGTTGTGGTAATATAAAAATAAGGGGCCACTCAGGAATCCTTCCCACTTGAGATGTATTTCTTTCCTACATATCCCCTCCAGGCTCTCTCTCCCTTCTTCCTACCATCTTCTCAGAATAAACGAAGAACTCTATTCTTTTAAAACAACTGGGTATAAGAAAACATCTCTGTAGAATGTGGTAGCCTGTAGCATTGTTTAGCAATGAATCAGCTCCACCACATTCTAGAGAGTTTTTTGGTAACTGTTTAGCAACTCTGCTCCCAGCCTCCTGTTAGGAGCCAGGCTGTGCATCCTGATCAAGGGATCAGTGCCATGTCTCATGCTACAGGACAGTTTCCAGCCCTCATTCTCAGTGGGTCCACAGGGGTTGGAGAAGCATTCCACATGCACATGGCTGTGGTTTTAGCATCTTGCACTCATCACACTATTTAGGAAGACAGATTTTTATTATGCAGCAAAATTGCTGCTCTAGGGTAAACTTTGACACAAAGCAATTGTGTACTTGACTGAATCAGCTAAAACAAAATAAGAGCACAGAAAATATGCCTGAGATAGATTTCAGACTTTTGTTTTAAAAACAGCTACTGTCAAGAGAAGTACTTGGATGTGCAATTATAATAAATGACCTTCGCTCGAGGACAAACTTGCCTTTCTAAGGAAAAGCAAAATAGTGAAAATCAGAACACTCAAATATTATGAAAGTTTCTAGCACATTCTTTTACTTGACAACCAGATAAGAATAGAGTAGTTTGTCTCTATGTATTTTAACCATCATGCAATGTTTGAACATTTAATACAATGTTAGATTTTTAATTATGTTAGTCGGACTTGTACCAGTTTTACATTTTGAAGTTGAATGTTGCTTTGGGCATCTCAGCATCCACAACATTTAGTAACACTTGAAATGTGCACAATGCAAGGTGAGACTGTGCAAACCCTAAGGAGATACAAAGATAAATCTGGGATGCAGACTCTCCAGAGCCATGTCCTCAGCATTCTATAAAGGGGTCTGGAAAACACCCAGATTCTGGAGCTCATTGTGTGTGACAGCTCCACTTTTGATTCACTAAGTTTTTATTGAGGTGTTCTTTAAACTTTCACTCTCCTGAAGGATATGAGGCAGATAGGACTGGTTCTTGCCTTCAAGACAGTGTAGCTGGGAGATAAATCTAATTTCATCTTGTAGGATTAAGCATTTATGTATGTACCGAAAATTATGTGTGTGTCCAATATACAGGGGCATAGAGGAGAAGGGAGGTGATACGGAAAGGCGAAGGAGGTTCCAGGAAAATGAAGGGCTCAGGAAAACTTCACAGGTGGAAAGATTCTTGATATTGACTTTGAATGAAGCAGAATTTTTATAGGGGTCAGTGATGGAGGTCAGAGGGGAAAAAAGGTGTGTATAAAGAAGATGGAAGGTGGGATGTATTGGAGGGCAATAAAGAAATAAGATAACTCTGGAATCTTCACTTGATGTTGGAGTTGTGATGGAGGCAGATTGGAGAGATTATTGGGTGTCTTGACAAAGTACACTTATGATGTAATAAAGGTCTGTTGTGCAGTACCAAAATACAATTTATTTCTTGCTTATTTCAGTTCATTACAGGGATCTTGAGGGTAGATATCGATAGGGTGACCCAGGGAACTAGGCCTTTTCTTTATTCCATTCAGTAGGTCAACTCTTAAGAGAATAAATGAGAGCATGGAGGATTGTGTGTGAAGAATTTCTCTTGGGTAGGCTTGTGGGTGTGTTATATTAGTACCCTCTACCTCCCATTGATCAGAACTCAGTCATAGGGTCACACTTAACTGCAAGGGAGTGTGGGAAATGTAGTATAGCTCTTTGAGAGAAAAAGGAAGTAGATTTTGGTGTGCATACACCAACTATTACACCCCACTACACTGACTTTTAGCCTGAGCAGGTCGAACCTTATCCTGAAGGCAGTTGTGAGTGGTGAAGCTAAGCAGGAATGGGGGGTGTGCTCACTGGTAATGGAAGCTCCTTTAAGGCGAGTGATTTCTGTGTATTATATTCATTTCTATATCCCCAACATATTATGATGGCCCCAAAGAAATATTTGACAAGATAATGGAATGGTGGATAGATATTGGAAAGGAGTCCTGGACATATGGAACATTCCAGGAGGGATTACTGGAAGAGAGTGGAGTCAGACAAGCCAATCAGAGAGCTCTTGTGACAATCTCACAGAGCCTGAGTTAGTGTGGTTACAGTAGGAATTTGTTCATTTTTAGAACCAGAAATGTTTACTCCTGTTATTTTAACCCTCTTGGTTCACAGCATAGCCACAGACTGTCGTTTAACCAGAGTCCCTGCTGAGTTGAAATCATAGAGGCAGGTTGTAAGCTGTGACTGTGTTCCTAGGAAGGGCTTGCACTTTCTTTGGAGGCATTAATTGGAATGCTGCCTCGGGACTTGGGCTGTGCCACAATACTGCAACCCAAACAAAATAAAACTTGACTAAACCAGCAAACCCAGATTGGAGTTCAAGTTACTTTAACGACTCTAGGGAAACACAAACTGCAGTTGTATTATGTATGCAAAATTTGCTCTTTGACCTCATGGTAAGGAGAATTACTGGAGTACACATGTTCTTTTGCCAGCTTTCCAAAGTGTTGGGTAAGTTAACTCTTTTGCAATTATGCAATGTTTTTCAAATTTTAATTTTAAAATATGCTTGAAAAATAGATGCTGATCCAACAAGAACAGAATACATGGGTGAAAAGAAAGTGTTCTCTGTACACCTAAGAGAAACCAGCACACAGGCAAGCTTGTGTGGCTGGAAGCTTCAGGATTTAGGAAGTTGCTTGCAGATGAAATTCTTTGAAATTAAAAGTGAAGGGCAGCGCCATCCTGTCCTCCCTCTGGATATGACTTTTGTGTTTTATGTATAAGCTTGAGCCCATCTCAGGGGCTTGCCCGGATTCAGGTCACCCACCTCTGAAGTCTGATGACAGGCCCTTAACTTTAGGATCATGTAGGGTTGAGTGAGAAATCTCAGAATAGCTTGGGATTTGGGGGAGACTTTTAATGATTCTTGCTGATCGGGAAATAATGTAAAAACAACAGATGAGCTTTTTGTGGTATTTTCACATGTTCTCTATTGGTTTGGGGAAGAATCCAACATTAAAGAGGTTTCAAAATAACACATATTTAAAAAGACATATAACATGCCCTCTCTTTTTTATTCCTCACCACCAAAAAATAAACGAGTAATTAAAATAGCAAAAGCGGAAACAGAGGTGACAGCAGTTTGCCAGGATGAAAATGAATAGGATCCCCAAGGCCAAAGCTAATGCCTGCTACTCATGCAGAAGGTGTGAGGAAATGTCTAACGTTGGGGTCATTCCCTTGATGGACCTAAGGCTCTTTGAGCCTCAAGTTCCTCTTTTCCTGAGGTCCCCTAAGATATAAATTATCCACTCATGACAATGGATACCTGAAAGTCCACTAGTTTGATTTCTAGCTCAAATCCTGGACAAGCCAATCCACTGAAATTCTATTAGTCTTATAATTTGTTTATCGAATTTTCATATTTTCTTTAAAAAAAGAAAACTTATAAATGAAGTTCATAGTAATTCATATTGCAAGGAATAGGTGTCAATCAGCCTTGCAGGTTTGTTATATATAAATTAACTGGAAAGTATTTTTTTTTCTCTGCCCCAGCTTTCTGAATAAGCAGTTAAAATTTGCTGAGGCTGGAAAAGCATGTTCTCCTCTAAGGGACAAGAAGGGCATAAGGATGCATCTTGCATTCCAGAGAGAGAAGAGATACTTCTAGGCAGAGAAAGCAGGGAAGCCAAGGATAATGAAGGGGTGTCAGAAGTAAAGGGTGCTGAGGAACAGAAAGGGTCAACAATGAGAATGAGAAAGTAGGAAAAATATTCAAAGGTTCGAAAAGTTCTTCCATGGGCTTCTAAGGCTCTTTCCATTCGTCCAATATTAATCATCATAACCTTACCATCAGTTAATGGAAACAGATTTGATTAGCTGGAATCCAGGGAGATGGTTCTACTAAACAATGTTCAGAGCCATCAATTTTCAGCAGATTGGCCACATCTTCTAGTTGGATCCTCAGTGAGCCATCCCGGTGACACCTTCAAGCCGTGGCAGACAGTGAGGTCTTCCTGCAGGAAGTTGGGAGTCAGAAAGAGGAGGAAAAGGCTCAATAAATACAGAGGGTTCCTTTGCTTGCAGGGGAATGAGTGGTAAGAAGGGTACTGACCTTTAGGGTGGCCCACTCATCCTAGTTTGCATGAAATTTTCCTGGTTTTAAGATTGAAAGTCTCCAATTCTAGGCAAACTGAGATGGTTTGTTTGTTAGACCCACCTGAAGCTGGTCTTGAGAAGGGAAAAAATGAAGAAAGGTGGTAGTGGGCGGGGCTGGGGGAGGTGATGCCATTTGGAATCATCTCTTGGGAGGCAGTCTTTTTGCATCTGCAGTTCATAGAGCCTATGGAGAAGATAAAAGGATGCTTGGGAGGAATTACATGGACCTGAGCAGTCACCCCAGGTACCCAATAATAGGGAAGGGCCTTAGGTTTGCTCCAGATATCTTGGTTGTACAATCTATATGCACTGACTTTTCTAAATGTGCTTTTTTTCTCTTTCTCTTTTCTTAGGGAGGCAGGACACAGTGCGTGAGAGAAGTCTGTCCCATTCTCTCTTGTCCCCAGCACCTTAGTCACACACCCCCAGGACAGTGCTGCCCCAAATGTTTGGGTGAGTGACTATTTTCAGGTCAAAAAACAATGCAATTTTTTTCCAGAGTTTCGACTGAGTATTGATACAGATTGTTATTTGGGGTTCTTGGGGTTCTGAAGTTGTCTTGTTCATGGTTTGTTAGAGACAATGGCTCCTTCTAATCTCCTGAGTAGAAGGTGTAAACAGGGGTTGGCTCTCATCTGAGGCTGCCAAAGAGGCTGCTCTTATCTTTCCTTATATTTGGAACCCAGTACACCAGACCACCTGGGACCTTGTCCCATGTGGTGAGAACAGTACTGAAGAAGCTCTCTTTAATTGGGCCTTATGATTATTGGTAGGAACATACTTTCAGAGCATTTGAAGTAAATGTATGGAAGAATGTAGACTGGTGTTGTCTGCAGAAGCCAAAGCTCAGGGGAGGATAGCGTGCCAGAAAATGAGAGATTTGGAAGAGAAAAATTAATAATAGTCAAAAAGGAGAAAGTTCAAGCATTTTCTTATTGAGCATTTGGTGTGTACCAACCTAGGCAACATACGAGGGACATTTTATGTGCTTTTCCCTCATTTAATCTTTCCAAGAAGCTGTGAAATATAGTTTCTAAAAATAGAACTCCTGTGTGTCATGTGGGAGTTATTATCAATTTTATTGTACAGAGAAGGCAGTATTTCTTTAGAATCTCTAGGGATCCTTGGGGGGGCCTAACTTTGTCCCTAATCACCTCTGGGTTTGTGTTCATGTTCCTGATATTCCTCTTGATCTCGCTTCCATTTTCTTTTTTATAAATTTTTTATACCATTTTTTCTTTCAGAGACCCCCCTGTCCCCAGTTTTTTCACATCTTATGATGCCATTGAATCGAAGATTGTTTAACATATTTTATTGAGGTTTGAATCCAACAAGGATGATTATTCAAAGAATAATCTATAAAGAATCATGAGAACACCATGAAATGAAATATTAAGTCCCCTTGTTCTAAAAAGGTCTTAATTATTTTGATTTTGGGAAAATTTCACTGATTGTCTTTTCTGTTTGGGCTCCAGTCTCTTGTTAGTTACCATTCACATCCTCTCCTTGAGTCTTCTTTCTTTCATAATTTGCTTTCTCCAACTCCAAAGCCTCCTGATGATTTCTTTCTATCATTCACAGATTACTAGAGCCATACTCCAAAGTCTATTCTCTTTTTATAATCAAATTTGCAAATGGAGATATTTTATTAAATTAAAATAGTTTTCTCCTCTTTGAGGGATTCCACTGTAATTTTATCTAATAACATTTACCTGTCTGATACGTGAGAAAACACTTTTGGAGTAAATTTGAAATAATTAGAAGAACAAAAAGAACTGTTTAGACACACCCTGTAAAAGGCATTTCCATATGCATGTTTCTGGGTTGCCAATGTGTATTTGTGCTCCTGGAGTTAAATTAGCTAGTTCAGTGTGACAGAAGTCACCTGGCTGAGGATCATGGCAGAAGTACTGTTGGAGCTAAGCAGAAAAGCCATCACAAAGGAAGTGATGTTTGGACCAGGCAGGCCTCAAAGATAAGTAAGCTTGATTAAGGCTTTGAAGCTGATTCTCTGGGCATGCTAAGTCAACTTAGAAGTTTCCCACATGAGCAATGGTTGTTGTATTGAATGCAGATTTTTCTGATCATTTGTGGTTTTAAGATGGACTACAAAAGGAACAGTGAGTTTTGGGAAACTTGAAAAATCACAATTCCCTCAAATGAGAGCTTTTTTGGTTAGGCTAAACCACAGAGGAATGATGTGGCAATGGCTTAAATCAGGCTGTCCAAGGAGACACAGAACCACTCCCTGGAATGTTTTATCTTAAGTTGGGCCGTGATGAATTTGGGATTAAGGTAAGATTTCGTGTTCTTTGATGGTGAACTGAAACATATACACACAACAAAAGACAGAAGGAAAAAAGTAAACACGAGGATGCTTTGTAAATGCTGAAATCTTCGTCTAATTATTTGACTGGTTGGGTATTGATTTGCTCTTATATTTTCCCCTGACCAGGATTTCTGCACATGACATATCTCTACCTCTTGCATTACAACATTCTTTTCCTTGATTTTCTCAGTTTTAATGAGTGGTTTTGTCAGAGATCAGCATATACAGAGTAGTACCCAGTGCTCATCTCAGGATGACCCAACCCATATATTTGAATTATATCACCATTAATAATAATAATTGTTAACATATACCATTTATTGGGTATATTAATGAGTGCCAGGCACTGTGCTAAGAGCTTTATATTCATAGTTATAGGTTAAATTTATATTTTAGTGACAAATAATTTAAGCCATTGGTTTTGTTTGTTCAGGAGGATGAAAACATTGAAGAATCTGTTTGTGCAATCAATTGACAGATTGAACCATCAATAGATCCATTCACCCATTCATCCAGCCATCTGTCTACCTGTTCAACAATATTGAGCACAGTAGTGATAGCACAACCACTAGTCTGTGGGAAAAGAGGAAGGGCCATTTGTTCTAAGAGGTAGCCAACCTCTGGGGAGGGAACATGGACCTCAGCCATGAGAAAGATGCATTTTTATTGGTAGAGATGAAAGCTTCTTCACAGAGGATCGTATCTAGTCTTTTGCCTTTTGCCAAAGAGGATTCGAGGTTGCTTACAAAATACGTGAAGCACACACAGAAAAAAGATAGGCAAAAGACAAGTCTGGTGATTAAACTTTTAAAAATTCTTCAACTGAAGCAGATCTATTTTAACTTCTTAATGGACAGAAATATATCTGGTGGATAGTTTAAAAGAGAATAATGCTTAAATTTATGAAAAATAATTTCACCATCCTTTGTGCACTAAACACAAATATAAAACTTTCCAGGGATATTTTTTATAATTTCCTGAAATTAAGGTGTGTTTTGACAGAGAATTATAATGGGATGGGCCAAATCCATGGGACTCAGGATACATAGCTTTCTGACTTTTTTTTTTGGCTAACTCTGGAGGAATTCTCTGGAGGAATATTTAAGGAAAAGTTGAATTTTGTATTTTGAAGGCAACCCTCACATTTAGTATATAAGTTCTCAGGAAGTTCAAGGGATTCGTGACTTCTGTGTGCACATAAGTATGCCTGTGTTAATTGGAATATTGGCAATGCAATGATTACACTAAATTTTGTCTAACTGTGGAAGAGTTTTCATTCTATACTTTAGTATGAGCACTGCAGATGGAAGTGGTAATATGACACAGTGGTGTTGTTGATGCCATTTTATTAGTGATGTTAGTGAGGACAGGAGAAATAACACTCCAGGTCATAAGGGAGTCCATATGTGGGGACCTGAATTATAATGCACTAGTCATCTTTCGAAGGCTAACGCATTTATTTCTTATAGTGAGAACCAAACTAATTATTTAGCTGTTCTGCATTATACTTTAGCATCTTGGCCTTTGGGTTGAGTCTCATAAGAAGCTGGCCTTTTTTTTTTAAATTTTAAACTCCCACTAATGGTATTTTCAACAAAACTGATTCTGAGAATAGTACTTAGTATGTATTTATGTATGCATTTTCAGCATTTTATTGGACTTGCTGATAGAGATTGCTACTAATCTATTTTTTTAATAAAGAGAAAGAGGACTGTGAATTTAAATTTGATGAGTGAATGTGAATTGTTGTTTTCTTAGTCTTAAATTAAAGTAACATTTTAGAGATCATCTTGATGTGCTTTAGGGAATAGATACTCAAATGTTGAAAGAAAGGAGGAGTTGGATTTTACTCCTTATTTAGGATTGCTTTTTGGGTCCTTTTCATTGTCAGTCCAATCTTCATATCAGGGAGAAACCAAAATAATTCTGCAGAGACACTATGCCCATGAAGGTTGGGACACTTGGCCTGTGGACGTTGAATCCTGCCTCTGTGCACCTTTTGATTGAGATTTGCATTTTATGCCTTTGTGTCCTTTCTTAACTGAGAGTCTGTGATAATCTGTTCAGACTGCTACAGTAACCTTCCATCAGCTGGGTAGCTTTCAAGCAGCAGAAATATTTTTACCACAGTTCTGCAGGCTGGGAAGTCCAAGATCAAGGAGCCCAGATTGTGTGTCTGGGTAAGGGCCCACTTTTGGCTCATAATTGATGCCTTTTTGCTGTGTCCTCACATGGTAGAAGGGATAAGGGGTCCTTCTTAGGCTTCTTTTATAAGAGTACTAATGCCATTCATGAAAGCTTCACCCTCATGACCTCATCATCTCTCAAAATCCCACCTCTGGATATCAGCACATTGTGCTTGGGTTTCAAGATTTGGGTTTTGTGGGGACATGAATGTTTAGACCCTAACAGGTGCTATTTAATTAGTTATTTTTGCTAGTTCTAGTCCTTGAGATACCTTGACTGTGTCCACATCTGTCTACCCTCCTGCTAATATCTAATTTGGGGGATACTTGTTCTTTAAGAAGTAGCTCAGGCATCACATCCTCCAAGAAGTCTTATGTGAGCTCCCTTTCCCCACAGTTCCCATGTTGGCTTCTTTCTAGAACTTACCATGTTGTTGGAATGAAATGATATTATGTGTGTTCTGCTTCCTAGTGGACTATAAGCCCAATGAGGGCTGCTTGTATCTAAGACATCTTGGTTCTCGATGAAGAACATGTAATAATGATTTGTCAGACTTGCCAGGTTCATTGTGGAATCAGACTTTTAAACAATGACTCTTTAATGATTCCGGGGGATCTCCTGGGCACATCTGACCTACGTCTCTATTTTTGAGCACCAGTTTTACCTGGTCTTATGAGAGTGTTTAACAGTTCTGTGATCTAATTGTTGATGACAAAATAAGACATCCCTGGCTTCTGGCTTCCTTACCCTGTGCTCTTGCTTCCCTCCAGGTCAGAGAAAAGTGTTCGACCTTCCTTTTGGGAGCTGCCTCTTTCGAAGTGATGTTTATGACAATGGATCCTCTTTTCTGTATGACAACTGTACAGCATGCACCTGTAAGGTAAGACTGTTGGGAGGGGCCATGGCATATAGATAGACATTTGGGTTTTCAGTGTCAAAGCCAAGGCAATGGTGTTTTATTTATAGGGGGTGGGGCATTACTGGTGCCATTTTAGAAGTAAAATTATGCTCAAGGTCACAAGGAAGTTCATACAGAGGTCCCACTTTAAATTCTCTGTCATCTTTTGAGGATCAACAAGTTAGCTCTTGGTGGTGAGAGCCACACTTTGAAGGGCTATCCTGAGGATTCTCTAAAGTCAGACAGATACTCGTGGCAGTGTTCTCTGGCTCTAATTATCCAAAATTAATTCTGCAACATATCTGCCAATGAAAATGGCTTTAATCACATTCAAGAGAAAAAAAAGCATACATTTACAGTTCACCACAGAGATAAACCTGGCAGTTTGGAAAGAATATTCATGTGTTGTTCACTGTACCATGTCTTACTTAAGCCTCTGCTCACTTTTCTCAAAAGGCAACTGGAAGTCTAATTCAAAGTAAAGAAAGAATTCCACAGCTTCAGAATTCTAAAGGAACATGCATCACATATTCATAACCTGTTCTTCTGCAGTGTATTTTATTTGAAACCAAGAAGAGAAATATTTATCATGGAGGGCTTTAGGATCATTCATTAGTTAGTTAACACATACATCTGTGTGACACAAGTTTGAATAATATATTTTGGTGGTGAGGGCTGCTGTTGTTTTATTTTTAATAGCTAAAGAGCTAGAGACGGAAAACATGAGCTTTGCTAAATGTTGGTATGAGTCAATAGGTAGGATTAGAGTTTAGAAGTTCTTTTATTTAATTTTTTCTTTTTAGATATACATGACAGTTGAATGCATTTTGGCACATTATACATACATGGAGTATAACTTATTCTAATTAGGATCCTATTCTTGAGGTTGTACATGCAGAGTTACCCTGGTTGTGTGTTAAAATACAAGGACAGGAAAGTTATGTCCGATTAATTCTACTCTTCTTCCTATTCACCTCTCCCTTCCTTCCCTTCATTCCCCTTTGTCTAATCCAATGGACTTCTTGATTACTTGAGACAGGCTTTGTTTGGTAGTATGCACCACTTCAGTGGGGTGGCTGGGTAAGGTCTGCACGCTCTGTTCTCTGACAAAGATTATAAAGAAAACCCCAAGCCTGAGAATATTCTCCTATGATTTGCATTTTCCTATGCTAAATGTATAGCAGCTCCTCCCATTGGGTTTGTCTTCTGTCCTAAGGACTTTTTTTCCCCACTAGAAACTTCACACATTACAGCTTCCTCTGGGGCAACTGAGCCTTTGCCAAAAGACATCCCATTCCTAACTCTCTCGGTTGCCGGGGAGCCAGGTGTCCCCTGAACAGCACTTTGGGTCTCATGGATTCTGTGAGAGGTAATAGATAATATATCCCAATACACAATAAGAACTGTAATTAATACTTCTTTAAGAGCCTGGCTTATCAGAGTAGTAATTCACAGTTACCTTGAGTGTGTGGATGCTTGAAGAATCAGGCTGCCATCATTGTGGGTAACTGGTATTATTTTCTGTCAGCTTAGAGAGTCCCTCTCCAGCATCTTCATCCAGTGCTTCTCAGATTTCCAGGCAGGTGCAGAAAATTGTTTCATAATTATTTGAATTTAGTATGGTTTCAGATCTCCCTGCCTTATAATCTGATGATCTCTCTACCCGCAGGCCCTCACATTCTCTAAATCTGATTAGTACACTCTTCGCCCACGATAGATCATCTCAGATATCATCTCTTCCAGAGAGGCGTTCCCTTATATCTCTACACTTTTACACTTTCTGTCTGGCACATTTTATTACAACTATTTGTTTACAAGATTAACTACCCTTTTACATTCTAGGCCTCTTGAGGACAGAAATACATTCATTCGTTTTTGTATTCTTATTGCTTAATCAGTGCTAGGCACACAGTACAGTGGGTGACACCACACACACACACACATACACACACACACACAGTTGGGAGATTCATAGTGATCTATGCAGGATCTGAGAGCTGGTGAATGCCCTGTTGTTCAAACTAGAAATCAAGACATGTGGTTTGACAAAGAATTATTTTTTTTTTCAATTTATAAGTTGGCTTCTAATAATGCCTATGTGTCATTTTACTTTTATATGTACAGTCAGCCTAAGAAGTAATCAGTAGAATAGCATTTTTATTTAAAAAAAAATCAAACCATGTTCTTTTACGTTATAGATATAAGTCAGTATCCTCCAGAGGCTAAATGGCCTGGTCAAGGTCATGTCTTTTACAGTAGAGCTCTAGAACTCAGGTCCAGTTTTGGAATTATTTATTCAGTTTCTTCATGAACATAGAACACATGTGAGCACTTTCATCTTGAAGTGGTATGTTGGCTCTTAATTTTTACTCTTTGATCAAAGATGTCTGTTTTTATGTTCAATGCTAAATGGTGACATAAAGCCAAGGAATAGACTCAAGAAAGCTCTGTTAATGCAGAATGTGAAAGAGGAAGAAGTCAAGGAGGAAGCTGGCTGGCTCTTGGTGAACGGAGCTTTCTTGCCAACATACTGGCTGGAGTAAATCAGTTTCTTGAGCACAAGGTACAAACCATTGGAAGTTAGGAGTATGTGCCAAATGCTCCACAGCGCCCTCATAGTCCAGGTCAGTTATTAATCAACAGGTAGCATTTTGAAGTGAATTAAAGATTTATTGCAACACATTAAAAATGGTACCTACAGAATAAGTTTTAGAGGAGTTAGTTGTGTGTTGTTAAGGGAAGGCCAAGTAGGATGCTTGGTAGAGGTGAAAGTCATTTGTAATTTCTAATTTGCCTTTGGGCCCCCAGGACTCTACAGTGGTATGTAAGAAGAAGTGCTCTCCCCCTGGTAGCTGTGACAAAGCCAAGGAGGCCTGCTGTGAAGAGTGCCTTCTTCGAGTGCCTCCAGAAGATGTCAAAATGTGCAAGTTTGGAAACAAGATTTTCCGGGTATGTATGTCATGAGCCAACTTTATGGGAATTATTGTACTATCTTGGCTATTAAAAAGCTTCAGACATCATGCATATTGAATTATTCTATAATTTGTTTATACATATACATACATCTGTGTATATACAGTGCATTCATTTCTATTGCACTATCATACATACACATATATACACTTAGAATTAAGAGTACATAGTAGAAGAGGATCAACTGTTCAAAAATTATTTGCCTTTGGCTTTATTTTTACTGGAATATTTCAAACTCATAGTGCATTATTGCCCATGCAAAGGTGATCAGCCAGTGATTGGGGCTGAGCGGAACATGTCCCATGGATGGTGTCCTTGGGGTGTACAAATGTCTGGGAGCATCTCATTCAGCTGGGTATACTCAGGGCCCCTTGTTAAGATGATGACCCTAGTCCACACCCTGATGGATCTTCAGTCTGGTGCTTTTAGAAGTGTTTCAAAAATACTCTTTTACAAAGAGAAGTTTTCTTATCTCTAAGATATTTAGGTGAGGACACTGATGGGGTAGGTGACTAGCACTATAGTTGAGCAAAGGGGAGAGGCCTACCCCAGCTGAACTCAGAGGGTTGTCTGTTGGCCATTTGATACCCCCTCAGGTATGCTTGATGTTACTTTTTGATGGCCACAAGTGAAAAGCTGTGCAATGACCTTGTTGGTTTGTTCCAAGGAATTCCCATCTCCCATCTAGTGTCTTTTCCTTAAGGATAGAAGGCATAGCTGTACTCAAAGATGTCACTTCATGGTATGCATGAGAATTGAGAGCCCCAGAGTCAAGTCAGTTGTAGAAGCTCCTCAGGCATGTTGCACTGAGCCAGACTTCTACTACACTGACCTGGTTGGATGGAGAAGTCTTAGTTCTCATGGAATCTGCAAGAAGACATGATGTGTCACACCCAGCAAAGGGGCATGCAGGGTGTGTCGTATTTACACCAGACTGTCAGAATCACTCATTGTCCTCTTTACACAGTCCCCCTTGGCCTCTAGAACACCAAGATAAAATAGATTCACCATCATGATGGTGTTTTGTACAAAATTCTTTCAAGTCATTTTGTAAAAAGGTTTTTTGGAATGACTGGGGCCTGGAATAATTTACAGGGTCCCCGCATTCTGGAAATGTATACTCAAGAGAAGTTAGAGGTGTCCTCTAAGACAGAGTCAGTCAAGCCTTTTTCATCTGAAAGGCACCAGAAGGTAGGCTGTCCTTAATATAGCTTTAAAAAGTGAGGAAGAGGAAGAAAAGGAGGCATCACCAAAGATCTGAACTTGTTTTTCTGGATCTATAAGCCCATGAAGGAATCCTTATTTGTTTTCCTCTCCATTAGGCCTAACTCTGTAGTCTGTGTTTTTTTTTTTAACCCACAAGCATGGATGCACATATCTACCTGTTCTGCTCTGACTGGGCATTTGGAAACTGGATATTATAAAATTCAGTGAACTGAAGAATTTCCTCTAGTAGCTCCTTTTGTGAGCAAGGGTCTAGTCTAGGAATGTTCCAAAGTGCTACCCAACTTTTTGGCTGGAAAGTGCCAGCCAGGCAAGGTCAAGCTATGCTTGGATATTGGAATCTTTTGTCTGGGCTCTGCGTTTTCAGATGGCTCACTGATTAGATATCAGTAGGCACTGGAGGTCATTTGAATTAACTTCCATTCTTTTCATGTTCACTGTGGTCTGGAACCATGGTACACCTGGGTATAAAGCAATCCCTGCAGACATCTCAATCAACTGCTGGTGCCTTGGATAACTTACACATTTCAATCCTATCAAAAAGAGGAAAATTAGATTTAAAAAAAAATCACATCATGTACAAAAATTCATACTTTGTTGTCTCCTGGGGTAAAACTACACAATGCATGAGGAACAAGTGCCAGATGCAGACTTAGACGTATCAGAGTTCTTTTTATATTTAGGAGGGAGTACACACACACACCCCCCCCACACACACCATACATACACGTAATGTGTGCATCCTAAAATCCCCCTAATCTTCATCTTTTTAAATTTTTTTACTTTTTTTTGTTTTTTTTTAATTTGTCCTTTTTAGTCACACATGACATGTATTTTGACCCTAATCTTCAGCTTAAATTGTTTTAAAATAGATACCACAGAGTCACTTAGTCCAGGGATGGCATTTCTGACTCAGGGTAAGACAAAGACATGCATTCCTGGATGGAGAAATCTCAGCCCATTGGCTTAGCTCCTGCAGCCTTCAGCTGATAACAGAATGCTGTGCTCTGTCGTGCAGGACGGAGAGATGTGGTCCTCTGTCAACTGCACCATCTGTGCTTGTGTGAAAGGCAAGACCGAGTGCCGCAAGAAACAGTGCATTCCCATCAGCAGCTGCCCGCAGGTATGTTTGGAATTCAGGTTGGCTTTCTCTTTACCTTAGTGTCTTGGGAATTGCCCCGTGCGTGGCACGATCTCATGCCATCTTCTGAACACAGACTCTGATCTCCCAAAGTGTTCACATTCCCCAACAGTGAGATGCTTCTTATAAAGCCTCCTTTTTTACAGTTTCCACTCACAATTTAGCCTTGCATGAAAATGCCACTTGTCTGGCTCTTACCTGGGCTCTCCTACTTCTTAGTGTCTTCTCCCAGTTCTTTATGGAAACAACTTCTACTCTGGTTGAATTTGTTCCCTTGTTTTCTTTTGCTGGGTTTTCTGTTTAACATCATAACCATCTTTGCCTTTTCTTTCCTTCTCTCTCTTCTCAAATCACAGCTTTCTGCTCATAGCCAAAGGAATATGTGTTTTTTTTTTTTTTTAAATTATTAATCATTCCCCAAAGGGCTTCTCCTGTCTAGCAGCAGCCCAGGCCCCTTTGCTGAGGTTTTCTCTCTCTAACCCTAACCCCCATCCTAGCCCCAGATGGAATAGCATCCTTATGGAAATATCTCTTTTCAAAAACCCATAGTCCAGTGTGTTGAATAAAGCAACCATTATCTTCTAAAGCATGAGCTTCATTAAATTCACCTCAGCTACTTAAAACCTTTCAAGGTTTTATGCATTTGGGAAAATGTCAAACCTATTCAATACCTTCCAGGGAATGAAAAAAAAAAAAAACATATCCATATATTCAGGCCATGTCCTCTCTTCTCTGTTATAGACAACTTTTAATTTTATTCACATCTGTTATTATTATAAACAAAAAGTTGCTGTTTTTACTTGAGTGCCAAATGAGGCACAAAAAAACAACAGCTGTTGCCATTGCACAACTGAATGAAGGAGGGAGAGAAAAAGGAAAAAAAAAAAAACCTAATTAGTCTTGCTTTAAAAAGCCTTAGACATAAAATTGAAAACCTCCCATAAAAGAAAAAAAAAAAAAAAAAGGAAAGAGAGATACAATAAGTAGACTTGAACATGGTCTGCTTATAAATATTCATTAGGAAAAATGGGATCACATCATTTATGCCAGTCCTTGGGGAACCCTCATTGCTAATGAACTCTTGCAGCACATGTTAGTAATAATGGGCTTCCTTATTGTACAAGACAAAAACAGTATGCGGTGCCAAGCTGGTGGCTCAAGTAACTCGCCTCAGCAGGCCGCGGTGGAGTTTCCAGCTTCACTTGAGTTCTGCCACTTGTGTCAGGGTTGATGGTTTTCATTGTCCTCTTGCAGCAGGGAGGTCAGTGCTCTTTATGTCACCAATGTCTCCTTAGCGTTCCTTCTTTGTGGGCCACATTCAGGGTTGGGCACATTCAGTCCTCCAAGTGAAGCCCTTTCTCCAGCCCCACCCCCTCCATGTCCTCATGTGTGCTCCTGACCAGGCTCCCACCCCAGGGACCACCTTTCTGCTCCTGGGCATCTTTCCAGCGGGTCCTCTGGTTCACAATTTCCCTTCTCAGAAGCCAGCCCGAGGTCTTCAGAAGACAGCTTAGCTCTACCATGGAGATCCTTTTAAAAACCTACTTCTCCTCTATGTCACCTGGGGAAATTAAAAAAAAAAAAAAAAGAAAGCTTCTGTATTGCCTGCTCCATCCTTCTTGGCTGCCACACATGTCTTTTTCCAGTATTACGTGCATCTTGTTGAAGAAGGATTTTATGGTTGAATTCCTTGTCTGCTCTTGCTGGCAACTCCGCAAGGGCACTAATGATATGTATTGAGACCTATTCTGTAGTCACAGGAATAGTCTCATTTAACTCCTAAGACCACTCCTCTGAGGTGGCAACTAGACCCTTCTCAAAGATGAGGCTACAGTGTGTCCAGTTTCACAGCTCATTCCATATAATCCAGGCTTTCTGATTTCGTAGCTTTACTTGACTTATTTTCCACTGATTTAATGACATGACCACTGCTACTTGCATTTTCTGAAGAAGGGAGGTGGCAGGTCCTGCCAAGATGCAGCTGTTGAGAGTCAAGTCACATTTGGTTAGGAACTTGACTTTAAACAGCTCTTCTCCATTGGGATCCAGCACCTGACTCCATCTTGGGGACACCATTCTGTGAGCCTGGACTGACCTCATTTGGCTTTGTCTTCAACTGCTTTTGGTCATGAAAAATTAAAGGAGAACTCCATGCCAAATGGTGATAGATACCAAAACTTTAGATAGTGAGAATTTGTTGTGATGCCTCCAAATGAGGGGATGGTAGAATGGGGCTGAATTTTAATTTTCATTCAAAGTAATCATAGAATTTAATGTACCATTTTAGGTCTAGTTAATGTAAAAAACAAAAATGAGTGAGACCTAGTTCTGGTTCTTTAATAAATTTAATTAATTTTTTTAAAAAAATCAATGTAATTGTTTATTTTTGAAACACCTGAAGCTGATTTCATAGCTTTACTTGACTTACCTGAAGCTACTCTTGATACAAATGGCCAGTAGTGAATGAGTAGTGTATGAGCTTTGTGTGCTGCACCTTGGGCAGCCTTTGTGTGGCCTCCATTTCCTTGCTTCCCTGTGAACAGGGGATAAAGTCATTTGCATTTGGAGTGGTGTCGTGAAATTTAAATTAAATAAAGTATGAGAAATGGATAGCACCCTGTCCAGTATATAGCAGATAATTGATAAATGTTCAATTTTCATAAATATTGAGAACTACAGAGGGTAAATATCTGCAATGGAGAGAATATGACCTTTAGGGTTACCAAAATTAGGCTTAGTTTTGTATTCTACCACTGTGTTTCATAACATCAATTTTTTTCTTCTATGAAAAGAGAAACAGCTCACAACATTCTTGTACATCTTAATAATGATGATTATAAAAATCTCTAATATTCATCAAACACTGTGTTACAGGTATTATCTCCTTAAATCCTTATAACTAACTTGATGTTAGGTAACATAAATAAAATATCTAGTATGGTGTTGGTTATATCGCAAATTCTCTCTAAATGTCAATCACTTCTGCATTTCTTTTTCTCTGTGATTAACTACTGAGTCTGAGATAAGGCAATGCCATTCTCTGATATATTTCCTCCTTTAAATGTCATGCATTTAAAAAATGAAAAGACAGGCAATGTAGAATATTGTACTATATTTCCAGAAAGATAATGGAAAGTTACTCAGCATTTCAGAACTCTCAGCTTCATTGACTTTGCATAACAATGACTTAAGTTGGAAAGAAGAAATCTGACTGAATTTGATCGGTGGCCCACCGGTATCCATAGGACCAATGAGTTGTAAGCTTGGATTAGTTATTGTTTGGGCTCCTCTACTAAGTGAAGACAGAAGGCCATGGATGGTCTGATGGATTGACAGACAATTCCCATTTTGATGTATATGTACTTGGTCCCCAGAGGAGTTAATTTGGATATCAGTGTAAATGTTGAGCCCAGACTGTCTCCATCTTCCCTCCATGTGAGAAAAATCGCGCCAGTGAGTCCTTCAGGTCTCATATTTCTTGGAGGATAAAAACAGGAAGGCTTCCTGAATGACTTTGCCGGGTCTTAAAATTTGATACTTGAAACTTCATTTTCACCAGCATCTTCACCATCTGGGTATCGAGTTCAAATACAGCTTGGACTGATTTCTTTGGTTTATCTGGTATTAGATTTAAAAAAGAGATTTGTCCTCAGCAGACCCTGTTTCTTAGCACTGACCTTTTGTTTGTTTTTTTCCTGATTAGGGTAAAATTCTCAACAGAAAAGGATGCTGTCCTATTTGCACTGAAAGTAAGTTCATCTCTTTGAAAATATGCTATTAATATTTGTTTGACGTTTTATGATACAACAAGAAAAATAGTGGTGTGAGTTTTCTGCACATTTTAATTCTGTAGGTGTAGGATGGGATTATCCTCTCTCCCTACAGACACTTTAAATCAATTGTAATACTCTCACAGAAGCACAATTGAGACAAATGTGGATATTTCCATCAGAATTTGTTGCTATGAGAAATCAAGAAGATAAATGATCTGATGAGGTTTTTTAAAAACACCAGATAACTTAATGCACATTTTAACTGCTAATAGCATTTGCAGTCACAGCAGCTAAGATAATGATATCCAGTAAAACCAAACATACATAATCTAGGAAGGATTTTCCTTCTCTCAGTATAAAACCAAACAGCTGCACTTGCTCTTCCCTCACCCCTACCCCCACCTCTTCACCATTTCACCTGGCTGCACACACAGTTGCTGTTGGCAAAGAGATCACAAGAGGTCATCAGGCTGACAATGGGTTTGCAGTTGTTATATTTAACTGAGTTCTTGAAGGTTCTATCTAAACACGGCCTATTCTGAAAGCTGCTGGAGACAGCACTACTGATCACAGGGACAGAGCATAGCAACAGGTGTCATGTTGGCCCCACATGTAGATATATGCCTACATCTATTAGCAAATTGCCGTTTTAGTCCTCCTCAAATTCATGTGATTTTGCGATAGCTTTTGGAAGTATTTCATTGAAAGAGGGGGATTAGTAATGCCTTGTCAAATTAGTTTTGATATATGATAAGCAAGATTAACAAAGCCAGAAAATCTATTAGAAAGTATTTAATGAGCCAGTTAGCTTAGAGAAGTGAACTTTTATGGCAGTTGAAACCAGTTTTCACATGGGAACGGGTTTATTTCTTCCATTTATCTAAATATCAATGTTTACATTGCTAAGAGTAAATTTTTTTGATTGGCTAGTGCCTTTGGACAATAGATAGGCAGAGTCTTTATATATATATATATATATATATATATATATATATATATATATATATATAATTGTCATTTATTATATATCTACTAAGTATATTACTATTTTTAGAAATAGCTATAAAACAATTATGTGCTGGATAAAAGTGCTGGTTGAATTAACATAAAATAAATTATAGATTTAATAAAAGAGCCTCCCTTTGAAGATAATGAAGTACATAAAATAACTCAAAGGAGGCCAATGAAATATGACTTTTAGAGTTCAGAAATTAATGCAGGAAGAATAATTCACTATGATTAACACATCAGTTGATTTAAAAGCATGTGTATAAACTATTAGATTTAATCACCGCCCCCCCCCCAAAAAAAAAAAAAACCCAAAAAAAACTGCTTACACATGGCTCACAGGCTGCCTTTAGCTTAATTCTTTCTGGATGAGCAGTCTTAAGCCTATGTTGATGAAGATTTCCTCTGTATTCAGGCCCAAAGTTGGGTTTGCATTTCCCTATAAAGTGTCTCCTAATTGAAGCAGAAAGATCTCATCAGGACTCCTAATATTTTCTAATTCACCCTTTCAATGTGCCTGAGCACAGTCATATTCTACTTGCCATTATGTGGCTGCTAGGCAAGATCACTGCTTATGAGCTTCGCAAGAACACATGGTGACCTCGTATGGAAATAGCCCAAATCTTAAATTTCCTGACTTTCTGTTGCAAGGATCACTGACTATTGAGATAGTTAAGAGCAAAGCTAAGTTTCATTATTATTCTCTCCATTATGAGCTGGCCTTTCCATATCTAGAAGACTGGTGACTTAGAAAAAAAGAAAAGAAGAAGAATAGAAACATGGGCCTGGTCAAATAGAACTGAGTCTGTGACCTGTTCTATTACATCGTGTGTGGCATGACACATGTAAATGAGCCCATACCTTCCATCACTAAGAGAGGCAACTGGCAAGGGAGAAAGCCACCCAGCTGGAGGGGCACTGGGAGGCCACCGGCTGCACCTGCATCTAGCAGGCCAGAGCTGGAAGAGCCCAGGCATGCAGTTCTCTGTCCAAATCTAAATTATATCATCAGATGGCTATTTCTCAATTTCCTTTGGTGTTCTTTCCATCTGTTTACTCTCACTTGCTCTCCAGCACTTCTTCCATCATTGCTGTAAAACACATTCTATTTGGCGAGGCTCATTTGTGCAGATTCAGTTAAGAGATGGGATGGCTTCCAGTTTTTTAAGCAATGCCCAACTTTTCCTAACATATTCAGGTAGACTTAGTCTGCTGTCCTTTATATATGGGTTAAAGACCTCCTACTTTGAAATTCCTCTATCATTATACTTAGGATCCAGAACAAACCTGAGGACTAATTTTTTTCCTCCTCTGTCAATTATGAAATCTCTTCTGAGATATGGATTTCTACAATAGAGAAACTGAGGCTGAAACTATAAATTAAGGCCAATGTTTTCTATAACCAGGATAAAGATTTATATTTTATTAAGACACAAATTCTCTCTTGCAAGGGCATGTACACACACGCGCGCGCGCACACACACACACACACACACACACACACACACACTTACTTCTCCAGGATTTCAACCTCAGTCTTATTGGCAGTTTGGATAGATAATTCTTTTGAACAGTCACATTTCTGAACTCTACCAACTACATGCTAGTAGTAACCACCTTCCCCAAGTTTGTGACAATTCAAACTGTGTTCTTGGGACAAAATTGCCCTGGTTGAGAACCACAGACACTCCCAAACAGTGGAAAGGGGGTGGGTGAATGAAAAATGAATCCCCCTGAGGTTAGTGGCAACGATTTACTCTCTATGTTTGTCAATTAGATACAGCAGGAGAGTAAAGTACCCTTTTTCTGATGTAAAAATTGAAAGACCAGCCAGGTGCAGTGGCTCATACCTCTAATCTCAGTGAGTTGGGAGGTTGAAGAAGGAGGATCACAAGTTCCAAGCCAACCTAGGCAACTTAGCAAGGCCTTAAGCAACTTAATGAGACCCTGTCTTAGAAACTAAAAAAATAAAATAAAATAAAAAATTAAAAATTTTAAAAAGGGGCTGGGGATATGGCTCAGTGGTTAAGTGCCCCTGATTTCAATCCCCAGTACCCAAACCCAAACCAAACCAAAACAACATTACCAAAAAAGAAAGAACAAAAACCTCTGAGTTATTCGTATGTTTTTGTATTTTAATTCCCTAGCCCTATGATACATAATTAAAACTTGATTGATTAAAAGTGGCTGTCTTTGCTTTCATGGCTAGGAAGTTAGAAACAAATGTGTGGCCCACGAAATTACATGCAGTTTTTGAATAATAAGCTTACTTCTGACTTCATCATATTTATCCACTTTTAAGTGTTTTGAATTATTGGTAAATATGCCTCTGCATTTCTTTAATCCTTTTTTTTTGAGAGGAGGCAATAATCTATACATACACACAAAACTGAAATAGATTGGTTACAGAGCTCAAATACTCTTAACATTTATTTTGATCATCTTTAGTGGTTAAATGAAGGCTCCATCATTTCTAATAGAGATGGCATTGCACTGTGTTTCTAAACTCCCACAGAATTTATTTCTGCCTGGGTTCTTCTTAGTCTTGGGAGTGTTTGGAGGCCCTGTCAGATCTCTGAAAGGAATAGCAAAGAGGAAACTTGAATTAAATGGGAAACACATTTCAATAGGCCCCTCTCTGCAGTAGTCAGTGATGATGGTAATTTGCAATTCTGTGGGTAGGGCCCAATAAGGGAGGCACAAAACTGTGGTAGTCCCCATAATAGGACAGTCTTTTTAGGGTTGTTCTGGAGGGTCAATGAGGATTTTCTCAACATTGGGGGAAAAAAAATCCTCTTAAAATCAGACCTGAAGAAAGTATGAAAAGCATTGCTGTCTTTTAATAACTTGGGGCCTACTCTCTTTCTCCCTTTCCAACAGAAAAGAATTAAATTTGGTTTGGATGATTTATTTAAAATAAAATATGTGAAGTGAGCTAAACAAACTTTATAAAGCTTTCGGCAAGTACAGTCTCTGCCAAGGTATGAGGCTATCGCCTGAAGAGACTTGGCTTTGCCTTGACTGAGTGTCACGTGACCATGAATTAGGTGCCAGGAGGGCCACTTTTGATGTGTGAGTGTAGCTTTTGGTTTATGGAAATGTTCATTTATTGTGTGTTAGCAAATACTTGGTGGAATCTTGACCTAACCACCCCACAGAGACCTGAATCTGATAAGTTCTTTGTTGGCAGAATGTGGGTTTTCAGACTTGGAAATAACACTTCGTGTCAAAGTTTTCACTGATAAGAGAGTTTTGTGTGTGTGTGTGTGTGTGTGTGTGTGTGTGTGTGTGAGAGAGAGAGAGAGAGAGAGAGGTATTTTGATTATATGAGAGAATTTAATCTCTTAATCATTTATAAGACCAGGGGCAACCAAAGGCAGCCCAGAAGTGGATGGCCACCCCAGGTCTCTCAGATTGCTCCAGCTGTACTTAGAGCTACCTAAAACCAAAGTTCACAGATTACATAACACTGAAGCTGGTAGGGTATGCTGAGCCCAGATGTGCATTTAATTGAAATAACCTCAACTGCACATCCCACAAGTAACAGGAAATATCAAATTTCAGCAACTCAGGGTGCAAGGAGTCTCACAGTTGCCAGGTGACTTTTTAAACCCTCCAAGGGTTAGTTTCCAGCTGTGCGCAACTTGGTGCATCTGTGTGAGCTCACTGGCAAGGACCCCATGCCTGCTGCCTGCACCCATGGCAGTGGTGGAACTGGCCCCAGCTAGTTTTGGCAGGTCTTACTTAAGCCCCTGGGATGCCTGCAGGTATCCTCAATTAAATAGGGTAGATGTAGGAGGGGGAATAGAACAACAATTTCATTTATTCCCCTGGAAAAAAAGCATAATTAAACAATGACCTTGGGGCCTATTTTATGAGAAATCTCCACTGACAAGAGGTTCTGCAAATTAGTGATTCTGTGTTTGAGCAAGGTTTCTGGCCTCAGAGTCTGTAAGCAACTCCAGGTCCCTTAACCCCGAGAGTCTGTCCTTAACTCAGGAAAGCAAGGAAATTTGAAACCAGAGCTCAAGATGCTTGTAGAATAAGAATTTGTGGTGTTGACTTTAGCCCTGCCAAGGAGGTGTTAAGCTAAGTGGCCACTGAAGTTTCTGCTTGTGCATCTGGAGTTGGGGTTTGATACTTCTCCTGAGGCCAGTGGCAGACAGAGGTGGCAAATGAAACCCGACCGTGCCACACGCAGCGACCAGGAGATCCCACACTGGGTGAAACAACACTGGGGAGTATAAGGAAATCAGTTTGTTTTCTGTGTTACATGGTGCTGTACTGCTCTAAAGGATACTTTCCCTTCAGATTTTCTTGCTGTAAATGGGGGCAGAGTTGATGGAGGAGACTCATAACTTCAGTGAATCATCTTTTACCCACCACCTAGTGTCACTTTCTTCAGGGTGTACTAGATAATACCATTTACAGAGTTTTAGCACCTTGTAAAATTATAGGTAGTTTACTGGTACTAGTAGGAGTTAGTACTGGGTAAATACCCAATATGTTAGTATTCTGTTAGAGTGTTACCATTTCAGTGCAGTGAACAAAAACCCCAACAAGAACAATTTAGAGAAGGAAAAGTTTATTTTGAGTTCACAGTTTCAGAGGTTTAGTCTGTGGTGGACCAACTCTGTGGCTTTGGGCCTGAGGTGAAACAGAACATCATGGCAGAAAGATGTGGTAGTGAAAACCTGCCCTGCTCATGGCAGCCAGGAAGCAGAGAGAGCAGATGAGAAGGGGTTCAGAAGAGGAACTCTTCTAGGACACATCCCCAGTGATCCACCTCCTCAGCCACATCACCCTCCGCCCCCAGCTTTGTTACCTTTTATTTAGTCCATTCAAACTAGGATAAACTAATTAAGTTTGCAGCTATCATAATCCAATCATTCCACCTCCAAATATTCCAGCATTAACATAGGAGCATTTGGGGGACACCTCATATCCAGACCATACAGTTAACAATGACTATCATCATCATCATCATCATCATCATTGTCTTCATCATCACAATAACAATGACAGCAATAATTGCAGCAGGGGTAGCCGCACCAGTAGTTAGTATGTATTTAGCATCTGCTACATATCTAAACATTGTGTTGGTTTTTCCATTTGATCTCATTTGAATCTCATAGCCATCTCATAGCTGTGCAATCTCAACTTTAACAAATGAAGGATAGGAAAGTCAGAGAAATTAAAAGCATGAGTTCAGCTAACTCCTTCTTCTTTGAGATGCCAAAACTCAGACTTCTCAGTGTTCTATTCTGTGTTCTCTCTTAACTGTATTTTTACTCATTTGGGAGGTTTGCTTCAAAATATACATTGGATTTTTCCAATTTCCTTCTTTATATTCAGGAGTGGAGACTTCTCTTTGAAAGCTGTTGTATTTGCTTACCTTAAAAACATCTGCATTCATGAAGTCACTTCAGTCTCTGGGGTTACAAATCGTATGTTCTCCCCTATGCTGAGAGTATGGAGACATGACTCATTGGCTGCACTATTTCTCTTTGCTATGAAATTCATATTTATGCATGCTTTCCTTCTTTCTCCTACTACTGTCCCTTTCTCTGTTAGTACCCTCTGCCCTCAATCATGGTTCCCCTCCTCTGCTCTACCCTTCAGATCTCACTTTAGTACACAGATCTCTTCCTTAATTACGTCTTGTGTAAATGAACAGCTCCACCTTCACAGTCCCTCTTCCATAGTTATTTTCTCATTCTGGGTTTCAAATTTATCCAAACTTAGAGGTCCTTAACATTTATCTCTTCTTCATAAGATGCTAATATGGTAGATCTCAACTTCTAATCTTTTGGAGGAACATGTTCTTCTAGAAAAGTACTGCATTTGAATTTTATTACAGTTGCTACCTTTGAGTCACCAAAGTCTGAGTTGGAAATTTGGATGGAGGGGTTAATGGCTGTTTCCAACCCCTATTTATTGACTGAATTCTGGCATCCACATGATCCCAGCTGCACAGGTTTTGAGCCTTAATGTTATTTCTCATACTTCTGGCATTTCTTTCCCATGTTGGTAATCAGTCATCAAGTCTAGCTGATTGTCTCTTTCTGTTGTTTTCTTAATAAATAATTTCTTTCTCATTCCCACGACAGCCAGACCCTCATCCTATTGCTGGCAACTCACCCCATCTACTCTCCTTCAGCTCTTTTCGCATCCCACTGTCAGAACCCAAACTTGGCTTTCACAAGAGCCTCCTCCATCTTCCTTTTCTGTTGCAGTTTCCCAACGTTTGTTTTATAAAACACTAGAGCTGAGGGATAGTTTTGAGTAATATTTTCAAAACAAGGTCCTATGATTAAATACATTAGGGAAATGCTGGGTCAAGTAAACTTAAATATGGTTCCTTGCTGCAGAATCCTCAGGGCCCTTTCCATGCCAGTGGGCATGGTGAACTTTTAGGAGGGTGATGGAGTAGAAAGTGCCTCCCAAACTAATTTGAGCTGCAGAGCTTTTAAAATTTATACTTATTTTGGCAGTGCAACAGGCAGGATTGATGTTTCATAGGAAACACGTTAAGAAATGGTGGTTCTTGGGAATATATTTAAACTTCTCAGGCTGGCCATAAATCTCAGGCCAACTTATTTAGACAGCATGAGTACCTGACATCTACTAAAGGTCTACAAGTCCCAATTCTGGTCAGACTGGTCTCCTCTTCCTCTTGTACAAACTCTCTTCCTTTCTATGTCTGTGATTTATATTCTTCTTTTGGTTTAGAAGGCTACCTTCATTTTAGCTCCGAATTGATACTTCATATGTCTTTATAGACTAGTTCAACTCACATTACATCTTCAATGTGTCTATTATAGTCTTATTCACCCTTACCTTACCCAGCCATAGATATCTATTTGCTGGATTTGCATAACACTTAAAATGTATTTTTCATAATAAAACTAATAATGGGCTTCTACCTGCAAGGTGATTGTCCTTGAATACATTTTATCCATGAACAAAATGAGGTATGCAGGGAGTCGGTACATGATTTAACAGTCAGTACATGGCAAGACCAGGATTCAAACAAAAAACTATCTTTAAAACAATAAACTCAATGTTGGCAATGCTCAAAGGGGGATTTAATTCTGTAAGCCAGTTTAATTTAGAGATGTGAAATCCAACTCTAGCTCAGGTACACAGCTTTCTTAATTGATAAATAACAAAGTTCTGGTGCAAAGAGAAAGAAATTTTAAGCTAAGCATGGCGGCACATACCTGCAATCCCCAGTAACTCAGGAGGCTGAGGCTGAAGGATCACAATTTTGAAGCTAGCCGGTCTCAAAATAAAAAGTGAAAAGGGGACTGGGGACGTAGTTCAGTGATAAAGCTCCCCAGGGTTCTATCCCCAGTACTGGGGATAAAGGAGAATTTAAGGTCAGAACTTGGATGATGAGGGTGAAAAAATACATCTTCCATAACAAGTTTATATTAATACTTGCTGAGATTTTAGCATTCTAGAAGGTGCTCTTGGAGCTCATGGATAAAAGGCTGAAACTGGCCCTGACCTTAGGGTTTATAGTTGGAAAGAAGAGATAGGAGCACTGTATAATAGTTTATAATTAACTACTAGATACATATTCTTAATTTGAAAATCATGGACTCCTCAGGGGTCACTGATCAGCCTTGGGACAGAGTGTCTATTAATCTCTTCACTTGAGGGGCTACACTCATATGCATTTGGGGGAATGAATGTCTAAACATTTCTTCAGATTCTCAAAGAGCTCTGGGACTTCCAACTTGTTAACAACAACAACTGCAGAGGATGCTGGGGCATAGATTGTGTGGAAGCATCAAGTCACAGTGGGGAAGGTACCAGTCTTGGGCCAGAGAGACTGGGTTGGACTCTGTCTTTACTGCTATTGGCTGAGTGATAATGGGCCATAAAGCACCCTTCCTGAACTCATGGCTGAGAAATTAAGGTAATAATATATAGTGTGCAGAGATATAGTGAGGATGAAAGGAGGTACTGAAAATGCAGAAAGCACCCCGGCATGGTACCTGGCATAGACCGGTTGCTTTACACTAGATGCCATAGCTATTGCTAAGGTTTCCAATGGCTGCTGTAACAAATTACCACAAACTTAATGGCTGAAACAACACACAGTTATTATCTTCCATGTTCTAGAGGTCAGAAGTCAGAAAGAGTCTCAAAAAGTTAAAACAAGGTGTTTGGAAGGACTGTGTTCCTTCCTTTTCCAGTTTGTATAGGCTTCCCATTTTTCTTTGGCTCCTGGCCCCTCCTCCATCATCAAAGCTAGCATGGAATAGTTTTTATACTTTATCATTGTGACACTTATGTTTCTGCCTTCCTCTTTCTCTATGGATCCTTGTGATTGCTTTCATCCCTCTCAGATCTCCAGGATAAGCTCCCTGATAAAGGTCAGCTAATGGGCAGCCTTGATTCCATCTTTAGACTTCATTTTGTCTTGCCATTTACATTACACATCCATGGTTCTGGGCATTAGTTTGTGGATATCTTTGGGGAACCATTACTCTGCCTATCACACTTGCCATTTTATGAATTAGAAATAATTTCTCTTCCTGCTTTTTGATTCTTACAATACATTTTAGTGAGGCAGGTTTTCTCTGTTCATCAGGAAAAAAACGTCAGATTTACAGAGAGGGGAATGATATTGCTGCCCATGTATTTGAATTCATGGATTTGAATTTCTTAGTATACTCTCTCGGCACCAGATGTAGCTCCGCATAATATTTCCCAATTTTCATATTTTTTTCTAATAATCTCTTTGTTCTGAAAGCATTCATAAAGTATTGAATTAATTGATTAAGCAAATTTTTTCTGTTGGTTACCTTATGTGTGTGTATTTTAATAAATTCAGTGTAGGCGATTTATTTTTTCACCAAAATTAATTATGAATTAATGCATTAATTCAACAGACGTTTATTGAGACCTGATATGTAGTACCACAGGCATATATATATATATATATATATATATATATATATATATATATATCCTCCTATGTGGAAGTATATACAAAATTTACATGGAAGGAGTTGTTCAAGGTCTGACTAAGGAGTTAGGAATACATTATAAATATAAGCAAGAGTGAAAAGTGATCTATCATAGGCAGATGATGGGTTTGGTGACTTTATTTTGGACTCCCAAATGAAAAAAACATAGTATAACTTCAAATACACTATTAGAAATTAACCATCCCAGAATATCTCAGCTGTGCGATCAGTTTTGCTTTGGGAATTTGGAGGAAGAAGATGACCTTGACTGAGGCATCAGGGATGTGGCTACAGGGGATCTGGCATTGGAGCTGAGGGCTGAAGGACGTGTGTTTGTGTGAACTGTGAGGAAGTGTTGGGTGGGCACAGGCCCACTGGGCTGCTGAGGTGAGAGGTAGGAAGCACTGGGCTCCACTGGGGGAGGTGCTGGCACTCCAGGCTTTGAATCTGGATTTATTTTAATTTAGACCTTTGAGGTTAGGGATTGTTTCCTTTGTTTGCTCTTTTGTTTAGAGTTGGTGAGTATATGTGGTTATGGAAATATGTGAAAACAAATTTATATACTAAATGAAATACCTATGTGACTTTTTGAAGAATCAGCATTTCATATGCAGACCAGTTACTATTTCTGGCAGCTATGGATAGGTGGAAAGAGAATACCATCCCTTTTCCTGCCCCCAGCCCCCCAAAACACAGTAAAATTAAATGAAGCTGGGGGCGGGTGGTGCACACCTATAATCCCAGCAGCTCAGGAGGCTAAGACAGGAGGATGGAGAGTTCAAACTCAGCCTCAGCAAAAGAGAGGTGCTAAGCAAATCAATCAGACCCTGTCTCTAAGAAAAATACAAAATAGAGCTGGGAATGTGACTCAGTGGTCAAATGCCTCTGAGTCCAATCCCCAGTACCCCCCCCCCAAAAAAAAATAAAAATTAAATGAAGTTCTAGATTTACGAATCTAAGAATATAATTCTTATAGGCATCCAGGTGCCACCTAATTGAGCATCTGTTGGAACTTCAGCACCTTGTGGGCCTACAGCTGCTGGTGACACCCCAAAGAAGGGCCAGAGCTCCTGCATGGAGAACTTCAGGTCCTGCTGGGTCACACCACAGCCTTTTTCTACTTTTTTCATCTCCATTCAGGAGAAAGCTCATCAAGGAGAAGAAAGGTCCATGTCACAGGCAGTGTCCCGAGTCCCAGACTTCCTTGCTTTCTAACCCAGACTTGTCATTGCAATGACTCTTGTCCTTCTGGGGTTTCTAGGAGTCCTGCCCAGCACAGTGAGCTAGTCTTCTGGGGCCCAGTTCCCTGTCTTTCTGCAGTGTGTGCTGAGGAAAGTTTAAAGTCTCATTTATTTCATAGGCTTCCTCATGGTTAGAAGAACTCTCTGGAGGTGTACTGATGTATGTAGTGGCATGGTACCAGGGGCTGAGGACACAGTCCTCCCTGTAGGAGTCATGGACTGAGGGTGGAAGTTCCCATCGGTGTTTCCAAAGCAAAACACATTTAATAACTGGAAATCCAATGACATGTTAAGTGAAAAATAGGAAATAAAATATTATGCACAGAATTTTCTTAAATATGTTAACACACACACACACACAAAAAATTGTAAATGGTGATTGTTTTCTGGTGGCTGAAAAATGAATGCTATTTTTTTCCCCTTCCTCAGGCTTTTCTGTTTCTCTTTTTTTGTGTGTGTGTGTGTGTTGGGGGAGGGGTGGCTACAGTCTGCTCAATTTCTCTTAGTCTTTATAACAAAGGGTTTTATAATTTCTCCTTAAGTTTTTTGATGGCTGTTTTGAGAACAATCACTGCTCTCAGAGGAAAGGCATTTCATTGGAATACATACATCCATGGTAGAGACAAATGTACCTGATACAGTTGAGAGAAAAGCATTGGAACTATATTCTGGAGGCAGCAGTCTTATTAAAGTACAGAACATCAAAGTGATGTAGCTTCATCCATGAGTTTTAACTTTTTAAAGTGAATATTCTTATTCCAAAAGGATACATAGTCATTGTAAACAATGGAATGTAAATGTAAATAATAATCTAAATATACATAAACATAAAAGAGGAAAAGATGTCCCAACATCATTCCATTACCTAAGAGAAAAATAAATGCACTTTTAATATTTGGGTTTCTACATTTCCGATCTTTATTTCCCCTATACCTATGTGTTTGTATACAGACAAACCAAACCAATCTGTGGGAAACAAACCAAAACAAAAATTAGAGCTCACGATTTGCCTTCAGGAGTCTGAAACAGTGACACAAGGAGACACTGGTGTTTTTCTCCCCTTCCTCTGACTTAGGCTCTTTCAAATAAGGCAAGTTTGAGGATGGTCTGTTTAAGCGGCTTCTTTCCCTCTCTCCCTAACTATTGGCCAAAATTTCCAGTAGAGTGTGACTGGACATCTGGACATGTTGGACTGCAGTTCATTTTACTGGGTCTGCTGGAAAAAAAATATGAGAATACACTGTTCATTTTTATCCCCTAAGTATTCTCTGGCCCTTTTCCTTTTCAGTGAGGCAGATTTCTGTAATCCTGAGATTCTCACTTTCAGACGTTCTCCAGCACACGTGTGTGCTGCTCCAGCAGGATCTGGCATGGGGACCTTGAGGTGCCAGGGAAAGGGGCCAAAGTTTCAAAATTATTTTAGCTCGTGATACAAATGTCCCCAAATGCAACACATAATTCTCAAGCATCCCCACAGTCATGAAATTTTGCTGGCCTCTTCTGTGTTGCTGTTACATGTTGAAATCACTCAGATTTCCAAATCCTTCTCTTCCATAAGAAGGGACTCTTGAAAAATCTCTCTCTTTAGGGTCAAATTCACACATGATTTCCCTTACCCAGGGTCTCTCTGGACCTACCCATTGCCTCTTTCTCAGCTTGGAGCAAGCTCGGGCTTCCCTAGGACAACTTGGGACAGTTTCTTTTGCTTCTTTGAGGATTTGCTTTGTTATGCAATTGGTCTTATCTACATGAGTAAATAAATTAGTAGAGTCTAGAGTTTGACTACTAAAGTAAAACCAGAAATAAAACAAAATAAAACCAGGAAAACCACACAGAAGAAAGAAAAAAAAAAAAAAGCAAATGTCAATCATGATTCTGCTATCAAGAAATAGCCACTGTTTGTAATTTTGGTGTGTGGATATATTTATTTGAAGATAGTTATTATCCTCAAAAGAACTGGGTGCTGTGCCATAAGTCTATAATCCCAGCTACCTGGGTGGCTGAGGCAGGAGGATTGAGAATTCAGGGCCACTCTGTGCAACATAGCAAGATCCCTATCTCAAAAAGAAAAAGAAAAAAAATCATAGAACATATTAGCATAGACTTTTGTTGCCTATTTTTCACTTTATGCTATAAGCATTTCCTCAGTCATGAACATAATTCACAAACTTTTTCATAGTTCATTTTATTATGTACTACAAAGTGCTTAGCCATATATTTAATGTTAGGAGACAATCTAAATATAGTTTCTGATGATGTATCCATCATCATAGGTATGTAGAAGAATGCTAGGGTATGTAGTGAATTCTTGGTAAATGTTAGCTTGGCAAATGTTTTCATTAATGATAATTTTGATGTAGTTGCAGTTAGGATATCAAGAGAAGTGGTACTTGGTTGTTCCTTGTAGGAACATCCTTGTGTAGGCCATCACATCAGGACATGGACAGCATCTGTGGGCATTTCCTTTCTGCACAGAGCAGAGAGAACACCCTTGGGAGTGTAATTTTAGCTCCTTCAGCACCTTGTGCTTTGGCTTTTCCAAGCTGAGGTCCATCTGTTCCAAGCTCAGAAGCCTTGATTGGTTCTGGGCTTTCTTGCTGAATAGGTAGAGTTAAGAACCTGAAAACAAAAAACAAAAAACAAACCTTCTCTTGAATTTGGTAATCAGGTTAAGACACATTCCTTTTGTGGCTCATAGCCGCATTAAACTGGAACCATCATTCTCCTGATATCACTTGAGACACTTCGAAGAACCGCCTTGCCCAACCCCAAAAGGTAACATTTTGATGACAGGGAGAGATTTTTTTTTTTTTTAATCAGAATGCGAGGGAGATGTGTGATAGGAGAATTCCAGAAGTAATCCCACTGAGAATGATTGGAAAATGCACCAGGCAGAGGTTAGATGGGAGATACTAGTAGAGGATATATGGAATTAGGAAGGTGGGGGGGCTCATACGATGTGAAGCAATAAGCAGAATAAAATTGGCGAAGAGAAAAAAATGGTGAAGAGAAAAATAAGAAAGGATCAGAAATGGAGGATGAATTCAAATATGACTGCTGAACCCACCCACTTCTACCGTTCCCCTCTGGGTAGTGCCTTTTATATATTTATCAGCGTATTTGTTCACTGAAACTCTCCTACATACCCTAAACTAACTCTCTCTCTCTCTCTCTCTCTCTCTCTCTCTCTTTCTGTCTCTCGTGAATCACCATCAAATATTGACAAGGAACACCAATTAGAATAATTAACTTAGCAAATGTCAAATATATATGATTTGTGTGGAGTCACATGAAATTGACATCTGAAATGACATAATGTACCACAACATAAAACATTACTCTCCAAACACCTTAAAATTAAAAGCAAATGTTTGCATTGGATCCCATTGGTCCTATCAGACCAGTTGGCATATCTATGGTCTGTCTGAGCTTAGTCCTTCCTGGAGATATTTAGGGCAGTTGTTTATAGGACATTCTCATGTTCTTGACCTGGTGTTTTATTCTGGTTATTATTCTTGACATGATTATTATTTGGATGTTGACTGGAAATTGCTCTTTTTATTATAGTTCTTTCATCATTTGGACTAATTTCTCTAAATAAATTCCTCATTTCCTGGTTGTTCATGCCTCTTTGGAAACAGATAAAATATCTTTACACAGAGAACAAACCAATGCCAAATTTTGTTTTAAAAAAGGAACAATATTTAATTTTCTGTTATATAACTTTTGAGATGCTCCAAAGTATAAAACTTTACCTTGGTCTCATAAATATTTGAATTAAAGATATTTCAGGGTGATGAATTCATTGGAATTTCTTAAATGTACTAAATGATGGGCTCTGTGATTTATATTTTTTCCAACTTTATATTTTTGTATTTGATAAAAATATAAGAATCTTGTATTTCTAGAAAACTTACAAAACAAATCTGCAAACATTGATCAGTAACTTGTTTCCTGACACTTGTAGACATTTATCTGTTTGGCAATTCTGTTTTTTTTTTTTTCTTAGCAAATATGTGAGAGTTGAATATCGTAATTATCTTTAGAACTATGGGTAACATTTAGTATATCATGCTTCTGAATTTTTCCAGTTGGTTAAGTGGAACTAATACTAATGTTTTAGTAGTGTCATTTGCTAGTTGCCATTTTTAGTTATGCACTTAATTTGCCCTTGTTTATGTCAGTTATGAAGTAAGGCTAGCTCTTAATGGCCTGAGTTTAGTTTCCCTTATCTAAAGAAGCACATGGAGGTTACAAATGGAGATGCCTTAAAATTTCAGAGATGTTATAAATAACTTTTAAATATAAAAGCACCAGAAGTAAAAATGAGTCAAACTTTTTATAACAACCCATTTTTTTTTTAAAGTTGATTTCCCTTAGCACATCTCTGTTATGGCCTCCCTTACCCGTATTTATTGCAGGAACCCCTGATTTCTCTGAATCCTTCGCTTGGTTGTGACCCTGCTTTTATCTTTCACTCATCCGCAGAGCCTGGCGTTTGCACGGTATTCGGAGATCCCCACTACAACACTTTTGACGGACGGACATTTAACTTTCAGGGGACATGTCAGTACGTTTTGACAAAAGACTGCTCCTCCCCTGCCTCGCCCTTTCAGGTGCTGGTGAAGAACGATGCCCGCAGGACCCGCTCCTTCTCCTGGACCAAGTCAGTGGAGCTGGTGCTGGGCGAGAGCACCATCAGCCTTCAGCAGCACCTCACCGTGCGCTGGAACGGCTCGCGCATCGCGCTCCCTTGCCACGCACCGCACTTCCACATCGACCTGGACGGCTACCTCTTGAAAGTGACCACCAGAGCAGGTGGGGCTTCTGTGGCCTCCTTCTTACTTATCTTACCATCACCAGCGGCAGCAGGCCCTGGTTAGAGCGCCCCTCCTGCAGGAGGGGAACCCAGAGGCAGAAAAGTGTTCTGACCTCACCTGCCTCCTCCTTGCCCATGGGAAAGGCACATCCCCAAGATGCCACAGAATGACCCAGGATGTTTGTACCACGTGGATCCTTGCAATTAGACGCCAGTCTTGCAATCTCTGACATCCAGAACCTTTTCCATCCTCATTCTAAAAATAGCCGTTGTACTCATCAAATAACCTCTCTCAAGTGTTGTGGCTATTTTAGGCCTTTAATGTTCAGCTTGGAATTGTCAGCATCTCTCCCAGCTCAGCGAGTTATGCATAACAGTTTCACATCTGTGAGAAAGAAGGTTTCCTTGTTAGCCTGTGTCCAAGAAGTAAGGCGGGAATCCTCAAAAGTAAACAGCTTAGTGTCAGTGGTGTTTAAAAGAAACATAAAATGTCCACATCAGAAGAGCTGATTCTTGCATACTTTTGCTATATACACAGGATGCCGGGTGCCTTCATCCCGCTGGGTTATCCTATGTTAAGGAAAAAGAGGCTGCTGCCTGTGAGTGTGCAGATGGGAGTGGGGGGGGGGGTGACCAGAACCCCATATGAACAGCATATAACCCTATATGAACCCCTAGGGAAGGCTACTCAATGAATTGATGGCCCAAACCATTGTCTTTTGTTAGAGAATACTTAGGAGGCTTGCTTTGAAAGTTCACCCTCAGCTGGGGCTTGGGCACATGAAGCTGGTGATTGAGGTCCTCTCTTAGCATCCTCTGTTGCCTTATGCCCACTGGATTGCATTTGTACTCCATGATCAGATTTGTTCCCACTAGGCCACTGTTCATGGCTGCTAGTGATCTCTGAGGCTCAAGTCTTTGTCTGATAGGTGCTACCTAAGAAAAACATTTTAGAAGAGGAATTAGGTTCCTGATTTTCAGCCCTAGAGAATGAATTCAGCTTATTTGCACATTTCATGACATTATGAATGGTTCCCACCTTTGGTTAACACATGTTGTTAGTTAGTTGGATGTTGGGTTGCATATTCTCCTGTGCACTCTTATTTCTTTAAGCATGAAACTTCAAGGAAATCAGCGAACTTTTGCTTTTGCATTGGAGAGCATTTAACAGTGTAAAGGCATCAACTGAGTGAGTTCTAGTATTTTTGGACAATGTAGATTCAAATGGGAACCATTTGATAGAATAGGCATTTTTGAGGGTCCATAGAAACTATGTCTGCCATACCTACAAGACCCTGGTAATTGTTTCAGTTAAGGCCAGAATATATTTTGACAAATTGATTTGAGCCTATGGCATGCCAGTTTAGCTGAATAAAGGCAAGAAGCCAAGAAAAGTCTAGGGAGCTTTCAGTTAGTGAATATATCATAGTTTCAGTGAGACAACTCTAAGTATTTATGTATTGGAGCATTCAGTAAAAGGGAAAAATTCCCATTCTTTACTTTGCAGATGTGAAGAGGTCTAATGATTCAACTTTAAAGACATTAGTCTTGCTCAGAAAAATCCAGACACCTGTTCTTGTATCCAAAAGACATGGTGCTCTGCAAATATAGGCCCCAGTTAATTTCTTTAAAGGAGACAAACACTTTTTGGCTCCCTATAAAACATGTACAAGATGACCCATTATTACATAGCACTAATTAGAAGCACCTTGTCTTTCGTTTTCAAGTCAGCACAAACACAGTGAAGTCTACTGATATGGGAATTATTAGTCAGCCACAGCCCAGTTCTCAAAGGAATCCTGGGTACTTGAAGATTACTAACAGCCTAGGAGGTTCAAATCTGTTCCATGCTCAGCTGGCAAAATGTGATGGAATAAGTGTACTCTTTGTCAGGATTCCATGTCATAAAAATGAGCAAAAGGATGAGACTGCTAAGAAAATAATAATAGGCCATAAATACCATAATTCGATTAGTAAATTCAACTATTCTAGGCCTTGAACTCAGTCTTACAATTTATTTTTCCATCTATGTTTCCACGATGTAAGTCATTTTTATGGCATGCCTAACACTCCAGGTGAACGATTTTCTGTAGTGCACAAATTCACGAGCTTGTTTCCTAGGAAAGAGCTGCATTCCTCTGGGCACTAAACTTATCCTTTCAATGACACAACTTGATTTCTAGACAGTAGTGTGTGCACCCAGGTCTAACCATCTTAGTTTCAACTACCCCTTAGGGACATTTCCTTTTTTATCAACTATCGATCATCTATTTAAAATATCACAGTATTTCTTTAGGGTATTATTCCACCAGATTTTTGTTTTATTTCATAAAATCATGTGATCAAAGGGTACTGTCTTCAAAATAGGAGCTTAAATCAGGCCTGTAGCTGGGGGATGGAAGATGAAGAGGCCTGTCTTTTGCCCCTGTGGTTTATGGAGTCAGCACTTCATGATGCTACATCCATCAGAGTAGCACAGGTGGCCATGGAGATTGGGTGGAATTAGGCTAACAAGTGGGCTGTGACAAGGCTTGGTGGGTTAAGCATTATCCACCTCCACCACACACCCTGCCCCAACTCTCGACACTTAGCAAATAATTTAAAAAAATATTTCCTTTCTGCCAACTATGTACTACATCATCTCTACCTGGAAGAGGTATATCAGCTCTGCCTGAAATCTTTAACACACTGGAAAGCAGCTTTTTATTTTATTCTTGGTATTTCTCTATAGTTTTTGAAGTGAAACAATGTATTCTATTCCTATCCCGTTGGTATAAAATCTGAGCAGGAAAAAAATATCCATTTTCACACATTACTGTGATATGTCTATAGATTTTGCATCTCTTCTCCCCTTTGAGTGGACAGCAGCAAAAGCATCAATAAGCAAATCAAAGCAAACAAACATCTCCCAAAGGAAAGAATGACCACACGAACAACAAACCAGCTTGTGGTCTTGTCTACTCTTCTTGAGGGTGAGGAGTAAGTTGGTAAAGCAGTTACTCAGAGAAGGGGAAATGGGAAGGTCATTCCTAAAGTGGAAGGAATGCAGCTGCTGCTCACATCCCCAGATGGGACATATGCTTCAGCTTTAGCCTTCTGACTCTGCCAGTTATTTTTACCCAATTTCCCATGCAGAGAATTGGCCAACTCAACCCAGCTGCAGAAAGGACTACCCACAGCCCCGAAAACACTTCCATGATGGTTTCCTCTCATAAGATCCTTAGTTAAAATACATTCCCTCAATTACAACTTATTAGTATTTTTTCCTTTCATGACTGCAATCAACTTTGTGTGGATTTTACTCTCAGAGGGCAAAAGGACTCATGCGGACACATATGTAAGTGATAAAGAGAGAGTCAAAGTCATCCCAAGTCAAATAAGTCATTTCTTCCCAGTGTGAAGCCTAGCATTGTTCTGTAAAAATCTTCTTAAAATAATAACAACAAGGAGATTGAAAAAGAGAGTGAATAACAAATTATTCTCTTACTTTGGAGACCATGTTTTTATGAATGAGTTGTCATGGGTTTTGAGGAGTGTTTACCTAAAACACAGTGGGTCTACAACTTTCCAAGCATGTGTGGACCACCAGTCCACTAGAAAGAAAGAACACAATGATTGATTTGTTCACTGTGAGTTGAATTCCAATGAACTCAGTTGCCCAAAATCTCAAACTTACTATATCATTGTCAGTAATGATATTGGAGTTCCTTTGGGTGTAAAATTCTCAACTATTTGTGGCACTTGGAAGAATAGTATTTGCCTGCTGTCTAGGAAAGAGATTTGTAGTTTGGAAAATTTTGCAACATGGAAAAGTCTTTGGAATCATGCTCTAAAAGTTAGACTTTGTTTGGAATTGATTTTCTCCCCTCATTTCTCTTGCTGAGTAACTGCCCGGCTACAGGCTTGTGAGGTCAAGTTTCTTCTATACCTTGGAGAGTGTATTACAAATCATTTTATAGTTTGTTTGCCTTCTTTCAAAATGGTTATTTTAGTGTCTTAACTAGCATGAAACTTACAATTTCTTTGGTTTTGCAGATTCAATGCATCACCATTACAGGGGTAATTTATTCACTTATTAAGTATGTACTGTGTGCCAGATAATGTGTTAGTTAATGGAGTATAAAGAAAGAGAAATTGTTTTATGTGAAAGTTGTGGTTGTCAGAATTGACACCACTTTCTCACAGAGATCCATGTTGGGAGGTCAGCCCGGGGTGTGGATGTCTTAGCAGTGTGTCCCTTCTCTCCTTACCTGGCCCCCTTAGTGTCTTCTCTTCATTATGCTACTCCCAGGAAAACATTCCCTGTGGCCGCCCTTTTCTTCCTTTTTCCAGATCTATTTAATTGCTTTCCTGAATCCAGCCTGTTTCTCCTAACCAAGAAATCTTCTCTGTCATTCACCTTGGAGTAAGAATGCTTCTGTTCCTTCCACTTACCACCCAGTGATTTCCTTATGGGCCGTTCTGTTTATTGCTCAAGAAGCCCAGTTTTAGACCACTAGTTTATTTTACCAATAATTCTCCCTGAAGTAACTGTCCTGTGATGGTTGTGTGGGCTTCTCACTGGAAAGCATTTTGGGCAGCCATTTCTCTTCTCAGACTGTGTTCAGACTTAGCTTAAGAATCTTACCTCTGAGTGTTTCTTCCTGAGCTCACTTCCATTACTCTAATATTTTTGCCATATGCCAATTTCACATACCAACAAGAGCCATTCTCAGTCTCTCTCTCTTCACCCTCCTTTTCCCTCTCTTCCCCTATTTCTCCTGTCCCCTCACACCTCATCCCCCAACTCTGAACATTTGCTCATCAGGCTAATCTTGAGCTTTCAGTATAAAAGACAAAGCCTTTGAGGAGAAAAGACAATTTTCTCTTTTCAGAGGCTCACAACAGGTAAAATAAAAGACTAGTTTTGTCAGGAACCCAAAAGGGTAAAATTTTTAAAAAATCAGCAAAGAATTTTTTGTAAAAAAGAGACTTCCTTTGTGGTTGCTACTCTTGGGAGACAGTGACAGTGACTAAGGAGAAGTCTCAGTGTAGAAATGCACATTGACCTGTTGTAGTTGTTCCCTAGAGCTCATGCCATGGGTTGCTCTTGGGCATTCCCTGGTAAATAGTGCCATCATCCACAGGAGGGCTCAGGCACTGCCAGGGGATCATCATGAGAACAATTAAGAAAAGATTCCAACACACACAAAAGAAAGGAAAACTAGGAAAGATAGTCATTTACTTTGGGTTGAACCTTAAAATGCTTTCACAAACACCTCCCTCTTGCGACCAGTGTCTCCATGCAAAACATCAGAGTGGAGTTGAGAGTGTTTCTTCTTATTCAAGCTTAGCTGTGCTCTGTGACATAAGCTGGCTGTCCTACATGAGACTAGAAAAATGCCCCCACTCAGAGTAATCTTTGGCTAGAGTGGCTCTGGGAACTCTTGGGCCAGTATATCTAGAGAAATATGCATGTTTTTAGACAAACCCTCCAACATTTTAGATAATTAGTTCAGCAAACCCAGAAGGGTCTTTGGTCATCTGCCTCCTGGGGTGAAGACAGTGTCCTTGATGAACAAGGAAGTACTGGCCTAATGATGGATGCACAAGAGGAGCTTTTGTCCATGGCCTGGAAACCTCTAGTGCTGCCTCAAATGTTGAAACTCATTAGTGTTCTTGCATTGGAGGCCCCAGAGATGGACGGTGTAAAGATTTCCCAACAACTAAACCCCAGGAAACATGGGTCAGAAGCTCATGTCTCAGGAATAAAAATAAAATAATGAAGGAGCACATGTTTGCATTAATGTATCATCCCTTGAGGAGGATGTATTCAGAAGCTATCTATTTATTGCTTTAATATCCTGTGGTATTTGGAGTAAATACTTACATGGAGGAATTTTTGGATAAAGAAACAAAAATAACATAAGGAATTATAGTCTTTGTTTCTTTCTGTTTCCACACTATAGTCATTGGATAAAGGAAGCACAATTTGGACTAACATAATTACTTTAGAAGAGGACAAAAATATAAACCTCAGAGTAGGGTGATCAAACCAGGGGTACATAGATATTTTAAGAGCAAACTTCATTCAATTTAAAAATCCTAATCCCCCAAAATAAGTGATTTATGTAATTCATACAACATTTAATGTGGTCAGATCAAAATGTAACCAAGAATTTGGATAGATTCGAAGTGTTCCTTGTTAGAAGACGATGGCTGTATCTACCAAGTAAAGCTATGGACACATGGGAATTATCGGGAGATTCAGGAGTGGTTGAACTCCCTTCTCCCCTTCTTCTCCTCTAGGTTTGGAAATATCCTGGGATGGAGACAGTTTTGTAGAGGTCATGGCTGCCCCTCATCTCAAGGGCAAATTGTGTGGCCTGTGTGGCAACTACAATGGACACAAACGTGATGACTTAATTGGTGGAGATGGAAACTTCAAATTTGATGTGGATGACTTTGCTGAATCTTGGAGGGTGGAGTCCAACGAGTTCTGCAACAGACCCCAGAGGAAACCAGTTCCTGAGCTGTGTCAAGGGACGGTGAAAGTAAAGCTCCGAGCCCATCGGGAATGCCAGAAGCTCAAATCTTGGGAGTTTCAGACCTGCCACTCAACAGTGGACTATGCTACTTTCTATAGGTAAGTACAATGTTCTGGGAATGGGGTGGGGTTACGGATCTAGGATAGACTTGATCTTGGAATAGAGTTTGTCAAATCTCCTGCTATGCAAAACAAGGCCTCTCAAATTCTTTCTGTTCAGTAGCTGATCTTGTCTTGAGTCAGCTTCACATGATGTCCCATTTGGGAAATTCCAGGAAGTGTTCTAGGGCAAACTTCTAGGCCACTCTATAGTTTTGTGTGTCTACAGATTTATGGAAAAGCTGATGACACCACAGGGCTTTTCCACGGTGTTAGCTTGACCCTAAGATTATGGAGGGTTTCCCAAGTTCTGGCCTAAACCACAGTGATATAGGGCAGAGATGATTTCCTCAAATGGAATCTCAAATCACTCTGGCCAGCTTTGGGGGTTTGCATAAACTCTGTTATTCTAGGTCTGAGAAAGAGTTCAGGTCAGCCTCATGGCCTCGTCCAGACCAAATCTGCACAGGGAAAATAAGGAGCTTGAGGTTGGAGAAAGGAAGGGCTCTCACCAATAGTCAGTTCCATGACCTCTTTTGACTCTGTTTAGCTACCTCCTACACAATGCAACTGGCTACAAAGACATCTTCAATTTGACTTCCGTGCCACAAGATTGCGTTTGTGAGTTGATGAGTTTGGCCTGGTTGTACTTCCATTTACTGCACAATTCCACAGGTTCAAGGGCTATGGCTGCCTATAACTTTAACCACGATGGGTGGGGCAGGAAACATGAGCCGAACACAGCCCAAAAGGCCTTGTTTAAGTGATTTGCCTGTGCCTCTTAAAATTAGGAAACTCCTGTGGTCTGCAACCACAGAGAGGTTATTTTTACTCTTTAATTGCCACCAGTTTATTTCCCCTAGCTCTCATTAAATGTGATATTTTTTAATTTGATCTTTGGACATAAAAGATAAAGCTCTATAAAGGCAGCTTAAAGTGGGGTGGAAAAAAGACTATCCCTGTCATCACAAATCCACGAACATGGCTGCATCTGCCAAACCATTTGGCTCCAAGTCATACATTTAGCTCTTTCAAGACATTTTCCTGCTATAATTTGAGTTCTCCGGGTTCCCTTCTTTCTCCTCCTTGCATTCCCTCTCTACATGGGCCACATCCCTTTTCTACTGAAATCGAAGGATCTGAAGGTGAGACTAAGTGAGTTAACTGCTTGGAGAAACCTGGCTTCATTTAGAATTAAACATCTTCCCTTGAAGTTCTGATAGGAAGCTGTAGAGTACAGCAATTAGAGTTACGAGGTTTCCCAGAACTTGAAACTCAGACAGGTTGTACAACCTTGAACAGTTACCCGAGCTCTACAAACCTCAGTTAGCCTATCTGTGAAGTGGGGATAACAAAGGAAGCTGCCTTGAAGGATTGCCACTCAGATTGAGTGGGATGGCCAAAACATGCTCAGCAAAGAGCCCACACATATTGAGCGCTCCCTAATACCTCACTGCTGCGTCCAATAGCACTTAAATAACAAACAAGAAGAAGGCCTCTTTTGGAAGCTCTTCCATTACACTCACAGATTTGGATTGGATTCTTCTCTGTTTAAAATAGAGTGGAAAGGCTGTGCTTCTCCCAGAGCTTCCGTTGTCTACCATTGGGTTTTTATCTCATTTCAGAAGATTGTCATGAAACAAAAATTGGAGAGCAGGCCTGCAGAGATTAGTCCCTTTTTCCAAATTTCTATTGCTTTGGCATTTGGTGATTTAATTAGTGCTGTGATCCTTGGACTACTGCAAGAATATGATGAACGTCTTGGCAAAAGTTGTGAGAAGCGATAACTTTGACATGCATGAGCAGAGAGGATGGCGGTCACTTCTGCCCTTTAAAGGTGCCACAGAAACTACAGATACACAGTGGAAATTGCTCATATGAGTTAGGGGCTTGATGCCCAGTTTGGGAAGCTCTTGAGCAAGCTCTTGGGATTTAGTGCATGTAGGCTCAGAGGCTGGGATGTGGGCTTGTGCTGTGCTCATCAGTGGCACCGTGTAGCAGCAGAGTGTCCTCCAAAGCCTTCCACCCTTTCCTGGGAAGGACAGAGGCACTCAGGAAGGGAGAACTAGACTGCAGGGCAGTTCTGTCTCCCATATACCCTGCTGCTGATCTCAGTGTCCAATAAAACAATGCTTTCTCAAGCATTTTGAAGTGAAGTGGTTCACCTTGGGCAGACCCTGGAATTTTCTCCTTTCTTCCAAACACTTATGCAGCAGGAGAAGAAAACCAACAGGGTGCTGTATAGAAAGGTGATTCTCTTTTCAAGGGAGCTCCAGGAGAATCAAATATCTGGGATTCTAGGGTCACTTTTTATGAAGCAATGAATTGAGAAGGAGCCCCTGGTTAAACCAGACTGTACCCAATTCCGAGTCTGCTGCTTTCAATTTGTGTGACCCTGAGGCTCAGCTGAGTTCCAGATCTTTTATCTCTAGCATCTGTGTGACAGTGACTACCTGGAGTCCATGTACAGTGGGCTATTGGTGTTTGGGTGCCCTTGTCCTGCACTCCTGTCTTCCAAGGGCAAATTCAAACCCCTCCCCCCAGCCACTTACATTTCTGCTTGTTGACCTCTCCCACTTTCATCATGGACAACTGATCTGCTGACCCTGATGCTCTGTGTGACCCTAATCCAAATAAAAAATATGACATAACAGACATGTGCATTTTTGCTCATGTATTTAAAATAATTGATGGAATTTGTAAAAGGAATCTGAAAATATGCTCAGGACCATGGCTGAGATGTATTTTTTTCTCAGTCCTTACAGGACTAAAGAATATTATCTTGATATCATGAACAGACACATACATAGGTAACCTTGGAGTTTGATTCCTTTTATTTTTCCCCTCATCCTTCAAAGAAATGTCTATATTTTTCTTTAAGGACAAAGAATAAAGTAGTTAAACATATTCATACAACTTTTCAAGCCGCTTGTGTTTGCAACAGAGAGAAGGGAGGCAGTAAGGACGGTATTTCTGTGTACAAATATTACCGATTTGGGGTTTCCTTAATCAGATGACACATTCCACTAGGCAAATTCTATTACAAATATAACACTTTTTATAGGATCAAAATCATAATTCAGATTCCTCTGAGTTAGAGTTCACTTTTGAAATGTCTAGAGTTTATAACTCTTACTTTGCTCTTTTATACAATTCAACATTTTTAAATAGAAAACTGGCCATTGTCAAAATACTTGAAAAACTACCATTTGTCAGTGAATAAGAAATGGTTACAGGTGAGTCAATAGCTTTTTTTTTTTTTTTTTTTTTCAGGAACTTTTTAAGATTTGCTGACTTTTAAAATTTGCATATCAGTTTGACCCCTCTTGACTAATTTGGTATAAAAACACGACATGACCAAGTTATTTGTAATCAGAATAATTTCCTTTAATTAACCCATTGATTCTGTGGGGGCGCAAAATAATTTAGTAATGAATCACATAAAAATGCTGACTTTGTTGATAGCATGTTTTAAGTCTCAGCTTTGCTAATTGCCTTTTCCTTCAATTAAATAATCCCCTTTAGCAATTTTGCTTTCATTCTTCTTTATTGGTGTGCTATGGGAAATTCCTGCTGGCTACAGGGGTAGTATACTATGGCTATATTAATGTGAAGTCATTTGGATGATATATGATTGACTTGCAGGCTCCTCTGAGGAGAAAGTGTTGATGGTGTTCCTGTCTCTTTTCTCATTTCTCATTTTCCTTTCCCTCCCTGAGTCTCATACTGCTTCTCCTTTGTGTCCTAGTTGCCAACTGAGGAGTCTAAAAGGGATTGAGATCCTCAGGAGCCAATATCAAACCCATCTGCCTGCTTCTGCCTTAGGCCCAAGGCACAGAGGCTGGGAGGTGGCTGGTGCTGTGTGGGCCAAGGCGGGGACCTGGAGGGCCTTCTATTCCTTGTGCTTGCAAAGCACCAGCTTTGGGCTTTCCGCCTAACTCAGATGCACATCTCAGATGACACAGTTCCAACTGAGTATACCCTGCCAGTAAAGCAGGACTCTTAAGTCAGGGCAGGACCACACTGCAGAGAAGTCAGGACAGTGAAGGCGGAGTGTGGTGAAGCCCAGACGTTCAGACTGCCGGCCTCTCCGCACTGCTATCCTCCCGCACTCTCCTTAATGGGTTGTAATTCACCAGAGCAACAATTCTGTTCACTTGTTCGGTTTGGGAAAGTGTCTGGGGATTCCCAGTCTAGGAAATGTTCTTTTCTTTCCATGCAGTGGTTTTTACAGCTGTAAGGAATTGAAGTGACGCCAGAGGATTCACAGATGTGTCCTTTCCTGCTGAGGTACAGGGAGGTAGGAGACAGGAGGTAGCAGAGGAGAACATTGGAACAGGGACAGCCACAACGGTGTTGGATATACTGGGATCCTGGGACTGCCAGTGGCTTTCTTCCAGGGGAAGATCACAGCCTTCCTGAATAACCCACTTTGTGTTCCCTGTGAAGGAAGCTAATCATTTATTGTAAAGCAAGAGGAGAAGATCCAGGCAAGGAGTGCAGACTTTCTGTGCCTGTGTGAGAGAATCAAAACTTACTGCTGTTCTCTAATTAAAATCGAGTCAGTTTACTTCAAAGAAGGACATGCTTGGAACATATTTGTTTACTCTTTTAATTACCTCGTTGAGACCAACCTCCACTAGAACTAGAGTTCTAAATCAAATGAAGCGTTTATTCTAAAATGTGACATTATAGGGCTTACTTTTTATTTTTCCTTTGGCTGACTCAGCTTTTAAGAGGAGTTGTTACCCTGAATCTGTAATTAAGGTATGCTGACACCAGGTGGCAGTAGACACCTCAGTTGTACCACCTACCAGACTTCAGCTCTGAGAAGTTCAGTTTTAAAGTTCAAAATATCCTCCCTACTAGTTAGTGCTTTCTCTTTCTTTTTTATTTAATATTTATTTTTTAGTTGTAGTTGGGCCTAATACTTTTATTTTATTTATTTATTTTTTTATGTGATGCTTAGGATTGAACCCAGGACCTCACAGGTACTAGGAGAGTAATCTACTGCTAAGCCACAATCCTAGCCCAGTGTTTTCTCTTTCAATTCTCTCTCTCTCTCTCTCTCTCTCTCTCTCTCTCTCTCTCTCTCTCTCTCTCTCTCTCTCTCAACTTCTACCTTAAGCTACTCCTTTGACTATCTAAATACACAATATATGTTTCTGCATCTGGGTTGGTCACTCTCATGTCTTCCTGATGGTCCTTGTTTTCTGCATTGATCTAAGCTGAAGACACAATTCCAATTTCATTCCAGGCCTCTGTAAATGCTCTTTCTTTAGTGTCTTAATTTCTCTGATCATGTTTGTCATTACTTAGCACATATCCTATATTGTATTGTTAGTGTCTTTCTCCAGCATTGATTTTAGGTTCCCTGAGAAATGGAGGCTGTCTTTTCTTTTTCTACTCTTTCACAGTTCACACAGCCCTACCCCTGGAAGAGCTGCTCTTCTCAGCCAGCCTCATAGCGGCATCCTCTAGGATTCTACTTGTGGCTTTTGCTGGTCCCCATTCTGGGCTAACTTAAGGTCTTCAACTTCATGCTCAATTATGCACTTATAATTGGAATGTACACAGGTCTCTGTCTTTTCAGAGAGTAGACTGGTCAGAGTCAGCAGGGCCTCTGGGCCATCTTTAATGCTACAAAAACTGAACACTTCTTACTGGATGAATCTATACTGTGTCTGCCCATGGCAGGCCAGGTGGTACTTCTGAGCCTCTGTGTCTGCCTCTGCCTGTCACAATTTACTTGTAAGCCACTTGGACTTTCTAGCTCCAGTTCTATTCCTCCGCTGGTGTTTGGCCTTGATATCATCTGTGGTATTTTGACCCAGAGATGTTTTTGCCTGGCTTTTCTCAGGTAATCTTAATACCTCAAATTAACTTCCTCTCATGGCAGTACAATGGCTATTCCTTTGAAGAGGTGATCTTGCCAAGTCCAGCTGGTCTTCTTTCCTGGTGTTACTCAGCATTCCTACAGAGAAGTCACATCATCTGCCTTGTCATTGAATTTATTTATTTATTTATTTTTCCCAGGTCAGACCCAAAGCCTTGAGATAGTTTCCTTTCAACCTTTCATTCAACTCTACCTCATCCACAGGTAGAGTTTTCCCTGTTGGATCCACCAAAGTGACCAAGAGAAAGGTCTTAACTTGTTTATCAGCTGCCTGGAGTTTAGCTCCAAGGGACCATCCTGGTTAGTTCAGTTTTCTTAGAGACAAAGTAGAAAGAAACGTGTGAATGCTCAGAAAAATGTGAAGATGCTTAGAAAGTCATTTTACCCAAATCTACAATCTTGTCATGTTTAATTTTTCATATTGAAGTGACAAATACTATTCCTAACAGAAGAAGAAATGAAGAAAACTGCCCCTGTCTTAAAAGACAGGCTAACCTAGGGGGAGAGATTGAATCAACTGACAGCTAGAGACAGAGAGAGCCCAGTCCACACAAGGCCACCCTCACTTTGGCATCATCTAACCATCCTCAGGTGCAATAATGTCCCTAGAACAAACCAAAAGGCATCACACTCATGGGGACAATTTAACATAGGAAAGGATTCAGATTAAAATAAGAAGGGACACATAGGATAGATGGTCCTGGAAGTACCCAAATGTAGAGCTTTTCTGTTCTTTCCCCATGGCATCCTGGACTGGTGTTAACTCATCTCAGCCACAATATGTGGCCATTTTCACTGGGTATTTCCAACCAGGAAGCTAGCCCAAGTCGAGTTCCTGTTAGGACTTGGTCACATGCTGCCCTTGTGGCTGACCTATGGTCTCCAGCCCTTATGAGAGGCCTAGTGGGTAATGCCTTTGGACTCCAATTTCTTTGAAGGTTGGAACTGTTATTGCATGGCCCAAAGCTTCCATCCTAAATCCCACTAATAAACGTTGGTGATCACAGTGCTCAGGCCAAAAAAAAAAAAAAGTCACTGTCAAGTGAAACATTCCAGGGGCCTAAGGATCACCTCTCAGTACTCAAAGGCAAAGACCAGACTCTTTGGGCAAGGTTAATTTTTTCACATATAACCTTCCTAGCTCAAGGTCAAATGCGATTTCAGTTTGATTGTATAATTTTAGCTTGAGTTTATTTTAAGCATAAACGTTCTAGAATCCTGCCGCGTTTCTCCTCAGAAAATTACCTTCCGAGATGCAATTAGATGAGGCTTTTGAACACAGATTTGAATGAGTGTCATTGTAGCAGGTAAAACACTAATTATTTTGTAGCATCTCTCTTGGCTGCTTAGGGAACTCCTTGATTACTTCTTAGTAAGCAGGAGGCAGTATGTGTGTAACTTCATTATCGTATCATTATTTATGGGTGTAAAGCCCTTTGCTTCTGTGAGAATGAGCCTGACATGAGTAATGATTTCTGCATTTCACTGTGGATCTAATCAAGACACCAAGAGGTGAAAGGACTCATTCCAGGCCCCCTGAGGAGCCCGAGCAGCTAGCCTGACAGGAACACCTGGTCTGGTTCTGTTAGAGAATGTGGAGGGACTGTCACATATGGCTGCTTCTGTATCTTGTTATTGTCCACTCAGGTTTTCACACATCCTGCTTCTGTCATGAGCTTCCGAGAACTATATTAATTAAATTGCTTCTTTCTACAACTTTCCATGAAGCCCCAGCTATGTGTCAGGTACTGTGGTGAGAAGGTGGTGAGTGGGGACCAAACAAGGGAGACAAAGCTCTTCCGTCAGAGAATTCATAGCTATAAATGAGAAGTGAGGCCATTTCCAATGGCAGGAAGTGTAATGGAGGAAATAGAATAATATAATAGGTGTCACCGGGGTCTGTCCACTTTGAGTTAGGTGAACAGGAAGAGCCTTTTTGGGGAACTCTCCTGTGAGTGGGGCCCACCAACCATGAGAGAAGCTGGTGAGGAGGCCCATGGAGGGCATGGGAAATAGGCCCCATGCTGGAAAGGACAAGGCCTGTTTGAAGTCCAGGAAGGAGGCTGCCATGGCTGGTGCTTTTAGAAAGTGAGACGCAGTACGGTACCCAGTGAGTATGGTGGGGTGTCAAGGAGGCTCTGCAACCAGGCTGCGGGCCAGGTCATCTTCTGAGCTCCCCCACTTACATGTCATTGCTGTTGGGCAGGTGAGTTCACATGTGACACCCAGGACAGATGCCCTGTGTGTCAGGGGGGGATGGTGGAGTGTCTCCCATGTGGCCAGATGGTTTGGGGGTGAGGACTGCATTAGATGCTCCCTGTGAGGGACTCATCCAGACCTGGCACAGGACTATGCTCAGTCAAGATAGTTTTATTAGTAGTATCATTTCACTGCACTGCAATATAAACCTGCTTTGTGTGGAACTTGCCTGCAGAGTGACCGATGCCATCTGGTGCTAGCACTTGAAGAAGTGTTTTTCTTTTATTTTACATGGTCATTTCTAGACCATCTGGAAGAGCTTCTTCCTATCTTGTGTAGAAATTGATACTTTTTCCTAAAACAAAACAAAACAAAACCAGACACTACTTTGGAATTAATTAAAATTTCCACAGTGTGCTTTTCATAAATTATTTGAGCTGGATGGGAAGGTGCAAAAGGGATAATTAATTCTGAAAGATGAATTTGAACTTAAAAAATAATATATTTGTCCTCTATGTGCTCTACAGAGTGGAAGTCTAGATGAGAAATTCATGTGTCTTGATTTAGTTTTTATTGGGACACAGGGTATAAGAAAAGAATGTTGGACATATTTTAACTTTTTGATGCCAGTTTTCTTTTTCCTTTTTTTTTTTCTTTTAAATTAATGACATGAGCTTCATTTAACCTTTACATAGTAACTCAAGGGTAATATTAGGGTATCACCTGCAGGTAGGCAAGTCTTTCCTGGTGGACACTTGATGAAGAAGAAGCTCTGAGCTCAATTTGGTATTTAGATATTTTTATTGGCTTAAGTCTTCTTGTTATAGCTTTCTCTGTCCTATTTTACTCTCTTGTTTAGACAGAGAAAGTCGTGTTATCTAATGTTGTTTGTAAAATAATTATAAAAAGGTTCTCAAAGAAGACCCAAGTTTCTTAGGAGAAAAGTTCTTAGGAATTTTAGTCTTTGGACTGTCCTCCTTTCCTGTTCACAGTGGTTATCAGACAACTCAGGGCCAAGTTTGTGAACCATTTCTATCAAGTGTATACAAGTTTAAGGCATGGGTTTTATTTTAGAATTAATCTCAAGCCTGGTTTAATTTTTCTCTTTCCTGTTTTCTTCATTCACTAAATTTCATTGTATTTCATTCTGCATGTAGTTTTGCAAGCTGACTTAAATCTTTCCTGGAACCAGTTAAGGAATAAGTGACAGTGGTCATGAGCAAGGGATCTAATCTCTCTCTGCTTCCATTATTTTTTTCATTGTGAAGTGGCCATAATATCTTTACCCAAGAGCTTCTCATGAGACTAGATGAGGTTTCTCTTGTATATCCCAGACACAGTGACAAGGAGTCTATTGACACTGGCCACATGGTTCACGTCTGAATTCACGTCTGAGCCTGTGGTTTCAGCTTGCCCTTTGGAAAGTCAAGATGTCCAGTGGGGTGCCAGACTCCTCAGAATCAGGAGCACCTGGGGATGGGTGTCCTCAGTGGCAGCCCTGTGTGGGCTGGTTTCCATCAAGCCACATACAGATTGGTTGGGACTTTGATGTGTTATGAGTCCAGCATGGTGACTCAGTGAAACCACATGATCAGACACAGCGTCTTGTGAAATCAGCTGGTATTCTGGCAGCATCATATGCTTCTCAAAGTAGGCACGCTGGACCCTGTGCTATCTGGGAGCATGTCAGGGATCCAGGACAGGGCTCAGATCTGGACTGGGTTTGAAGGCCACCAGGACTCTCTTCATTTCCCAATCAAGTTGACCAAAGTTAGACTCTGTGGGGCATATACCAAAGTCAGGGCTGAGGGGAAGTGTTTGTATTCCTGGATGCTCCGACACAGTTCTCAGTTTACATGGAAATCTAAGATTCAGTCTCATCTCCCTTCTGACTTGGTAAGTCAGAGGAGCAGCAGGGATGCGGATGCTGAACTGTCCACACCACTCGCACACACAGATGGGCTGTGGTACTGCTAAATACCAAGTATTCATAAGTGTGCATATGTTTAAAAAAGAAAAAAAATAGACTTGGAGGTTGGCAATTTTATTGGGAAAGAAAGTGCTGAGAAAATTATATTATTGGATCCACAGACCTCTTTTCTAGGTTAATGGTCAATTATTCATGTCTAACAGGCAATCAATCAATCAGTAATAAATTACAGTAGGTATATATTACCTCTTGTGAAAAAGAATGTGCATAGGCTCTTCTGTTGTTGTGATTGATTGATTACACCATTACAACAGGCGCTGTTCAAGGTGCTGGAGACACGGCAGTGAATCAGATAAAGGAGTCTTGAGGCTTCAGGAGCTAGCAAGTCAGGCAAGTGAATAAGAAAGATGAGGGACCTGGAGTGTCGACAAGGAGGGATAGTTTCTGATGGAGGATGTGCTGGGTGCTCTGACAACCCATACTGTGATAAGGGGGTGACTTCCTGGAGGAGGTGGCATGATTAATCAACAGCCAAAGAAAAGAAATTCTGTGGGGTGTGCCACTGACGTCAAGGTTTGTGGACAGTAAATCAGAGGCAGAAGCTAAGTCATTATGGATTTACACCCCCAAGTTTATCAGACACAATGGGGCATAACTTTCACCCTTACCTGAGAGCTGGTCATACTGAGCAGTGGTTCAGTAAAGCTCAAGACTGTTGATTTACCATTTATTTCTCAATAATTTTAAAATTACCTATTGCATATTCCACGTGTTCTTTCACAAGAATCAGAATCACCTACAGAGCTGATTCAGTGGGCCTAAATGAGCCTGGAAAATTTGCATTTCTAACTAATCCTGGGCAGCGGAGTGCATCCTATCCTGAGAACCATTGCCTCAGGTGGACGGATTACTAGAAAAATCTATCCAGGTTCCTGTAGGGACTTAATTCTCTGAATCTTTGTTTCTGCAAAGATGTTTATGTGACTGATGGGCATAATTTTCTTTGGTCCCTATATCATCTGTCTCCAAGTGGAATCTAGAGTGAGTTCATGAGTGAGGGGGACAAAGGATATGTCTACCTAGACCAAAGTGGTGATTTCTTGGTGTGTAGTTTATAGAGCACAGAGTCAACCTTTTTAAGTCTTAAAGAAAGAAAGAAAAGAAAGGAAGAAAGAAAGAAAATCTTACTACTTCCTAGTGAGTTGCTTAGCTGGGTCATTTGTGAGTGAGAATTAGAATCCAGAGTCAGTTTTCCTGGTCACGGAGATACTTCCCACAGTAAGGGCTACATGGGGAGCCACTCTGGGGACTTTTAGATGAATTACCCAGGACCTTGCAAGAGAAGGGGAGAAAACACTGGATACAATGCAGCTTTGTTGATGGACGGAGTTGAAACTGAGCATTCCTGTGCAGAGGCTGAGCTATCGGGACCCTCTCCTCCCCCATTTGCAGGATGGGGAGGCCCAAAGCTAGGAGCCCAGGCCTGTGCACCCAAAACAGCCAACAGGATGTGTCTGTAAAACTCCATTTCCTTTTTATGAGCGTCAGGCTTTTAAAGAGTTTGGTCAATGGGCACCAAGAGTAGAGAAATAAATACTTTGCAAGGAAATCGGGAAATCTGGTGACAATACTGGAATTAATAATTCTTTCAACATGAAAGAGCTGTTCTTTATGATCTTTACCGTCTTACCTAGTGTTAGGAGTTTAAAGAGAGGGGACGAGCTGGTTTCTTCATTGCCTCCCTAGCAAATGGCCCATGTGTGAGTAGGTAGGATGCACTTGAGCTGCACATGGGCCAGAAGACCTTTTAGAAACCCTGAAAGCTTTTCCATATGAAAAGGAAACCAGGAAATTAGAGTCTTCATTTTGTCTTTGTGATCAAAGCCAGGGAGGAAAGATATTAAGCAGATACTAACCTGAAGTTTTGTAGCCACTGTGAGGATTTATTGACCTGGATAGTAAACTTGGACTGTGGGAAGTCTGAGGTTGATATTTTACTCCAGGAGAAAAAAGATCAGATGTTAACTCAAAATGGAGGCCTGTAGGTCCACTGCCCTTGGAAGTAGGAAGTAATAGCAATTACTAGTTGAATGTGTATTAAGTTCCTGCATTTGGAGGAACTCCATGACTCTATGGTGTTAATAAGAATGGACAAACTGTCACAGATGAGGGAGTAAGAAAGAGTGCATGTTTTCCAGTGTTCACTCTGTGCCAGGGGACAGATAAGTGCTGTACTTACACAAATTGATTTCTTCATGTGAATCAGAAAACTCAGCTCAAAGGTGTTAATGATGTTGTCCAATAGCCAGGCAAAAAAGAAGCAAAGCCAGGATTGAAACCAAATGTATGGTAACCCAGAGACTATGATTTTGACCAATATCACCATAATCTGATAATAGTTCCTCTTAAACCAATCTCTGATGCTAGCTTTCCTGATTTCTAAACTGAGCTAAAATGCTTGGACATTGCAAACATTTCACATACTACTATTTATTTTGTGAAGTATTTTCTAGAAGATTTTCCCAACCAAATTTACCGTTCAGACATTAAAAATAATGTGCTATGGTTTATGTTGGTTGAATTTTAAATAAATGTATGTAAATTAAACAAATTTCATTTCATCCTATTGGTCTTTTAAAGACAAATAGACAATATGGATTTGAAAATCATGGCCTTTATCAAATTGCACATTTCTTTTTCTGTTCCACATTATTGATTCTAGAGGTAATATACACTAATGACTGACGTAGCTCTGGAAGATAAAGCTTACCATGGAACTGGGATCTGTAATTTAATGCTGTGTATTTTAAAATTGTGTCCTGTTTTTTCACCTTAGAGACTGCTTAAAATTTTTTAAATTTCTTATGCTTTAGAAATTTCTACAGAAAGAAAGTAACTTTTAAATTTTACATATTAAGTACAATATTTACAATTGATGTGATACTATGACTTAATGATTTTTTTTTTAAAAAATATTTATTTTTAAGTTGTACACAATACCTTTATTTTGTTTATTTATTTTTATGTGGTGTTGAGGATCGAACCCAGGGCCTCACACATGCCAGGCGAGCACTCTACCACTGAGCCACCACCCCAGCCAAGACTTAGTGATTCTTAACTTTAGGGAGCCCACCATCTATTTTGGGATTCTGAAGAAAGCTGAGACTCATTTTCCTGGAAGAGTGACTTGGGTATATACAATAAGGGGTTCTCTGTCTCGTGGTCAGTGGAGACTGGGATAAGAAACCCTGCTCCCTCTCTTACACCCTCTCTTTCTTCTACTCCTCAATAATTATGTTTGGAGCCCTGTTAAATTCCAGGTGCTGTGCTGTGTGTTAGTGGTGAGTGAAATAGACATGGTTCCTGTGTTCATGAAATTAATAGTCTAGTGCGTGAGGAAGACATTAACCCCAAAATCAATCCCCAAAAATAAAAGTGTATATGCTGTAGTATGCATATGCTGTAAAGGAAAAGTTTGGTGTATAAGATCATTTTTAAGGAAATCAGACCCAGTAGGTGCAGTGTGGAGGGAGGGAGAGGTAGATGGGTCAGAAAAGCTCCTCCATGAGGAAATGATGTTTGAACTGAAATAAAAAGGTTAGATTGGAGTGAACCAGTTTAAGGGACAGGAGGGAGAGCCCTCTAGCAGGGTATGTTGTGAGCCATGTTAATGAGTCTCTGAAATGCTGATGCAGTCTACCTGTTCTGCCTGTGTGGTGACTGTCCAATAGAGCTCGGTGTGCTTCCTAAGCTTCTCTAATACAGTCCATTGTATAGACTCTCCTGGCCAATGACTAATTAATGCTATGGCTCAAATCACATTTAGCCCCAAGATAAGTCCCTCTTATGGAGCTTCAAAGTTGAGTTTTCTCTTTGCTCTCAAAGGGATTCAAAAATACAGTAGTCTTCCTTATCTGCAGGGAATACCTTCCAAGATCCCCAGCAGATGACTGAAACGACAGATCTTTCTGAATCCTGTATACTCTATGTTTTTTTCCTGTCTGTCCTGCACCATAGCACATGGAATGAGCTTTTTCTATCCTTCCAAGTTTTATGCCCAGACGACTTCTTTGCATCACTTCTCTTGCACTTTGGGGCTGCTGCTTATACACAATCACTGTAATACTGCAGCAGTCTGATAACCAAGATGGCTACTAAGTGACTAAGGGTGAGCAGTATGTGCACTGTGGATGTGGTCTTGGGTGGGATGGAGTGGACAGAATGGAATTTCATCACACTACTCAGAAACTGTGCAGTTAAGAACTTCTTGTGAATTTTTATTTCCGGAATTTTCCATTTCATCTTTTTGTACCTCATTGGAATAAGGGGAACTAAAACCATGTAAAGGAACACTGTGGATCCAGGGGGCTACTGTATTGAGACTGTTCCATCTGGGGCAATGACCTCAGGTTCCAACAACTATTCCAGTTTTTTTGTTTTGTTTTGTTTTGTTTTTATTTGCTATGGTATTCTTGGAGTCAGGGCTATGTTCTTTTTCAGAATGCATCTGGGATGATGAGGACACACTTGCTACTCATACCTCATGCATAGAGATACATTCCCAGCCACAGTCACACCCCCCAGCATCCATTCTCTAATGCACATTTGTCACTACACCAGCATGATATTTAGATCCATGATATTTAGATTCAAAATGCCACTGTTGGATCAGCAATGGGAGTTCGCTAGAAATGCAAAATCTCAGTCCACAACCTAGATCTTTGAATCAGAATCTGCAGTTTTGACAAGGTTCCCGGGTGATTTATGTATGTATTAATGTTTGAGTGGTGCTGGTTGGGTCGTCTCCTTTTCCATTGGCTTCATCTGTACTGTTGAATAGTTTATTCCAAAACCTTCTATTTAAGTCTTGATAGCACATTGACAGCTTTGGATTTTATATTTTAATAGAATCATCACTATTTTTTTTTCCCAAACAGGGAAAAGAGTCCAGGTAACTGTTCTGTGAGACAGTTGGAATTTGACCCTAATGTACACCAGATGGGCATGCTTGCATGGTGCCAAAGGTATACCACCACACTTGTGCAGACAGATTTCCATCCCTTCATGGGCTGGTCACCCATTTGCCACTCACATTTCTTCATTACTTACATTGGATGGCATGTCTCTTAATAGAATTTTTAAAATAAATGATTGACAATGCAGAAATTGGGCAAGGCAAGGGAATTATGCACTAATCAGTGAAATTGCTCATATTTATAAGTCATTAGGTTGCTTGTATTTGCTTCATGCTTGAGCTTTGCAAAGCTCTTCACAGATATTGATCCATGACATGCCAGTGAAAGGCAGCCCCAGGCACCAGCCCTCTCAGGTACTGGCCTTCACTCTCCTCTTGGACCCATTCATCCCGCCCCCTGCTTCCTGATTTCTATCCTTCAATTCTTCATAACTATGACCAATCATCTGACCACACATTTTGTTCCATATTCTTGGTCTTAGCATCACCCACAGCAATGGGTAAAAGGTCTTTGCCTCACCAGTCCCAGGCTCATGGCTCCTCAGGTGGAGAATCACACCTGGGACAGGATGCAACAGAAATCCATGTATTCATGCGGCACAATCATTTTCCTTCGTAATTTGATAGCATCCCTTATTTCTCAAGTTTAACTATTACATGTACTTCTGCTTACTTTGTATTGATTAAGTCTCTGTTTTGGTTGCTTATGATGATAACCCAGATTAAAGTGGATTAAGTTATAAAACTCACATAACAAAAAAAAAAAAATGCCAGGGTGGATTTCACATCACAAGTGTTCTGATTCCTTGTTTCAGTGGGTCCCCTGAGTTGGTACTTCCTCCAGTTCTTGCATCTGTTTATTGTGTTGGCTCTAATGCTACCCAGGCTCTCAGTCTTCCTGCCAGTTCTGCATAATTACAGCTTCAGACAAATTATGCAGGCTGGGGCCAGTCTCTTCTTCCCCAGACCCCATTGGGTCTCATCTCCTCATTGGTTCTGACTGGGTTTTGTGGCCATCTTTAAATCAGTCACCATGGTTCGGAGGTACAATGAGTCTCTTTGTTGAGACACGTGGTTCTCAAACTGTAGTTGGCATCAGACTCCTCTGGAGGGTCTGCGAAGGCCCGGATTGCTGGTTCTACATGCAGAGTTTCTGATTCAGCAGGTGTAAGGTGGGTTCTGAGAATTCCTCACAAGTTCTCAGGTGATGCCAATGCTGTGGTTCTGAGGACCATTCTTTGAGAACCACTGGTTTAGACCAGTCAAGGCTCATCATAACCACTTGTACACAGAGCAGGGGATGGGGGTCTTCCCAAGGTAATTCGAGGTGCACTTTTGCCTGAAGAAGGGAGAATGGACCTCTCCACTCCTTCCTGTGTTCTACTAGTTGTGCTCTTAATTAACTACAACTCCTGCTAATATGTACCAGGTGCTCTGTTAGGCTCAGGGGACACAGTAGTGATCACAAGACAAAGTTTGTGTTTCCCTGGCCTGGTAGGGTGGTGTGGATGAATGACAGCCAGAAAACACATACACCATATATGAGGTGATTTCACCTAGAATGACACTGGGGTCAGGGAGCTGTTTCACACAATGTGGCCGGGGAAGATCTATCCATTAAGGGAACATTCAAGCTGGTACCTGAAGGGAGTGAAGGAATTATCTGGGCTCAAATACAGAAAAAAAAATGCTTTTTAAGCAGAGTGCAAAAAAACTTGTAGAGTCTACCATGTCTGGTCCAGAAGGATCGAGGAGGGTAGTGAGGAGAAGATATAGGCTTTGTAGATAGTGGTAAGGGTGCTGGATTTTACTGTGAGACAGATAAGAGCATCATGGCCAGGGGTAGATATTTGAAATAGGATGGAATAAATATGGATGAAGAGAGTGTGAACTGTGCCCTTTTATTCAATTAATGTCCAACTACTAAAGAGCCAGCATGGGGCTCTGTGAGGACCTGGCATCTTTGCTCCCTGCCCCACATATTTTCTGTAACCATATGTTTTGAAGCTACATATTTTACAAAGACAGGAATATGTTACTCTTATGTCTTCAGTCAGTGCCTCTTGATCCCTGTCTGGGGTCCTTTCTAGTTAAGTCTAACATAAGATTATTTTCCTGCATATTTAAAATGAGTGGTTCCCTCAGCATCATATGAACTTGAAGTTCAGCCATTTCTTTTATTCCTCCTGCTTCAGGCAGAGGAGTAAGGGGAATGCCATTGAATTCTGTCAGTGGATTTTTTAAAACACAGTGATTTTTTAAAACACAGTATCTCTTCAAAGAAAAGGAAGACATTAAAAAAGTAGTTCCAATCCAAATGCAGGTGTGGCAACAGAGAACACATTTACAGGTCTGCAGGACTGCTAGAAAGGGAGACCTCTTGGGACCTTCAAGAGACTGAATTGTAAGACTCTCTTAATAAATATGAATGTGGAGAACCAAGGGCCTTCTGGAGGGCAAGCTTTCCCCAGGGCTCCAATTGCACCTTGAATCTGTGGTGTGGGGGTGATAGTGGGGGGCAGTCCTAAGGCTCAGTACATGCTGCGCATGCTCAGCAGCAGTCAGCAACTGCAAATTCACATTCAGGAGCATGCATGGCCTCCCAGGCCTCGTGGCCCTGGCCAAATCTCCAATTTGCCCATTTTGGGTCTACATTCTTCTCTATCCTGTCTAGAAACCTCTGAATTTCCTAGATGCCTTCCAATGAATGTGCCTTTGTTTATGTTTTATGTCATTTGCTGGGACTCCCCTTCCCTGCATCTCCCTGTTCCAGCCCAGTCTAAGGACCATTTTTTTTTTTTTCAGCTAAAATGAATGGGTTCTCCCTCCCCCACTCTTTCTCTCTAACACTCTGGTTGTTCTGTTTTATGCACTAATTCCACTTGGCCTTGAGTATACTGCCATTATTCCTCTACATGACAGCTTCCCTCAAGAGAGAGAAGCGCTTGAGGGGAGAAGCCATTCGTCATTCATGTTTCTGTCCCTCGCCCGCCCTCCCAACACGCCCCAGTCTATGCCAGAGGGACTGTTCATCAAAGACATAGTGAGGGAGTTGTGCTAAACTGAGTCTCAGCTTTGGCTGCATGCTGATAATTATGGGGTATTTCAGTCTTGGGACTTGTCAAGCAATTTCTTTTTAATCTTTCTTTTTAAAAATTTTATGCAAATGCTTCTTTTCTTTTAGGACAACTGAATTGCAACTCCTAAGCTTGGGACACTTTTCCTTTCTGTAGAAATTTCCAGAACTATCTTTGAGAAAGAGAAATATGATTTAACACAACCGAACACATAGCTGCTTCTAGGGTTGAAATTCCAGTGAACAGTGGTGATCAAGGAGGTCCCCAAATGAGCTCAGACACATTCTGCTCCTACATATTCTCAATTCCCTGACCTCCTGGGATGAACTTGTCTTCCCCTCATCTACTCACTGGGTTCAAGAAAGGATGTGAGATGCCACCAACCTGACAGATCTGTATGGGGTGTCTAAAAACACATTTTAGTTTGGACGTGGAATGGGAAGGGTTGACCCTAGCACACTTTCAAGATCTGTGGATTCCCAGGGATGTCCCTTACTACACACATGCAGCCTTTATTTGCTTTCTTTTGTTCAACGATCTTATCTTCATTAAGAGTTATTACATCTCTCATGTAGCAGCAATTGGCCACGTTTGGACTGTGTGAGGGTGGCGGGTACCCAGCCTTCGGTGGGAGGAGGGGAGGAGGCAAAGGAGCACACCAGTTGCCTGGTATTCATAGCTCTTTGTGAGCATGTTACGTAGAATCATGTTTCTCCTAACTGCCAGTCCTCTGAGAGTCTCATCTCACAGATGAATTACAATTTGAGACATGTTGTGTACAATGGAAGCTGTCAGGGCCATCATGTTGCGGGAATTCCAGACACATTCCCGTACATCGGCAGAGGCTGGCAGCAGTCTGTGAGCATGCCACTAGAATAATGCATGCCTGCTTGTCCTGCACTGGGTTTTCTTAAGAAAGGTCTGAGAAGACAGGTTCAATTTGGGCTTTGTTCTTCCTCCCTCTAGATGATGTTGGAAGAAAACTAAAAGCATCTGAGGACCTGTCAAAGGGAATCATATTCTTGCTTGGAAATGAAGTTTGCCATGGAAGGCCAATCAGAGATGTATGGGCTCACCAAGCACGAGAATAGTTTGATCTTTGACTCAAGAGCCTTGTTATTTTTCCAGTGACAAATGAAATAACTTTTGATGGGTGGATTCCTCAGTGAGGATGAAGCTAGCCCCTTCTAAATGTACAGACTATGAGTCAGAAAATTAAAGTGCAGAAGCACGTGGAATTCATGTTCCCAGTTAAGAGAGGTTGCGGTTTCCTTTCTAAATGTCCATTTTTCCTTGAAGTGAGTAGGTTATCTATTTCTCATATGCATGGAAGACACTGTTTCATCACCATTGTTCCTAAGCTGGAGGAGCATTGAGCTAATTATCATTGCTGACCTTTAATTAGGGGAATAGAAAACCAGATTGCAGTCCTATTTTCCCAAAGTATGTGTGCTTAATGAGAACTGGGTTGGTATTTGGGCCTTTGGTATCCCAGCCCTCACAGCCTCTCTTCCATATGGTCCTTCCCGTTCTTGGCAAAACACTTACCAAGTAGCCTGAGCACAAGTGCCACAGACTAGGGGCCAAACAGGGCTCATTTCATGCAAGAGTGGGGTCTTGTCTGTCATTCTTATGGGGAAAACTCCAGACTCTCACAGGGAAAACTACCTTAGAAAGCTGACCCTATATTCCTATGCATTCCTGTTGGGTTTATGTTGTTACTAGGAGAGATCTTCAGCCTTTTCTGCTTGGAACTTTATAGGCATAACTGACTCCATCTTGCCTTTTACCCTCGTCAACCAATTAAAAAATCTATTGGTCTAAGAAATTATGCATACATAACATTGACTGGATATAAGACTGGGTAACTTCCCTGAACTTTTATTTTCTGCAAAGTGGGATTGATAAGTGCTGTTCCCTGAGAGGTTGACAGATCCCAAAGAGACCATGGAGGTAAAGTATGGAGGCACAGGAACATGGGTGTAGGGCTCAGCCAGTATTGCTCTCCTCTCTCTGCCTTCCTCACTCCCTGGGACACTTTGAAATGCTCAAGCCCCATCTCCCACCAACTCCTTGAGCCTGTACTCTAGCCATAGACTCCTAGCATATCTTCTCTTCCTAAATCTGTCTTTCTGTTTCTATAACTGATGCTGAGTAGTTTATAAATAATGGAAGTTTCTTTGACTCATGGTTTGGGAGGCAGAGAAGTCCAAGAGCACGATACCAGCATCTGGCAAGTGCTTCTTGTTGTGTCATCCCATGGTGGAAGGCAGAAGGGAAAGAAGATGTACTGAAAGCTAAGGGAGCAAGATGGGTTTGCTTTTATAACAAGCCCACTCTTGGGATAGCTAACTCACTCCCACGGTAAGGACATCATTGTGTTCATGAAGGCAGAGGCCTCATGACCTCATCATCTTTTATGAGCTCTCAGAATGGTTGCATTGAGGAGTTAAACTTCCAGCACATGAGCTTCAGGGGACACATTCACACCATAGAATTGTCTTCTCCCCCAAACCTCTCTGCTTGGTTAAACTCTTTGGTTCTCTCACCAAACTTTAAGTGGACACCCTTAGTTGTAGGACAAATTCTAAAACTCTTTACCTTGATTCTTAGCTTTACTTTAATCTCTATCATGCCTACCTCTTCAAATAAACTTTATTTCTCAAACATCTGGTCTAGTCAGACTGACAGACAATGAGTGTACCAGGTTCTGTTGTTCCTCAGGCCTTTTGTCTGGAATCTTCTCTCCTACCTTTCCAAATCCTACCCATCTTTTCATTTCCATTTCAGATTTCATGACACATGCTTTTTCTTAACTTTCTGTTACTATTACAAAATACCTAAGATAATCAATTTAAAAAGAGGAAAGATTTATTATGCCTCACAATTTTGGAAGTTCCAGTTTGTAGTCAGTTGACACTACTGCTTTTGGGCTTGTGGCAAGGCAGCCCATCATTGTGCGAGCACATGGCAGAGGAAACTGCTTATCTCCTGGCAGCTGGGAAGAGAAAAACCAGAGAGTGGTGTCCCACAATTCCCTTTGAGGGAATGCCCCCAATGGCCTAACACCTCCCAGCAGGCCCTGCCTCTAAAAGTTTTACTGCTTCCTAATAATATCAAGCTGAGGACCAAACAATTAACACATAGACCTTTGGGGTGCATTCTAGATCCCAACCACAGAAGAAATCATGTACGGACTAACCACTGCATTGATTTGCTTGTTAACCTGACTGTGTAATTGTTTGTGTGTTCCTTAATCTGATAGGTCTTGTGTTGCTCTTTGTCCTTTCTTTTGCTTATTCCCCTTCTTTTGTTTATTTCCTATTTCCTCAACTAGAGGGTAAAAGTACTACAAAGTGGAGGCTTACATCCTACTTATATTTCCTATCTCTTAGCCTGAGCTTCCTTGCATTGGAGACTCTCAGTAGTTGGTTTGATACAAGACAGGTTAATGTGATTAGCATAAATCTTTCCTTTATAGAATTCTTTGAGATTTTTTAGCAAAAATGAGCAGTAGGTGTGGCAGCTTAACAGGCAAGCATCTTTATCTCAATAGGGAGAAACCAATTTGAATCACCTTATTAACTGAACAGCATTTGCAAACTAATTTGTCACTGTATCCTCTGGACATTAGAATGCTAATTCTCCCTGACTTTATAATTCTTGCCAAACCTCAGAGCATAGCTCTAGCTGACATTCTCCAGAGACTAAATTGGAACAAAGGCAAATGGCTAAGTAAGCCATTTGGAGTGTTATGTAATTTGGACTTAGATTTAGGTTTTTTTCGGAAGTAAACTAGAAATATGAAACTAAGTTGGGCCCAGGTGTTTTTCTCCTCTCTTCTGTGTTCTGGTCTTAAACAATAAACCAGGGGCAGATCTCTGTGTTGTAGGATTATTTCTCCAGTGGGACTCCTTTGCATTTCATGTCATGTCAGACCCTTAGCTGGTAGAATCTGTGTGATGTATGAGTTTTGGTGTTCAGCATTGTGAGGTTGTACACATTTGTTATTCCAGTGTATTCAGGTTTGGTGTAATGTCTAAAAGGGAGGGCAAATTGTCAAGCCATTTGGACCCAAGTTCTGGCTTCATCATTAATATGTACCATTAGGAAAATGGCTTAAGCTGGGAAGTGTCATGATATGTTGAGTGAAATATAGAGTATGTGTTTGCTGTTGACTTCCTTATTTAAAGGTAGGTACTTCTTGTTCCTAAATTTCCCTTGGGGGTATCTCTAGAAACTTTAACAGAAATCTTCATTAAGAGAATGGGGAAAAGGATATTTATTTTTCAGACTATTTCTGTCGGTATTTTTTTTAAAGAATAATACCTAGATGCCTGCTGCCAACCTCGTTTTAGAAATTAGTTTTCTTTAATCTAATGGATCCTAAGCATGTTAGCCCTTGAAAAGGTTTCTTTGAAAATTTAACTTGATTGGGTTTCACCAATACCAATGGGTTAGTTTCTTCTCTGCTCACTCTAGTTTCTTTTTCATCCTTGCAAAATTTCCTTCCCTTCTTATGCTTCTGATTTTTAACATTATGTAGAATCTTGCTGACAGTCCCTGTGTGGTGTGGGGGAGGGGGAATGCCATCCAAGGAAAATCCTTGGCTGCCCCAAAAACATTTCAAATGAAATCATGCTCCTGATGAGATTTTGAAGTGGCGACCTGAATTTGAACCATGTGTCAGGGTTTCCATTGGCTCTTGGGTGCAGTGGACTTTGTTGGCCATGCCTTGGTTGGCTCTGTGCTGCATTTTCATTTTTATCATCTTTGCTCTTCTCATAGGCAAAGGATACCTGGCTTTATAAGCACAAAGATATAATACCTCTAACTATCCACGCCAAGCCATCCTGTTCCAACGACTTCTCCACAGTCTGTCCTTGAACCTGCCCTGCTCTTCTCACCTGCTCAGTGTCTGATTTGTCAGAAGTGAAGGTGTGGGGTGGGAAGGAGAGAAGGAAAGTGGATGCACAGGTTAGCATTTGCTTCCTGCTTGTTTGATTAGTTTAGCATTGAGGGTTGGTGCCAGATTGCAGAGCCTCTGGAGGGTTCCAGAAAGGAGGCAGTGATGAGAACAACAGCTGGCGTGCTGGTCTGGAATCACACGAGCAGTGTGTTTGTCACTTTCCTCATCCCTGTTGTATGTGCTTTCAGACTTTATATATTGTGTGTTCCTTGATGTTTGGAAGAATCTGTACAAATGGATTTCTGGTGAAAAGGTTTAGTGGTGTCGCAAGGAGATCCAGAATTAGCTGCATCTGGGGAGGTTTCCTATGGGAGCCAAAGGTGCTGGCCCCAAACCCCAAAATGATTCTTCTTAATCCAGAACATATTCTTTTCTTTTTAAATTTCAAAACTTATAATTTGAGAGAGAGATGCACCCACATTAAATAGTCAGATAAAAGTGTGAAAAATGAGGTCTGGAATAATTGATGTCCACCTTAGTGAGGTGAGATTTTTTTTTTTTTTGTAGACCTCCAGGTTAAGGAATAGGAGAGAATTTTATGAATTCTGTGGAAAGATTAAAAAAAATTGCTTTTGCTTTTTAAATATTTCCAAGAGAGAATGTCCTCCTGGTTCAGTAGTTTTCTTTTAGGTCTACTAGCTGAACTGGCTTTGAAAGCAAAGCACAAGCGAATGCTGGGATTTCCATAAGAAAGATTGATGCTTAAATTACTTTTCAAGGACATGGTCTTGTTAACAACTTGTTGGAAAAATTATTGAAGAGAGACAGCTTTTTATTACTTTTTCTTAAGCCTTCACGGAATTTCCTGCTGTTTCATAGAATTTCAAATGGGAAATCAGAGACTCAGTAGTATAATTTTTTGGTTCTAGATTATTCATTGGGGTTTTGTCCCCATGAGCTGTACCCAGCATTTTACTTATCCATTGCCTTCCATCAATTGTCATTGTTCACATTTAATTTCTGTCCCCCTCCCTGCTATCTTTCCATGAGTATGGTTTGTCTGCCTGATGAATCAAATGGATTTGGCTGTTGATCCAGTTGGGTCATAAAGTCTTTGTTGATTGGCCGTGGCCTGAATGTTACAGTCATTTGAAGGCAGTTGGGTGGTCTGTGGAAAGTGAATCTCACTTGAGGATAACAAGGTGGAGTAAATCTAGATTTAAGACTTTGGTTTGGATCCTCATTGGAATGACAAGATGATAACTAATTCCTTGGTAATCTGGGTGAATCTCACAGTCTAAGAACCTTTTTGGACCCCTGAGGAGAAAAGAATTCATAGAAAAATTATGGTCTGTGGGAATTGCTGTCAATTCTGAAATGAACCTAAAACAATACACTTGTATCATCTGAATAGTTACTAGCACGTGGACATAGCTATTGTTTTATAAAATTTATAGAAACTTTTAAATGAGTTTCACATTTAAAGTTTTGGAGGAGTTCATAAGATTTATACAATTTTTCCTTTTAACAAGTTGAAATACCAGTTCAGTATTACCCAAAATGTGTTATGCGTATGTTCTTTCAATGCTTCAGGAAAATCTAGGAAATAATAGACAATGAAAGAAAGTAAAAACACCTCACCTAGACACTATTTTTTATTATTCTGAGGTATACATGTCCATGTCTATACACATACATTAATCTTATAATAATCTGATCAGAGTGTATATACTGCTTGACCTATTTATACAGTATAGTAATATATTATTCACATTCTTACATATTAGTAAATATTCTTCTATAGTATTATTTTTAATGTCTTATACAGTATTTCATTAATTTTTATTTCACTAATACTTATATAAGGCTTATTATGTGTCCAAGTGATTTACAAATATTAACTCTTAGTATAAACATAGATGTGACAGTTAATTTTAGCATCCCACTAATGTTGAATACATCTAATGCTTTATGATGATCTACCTATCATTACAACAGACATATTTGGCAGCTAAACTTTTAGAAATGGAATTTCCAGGTCAAATTACATGCAAATTTTAATACACACACATCCCCCTCCAGAAAGGCCAAACCAATTGCCATTTTTATATTTTTAACCAGTAATATGTGAGCAAACAGTTACTTCAGGCCCCCTTGTTAACATAGTTTTTTTCATCAAAACAAACAATGAAACTCTAAAAATCCTAAGAGTAAAGAAAAAGAACTTCTTTAAAAAAATAACAGGTAAAATCAATTTCTTGTTCTTTCATCATTTTCTTACTGATTTAAGGAACTTATTTTAGTATTGAAGATATTAGCCTTTTACAATATGCTGCTTTTTTTTCCCTTTTTCCTTTGTTTTTCTGATTATAGCATTTATTATCATATGCAAGTGTTATTTATTTTGGTAATCATATATATATCTATTCTTTCTTTGTGGTTTTTTTGCATTTATGCTTATTTGGGATTTATATGCCCCTGGATTTTATAAAAATACACATCAATCTTTTCAAGAACTTTTATAGTTTCATTTATTTTATTTTAAATCTTGAATCCATCTGGAATTTATTTTGGTCAGCCTACATTTTTTTTTTAAAAACCATTTAGAATGCTTTCAGTACATGGGAGCAAATGTTGTCTGTGCGGTTTTGGAATAAGTTGTATAATAAAATATAAAACCTTGGACTTAATAATAATCGTTTTTTTTTAAGAATTAACATCTATTAAGTACTTCACCATGTGCCAGGTAGCATGCTAAGAGCTTTGTGGGGGTTATTTCATGGGCTTCTAACAATAAGTGACCTCTAGTTATCAAGGCTGTGTCATGGGGACCAGGGGTCTTCTTGAGTGGCCCATGCTTGGTGAGGAGCATGATTTCGTCTGTGGCTTCCTTCTTCTTGCCCATGCCCCCTGCTGCTGGAATAGCAGTCTGGATTATGTCTGCTTTCCCCCTCAGATTCTTCTTATACTGGTTTTGTAAGTGCAGCTGTTTTGTGAATGTGAATGGGTGTCGTCTTCTCTCTTACTGACAGCATTTATTGATGAGATTGGCATTTTTATTGCCTTTCTGCTTTTAATCTATGGGGAGATGATTCCTGTATAACCAGCCTGGGTTTCCATTTTTAGGCAGCTGTCTTCATGTGGTGTGTTTCATCCTCTTCCTCTTGTAATCTCTACCACAAGCAGCAACATCTGTACTTTTTTCCAGGATCTCTGGGAGCTCACCTCTATTCCCACGAAGTCCAAGGCTCTGAGACTTAACTTCCAGATTGTGCTGCAGCAAATTAAGCCCTTCAAGGGCCTACAATACTCTACTTTGACCCTAACCATGTCCCCAGTTTGTCATTTATGGATGCTCATTATCCCTTTCTATTTCTGTTCTTCAAACCAGATTTGAAACAAGTATTATTAATTTATAAAGTCTCACATATAGCACTGAGGTTCTTCAGCACTTTGATTTTATTGATTCTTAAGAATCCAATCATTAATTCATTCAAAAGTATTTTCTGTGCACCTCTTCATTCCCAAGAACTTTTGAAGCTTTGGAGATGCATATGCAAAAAAAAGGGGAAGGCTGTGTATTCTTACTGATTTTCCTGTTTATAGGGAAAAAAGTCATTATGGGGAATCACCTGAGTAAGTATCTTTGCATACTTTGACAGGTGCAAAGTATCATAAGGAAAACTGGGAGGAATTATGAGATGCTACAACATAAGCCTGATGTGGTCCTGGGTCACAAGGAAGGCATCCTCAGAAAGGGAAACCTAAGCTGCCATCCAAAGAGAAGTGGGCATGAACCAGGGTATGGCAGAGCAGAACTCCAGTGCAAAGGTCGTGTGGTAGAAAAATACAGGATGTATTTCAGGAGATGAAAGGAGAGGGCAGAGGACAGGTGGGTAAATTGAAGGGGGAGAGGTAAGTCCAGGCCAGGTTTCTTAGACCATTGTCACAATTCAAATCATCATCCTATACACAGTGAGGGAGTTAAGGAAGTATGTTAAGTGGGAAAGGTGGTCATTCACTCCTTTAAAGACATTATCCGAGCCAGGCATGGAAGTGCATGTCTGTAATCCCAGCAGCTCAGGAGGCTGAGACAGGAGGATCACAAGTTCAAAGCCAGCCTTGGCACAAGTGAGGTGCTAAGCAACTCAGTGAGACCCTGTCTCTAAATAAAATACAAATAGGCTGGGGATGTGACTCAGTGCTCAAGTGCCCCTGAGTTCAATCCATAGTACCAAAACAAAACAAAAACAAAACATTATCCAAGTAGCAACTACTAAGTTATAAAATAATTCTTAATTTTGAACAAATGAATGATTCAGTAACACAAAAATGTTTACTATTCGAATTACCTTATACCAGGGCTTCATGAGTTACCAAGAAGGAGGAGATATGTGTGCTGTCTTTCTTAGGCTTACATTCTAGCCAAGAACCATAAATATGTGCCAAAATGACACAGAAAAATGAAGCAAGAATGCAGCTAAGCTAGTGCAAGTGTTTAGAGATGGAATGATAGTTGTAGGAGAGAAGTGATTAATCTTTTTAGACAATAGCCACAGCATTGTTTATTTCCTTTTAAAAAATACAGTATCATTGAGATATAATTCACACCCATGTAATTCACCCATTTAAAATTACAATTCAGTATTTTTTATTACATTCATAAATGCGTGCAGTCAATGCCACCATCCATTTTAGAACATATTTATTGTCTTGAAAAGACATCCTATGTGCTTTAGCTACCCATCTCCATTATCACACTTGAACCCCTCCATAAGCAACCATTAATCTACTTTCTGTCTTATATAGAGTTCTCTATTCTAGACATTTTACATCAATGAAATTATATAATATGTCGTCTATTGTCAATGGCTTCTTTCATCTCTCATGATGTTTTCAAGGTTCATCCATATTGTAGCATGCATCAGTATTTCAGTTCTTTTACTAGTCAAATAATATTCCATTGCATGGTTATACCCTATCCTGTTTATGCATTATTAGATGATGGACATCTGAGTTGTCTCCACTTTTGGCTATTGTGAATAGTCATATACAATATTTGCATATGAAGAGCTATATACACATTTGTTTGAATACTTTGTTTTAAGTTCTTTAGGGTTTATACAAAGAACTGGAGTTGCTGGATTGAATGTTTACTATAATGTTTAATTATTCAAAAAACTTCCAAAATGTTTCCCAAAGTGGCTGTTATCTTGTCCTCAGAAGTATATGCATCTTCTGATTTATCTACCTTCTTGCCAATACCTGCCATTATTTGACTATTTTGGTTATAGCAAACCTGGTGGAAATTAAGAGAGAATTTTGAGACTCTAGAAATTAAGTTTTTTAATTAAATGGTTTGTTATTTTTATTTTTCCAAACAACTATCATCACATTCTTTGAACTGCTTATCTGTTTTCATGATTCTCATCAAATTTAAACAATAATAAACAACAAGCAATAGCAATAAAGGTTATCTTGTTCCAGCAATCATGTATCAATAAATTTTCAAAAGTACATTGGTATGTAAGTCATGATTTTTTTCTTAATGGGAATACTTATTGGTATATAGATAACAATTATTGAATGTTGAAAAGATTCTTTAAAAATCAATGCGAATCCATGCCCTCTCAAGCAGAATCTCATCTACCTTTAGGTTTGGGAGCAAACTTGATATTAGAGTTCAATGACCAATATCTCTGATGAACCTAGATGCAAAAATCCTCAATAAAATTCTGGCGAATCAGATACAAAGGCACATCAAAAAAATTGTGCACCATAATCAAGTAGGATTCATCCCTGGGATGCAAGGATGGTTCAATATACGGAAATCAATAAATGTTATTCACCACATCAATAGACTTAAAGATAAGAACCATATGATCATCTCAATAGACGCAGAAAAAGCATTCGACAAAGTACAGCATCCCTTTATGTTCAAAACATTAGAAAAACTAGGGATAACAGGAACTTACCTCGACATTGTAAAAGCTATCTATGCTAAGCCTCAGGCTAGCATCATTCTCAATGGAGAAAAATTGAAGACATTCCCCCTAAAATCTGGAACAAGACAGGGATGCCCTCTATCACCACTTCTATTCAATATAGTTCTCGAAACACTGGCCAGAGCAATTAGACAGATGAAATAAATTAAAGGCATAAAAATAGGAAAGGAATAACTTAAATTATCACTATTTGCAGAAGACATGATTCTATACCTAGAAGACCCAAAAGGGTCTACAAAAAAACTACTAGAACTAATAAATGAATTCAGCAAAGTGGCAGGATATAAAATCAACACGCATAAATCAAAGGCATTTCTGTATATCAGCGACAAAACTTCTGAAATGGAAATGAGGAAAAACACTCCATTCACAATATCCTCAAAAAAAATAAAATACTTGGGAATCAACCTAACAAAAGAGGTGAAGGATTTATACAATGAAAACTACAAAACCCTAAAAAGAGAAGTAGAAGAAGATCTTAGAAGATGGAAAAATATACCCTGTTCATGGATAGGCAGAACTAACATCATCAAAATGGCGATATTACCAAAAGTTCTCTATAGGTTTAATGCAATGCCAATCAAAATCCGAATGGCATTTCTTGTAGAAATAGATAAAGCAATCATGAAATTCATATGGAAAAATAAAAGACCCAGAATAGCAAAAGCAATTCTAAGCAGGAAGTGTGAATCAGGTGGTATAGCGATACCGGATTTAAAACTATATTACAGAGCAATAGTAACAAAAACAGCATGGTACTGGTACCAAAACAGGCGGGTGGACCAATGGTACAGAATAGAGGACACAGAGACTTATCCACAAAGCTACAACTATCTTATATTTGATAAAGGAGCTAAAAGCATGCAATGGAGGAAGGGTAGCATCTTCAACAAATGGTGTTGGGAAAACTGGAAATCCATATGCAACAAAATGAAACTGAATCCCCTCCTCTCGCCATGCACAAAAGTTAACTCAAAGTGGATCAAGGAGCTAGATATCAAATCAGAGACTCTACGTCTGATAGAAGAAAAAGTTGGCTCCGATCTACGTATTGTGGGGTCGGGCTCCAAATTCCTTAATAGGACACCCATAGCACAAAAGTTAATAACAAGAATCAACAAATGGGACTTACTTAAACTGAAAAGTTTTTTCTCAGCAAGAGAAACAATAAGAGAGGTAAATAGGGAGCCTACATCATGGGAACAAATTTTTACTCCTCACACTTCAGATAGAGCCCTAATATCCAGAATATACAAAGAACTCAAAAAATTAAACAATAAGAAAACAAATAACCCAATCAACAAATGGGCCAAAGACCTGAACAGACACTTCTCAGAGGAGGACATACAATCAATCAACAAGTACATGAAAAAATGCTCACCATCTCTAGCAGTCAGAGAAATGCAAATCAAAACCACCCTAAGATACCATCTCACTCCAGTAAGATTGGCAGCCATTATGAAGTCAAACAACAACAAGTGCTGGCGAGGATGTGGGGAAAAGGGTACTTTTGTACATTGCTGGTGGGACTGCAAACTGGTGAGGCCAATTTGGAAAGCAGTATGGAGATTTCTTGGAAAGCTGGGAATGGAACCACCATTTGACCCAGCTATTGCCCTTCTCGGACTATTCCCTGAAGACCTTAAAAGAGCATACTACAGGGATACTGCTACATCGATGTTCATAGCAGCACAATTCACAATCGCTAGACTGTGGAACCAACCCAGATGCCCTTCAATAGACGAATGGATAAAAAAAAATGTGGCATTTATACACAATGGAGTATTATACAGCACTAAAAACTGACAAAATCATGGAATTTGCAGGGAAATGGATGACACTAGAGCAGATTATGCTTAGTGAAGCTAGCCAATCCCTAAAAAACAAATACCAAATGTTTTCTTTGATATAATGAGAGCAACTAAGAACAAAGCAGGGAGGAAGAGCAGGAAGAAAAGATTAACATTAAACAGATACATGAGGTGGGACGGAAAGGGAGAGAAAAGGGAAATTGCATGGTAATGGAGGGAGATCCTCATTGTTATACAAAATTACATATAAGAGGTTGTGAGGGGAATGGGAAAATAAACAAGGAGAGACATGAATTACAGTAGATGGGGTAGAGAGAGAAGATGGGAGGGGAGGGGAGGGGAGATAGTAGAGGATAGGAAAGGTAGCAGAATACAACAGTTACTAATAGGGCATTATGTAAAAATGTGGATGTGTAACCGACGTGATTCTGCAATCTGTATTTGGGGTAAAATTGGGAGTTCAAAACCCACTTGAATCAAATGTATGAAATATGATATGTCAAGAGCTTTGTAATGTTTTGAACAACCAATAAAAAAAAAAACCACAATCAAAAAAAAAAAAAGAGTTCAATGTCAGAACTTTAGTTATACCAAAGGTCAGATGGCCTCATTCATCAATGGGAAGTTACCTCTGAATCTTAGATAATTCCAAATATAAAGCTGTGCTGTTTCCACTGGTCACAGCCATTTTTACAAGACCACCAGAATCAGAAGTACTAAGTTCACAGTTGCATGAGGATGTCTCAAGGGTTTAGAGTTAGAAGCACTGAACTCAGCTCCCCAGAAGGATGTATCAAGGAGTCATTTCTTGTCTCAGGCTCCTTCAATGTCAAAAAGTCAGATGTATTAGGAAACAGGGATAAGCTATTATCCTGATAATCACTCCGATATACAGTTCTCTATAGAGGGATAATAATGCAATTATTCTCCCAATCCCAGAACCTATATGATAACTAGCAGTAAGATTTTTAAAAGTGTTATTATTGCTTTGTTTACTATTATATTTTTTCATTTTTTTCATCTGCTATCGAATACTTTGGAAGCTGTTTCTGAAACGTCTTTGCTTAGAATAAGCCAAACTCGCTTCAAAAATCATTTTTCACCCAAAAACAGAAGGTTGGGATAGAAGGGGTTCTGCCAATTTGGAAGCAAAGAGGTGCCTGTAAGGCCAGTGAGAAAGACACTCTGCTAATGCAATAAGTGCAGGCCTCCTGAGGGGATGAGGAAGCATTTTCCAGAACTTTTATTTCTTGTGTTAAAGACTTAAACATAAACCTCTGAAAATCCCTGAGAACTAAAATCCTACCTCGCATACATTTCTTTGTGATGCATTTTCCAATTTCCATTTTCTTAACAAAGCCTTGAATTCATTTATTCCACTTTATTAAAACAAAACAAAGTAAAATCTAAAGTCACAGAAGGTAATATAAAAGAAATTGTCCTCCTCTCTACATACTCTCTATTCATATTTGCATCTTTCTTCTTCTGTTTTCGTAAGGGTCTTCCCTGCTTAAAGGAGAAGATCTTTTCCAAAAGCCGATTCCTGGGGGTGGGAGGGTGGTCAGTGGATCTGGGATTTTCTGCTTTGAGGAAGGAATATTATCTTGAGGGAGTAGGAAGACAGAAATGTTTGGCATATATTTGGTATTAAGTGAAAGTTTTTTGCCTAGATGGGGGGATGAATGAATGGCATGAACAAAGTGTGATGGTTAATGTTATCTTTCAGTTTGGCTAGGAAACACTTCTCAAGTATTTGGTCAAATATTATTCTAGGTGTGACTGTGCAGGTATATTTTAGATGAGATTAACATTTAAATTAGTAGACTTTAAGTAAAGCAGATTATCCTCTGTAAGGTGGGTGGGTCTCATTCGATTAATTGAAGGTCTTAATAGGAAAGACTGACCTCCCTTGAACAAGAAGGAGTACTGCCAGCAGGCTGTCCTCTTGAACTGCAACATCACCTCTTCCTTGGATCTCCAGACCACTGGTCTACCTTACAGATTTTGGAATTGCCAGTTTCCATATTCCTATGAGAAAATTCTTTGAAACCAATCTCCTGGCCTCCTTACCTCTCTCTCTTTCACACACAGACACACACACACATGTGCATGCAATAGCACATATGCATGCATGACGCTGGTTCTGTTTCCTTGGAGAATGCTGAGAATAATGCAGTGAATTCAGGAAGACTTTTTTGATGAGTACATGCATCAGTGGTTAGGAATTCTGAGAGTGAAAGGCAGTGAGGGATGTGTGACCCAGGCTGAGTCAAATGCTCAAATTGCATGTGCCAGGGTAAATAGAGCACCCATGGCAGAGGAGGGCAATGATGAGCAACGGAACCAGATGGGCAGAACATCTTCTAGCCAAATACCAACGTACTTTTTCGTGGATGAAATCATGGTATATACAGTGTATGTGGAATTTTGTTTTCTGCTTTTTGTCCTAAAGAACACTGTTAAGCATTTTCTTATTATGTTACAGAAGCTGCAGAATATTTCTAGTAATTATAAAATATTTAATCATTTTCTCTGTTGTTGACATGTTTCTAGTTCAACATTATAGACACTCCTTCATGGAACATCTACATGTACATATATGCTTCTTGATCTCTTATTTCTGTAGGGCAAACAACTGTTAACAAGATTACTAGGTCAAATAATAGACACATTTTATTTTCCAAAAAGAAATAGAAGGCAGGAAGAAGAACAAAAAAGAAGAAAACCCATTATACACAGAAAAACAAAAAGATAGAAGAGGAAAATCTAATAGGTCATTGCTCAGAAAAATTATTAATATGTTAAAAGCTGCCTATTAGAAACCAGATAACCTCAAACTGAATTTCTGAAAAAGTAGTTATAGATGGTTAATGTGGTTTGAAAGAGGAATGCCTAACAGAATGACACAGAAAAACTGAAAGTAAAGATATGGAAAGAATGTGTCCTAATAGGCAGTGAAAACTGTTATAGCAATAATATATAAACAAAATGAAATTACAGGTAAAAAGTGATATTAGAATAGTATTGCTAAAAAAAAATCAGTCAGTCATGCACATGTCCATTCCGAATACTATTGATTTCACATTGTGTATCAAACGATACACAATGTGATATGGAGAATTTAACAATTTCTCATTATAAGTAAATATTTTACTGTACTGTCAGCAATGAACAGCTCAAGCTGAAAAATTGGTAAGAATGTTAAAAATTTGAATAACTGGAATCATGTGAGTTAAAAGACATATGCGAAAGCATTTTCAAGAGAAAAAGGACATATTTATTAAAGCAAATCAACATTCACTATGATTTGACTCCAAAAAGTCCCTACACATCCCAACAATTGATGTAACATATAGTACCATTAGACTTTTAAAATTTTCAAAATGATAGCAAGAAAATACAAGCAAAAATGTATATCTGGAATATTTTGAACAGTAGCTCTAATTATGATTGTTCATAATTAGATGATAATCTTAAAAATACAAATTCATTGGTTAAAGTGAATAACCAGCTAAACTGCATTACCAAACATAAATTTTTGACAATGCAATATTTCATAGAAAAATCAAGTTCAAGGATATATACAGAGGAATCATTTAGGTAAATTCAAAAGTATAAAAGAATATCACATATAATCCATACCTTCAGTTGTTGTATGTAATAAACCTATATAACTTAATATTTAATTTTATGTTAAGAATTACTTATCTGTAGATAATATAATACTTCCATGTAGTCTCTTTTTAGTTAAGTTATATTTATATACTTTATGATATAAATTATCTGATATATAATAATTATTTAATATCAATTTTTATGTTAGTAAAATAAAATTATTACAAAGAAACGATGGTCACTTGCCTTTGTGGAGGGAGGAAGGAAGGAGAATGGAAATAGAAATGGAAGATACCAAAGAGATTTCTACTATACCTCTTATATTGAATTTATTTTAAAAACATAAAATAAATGTAGCCAGATGTTAACAGTTGTTAATTTGAGTGGTGGGTATATAAGTGTGTGTTATATTAATCTTTGTTCTTTTCTGTTTGAAATATTTCATCATGAACCAAAGTTTGAATTATGTGCCAGCTAGAAGTTCATATTTTAGTTTCAATATTTTGGTTTTCTTATTTTTTGTTGTTTAAAAGTTCTTCATGTTTATAATTTCAAACTGGATTCCTTTCATTTTCTTCTAGGTTTATTTATACTTGAAAAGTGACTTGATTTTTAGTCTTACACTCTCGAGGTTTATTCTTTGTTTGCATTCTTACTCCCCTTCTCCTTGATTCCTAAGAGTTTGGTTATGAATATTAAACAAAAAAGAATTATAGAGTCAGCTTTCAGAGGTGGACCTTTTGTGTAAGTCTGCAATACAAATCCAGCCTTATCACTGACTCAATGCACTCTGCATTAAAGACTGATTGCCGTTCAGTGAGTTTTACATAGGTCTTGGGAAAAAACGTTTCATCCTCCTTTTAGTTTTCAATCAAGTAATACACGCGTTTGTTGAATACCTACCATGTGCTCAGCATAGTGCCTTAAATCTGAAGCATTGTGCAGGCCCAAAGAAAGGCAGGCAAGGACTTTTACCGTCTTCAAAAAAAAACTTTTACTGCTTTTGGTTGCCTACAAAATACTATGGTAAGTTAAATGGCTTCCCATAGAAAGGAAAATACAGAGCTGGAAAAAGATAGCAGAACACTGATAATTGCATTTATTTTTATTTTTATTTATTTTTTTGCTGTTGTAGATGGACAAAATGACTTTATTTTATTTATTTTTATGTGGTGCTGAGGATTGAACCCAGCACCTCACACATGCTCACACATGCTAGGCAAACCATCTGTCACTGAGACAACTGCATTTTGAAAGAATGGGAGATATTTTCTCCTCCAAGGGCTAGCTTCAGAGACTCCATTCTTGACTTCCCACAGCATGTTTGGTTTTCCTTCCTAGGGCTCTTAGTTCAGGGCTGGGACTCATAGGCAGTTCATTTTACCCCATTCCTTGTAGCTCTTCACATACCCCTTAATGTGTTATGTGCTTAACTACACAGCTCTGGCCAGTCCTTAGCTCCCGGAGAACTGGGGCTGGTCTGCTTTCTCACTGTCCTCTGGTAGTAGATGAGCACATAAAGACAATGAGCACACATTCAGGAGTGAGTGAGTGAGTGAGTGACATAGTAAACTCTTTGAGGAATATAGCTGCCTCTTTTATGAAATCATCTAACTCTTCTATGAAAATATGGGAAAAATTAATAATACAATATATTATGAAAATATAAACAAATTAATAATTTTATTACAGCATTGATAATATGGATATTTTAGAGATACACGTATCAGAAGATTCCTATCATCATGGAATATTTGTTTTTTTAATCCTCTGTAGACATCTTTAGTGGAGACATGCTTGGGAAAGTAGATTAGAACCCAAACTTTTGATTAAAAAAAAAAAAAAAAAAAAACTGAAAAAAAGAGAGATTGAAAGTATAAACCATGCTGTTTATTAGTCAGCTTTTTGTTACTGTGACAAAATACCTGATAAAAACAACTTAAAGGAGGTAAGGTTTATTTTGACTCATGGTTTAAGAGGCTTCAGTCCACAGTCAGTTGGCTTCATTGTTTTGGGTTTGAGGCTAGGCAGAGCATGATGGTGGAAAGGCATGGTGGAGGAAAGCTGCCCACATAATTGTGGGTGGGAAGCAGAGGGGTGGAGGATAAAGCAGTTGGGGAAAAGATATATCCTTTCAGGACATAGAAACCTAGTTCCTTCAAGGGAAACCTAGTTCCTCCAGTAAACCCCACCTCCTAAAGTTTCTATCACCTTTCTATCAATAGTTCGTTTAATTATGAATCTATCAATGGATTAATCCACTGGTGAGATTAGAATTCTCACGATCAAATCATTTCCTGAAAGCTCTATTGTGAACATTGCTGCATTGAGAACCAAGTCTTCAACATGTGAGCCTTTGGGGGAGTTCCAGATCCAAACAATAATATTCCACCCTGGACCCCAAAGGTTCATCTCAAAATACAAAATGCATTCAATCCATCTCCAAGAGGTCCCATAGTTTTTACGGTTGTAGCAGTGCTCAAAAGTCCAAGTCCCAAATACCCTCTAAGACTCAAGGCCACTTTTAGCTCTGATCCCCTATAAAGATAAAAAAGCAAGTTACATATTTCCAACGTACAATGGCACAGAGAAATCCTACTCGTATTCTAAAAGGAAGAAATAGGGTCATAGAAAAGAGGGATGTGACCAAAGCAAGACCTATGATTAAATCCTGTATCTCCATGTCCAGTCTCTGGGGCATGGGGTGGCAGAATGTGAGCTCCAAAAGCCTTGGGCAGCCCCTCCCCTGTGGCCTTCCCAGTTGCAGCCAACATGGCCTCTTTCTAGGGCTTCTACTACCTGTCTGTGGCTTTCCTCAGAAAGTGTTCCATATTTCTGACATCTCTACCTTCCCGGGTCTCCATTGCACTTTCACAGCTTCACACATGGCCTTACTAGGGGCTGCCTGCAGGGATTCTGACCCTGCCACATGCTGCCTGGCCTTCCAGCCCTTACTTCCATCTAGGTGGAAACTTCCATGATCCCATAACTCTTACATTCTTCATGCCTGCAAAGCTAGCACCATGTGGACAATGCCCAGGTCTGCTGCCTGGGGTGGGGAGCAGTATCTAGGCCCCTGTTAGATCATGGCGTCAGTAGATTCTGAGTGTCTTGGCAGCTGAGAGTAGTGATATGAATCTTGGGGGAAATATTTCTTGGTGGCCTTCTGAGAGCAGGGTGCCCAGAATCTCTCTCTTCTCAAAGTGAGTCTTTCAAATGAGTTTATAATTTTCACTCTTGGACTTGGTTAGGGCTGAGCTCTGGGTGACTAATTCCTAAGATGCCCTTCAGGCACTTTTTCAATTGTCCCAGTGTAAAGAGTGTGACTTCTTTTTAATGGGGCTAATCTCCTGAGCAACCATATCTTCCACAGTTCTGAGTTTACAAGGGCTTCTTTTCTGGCCAAATTGCAAGTTTCCCAAACCTTTCCACTCTTCTATTTCCTCCTTATTCTCACCATAAATATGGCTAAAAGTTATGAGGAATACCCATGCCACAGTCTGAATATTGTGCTGTCTTGAAATTTCTTCTACAAGATTTATATCAATTTAGCTTTATATGAAGTCTCAAATACACCTAGACAAGTTCTTGCCAGAATGCCACATGAATGGCCTCTAGCCAAATTCCCAACAGAGTTCTCCCTTCCTTCTGAATTTTCATGAGCCTAGATTTTCCCTGGCCACATTCTTCTAACATTCTGATCTTCTGAGCTCCCACCAGAATTGCCCATGAAGCTCTGCTTACAACATTTCTAAGGCTTCACAATTGTGCCTCTCCACACTTTTTCAAATCCCTCCTGAAAACCAGCTCCAAAGGCTTCTGAACTACAGGATCAGGTATAGTCATAGCAATGACCCCACTTCTCAGGATCAATTTTTCAGAGTTAGTCAGATGTTCATCACTTTGACCAAATACCTGAGAAAAACAATGTAAAGCAGGAAAGATTGATTTTTGGCTCACCATTTCAGAGATTTCTATCTATGGTTGGCTGGCTACATTGCTTTGGTAGTAAGGCAAGGCAGAATATCATGACAGAAGTGCATGGCAGAGGAAAGGTGATCATTTTATGGTGGTTGGGAAGCAGAGAGTGAGAGCTAGAGTCAGAGCCATTGAGAAAGTAAGAAAGAGGGTGGAGGGTAAGGAATCAGAGATAAGTTAAACCCTTCCAATACAGTGCATGTCATAGTGACCTACTTCCTCCAAGTAGGCCCGACCTCCCACAGTTTCCACTACTTCCTGTAGTCCATTCAATTATGAATCATTGAATGGATTAATCCACTGATGAAGTTTGAGTCTCATGATTCAATAATTTCCTGAAAACCCCACCTCTGAACATTGTGGTGTAAATGACCAAGCCTTCAACAAATGCAAGGCAAGTGGGGGTGGGGGGGACACTCCAGATCCAAATTATAACATTCAGTCTGCAAACAATTTAGGAAGATTTCAAAATGTCATTTTATTGTGAAAATTCCAAGCAGTGAAGACCCGACATTCATCCTCAGGTGATCAAGATGGTGCTGGCTATGGTATAGGTGAGTGATGGAGATGTGCTATTCCTTGTCTTAAAGCTACAGGTTTCTCTTCCATTTAGTCACTCTATGGTCTAGGGCCAAATTTTCCACTTTTTCAGAGTCTACCCCAACTTCTAGAACAAATTTCTCCCACTGCTAGTCCTTCCAACTCCATCTATTCTCCCAGTCACAACGTTCACCTCATCTTGGTGATGAATTGATTGATTGTTGACAGTTTGGGAGTGTCATAGGGCAGGACCATGTCTACTTAGGTCACTGTTTTATTACCAGATCCTGAAATATAATTTCATAATTATCACATAATTTTCAGGGAATGATGGAAGGTGGGTAGATGGGTAGATGGATGGATGGATAAATGGTCAATGGATGAACATGGCAGAATGTAAGTGACTACGAGTCATACTATGATGGTGGTAATTTTGAATATGATTTTAATTTTAATTTGTGAATAAGAAAATTATGATTTTTTAGAACTTTAACTACTGTTAGAAACATATTGATTATGACATCTCCCAAAGCCGATTTCAACATACTATTGGGTTTCAGAGTGAGTCACTGGAGTTAATAAGTAGTCTCTAAATGTAATTAAATAATGCTTGCTCATCTATGTAGAAGTTGTTTGGACATATATATTTATTATTCATTTATATTATACACATGCATGTAATTATATACTTTAGTATCAGTACATTGTCCATTATAAAATGCAGAAATAATTTTAAAATAAAGTGAAATAATGACGAAATAGAAGTTCCCTTGAAACTCTGGTGGATTTGTTTATGCCTTGGTTTTGGGTGTTTTTTACTCTTTGAGGCCAGTGCTTTGGAGATGGGATAGGGTGGGGCAGAGAAACCTGTTTTAGATTATTGCCTCTTAAACCTCACTATTTACAAAAATTCCCTTCAGAATATGACAAAATGCAAATCTTGGGGCCCCAAACCTTACTGCCTAGAGATTCTACTTAAGTAGATCTGGAACAGAGTCGATGGTTGGCATTTCCTTCTAGCTGTGGGTAATGGTTTTGCTGCTTTTTTATGTACTGCATTTTCAGTAAATCAGTTTTAGAATGGTGCTCTCCAAATTTCTGTGCACAGTCAAATCCTTTGAGGTAGGTGAAACACAGGATGTGAGGCAGTTGGTTTGGGGGAAGCCCAGGTGAGGCCCTGACTGCCAGTTTTGAGTAGACTAGGTGTCCCGAGGTCAGTTGCCAGCTGAATTTTGAGCTGTTAGTGGGTTTGCCTGCACACAGAGCAAAGCCAGAGAAATGGAGATTGCTTTTATTGGAGAGAAATCATTGCTAACATGACACCTCTTGGAGCTCTGTTGTCTGCCCTTTGCTCCTTTGTGATTTCTCTGGAGAATTTTGGTTTTACTGTGATCTTGAGTTGAAGGACAATTATGAGTAAAAGACTTTGAGAGGAAATATTATAGTTATTTTTTTCTAAATGTCTTTAACAATGACCAAATAATTTATTTTCCTCCTGAGTTTAAAATATTTATACAGGAATGATTTTCTTGAAAGGTCCGAAATAACTTTTTACCTTGCATTTACCTGATTCTTGAGCAATGGCTAGTGAGAAAATATTACTCTTAGAGATTATAGAAATTCTCAGATCAGCTTTCATATGATGGTATTTAATATCATATATTATTTTAATAGAATATTGCATAGAACTAAAAAATTATGAGAGCTTGATACCAACCCACGTTTCTAAAATCAAGTAATATTACTTAAATGTAAGCTTATATTTTGACCCCACAATTTTATTTATATGAGAGAGGTAGGAAGAAAATTATTTGATTGTAATGTGCTTTCAGCACTTTTAAGGTTAGAAAAGAAGGTTTAGACTTAAGAAGATCCTAAAAATCTCTTAGTTTTTGGTTCTGAAGAAGTAAGTTTGCTGACTACGATGATTCTTGTGGAGAATATGAGGCTTGGTGTTTAGTCTGTGGACACTAAGATTAGGGTCTTATTAGCTCTTCTTGAATGGAGGAAATATCTGGACCATGAACCAGGAGCTTCTTATGGTAAGGATCAGTGCCTGGGATGAGTTCTAGGACAGTACTGCACTTTCCGGTCACCTGGGAGTTATTTTTGGATGCTCTAGCCATTCCTAGACCATGTAAATCAGAATCTCTGCAGGTTGTGGCATGTGCATCAGTGTTCTCTAAAGTTCTGGGGTGATTCTAAGGTATAATTAGGGCTGAGAGACAGTGGAGGAGAGGTCTGGGACCTCTTTCACATCTCAAAGTCACTCTGTCGTCCCCTGGATCATGGGTCCAGCTCTGAACCACATCTGTGGATAGGTTTGCTATCGCTCCCTTTCCCTGCCATTCTATGTTGTTCTTATCCAAAAATTAAATACATCCAGAGTCTCCTTTGGCCTAGTCTTTCACTTGAAAGCATATTTTTCATAATTTCCTACTAATTAGGATCCATGTTAGAATTTTTGGTTTATTTGTTCTTAAATCCACTTCTCATGGGTTGAAACTAAATCTTTTAATCATTACTTTTTCCTAGGAAGATACTGAATTAATGAATCTTCTCTTTTAATTATCCATAGTACCCCCGGTCTAATTTGGTGCTGGCACATAGAAAGTACTCAGTAAATATTTATCAAATTTTTAACTGTAATGTTCAACACTTTCTGAATCTTGTGGACATAAGCTCCCACACATCTAAAGTCCATTTCCTTGGTTGATTAGCAATCATCATTGCCTTGGTGTAGACTGTCATCTATTTTGCTTCCATCTGCTTGCCCCCAACAGTTAAATCCCTTTTCATGATGGACTAGTGTGGGCTCCATCTCCTCTTCCCAACCTGTACTGTACAAAGTGATATTTTAAAATTATTTTCTTCCATTGTTATTCTGATTCTTGTCACATTGTTGATACTTACACAACATAAACCTTTTAAAAAAAAATACAAAAATAAAAAGACTATTGTATTATCCCAGGAACTACCTTTCCATTCACATGAATACATCTTTTGGCTTACTGTTTTACAAGTTCTGTATTTATAGTCTATTCCTTATTACACTGACTGGCTGGTGTTGGGGGTCTTTTTGTACAGGGTATCTCCTAGGAAATTATTGTTGGTATTTGGGAAAACGGTTTTTACAACCGCTTTTAGTTTTGATTATATACATATCATTTGTAAGAAGTAAAATTCTGTCCTTTGCTTCCTAAAATCTAAGCCTGTTATTTGTTTTGTTGTAACTTTAAGAATACTGATTGCAGCAAGAAAAAGTTTCCTTTGGTTTTGAATTTGCTGACATGCCTCTACTGTTTCATCATTAAGAATAATTCTGGCCCCTGAATGGAGACAGACTCTTTATAATGTTAAATAAACATTCTTTGTTTTGGTTTCACCATGTTTAGGAAATGTTAAATAAAAATTAATGTTGAATATGTAGTATGTAATGTATTGCACCTGTCAACATAAACATATAATAGTTTCATCTATTAATGTGAAAAATTATATCTTTAAATATACCTTGCACTCCTTAAATGAATACTACTTAGTTTAATACATTATTCTTATAATATACTATTACATTATGTTTTATTTTATTTTTTGAGGTGCTGGGGATTGAGCCCAGGGCTTTGTGCATGCGAGGCAAGCACTTTACCAGCTGAGCTATATCCCAGCCCCTTGATTATGTTTTATATATCATTTATATAGCATTTTTTGCCCTTATATTTATGTGTAGTTCTCTTGTCTTTGCTCTTTTTGTTATATGTTGGTAAGACCATGGGCTCTACCCATATACATGCAGCCACTCCTGCCACATAAATGAATTATAATTCCCTAAATGGGTGCTGTTGTTGCAGGGTTTACTGGCTTTCTGCATGCTATTCTCCCTTGTATTCCTTCCTTTCCCTGTTTGCCTTTCAAACTGATGCAAGATGATTATTGGTCCTCTCTTCATTGAAGTTTTCTCGGATACGCTGTCCACATCCCCAACTTGGTTGATCATCCCCCCTCCGCTGTCTCAGTATTGTTTTCATGTCTCTATTATAATATTGTTTATCTTGAAAAACATATTAAAATCATATTGAAATTTTTTTTTCCATCTGTTTCTCTATTTTAAGTCTTTGAAGGTGGAGATTTTGAATTCTCATCTTTATACCACTGGGAGTTCCCAGCACGGCGCATCCTTGTAGTAGGTGCTCAGTCAATGCTGGTTGGAGGAATGAAAGACTGGAGGGAACTCATCCCTAGATTTCCTGTGCCCTACTGCTGATCTTCCTGGGGTACTATAATTGGTCCCAGCATAATAGGGAGAAATAGCACATTCTCTCTTAGTTGTGTTTCTTTAAAATGGCCTGCCTGCCTGTGTAGAACCCCAAACCATGTATTTGAATTATTCCCTCTATTGCATTGCTTAATATGCCATCATGGTGTCAGGATGATTTATTTAGATATAATGAAGGACAGGATGGTAGGAAAAACAGGGCTCATTTTTTTCCACAGATTTCCTTTTATCATTAAAAAGTGTCCAGTAAGTGGGAGTGGGAGAATTCCCCATTCCACACTTGTCAACTGAACACCTTGTATGTGCTTGTGCTGGAAATTCAGCAAGAAATTAGACAATGCTTTTCATAATGGTCACATTCAAGTTGGAAAGTGGGACCAAAATTAAACTATCAGTCAACTAAATAGGTAAATTTCTAATTTGGGAGAGAATGATGGAGTAGGGACAAAGGATTACTTGAGAAACAAACTTGCATTCAAGGATGGAACACCTGAGGAAGAGGTATTGGTTTGAGAGGAGAGCCACTCCTTCCCCAGTATTCTGGAAGATTGTTCCAGGCAGAGGTAGCAGTGAGCTTGGCATGTTTAAGGAAGAGCAGAAAGACCAACCTGGCTTAAAGGTAGTGGACTGAGTCTGCTAAATAGAGATGAAATTATAAAGTAGGAAGAGCTTAGATCATCTGGGGGCTTGAGGAACATGATTAGAGTTTAGTTAGATTGTGTTTCAAATGTGATAAGATATTTCAGGAAACCTTTGATTAGAGGAGTGTTATGATGTATACATTTAAAAGTACATGTAGGGATTGAAGAGGTTTTTTTTTTTGTTGTTGTTGTTGTTGTCTAATAAATAGATGCCCCAAAATATTTAACGGACTGTTATGTCCTCGGGAAGGCATATGATGATGTCCATGCTATAGATGGAAATACACAGGTGAGAAATTATAACTTTTCACTGTTTTTTTTCTCTCTGTTTCCTCCTATCTTCTTCCCCAGTGCATGACTTTCAACCATTAACATTGTATGGTCCATTCATTATTCTTACTTTCTAAATCTTGTTCCACGTAATACCCCTTATCAATCCTCACAGCATCATTAACTGCCCCAGCATTATCTAGTGATGTTGCTGGAATTTTATATACCTGGAATGATAGAAAGCAGCTTCAAGGTTTTTTTTTCTTTTTAAAAGACCAAATTGCATCCTATGATTGACTGAGCCGCATCATTATGAGCCATTATAAAACAGTAGACAGCCCAGAGGTACTTGCAAAGGTAGCAGTGAAACAAAGCAAGCTTTAAATTGATTTAGCAAAACACTTAGTTACCATTTTATGGTAGGCAAAACAATAATAAATCTTAAAGGAGGAATCATTCCAGGACATTAAGAAAAATAAAACCAGCATAAACTCATTGGTTGCTGTCAGCATTTGTTTTTATGGTTTTTATGAATGTTTATAAGAGACAATGAGAGAACTTCTTTGTGGCTTTTGGCTGAAGTTCGGAGCACATCATTAGGGATACTCATCACATGTAGGGATGTCTGTAGTTGTGGTGTTAACTTTGTCTTGCAAAGAACCACATTTTGTTTACAGGACGATAAGGAAAGAACACTCTTGGTTCAACCACATCCCGCCTCTGCAAAATATCTGTTAAACATTTTTTACCTGGGTGTAGTGTTGTGCTGGAATTGGCTTGACTGGCTCTGTAAAGCCAATTGTTAGAATCTCTTTATGACTCTGTGTTCAGTTGTCAGTGATGTCACATTTGTGTTCAAAACCAGCCACACTGGCCAGGAGTGATGGTGCATGACTGTAATCCCAGCAGCTCGGGAGGCTGAGGCAGGAGGATTTTGAATTCAAAGCCAGTCTCAGCAACTTAGCAAGGCTCTAAGCAACTTAGCCAGACCCTGTTTCTAAATAAAATATATATTTTTTTAAAAAGCGGGTTGAGGAGGTTAAGTGCTCTTGGGTTCAATCTCCAGTACCAATAAATAAATAAAATAAACAGAACAAAAATTAGCCACTCTATTTGTGCAACAGAAATAGGCATGTGATACAAGTCAGGGGTACTCTTTCCTCACCTCAACCCCAAGAACTGGTTGCCTAGGATTGACCACCTCACCCTGTCTGGCTGTACCACTAGCTGTATCTCATGTTTAAATTCAATTCGCCCTCTGTGCTCCTGCTCCTCTCCACCTATCAGCTCCTCCTCCTGCATTCCTCCCATTTATTAGTTGACTTTAAACTTTAAATGTTCAAATCTCCAGATGCATATTTGATCCTTTCTTTTTACCCCAATGTGAGATCCTTTTGCAAACTCTACAGATGCTTTCTCTCATCTTGTGTGTTTTATGTCTCTTCTTGATTTCTGCTGGTGTTCCCAAAGGTAGGTTCCTGTTGCATCTTTTCTATCTTGTAATCTGGTCATTAACTGCTTAATTTTGATCTACTCCCCCAGCTCCATCTTTTTCGACCCATGTAACACACTACTATCAGCTGGCTTTCCTGAGGTATGTTTTGCTCACATCCTCAATGGCTCCCCCTGATCTCCCACAGAATGTCTGAGCTTCCTAGCTTGGCCTACAAGGGAGTCCATGATATGAACACAGCTGGCCTTTCCAGTTGATTTTCCAGGACTTATCTTTCCCTTCCTGATAATCGCAGATCCCCAGAAGCAACATGTGGCACCTCAAATGTTTACCTAATGTATGAGTTTTTCCTTTCTTTTTGCCTGGGCAAAACTTATTCTTTGTTTTGAGATGAAACTTGAAATGAACCTTTGTCCTTGAAATCTTTTCTAACTTTTTCCTCCCTCCCTGACCCCTTGCCAGAAAATCTCTAGATTTCCTTGAATTCCCTTGGTAATACTGCCTTTTATAACACTCGCCATTTTCCTCCTTCTGTCATAATTTATGTTAGCATGTTGTGGAACTTGGAGTAGGAACCCTGTCTTACTCAATGTTGCCTCTTCCTTGGAGGCAAGCACAACGCTTTGCTCAGTAAGATTTGTTGAAAGAATAAATAAAAGGAAACGAAGGTTTATGCTTAGGTGGAACATCCTTTAACTGCTTGATGTAAAGGAAATTAAAGCACAGGAAGTAAAAAATGACATAATGGGAACATTTCTGGAAGTGCCCCAAAAGTTTAACTTCTAAGTAGAACACTTTTCATTTTATGTAATATATATGAAGAGGATGTCATATGGGAGCTGAAATAGAATAAGATGATTCCACAATATAACAGAAGGCAGAATCTGAACAAATGGGTGGAAGTTACAGAACTCATTTTCATTTAATATATAAGACAACTTCCTGAGAGATAGACGCTGGAATTGTCTATCACAGGAATGAGATTCCTAAAAAGCTACTGAGCTCCTATCACAGACGCGATGCAGATGTATGACCATCTGTCAGGAGTGTTATAAAAGGAATTCCTGCAAGGAATAGATGTTCTCTAAGGTCTTTTCAGACTATGATTCTATAATTCTGTGACTGTTTTAGAGTCATCAAGCCCACTGTGCATCATAAACCAAGGTGTGTTGCCATGATCATCGCTGCGAAGGCTTTCACTCTATAGTGGGGACATTAAAATATTCAGAAATAAGACATCTATGAAGGTGACCCATAGCTCTCCCCAAAAACTATTTTCTAAATTTCAGGTCCTCTGCTTTAGAGAAAAAAAAATATACCATTACTACTTTTAGATTACAAAATTAGGAGCTATAGAATCGGTTGTATTATCATTTTCTCCATAGGTGCTAAGAAAAATTTCTCCAGCACTAAATTTCTCCTGATTAACACTCTGGCTCAGTTTTGTTTCGTTTCATCTGCCCTGAGTTTCCAAGGGCAAGAGAAGGAGATGGGGAGTGTGGAGAGGATTCTTAGACTCTAGAGGCATTAGTCTTGCTTCTTGTTTGGAATCTTTCCTCACCTGGAAACACCATTTGCAAATTTCATTCATTCCTGTCTGCTTCTTTGCTAGTTTTTCTCATTGGGACCTTGCTCTTCCTTCCCAACTGCTGATCTGGAAGTTGACCTTGATTTTTTTTTTACCCTTTCCTCTGCTATGTCTTATATAAGCATAGGAACTTTGATGTTTTCCTTTTCTCAGGAATTTGACCTTGGCCACTATAGGTGACTAGAAGGGCAATCTTTGCCTACATCCTTCTCCCCACCCTCTTCTGATTTCTGTATGCCATTACCAATTACCTAATCATCTTGTTAGCTTCAAAATCTACATCTTCTGTTGGATGTTTTCCTCTTGGTGCAAAACACATTCAAGTTTTCTTTCACAAAATCTTTGAATTATCCCCTCATTTCTCTGCTCTTCACGGCCAACCTACTGACAAATGGTTTTTACTCAATGTTTTGCTTTTTTCCCACCCTTAACACACTGATGATTTTTGTGACTCCCAACCTCTATGAAATGATTCCTGCAAAGGCCACCGCTGACCACCTGGTTGTATAAACCAGTTTTTAGACCTCCCTTCCCAGGTCTCTTAGTAGTGGTTGAATCCCTGGGATGCTCAATTCTCCTTGACTTTTCTCAGGCTTTTTAACCATTAGATTCTTGCTTTTATTTTAGTAGTCACTTTAACTGCTCTAAAAATTAATGCATTCAAAAAACATTAAGTATCAATTAAGTATCGATTCTAGCCCAGGCGCATCACCAGGGCTGGGAAAACTGGTGAACCAAACTGCTCGCCCAGAGCCCTGGGGCCCTGAGCACTTCGGAGCTATCAATCACATAAGGACACAGTTGCAGGCTGCCATAAGAGCTGTGTAAGCACTCCAGAAGAAGGTTTTAAAACCACTCCAACTAGTTGGGGATCTTAGAAGCCTCCCCTGAGAAAGCTCTTGAGCTTCATGTTGAAGAAGTAGGGTTTAACCATGAGAATGGAATGGAAGAACATTCCAGGTAGAAATGTTTTGTAGAGGAGAGACCCCCCACCCAATTTTGAGTGCTGATCTTGCTACTTGTTAACAGTGTGATGTTAACAAAAAGTTGCTTGATGTCTTTGGGTGTGTGTTCTAGGGATTCAAAGGCACTATTCTCCCAAGTTGCTTATGCAAAACAGGCCTCAGACCTCTCTGGTGATTATCAGAGGTTGCTCCCATCCTAGCAGGGTGGGACAGCTGGCATGGAGGCCACAGAGCTGTGGTGTTTATGATTTGGCTTTGGGGAGCGTCTGGTGGCATTTGAGAACGGCGGCATGCCAGCTTCCACAGTTGGGGTGGGGTGGGGTCTCTCAGGATGCAGAGCTCCTGGCGTGGGTCCAGCAGACTGAGTTACCCTGTGCAGCCGAGGCTGCACAGAACACAGGCTGTGAAAAGGCACTTCCTTGTGCGGCAACTGGATGTGAACCCTGGTTTATTTTGGAGTCAAAAAGCATGGCGGATGCTTGATGAAAGGCCCCCGGCATCCGAAAAAGTTCACCACCGCATCCTCCTGCCAGGCAGCCACCGCTGCCGCCCTTTTATTAATGCACGCCATGGAGGATTTGTGCCTTTGCCCGTTTGTGGGACTTGGCAGCCAGCCAGTGCCTAATGTGAAAAAGGCCCGTGGAAGGACCAGCCCTTTGAAGCAGAGGCTGGTAGCAGGGCTGCGTGTGGCTGGGGTGTGTCTTCAGATGTTGGATGCCTTCAGTCTCACAGATGTCCCCACAGCCGCTTGTGACTGCACACTCCTATTCCACCCTCCGTGGAGGCAGCCTCCACCAACAGAGCCAGACTTGTGATGGCTCTACTGTGCCACAAAGGCAAGATTTCACAGACAACCGCTGGTGCTTGGAGGCCCAGAGAATTGAGAGAGTAGTATGACAGCGTAGAATGAGAGAAAAAAAGAAGACAAAGTCCCACTGCACACCCCTCCCACCCTGAACTTCAACTGAGGTAAAAGTGGGGAGTCTCTTTCTTTCTCGAAAGTTCCTGCCTTATCTGGTCCCTAGCCATCATTTCCATTTTTGACTGTGGATATATTTCTCTCTTTAGGGATTGGTGTTAGTAGGGGGACACAATATAACTTCATTTACATTTTCTGAGAAAGATACGGGAAAGATTAGCCAAGGAAAGGAGGTTAAAGAGGGTGAAATAATGTTCTCAAGGTTACACAGCTGGACTTTAACCCAGATGTGGTAATTTCTTTCTTACCTGGCACACTCTTCTAATAGATGGTCCTTTTCTAATAGATGGTCACCCAGGACCAGAGATGGGCAGCTACTGCCCCCAAGTTTAAGGAGACGCTTGTTCACAAGTGCCAGCCCTGTAGTGAGAGGGACCCAGGAGTCATGCTCCCTTAACTATTGTGCCTAGGATACCTTTTATCTGTTGCCTGGCCCAGTCCTTCACTGCAAAGACCCCAGGGGAGGAGGAGGGAAACTGAGAATTGAGTTGATCACCAGCTGCCAATGATGTAATCTGTCATGTCTAAATTAATGGACCCTCCAAAAACCTCAGAAAGGACAGAATTCTGAGAGCTTTCAGGTTGAACATGTAGAGGTTCCTGGAAGATGGACTGTTGGGGAGGGCATAGAGCTTGGCTCCCTTCCCCTAGTGTCTTGCTCTATGTATCTCTTCCACCTAGCTGTTCATCTGAATCCTTCCTCATATCCCTTATAATGGACTGGCGATCCTAAGTGAAGTGCTCCTCTAAGTTCTGTGAGCCACTCTAGCGAATTAATTGAATCCAAGGAAGGTGTGTTAGAAATCTGATTTATGGCCACAGTTAGGAGTACAGGTAAAACAACTCAGGGTTTGTGATTGGCATCAGGAGTGGGGGACAGTGCTTGGGAGTGAGCCCTAAACCTGTGGGGTTTGAGTCTACTTCTAGGTAGATAATGTCAGAACTGAAGTGGATTAGAGGACATCTAGCTGGTGTCCACTGGAGAGCTGGGGGGAAATCCCCACATCAAGGCCAGAAGTGTTCTCTGCTGAGTGAATGTGTGGGAACAGAAAAAGCAGTTGGGCTTTCCTTTTGCTCATGACATAGAATGCCTCTCTTCTGCTGGGTGAAGAGTTTTGTTACTCTTTATATTTGAGATTCGTTTCACAAACTAAAATATACAAAGCTCAATGCATGTCTAGGTAAAATAAGACTTCCCAAAAATAGATGGAGAGTTTAAGCTTCTCGTTCTCATGCTGCCCCTCACTCTACCCTTTGCAGAAGTCAAGCCTCAGAGACTGTGACCCTTGGCAGGCACCAGGAGCACAGGGGGGTTAGTTCATCAGCCTTACCATTGCTTTACAGTGAGGGTGACAGTGATGAATTAAACATGAATTTAAGATAAAAGTGATTGATTTTTCTGCCAAACAGCCATTTTTATGTTCTCTTTTATCATCCAGCCTCCAAAAAAGTGAGGAGTCTTCTGATTTAGAATTACTGTTACTTGGTGTTCTACCTCTTGGCCACTAGAGGGGAGTAGTGACCAGGCTTCCTTCTCTGGCTGCCTTGTGAAATGGTCTTTCAAGATCTGCCTGGCTCTGCCAAGATCCAGCCCAAACTGAAATAATTAGCAGTTATCTCAAGAAGAGTGACAATTTGGCAAATGTCTGTCAACCATAGTCAGTTTTTCCTCTGTGGAGCCGGTGTTTCATATCCAACCAAAGGCACTTTATCTTCTCAATAAGGTTATTTCTGACGGCATCACTGGTCATACAGGTTGAACATCCCTAATCTGAAAAAATATAAAATTTTAAGTGCTCCAAAATTCTAAACATTTTATGTGCCAACATGATGCCACAAATGAAAAATTTTACATCTGACCTCACAGGACAGGTTGTAGTTAAAACATAGGTGCACTAAAGATATTTTATAAAATTACCTTCAGGCCATGTGTAAAAGGCATATATGAAAAAAAATTAATTTCATGTTTATACTTGAGTCACATACCCAAGAATATTTTATTATGTATATGTAAATATTCCAAAATCTGAAAAATATTTTAAAAATTACACTCCAAAACACTTCTGATCCCAGGCATTTTGGACGAGAGATACTCAATCTGGATAGTGTCTGGTTTTAGCCCTTTAAGTTGTAGCCTCAGGCATGGAGGAATAGAATTCTGCAAAAAATATTCTGAGATGCAAGAAAACTTAACTCTGGGCATGGGTATCCTAGTTACCTAAAAATAATTCATAGCTTCAGAAGCAGGTCAGATGCTAATGGCCAATTTTGAAACTCCTATGTCTTGCCAGGTTTCTGCTGTACAGGTAATGCCATTCATCACCTGAGGAGTGTTATGCAGATTTAAAAAGTCAATATTTTACAGCATCTGGAGTCTAAATTAGGTAACATTGTTTGACCATGCATGACTAGGCAATGCATATAAGGAAGTGAAATGTATATAAGAGTGCAGGAAATTGGAGGGTCCACTATAAAATGTATCTAAATAATTTGGTAAATTTTTTCTTATTAATTTATTTGTTGGATTTTCATCTTTGTCAAGGTGTGAATGGAGCAGGTTACAGGGAAGGAAGGAGACAGCACAAAGTTGAGCAGGGGTGCTCAGGGATATAACCAAGGGGCAGGGTCATCAAGGGCAGCAGCACAGTGATTGGTTGATGCTTCATGGCTCCAGTAGACCTGAGAGAGAAGATTGAGATGATGATGATTTGAATCAAGCTACTCTACAGAGAAAATGCCCCTGTCCTCCCAGGTGTTCGGGAAGAGACTGCATTGCTAGCTGTCAGGTTTTTTTTTTTTTTTTTTTTTTTTTTTTGCTTTGTTTTTGTTTTTTTGATATTGAGATGTTGACCACATGGCTATCAAATCTAAGATCTGGTGATTTTGAAACTCTGGGTTTTTACTCAGTCTCATTCCTTTGTCTGGATTTTCCTTTTCCTTTTTCTCTAACCATGCAAAATTCCACAGAGCCTTAAGACCCAGCTCATGTGTCTCCTGTTGTGAAGCCTTCTGGCCACCCTGCTGCCCCGTGGAGTTAGTCCTCAGTGTTCCATTGGATGGTTTCCTGTCCTGATAGTGCCTTGGTCCTTTGGAGTTTGGCTTTTAATATCTGCACAATCTCTCTTTCTAAGTGGAGCCTACCTCTATTAGTTCCTGTGCCTTTCTCACTTCCTGGAGCAAACAGTTCTCCTAGAATCCCTTCTTTTCACTTAGGAGTAGCTAAAAGTCTAGCTTTGGTGGAGAAAATAATTTGGTGAGGCTGGGTGGAGGATAAGTTCCTTGCTGTAACCAGATGAACAGGCGGACTCCCATCCCAGTAGTCTCCTTCCCTGTCCCTCAGATCAATCTATGAAATGGAAGTGTGAATAGAGGAGCCTGGACTTGCTGTACTGTCCTAGCAACCCCAGGCAGCCATAGCACCCAGAATATTCTCACCAATATTTGAATCACAATGGACAAATACCACAGTGGTGCCAAATTATAGCTGGCCCAGGAAGGACCTGGAGGCAGCAGCAGAAACTGGCTCTGTGGGCTTGCTCCTGCCTGTTCATCAACATCAACAAAACAACCTCAGGGTTCACATTATTGAATCTGCTGCCCTGTTTTTCATATTGGAGTGTTATTTATTTATTTTTTGCAATGGAGGTATAAAAGCGAATGTACGAAGATGTCTGTGTAGTCTTGAGGAGTGCAAAGTAGTTGCTACCTGGGTGAGATTTGTTGTTGTTGTTGGTATAATGTGACATGGATGGGCCTTCTGACCTTGTCTACTGCCTCCAGTACTTTCTCTACAATTCAGATTAGGGGAGTCAGGACAGAATTTCAAGGGTTAAAGTAGAAGCGAAGCTTTAGTCTCATGAGAGCTGACCTGCTTAGCCTGGTCTGTGGCCCATCTCTTCTGCCTGCCCCTTCCCTTAGGTGCTCAGACATCAACAGACCTGAGATGCCTTTACTTGCTTCCGTGAACTTCTTGGATATGTGGAATGGGAAAGCCATATGACCACAAGGTGGTTTTCCAGTTCTCTTCCTCCTGCTGCTCAGTTCTGCCCTGATCCTATTGTTGTTCTCAGGGAAGCTGGCCTCCAGATTGGCCAGCGTAGTCAGCCAAAGACCCTTTCTGGTAGCAGAGGGGAAAGCCAGAGCTCTGGATTTCTGGCTCCCACATGGCACTGGTTGTTGTCACTCCTTGCTTGCCCTACAGTTTTCCCAGAAGCAGAGCAGAGAGTTCTCAATGGTGAACACATCTGTCTTTCAAAGCTGTGTCTAGGAAGCAGAGGCACTTGCCTCTTTTTGACAGAAGTGGCCCTTGTGCCAGAGAGAGCAGAGGGAAAACCACTTGGCTTTGCTGTTGCTAGGAAGCAGAAACATGTTTGATGTTTTGATTTTAGCAGTATTGGAGACTTGCCTTTTTAATAACACGAAGAGCTATAGGTATTTTGTACAATATTGAACGGGTACTTTTCTGGAAATGTGTCATTAAAGCAGAATTCTCTCATCAAATCCCTTTCTCTAGCAGTCATTAAAAAAATAAAAAACTGGGATAGGAGAGTGTATGTACAAAAAGTTCAAAAGGGAAATGACAGTAGAACAGATGCTTGTAGGAGAAGCTTATTTCAGGGGTTTCTGTGGTCAGCAGCCCCCACAGCCATGGCCATGTTAGGCAGTGGCCAGGGAATGGGGACAGGGACAGAATTCATGTTCTTCAGGTATCCATGTGCAGCTCCCCAATCCTGTGAGCTGCCAAAGATTATCAGGCCATGCTCACCCACTCTTATGATTCACCAGATATTTACTGGACTACATGTTTGAGGCACTCTGGGTTGGATGAGCCAGACACAGTCCCTACTCCCAACAGAGAAAGAGGTGATTGCGGACAAAGGGTCTGTGCAGAGTGTGGGGGATGTGAGATCCAATAGGAGAGTGGCTACACTTTTGTGGGCCAGTGGGTGAGCTCCTCTGAGGAATTTGGACTGAGTCTGAAAGGATAGTTTTCAGATTTTCCCATGGAAAAGAAAAGGAAGCACATTTCAGGTAAGACCAGCAAGGTGTAAGGAAGCTGGAGGGTTGCTGAGACACTTCCTAAGACTTGGTGAATGAATGGATGGAGGAAAAAGGATGGAGTTAGAAAAGTCTATTGAAGTCTAGGTTGCAGGGACCTTGAATTTGATGCTAGGGACATTTGAACTTTCTCTTAGGTGGCCATTCAGAAGGCAGGAGTGAACTTGATCCTGATCTCAGGACACCTCTGAATCCTTGTTGGAGTTCAGGAGTGGTTTCCTGAATCTGATGGAGCTGAACACTCAACAGCACCATCTGAGAATCTTCTGTGATGACAGAAATGTTCTAAATCAACACCGTCCAACACAGTGTCCAGTGAACATTTGGTGTGAGGCTAGTGTGACTGAGGAACTGAATTTGTAATTTTATTTAATTATAATTAATTAATTTAATTTAAATAGCCATGTGTGGCCAGGGGTTACTATTTTAGGGCTTTGCAGGAGGCAGTGGTAGTAGATTGAAGGGGGAAAATGAGTGGCAAAGTTTCCCCTGGAGAGGGATTGTCATCTATTGGATTTCAGGGAGGGAACTGACCCTGGTTCTGATACTGTTACTGTGCTGTGGAGGAAAGGGTTAAAACATGTCTTCAAGGAGTCCTTGAAACACCACACACATACACACACACACACACACACACACACACGGCAATAGCCAATGTGTGACAAAGTGCGGGCCTGCAGGGCACCAGCTCACTGGGACCTGAAATTGCTCTTGGCATCCTCTTGCCATCTGGCTGCACTGAGCAGCTGTGTGGACCATGTAGAGGAGGAGTCCTCCTGCGCCTCTCAGCTGCTAGGAAAGATGCCAGGAGTAGGGCAGGTAAGTCAGGAAATCATTTCTCGATGCACTCAATAAAAGCTCCTGTGATGGAAAGTACGCTTTAAAGGAATTGCATAGGCCTGACCTCTTTGTAATTTTGTCAATTCCTTTATGGTGGAAATTCGAAGAGTAGGCAGGTGCCCTTTAGGTCTAGAGCTTCCTGGAAAACTCAGTCTTGACTGTAATGCGGTCTGTGCTTTCCCACTGGTGCAATGAGAGCTGTTTCTCTGACCAGTTCCACAGCTGGCAGAACATAATCAGGACAGAGCAATGTTGTGAAAGCAGAGACACCAAAGCTACACATTTTAATTACTAAACGTAGTTAAGTTTTTGCTACTTGTTCTATAAAATGAATATAAACTGATAATAGTGGTGCATACTGATTAAGGGACAATATACTTCCCCAAACACATAAAAATTTAGCTCCAATGTATCATAAATTATATTTTCTTCATGCTGAATTATTGTGTGATAAACACAAACTGAATAGTTGAATAACAATATTTTTGTCCCTTCCTGAAATCTGAAGTGCTTTTCAAGATGCTTTTATTTTTCTGTTAATGAATTCCTTTGTAACTAGCAAAAGCATGCATAATTATTCCATCATCTGTTTCATATGTCTGGATATCAAGTTCACAGCATCAAAGAAGAATGAGGTAGAAGTGTGAGGACAGCACAGAGTGAATCAAATTGAAGTCTATATCAGGAGGCCATGGATTGGACATTATTTAATAACTACAAACTATAAACAGATGTTTATAATTTTCCCCCACTCTTTAACTTTATTTTTCCCATTATAGTTCCTAAATTTTGATTTAAATATTAATATATTCTATTTGTTCCTTTTTGTTGTTTTAAAAATAAATTGTGTTATTTATCTTTTAAGAAGAGCAACATGTGCTGTTCATAGAAAATAGAAAATAGAACTATAATTCCACCACCCAGAGTTGATCATCATGATCATATCTGTTTTCAGTTATTTTTGTTTTCTCTCTGTGATTACACAATGCTGAATTTTTGTTGTCCTGCTTTTCCCCCTATTAATTCCTCTTGAAGATTTCCTCATATTTTAGGCAAATATTTCCAAAACATCTTTGTGATAGCTATAGAGTTATCTGATCATACAAATCACCTAAATTATCTAACTGGGCCCCAACTGTGAGCATTTAGGTTATTTCTTTTTTCTTTTTTAGCTTAAATTGCATAGTGATGAAAATTTCTGTATTTGAAGTCTTTGTCCACATGCTTTACTGTTTTCTTAGGTATAAAATATCTCCATCATATCATAAGAAACTTTCTTTGGATTATTCATAAATATTGTCAAAGTGTTCTCTAGAAAGTTCCTCTAATGCAATTATTATAAATATGGGTTTTAAGACCAGAAAAAAAAATTGAATTCTATTCCTAATTTTGCAAAACTGGATCTGCCATTAGCCACGTGACCTTGGGCGGGATTCTGAACATCTCTGGCCTTCAGTTTCCCTATCTGTTAAATGAGACAGTAAAAATATCTGCCTCATCCCCTACTGCTGTATGGAGTAAAGGAGGCAATCTGTATAAAATGCTTGGCATAACAACGTGTTCAACCTAAGAGCCAACAGATTTTACCCTTCTGCCAGCAGAGAGAGTATGGATCTATCTACTTTTCCAGTTTGTCACAAACTCTGGGCATAGCTTTGTGTAAAAAATCATCAACTTGAAAAGTGAAAAAATAATATCTTAGAATTTTAAGTTCTGGGATGAAACACATCTTTCGTGTCTTTAAAATATGTAAAATCTTCAAGGAAAGAACTGGGTTTGACAAACATTATTTCCCCAAATGCTGTTTCTCTAGTCAGTGCAATGGAATAAGCTCTTTAGGTTTCAGAGTTGTTCCTGTTTTGTCTCTGTTAGTTCCTGCTTCCCAAGTCTATGCTCTGAGTGTCAGGATGTGATAATTTTGCAAGTGCACTTGGGATGATTGATCCTTGCATACTGTTTCTGCAGTTTGATTCTTGTTTGGAGCAGGTGCTGTGCCAACTACTACACAGAGCTAGCTGACCTCTTTCTACAATCAAGTGGGCACACATGTTCCACACAAAATGACAGCATATTGAATGGTGACTCTATTCTGAGAGACGCCTTTCCAATGGAGCAGTCACTAAGTCTATGTGGCTAAGTTAAAATTAAATCACATTAGAAATTCAACTCCTCAGTTGCACTAGCCACATACAATGTGCTGAACAGCCAAATATGGATAGTGACCACTTCTTTGGACAGTAGAGGTCTTAGAACATTTATGTCATTGCAGAAAGTTCTATCAGTCCTGCTCCAGAAGAAAGAAAACTTAATATCACATTACTCAGAGGTCCTCAGCACTAAGGCAGCATTCAGAATTTTTAATAAATATTTTAGGTATTTGACGCAGAAGTAACAACCTTTAATGGCCAATCAAGTCTTCCTGTCCATCTATCCAACCCTTTCTGCAAACCACATTTCAGTTTTTTGATGAGTTGATATTTTTGAATATTCTTTTCTCTCCATTGTTTCTCTAGGTCCTGTGTGACAGATATGTGTGAATGTCCAGTGCACAAAAACTGTTACTGTGAGTCATTCCTGGCATATACGCGGGCCTGCCAGAGAGAAGGCATCAAAGTCCACTGGGAGCCTCAGCAGAACTGTGCAGGTAACAAAGCCCTAGGGGATCCACCCTTCAGAAGTTTACCACAGTGCCCAAGATGGCAATGTAGAATTCTTGCAGATGTTGGTATGAATGGCTAGATCCTCTCTTGGCCAAAAGGAAATCCCATTGGTGGCCCAACTGGATTGCTACTTGATAAAACACAGGGGGTTCCCACTGGGAAGCCAGCACTTAAGAGAAATGCTTTGTGACAAGCACATTTTAACAATTTAAGGATTTCCACTGTTGCAACATCCTCTCAACCTCAAACTACCAGCTGGATGTACTTAGCACATGGGTAGTCATAACTGTAGCTTAGGTTATGCGTGATGCAAAGGAGATTTGGGGCAATTTGCAGTCATTTAAGGTCTTAAGGATAAACATGATGATTTTTTAAAGAGATTGTTATACACACCCTAGAAGAATATTTCTTTCTCTCAAAGAGACAGTTTTCTATAATAGTTGTTATTAGCTCTTTGTCCTCAGGCAACTTAATTAGCTTATTTCATATGTGTAAAATGGATGCCTTTGTTCATCCAAGACATACTTGTTGCAAAGTGGTAAGTACTGGGCATTGTGCTAGACACCCTGGGTATTTTGATGACAATAGTGTTGAGGTCCCTGTCATTGAGATGCTGGCTGTCTTGTGGCAGAACCAGACAAAAACAATAACACTGAAGTAAATATTTACAAATCATAGTGAGTATAATGAGAGAAGCAAACAGGATAGTGTTATAGAAAATAAGTGGAGAGGGATAGAAGGCAAGTCAGATGAAGAGGGGAGGCTTCCAAGTACAGGGATGTTTCAGAGTAGCTCTAAGGGAGTCAGGGCAAACTTTCCATTCAAAAGAACCATGTTTGACAGCCAGAAGAGAGACAAAATGGCAATTTCTCAAACCGGAAGGAAGCCAGTGTGGCTGGAGCTTGGTGGGCAAGGGAAAGAGGGAATTGAGGTGGGCTGGGAGCAGGAGCTGAATTGTGCAGGGCTTTATAGATTTTGGAAAGCAGCCTAGCTTTTATTCTAAGAGTAGTGGAAGCCACTAATGAATTTTTAGCAAGTCTTTTTGTGTTTTTCAAAGATGATCCTGGCTATTGTGTAGATAATAGATTGGAGGGGGGCAAGCTTAAGAGCAGGTGACCAGGCAGGAGGCTGTTACAATAGTCCTGGTTTAAAAAAAAAAAAAAAAAAACTGATGGCAGCTTGAATTAAGATAGTGGCAGTGCCCAACTAGGACAGAAGGGGAGATAGTCTGGACATATTTTGAAATTTTCCATAATTCTACTGTGTCAAAAGTCAAGCACTAGTGATGGGTACTTGAAGCATCTTGATGAGTGTCCAAGTCACAGAAGATGCTCTGTCACTGGCAGCTGCTGCTAATTCTGTTTGAAGGTGCTATGACTGAGTACTTGTCACCTAGTTCAAAGGTTGGAAAGCTTTTTTCCATATGGGGTCAGATATATCTAGAATGAAGAGACTGGAGTTTTTATCATTCTACAATACTCCTAATAGCCTTAACCGAGATCTTAGAAAAGATGGCAACTCATGCCTCTGCATGCTCCAGAATCTCCTCGTTGGTGGAAGGTAGGGGTGGTTATCTGGTTAAAAGAAGAATCATCTCAGAGCTGTGTTTACAGTGCTTAGACATCATATTCACTTAGGCCAGTAAGTCTCAGCTTAGCTGGAATTGGAGTCACTCTGAGGACTTAAAAAACACACAAGAAGCCAATGCCTGGGCTGCATGCCCAAATAGCCTCTTCATTTGATGTTATGAACTTTAAAACTTCTCAGGTGCTTCTGACCTGCAGTCAGAGTTGAAAGCACTGAGTCCACTTGTGTGTTAACTTGGAGGAGGAGGAGGATGGTGGTTCCTGAAGTTTCCTCAGCTGCCCCTTGGTGCTGCCACTAGTTCATGACTTCTGAAAAGCACCAAAGCTTGTGGTCTCCCTCTGACATCCCTTTCAGCTTTGCCGTCACTTCTGCCAACCCAAGCTCAATTTACATCAGAGTTTACCTTCCACAGCAAAAGCTTCTCTCTATTAGTGCTGCTCCTCTCTGAGGACTATTGCTTTGATAAAAATAATTCACATGAAGGCATGGCTGAGGCTGCTGGAAGGCAAAGCAAACGGCTGACCTCTGACCTTTGGCATCAGCACTGAGCGCAGTATGTGAGGAGGATGTTTGTGAGGAATTGAATCTTTCCTGCCATCTTGAATTCTCCTAGCTCCCTTTATTTTGAATCCTCTTTCCCTTGAATCTACCACAAGATGACTAAGATAAATGGAGTCAAGCACCCACCCATCCATCCTGATGTAATGTAGAGCTCAGCAGAATTCTATTTATTTTATTAGCTGTGGTGGTACTGGGGTTAGATACAGGATATATGAACCTTCTCCTCCTGGCCCAGGGCTACACTTAGCACCATTTCAGTGCACACAGTGAATTTGAGGACTACACATTTCACGTCAACATCCTCATTTCAGGGACTGACTCTCTGGAGCTAAAATTGCTTTTTTAATGGAAAAGGAATATGGCCCCTCAAAGGTTCCATTTACCTCTCAAATTTAATGGAGACATATGGGTAAAGTATAACTCCATCAATGTGCAGTTGGAGGACAACACTTTACACACACACATACGTGCACACACACATATGTATGCATATTATGGAATCCCACAGATTGATGATGGATACCTGGGGAAATAAATTTACAGAGACTCTCTCAGTAGATTTATTTCAGAACCATCTAGAATATTGAAGACTCTAAGAATACTGTTTACTTGTTTTAAGGTCCCAGGTTCTCTGACTCATGAAAGCACTTAATGCTACTTATGACAGACAAGAAAAATTTTCTAGAGTAAAAAGCTCGAAAGTTGAACAAGTAAGATGCCAACCAGGCAAGAAACTCTGAATTAAAAAGTGACATTTTAAAGGCTAGCCTGAATTTTAACACCATCATCACTTCTGACATGGCATATGCCCACTAACTGTGTCAAGAAGGACTAATGGAACTCTAATTTAGCTTTGGAATCACCAAATAAAATACAATGTGAAGGACTATAGTGAGGGTATATGAAAGTTTAATAATAATGATTTATATTGCTCTTTATTATTTTCTAAGTACGTCCTTTCCCCCAAGGAATTTACTAGCATGTTATATGATATTTTATCTTAATTCCATGCCCATAATAACCTATATGTTACCATTATATTACTCCAATTTTACTGATAAAGAAATCAAGACTTTGAATAGATCAAGAAAGCTGGAAATCAAACCCAGGTCAATTTCCATCATAACTTCAACATTTAATCATTAAAATTATTTAATTATTCTAACATAAAAGCAAGAATGATTAAATATTTAAATAATTAAATATTTCAGTATTCATATTTGTAGAAAAATATGAATACAAATGTATTTATGTATTTATATCTACACCAATTAATTAATCCAAATTTTTGCTGCCTAGATCTTTATTAACTTTAGTAACTTTTCAATTTTTGTTCACTTGTTTCTTATCACTGGTAGGTGTTACTTGGTACCTCTGTAGCTGTAAATTTGTTAGGATCTTGTCTCCTTTTGTCTAACATTACCATCCTTAGCAGAATTTCTGCCATTGCCTACAGCTGATGCTAATTATCACTGCACACCCAGTAATACATTTTATACATAGAAAAGGTGCTAGGAAAGCAGGTTTTTGTGTCTTTCTGCAGCACTGTGAATAGTCTGGGCTTCATGAGCAGTTTCTTCTTCTTTGTTTATCTCTGCAACCCCCAGATGATTCTAGCTCCTTCCCTGCAGCAACTCTGCCCTAGTTATATACACTGAGCTTTTTTTTTTTTTTGGCTGACTGGATGCCTCCTGTAAAAATAAGGGGATAAAGTTGGATACTGTAACCTTTAGCACCCAGCAGGGGACATAGAGACAGCTCATTCCAGAGGACACAGAGCTATGCTTATCTGACATACTGATAAGATCAGCATGTAATGTCTTTATGTGTTAATGTAGTTGTTGAAATGTCCTCTGGAGATTAAATGCTTGCTAACCCTAATACTTTGGCAGGCTCCTGATTTAAAATAAAAACAAAAACAATTTAGCCAAATGAATACTTTCAAAAGGCATGTGTGTGAACCAAATCACATTTATGTTTAAAAATTTTATCTTTTGCCTGTTATGTGACTTTGGGAAATAAGTGGATTCACTGAGGGCACAATGGGGTCTCAACTTAGTATTAACTTTGTACCGTCATATAAACATTGTGCCAATTGAAGGCAGATATGATGATGTCACTCCTCAGCTTAAATCCTTCCAAGACTTCCCTTTGCCAAGGTTTGTGGAGTCATTTGTGGTCTCTGGACACTGTTGACTTCTCTGCCTTTATCTCCCAACACTCTCTCCTGTGCTTCCTCCTTTCCACCAATCCAGGGATCCTCCTTCCCTGAATCAGGCATCTCTGTCCTTTGTCCTTTCTCCTTATTCTTGCAGCTCTCTCTGCCTGGGAAGCTCTTCTGCATTGACTGTCTGACATAGTTCTGCTCATCTTACATGACCTGACTGGGATCTGTTCTCTGCAGTCTTCCTCCATCCCTACCCATCTCTCAATGTTGGTTAATGTCGCTCTCTTTACCCTTCCACCGTCCATACCAGTTTCTCCTACTCAGTTATAAGCTCAGATTTCTTCAACTGGAGATCAGAGATACATCTTATTCCCATTCGATTCCCCCAGGCTTAAGAGAATGCCCGGCATCTGGCAGATGCTCATTTGATGCCTATTGATCTAATTTGAATTGAAATGGAGATGGGTGTTTATATATTGAGGGAGAATGCCCAAGAGAAAGATCTTTTTCTTTTTCTCTAGTAGTTCTTCATTTTCTACAGTTCATTTTCTACTTGTAGACTGTGAGGATGTATCAGTACTCAATATTATAAAGAGAAGGTATCATTGAAGAAGTTAAGTGGTAGAGCCAGAAGATTCAAGGAGTCAGAGAGAGAAGACATCAGAGAGTCAGGGTGAAAGAACAAACTCAGTGGGAAAGAAGAAATTCTGCTGAGAAGTCTTCCCAATAGAAGGGATCCTAGCAAGATCTGAACAGGAGAAAAGCATCTGGGGTGAGGTGAGCTGAAAGGGGTTCAGGAAGCAGCAAAGTGGAAAATGAACTTGAGTCCAGCCAAATGGAATCCATGCTGGGAAGCAGAGTGATGGATTGGACACCATTAAGATAAACTCATGATTCAATGTGTCTCCATTACACTGCTCTTCTATGCTTGGCCCAGTGCCAGAACTTTGAGTTATGGAAGATATGGACCCAGCTCTTAGCAGTTCACTATCTTCAACTGTCGCTGCTTATCACAGTGACCCCTGGAACCTTTTAAATCTATGACCACCTAGACCCCATGCAGACTCAGAGCAAAAATCTTGAGGGGTGGAGATGAGGCATAGATATCTTTTAAAAGATCCTCGGGGGACTCTTATGAGTATTATTGATTAAGAAAGATATCTGCATTGCATCTGAGTGGTTAGAACAAATAAATGAATAACTATAATGTGAAAAGTATTGTGGTGTGCAGAGGAGGGGGGCAGGAAGCTACTCAAAGGAGGTTATATTCGAATTAAGACAAAAATGATTTGATTGGGCAAAGAATTAGAGCTAATGATAATAAATTTCAGGGCTTTCAGATGGGAAGTCAGAGACTGAACTGGAGGAGGGAAAAAGGAGAAGACACTAGGAAGTAATTTGAACATTTAGTGTCTGAGAGCAGGCAGAAAAAGCTAAGAAAAAGAAGGTGCTCTCAAGGAGTCAGCAAAGAACCAAGAGGACTCGATTTCATAAACAATAATGGGCAAAAAGACCAAATATTTTGCAAAGAGATCTTTGGAGAATGAGAGCTGTCAGTGTATCAGTGGACGTGGTCATTGGTAAAAACTTTGGAGGAAACTGCTTCAATAAAGTGGTGGGTAAGGAAGACACGTTGTCAATCAGTTGCAGAAGAATAGGGCAAACTGACTATAATTTTTTTTTTCCCCATAAGGATTGGAGGTGAAAGGAAGAAGAAAGGAAGGAATAGTTTTTGTTAAACAAAAAGGGGGAAGATTAATGTGCAAGCAGGACAAAGTTCTTGGAGGAGATGTGACACAAAATCTGAATCGCAAGCGGGGAGGGGCAAGAGAAGGAGAAGAAGCAGGAGGAGGGTATATTATAGATGTTCCTGTAGTTGAATTAAATCCAACCCTAAAAGAGAATGGGTGCTCTGGGGTGGAGGAAGTGCTTCAGTCGAGTGTGAGGTAGATGATGATGGGAATCAGTGGGGGCTTCCATGGTGCACCTACTTCTACTTTGGAAATATTATCTGTCCTCATGTATGCTAAAAAGGAACAAGTCTTTGAAGTGCCTGAAGCATGAATGTGAGGGCTTTTATAGGACAACAATTTTAATTCTGATAGCACATTAAAATCACCAGTGTATAGTGGTAGGGAAAACAGTGTCATTCACAGAGGTCAGTGTGGGTGCTGAGCACAAAGAGGACAGAGAGTGGATCCACAGGGACAAATTGAAGGTGTTCATTCCCTCTCTGCTGTGACAATTTCATGACTCATTCATTTACTCAACAAGTATTTATTGTTGGCCTTGTAATTCAGGCTATCTAGGTGCTAGAGATATAGTGATAGACGTGGCAAAACTTCCTCCCTGAGCAAGCTTACATTCTAGTAGTCATACAGAAGACAAAAGAAATCATGATACTGTTGGGTAATGATTAGCATAAAGAAGAAAAAAAAAAACAGAGAAAATGGGTAGAGAATTTTCTTTTGTTTTCTTTTTGCAACATGAAAAAAGACACCTCAAAAAATTGAGAGAATGAGTTAGGCATAGGAATCAATAAGGTTACATTTGAACTTTCAATATAGTTGACTGGTAATTAGCTACTAAAAACTCATCCCTCTGTTTGTGTATCAGACAGATGACCATGTCATTAATCTCTATTTACAAAGCATTTTGTAAAAAGGCCTCATTCAGAACCAATGCTTAGTGAGAGCCGATAGTTTAGACAACAATGATAACAATTGTGGTACGGATAAATAAATATGTGTTCAATATTTTTCAGAGAGAAAAAATATTAACTATACTGTCAACAATTTTCAAATTGGTTCCATTCAAATGTTTCTCAAAATTTTATGCTATCTACAGCTCAGTTTTCTAATAATAAGTAAAGATGCATGAGAGATCATTGATTACTCTTTGGACAGGAGGCCTCTTTTCTCATTTGGTTTTAAGTAGTCTAATGGATATCTGAGTAGCCTTCATAGAATTTACTTTATGGGTCTTTTTAACTTGCTGTTAATTAAAAATGTTCAAGCACCAATGTTTTGTGGTAACTCCAAACATATAATTTCCAAGACTCATTTGCTTGGAAATCAATTCTATTTATGGTTTCATTATTCTTTGCCAAATGTTATTCTGCACACTGCACAAACAACAATGGAGACATTTAAGCTGATGACAGTTGATCCTTGGTATTACTTTTATTTGGAGCAACTTCAAATGAAGATTGGATTGCCACTGGTGTTCATGGAGAGTCCCTGCTCTAAATTCCTACATGTGTCATAATTCCCTAGTGTTGAGAATGAGGGGCAGGTCCTTGGATTCTCTATAGAACTAACTCAGGTGGAAAAATCTCTATGTCATAAAACTTCCCAAAGGTTTGCATTATTGTTTTCTGACTAATCTATTCATGAATTTTCAGGATCTCTCAGAATATTGTTAAAACTATTTCAGCTCTGAGTTAACAAAGATAGCAAATTGGCTATGACTTGTCTACGTCGTTGTCAACATTTTTATATTCCCCAGCCCTGTCAGCCAGCTGCTGCTGCCCTTGCTGCGGTCACACATCCGATTTGTCTCTATTTGGCATTATCCCACTTTGGCTCAAGCTTGCCTGAAATTGACTCATTCCACACATGATCACTTTGATTAAAATATGTCACACATTTTCAATATCTTTGGTAGGCTTTTCCCCCCCTTGTGCAATACCATAGATTTGAATATTGATGTAGTTGTACAAAACATTTTTATTAATCTCAGCTCAATAGCTGGAAAAACTATTTGGGGTTAATTTTTCATGGCATTTGCAATAACTAAATAACCCTATAAAATTTTGTATAGCCTTACAGATTTATAGTTTGTCGTACTTAGGAATGAAAAGCTTTTGCTATTATCATTTTTTATTTTGAAGTTCATTGACCCAGGAGGTAGATCTTTGGGTTCATTTTCACAGGTCCAAGTGATTCCCAGAGTGTTTGAGGATAATTAGCTGCTCCTGTTCCCCTGTTAATATGCAAACCTAACCCTGGATAGTGGAAAGGAGTGTGCATTGACAGCCTGTAGGGATGGTCTCAGGCAAGGGTGAGTTAACATGTCCATTTCTCTCAATTATACCTTTGTTTCCTCTTTTTCAGCCACCCAGTGTAAGCATGGTGCCGTGTATGATACCTGTGGCCCCGGATGTTTCAAAACGTGTGACAACTGGAATGAGATTGGTCCATGCAATAAGCCGTGTGTGGCAGGTTGCCACTGTCCAGCAAACTTGGTTCTCCACAAGGGAAGGTGCATCAAACCAGTTCTTTGTCCTCAGCGGTGACCTCTGTTCCAGTCTTTAAGACTTTGAAATCTGGTGTCCTTGACACTGACATAGTAGAGCCAATGAAGGACTGCAGTATTTGTGTGCCTGATCCTGCAAATACACAGAGTATATATGTGTGTATATATATAGATATATAGATATATTCAAAAACATTTCATCATTTATATAAACTATAGGTGGATTATTATATGTATATTTTTTGCTATAAGACATGTATTGTTTCTAGGATCCTAATCTGTAAGCCATTGGATACATTGTATAAATATACCAGGTGCTTTTAATTTAATAAGGTGGCATGCAGACTTATTGGATGGCTTTAACATCTCATACATTTGTCATTTTTAAGGACGTTTTCTAAGAACCATCGATTGCCTGCCTGCATTAATTTCAGCTTTGAGTCAGGATTTATAATTGAGTGAGAAATGTGTTTCTTTGGAGAAGAGTACGTTTATCTGGGGGCATTTCATGTTTCTAAGAATGGAATGTATGCCGGAGAGAGATGGCAGGAGATTGGTAACAGGCCCTAATGGTGCATGCAAAGCAAGGGATGGGCTTTTAGACTTTATTGGGTCATGGTCTGATATTGTTTCCAAAACTGGCTAGTTGCCAGGAAATAAATATTTGTCACTAGGGCATAACCAAAGACTCAAGTAATTTCTTGCCATCTTTGCATATTCCTTGAGTCTCCTAATTATATATGTGTGTGTGATGGATGTGACCATTTATATGTCATGCATAGAGATTAAGGGGTATCTGGATGACATGTTAATTCTTTTGAGCATGAGGAGATATTTGGAGAAATTGTTGTGCAACATGCGAAGAATATCCATTTCTCTGAATCTCAAATTCAATGAGTAGATGTAGGCCATCGACATTTGTGACTATTCTGTGTATAAAATGAAAGCCTTTAACTATTTCTAAAGGATTCCTGTCCAATGCTATTTGATGACTATTAATATGTCATAATTATTATACAGGAAAAAAAATTATTGACCAGCTGATTTAACATCACTCCAAAGAATGGTCTATGTATTTGCTCTAATTTACTTATACATTACTACCAGTCACCATGTGATTTTCCCGAGTTTTGTTTTTTGAATAAGTGAAAATGTCAATAAAAACAAAACCCACTTATGTCTAAAACTAAAATGTTCTCCATTATAGTAAATAAAGGGCTTAAGATTTAAACCAGTGTGCTTTCTCTTTCTAGATGTCCTGCACTGTACTTTATAAAGCTATATCAATACCAGCCTGGTCAATTTTTAAAAAAATAATTTTTGTTGTTGTAAATGGGCACAATTTTATTTATTTGTTTTTATGTGGTGCTAAGGATCAATCCCAGTATCTCATAAGTGCGAGGGAAGCGCTCTACCACTGAGCCACAATCCTAGCCCCTGGGTTGGTTAATGTTTAATAGTTTTATTTACATGTAATTTATACAACCCAAGTTAGCTTATTTTCATAAAGAGTATTATTAATAAATAATAGAAAACACTCAAGTTTTTGGTAGTTAGAGTATTACCCTCACTAATCAAAGACATGTGTATTCCTTTTATATATATATATATATATATATATATATATATATATATATATATATATATATATATTCATAACAGCTAAGGCACTAATTTGGATTTTTTTATTGGAGCATTCCTAGTTGTTTGAGAAGACTGAAAAAAGTGCACAGAGTGTAGTGATTGGCTAGGGCATTGGCACTTTGGGTTTTATCACTGATTTGCTTAGGTTCTATCTACCCAATTGTCTGGGCCCAAGGAAGCCCGGTCCTTGCTTCAGTGCCACACTTGGAAACAGGACTTTCATTTAGGTGCTCTGGATTTCAGTTGTAGTTTGTTACCTTATACATGTTGTTGACACATTTGGGCTACACTTTTGATTATCTGTAATGTAAAGAGGCTGTGTGGCATAGTGGGAAGCAGGAGACCTGGACACCCACCTCGTTCCTGGCCACTAGTGAGCAAATGAAGCACTAATCAGAGGCCCCTAAGGCTTGCAAACTCTTTCCCACTTTTAATCTCATTTATTCTCTGCTTTCCTATGAAAGGAAAAGTTGACCTCTTCTGGCTGGTTTCTATCTTCTGTAAAAAGTACAGATTCTTTTAGGTTGACAATAAACCCCTTTCCAGTTCATCTGAGTTTTACTTATTAAAAGAGAGCTGCAGGAAGGAAATGATGCAGGAAAGAAAATTGTGGATGTTTATTTATTACTCATGATTCATCAGTGGACTGAGTGACTCTACCCAATAAGGCTAACCATCATCTTTCCCAACACTTGAATCATGGCCAGCCATGGTGGATGGATGGTAAAGACTATTCTGGGGGGACTAATTCCATCATTTTGGGTGGCTTCATTATAAGCTTGTATGATATACCTTATCAGGGGTTAGCTTAACCTCTGTACATTTTTTAAAATTCCTAATGCAGGAAGAAATTTATAGAGGACAGAGAATCATTCAACCTGCCAATACTGTGGCAGCTGACTGATGGGGTGGCTGAGGGAATCAGTTGAGTGGTTATCTACATTGTCTGTTTTTGACCCAACTAAGCAATGACTATCTAAGGACTGATCATAGTGGAGACACTTCAATGACAGTGGACATGTTTTGTTCATATGGGATGTTCCCCAGACCTAACTCCTACAGACTTGAAACAACAAAAAAAAATATTCTGCTTCTCCTTTTAATGTGCATAATCCTGGTTAACAGTTAGGTGGGCTTCATGGTATATATAGACTTCAAACATAGGCTAATACTGCTCTGTATATACAATCCCTACTCTGATCAAGCTATTAGCTGTGATTATTGAATTTGATGACAAACAAGCACTCTTGATGAAGCACAGGCAAAAATTACAATTCCAACTGGCACTCAGCCTAAGTAAATTCTCTCCCATCTCCCTGCGAAAGTAGGAATGTTTGTGCATCCTGACCTAAAGTTTTAAACTAGCAAAAAAAAAAAAAAATGGCCCTTTGACCTTGATGATAGCAATTTTTATTAAAACAGTGGCAGATGGAGAATCACCCTCTTCCAGGGAAAGGTCTGGCCCACTCCTAATCCGCTGTTTCCTGAGCAGCTGAGCAGCAACCCTAGAGAGGACACCTCCCCAAAGAACAAGAAAGGCCAGTGGGTAAACTCTTTCCCAGCTTTTGCTACACATAAATAAACCATTTTGATGGGAAATCTCTTTCTCATTATGAAATCTTTGAGACATACGAAAAGGGATAAACAATAATGTAGCAAACACCCAGGAATACATTCCCCTAATTAAGAATAATAATCTGGCAGAAAGACAGGAAATTTTTCTCGAATAAATAAACAAAACCTGGTGAATATGAGGTTTTGGGATTGCAACGGTTCTGCGTGGAACATGTTGAGTTTGAGCCTTGCTGAGTTTCTGTTCCCATTGCCACTCTTTGTCACTCACATTCATCTGGATCTGACAAGTTATCAGGATGTGTGCTTGGGAAGTACGAGGTGAGGGAGATGGAGGCTGCCGTGGGGGACAGGCACCAGGACATTTTAATTAGCTCTCTCCTCAAACATAACTCTTGGGAACAAGCAAAAATAGACTCCAGTTCTAAATACCAACAAACAGACCTTTTTGGGAACCAGGGTTTTAATTCTGAAAAAAAAAAAAAAAAAAGGTAGTGTTCATGTGGTCTAGAAGGAATCAACAGGGAAAGTAAACTAATGCTGGTGATTATGCTAACCCTGAATTAGGAGTACAGGCATTTATTCCTGTAAGGAGATCTTTCTGGTTTTAGAGTCATGTCTCTGCCTTGGATTCAGCTAAACCATGCACGAGATCCATCTTTTTGTGATTTCCTTTCAGATTAATTGTGAGCAAGCTAGCTTTGCAAAGGTGAATGTGGGGGAGCAGAGGGGGATTTATATATAGAGAGGAGTCTTGAAAATTGGGAAGGGTATCCCAGGCAGAGGGAGATCAAAGTGCTGAGGCTGGGAACTGTTCTATACCTGGGCTGTGCCATGGGCTGTGTGGCATGAAGGGAAGTTTATGTACGATGATGTAGCTGTGAGATGTAGCTGGAGAGGGTGTCAGAGAGCTGGGGTCTTGGGGGAACTCTCAGTCATGCTAAGGATCCTGGGTTTTATTCTTTAGGGCAGTACTTCCTAACACTTTTTATGTTGTGGTGCATTCAGAAAACCACATCTGTCTGGGGACTGTGGTAAATAGACAGCTAGAGACATACCTGTCTGTCCCAGGAGTGAAAGAAGTGACAGTATCCCTGTCACTCACTTCCTAACCATCTTTGCAGGGGCTGAGGTACTAGATAGAAAGGTCTTCTCAAGGGCAGATCTGCTAAAGAGGGTATCTCAGTGAGATTGCTGGCAGAAATGGAGATGGGATTTTTAGTCAAAAAGAGCTCATCATGTCTCACCTGGACATCTTAAGGGCCTCACAGCAGAGAGGAAGGAGATAGAAAGGGAAGAACTTTGTGACCAATCTGATAGAGGATAAGTCAGTCGCTGGCTAGAGTGACTGGGTGGAGGTGGTGTCAATCTCCCACATGGGAGCATGGGTGGGGAGCAGATTGACAGTGATTTCTTTTGTCAACCAGAAGGTTTCCTCATAGGCTCTGTTTGGTTTAATTCAACAGTCATTCTGAATGTTAGGATTAAGACAAGGTCCTTCCTAGGACAATCACACTCTAGGAAGAATCATTTCTGGTAAACCAGAGAGGCATAGCTGGGAGCCCCAGGACACCCATTTTGAAGTTTTTGTTTGGGAATGTGTTAAGGAAAGCTTACCAGATAAAATGACTACTTAGATGAGTTTCAGTAGCCTAAATAGACTTTACCTAAGCAAAGGTGTGTGTGTGTGTGTGTGTGTGTCTGTGTGTTGGAAGGGATGGAACATGCCCGGGCATTTAAGGCACAGGGACCTATGTGGATAAGAAGGGACACTGGCAGATAGCACAGATGTACAGGGAACGGTGGGCTTTTGACATTGCTGGGATATGAAAAGATTTACAGAGATTTCGAGCTATGGCAATTCAACTCATCACCCTGAAAGGTCTCTGCAAACCTCCCTTGATTTCTAGTGGATTATGCACAAACAGGGCTTGAAGCATTTTTTTTTATAAGCCTCCTTGCCTACTGTCCCAAGGGGGCTTCAGTTTTCTTGATCTGTGTTCTGAACATCTGGGGAGGGAAGGTAGAGGGAGAAGGCTTTGAGCTAGTGTTTCTTCTGACTTTCCGTGTCCTGCGTGTGGTGTGGAGTACCTTGCAGACCCTTAGCATGGTGTGCTGAGAGAGCACTGAGCCAACGTGCACACATCTCACGCTGCTTTCTTGACTTGCTCAGCTATGGGCTGCTGGATAGTAGATTCTTAGAGTCCAAACAGCTGGTCCTAATAGTGTCACCAGCTCTCGTCACACCTGTGGGTAAAAGACTTGGAATCACAGCTCACCCAAAGTTCTGTCAAACAATTCTGTCCTTTTCTAGCCACTTGTTTCATAACCCATCTTGGGCCTGAAAAGCTTACATAAGCTGCCTTTCTGCTTCCTCTCCCTGGAACTGGGCTTATTAAGTAATTCCCCCGGCAGGTCATCCGGGAGCAGAATTTGGAGTTTTAGGAAATGTTCTCAGTATGAAAAAGTTTCACTTTGGCTCCAAGAATATAAATACCATTTATTACACTGTCATTTGCACCACGTTCCTATGTGTAATTTAAAGAATTGGATCCCGAACAGCTCCTTTTGATGTTTAAATGGGTGTTAAGGGAGCAGACAGAGGCAGGAGGCTGGCCAATGGCCCTCCCTGTGCGGAGCCGGCTGTGTGGTAACGTGAGTCTGTGATGTGATGTGCTCTTCCCCAATCCTGCAAACACTTCTGTGAAGAAGGCAATTCAAAGGATCCTCTCCACTCAGTATGAATTCCCATTCTGCAAACTCTTGAAGACAGTCAGACCTGGGGGACCCTCTTGCTAACCTTGTTTGCCCACTTCACTTGTTCTCAGAACTAACTGGCTGTGATAAGAACACAAAAGCTGGAAGGAGGAGAGCTGATTAAAAGAGAGGTTTATCCACAACATCTGCCACTCCAAACACATCCCTAAAACCTTTGGGAGGACATAGGACAGACTGTTTGATCACACTGGAAAGCATTCTCCATTTTTTTCCCCAGTGCTAGGGATGATGGAACGCAGGCCCTTACGCATGCTAGGCATGTACTGTACCACGGAGCTGCATAAGTGTACACATGTTTCATGAGATGATATTTAGGAACACTTGTTTTCATAGAGCAGTTCAGCCTGAGTGATTTTGCTTCCATGGTGGATCCACACAACCATCTTGACTCTCTGATTTTCTGAGATGCTCTGGGGAGAATCTTTCCAACACATTAGCCACCCCAATCAGACCCCAAACAGGCTTGCCTGTTGAGACCACCAGTAATTCCAGGTGTTGGTGCTTTGCCCTTTCTTTGCTTTTCATTGGTTTGGGACACAGAATGGTTGGGTTAAGGAAAACAAAGATGGTAGATGGAAAAACCTCCTCATGGAACTGAAATGTACAATCAAGCCGGCAGGAGTTTGCTGTGCCTGGACTGCTCCAGAGGGCCAGTAAAGCTATCAGCTTCTGTCTTTGTTTGAGAGTGAAGAAAGAAGTAAAAGAGGGAAGGCTTTTTCCATCATCTCTCTGAAACTGCTATTTATTTCCTTTGTTTTACTTTGGAAGAAAACTATATAAATGTCAAGGAGAAATATGCTATCCACATATCAATGCTTTTTTATTCTTCCAAATTTGGGTAAAATAAAAATTATTCTCAAATTTTTAGTATTTTACATTTCATCAGATTCAAATTCTATCTAATCTAACTTACTGAATGTTAAATTTTCCACATCCAGTTGATTCAGTTGATTCTAAGTGCATGCATTTTGAATGCAATTTTCCAAAGCAAAACTTGTTTTCCTTAAAATTGGTTCCATGATTTATTATTCATATGGCTAACTTATTTAGACTGTTTTGTGAAAGCAAGTGTATTGAAATGCTTGTCTAAATAATATATATGCATATTATTTATCCCATATGATTTAACATTTACTATCTGTACATCAGAAATGTATGCAACCTCATTTGTTTCTGCTCCTCCAAGCTTAAACTCACCATTCATTTTGCTGTGAAATAAGAGACCCAACAGGAGACAGGAGGAGGCTGTGGGGCACACAGCAAAGATAGAGCTAATACAACCAGGTGGGTATTTTTGCATCCCAGTGTGAGAAGGGCTGCTTCATGCAAGCGTTGTGTAGACATGGCTTCATCTACATTGCTTTCAAATAATTGGAAGGAAATAAAATCCAGTCCTGAGACTTTTCCTATGAACCACATGGCCTGACCCACATTGTTTGCAAGAATGTGTCTTTTATGACACATGTGAATAGGCTCCCCATATCTAAAAAGCAGCCTCTGTGCTCCATCAAAGCTATGATCTGTCCTCCAGATGGCTAGTCTGTTGGGAGTAGAGGCAAACTTCCAGCTTGTCTGGTCTTCTTACCATAGAGATTGGCTGGATGGAAGTTGGAGAGTGTGTGGGCCAGGCTGGATTTGATGTCTGGACTTTGGGTAGTGGGTAGGTGCTTCAGCCAGTCTGCCATAGGTCAGGGCATGGTGCATACATGCTTGGGGATCTGTCACTACTAATGCCCAGTAGGCATATAGGACTGGCCTCATTTTTCTATGCAGAGAGTAAGGTCTCCGGTAGAGAGGGGATATGGCTTCCCTCACAGACTCAGGGCTTTCGCATTTTCAGCAGAAGTGATCATCAGTTAAAACTGAGCATCCAGGGTGAAGGAAACTTCTCCAACTGGAGCTCACCATCCCAGTGTACCTTCCTGAGATTTCCCAACAGAAATCAGAACAATTTTGTCATGTCAGCCACTAACTTGTGCCCCACTTCTCTCTCTAGGTGGACCTTTCCTACATCTTTCAGCATCCTCTCTTACTTTCGTCTCCTTCCAAGTGGAGTTACCCTGTGCTTTTCTCCACCATCTGTGCCATCCCATTCCAAACTGGCCTGCCCTCCTGGTGGCATTTTATGCTCCAGTTCTTTGTTAGCACTTTTAAAAATTGAAGTTGACCTAGATTCTATTTCCACAAGAGCCAATTTGCCAACAATCTATTTGAGCTGTTTGGATGTCTACAAAGCACCGAGTTTTAAATTTTCTTATCTTAGGGTTGGCATTTAACATCTTTAACCAATGGTCCAGTCTCATGTAGACATTTAGGTATTGTATCTGACCAGGGGGAAATATTTGTGAGGCAGGTGGGCCTTTTGTTGCCCCAAGCAATGTAGATACTACCTAGTGGGTAGCATAGAGGACTGGCTCTGTTTGCTTGCAGGCCCTTTGGAACCTCTTTGGGCTGTAGAACATTCTTTCCATTTTTTTTGATAAAATGTCTAGAATTTCCCATGTCATAAATTCACTGGAGTAAGATGTATAATGCTTTTCCTCCGAAGAGTCCTGAATGAAATTTTAGAAATGTGGCATTGAAGTGCAGCTTGGTTACATCAACTTGTTGTATATCTTAAAGGTAATATAATTCAAGCAAACGGGTTTTCTGTACAAGGATAATATATGCTACAGTTTGGATCTTGAATGTTCCCCAAAGATTCAAGTGTTAAAGGCTTGGTCCCCAGAATGGTACAATATGGAGGTGGTGAAACATTTAACTGGTGGGGATTGGTGATTGGAGATATGCTCCTCAAGGGGGATTGTGGGACGTCAGTCCCTACTTCTTCCTCTTTTGTTGGCCATGAGGTGAGTGGGTTTGCTCTACTATATGGTAACACCATAAATTCTGTTTTGCCATGGGCCCAAATCACAGGGCCAACTGATAATGTACTGGAACCTCCAAAACTGTGAGCCAAAATAAACCTTTTATTTTCATAAACTGATTATCTCAGGCATTTTATTATAGTGACAGAAAGCTAACAGAATAAAATGTATTCTCATTACTAGAAAAGATGGCTTATCTTCCAAGTTGATTTCACATGACTTTTAGTTATTGTGATCTTTATTGACTGTGAAGTCATTTTTCAACTCTAAGGGAAAGAGGGACATGAGCTACTATCAAGAACTGAATAGGAGATGACCAGTTCTTTGTTCCCTTCTGAGCCTTGTTGGGTGACTGGACTGCATGAGAGTATCTGAATTGTTTGGGTTTCCCATGATCACCCTTTTAGCATCAATAAGGACATTCTAAAAACTAAAACAAAATGAAACACACAATGACAGCAGATATTCACTATTCCTTTAGGAGTCTTTTGGATGGGATTTTATGTTCCATTTGACCTTTTGTATGAGACATAGAAATTCCCGAACATAAAAATGTAGTGAACAGCTCAAGCTGCTTGTCAAATTGCAGAGTGGAAACCTCAGCTTACTACAAATTGGTCTAATTAAGCCTTATTAAAATTGGTACCCCAGGGCGAATTTTTAATCCCTTGCACAAAGGATGACATTGCAGATTTCCACATACAATGCAGGCAGATCTAATGCTTTTATGGGTGAATTTTCCAAATGGGGATAACAAAAGGAATGGGGACAGCATCCCTGAAGCACATGGGGATACGTAACTGCTCAGTAATAGCTATTTTCATTTAAGCAAATTAAATGGAAATGAAAACAAAAGCCATGTCCTGTCTCTGCAGTGTCTTGGAAATCCAGGCTCAGTCTGGGGGCACGGCCAGGGCTGTCAGTGGAGCCTCAAGGCCCCCTGGGGACAAAGCTGCTCATCCTCTATGCCTTTCCTTCTCCAACTGGCTCCCATCCCACTTTTCTTTCTTCTTCCTTGAGACCTCATGGGGGATCTTAATGAAGGGCCCCGCTGACCTACATCAAGCCTCCCTGCTAATGTGACTGTTCCTCTATTCATCGCAAGATAGGAAAGCCTCCTGTTTGCTTCTTCCACTGTTCATTGCCTCCTCTTCTGTTCCTTCTGAAGGCCAAGAGGAAATTAACCATCAAGGGACAGAGGGGCACGCATATGTATTATGGATATGTGTTAACGGGAAGGTGGTGTGCCTGCCATGTCCCAGCTCATTGACCTTTGAAGACCAATGGATCTATTAAGCACCTCAAATTTTCATATACCCAACCTAACTCTTTGATATTTTGGGAGTTTTGAGTTTATTTGGAAAGGAAACCCAGGGAACCATAGCTATTGGGAAGAAGAAAATGGATAGAGGGTCATCCAACTCAAGGAAGCATAATTAAGCTAGTTACTACTATAGGCACCTAGGGGCTCAGTTCCTCCAGTACACACTCTTTAAATCTCTGGATTATCCATATGCTCCAAACCCTCCTCTGTCAAACTTGCCCCCGAGGCTGACTTCCTGGATCTTCCAGGCTTGTGCAAGAATCTGAATGTATGAACCGGCAAGAGTCCCATAGAGGGACTGAGAAGTTCTCAGGTATGAGGCAAGGGTGCAGCTGAGGCCAAGGTGCTGCCAGGCTGCACCCACGGTAACTTGTTGCCACAGTAACTGTTGGAAGTGTTGGTGTATAGGATGTGAGAGGGTGCAATTTCTGAGAGTCATCATTGACTCTGCACTTTGTCTTCACCTCATATTTCACTCATGGGGAACTTTTGTCAACCCGACTTTTAAAATACATCCAGAATCTGGCCCTCTCTTGCCATCCCCACAGTTACCACCCTGACCCAAACTATCAACATCTGGATTATAATACCTGTGTCCTGATTATGGTACTCGTTTCCTATGGTACTCCCACTTCCATCTGTACTTTTTTCCCCATCCCCCCCACTACATGCACCACACCCACAGCAGGAAGCTGGTGTTTAAAAACCCATGCCATAGTATGTCTTTCCCCTTCTCAAAATCCAATTGCCATTCAGAATAAAAACCCCAGTCCTTTCCAAAAATCTACAAATGCTTGCATGTTTTGGTCTCTTCCTCCCTTTCTGCTATGATTGAGTATTTGTGTTCACTCCAAAATTTATATTAAAACCTAAGGCCTTATGGGACAATATTAAAAAGTAGGGCCTTTAGGTAGTGATTAGGCAGAGCCCCCACAATGCATTAGCACCTTCTGAAAGGGCTTAAGGGGGTGAGTTTTCCTCCTTTGTCCCTCCCCCTGCCTGAAGGTACATAGTCATTCCTTCCTTAACGGAAGCAGCCTTTAAGATACCATGTTGAAAGCAAAGACCAGACTGTCACCTGACACCAAATCTGCTAATGCCTTGATCTTGGACTTTCTAGTTTCCAGAACTGTAAGCAATAGATTTCTATTCTCTATCAATTGCCCAATCTTGGGTGTTTTGTCACAACAGCATAAGTAGACTTTATGAGCTCATCATGTGCTTCTCTACCCTTCTTCTACTCTACCTCAGTCATATGGCTTCTTCGCTGGGTTGCCAAGCATATTCCTACTTTAGGGCCTTTGAGCTTGTGATTCCTTTTTCTAGAATGTTCTTCCTTCAGGTATTTATGCAGTTCAATCTCTCACCTCATTCTAGACACATTTCTAGTACCCAGAGAGGCATCTGGCACACAGTAGACAAAAACTCTCTACTCAGTGAGGATCCTCTGGAAGGGAGGGTGTTATACCAATTTAATCAGACACATGTATGTGTGTGTGTGTGTGTGTGTGTGTGTGTGTGTATACACAAACACCAATGGAAAGGCAGAAGGGTACAGAACTTTGCAAGTGTCCTGTAGGATCCTGTCCTTTTGGTTTGTGTTGGAGTGCTAGGACCAAGATGACAGCATGACCAAGAAGAAGACGCCAGTCATGGCTACCTCAACTCTGGGGTATTCTTGCCAAAACACCAACACCACACAGAAAATTTGGAGAATATGTTCATTTTCCTCTTCTCCTCCAAGAATATAACTATTTAGAACTATGATGTCCATGAACGTTCCAATCACCAGCCTTCTCTTAGCATAAATATGTAGTTTCTATTTGGGGAGTAACACACATGCATTTCTGTAACTCTAATAAATTTTAACCTAATAGAAGATAGATGTACAATTCAGTGCAGACTTCAGATTTCTAGCTTTTGCATAAAGGCATAAAGGCATCAGGACAAGAAGGAAGAGAGACAAGAAGGTATCTGGTGTTGGGTTTAGGAAGTGATGATGGAGAAATACGAGGACCTGGCTAGGGAAACTGATACCATGTGAACCAAGACTTAGGTCTTCTTTGGGGATGGGAAAACACTGTCTGGTGGTTGAATTTAACTCATTACCAGTTTTTGTAAATAAAGACACAGTTATGCTCATTCCTGACAAGTGGTATAGAGCTGCTTTTGAAGGAAAAGTGTGATTGTTTGGATGTCCAGTTGAAGTCCAGGTCCTTGGTGTCTTGAAAACAAGGAATTGAAAAGACACACAGAAGTAATAGATAAAGTACAGATTTCCTAAAGATGGAGACAGCATTCCATTAGGTAGAGTGGTAAAAGGATCAAGGCCCTAATATCTGGAAATTAGGGTCTTACATCCTAAACTATGGGGTGTTCTCTTTCCTATATGGACCTGATTGAAGATCTTACCCCATTGTTTATCTTATGATACCTGATTAGAATATTTTCCACTTCCCCTCCCCTCCTCGGTTACTTTAGAAGACCTAATTAGAATACTGCCCACTTTACCTCCATTTTAAAATTTGAACCTGTGAAAGGAGTTATCATAGTGGTAAGTCCTCAGTGGTGGGAACTGTCATGGTGATAAATCTTCAGTGGGAGAGTTGTCATGGTAATAGGATTTATTGTAAACAGGGACAGGATTTGTCTCCTCATCTTGTCCCGGTGGCTTCTTTCTAATACCCTGTCTCCACTATCGAGGTGTCCCTGTGAAGCCAGAATTAGGCAGTCAGTATAGATAGGTAAATCGATTCAGGTTGGATCAAGGAGGCCAATTTTGAGCGAATCACAGAAATGCATGTGTGTTATTCTCCAAATAGAAACTGCATATTTATGCTAAGAGAAGGCTGGTGATTGGGGCGCTCATGGACATCATGGTTCTAAATAGTTATATTCTTGGAGAAGAAGAGAAAAATGTACATATTCTCCAAATTCTCTGGGTGGTGTTGGCAAGAATACCCCAGAGTTGAGGTATTCATGGCTGGCATCTTCTTCTTGGTCATGCTGTCATTGTTATGCCAGATTTGTGGGACCCCAATAGACCTCCAAGAGCCGAATCCGATGCAATCACACAAGAGTCTTTATTGCAAGCTTGAGCCTGGACTCACAACCGTTCCCGACGCAGTGGTTTCAGGGAGTGAGTCCCGGTCCTTTGTTCAGTGAGATTTTATAGGTTTTGGGGGGATACTCTATGCGTCACAACATCACACAGCAAATCATTCCATACCGCAGGAAAATCAAACAACAACTCTTAACAGTGATTAGCACATTCACTGGTGGGAACAAGTTGGGTAAGCTTGACTGGTTAGTACAAGAGGGGGATTCCTTTGAACTGATTGGTTTAGGCCATGAGGGGTGTATGTGCTAAACTACATGGTTTCCCAACATGTTATCAACCACCATAAACTACTGGGGGGGTCACCTGGCATTCCAGGTATTTTCCCTGTCTAATGCTGATTGGAGGTTGCTAGGGGGGTTGCTATGGGTCCTCACCTAGCCTAACTGAGTCAGGGACACCTGGCACCTCAGACCTCTCCTGTTATTTACAGACAAACAACTCAGCAGGGTGGGTATGTGCTTAGGAGTGCCCTGTGGGTTTTTCCAAGGACAAGGGTCATGCCCCCTTCCTTGGACAGGCTTTGCTCTGAGGTAGAGGCTGGTTTCTCAAAGATGGAGTCACATTAGTTTCTCATCATCTTGATCCTAGCACTACAACACAAACCAAAACAACAGGATCCTACAGGACACTTGCAAAGTTCTGTCCCTCTGAGGGATTGAACTGTTAATTCCTTCAAAGCCCTTCCTTCACCCTTATCAAGATCCTGCCTTGCTCCAACCTGTTGCTAAGGTGACTTGTCCCAGGAATTGCCCCTTCCTACAGGGACTATGAAGTTGTTGATTAAAGTGTCCTGAGCTACTCCATCCTGCTTTTCCCCCTTCAGCCCACCTGGTTCCCACCTTTTGGCCATCCCACCAAGCATTCCTGGGCCTAGTCACAGACACAGGAAGGAGAAAGATAAGGGGAAGAGGACAGGAGAACAAAGGAAGCCTAGGACATATAAAAAGGGCAGAACACCTCACTTCTGGGGATACCAGGATACCAGCTATGGCCTCCTTCTCCCTCCTTAGAGAAGTTTATGTTACCCCTTTTTGAATAAACCCTGCTTTATATGCTTGCCTCCATGTGCTTCTCTAATGTTCAAACTTCAATATGTGAGGAAGCAGAACTCGTCATTGTGACAGAGATAATATGGCCCGTGGAGCCTAAAATATTTACTATCTGAACATCTCCAGATAAAATTTAAAGATCTCTGAAATAGCAGAAAAATCCACACACTGGGAACCTGATTGGCCCAAGTTCTGATTCGTGCTCTGTAAATTTGATGCTTATGCTAGCAACTGTCTTAACCCTCAGTAAGCCTCAGGTTTTTAGTCTTTTATATGGAGCAGAGTTTGGGTTACATTAATTTATGTTACTTTAAAAATGCCTAACCTAAAGAAATTCTCAATACACATTTTTTAGACAATCGCTGAAAGAATACTTTCCAATGCCATGGGTGTGTTCTCTGTGTTCCATCAACTGCATGGGTTGTTGGGACTGTTGTAGGACTAATGAGGCAAGGCACCCAAGATAGCAGGAAATGGTTTTATTTGGCTGCAGCCAGATTCAGAAGCGCACAGCTATTGCTGTAATCAGTTAACCCCTGAATCCCGAGTTCAGGTAGTTTCAGAGTTTTATACCCAGTATGTAAGGGGAGGGGCTCAGAAGTTCACAGTCTGCAGAAATTCACATAAAATCATTGTTCAGGGCAAGTTAACACTTCAAGGACAACACCTGAGGAGAGGAGAGCTTCTTCTCCCCTTTTTGTCTTCCCCCTGCCAGCTGTTACCATGGAGCCCAGTTGGTAACTTATCTTAAAAATGTAGACATCTCTGTGAAGCCCATCTTAAGGCCAGAGGCCTTGTTTGCACATTTGTACAAAGTACTATACTGGATATGTTTGTGAAAAACTAGTAAGGGGTATCCAGCACCTGGAGTGCTAGTATCTTCCCGGCCAGTACCCAAGTAAAACAGGGCGACAAGAAAATAGGAAGGTTATCTACATCGAACTCTTTTGCAGAGACTTTTTTGCTGACAGTCCTAAAATCAGCCATGGTGAAGGTTTCTGGAGAAGCCCAGTTAAGACTTTTCTGTGGAGAAAGGGGGTGCCACTTCAGGACAAATAGATGAAACAACAAGTGGGAAGTCCTGGATTCATGAGATTCTCTCCCTGTGATCATAGAAGATAAAGTACAGAGGAGACAGGCAGTGACTCCTCAGATGGCACTTCCCTAATCTGGGAAATTAAAGCAGAGCCTAGAACTGCCCTTAGCATGTTTCCCATGCTAGAAATAGGCAGGGATGGGGGACTTTAAATGAGTTCAAATCACACAGAGAGCAAGGATAAAAATAAAAGCAGGGTGGGGTGGAGGCAGGAGGGGTCATCTGGAGCCCATTTTCCATCCCTGGAAGAGTCCCAAGGGACTGTTCTCTTAAGATATTTTTGTTCCTATTTAGTCTTGCCCATCATTTTCCAATATCTACAACAGAGACGATTCTTTGTTTTCATTTGATTTGGGTTTTCTTTCCCTAATCATAGCACTTCTACCTACTCCTGGTGGTATCAAGGAACTCTTGCAACTGACACTGAGAGCACAGGATTTGCAAAGAAAACTGGCTTTATATTCCAAGTTCCCTTTAATGTGTAGTGTGACCTTGAGAAAGTTGCTTAATCTTTCCAAACCCTTGTTTCATGGACTGTAAAATGAAGACAATCCATCCTCATTAAATCATTGTGAGAATTTTAATGAGATTGGATACCTCTTTTCACTACCCTCTCCCCTGCCCTTTAAAAATGGTTGAACCACTTACAATTTAGATGCTTTAAAATCTGAAGCAACTTCTATTGTCATTTCTAAGAGATGAATTCTGGCAGGTTAGGTGCCTTTTTTTTAAACTTTGCTGACTTGTGACACACACACACACACACACACACACACACACACACACACATATATATATATATATATATATATATATATATAATTTTTTTAATGAAGGAGTTTATTACTTCTTTTAGCAGGTGCTTCCACAAGTCTGGGGATGTTTAAAACAAAAAAAAATTAAACTTAAATGTAGACAAAGATCACAGAAGGACAAAACCTCATGTAAACTCAGGTGAAAGACTACATCAATTTAAGGAATGGCTTGACAGGAATCCCTTCACGTTCTATGTTTTCTCTCCCTTGCATTTTCTCTGGAAGGTGTGTGTAAGGAGGATCACAGACAGGTTAAACGTCTCCACTGGAGTAAATTGAAAATCCTCGATAAAGAAATGGATGGTTTTTATTTGCCAGAGAACATTTGTACCTCAAAAGCTATGGACACAGGACTGAGATCTGGAAACCTCTGATAGGATATTAGCATTCTTGGGGCCATGCTATGTGAATTGCTCATTTGCTGGTGACCTTATCCTTTCTAGATACACAAAATGTGGGTTAGAGAGGTGGAGCGACATCCCCAAATCCATGCAGCTAGTAGCTGACAAAGCCAGGAATTAAAAATCTATTTGACTCAGATGATTTATATGACGAGTATGAAGTCCCAACAGTGTGACCCACAAGGAAGGAGATATTCTCCTGAGTTCAAGCCTTTTGCTTATTAACTGAGGGTGGGGCAGGTGAAGAAGGACAGAGCCTTCAGTCACCATTGTCACAGAGCCTGAACACAAGAAACTGTACAAGAGGATGCCAAAGAAGAAATTGGAAATGCTGGGCTGTGGGGTTTAGGAATTCGGTGGTTGCCCAGGGAGGGGAGAAATAAAGCCTCAGAGGCACACTCTACCTTCTTGATTGCCCTTTCTAGTTAGAGAGGAAAGAGCCAATACCTTACAGTGAAATAGCACTCCTCCTAAAGCCCTCTGGGTCATTTTCCAGCTGCAGACCCGGATGTGGAATCAGCAGGGTGTAGTGCTACATGGAAATGAGAGAATACTGTAAGAGAGCAGTCAGGGAATTATTCAGCCCAGAAGTCCTTGCTGGAGAGGGGCTGGGGTTTAGTTATTGTGTTCTCATAAGAAAGGCCTGGAATGTGGATGCCTGCCATGCTAGAAAGCCTTCTGTATCTATGAGTTTACTACAAATAGGCCTGGTTATGTTGGGAAGGACCTTTGATGCTCTTATTAAAACCTTTTTGCTACTTCTATTTGTCTTTCCCACTTGACCCAGAGTCACCCAAATCAAAGACAGTTAGGGAGCACAGCTACTGTCTGAGAGGGGAGTCAGGTCACGTCCAAGTTGGGAGAGGGAGAGGGAAGGAGAGCTTTGAGAGCTTTGAATTGAATGAGTAAATAGAGTTTTAAGTTAGATTGGAAGGGATGTTTTAATAAAACTTAAACCCCCTCAGGGACCTGCTCAATATGATGGCAAATAGGGAGCTAAAGGAAAACCACAGAGCTTGTTTGAAGGCAGTTGTGGAAGAATATAAATCTGTTCTCTTACGTTAGCCTAGGAAGGCCAACCCATTTAACAAACTCATGAAATAATTGCATTTTCTTATTTTTCTTCTACTATTCTTAAGGAAAAAGATTTTATTTTGAAATAATTACAGATTCAAAACAGACTCAAGGAAACTTTCAAAAATATTATGAGACAGGTCCTGTGTATCTTTTACCTAGCTTCCCTTGATGGTTATATTTTATATAACTAGTATAATATCAAAACCATGAAACTGAAAGTATATATTTTTATACTTACTTTATCACATGTCTAGGCTTGGTTAACCATTGGAGCAATTAAGATACCTAGCTATTCTATCACCACAAGGATCTCCCTTGTGCTACTCCTTTGTAGTCACACCCATCCCCACCCACCACCACAACATCCTTAATCCCTGGAAACCACTAATCTGTTTTCCATTTCTATAACTTTCTCATTTGAGATTGTCAAATAAATGGTATAGACTACTTGTATTTACATTTTAACAATTCCACTAAAGTTCATTATTTCAAGAACTTCTTTAAGCCATACTTACAGATTTACTAGTGACAAATTTTCTTAGTTTTTCTCCATCTGAAATTACTTTTATTTCTCCTTACTTTCTGAAGTTTTGTGTGTGTGTGTGTGTGTGTGTGTGTGTGTGTTTTGGCTGGAGGCAGTATTTTATTTTTTTCTTCCCCATCATTTGAAAAATGTGCCACCCTCTGACCCCTGGTCTCTATACTTTGATAAGTAAAATCTGTCATCATAATAATTGTTTCTCTCCTGACTTTGCTTTCAAGGTTGCTTCTTTCTCTTGTTTTCAGAAGTTTGATTGCAATGTATCTTCATGTGCATTGCTTTAGTTTTATCTTGCTTGAAATTCATTAGTTTATTGAATCTAATTTATGTTATTTGCTGAAGTTAAAAAATTTTAGTCCTTCCTTTTTTAAAAGTTTTATTATTTTTCAGGTTCATTCTCTTTCCCTTCTCCTTTTGGTAATAGGGTAACAAGAAAGTTAGATTTTTTGTGATAATCCCACAGGTCTCTAAAGCCTTGATTGGTTGATTTCTATGGTTATGCCTTCTGAGCTCCTTTTCAAATTTCTCTTTTTGTATCTTTCATTATTAAAATTTCCAATTCATTTTTTTCTTTGTATCTTCCTTTCCCTTGCTGAGATTTTCTATTTTAAATCATTTTATTGTTATTTCAAGTATGTTCTTAGTTGTTCATCAAGGCATTTTTATAATGGATGTTTTAAAATTCTCATCAAATTATTCCAACATCTGTGTCACCTCAGTGCTGTCATCTGTTGATTTTCGTCTCTCATCATTTGAGATTTTCCAGTTTCTGGGTATGTTGAGTGACTTTAAATTGTGTCCTGGACATTTTGGGCACTCTATTAAGAGATATTTATTTAAACTTTCTGTTTTAGCTAGTGTACTAGCTTGCCACGTCTACCATAATGAAATAACACAGACTGGGTGATGTTTTATTTTATTTCTTAACAGGCCTGGAAGCTAGAGTTCCAAGATCAAAGTGCTGACCGGTTGTTTTCCACTGAAGCTTCTCTTCTTTTCTTGCACGCATCTGGCCATTTGTTGACTCTTCTCATGGTGTGCACATAGACACTCTGCGTGTCTATGTGCTCTCATTTCTTCTTTACAAGGACATCAGTCACATTAGATTAGGATGCATCCTAACAGCCTCCTTTGAACTTAATTACTTTTTGAAAGGCCCTATCTGCAATTATAATCACGTTCTGAAGTAAGAGGGTTAGGGCTTCAGTTAGGATATTAAGAAATTACAGACAGGAGATTCAATTGTGTTCATAACACCTGACTTCCCCTGACATTGAGTTTCAGAGGAAGTGAGGTGGCACTTTGTTACTACTGGGTAGGGAGGTCCATGTTCCCCACTCATCCTCCACTGACACCTAGAGGGTAGGGCCACCTTGTTACCGTGGAAGACCAGAAGTACAACTTCAGGCTTTCTACTAGGGCTGCTGACATCAACCTGTGTGAGAGAGGGGGGCATTTACCTACTGGTCCACTGACTTATGTGGGAAGCTTCTCACTACCAGCAGGTGGACAGAAAAGTCCTACCCCTTACTCAGTCTTCTCTGACACCACCACAGAAGAAATCCCACCCTCCCAAGGAAACCTCACTATGGCCCAGTAAGTGTAGAAGCCGAGGGTTCCCAGCTGATCTTTGCTGATGGGATGGAGGTCAAATAATAATAATAATAATTATTATTATTATTTGTCAAATTCTATTGAATACAGCAGTTATTTTCTCCCTTGTTGCCCTTTCTTGGTTGAAGGTAAAGACAAAAGGCATTTCTTAGGCATTTTTGATCTGTTACTATTGGCATTTTTTGAGTTGCTAGTCTCTACATCTCTACATTAGGCAAGCAGAAAGCCCAGGGAACTCATCATTACCATACTTTGGGCCCCAAGGACCCTACCTAGCTGGTCTGCTTTCTTATCTCCACATTTCAGAGTTCTCATTTGTTTTACATATCATGGCCAGCTCTTCTAGTACTTTTACAGTTCTATTTTTAAAATGTTTTATCTACTTGGAATCTCTTTCAGCTTATGGAGTTGCTGAACCACTGTTTTGACAAATGTCAAACCAACTTATCAAGAACCATACAATATCTTTTCGATTGTTGGTTACAATTGCACTCAGTTTTGTAGATTTGCTCAAAGAGTGATGTTATATATATAAATGAGGAAATTGACTCTAAAATGATGAGCTGAATTCCTACCACCCTTAATGTTCATTAAAACTTTCACCCAAATAACTTCCTCAGGTTCAAAAATATAATTTTATGCTTATATGTTATATGTCCAGTGCTTTATGTGCAGTACCTCTCTTAGTTCCCTCAATAATGCTGTGCAATAACATTTTTATTTTTTTAACAAGAAAATTAATTAAGGACTAAGACCTCTCATTAATTACCTTGTTGGTTACATACCGATTAGCAACAGTGTTGGGATCACAACTTAAGTATTATGACTTCCACTCAATTTTTCATTCTTTATGTATTCAAGAGCCAGGAAATCTTTCTCTCAGGATTATAGATTGTTTAAAATATGGTGAAATTAGATAAACAAAGCATTTCTATTGTATATCTATCACTAGGTACATGGAAGTGCTTTAAAGAGATTATTTTTTAACATCCTTCTTTGTAATATATTTGTTGCAGAGAGTTTTTTTTATTTATTTATAGCTTGTCAGCTCTCTTCCCATGGAAGGAAAGAAAAAGCAAGCACGGATAACTCAAATCATAGAAATATAAACAAAGAAGCATTTAAAATAACATCCTGGTTATCATTAAAATTTTCTCTTTTTTTCCCAAAATATTAAGAGTTCCTGAAATGATTTGGATTCAAAGGAGACAAAAAATGTTGTCCCTGATTTTTTTCTAGATGAACTCCCCACTCACCTCTCCTTCTAGAATTACCATTCTGAAATATATGTGTTGAACCTAATGGAGGGATTAAGTTAGAAAGGAAGAATGAAAGTATTTATGAAATAATGCAAGTCATCATTTCCATATGTGTTGGAACAGGAGCAATTTGGAAGTGAAACTACATGAGATGAAGGTCCCACAACTCATGAAATTTTGAAAAAAAATTTCCAAGTCCATTTAACAAAGAGACAACAAAGTAGCCAGAGTGTGAAGAGTAACTAAAGGTAGAAGAGAGGGTCCTATGAGTTTTGAGATGTGCAACTTAGTCTAGGAAACAGGATAGGATGTAGAAGGGCCCTCAGCATGGAATTCATCCATGACTGGAAAGAAAAGGAATCTTCCATTTACCTAAGTGATTCTGACAGATGCCATAGTCACGTAGTGTCACATAGTAGTGTGCTATATTCTTGGAATCTCCAACTCAGCCTGTCAGCACACTAAGGACTAAGAACTCTCATTAAGAGACAAAAATTATCTTCTGCGAGTGTATCAGTCATCTACTGCTGTGTAACAACTTACTTCAAAACCTATTGGCTTAAATCAATGACTTTTATCATCTCGTAGGAGCTGCAATCAAGGTGTCAGTCCCATATCTCAAGGCTCAGCTGAGGAAAGATCTGCTTCTTGAGATATACACTTCAGCAGCATTTAGTTCCTCAGAGACCATTGCTCTGAGAGGCTCAGTTATGAGGTTGCCTTCGTTCCTTGCCATGTGGATTTTCCTCCAAGCAAATCACAACATGGCAGCCTGCTTCCCCAGAGCCAGCTAGAGATAAGAGAAGGCAATTAAAAGAGTATGTAGGAGTCATTTATAACCTCAAGATTCTTTGATAACCTAGTCTATTATAATGTAATAATCCTTACAGATGACATTCACTATTTCTGCTACAGTTTGCATTTTGGAAGTAAGTCACTAAGGTCTAGCTTAAGGGAAAGGGAATGCACAAGGGCAAAGATGATTGACAGTCATGCTGGAACTGCCTACCACAGCCACCAGAATATTGGTTAATAGTCCAGGAATAGAGACCCACTTCAGCCAGGGCTTATAAAGGATACAGGGCTATGAAACTGCTAAACTTGTGGAGACTGACACTACTTCCTCTCTTTCTCATCAGTTGCATGATCTCTTAGGATATCTCTGCTTCTAGTCTATTCTGTTATTCTCAGCTAACAGGTGCTTTTTATTTCCCAATGGGATCGTGCATGGTCCATCAAGACCTCTGTGCTGGGCTACCACACATTCTCTACCTAGTAAATTTACAAATTCATGTTTATCTTCCACACTATTCTTGACATGGAAGTTTGTATCAATAGGATCCTTTTTCCTCTGTCTCCAGATTGGATTTGGCCAATATAGGACTGTCAAAAGACTTAGGAGGATGAGAGAAATAAGGTCTGGGTATTTACTCCTCATCTTTCTTCTTGTCCTTCAGCTGAAGATCATAGCTCCTGTCACCAGGCTTTCTCCATTAGACTCTTTCTGGGTCTAGTTATTGTCCCACTGTGCTCCTTCAGGTCTTTTGTTGGTTAACATTGCCTGCATTGACTAGATCTGGGGTATTACATGATTCCTTGTAGTTTTCCTACCTCCATTCACACCTTTATAAATAGCCCATTTAAAAAACCATCCTCAAAATAAACAATTTGAGCATTTCATCTGTTTTCGCCCAGAGATTGATGGAGCCTTATTTGACCTCCTCTATGCTTCTTGTCATTAGGGAGTCTGTTTCTTCCTCTAGCTGACCCAGTCTTTCCATGTCACTTTCAAATAGAGAAATCTGAAGTAACCGCCAAATGGCAAATAGATGATGTCACATTGGTATTAATTAAAGAGGAGAGAGGTTTTCCTGGGTCTTTCTGTATCTCATCAGGTGAGCAAGGATACTGAGGATACTGTGCATTTTTGAGTCTTCCCTTGCTAGACAGTTAAAGGGAGGGCCATGTCTCTGTTATGATCTGAATGTTTGTTTCACTCAAAAAAAATCACACAATGGAACCTAATCATTAATGTGATTGTATTAAGAGGTCCCTAGGCCTCTAAGCCCTTATGGATGGAATTAATGCCTATATAAAAGATGCCCTAGAGAACTGCCTTGTTTCATGTGAGATCACGGTGAGAAGGTACCTTTCTATGGCCACAAAGTGGACCCTCATGAGACCAGCTATGCTGGTGACTTGGAGGGAAGTCTCCAGTCTTTAGAACTGTGAGAAATAGATACTGGAATAGAGCTACGCAGCAGAGTACTTACCTACTATGCACAAGGCCCTGGATTCAACCTCTAGTATATTAAAAAAAAAGTACTTTGAGAAACAAATTTCTGTTATTTATAGAACATTTTGTTCAGGTCTTTTTATTTTAGCAGCTTGAATGGGCTATGAAAATATAGGGAAGATAGAGTTCTTATGTAATAAATACCTAAAATGTGCAAGAGATTTTGGAACTGGATCATGGGTAGAGAAGATTTTTGAAGTGCATGCTAAGAAAAGCCTACATGGTTGTGAATGAACCTTAAAGAGTGATTCTGATGGAGGCTTGGAAAAGGAGAACTATAGCAAAAGCCTTAATCTTAGCAAATACCAAAGTGGCTGTGAACAGAATGTTGTAGACATATTGACAGTAAAGGCCATTTTGATGGGATGGAAATTAGAAATGTGTTATTTAAAACTTGAGGAAAGGTATTTTTATTATAAAGTGTTAAAGAAGTTGGCTAAATAACGTTCCTACTCATGTTTTGTGGAAAGCAGAATTTGTGAGTGATGAAATTCAATATTCAGCTGAAGATATTTCTCAGCAGCATTGAAGCACACACTGGTTTCAATAAAGAAATGATTTAAAGATGGAATTGTTATTCAGAAGGGAAGCAAAACTTAAGCTTTTGGAAAATTCTTCCATTATCCATATTGAAAGTAAAGTGAAAGCATGTTCCAGAAAGAACACCAAGAATGTGGCCAGGTGTCCCTGTGATAAGAGATTAGTATGGACCTGGCACCTAACAGAAGTCAGGACGAAATGTGCAAGACAGTGGAAGAATGATCTAGATAGCATTTTGGAGATGATAAGCCTGATCCTTCTCAACAGAGGCCTAGACATCTAGAGCCTGGGAGATAGAACATTTTCAAAGGGCCTGTGGACATCTGCATTTAAACTTGGCACTTGCTTCCAGGTGCTACCTCAAGACTGTGCTTCCTGCATTCCATTACGGAACTTCTTGGTGCCTCAGGTATAGCACCAGAGGGCCAGGTATAATGTGCAATGCACCCAGAAAAACTGTGAGGATGTGGTTGCCTTTACCTAGATTTCAAAGGATGCCCTAGTGAACTGTAGAGCCCAGGCAGAGAACTGGCATGAGAGTGAGACCTCTGTAGAGAGTTCTTTTTAGGGAAATGCACACTAGAGCCATGGAAGTGGAGCTGGTCCCTGTGACCACAGACCAGTAGAGCTATTGTAGTGTGATTCCAGCTGGAGGCTGGGTGAGGACAACCTTGGACATCTGACTCAAGCACAGATCCATTGAGGAGGTGGGACACTGCAGAGGCTATTGTAGGGGTGAGGCTGCCCAAAGCTGTTAGGTCAGTGCCATTGCCCTAATGGATCTGGAAGGCAGGACTTCTAACCCATTGGATCTGGAGGGAAGAGCATCTAACTTCAGAAAGTCACTCAGTGTTGTAGACGTGCTGAAGACCTATTATCCTTTTCTTCTTTCTTATTTATCCCTTTTGGAACAGGACTGTCTCCTGTGTTTATATTCAATTACATGTTTAATTTTATAGATTCAGAGTTGGAGAGCAACTTGTCTCAGGATGAATCATATCTCCAGTTTACCTGTATCTTATTTATAAATTATATTTAGCTAAGACTCTGGACTTTAGACCTTAGAATTGATTCTGGACTGGTTATGACTTTGGACCTATCTGGATGGAGTGTATGTATTTTGCATTTGAGAAGGATATGAATTTGGAGGCTTGGAGAAAATGCATTGATCTGAGTGTCTGCATCCCCCTCCTTCACATTTAAGAAACTAATCACCAATGTCATGCTATTAGGAGGTAGGGTGTTTGGAACATGATTATATCATGAGGGTGGAGCCCCTTACAGTTGTAAAATCATAGGGTTAGTGTCCTTATAAGAAGATACATGAGAGACATGAAGTTTCTTTTGACCATGGGAGGATACAGCAAGAAAACCTGTCTGCAAACTAGGAAGTTGGCCCTCACCAAACCCTGGATCTACCAGTATCTTTACCTGGGCTCCTCAGCATCACAACTGTGAGAGATGAAGGTCTGCTGTTTAAGCCACCAGTCTATGGCCTTCTGTTATAGTCTGAACTGACTAGCTGGGCATGGTGGCCCACACCTGTAATCCTCCTTCATGGGAGGCTGAGGCAGGAAGATGGGGAATTCAAAGCCAGCCTCAGCAAAAGCGAGGCACTAAACAACTCAATGAGACCCTGTCTCACAAGAACTAAGACACTGTCTTTTCTCAGGAGGTACATTCTTTTTACATAGGAAAACTCCTTAAAGGATCTTTAGAGTAAACAATGGGCTATTTTAGATAGGAGAGAAAAGAGAAAGCAAAGATGCAATTTATTTTATATCAAGAGTTACACCAAAAATTGTGGGCTATACCCTGGAAATTAAAAAAATAATCCAATGAGTCCTAAAAAGCGGGATCATAAAAATGTGGTGAGAGGCCAGGACTCAAGATGGAATATCATCAGAGAGAAACTTTGTAGCATAAAAATTAGGTGTTGGAACCTTCTTTACATCTTTAAGCCCTCATACAGTTGTGGAATGTGCAAGTATAGGTGAACTGGAGAGGAAAGGCTACTGTGGGCATGTGGAACTAGCCCAGGCAGAGAGGTGTGGGGGCTGAGACCGTGAGTAGGTGCCAAGGGCTTAGCTAGAGTTCAAGTTCACAGCAAGCAGGTGCCCAGTGAATAAAAGGCCTTGGAAAGTTCTCTGAAATCTTTACCGCTTGTGTATGTATTTTGGGATAGAAGAGACATTGAACTTCCCTTGGTATTTGGGGCTTAAGCCTTTTTTCTTGGGAGATTAAAGTCCCCCAGAGAGCAGATTTGGGAAGCTGTATGTCTAACCTTCCCTGGCCCACTGCAGCCCTTACCAAGTTCTATTCTAATCCTGACAGACATCCACCACAACAAAGGTTTTCTGAGTTAATTCTTCTTCCATCCCCCTTTCCCTTCTCCAATTCACTGAACTCAAGGAATGAAGTCAAAGGAGAGGTGGTTATCTGGAATCAAATGTGGAGGTTTAATTATCACAGACAAAAACCACTAATGAGGAAACAACATTGTCTTTCTCACATGGAACTGTTTTGATGGAACCTAATTTGCAGCAGTGTTCTGCCCTCCGGGCTCTGCTTTGAAGAGCCTCTGTCCCCCCAGCCTCCCCTTCCCCTGCCCCTGTCACGTCTCCACTTTCATTAGCTCCTTCTCACAAGAAATCAAAGAGAGGAGATGGTGCTTTCTGCACTCTTTACAGGAAAGGAAACAAGCACTGAGGTAGTCAGAATTGGCTCCAGCAAGATTGCCAAATAAGAATGTCTTTTTTGAGAACCTGTCACTTTCCCTTGTGGCTTTCTTCCCCTAAAACCTCTTTCCCCCTCCCTCCCCTCCCTCTCATGTCCTCATTACCATGGGCTACCTGGCTGTTAATGCCTATCTTCTGCCTTCACTTACTCTTCTTCTGTGCTCTGTATTAATAAATAAGGGTCTGGGGAAAGTCTTTCAATCTGAATTGAGAACAAGGGTTTTCTAGCCTGACCCTGGGGAAAAGATGCATAATACTCAGGAAGTGAGCTAGGAAGGTAGTAAGGTTCAGAAATCAAAGTTATTTGGAAGAAAGGCATCCAGAGGGACTTTAGGTACCACAGGAGGAGTTGGTATACACCAACCAGGGACTAAGATAGTTGAAGAAATTATGATTAAATGTCTATCCCTAACTGTGTTTGCATATTGCCTTTCTTTCCAGCTGTTTCCCTGTAGTGATCAGCAAACCCATCTATACATTGACCTTTTCAGGACCCAGTGAGATTTGCAAAGGCCACTCTGTTCCATGTCAGTGCCCAGCTCCAGAGGGATCTTCCAGGGGTCACTGGACAGTGGCTACCAGGGAAGGGCCAAAAGAAAGAGCCTGGGGATGCCTAGTCTCTGGGACTGCAGCATGGGAGAAAGAAGAGAACTTAGTGTAGGGCTAGGCATTGTATGGGATTTCTCTGACTCTTCTAGAACAGAGGCCAGGTCTTTTCATTTTAGTATCCTAATTTCCTTCACAGATCTTGACTTGCACAGAAAAGGCTAAAACCTGAGTATTTCATCAAAGAATAAAGGAATAAATGAGTGAAGAAGGCAGGCCTCCCCCTAAAACAATTTTTACCAATATTGTACCCAATCTGTGGCTCCTAGTAGTCTGTTCCCCTTGTGGATACACAAGCTCCCTGTTCCTTGTTAGGCTCAGCTCTGTACTGGGAGCTGTCAGAACCAGGACAACCACTGCCTCAGTGTGTATCCCAGAAGGTATGGGCCAGGCTGAGGACAGGTGACCAGGAGGACTAGTAGCAGAAGCCCATGGTCAGAGGACTCAGAAGGGGAGATACTAGAGAGCAGGCTGCAGGGCCTGGTGTGCTCAGCCAAGCTAGTTTGGATGTGGTAAGTGTCTGGGGCAATGCCAGGGATTCTGCCACTCCAGCTGCACAATTTTGAGTTGGTTGCTCTTTCCTTGCCAGATGAAGCCAATCAACTATAGCAGCAGAGGCAACACGAAGCTCATGTAGTGGCCAATGCTGGGACAGCAAATCTGTTTCATGTCATGTGCCAACTCCCTTCTATGGGTGGAGGCCAGCTGGAGGGCTGGGTTGATTCTGTAGGTCAGCTCTCCGCAGGACAGGGAACTCTGATCCCTCAGCAGGGTCTATTTGACAGGAGAGATGGGGTCTCAGGCTATGAAACTGCTGATGCTGAATTCAGGCTGCCAGGCCCACCTGCAGTGGCAACTGCAAATATTTCAAACATCAGACAATTCTGTTCTAGGTGAAATGCCACACTGAGTGGTGAATACATCAATTCCGCTTTCCCTTAGTGGTGGGTAGGGAGGCAAGGAGGGCTAACAATGATCAGTCTTCCATTTGGAGCTAGGATCATATTCATGAATAGGAAGAAAGAACCTCACAGAAGGATCCCAAAGGGGCAGTGCTCAGATCTCTGCCAAAGCAGGCCCAAGCCAGCATATCCCGCAGCGCCTGGGTAAGTAGGATCCACGCGGCTTCCATTCTGTCTGATTGCTAACCCAGGCCACCGGCCTGGAGCCAGCTCTCTCCCTGCTGCCCCCGTCCTGCTAACAATGTCCCTCACAGGCCTCATTGTCACTACTTCCAGATTGCTGAGAAGCCTCAGCTTTACCTCTCTTTCCATCTTTGTTCTATGGCCCCAATGAATCAGTGTCCGGAGGAGAGCAACAAATCGTGGCTGTTGAGGGACAGTGACACGGCAGCTCTGTTTTTCCAGGCGTGGTGGTGTGGCTTGCCAAGAGTGAATTAAATGTTTCCACAGAATCATTCACTTCACTCCTAATCAGCCCTGTGAAGTATTTCCTCCCTCCCACTGGTTTAAGAGGGACACACTGACTGCCTTGGCCAGGCCCCTCAGGCGAAGGGAAAAGAGAAAGCCCTGAGAGGCTTTTCTAGAAACACAGGGGTTAGAATGGAAAAGCCTAGGTTGAGGACAGGCTTGGCCAGTGCTCAGAAGATAGGATGGAAAGCACAGAGTTGACCGCCACCCCGGGGCAGGGGACGTGGGGACAGAGATGCTGGATGTTGGCTGTGGGGCATGATACATTAGCCACGGCAATCCAGTCCAGATGCTGATTCTGCAACTGGCTCCTACTGGTGGATCCTGGCAAACCAACTTCTCCAAATCCATATTTTGGGTCCATAGAGAGCATTCCTGAGGTGGCTGGCACACTCTGCTTTTCCTTCTGGTGGCCTTCTGGCTACTGGTTGCTATGGTGACCATCTACAAATACCTAGCCAGGTGTGGATGCTGGGCACTGTTGCTGTTGAGTGCCTCTCTCCTTTGTGTTCTGGGAAACCAGGTGGATTCTCTTTGCCAATCCAATTGGCCCCATTCTGAGACAGTAGAATGGAGCTTCCCTTTCATGAATCATGAAGCAGCACTGCCTTTGATAGCCAAGCATTTCTTTGATTCTTCTCTTCATTACAGCTCTCTTCTAAGGACTCAGCAGCCTCATGAGAATCAGGCTGGAGGTCAATCTGGGTCTTGACTCTGAGCCACAGCCCACCTGTCCTGAAGATGAGACTTGTTGAGATTTGCACATGGTGCTCTCCGTTAGCTTGGCCTTGTTCTTCACTGTGAAATGGGATCAGCTCATTGTTCTCTCATTGTAGAGGGGGTCTTTGTGTGTGGAATTGACTGTTAATTTTAAGGACTTTCTCTCCAACTTCTTTCTTCTTTGTCATGAAGAGATCATCACTGGTCTTGTCCTACCAGAACTGCATTCCAGAGATGTCCTACCAGATGCATTCCAGAATGAAGAGCAAAAGGCTTAGAAGTTAGTTATAGTGACATCCTGTGGCACTTATGCTAGGTTCACTGCTTTCACTGATGGCACTTATGGTTGACTTGGCTAATGGAGCAATCCTTTCCTGATGACCCTCAGAATCCTCTCAACACCATGTATCAGATCATTACTACAAGTCTCCTGGATTTAATTTTTAGGATGATACTTTTTTGCCTTTCTTAGCTTAGGCTTTCCATTGTATCTCCCCTCTCTCCAACCAACAACAGATAATGCCAGTCTGCCTATGATGTTGACCCTGATAACATGTGCACTTTTCTAGGGAGCTTGCAGTTGATCTCAGATACATCAAGATGTAAAGATACCTGATGGGGATTGAAGGAGGGGCTAGAGCACAGAGCTATTACAGACATAATTCAGACTTTCAGAATCTAGGAATGCACCTTTTCTTACTATTCATTTGTCTCTAACTGTCCTACTAGGTGAAAGGCCCAGGAGGTTGAGTTCTAGAATTCACTGGTCAGCATGAGCTATAACGAGAGAGGGAAGGAGAGACAGAAAGAGGGAAACATGAGACTATTCAGTAACATCTCTCATACAGTGAGCCCCATTATAACCAGGCCAACCCCTGGCCATAAGAGCAGCTGTAATAACTGTGGTTTATACTGCATGGACATGCTCCCTGCCACAGAAGAGCAGGGGTGGTGAATTATAATTGAGCAGGGGTGCTCAATTATTCTATGGGTTACCTTATATTGGGGATTTATTAATATGTTCCAAAAGGAGAAAAATTAAAAGGTGTTAGTCAACTTGTTGTCACTGGAACCAAAGTACATGACATCTTAGATGAGGAAAGGTTTATTTTGAAGTCACAGTTTCATGATCAGCTGACCGCTCTGCTTTGGGCCAGTGGTGAAGCAAAACTTCATGGAGGAAGGGTGTGGTGAAGGAAAGTGTCTCAGCTCATGGCAGCCAGGAAACACACACACACACACACACACACACACACACACACACACAGGAACCAGGAACAAGAAAATGTCTAAGCCACATCCTAGTGACTATTCTTCCAGTCACGTCCTGCATTATCACCCAGTAGTCCATTCAGCTATCAATGGATCAATCCAGCAAATAAATTAACCTACTGATGCGGTCAGAGCCCCAGTCATTATCTAAAAGCCCCACCTCTTGCTGCACTGGGGATCAGCTTTCAAAAAGCTGATTTCAAAAATGTCACGCTTTTCATGTGACATTCCAGATCTAAACATAAGGTAAATGAAATAGGAATTTAATATGTGAAACAGCTTGAGGATTTTTTTTTTCATTAAAGCATCAAACAAACAACTAAAAAAAGGAAGGGAAAAGAAATGAAACAAAATTCTGAGTTCTAGTCTTTGTTGAAAGTCAGGAGGACTCCGTTATTGATCTAACTAATGGGTAGCTTGGAATCAGTTTCTTCTGACATTTCTTCACTACCCATTACTACATCAACCCTCTGGGCTGATGGTTGAGTTTGGGAATTTAACATTTCCCTGCATTTCTACTCATGCATTTTTATCCCCTTAGCTTTCTGTTACCCCATGCTAACTTCCTCTGATATTGGGGCTCCCTGGGTACTTGTTTGGGTTGTCCCATGAGCATATAGCTTTCTCCCAGATCTTGTTAGAGAATTTCCACCTGTTTCTCCAGTAGCCACAGGCTTGAGGTAGAGGCCCTGCCCTGACTTCTCAACTCAGCAGGGCTCCTTCTCAGGGCTAAGTGGGTTTCCTAGGCTCCCCAGGCCTTAGCAGGACTCCTTCTCCTCCCTCCCCCTCTGTGTTCCATGGACCCTCTTCCCTCCAGTTGGGATGTGGTGAAATGTTGCTTCTCCATCTCTTCTCTTGCTTTCCTGTTCCTCAAAACAAATTCACTCACCATTTCAGTCTTAACCAGGTTGCTACATTTATAGTTTTGAGCAAGGGAGGATGCTTTAAATTAACCATGGACTGTACTTTATAATTTTATTTTTGGAATAGTAGTTGGACTCTCCCTTAGATTTTTGCTATTGATTTTTTTTTACTCCTAGGGGATGGGACCATTCATTCCATTTGAGGGTTTTTATAATTTATCTTCCAAGTTGGGACAATTTTGAAAGGGAAAGGAGGTGCTATTAATAATTGTGACATAGTAAGAGGAGTAAGCCAGCACTGTTCCAGGCAAATGCATTATTGTCTTCAGCAGCCAATATATAATAAACCCCCCTTGGTTAGGGCTATATCTGGGCCCACTTCCTTTGGAAGTGATGGGTGGATGTGAGAGCCACCATGCTCAGAATATAAACACATGGCTTCATATGCTGGGAGAATGTTGCTTACTCTTAAATTGATCCCTCTCTATGTGCTTGGACCTGGACAAGGAGCTCCTTCAGTGACTCTCAGTTTCCCTATCTGTGTAATGGATATACTGGTAATTATGTCAGAGATGGCTATAAAGAGTGAGTGAGGTAGCATATACAAAGCATTTGACTCAAGATAGTTCAATGAATTCCAATTTCCTTTTCTCTATCTTTTCCTAATGAAGCCCACTGAGCTTGTCAAACCATTGCTAATTCTTCTCCTTTAATGGGGAGATGGTCTATGATCTGCTGTTCAGTGTTCCTTGTTAAAATAGATACCTAATTTTGCATTCACATCACCTTTTAATCTATCCAATAAAAGGCCTGAAATTCACTATATTAAGTGAAGTGATCTTAATGTGTGGGACAGAGATTTAGCTTATGATCCAAATGTGCAGGACCCTGAGATGCATTTGGAGGATGCTGCTATTAAAAGATAAGGTTGAAAAGAGCAATTCTGTGCTGGGACATAATTGAATGACTGAGAAGATGGTTAATGGGATTAGAAGGAAACATTTTACCTCTGGAACACTAGTTTTAATTGTACACTGAAAGTAATTACGCTGGCTGTGATGAGCAGAGGGGACCGCAGCTGAGTACATACTGTGGAAAGAGTGTGGTTTCAGGCAGAAGGCCTGAGTTCATATCTTTGCTCTGCCCTTCACTAGATGTGCTCTTTAATCAGTCTCTCAGTTTCTTCCCACCTGTACAATGGGCACAGTAATTTTACATTATAATATTAAATGAGAAAGCAAGCTACTAAATTTCATGACCATAAAATCAACCAGATCTGTGATGGATGAGAGTGATGTGAGAAGATAAATAAAAAGGGACCTAGCATGCCTGGCGGCTGGGATGTCAAAATGCCATGTGAAATGGGTTGATTACTAATTAGTTATTAGTTTATTAATTACTTATTCATCTTTTTTCTTTAGGAATTTGTGTTAAATCCATATACACTTTCATTTCTTCTTTTGACTTCTGCTGGATTTTTTCTGCAAAGTTTATTGGAAACTTCGCAGTTTTGGAGCTTGGAGACTTAGCTCTAAACCAATGACTGATTTCAAGTGAGATCTTTAAAGGGCATCTGATTAGAAATCCTCCAGACCCTCATTAGTCCAGTCTGGACTGCTGGCCCAGGAAGCACCAGTCTTGTGAGACATGAATAGTTGACCCTTCAAAAATTGGGATGCATGCACAAATGTATTTGAGAAATACTGGGTAAATAAAATGAGGCCGATTTCTTTACTGCACAGCTTTTCAAATATTTAAATGAGCTGATATGCACTATGAATCTCTAGGATGGGTCCCTTTTGCAAACATTTTCTTGCAAACCTATTTGACCATGGTCTCCATATTTTGGAGGGATATTTTTAGAAACCAATTGTCCTTGGCATACATTGGCAAGTGCTGTTCTAATAATTTTTTACAGATTTGGAAGGAAACTGTTTACATTATAATATTAAATGAGAAAGCAAGCTACTAAATTTCATGACTGTAAAATCAAGATTATGTTAAAATGCATTTAAAAGGCTGGCAGGAAATATATCAAAATATTAACATATTAACCAAAGGCAGTAATCTCTGGAGGTTGGGATGATTTGTGAGTGTTTTTTCTATTTATTGTAGTTACTTATATTTTCAATTTTCTACAATGAACATGTATCACCTTTATAATTTCGAAATTTTGTTTTTCTTTTTCCTTTTGGTTAAACCATCTCAGAAGGGATCACTTCCTTTCCAACTACAATGTCAGATCCACCTGAGTGAAATATGCCTTTCATTGCATCCTGAGAAGATGGAAGAGCTATAAAAAGCCCTCAGAAGCCCTTAAGGAATTTTGAGAGCAGAAAAACAAAGACTATAAACCAAAGAAAAATAGATGAAGTTATAAGAGTGGTAAGAGAAAAATGGAAGCAAGGGATATTGAACACCTAAAGGGAAAATTTTAAGAAACAGTCTTTTCTGGAAAAGAAAAGAAAGCTCATGACAAACCAAACCAAACCAAACCAGTACAGAACAGACAACTGTGACTACACTGAGAACCCAGAAAGATAAGGATGAAGCCAGTGGTGACCCACACCCAGGTGTCCCACAGGAGTGCCAGCTCATGAGCCCCCTCCCTGTTATAAGCAGGGCTGCTAGAACCTGGGATTTATTACATAAGGACAGCCCATGGCATCTCTTTACCTGTGCTCTCCACAAACCTGTGTCCTGATCCCATCCTCAATCTATGAAGTTTGATGAGGAGCAAAAGGTGAGAGGAAGACTCTTATATGACTAAGGGTGGTGGAGGGCAAAGAGGTGTTAATGAAGTCCTTAAGCCCCATTCAAGGTCATAGGTTCCAAAAGGGAGCAGTTTTATATACCTTGGAAGTCGGCAGTCTGTGTTTAAGGCTTCCCTGCTTATACTTGTATGGCTTTGGAGGCTTTTTGTAAACTCTTTGTGCTTTAGAATAAGAATAAGAATCTCAATTAGTCATTTTGAGGATTAAATGAGATTATACATATAAAAGACTTAGCAGTAAGCACTGCACAAATGGTATCTTACTGTTAACAAGGAAGTAAATAGCTCCTGTAAATAGTTTTCTGAGGTTTCCTTGATCATAGCTGTTTTGTTCTAAATGCTTATAAGCCCTTACCCCTGATCATATGTTGAAATCTAATCACCAAATGAGATGGAATTAAGAAGTAGCACTTTTGGGATGTGATTAGTGGGTTAGTGCCCTGGTGAAAGAGGCCCCAGAGAGTCTTCTTTCCCATTCTATCATGTAAGCACACATGGATAGAAGGTACCCTTCTACGATCCAGGAAGTGAGTTCTCACCAGACTCAAATGTGCCAGCACCTTCATCTTGAGAGGGAGCCCGCTTGCCCCTTTCCCTTCTACCGTGTGAGGACACACAGAAGCTGCCATCTATGGAGAATGAGCCCTAGCCAGACATGAATCTGCTGTTGCTTGACCTTGGACTTCCAAGTTTCCAGAACCGTGAGCAATACATTTTTGTTGTTCATAAATTACTCAGTTGAATGTATTTTGTTACAGCAGTCTAAATGGACTAAGACAATAGAAAACAGGAATGCTATACTGAATTCTGGACTTCAGATACTTATATAAAATGTAGCACAGCGCCTGGTGCTATTTGCTCGCCTATATTCCCAGCGACTAGGGTGGCTAAGACAGGTGGATCAGAGTTTGAAGCCAGCCTCAACAACTTAGCGAGGCACTTAGCAACTCAGACAGACCTTGTCTTTAAATAAAATACAGAAAGGGTTGGGAATGCGGCCCAGTGGTTAAGTACCCCTGGATTCAATCCTTAGTACAAAAAATAAAAAATAAAAATGTAGCATGGTCAGCCAGATACAGCCACAGTCAGGAGAAGGAAGTTACTTGATTGGCCCCTCCACTTTGGACACCATGAACTTGAGTACAATTATCAATGGGTTGCAATTAGCCTTGGTATTATATGAAGTATTTCTAACTTGGGACTTGTCTCTACAATGTTTGCTACAATGATTGTGTGTAACAAATGCTCAAATACCAACATGCGCTTATTTCTTACTCACAGGCCTTTGAGCTGGCTGGCGACTCTCCAGGTGCTCTTGAAGGCTCAGCTGAACTTGGATTTAGGCTGTAGGTTGAGTTCAGATGGTCTCCACAGTGTAGTTGTTCTGAAACTCATGCTGAAGTCTCACTGGGTCATGCTTTCCTTAGTGGACGATAGTTCACAAGAGTACACGAGGACTGTGTGGAATTTTTAAAGTCCCAGCTTGAAACACACTGGCACTTCTATCTATGTTCTTTTGGCCAAAGCTGATTATATGGCCAAACCCACTGTCAGTGGGGCGGGCAGTACACACTCCTTACAGGACAGTCACAGCAGTGGCAAAGAGGGAAAGAGGAATTATAAATAGAACAAACACTATCTATGCACCAAAAGGGCTCTGTAAAAAGCACAAAAGTGTTGGTTGAGAAGAACTAGACTCACACCATGGGACAAACTAACACAGTTTACTGTGCAATAGACTGTGGCTGCTTTGGCTTGTAGAGTCCAACTTGAGATCCTCATTCCCTCAAAACACAGTCAGACAGACCAACAAACTATGTATAAACACACGTGTACAGCAAAACCATAGGAATATTATACAAATGCACATGCAGAGCCCTAAATATGGCGCCCTTTGGGTTTTGCCTCCTAAGCCTCTCACCAAGGGAGAAACCCATAGCCAACAAGGCAGAAAGAAAAGGCTGGGGTCTGTCCTGGCTCAGAGGCAAGCCTTCCTGACCTAGACTGTCTCTGGGTCAGAGACTTCAACAAGGACTTCTAGTCTCTAGAGTTTCAGTGTTTGAGTACTTGTAGAATTTCATAGACTGAACACCTTTACTCTGGTCCTTTCTGTTCTTTTCTGCTACTATACAAACACACAGGCAAGGATATCAAATGGGAAAGGACTCTTTAAAACATTGACAGATAATTGTTTAGATGAATGAATGAGTGACTCTTTAAATGCACCTGTTGCAGAAGCCCATGGGTGACAAGTGAGAGGTGAATGAATACTGGCAGGTGTTTTCTACATGATTTTCCTCTGTTCAGAAGTCCTTTCTCTGAGATGACTCCCTGGGTCCTGCTATCACCTCTCACTCCTCCTCTCTTTCTATTTGTCCCAATGCCAGAGTTTAAAACAGTCTAGTAATTTCACTTACCCATATTTACGTTACTATTTAGCATCTAAATGACTAAATTGACCCCACTTGGAACATTGGCATTCTATTTCAGTTTCCTTAGGGAAAATTTCTTTTTCTGGCAATGTCATTTACTAAACTTTATCCTTATAAGCTGAAAGGGCACATTTTCTACTCCAGAGGGAGAAGTTCATTCCCTGCTAATAAAACCTGCCCGTCTTGGGTGTTCTTCCAAGAGGTGGTGTGTTCACCCGCTTCTTCATTCAGGGGCATGCTCTGGCTGCTTCTTTTAGAGCCATCAGATGCAGCATCTCATGGACTAATGGATGTTCAAGCAGCTTGTGGGAGTCACATCTGTTTTATGCAAGCTCACAAGGTGAATTATTGCACTAACAGCTTTCTCAGGTATGGGCTCTGCAGGGTGATCAATTATGCATAATGTTCATTCAGGCAGAAAATGAGGTGGCTCCAAGCAGGAGTGTTCCAAGCTGCTGGAGAGAATCCCCCTTCCAATAAGGGGCAGCAAGCTAGGGGCCTGGGTAGGGTCTTACCCTTGCTCCTGGGGGCTGAATTGAGACACATCAGAGTTGCCACCCAGAGTTGCCACCCAGAGACAATTTTCTCTTCTGTTTTTGTGTGATGTGTGTCTTCTCAAGGTTCCTTTGTAAATTTTGTCTGATTTTCTTTCATAGGGTGAGTGGCATACATAGTGGTAATAATAATTACCATTTTATTGAATGTATTAGGTGTGTAACTATGATTATGATTAGGGTATTAAATTCTCCAAATGAGTCTGTGAGGTGGGTCTTATTACCTGCCCCATTTTACAGTGGAGGAAGTAGAGGTGCTGCAAGCCAAGGAAGCAGGGAGGTCCAGCTGTCCAGCTCTGGAGCTTATGTATCTTACACTGCATCGTACTGATCTTTGGCACCTAGTATGTTTTAATTATTATTGGTCAAGTGGTGAATATTTGAGCATGAATAAATTTCAGAGTAAATGGCTTCTTGCAGGGGGATGAAAGAAAAATATCCTATTTAAAAATGAAAGGAGGGTTTAAAACCTGTTTGAATCCTGAAGACACCAGCTGTCCCTTTGGCCTCTGACCATCTGCTCTTGGAAAAGAAGGCATAGTAAAATGGAAAATGTCCTAATATAAGCCCTAGGTCTGTTGCAAGGCTATCTGTGTGTGTCCCCAGCACCCAGCACATTAAACTAAGAAAGTATTTCATGAATAAGCGTATAAATGAGTGAGTGAATGAGTATAATTGGTCTCTGGCATAAAGAGCTCAATAAATGTACCTGTGCCAGAGGTTGGAAAGAGAAGAAATGCAGGTTGGGAGAAGAAGAAGTGGAGGTGTAAGGAGAGTTCTGAGAATGAGGCTTGCACGGAGCTGAAGAGGGCAGACAGGCAAATGCACTGAGCTCTTTCCCTTGCCCAAGTCCTGGTCCGTTGAAGGACAAATGCCACCAGTTTGGTCCTTTGAATTCTGGAAGGCCCACAGCAAGGCAGATAAGTAATGCTTGGCCTATTTCTCCCCTTCCTTTTCTCACTTCCTCTCCTTCCATTTTGTGTGTATCTTAGGAAGTTTCCCATTTTAGAACCCCACTCAAAAGCTATATATATATTTTCCAAGCTCCGAGTCATATATGAACCTCTGGGTGATGGCATGTGACAATGTTACCAAGAATATTAACTTTGGAAAGATTTCTTTCCTGTTTTATATTGGAGTGCGGATCAATGGTGAGCCTTCAAAAAGCTTGCACAGCCAATGACTGTTAAAAATTATATATATTTTTTATTTTTAAGTTAATGAGCAGGACATATGTGAAGACTATTTCCCATCATTTTACATGGTTTTTCTATTGAACAAAGGTTCATAAGCTTGGCAGAATATACTGGGAGATTGATTGACCCCAAAATATTTGAAATATAATTTGCATTGTTTTCTCAACTTGTCTTGACCTAGTTAATAATTGGTAATTGATATTTTTTCCTTTCCTCTTTTTTTTTTGTCGTAGGGGAGGGGGAAGTAGATATCATAAGTAGCTTAGACCTTGAGATGACCAGAGCTCTCAATATCAGCTTTGATTTTGTTGTTGTTGCTAATTTTTACTTGGTAGACATTGGAAATAGTATACATATTACTTTAGTAAGATTTGATGCTTTATAGCTCTTTTGCTTTAGCTACCGGAGTCTTAATTTCTATTCTTTTTTAAATTTTTTTTTGAGAGAGAGAGAGGGGAGGGAGAGAGAGAGAGAGAGAGAGAGAGAGAGAGAGAGAGAGAGAATTTCAATATTTATTTTTCAGTTTTCGGCGAACACAACATTTCTTTTTTTTAAATTTCTATTCTTAAGAACTGAATATTGTAAAGAGCTCACAGGAATGCCTATTTTACGGGGTTGTCATGAGCATTAGAGGCATAGCTGGTGCCACACACCAAGCCTGTCATGCAGCCTGTGGTTAATAAATATTTCCCTTCTCTCAGCTGTGCCAAGCCTGAGTCCAGGAGAACAGAATCCCCCTATACTAGAAATGACCAAATTGGGTGATTTTAAGAAATAGATAGAGGGAGAATTATGATGTATACATAATCTGTATACATTAGGCACTCAATAAATGCCCATTACACAATCCAATGAATAGTGAGCCAGATTAATGCAAGGCAATAAAAGGAAAGTATCATTGTTCATACATTTAAACATAATTGTGTCTCTCAGTCCATGTCACAAAATTGGTTTTCATGAGAGTCCCAATCACAAGGAGCTAGTGGAGCAATAGTGGAATGTCCTAGAAAGACCTGGGTTTGAATCCTGTCTCCACCACACATGACTGTGAACTCTGGGGAGTTTTCTCTCTAAGTCGGTTTACCCATCTGTGAAATGCAGGTGTACTCAACAGCATTGTGACAAGATTCAGTGTGATGGTTCAGGGCACACATGATGCTTCCCTCACTAGGGGACCAGGGTATCACTCAATAAATGCCAGTTACCTTGGTCCTCTTCCTCTTTCTTCCTCATAATGTGGAATAATTGTGGAGCCCTTACCTGTAGAGTTGTTATCAGAAGTAAGGTTAAAACATTTAGCACCTCCAACACATTAAGTGCTGCATTGGCATATGTTAATTTATTTTCATGTGCCACTTCTGTGATGATGGAGACAATACAGCACAAGTATATGTAAAAATCTTTTCTGATTTAGATCCAGACAAGAAATACAAATAAAAGGAAATAAATAGCTCATGTACCTTAACTGCCTTTTTCTCTTAAGGCATTAGATTTTTTGATGGTCTTTCTAAGGCGTTTCAAGCTTGGTCAACTTAACTTGGAAATATTTCAATAAACTACAATGGAAAACATTTTCCATCCTGCTCTGGCCAAATTCCCCCTCCTAGGAGTGATCCCAGATGCTACTGATATCCTTGGTCCAGAGAAATCATTCATTCACTTCAATGTATTGTCTGAAGCTCAAATACAAAGAGGCACCAACAAAGGAAAGATTCCTGATGTCCACAGGGCATGACCTAAATGACTTCCACACGCACTGGGTGGGAGACTGAGCCACTGGTTATGCACTTCTGATGCATGGCTCCTTGTCACGGCTGAGTGGATGCACTGCTACTTTGGCATGGGTGAGATGGAAAGTGAGGGATTTGTTTGGAGCCAGGCTGTGTGGTCTTGAACAATATCACACAACAGCAAAAGACGGGCACAGTAAGTTGGGAACAATAAGTTAGGCTCAGCTTCCTTTCTAGAAAATGTTTTAAAAAATGGGTACCTTGTGGTTCTTTCTGAAGATTACACAGAATAAAAACAACAACAACAACAACAAAACCTACAGCAAATTGTAAAGTGTCACATAAACATGAGGCCTGTTTTTGTTATGATTAGTCTTGTGATATTTGCTTCGTGGATTATTTAAGTCTGCTCCTTGCTTCAGCTGTGGCTCCTTTTCTGGCTTCCTCCCTGCTTGGATTCATCTCAGCTGCCCAGGACTCTCTTCCAGTAGCGCCCTTCTTCCTGTGGCCCTTATCTTGCTTTGAGTATCACAGGCTGGGACTCGGTCAGGGAAGCAGCCGGAACTGGAGATGGGTCAGTTGGAGATATCTGCTGCTTCTTTTAGAAGGGAGTAAAACAAAAAAAAAGGTGAGAAATATTGGGTAGAGTGCTTGTGGGACAGGTAAGGTAATAGGGGCAGGATCCCAAGAAATTTAGACTTCTACAGCAGGTCCCAGGTTGGCACAGGGAAAGAGGGCAGCTGAGAGGGGAATTTTAGGCCAGTACTAATATAGGCTATGGGTTCTTCTTACTGCTGTTTCAGTTTCAATGCAAGTCTTCCCTGCCCTAATTTCTCTTCATTCATCATTCTTTTTTATTTAAAAAACTTTATTAAGATATGATTCACATGTCAATCCAGTAGTTTTTAGTTTGCTCACATAGTTATAGAGCCATGCCACCACCAAGTTTCATTCATTCATTATTGTTTGACCTTGGTATTGAGGACCTTTCTGTCAGGAAAGACTAGCAGAGTCCTTATTGCATTACTCAACATGGTGGAATGGGAGTCATGCTCAAGACCTGTATTCCTGTGTGGCTGTGACAGAGGTGCTAAATCCAACACTAAAATCTCTAGGCCTTACACAAACATCACACCATCTTGGGATCAACATCTCAAATCCATCCTCTGCATCTCCTCTGCCACCTCCACCATTCCAATCCAAGCCAACCCTTCCCCTCACCTAGCCAGGTTGATCTCCTCCCAACTGCTCCTCTTCCATCCTTCTCCTCTGCCTTTCTTTAATTCATTCTCCACAGAACCATCCACAAGAATATTGTTCCATAAATATAAATTAGATCATATCACTCTTTGCTCAACTCCCCAATGATGTAGAGTAACAATCTAAGCTCCTTTTCCTCCCTTACAAACTTCTGATTCTCCAATGTTGTACTTTTGGAAGTCATTAGCCACAGGTAGCTATTGAGTACTTGAAATGGTTCATATGGAGTTGTGCTAGAAATGCAAAATGCATACCAGATTTAGAAGACTTTGTATGAAAAAAAGAATAGAAAATATTAATACCTTGTATAACAATAGCATGCTGAAATAATAATATTTAGAATATACTGGGTTAAGTAAAAATCTACTTTGAAATTAGTTTTACCTATGTGTGTGTGTGTACACATACATGTGTGTGCTCCTGGGGATGTGTTCTTTGTACCTACAGTGCTCCTTTTCATTGTTTACTCTCTGGAACGTTTCCCCCTGATCTTGGCATGGATGATCCTTCTCTTCTTTGAGATTCCTGCAAAGTGTCTCCTGCTCTGAGATGTTTGCTCTAAACCTACCAAAATGCTATGTCATCATTTTTTTTACTTGCTTAGCATCCTATTTATTGTCAGCATAGCACTTATCATGGTCTGATAACTTTCTTCCTCCCCTTTCTTTCTCTCACCTTTTCTTCCTTCCTCATTTTCCCATTATAACTTCTATACAAGTAGGCACTTCATCATATTCATTGTTGTATCCTGGTGACTAGAATAGATCCTGGCATACAGAAAGCACTAAAACAAAATTTGTTGAGTGAATAAATAGGCTTTTTGAGTCATGGATGCTGTCAAAATAAAACAGCCAGGGAAATATTTATGGAACATGTCTTATATGTCAAACGTTGTCAAAATAACTACATATATATATATATATATATATATATATATATATATGATCTCCTAAATGAATATACACTATGTATCTCATATATGTATATTCTTTCTCATTTGGAGCCCTCAAAGTATGGTCCAGATAAAACCTAGTTTGCTATGTATTGTGCATATAAATATTTATTGGAACACAGCCACACTCATTTGGTTATATATTGTGTTTGGCTGCCTTTGTACCCCAATGCAGCACTAAATAGTTGTTGAGCAACTGCACAACCCAGTACTTACTATCTGGCTCTTCTCATAAGTTTACTGAGCCTTACAGTGGACAAAGGGTAACATGGAAGGGCTTTAGTCTCCCCAGCAAGTCCAGCATTCAACGAAGAGAAAATCAATGTAGAAAGGGTAAGATACACATGCAGCTTCAACACAGCTTCTGCAGTCTTCCTTTGAGATGACATCATGCCCCCAGCACCCCTATAGCTGTGTGGAGAACACTTCCGTGGGCAGGAATCATCATGCTCACCTGACACATGCTGTGCTGAGATTCCATCTGGGCGAGGCACAGAGCTCAGATGGAAATTCATACCTGTCTCATTGCTTAGCTACTGAAATTTGGGAAATACAGACAGAATGCCCTCTAAACTCCCTGAATATACACTTATTTTTTAAAAAATCACCCCAACTGCTCCGGCTGTCTTTTTTGAGTCTCAGTTTTTGCTTCCGCATTGGTAATGAACGTCAAGTCCTGGAAGGTTGCCTATCGAACACATCTGGCTCCCATCCAAGCTGTTAGAATCTGAAGATCCTGCAACAAATCAGCAAATCAGAATGATCTTTGGGTTAGTTATAATAGGAAGCAAATGAAAGCAATTCATTTTAAAAAGCTGTTACTGAACTTTGGTGGCATGTACTTTGTTCTTTGCATATTGTTTTAAAAATTACTCATATATAGAAGTTTCCCATGGTTGACCAAGTTTGCCTTGATCTCAACTCATTGTATTAATGTATATTTAGAAAAAAAAAACTTTCTATTTTCCTTTTCCTTTCATTACCAAAATTAAGTAAAAATACCTTGAACTGACAGGAAATCTTTGAGATAAGCATAGTGTAACTCAAAAAGAATCATTTATAATAATAAAAATTCTGTGATGAGTTTGTTTCCTTCATACTCCACAGCATGTGACTCTCTTCTTTGGCCTTTAATTACTTGTTGCTTCATCCTGATCTAAATCCAGCTTCTGATGTCATTGTCCTAGAGACTCCAATGCTGGATGTAGACATGCTTCTGGTTTGGTTTCTTAGTAATGATCCTACCCGATTTCTGATTCTACAGTGATTCTGAGAAGCTGCCCCTGATTGACCAGGGTTCCAGTGCCCATCTCCCTGGTAGTCTTGAGTCACAAGTCATGGCATGAAAGTGTGGAGAAGAGAAGGGAGATGATGGGGGGAGCAAGGTCCTATGTGACTCATAGTTTTTTTTTTCTTAATGTGAGACATGCAGATGGCTAGTTTTTGGTTTGATGGATGGGTAGGAGATGACTGGATGGGTGGATGGGTATATGAGTGGAATAGAGTAAAAAGTGATTTTTGGTTCAACTGGACTTCATTAGGCTTTGGGTGGGATGAACCAGAGAATATTTTGATTTTTTTAGTGTGCTGCTTTATAATCTTCAGTCATTTCTAAAAAGCATGAAATATCATCTGCTTGGTCTTCCATGACAGAACACATTAGCCAGTGTTGTTTATTTCGTGACACTCAAGCTATGAGCTGTCAAAACCAATCTGCCCATTTAATCGATTCTGGCTTGTTTCCGAAAAGTGAAATTTAGCCTTTTACTGTTGTTAGCTATTATACTTCTTCCAGTTAAATCTGAATTTTCACAGGTCATGGTATATCACAAATGGTGTAATACCATTGCACTAATATTTACAAGCTGTGAGTAACTGAGAACTGTGCCTATGGAGGCACTTGGCTTGGGATAGTCTCTAGCCTAAGGGTGCTGACATTAGACTAAATCAAGTATATTCACCAGGGAGAGCAAGTGGAGTGAGAATATGCTAGAAATAGCCTCACTTGTTTAGGATTTCCTTGCTGGATAATTTCAGCATATAAATTTTGTATGTAGAAGCTGCTTGGGCTCCTCAAATTTACTTGATTCAATTAGCATGTCCTTTTTATTTAGGCCTCTGTTAGCTCTATGATAAGTCTTATTGGGGAGTAGAGAAGATAGTGCCATGAGAGGAAAGTCTACTGTAGGCAGCTATTGCAGTCCTGATGGGTGAGGGGTGTGTGTGTGTGTGTGTGTGTGTGTGTGTGTGTGTGTGTTTAGAGAGATGCTTGAGTCAGAGAGTCATTTGGTGTACTTGAGAGCATCAACCCTGACCTCCCAGTCACCTCTGAGGTCATGCTTATCCTTGTGTCACCCCTGTTACAGAGCTGGCTCTCTGTACGCTCCCTTGTACATCAGCAAGAAAGGGTCATTGTTTATGAGAAGGTTCTGGGACTAAGATATCAAGAAATCCCCATCTCCGCCCCCCAGTTCTAGAACTGCTTTCAAGAGACAGCCTGGTTTTATTTTCTCTTTGATTGGGGAAGAGGGGATTGTGGGTAGGCACAATCCCTCTTGGGTCCTTCAACAATTTGTCATGACTGTTGTTCAGATTATGCCGATTTGAAGAAACCGGAGAAGGCAATGTGAAAGCTGGACAGTGAATTGCAGAGAGAACGTTGTCACAATATGGAGCCATTTTTCTCCTCTGTTCCCTGCAAGGCCACAGGCCTTGCCTGCACGCTATAGCTCTCTCCTGTGTTGGAATCGGGTTCTGCCTCCTATCAGCCCTGACCGTCCATGTAACAGACAGAACCGTGTTTCTGTAGGGTGGAGCTTCCCAGGCACTTCCCTGTGTTGTGGTGCTTACTTGAGGTTTTGGGAGTCTTTCTCACAAAATCAATAGAATCCTTTCCTGTCCAAGGGCAGAGGAGTCGGATCCTCACCAGCTTCCTAAGTCGTCCATGGGTGAACTGGCTGCAGTAGTCCTGAGCTTATCTATGGCCTGGGCTCAGCTCTTGTCACCAGTCAGAAGAGGAACCAGAGCAAGCTGGGAGAACAAGCAGCTGGAAGCAGGCCACAGGCTGGGAGTGTGGCCTGGGAAGCAAATTGGGAGATGGTGCATATTGTGTGTGTGTAGGAGAGCAGAAACGTGATCAATGATCCAGAGTTTAGGGACACAGAGTCTCTAGTGATATATTTGGCAAGCAGTTAGGAACTCTTCCTAAATGGATTGGGCTTCCTCGGAGAGAGGTGAAAATCCCAGTGTTTAAGCTTAAACCTTATGACTCATGATCTGTCCTCCTCCACTAAGATCCCTCTCATCTGGGTTTAGAATTGTGGGCATTCCTCAGGGAGTGCAATTGCAAGTAACTGAGGGTATAGAAGTCTGGGGAGGGAGGGAGGGCTAATTTTTGTTGGGTTCCCACCATGTGCCCACTGAATTTGGAGTGCTTGAGGAACTTATCTCTTTTTCTCCAGTATATGAGTCAGAGTTCTCCAGAGTCAGTAAGAGATAGATTAGATAAATGTTAGATAAATAAATAGATTTATTATGAGAATTGGCTCACTTGATTAAGGAGGGTAAGGAGTCTCATAAATATACCATCTACAACTGCAGAATCAGATGATGATTTAACTCCCAAGCTGAGGCAAATGGGCTGGGAATGAAGAGTAGGGGGGCTGCTGGTGTAAGTCATGAGACAGAAATTCTAAGACTCAGGGCTTTGATGTCCAAGGTCAGAAGAAGATAGATGTCACAGCCCAAGAAGAGAAACATATTATTTTATTCTTCCACCTTCTTCTACCCAAGCCCTCAACATCTTGGATGACACCTTCCCATGTTGGTGGGGGGATCTTCTTTACTTAGTCTACTGATCCAAATGCTAGTCTTTTCCAGAAACACCCTCACAGTCACAGCAGAAGTAATATTTTACCAGCTATCTGGGCACCCCTTAGCCCAATCAAGCTGACACACAAAATTATCATCAATATTAGTTAGCTTCACTTTGTTGTGGGGAAAAGTCAGATTCAGAGATGTTAAGATTCAAATGTGAACATGTCTGATTCTTTGTTTTTTCCTCCATGAGTGTTGCTAAAGCCTTCCTGTTAGGGACTTTTTCATTCTGGTGGAAGGAGAAGTATTCTTCTGAGGACAGACTGGGCTAAGAGGACAACTACAGAGTATCTATCCCATGCATTAGTAAGATATGACACACACCAGTGCCAGTGCCTTCCAGATGCATACACATTCCTGGTGTGTGGAGGAAGCTTTTAAAACCCAAAGGAACTCAGTGATGGAGTGCTTGCCTGGCATGTGCAAGACACTGGATTCAGTTCCAAGCACTGCAATAGTAAAAAATAAAAGAATTCCTTTTTCTGGCCAAAGGAACATGATGTTGAAGATGCACTGATGATAAAAGTAAACATCTGTGGGAACTCAATTTTTATTCAAAACAAACTCTGGGGGAATTATTTTTCTCCGAGCTGTTTCTAATTCTTCTTTAAACTCAAAGGAAAATTTCACTGCCTACCTGTGCCTCATTTTCTCCATTTATAATATAATAATAGCCTTTAGTCCTCCTTCTAGCTTGTTATGAAGATGAAAGTGAAAGATATTTAGATCTTAATAGGCCTATTTGGATAAAGATAGTGTATGACTATAAAAAGGTTTTGGTACTAATTTTGTTGTTACTAAGAAAATCACCAATAATAATAACAACACTAATTTATCTACAAAAGAATCCAAACTTCCTTTGATGGAAGTTGAAGAATGTACTGTTTTTCTTTTTTATTATGGATCTTAGATAAGTAATTTATGTTTATTATAAAAAAGAAACAGTACAGATAAATCCTAAGGAAAAAATAAACAGCTTCACCTCACAGATATAACAGACCATTGATAATATTTTACTATAAATTCTTTCCATGTTTTCTCTTCCATGTGTATATGTGTACATGTGTATGTCTATGTGTTGCAGTGTGTAAAAAAAAAAGGTTTTACACTTAAAACTCCATATTGCATAGGTAATGATATATTGAAAACATTTTCATTTCAATAAAATCTATTTAATCACAACTTTAAGTGGCTGAATTAACATTTCATTGTATCAATGCATCATAATTTGCTCAAATAATTTTCATTGTTGTAACTTGAAACAACTAAATCATCCTGTAAGATGATGCAATGTATATATACTTTACTGACTCATCTGATTGCTTTCTTGTGAAGCATTCCTAGATGCAGGATTATGGGGCCAAAACTTATGTGCATTCGATGTTTTTCAACACAGAAGCCAACGCTCCTTCCAGAAAGCTGTCCAGGTGCCACTTATGCCACAGTGCTTGGAAAAGCTGGTTTCCCCACACCCTTACCAATAATAGGCATTTTCATTCTGTTTAAACTTTGCCAACTTGAGATCTGTAAGATGGTATTTTGTATGCATTTACATTTCTCACTTAGTGATGAGCTTAAATGTTTTTTCCCTGTGTGTTTCTTAGCCATTTGTATTTTGTTTATTATAAATTGCCTACTTATATCCTTTGTTCACTTTTTTCCTGGATTTTTCTTTTAACTAATCTTTTTTGAGAACGTGTATTTGGCAATACTTTCTTTATCTTATTTTAGAAATTGAAGGTTTAGTTTCCTTAAAGTCTGATTTCCCCTCTGCAGTCTTTCTTCCCTGAAGGACAGTCAATAATTTTAAGAAGCAAAAACTACTGGTAACAAGATTTCCACAAATCATATTAATTTCTTTTATTAGCATTTTATTCCTTAATTTTAAAATATGTACTTACTTTTTCTCTCTCAATGGGTAAACTTATACTTTTAGTTTGGGCATAGAGAAAAAAATGACTTAACCTATCTTTTATGCTCAGATTAAGCCCAGAATCTTCTATACTAATGAGCTCATCTGTGAGTGTAAATGGGCATGGGGGTTATAAGCCATGATGTCCAAAAGATGTCTGTTTATATAAATACTTGGAATGCTTTTGCAATCCAAGCATTTATGATAAGAACACAGGCAATTGGTTAACAATAACACAACCTACATTTTGTTAACAGAATGAGAACTATATAGAAAATCCACTATGCACACAATTTAAGCAAAATAATGCAATAATTTATAAATAAGCCTTGGTGTAGCTTCTGATATGAATTTCTAAATTCCCATGAAGAATTGCAAAAACCTCTTTTGTGGTCTGATCTGCCCTATTCTAGTATTCCTTGATTTCTTTTGAGCTTTTTTGTTTCTATTCTTCCTCTTGTCCCAAAGTTGGTCTCTCTTTCTCTCTCTCTCTTTCTTTTTCAGAACCCCCTTTTCCTAGTTATGGAATGTACCTCGTCTATAGCTGCCCACGTGTCTCTTTATTTGTTCATTCTTAAACTGGAGCAGTTAAGAATGCTTGCTTGCTAACTGTCCTGGGTATTGGTAACCATAACTTCAAGTCCTGAAGCTTTCTATCTCTTTGAGGACATAGTCTGTCACCCTGTGCTCTAATGATACTGCTTTACTTTCTGCCCAAGCCAAGGCAGCTAAAAGGATTTTACCCACTTTAATAGGACAGTATTTCCAGACAAGGGCCTGGGGCTGAAAATGATTTCCCCCTTGTCACTACTTAAAGGCATGATCACAATATGTCACTTCAGTGAGATACTCTTGAAAGTGTTCCTGGTTTCTTAACCATATCACTTTTAAAGTTTAAGGGTCATTCCTACCTCCAGGGGTACTACCAAAATGTTTACTTACAACAAAACAACTGCAAAAGATCTATGTGTAGCTAATATTTTGCAAATATTTATCAATCCCTGGCTGTCGCATTGGAGATTTCCTCTTCCGCCTTGGTATTTCATTAACTCATACATCTGCAGCTGGGGCAGGAGGTCCACCGACTTCACCCAATGTGGACATAGCACATTTTTTATTATTCCCCCAAACCATCACTAATACAAGGCAGGCTGTGTCTGGTACATTTGTACTGAAAATATGTGGGGGATATCCGAGTGTTTACAGCACAAAACAGGAAGCAACGTCAAATTGCATGTCAGGAGCTCCTATTTCTAATACTTTATTTGCCATCCTAAAAACCAGAGAAAATTTTCCTGGCATGTACCTCCTTATGAGACTCAGCTTCCTATTGGCTCTCTTTTTTCTCATGAGAGTTCTCTCTGCTCCTCCTAATCCCCCAAGCCCTCACCTCCTATGAAATATTTAAGATTTCTGTTTCACTGTTAAGCAGAACATTCCATCTTCTCTTTCCTTCCATATTATGACAAAGGACCATTCAAAAGAAAGCTGTTTTCCACTGAGCTGAAACTGTCTTAATACAATATTGGTTATGGTCAATGAATATATAAAATTCGCCCCCCCAAACACTGAGCCCCACAGCCCTTAGGAGCTGGGCTGCCCACACTTTCATCTTGGCTACCGACATCCTTGTGCTTCTCTCCCTTCTTTCCCTTTGACTCTCCTTTTGTTCTATTGAGACAGCCATCTTTGCAGTCCTTCCCAGTTTGCTGGGGTTTTAATCAATAGACCTGGGTATCTGATCTCACATCTTTCTCTCAAATAGCATATGCTGGGCAAGATGTTCAAGGCCATTCCCGTCAAGGCAAGCCATCAGTCAGCATCCATTTCTTCTATTTCCATTTGTTCTCGCCTCTGGTACTCTAAGAACTACTGGAGGCAGTCCAGAGAGAACAGTAACCAGGCCTTCTCTAGGTTTGCTTTTCTCTTTTCTTTGACCTGCACCATTTAGTAAGTGGCTACTTCAGCACACCACATGGTTTAAGTAACTTCACAGAAGTGCTTCACCTCATTCTTGAGAAAATCCAATTTGATGTTTGATGATCAAAAGGAAGCTTTAGTCATCACTGCCAAGGACTCTTACCCTGTTCTCTTTCAGAAGAGTCATACGTCATCTGGCCTGGCCTGGCACTGTTTGGCCTAGTGCTGTAATTGCACTGTGATTACCTGAACTGGCCCTCCTGCCTGCCTTAGATGCAATCATTTCTCATGGGTATAATTCATTGCCGTCATGGAGGGCTTGGAGGTGATTCATTTCCACTGTCTCCTGCAGCTTCTACATCAAATATTTTAAGCAAAGAATAGATAAAGAGGGAGGCTGGGAACAGTGATGAATTCCTACTTCACTCCCAGCTGACATGTTCCCTTCCCAGACCAGGACCGGTGCATTAGGAGGAAAGAGATCACTCATATCATAGTATTTTTATGATAAATTGCAATGTTCTCTATACTGTGATTGAAGCATTTATTAAGAAAGTTGCCATTAAAAGGAAAAAGTTCCCTCTATATTCATTTAATATTATACTGACACCTTATTATACAAGGTCTTGCTCATGAACCTTACATCAAGTATTCAGCCAGGAGAATGTTGACTTAGTCCTGGATGCCTTCATTCAAATACCTTGTCAATGTGTTTTTGTTTCCCACACCTAAATACCAGAACTTGCTCCAGAGTAAGGTATCTACTGGAAATGTATCTCAAGGTTTTCCCTTTGTTAGTTACTTCCAGGTATAGAAGTAACTGGAAGAACTCTGAGCTAAACAACTAAACCCCCATACACACATACACAGGCCCCCTACCCATCCTACAGGAACAGCAGAAGAGCCAGTACCCTCCTTGGTACTTTGTGCATGCTTATGTGGGAACAAGGGACCTGAAGAGGAGGTAGGAAGAGAGATAACTTCTGTTGTGCTGTGCTAGAGGTACTTACATTAGCAATTGATTATAGGGAACAAAAACTCATGCCAAGCATATGCGGACTCCTCACAGTCAATACAGATGTGAAAAAGTTGACCCTTTGCATCCTTTTTATTCCTTTCTTGTTTTGTGGCACCAAAGGCATTTAGGGAGATAACTGATGCTTCTTGCTAGGTTGAATCCAGCGTTTTCCAGTTTTGGTTCTAGGGCTGGAAGTATTAATATCACTGGGAAAATCTTGGGGAATGCAAATCCTCTGTTTTCACCCAAGACTACTGAATCAGAAACTTCTGGAGTTAAACCCAGGAGATCCTGAGGCACACACAAACCTGAGCACCAGTGGTCTAATACCATTAACCACTGGGGTCTATGAAACTAATTGACCATCCAACAAATGGGAATTAGTCATAATTCCAAATCCAAATCAATGCATGACATTGGGATTGGTTCAAGAACATGTATTGGTCTTCAATACAGGCCAAAGTACCCAAGTAGAAGATTATTTAGTTTTTCTAGGGAAAACTTTGTTATATTTAGACAGACCCTCCGAGATAGAAGACTTTTCTTCCTCTAGATGATACTGTGGATTTTCATATAGGCCAAATATTGCTGTAGTTTTTTTTTTTTTCTTTTTCCAGTCGTGGGGATTGAACCTAGGGCTTGGTGAATGCTAGATAAGTCCTTTGCCACTGAGTTATATCCCCAGCCATGTAGCTGTCCCGCCCACCCCCCCCCCCCAACCAAAGCTATCTTGATAACCCAAAAGGAACTGGTACAAGACTGAGTACAGAAGAAAGAGATAATTGTCAAGTGGCATGGGAGGGGAGTCTGCTTACATCTAGATTATACTTGTATAAACCTTTCCATTTCTTTGCTTCAGCCAGCTCAAGTTGGCTGTCATTTGCAGCTTAAAACATTTAACTCCCATGGCTCTGGTGTAGTGAATTAGCAGTGTTGGACTGGGCTGCTGCTGGTTTCAACCCCTTTCAAATACAGAGGTGATATTCACACCGTTTGAAACTATTATATAGATGGTACAGTCCAGAAACTAGAGAACTGGAAGAGATGGTGACTGGAACATTTCAATATTCACTTAGAGGGGTTCATCAAGGTCAAACCTTCCTTTCAATCACTCCTATAAAAATGATGGTATCTCTTCTATAATATGCCACTATATACCTATATACCGTCAAGGCATGACCTGATTTTTTAACACTAGAGGGCAATTTTGCTTTCTGAAATTCTATAGTTTGGCTGTAAATCAAAGGGATACTACTTTCTGAGCTTTTCCTTACCCCCTAATGTCAACTCCCCTTTTTTTCCTCTTACTTTTCTATACATTAAAAAGGAAGAACTAGTACTCAAATCTTAATAAATCATAAAACACTTCATACAATTCTCTTCCTCCCTTTCCTTCTTAAATATTCAAATTTCATAACATTTTGAGAAAAAGAAGATAACTTGATGAAATAAAAATTATTTAAAAATATTTATTAAGATGAAATAAGACAGGGTTTAAAAAGTTCATGCTAGAACATGATTGCAATATATTAATTTTTTTCCGGATTCTTTTTGTGTTGAATTGATTTTGTTCTAATTCTTTGAAAATCAGTAATGTTTCTGCAGTGTATGTGCTATTAGCTATTTATTAATTAGGATATTTCATTCACAGAAAATCATTACAAATATGTATCAAGTCCAATAATATGGGATTTTAATATACTCTATTAAAAGATAGAAAATTGTTAATTCATTAAAATCAGAATCCAGTGCCTGTACCATAGTGATTATGGGTACTGAGGTGTGTGAAATGAGACATACATGCTTTAATATAATTTTTGCATTGATAGTGGTTGGTAATGACTAGACCATAGTAGCCTAAATTTGCATTCTGTTTGGTTTTGTCTTTCCACCAAAGGGATAAGAACGGGCACTAAAAACACCAATGATTAACACTAAGATCTCTCTTTACTGGGAGCAAAGGATGCTGAATATATCCTATCTTCATTTTCATCAAAAAGGTATGATGGTAGGATTCTGTTAAGGTCTGGATGCAACTGTGGTGATATCATTAATTCCATAGGGAGCATACATGTGACTGAGCAGTGAGTAAATTAAAGTGGTGATATTTTTATTATCCAATACTTTGCCCTGTCCCCAAGGAGTCAGTCATGTATTTTACCAACATGTACAAAGTCTTATCAGGAGGATTGTTAAGAAGATACACTTTGACTTTCAATATTAAATTTAATAAAAAGAAAAGCCATCACCTAGTTTTAAATGAAACTATAAAATCACAGCCTCTAACTTTCCAGTCTGATCTAGATTATAGCACATCAAATTGAGATCATGTATTTTATTGTGACTTGGCAGCTTGTACCTGATGATCATGCTATGTCACTTAATAGATAATTTTAGAGATAGGTTTCCTAGCAACGTTGCAGCTGGAAGAATGATTGACCAGAAATCATAAATTAGTCCAGTGTAAGTGGTTCTTTGCTCCTAAGCTAACAAAGAGCATGACTGGCAGAAGCTAGAGTTCAAGTCAGGGTCTTCCAGGACCATTTCTTTCTCAGAGACTTGGGCAATTGAGAACATGGCTTTTAGCTCTGATGGCTTCTTGTGCTGCTTGAATTGTAGAATCTTAAGCAGGAAGGTGACACGTTTAATCTTGGAGGATCAGGGAAAATGTCTTTTTTCCTTCTTTAATGATTAATTCTATCTTGTCTCTGCTATCTCCTTTTTCTGGGCTTACTTATAATGCATTCACTGGCTGTCAGGGTCTATTCTCTTTATCTTTTAAATATATCCCCACCCCCAAATTCTGCAAGAACAAGCCAGTGTTTAGATTAACTAGATTGATAGCTTCTATGATTCAGCATATTTCTCTTGTCTCTATTGGAAACTCCCAAAGCCATTGTATTTATCATCTGAATGTAATATGTAATTTTGCCTCATCTTGGGCTAGCCTTTTGATAGTGATGCAATTTCCTTCAAAACTTGATGACTTTTCTCATATTTTGTTTTCATGTGCGTATTAGTCAAGATTTTCTTTTGAGCCCATTCAAAGGTAGGAACAGACATGCAGAAGGATTTTAGGGAAAATGCCTTTGATGGAGCAGGAGCAGGAGCAGGTGGTGACTGCCTCTCCACCACAAGGTCTGACACCTATTCAGGAGACAGAAGAAGTGGGTGGAGAATCTAAGTCTGTGGTAAAGTTTAAGAACATTTGGGAGCCTAGTCAAATTACCTGTTAAGGAGTCTGGTATCTTCCTTGAATGGACTTCCAATGAACAACCAGTTCATTATCACTGGTTGGAGTAGCCCTGGGGGAAAGGTGCCTCAATGTGAAGGCTTGGAGGCTGTGGAGGCACAGAAGCTGGGGACAAAGTTCAATGGGAGATTTGAACAATGATTTTCATGACCTCAACAGGGCCATGCTTAGTCTTAACATGTATGTTTCTTTTGACCTAATGTCTTAACTACACAGGAAGATTTCTGTTTCTTGGCTCAAACTTATCAGGTGAGACATCAAATCATTTTAGTTCAGTTAAGAAGATGAGGTGGTCTCCCCCGATGACTGTGTTAATGTCAAATAATTCAGGTCCATAGAAATGGGGAAAGGAAACTTTAGATAGACTATCTATAGACATTGTCTGTGACTTTGGCTATTGGAAGTAGGAAGAGAACTTGAATCAGAGGTACAGCACTATGTACTGAAGAATTTGTTTTTTGAGTTAAAGTTAGCTAGGGCAATGCTCCCTTTTTACCTGTCTTGGCTGTAGTAGGAGCTGCTCTGTTTTACCAAGCCTGCTCTCTGCTCAGGAATAAGCTGTTAGTGAGCGCTGCAGTTAGCTACTTCCCGCATTGGCCTTGGCATACTTCCCAGAGATGTTATTATCTTTTGCTTCTCAGCAACCATGCAATAGCTTCCTTCACCTCCAACCCCTGCTCCTCTCGGGTGGGAGTGTTAGTTAGGATGAGTCCTGTGGAAAGTACCACCCACTTCTCCCCTACACAGTTCCCTTTGTGAAAGGTGAGTCTTGGGTTCACCAATACCTCCCTCAAACAATCTTTTCTCAATATTATATTAAATTATATCTCTAGCATTTGGATGATTCCATTCTCATTTCAGTATTGTTGTTTTAGTCAACTTTTCCATCACTGTGACTAAAAGACGAAATAAGAAGCAGCTTGGAGGCTAAGGAAGAAGATAATGAGTTCAAAGCCAGCCTCAGCAACTTAGCAAGGCCCTAAGCAAATCAGTGAGACCCTGTCTCTAAATAAGATACAAAAAAGGGCTGGGGATATGGTTAAGTGGTTAAGTGCCCCTGAGTTCAATCCCCAGTATAAACAAACAAGCAAACAACCAAATAAGAACAGTTAGAAGAGGAAAAGTTTATTTGATTTTCAAGGTTTCAGAAGCTTTAGCCCTTAAATGGCTGACTTCATTGTTGTGGGCCCAAAGAGAGAGAAAAACATCATGCTGGAAGGGTGTGGTAAAAGAAAGCAGCAGGACATGGCAAACAGGAAGGAGAGAGAGACAGAGAGGAGGAGGAGGAGGAGGAGGAGGAGGAGGAGGAGGAGGAGAGAAAAAAAAAGCATACTCCACTCACCAAGGACAGAATATGAACTCCAAAGCCACAGCCCCAGTGACCTATCTCCTCCAGCCATACCCTACCTGCCGACAGTTATCATTGTTAATCCATTCAAGTGGATTAATGTATTCAAGTGGATTGATGATTGGGATTGTGATTCTCATAATCCAATCATTTAACATCTAAACTTTCTTGCATTGTCTCATACTTTAGCTTTGGGGGGACAAGGCATATCTAAACCATAACAACTGATAAAGACTGTCATTTCCTTTAATGCAACAAAGGATCTACCTGTGAGGAAATGGTTTGGATTTGATGTAATAATGTACTCTCCTATACCTGTTTGCATTCGTGATTTGTAGAGAAGGTGCAAGAAGAGAATGGCAACAAAATAAGAGCCGAATTCTGTGCACATATTGTGCCCAGGTAGATTATGGGGGTCAAGGGAGAAACACGAGAGAAGTCAGGTTTCCAGGAGTGACAGCTGCTCTTGAAAGAGAGTTCACTCTGCCTGAGGGTGGAGGCAAGTTGGACCAAGCACAGCAACAGGATCCCAGACAAGTCTGGAAGTAGTGGGGTAAGTACCCTGTGGTGGGCAGTGCCAACTCTGTCTCTACCCAGTCCATCTGCCAGGATGTGTGCAACTCAGGAGTTGAAAGGTCCAGGCATGACCTAGCTCAGTAAACCCCATGCACCTTGGAGTTGGCATGAAATGATCTAAGAATGGCAAAAAAAAAAAAAAAAAAAAAAAAAAAAGGCTTTCCCTGTCTCCATTTTGAAGAGGGTAATGAGCCTCCATGATTCCATGAGAACTACTACAAGTTCTTCTACCATGATAGAAATCCAAAAATTTTGTCCATCTTTGGTTGCGAAGCATTCCACATTTTTTCATTATATTCTGTTGCATCTTTCTTCTGTGATTCATTCTCCTAGGGAATCTGATTGAAGAAGAAAAGTCATCCGTGTTTACAGTTGTCCTGAGCCTTGGGGAAGAGAGGAGAGATTACTGATAACTGGGCAGCTAATCTCTCAAAAGGAAAAAAAGGCTTAGTGCAGCGTGGATAAGTGGAGCCCCCTTCACCTGTTCAGGATGTTTCTGTCCAACAGTGGGAGTCAGGGAATCAGTGAGAACCACAGTAGATTTCCTGGTGAGTCACCTAAGAGCAAATATACTTCTGTACAGGGAGACTTTATTTACTTCAAGAGATAACAGAATAGTCTCATGAATAGTACATTTTCCTCCTACTAAAATGATTTCTCCTTAATCTAATGAGGAACATTTACCTCCTTTCTAAGTATGCTTTCACAACCAGGTTCCCTATTCATTGAGAGGGGCTTCCTGCTCCATTGAAAGGGAGTGATTCCAAACTCAAACAGATTCCTCTGGGTAGCAAACCTCTCACCCTTCCTAGGCACCCTGAGTTCATCTCCCCATGTGATGTGCTTTATGACATGGGAAAGACAATAATTCAGCAGAACTTGGCTTCAGCTCCTCTCACCTTCCTTTCCAATGCCCCTTTCTCCCTTGATGAATCCTCCCTCTACAGTGCCCCACAATAGCCAACCTGTGACCAGTGTTATTATGGTTTCTATGGTCAAAAGTACAGGTAAATAAAATTAGAATAAAATTGGCTAATCAGGGATTTATTCAAAGAGAAACACAAGAAGAGAAGTTTTAAGGGACAGTCTCCACATGGTGAAATGACAGAATTTCAGACACCACATCCTGAAGACACTTTCTGGAGAAGTCTCAATCACATTGCTTGGTTTGCTGCCCAGTGTGGAAGACCAGGTCCACTCACAGAAGGCTGGATCCCAGTGACTGAGCTACTTTGGATCTTGCCAGAAGGTGTAGGGAATCTCCTGTTTCCAGCTTTCTGTTTCTCCCATCTCCCTTCCTGCCTTCTGAGGAAACTCAGATTGGATTGCAATGAATCCACAGAGAGCACCTACTATGTGTTCCATGTTCACTCATCTTTTCTCATGTTGTCTTCTCAACACAGCTTTTACCTTCTTCAGATGAGGTGACGGAACATCTTAGAGGTTAGTTGACTTAGCTACACCACCAGTAAGGACCCAGACCAAGAGTTGATCCTGAATCCCAAATTGCAGCAATACCCTCCACTTTCTCCTTATCTTATAACTATAGAAATTTTAAATTTGTCCCTTAACCTTAAAAAATTTGCTGATAAAACCTTCTACATTCTGAGCTATGCTTTCTTTTGACCAATTTCCTCAAGGAGAGATATGAATTACAGTGGATGGGGTAGAGAGAGAAGATGGGAGGGGAGGGAGGGGGGATGGTAGAGGATAGGAAAGGTAGCAGAATACAACAGTTACTAATAGGGCATTATGTAAAAATGTGGATGTGTAACCGATGTGATTCTGCAATCTGTATTTGGGGTAAAATTGGGAGTTCATAACCAACTTGAATCTAATGTATGAAATATGATATATCAAGAGCTCTATAATGTTTTGAACAACCAATAAAAAAAAAAAAGATTTAACCAATCGTAAAATTTGAGCAAAACCCTGTATTCTCAATCTCTGATAAATTAAATAATTAAAATGTTAAAAAAAAAGAGAAGATCTCTTATAAAGTTTTCCACTTCCAAGAGTCAACATTCCAGGAAAAAGAGAAACTTCAGGGAAGACCCTAAATGTACCTGTCACCATTCCCATACTGAGAAAAGGTTCCTGGTCCCGATCTTTACACTTTTTCCCATTTCACATGTCCCTTTGTGGAGTAAAAAACTCCTTTTTTTTCTTTTTAACTACATAATCTAGTTGAATAGTTCCCAAACATGATTCCATAGTTTAATTGCATAAGAATCACTTATATTAATGATTTTAAAAATATAGATTTCCAGGCCCATTATGAAGCTTCTGACTCAGTTGGTCTGGATTAGGGCCTCCTTGGGGATTTTATTGCACAGTCATGTCTAGAAGCTTTGAGGTTGGTTGGAAAGTCTAGTTATGAAGTAAAAGATGAGAGGTTATCCCTGGCATGTCTGCTATTTGTTGGAGTTGGCATGCTCACTTGTAGGCTGGTACCCAATCATTTTTGCCTATTTATAGCCTCTAAGATGATGCATGAGTGGCTTATGTCATGAGTATTAACACACATGGAGAACATACTACACAAATAAGAGCTTATTTCTATTCCTCTTTTCCACTGGCACTGCCAAGAAAGCATGTTATGTGTCTATCAGTTCAATATGTAGTATCTGCCAATCTTTTATTGGTGAGTATGACTCCTTCCTTATAAGGAGCTGAGATAGTCTCCTCCCCAGGATGTTGGAAGTAATTTTCATTGTCAATATCTAAACTGTTGGATTTCTTCCAATTCTAAAACTTTATGACTCACCCTTTCTGCTTTAACCTCACCTTTTACACCATAGAGCAAAATGAGTCTTTTGCTTCCAGGGAGATGTCATCTGACTTCCTTTGTCTGAAGACCTTTCCCACTCAATGTTGGTGTTCATCATTTTTCTTCCAATCTGTACAGTGCTGAGGCCACTGCAGCTTTTCTCAAACTTGAATGGGGATTAGAAGAGCCTGGGGAGCTTGTCATTAATGCAGCTTCTCAGGTCCTATTTTCCACTAATCCAATCCGGTGGAGCTGGGTGCTGTCCAGAATGTTGCATTTAGCAAGCACTCCAGAGACTTCTGTGCAGGCCATCCAAAGAGCATGCTTTGGAAAATACTTTGCTGCATTTCATGTGTCCTGCTCAAATTCAAATGCATTCCTTTAGACTCACTGGGGTAGGATTTGTGACATTTGGAATGTGCAGGCCTGACGGCGACTCTCTCACATTTAGCAGAACATTGTAGAGTGTCACTACATAAAGTGCAATCTACAGATCACCATATTCTCATCTGGAAGTGCGTCACAAATACAGAATCTTGGGCCTCACTCCAGAACTTTTGAATCAGGACCTGCATTTTTAACAAGACCCCCAGGGAATGCATGTGCTCATTACCGTATACGAAGAACAGGTGTAAATGCTAGAGAATGGGTTTGAAATGAAGCTGACTTGGAATTTATTCTTTGTGCCATAATTTATTAGTTGTATGAAAGGGTTAGTGCCTTCATCACTCTGAGCATCCCTTTCCTTATCAGTGAAATGATAATATTGTAATAGAAACTGCAAACATTGTTTGATTTACCCTTTCCAACCTTGATTGATATATTGTCTAAGAGAATTCCTGGCACAAAATAATGCTTAATCAATGTCCATTTCCTAGCATTCTTTCTACCTTAATTAAGTAACAGTGTCCAACATTTGTATGGGAGATATCAAAATTGCTTAAGAAACTAGTTTATTGCTTAAACACTACAGGTGGACATCTTAGATATCTAGAATTATGCACAAAGTGTTTGAGACCTGAAGGATTGTTTGCAACAAGCAGGCCAAGGACATCTCTTGTGTGGAAAGAAAGGAAAGGCTTGGGGGGAACTGGATTACAAAGGGATTGTGTACCCTTCCCTCAGCAGATTCCACAAGGATTCAACAGTGCTGCATCAAAGGCTGAGAAAGGACACCAGGCAACCAACATCAGTTTGCCCTTGATATCTGGAAGGTGGCTGAGAGATGGCAGTTATGCTGGCAGTGAATCAGAATTTTTTGCCTAATGCCATGTCATAGCATGGGCAGCATCAGGGTGAAATCTGTGGAAGTGCTGACCTTTAGGGAAGCTCTGACAAAAGCATTCAGAGACATTCTTGGACAGCTAGGAAATTGGGATGTTTCCACCATGGCCTAGCACTCATTCAGACTGTTAGTTCTGTGTCCAGAGAGACATGACACTATGTTTAGCAGTTCAGCCTCTAAAATCAAGCCACTGAACTGTTGTCCTCATCATGCCAATCATCAACTGTACATTTTGGGAAGATTATTTAACCTCTCTGTGCTTCTTTTCATTATTCCATATATACGTATATAGCTAATGATAGAACCTATACTGTAGAATTAATATGAGGTTTAAATCAATTGATGCATATAAAAGTCGAGCACTGACTAGGTTATCAGCATTTTAAATTTATTTATCATCAAAGTTACTATATAACATCCACAATTATGGACAAGGAATAAGGATTTAAATGCACAGATCAGCAAGAAAGTTTGGTGCCTCTAATTCACCCAGAGGCACTTAATGTTCACCATGCATCCTAAGTTATTTCTGTTAGTTACACTTAATACAATTTAATGATAATGGTGCTTGTCTTATAATTTAGATGTTTCTGAGAGTGCTCAGAAAAGGAAATATAGATTCAGTGATAGTTAATAAAGCTAATTACCCAATTCGTGGAAAGTTGTACCCATAAAGCTGCCCCGGTTCTGTTATCTCCATGACTTACTAGTGAGCACCATGGAGAGATCCCATTCCTCTCAGCAAATCATACTTTCTGTTGCTGTCAGTGCAGCCCCCTCTCTCACTAGATAGGGCCTCTGCAGGATGCTCCCCTCACCCAGCCCTCATTATGTGACTCTACCTGCCTGCAGCCTCCTACTGCTTCCTCTCAGATCTAGGCCAGGCATTCTGTGTTCTTGGTTGGGGGAAAAAAACCCACCTATTCTTTTAATTAGATCCCTCTAGAAAACATCTAAGGAGACACAGTTTCAGTTGCTGTCAGATACTGACTACAAGTCTGTCTGATTGTGAATAATTTTGTAAGTCATCCCCAAATGAATCCAACTACACAGCAGCTGTTTCTGTTGCATGGCTCTGGATATCAAAAACACATATTAAACTTTTTGAGGCAAGGGTTAATTTTGATGCTTCTCATTGTGCCTTTGAAGTTTTCACTCTTTTGAGGGCAGCTCACTTCACAGCTAAGGAGGCTAATGTCAGTGCTGTTGTCATCATTGCCGCAATCACCCTTGTCATCCTGATGCCTCTATTTACTGAGCGTTAGGCACTTGCCAGGAATTTTTGCATACAAAATAGAAATTTGAATTAAGCAATGCACTTCTCAGTAAACCCTGTAGGGTTAATATACACTGTGGGTCCAACTGAATAACAACCTTTCATTAGGAAAAAATGAATAGACATCTGGTGAATCTGAGGGGATATCTGCTCAGCCTAATGATTTTGGCTTAAGGTTGCTATCAATAATCAGATAACAATGCGAATTATATATCAGGATCACATGTATTTCATCATGAGACATAAACCAGCAAAGAAAAAAGAATGTACATATACCTATCTCTCAATCACAAACTGAAAGTAGGATCCAATTGCTAAAATATATGTTAAAAAGAACCAGAGTGAGGACAGTTCTGTTTCTGACTGTCCCGATTGTTGTTTATCCATCACATAGTTGTTTCCATCAACCTTGACCCTCATATTGTTGTTAAAGAGCAAATGCAGTAAAGATATCAGTAGTCTGGGTCAAAGCCTCTTCATTGCTGTTATACGAAATCAGAGGCCAGGGAAAGATCAATGCAAGATGATGGCAGGCTACTACATCGTTTTCCAGATATATTTCTCCTCAAAATTGTAAGGAAGAATAATAGCAGTCAAACAAAAAATAGTTGAATTATACAATGCACTTCTTGATGAGGCTTCAGGGTTAACACTTGCAAAAAACGTACCAGATGGGTGGAAGAGTCATCCTTAAAATCCCTCCTGCTCCACAGAGTGTTAGTCTCAGAACTTCCAACTCACCCATTGCTACCACAGCAAGTAGCATAAGTGGCTGGGAGAAAGGGGTATCTAATCACCTGCTTGGCTAATGGCTTTGAGGACTTAGAGAAATGTTCTGTGAAAGAGAGAAATCATACAAGACATACAGGGTTTAGGTCTAACAGGTTGGTGATGAGAACGACTCAACAGAATGTCAACATTCTGGTGGCAGTAAATCTTAGTAGACATATTAAAATTTGAACTTCATCAAAAGTATGGTCTTTGAACAAAACAAGGTAAGGGACTTAGATCCAGGAAGTTCCTATGCTGTCCTTAAATGATGAAGTGGAGAAGAAAGGGGATCCTCAATTATCAGATGAAATGTGGGCTCCCATGATTTTATTCACTAGATCCATAGCTCATTCCTCTCAGCTGCCTTGATTCTCAGTTACCAGAATACCCCAGTCTACCAGCAAGTATTTACTATATATGAGTGTTTGGGAGAGGGTAATAGTGTTATGGTAAAATTTAGGCTTCATACAATTCTAGATGGATTCTGCTGAATTCTTTCCTAAATTCTGCCTGTATGTCACATTGTCATGCTTGCATCCTCTGACTTACTGACCCTACTTTTCAAACCAATAACTGGAAAAGTGATAATAGAATATTACCAAAACTATTTGATAATTCCTCCTTTGACTCTTGTCTTTAACCCACAAAACGAGCCCTAGTCCAATTATGAGTCTAGAAAAACATAAGGTCAGGCATGTACGTTTATATTCAGTGGAAGGTTATCACTGTTGACATATTTGAGACAACCTTCAGAACGTGTACTAATATGAAGCCAAATTTCCCATTTCTACCAGAAGTGTTGCCATTCTGATGAAGTTAAGGATGGCCTTCGCTCCATCCTCAGGATGCCACAAAGAGGCCTGTGAAGCTGCCCTCTGAGGATGCTTTCAGCATTGTAAGAAACACAGAATATTGAGCTGACATCAACAATCACTTACTGATGTCAACTGACATCAGAATATTGAAACAAAGCACATTTAGCTTCTCGGGGAACCTAAGCAGCAGGAGTGTGAGCTGGGGGCTTAGCTTATATTTCCCTCATGCTTACATTCCTTTAGACTTACATTTCCTTTAAGTTTTAATATGAGACTTGGCCAGTCTGCCCCAACTCCAACAATGTTTCTCCCCTTATATTTCAGAATTTAAAAGGTGTCTACATCATAATACTTAAGGAAATGAAATTTTTGTAATCTTAGGTGTCACAATAACATATAACATTCAACACAGTTTTAAGACTTAGCACCTTAGGACTTTTCCAACCAAATTTTAAGAAAGGCAGCATAAACATTGGGAAATATATGCTCCAGGGTATCAACTAGACCTAAAAGAAGATAATCACTATAATCACTGTGCATGCTGAGCGACTGCGTTTGAATTAAGATCACAGCCACATTTTTTTCTTTTGGTATCAGGGATTGAACCCAGGGGGACTTAATCACTGAGCCACATCCCCAGTCCTTTTTATATTTTATTAGAAACAGGGTCTCACTGAGTTGCTTAGGGCCTCACTAAGTTGCTAAGACTGGCTTTGAACTTGTGATCCTCCTGTCTCATCCTCCTGAGCTGCTGGGATTACAGGAGTGCACCACTGTGCCCAGCAAGATCATAGCTACTTAACGAGTCATTTGAATTTCTTGAATTTCTCTAATCTGTGTCATTTGATCCCAGATTTTGCTATTTCTCCAAGCTGCCAGGTCTCACCTGAGCCCATAGTTGTGGGTAAAGCTGCAGGTTGTGGCTCAAGGCATGATTCTGACTGGGTATTAACCTCTAGGCTCATTTTGTTTCTCTGACTTCCACCTTAATGGATTAAGTCTAGATCTCCTTTTCCTCCCAGGCCTTTAAGTTTGCTATGCCATGCTGATGTGATGTGTCTGAATGCTTCATTTTGCTTTGATCCAAGAGGCAGCCTCTCTCAGATATAGTCAGGAGCATCCAAACTTCCCACAGATGCTAGAGCCCTAGCCAAGCTTCAGTGGCATCAGTCTGAGGGTATTTGAGTAGCCTAGAGACAGCATTACTTGGTTGGCCAGGTTATAGGTGCAATGTTGGGGTTTGTTCAGCAGAGGGAGACAGTGCCACTTGGCTGAACTGTGCAAAGAGAACCTTGACAATATCTGCTGAGAGAAGCCTGCCAAGTATTGGAGAATTCAGCATTGCACTGGAACACTGACTGTAGGGTGGAGGGTATTTTCAAGCAGAGAGAATCACATCTGAGAACACACCCACATAGAAAATAGCTAAGCCTGATTAGGAAACTACAAGCACATTAACACAGTTGGTGTGGAGGGTTTATGTAATGGGGTAGGGTGGTGCCAGAAAGATAAGCCTAGAAAAATAGTAGCAGATGGTGACTGATCTTCTAAGCTGTGCAAGGAGGTTTTGACTTGATCTTGCACATGTCAGAGAAGAGTATGTAAAAGGGTGACAAGCTCAGAATCAAATATATTTCCTGGTAAAATTTGTGGAGTGTATAATGAATCTTGCAGAGATTTTAGGGATAAATATGACGTTACAGGATTATAAATGTCATAGATTCAAAGCAGCTATGAATATAGTACTCTCTGCTCCATCTCACACCACCAACTGCAGAAATGTTTACATTTAATTCTCACAATACGATGGCTCCACACGTAATTGCATGAATTCCACCAGTAACGTCTTGATGGTCACATTGGGAACACTCAGGGCTCTTGTCCACTTGACTCCTTTTTCTATCTCTTTTTGCCTTTTCATCCTGAATTCTATGGCAGGTTCTCAGAACAACATTTAAAGCCATGACCTTTTAAGTAAAATAAAGATTCAAAAGTCTTGCTATGATTTAAATTCTGAGTTTGAGCCAGCTGTTTTTTTTTTTTTTAACCTAGACATGGTGTATAAAAAATTGCAAGAACAATTTAGTATAGAGCTTTCTATTTCCAATTGGTGTCAAATGATGATACATGAATTATGTACACACACATATATATGTACATATATATGTATATATATATATATATATATATATATATATATATATATATATAATATGTGTGTGTCTCTTAGTGTTTTTCTGTCTTTTACAATTCATACTGTGTCAGAGAAAAATATCAGAATTCACTGCTGCTGCATATTGATGCATTTCTTGATAGATGATCAGCCAAATCAGTCATATTCTCAGAGAAATTATATGGTCCAACTTATTCTCATAACTTATAGTTTGAATTTATTTTCTCCTTTGCTCTCTTCCAAGCTATTATTTTACTGGCAGTAGGGAAAAAATGGATCTATCGAGCTATCAGATTGTATGCTGGAACCAATATTATTTTCACTCTCATGAAAGCCAGCTTGAAATGATCAGCAGGGTTATCAAAGTAGCAATGTTTTGTCTTTTATAAATGACTGGAAATGATTTGAAGCCCTGACCAAGGGATTTTTTTGTTCTCAACTAGGACAATGAATGATTTAATCTCTATTTTAAAACTGATTATCCTAAACTAATTTCCAGTTCATATCAGGGATTTCAAAGAAAATGGGATATGTTTTACATAAGATTAGACAACTGGATTTGGCCAAACAATTCTGTGTAATTGCTGGTTCTATCTCTTGAAACACATGGTTCTTGTTACTGAAAGAAAACATTTGCCTGAAGTAGGGCCTGTGATTACTTTCACTCTTCTTCCTATTATTGGAGTGAGGTCTCTGGAGTATGTGTTAGTGTGTGACTAAACCGAGTGACCTATATGGCATAACACATGGGCCTCTATAATTCTGTTTACAGATGAAGTCCATGAGTCTTTGGGAAGAGGAAATAATTGTGTACAATCTAACAGACACTGCAGGTGATAAATGCAATAAAAGGCACATCCTTAACCTCCTGAGTAGGCCTTTAGCTAAGTACTGAAATTACCCTAAGTCTGGAGAAAATCCAGTGCTAACACTGTATATGGGGCAACAAGAGGAGAGGAAAGATCTTGGGTATGGCCCCAAATACCACACATATTGTTCTTTCACTTGAGTGAGATTTTTGTCTCAGGTTCCTTGTAAGAATCTGAAGATAACTTATGAAGAGCTAAATAGCATGGTCTTTGTGTGGAGGTCTGTAATAAACTATAAAACTAGAAGCTGGAAGGGTCTACTTTCATCTTAGGTAGAACAGTGTGGCTAGAAATGGCAAAAAAGGACTATGATCAGTTGGAAGTGACACCATTGAGGTGCCAACCATGGCTACAGTATCAGTTCTCATTGTTGGAAAAATGGCAGAACTGGGTGACCCAGATGTCTTCATAAAGCAATCCCATAGACCAGGAAAGAAGTGGATGGCACCCATATAGAAACTATCAGAAGCATGTGTCTTGGTTTTGGAGTGACAACATCATCACTGAGGAGAAGTTACTGGGCAGTGACATAGAGATTCTCCCTCTCTGGTAGAAGAGGACATCAGTGACCACCATGGATAAAGAAGCAAGTCACCTTAACACTCCATCAGAAGACAGGGAGGTGAGTGTATGGTGGAGGAGCAGGGGAATGAGGTGTGAAGCCCCAGGAATTGTTCTGGTGACACTGTTGTGTTCCCTGTTACAAGTGCTCAGGACTCATGTATGTAAGAATTTGGAAACCCAAACTACTTTATGGGAATTCACATGAGAGTCACAGAGTGAATAGAGTAGATGTCTCTTCTCCCCAGTCTCATTCCCCAACACCTGGTCTTCCCTTTGATGTGCATGAGACATTTCATCTTACTCTCTGCTTAGGATTAGTTCTCAGTTCAAACTGAACCCTTATGGATGGGCAATTCTTAAAGTAGTAGTAGTCTTTTGGTTATGAAAACCACTAATTTCATTCTGACACCTAAGTCTCATTCTAGTTCCCTATTCTGAAATTCATATAGCACCTCTATTTGAAGGTCCATTTTTCTTTTACACTCAATATCTCCCATTCTTAACATATTAACTCCCCACCTCTCTTGATTCTTATTTTATCTGTGGGATAAATTTCTGTCTCCCAACCTCCAAAATTGGAAATATCTTCCATTTCTTCATTAAAACCCTCCAAATTTGTATTACTTCATTTTACATAACTAGGATATACCCAATGTGAGATAACTTGAAAAAGAAAAGGGTTTATTTAGCTCACAGTTCTGAAGGTTGAAGGGCAGAGCATTAGCATTGGCTCATCTCTGTTCCCTCATGGTAGATGGCACCACAACAGTGGGAGAAGATCACATCTCAATATAAAAACTCAGAGATGGACTGGGGTCCCACAATCCCTTCCAACCCCTACCCATGATCCAGGGATATTCCACTAGGCCCCATTTCTTAAATGGACACTCTGGGAACCAAACCTCCAACACAGGAACCCTTAGGGGACAACATATGTTTAAACCATATCAGTATCCATAAAGCCATGTGTCTGAATTATTCCAATACATTTTCTTAAAATTGAATAATCTCTTGCTCTTTATTGCCATTGACCCACTAGAGTTGGAACATACATTAATTCATTCCTGGAACAATATGAGTCCTCCCCCAGCCCTTGTTTGACACCTCCGCATGTCTCTCTGCTATTTGGAAATTTAGTGTAGTTCCCCATTGCATGGGTATCCAGTCCAGTCTCAACCTCCTGGTCAGGGATGATTGGTCCTAACATGGGAATAATAAAAAATTCCCACAACTTCTTTGTAAATAACCTCAATTCTGCCCTAAATCTATTCAGATTCAATGGATTTTCACATAAACATCATTCCTTAGCTGACTCCCCCCCCCTTCCTCCTATCAGCCTTGCTAATTTCTATATAAGCTCTTTTAATTCGCACCATGTTGATCCTTAGTAACTTTAGCTGTGACCAACCTTGAATAGTTCAGAGTTACACATTTTTATGGTTTATAGTGGGCATTCAATAAACACTCAAATTAAATTATATTCTGCCATATTAATCTCAATCTCTTTCATGTGTGAAAGTATTGTCCTTTAAACTGTAGTATAAGGTCCTTGAATTTAATAAATGCTCACTGAATTGAATTTTTTGACTCATGTATTGGAAACATAGACTAAAAAACTTTAATTTTTACATAGGTGCCTGGTCATGGTCTATCAAAAGCAGATTTAAACACAAAGGAAATTTATACAAATATTTCTCTTCTACAGTTAATCTGAAAGGAGAAGCATTTATGTGATTACCTACTATCTCTTTGGGGTTCATGACAATATGTTAAAAGCCAAGACAAGTGCTTCTCTCTCTCTTTCTTTCTTTCCTTCCTTCCTTCATCCCTTTTCTTTTTCAAGTTCTCTCACCTTGGGTATATCCTTCTAGTTTTGAAAAATTAGGTAATACAAATTTGGAGGGTTTTCATGGAGAAATGGAAGATATTTCCAATTTTGGAGGTTGGGAGACAGAAATTTATTCTCCTTCCTTCTTCCCTCCCTTCCTCCGTCCCTTTCTCGGTCCCTCCCTCCCTGCCTCTGTCTCCCTCCCTCCTTTCTTCCTCTGATTCCCAGAGTGTCCATTTAAAACATGGGGCCTAGTGGAATATCCCTGGATCATGGGTAGGGGTTGGAAGAGACTGTGGGACCCCAGTCCATCTCTGAGTTTTCATATTGAGATGTGATCTTCTCCCACAGGTGATCCACTGTTGTGGTGCCATCTGCCATGAGGGAACAGAGATGAGCCAATGCTAGTGCCCTGCCCTTCAACCTTCAGAACTGTGAGCTAAATAAACCCTTTTCTTTTTCAAGTTATCTCACCTTGGGTATATCCTTCTAGTTATGAAAAAATGAAGTAATACAAATTTGGAGGGTTTTAATGGAGAAATGGAAGATATTTCCAATTTTGGAGGTTGGGAGACAGAAATTTATTCCCCTCCCTCCCTCCCTTCCTTCCTTTCTTCCTTCTATGTCTCTTTCTATCTTAATTTCTTACTTTCTTTCTGATCTTGCATGTGCTAGGAAAGTGGTCTATTAATGACCCACATTCCTGCAAGAGTTGTCTTTTTTGTTTTTAATCTTTCAACAATATTATTGACCATCACTCTGATTCATGGCACTATGTGGAAAGACAGTTAAAGGGGTGATCTCTACTTTCTAATCTTCTACATTCAAAAGAACAGAGGAATGTTACAGTGCATACTGTGACAAAATGGGTACAGTTGGTATTTTGCTAGAAGAACTCACAGAAAGGGTTATTCATGGGTAAAAAAGCCACCAGAGTTGGCCTAACAAGTAAGGGGCCCTAGAGATGGACCTTGAGTATAGGGGTAGGATTTCAATAGGAGAGTTAACTCTCCAGGAGGACTGCTGCTCACCCACTATGAGGGCTGACTCGTGTCAATTCTTCTCTCTGCATCTCTTTTTGTAAAAGGAGGAACATAGGTGAGATTATTATATACAGAGACCCCAAGGTAGGGAAGTAGGGGAGGCATAAGTTGAAGCATAGAAAAGGGAGAGTAATTACAACAATATAAGAGGCTGAGCAAGCCTAATCAGTAGGGCTCTTAAGGGTCAAGGAAGCTCTTTGGGTAACAGTTGGCTTGAAGAGGGAGATAGCAGGTGCTATGGACTCAGGTTGGTCCAGAAAGACAATGAAAAGTAGATGGAAAAAATGGCTTCTCTCTGTTCAGTACTGCTTTTGACACACAACTCCACAGGGTCCAGAATTTATAACCAGAGTTGATTTGAAAACATGGCATGAAGTTGTAAATAAATGTGTATTTTGTGGGGAAAGAAGAAAATTTGCTTGGCTAGATTATAAAGCTCATTTCGAAGAGAAGAATAAGATAAAGCCATTCTAGCTATTGTTGAAATGTTCCATATGTGACCCAGGCTGCTACAGTCAGCAATGCAAACACAGAACATTTCCTTCATTGCAGAAAGTTCCATTGAGGGAGCTCTGCTCTAGATTCCACAGGGACTTCCTTATAAGTCCTAGAGAGAGATTGGAAAACAGGAAGCACTTGCCCTCCCCAAGATATCTTTGGTTTTATGACAAACTTTTCCAGAGACTCTCAAAGAATTCCACCAAGTTATTTTTTAGATCAATTCATTCCAATTTCAGTAAATTGAAACAACCAAAAAAAGTCACTTTCCACTTTTTTTCTGTGACTAGTAAAATTTATTGTTCACGTCTCCTCAGAAAGAGCTTTTTTGAGCAGGTCTGAAAGTAGAACCTGTTCTCAGAGCTCACGTTGATTTCTTCCACCAGTTATATTCTTGGCATGACATAGACCCAGCACCGTGCTCCTGGCCCTTGGTGTTACCCAGGGGTTGTTTCATTGGCCAGAACCCCTTTATGATCTTTTCTTTCGGGTCTTCTACTTTTTCTACTGAGACTTTCTGGTTCCTTCCAAAGAGTAGGATCCAAAGTCAGCTGATGGGTAAACATTCCAGGAGACACAATAAGTTGGTATCTTGAAGGGAAGTTTCCCTCCTGGTCTTGGTTCCTCATAGAAGATGAAAATATATTTCCGCCATTTATCCCTTTTTGGACTAAACTATCTTTCCTTGTTATATGACAATTTGGAGACGGGAAACTCAAAACATAATTAAATCAATAACTCCTCAAATCCAAAGGACCTACAGAGGTTCTTATAGAACCTGCAATTTTAAAAATTTTTCAGGGACAAAACCTGGATATTCACCCCACACCAAATTTGAGGTAAACAGAGCTGGGAGAGGAGGCACAACTGTAAGCAAGTGACAATAATTCTTCTACTTAAAGAGAAAACAACAAGAGCAAAGTCTGGCTCCCAACCTCCCAGTCACCTCTGGAAGCTGCCAACTTGCTCTTCACTGTGACCCTCAAGTGGACCTGTTGCCATTTCACAGTACAGGGACAAGTGAGCCACACATCTTCAACCACAGAAAACATCACTTTCTTTGTTTTCCATTTGGTTCATTAAAGGTAAGAGGAGAGAGTGAGTCACATGGCCAGCTTTATTTACTCCCTATCTTCAGCACAGAATCTCTGGGCTTTATGCCATTTCCCTTGACCATGCATTTACTTAGCAATGATAGTTTGTTCAATGCACTAAATGAGGCATTGAGGATACTAAGATAAATAAGATGTGGTTTCTACCCTGAAGATCTCACAGACTAACATAAGGCAGTAAAATATTCACCAGTTTTGCCTCCTTTACTTCAGCAGATGCTAATCTATCACTTATTTATGCAAACATTGTCTACTGTGTGCTCACACTGAGCAAGGCTCTGGTAATATCAGGGTGTAAAAGTCAGATAAGGCCCTTGACCTTCTAACGTCTGCATTTAACATTTTGAGTTCAAATGTGGCCTCAGAATCCTTATCAACACAGGGCTCTGGGTGGTACCATTATTTCCTTAGATTGGTAGAGAAGAAAGCCATTATCTCTGATCTATGGTCTGACAGAGGAGACAGATTCATACATTAAATTACGAAATGGCGAGTGACAAACGCTCCAGGAGAAGTTATGTGGGAACTTTGGAAGGAGTGACCTGCCCAGGGAAGTCAAGGACACTCCTGAAGTGAAATAACAGTTTTCCAAGGACTAGAAGGAAATGTAGGAGTCTATAAAGCAGATCAGAGAGGGTGGGTAGTAAAGCGGAAAAGCACCCCTGGCAGAATGGGAGTAATCACAAAGTACCAACATGAAATGGCTCCGGGGATGCTCAGGGAGTGCATGAGGAGAATCTCTGAGGGTGGCAGGTGGGATGCTGAGGTTCCCAGGGCCAGAAGCTGAACTTCATCCTGGTGGCAGCTAGGGGACCAGAGGAGCAACTTAAGTGAAGTGACAGACGAGTTTGATGCTTAGGAGAGCACTGACGCTGAGCTCAACAGTCCACATTTGAATGCACTCTCTGACAGTAGCCATATGGCCCTGGGTATGTCAGCTACCCCTGATGGGCCTCAGTGTCCCCATCTGAAAGGTAGAGATGTAAGGTACGAGTATCAGTTGTCTCACTGTGATGATTGAGTGGGGGTAGCATGCAAAGCACTTAGAACGCTGACTGGCACGTGTAAGCCCTCCGTGTGGGTTCTTTCTACCTAGATCGCTGTGTTGTAGCAAATTTGGGAGCCAAGGCACTGAAAGACAAAATAATTTACTCAGGACCACAATGTTGCCTAGTGGTGGATCCTAGGGGTCTATTCATCACACCAAACTGCTTTGAACATGAGCATTATACAAACTTCATCTTTCCCTGTGGATCCTAGATGATACATTTTTGTTTAGATGATGGAAAGGGAATTAATTCTTCTAAAAAACCTTTGCCATTTTTGTTTCTCTCTTTTTATCTTAGGATGCTCCTGCTGTTTCCCACATTGTGTTCTTCCACTCTGTTATTCTTTTATTTGAACACATACCATTTCAATTTCCCAAAGCGCAGTGCGATTTATCATAATGTAAATAAATAAACCTAAGCAGAAACACAAAGCACATTTTTTTTTTTTTCTGCCAGGAGTCTTCCCTATTCTCAAGCACAAGGAGAGGAAACCCAGTGGCAACTTCAGCAAATATAGGTATCAACAAGTGCATTAATCATGTCATGGCAGGGAACTGGGCCAGTTCTGTTGGAATCCTTTGCTCAGTTTTGAAGACTGGCTAGATCTGTTCAGTTGCTGCACCGGTCCAAAGCATTTCAAGTTTGCAGTGTCAAACACATTTGCAAAATAAATATGTGGGCTATTAATTGTTCTTGAGGAGACTTTTTCCTAAATCTTTATACATATTAACCCAAAGCATTTGCTTCCTGTATAAATACTGTATCTGTGGTCAGAAATAGGGACTCCTCCCACCACTTTGTATCAGAATTAGGCTGTATCTCCTTGAAGTCTTTGATCAGGAACATAAAAAGGAGCCAAATGAATGGGAGAGGAGGAAGCAATGTTTTCAGTTGGAAAACTTTGGGCAAGATTAAAGTTGTAGAGGTTTAGTACTATAAGTCTTAGAACCCTATGACTTTCCTGTTTCTGGGTAAAAACACCTGAGTTAATCTAAGAGGAACTGATATAATGGCCAGACTTTTGATTTAGTCTAATGTTTTCTAGTAGAATAATTGTGAAAGGTAAAGAGAAAAAGAGGTGAGATTTCATATATATATATATATATATATATATATATATATATATATATATATATATCTGCATTCAGAATGAAATGAAAGGTAAAGAGAAGAGGTGAGATTCCATATCTGCATTCAGACAAGGGATCCCTCAGAATTGCTATGCCCAGTGGTATTTGGAGTATCCAAAATATACCCTGAATCACCCTGGTTACAGTTAGTTCAGTGAGTAGTGGGGACCATATCCAGCAGTCAGTTTGAGCAAACACCCGTGAACCATCTAGGACCACAGAGCTCTGCAAGCCTCAATTCTGAGCCACATTGGAATTTCCTGAAGATATTCTTTTCTTTTTAAATTTTAAAATAAAAATATGTACCCAGCAATATTGAGAAATCTTATGTGTACATCTCCGTGAGTACTTATACAATAGCCCTCTTCTACACAACGCCTGGATCAAGGTGCAAAACATTACCAGCACCCTGAGCCTCCCTGGAGCCCCTTCCCAGCCATTACCCTCCCACTCAGGGGGGAATCACCGCCATCCTTGCCTCACCTTAAAGTTTTCTTGCTTGTTTTTGAACTTCATTCAAATGGTTATAAATAAATATGTATTACTTTGTCCTCTTTTTTAAAGTCAATGTTATATTTATGATTATAGAGCCCACTAAAAGAACTGAATTATAATATAAATATATTAATATTAATTATATACGAACATTATTATATATAAACTATAAATATATTAATATAATTAGATAATAATCACATAATATAATTTATATAATTACAAATAATATAAATATATATTAATAACACAATAATATATTAATGATTATATTATGTATAATTCAGTTCTTTTGTTGAGAAAATTTAGTCTATATACATCAAATATAATTGCTGACATTTGAATTTCAATATGCCATTTTACTATTATTTTCTCTTTTCCCTATTAGGAGTTTTTTTTTTTTTCTCTTTGCTGCTGGCTTTTTAATCAAATATATTTTAGATTCACATTTCCAATTCTATTAGCTTGTTAGTTATATGGCTTTTGTTCTTCTCTTAGTGGCTACCCTGTCATACATCACTGATTTCATAGAATCTACCTTTAATTTGTGCCTTTATCAATGACCAGATAATACAAGCACCTTACAACATTTTCATCTTAACTCTTTCCCAACTTTTGTGCTCCTGGTGTAAGTCACAACTTTTTTTTTTTCAGCCTTATAGTTATACATAATAGTTGGGCTCACTTTGACTAAATCCTATATGCACAGAATTTGATTTTAATACCCATTCCCCCACCCCTTCCTCCCCTCTTCCTTCCCTATTTTCTTCCTTCTACTCTTAGTACTTTCTACTTATACAAAAAGGTGAAATTCTCTGTGGTATATTCATATAATCTTATAATGTGATTTTGTCAAATTCATCCCACATTTTCTTTTTCTTTTCTGTTCCTCCTCCATTCCTCCATCTCAATCTTCTCTGCTCCACTGATCTTCCTTTTATCTTTGTGACATCCTATCTCTACCCATCCCAAATGCCTTCTTTCCTTTCTTATTGCTCTAGCTTCCACATATGACAGAAAATATTCAACCTTTGATTTTCTGAGTTTGGCTTATTTCATGTAGCATGATGTTTCCCATGTCATCCACTTACCAGCAAATGCCATAATTTTATTCTTCTTTATGGCTGAGTAAAACTCCGTTGTGCGTATTTACCACATTTTCTTGATCCTTCCATTTATTGATGAGCATTTAGGCTAGTTCCATAATTTGGCTGTTGTGAAATGTGCTACTATAAACACTGATGTGGCTGTATTACTATAGTAGGCTTATTTTAGATTTTTTGGATAAATACAAAGGAGTGAGATAGCTGGGCCATGTGGTGGTTCCATTCCCAGTTTTTTGAGGAATCTCCACACTGTTTTCCAAAATGGTTGCACTGATTTGCAGTTTAACATTTTTTTTTGTACTCCCAAAAGACATTATTATCATTTGAAAAGGAATACTCATTTCATGCATGTACACCCCTCTGCTGTATGCTATCCACTCCTCCTTGCATTTACTTACTTCCATCTGGAATTCTTTTCTACCTGATAAGATCTCTTCGGTATTTCTATTTATTTTGGTACAGTCCTACTGCAATGAATTCCCTCAGTTTTTGTTGATTAAAGAGTCTATTTTCTTTCTTCCCTGCCTGTACACATGTCACTCTCTTATCTGGTGGCATCTGTTGTTTCTATTAAAAAAAAAAAAATTCAAGCATCAGTCTTTTTGCTGATGTTAGAAGTTCATGTGTCCTTTTTATCTGACAGCTTTTAAGATTTTCTCTTTGTCTTTTGAATTTCTCAATGTTATCATGTAGTGCCTGGATATGCTTTTCTCTCTTTATCCTATTTAGGTTTAAAGAGATTCTTGAATCCGCGACTTTATATTTCTTTAATTCCGGACAATCCTTGGCCAACTTTTCTTCAGGCATGTCTTCTGCTTCATTCTCTCTTCACTTTGGTAGCAACTACATGTTAGACATTTTTACCATATTCCATTTTAGTTTTATTATCCTTTATTTTCCACTGTTTATTTTTTATTTGTATATGTTTCAATTTCCATGTTTTCTACTGACTACTTTCCAACTTCTTTCCTCTGGTTGTCTAATCTTCTGATACACTCATCTATCAAATTCTTCATTTTAGTATTATATCCGTGGTTCTAGAATTTCCATTTGATTCTTTCCCAAATATTTTAGTTCACAGGAACTAATAACCTTCTTCTTGAGACATTAATTGTTACTGTTTTAAAACCTATGTCTGAAGACTTCAATGTCATGCTCACCTAGGGTCTGTTTCTATTTTTTTTTTCTTCTGTTGCCTTTTAGTCATTTGGTCTAGTTTCCTGGCATGTCTATTAATTCATATGCCAGACATTATCCATGAAAAATAGTATGTGGCTTTGGGAGATTTTATCTTCCTCCAGTGTGAATCTAATATTATTCTGGCAGTTAAATAGAATACAGACAGATTATCTTAATCTAACCTGCAATTACCATGATTTAGGTTCTGTGAGGGCTCATATACTTTCTGATTGTCCTTAGCCCTCGGACTTTGCTTTTTTGGAGGTCTCAACTAAAAGCCTATAAGACACTTAAAATGACCTGACTTCTTTAGTAGGTCCCACTCCAATTTCAGTGTCCCCCATACCATGAGGCTGTCCAAGTTTCTCTTTAGATTTTTAGCTTCTCAGCTGATTTCTAGCACTACTTCCAACTCCATCTCTCTCCATACCCTGCCTTAATCTCAAGCACCATTTAAGAATTGGTAAATGCCTTAAGAGGGAATGACACTCATTTTGGGTTCTCTTCTATGTGATTTTCATTTCTATTTTGTTTTTGTTTTTGCTTTGCAACCCAGAGGAATGGCTGTAGGACTAGGTGACTAACTTTCATTTGGATGCTATGTCCTAACATGAATTGGTAAATGCCAACAGAGTAATAAAACAAAACCCAAAAATATACCAAAATAAAATACATACCCCAAACAAAGCAACAAAAGCCCCAACTTCTTGCCTCAATGTACTCCTCATCTTTTTAGAACTTTTCTTAAGTCTTAGTTGCTTTAATTGTTCAACAATGGCGTCAAATACTGAGGGCTATATTTGTCTTGTACACAGTTTAAATAGTTCTCAGTTTGTCTACAGAACTACTCTTTCATAGATGGAAGCAAAGGGCATCTCAAAAAGATTCCTTAGCCGGGCATGGTGGTGCATGCCTATAATCCCAGTGACTGGGTAGACTGAGGTAGGAGGATTATAAATTCAAAGCCAGCCTCAGCAACTTAATGTGGTCCTAAGTAACTTAGTAAGAACCTGCCTCAAATTTTAAAAAATAAATAAAAAGATCTGGTGATGTGACTCAGTGGTGGGGTGCCCCTGGGATCAATCCTCTGTACCAAAAAAAAAAAAAAAAAAGATGGCTTAAAAATATCAATGCCCAGGCCACCCAACCCCAATTAAATGCGAATTTATGGATATAGTCATTGATACTTATTTAAAGCTCTCCCAAATTATCTTTTTATACAGTCAGGTGAGGAAACCATGGATATGAATAAGCCATATAAGATTATTTCAGTATTCAACATTTAAAAAAATATAAAGTTGGATGATTTAATGGCATACAAAACTCTACATGTTTCATAATAAAAAATAACCTGATCCAAAGATTAGCATTTCTTTTTCTTTTTGTATAGTTGTACTCCAATAAATTCCCTCCAGGCCATTGATATCCTTCTTCCCACCAACTCAAGCATAATTTTTATTTATTAAAATTGACTAAACTTTCACCTTTCTTCAGAAAATACATATACCTTAATAATTTCATCTTATGTATCATGAACATTTCCAAGTATGTATTATATATGCACAAATAGGTATATTTATACACATTGGTGTTGTTAGGGTAGCTGGTGCAAATATCCACAAGAGACACATCTCTGAATTCAAGCAAAGGTTTGTTGACAGAGAATATCTGCCAGGCGCCCTTCTGCAAGGCACAGCAGCCTGCTGGAAAAAAAAAAAAACTTCTTAACTATATAGTCATGTACTAGGGAATAGTTAAAAAAATTACCCATCGGGTTCTATGACTATTATTTGGCACCTTTGCTGTGGTTTTGGTAGTTAGGGAGTCTTTGGGAGTGGTCCTAATGGGAAGGTCATTCCTGGGTGGGCAGATGCTGATTTTCAAAATGAAGTTTTTTTGGCCTAAGGACCTAATAGGTACACTTATACATACCACTGCTATTCCAAACAGAATTTCCCTTTTTATTTTCTAATCTATAATTGCATATATATAACAGCTATTCACCTGTGGGTAGTGATTTTGCATTTGGGCCACTCTATTTTTATCATAGAAGTTGCAGATTTTTTAGTGAATTCTGTTATCATTTCTAGGTATCTAATCTTATTACTGTAGAAACTATATTTTTTATTTTCTCTAGTAAACAGCTCTGATATATGCTTTCTATTTTAACATATTGGCTGGAAATTCTAGGTCAGACTGGCAGAATTGGATCCATTTTTTAGAGTGTTATCATATTTTCAAATGTAAGCATGATTGATACATAGTATCAGAAAGTCAGCTTATTCATTGATAAAAATTAGATGAAGGTTTATATTATCTGTTTACTTGTTCTGATTTCCCATTCTTTTTTATAGCTTACTCTAATTATATTTTGGTACAACCATATTCACTGTAATTGCTTTTTAAAAGTCACCAACAGCTCCCATCTTCCTAATTCAATTCTCAGTCCTTATTCAAATTATTAGCTGCTTTGACAAAGTTCATCATACTCTCTTATTGAAGCATGTTCAGTCGTTTTCCAAGATTCTACATTGTTCATGTTTCCTTCCTATCCTCTGCCAGATCATTCTTCACTTCCCATCCTATAAATATTGGAATGTCCAAGGACTCAACTACATCTGTTTTCCTTCACCCTTTACCTTTCCTCCTGTTATGGGTTAAAATTTGGCCCCACAAATGTTATATTGAAGTCATAACCCACAATGGCTACACATGTGATTAATACGGAAATGAGGTCATTACAACCGAGTCAGTGAGTCATTAGAGCAAGTTTTTATCAATATGACTGATGTCCTCAAAAGAAGAAGGACATTTGGGCTGAGCCCACAGGGATATGTGATGAAAGAGGCTGGTTGGAGTGATACAGCTGCCATCCAAGGGACACTAAGGATTAACGACCACCACTAGAAATGAGGGATTTGACTCTGAGTCTCAGAGGAAGCAATCCCTGCAGTATCTTACTTTTAGATATCTAATATTCACAACTATGAAGAAATACTTTTGTGTTTTTCATGTTACTCAGTGGGTGGTAATTTGTTGGGGCTGCCCTAGGAGACTAACATATCTCTACCCCTTAGCTCTGATACTGTAGTAAGTTTAATTCTAAGATGCTCTTCAATACTCTTGGCCTTTAATGTGCACATATCTTCTTCATCTATTCATTCTAACAAAAGTTTGCCAATGTAATTGAGGTCCCAATGGAACTTTAATGGGCTACTTACAGGAATCCATCAAAAGTAGACCATTTTCTCTGCATGGTCTCCAAAAGGGAAGTCAGATATTTCAAGATCTGATGCACAGTTTTTATCTTAAAGACAGAGAAGACCATATAGCAAGGACTATGGGGGGTCTCTAAGAGATGATAGCAACCTCCAGCTTATAGTGCACGGAAATAGGGATCTCAGTCCTACAATCACAAGGAATTGAATTTTGTCAACTAGAAGAATGAGTTTGTAAAGAAAAAAAAATTTCCCCCAGCACCTCCGGATGAGAGAGAAACTCAAGGTGACAACTTGAATTCAGACTTGTGAGATTCCAAATAGAGATCCCAGCCATGCTCTGCCAATAGACCTACAGAACTCTCAACTAATAAGTATGTGTTATTTTAAGTCACTATGCTTGAAGGAATCTGACACAATAGCAAACTAACACAGTTACCTCTATATGCTGAAGATTTAAATGTATCTCTAGCTTAGTACTTTGCTGTTATTTCTAGTCTTATACAAATAAAGTATTATAAATAGCACCTTAACATTAGAATGAATAAAATTGTACATTTGACTCTCTTTTATCAGCATACTCTTGGTTGAATTCTGCATTCTCAACATGCCACTATCACTGTCAAGAATCTTTTATTCTTTAAGAGGAGGGTCTGTACCTGTGTAAATGCATCATGCTTGCTAGCAGAGGCAGGTGAGCAATCATCAATGAATACACTTTTGTGCCTTTATGTAACGGTCTTAGAAATTTTGGTAGCTTATCTGACACCATCTGCCTTTTTACAAACATCATTTCAGTAGAAAGTTTGAGAAAAATTTCCAAACATATGCAAAATTATAGAGACTGGTTTAATGAACTTACATGTGCACATCACCAGCTTCAACAATTAGCAGTACAAAATCATCCTCACTTCACATCTTTCCTCACGTACTATCCTTCTGCCTCCTGAGGATGTAGACAACCCAATCCTAAACATAATGTAAACATTTTACCATAATCTTCTATATAATAAAAATTTAAGAAGAATCATAATGCAGTTATCACATTGAAAATACCAACAATAATTTTAATATAATCAAATACCCAAATTCTTATTATTTTCCAAAGTATTACCCAGTTATCATAGAAAATATTTTATTAACAATATTTAGTTTGTTTTAATTGGATTCCAAATAAGATACTTAAGTGATGATTAGTTGAGTAGTTCTTTTTAAAATTTTACTTCTATTTGACACATAATAAGTGTATGTATTTAAGGGGCATGATGTGGTATTTTGATATATGTATGCATTCTGATCAAATCTGCTAGTCTACATATTTAGCACCTCAAACATCACTTTTTTTGTGGTGAGAACATTCAGGATCCTCTCTTCTACCTATTTTGAAATGTGCTGTACAGCCAGCTACAGTGGTGCATGCATGTAATCCCCACTACTTGGGAGACTGAGGTAGGAGGATCACTAGTTTGAGGCTAGTCTCAGCAACATAGTGAGACCTTGCTCACAAAAAGACAGCCCTGGTTTCAATCCCCAGTGCCAAAGGAAAAAGAAAGAAGAATTAAGCTGTACATTGTTTTTACCTATTGTCACCCCCACTGTGCAGCAGAACAGCAGACCTTTTCTGGAGGTCTGGGGTGGTTGTGGATGGAGAAAGTTCCAACCCGTTAATCACATAGTTGATTCCCCTGACAAATAGCCATTATCCTGAAGCTCTCTAGGGCCACAGGACTCATTTCATTAGCATAAATTAAAGTATGAGAAGGGATTGTAATGAATGACAAAAAGTGCTGCTATTATCTCTAGCCACTGAAGAAATTCCAAGGGGTTTAGAATATATTTCAAGGGAGTATATATATGAATATATATTACTATAAACACACAGCCATTACCATATATATTAGGTGAATAGAGATTTAATATAGGATTATTAGGAGAATAGAGATTTAATATAGAATTATTAGGAGAATAGGGATTTAATATAGAATTATTAGGAGAACAGAGATTTAGTATAGGAATTGGAGTTTACATCTATGTGGGTAGAGTTGAGGGGCTGCTGGAAGTCTGAAAGACTATGGTTAGAAAATCAGCCAAAAAATTGACTAATGACTTCAGTCTCAAGCATAGGGGTGGGTGGAAAAGTCCAAGAAGCCACTGTGATTTTGAGTGGCCTGGCATGATCACAAAGAGGAAGGTCATGAAGAGATCTGTGAGGCCACCACTGCTGGATAACAAAAGGTACTTCCAAGGATGTTGATTCTGTTTAATTTTCTCCCCCCAAATATCACCCATTCTTTCCTGTGTCAGAGTCTAATCTAGGAAGGAGTGGAACAGGGTCCCTCCAAGGTTACATGGTGAAGCCCTAACCCCTCATACTTCACAATGGAATTATAATTGGAGGTAAGGTCTTTGAAGGGGCAATTAAGGTCAAATAGGACATATGTGTGGCCCTATCCACTGAGAGTGGTGTTATAAAAAAGGAAAGAGACACCAAGGGTGTGTGTGTGCACAGAGGAAAACTCAAGTGGGGACACAGCAGTTTACCTGCAAGCCAGGAGAGAGGCAGAGGAAAGACAGAGCCTGCCAGCACCTTTACCTTGGACTTTCAGCCTTCAGAATCATGAGAAAATAAACTTCTGCTGTTTAAGCTACCCAGGATGTGGTGACTTAAATAACTAGTATGGAAGGGATTCTTGGAATTTAGTTTCTAGCTATAAAAGAGAGAATAGACACAGTGCTAACTTAAGAACAAAAGAAATCAGAGTGTGTGTGTGTGTGTGTGTGTGTGTGTGTGTATGAGGGGGTGTTGTGGTGGAGTGTTACCTTCATCCTTCATATTCAAAATCAGCATTATTGTTCTAATTAGTCTATTAACAATTTCTCTTTTTTTCCTTTTCTGTCCTTAATTTTTTATTATGAAAATTTTGAAACCCTCAGAAAAATTGAAAGAATAGGACCATAAATACTCTTCAGCTAGATTCAGTAATTTGCATATTTTGCTAATTTGCTTTATACCTCTCTTGATACATGTATGCAATTTTTTTCTTTCTTTTCATTTTCTTTCTTTCTTTCTTTCTTTCTTTCTTTCTTTCCTGGGCACTTCACCAAGTTACCACTGAGCTATATCCCCAGCTTTTGTTTCTTTTCTTTTAGTTTTTAAATTTTGAGATAGGGTCTCACTCAGCTGATTAGGGTCTCAATACATTGCTGAGGTTGGTCTCAAACTTGTGATCCTCCTGTCTCTACCTCTTGACTCACTAGGATTACAGCCACCACACCCAGTTGTTTTTTTCCTTTCTCTTGATCCGATTTAAAAATATATTATAGACATTGTGACATTTTACTTCTTAAACCTTCATGGTGTTTCTCTTAAGAATAAAAAACATTCATTTATATAATACAGAACTATACCTCAGTCGAGCCATTGAACATAGAAACAAAAGTCGAATAATAAAATTTCTCTATTTTTTCCCAACAATGTTCATTATAGCATTGTTTTGTTTATTGTTTTCTCTGTGTGTTTTGAGTTCAGAATCTGATAAAAGATCATTTATTGCATTTTGTTGTCATTCCTGCTTATTCTCCCTTGATCTAGAATAGTTCCTTTCACTTTGTTGGTTTGGTCTTTGTTAAGGGAATGCACATTTTTTGAAGGTCCAGGTTGGTTAGCTCATGAAATGGCCAAGCCTGTGTTGATTATTATTATTTGAAAATGGCAATATTTCTATTTTTTTCACTCTCTCCATATTTTATATTCTTTGACATTCTTTCATAAAGAATTGCTTTCTGTAACACCACCTGCCTTATTTCTTTGCATTGGCACACACATCTACATCCCATCACTGAAGGTAGGTCATATGGCCATGTCCAGCATCAGTGGAGTGGGGAATTATGTGGGAAATATCCTTCCCACAATGGGAAGGAGTGTGTATGACTAGTTTATGGAGCCACCCAAAGTCACTGGCACTCCATGATTATTATTTTTCATTTACAAAATGGGAAAAAACCTCACAAATCTAATTCTAAGTGATTTAGTAGGGTGATTAACATGCTATGATATGCGACTATGGGAAAGTTAATGTGACCATAGGCCACTATAAGAAGTGATAAAATGCCATTTTAAAAGTTTTTTGTTTCTCACTGACAATTTCTTAACAAAACATTTCTCATTGGATATGTCCTCTCCAGATCCTACCTATAGTCATGTTGCAGGCGTGTATTCATCAGTTTTTGATTACTATGGCAAAATACCAGAGGCAGATTTACTTTATTAAGGAAATAGGTTGATTTAGCTCACAGTTTTAAAGGAAGAAAGTCTAATATCAGGCAGCTCCATTGATTGGTTGGGCCTCTGGTGAAGGCCTAAGAGCAATGGTGTCATGGCTGTACTATGTATTGGAGTAAAAGATCACATCATAAGCACCACAAGACAGGGAACCAGAATACAACTCGAGTCAGGTTCATTCTTTTAACTCTCATGAGAACTAACTCAGGGTCCCATAATCTCTTCCAAGGACAGTTCCCTTAATAGTACTTCCAGTAAGGTTCACCTCTTTATAAGATTTCACAACCTTTCACATTGTCACACTGGATTTCATGCCTCCAATATATGAATATTTGGAGGAAAAAAACACATCTAAACCATAGAACAGGGTTATGTTCATCCTAGATAATTTCATTTATTCCTGTGATCCTTATCCCAGAGTTCCTTTCTTAATTCATCAGTGGACAACTCTAAGACTCCTGTTATTATTTTTTGGTAGAGCAAGTTAATTCTTAAGTTAAAAGACTAAATCATAGTCATCTTTTAAAATAATTGTTTTCTACCTGTCATATTACCATGTTGTGTCATATTCTAGTCAATTTGTCTAAACTTTAAAGCCATTCAAGGAAAATTTGCAGAAATACCTGCTCCGATTTTAATTTGCAGCTTTTAGAAACCAATAATCCTATGTTCAAAATTCTCAAGGAGTTGGACGAGGCATTCCTTGTGTCCCTGAAGTTCTGACCACACTGATCCAGGTGGTTTTGCTACTTCCTAGGTTAGGTGTGGTAACAGCATTCTAGAAAATTATATATCTTATTGTATTTTTAGGTGCATTGGCATAGTCTCATGATTTTTCAAATCTGTTCCATGTCACTATAATCCTTCTGCTGTGGGTATCTTCCAAAAAGATATATTGAAGCCCTAAGCCCAGAAACCCAGGAATGTGACTTTACTGGGAAATAATGTTTTGTAGATGTAATAACTAAGGTAAATGCTAGATTCAAGAGGGGCACAGGTACAATATGACTGGTGTCCCAGAGAAGACACAAAGATACAAACACAAGAAGAATGAAAGCAGAGACACTAACCTAAAAATAGAGGCAGAGATTAGGTTTGTGCCTGGCAGCTGCTTGACAGTCACAAACCAAGAGAAGAGAAACATTACTAGCAACCACCAGAAATGAGAGGAGTGACAGGGGAGCATCCTCTTAGTCAGCTCAGGCTGATGAATTAAAATACCATAGAGTGGGTGGATTAAACAATAAACATTTATTTCTCCCATTTGTGGAGCCTGAATGTCTGAGATCAGGCTGCCAGTGTGGTTGGGTTCTTGGTGAGAGCCCTTTTCCTGGGTTACGGGTGGCTATCATCTTTCCATGTCCTCGCATGGTAGAAAGGAGAGAGGGAGGACACAAACTTGAGTTTCTTCCCTCACCATCTTCTTGCCTCTCCCATTCCCCCCCCTCCTCCTCCTCCTCCTCCTCCTCCTTCTTCTTCTTTTTCTTCTTCTTCTTCTCTCTCTCTCTCTCTCTCTCTCGCAGCGCTAGGGACCAAACCTAGAGCTTGCTAGGCAAGTACTCTAGTAATCAGCCCCTCTGTCTTTCTTTATAGGACTAGTCCCATTAATGAAGGCTTTGTCTTTGTCATAAATTGCCTCCCAATAACTTTACCTCTTAACCATCAAATTGGGTGTTGGGACTTCAACATAAGAATTTTTGGGAGACATTAATGTTCAATCTACAAAATACTTCCAGAGCCTTCAGAGACAGCAAGGCCCTGCCAACACCTTTATTTGAAACGTCTAGACTTCAGGATAGTGAGAAAATGAATTTCTGTCTTCAGTCACCCAGTTTGTGGTAATTTGTTATGGCAGCCCCAGGAAACTAATACTAATGATGATTTATGTCTTACATTAATTCTTGATTAGATTTGCTTATTTGATTAAAGAGTTAAATGAAAAATGTTCAGCCTTACTCCTTTTTAATTCATTGACTTATGCTTATTTTATTTTCTTCCTCTTACTCCTCTAATTCTTTTCTGACTATATTATTACAACTTTCTAATAGTTGAGTAATTAAGGCAGCTATCACAGACAGACTCCAGTGGCTGAGCTTGACAAAGTCATATTTGTCACAAATGAAAAGCCTGGCGACTTTCTCTCTTACGGTTGTGTCATCTTAAACTCTGGTGACAGTGGCTGTCAGAGTAGGAAGAGAGATGAAGGAGACATAATGTCTTTACTGTCTCAGTCCAGGAGAGAATTTAATCCACTCCCAGTTCATCGGACAGAAGTGCTTTCAAGACCCTAATATGATCATGAGGTGGGGTGTTAAATATGGGGGAGACTTGGACAAATCAATCAGTCTCTTATGCTGCAAAATTTGGGTTGGAGATAGCTAAAATGTGTTTTTTATCTGTGAGTATAGCTCAGCTACATCTCACATATTTTAGAATCTCTTCTTTCAGCATCCCTTCATATATATATATATATATATATATATATATATATATATATATATATATATATATTTATTTATTTATTTTGGCTCCATTTACATAAGTGAGGTAATCTACTATTGTTCCACTGACATCTGAAGTTCTCTTTTCTTTTCTGCACAGAGTTTGAATCATTTGGCCTGTCTTTACATATGCTGAACTTGCTTAGTGTCAACTGGAAGCAGAGAGTGTTGACAAGGCCTCATTACTAGGGCTGGTCAGAACTGCAAGGTCTCCCTATCCTTATCCTAGATCAACCTCAGAAATCTATTGGCTCTCCCTCTCCAGTAGCTATTATCTGCTAAGCCTCAGAGTTGTGCTCAACAGTTTAGTTGTCTGTCTAGGACAGGGGCCTCTTTCTCTGCCTGGGGGTACTTCTCAGATGTTCCTTTCCTGCAGGTGTCCAGACCCAGACAGCCCAGTATGAGTGTGGTGCCAACCTCCTGTACCTCTGGTGCTGGCTGCTGTCTAAGAGGACAGTCATGGCACAGAGTTTACTTTGCTTCTTCATAGTTGTTACTGCAATATTAGCATCTCTGTCATGGTCAAAATTGAAAGTTTGTGCATGTTTAAGTGTGATATTCTCATTTGCATGAGCTTCCAAGAAGTATAATTCTACTTTTCATTTCTTATTTGACAAATGGTTCATTAGGGTTTTTCCCCCACATTTTTGCTTTTCATATGTTTCAGAAAAATATTTTGCCATAAAATAGTGTGGTCCATATATTTACAACTTTTTGGAATGATTTGAGACCCATTCTTTTGGCTTCATAGATAATCAATTTTAAGATAAAAATTACTTCATAGTTCCATGAAATGATTTTATGATCCTTGTAAAATTCAGTGTCAATTCACCTAACACAATTCAATTATTTCTTTCAAAATTTCCAATTATTTCACCAAAATTTCTTGATTTGCATCTCATTGATCACTCAAATGTGTAAAATATTCTCACCATTACTGTGTTTTTACAAATCTATTTTCATTTTGTTTGCTTTATATATTTGGATATTTTGTTGCTGGATGAATAAAGATTCATACCTTTAATTGTAATTTTTTATTTTTATGCTAAATTCTGCCTTTTTATTAATATGAAATGATGTTATTTAGCTTTAGTAATTTTTGCTTTGGTTTGTAGGTTGGCTAATTTTGCTGTTTTTATTATTTATTTTTGTCAGATAAAACATTATCCATCTTGTTTTGTAAACTTTATTAAGTCACTTGGTTATACTCCTGTTATTTAATTAAATTTTACTTGTTAAAACAAATGAGTACCTTTGTCTTCTAACAGATATATTCAGCTCACATAGCTTCTTGTCATAATTGGAGTTTGATCAATCTTATGCTCTGAGTTCTTTTTTTTTTTTTTTAAAGCCTGTATGAATACTGCATAGCCTATTTTTGTTGTTGATGTTTGGTGTTTATTTTCAATAAGTAATGGGGTATATTCACTTTTTACTATGTGCATTGATGTAGAAGGTCTACCTCCATTTAAAGAATTCCAGTGTTCCAATGGTGGAACACTTTAAGTGAAAGGAAATTAAAACTTTGAGGCTGGGGTGAAGCTTAGTGGTAGAATACCCGTCTAGCCTGCATGAGGTCCAGGGTTTGACCCACAAAGCATGTAAAAAAATCTTTTATAATAGACACCAATGAAAATGGAGGGCTTCCTGGCTTATCACACTTAGATTTTAAACATTTTCTCCTATAGTCATCTATTTATAAACCAGGGCAATTGCCCCCAAGGGATACTTGCTAATGTCTGGAAACATTGTTGATTGTCACAATCTGGGGAGGGAGGGTGCTAATGCCCTCCAGTCCTAAGGATACTGCCAAACACCCTATAATGTGCAGGGTAGGTCTTCACAACAGAGAATTATCTGACCCCAGATGGCAATAGAACAGAGGTTGAGAACAGGTGTTGATCTAGTTGAACTCTTATTTTCCATATGAGGAATTTGAGAATTACAGATATGAGGTGTCCTCTTTAGATTGAGTCAGTTAGCTAGTGCCAGAATTAAGGCAGTAACCTAAGGCTATAGCCTGTCCTATCAGAGCACACCACCTCCTCAAGAGATGTTCATTTGGAGCAAGCCACTCCCTGTATGTGTCAGATACCTTTGCACGGGGCACTCTTTTTAAATGAAAGCTGGCAGCAATAGCTTGTTTCATAGTAAATCCAAGGCCATTTCTGCTTATTCAGCCCTTCAGCTGAATAAGATCAAATAAAATGTGGGTGGAACTATAAAACTTCAGTAAATTAGAATAGTCAATGTGAGTAGCAAGCACTTTTGGTTTTCTGCAAAGTATTAAATGTGTAATCCACAGAGTCTGAGAGGAGAAGTCTACTTAGAGGTCATCCTGTTCCACCTCTCATCAATCATGGTCATTCGGACTAACTGCTTGGAAAATTCCTGGGAGGGGAAGCTTGAGACCCTCAGATGCAGTTGTTATGGTGACTATTGTAAATGCAAGGTAAAACAGAAATTGCAACTGTGACCATAAGGTAACAATTGAATTTATGTTCATAAATCAATCAGGAAAGAGTTTTTTTTTTTTTAAACTAACAATAGAGGTTTTGTTGAGAGAATGATTCTGAGAGGCTATGGAGAAAGGTATGAGTTTGGGAAGTGTTTTTGCATGACAAGTGACATAATCAAACTTTCTAGGTCCTAAAAGGAGTCATTGCTTCCTAGGACAAAGGGGCCAACACACTATAAGGACCTAAGTTTCTGGATCAGAATTATCATTCCTGCAGGGAATATTGTGGGGAGATTTCCAGGCTTAGTCAATATGTCGGACTCAGCTCTAGAGTTAATAAATACCTGCAAGAGGAGAAGGAAAAATCAAAAGTTTCCTGGAAGAGAATCAGTTGATATGACAGTCTCTGAGGCATTACTTGTCACCTATGTGGCAAGGGAAAGGGAAGAGAAAATATTCTTTACCTGGACCAACATGTCAGATGTACACAGTGATTAGGAAATCTCCAAATAAATAAATGTGAGAACTTTGGTTCTGAAAACTGTGCTATTAATTTTTAAAAGCACACTCCTGTTCTATAATTGAAATTTTTCTTCCACTTGCACTGCCCAGCCTGACCTCCTATCCATTTCCCTTCAGTCTTCCCCAACTCATTAATAATACTAACATCACCAGCTGGTCAATCCACAGAACTAGAGGTTATTCTTGGTTCTGCTCACAACCAATCAAACATCACACTATAGGGATCATGGGTTCTGTCCTCTAAAATCTTCTCAATTGCCAATCCTCAGAATGCTTTTACTGCTGTAATCCAGGTGTGAGGCCACCATAATCTCTTACTTAGAAAGCCACAGTCTTTTTTTTTTGTCATTATCCAACTCTTGTCCCCTTCCTATCTGTTATTTACATAGCAACAGGAACTTTTCTTGTTTAAAAAAACAACAATCCACTTATATCACAACCCTTTTTCTGGGTATAGCCAAATGTTGTCCTGTTTTCTATAAAGATAATAATACCTTGAACTTACGTACCAATTAGCAGTGGGTACTAAAGGAGCACCATGATATATATTTATATTAATAATCATCATATGAATGAGGTTACTGATGTTCAACAAAATTAAATAACTTATCCAAGGTCGTAAAATTAGGGCACATCTAAACTGTGATTTGGATTGTTAGGTTTCAAGATTTGACTGGTTGCTCTTGCTCCTCTTATTTGGGAAAAAACAATTCTTTCATTCTTCATAAGGAAGGAAATGTTGTTTATGTTTTGCCATCATCAACTCTCCCCATTAGCATCAGTGAGAAATTTTCTTCTTACATTTTAATACTATGAATATGAAATGTTGTTATAGTTAAGTTTTCAGCAGTTCTGCATTATTTCTTAAGAAAATAACAAGAGGAACAAGAAAAATAATCATAGTGTTTCTGAGGCTAAGCATCTCTATTTCATTTCTTACAATAAAACATAATTCTAATTTTTCCTAAACAAATGGTGTTTAATAAAGAATATCAGCCTGATAACAAAAAGGTATAATTTAAAATACTTTAACTTGTTTTTCTCATAAAATTTGGATTATATTTTCAAGGAAATTTAGATTTGAATGATATTGGCATTTCATATTTATTTAAATTCAATGCAGTATACTTCATATGCAGATGAGAATGGGAGGGTTCTGAGAAAAGGAAGCTGGCATTCAATGATAGAATGGAATTTAGACCAAAAGTCTCAGGTGTACCACCTTCGAAGAATATGGAAGTATATAAGTTAACTACTCTCTCTAAATTTTTAGAAAATATTTTTAGTTGTAGATGGACACAATGACTTTATTTTACTTATTTATTTTATGTAGTGCTGAGAATCAGACCCAGTGCTTCACAGGTGCTAGGCAAGCACACTACCACTGAGCCACAATCCCAGCCCTATTCTCTCTAAATTTTAGTTCATCAAATCTGAAGAATGAGGACTCATTTCTACTCAAAAGATTATTGCAATGATTCACTGTGACAACCTTTGCTAAAGTGCCTACCATTTGTGCCAAAGCCATGGGAGGAGTTCCAAAGAGGTGATCATATCTTAAGTGCAATAAGTGTACAAGCATTGTGGAATTATAGGGCTTGGAGGAGATTGTAGTGAGTGAGTGATATGGGAAAAATTTCTTGAAGTAAATTATATTTACATTGGCTCTTAAAGAATGTCTAGAATTTCAACTGGTGGAGATTAGATTAGTGCTAACAAGATTCCAGTAGAATAAATGGAACGAACAAATAAAAGTACCTATCTCTCATGTAGGAACAACTAGAGTGGTGAGAGTTGAGTTGGTATAAAGTGGTGCAGAGGGAGAGAAGAGGAATTGAATTAAAAAAATCCCATCCACTGCAAAGTGGACCATTATTTCATATAACACTCAGAAAGAAACCAATTGACTAAAACATGATGCTTAAAATATTTACCTTATTGTATTAGAGGAACTCTTTCAGAATTAGGCATGATATATCACTCTCATGCATAAATAGGAAAGAAAATAAAAGCAAAATAAACTGGATCAAAAATGCCTCAGACTCCATTGCTTTCAACATCTTGAATCAAGAGTCATAAGAAGATTTGCATTTCCACACAGTTTTGTCCTCTGTGCCACCAAGAGCACTGTGCTGTGGCATTTCTAAAGGAGTGCTCCACTGTTGTCTCAGAGTTCCCTCTAAGCTGCTGACACCCATTCTGCAAGTTCTGATATGCGTCCTCGGGCAGTGGCAATCACATCACAACTGCCACATGGCCACTGGGGAATTTAAGACACAAAGTGATTTCAGAGATGTTAAGTGTGAAAAAAAGAAAATGTGCTTCTTAGAAAAATCTTTGAAGTTTGGTAGCTGCAACAGGCCTTGGAAATATATTATGCATAGAGTTTGTACTTGAATCTGTAGCCAATCAAGAAACAGAAAATGCTTTTGAATCAGGTGGGTGCTTTGGTAAATCATTCTGGCACCAGGATTTGGAGAGATGTGAGGACGGGGTGGTGCCCAAGTCTGTGGACTGCTGAGAGATGCAGATGGTCTCACCCAGAGAACAGCTGAGGCCCTGAAGAGAAGAGATATGCCATTCTATTGAGAAGTCTCAAAATATTTCCCCTTTTTATTTATAGAAAATCTAATATTTTAAGTTAAATGCTGTTTTCCAGCATTTAAAGAATCTGGCACCTGAAATAAGAATGGGTCAATTTCCAATAGAAAATCTGGGAATCTGCCACCGTCCAGACTGGGGGTCTTTAGAAGTCATAGACTAAAAATGACTCACTCATATACTACATTTGACCAGCAGAGTGGCAGAAGCCACTTTTGTTCATTTGAAAAAAATAGCTCAAATTAAATGTACAGCCTTGAGATACAGCTCATATTCTCCATGGTCTCTGACACTGGTGTGTCTGACCAGTTTACACATTTACTTTTCCTGCTCAGTGTCTGACTTATTTTACTTTTGTGACCATTGGCTCACAGATTGACAACGATTGCCATTTCCTCTCCTCAAAAGAACATATTACAAATCTAGATTTGTATTAAAAGCACAAGTATACATTCATTGATATTTTCCCCATGCCTTCTGAATGACGGACTAGCTCAGGCCACAATGGGGTGTCGACAATAATCGGCTCCTCATGGTTGCCTTTCATCTTTATCCTGCTTAATTTCTCTGGAGATATTTGATGCTGCTTCTTTCTCAAAAGGCCTTTTCTTTTTTCCTTCCTATGTTAATTGAATTAATATTAGTGACTACCAAATTATGAATTTATCTTTCATTCTTTTTAAGCCTCTGGACTGAATTTATGCACTCTTGAGTTTCCAGAATCACCAGGATGCAATCTTGGACATTCAAACCCAAGGAGAAGGAGGCTTGACAGAAATGGCTTGGATGAGAGTAAGTACCTCAGATGCATGACCACTCTTCAGTGTCTGGTGGGGACTGTCTTCCAACTTCCATTTGCAGGTAGGTCACGGAGGCATTCAAGGCCTTTTGGCTTCCTGCTTGCCACTCTCACTGTTTTAAACTTATAGCGGAGCCTGACTATGTGTTCCTGGGGGTGGAGGGAAGGCTACTTTCCTTATATTCTTTCCTCACCTCCACTCTTCAGTCATACTGATCTCTAAGGCATGAAATGTACAGGCAGAGAAAGAAAAAGAAAAGCTTCATAGGAGCTACTATGAAGAGGGTGCTTGTGACAGTGGAAAGGTTTGAGGTGCTTCCCTTTTTGCTAGCTCACTATATATAAAGAAAAGGGACCAGATGAACTGACAGGCAGGCCCTGAGCAAGGGGAAGAATGGGTTCAAGGTTTTGAGAGGAGGCAAGTCTGATCCAGAGTCTATTTCACTGACTATGCGACAAGTGACCACAAGGGGCCATGGAGCAGCTGCATGACTCAGGACCAAAGCACCTGTCCCCATGAAAACTGTAAGGGATTAAATTTGCAAGAGTAGATGACCTCACTCACAAATTCTTGGTCCTCTGTGGATGCAAACCATGGCAGGAACATGAGGCAAAGGGCTAATTCTTATGTGTTCCGGACCTTGCTGTGTGCCTGACCACTGTTAACCCTCCAGAGCTGTGATTCCATAAGGGACTCTCTCCTGAGTGAGTCTTCCTACAAAACCAGAACTGCAATGGAGGACTGCCTGCCCAGGCATTGAGCAGAAAAGCCCAATGGGACAGTGAGAACATACGGTCAATGGGCAAGTAGCTCATGTGTCTCATTTTCTTTGTGGAATTGATAAGAGTCTTTTCTGATACTTACTGAATGGTGACTGGAGTGAAGGTCTGAGTTGTCTCCCACACTGAGAGCTCAGCAGGCCCCAGGATACTCAGTGTAGATCTTAGGGGAGATTATATGGAAAGAAAGTAACTCTCAGGGACTTGAAGGCCATTCTTCCAAATGACTATGCTCTACATGCAAGTCAAATGGCTCTGAGATCAGGGAAGAATGTTGAAAGATCCTTCATGTACAAGTTCCACCAACTCTGTGTCTTTGACTCTCCTGGGTATATCCACCACCTATATGGAAACATCTGATGTGATTAACTGTGCATTTGCTCATTTGCTATAGATTTTTTGAAGGCCTAGGAATGAGTCTTTAGTTCCTCTAGGCACTGAGGTAAGTACCAAGCATGCCAAGATGGGTATGGCTGCCTGCCCCCAAAGAAACTACAGTCTTGTAGGGAATGTAAAGAAAATAAGAGTCAGAACACCATGTGATGCATTCTGCCTTAAAGTGGTGCAAAGGAGGAAGTCAGAGGACAAAGAGACTGTTGTGGCAGCAAACAAATAGCAGGACTGCATTTGATTAAGATCCCATCAAGGTGGACACAGGGGCAGGATGGGGTGTGTGTTCTTGCACAAGATTCAGATCTCTTTCACTGGGTGGCTTTATTTCTGGATCTTTTTATGGCAGGGAACGTAACATGGTTCCATGATCAAGCAGTCTCCAGGAAACAAACAAGACCCTCATATCACTTGTAGGCCCTGCATTCTTACAAGGGCCCAGGAAGTGTTCAGAACACAATGTGACTTTGAACAATGGTTCTGCTCCACTTCTAAGTATGAACTAGCTAGGGATAGAGCAACTCCCCTCACCAGAACATCCACAGCTCTAGGAATGTGCATTCCCTAAGGAAGGAGAACCACTAGGGGGTCTTTTTTCCAAGTCAATATGTATCTGCTTTGTGGAAAAATTTTTGCCTCTTTAAATTTTCACTAGGAAGATATTTGGATTTTCTGATAGATCAACACTGTAATTTGAACCCAGAGGCAATTCCAAGAGGGCAATGTGGCAATGAATGTTTATTCTGCTGTCTTGAATTGTTTTGCCTGTGACTGGTTTGCTGCAGTCAAAATCCTGGAAAAAACAAAAATAAAACTAAATAAACAACAACAACAACAAAAACCCACCCCAGAATGGACATAAAGATGCTGTTTAAAGCAAATGTCCTGCCAGTTACTGAGAATATGAGAATAGCTCTGCAAACCATATATATATATATATATATATATATATATATATATATATATATATATATATATCCCCAATGTAGACAGTGTGGAAATTGAGAATAAAATCTGCCTAAATTCAGCATCCTGCTTATGCAGAGATATTGGTGAAGGAAATAAATTTCTTTGGTGGAGCTGTTATCCATATGTTTATGATGTTTTAGCTTCAATCTTGTATATTTAATGCTGAAGAGATTTTCTAGCTAGGGTGAGTCCAACTGTGGTAATAAACAAATGGCAAATGCAAAATGGCTCAATGCAAAACAATAGCAGAAGTCTATTTCTTATGCACGTAGAGTTCAAAATGAGCTTTTGTAATTGGCAAACTGCAATCAGCAACTCGGTCCCATTCTTGCTGTTTCAGAATTCACTCTGCTACTTATAAGAACCTGGCAGACAGGCAAAGGCATCCGGCTTGGAGGTAACCCATATCACTTCTGCTCACATTTCATAAGCTTCAAGAGATGATGGTAATAAAAAGACAAATAATCCAGTATAAAAAATGCCTACAGGTCAAGTATCCCTTATCTGAAACACTTGGCACCAGAAATGTTTTAGATTTCAGAATTCTTTTTTCAGATTTTGGAACATTTGCATATATATATAATGAGATATCTTGGGGATAGAACTCAGTCTCAACATGAAATTTGTTTGTTTCTATATACACTGTATACGCATAGCCTGAAGGTAATTTTATACAATATTTTTAGTGTGCCTGCAATTTGACTGTGACTCATCACACAAGGTCAGCTGTAGAATTTTCTACTTGAGGTATCATGTTGACACTCAAAAAGCTTTGAATTTTGGAACATTTCAGATTTTGGATTTTGGATTATGGATGTTCAACTTGTATCGAATGTAGATAAGCACTGTATAGAAAAAGAAATATATTGGGATTATAAATAGATAAAATACTCTTAACAAAATTATATAATTATAATAAATAAAATATAATTATATAATTCATAAGTATATATTTTTAAATCAAAATGGCAAGTTTGATTTTTCATTTCTTGGACTAGGAAAAGTCTGGAAAATAGTTATGAGACATTCTTCCTTTGGAGGAAGAAGACCTATCATGAGATAGAAGAGTGCACATCCCTGATTCCTGATGTATTTCCACATTTGAGAGATAAATGTAAGAACATTGTAATTTCATTGTCCAGTAATTCTTTCAAATGATCTGCATTAGATACATCTCTTCCTGATCATGAATTTTGGTTTTAAACAATGGACACTGATGCTGGATAATCTTAGAAATTAATGAACATACTGAAATGATGTCAAATAGCTCAAAATCTCTTGGCAAGTCTTACAGAATCACCCTCAGAAGAGGTCAAGTTCACAGGGTGAAAGGAATCTCAGGATGCTATCATCTGTGATGTCACCCTGAACACTTGATATTGATTGACAGCTGAACTTTGAACATCACTCTTGCTGTGAATAATTCCCATCCATATCACCATCTTTCAAATGGAAGCAGCAATTGAATTCTTCTCCTCTCTAGGTGCCAGGAAGTAGGAAAGGGGAGCAACTGGTCTTATTGATTTCCTGTATGTCAAGAGGTAAAGCAACATTCTGCTGTCATATAAACTCTCCTCCCAAAAGAAGAGACTTACCACTTCCCCCAAAGGAGACAGCTGAGTTCTATCTAGTGTTGGATATAACTCCAAGTCTAGAATCTCCAGGTTATGATTGCTTTTGTCCTGTTTCTTTCACAGTAAGTCTTGATATTTCCCAAGTGTGAATTCAATTGTGAGATTCACCATGAAGAATGAAGACTGGGAGAAAGAAATGAAACCAACTTGAATTTAGATATATCATATAAATGGGTATAAGCATTTTATAATAAGGAAGAGATTTCTGGTAGGCTACACTTTCAGGCAGGTGATCCTGAGGCTGTGGCTGCCTGGTACCTGTACTTTCTTGCTCTTTAAACCTAGTTTATTTCCTCTTTGCTTTCATTGGATGATTAGTGCTCTTTAGCCAGGGGAATAATCCAAACGTTCATCACTAACAGATTTGAGTCCCTCGAACTCTCTTCTTCATATATAGCACAGTAGTAATTTTTTATTAATTTACTGCTAGATTTAGTTATGTGACAATATCAATTGAGTTGCATCTATATTCTTCTCAGAAATTGTATGCATAGCATTTCTAGATTTATTTGTTTATTGATAATTATGATTCATAACTGCAGTGTCTGTAACCCCTTTCATGTCTGTTTACTTAGTGAAATGAGGAATTCTAAATGGCCATCTTCCCATGGGCCTATTCTAAATGGCCTATCTCCTCCCTCCCTATTCACAGTTATTGCTGTATCTCCTAATAAAAGCATTACCCTTTAAATGATTTTATCTGTATAATAGACAAATGTAATTATTGGCTTGCAAATTGGTAGAATAGTAAGGTTCTCCATAAATTGTAGCACATATCTTCAGAGGAGATGTAACCCTGAGGCAAAATCTACTGCTATCCCTATCAGGTAAAAGCATAGAGATTCTGGTTATTTCTCTCTAATGGGAAGCAGAAAAAACATTTGCCAATATAATAATTGTATGCCAGGTATCAGGTCTATATTCCTTTCTTTAATTTTTAGCTGTAATTGAAGTCATTCCATGTGATCAGCCTTATAATAGACCAATAAAACTTCTACATATTTAACTTTAGATAATTGGGAATGTAAAGAGAATTGCTTCTCCTGCAAATTTTAAGACTGAAAATGGCACTAAGCTAATTCACACAGTGATGCAGTCTTGTTTTAATTTCTTTGGCATGAAGGAGGGCTTCAGAACTTTTGCCTTGCCCTTGTACCATAATAGCTTCATTCATGAATTTGGGATGCAGTGTGGGAATTCTGCTATCAGTTAAAGCAGAGAGGTTGCTTCAGCAGGCAAAAGAGATTCATAATCGTAAGTGAAGAGTTTTCTAAATTCCTCATGTTCTCAAATGCATTCCTATTTTTTTATGATCAATGATCTGACTTGCACAGAGAGTTTGGTAGAGGCTGTAGATTTAACTGATGTTGAATTCAGCCATGTGCAAGATCATACAAACAAAGATGGTTTTCAGCTGTCTATCCCTAAAGCTAAAACAGTTGACATTATTTTAGCAAGACTAAGGTAGTCCTGAATTAAGTCCATTCCTTGAACCCAGAATTTCAGAATGTGTGCTTCAAGCCATTCAGAACTGTTAGACGTGGTCACTACACTGGCAGATCTTGAATCCCCCATTTCCTGTATAGAATTATATTGTAATGTGCTTCAACATTTTTATGGTGTTGCCAAGATATTTGAAAATAATATATTTAATTTCACATAGTGTAAACAAACAGCTTACATTTTTCAACATAAACTTTTAATAATTATGTAAAAATTTAATAATTTCCAGTGTTATAAATATTGGAAAATAAATATTGACATTTTATATATTGTAAATATTGATATTTTAAACTAAAATTATTGTTAGTATTTTCATATACTCAGTGAAATAAAAATATCACGGCAACTTGATACCTTTCATAATCCATTTTAAAAATATACAAAAAGGTATTAGCAATCATAAATTTCACATAGTTTTTTCCTCCTCAAACTCATATAACTATTATGCTTTATGCCCATGATTTGTCATAATATAACAGTTTTATGTGCTTTAAAATCATTTAATTGATTGCTTTTCTGTCATACTTCTCTGTAATAATAGTAGAAAATCAATTAAATTAAATTTTAAGCTTTCCTATGAAGGGTCAGTAAGCATTAAAAACATTCCTGCAGATAGTGTTATCATTATGTTTAATAAATTATTAATAATGAAAACAACACAAATATATTGAGATCCTGGTAAATAAATATTTCTGGACTTTGGGTTATGTATACCATTTTCTGTTTTTTTTCCCCACATTCTCAAGTTTCCTTAATGAACATATGCTATTTTATAAGCAGGACAAATGTTGAAAATAATACTAAATCATGGCTATAGAATCTATGTCAAGAGTAATGGGCAGAACTGTTATAATTTGCAAGCATGTAAGACAAACTGGATTTGGGACTAAGAACTTAAAACACTTTTATTGCATTTGTAAGGTCATACATTCAAAGATAATTATAACAATCCAAAACACTCTTCTTTTTGAAAGTGAAGATGTTGTGCTAAACTTTTTGTTTCAGTCACTCTTTGTGTTAGTCAGCTTTCTGTTGTTGTGACAAAATATCTGAGAAAAATAAACTTAGAGGAGGAAAAACTTATTTTGGCTCATGGTTTCAGACTTTCAGTCCATGGTCACTTGTCTCAGTCGTTTCTGGGGCTGTGGTAAGATAAAACACCATGAGGAGAGAGTGGCAGAGCAAAACTACTCACCTCATGATGACCAGGAAGGAGAAGGTCAAGGAGGGAGGAAGGGCCAGGGACAAAAATATACCACCCAAAGTCCTGCCCCCAGTGACCCAACTCTTCTAACTAGGCCCTACGGCCTAGGTCATGAGGCCCATGCCCTTGGGAAGAGATTAAAGCAGTTATTATGGGGTGATTTTCTTACTCAAAGAGTGAGTTTGTTGTAAAAGCAGGTTTGGTCCTCTTATGCTCTTGCGTTCACCCTCATCTGCCTCCCACCTTTTAGCAAGAAGGCCCTCACTAGATGCCACCCTCATGCTCTTAAAATTCTCTGCCTCAGGAACAATAAGCCAAATGAATTTCTGTTTGTCATAAGTTACCCATTCTGCAGTATTCTATCATACCTGCATAAAATTAACTAAGATAGTCTCCAAAGACAATCTTTAAATAATCTTCAGAGTGGTTTGTCCAAGCCACCACTAAATCCAGAACAACTTGTTTTATAGTTATTTACTTTGTTTCTTTAATCCAGCACAAACTTTTTTAATAACAGGTTTTTGTGAAGGTATTGGGTTAATTATTCATGAGGGTATATTAGGCTCTGGATTTTTCAGATTTACACTTCATGATATCATTTGGCTTTATAGAAATCAAGCCTAAGAGTTATACATGAAAATTTTTACATATAGTCCACTTGAGGGATAGCATATAAATCCTGGTGTATCACAAACAGGAAGAGACCTGACATCTGGTTTACCAAGTTAGAGATACTAAAATTGATCGCTGAAACAAAATGATGATAGCTTGATCCTCTATTGTCATCTATTTTCCATTTATCTAAAATACTTAGTGGTATCATTACTGCAGCACTATTTGAATATCCAGTTTCCCACTCACCGATCATAGTTTGTTTAACAGCAATTGTTAAAAGTTGTCTAAAGCAATAATTGCTTTACAGTTTATGAATGGGATTGTTCTTATTTTTATTCTGAAATATGTATATTAATGAAATAATGGGCTGGGATTCTTTGCCAAATCTTGGAGACATATTATCCCAAGTATATTAAAATATTTCAGAACTGGTTCAGGACGAACACTGATTATACATAATTGTGTCATCCTGGAGGAACTCATAGTGGGGCACTAGCTATGTAGTAACCAGTGTGGAAGTAAGCTGATCATCAGCTTGACTCTACTGATACACACTAATATCAGCTCATTGGTGACAGAATGATAAATGTGACAGAATGATAAATGTTTCAGTATCAAGTTTTTTCCTAGTTTGTTGTCGTTGTCATATACACACGTACATTTATTTGAATATCTTCAAAGTTCTATGTCATAGTCAGTATTATTGTAAAATTATTTTTAATAATCTATCAATTGACAATTTTATTAGACCTTTCTCAATGTTTTAGAGTCGAAATATTGGACTGTAACAAAAGAATTTGCTATCTAGTCATTGAAATCATTCACTTTCTTAAGATTTTATGAAGGTTTAAAAATTCTACTAAATATTTCCATCACTTTTTCACTAGAATCACTTTGTTTAATCCAATGTGATTTGGATGGAATGGTTGGGGACATAAAAATAAATAATTTTAGTACAGTGTTGTCAGCACAGTATTTTATCATGCATCTTTTTAACATATTTAAACCTTCAGAATTGCATATTATTGCATAATAAAGCCTAATCAGTTTGATTTTGCAGCAAAAATCTATGATTTTATTTTTAATTTTCAACTTATGTACTAAAGTTTGTCCTTGTGAAAAACCATTTCATCTCTGAATTCTTTTTCAAGACAGAAGAACAAGGTTAACAATCTTGCCAAAAGTTTTTGTCTGGCTAAAGTGTTTCTTTTGTTTTTCAGTTACAAGACTTCCACAGAAGCAGTTCGTTCTTTGACTTTCACTGCAGAATGAAGCAAGTCAATTAATATTCAAAAATGAGCTTCAGTATCTAGTTTCTAACACACTTTGATCTACAAAGTAGGCAAATACTGTTCAAATAATGTTTCTGCAGGCTTATAGTGTTTTGGGTAAAGGAAGAATAGATTCCTACCAATTATTCTACCTGCCTTTTTATATGGTGAATGCATTATTTTATTATTACTATTCCCATTGCTCTCTGGTGCAATGCACCACAGTATGTCGTTTGGGAATAGGATGTGAGATGCAGGCCTTTCTCTTATAAGATAGAAGAAAGCCAATTGCAAAAATAAAAAAGATATGAGGCACGAGAACTGGAGTGATCTCTTGACCTTCTGTACCTTCCCAGGAAAATCAATTTAAGAAACAGTCTATATGGAAGTGGAGGGGTATCTGTTTCTATGACCTCCTCAGGAAGTCTTGGTGGCCCCCATGGAGAATCCATGTATATTTCATGCTCAAAGTGACCTTCTATTGCAGTAACAGTAATTTCTCACCATGTGTTGTCTTTAATAGCTATATTATTTGATTTTTGAAATTCAATACACATGTTATTGCAGAATGCCTTGGGCTCCAAGATTAGAATCTGTGAATACTAAGAATTTACCTTAGCTTAATAATCAATCTCTTTCTTCCCCCCTGAAAGGATTTTATTCATTAATAGTATCATTTTTTTTCTCATATAAGGATTCTTAATTGTGAAACAACACCAACTTTTCGGAGGAACTTAAGTAGAAAAAATAAATGAGGAGAATATTTGGCCCCCTCTCCTTCCCAAAAAAAGACTGGAGAATCAGGCTTATAAAATAGGCAAAAATCCAATGTTCAAGTGACTCTAAAGAGAACAAAAGGGACAGAAAGAAGGAAGAAAGGAAAGAGAAGGGAAGGAAAAGGAAAGGGAAGGAAGAAAGGAAGAAAAGAAGGAAGGAAGGACCTCAAATTACCAGTTAAGGCCATTTTACAGGAATAGACTTACTAGCACTTATCCACTGACAAGACAATCAGATTGCTGATGCTCCTGTTATCACCATAAAGATTCTTTTACTGCACTATTCTATTTTCTATTGCTATAACAAAATAACAGAGACTGGGTACTTTATAAAGAAAAGAGATTTATTTAGTTTACAGTTTGGGAAGTTGAGAATGCAAAGTTGAGCAGTCCCATCTGCTTGGCTCTGGTGGGGGTTTTCCAGCTGCATTACAACATGGCAGATGAAATCAGGGTGAGAGTGTATGTGAGTGAGAAAGGATGTCACATGTCAAGACAGGAATCAAGAGGGATTTAAAGACTAGGCTTACCGTTTATATAAGAATTTGCTCTCAAGGGAGTAAATGAGGATCCCATGAGAACTACATTAATCCTTTCTGAGGGCAGCACTCCCAATGACCTAACTACCTTTCACCTGGCCTCACTGCTTAACAGTGCCTCCAAACATCACCCCACTGAGGTCCAAATTGCCAGCACATGAACTTCTAGGGTACATACTTAAACCATATTAAAGCCATAACATCCATCATTTCTCTACCTTTATGCTATTCCTTCAAGAATCAACATCCTAGGCAAATGTAGATCCTAATTCATAGGCCTACATTGAAAGCTAAGGTATTGGAGGCAGAATTCTGACTCCTCACAAGACCTACACAATTGAGTAATACACCAAAGGAATGATGGCAGGAAGCCCAAACAACAGATGTCCACCAGACTCCACTTCAGTTATGAGGCATGAGGTAAAAAATACTTTGGTTCATTACTTCAATATTTACTGAGCAGCTCTTACATACGAAATTGTATTAGGGACTGAAGATAAAATGAACAAAACTGGAGATGATTTTTGTATTCATGGGTCCTTCTGGAATAAGTAAAAGGTATTGTTGATTTAAATATGCTTCAGAATATGCTGTAGGATTGAACAGTTATCCAATAGTCTGGCAGGATAATACGAATTTATGATGCAAAAATCAAAGGAATTGAAACTCAGGGATTACTCAAGACAACACTAATGATTTGATGAAAATAAAGCACCATTTCTAAGTATTGAAGTAGTTCCAATGATCTGTGTTTGTGCAAATAGGATTTCAATGAGCATCTTATTAGAATTTGAACTTGTCAATTTTAGCAAATTTTTAATAACTGAACATATTACTCATGAGACATTTTTAGTTAAGGTAAAAATCTGTGGAATTGTAGATGATTCATCCTTAACTTACTCAGCTCACAAAGGATCCATGGAATACATTTCGAGAGTTACTTATCTATTTGATTGTACTGATATACACGAAGAACAGGAGTCTTGGAACCCAGAATTTGAAACTTGTTGACAGTCTGTATTTGAATAAGTTGGATTGATTTTTCCTGTGTGTCTGTGTGTGGAGTTTTCATGTGATCCAGACCACCGAGGTAGAGACCTGTGCCTGTATAAGTGAAGAAGAAAGGGGATGGAGGTGGGAAATTGGCACAGTGAGGTAAGGCTGGAAGACACACCTTCTACCTGGGGTGGAAGAAAGAAAAGGACACTTCACAGAAGCAGAGATGGTTGAGGTGAGCAAGCCACAGTCTCTCTCCTAGGGATTAACAAAGTTGTTCTAGTCAACCATGCCCAAATGCAGAATTAGCATCAGAAATATATAAAGATATTATAATCCCTAGAAAATATATTTAAATGTCAATTCAAATATGTAAAGTATATCAGTTGAAAAATATGTAAAACTATTCATAATTAACTGCAGAAATACACATAGTCAATGAGGCATTAAAAATATTCTCCTCACTAAAAACAAAATAATTGTCCATTGAAATCAAGAGATGTTCACACTTTCAAATAATCAGGTGCTTTTTAAAAAATGATAATAAGGAAATACCATCACCTAAAGGGATTTTTATAAAATATTTTGTGCATCTGTATATATATCTACAGCCACAGATACATAAACATACCTACATATAGTACTTATATAAATATAAATGTGTATGTTAGCCGGCCAAAATATTGTTAGTATTTCACTCTGGCTTGAGCTAGTATTTTATTTTAATTTTTAATTAATTAATTAATTAGTTTTAATTAGGTATATATGACAGCAGAATTTTAAACCTATGCTACTCTCCTCCCCCACCATCTAAGCCTATATAATGAGGTAAGCTGTTTCTAAATTTGATATCACATTATGATAGCAAGAATTTGTGCACATGTAGTGACCCCAGACTCTCCAAATTATCAATGACTTCTAAGATTTATTTCCTACCAATCTTCTATTTGTTTTACACTCCACAAGAAAAAAAAATCAAACAAAAAAGTCACCCAGATTTTATTTTTAAATTACTAAGATACTAGCTTAAGTCATAAAACCAATGGTTAGAATAATTTTATTAACCTCCTGTCAATAAAAGGAGAGAGAGAGAGAGAGAGAGAGAGAGAGAGAGAGAGAAGAGAGAGAGAGAATGAATTATATTTCCAATGTATGATCAGGGTAGATAGCTAATGTTTGATGATTTCATAGCAAAATCATAACTTTAACTCAATGCTAGAATTTTGGATTCTTTCCTCAGCACTCCATTTTAAATATTCATTCATTCTTTTTATTTTTATTCATTTAAGTTTTATTTTTAATTGATACATATCTATAGCATACAGTCCAATGTGTAATGATCAAATCAGGATATTCAGCATATCTATAATTTATCCATTTGTGCTTTATTCATGATGAAAACATTCAAATTCCTCTCTGATGTTTAATCTTTTTTTTTTTTTAATTTTTTATTGTTGGCTGTTCAAAACATTACATAGTTCTTGATATATCATATTTCACAATTTGATTCAAGTGGGTTATGAGCTCCCATTTTTACCCCATATACAGATTGCAGAATCACATCAGTTACACATCCATTGATTTACATATTGCCATACTAGTGTCTGTTGTATTCTGCTGCCTTTCCTATCCTCTACTATCCCCCCTCCCCTCCCCTCCCCTCCCCTCTTCTCTCTCTGCCCCCTCTACTGACATTCGTTTGTACCCCTTGTATTATTTTTCCCCTTCCCCTCACTTCCTCTTGTATGTACTTTTGTATAACTCTGAGGGTCTCCTTCCGTTTCCATGCATTTTCCCTTCTCTCTCCCTTTCCCTCCCACCTCTCATCCCTGTTTAATGTTAATCTTCTTCTCATGCTCTTCGACCCTACTCTGTTCTTAGTTACTCTCCTTATATCAAAGAAGACATTTGGCATTTGTTTTTTAGGGATTGGCTAGCTTCACTTAGCATAATCTGCTCTAATGCCATCCATTTCCCTGTAAATTCTATGATTTTGTCATTTTTTAATGCAGAGTAATACTCCATTGTGTATAAATGCCACATTTTTTTTATCCATTCATCCATTGAAGGGCATCTAGGTTGGTTCCACAGTCTAGCTATTGTGAATTGTGCTGCTATGAACATCGATGTAGCAGTGTCCCTGTAGCATGCTCTTTTTAGGTCTTTAGGGAATAGACCGAGAAGGGGAATAGCTGGGTCAAATGGTGGCTCCATTCCCAGCTTTCCAAGAAATCTCCATACTGCTTTCCAAATTGGCTGCACCAATTTACAGTCCCACCAGCAATGTACAAGTGTACCCTTTTCCCCACATCCTCGCCGGCACTTGTTGTTGTTTGACTTCATAATGGCTGCCAATCTAACGGGAGTGAGATGGTATCTTAGGGTGGTTTTGATTTGCATTTCTCTGACTGCTAGAGATGGTGAGCATTTTTTCATGTACTTGTTGATTGATTGTATGTCCTCCTCTGAGAAGTGTCTGTTCAGGTCCTTGGCCCATTTGTTGATTGGGTTGTTTGTTCTCTTATTGTCTAATTTTTTGAGTTCTTTGTATACTCTGGAAATTAGGGCTCTATCTGAAGTGTGCGGAGTAAAGATTTGTTCCCAGGATGTAGGCTCTCTATTTACCTCTCTTATTGTATCTTTTGCTGAGAAAAAACTTTTTAGTTTGAGTAAGTCCCATTTGTTGATTCTAGTTATTAACTTTTGTGCTATGGGTGTCCTATTGAGGAATTTGGAGCCCGACCCCACAGTATGTAGATCGTAGCCAACTTTTTCTTCTATCAGACGGCGTGTCTCTGATTTGATATCAAGCTCCTTGATCCATTTTGAATTAACTTTTGTGCATGGCGAGAGAAAGGGATTCAGTTTCATTTTGTTGCATATGGATTTCCAGTTTTCCCAGCACCATTTGTTGAAGATGCTATCCTTCCTCCATTGCATGCTTTTAGACCCTTTATCAAATATAAGATAGTTGTAGTTTTGTGGATTGGTTTCTGTGTCCTCAATTCTGTACCATTGGTCCACCCGCCTGTTTTGGTACCAGTACCATGCTGTTTTTGTTACTATTGCTCTGTAATATAGTTTGAAGTCTGGTATCGCTATACCGCCTGATTCACACTTCCTGCTTAGCATTGTTTTTGCTATTCTGGGTCTTTTATTTTTCCATATGAATTTCATGATTGCTTTCTCTATTTCTACAAGAAATGCCGTTGGGATTTTGATTGGCATTGCATTAAACCTATAGAGAACTTTTGGTAATATCGCCATTTTGATGATGTTAGTTCTGCCTATCCATGAACAGGGTATATTTTTCCATCTTCTAAGATCTTCTTCTATTTCTCTCTTTAGGGTTCTGTAGTTTTCATTGTATAAGTCTTTCACCTCTTTTGTTAGGTTGATTCCCAAGTATTTTATTTTTTTTGAAGATATTTTGAATGGAGTGGTTGTCCTCATTTCCACTTCAGAGGATTTGTCGCTGATATACAGGAATGCCTTTGATTTATGCGTGTTGATTTTATATCCTGCCACTTTGCTGAATTCATTTATTAGCTCTAATAGTTTCTATGTAGACCCTTTTGGGTCTGCTAGGTATAGAATCATGTCATCTGCAAATAGTGATAATTTAAGTTCTTCTTTTCCTATTTTGATGCCTTTAATTTCTTTCGTCTGTCTAATTGCTCTGGCCAGTGTTTCGAGAACTATGTTGAACAGAAGTGGTGAGAGAGGGCATCCCTGTCTTGTTCCAGATTTTAGAGGGAATGCCTTCAATTTTTCTCCATTCAGAATGATGCTAGCCTGAGGCTTAGCATAGATTGCTTTTACAATATTGAGGTATGTTCCTGTTAACCCTAGTTTTTCTAGAGTTTTGAACATAAAGGGATGCTGTACTTTGTCGAATGCTTTTTCCGCATCTATCGAGATGATCATATGGTTCTTATTTTTAAGTCTATTGATGTGGTGAATAACATTTATTGATTTCCGTATATTGAACCAGCCTTGCATCCCAGGGATGAATCCTACTTGGTCATGGTGCACAATTTTTTTGATATGTTTTTGTATCCGAGTGGCCAGAATTTTATTGAGGATTTTTGCATCTAGGTTCATTAGAGATATTGGTCTGTAGTTTTCTTTCTTTGAAGTGTCTTTGTCTGGTTTAGGTATCAGGGTGATGTTGGCCTCGTAGAATGATTTTGGAAGTTCTCCCTCTTTTTCTATTTCCCGAAGTAGCTTGAAAAGTATTGGTATTAGTTCCTCTTTAAAGGTTTTGTAAAACTCTGCTGTATACCCATCCGGTCCTGGGCTTTTCTTAGTTGGTAGTCTTTTGATGGTTTCTTCTATTTCCTCAATTGATGTTGGTCTGTTTAGGTTGTCTATATCCTCCTGACTCAATCTGGGCAGATCATATGACTTAAGAAATTTATCTATGCCTTCACTATCTTCTAATTTATTGGAGTATAAGGATTCAAAATAATTTCTGATTATCTTCTGTATTTCTGAAGTGTCTGTTGTGATATTGCCTTTTTCATCCCGTATGCTAGTAATTTGAGTTCTCTCTCTTCTTCTCTTTGTTAGCATGGCTAAGGGTCTGTCGATTTTATTTATTTTTTTCAAAGAACCAACTTTTAGTTTTGTCAATTTTTTCAATTGTTTCTTTTGTTTGGATTTCATTAATTTCAGCTCTGATTTTAATTATTTATTGCCTTCTACTTCTTTTGCTGTTGTTTTGTTCTTCTTTTTCTAGGATTTTGAGATGAAGTATGAGATCATTTATTTGTTGGTTTTTTCTTTTTTTAAGGAATGAACTCCAAGCAATGAATTTTCCTCTTAGAACTGCTTTCAATGTGTCCCATAGATTCCGATATGTTGTGTCTGTGTTTTCATTAATCTCTAAGAATTTTTTAATTTCCTCCTTGATGTCTTCTATAACCCATTGATCATTCAGTAACCTATTGTTCATTCTCCAAGTGATGTATTCTTTTTCCTTCCTTCTTTTGTCGTTGATTTTCAGTTCCATTCCATTATGATCAGATAGGATGCATGGTATTATCTCTACTCCTTTGTATTGTCTAAGAGTTTCCCTGTGACATAATATATGATCTATTTTTGAGAAGGATCCATGTGCTGCTGAGAAAAAAGTGTAACTGCTTGATGTTGGGTGGTATATTCTATATATGTCAATTAAGTCTAGGTTATTAATTGTGTTATTGAGTTCTATAGTTTCCTTATTCAACTTTTGTTTGGAAGATCTGTCCAGTGGTGATAGAGGTGTGTTGAAGTCTCCCATGATTATTGTATGTTGGTCTATTAGACTCTTGAACTTGAGAAGAGTTTGTTTGATGAACATAGCTGCACCATTGTTTGGGGCATATATATTTATGATTGTTATGTCTTGTTGGTGTATGGTTCCCTTGAGCAGTATGTAGTGTCCCTCTTTATCCCTTTTGATTAACTTTGGCTTAAAAATCTATTTTATTTGATATGAGTATGGATACTCCTGCTTGTTTCCGAAGTCCATATGAGTGATATGATTTTTCCCAACCTTTCACCTTCAGCCTATGTATGTCTTTTCCTATCAAATGCGTCTCCTGTAGGCAGCATATTGTTGGGTCTTGTTTTGTGATCCATTCTACTAGCCTGTGTCTCTTGATTGGTGAGTTTAAGCCATTAACATTTAGGGTTATTATTGAGATATGGGTTGTTCTTCCAGCCATATTTGTTTATTTATGTTACTAAACATGGTTTGTTTTCCACTTTGATTATTTTCCCCCCTTTAGTGTCCTACCTCCCACTGTTGGTTTTCATTGTTATTTTCCATTTCCTCTTCCTGTAATGTTTTGCCAAGGATGTTTTGAAGAGATGGTTTTCTAGCTGCAAATTCTTTTAACTTTTGTTTATCGTGGAAGGTTTTAATTTCATCTTCCATCCTGAAGCTTAATTTCGCTGGAAACACAATTCTTGGTTGGAACCCATTTTCTTTCAGTGTTTGAAATATGTTATTCCAGGATCTTCTAGCTTTCAGAGTCTGTGTTGAAAGATCAGCTGTTATCCTGATTGGCTTACCCCTAAATGTGATCTGCTTCCTTTCTCTTGTAGCTTTTAAAATTCTCTCCTTATTCTGTATGTTGGGCATCTTCATTATAATGTGTCTAGGTGTGGGTCTCTTATGATTTTGCACATTCGGCGTCCTGTAGGCTTCTAGGATTTGGGGTTCTGTCTCATTCTTCAAGTCTGGGAAGTTTTCTCGTATTATTTCATTGAATAGATTGCTCATTCCTTTGGTTTGAAACTCTGTTCCTTCCTGTATCCCAATGACTCTTAAATTTGGTCTCTTGATGTTATCCCATATTTCTTGGATGTTCTGCTCATGGTTTCTTAACAGTCTTGCTGAGTTGTCTATGTTCTTTTCAAGTTGAAATACTTTATCTTCATTGTCTGATGTTCTGTCTTCTAAGTGTTCTACTCTGCTGGTAGTATTCTCAATTGAGTTTTTAAGTTGGCTTATTGCTTCCTGCATTTCTAGGATTTCTGTTTGTTTGTTTTTTATAACCTCTATTTCCCTGTATAGTTGATCTTTTGCTTCTTGGATTTGTTTATGTAATTCATTGTTGAAGTGATCTTTCATTGTCTGATTTTGCTGTCTGATGTCTTCCTTGAGACTCCAGATCATCTGAAGCATGTATATCCTGAATTCTTTATCTGACATTCCATCAGCTGCAGCTATTACCTCTTCTAATGTTGAGTTGACCTGCAATGCTTGTGGTCCTTTCTTTCCTTGTCCCTTCATACTGTTCGCGTTCCTTTCTACTTGGTGAAACTGTTGTGCTATTGAATTTTCCCCCTATATATTTATATTGGTCTTGTATAGTTGCACAGTCTCCCTTGCAGGCGCGGGCGGCGGCTCTGCCCCTCCTCCAATTGGGGCAATGTGCCTACCACGCCGGCAGGCCGCTGGGCCTGCTCTGCCAGTCGGTAGCAGGTCCGCCGACCTTGCAGGCGCGGGCGGCGGCTCTGTCCCTCTGCGGGCCGCTAGGCTTGTTCTGTCGGTGGTCACAGTTCTGCCTACTTTGCAGGTGCAGGCAGCGGCACTGCCCCTCTGCAGGCCTCTGGGGCTGTACTGCCAGTGGGTCGCAGGTCCGCCTACTTTGCAGGCATGGGGGGGGGCGGCTCTACCCTTCCTCAGGCCACTGGGCCTGTTCTGTCTCTCGGTTGCAGGTCTGACCTGTTCTGATAGTGGTCACAGTTCCGACTACCTTGCAGGCGCGGGGGGGAGGGGGCGGCTCTGCCTCTCAGCAGGCCGCTGCTCCTCTTCTGCCGGAGGGTCGCAGGCCCGCCTACCTTGCAGGAGTGATTGGAAGCTCTGTCCCGCCGCGGGCCACTGGGCCTTTTCTGTCGGTGGTCACAGTTCCCCTACCTGGCAGGCGCGGGGGTTGGGGGGCGGCTCTGCCTCTCAGCAGGCCGCTGGGCCTGCTCTGTGTTTGGTCACAGTTCCCTCTACTGTGCCGGCGCAGGGGGAGGGGGTGGCTCAGCCTCTCAGCAGGCGGCTGCTCCTCTTCTGCCGGTGGGTCGCAGGCCCGCCTACCTTGCAGGAGTGATTGGAAGCTCTGTCCCGCCGCGGGCCACTGGGCCTTTTCTGTCGGTGGTCACCCTTCCCCTACCTGGCAGGCGAGGGGGATGGGGGGCGGCTCTGCCCCTCAGCCGGCCGCTGGGCCTGCTCTGTGTTTGGTCACAGTTCCCTCTACTATGCCGGCGCAGGGGGAGGGTGTGATGTTTAATCTTGTTTGTCAATTTGCTTGGATTAAAAGATACCTAGAAAATTGGCAAAGCACATTTCTGGGTGTGGGGTATGAGGTGTTTCCCGAGAAGACTGGCATAGGTCAGCAAATTGTGCGGAATGTAGACAGCACCATTTAATAGGCTGGGGCCTAGGTGGAAGCACTGTGTGAGTACTTGACCCTGTAAGTTGTGTTTTTTTGCTGCTGCTATTGTATGTGAACATTTTACTCCGGACTTTCAGCCTTTGAGCAGGGACTTGTGCCAATGGCTCTCCAGTGGGTGTCAGGTCATCAGACTCAGACTGGGGCTGCATCACTGGTCTCTCTTTCTTATTCTGAAACTTCTAGCTTGTAAGACAGAGCATCTACTATTGTTCAAAATACCAATGATATTCTTCACAAGAATAGAAAAAAAATTCTAGAATTTGTGTGAAACCACAACATTCTCTTCCTGGAGCTGATTGTGATCTACAATTTTTCTCATGCTTTAGTATGTCAGAATCACATGAAGTGTCCATAAAATAAAATGTCCTTTGACTTTCTGGGAAGGGACAAGCAATTTGCATTTCTAACAAGTTTCCAGGTGATACTCTTGCTGCTCGTTTGTGGACACTACACCCTTTTTAGAACTGCTTGTGTAAAGCATTTATAATCAGATTTTTAGAGTGCCTACCAATAACCTATGTCCTTGTATAAAACACAAGTTCCTGAGCTTTCATCCCAAATATTCTGAACCAAACAGTTAAGTGTGGGTTCCACAAATTAACTTTTTAAAAAAATCAATTGAAATGAATCTTTTGCACATGACCTGAGGATCACACCTTGCTGAGTGCTGGGAAGTATTGGTATGTGGTGGAGGCAGATATAAAATCAATAATTATATAAAATTTGTCTAATTTGAATTTTAATAAGAGCTCAAAGAAGTACAGGTGCTTTTTGAACAGGTGGTGAGCTCAGAGATGAGGCTATTTAAATTATTTTTTGGAGAAAGCATCAAATCCATGCATGATGGGTAATCACCTCTTCTTCAAACCTAGCCAAGATGAGAAGTATGAAGTGAATCATCCCATTTTAAAGGTCTTGTATTAATATTACATGCTAATGAGTCTGAACTCTGTAGTTACTCTAGATACTATTTCTAGTTCCATCAACTTACTACTCTATGAACTTGGGCAAGCCGCTTATCATTTCTCTGCCATATTTTAAAAAGTCTGTGAAATGGAATGTTCATAACATAGAGTTGTGTGACAATTACATAGGTTTATATGTGTAAAACACAATGAGGCCTGGTGGATAGAAAAAGCTCAGCTTGGTACAATAAGCTGTTATCACCATGGGCAACAGCTGGGGACCATTTGCTAAATAAAGCAGCATTTTTGTTACATACTAGTGTAGAAACTGTTCTAGGGAGTTTTCTAGTAGCCATTGAAAGTTCTACCTTTATTTAATTTTCCTGTGGAGAAGGAAGAAATCTGATAGCATCCTCCTTCGTGTGTATAACTGTCCAGATGTTTTTTTTCAATAATTGGCTTCATTGTTGTTGAGAAAATAACATTGGTATTTTGATATGGATTACTTTGAATCTGTGGATTGTTTTGAATAGTATGAACCTTTTAAAAATATTAATTCTTCTTATCCATGAACATGTTATATTTTCCAATTTATTTGTGTCTTCTTCAATTTCCTGTATCAGTGTTCTATAGTTTTTATTATAGAGATCTTTAATCTCCTTGGTTACATTTTTTCCCTAGGTATTTGTTTTTGTGTGTAGCTGTTATAAACGACATTGTTTCTTTTTGTTTCTTATTTAGATAGTTTGCTACTGGTATATAGAAATGATACTGGATTTTTTTTCTGTACGTTTATTTAGTGTCCTGCAACTACTGGATTCTACAGTTCTAACAACATCCAACCATACACAACATCAAACTTGTGGATACTTTTAAGACTCCCACATGGCTGCTTCCATGACTTTCTTTTGTTCCCTCTGGTTGTTGATTAGAAGCCATTCTTAGAAAGGTCTATAAGCGCATCTTTGAGGTGTATGAGGAAATGAGAAGTAAGGAGAAAATGTCCTTCTTGACATGTGAAACTGTGAAGTCTTGAGGGTTGGAGGTAGTGGTAGCAATTATGAATGAAAAAAAGGGATTGTCCCCTTCAGAAAGTGAAAAGATAAAGGGGCCTGAACCTCAAGAATAGACAGGACCTGAGGTGTCCTTAGTATAAACCAAAGCTCTTCACAGTGTACTATGAGAAGGGGAGACCCCCATCTCCATCTCCTCCTTTTTCAAGCCCCTCTTGCTATTGAGTTTTCTTTCCAATAGAATATGAGCTGGAAGGATGAGTGTTAAGTACCTGCTCTGCCTCTTGCATACTGCCTCCCCCTGAACACTAGCTCTAAGAAGCCACTGCAACTGTGAGGCCACAATGTGGTGGAGAGACTTGGAAAAAAAGCTGAATCTCTGGGCCAGCATTTAGGAAAGTGCCATGTGACCAGCCTTAGTCTGTGATGTGAATGAGAAAAAAACCTGTCATTAAATCATAGCAATGTGGAGAGTAATTGATACAGCTGCTTACTCTATCAACTACAACAAATAAGGAAATTGATGTGTTGAAATGAAATGTTGCCATAAAAATCTCCAAAATAGGAGACATTGGCTGAACGGTTAAATGACCACTAGGAAAGGAAACTAAATCAGAGGCCAGGATGATCAGGATTCTTGCTACACTTGGCAGCAGAACATTTAACAAAATTGTTGGCTGTGATAATGGAGGCGGTAAGTCACGTGTCTGCTGACTGTAGAAAAAGTGGTTAGGAAGCATTATAGCTGTTTATGGGGATAATTTGCATTGGCTATTATTGGTTGCAGTTATCAAGGTATGCTATAAAAAGATGAGCTCTGGAAAGAATTTGCTGGTGTACAAGCAAGATATGAAAGGAAATAGAAATAGCATAGCTGAACATCAAGAGATGAAATTTAGAAATGCTTGAGTGATAAAGACCTATTAATAATTCTCAGTGTGTGGTCTTCCCACTGATTGCCCCAGATGGCCTCTGGGTAACTGCTATTAAGTTGCGAAGGAGAGATCTATGAGTGGGAGGAAAGAAATTTGTGGACTTGAAAAACTAGGCTCACCAACTCCACCCAGCATCTCTGGGTTTCATCACCCAGACCCCTGAATTCTAGGGAACTATTCATTCCTGGTTAAATTGGGAAAGGTGGTTACTCTTTAGGTGTGGCTATTGGCACAGGGAAGAAAAGTATAAGGGAAGAATGTTACTAGAGACAAATCAATTAAAAGTCTACTAAGTTTTTGAGGAAACCATCTTGCTAGAGAATCTGAGTTTTTCCTCTGAATCTGTGCAGGGTTGGTTCCAAATATCAAAATAGGCAGGTGCTCAGTTTCCTTGTATAAAATAGTGAGGTATTTGCACATAACATACATATATCCTCTTGTATATTTAACTCACCTTTGGCTATTTATAATACCTAATACAAAATAAATGCTATGTAAGTAGTTGTTGAAGTGTACTTTTAAGAAATAATGACATGGAAAATAAGTCTGTACATGGCACAGATGCCATAATTGAATGCCTTACTACACAGCACATCATATGTACATGCTTGAATCAATGGATGAAGAACTGACAGATATAGAGGGTTCTGACTATAGGGGGGTTCTGATTATGGTGTCCTTAAATCCATCTTGGACTTCCAAACTTTCATGAAGTAGGCAGGCTTCAATGGCTGTGTAGCCCCAAAGGAGGAGATGCACCCCAATCCTTCCTCACTGTAGAGGAGAAGGAGAAAAATGTTCAGAGAGGCTCCTCCCACAAGGAGCCCTAGTTTTGATGGACAGTGGACTTTAGGTAGACAGCAGAATCAGAAAGGACAACACCCACCCACCAATAGGAGCCCTCCGGTATCTGCCCAGAGTCAGTCTTTAAGTGTGATGGACCAACAGCTGTGGCATCATTGTCTTCTACTTTTTGAGTGAAAACTATGATTACATTTCCTTTTTCCTTGCTCCAGTATTGAATACTAGGCAGGAGAGGGGAAAGAATTTGTTTTTCCAGTTCATAGGTTGCCAGACCAAGAAGAGCTACATGTGGGCCTGCAAAAAAGAACTGGGTATTAATAGAAAAATACTGAGCACAATGCAGGTTCTGTTAGGTCTCTGTGTTATGTTTCCTGGAGAGGGGTCAGTATATTTTATGCAGCAAGAGTAAAACAGATATATGGTGTTCATGCCTTTCTTCATATCTCGGCCTCTTTTACAGTCAGATTGGTCACATGACTATCTCTGGCCAATAAAATGTGAGAAGTGACATGTTTAGGCTGCTGGGCTGGGTTGTTTAAGCACCACTGTTTTCCCCACATCCCATCCTCATTCCCCTTCATAGCTAAATTGATAAAATCCAGGGTGACCTGGAAGCCACAAGAGGGGACCACAAAATGTAGGAACTTGGATGCCGGGGTTAGTGTGTGGAGAAAAACATCAAGCATTCAAATGCTTTACCTGACCCTCTTCTGACTGCAATATGAATGAGAAATAATAACATTTCTTATGTTAGTCCACAAATGTTTTGAGGTGATAACAGCAGCTAACTTTAATCAGCCCAAGGCTTTTGCAAAGCGTATACTTGTTTGTCTGATCTATGCAGAGCACTGATTCATTTCTCCATTTTGTTTTGTTAATCAGCACAATATAGTGTGTTGGCAAAAGATGAGAGGATGGGGGGATGAGTTTGGAGTGAGGAGGCAAAAGTATCTCTCTGTGTCTATTCAGGGTTATTTAGTAAATCAACATTTCTATTCTAGGCCATAAAGTGCAAGGTAGTTATTTTCTGATCCTCCCCATGGAAAAAAAAAATACAGTCTCCAATTGGACTGCAGGTTGGTAAACAGGGATACTGTTTTATATTGGGCTCAGTGCAGTCCCTGTCCTCTGGAGAGAGAATGCTGCACCCCACAAATGAGGGGTGCTCTCTCGTCACTGCAGGATCTATTTGAAATTTGAAATGAGGTTGCTACTTGAAATGAGCTCTGGAATCTGCATTTGGTGCTGACTTCTTACACAGGGGACAGGCCAGGAAAAAGAAGGGGTACACTGCTGAAGGGACATGGTGTGCTTCTCCTTTCCATGCAGAATCTGGTTTCCGGAGAAGGAACTGGATCCTTCTCCTTTTCCCATCCAGATTTTCTTCTTCTCTCTGGTTACAGGGTGACCGTTCCCAAAGTCTCTACCAAGGCTCAGCTCCCAACTAGGAGCCTTGTGCTTCTGCTTAAGTGAAATTAGATACATGAAAGCATTTTGAAGTCTGTACAGCTTGCATAGATGTGCTGTGAGGCAACACGGTAGAGAGGAAGTCTGTGGTTTTGACGTCGATCCCACTTGTTTTAAACTTGGCTCCATGGCCTTCTAGCTAGGTAACGTTGGAAATATTTCTCAATTCTGATCCTCGGTTTCCTCTACTATAAAATGAAACCTATAAAATAGAAACCATAAAACCTACTCCTCAGGGTGGGATTACAAGAAATATGTGAAGTACCACGCTCCATGTCTGCACATAGTTGGTGCTTAATAAAGGTGAGTCTCCTTCCTTTCTCTTTCCTACCCACACTATGTCCTCTGGGTAGAACACATGAGTTTTTCTGGTGTCCTGCCTGCCTCTGGAGGTACATGTCTGAAAGTATGAATCGAGACTTCCTTAATTATGATTACATAAATTTTATATCAAATATCTTAGGGTATTTCATTATAAAACCCCTTGAATAATGTCCTAATCCTCCTGCACCCACAGACTCCATAGAGAAAGAAAGAAAAAAGGAGAAAAGAAGAAAGGGACTTGGTGTTATAAGACCTGGGTGCAGATTTACCTTCCAGCTAGTGCAGCGCTGGTTAAACTCGAAAGCTCTCTAAGCCTCAGTTTACTTATATGGAAAATGTCAGTAACAGCTTCCACAGAAAACTGTGTCAAGCAAAAAAACCTACCATTTCCGTATGCTTCCAAAATATCAATTTTTTTTCTTCTGATTGCCCTATTTTTCTATGCTTCCAGGTGTCTTGTGCACATGAATTTTTGGCCAGACCCACTGGGCTTATATATAAGGTATATGCTTGGGCTGGGTCCTGCATCCGTGGTCTCACATCATCTTTCTATTTGATTTCAATGCATGCTACTTTAAAACATCCCCATTTGTGCAGAGCACGGGGGGAAAGTCCTATCTTTCTGTAAGATTGTTTTTTGTACATTTGTTTCATTTCATCCCCGGATTCCAGTGTGCCTCATACATCTCTGTTAAGGTTTAGTGAAGTCTCACCTCAATTCGGTGCTGGCCATTTTACAAATAGAAAAGCCTAAAAGTTAACATAGCAGATATGAAATACATCTCATGGATAGGGTGTCTGAGATATTGCTACCAGGGGAGTCATCCATTTGAATTTTCTGACCTGACTGAAAAAGTCTAACCGCCTTGATGTTTGTTTAAACTTGAATTCAGTTCCATTAAGGCATAACATTGCTGTTGTCTCACTTATATGTTAACAGAGTTTTGCACTTTGGAGAATATATTTTCTTACAGTTGGAGACTTTCAGTCCTCTGCTTTATTTCACAGCTGTCTACACTTGAGGCCACGTTTTTGGACATCTACTTTCAATTTTCCTCCCTCTGCCTCTTTGGAACCAATTCATGTTTCTCCTGCAAAGCTCGACGTGGGCTCATTTGGGGGGTCACAGTGCATATTTCTGAAGAGGAACATTGAATTCTAAAAAGAGGGTAAAATAACATTATGGAAATCTTATGTTCCACCTCTGGTCTGACTCATCCATTCTCTCCCTGTGCTACCTCCGTGATCCCGGTCACTCACATGCCTTCAAACAGGCTTTGCTTTCCTTAGTTCATTTCGTCCCTCTGTTCTTTTCCTCTGCTGCTTGGGGAGTTTTCCTCAGTCCTTGAACTTTGACAAAACATAAGCCCATGTTCGACTCCTGCTGTGGATTCTCACTTGGGTCTCCTGAGCTAAATGGATCCTGCACAATTTATCTCATGCCTTATTGCAGCTGTTACCACTGTGCTCCAAAAAATGTTTTCTTCATATTCGATTACTTTGTCACTCAGGCTTATTATTATATTGACATATTACTCACTCCTGTGTCTCCCTAACTTAACAGTTGGATGTGCTGTACAAGGCAGCAGACACATTTGATGTCCTGAAGCTGCAGTCTTCCGTGTGGGGGAAAAATAATTTATTTGCAAATTTGTCACTCTAAGTGAACACTTTACAAATCTATTCTACCATCACTTTTTCTGTGTGTGTGTGTGTGTGTGTTTTAAAGAAGCAAAGACTGGTGTATTTCTGAGAACTACTGCTGCAATTCTTTTGTGTAATGATATATATTCCAGAAAGAAAAAAGTCCATTTATCTCTGTTTCATTCCTTTACCTGCTTACTTGTTTTCAAAGGCTTTGTTAGGATTCTGATAGTATATGCCATGAAACTTGGGCAAGATTTATTTTTAAATATCTTACACCAGGAACACTTTAATCTCTCTGCTTTGAGAACAGTTTCATATTCCATTAAGTTTTTACTAAGGGGAACCACATCTCAAAACTATCCTTAATTTTCATTTTCCTAATTCTATTCTGTTCTTTCAGGTTAGGAATTGGAGGAGTTTTACCTTGCTTTTTGTTCATATTATTTTAAAACTGGAGGGAAATTTAGAAACTGTCTAATCCATCTTCTTAATTTTCAGACACTAAAGCTCAGAGTGGCTAAGTGGATTACCTGTTCTCAAAAACAGTGGCTTTAGTAGAACTGGATCCAAAGCTTAGGTCTTCTGATTCCAGTATAGCTCTTCTGCCCTCCATGACATTTAAGGTCACTGAGTGTTTTCATTGTCTTAGTATAGTGAGTTTTCTTTTTGGAAGGTATCACTTGGATGTATCTCATCCTTCACGATGCCCTAGATGGTTTGATTCCTCTCTTCCATTACAGAATATTTTATAAAGAAAGGCTGAGAGGGATGTTGACTCATTCATTGTGGTTCTAAGCCCAGGAACTTCCTACTACGTAGAATTTTCTTCATTAATATCTGTTGAAGAAATGAATAAATAAAAAAAAATTTCTTGTGTTTTATTACTACCTTATGAACTGTAAAGCAAGTAAAGGAGGAAAATATTTATGGCTACCAGTAAAAATGTGATTGTGAAACTGAAAGAATAGGTGGAAAATAACAATACTAGAAGCCATATTTAATTGCCAAAATGATTCCAAATTAAAAAGTAATATAACCACTGCCCATAAAACACAAGGAGTATGGATGCAGTAAATACCAAAACATGATGTGGAAAAGGGAATATATCTTAGGTTTGGAAAATGCATCTTCTTAGTAAATCAAGCAATGAGAAATAAAGAAAAGAACTGCTTTGAGCAGAGAAAATAGAGGAATGACACCTGTAACTAGAGACTTCAGAGTGAAAGAAAGCAGAAATTGATTTAATCATAGAAGTAAATGCATGTATAGTGGCTTATTGTTGAAAATGTAGATCATTTTATTCTGTGGGCTTTAAGAACATCTAGTCGACCTACCCCTAGGTCTTTGTCTCATAGCTTTCCCAAGTAAGTACTTTTTTATAAACTGGATTCTTATTAATCATCAAGAGTGAATTGGTGGGAAAAGCAGATATATTTCTTAGTTATTGATTCAAAGCCCAAAATTTAACTTAGTAAAATAGTTAAGGTTTTTAGCCACAGATTAAGGGTCTCTAAAATGAGGCTGAATATTGAGTAGCATCAGTATTTCAGGTCTGGATTTGGGTGGGTGATACCTCAAGATGTTAACACACCCTTTCTGTGGTCTTTGATTTCACTGTCCCCATCTGAAAAAAGAAAATTCCATCCGAAATACAGCCTCCCCTTGGGAGTAAAGGAAAGGCCTTGGACTAAAAACCACAATGCCTGGGAGCTTTGGTTCTGGTTCTATATCTTGAGAAACTAAATTAAACTTCCTGAGGTTGCAGTTTCCTCATGTGTTAAATCAGAACTATATTATAAGGCTGCTTTCAGGATTTATATATTAGTTAAGGTTTTTAGATTTTAAGCACTAAAGGCATTTATTGAAAGACAGGATTGGAATATAAAAAGAAATTACCTAAGCAGACTTCAGAAAGGAAAAGACTTAGGAAGGTTTAGGGTTTGGAGGAACATGATGTAATAGCCCATTTCCTCAGAATACTTCCACCAGGATGCCTTCAGCAGCTCATGGGTGCATGATTTGAGGTGTACCTTCCGTGGACCAAGCATTTGATCGAAGGGCACTCTATCCTGGGGGAAATAGATGGGACTCTAACCAGGCAGGCCCTCTCAGTGCTCTCTCTTGAAGCTAAATTTCAGGAAAAGGAACTGAGAGAATATCAAGATAATGCACTATTCTCCCAGAAAAGGCTGTAGAGCTTCTGCACCAGGTTCAAGGTCTTGCATCCTAGTAATTCTGACATATTTTGTCCTACCCAGGATGCATACATCTTTGCTAGAAAAATTAGCCAATTTTTGCTTTAAGGAATTGTTCTCCCAAATATAGGCTTTGGAGATGTTTCACTTTCTATTACTACAAAAAAGCAATGCCTAAAATTTAGTGTCAAAGACAAATGTCATGACATTGCCCTTGGTTCTTGGGGTTAGGAATTTGGGCAGAGTTTAGTGGGGATGGCTCACTTCTGCTCTACATGGTCTGGACAAGGGAGGCTCAGCAGGGGTATGATCATCTGAAATGACCCCACTCACAGGTCTGAAAGCTAGTGCTGGCTGTCAGCCAGGGAGTCCAAGCCCCCACATAATGCCAAACTCCTCTTCCTGATCTCTCTTATTTCCTTAAACAAATTTTCATCTTAGGCTCTGCTTCCAGGGAACTCAGCCTAAGATTCTGGACCTCCATATGTTACCTGAGAAGAGGTGAGCTAAACAGTCTGTAGAACTCTTTCCCTCTTTGATGTCGTAGCTGGGATTGGATGAATTGAAGATTTCCCCCCAGATTCCGAAATCTAGAACATGGATAGCCAATACAAAATGTATAGAGTTGCAAATGACACAGACTTAAAGTGTAAGACTTCTAGCCTGCTATTTAATTTCTCTAAGCCTCAGTTTCTTTATTAGGAGAAATGGAGATTTGTGTATGCATCTTACAGAATTAGCAGCAATAAAACATACGAAACACAAATAGAAAATCTTATACACAGAAAGTGATTAATGCATATGATTTTTTTTTTTTTTTTTTTTTGCCAAAAGACTCCATTCTTTTGGGGTTGTATTATATTCCCCCTGGGGCTAAACACATCACAGAGTCCTAGCACAATACATTTTTCTATCACGTGAACTGATGTGCAATATTGTTTAAACAATGTCCTTGGGGGGCCCAGTGGTCCACTGGGAGATGTCAACAGCAGAGGTCTGACTTTGTCTCCTAACCCAGGGCTCTAGTAGGGACCTGTGTTTTGCTAGTATTTAAAGGAATAAGAACCATACAATATCAACTGTTTCATTTCCAATTAAATCACAAAATTCAAAAAGGAAAAATAGATGAGAAAAGGAATTTCACCTTTTTCATATTCATTAAAAAAAGCACACAGCCCACTAGCCTCGTCCCTGCCTCAATTTAAGCTGTATAGGATTAAAGTATAAAGCTATTCAGACTCCAAGTTGGAACTTCAAGAATAATTTACCTATTTGATGTGGAGTCAATAAAAGCTTAAGACTAAAATTTGGAAGTGAAAAACACAAATTGTTCATTTATTTTACTTCCCAGGCTCTCAGCTTTTACATTTACTAAATCACGAGCTCTTTTTAAATTCTTATATTTTTGATGTTTTGTCAATAAAACGTGGGCATGATTCCTTTCTTCACATGTGTGGCTCCATGGCTGATTTAATCCATTTCTTGATATCACTGTGAAAGATGTATTTTCTGTAACAAGTCTCCTGGGGATACCACTTGCTCACCCACATGGCCTGTCCACTCATGTGGGTATCCTTCCTTCACTAGAGAACCACAAACTCTGATTGTTCAATTAATTTTTCATTGAGATCTACATGGGATTGGCCAGTGTTCCAGAACCATTCATTAGACACCATGTTTCTCACAGCAGATAGCAATGTGAACCTTCAGAACACTTGCCTTTATTTACACCCTCTGAGGAGCTCCTCCATGTGTTAGATATTGTGCAACAATTGAGATTTCATATAGATCTAAGAAATGACTCAAATAACAGAAAATGTACTCACTGGGAAGTGTTTGTATATAATGTACATTCTGAAATCCATAATATAAGAAAACTTTTATGACCCTTAACTCTGTGTTTTACTTTAAAGACAAATCACAGAAAAATATATTATAGAGATATATAATATGCAATATCTCTCCATATCTGTGGGAGATTTGTTCCAGGACCTCTGCAGATACCAAAATACTCAGATGCTTTAAGTATCTTATATGAAATTACATGATATTTGCATATAACCTATGTATCTTTTCCCATATACTTGAATTCATTTCTAGATTAATTATATTGCCAAATTCAATGTAAATTCTATGTAAATAGTTATTATCCTGTATTGTTTAGGGAATAATGACATAAAAAGAAGATCATACATGTTTGATACATGCAATTTTAGTTATTGCAATAAGAAAAGGAATTTTCGAATCCATGGGTACAACAGATACAGAAAGCCAACTGTATTTAGCCTCACCAATAATAAAAATGTAGTAACTAAAATATCTACAATATTTTTGTCCATCAAATTGGCAAATTAAAATTATGTGAGGGGATTATGTGGAAATGGGTAACTCCATCCACTTCTCATAGAAGTATAAGTCAGATAAACATTGTGAAGGGCAGTGTCACATTCTGTATTACAGCCTTTAAAAAGATGTTTACCTTCGACCCAGTTCTACTTCTAATGAAAATGCTAAAGAAACAATCAGAAATGCTCAACACTCTCTTGGCAAAGATGTCTTTAAAATTATTGTCTTTAACAATAGAAACTAGAAACAAATAACTGGAAGAAACTAGTTTAAAAAACTAGAGCACATCCAATTCAATGAAATAGGACTGTCAAAAGTGATTTTTAGAATAGATGAGAAAATAATTTTTACAAAGAACCTATGTAAGGGCACATTATGAAGGCCATTTCATTTCAGGTAAACAGACATGCATTTTATAGAGATTTCTACATGAATGTGGTATGTATAAGTATGTGCATATACCTACATATATACATAGATATTTATTTACACATGTATGTGGCATACTCTCTCCTTCCTAAACCACTGTCACCAAGTTGGTCAGCCTGCTTCCATTCTGTCATTCCAGTTAATTCTCCATAGAGCAGTGAGCATGACCTTCAACTCTATCACCTGGCTCCCCACCTTGCTGAAGTTGTCAACTGGCTTCCTTCGACTTTTGGAATAGAGCTAAAGTCTTCATCAAGACCATCAAGGGTATGTGATAAGATTACCTTCCATCTTGTTTGCTTCTCCTCTTTAACTCACTAATTCTTTCTGATTCTACTTGAGCAATAAATGGCAAACTTCAGGATTGCTTCAGTACTATGAAGACTCAAGCTGCACGTATAGCATTCCTCAGGTGTGTTAAGTCAGAGAGGAGCAGGAAGGATAGGCAACCAGGATGTGAACTCACCAGGCTCAGATCTGTCATGGAGTCAGAGATGACCTCAAGTGTGTTGGGGAAGGGGTAAAGGGAGAATAGAGGCCCCAAAGCTTGTCATCTCTCTTCTCAATTTCCAGCTCTGGAATTGGCAGGAATCTCAGGGGTATTGTTAAATTCGGATTTTAAAGATTTCATTTGTCTGCTCTGAAAATGCCACCTAGAGGGGGCTCATTACAGTCTTTCCGCTATCAGTAAAATCTTATTTAGCTAATGTTATTTTTATTTCCACAAGCTCCCTGACATTACCAAGCCAAGCATTAAACAGAACAAGGTACTTTTGTTTTGTTTTTCAATGGTGCATTTATTCCATACCTGGATTTCCAGTTCAAACCAGAAAACTTCACTGAATATTTGCAAATTAAGGCAAGTTGACAAGGATAAAATTTAAGGGTTGTCATTTTAAATTTCATCTTGTTTTTGAAAATTTTATTTATTTTTCTGATTATAAAAATAGCGTGTTTGAAACAGAACCTTTAGAAAATAAAAAAGAATTTAAATTTTCCTCATCTCATTAATGAAACATAAACACATAAGCATATATAATTCTAGTTACATCTTTGTATTTGTGTGTACTGTGTGTTTATATATATATATATATATATATATATATATGTACATACATATGTATAGACACATATGTACAGTATATATACATACATGTATGTGTGTGTCTATATATATATGTATATATATATGCCTGCATGTACAAAAATGAATAACTATATATATATATATATATATATATATATATAGTCAAATACTTATATATATGAGATCATGTGTGTGTGTGTGTGTATATATATATATATATATATATATATAAATTGGCCAGGCAGCATGGTGCATACCTATAATCCCAGTGCCTCTGGAGGCTAAGGTAGGAAGATTGTGAGTTCAAAGCCAGCCTCAGCAACAGTGAGGCACTAAGCAACTCAGTGAGACCCTGTCTCTAAATAAAATACAAAATAGGGCTAGGGATATGACTCAGTGCTTGAGTGCCCCTGAGTTCAACCACTAGTAGCCCCTCCAAAAAAACCTGAATTGTATATTTTAAATGTATGTATGTCCTATATGGATGCATATATCAAAGTAAGATTATATGGACATTATAGTAATGTTCCATTTGCTAGGATACAATAGTCTCTGCAGAGAAAATTTAGCCAGCGCCCATGTTTCTAGTTCTCACAGTTGGTTTTTCAGCCTCAATTCAATGTTTTTCCATTTTCCCATAGAGCCTTTCTCTGGCTTCCAATTATATTGAATGAGACACATAAAGGACAAAGACCCAAGTAGACATTAATATCTGAGGCTAACCTTTACTTGGATAATATAGAAATTTAGTTCCTGATTCAGCCAAACTGAATATGCTTCATAATTTTCAATTTCTGACATTTCACTCTTGATTTACCTTCTTCCTGGACTGCCTTCCCCATCCATTTTTCATGTGTTAAAATTCTACCTGTTTTTCAAAGTCTATCTCAAGTGACACCTTTACATGGTCGCCTTTTCTGTCTGAATTCCATGGCTTCTTTTTGCATCTCTTTTACAAAGCCTGTCATAATTGGAGGTGTCTGTGATTTCTCAGTTTGTGCTTTACCTTCTTTTCCACAACCACGGTAAGAGCACCTCTGTTGCTTTAGCATCATCAGACTAACTGAGGGGAGAACACAGCCACTGTATTCCAGGAATGGATTTTTTTTTTTATGTGTAACATTATTTCTTGTGTTAGATACTGGGATGAATGAGATCAGAAAAAAAAAATTACCAAGGAAGAGACAGAAAGAGTTTCAAGATCCAGCCTTCTAGGGAGAGATGAGAACCTGCCTGAAGATGGGACCAGAGGTAAGACGTGATTTTTTTTTTTTAATCATAGTAGATAAAACAATGGAATCAGCAGAGGGAGTGGGAGTGATGAGCAGGAAATACATGAAGAAAGAACTTTTGGCTTCTCAGATCTGAAAAATCAGAAAGGAGAGAGATGCATCATTTGAAATGCCAATTGAATAAGCACTTATGACATGTCAACCCTAGTTCCAATCTAGTACTTGTTCCTCAGCTTAAGCAGCCAGTTGGGATTTAAACTCTACTTCGTGTGCTTGTAAGTCCCTGTTTTCACCATTCTTCTACACCGACACTTAATAGCAACAGCCATGGCTAAGGTTTGCTGATACTTCCTGGAAGAGGGAAGAGAAATGTGATAATTCAATCCAAGAGAGGCAGTAGTCCAGCTTGGAGCAGGATATTCTTGCTGCAGTGTGTGTGTGTGTGTGTGTGTGTGTGTGTATGGTGGGGGTGTGTGTTGGGTGGGGGAGGACAGAGTAGAGAGGACCCTTTCTGTAAGTGCTCTGCTCTGAACTTTATCAAGGAACTCACCTGCTTCTCGACAGGGTCCAGGACACAGCGACTGTAGTCATTGAGAAGAAAGACTGGGGCACAACTGGGTCCACTGGTGATAAGTGTCAGGCAACTGGTCATTGTTATGGTCTGAATTTGAAATATACTTCCAAAGCTTGGTCTCCACTGCAGTAGTATTCAGAGGTGGGACCTTGGGGGAAGTGACCTCATGATCCTTAGATAGATTCAAAGCTTCAGGGTCTAGTTGGAGATGGTGGACACTTAAGGAGGTGAGGCCTAGTTGGAGGAAGTAGGTCATGAGGGTGCATATTTGAAGGGCATATTTGGTTACTGATCCCTTCCTTTCTTTTTTTCTCCTCTTGCTTCCTGATTTCCATAAGCTCTACCACATGCTTCCTGCCATGATTTTCTGCCTCACTATAGACCCAGAAACAAAGGAGCCCAGTGATAATCACTGAAACTCTGAATCAAAATAAGTCTGTCCTCTTTTAAGTTGATTTATCTCAGGTATTTTGTACAGTTACAGAAAGCTGACCAACACAAGGCACTCCAACAGGAAAAGGAACTCTGATCATGAATGCAGGATAAATTGGAATGCCACTAACATAGAAGAAATGTCATCCTATGCCTGAGACTGGAGCCATCCTTAGTATGAAAAATTGAGGCAGAAAAAGAGCCATGGTCCTTAGGAAGCTACTGGAGACACATGGAGGAAAGCTCTGGCTTTTGGCATAAAGTTGGTGAGAAGTGGAACTCCAATAACTCTTTCTGTGTTTTTCTTAACATTTAAATAGTACTTCTCAATCCTTAATTCTTGAGCCTGTTTTGCTGACAGGGTCTATGTAAATCTCTCTAATCAGAGTGTGAAACCCCCTAACCTCCATGGAGTTTATTTTCGAATATAAAAGAATACAAATTCCAGTGCACCCCTTTCCTTCACCACCTTACACTTAAGGTCATAGATGGGAAGAGGAAAGTATTCTAAGTACTTGATCAGAGATTCAGGAAGTTTCTAAAGGAAAGCTAAAGTGCCAAACCAAGAGACCTCTCATTTGATTCAGGAAAGCATAGTAATAATGTTTCACTATAAAATAGAAGAGATGGAAGAATAAGAAACATGGAGGCTGAATTATTCTACCTAATAAATGAATAAAAATATTGAATATTTCAGCTCATCAGTTATATGACAGTGATGTCTGACCCCAGGGTAAGGAGAAAAGGAAGCTAGAGGAAGCTCTTGGTAGAGAGAATAAGGTGGGCTTCCAGACAGTGAGGAAGGATGGGAGGGGCCTAGGGAAAAAAAAAAGTAGATGTCTCTAATAGTGAAAGAGGAAAACTTAAATGAAATCATAGTATTATATCATGCCTATGCTTTTCTAGCACATATGAATTGCAGAAGCTATAGAATAAATGTACAAAATAACTCTTCCTTTTCTTCTAAAATGAAAATTAATTTTCCTTCTTGAGCTCTGTCTCATCTAGTACCAGAAACAGTCTTCTTCAACTTGATAATCAAGAGTAGAAAATATTAGTCTCACTGGATTTCTCCTATCCTTAGATTTGCACCTAGGTTTCAGGGGGGGGGCCTCTCAAAGCATACGAAGAATAGAGACATTATATCTATTGAGGGTGCATTTGGCTGCAAGTAAAAAAATTTTTTTCAATCAGTCAGAGACTATTAATAATCATGGATGTATTTTTTTCTCACATGACAAAAAAGATCAGTCAGAGAGACCAGGTCTGATGTGATGACTCCATGATTCCATTAAGGACCCAAGTACTTCTCCTGGTGGATGCTAGCTGGCTACTCCACCTTTGGCATCTTGTTCCTATTCCAGGAAGAAGGAAGCAAAAAAGCAAAGGTCAAAGTGCACATATTAACCGAATTAGCACCTTTGGGAAATTTTTGTGCTGTGTTATCATTTCTAGCTTGAAAAAAGTTAGAAAATGTAACTATTCTTTAACATTTCAGAAAAAAAAGGTTGTCTGGTAGCAAAAAAGAAGAGATAATGGCTAGTAGGCACATAATCAGCAGTGTCTCTTACAGCCATTATACCCTGTCTGCACTTGACATCCTTTGAGACAGCGTCTTCTCAAGTTCACGGTTAATGGTCTCTATTTCCACTGACATTTACTTTCTTTCTCTATTAAGACATGGGGGTCCTGGATTATAATGGATTTTATGCAGGAAACCGGGAGGATGGAGTGGTGATAGTGCTGACTTGGGTATCAAACACAAGAGGTACATAATTGTGTCCTGTTTCAAAATCTGCTTATTTGCGTATGTAAAACCTCACTGGCATTTAGAGCATCTATGCCTTTGTTACTCCTGGGCTCCTGTGTGGCCCAGCAACGGGTATAATTTACCACAGGCTAGAATAGATGTAGGTTCCATGGAAGATAACTTGCTCGCTTCTCTCAGATAACTCTTGGTGTTTAATTAACCCCTGAACCTCAAACAACACTCTGTAAATTTTCCATCGTTGAACAGCAGAATCTTGATGATGCTCCTTTGTTCTGAGATATGTGTTCCTTTGGTCAAACAGACAGATTCATCGCCTGCTCTCTGTAGCTACTGAAAATCAGGTCTCCAGATAATTCAAAGATAAAATAAGGCAAGTTGTTGCTATCTACTGTCAAGACCAAAACCTGATTTGAAAGGGAATTAATCACCTTTCTTTCCTAATGATCACCAGTCAACATATCAGTCAAACTTTCCTTAAGCTACTGTGTCTGTTATGTCAAGGGATCAACATGGGGTCAGAGTTGGCACTGTGCTTTTTTTTTTTTCTCTCAGGTTTGTGAATTATGTAAGCTCCTTTAGGATTCTCAAGCAGTCTATGTCTCCAAATATCTGGCATCCTCTGCTGATAGCTTTAAATTTGCTGCAATTTCAGAGTGTCCTCCCCAGGGACCGATGTCTATGCCTCTACTGTATGACACAAGGGAAGTCTGGTTTCTCTATTGCCCCACAAGCTCAGTGGAAAAATACTTCCTTCTGAGGAATGGCTCTGAATGGAATATGATTCTTCTGTGGGGGGGGGGGGGGTAGGGAAAAGTGAAGAATTGACAAGTCCTAAAGCAGACATCATTTGCTTCATATGGGTCCTGATTCCTTAGAAAATCCCAAGAAACCTATGCATAAATGCCAGGATCCCTTCCTTTTTTGTGTTTTCTTCCGGAGGAGTCAAAGAATTGCTCAAACCTAGGCTAAGAACCCTTGCTCCACCTGGACAAGTTGCTATGGCAAAGGTGTGACCATCTCTCTCCTTTTGTGGCCTAACCAGAGGTGCAGTGAAGAGGACAAGCTGAGAAACAGCAGCATAAGCCAGTATACTGGGGAGGTGAGACTTCCATTTGACTTCTGCCCTCAGGGCCTCCAGGTTTCAGAGCTATAGCTTCCACTCCCTCCTTCAGCACCTGTGCAGTCTCAGGGGTGAGGATCAAGCAAGGCCCCAGGTCCTGGTCTGCTTTTTCACTTGAGGTCTAGGTCTAGGTCTGGGTACCAAGTCCATTAACTAAGCTTTCATCACAATCCTATGAACTGGCTCCTGCCATATATTCCATTTTCAGACTTGAATGTTTATCTTTTGCCCTTGAAGTTTTTGAGTCCTATCTCCAAAGTATGAATGGGTCCTGGATTTTGTTCTCTAGCCTTCCTGTCCTGCTGACCTTGGTCATCACAGTCTGACCAGCTGATTCAGGAGAGAAGAAAGTGGCAACAATGAGTAATGTTGTTTCTTGGGTGCTCTGGAGTTTTTTAGGCTCAAGTTCATCATGAAATAAAGAACATTTCGAAAGCTGATTTATTTGTATTCTCTGCCCTTTCCTTTGTGAAATATCATTTGGTCAGATTCTATTAGCTGCAAGGCCATTTTTCCTGTCTTCAAGAAGTTTGAAATCTAGTGGGACAAACAGAGAAGCAGAATGTGATGTGCACTATAACACTGTGAGATTGTGATGCACCAAGTCTCAGAGGAAGAAGACCAGTTTTTGGAAAGGGTCCAGGAAACCGGGGACTTTTGCATCGTCCTTACAGATGTTACATTTTCCACAGGTCTGTCACTTTCAGTCTTACCTTTTATGGACTTTTGAGAATCTGATGAACAGGGAAGGAGAAAACAAGGAAAGACAAGGTCCTTGTCAGCTGACAAGGCCTGAGAGCTGTGATAACACCAGCTTAGAATTAAAAGTCAAGGTCCTGCATTATGGCTATAGCATCAGTATGACCTGAATCTTTAATGATTCAGTGGGACCATTTTATCTATAAAAGGGAATTAAAGGAGATATGACTGGTAATAATTCAGGTTTCTACTTTTTAAAAAGATCATATGACTCTGTGATCTAGTTCATTCATTACTCTACCTGGAGCCAAACTTAAGTTTTTCTGAGATTACTTATTTTCCTATCATAGGCAAAAATAACCTGTTATCTAAATTTTTTTTTAAAAAAATTAGAACATAAAAGATACCCACACTGGAATTTTAAAGACCCTAACATTTCACAATTTATTTTCATTATAATAATGAAGGCTAAACTCTACTATTAAGAAATTAATATTTATCAAGTAAGGTACAAAGTTTATTTTATACATTATTTAATTGCTACATTAATTCAGTGATTTAAGTGCTATTATTTTAACTATATATTATGATTCACATTGTATAGATGAGAAAACTAAGCCTTGGGGAGATTACTTTACTTTCCTAAGGATTCACAGTTGTGTTTTAACTAAAGCATTCTGATACCACAGTTCTGCTACCCAGTCATTGCTGTAGCTTCTTTTACCACTAGAATGAGTCTTTTTATCAGTGACTTATAATGTTCTTGGGTCACAGATACTTTGATAATTGGATGAATTCCAGGTCTGCAAGATTTTATTCAGAAAGACAAAAATACACAGGGGTACAAGTATAAATTTACAGTGCAACCAGAGATATAAAAAAATTGAGCTGTATATGTGTAATAAGAATTGTAATGCATTCTGCTGTCATTTTTTTTTTAAAGTCAACTTTAAGAAAAGAGGAAAAAAATTTATAACTACACATACAACATACAGATACATTTTCTATACATGTCAGGATCCCAGAATTTTTTTGAAGTCTGTTTCGTAGATTTTTTTTTATCTAAGCTTTCTCAGTAAAAGCCAAGAACAGCTTGAGAAGCCTGAAGAAAACTGGTCAACACTATAGAGTCTGGTCAGTCTAGGACACAGACAACTTGCCCAGTCTATTTCACTGAAGGACTGAAGGCACCTCTGTTGGCTTGAACAGGGATACAGTTGACAGAGGAGGCTAAGGACAACACAAGAAATCTGCCAGTCTGAAGAGATTGCTGACATGCCACTCTGCATGTGACAAGGCATGGGGACTTATTTTGCTCATGAAAACAGGATCAGCTAGTCTTTCTCTGGTCTTTGCCACAGTCCTTCTTGGTTTGTCACCAAGCAGTGCCTCTCAAAAGTGACTTAGGCCTTTCAAAACCAGTCTTAGAGCATGGTATTTTATCAAAGACTGTATAAGATAGACATGTGGTTATACTCAAGTAATGAAGAACAAACTCTTCAAGGGTAAACACTCTCAAATGATTTGTAAAAGCTTCACTCAGTTTGCTCTCCCACTAAAAAGAAAACCCGAGAAACTAAGACATAAACACGTATCATGATAACCACTGTGTCTCCTCTCCCCAGCAGGTTCCTGATTCTCTTGGCTATTCTCAGTGAATTCTGACTCACCCACGAGTCCTTGGGAGTGAAAGGTGATGCCATTTGTCCACTAGGGGGAGACTTGCCCACAGTATCCCCTTGCTTTAGCTAAGAACTGGGACTTGATTACAGCCACAGCTCATTGACCTTGTTTCCTTCCCTAAGCAAGGAGTTGGTTTGATTAACAAAATTCTCTATTTAAAATTTCAACTCTCATTAAAAGAGGCGATGAGGACGGAATAATGACAATTATGCAAATAAAGCAGTGACTTTCCTCCAAGCTTTCCAGCGCACTCTAGGATGAGAAACACTAGCCCAGCCCGGATCATTCCCGCAAGCCCCAGCCTCTGAGCGACAAAGCGCAGCTGCGCAAGCATGGCTGCTCTGTGGGTCTGAAGCGCAGGGGACCCACCGATGTGCTCTGCTGCCCGCCATAGCTTTAGACTATTTGCGGCCAGGCTGACCCATGGCTAAGACAGTAAATTGTACCCGAAGAGATGGCTGGTGACAGTCAAATATCCTTAACTTTCTTTTGTACTTTTCTCTCCTCTGCTGTGCCCGGATTCTGTCTGTCCTGGTCCCCTTCTTTTCTGTCCGCCTCCGCCTGCCTCAGGCCTCTGAGTGGCCTTGGCAATGACTAACCAGCCACAAGGAGCTTCTGACTCTGACCTTGTCTGAAGGTGACTCCCCAAGGCTGAATTTTCTGAGCAATATGCATTTAAATTAAGTCCAGGATTGTATCTTTTCCATCGAGATCTGTAATAAACCCATATGTACAAACATTATCCTTGAGTTATTTTTCTGTGTTTAGAAATAATTTAAAGTGTTTTTTTTTTTTCTGAAGCAAGAGACAGCAGGCATGTAGGTCATATAATAGGCCCACTATTTTTACTCCTCCTTAAATTTGAATTTGTAGTGTTCATATGCACTTAGAGAATATAGCTAGGGAGTTTAGCTAGCTTTATATTTCTATATATTTTATTCCCCTTAAAGTGTGGTGTTTGATGGAGTTGAGGGAGGAGTACCCTTACTTGTCACTGTCCTCTATATCTGAGGACACATTCCTAAATTTCATATCTACCTAAAAGCAATATTTATTTATTTTGTTTGTTTTAAACCTAACTTGTAGATATTTTGCCTTCTAAAAGAAGCACAGGTCACATCAGTGAAGAAATTAAACATATCTGCTGCTACCTTATCAGTGCAGGAAGGGCAGGGGGATACACCTAGAAGGTGGGAGTCTGGGTAAGGGAGGATAGTGATCAGTGTTTGGATCTACAAAGGTAAGTCCCAGGTGGGTTTGGGAGCCCAGTTTAGAGAGAAGCAAACTGTTTTTTCCAAGGAATGAACTAAGACAGATCGGTCCCAAATGAAGGTGGGGTTAGGGGGATTGGAAGATGAGAGAATGGACAGTAACCATCTCCATCTCCCCCAAGTCATCAGTAAAGTCAATATGGCCCAAAGAAATTCTGTTGATTTTTAAAATATTTATATGTGGAAATCAGGAAAGGTGTCTAAGTCTAAATCTCATTTTCACTTTTATGTGTGTTCATTCTCAGCAAACGTTTATTGAAATCTGCTATGAAGCAAGATTTATTCTAAGTACTACTGATACAGAGATCAATAAGGTAGACAAAAACCTGCACCTTGGCTTTGGGGAGAGGAAGGCAGACAATAAATGAAGAAAGAAAAATAAGCAAGATCATTTCAGAAAGCACCAAGTTCCATGAAGTCTAATAAAACAGTAAATGTTACAGAGTAACTGAATTGGGGGAGGGGGCACTTACATCAGACTCCAATCAAGACATGAAAACCACTCTGGGATTTCTTCCAATTTTTAAATAACGGTTAAATATACATTACATAAAATTTGCCATCTTAATAGTTTTAAAGTATACAGTTTAATGATATTAAGTACATTTATAGTGCTGTATGAATGTCACCACTATCCATCTCCATTACTCTTTCCATCTTGTAAAACTGAAACTCCATACCCATTAAACCATAACTCCTCTTCACCCAACCCCTGGCAACCACCATTCTACTTTCTGTCCCTAGGATTCTATTTACTATGGAATCATCCAGTATTTGCCCTTTTGTGAGACAGCTAATTTCACTTAGAATTATGTCCTCAAAGTTCATCCATGTTGCAGCATATGTTAGATCTCCTTCCTTTTTTAGATTGAATATTATTTGGCTACATGTATTTACCTTAGCCATTTATCTATTAATGGATGCTTGGAGATCACTTCCACATTTTGGCTATTTTGAATAATGTTCCTGTGAACATGAATGCACAAATATCTCTTTGAGGCCTTGCTTTCAGTTAGTTTGAATATATACCCAAAATCTCTCCAGGAATTTTTTTAAAGGGGACTTTAATATGGGGCTTTAATAATTTATTTTAAAATTATTGAAAAGAGCAAAAGGATAAAGTCTGCTTATGGGAGACAAGAGGAACCTGGAAGGGAGGAGGAAGGAGAAACCCTGTTTTCTCCTGTGTGTGGTGTGTGGGGACTTTGGTGCCAACACCTTTGCAGACAGCAGTCCTGGGTTCCTGCTCAGGCCTCTGTCAAAAACAGCAGTGGAGCACTTTCATCTTCGCTCCTCCGTCCTCTGCATGGAGTTCTTAGTCTCAGGATGCCTTCCTGAAGAGACTTGGGCTTGTTTGAAGTTCTGCACACAGAGCAGTTGAACTTCTGATTCAGATTCCCTTCTCCTTTCCATACTGCATGATGAAAACTCTAGCCTCCTCAAACACAAGCCACAGGGGAGGCAAAGTGTATCTTTTTTTTTCCCCCTGAAGAAATAAGACCTGAGACTCTAGAATAAGGGACATTAAACCAAGTAGAGTGTTTGGTGCTAGTCTACACATGGAATGGGGTCCTCAGACTGCCTTCCTAGCCTGTTACAGATTGCCTGCTGACAAACATGACCCACTGCCCTGCTTCACACATAGAGTTAGTTAGGGTCATCTCCTCTAAAAACCTGAGAATCCAAATAAACCTTGGATACTGATAGCTAGGGGGTACCCCAGTGAAAAGGACAACGATTTAATCTCATTAAGCTATATGAATATGTTATTTTGATAACTGCTAATAAATTGTGTGTGTGTGTGTGTGTTTTAAATAAATTGTGAGAATGGGTTGGAAAAAAAAAGTAGAGAGATTGCAAATGTACAATTTGAGTATTTTTCCATGAGTGGGAACATACAATTAGAGCAGTAGCTGGGCCAGATATAAGGTCAAGGGATTTCAAGTTTGCAAGAACAATAGTATGGAGGGAATAATATGCCAGGAAGGGAGAAATTGATGATGCAGGAGTGAATGTAAAGTTGCCGAAGCCCAGTTTTTGAGAGGATAAGAAGGGATGGCTGGAAAGGAAGAGAGAGATGAAGAAACAGCTGCAGGACACAGCGTGAAAACAAGAACCCAGGGGTGGTAGACAGTCAGAGCCAGAGGTGACATGACTAAGCAACTCAGGAATGAGCAAAGCTCTGGAGGAAGACACTGGACATTTAATAGTGTGTGAAATGATGACTTGAGCAATTCTTAATTAGATCTTATAGGGCAGGGTGACCTATTTCACATCTGGGTTCATTCATTTCCCAAATGGAAGTGAAACATTTTAAAGCTATTTCTAATTTAAAAGTATGTGTACATACTCTCTTTGCCTTGGACTTTTTTTTCTTCTTGTCTTTTAATATGTACTTTTTCTTCTTGCCAAATTGGCACATAGAAAGCCCCCAAGAAATGTTTATTGAATTAATAAATAAATTGGACTTCATGTTTCTTTGACCCTACTGGAGATCCCATTTCTTGTAGCCCATTTTTTTCTGGTTCTGAACTCCTCCCCGCCCTTTGTATTATTCTTTCCTCCTGTACCATCTCCCTCTTTGTACCATCTCTCTTTTCTGCTTCTCAAAATTTTACTCCTCCATCATGGTTCAACTTAAATGCAACTTTGTGGGTGAAGTCCTCTTTGGTCTTCCTACCCAGATATGATACCTTCTTTACATTAAAAAAAAAATTCTTTTCCTTGCCTGATATCTTTTAGCATTCTGTGCTCAGAGTTATGGATTTTATGGAGTTGTTAATATGTTCCCTACTAGACTGTAAGCACTTTGAGGACATTGCTATACTTCATTCACTTTTATTTATCTTGAACCACCTGGCACAGCATCTTGTATATTAAGAATATTCACCAAATGCTAATTTTTAATTTTTAATTTAATTTTTCTACCCCAGTGCACTCATTGACATACTGACAAAAATCAGCTGGCATCTTGTTACATTGGGACCTGACCTTCCCTGTTAGTGGGAGAATAATACCCTAACTAGTGCAGACTATGAACAGATACCTTCTCTTTATCATTTCACTTTTAGGTTTAAGAATTTTTTCCCCCAAACTCAAATACCTTCTTCATATCCTATGCAGAAGTACACATACTACAAAGGTACACACTGCATATCAGTATATGCAGACTGACTCTCATGTTTCTTTGCACAGAGACACATGAAACACATTTTATTTTCTCATTACATCCTCAAACAAAATCCTCATTATTTTTAAAAATCAGGTTTATTGTGGTATAATTTTTATATAAGAAGATTAATCATTTTTAGCAGTATATTTTTATGAATTTTAATAAACACATTGTATAAGGGAGTGTTCTTTAAAGGAGAAGATACCTACATAAAGAGATTTATTCCAAGGAATTGGGTCATGTGATGGTTCAGATATGACTGACCTACATGTTATAGCATCAATGTCAATCAATCTGCTGAAAGAGTGACTTTCATCCATGTGATCTGACATAGCAGAACTCCCTAAGCTGTATGCTCAAGAACTCAAGGGAAATCTACTATCAAGTCTATTCTAAGCACCTCTGTATTTAATAGACAATCAGAATACTATGATTATAATATAGTAGTGAGACATGTATTTTTTAGATAGATGTTAGAATCTGAAGGAAGATCTGATTGTCTTACAAGTTGAGTATCAAAGCTGACCCCTCCTCTTTTTTTTCCCATGGTCTGGTCTGCTGAGTGTTGGATTGGAGGTTCTACTCTCATGGTCAACATGTATTCATCAAGCAATTTCTCCATGTCCCACACAGTGCTCAGCACTGCAGATACAAGAACAAAAGAAGACCATCATGGTCTCTGTATTCATAGAAGAAGAATACCTCTGTGGAAATGAGCAATGTAATATCATTGAACAACAACAACAACAACAACAAAAACCCTGACAATAATCAGACACTGATAAATCCAAAGAAAGAAGTAAATAAGGAGATGAAACTGAGAACATTTTATATGGTATGACATTTCCATTGCTGTGACAAAGTACCTGAGGAAGCCAACTTAAAAGGAGGAAAATTTTATTTTGGCTCATCGTTTCAGAGTTTTCAATCTGTGATCACTTGGCCCCTTGACTTTGGGCCTGTGACACCACAGCATATCATGGTAGGAGCATATGGCTGAGGAGGTTGTTTGCTTGTGGCAGCCAGGAAGCAAAATGAGAAGCAGAAGTGGGATAGAGTTCCAATATCCCCTCCAAGGGTGAAACCCCAATGATCTGACTTCCTTCCAGTAGGCTCACCTCCCAAACAAGCCTCTTGGCATATGGATTTTGGGGAGGATATTTAAGGTTCAAACCACAAAAGATGGGCAACAGGGAAGACCTCTCTGATTTTCAGATATGAGAGTCAAATACAAAGTTTGGAGAGAAAAAGATAATGGCAGAAGGAACAGCATCTATGGAGTCCCTGATGGGAAAATATACCTTGTATGAGGATTTCAAATTTTAGCAGAACTGGAACAGACCGAAAAAGTGTGAGAAGGACATGGGACAGGGTCAGACAGGGTGTCAGATCACCAGTTTCAGCTTGTGGGCCAGAAAAGGATTTGGGGTTTCCTTTAATGAAAGGGGAAGACTTGTGTGGGTTCAGAACACAGGGGCCAGATTATCTGATATATGCCTTAAGAGGATTATTGTTGTTGCTTTTAGGATAGCGTATTATAGTAGGACAGAATTGGGATGGGGATGAGGGCTGTTGTAAGCAGTTGAAAAAGTTCAGGTGAGAGATGAAAATGATAATAGAGATAAAAAGAGAGAAAGATAGAATCAAGATTTTGAGAGTAGAATATATAATCTCTACTATGGATTGCATGTTAGCAGAAAAGGAGAGGGAAGAAACAGAATAATTTGCAGGATTTTTTTTTTTTTTTTTGCTTAAATGATGTAGTGGAGGCTATGGACATGTAATTCAATGGGCAAAAGCAGTTTAATATTAATGTCTGGAGCTCAACAAAGTTGAACTACTATTTGGGGATTCAAATATATAATCACAAATAATTAAAGATTTGTGTATTGATGATATTACCTCAGACAAAAGTTGAGAGAGAGAGAGAGAGAGAGAGAGAGAGAGTAAACAATGAGCCCAGACAGAAGTTTGAGTAAAGGTGATACTTTATTCAGTAAAGAAAAAAGAGAAGACCTTCATGGGTTAATGAGATAAGAGGCAAGCCAGGAGGAAGTGGCAGAATGGGAGTCCAGGGAGTAGTGTTTCAAGAATGAGTCATCTGTGGGGTTGATACTGCTGAAGGAAAGAAACTCAAGCAATTTGCACTGCTTTTGGCCACATGAAGATTATTGTTGACCTTGACAAGATCTGATGATAGTCAGTGGCTGGCATTTCAGAGGGAACGGGAGGTAGGGAAGGGGAGAGATTGTGTGTATGGAAATTTCCTTTGGAAGTTTTGCCATGATGGTGCAAGGAATTTAGGGGGTTCTGGGGGTAGAGGGAGTTGGGAGTGTTGTCATGAGGGAGAGGCTCAGATATAATGATATGTAAAAAGAATGATTCCTAATAGGAAGAAATTATGGTCCAGAAAATTGAAAGGATTTTGCTCTGGAGGACAAAGAGGATGCACGTGGAACATGAACCTCACACTAGGAGAAGGTTACTCCCCAATGGGACCAGAGAGAAGGAGAAGATAGATGCAGGTGCTTTTGATGTGGCACTGGGCATGACCATTGTCTGAGAGAGGCAGGGCCTGGAAGTTTGCAGGAGAAAAAAGAAGTATATTTTTAGGGAATTGAGAAGTTGAAGAAATGTAGCAGGATTGATGGGTACTACTGGGAACTTGTGTGAGATGAGAGATCATGAATTTTTAGCAAAAGCCTCTGTCTGGGCTGTGAAATTTTGTGTGGGCATGTTCAGCTGCTCTGGTTTGGACACAAGAAAGGAGGACAGTAGATTCACACAGGGCTTTTTTTTTTTTTTTAATAAGTACGAAGAAAGGAAAGTGAAGGAAATGATGACATTGTTAAAATGATGTGCCATGGATTCTAGGTTGGACCATCTGGGAAATAAAAACAAGAGGGGCTCTGGTGGACAGTGGCAATGTGATGGCCCTTAATAGTCTACCTTGATAATGTCTTCCTGTTGGCAAGAAAAATTAAAGCTGAAGATTTCAGGCTAAAAGGACTTCTTCCTGTGCTAGGACTTCTGCTATAAGAATGTTATAACAACTGTCTATTATAAACTGTCATTGGTTACCTCTTTCCTTGTATATTAGCCAACTCCTTGAGGAAGAAACTGAACCCTGTGTTTGTATTTGGGCACAAGGAAGAAGAGGGAGGGGAGATTGTTGCTCTGCATAGCAGTGGTTGCAATCCTAATGGATAGAACAGGAAGGGCATCTTATTTGAAGAGGGAAGAATGCTCAGGGCCTGAGAAGGAACCTGGGTGTGGGAGCTTCTGGGTAGAAAAACCCAGATAAATTTTTCTTACTGGGACCCTGAAAACCTGTAATTGACTTCTGATTTTTTGATTGTTAATCATTAGCAAATGAAGTATTTTAAATGACTCCAGCAATCTCTTCAATAGTTCTTAATGAATGGAATTAGTTTCCCTGTTAGAAAGGCAGAGCGGCATACTGAAAAGAATGTGCAATTTAAGGGCAGATGCCACCAGTTAGCTATGTTTTCTTAGGAAGCTGATCAACTTCTCTGAATCTTAGATCCCTGATCTAGGAAGCAAGGCTGATAATGTTTATTTGTATATGTAGTCTTAGGAAAAAAATTAATTAAGGTAAAAAAATAATCTTGAAATTTGCCAAGCTTTGTGCAATGTGGGTATAGTGGAAATGAAAATAAGTCTAGATGTGTAGGAAAAATTGCGTTTTATGATTTTCCATTACATCATCTTACATTTGAGTTGAAATATCCACCCACGTCTGAAAGGGTTGAAAATTCAACTTCAGACATTGTTTAGCTGTCATCTCTTCCCATTCCAATAGTAATGCAGGAAGTCTGGGTTTTCCATCACACTTAGAACATTGCTTTGATATGACATCAGGTCCCCTTGATGACTATGAGAATCTTCAGGTTTAGCATCACTCCTGGCTTGCTTGGGTGAGGTTTAGCTTTCCCAGATGAACTAACCAGCCATCCTTGCAGAGGGATCCTAGGCATTTTCTCTTCCTTGGTCTTGAATGTACTTCCCTTTCTTTGCCCTCAAAAAACTTAAACAACTATCTAGCATTCTGAAACACAACATTGTCTTCTCAAAGGACTTCAGTTTTTACACATTTAAAAAAAGGCATTACTTCACAGTCTTGTTTTGCTTTTAGCTCTACTAAAATTCCTGAAGAAGCCCCAAAGCACTCAGACATCCCAATAAAAAGAAGTAGGAGGTGGGAAATTAGAAGAGAACTAAAATTATTTTAATAAATTATAACCTATGATGCCAATTTTTATTCTATTGCTTGGGATCCTCCGTGCTCTCATTGAATCAGTTGCCTCATAAGTGGATTGGCTAATTGAAAAACTTGGAAGCCATTGGGTTTAAAAGTAAGTATATATTTATGTGATAATTTCATATTTTTAAGGAAAGACACTGTCTAGAGACCAAGTATTGAACAGGAGATATTGGCATAGACCCATTTGCTAATGCAGATGTTATCTTCTGTCTTCTTGGGAAAAGTGCTGGGGAGCAAGACATCAGTTGGGGAATCAATACCTATTAACTAATCACATAAAGGGATATTTAGACGCCAATCCCTTCCAAGAATGGCTGGGGAGAGTTTCTTGTAGAGGGTCTGCTTGCCATATTCAGCAGACCAGAAAATGAGAATTGCTTGGGCTAATTTTTAGAGTCAGTCCTACTTGACTAGACAGTGGTGCATTTGACTGAGCACAAAATTCCATTCCCCCATTGCATTCTTGAACATGCAAGGGCAACATAAAGATCTCATTTAAAACATTCAGAGCAATGGCAGACTGGGTATAATTGTGGAATGTGTAGAAGTAATAAGCATCAAAGGCTCTAAGGAAATGCCAGTTACCATTGAAAAGGCATCTTCTAGAATTAATGTATAATACTAAAAATTATTCCTAATTATTCAAAGATGAAAGACAGGAAACTTAAAATACTGGCTAGTTTTATTCCCTGTTTCCATTCAGCCTGACCCATCCTGCCCTTCCCAGTGTTTATCCTAAATTTCCAGATAAAAAATTCTGTAGAAGCACGAAAGCCCTCTTGCTTTCTAAGACTACTCACTTTTTTGAGTGCAGGGCGAGAGATCCCCAAGCCAATGTAGGAGATAACAGATGGCTAGTGAGATTAAAAGTCTAAAGAGCCAGCATTTAGATTTGGAAAGCCTAGTTATATTTTGGATGCAGATTAGTTAATTTGAAAATAAGCAATAATACACTTCATTTATAATTCAAAATAATGGTACACTTCTTTTTCTGACTGCTTTTAAAATATGTGATTGTGTCTAATTAAACTTTTAAGCATATTCTCAACAATATACTGTCTCATGAACCCACTAACCATGCTACTGAGGTAAGAAAATTGAGGCTCATATTGGTAAGGAAAATGGCCCAAGGTCACACAACCAAGCAAGAAAGAGCCTGACAAAACTCAGTTGTGACTGAATGCTTTATGATGACTGGGAATTTTAGGAATGCTTCAAAAGACTTTTAAATTTTTTATCCCTTTTCCCTTTGTCCTTAGTTTTAATTCAAACGATTTTTAAATGCTGTAAAATAAGCCATTATATTTGCTGATAAAAGGAATTAATCTCTTGGCTTTCCTTATTACTCCTGAAGTGGTAGTCAGAACACTCACAGCTGAACTAGCTGCAAAACAGGAAGGCCCACCAGGTCTAACTTCAGTGTGTGAGTGAGCTTTTTGTCATTGTCATTCATGTCAAAATACCTGACATGAACAACTTGAAACTTGACGGAGGAAAGATCTATTTGTGCTCATGGTTTAGACCATGGTCAGCTGGCTCCATTGCTTTGGGCCTGAGCTGAGGCAGAAATATCATGGTAGAAGGGTGTGGTGGTAGAGGAACAGGAGAGAGAGAGAGAGAGACAGACAGACAGACACAAGGGACAAGGACAAGACATAATCCCTAAAGGAATGCCTCCAGTGACCTATTTCCTCCAACTATGCCTCACTTGCCTACAGTTTCCACCACTTTCTAGTAGTTCTTTTATCTATCAATAGATTAATCCAATAAAGATCCAATTATTTCCCAAAGTCCAACCTCTGGACATTGCTGTGTTGGGCATCAAGGCTGGGGAACATCTCAGATCCATACTATAATATTCAGCTTCAATTTGACAACTTTGTTCTCTAATTTCATCAATTAAATTCTTTAAAGCTCAAAATACTCCAGTGGAACCAATGTGTTAACTCCAACTATGATAAGACTTTATTTGTGGTGCTGAGGATCGAACCTGGGCCGCACGCATGCCAGGCAAGCGCGCTACAGCTTGAGCCACATCCCCAACAATAAGACTTTATTAAAACAAATGAATGCTAAGGAAATTACGGACACATTTTCCAGTAAAGCACAAATAGACCTTAATTCATCTTCTAACACTTGCTGACATGTGATATTGGGTAGAGAGAGGACATCATAGTCAGAGTCTAGAAAATTAGTGACTCCATGATTTATCTGAATGTTTGGCCACCATTTGGCTCAGTCTATTGGCATGACTTCCCACATGGGAAGTTGATATGATCTAGATTCCGTAGGCATGATCACCAAATTGTCTTACCATCATCCTAAAAATCCCTTGCCCTCCAATCTCCAGTCACCTGTTGTGCTGATCCTCATTTCTGTATCCTTCAGTAGACATCTTTTCCTAGTATTAGAAAAAGACTAAAATGTGTACAGCTTTTTTCCACTTCAAGCATACATTGTCTAAGTTAAAGCATTTAATGGTTCAGAAGATATATATATTTGTACCAGTGGTTGAACCTAGAGGTGCCTAACTACTGAGCCACAGCCCCAGCCATTTTTTATATTTTATTTAGAGACAGGATTTCCCTGTATTGCTTAGGGCCTTGCTAAATTGTTGAGGCTGGCTTTGAACTCATGATCCTCTTGCTTCAGCCTCCTGAACTGCTGGGATTACAGGCATGTGACACCACACCTGGCTTAGATATATTTCTGTTGTTGGTTCTCTGGTATAATGATTTTATCCTCCAACCTATTTTAGTCACTCATATCAAGACATGACCTTTAAGTACTGTCTTTAATAATAATTGTAAAATTCCATGTCTATCATCTAACTTTCTGATCATCTCTACTTCCTAAGTTTTCAGCCCACTCTTTCTGGTATTCCCACTCAAATAATTTTTCAACCCCCCAGTAACAATCCATTAACCTTAACACTCTTTCTCTATTAACCTCCTCAATTCTCACTCTTATAGTTATCTCACTAAAATTCGGTGATTCATCATAATAATTGCTCTTATAAACACTCTCCATAGTATATTATGCTCATTTGGAAAATGCCAACCCTGGTTAAATCTCCACCTACTCTGCACTTGCTTCAATTGGCTGAATGTGACTGGAGAAAAACAAAGTCAAGATGCCTTAAATTTATGACCACTACCTCAGGCAGACTCCTGTCAAATAATGCTCTCATTTTCCCAAGTTTATTCTTTGATATTCACACTGTCACTTTTCAAATCTGTCCAAGTTTCTTTTTCTGCCTCACTCTTGTTTTCAGATACTAGAGATGGAATCTAGGGACACGTGCATGGTAGGCACGTGTCATGGTAGCCACTGAGCTACACTCCCAGTCCCTGTCTCACTCTTAGATGATGACTTTCATTATATTCTATTGAGAAAATAGAGTATTTCAGAAAAGGATTCCCATATTCCCTGACTTTGCCTCATTCCTGTTTAAGTAATTAAACTCTAAGGAAATCCCCCACTTTTGCATCCATTATTTTTCAACTACACAAAAAAGTTGCCTCTGCAGGCATCCCCTCTCCGCCCTGCATCATTTCACTGTATCATTTTTATCAAGAGATATAATTATATACCATGAATTGCATTACTAAAAGTATGATTTGATTGTTCTCAGCATATTTACAAAATTGTACAAATATTGTTGCTATTTAATTTAAAAATATTTCATCATCTACAAAAGTTTTTTTTTTACTCTTTATCCCAAACTTCTTTCCCCTACCTCTTGGAATCTACTGATCTAGCCTCTGTGTTTATGGATGATTATGATGATGATGATGATGAAGATGATGATGATTTTGCAGTGCTATGGATTGCACCCTGGGCCTAACACATGTTAAACAAATTTTCTATCACTGAGCTGCATCCCCAGACCATGAATTAATTTTTTTCTGGGCAATTCGTATAAGATAAATCATACAACGGGTGAACTGTATGTCTGGCTTCTCAATTTAGGACGATATTTTCAAGTTTCATTCGCATTGTAGCATGTGTCAGTGTTTCATTTCTTTTTATGAATGAATTCCATTGTATAAGATATAGCACGTTAGCTTATTCATCCAAAGTTGATTGAAATTTGGGATGTAGCCACATTTGACTATTATAAATCATACTACTATGAATGCTAACATGTAAGATTTTGTGTAGATATATGCCTTTAATTCTCTTGGATATATGACATGGAGTGAAACTGCTAGCCCTACATATATGTTTAGTTTTTTGAGGAATTTCCAGAATGTTTTCTGATGCAACTGTATAATTTCACACACCCACCAGCAGTGAACGACCCTTCATCCCATCAATATATTTTCTAATACCTGTTATTTTTGAAATCTTTTTAAAATAACCATTTCAGTAAGTGTGAAGTGCTATCTCATGGTTTTGATTTGCATTTCCTCAAGGACAAATAATGTCGAGCACATTTTCATGTTCTTGTTGTATATTCTATTTTCTTATTCTATCTGTATATTCAAAACGTTTCCCCATTTTGGGGGGGGGGCATAGGGAGATTGAACTCAAGGGCACTCAAGCACTGAGCCATATCCACAGCTCTATTTTGTATTTTATTTTATTTTATTTATTTTTATTTTTTAATTTGTTTTAATTAGTTACACATGACAGTACAATGACCTTGACATATCATACATTTGAATCAGATGGGATATAATATCTCAATTTTTCTGAGTATACAGGTTGCAGAATCACATTGGTCATGCATTCACATATATACACACAGTAATAATAATATCTGTTTCATTCTACTATCAGGGTCTCACTGAGTTGCTTAGTGCCTCGATTTTGCTGAGGCTGGCTTTGAATTTGTGGTCCTCCTGCCTCAGCCTCCAGAGCCGCTGGAATCACAGGTGTGTACCACCGTGCCCGGCTCCCTTTCCCGTTTTTAAATTGTATTATTTCTCTCTTTACTTTTGAGCCGTAAGAGTTCTGTATATATTCTGGTACTAGACTCTTATAGGCTGTAATTTACATGGATGAATATTTAATAAGGTATATGATAAATCTGTAGATAAATTTGGAGAAAATCGTCATCTTAATATTAAGTTTTTTGAACCATGAACATACATTGTCTTTTTTTTTTTTTTTTTGTACTAGGGATTAATCCCAGGGGTGTGCTATCACTGAGCCACATCCCCAGCCCTGTTTGTGTTTTATTTTGAGACAGAGTCTTGCTAAGTTGCTTAGAGCCTCCCTAAGTTGCTGAGGCTGACCTTGAACTTGTGATTCTCCTGTCTCATCCTCCTGAGTCACTGGGATTATAGGCATGCACAACCATGCCCAACTAATGTACATTGTTTTTCCATTTTCACAACTTTATTTTTCTTCAACAATTTCAGAACTTTCAGAGTTACTTCTTTTATATGTATTCCTAAGTACTTAATTCTTTTTGATACTATTGTAAATAGAATTGATTTCTTGATGTGATTTTCAGATTGTTCAGTGCTTGTAAGTACAAATACAGTTAAATTTGTGTATTGATCTCGTATCTTTTAACCTTGTTGAACATGTGTATTATCTCTTTTTTTGTGTGTGTGGTTTCCTTGGGATTTTCTATGCTGTGGTTTGAATGTGGTTGGAGTGTGATCCCCAGAGGTTCACGTATTGGTAGGATGGTCCTCACTGTACCAGTGTTTGGAGGTAGTAGGAAATCTTTAAGAGGCAAACTCTCGTGGGAAGTAATAAGGTCATTAAGTGTCCTGGCCTAGGAAGGAATCAATGTCATCCTCTGCATCAGCTAACCCTAGTTAGTTCTCATAAAAGGATTTTTGTAAACACACAAGCTTAGCTTCTCCCAGACTCTTCTCTCTCTAGCTTTCTCTCTCACTGTGTGGTCTCTTCCTCCTGCATGTGCTCCCACCACAATGCTATCCACTGTATCATGCTGCCAATGAGTCCTACACCAGAGCAATATGAAGTTTGCAGTATGCCTTCAAACCTTTAGAACTGCAAGCCAAATAAACATATTTTCTTTGTATAGTACCCAATTTCAGGTGTTTACTTATAGTAATGAAAAATGGACAATATATACAAAATCATGTCATCTGTGAATAGAAGTAGTTTTATTTTCTCCTTTTCAATTAGGACCAGCAGGATAATCTTGAATAGGAGCAGTAATAGCAGACATGTTACTCTTATTTGTCATCGAAATTTAGGAAGAAAGAAGCTTTTGGGCATCCGCTATGCATTATGATGTTATCTGTGCATTTTTAACAGATTTCCTCGGGCTGAGGAAGTTCTCCTTTATTCCAGATTTGTTTGGTGTTTTTTATTATGAAAGAGTGGTATGTTTTTGTCAAATGCTTTTCTTACTTCTCTGGAAAGATGATCTCTTTCATATTGCTAAATCTTAGAATAATCCATAGTTTATTTTGGTGCCTTTGCTTTTCTCTTTCTACACGTAATCCTTGCTGATATTATCCATCCCCGTAGACATTTATATCAACTACATATTGATTTGCACTAGATTTCTCTAAGATGAATGGCAAAAAGGTATGGTTCACAGAGGTAGAACTATAGAAGCATTGGGAGGCAAAAGTGTCTCGTTATTAACTGCATGATCACAATGTAAATTCTGCACCATGATGGCGGATTATTAGCTAGAGACTTCCTGCCAGAAATAGTGATGAGAACACTGAGACTATCTGGGCAGCCCAGAGGATTCTGAATATGTAGATATCAACTAAAAGCAATGTGCAATTTAGCTCATGATTGTTTTCCATGCGTTGTTTACTAGGAATTGGTGAAATTCTTAGCCAGGAGAAGCTATGCTAATTGTTTTTTTTTTTCATGGCAAAGTGTGTCTTTTTTCTATAAATCAGGTTCAGATTCCTTTCTATGTATCCTATGCTCTTATTTTACTTTCACTCATCATTTGCCTGAATCTGTGAATTTTAAAACAGAAAATGCTCAGTCTCTGCATTTGTAGTAACTGAAAGTTCATAAGTTAAGAACATCACAGACTAAATGTATGTGTCCCCCTAAAATTTATATGTTGAAGCCTTAACCCCCAATGTGGTGATATTTGGAGAAGGAAGCATTGGGAGATAGAGGAGGTCATAAGTAGGGGAGCTCTCGTGATGGGATTAGTGCCCTATAATAAAAGGAAGAGTTGCCAGAGTGCTTTCTTGCTCTAAGTACATGCACTGAAGAAAGACCACAAGAACACATAGCAAGAGAGTGGCCATATACAGGAAAGGAGAAGAGCCCTCACCAGAACATTGTCACTTACCCTGTCCTCAGATTTTCATCTTCCAGAACCATGAATAATAAATGTCTGTTGCTCAAACTGCCCAGTCTGTAGTCTTTTGTTATGGCAGCTTTAGCAGACTAAGTTAGATTATGCTTCCTCATTGAATGGAAGTCCCCGGAGGGAGGGGCCCTCTGGGTATGGTTTATCACCTACTGCCTGATAGTAAGAGGCACCAATTCACATCTGTTGGCTGAGTGCCTGCTGCCAGTTATTTATTGCTTGGAAATGCTTTGGGATTTTTCATGCTCATGGACTGTGGCCACTGCCTTCAGCCCACCTATGGGCATGGGTGCACTTCCTCTTTCTGATGAGAAGACTTAACTTTCAGCTTAAGTGTAAGGTCAAACGGGTTAAGGATGAAGCTCCCTGTTTAAAAAGTCTTGAATCACATTAAGTGCACTCTCTTTCTCTTTCAGCTTTCTGCCTTCCTTCTTCCCCTCTCTTTCTCTGGGGCTTTATTTCTCTGCCTTTCTGAGGCAGCTTGCTCTACTCAGAATAATTTTCTCCTCTATCCAACCTATCTCCAGTGCAAGTTCTCTGTCCTGGGTCCCATGTCATCTCCTTAAAAGACGCTGGGAAATGGTGATGTTGTATTTCCAGATAGTAAATTTGCATTTTCCCAGAATCCATTAGTAACACATGCTATACCCCAAAGCATCACATCTACTAGTATTGCTGCAGGCTCCTGAGGGGGTCATTTTGCAGCAGATCATTCTTTCCTCAACCTGTTTTTGAAAGCCTACTTTATATTATCCCAGGAACCCACTTAGATAAGCTCTATTTTCATGTTAATTTGAAGGAGACATATTAGGTAATTATTAATTTGAATCAAAACACTCTCTATTCATAATCTTAGCTGTTTTGTTGTTTTTAACTAAATACAAGGATAGGTTCTAAAAGTTGTTTAAGCCTGTCAAAGAAGAAGATAATAAAGTACAGGAAGAGGCTCTCTTGGACATATTTACATCTAAAGTCTTCTGAATCCATGTTACTAAATACAAGTTGTATTTCAAACTGCCTCAGGTTACAAGGATGATGACTAATGAATTATAGAGGAAGGTAATTAACTTCCTACACTCCCTAGAAGCTTGCTTTGTAAGAACCTCTCTGACACTCATTTAGAGAAGACTAACTTCTGATTAGCATTGTTAGAAAAACTGCCCACTTCTTTGCTATTTTCAGATTCTTTACAGACTGGGGGTGTAGCTCCAGCAGGCTGTGGAAATGTTGGAGCTGATCAGAAAAGGAAGTGCAGAGTGTCACAAGTTGTTTTGCTATTAATCAGCAGTGCCCTTGAGGGCAACTTTTGAGAACTCTCTATGCGGGGGAATTTCCTTCTTAGTAAAATGAGAGGGTGAAGCAATGACCTATGAATATCCTTCCATTTTTACGCTCGGTGATATTCTAGGGTTCACAAAGGTTTAAATCACACTTCAAACAAAAATAAAAGTGATCAAACTTTTCTACCTGAATAACTTCCTTTTATGACTTACTGGGGTGCCAAGAAAGGGGAATGACAGATTTTCCTTATGCAACTGACATATTGAACAACCTCAGCATGAGGATTGGAATCAAAATACAACTTTATTTTTATCTTTAACTTTATTCAGTGGTGATAATCTTTGCCTGTGGTAATCTTTTCCCTGCAGGCTCATGACTTCCTGCTCAGTTTTAGGAAATGGGGCAACATTTGCTTTAAGAGGTACACTCTTTCAATCTTGAATTTATGAAGTCCATAAAAATGAAAAATTAACTTAGAATAATACCTTCTTCCCTCTGCCAATTTAGACTCACTTCTCTGAGTAGAAGTTGCATTATCCCAAACAAGATCCCAGTGGGGAAGGCCTGTGGGAGAAAGATGGGCAAGATTATCTCCAGTTTGGGTGGCTTTGTGCTTTGTGGGCCCTGTAGCTATTACAAGTGGGCTGCTTCTCCCATAAAGTGATTCCGGAGACTCCCTGACTCTTCCTACTAGAACCCTTTCTCTTGTAATTGCCTTGATCCAGGGAAAACATATTTTGTCTCAGTGGCCAAGAAAGACACCTTTCTTAGCCCTGGGTCTACTGATGTCATGCACTCCCCACCTGTCTCCCTGGAGAGGTTTCCTTATCCCCCCATCAGGACCTAGTAGACAGGACTGAGGTCCATCCCACCCAGCTAACACCCACGGCCTTCTCACTAGGGGAAAACTCATGTAGCTGTTGTCCTCACAAACCCTGGAAGACCAGCCTAATCTCAGCAGGTATGTAGACCTTTTCTTTTCCTAAATATTTCTAGATCAGGCTCACACAACAGCCTACAGCTGTCTTTACTTTTCTTAGTTGTGAGAGAATTACGAATCTTCTGTGTCTCAACGTCAGGAGACACAATTTCAACACTTGCTGAGTAGACCCACTGTCTTGCAGGTCTCTAGGCAGGCGGCCCATGTTTGCCTTTTGATAGCTCAAAACCTTCTTCCAAAGAGGAAGAGGCACAGCAAGACAATAGGTCTCTCCACACTGATTTCTCTCTCTCTCTCTTTCACTCTCTCTCTCTCTCTCTCTCTCTCTCACACACACACACACACACACACACACACACACGTGTACCTCAAATTTTGATGGGGTTATGTACTAATATATCCAAATATTGAAAATATCGTAAGTCAAAAATGCTTGTAACACACCCAGCCTACCCAAATGACATAGCTTAGTCTCACTGTCTTAAATGTGCCCAGAACACATACATTAGCCAGCAGTTGGACAAAATCATCTTATGCAAAGCTTACTTTATAATAAAATGTTGAATATCTTACATGATTTACTGAACACTGAATATTATAAATAAAAACAATGCTGGCAACAGAACCTGCTGTAGAGGATTGGTAGTTTCTCTACACGAGCCCTTGGCTAATGTGGAGCTGCGGCTCTGTGGCACTGCCCAGTATTGAGAGAGAAGATTGTAATGCAAAACACTAGCCTGGGAAAAGATCAAAATTCCAAATTCAAAGTATGTTTTTACTGAATGTTTGTCACTTTAGCAGCATTGTAAAGTTGAAAAATCTTAGGTTGGGGACTGTTTGTATCATCACTAAACCTCCTCCCCAAAGCTGACCTCTGATTTTTAATACCTGTAATCTCATTGAAATATCTACAAATTGAAGGATTTCCATTAACTCCATAAATTTTACATTTAGGAATGGTGGACAGGTTCATCTCCCTCATTTTGGTAAGCTGATATCCACCTTCTGGTGCTTTGGTTGAAAGTAGTTACAGAGTCTCATTCTACCCTCTTGTTACAGTTATGTTAAGCCCAAGGCAGACATTTGTGATTGGAACAACATATTTGAAAAGGCAATAATACAATGGAAAATATTTTAATTGCTCTAACATAAACATATACTTTAATGGTTTTATTTTGAATCTATAAAACCTTATTTCTTTTACAGCCATAATCAAATTGTGCATATGCTTTTGCAATCTATTTTTATCAACTTAGTCCTCACAAACATTTTACTAAATCATGCTTGGAATTTCAATGTGTGTGTATATTATCCTGTGTGCTGACATGTCAACAGAGACTTTTCTGGTGCCTATTCTGTGGCCAATCCTGGTTTAGGTACTAGAATTGTGAAAAAAAAAAACAAAAAAAAAAACCGGACACTTACTAACGGGGGTCAAATGATTACAGTGCTGTACGGTACTTGCCAGAGAACAGTTTCACATATGCGGTGGGGTCAGAGAATAAAATGCATCTATGTTTGTTAAAGTAAATTAGGAAGACACCACAAGGAAAGGTTGAGATATTTATGGAGTACACATGGAGGGCAGACAAGCAGGAAGAGGGCAACACTGGTGGTTGGAACAGCATGTACAAAGACCTGGGGCTTATTTCTGTCTATTGTAAAAAGTGCACATGTTTCTTTTTTTTTTCCAAAACTGTTACTGAGTTGCTCTAAAATTACTCACTAAATACCCTATTCTCTTTAAGCAGATGTTGTACTGAAAAGCTATCCTTATCAGATATTAAAAATTGCCTTATTTCATCTACATGTAATTTTTCCTTGCAATTTCAAGAATTCATAATGTTTTGCGTGGCTGAAACTACACTTGGTAAAGTATTGCTGCTTTTTAAAGTCTTTTCAAGTACATAATAAGTCAACCTGTCTTCATAGCTTCTTGGCCAAGCAATTCTTTTCTAAATTGTTCTCAATCTAATATTGTCTCAAAGCAATTCAGTTCTATGGATAGTTTTAAATGTCAAAAATATTTTTTTGATATTTTAAAATACTTCAAGTCAAGATGGTTCCCTTTTTTAGCTGAATTAATCATTGATTCAATTGCATTCTCTCCTACTTTTGGCTTTAGATAAAAATCTTACACAAAAGGCTTGAAGCCAAATCTCATAGATTGTTTGAAAATATCTTATTTCTGTTATTGCTGGTGTTTTGTTTTGTTTCAGTTTAGTTTTTTGAAACAATACACATAACCTGAGTAAAATCTCAATGATTTCAAAATATCTTTTTCTTTAAAAAGCATGAGGTTTAGTTTGAATCTTCCAAACTGTGTAATTAAAACCACTAACCAGACATTTGCCTCATCCTCTACTTCACATATGGGGTCACACATGAGCACCTGAAAATGATGAGACCCCTCTTAGGTTGATATTGATTTATTCCCAGGCATTTTTCTCTTTGCTCCTAAATGTCTCAAAATATGCAAAAATACATACATAGAAGAGACCCCATTCTGAGCTCAATTTAGAGTTCAGGTTTGGCCCCAAAGTACCTGATAAACTAGTGGGTGGGTCCTAGGAGGTGACTTGCATGAGGACCATAGGCTAGAGAAGAATGAGAAGGAGGCAGGAATTGACGCTGAGGGGATGCACAGATAGTCTGTAGGTTTTCTCAATTTTAGAGAGTAGGCAAAACAGATTTCAAAACACATATGTATATGTATATACTATGCATGAGTGGCAGGATGGTATTGGCACTATAGCATTCCTGCGCTGGGGTAATCCTAGGCACAGGCACACAGAAGCCAGTGAGGTGTTCATAAGGTACTCCCCTTAAGGTGACAGACAAAGGAAAGAACTTGACATGTGCTGCCTGAGAGAACTTAGATAAGATCAATCCTTTCTAATCTAACAAAATGAGGCCTGGAGAAGCTTAAAGTCTTGTGAATCCTTGGGGGAAAATAACCAGGGAGAAAGGAGATATTACCATTAATATTTTTTATACACAAAGGCTAATAGGATATGGCAAAAGATAAGCTACACGTGAAAACTGATTGAATAACTTATAGCAACTGAGCTATACTGTACACTTTTCTCAACTTCTGCAATTCCAAAAAATGTTAGAATTGTTCTAATGCCAAATACATAGCCCTAGACTATTTTGAGAAAACTGACCTTCTCATGAGTGGGCTCACAGGGCATTATTCCTAGTTCAGGTGCCACCCTTTCCTCCAGGCACTGGTTTACCTCTCTGAACTCACACGCCTTGCCTTATCTGCATAATGGAAGAGGTAGGAAATGTGCCAAAAAATGAACAGTTGTTGTTATCATGTATGACTAGGAAAGGGAAATTCTTCAATTAAAGTGTAACAAATAGAAACCAGCAGTATGTTAAAGAATAACACACCTTGACTCTGTGAAGATCATTTCAGACATAGAAGAAGGGTTCAAGGTTAGGCAGTTGATTAATAGAATTTGTTTTCAAATATTTTTAAAAGAAAACAATAAGATCATATTCATAAATTCTAAATTGTAGTGATATTATTCAGCAACCATTCTGATAAACAAAAGAAACCCTTGTGCATTGTAGAGCATCCCCCCCCATCTCTCTCTCTCCCAACACACACCCCTCCCCTTTTTGGTATTGGGAATTGAACACAGGGCCATTTTATCACTGAGCTAAATCCCCAGTCCTTTCTTTTTATATTTTATTTTGAGACAGGTTGCCACTGAGTTGCTAAGGGTCTGACAAAGTTGCTGAGGCTGGCCTTGAATTTGCAATCCTCCTGCCTCAGGCTCCTGAGTTGCTGAGATTACTGGGTGTACCACCATGTTCCACTCCTTTTCTTGATAAAAGCTAGAAACAAATGGCAAGCATTAGTTAAGGACCCAAGGTATTCATCCCTATTAGAGACAATACTAAGACAAGGATGCCCACCCTAGTAAATAATTTGCAAAAATAGAACCCAACAGATGCTTCCTCATAGCCATGCCCTGTGTACTCACTTGTTGATTGAATTTCCACATTGAAACATTAAGCTGTGTGACTAGCTCATGGCTTGATTAACAAATAGGACCCCAGAAATAGTGTGGTGCCAGTTTGAGGGTTATGCCTTAGAAGGACCTGACATCACATACTTTCATGTGCATGGAAACCATAGAGTTAATAAAATATTTGATTACCCTTCGGGAGAGAGGATGCACTGGCAGAGGATCTGGAGGATGAGATACCATGTGGACAGAGAGGTACACAGATGACCACCTAGTGGGCAGATACATGAGTGAAGGAGACAAACATTGAGCAAAACCAGTAATCATGAATTTTTTATATTTTAGTAACTGCACTGGAGGCTAATTAACCACAGTAATTAAATAATTACAACATAAGAACAACACTAGGTATATAAATAAATGTAACAGAGAATGTAGAGACTCAAACTCGAATATCTAAGGGAATCTATGATACATACATCTACACATACACACACACACAAATAGTAATTGAATTGGTTCAGGCAGTATGAGCAATATATGCAATGAATGCTGCTTGGACAATTGGCATTGAGGCAGACACAAAGAAACATAAAAAGATTTAGTTTATATCCCATTAGAAACAAAAGCAAATTCTAGTTGAATAGAAAATTTCAATTAAAAATGGCCTGTGAAAATGCTAGGGGAAAATACATGCAAATATTTTTTATAATTTTGATGTGGAAATTTTTTTTTGAGAAAAAGGAAAAAGAAGTTTTATTGCTTTACTAGTGAAGGAGAAACACAGGTACTCCTGCTCCAGAGGCTGTAATTCTGTCCATCACCTTTTAAAGAGGCGTTTCAAAGGCTACAGTCCATGAGTTCTCTGTAAGAGTTTAATTCACTTGTTAATTTGGGAGATAGTCATTTATGATATCTTCTGGAATCATCCTCAATGTCTGCATTACTTTGTTCTTATTGTGGGTGTCTAAAATGGGGAAGACAGGTCATCCTGCTGAAAGAGGGGGAAGTTTGGGGAAATAACCCAAAATTCTTATTCTCTGTCAAGTGGGGTGTGGACAGTTAAGGGTATTTAGCATCAGAGAAGTTCAGAAGTTCACAGTGGCAGATGGCAGGTGACTGGATAAAGCATACATACTGCAGAGATCATGCTAAGATGACAGTAAACAACATAGCAAAGCATTACTTTTTTTGTAAACAATTAGCACAAAAGCAATTAATATTTCAACCATGAAGACAATAACTCATAATCACATCAGTGAAAAAACAGATCAAGTTTATCAATGTGAAAGGTTAGGAAGATTTGTAGGTCTATGACATCTGGCTCAAATTAACTCAGGACAAACTGGTGAGTCTAGAGTCCTTTGTGATCATTACTATTGGGCTGTCTCATACAAGAACCCTTCCTTTATGGCCTCCAGCTTTACTTACTGTTGACACAAGTGTACATCTTAAGTTGCATTTATAAAACCACTGTTTTTCCTTTTAAATGTCCACATAGAATTGTGCTTAGGCTATGCTCTCCTGCCAGGTGTTTAAGACCAAGTTGGTCGAAACTGACCTTGTTCCTATTTACTCTGAAGAGTCAGTTGAGCTTCTTCAGAGATCACTCTTGGGGACTATGCAAAGCCTCCTGATTCCTTTAACTTTCTTCTATAAGTGATGCCATCTGCCAGGATGGATCAGAGTTTTGCTTACCATATGTGGTGTCTCTTGAAAGAATCATGGACACTTTCCTCTCAATGACCCTCCTTTCTGCAGAATGTGCATGGGCTGGCTGGCAGTTCTCTAGGATCCTCTCAATCTCCCTGATTGGCACATTAGGAGACTCACCAGAGTTGCAGGGGTTCAGTCATTCTCTGGGTCCTGGCTGACCTTAGAGGGCAAGAACCAAAATGTTGGCTGCTTTTTTCCTTGGCCCTTTTACTTCCTTGACTTTGGTCTCCAAGTTTTTTCATTTTAAACACTCAGCAGGCCAGTTTCACCAGTCTTAAAGTGACAGTAACAGGTTATAACTTCAATATCCATAATTTTACAATATCCATAATTTTAACCCCTTTCATTTAATTGGGGTTAGTATTAGTACTAGAAGTCAGCATTATATACTATCTGTCTTACAGTTATCTCAAATTGACTCAAGTCGTTCTATTAGAAGCAAAACCTCTGCAGAACACTGAAGGCAAGAATTATAAAGTTTACAAGGAAAAAACAAAATGAAATTAACAGAGCAAAAAGAAATTCAATCTGTGAAATAGCTATGAATGAAGAAAAATAATTTTTATAGTTGGAAACCTTTACTTAGTTATATATTATACCCTCTGTTTATTTTGAGATCACAGTAATCTTTACAATAAAAATCAATCTTTTGAACACAATTTTAAATGAGCTGAAGTCTAGCCTCTTTGGGGGCCATTATAGCATGCAGTAAGCTGAGAGGCATAGCCCCAACTCAGGTAAGGTGGGGCTCTTGACAAATAACACAATACAACATTACAACTGAAAATGAATCAAACAAAGGCTAAAAGAACTTTTAACTTTCATTTTGTGTAAAGTGGCAAAATGCTTCCATGTTTGACAATTTCATCTTTAAACAGATCAGAGTCTCCTTATTATTTTCCAAAAATGAATTTAAATTCCAATTCCAATGTGAAGAGTAAAACAACATTGTATATATAACTTATTGACAATAAATTACTTTAACCAGCTAAAAAACATCAAATGACATGAATAAATACCAAACAAATTTTTTCTTGCTATAGAAATCTATAAGAAAACTGAAGGCAAGAGTTATTGAGATATTGCTACAGATTATTTTAGTTTGAAGAACAACAACTTATTAAAGTGCTCTACCCTAAACTTTATATGTAACTATGTTTAACTTTTAAAGTACAGTTTAGAACCATAGTGTATGCTAACAATAATTACAGGTCTGTATGGGTTAGTAGTAGTAGCAAAAGTCAAAGGATAGACTTAAATCTCTTGTACATTGAGGAAAAAGTGTTAATGATCAGAAATAGACTTGGTCAAAACAAACATATATAAGACAGATCTTCAAGTGACGGTGTGGCCCTTCTATGTCAGATAAATATATAAAAGAGAGCACTTATTGGTTGCCTTGCCAGTAAATTTCATGTTATAAACTTTTACATAACACTTGGACAAGACTCAGACAGATATAGTTCTCAGATATATACTTATATCTAGTCACATATACTTACTATATTATTATAACCTAAAATAATAGTTGTTTATTTAACCAATTACAAATTAATTATTTAATAGACTTTAAAACAGATACAAATCCTAATTCCTTTAAGACTTAGTTTCCCTGAGTAATAAACCTAAACAACACAAGAAAATTATCTTAATAACAGCCAATCAATACTTCAGACTTTGCTTCATATCGGTATATTGAAGTTCAAATAACTTTGTGCTAATTATAGCCAATTGAATCACAAACACAAAATGTTTGAGATTTTTCTTCCACAAACCTTCTGCAACTTAATTAGACATTCATGATTTGTTTACATCCTTAGTTTTGTTCTCACATTCATCTTGGACTTTAGCACAAGAATATTACTTCACCAGACAAAATACTTTCTCATTCAGAAACATTTCTTTTACCTTCTAATTTTCCATGCTAAAATATATTTCCATACCTCTATAAATTTCTTTTATCTTTTCTAGTTTCAGACTCTTTCTTAAATTCATATTCTGTAACAATCCTTATGAATGTTATCTGTGCATGTTATTTAAACATGAAAGTTCATCCCAGGAGAGGGTTGGACAATCTGCCATACACAGAAATTGTGTCTTAATATTTTTTTCCCAGGTTGTATTCAGGGGGTTGGAGCACAGAATATTTTTGAGCCTGACCTGTCTACCTTATTATTATCAAAATGCTATCAATTTTAACTGAGTTCCCTACTGTTAATTGTACTCAGATGATCCTTTGGGGCCTTTTCCTTACAGTAGGCAAATTGATATTCAATGGAGGAGTCCCTTTCCATTCTTTTCTTCCTTTCTTAATATAAGTAAGCATTTAATAAATTTTGGCTATCTTCATCAACTTTGCAAAGTGGATAAAAATTCTAGACTCAAGACCTGGCCTTTCCATTCTTTTCTTTAGGGTTCCTTGAAAATCCCTTTACAGAGGCTGCCTACAAAACACAGGTTGGCCTTAGTTTCTTGTTCTTTTCTGGGTGCAGTTATTTATTCTGTCAGTCTCCCAGGCATTTAGTTTGATGGGATACTGTTATAGCAAGAATTTTTTTGCCCCAGTGATGAATATCCCATGGCTGAATGGGGTCACCTGTTAGGTCTTAAAGGGGAGACTATTCCTGTACCCAGGTCATAAACTGGTAGTACTGGAAACTGCTGCCACATCCTTTGTGACCAGCAGCCTTCATCCTTCAGGGGCAAAAGGGACTGGGAGGCAGAGCAGAGGCCTGGTTCTACTAGGCTACTTTTCAGTAGCTCAGGCAGCTTTTCTGGGATTTTTCTCTCAGTTTAGGGCTAGTGTCCTTGACCCACACTGAGATGATTTGTAGCTGTCTGGGGCCAGGCTGGGAAATTATGATGAGAGTAACTGCACTTGGTTTAAAAGATTGAAATAATTTTTAATCCCTGTTTCTGGAGTCCTACACACCAGAAGCAGTACCTTTTGGCACCTTCAAATTAGTTCCTGACTCTTCAGACCACTTATTATGTAACTGCATAAATGCCTGTACATACAGAATCTCTCATATACTTTACCCTTGACAGACCAACTTCAACTTCAAGATTGTATAATAATCCAGAATAAGAAGAAAATCTTCTGTCTGAAGCATTATGGATGCACAAATGTAACCTTTCTATTCATGAGACAAGAATCCTGAAGAAAGAAGAAATTGACAGTAAGCTGATGGGATGCAGAGGCCTGCAGCTTCTGCAAACTCCACCAGTCAGCAGAAGCAACAAATAGTCTTCACCAATGTGACTGGGTCTAGGGTGAGGTACTGGAAACATTCAGAGACACTATAAGTCCACAGGATAGAAACTCTACTGCCTCATTCATGCTATTAGATGGGTAGACACACAAACAACATAAAAAAGCAAGGGAACACATCACCCCAAACAAACCAAGATACTCCAATAACAGAATCCATTGACACCACAGTACAAGAAATGTCAGAAAAGTAATTTGAAGCTTACATAGTTAAACTGATATGCAAAGTAAAGGGCAGTATAAGAAATAAAATCAGAGAAAAAATACAGGAAGTGAAAGATCACTTCAATAAAGAAGCAGTGATTCTGACAAAAAAAAAGCAAAAATCCCCCAAATGAAGGAATCAATAAGTCAAATTAAAAATTCGATGGAAAGCATCACGAATCGACCAAAGTTTTGGAAGACAGAACCTCAGTCAATGAAGATAAAATATATAATCATGAAAATGGAGTTGACCATGGAGAGAAGATATTAAGAAATTATAAACAGAAATTCCAAGAATTATGGGATAACATGGAAAGACCAAGTTTAAGATGTATTAGAATAGACAAAGGTATGGAGATACAAACCAAAGGAATGTGCAATATTTTCCATGAAAGAGTATCAGAAAATTTCTCAAACCTAAAGAATGAAATAGAAAATTAAATATAAAAGACTTACAGGGCCCCAAATATACAAAAAGCAACTGACCCACTCCTAGGCATATTATAATGCAAATGCCTAACATACAAAAAAGGATAGAATTTTAAAGACTACCATAGAAAAATTCCAGATTATATATAGGGGGAAACCAATTTGAATCTCAGCTGATTTCTCAATCAGACCTTCAAAGCTAAGAGGTCTTGGAATAACATATACCAAGCTCTGAAAGAAAATGGATGCCAATAAAGAAGTAAGAGTCAGATTTGAAGATGAAATTAAAAAAACTTCAAAGATAAATAAAAGTTAAAAGAATTCACAACTAGAAAGCCTACACTACAGAACATTCTCAAAAAAAAATATTCCATGAAGATGAAATGAAAATAATGTGAAAACCAGCAAAGGAAAGAACTACACTGAAAGAATAGTCAATTAATGGTGAAACAAATTCAAATTAAAAATCAGAAATAAACCAAAATGACTGGAAATATAAATCACATCTTAATAATAACCTTGAACATTAATGGCCTAAACTCATCAATCTAAAGACACAGACTTGCAGATTGGATTAAAAAAAAACAATTCCCAACCATATGCTGTCTCCAAAAGACCTACCTTATAGGCAAAGATATCCACAGACTGAAGGTGAAAGGATGGGAAAAAACATATCACTCATATAAAAGCAGGGGTTCCCATTATCATATCAGATAAAGTGGACTTCCAGCCAAAGAAGGACATTTCACACTGCTTAAAGGAATTATGCAACAAGATATAACAATTGTAAATGTTTATGCCCCAAACAATGGAGTTTCTAAAAACAAACCCTTCTCAAATTCAAGAATAAATAGACCACAACACAATAATACTGGGTGACTTTAACATACCTCTCTCACCACTGGATAGATCTTGCAAACAAAAACTAAAAAAAACCACCACCACCACCATCACCACCACCAACAACAAAACTATAGAACTCAAAAATACAATCAATAATTTAGACTTAACAGAAATATATAGAATATTTCACCCATCAACAAGTGAATACACATTGTTCTCAGCAGCAAAAGGATCCTTCTCTAAAATAGACCATATATTATGCCACAGAGCAATTCTTACTAAATATAAAAAATAGAGATACTTCCCTGAATTCTATCATATAATAATGGAATGAAAGAAGAAATCAATGATAAAATAAAAAAAATAGAAGCTACTGTAATACCTGAAGACTAAATAATATACTACTGAACTACTAATGGATAGCAGAAGAAATCAGGAATATGATAAAAAGTTACTTAGAGGTAAATGAGAATTGTGATACAACATATTAAAACATCTGGGATACTATGAAGGCAGTGCTAAGAGGAAAGTTCATTGAATTGAGTTCATTCATTAAAAGAACAGAAAGTCAATGAATAAGTGACCTAAAATTACATCTCAAAGCCCTAGAAATAGAAGATCAAATCAATACCAAAGCAATAGAAAACATGAAATAATTAGAATCAGAGCTGAAATCAATGAATTTGAAACAAAGAAACAATTTAAAAAAATGACAAAACAAAATGTTGGTTCTTTGTAAAAATAAATATAACTGATAAACCTTTAGCCATGCTAACAAAGAGAGAGAGAAAACTCAAATTATTAAAATTAGTGATGGACACTACTAAAATTCAGAAGATAATTAGAAACAATTGTGAAAATTTATACATCAATAAAATAGAAAATATTGAAGACATTGGACAAATTTGTAGAAAAATATGAACTACCAAAACTGTATCAGGAAGACATACATAATTTAAACAGATCAATTTCAAGCAACACAATAGAAGGTGTCATCAAAAGCCTACCAATAAAGAAAAGCACAGGACCAGACAGATTCTCAGCCAAGTTCTACAAGACCTCCAAAGAAGAATTAACACAAACACTTCTCAAATTATTCCATAAAATAGAAAATGAGGGACCCCTTCTAAACTTAGACTATGAGGCTAATATGACCCTGATACCACAACCAAAGATATATCAAGGAAAGAAAACTTCAGACCAATATCCTTAATGAATATAGATTCAAAAATTCTCAATAAAATTCTGGCAAATTTCATTAAAAACATATTAAAAGATAGTGCACCACGATTGAGTGGAATTCATCCCAAAGATGTAAATAAAGTTGGTTCAACATATGGAAACCAATAAACATAATTCATCACATCAACAGACTTAAGCAAAAGAATCATATAATCATCCCAATAGATGCAGAAAAAAACATTTGACAAAATGCAGTACCTCTTCATGTTCAAAATACTAGAAAAACTAGGGAGAGTAGGAACATACCTCAACATTGCAAATGCTAAACCTAAGGTCAACATAATTCTAAATGGAGAAAAGTTGAAAGTATTCCTTCTATAACTGGAATAAGACAAGAATATCGCCTTTCACCACTTTTATTAACTTTTATTAACATCCTTGGAATGTTAGCCAGAACAATTAAAAGAAACAAATTAAAGGGATATGAATAGGAAAAAAAAACCTCAAACTATCATTATTTGCCAATGACATGATTCTATATTTATAAAATCAAAAAATTTTTACCAAAAAACTTTAGCACTAATAGAATTCATCAAAGTAGCAGGATATAAAATTATACCCATGAATCAAATTCCTATACATCAGTGATGAATCGATGAAAGAGAAATTAGGAAAACTACCCCATTCATAATAACTTCCAAAAAAATAAAATAAAATATTTGTGAACCAATCTAACAACAGAGGTGGAAGACCTCTATAATGAAAACTACAGCACACTGAAGAAAGAACCTTAAGAAAATCTTAGAAGATGGAAAGATCTCTCATGCTTTTGGATAAGCAGAATTAATATTTCAAAGTGGCCATAATACCAAAAGTGTTATATAGATTTAATGCAATTCCCATTAAAATCTCAATGACATTCTTCATAGAACTAGACAAAACCATCATGAAATTCTTTTGGAAAACTTAAGAGACCCAGAATAGCCAAATAAATACTTAGTAAGAAAAGTGAGACAGGAGGCATCACAATACCAGATCTTAAGTTATAATACAGAGCTATAGTAACAAAAATGGCATGGTATTGGCACCAAAACAGATATGTAGACCAAAGGTGCAGAATAGAAGACATAGAGAGAAATCCGCATAAACACAGCTGTTTTATACTAGACAAAGGCACCAAAAACAGGCTGGGAAAAGGTAACCTCTTCAACAAATGGTGGATATCCATATGCAGCAAAATGAAATTAAACCCCTATTTCTCACCCTACACAAAACTCAACTCATTGTGGACGAAGGACTTAGGCACTAGAGTAGAGAACCTGCACTGATAGAAGAAAAAGTAGGTCCAAATCTCCACCATGTCGGCTTAGGAATTGGATTTCTTAACAAGACTCCTAAAATGCAAGAAGTAAAATCAAGAATCAATAAATGGGATGGAATTAAACTAAAAAGCTTTTTCACAGCAAAGGAAACAATCAATAACATGAAGAGAGAACCTATAGAATGGGAGAAAATCTTTACCACATGCAACTTAGATAGAGCATTAATCTCCAGGATATATGAAGAACTCGAAAAACTTAGCAGCAAAAAACCCAAATAACTCAATAATAAATGATCAAAGAAACTGAACAGACACTTCATGGAAGAAGAAATACAATTGGTTAATAAATGTATGAAAAAATGTGCAACATCTCTAGCAATTAGAGAAATGCAAATTAAAACTACACTGAGATTTCATCTCACTTCAGTCAGAATGGCAATTATCAAGAATACAAGCAACAATAAATGATGGCTAGGATGTGTGAAAAAAGGTACACTGTAAATTGGTACACCCATTATGGAAAGAAGTATGGAGATTCCTCTCAAACCTTGGAGTGGAACCACCATTTGACCCAGCTATCCCACTCCTTGGTTTATACCCAAAGGACTTAGACTTAAGATCAGCATATGACAGTGATGCAGCCACATCAATGTTTATAGCAGCTCAATTCACAATAGCTAAATTATGGAACCAACCCAGGTGCCATTCAACAGATAAATGGATGAAGAAGTTATGAGACATATATATATATATATATATATATATATATATATATATATATATATATATAAGAAGTTATGAGACATATATATATATATGTCTCATAACTTCTTCATCTATCTATCTATCTATATATATATATATATACACACACACACACACACACACACACAATGGAATATTACTCAGCCTTAAAGAAGAACAAAACTAAAGCATTTGCCAGTAAATGAACGGAGCTGGAAAATATTATATATTATGCTAAGCAAAATAAGCCAATTCCAAAGAACCAAAGACTGAATGTTTTCTCTGATATGTGGATGCTAATTTACAATAAGAATGGAGAGGGAGCTGGGAAAGAATAGAGGTATTTTGGATTAGACAGAGGGAAGTAAATGGAGGGGAAGGGTTATGGGGGGAGGAAGGATAGTAGAATGAATTGGAGATTATTACCCTGTGTTCCTATATGATTGCATGACTGCTGTAACTCTACATCAAATACAACCAGAAGAATGCCAAGTTATACCCCATTTATATATGATGTGTCAAAATGCATTCTACTGTCTTATATAACTAACTAGAATGAATTTAAAAAATTAGCTAGGTATATGAAAGAATAAAAGGAATTCATAAACCTAGGATAGCCTGAAAATACATAAAAAAATAAATAATCCAGTATAACGATTCAAAGGCTAGGTTGTGTTCAGGTAAACCATTTGTGTCTTAGAAGGGCTTATACCTATAGGTGGCCCATTCAGCCAAGATCTCTCTGCTCAAGAGACTACTGGTAATATCAATGCAGCATGGCTCATATCTTAAAAGGCCAATAACATACAAAAACACAGACAAGAGAGGATCACTAAAACCAGGACTGACAGATGGGAACCTTTAAACCAGACAGACCTGCATGTACAAATTTCTTCCATTTTCTTTACCTTTGATGGATCAACTCCAATAGCAAGATTGTATAATAGTCCAGAAAAGCTATTCAAAAGCCAGATCATTACAGTAAAACATTATCTTAGACAAGCATATACCTATAGGTGGGGCCCTTTCTTCAACTCACTTTACCTCTGACAGAGGAATTCCAACTGCAAGAGGGTACAAAAAAGAAACAGAGAGTGATGACCAGAGAGGAGCCACAAAACCATGGCAGAGAGGAAACTTTAAATTGACCAGCCATGATCTTTCCCCAGAGACTACCTACAGAATCAGTGCGATATTGGCCATGTCTTAAAAGGGGCAGTAACAGATACAAACAAAACAAAAATACAGACAGACAACCAGAGAGAATTCCCAAACCCAAGGTCAACAAACAGATGAGAGCCTGGAACAGACCAGAAGGAAGTAAATATCCCTAGATTCTATAGTGCCAATTAACCATGACTCCTACACTAGTGACATCACAGATGTCCCCGCAAAGAGGGACCAGAGATTCCCACAAAGAGGAACCAGGTGTGTGGAATCAAGGGTCACTGCGTGAACACCAGGGGACTTACCAGTTGGCTAAAGTTGTTGCTACTTCCTAAGTTGAGTTTCCATTTACTCAAAGTGGACCATGATGGAACAACTTTATTGAGGGAGGGTAGGCAGGAGTTTCCCAAAGCAAAAGGAGCTTAGGCAGCTGCTGGGATAGCCCCTCAGTCAGTCTCTCCCTTTGTTCACAGGAAAAACTTCCTGGTTCTACCCAAGGCAAGCTCACTGGTCTCCTAACTCTCCAGCAGTTGTCTCTAGACAAGTTCTCCCCGACCTTGCATCCTCAGCATGGAAGTGAGGTTCCTTGCAAGCCAGGTCAGCCTGAGAATGCTGGAGCAGGGGCTGCTGTCGAGTCCCACCTGGGGTACCAAATTTGTTCCCGAAATCTCCGTCCTTGTCCCTGATGCTAATCCCATAACAAGGACAGTTTTGAGAAAAAGGATAAAGAAGTGTTATTGCTTTGCTAGCTAAGGAGAAATCAGGGAACTCCTGTCCCAGAGGTGGTGATTCTGGAACAAAATTATCATAAGCAATTTAAAAACTCAGAAACCATAAACTAAATTATGTGAAGAAATTGACAAAATAAAAATGAAAACTTTTGACATGGAAAATGATACTATAAATACAATGAAATGATAAATGGGGAAATACTTGTAACTTCTTTGTCAGATAAGTGTATGTCTTTTCTAAATAATGTTCTTATAAATCTATGCAAATGATGAATACCCCATAGAAAAATGAGAAAAGGCTATGAATAAAAATTCACAGATGCTAAATACAGTACATTGTTAAGAACTTAAAAAGAAATTGAAACTTAATTGTCTTTATTTCTTCATGCATAAAAATGTTAAACTGGTAAAACGAGTGCATTTGCTTTAGGAAATGGTCATTCCTAAATTGTTTTCTGGAGATAAAATTTTAGTATCTTTCGAAAATACTTTTATTGAAGAATACTGCATACGATGCAAAATATTCAAAACCTAAATGACCCTCTTTGTAGTGTATCATGAAGCCAACATCTGTATAACCCTCACAAGTTCAGGAAATGCAAAGTTACCAGTATTTACAAAGTTGATGTTGTGGCGGTTTTTACTTCTATGCTACCTCCTCTCTCTCTTATCTAGGTGACTACCATTCGGATCTCTAATACTACAAATTAATTTTACACAATTTTGAACTTTATGTAAGTGGAGTAATTCTTTTAGGGCTATCTTTTTTTCATTCAACAAGTGTTGGTGAAATTTGTTTTTGTAATTACATATAAATACAAATTATAAATGTACATTGTTGGGTGAAATTTTACTGAATGAATGCATAAGATTTCCTAATTTACAATTCTAGTCTTGATATTCAAGCTAAGCTAGTTTTGGGCTACTATGTATAATGATACTGTGGACATTCTTAAATGTGTTTTTGTGTATATATAAAAGTATTTCTTCCCATTTATACCTATGAATAGAAATGCACATTCATAAGAAATGTTGTTAGTAGATAATCTATCAGAAATGTTCAAGTTACTCTGCAACATTGCCAACACTCGATAATATCAGTCTTTCTAATTTTAACCCTTCTGGTATATGTTGAGCTTTAGTTTCCATTTTCCTTATAACTAATAAAATCCAGTACATTTTCATATGTTTATTAACCAACTGGATAATTTTGTAGGCAAGTGTTTGCTTGATCAGGTGCCTTGCTTGTTTGGGATGATATCTGTGTGTATTTTTTTTTAAACTGGGGATTGAACCCAGGAGCACTTAATCACTGAGCCACATTTCCAGGACCACCCCCTTTTTTTCCAGAACTAGGTTTCTTGCTAATTTGCTTAGGACTTCAATAAATTTCTGAGGCTAGCTTTGAACTTGAGATCCTCCTATTCAGCCTCCTGAGCTGCTGGGATTATAGGCATGCACCACTGCACCCAGTCCTTTTGTTTTAATTCCATGGGTTCTTTGTATATCCTGCCCATATTCTCTCATTCTGTGTTTTTTCTTCTATTATTTTAATGATATCTTTACGCAAATATTTTCTTACTTTTAATATAACACAGGTTATTGGTATCTTTCTTTTGTGCCATGCTTTTTGTATCCTATTTGTGAAATCTATTCCTGCTCTAGGTCATGAAGATCATCTTATTTGTTTCTTCTTAGAGTTGAGCTTTCCAATGCAGTAGGAAGTAACCACATGCAATTTCAACCAATTATTTGAAATTAAATTAATTGAAATGAAATAAAATAAATAAAATCAAAAGTTCTTTTACATAATAACTATGTCATTAAGGACTCAGGAACCACAGATAGAGGACTTTTACAACGTTCTACCAGTCAAATATGTTCTAGTAATGTTCAAATATGTTTGCCTTTTGTGGCCCTATAATATTATTATGCTCAATTAAGATGATTAATAATGACATTTTAGATGACAAAAACAATCTCATGAACCTTTACCAAAAACAATCTAAATTTTATTTTGTGCTTGTTTAAAACAGATAAATAATTCCAACAGGGAGGACTCATGATAAAAGCACTGATGAAAATAATTTGCACTTAAATTCATTAAGACTAGGAAGGACTGAAGGAAAAGTCAGAACGGGTATTCCAAGGAGTAGATCAAGGTGATAGAACAGTGGGAGAATCCAAGCAGAAAGAAGACTCCATAGACGAGATTCTCATCTCTTGACTTACAAAACCCTATTTTGTTCAATATCAAACATGGAGATTTAAGTATATAGGTTTTAAATCCCTGTCTTAGTTTTCAAATTATGCCTACTTTTAATGATTTATGATCATTATAAAGAGATCCCACTTGGATCTAGGCTAATTTATTGTGAAAAGTAATGATGTTCCTAACAGCAATAGGAGAGTGGGAAGGGTGTGGGAGGAAATATGAGAATGTTAATTTTCTCATCCTTAGCAGGAAGACAATCAATGTTCCCTAAAATAAATACAAGTGGAAATTTTTGGTTTTTATGTCCTTCATTATTTTCTTATTGTGAATTCTTTGAGCCTTAGGAGGAGTATATTAGAATCTATTTCTGTTGTGAGGAAACATTGATATAAAGTTTGTCAGTTGTTTCAGTTTTGTTTATTCCTTCTTCTTGTATTAAATTTAAATAAAAAATTAATTTAATAATTGAGTGTACATAATTGAGTAAATGTAGGTGACCCTGTAGATGGATTGCAACAGATGCTTGTTTTCCTTGTTTTTATTCTTGTCTCTTTTCCTCTTTTCTCCTCTGCTGTTCCCCCTAATTCCTCTCTTTCCCCAATTCTTGGCAATTCACAATGCTTCCAAAAGCAGGTCTCAAAAGAATTTTCTGTAATGAAATTATACCAATGATCCTGATCAAGAGGCATAAAAAAAACAGAATTTTATCTATCTTCTGCAATCACATGTTTTCTACCAGTTAGAGATTAAAATGAAAATGAAAAAAAAAGTGCAATCCAGGCCAGAAACAAAGGACATGTAACCTTCTCTTTTCCTTGCCCTATAAAACTGTAATGCTGCATTGGTTTAGGGAGTTACCTGGTTCTTAAGTTTCCCTGATGGGCACCAACTAATTAGAATCAATTAATTTTTCTTGCTTTGATATTCCATCAAAGATTAATTTATGCCTTCATTTGCACACATTCAAAATGAGAAATATACATTTACTGATAGTTTTTTTCCTAAGTAATTAAATTTTGGGTGAATTTCATGTTTTTCTATGAAATCTCTTTATAATGATCATAAATCATTAAAAGTAGGCAAAATTTGAAGACAGGGATTTAAGCGTATATATTTAAATCTATATGTCTGATATTGAACAAAATAATAATATATTGCTAAGTAAAAAAATATAATTTTAAAGTACAATGAGTAAAATAAGATTCTATTTAACAAAAAAAAAAACCAATATATTATCTGCATGCACCCAAATTTGCACATCTGTATTAAAATTCTGGCAATGGAATGCTAGCTAACAGAAAATTAGAAGTTCTAAATAATCCATGGAAACAAATAGTAAGAAAATGTGTTGCAATTTTAGCTCTACAAGGTTAAAAATCTAGGTATGCATGTTGATGAAAAACAAATTAAAAATGATTTTTACTAAGAAAACACAAAAATAGTGATTTTTTTTGTTTTAATAGAAGTATCAGTTTACAGAACTGTTGCACACAACAATAGTTGTGTGTATAGTGCCCAAATCCAAGAGTGTTGTTTACATAGAAAACAAGGAGCATGCAACTTTGTCCATGACAAACTCACATGAGTAGAAAGAAATGCCTACTTTTATTTTTGTTGCTAAACTAGCCCAGGAGCAGGTGCCATCTCATCCCCAGTTCACATAAGGAATAGTCTGCTGTTCAGCTTTAGTGTTCAGTGTTATTTGTTATTAGAAGGAAATAGAATTGGATAAAATATACTATAGATAGGCATGCATACCTATGTTTATAGCAGCACAACTCACAATAGCCAAGTTATGGAACCAGTTTAGGTGTCATCAACAGATGAAAGGATAAAAAAATGTAGTATATATACATATTGGGGTTTTCTTCAAGCATAAATAAAAATTAAATTATGTCATTTCCAGGAAAATACAAGAATCTGGAGCACATCATGTTAAGTGAAGTAATCCAACTCAGCAAGTCAAAGACTGTAGGCATTCTCTCATACATGCAAGCTAGAGAGAAAGGAGGGGGAAGGGGATCACATGAAAATGGAAGGGAGACTGGTACCATATAGGAAGGGGATAAGGAGGAGAGAAGAGGGGAGGAAAGAGGAGGTACTGGGAAATCAAACTGATCAAGTTATGTTATGTGCATGTACAAATAACTCACTATGAATAACACTGATATGTACAATTATTATGAACCAATAATTTTTTTCAAAAAAAGGAAATAGAGATTCTTGGAGAGTCACTGACTCTATGTTTGTAGCTTGAAAAAGTCACCTTGACAGTAGAACCCCTTGCTTTAACACAAAGATTCTGTCAGAAAAACCCTGAGTTTTGCTTTTAGGGACACACATGCACCCAGTTATGGCAATTCTGTCATCACAAAGCCTGAAAGCAAATGGCTTTTAACAAAATGAAGTAAAGGATGGATTTAAAATTAAATATTTAAATGGTGGATAAATAGTATATGCCTACTTTTTTAGTCAAATATCTCTGGGATGATTTATATAGTGAATGAGTGTTGTTCTTATGAGGTACATATTTGATTTTTCTTTTTTGTTTATAGCTGTTTTGTTCATATTATCCAAAAGGAAGAAACAACTCAAATACTTATACAACTAGTGAATTGGACAAGATGCTATATATTCATACAGTGGAATATTATTTGGCCATAAAAAGAAATGAAGTAATGATACAAGCTATAGCAGAGATGAACCTTGAAATTATCATACTAACCGGAAGAATCCATTCAGGAGGATCACTAATACAGTATATGGGAATGAAGGGAATCAGGGGGTTTGTAAGTAAATAGAATGCTTCTGGGAAAACAAAGAAATAAATTCATTAAGACTAGGAAGGACTGAAAAAAGTCAGAAAGAGTATTCCAGGGAGTAGACCAAGGTGATAGAAGAGTGGGAGGATCCAAGCAGAAACAAGACTCCATAGAAACAAGACTCCAAGACTAGATTCTCATCTCTTGACTTACAAAATCCTAAGTCAGATAATAATAATAATAATAATAATAATATTCCCAAGACTGTTACAAATTATTGAAAATTATGCATAAAGTTGAAATGATAATGGATTTTTTTTTGTTAATAACAGTTGTTTCTTTTTATTTGCAGAGCAGTAATTGATGGTGTGGATAAGCTGCAATTTGTTAATCCACTCCCCTGGTGATGGACACTGGGGTTATTTCCAGTTTTTTAATATTCCAGATAAAGCTGCTACAAACATTTGTTGACAAGTCTTTGTGCACAATTATATATTCATTTTTTTCCTTGGGAAAATACCTAATTGTGGAACGGCTGGTCATAGGGTAGTTTACATGCTTGATTCTTTGCAAAATAGCCCAAACATTGGTGCCATTTCCTGCAGATAATGGATATTAAAATACAGTTCATGGAGCCAAAAAGCAAAACTTTTCTTCTTGGCCATGTTATTTTTGAAGTATGATGTTGAAAAATTCTATTTACAAATGAGGGTTGATGATTTAAAAGAGAGAGAGAGAGAGAGAGAGAGAGAGAGAGAGAGAGAGAGAGCTCTATGAGTACTTATCTAACTTTGAAAGGTCCTGGAAGACACAACCATATGGCATGCCATGACCAAATATCAGTTAATTAATATTCTAGAACACATAATCTTGGTAGATTTGAGTGACATGGTATATTTTCTTTTGTGTCTGCCAAAATTTATTGTAACTCTAGGGAAATTATGAACTAAGCACAGAAAAATACATTATTCAAAATAGTATCATTATTTTAATTTTAATGTAAGTAAAAAATATAAAAATAAGTTTTGAAATCATGCTGATACCTGTGAAGGATCTCTGTTTTTAGGGTGATTGAATCAACTAAAATAGGTTCATACATTAGACTCGATTTTATTGGTATGCTTTAGGGAACATGGTTAATTGCATTTTAAAACAAAGTTTAAATATTTAAAACAATGTGTAAAATGCATAAATATTTAAGCATTTGTGATGTTTAAATGTTTAGAATATTGTGTAAGTAGATTTATAGATTTTAATAAACTGAATATTAAATAGAGAAGCACAAATAGAAATATATTCTTTGTGTTCAGGTTTTATAAAATGAAAGCTTACTTTTTATTATCAAACATATAAAGAATAGCACAGGGAGTATCTTTGTAGAGATGGTATAGTTGTGTATCACTACAAAGACACTCTTTAATAACCCAAAACTTAAATCCTGCAAGAATATCAATAGTAACAAAAATTAATGAAGTTGAATTATCAGAGTCAGCAAGATTGTCCTCATATGTCATGTTTACAGGGAGAGCATTCAAATGGGGAAAAGGGACAGTGGGAAGCTGATACATGGGATAAAATTTCATAGTGCTATACTTCCCCCAAATATACATAAATAAACATACCTTGCATACAAACAGAGATTTGATACATTGTGGTATAAAGTTGTATTAAGAATTGTAATGCTAAAAAATATGAATGTAATGTACTCCTCTATTGTGATGTAAGAAATAATAATAATAATAAAAACAATTTTAAAAGAAAGAATGAAAGGTAAATGAAAAGCCAAACACAAAGAGTCAAATATCACATGCTCTCATTTACATGTGGAAGATAAAATTGATCTCAAAGAAATGGAGAATGGAAGAGTGATAGAGCCCAGATTGGGTGATGAGGGGAGAAGAAATAAAGAAAGAGTGGTAATGGAGTGTTATGTGTAAATTTTAGAAATATAATTTTAAAAATTAGAGAGGGAGGGAGGGAGGGAGGGAGGGAGGGAGAGAGAGAGAGAGAGAGAGAGAGAGAGAGAGAGAGAGAGAGAGAGAGAGGAGCTAACAGCTGAGGAAGTACAAATAAAATCTGTACCTAGCTCAATCTTATGGTACCTGTATGCTAAGGTCCTGGCTTTGACACCTTCTCTGGTTGTGTGATTATTGCCATTAGAGGAAGCTGAAGGGTACATGGGAACTCTGAGCTATTTTTGAAACCTTATGCATCAAATTATTTCAACATAAAGATGTTATAAAAATATCTGCAGATATTATTTATTGACTGAGGAACAGGTGTGGCCTGTTCTAGTGGAGCAGGCGAGGAAGTCTTTTGGAATCTGTGTGAGCTTCCCCGGGTCCCTTTGCCTCATTTGCATGCTCTGCCTATGAACTCAATGCAGAACATGTGAGCTAATCTTACTGAGTCTGCTAATCTGTCTTTTATTAGTTGTTGTTGTGGTTAATGCTGCTTAGTGCAAAGGAAACAGTCATAAGCATAAATACTACAAAAACAGTCATATACGTTTACATACAGTAATTCTGCTCTCTGGATGGTACCTCCTTAAAAATTAACCTGCCAGGAAGGGGTTATAGCTCAGTGGTACAGTGCTTGCCTAGCACATGTGAGGCACTGGACTCAATTCTCAGCACCACATAAAAATAAATAAATAAATTAAAGGTATGGTGCTCATCATCTACAACTAAAAAAAACAGGTATATTAAAAAAAATTAACCTGCAGTCATCCTCCTAGATCCTGACTTCCTGCACAAAAGCTTTTTGTGCCATATTCTCATTCAAAAACCATCCAACTGTCTCTCCTTACACTTAAGGAAGATGTGAGTCTTCTTACAAATGCCTCAGGACCTAAGATGTGCCTACCATTGACAATTCTGTTGTCTCGTGTACTCTCTCCTTTTTCACTGTTCCTTGAACACACCCAGTGTACTCCTACCTGCAGGACTTGGTGTTGCTGCTCCCTTTGCCCCCTGCAGCCAAATATGACCTTCAATGACCTCATTGTTACTTTCATTAACTGATATTATTTTCTATGTCTATTTAGTCATTTTTGCCTTTTCCACAGAGTCTAGCACATATTGGTGCTTGATAAATACTTTTGAATGAATGAATAAATAAATGAATAAAAACTCCTGTTAGTGGTACTTATTCTGGGAAGTATGATTAAGGCAGATAAGACTTACATTCTGATTTTTATACTTGAGGGCAATTTGTTATACCAAATATAAGCTTATTTTGCAATCAAGTTTAAAAAAATACATGCACATACATTTTTATACTTGGAACAGATAACGACAAAGATGATTTCTAGTAGCAGCACTGTTCTCACTGTTCTCACGGGATCTGGAATATTCCCAAAGGTTCATGTGTTGAAGGCTTAGTCCCCAATGCAGAAATAGTCAGAGGTGGGGCTTTTGGAAAGTGGTTGGCTCATGAGGGTTCTGACCTTAGCATTACTTCACTAATGGGTTAATCACTGTGGATAAATTCACTGTTGGGTTCACAGTTCAATGGACTAATGGGAGACGGTAGAAACTATAGAAGGTGTGGCTTATTGGAAAAAATAGATCACTGGGGTTGTGCCCTGGAAGGGTATCTTGTTCTAGCCTCTTTCTTGCGGTCTCTCTGCTTCTTGGTTACGATAAGTGAGTAACTTTCCTACACTGTGCCCTTCTATTATGATATACTGTCTCACCATAGTTCCAGAAACAATAGATCCAGCTGCCAGTGGATAGAAACCTATGAAGCCATGAGCCCAAATAAATCTTTCCTCCTCTCTGCTGATTTTTGCAGGTATTTTGTCACAGCAACAGAAAACTTACTAACACAGCATTCTATGATACTAGGTTTTCCAAATTATTCTCTTAAGTTACAAGGAGCAAAGCCTAGCACAGCTTAGCTGTCAATTGTGAGGTACTAAAACAGAGTCATGGATTCTATTTTTCATATATGAATTAATTCAAAAGCATTAATCAGTGTCAGTATCTAAGAGACTTTTTCTTATGTTTTGGATCTGGAATGTCCCAAAAGCTCATGAGTTAAAAGCATGGTCCCCAAAGCAGCAAGTTTTAGAGGCAGGGCTTTAGTCAAGGATTAGATCTTGAGGGCTTGACTTCATCAGTGGATTGATCTATCATGGATGGACTGCTAGAAGGTAGGACCTAGTTGGAGGAGGTAGGTCACTGGGGGCATGCCCTGGAAAGGTGTATCTTTCTCTTGTCCCTTCTCTTTCTGCTGCCTGGTGGCCAGGAGCTGAGAAGCTTTCCTCTGCTGTGCCCACTATATGTTTCTGTCTTGGAGTCAGCTGACCATGGGCTAAATCCTACATGTCCCTGAATTCTGTCTCTGCTTCAAGGATAACTGTAACTGATTTTATTTTATTTTATTTTTTTTTGCCATGAGGTGGATAGATAAGTGTTCAAATAGAGTAATTATTAAAACTTTTTGCTATGCCTTTCCCTCTTCCATAAAGTATTGAAGCAGCCTGCAAAGATACAGAAACTCTATCAAGACAAGATGAAAGCAGAAGACAAAGAAAAGACCAGAGGGATATGAACATGAAATAGTACCAGAATTGAGAATGAGACAAAACTCTTTCTAAAGACCTCTGCTATTGCAAATAAATTGCAAACATTGGCTGTAACCTTTCTCAAACCCAGTATAGATAGGGAAACTGGATCAATCACACCATTTTCATTATTTCTAGCATAAGCTAAATCAAATCTGTTACTCTGTCATTTCACACCTATTCCCTATAGAAAAGCAGAAAGAAAATTTTCTCTGCAAGTCTCTGTGAAGATATTTTTCTTCATTTCATTTTTGTAGTGATGTTTAATCTCATTTCTGGTGTTACAAGGAAATTTCAGAATTCTGAGATGCAATTAGGTTAAAACAATTCTATGGTGAAGGGGTGATGGTGGGTGTGAGCAGGAGTTGGAGGACAGGAATGATACTTTAAAATAAATGTGCTCACCTTTAAAATAATCCCATACATTTTCTTCTCTCAGTCTCTCCAGGATGGGATTCAGTAGACACACTTTCCCCCTATGTACAAAATTAGAATCTGCCCCTAAAACTAACAGAACTGGGGAGGATGATAGTTGAAAGCCCATAAGTATCATTTATTTCTGCCTCACTGGTCAGACATATTTTGGGCATATGAGTCAGCACAGTGTGAGCAGAGCATTTGGGCTAGACTTTATCAGAATTTATGTAAAAATTTCAGAGTGACTGCAGCTGTCCTCACTAGTAATTTAAGGCTGTGGTAAGAGCAGAGATAAGGAGGTGGGAACACTGCACTTACTTGGTGACTGGGACAGCTCTGATTAGGCAATATTTGTGTTCCAACCTCCTCTGACAGGCCCTTTTTGGGTTTGTTTGTTTTTTTTTTGTATCAAGACTTAATTGCTCAGATTGGCCCAGACCCATGTGTTCTCAACTCTGAAATACCTGACAAAAATCTCAGCCTGTCAGAGCATTCTTCTACATCAGATCAGTTTCTCAGGGCATTTTCTGGCTGGGAGAAGGTGGTGTTGGTGATTCATTTTGATTCATCAGTCATTGACTAAGTGTATTTTGTGTGTTTGATATGTGGTTCTTACCAAAGAGATGGTAAAGATCAGGATGTACTTGTGTCCTAGGGAAGGTCTCATATGATGGCAAAGACAGGTATGGTCCCAACTTTCACAGTGCAAAGTGGAATGTGATTGCTTCAGAAAAAGCACAGGGATTCAGAAGCATAGAGGAGAGTGAAGTTTTAGGAAAGGCTCTCACATTTGCCTTTATTGAGGGTAATATTAGAGTAATTATTAAGATTTTGAGGGGTCTAGCATTTAGCAGGCACTTGAAAAATTTAGCAGACTCTCAGAATTTCCTAGATAGTTGAATGAAAAAAGGTGCCAACTCTGCACAAAAAAGTATGGCATGAGGATACAGAGATAGGATAGAGAAGAGATTTGATGAGAGGGAACCACACAGAAGCACAATGAATAGTAACAAAGTTGGCTGCACTGGAGCAAAGATAAATGGATAGTGCATTGTCAAAACCCAGAACTCATGTGTTAAAAAAAAAAAAAAGCTGTATTTCAACAGTCTAAAAACAAGTTTAAGAGCACTTACAAACCTTCAGAAAATAAATGGAGACAAATACCATTATAATGTGGAAGTTAGTTAATGTAAGTAATATAGATATAATATTAAAACTTAACATGCTATAATTGACATAATATGATATGAAGCCAAGATTTTCAATGAAGTCTTCTAAGTTTACCTTTTCAGTGCCTTCTACCTTTTGTAGGCATAGCCCAATGGGGACTAAGGGTAATATGGCATTTCATTAGGGTACCTGCACACTAAAATAGGGGTAATTGAAGAGGGTTTTTTGAAGAGACTATTTATGAGCTTGTGGGAAAGGTTAGGGAAAACTGACAAGGGATGGTGAAGCCCATGGGGTTATTAACATTTGGTGACTAACGTTAGAGCTGTCTGTCAAGGGGGTGGATTGATTAGAAAGAGCTGTGGCTATAGTTGAGGGAAGGAGGATGGAAGTTGTGGTTTTCTGTAGAGGAACAAAGTCATTGCCAACTTGTAAGCCAGGGGCACATGGAGGAAATACAATGCCCTAATCCCTCTCTCCTCCCAGTTTCCTGTTAGTGTCACCAACTGGGCAAATGTCTTCTCCTACAGGACAAGGAAGCCCATACTATAATCCATACAGATTAGCCTCTTGGAGCACAGAACAGAGCAAATCTAGCCAGCCCAGGAAAGATCAAAACTTATTTGCTCTTGGAATCTTGGGAGGTACCATTTAATTTACCCTATGAAACTATTAATTATCTTGGCATTCTGGAGTGAATTTATGAATAACTCAATAGAGTTTACAGGGATGAACTACCCTACAATTAAATTAAATAGGTTTTCAATAATATAAAATTATCTTCAATTTGTAGCTAATTTAATCTCTGTTCTCCTAAACAATCATATTCCATAAAGTCAGGGCTCTCATTATTTTCTCAAGCATATTTGACACATGTATGTACAATATTAATAATCAGGTGGTAAATACCAGATGCTGTGGATGCTTCCAAAACAGCCTTGCTAAGACATTGCAAATTATTTGTATTTTTCATTCAAAAATAACATTTACATATCGAAAACCCCCAAATCCCATATTTCAAGCTCCTAGGAAGTAAAAATCCACCTATCTTTAATTACAAGACAGGTTGTAAATAAAGCTCCTCCAAGAGAAATATATTCAGATGCATGCTTGTGAGGTTAGTAGAATATGCCAGATAAAGGGATGGTTGTTTTATGTTACAGAAATGTTTTCTAACAGAACAAAGGAATGGAGAAGGGTTGGTAAGTCTTTGAGGAAGTGTTACTCATCTCTGAGGCCTCTAGCTAGGATGTGAAGAGAGAGTCAGACAGTTAAAAAAATATTCTCTCCCTCAGAGCAATGAAACCCAGTTCCTTTTAAATATCAATGTATTAGGGGTAAATATTCAACAACAAACGCTATTGTATAAGAAATGTCATACACTTGTCTTCAAAATAAAATATTACTTTGAACTTTTAAGTTGCTGTGTTAATAGAACATTCACTATTAATCATATTGCTATGCTTTCTGTGCATCATGCCCCCACAGTCCTCATTTTGAGCGTTTGTCCTTCTCAGACCCCATTACCAACCACCTCTCCATCTAGTTGCCAGGGAAGGAAACACAGACCCAGTACTTGTGAAATTACTAGCTTCCATTCCCTTCCATGTACCAGAATCTATGAAAGGTATTAATCTCTCTCCCCTCCTTCATAGCATAAGCTTAGTGAGTTTAGAATTTTTTTTTTTTTTAATGTGGGGAGGCTGCCTTTCAGAAGCTTACAGGTAGAGAGTCCTGCTAAATGGAGCAGAAACTAGTGATGATAAAAATACTAAAGAAAACAACTCAAATTAACTCTTGTTTTTCCCAGTCTCTCAATTCAGAAAGAGCAAACCCAGAATAATACCAATAAAAATTATCATACCATACTGGATTTCTCCAAACCCTCCAATGACAGTGAACCCTGGTGAATATGACTCTCTCTGAGAAACATTGGTTTAGGAGGCATCATGCTAAGCTCTGCAGCTACAGAGAGAACTCAGACCTGCTCTCTATGAGTTTACAGTCTCAGAAACAGCAGCCATGTCCATAACTGCAAGAGCTGGGGAAAATACCATAATGGAGGAAGGTATGGAAAGAATGGAGAACCATCGGGAGCTGTCTGTTGAGGAGCAGCAGAGAAGGAGGATGTAATATTTGCATTAAGTACAATGTCAGTGGCCAATACAGATTGACTCAGCAAGCATTGGGAGGCAGCGTTGCTCAAAGCAGAAGGGACAGTCTAAGTAGCTGTCAAATAAGAGAGCCTAGTATGTTAGTGAACAAGAAAGAGTCACTGGTTTCCATGTGGCAGACTCCAAGGCAGATTTTCATGTAGGAAATTTGTTGGGGAGTATTCAACAAAGGAATAATTTTTCCGAAGTAGGAGTGAACAGGAAGAAAAAGCTAATCTCAACAGAGCCAGGCTAATCTCAACAGAACCTTAGGGAGCCCCACAGCTGGACAGCCCCTGCAGAGGGAATCTCAAAATTGAGGCAAGGGAGGCTGGTCTTTGCAGGTATTAAAAGGTCAACCATAGGATGTGGCTGCTTTTGGAGAAGGAGCATAATCTTGGCAGAGGAAGTTCCCTCTGGCTGAGTGGGATTCCTGAGCTCTTGGCAAGCAATGTTCCTGGAGGTGGGGGAATGAGGGCCTCCATACTGCAGGAGGGGCTGTGGGTAGTGCACCATTACCTCCACAGTCTAGCACTGCTATGGCAGGTCTGCTGTGGCAAGAAAGGATGGTGTATTATGTAGGGAACACTAGGCTACAGTGTGGCAACAAAACCCTCTAAATCACATAGCATGATAAAGCTTTCTTTTGTCTTCTTTGAGTGTTAGGAACTCAACTTGTGGGAACTTAGGGATTCAGTCTTCCACAGTTGCAGTGAAAGGGAAAGAGGCAGAAAAGAGAATGACAATGATGATGGCCTGGCTTGTACACTGAGTACCCAGCTTCCTCCTACTTCCCACTGATAAGAGCCAGTCACACGGACTAACTTAATTGTAAGAGAGAAGAGAAGTCAGACTCAGGGATGCTCACAACAGTATTCAGTAGAGGTCAGGATCACTGGGTAGCAAACACTTGCTACTATCTAATATTGAACACAATAACTCAGGATTTTTCAGTGGTTTATCAAAATGAATATTTAATAACCATTCAGATTTGTGTTTTCTTCAGCAACACTAAGAGTTGTTCTAAAGTTGTAGAAATCTTTCTAAAAAGTTCATCAAGCACCATATGAAGTATTTATAGCAAATCCATATTTTTAAGCTATCACCAAAGCTCCCTTCCTAGCTAGTTGTTCAGTATTTATGTGAGAAATATTTATAAAACCTAGAAAAACAGAAAGTCAGGAGACATCCTGGGGAGGGGTTTGGCGTTTCATCCACAGACGTGCAAGTCTTTCCAAAGGCTCTGAATTGTTTTGGGGGCAATGGGAAGCCTCAGAAGGCTTAAGCAGGATGGTAACCAGACACATCCAATATGGAATATGCTCATGTAAATAGGCAGCACATGGTAATTATCCAGACAATCATGCAATCACCATGTGTCAGAAATTTATTTGTGGCTTAAATCAAGATATCAGATATGCTGCTATTTATAACAATTCAATGTAATCCAAAGGAGAATTCCTAGTGCATAATCCTCTTACTGGAGGTACTTCCAGAATTAGATTTGATCAAATGTAGCCACCTCCTTTCAAAAGACAACTTCAAAAACATCGTCCTGGCTTGAAGTCCTCCTAACTCCCTGCTCCCTTCATCAGCACACAGAGCTGGTGTGTAACCCACTTTTAGGACAGCTTTTAGGAATCTCTTGTCCTACTGTAACCCAGGGACTACAAAGCTGTTCCAACAGGGACTTGATGGCAAAGGAGAGGCAGGATGAACCTGAGCCCTGACAGGAGGTAGTCATGACTCCGGAGCTGTGGCAGAGAAAAAGGCCTCAGGATCTGCTGCTTCCTGCTGGTTAGACTTAGCTGAAAGTGAACATCTAACAAAAAACCTTTCCATAACTTTCTCCTCCTTCCTCCTGCTCTTAGAACGGTCTGACTACGGACAGCACTTCTTTGCTCATAGCTGTATCTCCGTGCTAAGAGCTGAGCTCTACCTTATTGTTAGTCAACTTTGCATCATTGTGATCAGAATACCTGACAAGTATAATTTATAGGAGAAAGTTTACTTTGGCTTGGAGTTTCAGAGATTCAGTTCAAAGTCAGCTGACAGTATTGCTTTGGACAATGAGATGAGGCAGAATATTCTAGCATCATGATGGGAGGGTATGGTAGAGGAAAGCTGCTTAGCTCAGAGAAGGCAGAAAATAGAAATGGAGGCAGGCAGGGGTGGGGGAGAGAAAGAAGGAGGAGGAGGAGAGGAGCCAGGAACAAGATATACTCCAAGGCCATGTCCCTAGTGGCCTACTTTCTTCAATCACATCTACCTACATATAGTTACCACCAGTAGTCCATTCAAATTAATTAATCTACCCAATGGATTAATCCACTCATGAGGTCAAAGTTTTCATAATCTAATTATTTCACTTCTTTTTATGAAAGATCCAATGTGTACATGTCACAGGTGCCACTGCATTAGCTCTTTGTTCTCTATGGGGGATCACAACTATTTGTCAGAAGTATAGGAGTGAGACTCAGGCTTGCCCCTTAACTGATTGTGGGACATAATTTAGTGGATTATTTAATGTTTTGGGCCTTCAGCTTCCTTATGTAAAAGTTGAAGAGGCTGGCTATTCTCTAGTCTCCTTCTAGCTCAAGTTCATAAACCCACCAATTCAGGTTTTTAGTGAGATTGTGCTGCTTTGCTGCCTACAGTATCAAGGAGATCCGCACTTGAACTCCAACTCTGCTTCTCACCAACTGCTTCTCACCAACTTCTCACCAACTGATCTAGAAAAGTCATTTACCCTTCCTAAGGGAAAGCAACTTCAATTTTGCAACTTCTTGTTGAGGAAGACATATATAATCTTCATTTTACATAAATATATCTATAATTTACATTTATCTATATCTATATATCTACATCTCTCTCTATCTATCTATCTAAATCTCAAGCACATAGCAGACATGGAACAAACATGTATTTAATGTATAAGATTAAAAGTAATAGTATAAAAATTCTAGAATTCTATAAGACTGGAAGGTCTAATGCAAATAACAGTGTTGGTAAGATTAGCTTCTGGTTTTAGGCATGTATTATGGCCAAGCTTTGGGGTTGACATGGAATGAAAGGCACATGCATTTGTTGAGAAAACAGACAATTAAACAGATGGGTATAACCAATTAGGATGAAAATGCAACAGATCATTTTTTATTTGGGTTGCTTTCTTCTAAGAGGCAACAACATAAGGAAAAAGAGAAAATAGTTCAGAAAAGTAGGAACTGTTGCACAGAGAGAAGCCTGCAAAAGATTCTTTTAGATACTCAAAAAACAGACTTAGTAAGGTCTACCCTGGCCTACACCTATGCCACCCATGGATTTGCAAGTGCCAGAGTGTGTGCACTTGTATATGCATGTGTGTGTGCTTGTGCATGCATGCCCCTTTCCAGCAAACCTTCACAGCCTTCACAGGCCTGCTCACACACTCAGACAGTAATAGCATCAGCATCTGTCATCTTTTCACACCAAGAGCAATAGAGCACACTGATGTAAAAAGAAAACACATCCCTCAATCAGCTCTGGGTAAAGGGTAGATGCCAAATAACTATATTTCTAAAATTGGAAATACCGTGTGCATCTTCCAAGTGATGCTGGTAAAAGGTTCACTCACTCATAAATACAGGGATGCAGCTGGCACTAAGGGGTGGATTTTCTCAGCAAGGGGCCCCTTAATGGCAGCTGCCTGCCAGAAAAAAAGCATGTGAGGCACTGAGTTAATTTAGCCTTGAATACCCTCCCCCTACCCCCAGGTTGGGTCCAGCCTTGGAATAGAATTGTGGGCTAAAAGGCAGAGACCATACACAGCTTCCACATACAGAGGGTTTGGGCATTGTAACCCAATTTTGAGACTAAAGAAGATTATATAAAGGATCATAGATGATCATGATCCTTCCTACTCTTTTTCTTTGAAGTGGAAAAATTTGTGAATCTCTTGCTTTGGGGATTTTTATACGACTGAATATTTTTTGAGATATTAATTTATGTGTTTGGGCTTGCAGAGTCTGATTTTGTTTTCGGGTTGCCCATTCATGCAGACTATTCGCTCTGTGCTTCATAGGTACAGATAACTGGCAGGCATGAAAACAAAAGTCACTGGCAAGGATGTCTGGTATTTACTTTGTAAGGCTTCGTGGAGATCCTAAGAGTTTTGGAAGAGGGGGTGAAAGGTATTCAGTAGTAGAGGCAAAGTGACCTGAAGAATCAGAAGGTAGAGAGGCTCAGCTTTGCTCTCCTCTTCAGTCCACAAAGTCTTGGGCTGCAGCAGGAAAAGAGCAATAGAGAACAGGCATCTGGCAGCAGTGAGAGTCAGTCTGGCTTCCAGAAGCATCCCGGTGATGAACCAAAACCCTGAAAGGAGTGCTATCTAGGGTATATTGGCAGGTGGCACACAGTTGATGTTACCCAATGTTCCAGGCAAACAGAGGCAATTGACATCTCCAGTGCCTAGGACCAAATACAAAAGGCACCTACCTACCATCTTAACAATCCAACCGATTTCAGGAGTCATGGCTTGCCCTGAGGATGACTGAGGTCACATTTTGCAATAGGCCTGAGAAGAAGAAGGTCCTATAATTAAAATTGGGCTGACATCTATAAAATAAGGAGATGTGATTTTTTTTCAAATGTTTACCTGAGTTTGTGAGCTGGCATTCCTACCTCTTACATGTAGATGACTAACATTTCTCAGAACAGATGTTGGTCTTTATTATCTGTTTTGAGTCTGTTCTAGGAAACTATGGTGCTGCCATCTCACACCCAAAGAGGAAGCTCCCATAGGAGTTGCCAGCACTGTGCACGGACCATGAGGGTGATGTGATTGCCTCTTTGGTGGGCAAAGCACTGCTTCTTCCCCTGCACACAATATTTGTAGTCAATTAGAACCACAAATTCTGAGGACACAATAAATCCCCACCTGGCATCATCTCATCTGATTTTTTTAGTTTCTCTCTCCTTTGGTTTATATCTCTGGTTCCTGCCACCAACAAGGGGTTGCAGGAATGCATCGTAAGGTAGGCTCAGCATATGGGGATTGCTATCTCTAGACTCCAGGGTTCAGGAAACAAACTGTATGTCTAAAGCCTTCTTCCCTCCTTCACTCCCTTCTTTCTCTCTTCCATCTCTACTTATTCTCTCCCTCTCCTTCTGCTTTTCCTAATACCTCTCATACTCATTCCATGCTTGCAATACATCATGTTCTACGTTGGTACCAGCAACATGATGATGAGCAAAATGGTCTTTTTTAGAGTCTCTATTTGAATGGGAAAATATAGGTGAGTGAATAGGCAATTCCTATAAATCATGAATTTTCATATAAAGCATCTAAAGCTAAGACTCATAGAAAGGACAGCAAATTTGTTCATGGGAATTTGGAATCAGAAAAGACTTCCTAGAGGAAATATTTACTAAATAAATGTTAGCCAGATGTAATGAGTTGGAGATAGGAAAGGAGTATTGAGAGACAGAAAATGTTAGATGTGGGGACAGAAGGGTAGGATGGAGTTAGAATGAGTATATTATTTTTAACAAATGCATAATGCTTTCTATGCCCAGCCCTATGGAATGGATACTATTCTCTATATTTTAACAAAGAAAACTGAGGCACATGGAAGTTAAAAGCCTCATCCAAGATGTTTAGAGTGGCTTTCCTCATATTAGGTGATTGACTGTGCTATGTTGGGTCAGGCCAGCCAAAATTCCGAATAGCAGGAAACTGAAACCAAGATGTTGCCCCTGTAGAGAATCTGGATGCTCTGACTCAGATCACTGAATACTGCTCTATTCCATAGTCCTGGGCCAAACTAGAGTCAATTCTTCTTAAAATTCACTTTTGCTCCAAGAATTTTTTTATTTTCTTGAAACTGTATTTATGTAAACCATTTGCTGAGCAGGCTTTTTCAATGAGAGAGTTAAAAGGGTAATGGCAGTAAAGCTTCTACCTAATTTACCATCCATTTTTAGTTAATAGGTTCCAACCCAAACTAGTCCTTAATGGTTGAAGATATATCATGATCCTCTCATGAGTTAATCAAAGCATGTAGTTGGGAAAATCATCAATTCAAAAATCTTTTATGTTTAAAATTCAACCAATCCAACGTTTACCCACTTTATTTTACTGCTTTTGTTTCTCTGTCATTTATTTGGCTTACCTGACAAAGGTAGATGAAATGAAGATATATCTAAGAATAAAATTCCACAAATAATATTTAGTTAACTTTTAAATTTTATGACCATATGACCTCTTGAATTTTAGAATTAATATACTAGTAAGGAAGATCATGTTTAGCAAAATTTGCATGGAAATAAGATATACTATGTACTTCCTACCCCTCTCAACCATTTATAGGAGACAGTTTTAATTTTTGAATAATAATTGAAGTGTCAGAAGGTGACTGAGAATTATAAGCCTCAGATCCCCTTTGATGTGATGATAAGCACTTATTCTTGCACTGTCATTTGCCTAGCATTACAGAGTGCCAATTCTGTGCCAGTCCCAAAGTGTGCTTGACGTGACATTAGCTGACTAATAAGCACACAAACACAAACACACAAACACGTAAGCTGTAAAACAGATATGTGTGTGAAGTACTTATTTGCAAGAAAGAGTTGGCAGTGATTTTTCAGACAAGCAAAATTTCAGACTGGCCCTTGAAAGAGAAGAAAATGTAGCAGAATATTCCAGGCAAAGGAAACATGAAAAGTCATGGAGGTATAGTAGACAAGTAATAGGAAAATGGATATTTAGAAACTGAAGGAAACAGCTTCTAAAATGCCCCCCCTCTGCCCAATGATCTTCCTCTTTGATATTCATGCCCTCGGTTTATATCTTCCAATGCTGAAGCAAATTTATCCTATGCAATCAGTAGAATACTATAGAAGTGATAGTATGTGGTGGACAAGCCTCATCATAAAAGACATTGTCTCTCCTACCTTGGTCTTTTGGATTGCTCGCTGTCAGAAAAGTCAGTAGCCATAGTGTGAGGAACCCGTGGAGAGGTCCATGTGGAGGAACTAAAGCCTTCCACCATCAGCCAACACCAATTTGCCAGCCATGGGTGGGAGCCACCATGGAGCAAGTAGATTCTTAGCCTCAGTCAAAGCTTCCATAATTGAAGTCCCTGCTAACCTCTGATTGCAATCTTGTAAGACACTTTGAGCCAGAATTCATGAGCCACAGTGCTCCTGAATCCTTGACATACAAAAAACACAAAAATCTTAAATTATTATTATTGTTGTTTTAAACAACAGCTTTAGAATGACCTGTTGTACAATAATACAGAGCCAACGGAGGAAAGCACTTAGGTCTTTTTTTTTTTTTTTTTTTTGACCTCATCATTAGTTCTGTGCCCTTCTCTTCCATTGACTGATTCCACATGCTAGTGCCACTGACTGTAATAGTTGACTTTATGCTTCAATTTGACTGCACCATCAGGTACCCAGAATAAATATTATTTGGGAGTGTATCTGTGAGGATGTTTCTGGAAGAGATTAGCGGTTGAATCCATGGACTCAGGTGATTTGTTATCCCCAGTGTGGATGTGTTGAGACTCTGGTAAACCAAAGAGCACAGGAAGTCTTTGCTTTCCTTGACTTCCTGCTTGAACTGGGACTTCAGTCTTTCCTTGGCCTTGAAACCCTATTAGAGTTCCCAACTCATAGGCCAATGAAGCGTGGCATAAGAGATATGCAGGGGCAAGCTCTGAACATACTTGAAGCTATTCCCTCTTTTTTCCTTTCCCCAGGCCAGTCTGCTTCCCAGAGCTCATGGCTTAGCTTCCCTGAAAAGCACTCCTGATATCTACAAGGCTTGTGTCCTCTCTTATATTTTTGAATTCTGTGTGTGAGATTCCATGGTGCTACTTTGCTCTCAATAAGCCCTTCCTCTCCTTGAGGATGAGATGCTGTGGCCCACCAGTTCTTTAATAGACTGTTGTTTTATAAGTAGGAGGAGCAACATCTGAATCATAGTCTGGCCATTGTTGACTTCTTCCTATGCCCCACACTACACTACCCATCACAAGGCATATATTCCCATAAACAGGAATTGCCTGGGTTATGTCTGAGCTCATCAAAATTTGGGGTAAGCCCACCTCCATTCTACCTGGTTTCCTTGCTTGCCCACCTACAAATCCAGGTATTTCCTTCCCTTGCTGCATACCTCTGTTCTGGTGCACCAGCTTGCCCTGTACTGGCACTCCACAGGGTACAATATCATGCCTTCTAGAGTTCATAGGGAATTAAGGCTGGATTTAAGGTTTGGTTATTACTGCCTTACTTCACCATCTAAGGAGGGATTTATCAAGATATATTTGGTTGAAAGATGAGCAAGAACAGTTGTCAGAAACCCTCAGATCCCCACTATGGAACCAGGTTCCTTAGGGGCAGATGTCCTCTGCTTCCAGGAGGTTAGTTATAGAATTCAAAAGCACTTGAATTCTACAGTGGGTCAAGTTGAAGTAGGACAGAAGAAGCTGGACACCAGAGGAATTTTCAAGAAGCAGGTTTAATGACTATAGGATCCATAGTGGGACTTGAGCCTAAAATTTCCTCCTCTGAACTGAACTAAATGTCTAGAAATTCTTTGAATTTTATGCGTAGTGTTGGGGTTGGGGAGCTTGGAGGTTCATATGACAAGTGCTTTTCATTCCATCCTCTAGACCAGACAGAGGTTTCACACTTTTTTTTCCCTCCAAACCTGACATTTACAAAAAGAGGAAACTACCCACCACAATGCTCTTCTGCAGAGGTTTTTGCTGATAGCTGATATCCTTGTCTGACAAGATGAGGAGCTTCTATGTTACAAATATGTGGAGATTTCTGCTTAATTATGGTAAGGGTCTGCTGGGTGTGTGGGGGGGGGTCTCTGTCCTACTAGAATGGATCACAATTTCCATGTGTACTATTAAGATATCCAAACTAAAAGTAAAAGCCACATTAAAACACTATCATGGAAACATAACTTCAAGACCAGTTTCCTAGTATATTTTGAAAGCCATGTTGTGCTTTTCCCACCAAGCCCTGCAAACCTTTCCTGGAGAATCTACTGTTCTAATCCTTTTTAACTCCTTCAAGCCAATGAACATTCTAGTTTCATACTATCCAGAATCCATGCATCTTTCAACCTAGATAGTCTTTGTTTTCACCATGACCCAGCTCAAAAGACATTTTTATGAAACTGTCACTACTGAGTTTTTATTTTTTTCCTTGGAGCTTTCAGAGACATTTGTATTTCAATAATCATGCGTTTTAGACTTTATTTGAATTCATTTTAGTACAGGATTATAATTTTAAGGGTGTTAATTTATCAAGGAGGAAGGGCTTCATGCTTTATTCCATTTTGTAACTACAGAAGTTAGCAAGTACCCAAGAACCTACTAGAGGTTATTTCAAAATGGAAGTTAGGGTAGCTCTGTATGGAGGCCTTGGAGCTGAACTTGGTGTGTGTGGGGGTGATGGGTGGGAGAGTGGGAGGAGCCTAACTGGTGGGGAGCCTGGGCCATACCAGGATCTAGACCCAGGACATTGGGCAGGAGACTCCTGGCAGCTGCTTTCGGACAGCCCAGGGATGGGCAGTTTTGTTTTTACCCATGCAGGGTGCAGAGTCCAAGCACTGTAAGATGTCCACTAGGAAAACCTTGCCAACCAAGAATGAAGGAGAGATTGAAAATGCACACTATTTATTGAATAAGCTTTTTTGGGTCTTTAAAAAGAAAGTTAAAAAATCTTAGAAGAATTCATATTTTATATTGGATCAAGGAAGACTTTATGGATTTTAGTTTGAGGATTATTTGCATCTTTATGTCAATCAGTTTATACATGACAGTAGAATGTATATATACATGGAGTATAACTTCCCATTCTTATGGTTGTATATGATGTGGAGTTACACTGGTGGTATGTTCATTTATGAACATAGGAAAGTTATGTCCAATTCATTATACTGCCTTTCCCATTCTCTTTCTCATTCCTCCTCCCTTCCTCCCATTCCTCAATGTCCAATTTGGTGATACCCACCCCCCATTGTGAGTTAGCATCTGCATATCAGAGAGAACATTTGGCCTTTGGGACTTGGGGATTGGCTTATTTCACTATTAGAAGTAGTGGGAGAAGACAGAATGGAAAGAGTTGGTCTAATTTTTCCTGGGTTGTTTCCTAGCCTCTAGTTCCATCCATTTACAAGCAAATGCCATAATTTCATTCTTCTTTAAGGCTGAGTAACATTCCATTGTGCATGTATACCCTGTTTTCTTTATCATTCACCTATTGAGGGCATCTATACCCTCAAAATATACTTTGAAAGCCAGGTTATATACCCATAGCTTAGCAATTGTAAATTGAGCTGCTATGAACATTAATGTGGCCATGTCACTATAGTATGCCGATTTTAAGTCCATTGGGGATATGCTGAGGAGTGGTTAAGATGGATCAAAAGGTGATTCCATACCAACTGTTCTAAGGAATCTCCATACTGCTTTCCAGAGTGGTTGCATCAATTTGCAGTGTATGACTGTACCTTTTCCCCCACACCCTTACAACATTTTTTGTTACTTGTATTCTTGATAATTGCCATTATGACTGAAGTGAGATTAAATCTCAGTGTAGTTTTAATTTGAATTTCTCTAATTGCTAGAGATGTTGAACATCTTTTTCATGTATTTGTTGACTGTATTTCTTCTGTGAAATATCTGTTTAATTCCTTTGCACATTTATTGATTGGGCTATTATTATTATTATTATTATTATTATTATTAGTGTTTTGAGTTCTTTATATATCCTGGAGATTAATGCTCTATCTGAGGTGCAGATGGCAAAGATTTTCTCCCATTCTGTAGGCTCTCTCTTCATTTTGTTGATTGTTTCCTTTGCTGTGAAAAATCTTTTTAGTTGGATACAATCCCATTTATTAATTATTGATTTTACTTCTTGCACTTTAGGAGTCTTATTGAGGAATTTGATTCTTAAGTCAACATGATGGAGACTTGGGCCTACTTTTTCTTCTATTAGGCACAGGGCCTCTGGTCAAATGCCCAGGTCCTGGATCCACTTAGAGTGTATATAACCATTCTTTATGTGATCAGTACCTTTATGACTGCATTGCCTGCATAGCAGAGTGAGAATCTTAGAAATGAGTAGACCCAAATCACTCCTCATTTACATTTTGCTCTTAGACTTACCCAGAAGGATAATTTTAAACTGGGCAAGCATCTTTTGTTGTGGAAGGCATTCGAAGCTATTTTTGATAACATTCTTTTCACATTCTTTCTCCAACTCTTTCCTGGTTTCCTCTTTTCTTGCCTAGCCCTTACTAAGCCTGCCAGTGGTACCTAGATGCATTTATTAACTCTGGTAGTTGAGTAGATTTGGGAGTTTATTTTTTTCTGTTAAATTCATCACAAGACATTGAAGATATTCAATGACAAAGAACCATGTACACCTCACAAGGAGAAGTCAACTCCTGCACTGGGCTCTGTGGAGCAAGGTGTAGAAACCCTATAGCTTCCTGTGTGGATGAGCAGCCTCACCTTGGAAAGTATGGACTGTTGAAAATGATCAGCAAGGGAAACTTTGCAAAAGTAAAATTGGCATAACACATCCTTACAGGCAGAGAGGCTACAATAAAAATAATTGACAAAACTCAGTTGAATCCAACAAGTCTACAAAAGCTCTTCAGAGAAGTAAGAATAATGAAGATTTTAAATCACCCAAACATAGTGAAGTTGTTTGAAGTCACTAAAAAAAAAAAAACACTCTACTTAATCAACATGAAGTATGCAAGTGGAGGTGAATTTTTTTGACTATGTGATTGCGCACAGAAGAATGAAGAAAAAAAGAAGCAAGAGCTAAATTTAGACAAATCGTGTCTGCAGTACAGTATTGCCATCAAAAGCGATTGTTCACAGAGACCTCAAGGCAGAAAATCTGTTGTTAGATGCAGATATGAACATTAAAATAGCAGATTTTTGTTTTAGCAATGAGTTTACTTTGGTCACTAAACTAGATACATTTTGTGGGAGTCCTCCATATGCAGCCCAAGAATTCTCCCAGAGCTAGAAGTACCATGAGCTGGACATGGATGAGTGGAGTCTTGGCATTATTCTGTACACTCTAGTCAAAGGGTTGCTTCCCTTTATGGGGGCAGAATCTTGGAAGGAACTTAGAGAGTTTTGAGGGAAATACAGAATCCCTTTCTACATATCCACAGGCTATGAAAAGCTGCTCAAATGCTTTCTGGTGCTAAACCCAATTAAGCTAGGTATTCCAGAGCAAATCATGAAGGATGGGTGGCTCAACGCAGGGCATGAGGAAGATGAACTTGAACCCTTTGTTGAACCAGAGCTGGACTAGAAAAGAATAGATATTATGGTAGGAGTGGGATATTCACAGGAAAAAATTCAAGAATCTCTCAGTAAAATGAAATATGATGAAATCACAGCTACATAATTATTGCTGGGGAGAAAATCTGCAGAGCTGAACACTAGTGACTCCAATTCTAACAGCAATTTTTCACTTGCTAAGGTAAGGCCAAGCAGTGACCTCAGCAACAGCACCAGGCAGTCTCCTCCCCACAAAGTGCAGAGAAGCTTTTCTTCAATCCAGAAGCAGAGAGCCTACAGTGACCATGCTGGACCAGCTATTCCTTCACTTGGGGCATATCCAAAGAGGAGTAAGATAAGCATTGCTGTTAGTGACCTCAAAGAAGATGGAATTCCCTCCTAGAAATGAGGTGGCAGTGCGGTGGGAGGAGAGGCAATTGCTCAAGCCAGTTCAATGCTTGGGAAGGCAAGTAACCCCAACAAAGTGGACATTCCTAAATGCAAGAAAAGCCCTGCTGTCCCCAGCAGTAGCACAGCATCTTTAGGGATGACACAGCAGAATTTTTCGTGAGAGAATCATAGTGGGCAGACATTCAGTGATCCAGAATGGCATGGAGAACAGCACCATTCCTTATCAGAGAATCACAATTGCTTCAACCCACAGTATGGACTGTTGAAAATGGTCAGCAAGGGGAACTTTGCAGTGCCACCACCCAGGACCAAATCCGCTTCCCCCATAGGCACTGCCAGTCTTAGCACTCCACCGCCAGCCCCGGGAACTGGCGAACTGCAAGATACAAGGCCCTCCTTCCTTGCCCAGCCTGGCCCAGGAAGCTATGCCATTGTCCCAGACTCCAAGTAGAGGCTCCACTAATCTTTTTTAGTAAATTAACTTCAAAACTCACAAGAAGGCTTCCAACCAAGTATGAGACGAACAGGATCTATAAGGGCTCAAGTCACAATGCTGCTGATCAAAAGGATCTCTGCCCTTCACCTGGAACATGAAAACCACTAGTTCCATGGACCCCAATGACATGTTGCAGGAAATCCGCAAAGTGCTAGGTGCCAATAGCTGCAACTACAAGTGGAGGGAGCCCTTCCTGCTCTTCTGCGTCCATGGCACTCAGAGAACCTGGTGCAATGGGAGATGGAGGTGTTTGGGACTGTCTCTGCACTGAGTTCAGTCCAAGCGTCTATCAGAGACATCTATAGCTTTCAAAATTATTGCTTCCAGAATTGCCAATTTGCTAAAGCTGTAACCCAGTCATTACGGTGTAAATTAAGTAGCAATTTAAAGTGGTTTTCCTGAACACTGATGGATGTATAGAATAATATTAGGCAATATTGTTTGCATCTTCTAAATCATGGCAGTGAAGTCTGAGGACAAGCGCACGTCTGGGAGTGGAAGCTGGCCTTTTCTACTAATGAACTACGTTAAAGTCATGTGACCCTGGGGGTAAAAAAGAAAAAAAAAAGAAATACTCATTTGAGACATGGAAATTTCTAACAGTTCAGTGCTCCATAAGTGGCTTTCAGTTCAGAGGAAATCCATCCCTCCTAACAGGCTCTCCGTTTAATGTAGTGTGAACTACCATGTAATGATAGCTACCTGGGCAGTTAAATGCTTTTATAATTAAATCTTTATTGAATAAATTTCTTTATCTTTCCTAGGCAGTTTCCCACTGTGTGCTTAAACTTGTTGGAGTATTGTCATAGAAATGTGATTTGTGTTCTGTGGCAGGGGAAGATATAATTTTATTATATAAATAGGCATTGAATTGCCAAAAAAAAAAAAAAGATGTCAACACTGGCCAGGTTAAGTTAAACTAGTGCTGCTGTGCCTTTAGAGAGGCTATGTGGATTTTTCCTATGCCACACACTGCCTTTCCTCACAATCACTTGGCTTATTCAGTCCCCTGACCTTGGTATACATCATCCACCTCCCTTTTCCTGGCCAACCCCTGCTCATCCTTTAATACTTGACTCATCACCCTCAAATTTAGGAAGTTTTTCCTGACTTTTCCAGATTGTTTCAGATCTCTCTCCCACTGGAATTTCTGTAGAACCCCATCTCCTGTCCTAGAATATTATGTATAGCTACCTCCTTTGTGGAGGCTGTATTTCCAACACGGTCAAGAACAAGCAAATGTTTGTAGAATGAATGAGTAAAAGAATGAATGAGTGGATAATTCTCAGAGATGCCACCACTTGACCCTTACTGTTAAAATCTAGGATGACCTACTCCCTGGGAGGATCTTTAACTAATGCAATTTTATAAAGATCTGGCCCCAGATATCTCTGATTAGAAATTACAAAGGAAGTTGAAGATAAGTATAGGATTCCTTACAAAAATCTCAACCTGGCCTTTTGGGACTTACCTTCACAACTGTAGTCTTGAACTTAGGGTGAGGTGGCTAGAATGAAATCTGTCACAGGCTGACTGCACTGAATTGTAGTTCAATTATAATTTATGGATCATTTTGGTCTTCATGGGCCATTATCATAACTGAGTGTCTTGGCCTTATTATGGCACCTACGCTCATCCATCTTGCAAAAATGGACAGTCAGACACTAAGTGCCTGTGGAGAAAGCCATTCCCAAGCTGTGCAGGTTAGTGCTGATCTCTGATGATTTCCACATTATGTTTCTGGACTGACATTATAATTTGGTGTTCCCCATTTAGGGGAGTAATGACAACATAACCCATTATTGAATTTGCATAATTTTTAAACCCTCTCAGTTTCTTTCAAAATCTTTCTCACTTTCCTCTAAGACTGGAAAGAGTTTGTCTCTCTTACCTTTTCTTCATTATGATGGTTTTTCTCCCTTCAAAAATCTGATTGTGTTTTTTGAAGTTATTCATTTTTTAAAAAAATGCTTAAGAGAGCAAAACTGAGATTTATGGACCATCTAATAACTTACATAGATATTATATTTATTTAAAATCTCAGTTCTATATTCACAGTGGAAAATAATTTAATTAAGAAATAAAGGTCTCTGAGAGTTTTTTTTCTCTGTGTAAACATTAGCAGATGCTTTGAAATTAACATTCTGCAAGTGGACATATTTTGCTAAGTAACTTTGCCATTTAAAATGAATGAATTACTAGCCAGCATGGTGGCACACATGTAGTCTCAGCTACCTGATACTCAGGAGACTGAGGCAGGAGAATCACTTGAGCCCAGGAGTTGTAGGCCAAGTAGGGCAACAAAGTGAGACCCCCATTTCAACTAAATAAATAAATAAATAAATAAAAAGAAATACTGTTCTCTGACCAGTTAGAATGTTGTATTCTGGGATCTATCCACCTGAAGCACTTTGCAAACTTACTAAACATGTTCCAAGAAATCTTGTTGATTTGTAAGGGTCCAAGACTTACCTTAGAATAGCTCAGGTAAAGGAAGCTTTATTTTACTTGGTAGAGAACTCAGAACCATGGAACCTGATGGAAACAGGGAGTGGAACTCACTCCACTGCATAGCCCCACCCTCATGGCACCTGCTTCTCACATACCTGCTGAGCTCTTCCATCTTTACCATTTGGCATCTTCTTCCCCTGTTTTTCTTTACCTTGTGTGATACACATGCTTTTTGAATTGCTAGGTCTTCAACTCCACATCATGAGTTGGATTTGCCATCTTCTACTTCTAACTCGGGGTCACGGTTGCCAATATCCAAATTTACAAGAACTGAACCTGAGTCTCAAAGCCTGTCTTTCTGAGACACATCTCACAAGGGCTCTGCCTGTCCATGCTACTCTTTGGGTAAAATGTTCAGTGTTGCTTTAGTCAGCTGTGACTGTAGTGGGGATCCTGTGGTATGAACATGAACCTTTCATGACCTATTTCAGTCACTTTCAGGCAGAAAGTGACAAAGGGCATTTGCAAGAGGGTACAGCTGAAGTATGATTTTATCATTGGCATTTATTTAGGCTTGTAACAACTGTTCACTTGCACCCCTGTAGCTTTTCTGCATGAAATTAAGGATGGGTGCTGTCAGTCTTCACTCTGGATGACCTTCAAAGATTCAAGATTCTTTGCCTGAGTGGTCTCCAGAAATTCATCCAGGAAAAAAAATAAAAAAGAACTAGAACCACAGTGCTGACCTCCTACCAGTCCCATAACTTGCTTATGCAGTTCAAACAAGCATTAGCCAAAAGAGGATATGCTGTCACAAAAAGCCTTTCCAGGATGACCCTGGTTATGATTGACCTCAGAAACTGCTGTGTCAAAATTGGGGTGCTCTCTGTTTTCTGTGACTTCCTGCTTCCATCTCTGGCCTCTGTGCCACCGCACGTCAGCTTCTTTGTTCTCAAACTAGCTCACCCTTTGGGGAGCTTATGCTCAGAGCTCTAGCATAACTTTGTAAATTCACAATCAGAGATGAAAAAAGCTCTAAAAGATTCTGGGAAAAGATTCTAATTCATTCATGGTGGTCGCATATTGTAATCAGAGTTTTCCAGAAAAATAGAACCAGTAGGATGCACATATGTATCAGCATATAGAATGAGATTTATTTCAAGGAATTGGCTCATGCAGTTGTGGGGACTGGCAAGTCTGAGATGTGTAGGGCGGGCCCCGTAGGCTGGAAACTCAGGTGAGAGGTAATGCTGCAGTCTTAAGGCAGGATTTCTACTATTATAAATCTTAGATTTTGTAATTAAGGCCTTCTACTAATTGGATGAGACCCACCCATGTGATTGAGGATTATCTTTACTTAAAATCAACTGATTTTAGATATTAATCACATGTACAAAATATTTACAGAAACATATAGATTAGCATTTGATTAAATAATCAGATACTGTAGCCTAGCCAAATTGACACATAACACTAATCAAATATATCCATCCCATGTTTCAATGAATAGATCCATGAGGAATTGAGGATCGTTTGGAACAGGTAGAATTTTTTGTCTACCATATGCCGACATGTCAGGGACGTTTTAATAAGAATGATTAGTATAAAAATAGATATCTGCACACCTATAAGCCAATTCATTGGCCTATATGTGGTGCTGTGCTTTATATGTTCCCCTAAAAGTTCATGTGTTGGGAATTTAATACTCAAGTTCATATGTTAATGGTATTTGGATGTGAGACCTTTGGAGGCAGTTAGGATTAGATGGGATCATAAAAGTGGTATAAGAGGAAGAGAGACTCAAATTAGTATACTTGTTTTTTCTTGCCATGTGATGCCCTCTACCAAGTTATGTCTCAGCAAGAAGGCCCTCACCATGCTGTGAGCTAAACAAACCTTCATTCTTCATAAGTTATGAAGTCTCAGATATTTTATTATAGCAACAGAAAATGAACTAAGACACGGGTACATGATGTAGCTTAGATCTCTTTTCTTGTCATTTCTTGGACTCAGTCCTCATACTGTCATGTGGAAGGGAATGAGGAAGTAAGAATAGGAGGGTGCTTGCTTTACTCCACTTAAAGGTAGTATTATTTCAACTTGTATTTCTTAGTTTTTATCTTGCAATATTGAGAATACTTTGTTTCTTATAGTTCTGAAGAATGAGTGAAAAAGTTGCAAGAGAAATAACAAATTTATAATGTAAGGTATTTATTATCAATAGACAACACATATACTAACAATCCATAAAAATTAAACACTGTTTCCAAGTAGGGTTTGTGGTTCATGGTATCATCTCCATTTCATAGAATTGTGTATTGTTAATTCCCGTCAAATAACATAATTTGAATGCTATTGCATGAGAGATTATTCTGGGTCTGCATATTCGGTGGTGGTGAAACTTGTGGTTAAGATGCTGCTTTCAATGAGTTTGCTTTTAGTGGGTGAGAGGAGGGATGTGAAAGAAGGAGCCCACACATAAATGCCAAAGAGTGTTCATGTGATGATAAGTCTCCTGAAGAAACTAAAACAAAGAACGTGATAGAGTGTGGTCAGTGGGGGTTGTGCTGTCAGGCACACCCTCTCTGGGGTGATATTTGAAAGATGGTATATGAAGTAGGAAAGAGTGTCCCATGTAAAGATACGAGAAATCTGTGGTTGACCTCATGTCTCTATTGCTAAATGTGAATCTGTATATAAATAAACTTCTGATTTACTCACATTCATACTATATTCATATTTTACTCACAGTTTCTGCTTTCTTATATCTTTTTCTTACATGTCATCTAGATTCTCAGTTTTCCCATGAATATTTAGATTTAGCTCCCAGTGCTGCTGGTTCTCCCTGGGTTCATATCTTTGAAGTTCACCCTCCTAAAGAAGGTAACCTGATTGGCCTGTGTGCTGCTCTTCTCAGGTTCACTGCTGTCAGTCCAGTGAGCAGATGTAGAGAGAATACCAGGTTCAGTGGGCTGTGCATTCAGCAGGGAACTTGGGTGGAACTGTTTGATTTAGAAAGTGCTCTTGCAAAAGACCTATTAGAGATGAATGAGATATGAATTTCACATCTTGAAAGAAAGTCCACATTGCACCACGGTCAACACAGAGCCTCTTGAGTCCCTTTGCTGTTCTTGTGTCTTCTTTATATATTTCCATCCTGGCATCTTCTTCCCTTTTTACTTGTTTCTCTGCATATTTACCTCATTCTACTTGAAACAGAATCCTATAGGGTTTAAGTGACTTGCCCAGAGTCAGAGCCCTGAGTCTCTGACCCTCTCTGTTCCTTGCCTGTCATCCCACCCCACCAGTCAGTCAGCATCTGCACTGCCCTAAGGCAGAGATTCTCAGTTGGGAGCGGGGGTTTTGCTACCCAGGGGACATTTTTGGAATTTTTTTCCAATGCCTTTGATTGTCTTAACTTGAATGGGGATAAAACTAGAGGCATCCCATGGGTCAAGGTCAGGAATGCTGCTAAACATCCCATAGTACACTAGATGGCTACTGACAAGAAATAATCACCCAGTTGATAATATCAATAGTGCCCAATATCATCACTACACTAGAGGATGCCAGGCAATTAATGACCAAGATGCCTCACGATGACATTTGACCTCTCTTTTCCTTCTCTACTCCCTAAGTTATTAATAGCCACTGAAAAAAAATGATAACATTTGCTTGGTAGGTAGAGAAGAATCTTGACTTTTAATTTGATTCAGCAAAAGAAGCTCCACTTGACAGTGGAATCACAGTATGTCACTCCACAGTCAGCCATTATCTTCCTTATTTTTTCCTCATGGTATGAGTCAATAGCATCTCCATTAATATTTCAATAGCTATGCTATATATTTAATAAAATACATGCCCTTTAAAAGTCATAATGTCCCTTCTAGGACTTATATGTGATACCACATAATTTTTCTTGAAACTAGGATATGGCTTGGAGAATGATTTCAATTTGTTTTCCAGACACATTGACATAAATCACTGTTTCACTGACTTTGATCACCAGACCGTTGCTGGCCTGCAAATGCCTCCCAGCCTGAAAACTTTCTTACCATGGAATTTTTTTTGAAACAATGACCCTTGATAAGCAAAAATCTATTCTATTCCATGTTGAAGTTCTGATTTTTACTATACCAATAAAATAGATAATTGAACAAAGAAAATATAAGTTAAATACAGCTGTTCTTAGCCTAGGGTCTTCCAAAGCATAATCTGAGGTGAAAGTTTGTGAGTGATTTGTTGGAGCACGTGATTGCAGAGAGAAGAGGTAAAGTCAGGGGGTTCAATGGGAGTGGGGGGAATCTCACAGCAGCCTGCACCATAAGTTCCTCACCCAATGGGTAACTGATCCTTTGAAAGCCATGAGCCTTTGAGAAGCTTCTCAAAATGGATCTCTGAATCATCAGGCTGGGTAAGAAGGGAGGAAACACCTCTCTGTTAGCTGCCATCCTTCATGTTCAGGGTCACAATATAGTATGTCCACTTCTCAAGTTTAATTTGTAAGTGCTTGTTGTCCCAGAGATGCCCAATGTTAGAAGATGTTGGGTTACACCTGCAGGAAACTTGTGCAGAACTTGTTTCTATAGAGATAGCTGCAACAAGAGGTAAGGCCTAGGGTAAATGATGAAGTGAACAAGAAGTGTTTGAATCAAAGTTATTTAATGACTCAGTTAAATTTAGTTTAGTCTTCTTCCCCTCGTAGAATAGTATATAATGAACACATAGATGTCTGAGGTACATCCTGCACATCCATATCTACCTATATATTTATAGATACTCCTGTAAGTACAGGTAGATGTACACACATACACATGTATACATGTATGCATATAATTTGTAAGCATATAATTTAAATAAATGTTTATACACATGCTAAATACTCACATAGTATGTGATAACAATAAGAGCAATTTTCAGGACTTTTTTCGCCTGCATAAAAGGCATGGCTATTCTCATTTGGATGACTGTACTTCTTATTAGAGGTACAAAGTGACAAAGAGTGCCTTTCCAGTGTCTGTTAGTTTCTTGTTTTCTTTGGCTAAGATATTCAGTATTGACTCTTAAAGCTATTTAGACTTAGAACTTGAATACTTCTATTTAAATTCTATCTACACAGCATCATAATTTTATGATCCTGTGCACGTTGTTTAACCTTTCTGTGCTCCAACTTCCTCCTTCACAGCAAAATGGAGCTCTCATAAGGTTATTGTGGGTTGAACAACAACAAAAACAAAACTCACTTAGATTGGCACCTGGCACATAGTAGGAGCTCTAATTGCTTAATTATTAAAAGCTACTAGATGTTAGGTGTTATTATAATTTTTATGCATGCATGTCAAAACTGTATTAGAAGTAGTTGGAGAAGACAGAATGGAAAGAGTTGGACTAATTTTTCCTGGGTTGTTTCCTAATAGTAAAACATTTCCATTTGTATTTGGGGGGAGGTCAGTACCAGGGATTGAACCCAGGGGTGCTTAACCACTTAGCTATATCCCCATTCCACTTTGTTTGTTTTGTTTTAATTTTGAGACAGGTCTCAGTTGCTTATGGCAACACTAAGTTGCTGAGGCTGACTTTGAACTTGAAATTCTCCTGCCTCAGCCTCCATAGCTTCTGGGAGTATAGTCGTGTGCCATAGCACCAGGCTTTCCACGGTATTTTTTAAACTGAGAAAATACTGAGTTACAAGGCTTTGTTATTGTTTGTTTTAAAGCACTTTTCTTATCCTAAGTTTTAATCAGAGATAAACATGTACAGCATTTTAGATGCCATTTAGCATTTAATTTGAAAATTGCTGAGTCAGGCTGGAGTGCTATGGAATGGTTCAGATTCATTAAAACAAAAATTGAACAAATGTGAGAAGGAAGAACTTGACTTAAATGACTGCTGATAAGTGGAATGGGGGACACACTTGCAGCTATGGGGACAGCTTGTTCTGGGCAGAGCAAAGGAAAACCCTCAGATAAGACAATTTTTTTTCTGCATACCAACCACATGCTGAGTGCTTTGGTAGGACTGGATGTACAAAGCTGGGAAGGATTGCACATAAATCAAGGAAATCAAAGCCTAGTAACTCTGCTCCTTAGTCTGTATACCAAATGTGTGAACATGAACCAAATGGGAGAGCCCATTTTAGTTTTAAATAAAACAAGATAAATAGATCAATACATGTTTTGTCTAAGTGGTATCAGTGAAACTTGAGTTAAACTGATTACTTGATATAAAGGCTGTGATTTAAAGGCAGACTTTATGAGATTTTAGAATTATATCCTACAGAATTCAGTCAAAATTGTAGTTCCAATGAAACTCCAGGGTGAGACTGCCCAGAATAAGGGTAATCATTATTTCAATTCCTGTATTAGATCACTCCAAAGCTTAATCATTCACCATAAACACCTATTTTATCATTTTTCAGAGGGCTTGAATTCACTGGGTTCAACTAACTGGCCCTTGGGCTGCATGGCATATTGGTTCTGGCCATCTACTGATGAAATGAGCTAGAACCATACAAGATGCTCATTCACAGGACTGATGATTGCTCCTATAGATCAGCTGTGAGATCGCTGGGACTGATGACACTACACCTCCACATGGCCTTGGCTCCTCTTAGGGAGGCAGATGGATGTCAATGTAAGTGATATAGGAATGAGCATGGTAAGAAGAAGAGAGCTAAAACTACCAGCTCTCTTAGGTCCTGGGTTCAAAAGACCCACGAAGTCCGATCTGTTATGTTGTATTGGTCAAAGTGGCCACAGAATCAGCCTAGACTTGAGGGGAGAAAACATAAGCTCCTTCCTTTGATATAAGAAGTCACATGTGTACACAAGGAGGGGGACTTAGGAGAGGGAATTTCAGAGATTGACTACTACAGCATTTTCAGAGTAGCACTCTAATGATAATGACAGCCTTGGCACAGGCTCATTGGCACTAGTGACTTTTCAGAGTATTTGTATGTGTGTGTGTGTGTGTGCGCGCGCGTGCGTGTGTGCTGGGAATCAAATACAGGGATCCAGGGTCTTATGCATGCTAATCAAGTACTCTACCACTGGGTCACACTCTCAGCCCTATAGGAACTACTTTCTCAGCCCTATAGGAACTAATTTCAAAGTAGTTGAAGCAACTCAGTGAGACCCTGTCTCAAAATACAAATAATAAATGCAGTGTACTTTGTTACATATGTTGTTAACAAAGTGGGATAGTGTGCTAACCTCCATTCAAGACTCCTGGATGTTTTTGTCCATCTACCATATAAATCATAAAGATCAGCAAGGACAATGTTTAGAAATAATAACTCTCTCTAGCCTGTCTTACTACTAGTGTGTGTGAGATAGCCTTCTGTAAACACCTTGATATTTCATGATTTGGGGGGAATACATAGCTTATTCTCAGGTCACTGTTAGCAACGGGCAGAAGGGAGGGAGGGAGGGAGGGAGAGAGAGAGAGAGAGAGAGAGAGAGAGAGAGAGAGAGAGAGAGAGAGAGAAGGGTGGGGAGGGAGGGAGATACAAAGAATATTATGTGGGAGCAAGCCTGGTCAAGCCCTACTCTAGAGAGAAGGAACCTTGATGATGAAGTCAGATAGGAAGAAGATCCAGAGAGGCAATGGAAAGACAACTGTAACTGAGTGAAAAAGTTTTGCAGCTCTTGCAACTGAAAGTATCTCTGTGTGAGGGAAGAAATGTCACATTGAGTATCTGCCATGTTCCAGGCACTTTGCAAACCTCTTTACAGGAACATATTTTCCATTTTAAAGGTTAAAACCCCCTATATTCATAAAAGTTTAGCAATCTTCAGAATGTCGTAAAGATACTATGTAGCACTGGGTGCTGTGGCACACACCTGTAATCCCAGCAGCTCAGGAGGTTGAGGCAGGAGGATCGTGAGTTCAAAGCCAGCCTCAGAAATGGTGAGGCACTAAGCAACTCAGTGAGACCCTGTCTCTAAATAAAATATAAAATAGGGGCTGGAGATGTGGCTCATTGTTCCAGGGCCCATGACTTCAATCCCTAGTACCAAAAAAAAAAAAAAAATACTAAGTAGCCAAAGAATTATAACCACCCTCCTGCCCACATATGGTCTATCCAACATTTAGAACATTGGATGCTTTTTCCTATGGTTATAAAAAGTGAACACCAGCTTGTCAAATACACAGTTGACCTATCAGAGCACACTTGTAAGTTTCAATGTGAGGTCACTTGCCGTGACTCAGTATCAGCCTTTTTTTTTTTTTTTTTTTCACTCTGGCAGCAACAGGAAGTGTTCTTGCTGTTTCGGAATCATGAATCTGAGAAGGCAGATGCAACAGCTGGTACCAATTAGAAACATAAAGTAGGATTTTCTGGCCAAATTAAGAATAAACAAATCTTATGCACAGTCTTCCACAAGTTGGAGGGGCAATCGCTTCTGAATCAAACAATTGCCTCCTAATGTTTACCTATGCAAATCAGACAAACACCCTCCAGAGAAGCTTATCTGTTTGTCTTTTCAATTAGACTTTTAATTGTGGTGTTGAATATGAGACCAAGCATTGACCTTCTATTAATAGAAGGGACAACAGAATGGTGTGGACAGGCATTCCCAATTATTCTGTCCCTTGCTTTCTAGTACCAGGGAAATCTGCATGCTCTCCTCTTTCCAGGGATATATTGGAGAGGGGGGAACTCCTACATCAGAATTCCATTTCTTTCACTGCTTTGTAACCTTGGGGAGACACTTAACCTCTCTGAGCCCAATAACCTTAATTCAGATGTGATTTACATTCATTTTCACCTTTTGTCACATGGCAGAAATTTTCCCAAACACAATCTCATTCACTTACTGAACACCACAATTTCTGCCATGTTTGTGATATTGCCCCTGTTCTTCAGAGAAAGCAACCAAGGTTTTAAAAGGAAACCTGTTTTTATTGAGTATATAGCAAGGAAATGAAGGCAGCCGATCATGCACTGATTCATAAGACCAACCACCAAAGTCTAGTGGCTTTCTAAACATTGGGACAAATTGACTTTTCAGCTTTAAAAATAAAACTGTTCAAACCTGATCTGCTTAGGGAACTAAGCATCCAGCTACTTACATTATCCCCCTCCCCATCCCTTCAGAGCCAGCCTCCTTTTGATTCTGTTCTGAACTTTTTGACTTTTTCCTTCCATTCTTCACCCTCCAGTCTTTCATTTAGAGACTTTCTCCTGAACCTATGTAAAAGCCTTTCCAGGGCCCCCACCTCTAGCTCACCACTTCCAACTATCTCTCTTGGCCCAGTAGACTTCTTGGCATTCTAAAATATTAAATCTTTCTGCTAAATCGCTTCTCTTTACTCTTCTGGGATCAGCTTTCTTACAGTGCCCATCCCTCCTCACCAGCTGCTTCAGTTGCCCAAGCACTATGCCTGCTTCATGCAATTATCTTTGTCTGTTGTCACCGGGAGCCAGAAAGAAGGAACTTTCTTTATCCTGAAGCTCAGATACTCCATGGAGAGTTTGCTCCTCTACTTCCTACTCCTCCCTCCTAGGATCCCACTTCCCCTTTACTCAGATCTATTCACCATCTCTGTTACTTTATAGGGATTACGGTGAGACAGCCCCTAACCTTACAAGCAAGGGAAGAATAATGATCTCCTAGACAGTTAAGAGTAAATAATAAGACATAAAGGATCAAGGTAGAGAAGTCCAAAGTTGTCCCACAGAAAATGATTTTTCCAGCTCGAAAAATTGAGTTGTAACAAATATGAAACCCCAAGGGCCAGATTCACTTTAGAATTGAGGGCTTTTTCACAATACAGTTGCAATACCCTATGGAGGATACTGTAGAATACCAGCAGCATAATGTGCTGTGCAAATATCCTCATTAGCGAAATGAAAGCATGATTCCCACACTAAGATTACAACTAGATTAAGAATAGTTTACATTGTTTCAGGTGGGATATGACCTCAATTTACCAAAGGTTTTATTTTCAGAGTTTTGGAGGATTTCAAAAGTGTGGATAACAAGTGGAGGACCTGAATATCTCTAAAATATATTTTTACTTAGTAAGATGATGAGTAGACCATGGAGTATAGAAAAGCGAGAAGCAAGGAGTACACATGATCTGTGGACGCTGTCCAGCAAGAGGGAGACTGTGCTATATTCCAATCCCACTGCCCAGGGAGTCTTTGTCAAACACACATACACAGAAGTGTTGGGCTGAGACCACTGAACAGTTTGTCTGCAGAGCCTTACTTCAGTCACATTCTCTCCCAAGCCACTGAATTATGATTAATATTGGCATATATCAATACCTGCAGGAGAGAACATATTTTAGTAGCTGTAAGAGCTACTGAGCCTATGACACACACTCTCACATACTCACATACATTTCACGTGGTGATTTTATGACAGTTGACTCCTCCATTTATTCATTTGTTTGGCAAGGACTTGCAAGGTATTCACTAGATGACTCCATTTCTGCCCACCTAGTCTTGGACTGCTGTGATCTGCTGTCATAGTAGATGTTGTCACCCTGTGAGGTCATCCAGGAGTAAGGATGCTGGGTTCCTCATACATTTAGGGCCCTATCCTAGTGAGGGAAAGATACCTGGGAGGTTCTTTATGCTATTGAACTTTATACATGAATCATACGTTTAAAATGTCACTTTTAAGTATTGACTGGATTTTCCCACTCCTTTCCCTGGATTGTCAAAAAAAAAAAAAAAAAACCCATTTGCAGTCTAAGGCATCTGTGCGGGGATTGGGGACCAAAGGAAGGGTAAGTAGTCTGATTTATACAACCAAGAAGTAAGGGTCCCCATTTGTTGTTGCTCTTTCTATCATATAATGCCCTGGTCTATCTCTGATGTCCCATAGCTCCAGCTCTAGTGACTTGTTGGCTACCAAGTCTTGTGAGGTCACATAAAGAATGGAAGTTTCCACAAAATAGATTCTCTTTCCCTTACCTAGGACCTTGAAGGATCCCTGAACCCACTATAAAACAAACAAAAACCCCAAAAGCCCTTGAACTCAGTTTGTCCCACCAAACTCTCACAACATACTTCTGATAGCAGATACGTGGGGTTTCTCTCTCTCTCTCTCTCTCTCTCTCTCTCTCTCTCTCACACACACACACACACACACACACACCAAACAACCAATGCTACACCAGCTGGGTGTCCTCCAATGGAATTTGGTTCTGACACTGTGTGCCTGGAGAGAGCTTCAGATCCCACCACTTGATGGCTCAGTCCCCAAGACTTCCAATGCCAGTGATAGATAGCCCCCGGTTGTTTCACTTGTACTCTGCCTGACTGGTGAACAGTTGGGGTTTCTACAATACCTGCTTTAGATTCCATTAATTTTCTGGAAAGAACTCAGGAAAACAACGATGTTCACTGATTTCTCATAAAAGGTTGTTACAGAGGATCCAGAAGAAGAGGTGGGTAAGGTGAGGTATGTGGGAGGGTCTTTCCTGTCCTTTCAGAGCACATCACCCTCCAGCAAGCTCCATGTGGTCAGCTGTCCAGAAGCTCTCTGAACACTGTGCTTTGGGTTTTTAGACATGATTGGTTAGACCATTGGTTGTTGGTGGACAACTTCACTTTAGCCCCTTTTGCTCCCTAGAGGTTGGGATGGGTGGTTCAAAGGCCACTCCTCTAATCCTGCTTTGGTCTCTCTGGTGACCAGTCCCAGAGGAAAGCTACCTAGAGGTCCTCAGCCACCAGTCGACTCATTAGCACATAAAAAGACATTTATTGATTTGAGAATTCCAAGGATTTTAGGAGTTTCATGCCAGGAAACATGAAGAACAAACACATGTGTCACAGTATCACACCCACCCACCCCATGGCCATTTTAATCTAAAGTCTGTCACCCTGGATGTGTTGTGCTGAAGTGCTTCCAGATATTCTTGGAGAAGAAACTGTAACCTCCATTTCTCATTTTAAAGTTAAGAATTCACTAATTTTTATTGGTTCTTTTTAGTTACACATTATGTTAGGATTCATGTTGACAAAATTATAAAAGCATGGAATATAATTTGTTCTAATTCAGTCCCCCATACTTCCACTTTCCCTCCCCTCCTGCCTCCCCCGATCTCTTTTCTACTGATCTTTCTGCTATTTACTTAGTTTTTTTTTTTTTTAATTAGTGTCTTGTGGATATACATGATGGTGAAATTCACTGTGGTATATTTATATATGTACATAGGAAAAGTAGGTCGAATTCATTCTACTGTTCTTTCATTTAAATCCTTAAAAACACAAATCTCCCCAGTTACCACCCTAATAAATAAATCTGAAATCTTTCAAGGGAATTTGAGTCCTCAAAGATTGAGGGAAATGTCTATATTCAGCTGTGATCTATTTTTATGTTTTGGGGAAACAAACCTGAGGAGAGTATTTCATTTCTCCTACATGTCTGAAAATATTTTATTTATGATCTTAGCAGGGAAAAGTTGGCATAATCAAATTATTATAATTTGAAGAAGAAAACAGCAGGGTTATTTACAAACACACAGCCATTATGTGAGGAAAATCACAAGGTATATTAGTTATATATGGCTGCATAACAAATTCACCTAAAGCCTTATAGCTTAAAACATTTACTACCTCATATATATATGGAAGAGGGTTCAGAAATTCAGGCAGAGCTGAGCTAGGTAGCTCTGATTGAAGGACTTTCATGAGACTGTAGTCAAGGTACCAGCAAAGCTGTGGTCTCCTGGGAAGATCTGACCTGGGGATGGAAGAATTGCTTCCAGGATTACTCCCATGTTTTGGGGTAGACCTTGATCCCATGCCATGAGGGCTTTTTTACAGCATGTTCTAGATCATGGCAGCTTGTGTCCTCCAGTTCAGGTGATCCAAGGGAGAGTAGCCAAGGCAGATGTTTTAACAATACCATAGACTGGGTGACTTGGACGACATTTATTTCTTACAGTTTTAGAGATTGGGGGAAAGGTTCCTGATCTCATCATGTTGGTGTTAGGATTCAGGTACATTAATTTGGGGTGTATGCTGGCGGTGTGGGTGGAGAAAACGCAAACATTCTATTCATCACTGCCTACCACCAACGGAACTGTAAAGTGTTCTAGGATTAGTTACAGCTGAGCCATTTTCATCCCTAGGGGAAAAGGGAGAGAGCTTTTTCCAGAACTAGAAGGAGAGAGTCATGTACAAACTTGAACGACACTGTATATTTGACGTCCCAAGGTGAACCTATGGAGAGGCAACTGGGTGAGTAATACTTTGTTTCTTCTGTCTTCCTCTGTCTCTTGTTAGGTCTCTCAACTGGAAGAAGCCAGTCAGATACCATGAGGCAAAGAGATCATTGATACCGTTCATACAGGCCAGGCTGCCAGGGCAGGGAGCAGTGCAGAGGGATCTGAAGGAACAAACAGAAGATGCTCAGCTTTAGTATCTAGAAAATTTCCTCTAAGGAATCCATGGGTCCCAGGGAATCTACATTTAAAATATTGAATTATTTGTCTTTAAAAATAGATTATTCTAAAGAATTAAAGTTATCATACCACATACATGCATACACATGTCTATAGCAGCACAATTCACGATACGCAAACTATGGAACCAGTCTAGGTGTCTATCAATGTACTAATGGATAAAGAAAAAATGGTGCATATATACAATGGAGTTTTATCCAGCCACAAAGAAGAAATGGAAATATGCCATTTGTAGGAAAATGGATGGAACTTGAGAACATTATGTTCAGCAAAAAAAAAAAGTCAGACTCAGAAGATCAATGGTTGTATGTTCTCTCATATGTGGAAACGAGAGAGGAAAAAGGAAAAGAAATTTCGGATGGGAAGGAAGAAAGGGGAGGGAGGTGGGAAGGGAAAAGGGAAATACTGAGGAATAACATTGGCCAAATTATATTGTTACATTGTATGCATATACAAATGTGTAACAAATTCCATCAATATATATGACTATAATGCACCAATAAAAATGTGGAAAAGTACAAGTTATCTTAAAAATTACATTGTAAATTCCTACCCAGCACAAGTGGAGTCACATTTATCTTTGAACACCCTGCACCACAGGGTGGTAAGAACATGCAATACCGCTTCTCAAAAACTGCAGTCATATTATTTAAGAACTGGAAAGAACTTTAGATATTATTTAGTAAACACTCTTATTTTAGGGGTGAGAAAATTGCTGAGATGTTAAATGAATAACCTAAGATCAGACAATGCTAAACTCACATGTTCCAACAGTATCTATAATTTACTAATTCCTTAATAATAATGATAATGACAGCATCGTGCAAGTACAGAACATTTTAAAGTTTAGAAGGAGTTTCCACCCACATCATCTCATTTGAACCTCACTATAATCCTGAGGAACTTGGAACATAGATATTATTATTTCCATTTTATAGCTTAACACATAGTGATCTGTGTAGACATTTACTATTTCAACAGAATAAAAAGTGGCACACTAGGCTCAGAAAATAATATGGAAGTTTGGGGTTTTTTGGATTCAGTTGTTCACACTGATCAAATATAGTCATCTTCTCTGGTTAGCTAAGGAAATCCTCTGTACTACAGATTGGAGAAGAAGTCAAACAGCTCTGTCTTTTGGTGGGAAGTATGCCAAAAATTTATGACTATCTTAAATTCATGGCAACTCTCTACCATAAATGGATACATTTTTTCATTGTTTTCATGTTTATTCCCCATTCCAATGTCTGTTATAATATGAAGAAAATAATGAGAACACAAGCTGGGAATAATTCTCAACCTTATAAGTGTAGATTTGATGGGGAAAATTTAAATAGTAATTGGAGAAATAAATCAGTTGGGACCATTATTCTCTACAGTGTAACTTATAAATGTCTTGCTTCATCAATCTGAGTTTAAATGGCACATATATTCATAACTCTTTATTTAATTTCCCCTATTACCAATGTAATAAATAACTCATGGTTGAACCTGTGGACTTTCCAGATAAGCCAACAGAAAATGAAAACAAAATCAAGAGACAAATTCTATTAACATTTTTGTGATGTTATCCATATTTTTTCTATTTACATAAATAAAAATGATCCAGAAATCCACTACTGGACAAATAGCTAAGAGATGTTAGCTCAGTTTATTGAAGTTTACTGCAGCACTATTCAAAATGTCCAAGATTTAGAATTAACCTGAATGTTCAACAATGGATGAATGAATAATAAATGTGGCATATATACACAGTGGAATACTCTTCAGTCATACCAAAGCACAGAGAAATGCTGATGTTCACACTCACACGTGGAATCCAAAAAATTTGACTGCATAAAAGTAGAGGATTGAGTAGAGGTTACTAGGGATTAGGAAGAGGGAAAGAGAGGCGAGAATGGGCAGAGAGGATGGTCAATGGGTACCAATTTACAAGTAGATAAGATACCAAGTGCTAATGTCCTAATTGCATGGCAGTATTGAAGATTCCAAAACAATCAAAAGAGGGTTTTACACATCCTCACAATGAAGAAATAATAAATTTATGAGGTGATAGAGATGCTAGTTACCCTGAATTTGCTCATTACATAATGAATACATGTATTGAATCATTACATTGTGCCCTATAAAATGGAGAATTATGTATCAATTAAAAAACAGACAAAAGTGAAAATATATGTACCTTACTATATATTATTTTGTAATCAACATTTTCATTTGACCAACTGTATTGAAAACTTTTATAATATTTTAGATTATCATGTAAAATGGCAGCATAGTATTCAATTGCATGAATTAACCATAGATTATTTTATCATTTATTTATTGATGAAAAATTACATTTAAAAATTTTTCATTCTTATAAATAATGCTAGTGGAAAATGCTTACACACATATTTTAAAATATATGCCTATTTTTCCCCTCCTAAATTCTATGTGAAATTCCTACAGGTACAATTGTTGGACATTTTTAGAACTTATGATTTATAGTGCAAGTTCTCTCTTAACAGGATTCATGTTTTCACGGGCACAGATGTGATGCACATTATTCATTTCTAATTTTTGCCAACCAAACTAAAGGTGGTATTTTTTTGTTTTGTAGTACTTAATTTTCTGGTTAAGTTGAATTTTTTTCCATATTTTTTAAATATTTATTTTTTAGTTGTAGTTGGACACAAGACATTTATTTATTTATTTAGTAACTGATGACTTTATTTGTTCAAATTAAACCTTTTCATTTTTTTTTCTTTTTTTATTAGTTGTTCAAAACATTACAAAGCTCTTGACATATCATATTTCATACATTAGATTCAAGTGAGTTATGAACTCCAATTTTTACCCCAAATACAGATTGTAGAATCACATCCACATTTTTACATAATGCCATATTAGTAACTGTTGTATTCTGCTACCTTTCCTATCCTCTACTATTCCCCCTCCGCTCCCCTCCCATCTTCTCTCTCTACCCCATCTGCTGTAATTTAATTCTCTCCCTTGTTTTTTTTCCCTTTCCCCTAACAACCTCTTATATGTAATTTTGTATAGCAATGAGGGTCTCCTTCCATTTCCGTGCAATTTCCCTTCTCTCTCCCTTTCCCTCCCACCTCATGTTTCTGTTTAATGTTAATCTTTTCCTCATGCTCTTCCTCCCTGCTCTGTTCTTAGTTGCTCTCATTATATCAAAGAAGACATTTGTCATTTGTTTTTTAGGGCTTGGCTAGCTTCACTTAGCATAATCTGCTCTCATGCCATCCATTTCCCTGCAAATGCCATGATTTTGTCATTTTTTAGTGCTGAGTAATACTCCATTGTGTATAAACGCCACATTTTTTTTATCCATTCATCTATTGAAGGGCATCTGGGTTGGTTCCACAGTCTAGCTATTGTGAATTGTGCTGCTATGAACATCGATGTGGCAGTATACCTGTAGTAAGCTATTTTAAGGTCTTCAGGGAAGAGTCTGAGAAGGGCAATAGCTGGGTCAAATGGTGGTTCCATTCCCAGCTTTCCAAGGAATCTCCATACAGCTTTCCAAATTGGCTGCACCAATTTGCAGTCCCACCAGCAATGTACAAGTGTACCCTTTTCCCCACATCCTCGCCAGCACTTGTTGTTTGACTTCATAATGGCTGCCAATCTTATTGGAGTGAGATGGTATCTTAGGGTGGTTTTGATTTGCATTTCTCTGACTGCTAGAGATGGTGAGCATTTTTTCATGTACTTGTTGATTGATTGTATGTCCTCCTCTGAGAAATGTCTGTTCAGGTCTTTGGCCCATTTGTTGATTGGGTTATTTGTTATCTTATTGTTTAATTTTTTGAGTTCTTTGTATACTCTGGATATTAGGGCTCTATCTGAAGTGTGAGGAGTAAAAATTTGTTCCTAGAATGTAGGCTCCCTATTTACCTCTCTTATTGTTTCTCTTGCTGAGAAAAAACTTTTTAGTTTGAGTAAGTCCCATTTGTTGATTCTAGTTATTAACTCTTGTGCTATGGGCGTCCTATTAAGGAATTTGGAGCCCGACCCCACAATATGTAGATCGGAGCCAACTTTTTCTTCTATCAGATGCAGAGTCTCTGATTTGATATCAAGCTCCTTGATCCATTTTGAATTAACTTTTGTGCATGGCAAGCGAAAGGGATTCAGTTTCATTTTGTTGCATATGGATTTCCAGTTTTCCCAGCACCATTTGTTAAAGATGCTATCCTTCCTCCATTGCATGCTTTTAGCCCCTTTATCAAATATAAGATAGTTGTAACTTTGTGGATTAGTCTCTGTGTCCTCTATTCTGTACCATTGTTCCACCCACCTGTTTTGGTACCAATACCATGCTGTTTTTGTTACTATTGCTCTGTAGTATAATTTGAAATCTGGTATCGCTCTACAGCCTGATTCAGACTTCCTGCTTAGAATTGCTTTTGCTATTCTGGGTCTTTTGTTTTTTCATATGAATTTCACGATTGCTTTATCTATTTCTACAAGAAATGCCGTTGGGATTTTGATTGGCATTGCATTGAACCTATAGAGAACTTTGGGTAATATTGCCATTTTGATGAACAGGGTATATTTTTCCATCTTCTAAGGTCTTCTTCTATTTCTCTCTTTGGGGTTCTGTAGTTTTCATTGTATAAATCTTTCACCTCTTTTGTTAGGTTGATTCCCAAATATTTTATTTTATTTTTTTGAGGATATTGTGAATGGGGTAGTTGTCCTCATTTCCATTTCAGAAGATTTGTCGCTGATATACAGGAATGCCTTGGATTTATGCGTGTTGATTTTACATCTTGCCACCTTGCTGAATTCATTTATTAGCTCTAGTAATTTCTTTGTAGACCCTATTGGGTCTACAAAGAAATATAGTATCATATCATCCGCAAATAGTGATAATTTAAATTCTTCTTTTCCTATTTTTATGCCTTTAATTTCTTTTGTCTGTCTAATTGCTCTGGCTAGTATTTCGAGAACTAAATTGAATAGAAGTGGTGACAGAGGGCATCCCTGTCTTGTTCCAGATTTTAGAGGGAATGCCTTCAGTTTTTCTTCATTCAGAATGATGGTAGCCTGAGGCTTAGCATATATAGCTTTTACAATGTTGAGGTAAGTTTCCTGTTATCCCTAGTTTTTCTAGTGTTTTGAACATAAAGGGATGCTGTGCTTTGTCGAATGCTTTTTCTGCATCTATGGAGATGATCATGTGGTTCTTATCGTTAAGTCTATTGATGTGGTGAATAACATTTATTGATTTCCGTATATTGAACCAGACTTGCATCCCAGGGATGAATCCTACTTGATCATGGTGCACAATTTTTTGATAGGCTTTTGTATTCGATTCACCAGGATTTTATTGAGGATTTTTGCATCTAAGTTCATTAGAGATATTGGTCTGTAGTTTTCTATCTTTGAAGTGTCTTTGTCTGGTTTTGGGATCAGGGTGATGTTGACCTCATAGAATGAATTTGGAAGAGCTCCTTCTTTTTCTATTTCTTGAAATAATTTGAAAAGTATTGGTATTAATTCTTCTTTGAAGGTTTTGTAAAACTCCGCTGTATACCCATCTAGTCCAGGGCTTTTCTTGGTTGGGAGTCTTTTGATGGCTTCTTCTATTTCCTCCTTTGTTATTGGTCTGTTTAAACTGTGTGTATCTTCCTGACTCAATCTGGGCAAATCATATGACTTAAGAAATTTATCGATATCTTCACTATCTTCAATTTTATTGGAATATATGGTTTCAAAATAATTTCTAATTATCTTCTGTATTTCTGTAGTGTCCGTTGTGTTATTGCCTTTTTCATCCTGTATGTTAGTAATTTGAGTTCTCTCTCTTCTTGTCTTCGTTAGCATGGCTAAGGGTCTGTCGATCTTATTTATTTTTTCAAAGAACCAACTTTTAGTTTTATCAATTTTTTCAATGGTTGTTTTTGTTTCAATTTCATTGGTTTCTGCTCTGATTTTAATTATTTCTTGCCTTCTACTACATTTGCTGTTGTTTTGCTCTTCCTTTTCCAGAGTTTTGAGATGAAGTGTGAGTTCACTTATTTGTTTTTTTTTTTGTTTTGTTTTTTTTTGAGGAATGAATTCCAGGCAATGAATTTCCCTCTTAAAACTGCTTTCATTGTGTCCCATAGATTCTGATATGTTGTGTCTGTATTTTCATTTATCTCTAAGAATTTTTTGATTTCCTCCTTTATGTCTTCTGTAATCCATTGATTATTCAGTAACATATTGTTCATTTTCCAGGTGATGCAGGATTTTTCCTTCCTTCTTTTATCATTGAGTTCCAGTTTCATTCCATTATTATCAGACAAGATGCATGGTATTATCTCCACACCTTTATATTTACTAAGAGTTGCCCTATGGCATAATGTATGGTCTATCTTTGAGAAGGATCCATGTGCTGCTGAGAAGAACGTGTATCCACCTGACGATGGTTGATATATTCTATATATGTCGGTTACGTCTAGGTTATTGATTGTGTTATTGAGTTCTATAGTTTCTTTATTCAGCTTTTGTCTGGAGGATCTGTCCAGTGGAGAGAGCAGTGTGTTGAAGTCACCCATAATTATTGTGTTGTGGCCTATTTGACTGTTGAACTTGAGGAGAGTTTGTTTTATGAACGTTGCAGCACCATTGTTTGGTGCATACATATTGATAATTGTTATGTCTTGTTGGTGGATGGTTCCTTTTAACAGTATATAGTGTCCTTCTTTATCCCTTTTGATTAACTTAGGTTTGAAGTTGATTTTATTCGATATGAGTATGGCCACTCCTGTTTGCTTCCGAGGGCCATGTGAGCGCTATGATTTTTCCCAACCTTTCACCTTCAGCCTGTGTATGTCTTTTCCTATCATATGAGTCTCCTGAAGGCAGCATATTGTTGGATTTGTTTTTTTAATCCAGGTTACTAACCTATGTCTCTTGATTGGTGAATTTAAGCCATTAACATTTAGGGTTACTATTGATATATGGTTTGTACTTCCAGTCATGCTTGCTTATTTATTTATTTATTTATTTATTTATTTATTTATTTATTTATTTATTTATTTTAATATGGCTAGTTTTTCCTCCTTGGTTATTTTTTTTCCCCTTTACTGAGTTACCTCCCACTGTTAGTTTTGGGTGCTGTTTTTCAATTCCTCTTCTTGTAGTGTTTTGCTCAAAATGCCTTGCAGTGCTGGTTTTCTGGATGCAAGTTCTTTTAACTTTTGTTTATCGTGAAATATTTTAATTTTATTGTCAAATCTGAAGCTTAATTTTGCTGGATACAGTATTCTTGGTTGAAATCCATTATTTTTCAGTGTTTTAAGTACGTTGCTCCAGGATCTTCTCGCTTTCAACGTCTGTGATGAAAAAACAGCTGTTAACCTAATTGGTTTACCCCTGAATGTAATCTGCCTCCTTTCTCTAGTAGCTTTTAATATTCTCTCCTTGTTATGTATGTTGGATATCTTCATAATTATGTGTCTTGGAGTTGGTCTATTGTGGTTTTGTATGTTTGGGGTCCTGTAGGCTTCCAGGATTTGATAATCCATTCCATCTTTCATATCTGGGAAGTTTTCTAAGATTATTTCATTCAATAGATTGTTCATTCCTTTTGTTTGATCCTCTACACCTTCTTCTATCCCAGTGACTCTCAAGTTTGTTTTTTTTATGACATCCCATATCTCTTGGATGGATTGCTCGTGATTTTTTAGCATCCTTCCTGGATTGACTATATTCTTTTCAAATTGATAAACTTTGTCTTCATTATCTGATGTTCTGCCTTCTATTTGATCTAGTCTATTTGTAATATTCTCCTTTGAGTTTTTAATTTGGTTTATGGTTTCCTGCATTTCTAGGATTACTGTTTGATTTTTTAAAAAAAATCTCTATCTCCTGGTAGAGCTAATTCTTTGCCATTTGAATTTGCTTATGTAATTCATTTTCAAAGTATACTTTCATTGTTTGGACTTGCTGTCTAAAGTCTTCTCTAAGATTCCGTTCCATCTGAGTTAGGTATGCCTTGAGTTCTTTCTCTGTCCATTTTTCTGAAGCCTCTAGTTTCTCCTGTGAATTTAAGTTGTCCTGCATTGTTTGTAATCCTTTTTTCCCTTTTTTTTTCATGGTGCTCACATTACTTTCCAACTCTGTTTGACTGCTGTATTTCTGTTTTCTCCTTTAAATTTGTTTTGGTTTTTATAGTTTCAATATCTCTCCTTTGTGTTGGGAGATAATGTTTAGAGATGTTGGATTTAATTGTGATTTAAGGTAAATTCATTAGTTTCATTAAAGGCCTACAGATTTTGATGGCATATAGAGAATTGAGTTTTGAACTTCGGATTTTATGTTAGGGTCAGGCAATTTGATGGTATGGAGGTTAGTATATGTTAGCTTCTTTGGGGGATTGCTCAAATGCAGGCAGATATTAACAAGAGAATAGACAGGAGTACTTGGGGGTAGTTAAGGGCTTAGGCGGATTATAGACCGACTCGTAGTATTCATCTATTTGCATTTAGTAAATTATATGTAATCTGGGTGGTCATGCTTAAGAGTAAAGATGGGGAAAAGGTAAGGAAGCAAACCAAGAAAGAGGGATGGAGAGAAGAAAGAAAGAGAAAAGAATAGAAAAGAAAAAGAAATGATAAAAATAATAAAATGCAGTAAAATTAAAATTATAATTAAAAAAATAATTAAAAAAAGAAAAAAAATAAAATAAAATAAAATTAAAAAATAAAAAAAAGGCACTGTTAGGCTTCTATTTTCTTCACTTCCAATAGGTGGTGCTGTGCCTTCCGGGCCAAGATTTTGCCCTCCAGCTGTAGGAAACCATCCTAATGAGGCGGCTCCCTCCTCCCCCCTCCCCCCTGTGTCTCTCAAAACCTGTTAGCTTAGGTTTATTCCTGGTCTCTAGTCTCCTTGCTTTTCCTGCCAGACAGGCCTTCCCCAGTGTGATACCTCTCTGCAGTTCAAGCTACACTCTGGGCCTGCAGTTTCCTGGATGTGGAGCGAGGCTATTGGGAACCGGCCCCTTATTGTTTTGATTCCCTCCGCTAGCCCCTCCTCTGAGAGCTGGCAAGACAGGTTTCTTTTTCGCCCCTGGTGGGAGGGGTGAGTTGGAGGTCAGGTGCCTTTACCTTTCCCCAAGCCTCTATTCACGCTCACTCTGATATTCACGCCCCTGGAAAGCTGGTGAGAGATTTTATGCAATTTCCCCACTGTATGTGAGGAGGGCTAAATGCCACACACCTGTTCTATCACTGAACTTGTTGGGATCTGTCGGAAACTGGCGATGGTGATGTCAGCTCTCCAAGATGGTGGCCGCTGGCTTCCTCAGTGGGTTGTCCGGTGTGGAGCCCAGACCTGGACTGTTTCTCTCCCCCGTCTCAAACCCAGAATTCAGCCTGGAGCACAGTGAGGGCACAGTTGACAGGACCCCACAGAATCTGCAGCACCATTTCTCTGTGTTGCTGGCACGCCGTTTCTCGGCTCGCCGTTTTCGGCTCGCTGCAGTTTCTGGCTGAGGGGCGGGCCGCCAATCAATCAGCCTGAATCTCCAGGTGCACGGTTCACTTGCGATTGAGCCCCAGTAATTGATTCTTGGGTGCTGGAAATCCTTCCTCTAGGTTTCGGTGCCCCCCAATTTTGCTGGAAATTCCGAACAAGATAGCTTTTGGCCATTCTAACTCGTTTCACCTGCGCAGTGATGCAGTACACAGGGGTGAAGCACTCTATTCACCGCCATCTTCCAAAACCTATTTATTTATTTTTATGTGGTGCTGAGGATCGAACCCAGGGCCTTGAATGTGCTAGGTGAGCGTTCTACCGCTGAGCCACAACCCTAGCCCCAATTTTTTTCCATATTTTCCGATCACTTTTATTTCTTCTTCTGTCAATTGCATTTCATCTATTAACTCAAAAATATTTGTTAAATAAAAAACTTGTTGCAGATCAGTTACGCGTTCTCTTTTTTCCAACAATCTGTTGTTACATTTCTATTTGCCCTATTGATGTGTGTCATTTCATTTTATTATGAGGATATTATCATCTTTGTCTGTCTTATATGTTGCATTGCTTTCTTTCAATTTATACTTGTCTTTAATGATTTTTTTCCCCTGAACACAAAAAGCCTATTTTAAAAATTTTTTCCACATTCTTTTTGGTGCATTATAGGTATACATGATGGTGGGATTTGTTGTTACATATTTGTACATGCATATAATATAATAATATTATTTGGCCAATATAATTCCCCAATATTTCCCCTTTCCTTCCTCTCTTCCTCCCCCTCATCCCTTTCCGCTATTCTACTGATCTCCCTTAGATTTTCATGAGATTCTCCCAAACTTTCTTTTCCTTTATTCTCTTTAGCTACCATGTATGGTAAAAATCATACAACACTTGACTTTCTGAGTCTGACTTATTTGGCTCAATATATTCTCAATTTCCATTGTCTTGCAAATGACATAATTTCATTTTTTTTTCTTTATGGATAAATAAAACTTCATTGTGTATATCTACCACATTTTCTTTATCCATTCATCCATTCATAAACACCTAGGTTTATTACATAGTTTGACTATTGTGAATTGTGCTGCTATAAACATGGGTATGCATGTAGTATGATGACTTTAATTCTTTAGGAAAAATACCGAGGAGTGGTATACTGAGTCATATGGTGGTTCAATGTCTAGTCTTTTGAGGAATCTCCAAGCTAATTTCCACAGTGATTGTACTAAATTTTAATTCTGCCAATAGTATAAAAGTGTTCCTTTTTTTCCACATCCTCTCCAGCATTTATCATTGTTTGTATTCCTGGTGGCTGCCTTCCTGACTGATGGTAGATGGAATCTCAGTGTAGTTTTGATTTTCATTTCCCTAATTGCTAATGATGTTGATAATTTATTTTTCATATATTTGTCAGCCATTTGTATTTCTTCTTTTGAGAAGTGTCTGTTTAAGTCATTTGCCCATTTATCAGTTGGGTTATTTGGTTTTCAATAACCAAATATTGGGTTATTTGTTAATCTTTTGGACCTCTTTGTATATTGTAGATATTAATCCTCCATCAGAGTAGTAACTGGCAAAGATTTTCTCCCATTCTGTAGGCTCTCTCTTCACATTCTTATTTGTTTCCTTTGCTATGCAGAAGCTTTTTAATTAAATGCTGTTCCATTTATTAACTATTTTTAAAATTTATTTATTTATTTTAATTAGGTATATATGACAGCAAAATGCATTTTGATTCATTGTACACAATTGCAACACAACTTTTCATTTTTTTCTGGTTGCATTTATTAATTCTTGACATTATTTCCTGAGCTTTAGGGGTCCTATTGAGAAAATCATTGCCTGTGACTCTATTGATTTTATGCTTTCTTCTTGGAGTTGCACAGTTTATGCTCTAATTCCTATGTCTTTGATTCATTTTGAGTTAATTTTTGTGCAGGGTGAGAGATAAAGGTCTACTTTCATTCATCTATAAATATGGATAACCATTTTTACCAGCAGCATTTGTTACAAAGGCTTTTTTTTTCCAGTGTATGTTTTTGGCAGCTTCATCAAGGACCACATGACTGTATCTGTGTTGGTTTTTCTCTGTGTCTTCTATTCTGTAGTATTGGTCTGTGTGTCTTGTTTGACAGTACAAGTTTTTTGTTACTATAAGAGAAATTTGTTTTAATGTAATCAAATACCAAACCTTTATTGTGTGTGTTTGTCTTTACACTTTAGAAAAGACTTTACCATGGGTAAAAGACTAAAGGAGAGCAGAATGTTTGGAGTCATTGAGCCGATTCCATGACTTCAAAAATTCTTTTATTAAATGTTAAACATTAATATGACTATAATTATTTGGAAAATATTTCAAACATTATTACAACCTATTCGAAAGCAGTTGATTTCTGAAAGCTTGATGGAGTCTGAGATTCGTCTAATTAATATCAAGAACTAGTCTATTGCACATCACTGGGATTGTAATTACATTTGGGTAAATGTCTTCACCGCATCAGAATCCCCCTGGCAGTCTCATCTAATTTCAAATAAGTGAAAAGTAGAATAGAATAAAATCACATTTAAAGCTTTATTGTTTATAGAAATCATGAATTTCATTTGAAATTCTCAGTACGACCTGTTCCTTAGTGTGAATGCCACTATCCATGAAGCCTTCCCTGGCCACTAGCACAGATTATATTATCTTGCAACACTGTGTTGTGGCTCCTGATTCCTCTCTTTCAAGTCACACATGGGAATGATAATCATATTCAGTTATTTGTGGTTTGATGTTGGCCCATATTATTCTAGCCTCTGAGAGGTAAACCCATTTTTCTAGTCACTGCATCTCCAGAATCTAAAGCAGTGGTAGGAGAACCTTGGAACTCAGAAGCACTGAGCAAATACATGAACACAAGGACCTCTTTCTTTGTGGGAGTGGGTTCTTTGTCTTTTCCTTCCTGTGGAAGGAAAAAGTGGAAGTGTGATTGACAGTTTACTTTTGTCATTCTTCTGATCAAAGAGGAAGGTAAGAACACACTACTGGGGTGTACAGATATTTTAACTAGAAACCACTCTAATTGGATGGGTTTGGGGCAAGACATGGGGACTGCAAACTAATTCTCTGGCCAAATTTAGCCATACCCTCTCCTGACACATTGCCTATGGTGACTTTCTGCCAACCACAGAGTCAAGTAGTTGCACCTGGCCCACTAAGCTTAAAACATGCATTATGACCCCTGTATTGGACTGGTAAGCCTAGTCAATATTATAATTCTCAATAGTGATATTAATATTTCTTTTTAATTCTTTACTGCACTGAGAAATTCTATGATTCCATGGTTTCATGTAATGAAAAGGTCAGAGTTAAGTTGTCGGTCCAGGTTGCTGCTGACTTAGGGAGGTGAGGGAGAAATCTAATAGACTCCTGGAAAGAAAGAAATAGTCTAGGTCTGGCAGTTAATTAAGCACTGATCAACAGTACCTAACCACAAAAATTCAAAGGCAAAAAAAGTTCATACACCAACTTTCTGATCAATTTAATGTGTCTCACTCTTGTAGAAATTAGTTGCTTATAAAATTTACTTGGTGTCAAAATAAACCTTCCCACCTGCTAGCACTGAAGGAAAGTGGAGCACAGAACTGAAGCATCCCCAAGGTTCCCTTGAAGTTGCTCTTTGATATCTGAAAGGCAATAGATAAAGAAAACTGCCTTTACAAGCAGGCATATTGAAGGGAGAAGCATATTCACTGAATAACTGAGCACCAAGGAGGAGAGAAATTCTTCAAAAATCAAGAACTCAAAATTCAGGGCAGCTTATAGTCATGGGATAGAGAACTTTATATACTTAAGTAAACCCTGTAGTTCAGGACATCAGTAAAGTGGTGAGTCCTGTTCAGGATGCTTGGCTTAAGAGGATAAGGGAGAATAATGTAGGCTATTTTGTCATCCACTGTGGAAAAATTTTCATCCTGAATGCTTAAAAGTTAAAATGTTTTTCTGGGTGCAGTGATGCATGCCTATAATCCCAGTGGCTCAGGAGGCTGAGGCAGGAGGATCACAAGTTCAAAGCTAGCCTCAGCAACTTAGCAAGGCCCTAAGCAACTCAGTAAGGCTCTGTCTCTAAATAAAATATAAAAAAGGCTTGGATGTGGTTCAGTGGTTAATAACTGTGGGTTCTATCTCCAGTACCAAAAAAAAAAAAAAAAAAAAAAAAAAAAGGTAAAATGTTTTGTGTTTAATGTTAACTCTCAGTGAGAAATGTTCAGGAATTGCCTCAGAACTATCCCTATCATGAATAGTAATTGACAAAGGGTGACAAAAATAGGATTTTCAGATAAAAATACTTTCATCTGCCACTAGCAGCTCAGTAACAGTGACCCAGGAATCCCAAGTTTCCTGGTAACCTTTGCCAGCATCAGGATGTTTCTGGGAAACAAATGACCCATGGGTTGTGGTTTAGATATGAAGTATCCCCCAAAAGCTCATGTGTGGGACCATGCAGGAATGGTCAGAGATAAAATGATTAGATCAAGAGAGTTTTAACTTAATCAGTGGATTAACCCATGCAATGGATTAACAATTTGAATGGAATAATGGGTAGTAACTGTAGGCAGGTAGGGTAGATGAAGTATGTCACTGGAGGTGTCCCCTTGGGGATTATATAATCCATTGCTCCTTGTACTCAAGCTCTCTTTCTGCTTCCTGGCTATCAAGAGCTGAGCAGCATTCCTCCCCCACACCTTCACACCAGGAGGCTCCCTAAGTCAGCCTTTTCTCAGACCCAGAGCTATGGTATTGGCAGATCATAGACTGAACCTCTGAAATCAGGAGCTAAAATGAACTTTTCCTCCTCTAAGTTGCTTTTGTCAGGACTTTTGGTCACAACAATGGAATTCTAACTAACATACCATGTAAAATGTATTTTTAAAGAGGAAGGAGAAGAGGAGAGAAAGGAGAGGAAGAAGAAGACAGGAGGCAATGCTTACATAGATTTGCAGTTCCTCTTTGCTTTTTAATGAGGCACTGGGGATATTAGTGTCTATGCTCCTGGTACCATGTGAATCTCCAGCCTTGCCTTACTCCAGTGGCTGCCCCACTATGCAGGACCTCTGACGAGGGTTCTTACATGCAGTGTCCCTGCCACAAGTTGCAACCAAGAGGTGACACATCTTTTTTTTCTTTTTTTTTTTTTTTTTTTTTTTGCTTATATAAGAGTCAAGGACTTTTTTATTTTAAAGGACTAGTTTATAAGTCGGAGGTAACAAAAATCAAAAGAAAATAAGATTCTTTTGAAGCAAATAGATACTAGAAGCAATCTGTTATCTATCTATCTATCTATCTATCTATTTATTTATTTATAGTTCTCACTTATTCCTCACCATTTGCATGTTACAGGATCTGGAATCTCAGGGCATGTTTAGGAATTTCCCATTTTCTGCTCCCTTTTTTTACTCTTTTTTTCCCCTAGGGTTGGTACTGGAAGAGTGAAGACTTTGGCAACTATTCAAATGTGGCCATTAATGCGTGGTACAATAACTTGAAGTTCACCATATGCAGTTTTGTACTCACTTGGAACAGAAGAAGCTCCTGGTGGACTTCTTACCAGAGGAATCTGGTGATCCAGGTTGCCAAGGAGGCACAAGGATCTAATGGGCAACTGTCAGTTGGTCTTCTTGTACAAATATCTCTTTAACAATACTTGAAGTATTACCTTAACTGAGAAACATATAATAGAACAAAAGGATTCATTAAAAATGATTCCAGAATGAGGCCCACCTGAAATTTTCTATAATAAATTAAAGAGAATTATGTAACTTAAGTGAGATTTATTAACTACACTGTTAATTTTCTGACACTGCCTGGTTGTTCCCAAAGAATATTATCTCATTCATACAGAAAGCATATAAAACTTACCCACCATTTCATCATGCCTAAATAGCCATTGTGAAGACTATATATACATAAATCATAAATTCACATTGTATACTATCTTCTATTTTTCTATTTTTTCATTCAACAGTTTAACAGTATTATTTTCCTATATATGCCTTTGGTTGCCAGAAACCATATGAAAACTACCATGTGAAAATTTCACAATTTTAAAAATAATTCTCTTACTCTTAGACATCTGCAATGTTTATAAATTTTTTATAAATATTATTGAAATGAACATTTTTGTACAATCACCTTCTTTCAGATCTATGATTATAACTTATATCTAGGGCTGAAATTATATAATAAAGGGTATGATTATCTAAACATTCTCTTAAGATATTTTTTTAAATTTCTTTTCACTAAGAGTTTTCCACTTTTTCAATTGCTTTTCAGCAAGGTGTGACCAATTTGCACTCTAAGCCTCAGTTCTAACAATGCTAACCTCACCAAGACCTGAACATTACTGCATTTGTAATTCAATAATAATACCAAAAAATTTATACCATGTTTCAAGTTGCTTTTTGAAGTATTTATCTAGATAGAGCTTTGAAAATTCATTTCAAATGATTAAGTTGTATTTCTTTTCTTTTTCTGTTTATTACTAAACAGACTTTTTAAAAAAGTATTCATTTTGTAGTGATTCTTCCCTCCAAATATTTATTATAAAAAATTCAAACAGACAAAAACAACGCAGTGATCTTTCAAACACTCACTATTTACACTTTTTATTTGCTGTATCTATTCTGATGAATTTCTCATGTTCCTCATCATAGCTCTACCTTGGCCTGAGCTCAGAGCCTCCAGATGTCAAAGACCCTTGCAGCGTTCTCCCACCCAGTCTGCTGCCTTCTTCTGAGGTTCCTTGGTGCATTCTGTGTTTATTCTTCTCTTTGGTATAATCCCTGCTCCTCTCCACTCTGATTGGGCTCTGGAGAAGCCTGTGCTTCTCACAGATGTTTATCTCCCAATTGTACATTAACAGAAATGTGTAGAAGTCTCCTCTGTGTGACTTGATTACTTTTGAGCATATGAGAAATGCTTAAAATTTAAACAGCCATTATCTGGTGGGAGCCTGGAAACCTTTATTCTTTTACTGATTTTTAAAAATATCCTTTATACATGAAGAGGATTGTCCAGATGTCACAGGTAGTACTCTCTTATGGTTTCCTTTTAAAGTTGTGTTAATTATTTAAGATATCAGACTTTTAAAACTAAAATTTTATGACCAATTGATGAATACTTTTTGTGATATTTTTTCATTTTTTTAAAATTCCTATTCAGAGATTATATAAATCATTTTCTATATTTTCTGCTGTTTTTATTCCTATCTATCATCTTTTGGTTCATAATTTCTAATCCTCAAAAATACCTGAAATATGTTTGGCATATAGAGTAGAGGGAGAATCTTCTGAGTTTTAACCTCCATGTAGCTATTCTTTCTACATGTTTATAAAATAAACATTGCTTCATCAATGATTTGAGGTCTTTCCTTCTCTACATTAAGTTCTTATCAACACACATTAGGGTTTATTTTAGAGATGTGCACATTATTATAAAGTTATTTTTTAGATATACATGACACTAGAATGTATTTTGACATATAATACATGCATAGAGTACAACTTATTCTAACTAGGATCCCATTTTTGCAATTGTACATGATGTGGAACTTCACTGGTTGTATATTCACATATGAACATAGGAAAGTTAAATATGATTCATTCTACTGTCTTTCTCATTCCTATTCCAACTCCCTTCCCTTTATTCCCTTTTGTTTATTTCACTGAACTTCTATTTTTCCCTTGGCCCCTTGTTGTATGTTAGCATCTTCATATGATCCACTTATGCCACTCCTGAGTATATACCCAACAGACTGATTTTAAGTCCTTTGGGTATATACTCAGGAGTGGAAAAAGTGGATCAATGAGTGGTTCCATTCCAATTTTCTGAGGAATCTCCATACTGCTTTCATAGTGGTTGGTTGCACCAAATTTGCAGTCCCACAAGCAATGTATGAGGTGGGTAACTTTTACCCCACATCCTCACCAACATTTATTATCGCTTGTATCCTTGATAATTGCCATTCTGACTGGAATGAGATGGATGAGTGTAGTTTTAATTTGCACTTCTCTAATTGCTAGTGATGTTGAACATTTCTTCATATATTTGATGACCTTTTGTATTTCTTCAACAAATGATGATAGGAAAATGGGATATCCATATATAGCAGAGTGAAATTTAACCCCTATCTCTCACCCTACAGAAAACTCAACTCAAAGTGGATCAAGGAATTAGGTATTAGACCAGAGACCCTGCACCTCCTAGATGAAAGAATAGGCCCAACCTTCCATCATGTCAACTTAGGAACCAACTTCCTCAATAAGACTCCTAAAGCGCAATAAGTAAAATCAAGAATCAGTAAACGGGACAGTATCATACTACAAAACTTCTTCACAGCAAAGAAAACAATCAAGAATATATAGATAGAGCCTATGGAATGGAAGAAAACCTTTGTCGTCTGAAACTCAGATAAAGCATTAATCTCCAGGATATATAAAGAACTCAAAATAGTTAACACCAGAAACAAACAAATAAACAAACAAAAACAAATAAACCAATCAATAAATGGGCAAAGGAACTGCAAAGTAATTTATTATAACATTATTTAAAATAGTCTGAACTGAATGATGAACTCAGGTTTTAAGTAAGCAATTATATTATAATTACACAATGTAATGCTCTGTTGGAAAGATGATATTAGAGAAGTATATGTATTTTTATATATAGCTGTCTAGATGATATTGTTAAAGGGCAAATACTGGTTTTATATGGTATAAATATGTGTATAATTGTATATTTTTAAACAGTTAATCCTGAATATTTACACACTGCTATGATTTAGATCTGGAGTTTCCCTTAAAAGCTCATATGTTAGTAACCAGGTCAGCATATGGCCTCAGTGTGAGGTGCTGGAATGTTTAGAAGTGAGGCCTACTGGAAGGGAGATAGGTCACTGGGGACATCCTCTTGAAGATAGTACTAGGATCCCTCCAACCCTTCCTGTCTCACTTTTGCTCTGGCTACCATGAGGTGAAGAGACCTCCTCCACCTTGTGCTCAGATGCACTGTGCTGCCACAGGTCCAAATAAACTGTGACCAGAGACTAGAACCTCTGAAACTGTGAGCCAAAATAAACCTTTCCTCCTCTTAAGTTGATGGTCTCAGGTATTTGTCACAGCAACAGAAAGCTGACTAACATATCCATAGAAGCAGAAATCTGAAATATTTCCAAGCTAAAACTGTCAGGATCTTTGAGAGTTGGCATTCTAATTAGAATATTATTTTTATGTGTATTTCTTAATATTTTTATGATAAGTATACAATATTTTGAAAATGATACTGTATTTATTTCTGTTACTTAAATAGAACAAGATTAACATTTTCTCAATTTCAATCCTATATATAGGATTAGATTTGCTTTGGTGATATTTATTATAATCACAGTTTGTTAACTTCTGGATCTGACAGACAGGCTTCATTTACATTTGTTTAACAATAAAGTTATTATGAGAATGAGAAACAATAATTTGCAATGGAATTGTCTATTTCCATGCATTATCTCTTGAGTAGAAAAAAACAACAGTGCATTGAAGAGGCTGTGCCCTTAGGATGATTTGTTTCCTTTGCCATTCCATCCAGTTCCTTTTCATTTTGTAATTTATTTATTTTTGTACATAAAGATATGTCTCAAAGAATGGCTTCAAGGTAATCCCTTGCATATCTAATAAAACCCATTGTGGCCTTGGAATATGAAAGGAGACTTGGCTGTGTATAAAATTCTTGAGATGCAGCCTCTCCCCTTCAGAATCCTGCAGCTATGGCAGCCATGTCTTCCAGTGGGGACAGCTCCCTTTTTAGATAGCCCATAACTTCTGCCTGCTTGCTCTTAAGAGCTTTTAAAAACAAATTCATCTTATTCACATATTCTGGGAGTATATATGTAGGTGTGTGCATCTGTATTCTTCAATTTTCTCTAATACATGTTTAATACTTTCTGCAAAAAAATGGATTGTTTTTGAATTCATTTATTTTTGATGCATTTTATTTAGTTATGTGTTTATTGCTTCATTAAAATTTTTGGTTTCTTTCTTAAAATCATCTATAATTATGCATCGAATTTGTATTTTTTTGTTGGGCACGGTAGCTTTTGTTTCTTTTGGCCTCCATCAGTGTCTTATTCTCATTTGTTTTGTCCTTTTTCTATGTATCCCGAGAATGGTGCATATAGTCTTCTGTATCAGTGATTACTTGACCTTATTATCATTATTGGCTCTGTTGATTACAGCTTCCTGTTGCATAGTTACATTTCTGGTATTCATTTCTTACAGGATCCAGCTCACTTTTTTTTATATAGTTTGCTGCTTTTTACCTTTGTCTTTTATATGACTTTCTGGTCTTTCATAGAAGTCAAAGTTTATCAGTGCCATTCAGGAGACTAATTTTATATTTTATGTTTCTACTGTGTTCTAGTAAAAAAATCACATTCAGGGATTTTCTCTTAGATCTTTAGAAATAATTCTGCTTTTTCTTTTACTTTTTTTTTCTTTTGTCCTCCACAACCAGCATCCATTATTTACCCCACTGTGAGCTCACGGCAGAGTGGATAACTCTTCTTGACCTCAACAACTGCTGGTTTCTGGTTACTCTTAGATCTACAGCTGGGGAGAAAGCTGGATGGCCCAGTTTCTAATCTCGTTCCTGATATCCAACTGCTTTTGGGTTTTATGGTATTTCTAAGCTGAAATGAAAAGTTATTCTAGACCATGGTTATAAAGAGGTAGGCTACAGAGGTTTGTTACATGGCTAGCACAGAATTTTTGTCGGCTTTATTTTTAAACATTCCATATTTTTATTACTTTTATCTTGATATCATGTACACCAAGGGCACAGAAATGAAAGGCCCAGTTTTATTTTGGAAATTTTACATTTATATATACGTCCTAATACTACCCAGGCTTAGATGTAGGCTCTGTGCCCCTTCTCAGTCAATACTCTCTCCCTAGTGGCCACTATGTTCTCTCTTGCACCATCAGTTTGCCTGCCCTTGCACTTGGTAAAACTAGACTTCTATGTACTCCTCTGTGTTTGGCTCCTTTAACTCACTATGTCAGCTAGATTTATTCACATCGGTGTATATAGCAGTAGTTTGTCATTTTTTATTGATCTATAACATTTCTTCTTTTGAATATATCATACTTTATTTATCTCTTCTTTCATTGACAGACATTTGGGTGGTTTCCACTTCTGTGCTCTCATGAATCAAGGCATTAAGAACATTCTTGCACACATTTGTTTCTCTTGAGTATATATCTGGGAACCCAGTTAATATCTTGAGGGTAGGTGAGCTCAGCAGATTTTTTTACAATTGCACTTTTTTGTGGGTGGGGTACTGGGGATTGAACTTAGGGGCACTCAGCCACTGAGCCACATTCCCAGCCTTATTTTGTATTTTTTAAATTTAGAGGCAGAAGGATCTTGAGTTCAAAGTCAGCCTCAGCAATGGCAAGGTGCTAAGCAACTCGCTTTTTAAATTTTTTTTTTATTTTGAAGTAATGGTAGATTCACATGGAATTGTAAGAAATAATACAAAATTACAAAGTGCCCTTTACCCAGTTTCTCCCAAGGGTAAGATATTACAGAACTTTGGTGCAAGATCACAGCCATGAAGAGGCCTTGAGGAGGCCAAGTTATAGAGCATTCCTGTCACCACAAGGATCCCCACCCCCACCCAAACCTGTTGCCATTTTGTAGCCACTTCCCTCCCACTTCTCCTTCTTTTACCCTTGGCAACCACCAGTTTTCCATTTCTATAATCTGTCATGCCAAGAATGTTACATAAATGGGTGCATAACTTCTAGAGGATCACTTGTTTTTCTCAGTGTGATTCTCTAGAGATTCATCCACGTTATTGCACTTGTTGATAATTCCATTCCCTTTCACTGCTAAGTAGTGTTTCTTAGTATGGAGGTATCAAAATTTTTGTTGACCATTTCCTGCTGAATGACATCTGGACTGATTCCAGCTTTTTGCTGTTAAGAATAAAGCTGTTATCAATATTCATGTGCAGATTTTTATGGGAACATGAGTTTCCATTTCTATGGGATAAATGCCCAGGAGTGTAATTGTTGAGTTGTGGGGTGGTTGTATATGATTACTCAGAAACTGTCAAACTACACTGTTTTCAGTTCTCATCAGCAATGTGCAAACGATCCCAATTCTGCACACACTGCCAGCCCTTGGTAGTATAATTTCTTTCTTTCTTCTTCATTTTTAAAAAAAATTTCTGCCATTCTAATAGCTCTTTAGTGATATCTCCTTCTGGTTTAAATTTGAGTTTTCCTAATGATTAATGAAGCTGAAAATCTTTTCTTGTGCTTATTTGCCATCTTTATATTCTGTTCAGTGAAATGAACCTTCATGGCTTTTGATCTTTTTCTGGTTTTTAACTGTGGAAATTTTTAAAATGCTAGATAGAAGCTTTAATCATTTAAATGGTATGCAAATCTTTTCTCCCACACTGTAGCTAGCCTTCATGGCTTCCTAATAGGGTCTTTCAGAGAGCACAAGTTTGTAACATTGATGAAGTCCAATCAATGAATTTTTCTTCTCAGGGGTAATACTTTGGTGGCAATAGATCCTGAAAATTTTATTATTTTTTATAAAGTTTTTATGGTTTTATAATATGCTTAACCACATGATCCATTTTCAATAAATTTTTGTTTAAGGGGTGATGCATAGATCAATATTAATTTTTTTTCACTTATGGATGCTCAATTGGTCTAGTATTTTCTGGTTTAAAAGTTTTCCTTCATTATTAAATTGTTTCTAAACCTTTGTTAGAAAACAACTGGAAGCTGGGCTTGGGGGCACACACCTGTAATCCCAGAGACTCAGGTGGCTGAAACAGGAGAATTGCAAATTTGACACCAGTCTCAGCCATTTAGTGAGGCCCTAAGCAGATTAGTTAGACCTGTCTCTAAATTAAAAACAAAAACAAAACAAGGCTTTGGATGTAGCTCAGTGGTAAAGTGCCCCTGGTTTCAATCCAGAGTACCAAACATTTTTTTTAAGTTAAAAAATCAGAAATATTTTCATGGATCTATTTATAGGCTCTGTGTTCTGTTGTATTGATCTATGTTTATATTTCTTTGTCTGTACCACATAGTCTTGATTACTCTAGATATACAATGTCTTAAGTGTTAGTAGATTGATTCCTTCTGCTTTATTCTTCTTTTTCAAATATTATTTTAACTATATTTGTTCCTTTCCTTTGCATATTAATTTTAGAATAATTTTGTCTACATATACAAAAAATTTTGTTGGGATTTGAATAAGAATTGCGCATATCCTATAATATGATTTGGGAAACTATTCACACCTTTACTACATTCAAACTTCTAATCAATGGCACATCCATTCATCCATTCATACATGTATACAGGCACACACACATACATACGTGTATATAAAATACATAATGTATGCATATATATAAATAATACATATATTTATGTGTATTGAAATGCCCACGGATTAGAAGTCTAAATGCACATATTATATCTATTAATATATTTTATATTATGTAGAGGTATAATGTACATATGTCAATGAATGAATACAAATACCTATAGATTAGAAGTCAATGTAGTTTTACATATATATTCTTGTAAATGTACAAACATATATATTTTTCAACAATTTTTAGTTTTTAGCATACAAGCTCTTTACATGTTTTGTTAAATTAATAACTTAATATTTACATCTAAGTATTTTACTTTTCTGAACGAATTCTACTGTAAATGGTATTGTAGTTTTAATTTCAGTGTTCTGAACTTGGCTTTTTGGAATTTGTCCATTGGTAAATTCTTGTTAATATTATTGTCTTGTTTCTATTTTTAAAAATATATTCAGATTTTCAACTTCTCTATTTGTTAAATATATATATAATTTTTTTTAAGTTAGAAAACCATTGCCAAATTGTATAAGTAATTCCTGTAAAAACTTCACTCAGTTTCCTTAAGTGGAAACAAGTCTGTCACAAATACTGTATAATTATTAAGCCAGGGAATTAATACCAATATACTACTATTAAAAACTTACCAACTGTATTTAAGTTTTGCCAATTACCTTTCCTGTTCATGCAGGGTCCAATGGAGATCTCATTTAGAGCTCATTTCTCCGTAGGCTTCTGTCAGCTGAGACAGTTTCTCGGCATTTCTATCCTTTTGTAATCCTGACAGTTTAAAAGGGTATTGGTCATTTATTATGAAAAAGTCCCTTTTAAAACTGTTGCTTGTGAGTTCAAACCACACACACACACACACACACACACACACACACACACACACAAGGGGGGAGAGAGAGAGAGAGAGAGAGAGAGAGAGAGAGTTTAAATTAAGCTTTCACAATTAATAATAAAATACCAATCAGTTTTTTCCTTTTATGGAGGGTGTCGGTTCTATTTTCAAGTCAAACACAGTGGTACACCTATAATCCCAGCCATTTGGGAGGCTGAGACAAGAGAATCACAAGTTTGAGGCCAGCCCCAGCAAAGTAGCAAGATCCCATCTCAAAAAAAAAAAAAAAAAAATGAGGCTATAGCTCAGTAGTAGACCATCCCTGAGTTCAATTCCCAGCACCTAAATGTAGAAAAAAATAAAAATATATAAACATCAGTTCCTGCTCTCGCCTTGTTTTCCTTCTTTCTTCTTTGTCTCCTCCTCTTTTTCCTCCTCTTCCTTTTCCTTTTGTAGTACTGGGGGTTGAACTCAGGGCTTTACATATGGTAGGCAGACACTCTACCACTGAGCTACATCCCTGCCTTTTTTATTTTATTTTGAAACAGGGTCTAGCTAAGTTGCCCAGACTGGCCTCAAACTTGTGATCTTCTTGCCTCAGCCTTCCAAGTACCTGGATTAGAGGTGTGAACTACAAACCCAACTACAATTTCCTCATTCTTGACTTCTTGCTTTTATTGATTTACTCTTCTACAAATTTGGTTCCAGAAATGTTCCTGTATTTAATTACTTTTTTTTTTTTTGAAATGAAAACTTCCAAACATACAAAAAGTAAAAATTATTGACACAACAATTAAAAGCATAATGAACTCTCATGTACTCTTCACCCAATTCCAGCAATTACTACTATATTTTCCTGGATTATTTTAAAGAAAATTTCCAGCATATTATTGTATCCAGAATTACTTCAAGATATATTTGTAATAAATAATTTAACCACAAACACTATGTCATTATCCTACTAAACAAAGAATAATAATGCATTATTGTAACTTACTATTCAGGCTATTTCCAAACTCCCAAATTTTCTCAAAGTTTTTCTTTTGCAATTGGTTCATTTGAATCAGCATCCTTGAAAAGCCTACATAATGCATTTGATTGTGTTCCCAATTTTCTTTTTTCCTCTTTTTTTCTTTAATGATATCCTTTCATCCTTTTTTGTTGTTGTTGTTTTGATTTTTGAGGCATGGATATTTTTGAGAAACAAATTTCTTGTAGCATAGAAGATTCTTCATTCTGTAATTGGTCATTGTAGCATCACAACACTGATATCTTCTTCTTCTCTCTGTGTAACAAATGACCACTAGCTAAGCAGCTATAAGAATATGATTTCAGTGTACCTGCAGCTCAGAAGTCTGGGGTGACCTAGTTGGCTCTTCTTAAGGTCTCACAAGTTGGTCATTAAGGTGTTGGTCAGGGATTGGTTCTTATGTGAGGATCAACTAGAGAAGGACTTGCCTCCCCTGTTGCCTTTCCTGTTCATGCAGGGTCCAATGGAGATCTCATTTAGTGTTCAGTTCTCCTTAGCCTTCTGTCAACTGAGACAGTTCCTCAGCATTTCTATCCTTTTGTAATCCTGACAGCTGTCAGTGTTCCTTGCAGTTGTAGAATGCATTGCAGTTTTCTCTGTTGGGAAGTCTGAGTTAGAGGTTTCTGAGAGGCAACAGAAACCCAATGCTTAATAATTAAGCAAGAAAGTAATTTATTAGCAGGGTTTTTGCATGGTTAAAGAACTGATAGAGAGGCTGAACGGAAGATCAAGTAGAAGGTGAAAACCAGGGATGCTGTCTGACTGTGCAGCAGGAATTACTACCAGTCATGTCATAGTGCTGCTGCTAGAATGTCTGGGCTCCAACAACACTTTTCCATCCTTGATTGTCCTGCTCAAGATTCAAGTGAGAGCCCTGGTCTGTCTTGGGAAGGTCAGTCAGCAAGGTGATTTACAGCCTCACAAGCACTTTACACCACGTGGAAAAGAAGATTCCTAAAAGGAAAATAAAGTGCAGTTAACAAAATAAAAAAGGAGAAGCAGCATAAGACAAAAAACAAACAATAAATTAAAACAGCAAAAATTCACTGTATCTCAGTTGTGATTGGAGGGAGCCACACTGTCTGGCCTTGCTGAATAGTCAAGAGAGATGACACTTTACCCTGGCACCTTTACTTCTGCAAATCTATGCTGGCAAATACCATTTCCTAACATCTTGGATTGCTTAATCTACAACTAATACCTCCAGTTGATATCTGCATTATATTTTTCTGAGAGCAACTTTCTAGAATTCTTTTGTACTTGAGGTTACTGTCGATCAAGGCAGGTTCTTCATAGACCCACGCTTGTCATGTAGAAGCTACTATCTGTGATATCAGCGACCACTGAGGTCCTCAGATCATTGTGTGAGATGCCCAGGAGTGAATCCATGTACTCACAACTACTCTTTTCTTCTTTTAGGACAAATGTTAACTGCTCAGAATCCCCCCATACCATGGTACCTGAGTAGAGCATTATATTTCTCTGCAGCCTTTACCAGGGCTGACAGGATTTTGCTTGCTTGTGTGTTCCATGAGAGCAGCCACCATGCCCCCCCTCTCATTTACTTTGTATCCCCAGCACTTAGCACAGGGTTTCATATATGGGAAAAGGCTCATGTTGTTTGAATGAATACATGAATGAACTAGGTTCATATCTTTTTAATTTTACAAGTAAAATTAAAGATAGTTTTAGTTTTAAATTTGTGGTCTAAAGCAAATAAGATCAATGCCTTTTATGTTTCAATTTTAAAAGTCAGTTAATAATTTTTTCAGCAAATCCTTGGTTTTGTTTCACAGGTATGGAATGTAGTATTTAAACATTTCTATGTACTTGCTAGGTCCAGGTTGCTCTTTTGTTATTTTAGGAATATGTACAGTATCCATCATGTTATATCCTCCTCTTTTTTCTTTCCAAATGCTTCAGTAATTTGACTTCACTCAAAAAATAGTCAATGAAATATTTTGAATGTTTTTTGATTGCACACATCAATGATCTAAGTAAAAATAAAATGCTCTAACCTCTTGGAAAGGTGACATGTATTATACATTATCCATGGCCTTCAGGAAATAATGATTATGACTTTAATACCACCTAATTACTATCTCAGGATACTTCCATACATAGATAGGTTAAAAATTGCACATGGGATTTTAAATGGCATTATTTGACATTTTAAGAGGCAGATTTTTCTTTCAATTATAGTAGTAAAGTAATAGATTTCCAACTATTGACTTTACTAGAATCTATTGCACTCACAGGCCTCTGTATTTCACTCTTTCCTACCTGTCCCTGCTATTTCCCTTCCTCTGCTCTACTGGTCTTCCTTCCACTCATTTATTTATTTTTTTAATTGGTGCTTTACAGATATGCATAATTCACCATGCTATATTTATACAGGCACATAGCATAATTTTGTTGAATTCATTCCATTTTTTCCCCTTTCCCCATCCTTCTTTTCTCCCCTCCAATCTTCTTCTTCTACTCCGCCCATCTTTCCTCTATCTTTATGAAATCCAGCATCTCGCCTCTATTGCCTTACTTTGCTCTAGCTTCTGCATATGAAAAAAATTTTGACCCTTCACTTTCTGAATCTGGTTTATTTCACATAGCTTGATGTTCTCCAGCTCTATCCATTTACCACCAAATGTCATAACCTCATGCTTCTTTATGGCTGAGTAAAGCTCCATTGTGTATATATACCACATTTTCTTAATTCATTCATCAATTGACAGGCACCTCGGCTGGTTCCATAACTTTGGCTGTTGTGAATTGTGTTCCTATAAACATTGATATACTTGTATCACTGTAGTATGTGATCTTAGTTCTACAAACAATATCTTCTATTAAGAGTGAACTTTCTGTATCAAAATGCATTCTATTGTCATGGATAACTGAGTAGAACTTAAATAAATGAAAAAAATAGCAAAGAAAATTGAATTTTAAAAAAGAGAGAAATAAGGAATTTAGCTGAGGGCTCAGACCAGGGTTCATGGTACTTATGTACTTCTATGTATATGGAGAAGATACTTAGTGAATTAAATTAAAACTGATTGCCCAGGGAGAATGAGAATTTGGTTGTTTTCTGACCCTTGCAGTGCTAGGTATAGAACCCAGGGCCTCACATTCACTAGGCAAGTGATCTACCATGTGCCTACATCCCAGAGCTTGGTAGTTTTCAATACACAACAATTACAAGGTATATTATGGTTATAGCCCCAAAATAAAATGATCAAAAGCTTAAAAAACTGACTTTCCATAATAACTCCCATCTTTCATAGCAACTTATTACCTAAAATACCTTTAGGTAATACATTACCAGCTTGCCTGAGAGTAAACTTGTAAATAGGAAGATAAATTATTATTAAAAAATAAAGGTCAGAAGTTTCTTCTAGTCATATATGTACTTGAATATATACTAGCTTCTAAGTGATATTAGGATAAAAAATGTCACATGTAAGGATAAATCATGGGTGCTCATGAAACATCTGTGAGATGAATTTAATGATATGTGCAAAATCACATAGTATGTTAGTACTTACATTTTGTGTTTTGTTAGGAATGGAAAGAAAACCACATAGTGTCCATCTAAGACCCAACTCAGAGGTGATTGAGGTCCCCTAAACAGAATTGGCTTGGGATGTACCAGATACTACCTTTGGTTTCAAGGACATTTGAACTTGTGGATATTTCAAACCCCTGTGGATTTCATTTTTGGGTGGGAATGTGCATGCAAACTTGCTAATTTTTTTATGATATGCATTCATCCAGAAATTATTTGAGAACTCTAATATGAGTGCTAGATGTCACAAGATCCTAAGGATCAAGGAGAAGCAGATTAAATTGCTGAATGAGGTTTTGTTTTGTTCTATTCTGTTCTGTTTTGCTGCTTCCTGTGAGGTGTGAGCTTTTATAACAGGAGACACATTGATAAGGAAGAGATTAGGTTACATGTTTTTAATTAGAGACTAATTTAATCAATATAAATCTTTTAAGTGTTTACTTCTTGAAATTAAGCTGGAAACAGCCCACTACCTCTTCAATGCTGCTGATTTATAATTATAAAAGGAAGGCAGAAGATTAAAAGATTATTTTTGACTGGGAGTGCTGGGGAATGCTTCATGGAGAATTTTCCTGAGAGTTCTCTCACTGTTTTTAATCCATGGAAATGCTACATGCAATTTAGTTCAAGAACACATTTTGTGTTAGAACTAGAAAGAAAATTATAGGCATAATAGAGTAGTCTCTATAATTCACAATAATGAAACAAGGGTAGAGGGAGGGAATAAGAAGATTTATCCATAGTTACAAGTAGCTACCAGTGGAGTTGGAGTGCAGGCTCTCTGTGCTGCAAAGCACCTCGCAGCTATGTTGAAGTAAAGTAAAAACACTGGTGTGGGAGGAGGTGCCTGGCATCACAAAATGGTCTCCTCATTACCTGTGGAGGGCACTACCAGGGAACTTCAAAACCATGTGTTTCCTCTGCTGGCTGAAGAGACTTTTGAATAGATATGTCAAGAACTATTAATGTCATGTGATCTATCTTTTACCAGATATGATTTTATAATAAATTTTACTTTTAAATGATAGTTAAACTTTTGCAATGATTCCTCAACAAAATTTTTCATCAACAGAAATTCTTGAACTGTGAAGTTTAGAATAATCAATATATAACCTGAAAAAAAAAGAGATATATTTTATCTGGCAGCTGAATTAGTGTTTGCTTTGTGAGAGCAAATCATTAAGTATTTAAAATTCAATGCAGTTTTTGTTGTTGTTCTTTCCTTTAAAAAAATGTTATGACTTTATTTTTAAAAGCATGCTAAGGCTTACACACATGTGCAAGGAACTATGGTGGCTAAAGCATAATAATTAAATACTTACATACGAAAATGCCTAGAAAATTTCTAGCACATGATAAATATTCATTAAAAGCTTTTTTAATATTTCATATATTTCTTAATATAAAATTTGCCCATAGCACAAGTTTTAATTCTTCCTTTTTATTCTGTTTGTTTTTCTATGAAAATCTATTCCTAGAATCTTCAAAATTATAAATATGGGTTCTTATACAAGAGAAAAAATGTGTGTGGGTGTAAATTATTGAAATATAAATACAAATAACCTAATGGCTTCCAAATTATGCTCACTCTCAGCATTTTTACCCTAAATGAGTGACCTCTTCAGAATTGAATTTGTCAATCTTCTGTTTTTTAAGAAAATTCTGACATAACATTATGTTATTTTATTTAATGAAAATAAAAGTCATTAAAATAATGAGACATTATATAAACCCAAGATATGAAAGGGATTGAAATTTCAGGTACTGATTCTATGCTAAACTTTTGGAAATCTGGATGAATAAGTGAATTTCTGAAAGAAAACAAAGAATTAACACAAGATACAAAAGAAAAATTACATCAGCAAATAAGCTTACTGCATTATAGCTATACATAACAGTGAGATTCTTTTTGAAATATAATTTGCTTCATTTCAGTCCCCAGTACTTCCTCTTGCCCTCTCCAACCCTGTTAACGTTCTCTGAACTATTGATCTTCCTTCAATTTGCTTACTTTTTAAAATTGGTACTTTGTAGATACATCATAAGGTAGAATTCACTGTGGTATGTGTGTGTGTGCGTACATACACACACACACACACACAAATCAATATTGGTCAATTGCATTCCACCATTCCTTCCAATTTCTCTTCCTACCCCCTCAACCACTCCTTTAATTTCTCTGCAATGTTCATGGGACCCCTTCTTTGCTTTTTTGCCCCCTATTTTACTCTAGCTTTCCACAAAAATAAGAGGAAACATTTGACCTTTGACTTTCTGTATCTGACTTATGTCACTTAGGATGATATTCTCCAATTCCATACATACGTCAGCAAATGGCATAATTTCATTTTTATGGCTGAATAAAACTCCATGAGCTAGCCACTTTCCTCCACTGGGCCCTTCCCCCATTATGAGCTGCTTCATCTTGGGCCCAGGGCAATGGAGTCAGCCATCTATTGCCTGGGACCTGTGAAATCATGAACCCCAAATAAACTTTTGTTCCTCTAAGTTGTTCTTCTCAGGTATTTTGTTAACAGTGAGACAAAAAGCAAAATAAAACAGATGCCAATGCTATGCTTTTTTGTTACCATAGATCTGTACTATAATTTCAAGATCAGGTATTATGGTACTTCCAGCAACATTTTTCTTGCTTAGGATTCCTTTAGTGGGTCTTTTATTCTTCCATATAAATTTTAAGATTTTTTTTTAAAGTTCTGTGAAAAATGCCATTGGTATTTTGATGGGAATTGCATTGATTCTTATATCCTTCTACTTTGCCAAATTTGATTATCAGTTTTAGAAATCTTATGGTGGAATTTTTTGAGTCTTCTAGATATAAAATAATGTCATCAGCCAACAGAAATAATTTGACCTCTTCCTTTCCTATTTATATTTCTTTAACTTCCTTCTCTTGTCTGATTACTCTGGCTAGAGTTTCAAGAACTATATTAAATAGGAGTGATGAGAGTGGACCTCCTTGTCTTGTTCCTGAATTTAGAGGAAATGCTTTCAGTTTTTCTCCCTTCAGTATTATGTTGGTCTTGAGTTTTTATCATATACAGCCTTTATACTGTTAAGGTAAGTTCTTCTGTCTTTAGTTGCTCCAGGATTTTTTTTTTTTTTAAACATGAATGCGCATTGGATTTTGTTAAACTTTTATTGAGGTGATCATGTAATTCTTGTCCTAAACTCTATCTATGTGGTGAATTACATTTATTAATTTGTTTATGTTGAACCAACCTTGAACTTCTAGAATAAAGTCTACTTGATCAGGTATACTAGCTTCTTAATGTGTTAAATGCAGTTTACTGATATTTTATTAAGCATTTTTGCATCTTTATTCATCAGGGATATTGGCCTGAAATTTTCTTTCTTGGATGTGTCTTTGTCTGGTTTTGGTATCAGGGTGATACTGGCTTCATAGAATGAATTTGGCAGTGTTCCCTCCCTTTATATTACATAGAATAATTTGAGGATGATTGGCATTAATTCTTCTTTGAAAGTCTGGTAGAGCTTGGCTGAAAATCTATTTGGTCCTCTGCTTTTCCTTTTTAGAAGGCTTCAATCTCATTGCTTGATATCAGCCTGTTTAGGTTTTCTATATTTCATGGTTCAATTTGGATAGGCCATATTTATCCAAAAATTTTTCATCATCTTTCATATTTTCCAGTTTATTGTGGTATAAATTTTCAAAATTTTCTAACAATCCTCTGATTTCCAGACATGTCTGTGATTGTATTTTCTTTTACATCTCTAATTTATTGATTTGGGTCTCCTCTCTTATTAGCTAGTTTTGCTTGTCTTAGTTATTTTAAAGAGTATATTTTCCAAGCTAAATATTGGAAAGTATACTTCCATCATTAATTCCAAGTCCAAGTTGTAAAATGCTAATCCATCACATTGTATTTTCCCACAGAGGCCATGTGTGGCCTCATATCTACTTTCAAGAAAATGCTACAGTCAATAATCAGAACGGACTCCAAAAAAGATACGTTTTTTTATCATAATGCAACTGGTTTCCTATTAAATAAAAGAATGAAACAAGGATGTCACTATCATTCTAGTCATTTGATGGTGTTCACCAGCATGGTCTGTGTAATAAGAAAAAAGAAATGAAAGAAAAAGTGCTAAAATTAGAGAAACCAAATTTAGCTTTGGGGCTTGTTTTTGTCAATAATTTAATAGTTTACCAGGATGACCTAAAAAACCAAACAGAACAAAACAAAAACATATAACAGTTGATAATATAATTTGGATAATTAAAATATACATAAGAAACAGATATTTTTCTATATGTCATCAATAATTGCAATGGTACTACACAATGACCCCTTTGTCTTTTGTGTGTTCAACTCTTAATTTTGTGAATTATATACAATAAAAACAAGCTTTTTGACTTTCCTACTGTGCTGTCCTTAATAAATGTTTATTATGCCCTAAATAATAATAAATGCCCTAAATAAATTTTCATTGCTTTAACTTAATAGAAAAATTTATGGTGAAAACTTTTCTTCCTATGACATCAATGTGGAGCAGTAAGGAAGCATTTTGTGGGTGGTCTTGGGTATATGTTACTTTATCTTACTTTGGGGTGGTTTAAAAAAAAAAGTAGCTTCCAGAGTAATGTAAGAAGCATTGGGATTCAAAGTTTCTTCATACACATGTAGAATCTTTCACTCTTTTGTGTTGAGGTATACTCTTGATAACCATTCAAATACTTTATGTTAATCATAAGAGAGATTAATAAATTTGTAAAAATATTACTTCCATCTGCTGTCTTTCTCATATCTCCCAAGCTTCATAAAGTAGTGTGATTTGGAGGGGGCACACATCTTGCATAATTGCTTTCTTTAGTCTCCTTTATTCCCAGCTAATTGAATTGGGATGCCTATTATATCAGTTTGGATTATATTTGGTTATAAGCTGCATGAAATGTGAATAGCTTAAGTAAATAATGGATTTACTTGTCTTGCATAAGAACAGAAATCTAAGCATAAGGTGTCCAGGGATGATATGACAGCCAAATAATGCCAGCTAGGATTCAAGCTTTATTGACTTTCCTACTGTGCTGTCCTTAACATGTGGCCTTGTAACCTGATGTCACAGGATAATGGCTTAACTCTAGGCATCATGTCTATGTTTCAGACATAAAAGGAGAGGGGAGGGGATAGGAGGTAGCAAAGAGCTTAAGGAATATATCCTCTGGACATGATTCTTTAAAAAACAACAACAACAATAAAACCTCCCCAGATACCTAATGCATGTTTAGATATCTAATCCCCTTGCTCAAAAGTAGGACACATGGTCACCATAGCTGCTAGGAAGCGAGGAGTGTATTTTCACTTTCCTCCTTTTATCATAGAGGGAAGCTAGAGAGGTTGAAATGGTTTTTGAATTGTCAATTAACAGTGTTTGTCCTTTCTATGTCCAGGGCTTGAGATATATTTGCTTAGGACCATAGAAGATAAAGGTGGAAAACAAAATATGTTTCTTTCTTTCTGGTATATAAATGGAAAAAATTTAGAATTGCTAATATGTAAGAAGACATGAAAAAGACTTTCCTTGGCCTACTTTGTTTGTCAAATTGCAAGGCTTCCAGGAAAAGTAAGATCAAAAACCTTACAGAAAAAATAACAAACGTGCAAACCAATGTTTTCTGTCTCTCCTAGTAACACTCTTTCCCTGGACTCTTTGTTCCTATGGTAGATTTGGAATTCTGTAGGTCAGGGGACAGAATAGTGGGAGGGGGTGAGTGCAGTCCCGTACAAAATCTTTGTGAATGTCTCTTTCCCTTGTCAAGATGAACTTCAAAAAGAACTTTCCCTAAGCAGAAATGAGGGAAAGAAAACAAGTTAACCCTTCTCCCCTGGGCAGGGCATCTTCTGAAGACTTTGTTTACTAACTGGTAAAATTCTCAGAACAACTCTGAGATAGACACTGTAATCGTTCTCGCTTTACACAAAAAGGGACAGGTACTTCAGGCTAGGGAAGAACCTTGCCTGGGACCTCAGAAATGGAGCCCAAATGAAGACATTTCACTCTGTGAAGGCAGAAGAGTCAGCACAGCTCTTGTAGCACCATGGGCCAAAATGATAGACTAGACATTGAGAAAGTAGAGATTTAGGTCCTTAAGTTATGGCACCTTGAACAAGAGTTCTGAAATCCTTTTTTCTCCTTTGTGAAATATAATAATAGGATGTGATGATATCCTAGGGCACTATGACTTTGAAGGCATGTGATTCTATTCTCTGACAAATGCCCAGAGACATTGGGTAAAGCCACACTTCAGACAGATGACAACTTGTTCTACAAACTCACATGTGCAAAAGAGTTCTTCCAAAGCCCAGTCTATAAACATGCTATTGAACGAAATTTATACAAATAGAATTTGGTAAATACCATATTTTTCTAATTCTAAGGTACCCTGAAGCTTGACAATATATGGAAACTTTTTTAAACAAATGCAGTTATTCTTTAGGTGCATTGCTCTTTGTCTTCTTATAAAGGGGCTCTTTTTGGGGGGAGGCTGAGAAAAGATGTCTATCCTTTCCTTAGACTCATGTACATGTACATATTCATACATTTTTCACAGAACCATGAAGTCACCCTCAGATTTCTCAGGTTAAAAACTTCTTTGTGTGTTTTCATGGCATTACATATTTTATTCCTGGGATGATATAATTATGGATTTTACAGATTTTCTCTTCCCTCTACTAAAACTTTACATTCACCATATACAGAGAAGTGTTTCTAAGCACAATCAGTACAGCAATACATATGTTGAAAAATGCTGTTTTGTTAGGCTTTAATTTAAAAATAAAGATAATAGAAAACAGAAAAATCTAATTTTAAAGTTTACCCTCACACCTACTAAAAAGTTACTTCTTTTACCTTTAGGATTATGATTTTTACTCTTATTTATTTCATTCCTCTCCCTACATTTAATATGATAGTCTATTACTTTCTAAATGGCACAATTCTTTCTTTATTGTTTTTCATTTTAATATTAATACCTTTCCATGAATCAAATTTTGAGACTGAATAAGTTTTATACTATGAAAAGAACCTACCTGACAAGGACAACTTACAAGAGGAAAGATCTATTTTGGCACATGTTTTCAGAGGATTCAGTCCATGGTCAGTTGGCGTCTTTGCTTTGGGCCTGAGGAAGGCAGACCATCATGGCAGAAGGGTATGGTAGAGGAAAGTTGCTCAGCTCATGATAGCAGGGAAGCAGAGAGACGGGTAGGGAAAGGTTCTGGGGAGAAGATGAACCCTTCTAGGGCCTTCCCCCAGTGACCTGCTTCCTCCAACCAGGTCTTACCTCCCAGTGGTCCATTCAGGCATCAATGGATTAATCCACTAATGAGGTCAGAGCTCTCATGATACAATCACTTCCCAAAAATTCCACTTCTGAACACATGAGTGTTTGCCAAACATTCCAGAACCAAACCATAATTGGGATGTATATATTATTATTTTAATTTTTTTCAAATTTTTATTAAATATTTCACAAATGTTAGTGTCTATAACATAGCATTTGTTGAACAACATAGGAAGAATGCAAAGCTAAACAAAGTATAAAACAGCAAACTATTGAGTTTGTTGCTTGCATGGTGGGTTAGGAAGTGAGGACTAACATGACAAAATATCATAGCTTAAGCAACAGAATTTTATTTTCTCACAAATCTGAGGCTAGAAAACTGAGATCAATATGCCAGTAGAACTATTTACTTCTAAGGCCTCTCTCCTTGGCTTGTATATGGCCATCTTTTCCCTGTATCTTCATAAGGTCTTGCCTTTGTATGTCATTCTCATTTAATTACCTCTTTTATAATCTTTTCCCCAAATAGAGCCACATTCAGAACTATGGGGAGTCAGGACTTCTACATATGAATTTGTGTTTGTTTGTATTTGTGTGTGTGTGGTGGGGGGGGATTCGAGGGATACAATTCAGCCCACAATTTTGTGGAAATGGGAGGAGTGTGTCACTTGAGAGTAAAGTCTGTGAGTCTTTCTGGTTAAGAGTGAAAGGGTAGATTCAGGGTAAATAAAGGAAGTTTCACCCTAATAAGGCAACATTCTGGAGGGATCTTTCTCCAAGTCAAGGAGAAAATTCTAGGTCTTCTTTGGGATGCCTTGCACTGTTCCTGTTCACACCACAAAGTCACAGAAGATCCCAGGGGTGCCTGTAGGGCACAGCATCATGACTCAGAGTTTCATGTAACATGCCTGAGAGTTGGCAAATTTTTCTCTTTCATATGTTCATATTAAAGTTTTGCAATTTCCTAATGCTTGCCAAAACAAGCTCTGCAGATAACTTGGGTAAAATTGTAAATAATCCCACTGGTTTCCCCATAGTTTGATCATGCACAAAAATGGACAATAGTATCCATTTTAAGTAAGCAGCTCAGTTTTCTTATAAACTTCCCTATATAGTGATTAATTTTCTTCCTTTTATTGGGATCACATAGTTTTAGAACCAAAATCCATGTCAAACAGCAGTCTCAGCAACTTACATGGACAAAGACTTTGATGTCAAGACAGTGATAAGCAATTTAAAATAGAAAAAAAAGTCTTCTTCTTATTGAAGTTGTCAAGAATTTTTTTATTTGCTTAGAAGAACTTTAATTGTAATTGAAATCTTGAAATGTCACAGGGCATTCATTTTGCAAGGGAAAAAGATATAAGGAACAGATTCTTTCAGTATGTTGATTGAGCATAAAAGGAACATTGTCTTTAGCCTTGAGCTGCACTTGTTCTTTTCTTATTTTCTAAATCTAAGGTAAATGTTGCAAAAACAAAGAGTTCTGTTAGTGTACTATTTTTGCAGAATCTTTGAGTCATAAGTACAACAGATCCTTTGGAAAAAATGTAGGTGATAAGTAATGTACATCTATATGGTAGCCCTGAATTAAACTAGTGAACTTCTCTCTCACCAGCTGTATCAGTCAATTTTCCAACACTGTGACAAAATACCCAGGGAAAATAACCTAATGGAGCAGAGGTTTATTTTGGTTCATGGTTTCACAGATTTCAGTCTATGATTACTTGGTATGATGGCTTTGGCCTGTGGTGAGACACTGCATCAGGGTTGGGAACATATGGTATCGGAGCTTCTTACCTTGTGGCAGACAGGAAGCACAGAGACAGAGGAGAAGACTGAAGTCCCAATGTCACATTTAAGGGTACACCCCTTAAATTCCTTCCAATGGAAGGAAGTTAACCAAACCTTGATTAAAGGCAACCAAGTCTCTAACACATGGGCCTTTGGGGGGTCTCTCTGGATCAAACTATAGCACTGATTGCCTACATGGAGTCAGTCTTTTCTGCTAATATTTGATCAGTGGTCCCATTTATTGGGTCTCAATGAATTTAGCATCTTAAGAGAAAATCAATGGAAATACAAAAATGAAAGTGCATATAAATCCTGATATTCATAGTGGAGAGACATATCAGTGATATCCTATCAACAAGCAAAACTACCATTATTGATGGCTTAAATTTGTAAGTTTTTTCTTATTTTTAATTAAAAAAAATTTTAATCAGATGATACAGTCACTGCCTATGACTTCCCAATCTGAACTCTTTGTTATACATGTGAAGGAAAATTTCAGACTTTTGAATCAAATTATTTGCCTTTTTATTTCTGTACAAGTACTTGAAATGTCCTGGGCTAAGAAGTTTAAAAGGTCTTGAGGAATCCAGCCATGATCATTTTGGTTCTGAATTTCAGTGAGAGCATCTTGCTTGCTAAGGGAGTCAAGTGATTTACAAACAGGAATCAAGACAATTTTCACAGAAATTTTTGGGACAGGGATAAACAGCAATTCACTCAGTCCTAACTCAGATTTCATTTGAGCCCCAAGGTAATTACTTTTGGAATTACCCTTGTCCTCATAGACAGATTTTTGTTCCTTGTTTGACATGTTATATAATCTTCTGGCCTCAACTTCAGATTCTTCCAAATCTAATGACCATGACAACTTATTAAACTTTTTCTAGGGTGGAATAAGTATTCAGTACAGGGCGCACTATAGTCCATCCATGTCTCAGATGAGGGCTTCAACCAATATTGGCACATACAGAAGGCAGCCATATGACCAAGCACAAGTAATTCAGAGCAGCTGTTCTCCAACCCTCCAACCGAGCCCTTTAAAGTTTTCACTGGAAAGTCAGAATGCCAGTAACCAACCCATTGCTCCCAATTTGAGACAAAACCGTCATTCTTCATGCAAATATGTAGAGTATTCCTTTTCATTTATTTAAGGTGGATCTTGGTAAGGCCACTTTTAAAGTCCTCCTAATATTGGTGGGAGATGATATGACTCTATCTTTTCAAGAGTCATAATTTAGAAAAAAAATTATAAAAAGTTTTAGATCAGCTAAAGAAACAGTGTTTTACTCCATTTCCCTTGCAATAATTAGAGATAAACTCTCTGAATTAACAAAGTGATATACTTAGAAGTCTAAATGAGTCTTGACCATTCTTTAAGATGTAAATAAATCTTTAAGATGCATTTATTTACAGGTATCCAAGGTCTGTAAAGTAAAATAGTCTCTTAAGATATTTACACTACCTCTGGTTTTAAGTGAGGAAGAGATGTAATCCTTCTGGTGGATATCTGTTCCCCTAGGATTCAGAGTAATGGATGGGAGTATGACTTGTCCTAATTGCTTATAAAGAGAAACATAAACAAATTAAAATATAGATGATCCAATAGATGATCCAAATGAAGCTCTGAGAAAGAATTGGGTCCTAATGTGGTTTAGAGAAACATAAAATGTGTGTTGGTTTCCTCCTTTTATAGGAAGATGTAATGCAACTGTAGCAAGCATGGATTTTCAAGGGCTAGATATTTGATTTTTATTTTTCTTTTCCTTTTGTTTTCTGGTTATTGGCATTTGGCATTTGCTGAAATACTTTACAATTGATTTATTTTAAGAAACTCCAACTTACACCTATGATTCTGAGGACTCAATCTTCATCTTTTGTTCTCACTAGACACAACTACTAGAAACACATTGGTAGAAAAGGCTTATCCCTTTTTCATGTTTATTTATAAGTTATATTGTTCTCTATTATTTCAACATGGACAATTTTAAAGTTGGTGGTTCTAAAATCCTGAGCTACCCTTGGTTTTCTTTTCTCTAGGGTAAAGGAATGAGTTACCTGATGAGTGATACTGATGAGATGCTGACCTTCATTTAGCTATGCTGATGTCCATTTAGTCATGCTTACCAGAAGTCTAATTCATGACAACATAGGACCATCTTTTCTCTGACCCTCTGCATTCTATTCCTGCCTGAAATTTCAGGACAGACTGTCTTCATCAGCATAACCAACTGGGTAAATGAGCTCTGAGTCTGCTTATACACAAATTTCCTTCAAGTTTGTGCCAAGTTCTATATTTGGTCGAATTTTAGGAGGATAATGTAGGGAATGTCTTTTATGTTCCTGGGTGTTCTCTATTTGAATATCACCAATGAACTCTATATTTAGGAATTAATGAGTCTTCATGAATGCATTTCTATGGTCTGCTTTTTTATTCTTTAGTGGATAGAATCCTAGTATATGTCAATCCTTCATTAGAACCTAACAGCTTTTGGGAATCTTCAAACATATTGCTTATGCTCAAAAAGGCATAATGCTTCTAAAAATAACAATAACAGATCAGAATTGTCATAGTTTAAATGATGGTGTCCCCTCCCCAATCCATGTTGAAATTTAATCTCTAGTGCAACACTATAAAGAGGCATGGCCTTCAAGAGGTGATTAACACCCTCCTATAAGGTTTCAAGATTGAAAAGATCCCTGTCTTGACCTTTGGTCCATTCTGACACTGGGTTTGTCCCCTGTGAAGGATGCATTAACTACAGGTCATTTTGGAAGCAGAGAGCAGCAGTAGCCAGACACAATTCCTGCAGATGCCTTGATCTTAGACTTCCCAGGTTGCAGAACCATCAGAAATAAATTTCCATTGTTTATAAATTACCAAGTCTGTGGTAATTTGTTATAAAAACACAAACAGACTAAGACAGGAAGTGTGGCTATAATTTCCTGTTCATGAAAATTACAGGAGGAAAAATGGCTGTTGAACTCTGGAAAAAGAATTTTTTGAGAAGACACTGTGTGGAAGTCATCATAAAATCTGTTACTTGCTAAGAACCAGTCATATATTTTATTAATAGAAATGGACAGAGATGCTGGAGCTACTATTTATTATTTATAAGGTATATCCAAATGCACCTGAGTTCTCAAGGCTTCTGATGTGCCTGCTGTAAATAGCTATGAAAGGAGATGGCTATTAGAGAAATCAGTTATTTCTTTGGCAATATCAGCCTGAAAATAAAAGAAAATGACCTCCAAAGTAAAATTCCAGTTTGTTCCTTGTACACTAAAGGGACATTTGTAAGCACCATTATCCTTCCAGGATCTAGAATCTTGGCATTACAGATGGCTAACTTTGGATGCTGTGGTTCTCTCTAAGCTGAATAATGAACCATTGAAAAGAATGCACCAAGATAATGCTTTGCCTAGCACAACCCTCTCCTTCACCTTGGATTTCTTACAAGTGTATTGAGCAGACTCTGAAGATATGCACATCTAGAAAACTGCATAATGCAGGAATTTTGCTTGTTTTCCTGTGAGGAATGACTGGGTCTTATGATTGGGAAGAGAAGAGATGGTAGAGACAAATCAAATGCACTAGAAAGCAACTTTCCCCTTATACATTCCAGAAAAAAACAGCATGAAGAATTATCCATTAGACACACTAGATATTATTTAAAAAGCACACACTTACTCCCTGTTGTAGGAAGGAGGAGCTCAGCCAGGGACAGTGAGAGATGACAGCTCTCTCTTGTATTTTTACTTTACACACAGTGGACAAAGTGAAAGCAGTACAGAAAAGAACAAATTCAGGGAAGAAATAGTCATAAAAGAATGATTCCAGAAATGTCAATTAGCTGAGCTAGAAGAGACACTCTCTTAGGATGCCTTCCACATTGAGAAACTACCAGAGTATTCAATAAACACTTTATAATCTTAAAGCATTTCCTTTCACTAAGGCATTCTGATGTGAGGGATATCATGGTGAATAAGATATATTTCTTGCTCTCAAAGGGCTCAAAGTCTGGAGAGCATGCTTGATCTCTATATAAAACAATTTGACAAGAGCTTACTGTATCTTTACTTTTGATTCCCAGGCATTCACCTCCCAACTGTATCAATCTCCTTGTAGGGATTTGTGCCTCTGCCTCCAGAAGTGCGGTCGATGTGAGCACATCATGGGAAGATCTCAGGTCTGAGTGTCACTTCCTACTGTGGCTGCTAGGAGGTTCCATATCAAATTCCTGAGCTTAGACAATCAGATGGCCACTCCCTTGACTTTGAGTACTCTGAGTGTGAGATTCATGGACATGGGGAGTTGGAGGTCAGATAGCCATGACAATTGTCATGGTGACAACTGTGTGGGCAGCAGGCGGGCTGTGACAGTGCAAACTTCTGTCCCTATTGTTTTTGAACTGAAACTGCCTATGGATCTTTTTAGGCAATTTTGTGTCAACTTAACTGAGTCATTGGGTGTCCAGAAATTTGGTCAAGTATTATTCTAAGTGGGTCTGTGATGGTGTTTTCTGGATGAGATGTGCTTTGAATCAGTAGACTGAGTAAAGCAGATTGCCCTTCCTAATGTGAGTGGCCCTTGTCCAATCAGTTGAAGTCCCGAGTGGAACAAAAGGCCAAGTATGAATGAGGACAAAGACCTGAGTAAGAACAAAAGGCTTAAGTTGAGACTCAGTCTGGAAATATATATGTCCTGTTGTTTCTGCATCTCTGGAGAACACTGATTAGTAAACTTTTCTTCCATTCTCTGGAGGGAATCTGGGAAGAAAGATTTTCCTAGTCACTTGTACAAAAGTAATCTCTTCTCTCTCACACACACACTTTTGGTTAGAGAAATCAAACTCTCTTTTCCTTGGAGCCAGGAATGACAACAGTGGATACAACTGACCCACAAATACAACATGGGAACCTGCCCCTGAGCTCCCTGGAGAGGGTTCATAGTAATGGTGACTGAGCTTGGGGAAGAAAGTGAAAAACTGGCATATTGCAAGGGAAAGAACCTGGACTTTGGAACTAGATGAATCTGGATTTAAGATTAATTCTTGCCACATACTTTCTATAGGACTTGACAGTGTTCCCTTCATTTCCGAGTCTCAGGTTCCTCCTTCACAAAAATAACATAATATCCACCAAGGTCACCTTGTTGTGAGCATAATATGACATGATTTTTCTGAAATACTTTGGTCATGGTTATTTTACAATTGGATGTATTTTCTACCCCTATTTTTCTAAATTCTAGCAAAGGACTTGGAGTTTGCTGAACAGATGAAGATTTGAATGCATTTCAGACAGAGAAACAACATGTAACTGAAGTGCAGAGGTATGGAAGAACATATTTAGGGATTGCAGCAATTGATAAGGACAACAGAGCGATAGAAAATGAAGATGGAGAGTCAAGCATGCTAACAGAAACTACAGGCCATGACACAGAGTTTCGGCTTTGTCCAATAGACCATGAGAATCATTGGTCGTTTTTAGGTAGGGAAAATAGAAAAATAATTGCATTTCATAATAATCATTCTGTAATATGTTTGGGTTGGAAAGAGGTAACCAGGAGAAGAGTGGCCAGATGATAATAGTTGTAATCATGGTAATACTTGCTAAAATAATAATAACTAAAATGTATTACCTCTTCTACATGTCAGGTGCCATCTAAGTACATAATAAACATGGTCTCAATTAACCCTTGCAATAAATAGTATTTTATTATATCTGACATAAAAGAAATATTTGCTTGAAAGAGGGTAATTCAATTTCCCAAGTTGTATAAACATGGTACGCAGAAGCCCTGACAAGAAACCAGTACCACATACCCAGAAACACATACTTTTTCTCCTTGCTGCTTCTCTGCTGAGAATCCTGGGAGTGACAATGAAGGACAAAGTGATGAATCTATAGCCAGATGATATCTACAAATCAAATAATACTCTATGCTTCTTTGTATAACATTGAAAGGTTTTCAGTGGCAAGCACCAGATAAACAGCAAGAGATATTTTTCAGGTTCAGATATTTTTCAGGACTCAGACCACACAACCAAGGAAAGAGTCAAGACACAGTACCATGCATACAGGCCCTGGAAAGGGTATCAGAATTGCCAAAACCTTATTTCCAAGAAGGCAGTATAACCAGGAAAGAATAAATAATATCACAAAGAAAAACCTCCCAAAGCAGAGATAAAATTCAGCAGCTCATATTGGGATAACAATATAAGTGGGATTTTATATCTTCTCAGTATAATGAACAAAATTCTAACCTGCAAATAAGAGTTTGATTTAATAGAATGCATATAAGGGCTTTGATTCATCCCGTGGATATTCTAATCTTGTGTAAGAGGAATATTGACAATGGGTCCTAAAATAAATTAAGGAGATTTCTTGACAACCATGAAGAACAGGGATAAAGAAGACCCAGAGTTCTATATTTTCATCCTTTATTGTAAATTAGAAAATTAATGCACAGCTTTAATTAAAACATTTAACTACTCCAAGTACCTCTGTGTTTCCCATACGGCTATGTATATGTTGACTGATTCACTTCTGTGCATGCAATTCTCAACATGGTGCATGATACTCAAAAGCTAAAGCATATTCATTTCTGAATGGCTTTTTCAGCTCAACATTTTACATTTTCAATTTATATAATGTAGATCCTTTTTAAGTGAAGAAATGGTGAATTATTCCAAACAGTAATACAGAAATAGGAGTACATTTCAGGAGACTTTACTGCTCCCTGAATTATTCAATCTGCATTTCTGTAGATTCTGGGACCATTAGGGGTTCTATTCCTTAGGGGACCTTGAATCCATATTACATAGAAAAATAAAGATGTCAAACAAACCTTTCTAGAATATGAGCTGTTCAGAAAAAATGAAATAAAAACTATCTTAAATCCCAAGCAAACACAATGCAGCCTATTAATGTCAGGTAGTGATTCTTTTATGTAGTTCTAGGTTTTGATATTAATTTTCGGTTACTCTCTTTTTGTCAACTTCTGTAATCATCAATGAGAAGTTTCCAGTGTAATATGTCTTCTGCCAACATCATGTGCACTGCCTGATCCACGAGAGACTTTTTACATACTGACTCTAACAATAGGCCATAGCTGAGTCTTTCCTTACATTATACTCTCAAAGCCTTGGAGAAGCATTGCTTCTGAGGAAAAGCCATATATGTAGAGAAAGGATGGTACCCTTGGAGACAATATGGTAAAAGGGAAAAAAAACAAAATAAGAGATAAATATTATAGAACCTGATAAAATGAAAAAGCGACAAGACACACTAACTATTCTGCTGACTGTTCCCCCACCCATGTAAGAAACTACAAAGAGAAGAGCATGAATGAAAAACCAGGGTGATCCTAAACACTCAACAAGATTAGACCTCATCCATGCAAAACTGTTTCAAAAAAAAATTCAGAACAAGAAGTTACTGTCAATGAAAAGGCTTTTCAAAAAAGCCTCATGAAAATGAAGGGGAAAAAATCATACACTAAAAACTAGATTGAATATCCTAAAAAGAATACTTGTGCATGTGAAAAAGTACCTTGAATCAGAAAAATAAGAATTAAGAATAGATATGGAAAAAGAAGATAAAATTGAAAGTGGTGTTAAAGGACCTCAGGAAAAGAATTTTAAAAATGTAAATTCCTATGAGGGAGAAAGAATAAATTACAAAGTGCCCAGGGGAGAATAGCTTTAAATAAAAAGTAAATTAAAATATGACAAAAAAATAACAGGAAAAAAAAATGATGAAAATGTGTTAAGGAAAAAGTACAAACTTTCACAAAGAAAGTGTTTGAAATGGAAAACAGGCAAAAGAGATTGGATATGAGGATAACGGGTGGCCCTGAAGAAGAACCTCCAGGCAAAGGTCAAATATTTAAAATGATCATCTAAGGAAAAATTCCAGAATTAAAAGGAGAAGTAAAACTATGGGTTGAAAAGGAACAGTTGGGTACTGGGGAAAACTGACACAGACTCATCAACTTCAAGACACATATTAACATAGAGATTGGAGTATACAGAAAAATTTCTCAAATCCTCCAGGCCAAAGGATGAAATAATGGACAAGAGATGTAAATTGTTAATAGATATCAGCATACGGGTCAAGATGAGATGAAAGCATTTTTAAGAAATGTGAGGAAAGTAGGTATGAACTAAGTCTCATACAGTCAGTCAATGTAGCCACTATTATCAAGGACAGAAGAACAGTCTGACTACGCCAGCATCCGGGCAATGCTGTAAACACGTGCCCTTCCTGAGCAATCTACTAATGTACAATCTTCATTCAAACAAAAGAAGATAGGTAAAATCCAGAAAACGAGATGATCGTGAGGATGTAATATATTTTTAATTGTTCTGTAAGAGTTAAGTGAGGTGAGAATATGAGTTAAAGAACCACGTAAATATGATCAATTCTGACTAAGTAGCAATAACACTAAAAATATGAGGAGAAGGAACAGAAAAGAAAGAAATTAAAAATAACATAATTGTTGGATTGATATATTGATTATGAATGGGAATTGAGGGCCACTGTTTAAAACTAAATATGAGATAGTATAAAAGGTAAGTAAGAAAAAAATGAAACGAAGGACAGTATTAAAAAGTATTCTTCAACAGAATACCTTAGCATGAAAATATGCATTTTCCTAAGTATTGAAAGCAAGTGAGATAAAGTCAAGGGGACCTAGCAGACACAAACTTAAGGTTGAACGGGTTTACACAGTTAGTGCAATCTTAGTTAAAATTTGTAGTGAGATTTTTATTTGTTGCAGCCTAATAAATTGATGCTTTGATTTTATATGGAGAAATTAACTGAAGAATAGGTCTCTGTGTGAAGACTAACCCTATTAGATATTAAGACACAGTACAAAGCCTTTATAATTAACAAGGTGTCTTACAGTTTAGGTATGATGTGTCCCCTAAAACTCATGTGTAAGACAGTATAAGAAGGTAGAAAGGAGAAAGGATTGGGTTATGAGAACCTTAACTCAACCAGTGAATTAATCCCCTACTAGGGATTAATTGAGTGGTAACTGTAGGCAGTTAGGGTGTGGCTCCTGGAGGTAGGTCCCTGGGGTTGTGCTTTTGGAGTTTATATTTTGTCATAGAGAGCTCTCTGTGTGTGTCTCTCTCCCTATCTTTCTCTTTCTCTCCTTCCATGTTGCTATGTCCTGAGCTACTTTCCTCCATGACACCTTTCCACCATGATGTCCTTCCTTGTCTTGGGCCCTGAGGAATGGAGTGGTCATCTATGAGACCTCTGAAACAGTGAGGCCTCAAATAAACTTTTCCTCCCTCTAAAATTGTTCTCATCAGATCTTTTGGTTATGGCAGTAAAAAAAGCTGAGGAAAAATATGGTGTGATACTGGCTCATGAGCAGACAGACAAACTAATGACCAGGAGTCAGCAAATTGAAGCCACAGATCCAAACTGGTCTATTATCTATTTGTGTGTGTGTGTGTGTGTGTGTGTGTGTGTTTGTGTGTTATGTGTGTACACAGGTATGCCCATTAATCCATAGGTTATGTATGGCTATTTTCATGTTACAACAGCAGAGTTGAGTAACAGTGGCAGAAATCTTACAAAACCCAAAATAAGAAACATTAGAGAAAAAGTAAACTAAGAAATAGATCCAACTAAACAGAAAAATCTAAACGATAAAAGCATTATCTAAAATCACTTCAACACTAACAGTCTTTTTAACAAATGGTATTAAACAAATGAGTAATCATTTGGAGAAAGATAAAATTAGAGGTTCATTCTTTGAACAGATGCATGTTAATTCCAAGTGGACCCCAGATCTAAATTAAAGAAACAAAATATTGTACAAGTAACATAATAAAATACAGGTAAATTTCTCTGTAATCTGGGTATAGGACAAGGCTTTTGTTATAGTTTGATCTAGGATGTCAACCAAAGGCTCAAATATTGGAGGTTTGGTCTCAGCTGGTAGCACTACTGGGAAGTGGTGGAAAGTTTAGGAAGTAGAGTCTAGTGGGAAAAGGTACATAACTGAGTTAAAACTGTACATAACTGCAGGTACATAAAGGTACATAACTGCACTGAAAGGTAGATATTGTCCCCAGTCCTTTCCTCTCTGTTTGCTTCATGATTCTCACAAGGTGAGCAACTCTGTTCTGCCATGTGCTTCTCACATGAAGTTCTGCCTCACCACAGGTGCACAACAATGGGAACAAGTGACCATGAACTAAATTTCTGAAACCATAATACATTTTTTCTCCTTTAAATGCATTTTGTCATGGTAATGAAAAGCTGACTAATACAGCTTTCCAATAATGACAAAAAATTTAAATGTGATAAAAGATTATTAAGTTTTACTACATTAAAACTAAAAAAGAAAAAAAAATATGAGTACACCCAAAGACAAAAATCTAATGTAGAAAGATAAACTCAAGTACACTTTACTTTTAAAGAGTTTATTTGAGTAGTCATTGATTCTTATTAGGTAGTACCAGACTGCAAGCATCAGGGTTCCACCAAAAGTGTTCATGAAAGCAAAACAAAGAAAATCTATTTGATTGGTTCAAGAGGAAAGTCTCTAATTAGAGGTTAGTTCACTTGGTTCTGGTTGTTTAAGGTCAAGTTTCATTTTCCTATTTACATTAAGTTGGGCTTTACCTTGCTTATATAGTAGGAATCTAAGGTGCCATTTCCACTTTATGGTCTCACAATTGTGGTTTTTATTTTTATTTTTTTTTGTTTGATTTTTTTAACACTAGGATAAAATTTTGCAACCTGTATCATAGATAAAGATATAGTGCCCCTCTGATTTATAAGAAATTCTAAAAATTCAAGGTTGAACCTCCAAAGCTGTATAGAAAAACAGGAAGAAGACATGAACAGACAGTTTGCAAAATGATAAAATATGACCCTTCAAAGCACTATGCATCTTTTCCTAAAATTCACTGTGCGATGGAATGAACTGTGCCCTTTGCACTATCCAACAGTGTATTTTTAAGTCATATCCACCAATGTGACTGTATTTAGAGATAGGTCCTATAAGATAATCAAATCTAAATAATGGCATAGAAGTGGAGCCTTGATACAGTAGGGTTGTGTCCTTATAGGCAAAGAAACAAGGGAGCTTTCTTTCCCTACTCCCAGCTCAAAAGAGATCATAGGAACACATAGCTTCAAGATGGCTGTATGGTTATTGATTGTAAGCCAAATCATAGGTCAGAAGGAAACCCACCTTGCTAACACCTTGATCTTGGAGTTCTCAAGTCTCCAGAATTTTGAAAAACAACATCTCTACCATTTCATCCATCTGTGGAGAGAAAGAAGATTTATTTCTTATAATAGAATACTGAGTTTCAAATGACAGCTGTGGAGAGAGTGCAGGGTTGAAAGTCATCAATTTTCAAAGATTTGATCAATAAAGATAAAGATTTGATCAATAAAGAACTATTAATGGAAGGTAAATCTAGGGAGAATTTTTTTTTATAAGAAGCAGAATGTTTTCATGGTTTACAAAAGTGTCACCCACAGACTGGTAGTTATTTACAAGGTAAGGGGGGTGATAACTATAAAGAAGAAGAGAAACCAGACACCTCAACGAGGTGATCAGACTTAAAATTATCAACGAGGGATAAACAAACATTGTGTGCTGCTGAGTCTGAACCCCCCAGGGTGGAAATAACAATTAAGGAGTATCCTAGCAAGAATAAATGAACTATATCAGACAAACCTGAGGTGGAGAAAGTGCCACAAAAGACAATATTAGGTTAATCAACAAAATTGGAACACAAATGGTTCATTAAATAAAAGCATTATGTAAGAGTAAAATTTATGGAAGGCAATAACTATATTCTACTTATTATGTAAGAGTATGTCTCTATTCTTAATATATGGGCCCTGGAGTGCTTAGAAGTAAATGGTTATGATTGCTTTTGTACTATTTTTATATTTTTATTGTTGCATTCTCACTGCAGCTTAAGCATTATTTCCAAATAGAAAGTTTTAAAATAAATGAATGGGAAACCCATTGCAGTATGAGCATTTTGGGGTTTGCTTTCTCCTTCCATCCCATCCCTCAACAATAATAGTAACATACATTAATAGTATATAACTTTTATATACTTTTATGTACTATTAATGTAATGTTGCCCACTAAAGACTCATGTGTAAAACAGTGCAGGAATGTTCAGAGGTAAAATGACTAGATTATGAGAGCTGGCACCTAATCAATAGATTAATACACTCCATGGATTAATACTTTAAATGACTACTATAATGGTTGATAATTGATATTTGCAAATACCCAAAAGGAGACAGACCCAAATGAAAATTTAATGAGAGCACTGAAGGAAGGTGCAAAGACAACCAAGAAAATAAAAATAACACAGAAAAGTAAAAGAAGAAATAATAGAAATGTAAGACTGTCAGATAAGCAATAATCTTATCATTAGAATATATAAAGAAGAAAATAACAGAAGAAAGCTAAGAGTTGAGAATACAATTCACAAAAAAAACTTCATAAGTAATAAAATTTTAAAAAAACAATACATAAAGATGACTCTGAGTGTCCTAGAAGACTAAAGCAGAATGACGCATTCATGAACTTATCCAGTAAAATTATTAAATTTCAGAGATAAAAACAAATTTCTTAAAATGTCCAGGCAAAAAGAATTTGCAAACAGAATTAGCAAACAATGAAATTAGGCTAATTCCCTTCAAAACTGGCTTATAAAGCAATGAAACAATACAGCAGAACTTTTTGAAAATTTTGAAAGAAAACTGAACCAGAATTTTATGTGCAGCCGAGCTGTCCTCCAAACATCAGCAGACACAGTTTATGTTACTGTAGTTGTTTTGTTTGTATTTTGGTACCAGCGATTGAACCCAGGGGCACTTAACCCCTGAGCCACATCCCTAGCCCTTTTTTTTTTAAATTTTGAGACAGGATTTAATGTAAGTTGTTTACAGCCTTGCTAAGTTGCTGAGGCTGACTTTGAACTTGCCATCCTCCTGCCTCAGCCTCTGGAGCCACTGGGATTACAGGCGTGTTCCACTGCACCCAGCCAAGCATATAGTTTTTAATATTCAGAAACTTAGGCAATACTGAGCTCATCAGCCATTTCTAAGGAACTACCAGCAGATGAGTTTCATTCTACAGACTGAAAGCTAGGGAAAATTCAGCAAAAGTACTAAAATGAGCATTCTAAAATGTATGAATGTATATCTTACAACACAAAGTTGGGGATAAAGGCTAAAGAATAATATATGAATGTTACATATTATGACAGTAAAAATATTGGGGGGAAAAGAGAAAGAAAGAGGAAAATAGATAAAACTCATGGTTATATGCTAATAGGTGGTATTAACAGATATAAAAAAATCAAATCACTGGGACACAACAAATAATCAAAGATAAAATTTATAAAGGGGAACTTATGACATTTAAAAAGGTACAAATGCAAAAGCGATTATCCAAACAAAAACGAATATTCCTAACTGTCAAAAAAGGAAATAGATATCTATAATGTACATATATATGTATCATTTTTTAAAAAATTACATAACCGTATCTTTGTATCTCTATTATCTAAATCTACATATATGTAAGGAATACCCATCTCATTGAGAATGAAGCATTAGAAAGAAAATGCACATAATCATAAAATGTAATGATAGAATTGAGATGAAATATATTGATCATAATAGAACAACTTTACTATTAAAAGAACAAACTGTTCAATTAATTCACAGTATATTACCCAACTTTGTGCTGGGCTCAGGAGACACACATAAAACCAAGTGACTCAGAAAAGTTAAAAATAAAGTGATGGATAGACTTATATCAAGCAAATGGCCACCCAAAGAGAGCAGTTGAGTAATCCTAATGGCAGATGAAGAACTCAAGCCCCACGCTTTAGACATGGCAGAGACGGATGTTTGTGTGATAAAGGCTGAAGTCCACAGTGAAGAGATAACACCATGAATATTTATGCTTAGACAGAACAACAATGACTCATGAAGCACACCTGCAGGACATGGTTAGACACACCAGTAGCAGGAGACCTTAATATATCTCTTATATAAGATAGATCTAGTAGCAGAAAATAATAATAATGTTGCTGGCCGAAGTCGGATCCGGTCCCTGTTCCACCGAGTCCATGAATGAACACCAGGATGGCCAAGATTAGCAAGCGAGTAGGAATTTTATTAGAAAAGTAAAGAAGTTGAGCATTTTTTCGTATATTTGTTAACTGATTGTATATTCTCTTCTGAGAAGAGTCTGTTCAGGTCCTTGGCCCATTTGTTGTTGGGTTATTTGTGGGTTTTTTTTTTTTTTTGGTGTATAGCTTTTTGAGTTCTTTGTATACTCTAGAGATTAGAGCTCTATCTGATGTGTGAGGGGTAAAAGTTTGTTCCCAGGATGTAGGCTCCCTATTCACCTCACATATTATTTCTCTTGCTGAGAAAAAAGTTTTTAGTTTGAATTCATCCTATTTGTTGATTCTTGGTTTTAATTCTTGTGCTATAGGAGTCTTATTAAGGAAATTGGGGCCACATGATGGAGATTAGGGCCAACTTTTTATTCTGTAAGACTCAGAGTCTCTGGTTTGATTCCTAGATCCTTGATCCATTTTGAGTTAACTTTTGTGCATGGTGAGAGATAGGGATTCAATTTCATTTTGTTGCATATGGATTTCCAGTTTTCCCAGCACCATTTGTTGAAGATGCTATCCTTTCTCCAGTTCATGCTTTTAGCAACTTTGTCTAATATAAGGTAGTTGTAGTTTTGTGAGTTAGTCTCTGTGTCCTCTATCCTATATCATTGGTCCACCAGCCTGTTTTGGTGCCAGTACCATGCTGTTTTTGTTACTATTGCTCTGTAGTCTAGTTTAAGGTCTCGTATAGCGATACCACCTGTTTCACTCCTCCTGTTTAGAATTACTTTAGCTATTCTGGATCTCTTATTTTTCCAGATGAATTTCATAATTGCTTTTTCTGTTTCTGTGAGGAATTTCTTGTTGACCTTTATTATCCCTTTCCTACTCTTGATTGTCTATCCTTTTTCTATCTCAATAATATAAATAATAATAACAAATGACAAGATTCAAACAACATAATCAATTGCATTGAATTGCATTGAATCTGTATAGTGCTCTTAGTAATATGGTCATTTTAATAATATTAATTCTGCCTATCCATGAGCAAGGTAGATCTTTCCATCTTCTAAGATCTTCTTCTATTTCTCTCTTTAGGGCTCTATAGTTCTCATTGTATAGATCTTTCACCTCTTTTGCATCATCTCTAGCAATCAGAGAAATGCAAATAAAAATTACTCTAAGATACCATCTCACTCCAGTAAGAATGGCAGCCATGATGAAGACAAACAACAACAAGTGCTGGTGAGGATGCAGGGAAAAAGTACACTCATACACTGTTGGTGAGACTACAAATTGGTGCAGCCAATTTGGAAAGCAGTATGGAGATTCCTTGGAAATCTGGGAATGGAACCACCATTTGACCCAGCTATTCCTCTTCTCGGACTATACCCAAAGGACCTAAAAACAGCATACTACAGAGACTCAGCCACATCAATGTTTATAGCAGCACAATTCACAATAGCTAGACTGTGGAGCCAACCTAGATACCCTTCAATGGATTAATGGATAAAAAAAATGTGGCATATATACACAATGGAATATTACTTAACACTAAAAAATAATAAGATCATGGCATTTTCAGGGAAATGGATGGCATTAGAGCAGATTATGCTAAGTGAAGTTAGCCAATCCCAAAAAAACAAATCCTGAATGTCTTCTCTGATATAAGGGGGGGGGGTGACTCAAAATGGGGAAGAGAGGAAGAGCATGGGAAGAAGATTACCTCTACATAGAGAAGGTGGGAGGGCAAGGGAGGGAGAAAGGGAATTGCATGGATGGTGGAAGGAGACCCTCATTGTTATACAAAATACATGTATGAAGATGTGAGAAAAAAAAAGAATAGCGTTACCCTAGATTAAGTAGAGAGAAGTGATGGGAGGGGAGGGGAGGGGTTGGAGAGATAGGAAGGATAGTAGAATGAAACAGACATTATTATTACTGGGTGTATATATGCGAACGCATGGCCAATGTGATTCTGCAACCTGTATACTCAGAAAAATTAGAAATTATATTCCATTTGATTGAAATGTATATATGTCAAGGTCATTGTACTGTCATGTGTAACTAATTAAAACAAATTAAAAAAAAAGAAAAAGATAAGTAAAGTTGAAAGACGGAAGACTTTGGACTCCCAATCTCACACTTGGGAAGGGAGAGAGTGCCGCTGAGCTTAGTTGGGGTCGTCCTTTAAGGACTCTGAAAGGGAAATGTCTGTTTCTTTTTTATTAGTTTCTCACCATTTTCCAGAGGTGTGCTGGCCGAGGAGTGTCTGACATTTCAGTTGTCCCTGATGCAGGCTTGGCTGGATCACACAGTTGCTCCCTGAGAAATGGAACTCACAGCCTTTCTTGAAAATCAGTAACTATTTTACAACATGTCTGAGCACTTAAAAGTAACTGTTCTTGTGGTTGCCCTCTTGCTGACCTTTATTGTCCCTTTCCTACTCTTGATTGTCTATCCTTTTTCTATCTCAATAATATAAATAATAATAACCAATGACAAGATCCAAACAGCATAATCAATTGAGTAGATCTTCTGGATATATATCAAATCTACACTACAATAATAGAGAACATACAGTTTCCTCAAGTTCTTATGACACACCCACAAAAATCAATCAAATATTAAGGAATAAAACATCAAGGGGCTGGGATTGTGGCTCAGTGGTAAAGTACTCATCTAGCATATGCAAGGCCCTGGTTCAATCCTCAGCACCACATATAAATAGGTGAAATAAAGGTATTGTGTCCAACTACAACTAAAAAATAAATATTTAAAAATAAATAAATAAAATATCAGTAACTTGTATAAAATAGAAATATTATGTGTCAAATCCTCTGGTCACAATACAAGAAAACTAGAGTTTACCAAAAAAAAAAAAAAATAACTAACAACAAATAAAAAGTTTCTTGCAACTAGAAATTTAACAAACTGGCTATTAAAAACTTTGGGATGAAAAGGGAAAGGCAAACTGAAATTACAGAATTAAAAATTAATAATTACAATAAAATACTATACACCAGAATCATTGGTAGTTATTTAAAACTGTCAAATAAAAATTCACTATTCTAAACACTTCCATTAATAAAATGAAAGAAGACAATTAAACAAATAATAGACTCACAATTCAAAACATGAATGAAAATAGGACAAGAGGTTGCTACCAAAATAGTTCTGCTCTGTTTTCAAAGCATACAAATGAATACTGTTGGTGGTATTGGAGAAAATAACAGTATTAGCTCTGAAATGCACCCTGGTCTTCTAATAATTTCCATTTCACATCTTTGCTTTTCAGACCACCATAGCAGGGTCCAAGCAACATTTTCTCCATTAATGGTACTAGGTCTTGCAGCCTGTTAGTATAAAACTATCAGATGTGCTATTACTGTCCATGGCAGTAGTGACTCTTAAAATCAAAGAAGGTATAAACAAAGATATATTTTCGGGTGTTTGCAATTAATTGACCTATTTTGCAAATGCTTTAGTTGAAAGGAGACATGATTCAAAGCATTCAGAAGAAAGCATTTTTCCTCTGATTTTTTTTTTTGGGGGGGGTTGTTTTGTTTTTTGCTCTACTTCTTTTTTAAGATAGCAGTGAGAATGAACATTTTAATATATTCATGGGTTATCCAGGAAGAAATGATAATCATATCAAAGCTGTCCCAGCATAGTTATAAATTACAGAAAACATAAACATTGTCGTATGATACAAGGAATATTATCCAGTCATAGAGTCAAAGAGAATGGCAGGACTCAATGGAGCACAAGGAATTCATTGCACCCAAAGAGTTAGCCTGATACCCTTTAAAAAGAGAAAATCCACATTTAAAAAGAGCCATAAAAATATACATTTCTTGGATGGCATTAGAGCAGATTATGCTAAGTGAAGCCAGCCAATCCCTAAAAAACAAATGCCAAATGTCTTCTTTGATATAAGGAGAGTAACTAAGAACAGAGTAGGGTCGAAGAGCATGAGAAGAAGATTAACATTAAACAGGGATGAGAGGTGGGAGGGAAAGGGAAAGAGAAGGGAAATTGCATGGAAATGGAAGGAGACCCTCAGGGTTATACAAAAGTACATACAAGAGGAAGTGAGGGGAAAGGGAAAAATAATACAAGGGGGAGAAATGAATGACAGTAGAGGGGGCAGAGAGAGAAGAGGGGAGGGGAGGGGAGGGGAGGGGGGATAGTAGAGGATAGGAAAGGCAGCAGAACACAACAGACACTAGTATGGCAATATGTAAATCAATGGATGTGTAACTGATGTGATTCTGCAATCTGTATATGGGGTAAAAATAGGAGTTCATAACTCGCTTGAATCAAAGTGTGAAATATGATATATCAAGAACTATGTAATGTTTTGAACAACCAACAATAAAAAATTAAAAAAAAAAAATATATATATATATATATATATATATATATATATATATATATATATACATTTCTTAGTTTACTTGGCCTTGTGTAAGTCAGAGAAGAAACTGGGGAAGGAAGGTAGGAGGGCAGGGAGAAAAGGAAAAAGGAAAGAAAGAAAATCTCTCTGACGCTTTTGCTATGTGTGATAATAAGCCCCTAAATGGTGTTAGAGAGATTCATAAGGTAATAATGCTAATGGGTGGCTGGAATACAATATAAATCCATACTTTTCTAAATTCAAAGAGACATACTCTTTTTATAATTCTGCCTTTGTTTCATTTCCTCCTCTCATTCTTCCCTTTCACTCAAGAAGCATTTCCTGAGTGCCCATGTGCCAGGCAACAAGGGGTAGAGCAGTGAATCAGACAAAATTTTCCGCTCTCACAGAGTGTACGTTCTGATGCAGGAGAAAGACATGGATAGGTACATGAAAGAAAAGGGTCCAACTCTGACACATGATAGAAGGATAATTAAGCACCAACGAGAGAGTGACTTGTGACTGCTTTAGATTGTATGGCAGGCAAATCCCATACCCTCTAGGGGGTTGGCAACATGGTTTCTGGAGCACACTCTTGCAGGGGGTGAGCTTGTGTGTGAGAGGAGCAAACGGTAGGCAAGTGGTTATGGAAGCTGGAGGCAATAGGTAACAGACACAAGCATTGGGAAGATGAAGCTAAGGTGCTGATTCTACAAACTGGGCCCACTGTGCTGATTCCCACTTGCTTTTAAAAAGCTATTTACTTGAAGCCTTTCCTGGCGTTAAGTCAATGGCATATGGTGTATTCCTCAGCTAACCAGCTATTATCTGCAAGAGAAAGGTAGACCTGAAATGCCAATAAAGAAGAAAACAAGTAGCCCTTGTTTTCTTTGGTGGTTGGTGGAGCTGGGAAGAGACTTTTGTGACCCTTATACAGACCAGATCCCAGAACTCAGGCAGATAAGGATAACTCCCCCAACTATGAAATCTGTAAGAACAAAATCCCATGGTCAGCATGGGCCAAGGTGATTCAGAGCTGCCTTGGAACTTTACCATGCACAGTGGGAATTTGAACGTTTGATGGAATCCTACTGTCAGTAAAAGTCAAGAGGTGGGTCTAGGCAGGACTCTCTAGAAACTTCCCTAGGACCCCCAATAAAACTGGAGGGTGGGGTGTGTGTGACATCCTTTCGGTCTTTCTCCCTTTTGAGTGTTCCCTTTTCACTTTTCCTGTCCCTTCTAATAAACTCATGCCTGGTGCTCTGAGTGACATGTCTGAAATCTTTCTGGCCTCAGGTCTGCAGTGAGCCCTAGCCCTGTAACAGAAGCAAGGAGAAAGTGATTTGAAATGGTGTCAGAGAGATTCCTAGGAGCCCAGTTGAATGAGAATTTGAAGACTACAGTAAAGAAGAGGTGTTCTATTTTAAGGATGATGGGAAACTTGTGAAGTTTCAAGCAGGAGGTTGATACAAACTGGTTTAAGTCTGGACATAACATACTGGAGCAGAAGATCAGTGTAATGATGCAGTTTTAAAATCATCCCCATCATGTTTACCCAGAAAGATCATCTAGGGTGGCAAAGGAAAAAAAGAAACACCTTTATGCTATTTCTTGAGCAAATGATGGGCAGGCATACTTCATGGGCTCTAAGTGGGTAATTTAAGAATTATACCCTTCCACACAGATAGAGACAGATCAGTTCTGGGACGGTCTAAGTTCTTGCTCTCAAAAATTTTGTCTCTTACATAAGTTAGAAGGAACCTTAAAATATATGATATAGAACCTCTTGGCTTTATATTACCCTTAATTTAGAGACAAGATACTTCATAGACTGACACTTGGTTCAGTGGTAGGTGGAGGTTAGAATTGGAGGTCCCTGGCTTTTGGTGCAGTGTTTAATGGTGGGTCTCAGTTGGATTGCCTCATTATTGCTTCTAGGTCACTGTACTTATAGCTTCTCTATAATAAAGGAAGTGAGGGCCAAAGACTGTTGGTTGGGCTGGGGGGAGAGAGAAATTGAAAGGAAAAGAGGAGAGTAGAAAATTCATTGAGTATATTCTATAATGTGAATTTTTCCCACATTTTTATTGGTGCATTACAATTATATATAATGATGGGATTTGTTGTAACAAATTTGTATGTGCACAAAATATTATAATATAATCACTCCCCAGCACTTACATTCTTGGTCCCTTTTCTCTACTGATCTCCCTTTGATTTTCATGAGACCCCATCCCCACCTTTCCTTTTCTTTTTCCTCTCTAGCTTCCACATGTAACATAAAACATGTGACTCTTTACCTTCTGAGTTTGGCTTATTTCACTTACCATAAGTGTCTAATTCCATTCATTTGCCTGCAAATGCTATAATTCCATTTCTCTTTGTGGCTGAATAACACTCTATTGTGTGTACATACCACATTTTCTTCATCCATTCATCCATTGATGGACACCCAGGCTGGTTCCCTAGTTTGGCTATTGTGAATTGTGCTGCTATAAACATGGGTATGTGTATCACAGTAGTATGATGACTAATTCTTCAGGATAAATACACAGGAGTGGTATAGTTTATAGATGCCATCTAATATAACTAATGCATGAATCAATTGGGTATAAATATCCACCTAATTTATAGGGGAATAAACTGAGGTTAAGAGAGATTAAATAACTTGCCAAGCCACAGAAGAAGGAGCTGTAGATTAGACACTTATTGTGTTCCTGTGTGCCCATTACACTGTGCATGATTCATCTTTTCCCATGAGCAGTTCATTGTTCCTGTATTTTCTCTTCAATTTATGCTTAGTCTAGCATGGAAAGTTTCAAGCTAGGAGATTAATGTAAGAAGGAAGTGAAAGCTTGAAAGTTTAATTTAAAATAATACATTTTAGGGCATGATATAGAGAAATGAAACATAAATGCTGAAATCATATGCTGAGTTAATTACCCTTTTTTAAATTTAGAATTACTTGATCAATTTTAAAAGTCTTAGTGAGATTCTGAATGAACTGACATTAAACCTATTAACTTATAAAAATAATCAATATTTTTGCATACTCGAGAGTATGATAATGCCTCTCTATTCAAATTTCTTTTTGTTCCTTCAGTAAATTTTGCAACTTACATATGTCTGCATATTCCTTTTAGAATTTATTTTTAGCATTGAAATACTTTACTGCAACTGTGATCAAATTTTCTTGATATAATTCTTATTCCATTTATATGAAATGGGAGAGATTAATTTTTCATATTTTAAACTAATTATATTTAACATGTGATTCTCAGAGTTTTTGTGGGGGAGGGATTAGAAGAACAAATATCATGTAACTTGTAGTTGATGATAATTTTGTCTATTAGTCACCAGATATGCCTCTTATTATATGGTTATTTTCAGGTAGTTTGAACTGGAAATGCAAGAACAACAGTAAATTACTGAGCTGAGAGAACTCAATCTGTTTCTGGATTCTAAGGCAATACCTCTATTGCATTAAAATATGATTGCTGGTTATTAGTTTAAGGTGTTCTTAATTAGCCATTATGGATGCTTTTTTATACTTATGTAACCAATCAAATAGTTGTCTCTTTGTCCCAATGATGAATAATTTGTACATTTTTCTGGTATCCATGCTTTCTGTATTTATCTGGAAGAAAGCCAGCTGAATCATTCAAAATTAACCACTTAAAATATTGCAGAGAGCAAACTGTAATAATTATAAAATCTGTTGACATTCTTCAACAGATTAAAGAATTCTATAGTTGTCTCTTTTCAGGACAGGGTTAGGAATTAATTTTATGTCTATCTTTAAGTGAATTTGAAACATTTTACCTATTTCTATATGGGATACTGGCATACTTCATAACAAATTTTCTAATTTGAAGAAGCATAAAGTCATTTTAAAAGCTTGGAAATTTTGGCACTTTTTTCTTCAGAGCATATTTTTCCAATTTTAATTCCAGCTATAATATTTTAAAATGTGACTTGATTACTGCATCGAATATTTTTCAACTGACACATGTACATGTAACTGTACATACATATGGGATGCAGTGTGATAATTTGATACATGCATATAATGTGTAATGATCAAATCAGGATACTTAGCATTTTCATCCCTTTAAACATTTATCATTTCTTTGTGCTGGGAAAATTTAAAATCATCTCTTCTAAATCTTTATGAAATATATAGTAAATTGTGAACTATATCACCCTAAAGTGCTATAGAACATTAGCATTTATTCCCTTGTATAACTATAGAGTAGTACCCTCTGTCCAACCTCTCTTTAACCTACTTCCATACTTTCCTTCCTAACTTCCAGTGACTACTATTCTATTCTTGACAGTGTTCTTAGTTCTGTGCTCTATTTCTAATCTCTTCATGTTTTCTAGTTCACTCAATTTTTGGAAATTGTGTATTCCTAGGAAAGTATCCATTTCATTGAAATTGTGCGAATATATTACCGAAAACATTGATCATTACAAATTCATAAATGCTTCCAATTGCTCTCTAATAACTTATTAAATTACTCATTAATGTATTTATGTCAAATTACTCATTATTATATTAAATTACTCTGCTGTGATTTTGTGTATTTCTTCATTTTTTTTCATTTTTTTTAATTTTTTTATTGTTGGTTGTTCAAAACATTACATAGTTCTTGATATATCATATTTCACACTTTGATTCAAGTGGGTTATGAACTCCCATTTTTACCCCGTATACAAATTGCAGAATCACATGTGAAATTGCAAGAATTATGTCAATTTGGTTGTTGTCCTTTTTGAGTGAATCACTCTTAGATTTATAAATACTGATTTTATATATTTCAACAGATTAGTTCTTAGGCTTTATTTTGCTTCTTTTACTTTCATTAGATTTTTACCACTATTTTTGTATTTTTCAGTAAAATTTCTGATGGATGGCCTTATGTCTTTTAAAATAGTAACAGAACTATTTTAAACTAAAACTTAATTTTTTTACTTCAAATTGGCTTCATGATGTAATTTCTTGATATGAATTGTTTTCAGGAATTTTCATTTTGATTTTACATTGGCCTTCAAATTATAGGATTTTTTCTAAAAATATTTCTTCTTAGATGGGTTAACTTTACTTAATTTTTAAATAACATCTAAGAATTTATTTTGTGTTACATAAATATGTTTTATGTAGTTATTTATTGTTAAAGTTATTAAATTCCATAGTTTACAATTCTCCATTATGGGAATGGAGATGCTTAGTAACATACATGCTTATACTATTGCTTATGTTGTTTGAACAAAACAGTGGCGTGAAGTGTGAAGGGTTTGAAGTCCAACAAACCACCATTAGACCCAGACCCTGCCACATTCTTGCTATGGAAACTCACTGGTATCCACTCAACATCCCTGAGTCTCAGTATCATCATTTGTAAAAGGCAACTAATCATACATATTCAAACATCTCTAGCTGGGAAGATGAAAGTAACATGTTATGTATAGACCCTGGCTTGATCTGTGGTTGCTTGACTTATTTATTTATTTATTTTTTAAAGAGAGAGAGAGCGAGAATGAGAGATTTTTTTTTTTAATATTTATTTTTTAGTTTTCGGCAGACACAACTTTGTTTGTATGTGGTGCTGAGGATCGAACCCGGGCCGCACTCATGCCAAGCGAGTGTGCTACCGCTTGAGCCACATCCCCAGCCCTTGACTTATTTATTTAGTAAGAGCTCCGTAGTTACACATAGAAGTTGGGTTCATCCCAACAAACTCATACATACATGGAATTTGATTTCAGGTCATGACCCCTTCTTTTTTCTCCTCCTTTTCTCTTTCCTCCTCCCCCCTCTCCTCTCCCGTTCTTCTTCTTCTAATCTATTAAACTTCCTTTTGCTTGTCTATTAATTTATATTTGTTAGGTTCTTTCTACCGACATATAAAGTTGAATTTCCCTGTCATGTATTTATATATACACATAACACAGTTTTCTAAGATTTCATTCTGCATTGCCTCACCTTATCCATCCCTCTACTCTGCCTTTTGATGTTCCTCTACATTATTCATCTTCCCTTTATCTTTAGGTTATCCTATCTTTGTCTCCCTCTTAAACTAAGTGAAATAAGCCAAATTCAGAAACTCGAAGGTTTATTTATTTATTTATTTATTTTTTAAAGAGAGAGAGAGAATTTTTTTGATATTTATTTAAATTATATAATTATATAATTATCTTATAGGTGAACACATTTTTATTTACACTCTTGTTCCATTTTTTGTTACATATACATATTTAGATTTTTTTTAAAAAAGGGTGTTGTTTCCTATTAGGAAATTATTTTTTGCCCATCTACAATTACTGCCACATAATGTATTTGGCTATGATTTTGTTGATCTATATTCTTGTTTTAATTTTTATTTATTCCATTGTGTCCTCCTAGTGGAATATCTGTCTTCCTTCCACTTGTATTTTGAAATTTATTTTTTTTTATATATATTAGTTTTAACCTTAGTGAAAATTCAATATTTTGTATTTGTAATCAAAAATATCATGAAGGGAATAGCACTCGTGCTAATCCAATTATGGAAGGTAAAGGAATTAGCAAGTAAATATTCTTGCCTGAAGAATACAGAGCACAAAATTCTGATCCAACATCTTTGCTCATGAATCAGAAACCTGGGCCTTTTAAAGTCAAAAATAGAGCCAGGACATCCATTTCTCTGTTACAATAAGAAAGGTTGTTAGAAAGCGACCTTATGCTCCTTACCCTTTCAACCAGGAGAGATAATTGCTATCACACAATTTAGTTTTCTCTGATCATAACCTTTCTGTAAGTGCAACTACACAACGTTTTCTTTTGTACTTGAAGTAGTGAGATATGCCCCTACTCTCTCCAAAATTCTTCTTAGTCAAGAGTCTTTAGAGATTGCAATCCCTTCTCTCCTCTCTCCCTTCTCTTCTCCCTTCTTTCCTTCCATTCCCCTGTCCTTCTCTTTTTTAAAAATTTTTTGAACACTCTCTTACTTTCTAGTCAACAACATGCTCAAGGCTCATCTTATATATTTCCAGTCTCTGCCATATAATCAGTCATTTTTCTACAGAGTTCTTTTTATTGGAGAATGGTTTTAGAAACCGAGATCTCGGGGCAGGGTGCAATCATTGCTACTGAAGGGTTCTTGTTCCTAAGGTCTTAGCTGATAGAGTAAGAAAATATATGTGCATATATAAACCCTGTATATGTGCATATCTATAAATATATTTCTAGGTAATCATCCACATCAAATTAAGCTAAACACAAATTCCTACTATTGTCTTCAATCATTTCCACATGGATCATTCTAACCTATTGTGTGTCTGTGACTTTCCACTCTAATCATGAGAAAGCTTGTTCATTGCTGTAATTAAAAGACTTGACAAGAACAAATTCAATGAGGAAAAGTTTATTTGGGGCTCATAATTTCAGAGGTCTAAGTCCAAAGATGGCCGACTCCATTCCTTGGGGCTTAAGGTGAGGTAGAACATCATGGTGAAAGAGAGCCATGGGGGGAAGTGGCTCACCCAATGATCAGAAAGTACAGAGAAAATACATACCCCAAAGGCATGTATATACATACCTCCAATGCCCACCTCACCTTGTCCAGCCACACCCTATAGTTACCCTACAGTCACCACTCAGTTAATCCCTGTCAAGGGATTAATTCATTGTTTGGATTAAGGTTTTCATAACTCAATCATTTCAAATCTAAACCTTCTTTGATTGCCCCACACATGAGCTTTTGAGGGACATGTAATATCTAAATCAGAACATCCCCTACCCACTCCAAAATTCTTCCTGATCAAATAGCTTCAGAGATTGAAACTCCTAATAAACAATGAGTTGGAAAAAATAAATGGAGCTTTATAATGCTTTGATGCTTTGTTACATTGCCTTCCAGAAAGAAATGTCACAATGCATCCTGCCTCACAGTTTGTAAATGTATTCTGTCAGTAGTTTTTATTTTCCAAGGAAGAAGAAGGAAATGTTTGAGAAAAATTATCATTAATTAGGTAAAGAGAAAGTGAAGCCACAAAACCTGACTATTGCCAAACCCTAGAGCCATCTCATTATCTTAAAGACTTGAAGGAAATTATACCATAGAAAATAATTTTATGCATAAACCAAGCTTTAAAAATTGGAAACATGAAGCCATTACAAGAAAAAAGATAAAATACAGAGGGAAATAAATGCATGTTGTAAGGAACCTAGACAAGCAAATTTAACACCTGAATTTTAAAAGTCCATTAGAAGACAAAATTTTTAATTTAGAATCTTGAGCTAGAGATATAAAAGTCAGCTTTGAGAAGCTGTCTAATGATGCAGGGGAAAATAACAAAAAGAAATAAAAAGTTAAAAATTATAGTAATGGACTAATAATGAATAGAAATCCAATCTAAAATTGGATCCAATCTAATAATTTCTTGTGAAATAAATCACAGCAATTGAATTAAAATTAAAATAAAAGAGATAAAACAAATATATAACTGAGGCATTCTTGGCTTGTGTTAAAAATATAAGTGCATACACAGATATTATATAGAAAAGAAAAAAACCTGAATTCTATGCATACACAAGAATTGAATTGTGAAGAAATAAATATCCTAAACACATCTTTTAAAGTAAATGAAGGGAAAAAACAGGATCTCATTACATACCTATAATAATGCAAAAGAAAAAGAAAAAACCTGAAAATAACAAAGTTGATTTGAATTCTGAGCAAGAAGAATGTGCATTCATTGATGGTAGACATGCAAGATGGTACAGTTACTTTAAAAAGTTTGGTCTTTTCTTACACAGTTAAACATAGTCTTAGCATACAACCTAGTAATTGCATTTCTAAGTATCTGCTCAACTGATTTGAATTCTTATGCACAAAAATCTGCATAGGAATCTTATAGCAGCTTTATTCATAGATGCTAAAGACTAGAAGAAACAAAGATGTCCTTTAATAGGCAAATGTATAAACAAACTGTAGTGCATCAATTCAGTGGAATATTATTCAGCAATGAAAGAGAAATGAATATCAAGCCACACAAAGAGCTGAATAATTCTTAAATGTATAGTTAAATGAAAGAAGCCAAACTTTTAAGTATATATATTTTATATGATTCAAATTATATAACATTTTGGAAAAGGCAAAACTATAGATAGCAAAAGATTAGTGATTGCCAGAATTATGGAAAGAGGTAGAAGTATATAAGCATAGAAGACAATTTAGGTGGCAAAGCTATTGTATATGTTGCACAATGCATTTACTGAAACCCATCAAACTTTGCAGCACAAATATTGAACTTCAAAGTATGAAATAAAAAATCACTTGGGATAACAGGACATTTCCCAAGATAGAATGCAGAATGTGATAAAATAATCTGTATTACACATATGAGAAACAAGTTCACTAAGCCAGTGGAGAGAAAAGGTTTATAATTAAGTAACTTGGAAATAAGTATAGTCTATCAGATTAAAGGCAAATTAACCTTTACATAAGCATATATGTTAATTGATAAAGTTGATTCCACAAGTGTACAGCTTAAGAATCCTGAACTACCATACATATCAGAATATACCACATATATCAATTTTAACACTTTTACAATCTCATTTTTAACACCTCATTTAGAGGGCCAATTGACAGAAGAACAAGCTTTCTCGTGATTAGAGTAATTAGAGTGGAAGGTCACAGACACACAATAGGTTAGAATGATCCATGTGGTAATGATTGGAGACAACAGTAGGAATTCGTGTTTAGCTTAATTTGATGTGGATGGTTACCTATAAATATATTTATAGATATGCACATATACAGAGTTTATATATGCACATATATTTTCTTACTCTGTCAGCTAAGACCCTAGGAATAAGAACCCTTCAGTAGCAATGATTGCACCCAGCCCCTAGATCTCGGTTTCTAAAACCATTGTCCAACAAAAAGAACTCTGTAGAAAAATGACTGATTATATGGCAGAGACTGGAAATATATAAGATGAGCCTTGAACATGTTGTTGACTAGAAAGTAAGAGAGTGTTCAAAAAATAAAAAAGAGAATGATGGGGAGTGGAAGAAAGAGAGGGAGAAGAGAAGGGAGGTAATATCATACTACTTCAAAATAATATCCAATTTTGGGGCTAAAAGAGGCCTGGGTTTCTGATTCATGGGCAAAGATGTAGAGTGAGAATTTTTATGTTCTTTATGCTTCAGGCAAGAATATTTTCTTTCCCTTAAGTGAAAACCAAATCCCAATATCTCATTTATATTCTAATTCTCAATTCAGTTTCATATGTTTTTAATTAGTGAAAATGCTCCCTATGGTCTGGCAATATGCTGATTGTCAACCTTAGTTTTAGATTGAGTTACAAACTGTCATCATTCCCTGAGTTCCCACAGGTATACTATTGGGGACTGAGTGTAACTAAAATAAAAACAGCTAGCCAAATGCCATAATATAATGGCCAAAAAAAGTAGAAATATAGGCTGTTTCTTTACAAGTATTTCTTACAAGGCAGAGAATGCTTGTAAAATGCAGATTAAAAATATATAAAGATTATAAGAGATCATAATCAACAATGTCAACAATTTTATTCAATAAATTAAACATACAATATGTGATATTAATAAAATATTGGCTATCCAAGTTTTAATCCAGTACTGTATGAACATTTTTACAGTTCTTCCAGAGATTGAAACACAGTTTGAGATGCACCAGCAGAAACAAATTAATTTAATGATTAATAATAAATATAATTTAGAATCTAAGAAATGGGACTTCAAACCAAAAGTTAGAAATCTCTAGATACCTCCTTATGGAAATTGCTAGGTAATACAAAAAGTAGTTTCAATCTATTTTTAGAGCTTTATGGAGGTATAATTTTTATACAATAAAATTCATCTATTTTAATTACACAATTTGAATACCTTTGGTAAATACATATAGTCATGCAACTATCAACATCACCAAGTTTAAAACATATCCAATCACCTCTGAAAAGTTCCCTGTCAGCTACTGGCAAATAATCAAGTCCATCAATGCTCACATGGGAACCACTGGTCTGCTTCCAGATACTATAGCTTTACCCTTTTTAGAATATTGTATAGAATGTAGGGTCTTGTGCTTAGCTTTTCCCAAATAGCATGATTTTTCTTAGATTTATCTGAATTATAAATACTTCAGTTTGTTTGTTGTTTATTGCCAAGCAATAGTTCATTGTGTGGAATGAACTATTTTTGTTTATTAATTTAACAATTCATAGACTTGTGTGTGCTTTTCAGTTTTGAGTTATGAATGAATAATTCTTCTATAAACATTGGCATAAATATGCATATTTTCATATCTCTTGAGTAATAAAATTGTTGAGTCATAAGGTAAGTTTATTTTTTACTTTTAGAAGTTGTCAACATGTTTTCCAAAATGACTACCTATTTTAAATTCCCAGAAACAGTACATGTGGGTTCTGGTTGCTCCACAACTTGTCAACACTTGATATTGTCAGTCTTTTTAATTTTAGTTAACCTTAATGTGCAGAATACATTCAAAGGAAAAAAGCATGTCCATATAGGATCTCACATAGAGTATGTAGTTTCTCAGTCAACCAGGTATATACAGAGTGTGTATGATATGTTCTTTGATAGATCCTTTGACTCTCAATTCCAAAATCTTTCTGTTAAATGTCTTGCCACTCTATGCCCCAATCTAAACTAAGCTGGCTTGGTAAAGCTGTGGGTTTTAGCTATCTACAAGGGATAGTGGAGGCTCATAGTGTAAAGGATGAAGCATCAGTTACTCTCAAGTGAACCTCTTTAAGTTGTTGCATACTTTTGGTCAATTTCTGTGACCTTTAAAGTTTTGTTTTTAATTTTTCTAGCTTAAATGTGTAGTCTAGGAAAACATATCTCCCTCTCCTTCTCTGTCCACCATGCTTCCACTACTAGAAGTAGCACCATTCGTCCATAATTGTGAGGTTGGGAAGAGTTGTATACACACACACTACAATGATGCCAAGTGCCATGTTGTATTTGCCTCAGCCAGGCTTCATAGGCTTTGATGGCAAGTATGGCAGAGGCTATAGAGGTTTTGAAACTGGGGGGTTTCAGTGGATGTCACTGTCTTCTTGTACACCTATTCAAAGGAAAGAGTAAAGTAATTCAAAGTAAGTGTGAGTTTCATCCTGAGCTTTGGAGAAGAATGAAGGATACAAACAATAAATACAATGAATAATTAAGTTATCTGTGGATGTATTACAGATTATTTTAAAAAGAGTGATGGCCCATTGCTTTCTGTCTGTAGGTATGATTTTAATATAAAAGAAAATGTTTAAAAGTAAAATGAACAATAATTTTTTAAAAATTAGTTATTTAAGTAAGCAAGAGGGAGAGATGTTCTTTAGTACCTTAAGAGCAGGAAAAAGAAATAATTTTCTGGCTTAGAAAGTTGAAATTAAATTGAGATGAACCTGACAAACACTTGATAATATTTGTAGATGTAAAAGATAATAAATAGGATGTAAATTGTGCTCAGATTTTTGGAGAGGTGTACAACAATTCTTATTTATAACTGTTTCTAAGTGTACAAGGTACTACTATGATGGTTATTACAATTATTTTCTACCTTTTCTCAATGAATGGTATAAAAACACATCATGTGTTAGAATGTTTTAATTATTTTAGGAACAAAAAGGTGTTTTATATCACCATAATATGGAATTTAAGAGCAAAATTCAATTGTGTAGAAGCAAAGCATATTATCATCACTGTTTATATTATTATCTGCTGACTTCTTTGCATTGGGGTTAGCTGCTGTATTTTGTGCATTTCATAAAGGCAAATGTACTTCTGAGATAAATGTGTCTTCAGACAAAGCCTAGAAATGAGCAAAACACTATGTACCCTGAATATTCTTAGAAGGGTAAATGCTGCATGCAGCTCTAACAAAAATAAAAGGAAAGGAAAATTGTGTACACAACACAAAACTGTCCCTCATGATATATGCTAGCAAATCTAATGGAAAGTGTTCTAAATTGGCAGAATGATGACCCTCCCTCTATATTTTTTATGGTTCTTTGCTGTTTAAGGCTAGAATTTTATTTTATCACTTACATGTTTTTCACTTAGTTATATTAATAATATACGCAATTCCAAATATTTAGACCCTTTGAAACATTCTCACTTAATTTGTTGGATCATACTTCTGCTATTAACCTCATCATGAAGGTGGCTTTCAGAAGAGTTAAGTAAGAATAATTTTCTTACTTATGTATGTAGCTGTTACTTATGTATGTAGCTGTCACTCATGATTTCATCCAATAGCAAACACAGAATTTGCATCTAGGGGTATTTTTTAAGGCAAGTTGAATGTTCTTTCCATTTTTCATGCTGATGAAATCGCTAGAGTAGTTATTATTATTTTTTTTTTGACAGAAGAATGGAGAGATTTAGAAACACCACAAAAAGTATTCCTTTTCTTAATTACATGGCTAGATACAGGCCCCTTATCAAGAAATGACTCATCTGAACATTAAGTTCTGATTAACATCACAGTGAGTGAAGGTCATTTAGAAGATTCACAATCTTTGTTTCTATACTTTATCTGTACCTACCTAACATTCTTACCAGTATCCAATTTATGTTATGGTCTTCTCTCCATGCATTTTTGACCTCCTACTGAACTATAAAATTACTACAGTCAAGATTTATGTCTAATTGTGATATGAATATCACACAGTGCTTACCATAATGTGTTGCATACTGTGTTTAACATAATAAATGTTAAATAAATAAATTTATCACACAATCTTGTCCTTGTTTCTTGTGTGATATAACTGTGTAACATATAATACATGCTATAAAACATACAATGGGTAACAACATTCTTTGGTCTACTTGCAATGGCCATCAGATGAATATAAAGTGTGAAAGTGAAGTTTGACACCTATTATGAATGAGATAAGCTAAGAAATAACCATATTGTAGATGGATAGATAATAGCAAATCATTATGGATAGTAGATAGGAAAAAATGGTAGTGATATCAGGGGAAAAAAATTTAAAGTTGGAGCAAACTGGGACTTTGTAGGAGGAAGAATATAGTCTGTCGAATAAAATCTGGAAAAACACTATTGGACTTGACTTTAGCTAAATATCCAAGAAGGGAACCCAGAACCACATAAGTGGTTCCAAGAGCAGTCACCTTGGGAGAGCATTTTCAGTTTTTTTTTGAACTTCAAGGAAAATTCTGAGATGATAAGATATCCTCATTGGCTAGGTAGGGGTGAAAATCTTTAGACTCTGCATAGAAAGAGGAATGGAGTGAAGGTAAGGAACTGCCTCTCTGTTGAAACAGATGAAGATCAGCTCAGTAATTATGACTTCAGCCACGCTGAACAAATAGTAAAGCAGATAGCAAGAAATACAGAAGAAAACACGGGCTAATAATGACTGCAAATCTAACAGGAAACATTACAAGTGTTTGAATTAAGGAGAGGATGGTCCTTGAGGAACCAACCACAGAATCCTTCTCTGGTAGAGCCTGGCCTCTGTGTAGGGAGACCAGCACAAGTGACAATGAGAACCCTGCTGAGAAGATGAACATAGGTATCTAAAACACTTTGCCCAAGATGTTTACCAAGATATGGGGTGAAGGAGAATGAGCTAGAGAAAGGAAGATGACTTAAGTAGGGAAGGGCCAGGGATATTGGCAGGAAGTCTCACCACCGATGACAAAGATAGCTAATGCTCTTTTAAGCCAGGGATGTCTAATATACAATTTTCTGCATAATTTGAGGGCCCTTTTCTATTGCTATAACACTTGAGTAAATTTGCTAAACATAACCAAGTAAAAAAATAAATGCGTTGAGGAGCTAAATAATAGTAGGTAACCATTTGAGGTGGGAAGAGGCATAGACAAATGTTATGTAGGAAAAGAAGGGAAAATTTAAAAAAATTCAATAGAAGCAAGAACCAAAGTCATGAGGAATAGGAGGAAATATTTCTTCCCCACCTTTCCTGTACTAAGAGAGCTGAAGGGGGCTTTGTCCCCTAATTTGCTGTTGGAGTAATCTGAGATAGTTTTATTTACATCTTCATGGGCAAAGTGGCCTGGGGAAGTGAGGAGCTTGAGATTTCTGGAGACTATGACCTGGGTTATGCAGGAAACTTGGAAAAGTATTCATTCATTCATTTACCACACACACATTCACCATCTGCAGTACAATTTATTTTAAAATGTTTTTATTAGTCCGTTATAATTATACACAATAGTAAAGTTCATTGTGACATATTCATATATACACTGTTATGGTTTAGATGTGAGTTATTCCCCCAAAGTGCTCATGTTAGACAAGGCAGAAATATTCATGAGTGACGCCATCTTAATATTTCACCAAGTGAAATGATCAGATTATAAGAACTATAACCTCATCCCTAGATTAATCCATTTGATGGAATGATAATTTTAATGGATTACTGAATGGTAGCTCTAGGCAGGTTGTACAGGAGGAAGCAGATGACTGGGGTTGGGGACTGCCCTCAGGGAATATATAGCTTGTTAGGGGCTCTTTGTTCTCACTGTCTGCTTCCCAGATGCCATGAGTCCACAGCCTTTCTTCAAAACACGCATGCACTATGATGTTTTGCCTCATCTTAGGCCCAGAGCAATGGACCCATGATCCAGGCCCCGTGAAAATAAACGTTTATTTCTCTGAATTGTGCTTGCAGGTATTTTAGTCACAACAAGGCAAAGTTGACTAAAACATGCACATAACATAATTTACTCCAATTGATTCCCCCATTACTTCCTCTTTCCCTTCTCACTGTTGTAGACTAGGTTAATACGAGTGTCTCCACCTTAGCTAAGGCGTTTTAGTTCCTTATCACCCTGTGCTGAACCCAGAGCTTTGTCAGCTACAAATGATCATGGAAAGTACCGAATGTGCCCCAGAGTATGCATTGCTTCATATGCATTGTCTTACTAATGGCTCCATGCAGTTTCTGTACCCCTGCTTGCTTATAGCTGCTCCAAACCGGAAGTGGTTTTTGTGGGTTTTTGCCTTTAAATATCTTGAAATGCTCAGGCTCGGGTCCATTCCTTGCAGAGACAGTTTGGGGTCCTACAGGAAGCAATCACTCGAGGGTTAATAAAGACTCTCCAATTCAGACAAAGTTGAGACTTGGAGTGCTTTCCAAGGGGTCTGCCCCACCTCCCTTCCTCCTGTCCTCCATCCTCCACTCTTCTGGATATTTTCTATTTATTTACATAATATTTTAAGATAGCCTTTTTAACAAATGGTGCTGGAAAAAAAACTGGAAAGCCATTTGTAGAAGGATTAAAATAGTTTCTATCTATTACCCTACACAAATGTCAACTCATGGTAGATGAAAGACATTGGAATAAAGTCAGAAACTCTGCAGCCTATAGCAGAAAATATCAGGTCAAAACTCCCAACATATATGAGCAGGCAGTGTCTTCCTTAATAAGACTCCTAAAGTTCAAGAAATAAAATGAAGACAAGTAGGATGGCATCCAATTTAAAGCCTCCTGCAATGCGAGGAAGTAAGGACATGTAAAGAGAACCTGCGGAATGGGAGAAAATCTGTGCCAGTTACTTTTCTGACAGAGGATTAATAATCAGAATACGTAAAGAATTCAAAAATTTTCACCAAAATTCAATTCATAATAAAAACAATCCAATTAATAATGGCAAATGAACTAAACATAAATTTCATAGAAGATAAAATATAGAGAAAGAAGATGGTACATTAGGGGAAGGACACACCTCCCAGCAGCTTCTTAGCACCAGACTTACAAAGTGGGAAGTTTGCTCCTCAGTGAGGTGGGGCACTCACTGAAACTTAATACAGTGCCATTAGCAAATAAAGAAGAAATTTCAAGACAATGCTTTGGGGAAACCTATGGATTAGAAAGGAAGGCTGATCTTAATGGACACAGTGTCAGTGAGGGAAGTGCTTGCTTCCATGAAAACCAGACAAAATTTGCTCTACCCAGGGGCAGATAGTATGGTAAGAACCAGGATCCCTGGTGTGGGGATTTCCCCCATTTTAAACATATTCACTTTTTACTCTTCATTTTCTTAAATATTAACTTTTTAAAAACTTTTTCAAATATAATCTCTTTGTATTTTATATTTTTCTTTTTAAAAAATATTTATTTTTTTAGTTTTAGATAGATACAATATATTTATTTTTTTTATTTTTATGTGGTGCTGAAGATCAAATCCAGTTCCTCATGCATGCTAGATGAGCACTCTACCACTGAGCCACGACCCCAACCCCTATTTTTATGTTTTTCTATTCTGCAATATTTTGTATGTGCTTGTGGATGGGTGTGTTCTCATTGCATGGATAGATTCAAAATATCTATATATCTATGGATCAATCTATTTATATGTACATATATATTTATATAATTTTGCTTTCACTTTAGTTGCTTTCTTCTGCACCTGTTTATTATTTAGACTTGATTTGACTTAGGTGGAATATAATTATATGTGGGATTGAGTTATTTTGATATTACATTTACTTGTTTGTTTATATCTTGGTTTTTGTTTCTCTTATTGACATTTCTTCCCTCTCTTTTCCCACTAACAGGCAAATTCTCCTGGTCCCTTTTCCTCTCTTTTTAATTTTTAAATTGCTTTTAGTTAAGTTTTTATTCCTCCTTCTTTTCAGCTGACATCTGTTACCTATTTCCTGCCTCTCCTCTGTTCACATTTCAAATTTTCTCTTGCTTACTACCCTATTTTCTGTTCACATAAAAAATGTAATCCCACTAAATAATAGAATTATATAGTTTATGTAATTCCAAATTCATTCATGTTGTTATCATTTTTAATACAATGAATGACATAGTACACACCAAATGACAGATCTAGTTTTTTATTGTTGGTATCAATGTTAAGTGTTGATTTGACCCCACCATTCCTATATAGGTGAAAATTAATTTTATAGAAGTCAAAGGAGACATTTGCCATTTATCTTAAGGCTGTGTATCTGTTGCTTCCCTCTTTCTCTAGGTGGGCTTGAAAAGTTATTGGGACATTTCAAGTTCACAGAGTAGAAATCCTGCTGCCAATTAGTATTCAGAGCACAGCCAAGTAATAGCAAATCTCATCTCACACATGATCTAGTCCCACTTGAGTCTCAACATTACTTGTGTGCATGGAATTAGGGAAAGAAAAACCTCAAACCAAAAACCAGGCCCCAAGGAGGGATAATCAGAGGTGGGTGCTCAGGTCACAGCCCTGGGCATCTACTCATATATCAGAAACAGAAAGAAGTCCCAGAACAAAAAAAGGTAACTGCATACAAAAGGACACGTATATCAATTTGAAGCTGTAGAGTTTCTACCTTATGAGTGTAGAGTGTCTTTTATGTTACTAGTACCCCATAGATTGCAGGGTTTCCAATGGTAGCAATAAGGTGGGAGGGAAGCATAGAAATTCAGTGGATAGACAAAGGGGAATGAAGAGAAGCAAAGGGGGAGGAGGTAGGAAAGACAGTAGAATGAATCAAACATAAATTTCCTTTGTTCACATATGAATACGTGACCCGTGAAACTCCATATTGTGTACAACCATTAGAATGGGATTCTAATTAGAATAAGTCAAGGCTGGGGATATAGCTCAGTTGACAGAATTTCTGCCTTGTATGCACAAGGCCCTGGGTTCAATCCCCAACACCATACACACACACAAAAAAAAATAAATAAGTAGGTTATACTCCATGTGTGTGTATAATATGTCAAAATATGCTCTACTCTCATGTGTTCCTAAAAAAGAACAACGAAAGAACACATGTATAAAAGAGAAAGGGGAATCCATCTCCATTGATACACAAGTCCAAGATCTCTGAAAACATGAGTAAACAAAACAAGTCTCTGCCCTAAATTGATAATCCCCAGACAAAGCATCCCACAAATATGGAAGTGGATGAAACTCCAGATAAAGATTATAAAAAACTGATTGCTCAACTGTTCAGTGCACTAAAAGAAGATCTAAGGAATGAGTTAAGAGAGCAAATACAGGAGATGAAATAGCATTTTAATAAAGAAATAAAAATAGTGAAAGGAGACCTATCAGAATTCCTGAAAATGAAAGACACAATAGATCAAATAAAAAATTCACTTGAAAGCATCACTGACAGATTAGATTGTGTAGAAAATAGAACTTCAGCCTCGAAGACAGAAATTCAGACCTTGAAGACAGGCTACATGAACTTGATTACTCAGTATGCAATAAAGGGAAAAAAAAAACATGATCGGAATATATAAAACCTCTGGGATTGAATCAAGAGAACAAATTTGAGAGTCATGGGGTTAGAAGAGAACATGGAGGTACAAGCTAAAGTCAAACATCTTCAATGAGAAAATAACAGAAAACTTTTCCCATGTCAGAAATGAGATAGAAATTCACATATAGGATGCATACAGGAACCCAAATAGACAAGATTGAAAGAGAAGCTCTCCAAAATACATCATAATTAAAATGCATAACATAGAAAATAAGGGAAAAATTAAAAAGGGCATGAGGAAAAAGTCATGTTTATAGGCAAATAAATCTCACTTCTGACTTCTCAACGCAGAACATAAAATCAAGGAGGGCCTGGAATGACAGAGTCCAAGCTCCAAATGAAAACAATTGCCAGCCAAGATTGCTATATCCGGCACAGCTCTCTTTCAAGATTGGTGAGGAAGTAAAGATATTCTAAGACAAGGATAAACTAAAAGAATTTATAACCACTAAGCCAGCACTACAAAGAATAGTCAAAGATAAAATGCACACAGACAAACTCTTTCCCTCCCCCAAAAAATATTCCAACTCTCCCATATAGATGAAGGGCAACTAACAAAATGAGAATCAGGACAGAATTAAATATAGCAAACAAACCAAAATGGCCAGAAACTATAAACACATATCCATGAGAACACTGAATGTAAATCATCTCGATTCCCCAATTTAAAGATATGGATTTGCAGAATGGATGAAAAAGACAAGATCCAACTATATTCTGTTTGCAAAAGATATGTCTTGCTTTAATCAGCTTTTCCATTATTGTGACTCCTCCCCCCCCCACCCCTGCCAAATGACAAGAACAATTTTATGGGAAGAAAAGTTTATTTAAGATTCATTGTTTCAGAGGTCTCAGTCTATAGATGGCCAGCTCCTTTGCTTTGGGCTCAAGGTGAGGCAGAACATCATGGTGGAAGAGTGTGGTAGAGAAAGGCAGAGAGAGAGAGACAGAGACAGAGAGTCAGAGAGAGAGACTGTAGACCAGGAACAAAATATATACCCCAAAGACATGCCCCCAATGACCCACCTTCTATATCCTACCTGCCTACAATTACCATTTAGTTAATCTCTATCAGGGGATTTATGCATTAGTTAAGGTAAGACTCTCATAACCCAATGCTTTCACTTCTAAACTTTACTGCTTTATCTTACACATAAGCTTTTTGGGTATACCTTTTATCTAAAGCATAACACATCTCATAGGTTAAGACACCCACTGGCTGAAGGTAAAAGGATGAAAAGAATATTTCACACAAATGAAGTCTAAAAACAATTAGAAGTAGCTATTCTCATATCTGACAAGGCAGATTTCAAACAAAAATTAACCAGAAGAGACAAAGAAGGCTACTACTACACCCTGCTAACGGGAAAAAATCCAACACAAAGTTCAATGATAGAAGATATATAAACCACAAATGATCATCTCAATAGATGCAGAAAAGTCCTTCAACAAAATACTTCACCCTTTAATGAGAAAATACGGATAGAAGAAACTTACTTAAACTTTTAAAGGCTATGTATCACAACTCAAACCCAACATCGTACTAAACTGAGAAAAACTGAAAGCATTTTGTCTAAAATCAGGAACAAGATAAGGATGTCCACTCTCACCACTTCCACTCAATATAGTTCTTGAAACTCTAGCTAGAACAATCAGGCAAGAGGAGGAAATTCAAGAAATACAAATGGGAAAAGAAGAAGTCAAATGATCTCTGTTTGCTGATGAAATGATCCTATAACCAGAATACCCAAAAACTCCACCAGAAGACTTTTAAAGCTGCTAAGTGAACAGCAAAGTAGCAGGGATACAAGATAAACATTTGTAAATCAATAGCTTTCCTATCCTCCAATATAATTCTGAGAAAGAAATAAGGAAAGCCATCAATTTCAAAATAACTTTCAAAAAAAAAAAAACTTGGGAATTAATCTAACCAAGGAGGTGAAAGATCTTGGCAATGAAAATTATAGAACATTGAAGAAGATATTCGAAGTTGGAGAGACATCCCATGTTCCTTGAAAGGCAGAATTAACATTTTCAAAATGGCCATTCTACCAAATTCAATATACAGATTCAATGCAATCCACATCAAAATACCAATGACATTCTTGAGAGAACTAGAAAGAAACAGTCCTTAAATTCATTTGGAAGAATTAGGGAGTAAGATTAGTCAGAGCAATACTGAGTAAGAAAAGTGATACCAGAGGCATCTCAAATTATATCACAGAACTATAGTAATAAAAACATTATGATATTGTCATCAAAATAGATGTGAAGTTTTATGGAATAGATACAAAACACAGAGACAAACTCATATACTTAGAGCTACCTGATACTTGACATAGGTGCCAAAAATATATGTTTAAGAAAAGATAGCTTTTTTAAAAAAATGATGCTGGGAAAATGAATATCTACATATAGAAGAATGAAACTAGATTCCTATCACTCACCCTTTACAAAAGTCAAATCAAAATGGGGATCAAAATTAGGAATTTGACCAGAAACCTTGCAAATGCTAGAAGTAAACATAGGTTCAACACTTCATCATATAGACACTATTTCTGACTTGCTTAACAAAAAACCTCAAAGTGCAAGAAATAAAACTAAGAATCAATAACTGTGATGCCATTGAATTTAAAAGCTTCTGCACAGCAAAGGAAATGATTACAGCATGAAGAGAGAACCTACAGAATAGGAGAGGATCTTTGTCAGCGACTCCTCTGACGGGAGATTAATATCCAGAATATGTAAGAACTCAAAAAATACCAAAAAAAAAAAAAAACCCTCAATCAATAAATAGACAAAAGAAACAGACATTTCTTAAAACAAGAAAGACAAATGGCCAACAAATATATGAAAAAAATGTTCAGCCTCTCTAGCAATCAGGGAAAAGCAATTCAAAACTATATTGAGATTTTTATCTCATTCCAGTTAGAATGGCAACCAACAAAAATGCAACTAATTGGGCTGGGGATGTGGCTCAAGCATTAGCGCGCTCACCTGGCATGCATGGGGCACTGGGTTAGATCCTCAGCACCACATAAAAATAAAAATAAAGACGTTGTGTCCACTGAAAACTAAAAAAAAAAATAAATATTAAAAATTTTTCTCTCTCTCTCTCTCTCTCTCTCTCTTTTAAAAAATGCAACTAATTGCTGATGAGGATGTGTATAAAAAGATACACTCATACATTGTTGATGAGACTACAAATTATTACAAATACTCTGGACAGCAGAGTATGGAGATTCCTCAAAAAAAAAAAAGAAAAAAAAAAAACAATAATGGAACCACCATATGATCCAGCAATCCCACTCCTTGGTATCTATCCAAAAGAACTAAAATCAGCATACTATAGTGATACAGTTACATCAGTGTTTATAGCAGCACAAGTCACAATTGCCAAATTATAGAATTAGTCCAGATGCCCATCAATGTTGAGAGCCATCCACGGACTGTGTGTGGACCAAATCAGCATGGAAGCTTATGGAATAGGAAAATCTGGTATTTGGGAACTTCCAGCAGCAATCCTGCTGGTAAAATTACCCAGATACACGTGAGTTCTATTCAGTTCTGTCAGGTCCCACACAGCACCAGAGATGGGGTGACCTGCTGTAGCCACACAGCCTTTCAGAGATGGGTGTAGCCTGCCAAGATGCCAATCAACCTACTGATTGCAAGACATCATGAAACAAGACTCCACCCCTGAAACCTTCTCCCTACCTTTGAATAATCAACCTTATCCACCCCCTTAAATAAAACCACCAGAGCCATTTTCTAATTGTTCCATCTCCTATCGGGACCGAAAGATCCTATTGAGTGCTCTGCTTTTAAAACTTATTTTTTGACTCTGCCTCTTATTTCTTCACTAATTATTTCAGATTTTATTTTCTTAGGTGACTTATCCCCTCCTGAGTAGGAAAAAATAACCTGGTGAGGCACTGGCCAACTCACAATGCATCAACAAACAGATGAAAGGATAAAGATGTGGTATGCATACACAACGGAGTTTTACTCAGTCATAAAGAAGAATAAAAGTATGGCATTTGCTGGTATATGGATGGCAATAAGTGAAGTAAGCCAGAATCAGAAAATCAATGGTCAAATGTTTCTTCTCACACGTGAAAGAAAGAGCAAAATAAGGGGGAAAATGCAGGTATTGGGGATCCATGAAAATAGAAGGAGATCTATGGAATAGATGAAGGGGATTAATGAGGAGGGAGAAGGGACGAGAAATGGGAGGAAATATGGAGTGAATTTTACAAAATCATGTCATATGCATGTATAAATATGCCACAGGTAATTTCATCTTTATGTATATGTAGAGAGTATCAACAAAAATAAATAATGAGCAGAAGGATGAATAGTAGAATAAAAGAAAGAGAATGAGGGATAGGAGGGGAGTGAAATGCGGGGGTGTTAAATTCCATGCATATATTCTTTTACCAAAATCAACTCAATTACTATGCATAACTATAATGCTCTAATTTTTAAAAGAATCAAAAAAAGGAAATGCAAATGGCCACCCAATATATGAAGAAATACAGTATAATTTAGATATGGGGGATGCGTTAATGTACAAAATAGTTCATCATTTCTGCCCTCCTGGGGTTTCTACTGAACTAGTCATGCTTATTGGACAATCACAAAACAAAGTGAAGAACAGAGCAAGTGGTTTATCAAAAGGATTCCTGGAAACATAATTTTCATGTGTATCTTATTAACTGAAGGAAAAGATGGCTGAAGAGTCAATAAAATAGTAAATTTTCCTCCAGTTTGGTCAGACAGACTCTGGGATTATGGAAACACATATCGATAAGTTAGGTCTTCACCTCCCAAGATTACTTACTATTCTGACAGATATCAGTAGATAAATTAGATGAGTGATAAGTGGGAAAATATGGGTGTTTTGTATGGAGCATACCTTGTTAACCTCTGCTTGTCTAAGCCCAGTGAGGTAGACTGGCTTCCAGATGGGTGAGTGAGTGTGTGTGTGTGTGTGTGTGTGTGTGCATGTGAGAACATATACACAATGTGAGTGCTCAAATGGCATTAAGTATGGTAATACATGAAAATATGAGGGGCTAAAATTTTTATAGTAATAATAATAATAATGTACCAGGCATACATTAAGTCCCTTGGGGATACTAATTCACTAATTTATCTTTTTTGATTCATACAAAAGCCTTTATTTTAGAATCTTTATAAATTCATATGCATATTTATTTAATATTTAATACTATTAGGTATGTACTCTTTGCCTTCTGGTCATAGTTTCTGTATTTGGATTTATCACAGTGACAATATCTAATATTCATTATATATGTACTAATTGCCATGTGCCTGTGCAATCTGAATATCCTTTAATCATCAGCAACAACTCTGAATTCACTGTCTTTTATCCTGTTTTTTATAAATGGGGAAACTGCATCTTGGAGGATGTAAGTTATTTCTCAAGTTTAAATGGCTAGCAAGGGGCGTTATACTTGCCCTCATATCACCGTAAAAGGGCATATAGATTTGAAATGACTCTTCAGGATAAGAATTAAGGAGGAAAATGGTATTTCTAAAGCTACAGCTGAAAGAAAGCACTTATCATTTCCTGGGTATCAAGAGGACAATGAGTAATGTTAGTTCACCTCTGCAGTGCTCTTTCACAGGCACAAACAATGACTCATCAGAGTCAAAATCTAAGGTTGTCCTCAAGATGATAAAGACTCTTAGGCTTGCACTTACTTTTCAAGCCAATTCTTTTTTCCCAAATGTTATGTTCATTCCAAAAATCACGGGCAGCAAGCTGCATGCTGAAATAAATGCTAAGCCTTGGGTGTTAAATACAGGAACTTGGTGCGTAAGTTAACTTTAGCTGGATTAATCCTTACAAGAAACCTCATCAGTTGGTTTTGATTTGAACATATTCACAAGACAGAATTGTCTGGGGCAGCACTGTCTGTCCCTATTTACATAAACGCAGTATTCAGAACTTCTTCAATAAGTTCTTTCACACTGGCCCAGTATGTACTGACTGTCTCCCTTTGTCTGTCAAATGAGACTGCCTTTCCAAAAACAACAACAACAATAAAAAAAAAAAAATCCAACCCACCTCAAAAGATGAAGTGCACCAAGAAAATTAGCAAAGAGTCTGGCCCAGGGATGTTATTAGGTGATTTCTGAGGATTTCAGTCCCACATATTCAAAGCCAAGGTCACCTAATTGGAAGTGGTTTTAGGCGAGTTTTTTTTAAGTTCCATTCACATTGAGTTTGACAATGAATAATATTTAATCAAAGGAACTCCTGGGCCAGGGAATGAGTCAACACAGAATTCAAAGTCCCTCTTTTCATGGATATTTTTACTCCCTTGGGATAAACACATTTGCAGAAAAAAACTGAAAGCTGAGCATGAAGGACGACTCAAATATTCATTTCTGAGATGGTACTTGAAGTTCTTAGGATGGAAATAGTGGATAGTTGCCACAGGAGAGCCTGTTCTGGGAGCTGAAGAGAGAGCACCATGATTCAAAGCACTGTGAATTTCAAGGTCAACACCTCAGAGTTTCAACCCTTCTCTTGGCACAAGGAAAAAATTCACAAATAGAAAACTGTTAAACACAAAATAGGAGCAGAAATTTTAACTAACTATTTTTCACAGCGTGACTTTTCAAGTCCTGGTAAACACCAGTACCTCTCAATTCATTTGTGTCCAGGATGGTCCTAAGGGTTTACATCAAAACCAAGGCCACTTGACTGACAATGGTTCTGTTCTTTGAGATCCTATTCTGTGTCACTCCCCGTAGGGAAATCAAAGGAGAGGTAGAGCAGTGGCAGGCTTTTGAAAAACAACAGGTGGATTTGTAGTTTGATATTTTCACATTACTATGCAAATTTATTGCAAGGTAAAGCAAGCGTTTCTGTCTGCTACAAGCATTTGCTCATCTTTCATCTTCCAGGCAATATGCTGCCCCTTTCCTTTGGTCAGCCTCTTAACCACTCCCCATTATATAATATACTTCTGGTACAGGTTCAACAAATAAGGCATATGGCTCATGTGAGGCCCATCAGAACTCTTTCATTCAGAGGTATGAGTACTTGCATCCATCTCCTGAATATCTCCCTGCAGAGGAAAGCCAGAGGGATCAGCCCGGATGAGCAGGGAGCAGAGGGCATAAGCTAGCAGCTCCCTGGTGTACAAAGGGTCTCTAGATCCTGTCCCTGAGTCTGATTTCTTTAGCATTTCTTTGTGAATAATTCTAGGTCTTCCATACTTGGATGAGCCTATTCTACCCCATCTCTTAAAAAAAGAGATTATTTTAATCTCTCTTTTCCAAAGCATATATTACATTATTGTCCTGCCCTAGCAACTGAAGGAATACTGACTGGCATTATGACCCCACGACAATTATTTAAGCTACAATGGCATTATTTTCACCATCTGTGGGCTAAAGTATAACCCTCATGGGGTGTTGAGCCCTAAATTAGATTATTCTACATAGGTAACACCTCATACATAATAAATACTCAATCAGCACAGCCATTTTTATTGTTTTGATTATAAGTTAACAAGAGGGGTCCCTAAAAACAATGAAATTCACTATTATAATAGGGCAAAAATCCAATTTATACTTTGATCTCATGTGAATCTAGTCAAAATAAATTCATGAGAGGAAGTGACCATCTCTGTGTGAGCTAACACCTGGTTTACAGCTAAAATTATCTAGACCCTGGAGTTAGGAACTCCTTTGGCTGCCTTCATGTGAGCAACCACTGGGGATCCCATTAGCAAACCCTAAGTAGGAGTCCTGGAAAATCATCTTGAGGCAATATTCTAGGCCAGCCTTCTTCTATTGAAGGGGATTTGATTTGGCTTTTTAACAAGGCACATGGTATAGTGTTGTGGGAATAATTTAGTTTAATGAAGAAGCAAAAGTGCCCTGACACATGATTCAATAAAATGTTGGTGATAAATCTTTGTTCGATTCCCTCTGAGAACCAGGAGGTTAATAGTGATGCAGTTAAATGCACGATTATTGATAGATCACATTTTGGTAACTACTTGATATTTCATCTCTAAGAATTCTGCAAAAATTGAGTCCTTTAAGTTTTCTCAAGCCAGCTTCCAGTGTCTGAGGACCTTGCCTTACCTTGAGAAGCAGTTCTCACCAAGGAGCAATGTAAACCTCTATGTATATTGGGTGCAACTCTAGGCACTTTCCATGAATTCAATCATTTAATCCTCAAAGTTCCATGAGTTCTACTTATAATGCTCATTTTATATATCAGGAGACAGAGGCACTGAGAAGGTAAGCCATTCATATGGCTATTCAAATCCATAATCCAACCCAGGCAATCTGGTCTAGTTCATGTTATTAGCTCCTAATCAAACCTACACACCACTCAAGCTATGACTAAATACAATCATGTTTAATAACAGTCATTCATTCAGCTTTCCATGTGCCTCACACATATTTTCTTAATTTTCTCATAACAAATGAGATTTACAGTACATGTACATTGGCATAATTTGGCATGAACATACTTTATATACAGAGTTACGAAAAATTGTGCTGTAAATGGGTAATAATGAGTGTAATGCATTCCACTATTGTCGTGTATGTAAAAATAAATACATAAATAAAGAAATAAAAACAAATGAGATTTATTATTATTCCCATCTTATGAATGAAGAAAAAAGGATAAAGAAAAGGATGTGGTAAAGCAAAGAGTACTGTGAGTTACATAGCTGGGGCCCAGACAGTAGGATGGGACTTGGGGTCAAGGATGTCCTGCTTGAGGAAGTTACACTTGATCTCAATCATGGAGAGTAAGAAGTAATTAAGTACAAGAGCTTGGAGTGGGGAGAGAATGTTCCTAACATGTACAAAGGCCCTGTGTCACATTCCCTTGAATTCCAAAGAAGCACTATCCACCATGCCCTGGCTACAGTTCCTGGCCTTTGGTGGTCTATTGCCACAGTTCTAAAAAATCTAAGGGAAATGATTTATTTTTATAAAATTATTTTATACTATTCTATGTGTCACAGGTATTTATTTTAAGAATAAATTTGTTTAATTTTACTTAACTATGATATGCGCATTTATAATTTTATCACAACTGAATTCTACTAAACGTGTAACTAAAACAGACCCATTTTAAAAAATTTAATAAATGAAAGAAAGACCAGTAAAGCAGATGAAGGGAAACAGGGGAAGGGAGAAGGAAAGAGGAAGTACTGGGGATGACAAGGAACATATTGTTATTGCATTTATGAATTTTTCAACATGAACCCACTTTAACTATAATGTGCTAATAAAAACATAAACAGAAGCAGTTTGGGATTTAAATTAAGCTTAATTTTCCCATCTGATTGGTTACCATGTGTTTAGAAAATAAATGTTTTCTTGTTTTAGAAATCCAGGTCATAAGAAGATATGACTAGTTGGTGCAGGTGATTTGTCTCATGTTCTGGAAAAGCCTAGTTATTTATACAAATAAGATCAGGAAAATTGAGATCTTTTTGATTCGCCCTCAAGATACAGATGACAGGCTTAAGTGCAATAAATACCAAAAAATGTGGAAGGGAAAGTCTTCTTGGAATTCATCCATGATGTATTCCATGAACATTTGCAGAATGCCTTCCCTATATAAGGTATCCAGGAATCAGACCTAAGTAACTGGTGTTTCAAAAGTCAACAGCATATGATTTATCACAAACTGTCAAGATGGTTCCAGCATCGGTGGTAAGTCAGAGGGAATTGAGCTTGTGTTTGGAAACCAGAGGAGAGAATCAGAGGAGAGAACTAGAGAGGACTTCCACATCGACATGCTGGATTTTTTTTTTAATTTTTATTGTTGGTTGTTCAAAACATTACATAGTTCTTGATATATCATATTTCACACTTTGATTCAAGTGGGTTATGAACTCCCATTTTTACCCCGTATACAGATTGCAGAATCACATCAGTTACACATCCATTGATTTACATATTGCCATACTAGTGTCTGTTGTATTCTGCTGCCTTTCCTATACTCTACTATCCTCCCTCCCCTCCCCTCCCCTCCCCTCCCCTCTTCTCTCTCTCTACCCCCTCTACTGTAATTCATTTCTCCCCCTTGTATTGTTTTCCCCTTTCCCCTCATTTCCTCTTGTATGTAATTTTATATAACCCTGAGGGTCTCCTTCCATTTCCATGCAATTTCCCTTCTCTCTCCCTTTCCCTCCCATCTCTCATCCCTGTTTAATGTTAATCTTCTTCTCATGCTCTTCGTCCCTACTCTGTTCTTAGTTACTCTCCTTATATCAAAAAAGACATTTGGCATTTGTTTTTTAGGGATTGGCTAGCTTCACTTAGCATAATCTGCTTTAACGCCATCAATTTCCCTGCAAATTCTATGATTTTGTCATTTTTTAATGCAGAGTAATACTCCATTGTGTATAAATGCCACATTTTTTTATCCATTCGTCTATTGAAGGGCATCTAGGTTGGTTCCACAGTCTTGCTATTGTGAATTGTGCTGCTATGAACATCGATGTAGCAGTGTAGCATGCTCTTTTTAGGTCTTTAGGGAATAGACCGAGAAGGGGAATAGCTGGGTCAAATGGTGGTTCCATTCCCAGCTTTCCAAGAAATCTCCATACTGCTTTCCAAATTGGCTGCACCAATTTGCAGTCCCACCAGCAATGTACAAGTGTACCCTTTTCCCCACATCCTCGCCAGCACTTGTTGTTGTTTGACTTCATAATGGCTGCCAATCTTACTGGAGTGAGATGGTATCTTAGGGTGGTTTTGATTTGCATTTCTCCGACTGCTAGAGATTTTTAAAGGTCCCCTTTTAAAAATCATTCACATTAGTGGGGCTGGGGTTGTGGCTCAGCGGTAGAGGGCTCGCCTAGCATGCACAGGTCCCCAGCACCACATAAAACTAAATGTTTGGAATAAAGGTATCGTGTCCAACTACAACTAAAAAAAATAAATATTTAAAAAAAATCATTCAGTCCCAAACAGAATGAAATTTTGGCTCTGTTTGGGTTAAAATTGTAAAGATATTTTGAATTCTGATTCAATAGCTATAAAAAGTTTAATTCAGCTCAAACTGGTTGACTATGTTTATTAAATATTTTAATTGATCTCAGAGAGGGGATGAAGGCTTGGGTTTTTTCTGTGGCTTTCAGTTGAGGCAGGAATGGATTTGTGTCCACAGAATAGGTTGTATGAAGTGTCTGTCTGATGGGAAAGCAGACATCTAGAAAAGGGAGAACACAAATCAGAGCAAGCCCGTTGTCTCTCAGGCTTGGTGTATTCCCAATGGGCTTTAGAAGGCAGAGGAGAAAGCCAGCCAAATTAGTTGGCATAGAACATCAAAACTGGCTGAGGAATTTTAAAAGGCAGAAAAGACTTTTAATCAGGAGACAGTACCCTGGGGGAGATCAAAAGCCTGTTAGATAGAACCAGTTATGAGGAAATTTAGTGCTAAAAGGGCCATTTGGCTAATTAAAGCCTCATATGCGATTTTTATTGCTTCTACTCTTAGATGCCTCTTGAGAGAACAAAGGACCCTGACTGTGTGGATGGAGAATAAGCAGGAGCCCTTTAAGGGCACCTGTAGGGGAATAAAGTGGTATGCAGAGGAAGAGGAGGTGTTGGCTGCCAGGTATAGCCCAGATGCCACAGCCTAGCCTCTTAGGGACAGTATTTGTTCTGAAGATAGTTATTTTTAAGCTTACACTGGGTGTAAAATTTACATAATTTAGAGGGAAAGAAATATGACTACATATCTTCCCTTGAAAAGTAGGAGGCCTGGGAAAGCTGGGCCTGAATCCCCAGGTGGCAACCGTTGATGGATCAGAGTAAGTGTCCCCGTCAGATAGCCTGGGAAGACTCCTGTCCACACATGCCTAGTGCTTGCATTATTACTTACTTTTAAAAACAATACTCACTGTATCTTTTGCTATATAAAAATGGGACGTTAAACAATGGCAAACTAAATGAAGCAGATCACATAATTTTTCTTCCAAGCATTCCATTTCACTCGTTGCTTTCTCTGTGTCTATAGCAAGGTTTGATTCTGCTGCTCTTAATTTAGAAAACACTTAGCTATGAACTTGTTATATTAAAGATGCTAACAAGCAGCATCCTATTATGAAATGTAACCCGATTTAATTTTTTTTAAAATATACTTTTGTCAGGATATGGGTGGTACGTTCCTTTTGGTTTACTTCATGTGAGCTGGCAGTGTGAGGGGGAGGAGAAAAATAGGTGTTGGTGTTAGGCAGCCTGGGTTCAAATTCTGCCAGTAAGCAAGGTAAATTCGGGGAAAGTCACAATCTATCTGATTATACTTTCCTGATCTCTAGAAAAGGGTATAATGAAGCATCACACAGGGTAATTCTGAGAAGTAAAAATATTGTATAAAACTTATAGCACACAGTAACTGCTCAATAAATGACACCTGTTATCAAAGGAAAATGGTCAAAATATTTTATATTTCAGTTTCAGATTTTAATCAAGATTTCATGGCCACAAACTGAGGTACTCTGAAGTATGTTGGGTAGAAGTAAGCTCCACTCTCAAGCCCCCTTGTGAAAGTATAATAAATAATCTTTCTCCTAGGGAGGTTAATTAATCAAATAATGACTTTGAGCAAGGGCCAGTAAACATTTACACAGCCTCAGATAGTAAAAACTTTAGACTTTGCAGGTCACGTGATCATGCAAGTATGGGCCTACCTCCCCAGCCCCACCCTTGTAGCTAGAAAGTAGCTGTAGACAATTCATAAATAAATGGACATGGCTGTATTCCAGTAGGATTCAGCTCATGGACACTGAAGTTCAAATTTCTTGCAGATTTCCCATGTCATAAAATATTATTCTTTGGGTTTTTTTCCCAATCATTTTAATCATAAAATATATTCTCATTATACACAGAACAAAATCAGAGGGCAGGATAAAGTTGGCCTCTGAGCCTTCCTTTAACCCTTGGATTACAGCTGTTATGAGACATTATACTTTGCACAGATAAAATTAACTTATTTAAGTAATCAGAACAATCTGAAGTTAAACAAAACAAATAGAAAATCACAGAAGCAAATTTTGGCAGAGTCAATCCTATCAATGTCTGGCTGACCTCAGCCCATCTGGAAGGACTGGCCCCATCTGGAAATTGATGTGATGGGCTAACGCACCAGATGCTAATCAACAGTCAAACCATAACTAACTCCCTTGCTCACCAAGAGGCTTCCTAATTATCATTTGGCTTTCCTACAGAGTTGCCTACAGGGAGAGAATGTACTTGGTCAGGCTGACACAAGTATCTATTTTGTTTGACAGCTATTTCTTACTGCAAATGGATAAATTGTGATTCTGATTTACTCATCAGTCTTTTGTAAAGTGTTAGTTGTTCTTTAGCCTGAATCAGCATTTCCAAATCCAATTAACTTTGATACATGCGTGAGAGTGTTACTGTGAATGAATGTGATGGAAGGCCAGGTTCTCAACATTAGTTAGTGTACAAAGGTAATTCACTGTGAAAGGGCTCTCTTTCTGTGGGTCCAGCCAAATTTCCATAGCTGAAGCTCCACAGTTAGGCTGTGCTACCTGTTCTCCATAAAAACTTCAAATGCCTTTCAAAAGATGAGCGTGAGGATTCATTGAATAATTGCAAATAATAATGAAACATAATAAGTACTCAGTTAGTGTTAGCTATTATGATGATCATGACAACAATTGACATTGCTGTCACTGTACCCTTGCATCTTAATTATACCCATTAAATAGCCTTTCTTCCTTCTTTAATTTTTTTCTAATATTAGAAGATCATAATTTATTTTACATGTGTTCCTGGGATAAAGGGAATTACAATAGACTGTCTCCAGTTTTTTAACTAATTTAAAGCTCCCTAAGATAGCTCCTCCCTCATAAATCGCTTTCCATTTAGAATCAAGGTCACCTTACAAAGAAAAGGAAGGAGGATCTTAAATATATTGAGCATCTACTCTCTTTGAGCATCATTTGATGGAAAATAAATTTGCCAGGATATTTCTAATTGCAATCCACACCACAGGATTCTTTCTGGGACCTGGATCTCTATCTCTTCAGAGATTTAAAAGCCATGGAGGGTGAAGAAACAAGTTTCTGTATTTCAGGTTTATCCCCCCCCCTCATTTTTTCCCCCCAGTGCCTTGTCCTGATTTGATTTGTGAATGAGGGCAAGCTTGCTAGGATCTGAAGCACTGAAATGGATGTGTTAAAGCCAAAAGCATAGAAGGGACAAGATCAGATTGTTCCCCAGGGAGAACCTAGGAAGTAAGACAAATTATACCTTGAAAAGAAAAAGAAGGGTCAGGGCCTAACACTCCAGACACAGCAGGCAAAGAGGAATTTAAATGAGACTAAGAACAGAAATCAGAACAGATGGTAGCTTGCCATAAGCAAATCTGATATTCAAACCAGTGGGGTTATTACTATCAAAATTCACCAACCCTACCAGCAGCTGGCCCAGTGTCTTAGGGCAGATTTGGATGCAGTTCTTAAGACAAGAACTCAGTTATCCTCAAGCAGCAAGAAATGCCAGAAACAGTGTTCCTATGAAAGCTAGAGTGATGCTTTAAGAATACACTGAAGTGGTTCTTGGATACCAAGAAGAGTATCCTGTAGAAGCAATTCAACAGAACCAAAGAAAAGATCCAGGAGAGGGTCATGAAGTCAAGAGTGCAGGATCAAGGGTCAGGCAACACAGACAAAGATCAAAGTGAAAATGGTTGGTAGCAGAGGAATGAGGAACAGATAGAGCCAGGAAGGGACAAATAGAGTGGCATCTGCAATGGCTGATTCAAAGATTAAGTCCTGTTCATGACTTACTTTACAGACTGCTAAATAGGGCTGATTGACAGTGTCACAAGCAGAGAGAAAGGCATAAAAGTAAGCCTCTAGAAACAGCAAAGATGCCTGACAATGCTCCTCAAATTCTTTACAATGCAAGGCCTGAGATGGACAGAGGAGAGATAATAGGATGACAGGATAGACAGATGGAGAATATATACAACCTGACATGATGATTTTGTAGCAAGACATGGGCTGCATGTGCATCTCTGAACCTCACTTTCTTCTGCCCATGGAAGACCAATGTTGCTTTCAGAGACGATGATGAGTAAGAAGCCAGCTAACAGAGGGAATGCACCATATTGTAGGTCCTCAACACCTAGGATTTAATTTCCACTATTTTCTTGGTGCACTGTATAAATAGTCAAAGGGCTGGTTGATGGGCAGCCTGGGTTCTACCAGTGTTTTGCATATATCAGCACAGTTAAAAAAATTCTTGACCATTCCCAGAGGCTGGAGATTAAAAAGAAACTCCTTACATACCAAACTGGCCCTTTCTGCTCAACCAAACTTCCTCTCCTTCTCTTAGACTATGTCTCACATTTTCTTGTGTTTCACGAGTTTCCAAACATGACCCTTCTTCCTACCTCTGCTTCCACTTATATTTGTCCCTTTTGGGAAGACCCTTCAGTCTCACCTCCTTCCACCTACCCATGCCCTGTCCACCCAATTCAAAAGCTCCTTTTTCCTAACTATGCTTTCTTTATGCTCTTCTATGCCCCCATTTGCACTCTGATTTCATCTGTCCCAAATCTCATTCCTCTTGTTAAAACACAGATTGTTGGACCCATCTCCAAGTTTCTGATTCTGAGGCTTTAAGATTTGCATCTCTAGCAAATTCCCACATGATCCTTATGCTCCTTGTCTTGAGACTGCTTTAAGAGAACCACTGAAGAAGATGCACCACCATGTAACAGAAGGAGTCTGGGTTTGGAGCCAGAGCTTTGATACTGTTTTGCCACTTGCTAGAGTTATGACTTGGGCATTTTGGTCCTCAGTTTGATTATCTGTAAATGGGACAATTCCTCACACATTCGTTTAATGAGACCAGGTGGAAATGCCCAGGGGTTTATAAGAACTTAATTATCATTAGTTTCACAATCCAAATGCAGTTTGTTCTATTGATAAAGTCAATTTTCTGCCTTCTGTCTTTTGTGGCTATGGCACTTTTGTCCTTGATGGAATCACTTGATGGATTATCTCCTGAATAACCAAAAGACTGAGAGGCAATATCTTTTCAGCTTGCTAGGAAAGCTGGTGCCTGCTGCTTCATCAGCTTACCATCTGGTCACTGCAACTTTGGTTCCAAAAAAGATCTTACAACTGCTTGTCTTGGTTTATTTTCCTTGATCCTCAATAATAATAATAATTATAATCATAAGAATATTAACTGTTCTGGTTCGGATAAAGACTACAATCTACATGCAAAGGGTTCTTTGCATGTGCTACAGTATTTAAATCACAATGAGCTGGACGCAAAGGTATTATTAGCTCTCATTTCCTAGATGGTAAAATGGAGGTGTACAAAGGTTAAGTAAGTTTCTTGAGTTCCCAAAGCTAGTATCAAACAGCTGTCACATAACCCCCTGTGTACAAAATTGAATCATGCTGGGCAAAACCCATGAGGACAGTAGTTATTTTCAATAACCTCATGCAACACACAAACACACCTCTTCCCTCTCCTCACTGTTAGAAGTAGTTGGAGTAAAAAAATGTTATAACAAAAATTGGATGGAACTGATGAAGACAAGGTTATAAAATTATCTGCATAGAAAGAAGACACTCTGTTGCTAAAATAAGTTGTGTTTGAATCCACAGGGAATGGGAATTCTCCAAACAAGCTAAGTCCAACCTTCCTATGTAAGAAGAACCTAATCAAACCTCACTGGCTCCATCAAAATTTTCTCAGTGAACCTACATGGAGGTAGAATTCCCTTCTTTATGCTTCCAGGGTCTGTGTGATCCCTGGGAGCTGGGTCAGAGATTTATTTGTCACTTTTATCTGTGCCTAACAATGGTGGAGAATCCATAGAGTGGACAGTTGATGGAGTTTCCTTTAGGAACTTGGTCTGGGCAAGACATATCCATTCTCAGCTCCAAGAATGGTCAAAATGTCTTATGAAATATTTTATCCCATATCCAGCCATCAAATTTGATCTTGGAGGGGTAGATAGTGAAATTTAAGTTAAGTCACAGGAAGAACTTGGCTATAGTCTTATATAAGTGATAGAAATGACATTGCTTTCTGGGAGACTCAGTGGAAAAGTTGGACTCTCTTCCTTTGGAATCCCAACCCTCATAGATAATTTCTTTAAACTCCTCCAGGCACTTCAAATTCAACATATATCAAGCAGGTCACTACTCTCTGAATCCCCTCAACTCCACACCTCGTGCCTATCCTGCATTCATACAGAGGACCTTGACTTTCAGGTACCTGATCCCTTCTAGCCATCATAGGCGGCTCCCTCTTTCAGACCCATTAACTGAAAAGTGTCTTGTCATTTCTTTTTCCTAAATATGAATCTACTTTCCCACTTCATCTTTTTTTTCACTACTTTATGTCCCCAGCATGTCTGGCTAGGACTATTTCAGAGCTTCCTATGTGACCTTCTTTCTTATACGCTAATTCCTTCCAATCAGACCTCAGCACTGTATCCAGGTTCAGATCTGAGCATAATCCACAACAATTCAAAATGTTTCTAGGGGTCACCATGGGATATAGGATAAATCTCAGCTCCCTTAAAATGATGTGCAATTCTCTTCATGGTCTGGCCTCTTCTTTCTTTTTGATTTCCACATCCTTTGAACTTCATTCTCTACTAATCTACACCCCAAAAGTGCTAAAGTGACACCATATTATTTCTTATCCAACATCTACCCAGACTGAGTCTTCTGCTTTAATGTCTTCCATTTCCAAATATATCTGTATAATATTTCTCTTTTTTCCAAAGCCAAGTTGATATTATGTTCTTAGTAAAATCCTTCCTTGATATTGCAGGGAAATGTAGGATCCCCTCCTGCCTGTGCATCTTGTGATTCCAACCTGGAGTTGGAAGTCTCTCTAAGGTCACCTTTCTCTGTTGTCAATACTGCAACTCTCCACCATCTAACATCCTAAAATCCTCAGCAGGATAAACTACTATTTGTTTTCCAACAATTAAGTCTACCTCTGCCATGGTCATTCTTCACCATCTTCTGTCCTCATCAGTGATTTTCTTGTTACCCCTGCTGCTTTGGGAAGATATTGACAAATGGGACACAATCTTTTCTTCCATTTCAACTCTTGCTTTCAGTCTCAGAGACTTCAGTGCCTGTGAGAATGACCAGTCAGCCCCTGTTCTTCATTCCTTTATTTCTTTATCATGAAGAACTTTTCTTCATTTCACTTTAACCACACAATTTGAGCTTATCCCCGATCTCTCATCAATATAAACTAAGCATCCCACCAAACTATAAGCATCTAACCTTACTTTCCAGCCACAGCCTTATAGCCTTCTGGCTCATTGGTTTAAATAACATTCCCCATAGTCTTCACCTACACTTTAAATATGGTTCTGCAAATTGCATGTAGCTTAGGTGCTGCAAAATTTATTGGACTGTGAGAAAAAAATATTAGAACTTCAATTTATTATTTTAACTCTTCTTTTGGCATGTGTTTTATTGTGTACATGATATACTAGTAGAATAATTCATTGGAATAACTTGATCCTTAAATAAGAACAGATTCTGAGTTCTGATCATGTGGATTTTACCAAATGGTATGACTGTAAGAAAATTCTCTAACCATTTTGCACCTAGTTTTACCACTTGTAAAACTGTACAGCAATGGTTTCTACCTCATGGAATCAAGATGAATGTTATGAATATTGAAATGATTAATATTCATAAAGCATTTAGCACAACTTCTCATTGCATTTAAAATAAAATGTTTATTCTATATTAACCTCTTAGGCCCCAACACGTTCTTATCTTTGTATACTTTTCCTGTCTTAGTCTGTGCTATTCTTCCCTGTGGGCACTAAGCCACACTCACTAATTCCCAAACACACCAAGTCTTGTCCAACACTAAGACCGTGGTGTACCCTGTTATGCTCTTTGCATGACATGCTCCTCCCAGTACTTGTAGCATGTCCATCTTCCTCTCAATGTCTGTGTCAACCTACTGGGGATGACTTCTCCTGTCTCTTTAGTAGTGTCACGGCTACCTCATTTCTTGCCGTTCTAATTCCTTGTTTATTTCATGCTCTTTTCCTCTTAGTAATCACTTTCTTGTTTATTGCCCATTATCTGTCTTTTAGCTGGTATACATTGCTGTACAGTACATTCCACTCCAAACACAATGGCAATCAGTAGGGTCTCACATTTTAGAGTCAAATCTTAGCTGCAGCACTGAATTCTGTTGAAATTGAGTGTTTTTTTAAACACTTCTCTACCTTTGTTTCCATATCTACATAGTGAGAATGATCACATAGAACCTTATGAGGTTAATATGAAGATTAAGTAAAGCAATATTTGGTACAGAGTAATTAATGTTAATAAATTTAAAAAATAAATTAAATTTTTAATAAATTAAAAAAATGTTAATACTAGTACCACTTCTAATTATTATGGTGATATTATTATTGGTAGCATTTAGCAAAATTATTAAATGAGTGAGTGATATTTGGAATATTGTATAACCACAGTGAACCCCACACTGTGCTCTTTGTCACCTCTTATGCTTTACTTAAAATCTTTATTTTCACAACTTATAGAGCTAAATAGCATTGTCCCAGGAAAATTTATTTAGAGAATTTGAGTAATTTCCACAAAGATATGTAGCCCCCAAAGAGATGGAACCAGAATTTGAAGACAATTTGCCTCCAAGTCTGGTGTTATTTCTAATAACTCACTGTTTGTGGACTAAAACAAGCCTGTTCATAAGAATGACCCGGAATCTTTTAAAATTACAGATTCTCAGTGTCACCCCTGGAGATTAAAATTCTGTAGGTCTGATGTGGCATCCTGAACTTTGTGACTTTCACAAGAATTTTGGTACATCTAAAGAGGAGCTGAGATGGGAACCTGTCCTGTCCTACCCCTGCTTCGTGGTTCCTGGCCTTGCCCCTAGGCACCACAATGATAGTGTGAGCCCATTTAGTGCATCAGAGCCAGAAGTTCAAGAGGCCACAATTATGAGTGTGGTTCTCTTAGCAGGTCTTTCATTCTCATAGCCATAACCTTGACTGCCCCCGCTGGCCTGAATGTGGCTGAGGATGAGCTTGTGGTTGCAAACCCATCCACCAACATCTGGAAAACACCACAGAATTGCATTAGTGCTTAAAAGCAGCATTTTGAATTTTTATCTTAGAGATAATTCTGAAATCAACTCAAGGAGGACTTCAAAGAAATGCCTTTACTTAACTTGGACAAGAAAACAAAGTAATAAACAAATGGATTTCCAACTGCTTTGTTATGTTATTGTATTAGATACTCAAGAATAAAGTTTGCATAGGAAAAGTTTTGGAGAGATGATTGAAAGAGGCAGGCAATCAAGATCCATAGGGAAATGTTTACCAAAAGTCCTATGTTCAGTTAAATAGAGGGCCAGATGTTATTTCAGAAAGTTCCATGTTTGAAAAATTCTCCTACAGAGTTGTGGCCAGGAAAAATAATTGACATCTTCTTGAAAACATGGGTAGCTTTTAATGCTTACAATTAAGTTCCTCAATTTGTTTTAGTTATCATGTAGAGTTATAACTACTTTCAAGCCAAATAATAATAGGTTGGACACATTTCAATACTAATTTGGAAATGTTTGAAGAACATTGGGATTATAATTCCCAGTGATCATTTCAGGTTTTGTCCTTGCTTCTGTGATGTAAATTATGGCCAGAAAAAGAAAAAGAAAGTTGTAATCCTTAACAATATGTAAATCCAGATAACACCCAAGATAATCCGGTGAAAAATTGTCCTGGAAATATATGACTTCCATGCAACTTTTGAAGAAGAGTCAGGTTAGATGTGAGGAGATAATGAACTCTCTGGAATGGATTCAGAACCAGTCTCCATGAGGGGAAAGGGAAAGGATGTTCATACTTACTCCTGTGCCCAGCAGGCTACTTACACCCCTTGAAATGGCCTGGGGCTGAAGTGGGCAGCATTCCCAGATCCTATTTGTCTGAACAGGCTTAGTCTGTGCTACAGTAACAAACAACCCTCAAATCTCAGTGGCTTAAAAGAACAAAAGTTCAACTTCTTGACATTCCACAGCCAAAGCAGGTTAGCTGTGTGGCTCAGATTGAAAACTCCAGCTGATGGAGCCTCTGTCTTAAAATACACACCCTGAGCAAATCACAGTACATCTTGTGTACTAGCTCCTAAATTATTCTTCCCAGAAGTGATGCATGTTATTCCCAACCATATGTAGTTGGAAGACCTGGTCACAGAGCCACACTTACATTCAAGTGTGCAGGAATCCTCTGCACACCTGACAGTGAAGGAAGACTGGGGATTGGTGAAGATCATAGAACAAGAAGTTCAGTGTCTCAAAAGAAAACTGCTAGTACTCTAGGGGAAGAAAAAGAATAGGTAGGCCACCTAGGGGAGAAGGGAGAGCCTGGCATTGTTCATGATACAGAGCAGAAGTTGTTTGTTCTAAACAATGGTGCAGGTACACAGAGACCACCAAGAGTGAGGCCCTACTTCTGCTCAACACAGAGTTTATGACTGTGAACAGAGCCCTGCTGAAGTAAGAGAGGCAGGAACATGGAGGCCATACTGTGGAAATGACCACTCAGATTCAAGCATTCTAAGAGGTTCTGATAATCTTATAATAATCAAAGCTGGCATTGATTGATAAGACAATGTCAGTGTGAATGCCCCTTTGTGCTCATGGGGTAGAATTGTGTGAACTAACAGGAAAGGTGGACAGGGGCCAGAATATGTTGAGGCCTCATAGGCTAACATAGGGCATGCATATTTTATTTTAAATGCACTGAGAAGGTGAATGGCTTTAAACCAATTTATGCTTTTAAAATATTGCTCTCACTGTTGTTTGAAGAATGGACTGGGTGAAAGAGGTCAAAAGAAGAACCAGAGAAAATATGACATTATAGCAGTGGTCAGGTAAAAGGTAATGGTGATTTACTGTGGGTGAGAGTGAGATTCTAGTTCCATTCTGGAGATTAAATCACTGGATGTGCCCATATGCTAGATAAAGGAGAAAAGAGGTATCAGAGATGACTCCCAAATGTCTGACTTGAGTAACCAGAAAAATAATGGAGTCATTTATTTATATGGGACAAAAGTGGTAGAAATCCATTTTAGGAAAAATCAAACTCTAATTTTAGACATATGAAGTATGTGATGGTTATGATAAACTCAAGTAGAATATCTAGGAGTAGTCAGTGGATAGGTAAGAATAATGCCCTAGGAAGAGCCTAAATGTGGAACATAGAAATTATATATTTCTAAAAGTTCTCATCTACTTCTTTATTCAATATATATTTATTGAATGATAATGGTGTGCTGGATGCTGAAGAGAAAATATACAAAGGTTCTAGCTTTATAGATTTTTACATTTTACTAGCTTTACACATACCTTTTAATCCTGAGGAGCATTTCTCTGAGGGAAGCAGAATTATCATCTCCAATTTATCCTTGGGGAAACAGGCACAAAAGGGTCTTAAATAGCCAATAATAAGGCTATAAATCTCAGCAGTGTGCCTCCAGAGCACATGCTTTCAATCGCTGTGCTGTCCGGCCACCGCTGATGCGTGATGATGACAGTCACCCTTTCCTGTTCCCAGAATATGAGATAATGACACTTTAGAGTAGGAAGGTAGAGAAAGTGGGATGTGTACTGCTGTTAGGTCAAATGAAGAGCCAACACCAGAGGAAGTGCCGAGTCAACCTGTGTGAAATGGCCTTAAGAGCCCCAGGCTTCAGGATGCCTACCCCTTCTGTCTACTAACTACAGGGATGGGAATACTATTTCCTAGGGTAGTAAGTTCAAAAGTCTGCTCATCCCAGAAGGATATGAATAGGAGAACTCAGTCCCAAGTCCCAAGCCCACATGAAGGCAGTGCAGGACACTGGCACCCATATGGCACACACTGAACCCAGCCCAAGTACCAGTGCCTGTGATGCTGGGCCAGTCACTCCACCATTTTGAAACTATACAATGAGAACAATGATAGTATTTTCCGTAGGTTAACAATACTATTGAAAGCGATAATGCCTGTAGGTGAAGTCTTGAAACATAGAATGTCTCAATGAACTATTATCCATAGTGTCAAATGGGCCTGATATTCATTTTCACGTGAAAGTTAATGGAACCTGAGTAGGCACCCATTCAGGAAATTCAAAAGAGGAAGGATTATCTGTGGAATGAGAGGGCAATGACTGGGTTATGCAAACTGCCCTTCTCCTTGGCCTTACAGAAAGTACTTGTCACACATTTCTTTCCAAAGTCTGCTTTGCCAAGTTTCTAGCATTCCTTTCTGTCCTGATCACATTCTAATTAACGTCCAATTGCAATTCATAATCACTACAGGAAGAACATCCACCAGGCAAGGTTTCTCTTAATCCCTGGTGGTGTGTAATCAAGGAGGTTATTCGCCAAGCCTGGGACCAGTCCTGTTAGTCAAAGATTTAATCATGTGACTGTGGCGATTCATATATGAACAACTGAGCTACCACTATTAAGGGAATTTTCCTTCAAAGGCTATTGGTCCCCTGAAGGAAACATATCAAGCACTACCATGGAGGGAATTTAGGACAATTTGCTCTCAAGGGGCTCAATTATTTCTAAATATATTTTCAAATAAATGAGACTTTCTTAAACCATTTATCACCATGGCAACTAAAGCTGGCAGGATTGGTGGGAGTTTTAGCTTCTACCAACTGTGAAATATGCTTGTTGCTTGCAAGTCTTTAGGGAAAAAAAAATGCTAAGTTGAATAAGGAAAAGAAGAAATTAATGAAGCCTCACAGGAAATTAATGAATAAAAGGATAATGAAAAAAAAATTGTAAAAATGTACAACTTTACTCTGTTAAATTTTAAATAAAAATAATAATATGGTTTTATTAGCCAGGATTTCATTATGCCCTCCATTTGGTTATCTTTTAAGTAAAATAATTCCCTTAAAATACACATGCTTTTATCTAATCATACATCCCAGCACATGTAGTACTCAAATGCTGTGACTTGGAGATCAAAAGCCAGGAGTTCAGGCTGGGAAGAGAGCTCAGTGATAGAGCACTAGTCTAACAGGCAGCAGGCTCTGGGTTTAATCTTAAAGTGCGCACATGTGCACAGACTCATACACACGCGCACACACACACACAAACACATACACACACACACAAAAGGCAGCACTCAGGGGTTCTAGTCTTGGTTCTGATGCCAGTTAGCAATGTGCATTGAGAAATATTTCCAACTATTTACTTTACTATATTCAAAAGGATATTGGAGTCTAATGCTCACTCTGGGTAAGTGAGTTAAACACTGACTTTTTAAACACTTTTATGGACTTTTAAAATGTTTGCATACTTGCAATTGATTTATTCATTCCTTAAAGTTTTTAGGAAATGAATCAGGCGTCCAGGCTCATGCACTGTATGTAAATGTGAGATCTGACTACTCATCTTTGCAGAAGTTCAACCATACCCAAAGAGACAAAGGATCACCACCACAAGGTATTTCTAAAGAAGGATCAAGCAACATTTGTTGAGCAACTGTTTATTTATGAGCAGTTTACATATTGTCTCCTTTAATCCTTACAAACTTGTATTTTAGGAGTTTTAATTCCCACAGTAGAGCTAAGAAAAGAAAAAAGTTTAAAAAGTTTAATCCTTTCATTCCATGTCCGGGCACTAGCAAGTTGTAGAACTGAGGCTCTAATAATCCACATCTGCTTGGCCCAAGAGTAGACATTACCAGGCTGCCATTCCTGTGAAACCATTGTACCTCTGAAGGTACAATATGGTGGAAAGAAATTTGGTCAGGAAAGCAAGATCTGAGCTTTAGTTCTAGCTCTGTCCTCTACCAGTTGGCTACCCTTAATTTGGTCTGTCCTGCCCTTGGGCATTAATATCCTTATGTATAAGAGACTGGCTCATTTGGAGTGACCACTTCTGTAGTGAGCGGGCACTCTCAGATAAAAGAACAGGAGAGCCCATAATCCCAGCAACTCAGATGACTGAGGCAGGAGGATCACAAATTCAAACCCAGCCTTAACAACTTAGCAAAACACTAAACAATTTAGTGAGACCCTGACTCAAAATAAAAAAGAAAAAGGGCTAGGGATGTTGCTCAGTGGTAAAGTTTCCCTGGTACCAAAAATAAACACGGAGGAGGAGGAGGAAGAGAAGGAGAAATAGAAGAGAAAATGGAGTGGGGAGGGAGTTTCAGACTCTTCATGCCTGGGGGGGGCTTACTGCAGGGAGGTAGGGAGGTGACTGTGGAAAAGCAGCATCTGCCTTTTGGAAGCAAGATTAAGCCCTGGTGGCACAGGTTTTACAAGGTGTCTATTCAGAATTTACAACTGGAAATGGAAGTCAGACACTGAAATAAAATAAACTAGAAAAGAGCTTTCTGGTAGCCCAAGCAAGTGTTAGTTTGAAATCAATAGGCTGTATTCAGCTTTCTCAGTAGTGTCTCTGCAGGTGACTTAATTTCTACTAAACTCAGTGTCCAGATATGACAAGATCAGAATGAACTGGAAGAGTTTAAACCTTGCTTAAAGACTTTAATACTATCTTTTATGTGCTTTTCTTTCCCAAATTTTCACATATTACAGTGACAGGAAAATTATATTTTCATCAAGATCATGACTCCTTTATTTATGCTCACTCTAAAGAAAAAGCCCTGACAAAGGGAAGAAGACACACCCAAACTTATGTCCTGATAGCTTTCCATCTAGGCTCAGTAACTCCATCCAATAGTAATCCAGCTCTGGCTCCCTAATTTGTAAATTGGAAGAGAAGTTTGTTTTCATTTCTTGGATATTTTCCCTCTGAATAAAAGTGGAAGAGGGAATCTCTGCTTGAAGGATAATATAGTGGAAAGGTCACAGACCTGGAGTGAGCCAGGGTAGGTCCATTCCTGATGGATTTACTAATATTATGACCTTGATAAATTACTTAATCAATTTATTTCATTCTCTTCCTCGGAAATCAGTTATGGAAATTCTAGCCATTGATGGTGTCCAAGGAGTAAATGTGGAACTACAGAAAAAACAAAGCAAAGAGTCAAAAATTAGAAACCTGGGAAGAGACTGGGTATTGCCATTTAGATATGAGATGGCCCCCAACAATTCCTGTGTTAATGCAGGTATGTTTAGAGGTGAAATGTGAAGATTATGAGAACCCTAGCCTAATCAGTGTATTAATCCATTTGGTGGATAAATAATTTGAATGGATGTTTTAGGCAGCTTTCTCACTGCTGTGACAAGAAGACCCAACCAGAACAATTTTAGAAGAGGAAAAGTTTATTTGGGGCTCATGTTTTCTGAGGTCTCAGTCCACAGACAGACAGCTGGCTCCATTCCTTAGGGCTTGTGTGTGGCTGAACACCTTGGCAGATGAGTGTGGTTTAGGAAAGCAGCTCACATGATGATCAGAAAGGAGAGAGAGAGAGAGAGAGAGAGAGAGAGATCGCCACTTGCCAGATACAAATTTATACCTCAAAGTCACTGCCTGAATGCCCCACCTCCTCCAGCCACACCAAACTTGCCTTCAGTTACTGCTCAATTAATTCCATCAAATGATTAATTCACTGACTGGGTTAAGGCTATCATAGTCTCCATAGTCTCAACAGTTCAAGTATTGCCCATAGTTGAATTCCAAAGTCTCTTCTGAGACTCAAGGCAAACTATCATCATGAGTTCCCATAAAAATCAAAAATAATTTACAATATATAATGGTTCAGAATAAACATTTTCATTCACAAAACTAGGGGCATAGAAGAAAGGGATAGGACCAAAGCAAGACTGAAATACTGCTGGGCAAACAAGTCCTACAGCTCCAGGTCTGGCATCTGGGGCACATGGCATCATGATGCTCTCTCCAAAGGATGTGTGTAGCTCTGCCCCTGTGGCCTTGTTGGTTGCTGCCCAAGCCGCCTTTCTGTTGGCTTGTCTCTGCTCAATTCCTCAGCTTTCCTAGAATGATGTTCCACATTACAGGCATTTCTTAATCTTGGGGGTCTCTACTGCAGCTTCAGCTTCCTCCTCACATCTCCATGGATGGCCCTCTCAGAAGGTGCCCACCAGGACTCCAATTCTGCTGCACTTGACCTAGACTCCTAGGCCTTACTTTGAAATCTTGGTGGAAGCTTCCATGGACCCCTAACTCCAGTATTCTGTATTTCTGCAGAACCATCATCACATGGTTGACACCAAGGTCTGTCGCCATCTCAAGCAACAGCCAAGCTTCCAGAGACTCTGGGTGCAGAAGGCTTTGAGTGCTTGAGTATCTGAGCATGTTCAAAAAACTTCCTAGGTCCCCTTGTGCAAGAAGGGTACTCCACTGGTCTATTCTCAAGGTAAGTTTACTTCCACTTCTTTGAGTCTAAGATGGATATGATCTTGCCAGCTCCTGAGATGTCCTCAAGCCATCTTTCTCATTGTTTCTGAGCAAAGTCTTTAATATTTCTTTAGTGGTATTAATGTCTTTAACAACTGCAATCTCCTTAGCCCAAGTTTTACTCCTACCTTTCAAGTCCAAGCTTTATAAATCTTTATGCTCTACTTTCTGCTCCTGAATATCACAATAAACTTAGCTAAAGGCCACCAGCAATATCCATGTCATTTCCTGAATGCTATGCTGGCTAGACATTTCCCCCAGTTTAAGAAGTTCATCACTTTTAAAATCGGCCTCACAAAAAGTCTGGAAAAATGCAGATAACTTCTTAGCCAGAACATAACATGAATGGCCTTTAGTCCCATTACCAATAGTGTCCTCCTTTTCCTCTAAACCCTCTTGATCCTGTCTTTACTTTCCTGGTCCTATTGGCATTCTGGTCTTCTGGGCTCCCACCAGAATCAGCCAACTGCTTACAACAATCTAAAGCATTTAAATCTTGTACTTTAAACATCTCAAAATTCCTCCAACAAATTCCAAAGCACTCCAAAAACCTATGAATGATATGGTCAGATTAGTAACAGTAATGACCTCACTCCCAGTACTAATTTTGGTTTAAGTCAGATTCATGCTGCTGTGACTAAAAGACCTGACCTGTACAATTTTAGAAGAAAAAAAGTTTATTTGGGGGCTCACAGTTTCTGAGATCTCAGTCAACAGTCAGCCAGCTCCATTCCTCAGGGCTTGAGGTGAGGCTGAACTTCATGGTGGAAGAGTGCGGAAGAAGGAAGCAGCTCATATGGTGATCAGAAGGTAAAGAGAGAGATCTCTACTTGCTAAGTTATTTTACTAATACTTATTTTTAAATTTGTATTTCAGGTTCTACAAATATATACCCAAAGCCACTCCCCCATTGCCCCACCTCCTCCAGGCAACACCCCACCTGCCTTCAGTTGCCACAAAGTTAATCCCATCATGTGATCAATTCACTGATTGGATTAAGATAATGGTCCGATCATAATTCAATAATTTATCCTTTAAACCTTCTTGTATTGTCTCACTCCTGAGCTTTTGGGGGGGCACCTTACATCCAAACCATGATAATGGAATAACTATAGTCAAGTAGGATGTGGCTGGAGGAGGTAGGTAACTAAAGCATGCCTTTGGGATTTATATTCTGTCCCTAATGCTTTCTGTTTCCTGGCTGCCATAAGATGAACAACTTTCTTTCATCATACCTTTCCACCATGAAATTATAACTTACCTCTGTCCCCCAGCAATGGAATCAGCTGACCATGGACTGAGACTTCTAGAACTATGAACCCTACATAAACTTTTTCTCCTATAAACTGTTCTTGTTGGGTACTTTGGTCATAGCAATGATAGCAGACTAATACAGTTGGCAATGAGATCCAGAGAAGGATGAAGTTTCAAGACAAGAACCCCAAATGATATTAGGAGAAATAATCCACAGTTCAGGATGGGTTGACATGAGGGCCCACTATTCAACTAGCTGCAAAAGTACTGGCAAGCCTAATGCTGTGACTATCAATATTCTGACAAAATCACCAAACCAAAGGATCCGATAAATCTTCAGAGACTCTCTGAAAAATTATGATGTCTAAAACAATCACATCCAAAGTCATAAATGCTAAAGAGAGTACAAGTTACTTTACTAACACTGCTGTTTAAATTTGAATTCCAGGGGTCTACGAAGGTGGGGAAACCATCTAAAGTCCCCCAACTCTTCTGCATGTTTTTCCCTTTGCTTCCACATCAAGAGTCCTAGCTATTATTCTCTCAGGACTATATGTGGCATGTGTGCAGATGCCCCCTCATCTGAACTGAAGCCAAAAGAAAGAAAGCTTTATAAGTGATGCTCTTTTCAAGTAGCAGAATTAAAATGAGCAAAAGCAATTCTTCCTCCTATAGGAAATGGCACTCTAATTTCCATCCCAGCTTCCTTTGTCTGGCTGAGGATAGAGTATGCTACTTCATCTCCTGTCATGCTTTTCACACATCACCCTCTACAGTTATACTCCCATGCCTGTGTAACATGGCAAAAACACCCAGAATCCACCACATATACCCAATTAGTAGTAAATCCAATGTGTAAGCCAGAAAGGAGTTCTGAGGAGGATCTATGCATAGCTATGGAACACTCTCATCCCTTATGCCTGGGCCTTACACTGCATAATTAGTATTTGTGGAGGATATTGCCAATAAAACATGTATTACCTTGTATTTTTTTTAAACTTTTGTTCCTGAAGTAATTCCAAGCTTATAGAAAAGTTACAAAATAATACAATTTACTCTCATTTACACCTCACCCAGATATAGTTGCAAGAAGCAAGAACTTAAAGAACTACTATATACCTTTCACCCAGGATCACCTCTTGGTAACATTTTGTGACATTTTCTATATTACTCTTTATCTCTTATGGAATCTCATATATATATATATATATATATATATATATATATATATATATATACACACACACACACACACACACACACATGTATATATACATATATATACACATACACACACATATGTTTATTCTTATATATGTACATACATATATTTTTTCTTATATATGTAAATATGTAATATAAGAAATATACATATAAGAAAATATATGTACATATATGAGAAAATATATGTGTGTAAATGTACATACATGCACATATATAAGAAAATATATATGTGTTGTGTGTACATATATATGTAGTTTTCCTCTGAATTATTTGGAACAAGTGGGAAGCATCATGCTCTTTTTTTCCTAACCTTTACAGTGTGTATTACCTGAAATAGAACATTTTCTTACATGATTATAGTTAACAATATCAAGAAATTTAACATTTGTGCAAATTATCCAATTCACAGACATATTCAAATTTTTGCTATTTTTTCTAATGTTAATCTCTTATATTTTCCTCTCAGTTTTCAGTATTATATACTGCCTTCATCATTCATACATTTTAAACTCCTTTAATCCAGAACCATTTCTTTGGTTTTGTTTTCCATCAAAGAGATTGACATTTTCAGGAAGTACAGAATATTGTACATTCTTAAATGCTTCTCAATTTGAGTTAACCTCATGTTTCTCATGATTACATTCAGATTAGCCCCTTTGGTGGGTACTAGAAATGGTGCAGCACAATGGGAAGCACAGAATGTTGGTTTCTCTTGTATTGAGATATTAAATTTGATTGCTGCATAATTTCTTCTGCCCCTGACAATACAGTGTGAGACCATGGACCAGTGGTACCCAATCCTTTTTACACATTATAATCCTCCTGGGAAGTGTTCTATAATCCTGTTCTTGGCTCCTACATTCAGAGAATATGACAAATCTGTTTTGAGTGTTACCTCAGCATTAGGGTGTTTACAAGCTCTCCATGTAAAGCCAAGGTTGAGAATTGCTACCTTAGACCGATTACCTGGGGCTTCCTCAGGATGGTTACTAGAGTGTTTTTAAGGCTCACCAGAGCATCTGATGTGCAGGGAGAGTGGAGAACCACAAGTGTATGCCTGGGAGATTAAAATCCACATTTAGGCAATGAAGAAACCCAATGCTGCACTGGTTTTCTCAAGATCATATAGCTGAGAAGTGGGGCTAACTATATCAGTTATGCCTTCTTTCCCACTGACCATAATTCCCTAAGGCAAACTCAATTAGCTGATGCCCAGTTCACTGGGAGTAGAATAGAAGAAATATTTTTTTTTTTCCTCCTCCCAGTCCTGGGACTCTCAGAGAAAAGTGAAATGTTATGTTCAGATTGTTCTTTCCCTGATGATACATCCTTTCTATTCAAAATATGGTCCAGGGAGCAGCAACATGGACATAGAACCCCAGACTCCATCTCAGACCTCCTGAATCAGAACCTGAATTACAATAAGATCTCTGAGTGTTTTAAGTGCAAATTAAAGTTCAAGAATCATGGGACCATGCCACCGTGTAGCAATACAGAGACTGGAAAATGTTTAGACTTTAGGCCCTGCAGTCTCTGTCACAGCTGCTCATTCTGACTTTGTAGTTCTAAAACAACCATAGATGATAATGTGAACGAATGAATTTAAATGTGTTTGCAACAGGTAGCAGGGCAGATTTGGCCCGTGGGCCACAGTTTTCTAGCCTCAGCATTAATGTGATGAAGTAGGATTGAGAGAAAATGACACACGCTCACAAAATAGGAAAATTAAGATTCAGATCCTGGCTCTGGAACTCACTAGTTTTGTGACCTTGCACAAATTACCTGAGCCCTCTAGGCCTCCTAGATGAATTGTGTAAAGAAAACTCTACCATGTCATGTTGAAAATGATTAAGAGGGCATTAAATATCTGGCATGTAGAAGACACTGAATTAATATCAGTTTCCTTTCTTCCTTTCCAACTCTCTGTGTACAAACTCAATGAATCTGGCAGGGTTTTCACTAGGGCTCTACAACACAGATAAACCAAACATACTGTTGTCCAAGACAGGATTTTAATTTGGCTTTGGAAGGTTCTCTTATTTGTGTTTGATTATGAGAAGATTGACCATCTGAAAATCCCCAGCATGTCTAATTAAATGACGATGCCAAGCTATGAAAAACCTGAGCTCAAGGCATTAGAAACCTGTCAGCTTCACTGTTCCCTCTCCCGCTTCCTGTTCTTCCTCTCCCCGCTTCTCCACAGCTCATTCTCTTCTGGAGATGAAAGACACCTGCCTCAGCCAACCTTTTCATCTAAGACCAAGTCTGTCTGACTCATAACTTCCCTAAGGGAGAGAAGAAAATAGCAAGTGAAATGATTTTGCTTAAAAAGATTTTGTTGAGTTAAGGTTGGAAGAAGGCAATAGTTCCGGTTTAAAGATGAAGTTTTCCAAATACTTTTAAAAGGATGATTCAACACCAGAGAAAAATGTCAGATGGGACTTACATCCTGCTGAGGATGGTCCACTAGGGAAGGGAAAGAGCCCATAGGGAAGAAATGCTGAGCAGTGACATCCATGGTGGTACATAACCAAGGTCCTTGTAGAAGACTGATTGGCACCTTTTCTGAGCACCTTGGAAATCAGCAAGAAAATATAATTTTTATTTTAGTTGTCATCAAATTGGTAGTAGGAAACTAATGGCTGAACACATGGAGGATTGTAAAAATAAAACTCAAAATGATGCAAGGAGAATGGTAAAATGAGAGGGAGGCACATGGTGTCAGAGGTTTGTTCAGGGCTTGTTCAGATCACTCTACTGCTATGGTTTGTCAGCCATTAAGAAGTAGGGCCTAGTAGCAGGTCCATAGGTCAATAGTGGACATTCCTTCAAAGGGGATTAAGGTATTTATTGTGAGATCCTGGTTAGTTCTCATGAGAGGATTACTAAAAAAAATCCCAAATATGAGACTACCCAGTCTCTCCCAGGCTTCCTGTATGAGATGTGATGACATGTCCCTGTATATGCTACTACCATTGCCATGTAGACAAGAGGGCCCTCACTGGAACTGACCCAATGTCAACACCATGCCCTTGAACTTCCAACACAGAGCAAAATTTACCTCATTTTTTTTCATAAGTAGCCTTTCTCTGGCATTTTGTTATAGTGAAAAATCTGACCAATGAACCTACACAGAATCCTGGAAAGGTGGTACTTGCATGATGATGTTGTTTGGTTTTAGAAAGCTTACAATTTTAAGATCTAATCTATTGTAGGAATAGTATAGTATAGGAATCTTGGCAATTTCACTGAGAAAGATAATTTGATTGTGTTTATCATTCTTTTTTCTATAACTCAAATCTATTGAAGTGGTCAGGAAAATATAATAGAGGTCCTATGATCCTGGAAAGAATATTATTCAGATTTTGGGAAATCTGAAAAGTAGGCAATTGGGGTAAGAGAATGGCAAATGCTTACATTTTTATCATATACAAAGGGAAAATATTCTTGGGATATGATTTGATGCAAGTCCTAACAGAATCTTCAGCTAAAGGAAAAGTGGATTAGAAGCAAGAGTGGGCTTTATGAGACACAAAAATTGACCTTGATTCAGGAATTGAGCCAGGGTTAAAGGCTATAAATCTCATTCTAATGTTACATTTGTCTTTGATGGTTTCCCATCATAAAGGACAGAGCTGAGGGAGTGAGGGTTTGCATCTCTAACCTTAGGTTTCACAGTTATTTGGCATGGCTTTTCACATTTCCTTGATATTGATTATGTAAGAAAGAACAAATAAAAAAAATCACTGACGAAAAGATTCTGAAGTTCAAAAGAACATGAACGGAGGTAAAGTAGGATAAGTGTTTTGTAATTACTATTTTCAATGAAATTCCAGATGACATTATAGGAAAAAATGTTAAAAAGTACTCAATATCAGGAAATGTTGCTGCAGATAACATATCAAATTGTCAGTATTATTTTTTAAATGTTGTAGAAGAACAATACTGGAGGCATCATAATACCTGATCTCAAATTATACTAAAAAGCTATAATAACAAAAACAGCACTGTATTGGCATAAAAACAGACACAAAGACCAATGGCATATAACAGAAGACACAGAGACAAATCTTAATATTTACAGCACTACTTCCCAAGGACCAAGCTCCCAATACATGAAGCTCTAGGGGACAAGAGACATCCAAACCCTAGAAGTAGGGTCATCTGCACTGCACTGGACAAAATTTTAGCATCATGTGCTTCCATCTCATTTTACCATTCTCCTTGATTATTCAAGTTTTATATTTGTAGCCTCCCTGATCTTTGACAAAGGTGCCAAAAACATAGATTGGAGAAAAGATGCTTTTTTAACAAATGATGCTGAGAAAACTGTATAGCTATATGTAGAAGATCCCTATCTTCTACCCTGCACAAAATTCAGCACAAAGTGGATCAAAGATCTAAGAATTGGAAAGAAACACTGAAACTGCTAGAAGAAAACAGGATCAATACTTCAACATATTGGGACAGGCACTGACTTCCTTAATGACTGCTAAAACTCAAAAAATAAAACCAAGAATCAATAAGTGGGATGCCATCAAATTTCAAAGCTTCAGAACAGCAAAGGAAACAAGAGTGTGAAGAGAGAAACCACAGAATGGGGGAAAATCTTCCAGTTACTCTTCCAACAGGGCATTTCCAAATATATAAAGAACCCCCAAAAAATTTAACACCAAAACCAAAAAATAGCAAATAACCCAATCAACACGTGGAAAAATTATCTAAAAGACATTTCTCAATAGAAGAAATACAAATGACCAACAAATATATGGAAAAAAATCATCATCTGAGAAATATGAATTTAAAAAAAACAGCTAAGATTCATTTCTTCCAGTTGAATGGCTATCATCAAGAATACAAATAATGAGGGTTGGGGATGTGGCTCAAGCGGTAGCACACTCGCTTGGCATGCATGCAGCCCGGGTTCGATCCTCAGCACCACATACAAACAAAGATGTTGTGTCCGCCGAAAACTAAAAAATAAATATTAAAAAAATTCTCTCTCTCTCTCTTAAAAAAAAGAATACAAATAATGATATTCACTGGTGAGGATGCAGAGAAAAGGTATATTTATACATTGTTGAAATAACTGCAAATTAGTACAACTACTTTGGAAAGCAGTATGAAGAGTCCTCAAAGGAGTATGAAGGGACCCATCATATGACCCAGCTATTCCACTCTTTGGTATGTATCAACAGAACTAAAATCAGCATACTATAGTGACATGAGCACAGCAATATTTATAGCAGCACAATGTTATAAAACTAGCCTAAATGTCCATCAAAAAATGAAGGAATAAAGAAGATACTGTACATATATGCAATGGAGTCTTACTCATCTATTAAGGAAAATGAAAATATGTTACTTGTTGGTAAATGGATGGAACTGGAGAACATCATATTAAGTGAAATAAGTTGAACACAGAAAGTTAAGGGTCATTTTTTTTCTCTCTCAGATAAGGGAGTAAAAGATAGGGACGTCTCATGAAATTAAAAGAGAAGAGTTGAGTGGAGAAAAGGGATTGAAGGGACATGGGGAGGAAGGGAAAGAGAAGAAACTGCAGAATAAAATTACCAAATTATGCTGTGGTCATGGAAGAGTACATCACAATAAATTTCACTTTTATTCATCTGTTGAAGGGCACCTAGATTGGTTCCATGGCTTAGCTATTGTGAACTGAGCTGCATATAATAAGTCAAAATACATTCTACTGTCATGCATATCTAAAAAGAAAAAATAAAATACAGTTCACTTTTATGTATTACTACAATGCACCAATTAAAAAAAAAATAAATGAGGGAGAACATGGCGGCGAGAGGGAGGCAGTGCTTTCAGTACCTCCTCAACAACGGGGTCAGAGAGACGCATGGATACGCTTAGATTCGACCTGCTGAGAAACTCCTAGCAAAATTCCACTAAAGAGAGACCGGCCGGGAATTGGAAGGATTTTTGGAGGTGACAGTCTGCGCTAGACGAGTGAATCTCCGCCACGCAGCGCAGAGGTCCAGACCCGCCAGCCGCTGCCCGCGCGACTCGGCGACTGTCGGCTGCCTGCACGCGGCCCCCGCGTCAGGGCGGATAGCCTCCGAGGCGCAGCGCAGCAGGAGCAGTGCAGGGACTCTAGGAAGAGGTCTCTCGCCAAGCCTTCATGAAATAGCAAACCGGGAGCTGAAACCAACCAGACAGACCATTCCCACCCCTCCCTTCGGACACTCCGGCAAGGAGCCTGGGGCCCGCCATAGCAGAGTGGTGACATCACCAGAGTTCCGCCGACAGAATTCCTTCCCAGCGGAATCCACATTAGCAGGTGTGTGACTCCCACCCCCTCCAGATACAAGCAGCCAGGAAACCACCGGGGGCGTGTCTGTAGGGAAGCAGAGGGGATTCCAGATCCCCACCTCCCCTTAACACCAGAAGCGACACCCAAGATCTTAGCCGCCAGTTTCTGGGGGTGTGCCCACCAAAGGGGTCCGGAAAAATTAAACTGTTGGTTCCCAGATCACCCCACCACAGCACTGGGGCTTATTGAATGACAGAGAGGGTGTTCATCGTTCGGGATATAGGACACGCGGTGGGGCTGCAAGTGTAATCAGATCCTTGGGGAACCGCCTCTGGTGAACAGGACCTGGCTGGCTGGCTGGGAGGAGGAACAGGGGGAGGGGCCGGATAAGTGAAAGGGCTATGGACTAACAGGATTGAGAGGCTCCCAGGAGCCACCGTACAGGGATTTCTGTCAGCACATAGAGGGCAGAAGCTCGGCTCAGAGGGCACAGCTCCGCCTATTGGAAGAGAAGAAAATGGGATTCAGCCATAGAACAGGGGATGCCAGCATGGCAGAGATCTGATGTCATCGGAGAGCGGCCGAGGTGAAAACTTCATCGGTGCCAGCGGCGACGGAAACAGTTGGTCCACTGGTAGGGAGGGTGAGTCACAGATACCCGAGTCTCTCTCGCTTTGTCGTCGAGCCAGAGGGGAGGAGAGGGGCTGCCGCCCGCACCCGCAAAGTAGGCAGACCTGCGACCAACCAACCTGCAGATCAGGCCCAGCGGTCTGCAGGCGTGGTAGGAGGGGCAGGGCAGAGCCACCGCCCGCGCCGGCAAGGTAAGCAGACCTGCGACAGACCGGTGGATCAGGCCCAGCGGCCTGCCAGCGTGGTACACACTTCATCCCAACTGGAGTAGGGGCAGAGCAGAGCCTTCGCCCGCGCCCAGATCAGGCCCAGCAGCCCGCCTGTGTGGTGGTCAAGTGACCCCAATTGGAGTGGGGGCAGAGCGGAACTGACACCCAGCCCGCAAGGTGGGCAGACCTGCGACCAACCTGCAGATCAGGCCTAGCGGTCCCCAGGCGTGGTAGGAGGGGCAGGGCAGAGCCTCCGCCCCCACCTGCAAGGTAGGCAGACCTGCGACAGAACGGGGATCAGGCCAAGGGGTCCGCGGGCGTGGTAGACACCTCACACCAATTGGAGGAGGGGCAGAGCTGAGCCCCTGCCCGCACCTGCAAGGGAGACTTTTCAACTATACAAGAGCAATATAAATATATAGGGGGGGAAAAACTTTCAAAAACACAACAGTTTCACCAAGAAGAAAGAAACGCAAGCAGTATGAAAAGACAAGGAAAGAAAGGACTACAAGCAATGCAGGTCAGCTCAACTTTAGAAGAGGTAACAGCTGCAGCAGATGGAATGTCAGATAAAGAATTCAGGATATATATGCTTCAGATGATCTGGAGTATCAAGGAAGAAATTAGACAGCAAAATCAGACAATGAAAGATCACTTCGACAAGGAATTACACAAACAAATCCAGGAAGCAAAGGATCAACTATACAGGGAGATAGAGGTTATAAAAAACAAACAAACAGAAATCCTAGAAATGCAGGAAGCAATAAACCAACTTAAAAACTCAATTGAGAGTACTACCAGCAGAGTAGAACACTTAGAAGATAGAACATCAGACAATGAAGACAAAGTATTTGAACTTGAAAAGAACATAGACAGCTCAGCAAGATTGTTAAGAAACCATGAGCAGAACATCCAAGAAATATGGGATAACATTAAGAGACCAAACTTAAGAGTCATTGGGATACAGGAAGGTATAGAACTCCATACCAAAGGAATGAGCAATTTATTCAAGGAAATAATACGAGAAAACTTCCCAGACTTGAAGAATGAGACAGAATCCCAAATTCTAGAAGCCTACAGGACGCCGAATGTGCAAAATTATAAGAGATCCACACCTAGACACATTATAATGAAGATGCCCAACATACAGAATAAGGAGAGAATTTTAAAAGCTACAAGAGAAAGGAAGCAGATTACATTTAGGGGCAAGCCAATCAGGATAACAGCTGATCTTTCAACACAGACTCTGAAAGCTAGAAGATCCTGGAATAACATATTTCAAACACTGAAAGAAAATGGGTTCCAACCAAGAATTGTGTATCCAGCGAAATTAAGCTTCAGGATGGAAGATGAAATTAAAACCTTCCACGACAAACAAAAGTTAAAAGAATATGCAGCTAGAAAACCATCTCTTCAAAACATCCTTGGCAAAACATTACAGGAAGAGGAAATGGAAAATAACAATGAAAACCAACAGTGGGAGGTAGGACAGTAAAGGGGGGGGGGATAATCAAAGAGGAAAACAAACCATGTTTAGTAACATAAATAAACAAATATGGCTGGAACAACAACCCATATCTCAATAATAACCCTAAATGTTAATGGCTTAAACTCACCAATTAAGAGACACAGGCTAGTAGAATGGATCTCAAAACAAGACCCAACAATATGCTGCCTACAGGAGACGCATTTGATAGGAAAAGACATACATAGGCTGAAGGTGAAAGGTTGGGAAAAATCATATCACTCATATGGACTTCGGAAACAAGCAGGAGTGTCCATACTCATATCAAATAAAATAGATTTCAAGCCAAAGTTAATCAAAAGGGATAAAGAGGGACACTACATACTGCTTAAGGGAACCATACACCAACAAGACATAACAACCATAAATATATATGCCCCAAACAATGGTGCAGCTATGTTCATCAAACAAACTCTTCTCAAGTTCAAGAGTCTAATAGACCACCATACAATAATCATGGGAGACTTCAACACACCTCTCTCGCCACTGGACAGATCTTCCAAACAAAAGTTGAATAAGGAAACTATAGAACTCAATAACACAATTAACAACCTAGACTTAATTGACATATATAGAATATACCACCCAACATCAAGCAGTTACACTTTTTTCTCAGCAGCACATGGATCCTTCTCAAAAATAGATCATATATTATGTCACAGGGCAACTCTTAGACAATATAAAGGAGTAGAGATAATACCATGCATCCTATCTGATCATAATGGAATGAAACTGAAAATCAACGATAAAAGAAGGAAGGAAAAAGCATACATCACTTGGAGAATGAACAATAGGTTACTGAATGATCAATGGGTTATAGAAGACATCAAGGAGGAAATTAAAAAATTCTTAGAGATTAATGAAAACACAGACACAACATATCGGAATCTGTGGGACACATTGAAAGCAGTTCTAAGAGGAAAATTCATTGCTTGGAGTTCATTCCTTAAAAAAAGAAAAAAACAACAAATAAATGATCTCATGCTTCATCTCAAAATCCTAGAAAAAGAAGAGCAAAACAACAGCAAAAGAAGTAGAAGGCAAGAAATAATTAAAATCAGAGCTGAAATTAATGAAATCGAAACAAAAGAAACAATTGAAAAAATTGACAAAACTAAAAGTTGGTTCTTTGAAAAAATAAACAAAATCGACAGACCCTTAGCCATGCTAGCGAAGAGAAGAAGAGAGAGAACTCAAATTACTAGCATACGGGATGAAAAAGGCAATATCACAACAGACACTTCAGAAATACAGAAGATAATCAAAAATTATTTTGAATCCTTATACTCCAATAAATTAGAAGATAGTGAAGGCATCGATAAATTTCTGAAGTCATATGATCTGCCCAGTTTGAGTCAGGAGGATATAGACAACCTAAACAGACCAATATCAATTGAGGAAATAGAAGAAACCATCAAAAGACTACCAACTAAGAAAAGCCCGGGACCGGATGGGTATACAGCAGAATTTTACAAAACCTTTAAAGAGGAACTAATACCAATACTTTTCAAGCTACTTCAGGAAATAGAAAAAGAGGGAGAACTTCCAAATTCATTCTACGAGGCCAACATCACCCTGATACCTAAACCAGACAAAGACACTTCAAAGAAAGAAAACTTCAGACCAATATCTCTAATGAACCTAGATGCAAAAATCCTCAATAAAATTCTGGCGAATCGGATACAAAAACATATCAAAAAAATTGTGCACCATGATCAAGTAGGATTCATCCCTGGGATGCAAGGCTGGTTCAATATACGGAAATCAATAAATGTTATTCACCACATCAATAGACTTAAAAATAAGAACCATATGATCATCTCGATAGATGCGGAAAAAGCATTCGACAAAGTACAGCATCCCTTTATGTTTAAAACTCTAGAAAAACTAGGGATAACAGGAACATACCTCAATATTGTAAAAGCAATCTATGCTAAGCCTCAGGCTAGCATCATTCTGAATGGAGAAAAATTGAAGGCATTCCCTCTAAAATCTGGAACAAGACAGGGATGCCCTCTCTCACCACTTCTGTTCAACATAGTTCTCGAAACACTGGCCAGAGCAATTAGACAGACGAAAGAAATTAAAGGCATAAAAATAGGAAAAGAAGAACTTAAATTATCACTATTTGCAGATGATATGATTCTATACCTAGGAGACCCAAAAGGCTCTACAAAGAAACTATTAGAGCTAATAAATGAATTCAGCAAAGTGGCAGGATATAAAATCAACACGCATAAATCAAAGGCATTCCTGTATATCAGCGACAAATCCTCTGAAATGGAAATGAGGACAACCACTCCATTCACAATATCTTCAAAAAAAATAAAATACTTGGGAATCAACCTAACAAAAGAGGTGAAAGACTTATACAATGAAAACTACAGAACCCTAAAGAGAGAAATAGAAGAAGATCTTAGAAGATGGAAAAATATACCCTGTTCATGGATAGGCAGAACTAACATCATCAAAATGGCGATATTACCAAAAGTTCTCTATAGGTTTAATGCAATGCCAATCAAAATCCCAAAGGCATTTCTTGTAGAAATAGAGAAAGCAATCATGAAATTCATATGGAAAAATAAAAGACCTAGAATAGCAAAAACAATGCTAAGCAGGAAGTGTGAATCAGGCGGTATAGCGATACCAGACTTCAAACTATACTACAGAGCAATAGTAACAAAAACAGCATGGTACTGGTACCAAAAGAGGCGGGTGGACCAATGGTACAGAATAGAGGACACAGAAACCAATCCACAAAACTACAACTATCTTATATTCGATAAAGGGGCTAAAAGCATGCAATGGAGGAAGGATAGCATCTTCAACAAATGGTGCTGGGAAAACTGGAAATCCATATGCAACAAAATGAAACTGAATCCCTTTCTCTCACCATGCACAAAAGTTAATTCAAAATGGATCAAGGAGCTTGATATCAAATCAGAGACACGCCGTCTGATAGAAGAAAAAGTTGGCTACGATCTACATACTGTGGGGTCGGGCTCCAAATTCCTCAATAGGACACCCATAGCACAAAAGTTAATAACTAGAATCAACAAATGGGACTTACTCAAACTAAAAAGTTTTTTCTCAGCTAAAGAAACAATAAGAGAGGTAAATAGAGAGCCTACATCCTGGGAACAAATCTTTACTCCTCACACTTCAGACAGAGCCCTAATATCCAGAGTATACAAAGAACTCCAAAAATTAGACAATAAGATAACTAACAACCCAATCAACAAATGGGCCAAAGACCTGAATAGACACTTCTCAGAGGAGGACATACAATCAATCAACAAGTACATGAAAAAATGCTCACCATCTCTAGCAGTCAGAGAAATGCAAATCAAAACCACCCTAAGATACCATCTCACTCCAGTAAGATTGGCAGCCATTATGAAGTCAAACAACAACAAGTGCTGGCGAGGATGTGGGGAAAAGGGTACACTTGTTCATTGCTGGTGGGACTGCAAATTGGTGCAGCCAATTTGGAAAGCAGTATGGAGATTTCTTGGAAAGCTGGGAATGGAGCCACCATTTGACCCAGCTATTCCCCTTCTTGGTCTATTCCCTAAAGACCTAAAAAGAGCATGCTACAGGGACACTGCTACATCGATGTTCATAGCAGCTCAATTCACAATAGCAAGACTGTGGAACCAACCCAGATGCCCTTCAATAGACGAATGGATTAAAAAAATGTGGCATTTATACACAATGGAGTATTACTCTGCATTAAAAAATGACAAAATCATAGAATTTGCAGGGAAATGGATGGCACTAGAGCAGATTATGCTAAGTGAAGCTAGCCAATCCCTAAAAAACAAATGCCAAATGTCTTCTTTGATATAAGGAGAGTAACTAAGAACAGAGTAGGGACGAAGAGCATGAGAAGAAGATTAACATTAAACAGAGATGAGAGGTGGGAGGGAAAGGGAGAGAAAAAGGAAATTGCATGGAAATGGAAGGAGACCCTCAGGGTTATACAAAAGAACATACAAGAGGAAATGAGGGGAGAGGGAAAAATAATACAAGGGGGAGAAATGAAGGTCAGTAGAGGGGGTAGAGAGAGAAGAGGGGTGGGGAGGGGAGGGGAGGGGGGATAGTAGAGGATAGGAAATGTAGCAGAATACAACAGACACTAGTATGGCAATATGTAAATCAATGGATGTGTAATTGATGTGATTCTGCAATCTGTATATGGGCTAAAAATGGGAGTTCATAACCCACTTGAAGAAAAGTGTGAAAGATGATATATCAAGAACTATGTAATGTTTTGAACAACCAACAATAAAAAAAATAAAATAAAAAAAATAAATAAATAAATAAAAAATAAATGAATAGAAGGAAGACTCATAGAGTAGAGGACAGGAATCAGGGGGAGGAGGAAAAGAGGAAAAGAGGAAGTTTTGGGAATTGAAAATGAGCAAACCATGTTATATGCATTTATGATTATATCAAAATGAACCTCACCACTATGTATGACTATAATGCATTAATAAAAACATTTTTTTAAAAAATGCATACTAAAGAAGCAGTGACCAGCAAATTGGGTGATTAGAGAAACTAAGAATCTTACAAAAACCGAGTATTGTTCCAGCACTCAGAGGAAAAGGATAAGAATATGATGCTGAGCAGAATAAGAGACTGTGAAAACAGCCAGCAAATTGGATGCATAAACAGTGCAGGGGGATAGAACTGAGCACAGAGAGGAGCAAAATCAAAGAACAATTGAATAAATGATGCTTAAGGTGAAGAAAAATTTGACTCTTTGCCAGAAAAAAGATATCAAATATCAGGAAATATTATTAATAAAAAATTTTTAAATTCTTTCCAATAGAAAAAAATCTCAGGTTAGAACCAATTATTCTCTTTAACATACTGAGTACAAATGAAAATGTAACTTCTATTAGATTTTGAAGAAAAAGCTTGCATACCTTTTGAGGGAAATAATTCTCTCCTCAACCAAGCTATAATTTATATATGAAATTATAAAGATGTTTTCAGGTATGTAAGCACTTGTCCTTCATAAAACATCACCCAGTGAAATAATTGAGCCTCTCAGGAAAAAACATTAACTCAAGAAAAGTGAAGATATGGTATAAAAGTACAGATAAAAATAATAAAACTGCTTGAAACTGGACTTAATTTCCAAATAATTATTGTTAATATATTTTCCCCCATAGGAAACATGGTTTAATTTATATTGCTTCTTAAATATAAGACTTTCTGCCTTTTGTTTTGAAACTTTTTTTTTTAGAGAACAGCATGTTGCATTAAAACAGACCAAGACAAACAAAAACCCCATAGAAGTTATCACACATGCATTTCTGGTCTCTACCATCACAGTTTGGACTAAGCTGTAATGGTATGCATGTTCTCATTTTAAGAACTTTAATATGCAACCTGGTAAAGATAATTTTCAGAAATAATAAATGAAATTAACATGGCTATTAATAAAAGCAATTTGGAACTAAAATCACAGATTATCCTAATTAAATCTACTAAAAGAAGAAGAGAAACGATAAAATACAGACACATCCTTTAATCTGCAGCTATCACAGTGGACTCAATGGAGACTATTCCCAATCATGGAAAAGGGTCTGAGAGGATTTTATTTCCATTGAAAAGGAAACATGAAAATGCTAACCACACAGTAGCTAATAAATAAATATTTTTAAAAAAAATCTTAGAAAGAAAATGCCTCGGAATAGGATAAAATCTGTAAATTAAACTGAAGTCTTAAATGAATTATACTATTATACTAAATTAAAAGGAAGAAAATAAATTAAGCATTATTTTAAAAAAATTAGAACAAAAGACTGCCTGTGAACACAAAAGAGGGAGATATTATTTCTTCTCATTCTTCCCCCCCTCTCCCGCCGGCTCCTCTTCCTTCCAATGTTACAGAATGTATAGGAGAATGTAAATAATCTGGAGGATGAATAGAGATACAAGATGGCTCAGTCCTAAGCTATCTTTCTGTCTTTGACAGTGATTTTTCTAGGTTGCCTCTGTCATCAGTCCATGGTTTTCAATCCCATTCATAACCAGTGATTCCTAATTTTTTATCTCCACACACAATCTTCTCCCCAAGTTCTTAACTTGTACATTCGCCTACTAACTCTAGACCTGTATCTCGGTTTCTAATAGGCATCTTAAGTTAACATGACAAAGGCAGGATCTCAACATGCTCTTGACCAAACTACTAGAGTTTTCCAGAAGCTTGCATTCTTCAAAGCAGAAAGCAGAGCTCAGTGTTTTCTGTAACTGGTGAGTATGTGTGGTGGAGGAGTAGGAGAGGCAGGGAAGAGGCCTGGAAATCCAGAATCCCAGGTGGTAGGAGCTTTCACCCCCCCAGCCTCTGAGTGCACTTTGTCTCCGCACCTCCTTGTTCTTTCCTCAACCCACATTATAGTTCTGTGTTTTGCTTCTGTCATAATAAACTTAGCAAGGATCTTCATTACCTCTATGGTGGAGAAAGATCCAAGTGATTGAGAAGACCAAGTGACAGTTTTATTCAGGGGAGTCACCTGTCAAAACAATTTGAAGATTAGGGAAAAATATAGCTTTTTAACCTGATGTTTAGAAATGAAAACTTATAGGAAAAAAATTAAGAGATTCTAAAAATAGCTAAATAATATAAAATGTAGATTGCTGAGATCTGCTTTAGACTCATGTGTAGTCTCATGTTTCGGAAATAAATGTGATGAATACCAGCATGCTTAAGTTTCATTCCAGGAACTTCAGCTTTGAAGAACTGTAAGCAGAAAAGAAAGAGAAAAGACTCTAGATAAACTGGATTGTCACCAGGTCCAAGTGCACTATACAGTCTAGGAAAACAGTTTGTAAAAGGAACTTTTTTTCAGGTTTGAAAGCACCCCTACCTCAACAGCAATAGTGGATCCATGAATCCAGATGTCTTCAGGTTCCAAAAATGGAAAGATTCCCTTAATGAAAATTTTATAAAGCTTACTAAATATTTGTTGCACAAAATGACAGTAACCAATGTATTCATATATACCTAAAGCAAACAGTTGAATAATATCCAACATGCTTTCAATATCAACCTGGTCCATACAACTGTATATTGTACTCAGGACCCAAATGTTTCAAATTCAAAACTTTATGCTGTTAGGCACTTTATATATTATTTTAGAATATACCGTATTTTTATCATATTTCACTAAGGGACTAGAGGAAGATTTACGTGGATTAAACTAAGGAAAGAAAATATTTCTAAAAGCTGATCAATATAGTTTGGATATGAATGTACCCCAAAGGCCCATGCATTTAAGGCTTGGATCCCAGAGTGGTGCCACCAGAAGGCTGAGGAACCTTTAAGAGGTGGGGCCCAGTGGGAGATCTTTAGGTCATTGGGAACATGCCTGTGAAGGAGAGAGTGGGACCATAGCCAATTCTTTTCTTTTTTTCTTTTGCTTCCTAGCTATGAGGTGAGCAGTCTTGGTCTCCCACCAGCCCCCATCATGATATGCTACTATGCTACAAGCCCAAAGCCATGGGCCCAATTGACCATGGACTGAAAACTAAAACTGTGAGCCAAAATAAACATATCCTTCCACCACTGAGACACAGAGCTTCCTTGTCACCACCTGAAGGAACAGTGTTAGTTTGGAGCACAGGGGAGAATACCCTGCCTCCTCAGTATTGGTCTTGGCCAATGCTCCACCCAGGGTGAACTTGGAGTGACCCCAGTGAACCCAGTGTTGCAAATTTTTCAGTCTGTATACATGTGGCCATTCTCCTAGCAAACTCACAGCTCCAAGACAGCTAGATCAGTAAGGAACTGGCATGAGCCAAAGGCAGGCCCTTAGCCAGCTCCTACTACAATAGACTTATCCTTAGGATAGAATCAGGAACCCAATCCAGAATTCTCCTCCACTTAATGTGTGTTTCTTTTTAAAGTCATCATGGCCTTTTCCTACCATGATGAGTGACCCTGACTTATGTTAAGCTTTGCTAACTCAGAGCTTGAAAAGAAAGATCTTGAGCCCTCCCTTCTCAAAAGAGACTCTCCCCCAGTAACCTTCAGTCTCTGTGTAAAACAGAGTGATCTACTGCACCTACTACCCACAGAGAATGAGCCCTGAGTTGGATGCAGTACAATGTCCAAGGTAAGATAAAAGGGCCATGCTAGCAATCTGTTCTAAACACAGGATTTCCACCAACAGAAATTGGTAGTTACACCAAGAAAATGGTAAATACTTCAAGTGCTGGTTCTCTAGAAGAAAAAAATATATATAAATTTTAATGTCATGTTGCCCCTTACTTTTTCTATTTGATTTAATAATGAGGAGCTGGAATGATTAGGAAAGAGTTAGACATGGCCCAATGGTCAGTAATCCAATCAGTGACTGGTGTCCTTAAGAGCGGTGGCTTGGAATCCAGCAACAAACTTTCTCAAGGAGCCTGCACAAACAACTGCTGGGAACTACTCTGGACCTGCCACGTTTTACCCTAATTCCCATGTCTCCTTTGATCCTACTGATTTTGACCTTAGGCTGAACTATACACTTTTGTTCATGCCTGGAGCCTTTTGGCATTGAGGAGGGGAAATCTCAGGGTCACATAAAGACATCAGTGGGGACTTAATCCCTCCTTTTCCCCCAAGCTGCTTCAGCTGGACCAAACCAGCCTGCAGAGTGGCAGAAGGTCACTAGCAATCGCTTTGATGACTCCCAGCTGATCTTGGGAGTCCCCACCACATTCTTGTTTCCTAGGTCAGAAGTCCTGTGGTATATTCTTGTTACATGTATTAAAAACAAGTTGTTAAGGGTTCCCCTTGTCTCACTGATAAACATAAAATGTGGTTTGGGGCCAGATTTCTCTTCTAGAGTGCTCTTGCCAAATATCCAGCCCTCATATCCAGGCACATTTATCAAGGGCCCTGGGAGCAGGGGATCACTACATAAATTGCAGGATTTAGGGCAAAATGTTCAAAAAGCAAGGGGAAAAATGTGTCAGTAAACATACATGTGTAGCCTTTTCCTTTGTTCTGCAATCTCTGTTTCAAACACCTACAGTTGTTTTTATATACTATTAAAGCCATCTAAATTGACCAGGTTATGCTATATACATGTATGAATACACTGCAATGGACCCCACTTGTATATATAATTATAATTCACTAATGAAAAGAAGTTCAATTCTATGCCAGTGCCAAGACTCCTACAGTGGAAGGAGAGTGGAGTAGTCAGGATAAGGAGAAGGAAACCAGGTAGAACTGGGGTGCCAAGAGTTGGAGGGGCAGGTGTCTGAGGACCCACCATAGAAAGGTTGGGGAGGTGGTAGAAGTCCCAGATTGCCTATGAGCATAAACTCCAAGCTTATGATGCACGCTCCATTGTCTCATCAGATTTCACATACAAACTCCAAATTCACAATAAAATTTTGAAGTTCAAAATGGCAACCACAGAGCAATCACCCCTGATTGTAGGTATCTGCTAAGAGTGAGTCCTTATGCAGCCATACTAGTTAATGTCCATAAAACCAGCCTTATCTGGAGGATCTTGTATATTGCTTCTGTTATGATCCTAAGCTGTCATCAGTCACCATGATTATTGCTGATGCTGTGTGTTGTGAGTGGTGTGTCTCATGGTACCCTTCACCATAGGCACTGTTAGAGTCTGTAAACAAGTCAAAATAACACCTGGCATTTTGCCAGGGGAATGTTAGAGTTCGTAAACAAGTCTGGATGGTGCCTGGCAAAATGCCAGAGGGAGTGGTTTGAGAAGTAACAAAAGCAAGTCATTAAGTGTGGAGATTCCTTATTGGTTGACTGATGTATCTAGTTTATGCTAATTAGATAAACTGTGTGGAATGTATAAATACTGCTCCTGTCCTGCAATAAACGGCTCCTACTCCTGCTGTATCAACGTAAACAAGTTGTTCATCACCCCCCGGTTATTTTGCTGCAGCCGGACTGCGGCAAGGCACCTGCTTTTTGTTCTTCCTAACCAGTCAGGTGTCATATTTTCTCCCTCAGTATTCTCTGCCACCACTACTGTGACTTAGCCCTTGTTTTGGTTTTATGTTTTAGTAGGAAAGATCATATATCACTGAAAAATAATATTAATTAATTTTAGAAAGATTTTTGTAATTTCAGTTTTTGTTAAATTTTCATTAAATTTCATGTTAAAAATAAAAGTTTAAATACTTTTTAAACTATAAGAGGATGACACTTAGAAAGCTGTATTCAATTGAATGCCTTATATTTTCAGTAGTTCCAGAAACAGGGGTTGTGGTTATATTTTCTTTCTTCTTTCTTCTTTCCCTTCCTCCCTTCCCAATTCCCTTCTCTTGCCTTCCCTTCTTTCATGGCATTTTTTGTTACATATTTGTACAGGCACACAATATAATGTAGCCAGTATCAATCCCCAGCACTTTCCCCCTCTGTCCCTAAAGCATTTTCTTCTAAAATATCTTGTAATGTTGTACCAGTAAACCAATTCCAAACATTCTTTGGGAAGAATAAGAAACAGAGAATAGCCAAAGCAATCCTGATCAAGAAGAGTGATGCTGAAGGCATCCAATACTGTATTTCAACTTATATAATAGAGCTATAGTAAAAAAAAATCAGCTTGGTGTTTGCATCAAAACAATCATAAAGACCAGTGGGATAGAATAAAAGATGCAGAAACAATTCCACATAGCTAAAGTCATCAGATATTTGACAAAGGTGTCAAAAATATACACTGGTGAAAATTAGCCTTTTTAACAAAGGGTATTGGGAAAACTGGATATCCATACGTAGAGGTATACAATTTGATCCCTAACTCTTACACTGCAAAAAGTCAACTCAATATGGATCAAATATCTAGAAATTAGACTAGAACCTCTGCAAATGCTAGAAGAAATGCAGGCCCAACACTCCAAAAAGCTGGTGCAGGCACCTACTTCCATAACAAAACCCCTAAAGCTTAAAAATATAACCAAGAATCAATAAGTGGGATGCTATCAAATTTAAAAGCTTCTGCAGAGCAAAGGGAAAAAAAGATGAAGAGAGAGTCTATAGAATGTGGGAAAATCTTTGCCACTTACTCCTAAGACAGAGGGTTAAAATTTAAAATCCCAAAGGACTCAAAAAAATTTAACAATGAAAAAAAAAACCAAGAAGTAATTGAGCAAAAGAACTTAAACAGATAGTTCTCAAAAGAAAAAATGCAAATGGCCAACAAACATATAAGATATCTTTGACATATCTATCAATAAGGGAAATGCAAATCAAAACTGCACTGAGATTTCATCTCACTCCAGTCAGAATGGCAATTATAAGGAATGCAAATAATAATAAATACTGATGAGGTTGTGGGTGAAAAGATACACCTGTACGTTTCTGATGGGACTGCAAAATTAGTAAAACTAGTCTGAAAATCCATATACAGATTCCTTACAAAACTAAGACTGGAACAATTATATGACCCAGCTATCCTACTCCATGTTATATACCCGGAGATGTAAATTTGGCATAGTACAGATATGTGGCCATGTCAAAGTTTACAGCAGTGCAATAGTCAAGTTGTAGAATTAGCCCAAGAGACAAACAGATAAAAAACATACTCACAATAGAGATTTACTCAGCCATAAAGAAGAACGAAAGTATGGCATTTTCTGGTAAATGGTTGAAACTGGAGAGTATCATGCTAATTAAAATATGCCAGATCCAGAAAGCCAAGGGCTGAGTATTTTCTCATATGCAGATGCTAGGCCAAAATAAAGCAGCCTGAAGAACCCATGAAAATGGAAAGGAGATCAGTGGAATACAGAAAGAGATTGAGGTAGAGGGAAGAAGGACAGGAAAAAGGAGAAATGATGGAATGAAAGTGACCATGCTATCCTATGTATGTATATGAATAGATGACAGTAAATTTCACCATTAGGTATATCTATAATGAACTAAATTTTTTAAAAAAATATATACTAAGAAACAAAAGAAAGGTCAGTAAAATAAAGAAAAGGGAATAGAAGAAGGAGAAGAAGATGGAGAAGAGAAGTAAGGGAAACTGAATTGGAGAAAATTCTATTCCATGTTTGTACAATTATGTCAAAATGAACCCCAACATTCTGTATAAATATAATGCAGTAATAAAAAGTTGTTAAATGATATGAAGCTGTATATCTATCTTATATCAAATGCCAAAATCCATAATCATTCAATATTAAAATAGTAAAGTCATTGAAAAGTACTGGAAATTCTTAAAAATTTTTGAATATACTAAAAAAACAGAATATATGAATATAATAAATAAATTTGGCCCTATTCAATTTTTAAAATATCCTTCTAATAAAATCCAGAATAAGCAAATAGAAATCAAAAGTAAATTTTAAAAACTAGGAAAAAAATTTAAAAATTTTATCAGAAACAAGATTTTTCAATGAGGCAAGATTTAAAATCAGAAATTAATAAAGAATGTGAAATTATGGTTTACAGAATATAAAATATAGATGGGTCTTAAGCAAATAAATTTCTTACCTTTATTCATATTAAAATAAATGCAAATTAAACTTTAACAGAATATATTTTATACCCATTGAGTCATAAGGATTAAAATCTGTAATGAGCAATCTCTAATGCAGAAAATTTCAATATAATTCATGTAGATATTCCACTCTAAAGAAATTGAGTATGGCCTAAGTGAATAAGCCAATCCTTAAAAATCCAAAGACAGAATGTTCTCTCTGATATGTGAATGATAACTCAAAATAGGTGGGGTGGGGTAGGGAAGAGTAGAACATTAGTTCTGCTTGATACACAAACATTAGTACTTGACACTCCAACATAAGCACTGCTAAGTATTCATAGGATCCACATGGTGACAGATAAGTTTGGAAAATGCTGATAGTCTAAACAGTGATATAAATGGTAATTCTCCAAGAAAGAATTCTACATAGAATTTTCCAAACTTACTTAGTCATAGAACAACATGGAGTAACTGGGTATTTTAAGAAACACAATTTGAAGCTTGAGCAGGTGGTACAGAAGAAAAACTCTGGTGAACTATGAGGAGTGGTCTAAGAAGCATTTGGGAATAGGAAAAGAGTTTCAGTCATGGTGGAACTTGTGCCACTGTCTTTGAAAATGGACACTCGCAACACACACGGGATGGCCAGTGACTCCTGAGGTAGCTACGGTTTCTCCTCGGCAGTGTGGAATCTATGTTAAAATGCTCAAAAGAAGGCTGCGATGATATCACAGGAGCAAGGAGCTTCATGTGCTTCTCACTCCCAGTCACATGCACAAGGTAGAAAGATGCTGAGCCACTGAGCTGTTCCCAGGCTGCCCCTCTGCTGTGTCCACCTTCTCTAAGAATGTGGAAGGCTCTTTCCTGGGTGCAGCCCTACACAGAGCCCAGGAACAAAGCCACCAGGTGTATTGACACCCCAGGAACCATACAAGCTGTAATCTAACCCTCACTGTTTGTATTTTCTAAATTTGCATCTTAAACACCTGCTTCTTTCCTTTTCTCCCTCTGACATCATCAAAATATTCCAGTCTACTTTTGCAGCATTGATTCATCTTTCATATGACTTCATGTTTCTTCCACTAGATGCCTTAGAAGACCTCCCATTTGTGATTAGAATATCGCACATCTTCTTAACTCTCTAGTGATTCTGATCAGATTAAAATCACCATAGGGTTAGGAATTGGGATAGGTCAGGAAGGAAATTTCATATCACTTAAAGCAAAGGTAGCCTTAGTTAAACTCAGTGCTTTCCTAAAACCAGGCCTTTCTTTGAAAATGGTGTATCAGGAAAGTTAGTTTATTCATTAAATTAGGTATGTACAAACATTTGGAGGATGGTGGCAAGCACAGGTCTGAGCAACATCCGACTTAAGTTGAAACTTTAGTGCACTCTGAGAAGACCCACTAATACCCACATTTCACATTTATGAAAGGTTAAAGCAGGAATTTTAGCTCAGTCTGGTGGCCAGAGTCTTCAGTGTTAATAAGGAATTCCCAACAAACAAAACCTGCTACCATTTTCAGAGTTTAATTGCCATTTCTATGACCATGGGCTTGATAAGCACTCAGCATTTTCCACTGAAATAGCACAAGGCCCATTATAGGGCTGCCTTCTTACCAACTCCTCAGGAGACCCTTGGAAACATTAAACATTTTGCTATGGCAAAAAAATTTTTAATGGACCCATGTTATTATAAGACTAAAGTTTTACAAAATTGAACTACAAACCTTGGAGTTGTTGAAAATGCTTCCAACCCAAATCATTATTGAAATGCTACAAAACTAAAATTCTAAAAGCTATATTTTACAGATGGAGAGCAATTTTCTGGATAAGTTTAATTGGAGAAAAATCTATATTATATGAACATAACACTCATTCTTATATCTCCGGACTCTTACAAAAAGCATATATGGTTAAAACCGCATGATAGGGTATTTTTACTTCAAAACTTTTTTCTTGGCTCAAAGTGAAAAAGGGAAAAGTACTAAAATGACACACGGGACATCTTTTTTTTTTTTTTTAAGGCATCAATTTCTGACCACTAAAGGAAGGGCAGGAAGAAGCCTCCAGAGCTGCAGAGATGCCGGGGTTGGGAGGTGCGTGGATCCTCCTGTCCTCACCTGAGGGTTTCTTACTTTTTATTTGTGTACACTTCACTTTACAAAATTCACTGTCAATAGAGCCCAAAGATAAGAGCCAATCCACGTGGGTGCCCAATGTTTGTATATATATATATATATATATATATATATATATATATATATATGGCATCCCTGAGGTTTCACATCTCCACTCCCCAAATCCCAGGTGTTCACTGTCCATGACCTTTAGCTGCGACCAGGAGGAGCTTTTGGGTGAGCAGGCTGCATAGCCTCTGGTGAGGTACCCAGCCTCTATGCTGTAGGCAGTCCAGCCCCTGCCCTCTGGCCCACCTCTCACTTCTCTGCCCATGGGACATGGAGAAGAAGACATAGAACACTCTGGAGTCTCCAATGCCTTGCCACAGCTATCTTCTCCAATAGCTGTACCCCACCCTCTCCACCCACTTCAGGGAGTGTTAATTTTTTTTTCAAATGCAAATTTAGAAAATACAAACAGTGAGGGTTAGATTACAGCTTGTATGGTTCCTGGGGTGTTAATACACCTGGTGGCTTTGTTCCTGGGCTCTGTGTAGGGCTGCACCCAGGAAAGAGCTTTCCACATTCTTAGAGAAGGTGGACACAGCAGAGGGGCAGCCTGGGAACAGCTCAGTGGCTCAGCATCTTTCTACCTTGTGCATGTGACTGGGAGTGAGAAGCACATGAAGCTCCTTGCTCCTGTGATATCATCGCAGCCTTCTTTTGAGCATTTTAACATAGATTCCACACTGCCAAGGAGAAACCACCGTAGCTACCTCAGAAGTCACTGGCCATCCTACGGGTATCATGAGTGTCCACTTTGAAAGAGAGTGGCACAAATTCCATCACGTTGACTGAAATTCTTCCCCTATTTCCACATGCTTCTTAGACCACTCCTCACAGTTCACCATATTTTCTCTTCTGTACCACCTGCTCAAGATTCAAATTTTAGTTTCTTAAAATACCCAGTTTCTGGTGCTGGGGTTGTGGATCAGTGGTAGAACACTCACCTAGCCTGTGCACATCCCTGGGTTTGATCCCAGCACCACATTGAAATAAATAAATTAAATAAAGATATTGTGTTCAACTACAACTAAAAAAAAAAAATACCCAGTTACTTCAAGTTGTTCTATGACTAAGTAAGTTTGGAAAATTCTATGTAGATTCTCTTCTTGGAGAATTACCATTTATATCACTGTTTAGACTATCAGCATTCTTTAAACTTATCTGTCACCCTGTAGAGCCAATGAATATTTAGCAGTACTCATGTTTGGGATAGTTATGTTCAGGATTATTGTGTTGATTAAAACAGAGAATAAGCACAGTTTTTTAATGTTTAATTGATAATCAGGGATCAATAAATGTAGAGTGAAATTATCAATCCTAACTAAAGGTCCTGCTGTATGCTGAACAATAGACACAAAAGAAGACTTCAAGTGGATCTGCCAGCTGCTCTTGGGTGACACATTTTTCTCTTACATGATAATTCATTTGGGGCCAGATGATGTGATTCCAGGTGAGCACAGGGTTACTGGCCACAGCTGACAGCCCATAGGACACTCAGGCACATAATTTTCTTTTAGGGCACCACCTCTGGCACTCAGTCCCAGGCGTGTACACCAGCTGAACCACACCTCTAGTTCTCATGGGTCATTCTGATTTGCTCTTAGTGTTCTGATTTAGGGTGTCATTACAGTACTGGCATTCCATGTTGTGACTACAAGTCCCTGTTGCAAGTCAGTCTCAAGGGCCAAGATTTCTGTGTCCTGAACTAAGGTCCTGGAACCCACTCTCCTTATTTTCTAAAGACCCCTGATGAGGCTAAGAAAGAGTTTCTCACAGGAGTCCTTTAGCCCCAGACAACATGTTTCAAACAATCTGCATTCAAATGAACCTGCTGCTTATGTCTTGGCTCTGAGTCTTCCAGAAAATTGTTGTACTCTGGAAGAGCATTAAGGCCAATGGACAAGATCCTAAGAAAAAGGAGTGCTGTGGGGTGAATGGAAGTTTGGTGCAGGTCACAATGTTGGGCATGCTTGCCTAGGTGTGGCCTATTATTCTCTGCCCAACTTCTTTGCCCTGAACAGAACAAGATTCCCTGTCACTGGTCCAGAAAGTGCCAAGGCATGATTGGCATGATCATGACAAGCACTGAATCCAGGAAAGGAGGCAGAATTTTCTTGGCACCATGTTGCCATCATATAGCAAATGTGATTGGGGGAGGCTAGATATTTGATTTCTCACAAAAAGTGAATGATATATGTTTATAAAAATGAGGCCCAAATGGGGAATAAATGAATTAAGATCAGATTGTCTTCCATAGGGATTCTAGCTTCAGTTTCTAACACATAAGTGTGAGGATTTTCAAAAATGGTTGTAAAACTCTTTTACTCGCCTCCCATCAAGGTGTGAGGCTTGTCTCCTCCCTGGAAACCTGGATAAACTGGTAACTATTTCAAACAATAAAATGTGACCTTCAAGGCTGGGTGATAACAGGCAATGAGACTTCTGCCTTGCCCACTGGAACCCTTGTACTGGAGCCACAAGCTGTCAAGTTACATGTTCAACTATCCTGAGGCTGCCATGTATGAGGGACACACAGCTGCATGAAGAGGACTTGTATATGCACTCTCATTGAAGGTCTTATGAAGTGCTCAGTGTGCAAGACATCTCAGCCCAGGAGCCAGACATGTGAATGAGGACTCCCAGTGATTCTAGTCTCCAGTCTGATGTCTTTGAGTCTTTCTTGATGAGATACTAGAGAACATGATCCAACAGAACCCATAACCATAATTCATTTGATATTTTTCACTACTAAGTTTTTTGAGGCAGTTTATTACTCAATGATAATATCCCAAACAGATTTTGATGATAGTGAAAGCCCCTTCCATTCCCATACTGGAAAAGCTAAGTCCTTGAGGTAAAAGCAGATCTGTTTATTCTAGTGTATGCCCAATATTGTTTGCTTGTTTTTTTAATTTAATGCTTAGCAGTGTAGCATAAGATGGTAGGTTTTATGCAGAATGCATTTGTAGCTTGGTTCTTTGCACAAACAAAACACACGTGAAACAATGTATATATTTTTCTATCATAAGAAAAACAGTATTCCATGTATAGTATTAAAATACATTAAACAAATGGATGTTATTAGACACAAATGTTTCAGTATATGAAAATAAGGTATTTATATGCTGTGAGACAAGAGAAATATACAGTCACAATTTATTGTATGTATCAGGCACTGCTCTAGACAATTATATCCTCCTAGCCAGCCTGCCTGCCAACTAAAGGAGTCAAGGACAAAAGACAGATAGGTGATCATCAATGAAAAAAAGCAGGTAGAACTTTCCCATCAACCAGTTGTTAATGCCTTTGTGGGAGAGGAAGAATCAGACTTTATAACAGATGCAATTACCCCCTGAACAGCTCTTTCCCTGCCTTTTGGTCATATAAGCACGAGGAGAAAGAAAACTTAAAGCATATAATGGGACAAGATACCCCCACTGCCACAGGTACCAGCTCTGACCTCCCTCCTCTCCACAGAGAATTCTCATATTCATATTCTCTCTCTCTCTCTCTCTCTCTCTCTCTCTCTCTCTCCCTCTCCCTCTCCCTCTTTCCATTTATCTATCTCTCCCTTCCTCTTTGTTCTATCTCTTAAATAAAATTTACTTTTTACTCTTGCCTTGACATTTCTCATGTATTCAATCTTCAACACAACACGGGGGTGGTGAGGAATGAGGACATGATCCAGATTTTCAAGACAGATATCAGGTGGGGGCTCAGCTGTATCACCACTCAGGTAAGCTCCTCTTCACCTCACATCTTTCTGAGGTTCATCTTCCTATCTTTTTCTTTCTTTTGGGGGGACAATAATGGATACCCATCACCTAATTAAATGCAGTTAGTGCAAGCTGCCATTCTACAAGACTCAGGTGAGAGGATTCATAGCCTAGGTGGCTCCTAGTCACCTGTCCTGTGGGTTGGGCACATTGAGTTCTGCCAAAGCTGTTTCTCACTGTCCTATCCAGGCTCAGAGCATGCCTGGCATCAGTAGACAGCATCCCTAATCCCAATTTTCCTTGATATACACAGAGAGATGAACCAAATTTTGAAATAACTGAAATTCTGGCGGGGGTGACTCACCAGTGAATCTCACAGGCTTCTTTCCCAACCTCCTCTCCTGACAGCCCTAATAGGATATCTTAGGGTGACTGGTTGATCAAGTGGTACTGTGCAAATACCCCAGTGACATACACCTCCATATTAGCCAAAATACATTGTCCTGAATTCACTTCTCCCATTACTCTCTTCCTCTCCCCATCAGACTCAAGCCATTGAGAGAGAGAAAGGAGAGAGAGAGACGTTTTACATGGCATGGTTCATAGGAAATGTCTAGGTTCCCTTTGTTCATATTAGACCCATACAAGTCTGTAGGAGTTCTTCCCATTGTTGTTTCTGTGCTGCATGAGTTTCTTTGGCTGCAAAAACGGAGGCATTTTCAATCACTCCTCCAAGAAAAGGACATCAAGCATCTAACAACCATTAGATGTACTCCTTATCCTCTGGACATTCCTTCAGCCCACAGGGCAGAGGAATATACTCCACTGTAGGTCTCCCCCTACCCAGGAGTTATAACATATGAAATTTTAATAGTGGCAGGAGGAGATGAGTCATGCCATTGAGTCTGATTCCACCAGGGTCTTGGTCATGCAGCCAACAGGGACACTTATTCATTCTTCTGGTGAGGCAACAATACATCTTGGAGAACCAGGTAGTAAGAGACAGGTTTACTGGCTATCAGAAGGTCATCTAGGGAGACATTTCTAACAAAATGGACTCAGATGAGAGCTTTGTTCTCAACTGTTATGCCCAGTTCACCACTAGCTTCCCTACTAAAAAAACTGGGATAAATTTTATCCACAGATGCTCAAAACTGTGCCTCATTTTCTTCTCCTGCCAGGCCTGGGAAGTTACCTAATTACAGCTGAAAAAAGGAGATATTTTATGATCCAAACCTGGTCTCATTACCAACTAGGGTAATGGAAAATGGTCTCCTGAGGAAACATGAACTATAGCACCACACCTTAAGAGATTGATTTTTTTTTTTTTTTTATTTTTTATTGTTGGCTGTTCAAAACATTACATAGTTCTTGATATATCATATTTCACAATTTGATTCAAGTGGGTTATGAGCTCCCATTTTTACCCCATATACAGATTGCAGAATCACATCAGTTACACATCCATTGATTTACATATTGCCATACTAGTGTCTGTTGTATTCTGCTGTCTTTCCTATCCTCTACTATCCCCCCTCCCCTCCCCTCCCCTCCCCTCCCCTCCCCTCTTCTCTCTCTGCCCCCTTTACTGACATTCGTTTGTCCCCCTTGTATTATTTTTCCCCTTCCCCTCACTTCCTCTTGTATGTACTTTTGTATACCTCTGAGGGTCTCCTTCCATTTCCATGCATTTTCCCTTCTCTCCCCCTTTCCCTCCCACCTCTCATCCCTGTTTAATGTTAATCTTCTTCTCATGCTCTTCGACCCTACTCTGTTCTTAGCTACTCTCCTTATATCAAAGAAGACATTTGGCATTTGTTTTTTAGGGATTGGCTAGCTTCACTTAGCATAATCTGCTCTAATGCCATCCATTTCCCTGTAAATTCTATGATTTTGTCATTTTTTAATGCAGAGTAATACTCCATTGTGTATAAATGCCACATTTTTTTTATCCATTCATCCATTGAAGGGCATCTAGGTTGGTTCCACAGTCTAGCTATTGTGAATTGTGCTGCTATGAACATCGATGTAGCAGTGTCCCTGTAGCATGCTCTTTTTAGGTCTTTAGGGAATAGACCGAGAAGGGGAATAGCTGGGTCAAATGGTGGCTCCATTCCCAGCTTTCCAAGAAATCTCCATACTGCTTTCCAAATTGGCTGCACCAATTTGCAGTCCCACCAGCAATGTACAAGTGTACCCTTTTCCCCACATCCTCGCCAGCACTTGTTGTTGTTTGACTTCATAATGGCTGCCAATCTAACTGGAGTGAGATGGTATCTTAGGGTGGTTTTGATTTGCATTTCTCTGACTGCTAGAGATGGTGAGCATTTTTTCATGTACTTGTTGATTGACTGTATGTCCTCCTCTAAGAAGTGTCTGTTCAGGTCCTTGGCCCATTTGTTGATTGGGTTGTTTGTTCTCTTATTGTCTAATTTTTTGAGCTCTTTGTATACTCTGGATATTAGGGCTCTATCTGAAGTGTGAGGAGTAAAGATTTGTTCCCAGGATGTAGGCTCTCTATTTACCTCTCTTATTGTATCTTTTGCTGAGAAAAAACTTTTTAGTTTGAGTAAGTCCCATTTGTTGATTCTAGTTATTAACTTTTGTGCTATGGGTGTCCTATTGAGGAATTTGGAGCCCGACCCCACCGACTGTAGATCGTAGCCAACTTTTTCTTCTATCAGACGGCGCGTCTCTGATTTGATATCAAGCTCCTTGATCCATTTTGAATTAACTTTTGTGCATGGCGAGAGAAAGGGATTCAGTTTCATTTTGTTGCATATGGATTTCCAGTTTTCCCAGCACCATTTGTTGAAGATGCTATCCTTCCTCCATTGCATGCTTTTAGACCCTTTATCAAATATAAGATAGTTGTAGTTTTGTGGATTGGTTTCTGTGTCCTCTATTCTGTACCATTGGTCCACCCGCCTGTTTTGGTACCAGTACCATGCTGTTTTTGTTACTATTGCTCTGTAATATAGTTTGAAGTCTGGTATCGCTATACCGCCTGATTCACACTTCCTGCTTAGCATTGTTTTTGCTATTCTGGGTCTTTTATTTTTCCATATGAATTTCATGATTGCTTTCTCTATTTCTACAAGAAATGCCGTTGGGATTTTGATTGGCATTGCATTAAACCTATAGAGAACTTTTGGTAATATCGCCATTTTGATGATGTTAGTTCTGCCTATCCATGAACAGGGTATATTTTTCCATCTTCTAAGATCTTCTTCTATTTCTCTCTTTAGGGTTCTGTAGTTTTCATTGTATAAGTCTTTCACCTCTTTTGTTAGGTTGATTCCCAAGTATTTTATTTTTTTTGAAGATATTGTGAATGGAGTGGTTGTCCTCATTTCCGTTTCAGAGGATTTGTCGCTGATATACAGGAATGCCTTTGATTTATGCGTGTTGATTTTATATCCTGCCACTTTGCTGAATTCATTTATTAGCTCTAATAGTTTCTTTGTAGACCCTTTTGGGTCTGCTAGGTATAGAATCATGTCATCTGCAAATAGTGATAATTTAAGTTCTTCTTTTCCTATTTTGATGCCTTTAATTTCTTTCGTCTGTCTAATTGCTCTGGCCAGTGTTTCGAGAACTATGTTGAACAGCAGTGGTGAGAGAGGGCATCCCTGTCTTGTTCCAGATTTTAGAGGGAATGCCTTCAATTTTTCTCCATTCAGAATGATGCTAGCCTGAGGCTTAGCATAGATTGCTTTTACAATATTGAGGTATGTTCCTGTTATCCCTAGTTTTTCTAGAGTTTTGAACATAAAGGGATGCTGTACTTTGTCGAATGCTTTTTCCGCATCTATCGAGATGATCATATGGTTCTTATTTTTAAGTCTATTGATGTGGTGAATAACATTTATTGATTTCCTTATATTGAACCAGCCTTGCATCCCAGGGATGAATCCTACTTGATCATGGTGCACAATTTTTTTGATGTGCCTTTGTATCCGAGTGGCCAGAATTTTATTGAGGATTTTTGCATCTAGGTTCATTAGAGATATTGGTCTGTAGTTTTCTTTCTTTGAAGTGTCTTTGTCTGGTTTAGGTATCAGGGTGATGTTGGCCTCGTAGAATGAATTTGGAAGTTCTCCCTCTTTTTCTATTTCCCGAAGTAGCTTGAAAAGTATTGGTATTAGTTCCTCTTTAAAGGTTTTGTAAAACTCTGCTGTATACCCATCCGGTCCTGGGCTTTTCTTAGTTGGTAGTCCTTTGATGGTTTCTTCTATTTCCTCAATTGATATTGGTCTGTTTAGGTTGTCTATATCCTCCTGACTCAATCTGGGCAGATCATATGACTTAAGAAATTTATCTATGCCTTCACTATCTTCTAATTTATTGGAGTATAAGGATTCAAAATAATTTTTGATTATCTTCTGTATTTCTGAAGTGTCTGTTGTGATATTGCCTCTTTCATCCCGTATGTTAGTGATTTGAGTTCTCTCTCTTCTTCTCTTCGCTAGCATGGCTAAGGGTCTGTCGATTTTGTTTATTTTTTCAAAGAACCAACTTTTAGTTTTGTCAATTTTTTCAATTGTTTCTTTTGTTTCGATTTCATTGATTTCAGCTCTGATTTTAATTATTTCTTGCCTTCTACTTCTTTTGCTGTTGTTTTGCTCTTCTTTTTCTAGGATTTTGAGATGAAGTATGAGATCATTTATTTGTTGGTTTTGTCTTTTTTTAAGGAATGAACTCCAAGCAATGAATTTTCCTCTTAGAACTGCTTTCAATGTGTCCCATAGATTCCGATATGTTGTGTCTGTGTTTTCATTAATCTCTAAGAATTTTTTAATTTCCTCCTTGATGTCTTCTATAACCCATTGATCATTCAGTAACCTATTGTTCATTCTCCAAGTGATATATTCTTTTTCCTTCCTTCTTTTATCGTTGATTTTCAGTTCCATTCCATTATGATCAGATAGGATGCATGGTATTATCTCTACTCCTTTGTATTGTCTAAGAGTTTCCCTGTGACATAATATATGATCTATTTTTGAGAAGGATCCATGTGCTGCTGAGAAAAAAGTGTAACTGTTTGATGTTGGGTGGTATATTCTATATATGTCAATTAAGTCTAGGTTATTAATTGTGTTATTGAGTTCTATGGTTTCCTTATTCAACTTTTGTTTGGAAGATCTGTCCAGTGGTGAGAGAGGTGTGTTGAAGTCTCCCATGATTATTGTATGGTGGTCTATTAGACTCTTGAACTTGAGAAGAGTTTGTTTGATGAACATAGCTGCACCATTGTTTGGGGCATATATATTTATGATTGTTATGTCTTGTTGGTGTATGGTTCCCTTGAGCAGTATGTAGTGTCCCTCTTTATCCCTTTTGATTAACTTTGGCTTAAAATCTATTTTATTTGATATGAGTATGGATACTCCTGCTTGTTTCCGAAGTCCATATGAGTGATATGATTTTTCCCAACCTTTCACCTTCAGCCTATGTATGTCTTTTCCTATCAAATGCGTCTCCTGTAGGCAGCATATTGTTGGGTCTTGTTTTGTGATCCATTCTACTAGCCTGTGTCTCTTGATTGGTGAGTTTAAGCCATTAACATTTAGGGTTATTATTGAGATATGGGTTGTTCTTCCAGCCATATTTGTTTATTTATGTTACTAAACATGGTTTGTTTTCCACTTTGATTATTTTCCCCCCTTTAGTGTCCTACCTCCCACTGTTGGTTTTCATTGTTATTTTCCATTTCCTCTTCCTGTAATGTTTTGCCAAGGATGTTTTGAAGAGATGGTTTTCTAGCTGCAAATTCTTTTAACTTTTGTTTATCGTGGAAGGTTTTAATTTCATCTTCCATCCTGAAGCTTAATTTCGCTGGAAACACAATTCTTGGTTGGAACCCATTTTCTTTCAGTGTTTGAAATATGTTATTCCAGGATCTTCTAGCTTTCAGAGTCTGTGTTGAAAGATCAGCTGTTATCCTGATTGGCTTACCCCTAAATGTGATCTGCTTCCTTTCTCTTGTAGCTTTTAAAATTCTCTCCTTGTTCTGTATGTTGGGCATCTTCATTATAATGTGTCTAGGTGTGGGTCTCTTATGATTTTGCACATTCGGCGTCCTGTAGGCTTCTAGGATTTGGGGTTCTGTCTCATTCTTCAAGTCTTGGAAGTTTTCTCAAATTATTTCATTGAATAGATTGCTCATTCCTTTGGTTTGAAACTCTGTTCCTTCCTGTATCCCAATGACTCTTAAATTTGGTCTCTTGATGTTATCCCATATTTCTTGGATGTTCTGCTCATGATTTCTTAACAGTGTTGCTGAGCTGTCTATGTTCTTTTCAAGTTGAAATACTTTATCTTCATTGTCTGATGTTCTGTCTTCTAAGTGTTCTACTCTGCTGGTAGTATTCTCAATTGAGTTTTTAAGTTGGCTTATTGCTTCCTGCATTTCTAGGATTTCTGTTTGTTTGTTTTTTATAACCTCTATTTCCCTGTATAGTTGATCTTTTGCTTCTTGGATTTGTTTATGTAATTCATTGTTGAAGTGATCTTTCATTGTCTGATTTTGCTGTCTGATGTCTTCCTTGAGACTCCAGATCATCTGAAGCATGTATATCCTGAATTCTTTATCTGACATTCCATCAGCTGCAGCTATTACCTCTTCTAAAGTTGAGTTGACCTGCAATGCTTGTGGTCCTTTCTTTCCTTGTCTCTTCATACTGTTCGCGTTCCTTTCTTCTTGGTGAAACTGTTGTGCTATTGAATTTTCCCCCTATATATTTATATTGGTCTTGTATAGTTGCAAAGTCTCCCTCGCAGGCACGGGCGGCGGCTCTGCCCCTCCGCCAATTGGGGCAATGTGCCTACCACGCCGGCAGGCCGCTGGGCCTGCTCTGCCAGTCGGTAGCAGGTCCACCGTCCTTGCAGGCGCGGGCGGCGGCTCTGTCCCTCTGCGGGCCGCTAGGCTTGTTCTGTCGGTGGTCGCCGTTCTGTCTACTTTGCAGGCGCAGGCAGCGGCACTGCCCCTCTGCAGGCCTCTGGGGCTGTACTGCCAGTGGGTCGCAGGTCCGCCTACTTTGCAGGCGTGGGGGGGGGGGCGGCTCTACCCTTCCTCAGGCCACTGGGCCTGTTCTGTCTCTCGGTTGCAGGTCTGACCTGTTCTGATGGTGGTCTCAGTTCCGACTACCTTGCAGGCGCGGGGGGGAGGGGGCGGCTCTGCCTCTCAGCAGGCCGCTGCTCCTCTTCTGCCGGTGGGTCGCAGGCCCGCCTACCTTGCAGGAGTGATTGGAAGCTCTGTCCCGCCGCAGGCCACTGGGCCTTTTCTGTCTGTGGTCACCCTTCCCCTACCTGGCAGGCGAGGGGGGTGGGGGGCGGCTCTGCCCCTCAGCAGGCCGCTGGGCCCGCTCTGTGTTTGGTCCCAGTTCCCTCTACTATGCCGGCGCAGGGGGAGGGGGCGGCTCAGCCTCTCAGCAGGCGGCTGCTCCTCTTCTGCCGGTGGGTCGCAGGCCCGCCTACCTTGCAGGAGTGATTGGAAGCTCTGTCCCGCCCTGGGCCACTGGGCCTTTTCTGTCGGTGGTCACCCTTCCCCTACCTGGCAGGCGAGGGGGTTGGGGGGCGGCTCTGCCCCTCAGCAGGCCGCTGGGCCTGCTCTGTGTTTGGTCCCAGTTCCCTCTACTATGCTGGCGCAGGGGGAGGGGGCGGCTCAGCCTCTCAGCAGGCGGCTGCTCCTCTTCTAAGAGATTGATTTTACAAAAGAAAAAAAATGGTTAAAATACCCTCTGTATGAGGATTTGCCTCTCAAAGTCAAAAGAGTAGCTTATTTTACTTGTCAGCCTTCTGAAAGATCTCTCTCTCTCTCTCTCTCTCTCCAAGGCTTGCATCTGAAATGTAAACAACAGAGGCAATTATCCAAAACCAATTTGAGACCAAAGGGAAGAAGAGGTCTCCCTTTTAAATTTAACTTACTATGGAACATAAATGGCTGGCTATCTTATCTACTCTTGCACTCTACCACCTGCTTTCTTAATAATTTTCTCCCTAAACACTACAGCACAGGAAGGAAAATAGAATGATCTCATATATATATATATATATATATATATATATATATATATATATATATATATATATATATATATCTTCTTTACCTTGAGAATCTTTACCTAAGGATTTCAGGACTATCACATTTTTAAAATATCTGGACTGACTCTAATCTGACCCAAAAGTGCACTCTGATCTGATAAAGATGTTTTGCATGCTCATTTACTAGAGAAATTATGGTTGTATCATGGTTAGAACACTTCTTTTAATTTCTATATTTTGGAGCTCATTGTTTTATTGAAAATTTACATTTGATTCTGCATGTCTAAATAAATATTTTTTTCTGATCAATTTTATTTTATCTAACTATAGAGGTTTTTATATTCTGACTTTGTTCAGAGGATAATTTTTCAAGGATCAGCTCTCAAATACATCTGAAAAAAAAATCTCCTTTCACAAAATTCTAAGCAGGACATGACATGGTGATATTGCAAATGAATCTGATAGCCATGGAGAATAAGTGACCACCTGAACCTTTGATTTCAGTATCCACCATGGCTGTTGAACTTTACACCCAATATTCCCAACTGTGCAGGCCTGTCCAATATTTAAGTCATAATGTAAGAGTCTGATAGGCTCTATTTTAATTTCTAAGAGGTTAAATTTAATAGAGGCTTTAATAAACATCTGTAGCATTGTCTCTTACTTTTAGAGATCTACCTACATAAAGCTACAGGATCCTTGTTTCTGGGGGCTGGGGATGTAGCTCAAGCAGGAGCACGCTCGCCTGGCATGCGTGCAGCCCGGGTTCAATCCTCAGCACCACATACAAAGATGTTGTGTCCACTGATAACTAAAAAATAAAAATTATCTCTCTCTCTCCCTCTCTCTCTCTTTAAAAAAAAAGGATCTTTGTTTCCTCTCTGTTTTATGTGTGTGCACACTTGTGTATTGTTTTGTTCTGCTTCAATACATGGTGTGTTCATATATCATGTACATGGTATCAAAATTGCCATAAACAAGTGCTCATAAATGAAAATTTAAATAAGAAAGGGACCCAAATACCTTTTAGTTAAAGTGACTTTTAAAAAAGTTCAATTTAACTTGTGTAAACAGACAAGAGTAAAGATATCTTTAAAATTACTAACCCACAAGTTTGTCTATGTGGTCAGACAATTAACCAAGTGTCGGTTTCTATAAAATATCTACAATATGTTACCCATTGCCTCTTCTACAGGGAAGAGATGGCTAATAATGTTAACTGTACTTGTTTGATATCTTTGTTTCTACATTTAAAAATGAGTAAGTCATATTTATCCTCAATGGGATTAATTATAAGTGTGTCTGCTACAGGAGACATAAGATCAATCAGCAAAGTTAAAAGTGTTAAAGTATCAACTACTAAATATAAAGTCAAGTACTCTTGACTGTTCAGATTCCACAAAGTAATATATTTAAACATTAAATGTGTTTTCATAAATTGGTAAAAGAGAAAGGTTTTTTGTTTCTGTTTCTTCAGTAAAAACACGATTACTAAGAATTAAGATTCTATCAGGAGAAGTTCTACAGAGAGTACAAAAGGTTTTGGTTGAGTTTTAGTTAAAGAACTATAAAAGTACTTTAAAGTTTATAAAGTATATAAACTTTAATAAGTCTTATTAAAGTGTAGTAATTTGTCTAAATTCGGAAATATCATAAGGATTTTATCAAATTGTGAATTTTAAGAGGGGCAAACATCCAGAGAAGAGATATAAGAAGGTTCTAGTTGTGGAAATATATTTTAGCATGAAAGAAGATTGAAAATAAAGTGTTTCTGAATGAGAAATTCCTTTGGGTTGTAAAGTAAAAAGTTGTAGAATGTCTAAGTAAGTTGCAGAAGATTTGTGGAGGGTAAATCTTAAAACATTTGTGTGTAACTAAGTTGACAATAATGTGAGTATACTTTCACCAATAATGTTGATCTTAAATGAAAAGCTTTCATCTTCTAAACATTGAATATGACGTTACCTGTGTGTTAGAGTCTATAAACAAGTCAGGATGGTGCCTAGAAAATGTTAGAGTCTGTAAACAAGTCTGGATGGCGCCTGGCATTTTGCCAGAGGGAGTGGTTTATGAAGTAACACCAGTGAGCCATTAAGTGTGGAGATTCCTTATTGGTTGACTGCTGTATCTAATTTATGTTAATTAAGATAAGCTGTGTGGAATGTATATATACCGCTCTGGTTCTACAATAAACGGCTCCTACTCCTGCTGTATCAATGTACACAAGTTGCTCGTCACCCCCCGGTTATCTTGCTGCAGCCGGACTGCGGCACCTGTGGACATGTGATCTATAGCCTTTATGTTTTTAATCATCAAAGAGTGTTATTTTTTTTCAAATGCTTTCACTGCACTTATTGAAATTATCATACATTTTCTTGTCTATTCTGTTGATAAACTGAACAATTTTCATGTATTTATTTGAATTACAGGAATAGAAAATCTTCCCTCAAAGAAAACCCCAGGACCTGATGGCTTCACTGATTCTACCAAATATTTACAAATTCAATTATCTTCCATTGACCTGATCCAATTTTCTATTTCTTCATGATTCAGCCTTGATAGGTAGTATGTTTTGAAGAATTTGTCATTTACTTTGAGGTCATCCAATATTTTAGGTTATAGTTGTGGTAGTTTAATAGAGGCTTTAATAAACATCTGTAGTATTGTTTCTTACCTTTGGAGACCTACTTACAAAAAGCTACAAGATCTTTGTTTCCTCTCTGTTTTATATATGTGAGTCACACCTTGTAGTGTCTCTCCTTTCACTTTTTATTTTATTTGAGTTATCTATTTTTTTTTCTTAGTCTGGAAAAGAGGTTGTCAATGTTCTTTATCTTTCCAAACCAATTCTTGGTTTTGTTCATCTTTTCTATTATATTACTAGTTCCAATTTATTTCTTCTCTAATCTCTATCATTTTATTCTTTACAGCATTGTTTGGGCTTATTTTTTCTTTGTTTCTCCTATTTCCTGTTAGTACAAAGATAAATCATTTATCTAAGATCAGTCCTCTTATGATATAGGCATTTATTACTATATTTGTCATTAACTTCCTTTTTAAAACAACTTTTAATCTTATCTAGTAAGTTTTGGTATGTTGTGTTTTCATTCTTGTTTGTTTCAATATATTTTCTTAATTCTCCTCAATTTTTCTCCTTGATTTTTGGTTATTCAGTACCATGTGTTTAATTTCTGTAGATAATTTTATTTTTGCTAAAATTCCTCCTTTTATTTTTTTTCATATAATTATTGTCAGAAAAAGATATTACATATAATTCCAATCTCTTAAGAGTTGTTTTATGGCCTAACATAGGACCTGTCCTGGATAACATTCCATTTATGTGTAAAAAGAGTGGGTATTCCACTGGTACTGGATGGAATGATCTCTGTATATCTGTTGGAACCACTGGGTTTACAGAATGGTTCAAATCATGTTTCCTTATTTATTTTCTGTATGGAAGAGCTGCTAGTTGTTCAGTGTGGACATAGATGAGTCTTTGTCACTGCTTTTTCTCCTTCAGTGGCCTATATGTGGATGCAACATCTATGTTAGCTTTGTCCTTTTTCTATTCGTTGATTTGTTTTTCTTCTCCTGGTTATAGCATATTTTTTTCCCTGCCCCTTCCATGTCTAATAAATTTTAATTTAATGGCAAACAGTGTTGTTACTACATGACTGAAAGTTTGGCTTTTGCTGTCTTTCGTTCTACCAAGGATTAGTTTTAGGCTGCATTATGCTGAGTCTAAAATACTTTCCTATGCAGCTTACGTAGACTTCCTCTTAGGAGTAATATTTTTGTTTCTTAACTTAATGCCTACGTGTTCAATAAAGTATCATGACTTTGCCTGTCTTCTTTTTCTTCCCCTCCCTCTCCCCTCCCACTTTCCCTCTCCTTCTCCTTCTTCTTCTCAAACCCTTTCGACCACGCCACCACTGAGTTACATCCCCCAGTCCTTTTTATTATTTCTTTCATTTTGATACAGGGTCTCACTAAGTTGCCCCAGCTGACCTCAAATTTGTGATCCTCCTGCCTCCTGCATTTGTGGGATTACAAACATGTGCCAGCACACCCAGCTCTCTTAGTCTTCTCTTTAGTACATTGTCATAAAGCCTTCAGTTAACTCAGTCACTGAACTCCAGTAACTTTTTCCTCTGTCAAATAAGCTTGCTCCAGTCTGGGCCCCACTTTTCACTACAAGGAAACAGATACTCTTGTATGTTTTGGTAAAAATGTATGTTATTAAAAATCCTCTATCGAGTGCAATTTTATAACAGCAATTGAATTTAAGAACACAAATATTCTTTAATGCTACAATTCTACTCATAGGACTGAGCCTCAGATATTAAAAATCATATGTGAATATAGTGTATAAGGCTAAACTTTGCATTGTTGTTTCAAATAACAAATGATGGGAAACAATCTAAATTCTCCTTAAACTTAAGGGTTCTTAAAATTACTGTATCTTCATATATTAGCACCCCATTCAGCTTTATAAGAGAAAGAATACTCTATGTACTAACATGGAAAGATCTCCATGAATAATATCTAAAAAATGTCTGATGAAATATAATGCATGTAATACGTATAAAGGAAGAAAGATTAAGGATTTTCACCTCTAATAACTTGTATATACAGAGTAAAACTGAAAATGAAAATTATGTCAGAAGTATCTCCATATATAATTGCCATTTGTGTGTATCTGTGTGCACTCATGTGTGTAGTTGTAAACATTGTGTATATCTATATTCAGAAATGTTTATGAATTGACAATATTTAGAGTTCCTTCATAATTTTGCTCATTTATGATTTTCTACTTCCAAAATAAATGCCACTAATTTATGTTTTCAAAAAAAATAGCACTACTCTAATCCAGATTTTCAAATTTTCTATATGGATTTCTTTTCAATAGACTTTTATTGACTCTTTACATTTTGGTGCCTGAAAACATATCTATACCTTTTTATGTATATGATAATTTTTGCTATTTTATATACTTTTAGCTTAATCATCAGTAAGCATTCTTAAAGATATTTATTGCAATAATTTCAATAATACAACTGTTGTATGTATTCCAATTACAGTCTCCTTCTACATTAATATCTACTAAATCACTTACTGATTGCTTTCCTTTCCCTCAAACATAAATGGGTTTTATTTTTAAGTTTCTTAAGTTTAAAAATTTGGTTCATTTATTTTTATTTAAAATTATAATTCTATCATCATTATAAAGTACTAATTATTTTTGATGACATTTTCTTATATTATATCTCCATTCATTTATAAAGAGTAACTCACATTTTCCAGATGATTAAAATATTGCTTTAATTGCATGTGGTCAGATGAGACTTGTACACTTTTTATAATGAAGAAATTTCTCATGCTTTCTTTGAGACTCATGACAAGATAAATAGGATTCAAAATTTATTTGATAACCTTGCTTAAAATTTCCTATTGGATTTTTCAATGCCTAGAAAATGTCTTTCAAATGTTCCCCTTCTAATTGTGATTTTATTGATTTTTTTTCCTTGAGACAAATTGAAGATTCTCTATTAGATGAAAGCATCTGCTTGCACAGGAATTTAATCTCAGTAAAAACAAGCACTGTCTTAACATGGAGGCAAATTGTTAGATGCATCAATAATTGGGGACAATTGATTATGGTTATATTCTCTCCAGTCCCTATTTTTAACAAAACTTTTTTTACCATACAGCTACAAGAATATTTGTCAAGAATATTTCTATATCCCAATATGTAATTAACTTATTTCAATTAATTACAATAAAATGTAAGTTCAAGACTAATGAGAACCCTAAAAATTGGAGTTTCTTAGAATTTGTGTATTTGTATTAATGACCATTTTTTTTAAATAAAGATTTTAGGAAAAATGTATGTCCAGAAGGCAGAATGATAGACTGAAATACATTACAAATAGCACTTGCCATTTCAAAGCAATCAAAAATTTGTTTTGTGTATGGAATTAGAGGAAGGACAGATGGTTTATTTCACTCCTTTCAACTACACCACCACTTGCAGTTCATTTTCTTTGAGAATGACAAGAATAAATACAATCAATTTTATCTTTCTCCATTATATGCTTCCTTTTTCAAGAAACTGAACTGCAGTGGAAGCAACACAGGAAAAGCCAATTCCAGGTCCTTTTAAAAAATCAAGTGAATGGAGAAAATAGATGGCTATTGATGTATTTGCAATCTGTGTAGGTATTGGTTTGTAGAAATGCATTTTATATGTGCTGTCAGGAGTACTGCAACTCTTTTTGAAATGGTTTCTGCAATAATAAAAAATCATGCCTAGTAAAAGACTCCCTAAAATTATAAGATGTTAGATGTAGTTAGGCATACTAGACACTAAAATCTATTGGGCTCTTCGCAAGAAATAGATGGCATCTTGAAAATAGGATAATTCCAGGACAGTCCTTAAGAGGTCCTAATTACAAATCATAGGAAGTGTGTGGAGAAATTATAAATGATTATGAAGTATTTGGGATTAATAATAGTGAGATAGAGTTACCATGGAAGTAACTGCTCATGTGGAGAGGGAGACTTACACAGAAAGCACTTATTTAACAGAGGTACTCAACTAAGGGACAAGGATTAAGGAAATAAATGCACAATTTCCATCTCCTCCTTTCTCCAATCTCCTGCCACTACTCTCCATAGGTCAAAACCAACTGGGAATGAGGAAGACAAGGACCCTATCGATGATGTCTATGCAGATAAATCTCTCAGGATAAGAAGCATTGTGCACAAGGGTAAAGGGGTATCTAAACAGAGCAACAAAATTTCCCACACATGACCCAGTGTGGGACTCAGTCTAAAGTTTTATATGGAGCCTCTTGTAAGGAAATAAAAAAGAAAGACACAGAGACAAGGTGCAGAGGCAGGAAAGTGCTCCCTTGTCCAAGAGGTCACATTTATTTATACTAATAGGTTACATTATATCATTAGTACCATAACTATATTATTGTTTAGAGTATCAGTAAGGTCACTTATTCTGCAGATACATTTCACAGTTATAATATGCAATGTCAGGAGCTTTGTGCAGCTTTCAAGAAAGTCCATTGTCTAAAATTACTATTAAGTGGGCAGATCCAGGAGCACTGGAGCTTGGTGAAACATTGTAGTTATCCAGCAAACAAGTTCCTTTATTCCCAGGAGTTATGTGCCTGAGATCAAGGTGGAAATTGATAAAACTCTTAACACAGAGCTTTCTCCTGAAGAACATTGCTGCAATGGCCAGGCATCTTGTGTCTTTCACACAGAAGTTTCCCAGGAGCCAGGCATTCTGTGCTTTTGCACAGAAACTTCCTAGCCACCAAGCATGCCACAATCATGAAGTTTATCAGAGACCCCAATCCCAAACACAGAACCCCTACAGCCTCTGAGTTGTAAAGATAAACTCTCTAGTGCAGGTTCCACCAGCAAGTTAGAATCAAAATTAAAACCAGAGATTTATTTCCAGTCTAGTCCCCACTTCATAAAAGTCTTCTGTGTCCTACTCAAAATATATTGCTTTTAGGGGAAATGTTATTTTGGAAGGAGTGTGATGAGACTCCTTGGTTAAAATGGGAAAATAACCACATGTAGTCTTTTCTCCCCTTGTTCGGGATCATTTGCTGTATTATAAATCACCTAAAAAAATGATGGCATGGAACTGCATCCACTTTATTATGTTCATGAGTCAGAATTTTAGATGGAAGCTGCATATGTGCTTTCTTCAGCTCCTCAGTGTTTAAAAGCTAATGGGAATACCCGAGTGGCTTGGAAATGGCTGGAGACTGGTATCATCCAAAGGCTTCCTCATTCACAGGTCAGCTACCTGTACTGGGAGGACTTGAAGACTAAGCTAAACTAGGCACCTACTTGTAGTATCCCTAAGAGCTTGGGCTTCTCAGCATGATGGATAGGGTCTGGGCACTCATGAGTGAGTGCTCCAAAGAAAAAAGAAAGTATTCTAGCTTTTGGTGAATTGGTCTTGGAAGTTATACCATGTCTCCTCTGCTAAATTCCCTTGATTCCCTGTGATTTGTTAATTCTTGTCCATCATCAAGAAGAAGAAAATTGGATGCCACTCCTTGTCGAGGGAAGGGCAGATTCAATTGTAGAAGACCCTTTGAGCTAAGAGATGCCAATGTAGCCACTGTAGGAAAATGCAATTTGCCAACCCCTTCAAAGACCTCAGTTCAATAAAAGCAAAGAAATTTAAAGGAGTATATTGATATTTAAAAAGGAATGTGAATTGGGATCCATCAGATGAAAAAAATAACTCCAACAAATATTTGAAAGAAAGAAATTGAGTTGAAGAGGGCTACCTAATGTGGTATAGTAGGTAAAGCAACATCTAGAATACACACAGAAGAAAAAGCCTTATCTCTAGAAGTGCAGAGAAGCTGTGGAGTCAGAAGAGCAGATGTAAGAGAAGGAGTGGAGGATGAGAAAACAGTATTAACTTTCTGTATATGTGCCAGACAATACTCTTCTCAGACTCTGTAGCAAAATCCATGTGAATGCATCATTTATGTGTCTGATAAAAAAAAAATAGTGAATTTGCTTGAGGAAATTAAACAGTTACAGAACAAAGACACGAAAACCCTGGCATTTAGCTACATACTCAGTTGGTTTGAATAGGTCAGCAAAATATGACACCAAAACAAAACAGCAACATAATAAGAAAACTGAGTATCAATATCCAAAGGAAGAGGGATACCAAAAGTCTTTAGCAAAAGATTACAATTCATATATACATGTATATATGTGTTATAAACATGTATAAATGATATATAAGTATATATATGCCTTTAATATAAATGTGTGTGTGTGTGTATATATATATATATATAATAAAATATATATATATATATATATATATATATATATATATATATATATATACACACACACATGTATAGTATATAAAATGTATATGTTGGGCATTATCCCAGGAAAGCAATAATATTTTAATATTTTTTAAAATAAGTGAAAATAATTCATATACTTTATATTATAAAAGGAAATTATATCTCAATACATACCTAAAAGACAATTGACAATATTTAATATCCTTCATGAGAAAAACTTCAACAAACTGTGATAGTAAAACCTTTTTCACTTTAAAGATTAGAAAGAAGGCAAGTATGTCAGTTCTCATCACTCCTGTACAAGATTGTCCTTGAAATCTGGTCACAACATTGTCTCTAGAAACCAAAGCCTTCACTGAACAATTCCTAAAAACATTTAATTAGGAGTAATACCAACTCTACAGAAATGTTGCCAGAAAATGGGAGAAGATACCTCACTCCATGAAGGCTCCTATATTCTATATCAAAACTAGATAAACACATAAGAGGAAACTAAAGGCCTAAATCCCTCATGAACATAGATGCAAGAAAAAGTCATTAAATGATTAGCAAACTCAATCTACATGGAATACATCATGATCTACTCAATTTTATTTAAACAATGCAAGGTTAATTTAGCTTACAACAAAATGAAAAAACACAATTACACATGAAAAAATTATTCTAAGTGAAACATGACAGAAACTTTATGTGTTTTGCTATTCTATTATATAATATTCTAGGATTTACAAATGAATCTATAATATAGAAACTAGGTCACTGGATTCTTGAGGAACAGCATTACATAGGTATGACCATGGAGGATGAATTCCAGAGGGCTCAAAGAAACTTTTAAGGTAATAGATATAAAATCTAAATTGCAGTGATAGTTTCATGGTGCACATTTATACCAAAACTTATAAATATTTATCACTGTGTGTGCCTTAAACAAGTACAATATGTTATATGACAATTTTACCTCTACAACCTTTTTTAAAAACACTGTTAGCTATATAGGCAATGATATGCAGATGGAAAATATTCCGCATACACATCTGGAAAATGATTTTAAACCAGAATATATTAAATTTAAAGATATCTTCTACATCTATATAAAATTTAGAAGTGTTTTTCAACTGGCAAAACATTTAGGCAGATATTTCACAAGTGAGGATATAAAAATGGTCAATGAACACATGGAAAATATGTTCATATACAGAAATACAAATTTAAACCACAACAGATATGACCACATACCCACCACAATAGCTACAGTAAAAATGTAAAAATTCTAATACTAATCCTAGGAAACTCACATATTACTATTCATATTGGGAGTGCAAAATGATAATTATTTTACAAAACCATTGGGAACTTTCTAATGAAGTTTATCCTATACCCACCTTATGATCTTAGGCATTTACTTAAAAAGAATAAAAATATTTGTTTATAAAAATTATTTTCTAGACATGTTCATAATAATTTTATACACAATACCCTAGGACTAAAAATAATGGAAATGTTTATTAGCAGAAGATTGAATAAATAAATTGTTATATATGCATACAATGAAATGTTTTCACCAGGAATTAGAAATATATTACTGAAATAAACAATATCATGAATTAATCTAAAAAGCATGCTGAGTCATACTATAGTGAGGCAACCACATCAACGTTTATAGCAGCTCAATTCACAATAGCTAAACTATGGAACTAACTTAGATGCCCTTCAATAGATGAATGGATAAAGAGAATGTGATACATATATACAATGGAATATTACTCAGCCTTAAAGAAGAATGAAATTAGAGCATTTGTAGGTAAATGGATGGGGCTAGAGAATATCATGGTAAATAAAGCAAGGAATCCCAGAAAACCAAAAGCCAAATATTTTCTCTGATAAGTTGATGCTGATCCATAGTGGGGTGGGGGGATAAGGATAATCAATTGTTAAAACCCACCGAACTGTATCTTTAAAATCTGTATGTTTCACTGCATGTAAATTAGACCTCAATTAAAATAAGAGATAAAACCTAAGATCTAGATCTATTATTCTAGGATCCACTGAGATCCTAGAACAATAGGTTCTAACTCAGTCAAACCATCATTCCAAAACATAAAGGCTCTTTCAGGCAGCCACATCAATGTTTATAGCAGGCCAATTCACAATAGCTTTAAAATCTGTATTAAAATGTCAGAAATATTTTCTTCCCTTGGGGCTGGGGTTGTAGCTCAGCGGTAGAGTGCTCACCTAGCACATGCGAGGTGCTGGGTTTGATTCTCAGAACCACATAAAAATAGGTAAATAAAATAAAGTTATTGTGTCCAACCTCAACTAAAAAAAATATTTTTAAAAAAGAAATTTTTCCCCATCATCATATTGGGGAGTTGATGGAGAATATGTTCAACAAAATAAGAAAATTATAAGGAAAGAGGAAAACGTGGTATCTTTTAAAATAACAAAAATATAATAGAATAATAAAAGAGAATTCTTGAATTAACTGTTTTATAAAAGCATGAAGAGCAACTATACAGATGGGAAGATGAGAAGGACTTCCAAGAGGGAGGTATTTGGGTAAATGTGGAATCATGATATATATAATTTAGAACAACCTAAGGAGTGAATACATTTTGCATGAGAAAAGTAGGCAACCAATTTTTTATAAAACTTTAGGAAACACAGTCCCTATGTGTCCAAATAAAGAAATCCAGAATGGAGACAGTTGGAGTAGAAAAGACTGCTGGGATGTATGGATTCAGTTAAAATACAGAGAGAATATTAAACAATAATGGTGAATTTGAATATAACTTTAATTAAGTTTTTCCCATAATTTTAGAAAGATCATCTTGGAATTTAATATTTGTCTTGTTAAAAAAAAAAAAAAAACCCTGAAACTGAAATCCAGGAAACACTTGATTTTCAAGTCAACTTAATTTCCTGCTGTTATATTCATGAAAAGGTAAATTTCATACCTTCTTATAAAATATTATTTTATGTGCAGCATCCTTCTGTTGCTATGAAAATCATTCCTCAGTCTATTTACCTAACCTTCCATCCTTCCTTATGTATATATGCATAGAGAGCTGCCTAGAATCAAGCCTATCTAATAATATTCATTATGTTTCTCGGCAGTATGGTTTGGGTGACTTTTTTTTTTAAACTCTCATCTTTTTATAACTTATAATGATTGAATTTTTACAATGAGAATGTATCATTTCTGTAAAGATGATAAGGAAGAAAGCTTTAATAAAGGAATCTCACCATATATTGAGAAATATACAATAGCCTAAGGCTACAGTGGGTGCTGCTCTTTTAGCAGGAAAAAAAATTCAGAAGGCAATTAGAAGCATGGGAGCTGACTGCTCATTGCTTTCACTGCTATGCTGCAAAGGTTCATGGCCTCCTCTCTTTTTTATTCCTATCACTCTTTCCAGGAGAAAACTGTTGTGATCAAAAAACACCACAGCCAACGTGGGGCGGCTGGGGTGGGGGGCAACAGAAATAGTACTTGTTTGTTTCACTCCAGGTCACAAGGGCGTTGTGGTTTGGACCTGAAATGTCCCCAAAGCCTCATGCATGAAAGGCTTGATTCCCAGTGCAAAAATATTCAGTTTTTAGGAGGTGTGGTTGGATAATGATGTATCTAACCTCGCCACTGGATTAATCCATTGTTAGCTGAATGGACTATTGGGAGACAGTGGAAACTATAGGTGGTGGGGCATGGTTGAAGGAATTAGGGGTGGATCCTTGGGGATTATATCTTGTCCTTGGCTCCTTTTTCTGTTTCCCAGCTTCCATGAACTGAAGATCTTTCTCCTGCCATGCTCCTCTGATGTAGGACAAAGAGGCAGGACACCTGAGAAATTTTCAGGAAGTAAGTTTATTGACTGAAGTCGGTCCAAAAGAGGGGTATTGCCTAAGATTCTCTGGACGAAGATTTTGGAAATTCTTTGAACTTTATACCCAGTGGGTGTGGGGAGCTTGGGGGTTCATGTGACAACTGCTTTTTTGTTCCATCCTCTAGACGAGACAGAGGTTTTTAACAAGTTTCTTTCTGCAAACCTGGCATGCACAAAAAGAGGAAACTACCCACCACAATAATCTCTGCTTAAGACTTTGCTGATAGCTGATATCCTGTGTAAAATGCTGACAAGAAGAGGAACTTACATGTTACAAGTATGGTGGGGGTTTCTGCTTAATTATGGTAAAGGTCTTCTGGGTAGGGTCTCTGGCTGCTTCAATTCTACTACATGTTTCTGCCATGGAATTAATTGCTTCATAAAAGCATGGAGAGCAGCTATACAGATGACCATAGACTGAAGCCTCTGAAACTATGAGCAAAAATAAATCTTTCCTCTTCTAAGCTGTTTTTCTCAAGCATTTTCACAGTGAGGAAATACAGAGATACTGGGTAAGCTGTTTGGAGAACAAACACAAGGACTTCTATCAGTTATTATCCTAACAGGCCTTAAAGGAAAATAGGGATAATGTTTTAAATGATCACTTTGGAAATTTAAGACCAGGAAAGGATGAAAGAACTTCAAATAAGGATAGAAAATGATGTCGTGAATATTATATGCTCAATCATTCAATATATTTAACTAGTATTCATTAAAAACATGACTCTGTACCTGGGATGAGTTATGTAGTGTAACTGGGTAGACGTGTTTCTTCCTGCTTTTCACTTCTGTTAGTAGGAATGAGACACACTAATCCAGCACTTGAAAATTATGGTCGGTGCTTAAGGAAGTAAGCAGTGACTGTGATTTTTTAAAAATAATAGTGACAGGGTATATGTCCCCAGTAGTGGGACTGCTGGCTCATACAGTTAGTGCTTTTTGTTGTGGTTGTTAAGACTCCACAATGTTTGTGATAAGAGTTGTATTAACTACACCCCCACTAGTAGTGTTAGGGGCACTCCCTTTTCTCCTCTCCTCATGAGTATTTGTCATTTTTATCTTTTTGATAAGAGCCATTTTAGCTAGGGTGAGGTGATTCCTCATTGTGGTTTGGATGTGCATCTCCTTGATGGGAATTTGACTATCAAAGAGAACTTGGACTCTATGTTTATGGCAGCATTTCTCACAATAGTCAGGATACAGAATCAACATGAATGCTCATCAATGGATGAATCAATAAAGTGTGGTACTTATAAATAACGACTATCCTACAGTCATACAAGGATGAACTTCTGTCATTTAAAATAAACATGCGTGGACTTGAGGTCATTATGTTATGTGAAATAAGACAGGCACATTCACTTATACAAAATCGGAATGACTGATCTCGTAAAAGTTGAGAGTAGACGAGCGGTTACCAAAGATGGTGGAGAAGAGAATTGAGGAGAAGGGGGAGAGGTAGGTCAATGTGTAAATAAATCTTATAGTCAGGATGAATATAGTTAACAATAAAACATTATATATCTCACAATGGCTAGAAAAAAGGACTCTTAATGTATTCACCATAAAAATAATGAGAAAAATTTAAGGTAATAGATATGCCATTTAGCCTATTTTGATCATTGTCCAATATATCCTGAGTCAAAGCATCATATTGTATCTCATAAATATGGAAATTTATTATGTGTTAATCAAAAATTTTAAATTCAAAAATTAACAGTGTGGTCAGAGACAGTCTGAGAAGAGATGGTTATGAGAGATGAGAGCTATAGATTGAGAAGTGAGCAATGCAAAAAGGAAGCAGTCCAGAGACTTCCTTGCAGAAAGTGCACAGACTCTAAGTTGGGGAAGGGTTTGGTGACTTCAGGGACCTGGCCAAGGGCCAGTGTGGCTGGATAGTTATGCAGAAAAGAGCACATGGCCCCTAAATAAATGGGTAAAGAAATCCTAGATCAGTGGTAGCACACAGTCAACTTTTGAGTTGGCAATTCTTAAGTGGCAGGTACTTTCTTCAATGCTGTCTTAGACGATATTTTCTCAGAGGTTGCTGAGCTAGGTTGCATGGTGTTTTCCCCTAAAATAGGTTTATCAGAACCTGTAACTGTGGCTTTATTTGGAAAAAGCATCTTTTGCAGATAGAATTAAGGCTCATAAAATGAGATTATCCTAAACTAGTGCAGGCCCCCAAATTAAGGTGCAGAAGGGAAGATAAACTCACGTGAAGACCAAAGCAGATATGGCAGTTCTGCTGCCACAGGCCAAGGAAGGCCTGCAGCCTCCAGAACTTGGAAGAAGCAAGGAAGGGTTCTCCCCTGCAGCCTTCAGAGGGTTTGTTACCTGATCATACCTTTAAGTTTAGGCTTCTGGCATCCAAAACAGGGAGAAAATAAATTTTGGCTACTTAAATCCACACAATTTGTGGAGATTTGTAATAGAAACAATTGCAGTTGCCAATGTTTCCATCTGTTTTCTTTTCTCAAATTCTTTCTCCCTCAGAAGAACCTGGAAGTAGCAGGTAATAAGATGTAAAGGTAGGAAAACAAGGCTTCCTGGAAACCAGAGGTTTGGCCAAATACACACAATCCAAGTGTTGCCCTCTCCTTAGTTTATAAAACCCTCTTGCACTGTACTGTGTATTCCAAAGAGATATGGCAGACTCTGCCTCTTGGGATGTTTTGCTTTTTTTTTTTTTTTTTGGTACTGAGGATTCAACCCAAGGGCACTTAACCATTCAGCCATATTCCCAGCCATTTATCCATTTATTGTGTTTTATTTGTCTCACTAAGTTGCTTAGGGCCTCACTAAATTGCTGAGATTAGCTTTGAACTTGCAATCCTCCTGTTTCAGCCTCCTGAGCCACTGGGATTACAGGCATGTACCACTGCACCCAACTGATGCTTTGGTTTTAAATGATGCTTTATATTTATTTTCTTTTGTAATGCCCTGTGCCCCTGCTGTTCTTTCAGTTACATTTAAACAACTTATATTAAATCTTTCAGGAAACTGTTTTGGCTATTGTATTTTTTTAAAATATATCTTCCCATGTCCTGCAGGATTTCCTCCATTTAGACTTCTGGGTGCACCTCAGGAGGAAGGGTTTCAGCTTCAAGATTTTAGAGCACAGTTTCAATTCAAGTTCTCTGTACCTCCTCCAAAGGAACAGAAATCAGGTTTAATGGAGCCATGGACCATTCTCCTTGAAATCTTCTTGTTCCTGCTGACTGCCTTGCAAGAGCTCTGTGCTCCTCAGGGAAACTCTCAGAGATTGCTTCCCTCTGCAGAGACATGAAAGGGGCCTCATGGCACATCTCAGCTACTCCAGAAAGTTGCAAGTCACTTGGGGCCCAATGGCCTCTGCAGAATACAGAGAAGGGCTGGCTGGGTAGAAAGCCCCCTCCTCCAGTAGTACTATGTCTGCCTGTCTGGCTTTAGGGAGTTTCACCCAGAATGGGACTGCAAACAGACTTAAAAAGTGGAGTGAGAGAATGAAAGCAGTAAATCGGGCCAACAAGCAGCACAACATCAGAGGCTGCAGCCTGGGGTGTGAAGCCACCATGCCAAGAGGGAGGCAACCAGAGTAAGAAAAATGGAGTACATGTAGCAGAAAGGGTTTCACAGCCAGAACACAGTTGAGATTGTCACCCATCGCTGAGTCCTCATTGCCAACCCCTGTGTCAGGGTGGTAAGCCAGCTGGATCCCAGACCAGAGCAGAAGGTGAGAAAAGCCGAGTCCTCATTTGCTTGTCACCAGGACTGTTGTCATATGTGTCAAATGGCAGAGGCTTGCTCACTTGCCTTTCTGCATGTCACACCTTTCCTACTAGATCAAGAGTTATATCTTAAATAGCATGGATGCTTTGAGACAATATAGTAAAACGGTAGTTCAACCAATCATCCTAAGAAACTTTTGGACCACTCTAAAGTTGGCAGCACAGAATACCATCAATCCAAGAATAGTCTCAAATTGCTTACTTTCTTTTACTACTTTGGAAATTCCTAAACATGGCTGCTTATCAAAATTAGCTGGGAGAACTTCTTAAATTGCAGGTCCCCAAATGTCACCTCTATCTGGACTCTTGAGAAGAAGGCTTTAAAATACACGATTTCTTATCAAGCTCCTTGATCCATTTTGAATTAATTTTTGTGCATGGCGAGAGAAAGGGATTCAGTTTCATTTTGTTGCATATGGATTTCCAGTTTTCCCAGCACCATTTGTTGAAGATGCTATCCTTCCTCCATTGCATGCTTTTAGCCCCTTTATCAAATATAAGGTAGTTGTAGTTTTGTGGATTGGTTTCTGTGTCCTCTATTCTGTACCATTGGTCCACCCGCCTGTTTTGGTACCAGTACCATGCTGTTTTTGTTACTATTGCTCTGTAGTATAGTTTGAAGTCTGGTATCGCTATACCGCCTGATTCACACTTCCTGCTTAGCATTGTTTTTGCTATTCTGGGTCGTTTATTTTTCCATATGAATTTCATGATTGCTTTCTCTATTCTACAAGAAATGCCATTGGGATTTTGATTGGCATTGCATTAAACCTATAGAGAACTTTTGGTAATATCGCCATTTTGATGATGTTAGTTCTGCCTATCCATGAACAGGGTATATTTTTCCATCTTCTAAGATCTTCTTCTATTTCTCTCTTTAGGGTTCTGTAGTTTTCATTGTATAAGTCTTTCACCTCTTTTGTTAGGTTGATTCCCAAGTATTTTATTTTTTTTGAAGATTTTGTGAATGGAGTGGTTGTCCTCATTTCCATTTCAGAGGATTTGTCGCTGATATACAGGAATGCCTTTGATTAAATGGATCAAGGAGCTTGATATCAAATCAGAGACACGCCTTCTGATAGAAGAAAAAGTTGGCTACGATCTACATACTGTGGGGTCGGGCTCCAAATTCCTCAATAGGACACCCATAGCACAAAAGTTAATAACTAGAATCAACAAATGGGACTTACTCAAACTAAAAAGTTTTTTCTCAGCAAAAGAAACAATAAGAGAGGTAAATAGAGAGCCTACATCCTGGGAACAAATCTTTACTCCTCACACTTCAGATAGAGCCCTAATATCCAGAGTATACAAAGAACTCAAAAAATTAGACAATAAGAGAACAAACAACCCAATCAACAAATGGGCCAAGGACCCGAACAGACACTTCTCAGAGGAGGACATACAATCAATCAACAAGTACATGAAAAAATGCTCACCATCTCTAGCAGTCAGAGAAATGCAAATCAAAACCGCCCTAAGATACCATCTCACTCCAGTTAGATTGGCAGCCATTATGAAGTCAAACAACAACAAGTGCTGGTGAGGATGTGGGGAAAAGGGTACACTTGTACATTGCTGGTGGGACTGCAAATTGGTGCAGCCAATTTGGAAAGCAGTATGGAGATTTCTTGGAAAGCTGGGAATGGAGCCACCATTTGACCCAGCTAGTCCCCTTCTCGGTCTATTCCCTAAAGACCTAAAAAGAGCATGCTACAGGGACACTGCTACATCGATGTTCATAGCAGCATAATTCACAATAGCAAGACTGTGGAACCAACCTAGATGCCCTTCAATAGATGAATGGATAAAAAAAATGTGGCATTTATACACAATGGAGTATTACTCTGCATTAAAAAATGACAAAATCATAGAATTTACAGGGAAATGGATGGCATTAGAGCAGATTATGCAAAGTGAAGCTAGCCAATCCCTAAAAAACAAATGCCAAATGTCTTCTTTGATATAAGGAGAGTAACTAAGAACAGAGTAGGGTCGAAAAGCATGAGAAGAAGATTAACATTAAACAGGGATGAGAGGTGGGAGGGAAAGGGAGAGAGAAGGGAAATTGCATGGAAATGGAAGGAGACCCTCAGAGTTATACAAAAGTACATACAAGAGGAAGTGAGGGGAAAGGGAAAAATAATACAAGGGGGACAAATGAATGTCAGTAGAGGGGGCAGAGAGAGAAGAGGGGAGGGGAGGGGAGTGGGGATAGTAGAGGATAGGAAAGGCAGCAGAACACAACAGACACTAGTATGGCAATATGTAAATCAATGGATGTGTAACTGATGTGATTCTGCAATCTGTATATGGGGTAAAAATGGGAGCTCATAACCCACTTGAATCAAAGTGTGAAATATGATATATCAAGAACTATGTAATGTTTTGAACAGCCAACAATAAAAAATTTAAAAGAAAAAAAAATACACGATTTGTATTGGTGCATAAAAATTATACATAATAGTGGGATTCGTTGTACTTGATATAACTTTGTTCATTTCATTTTCTAATACATTGTTGAACAACAATGAATAGGTTGTGGAAGAAACCTGTGAAGAAATTTTTAAAATTCTTATAATCAAACAAGAATAGTGATGTAATATGCCAGACTCTCTGGGACACTATAATGGCAGTTCTAATAGGAAAGTTTATAGCTATGAATGCCTACAATAAAAACATCAGAAAAATCTAAAAATAAGTAACCAAATGATGCATCTCAAGTTCTTGGTAAAACAAGACCAAACCAATCCCAAAACTGGAAAGGAAAAGAAATAATAAAGATCAGAGATGAAATTAATGAAATAGAGAATGGAAAAAAATAAAAAGGATAAATGAAATGAAGAACTATATTTTTAGTAAACTTTTTCACTGTTGTGATTAGAAGACCTGACCAGAACAAAATTATAGAGGTGGAAAGGTTTATTTGGAGGCTCATGGTTTCAGAGGTCTCAGTTGGCTCCATTACTTGGGGATCCAGGTAAGGCAGAACATCATGGCAGGAGAATGTGGTGGAAGAAGTGGCTCATATAATGATAAGGCAGCAGAGGGAGACTCCACTCACCAGATACAAAATATATACTCCAAAGGCATGCCCCCAATGACCCACTTACTCCAGCCACACCCTACCCACCTTCAGTTACCACTCAGACAATCCCATTAGGGATCCATTCACTGATTGGGTTAAGGATCTCGGAACTCATAATTCAATAATTTCTCCTCTAAACCTTCTTCCCTTGTCTCATACATGAGCTTGTGGGGGACACTTCATATCCAAAACATAACAAACTGATTCTTTGAAAACATAAACAAGATCAACAAATCCTTAGCCAAACTATCCAAAAAGAAAAAAGAAAAGAAAAGAAAGGGACGACCCAAATTAATAAAATTAGAGATGAAAAATGAAAATTACTGAAATCCAGATTACCATTAGGGTCTATTTTGAAAATTTATATTTCAATAAATTAGAAATCCTAGAAGAAATGGATAAATTTCTGAATACATATAACCTACCAGATTTGAACCAAGAGAATATGGAAAACTTAAACAGACTAATAATAAACAATAAAATTGAAGCAATAGTAAAAAGCTTTACCAAGTAAAACCCAGGACCAGATGGATTCTCAGGTGAATTCTATCAGGCTTTTAAAGAACTAATGCAATGCTCCTGAATTATTTCACAAAATAGAAAGGAAAGCCAGGACACTTCCAAACTCATTCTGTGAAGCCAGTGTCATCTTGATTTCAAAACCAAAAACTACTGATCAATATCCTTGCATAAATCCTTATTTAAATATTAGCAAATCAAATCCAATAACACATTAAAAAGATCATACAGCATGATCACATTGGTTTCATCCCAGGAATGAAAGGATGGTTCAACATACACAAATCAAACAGTAACACTGGACAAAAGTAGAACTAAGGACAAGAATTACATGATGATTCCAATAGATACCGAAAAAGCCTTTGACAAAATTCAGCACCAATCTATGACAAAACTCTGAAGAAATTAGGATTAGAGAGAGTTTAATTCAATATCACAAAAGCTATATATGATAAACCCAAAGTCGACATCATACAGAATGAGGAAAACAGAAAGCATTTGCTCTAGAAATACACATTTTTATAAATATTCTGAAGGTATTCTGATATAGCTTGCTCAGTGGACACCTGCTGTTGGAAACTCCTGTCCCTGGTGGCATAGCTCAGTGAGAGAAATGCTATCTCATGTTTTCAAACTCAACCCCTGGCCCAGTGCATGGGACATGAGAAACACTGCAAATTCTTCTGGGCCTGACCTGAGCTAGCAAAGGCACATCTGAAGTTTGGCATGAGGCTGTGGGGGCACTCGAAAAAACAATCGCACACTCTAGGAACATTAGAACTAACTAGGATATTGGCATGTGCACACAGGGTAGAAAAGAGGGAGCTTCCCCCCAAAAGAAGTATTTTCAAAGCAATGTGTGAGAATGTGGAGAACAGGGGCTGAGGGTGGGCTAGAGGAAGGCACACAGCATTCCTCCTCTCCTGTGACATGCAGTGGCTTTCCCCAGGTACCACACTTTCCGTGATTGGTTCTGATTGTGTGGCAAGAAATGGATTTGTATTTTCAAGGGTAACTATTGAGTACTTATGTTCCATCGTCTTTGAGGCCAAGATTGAAAGAAAAACATTTTGGGGTGGTTCCTTGTTGATAAATATGCCCAAGGAAAATTTCGAAGATCTCTCTCTATTCAGAAGCAATTTCTTTGAAGGAAAAAAAAAATTTTCCAGCAGAGTTTTGACTCACGTTCTGATTTGAGAGCTTCTGTGTGGCTGGCGTGAGTGTCCCAATGAAATCCCCCCAGAAAGCTGAGTGTGCAGGTCTCCTACGCACTTTGTGACAATCAATAGCACTTAACAGACTCTTTTTGAGAATGATATGTTTCTCTTTAAAAAAGAAGTTTCTGTCTAACAATTGCCTAATATACAATGGGGCAGCAGGATCAGCTGAAATATTATTTGATGGTAAGTATGAAATGACAAGATAGGCTAGAGCTCCTCTGAAAACCTGAGAGTGATAAAGAATAAGCTGACTCCTGCCTCTATGTTTACAAAGTGTCTGGCCTGTACCTCCAAAAGAGTAAGCTCCATGACAACTGAAAACTGCTTTTTGATCTACCTCTATGATACATATCGAGTTTTTATTAACTCTTTTTTATCAACAATGTCACAATGAATACCTGATTGTGTGCCGACTGTACTTCTAAAGCTGACAATACTACCACATTCAACAGAGAAGGATAGCTGTCTGCAGATTCCTTTCTGAAGTAGCTTTCCAGTCAGTAATGATATTTCCTAAGATGCTTTCCTCTAGGTATGACCTTATGAATAGTCATCAAGAAGAAAAAGAGAGAAATCATATACACCTGCTCTGGGCTCTTTTTTAGCTTTCTATCAACCACGTGCAAAGAATGATGAGGTCCTAGGGGTTCCCTGAATTCCAAATAGGGAAGACTTGCCCTATAAAAACTCACCTTCAGACAATTATGTAAAAAAGTCATAAACCCAGCCTCCTCAGCTTAAAACAATAGAAACATGCTACAGGCTCTATCTAGCAAATAGTTTTCATTCATATGCCAAAAGGGGACCTCTGTACCCTGCTGGAATTCTAACTCATGCTTCCCTAAGTCAACATTATTTTTTCCCAGCTGCAAGGTTAAAACCATGGGGAGAAGTTTGAATTTCACACAAGAACACAAGAAAACCCTGAAAATGTTTTAAGCAGGGAAATGACATGATGGGGCTCCCATTTTAGAATGGCCAGTCGTACAAGCCTGAGAGCAGAGAAAGTAGGTTGAACACTGTTACAGGAATCTAAGGCCCTAGCAGTGTAGTCAGAGTGTTGGATGTGTTCAAACCCATTTCTAGAAGGGAAAAGTAGGAAGGACACTACAGAGTAACACGCTTAAACTGTTAAGAGCTGTCTGGAGACAAAGAGGCCCGCTAAGGAGACTCAGAAAACTCCAGCGAAGCAGGATGAAACCACAAGGATGTTTTGCACAGGAAGAAAAGTGAGAAGTAAGATTTTGAGGAGTTCAGTTGTAAATGGAATCAGAGTCCAAGATTAAATGAGCCAAGTTTGAGAAGATGCTTCTGGGATGCAGGAGATGAGAACCATGTCTCTTTGGCAGTGGGAGCAGTGTGGGGATGGCTAGCTCACATTGTCACAGGATGAGGAATGGATATAACATGAGGAAGAGGAGACAAAATATTCAGAAAACTTTCAGAGGAGTTGCTTGTGACAAGAGAAAAAAAAATGGTGGAGTAGGCAGAAGGAAACATAGGTTTAAGGAGTTTTTTATTTGTTGTGGTTGTTGCTATAAAATACAGGAGATTGTGCAAATATAATTGGGAAGGAAACAACAAAGAGGAGAGAGAAAAAGCAAGAGAGCAGGTCCCTGAGGAAAGAGCTGGTGGGGCACGAGATGCAGGGGAGGCAGAGAAATTAGCTGTTGGCAGGATGAGAGACCTCCTTTATGATAAAAATGACAAGCAAAAAAGAGAGAGAACAAACAAAAGTAATTTATGTTTGGCAGATTAAATGTGAATGGATAATGGGAGGAAGGAAATCCATGTTGTCTTTAGAAAAGAAAAGAGAAAACATCCATTCAGCCCATTAGAGTTTCTATTAGTAGAAAGGAAAGCAAAATTGCCCTATATCAGAGTAACTTAGAGGAGACGTTCACATGGTTCACATGAAAATCTAGGAAGGATCCAGAGTAAAATTTCAAGACATTTCTTGACTATACAATCTACTGGTTCAAAACATGGACTTTGGGCTGGGCTCAGTGGTGCATTCCTGTAATCCCAGCAGCTCAGGAGGCTGAGGCAAGAGGATCACAAGTTCAAAGCCAGCCTTAACAACTTAATGAGGCACTAATCAACTCAGTGAGACCCTGTGTCTAAATAAAAAAATAAAAAAAAATTTTAAAAAGGCGGGGAATATGGCTCAGTGGCTAAGTGCCCCTGATTTAATCCCCAGTACCAAAACAAAACAAAACAAAACATGGACTTTGGAACAGGGGGAACAAGGATCTGTCTTCCAATTTCATTAAGTAATAGTTGTATGATCAAGAAGGATTTGTAGCTGCAAGGTAGGCGGGCCTGCGACCCACTGGCAGAAGAGGAGCAGTCGCCTGCTGAGAGGCTGAGCCGCCCCCTCCCCCTGCGCCGGCATAGTAGAGAGAACTGGGACCAAACACAGAGCAGGCCCAGCAGCCTGCTGAGGGGCAGAGCAGCCCCCCACCCCCCTCGCCTGCCAGGTAGGGGAAGGGTGACCACCAACAGAAAAGGCCCAGTGGCCCAGGGCGGGACAGAGCTTCCAATCACTCCTGCAAGGTAGGCGGGCCTGTGACCCACTGGCAGAAGAGGAGCAGCCGCCTGCTGAGAGGCTGAGCCGCCCCCTCCCCCTGCGCCAGCATAGTAGAGGGAACTGGGACCAAAGACAGAGCAGGCCCAGCGGCCTGCTGAGGGGCAGAGCCGCCCCCCACCCCCCTCGCCTGCCAGGTAGGGGAAGGGTGACCACCGACAGAAAAGGCCCAGTGGCCCAGGGCGGGACAGAGCTTCCAATCACTCCTGCAAGGTAGGCGGGCCTGCGACCCACCGGCAGAAGAGGAGCAGTCGCCTGCTGAGAGGCTGAGCCGCCCCCTCCCCCTGCGCCGGCATAGTAGAGAGAACTGGGACCAAACACAGAGCAGGCCCAGCAGCCTGCTGAGGGGCAGAGCCGCCCCCCACCCCCCTCGCCTGCCAGGTAGGGGAAGGGTGACCACCGACAGAAAAGGCCCAGTGGCCCAGGGCGGGACAGAGCTTCCAATCACTCCTGCAAGGTAGGCGGGCCTGCGACCCACTGGCAGAAGAGGAGCAGCCGCCTGCTGAGAGGCTGAGCCGCCCCCTCCCCCTGCGCTGGCATAGTAGACGGAACTGGGACCAATCACAGAGCAGGCCCAGCGGCCTGCTGAGGGGCAGAGCCGCCCCCCACCCCCCTCGCCTGCCAGGTAGGGGAAGGGTGACCACCAACAGAAAAGGCCCAGTGGCCCGCGGCGGGACAGAGCTTCCAATCACTCCTGCAAGGTAGGTGGGCCTGCGACCCACCGGCAGAAGAGGAGCAGCGGCCTGCTGAGAGGCAGAGCCGCCCCCTCCCCCCCGCGCCTGCAAGGTAATCGGAACTGAGACCACCATCAGAACAGGTCAGACCTGCAACCGAGAGACAGAACAGGCCCAGTGGCCTGAGGAAGGGTAGAGCCGCCCCCCCCCCCACGCCTGCAAAGTAGGCGGACCTGCGACCCACTGGCAGTACAGCCCCAGAGGCCTGCAGAGGGGCAGTGCCGCTGCCTGCGCCTGCAAAGTAGGCAGAACGGCGACCACCGACAGAACAAGCCTAGCGGCCCGCAGAGGGACAGAGCCGCCGCCCGCGCCTGCAAGGACGGCGGACCTGCTACCGACTGGCAGAGCAGGCCCAGCGGCCTGCCGGCGTGGTAGGCACATTGCCCCAATTGGCGGAGGGGCAGAGCCGCCGCCCGTGCCTGCGAGGGAGACTTTGCAACTATACAAGACCAATATAAATATATAGGGGGAAAATTCAATAGCACAACAGTTTCACCAAGAAGAAAGGAACGCGAACAGTATGAAGAGACAAGGAAAGAAAGGACCACAAGCATTGCAGGTCAACTCAACTTTAGAAGAGGTAATAGCTGCAGCTGATGGAATGTCAGATAAAGAATTCAGGATATACATGCTTCAGATGATCTGGAGTCTCAAGGAAGACATCAGACAGCAAAATCAGACAATGAAAGATCACTTCAACAATGAATTACATAAACAAATCCAAGAAGCAAAAGATCAACTATACAGGGAAATAGAGGTTATAAAAAACAAACAAACAGAAATCCTAGGAATGCAGGAAGCAATAAGCCAACTTAAAAACTCAATTGAGAATACTACCAGCAGAGTAGAACACTTAGAAGACAGAACATCAGACAATGAAGATAAAGTATTTCAACTTGAAAAGAACATAGACAGCTCAGCAAGACTGTTAAGAAACCATGAGCAGAACATCCAAGAAATATGGGATAACATCAAGAGACCAAATTTAAGAGTCATTGGGATACAGGAAGGAACAGAGTTTCAAACCAAAGGAATGAGCAATCTATTCAATGAAATAATTCGAGAAAACTTCCCAGACTTGAAGAATGAGACAGAACCCCAAATCCTAGAAGCCTACAGGACGCCGAATGTGCAAAATCATAAGAGACCCACACCTAGACACATTATAATGAAGATGCCCAACATACAGAACAAGGAGAGAATTTTAAAAGCTACAAGAGAAAGGAAGCAGATCACATTTAGGGGTAAGCCAATCAGGATAACAGCTGATCTTTCAACACAGACTCTGAAAGCTAGAAGATCCTGGAATAACATATTTCAAACACTGAAAGAAAATGGGTTCCAACCAAGAATTGTGTTTCCAGCGAAATTAAGCTTCAGGATGGAAGATGAAATTAAAACCTTCCACGATAAACAAAAGTTAAAAGAATTTGCAGCTAGAAAACCATTTCTTCAAAACATCCTTGGCAAAACATTACAGGAAGAGGAAATGGAAAATAACAATGAAAACCAACAGTGGGAGGTAGGACACTAAAGGGGGGAAAATAATCAAAGTGGAAAACAAACCATGTTTAGTAACATAAATAAACAAATATGGCTGGAAGAACAACCCATATCTCAATAATAACCCTAAATGTTAATGGCTTAAACTCACCAATCAAGAGACACAGGCTAGTAGAATGGATCACAAAACAAGACCCAACAATATGCTGCCTACAGGAGACGCATTTGATAGGAAAAGACATACATAGGCTGAAGGTGAAAGGTTGGGAAAAATCATATCACTCATATGGACTTCGGAAACAAGCAGGAGTATCCATACTCATATCAAATAAAATAGATTTTAAGCCAAAGTTAATCAAAAGGGATAAAGAGGGACACTACATACTGCTCAAGGGAACCATACACCAACAAGACATAACAATCATAAATATATATGCCCCAAACAATGGTGCAGCTATGTTCATCAAACAAACTCTTCTCAAGTTCAAGAGTCTAATAGACCACCATACAATAATCATGGGAGACTTCAACACACCTCTCTCACCACTGGACAGATCTTCCAAACAAAAGTTGAATAAGGAAACTATAGAACTCAATAACACAATTAATAACCTAGACTTAATTGACATATATAGAATATACCACCCAACATCAAACAGTTACACTTTTTTCTCAGCAGCACATGGATCCTTCTCAAAAATAGATCATATATTATGTCACAGGGAAACTCTTAGACAATACAAAGGAGTAGAGATAATACCATGCATCCTATCTGATCATAATGGAATGGAACTGAAAATCAACGATAAAAGAAGGAAGGAAAAAGAATATATCACTTGGAGAATGAACAATAGGTTACTGAATGATCAATGGGTTATAGAAGACATCAAGGAGGAAATTAAAAAATTCTTAGAGATTAATGAAAACACAGACACAACATATCGGAATCTATGGGACACATTGAAAGCAGTTCTAAGAGGAAAATTCATTGCTTGGAGTTCATTCCTTAAAAAAAGAAAAAACCAACAAATAAATGATCTCATACTTCATCTCAAAATCCTAGAAAAAGAAGAGCAAAACAACAGCAAAAGAAGTAGAAGGCAAGAAATAATTAAAATCAGAGCTGAAATCAATGAAATCGAAACAAAAGAAACAATTGAAAAAATTGACAAAACTAAAAGTTGGTTCTTTGAAAAAATAAACAAAATCGACAGACCCTTAGCCATGCTAGCGAAGAGAAGAAGAGAGAGAACTCAAATCACTAACATACGGGATGAAAGAGGCAATATCACAACAGACACTTCAGAAATACAGAAGATAATCAAAAATTATTTTGAATCCTTATACTCCAATAAATTAGAAGATAGTGAAGGCATAGATAAATTTCTTAAGTCATATGATCTGCCCAGATTGAGTCAGGAGGATATAGACAACCTAAACAGACCAATATCAATTGAGGAAATAGAAGAAACCATCAAAAGATTACCAACTAAGAAAAGCCCAGGACCGGATGGGTATACAGCAGAGTTTTACAAAACCTTTAAAGAGGAACTAATACCAATACTTTTCAAGCTACTTCGGGAAATAGAAAAAGAGGGAGAACTTCCAAATTCATTCTACGAGGCCAACATCACCCTGATACCTAAACCAGACAAAGACACTTCAAAGAAAGAAAACTACAGACCAATATCTCTAATGAACTTGGATGCAAAAATCCTCAATAAAATTCTGGCCACTCGGATACAAAGGCACATCAAAAAAATTGTGCACCATGATCAAGTAGGATTCATCCCTGGGATGCAAGGCTGGTTCAATATAAGGAAATCAATAAATGTTATTCACCACATCAATAGACTTAAAAATAAGAACCATATGATCATCTCGATAGATGCGGAAAAAGCATTCGACAAAGTACAGCATCCCTTTATGTTCAAAACTCTAGAAAAACTAGGGATAACAGGAACATACCTCAATATTGTAAAAGCAATCTATGCTAAGCCTCAGGCTAGCATCATTCTGAATGGAGAAAAATTGAAGGCATTCCCTCTAAAATCTGGAACAAGACAGGGATGCCCTCTCTCACCACTTCTGTTCAACATAGTTCTCGAAACACTGGCCAGAGCAATTAGACAGACGAAAGAAATTAAAGGCATCAAAATAGGAAAAGAAGAACTTAAATTATCACTATTTGCAGATGACATGATTCTATACCTAGCAGACCCAAAAGGGTCTACAAAGAAACTATTAGAGCTAATAAATGAATTCAGCAAAGTGGCAGGATATAAAATCAACACGCATAAATCAAAGGCATTCCTGTATATCAGCGACAAATCCTCTGAAATGGAAATGAGGACAACCACTCCATTCACAATATCTTCAAAAAAAATAAAATACTTAGGAATCAACCTAACAAAAGAGGTGAAAGACTTATACAATGAAAACTACAGAACCCTAAAGAGAGAAATAGAAGAAGATCTTAGAAGATGGAAAAATATACCCTGTTCATGGATAGGCAGAACTAACATCATCAAAATGGCGATATTACCAAAAGTTCTCTATAGGTTTAATGCAATGCCAATCAAAATCCCAACGGCATTTCTTGTAGAAATAGAGAAAGCAATCATGAAATTCATATGGAAAAATAAAAGACCCAGAATAGCAAAAACAATGCTAAGCAGGAAGTGTGAATCAGGCGGTATAGCGATACCAGACTTCAAACTATATTACAGAGCAATAGTAACAAAAACAGCATGGTACTGGTACCAAAACAGGCGGGTGGACCAATGGTACAGAATAGAGGACACAGAAACCAATCCACAAAACTACAACTATCTTATATTTGATAAAGGGTCTAAAAGCATGCAATGGAGGAAGGATAGCATCTTCAACAAATGGTGCTGGGAAAACTGGAAATCCATATGCAACAAAATGAAACTGAATCCCTTTCTCTCGCCATGCACAAAAGTTAATTCAAAATGGATCAAGGAGCTTGATATCAAATCAGAGACACGCCGTCTTATAGAAGAAAAAGTTGGCTACGATCTACAGTCGGTGGGGTCGGGCTCCAAATTCCTCAATAGGACACCCATAGCACAAAAGTTAATAACTAGAATCAACAAATGGGACTTACTCAAACTAAAAAGTTTTTTCTCAGCAAAAGATACAATAAGAGAGGTAAATAGAGAGCCTACAACCTGGGAACAAATCTTTACTCCTCACACTTCAGATAGAGCCCTAATATCCAGAGTATACAAAGAGCTCAAAAAATTAGACAATAAGAGAACAAACAACCCAATCAACAAATGGGCCAAGGACCTGAACAGACACTTCTCAGAGGAGGACATACAGTCAATCAACAAGTACATGAAAAAATGCTCACCATCTCTAGCAGTCAGAGAAATGCAAATCAAAACCACCCTAAGATACCATCTCACTCCAGTTAGATTGGCAGCCATTATGAAGTCAAACAACAACAAGTGCTGGCGAGGATGTGGGGAAAAGGGTACACTTGTACATTGCTGGTGGGACTGCAAATTGGTGCAGCCAATTTGGAAAGCAGTATGGAGATTTCTTGGAAAGCTGGGAATGGAGCCACCATTTGACCCAGCTATTCCCCTTCTCGGTCTATTCCCTAAAGACCTAAAAAGAGCATGCTACAGGGACACTGCTACATCGATGTTCATAGCAGCACAATTCACAATAGCTAGACTGTGGAACCAACCTAGATGCCCTTCAATGGATGAATGGATAAAAAAAATGTGGCATTTATACACAATGGAGTATTACTCTGCATTAAAAAATGACAAAATCATAGAATTTACAGGGAAATGGATGGCATTAGAGCAGATTATGCTAAGTGAAGCTAGCCAATCCCTAAAAAACAAATGTCAAATGTCTTCTTTGATATAAGGAGAGTAGCTAAGAACAGAGTAGGGTCGAAGAGCATGAGAAGAAGATTAACATTAAACAGGGATGAGAGGTGGGAGGGAAAGGGAGAGAGAAGGGAAAATGCATGGAAATGGAAGGAGACCCTCAGAGGTATACAAAAGTACATACAAGAGGAAGTGAGGGGAAGGGGAAAAATAATACAAGGGGGACAAACGAATGTCAGTAAAGGGGGCAGAGAGAGAAGAGGGGAGGGGAGGGGAGGGGGGATAGTAGAGGATAGGAAAGACAGCAGAATACAACAGACACTAGTATGGCAATATGTAAATCAATGGATGTGTAACTGATGTGATTCTGCAATCTGTATATGGGGTAAAAATGGGAGCTCATAACCCACTTGAATCAAATTGTGAAATATGATATATCAAGAACTATGTAATGTTTTGAACAGCCAACAATAAAAAAAAAAAAGAAGGATTTGTATAACCATGCTAAGACAGCAGTTCCTAGTGCACTCATTGAAACTTCACACACAGAACAATGGCTATTTGGGGTAGCACGTTGTCTTCAAAATGCTTTTGATATCATCATTATCTGGCAAAAGAGTTCAAGAAACAATAAATATATGATACTGTTTAGGAACCCGGTATAGATATGCAGGGATTACATAGAGGGACAGGATAGAGAGACAAATGTAACAGTGTCCCACAATATTTAGGAAATGAACAGAGATTTAAATAAGGATGGATATGAAAGACAGAAGTAACTGATGTTCCAGAATGAAGTCTCTACCAAGAGCTCTCATCAAATATCCAGACATCAGCTTGTTCTCTTTATCAGTTTTACTGTACATCCCCATGTTTAAAGCCACCAGTTTTACTACACAAAGCAAGATATTTTTCCATATCTATAGTGTGAGAGCTGGCTGTTCTTGATTCAGAGGTGGGTGACACAAAGTTTTGCTCATGTGTTCGTTTTCAATTTTTATGGTTACACTCCAGCTTTATTCTTATAATATTTTAATTTGTTATAAAATTGGTTCCCAGATACATTTCAACCATCGTTTTATAATTTGTACAGATTGAAACCCAAATAAGTAAATAGATAAAGTCTGGCAAAATGTCAAGTACAACGCCGTCACTATTTCCAAAATCCCTATTACTTCAGGAATTTTTTTAAATGTAATTTTATAATGATAGAATTTATAATTATCCACAGTGTGTAATTATCAACACTCATTATGGATATTAACAGCCTGAAGCTGAAATTCTCTATTCATAGAAACACAGCAGTCTTTTCATTAATGTTAAGGATAAAAATGAGAGTGTGTTCTGCCTTTGCTAAGACCCTGGAGCCAACTACACTTGCTTGCAAAGGCTAATTGTATCAGAATACTAGGCTGACCTGAAGTCACAGGTACATAATTGACATGGCTCCCTGCAATGCACACATTATCAATGCCAAGGGACCCACTGTGGAATTCATCCTGGCCATTTTCCACATTACATAGATAAGGAAACCTTCAAGTGTCTACTTTCAAGGGAATGATAAGCAATCAAGTCTTTTCCTCAAACCCCACCTTGAGGTTGAGACATCAGACAACACAGACAGAGAAACCAAGAATCCTATTACTAATAAAAAACTGATGAGGGAATGCAGCTTACAGCTAGTGCCAAGGGGCATCTTGATTCATCTACTCTACTCAACAACACTCTCAAAACAGAAGTTAAACTTACCACTTGGTCTCTAATACAGCTATTAGTTCCCCAACACATGGTTCCCCGAGACAAGCAAATGCCTCACATGCAGCAGAGGAAGAGAGATGCTATGTTCTAGGTGAAAGAGAGACACATGGGGTTCCTTAGTGCTCTTTTTAGTAGAGTAGCCTGGACAGCTCAGAGAATGATGCAGGAATCGTCAGTCCTGCCATAGGATAGCCCCAGAGAAGGCACAAATTTCTTCTCTCATATTCTGCTAGTTTAATTCAGGCCAGTCCAGATTCCAGTGGGTGAAGGAACAGAGAATTGCACCCAAAGGACAGCTGGCCTAAGCAGACATACAGGGAAGTAATTTGCAGTAGTCAAATCATCACATGCTTGAAGGGATCTGAGGATTATCACAGTTGCCTCTGTGTACAAATTTCCAGTTCACCCACATGTTCTACATGTTTCCGTTAAGCAATGTTGCTCTGGGCACAGGGCATAGAATAAAGAGCTCTAGCATGCAGAGGATTAATAAAAAAAAATTCTCCCCTTCTCTGGATTCTTGCTGCTCTTCAAGGTAGCTAATGATATATGATGCTTGCTATGCTCTGGCCGTTCAATGAAAAATGAGCCTCATGAAAAGTGAACTGATAGAGCCTGAAGATTGTATTTGTATCAAGAGCCTCATATCCTTAATGTTTAAAATAACTACTTTGGTTTGAATAACTGTATAAAATTACCCTAATATGTATTATAATTTCTACACTTCTACATTGAAAAAGTGTTTTCTCAGACATTATCCCATTTGAATAGTAGCAGTCCTTTAAGAAGCAGACATTCAACAAGTCTGGGTCTTGGAATAAAAACCTAGATCTTCTCCCTTTAAAATAAAATGATTTATTTGATGATAAAAATGATAAATGTTTTTAGAGAAAATCTACACAAATAAAAAGCTTTAGAACTAAAAAAGAAAGAAAAAACTCATAAAAGCACATCTCAGAGTTAAGCATTATTACCCTCGTGATTTAACTTCTAATATACTCTGATGCGTTTCCCCTTAGTTTCAGCAATAAAAAGCTCTTAAAAGCCTCCAACATCACACATATAGTTTTTATTTGTAATCATACCCTTAAATGAATGTGTACAACTTTAGTTCCCTGTCATTAAACACTCTTCAAAACAATTAGTAAATAATAATTTTAATTTGATCACATAAATTAAGAGATGATAAAAATTTTGGAAGTTATATAGAAGTACTAAGAAGTTAATTTAAAATTTCTCTGTATGGCCACTACCCATAGCCAACACTTGCTGCCATTTTGATGTATTTCCTTCTAGAAATAGTTTGCCTGATAGAGTTTAAGGGATTGAAAGTGGCATAAGCCTCTCTCCCCATATAAACTCGTATACATCATATATATACAAACTCAAAACACCACTCTCTCTCTTCATATACTTGTAATATATATGTATATACTATTTACAAAATTGTGATCAGTGTATACTGTTTTGTGATCTTCACTTTTATTGAATAACATATGGTGAATACTTTCCCATGCTTGCCTTCTGCAATACTAGCCCATCCGAGATGTTATTATAATAATTTTTAAACATTCAAATAAATATAGATAATTGTACATTATATACCTATACAGCAGCCACCTAGGTTCTGTAATTATTGATGCCATTCTCATTACTCTTTGGGTGTCTGGACTCTGGCACTCCCAGCCCTCCTTGCAGAGGGGAGGGTGTTCAGTACACACTTCTGCAGAAAGCAAATGCCCTCAGGCAGTTCAGGGCCTCCCTGCTATGACATGGAGCTAGACAAGGAGATATGGGTGGAGGCTGACAGGGTAGGATTTAGAAATAAATTATCTATGGTGAATGGCTGAAAGTCAATGTTTTAATTATGCTACTTTTCACCAGGGTTCTAAGCCTTTCTCTCTCTATGGTGTGTGTAACGCTTTTGACTTTCTTAAAGCAGTGGCAGGGGAAGAGTGTTTTGATTCCAATACCAGTCAGTGTGAGGAGGTCAGTTACCCAACCTGCTAAAGTTCATTGCACTGCAAAGACATTGTTTTGTTCTTGAAAATAGTTGGGATTGAACTTTTCACCTTTACATAGTGTAATCTAAAACCTTCAATACCTTTCTATTTTATAATGCAGTGATCCACTAGGGCTGATCCACTAGGATCTACAAGGACAGAGCAGACATCACCAGTTTGGGAAAAATACTGCCCTCAAATACTCTCTGAACCTGTCTCTCCCTGTGGTCTAAGTGGTACACAGACATCTGCAAAGATAGCAATAGAGAGCTGAGCTGGCTCAACGTGGGTTAATTCCCACCAAATGACACTAAGGAAATCCAGAAAGATCTCTGCTTTCCACCAGGCAAGGAGATTCTACTTGCCTCCACTAAGCAATAACACATTCTGAACCTCTCTTCATCTCAACTCGGCTTTCTCAGTTAAAGGTAGGGTGAATAGGAAAAAGAACTTTAAGGTTCTCCTTAAGACAAAAGTTATAATCACGAACGATGGAACTCCACCTTAAACAATGCTGTCCCCAACATTATGTCATTTTGAGTCTCAACACAATTTTGTGAGATAATAGCAAATATTACTCATTCCCCATGTTTGAGAGCAGAGTTCAGGAGCTCAGGCAGGTATTAAAACCTATGTCTTCTGACCTCTAATTCATTCTTCCTCCCACTTTACAACTCTTACATTTCCTCAATAGCAAAGAGAAATCTAGTGAAGATAAAAAAGCTGAACAAAATAACAGGCAAAACAACCTTCTCAAGAAACTACTCATTTGACGACTTTCCTCATTTTACAATATGGCATCTATAAAAAGTGTGCCGCCTTCGTGGAATTTAAAAAAGTTCAATCTTCCTCCTTTTCCTAGTGTGACTCCCTGCAAATTGAAAACTATCCTGACAGATGATTGAAGTTGCAGCATGCTTACATCAAGGTCCCTTAACTCTCATTCCGCTAAAATGAAAATATGAGGAAACTGCTCACCTGAGAAACTTGACAGGAAGTAATGGGGTGAGGCCCGTTCATCAGCGCAGCACTGTTTACCCCAGTCAGCTCCTGGCTCTCTGAGGAACACCTTCTCAGCTTTCAGGTGATGAAGCACCTCAACAATTTCAGCAATAAAAATGAAAAATAACTGTATGGCAGTGAATCAATGCATTCTGTGCAACCAGTTCGAGGGGATTATTTTCCCCTCTCACAAAGTACTCTAATGAAAGGAAAGGACTAAATTATGTAATTTCCAAAGAGCCGTCCTCTCTTACACAAGCCAGCTTTGCTGAGTTCCTGATTTGCACTCAGAGGAGTCTCCTTTGACCCATGTCTACCACTCATGTAGAGTTACATGGAAATGTTTTCCTGTAAGAACCAGAGATGTCACCTTGTTTTGCTCAGATAGTTTTTTATATTCATTTATTTTTACCATATTTTTAATGGTACATTATAGTTGTACATAACGGTGGAGTTTATTGTTCCATATTCATACATGCACATGATGTAATAATATAATTTGGCTGATATAATTGCCCAGTATTTCCCTTTCCCCTCCCTGGCCCCTTTTCTCTATTCTACTGGTCTCCCTTCAAATTTCAAAAGATCCCTGCCCCCCATCTTTCTTTTCCTTTTTCCTCTCTAGCTTTCATATATGAGAGAAAACACAATCCTTAACTTTCTGAGTCTGGTTTATTTCATTGAACATTATGTTCTCAAGTTTCATCTATTTTCCTACAAATGACATAATTTCATTCTTCTTTATGACTGAATGAAACTCCTTTCTGTAAATATACCACATTTTCTTTATCCAACCATCCATTGATGGACACCTTGGTGATTCCTTATTTTAGCTATTGTGAATCATGCTGCTATAAACATAGACATGCATGTATCACTATAGTACAGTGACTTTAATTCTTGAGGCTAAATAACAAAGAGTGGTATAGCTGAATCATTTGGTGGTTCCATGCCTAGTCTATTGAGGAACCTCCATACTGATTTCCATAGCAGTTGTACTCATTTACAATGCCACCAGCAGTGCAAAAGTTTCCTTTTTCTCCACATCCTCCTCAGCATTTATTATCGTTTGTATTCTCAATGGTTGCTTTTCTGACTGGAGTAAGATAAAAACCTCAGTGCAGTTTTGATTTGCATTTCCATAATCGACAATGATTGTTGGACATTTTTTTCTTATGTTTTTTTGGCCATTTGAATTTCCTCTTTTGTGGCTCAGATAAATTTTAATTCAGTTGCTGTAACTAATAATATGCATATTTTTTCCTGCAGTGGTGGGCCATCTTATTTTCCATATTTAATTGGTGCTAGAAAGATTAAACACTCACACCTGAGCCTCTGGCACCCAGATGTTAATTCTCCCAGCAAATAAAAATTACAGAGGTGAATAGAGAGGAAGAAATTCTGAAAAAGCAGCCCTTTCTCCTAATGAAGCAAATATGGAAATGCAGGACTCATCAGATTTCTAAAAACATCTTACACTAATACATTTAGATTCCACTATTTATTTCCCCTGATCTTAATTAAGCAAACCCTTGAGACTCGAAGGCCTGTCTAATCATTCCAAGGATGAAATTCCAGGAATCCACCAGTTTCACCCATGGGACAGTCTGAAGCAAATTAAACTAAGCAATCCTTGTCATGATTTTCCTCAGAGACCAAACATGAGCACCTATCAAATTTCCTGCTTTGTTGAGTTCTAGCATTCTTTCTAAATGTACAGCATCAGGCCCCTTCTGTGCTTTAATTTTTACTTAACATGGAAAATCACGACAAAATGTAGTGATATTTTGTGGGGTAATTAGGCCTCTCCATCACACGCGGTCACAGGGTCTTATTTCCTCATCTGTAAAAGGAACCTGTGTTAAATGTGCTCTGGTTCATTTATTGTGCTTCCTTTCTGGCTTCTGCCACCACTAGCCATCTTTTCTTGTGCTGCTGTCTACATCTGTATTTTAATAACAGCCTGTGGTGCTGACATTAAGTGATTTTCAGTTAGTCCTGATGAATCACACACAGAGTGGGAGAGAAAAATCTGGAGATGATCTAGTCAAAACTCTTGGGGGTTTTGTTGTTGTTGTTGTTGTTAATTTTTATTTTTAATTACAAAGACCCTCAGGCCTCAGGAAGTCAAGTAATTTTCCAGGTGTCACTTCTTGTTCTTTATAAATGCTCTGTGCTCATCTCTGACTCAACACTGCATCCTTCACTCTTACACTACTGGTTCAAAATATTATTAACCACTGGACTCTTTGCTGTTGGAATATGAGAAATGCAATGTATTAAGAAGATAAATTGAAAACAGAGGAGAATATTGTCAACCCATCTGTTGGAGCCTTCCCATCACACTCTCCTCTAAGGAACCATCATGGGACCTCAGCAAGAGCCATTAGCATTAGTTAAGCACTGGAAAAGCAGAAGCATGAAGCAATCAAAAGAGAAGCCTTGAGCCAAGTGCAGTGGTGCACACCTGTAATCCCAATGGCTCAACAGGCTGAGTCAGGAGGATGGCAAGTTCAAAGCCAGCCTAAGCAACTGTGAGATCCTGTCTCAAAATTAAAAAAAAATAAAAAGAGTTGGGGATATGGATCAGGGATTAATCACCATTGGGTTCAATCCCTGATAACAAAATATAAAAAGAAGATTGAAGGGAGAGATGCAGTGGAGAAAAGGACTTGAGTAGTCATTTCTCCAAAAGATGATTACAAATAGCCTATAAGCACATGAAAATATGTTCAACATCAATAATGATTCAGGAAATGCAAATAAAAGCAACAATGAGTTGCCACCTTATGTCCATTTGGATGGCTATAATTAAAACAAACAAACAAACAAAACACCAGAAAATAACAAGCATTGGTGAGGATGCGAAGAAACTGGGCTTTTGTGCAGAGTTGGTTAATGGGGAGACGAAAAGGTACAGCTGCTGTGGAAAACATTATGACTGTTCCCCCAAAATTGAAAATAGAATTGCCACAGACCCAGCAAGTCTACTTCTACGTACATATCCAAAAGAATTAAGAAAAGGTCTTGAAGGAATATTTGTACACCCATGTTCATAGAAGAATTATCACAAAGCTAATACATGGAAGCCACCAAGGAATAAACAGAATATACAATGGAATGTTATTCAGCCTTTAAAGGGAAGGAAATTCTGGTATTTCATAATACAGACGAACCTTTAGGACATTATGCAAATAAAATAAACCAGACACAAAGCAACAAATACTATAGGGTCCCATTTTTATGAAGTACTTAGAGTAGACAAAATCATAAAGGCAGAAACTAGGAAGGTGACTGCCCAGGGCTAAGGGGAGGTGAAATGGGGGTGGAGGTTCTTCTCTAATGAGTAAAGAGTCTCAGTTTTCCAAGAAGAGAGGGTTATGGAGATGGATGATGGAATGACTTATAATGTAGTCTACTTACTACAACTGGACTATACACTTAAAGCTGGTTAAGATTCTAAGTTTTATGTTATGTGTATTTTGCTGTAATAAAAACATTTTTTTAATTGGTTAAAGAAAAAAAAAGATGCCTCAGTCACTACTGGAAGGCCACCTAAAAAATATTGCCTGGTCAACAAGGGTGCCTTAAGGTATGCACCAATCACAGCCCATAAACTGGTGCATGCTACCATATTAGCAAGGTGGAATAAAAAGAGTTAGTCATTAGGCATCTCCTCACCTAGAAAGACTTAGAAATTGGAATTTATAACACTGCATGATGGGCCACTCATGTCTAACCACTGATTAATTGCAGTGTCAACTTCTTTCTAAAGAAACTCCAGAAAAACACAAAGTTAAAGTTAACCTCTTTGACTAAGTAAAATAAACTTCAGCCAGAGAGAATGAACTCCATATGATAAAAACAACTTTGCTAAAGTTTGACACAGTGGGAAAGCAGAAGTGTCAGTAACCCATGAGACATCACAGGCATTTCAAAAAAAAAAAAAAAATTAAAGCTGAGAGAAAGAAAGAGAGAGAATAAAAACATGTGGGTGTTTGGAAAAGTAATACAGCAACTGAAAAATCCTTGCTATCAGTGTCAATTAAAGAAACAGTTAATACACACACACACACACACACACACACACACACACACAAATCCCAAGACATCTGTCACTTGGCAGATGGAAAGAATCAAGAAGCTGAATCAATATTATTTTCACTCACATGAAAATTCTACTTTCTCTTAGGAAAAAGGGGAGAGAGAGGGAGGAAACAGAACAAATGACAAGCAAATAGGTTTGAAAGGCAAAATGTTTCCTGCTTGTGCATTTCCTGGTTTCTGTCCTGGGATGTTCACCCACCTCTGAACCCTAAAGAAAGCATCAATGGGCATGTCCAACTTTTCTCTTTGCTTTTGCCTTTTGAGCAGTGATGAAGTCATGAGGGCTCCACTCTCCTGACCAGCTGGCTTTTTTTTTTTTTTTTGAATATTTAAGCTAAGCAATTATTTTATTTCCTTAGCCTGACAGTGGTGACTTCATTATACAAGAACCAGTAGCTGGCAGAACAGATACACAGATTTCCCCCAACAGGAAGAATCCTTATCATCAGCAGAGATGACCTGAAATGTCATGTCTGAGTGCAATTCCTGCTCCCTACCCCCACCCCACAAAAATCCCTCAGTGAAAAAAAAAATCAATAAAATCCCCACGGATTACTAAGCCATCCCTCTAGAACTTTTCTAATTAGCAGCTTCAGTGGATGAAAATTGAAGGAGGGAAGCAGCTGGCCATCACATAGCATTCCTGTGCCTGAGAGACTGAAGGGACAGCAGCAGGGCAGCAAGAATTCTGGATGAGTGGGAGGTGAAGATAATCTATCTTTCCTCCATCTGCCCCCTCAATATGGAAGACACCTCTGTCCTAGTACATGGAAAATGCGAAAGATATAGTAAAGGATTGGCTTTAGCTTGTAACTAGAAATGCCTGAGGCTCATGAAATTGCAAGATAGGTGTGGGATAAGGGGTACTAGAGAAAGAGCAGGTTAGTCAGAGATGCTCGATGCTCATTCAATTCCACTTTAAAGCTATCAAAGCTACTTTGTAGTTATAAGCACTTCATGCTTGCCCTGTATTCTCCAAAAGTAAGAGAGTTCCATGTAAATGTCTGTGTGGGTGTGTATTACCACCACCAAGATGATACTGTGACACTTGTGTGTGAGAATAGGATGAGGGTGTGGGGTGCAAGCGGAAAGATGGGAGCAATCAGGGGCTACAAAGCTTCCATTAGAGTGGATGTCTTTGGGTCCCCAGGTATGGTCTACTACCACAAGTCCTAAAGCATTCCTGTTTCCTTTTCCCTATCCGCCTTGTGTAAATGTAAACAAAAAAAAAAAAATGGAATTTCTGCCCAAAGAGATGGGAGTTGTTGCTGGACTGCATTCATTTCAAGCCTCAGCATGCCCACCTCCTGAACCTCCTATGAAATTGCACAAAAATTAATTCTCAGCACTGCTGTGATATTATGTCATCCCCATTCCTCTACCAACATCAATCCAACAGCTCTGCCCTGACTTACTTTCTCCTTGGAACCAAGAAACAGCAAAAAACACCAACTGAGCATGTGAAAATATGATGACAGTGTGTGCCATGGTGGGAGCCCTTCCTCTCTTCCCCCCAAGCTCCACTGGCACCCCCAAGTCCAGGTGCTCCTGGGCTTCGGCACTCACTCCCCATAGATACTCTCACCACTGTAGGCCACATATAGAAAATAATCTTCCTCTTGTTCTCCTAGGACAGCTGGCCCATGGTGGCACAAGTAGGAGGGAGAGTGTTGTTGATGAATAAGGCGCCCTCAGGTCTCCTGTGGATCTGCTTCCAGATTCAGAAGTAGAACTGGCCAACAGCAAGGTAAGAGGGCACCAGGTACTTTCTCTTGCCCGGGTGAGCCCCTCTGGCTTTCAGAGCCTTATCCTGTCTGAATATTTCTTCTGGATCTTTTCTCCTTCCTTTTTCTGATACTCAAAAAGATGATCCTTCTTATAGTGGAATTTCGTGATGCACCATAGGATTTCTTTTTCTTTTTCTTTTTTCTTTCTTTCTTTTTTTCTTTGGTACCAGGGATTGAACTCAAGGGCACTCAACCACTGAGCCACATCCCCAACCCTATTTTGTATTTTATTTAGAGACAGGGTCTCACTGAGTTGCTTAGTGCCTCGTTTTTGCTGAGGCTGGCTTTGAACAGGAGCTCTTCCTGCCTCAGCCTCAGGAGTGGCTGGGATTACAGGTGTGGGCCACCCCTGCCTGGTGGACCACGGGATTTCTAAGATCCCAGGATGGGGTCTGCCTCCCTCACTGGTGATTGCATCTGTCATGTCTTGCTACCTCTACTGAGGTCAGTGTTATCCAAATCTCTCCACTAACTCGGCCCCTGTTGCAACACTATCTGGCCCAGTGTTTGTTAAGGGATCCCCTTCCAGTTTGATACTCTTATAAAAGAGGTTAAGGGAACATTCTAGGCCTTTTGGCCTACTGCTCTCAGCAAGGTGAGGAGACAGCAACAAGGCACCAGAGTAGAAGCCAAGACCAAACCTTCATCAGACACCAAATCTGCTGGTGCTTTGATCTTGGACTTCCAGACCTCCAGAACTGAGAGAAGTAAATTTCCCTTATTTATAAATTACCTACTTGAAGGTATGTTGTTAAAGCATCAGGAACAGACTGAGACACTCTTAAAACTCAGTTTATGGTACAGAGTACAAATCATGAAAATGCATTTGGAAGTCAGATTCAGACCTTGTCTGATCACATCATTCTCCTGGAGGTTTGGCTTACTCATCTGTTGTATGTCATGAGGTGTCTGTAAACTTACTTTGTTGTTAACTCTTATAGCTGGGAATTTTAAGTTTACTGTTATTTTCAATAATTCGGTTACAAGGATAACTATAGGCATTATGTGGACCAAAGGGTTACCTCATTTTTCTACAGCCTACAAAATATTTAAGAGAAAGCTTTACATTGAGAAACAAGACATAGGTTTCTAATCCTTTTCAGAATTATATGGCTCACTGGAAGCTAAAAATATCATGTCCTGAGTGAAATTATATGTTTATGAACCTATATATAAAACCACATATTCAGGAGAGAGTCAAATGCTCTTTTTCTCCAAATAATTTATTTCATTATTACTTGCAAGTATAAAAAAGTTGAGATATAAGATGGATACTGCACCAAACCTACATGTGTCATTAAAAATGTATTTTTATTTTACAAAAAATTATACAACCCTAATTATATATAAAGAATATTTTTAAAGCTCTATAAATATTAACTTACTTAATATTCATTTCTATAAGGTCAAATATTCCTAGTTATTTATGAGAAAACGGGCAGAAATCAAGTAATTCTTTCAAAGTCACACTATTAGCAAATTGTAGGGTTAAAATTCAGTCTAAGACACTTCACTCCAAAGTTTCTGTTCTTACCTACTACATTATGCTGCATCATTTAAAAAAATTATTTTAAAGTTTATTGACATCATCTAAACTGGAAACTGAACTCACTAGTGTCAAATAAGGTACTGGGGGTATTTGGGAGCCAACAAGCAAAAGTCAGAATGATTTCCCTAATCTCCTCTTGACTGCTGGAATTGTGTAAGTACTTAATCCTCTTCATGCTGAATATTAATCTTTAGCAAGTGGGTGTCTCCTGAAAATTCTGAGGGATAAACTAAAGTGGGTTTTACAGGCAAAAGCTATATTTTAATTGCACTCTCTGGATTAGAAGAAGAATGAATGAGTAGGTTTGGGGCTACAGTAGAGTCCCCTCCCAATAAGCTTCCCTTCCAGTAGGCTTTCTACAGCTTTTCCAAGGCTGTTTGAGCAGAAGATGCCTTCAAAACTATGAACATAAGGTTTCAATGGCTATTATTTAGAAGTGGCCCCTTGCATGGGACTATTGAAGGGACTTAAGTAGCTAAATAAGAGTTCTGTGTTTTCTTTGCAAATATTAGAACTATCTTTCCCTGTCATGTTTATCTGAAAGTTTAAGTTCACTGGAGTAAAACACAACAAGGTAATAAATGCCTGAACTGAAGCATAAAGGGGAATATTTCTCCTTGAGAAGGGACCTCCATCTTTGATATCTCAGCTAACATGGGTCTTTGCAACAGGATGGGTTCAGGAAGTTCAGGATCAATGCTGTTGCATCTTCAGCAGAAGACCGAAGACCTTCAATGTTATTTTATTTTTGGAGCAGGACACATACTAGGGATTGAACCCAGGGGCACTTCACCATTGATCCACATCCCTAGACCTTTTTATTTTGAGACTAGGTCTTGCTAAGTTGCTCAGGGCCTTGATAAGTTGCTGTGATTGGCTTTGAATTTGTGATCCTCCTGCCCCAGCCTCCTGAGCCTATTGTACCACCATGACCAGCTCAGTCTTTTTGAATAGGTGAATTTTAGTTCAACAAATGAGCCAATTCTGGTTACTCTTTGGAGGAATATGCATAACCATGCTTTCTATGCTTTCCTTTAGGTTATTCAGAAGAAAACAAGCTATATACAGCTCCATTGATAAAAAAGACAGACATGAAGTTTCAGAAAACTAGTCCCTTTTAAACCTCCAAATAAACAAAGCATCCCTTCTTTCTTCAGAACCAAGGGCATACTAGATCCAGAAAAACTTCATTAACTTAGAGCCATAACTGGGGTCAGCTTCTGTTGGACATGGGGAGAGACACAAGGGAGAGTTGCTAGGACTATTGTTATCCAGTGGGAAGAAGTAGAATGTCCAAAGAAAGGATGTAAGAATAGAGATATAAAGCATAGAACACTGTAGAGATGGAGAGATTTTGTTGAAAGATAAGATGTCCCATATGGGACACCATCCCAAGGCCTGCTGAGTCACTGTTATGTCTGATTTCTCCCCCAATCTCTCACTCTCCTTCTAAGGGTATGGATTAACTGGATGAAGTCACAATTTCCAGTCCTCATATTCCATATTAGACTGGGATACCTATTTTAACCTTTTAATATGAAAAGTGGTACAGAGATATTTGGTGTGGAAAAAAGTGAGGTGCTAGTAAGACATCTAAAAAAAGAAGGTTCTGACTGTTAGGTCAGTGGTGGCGACTTTGTGGTGACTTAGTGGCGACTTAGAACAAAGCAGCCCACGCGGGAAAAGAACATCAATCAGATGCCAGCGGAAATGCCTGTCAATCAGCAAGATCTCCTGACTAACGCCTGTCAATCAGCAGGACCTCCTGGCCAATCCTGGAGTTCAGCCAACTCCCCTGACCAACTCCAAGGGGGCAAGGGACCCTAAAAACACCTTTTCCTGTCCCAAGCCCTTCCCTTCCTGCTGTAAGCCCCATAAAAGTCCAGTCAGGTCAAGCTTCCACGCGGTTTCTCCTCAGACCCTTCTCCTGTCCACTCTGTGTGTCTGATGGAGTTCCGTCTGGGAGTGATATGTCAATAAAGCCCCATTTAGCGGCCCTTTTAAATCTGCCTCCTTTGGTCGTTGTCCACCTCTCCTGATCTGACACTGACTTGTAACATTTGCCAATTCTCTTGGTGTAAACCTTCGTTATTGCTGATTTCAAGGTACCAGGATGATATCACTGACTGCAGAATCCAGAGTCATCATCTTATGAGCAAATATCTAGCCATAGTAGACCACACCAATGGTTATTCAGAATAGATCCTCACCTGCTTTAGGTCAGCAGCCTGTTTAATTGTGTACTGAACCAAAATGTCTACAACTCAGAAGACGATACACACTTGAAGACTGTAGGCTATTATCCTTGACCTTTATTATTCTCCAGAAACTATGAAGGAGATGAATGAAATTCAGGTAATGGTCATTGAAATATAAGGTGTTTGTATGTTTCCAATTAGTGTAAGAGTAACATTACTCCCTATGTTCACACAGGCCAAGTAGTTTTCTTATCCTACCCAGGTGTTGAGATCGACCCAACCAGAAAAAAATGAGTCCAAGAGTAAGCAAGAGTACTTCATTTCTGGAAATGACTATAAGAGGCAGGGTTAGAGAATAGAGTCTTTATCTGTAATCAAGTAGCTTCCAAATAGGAAACTCCCTGAAATTAAGGGACAAGGGGAGAATTGGCACTTTGAAAATGGGAAGCGTGAACTGTAGGCACAATGAGTCCCAAGGGAGTTTAGATAGAGGAGATGTTGGGAGAGTGTCTTAAGACCAGATACCTATCCTGACATAAGCAGAAATAAACAAGAGCAGGGCTCCTGAACCTTCCTGTGGTTCTTGGTCCTACTAAGGGGTGATAACTGCAAAGTGAAACAGCAGAAGGAAGCGTTGCTTCAAAGAACGTCTTTGCCCAAGAAAGAAAGGAGAGGGAGAGACTGATTCCCCTATGTAAGTCGTTCATCAGGGAAGTCATTCTGTAGGCCAGGCATGCCTCACTAAAGACTGTCTGCAGGTGAAGGGGGAGAAAGATATCAGCCCCACACTGCTATGATGCCTCACCTATTTTTGCTTCAGTCTATGGTACTTAATCATTAAACTTTTGGCCCTGGGGGAATTTGGCTGCTCCCTGAGGGAAGAAGATCAGCCCAGGCCTACAGGGAAGGAGTGTCTCACTTTCCACCTCCCCAGGCATGAATCTCTGCTTCTTTGTGAATTTCATGAGACTGCTGAAAGGCAATATATAATTTGTCTCCATAAAGTTCAGAAATTATTCATACCAATTAATTAATTAGGACAATCCCACAGCTATTTGGTTCCCAAGGCTGAAAATTTGCTCTATATTTTATTTCCCATTCCAAATTATGTCCAGCCAGCATTTCAGAGGTGCTGCAATAAAAACAAATGAATAAAATGTCAACCACATAGATATACCCGGAATTTGATTATTAAAACTTCTCCCTTAATTCAATTCCCAAGATAAATTATAGTTCAAAGATTAATATGCTTGCTTGTTAAAGTCCATGATTCATGCCTTCTAATTTCATATTTTGCTCATCTCCAGTAAAGGGGTTATTATGGAGTCTGCAACGTCACCTGTAATGACCTCCTACAGAGTTCTCTGGAACAGGGTGTTGGAGAAGCTGCCAGCCCAGTTGGCCTCCCTCCCTCTGGTCTTGCAGCCTCATAGACTGATGCTAACTAAAGCCCATTATTCCTTGCCTTGAATTCCCACGTAACCTGTTCATACGCTTTTTCATATTTTGTGTCTTTGCTGCCCCTTCTTAGTTTCCAGTTCTTTCCTTCTTTATTAAACAAAAACAAACATGGATTTGGGATAGAGTTGAAATGCATAAATATACAATTGCTTTATCTTCAGCTTTGAGATAGTTACTGAATTCAGTGGAGTATTCTCCCAGTTACTCAGAAGGAGCTCACAAAGTAGACTTTTTATAGAGTGTCATATCTGTTAGTAAGTAAGGCTAAAACCTAAAAGATTCTCTTTCTTGGCTGTTAGAAAAGCACAGAACTCTATGATTCATCTTTGCTAGGATGGACTGATGTCAACTACCAAGAATTGCCTCCTTTTGCCTTCTGAGTATTTCTAAGCATTAAATATGTTAAGACCAAATAAAGTGGGAGGAGATGAATTTTTAAGCTGTGCTTCATGAAGAGAACTTTGGTGGCATTGTCCTCAGGGACTATGGCACATAATGAGACCCATTTGTTTTTCAAACATTGCTTCACGGAGAAGGGAAGTAGTTTTACTTAACCAAAACTATAATATCAATTTTTATGCTCCTCTAATCATTTCTACTAACATTGATAAATAATTTCTGACATTTAAAACGTACCTTTCAAATATCCCTTCTCATTTATTTATTTTTTGTTTTGTTTTTGTTTTTGTTTTAATTTTTATTGTTGGTTGTTCAAAACATTACATAGTTCTTGATATTTCATATTTCACACTTTGATTCAAGTGGGTTATGAAAAAACATAGTTTTGGAAATACCTATCCCTCCTGGCCCTATTGCAAGAAGGCTCACTTTTTAAATAATCGCTTTTACTATAAAAGTAGAACATGAATATTAAAGAAAATTTGGAAACTCAGAAATGTAGTAAGGAAAAAAAAATACACATCCAGTCCTGTAACCCAAGAAAAAACATTGTTAACATTTTAATGTTTTCATTTGTGAATTTTTCTATTTTTATGCCTATAAAGTATTCCTTGGATTGAAAATAGGTCAATTATCCACATTAAGCTAATCATTTAATGTTAATTCTAAATTGCAATTCCTTATTAGAATCCAATTCTAATATAAATCCCTACGGATTTCTTTTAGAAACTGATGTATTCACTCTAAATTCAACTACAAGTTTAACTGGATCAGACTATGTAAGAAGAAAATTTTGAAGCAGCTAAGAAAGAAGCAGTCTTGTAAAATACATTGAAATTAAAGACGCATGCACTCTTGGATCTAACAATCCAGTAGGGGAAACTTTCCATACAGTGCAGCACTTGTTTGCAAAGATGCATGTCAAAGGGTGTTCCGGAGGGGTCTGTGTCAGTTTGTTATCCAGCTGCAGGTGCAGAGAGTAGAATTCATGAGAGTGCTCAGTTCCTGACACATTCACTGCCATCATCCATGAATGGAAGGGCCGCCTCTTCCTTGGTTTTGCTTGGGACCAATTCTTGTTCTCTGTTTGACTCCTAATCCTCATTCCCTTTTCCTCCCTTACCCTCCAATCATGCACCACATTATAAATATCCATTCCTTTAGGAATAACCCCCAAATTGCTTTAAACTCCTTTAAAAAAAAATCACGTAGTTGTAGATGGAAACAATACCTTTATTTTATTTATTTTTATGTGGTGCTCAGGATGGAACCCAATGCCTCACATGTGCTAGGCAAGTGCTCTACTACTGAGCCATAACCCCAACCCCTTAAATTCTATTTTATCTCAAACAATGAAACAATGAGCATCCCCATAAACTTTCCTCTATGGCCCTCTGTAAAAATCTAGATTGGACACAGGATAATACAAATATAAATCTATGTATTCTTATCTTCACAAAGTTCTTCTGAATTGTTTTCTATATTATTTGTATCACTTTTTACAACCACTTCTGGCCCAGGAGGTTAATTTCCTCTAATTCTCAGCAATAGTTGATATTCATTTTTGTTCATGTAATGGGGATAATGTAGTAGTTCACAATGGTCACAAGTCTTATGCATTTCAGTAGTTGTGGCCATTTGATTTTTCACTTCTAAGATTTGGTCCACTTTTTATTCTTGGTGCCCTGACTTTTTCCTAATTAGTTAGAAGAAATCCCTTAAATGTTATAGATTTCAATCTCTTGTCAGTCTGAGATTGGACATAATATCTTCCTCTTTTTCTGTTTATTAATGTTATCTACAGTGTTTTTTGCTTAATAGAGATCTCATTTATGATGTAATCAAGTCTTAATTTTTCATATCATGATTTTTATTTTTTGAGGTTTTCTTGAGGAATATCCAACGTGACCTGAAATCATAAAGGTGATCTCTTACACTTTTTTCCTATTGTCTTCTGTTTGACAATTAGTACTTATAATCCACTAGAATCCATCTTCATATTTTACATGATACCTGGTTCTTCATACAATTAATTTCTATTAATAATCTGCGCTCTTTCCCATTGGTGCGGCACTATCTTACCCCTAATTTTAAAAGTTGACCTGACCGGCATACATTTCATCCAACAATGACAGACTCCTCCTCATTCTTTCAGGTATATGTAATACATTAAGAAAAAATGAACATATTTCTGGGCATAACTAAATGTAAAAAAAAAAAACCTTTAAAATGATTGGCATTATCCATTGTAAATTCTTTGATCATAATGATATCAAATTAAAATTTTAAATATAGAAATTAAATAATATACTTCCTAATAAATCTATATGTCATAGATGTTATCATAGTAGAGATTAGAAAAATATAGAACTGAATTATAATAAACAAGTGGAATGCAGGAAATGTATACCATAAATATACGTATACATACATATTATATATTTATATGAAAGCTGAAAAATCAATTACCTAAGCTTCCATCTCAAAATATAATTACATAAGCTTTCATGTCAATGAACTAAAAGAAACAATAAAATAAAAACAGCAAATCAAAGCCACTGAGAATAGAGGAAATGAGAAAGAGAAGAAATTAGTGAAATGTAAAACAAGAACACAAGGTGGAAAAACAAGTCTAACCCCAGTTATTTAAAATTTATTTATTAATCATAATAAGTTTTAAACAAAAAAAATTTTAAGTCCATTATGATTAATAAATTATACACTCGAAAATTTCTTAAAAACTCTAATCATGAAAAATTCAAAAAATACTAATTACCAATATTAATGATGCAAAAGGGGATGTTACTACAGATTCTGTACACAAGAGGCAAATATATAACTTTGCACCAACAAATATACTTCATAATATATTAACAGTTATTTTAAAATCACAAAATAGAAACACAAAAAATAGGAATAAAGAAATAAAGATAGAAATTACAAAATGTAATCCATTTATTAATCATGTTTCCAAAAAAGAAAGTAAGCCAAGTAAGCATGACTTTACTACTGGTCATACGAATATGTTAAAAAGAGATAACACAAATCTTATGCAGGCTTCCAGATAATAGGGAAAAATTTCAAGTACCTGTTATAAGATGTTTTAAAACTTTGATTTTAAAACTTCTCAAATGGACAGTATTAGAAGAGAAAAATATAATCTCTTTCATGAATATGCATGCACAAATTCTTAGGAAAACATTATTGCTTAGCACTAATTTATTTTGTATTTACATAGAATTATGGCCAAATGATATTTATTCCAGAAATGTCATGCTGGTTTAATAGTTGAAAATCAAGGTAATTCTACACATTAACAGATTTTTTTTTAATTATATGGTCATTTCAATGGATGCAGTAAGAGTATTTGTTGAAACTTAACATTAAATTATAATAAAAATCTCTAAACAAATAGAAGATAAATTCTTTATTTAATCAAGATTATCTGCCAAAACATACAGAATGCTACACATAATCATGAAATAGTGATAATTTTGCCTTGAAATTGGGCAAAGAGAGAAGAATATCACTCTTAACACTGTACAGTAGTTTCTACTTAAGGCATTAAGAAGAAAAAAGAAATAGATGGTGGACGTGAGAAATGGCACCAGTATTGTCCTCCTGTTAGAAATCAGAGCTACATGCACCTTCTATTGTGGGGTGTCCCTCAACAACTCTTCCCTTTTTCCCAATGTTTAGACCATTTGGGAAGGTTACCGGGAAGGATAGGCACATTGCCAACAATTGGTGATTTAGAATAAAGACAGGGTTTTGTGCCCAGGAAAGTTGAGTACTTATAGTAATTGGCTTCAACCTCTCTGCAGCCATTTGACCAAGAGTGAACATTTGGTCAGTCTCTTTCCTGAGAAAGTTCTGGAGGAAGGTAAAAAGAGACCTCCAGCATTCCCTGCAGTGGAAGGTCGAAGAATCACCTTCCGTAGAGAAGTTTGTCCCTGGTAAATAAGTCTTGGGGATACTCAAGTAGTCCTGATCATGGACAGGATTTATTCAACCCAGAGAACAGAGCAAGGGAACCTGAGCCACTGCACCGGTGGGTGTCCTTCAGTCTCTCTTATGTTGTCCCTTCATACCTCAATTTAGGGTTACAGCTATGAGACTGCTGTGCTTGAGAGAACTATGCAGAGTCATTCTTCTAGAAGTTCCATTATTTTCTACAAAATAGTCCTTTCTCCTTCTCCTTCTCCTTCTTCTTCAATTGTAGTACTGGGAATTGAATCCCATACTGGGAATTAAACTCTGCTACTGAGCTACATCCCCAGCACCCCACCTCTGACCATTTTTTTGTTTTTATTGGAGACAGGTTCTTGCTCAGCTGTCCAGGCTGGGTTGGAACTTGTGCTCCTCCTGCCTCAGTCTTCCAAGTAGCTGGGATGACAGGTGCGTGCCACTGCATCCAGCTATATCAAATAGTTCTTGAATAGGCTGAAATCCCTCTGGATTTAGAAATGTACAAAAATACCACATTATTATCTTTTCTATATGTGCTTTAATAGTCTAGGTAGTCAGAGTGGAAAAAATAAATATTTCTATTATTTTTACAATGGGAAAATAAATATTCAGTGTCGAAGTTTATAGAAAATTTTAATATGGTAAAAATCATTCTATTCACTTACCTTCTCATAGAGGAAAAAAATAGATTTTCAATGAAACTTTAAAAAAATCATTCTTTATTCTCAGTAAGAGAAAATGCAAAAATCCATTAGGAATTTATGCTCCTCTTTATATGAAATGTTTCTGCAGACAATACTATATGAAGAAAGCTTCATATAAAAGAGAATTGAAAATTATCCTAATAAATATTCAGTTAGCAAAATACCCCAATCGTCAGATCCGTATTTCCTTTATTTACTTGCAATAAAAACTGAAACAGTAGCTGAATGAAAGTATAGATCAAAATGAATTGTTTTGAAAAATTATAGAGACACTTTCTATCATAGAGGTCACATTCATAAAATGAACATGATCAAAACATGTTTTCTGTACTCAGTCTGACAATTTATCTTATGTCCTTTTCTTTGAGAATAAGAGTTTTTAATATAAAAAGCCCAAGATTTTAATTGTCCTTGTTTTTGTTCTGGCCAATATTTTTATTAATGACTGAAATGTGGATAGTAATGGTATGTGAAGCTAATAATCTTAGCCAAAGGTGTGAAGAGGATTAAGTTATCTGCCCTAGCTAGAGAAATACAAATTAATACAGAGAGTAAAACCAGGGTCCCAAATTGCCTGCTATATTGGATAGGAGCCTTTGCCTAACCACCTTCCATGTGCTTATTGGTTTGCAGTTTCAGTGGAAATCAGCAATGCTTTGTGACTTCTAAGACAGTTGATGTAATCTTAGTCTAACATGACATGGAGGGCAAGTAAAGTCATAGTCCTAATATGTACTGAGTCCATCAGAGTTTAGCTACATGACACAGTTCAGTTCTAGATCCAACTCAGAAAGGAGGGAGCCATAAGAATTGGAGCAAATTCAGAGGAGACAACTGAGATGGATAGACCCCAAAGTATAGTCACACAGGGACCAGGTGAAGAGACATAGAAGACTCACAGAAGGCATGATAGGTGTTTTCACATCCTTAAAGTGCTGCCATGCTGTGATAGGACTAGACTGACTCCATTGCAGAGAAAAACTGGCTGCACATCTGCACAGGGAAGATCTGTGAAAGAATAGTCTGCCTATTGCCTCATCATTGAGGCATTCAAATAGACAAGCATATGTTAGGGATGTTTGGGGGCATGAAACATCTTTAGATGTTTAGAAATAGAAGGGCCAAGATGGGCGCAGTGGCACACACCTGTAATCCCAGAGGCTCTGGAGGCTGAGGCAGGAGGTTGGCAAGTTCAAAGCCAGCTTAGCAATTTAGCAAGGTCCTGTCTCAATCCCCTGTCCAAAAGATAAAAAAAAAAAATAGTGAGGCTAGATTGTTTTAGATTAGAGAATTGACCTGAACAATCTCTGCAATGCCCTCCACACCAAATTTCTACAAGGCTGTGCAAACCAGGTTTCCCTATGGTGTCCTCTCAACTTGTCACTCTGTCATCCCTTTCTCTGTGTATTGCCCACTTCACTGATCCCAGACAGAGCCCTTTGACTTCTTCTTCTTCTTTTTTTTTTTCTTTTTATATACATCCCTTATAGTACCATCTTGCCTCACAATGTATTTCTCTTTTTCTTTGTATTCGTTCCTCATCTGACTGTGAGTTCTGACATCATTGGGACAGGCTTTGGCTTCCTATCAACTACATGCCCTTTACCCAAAAGCTTTTTGTCAGATGAGTTCATGCATCTCTGTAAATACTTATATAAGCAACCTTGAGAAAAATAAAAGAATCTGTTGTAGTAAAAAGGAGTTGGTGAGAAATGTCAAATACTTGGTATTCAAAAATTAAGGGAATAAGCCAAAGCTTAAATGCTCCATTATATAACCAAATGACATTGTACTTGTGCAACGATTTCTACTGAACTCGAAAATATCCTTTACACATTGAGGAAACTAATGTCACTCGGAACACTGCTTAGGTTGAAAAATTAGAAATCAGGAAATCAGAAAAACAGAATAGGAACTTGTTAGAGTCTTGCTGGAGCCTCTGCAGTCTCATTATGGCGAATTTGGTATACTGGCACAAGCCCAATGCCAACAATTGTCAGTTTTCCAAAATCACTAAATAGAAAATCCTATCTAGACATTCCCTGGATTTGCAGCTTCTTGGTGGGGATTCTACTTAGGTGTACCTGAAACCCAGAATTAACTTGCAAATTTTTGATCTTTAATCTGCAGGGAGAAGTTGTGGATGGTTCAGACTCTTCCATTGTTAGGTAAGCTGAGGCTACAGATGCAGCCCAGGGAGCTGTCAATCTTGCTCCTCACACTTACCATGTCGGGGCAATGCAAAAGTACACATACTAAGAACAGATTTCTGAGACCAATATATTTGAGACTGTCGAAAAGAAACTTATTAGGAAAGGTCGTTGAGATGGCTGGCAGAACTAGAATATGCTTTGATGTCATTAATTAAAATTAACTTTAATTTTTAAATAACTTACCTGTGTTACCATTTATCCATGCACTTGCAGTTTTAAAAAATGAGTTGCATTTGCTGCCTAAGAGGCTCAGTCAAGATAGGATATGTAGAGATGGTTGCAACTCCAATTATATTAGCTGTCAGGCTAGCTCTTTGTCTCCCACTCAAAGTTCAACTACTAACAATGGAGTGATCTTTGATCTGTGTTACAATCTCTAATTGCTGATGAATTAAAATATTTGCATACTTCAGTACTAGAGCACCAATTATCCCCCTCTAAATTCATCACAGCACTCCACTGTGTCTACACTAGGTGCAGGATTGCAGGGGTTCTGGATTCTGAAACTAAAATCTCCTAAGAAAAGGTTTCTTTAGTTATGGAAGCATCCTCACATCAGAGCCATTTGTTCTCAACATCAAAGGCCAAGACTTTAATCCAGGAATATGTGAGAGAATGATGAACAGGAACTCAGTTAGAGAGACACATCCCCAGAGCAGAAAAACTGAGGATCTCTCCTTCTCCTCTTCTTCCTCTTTCTTTTCTGCTTCTCCCTCCTCCTCCTCCTCCTCCTCCTCCTCCTCCTCCTCCTCCTCCTCCTCCTCCTCCTCCTCCTTTCCTCTCCTCTTCCTTCTCTCTGTTCCTCCTTCTCTCTCTCTCCCCTCTGTCTCAAGGAAGGAGAGAAGGCCTAAATAGTTGCATGAGATTCTTACAGAGAAATTCAATTAATGCAAAAAGGACAATTACCTTTTTTTCCCCACAAACATCATTGAAAACTGAAGGATGAGACTATTATTTACACACACTATCTAACCCAAGATACCACTCCCTGCCAAATTGGGCAATTGAATCTCCCTGGATCACTTGTTTATGTTTCAGTTAGAGGCAGAATCCTACAGCAGTAAAAGCAAAGGCTTTGACAAGGGACCCACATGGTTCAGGTTATGGCCATGCTGTCTGCCCCCTCTATAGTCTCAAGCCTCAGTTTTCTCACCTATGAGCTAATAGTGTTATTTCAAAGGATTTTAAAAAATACATCCTGCATAGAAAATGATTATTAATAAGCACTAACCTCAGGGCAGTTGATAAATAATAACTATTAACAAAAGTAATAATAATGGGAAACCATGTAGTCTGAAGTCAAAACTGTCTATGTAAAAAGTCTTGGCTTTTGTTCTTTTATGTGACATTGAAGAAGTTATTTGCCTTTCCATGCCTCAGTTTCCACATTTGTAAAATAGAGATAAAATGGTACCTACTTTCCAGGGTTCCTATGGATAATAAATGGTATAATCACAAAATGCTTATAATATGGCCTTTATAAATATCATCTGTTAGTTTGTTACTAGCCAGTTGATGAGTGTAATAAAGAAAAAACTTTAGGTAAATTAAATTCCACAGAGCATAATTTAATAAGGAACAATTTGCAAATCTAGGCTGGCCCTAGAACCAAAATAGATTCAGAAAGACTCAAAGCTGCCACTTGGCTGGGTAACATTTATAGACAGAAAAAAGGAAGTGATGTATAGAACATGGAAGTCAGGAAAAGAGACAGCTATAATTGTTCAAGTGTGGTGTATGCCTTAATTGAACCTGATTTGAACAGTTGCATGTCTGTGATTGAAGTTTTGGCTGCTGTGACTGACAGGAGCAGCTATTTGTTGCAAAGGTGAATCCCCAAGTTAGGTTCTCAGTTTGTCTATGTATTGAAATAGGTTGCAGTTTGCTATGTGAGGACTGGAGTATGTGAGTAGAGAGGATTTCTTAGGCCAAAGTTAGTTTGGTTGTAAGATTCATTTCAGTCCAACAATCCCCTATGGCCCTAAGTAGAAAGAATTAGCACAAGTTGTTCTCACTCAGAATGACTTACAGTTGGATTGTAAAATGAAGATCAGCTGTTAAATGGTGAATACCTTAAGAGTAGTGATGTTTCATTCATCACTATTTCCCCAGGGGACACTTGTGGTTGACTGCAAAGTTAGCGTTCAATCAATCAGTTCATCTAAATAAAGTAAAGAAAGTAAATTCATACAACATTTCAACATGTCATGTTCTCACCATCTTTTAATTCCCCCCTCACTAGTCTGAATGGTTCTTCAAGGCAAGAATGGTGGTGCTGCTTTTTAAAAACGCCTGTATCACCAAAATAGCCAGGTACACAGTAGGTGATTAGTAATCATTTGTGGAATAAATAAAAGAATGAATTTTCAAAATGTTTTATTTTGAATATTAGATTTTTTAAAACTCTTTTTTAGTTGTAAGTGGATCTTTTAATTAATTAATTAATTAATTTATATGCAGTGCTGAGGCTCGAACCCAGGGCTTCACACCTGCTAGGCAAGTGCTCTACCACTGAGCCACAACTCCAGCCCCCCAAACATAAGTTTTTTATTAGCATCGAGAGTAAATCAGTATTTTCATATTAGGTAAATAGTATCACTTAATTAAAATGGGCAGCATCTTGCATGTGGAATGTTTAGCTGCCACAGTAAATCAGCTGTGTCTAGAGACTCTAATCCTTGCTCCTCAGGCAGATTGTACCACTGGATAACCCAGCTTGCTTTTAAAATATTCATTCTCAGACTCTATCTCAATCTACTGAATTAGTCTCTAAAAATGAGATTAAATAGCTATTTTGTTAACCTTTCTTCAAATATCCCCAAGATTAATATGAAAGTAGGATTAAGAACCTACCTGTACTTATAAATTACTAGCCCTGTAATATTTACCATTTTTAAAAATTTCTGTAAGTCTCAATACCTCATAAAAATGAAGATAACTATTATATCTACCTCCTAAGGTTGAACAATAATTAAATTAAATAATCCCATAAGAAGTTTTGAACATGGTACCTAAAATATTAAAAGCCTTGTTATCATTTTATTAGCAACATCATTTTAACTATTGGCATATAGGCCATACCACTACCTGTGAGGCACTACTGCCATACCTTAGCCCAATATCCTAACTGCAGAGTCTTTTTCTGTATTTAAATACTTGAAACTGGACCAACTTGCTACTTCTAACTAAACTTTTCAAGTAAAGAACAGCAAATTATAAAATTCCAACCACCCTTTCTTTTATTCATCTCTGATATCCAGGCCCAGATTTCTCCCCAGTTCTTTCTCTTTTTTTAATTAATCTATTTTAATTAGGTATATATGACAACAGAATTCATTTTTTGATTCATTGTACACAAAATGCAGCACAACTTTACATTTCTATGGTTGTATACAATGTAGCATCACACCACATGTGCAATCATACATGTACCTAGGGTAATGATGTCGGTCTCATTCTATCATCTTTCCTGTCCCCCGTTAATTCTAAGTTACATTATTTGAGCCTCACTTAGGCTTGAGGTCACTGCTTTCAGAGGAAAGAAAAATTACTGTAGGATAAAACTTCCTACATATTATTCCTCCAAAATTGTGAAAAAAATGTGTATTATTCAGATTTGTATCTCTGTGACTGGAATACCTGACAACAACTTAGAGGAGGAAAGTGTACTTCAGGCTCTAAGTTTCTGAGATTCATTCACTGTCAATCATTCACTTTGGCCCTGAGCTGAGGCACAGCATCGTGGTGGAATGGCATGGTAGAGGAAAACTGGTCAGCTCCTGGCATTCAGGGAGGGGAGAAAGTGAGGGAGAGCCAGGGACAAAATATAATCTCTAAGGTTATGCCCCCAGTGACCTATTTCTTCTAGTCATGGCTCCACCCGCCTACAGTTACCACCCAGTAATCCATTCAAATTATTAATCCATCAAATGGGTCGATTCACTGATTGGGTTACAGCTTTTATAATCTAATCATTTCACCTCTAAATATTCCTACATTTTATTCCTGATTTGGGGGAACATCTCATATCCAAACCCTAACAGTGTGCCTTGACAAAACCCACTGTGTAGGAGATGGTTTTGATTGATAATTTGGACCTATTCATTTCCTGATGTTATCACTCTAAATGTCCTCATGACTCTAGTAGACCTCTGCAGCTTCCATTTCCATGGCACTGAAGGGGCCAAATGAGTATATTTTATGTGAATCATAGCATGCACAAACTCTGTAAGATAAGTTCAAAAACCGATCTACACATTAGAATCAGGGAGAACAGGTGAATATTTATAAGGAAAAATAAATGTTTAAGGTAGAAAAAGAAGAAAACCAAAGAATTCCTGTGCTGTTTTCCTCAAGGATGCTCATTTTCCCAAACATAAACATCTGTTTATCTTATAAATATTTACCTGTTTTCCCTATAACTAATGAACAAATTGGATTTTGAACTTATCCTTGAAAGATATAAGAATCCCAGGGCTAAGAGTACAGAGATGGAAGTAAAACAGAAACAACATTCTGGAGTTGAGAACATGTCAACAGAATGTCTACCCATTTCATCTTCCCAATGACACCGAGAGGGAGTACTATCATCCCAGTAGTACAGATGAGGAAATGGAGACAGATGAAGGAGAGACTTCACCAATGTACAGAACCATTGGGTGGCAGAATCCCATGAGACTCAATGCATGGGTTGCTTCATTTCATGGTTCGTCTCCTTCTATTACGATGTTTTGTGTAGCAGAGAGAAGCAGCCCACAGCCATCAAAACCATTTTAACTAAAACAGAATATTGTAATTCATGTGTAAGAAAATCTCCAAAAACAATTTTCAAGGCTCTGAGGGAAGTGTTTGCTGTGTGAGATGTGACCCTGGGCTGCCTAAGGAGATGCATAGTTGTGACAGAACAGGGTTTTCTTCATTTAGAGGTCATGAACAAAATGATTTGGGCCTTTGGAGGTGAAAGAAATTGGCGATGGGGTAGGAATGATTTTTTTCATGTTTTAATTTTTATAAGATTCCTTTTAAAAAATTATTAAGGAAAAAAAAGGTGATTCTCATGATAAATATCACAGAGCAATCCTATTTTATCAGATAAGGAAGACTAACTTTTTACTCTATCATAAGAAGAATAAAGCTCTATAAAAATGTTTTGGTTAACATGTATTAACTGTATATACTAATAGGTTCAATGTGATATTCCAAAACATTCACACTGTGCACGCCAATCAAATTCAGCCTTCCTTTATCCACCTTCCCTTCTCCCCTTCCCCACCTCTAGTATTCACTAGTCTACATTCAGGTCAGCTTTTTAAATAGAAGTTCCACATATAAGAGAGAATGTGTGGGACTTGTCTTTCCATGTCTGGCTTATTTTACTTAAAATATTGTTCTCCAATCCCATCCATTTTGTTCCAAATGATAGGATTTACTTATTCTTTGTGTCTGAATGATTTTCTATTATGTATATAGACAACATTTTCTTTATCCATTTGAACACTGATGGACATCTAGGTTGATTGAATATCTTAGCTATTGTGAATAGTGCTGCAATAAACATGGACATTCAGGTTTCTCTTTGGCATACTGATTTCATTTCTTTTTGATATATACCCAAAAGTGAGGTAGCTGGATCATATGATAGATCTATTTTTAGCTTTTTGGGGAGACTCTATACTGTTCTTCATACTGGTTGTGCTAATTTATTTTCTCACCAGAGTGTGTAAGAATTGCTTTGTTTCCACATTTTCACCAACATTTCTCATTTTTTTTTTTTTGTTTTTGAATAATGGTTATTCTAACTGGAATGAGATGGTGTCTCATTATAGTTTTGATATGCCTTTCCCTGATGGCTATGATTTTGAGCACCTTAGTATGTATTTCCTTTTTTGAGAAGTGTCTCTTCAGATCATTTTTAATTAAATCCCTTGTTTTTAAGGTTTTGAGTTTCTTATATATCTAGATATTAATTTTTTGTCAGATGAATAGTTGGCAAATATTTTTTCCCATTCTCTAGATTGTTTCTTCATTCTGTTGATTGCCTTTGGACTATTATTAAGTAAAACAAGGCTTACTTGAACTCAAGCAACAGTGATGCTGTGATACCATGACAGTAGAACTGATAACCAAGGCAAGTACCAAGTAACCTACAGATGGATAATTTATACAGGATGGATACACTGGACAAAGAGATGATTCATGTCCAGGCAGGACAGAACAAGACGGAGTAATATTTAATCACTCAATTTGTGCTGAAGCTTTTTTGTTTGATGTAATCCCATTTGTCTATTTTTGCTTTTGTTTCCTGTGCTTTCATATTCATATCCCAAAAAGTATTTCCTATGCCAATATTTCAAAGTGTTCTCCCTATGTTTTCCTCTGGTATAGATTTATAGTTTCAGGTCTTATATTTAAGTCTTTGACCCATTTTATGTTGATTTTTGTGCAAGGTGAGAAATAAGGGTCAAGGTTCAATATTCTGCATGTGAATATCCTGTTTTCTCAGCGCTATTGATTATAAAGACTGTCCTTTCCACAATATGTTTTTGTTACCTTTATCAAGAATGCTTGGCTGGGGCTGAGGCTGTAGCTCAGTGGTAGAGTGCTTGCCTAGCACATGTGAGGCGCTGAGTTCAATCCTCAGCACCACATAAAAATAAATAAATAAAACAAAGGTATTGTTTCCATCTACAACTAAAATAAATGAATAAATATATAAAGAGAACACTTGGCCTTAGTTGCTTTGCTTATTCCTGTGATCTCTATTCTATTCCACTGGTCTATGTGTCTGTTTTTATGCCAGGATCATGCCATTTGGGTTACTATGGCTCTGTAGTTCATCTTACAATCAGGTATTGTGATGCCTCTGGCTTTGTTCCTTTTGTTCAAGGTTACTTTGACTGTTCAGAGGCTTTTGTGCTTCCCTGTAAATGTTAAGATTGCTTATACAAATAAAGGTTTTCTTCAAAGCATTTTATATTTTCCTATCCATTCCTCAAAATCTTACCATGTGCTGACAGGAAAACCTCCCTTAGAAAGCTCAGTGGCTCCCTCTCTTAGCAAAGGCCCAGTGAGAAGGGTATTAAAAAGATGATATTCAGGGAGATCTGTACCCAGAGGGACAGGTTTTGAGTCATTATTCACAGACTTGCTGTGATATCCTCTGAATTATCTCTGTGCTTTGGTTTCTTAAAACTGACTTATGTCTCGCAGAATTCTTATGGGAAAAAAAGAAAAAAAGGGAACACAAGGATAAATGAATCCCTCTGCAAAATCTTACTAGTTTTAAGTGATGACTTTGTACCCAGCACTAAGCTTAGGACTTCACATACATTGTCTCCTTTAATCCTCAAGACAAGTATTATTATCCCTTTCATCAGAAAGAGGCACTGGGGCCTACAGTGTCAGTTAGCTTGCCTAGGGCCATGCAGATCCTTAGAGGTACAGCCTATTTTCCCTGACCTTTGACCTGCATGCTTGCTCAATTTAAGAACTTTAAAGTCAAGATGTTTATGTTCAAATCTCCCTCAATGGCCAGAATCTGACCTTTGGTAAATTTCTTAACTTCTTGGTGCCCCAGTATTTTCATCTCAAAGCTGGAGACTACTAATAGACAGGACTTAAAGCACAGGGCTCTCAGGAGGATGAAATGAGTTACTATATTTCAGGTACTTAGATCTGAGATTCCCATCCAGTGTGCCAATGTGCCCCAGGGCACTGCAGTTAACTCACAGAGAATTGTGGCACATCTAAATTTTTCCGGAGAAAATGTGCTGATACCTGACATTTGTCAGTCCTTGAGTGAACTACTAGCTTTATCATTAAGAGTACTGAATTTGTTTTTGTTTTTGTTTTGTTTTGTTGGTGGTATATATTCACCAAGCTAGGTTGTCAGCTATTGCTGTGACCAAAGGCAACTACCACCCAAGAGCCACTAAGGAGCAGGATGTGAGAGTGGTGATTCCCAATGTAATTCAGAGGCTCCAGAAGTTGTACTATACCCAACAAGCAAAAAACCCATAGTAAGTATTATATTTCTTAAGAATGAAAAAAGGTATTAATTTTTATTTCAGTTTATATGTATTTTATTTTTTTTCAAAAAGCTACTAAGTTGTCAGGACATAAATACTGCACACTAAGTAATTGAGATGCTGCTAGTTGGTAAATGGGTATCATGGGTGGGCTTTTTTTTTTTTTTTTGTAGCCTAGATAGCCATAAAAAAAACATACTATCACTATAGATGCTATGAAATGAGAACGTTTGGAAATTCTGTCTTAGAACCATTCTTGGTTGCAGAGTCATGCTGTATGTGTTAGCCATTATTATCAACCTTCAAGTTGTACTTGACCTTTTATTAAGTTCTACAAATTCCAAATGATTAATTTAGTTGATGTTTGTAGATGCAAACTGCCTAAACAGGTTGGGAAAGAAAGAAAGACCAAAGTTTACAGCGAACACTGGCTTGTGACTTGTCACAGATCACTCAGACAGATCACACAGATCACTTGAACTTCCAGAGAGAAAGTGCACTGTTCTATGAGACATCTAGTTCCTCAGGATAAAATGACAGCAAACAAGAAAAAAATTGTTACAACAGTCAATGTTCTGCTTCTTGACCTCAAAAGAGAATCCAGTCTCTTCCATTTTCCTTTGCTTCCTTCCTTCATTAATTCACTTGAAAATATGTTATTTAATGATTTTAATGAGAAAGTCAGTCTGCTGATTCAGAAGATAAGCAGCTGGATTTTATTTTCTTCTCTGACTAAGTGGGAAGGCTCAAAATAAGATTCATGCTTGTCATTCTAGGATTCAACTCCCCATCTGTTACCTACATGTCTGGAAGATTCTGTGGAGATAGGTGCCTTCTGCTACTTTTAGGATCATGGCAGGTTCTTCAGAAACCTGACCTGGAGTAGGGGTCAAAAGGATTTAGTCAGAAGCCATAGTTCTGTTATTATTAAGAGGCAAGGGGGAGGAGAGGTGGGGGGGGAGAGAGAAAGAGAGAGAATATCTCAATTTGATGCTTTGATACAGGTAACTGTGCCACTGGAGGCAGAACCTTTTTTGCAAACTGAAGAAACTGTTTTGAGGAGTTTGTGTTTAGTGGCTCACTTGTTTGTATTATTTCTTATTTTTCTCCCTAAAATATTTATGGCACTGATTTACCTTTCATATTTTTATAGCATCCCACAGGGCCATCCTAAGGGCCTGATTATGCCAGCTGCAAGTCATTATGCTATTTTGGCTAATTAAGGGGTTTCACAAAAGGTGCTCTGGGAAGATGACCTTCAAACATTTCAGTTTCAAGTCTGTAAGCCTCTGCATCCATCCCCCAATCCCGTCCTAGGTCCTTGTAAAGTTCACACCCTGACACACAGGCCTGAGCCTCCCCTTGCCTCCTATGACCTCATCACCCAGTCCCTTACTCCTGATTCTGCTTCACTCACTGGTGCTGTTACTTCCTGGTTATGAATGTGTTTCCTATCATCAGTCAAAGATAATTCTAGACTCTCCATTAGATTAAGCTCCTCTTGGATTTTGAGCCAATTTCCATAGCATTATTTGTTATCACTATTATTAGTATAACCTCTTTTTTATTAGTCCCACCTTTGCAGCCTTATTTTCTGGTTAATAATATGGGGATAATTGTATTTACTTTTTAGAATTGTTGCAAGAATTAAACGACATGCTGGATGTAAAGCTGTGAGTCCAACCTAATGGGCACATGGTTAATGCAGCCCTTATTATTATGAGTAGAGCCACCACTAGTCAGGGAGAATAAAGATAAGTGGAACTTAGAGCCTGGGATGGTTAGAAAGACCTTCAAAGATGCTCCTTCTCTGTTACCTATATCCTATGAATATGTTATGACACATTGCAAAAGTGATTTTGCAGGTATAATCACCATTATAGACCTTAAAATAGGGAGATTATCTGAATTCTCAGATGGGCCCAGTCCAGATACAACCCTTAAAAGCAGAGAGAATCCTCTAGCTAGAGTCTGGAGTTGCAGCAGAAGGGGAAGTAAGACAGATCTGAAGGTGAGAGGGACTCAATATGCACCTCTGGCAAAGCCACCTGGGAAGTGCGAGAAGGAATGAGGACAGCCTCCAGGAACAAAGCTCTGCCCCAGATGACAGCCAGTAAGGGGTCCTCACTTCTACAATGACAAGAAGCTGATTCAACTAACAACTTGGAGCAGATTCACCCCAGAGGCTCCAGACAGGGATGCAGTCCACCCAACACCCAGATTCAGCCTTGCACTAAAAGCTAAGACCCCACTGAGCCATTCCGTGCCAAATCACTGACCCACACAACCATGAGATAATGCATTAATGTTGTTTTAAGCTGCTAAATTTATGGTAATTTGTTACCATAGCAATAAAAACCAGTACAGAGCCTGTATCCTGTATTAGGTCTGTGTAGGAAAATGAGTTTCAAGAAAATGCAGAATCCAAGCCATCATCATCAAGTATTGCCTCTCAAAGGCCTTGGTTGGAGAAGGCAGCATGGCAATACAGCCATCAAAGGAAATAGTCACTGACAGTGACACAGGCTTAAAGGGCTGAGGGACTCAGAAGATGACTCACCTTTAACAGTGCCGATAGCTGCAGTCAGAACTGTGAAGCCTGGCCCAGGGATGAAGCACAGAGAAAGTGGGAAAGGCAGCCAGCGTGCCAGCTGGTGGGGCTAGGTCCAAGGCTGGTATATCCAGTGTATGGGGAGAAGCATGTTACTACTAAGCATGTTAAAGTCAAATTAGTATGGAGTAATATGTCATGTCCATAGTGATACAGTAGTCCTCTTAACCCAAGACCCCCAGTGGATGCCTGAAGCTATAGATAGGACTGAACCAATATGTATATGTTTTAACCTATATGTATATACATACGATAAAATTTAATTTGTAAATTAGATATAGTGAGAGATTACCCATAACTATTAATAGCAGAACAATTGTAGAAATATAATAAAAGTTATATGAATGTAGTCTCTCTCTCTCTAAATATCTCTTACCTTTTACCTTAAAGAAATCACTTTACAACTTCTCTTCAGCCTATCTAAATTGCCACTTGAAAGATTCTCCAGCATCACCACTCCTGGGCTATTGGACTATTTTTAAGTAAAACAAGGCTTATACTTGAACACAAGCAACTGTGATACTGTGATACCATGACAGTAGAATTGCTAACCAAAGCATCTACCAAGTAACCTACAGGTGGGTAATTTACACAGGATAGATATACTGGACAAAGGAATGATTCATGTCCAGGCAGGACAGAACAAGATGGAGTATTATTTCATCACTCAATTTGTAAAACAATGAAATTTAGAACTTATGAATTTTTTACCTCTGGAATTTTCCATTTAATATTTTCAGACCACTGTTAACCACTGGTGATGGCAACCATTTCAAGTGAAACTGCAAATGTGGCAATAACCATATGGACAAAAAGGTAAGTTTTTTTTTTTTTTTCCTCCTGCACAGATTTGGGAGACATCTCATTTAGCACTGTCAAATAAGTGACCTCCCTACTGGCCAGTCCTTACTTAAAGGGATAAAACACAACTTCTCCTCACGGAGACTTGGGAAACTTGAGTACATTCACATCTTTCAACATTAGAACCAACCAGTGTCCAACAAAGTTTACTGTTTAACCTTCGCCCTAGAATGTAATGTGTGACATAGCCATCTCCTGCTGTCTCTGCACCTACACCTCTCCTCACAGTGCAAGAGCATCAAAAATGTAATATTCTTATTTTCTTTTATAATAAACAACATTACCAGTACCTGCTAGAAAAAAAAATAAACACCTCTATTATATGGCTCCTATCAATCACAATTCTGCAGGTAGGTGTTGGGAGATGTCAAAACATGGCTCCCTTTCTCTTGTATATTGTTTTCTGTCTGCAATATTCTTTCTCCCTTGTCTAACTCACTCCTAATCATCACTCAGAATTTAACTCAAAGCATTTCCTCTTGACAGCCTTTTCTTACAACACCCCCATTCACTCATTCCAGAGACATTGCAGGCCTTATTCAAAGTGACCCAAGTATTAGAGATATAAAAGTGAATAAAAATGAAAAGTTGTCTGTCTTTATGAAGTTTACAGTCTCTTGGATATGAATCAAACCCTGACCAAATAATTTACATGCAATTACAGGCTGGGATAAAGCTGCTTTGCCAGGGTGATGATGTATCAATAGTGTATTAAAGAAACGATTTTGTGGGTTTTTTTTCCCTGTACCTGACTTTTTTAAAGAAAAAAAAATATAATTTTCCATCTTCCCCAGAAACATACCTCTGACTTTATGTTTATGAGCCAGTGGTTTAGGGGTTTCTGCCCTTGAGGTGGAGCTACCAAGTGTGGATAAGGACTTGTTTTCCATTCTGAAAAGTCTACAGTAACACTGTATGACAGAAGTATAATATGAATTAAATGTGTTTTCTTAAACTTTCTAATAGTCACATTAAACAAAAAGAAGTACAATTAATTTTGATAACTCATTTTACTCAACCCAGTATCCAAGCTATTATTTTGACATGTGTTATGGTTTGGATCTGGAATGTCCCCCAAAGCTCATGTGTTGGAAGCATAATCCTCAATGAAGCAAGGTTCAGAGGTAGGGCTTTTAGGCAATGATTTGATCGTGAGGACTCTGACCTCATTAGTGGATTAATCCTTTTGATGGATTAAACCATTGGTAGCTGAATGGACTAGTAGGGGGTGGGACCAAGTTGGAGGAAGCAAGTCTCTGGGGGTATGCCCTGCAGAGGTTTCTCTTCTTCCAGATCTTCCCTTCTCTCTGAGCATCTTTCTTCCACCATATCTTTCCCATGATGCTCTGTCTCATCTTAGACCCAGAGAAATGGATTCAGCTGCCTATGCACTGAGATTCTGAAAATAAGACCCAAAGTAAACTTCTCCCCCTGTAAGTTGTCCTCATTGGGTACTTTGGTCATAGCAATGAAAAACTGACCAACACAACACATAATTATATATGAAATTATGAATGAGGTTTTTTACATTATTTTTTCATATCAAGTTTTCAAAACCTATTTTACAACCACAACACATCTTCATTTGAACTGATCACATCCCAAAGTTACTCTTCCTATAGTAGGAAGATTTTCATTGAGTTAGCTGTGTGATAATTCTGGAGTAGACACTAATATCCAAGGATTTGTTATCCTGACAAAGACCCTCATGATCAAACCTTCAGGTCATAGAGAGGCCTGTCTCTAGTCCATTGCTGGGCCAGTAGTGGATGGAGGGCAATCCTTAACCACAGTAGCATTTAACCGAATGTTCCAAATTGGCAATACAGTCCAAGCAAACCCTTCCCCCATTTTCTAGAGTAAATAATTTCCTATTTGTGGTAAATGGGTACTTTGAATTGTAGTATTTTATTTTCTTTAGAAAGTTCTAGTAGTCAAATGCAAAGTATTTGAATGTCTATATTGTCTATGGAAAATAATTAGAAAAAAAATTCTTTTTTATATATATTTTTTAGTTTTACATGGGCACATAGCCTTATTTATTTATTGTTATGTGGTGTTGAGGATCAAACCTAGTGCCTCACATGTGCTAGGCAAATGCTCTACCACTGAGCCACAACCGCATCCCTAGGAAATACTTCTTAAACCTACATACAACCTTTTGACTCAGCAATCCCACTGCAAGGAATACTGTGAGAATAAACTTCCAAAAATCTGAAAAAGCATATGTATTTGGTTATGAATTGTGGCATTTTATGAACGGTAAAATTTCACCCACAAAGGACTACAGTCCTCCCACACAGAGGACTAGGACACATCTATTAAGTAGATGGACAATCTCTGTGAACCAACACAGATGGTTTCTAGGATACACTTTAGAGTGAAAAAAAAATACAGAACAGTATATATTACATGCTATCTTTTGTTTAAAAACAAAGGATAATTAACATATTAATGTTTTTTGGGAAAAGAACTAAACTTACATGTTTATATGTGCTGAATTAACCATTAAAAAATTGTTCCTTTTGTGGTAACCTGATAATACTTTTTCTTATAGTTCTGCCCTTCAAACCATGAGAATGCTTAGCAAGTATTCAAAATAACATTAAATCAAAAGAAAAAAGCAAATTATGAAACTTGACACAAGAACAAATGAACTTAACTATATATGATTAATAACATATATATAACTATATATGATTAATAACAAAACATCCCATGAAAATAATTAATTCAAGTAGCTAATGAATAAGAACTCTGATAGTACAGTTTTAGTCTGATATAGATACTGTTATAGTTTGAATGTTGAATGTCCCCCAAAGGTGTTAAAGGCTTGGTCCCCAGAGTGGTGATACTGAAAGATATTGGAATCATTGGGTGGTAGGGCCTTATAGAAATTCCTAGGTCATTGGGGGTGTGCACACAAAAAATATTGTGGGAACTCGGTTTCTTCGTTTTCCTTTTCTGATTCCTGGCTGATGAGGTGAATGGATTCGCTCTGCCTCACACTCCTGTCATGATGTACTGCCTCACACAGACCCCAAGCAACAGGACCAATTGATCATAGACTAAAACTTCCAAAACTATGAGCCAAATACGTCTTTTCATTTTATAAGTTATTTATCTCTGGTATTTAATTATAGTAATAGAAAACTGGCTAACACACTCTAAGAACAAAATGGACTGCCAAGAAAGTTTAAATTTCACTCAGATAATTAAGTTTTTACTCAGATAATCAAGCTAAACTCAGGTTTATCATTGTTAGTTAAAGTAGTAGTAAAATTTTGAACTATTATAAGTATATTATAGATTAAAGAAACAAGCAAATATATTAATGTTGTTAGGGAACAAGATTTAAATATAAAAGAAAAACATGAAAATTTTTAAGATAAAACTTTATAATAGAAATATAAATTGGCCCTTAAAATTATTATTTTTCTACTTCTGACATCAACAGAACCTAGAAGCACCTTATCGATATTGATACCACTTGCCCAACCCCCCAAATAAAAAGTGATAGAAAAAAAATGCAAGCTCTACTATAGAGAACATTTCATTTACTGGGTAGTAAATGAAAAGGGGATGTTAGAATTATGAAATCTCTATTTGCAACCCTCATTGCAATGATTGATTTAGACAAGCTTCATCAATGAATGCTAAAACCATAAGGAGAAGTGGGAGGGACCTGAAGGATATCATATCATGCCAAAGTATCACATGAATGCTTTTCTACCAACTGAAAATGGTGAAATTTACTATTACAATAGAGAAATCTGATGGCCACCATCTTCAAATAATTATAGTTAATACAAATAGTGCAATAAGCTAATATTTGGGGCCCCGGTGTAATTCACTGTGATGTACTTAGCATCAGCCATGAGGTAGTCTTACCCACATTATTCAACCCAATCTAATCAAGCTTCTAGACCCAATTTCCAATTTATAGGAAGCAGAGTGATAGAGGAATAAATAACACCACAACCAAAAAAAAAAAAAAAAGAGAGAGAGAGAGACAAATCCAGAATTCAGATCACTCTGAACTGGACTCATAAAATCATGACAATGTCATAGGAAAAGAAGTGTGGAAACTTTAGATTTAAAAAAGATTTCTAGCCCCAACAATAATATTTACTGGCATTAAATGGTATCTGCTTGAACTCAACATCATTGACTCTGGCATAAGCAGAGCAAAAGGAGCTAAAAAGTGAAGAAGTCCAGTGAACAAAGAGTGGGTGAAAGTCAAATTCATGAGTGATCCTGAGAAGTAAGCAGCGTATGTGTGTGGAATGGTAAGTGTCTTAGCACTTACTCCAGTGTGCTCCCAGTACCACTTAGGAAAGGAATAAAAATACCTGCTTACATCTATACACATGGGAAGGGAGCCAAGCAGGGACAGCTCTGTAGCCTGCAAATGTCTCCCACTTTAACACTTCCCTATGCTTCACAGGCAACCTAGCCCCTTTCCTCACAGAAAAAGACACCCATAGCATGAATATTGCCTTTTCCCTTTGTCTGGAACAACATAATTGAACAAATATCTAAAAACAGCTGGCTGTATTCATCTCAGTCCCCAACACATAAACAAAATAGACAAACCATCTCATCACAAGAATGAATAAGTACAGAAAAAGCTACAAATCTATGAAAACATTCAATAGTTCTCAACAAAGATACCATTCTGAGAAAACACTACATGCTTTCCACAAAAAAAAGAAAGAAAGAAAGTCAAGGGAAAAATACATTAACGATTTCTGTTTATAATTTGTTTATAATTTTCAAAGATATTTAAGAGAAACTTCTATCTATGAGCAGTTAATAATCTGTAAGGTACAATTAGCTATGGATGATTGACATAAATAGGTTGAAAATATAATAGAGGCTATGGATGATGAAATTTCTTTTTAAATGAGAATTTGTTAATTGGATGAAAGAATTAAGGAATTTTCCCAGAACAAAAGGATAAATCATGATGAATGTGGTAAATATATTCAAAAGAGACATAGATGAGGAGGTAATTCTATGACGATGGCAAGTAAGAAGTAACAGGAATCTCTTCCCCCACAATGACACAATATACTGGCAGGATCTATGTGATGCAGACTGTTGAACTCTGGAGTCTTTTGAAGTCTTGCAACTTCCAGAGAAACAGAGGGACTGTGAACCATGATTGGTTTTTATCAATTTTAGCTCTTTGTATAGTAGCAACCACCCATTCCCCATACTAAGCCCCATAGCAGACAGCTGAGCAAATGTTCTTTGAGCAGTTTGCATAAAGCTTGCAGGAGCCAAGTGGGAAATAAGGACCCTGTTCTTTAAATACCAGGATTCTGTGCTGTGACTGCAGATTTTGGCTTTTGATTACAGAAGTACAGTGAAAACCGTGGATGTGGATGGCCATTTTAATTGCATCTCCCCCATTATTGCAGATTTTCTCCCACTTCTGCTTAAAGTAACTTGCAGAGGAATTAAAGGGTCAGTGTCCCTTTCCTTTTTTCTCCCTCTCATTTTCTCTTTTGCCCATCCTGGAAGCCAGGCATTAAAAATTAAGATATTTTAAAAACATCAGCACATGTGGGGAAAATTAGAAAGCGATCATGTATGCCCAGGAAAAACTCAGAAAGAACCTTAGAAGACCTTAAATTGGCTAATCTGTGACACAGAGATTGCCTACAACAATCAAAAATTAAAATAACAATAAAAAAGCAATAATAAACTACAACAAACAACACAAAAGAGGGAGAATATGATTTATGGAATTACCAAAGTATTAAATTCAACAAAAAAAGTATACAAAGAAACATGAAAAGTTGGAATATTCATGGGGAAAATAAATAAATAAACAAACAGAAAAGAGTGCTGCAAAAGACCTTGTGGCATATTGACTAGATGAAGATTTTAAAGTAACTGTCTTCATGAAGTTAGAAGAACTAAAGGAAGATGTAAAGAAAGTCAAGAAAACAATCATTGCATGATGAAATGAAGATATTTGTAAGGAGGTACAAAGCTTAAGAAGTAATCTAAAATTCTGGAACTGAAAGGTACAGAAACTAAAATTTAAAAAAAATCAATTTCACTGAGTGATTCAAAATCCAAAGAAAGAATTGACAAATTTGAAGAAAGGACAAAGGAAATCATTGAGTTTAGGGGAAAAAATAGAGTAAAGATAAAATAAAAATGAGCAAAGTATAAGTGACCTTAAAGACATCACCAAGAGGACCAATATACGCAATGTCGAAGTCCCAGAAGAGAAAAAGAAGGAGGTAGAGAATATTTGAAGAAATAATGACTGAAAACTTCTAAAATTTGATGAAAGACATAAATATAACACCCAAGAAGCTCAACAAACTCCAAGTAAGATGAACTCAAAGATACTCATGCCATAACACATTAAATCAAATTTTTAAAAGATAAGGAACAAATCTCCAAAGCATAAGGGAGGAGTGACTATTGATATACAAAGCATACTCAGAAGGACTATCAACATATTTTGCTTTAGAAACTTTGGTGGCCAGAGTGCAAGGCTGTATATTCCTACAATGTTAAAAAGAGAAAACTTTTAACCAAGAGTTCTATATCCAAAATAATTGTCCTTCAAAAAATGAGGACATTTCTTGATATATCAAAAGCTGAGATGATTTGTTACAATTAAACCTACCCTGAAAAAAATGATCATGGAAATTTTGCAAGCAAGAATGAAAGGATGATGGACAGCAAAGCCATCCAAAGATGCACAGGTCTCAATAAAGGTAAATACAATGGCAATGATAAGTCACAAATTTTTGTTGTTGTTAAGACAGATTTATTTCACTGGAAGAGCAAGTTATAATGCAAACATGGTTCCTTTTTCCTCAATGAAAAAGCAGAATAGCCTTTACAAAGATTGTGCAGTTTTGCTAGATAACTTTGAAGCTCATTAAGAGTTTTGATAATTGCAGATGTGTAACAAGTAACACCAATACTACAAGAGTAAAAGAAAAATGGCAGTAGCATTTTAGCAATTAGTCATAGATAACTCACACAGACCCATGGATTGTAAGGAATCTGAGTTCCTGAAATTAACACTTTTATATCTTCTGAAGAGAAACCACAAATAGTTAAAAAAAATCTAATGTGTATGTGCAGTACTTCATAGAATTGGAACCATTAAGTTAAACATCAAAACTCTTGAAGGTGGGGGTGGTGTTGTAAAGGTATAGAGTATTTTTTTAATGTTATTGAAGTTAAACTTACATAAATTCAAAATAAAATCTAATAACAGTGGTGTGTTAAATGTAATCTCCATAGTAACCACTAACAACAAAAGACTCTAAATAAAAGTGAATGCAAATGGAATTTAAACATTTAACTACAAAAATATCAACTCACCACAAAATGCAATAATACAGAAAATGAAGGGGAAAAAATCAATAGTTCATAAAGAACTCAAATAGCAAAATGAGAGAAGTCCTTTCAATAATAATTACTTCAAATATTAGGGGATTAAATTCCCTGGCCAAAAGACAAAAATTGTAGAATAGATTAAAATACTTGATGCAACTGTATGCACTTTGGATGAGACTAACATTACATATAAAGATTCAAATAGATTGAAAGTGAAAGGATTTAAAATAATATTTCAAGCAAATAATAACCAAATTATTTTTGGTTATACTAATATGACAAAATAGATTTTAATTTAAAATTATTTGAAGAGATGAGCAGGGCAATATATGGTAATAAAACACTAAATAATGGATGAAAATATAATAATTTTGAACATTTACACACCTAATAGCAGACTATCAAACTATACAAATCAAAAACAATACTCTCAATAACAGGCATACCAAGTAAGATAAGTCAGAAGATAAGAAAGAGAGGACATAAAAATACAATAAACCAACTATATCAAACTGACCTACACTTAACACTATCCCAAAACTAAACCATGCATTCTTTTCAAATGCACATGGGACATTTCACAGGACATGCTATATAGTAGGCCACAAACTAAAATGTCAGTAGATTAAAAAATATAAGTATCATACAAAGTATCTCCTCCAAACATAACAGGATGAAGTTAGAAATAATTAATAGTACTAAAATTAGAAAGTTCACAAATTTGTGGATATTAAGCAACACACTCTTAAGCCACTATGAGTCAAAGAAGAAATCACAAGGGAAATCCAAAAATACTTAGAAATGATTGGAAAGGAAAAGAAAATGTATCAAAATGTAGGGGACAGCAAAAAAAACAGCACCAAAGGGGAAATTTGTTCCCAATCAATCATGGAAAAGAAGAACAAAATCAGAGGACTTACTCTTCCTGATGTCAAGACTTACTCCACACCTAAAATGATCAACATAGTACAACACTGGCACACAGACAGACAGATAGGCAATCCACAAAAGGAGAGAAAATATTCAGAAATCATGTATTGATAAGACATAGATATTCAGAATATAAAGAGAATTCCTAAAACCCAACAACAACAAATTGAATTCAAAACTGGATAAAGGATTTGAATAGACACAGCTCCAAAGAAAATATTCAAATGGGGGATAAGCACATGGAAAGAAGCTGAATATCACTAGTCATTAGGGAAGTATAAATCAAAATCACAATGAGATACCACCTCATACTCATCAGAATGGCTACCACTACCAAACAGAACAGAAAATAGCAAACAAAACAGAAAGTAGCAAACATTGGTGAGGATGTAGAGAAAACCTTGCGTACTGTTGTTGGGAATATAAAAAACATAGTTGCTGTGGAAAACAATGGCAATTCCTCACAAAATTAAAACTAAAATTAACATGTGATCCAGCAATTCCACCTCTGTATATATGCCCAAAGGAACTTAAAAAAGCCTTGAAGAGGCTTGTACAGTGTTAGTGTTAGAGTAACACAGTTTTTTTTTTCTTTCCAGATTTATTTAAGAATTTTCCTAAAACTAAAATTAACATGTGATCCAGCAATTCCACCTCTGTATACATGCCCAAAGGAACTGAATAAAGCCTTGAAGAGATATTTGTACAACCCTGTTCGCATAGCTAAAGTATGGAAGAAACTCACAGGTGAATGGACGATAAGTTGAACAAAATAAAATTCATCTGTACAATGAAATACTATTCAGCATTTTAAGAAATCAAGGAATTCTGATATATACCACAGCAGAAATGAACCTTGAGGACACCATGCTAAGTGGAAGAGGCTAGCAACAAACAAATACTGCTTGATTCCACTTATATGAGGTACAGTAGTCAAGAATCATAAAGACAGGAAGCAAAATGGTGATTGCCAAGGGTGGAGGGGGCCAGAGTGGGGAGTTCTTCTTTAATGCGTACAAAATTTCAGTTTTCCAAGATGAGGAAAATAATGGAAACAGATAGTGGAGATGGTTCACATTAATATCAACAGACATTTAAAAATGACCACAATGGTAAATTTTATATTGCATCTTTTTTCACCCAATAAAATGGAAATGAGACACTGATAAAAAGGACCAGATTTCATTCATCGGAAATAATAATTGAGGAAGAAACATATAAAGGAGAAAGAAGTAAATAACCAAAGAAACTACAGAAAATTATTGAGGTATAAAGAAGCTTTCATCTTCAGATGAAAAAGGCTTACTCAGTATTAGCTGAAATGATGTAGCGAACCACTAGTCAAACAATGAAAATCCTGTTTGCAAGGGATCCTGGGAAATCTGCTTTGCAAGGTAGCCTCCAGAGTCAATGAGTAGAGCAGAGGAAGGGCGGGGAATGGATCATACAGCAGTTGGACAAATTGGCACCATGGCTGTGTAAGTTTTGTTCCATAAATAAAGGTCATAAACATGCTGTTTATGCATGTTCATTATTAGGAAATCTATCAATGTATCATATACATAGATCAAAGAACAATATCTATAAAGAAAGGATGCTGAAATTACACTTGAAAATTAGTAATGAAAAGAGTAAAACAACCATAGTTGAGTTAGATAACAGTCAATCTGACACACATTAAAAGTGATAAAAATCATTTGCTGCATGATTGAATTATTCAACATTGAATTATTCAACTGGATATTTTGGCCAAAAGATCTTTGCCTCTAACAAAAAGTGAACGAAGACAGGAAAGAAAAAACATAATCAAGAGCTATAAATAATAGAAAAGAGGAGAAAAAATTACCATTATATTCATATGCTGTCATTTTAGGCCTAAGACCTTCCCAAAACCCAACTAAGTAACTTTTAGAACTTGTACATGAATCCAGTAAGCTGCTAACTAAAAATAAGCAGTGTAAAAAGTTAATATACTAACAACCTCTGAATAAAATTAATTTATTATAATATCTAAAATATTAAATACCAAGGAATAAATTTAACAGAAAGATAATATAAAATATTCTTCTTGAAATACCTAACTAGAAAACCTAACTATATGGGAGAAACAAGATGTCCTTGGATAGAAAGTCTCCATGTGTTATGGACAGCATGTTTATGTCCCTTCAAAATTCCAATATTGAAGCCCTAACATTCAATGTGGCAGTATGTGGAATTAGGAATTAATTAAGGTTAAACCAGGTTGTATGAGTAGAGCCCTGATTCAATAGAATCAGTGCCCTTATAAGAAGAAATACTATGGAACTCAATCTGTCTCTGTTTCTCTCTCTCCCTCTCCCACCCTCCCTCCATCTTTCTTTCCTTTCCTCTCTCCTTCTCTCTATGAGCATGAACTAAGGAATAGTCACTTGAGGACTGTGTCATCCTCAAAATAAATTATCCCCGAATACCCCTTTCTGTCCTGAAATATCTAGCCACATCAAGGGATCAATGAGAGCAAGTCTGGGCTGGAATGTCCCAATGCATATTATCTTTAAGGGTAGTGACTTTTCTTGTGTACACTGGGAACAAGAACAAGCTAATGTTTGTAGAATGTTGTTTTTACCTGTTCTTCAGGACAGTTTCTCCTTGGATTCTGGTCATAAAAGCAAAATAATGCTGACGATGACACTGTTTCTGTAGCCTAACATACCCCTCTCTTAGTGGCAACTAGCACAGAACTGAGGACACTGTGGAAAGGATACATGTCACTTGTCCAGCAGGCTACCACTGGACAAAATGCCATGAAAGATGGACAGGGTATTTTCAGGTTATTTCCAATGCACCTGCCCTATATGCATTTCTGGCACAGCTGGGCAGTGGACATAACTAAATATAGAAAGAAAGTGGCCATATATATTATTTGGGGTTGGGGTGCCAGGGATTGAACTCAGAAGCACTGGACCACTGAGTCACATTCCCCAGCCCTATTTTGTATTTTATTTAGAGACAGGGTCTCACTGAGTTGCTTAGAGCCTCACCATTGCTGAGACTGCCTTTGAATTTGCAATCCTCCTGCTTCGGCCTCCTGAGCCTCTGGGGTTACAGGCACATACCACCTTGCCCAGCCAAAAGTGACTATATATAAGTCAGAAGCCAAATTTTCCCACACCTTGATGATGGATTTTAACTCTCCAGACTGTGAAGAGTAAATGTTTATCTGGGTGCAGTAGTGCACAACTGTAATCCCAGCAGTTTGGGAAACTAAAGCAGGAGGGTTACAAAATCAAAAAACATCCTCAGCAACTTAGCAAGACCCTGTATCAAAATTAAAAAAAAAAAAAATGGGGAATATAGCTCAGTAGTTAAACTCCCCTGGTTCAATTCCTTATATCAATCAATCAATCAATGTTTAAACCACTTACCCAGTCTGTGGCATTTTGTCATAGCAGCCTAAACAGACTAATACACCACACAATAATGTTGTTTATTGTTCTACCATTAGCCTATAAAATCGCCATTATTTCAACCATGACGTCAATGAATTATTTTTAAAAACTTAATTTTGGAAGGAAAATTTTTATATAAATCTGGAAAGAAAAAAACTGTGTTACTCTAACACTAACACTGCACAAGTCACAGTTACACTAGAAGAAAGGCTGGCACATCATACTCAGAATCTTAGTTATTATCATCACCATCTTCACTTCCATTAAATATTCGTAAAAATGTTAGTTATTGTCATCATCATCCATTTCTCACTTTTGGTAGATATATCAAATGTTTTAACTTTACTGAGGGAAGTAGGAGAAAAATTGGTTTAAACAAAGAAGGCAAGGATGTGCCTAAAGTCAGGGTAATTTCATCTTTAGAAAACTACCATTAGGATATATTTAGGCTAAAGGCTGAAGACATTTACTGTAAATTGTTTATAATGGCATGAAATGGAAATAGTCTAAGAATTGGATAATGAAGCAATATTAAATATCTATAAAATAGAAAATATTTTAGCCACAGAGCCATTGTCAGGGTGTCAGGGTCACAGAAGAAGGAGATGATGAACAGGATGATGGGCCATGAAGTTGAGCAACACAAGAATCCGCTGACACTCTGAGCCTGGGCAGGGGAGGGAGGAAGCAGTGGTACCAGAAACAGAAGCTGAGCCTTCCTGTGGAATCTAGAGTCCCATTAGAAAGCTGAACAAAGTCCTAGTGCAACAGGGGACCACAGAAGAAAGGGTTGTCCTGGTGTTGCTGAGGCCAGTGGAGAGACTCAGTTGCTGCCAGCATTAACATTCAATATTTCATATTCAATATTCAAATTCAAAGCAGAGAGAAAGGCAGAGAAACATCCTGCCTTATCCTTTCCAGTGTTCCACCAATTTTTCCTATTAGTGGATCTACCAGGAAATTAAAGGCAAGGAAATTCAGGAAATGAAATTCACTGCGATTCAGAAGACACCGAGAAAATGTGGGGAATGAATTTGAAAGGAGACAGGCAATAAACTGACATACTTTATGTAGTACTTATTGATGGAGAAAATATATTCATGATATATTTTAAGGAAGGAAACAGGTTTTATATATACTGTTTACATAGACACATACCCACCTATATACATGCACAAACATGTAGAAAAAATGTCTAGAGAATATCAGCCAGAATATTAATGTTAACATTGTTTGGATAATAGCATTGTTTGTTTTTCTGTATCTTGTACTTTTTTCTAAAATAAATATATATCATGAGTAACTTAAAACATTAAAGGGATACTTATGTTTCTGTGTTTAAGAAACAGGTTAAGTACATTATTGGCTCCTTGAATGTAGGATATAAAGATGAGTTATCTTTATCATGGTCAGAGCCTTTATTCTAGGGAAAAGAGAATTTAAACTTTTCTGCAAATATGAAACATACAATGGCATCCATTGGTGTGAACCATGAGACAAAATGTTCCTTTTAATTTTACTTCTGCTTGCCCTTTTCTAACTCCTTGCATAACTAAAATAAAAATGTGTATTAAATCTGCTTCATTTTTATCTCTTTCAATATTATATTATGAATCATGCCCTCTAACAACTCCTTTCCTTTATTATCATGTTCACCCCTATAATTCAGACAGCTCTATTTTGTGATTTTCATATTCAATATCATTTATTTAATAACAAGTTTTCTCTATCCTTTCACCTTGAATTTTGCATTTTTCCCCTCAAAACATTATTCAGAATATTTGAGTGGTTGTAGAAGACAGACCTTGTTTGGGGACAATGGGTCAGATGTGAACTTGTAAGGAGAAACTGGAAAACCCTGTTTCCCATTGTCATCCTTATTCTCAACTTGGCTCATTCCGTAGCTGGTCAGGACACAGAGATGACACCAATTATTTTCACACGGAAAACTGAATGTGAACAATAGTTCAACAGGTATTGGAGAACTGAGAATGGAAACACAGGACACTGAGGCTTTACAGAGTTTGTAAATATAGAAAGCAACAACTACCTCTAGGGTTAGGAGGATAAGGAGAAGGAGAAGGAATTAGGATGATTAAAATTGAGTCAGTTAGGCCAGGGTGCCAAGGAACTGGGATGGAGGCCTCTGAGCAGAAAGCACTCCCTGCCTTTATGATGCCACAGTTTCAGGGCTTGTAAGGAGGCATTCTGGAACTACACTCAGGCCTCTGAGTAGGGGACCTTAGCCAGCCTGGCCAGTGCTACTATGCCTAAAAGGATACCTTGAGGCTAGTTCTAAAGGCAAACTGGATGGCTACTGCTACAAAACTTATTGCCATTGTCATGATGAAGGACCGCGATTGTGGTATGGCTGAGATGAACAAGAAACACACAAGAAAACAAGTCCCTTCTCCCTCTTCTGTCAGGCATTAGGATCCTCCCTATGAAGAGGGGAGACTACAAGGAATCACTGATCAAACAAAAACAAGTTTGGGTTAGTCCTAGCCCTGAAGTCAAAAACTGAATATAAGAGGTGGTTTGAAGCTGAGACGATTAGCCAAAGTCTCCTGCCACACAGAACTGTTAAGAGTGTCCGAAAATACTAGAACTCTGTGCTCACATCTGAGTTTAAGGAAGCCTGGACACCAAAGGAGAGTATAGATTTGGGGTTCTTTATACTAATTAAGATAGCAGGGCAGAGAATCACCATCCCACATCTTAAGTCAGTGCTGAAGAAATATAAGCTAGATCAAACAAAAACAGGTTTGGGTTAGTCCTTGCTCTGAGGTCAAAAACAATTATCATATCCATTTAGCTTACTAACTATGCAGCTGAATCTGCAGTAATTTTTACCTCATTTCCTGATGTTCATCCCCATTGAAGTAGATAATGAATTTGGATTTCTGGAGTTTGACCCTGAGAATTCTCCCTTAGGTATAAAGTATGTGTGTTTTATATGTTCACCCACTGACCTTCTAAATGTCATTCCCCTCCAACGATAAGTGGCATGCAATCATACAACTTTGTATCGCCCAGTCCCATAAGACCTGTGTTGGCCTTGGAGAGCCCTCTCCACCCATCTGCTCCACCATTCCCAACTCATTCAACAAGTGCTTATTTAGAACCCTCTGCGTTGCATATTATTCTAAATGCTGGAGACATAGCAGTGAACAAAACAGTCTTTGCGCTGATGGAGTTTGCATTCCAGTGGGAGGAAAGGAGAGGCAGCCAGGGCAGCCAGGGGCAGACAAGGCGCAAGCTAATACATCACAAAAGGTCATGGAATAATGAGTCCTGTAGAGAATAACAGAGCAGTGTGAGCAGAGAGTGATGGGTGGAGGGATGAGACAGTGATTGGGGAAGGACTTTGAAAAGTGACGCTTGAACAAATATAAGAATGGCACAAGTCCCAAGAACAGCTCTGAGGAAAGGCATTCCAGGTGAAGAGAACAGCAAGTGAAGAGGTTCTGAAGCAAGAACACCTCTTGATTTACATGTTGGACAAAAGTAAATCAAAAACACCAGCAACACTGGGGAGAAGTCAGTTTGGGGGTCCCATAGAAGGTGAGATCCAAGAGCCAGCAGATCACATTGGGCCATCTGAACCTTAGTCAGAACCTACTCAAAGTGAAAATGAGAAGCTACATGAGGAGGATGAGCAGGGGGAGAGAAAAATCGATTTAAATTTCTAAAAAAAAATTTAAAAATCATCCTAGTTACTGTGTGGGTAATAATTCATAGACTCTGAGAACAAATCAATTAGAAGAGACATCATCATATCACTGAGAAATAAGAAACACTTCTAATGAAAAGCCACAAAAAACTTTCTTGTGACTCAGGAATTTTTTTTTACTAGGTAAAAGAACTCTTGGATTTATTAAGATACAGAAGTTCAGTATCTAGTATTCTTGTGCATATATAAAAGAAAAATATATATGAAATTTTTTGGCTAAAGAATTCCTAAGTCTTCTCCATATCAAGAGTCCAGCTTTCCCAAAATACTTTTTGATTCAAAGTCATCAAGGAAACCAGGCTATTCGCTCATTTCACTCATTCATTCAGTCAGTCAGTCAGGCAGTCAGTCAACAAATACAACCAGGATCCAGTATGTGGTGGAAATATGACAGATTGGATCTCATCTCACTAAACTTGCAGTCCAATGGACCACACAGAGCAAGAAAGAGAAGGGTGAGAAACAGAGAAGAGAAGGTAGCAATTCTGTGAACATTCTGTCAACACAGGGCCTTGTTCATTATGTCAACTTTAATGCCAGTCAAAACTGGCTTGAATCTTGACTCCCTGTTTACCATTTACATGTCCTTGAATGCATTATTTAATCTCTCTGGTCATTGATTTCCTCCTAATAATATCCACCTCCTAGAGTTGTTTGGATTAAAATAAAGTACTGCCTATAAAGATCTTAGCAGAATATTGGCTCTGACTGTAGAATTTGTAGTTATTTATTGAGTGCATATATGTTTTTGTATTTTAAAATGTCTGATATAGCTTGCAAATGAACTCACATACCCATGATAGCCCTGACTTTTCTTGAGCCAAGTTGTAAGGGTTAATTTTTTTCTTTCAGTAACCCTTGTGGGGGGTCTTTTAAATAAATGTGTAACATTATAATAATATGACAAATTTATCTTCTCATAATTATTCTCTTAGTTAACATCCTTTTCCCTCTCTCCTAACTCAAAGGATTCAGAAAGTAGCATTTGCTTCCACTTGTGTAAAAGAATTGTTATTATTATTTACCATTCTTTCTATTTGGCAAAGTAAAATTTGAAGGATTGAAAGCAAAGTGATTGGAACACCAGCTCAAGGGCACTGAAGGACACTGTCAATCACTGCAAACATCTGAACAGTTTGAAGGAAGTATTGAGCTAGCCCCATCCAGGATCCCCATTGTTGACACAGTTCTCCTGTGAGTCACTATTAAAAAATAATAATAATAATAATAATAAATAAAATAAACAGTTCTCAGTCAATCATGGAGTTTCATGTCAAAGGCCCCTCAGCCCTGAGGCCAGGAAGACAGTGAGGTGCACAGTAACACACATGATGACCCTGTTACTACAATCTTCATACCATCAGAACCGAGATTCCCTGTGTCTTCCTCCTGCCCATATACTTAAAGTTCTGATTAGACCCAGTTGTCATTTCTTATGCAATCAAATAAACATACAGCTTAAATGGTTTCTATCTTTTAAATCCTGAAATGATAAATTGTACACTGAAGTTTTCTTGGCAAAAGTTTCTTTGAAGGAAAGTGGATAATCTATCTCTAAAAACAGTTACATTTGTTTTCTCTTCTACATTCTAGACCACATTAGACTTCATTTGCCATCTGTCTCATTTGTGTGAATCCCCCCTCAAAAAAAACCCACAGATTTATGAATTAGAAAATAATACACCTTTCTCTATATATCTTCTATTAATATGTTAACATCATGACTACATGACCAGCAATATTTAATGTCTATGAAAGGGCCATTCTGCTTCCTGCCAAAACTATCTGTTCCAGAGCTCAAAGGATGCCAAATACCCCATAATAAAACTTCAACATAAATAGGGCCCTGTGTTTCAATATGATTACAAAAGCATAAAACACCTTTCCACTCCCTGAATATTTTAAAATAGAGAGGCTATTTTATTATTTATTTATTAGTGTATTATCTGACTTACTCTCTCCCAAACCATGTTTTATAATTATAATGAGCAACTTGAGGCCACGTGAATCTAGAGGATGGTCACAAATGATTAATGATTCAAGCCCTATTACAAGGAAATCACTGAAAAATCATGAGGTTAATTAATTCTTACCCAGGCAACATATGGTCTTTAACTACAACAGACACATGAATGTGTTCTGTGTTTATAAATTTCTAATTTCTCAAAGTGTTCCAAGCAGCTCAAATTAATTTTCAGCATGTGTTGCTTCTTAAAACACATTCCATTTTATATTACTTCCACAAAATAAAATTACTTTTTTTCACATGAAGTTTTAACTCATCTGAATAATCAGATGTCAGCCGTGGAGAGAAACCCATTGTACTCAAATTATGGGCAAATGACATTCTAACTCCACGGTATCTATTTCTTTCAAAAGTCTCCCCTGTCCACTGTCCGCCTAATTCCTTTTACAACCTGATCTATGTAATACTACATTTCCCCCATATTTCAACTTCCCAAAGAAAACCATGAAGCCAAGGTGGGGCATGGTTGGCACAAGGTTCACACATGATGTCTACTTTCCCATAAGATGCTTCAATCTGCTTACTGATGTATTAATAATGATGGTGACAATGACAATGAAATCTTACATTTCCTTTAATCAAATCATTCAATTGTCTTGCACTTTGATGCTTTCCTAGCACTTTGACATTAATAACCACATTTAATTCTCACATAAATTCTAGAACAGACAGTTCAATAATATTACATATATTTGCATACACAGTATAAGACATTAAATCACTTCAAAAAATTACAATTATTAAGAGTTGGTGCTCATAATAGTACCCAGACTTCCTAACCTCCCGCACATAATGTTTTCAATGATGTCCTAAGAAATAGATTAATCTGAGTTTTGATGTTGTATATATATATCCATTGGAAAGTTACTTCCATTCTTCACTAGCTAGGTGAATGTGACTTTACATGAAACCCGTAAGACTTCTGCACACTTATGACTGTTTATCCTAAAGTGCTTAATATGTGAAGCTAACTGCTATTATTCATTCCATTGTGTACATTAAGAAACTGAGGTACAAATGGATTAAGAAACTTCTCAATATCAGACAAGAAAAGAGACTGATACACTTGAGCCAGTTAATCTGGTTCCAGAGTACTTTGACTATATGTCAATTCCACTAACTGATAGAACCAGCATGTGCTAGGTTTAGAGCAATGAGTCTTCTATTTAAGTGACAGGAGATTGGGCTTCATAATTTTGTTTTCAGCAAATGTACCTTAACATTGATATTTTTGGTTTGACAATATGGAGCATGATGTTCTGATTCTGATAGGAATTCATTGTATATAAGAAAAGGGAGATGAAAGTCTAGCAGTTTGGGTAAGTTAGCATTACCAAATAACTGACTGAGATGCTTTTATATTTGAGAAAGAATAAAAGTGGAAGTTGAGATCATTGCCATGCACTGAGGGTTTTGAAAGACTTTTACTCTGGAATTGAGAGCGGGCCTGATATCATCCCAATCAAACTCCAGAGTCCCCACATTTAATTCTCACATGCCTTCTCTGACTTTACACTAATCAGGGCTGTGTCAACCATCACAGACTTCCCCGGATACACCATAACACATCAATAGCTGAATTTTACACTTATTCACTACAAATTGTGGCAACAATTTCATGGCCTTCTTTTATGATCCAATGAATATGTTACCAAAGGCCATTTTGTTTACAGTTCTTGGAGTCTGTGTTCAACCTTTATACTCTCTCCCTAAAGGAACTAACAGGTGTCTCAAGTGTTGGTGGTACTAGGTCTTAGGGTAAGAAAATAGGATGAGCCTGGGATGATTTGTTGTTAGAAAGGGGGATGTTTGTGGAATTTGGGAGATATTTTGGTACAGCTAATAAGATGGAATTGAGATAAGGGCTCACACAACAGTGCATTCAAGTAGCAGAAAGGTAACCAGAAAAATATTATTATGGCTCACTAGGATAACTTACAACCAAGACTCAAATGCATGTTAAATCTTAGAAATAAAATTCAACTGAACAATGCTAATAATACTATATAAGTTGGAATTGGATCAAATGTGAGGCTTTGGTTTTATTTACAGTAAGAGAGGTTATTAATTTATCAAACAAGTAAGAGAGTCCTATACTGAAGTTTAGCCAACATTCATCCAGGTTACACATGACAAATTGCTTCTTCCTCTGTGGAGGCTTTTAAATCCACTTTGGCACTCCTTCCATGAAGAGATGAAGGTCTGAAAGTTTTAACCAGTATAGATGAAATGAATGGAAGAGCCAATGCTATGTGATTTCGAAGGCTAAGTCATAGAATGCCATGGAGCTGTGTCTTGTTTACTAAACCACTTGCTTCCATATCTCTGATCCACTATATGAGATGTTCAGTTACCCTGAGGCTGCCATGCTGTGAGGAAACAAATGTCACATAAGCAGGCTCCAAGCAGGCACTCTTGTCAACAGTTTCACCTGAGCTCGAAATTCACATCCTCCCTGCTCACATACCAGATGCATGAGTGAAAAATACTCTAAAAGATGTCAACCGATCATCACTTCAGACACCTAAGGTGAAGTCCTCATAGAGAGGTCCCAAACATAATGGAGTAGTAACAAACCATTGCTGTTCTGCCCTTCAATTTCATGATCCACAAGATCTGTATGAACAATAAAATGGTTGTTGATTTATGTCACTAAATTTTGGAGTATTTTGCTACACAATAGACAATCAGAATATCTCCAGACATTTAGGTTAGTATAAATTATGTGATTAAAATCTCAGGTACTTATGAAATATCAGTCCATACTGTTATACTTTAGATTGTGCTTAGTGTTTGGTATGCATAATGCATTCCAAAAGGATGGAAAAAATCAACTCAAGTAAAAGGATAATAGCTCAAGAAATCTCTACTATACAAAATTGAGCCTGAGTCACAGATAACTATGCATGAATATTACACATAAAATTCCTCTTAAGATTGGTACTAATTAAAGTTCTCAAGAAAATAGCTTAGTACACTGATTCTCAAAGATTGGTATCAGAATCATCTGCGGCACTTGGGGTAAATGTAGAACCTAGGCCCTTACTTATATAGTGAGCTGGAGCCCCTACATCCTTTATTAATCTCCAGGTGATTATTGTGAAATGCTAAAATTTGAGACACACTGATACAGTGTTTGGGAAAGTTTGTAGAGAAACGGTTGAGATATAGATAAGATGTCAATATTTCTTGCCCCTTTGTCTACTGGATAGAGGAGAAATTTGAGGAGTGTTAATTCTGGAAGGAAATGCAAGTGTCCTTTTTCTTAATTGTTTCTTAATTGCATTGCTTTGTCCCACTAACTTGAAGGATCATCCTATACCCATGCACATATTATGGATCTGAAGTTTGTGGCACTTACACCTCAGGAGGGACAGGATCTATTTACTTGCCAACCAAATGTATAAGGACTTATAAAAATTCCTCTTTTCCCACCTATACACAGATTACAGAAAAACCAGGAGGGTGGGACACAGGCATCTGTGACGTATGGGGGTCTCTGAATGATTCAAGGTCTACAAAGGTGAAAAACCACCATCTTCAACTCAAATTCTCATTAATGAGGCTGATTAATCCAGGATTAACAGAATAATGTGTAACACCAATAGTGCTCTTTCTTTGAAAATACTCTCATAACTTGATATCAGATGAAGTAGTTTATGAAAATGTGTACAAAGAGGAGAAAGTGAACAAAAAATTGTTCCAAGTATCCTATTCTTTATATTCCTGCCTACTTTTTAAAAACCTAAAGAAAACATCATTCAAGTTCCTGTACATGGGTACAGTAGAGAAACAACATGCAAAAATATTAGATACTTTTAAATTTTTTCTCTTAGAAAATTTTTTTTTTAATTTTCTCATTAACAAGAACAAATGCCAGATAACAATGCACCAGCAACTTGTACTGCACGTGCATATCAGCTTCCTTGAGCATCACAACAACCTGAGAAGTACACTTTGTCATTATTCCCAGTTTGCAGATGGTTCCCTAGGGTGAAGATAACCAGATATCATCAGTTGTCCTAGGATAGGATAACCCTGGTTTACCCCTGTTACAGATCAACACATGCATGTAAATTACTTAAAGCACTCATTACATTCTCAAAGTATCAGAGTATGAATGGTAAATTATATGATCCCCCCATTTTGAGCCTAAGAATTACATTTGGTAAGTTATCTTATTTCCACTGTTAATAAGTTAACAGTGTAAAGTTTAATCAAATAACTTAAAGATATAAAAATACATATTAGTAATACAAAAATTCATATCTTCCATATTACAGAAGAAAAAGAACCAAAGAAAACCTTTAAAACATAACATAAAGAAACAATATAAAGCTAACATCAAAAAGAAGACAACATTTAAAATCATAGCAAATTATGGAAAACAAATGTATGAATTGGAAAACATATAGAGACCAAACACAGGATATTTAATAATAAATATAAATGGTTAAAGCAGTTTGTTGCTAAAAGAAAGAGATCCTGAAATTAAACAAATAAAAAACCAAAACCTATTTAGAAGATCTAAAGCCAATGACTAAGAAAGCTAGAAAATAAGGATGAGAAAAGATAAGCAAAGAATATTGGTGGAAAAGAAAAAGTCATCAATGTCAGAGACTATTATCTGCCAATCCATTCCTAACTCATGTACCTAAAGAATCCTGATTTTATGGGGTATCACAGTATTTCCAGTCTCTCTTGCAAATAGAAGAAACCATATAACTAAGTTCTGGCCAGTAAAATATAAGCAGAGGTTATGGAGGGAGGCTTGTGGGAAAGCTGTCTGAGGAAGAGCTAAGCACCCTTTTGTCTTCCCCACTTTCTTCTTTCATTGGCTGGAATGTTAACCTAGTGGAATGGGACTTTCCAGTTCCATATGGTGACCTTAAGGATGCAAGCAATTCACCAAGCATGACAGAGCAAGAAGATGCAAGGAGCCTGGTCCACTGATGATGAAATAGAATCTCTTCATCCTCTAGCTTTCCATACCTCGTCTCTATGCTACTAGAAGGGGAAGGAAGAAGGAAAAACTATCCTGTTGAAACTGTTTTTCATTCCTCTGTTATTTGCAGCCAAAAATAATTCTTAACCAATATCAGATTATAATATAAAGCAAGTCAAAACCAAAGGTGAAAAAAAAATATTAGCTAAGACGGGAAATTGGCTTGCAGATTGATATATTCTAACATAAATATGTACATCATTAATCTTTCTGGGACAATAATACAACATTAAAAAGCATGATCAAAACCTAAAGGAAATACAAAGAGAAACTATTATAGAGTCTAACAGAGTACTAATGGGAAACATAAACTTCTTTCAGTCTTTGACAAATGAAGTAAACAAAAACCAATAGGGGAAGAAATAATGTTCTATGGGCTGGGATATAGCTCAGTTGGTAGAGTGCTTGCCTCACATGCACAAGGCCTGGGTTCAATCCCTAGCACCTCAAAAAAAAAAAAGAAAAGAAAAGAAAAAGAAAAAAGAAAGAATGTTCTGAAGAATACAGTCAAGTAGATGAAAGTATCCTAACAATACACACATGAAAGTATTTGTGTTCATGTATGCCTTGGTGTATACAATTGTCTTATGAATAGAATTCCAGGGACATTAAAAATATGTAAATAAAGACATTTCAAAATATACATATTGTCTTCAAAATGTAATTCAAGAAATAAGTAGAAGGTGGGCATGCCTATAATCCCAGCAGCTCAGGAGGCTAAGACACTAGGATCTCAAGTTCAAAGCCAGCCTCAACAAAAGCAAGGTTCTAAGCAACTCAGTAAGACCCTGTCTCTAAATAAAATACAATAAAGGGCTGGGAATGTGGCTCAGTAGTTGAGTGCCCCTGAGTTCAATTCCTGGTATCCCCACCCAAAAAGAAATAAGTAGAAACATGAAATTAAATTAAATGTGAACACAGAATGTAATTTAAGAAATAAGTAGAAACAGAATTAAATTAAATAATAATGAACACTTGAAAGCATTTACAAGTAATTATTTGGTCTAAGAAGAAATCAAACACATATACATTGTGGGAAATAATGCAAATAAAGATATTACATATCAGAAGGTCCAGGATACAGGTAAAAACCTAGTTAGAGGAAAATTCATTGCCTTAAGCACTTTAGTAACACTCATGAAAGAATGAAAATAAAAGCCAAGTATTCTAGCCCAAGAATTCAGAATACAAAACACCAAAACTAAAACCAAAGAAGAAGAAACAGATGGAGAAAAAAAACAGTAGCAGCAATTCTATCTCAAGAAAATATTTTGAAGAAACAATCATACAAGTGCTCAAAGATGTTTGTTCATTTCTCTGTATATGAAAAATCAGAAACAACTAAATCTCAGCGATAAGGGGACCATCAAATAAATTATGGAACATTGCATATTGCCATAACACAGAGACATTAAAACAACCATTGTATTTCTTGATATAAAAATCTACACCATGAGATTAAAAAGCAAAGTGCAAAGCCAAGTATAAAGAATGATCTTACTTGGGTGCTGAGGATTACATTAGCAGTTAATAGAACACATGTCTTTGCATCTTCAGATATTTATTGAGAGTAGGCACATTTTACTGTTATAATTAGAAAATGCAACCTAAAGGCATGATCTGCTAAATCATATTTCTTCTAATGTCCTCTTTCAAGTAGAGCACTACATTCCATTTATTCAAGGAATACATCTCTTAACCATTGTAACAAGCGTAACCTATTGCACCTGTCAGAGTAAGCAATTACCAGAGGTAACATTGAATGTATCTGTTCTTTGGGATCCAAAAAGAATTTCTCCATCTTCAAAGCAATTTTCTAACACCAAACATAGACTTTTATTTTATACTGATGATTTAGAACCCTCACCATCAGTATGTCAGGGTCAGGGAGAGGGGAAGGTTAACTAGTGTGGAGAGTAAGTGATTGTTTCTAATTCCATCACTCTACTTGAAAAGCTCCTCTTTGCCAAGAGTTCCCTGTATCTTTAAAATGGAGGAGATGTGCACTCACTTTGAGGTGCTATTCAGGAAATTAAATGTTGTGACATCCAGTAAGCACCCAGCACAGTGTTTAGATGGAATTTCCTACTTTTCCTTCTCCATATCCTTCCCTAAGCACCTCTGTAACTAAAGCTCCTCAACCAATCCACTTTTGCCTGGCTTCTGTGAGAAGCACTTACACAGTAGTATCCAACTGCAGCAGCTGTGGTCTTTTATACTCACTACCAGAAATATTTCAAGCTTTAAGTTGTCAACTCGTTCCTTTAAGGGAAAAGTCCCAGGGACTGAGGTGTCTATTCACATTTTAACCCTGGGAAATTTACTCTCTGCAGGCAATGGCATGTTCTGTTATCAAAGGATCAAAATCCAGCTGGCCAAAGTGACTTTCCTTTGTCCTACAATTCACACTTAACTAGCCACTCTTCACTCAGAGGGAAAGGTGAGTTCTTCATCCCAAGAAACTAAACAAACAAAACCCCCAATTTAAAACTTGATCTCTGCTTCCTGTGAACTCAGAATATTAATTCTACACACTAATCATTTAGAGATGAGTCACCCTCTGCCCTTGTCACCTATTGAGTCCATGTTATTTTACTCTCTTTGTGTTATTCTACTTGTCTATTTTCTCCAACTAAATTATAAATTAGCCCATGTCAGGGATCCTCTGACAGCAGATTGACCCAACATGTTCCTCACATATCAATGCTTTGTACATTTTTTTATGACTAGATTTGTTAGCCAAAGACATGTCACAATTTAATACAACTTGTGTTTTAAACATTTTGAAGATTTTGAGAAATAACTTGGAACTTTGGACAGATGACACTTTATTCAAAAGGATTCCTACAAGAGCAGAGAAAGTGACCTTTGCAGGAAGGAGAGAGGGACTGTTGCTTAGGGAGAACTCCTACCATGAGATCTGCAAACACCCAGAAGTTAGACAAAATTAATGCCATTCTTTCAGAGAGAGAAGTAAGCAAGGCTAGAAGAGCCTGGTGCTGAAACATGGGAGGCGACTAGAAGGACATGGCCTGACCATAGAGAGAGTGTTTCACCTTGTGGTTCCGCGGCCTGTCCCAGTGAAGGGCGGTTTCCTGGGTTGTGTGCTGGCTCAGGCTCCAGGAGAGCCTAAACTTATTCTGCAGAAAAACATAATGGTAATTAGAGTTTGTTTATTCAGCATGGTGCTCTGATTGATGGTGGAAACAAAACAATTTAGCTAACTCTTTAAGAGGCATAGAAATGGAATTTGGAGGCTGTGTCCAGCTTCCTTATAGGAGCACTGTGGGTCTGATTTAAGCCACGTAGGGAATGGTGGTTTGTTGCTGTAAGCTGTTTCAGGAACACAAAGGGCAAGGGGCATTTCATAATCTCTCTTGTCTAAGACCACAGAGATCTGGTAGCTTTTGTAATAAGGTCAGAGGACATAGAAAGGAGGTCAACTCCCTCAGAATTTGGAGACTAAATGCAGAGTAGAGAAAAAAATTACACATTAAAAAATAATGATTAAGGAGAAAGAAAGAAGAAAATTAGCATTAACAGGTAAAAACTTACCTCATTTAATTCTCCAACACTCTTATGATTCAGGCACTCTGGTCTTTCCAGTTAACAGATGAGGAGAAAAGAGAGTTGAGGGTGTTAAGTAAATAATTCATAGTTTTATAGTAAGAAAGTACAGAGCCAGCTCGGGATCCCAATCATGTTGACAGCTAGACCACAGTTAGTGTTATGTGAAAGTACCAACATTTCAACTAACAAAGATGTTTAGACAGTCAGGAAATACCTGGGAGTTCCAGAACTTTCTATCTTGTTTACATGGAGTGAACAAGAAAACCTTTGGACTTTGAGTCTGCAGTGAGGAAGAATGGCAATCCAATAGACTGCAGTAACCTTCAAAACACATAGATAAGAAATAAGTTTGAAAGTTTTGCTTACAATTTTTATTCCAAAGCTTACAAACTTTTTCCCTTTAGCATTGTAGGAAAACAATGCCTTTGTTGAAGGTCATAAATATTGTAGCCAAGACTCCCGTAAAAAAAAAATGCATGAAGCAGGACACTGTGGGGAATTCATGAAACCTGGAGCATCTCTCTTCCAAATCTCTCCATCAGACTGTTAGCTAAAGCTGAAATGCCTCTCTCAGGGCAAAGATTTTCATTCTAGGAAGGTCAAGACTTCAAAAATAAATGTTCCTAGTGGGTAACTGCCTCTATTCATGGCTGACAGGAGACTGATTTTGTGCAAAAGTTTTCCTAGTGGAAACGAAGAGAGCCAGTAACCAAGGAAAGGTGACCTTCATCTAGAAAAGAGACTAGATATCCAGTTTTCACAACACCAGTTTTAAATAAAGAAAAGAAGAAAAACTAAAAGGCTAGAAGTGAAGGGTGAAGAATATAGGAAGGAATCAAAACCAAACCACAAAATCTTGTTCCTTCACAGTGATCGAAATGTGTTACAATAATGTTTCAAATATGAATCTTTGTACTCCTTTTCCTTAGCACTTAAAAAAAATCTATTATCTGTAGATCAAGTTCATCTCCCTTCAAACCTGAAGTGCTAGGTCCCAATTATCCACTGCTTTGGAGGAAAATATGAGGATCATCTGTGAACCAAAGGCAGAAAACTTGTGGAAACTGAGTCAGCTCCCAGATGTTCCTGAGCTGATATCTGGAATGGCCCATAGATCCCATAGATACAATGGCCAGTATGCCTCTACTTATTGTTCATTATCTAGGCCTGTGGTTTTGGGAAAAAAATCCACATTGGCCCACTCTGGCACTGGGAGGTCACCCAGGAACAGGTCCTGATGATGATTCTGTGTGATCCCTGACACTGGCCATAGTGGACAATTGTTTCAGCTGAAGCTTTTTGGTTTTCCTCCCTCCTGCAGGGGAGGACACATGCCTACTGCGTATGGCTTTATAGCTATTAGAGATTGGAAGTGACCAAGATGATGAGGCAAGAAGGCTAGACATGGAGATTCCTTTCTCCAAACTACATGCTTGACCAATAGCACAAGAAATAACAGAAGGCTGAGGAGAAGAGAATTGGACACACACTGAGTTCAAGGTAAACAAAAAAGAAAAGAAAGAAACTTTTGAGCTGCCATTTTTTCCCAAAGTCTTGCAGTCTGCACATGTCCCAGAAACATAAAAAGTAAATGTACTTCATAAAGCAGTTGCATAGCAATTCATGCAATTTCTCTTTTGGGGTCTCCAAGCCTTAGTTAAGTCTTTTGAAATCCCTTGTTCCTAGATCTGTTGCATTCTCAGGTACAAGTATTCAACTAAGAACTCACACGGCTAAGGTCAGAAAGGCAGAAAAATTAGTAAGCTTCCCCAAGGACAGAGAAAATCTAAAGAGTTTAGCTGGAGCTTTGTAACCTATACTTACTTCCTGTCCTGAGTATTCTTCTTTCAGGCTCAGGTTGTATATGTTTTAATTAAGCCAATGCTTAGTCCTAGAAATGTGATTTAAGTTGGGGTATATAAATGTCTCCAAATTGAAGGTTGACGAGGACATCCTGTTGCTAAGAAAAATAGAAGAAAAACTGGTAGTCCTAAAATTAAAAAGTGGAAATATTCCTTCATCTCTCTGCTCCTCTGAGCCTGTGGGTGCAGATTGGCTAAAACTGGGTTTTGAGAAAGCAGAGCCTGCAAATGAAGTCAGACTTGCTGTGGGTCTCTGGAGTGCCAAAAGCAGCCCACAGGGCTGAAGACCAGGTAGGGCTAGATCATTAGGAAAGCAGAACCAAGTGGAAGGTGGGAGGGCAGATGGCAAGAGAGACTTAGAATTGTTGTACTCCTAGGAAAGATTCTCTCCTTTGCATGCACATTAGAAATATGTGGGGAGCATTAAAAAAAAAAAATCCCGAAGCCCAGGTTTTACCCCCGGAATCTCTTCAGAATCTTTGGGGGTGGAACCCAAGCATTAGTATTTTTTCAAGCACCCTAAGTTTTTCCAGTGTGCAATGAGGATTGAGAATCCCTAACCTGGTGGGCAATAAAGAGGTAATAAGCAAGGCTTTGAAAGGGTTCCAAATTCATAAGTAACACAGCAATGTGCTACTCACTTTATTGCAACCTTTTAATAAGCCATTTACTAAGGCCTCAGTTGGAGGGCACAGTGGCCAGGTGGGGAATGTTTAGCTTCCTCTCCTGGTAGTTGTCAGAGATCAGAACTCTCCAACCAGTGTGGAATCCTGTGAGGGTTACTGTCAGGCCCTGCTTGAGCTGGGATCCCCAGCTCTATTGTCTAATCAGGATTCTCAACTGCAGCATCACAACATGCTGGGGTTTGTTGTTAATTAATTGTTGTTAGCAATTAACGCCTAGTAATATATTGAGAGTCCTGACATTTTCCTGTGGTTTGACATTTTTGGATCTTAAATTAGAGAAGCTTCAAAGTGGTCCTTGTAAGAACACTGTACTCAGGCATCTGCACTCTGGCTCATTCATCCAACAGTTTTCTATTTGACATGTACTACATGTGTGCCAAGCACTTAGAAAGATGCTAAAGATAACAGTCCACACAACAGTTGTGGATTCTGCCTTCACAGCGCTGATCATCTATCAGAGAGCAAAACCTTTTTTAAAAAAATACTAAATTAAGATGATCGTTAGGATGACCAAAAACTACCCCAGGGACAGTGAGCAACAGGTTCTTGGTAGAGATTCGAGAAGCCCTTTCTTATCATGAGGTCTGAGGGATAAGCAGGTGTTGGGTGAAGGAGCAAAGGATGAGGCTACAAATTTTTATGAGGAATTGCCCTACATAGTGGCCTATCCCCAAAGCCACAGAAAGCCCCCATTCCTGAGGGCTTAATACTTGTCACAATTCTTGTCTATGACTATATTATAATATAGCTTACTTCTCTACATATTTGGGGGGATTCATCAGAATCTCAGAAAGACTGGGGAGGGAAGGGCTTAGGCCTATGTCGCATGTTGTAGGAAAGGTCAAGATCCACAGCACTGATACTGGAAATATGTCTGAGTATTTTCTGTTGCTGTAACAGAATTGCTGAGGCTGAGTGAGTGAGTATTAAAGATGTGAAGTTTGTTTTGGCTCATAGTTCTGAAGGCTGGAATGTTCAAGATCTGGTGAGGATCTCAAGCTGCTTCAATTCATGATAAAAGAAAGACAAGTGGGCAAATACAAAAGGGACAGAAACACCAGGGCAGGGGGACTAATTCCATGTCAACCTGCTATCACAACCACTAATCCAGTCCAGAAAGAGTTCACTCTAGAAAGGTGGCGTGAACCCATTCGTGAGGGTGGAGTTCCCACAACCCAAACATCTCCCACTAAGCCCCACCTCCGCCCTTTGCCATGCTGGGACCAGCACGTGAACCCAGAATTCATGTCCTTCTCACATAAAAGAAAAAAAATGCATTTATTCTATCTTAATAGACCCAAGATTTTTAACTAGTTTTGCACTCTGGAGTCCTGCTATGAGCCTGTGAAATCCAAACATGTTATCTACTTCCAAAATGCAATGGTGAGATGGGCACAGGATAGATGCTCCCAGTCCAGAGGGGTGAAGTTGGCCAAAAGAAGGGGGTAATTGGCACCAAAAGAGATCCAAACCCAAGAAGGCAGACATTAAGTCTTAAAGATAGAGGATAGCATTTCATTCTACATGCCATCTCCTGGGCACACTGGGATGAGGTTGGGTCTCCTTGGGTACTCTGGCCCCCACAGCTTTGCTGGGCTCAGCCCTTGTGGTGTCTCTCTGAAGTTGAGTCACAGGCTGGTGCCTATGGCTTTCCCAGGCTGGCATTTCACACTACAGTTCTACAGTTCTACATCCCAGCAACGACTCCACTCCCACAGCTCCAAGAACCACTGCCCCAGCAAAGACTCTGAAAATGTCGTATGCTCTTCCCCAGCATTCATATAATTAAATAAACACACACTAATATTTGCTTTTGTTTTCATTTCTTCACGTTAAAAATTATGTACAAAACATACACAAACCTTAATTACATAATTCGATAGATTTTGACAGATGCATTACAACAGAGTATCCCAGACACCTATCAAGAAACAGAACATAACACACATCAGGGAGTTCCTTCTCACCCCTTCCAGCAATCTCTATAACCAGTCCTATTATACACAGATACAACCATATTCTTAAATTTTTCCACCTTAGATTACTTTTGGTTATTATAAGACTTAATTAATAATTAAAATAATTTAATATTTATTCTTTTTAATAATATTTCTTTTCATTCACCATAATAACTTTGAAATGAGCCATGTTGTTGTATGAATCGTCACTTTGTTCCTGTTCATTACTGAGAAGTATTCCATTGTATGAATAGGTGCGGATTTATTTACTCTCTCTCCCATGGATGAACAACTGGAATCTTTCCAGCTTTTTGCAATCACAAATAAAACTGTGATAAACATTGTTTTGCAAGTTATTTTTTTGTGTGTGGATATATGACAATCCTACAAATAGAAGTATCTCATTGCAGAATAAGTATGGTTTTTGTTTTATAGAAACGGTTAGAAATTTCCCCACCAAGTTGTACCAGTTTTGGGGGTTTGTGTGTTTGGTTGGTGGACTGTTTTCCTTCTATCAGAATTGTGTGAGGGTTTTACCTACTCCATATCCTTTCCAGTCTTTGGTGCTATTAGTCTTTTAACTTGAATAATCCTTGTGGATGAGTAGTGGCATCTCATTGCACATTTCTCTGATCATTAATCACATGAGCACTTTTTCATGTTTATGCCACATTCACATATCATCTTTAGGTATCTGTATAAATCTTTTCTCTGATCTAGTTTGTTGTGTTTTAACTTCTTATTCATATACCTTTGATACAGGACCTTTGTCATGTATGTATTAAAAGTATTCTCTCCTAATCTTGCCTCTATACTTTAATATCTTTTCTTTTATAAAAGAAAGCATCAAGCAAAATTGTTGACCATAACATTCTAATTTTATTTAAGTCTAGTTTATCAATGTCCTTTTATGATTATTGGCTTTTGTATCCTGAGAAACATTTGCCTAATCAAAATTGTGAAAAAAAATCCTTCTGTGATTTATTCTAAAGACCAGAGAGTTTTAAGTTTATAGCCATGCCAAAATAACTTGGAAAATGAAGGCCAAGCTTCATTTCCCTTCCATATGGATATCCAGTTGTGTAAACCCTTTTGTTGAAAGGAGTTTCCATTTCCCATTGGATTGTTTGGGTCCCTCTGTCAAACATCAGATACCTGTATCAGTGGGCATTTGTTTCTGCATTTTCCACATACTTGGAATGTTTTGTTCTGATAATGCCATTATCACACTGTCTTGAATTCTGTAGCTTTAGAGAAACTCTTGAAGTCAAGTAGGTTAAGCATCCCAACGTTGTTCTTCATTTCCAAGAATCCTGTAGATGCAATGCATTTCTGCATATATATTTATATCATCTTGTCTACTTCTACTGAAAATCTTGGTTTGATTAGGACTGGAATTTCATTGAATCTATGCATCATTTTGAGAAGAATCGACATCCTAATAACACTAAGTCCCCCAATCCCTGAGCTGCTCTACCACTCTATTTTCTCATGTCTTCATTCATTTCTCTCAGCAATGTTTTATGGAGGTATTTTCACCTCCTTTGTTAAGTATAAGCCTAACATTTTTAAATTCCTAAATTTAAACTTCCTATAAATTATAAATGAAATTCTCTTATAAATTTTATTTTCCAATTGCTTCCAATTGTTTTTAACTCTCCCAAGGGGACTCATTATATAGATGTTCACATTTTTTCCATTGTGCATATTCCTTAACTATTTTTTCTTTCATTCTTTACATGATATTTTTACCATCTTTAATGTCTTCTGAGAGTGTTTCACCTTTTAGCTCATTAATTATTTTTTCTACTATTCAATACATTTATTTAGCTTTTTTCCCCAACTATTTATTTTTGTAAATTAATCAATTTTTTTCCAGTGGATATTCTTTAAACTTATGGCTCCACTCTAACCTGGTCTTATTCAAAATCTCCCTCCCTCAGGTATAAACACCTAGGAGTGATATCAAGGGTGGATTTTATAGTGGCCCCAGTGACATTTAAACCTGAAACTCACACCTTTGTGTAATCCCCTTATCCAGAATATGGTAAGATCCTGTGACTTCTTTCTTCTTTAATACTATAATGATTTCTTTTTATTATTACCTGAAACAGTTATAATCTTGTGCCTGAGTAGCATCCCATCTCTTAAAAATGATCCAGTAGCCTCTGGTCCCTTGCCATCCTGATGTGTTCTACCATGCACTTGTTGCATATATTTATGGAAAGAAATCAATTATGAATTTCTCACTGAATGACAGGCCTTGGTGCCATCACAGATGGGACCCAAATCCAGAGTAGAATGCTAGCAGATGCTTATTTGGGAAGTGTTGCTGTCATACAAGGCTGAGTGGACACATAACATTTTCACCATAAGAAATATGTATGTTGTCAAGGGGAAAAAAACCTATTTCAATGGTTTATTTTATTTGAAGGAACAAGATGTTCTTTCATACTTCTTAGATCTGGATTAAGGGATTAAGCATCAAATCAATGAAAACAATAAATTTTATGATTTTTCTGCCAGAATACTGTGATGGATGACTTGGAAACCCAGTTTCCTCAAGAGTGTCTTTAGCCAGTAATAATTTTTTTTGGTAGCAGCAGGGCAACAGGATTGTTTCCAGTGATATTTTTATTATATGTTAGAGAATAGCGCAGATCTTGGAGGCAGAGTTTGAGTTTAAGGATGAAATGTGCTGGGATGTGTACAAAGTTAAGAAAGGTTCTAAAACTTTCTGAGCCTCATTTTCCTCATCTGGGAATTGGGATTGTTCTCCTCTGTTCTAGCCAATCCTAAGTAAACCTATAATTAACCTCCTTGTTGCAGCATCTTCCTTATCTGTGAAAAAGATTACCAGTGATTTCAGGCAGCAACAGTCAATATCACTATGCTGTAAAACTGAACTTGTGCCACAGGCAGGCTGTGATGCCCAATTTCTCCTCAAAGTGGCCAAACTATCTCATTTTAGCTGGAGAAAGCAGAGGGCAGCAGGATAAATGGAGAGTTCCTTGGATATCAAATTAATTCCCACAAACAGTTTAGAAAAGCAAAGAGTTCCCTGGATTTGGACTAGGAACAATGCTCTGGAAACATCCACAGGCATGCATATAGGAGAAGGAACCCATCAGAGAAGGGAGGCAGTGGTGAGGAGGAAATCATGCCAAACCCACCCAGATTTGGGGCAAAAGTGAGTAGTACACAGTGCCCCTGGCTGCAGTCAAACCCAGCAACCCAGCAAACTCCCTGTTCTCAGCCCCACCCTTGGCAAACTCCTCCCAACTCATTCCGTGGGAGGTGTGTTGGAAGTGGAGTAAGCAGTCAGAGGTGTTTTGGATGGCAGCAAGATGCATCTGTGACTTTATTTTGGAGAATAAGGAAAAGAACATATGCAATTAATGTATGAGATTGCATAAGAGTAGTGCACTTATCTTGCTACAGTATCCTGCTCTTGTGCTGGCTTCAAAGATATGAGCCACAAGGAAATGAATTATGCCAATAGCTTGAAGAAACCCAACAGTGGATCCTTCCCCCATTGAGCTTCTGATGAGACCCCAATCCTGGCCAAGCACCAATTTCAGCCTGATACAAATGGGACAAGAAGAAATACTCAGAGGCCAGCTGTCTATCTGTGCATGTTGAACTCAATCCACATTCACCCCAAGGCCTTGCACCACAGTTGCTGCTACTATTTTTCTTCTCTTTTATAATCACAGGCCAAGCAAGGATCTATCTGGGCAACATGTGAAGAAAAAACAACTCAACTAGAAAGTTCTTTCTCAGCTTATCTGCCATTCGTGATCCTTAGTCTTTGTCTATGTTAGGTCACCATTTCTACCTCCTGCTCCAAGCCTTTTCAAACAATGACCCAACCAGCCTCCCTACCCGCTGCAGGATTTTCCCACAGCTTGCAAAACATTTACACAAAAAAGGCAGAAACCGTAAGAGTACATAGTACAAGGCATATTCACAAGTGCAGCACCCTCAAGTAACCACCCCAGTCATAGAACAGAATTACCAGCCTCGCAGCATCAAGCCTTCTCAGCAATGTATCTTTTCCATTGTGAAAATATGCCACAGTTTATTATTTCACTTTAATGTTGGTGGACATTTAAGTAATTTCTAGTTAGGGGCAAATACGAACAGAGTCACTATAATCACCATTATATTTTTTTGGTTAACATATGCATTCATTTGTGATAGGTATTTTCCTAGAAGTGAAACTGCTAGGTCATAGAGGGTACATGTGTTCAGCTTTTAATAATATTTCCAAGCAGTTTTCCAAAGTGCTTTGATCAGTTTACCTCCCCACCATAGTGTATGTTAGCTCTTCTTCCTCCTCCACATCCTTACCAATACAGAGCGTTTCCCATCTTTATCACTTAGGTTAAACCAGGAGCTGCTTGAATGGCTTAAGTTCTGTATTTCATCAATGTTCCACTCACTGTGAACAATCTCTAGGGAGCAGTTCAGGTGAGGGGCTAAAATCTGTGTGTATCAGTCAGGGTTCTCTAGAGAAGCACAACCAATAGGCTGGAGACCCAGAAGAGCTATTTTTCACTTCAACTTCAAAGGCAAAAACAAACACAAATGTCCTAGGTCAAGGCAGTGGGTGGGTGAGAGCCATCCACATGAGGCTGCTTCACTCTGTTTACTAATTTAAATGTTAACCATTCAAAAAACACCCTCATAGACACACTCAGAATAAAGTTTGACCAACTATTTGTGTGCCCTGTGAACTAGTCAAACTGACACATAAGAATAACCTTAATACCATGTTCATTTGCCACCTGGTCTACAAAAATTCCTTCAAACTGTTGAATATATTCCGTTGTGTGTGCACACAGTTATGCTTTATATAAATGATAACAAATATGCTTATTACTTTGCTTAATATTAAGCAAAGTGAGTTTCATCTCTAATGATATTTTTGGCTCTACACCTTTCATTCTCATCACTGTATAGCATTCCATGGTAATTATTCACCCAGTTAAGAAGCATGTGGGCAGTTTCCTCTTTAGGATGTCTCATTGATTTTTGTCAACTTGAATATTTAGATTGCTTCTGTTTCTACACAATGTTGCAAAAGCATCTTTTGCATGTCTCCTTGTACTTATCTATGAATGTTTTCATTGAGAAACCTTAGATCAAGCAATGATCTGGACCATGAGTGGAGAGAAAATGATACAACCTGAAAGGTCTTTCTCCACTTATCTGTTGTCTATGACAACTGCCATTTTCTCTCTTTCCACCCATCCACACCAAACTAGCTTCTGCTCTTTCTCAAAGGTTTCCCACAAAAAATTTATATTTTTTAAATAAAACTCACAAACAGAAAAGTGCACACATTTTAATGGTGTAATCCAGCAAAATTTCCCAAATCAAACACATGTAAGTAACCCAGATAGAAATGGAAAATTACCAGCCTCTAGAAATGGAATAATGCATCAGAGGGTCTGTAATTGCAACTCTGCTAGACACTGTCAAATTGCTCTTCAAAGTCACCCTGTCACCTAACTCACTTCAGAAGTAAAAATGTACACCCCTTTTTTCTCAATCCTTTCAACACTTTGGGGGGGGACAGGTAGTCATACATAATTTTCATTATGCTAATTGGTAAAAATTCTTATTAAGTTGCTTTTCCCTGTTAATAGGTTTAAGCATTTTTTCCATGTTCATTTGTTGGCTGGAATACTTGCCAGTTGGAATCTTTTGCTGTTGGGTTATTATTTTATTATTTTGTTTTGACCCTTTTCTAAGAACTGATAACATCTCCAGTTTTCTGGAAAGCCCCCTTCTAATGGTTGCTCCTTTATTCCACATGTAGTATCTTCCCTTCTGTAGCACACTGTTCTCTTCTTGATGGGAGAAGGGGGATGGATTATGCAAAGGTTTGCTTAGGAGATTTCATGGGGCCATTGTCTTTTTTTTAATAGTCACTAAACCTGCTACCTCCTATACCATGTGCCACAAACCACTGCTGGCCTATTTGGCTCAGAGTGTTTTCACAGTCCGTGCTCCAATGTTATGCTTGGTTGTCATACAAGAAGCTTAGTTCCTGATGATTTATACCTGGCTTGCTACCGTATTCATATTAACCTCTCGTCCTGGTAAGCATTTGGGATTTGATGTAAACTCATCTATGTTTCAGTAAATCACCACTGTCTAGGAATTTCAGAAGAGAAAGGTTAGCAGCTCATTTCCATCTCTGGTTGTGGGATGTTGGGCAAGTCACTTCATCTTTTCCACCCAGCCTCTCCTAGTGTAAAAGGAAAACATAAAGTCACCTTCATTCCCTACATCCCAGAGTTGTGGAAATCCAATGGAAAAATCAAGGCACAGGTCAACATGCTTTATGAGTTTGCTTGTGAAGCAGGAACATCTATTATTCTAACTCCTCTTCATAGTGTCTAGGATACTACAGTGACCTTCTTTCCACCCTTACCCTGAGTACTGTTCCAGGCAGGAGTTAAGGTGAGCCCACAGCAGGTGAGAAGATTTCACCAGGCCCCTCCTGGTCACATCAATGAGGGATCATGGATTACACACACACACATATACACACACATACACATACATCATTTTTTTGAGAACTACCCTTTGAAAACCTAAGCAGAACCATGGGTGTGAAACACAAATATGCTGTTTGCCTCCATCTATTGAAACAATGTGCAGGCTACTGAGTAAATGGCTAGGTGAGGACTGTAAGTCAGAAAGCAACCTTAACAGAAACAAATGTATAATTATGATTGATTTCAGAAGTGCAAACATGACCTGAATTAATTGACCTGATGATGAGTCCAGATTCCTGAATTACTGAAGCTGGAACAGAATGGGAGCCCATTGTGTAAGTTAGGAAAAGCACAGCAGAGCAGGAGGCCCATCCAGGCACCATGTCCATGGCTGTGGGAGGCTCGCCCCTTCCCTCAGGGCGAGGCCCTGGCCCTGTGTGGGACTGTGGGGTGACAAGGGCTGTGCTGGCTCCTGGATTGTAGCTGCTGAGGAGAGAGCAGCACGTGGATCCTCCCTGTCGTCAGGCAGAGCTCTTCAGTGAGGTGGGCTCAGGGAGGGCTCTGTGCCTCTGCTCAGCCGAGCTCCAGCCAAAAGCCTTGGAAATCAGAGGAAGTGCCAGGCTGCAGCTGCTGCCCAGTTCTCAGGGGGCAAGCTAGACCCTCTTGCCTGGCTGCAGGGACAGGGACAGCAAGCCTCAACCCCTCCTGAGCCATGCCAGCCAACCTCACAGAGGGCAGTTCCAATTCCACCCAGACCGTGCCAACAACACTGGATTCATCCCGAGTGGCTTGCACTGAAACGGTGACTTTCACTGAAGTGGCCGAGGGAGAGGAGTGGGGCTCTGTCTACTCCTCCTTTAAGGTAAGTGTTCCAGATTCCATGCTGAATGTTGACTTTAAATTATGGGACAGGTGGAACTTAGGAGGGCAGTGAAAGTATTAGCCAGTACTGTGAATGGCCATTGTTTATTTCTTTTCTAAAAGGAGTAAAAGAAATGATAGTTTTAAACAATGATTTTCATAGTGTTCCAAGATCTGAATTATTGATTGTTTTTAATGTATACTGGTGTATTTTCTTCTGCTGATGAAAACTTGTGAATCGTAAGTAACGTTTGTAAGTGGAAGATTTTTTTACTTTCCTGTTTTCATTAGGTGAAAGCACTTTTAACTAATTCTATAGCAGTGCTTGAGATGTCTGCTTCTAGTAGAAATAGTGAAATTGTCAAAAATAGACATTTCTAGTATATGTGTGCTCACTGTCAGAGCTATGAGTCTTTTTGCTAGGAGCATTAGAGGTGCAGAAAGCCCATATTCCCCAGGGCAGAAATGGGTGCCACTAGAAAAATCATGCCTAGTGAGATAGGAGGATTACACTGCCTTTGTTGATCCTTCTCCTTGAACATGCATGAGAAATAGATTCTTGGACTCTAGTTGGTGGTGTCCCTGTTTGCAACAAGTTGCTACCCAGACACATGAAAGAATCAATTTGATGCCTTTCACCTTCAGAGTATCCAAGGCTCACATTGAGGAAAAGATCACCATTAAGATAATACTGTTCTCTCCTTTGGAAAAAAAAATCTTGTGGACAGAGAGAAATCATGTCCCTAGAAAACAAAAGTTTCCTGCCTCTTATGTCTGAATGCTGGCTTGTGGGTTATTTTACGTGCTGCCTGCCTGACGTTATGTTTAGTCCTTGCAATAACTCACAGGTCTCAAACTGGTCCTTTACACTAGAAAGAAAAATGCCTCAAGGAAAATTCTTATTGTTACTTTGTTGTCAGTAATGTTGTTTTTAATCCTCTGGGTGTTCTTGAAATGATCTGACTTTTACAAAAAGAGGTAGAATTACTATAACAACCTTCTCTCTACTAGAATTTCACTTCTTTGTGAATACTCAGAATAAAACTTTCAGTGGGGAACTGTCCAAGGAGTCAGCTTCCTATTCATGGGAAAAGAGACCCTGTGGCAGTGCAGATCCTGAACAAATCACTTACACTGGCTGCAGGGGATCCAGTCCCATGGAGTCACATCCGAATGCATTCACATACACAGCCCAGCTGCTCAACTCCCGCAGCACAGAAAGTGAAATTGGAGTTTGTTACCACTTAACTATTGACTGAATAATCCCTTTTATGAAATCAGCCTCCACACACAGATATTCTATCTTGGCAGGCGTGGTACACCCAGGAAGCTCCCGACTCCACTAGTGACACCGTCTCTGAAGGCTTTGATATTTAGAGAACATGACAACAAACAGAATGAAGAGGCTGGCCTTTGTGAAAAGGATAATAATCAGCAATAAGGGAGTTGTTCTGAAACTTGGGCAATAATCGCTCTCAGCGCAAATCTTATTTAACATTTTTTAATGTAGCCTGTGAGAAGATGTTTTGAATGTAAGAACAAATCCCACTCACTTGCTGCTGGTGTTCCCACTTGGTCCCAGCATCATCATCTGCAGGCACTAAAGAGAATACATCTCCTGCATTTCATTCCTGCTAACACATCTGTGGCCAAAACACTTAAAGAAAGAAGCAGAGAGAGGAATTATGTCTAGGCGGGAGCTTGGACTGTTCTGCTTCATTTTTGAGAGATGTATTCATCCTCTAGAGCACTGAGCTTTAGGGACACAGAAATCAGGGGTGGCATCTATGGGAGCCTAGCTTAAATATTTTGGTGTGTCTGAGCAAAAGCAGTTTTGATACACTCTTGACACAGAAATCGTTCTGCTGCCTGCTCCTGGTTACTGTGATTCCTTTTGTCCCACAGACTTGAGAAGAATGTCAAAACTGTGCCCCGTTCCTATGTCCCTTTAATTCCTGTCACCTGCACAAAAATCAGTGAAAATAGCACAAAAATAGACATGGTGATAGCCATGAAAGTAGCAGAAATAATAGCTACAGCAGGAGTGATTAGTTTCACTTGCTGTGGATTTTCTTGGTGCCCAGAATTTTGCTGTCTGACCTCTGTGGAGATCTCATGTAATTCCCATAAACCACTGTGAATTTCCATTGAAACTACCTTCCATTCTATGTTAATTATACTCCTTCTTTAAGGTTCAGTGAGGGCTGCTTCCTCCATGAAGCCCTCCTTGACTCATCCCAGCAGGTTATGGTCTGAATCTGTCTTAAACTGGTGTTTCTATCCCGGCTGAGTGGATGTGTTAACAGTCACGGAGCATCATGAATGAAAGAACTACCTTGCATTGATTTCATATACTCTCTGGGATCCAGGACCATGCTAGACATGTTCAGTAAACATTTACTGCGTAAGCAAAGTGTGGTGTTCTTTTTCTGTCCACTGCCAACATTTTGCCAGTATGGGCAACAGAAAGCTTGCTTTCTCCATGATAAAAATCAGGGGAAACATATAGTCCTGCATGGTGTCTAACTGCTTTACTCACCAAGGACTCTCTCCCTGTCTCTTCAACCACATTCAACTCATCCCTGTTCCCACTTCAAAGTCAATAGGACCAGTAAGTTATAGATCCCAGTGGACTACTAAATTTACTGTGGCAGGGCAGGCTGGCCCCAGAACCGAGTACAGCCCTCAGGAGTCGCTTCCCACCACAACACAGCCTTATCTAGTCTCAGAACCCAGGGATGTGGATAGTAAGGCTGCTATCATAGATTCTACCTAGCACCTAGTTCCTCCTTTCTCACCCTAAAATTCTCTTGATAGGAGATAAGACATCCCTGTCTATATGTCTCTGGATCATGCTTCATAAGCTAGAGCCTTCTTCCTCCCATCTCCATCCCAAATTCAAGTTTCTAGGAGATCAGACAGGAGGTTGGGGTGAGTTTACCGCCATGTTCTCTACAATGGCACTGTACGATTCACCCCTTGTGACTATGGGTTCACAGTCACAGGGCTCTTAACTGAGTCATTGTCTCCTTCACAGCTGCTGACCTCTTCTACCTTCAAGTCCTATCCAATTTACCTCCTCATTTCCCAGCCACCAGCATTAAGCAATTACAAGGGCTTTGAGAAACTACTAGAAGTTTTCAAGGAGGATGGAACCCAGCTCATCTAAAAGTACATGAGGCTGTCCAAATTGAAGACAAGATGAACTTCTTCACACAAAAAAATCTTTAATTTTGCTAGTGAATTTGCTAGCAATGTTTTCTGAATCTCTGATTCATGGTGATGAGAAACTCAATTAAAATTAACTGGGTGGGAGACCTATCTGAATTTGTAAATTACCTAAATTGTAGCAAAATGCAAATGAAACTCAGTCTTATTACTTCTAGGTGAGAAGAAAAACATGAACCAAGACTGCTAAATACTACCTAATGATGATCTTTCATTGAACTTCCTTTAATGGATAGTTACAAAGGATATGCAATTAGTCTAACTATTGTTTGTATGTAAATTGTTGCTTCTAAATGCTTGGGGGTGATTGGACACAGTGTGTTCCCATGTTTGTACACCCTCCCTGCTATGCTGTCTTACTGTTAATTTTTGCAACATACCCTTCCTCCATTAATATAATAAAAGAAAATTTTAGCTCAACTATATCCCAATTATCTCACACTATGCTTTAGAAAAAGCTCAGTTTAAGAAGCTTAAGTATAGAATACTTGTTTCCATTACATTGAGGTTGACAATGCATTCCTAAGACCTTGTTCTACCCACTGTGTACCAGCATTTTCACCTGTGACTGTCATTTTGTCCCCTCTTTGCCCTTCTGCCTGCTTCCCTAAACTCCCCCTCTTCACCCATCATACCTCTCTAAGGTTTGCTGGTCTCCCCTCCTGCCATGGAACCCAGGAGAGTCCATGATGTCTTTCCTGGAATCCAGGAGACTTAACTTCCTGAACTTCTAATGTAGTTCCCACAATTTGCATTTATGTCATGCATTTTTTATTTTTTTCCACCTGGTTTTACTCATTATGTTTGCTTGAATATTTACAGTTGAGTACCATGCTGTTCCTAAAGGAATTCCTACGAGTTTTGCTCAGTCGAGTGATTTTTATTAAAATCACTTTTGTTAAAAGTCTGATTCTTTCCTGCTTATTTCAGCTACGCAGAACTAGCACTTCACTCTCCAATCATCCACCCTGAGTGAGCGCTACCATGCAGTGTGTCCACCTTCACTCCATGACAAAAATGTGCAGATGTTATTGATGGGCTGGACAAGGATGGCATGCAGTTTCCCAAAGCTATTTATATTGGAGTATGAGAAAGGGAAGCTTCTTTGACTGAGTTTTTCTCTGTATTATTAATGTACAGGACAGATGGCAAGAAACACAAATCTTAGTTAATTCAGAGTAAACACAATCATTTTCCAGCCTACAAAAGTTTTCACATTCTCTGGCTTACTGAAGATATCTAACACCAAGGGCAGTGGTTCTGGGATGAATCCCTGTCTATGGTTGGGAGTGGTGGGGGTGGAAGATATCATCTCTATTTGGGTAAATTTGGCATCAACTGAAATGAAGAATCAGATCTCTTTCTCAAAAGTGGCCATCTTTGTTCTGAAGCTGTGTCTGAGATCCTATGTGGCCCAGGTCAATTTCAAATTGCTTTCTGGGACAGCTTCCTTTTTTCTTAATTCCCTAGATCCAAGGTTCTTGAATCCCCCTTTCCCCCTCTCACTCCTGGCTAAATTTCCACATCCTTGCTGGGAATGGAAAATTAGACAGTTCTCCTAACAGCTCTGGACTTCAGAAAACAAGGTAGCTTTGATTCTGGTCGCCTCTCCCCTGACACAGACACCTAATGGTACTACTCCCGCATCCTCATGGCCAGTGCCATCTTGGAGTCATTCTCTGGTTTCTACACAGTGAGTGATCCTCAGCCTTCTTTTCATCCTGTGCTTCCTAAACCTAGCAGGCACTGTCTCTTCCTTTCTCTTCTTATGCTAACCTTTTGGAGGGAGGCAATACAATGTCCTCTCATCAGTGTCCAAGTTTCCCACTTTCTCCTGGATCCTACACCAGATTTTTGCCTTCACCCCTTCTTCCATCTCCCTCAGCCTCCCTTCTCCATCTGTGTCCCTCCAGACTAACTCTTCCAGGCTCCATTCTCTGAAGGCTCATGAGACTTATCCCCTCACAATGGAAAAATGCCACTTCCCTTCAAGTTCTTTATGGAATTCTGCTTCGTGCACTTGAAAGCCCAATTCTTACTTATTTCTGTTTGCATTAAAGTAGTAAAGGGTCTACCTTGAGGGCAACGGTTAGAGCCCTCAGGCTAGAGAAGGTTTTATCAAGGAAGTGAGAAGAAGCACATCCATTCATGCTTCAAAATGTCACCCTGTCATCCTTGAAGTAAATTCCTCTTTATACAGTGGGCAAGAATGTTTCAAGCTATGCACTTGAGTGGATGAAAAATGTCACTTTGTTTTTCTTAAGTTAATCTCTCTCTGAGCCACTCAATCTGCCTGATTGCAGAAAAAGATAACTTAGTCATTACCAGGGAAATTCAGGTTCTTGAATTTTCTCCATCATTTCAGGGAGACTCTGGAGCTAGTAGATGCATTCACCCACTGGAGACCACTACCTAGCTGTGTGATTTTGGACGGCTCTCTGCTCCTTGTGCCTTGGTTTCCTCATCTAACTAATAAGCTTCTAATTGAATGTCTTTCTGAGAAAAGTTAAGTGACAAAATGCTTGTAATGCCTTCAAGAATAGTAACTGGCCTGGAGTGTGGTTTAATATTAGCTATTATATTACCAGGAAATAGTCATTTCAGTCTTTTCTCAAGACTACTTACTGAGACAAGAAGAACTTCAATTACAAGAAAGAAGCTTCTGGAATTGCTGGGAGACATCACTGCATGTCAAAACACTTGAGGACAGCTTTACTATGCATTTGGTCCTCAGACAATGATGGTGAATTAAGGTGTTCTTTCTCTTTTTCTTTCTTTTTTTAATTAGACCACCAAAAACGATAGAATAAGATGTAGATATTTAGAGAAGATTCCATTTCTTATTTTATCATCCTGCTTTTATGCCTAACTTTTATCTAGGCAAGTTAATGGCCCATACATGAAAGGTTATTTGCAAAGATGGAAAATTATGTCCTATCCAGAGAAAGAACGGATGGGCTTCTGCAGTGGTTATAAGATTTTCCAGGCCACAAGATAGCAAAATCACCCAAGGTCATGATGAAGCTATAAAGAATAATCAGGGATATGTTTTCCCACTTAGGCAATATTAATGGTTTCCTAAAAATGATGAAGCCCTGACTCTTGTCAGGACTGTACAGTGTGATTGCACATTATTATATCCGAAACTCCCATCAGCTGTGTGTATATGCGGAGGGGGTTAAGTAGCATTTTTAAACTAAATATGAAAATAAAGACTGAGAAGTCAAAATTGTGAAGGAGTGAATGCCCTAAAAATAGGTAATATTTAAAAAAGAAAAAAATAAAACAGGTTTCTAAGCTGATTTTAGGATAGATTCGACTGTGAAACAGTAAAAACAGAAACCTTGAACCTCTTCAGTTTAACACACCAGAAGTTTATTTTTTCTCACATCATAGTTGCAAACAGGCCAACTTGCCTCCTAGAATAAGCGGTTTCCAGGCGAGATGACCAACCTTTTGTTGTTGGCTATGGCTTCAAATGACACATGATTTTGACTTGATTCCATGGGTAAGGAGTAGCTACCTGAGGAGCACAGGAAATGTCCCCAGTATGGGAGACAAAAGGCACTGCTTTACGGCTTTGCTTGTTCCTCATCTTCTGCAAGATGAAACTCCAAATATTCCACTTGGCCTCCTGGCCTTTGGCATTTGATGCCCTACCTTCTTCTCTTCTCACACCCTGTGCCACTTTACGCTGAATGCCTCACCACAGTCCAAGAAAAGATGTTCTGTTTACCTTTCTGCACAGGCTTTTCCCTCGCCTCATTCTTTTTTTTTTTTTAACTGCAGCAGTTTTAAAAAATTATTATGGGTTACAAAGAAGCATGCAATATATAAAGTTAAAAATTAAATAAGCAATAAGAAATGCAAATTTTTCGATAAATGTATAAAAGTAAAATATATGAAAATACCTCCAAATGAACAAAGCAGACACTGAAATGTCTCCTCATTCTTGTGATACCACTCCAGGCTTAGTGAGTCCCTCCTCTATGAAGCTTTCAGCTTTGGTTAATATTCAGCTTTGTCAATATTCTTGTGCCCTCAAAGCACTTGGAATCCCTGTGAAAAATGGCTTGTCTCTAGATATGCATGTTAACCTATGTGCAGACACATGAATGTATGCATGCACTGAATGTCAGTCAACTAGGGATATCTCTAGGACCTACTGTCCCTAGATTAGTGCCTAATACAAAACAAATAAATGGTCAATAAATATTTTGTTGAATGAAAGAGTGTCTCAAGAAACAATTCATATAAGATGATGATGATGATGATGATGGTGATGGTGGTTTAGAACTAGGGATTGAACCCAGGGGTACTTAACCATTAAGCCAATCACCAAATCTTTTATTTTTTTATTTTGATACAGGGTCTTGCTAAGTTGCTTGGTGCTTCATGCCTCACTAAGTTTCTAAGACTGGCTTTAAACTTTCAATCCTCTTGCCTCTGCTTCCTGAGTCTGGGATTCTAGGCATGTGCCACTGCATCCAGCAACAAGTTTTATTTTTAGTCTCAGTAAGTTTGTGTGAATGGAATGGGTGATGGTGTCTTAATTTTTATTCACCAGTCATTTAGTGTGAATTTTAAAAGTGCCAAGATCTGGGAGGAATCCTGACATCATAGCAAGTCATGTTGGCAGGGATATATAGATTGGCCTTTCAGATCTGAATATGCAGCATCCAAGGCCCCTGCATGCCCTTTCCCATGCTGCCATGTTCTCCTTCCTAGGCCTTGAGATCATCCACCTGTGAGCCCTGAGACACGAAGCAGGTATTGAGCAAGGGTACAACATTAACCTTCAAAACTTCACTCTCCATATATGTGTTTAGATGCATGATTATAAAAGCGTAGCCACAGAGAGCTCCTGCAGGGTACATAGGACAGAAAGACCATCTGAAGACACAAGGATCTGTTTCAGTGGAGCACATGAACTCAGCCATCTCTCTAAAATTTCAGGCAATAACATCTAATTCCTGCCAGCTGCCTCTGGACAGTTCAAGCAGATGTGCTGTCCCATGAACAGAGAGCTATAGCTGCTTTTTCTGGATTGGACCCATACTTGGTAGGGAAGCAGAGGATTAATCACTGTCTCAAGGAGCTGGTAAACAAGGCAGTAATTCAATAAATATTATTAAAAAGATTTTCATAATTTTAAATTTTAACACCTATGGAGAAACATAAATATTTCTCACTCTAATTTAAATTTTAAAATAAATATTAAATCTCAGAATAAATCAAGACATAGTAATGCAATCTTTCAAACTATATTTTTCCCTTCTCATTATGACAAATACCCCTTTACCCTACTAAGTTGAGAAATAAAGATTGGCTTGACAAGTACATTAAGCACTGAGGTTCTGAAATGGGCAAAACAAATTCATTGCCCTCGGGTAGCTGTCTAATGGGGGTAGCCAACTTGCTGTCAATAGTTGCTTAAGTTATCCATATAAAGGGGAAATATCAATTCAACGAAAGGAGTAAAGAGGTGGAAGTGGAACTCACGGAGGGTCTCAATAAATGGCAAAGAATTTGTAAAAAAAAAAAAATTAGCAGCTCTAGCAGACAAGCAGACAAGCAGACAAAAATTAGCAGACAAGCAGATGGAAGTTGGGGGTTTACTTAGAAGAGTTAAAGAGCTAAAATGAACCTACTGGACCATCAGACTAAATAATAAGATTTTTTTTTTTCTGGGCAAGAAGAAATCTTTCACTTTGTGTTAGAAGAAAAAAAAGTTACAGTTCAAAACTGTAATTTTAGAGAGATAAATCAGGATGAATCTGAATTACAGGGAGGGGACACTGGAGAAGGAAAGTCAATTAGGATGATTCAGTGTGAGGCACTTGGAGCTCAATCAGACAAGGACTGTCTGAGCCTGGGAAGGAAGAAGCAACGGGAGGTCATCTCTGGTCATATGTGGGGTTTGGGGGACATAGAAGGTTGGGAGAAGCAGAGGAGGAAAATGGAGTGGAGGTTAAAATTGATAAACTGATTCTAAAGTTTATATGGAAAGAAAAAGGAAAACGGAAACCATAATAATTCTGAAAAAGAATGAAGTTGGAGAAGCTGCTTGACCTGGTTTACAGATTGAATAGAAAGCTACAGTGTGATATTAAAGGTAAACGTCCAGATCAATGGAACAAAAATAGGCCCACACACATCTATATTGATTTTTGACGAGGGTAAAAAAGAAACTTAGCTGAGGAAAAGAAGAAAATGATGCTGGAATGATGTATGGCTGCATGTAAAAAGTAAGGCTCACCCCACATCAGACACCCTAGAAAATTTAATTCCAAGTGGATGATAAGCCTACATGTAATCGCTAATATAAAATATTTAGAAGAAAATATAACATAAATTCTTTGTAACCTTGGATTAGGAAAAATTTCTTCCATCCAACACTAAAAGTACAATCCTTAAAGGAAATTTTTAATAAATTGGACTTCATTAAAATTAAAGATGTTTGTTTTTTTAAAGCTTCTATTAAGTGAATAAAAGGGCAAGCCTCATACCTGAAACTTTCTCGAGAAACTATTAATAAATCATATACCTAATATAGGATGTATATCCAGAATACACAGAAAATATTTAAAGTTAATACAAAGAAGAAAACAAACTAGCCAATGAAAAAGAACACCAAAAGATTTGAATTATAGGTAGGCATACACAATGGCAAATAAGCACATGAAAGAGATTTTACATTAGTCATTAGAGAAATGCAAAATAAAAACCAAACTGAAATAGCACCAGACATTCATTACAATGGTTGAAATTAAAATGTACTGACCATACTAAGTACAGGCAAGGATGTAGAGCAATTAGAACCAGCATGTATTGCTGATGGCAAGGCAAACTGGTGAAGATATTTTGACAAAATTCTTTCCATTTTCTTATAGTTAAATGTACATTTTTTCCATACAATGCAAATATCCTGTTTCTAGGTATTTGCCCAGAGAAAATAAAACATACCTATACAAAATCTTTTAAAAGGGTACTTATAATGGCTTCATGTGAAATCACTGAACACTAAGGGAAAAAACAAACATCCCTGGGATGGTAAATGAATAAATGGTGGCATATCCACTCAATGGAATGTTACAGAGCAATGAAAAATAAGCTTACAGATACACACAACATGGATGAATTTCAAATGTGTTAAAAAGAGACAGCCTTCAAGTGTTTCTTTCTCTAATTAGTTCATTTATATAATGTTCTTAAAAAGGCAAAACTCCAACAACAGAAAACAACTCAGTGGTTGCCAGGGGCTGGGTAAGGGGAGAGATGTTGGCCACAAAAGGGCATGTGGAAATTTTCTTGGATGATGGAGTTGTTCTTTATTTTGATTAATTTTTGTATGAGTTGAAAATACAGAACTGGGATGGACATTGTGGAGCATGCCTGTAATCCCAAGATTTGGGGGACTGAGGCAGGAGAATCATTAGTGTGAGACAAGCCTGGGCAACATAGGGTGAACCTGTTTCAAAAAATAAAAAGGATTGGGAATGTAGCTCAGTTGTGGAATGCTTCCCTAGCATGTTCAATCCCCAGCACCAAAAAAAAAAAAAAAAAGAGTATACACATACACACACACACACACACACACACACACACACTTAATGCATATACCTAATATAGGAGATATATATATATATATATATGCATTAAGAGTGAATTTGCTTTTGAACAAACTATACCTTAATTTAAAAATTGATACATAGAATTTATGACTTTGGATGAAACATACTTTGCTGAATATTAAATTCATTATGTAAATCTCTAAGTGACATCATAGTAGAAGCACAGCTTAAGTCTCAGGAGGACTTGAAAGGAGGTGTAGAAGTTGATGGGACCAAATGAAAGATGAATGAACCGAAAGCAGCAAGCGTTTCAAAATGAACAGTGACGAATGTCTCATTTCACTTGGGCATTGGTCACCTCCTCAAAGATCTTTGACCCACCCAACCAAATATCAACATGCCCATCATCACTCCTTGTCCCCCAGGCTGGTTTATTTTTCCTTTTAACATGTACGTGGCATCATATTATATATCTAGGTATGCCTTATCTATCTCATAGTTTTTGGAAACCGTGTTTCTTGGACCTTCACCTAACTTCTCTGCAGTGTGTCCAGCCTGAACACCTGCATGCACCTGGTGCAGAGTACAGCCTCACAGAATCTTGAAGAGTGAACAGATCCTCTCTTTGACTTGGCATTGTTCTGGGCATGAACTGACAAAGAATCCAGGTCCATGAATTCAGGACCCATGGGTCCTCTTTATCTTACTTTACAAATAGACATCAACTTTTACCTTGAGTAATATATGTAGTCATTCACCTATATTTAGTGCTGGTGAAGACTATGATGTTGCTGCCAAATGTTGGAATATACAATGGGGCTTCTGGGAAGAGCCACTGGATAACTCTCGAGGAGGAAAAGGAACAGGCTGCTGAAACCTGTTTTAGTGGACGCAGCAGTTAGCCTTAACCCTCTTCTCACTTTTCCATCTGAATACTTTGCATTTAAATGAGGCACATTTTCAGAAACTTTATTGGAGGCCTCTGAGATTTCTGAAAAGTCTTTCCCTTGCTGATAAAGGAAAAAAGACACAGCTGGCATTTTTACCTTCCCCCTTTCTTCTGCCTTGAATGCAGTGCACAGAGCTGCAGCAGCCTTTCTGTGACAAGAGAAAAAGCACAGCAGTCTCAGTGATGAATGCCAGAAGCAATCTGCCTTCCAATTTCTGGTTGTCTGAGAGAAATTAAAACTTATTTGTATTAAGTGGACTTTCTCTCATTCTGAGCTGAACACTTTCCTAACTGATACTAATATCAGGTGCAACAGAGATGTGAAGAGTACTGAAGCCAAGGAACCACCAAGAGTCAGGCAAATATTCCAGTTATTCCACCGTTGGGCAGGGCAGAAGCTGGCTCTGTCCATTTTTTTTCCATCCTGCTATTATCTAGATTACGAAAGAACTGAATAGATACTTTTAAATATTGATTCAGTTTGGATTATATGCTTTTGAGTAACCAAGAAAGTCTTTCCCTCTTTACAAAGAAAAGGACCTTAAATTTTCTCCTCATTCCAAAAAAAAATAACAGTGTCATTCAGTGATGTCACTTTATAAAAAAATATTAAAGTACTTTTAAAACTTTAAGTTCAAAAATGACCCAAAGCATTAGGTCACTATTTCAATGAGTTTTGATTGTTTCTTTATTCTCCTCCCAAAAGCAGAGTTGAAAACAACCAAGAAAAGTGTGACCTGAGACATGGCCTCTGGGCCCCTCCTCCAGTTTTCTATTGTGGGACCCTCAGGGTTGGTCTGCCGTGAGTGCAGAAGGATGGGGACTTCCCTGCCTGGATGGTCAAGTGGGACCTGCCATGTGTCCTGCACAAGATACAGTTTTAGGGGACAGAAGGGAAGGGTGGTCATGGAGGAGCCTTACTCACTGAGATCCTGTGGAAGTCCTCCAAGCTCAGAGTGGGTGGTAGTTCGGGAGGGCTGACATTCTTCCCCTCAAAGACCAGTCTCCCAGACACTCCACTTACCCAAATTATTCATCTATCACTAAAGGCTAATAAAGCAGAAACTTCCTGGGATTCCTCCCCATGAGTTCCATTTTTGGAAAGAGACAGTTTTCCTATAGACAAGATAATAGTAAGTGGCTGGAGAGGAATAAGTAATAAGCATGCTCATAGGTGTCTGCATTTCTGGGTCACACTGTGACCTGTAACTCATGCTCTTGTTTTTGACGTGTTTCCCAAGAACCCAGATGAAGGTTTCCTGCCCTCTCAAGAGCGCCCCCTTCCTAGCCTCCTCGGATGGCCTTTGCTTTGGACCTTGCTGTCTGTTTTATACATCTTTTTCTTCCCACTTTCCCCACCCACTCTTTCATTTTATCCAATATTTTATTCTCAATAAGACAATTTCAAATATTAGTGTAAAAACAATTCTGAGTAACACTAATTCCATCCCTCAAATGTCTCTTCCCAGAACACACATCTCTCCAGCTTTATAGGGCCATTTGTATTTTTTTAAAAAGGCCTTTGCTTAATGTAAATAAACCCTTACTCTTTGGGAGAGTTCTGGGGCATAAGATGGTAAAGAAGGTGGCTGGGAGGCTCAGTGGTGAGTACTTGCTTAGCATGCAGGAGGCCCTCTGTTCACCTCAGCACCACAAAATAAGGTTTGTTTGTTTGTTTGTTTGTTTAAGGGCACTCAGGGTCTAAAGGATTCTGAGTTTCTTGAAGAAGCTAGAACTCTTCTGGTGGGCTGGAGCCCTGATTCAAATAGGCCTTGAACCAGGAAAGAGATCTCCTGACAACACTGAGAATTCCTTTCACATACAGATATTGAACCAAAGTATCATAACTTAGCACAAAATGAAAAGGACTATTGTGCGTGCTCAGATGCAGGTTTCTTCCTTTATCCATTATTGAAGACTATGATACTTGATAACACATAGCAATTCATGCAAAGGCAAGAAATTCTTTGGGCTAAGAATAAATTCTACTCCCTTTCCAAGGCATTTAGTGCCTTTTAAGAATTTTTGGCCTAGATTGAGATAAAAATGCAAAGGATTTTTTGAGCCTCCTGGACTGACTGTTTTGGACCTAGAATGTCCCACAAAGGCTTATAAGTTGAAGGCTTGGTCCCCAATGCAGCAATGTTTAGAGTGGGGTTCATGGGAAGTGATTAAAAATCTGATTTCATAATTTGGACATGTATATGCCCATGAAGGGTAGGTATCTCTTGTTCCTGGCTTCTTCCTCCCCATACTCTTCTTCCTGGATGCCATGAGGTGAGCAGCATTGCTCTGTTGCACCCTCCATCATGATGTCCTTCCTTCCCCACAGCAGGGCCACAAGCAAAGAACTTAGCTGATTGTGGTCTTCTCTGAGACCATGAACCAAAGTAAACCTTTCCTTCTCTAAGTTATTTTTTCAGGTATTTTGTCATAGCAAAGACAATCTAATACAACAGGAAATATGAGGGTCTGAGCTGAGTAGATCCTTGGGGAGAAGATTCCTCAGATATTTATACCTGTATATTAATAATAAATAAACTCCCACAGGCCTATTTTTTAACTATATGAATCATCAGGCAAAATATTGTTTTGATATTTTTATTACATAGTAGTTATAGTTGGCTCTCTATATTCATGGGTTCTACATCCTTGCATTCTACCAAATGAACAAGAAAAAATAAATTTTAAAAATATCTGTACCAGGGGCTGGGGATGTGGCTCAAGCGGTAGCACGCTCACCTGGCATGCGTGCAGCCGGGGTTCGATCCTCAGCACCACATACAAACAAAGATGTTGTGTCCGCCAAGAACTAAAAAATAAATATTAAAATTCTCTCTCTCTCTCTCTCTCCCCCCCCTCTAAAAAAAAAAAAATCTGTACCAAAGATGTAAATTAACTTTTTTCTTGTCATTAGAATATAGTATGACAACTTTTACATAAAATTTACATTGTATTAGGTATTATAAGTAATATAGACATGAGGTAAATCACACGGGAGGATGGGAGAGGTTATATGCAAACACTGTACCATTTTTATAAAGGACTTGATGTGGGGGGAGGATTCAGTAAAGAGATGACAGTACTTTTCCTACCAAATTATAAAAATCTGGACCTAATTTACCCAAATGTTAGTTGTGTTGTTTTGTTTTCAAGAGTCTAAAGCTTAAACAACGATTTAAATGTTAATTCCAATTCTTGGTACTACAAATACTTCATTTGTTTATTCAACAGATATTAACTGTTCTATAGACTTGAAGCCAAGTGGGTTTTCAGAGGATCTGTGGTCAGATGTGCTATGGGGATTCAAATAGAGTCTCAGAATATAATTGTCTAGGTTTCTAATACACCCTATTTGTGTTAATGTTGAAGTCCTCATGTGATCAAAGAAAAAAATTGCAAGAAGATTTTTCACATTGAGGTTAGTGTAGAGTACATTTGTGGCATTTCTATCTGGTGAAGTCAGATCGTACTACCAACACAGTTCCACACTTCAAGGCCCTGACTCTCAAGAGAACGATTAGGCAGTGGGAAATCACTAAAAATGTATGATCTGCAAATACATGTGACCCGTGGTGGGGACGATGAAATACTCCAGACCATTGAGTAATCCTTCCTTGTCAGAGTAGAATGTCCCGGATGTGGATGCTAAAGTGGGAAATACATATGAGACAGTAATCCAGAGTCTACTGAGTCACTTTCTTATCTAGTCCCTATCTAAAGGAGCAAATGTCATATGCTTTCACCTGTGATGATGGTGACATCATTTTCCCAAAGATGGGAAAAGGCAGCTCAGGTAATTGAGACAATTGAGGATCCCAGAAGGACAAGAATCTTTTGGTAGCACTTTGTTCTAACTTAGGACAATGATCCAGAGTTGACCTTTCTCCATTTCTGCAAGAGCTGGTTTTCAGGACCCAGCTCCAGTTTCTCATTATAAACCTTTCTCACTCTGTGACTGCTCCCAGCAGGCCTGGATGGCCACTGTCCACCCTCACTAACCTGTAGTTTTCATCCTCTGCCTTAACTTATATTTCCAGACATCTTCTTCACTTAGCTACTTCTACTTATTTTTTTCAGATTCAGCTCACATATCAATTTCTTTAGGATATATTTCCTGTCCAACTACAAATAGCTCCTCTCCAACTTCTACTACATGTTCCTTATTTAGGATTCTACAACATTTCCACAAGGAAAGTTACCACTGAACATTTTTGTTTACATACCTGCTTTTACCATCATTCTATGAGCTCTGATCTTAGCCTTCTTATAATCCCAAGTATGTAGAACTTTGCTAGTAATCTCAAAAAAAAATGATTATCAAACTTCATACAGAGTAGAAACCAATAGAATCACATCCACAGATCCATGATTTCTAAGAGAGCTTCCCACTTCTACCACTTTGACCACAAGGAGTACAAGCCAGGGCCCTCCCCTCAGGTCAAATGCCTCCTTGTGTTCCACATTACCTGACAGTTCATTGATGACTCTCAGTCCACAACTATTCATAATGTCATAGTCCCAGCCTCATTTCCCATCCTATGCAGTTCTCTATTTTCCATGTAGGAGGCTTCCTACGCTCTTGACTTGCCAGCCCCTCGATAGGTCCAGAAATCACACAGGGAACAACCTCCATTCCTGTTCTAGATCCCTGTTAAAAGTCACATGAAATGCCTTCCACAGGTTAAAAAACAAAAACTTCCACATTTATATGTAGCTTATAATGTTTTATTATTTTTTTGTTTTCTCAGCCAAATATTAAGTAAAAAGACTACCATGGATAATCCAAGATAGCATCCCCGTAGCTCTTGGTACAACAGCTAGAGAAGATGAATATAGTATGACAATATTTCAGCTGTATGTGCAAGGCTGTCTTCCCAGCTGGACTGCTGGAAGGAAACCAGATTTTGTTTCTGAGGAAAAGGCAGATTTTCCAAAAAGATACCATCAAGAGATGGCTATTTGGAGGAAGAAAGGTGGGCCCTTCTGAGCAAGCACAACCCTACCTTTGTCTTCCTTGGGATTTACACTGTTCCTTTTTTTTTTTTTTTTTTTAAATCTGCTGGTAGTGCTTCTAAGGGAGATAGTGTAGAGGAAGAGAAAAGTTGGAATAAATCTGAGTGAGAGGTTCTTGGTTGTTCAGTACCTGCTCAGGAGCCCTCATTTCCCCATAATGTGTCTCACTCTTCAAGTCTAATTAAGCATTTCCAGAAATTCAAAGCTTTGCCATCTCTTTCTACCTGTGTTACTTTAAATTATATGCTCATAGGTGTCTGCATTTCTGGGTTACACTGTGACTCATGCCCAGTGGAATTAGAGATTTCAGATCTTGGTTTCTGATATTACCAACCCACCTAAGCAAATTAATGAGGCTTTGATCGGAGATCAGGTATTGTGAATGCCACAAGCCACACAAGTCTCAATAACAAGACAGTCCAGTTTCTTTGTTGCATTCCTTGAGAACTGAGGCTGAATCAGTGAATCTTTTCTCTAAGACTTCATTTCCTGTCTTGTAAAGTAATAGATATTTGCTCCTTCCTGTGCTTGAGATATTCATCTTCAACTCCACACAAATAACAGCATTCATAAAACAAACCATGAAATGTGAGGGGTAAGAAAGCTTTGTGACCTCAGGATGGATGATGTAGCTGTATCTTTTGTGACATTTATGATTACTCTTACGTGAAAGCTGTGTATTGCTCTGGTGTTGAAAATATGTAATTGGCATTGAGCTTATGCTCAGTCCTCAGAGATATAGTTGTGACTCTAACCCAGCCTCGGAAACCCAGTTCAAATTTTGGATCGGAAGGAAGATGAAGATTTGTTCCACACATAAAAATTGAAAGCAGAGTAAATGAGGCAACTTCACAGTCCCTGACTCCAAATGTGGTCAGAAATCCACTGTAGAGAGTAGGGCATGTCTGGGTCAGTCAAGCACAGCTGTGTTCAGATCCCAGCTGAACCATTTATGAGCCAGGTAACCAAGGGGGTAACTTCTGTGAGCTTCATTTCCTTTCCTGTGAGATGGAGGACAGTGATACTTTATCGGTTAGGTTCTAAGTAAGCCACATGGAAAGCATCTCAAAGGAGGCATGGCCCATGACAGTCAATCAACATTTATTGCCACTTAATATACATTATAAGCTAAGTAAGTGAGTTGCTGGATTAATGTGATTCGCTCACATCATTTGGTTTACATTTACTCTATAGTTGTTAAAGATATTAGGTTTTTTTATCTCCCATTTTCCAGGACTTTACTGAAAAGAATCATTAGTCAGTATGGGGTGGAGGGTCATCCAATGATTAATCCTTGGATATGCTTAAATCATGTCTTCCATTCCAGATATGCCTGGCACATCCAGATTCAACCAAAGTAACTAAATGTCCTTTATTCTTGAGGTAATTGTCATTTTAAATGACCTTTTCTGTGATCCTTAAAGTAGTCTTTTACTTGTCATCAACCATCTAACAGATGTTTATTAAAAACCTTCCTTGGACCAGATAGATTCCAAGCTTGTAGAGTTTGCCCACACTCATGGGCATCCTTCTGTTTCTGGAAGAATGGTTCATAACGCAAAATCCCAGGTATCAGTCCTGTGGCAGCACAAGCCTTACCAAGGGAACCCTGCAATTCATCTCTATCAATCCCAGCTTGCAATTCTCTGAGTCTGCAGAGAGCTGACATCGTTGTGTGAATTAATTAACTTGAGGTTGAAAGGCAATCAGTCATGAGTCAGCAACCATGTAACTGGTTGAGAACACCTTAGTCATTGAAAAATTTTAAATTCAACTGCTTTTTCAAGCCAGTAGAAGCATCTGACTGTAATTTTGCTTCACATAACCACTAGGGGGCATTTAGTCCCCAACTATATTCTGCAATAGATTTAAGAATGGTGTTGGGACATGGTCAGTATGGGGAGGGAGGGTTGTAGGTAGAGTGTCTGTTAGGTTCAGGTGACATTTCAGTGGACTGGTACTGAAAGTAGGTTAAACAGGATAAACTTAAGCATTATTATGAAAAGGTAGTTAGTTATTGGTCATTCCTCAAACTTATGCATAATCCATAAAACTAAGAAAGGAAATAACACTTGTTTTTAATAGCAGTATTGGGAATTAAACCCAGGACTTTACAAATGCTAGATAAGCACTATATCTCTGAGTTGCAACTCCAGCCTTGATTACCCCATTTTTTAAATATATTTATTATACCTTTATTTTATTTATTTATTTTTTTATGTGGTGCTGAGGATTGAACCCAGGGCCTCACACATTCTAGGCAAGAGCTCTACCACTGAGCCACAACCCCAGCCCCCTTAATTAACCCATTTTTATTGCATGTCTACTATGCATCACACTGAACTCAGCATCTTCATCTTCATCATCTTATCTACCCATCACAACTATCCTGAGAAGAGTTTTATTTTTATCTTAATAAATGAGAAAGCAGAGGTGAGGTAGGCTATAGTGATATATCACACTTGTAGTATATACCCAAGACTGAGGAGAGTCTGGCTCAACCACATCTCTCATCAGGGTGTGGGGACTTATTTCCTCAATTCTTATTACCATCACTCCTAAATCTGTGTGTGTGTGTGTGTGTGTGTGTGTGTACGCATATATGCACAAGAATGATGTGAATAAATGAGCAGGCAGCTAAATGCTTAGTGATCCTTGTATATTTGATGCAGCAGGATTTAAACTTGACTGAGTGTAACTTACACATGCTACGTGTTTTATTCTTTCTTGTAGTACCAATACCAAGGCTGCATTTGGCACATAGAAGATAAGTAATAGATAATCCATGAAATAATAAACTAATAAGTAAATATGGCTCTTAGAAAGACTCCAGAAAGCAATAGTAGGGTATTTGCTCCATCTGGATGATTCCTGAAGCTAATGACATAAGACCAACTTCCAACAGAATGCTTAAGGGAGAGGAGAGAGACCTGTTTTTGTGAAGCAAGATTTGCCCAGCCTGTCCCAAGACATTAGTCAATCTTCAGAAGAGATCTCAACTTGTTCATAGAATTCTTTGGACCTAACCCATAGCACACTTATCTCAAGCTCCTAAGATAATAACGATCCACTCCAAGCCAGTCCTGACCTTCAGTCCTCCTGAGAGCTGACATCCAATTCACAAGCATATCAAACTAGGGTAGTTTTGTCCTCAGTGGTTATCACTACATACTCCCCATGGAGCAGATCTGAAGCCTGCCTTGAAGACACTTGACACTTCAGGATTGTGCTATACAAAGATGAAGAAAGTAGCCAATTATTTTAGACAAAAACTTGACTTGGGGCAATCTGAGCTTTGATGACAGTACCATACTTGCCAACTTGCCATGTGAAAAGCCAACTATTTACCTCCTCCAGTAGTGGTATTCTGGAAATGTTCTCTAATTATACTTACCCAGGAAGGTAGATGTGTGAAGAAAGAACAGGAAGGTGAGACACAGTGCAAAACAGCTCATGTTCTCTCGCTTAATCTCTTTCTCTTTCCATTTTCTTCCTAAAGCTCATTGCAATGTAATTGTAGTTGAAACACATTCTGTAACAGAAGTAGACTATATGGAAAGTTGATACCCACCTATTGGAACAGTGGAGGAAATTCTATAAAGTGTAGAGTAGGCAAGAGGTTCTGAGGGCAGGGAAGATGATTTTTGTGTATTACACCTGAGGCCAGAGTCTCCCTAGGGAAACAGTAGGGGAGAGGCTGGCCCCAGGGATTCCACCAAGCTGAGTTCAGCAGCTGAGATTGGAGCAGTCTCCAGCAAGCAGATTTCTGTTCACTGGATGCTGTAGATGTCACAGAGGGGGACTGTGGCCAGTGCCTTCTCACAGCTTACAGGACGTGGACAGCTGTCCAGTAACACTTGGGCAGGACCATGGACAGTGCTGGTAAGGACACAGTTTCCTCAGGGAAAACAACCATGGATCTTCTACCTCCCTGACACCTCCCCCCTCCCCTTCTTTGGCTGCTTCTAGGCATTGCTGTCCCTCGACTCACCACGCACACCTGGGTTTCTGGCCTGTCCAAAAAAAAATCACAGGCAATAGAACTTTTCCCTTCCTTTTTGTCCAAGGCTAAAAGAATTCAACAGAGACCAAAGCAGTACTGGATAAGTGTAGGAATAAATCGCTACTCCCTACCACCACCCAAGCAGAGAAAAATTGCTGGACATGATACAGTGTTCCCTAATTTGCAAAAAAGAAATTGCTTAAGGCATCAATGTGCTTCTCCCTATGAAACTGATTTCCTGAAAGAAATGGGAACAAAATCTTGGACAATGTCTCATTTGTGTTCTCAGCAGGGCTTGAAACCACATTGCAATATGAAAGGGGGCATGCTTATGTTCAGAAAATATTGTTTTAACATGAAAATCCCATTATTTCAAGGAATTGAGAATGAACAGATGACTTGGTTGTTAAAATGTGAGAATACTCAAGAAATTCTCATAAAATTCACAGTAAACTTAGGAAAGCTAAATCTGATGAGGTGCAGAGAGATAGAGAGGAGATATGCAGGAAAATCCCATGAGATCCATACAATAAAACTCCAGTAGCAAGAAGAGGTCAAAGAAGAAGCGAGAATGAAAACAATAACAGAAGACAATTTATCTGACTTTAAAAATTGAGTCTTTTAATATAGAAAGGTCAAGAAGAATCATAATAAAAGACCTAACCTAAATCATCACCTAAATTTTGAGAATATTAAAAGGAAAAAAAATTTATCAAGGACCTAAATAGAAAATTGCTTTCTGTATAGAAAATAAATGTGTATCTTCTCTATAACTCAGTGTTAGAGATCATGCTGAATATTTACACATTCACATTCATAATGCATATCTACAGAGCTCTAAGAGAAAAATATGTGTTTCAAAATATTAAAAGCTGTGAAGGTATAACAGATGTTTTTCTCTGTGCCATGTGAAGATTCAGAACACATTCTAAATCTCCTTTAAAAAAATTAAATTAGAATATTCTACTTCAGTTAGGAATAAAACAAAAACTTGAACACAGAATATATAACTAATAACTAAATATTTCTTGGTGAGATTTTTATGAAACTTTAATGCAATTGTTAAAATGACTCCTAGAAATATAATTATGTTAAAATTTAATAATCATCTGAATTTAAAAATCACAAATTATTTCAATAGACTCTGGGAGGATTGGGAGGAAATAAAAGGTAATTTACAATGTGGGTGGGCTTAAGCATATATATGAAAATTAGTTACCAAGTAGAAAAATGTAACAGTATAAACAAAAGATGCCATTTGTAAGGATTTAAACATACCTATGAATAAAAATTGTGAAGACTGAACATCTACCCAAAACAAATTTTAAAAAGCATTTGGCATTATTTAGCCAAGTTGAAAATGCTTCTCCATGTCCTAGCATTTGCATACATGCTAGAGCTTTACATTGGTAGCATTTTTTTTTTTCTAATAGCTCCAATAAGAAACCACTCAAACATCTGTCAAGTACAAGTAATAAATAAATTGGAGTGTGGTCATACAATGGAATACTACATAGTAGTAAGTATGGAAACCCTACAACTCTATGCAACAAAATAGATGATTCATACTATCATAAACCAAACAAGCAAGATGCTATAGTTTGGATGTGTTTTGAGTGTAGTGCTCAAAGTTCATGTGCTGAAAATTTTGTTTTCAGTGTGGTGATGTTGAGGTGGTGGAACCTGAAATAGGTGGGAGCTAGTGGAAAGTAATTGTGTCATGTTAGCTTCACCTTTAGAAGGGATTAATGCTGAACTCTCAAATAGAATTAGTCCTTGAGAGAGTAGGTTGTTATAAAAACAGCCTGGCTCCTGAATCCCTCTTGCTTCCTGTCTTGTCATGTGATCTCTCTTGCATGTGCCCCACTATCATGCTATCTGCCATATTATGATATAGCCAAAAGGCTCTCACCAGAGCTAAGAAAATGCAGGCACCATGATTTCCCATATCCCAAACTGTGAGCTAAATAAACTTCTTTATGTATTACCCAGCATTAGGAAATTTGGTATAGAAGTAAAAGTGGACTAAGAAAACCTAAGGAATATGCATGACATCAAACTCAAATAAAGTTGATAAGCAGAGAGTACTCTTTCTGGGTTGATACACATGGTAACAGTAAAAATTAGACAAATAAAACTGGATTAGAGGTTATCTCTAGGAAGCATGGGATGAGATTATGATAAGGGGTTCACAAGGGGCTTTCTGATTTGGCAATGGGTTTCTTCATGATTTGATGGTAATTTCACGAGAGTTCATTACATTATTACTAGAGATCCATCATGTATCATATCTATCTATAATCATTTATATTATATAATATGTGATGTCTGTAATATATAAGATAGATATCTAGTAAACATAATCACCTCTTATTTTTATCTATATAATAGATACAATATAGATAATATCTATATAATATACAATATAGCTATCTAGTAATAATATATTATATAAATAGATGACAGTAATAATATAGTAAAAGCTCCTATGCACTTTTTATGTGGTAAACTTTACAATAAAAATGCCACAAAAAATGTATTTGCAAACTGATAAAATAGTCAACATTAATATTACAAAGAGGTTGTATTCTTTTTGTGATAATGAATCTTATAAATTCGTCTAAAAGAAAAAGAAAATTGGTTGTTCCCAAATATATAACTTATAAAATTTAAAAAGTCACTAAGAAGATAATGAAATGTTAATTGTAATTTACATTAATAAAATACTATAAATGTTTGTCACTCACTAAACTGGAAAAAATTAATAAAAAAAAATAGTTCCTCATCATGAAAATATTTTTAAATACTCATTTTCATGTACTGGCATTGTGGGTAAGAGTTGATTCAGACATGTCTTGAAAGAAATTAATATGTATACAAGATTATTTAAAACACATTGATTTCTTTGACTTTAATCTTTCAAATCTTTTTACTTTTACTCAGGAATTAGGCTTATATAATGGATGTCCATCATGATATTACTTATCATTTAAGTAATGACTAAATTCAGTGTCCAAAAATAGGGGATCAGTTTAATAACTTACAATCTATCCAGATACCGGGATATAGGCAGCTACTAAGTGATCAGGTGAAGACACATGTCACGAGAGTCCAAATGTCAGAGTCAAGCAAACCTGCTTAAATAGAGACCTCTTTTTAACCTGGGTGAACTTTTCAGCTTCAGTTGCCTCATGTATAAACCCAAGGATAATAAAACACACGTCTTTCACTGAGAGGAGGATTAAATAAAGGGATATAAGTCAAATGCTAGGAAGCTCTTGATTTGGTGTGTTGTGATAAAAAGAGAAAAAGCGAGTTCCAGAACAAAATCTTGCAAAAGACCCTGATTTGTGGGCACAGGAGCAAGAGGAAGAATCTATAGGTGCTGAAAGATTGATTTTGAAATTATATACCCCAGACTCATCTTTTAGTTCCTTCTTTTTCTATATCTTCTAATTTTGTAATAGCACATATTCTTTTTTTAGTATAATCATATTTATTGAAAAATTCCATTAATTTAGAATAATAATAAATGTTTAATAATGATAATTTGGGAGAAATGTTGTAGATTTTTTATTGATTTTTTTAAAAAATAAATAACAGTGGAATGCATTACAATTCTTATTACATGTATACAGCACAATTTTTCATATCTCTGGTTGTGTATAAAGTATGTTGACACCAATTTGTGTCTTCATACGTGTCCTTTGGATGATGATGTCTCTCACATTCCATCATCCTTGCTAATCCCCTGCCCCCTCCCTTTCCCTCCCACCCCTCTTCCCTATGTGGAATTCATCTATTCCTCCCATGTTCCCCCTTCCTACCCCACTATGAGTCAGCCTCCTTATATCAGAGAAAACATTTGGCATTTGTTTTTTGGGGATTGGCTAACTTCACTTAGCATTATCTTCTCCAACTTCATCCATTTACCTGCAAATGCCATGGTTTTATTCTCTTTTATTGCTGAGTAAAATTCCATTGTGTATATAGGAAAACTGGGAATGGAACCACCATTTGACCCAGTTATCCATCTCCTTGGTTTATACCCAAAAGACTTAAAAACAGCATACTATAGGGACACAGCCACACTGATGTTTATAGCAGCACAATTCACAATAGCTAAACTGTGGAGCCAAACTAGATGCCCTTCAGTGGATGAATGGGTTAAAAGAAAAGTAATGGTACATATTCTGACAAGTTTTTTTTATTATTATTATGATCCTTCATAAAATGAATGCACTACCTTCCACAAATCCAAATGTCACAGCAAGTATGACACTCTTCTTTGACGTTCCCAGCTCCCAGCCTACTGTCTCATCACTGGGTGCTGTCTCTTAGCTCCTATGGGTTGTTGCTCCAAGTAGACCAGCTGCATAGATCTAAACTCTTGAATTTCCTCTTTCATTTTACAACACTGACCCTTGGGCCCCTTTCAGCTTTTAAAGATTCGAGTTTTGCCCTGATGCCTTCCTCAGTCCAAGTGCCCAGAATGAGGAAGTAGGATTTCAGTCTTCCTTTGTCAGGATTGGAAAATCAATCATTCTTATCAGTTCCCGATTCCCAGGGGACAGTCCTAGCCCTCAAGTTTGTAACAGACTGAAGCACAGTTGCACTTTCCCAGTTATTATTGGCACAGGGGTGAGAATGGAGCTTTGCCTCCCACATAATTTTAGGCCTGGTCACCTCTGTTCACCTTGTCCTCAGGTAACCCATCGCCATGCATCACTAAACATGTTTCAACTTCATGCAACTGCAAGGTGTGCAGAGCCTTGTGGATTCAGTTTTTCTTTTCACATAAGTGAAGAATGGCAGTGTAGGAGATTGCACCTCTTCTCCAGCCAGCTAGAATGTGCTCAATCACTTCCTGGGGCTCTCAGCAGGGCCAAAGACACATGTGCTGTTCCCATGCAAGGAGACAGCCATCTTGAGACTGGGAGAAGTGAGAGTCGTGGACATTGGTGAACCACTAGAGTCATGAGCCTTCTCCTCTTTTCTATGGTTGAAATGCCTATGTTCAAAGTTCAATGAGTAAAATAGTTGGAGCATCTCCAGGGTCCTCATATCCTATGATGAACTCTAAATACCCTAGATCTTTTAAAGCTGAAAGAGAATACTTCATGGTGAGGGATTTCTGTAGACCGGGATATAGTATCTGAAGCCCATACACTGGTACACAAAAAATAAGAGACTATATAATTTACCATCAAAACCAAGGCCACTTTGGGGAAGTTAAATGTCAGTTGAAAAAATTACTTTGGGATAAGACAGTAAAACTAGGTCTGTCCTAGGAAAACCAGGTTGCATCATTACCCTAGCAATGGACCATACTTCGAGAAACACATTCCAAAGGTTTCCAACATGCACAGCTCCTCACAGCCATGCTCACAAGTCACAGACAGAAACATTTCTGAGAGATATGGAGCTTCCAGAAAACCTAGAATGTTAAGATGCCATGGGGAACAGAGGGAAATACAGAAGAGCTTGTCCCTGGAGAACTGGCCCAACACTGTCACAGCACTTCCTGGGGCCATTCAGCACTGCAGCTTGCTTCATAGACTGAGCAAGAGTATTTGGTGGGTCCTTTGTCAGACCTTCCCTGCTATACCACCTGCTCATTAGGCCACTTCAGATTTTTCTGAAGTATAGATACCCCCAGGACACTATCGTTACCCTTGACAACACACTATATTAAAGCTATATCAGGGATATGCACACTTTATCTACCACCCTGGTCCTCAACAGCAACATCTGTCTAGATCATGGAATCAGTGAGACTTTCTGCTAATGGGAACTTCCAACCATCTGCCTTCTTATACTGTTATCCATGTTACTATATAGTGTTTTTAAAGGCCAATCATCCAAATAAAGTTGTTGGGGTATCTCCAGGGTTCTCATATCCTATGATGAACTCTAAATACTCTAGATCTTTCAATGCTGAAAGAGAATACTTCATGGTGAGGGATTTCTTTCTTATGTCCCACTAGTTGAACAGAATGTGCTAGTAAGATATATCAAGGTCCTCTCCTGTTCTATCTGCTTCTGGCAACATAGTTAGTTGTCTAGTCATCTCAAAAGCATTTTTTTTCTCTTTCAAAAAAAAAGCATTTCTTCATTGAAGCCAGGACAGTTCTTATCATAATAATTAGTTTCCATTCCTGAGGCTTTCTCAATGCCCATGTGAGGACTGTTAGAGCAAATGAATCACCCTGAAGAAGATAACCCATCTGCTGAACCAAGAACCAGAGAGCAAGTATGTAGCTTGGGCCCATGCAAAGGAGCTGCCCTCCAAGTGGGAAATGACAGAAACATTCTCTACGTAAGGTATCTGCCCCCTGTGCCCTCCAAAGTAGCACAGATCTTCAACCCTGTGGTCTTCCCATGCCAGTTCTACATCACCATTCTACAACTACCACAATGCCTTCCTCCCTAACTTCCATAATACTGTACTCCCAAGGATCTGACTTCTGTCCTAGGCTCAGGAACCCAACTGAAAACCTGGGATGGAGAGTCAAATTATCAACTTGTTAAGTGAGGTACTCATGGAGATGCTCTCTAGCTTCAGCCTGGAATTCTGGCAAGGATAGAAACTGGAGGGTTAATTCCAAGAAAATTTCCCTTTCTCTGAAACCTGGTAGAAAAAGTTTACATTCCAACTTGGCATCCAAAGGGAATCACAGTTCTTCTGTGTTCAGGAGTTGGGGCCTAAGAGAATCGAACAAACTCCCTTCATTACCTAAGCCTGTAAACTTGCCCAGTCCTTCAACATATTTTGTTTTCCTAGACTTAATCTATTTCTTGGATCAAAGTATTTTGTTACATTATATAAAATATCACTTTTATTTGGCTATCCCTCCAACTGACTAAGAAAGAAAGTTTGAACAATATGGAGACTTTCTTAATTTCAAAGGACTGGGGAAAAATGTACACTGTATTCAAAATTATTTTTACTTTTTGGGAATGGGGAGCTATGTAGCAAGGAGAAAGGAAGATTTGGTTCTATCTCCATTGTTTTAGTTTCTTAAAGGAGAATTCATTCTTATATGTCATTATATAATTTTAAAATTAATTTAATATAGTAAACAGAAAAAAGTGCAGCCGTGACATTAGGTACTCAGGGAGCATATCAGTCAGTGTTCTCCAGAATTATATACATACATATGTAAGATGGTCCCTGATTTAATGATGATGGAACTCATGATATTTTTCGGCCTTACAATGATGCAAAAGATATATGTATTCAGTAGGAATGGTACTTGAATTTTGATTTTGAGCTTTTCTTGGACTAGCAGTATGTAGTATGATACACTCTTGTGATGCTGAGAATGGAAATTTTGTGCCACAGCTCCCAGTCAGCCATGTAATCAGGAGAGTGAGTAACTGATATTCTACAGTGTACAGTATTGCCACAGCATTCATAACTTGCATGAGATAGTCATTGCTCTATTGTAAAATAGATTTTGTGTTAGATAATAGATAGATTGTCCTACTGTGGGTTAATCTAAGTGCTCTTAGCACATTTAAGGTTGGCTAGGCTAAATTAGGATGTTCAGTAGATTAGATGTATTACATACACTTATAACTTATGAAATTTTCAATTTAGAATGTGCCCGCTAGGATGTCACCCCACTGTAAGCCAACTCACTGGCTAAGGTCCATCCACATTAGTGAGGGTCATCTGCTTCACTCTGTGTCAAGTAATATCAGATGTTAATTACATCTATAAAAGATCCTTATCACAACACTTAAACTAGGGTTTGACCAAACATCTGAACACCCACAGCCTAATCAGGTTGATACATAAAATTTAACAACCACAGGGAATTTCTTCTGGCTCTTCTTATCTTCTCCTCCAAACAGAAGCTCTGTGGCTTCAGTCTCAGATCTGTGCATTCTTACAAGGACCCTGCCCAGACCTTTTGAGCTGATGTCTCTGTTGGGCCATTTGGCTTTGAGTTCAAGTTTCTCCAGCATCCCTGCGGCCACACACTCTTCCCATGAGCTTGTTCTGCATCCTGAGTCTAGCTCATTCTGATGCCTTGGCCTCTATTCATTCTGGCCCACAGACATCACACCAATAACAAGACCCATTTGAAGAATCATGGGAGGCTTTTTATGAAGTATTGGCATTATAAATGAGAGGTATTCATGCTTTTTGTTATTGTTTTACTAATCACACATATTTCAGCAGAACTTTAATATTACAGTCTTATGAAATTCTGCCAAAGGATAGAAAAGAGAACCCATAATCATTCTACCCTAAAATAACCACTCTTAACATTTTAGTATACTTCAGCCTTTTTCCTATGTGTATAATTTTGTAGAGTTGTAATCATACCCAATATATAATTTTATCATGTTTTCCCACTTACCATTATACTATAAGTATTTTTAATCTAGTCATAGAGTCTTCAAGGTTGTCACTGTTAATCGTTACACAATAGTTCACTGAATTGAAATGCTTGATTCACTTAACTATCTTGTTATCTATACAATTTCCAATTTCTTCTTATAATAAGTATGCACTACAATCTTTGTGATTCAGTGTTCTTTTTCACACCTTGAACTTTCTCATGGAGTTAAAATTACTTGGCCAAAGAATAAAACTTCTGTTGTTTGTTTTAGTCTCTTGCTATACATTTCTAAAAATATTTTAAGGCACATTAATTTACTGTGCTGCTGATGTAAATGTGGACCATGTTGTCATTATTCTCTTGAGATTCAAACTTCCACATGTGAGGATAAGGGACCAGAAGGAACACATCCAGCACCAATGCCTGCACTGTACATTCAGAAAAGTAGCCTGGTCCTTACAGTACAGCTGTTCTGTGTTTCTCTGCTCCTTACAGACTGAGCAGTTGATAACCCTGTGGGTCCTCTTTGTATTCACCATTGTTGGAAATGCAGTCGTGCTGTTCTCCACATGGAGGAGGAAGAGGAAGTCCAGAATGACCTTCTTTGTGACTCAGCTGGCCATCACAGGTAAGCAACTGTTTCAGTGGGAGAGGAAGAAGTTGTGTGCACAATCCCTATGGCTCCTGCTTTTGATTATTCTACCAATAGAAATGCAGTGCTAGCAGTCAAAAGGTATCAGTAAACTCAGGAGCAATTTCTATAAAACTGATGTTTGAATATTTCCTTTAACAAATTTAACACATTTATATGCCAGTGAAATATAAAAATAAGTTCTTATATTCAGAATTGGAAATACCATTGTTAATATCACCAAAGGGTTCTATAGGGTTTTCTTATACATAGCAGTCTCCCTAGTTCACTAAGATAATATCGCCATATCATCCCATATTGGGAACTTAAGTAATACATCCTAAGAAATGAACCAGAAAGATCTCTATTCAATAATAAAAAGAGAAGTGTCAGGTACTTTGCAGACTAAATCCTGTGGTACTGCTTTCAAAGTGCAAGTGAAGGTGTAGCACCTCTGCTGGAGGGGTATGAGGAAGCAAGATGATATCCAGGATCTGAATGTTTAAATGTAAACTTCGGGAATGGCCTACTTGGTAGATGTGCAAGCACAGCACTTCTGGAAGGGAAATGGCAAAATATCAAGAAAGAAGGTGATCTATGAAGGGAAGACCCCAATAGGAAGGTTTAGAGGCTAGATTGGTAGAGCTCATGTTCAAAAAGAAAAGGAAAATACAACCAGGAAGAGAGTAGCATTCCATAAAGCCAGAGAAGAGAGTGGGCAAATGAGACTCACAGAGGTCCCAGGCTAAGCCTGGCTGGAGTCCTGAGCTCTGGGAGCAGAGCAGATAGCTGTCATATTACTTTAATTTGGATCAGTCTATAATGGAATCTCAGTGGCATATAAATGTGTTAAATTGCAAACAAATTTTTAAGTCTTAAGTGTAAACAAGGATTGATGTTAGATGACTTTCAAAAGGATCTATTTAGTACAGTTCAACCTGTGCTGTCATCCTAGCTGCAGTACCGGCAAAGGAGTTCTTGGAATTTAGCCCTGAGCCAAAATATGAAAAATATGACATTAACCTATAGGAGAACCTTAGTTATGCCTCATTCCCAACCTGGATCCCCCTTTCTTTGCCTATGTATTATAGCAAGACTCTGAGGAAAGTTGACACAACCTGAGCTACTTGAGCTATGAGAAAGACACCATTAAAAAGTATAAAGAAGGGCTGGAGTTGTGGCTCAGTGGTACAACGCTCGCCTAGCAGGTGTGAGGCACTGGATTCGATCCTCAGCACCACATAAAAATAAATAAACAAAATAAAGGTATTGTGTCCATCTACAACTAAAAAAGAAAAAAAAAACATTTAAAAAGTATAAAGAATATAAGAACCACCTAAGCCCAAAAGGTGGGACACGTGATGGGGGAAATCTCCTTCAGTCATTCCTATAAACAGGAGTCCCATTATTCACTCTCACAGCTGTAGAGGAGTAGAGAGTGGTAATCGTCATCCAGTAAATCCTAGGATTCAAAATACCTGATTGAGAGCATCACAACTTGTTTCATCACATTTCTCTGATTACAGTGCTGTAACCCATATTCTCTGAAACTATGTATTCTCTAAGAGTGTAAAACTTAGAGGTGGCAAGGATATCAACTTGGAATTTAAAGTCTTGCCACAAATAACAGATCAATCATGGAAATTTCACCATTATTACCAAAGAGAAAAGATGCATGTTCTTTTCTAATTCATAGTCTGTTGAAACCAGGTTTGATTTCTCATGAATGTTCTAGACAGACTGTTAACACTTTCTGGAGAAACTCAAGATGTCAGGTGAGGAGCAATTCAAGCAAAGAATAATTCTCAAAAACACAGCACTGCTAATGGTCTAAGATGAAGGCTCAGAGAGTCTGTGATTAAACTGCTTATATGAGATATGAAAATATCATCCCTGCCCATCTCTCCATGATTTCAGATCCTTGGGGTAGGAGTGATGGTACATCTCTGAGGCCAGAGTATGTTTGTAAAAGTTACTTAGATATCAACTGAGAGACCCCATTCATTGAGACTTATATTTTGATTTGATTTGAATCCCCTACCATAAGTCAATGTTATGCCCAAAGTTTCTGTAAATTTTCTGAACCCTATATTTGTATCACTTTTGGTTCTTGCTTCCTACTCAACTATTAATCTCTCATGTCACCAGCATCTTGTGTTATTTAACTTGGGTTTGTTGCTGCTGTTCCATGCTGTCCCTGTCAAGGCACTCAGCCCCTTTTTTCTTTACTTTTTAAAATCATCCACAGAAATAGGCCTTACAATGCTTAAAAGGCTTTACTGAACACTTCATGTAATATAAGGATATCATATCAATGAAAAGTAAATTATCTTAGAATATTTTGTGTTTTTAAAACTTTCAGCTGCCACTAGACATTTCTCAATGTTACCTTGCTCTATCTAGCCTTGTGTTTTATCTTCATTTTTTTACTTTTTTTCACTTTTGAATGTCTATTATCGAATGCCAAGAGCTTCGATTTTTCTATACTGTTTTTATTCCTATCAAACCATCACATATTTTCCAAAGAAAATAGCAAACTTTTTAAACTAAACAAGTAATTTCCTAAAAAAGAAAGAAAGAAAGGAAAAAAGTAACATAGAACCAGTGACAACGATAAACAGACAAGCAAAAACACATATTCATATTTCTATTTACATGTCATAACATGTAAATAAACTGGTTTGAATTGTAGAAAACTGCATGATAAGTAATATTAGCTCAATAACATGCCTTCAGCTTTCAAAAATTTTGAGGTGGTTCATTTTAGACAAACTCTGCTGCCTACAGTATTAGAAAATCTGAACAAATTTTAAAAATTATTAGAGGGCATCATGTGACTACCAAAATAGCTAAGACTTGAATGACCAAGATACCTTATAAAAGAGAACGCCAAGGTTAAATACATTACTTGATACCACTATTCCCATCTTCGAATCAATTTAAAAGCAGAAACAGAATCTTGAAAAGCGGAATAGAGTCTTTAGTAGTCTTATTGGACTTATAGGACAAAAATTTCTCTGCCCAGGCATAGCAGCTTTTTAAATACCAGTATCTCTGATGGGGCTACTGACATGCTACAACTTATAAGAGTGAACTGAAAATAGACCAGCCCTCACAAAGACTAAAAGAAACCTCCAACACTAAATGGAATCAGATGATCTATGTGCTACCTCTATATGTACCTAAGCTATCTTTCAGAACAAAAGTAAATCCACTTTAGAGTATGGATTTTATTTATAATATTATCAAAAAATGTTAAATTAACTATACTTTTTCATTTACAATTTTTCATTTCATAAAAGTAATCAGGAATGCAAAAGTCAAGAATTGACCAAAGGCAAGGAGAAAAGTAGACAAGGAAAATGGTGGCACAAGAGATCTAGCAATTGGAATTAACAGTTATAAAATTTATAACTATTGCTAATCTGTTCAAGAAACTGAAAGACTGAAAGTCCTAGAAAGAAATAACAGGAAACTTAAAAAATGAAAATTTTAACATAACTAAAACTAAGAATACAATAGTAGAGTTTGGCAGTAAATTAAATATAGCTGAAGAGAAATTATTGAACTGGAGAATAGGTCAGAAGGAAATAATCAGATTGAAGCATGGAAAAATGAAGGATGGAAACTACAGAAAGAAAGTAAACAGCATATGGGCACAGTGAAAAAACTCTCGGAAAGAGATAAGATAGAGTAGATGGAAATAATAGTTGAAGGTATGATGGCTGGTAATTTCCCCAAACTCCTGAAAGACATTAAACCATGGATTCAAAGCACCACAAAGTGGTGCATATTTTAAAAAAAAAAAAAAAAAAAGTCAAACAGAGAATTAGAACACAGGAAAATTACTAGATTATGTAAAACCTCCAAAATCTTGAATTTAAGTAAATAAAAACTATTAACTGAATTCACTTATATTTTATTTTTAAAGGTTTGCTCATATTTTAAGGATACATCCTAAACTATGTATAGATAAACTAAAAATATGTCTTTTATTTACTTCAAAACAATTTGAGGGCAATGGTGGGCAGTGATACAGATTTTCTGAAATTGAAAATTGTTGAAGCTTGATGATAAGTACATGGGTTCTTATACTATTCTCTCTAATTTTCATGTTTGAACTCTTCTTGACAAAACTTAAAACAAAAATAAAAAATATACATGACAATAATGAACAAAATAAAATAAACAAAATAAAGAGATTTAGAGAGTTAAAGACTTTAAAGTCCTTGAATTTTTTGTATGTAGTAACAGTACTAACTTATATTAGATTTTAATGTAAAGAAGGTATGTTGACTCTCCAGGGTTATCTACCCAAGTTATGAAAAATAAGTTCCTGGACAAAAGAGAGACACAATGGAATATTTTAAATATGCCAAAATTTATATAGGATATATGTGTTATTATAATTAATTTATAGGAAGTTAAGAAGGGAAAGAAACGTTAGAATTATTAGGACAGAATCAATACGATATAACTTTAAATGACAAATATATTGGCAGTTGTGTATGGACTAAATATTTCAATTAAAATAACAAGATTATTGTACTAGATTTAAAAGTTCAATCCATTCATAAAAGATGTATATCTTAAATATGATGTACAGAAAAGTTAAAATAAAAGTAAGATGATAAGGTCTTAGCTTTCTACTGCTGTGACAACATAGCTGAGATAATCAATTTATAAGAATAAAAATTTTATTTTGGCTCACAGGTTTCAGAGATTTTAGTTCATAGTTGCTTGGTCTGAGTGCCTTTGTGTCTGTGGCAAGGCAGTGCATCATGGCAGGAATACATGGCAGAGGAAAATACCTCATGGCACCTAGGAAACAAAGAGAGAAAGAAGAAAGATGCAGGGTTCCAATATCCTCCTTCCACTAGGCCTTACCTCCTAAAGGGACCAAAACTTGCTGATAGCATCAAAGGGTGGGGGGAAAAAATCCTTCAATAAATATTGCTACATGATTAGAGGTGCCACAGGGAGTTCCCACTGAGCAAGGCCATGGGTACCTCCAAGCCTTCAGAACTGTAGAGAAATATCATCCTGGGAGAGCTTCAGGCATGAGACTCTGACCTGTGATGGCTGCTATATAGCTCTCCAACCCATGGGAACAGGGCTTCCCAAGACTTTGGGGGCCCAAACCCCCAGTGTGCCCAGGAGGCACATGAAGTGAAATAATTTGGGATTTTGGATTTACTCATAGCCTGTTAATCCTTTTTTATTGCCTATTTGTTCCTTTTGGAATAGGATTGTCTGTTCTATGACTTCTTCATCATGTATTTTGCAAAGCACACAACATATTTTAATTTCTCAGGCTCACAGCTAGAGGAAACTTTAATTGGGATGAATTATGCCTTAAGTCTCACCTATACCCCATTTAGACGAGGCTCTCGACTTTGGACTTTGACTTGATGCTGAAGTTTGGGGATTATTGGGATAATAATCATTTTCATTTGAAAAGGACAACCAATTTTGTGGGATTGGAGGAGTGTATCATTTGAATATGTCCCCCAAAGATCATGTGTTGGAATCCTCAATGAAATAGTATTGAGAGGTGTGACCTTTCAGAAGTGATTATATCAAGAGGGCAAAACTCTCACAAATGGATTAATTCTATTATTGCTGGAGTGGATTTCTTACCAAAGGAGAAGCTAGGTTCCTTTTCTCTCTCTCTCACCCAAGTTATAATGCAGCAAAAAGGCCCTCATCAAATGCTCTCACTTTGATTTTAGATTTCCCTGCCATGAGAACTGTCAGGAAATAAATTTCTATTCATTATAAGTTATCTAGTCTCAAATATTTTGTAATATGAGCACAAAACAGGCTAAGATAATAAAATAAGGGGGAAAATCTAAAAGAAAGCCAATACAACCATGTACCTCTATCAGAAATTCATATCTTCACGGTGTTTTCTTGGGATCACGTGTAGCCTTAACTTTGCCTTAGAATTTGTTAGGGGGGAACACAAATGAAGATGATAAAACTTCTAATGTCAATAAGGTTCTATTTATTGACCTTGCTTAGAGTTGCATGGGTGTGTTCCCCTGGGAATAATTCATGGAACTATACACTTATGATAGTGTGTACTTTTCTCTATGTAGTCTATTTACAAAAAAAAAAAATCACACCAATACAGAGTAGGGGATGCAATTTCAAATGCCTTCAAGGAAGGAATCAAGCAAGTAATGTAAGTGTGTGAGTCAGGGGAAAGAGACAGAGAAAATGGAAACCAAGCTGACTGAAGAATGAACACCCTGCTTAAGGCATTCAGATTCAACTTTTGTCAAAAGCTGTGCTGATCAAAAATATTACACATGCTGGTCAGATTTGGCCTAAGGGTCACTTGTTTATAACTACTAATATATAACATTAAAAAATAAAAAAAATTGAAAAGCTTGTGCAATTATAAAATTCTAGCAAACTGATAAAGTATTAATTCCACCTGCAATCTTTGAGGCGAAATATTAAACTTTTGGGGATGGGTCTGGGAGGAATAAGGGCAGGGAGATGGGAAGTTTAACATTTCCAGTGGTTTAGACTAATCACATGCTGGAAAAAGTTTTAAAATCCATTCTCTTTATTGAAGATGTATGTGAGGACTGTATTCTCCAGTTTTGTTGTTGTTGTTGTTGGTGGTGGTGGTGGTGGTGGTGGTGATGGTGGTGATGGTGTTGCAATATTTATTTGAGAAATCTGAGCCATTAGGACCAGAAATATAACTTAGCAGTATAGTACTTGCCCAATACATATGAGACCCTGAGCTTGATTCCCAGCACTACAAAAAAACAAAAGAAATCAGAACCATCATATCCCTCATGACTGTGACAATGGGAATGAAAAATATAAAGGAAATATTCCTAATGACATCCAGTCCAACATACACGACCTAAAGTCTTTCTTATTATCAAATGACCATCTAGACCAAAGTGGAAGTCAAGATCAGCATGTACTTATATCTGCTTATCTGGAATTTTTTCAGAAGACTACATATTGGGTGTCACTATATAAAGATGCCCAAAAAAGTGACAAGATATTTGCTCTATAAGGATGATGTTCAAACAAAGCCTACTGGCCTCAGGTCAGTAGGATGAGTTGTTTTCCCCTAAAGATGCTCCTAAAACAATTAAAGATGGCAGATTATAGACACCTAGAACTCACCTGCTTACTCATGAGATAAAATAAAAACAACTGGAGACCTACTGAGGTAGGTGACTATGGGAAAATGCTGGAGTTCAATAATAGATAGAGATTTGTAGAAACCCCCAAAATGTTGTATAGTGGAACAGGGTGAGATGGAGCCCTCCACACCAATCACCTGGCATCACAGCAGAGGTCATAGGTAGAAGTGAGAGAGTGGGAGTCCCAGTGAGTACCAGAAACACAGGAATTAGCACCTTGCTGAAACACACTCTAAACAGACAACAGACTTGGAAACTGCATAGCAAACTGAATCTGGAGATATTATATAAACTTGCCAATTATTTTTTCATGGTACTGGAAGAAAGAGCCATCTCAGTTTAGGTGTTGTCTGAGTTGATTATTCTGGGAGTCAAAGTTCCTTGCATTTTTATAACTCCAGGCCCTTGAGGCAATATTGTTAGATCAGTGGTCAATGGCCTTGGGAGTTAGTTTGGCTCACTGGGGGATCCCCTGACACAAACCCACTGAGATTTCTATGCAGGGGAGGGGAACTGGGCTTGAACACATATGGGAACATAGGACACTTCCCCTTCAAACAGCAGCAGATTGGGAAACTGGCTGCGGGAGTACAGGGTAATGACCGGTCAGGTCTGATTTTAGGAAGAGCTAAGTCTAGGAAGACCTTAATGATGGGCCATGGAATGTGCAGCCCACCACGACCCTTCCCCTGGCACAAATAACTGAGTCCAAAATTCCTTCCTGTACTCATAACATACAGCACAAAGGCACCAAGTCCCTGACACACTGCAGTGGTAATGTCTACCTTGCTCTAGGAGTGGGCAGCTCAAATAACTCTAGAGTAAATCTTTGCCTAGGGAGCTCTGAGTTCTGCCCTAGTTCATTTTGGCATTCAGGACATCTGAGAGATATTTCAACTGGCTCTGACCACAAACCACTCCCCTGGACACCTGATGAGCACAACAAAGGAAAATGTTGATGGTGAAAGATCCCTGGTATTTGCTATAACCAAGGGTGCACAAACTAAGAAGACATAGAAAGAAGCTCTGATTGGCATAGGTTGTTGTAAACACCCACACTTGACTGCACAATTAAGCACATCAACAGAGAAGAAATTTTTACTCTTTATTAATACTCTTTGCTATTGCTCTTATTAGAATATAATTTTTTCTCTATTTTCTTCTAATTTTAATATTTAATTTTTCTCTTCCCTTATTTTTTTTCTTTTATATTTATTCACATTTTAGTTCTCTCCTACTTCTCCTTTTTTAATTTTTAAAATTTTCTTCTTTTTTGAATTGATTTTCCCCCTTTCTTTTATATTTTTAGATTTATAAATTAATTTTATTTTTGCTATTTTTTTAACTTTTTAGTTAATTCTGTACCACTTTTGACTCTTTCGTCTGTGTCACTGATATTGTAGTTGTTTTTTGTACTTGGTTTTACTTTATTTCTTTCTCTGGTTTGTTTCATTGTTGCTGTTTGGTTTTCTCTTTCTATGTGATGCTGGAGATTGAGCTAGTCACTTTGAGCATGTTTGGTGGGTGGTCTTCAACTGAGATACACTCCCATCCCATTTCTAAGAAGCTAAATGCTATTCCAGACATGAGCTAACTCTGCTTGAGCCTTGGCAGATAGTTCAATTTAAAGAACAGTGTAAATAAAAGCTCTCAACAATTAACTAGACCCCAAGGAGGCATGGATAGAGGTATCCTGACATTTTGCCCCTAAACATTCACCCAATAATCCTGCATATTCTATCTATGAGGGTCCTCAGAATAGGTTACTCCCATTTCAGAGTAGGAAGTACAGATAAAACTGAAGGGGTATCCACAAAGGGTACACCCCATATATCCTGCTGACTACAACACACCTATCTGAATTACATGAGGGACCCCAATCTTGCAAGAGCTACAGAGGAATTAGGTCCCTCAAGCTCTCACACATTATGCATTCTGTCAAGTACCTCTATTTACACCAAAGAGGCCATAGAGAAACAACATTCTGAAATTCAGTTGGAATTAACCTCAACAGTATACAACAACCCATTATCTCAGGGAACATTATTGAGAGAAGGCTGTTTACAAAGAAGGCCCTAATGTAAAAGTGGAAGAAATAGCAATCTCAACAGATGCATAAATCTCTACATAGAAACAAAAAATATGAAAAAATAAAATCAATATGATACATCCTAAAACCCATAAATCTATTGACTGATTCCAAATATACATAAAGGTATAAAATGTCTGACAAAGAACCCAAAAGGATGATTTTTAAAACCTTGATGAATTCCAAAAACTTACAAATAAACAGCTGAGTGAATTAAGGAAGACAATACAGCATATGAATGAGCAATTCAATTGGAAAAGAACCAAAATTATTGGAAATGGAAAGTTAATGAGTCAGATACAAAATCTGTCAAAAATCTCACCAATAGACTAAGCAGAAGAAATATATCAAGGCTTAAAGACAATTATCATATTGTCTTCAGTAAGATAGATAATGAATAATTGATAGATAGGGATGGATAAGTCATTACCCTGTACTCCTGCAGCCAATTTCCAAATAAGATAGGGATGGATAACTGGTTGAGCAACTATCATATTTAAACATTAATAAAAAATAATAAAGAATGAACAGAACACGCAAGATAACTGGGACACCACTGAAAGAACAATGTTATAGGCTGAGTAAAAATACAGAAAACCTATTCAGCAAAAAACAAGCATAAAAATTCCCAAATCTTGGGCAAGACATGGGCATACAGGAACAAGAGTCATTTGGAAACCCAAATAGACATGATCTGAACAGAACCTATCCTTGATATATTAGAGTTAGATGGCAAGAAGTACAGAACAAAGAACATTAAAAGCATTAAACGAGTAGAGCCAAGTAATGTTTAAAGATAAACCCATCAGAACAACAACAACAGATTTCTTGGAGAAAATATTAAAGAATAAGAGAGAATGGAATGATTTATTTGGTGTCCTAAAAGAAAATAACTTTGAACCTAGATTATTTACACAGGAAAGTTGCCCTTCAGAATCGATGGAGAAATAAAGATCTTCCATAACAAGCATAAACTAAGAGATTTCATGACCGTTTAACCAGAATTACAGAGACTACTTAAAGGAATCCTACACCCAGAAGAGGATGAAAGATAAACACAATCATGAAAGAAAAAAAGAAATGTCACTAGAAGTATACATAAACAAATGGGAATTACGAAAGAATCAAACAGCATTTATACAGAAAATCATCAAATATCTAAGATGAATAACAGACAAGAAACAAACAATGTTCAAAACAAGCAGAGGGAAAACAACAAAATGATAGGAACAAGTACATAGCTTACAATCATACTTTAAATGTAAATGGCCTTAATCCTCCAATTAAAAAACTGGCTGGTTGAATTAAAAAATAAGACTCAGTTATATGCAAGAAATTTAGGACACTGGTGTAGACGTACACAGATGTGAAAAATGAAAGGATTAAAAATGATATTCCAAGCAAATGAAATACAAAAGCAAGCAGGAATAGCTATACTCATATCTTACAAAACAGACTTTAAGCTAAAATCAATTACAAGAGACAAAGAAGTCCACTACATATTGATGAAAGAAACAATTTATCAAGAATTTATAATGAATATGAATACATACACATCAAAAGTTGGAGCCCCAATTTCATAAAGCAAAACCTACTGGGCATTCTTTTAGGGAGAAATAGGTCCCAATACAATAATGGTGGCTAACGTCAATGGACATCATTAACACAACAATCAAGTATATCAGAGTTAAATTACAATATAGATTAAATGAACTTACCCAACAATTGCAAAATATTCCATACAATAGCTTCAGAAGACACATTGTTTTCATGTGCACATGGAATAGTTTCCAAAATCTATCATGTATTGGCTATAAAGCAAGTCTTAACAAATTCAAAACAATTAAAATATTTTTTTTCATCTTATCAGAATGGAATGAAACTAGAAATCAACAGTGATAGAGACTTTAGGAATTATAAAAACACAAGGAGATTGAACAACAAATTTTCAAAGGAACAGTGAGTCACTGAATATCAGGAGGGAAATTTAAAATTTTTAGACTCAATGAAAATGGAAACACAATATACCCAAATCTGTGGGATATAGAAAATGTAATACTAAAAGGAAAGCTTATAACTATGAGTTCCTAAATTTAAAAAAGTAGAAAGATCTCAAATAAATAACCTAATGATGCATCTCAAGATCCTTAAAAACACAGAACTAAATCCAAAATCAGTAGAAGGGGAAAAAAATCATAAAAATTGGGCAGAAATAAATGAAGACTAAAAGTAACAATGCAACGGATCAATGAAACAAATAGTTGGTTCTTTAGAAAGATAAAACAAAATTGTCAAACTCTTAACTAAACTAACCAAAAGAGAAAGAAGATGAAAAAACAAATAAATAAAATTAGAGATAAAAATGGAGATATTACAACAGATAACACTGAAATTAATAGGATCATTAGGGAATATTTTGAAATACTAAATGCCAATAAACAGGAAAATCTAGAAGGAATAGACAAATTTTTAGACATAAGTACAAAAGTGAATCAAAAGAATACAAAAAACTATATCAATGAATGATATGCAATGAGAATAAAGCAGTAATAAAAGTCTCTAATAAATAAAAGTGCAGGATCAAATGGATTCACTACTGAATTTTACCAGAATTTTAAAAAAACTAATACCAATGTTCTTCAAACTGTTTTATGTGAAGAAGAAGAAGAAGAAGAAGAAGAAGAGGAGGAGGAGGAGGAGGAGGAGGAGGAGGAGGAGGAGGGGGAGGAGGAGGGGGAGGAGGAGGAGGAGGAGGTCTTTTAAACTCATTCTACATAGCCAATATTACATTATTACCAAAATCTGATAAGAGTACAACAGAAAATCTGTAGCCAATTTCCTTGGTAACTATACATTTTTAAATCCTCAATAAAATTTTCACAAACTTCATTCAATGGCACTTTTAAAATTATCACTTTGTTTTCACTCCATGGATGCAAGTACAGTTCACCATATACAAATTAATAAGCATGATACACCATATAACTAAAATCAAGAATAAAAATCACATAATCATCATTCAATAGATGCATAAAACACCTTTAATAAATTTCAGCATGGCTTCATGAAAAAAAAAATATCCCTGAATAGATGGATCATATAAAGGCTATATATGACAAACTCATAGTCAACATCATACTCCATGGGGAAAAACTGAAACATTTCCTCTAAGTCAGAAATGAGACAAGGGTGTCCATTCTCACCACTCTTATTTAATATATTTGAAATTTTAGCCAGAGAAATAAATAAAAGGAAAATAAATTGGAAATGACACAGTCAAATTATCCCTGTTTACAAGTAATAGGATTCTATGTTAGAAAACCCTAAAGACTCCATCAAAAAACTCTAAGCTGATAAGAAATTAAGCAAAGTAGCAGGATACAAAATTAAGTAGCTTTTCTATGCACCAATGATGAACTCACTGAGAAATTAGGAAAGCAATACCATTAATTATAGCCTAAAAGAGATACCTAGGAGTAAACCCCACCAACGAGATGAAAGACCTCTGTTGTTAGTCAGTTTTGGGTTTTTGTTTTGTTTTGTTTTGTTTTTTTTTTTGTTTGTTTGTTTACTGGAACAGATGCCAGGTAAGAACAAGTTAAAGGAAGAAAGATTTATTTTAGCTCATGGTTTCAGAGGATTCAGTCCATGGTCAGCTGGCCCCAACAGAAACAGGAAAGCTGCTCGGCAAATAACAGTTAGAAAGAAGAGACAGCAAGGGGTCAGGGAGAAGATAAAGTCTTACAGGACACACCCACCAAGGGACCTACTTTATCCAACTAGGTGTCAGTCCCTGTAGTTCTTTGTCATCAATGGATTAATTTACTGATGAGGTCACAGCTCTCATGATCCAAACACTTCCCTAAAGCCCCACCTCTGAACATTGAAGCACTGGTGACACATGAGATTTGGGGGGACATTTCAGAGCCAAACCATAATAACTTCTAGAATGAAAATTTAAAAACACTGAAGAAAGAAATTGAAGAAGATACTTAAAAAAAAAGAAAAAAGAAAAGATCTCCCATGTTTGGGAAGATTAAAATTGCTTTAATACCCATACTACCAAAATTGACACGCAGATTCAACACAGTCCCAATCAAAATACTAATGCCATACTAATGTCATTCTTCACAGAACTAGAAAATCAACCTGAAATTCATATGGAAGCACAAAAGACCTTAAATTGCCAAAACAATTCTAAGAAAAAGAACAACCCAGGAAGCATCACAATAACCAATTCTGAAATATGCTACCAAGCCATAATAACCAAAATGGCATGGCATTCTCATGAAAGCAGACACATAGACTATAAGAGAATAGAAGACCCAGGAATATACCCGTGCATCTATACCAATTGATTCTTGACAGGCGAACCAAACCTATAGGAGGAAAGACATGCTCCTCAACAAATGGTGCTGGGAATATATGATATCCACATGTGGAAGGTTGAAACTAGCCATCCCTTTCTCACTCTGTACAAAATTCAACTCAAAGGGGGATCAAAGACCTCAATATAATAACTGAAACTTCAAAAGTACTAGAAAAAAACACAGGGGAAACACTTTGAGAAGTGACACAAATGACAGTTACCTAAATAAGGCCCAATAGCTCTGGAAACAAAAGCCAGGGTTGATGAGTGGGATGACATCAAATTTAACGCCCCCGCCCCCCGCACTACAACAGAAATGCTCAACAGAGTGAAGAGAAAATCTACAAATGGGAGAAAATCTTTGCCAGTCATTCATCTGACAGGAGAATAACAACTGAATACAGAGGGCACTCCAAAAAACTTAACAAAAGAACAAGTAACCAATCCAAAAGCAGGCAGATAATCTGAATGGACACTTCTCAGAAGAACTACAAAGGACCAATAGATATATAAAAATGCTCAATTGCCTTATACATCAGAGAAATGCACATCAAAACTACATTGAGATTCCACCTCATCCTAGTCATTGGGTGAGGTAGAATTATCATTGCCATTACCAGCAGCAGCAGTAGCAGCACGACATATTCCAGCAAGGATGTGGAGTAAAGGAGTCCTTACACACTCATAGTTAGAATGTAAATTAATACAGCCTCTGTGGAAAATAGAATGGAAGTTCCTTAAAACACTAAAAGTGGAACTACAATATGATCCAGCTATAATACCCTTGGAGATAGATATATATATATATATATATATATATATATATATATATATATATGAAGGAAACAAACTCAGCACCCTAGGGAGATACTCATGTTCACGTTTATTGTGGTACTATTAACAACAGCCAAGATATGGAATCAGCCTATGTGCCATCAACAGATGAATGATAAGGAAAATATGGAATATGCACAATGGAGTATTTCTCAGTCATAAAGAATAAAATCACTTCTTTTGTAGGAAAATGGATAGAATTGTATGACATCATGACAAAAAATAAGCCAGACACACTAAGACAAGTATTACATGTTCTCATTCCTAAGTGGAAAATAATAATAGTCGGCGTCGTCGTTGTCGTCGTCATCATCATCATCATCATCTAGAACTAGAAAGTAGAGGAGGGACCATTAAAGAAGGAGAAAAGGAACTTGAGGGGGGAAGATGAAAGTGGAGAGAAAGAGAGGGTAGAAAGAAGGGTGGGCATTATTAAAGAACAATATATGCACATATACAAACATCAGAGCCCAACCCACCAATTGTGTAATTAATATGCATGAACAAGTATATTTTTTTAAACCTTTTTTAAAAGATGTTGCTACTATTACTGGCATGTCCCTGCAACGTTAGTATACTCACCTAAATATAGCTGCCATCTTCCAGCTGATTTCTTCTCAACATCAAGGGGGAGGGAGTATTTTAGTCTGAGGAGTTTCTATAATAAAATAACATAGATCGTGTGGCTTAGGCAACAGAAATTATTTATTTATCACAGTATTAAAGGCTGGAAGTCCAACATCAGGGTCATATTCAGATAAGGGCTCTCTTCCTGGCTTACAGGTGGCACCTTCCTGTGCCCTCAATGGCCTTTCCTCTATACCAGTACATAGAGAGATAAACAATGAGCTCTCTGCTACCTCTTTTTTAAGGAAAGGGTCCTACTTTTATAACTTTATTTAACCTTAACTTCTGTGATGAGCATATATTCAAATACAGTCACATTGGGGATTAGGGCTTCAGCATATAGATTTGCGGTGGGGGGACTCAAACAATAAGTGGAAATAGCTAGGCGCATCAGAGGATTGCAAATAATTCAGATTGTTGGAGCAGAGATTGCAGGGACAGAGGCCCTAAAGGAAATGTTGTAGTAGCAAGAGCTGAGAGGTAGTGATAAATAGGAATTCCAGATGCCTTGCTAAGAAGTTCCAACTTTGAACTTTGAACTTTGGCTAGCCTTATCCAGGGCACTATTGCCTTCGGTGTTGGTTGCTGCAAAAGCCACCTAAGGTGCAGGAAATGAGAAATTTATTAAATCCATGGCCAGGCTCTGCTGGAAACATGAGAACACAGAAAGCCAGGAAATCAACCTTGTTGTCAAGAGAGCAATACAATGTTGGGCCACAGAGACCTTGGCTAAAGAATGTGATGGAAGCAGTGGAAGGCCAAGGAATGGAGGTCTCCACAAAATCGTAAGGTGTGAGTAGTGAGAACACCTGTACAATAGAGGCAAAAGGAAATAAGCTCAGGAAGCAAGACATTCTCAAATGCAAATATGATTTAAGTCAGAGTAGCTGTTGTCCTGGGTAGCTGAAGTGGGGTGGCGGGGAAAGTCATTAACACGCGAGGCCACAGTAGTGGAAATTAAACTCTATGAAGTGCCTACTATGGAATGAGCTCTGTGCTGAATATTTTATATAGATTATCTCATTTAACCCTAACAATAGTCCCATGGTCTAGCATTGCCATAATCCACTTTTTATAGTCAACTAAATTAAGGCTCAAAGAGAACTCATCCTAGGTCATTCAGGAATGGTGGATCAGAGATTCAAACCCATCCAGCCTTTCCTCCAGTCCTGAATTTTCCATTATTGTAGGATGCATCTCCCCAAGGGACCTAGGTGTGAGGTGGGTGGTCCATAGGCACACTGAACCACTGTGGGCTAATGGAAACCTGGTTAGGTGTTTCAAAACTGAGAGTCTGGTGCCAACCTACTTAATCAGTGGGTGAGAGTGAGCAAGCTAGGGCGTAAGATTAAGTAGGGGCAGGAGCAGAGAATAGCTAAATATAGTGCAAACTTCAAAGAACACTTGAAAGTGCTATGATTCAATAAAAGTATCTGTAGTTGAGCAGTTGGCTGGATTTCCAGCCCACACAGAGTGCCAGGATTGCTTACTAGTGCGCAACAGCAAATAGGGCAGAACACAAAGAAGTTCCCTGCCCCAGTTGTGAGGCTTCCCAAACCTGTTCTCATTTGCTGAAATGCCTGTCACTGGGGAACACTTCTTTGAAAAAACTGGGGAAAACACTCATCTTTTGTTCACCATTACCTCCCGGCATCAAGGAATTTCTGACAGCCCTGAAAAGAGATGGGTCACAGGGAGAGAGCATGGCAAGGTGATGTGTGTGTGTGGGGGGGGGGGGGGATTCCACTCATTTATTAACATGTTGCCTTCAGGTTCCCAAATTTGCTCAGTCTAAACAGGTTTCCATTATTCCATGTGCCTGCAGATCACCTGTCTTCTTGGGGAGGTGACAGTCCTCAGAATGGGAAGAAAACCTACCTTGGTTTGACCCTCTGGTCCCTACCCCACTGTGTGCCCTAGGCAAGGGATGGGGAAGTAGCAATGTCACTGAAAACAAGTTCCACCAAAATTTCCTACTTCAGATCCTTTGGGGAGGCATTAGGGTTTACAGAAAAGCAAATGGAACTTAAGTTTTCCAAATTTTGGAAAGGTTCAGATCTGTTGACATTTTAGGTTTTCTATTTTAATCAACACTTTAATTGGATGTGCTATCTTTTCAAAGTAGCTATTCCTGTATAAAGTATCCTACTAAGGCACTGTTAAATACACACAAAAATTTCCACAAATGCCTCCATTGATGAGCATCTTGCTTTTCCTGTGTTTTAGGTGATTCATGGTTGGTTTAAATTACAACAGTTCTACTTTCTCTTTCTGTAGCCTTGGAGAAGCGACAATTTCTCTGAATGTTTTCTAACCCAAGAAAGGGAATACTTCTTAGGGTTGTATTGAGGATTAAGTGAGATAACATAAAAAGTATGTAATAGAGTGAGAGGCACATTCTTGTTCTGTAAATGCCAGCTGTGAATGCTAACCGCTATAGTTTTTTTTGTCCTTTGTAAAAATAATTAATTTGAAAAAGAGTAAAGTTCTCTGAAATACCTGAATTTCATTGCACCCCCTCCTCATTTATTTTCTTATTTATTCAAACCAATGAACTTTGCTCAGGTAAGTCTTTGGATCTCAAGTAGTGCTTTAAAGGATGATCTTCAAATGACCTTCATATAACATATTCTTGAAGGAGTTTAGGATGTGCCACTTCAAAAATCCAGCTTTGGGATATTGAATATTTTGAGGTGAAGGCACTGGAAAAATCAGCAAATGCAGGGGAGGATTCCTTTGAACTTCTCTTATCTGCTTAAAGACAGATCCTTCAAAAAGAACTCCATTGGCATAAATCCTCTCCCCCGAGTTTCATCAACCAGAGGGGATTGGCTCTTCTCAGGAGCGGAGATTGAAACTTGCCACCACACCCAGGCAAACTGTCTCAAGCTATCATCTTTTTTACCTGTTCTTCTGAGAGCCCACTGATCTTTCCTGAGAATCACTTTCTGTCCCTTACCTGTCCTGCATCACCTCTCCCCTTTCCCTATTAAGACAGTATAATTGCTCTCCAATCTCACTGCCTTTTCTTTGGTGATTGAGCACTCATTTATGTTTCTGAGATGCCCATGTGCATCTAATTTTGAAATAATGGTAAATTCACTTTTTCTCCTACTAATCTGCCCATTTCATAAACCCAATTATTGAACCTAGGAGGCAAAGTCTTTCCTCATGTTCTTTAATCATCAGATTCACTGCCATCAGCAGCAGCAGAATATCTGGAAGACTAATTTCAGAAGCATTATACCTTGTGAGGGAAGAAAAGTAAGTGTTAACAGGCATTTCCAGGTAAGGCAATACTAATGTTCTTCATTGAATAACATTTTCCATCCTGATCCACATCTTGAAAACAGCTTTCTACTAATAGACCAGTAGTTTTGAGTGATTATTTAAAGAACATTTTTATTTCTATTTTTTCCTTTATTCACATAGTTGGTGAATCAGCTGGAGTGAGACTCAGAACACATACATAAAATCTAGATAATGATGGCTTAAGTTCATAAGAATTCACATTTTTATCTTATGTAAAGAAGTCCAGAGCTAGGTAATCCAGGGCTTATATTGTGTTTTCTTATCATGGAGGACTCAGGCTCCTTTCTATTTCTACTTTATTAGAGGACTTTCATCCTCAGGTTCAGCTCATGGTATTAATGATGCTTGGTTCAAGATGGCTGCCAGGATTCCTGCCATCATACCTAAATTCTAGTCAGCAGCCAAGAAGAGGGAAGGAAGGACATAGGGTTTCATGCCAACACTCTGCTTTCCTTTTAACTAGAATTCCTAGAAATGCCACCCATTAAATTATCCTTGAATCTCATTTGCCATCTCTAATTGAAGAAAAACTTGGGAAGTATTTTAATTTTTATTTTTAATCTGGGCTATTGGCCAGAAGAAAATCAGTTTTATTTCCTGAGAAAGGAGAAAAAAAAAGTTAAGTAGAAGTTTCTGGCCACAACTTATTGTCCATACTTTTTTGTTGTTGTTCTTTTTAGTTATACATGACAGTAGAGTCTAATTTGACATATTTATACAAACATGAATTATACCTTATTCTTATTAGGATTCTAGTCTTGTGGATGTACCTGAGGCTGAGATTCACTATGGTGTATTCATATATGTATATAGTTAGGTCAGATTCATCACAATGTCTTTCCTACCCCTATTCCTCCTCCCTTCCCTCCATTGACCCTTGTCTATTCCTCTGAACTTCTATTCTTTCCCTGCCCCTTTTTTTGTGTGTTGGCATCTACTTATCAGACAGAACATTTGACCTTTGGTTTTTCTGGATTGGCTTCTTTCACTTAGCATAGGAAATTTAGATAACCAATCTATGTTCATTCTCTCATTTCCCTGCTTTAAGAACGCTTTTCCCAGATGCCATTCCATAGGAAAAAATAAACTGTTTCCCTCTGCTCTCGCACCATTATCAACACAGAAGCTTTCTGTGATCTCAAAAGGTGTGGAGGCTTCTCCACATCAATGGGCAGACCAGCTATTCTGCAGCAGACACCAGCTGAGTGTCCTCTAATCCAGTTCATTTCTGACACTATCTACCTGGAGAGAGTCAAATTTGACAAGTTGAAGGCTCAGCCCTCAAGACTAACTCTAGTTCCCTTCAGCTGCAAGTTGCAGTCACAAGTTTGCTTTAGCTGTGCTTCTGACCAGTGAGGTTTAAGCTAGACTTCTCACAACCCCTTTCTTAAGTTCAATTAACTTGCTTGAGCAGCTTGCAGAACTTGGAGAAACACCTAAGTGTACTGGTTTATGATGAGATATTTTAAGGATACAAATACCTTGCACAGGGAAAGGTATGAGGAAGGGGGAGCTGAGCACCCAGGCTCTCTCCAGTGTGCCATTTTCAGTGTCCAGGCTCCCTGGACCCTGTCCTTACGTAGGCATGATTGATTAAATCTTTGGACCTTGGTAATCGACTCAACATTCAATGTCTCTCCCTTCCCCAGAGGTTGCAAATGGAAATGAAAGTGCCAACCCTCTAAATTGTGCTGGTCTTTCTGGTGATCAGTTCCCATCCTGAAGCTACCTAGGTGTGGCCAGCCATCAGATACAGATACAGAAAGACGCTTACGACTCAGAAGAGTGAAAGGATATTAGAAGTCACCTGCCAGGAAACAGGTCAAAAACCAAATCTATGACAACCATGCTCTCCTATCTTGGCAGGCAGCACATTGTATATTCTCCAAATATTACGTGGAGAATAGATAACCATTGACCCCCTGGATGATTGTTCCATTGTGTAAAAAATTCTTATATTGCCAGCTGTCTGTGTGGTTTCCCCCAGTTTCAGGCTATCAGTAATTCTTCAATGAATATTTTCATAAATAATAAAAAACACAAAGATTTAATTATTGGGGGAGTTTATAGAAATAGACTCATTAAATCAAAGACAGACACTTATATGGTTTTCAAATTGACTGATGTCCTTAGAGGACACATAGGTTAAAAAGAATCCACTAGGAATCTTGGCTATAGGATTTATCTTGAGATGGGAAGAAAAAAAAAACAGAAACTGAAGCTGCTATTTTGGCACATTCTGCAATTTTTAGCACATCCATTCTAACAATTTTCTGGATGAATTTAATGACTGTTTATATTTTATGAGCTAAAGTGCCAATTAAAATTTATTAGTCATTTATCATCTTCAAGACTTACTTGTCTGTTTTATTCAAATGCAATAAAGAAGAGAAGCTAATGAGAGTAACTCCCATTGAGTGTTTAACAAAGGAAAAAAGAAAAACATATTTTTTTGGCATGAATTCAAATAATTTCCTTTTTCTGGTGGTGCCAATCCTTCTCATATTGGAAAAGAAAATTAACTCAAGAGCAATTTACTAATGAACGTAGGAATTCTCTACCTTCATAACCCTCTATAAATTACCTGAGAGCAGAGAAAATTGATAGGTTCGAAACGGAAATGAGGCCAGGAGTGTTGAGGTGTCTGAGGCCATCTGTGGAGTTCACTATCGCTTCCCTGTGTGGACCATTTGTTTGTTCTTAGCTTTTGAGTTGTTCACTCAATTCATTTATTTAGTTTATTTCTTATTAATTATTAAAATATATGAAACTAAGTTTTTCTGAATTCATGTTTTTATATGAGAAGTTATTGCTTTCGTTTTCTAAATATTTTAGTATTGAAGTACTTCCTCTTTTACACAATAATCAGTCAGTAGTTTTAGTTGTTGTTTTTAAAATCCTTAAGTGACTTGCCCTTTAACATTCTGTAATACACTTTTTTTTGTAGTGCTAGGGATTGAACCCAGGGCCTTGTGCATGGGAGGCAGGCACTCTACTAACCGAGCCTCACATTTAATTTTATTGCATGGAAGTCAAAGGATATTTTTTAAAGGACTTCTGTTCTTTGTATTTATTAAAAGTATCTTTGAGGTGAAATCTATAAGCATCATCTTGAAAAACTTATGTATATTAAAAATTAGGCTATAAATTGGTTTGGAAAAATTAGATATAAAATATTTTAGAAATTAAAGCCATTCAAAGGAGAAACAGCAATTGCTATTTATTCATAGATTACTGTAGTGAAAGAATGAGCCGCCATCACTTGTGTTGGCAGAGACTCAAAGACAGGCAGAGGAGTTGGAAAACTTCACAGTGAAAAAGAAAAGGGGAAGATTTCAGGTATATCCTCATTGGAGGCTCATGTGGGAGTGGGGGCACAGGGAGGCTAACCAGTGAGGGCAGTCTAGATGATTGGCTAGGAGTGCTTACTTTATCTGCCTTTCTCCTGCTGGTCCCTGGTTGGAATAAGAGCAAAAATTAGAGAAGCTGTCACTTATTAATCAAGTTCTGGGTGTTTGGGGCTGTTTGCTTCAGTGGTATTTTTGGCTTTCTTAATGTGTTTCTATAGATAGTAGGCTGGCTTGCTGGGCTAGTTTCTATAGATAGTAAGTTGGCTTGCTGGGATGGTGACTGCAGGTTGTGGATCAGAGTTCTATTTTTATGTATTATCTGGCCATTGTCCACAAATATGTTCAGTCTCCCAATGAATTCTTTGCATTTGTCTTTTTGAATTTGCCCTTAATAATTATAGTCTCCAAATTGTTTATTTTAATATATTCCTTGTCCATTTAATATTCCATGAATGAGTAAGTATTGTTAAAAACTTTACACTTTCTCTCAACTCCTAATATTTTTATCAAACTTGTTCAATAAATTTCAATAATTTGTTATTTTGTTCGTAAAAGCTTATGACTAACCTATTTAATGTGGGTTTTTAGATGTTTAGAACATAGATGTTGTTCTGCTGACCTCTGGCATTTTGTGTCACAAACGACAGGTCTAAAATAAACCTGGGATTTCTTCCTTTCTTGGTTATCAGGTTTTTGTCTTTTGTTACTAGAATTATTTTTTTCATTTGATGAATTACACTTTTACCTTTTACCTGGGTATTCTATTTATTGGTCTGATATGTCAGTTTTTCTAAGATTTTCTGAAGATTAAAGTGATTTATTATATCATTTTATATCTTTTGAATATTTGTTATTTTACCTTTGTTATTATCTTATCTTCAGAAGTGCTAAATTAGCAATTATAGTTTCTCTATCATCATCAAAATATCTGGGGCTGGGGCTTAGTGGTAGTGCACTTGCCTGGCATGTGTGAGGCACTGGGTTCAATTCTCAGCACTACATATAAATAAATAAAGTAAAAGTCTATCAACAACTTTATTATTTTAAATGTATATAAAATAATATATATGTGTATATATACATATTTATATATGTACATATATTTATACATACTCATATATATATAAATACACATATATATATAAACATGATTCTGATTCTCTACTTTAGATAAATTATTTAAACTTGTCTAGTGATGGATTTATTATTATTATTGTCAGACTTAAATCTACATTTTATTGTTTATTTTCATATATTCTTTTTAATTGAAAAATAATACTTGCATATATGTGTGTGTGTGTGTGTGTGTGTCTGTATATATATATATATATATATATATATAAAAAAATACAGTGTGATGTTTTGAAAAATGTTTACAACGGGGGAGATTAAATCAGGTTATATAACAAATCCATCACCATACATGATTGTCATTTTTGTAGTGAAAAACATTTAAAATATAACCTTTAAGCAATTTTGAAGATTCAATGCATTACTATTTGTTATCGTCACCATTTGCTGCAACAGATCAATAAATCACACCCCTTTTATCCCCAATGAGTTGTTTTTTTAGATTATTCATGCAATATAATGCAGTATTTGCCTTTTTGTGCCTAGTTTGTTTTACTTACCATAATACCCTCCAAGTTCATCCATGTTTTCATAAATGACAAAATTTACTTCTTTTCCAAGGCAGACTAACATATGCCAGATTTTCATTATTTACTTATCTGATGGTGGACACATAAGTTGCGTGCATATCTTAGTTATTGTGAATAATGCTTCAATGAACATAGGAGTGCAGATAGATATTTGGAATACTGATTTCAATTAAACTTTATTAGATTGCTGTATCATATGTTAATTCTATTTGCTGTAGTTTGGATCTAGAATCTCTCTCAAAGACTCATGTTTTGAAGACTTGGTCCCCAATGCAGCAATTTTCAGAAGTGAGACTTTTAGTGAGTGATCAGAGTATGAGGTGTCTGATATCATCAATGCATTCATTCATTTTTACCTGAATGGACTTCTCATAGGTGGGACATAGTTGGTGGAAGTAGGTCTCTGGGGAAATGCCTGGGAAGGGTATATCTTCTCCCTGGCCTCTCTCCCTGCCCTCCCATCTCTATCTCAATCTCTGTCTTGCTATCTGTTTTTTCAGCTGCCATGAGCTTCATCATTCCTTTCTACCATAAATTTTTGCCTTGAAGCCAGCTGATCATGTACTGAAACCAGGTGCCAAAATAAACCTTTCCTCCTCTAAGTCATTCTTTTTAGGTATTTGGTCAGAGCAATGAAAAGCTAATAAAAATTTGTACCAAAAGTAGGGTCGTTGCTATAGCTATACTTGATAATGCAATTCAGAAGCCTATGGAACTGGTTTATAGAAGGAGTTTGGAGATGCAGGATAGAGAAGCCCTAGAATGGTATAGGTGGAGCTTAATGAAAAATTCTGGTGTGAGCTCAGAAGACCAGAATGCCAATAGGAATACAAACAGTAAAGACTGCTCTCATGAGTTTCGGGTGGGAATGAGAACTCCATTGGGAATTGTACTAGAGGCCACACATGTTACATTCTGGCAAAGAATCTGTATATATTTTGTCAAGTTCTGAGTCTGTACAAGGCTTAAATGTGATGAACTAATTAATCTGGCAGAATAAATTCCAAAGCAGCATGACATTCAGGCAATATCATCAGTGGTCCTAATAATTTTTAGGAAGGTTTTCTCTGAAAATCAAGAGGAAAAAAGCAAAGCAGAAAGATCTGAAAAACTTACAGTTTGAACAAAAAATACATGTAAAATTAGGGCCAAAGAAGTTGTGGTTGGCAGAGAGATTTGCAGCATTAGAAAGAAGCCAAGTACTTTGCACAGAGACAATAGGAAAGATGGGCTTGAGGACATCTAAGAAATCCACATGAACCTACCCATCTCAGGCTCAAAGGTGCAAGACTAGAAACTTATTTGAAAGACATTGTCGGAAGAGAGCACTGCTGGGATTCCATGCTTACTCTGGACTGTCTAAAAAGCTTTTTTCCCCCCAGGATTAGTTTCATTGTGCTTAGCTTCTCAGGAACTTAGAAGCTGCTGCAACCTTGCTACATGGGTTCTAGCCATTTGTCCTGCTGGCAACAGACCTTGGCATTATCAACATAGTGCTGGTTTTGCAGAAATGTAAAATACTGGAGTTAAAGTGTCATGAAGGCTCCTACCAAGATTTCAGAGAAATGCCTTGAAGGTCAGACAGTTTTCAGGGTCAGACAACCTGCAGCGGATTCCCTTCTCTTTTCTTTTTCTCTCTCCCTCTCCCCCTTCACCATGCCTTCCCAACATGATTGTTCTTCACTGGAGCCAATTGACCATGGACTGAAATCTTTGGAACCAGGAGCCAAAATAAATCTTTCCTCCCCTTTCTTGTTAGGTGTTTTTGTCACAATAATGACAAGCTAACACACTATTTTTAATTTTCTGAGGAACTTCCATACTGTTCTTCACAATAACTGTGTTAATTCACATTCCCACCAACAATTCACAAGTATGAATATTTTTATGTTGGTGTTTTATCAGGGGGAGTCTTTCAACACTTTGCCAACATTTGTCTTTTGTCTTGTTGGTCATAGCTATACTAGCAGATGTAAGGGAAATTTTCATTTTAATTTGCATTTCCCTCATGATTAGTAATTATGAGCATTTTTTGTTATATTTGTTGGATAATTGTATGTCTTTTTTTGAGAAATATATACTTAGTTTTGACCTTATTTTTTCATTAAATTATGTTCTTGCTATTAAGTTATTTGAATTTCATATGTATTTTGGATGTTAACCCTTTATCAAATGTATGGCTTGCAAATATTTTCCTCCAAACCATGGGTTGTCTCTTTTGTGTTTCATTCATTGTGCAGATCTTTTTAGTTTCATTCCATCCCATTTATTTATTTTTGGCTTTTCTTGCCTATACTTAGGACTCAGATCCAAGAAATTTTTGCTTATACTGATATCATGGAGAATTACCCCTATATTTTCTTCTAGTGGTTTTAAGTTATCAGGTTTTATATTTAAGTCTTAAATCCATTTCAAGTTGATTTCTGTACACGATGTGAAGTTTCATTCTTTTGCTTGTGGATATGAAGAAACTGTCTTTTCTCCATGATATGCTCTTGGCAAACTGGCCAAAAATCACTTAATGATAAATTCATGGATTTATTTTTATTTGAGGGCTCTGGATGCTGTTCTATAGGTAAATTTATTTTTATGAGGACATTTTGTCAGGTGCACTTCCTGGGTGTGACTTCCAGGGTGTGGCTTCCTCCAGGTCTCTGGAAGTCTCCTTCTTGATTACCGACGGGTCTCTGGGCTAGCTGTAGCCCCCAGTGCATGGCTAAGATGAGATAATAGATTTATCTCCCAGTAGGTTACTGGATGAATGAGCTTATTCTCAGACTGAAGTTGAGAAGAAATGTACCCGATTTATAAGGTCACTTCAAGATAAACAGTGTGTGGGAGTGGATATAGCTCAGTTGGTAGAGTGCTTGCCTCTCATGTACAAGGCCCTGAGTTCAATCCTCAGCACCACAAAGAAAAAAAAAAAAAAGAAAGAAAGAAACAGTGGAACTTAATGACATTCTACCTCCAGCTCCAGTCCCACCCTCCTACTCTCATTCCATACATAGGAGGGGCCAAGACCATGATCCAGGGCCATTTGAGAATGCACTGAGGGAACAAGTTTTTCTAGTCTGCCATAGGGACTCACATGTATGCATGTCTCAGTGGGACCCCAGGTAGACACACTGCTCTCATACCACCACTGGGAGAAGCTGAAACCAAGTCTCTGGTTTAATTCATAATCTTCTATGCACTGATGTCAGTAGCCTGACCCTATGGCATCAGCAGACAAGACTCCCAGCAGTTCCCTATGTGGGTAGGATTGCTCACAGAGCACAGCTTCTCACTCTCTGCTAGAGATGAAACTTCAGCCTCTTTAGGAACTGCTATGGGCCAGAGGTTGGTAAGCCTCTCTGGGTAGGTTTCCCAGGAGTTCCCTGCACAGGTGGGAAAACTCTGGGGCTGTGGCAGAGAGGGATTGGTGCCAAGAAGGAGCTTCTTCAGGATCTGCTATGTGACAGAAGCCTTAATACTGTTCAGTTGGCAAAGATGGGCATGCTTCTCAGCAGTTTCTCATGCTATCAGGATTGCTCTCCGGTTACACTTGAGAGGAGCTGAAATCAAGCTTCAAGGCCCCTTCAGGATCTGCACACCTATCCTGTTGAACAGGTGTCTGTGTGCCCTTGTGTGTGTAGAATAAGCAGGTGCCATAGCCGAGCAGGACTACAGAGTAGTTTCAGGATAAATTTTGGTTTGTTGACATTGATGTTGTCCTGTCTGCCAAGGCTTTTGTGTGTGTGATGCTTCCAGGGCCCTTTGCAGATGATTTTGGAAGCAGCCTCAAAGCTTAACAGGGATGAAGCTAAGGCTTTGGGGATTGGGGCCATTTCTGGGTCTGAACTTAGAAGCACAACCAGTGGGTCTGCACCTTCCACATGACTCCTTAAGTCTTGGGCTCCATCAAGTTTTCACAGTCTGAACCCCAAGGCTCCCACAGATTTTTATCTATATATGAGTACAAAACTCTTTTGAGTTTGTAGGGGGAAAATAAGCAGAGGACCCCCTATTCTGATGTCTTGTTAATGTCATCTCCACATTTAATTGTGTCTTAAGTATTGTCTTAGTCAGCTTTTTCACCACTGTGACTAAAGGACCTAACCAGCACAACTGTAGAGGAGAAAAGGTTTATTTGAGAGGTCATGGTTTCAGAGGTCTAAGTCCACAGAAGCCAGCTCCATTCCTTGGGGCTCAAGGTGAGGTTGAACATAATGGCATAGTGTGTGGAAGAGGGAAGCAGCTCACATCATGGTGATAATACTGTTCAGTTGGCAAAGATGGGCATGCTTCTCAGCTGTTCTATAGGTAAGTTTATTTTTATGAGGACATAAAATCAAGAAGGAGAGAGAGAGAGAGACAGAGAGAGAGAGAGAAAGAGAGACTCCACTCACAAGATATAAAATATGTATACCCCAAAGCCACGCCCCCAATTGCCACCTCCAGCCACACCTACCACTTCAGTTACCACTCACTTAATGCCACTGGGGATTAATTCATTGATTGGGTTAACATTCTCACAACCCAATCATTTCTCCTCTGAACCAGCTTGTATTTTTTCACATGTGAGCTTTTGGGGGACACCTCACATCCAAACAATAATAAGTACCTTAAAATTTGCTTTGCCTGTGATAAAGTTTCAAAACATTCATTCTTTGCATTGTCTAGGACCTTTTAATTTCTGTAAGCTTCTCAGTATTTCCCCTTTCACAACTTATTTAATGTCTTATTATCGTGTCTTTCACCTTTTATTCTAGAATGTTAAAGTGTTCCCCATAAAAATGTAAAAATGTAAAAATGCCTAAAATTTTAGTATGTTTTCTGAACTAAAATTTGTTTGGAACCCACATTCTTTTTCTGAGATGTTTGTGTTGTTTTCTACATACTTCATTCTAGGAAACCTTTACCGTATGACTCACTCATTTCACAAAAAGTTGTCTAATCGGCTAACATCTGAATAAATGCAGCATTTTTATTTAGATGATTATTATAATATCTGCACAGTACTGTCATCAGTTTGTATGCAGAGAAGTGATGATCTGTGTTCATAAAGAAATCAGCTTCTCTCAAGCAGGAGGGAAAAAAAGCATTGTCCTTTTCTCTGGGAATAATTTAACTAAAAGGAACAAATTCTTTTTCCAGTAAATCTTTTTCTTCTTTAGAAAAATTGGGTTTGCTTTTGTTCCCTGCCTTTGCTCCAGCACTAGCACACTGTGTGACCTAGGAAAGGCACTTTCCCTTATTAAGCCTTCGCACTCTCATCTCTAAAATGAAGGGGTTCTTTCCATGATCTTCAGGAGACCAGAAGACATCTGGTTCTAATGGTCCCATGCTTCTAATTAGAACTTTCCAATAGTAAAAGTTGAGAGGAAGTTTTACATCCTCAGAGTTCTGCTAATTTAACAACTTTTACTATAATGAGTGCCAATCACCTTTATGAATTAGCTTTGCCACTCAATAATAGAGTGTTCTGGCTTCTGGCCCAGGCAGAAGGAATGTGGTTAATGGAAAGTAGTAATAAGACTGGCTGTCATTCTCCTGTTGCTCCACTGCCTCACTCCGCTTCCCAGGTTAATATATTACAAGTCCATACAATTATTTATTCCTTCCTTACTTTATTCATTCAACAAACATCATTAGGCATTTACTGTGATTCAGCATGATTTTAGGTGCTAAAAGATGCTATAGTCTATTTTGTTATAAGTCATACTCAAACAATAGAGCAAGGGGATAATTTTGATTTTTGTCATAGAAAGTTCCATGGTTGAGTAGACTTTGGATTTGATTTGATTTAGCAAATCAGCCATGGTACAATATGTAAATCAATGGATGTGTAACTGATGTGATTCTGCAATCTGTGTATGGGGTGAAGGTGGGAGTTCATAACCCACTTGAATCAAAGTGTGGAATATGATATGTCAAGAAATTTGTAATGTTTTGAACAACCAACAATAAAAAATTAAAAAAAAAAAAATCAGCCATGGTAAAAGGCAGAGGCGAAGCTCATCCTAAGCCTTGCTTGCTATCCTGGTTATAAAAGCTGTATTAGTTTGCTAGGGCTGCTGTAACAAATAACGCAAATTGAGTAGTTTAAACAACAGAAATTTATTTTCTCATAGTTATGGAGACTAGAAGTCCAAGATCAATTTGTTGGTGGAGTTAGTCTCATTCTGAGGCCTTTCTTCTTGGCTTGTAGATGGCTGTTTTCTCCCTGTTTTGCTCATGGCCTTCCTTCTGGGCATGTCTGTATCCTCAACTTCTCTTCTTATAAGAGCACCTGTCCATTTATCTCATTTCACCTTACAGGCCTTATCTCCAAATGCAGTCACATTCTGAGTATCAAAGTTTAGGACTTCAACATGTGAATTTTGGAGAGACACAATGCAGCCCCCAACAGATGCTTGCTAATAATTCCTGGAGAAATCCTGTCTCGTACACAAGAAAAGATTGTGACTTCTAGAAGCTTTAGTGTAAATGTAGGAAGGAATCCTTCCCAGAACTGCTTGGCAAACCTTCCACATACCTCACTGACCTCTCTAGAGTTACGTTCTGATAATTGAACCAATATGTGTGAACAAGTGTACAGTTACACAATGAGCTAGAGTCAAATGACCCCCTCCTGGAGATTTGGCTTTCCTCACAATCCATGGACTCAATAGGTAAAATAAATATTTGAAATAAAAGCCAATGTGCTTAATAAAGGAAGAAAAAGAAATGATGTTGGGCAGGTAAAACAGTACTATCCCTAACATCTGGGAGCTCATGTTAAGGTTTCAGCACAGTGGCTGTGAGGCTGCCCATGCCTGGATTTCAGATCAGGGCAGAATGTAATTCTTCCCAGAATTAGAAGCCTCTTGAATATCGTTGAAGATTAAAAACATGCTAACACTGTCTGAGAAAAGTCACTGAATTATAAATTTAGCCTATGACAATCAACTCAGGGCAATGTACACAGATAAAATAAACCACAATTGCATTCTCTTCCTGATAATCACACAAGAAGGTGAGCAATGAGCGCCAACTTTCAGGATGTTCATAAGTATCTGCTTTCACCCTGACATCAGCCTTGTGAGGTAAATATTCTCATGTTACAGATGAGGTTCATGAAGGTAAGTGGCCTGCCAAAAGCTTCCTGACTTGCACCCTGCCACCTTGCCATTTCAGTCTGGGGGACATAAGGAACCAAAAGTGCAGGTGGTTATTTTCCCCTAATGAGGCCTGACAGCCACCAAGTTGCTGTTCAAGACACTGTGAGAAGTGAGTGGTCTCTCCACATCTCCAGGAGTTCTTGGGGTCACATTTTCAGGATCCTCAGGGGTGAAATAATTTAACATACAAGTACCTCAACTTCTTCCTGCACAACTCTGTCCTTGGCTCAGTAATTAGCAACTCTGTTCTGATGAATGAATGCAACCCCAGATTCTTAATATGAAGGATTGTCCTCCGTTTCTAAAATTAATAATGAAGAGAACATTTACAAATTCCATTCACTTTCAATTCAGTTCTTATTGGCTTACTGTTTCTTGGGCAATAAAAGTGTGGCCATAGTTGGATAGACAGAGGCTGGACATGGTCTATGAACAGTGTTTTCTTTTTCTTATTTTTTGGAGTTTTACTTTGAAATTATTATTTTTAATCATTGTTTTTTATTTATATATGACAGTGGAATGCATTACAATTCTTATTACACATAATAGAGCACAATTTTTCATATCTCTGATTGTATATATAGCATATTCAGACCAATTTGTGTCTTCATACATGTACTTTGGATAATAATGATCGTCAATTCCACCAACATTAATTACCCCATGCCCTCTCCCTTCCCCTCCAACCCCTCTGCCCTATTGAGCGTTCATCTGTTCCTCCCTTGCTCCTGCTCCCTATTCCACTATGAGTCAGCCTCCTTATATCAAAGAAAACATTCAGCATTTGGTTTTTCAGGATTGGCTAACTTTACTTAGCATTATCTTCTTTAACTGCATCCATTTACCTGCAGATGCCATGATTTTATTCTCTTTTATTGCTGAGTAATGTTCCATTGTGTATATATGCCACATTTTTTTATCCATTCATCTATTGAAGGGCATCTAGGTTGGTTCCACTGTTTAGCTATTGTAAATTGTGCTGCTATAAACATTGACGTGGCTGTGTCCCTGTAGTATGCTGTGTTTAAGTCCTTTGGGTATAGGCCAAGGAGAGAAATAGATGGGTCAAATGGTGGTTTCATTCCCAATTTTCCAAGAAATCTCTATACTGCTTTCCATATTGGCTGCACCAATTTGCAGCCCCACCAGCAGTGTGTGAGTGTGCCTTTTTCCCCACATCCTCGCCAAACTTTGTTGTTGTTTGTCTTCATAATAGCTGCCATTCTGACTGGAGAGAGATGAAATCTTAGAGTGGTTTTGATTTGCATTTCTCTAATTGCTAGCGATGATGAACATTTTTTCATGTATTTGTTGATGGACTGTACATCATCTTCTGAGAAGTGTCTCTTCAGGTCCTTGGCCCATTTATTGATTGGATTATTCTGTTTTTTTGGGGGGAGGAGCTGTTTTGTTTTGTTTTTAGTGTTTAGCTTTTTGAGTTTTTTATATACCCTAGAGATTAGTCTATCTGATGTATGAGGGGTAAAGATTTTCTTCCAAATGTAGGCTCTATATTCACCCCACAGATTGTTTTACTGAGAAGAAACTTTTGAATCCTTCCCATTTATTGATTTGTTATTTTAATTCTTGTGCCACAGGAGTCTTATTAAGGAAGTTGGGGCCTAATACCACATGATGGAGAATAGGGCCTACTTTTTCTTCTATTAGATGCAGGGTATCTGGTTGTCTTCCTAAGTCCTTGATCCATTTTGAATTGAATTTTGTACATGGTGAGAGATAGGGGGTTTAATTTCATTTTGTTGCATATGGATTTCCAGTTTTCTCAGCATCATTTGTTGAAGAGGCTATCCTTTCTCCAATGCATGGTCTTGGTACCTTTGTCTAATATAAGATAATTGTAGTTTTGTGGGTTAGTCTCTGTGTCCTCTATTCTATACCATTGGTCTACCAGTCTGTTTTGGTGCCACTACCATGCTGTTTTTGTTACTATTGCTGTGTAGTATAGTTTAAGTTCTGGTATAGTGATGCCACCTGCTTTGCTCTTCCTGCTAAGAATTGCTTTAGCTATTCTGAGTCTCTTATTTTTCCAGATGAATTTCATGATTTCTTTTTCTATTTCTATGAGGAATGTCATTGGAATGTTGATTGGAATAGCATTAAATCTATATAGTGCTTTTGGAAGTATGGTCATTTTGATAATATTAATTCTGCCTATCCAAGAGCAAGGTAGATCGTTCCATCTTCTAAGGTCTTCTTTGATTTTTTTCTTCAGAGTTCTGTAATTTTCTCTCTCTCTCTCTCTCTCTCTCTCTCTCTCTCTCTCTATATATATATATATATATATATATATATATATATATATATATATCCTTCTTCATTAAGTTGATTCCCAAATATTTTATTTTATTTTATTTTATTTTTAAGTTTATTAAGAATGGGGTAGTTTTCCTCTTTTCCCTTTCTGAGGATTTGTCACTGATATACAGGAATGCCTTTGATTTATGAGTGTTGATTTTATATCCTGCTACTTTGCTCATTCATTTACTAGTTTTAGAAGTTTTCTGGTGGAATTTTTAGGGTCTTCCATGTATAGAATCATATAATCAACAAATAGTGCCAATTTGAGTTCTTCTTTTTCTATGTGTATCCCTTTAATTTCTTTCATCTGTCTAATTGCTCTAGCCAGTGTTTCAAGAACTATGTTAAGTAGAAGTTGTGAAAGAGGGCATCCCTGTCTGGTTCCACTTTTTAGAGGGAATGCCTTCAATTTTTCTCCATTTAGAATGATGTTGGCCTGAGGAGCATAGGTAGCATTTATGATATTGGGATATGTTCCAATTATTCCTAGTTTTTCTAGTGTTTTGAACATAAAAGGGTGCTGTATTTTGTCAAATGCTTTTTCTGTGTCTATTGAGATGATCTTATGGTTCTTAGCTTTAAGTATATTGATGTGATGAATTACATTTATTGATTTCTGTATGTTGAACCAACCTTGCATCCCTGAGATGAATCCCACTTGATCAAGGTGCACAATCTTTTTTATATGCTTTTGTATTTGATTTGCAGAATTTTATTGAGAATTTTTGCATCTATGTTCATTAGAGACATTGGTCTGAAGTTTTTTTTCTTTGATGTGTCTTTGCTGGGTTTTGGAATCAGGGTGATATTGGCCTCATAGAATGAGTTTGGAAGTGCTGCCTCTTTTTCCATTTCCTGAAATAAATTGGAGAGTATTGGAGTTAGTTCTTCTTTAAAGGTCTTGTAGAACTCAGCTGTGTATCCGTCCGATCCTGGGCTTTTCTTGGTTGGTTAGACTTTTGATGGCATTAGCTATTTCGTCACTTGAAATTGATCTGTTTAAATTGTGCATATCATCCTGATTCAATTTGGGAAAATAATATGATTCTAGAATTTTTCAATGCCTTTGATATGTTCTATTTTATTGGAGTACAAGTTTTCAAAATAATTTCTAATTATCTTTTGTATTTCTGTAGTGTCTGTTGTGATATTTCTTTTTTCATCACGTATGTTAGTGATTTTTCTCTCTCCTTCTCTTCGTTCTCATGGCTAATGTGTCTGTCAATTTTATTTATTTTTTCAAAGAACCAACTTTTTTGTCAATTTTTTCAATTGTTTCTTTTGTTTCAATTTCATTGATTTCAGGTCTGACTTATTATTTCCTGTCTTCTGCTGCTTTTGGTTTTGATTTGTTCTTTTTCTAGGGCTTTGAGTGTTAAGTCATTTATTTGTTGACTTGTTCTTCTTTTAAAAAATGAACTCCATGCAATGAACTTTCCTCTTAGAACTACTTTCATAGTTTCCCAAAGATTTTGATGTTGTACCTATGTTCTCATTCACCTCTAAAATTTTTTAATCTCCTCTTTGATGTCTTCTGTAACCCATTGTTCATTCAGTAGCATATTATTTAGTCTCCAGGTGTTGGAGTAGATTTTATTTCTTGTTTTATCATTGATTTCTAATTTCATTCCATTATGATCTGATAGAATGCAGGGTAGTATCTCTACTTTTTTGTATTTGCAAAGAATTGCTTTGTGGCATAGTATATGTCATAGTATATGATAAAAATATGATAAATGAATAAATAAATGAAACCAGATAAAAGCAAAGTTAGATGAAAGAATGGAAACAAACAGATTCCCAAATAGTGTTGGCTAAACAGAATCACATAGTGAGGACAGCCTCAGGTTTAGTACAAAGGAGAAGGAAGATAAGTGACAGTTATCTGCATGATAGACAAAGTAAGTAACATCACCTTTTTAGGAAAAACTAGACCAGAGAAAATACATGTGAGCTTGAAGAAATGACCAGTCCCATAATTAAATACCTTGTCCTTTTATAATAAGCACATAGTCAGGTATCAAATGACATTTTAGCAAATCTATTTTAGAGAAGCATCCATGTGCGGCTGAGAAAAAAGTATATTCTGTCCTTGATGGTTGGAATATTCTATATATGCCAGTTAAGTCTAAGTTATTGATTGTATCATTGAGTTCTATAGTTTCTTTGTTCAGCTTTTGTTTGGAAGGTCTATCTAGTGATGAAAGAGGTGTGTTAAATCACCCAAAATTATTGTGTTGTGGTCTATTTGACTCTTGAACTTGAGAAGAGTTTGTTTGATGAACACAGCTGCTCTGTTGTTTGGGACATATATATTTATAATTGTTGAATCTTGTTGGTGTGTTTTTCCCTTGAGCAGTATGTAGTGTCCTTCTTTATCCTTTTTGATTTACTTTAGTTTGAAGTCTACTTTATTTGATATGAGGATGGAAACCCCTGCTTGCTTCTGCAGTTCATGTGAGTGGTATGATTTTCCGCAACCTTTCACCTTCAGTCTGTGAATGTCTTTTTCTGTATGATGAATCTCTTGGAGGTAGCATATTTTGGGGTCTTTTTTTTAAATCCAATCTGCTAATTTATCTTTTGATTGGTGAGTTGAGGCCATTAACATTCAGGATTATTACTGGGATATGATTTGTATTCCCAGCCATTTTTGATATATTACATGACTTGGTTTCTCCTCTGATTAGACTTTACTTTATTTAGTGTAATCCCTCCCTCTGCTGATTTTCATCATTGTTTTTCATTTCCTCTTCTTGGAATATTTTGCTGAGAATGTTCTTTAGAGCAGGCTTTCTCGTTGTAAATTATTTTAACTTTTGTTTATCATGGGAGGTTTTTATTTCATCATCAAATCTAAAGCTTACTTTTGCTGGATATAAGATTCTTGGTTGGCATCCATTTTCTTTTAGAGATTGGTATATGTTGTTCCACGATCTCCTGCCTTTGAGGGTCTGGTTTGAAAAATCTGCTGAGATAGGAATTGGTCTCCCCCTATATGTGAACTGATTTCTCTCTTTTGTGGCTTTTAAGATTCTATCCTTATTCTCTATGCTAGACATTTTCATTATAATGTTCTTTGGTGTAGATATGTTGTAATTTTGTACATTTGGTGTCCTGTAGGCCTCTTGTATTTGGTTTTCCAGTTCATTTTTCATGGTAGTCTGCTTGAGAAATTTTCTGATATTATCTCGTTGAAGAGATTGTGCATTCATTTGGTTTGAAACTCTATGCCTTCCTCTATCCCAATAACTCTTATATTTGGGATTTTGATCCTGTCCCATAATTCTTGGATGTTCTGTTCATGGTTTCTTACTATCATCACTCTGCGATCAACTTTATTTTCCAGATTGTGTATTTTGTTTTCATTATCTGACATTCTTTCTTCAAAGTGATCTAGTCTGTTGGTCTTACTTTCTTTTGGCTCCTGCAGTAGTCCACTGGTCAGAATGGGCAGTCCTGCACCAGACACTAGGCTCTAGGGAGTGTCTGCCCCACTGGGAAAGGGATGGACCAGGCCTGCTGTGTGCCTGGGCCCCACAGAGACCAGTGTGCGTGGATCTGACCAATGTTTTCTTTCTTACAAATCTCACTGTGTCTTTCTTAATTCCCAAGGTGTTTTTCTTGTTGTTTTTTAAACACAATTTGGTCATTGTTTCAAAATTTCAGGCATCAACACTTGCGTTTAAAATGTATTTGTGTAATATACTTTTTAAGCTAAGCCAACTAGATTTATATACTCAACTATTTATCTAATATGCCTAAAAATCTCCTTTATGCATATCTCAGTTGATACTAACATACCATATCTATGCAGTAGCTGAGGACAAGCCATTCTAGATTCTTCTCATACTGCATATCCAGTCCATCATGAGCTTATCTGATTTAAATAATATGATATGTGTGTGTATATATGTATATGTATGTGTGTGTGTATGTGTGTATCTCATAGCCAACTACTTCTCATCATATTATCACTTTCACACTGGTGAGTTATTTCATCTGTTGCTTGGAAGAATTCAATATCCTTCTACAGGTCTTCCTGCTTCTATATTTGCCTTCTTATAGTCCGTGCCAAGGGTATAAAATCATGGTCCACAAGCCAAAGTTAGTCAGCTGCCCGTTTTATGAATGAAGTTTTATTGGAACACAGCCAAAATAATTCTTCCATGCTAAAATTTACTTTTTAATGGAGCTTATTGTTGAGCATTTGTTCACTGAGTATTTGTTTATGTATTGTCTATGAGTCTTTTTGTGCTAACATGGAAGAGTTGAATAGATATGTGTGGTCCATAAACCCTTAAATATTACTATCTGAAACTAAAGAAAAAGTTTGCTGACTGGGGCTAATTTTACTTTAGCAACCTGAAAAGTGCTTTCAAAATCAAAGTCAGATCAATTCAGGCCTCTGCTCACATTCTTCCCATGACTCTTCATTTTAGAGGAAAATCCAAAAGACTACATGATCTGAGTTTTCTTTTACTTCTAACTTCCTCTCCTGCTGCTTTCCCCTTTAGTCACTCTAGACCAGTCCAAAGGATCCCTTGCTGCTCCTCCAACATGGGAGGCATATTCCTACCTCAGTGCTCTCCCTTCTACCTGGATGCTCTCCTCCCAGATGCATGTGCTCTCCCTTCTACCTGGACACTCTCCTCCCAGATAATCTGCATGGTTCACTCCCTCATGTCTGTCAAGTCTTTGTTCAAATATCAGTTTCTTAAGGGTCTTTCCCAAGCCAACCTAATTAATAAAGCCCATAAGCCCCAAATCCCAGCATTACCAAATTCCTTTATCCTTTATTTTTCATCTATCTTTAGCAATTGCCATATCCTACCATAGTTTACTTATTTATGGAATTTGTTGAATTTTAGGTCATCCTCTTAAGACTATAATACAGGAACTTTGTTCTCCAAGAACATGGAACAGTGGTTTTTTTTTTATAACAAATATTTGTTGAATAAGTGATTGAACAAATGAGTAAATGAAAAATGAATATAAACGTATTCATGGGTCCTCTCCACAAAGCACTATAGGACAATATAAAAGTAGAATGTGATGTCATTTTAAGTCAAGAATTGTTGAAGGAATTCAGGAAGAGCACTAAGGAATATAATTGGCACTAAAATGACTAGTATAACCATATGTATAAAACAGATCTGAGAAAAAGAGAATGACATAAAACAAGCTTTTGGGAAAGGCTGCATGGAACAACCTGAGCCCCTCACAGAAAAATGGAGAGAATGAAACAGACCAGAAGGGGGTGGGGAGGACCGCCCAGTACTCCAGGGAAAGGCACGGCACAAGCAAAGGGATGCCCCAGAAGAGCTATCTCCAAGTAGAAACCACAAGATTACTAGTCAGTACTACTTTGCAGTCCAGGTTTGAAGTTTTGGTCTTTCTCTATCAAACAGTGAATCCATAGGACATTGAGGAGCTTGACCTAACTCTGTGGGAAGGTCTGTGCCATGAAGGCGAATTCCTTCCTACACATATGTGGATTTTATATACAGACACCTATAAATATAGATGTCAACATAAATAAATAACATCAAAGGGACCAACAGCCTGCATTTTTTTAATAAAAAGAAAGAAATTATGGAATTAGTGATCTACTGGCTAAGAGCAAGAAGCACTAAATCGGTCAGTGGTATTTTATCGTTTACATCAGTGATATGTCATCAAGCCTCCCCATGTTTAGATATTCACCAACCAAAATGCAAAAACCTTGTGCCAGATGCCAGAGTTCAAGTGTAACAAACAAGACAGTGGTCCTACACTGGGGAGCATAAGTCTAGAGGGGATGGCAGAGAATAAACTGGACAAGAGGATAGGAGGAGCTCCAGGAGCAGCCTCCTCCTCTTGCTCTGATTCCATGATCATGAAGCAACCTTCTGATGGCTGCTTCAGTCTCAGATTGTTAACAGGCACCTTCTTAGGTGTGGGGGAGAGAAGGTGGGCTAGAGCATCAGACTGGAAGCTCAGTTTCTAGACCTGCCCTGAACAGGGATAGCCCTAGGCCCTGGCAAGTTAATCATCGGAAAGTGACAGGAGTATCAGAAATGTTGTAGGATTATTGACTGTTGATTATATCAAATAGTGTGTGTATTGGATAAAGGACTATAAGCAATATGCCCATGATGTAATGTGCACTGCAAAACTTAGATAAACTGCAGGACTTAGCTAGACTTAAGTTAGTGATCTAAGAGTCTACACCTGGGCATATACACCGGAACTCACCCAGTTATCAGCTGCAAGCACAACTGAACTGGGACTTAAAAACCCAGAATTTGGGGGGCTGGCAGGACCAATAGGACCTGGACTGGTGCTGTTGTCCCCGCTAAAACAGACTCCTCTGGCCTGGATCAAGTTCCAGCAACCCGGATTTAAGACACATCACAGGAGAGCGTCTGGGACCCTTGGGTGTATACTCAGTCAGGTCTTAGAATTAGGATGTGTATCTGAAATTTAATGAGCATTAATAAAATAGATTTGATTCAGTCTAACTGTGCCTCAGACCAAGTCTGTAGAAACTGTTCCTGACAGAGAGCCACCCTGAAGGTGTCTTATAGACCTTCTTAGGGATATGGGGACATCTTTCTTGTTATTATATATAGTCCTTACAGGAAATACTTTTTTTATTATTTTCTTGCCTTTTCCTATGTATTTTTCTCACCTTTTCCTTGTTTTTAATTTTTGTTCTCTAAGTCTTCCCAATAATATAGTGGTCTTGATTTATCCTGGATTTGTTTTGTGGGATTGCTGCTAATTTGACATCTCTACCTCTCTCTAGACTCTCCTTTACATCACAGGAGAGAAGCCTATATTTCCCAGAAATATTTTTCCCATCTCTTCTCAGGTCAGATTCTGTCACCCAGGGGTACACACAGGAGGTTTGGAAGACAGATAAGGAGACACCATCATTCTCCAGTGACAGGGCTAATGGAACAGAAACAGATGGCAAACCTAAGATTATCAGAATGTTCTTGGCTAATTCCTGCAAATCAGATGGTTTCCTGGTACTTCCAAAGGTTCTAGAAGTTTGGAGACTCTAGGGTTAGCTCCACAGACCACAGCTTTTGGTGCTGCGAGCAGATGAGACGATGGCAACAGCGTCCAGCCACTCAGACACTTGGCCTTTATGAACTCAAGCCATAGGTCCCCCGACTGTGCCTCCTAGGGCCCTCTTCCCTCTCTAACTCCCTGCATTCAAAATTCTTCCTGCTTGGAAAGCTACTTTCTGAGCAAAGCTGACAAGTTTAGTAAGTTTATAGAGGAAAGATTCTTTTGACCCTCATCTCAAAAGTCCTTAGTGCTTAGATCCTTGGACTAACCCCTAACTCGGTGGTGTCCTTCCTTCCAGGAAGGTAGAGAATGGAGAGAAAGAAAGGAAGTAAATTATTGTCCAAATTGTCTGTGTCTAGATTCTACTGTTACTGACTAAACGGTCCTTTTTACTTCCTGGGTTAGAATACAAAGGCCATGAATGACCAGAAGTTTGAGAAGAGGTGACCTGGCCAATAAGAAAAAGCTATTGGTCTGATAGTGGATAACTGAGAAGCTGTCCTTGCTCTGAGGCTTCAAGGAACTGGGAAATACTAACCTGGGGTGTACTGCACACAAGGCAGTCCGCCACACACAGCAGGGAAGGAGGATATTCACAGGAAATAGTCTTTCACTGGGAGGCTTCTATATAACAGGGAGAATAAATCACAGTTGTAAATTGAAATGGCACATGACAGAAGAAAAAGATCCCAAAGAAAAGAATCCATAAAAGCTAGTGCTAAGAGGGTTTCGCAAGTGAAATTATATTCTGGTAAGAGAATTCAGAAAGGCCTTTCTGGAAGACATAGATCTTAAATAATGGACAAGTTTTCAAAGAGAGTTTGGGGAGGCCATTGTGGCCTACAAAGCGGGATGCTGAAATGTCCATGGTGTTTTCAGACAATGACATGCAGGTTAGCTGGTTAGAGAACAAGGACTGCAGAGGAATCGGTTCATAATTCAGCCATGTACCACTTAACAATGGGGTGTGTTCTGAGACATGCATCATTAGGCAATCTCTTCCCAGCATCATAGCATATACTTGCACAAATCTAGATAGTTGGGGTCAATTCCTCCACATGGCTTTTTTTTTTTAACTTGGAATTGAATTCAGGGGCGCTTAACCACTGAGCCCCATCCCTAGCCCTTTTTTATATTTTATTTAGAGACAAGGTCTCACCAAGTTGCTGAGGCTGGCTTTGAACTCACAATCCTCCTGCCTCAGCCCCCCTAGCCTCTGGGATTACAGTCATGCACCACTATGCCCAACTCCCCATGGCCTCTTGATGCAACAGGAGACGTGGTAAACGAGATGCATGAGGCCACTGCAGGCAGAATGTGGCATCCTATTCTAAGTTAAGTCTTTTTATTTTTCTTTTGCAAGTAGGAGTAGTACTCTAAAATAACATTGAATATTGTAGTAAATACATAAACCAATAATATGGTCATTTATTATCACTGTCAAGGATTAGAGAGCATACAAAACTGAATGTGTTATACTTTTATATGACTGGTAGCACCAGAAGCATGCATACACCTGAGTAATGTGTTGTATATGTAGTGTTGAGACCACTGTGACATCACTAGGCCATGGGAAATTTTCAGCTTTATTATAATCTTACAGGATGACTCTCATTCATGTGGTCTGTCATTGACCGAAATGTCATCATACAGTACACAATTGTATGAGAACTAGAGAACCTTACAGGATCAGAGGATGGTGATTCCAAATCATCCTGCCTATCAAGACAAAGCAAGAGTAGTCAAATCACATACAAAACACACACACACACAAAAAAAAAAAACTCAGCATCACACCAATAATTTAATTGGCTTTCAGCATACTAAAACATGAGACAATGCATCTGAAATTCTAGCATAGGGTAAGAACTTTTTTTGTTCCCTGATGTCATTGTTTGGGAGAGCTGAGCCTTGGGCCCAGGCTTCTTGGAGGAGGGTCTCCCCATTATCCCACAGCAGCCTGAAAGTGATGGAAAAGATTCTACAGCAGCATTTCTTTAACTACACACTCTAATCAGAGGAGAACCTCGGCAAAAGAACTGGGTCCTACTTTGACCAATGAAATCGGAATCTCAGAGGTTCGAACCCAAGCATCAATATTTCCCCATTAATTATTCTGGAAACATCCACATGATCTGCCCCCTATTTCTCCACAGTAACGGGTTTGTATTTCCCCATTTCATTTCCGTTTTTACCTTGTGCCTGGTATTAGAGCCTCTTGTTCATGTCCTTGCTGTCAGATTCCTTTTGTTTCTGGGTACTCTCTTTCCTCTCGCCCTCATGGCACAGCAGTCTAACATGTAGTATACACTTCAGTGATTTTGACTTCAATTTCAAAGACCACAGACACCTGTCTGAAAAGACTTCTCCACTCGTTCTCCATTTCTCATGATTCCTTCATTGTTGCGTTTTAATCTTTTCTTCACATTGTAGCCAAAGTGAATTTCTCAAAATTCAAATCCACTTAATTTTCAAAGCTGGGTGGTTGGTATGATTGATATCTATCTATCTGAATATATAGATAGATACTAAGACAGATTTAAAGATAGATTTAAATAATTATATATAATTAACTTGCCATTAGTTATAATATTCCATTTATTTTGTGCATGGGGAAGACATTGATAACTTATAAATTTCCCTGGTGATTGATAAATGAATCCAGAGTTAAGAACCATGACACCAGGTGCAGGTTGAGGCCAGACCACAAGAGCCTCCAAGACCCAGAAACAGGATTTAGAATGCAATAAAATTGGACAATAGATTATTACTGAAACCTTTGAGTGCATAAATAACATAAACAGAGATGTGCTAAAGCTCACAAGCCAAAATAACACTTGTGGATTTGAGAATGAGACTTAATTACTTCTGAGAAAAGTTATTTATTCATTTCTCAATGGGCTTATGTAATCATCTCAGTTCTGTCTCCAGTTTCCTTCCTTTCGTAATTATTTTTCCTCCATTTACTTGCCCTGATATCCTTATAGTCATTTGGGTATCTGTCAAAAGGCTACATTTCAGTATATTAATTCTCTTGGTGAGTGGAAGAACTTAGATTCCATCTGCTAGTTTTATTAAAATCCAAAGGGGAAAAAAAGAAATTTCTGTATTATCTAAGGGATCCATGTGAGCCGCCCAGCCCCATTAGCTGTTGTCTGTTGGAGAAAGATTATGAGTGGCATGATATTAAGAATGCAGCCCTTTGGTGGTTGTTGAAAAGGATCCCAGAAAGGGCAGGAAGGCTACTACCCTGATCAGTAGCCATGGTCACTGGTTTCTACAGTCAATAGAATTTCAACTGTGAAATCCAGCCTGATGGCACAATAGAATGCAACTTTTGATTTAATAATTTAGACAAGGATATAATCTCACTTTCCTGCATGTGCTTGCATCTCTTAAATGTGTCAGCATAGCCATGGTTTTCCAGCACAATCCTATAGCATGGGGAGATGGGGAGTGGGGGAATGCCCAAAACTGTCCTAGACAACAGATGGAGAATTCAAGTTAACATGTCTGACAGAGCAACCTAGGGAAGTCCTCTATGGTAGCCCATCCTTAACCACACTCCAAATTAGAAATTCTAGGAAAAATAGTTTTAAGTAATAATTCAACTCATCAACACAATGTGAAATCTCTCTGCATCAGAAATGGAGAACATTCTCAGAAGAGGATATTCAATCAACAAATATATAAAAACATGTTCAACATTTCTAGCAATTAGAGAAATGCAAATCAAAACTATTCTAAGATCCCATCTCACTCCAGTCAGAATGGCAGCTATTATGAAGAAAAACAACAATAAAGGTTGGCAAGGATGTGGGGGGAAAGGCACACTCATACATTGCTGGTGGGACTGCAAATTGGTGCAGCCAATATGGAAAGTAATATGGAGATTCCTTGGAAATCTGGGAATGAAACCACCATTTGACCCAGCTATTCCTAACCTCGGTCTATACCCAAAGGACTTAAAAACAGCATACTACAGGGACACAGCCACATCAATGCTTACAGCAGCACAATTCACAACAGCTAAACTGTGGAGCTAACCTAGATGCCCTTCAGTGGATGAATGGATAAAAAAAAAATGTGGCATATATACACAATGGAATCTTACTCAGCAATAAAAGAGAATAAAATCATGTAATTTGCAGGTAAATGGATGGAGTTGGAGAAGATAATGCTAAGTGAAGTTAGCCAATCCCCAAAAAACAAATGCCGAATGTTTTCTCTGATATAAGGTGACTGACTCATAGTAGGGTAGGGAGAGGGAGCATGGGAGGAATAGACAAACTCTAGATAGGGAAGAGGGGTAGGATGGGAAGGGAAGGGGCAGGGGTTAGCAATGATGGTGGAATGTGATGGACATCATTATCCAAAGTACAGGTATGAAGACATTAATTGGTGTGAACATACTTTATATACAGAGATATGAAAAATTATGTTCTATATGTGTAATAAGAATTGTGATGCATTCTGCTGTCTTGTTTTTAAAAAATAAAAAGCAATTTAAAAAAAGGAATGGAGAACAAATCTTTAGGTGGGGAAGTTGTGGGAGTTGAAGCAGAACATAGTGAGGATAAAAATGCACTATTTAGAAGTTGGCATTTTCACTCCTCTGTGATGAAGTCAAGCTCCAGTTCAAGAATGCAGAACTGACTCTCCAAACAAACAAGCCTGGGGCCAGCAAAGACAGAAAATCACCCTGCTGGCCAGAAAGCCATCCATCTACCCCAGGCCTTGTCCCAGGTGACTTCAGAAACAGGAACTTCAAAAAATAGATTCACAAACCCATCATGCAGCACAGTTGCACCACACACCAGGCATGGGCATGGCCAGAAGTGTTCACTGAATGCTCCCAGGGAACATCATTCACATATACTAGTTCTCTTATTCTGGTCATGGTTTGCTATGTAACAAGCCATTATAAATGTCCATGGCTGAGAACATTGGTTTATTGCCTCTTGTGTTTTGGGAGACTATGAATTGAAATGGGACACAGCAAAGCAGCCCATCTATGCTCCATGATATATGGGACCCAGCTGTGAATGCCTAAGCAGCATGACTGGCTTGTTGGAGCTGGCAGTCCACTGGGAGCTTAGAAGGACTGTCAGGCAAATTCTTCAGTCCTTCTTCATTTGGGTCTCTCCAGAGCTTCCTCTGTGGGTGGCACATAGGATTCAAGAGCCCCACATAGAAGATGTAAATATTCCTATGACCCAGGGTTGTAAAATTAAAAAGTATCATTTCTACCACATTCCATTGGTTAAACAAGACCTCATCATCAGCCAGGACTCAAAAGGAAGAGACCACACTAGGGTATAAATAGCATAAACCATGGCTTACTGGGGGACCACTTTGGAAACACAATTATACTGTTGGAATTGTGCAGTATGCCAGTATTTGTGGTTGTAGAAATTCTTGTGCAATATGCCAAACTGTGGTTGTATAAATTCTGGCGTAAGATTTAAATAAAAACATGGGTTAAGAATAAGTCAATTCAATGGAACCCTTCAGAATGACCATAATACTGAGACCTCCGTGATAGAGCACCAAAAGACTCTCTTAGTGTTCCCAAAGGTCTCCTGGAAGATGAATTTGAAGAGAAGAAATATGCTCCTATCAGAGCTGGGCTATGAGCCCTAAGCAGAGTCTACCATAAGGCTCACCAGATAAAATTTACAGGGTTACCCATCTCAGTGGATCCTGATCAGCCTCTAGAGTAAAATACAGTCAGTGTGAGGGCTAACTGGGTAGGTGGCTGCCCCATAATTTTAAATATGCATTGAGGAGGGCCAAGGAGACCAGGAGTTAAGTGAATGATTCACTATCATTTGGAAAGACATAAGACCACTTGTATAACTTTAAGAAACTTAACCAGGATCACAAACCTCCCATCTCAGCCCAGCAACAGCAATCTCTGAAAAGAAGCACCTCCCCAGGCTGGTTCAGTTCACAGGGAAGATGTGTGTTCAAATTAACACAAATGACAAGTGCCATTGTGCTCCCTCTTCCCAGAGGAAGATTAATTGAGGACACCTGATGTGAGAAAGAGCATAAAGGAGCCTGGCTGTCAGAGCAGGCATTCTGCATTGTGACAGGTTCTTCTCTGTCTGGCACTTCAGAATAGATCAAGGATATGATGGACTCATAATTTGGTCTGCTTGAAAGCTAGCAAAGAAAGAACACCTAGTTTAGAAAGATCAGGATTCTGAAGCATATAAAGGCAATGCTATCTCTACCAGCATTTGCTCTTGAAATAAGCAGATGAAAAAGTAGTTCCAGAAAGTTCTTCTCCCAAAGAAATCTTTTGGACAGCCAATCAGGTCCAAATGGATTATAAAATAGCCCAAGCATGAAAACATTCAAGCATAAGGGACAAACACAGCCTCTAACCTTATCTTAAACTTGGCAAAAGTGATGCCAAATGTTCACAATATTCCATTTCCCAGTCTTTCTTTCTGGATGAGGTCATGTGATATGTTCAGGTCAGTGAAACATGTGAGTCCATGAAAAACCTGTATAGAATTGTGCTGTCTGTCTCTCTGCTTAGGGTACGAAGAAGAGAGCCCATCTGTGGAGACAGCAGGCTCTTTATATCAAGGCAGCCTGGATCACTGAGGCTCTGCATTTGAAGCTTATTTGCTACTGCAGACTCATAAACTTCACTGATTCCATCATTCCAAAGGATGTGATAGGTTTGTACTAGTAGCCTGGGATACCTATGGTCATCCCTCTCATGTGGTGGCCCATAGGAGGTAGCACCAGGATAGGATAGTTCTACGTTTACCTTGGAGGGATTTTAGCAGGCATTGTTCTGGAATGAACTACTATGAGAAGAAAATTGGGGGAAGCCAGTGTCAAAATGAGGGAAATCATATTGGTTAAATCCAAAGATGAAAGCATAAAAATTCTTGGAGGTATGATGAGTGGGTACAATCCAGAGTGGGGACTTCCAGGGTATGGTACAAATTGTGCTTGGGATTGAGCTGATTAGAACTCCATATACAAATGGGCTGTCGACACCTCAGTTCCCACTCAGTACAAAACACACTTGAGATGAAAAGTATACTGTAAACTATCAGTGGAGAGTCTTGTTTCTTGGACCAGGAGGTCCTTTAACAATGGTCTTGCTGCTTCTGCCTACACTAGTATATCCAGCATAGGAAGAAACATGCATTCATCATGACAGTCCTATGAAATGAACGTAGGCAGCACACCCCTCCAGGCTCTGTACCTGGTGCCATGGAGAAAACAGTGTTTTCAGGAAACTATCACCTCCATAATTCAACTCTTATCTAAGAAAAACAAGAAAACATACATTTAAGGAGTGGATTCCAGAGGCAGGGTTTATTCTTGGTACTATTCCTGTCATTCCTGGTTTCCATTAAGATATCTTACAAGTTAATTACTTGACTTCTTTCTGCTTCTCATCTGCCAAATGGAGATAAAAGTAGTTCCCAGGCTGGGGATGCAGCTCAGTGGCAGAGAACTTACCGAACATGCATGAGTCCTTTAGCTCCATCCCCACCGGCACAATAAAAAAAAAAAAAAAAGCAGTTTCTTTTTCATGAGTTAACATAAGAACTATACTGGATCATGAAGAAAAGTACTTAGCACTATGTACAGGATCCTTTCAAGTATTGGCCAGGAATCCCCACCTGTGTCTTTGCCTCCTCTCTCTGCAGACCTAAGACAGGCCACTTCTCCCCTTTCAATACCTGCTGTGCAATCCCTGGGGTCCCCACTCTGAGACGGAAGCATCACAGAATAAGGACTATTTCTATTTTCTATCTCTAGAAGTCCTGGGTCTCCGACTTGCCACCACTCTTGCCTGCTTTTCACCAACAGTGGCATTGGGAACATATTACCTAAGGTCCCACAACTGCTGCTCTGCTAGCAAGATTTCCTCTAGGGGTAAGGAAGCCAGATGACCCCTCACTGGTATGCTTTATGGACCAGAATATCCACCACTTCCCAGGACATTTTATGTCCCACTTGTTCCTAATGTCTAAAACTCTAGCAGACAAGGCACATTCTAAAATACAAAACTCCCAGGAAGAGGAAGTCTTATCTGTCACCAATGCCTCAATATAGATCAATTCCTCTGATTCCTTTCCTGAAAGCAGGTTAGGTGAAAGGCACATGTAAGAAAAAGATGAAGAACTTGGGTATTTAAAAGGCAGCTGAGAAGTAAAAGGATCCAAGTGAGAGTCCTGAGAGCCCAAGAGACAGTCACCTACATGACATAGAGTTCCACTTACACCTGCTTCCACCCAGCCATTGTCCTCAGTGAAGGAAACAAACCAAAATAATACAAAATCCCCAGACTCAGTAGGGTCCTGGGAGTCTCCCAAAGAAGAGCTGAGCTTCTGAATCCTGAGGCTGCAGCAGGTATAGTGTTGTTCTGTGAGCTGGTACGGGTCATCCACATACAGTAAGTAATCAGTGAGCACCGGCAGCAGGCAGGAGCTCTGGCCCCAAAGACCTTTTCATTAGGACTCATTCTACTCTGCACAGGAAATTTTGAGCACTATCAAGACTGTCAAATGCCTGCTTTTCTATTCATTAAAAAGACCCAGGATCCCCTGACCCAATAAAAGTGCCACCTTGACCCTATGGGGAGTGTAAGCACAGGAATAAACACAAAAGACAATAAAATCTAAAGGACGATCTCATCCTGGCAACATATTGCCGGGCAATAGTTTTAAGCTTTTTAGTTTATACACTTAAAAATTATATTGAGGACCCAGAAGAGCATTGAATTAGGCAGGTTAACATCTACACATATTTACCATTTTAGAAATTAAAATCGAGAAATTAAAAACATATTCATTTATGAATTTATTTTAAATGATAGTAAAATGTTAACATAGCCAACCTGCACTTTGAAAAATAACTATTAAAAATAAAAGTGCCTGGATGACCAATTGCTTCCTTCCGTGCCTGTTTCTGTATCCGTCAGTGGTAATATTACTTTCCATGTGACGTGGAAAACTCCAGTGTATACTTGAGGGAGAACAAGAGTGAAAAGGAACATAACAGCATAGGATTGCTGTGAAAATAGTTTTGGCTTTGCAGACCCTCTGGATGGCTCTCAGGGACCCCAGGAGGCCCTGTCCCACCTGAAGACCTCTGTGTTAGTGGATGGTTTTCAGTGATTGGACTCCTCTGAAACCATCCATTCCTTAGCTCTTGAGCACCACATGCAAGTCTCCAGGGCCAGAGGGGAAGGTCATAAGTGCCTTCTCCATGAGTAAGGACATGTCTGGATTTAAGATCAAGGCATCTTGGAGTCTGTATGCTCATTAGATTAGCATAGCATAGAACAGCTGCAGGACTCTGTTCAATTTCTGTATTTGTGACTCCACAAGAGAAGCAGCTGTGGCCTGAGGAACACAGACTGAAAAGGACAGATGTAGGGAAAATCCTGACATTCATCTGGGATTTCCTCATTTGTAAAATAGAGATCAAGTCCAAGCACTGTACAGACATGGCCTCACTTAAATCACAGACATGCAAAACTCGGGGGATAGGGTTACCTTGTTTTATAAATGACAAATGAGGTGTTCAACACAGTACTCAGTAGACACCAAGTGACAGAGTCCTAATGTGAATGCAGGTGTGACCTTGAAATCCATGCATTTTCTAGCCCTACTGACATGGTGAGAAGGTGTCCAGAGTCCAGAGGGGAAAGAAAGAGATAGAGGATGAAGTTAGTTCCAGAAGTTTGTCCAGAGCCCACAGATTATAGTAATCATGTGCTCTGTTTTGGATCTGGTGTGCCCACTAAGGTTCATATGATAAAAGCTTGATCCCCAAAGGAATGGTACTGAGAGGTACTCTCATGAAGGGAAGAATCCTGGTCTCTCCAAGTGGGTTAGGTCTCACTACAGTGGATTAGTTTCCATAAGAACAGGTTGTTAAAGAGCAAGCCTGGACCTTCCCTTGACTCTTTCTTCCTCTCTTGCCACATGATCTGTTTTCCATATACCACTCATTGCTTTTGCACATGCTTTTGTCATCTTGTGATACAGTGTGACGAGATGTAGTCATAAGATCCTGCCTCCAGCACCGGGAGCCAAAATAAACCTCTTATCTATACAAATTACCTAGCCCCCAGCATTTTGTTATAGCAACACAATGTGGACTAAGACACTATGTTAAGAATGTAAGAACACTCAATACCTAGTGAATATATGTGGAATTTTAAAAAGTGGAAAATAGAGTGATGATCTGGCTAATTGCCAGAAGGCCCCAAGCAAGGGTCCAAGTCCCCAGGGTAAATACCTGTGGATGTATATATGTATGCTACACCTCAGAAGGGAGGGAGGAGGGTGATGCTTCTTCCTCTCTTTTCATTTGGGATGCTAATATCTGGCATAATTTGTTGCCAACCATTTTTCTCTCATGACTTAGGAGAATGGAGGCAGAGCGTTAGCATGCTGATCATTCAGAGCACTGGCAAAGGAGCAGATGACCTAGAAAAGATCTTTCCTCAAAAACATAAAAAAAATTTAATAATAATGACATCCTATCTCTAGGCACTGTTTCAGAAATATCGTGGTATATGAAAAAAAAGTGATTTTTTCATACAGCTGCAGCTTACTCAATAAATATATATTTTGAACCTGCTTCTTTTAATGAGGATTCAAATTGTATTCTCATACGGCTCCCAGAGTCTGTCCCTAAATCGCACACAGATTGTTTCCATTCTCTTATGCAAAAAATGTAGATGGACTTCCAGTTCAAGATCATGCCTGGCTAACAGCCCGCAATGCAACCTGTCCCATTTTCTCACTTTAAAAATGTGAGGGGGAAAAAAAATGAAAACTCTCATTACTATGGAAAACCACCAGTGATAGACAATCTAATGTCAGAATCAGAGAGGAATTGGCACTGATTATAAAGCAGATGGAGCTGCATTAAGAAACACCAAGCCAAGGAGTCCTCTGTGCCACACCTAGATTAGATTCACAAAACACAGACGTCAGACAAAGGCAAGGCAGAGGGACAGGCCCCCTGTGCTGGGATCTGACCCACCTGACCAGAGGATGCTAAGCCTCAGATGCTACCAGGGAGCAGGGCATGGACTCTAGACGGTAAGTACTCTTTTATCTAGAAAGGAGGGGGAATGGACAGGATGTAAGAGTCGATACAGCATATAAAGTGATCTTCACTCCCACAAATAAAGAGCTAAATACATTAAATAATGATATCACTGCTATGATGGGAGTCATGTGTGGTGTGCATTTATGTGTGTGTGTGCCTAACTACAATAATTCAGTGTCCTAATAAATCAGGCAACTGAAGGAGAGAAAAACCTCCCTTGGATAAAGACCCTTCAGGAACACGGAAGTGGCCTGGTGCCACCCACAATGACCTGCCTCCAGATGCATGGCAGGAAGGGAAATTATTTGTTCAGTGTACGATGAACAGAGCCTGAATGAGAGTGATTCATTTGCCATATCTACTTCTAAACACCAAATCTGGGGGGAAAAACATCTGGCTATTTTTTTGAGGAAAAAAAAAATGAAAGAAGGCATACATAACCTGTAACTGTAAAAGTGAACTTTATACCAAGAAAATGGGAACAACATCTGGAAGCCTCAGAAGAAAAGAAAAATCTCTGAAAAAAGATACGTATACTAGAAAAAGATATCTTAAGGCAAAGAAATCATTTCCTTGATGTGCGAAGACATAAATAGGAAGCATGTCATCAGCAAGAGAGCAGGAAGGGTAAAGGGTAAAGACATGAAAGGTAAGGAGAGGGAGGAGAGGACCTGCTACTACCATATTTGAGGCAGCAGCGACCAGAGAGGCAGAAATCCAATGGATCACTGCAAAGACTAGTCCGAGATGTCTTGCAGAATGCCAGGTAAAAGAATCAGGAAATGGAAACCTCGTCAGAGGAGACAGGAATGGAAGACAGCAGAGAGTGCTCCTAGAAGAGAAACAGGATTCCATGAAAGACAGGGAATCAAACCTGCAAAGGAAGAAAAACTTCCTGAACTCAGTAGAAGTGAGGAGAGGCCTGGGTGAGCAGGTCTAAGGGCTCACCACTTCTAAGCACAGCAATGGCACGATCCCAACCACCACATCCACCCTACGGCTTGCCAAGACATTTTTACTCATTTCATTCCAAATGTATACACCAGGCGCTGCAATTATCAAGGTTAAAGAAAAAGTCCCCAAAGTTTTAGGTAGAACAAAATTGTTTACTTATGATACCTACAGTGATTTTAGATTTTTTTGAAAAACCAAGTATAGTATATCATAGAAAGATAACTATAGTTTTTACAAGTATAGATTGTGGCCCAGGGATTTCCTGTGTTACATCTTTGAACAAGAAGACAGACATATGACATATGCACATATACTAAGGCTTAAAATCCACGGCATTAATATTGAATGCTTCAAAAAATACCTAAAGGTATCCGACAACCAATGGAGAGTTGGAGCAGAATTAAAGGCCTAAGATCAAAGAAGTCATGATATAGATGTGTTGAAACTATTGAAATGCAGATAAGTATAAAAAAGTTGTTGCATGATATATACTCAAAGTATATATCAAATATGATACTAGAAAAAGAACATGTATTAATATACTATGCCCTCCATGTATCAATTCTATTGAGTTTCTCAAGGAATTTTTAAGTATGGGTATAACGGTTTCTAAACAAGGATACAATTTGTAACATTAGTTACAAAATGAAGAAAGGTTAAGATTAGAACAAAACAATATAGGTTGCTTAAATAAAAGATAATTTTATCCATAATAAAATAAAATAGAGCAATGGAGATAAAATTCAAGTACAGGGTAACAAGCTGTGATATGCCAGGTAAAAAGAGCAAGTTAAAACCCAATTTATAATTCTACTTTGGAAAATATGTATATGCATATGTATATGTATATATAAATAGAAAATAAAGGTTAGACCTCTGTAGTTAAATGTTAGACATTATTATAACTGAATGAAAAGATTTTGCAAGCTTGTTACTCTATTTTATTATGCTGGTTTGTTTCAGACTCATTTAGATTTTCTATTTTTCCTGCAAGTTACATGTAAAAGATTTAAACAGAATATGGTATATTTAGATTTTCAAGGGTAGAGACAGAATTGTAGGGACTACTGTGAGGTAATTGATAGAAATCAGGTGGGAGATGGTGGGAGATGATTATGGAGGAAAGCCAAACAATGGCAGTGGGAATAAGCAGAAGTGGGCAGATTCTAGCGATTCTAGAGAGGAGGACTGATGGGGTTGGAGACTGGTGCGCACAGGAGACAGGCTGCAGATAATTGCCATGCAGTGTGCCAGCCTGCATCAGTGCAGATGAAAGTACCTCGGCTGCTAGGTGATCCATCTGGGAGGAGTTGGCAAGTCTTAGAAGAAATCATGCCTCCTCCAAGTTTTAAAGGATAAGAAAGAATCAACTGGACAAAGAGAGGAAGGCTCGTTCCACCAAAAGTGTTCAACTTGTCTCACTGTTGTCTTTCCCAGCCAAATTGCAAACACACTCACCAAATTTGAATTAATATTGTTAAAGGGAGAGGAACCTGGGAGCACATTCAGTCAGAGCATGGATAGCAATCCCCAGACAGTGCTGCCCAGACAAGAGTGCTTTGCAGAATGGGGCTACTCTCTGCTGAGCGCCTCATTCACTCCTGAATGGAAAGCTCCTGGGAATCAGGCATCAGTCACGCAGAGTGCAGTTATGGTTTCTAGGAAAATTTCATTTGACCCCAGTGACTTACAATAACAGAGTAACGTTCCATTGCCTAGTCGTAATCACTATGACCTTCTTTGGGACTGAGGTGTCCTTTCCCTAAGGACCTGCTCCAATATGCCATTCAGCAGATTGGAGCTCCTGTCAGAACATAAAGTTGTCATATTGACAGTTTCTCCCTGAGGGCCCCAAGTAGCTAAGGATTTGGACAAACCATCCATTTATGTGTAGAATGAAGAACAAATCTTCAAAATAGCAAATAAAATAAAGGTTATCTGTAATTATGTTTTTTAGCAGACATTTGAAGTAGGAATAGGTCATTGGAAATTCTGTTTTTAAATCTTAACAGAAATTTTTTATCAGAAGATTTTTTTTCACATTATCTATTCAGCATTTTTATCAGTCATAATTTATAACAATAAAAATAAAAATAATCATAATAAAATAATATGAACGTTTGCTACTGGTTACCAGGCCCTGTTATGAACATGTCTATAACAACTACATGTAGCAGGTAAATCGATTTCTGCAGGTTTCAGAAAGAATTTTATCAATTTTATTGAACCAAAACCGATCTACCATTCACACTGAGGTGATAGCAAGATGGTTTTAAAAATAGAAGTCTATCAAGAAAGGGCATCATCCACTGTCTTCACTTTGACCTTTGCTCTCAAAAGTCACCAGAACTGAATTGTTGGCAGGTTTCTCCCAAAGTGTAATTAATGTTGACTTATTATTTTATCACCTCCACAACTATATTTTGAAAATGACATAGCTAGCATAAAGGGAAACTTCTAGACACTGTGGACATCCAGTCACAGAAAGAAATTCAGAAAAGAAACCTGAAAACTAGAGAGGAATGCATGTTATGTAAGTTTTCCCATAGAGTTGGCAGCCTTTGTTCAGATTTGGTTATGAGCTCACTCAGTTCTACCCATAGGCCCACACAACTTCTCATCTTGACATCTGGTCTCTCCTCCCAGGATCTGGAAGGTTTCTTCCTTCTGATAAAGTATGAAAAGTTTATAGGGAGAAGGTTCAGAAAGAGAGAGAGAAAGTAGACAGTGGGATTCGAGGGGACTGTGTTGAGACTCAGGAAGTTAGACTTTTTTAAACCACTCACTCTGCAAATTTATTCTTGCTCAGGTAGTTTTAGGAACAATGCTTTGAGAACCTCTGGAGTTGAGGATGTGGTAGGATGCCCACAGTGGGTATGACTGTGGAGTCATAAAGCCTGGGGTCAAACTTCACCTCTGTGCCTAACCAGGTGGGTGAACTTGGAAAGTTGATTAACTGTATAAGCCTCAAATTCTTTTTTTTTTAAACAGAGGCAACAATATGAGAATCAAGTCCTATAGTGTCTATATGGAAAAACTTAGCTCAGTGTGTGGATTATAGTAGACAAGCAAAAAGAGGAGTGATTATGATTATAATTGTATTACATGAAATATATAAAACATGTAGTGCCACAGTATGCATGTAAGCCCTCATTTTATTGCACAGAAGTAATTAAGTAGAAATCCCCCCACATCTGTTGCCTGTGAGATTAGATGAAGGAAATGGCTAATGGTAGTAGACAGCAAGTGTTACCAAGCTCCTCAAGTGAATGATCCATTTAAGTTTCTACTTGGAAGAGGAACAAAACAATAGTAGATCCTTCTAATACCCTTCTCAGCACACACTAAATACCAGGGCTCTCAGAGCCACAGGTGCCTGCAGCTACAATTCCCATGCTACTCTTGACATTTCCACATTCCAAGGAGAGGGAATATTCAGAAGACTATTTAACTCAGTAATTAAAACATAGCAACCAAAGAAGGACATCATAATGCATGTTATAACACCTATAACATTATGGAGAATATTCCATGTCCCATAAACTGCACCAAACCCTCTACTGGGATTAGATCATTCTATCCTGACAATCACTGTAGGTGATAAGTGTTGTTTTTATCCATTTTGAGGTACTGAAGGACAGAGAGATTAAATAATTTACCCACACTGCACATTTCATGATCTGTACACCTCATACCCAGGCCAACAGATTACAGGACCTGTGCTCCTAACCAATGTAGTCATGTGTCCCCAGAATGTGGGTAAACCGGAGTGGAAAAATGGTTTTCTGCCATACCAGTTCTTCTCCACAGCTTGTTAATCAAAATCAAGAAGAATAACTTTAAGACATTTTCTGGTAAATGGATGGATCTGTTGACTATCATGCTAAATGAAATACGCCAATCCTAAAAAAGTAAAGGTTGAATGTTTTCTCTGATAGGTGGAAGGTAACCCACAACACATGGGGGGGGGGATAGAAGTTCAATGGATTAGACAAAGGGGACTGAAGGGAAGGGAGAGGAGATGGGAAAGGGAAAGAATGAATGAATCTGACATAACTTTCCTATGAACATTTATGAATATACTACAGTGAATCTCACCATCATGTACATCCACAAGAAATTAATAAAAAAATTTAGATAAATGACAGAAAATCAATAGAGGGAAGAGAGCAGGAGGTGAGGAGAGGGAAGGAGAAGGAAAAGTACTGGGGTCTGAATTAGAATAAAATATATTCTATGCTTGTATACTTATGTCAAAATGGATTGTATTGTCATGTATAACTAAAGAGAACCAATTAGAAATTAAAAAAAGATAAAAGAAGACAAGCCTACTTGGGAGAAAATATTTATGAAAGCACATACCTGATAAGAGACTATTACCCAAGAAATACGTAGAACTCTTAAAATTCAACAATAAGGAATAAACTGATTTAAAAATGGGCAAAAGACTCACACACCTCACCAATGAAGAAGGCAAATGAAGTTATGAAAAGATTCTGCACATCCTATGTCATCGAAGAAATGCAAATTAAACCAGCAATGAGATATCCCAGCACACCTCTAAGAATGGCCAAAATCCAGAGCGCTAACAGCGCCAAAGGCTGGTGAGGATGCAGAGCAACAGATTTTCTTACTCATTTGCTGGTGAGAATGCAAAATGGGACAGTCACTTTAGAAGACAGTTTGGCAGCTTCTTATAAATTTAAACATACTCGTACCATATGGTCCAGCAGTCACCCTCATTGGTATTGATCCAGTTGAATAAAAAACTTGTCTCCACACAAAAACCTGAACACAGATGCTTATAGCAGTTTTATTCTTAATAGCCAAGAGTTGGAAGCAACCAAGATGTCCTGCAGTAGGTGAATGGAGAAATAAACTGTGGTACATATAGACAAAGGAATACAATTTGACACTAAAAAGAAATGAGCTATCAAGCCATAATCAAAATTCACAGAGGAAACTTAAATGCATATCACCAAGTGGAAGAAGCCAATGTGAAAAGCTACATCTTGTATGATTCCAACTCTATGATATTCTAGTAAAGGCAAATCTATGGAGACAATGAAAAGATCATGGGTTACCAGGGCTTACGAGGGAGAGAGTGATAAATAGGCATATCACAGGGGATTTTTAGGTTAGTGACCTATGAGATAGCACAATGGTGGACATATGTCAATAGACATTTATTAAAACTGGTAGATTGTACAACACCAAGATTAAACCCTAGTGTAGACAATGGACTTTGGTAATGGTGTGTCAATGTGTGCTCATCATTTGCAGCACAAGTACCACTCTGTGTGAGATGTGGACAGCCCAGGAGACTGTGCATATGTGGGGCAGAAGGTACACAGGGCTCTTCATGCTTCTTATTCAATTTTGCTATCATCTCAAAACTGCTCTATAAGATCTATTTTTTTTAAAAAAGAAAGCACATTAGATAATTATATGTTAATAAAGCTAGGGGGGAAATGAAATAAAGGCTGATTTTCAAACACAAGTGCAGTAATTCATTTATAAACAGTGATCTTCAGGAAAGTAAGACTTGTGTTCATTATATTCACTTTTCTTAAAATTTATTCTGAAATAATAAATTCAAATAAATTTGCAGAAATAATAGAGAGGACCTTTGTACCTTTTACCCAGTTTCCCCCAGTGTTCTTTTTTTTTTGGGGGGGGGGGGCAAAAATATACATGACAGGCTGTATTTTGACATTATACATACATGGAGTGCAACCCATTACAGTTTTGATCCCATTCTTGTGGTTGAACATGTAGAGTTATACTGATCGTGTATTCATTTATAAGCATAGGAAAGTTATGTCCAATTTATTCTACTATATTTATATTCTACCATCACCTTCCTTTCCCTTCATTCCTATTTATCTAATCCAATGAACTTCTTTATTTCCCCTTCCTACCTTCCCTTGTTATGAGTTAGCATCTACATATCAGAGAACATTTGTATTTTTGATAATTGCCATTCTGACTGAGTGACATGTAATCTCAGTGTAGTTTTTTTGTACTACATTTTGTGTTACTCTGGTTTAATACGTAAGTCAGGACCCTGAACATGAGTACAGTGTGTGTGCACTACTCTATGCCATTTTGGCCCCTGTGTATTTATGTAACTACTCCACAGTTTCTTGTTCACAGTGTCATCCAGCATTGGCAAGATACTCAATACTCTTGAGTGATTCAATGAGCAAAAGAATAAGCCCATCACTGAGTGGTTGACTGAATAGTTGACATAAGTAACAGGTATATAGTTCTGATTTGAGTATGGGCTCAATCTCACAAATCAATTTTACTCATGTAAAACTCTCAAACAGAGCTCTTTATAGATGTGTGAATTGGGAGTGCCCCACCACACTTCAGGTTAGCTAACTGAGCCTGTGTGAATTTAATTGGCATCCCCAAAGCATTCTTTTTGTTGTCGTTCTAATCAGTTACACATGAAAGCAGAATGCACTTCGATTCATTGTACACAATTACAGCACAACTTTTCATTTCTCTGGTTGTACATGAAGTGGAGTCACACCATTCGTGCAATCATATATGTACCTAGGGTAATGATGTTCATCTCATTCTACTGTCTCTCTTACCCTTATGCCCCCTCCCCTCCTCTCACTCCCCTAAGCCTAATGCAAAGTTCCTCCATTCTTCCCTTTCCTTGACCACCCCCCCATTGTGGATCAGCATCTACATATCAGAGAAAAACATTTGGCCTTTGGTTTTTGGGGGGGGGGGGGTTGGCTTATTCCCTTAGCATGATATTCTCTAATTTATCCATTTACCTAAAAATGCCATAATTTTATTCTTTTAATTCTGAGTAATATTCCATTGCATATTTATATACCACAGTTTCTTTATCCATTCATCTATTGGAAGGCATCTACGTTGGTTCCAGTTTAGCTATTGTGAATTGTGCTGCTATAAACATTGATGTAGCTGCATCACTGTAGTATGTTGATTTTAAGTCCTTTGTGTATAGACCGAGGAATGGGATTGTTGGGTCAAATGATGGTTGCATTCTAAGTTTTCTAAGTAATCTCCATACTGCTTTCCAGAGTGGTTGCACCAATTTGCAGTCCCACTAACAATGTATGAGTGTACATTTCCCCCCAGATCCTATCCAGTGCTTATTGTTGCTTGTATTCTTGATAATTGCCATTTTGACTAGAGTGACATGAAATCTTAAGAGTAGTTTTGATTTGCATTTCTCTCGTTACTAGAGATGTTGAACATTTTTTCATATATTTCTTGATCAACTGTATATCTTCTGAGATGTCTGTTCAGTTCCTTAGCCCATTTCATTCTTATTCAAATACTGTAACATGAAAATAGGAAAAAGATAAAAAGCATATTCCAGATGATTGGAAAGATACAATCCTATTTTCATGGAAAAACAAATTTCAAGGCTTTCTTGTCAGATTTCAGAGCAAGTGACATTGAAAAACACCATCTAGAAAGAAAAACAAACATGCCTTTGTTTTAACTAGAAGGGATAATCATCAAGACTGAGTTCGCAAGCGAGAAAACCAAAAGCTGGAGCAAAAAGTTGTTTCTGGTGTCAGTTGTGGAGGAAACACACCACACCCTGACATGGAAGAGTAGTGTCCTCCAGTGGGAAAGGCAGGAGGCAGGCTGGGCTGCACCAGGAAAGTGGGACTTGGGGACATGCAGCAAAGTCAGTTCCTACCTGGGCAGTAATGCTATCCAGAGAACTGTAGCAGGGTTATTATTATTATTATTTATTATTATTATTATTATTATTATTATTATTATTATTGCTATTGTTGTTATAATTAGATCTCAGCACTGACAAACCTCAAAAGCTCCAGGTGGAAGTCTTAGTCTCGAAATACAATTGGACTTTGATTTGGCCAAATGGAAGTAGAAAAAAATTCTTCCTCTTGTCTGCTCAGTTAAGATTTTTCAGGAATCATCTAATCATTTGTGTAGGAGTAACAACATCCCTGAAAGAAATTATCTTAATTACAAGTTTCATGTTACAAAAGATCCTCAGGGGAAAAAAAAAAAAAACCCTCTGCTCGACTTGAGACTCCTGACAACTTCACATATGGCTTTCTTTTCAGAAATGTCCAATGGGCCAGGAGACTAGGAGGACTACCATGGGTCTCTATGTGCTTCTCCCAGATAAGCTGAAAATGGAAACTGAGAAAATTTAAATGTCTATAATTTCTCATTACAGTTAATTTTGTCAGAAAGTATTTTTGCATATGTTTTATATATTTCTATTAGAGAAAAAAGGCACTTGTTCTGCAGACTTCCAAGAAAATAACAGAAGTTAAGTCAGAACTTACAGTGTGCCCACAGTTGCTAACCTTAAAACACTAATAAGGGGGTCAAAGTCCTCTCACCTACCCTTTCTAGAACAACTAATCATTTCCCAGCTCAGAGAAAAACCCTTCCAATCCTTACCAACCCAAGATCCAGGCCAGCACAGGCTTCTGAGAATCCCAGCCTAACCCAGGGTTGTTGCAAAGCAAATTCTATCTGGAGACTGCTGAATCTTATATCTCAGAGGCAATGAAGATAAGAGAAACCCCTTGATTTCTGTTTGCCTCTTTATGTCCTGAAATTCCCATCTCATTGTGAATAAAATTTCAAAATAAGTGTAGTCCCAGAGAGGGGTTATATTTCTGAATTTTTCAAGATTTAAAGATCATGAAAAATTGACTATCCTCTGGAAAGATGGGAAAAATAGATCAATTAACACATACAAAGAGTCTGTATTCAGAAGGAATCTGTCTCAGGAATTTAGCTAATGTAAGTCAATAAGAATATAACATAAAAGACATAAATGAAAAAAATGAGTGAAATTATCAGTTTGCAAAATCATGTTACTATGTGAGATGAAAATACAAGATTGGTTTTGAGAAACCACTGGGCCTAAAAAGAAATTCAATTAAAGAAGCTGATTATAAAATGAACAAATAGAAAAGGCAATTAGCTATTCTATATAGGGCTAGAACCAATTCAAAAATATAGTAAAAAACAAAAGATTGGCTTTTCAGTAGCAGTCAATGCAGAATGCATACAAATAAATTTTGAAGTAATTGTGGTTACATATGAAGAAAATTGCAAATTTACTGAGTGACATTTAAAAAATTTAATATTGAAAATCTATTCAATGTTTCTGGTAAAAGACCAGAATTAAAGGCCAGAAACAAATCAAATATACACAAGAATTTGGAATATAAGAAAAGTGCATTTGAAATGAGTTAGGTCAAAAAAATAAAACTGTTGAATAAATAGTCACTGTCTCTGTGCTGCAGCAGATTGGCATTCCTACTTTTCTCAACATGCTTAACCTTGAGTTTACTAAAGACCTCTACCTGTTCCCTCTGACCTGAACAATCTTTCCCTAAAGACTATTCTTGGTCTCTGTTCAATACTCTCTGAAGAGTATCAGAAGCTTGAAGTCTTTATAGCCCTGGAGCTTATTTTATCTATGCCTTCCAGATGTTCGGCACAATTTCTCACGAGTATTCAAAGTAAGGAGACTCCAAATGGTTAAAAACCCTTATTTGGTCTATGACTAAAACAATGGGATGTACAAAATTTTGAACATGGCATCTTCGGGCTTCTGAACTAACAGATCCAGTCTGCCATGAAGAGGAAATAATATAGGAGCCATACACAAAGGCCACTTTTGGCTTATCTTAATGGCACATCCCCAACCCTGTTCTCTACCACTTCATATTTGGATATAGCACCTATCATTCTGTGACTTTACAATCCATATTTATTTGGTTTTGTATTTATTCTTGGCTTTCCTCATTAGAAATGTTAACTCTATAGAGCCATCTTTATTTTACTTCCCCAGTGCCAAATATAAATAAATAAATAAAATGAATGACTGAAGAGAATCGGATCCTAATAAACATTTGCTGAATGAAGAAAGACAGGAAAAGATTGAGAAAGGAAATACACAAAAATAGTTCAAAGATCCCAGTGCAACCATGAGATTATTTTCAGGAAAATTGTATTTAATTAATTAGAGTAGGAAAGGATTTTTGTAGACATCATTAAGACTAATAGATCAGACTAAAATTTTTTAACTTATGAAACTTCAATTATAAAGTTAAAATGTTTTAAATAAAAAATAGGATTATAAAAATATATACAACAGAAATAGTATTTACATAGTCAATAGAGTTAACATGCTCACCAACTAAGGACCTCATATACATCAATAAATAGAAGATAAATACTTAATAGAAAAGTAAACACACATATATGTACAGGCAAGAGCCAAAAGGAAATGCAATTTGCCAGTAAACCTACTTTCAGTGTTCAATTTTGCTACAAACCAAATAAATGAAAATGAAAATAGCAATGAGCTGCCATATTTTTCAATTAAAAAAATAGTTTTCAGGACATTGGTAGTACTTTAGGCCATTTTTATTCAATATAATCTGAAGTGGTATCAATAGAATGCTTTGAAAGTATCCCTGGATTATATTTTACTTTTTAGAACTTTCCAATCACTCACAATTGGTACCTTGTAATAAAAATGTAATTCTACATAAAAAAATAAGTAGTATGGTAAACCTCCAGCTCCCAGAGTATGTCTATTCTGAAAAATAATGCCCCAGCACTGAAAACTACCTAGGGTATTGTAGCTTTCAGTAGCACAAATGTGGGTGGATTGTTCTCTGCTTTGGACCAGGGCTGGTAAATGAGGGTTAATGGTGCATAGAGAAATTTTGAAGGACAAATAGAGGTTTCCCAGGAAAGGACTATAGGCAGATGAACAGGGTGTGCAAAGGAAGAAGGAGCACGAAGCAACATGAGCAGTGTAGTATGTGAGTAAACAAGAGACACTTAGAATTCTCAGTGACCAGAAATACTAAAAATATATCACGTAACAGAACTTGGGTTAAAGGTCACCTCACTGGTTATGAATTCAAGACAGGGGTTTTGATGAGACAAACAAGAGTTGACAAGAAAACCAAGAGCATATTCCTCTGATCTCTCACTCTGGGAAGGCTAGAAAGGCCAGGAGTGTTCCAGAAGAGGTCCTTAGGCCCCTTTCTTATTTATCAAGCAGTTATTTCTCTTTCTCAATTATCAAGAAATGGAGCTAGTTGCAGGGAAGTAGTGGTGGTGGCAGCAAATGGACCACTGGGGCACCAGGCAGTGTGTTTTAGAGTCAGTGGTTTACACAGTGGTTCTGGAAAACCAGCTGCCAGCCTGAGATCAGGTGCATCCCCTTCTTGACCTGAGGAAAACCCATTGTCATCTTTACTCATCATCCAGGCAACTCAGTGAGAATTCCCTGGGCTGCTTTTGGACTATTTTACTTGCCATACCAGATATCCATATCATTTTATCAATTTTAAATTCACTGAGGCTGGATTTGTGAGCCCAGCTGACTGCTCAACTAGATTTTCTTTTGTTTATTTATTAGTACATTCACACTTATATGATAAGGTTGTTATTTTGTGAAAAGAAGCCATAGAAAGATGCTTATTGATAATGCAAGTGGTGGCTATAAAGAGAAAAATTGATAGTTCTTAGATAAAACAACTGCTGGATAAATGAAAAGGGAGAAAAAAACTAACTTGTCTCCAAGTTTGAATGGGAACATGTTTAGCATTTAGAAAGAAATAAAGGTGAGTTATTAAATTGTTTTAATGATTCACTGAGCCAATTCAAAATTTGTTCCTTAATTTCGAGATAAGATAATTGAATAATGTGGTTGTTAACTAACAATGTTAACAGGTGTCTGGCTCTTTACAGAGACCTATGCAGAGCAAAAAATACCATCAAAGCTTTGAAACAGCACATACTGCAAAATAAAAAGTTGGAAATTTTAGGAAATCATTTCCTTGGCAGATTTTAGATAATAGGCTTTTGTGAAGAGAGGTCTTCATAATCACACCTCTATACAAATGTGGACTCTATAGGAATAATTAACATCATTCATCACTCTTGATCGGTGTTACTATGGAGATGTGAATGCAATATTGTGTAGAGGTTATTTTCATGACAGAATATACTGTAATTGCTATCTAAATTATATTACTACTGCATTTAGAGAATCATCATGGAAGTCACAATTTTTTCAGTTATAATTTATTGCATTGTATGGAAAGAAATTATATGACATTTCAGAGAATAGAGTTTGACAACTGTCTTGGGATATTTCCTTTATAAATACCAAAGACTGCATTGGTACTGTTATAGGAAAACCTAGGAGGCAAAAAAGAACAGAAGATGGTAATGAGGAAATGGGAGTGAAGCAGTACATGCACTGGTCTTTCCAGCCATTCTTAGGAGTAGGAGTCACAAAAGAATCACAATCATGGGAGTTACAGAATCATACTGGTTTTCTACAAATATTCACCTGGAAATGGTCTGAAGGAAAAACTGGAAAAGAACTAGAGTGGATGAGGCAAGGTCACAACTTGTGAAACTTGTTTAATAGTCCTGAAAGGATAAGTCTCCAAAGCTAATCTCATATCCAGTGATCTTCATTCCTAGTTTGAGATTATATGCAACTGGAAGCATTTTGAACTATAAATGCCCAACCATTCTTCCAGATCAGTTACATTAGAATCTCTGGAGATGATACCTGGGCATCAATATTGTATGAATATTCTTTTTACACTTCTCCAGATGTTTCTGGTGTTGAGAATGCTGCTTGAACCAATCAATGCCAAATAAAGGTGGATATATTTTTAAAGTACTTAGTAGATAGAACTTCATGACGAGTGACTGATGGGAATGGAGGAACATCGAGGGTCTTATGCCAAGATGAAAATCTTGCACAGCTTGGAGAATGACGTAGAAATCATTAAGATTAGAAACTGTGGAGGCTTTTCTCAGAGTTGAACGCATTTTAAGACTTGAATTCACTCCAAGTTATAGTCTCTTCAGAATCTAACGTGCCCTATGAGCCTACAGGCTTGGACTAGCAATCAACAATAAAATATCTGTATTTTTGGAAAAATAATTCTTCGCTGTTATTGGGAGAATTATAGTTTCTCTAAAGTCACAAGGGAATCATGGCTTGACTCCAGGTGCCTGTTTCTTAAGGGAGTTGGTGATGTCTTAACAGCAATATCCCATCATGGGCATCTTGCTCCCATGTAAGCTAAAGTGATGATTTCTTTAATACAAAGGAATACCAAGTCTCCTCGGAGGACAGTTTTTCTCATAAAGGGGTCTAAACGGCCATGCAGTTACATACTAGTTGAACAATTTCAGTCCTCTTAAAGAGCCATATCCACCTCAGATGATCCTTATCATATACCTGCCAGCCTTATTTGTTATTCCCTTGATAGTTCCCTCCACATTGAATGACTACATTTTTTCTGGGATGTTTTTGTCAGGCAGGATCTCTCCTAAGACTCTCTCAGTACTAGCCTTACATTACCCTTAGAGCTATTTACCAGTCACTATGGCCATTGGAAAGATCGCTCTGATTACCTAGGTCTGGATCATGAATTCACCCTAGATGCATAGCATGTGGTCAATACCCTGCAAATCATGTGGATAAAAACCTGCTTGAGGGGAGGATTTTTGAGATACTGTGTTCAAAAGAAGAAACGTGTAGAGTAGGAGAAAACAAGAGATGAGTAAAACCTTAGGGAGTATCCCAATTTTTCAGTCCTCTGAATCTCATCAAGGTTAGAATCTTTAGGAATGATTCACAGATGACTCTGTTCCTTCCCTGGTCTCCATGCACAGCTTTATGCAGAGGCAGAGTTGGGCAGCTTCAAGGGGAAGGTCTGAAGGTTACAGAAAGATTACTAGGCTGGAGGTCAGTGCCATATCTGGCAGGACCACCCCTTTTATTTCTTATCACAGAGCTCCACTTATTTCCTCTAATTTCCTGACTTTCATAAAGAAATAAGTGTTTTAAAGAAATAAATTTTACAAATATCAAATTTATAAATAAATAAATACATATGTGTCTGGGACCACATTACCAACATACCCATATCCTCTTCTCTAAGGAGCAAATTTTTGTAATAATAGAGCTAACAAACTAAGAACTGACTACTGAAGATCCAGAGAAAACAAAACAGAGCTTGTGAAAAGTAGCACTTAATGAGTTAATTTACCAAAGCCTGAAATGGAGGTTTAAAATGTTCATTTCTTTGAAATCGTATTTAAAATTTTTAATAGTTTACTCTGAGGAAATCATCGAAAACTGCTGATTAAGCTTTTGGCAGAGATTTTCATCACAGGGCTATTTATAACAGCAGAAAATTATAAACAAGTTAAATGCCCAACATTGAAAGAACAGTTAAGTAACATTTGCAAACCTACTTGAAGAATATTGTGTATCATTAAAAATAATGTTAACCACAAATTTGTGATAAAATAGAAAATCTCTCAATGTAAATGAAAAGCAAGATGGAGAATTGTATATGCACTATGAACTCCTGGTATATTAAAAATAAAACTTTACATTAAAAAAAGAAAGATGAAAAGGATCACTCCGGAATGTAAATTAATGTTGGCTTTTGGTGATGATAAAGCATTTTATTTTTCTCTCCCAGCTTTCTGCATATGTCTAGTTTCCATATTTTGGGTAAATATAATCAATGTTCAGTTCTCAATTCATCTCCACTGCCCTGTCAGCAGAATTTAACAGCTGATCACTCCCTCCTTCCCCAAAACTTTCTTAACTATTTTTCCAGATACTCTCTTTTCTTCTACCCTACTGATCCCTCCTTATCTCTATACCTTGTTCCTCATCTTTTCCCTGGTCTCTTGATGTTGGGTGTCTAAGAGTTGTATCTCTTCTCCAGCCACACCCACACAGCAGCATGACTTCAAATGTCATCCTATATCAATGACTTCCTCATTCACATCTCCAGTCTAGACCTGTCCCCTAAACTCTAAGCTTGAAAATGCAACCCTACTAGGTCTCTCCATGGAAAGACATCTTACATAATTTACATCCAAAACTGACTCCTGATCTTCTTCCCCCACACCCGCTCCATCTGGATCTTTTCCCATCTGATTCAGTCTAGGTTTTGTCAAGAAATCAAAGTCATTCTAATTATTATGTGAATAAAAGAATTTAGTATATACATTGTTGCTTCCCCATGTGTGGACTCAGTTGGAAAAGTGAAGACCAAGAACACTGAAGCCAGTAGTTGAGGAAAGACAAAGGTTGATGGTCCTCAAAAGTTCCCCAGGGAACTACAGCAATTCTCAAGCTCTCCAGCAAAGCTCCAACCAATTGTTTCAGCTGTGGCAAAGCAGCCTCTTTCAGAGAAGCCTGAGATGCTACTGTGAAGCTTGCAGCTGTCCATGTATCTGCCCTCTACAGGCTACTGACATTCACTTTCTCATTTCAAATCTCATGCTGATTCCTCTCATTGGAAAACTCTCACCTGGAACCATATGCAAATGAATAGTTATACAGTATGGTTCCTGGATTTTTCTCTTCAACATAGAGAAGTGCACTGGAAGTGGATGGAGGGATGCATAATTGGGAACTGTCAATCCAGCACAGCATTGCAATTGATGGGAGGCCATTCTTCTAGTTTCTCTGGCCAAAAATCTTAGTGGTACATCTGACTCTTCTTTTCCTTTCACCATTTCCAATCAGGAAATCTAGTTGTCACAACTTTCAAACACACCCACTACAGACAACTACCAATACCATGCTGATCCCAGCTGTAATTTCATTCATCCTTACCCTGACCTCTAACTTGGCATCCCTTCTCCTACCCTTTCCACCTTCACTCCCAGACATTTCTCATTACGGCATCCAGAGGGATTCTTTCAAAACATAAGTCAGACCACGCCATCCCTCAGCTAAGAACCTTGCAATGGCTACTCATTTCACTCAGAGTCAAAAAATCTTACAATGTTCTATAAGTTCTACATAATCTTCCTTTACCCATTTTTTTCTCTGATTTCATCTTCTACCATCATCCCTTTTTGTATAAGTTATCCAAATAATGCTAGGTAACAAATTAACCTTAGACTCAGTTATTTTAAATGAAAAATACTTATTTTTGCCCATGACTGGCAGGTCAGCTGAGAATCTGCTAGTCGCACCCAGGATGGCTCCTAGCCTCAGGTTGTCATCCCAGTGTACTCCATTTTACTTTCAGAAGAATAATAGCATGGGGTACATTCTTTTTATAATAATGGAAGAAATGCAAGAGAACAAGCAGACAACAAACATATATAAAGTATTGCTTCCATCATGTCATATTTAATTAGCCAAAGTTACATGGTCAAACCCAATATCAACGGGGCAGGGAAATAAATGCTACCTAAAATCACATAAGTACAACCTCAGAGATGCATAAAGAATTGGGAAGTAATTTTAATTTCCAATGAACTATGTAATTTTTACAACTACCATAAATTTTGTTTATGGCCTGTCTTCCTCCATGAGAACAGAGATCTTCATTAATAACAGGGACTTGAAACACTGCATTCACAGAGTAAAAGCTCAGTTAATATTCATCAAATGAAGGAACATCCAAAGAATGCTGACCCTTGCTTAGCCTTGATATTAAAGATCCAAAGGAGGCTATTTCACCAGAATTTAGGCTCCCTCATGACAAGCTTTTGCCAGAACCTGAGGCCAAGCAAGAGTTGATACTGAAAGTATTGTTTTGATTACTGTAGCTTTGTAATAAATGATGAAGTCAAAAAGTATGTATTTCCATACTTTTTAGGTTCTCTTTCAGGATTATTTTGGCTATTCTGGCGTCCTTTGCAATTTTGTTATTGGTTCATAATCATTTTGCAGAATAGTGGGTTTTATTAGGTCATATTCATTACATGTGCATAACATAATATGAAGAATCGACTTTTCCATGTCTTAAAAAAATGACAATTTGAATTTTTGACAGGGTTGGCATTTAATCTATGAATCAATTTCAGGTCATATTGTTTTCTTAATAATATTGAATCTTCTGTAAGTGTGTAATAGCTTTCCATTTACTTAGATTTTTAATAAGTAAACAATGTTTTTAGAATAAAATCTTAACTCTTTGATTAAATTTATTCTTAAGTATTTTATGTTAATGTAAGAAGAATTATTCTTAATTTTATATTTGGGTTATTCATAGCTTGCATATAGAGATGTTTTTATTTCTTGTATCCTACAATTTGCCAAATTTGTTTTATTAGTGTTGATAGATTATGAAAGATTTAGAATTATGTACCCATGAGATATTATATATGAATAGATAAACTGAAATTGGAAAAGAGGAAGCAAATTATTTTCCTGAATGTATAAGAATTCCTACTAAGAACAATTTTGAAAGCAGGTATAAGATTAGGAGAAAACTTTCAGCCTTTCATCATTTGAATATCATTGAACATCATTAAATATAATATTATCTGTGGATTTTTCAGAAATGCTCCTTTACGTGTTAAGGAAGTGTCCTTTCTATTCATAGTTTGTTGCACGATTTTTATCATGAGAAAGACTTTCCTGTGTCACTTAAGATAATCATGTGTGGTTTTTCCCCCTTCATTCCATTTATGTCATGTATTACATTGATTTATATCTAAAGTAATCGCTGATAAGATTTGCTTCTGCCACATTTTCTGTTTTCTACACACTTATAATTTTTTGTTTTGTAATTCTTTTGACTTTCTTCTTTTGTAAATAATAGATTTTTTTCTAGTGTATGATTTTTAATTTCATTTTCATTTTTTTCCTGTATGTTTCTTTCTTACTGGTTACCCTGTGAATTGCAATCAGCATATTAACATAAAAATCAAGTTTGAATTAAGACTAATTTTATTTAATAACAAAAATTCTCCTTTACAGCTCTGCCCCTTTTATGGTTGTTATTGTCACAAATTGCATTACCTCACATTGTCCTTAACACATATGAATTATTGTTTAATGAGTTTGCTTTTAAATCACATAGAAAAAAGAGGAATTACAAATAAAATATGCAACAATATTTGCCTTTTATATTTATGTATATGCCTAAGACTATTATTCTTTTTTCCTTCATATGGATTTGAGTTACTATCTAGAGCCTTTCATTTCAGCCTTAAAGATTCTTCTTAGCATTTCTTCTAGGGCAGAGCTACTGGTAAGTTTTTCACCCAGTTTTCATTTCTGGGAATATCTCCTTCTTCTCCTTCTTCTCCCTTTTTTTTTAATGGCACTGGGCATTGAACCCAGGGGTGCTTAACCTCTGAGGCTCATCTCCAACCCTTTTTTATATTATATTTAGAGATATAAATATATAAATATATAAGGCTTAGGGCCTTCCTAAATTGCTGAGGCGGGCTTTGAACTTGTGATTCTCCTGCCTCAGCCCCACAAGCCTCTGGGATTACAGATATGTACCACCCCACCGGACCTCTCCTTTATTTTTAAAAGATGACATTACTGGATATAGAATTCTTGATTGGCAGAACATTTTTTTTGACTACTTTTTGAAAAAAATAATTTCAGTTGCAGATGGACATAATATCTTTATTTATTTATTTTTATGTGGTGCTGAGGATCAAACTCAGTGCCTCACACATGCTAGGCAAGTGATCTACCACTAAGCCACAATCCCAGCCCTTGAGTACTTGAAATATGTCATTCCTCTGCCTTCTGGCCTCCAGGGTTTCTGAAACGAAACCTGCTATTAATCTTATGGAGGCTCCTTTGTACGTAAAATAAGCTTTCAGATTGATTTTAAGATTCTTTGCCTTTAGAAACTTTAGTTATAATGTGTCTTGGTATAGATATATTAGTTTATCATTCTTGAAATTTACTGGGCTTGTTCACCTGTGTAGAATCATGTTTTTCTTCAGATTTGGGAAGGTTTGGGCCATTATTTCCTCAATTATTTTTTCCACTGTTTTTTCTCTTTCCCTCCCTCTGAGATGCCCACAGGTGTAAGCCAAGGGTGCTCTCAGGCCTTTTCTGACATTTCACCCATACCTGAGCACTCATGTGAGCTTCTTGATTTATCTATATACAGTGATGATTTGAAAAATCATGATTCCTCCACATACCTTCTTTCCCAACCTTGTCTTTCCCACACTTTTTCATTTTTCATTTTTTCTGACTGTTATTCCTTGCTCAGACTGCTGCCACCAATACATTTGCCTGTAAGTATTTTGGAAAGCACAGCTCAGCATATTCCCCAGCCCTGGGAGCACTCTGAATCAGATGAAACTAAGTATATTATGTATATGGCTAAGACTATTATTTACTTTATAATTTTATTTACTTTAACAGGCTTAGTAATGCTTTATACAACTCCTTTAGGTAACTTCCATACACAGGTCAAAACATACAACCACAAATTTTTGAGAATAAGGTCTATATCTCCCCCTGTGGCACTAGCAACCAGTAGTGCAGTGTCCTTATGGGCACCAGGGATCTGGGAAAAGAATCTGGCAACTGAGCAATTTAAAATGCCATAACATTCACTTTCCTTGATACAGTGGTTTCTTTCTTCATTCAACTTTCCCTAGTTGTTCTAAGTATTTTGTTTATTTGTTTGCTGTATTCCATAGTTCTGTGAAAGTTCATTCTGCTAGTTTTTCATGTGTTTGTTTACCAATTTATTAGTTGCTGGAAGAATAGGGCCTTGGAGATTCCTACTCTGCCATTTTTGGTAACTTCCAACTTTTTGAAATTATGAAGTTAAATATATAGGTAATTAATTTTCCTGCTCTTTTCTTTTCTAATGTAAGGATTGGGAGACCATAGCATTTCTCAAGGATTGGTCAGTTTCAGCTTAGAAGTTCTGATATGTTATTTTCATTACCATATGGTTATTATATAGTCTCTAATTTCTATTATGATACATTTTTGACAAATTATTTAGAAGTGTTTTTTTAATTTACAAAAGTAGTAGGCTTAGCCTGGCACGGTGCACAACTGTGATCCCAGCTGCTTGAGAGGCTGAGTCAGAAGGATCACAATTCACAGCCCACCTCAGCAACTTAATGAGGCCCTAAGCAACTTAATAAGACCCTGTCTCAAAATAAAATATAAAAAGGACTAGGGATGTGGTTCAGTGGTTAAGCACCTCTGGGTTCAATCCTTAGTACAAAAACAAAAGTGCTAGGCTCATTTAGTTATATTTTTGGTTATTTTTTCCTGCTTGATTGTCTTTTTTAGATTTTCTTAAATTGGATGAAACTTGACATATCATCTATTTCATATGTCCTTAAGATTTGAGAAACATTATTTTGTATATTTACATTAAGTTTATTTATTGTGTAGGTAAATTCTCCTCTAATTTTACTGATGATTTTTAATCTACTTGATCTATAAATAAAAGATGTTGCTAAGATCTGCAGTTATGGTGTTGGATTTGTGAACTTCTCCCTATAGTTCTATCAATTTTTTATTTTATTTACTTTAACTGGCTTAGAATTGCTGCATCTTCCCAGTAAAATGCACTTTTAATCAATATAGAGTAACACTCTTTATCTCTGGTAATGCTTTTCACTTTAAAGATTTTATCTTGTATTGATATAGCTACAGAATCTTTCTTTTAGTTAAAGTTGAAAAATAAATTTCAGATAAATATTAACATTTTATACCTATATTTTAGGTGCTTTTTTTTTCTTCTTTCCTAAAAGTAAGTTTCTATATGCCTAGCCTTGTGTCCAGTTGTCCACCTGCTACAAGGGTGATAGTAGGCCTCAGGATAGAAGGTTCAGGAAGAGCAGAGAATAAGGGAAGGGGTCCCAACGCTTGGTAACCTTACTGGCACTGGCCAAGATTCAATAATTGTTCACTGAACTGTCAAAGTGAATTTTAATGTCCAGGCCTTCTTCCTGGAATTAACCTCAGACCCCAATGAGGTCTCTACATCTCCTTTGTATTTGAAACTAAAGGTGTCCCATTGGAAAGCCCAATCCCCAGGACCTGCTGCTCATGATGAATACACAATACAATCCAAAATAGCATCCATTAGCTCTTCAAAATCATTTTCTCAGCCTAAAGTTGAAATATTGTCTGAAAAAATCATACTAGATATTAAAACCAGAACTTTGTCAGGTTTATTGAATCTGAGTATTGCTGTCATTCATTGTTATGAGGCTGAGGTTGTGGCTCAGTATTAGAGCACTTGCCCGGCATGTGGGAGGCACAGGGTTGATTCTTAGCACAGCATATAAATAAAGATCCATTGACAACTAAAAAAATATTTTAAAAAAAGAACATTCATAGTCACTACCTCCAGGCTTCTTTCCCTTTCTCTTTATTATCTCCTTCTAGATTTCCAGTGAGATTCTTTTTGGACTTCCTCATTTTATTCATCACATCTTCTTAACTTCTGTGATCTACCTCTTTGTCTCTATTGCTTCTGGGTAATTTTTTTCTGACCAATCTTCAACTTTCTTAATTTTCCTTTTGTCTGTTTCCGATCCTCTAATTAGCATTTTCACTGAGATTCTGGATTTAATTACTACATAATTTTTCATTTTTCAAAATTATGTTTTGACCTTGTTTAAATATAGCTGGTCAATTAGAGACTCTTTTTAATCTCATCCAAGTTATAATCCCCTGTTTTATTTCTTTTCATATATTTTTAAATAGTATGTGATATTGTTTCTCTGGTATTTTCAATGTATCAAATCTTTGTGCATCTAATTATTGTGTGTATAAAGATGTTCATGTTTGTTCAGAGGAATCTTTCAAAGAAACAGTATATTTATAAGAAATTGAAAATAAACAAGGCAAATAAAGCTCTTTGTATTACTATAAAAATAGTTTTGACCTGATAGAAGGTCTTAGTGACCCTCAGCCATTCTCCAATTACATTTTGAGAATCACTTCTTTACCATCCACTGATGCAATAAATTTTTTCTCCCCTGTGCATCTAGAATTGCACTACCTAGGTACCAATCTTGGAAAAATTGAGAAAATGAAAGCTCCAATCATTTTCCATGGGGCTTAATTTTCTCAAAAATTCTGATTGAGAAAGACTGCAAGTAATTTTTAAAATCTAATGTAGCTATATAATATAATTGCTTCTTAACCAATATGCTTCTCTCTGCCCTGACCCCTTCTACTCAGCATTTCTATCACTATGCAATTCTTCATTTGGACATCTGCATCATGAGGCTTTTACTGCCACAATACACATTAATTAAGGGAACCGTAAAAAACCAAATAGTCTACTTCTCAGTTTTTGGATTTCAAATGATTTGGAAGAAAAGATGAGAAGTCAGACTATCAGAGTGGGGGGGGGGGAATAGGGAGGGGCATCAGGCAGGAGATGAGCTTACTCCTGAGAATATCAGAGAGAAAGAGATCAGGAGCCCAACATTGCCCCAGGGAAGACACTGAGGGGGTTCTGGGAGATGGAATAGGAATTAAGGGTCAGAGAAAAGGGGCCTTTTCATCAAGATGGCTCTGAATGAAAAGAAAAAATTTACTGCTCATCCCAGAGCCAGAACTGAGATCAAGAAGGCAGTGCCCAGAGGTATCCACAGCCACCCACACACAAAAAAGAAGACCCTACATCACCTACCTTCTGGCAGCCTGTGACACTGTGGCTCCAGAGACAGCCGGGTGTTCTCAGAAGAGCACCCCCAGGAGAACAAACTTGTCCATGATGCCACAAAGTCTCCCACTGCCACACCCCCGCCCTCCCCCAACACTGAGTCTGCCAAAAAGAAGACAAAAGGCAACCGTGCCTCATGGCCAACAGGCACCAGACCAAACAGGCTGTTGAGAGGTCCTGATGTGGTCAAGGTCAACGCCCAGCTCAGTCCTGATATGAAGAAGGCGGAGTAGATTTGACTGGCTCCTGATTATAACACTGCAGATGTTGCCAACAAATTGGGAACATCTAGACTAAGTCTAGCTACCTAATTCTAAGTATACTTTGTTGTTGCTGTTGTTATTTAAAAAGAGCAAAGGGACTCTTAAAGACCCTCTGCCCATTTTCTCAGGGGACAGTCCAGGAAACAGGTGAGGTACTGGGTGCTTTCTCCACCTAGCATGAAAACTGAGATGATTGTGTGAGTGTATAAGAGCCAGAAAGCCACACAAGGGTATCTTCAAACTTCAGCCTGGGGCAGGATCACAGGAATGTAGTCTGATTAGAAAGCCCAGAAGAGGCTTTACAGGTGGAAAGAGGTTGATCTGCCAACAAGGAAAGGTAACATGGACTAGGAGACATCTCAGTGGATGTCCGTGGTAAGGGTTGGTAGCAAAGATGAGATGCACATAGGCATACACGACTTGAATCTGGGTGAGCTTTCTGGAGCTTAAAGACTACAAAGATGAGGAAAATAATTGCAATTAAGGTTTTGAGTAGAAGTTCATGCTAGTAATTAAGTTTTAGAAAATGAAGAACATTATTTTTCTTGTACAAGTACAATAATGTCATGAATGCTTTGATTCCAGGATCACTGAGCGGGGGTGACAGGTGCAAAGAGGACAAGAAGGAGATGGAGGGAAGGAATCTGGGTGCTATTGAAGTGCCACTTTCTTTCTCTCAGGACCACATCACACAAGAGGCCCTTAGTGGCTCCCAGCATGTTTACTGCCTGGTTTTGCACAGCAAGGCTCTCAGCCAGGGAATATAATTGATGTGCATAGAGCTAAAGCCCTTGCCAGCTCATGGAGGAAGGGCCTCTAATTCTGGGAGAAAGGAACTGGGCCTCTGCCAGCCGTGTACCTTCTATGCTTTCATATAGACATCAGTAAGACCCTGATTTTGGTCTGACAAACCAGGAAAAATAAAACTGTCAGAATCAAGGCACGCTCTTTACTGGGACAGTTAGCCTGGTAATGGAGAGGAATTTTATTGCTCTTAGCATTTGCATAATATCTATTGATCAAGCCTCCTCCAAGCTGCTATTCTTCATATCAGCTTCTGGCAGAGAGGGAGGACTGTTTCAGGCCTCACTATTACAGCTTCTTCATGCTTAGATGTGGCTATAGTCCCCAACATAGCCTGAGAATGGAGCAGGAAATCCCCAGGGTAAAATATAAGATGGTCTCAGGCAGAGCAAGAGCATGAGACTGAGATTTGGGGAAACTGCATTTTATTCTCGCCTTGCTGTGTGACCTTGGGAAAACTGCCAGTCCACTCCACTCCTTTCAGTATTCCACACTGCCTGAATCCCTACATTACTGTCATTCTGGGGCCAAAGGTGCTGCTACCCCCATTAAAATGAAAATTCAGTTGGGAGAATAACTGACCTTACTCACTAGCTCTGGAGAATCAGTTCATCAGTTAGATTTGCTTACACCTGAGAACTCCTTCTATTCAGGTGAGTAGTAATGGGAAAGCCAGTGAAGGCAGTGTTGATGGAGTAGAGGGAAGCTCCTTCTTGGGAGAGCTGTGCATGACACACAGGAGGAGCCAAATTCATTTCAGAATCCCTGACTTATAGATCTGGGAAGCACAGTAGAGGTCATCACATCCACCCTGCCCCAGTGCTGAATCCCTGAGAAATACACTGAGCATCTTTGCTGGGTAATCACCTGCTCGTATAGCAAGCTTCTTGGAAGCAGCCCCATATTAGTCTGAAGTCTAACACTTCACCCAAGTCACAGAAATTAAGAGTATGTATGTCAGACATCCTGCCCCCATATCTTCTCTTCTCCCAGATAGATAATTCCTGGTCCTTTCTCTGTAAGGTGTGTGACCCATATACAGCTTAGTTTCCTTGTGGCCAGTCTCAGCCGGAGGAGGTTGTGGTCCAAAGAAGCCCCCAACTTCAGTCTAATTCCTGGTGGTGAGAAAATGACACACAGGAAAAAATCTTTTGTCTTCAAAATCTTTTCTGCTTATCCATCTATCTCAGCTTACTCAGCTTCTCAGAATCTCTTCATTTCCTATCTCCTAGATGGTCTCTTTCCAAAAATCTTTCTAATATTCCCAAGGTAAACAGAAGGGGGTAGAAAGAAAACTGGGAAGATAAACAAAAGAAAGCTTCCATTATTGAGAGCCTATTATGTCCCCAAAACTTATGACATTTAATCTTGATAAAGAAAATATACTTAACTCAGTTTTGTAAGGTAGTAATAAAGATCCAAGTAGTAAGTTGTCCAAGGTCACAGAGCAATTAAGTTGCAAACAGTGGATTCACACAGTGATTATATCATAGGCCAGGCCAAATTACACTCAAAATAATTCACATCCCCCTGAGAGACAAGCCCTGGTGACCCAGTATTAGGGTGTTGAACAGGATAGAAACCAGAGGAGACCAGTGGCTAACCACATCTTGGCCCTGACTGAATTAACTGCTACAATTAAAGTTCAGTTTCACATCCTTAGAAGGATGCCTTTATATTCCAAGTCTGGTGGTACAGTATAACACTGGGAATCTGTTGAACATTTAAAATGCAGGCTTTCAATTAAATCTTTAAGAAACTTCCTGTGTTTGTTCCTCAATCTTTATTTCTGACTCATCTGAGTGCTCAGAAATTGATTAGATGTTTGGGGCAGAGGGAAAGCCTAAGTTAGGCATCTTATCCATGACTCTCTCAGTCTGATCTTAAAAGTTGGCAAATTCAATTCCACCTCAACAGTTAAGTCAGTGACGATCATGGTCCGTAATGTGAGGCCTTTGCCCATGCTGCTTTACGCATCTCTATCTGGATGCTCTTCTTTCACTTCATGTCTGGAAAAAGTCACAAAGCACCAGGGGCACTCCATAAAACCTGCCTGGTCCCACTGGGTCCCTTCCCTAACAGATTTATTCAGTCATCCCTACCAAAGACAGATATCACATAACCCTACATTTAACTATTTTACATGCCGCCTTTTGAGACTGGAACATGAGCAAGCTGAAGATAGGAATGGAGTTTTCTTCCTTATATTCCCAGCACGTAGCATACTGTCTAACTCCAAGTAACCGGCAAGCAATAGCGATTGCCTGATAAGTGTTCATGGAAAAGCTAATTGAGAAAGTCACCAATGAGAAAGATAAGGAGGAATTAAAGGACAACATAAGGATATAATCAGGTGTTCCACACTGGGCTTGGTCTCAAATATCCCATCCTATTGTCAAAGGAGTCACAGCTTCAAGTTGAGAAAAAAATGGTTTCATAAGGGAAATGAACATTATTTTGAATCATAAACCCATGTGAGAGCTCATCAATACAGAGGGCTTTGGATTGGGGACCAGGCTGCTAAAGGGATACCTGGAGTTTAAACCCAAAGATTGCATGGGGTGATTTCATCAATGCTAAGCAGCAGCCTTGGACATTTTGAAGGCTCTAAACTCATTTTGACAGCTGCTCAGAATCTCTTCATTTCCTATCTCCTAGATGTTCTCTTTCCAAAAAGCTTTCTAAAATTTCTGAGGTAAACAGAAGTGGGTAGAAAGAAAACTGGGAAGATAAGCAAAAGAAAGCTTCCATTATTGGGAGCCTATTATGGGTACCTTTCTCATTTTTTAGTTTTTAGTATTTTATGGAGTTCAGAAATCTAATCCTGTGCACACACTACAAGTATCCGTAGATGGATGTTCACAAATGGAATGTGCCAGCTGTCCCCAACCTCTTGCCACCCACCTCCAGTCACACCCCTCACCCACACCAAGAGCAAACTCTGAGGCCCAGACCAACTTCACTCATTCTGTACTTTAACAGAAGAGAATCAATCTCACGGCATGTGTGCTTTTCTTATCTGGCTTCTTTTACTCAGTACTATGCTCACGAGATTCTTCCACATTATTGCATTTGGTTATAGGCTATTTATTCTTCCTATTGAACTGTGTTCCATTGTGTAAATATACCACAATTGATTTTTCCATTCTACTAGCAATGGGTATTTGGATCATTTTCAATTCAGGGTTATTATAAACAGTGCTGCCTTGAACACACTGAGCACATTCCAGGACACACTGCTCTGTGAGATGCTTGCTTTCATAATTTGTGCTACCTGACTTTTGTATGATGGGCATGAATTCCTTTTTTACAAAATTTAAAAATATCATCCATAACTTTTCAACTATGATCAGAGACTTTGCTCCTTCCCTGCTGGCCATTAGGCAGAAATAAACAGTTCAGTATTAACTAACATTTACTGAATGTTCACTGAGTTAACTCTTTATAGGAAGAAAAATATCTTTTAATATGTTTCCATTTAATCCTCCAAATGACCCAGAGCTACTGGTATACACATTACTCCCCTTTCAGACATATGGGAATTGAAACTGAGGAAGCTTCAATAACTTGCATAAAGTCATGCAGCTCACAGATGGACAGCCACAGTACAAACGCAGGTCCTGGACTCTGGGGTTTGTGTGTTCAACCTCCAGCCAGGCAGCCTTCTGTTTGAGAAGGCTGGGAGTTCCAGGAGCCTGTCAAACATGGGAAGGAGGAGCTGAAATCACAGTAGATCAACCCAGCCCAACAACAGGGACTGTCCCTGCTCCCCCCCCCCCCCATGCCCTAATTAATCAAATCCTCTTGAACATGAAAGAGTGAGATTGGATTTTTGATAAAATGAATGGAAGGACTCCGTTCCCATCTGGTACCCACAAAACTCTCCTATTCAAGCCAGCAGGGAGCATTTCATTGCAACCTGCGCAGCAATTTAATAATTGCCCAAGAATGCTGGAAGATTTGGCAATATCACAACCCATCTGGATCCACTGGCACCTGAGAGTAATGGAAAGAGCAGGGGTTAAAGGGCTAGAGCAAAGGCAGGCCAACTTTTTTGGTAAAGGGCTAGGTATTAAACACTTTAGGCTTTGGAGGCATATGATCTCTGTCTGAACTCTCCGTTTCTACAGGAAAAGCAGGAAAGCAGCCATGGGCAATATGCAAATGAATGAGTGTGGTTCCAATAACACTTTATTTGTGGACACTGAAATTTGAATTTCTTACCATTTTAATGTTCCCAGAAATGTATTCCTCCTTTTGATTTTTTTTTTTCCTAGCCAAAGAAATATTTTAGAGTCATTCTGAGTTTGAAAGCTATACAAAACAGAGGGCAGAATCTAGAAACTAGGTTTGAATCGTAGCTCTGCCATTTGTGATTTCTGAGGCTTTCAACACATTTCTTAAAATCTCCAGGATTCACTTCCTTCCTGTGGAAATGAGCAAAGCAGGTATTGTGCATGTCGGGCCTCCCTTGTGGCTGGCATAGAGGCATGTGCTTTATATGCTTAATTTAATCCTCATAATGATGGCAAAAGGCTAAGGGACTGAGGATGGAGCTCAGTGTAGAGCTCATGCTTAGCATGTGTGAGGCATTGGGTTCAATCCCCAGCACTGAAAAAAAAAAAAGAAAAAGAGGCTGAAAATTATAGTATTGCTTTTAGTAGTTACAGTAATTGCAGTGATTAAAAAGTAAATGTGCAACTGTGTCTTGACTGACCTTTGCTCTTCATTGAGGTTGAAACTTTCTCTCATATATTGAGGTCTTTATGTGGATTCAAGGGTGCCCCTGCTTCTTCTAACACTCTGACTTTTTAAATACCTGTAGTTGTACTGCATTTAGAGTGAATCATTGTCTAACTATATTGCTCTATTCAATTAGAATAACATCAAACTTCAATTTACACTCCAACTTCACTGAACTGCAAATTGAATGCACACTCCAAATGGCCACTACTTCTATTTATGTGCACAGTAGGCAGTTTGGTTCAGACATGCTCATTCAAAGCACTGCCTTAAATAAGATACATTATGCCTAACACAAAGCCTGCACACAGGTGTCAGCTGTATTTGTTTCTTCTTTCCTTAGCAACAAGAATCAGACCAAAGAGTGATCTTTGGAGAAAGGTGAATATTACCTGGAAAGATGAGATCGTATAAGACACACTGGAACAAATGAGCCTTTTCAAGGAAATCAATTTAGAGTGTCCTGTATATAACTTCCAGCTCTGAAACCTGACATTTCTCTTGTTCCCAGAATGATTTCCCAGTTTTTGTCTTAAGCACCCAGTCTGGACATTGCTTTCTCTGTCTGCTAACTATCGACCCAGCTGTGGCCCAAGTCCCTCAACATTCATTTGGCCCTGAGATTTGGTTCTGCTAGTCTTTCTGCACATCTGCTTATTACTTTTCCATGTCTCCTCTGAGCTTTGATTCCATTTCCCACTCCATGCAGACAACTCACTCACATCCACCTCACATGTGGTGCAACAGCTCAGACTCTCCTAGACAACTCTCATCCTGGGCATCTCAGTTTGCTTTATGAAAACAAACTGGAAAGAAAAGTTTCACTGCTCAGAGCCTCTTGAGAAGCAGAACAGTAGAGTTACGAAAAGAAAGTCAGGTCTCCAGAACCCTCCAGACCGGTTTTGAATCTCAGGTCCTTTTGGTACCGAGAGCTGAGTGAGTTATTTAGCCTGTCTATGCCTTGGTTTCTTCATCCATAAAATGGGGTTATAACAATAGTGTTTATCTCATAACATTGTGTAAATCATTACGTGAATTCTCCTAAGTCTGGTGCCTAGAGCAATGCTCAGCATGTGGTAAGCACAGCCTGTGTTAGTTTCTGTGATTGATGGCTTTATTTGCTTTTAATATTATCTGTATTTCTGGATCCTCAACATCCCCACCAAAGAGTATGAAGTTGCTTGCAGTATGATGTGGGAACAAATAACAGCCCACATGTCAAATCTCTCCCCAAGCAAATCATTAACACATACATTGCACAGTAGCTATCCAGGAAGAACTATACTTCTGGATGAGATGAAATTTACCAAACAATTTTCAAACTCACTTGCTAATATAGCAACACCTTTCTCTCAGCATGTTGTCTCCAGTCCTGTGCAGATTTCACACCATTGCATCCTGCCAGCTCTGCCCCTATGGATTGAGTAAGCATATCGCATGTTCTTACAACCAGGACATTTTTTATTGTTTTGATATAATTTTAGGAAATCAAGAATAGTACAAAGTATTCCCATGTATCCTGTACTCACATTCCACAAATATTAATAATTTTTACATTCGCATTATCTGTTCCTCTATCTAAACATCCATCCAGCAACCATTAATTCATCCATCCAAATATATTCTACTATGTAACTACAAATCTAAAAACTTGCCTTAAATTTCACCAATGCCCCAAGAACATACTTTATAGCACAAGAAAATCCTGACTCATGCATTGTATTTAGTTCTTATATATCTCTTTTTTAATTATTTTTTTTAAAATAAATGATAGTAGAATGCCACACAATTCTTATTACACCTATACAGTGCAATTTTTCTTATCTCTGGTTTTATATAAAGTATGTTGACACCAATTCATGTCTTCATACATGTACTTTGGATAATGTCCATCACATTCCACCATCCTTGCTAACTCCCTGCCCCTTCCCTTTCCCTCCCACCCTGCTGCTTTATCTAGAGTTCATCTATTCCTCCCATGCTCTCCCTCCCTACCCCACTATGAATCAGCCTCTTTATATCAGAGAAAACATTCGGCATTTGATTTTTGGGGATTGGCTAACTTCACTTAGCATTATCTTCTCGAATTCCATCCATTTTCCTGCAAATGCCATGGTTTTATTCTCTTCTATTGCTGAGTAAAATTCCATTGTGTATATATGCCACATTTTTTAATCCATTCATCTACTGAAGGGCATGTAGGTTGGCTCCACAGTTTAGCTATTGCGATTTGTGCTGCTATAAACATTGATGTGGCTGTGTCCCTGTAGTACGCTGATTTTAAGTCCTTTGGGTGTAGGCCAAGGAGAGGGATAGCTGGGTCAAATGGTGGTTCCATTCCCAGATTTCCAAGAAATCTCCATACTGCTTTCCATATTGGCTGCACCAATGTGCAGTCCCACCAGCAGTTTGTGAGTGTATTTTTCCCCCACATTCTCACCAACACTTATTGTTGTTTGTCTCCATAATAGCTGCTATTCTGAATGGAGTGAGATGATATTTTAGTTTTGATTTGAATTTCTCTAATCGCTAGAGATGATGAACATTTTTTCATATATCTGTTGATTGATTGTATATCCTCTTCTGAGAAGTGTCTGTTCAGGTCCTTGGCCCATTTATTGATTGGGTTATTTGATTTTTGGTGCTTAGCTTTTTGAGTTTTTTATATACCCTAGAGATTAGTGCACCAGACCTTAAACTATACTACAGAACAATAGTAACAAAATCAGCATGGTATTGGCACCAAAACAGACTGGTAGACCAATGATACAGAATAGAGGACACAGAGACTAACCCACAAAACTACAATTATCTTATATTAGACAAAGGTGCCAAGACCATGCATTGGAGAAAAGATAGTCTCTTCAACAAATGGTGCTGGGGAAACTGGAAATCCATATGTAACAAAATGAAATTAAACCCCTATCTCTCACCACGCATAAAACTCAACTCAAAGTAGATCAAGGACCTAGGAATTAAACCAGAAGCCCTACGTCTAACAGAAGAAAAAGTAGGCCCTAATCTTCATCATGTGGGATTAGGCCCCAACTTCCTTAATAAGACTCCTATAGCACAAGAATTAAAACCAAGAATCAATAAATGGGATGGATTCAAACTAAAAAGTTTCTTCTCAGCAAAATAAACAATCTGTAAGGGGAACAGACAGCCTACATTTTGGGAGCCAATTTTTACCCCTCACACATCAGATAGAATTCTTATATATCTCTAGTCTTCTTTAATTTGGAACCATTCCTTGGTTTTTGTGTTTTATAACATCAATGCTTTCAAAGGGTGCGGGCTAGCTATTTTGTGAACTATCCCCCAGTTGAGGTTTCCATTAGGTTTCCTCCTGTTTAGATTCAGGCTCTGTACTTTGGGGAGATACACTCCAGAAGCGAAGCCACACAATATCTCTGAGCACACAATATCAGCAGGCACAGGATATTCAGTTTGTCTCAGTACAGATGATGCTATTGTAAGATTTCTCCACTGTAAAGGTGCTATTTTTTCCTCTTTCCAATGAACAGTATTCTAAAACTGCATAATTATCCTGTAATTTCTCAAACTTTCATTCACAGCTTTTAGTATCCAGTGCAGATTCTTATTCAAATCAATGCTATAAAGTTTCCTAAGTGTGATTTTTCTAATTATGTCATTCCTTCTACAATTATGAGTTGGCTATACAGTGTAAGGAACAGCTTTCCCTTATCCTTCATTTATATATATGCATCAAACATGGGAAAATGCATTCTTATCTATTCAATAGGTTATAATTTGTTACTATCATTATTTTGATTCTCAGATTGCCAATTGGCCGGGAAGAGCCCTACAATGCAGCTTTGTTCCTATTGAAATGTTCTTTGCCATTCTTTGGGCACTTTCTTACTTTACAGGACAACACGATGTTCCAAGATTATCTTGTACTTTTCCCAACTTCAGCAATGGAATCAGCCATCACCCTAGAGCCATGTAGGCTGACACGTGATTAAGCAAAAGGACCACAGGTATAATCATGACTGATAGGGTCAATTCTAGGGATGTCAGGTTATATTCTCAATTGACCTCTAGATGTCCTTCTGCACTTTAGTGGTTCTTAACTGGAGGCAGTCCTCTTTAGTGGGCATTTGAAGTTGTTGGAAAGATGGGGGAGTGGGGCATTTCTGGTAATTAGGAAGCATAGTTAGAAATTCCACATTGCCCACCATGCATAAGACAATCTAGTTTAACAAATATTTGACCCACACATCGCATCCCTGTTAACAAACAGTAACCCAATTCCTGAACCACTCATCCCATCTAGGCTTTCTAATGTTCTATTCTCTCAAGGATTGGTTTGATTTTTTTTCCCTTGCCACTCAAGTTAATCACCACTATTTTCTCAATGCATGCCAAATGTATTAGATTAACTAATACATTAGAATGACTGTGATAAATAAAACCCAGTCTTTATTGTAGTCTGGTTTTTAGTTTGTTTTATTTATTATTTTTCCACATTTGTAGGTCTAGTTTAAATAGAGCCTCTACCTCTTATTAAGTTTTTCAGAAAAAAAAATACCCCTTTTGCAAGTTAGCTAAAAGCCCAGGACTTATGGTAAGAAACACCTTGCCCTAGATGCCCTTCAATAGACGAATGGATAAAAAAATGTGGCATTTATACACAATGGAGTATTACTCTGCATTAAAAAATGACAAAATCATAGAATTTGCAGGGAAATGGATGGCATTAGAGCAGATTATGCTAAGTGAAGCTAGCCAATCCCTAAAAAACAAATGCCAAATGTCTTCTTTGATATAAGGAGAGTAACTAAGAACAGAGTAGGGACGAAGAGCATGAGAAAAAGACTAACATTAAACAGGGATGAGAGGTGGGAGGGAAAGGGAGAGAAAAGGGAAATTGCATGGAAATGGAAGGAGACCCTCATTGTTATACAAAATTACATACAAGAGGAAGTGAGGGGAAAGGGAAAAATAATACAAGGGGGAGAAATGAATGACAGTAGAGGGGGTAGAGAGAGAAGAGGGGAGGAGAGGGGAGGGGAGGGGGGATAGTAGAGGATAGGAAAGGCAGCAGAATACAACAGACACTAGTATGGCAATATGTAAATCAATGGATGTGTAACTGATGTGATTCTGCAATCTGTATACGGGGTAAAAATGGGAGTTCATAACCCACTTGAATCAAAGTGTGAAATATGATATGTCAAGAACTATGTAATGTTTTGAACAACCAACAATAAAAAATAAATAAATAAATAAGAAACACCTTGCCATCCTCAGTTTGTGTAGTAATCTGGCAATAATATCCCTATTCACTGTATCAATACAAATAACAAGTACCCAAGGTTTATATGCCAAGAATTTTACTAAACATTTTACATGCATTATCTCATTTAAACTTTGCAATAGCCCTATACCTCAAGTACTCATATCATCCGAATTATACAAAGAACTAAGGATGCAGTGAGGCTGGTCACACCTTCAGGATTGTATAATTCTCCTGCAGTAATGCCCCAGCATTCAAACACCCCAGTCAAGCTCCAATACTATGCTGCATACACTGCTTATTAAAAACACACTTAATACAGAGAAAAATACAAAGTATGACAGGAGGGTCATGAAGAAAAAATTATAACCATAGAGAAAAAAGAACTAATCACATTTGGACTTTCAGGTACTGCAAAGTTACTGCAACTGGGCCATATTTTATTCTGTACTTCTTAGTAGCCCAAACTGAGGTCAAAATTAATCAGATATGATTTTGTGGTAGCTTTGAGGGAAATACACAGCATGAAGTTCCTAATCAAAAAAAATATATATATGGACTATTATATATAGTACTTTAATGCAGCATTAAAATGTGCTTAGTAATATTCCTACAATGAGTGAATTTGTGATTCTTACAAACCTTCATAGGAGCCAAAAGCATGATATTCAAGCACAGGTGTTCAGGCTTCATGGCAGATAGTTGCTGAGCATAGCAGTCATTGTGACAAACTGCTTTCTACATCCTGGTAGCGTTCTAAGTGGCTTTATTTTTGAAGAAGAAGAGTTATTTGTTAAGTTCCTATATTATGCAACAAAAGCATCCCAAAAGACCAGCCCTAAAATGATCATGGGCCCCTTCCTGCCTTATCCTGTGATGCATGTTGGGTTCATTTTGAAGCGGATGCTGAAATAGAATCCAGCATTCAACGGTTTTTGGAGATGTAATGTTTTAGTTAGCTTTTCTGCTGCTGTGACTAAAAGACCTGACCAGAACAACTGTATAGGAGGAAAAGTTTATTTGGGGACTCACGGTTCAGAGGTCTCAATCCACAGACAGTAAACTCAATTCCTGAGGGCTCCAGGTAAGGCTGAACATCATGGAGAAAGAGTGTGGCAGAAGCAAGCAGCTCACATGGTGATCAGAAAGCAGAGACAGAGAGGTCTCCACTTGCCAGATACAAATATATACCCCAAAGCCATACCTCCAATTACCACTCAATTAATCCCATCAGGGATTGATTCACTAATTAGTTTAAGGCTCTCACAACCCAATAATTTCCCCTCTGACCCTTCTTGCATTGTCTCACATGTGAGCTTTTGGGGGACACCTCACATCCAAACCATAACAAGTAACACCTGTGAAAAAAAAATGAAAGGTGTAGGATTTGGCAGGAAGACATATCAGAGCATGATGTCAACCTAACAGTCTCCACCAAGTCATTAAATTGTTCTCCTGTTGGGTGGAAATGACTGGTGCTTTGTACCCACAGTTCACTTGGTTATTGGCAGAGGTTGTACTATGAATAGCATCATCTCGAGTAGAAATCTGAGGCAATCACCAAGAAATCTAATAGCTGGAGGATGCCAGCAAACCCCACTCCTCAAATTGGACAGAGTTCTTTCTTGAAGTAAAGTCTGGGCAGCATATCTCTATGTCTTCCTCACCTCCTTATGCACAAACTTGTACCTGGATGAAGCAGGGTGACATGAAAGCCAAATATTTCTCATTAGCATCTGCTACTTCCATCCCAACCTGTTATAACTCAGATCGCCTTTGGCAAAAACTGCAAAGGGAAAAAAATGTCATTTGAAGAACTGGACTCTTCTTCACATGAGTTTGTAAGCATCCCAGACAATTTATGTGAATTTCTCTTACGGGGAAAACAAAAATCTCTTCAAAAGAGGAAACAAGTTGTCTACTTCTTATATCTACTGTTTCAGTCAATTGCAGAATGATGATTACATGTGACTGTGCCTCACGGTATTTCCCCTTAAAGTGGGTAAAGAGGAGTAAGAGTGGTGAGTCAATGTTTTATTTTCTCTTGTGTTAAGGGAAAATTTGCTCTTGCTGAACTTTTCTCATACGACCACAAGAATTCATCAGCATCTAGCAATGCCCAACAACCCCAGGCAGGCCAGTCAGCCTCACTTAATGAGATTCTTGAGCTTTGCACACAACAGATGCAAAGAGGAAAACTCTCAGGAAGGTTTTTTTTTTTTTTTCATTAAACACAAGATTTTTATTCAGTGTGGGGAAACTAATGGAGAGAGGGAGTCACTGGTGGCATTTGTTACTTGGTAAGATATTTAAAAACCTCAAGAACAAAGCTTTCTGTGAGGAGACTTCTCTAATGAGAATGGATGTAAAGATTTCTTACCTAATTGAGCAGTAATGACTGAGGTGCAGGCCACTTCCCTGGGATTAATAAAGAGCCAGGGAGTTGACAGTTTAGGCCATTAAACTCAGCTGGTACTTAATCTTGGTGAAGGGCACAGTGCCAGAATCATATTAATAATAGTGTAAAATAAGCCCAAAACAGAGACACAAGAATTTACTCTTTTGAGAAATAATTTTAATTGGCAGTTAAATACCTGACATGAGGTTGGGCAGTCTCATTCCATTTAGAGTGTCCTCAAGCATTGGGCTGTTAGAAAAATGAGAGGGACGGGGACCAGTAGCATTATCAAAAGTAGTTCCTGTGCAAGCACAAGTAGACAGTTATTATCAACCCCCATTCTGAAAACAACACTAAAGATGTTGAGTTGATCTGGAAGCACTGTTTATTATGAAGACACACATTAATATCATTACCCGGAGTATGCCTCCAGGAAAAGCAAAGCACCCCTCATTCATAATACCATAGCTCAAAAGATTTTACATTAACAGAAATGCCAATATCTCAATAACTCAATAATAATTGGGGTTGTATATGCTACTCACCTGTCAAGAAAAAGTTACTCAGTTTGCTAAAGAGTCCCTTACTTCTATCTTTGCTGTGCATGGGAAAGCCCAAACTGCAACAGAGAGCAAGCAGAAAATTAGGAAATGACAGCTCAACTTGCTCTTCTACTAAAGTGGCACCCCCTTTCTCCACAGCAAAGTCTTAACTGGGCTTCTCTAGAAATCTTCACCCAGGCTGATTTTGGGACTGTCAGCAAAAGAGTCTCTGCAAAAGAGTTCAATGTGGATAAACTTCCTATTTTCAGGTTGCCCTGTTTTACTTGGCCACTGGCCAAGAAGATACCAGCACTCCAGTTGCTGGACACCCCCTTAGTAGTTTTTCACAAACTAATCCAGTAAAGTACTTTGTAGAAATGTGCAAACAAGGCTTCTGGCCATGAGCTGGGCTTCACAGAGATGTCTACATTTTTAAGATAAGTTACAATTGGGCTCTATGGTAACAGTTGGCAGGGGGAGGAAAGAAAAGAGAGAAGAAGCTCTCCCTTTCTCTGGTGTTGTCTTTGAAGGGTTCACTTGCCCAGAACAGTAAAATAAAAAGCTGATTTTATGTGAACTTCTGCAGACTGTGAACTTCTGAGCTCCTCCCCTTACATACTGGATATAAAACTTTGAAACTACCTGAACTCGGGGTTCAGAGGATTGATTGATTACAGCAAAAGCTGTGCCCTCTGAACCTGGCTGCAGCCAAATAAAACTGTTTCCTGCTATCTTCGGTGCCTTGCCTCTTTTGTCCCTATAACACTACCGTAGTGGCTTTTGCATTTTTAAGGAGTTTACCAATGTGTTTAGTTAGTCAATGTTTTCTCCTTTATCTAGCAAGTGCTGTTTATCTTGCCAAGCACTATGAAAAAATCCAGGACTGCAAACATGAGTAAGGTAGAGCCACTGTCAATCAAGAGATTGCAACTAGCAGCTTCGTCACAAAGCTGCTTGGGGATCAAAATTTCTAATCATGCTCCTCCTCTGGGCATCTGGATTCCATAATCATTGTCTTAACCTACACTGAAGCAAATGGTTGCTATGGCTTCATCTGCTCTGTGAAATCACCTATGCTGTAGTCAGCCAATCAAACAATAGCAATAATATATTAATTCAGTTAGTGGAAAACTACCAAACTGTTATCATGTAATATCACAATTCTAGGGACTGGAGGTGTGGAGCTAAGTAAAAACAAATCTCTGCTTTTTTTATAGGATAGTCAAATAATAGAGAAATAAGGGAAGTTGATGCCTAAGCGTGTTATAGGTATAGAAAGGTAGGGTGGGAAGAGGCACACAGGAGGGAATACCCAAACCAATCACAGTAGTTCAAAAAGATGCATTAAGGAAGTAACTCTGAACCTTGAGTGCTATGATCTGCATGGCTGAAGCCTAAAGACCAGCAAGGGACAATGGGGGATTATAAAGACACACAAGGGCTGGGATTGTGGCTCAGTTGGTAGAGTGCTTGCCTAGCATGTGTGAGCACTGGGTTCAATTCTCAGCCCCACATATAAGTAAATAAATAAAGGTCAATCAACAACTAAAAAAAAAAAAATTTAAAACAGACACACAAACATTTACAAAAAGAAAGCTGGGACCAGGTGGTACACTGACCTCTGATGGAGGAACAGAGACACAGAGCTCGCACAGCTTGTTTATTATATAGGTTTTATTATCATAAGGTTATTTATGGCAAATTTTCTGAAAAGCAGGTAGGTTGAAGGTCATGGCGCTTGCAAGATGTTGTAGTTATCTTGATATGCTCAGAATTCTCTATTACCCTGCAGCTGGTGTCTGAGCTCAAGGTCAAGACTGCTATTGCTCCGAACCTTTGCACAGAACTTCCTTAGATAGGGCATTATCATAGCTCCTAGGCAACCTCATCCTGCACCTTTCCATAGAAAGTTCCCAGGGCAAAGCGCAGGTATAACTCCAAAGCAGTCCAAGACCATGGTCCAAGTCATGCTCTCCACAGTTGAGGAAACAGGAGATATTCTTCACACAGAGGTACATAAAGAGCTTCCCAAGCAACATAAAGAAAAGGGGGATGCAGAGTGAAGAACTGAGGACAGTCATAAAAAATAAGTGATTCCAAGGACACTCTGTCTCTGCTGCATTGTCTCAACTGCCTCACCAAGGTAATCAACACTCTCCATTCTTTCAGCAAAACCCTGCCTCAGTCTGGCTGGGCACAAAATAACCGAGCCGCCACACAGCCTTTAGGTTCAAAACAGGAACTCCTTTATTTTCCACACTCCCATAAACGCCAGGCACGTGGCCTTCTCCCTGGACACACCACACCAACTGGAAATCCCTCCTCCGGAAATCCCTCCTCCCGCACTTCCCCAACCAATGGGAACTCTCCCCGGGAATCCCCACGAGAATCCCCACGAGAACTCCAAAGTAGCAGGCCAAGGTGGACAGCAGGGGTCTAATATACAATTGAATACACAGCTTAACATAACCATTATCATCTCAATGGCTTGCTGGCACCTCTCAACCACTCATTCTGGCAAAAATGCCATGCATCATTCCGACTGGCTAGGACTCTCAGCAAAACCCCAACTAACTAACTGAATATTGTGACTAGAAGGACAGTCCCTTATGAGCCTGTTCATCTCTCCTCCCACTTCTTGCACCATGTGAGGTGTTTACTCCTAAACCAGTTTCTGCCTGTTATACTTATTATTAGAATGATACAATTTAACTAACTTTAAAGAGTTGTTTCTCTGAAAATTAAAAAAAATACCTTGGACAGACTTATATTTTTTTCCAGTGAGTCACTAAAAACCTGTCCTTCATAATGTAAACTAAGGATATTGTGTCCAGCTAAAACAAACAAACAAAAAAAAAAAAGAAATAAATGTTTAAAAAGAACCTGTCCTTCAGCTAGAATTGAGCTCAGAGATGCAACTATACAAAATGAAGGAGGATTATAAAAATCCCTGCAAGAAGATTCTGCCTCAGATTGCTTTGCTGGTGTCTCAATTTTTCACTCCAATTTAAAGAAGCCCAATGAATGGATGAAGAAGCTGGAGGTAGGTATTTATAATGGAGTTTTTTTCTGCCATAAAGAATGAAACTATTTCATATGAAGGAAAATGGATGGAACTTGAGAGCATTATGTTAAAAAAATAAGTCAAACTCAGAAAGTTAAGGGTCAAATGTTTTTCTCCCATATATGGAAGCAATAGAGAAAAAAGGGAGGGCTTATGAAAACAGAGGATACTGATTATTCCTTTCTCAAACTTCTTCACAGTCCCCTAACTAGTCTAAATGGTAATTCCAGTGTTGGACCTACCAAATTTATTCTTCTCATAATAACTAGAGAAACCTAAAACATATGTTTGAAGATGTAAGTGTTCAGTATGTTTTCCTTTTTTTTTTTTCTTTTGGTGCTGGGGATTGAACCCAGGGGCACTTCACTACTGAACCACATTCTAAGTCCTTTTATTTTTTATTTTGAGACAGGGTCTCTCTAAGTTGCTTAGAACCTCACTAAATTGTGAGGCTGGCTTTGAACTTGCAATCCTCCTGCCTCAGCTTCTCAAGCCACTGGGATTACAAACCAGACATGCACCACTAACTATGGTAATGTTCAGTATTTCTCACAGTATAAAGAGGAAACCTGAAAGACCCTTTTATTGTCATGTGAGAGCCTAAAACATCTGGACTCTTGTCTCTTTGGTTCCATTTCTTGTCAATTCCTAGCTCCTATTTTAGGCCTTCTCAATGCCAAACTGCTATCATTTTGTACAAACAGCCAGGTCGTTTCTCATCTCACTTTTCTGACCTTCATAACTTTGTTCATGGTCTTATCTGTGCCTAGAACTGATGTCCTTTAACTCCTTTGCACCTGGCCAATCCTTGCTGAGCCCTAAGCATTCAGCTCAGCTGTGCCTCATTCGTGACTGCTCCCCACCGTACCCATAATTGTGCTCCTAGCAGGAACCTACATTCGTGTTTATCCAGCACTCTCAAAAGAAGCATTAAAGTCTGCTGGGAGTCTGCTTTGGCTTTTCTAAGTATTATAGTTTCCTAGAATCTTTTGCAGAGTGAAATTTAAAAACCAGGAGTAATGCATGAAAGTAATTAAGGCTTTAAAGTGTACCCTTTGTTCCCAAGGTCCTGTTAATTATCATTTAGGAGCAGCTTATTTGCAATGTACTCAATTACATAGGTAACTAATTAGCTTTTTACTGATCAGATCTGGCATCATTTGCTTAATAGCAACTAACAAATGCTGCGACATAGTACCATGGATAGTCTACTCCCAGAAATAAGCTTATTTAAGATTAAGCTCCAGGGGAAAAATAGATTTTACCAAAATATTCTGTAATTGTTCATAAAGCCACTTAGATCTAGAGAAACATCAGTTAATTTTCCCATAATTTTAAAATTAAGAAATAACTAAACAAAAAGAAAATATCCAACTCACTCCAATGTCCATTTCATTCATTCGTCCAGTTCCTTCCTGCCAGGAAAATCTTCATGACATTCCTACCTGATCCATCACAACCCAGAGCTCTCAGGGCCCTGCCCAAGTCTGGTCAGTAAGAACTTTTCTTTACAACCCAGAACATCCATGGGAGTTTTCTTCTCCAAGCTTCTCGTATTTTTGTCATAGTTCCTATGTATTTGCCAAGGTTTCTTATTGTTATTACCTGTAGAGAAACAAAAAAGGCAGAGACAGAGTATAGATATAAAGACTGGGAGGACCGCATACCCTTTTATGAGGGATCATACCATGTGAATAGTCAAGGAAAGCTCCTAAAGAAAGAAACAGAGCTAGGTATTGAAAGATAAATAAGAATTCAACAAGCTAATAAATGGAGGGAGGTCATCACAAGCAGAAGGCATGCAAATCTGGAAGCACAGATGTGTGATCAATATGGTGTTCGATATTAAAATGCCAGCTAAGGACTTGACAAGAGGTAGTCATCTGGTTTGTGCTGCTAACAGAATACCAAAGCCCGGGTAATTTACAAACAGAAATTCATTAGCATACATTTCTAAAGGCTGGGAACTCCAAGGCCAAGGCTCCAACAGGTTTGGTGTCTGGCAAAGCCATTTTTTTTCCTTCCAAGATGATGCCTTACAACTGCCTGGAGTCTCACATGGCAGGTGGAAAGGCAAGGGCCCAAGAGAACAAACCCAGTACTGCAGCATTAGGATTTAAGTTTCTAACACATTGATCCTGGGACACATTCGGACCTTAGAAGTAGGCAAGGCCAGGTCATGGAAGGCTGTAATGCTTTAACCTGAGAATTTCAAACTTTGTCGTGTTAGCAGCAAAGATCCAGAAGCAAGAACCTCTCCAATTCTCTAGAAGAATACAGGCAACTTCTATGGGTAGAGTAAACATAAGAGGCCGAATTATAAATAAGGGCATCCTGAGTAGGGAAAGGGTGAAAAGAGAAATCGGGACTTATGTCAGTACAGTAGAGATTAAAAGAAACACAATTAGAATTTTAAAATAAAGGGAAAAGCACAGTCAATGTGATGGTGGTCACCCAAGAATCTGGGTTAAAAGCCTGGCTTCACTTCTAATTGGCTACAAAATCATAAGAAAATATTCTCACCTCTCTTAGTTTACTCTATAAAATGGGGAAATTATATTATAGATTCTGTGAAATTTTAAAAAATAAATGCTTCTACACATTTAGAATGTTGACAAGGACAAAACAATTGCTTATAACATCCCTTACAATCAGGTTCAATATCATACAAAAGCCTGAATTAAGAGTATTACGTTTCAAATCATGAAGTCTAAATATAGTTAGATCAGATGTCCTCACTGAGGAGATAGCGACATGAAAACTCTCTGTACTACTTTGTAACTTCTTGTGAGTCATTATTCAAAATAAAAGTTGGTTATGCTTTGTTTTATTTTGTTTTGTTTTTAAGAAGTGGGGGCTTTCCAACTGCAGTGACAATTCATTCAATGTGTTTTTGAATAACCAGTATGTGCCCTACACTGCTCAGGATGCTGGGTTCCCATCTGTAATGACATTCATAAAACTCATTTTCTAATAGTCACAAAAGTAATTAACCAAGTGACAGTATAATTTTCAGTTTTTGTCATTTCTCTTTAGCAGAAACATGGAAATAAAAATAAACCGTTGAAAATGGAATTATGGTTATCTTACCTTCACACCCAAAGATGCACTTTCTTTTGTTCAGCTGTTCAATTTTCTGAAAGCTTCAATCCAGTCAGATGCATTCTGTATTTCTGAGTAGGGTTTTTCCCAATCCTCTGAGTACAATTGCACAGAAATCACAAGTCCTATCCCACAGAGCTTAGCAGTGTTGCTCAATAGAGACATGATTGGAATTTTGAGCTGAACAACTTAGTAGAGGGTACAATCCATTCTGTTTAGTTGAGGACAGGATAGGCACCTGAATCCAGGGTGCATGTCTTTATGACAATAAAAAGACCTAATTTCAGTCCCCATTCATCTGCCACTGCAGCAAGGACAGGGCACCCTAGAGTATAAATCATCTGCACAGGCTTCCACTGGTGGCCTACTGCAGTCAATCATAACTCGACAGTCACAAGTACATATCCTGTATTCTACCCATAATTCTCCCTTCCTTCATTGTATAAACATCTCCATTGACTTCTGTTTGCTAATTGTTCAGCCAATTACTTTTGTCACAATAGTGACTCCTCCCTTTACCTGCTAGTTCCTGAACACAATGAATCTAAAGTGCCCTGATTGCATGCCTGAAATCCTAGCAGCTCAAGAGGCTGAGGCAGGAGGATCACAAGTTCAAACCAGCCTCAGCAAAAGTGAGGTGCTAAGCAACTCAGTGAGACCCTGTCTCTAAATAAAATACAAAATAGGGCTGAGGATGTGGCTCAGTGGTTAAATACCCCTGAGTTCAATCGCTAGTACCAAATAAAAGAAAAGAAAAAAGTGCCCTGGTGGCAGTATTGCCTTTAGTTCTGAGACCCTCACTATCTCTCCTTGCAGGAGTAGACCAACTTTAAAGACCAAGAACTCCAACCTACAGAGCACAGAGATATACATAAGAAAGCATGATGCCCCCATGGGTCATTGGGAGTGATGTTAATGTTGAGTCCATTCCTTCCTCTATCCTCTGGTTCTCAGACCTGTGTATACCCTAACCTTCCAGAGCATTATCTTTAAGCTGGCACCTCATATGTTCGTTCAGTAGTCCATTCCAGAGCTATCAGAGGACAGATTATTCTAGATGATACAGTACATGGGTTTTTTGGTCATGAGCCTAATCCTATACTTCTTTCACTATGAAGTGGGTCCTCTGATCAGATATTATGTTGTTTGTGAATTTCCATTCCAGTTAAGAAATCAGAAAAGTCCCCAGACAGTAGCAAATAGTGTTGATTATAGACCAGAAGACAAAAAAGCCAAGTTCATATCTTGAATAAGTGTATCAGTAGAAGGATGGATGAAAGGCCTTTGCAGAACAGAAGTAGCCAAATGTCAACTTGGTACAAAGAAACCAGTTGGTCTCCTGATGAAGCTGTCCCTTATTGGGGGCTTGATGTGGACCTCTATTGTTGGCAAGTCAGATTCAAAGATATCAGTAGCCAGATTAGTCATGAGAAAAGGTGGACCACCATACTGACAAATGAATAGTATTCCTCTCTGCACCATGGCCACTCTATTCAGGTGCACATTGTGGCAACATTGGAGTGACCATTGAAAAAGCCTGGATAATATCAACTGGTCAAGTCATTTTTTACCATGCACTGCTTGCAGCTTCAGCCATTGGGAAGCTCTCCCTTCTTTGTTGTCCCTCAAGGCTACCCTGAATGCAGCTGTAATGCAGTACCTCTATTTTTTTTTTTTTTTTTTGCAACAGAATAGTGACGAACCTTTGTCTTCAGCTTAAACACCATAAATATGAGTGAAGCAGTGCCACTGTGCAACCCTGGTGGATGATATGGGCATCTGAGCTACTTGTTCATTGCCTACTCATGGCAATCTGGTTTAGTGTAGACTTCATATATGATGTACTATTCCCATTTTTATGGTTTAGATATGAGGTGTTCTCCAAAAGGTCATCATGTATGAAGTAATACAAGAATGTTCAAAGGTAAAATTATTGGGTCATAATGATCTTAACCTAATGTGTGCATTAATCCATCTGAGGGATTAACTGGGTGGTAATCATAGGCAGGTATAGTGTGGGTGGAGGAGGGAGGTTATGGGAATGTACCTTTGGGGCTTATGTTTTGTTCTTGTAGGGTAAAAATCACTCTCTGTTCTTGATGCCATGTCCTGAGCAGCTTTCTTCCACCACATCCCACCACCTTATCTTGGTTCCTGAGCAAGAGTTAGCCATCTGTGAAAACCATGAGCTCCAAACAAACTTTCCACCTCTAAAATTATTCTTGTCAGGTCTTTTGGTCACAGTGACGAAAAAGCTGACTAAAATACCCATATTCTGATGGATGGCCATTGGCTCTGACCTGACAAATTAGTATGTCTAACAAAATCTAGCTCATATGATCAGCTCCAAATATTGTTGGTGCCCTGATATCAATAATTCTATCTCTATCAAAGCTCAGAAATATTTCAGGAACAATTTTTAAAAAGACATTCATTTTAGTCTACAGTCGACTTGGCCTTGTCCAGAGATCTAGGACATGCATTTTGATTCTCCCACTCAGGTGTCCATCAACTCCAAACTACACCTTTCCCCACTGACATCTCCAACACTGTAGATTCTGCCATATTATCTATCTCAAGTAGGACAGTTATTATACCGCTGTGCACACAAGCTATGAAGCCCTTTCCTGCTTCAGACCCCTCCAAGCTGTCAGACTTTCATGCCATCCAGTAAATTAATCAAAGTAACATTCCTAGATGTGCAATGTGTTGTCTCCAAAAATTAAGGAACCCTTATTGAAATCTTACTTCCTTATTTAAGGTAGGAAATGTAAGACACAGTAATTTATTTATTATGTGGGAATAAGAGAGTGGATATTCTCACAGCCCCTCACTACTGAGTCACTCAAAACTTTACTGATAGGACATGTTCCTGAATTTTCAGTTTATCTCCCAACTTCCTGAGGGTATATTTCTTATCAAAGCCTCTAATATACTAGACATCTCTTTCTTGTCCTTCACAGTTATGTCATCAATATAAAGGGATCAAAGTGATATTCTGCAGAATTTTCAGATGGTCCAGGTTTCTTCAGACCCTATTATGACAGATCTTAGGAGAGTTAACACAGCCTTGGGCAAAATAGTAAATGAATAGCACTATCTGTTCCACATGAATGAAAACTCTTTCTGAGCCTCTTTTCTGATCAGATTAGAAAAGAACACTCTTGCTAAATCAATTCCCTTGTGCCGTGTACCTGAGACCATACTCAACTATTCTAGTAAAGGTACCACATCTATTACTACAGGCACAATCAGGACTGTTATTTGTTTGAGTTCGGGTCTGTCTATAGTTATTCTCCAGGATCCACCTAGTTTTTTGCAAGGACCAAACTGGTGAATTGAGGACTTCACTTTGACCTTCCTGATGGGGGAACCAAAATGGGGTTACTTGAACTGCCAAGTACATCTATTCCAATTAATCATTCAAGGACTGGAGGAATAACTAAGGAGAATGACTGCAGACCTCGTGGACCATCCTATTGTAGCCAGGATTTTATTTATTACCTGGCCCATAAGATTCTGCTCTAACAATGAGGCCATAATAACACTCAGATCTCTGGGTTTCGTGTCTACCCAGATACTGTGCCTAACAGTCTTCAAAGTGTCTGTGTCTTCCTCTTTCCCCAGTTTATAGTCATGCAAACAAATGCACATAAGGCCCTCTGGGAAGGACTAGGGGAATCATACAGTTCATGCCACAGTGTTGCAAGACCTGTATCTGTAACCACTTCTCCTACTACCTATGCTGGCCTGTGATGGAAGCACCACTGAGCTGTTTAGTAAAGCTGGGGTCCCTTTCACCACTTTTGGTAGTCTTAATGAATGATATGTGCGGGTTCTCAAACCCTCTTATGAAAAAGATTTCTTTGGGGGTCTTCTGGCTTCATAAAGTATATCTATGCCCATTTCTTTTAACCATTTAGTCTTTACTATCTGTGGGAGCAACTTCAGAATTTCCATTTTGTTTAAGAAGGACCATCACTTTCTCCAGGCTTCTAAAAGCTACCCTAGAAATAAACTTGCCCTGCCTCTGTTCCATTCTATGCCTGAAAAAGTCATTGAATTCTTGCTTCTCCAGTCTTGTGTTCCAATTCTAACCATCAATCAATCAGCAGATAACCTTTGAAGCACTGGTTTATAAAAGATTCTGGGTCACATAGCCAGTTAGTGGTATCTGTCATGGAAGGAAAAGAGGGAATTTTTAGACCACCATCATAGTTTGCCATTTCTTTTGTAGACATCTGTACAACTTGTATAATCTGTAACTATAGGATTGAGTACAGGCAAGCTGCCCACGGAAGAACAAAGTCCTTGACCTCTGCCTCAGTTCCCTTATAGTGTAACCAATTAAATTGATAGATCATGCACTTCATTTTTTCCAAGCACAGATGTCAAAAGGAGGATAAAGCAAAGGAACCTGAAGGTAGGGAGATAAGAAGACTAAGTTGTAAAATAAAGAGTGTAAGGGGGGCGGTGGTATGGTTCCAAATGGTAAACATTTAGCTTTTCTCAGTTTTGCCTTCTTCTGATTCTCACACAGTGTTTGTTTGGAATAGGACTAGATCCCCTAAAACTCTTCCTCTGTGATTTAAAAGATCAACTCTATGATTAGTTTGATTCCTCTTCAGTCATTGCTGAAATCCTTCCTAGGTGGTTCCATCTGAGTTGTAACAAACTCAAATAAGAAAAGTCAAGGGCCTCCTGTTGGCCGTAATTTTTGTCAGTTGCCATCTGATAAACCAAGAGAAAAAGAAGATCTCCCCAGGAATTCATTTCTAAAGCAGTATAGCCATGAATATGAGAAAGACTGCAATTAAGCACTGTTTTGTTTTGTTTTGTTTTGTTTTGGTTTGGTTAGACTCTTTCACGGGACTGATCAACATCTTGACGGATATTATTTGGCGATTCACTGGAGACTTCCTTGCACCTGACCTGGTCTGCCGAGTGGTCCGCTATTTGCAGGTATGTAGCACCTTCCAGATGTGATGGGACAAACTAACACCAAAGTTAATATGTGGGTTTTTCCTAAGGAAAACAACATAAATTTTGCACTTCTATGCAACAAACTACTCACTTCCTCCTAGGAGAAAGAACAAGCAAAATTTACAAGAGTTTTTTAATGTATTTCTTTTGTTAAAAAAATCATACTTAAAGAAAACACAAATAAGCAATTCCAAGAATAAAAAGTATTCGATATATCAAGCATTAAGTAAAAGTTATGGGTCAGTATTAAAAATTGTGACATATTATAGCTAAATAATCTCCAGAAAATTTGTTAATTATATCTATGTTTTGCCTTCAATCTAACCCAATACTGGTTACTGCTTCTTTGGAAAAATTTTGACAGTTTGTTAGAAGATAAGCACTAACTTCTCATATAATTGCCAGCAAAATGCATTTTTAAAAATATATATTGACATTTATTTTCTTTTTTTAATTTAAATTTTATAAAATTATATTTTATTATTGACATTTCTTATTCTAATTTTCTACTTGAATTTCTTTTCTAAACTGATTATCATCCCTTTTCAATTATTTTGTAACTAGGATACTTAATATTCTCTGATTTTTGCTAAGATTCATTTTTACATTAAAGATATCTATACTCTGCCCATCAATATGCTTCAATGTAAGTGACATGTATTATACTATATAATTAATTTAAAATATTTTATGTAGCATATTTGCATTATTAATACAACATGTATGTATATAATATAGATAAAGACAATTCAATAGCATATGGAAAGAATGGACCATTTAATAACTAGTGTTAACATTGATGTGGCCTGTTTCTGATATCTTGAAATTATTTTCTAACAATTCATTTCTACTCTGATCCCAGTACTTCAGGTCTAAATTATTGCAGCTGTGTAGCTGCATAGTGCATTTCTGGAACTCCCTACTAGATGCCACGTTTTGGCAGGATTATTTAGGATTTTTGTATCTGTATTCATTAAAAAATTATTATTTTTAATTGTTTCATCATTTTTATGAAATAAATTTAATTATAGAGCTTTTTATTGTTTAGAAAATGAATAGAAAATAGTTCCAATTTTAATCTTCCTGTTTGCTCTGTATATAACCTTGAAAATACAGTAAGCCCCTACCACTATATGAGAACGGTGCTTTCTTGAGTAATTTTTAAAAAACATTCAATTTCTTCTTGAGGATTTGTACCTCCTTGTAGATAAATGTGTTTCAACTGCTTACTGTATTAGTAATCAACTGCTGAGATACAAATTATGGCAAAACTTAGTGGCTTAAAACAATAAACACTTATTATCTCGCAGTTTCAAAATGCAGGAAAAGAGTGATTGGGTAGGTATGGATGAAGTTTTATCATAAAGTTCAGCCAGATGTTTCATGAACCTACAGTCATTAGAAGGCTTGACTGGGGCTGGACACTTCATTTGCAAGGTGGTCACTCACACAGCAAGCAAGTTAGTGCTTGCTCTAGGTAGAACACTCACCTCTCCACGCAGACCAATCCAGAAGTCTTAAGAGTCCTCACCACACAGCAGCAGGTTTTTCCTAGACCAAGGTGGAAGTGGCCATGTGTTTTATGAATTAGTCTCCAAAGTCACAAAACCATCACCTCCACACCATTCTCTTGGTTATACAAATCAACTTTGATTCAGTATGGGGAGAACAAACTCACAAGAGAGACTAAAACCAGGAAGCAAGAATTACTAGGGACATGTTAGAGGCTGGCAATCACACCTGCATTTTTGAAATGCATATCAGATACCATTTTTTTTTCTTATTGACAACTTAAAAATGTCCTCTTTACTCAGAAATATACATGTCTCTTCTAACTATATTTACAATGAACATTGAAATTATATATATAATAGAAAATATGGCTTGGTGGCATCACAAAATGTAGCAAAAAAATTCTTAATAATTATCTCCTCAGAAAGGCAACAAGAAACCTGACAAAAACTGTCAGAATCAAATTTTTAAGGACTCTGGAATTTAACCAAAAGCTTGCAACAACCAAGGGAGCATTTATTCATGACTGAAATTTATTCATGACTGAAAATGACTGAATCTTAGAAGGAAAAATTAGCTTTGTGGTGTTTTAGCTTGCATTATTCTCATCCCTCAGTATCCAGCTCTGCTGTAGCCTTGAAAATTTAATAGTTCTCATTCCCAGTAAAAACACTCTGGCTGCCACCAGAGAGAGCAGAACAGGGCTAGAGCTCTTTCAAATCTTCATTCCCCCAAATTTGCCAATATGTAATGTTCCTGAAGATTCTTACTAGACCCCACTGACAAAGCTGTCTGTATTGTACTTTATTCAGAATTTGCACATCGTGAAGCCCTTTTCCCTCTGAGAATTAAAAATATATATACAGGCAATCAATTAGCATAACAGATGCATGAAGTATTGGGAAACTCTTGAGGAAAACAATAGATTAAGAAAATCTTACAATCATAAGCTAGATAATGAGATTTCCATGGGGGGCTTTGAACATTTCTGACATATTCCTTAGATTCTGAAAGACCAAGTATATGCCAGTGATGATGTCAGTCCTCACAAAGAAATAGAGAAGGCCCTAAGCTGCTACTTGTGGTTGACATTGAAGCAATTGACAAAATTGAATATCATTTCATGTAAAAAATGTGCAACAAATTAGCAATGGAAGGAAAATACCTCAACATAATAAAGGCCATACATGATGAGTGATGATGGCTAACATCATACTCAATAGTAGTAGTTCAAATGCTTTCTTTCTATGATTAGGAAGAGATGAGGATGCCCATTCTTACCACTTCTATTCAGCATAGTACTAGAATCCTAGTGATTAAGCAACAGAAAGGAAGAAAAGGCTTCCAAATCAGAAATTAAGAAGTAAAGTCACCTGTTTGCAGATAATATAATATTATATGTAGAAAACTCTAAAGGCTCCACCAAAAAACTAAATTAAAATAAAACTAATGAACAAATTTAGTAAAGTTGAAAGATACAAAAATCAATTTGCAAAGATCAGCAGCATATACTACTAGTATATACTAGTGTAGATTATTGACTATACATAGCAAACTATCCAAAAAAGAAATCAAGAAAATAATCCCACTTATAATTGCTGCAAATGCATAGTAAAATGCTGAGGAATAAATTTAACTAAAGTGGTAAAATAACTGTACACTTTAATTTATAGAACACTGATTAAGGAAGTAGGAGAAAAAAAATGAATGGAAGGATATCATGTTCTTATATTAGAAGAATTTATATTGGTAAAATGGTGTATACTACCCAAAGGGGTCTGCAGATTCAATGCACCCCCAATCAAAATTCTAACAATATTTTTCACAGATGTGGAAAAAATATATAGGGAACCACAAAAGCTCCAAATAGTTAAATGAATCTTGAGCAAGACGTAAAAAGCGGAGAACATCAAACTGCCTTTCAAAATATAATTAATAGTTATAATCAAAACAGCATGACATTTGCATAAAAACAACATATAGAACAAAGGATCAGTTTAGAGATCCCCAAAATAAATACATATATGTATGATTAATTCACTTTTGGCAAAGACACCCAGAACATAGAACATAAAAGGATATTTTCTTCAATGAATGGCCCTAGGAAAACTGGATGTTCACATGCGAAAAATGAAGTTAGGCTCTTACCGCACACCATGAATGAAAATCAACTCAAAATGGATTGAGGAATTAAACATAAAACCTAGAATTATAAAACCTCTAGAAGAAAACATAATAGAAAATCTCCACAACATTTGTCTGTTATGGATTGTTTGAATATAGCCCTAAAAGTACAAGTGAAAAAAGCAAAAGCAGACACACAGGATTACATCAATCTAAAAATCTTTGAACAGCAAAGGAAACAATCAACAGAATGAATAAACAACCTATAGATTTGAAGAATATATTTACAAACTATATATCTGATAAAGGTTCTATTACCTCAAGCAACTCAATATTATGAGCTATGGTATGGATATGGTTTAATTGTATCTTTCAAGGGTTATGTGGATGTATCTCAGTGTGGCAGTATTGGAAATGGTAGAAATTTCAAGCAGTGGGCCTAGCAGGAGATACTTGAGTTCTTACAAGTGTGTTCATGGAAGGTAGACCTCTTGTAAGTCCCTAGTTCTCATGAAAGGATTATCATAATGGGAACAAGCCTGGCCACACCCAGCTTTTGAATGAGAATCCTCCATAAATGTTCCACTATCTTCCATCTGTACCATGCTGTCTGATTTTGAATCTCTGAAAAGTATGAACTAAATAAACCTTCTTTCTTATAAAGTTATTCTATGCCAAGACTTTTATTACAGCCATTAAAAGCTAACTAATACAATGGTGGGGGGAACTAATGAAATAATGGGCAAATGACTTGAGTACCCATTTCTCCAAAGAAGACATACAAATGGACAATGGGAATAAGAAATATCATTGATAATCTTAGAAATACAAATTAGAACCATAATGAGATATTACCTCATGCCTGTTAGGATGGCTATTGCCAAAAAGAAAAAAAATAATAACAAATGTTGGCAAGGATGTGGAGAAAAGAAACCCTTGTACATTGTTGGTGGGAATGTAAAATTGTGAAGCTGCTATGAAAAGCAGTATAGAGAATAATTTGAAAATTAAAATTAGAACTGTCATATGTTCCAGCAATCCCACTTCTGGGTATATATTCAAAGGATATGAAATTAGGATGTCAAAGAGATGCCCAGACTCTCATGTTCATTTCAACATTTTTCAAAATGCCTAGGATGTAGAATTAATAAGTGCCTATTGATCAATGAAAAGATTTAAAAAATTATATATATATATATATATATATATATATATATATATATATATATTCATACATACACACACAATGAAATACTATTCAGTCTTTAAAAAGAGGGAGATCCTATTATCTGCCACAATATGGGTGAACTGAAGGTTATTAGGTTAAGGGAAATAAGCCAGACATAGCAAGACAAATAATGCATGATCTCCCTTATTTGCAGAATCTAAAAAAGAAAAAAAAAATCAAACACGTGGAAACAGAGAATAAAACTGTGGCAATGATTTCTTGGATGTGATATCAAACACTCAGGCAATAAAACCAAAGTAGATAAGCAAGACAGTGTGAAATGAAAAAGATTCTGTGCATCAAATCCAGCAAAGGACAAAGTGAAAAGGCAAACTAAGCAACAGAAAACATCTGTAAACTACGTGTAATGCAAAGAGCTAATAGTCCAAATAGAAACTTCTACAACTCAAAATTGAAAAAAAAAACAATTAAAAATGAGCAAAAGATTTGAATAAACACATCTCCAAAGAAGACATACAAATGGCTAACAGGTATATGAAAAGATGATCAACGTCACCAATCATCAGGATAAAATAAATAAAAACCACAACGAGATATCACCCCACACCTGTCAGGATGGGTATTATAAACAAGACAAAAAGTAACAGGTCTTAGCAAGGAGGAAAAGAAGTGAAGGAAAAGAAAATGTTTGTAACACTATTGGTGGAAACATAAAGTAGCCACTTTGGAAAACAGTATGGAGGTTCCTTGAATAGAATTGGACCAATCTTACTTCTGAGTGTAGATCTAAAAGAATTAGTATCAGTACTGCTGAAGAGATAGCTGCACCTCAAGATGTTTGTAGCATTATTCCCAACAAACCCAAATATCACTGATAAAAGGATAAAGTAACTATGGCATATATATAGAAATAAATATTTTTCAGCTTAAATAAAAAGGACACCCTACTATTTGGACAACATGGATAAATCTGGAGGACATTGTGCTAAATGAAATAAGCCAGTTAAAGAATGATAAATAATTCATGATTTCACTGATATTAAGACCTAAATAGCCAAATTCATAGAAGTAAAGAATAGGACAATATTGCCAGAGGATTTCCAGCTCGACAGCAGAGAAATTGTTGCTCAAATGTATAAGGTTTCAGTTATGGAATATGAATAATTTCTAGTATGTGTCCAAATGCCTCAAACTAAATTAAACATGTAGTTTTTAAAAGAATAATTATACTTCAATAAATCTGCTGAAATACATAAATGCATAGATCTGTAAATAACTAAATGCATATACCCAGTTGGTCCTTTCACCTAAGGTTTTCACATACACAGATTCAACCAATCATGGATAAAAACAATTTGTTTAAAAATGTCCACCTGAATAGATACATATTTTTCTTGTCATCATTCCCTTAAACAATGCAGTATAATAAATCTTCCATAGCTTTTACATTGTGTGAAGTATTATTAATAATTTAGAAATCACTAAAACTGTGAGAGGATCAGTGTAGATTATATTGCAAATACTAGACCATTTAATATAAGGAAAGTTTAATATAAGGAGCATCCATGGATTTTAATATCAGTGGAAGGGTTCTGGAACCAATCCCCTGTAGGTAATAAGACATAACTATACATAGATTTTAATTTGGAAAAAAATAAACTAGACATCAAAACAAACCTCATAATATTAAAAGGTTAATAAAGGAGTATTATAAGCAACAACTTTATGTCCACAAATTTGATAACCTAGATAAGAGAAACCAATTTCTTGAGATTAAATCTACCAAAACTCACACAAGAAGTAATGGGCAATATTAACAGGTTATATTTGTAAAAAGAAATTAATTATTGAATAAATAATTAATCGACTTCCAAACAGAAGGCACCATGTTCTGAAAGGTTCACTGTTATATTCTATTAAACATTTAGCTAAGAAATTGTATCAATTGTCAACCTTTCCAGAAGATAGAAGCAGAGGCAATACCTCCTAAATTATTCTATGAAGCAAGTTTTATGCCAATACTCAAACCAGACAAAGATATTGCAAAAAAGAAAATTACAGACAAATATCTCTAATAAACATAGATGCAAAAAATACTCAACAAATATTAGCAAATCAAATCCAAAATAATTATATGCCTCAACCAACTCGGTTTATCTCCAAGCGTTCAAGTCAGGTTCAACATTGAAAACTCAGTTTACATAATTCATAACATAAATAAAAATAATTCAGTTAACATAAATAAAAATCACAGATTATATTAATAGATTAGGAAAAGCATTTAGGCATTTAACAAAAGCCAGTATACATTTACAATTAAAAAAAAAACTTACTAAACTAAGAATAGAGAGGAACTGCCTCAACTTGATAAGTAATATTTATGAAAAGAGAGAAAAAAAAACACAGCTAATTGTTTTAGTCTAGCTTTTTCATTGCTGCCACCAAACAACCTACCAATATCAATTTTAGAGGGGGAAAATTTTATTTGGTGCTCCCAGTTTCAGAGATCTCAGTTCATAGAGAGCTGACTGCATTCCTCAGAGCCCAAGGTAAGGCAGATCACCATGGTAGAAGGGTATGATGGAGAAAATTGGATCAGGACATCACATCAGGAAATAGAGAGAGAGAGAGAGAGAGTTCCTCACCTGGAACAAAATATATACCCCAAAGGCCAGTGACCCACCACCCCAATGACCCACCTCCTCCAGCCACATCCTATATGCCTAATATAAGCTCTCTGTTTAGGGGATTAACACACTGATTAGATTAAGGTTCTCATTATACAATCATTTCACCTCGAAACTTTCTTACATTATCTCACACATGAGCTTTTGGGGGACACCCAGTATCTAAACTACAACACTAATACAGTACGTAATGGTGAGAAACTAGAAACATTCTTGCTAAGACCAAGAACAGTGCAAGAATTCTCCCTTCTCACACTCCATTTCAACATTTACAGAAAGTTCAAAATAATGTAATAAGATGAAAGAAAGAGAAAGTGTTTTAATCAGCTTTGTCGCTGCTGTGGCTAAAAGACCCAAACAGAACAGTTGTGGAGGACGAAGAGCTCACGTTTTCAGAGGTCTTAGTCCATAGAAGGTCCGCCATTCTCTGGGGCTCAAAGTAAGGCTGAACATCATGGCAGAAGAGTGCAGCCGAGGGAAGCAACTCACATGAAACAGAAAGTCTCCACTCTCCAGATACAAAACATATAAGGCATAGCCACACTCCCAATGAATCACTTCCTCCAGCCACACCCACCTGCCCCCTACCATTCAGTTAATCCTATCAGGGATTGGTTTAAGGCTATAACTATACGTTAGCTTTTGGGGGAAACCTCACATCCAAACCATAACAGAAAGAAAAGGCAAACTGATTGAAAAAAAAAATTAAAAACACTGTCTCTGTTCACAGATTAAATTATTACATAGAAAAATTTAAATGATTAGCAAAAAAAGAAAAAAAAAACCCAGAGTAAGAAATTACAACAAAATTGAAGAATACAAGATTAATATCTTGTATTCTTCAATTTTGTTGTAATTTCTTACAATATAAAAGTCAAATGCTTTTTGGCATACCAGCAATGAATAAGTGAAATTTGAAATCAGACACACAATATAACATACACTAGCACCCCCAAAAATGAATTACATGAAGTCTAATAAAATATGTAATAGATCTATATGAGAAAACTACAAACTTTAAATGAAAGTGATCATAAAAGATCTGAAATTGAGAGTTGTTCTGAGTCTATACTGGAAGATTCAATAGCGTCAAGATGTCAGGTCTTCCCAACTTGAGCTATATATTTAACACAATCCCAGCCAAACTCTTCTTGTGAATATCCACTGTTTCCAACTTTACAGAGATATGCAAAAGTCCCAGAATAGCCAACACAATATTGGAGGAAAAGAGCAAAATTAGAAGAGAGACACTCCGCAGCTCTACTACAAAGCTGCGGTAATTAAGGTAGTTTGGTATTGATAAAAAAAAAAAAAAAGGACTAACAGATCAATGAGACAGAATAGCAAGTGCAGAAATAAGGCTTATGTTATTATAGTCAAGTAATCTTTTACAAAATAATGAAGGTAATACAAGGGAGAAATGATCATCTTTTTAATAAATGATATTGAAAGAAGATATTCACATGCAAAATAATAAATCGATATATTCATCACCAACTTCAAAAAGAATCATTGGCATAAATGGAAGTGCAAAACTATAAACTCATAGAAGATAACATTGGAGGAAAACTTGATGACCTTAAATATGAGGATGATTTTGTAGTTATGATACCAAAGCCATGATCCATGAAAGAAAGAATTAGTAAACTGGACTTCATTAAAATTAAAATTTCTGCCCTGTAAAAAAACACTTTTCAAGAAATGAGAAGACATGCCACAGACTGGGAGAAAATGTTGGCAAAAGATATATAACAAAGGACTATTGTTCAAAAATATACAAAGAACTCTAACTCAATAAGAAAATGAACAATCTCACTTTTAAAAGGTGGAAAGAACAAACAATCCACCAAGAAGATGGCAAATAAGCTAATGAAAAGATGTTCAACATCCTATCATTGGAGAATTTCAAACTGAAGCAACAATGAGAAACCACTGCACACTTAAAAGAATGACCAAAATCTAAAACATAAATAACACCAAATTCTATTGAGAATATGAAACAACAAAAACTTTTCTTCATTACTAGTGGGATTACAAAATGGTACAGCAATTTTGGAAGACACATCAGCAGTTTATTCTAAAACTTATATTCTCACCATATAATTGAGCAAGTATGTTTCCTGATGTTTGCCCCAATAAGTTGAAAGTATATGTCCACACAGATACCTGCATATGATTGTGTATAGTAGCTTTATTCATAATTGCTAAAATTTGGAAGCAATCAAGATGTCCCTCAGAAAATGAAGAAATAAGCTGTGATCTATTCATACAATGAAATACTACTTCATGATAAGAAGAAGAGAGCCATCAAGTTCAGTTAAAGCTTATGTGTCCCATGTAGAGATATTGAAGAACCTTAATTGCATACTACTAAGTAAAAGAGCCAACCTGAAAAGGCTACATACTGAGTGATCCAAATATATAACATGGAAAAGGCAAAACTATGAAGACAGTGAAAGGATCAGTGGTTGCCAGGGGTTAGCTCTAGGGAGGGATGAATATGTGGAACATGGAGGACTTGGGGGCAGTAAAACAACTCTTGATTAAATTATTATGGTGGACATGTGGCACAATATATTTGTCAAAATCCATACAATGTATAACAGTAAGAGTGAATCCTTATGTAAACTATGGACTTTGGGGGATAATGATGTGTCAAGTAGGTTTGTCAGTTATAACAAATATACCACTCTTGGGTAGGACTTTGATAATGAGGGAGGCTCTGTGTATGTAGGGGCAGGGAGCTTATGAGAGACTTCTTTTCCTTCTGCTCAATTTTTCTGTTAATCTAAAATGACCCTATAAATTAAGTTTATTTTCAAATGGAATCGAAAATCCAAGAACTATTGAGTAATATGTAGTATATAAACAATGGAAACTCCAGAACATGAAAGAAAGGAGCAGGAGAAGAATTTGCAATACTAATAAGTGTAAATTTTCTGAAATTAATGGCTGACACCAAACCACAAATTCAGGAATTTCAGAGAACACCAAAGCAAGATAAATACCAAAAACATATATCCCTTCTCATAGCACATTCAAATCACACACACACACACAAAAAAAAAAAAACCAAAGTCGAAGAGAAAATCCTGAGAGATGATAGTGGGGGGAGAGACTCCTTACCTACAAAGTAATATTAATAAGAATTTCTAAGATTTGGGGGGTAGAGCAAGTGTTTAGCATTTATGAAGCTGTGGGTTCAGTACCCAACACCAAAAAAATACAAAGTGAAAAAAAATAGAAAAGTACTCAGAAAATTAAAAACTGAGGAAATTTGCCATGAGTAAACTTGCCTTGTAAGAACTATTCAAAGAAATTCTTCAGAAAAATAAGAAGATAATACAAATCATAAGCTCCAATCCATTTAAAGAAAGGGAAAGTATCAGAGAAGGAATAAATGAAGGTGAAATACAATCTTTTACTTTTTAAATTCTACATTGATCTGCAGATAACTTCTCAATGTAATATTAGCAACAATGTATTTTTAAATCAGATAAGAAAATGAAATGAAGCAATGTTAAAAGGGATAAAAGGAGATATTGTTGAACTAAACAACTATCAGTAGAAGTGAACTTAACTATTAATCAAGTTGATTTAAATGACATTTATAGAATTCTTCATTAAACAGTCACAGAACATATATTCTTACCAAACTCACATAAGACATTCAACAAGATAAAATACATCCTGGACATTAAACCAACCTTAACAGTGTAAAAAAGCAAAAATCATAAACTATGCTCTCAGATCACATAGAGTAGAACTAAAAGTCATTAACCATTGAAAGAATAGATAAACAAATGTACAAAAACTAGTGGACTCAGTAGGCAAAAATAGCAAGACTGAAGAATACATGGGTATTATACAAAGTCAAATGTTTTCCAGCAATGAAAAATGCAAATTTGAAATTAAAGACAAATACTATTTGTGTGAGCACCAAAAATAATGAAACTTAGTTATAACACAGACCTTACACCTTTCACCAAAAAAAGCTCAATATAGATATAACACATAATACTAAATATAATGTGTCATATCTATATTACACATAATACTAAATATAACACATAATACTAAAATTCTTCTGGAAGATAATTATAGGAAAGATCCAGGGGATCTTGGGTATGTCCATGAATTTTTACAAATAATACCAACAGCATAATCCACTAGAGAAAAAATTAAGATGTTGGGCTTTATGAAAATTAAAAACTACTATGCAAAAGACATTATTTAAGTGAATGAAAAACCAATCCACAGAATGGGAGAAAACATTTGCAAAGCACATATTTTATAAAAGACTTTTTATCCAAAATGTACAAAGGACTCTGATACACAACAAGAAAACAAACCACCCAGTTTGAAAATGGGCAAAAGATCTGAATAGACACCTCACTAAAGAAGATGGCAGGGGGCTATGGTGGCACAAGCCTGTAACCACAGTGACTCATGGTTGAGGCAGGAGGCTCCCAAGTTCAGGATCCCAACCTTAGCAACTTACTGGGGCTCTAAGCAACTTAACAAGACCCTGTCTAAAAACAATTTTTTTTAAAGGCTGGGATGTGGCTCAGTGGTTAAGTGCCCCTGAATTCAATTCCCAATATTAAAAAAATAAAATAAAAACAAAGAAGATGTGAAACACATATATGAAAGAAGCTCAACATCATATGTCATTAGAGAATTGCAAGTTAATACAGTGAGATACCAATACACAGCTATAAGATAACAGCTAATTTTTTTTAAATATGACAATACCAAATGCTGAAGAGAATGTATATCAATAGGAACACTCATTTATTCCTAGTGGGATTTCAAAATAGAACAGCCATTTTGGAAGATAATTGCCAGTTTCTTACAAAGCTATTCTTACAATACAATCCAGCAACTATGATCCTAGGTATTTGTGAAATTGAGTTGACAATTTATGTTCACATAAAAACTTGTGCAAGAATGCTTATAGAAATTTTATTCAGCCAGGTGCAATGGCATGTGCCTGTAATCTCAGCAGCTTGGGAGGCTGAGGCAGCAGGATGGTGAGTTCAAAGGCAGCCTCAGCAACTTAATGAGGTGCTAAACAATTCAATGAGACCCTGTCTCTAAATAAAAAAAATACAAAAAAAAAAGGGCTGGGGATGTGGCTCAGTGGTTAAATGCCCCTGATTTCAATCCCTGGGACCAAAAACAACAATAAAATAGTTTCATTCATGGTAACCAAAACCTGTAAGAAATCAAGATATCCTTCAAAATCTGAATGTATGATGGATATAAAAACTCATGTTAGACAAAACAGAAATGGTTAAAGGTAAAATGATTAGACTGTGAGAGCTCTAACCTAATCAGTAGGTTAATCCATTTGATGGATTCATAATTTAAGGGAACTGTTCATTTTGCAAAGCACATATTTTTTATAAAATTCTTTAATCCAAAACATACAATGGACTCTATATACAACAAGAAAACAAACCACCCACTATGAAAATGGGCAAGAGATCTGATCAGACACCTCACTAAAGAAGGTGGCAGATAGGTGTGGTGCCCAGCTAACAGGTCAGGCCTAGCTATAGGAAGGAGGCCACTAGGGGCCTGCCATTGGGGATTACATTTTGTTCCTCTGGCTTCTTCTTCTCTCTGCTTCTTGGTTGCCATGCCCTCTTGCCATGATATTCTACTTTACCTCCACCCAGAACAATGGAGTTGGCTGACCACGGATGGACACTTTGAAACGGTGATCACAAAATAAACGTCTCCTACTCTTAGTGATTCTTGTCAGGTATTGTGGTTACAGTGATGAAAAGGTCACTAACATAGAAATTGATACCAAGTAGTGGGGCAGTTCCTTTAATTAAACTAACCATGTGGTCCAGAAGCCCTAGGGCCTGGGAGGAGTTAGAGAAGTCTGAATATGCAGGATAGAAAACCTTAGAATGTTGTAAGCAAAGCCTAATGGGCAATTCTGGGGAGAGCTCAGAAAACCAGAATGCTGATAGGAATGCAAACAGTAAATACTGTGCTCATGGGGTTTCAGAGGGTAACAAAAACTCCACTGGGAAATTGGATTAGAGACCCTTCATGTTACATTATGGTAAAGAAGTTGTCTATATTTTCTCCATGTTCTGTGACTTTCTGTGACGCTGAATTTAAGGGAAGGGAGAAGGAATGGGAATAGGAAAGACTGTAGAATGAGTCAGACGTGACTTTCCTATGTATATATATGAATACACAACCAGTGAAACTCCACATCATGTACAACCACAGAGTGGGATCCTAATTAGAGTAAGTTATGTTCCGTTTATGTATGTCATAAAATACTCTACTGTCATATATATCTCTAAAAAGAACAAATAAAAGTGATGTGTTGGCAGAGGAAATTTCTAGGCAGCACAGCATTTAATTGATGGCAGGGGTGTTGCTGGAAGCTTTTATCCAGTTTTACTGTGAGAACCAGGAGCAAAGAGCAGAGAGGGAAGTTTTGGAAAAAAATGTGCAGTTTGGCTGAAGAAGAAGCACATGTCATGTTAGGGTCCAGGGAGTTGCTAGAGTTTACTGTCACTAAAGAGAAAGTAAATACTTTGCACAGAGAAAATAGAAAAGATGCCATGGGGACATTTCAGGAATCATCATTGCAGGTCAAGGGTATAGAAGTGAAAACTCATTTAAGAAACATTGGAAGGGGGCTAGGGTGAGAAACTGGGTTCAATTCTCAGCACCACGTATAAATAAATAAAATAAAGGTCCATCAACAATTAATAAAAATAGTAAAAAAAAAAAGAAAGTAAAAAAGAAAGATTGGAGGTATACTGCTTGCATAGAGGAAAGGAATAAAATACTTCTCCAGTGTTTGTTTCACCATGCTCAGTCACCCAGGCACTCAGAGGACACTGTAGCCATGGTTCAAGGAGGCCCAACTACTGTTCAAGCTGGCAGCAGACCTTGGCCTCATCTATGTGGTGATGATTCTGCAGGAGTGGAGGATGCTGGGGTTAAGTGGTCATGGAGGCTTCCACCAAGATCTCAAAGGAAAACCTGAGATGCCATCCCCTGAGAAGTTGATATGAAGCTATGAGAAGGAAGCTTAGACTTCAGTGGATCCCCTTGGGATTAAAAGAAGCTCGTAAGGTAAAAAGGAAATCTGCTGGTTGTGAGCAGAGCTAGCCTAAGAGAGAGGCCATGTGGGCTAAAACAAACACAAACAAATGCATGGGCTTCACAAGCCTTTTGAGATCACATCTTACTGCCACATGTCCCAGATGCCAGAGGCAGAGCTACAGAAAATACCTGGCTGGGCTTCAGTCTAGTTTTTGTTGCATCCTTTTCTCTATACCCCTTTCTCTCCCTTTTAGAATGGAAATGTTCACTCTGTACCATTATATATTGGATGTATATAATTTATTTTAATTTTTACAGAGTCTCAGAGCCATGAGTTTGCCTTAAGTATCTAGGAGACTTTGAACTATTGGAGATGAGCTAAATGCATTTTGTTTGGTGATATGGATATGAGCTTTTGGGGATCAGGAGTAGAATGTCATGGTTTGGATATGAGACGCCCCCCCCCCAAAGGTTCATCTTTGACAATGCAGAATGCTTATAAATAAAATGATTATATTACAAGAGCTGTAACTTAATCAATGAATTAATTCATTTGAATGGACTCATGGTGATAACTGCAGGCAGGTGAGGCATGGCTGGAGAAAGTAGATCACAGGGGCATGTCTTGGGAATTTGATATCTGGTCCCTGGCTTCTTATTCTCTCTCTGCTTCTTGGCCACCACAACTAAGCAGTTCCTTTATCATGCCCCATCACCATGATCTTCTGCTTCACCTCAGACCAGAGCAATGGAACCAGACAACCATGGACTAAAGCCTTCAAAACCATGAGCCAAAATAAACTTTTCTTCCTCTAAGCTATTATTATTGGGTATTTTGTTCACAGCAATGAACTCTCAAGCTATGAAAACATATAGAGGAATATTAAATGCACATTGCTAAGAGTCCAGTCTTAAAAGCTTATGTACTGTGTACTTCCAATTATGCCACTTCTTAAAAAAGGGAAAACTACAGGACAGTTTAAAAAATCAGTGGTTATCAGAGATTTGGAGGAGGGAGGGATGAATAGATAAAGCACAGGGAAATTTTGCATCAGTGAAACTCTTTGGTAAAATACTGTAATGGTAAACACATGGCATTATAAACTGTCAAACTGCAATGAATTGCACAACACAAAGAGTGAACCTTAATAAAAACCATGGAGTTTAATTAATAATAATATATCAATATTGATTCATCAGTTTAAACAAATGGACCATACTAATGCAAGACATGAATAATAGGGGAAAGTGTGTAGGTAGGAGAAGGGTGAAATAGGAATTCTCTCTACTATCTGCAGTGTTTTTGTAAATATAAAATTGTTCTAAAAACTATTTTTTTAAATCAGTGCAGAAATCCTCCTTTATATGAATCCAATCTGGCATTTTTCTCAGTAAAATTTCTCTGTTTCTAGCATTTAAATCTCACTTCTCTGTGCAAGATTTTCTTTAGTTTCATATTTCCTAGGTCATTTCTGTCAGAATTAAGGGGCGGGGTAGTGAGAATTCAGACATATGTCCTCAAACTGCCATCTGTTCTCCGAATGGTATCCCATATGTTGTTGATATGTAGAGTTTTCATTGTTGACATTTATGAATTGACTATAATTGTACTTTGATTTCCTTCTTGACTTGAGTTAATTATGAGGATGTTTAAATTTCCAAGTGGTATTCAAAAAAAAAAAAAACATGTTACTAATTGCAGCTCCATTGCTTGTTTTTCGAAATATATGAATTGCTTAAGTTCTACTTTTTGGAAACTATTGAGCAATTTTCTTTCTTGGTCGTTTGGGATATAACCAATTGTTGAAATGTTGTCTAGATTTTTACAATAATGTGTATCTTTCTTATATTACAAAATTTGGTTTTTCTTGCTTGTATTTTTTCTTCTGTAGAAATAGTAATGTTTTATTATATACATTTAGTGTTATGTTACTTATTACATATAAATTTATGAATGTTCTATTACCATTATATGTCATGTTTTGTCAATATAAATAATCCCTATATCACATGTAATATCATTTGCTTTGAATCTAATTTGTATTATATCAATATTATAATGAATGCCTTCTTTTAGTTTTTAATTTCTTTATATACTTGTGACCATTCCTTTGTTTTTAAACTCAGATAGTATTTGATTTTAGTGGTTTCTCTTCCAAACAGTATATGGTTGGATCTTAGGGAATATTTTCTTTTAAAATAGTCAGTTTTAGAATGAAGCTTAAGTCATTCGTATGAATTGTGCAAACCAGTGTTTATCATTATTTTACTCTCTTCATTTTAACCTTCCTTTGTTAAGCTTTTCCTGTTCCTTATTTGTTTTTATTTGGTTATTAATTATAGTTGGCTGAAAAAATACCCCCTCCTAGATTATCTACATTCAAATACTTGAAACCTATGCATGACAAAAGAGATTTGCATGAGTGATTAAATTAGAAATCTTGAAATGGGAAGGATATCCTGAATTAGTCCAGGGATTCATAAGCAGGAGGCAGATGGAGATTTGACACATAGATGAGAAGGTGCTGTAATCACAGAGACAGACATTGATTGATGTGTCCACAAGCAAAGGAATGCTGGCAGTTAGCTAAAGCTGAAACAGGCAAGGGATGGATTTTCCCTCAGAGTTTCTGCAAGGCCTAGAGCCCTTCATAAACCTTTATTTGAGTCCAGTAGAACTGATTTGGACTTCCAGTCTTCAGAACTGTGGAGAGAATAAATTTGTGTTTTTTTTAAGTCACCAGACTTATGGAATCTGTTAGAGCAGTTATAGGATACATACATTAATTTTCTCTACTTTTATTTCACTCCGTCATAGCTATATTTAATTTTTAGATTTACTATATCTCCATCAGAATACAGGCAAAAGAGATAGATAAAATATCTAAATGGAAATTTAACATGATTTCTTTCCTGTTACTCTCTTCCCTCATTCCACTCCCAGATTTTTCCCTGAAATTTTTCATAACTACATTTATAATTATTTTGTAAACATTTTATATTTTCCTAACATCTTTACTTACCATAGTTGTTACTATTCTATCCCCTTTCCTCTTCTGGAGTTTTTAATTTTGAAATAATTCTCAATCAACTCAAATATTTCCTCAAGGAGAATTTAAGGAAGAGCATGTGGTACGTGGTATTAAATTTCCTCCCTTCTATGTATGTTAAAAAAAAAAAAAACCTGTACTGTGCCTTGGCACAGAAGTTATATTTACAAAATTCTTGGATCATAATTTTTCTTTCAAAACTCTGAACATGTTGTTATACTGTTCTCTGGCATTTATTTTTGTGGAGAAGAAGCGTGATAATTCGAAATGCATTTTTTTAGATAACCTTTAATTTTTTTTACCCTCCCTAGATGTTTGAAGATGTTTCATCTCTGAAGTTGAATATCATTTTGATAGTGTCTCAAAGTTGATCTCTTTTTGCTAACATTTTCTGTTGCTCTGCTCTGTGCCCTGGCACTGTGCCCTGTGCCCTAGCCCCGACTTTGGTGATCCTTCCTATTGCTCCAGGTCCTGACTCAAGGCAGCTACAGATGTTCAAGATTCTTATGACCTTCTCCATGACCTTCCATCCCATTTGTTGCCTTTCTACAATGCCACCTCCTCCGCTGTGTGTGGTCAGCCTCAATAACACTGAATTCATGCATTGAACATAGAAGCCTCATTTTTCTCGAAGGACACAAATGTCTGATTTTTCCCTTCAACTAAGCCATCCATTTTCTCTATCTCTATTTGTCTCCTTTACACAAGAGTAAAATTCCTGTTTATGTCTCTCAGGGGAGCCTTCAATCTGAACATTCCTCACTTTCCTCTCCCTGTGGCACTTTCCACAAATTAAGTGCTGAGGTGCATTTGTGGTAGTATTACCAAGATGAGGGGCGGGGAAAGACAGTATACAGATAGTCCCCAACTTCTCATGATTTAATTTATAATTTTTAAACTTTATAGTGGTGCAAAGAATACCTATAAAACCATTCTGTTCTTTCCTTTCAGCAGAGTACTTAATAAATTAAGTGAGGAATTCAACACTTTATTGTAAAATAAACTTCATGTTTGATTATCTTGCCCAAATGCAGGCTAATAATGATAAGTCTTCTGAGCTCATTGAAGGCAAGCTAGGCTGAGCTAGGTTAAATATATTAAATGCATGACCAACTTAATGTCTTTTTGACTTACAATGGGTTTATTGGGGTGTAACCCCATTGTAAGTTAAGGAGCAACTACAGTTGGTTGTTACTTGTCTGAGCTGGAGAAAGAACAAAAAGGTACAAATTCAGCACATAGGTAAATATCAAGAAGAAAGACACTCATCTTTAGAACTTCAGTCTTCAGTCTTCTTTACCCTTCTTCCCCTTCTAGATTTGATCCTAAGTTTACAAAGCAGAGATAAGCTGGGCTCTTGGTAGAAATGAAGTTTCAAGTTACCTGACAATTTTCCACCATGATCATCCTTTCAGAGATATTTCATTTAATTACATTTTAAATATGTCACTTGCAGAAGATATTAATTTCTTATATCCCAATTTCTTCTTCTGCAGAGTATGCAAATAAAACTGCACAAGATAATTAAAGGGTGTGGGTAAGGTTAATAAAAGAGGCAGTGTGGAGGAGGGAGAGGAGACTCAGAAACTGACCCTAGTGAACAGCTCTGCTAGAGAAGTGGACGAAGCAGGGGAGCTCTCTGATGGTGTCGGTGCTGCTGATGATAAATGATTCAGAACAGCACATGGACCTACTGAAACCGGAACCCTTCTATCATTTCTCAACTATTCACACTGATAAAAGGCAAATGAACCTTTGTTTCTAATTATTCTGGAATGTCAATTGTGGCAGAGAAAATTAATTTAGCTTTAAAAGTCAATTACAAATAAATGTACCATGCAAATGTCAAGAGGGACTGATCCTGTAATATGGAATTTCCAAGAAGCCAGTTGAATGAGTGAGTGGGAGCTAAAAGCATTCTCACCCATCACCAGTAGCAATGCAAATTCCAGCATCAAGAACTGCAACCTGCTCCTCAGCAGGGAATGTCAGCACGCGCCCCACACAACCCAACCCTCATCCAAGATTTCTAAATAGCATAAAAGATGATTCTTTCCATTACATGTGCTCCTCACCTGTATGACGTCACATAACTCCTCTCACTTGTATTTTTAGGTTGTACTGCTCTATGCCTCTACCTACGTCCTGGTGTCCCTCAGCATAGACAGATACCATGCCATCGTCTACCCCATGAAGTTTCTGCAAGGAGGTAAGCAAGCCTTCTTTCATGAGGCATCTTCCTTGAATGAGGGTGGGATTATTTTCATTGATATTTTATTCTTAACAATAGTGCTCTTATTTCCCTCCTTCTTTTCCTTGTCCTCTCTTTGTTCTCCTTCTTTGTATTTCCTTCCCCACTTCATAGGTCTTGTTGTTCAAAAGGGTATAGAAGAAAAAGCTGAGGTACCTGGGAAAATGCTTACTGTTCCCAGGGATGGCTAAGGACCCACCTTTGACATTGACTCTGTGTTTCCACCAAGGTCCTTTAGAGCCCTATTGACAAGCATATCTGCAAAGAAATGAACACTCCCACTTCAACTTGCTCACTTTCTAGAAACTAGCACTTCATAGTTCGTACCCCAAAACTATAGGAAAAAAAATGAAAAAGATATTTTTATTGATTATTATACTGAAAACAAAGGAAATCCTCCTTGACCCAGAAATAGTGAAGATCCTTGATAGAAAGAAGCAGATGGGTCAGCCCACAGTACCCCAGATGATGCTTGCAGTAGTATGTCAGTACTCTTAGAACAGACTCTGTAAGTGCCCAGAGCAGGAGAGGACCCAGGAAACAGAAAGAGTGATTTCTTCAGCACAATACGGAGGGTTAAGTTCATTTCCCTTCCAGCTGCCCTCCTTCACTCCACACAGGCAGCAGAAATGGAGTCTCTGCTTTCAAATAAGCAAGCTCAGTGAGAATGCTGAGTTCAATGAGACAGATTGGGGCTGTGGGAAGCCTTGGAGAGATGGTGGGGACCTCACTCTAGGACCAACTGACCACAACTCCAACCACAAGCAGAGGCCACCCTCTTCCATGCCCAGTGTTAAGCCACCTTCCCACAAGCTGACTGTGAAAACTGAAAAAATGAACAACGTAACTGAAAATCTCGGCGACAAACATGAGGAGCAATCAAATATTATTAAGTAACAGTGACAGAAGCCAAACTGTGGAAAATAGATCATACATTTAAAATATCATTCCACAGAATTTACTCCTAAGGAAAACAAAGTTAATAGAGCAAGCAGAACTTTAGAATAAAGTGTAATGAATGTCGTTGGAGAGTTGCAAGAAGGTGAGGAAATGTGGTAATTTTCATTTACTATTGACAAGGATATAAACTGACACAGATACTTTGAATAGTAAATGTATTTTTTACTGCTTTTTATTAAAGTGGTAGCTTCCTTAGTCAGCAACTCCAGAGAAGTTGACAATTGTAAAGCTCTTTAGGAAAAATAAATATAAAAATAATTAGAAAAATATCAATAATAGTGAAGAGATTCATGCAGTGCCAGATATTAAAACACAAATCAAACTTTGATCATTAAAACAATAAGATACTGGAACTAGAATAGTATATATAAAGCATATGAACTTTCAGATTAGCTTGGAAAGAATGAGTCAGTATATAGAGTTGTAATAGCTCTCTACATACTTAAAAAAATTAAATTACCACATGTCACAGTTAATTACAAATAAGGTTCCTGTTAGATTGAAAAAAGAAACCTTTTAAACATAAAAAATATCAAAAGAATATATATGAATAAATCTTAGCCAGGGAAATTTGCTTCTAGGAATCATACTAAATGCAGAAATAATAAGGAAAACAAGGAGAGTTTTTTACTATTTCAAAATTATTGAACAATTTATACAAATAATAAACTTCATAAATTAAAAGCAAAAGGATGAATTGAAAATATTTGAACATATGAGGCAAAGAACTAATATCCTTTTTATAAAGAACTTTGACAAAATCAGTCATGATAATCCCATCAACTCAGGACCCTGAAGCTGGAGGATTGCCAGTCTGAGGCCAACCTAGGCAACTTAGTGTGATCTTGTCTCAAAATAAAAATAAATAAATAAAGAGGGCTGGGGATGTTGTTCAATGGTAAAGCCACCCTTATATAAATCCCCAGTACTTTGGCAAATAAATAAGAACATACAAATTTTAAAACAAAATGCGCAAAAGATATAAACAGATAAAGAAGCAAACACAAATAAATAGAAGATATATATAAAAATGCTCATTTTTAACTAATAACTAAAGAATTGCAAGATTAAACACTTAGATAGAAAATTCTACCAACCAGATAACAATATTTAGAGTAAGAATCCTCTCAGTGTTGGGGGAACACAGGGAATGGGAACTTACACTTTTGGTAGGAGATATACGTTATAGGCAACAGGTGCTAGCATCCCATTTTACACATGAGGAAACTGAGGCTGCAAGCGGTTCTGAGAGGTCCAAGTGGCCCTCTCACAGAAGTCCTTTTCTACAATAGACTCCAAGTGTGTTCCTGAAGATATTCCCAGGTACTCAGGCATCTCTCCTTTTCCTCTGAGCAGAAAAGCAAGCTAAGGTCCTCATCGGGGTTGCCTGGAGCCTCTCCTTCCTGTTCTCCATTCCCACCCTGATCATATTCGGGAAAAGGACACTCTCCAATGGTGAAGTGCAGTGCTGGGCCCTGTGGCCTGATGACTCCTACTGGACCCCATACATGACCATTGTGGCCTTCCTAGTGTACTTTATTCCTCTGACAATCATCAGGTAAGTTGCCAGCAGGCCAGATCCACAAGGGGGCTTTTCTACTTTTCCAGGGACTGCTTTGCTCCCCTTCTGATCACTCATTGTTCTTGATGTCCTTGAGGAACTGTCCAGGTCCTAAGATTTAAGATATAGCTACCATGAGCTAAGCCAACTCCTCCCAGGGAGAGTCAGGAGGAGAGAACTAACATTTACTGAGAATGTGCTAAAGGGTAGGTATTGTGCTACATGGCTAACAATTACCCCATTTCCACAGTACAATCCTGTGAAAAAAGCACCAAAGTCTTCATTTTATGAATGATAAAAAGCCAAATCAAAGAGGTTAAGTAGCTTATCCAACATCACACAGGATTGAAATCCAGGTTTAATTGAACAACCTATCATACCACCTTTCAAATACATAATATGAAACTAGCTTCATGAACCTTATAAATGGAAAGATAGGTATACTCAAAACAAAATAGTTGGTGCACGCTAATATATGAGAGTATGTGGACATTGACTGGGGTCAGGTAATGGCAACAGACATTTCTTGGAAGCCATCATTAAAGGAGGGAAGGAGAAGGAAAAGTAGGGAGGAAGCAAGAGCCCTGGGGACCAGAGATCAGAGGAGTAAGGGCACTGAGCAGACAGGCAGGCAGTTCCATTGAGAAAGAATTTGATAATGGCTGGGGTAGGTTCCTTGTGAACGGCCTGGGCAACTGAGCCCTAAGATGTCCACTTGGTCCTACAGCCAATGGTGGGTCACAGATTGTCTTTCAGGACAGATGACCACAGCACCCTGTTCAAGGCAGGATCTCACTGGGTGAAACAGTAGTCCTCCATGTGTGGATAGGGTGAGGGACCGCAGGGAAACCCATGTTAGCTGTGTATGTGGGCCACTTTTAGGGTGCCCCCACACCTGCCAAGATGTGTCACATAACGTGTCCTGGACAATGGAAGATCAGCCTTTGATTTTTGGTAGTACAAATACTGTGATAAAACTCCTTGTAATTAAAATTATACAGGAGTCTGACTATGTCTGCAGAACTCATTCTAGTGGAGTTTCTAGATCAAAGATGATGCTCATTTTGACCGCTGATGTATATTCACAAACGATCCTCAGGAAAGGTCTGCTCCAGCCAAAAGCATTGGTTTCCCTTCTTCAGCCCAGTGCAAAAGAGACCCATTTTCTTTTTATTAAATCTTTCCCAAACTGCAAGGGTAAGAAAATATCTCATTGTTTTAATATTTTTTTTTAATTATTAAGCTGCTTGAATATTGTTCAAGTGTTTCTTGATATTGTAGGAATCACCTTTTTGTGCTCTCTGTTGCTTAACTTGAGTCTCATGAAATACTAAATCTGGGAGAAACATTATCCATAACACATCCCACCCCTCAATTTTTGGTAAGAGTAGATTTAGGGCAAAAAGAGGCAAAATAACTTGCTCCCTATAAGAGGTGGAGCTGGGCAGGAACAGAGTGACTCCAAAAAAATCAGATTTTAACATCACTGAGCTTGGATGTTGTCCAGTCTTGCTGCTGGATTGACAAATTAACATCCACATTTAATTTCAATTTGCTGCCCTCCTTTCTATCGAGCTGAAGGTGGGAGGATGCTTGAAGGGAAAATGAAGCTTATTTAGACAACCAATGAAAGCTAAGTCTTAGCAACAATGTTAGAAGGGGCTGGGGGAAGAGGAGAGAGCAAGAAAGCATTTGGAAAGAGCAACTCATGTGATCAAAGGCAACTGAGGCATTGATTTCCACGGCAGCACTGCCCTGGCTTCACTTCTGATTGATTTCCACTCTGCTGGGGGCACAGCCCAGACTCAGCTGGGTGGATGCAGCAGCACATAAGGTGACTCTCACAGCCCACAAGGACAAGTATCTAGCCACATCTCACATCTTTCACCATCTGAGAGTTCTTCCTATATTAATTCAGGCTTTTTTTTTTCCAGTTAACTCAAGGACTTCTTAAACTTGCCTTTAGCTTAACTTGTCCTTTTTCCTTAAGTGTCCTTGAAATGGCAAAATATAATTTGTTTGCTGATTAAGGGAAATGATTTCAAAAGCGAGTTTCACCCAGCTCTCATCAAATAAGGCCTCCTTCAGGCCTGCTCCTGGCTCCTCACTTCCAGACAGAACAGTGAACTCTAGTCGTGACCTCCCTTGTCCTTGAGTTTCTGAAGAAGCAATTCCTGTCTCACAAGAAGCCCGATGATCATCCTCTAGCTCTACTTTTCCCTGGGAAAAAGAACATGGTGGCTCCTCTCTCTGGGGGACAGCGCATACTCCACCTCTTGAACCAGGGCCAGGCCCAGGTGGAGTTTTGTGAAGAATTTGTTTTCTACCTAGTTCTTGATATTTTATAGCAGCCAAGCCAGGGAACCTACCTGAGGTCCCACACCCACCCCAACCCCTCCCTGCTGGCTGGATTCAGTCACCTTCCCTCATAAGAAATAAAGAATGTAAAAAGATAAGATGAACTTAATGCAGTTTGGCCAACACTGAGTAGAAACAGCTAGACTGTCTCTTTGCAGTTCCTACAGACGTGGTTAAGATATATAGAAAGAAAAGGCAGGGAATATATATAGGTAGATTTAGCTAAGCAGAGAACACATCACAATTTCTTTTTCAATCTTTGATGGCACTGCCTGAGCTTTGGGCAAAGCTTCTCAACTTCCACTGACATAAAGAAAATAACAAACAGGAAGCTGCAGAAAAGTATTTTAGCTCTTTCAATTTCAAAGGGGCTCTGTTACAGCATAGTCTATGTCTCAGGCCTAAGATTCAACTCATCTCTCCTCTTCCTTCTCTCTCTCTCCTTTCCTCCACCACCCCTGCTGCTTTTTCCTTTCCCATACTATCTTGAGTATCTTTCTTGTGCCTCTTTTAAGCAAGGTTAAATAAACTCCTAATGCCAAGCTTAAGTAAGCAGAAGGACCAGTTCAAAGTTCTAAGTTTGTAAACCCTACCTCCCTGTTCTCAGACATGCTGTATATGCTGTATATGTCCTTATAAAATCAATAGGCCAAAAACCTTTGTCATTTTATTTGGCATTTCTTTCATCACAAAAGATGAAAGAAATTTTTTTTCATCTTTGTTTATTGCCATTTTTTAAAACGAAGTACATATTCAAATTCTTTTACTCATTTTTTGTTGGAATGCTTTCATTTGCTATATTCTTAATCTTTGAGATAGTCTTTATGCATTAACCTTTTTTCTGTTTTTAATGTTGTGAATAGCTTGTCATTTGCCCCTTCATATTGGATATGGTTTTATTTTGTTTCCTTAATTGACATAATTAAGAAAAGGAGAGAAAGTAAAAATAACTGAGTTCCTGGCTTTTCTGCCATGAATAGCACATGGTTTTACTTACTGAAGCTTTACATTCATTTAATATTGGCTAGCACAAGATGACTTATCCTTTTCAAAGACTCCCTGGCTACTCCAGGATAAGCTTTCGATGCCCACTGCTTGCCCCTGCTGCAACCATAACCAACCATTTGCTGTTTGATGAAGAAACATTCCTCTCACCCGTGTGTCTCATTTTCATTAACAACTCCATGGTGGATCTGTTCCTGGCAACCTTAGGCCAACGAGCATATCATGTCTTCATTTCCCTAAACTCAACCTCTCTTTGCTCATATTATTTTTAAAACTTGGTAGTAGTGCAATCCCCTGCTTGTGCGGCCACAGCTTGTGAATACAAGGACTGCTGCCTCCTAATTTCTGGATTCCAACCTGGCACACCGTGGGCACTTGGTGCCCTTGGCCAACATTGGACTGAGTGAACAATGCAGACTGCATGATAAAGTGCACCAGTCACCCAACAGATTTGTCATGTCTCTCTCTGTGTCTGTCTCTGCCCATCGCACTGCCCCCACCACCCCACACACACCTAATTCAGAAATTTCTGATTACATAGTACCTAGGTCAGTTTGGGGTATGTGGTAGCTCCTCCATAAGTACATGTGAAAGGAAGTGAGGAAAGACGGCAGGGAGGAAGAAAAGAGGAAAAGGGAGGCATTGTACTGTCTGTGACAAATTCTGCCAAGAGCTGGGCATGAATAAAGATGTTGCTGATCCATCGTCAACTTAATCAGGCTCCCAGGATTTGAAGTCATAGTGACTGACAGCAAAGGCAATACCTAGCTTTTCTGCTCAAAACAACTCCAATGGTTTTAAAATTCATTTGACATAACTGTCTAATTGTTGCAGGGGAGGTTATTAGCCCTGCAGTAATTGCTTTACACTAGCTTGTGCTTATTTTCTTCCTATTTAATTGATTTCTTATCCTCCTATTATTCTTATCTCTGTGAGATAAAGGTATAGGCAGAGAAGATCCATGGCCAAAAATTACAAAGGAATAAGTGGAAAAATGAACATTAGTCATGGAGCACTGATTTGTAATATGTGAGAAAAATCTATTTATTTTGCTTAGAGAATAGCACTTAGTCTGTAGGAAAGTCCCCAGGCTGGTTGGTCCCCTGTGGAGTACAAGGCCCTGGTGAGTAAAAGGTCCCCAGTGGCCTGGGCAGATCTGTCCATGGCCTTGAGGTCCAAGATCCAGGAGAATAACAGGGGACTGAGCCAACATATCCTATCAGGAAAGAAAGTGACATCCTATATATTTTGTTACCCAAGAGGTGGCAAAATGTTAGTATATCTTTAGAGAAAAAAAAAATTCTCACTAGTTTGCCACATTCTGGTGAATGTGTTGAATTTCCAACATCTATTCCATTTCCACTCCTGGTTATTCATGGCAAACCCTCCCCTGAATTTGTGAATGGTTCAGGAATGATCTTATGAACCAATTCTGGCCAATAAGGCATAAGAGAAACTCTTCTGGAAATGTTTTGATTTCTCCATCCTCAAGATAGAAGTCTAGGAAAGGAGCTCCATTGCTGTGCCATGCTAGTCTGTAGCTGGAACTGCTGTAGCTTGACAAGAAGTTACACTGAAAAGAGAAGAGGGAGAGATATGAAAGGAATGCAAGGTTTTAAAGTTTAGCTAGCCATGGCTTTGAAGTTGCAATTAGGAGAGATAATAGATAGTCTAACTGCCGATATCAATTTGGATTGGGAGTTAAGTATGCTCATTGATACCCAACTATTCACACCTGCTGGTACCAGACATCAGTGAATTCATCTGATCTACTGCAGACTTTAAAGTGACTTCTTCTCCTGTTACCTTGAAGAGATCTCAGTTAACTCCATGGTACCAAAATGAGTTATTTGGGGCATCCCTTTCTCTGTCCTGGAAGCCCATCTGACCTGGGGCTAAAGAAATACATATATCAGGACTTTAGATTTTTCTTAGTTCCTTAAAGTAGCAAGTTGTCTCTACATCTTTCTACCCAATGATTAATTCTGCCTTCATACTGCCCCAACCCCAACTGCATACAGACATGTTTGTGAGCCATAGACCCTTCATGCTTCTTTCAATTTATTCATTATTTCTGGAAATTCCTATATATCACCCACTCTTTGTCAAACATTGAGCTAGGTAAGGGGAATACAGCAGTGGTAAGACATACATGGCTTCAAGAATCTTCACAGAAAGGCAGCCAGCTAGGTAGTGGGGAAGGGGGGAGTTACATCTTATGGTAATGTGCATTAGAGTCTGGTAAAGTGGAGAGCCCTAAGGGACCCACAGCAGGAGGTGCTAATCTGGTCCAGAGATTAGTCAAAAGGTCTAGGAATAAGTAACTAAAGCCATATGTAGCATATAAGCCTCAAACATACTCTGCAAAGGACCCTGTGTCCCCTCTTTGCTGTGATACAGTCTCACATGCTGGCTAACAGCCTATGAAGTCAGAGGGCCCAGGATATGGTCTACCCTATCTTCTAGTTGTGTAAACTCAGCCAAGTCATTAAATCTTTCAAAGCTACAGACTTCCCATCTACAGTAATATTGATAGCATTGTCCATATGGACAATGGGGAGATTAAATGTTACAACCTCCACAAAGAATTTGGCCTAATTATTGGTTGACTGTTAAGGGTGAGCAAATCACCATTATTGTCACAGTTACCATCATGTTAGAGCTTGGCTGGCCAATAGACCTCAATGGGAATCATTTTTCTGACACTTCTGTTATGGTTTGGATCTGGAATGTGCCCCAAAGTCTCATGTGTTCAGAAATGGGGCTTCTGTAAAATGATTATATCATGAAGGCTATGACCTCATCATTGGATTAATCTATTGATGACTGCATGGACTACTAGGAAGGGAGACCTAGTTGGAGGAAGCAGGTTGCTGTGGAAGTGTCTTGGAAGGGTATATCTTATATCTGGCCCCTTGCGCAACCCTCTCTCCCCTTCCAGATGCCATGAGCTGAGCAGCTTTCCTTAGCCCCACCCTCCCCCCATGATGTTCTGACTCACCTTGGGTCCACAGCAATGAAGCCAGGCAACATGGAATGAATCCTCTAAAAGTATGAACTAAAATAAATCCTCCTTCCTCAAAGATGTTCATGTCAGGTATTTTGTTTACAGCAACAAAAAGCCAACTAACATAACTACCCATTTGTGAGACTCCGGTTTTATCATCCATAAAGGGGAGACAGTGCCCTTCTTCCCATCATTCATATATAACATCCCCAAATAAAAACAGAAACATAATTAATATGTGTTAAGCATTTACCATATGGAGCCCAGCACCGTGTTAATAGATGGAGTTAATGAGACAAGGATGTCAAGTGCTTTATAGAGGAGCAGGCACACAGCAGGGCTCAACACTCACTACTCACCCCCTGACCAAGTCCCACAGAGCACTGGGGCAAGAGGTGAGGCACATGACTCTTGCTCCCATTTCAGGATTCCTGAGCCAAACGATATACATTTCTTCTGGGGCATATTTTCTCCATCTTAGCATCAGGTCACTCTATTCTGGTCACTTCATAAAGGATGGAATCAAATCCAAGGACAAGTCAATAGCAGTCCCATAATTGTTACCTTCTTTCACCGGTCGAGTGGAATAGCTCCCTGTCCATTCCTTACTCCTTTTTAATCTGTGCTCCATACCATATCCAAAGCCACTATTTTGTGTGGACAGTTGCTCAGCATACAAGAGTATGAAATAAAAAGTAGAAATTTTCCTCACTCCCTCCTTTCCTACTTAGATGTATCACTGAGAGACATTGCCTTTGTAGACAATTCTAGGACTATTTAATTCCTCTACAAATATATATATATATATATTTTCCCTTATTTTATACACAAATGAAAACAAATCATACATAATGAAAATGCCTGAACTGTGGAAAAGAATAAGTTGATCAATCATTTCACTTTCCTCCTAAAAGTCCTTCAGTAGGTTTCTATTGTCTCAGAATCATCAAAATTTTAACTTCCCAGGGTGCAGTGGCACATACCTGTAATCCCAGCAGCTTAGGAGGCTGAGGCAGGAGGATTACAAGTTCAAAGCCAGCCTCAGCAACTTAGCAAGGCCTTAAGCAACTTAGCAAGACCCTCTCTCAAAGTATAAAAAGGCATGGGGGTGTTGCTCAGTGGTTAAGCATCCCTGGGTTCAGTCCCAGGTACCAAAAGAAAAAAGAAAAAACCTTCGACCCAATGCACAAGGTCATGAATGATCTGTTTCTTGCTTCACTTTCTGTCCGCATCTCAGACCACATAATCTGCTTTCTCTCCAACTTCTAGCCACATTGGTCTTCAAGTGCACCACACTCTCTCCTGCCTCATAACCTTTGGGTATACAGCTTGCTGTACCTGAGATCACCCTCTTCTGCATTTGGAAAACATTTTTACCTTTCAGGTCTTAGCTAAAAGTTTACCCTCTCTGGGAAGTTTTCCTCAACCCCCAGAATAACTCAGGGCCCCTGTTATACCATTGCAGCACTAGCATTTTATCTTTAAAGAATTTTATTCCTTGAAATCACATAGTACTTGTGACATTATTTTATTATTGTCTAGCTCCCCAAATAAAATGTGGGCATCCAGGGGACCAACACCTTGTCTGTTTTACCAACCATAGTTTCCATGGTGTTTCAACTAGTGCCTGGGACAAACAGGTGTTCAAAATGGATATTGTGAAATTAATATTTATGAAGGAGAGAGACACATTAAGGCACCTGCTTGTAGAAGAGTTAAAAGGGCATTTTTGTCAAGTGTTGGGCCAGCTATTCCAAAACACAAGGGCAGAACAGAGGGGCATGTGGCTTCTAACAAGATCTCAAGAGCACAACTGGACATAATCGTCAGGCCCCAAATATGAGGGTCAGGAAAGCTGGTTGGCAGAGTGGGAGCCTTAGGTCCTCTCTGACTCTGAAGGTCTATGGCTCAAGACTGCAAGAGGTATCCAACAAGTCCAAACCCTGGGCCAAGTCCTTGTAATCTCAGTGGAGCAATGCCCGTTGTGTCCTGTGGGAGAACAAACTATTTTTTTCTGTTTCCTGAATGCTTACCATACATGACCCAGAAGACAAACTCAGAAACTATCCTCAGGCATCCTCCTTAGAGTCCTTGAGTCTCACTCTGGTAACCTGGGATCTCGCCTTGTCTCACTTACCATGGGTTGCCTCTGTGAATGACATGAAGGAAAATAGTTCTGTGTTTAGATTATCTCCTCTAAAATGAGGAACTAAACCAGCCAGTTCAGGAAAGAGACACTTTCCTCAATCTGAGAAGTCCTTCAGTTTTCAGATTTCGAAGATGTTTCCAGAAAAGCTAAGCCTATTGAGAAAGCAAAGATAGACCAAAGACAAGGAATAAGTTGTAACAACGATGCTTTTTCTTAGCTGTGTTCTAAGAATGGTCTACTTCCATAACTGCTGATCTCTAATACCTGACTGCCATAGACAAGACTCCATGCAGCCAATGTTCTCCTACCATGGAGGCCCCAAGGAAGGGCAAGCCGATAATCATGGGAAGGCAGCTCAGGAAGTTTTCATATAAGAGTAATTTGTAAAGGATGTGTTTGAAAAGGAAGAAAATATGTTCCAGGTAGAGGATAAAGTGGGCACAGAGATAAGGGAAGAACGGGAACTCACATTCATCCAGACTACTGCATCTAAAGCATGAAGTCGGGGTACATCTGTTGGCCTACTTGCATTGATTGACCAACCTGGGAAAAGATATATCAAAAGACAGTGAGTGGAGGTGTAGGAGGATGATGGTGAGGGTGAGGAAGGCCCAGGTAGGCTGTGGAAAGATTGGATGCCCTATTAAAGAGACTGGATAGCATCTCTTGGGAAAGTGGAAACACAAGGGTTAGGGAGAGGGTTGAGCCAAAGAATGGTCTTCTATCCTACACCTCCAGCTCTGATGGTGGCATGGGCATTAGAGGTGACAACATAGTGTGGGTGATTGAAGATATGGCAATAATGAGGCAAGCAGTTATCAGGGCACTTCTTGGATAACACATATACTGAAATTGGAATTAAGCAGAGATTAGCCTGGCTCCTGTGCAAAGACGAAACATAAATTCACAAAACATTTCATTTTTGTGTGTATGTGTTTTATGGAGACAGTTTCAGCTGGGGAAGGTGATACTTTCTGGAGATGGGTAGTAATGATGGTTGCACAATAGTGTAAATGCTCCTAGGGCTGTAGAACTGCACCATTAAAAATGACTAAAATAATAAATTTTATGTATATTTTACCACAATAAGAGAGGTTATCAAAATGAAAAAAGATAGATTGCAAATATTTGTCCTAATGCTGAAGAGGAGAGGTGGAGAGAAAGGTGTATTTGATTAAGTCATTTTTAAGGGACAATCCACAGAATTTGTGATTAGGGCTAGGCATGATGGCATACACCTGTAATCCCAGCAGCTCAGGAGGCTGAGGCAGGAAGATCATGAGTTCAAAGACAGACTCAGCAAAAGTGAAGCACTGAGCAACTCAGTGAGACCCTGTCTCTAAATAAAATTCAAAATATGGTTGGGGATTTGGCTCAGTGGTTAAGTGCCCCTGAGTTCAATTCCTGGAACCCCATCCCCCCCAAAAAAAAACTTGGTGATTAGTTAAATGAAGGAATAGTGCTATGAAAGAAGAAGACAAAAATTATGTAGGTGTCTCTGTGATGCATGGCTGCTACATTGTAAGAAAATAGCTTGGTTTGAGCAGTAACTGAAAGGGATACCCTAGCAACCAGGTGTTTGCCTGGCTAACAGTGAGGCTGGCCCTACCTTTCCACTTATCTGATTGGTCCTAAGTAGAAAAAGAAAAATCCCTAACTCATAGGACCTTCCTGAACTTTTTTATTATGCATATGGGTTGATGGTCAATAAATGTTTGAATTACTGATCAATTAAATACTAGGGTTCTAATTGCCAGACACCATTAACATTTCATGGTAGTTGTAACCTTACCTTGAGTTTCATTTACCTCGGAAACAAGTTTCTCTGATCTAAGAAACACTCAGCTTCGGGTAAAGAATAGACTCACAAGTTTTTCCCCATTTTTTCTGTAATGTAGGCATATAAATTCCAGAAAAGTCCCTGGGAAGGAATATGAAAAGGAGTAGGAAGCTCCAAAAAGGCCCCGAGCTTTCCTGGAGCACCCAGAGGAGCTTGCTGAGCAAGTGGGAGAGGCAGTAAGGGCTGGTGTGCTCCAACCATCATTGCACAGTCATTAATTAAGCTATAGTCTAAAGATCATTAAAAGCAATTAGTGCTTTGTCAGTTACTACAAACTGGAGCTCTGATTTCTTTACTTTCTTTCTTTCTTTTTCTTTTTCTTTTTTTGAACTAGTGATTCACAAGAGGAAAGATGATGCAGTTTTAAAATAAAGCAGTGCTTTCTCTCAAAGTTTTTAGTTGAGGTGCTTAAATAAACTTGAAATGTCAAATAACATTTAAAAAGAGTCTAAGGTTTTATATTTAACAAAGGAGACTTAGAATGCAAACTTTGATGATGTGTGTTAATCATTAATATTCTGTTAGACCCAGTTGATATCATTCAAGAATGTGAATGATATAATGTGAAAAACAGGCAAAAAAAAAAAAAAAACCTAAAAATGGAGAAATTACATTTTCAAGACTCTACTGATTTTCAAGTTACTAAATGGTGCTTGGCACTTTAAGTACTATCATATTTGACACTCAAAAAACTCAGAGGGTGTGTGTGTGTGAAGGACAGCAGAATAAAATAGACATTATTATTGCTGTGGTTATATACGTGACTGCATGACCAATGTAATTCTGCAACTTGTACACTCAGAAAAATGAGAAATTATATCCCATCTGATTCAAATGTATGATATGTCAAAAAAATAAGTGTACATTTTAAATTAAGGAATTATGTGACCACATCCAAGAACTGTATGTAAACTGTAATATCATCCTTTGACAAATTTAATGTTAAAAAAGTTATAGAAAAATGTTCTTATACTCAAAAAAAAACCTCAGAGGGTGTGTGTGTGTGTGTGTGTGTATTCTTTATATTATATATGTGCATACACAAACACTATATATACATATATATATATATATATGTTCCTCAGATGTTTGTATCATTAACCCCATCTTACAAACTTTCAACTGAAGTTTAGTGTATTATCTACTACTATGGGAACAAATCATCACAAACCTACTGACTTTAAAATAATGTCATTGTTATCTATAGTTTTTGTGGGTGAAGGGTCTGGGCAAGGCTTAACAGGGTCCCTGCTTAGGCAAGGCTGTCATCGGGTGCTAACTAGGACTCGGGGGTCATCAGAGGGTCAGCAGGAGAAAGCTCTTTTCCAAGTTCCCTCTGGCTTTTAGCAGAATGAATTTCACTGGGGCAGCAGTATTCTCAGTAGCTTGCTTCTTTAAAGCCAGCAAAGGAGACAGGCACTAGCAAGGCAGGTGCTTCACCCTATGTAATCACATGCAGCACACTGGGTTGATCAGAAGCAAGTTGCAGGTCCTGTCCAAATGCAAGGAAGAGGGTCTAGCAAAGGCATCAGTAGCAGAGGCAAGTGCACAGAGGCCACCTAAATTGTTCACAGTCAAGGTCATACAGCCAGTACATGATAGGGGAGACCCAGTTCTTTCTGACAGCAAAGCTGGTGTTTGGAGTCTCATCACAGCTGTCCCTCAAAGCACCTGGATTGTTTGACTTCCCCAGGTCCTGACCTCCTCACTTAAAATACAAGCAGCTCCATTCCACTGACCTTTTATGGTTCTCCCTGTTTCAGCAAGTGTGGCAAGCAGGTTGCTTGAGAGCTCATCATCAGGAAAGTGGTAATAGTCACCCTGTTTGTCCTAACAGGAGGGACCCACTAGGTATTTTAATATTCCCTCTGGTCCTTTCAGCATCATCTATGGCATTGTGATCCGAACTATTTGGATTAAAAGCAAAGCCCAGGAGATGGTGATTTCTAACTGCTCGGGTAAGTCTCCATATCGCCCAGTTTGTGACTAATTTTGCCCCTGAAAAGGTTTTCCTCTAGCAAACATGAGCTGGGGTTTCCTGGGTATACAAACATGAGCTGGGATTTCCTGAATGGTTTTATACAAGCCTGCACAATTATATCAGGACCTATCTCACAGATCAAACCCACCAAACGCTGTCTCTGGGAGGCACTGTCTTCCCCACTCGGCCCCCTGAAAACAGGGAGAAGCAGTCTTTGGGCCAAGATTGAGAGTCTCTCTAATCTCAGGTTAGGCAGGGAGCACCCTGGAGGATGCAGGAATGAGAGACACCATGCATTTAGCAAACATGAGGCTGGGCCTTTCTGTTGGATTCAGAGATGAGTAAATCTGCCATCTGTCCAAGAATGATCCTGGGCTCCAAGCCAGCTAAGGAATGGTCCACATGTTTTCCTCGCTGCCCCAACACACCAACTTAAAACTAGTCTGCACCTAAGATTGCCCGCTAGGACCCTTCCCAAATTTGTTTCAGTGAACCTGGATATGCAACACCTCCTAAGCAACAGCTCTGAGACCTAGAGGCTGTCTCTGCTTCCCAAGCAAGTTTCCTGGGCCTGACTCAGGTACCACCTTGGAGAAAACACAGCAAACTAACAGGCCAGAAAGAGTAAAAACGGCTGCTGGTTTCATGTTTGTTATAATGTGATAGTTGCTAAGTCATGCAACTTCTCTGGTCTTCAAGATATTAAAATGAGGGGCTCAACTTGGCCCCCTATAAGTTCTCTTCTTTTCAGACATGGAGTTAACCCACCTGCATTGGACCAAGATGGAGCTTATTGCATTCCCCTAGAAGCTCCTTATTCTCATGTGATGTGGGCCAACCAAGAGGATTCACAAGGGTCACTGGACACTGGTGATCTGTGTCTCTTTCCCTAGGAGAATGAGTAGAGATGTAAGTCTTCATGTTTTTCTCTGAAGTTCAGTTAGTTCTGCAGTGCTCTGCATCCAGGAGTGGTACAAAGAAATGGGAATGACAAATGAGGCCATAGAAAAGTTCCTGACTATAGGCAGCTGGCAGTCTAGGACCTTGTGTCCCAGCAACACAGACACACAGGTCAGAGGGACAGGGAGAGCCACTTCACTCTTAGCCACTTCACTAGGTGAAGTGCATTATCTCCTTTACTCCCTACAAACCACTGGAGGTGGTCTTATTGATTGTCTTTTCCAGATAAAAGATTGAAAGGTTAAGCTTGTTTCTATGGGTAGCATGTGACATGACCAGGAATGTACATGATTGACCAGAGAGCTCCTGCTTTCTTGCCTAAATCAGGCTAGGATGCCTCCCAGGAGGAAGAACATTATAGAAATAGAAATGGTGAATGGCTAAAAGAAAAAAAAAGAAAACTGCTTTTGATTAAACATCCAAGCTCAAGGTCTTTGGCATGGCCTTTCCTCTATGGTACTCTCCTGTTGCCTTCAGAGCACCACACTGTCTCATTTTCGGAAGTTTTTATTTGGATATATTTAAAATCTCATGACTGGTATGTTTAGGGCCAACTTTGCTGAAACAGCTAGGTCCCCCTATACTTTTAGATAATTAAATTCATTTAAGCCCCTGTCCTGTGATTTCTACAATCCCAGCAGGCTAGCCTGCTCCTCCCTGCCTGCCCCTCTGAGCACACAACCTCACTGACTCCCCTTCTCCAGCTTTCTACTCCCTACACTCCTGTGGCTTCAGAGTTTGGAGCCCACCTTGTTTTCCATGAGTTGACAACTCAAAAGAGTGAAGAGTTGATGCTTCTGGAGGTTTGGGGTGACAGAAAGTTTCCACATTCTGCCAGCTACTTGCCCCTCTTTGTCAGCAATCCTCTCCTCACTATGGTTGAGGTCCTGTCTCTCTCCAGAGTTCCCCCTGACTCCCTTTTACTACATCTTCCAGTCCCTGCACTGTTAGACTCCCCCGACCTTCAGTACTGAAGGTTAGAGATTTTTTTTTCCATTGAAATACACTATGTCATTGCCCTCCCTGGAGGTAGAAATGCTAGTTTTTACTCTTTAATGTAATTGTGCATCTCTGTTACACCTATTTTTCATTGTCTCTATCCTTTAAGACCATTAGTGACCTCCTTCTGGAATGAGGCCAGCTGGTATTCTCAAAAGATCATATGTTTTCTGTGTCTTCTTCACAAATGGATCTCACTTGATTTGCTATCTGTCATAACAGCCAAGCAGCACTGGAGTTGGCCGGTAAACAGGAACTCCAGTGGTGCTGGCATGCCAGGATTATTGCTCATCAACAAGAGGACATTAGCAATGATTAGTGTGAACAGAAGCTCACTTTGTAAACACTGGCTGCAAAATTCAAGCCATCCTTCATGTAGGAACCATTCTTCTTGCTGACAAATAATGTCTATTTTCTCCTGCTCAAAGGCGGACTGAAAGAAAAAGCAAAACTGGTTCATAAATGATCTCGAGACGTTCCCCCAAACAAGTGTAAAGGGTGATAGGTGGATCAATTTCCCAACCTTGCACATGGTCTTTCATAAAATGAGCATGCTCTTATGTCCATGCTCTTAATGCCCTATAAACTAGAACATTTCCCATGTGGAGGCAGGAGACTTGGGGGCAGGGGGCTCACCCAAGGAGTAAACCAAGTATAACATATCTGGATGGGACTGGGACTTGCAATTATGGCTTGTCAGATGTGATGTGATCCATGCTGTCTCCAAAGTGCATGTTTCAGATTAAATGAGGCAGAATGGGGTGAAGGAAAAAAGGCATAGATTAGAAAGTGGGTTAGAGTTCTGTCACTGTCTACATTAACACATTTAATATAAACCCATTAATTGCTAGAAACTATAATTAAAGAAATGAAATCAGATCTTTACCTCCATCCATAAGCAAAAACAAATTCCAAGGGACTTAGAGACTTAAATGTGAAAATGAAGACTTTCAAAATGAAAGCAGACTTGGTCTTAGCATCCCCATCTGTAACCATCAATACAATGGCCTCTCTACAGATAAACTACATTTAACAAAATATGTTCAAAAAAGTATCAAGATACAAATAAATAAATATTATAACATGTTTGTGGATAGTAAGATTCAATATCACAAAGCAATGACCCTTCCAACCAATCGAAAATTTAATATAGTTCCAATAAAAAAATGGATTGTACTAGTATATTGAGATTGATAAGCTGCTTTTAAAATATACACTAAAAAATCAAGGGCCAACAATAGCCAAGACATTCCTGGAGAAGCAGAACAATGCAGAAGAGGTTTGCTGTACCAAATGTTAAGATTTATTACAAAGTCACTGTGGTTAATAGAGTGTGGTGTTGGCACAATACAATAGACAAATAGAAAATAAAACAGCCCCAAACAGACCTGCACATATATGAGAACTTGATAGATGTCAGAAGATCATACGAAAAGAAATGAAATCAGATCTTTACCTCCATCCATAAGCAAAAACAAATTCCAAGGGACGTAGAGACTTAAATGTGAAAATGAAGACTTTCAAAATGAAAGCAGACAATATCTTTATGACATTGAGGAAAGGAGGTTTTCTTCAACAAGATACATGATACATTGAATTATAAAAGGAAAAATGCATAAATTTGACTCTGTTGACACATAAACTATCAATGCACGAACTGGGAGAAGCTATTTACAACACATATACCTGGGAAAAGATAGTATGCAGAATATATGAAGAACTACTGAAAATCAATTTTAAGAACATTTTTTTAGTGACAAACATCTTAAAAATCAGCACAAAGGGAAATAGGAATAGCCAAAAATTAGATTCAGCACTTCATCAGTACTCAGGAAAGTACATGTTTAAATCTCAATAACTTTCTACCACGGAATTAGTAAAATTGTAAAAATCTGATAATTCGAAGTATTGGCAAAGATATGAATCTCATGGTTTATGGTTTCCTTGGAAATATAATTCTTCAAAAACTTAGCAGACTCTTATCTATTTGCTTTCTGATCTTACATGTTAGAAACTATAATTAAAAAGTTATTCTTAATAAAATTCTCAGATCTAATTTTTTTTCTGTGCTTCCTCAACCAATCCCTACCCATCAACTTGATGGAAACTAGCTGGAGGTCATCAGAAACAATAGGTGGGAGGCCACATCCCTGGTCTGATCTTTGCTTTAAGAATAAATCTTAAGGGATATTTTCTAATTAAAATCTCTCAATGTTATAGCTTAATTTGGAGACCAGGGCCAGATTTAATCCTGTGCATTTAAGAAAGGCTCATGCTGGGCATGGTGGCACATGCCTGTAATCCCAGTGGCTCTGGAGGCTGAGGCTGAGGCAGGAGGACTTCCAGTTCAAAACCAGCCTCAGCAAAAGCAAGGTGCTAAGAAACTCAAGACCCTGTCTCTAAATAAAATACAAAATAAGTCTAGGGATGTGACTAATGGCCGAGTGCCCCTGAGTTCAATTTCTGGTACACACACACACACACACACACACAAGAGAAAGGCTCATGTTTGGTTTCATGTTCTGCTTCCATTTTCATTTTGCCCTGACCCATGCAAAGTATGTAACCAGGATCTTTGGAGACTAGAAGCTGTTGGCATTTGTCATTCTGCAAGATCCCAAATTGGGGGACTTTCTCAAACTCCTTTTATATTTACTCATAAACCAACTAACTCTTATCTGAGTTCATTTCTTTTTCCCAATTCCTTGCTAAACACAGCTGGTAAAAATCAATAGGCACTATTAAAATTCACTTTAACAACCTCACCCCCTGGGATCCAGGCTCAGTAGGCACAGTCTGCCTTCCCAGGCATCATATGTGGCACTTCTAACAAATGGATCGCTAAGTCCCAGCTTCCAGTCTCAGTGTCCTTGCCACCTGCTGCCTGCCCACATAGCCAGTGCCACATGTTAGACTTTTATCAAGACAACATTGCATGTAAGATACCAGTTTCTGTTTTAGTTAGGAAAACACAAGCAAGCAACTGTGTCAACTCCAAAACACCAGTACCCTTAACAAAACCTAGGTTTATCTCTTGCTCAATTAAATTCCAATTGGCAGTAAAGGCCAAAGGGAAGGGCATTGTTCCATACAGTCAAAAATTCAAGTAGATGAAAATTCTGCTACATTTAACAAAGGGCTACTTAAGGTATTCCTCAGCACCTGCATGCAGAAGGCAGGGGTGGGGTGAAAAGTGGAGGGTTTTTTTGTGGCTTATTGGAGTCAGGTCTGGGGAGGAGAGACATCAATTCTTCCCCTAGTCCCCTAAAGCAGAACTTAGTCTCATGACTATAACCTGCCAAAAAGGCAGTTGGGGAACATAGTATAGCTGCATGCCCCGGAGAAGGAAAGGGTTTGATGGACAGCTCACTCATCTCTGCATTATTAAAGGCCTGTCTGGGTTCCTGGTTTTGCCTGAGCTAAGAACTGAGGTGCAGACATGGCTAACTGGTACGTCAGGAGATACCTTCTCAGATCTGACTGTGACCTACAGTTGGCACTGGGCTGAAAACCTCTTTTTGGGAAAATAACTCAAAAAGAATTCAACCTGAAAGTTCAAATATATGCAGGCATGTCGAGCTAATGGGGAGAGAGGCAGCACTTGGTGAGGAAAAAAAAAAAGCAGGGGGTGGAATAAGTCCTCCAAGGTCCTTAAGGTCAAAAGGAGATATGAGTTCTGGGTCACCCAAGACTGCTCCAACCTAATCACCCCAGCCTCTTGTCAGCAGCTGTGGAGGACAAAGCTGACTATGAAGCCCTGGGAACTTAGGTGGCTACTACAGGAGCCCCAAGCCTCAGAACACAGAGGAGTGAAGACATGTTCTTGTTTCCTGCAGAAGCACTTTGAGAGCAGGTATCCCAGGAAAGAGCAGCGATGCTGAATAATTCACAACCCAGACACAGAGCTGAGGCCAAGAGCAGTGAGCAGAGAGCAAAGCGACTGCCCAGGGGCACAAACTCTAATAAAGGGAACTTGCAGGAGCGGCTTAGAAGTGACTGCAGCTACCAAGCACATGGTGCCCAGCCACAGCCCCTCCAGAGGGGATGGATCACAAAGGGGAGGTCTGGGTGGAGTGGCCTGGGGCTGCCCAGGGAAACAGCAAGGACCGTAGAAAGCATGATTCAGATAAGGTCACCACAGAGGCACAGGTGGTGGCCAGGGAAAGATCCTGGAAAACTTGGAGACCACGCCACCCCCCTTGAGTTTACCAGAGAAACCAAAAAGTCAAAAGAATCCTGGGAAGAAAATGCCCAGTCCCCTACAACTAAGCAGAGGAGGTCAAATGCACACACACAAAAAAAAAAATTTAATGATTTCTGGGAGCATTCAGGTTTATATTTGGAAATAAAAAGTCACAAATAATTAAAAATAAATTTTAAACTTTAAAACTTTTAGTAATCTGGAAAAATTACTAAGAAAGTGTATTCAATTTTTTAAATCAACCTGAAGGACACAAATTTTCCAACACAGGAAAGAAACATACTTATTTTAAAACATTGCCAGTAAGGCTTCCTTGTTTCTAAACAAATCACTTGCACTTACTATAGGCCCACAGATGGACCTCCCCACCTGGCAGGAATGATTTTTTGCCTGCTTTAAAATCCAAAGGGACCCATGGCTCCAGCTTCAGGTGTTCAGCCCACATGAAGAATGGGCTCCCAGCAGCTCAGTTAGGGGCCCGAAGCCTGGAGAAAGTTCAGAGTTGGAACTGGCCATTTGGAGACTATATTTGGGGCAGGGACCCCACTGGGGATTCACCCTGGAACGAAACAGTCTAAATAATGTGTTCCTTTCAGTCTCAAATCTAGTAGGTGCACTGCCTCCAGGCTGCCCAAGCCATTAATGCACAGTGACAGCTGAATTTCACTGCTTTTCACTCCAGCTCCACAGCAAAGCCTGAGTAGAAATAATCCTTTTATCTCCCAATAAAGGAGAATTACCGGCATTTTGTAGCTCAGCTCTCTTTGAAGAGCCATCTTTGGAAGCTGGGGCTTTGCATTTCCTGAAGTGGTCAGATTAAAGACGCTTTTCACTGATCTCATTGGCAGATGGGAGAGCAAGGTAGTTGATTATATTGTCACCTAGTAGCCTTGTGGAAAGTATTTTGAGTTTCCATTTTAAACAGATTTCAGAGCACAAATGTCATTTTTAAAAACTTTTTGGAATGACCAACTATGTCTTTAAAACCCAGCTGTTACACACTGTTTAGAACCCAGCTGTTACCTAGGACCAGCAAGTGGAGACACTTCAAAAAGATATAATTTGGTCTGCTATCATCTTTCTTTGTCTCCCACAGGAATAATCCCACCCTGGTAATTTTCTGTTGACTACAGATAACATTGTATAAGGTAGTAATATCTCATGTTTTCTTCCATAAAGAGAGAGCTCATATTCCTCCTAAAATGCAGTTAAAACTTCATCATCCCAATTGGCAGAGTAACTGACATCCCAGCATGAAACTTAGCACCCCGAATACATTATTTTACTATAATTCTCAAAGTAACTCCGTGAGGTTACTGTTCTATGATTCATTTTTTAAATGGGGAAATTAAGACTAGGAACCTTTGGCTATTTGCCTAAGCATTCACAGATAGTCATTGGTGGAGCTGGAGTGTATATTCAGGTATGACTCTGAAGCCTGTGTCCCTCCCAAGATATGACCCTGGAAATCATGGTTCTCAACCTTCACACCTTCAACAATTTGTACTGTATAATTCTTTGTTGAAGGAGAGGAGACTGCCCTGCATGTTGAAGGATGTCTAATTGCATTACTGGCCCTTCTACCCACTGGACACACACACACACACACATGCACGCACGCACGCACGCACGCACACACACACAGAGTTGTGGCAACCAAAATTGGGTCTAGGCATTGCTCAAGTCCTCTGGAAGGCAAAATCACACCCAGTTGAGAACCACTGCTATAAATGTTTCTGAAGCATCTGCTGCCTTACAGTGCTTGGGTTCTGTGGTTTTAGGAAATGCAAAGAATAATTTAAAGACCTTAACAATATTTAAGAGTGGCCTTGGACTAGGGATATAGCTTAGTTGGTAAAGTGCTTGCCTCACATGAACAGGCCCTGGTTCAATCCACAGCACCACAATAAATAAATAGATAAATAAATAAATAAATAAATAAGAGTGACCTTGTGGGGTATGCCTTAAGAAATAAGAATCAATTATAAGTATTTTAGTTATTTGCACCTAAAAACCTGTTATCATTTGTAATAGTGTGTCCTTTTCAATGAAGAAATATTCACACTACAAAAATGTTTGAAAATTGCTGCCTCGGAAATTCGGCACAGACTTCTTCAAAGATATTCAAGGTCTTCCCAGCTCAGTTCTTCTTTGCACCCTCAAACCCCACGCACTTGCAGGCTACATCCAAACAAGATGACTCATCATGGTCCAAATACATCCTCCACTTTTCTTGTTTCATGTCTCAGCTGAGAATGCTCCCTCTGCTTTCCCTATCTCTCCCAGTGCTGTACCTGCACCTCCATCTTTCCTGTGGAATCCCTCTCATGTCATTCAAATTTGACTTAATGTTCTCTGCATTTTCCATGAAGCCTCCTTGGCATAGCTATGGGGGTACCACTGTCTCCTCTGTCCATGGCTGGTGTCTTCTCTCTTCTCATTCAACTTGAGGCGAGTATGTGATCTTTACTGCTGGATTGAAAGTTGCTAGAGAAATCGAATTCTTTTCGATTTCTGTTCAATCCATACCTCTGGGCACACATGCTATGCTTGTTGGATTAAGTTGGGTTGCAGAACAGATTGAATGAATGAAGCTAAGTAAACTTCTAAAGGGTTTCTACAAGGACTCAAATACATCTCAAACATAAAATATGGACAATGTAGTGAGGACAACAGAGCACTGAAGTTGGCCTCCCTAGTGGACAACAGCCTTGCCCCATTTGGCTTAGATGCTGACTGGGCCTCTGAGCTGGGCTGTTGCTAGGGCTGAACCATTTTGTCCAACTCAATCGCACCAAGTTGAATCATGTAGGGAGGGAGGCTGGCTTTTTTTCCCTGCTTCCCTCCCTGAGGTATGTTCTGGGGCAGGTCTGTGTCCATCCAAAGGAAGGAGACCTTTTCCAAATTTCTTAGAAGGTACCATATAAGCTGGTAAATTTCTAACAGGAAAATCTTTTTCACAGAGGCAAAGGACCCAGGACCAACATTTCACCCCCCAAATTTACCATCTCTCTCCTCTTATTGCTCTGAATTCTGACCATGATATTTTGCCCCTGTCTTGTCTATGGGAGGTTATTATTGATTCATTAAATTAATGTTAAGTAATCATTTCATATTCATATCATTATTACTAGAAGTGGAGAAAATAAAACTCCTGGGCTCCTCTAGCTTATATTGTAGTGGATTCTTATTTCACCCCTCCCACAAGTGTTTTACTATCACATGACAGCCCAATATGATTAAAGTTATATCCAAGCTCAGATGTATGCCAGTTGTTTGTGTTTGAGCTTTTGTTGGGAGATTTTGAGCTTGAATTTTGTTGAGTAAAGTTTCTGAGTTAGATGAATGAGTTGGTCTAGGACGACCGTCCTAGCAAAATGACTTTTGCTCAGGTTGCCGAAGCAAATATACAAGAGTCTTGGCATAGCATGGAGCTCAGAGAACAGCCCCCAACAGAGAAGGTCTCTGCCCCTCTGGTCACGTAGTCTAATTCCAGCTGCAGCTGATTTCAGATCATCTGACCATGTCTGCATCCCACAGCATTCGCATATTGTGTTAAGTTGCAAACTGAGCAGTTTCCAGCAACCATCCTTGAGCCATTTTCACTCTAAAACTATCTGAGGAAAGCCTTCTAGTCATAGACAAGCAGGACATAAGTGGTCCCATCCATTGAAAGCCACAGGTCTAACCTTCAAAGTTCCTACTTGTAGAAACAGAAATTGCCGCATCTTGAGCACTCCAGTTGACCATTCACCTGTTGTATCTACAGATGGGAAACTGTGCACCAGCTACAATCGAGGGCTCATCTCAAAGGCAAAAATTAAGGCCATCAAGTACAGCATTGTCATCATCCTTGGTAAGCAATGTCCCTCCTTGGATTGCAAAACCGTATAAATGTTTCAAAACCAAACTAGTAGCAGGAAGCCCATAAAAGGAAGGAATTTGTGTATAGCACTTCTATCTTTATCTGCTTGGAAAGTAATGTGTGAGACTCATCAGTCCATCTGGGCTTCTTTCAAGGGCCAACATTTGGTTCCTAATCTTTCTCCTTATGAATAAAGTCAACCATTAAAGCTCTGTGTTGCATAACTTGGGAGTAAATTAGATTAGGACCTAATTAGCTGTTTATGCCAAGATCACCCTGTTAACTCAGGTGCTTCCTTTAATACACACTGTCCTCCAGGGCTGAAAACAGCAAAGGTGAGATAGAAGTACATTCCATTTCTTCTGGATATTTAACTTCCATGTCACTGCTAATACTTTCCTTATGGCCATCTTTTCTGTCCTTCCTCCGTGTTGTCTTCTGCCCCTTTCCTTTCCTTTCTCTCTATTTTTAACATTCCATAAAGTCACCTTGAACCTTCCTGTCTGAAATTTTCTCCTCTTGGATGAATTCATGGCTTCCTCCCCCACTTTGGTTTGTTCCCTAACGATGACATTTCCTTCAGCCTTATTGGCAAGTCTTTTAAAATAACCCTCCTCTAGCCTTACCCTAACATGTTTATCTTCATGGTTCCTATACTTCTTCATGGTCCCTACTTCTGTGTACACACACACACACACACACACACACTACTTACTACTTATACTACTTACACTACTTACTGTCTATCTCCCTTGCTGGAGCAATAAATCCATGAGGACAATGACCTGTTTTTGTTAATTACATTATTGTTATCAGCAAAGACTAAAATAGGGTTCCCCATACACTGCTCAATTAATATGTGTTAAATGAGCAAATGAATCGAGATACACAAGAAGAAAAGGGATTTGTGCTATCCCCTTTTTATTTAGCTGAAACACCCTCCTCCAGGCTCCTCTGGCAGCTCTTAGAAGCTCCAGGAGAGCATTAGCTGCATGTCAAATCACCAGAGCAGCCCATCTCTCCTTTCTAAAATGCAACTGCAAAATGCCAAACAGACCACAAACAGTGTGACTCAGCCAGCAGAATATGGGCACAAAACAACACCGCAGGCAGAACTGGGGAGAAAGTGCATACCACTCACCAGGCCCTGAGAAGCCTTTCTCAGAGGCTTCTGAAGTACATCAAAGGCTCTCTTTGCCTTCCCAATCAGAATCAGATGCACATTCCCTGGATGTTGAGCTGGGAAATGCATGTTTATACATTATTCCAGAACCCCATAAGCCTTTTATCAGGGACCATATTTCTAGCCCCTACAAGATCCTTTCAGTCTGCAAGCAGGTATGCCCATGAGAGGGTCAGTGAGTATTGGCAGACCAAAATGGCCCTTTCTGTAACAAACACTTTGTAATGCCTCTTTATCACCTAAAATGGCATGTATAATACATTCTGCCTTGTATGGTTAAAAAAAATCAGTGTACTACTCCAACAATTATCTAAAGTAAGAATAGAAAGAAAGTAATTTATAATAAAATAACACCAATTTTGACATGTCACTATGTGGCCACACCTACATGAGAAGAATAATGAAGTAATCAGATGCTTACACCTGAACATCATAATAGCTACAAATAAAAACCAATACAGGTGTGTTTTCATGGAGGCATAAAGATATAGTATTGCTGTCAGTGACTTGATTTTCTAAGCAGACAAATAAACCATGGTAAAGTTCCGAATTAATCATTTCTCACTTACAAGGAAATTACATTTCTGAAAAATTCACTTTTTATTAAAAATATCCATGTACATATATGAGATTTGGGTTTCTAGCCTGGGGGTAATTATAAACCAACCAATGTCCAGTCGGACATATGAAAAATGTTTGGAGTATGAAACAAGTTTTTCCTGGTTGGGCTGCTGCCTATAGTATACAGTAGGATGGGCATCCCTGTGACAATCTCTCTCTCTCTCTCTCTCTCTCTCTCTCTCTCTCTCTCTCTCAACACACACACAAACACACACACACAATGCAGTTTTACCTTTGATATCCCAGAACCACTTTTCTGAGCCAATGCTGGGGTTAACTACCCAGGGTCCAGAATTCTCATTGCTGTTTTTGTTTGAATGGGTCCCATTTAATACATTGCCATCATCATGAATTAATTCCTTATTTCAAAACTCCCAAGCAAGTTACAGAATCCCTCTTGAACAATTATGGAAGAAAAACTTCCCAGCATCCAGCTGGCTGAAGAAGTCCATTTGCTCCTACTCTTAGAAAAATCTTGTGGGTGGGAAAGTTGTTTGGGAGAGAAGAGTGGCAAAGCTGTACCCAGACAGTAGGGCAACACACGTGTGTGTTCAGTAAACCCCAGAATATGTAGCTCTGTATTAGTCTATGCTCTCTAGGGAAATATGAAGAGATAGATAGATAGATTGATTGATTGATTGATTGATTGATTGATTTTGCTTTATTATATATATATATATATATATATATATATATAATTATATATATTTATATATATATGATTATATATATTTATATATATATATATGATTATGAAGGCTAAGAAGTCTTAAGATCAGCAGTTGATAAGCTAGAGTTTCAGGAGACAGTGGTCTAAGTTCTAATCCAAGTCTGAGTTCAAAAGTCTGACAACAAAAGAATAGATGATTTAAGTTCCAGTGTGACTCCAAGCATGAAGTAGAAGACCAATGTCCTAGCTCAAAGACAGTCAAGCAGAGAGAGTGAATCGTTTGTCACTCAGCTGTATTGTTCTATTCAAGCCTTCAAGAGATTGAATGAAGCCTACCCAACCTAAAGAGGGCACTCTGCTTTTCTTAGTCCACTGATTCAAGTGTTAATCTCATCTGAAAACAGCCTCAGAAATGCATCCAGAATAATGTTTAGCCAAATATCTAGGCAGCCAGGGGCCCAGTCAAGTTGACACATAAAATTAACCCTCACACTCTGGATTCCCACATCTCACTCATTTTCTTTGAGGATTTGGAGCCAAGCAGAATCAGGGTCTTCCACACACCAATTGATTTGGACAGGGGTATTATTAGTTGGATGGTATTTTCATGTCATCAATATCAACGCAAACAACTTTTCTAAACTGCATACACAGCCCTAAAACATCTCTGAAAGATTCCAGATGCCCCAAATCCTCCCAGTTGAAACTCCCATAAGGGCCAACTAAAAAGAGACCCCTCAGCTGTAGCCTCTGTGGTGCCTAATGGTTCACTTCTCCCCAGCTTTCATCTGCTGTTGGAGCCCATACTTCCTCTTTGACATTTTGGACAATTTCAACCTCCTTCCAGACACCAAGGAGCGTTTTTATGCCTCCGTGATCATTCAGAACCTGCCAGCACTGAATAGTGCCATCAACCCCCTCATCTACTGTATTTTCAGCGGCTCCATCTGCTATCCCTGCAAGTAAGTGGTACTCTTACCTGGGTCAGACACACTGATGGCCACCACATTCTGACTCCAGCATGGGTGTTCTTCATCCCAAAGCAGGTGACAGACTCACTGTTTTATAGATGAGACATGAGAGATCAGAAAATTTCCACTAATGTGACAGATTTAACCTAGATTGAGCTATACAGTCAGTGCTCTTTCTTCTATACCACTTCCTATAATAACGGCCTTAATCATGACACATTTAGAAGGTCTTTATTTTGTTTAAAGTTTCTCTATATGAATTGCTTCAATATAATTCTATCATGGTAACAGGAAATGGAACATCTTTACTATTTTAGAGCTAAACAAAGTAAGACTCACAGATGAAATGGCCTTGCTGAGGTTATATGAATAACTAGTAGCAGAGCTAAAATTAAATCCCTTCCATAACTATTGTCATTCTGTTGGGTTTCACCTGTTTTCCTTCACAGGCTAGGAAGAAGGTAGAGAAATTAATAGGAAATAGAATAGTGGAATGGTTTAAGGTTTGGACTTAATACCACTGACAGAAGTTTAAATCCTGCCATTGTTTACCCATAGCTATGTGTGATCTTGGACAAGTTTTTAAACTTCTAAAAACTTTAGTTTCCTCCTGTGTAAAATCTTGGCCAATAGTGTTTCTGTCCACTGGGGTTTGGTGCTGACCAAAGGTCTGCAAGTGGTGGAGAGGGAATGTCAGGATATTACCTGTCAAGGGTCTATCCATTGTCTGATCTTTAATAATCCTTCATTAACAATTATCTCTTAGTATCTCTACTTTCCTTTACATCAGGATAAATTATTTTCCCTTACTACTTTATTCTGACTTTTTCTAGAGAGCAAAGATCACAAGACTCTAGAATGACATGCCGAGAAAGAACGGAAAGACATGAGATGCAGATTCTGTCCAAGCCAGAATTCATCTAGACCCTTGGACAATTGCAGTTGTAGGCGGAGTCTCATGAGCTCTTTAGGTCCCCACAGTCAGCTGTGCATGTGCAAGGAGCCTGAGCCGATTTCTCCACCCTGCTCCTGTCATAACTTGGGAATGTTCAAGATACATGTTCTAATGAGGGTGTGTCATCTGCAATGGCAAGTATTAGCCAAAACCAACTCACCAACTATCCATGGGAACCAGGAAAGACACTCTTTCCTCCTCCTCTCTTGCGATTTCCAGCCCTCCTTCCCTTTGGCCGCACCCAAACCCAATGGACAGAGATGGTACTGACCCAGGGTCCTGGTTTGGATAAGCAAGGAGATACAGAAGCAGAAGGGACAAAAGGGGGAAAAAAAGGTTATTCATAAATCTTCTAATTATAATTTTAAAAGTAAATAAAAGACTTAATAAAGACTAGACTTTTTATCTCCCAGTTTTGGATTGGAGGTTTGGTGGTTGTAGCCAAAAAGAAGTTTGCCCTTGAAATGCCAACAAATTTACTTTCAGACACTGGTGCTTTGCATGTCCTCAGTGTGCAGGTGGATGCATTGGCAGCAGCTAAACTCACACTTCTGTTGTATCAACAAGCAATTCATGGAAAGAACACAACTACTGGCCCTCCATAACAAGGTCAAGTGTAAGGGTATTTTCTCTGATGGGAAAAATATTGTGATAGGAAACCATGGGTCCTTCACCTCCAGCCCCAGATTGCTGAGACCTGGAACTCAGGGATCTTTGAGTATCTCTGAAGGCTCTTCCCTCTGTATCCAGTGTTTGGGTCACTCTGAATTCCATTGCTCACACTCAGGGTCACTTCTACCCCTTGTAGCCCTCCGATCCTCTCTTCAGATAGGAGCTGAGTTCCTGTGGTTTTTCCAGGCATGACGATTCTGTAAGCTCTTTACCAGTTTTGCATGCTGTAGTCTTTGTCTATCTAACACCTCTGCCAAGAAGCACTGGTGGGGTTTATTTTGACAGGTCTGGAGTTTGGTATTTATAAGCATAATCCAAGTGAAATATGACTAAATGTTTTAAAGTTAATTTTTTCCTTTAGATTTTTCTATAAGTGGAAATGGAATAATTAAATTTGATTATGTATACATCCCCACCCACGGCTCTGGGATGCGCATGAGAACCTTATTTTTAGCTTCACATACATTCTTGACATTAAAATCTCCTTGGCAAAATCCTCTCTTCCAGAGTTGAAATCTTTTTTTTTTTTTTTTTTTTTGGCTGACTGCTAGTGGAATCATTAAAATGTTCAGTATATTTTAATAGCACTCCATTCCTCATTATGGTATCAACTCAAAGGCTGCATGTTTAAGGTCATGGTGGCAATTTTTTCCATAAATCGTCGTTTCAATTCCATCTGACCTTAGGGAAAGTATCTTTTTAGACAGAAATCAGACACACCATCTCTCTGAAAATTATTCTCTGAACATGAGGAAACTGAATAATCTAGTTTTATGTCTACACACCAGTTTTGAAGACTGCTTTCTTCTCTGTCCAATCAGCTAAACTTGAGCAACCCTGGATGCTTTGAGTGGTTGAGAAGTGCTTTTCAACATTTCCTTTTAAATCAAGATGTGCCACAGAAGACCTACAGAATTGTTGCTAAAATAGCTGCCTGCACAGAAGCCAATTAACAGAGCAGAATCTGGCAGGTGTCCTAGACAGCAAAACAGGAGGCCCAGGTTCTCTTGACAGATGCTTTCAATCTCTGTCAAGTTCCAGTCTGCAAAAGACGTCACATGCCTACCTCATCCATCAGAAGATTCATAAGTTGAAGAGAGGGTGCAGTGAGGGGCTTTGTGATCTTATGAACTCTGAATGCGATTTATAGCTGTTGTGATGCTCTGTTTCTCATGCCCTGAGAAGACTGGAGATCAGTAAGATAATGGGACAGATTGCTGCAGGATGAGATGCCATTAAAATGAAAATTGCTTTATATTAATGAGCTTCTGGAATCCTCATTTCCATGCATTTGCTTGGCTTGGGAAAACCTGATTTAAATATTATGGCAACAATAGTACTCATTAGTCTCATGACCTTGGGAGAATTATTTCATGCCCCTGGGCATCAATTGTCTTATCTGTAAGATGGGACCAAAATAAGGCTGGAGCAGAGGATCTTGGGGGCCCTTAAAGATCCAGGCTCTAATATTGCAATGGCTTAAAGTCCATCTGGAGAGGGAGCTTCTGGGATTCTCTCCCAAAGAAACCAATGACTCAGTAACTCAAAGCTTAGTCATTTGCCCTTTAGAGGTGTAATTTCCCTATCTATCACTAGGAACTCAGAGAAACATCATTTCCCAGGAAATAGTTTGAGCTCTTAGAGAAAATTAGAAGTTTAGGGTGATGGTGTCACTTTTTATAGCCTTTGATGGCCAAGTGGGACCAAAGAAGCTAGTGGATGGTATATAAATAAAGGTGCTTACTTCCCACGCTAAGATGTCAAAGAGGGTTACATTATCTCATAGCTTCAGGGACAGGTGGAAATTTAGGATAACAAGAGTAGATGTGCTTAATATACTCAGCCACACTATAGAAAATAAGTCTCTCCACTTTACTGAACTAAATTAAATATGAATGGTAAAAGCTTCTCTTCTTTCAGGGCATATGTGAAGCATAATTTAATTGAACTTGGATTTCATCAAGCCATATCTCCCATTCCTTTTCCCAAAGAAAATTATAATAAATTTTAATGAATTTCATTTGTGATTAATCATGAGAAAAAAAGTGTCCCCCTTAAACCAGACCAATATGCAGCTTAAGCTTGCTTCCTAGTTTCATTCAGACAACTCTGTATACACACATACAGAAATGACCTTGCCTCCTGCTTTTACATCCACAACGTCAATCACAAATGCCTGAGTCTGCTGTGGACATAGGAAAACTAAAGCATTTTAATAGGAAACGAAGTGATCTGATCTTCTAAAATCCTCTTAAATAAGTTAGAGACCTGCTGGCAGCCACAGTTTTATTTTGTTTTCATCATGATTTGAATATACCTCATCTTATATGGAGAGCTACCAATGTTCCCTACGACTTTTCAATTGCATTTGATTGCAAAGAGTTGGCCCTAACTCTTTAGGGGGCCATCCTTTTTGGTTTTGGAAACATGAAAATCCTATGCCTCATTTCTCTGTAATCACATTTTAAGAATTCATTATCCACAACAGGGCTGGTTCAGTTAACACTTTAAAAGTGAGAGGGGAAGGGAGGGAGTATGGGGTTAGAAATGATGGTGGAATGTGATGGACATTATTATCCAAATTACATGTATAAAGACACAAATTGGTGTGAGTATACTTTGTATACAACCAGAGATATGAAAAATTGTGCTCTATTTGTGTAATAAGAATTGTAATGTACTCTGCTGTCATATATAAATATTAAAAATAAAAATAAAAGTGCAATTTCATTCTTATAGAATGTTCAAGGGATGAGGTCTTGGATCATCTAGTCTCATGGTTTTCTGTCTGCTTGGAGACTCCTGAAGTGAAATCAATGAATCCAAAAAAAAAAAAAAAAAAGGCAAGGAAAGAAAGAAGACATAGAACAATTGAGACCAATAGGAAATATATAAGAAGATTGGTTTTATCCAAGTATATTAGTAATTATAACAAATGCAAAAAGATTTCATGGTCCAGTTAATAATCAATGATCATCAGACTAGATTAAAAACAAACAACAACTATCTATTATTCATAAAAGACATGCCCAAAGTATAAGGATAAAGAAAGCTTAAAATAATAGACTGGATCAAGACAGTCTATGGAAACAGTAACTAAGAGGTGATAATGACAAAGAATGAATAAATTTAAAGGCAAAAAGCAGTAGAGAAAAATAAGGATCATTCATTATGATAAATGGTTTAGTTTATTAAGATGAAATAGTAATTCTAAGTTTCTGGGCATTTAAAAACATGGTATCCAAAACTATTATTTAAAAAGTTGTCAGACTATGGGGAATTTTATCACACTTAATTCCATTAATTAAAGCAGACCAAAAGTAAGAAGGGTGTGCACAGTTCTAACATTACGAACACAGGTAGAGCACCACCTTGCCACCCCAGAGTAGACATTCTTTTTTTCAAGCACATGTAAAGCAGCTACAAAAGTTGACCATACACTAGGCCATCAAACAAGATTGAATTCATACAGTCTAGTTTTTCTGATCACAATGCAATTATGTTAAAAGTGAGGAATAGAGAGAAAACTAGAAAAATCCCAGGGGTTTGGAAATTAGGAAATATGTTTCTAAATAGCATTGTCAAAGAAGAAAACATGAAAATCAGAAAACAACTGTACTGAAAGATAATGGCAATATATATATATATATATATATATATATATATATATATATATATATATATATATATATAATGTGTGTGTGTGTGTGTGATACAATATGTAAGGGGCAAGAAGAAAGATTCAAATCAATTAATAAAACATATCCCATGAAGTTAGAAAATTTCACAGTAAGGGAAGCAGAGGAAGAAAATAAAAAGAGCAGGAGTAAAATTAATGAATGAAAAACATAATAGAAAGGCCCTGCAAAGATATAATTCCGTTCTTGGATAAATAATTAAATCAATAAACCTCTGGTAAAACTGCCAAAAGTAAATAGAGAGAGAGAGAGAGAAGGAACAAATAAGCTGCATTTTTTGAAGGACATCACTATAGATCTTGGAGTCAATAAAGAGATAGTAAAATGATATTATAATTAAGCTTATGTGAAGAAAAATTAAAACTATAGATAAGTGGGACAACTTAATATATTAACTTAAGAAAAAAATCTGATAGTATAATAACTACAAAAGAATGTGCCTTCATTAGTGAATTCTACTAACATTCTAGATCAAAGCAGTTCCAATTTTATATACTCTTCAGAAAAATAGAAAAAAGGTGACTTTTAAGATTATTTCTGAGACTAGAAAAACCATAGCACCCAAACTCTACAAAGACATCACAAGAAAATAAAATTGCAAGTCTGTATTGTCATGAAAATGATACAAAAATTCCAAATAAAATATTAGTAACCAAATCTAGCAAAATATAACAAAGCTAACATATATGACAACTGGACTCATTCCAAAAGTAGAATGTGGGCTTAAAATTAGAAAACCATGTAATCATTATATTAAAGGATTATAAGAGAAGAACAATACATTATCCACTTAATAAATACAGGAAAAGTGTCTAATAAAATTATTCAATCACCAGACATGATGAAAGATTTTTGCAAACGTAAACTTTAACCTCTAGATTTATGAACAAAAATCTTTAAGAAACAGTATAGCTAATGGTGAAATTTTGAAGGTGTTCCACTTGAAATAAAGGAGTTAAAAAAGGCCAGTATCACACTTTTAATCCACAATGTACTGAAATGCTAGCCAATGCAGTAAAGCCAGAAAAAAAATGAGATAAAATGTAGGAAGATTGATAATAAATAATAAAAACTGGCATTATTGACACAAATATATAGAATTAATTACTAGAATCAATCAGGAAGTTTAGTAGTTGTGGATACAAAAATCAGTATTATTTCCACATAAGAGCAACAAATGAAAAATTAAACAATTTAAGTTGTTCTTTATAATAGCCTTAAAAGATGAGGCTTCTGGGGAAAAAGCTCATAAAGGATATAAATCTTTATGGAGACAATAATAGTATAAAAAAATCAAAGAAAACCTAATAAAATATAGAAATATATCATGATTAATTGTTTGGAAAATGAATATCATAAACTGATCAATTTCTCTCAAATTGACCTATAAAGACTCAGTCGGGTGCCAAAGTCCCAAAGGAATGTTCGTAGAACTTGGCAAAGCCATTCTAAAATGTATATGGGAGGGGAAGGGAGGCAGGATAAGAAGGGGATAGGAAGGGCAGCAGAATACAACAGACACTTGTTTGGCAGTATATATAAACATGGCTGTATAATCAACGTGATTCTGCAATCTGTACACGGGGGAATAATAAGAATTCATACCCCATTTGAAACAAATGTATGATATATGATGTGTCAAGATCAATGTAATGTTTTGAGCAACCAATAAATTTCTTTAAAAAATGTATATGGGAATGAAAATGGCCAAGAATACTCAAGGTACTTGATTACAAATAATAATAATAGTAATAATAATAGAGTTTGATAAACCACATATCAAAATTTGTCATGAAGCTATTCTATTGAAAGTTGTGGTATTTTTTCTAAAGTAGACAATTTAGCAAATTTTATGAGAATAGAGAAAAAGATGCCCATGCATAGGAAAATATGATTTTTTTCAGAGGTAGCATTACAGAAGAATGAGGAAATTGTTTTCTTTTCCAGTTGTCGTGTATGTTAGCTTTGTTATATTTTGCTATATTTGGTTGCTAATATTTTATTTGGAATGTTTGTATCAATTTTCATGACAATACAGACTTGCAATTTTATTTTCTTGTGATGTCTTTGTAGAGTTTGGGTGCTATGGTTTTTCTAGTCTCAGAAATAACCTTAAAAGTCACCTTTTCTATTTTTCCGAAGAGTATATAAAATTGGAACTGCTTTGATCTAGAATGTTAGTAGAATTCACTAATGAAGGCACATTCTTTTGTAGTTATTATACTACCAGATTTTTTTCTTAAGCTAATATAGTAAGTTGTCCCATTTATCTAAAGTTTCAATTTTTCTTCACATAAGCTTAATTATAATATCTTATATGTAAATACATGGTGCTAAGAAAATTGGGTGTTTTTATGGAAAAAATTCAAATGAAAGTCTATTGAATCATATATAAAACTGGTTCCAGGTAGATTATAAATCTCAATACAAAAGACAAAACAACTTTGAAGAAATAATATAAGACAATAGTATAAAAAATATCACAACAGAGGGACTGGGGTGGTGGCTCTGGGGTAGAGCGCTCACCTAGCATGTGTGGGCCGTTGTGTTTGATCCTCAGAAAAAATAAAATAAAGGTATTGTGTCCAACTACAACTAAAACAAAATATTTTTTAAAAAAAGATCACAGGGGAGGAAAAGATCTCCTAAAACATAAAGCCACTAATCAAAAAGGAAATATTGATAAATTTGATTACTTCAAATTAGAAACTTTTTTATCAGGACACCATTTAAAAAACGAAAAAGATAGACTATAGAATGAGAGTGATATTTGCATGTATTTTTTGACCAAGATCTACTATATATAATACATAAATACTCATGTGAATCAGTAGGAAAGAGATAGAAGACATTAAAAAAATGGGCAAGATCTTACTTTAGAAGAGAGCTTATCTAAATGGCAAAAAGCATGTAGAAAGTTGTTTAATCTCATTTTTAAAAATCAGGGAAATGTAAGTAATCTGCAATGTGATAGAAGTATGCACCCAGCAGATTGGGTGCATAAGATTAAAAACTTGGACAATATCAAGAATTGATGAGAATGTGCACATTGGAAAGTATCACCTTGTGCTGGTGGGAAAATAACTAGTATAACCATTCTGGATTATTTTGTAACATTAACTTGTAAAATTAAGGATGCATACTCCTTGAGACCTTGAAATTCCATTTTGAATGTACACCCAATGGGAGTGTATAATTATGCATATCATAATATATGTGACAGAATATTCATAATAGTGTTGATTATTAGAGCCCTAGTTTAGATGAAAACCAGATGCCCATCAACACTAGAGTGAATTAATAAATTATGGTAAATTTAATACAATGCGATACTTTACAAAAACCACAAAATTAAAAAAACCACAGCTGCTTGCAACAACGTGAAAAATATCTCTGAAATAATGTAAGGGTAAAGGAGAAAGACACCAAGAAATGTCATGCAATTCCATTTATATAAAAACCAACACTAGCTAAAATTATACTGTTGTGTTTGGCAACGTACACATAAGTCATAAAACTCAAAAGCAAAGCCATAAAATGACTTTTTCTAGAAGTCCAGATAGGAGCACCTCTGTGGGAAGACAGAGATCAGCATTTGGGAGGAGACATACAATAGTGGGGCTGGCAGGGTTCTATTTCTTGCTCTCAGTGGTAGGCTCAGGGTGTTCACTTTATTCTGGAAGGAGTGCAGAGAAGAGAGCCAGACTGAAACAGGGAGGTGATCGATTGGGTCTCAGTTACATGCAAAAAAACAGCAGAGACAGCTGAAAGATCCTTTTCTGCATTCAGAGCCATCATCTATCATTAGCATCCAATGATAGCAGAACACTGATGCCAACATTTTTCAAAGTCTGCAGAAACAACTTGGCTCCTCCACAGAGCCCTGGGAGTCAGTTCAGCAGAAATCAATACCCATCTTCTGTTTTCTTCTTGCCTGCCGATGTGTCCTTTAACTTTTGCTCCTGGCCTTCCATTCCATATCCATTCAAAGAATCTCTTCTCCTCTCCCACTTCTTTTGTCCCTTTCCACGCCCAGGGTGGACCAGATGTATAGAACAGCTGCCAAGGTGTGCCCCAGAACAGAGCTGTATACGACATCCTTAAGGAGAGGGTTTTCCATATAAACAGGGAACTGGGGATAGCACAGGCCTAATCCTAACTAATCACCAACCATAGGTTCTTTGAGCCTGCAGTAGGGAATTGGGAGAAATATTTGGAATAAATGGCACAACTCACACATCGTCATAACTACCTGACACACTTTAATTGAGGCTGATTAAAGGGTTACAAACATGGCTTCATCATGAATCACCCAAGGAGTTAAAAAAAAGAAGAAAGTACAGATTTCTAGATCTTCAACTGCAAAGATTCTGATTCATTGGTTTGAGAATAGAGAATGGAAATCTATATTTAGAGCAATCAAACTAGGTGACTGACATTGACTGACATACAAGTGGCCCTGGTGCATCTCTTCAATGGGATGCCACCAACCAAAAGCTCTTCAGGTTGTTTGAGCTCAAATTACTCATGGCAGGTTTGCTTACATCCATCCAGTCCCATGGGTCCATCCTGACAGATGTGTTTTCCTAAGAGTCTAACTCCATTAGCTTTGTAACTATCCGAGTGTCTGTTGGTAAACTCAAGACAGCTCTCTCATTTGTTTTCTTTATGCTCCAGATTAAATGTATTTTGTCACAAAGATAGACCTTAGTCCAAAACAGTTCTGCATGCGTGGAGCTACCCAAAACAGAGCCAAGTTAGGACATATGACCGTGTGCTTTATGTGATGTCTTGGAACAAGGAAAGATACCTCTGAAGGGGTATTTTGAGAGAGAGAAGATAACATGCCAATATAACACTGTATTAAAGCCCTCTGAAGGGGGCATCCTCAAAACTTTGGCCATGAAAAGAGCAAACAAGCCTTCTATGCTTGTTTCTATGGATTAGATCCACTGATATTTGTTGTACTAACATTAAAACAAAACTATTTTTATGAATCATTTATAACTAATTAAAAACTCATATATTAACATAAATCTGTCTTATATGAAAAGTAACTGCATTTTCCAAAATAAAATATTTAGTGACATTGTTTTAACTTTTGGCAAATTTCTTAAAGCTTGGCTTCATAAAAGACAGCTGGATTTTCCTATCTTCTGCATTTAATCTGTTGCAACATGTTATTTTGATGGAAATACATAAAAAAAATGAGGTCTCACAAAAATACATAGTTAGCAGGGGGAAAAGAGTCTCTTAATCTGCTTCTGTACTTACTCTTTTGTGCTATCACATCCCATCCAAGGTCTGGGGAATTCCACTCCACTCGTGAGAGAATGAAAATGGAAAAGGCAACTAACATCTTAGTGCTATGAAAATAGCTTTGTCTTCACAGATCCCTGGAAAGGTTCTCAAAGACTTGGCCTCCTCCTGGTGGTTCTGGACCACACTTTAATAATTTTTTTTTTTTTTAAGAAAAGCAATGAGCCCGTTTGTTTTCCTGTATTCAGCCATTGCTGTAATACTGTGGTCTCAGGGCAAAGCCAAGGTAGATGAGGTGGGCAAGATAAGGATCCTTTATATCCATTTGCAAATCTGGGTGAGGCACTAACTTCAGCCAAAGCTGACTGAGACTTTCCTCAGACAACAATCACCTCGGTAAAATCATGCTGTAGCCCACAGGTCCTGCTCACACTAGCAGTTCCAGTATGGTCTAGGGCTGGAAATCAAAGGTTGCTTGGATTGAGGAAGAAAATGGTCAATATTCACCTCCAGATCTGTGGTGTTTGATAGGGTCCTGAAGGGGGCAACAAAGAACTGTCCTCATTTGTATCAGTGTGGGCCTGTGGGCCTCCCCAGACCTCCAGACTTCACCATCACTTTCTGTCCCCATCATTTGCTGCAGGTACACTAGCCTCCTTGCTGTGTTTCAAATATGCTCAGCACAAACACACATGAGGCCTTAGCAGATTTCTTCCTTCCCTGAGAATATATTTCCTCCATGTATCCTCTCCAACTTCCTTGTTTTCTTCAAACTTTTGCCCAAATGGCACATTTTAAAGTGAGGCCACTGGACTACATTGTTTAATACTGCAAATGCCAGCCCAGCAATCCTGATCCCACAGACCATTTGGGCTCTTTTTGTTTGTCTATTGGTTTTTGATTGATTGTTGGTTTTTTTTTTTTTTGCAGTAGCATTTATCACCTTTTATCATACACCAAAATTTACTTACTGGTTGTGTGTATTATTTATTGCCTTTCTCCCATGAGACAGGAACTTTTGTCTTTTCTGTTCACTGCTTATATCCTCAAGATCTAGAACTGTGCCCAGAATGGAATAGGTGCCATAAATGTTAGTTTAATGAATGCACAGGTAAGATTTACACATGGAGGGATAGAAGACTCATCAACTTCTGACAAACAGCCTGTTCCCAAGGGAAGGAGGAGCCAAAGCTGAGCATGCCCAATTTATTCCCCCCAAATTCAGGACACAAGTTTAAGCCATTCCTCCTCCCATAGCTCCATAAGGAAAGGAAACTTCAAGAATAAAAAGAAAAGCTGGGTTTGGTGGTGCACCCCTATAATCCCAGCCACTCAGGAGGCTGCAGCAGGAGGATTGCAAGTTTGAAGCCAGCCTCAGCAACAGCGAGGTGCTAAGCAACTCAGTGAGACCCTGTCTCTAAATAAAATACAAAATAGGGCTGGGGATGTGGCTCAGTGGTCGAGTGCCCCTGAGTTTAATCCCTGGTACCCCCCCCCCAAAAAAAAAAGAATGGAAAGAACCTACCATCAACATTCCCCCACTTTTTGCTCTCCATTCTTAAGGCTGGGGTCAGCCAGGGGTGTGGCGATTCTCAGAGAAGATCCAGAGTTCTGTCAAGACCATTCTGCTTCCCCTTCATCAGGGACTCCCAAGAGCCAACCAATGCACTTGTGCTGTGCTTTTGCCTGAAGTTATTAATCTGTATGTCCATCTCCTTTTCATTCTTACAGCCCTCTACCAACTACGCAACCAATTGCTAGTACTGTGTCCCCTCCATCTGAAATGCCTTCTGTGACTTCTCTTTTCCTGACTGGATACAGCTCCTTTGGGGATTTTTCTGGAACCATGAATAAAGAAGTTAGAATTTATGCCCAGAGAACTTTTATGTGGGTCAGAAATTTTGATTAATTAAATCCATTACAAGCCTAGAAATCTATTCCCCATTCCATTTCTCTTTTCTAATTATGTCCTTGTACACTAGCTAGTACAGTAGGGTGACCATATATCCCAATTCACCCCAAACAGTCCAGATTTTTTACCTGGTGTGCCAGCATAATTATTAATACATCCACCTTTCTCTCTCAAACTGTTCTAGTCTGGGTGATAAATTATACGGTTACTTTAAATATAGATCATTATATGTTCTACAGTGAAATTCAATGGCAATATTAAGATGCTTCAGTAATAAAATGCCAATTATAAAATGTCCCAAATTTGAATATAAGCCCCTTCTCATCATGAATTTTCTTGGAAAAAAAATTAAAGTTCAATGATGAAATTCAATGATTAAGTTAAAGTACAAAGATATTAAAGCCCAATATCATATTCTCTTTCCCTTGTGATTTAAAGTTCAAAGAAAATTAAAGCCCAAAATTCATCCCTATTTCTTATTCAACTCACTGTTGCTTTTTATGTCCCAATATTCAAGACATACACCAAATGTTGGAATTAAGGGGTCTAAACATAGGCTCTTGCTTCCCTATGAGAGTCTTAAACATATTACAAAATAAAACAAAGTATGGCAGAGGGGAGATTAGAACAACACTTGTGTTACTAACAAATGCCACTTGTGCATGCAGGCATGAAAGCCTACTTATAATAGACCCTTAGTCTGGTCTGGTTAGTACATACAGCTTCTATTCACCAGTATCTGTATTCCACCCCTCATCTGAGCACAACTATACTATATATCTCTCAGCCTCTCTTGTAATCCTGTGATTGGCCTATGTGTTAAGTTATGTGTCTGACATAACCATTATGATCTTGTGATTGGGTTTTAGCAAATGGAATATGGAAAAAGTCACGTGTACCCTCAAGCATGGGCCATAAAAATCTTCCCATGAGTGTTTTTTTCAATCTGTAAGCTGAATGGAGAGGAGTCTATTCCTTAAAAAAGGACAAAATCACAATATGGAAGAACCCTGTATCTCCAAAATATGTAAAAGAACCTATCTCTACCATCAACCCACATTGAACAGTAACATGAGTGAGAAATAAAGATTTGTTTTTGTTAAGCGGCTAGATGGGAGTCATTTGTGGCAGGAAGTCTTAGCCTGTTTTTTGTTTGTTTTGTTTTATGTATGTATGGTTGTTTGTGTTTTTTTGTTTGTTCTGTTTTGTTTTTGCAGTACTGAAGATTACTCAGAGCCTTACACATGCAAGGCAAGCAATCTAGCTAAACCCCTAGCCCTGTTTTCTATTACTGTAACAAAATACCTTAGACCAAGTGCTTTCTAAAGAAAAGAGGCTTACTTAGTTTACAGTTTTGGAGGTCCAAGAACATTGTGCAATATCTGCTTTTAGTGAGGGAGGGCCTCATGGAGGATGTCATCCGTCACATGGTGGGAGCAACTATGAGACAGAAAGGTCACAAGGCACGGGTAGAAGCAAGAGAGGGAGCTGTGGAAGTCAAACTTACTTTATAACATCTGGGTCTCGTGGTAACCAATCCAGTCCCATGAGGGTGAAAACTTACTCCTGATAAAGAAGGCCTTAATCAATCTTAAAATCCCAGTCACTTATCTGAAAAGTCCAACCACCTCAATACCATTACACTGAGACCCAGCTTCCAGCACATGAATTTTTGACAAACCATACCCGAACAATAGCATAACTGTTAGCCTGTGCTACTTGATATACTCACTAAAACCTGAAAGCTCTGACCCAGGCCATGTTTTCCTGTGGCAGAGGGATTGCTGCCTAGGTGAGACAGAGAAACAGAGGAAGACATTTGCATGCTATGGATAGTCCACACCATGACAAAGAAGTTGGTTTTCAGTATTACAGTCCCACTTTAAAACAATCAGGTTAAGCACCATTCCCTCTGGTAGGAATGACAGAGCCTCTTCCTAAAGGCAAAAATCATCGGCGCCATGTGAAAGGAAACAGCTCCCCACCAAAAATGTGTCTTCTTTTTGTGTATCTCTTTTCCTGATCTTTAGAAATCTTTCCCTTTGCTCCCCACCTAGAATCTATTTGCTCCTTCCCAAGACATAATCTCTCCTAGCTTCCTTAGCAGCTGAAAAGCAGAGGGAGCTACCTTTGTTCCCTCAGATCAGCCCATGAAAGCCAACCGCCCAGTCTCTTTGGGCAAGGGTGAATGACTGTTACTCACTTGAATCAAAGTGTGGAATATGATATGTCAAGAACTATGTAATGTTTTGAACAACCAACAATAAAAATTTTTAAAAAATAAAAAAATAAAATAAATTTAAAAAAATAAAGGAGAACCCGCCCTCCTTGACCACTTTCCTCACATGGTCCACATTGCAGAATCCACAAAGGCTCATTTCAGCAGACAGAACAGGAAGTCCTTGGTGTGTTCTTAAAAAAAAAAAAAATGACACATCCTTACAATCACCAGGGAAGTTTATGCCCTTCCCTGAATCCAAATTCCAGAGTCATCTCCTATTCACCCATCTTCTTATCCTGCTTTTATCTGAAATGGAGAGAGAAAAGCTCAAATTACTACCAAAGCAAAAACAATGTCAGGGCAAACCCAATTCACTAGGCTTGCCATACCCCAGTTCCATATCAAGGGACACTGTGCTGCACAGTGTCCCTTAATCTTTCTTAGACCCACACTTGACCCCATGTAGCCTAGCATCTCCTGACCAAAATAAATTAGATAGAGGTGGACACCTTATCCATGGGTGTCCATTCATAGACTAGTGGACAAACTATGGCCAGGAGACTTAGTCCATGAATGGGAACAGAAACCTGAGTTCATGGTAGAGGATTTAAATGGAAGAGATCACAATGAAGCCTCTTAAGCCCATAAGACAGCAGGACCAATGAGTAAGCAGGGGAAGTCAGCTGACAGAGAAAGGACAATGGTGACATTACACAGAGGAAATGGCAATGATGAGAAGGAGCAGGAGGAGGTGTTGAGAGCCACAGCCGAAGGGGCCCCAGCAAACTTTCAGACTGCCAGCTGATGATTGGCTCACAGCGGCCCCAGCAACTTCTAGCTGATTGGCTCCTCTGCGGTGATGCTCATTGGGCTGTTTCCCCGCCCTTTCAGACTAGGGAGCTGCTCATTGGGGGACCTTTTTTGGCTCCACTCACGAGACCCAGCCAATCGGCCTCAAGAGCAGGAGGAGTAGAGGAGTTTGAGAGGCTTGTGGGAAGCCGGTGGTGGCAGTTGGGCTCTGAAGGTTTTTCCTGAGGAGCTGTTTTGTTTGGCGTGTGTGGTTCTAAAAATGAAGTTCGTTTCTTTTGACAAGTGGCTCCTGAATTGTGCCCAGCCAGACTGCGGCAAGGAGGGAAAGGGGGAGGGAGAGAGAAGAGAGGAGTAGAGAGAAAAAACATAGTTTGAAGGAACCCACCCTTGAAGGTATCTTGGGTCAAGACAATTGTTCCATTCTTTAAGTATCGATCGTTACCCCCTTTTTCTTCCACCTGACTTGAGAAGGTCGCTGTGCTTTGTCTCACAAAAACAACTCACTTCTTTAATTATACAATCAGACTGTGATGAGGGCTGCTTAAGAAACCGTGACCATTTGGGCTTCTTCCTCTTCCTGCCTAGAATACCAGATGCTTTGAGCTACAAACTTTGGAAAGAAAGTCTGAACAAATAATAGAGTGTTTTGCAAGGTTCCTACTTTGGAAGAAAGGAAAATAAGGTAGGTGATCCTTTTGATATCCTTTAGATTACTACTAGGTTTGAAGTTTACAGTAAAGGAAAATCTACCCATGACAAAACTCGTTCCAAATTGAAAAATGTTATGGGCCACATGAGGAAACAACAGGGGTTTCTTCAAGAACATCCTGCTGCTGGTGATAAATGAGTTTAACTTTCTCTTCTGCTGGGAAGGGGATAGCTCAAGCATGTCCTCAGTAACACCCTTCCAACCAGGAAAGAAATAGATTCCTTCCACTGTGGGATGTTGAGGTCTAGGAGAGACACTTCCAAGCAAAGATAAAAGAGGTTCTAAGTACAAGAGCCCATATACAAGCACTGCTGATCATCAAGACCAATGAATGCCTTCAAGAAAGGAGAAGATAATTGTAAAGACAACAGGCTTCATGAACCCAACCTCCAAGGCAATGTGAATGGGAGCGGGGACAGAAGAGGAGACTTATTTTCAAGCTAAGCTTTGGAGAGGATGTCAAAATGGCAGGTGGAAAGATTGGGAGATGTGGATCCCCACATGAGACAGAACATCCCAGCTGATGCTTCACAAAAACCTGGTACTTGCTGATTCTCCCTGAACCCATTGGTTGCTGTTTTAGGAAAGGGTTAGGGCTATTTGGAGGCAGGAAGCCAGAAGCTGGAGAGGATAGGCAATTGGCCAACTCAGCTCATCAGCCTAGACTGCAGGCCTGGGGGCAATGCTGGGGAGGCACCTCCAAGTCCCCAGGACCCATAAGGTCATAGCTGTGAAGTAGGGTCATCCTTCCTCCTGGAGATTTCTGGTATTGCTCCCAGGAAAAAGGATAATTGGGTTTTCTCTGGAAATGAGAAAAAGGACATTAACAGAACTATAGTTTATTCAACAATCTGTCTTAAGAAATTATAAAGCAAGTGGCTTCCCTTGATCAACAGTGTCCTTGTCCACAGTGTCCCCAGCTGAGTTTCAGAATAAATTCAAAAACAGTGTGGCATCCAATTAAGGAGTTCACCTGTGAAAAGGAAGCCCTTCAAACCCCACATAAAGAGCAGAATAATGACACATACCTACTTATCTCAAGTGGAGAAATCCCAGTCTGTTTTATTAAAAATATTCAATCTTTAAAATCAATAACATGGGGAGCTTTAAGTTGAATGATCTCTGCCTCCTCAAAACCAAAGAAGTTAATGAGGAAATCAAATGAGATGAGTCTAAGACCAACAGTTCAACTAATCAAACAGCCAAATAATCCAGCACACATAGTAGAACCGTGGAATGTTATTAATTAACCCCTGGTGACTTCTCTTTTTTCAAGAGCAAGGCATCAGCAGAAGAAAGGCAAGTTTAAGAAGCTCAGGGAAACCAGCCCTTTCAGCTCTAGCCAGAGAGAGAGTGGTACAGACCTGGAACCCCTGTTCCTTGTCTACTAGAAAGCAGTCCTGGGAGTGAGGGACCAGGGGCCAGCAGCCCCCAGAACACCAGGATGCTTCCTTAAGACATCTGGCCTATCACTCTCTATCCTGCAGGCTCACCTAAACAGCTCTGACCCAAATGGAGTTAAAATTGAAGTTGAGAACCCCAGCATCCCTGACCAATGAGGGTTGGGACCTCTCGGCAAAGTGGAATCCCCAAAGTTGAGGTGAGGAATGAGATCTGGGCATTCAGCTGCACTGGACTGAGCCCAGTAGTGTTCACACTTGCCCAGCAGAGAGCACAGAGGGAAAAATCTGCTCCATGCATGACAGAGAACTCACACTAATGGAAGAAGGGGCTGGATGTACAATCTTGGCCCAGTAGCAGACACTTGCTCCTCAGAGACAGGCAACTCTGGAAGTGTTTTGGTACTGGTCACTTGTGTCCCGCAGTACAGTTTTTATGGACTCTAGTTGAAACCCTGGGGCAGGAGAAGACAGGTTCCCTTCAAGTCTGTTAAGCAAGAGGAAAGTCTTGACCTTCACTATCAAAACATAATAAAGATGGAGAAAGAGGTGCTGTTGACTTGACAAAGACCTGGATGGGAGTGGCCCAGAACAGGAGTGGCTTCCTGTGCACAGGGGTGCCAGTGGGAAGGAGACCAGTCCTCCTCAGGAACTAGAAAGACACAGCACACACAGCTCACACTGGTTACTACTGAGGGTGAAGTTTTCAAAGAAATGACTCCCACAATCTCCTCCAGGGAATGAGGCACAACTTGCCATCCTCCAAGGCAGGGCAGTAACAAATAAGACTACTAATGGACCATAACCTCTAGAAAGCACTAGGGAGAAAGTATCCTGCATTACCAGGTGCAGAGAAAAATCAGTGAAGCCTGGATTAGACAATAAAACAATTCAAGTGAAACAACAAAATGATTCAAAGGGAGAAAACACAGGCCCAGTCATTGATAACACTTTAAAGTGATTATTCCAAAATGCAAATTTAATGACCTCAGATTCTGTTTCAAATCTTTGACAGTTCTCCAATCCCATGTGCCTTGCCTTAGCTCAGACATAATTAACTACTACTGGGATTATTGCAATAGACCCAACTGCCAGCCTCACCTCAAACCTCCCCACATTTTTGCTTTCAGAATAATCTGTATAAATAAAAATTCATCACAGCACTCCTCACATCTGGAAACATTCTTGGTTTCTGACACCCTGGAGGCTAAAGTCTAACGACTGTGTAGGTGTTATCACTCTTCACGTATTCATTCATTCAACAAATATTTATTGAGTGCCTATTCTGTGCCAGACTCCTGCTAAAGGTGCTGGCAATAAGACAATAAAGCAAGAACAAAGTTTGTGACTTGGAGTAGAACAAAATTATCACCCTTGTCTCTTCAGCCTCTTCTGTGCTCTGTAGTCTGGGGTACTGGTGCTGGCTTCTACCCGCTCATGAAGACCAACCATGACCATGTCTTCCCAACTCTACATCCAGTGACATTGCTTTGTAGCTTGAAACCCATCATGGTGATAATATTTACACCATGGAAATTGGCAGATTGGGCTTTTTATTTCTCTTCTTCGTGTGTGTGTGTGTGTGTGTGTGTGTGTGTTAGGAGTAGAGAACAGATCATTAAAGATTTACCAGCACACCCCTGCTTGCATTTCAACAAGACTGAATTATTCGGAATTCTTAAAATGTTTCAAAAAAACATGCTTCTGTGCCTTAGCCCTTGCCACTCTCTGTGAAAGGAATCTCTTCTCCCCAACTAATTGCTAAATACCAGTTTTCAAAATTTAGCTGAACTATTACCTTTGATACAAAAGAGTTTCAAACCCAAGAATAGAGATACCTCCTTCTCCCACGGTTCACTGCCTTCTGCATCCTGTACAGAACTGTGACATGTTCAATGCTTACCTAGTCCTGTGGTTATGTACCCATATTTCTCCAAGCATCTGGTATAGTGCCTGGCCCAATTCTTGGATCAGTCTAAAATAAATTCCTGCTGAATTAATTTGAAGTCAGGAAAGAAATTAAAGTATCTTATTTTAACAGCTGTTATTAGATTTCATTTTTGGAAGGAAATCAGTTGTAAGCTGAGATGAAGTTGGAATCCAAATTGTAGAGATGACCCTTGGGTGTTTAGATGTCAGAACATGTAACACTGAGACTGTATTTTCTATGCTGTAATTATTCTGTACCTACAAGACAACCACAACGTGGAAGCCTTATATGAATGGCTGAAGTGGTGGATGCAGAGGAAAATGACTGAGTCCCATGACTGAGTTAATGGGATACAGACTCAAAAGGACATAAAGAACATAACATTGGCAAGGTGATCCCTAAGCCAATCATCCAGCAGAATAAGGAGCCTCAAGCCAAAGGTGATAGCAAATAACAAGCCCAAGGAAATTTATGTAAATTCTGGAGAGGCTTTGGTTTTTCAGAATCTTTATAATGCACTGTTTCAGAACAAGCTAGTTCCAGGTTACAAAGTGTCATGAGACAGAAAAAGGTGACAGAAAGATCCAGGATTTGACAGAGTGTAATTTATTATAGACCTACTGACAGAAGTGTGGTCCCAGGTGGCAGCAAGTTAGGTGGGTCCCTGTGATTTAGGTCAAAAGATGAGAGTTAATAAAGTGATCAGGGCAAAAGTGACTTCATACAAAACCAGGATGTATTGGATTTATTTCAAACTAATATCTAACAGGCACATTCCTGGCACCAGGGTCTGGTTGTAAAGCTTCACATACCACTCTCATGGTTTTGTCTATTTACACTCTGCTGGGGAATTATGTGGAGGAAACCAAGGAGGGTTACTCAGGGGCAAGCATGGCAGTTACAACTCAAGATGGTTGCAGTCATGTCAAGCTGAATCCATATGAGGACTTTAAATCCATCTTATCATGATGTGAAAGGACAGGTTGGCCCAGTCTGACATCTTGATCAGAAACAAGTGGGTGATATGGATAGATGGTTAGATGGATGTATGTATAGATGGATGGATAGACAGATGGATCTTTGAAAGCAGAAGTTGTGAATAGCTCAGTGGAGGAGGTAGCAAATGAGATAGACGCCAAAAGACAACTAGAGTAGAGAGCAAGTGGTGCAGGCCAGGAAAAGCATTCACAGCCTCAGGAACAGCATAAGCAAGAGGCCCAAAGGCAGTGCTAAAGGAAGCTGCAGAAAAAAAACAGGTTCCTCATCTGACAACTTTCTTTCTCTGAGTACAGCAAAGGGGACCTGGGCCAAGTCCCTAACTGACCATTGATAGCTAAAGTTATAATAACTTGTGCCCACAAAGACCACCACGAGTTAGAGGTGGCAAGAGCTCTAGGGATCCATACTTCTTTTTATACAGGACACTGAAGCCCAAAGGAGTGAGTGAATTTCCCAAGAGATAGACAACCATGACTGAGCTCCTGGCTGCCTGGCCTAGCTCAGCACCACTGCAACTGCAGGATAGTACCAAATGTTTTAATCAAGGGGAGCTTCAGCACCCCGGACACGCCCAGAAGAGTGATATTGGGGAAGTTTAGTGCCTCCCTTGTTTCATATTTATTGTGGAAACAAAAAAAAAGCTTGCCAGGATCTTCTTATAAGAATTAAATCACTTAATACTTTAAAATACAGTGGTATCATATTTGAGCTCTGATCACCCTAAAATTCACCCTACCAGAAGACTGCTTTGAAGAGAGTAGAAGGACTTCTCGGTAGAGAGACTCGGGAATATGCTCTCTGGTTTAAAAAAAAAAAAAAAAAAAGAAGGGATGCTTGCAGGGAAGAGTCATTCATGTCCCTGGGTCTGGGTCTGACAGTTGGAATTAAGCAAGGGCCAGACTAGTCTAAAATAGTGATTCATGGGAACCTCAATTAAATTATGGAACAAATTTTCCCATTGTTTAAAACACTCTGAAAGTTAAAAGAGTTTGGTTTATAGTTAGTCTCCGGATGACACTTCCTAGAACCCCAGGAAAGGTAAGTGGGGAGAGAAGGAGCAGGAGAGAGGTGTTTGAGCAGAGCCAGACAGGAAATATTCCCGTATCAGCAACTCATCAGCGCCCCAGGTCTCCATATGGAATACCCAGTACAGGATGTGAGGAGGCCTCGTGGACTGCTTTCTGGTCTCACTGCTCCTCAGCTTCCATCTTCCTCTGTTTTCCTGGCTCCCACCACCTCTCCCTCTTTCAGCAATGAATGTGTTTGTCAAGGATCCTGCTCCTGGGAAATACTTCCTCTATCATTTCATTTATCTCACTTGACTCACTGTGCCGTAATTATCGGTTTAATTGCCGGCTTCCACTGCTGACAGTTACAGGGAGAACATTCTATCTTCATCCCTGAGGTGTCCTCATTCCTAAACAATAGTAGGCACTCCTTGCATATTTATTGGGTGAATGAATAGGTAAATGAACCAATACAACTCTGCTTGACAATCTGAGGCGCTAATCCCCACAAAGATGCAATTAAAGGTCAAAGTGACCACAGTGAGAAAGTCCTTGAGGCCTAGCTACTGAAAACATGGTCCCTGAACCAACAACTTTGGTCTCCTTAGAAGCTTGTTAGAAATGCAGAACCTCAGGCTGAATCAAACCCTGCGTTTTAACAAGATCCCCAGGTGATCCCCGCCACACAGTGAAGTTGGGGAAGCCCTTTTCTAAGGGATAATGTCTTACAGAGCATAGTGGCTTCCTGTGCCCTTCCTGCAAGAGCCCAATTCAGAAAATGAGAGAAGATGTGGCAAGTGCAGGCAGGTCTCTGAGAGGCTCGGATAAAGGGGCTTGGCCCTGAGGCTTCACCACTTATCTGCCTCACACCCCAAATTGGCCTGGAGATCCTCAAGAAAGGCAAGGAATCAAGCCCTTCTGCACACCCCAGCACTTACTGGGGCCTCCAGCTGCACCGAGTCATGCTCTTGGCAGCACCTGACTGCTATTGTTAGGGGAGAATAAGGACCAGCGGGGACAGTGGCACTGCCGATGATGTCTGAAAAAGGCAGGCTCCTATCTGCCTTGGGAAAGACAGGCCCAATTCTGTTTGGGAAAAAAAGTACAATGGCCCTTTATTACAGGATTTCAATGGCAAGAAGCAGCCAATGGACAGGAAATGATTAGGAGACAAAGGCAAGGCATCATGTGGATACCAAAGCCAGTTCCCACAGCCCCTGCCCCAGCCCACCACCTTCCTCAGAAATGCTGCCGGCTCCTGGGACATGCAGAGGACTCTTCATCTCTCCTCTAGGAAAAGGGGAAAACTATAGCAGGCTTGGGGTCTGAGAGGGCTGGTGTGGGAAGGGGAGGTAAAGGGGCAAAAAGTAAGGTGGGACAGAAGGTTACAGTTAGGAACCACAAGCAGATCAGGGAAGGAATGCAGAAAGCAAGACACATCAATGTTGTACTGTGACTATGATGGAAGTAGAGAATGAAGATGGCAGAGAGGTACCATTTCCACATCCCTTGGGACAGTATTACCTGAAACCCAAATTTATCTTATCACATTTATTTGCTGTGTGGGCATTTTTCTTATTATTTCTGGGTCTCTATCTCCTGGTCCACAAAAGGCAGGTCCTAATGTTGCCTCATGAAGTAACAATTAATGAAGTAAAGCATATCAAAGAACTTTGCACAGCAGTTGGCACATAAATTGTGAATTCTAATTCAGGAAAAAAGTAGAAGTTTCTTTCTGTTGTCCATCAACTAGCATGATACAACCCCAGAGCTATCCATGCGAACACAGAGAGAGGCTGAAAGTGTGATTCCTCTCAAGACATCTGTTTTAAGTGGGGACTCCAAAAGAGTCAATGGCTTCTAATCCAAAAGAAAGATTGTTGAATGGTGGAAATGATATTGAGAGGGCTAGGAAGGATCAGCTACTGATATCTGCAATCATAGCCTCTGCCCGTCCACATCCTTGCACAAAATCTGAGATTACCAAACATAGTTTGATTCCAGCATTCATCAAGTTGAAGAATACTAGGCCGGGAAGGCAGAGGGCTCAATTGTAGTGCCTATTTTCTGCCAGTGGTGGTAGAAGGAAAGGGGTGACAAGAATCAATGGGAAATCAAGCCTGGAAGAGTCAGCAGTGCTGGCAATGCTCAGGGCCAATAACACCCCAGCCACCCAGGCTGGGCCAGCCCCCAGCTCTGGTCAGTAGGCACCAACACCCACCATCTAGGAGCTGTGAAGTAAGAAGAGGACTCTTCTTACTAAGTTGGATTCAGGATGCCACTAAAATGAGTCATTCTGATGCCCAAAAGGATCTGAGTCCTTGTATGGAACTTGAAGCCACTAAGCACCCATAAGCCACAGTCCTCATAGGGTGGGGCAGGAAGGTGATGTTGGGCAGGCTATAGGGCTTAGATGCATAGAGTGGGGACTACTGGAAGGGATGGGTGTAGCTAGCAAGAGTGCAAAGACAAACTGGGTGTCCCTCTGAACCCTTGATCCAAACCTGACACACAGGGGTATGGCCACTCCCACATCCTTGAAGAAAGCCTTAAGAGGAGGCAAGGTAGGGCAAGGGCCTCTAGAGAGAACATGGCAGCCAGGCCCCCAGTGTTGGAGCGACTGTTCCTGCACCATTTGGAGGTAGAAGTAGAAGAGAGGTAAAGATCAGCAGAAAGACTGGACAGAATGCAGTGAGGGGCCAGGTGGCAGAGGCAGGACTCCTGATGAGGGCCAACCCACCAACCCAGTTATTGGCCAAAGGGCAGTCCTGGTGATAGGATAGGGCACAGATGGGAAGAAAATGTTGATTTGTTAGAATCACGATACTGAAATGGCCAAGGAATCATTAGACTACTGCAAAGCCTCCAGCAGTGGGGTTAGAGCTTACATTCCCAAAGGGCATGTGTGAGGCTTTAAGCAAGCTTCTCAACAGCTGGCTGGACACTGTCCACATTCAACTAGAGCAGCCAGTTCAACACCCAGAATAGGCAGGAGGGTTCAGTTGTTGGGAAAGAGTTGAAGAGGATAAAAGAAATCACAATATTACCCACCTCTCCAACATAAAGATATATGTGATGGCATTAGCAAAAAGAAAAGGAAAAAAAAAACTGACTGTAAGTCTTACAAGAAATTCCAAAATGTGATCAAACAGCCTTCTTTTTATGCTAATAGGAAATGTAGGACCTTGTCCATTTCAACAAGCCCCTCTTCTTTTCTAGGGTTCTCTTTTGCATGCCAACTCCAGGAGCTCGCTCAGTTATCTGCCTTCAAGAAGAGAGCCAGAAGGATGCTTGGCCAGCTGAGCCTTCCCAGGATCCTCTGAAATGACAGCTTTCACCAAGGGCTGCAGGTGGCCCTGTGCCTGGTGCCACTTCTCATTGCTTAAGATGGCACTGGGACACCAGCAGTTCCAAAAATGGGACGCAGCAGGACAAGCTATATCTGAATCACCAGGGAGGCCTGTAAAAATGCAAACTTCTAAACCTAGAAACTCTGGTGCAGCAACATGCAGGGGAAAGCTTAGAAATTTCCAAAACTGTTTAAACTCCTCAGGCGATTATGAAACACAGCCAAACTTGGAAAGTCCTGATTTATACAATAAGACGAGGCAACAACTAAAAATGATTAACAAAAAGTAGTTAAATGTCAATATCACAAAGAGTAGACACCTGAATTTATACATATACATACATATATATATATATATATATATATATATATATATATATGTATACACACACACACACACACACACACATTGTATTATATAATAAAAAATATATTTTGTAAGTGGTTAATACATATATATCTGGGTGATAAAGACAATAGGTTTTTCTTCTTTATTCTTTTATCAGCTTCCTAAGATGACCATGTATCCCTTTTGTGTTTGTATTGCTATTCTTTCAGAAATGCTGGGGAACAGATCATGACATTGCAACTATAGCTAAGATTTGGTGTGTGCATTTCCTGGAAACACAATGCCTCTCAGAGAGTCAGACTGTTCCTTGTGTTCTCCTGGAGAGGGTTTCCACATGTCCATGTCAATACACTCTCTTTATTCCAATTTGTGAATTGAATAGCTGGCTCTTTAAATGAAGCTTCATTTTACTGGATTAAATAAATATATTGACCTTTTTGAATGGGCATTAAGGAGGAAGTGAGGAATCTGGGTAAATCAGGATAGGGCTCCAGACATCAAGATATGGGAAGACTGAGTAGGGAAACTGAGGCAATAGCAATATGCAGGTGAGGAGGGGCAGCATGGCTATGGGGGAGCTCATGGGTTCCCCAAGAGTCTGAGGCCAGAACTCAGCCACACTGGGGCTGAGTGCTATTGTTCATTCGGGAACAGGAGGGACAGAGGATTTGGCTTGAGTCTAGCTTGAGTACTTCCTATTGATATATGAACTTGAGGAACCAGCTAAATGCAATTTTATCTCCAGCTTTTCATATACAAGTTGGGAAAAGCAAACCCCACCTCCAAGTTATGGTTGTGAAAGCTTGAAGACTATCTTAAAGGTATGGTATCTGGCACACAAGGGGCAACTATGCACACCCCTTGCCTGTCATCAAGATGGGCTCAAATAGTGAGTGTGTGTTGTTGAGAGCCACAGCCGAAGGGGCCCCAGCGAACTTCCAGCTGCCAGCAAACTTCCAGCTGCCAGCTGATGATTGGCTCACAGCGGCCCCAGCAACTTCTAGCTGCCAACTGATTGGCTCCTCTGCGGTGATGCTCATTGGGCTGTTTCCCTGCCCTTTCAGACCACGGAGCTGCTCATTGGGGGACTTTTTTGGCTCCACCCACATGACCCAGCCAATAGGCCTCAAGAGCAGGAGGAGTGGGGGAGGTGGAGAGGCTTGTGGGAAGCCGGTGGTGGCAGTTGGGGCTCTGAGGGTTTTTCCTGAGGAGCTGTTTTGTTTGGCGTGTGTGGTTCTAAAAATAAAGTTCGTTTCTTTTGACAAGTGGCTCCTGAATTGTGCCCAGCCAGACTGCGGCATTTGGTGGGCCGCATGGGGAACGACTGAGGGTAAGTGATAAGGTAAACTGTTTGCCCCTGAGGGCAGGGCAAGAGGATGGATAGCCATTTTAAGATTCCTCTTTTGTTTTGCTTAACTTTTGTTTTAAGTTGCCTGTCCCTGGAGATGTGTAAGATGGAAGAAAAACCGCTCACATCTGAGGAACAGATAGGGAGAAAGGACGGATGGACATTTCAGGAGGATAGAAAGGCTATTATAATGATTTTCTGTTGTTCCACTTTTGTTTCATTCTGGTTCAGTTTTGTTTGGCGTTATCTTCCTGGGTTGTATTATAGTTATAGTAGAAATATTCAAGTAAAAGAGAAGGCCTCTCAAGCTAGTCAGACAGAGGAAAAAAATTCAAGTAAAAGAGAAGGCCTCTCAAGCTAGTCAGACAGAGGAAGAAAGTTTAGAGCAGAAAAAGCCATCAGGGGGAAAGTTACAACAGGAGACTGCTACTTACACCTTTCTGTCACCAGAGGGTGTAAGTGTCCAACCAACAGCACCACCTCTACAGGAGACTGCTACTAACACCTTTCTATCACCAGAGGATGTAAGTGTCCAACTAACAAGGCCACCTCCATATGCTGGGAGGCCCCCAACCCCCGCAGTTGATAGTTGGGATCCTGAGACAAGATCTCAAATATTAACATGCCCTGTATTTGAGGCAGGAGGGCAGCGAGTTCACCATGCTTTAAATTTCAAAACAGTGAAGCAGCTAAAAGAGGCTGTAACAACCTATGGTCCTCAAGCACCCTTCACTGTAAGCATGGTCGAATCCATTAACAACTTGAACATGACGTCAGCAGATTGGGCTAATATGTGTAAAGCTGTGCTAAATGGAGGACAATACCTGTTATGGAAGGTTACCAATGAGGAATTTTGCAAGGAGACGGCTAGGCAAAATGCAGCAGCTGGTTATCCTCAGAGAAATCTAGATATGTTGTTAGGAAAGGGACCTTATGAGGATCAGCAGCAACAAATTTCATATACTCCTGGTGTATACACACAAATTGCTGTAGATGCAGTTAAGGCATGGAAGACTTTACAAGGACATGGAGGTTTACAAGGTCAATTATCTAAAGTAATACAAGGAGCTAATGAACCTTATGCTGAATTTGTAGATAGGCTTATTCAAACAGCTACCAGAGTTTTTGGGAATACAGAACAAGCAATGCCATTATTAAAACAACTGGCTTATGAGCAAGTGAATCATTGGTGCGGAGAAGTCATTAGACATGGAAACATGAAGATTTAAGCACATAAATTATGTAGAGACATTAATGAACAAGAGCAAGTCGTGGCAGCTGCAGTAAAACAGGCTTTAGATGCCAGGCCAAGAACATGCTACAATTGTAAACAAACAGGACATTTTAAAAGGAATTGCCCCATTGGAGGAGGGTTTAACAAAACTAGGTATCAAAGGAGTAGCATACCGGGTATTTGCCCACAATGCCGCAGAGGAGCCAATCAGTTGGCAGCTAGAAGTTGCTGGGGCCGCTGTGAGCCAATCATCAGCTGGCAGCTGGAAGTTTGCTGGCAGCTGGAAGTTTGCTGAGGCCCCTTCGGCTGTGGCTCTCAACATTCTTTATAGGACATATCAGGGCACATACAGGTGCCTGGAGCCCTTAGTTTGGGCAATGATTTAGCAGATAAAACTACACATGACATACATATTTTCTCTACACTAGAAGAAGCTACACATTTTCATAAAAAGTTCCATGTCAATGCTAATACTTTACAAAAGCATTTTAAAATAACTAAAGAACAAGCTAGACAAATAATAAAACAATGTCAAAATTGTGTGACCTTTTTACCACAAGTTAATCTTGGAGTCAATCCTAGAGGATTGATACCTAACCATATTTGGCAGATGGATGTCACACAGTTGCCAGAATTTGGAAAATTAAAATATTTGCATGTTACAGTTGATACTTCTTCTGGATTTTTGATGGGCTCCCTTCATGCCGGAGAAAAAACTAAAGATGTTATAGCTCATTGCTTACAAAATTTTGCCACTGTGGGCGTTCCAAAACAGTTAAAAACAGATAATGCCCCTGGTTATACTTCTACCTCTTTTAAACAATTTTGCTCAACATTTGGCATTACTCATAACAGGAATCCCATACAATCCACAGGGACAAGGCATAGTTGAAAGAGCTCATCAAACTATTAAAATGTACTTATTAAAGCAAAAAGAAGGAATTGGGAAGGGGTATATATTCCCCAAAGATAAACTTAAAATAACCCTTTTTACTCTAAACTTTTTAAATTTGGATTCATCAGGGCTTAGTGCTGCAGAAAGGCATATGTGTCCAAAAAATGTACATAAGCCCAAGGTACTTTGGAAGGATATTCTAACAGGACAATGGAAAGGTACTGACCCAGTAATTGTCTGTTGTCAGGTGTCTGTTTGTGTGTTTCCACAGGGAGAACAGCAGCCGATTTGGATTCCAGAGAGATTAACTAAGGTCCTGACCCAGTGATTGTCTGGAGTCGGGGGTCTGTTTATGTGTTTCCACAGGAAGAACAGCAGCCGATTTGGATTCCAGAAAGATTAACTAAAGCAATTTCTACAGACCAAAAAGAAGATGATTTGGCTCAAATCCATAACAACTGATATCCAAAACTCCAGTTTGGGTATTCTTACATCTGGCTGAACCAGGATGCTTTTTTCAATATCTATTTTATTATTGCCCTTTGCCATATCATGAAGTTCTATTTTGTTTTTTGAGCTCATACAGACCTAGGTTAATGTTTTGCTGATCAGTTCTATTTTTTTGACTATAGAGTTTTTAAACATTGCAATGGAGATTTCACCTATAAAAAGTTATAAGGCCTTTACTATTATGTTATGTGTTGTATGTATTATATTATGTGTGCACACTTGTGTTTTGTGTTATATGTTTGAATGTACGTATGTCCATATATCATATATGATGAGCGCTCATGAAAAAATGGATCCAAATATTTTGTTTTTCACGTGATTTAAATGGTTTAATTTAAATTGGGTAAACAGCTGTTGAGGATTGTTTTAATATATGAACAAAAAAGGAGGTTAACAGATCTGTTTATTTACTTTCACCTTTCCTTTTTATTATATTTAATAATTCTGTTGAAGATAAGGTACATTGTACAAGAAAATTGTTTTCTAAAAGAAAATTGTTTTCTTTTAGTACCTTCAGGAATGTTATAAACTTTTTCTTTAGAAAACTTGCCTGGACTATGTATCACTTGTATGCATTGTGAACTCACTTGTATGCATTGTGAACTATCTGTTGGTGTAGCGACTTGTGGTAGTGTTGGGGTATTTATGCTGATGGTGTCATCGGTGGTACAATTTTTCCAAAAGGAGCCATCTCACTGAACTGCTTGCAGAACTTGCCTGGACTATGAATCACTTGTATGCATTGTGAACTCACCTGTATGCATTGTGAACTATCTGTTGGTGCAGCGACTTGTGGTAGTGTTGGGGTATTTTTACTGATGATGTCATCGGTGGTACAATTTTTCCAAAAGGAGCCATCAATTGGCTTGGTGTATCTTCCTCCCTTCTGCTTGTCATGGTCGTTCAGCTAAAATTTGGGGGCCAACAGAGGTGAGGCAAAGAACCTCACCCCACCCCCCCGCTGATACAAAGACCTCTCCACAGGTGTGGCTGTATACTGGACTGGTAGTCAGTGACGGGTAAGATCCAATTGCAATGGTACCAACCTAAGACAGGAGGCTGATGCCTTGAGGTCAGCTCATCCGATAACGGGTAAGGACCATATGTACTATTGGACAACCTAAGGCAGGCACGGTCCCTAAGCCACATGCTTGTTGTTTAAACAGAGAGGGGGAGATGTTGAGAGCCACAGCCAAAGGGGCCCCAGCAAACTTCCAGCTGCCAGCTGATGATTGGCTCACAGCGGCCCCAGCAACTTCTAGCTGCCAACTGATTGGCTCCTCTGTGGTGATGCTCATTGGGCTGTTTCCCTGCCCTTTCAGACCACGGAGCTGCTCATTGGGGGACTTTTTTGGGTCCGCCCACGCGACCCAGCCAATCGGCCTCAAGAGCAGGAGGAGTGAGGGAGGTGGAGAGGCTTGTGGGAAGCCGGTGGTGGCAGTTGGGCTCTGAAGGTTTTCCTGAGGAGCTGTTTTGTTTGGCATGTATGGTTCTAAAAATAAAGTTTGTTTCTTTTGACAAGTGGCTCCTGAATTGTGCCCAGCCAGACTGTGGCAGTGTGTTTTAGTCAGCTTTCCATTACTGTAACAAATACCTGAGGTAAATAATTTGAAAGAAAAAAAATCCCTTAGTTTTGGAGGTTTCAGCCACGATCTGTTGGTTCCATGTTTTATGCCTGTAGAGAGGCAGCACTTTATGGCAGAAGCATATGGAGGAGCAGAATCACTCGCCTCATGGTCAGGGTGGGAAAATGAAGACAAGGAAGGAGATGGGATCCCATAGTCACCTCCAAAGGCATGCCCACAGTGACCAGACCTCCTCACATTAGGCCTTACCTCTTAAAGTTTCCTCCACCTTCCAATAGCACCAAGTTGGGGACAAAGACTTTAAAACATGGGCTTTGGGGGGACATTACAGATCCCATGTTTAGTAGTGTTAAATTGCAGGTGATTGTCACCACAGGCTCCTTCAGATAGTCTTGGAGGAGAAAGTCTGTTTGTACCATCCTGGGTTCTGTTCGGTTGTCCTGAAGCAGATCATGCACAGCACATGGAAATCTCTGTGAAGCTGAAAACATTTCGGAAACCCCACCTTGCATATGCCCCTGCTCCCCACCCTCACCACCCAGAAGACAAGGCATGACCCCAGTCTTCTCTTGTCTCTGGACCACAGATGACAGGCAAGGAGGCCTGCATGCAATAGAACTGTGCCCTAGTCCTCCCTTCCCCACTTACAAGCTGGGCTAAGGACCTCATGGTTCTATGCCTCTGTTTCTGTATAATATCTTCTTCGGGAGGCTGTTTTATGCCAGGTTGCTTGTGACTAAAACACTCAGGGGTCACTCCAGGGGAACTGGGCTAACTGGGCTGCATGAAATAACAGAAATACCTTTTCCTTTGGGGGTGCTGTGACAGCTCCTCTGACCTTAAGGGTCCGCAGAAAGAGAAAGAGAGCAAGCGCTGACCCCTTTTATTGAGGAAAAGCTATTCAAATGAGGCAAGGGGTCAGGTTTTCAGGGGCTGAGTCTAGCTTCATGATGTCTGCTGTCAGCAGGTTGACTGACATCTAGGAAGGCCACACCCAAGGGCAGAGTAAGAGAAGAGGACACACAAGGGGTGTTTCCATGGAACATTCTATCCCAAACAGGGCAAGGGGTAATTTTACAAAGGAACAGGTGAGCATAGCTCCACCCATGGGGATGTAGGAAGGCACACCCATGCACGAAGACAAAGTCACTTGAACCCTAGAAGAGCGGGGCACAATAGCAGCATGGCTGCTGCCTGATGCCACATTGCCCAGCAGGGGAGTTAACAGTCACCTGCGAGGTTGGTCTCCCACAGTTGCATCCTGGGAACAGAGTGCAAAGTAGACATTTAATAAAATCTTTTTCTTCTCTATCCTTTACTGGCAGAAGGGAAGTTCGTACATATTTGATTTTAGTGAAGTCTCCAGAGCATTAAATAATACATTTTGCACCTGTATCTAAAAGATAGAGATATTCTTTTCTGTGTAAGCATGAAATTCATGAACACTTACCTGTCCGACCCCTGGTCTTATAAGGGTTCCCAGGGCCCAAGGACACTGCCAATCAGCCTCTCTGAGTTTTCTCTCAGAAAAGGGGTGAGGGGTACTGATGTTATCATCACACAGACTGTCTCTCACTCCCACCCAAAAGACCTGGTCCTAGGGTCCCTGAGGCACTTTCAACTGTCAGAAATGTTTCTGGGATCCTCAAACTACAGAGTTCAAATGGTGTTATGGTTTAGATTGTCCCCTAAAAGTTCACATGTGAGACAAGCAAGAATGTTTAGAGGCAAAATGATTGGGTTATAAGAGATTTAACATAATAAGTGCACCAATCCCCTGATAAGACTTAACTTGGTGGTAACTGTGGGCAGGTAGAATGTGACTGGAGGAGGCGGGTCATTGGGGGCATGCTTTGGGGGAATATATTTTGTGAGCTGAACTTAGTCCCTCCCTGCTTTCTGAAGCCACTTCTTGAGTTTCTTTCCTCCACCACACTCTTCTACCATGGTGGTCTGCCTTACCTTGGGCCCCAAAGAATGGAGTTGTCTGTCTATAGACTGAAACCTCTGAAACCATGAGCCCCCAAATAAACTTTTCCTCCTCTAAGTGTTCTTGTCAAGTCTTTTAGTCACAGAAAAACAAACAAACAAACAAAAAACTAACCAAAACAAATGATTATGAGGTAAAAGGTTTAAGTTTTTAAATTTTACTTCATTGAATTTTCATGCTCTAAGGCCTTGGATCCCCATCTTATTCATACAGAAATAGATTGGAAGTGTATTTGGAGTTAGGAGCGTGAAAAACAAAAGGACAAAATAAAGAACTAATATGTGTTATACTCTTCCATAGAGCATGTAGTACCAACTTCAGTTCAAAGATGAGTATTTGGAGTCCCAGACACATGAAGTACTCTGATCCAGGCTGGAAGTTGACATGTCCCTTGGCTAGATTTTGATCCCATGTTGGCATTCTTTCCACTATATTCATTGATGTGGCCAATTGTGTCAACCCCTATATGATCCAGACACTGTCCAGATGAGCAAAGTAGAAGACATGGTCCCCTCCTCTTAGGGAACTTAAAGACGAGTGGGGGAAAATACATTAATGAATTAATTACCACAAAAAAAAAATGTAACTAGAGCTGCACCAAATATCTTGAGGGAGCACTTCTATGATACTGTGAGACTACCTCTAAAATCCTGTGGCAGGAGTTCCAGGATAGGTCCTATTTAACTAACTATGAGATCCCGGGCTGGTCACCAAAGATGTCTCCTTGCCCACAATAATCCTCAGAGGACACCATAGAGCTGAAGCTCTCCTTCATAAAGGGTTCTTGTTGACCCTTGACTGCCAACTTTCTCATCATCTATGTCAGTGGCCTTGATGGTCACACCAACCAGATTCCACCAATATCAGTTGATGTTGGTAGAGAGCAGCCAATAGTTATAGTTGTTGGGAACAGTTGGTAAAATCCCTGTGATGTGAATCTTACCTGTTCTGCCTGAAGCATATTTTCCACTACCCTGGAATAGGAGACAGGATGGGGAAGATTGGTAAAGAAGTGGGCTTTGTAGTCTGAAAGAACAGGATGCAGATCTGAGCCTGACACAGAACATTCAAACAGGCTACTCATCCACGCTAGGCTCAGTCTCCTGATATTTATTAGGAATAGTAACAGTACTTATTCAACCAATTTCTTATTATGAGGATTAAGTGCTTTACAGGAATGGGCTCTTCACCAGTGGCTATATCAGAAGGCATTTGCTGTGCCTCAGGCAGACTACCATTATTCTATGACCTGAGAGTTGGCTCAAAGCAAGGCTTCTGGGTGAAGGATTCAGCAGTGTCTATCCAACAGGGAGATGAAAGAACACCATGGAGCCCAGAGCACAGAGGAAGCAATATGGAAGGGTGTCATGAGTTCTAGAAATACAGGACATTGGCAACACCCAGGAGTCAGGTCAGGGGACAGGCTGAGTGATTCAGAGATGACTCCTTAGACTAAACATCTTTGGTCTGATCCCAAATGGGAATCTGGCTGACCTCATAGATACCTTAAGAAAGTGTAAATAATGTAACAGCACTTAGCAGAGGTTAAGACCTGAACAATGTTCTACCTCCTATTGGGTCTCACTAGCTCTTCTGTGTGTGCCCACTATGGAAATAGGCCCCTTCTCTCAACTGAAAACAGCCAACTTTAGACACAATCAGCCATAAAGGACAAGGTAAGACCCAATCTTTTCTACAGAAAATGGAGGTCATGGAACAAACACGGAACCATGAAGAGAGGCCATAATAAGGATTGAATGAAGACAGCCTTTGTGCTGAATGCATCATAAACTGTGGTATGGCTTCCATAGGCTCTACCACCACCAAGCCTCCTCCAGATGGAGTAGCAATGTATACCCACTCTAAAGAGTCAGGACTGAAAGGGAAGAGAAGGCATTTGCTTTTTCACTTCCCTGACAGAGAGCATTAATCCATTCATGAGGGTTGAGTTCCCATAACCCAATCACCTTCCCCTAGGCCCCACCTCTTAAAGGTTTCACTCTCTCAGCACCAACACTCCAGGCCAAGTTTCCAGGACACAAAATTTTGGAGGACACATTTGAACTACATCAAGGCCTTAGCATCCAGGAAGAGACACTCTGGAGAGTGTTGTGAAGGGTCTGGCTCTGCTGACACTGGAGCTGCTCTGCCAATGGTCCCAGACTGAGGACACAGACAGTGAAGGGGAGACCATGCTGGGCTAACAGTGAGATCTGGGTCCTCCAGGCCATCACCACACCACCAAATCAGCTGTCCCAAGGTTCACCTTCCCCAGAAGTTTCCATCACCTGAGACAGATAATCAAGTCCTTCTTCAAAAACCAGTTTGAGTTGAGGGTTCAGAAAATATATTTCTGAAGGCAAATACATTTGAACAGATATAGAAGAATACGTTGTATGTTTAGAATCAAGATTCATCTATAATCTCATGGAAGCAAAACTGACACTGTCTTCTGCCTAGATCAAAAATGCCATTTTAAGTAAAATTTTAATTCAACTATAACATACATACAAAATTATGCTCAAGTCCTTAGTACATAATTTGATGAATTACAACAAAGGGAGCACTCCTTTGCAACCACCACCCAGATAACTCTATGTTCCCCTGTTAAGTCACTATGCCACTCACATCCCTAAAGGAAACCACAGTCAAGGTCATCAAAAGAAGGAAAGTTTGAGAAACTGCCATAGCCAAGAGGATCCTAAGGAAACACAGTGACTGCGTTGATGTCCTGGGTCCACCATCACAAAATGCCATACAACAAAAGAAATGTATGGCCCCACAGTTGCAGGATTCTGAAATGAAGGGTTCGGCAGGACCAAGCTCCCTTAGAAGTCTCTAGGGGAAGATCCTTGCCTCTTCCAACTCTGGGAGCCCCAGACAGTCCTCAGCTTGGGGCATCCTTACCCAGGTCTCTTCCTTCCTTTTCCACACAGCCACCTCTCCATATGTCATCAGTTTTACATCTTCCATGGTGCTCTCCTATCTGTGTGTCTGTGTCTAGATTCCCCTCTTCTCATAAAGACACTAGTAATATTTAGATCCAAGGTCCTCCCTACTCCAGTATGACATTATTTTATCTAATTACATTCACAACTATCCTGTTCCCAAATAAGATCACATTCTGAGGTTTTAGGATTAGGATTTCAGCACACTTTGCAGGGGGCAGAGGGACACAATTCAACCCATTAGAACAACTAATACAAGGTGACAGCCTGGTGAAACCCTGGAACAGAAAAGGAATGTTGTATGTGAGTAATATGTAAGGAAGTATAAATAAAGCAAAAACTTTGGTCAACAATAGTGCATCAATATTGGTTCATTAACAAATATACCATACTGCAGCAGGATGTTCCTGGCAAGAGAAACTGGATATGGGGCATATGGAAATGCTCCATACTATCTTCACAACTTTTCCATAAATCAAAACTGTTCTAAAATGAAAAGGTTTTATTTTTTTATAGCACCTTAGAATGAGAGTTATAAGTGAGCAGAAAAGTCTCTACTCCTGATCTCAGTGTCTGGTTCAAGGTATATATTTAAGATAGATCATAGATAAACACAGAAATAGGTACATGTTATTATATCTTTATATATAGATATAGATATAGATAGATAGATAGATATTAAAATATTTTAATAGCTATCTCTTTATAAGTGTCCTTTATAGATTTATATATAGATAGAACACTGAAGAATGTCAGTCTATCTATGTGTAGGCTCTATTCAAGATGTTTTATCTCTAAGAATCCTCATAATAATTGTTATTCACACTTGCAGATGAGGAGCTTAGGACTCAGAGAGAAAAACAGCTTGCTCAAGAGTATCCCACTGTTAGGATCAAGTCAAAGCTTCTAACTCAAATCTGCCTGGCTCTCAAGCTTGGGTTTTTCTACCACACTCTAAGTCTTTACCACGTATGACACTGAGTTCTAGAAAGATGGAGTAACTTGCCCAGAGTCATTCAGGGAAACCCAGGCAATGAATTTTGATATTGAAACTTCAAATTCATGTATTTCAATAAAAAAATACTTATTAACATTTTATCTCTCAGCATGGTCAGGAAGAAGGAGGAAGGAAGGAAGGAAGGAAGGAAAGAGAGAGAAAAAAGAGAAAGAGGAGCAGGAAAAGAGCTCTTGAGAATTCGTGGAATCCATGGGTACTAAATTTACAGGGTAACATTTGTTCGTGGAATCAAGTCTTCAGTTGCTTCTGAAATTTTTTTTGCCTCCCATGTTGCCCTCACTCAGAATAATGACTAAAAGAGGAAAAAATATTAAAAAGGACTTCTCAAAATATGTCTTCTGTTTCATGTTCCCTGGCAGGAGCTGGGGCCCTGGGGGTTTCATGGCATGCTTAATGAGGGGACCTGACTGTAAGTACATAGACATATTTTCTGTCTTCTTTGTCTAGGAAAGTTCTGTTCTTCGGGCACAGTAAGGCTGCTAATCATTGGCCCCTGTCTCTGTGACTAACTTTACATTTGTGGCAGTTATTATGCTGAGGCTGAAATGCCACTTGTCTCCATTCTTTGTCCAAGGCTGGCATAAAGATGGTGCAGTGGCTTGAAAAATGGCCAAAGCTATGAGGTTCTAACCACTAGAACTTATAAATAGCATAAGGAAAAAGGATCTTTTTAGATGTGACTATATTAAGGATCTTGATATGGGGAGATTATCCTGCACTAGGAAGGTGGGCTCTAAATGCAATCCCTAGGGCCCTTACAGGAGAACACAGCAGATCACTCACAGAAAAGGTCGTGTGACCATACAGAGACTGGATGGAGTAGCCCTAAATCAAGAAATGCCAGCTGTCACCAGAAGCTGGAAGAACAAGGAACAAATATTCCCAAAATTTCTGGAGGGAGCTCAGTCTTGCTGACACCTTGATTTCCAACCAGGAATACTAATTTCAGATTTCTGGCCTCTAGGATAGAATACAGTTCTGCTGCTGTTTAAGCCACTAATACTGAGCCACTGATAATTTGTTATAGCAACCTGAAAAAAACTAATACAGATGGTAAAAAAGATGAATTTTGCTAATAAGTGAGCAAAACTCTTTAAAACAAACACAGTCTCCTGACTTAGAGCTATTTTTCACTACAGAGATTAGGGGTATTGGTGATGCTCACATGTCATCTGTGAAGAAAATGAAATCAAAATCTGTCAATGCTCAGGGTCTCCATCCAATTACTTAATTTGTCCCAGAGCAATTAACTGGTTCTTAATGATTAAGGATGAATAAGTCTCTAGACTTTCCATAGGATTTTGTTATACATATATACCTCCCACACATGCATGAACAAGTGAGCATACACACACACACACACACACACACACAATCAGGTCATAATTGCAAGAATACATTCAATGGAATAATTATTTTTTTAAAAAACTCAGGATCTAGGGAAAATAGGATTAAAAGAAGATTAAGGCCAAAGAAAAAAATTAATAAAAAGTACAGACCTTCCCCCAAGAGCCAACAGGCTATCTAAGAGCTAGCCTTCAAAATAGGCCCTCAAAAATAAAGGAAGCAAGAAAGAAGGAAGGGAGGGAGGAGCAAAGGAAGAGGGGAAGGGGGATGAGGGAAAAAAAGAAAGAGAGAGAAAGAAAGAAGAAGGGAAGGAGGAGAAAAAGGAAAGGAGAACTGACTCCAAACTACCCAGGAGCCATTGCAAAAGAGGAGCTGGATCAGTTATATAATTCTCATTATTTGCAAGGACAAAGCATACCATTTCCTTAGAGAAAAGCCACATATTTTCTTGCATTAATTTTAAATGTCAATTCTCATCCTTTACTTAGGAGACATGAGGACATGCAATAGATGACCTCAATAATATTTTTATAGTAGAGGAATAATGATTGTGTCTTGCAGTGACCTTTGTTTGATGGAAATCTCAGGCAAAACATTAAGGCCATTCTGAGATGCAGCATCTATGAGTGAATAGGGTGATGTGATGCGTGGGGAAGTGGACAAACTTCACATCCATTCTAAGGCCTCCCATGGACATTTCCCTCAACTAGACATTTTCTAAGATCCTCATATCAAGTCATCTAAATCTGTTCTCTCAGGCAAGGAAGGGTGCAGAGTACTGATATGATTCTTCTACTGAATGTAGAGCCAATCTTGCAACTGATAACAAACACTAATATACATTCATAGAAATGGAGCAACCTAAACAGGCAGGAAAAAACATCCAACCTACACAAGGTAAATCTGAAAGTGAAGCTGGAGTTTTCCCCATAAAACAAGGTACCTCTGTGAAGTAAGGTATCAGTACATTTGCATCAATACTGTAGTATGCTGGATAATGCAAGAATACCATTTCAGACTGTGAGATGGAGGAATTTGGAACCTAAAAAGACAGAGGAGCTTCTGCTCTGTGCTGTGATTTGGAATAATATGGTCAAACCCATAGACTGTAGGAGGGTATCTCTATTAGAGATGTCTCCTCCTGGTCCAAGCTGCAAAGACCTAACTCAACTTCACTTTAGCAATAATAGAGTTCATTGACTCAAAAAGATGCATTTGCTAATAAATGAACAAAATCAATAGATTTCATCAACTCAAATTCCTTGGTTTCCACAAGCCTATTAGGAACCAGGGGTTCCACTCATGGTATCAGGCCTCTCTCATCCTCTCCTTTCACCTCCTTCCCTCAGTATGTTGGCTTCACTCTCAGCTGGAGTATCTCTACCAGGCAGGCAAGATGACAACAGGCAAACCCAAATCTACAGCCTTGGCTTCTGATTGAAAAAGAAAAGGGCCTTCCTTCTCCCCGTGCACATGGAAGGCAACTCATGTAAGCATTTATTGGTCTTGCTTGGTTTGGTGTCCATCTCCATTCATTCAATTATTTATTCATCATATATATATTTAGTTTGTGTGGTTTATGGTTTTAGTACTAGAAAGACAGCAATGAGGTGGGTGGGAATCATTCTTAGAGCTGACCTTTTAGTAGAGGAAGACAGACTGTAAAGAATTTGAGAGTTAGCGTGTCATGTACAGATATATGTAACAAAGAAGAAAACAGTGTGGCAAGGGGACTCAGAGTAATTGTGAGGGGTGCTATTTTATATACAATGGTGGGAACAGCCTCCCCAATGAGGTAATTATTTGAGCAAAGACCTGGAGGAAATGAGAAAGTAAGCCCTGTGAATATCTGGGGGAAGATTAATCCACATTTAGAATACAGAAAATTCACCAGGCATGGTGGCACATGTCTGAACTCCTGATACAGGAGGATCAGGAGTTCAAAGCCAGCCTCAGCAAAGGCAAGGCACTAAGCAACTCAGTGATACCCTGTCTCTAAAGAAAATATAAAACTGAGCTGGGCTCAGTAGCTAAATTCCCTGAGTTCAATCCCTGGTTCCCCAAAAGAAAAACCCAGAAAATTCAGAGGACCAAAGATGTTCTTCGTGTTGAAGAAACAACAAGGAAGCCCATGCATCTAGAGAGGCAAGAACAAAGGAGAAAGGTATCTATCTATTATATACATCCTTGTGGACCATGATAAGGACTTTGGTCTTTGCTTCAAGTAAGACAGAAAGCCATGGAGGTCTGATAAGCAGAACAGTGACATGATATAACAATTCAGAAGGATCCATGTGCTGCTATGTAGAGATCAGGGTCTTCCAACTGAATCTGTAATTTGGTCTTATTGACTTGTTGCAACATGAAATGTGGGGTATTAGTAAAGGGTATTAGTAAGAGCTTACTGCAGGGTTTAAGGTTCTGTTCCATCATTAAAGGGTGAGGGTTAAGGGAGAAGGACTTTGGAGAAGAGGGCGCCTGGAAGCCAAGGACAGAGGTCTCAGGAGACACGAGCCCTGCTAGCACTTTGAGTTTGGACTTCTAGCCCCCACTGTAAGAAAAGGTATCTCGGCCTGGACAGAGGCCCACACCAGCACACTGTGCCCGTCACCCCGATAGAAGCCTGCCTCAAAGGCACATTGCACCCATGCTTCATCTCCCTATTCACCAAAGTATGGCTCTCTAGCCCAACATCAAGGTACCTATAGACTTGACGCTGTTGCTACCAGCAAAGTGGGACATGGCCAACAAAGTGAGACATCGCCACTTCTATCTAAGGACAACAATCAGAACCTGGCATAATGTCACCAAGTTCCCTATGGGCCTAGTTGCTCCAGAGGTATCTTTACCAGGGGTACTAACAGTCATCCTGTTGCAGAGGTAACAGGAAGCCTTGTATGTGGTTGTCTCTTATTTCTCCTGCTAACAGTCAACTTCTTTTGATTACCCTTTCACTAGTCATATAATTTAATACTGTATATTCTCACAGGCTTCCTTATAAACATCCCAGCCTTCCTCCTACCTCCCCCCTACCATTAGAAATTGTAAGCCATTATGCAAATCTATTGACTATATGATAGAAGATAACTGAACTCATCATTTCTGTTTACAGCAACAAATCTGTAACTGTCAAAATAAAAGCTAATTGATTTATGTTTCCATATTGATTACATTGCATATTGTAATATTGATGTCCCCTTTAAAGCTGAGGTATTGGTAACCTATAGGGACACTAAAGATAATAGGGTAGAAGCTGCAATAATTCAGATCTACACTACAAGAGAAGAAGACAAATAGACATCATGAAAAAACAAGGGAGGAAAATGCCCCGAACAAACCAAGATACCACAACAATAGAATACATAGATAGTGCAGTAGATGAAATTTCAAAGAAGGAGTTCAGAATGTACATAATTAAAATGATCTGTAAATTAAAGAATGACCTACATGAACAAATACAGGGAAAAATCAATCACTCCAACAAAGAGATAAGAGAGCAAAACAGGTAGCAAGAGATTACTTCAAGAAAGAGGGAGACTTGGAAAAAAATACAGAAATCCTTGAAATGAAAGAAAAAAATAAACAAAAACCTCAATAGAAAGCATCACCAACAAACTAGATCACTTGGAAGACAGACCCTCACACAATGAAGATAAAATATACAATCTTGAAAATGAAGTTGACCACACAGTGAGGATAGACAAATAGAACATCTAAGAATTATGGAGTAACATCAAAAAAAACAACAAACCTAAGATTTATTAGCATAGAGGAAGGTCCAGAGATTCAAACCAAAGGAATACACAATCTTTTCAATGAAAGTTTCCCAATTTGAATTGTAAAATCAAATACAAGAGACTTACAGGACATCAAATGTACAAAATTACAACAGATCTATACCAAGACACATTATAATAAATGCCTAGCATACAGAATAAGGATAGAATTTTAAAGGCTACAAGAGAGAGAGAGAAATCAGATTACATATAGGGGAAGACCAATTCAAATTTCAGCAGATTTTTTTTCAACCCATAACTGGTGATCCTGGAACAACATTATCAGGCTCTGAAAACAAATGATGCCAACCAAAAAATCTTATACCCAACAAAATTAAATTTCAGATTTGATGATGAAATAAAAACATTCCCTAATTTTAAAAAAGCTGAAAGAATAGCAAAAAGTCTGAACTACATAACATACTTGGAAAAATGTTACATGAGGAGAAAATAAAAATCTGCAAAGGGAGGAACTACACTAAAGGAAAGGCCAATCAAAGGAGAAACCAAGTCAAGTTAAATACTAAAAATATTACAAAATGACTGGGAAAACAAATCATGTCTCAATAATAACCCTGGATGTTAATAGCCTAAACTCGCCAATCAAAAGACATAGACTAGAAGATAGGATTTTTTTAAAAAGACCCAACAATATGCTGCCTTCAAGAGACTTATCTCATAGGAAAAGACATCCACAGCCTGAAAGTGAAAGGTTGGGAAGAAAAACATACCACTCATATGGTTTGCAGAAACAAGTAGGGGTTTCCATCCTCATATCAAATAAAGTAGACTTCAAGCCAAAGTTAATCTAAAGAGATAAAACAGGATATTTCATACTCCTTAAGGGAACCGTATATCAACAAGACATAAAAACTATAAATATATATGCCCCAAACAATGGAGCATCTACATTTATCAGAAAAACTCTTCTCGAGTTCAAGAGCCAAATGTACTACAACACAATAATTCTGGGTAACTTTACCACACTTCTTTCATCACTGGATAAATCTTCCAAATAACAGCTAAACAAAGAAACTATAGAACTCAATAATACAATCAATAACTTAGACTTAACTGACATATATAGAGTATATTATCCATCAATGAGTAAATACACTTTCTTCTCTGCAGCACATGGATCCTTCACTAAAATAAACCATATATTATGCTAAAAAGCAACTCTTAGCAAATACAAAATGTAAAGATACTACCCGGCATTCTATCAGATCATAATGGAATAAAATTAGAAATCAATGATAAAATAAAAAATAAAAGCTACTCTAACACTGAAGACTAAATAATATGCTATTGAAAGAAAAATGAGTTGCAAAAGACATCAGAGAAGTTTAAAAAATTCTTAGAGGTAAATGAGAACACTGATACAACATATTGAAATCTCTGGGACACTATGAAGGCAGTTCTAAGAGGAAAGTTCATTGCATGGAGTTCATTTCTTAAAAGAAGAAAAAGTTAACAAATAAATGACTTAACATTAAAGGAAAACAAATCTACACCAAAAGCAGTAGAAGACAGGACTATAATTAAAATCAGAGCTGAAATCAATGAAATTGAAAAAATTGACAAAAAAGTTGATTCTTTGAAAAAATAAATAAGATTGATAAACTCAGCCATGCTAATAAAGAGAAGGAGAGAGAAAACTCAAATTAACTAACATATGTGATCAAAAAGGAAATATTACAATGGGCACTACAGAAATAAAGATGATAATTAGAATATGAAAATTTGTACTCCAATAAAATAAAAAATATTGAAGGCATCAACAAATATCTAGAGTCATATGATTTGTTCAAACTGAAATTAGGATGATATATACAATTCAAGCAGATCAATTTGAAGCAATGAAATATAAGAAGCTATCAGAAGCCTACCAACTAAGAAAAGCCCAGGACCAGATAGATACACCGCTGAGTTCTACAAGGACTTTAAAGAAGAACTAATATCAAAACTCCTCAAATTATTTCATTAAATAGAAAAAAGAGGGAACACCTCCAAACTCATTCTATGAGACCAAAATAACCTTGATTCCAAAACCAGACAAAGACACATCAAAGAAAGAAAACTTAAGACCAGTGTCTCTAATGAACACAGATGCAAAAATTCTCAATAAAATTCTGGCAAATTGAATACAAAGACATATCACAAAATTGTGCACCATGATCAAGAGGGGTTCATCCCAGGGATGCAAGATTGGTTCAATATACGGAAATCTATAAATGTAATTCACCACATCGATAGGTTTAAAGATAAGAATCATATGATCATCTCAATAGATGCATAAAAAGCATTTGATAAAATACAGCACCCTTCATATTCAAAACACTAGAAAAACTAGGGATAACAGGAACATATCTCAAAATTGTAAAAGCTATCTATGCTAAGCCCCAGGACAACATCATTCTAAATGGAGAGAAATTGAAAGCATTTCCTCTAAAAACTGAAACAGGGCAGGGATACCCTCTTTCACCACTTTCTATTTAACATAATCCTTGAAACTCTAGTCAGTGCAATTAGATGAAAGAAATTAAAGGGATACAAATAGGAAAAGAAGAACTCAAACTATCACTGTTTGCTAATGACATGATTCTGTTATATAGAGGACCCAAAAAATTCCACCAGAAAACTTCTAGAACTAATAAATGAATTAAGCAAGGCAGCAGGATATAAAATCAACACATAAAAATCAAAAGCATTTCTGTATATCAGTGATAAATCCTCTGAAAGGGAAATGAGGAAAACTACCCCATTTACAATAGCCTCAAAAAAAATACTTGGGAATTAACTTAACAAAAGAGATGAAAGACTTCTACAATGGAAACTACAGCCCGCTAAAGAAAGAAATTTAAAAAGACCTTAGAAGATGGAAAGATCTCCTGTATTCTTGGATAGGCAGAATTAATATTGTCAAAACAAAGATACTACCAAAAGCACTATACAGATTTAATGCAATTCTGTTCAAAATCCAAATGTATTCCTAATAAAAATAGAAAAAGGAATCATGAAATTCATCTGGAAAAATAAGAGACCCAGAATAGCTAAAGCAATTCTTAGCAAGAAGAGTGAAGCAGGTGGCATCACTATACCAGACCTTAAACTATACAGAGCAATAGTAACAAAAACAGCATGGTATTGGCACCAAACTAGACCAGAAGACCAATGGTACAGAATAGAGGACACAGAGACAAACCCACATAATAACAGTTATCTCATATTAGACAAAGGCGCCAAAAATATGCATTGGAGAAAAGATAGCCTCTTTAACAAATGGTGCTGGGAAAACTGGAAATCCATATGCAACAAAATGAAGTTAAATTCCTATCTCTCATCATGCACAAAACTCAACTCAAAGTGGATCAAGGACCTAGGAAGGATCCTTCAGAGACACTGCACTTATTAGAAGAAAAAGTAGGCCCAAATCTCCATCATGTCAGATTAGGCCCTGACTTCCTTAATAAGACTCCTATAGTACAAGAATTAAAATCAAGAATCAATAAATGGGATGGATTCAAACTAAAAAAGCTTCTTCTCAGCAAAAGTAATAATCAGTGGGTGAATAGAGAGCCTACATTTTGGGAACAAATTTTTACCACATGCACATCAGATAGAGCACTAATCTCTAGGATATATAAAGAACTCCAAAATCTTTACACCAAAATAAATAAATAATCAGGGCTGGGGATGTGGTTCAAGAGGTAATGCACTCACCTGGCATGTGCGGGGCGCTGGGTTCAATCCTCAGCACCACATAAAAATAAAATAAAGATGTTGTGTCCACCGAAAACTGAAAAATAAATATTTTTAAAATCTCTCTCTCTCTCTCTCTCTCTCTCTCTCTCTCTCTCTCTCTCTCTCTCTCTCCTCTCTCTCTCTCCCTCTCTTTAAAATAAATAAATAAATAAATAAATAAATAAATAAATAACCCAATCAATAAATAGGCCAAGGAACTGAACAGACACTTCTCAGAAGAAATATATGAAAAAATGTCCATCATCTATAGCAAATAGAGAAATGCAAATCAGAACTACTCTAAGATTTCATCTCACTCCAATCAGAATAGCAGCTATTAAGAATATAAACAATAATAAGTGTAAGTGCGGATGTGGGGGAAAAGGCACACTCACTCATACATTGCTGGTGGGACTGAAAATTGGTGCAGCCAATATAGAAAGCAGTATGGAGAATCCTTGGAAAACTGGGAAAGGAACCACCATTTGACACAGCTATCCTACTCCTCAGTCTATACCCAAAGGACTGAAAAACAGCATACTACAGGGACACAGCCACACCAATGTTTATAGCAGCACAATTCACAGTAGCTAAACTGTGGAACCAAACTATAGATATATACATAGATAGATATACACATACATTCATACATACATACATACATAATGGAATATTATTCAGCATTAAAAGAGAATAAAATCATGGCATTTGCAGATAAATGGATGGAGCTGGAGAATATTATGCTAAGTGAAGTCAGCCAATTCCATAAAAACCAAATGCCAAATGTTTTTTCTGATAATGAGGATGCTGATACATAATGGGGATAGGGTGGGGGGCATGGGAGGAATGGAGGAAATTTAGATAGGGCAAAAGGGTGGGAGAAGGGAGGAGGGAAGGGGGATAGGAAAGACGGTGAAATGAGATGGACATCAATACCCTAAGTACATGTAAGAAGACATGAATGAAGTGACTCTACTTTGTGTACAACTAGAGACATGAAAAACTGTGTACTATATGTGTAATATGAATTGAAATGCATTTTGCTGTCATGTATAACAAATTAGAATTTAAAACAAGAAGCAGGGCTTTGCTCTGGATTGGAGGCTGTCAGGTTAATCAATGACCGAGCATCTTAATAACTTTTATCTTGAAGATGAGAACAGAGTAAGGCAAGAACTGTGATTAGTAAGAAGCAGCAGCCATTCATTTTAACCAGGCTAGGAGACTTTTGCATGCTGGACAATGTTCTTTTGTTTGTCTTGACCCATCAGTCACAGATTGTCTTTGTCTGATATGGAAGTCCATGAGTGAGTGCCAGGAAGATCCCAACTATATAGGGGTTGCTTTTCTCTTCCTTGGGGAACAAAAGAGGGTCAGGCCATCAGAGAGAAGGTTATTGGTACAATTGTTATCATGCCTTATCTTTGAGACTATAGCATTTCAAGAGGTTTGATATGGTAGGATTCCTGGCATATTTTGAAGGTAGAGGTGATAGAATGTTCTGTTTGTGTCAAATAAGGCTAGACGTTTAAGGTAATTTCAGAGGTTTATCCAAGTGATGAAATGGAATTGTCATTTACCAAAAAGTAGTAAATAATGGGAGGAGCATGTTGAGTATAGTACACAGAGAACTCAGTTTCAGACATGCTAATTGTAAGAGCCCCCTTAGACATCCAAGTGAAAATATTGGATAGGCAGTATTATCTATACTGAACTATGCATATAGTTCAGAGAGTGGCAGAGGCTAGAAACTATCTTCACAAGTTACTGGTAAATAGTTAATACTTGGTGCCATGAAACTGGATGGCATTACCTAGGAATTAAATGTAGAACAGAAAAATGAGAGTAGCCTGAGCCATGGAATGCTTCTTGCACAATGACTATGGGAGGAACATTCTGAGTGGCCAGCCTGGGACATCTCATACCTCGCAAGAAGATGGTGTAACATGATTGACAGCTCTCTTAAGCCACCATGGTGTGGGAAAGAGTTGATTTCCTATACCTATGAATTTTGAGTCAACAAACACCATTTGCCTACTTTAGCAATGAATGCGGAGCCCTCATTTTTTTTTTTAATCACTGAATTGTTTAATTAACAGATTTTTTTTCTTTTCATAATTGGCATATGTAATTCATGTTTATAAAAATTTTAGGAGTGTAATTGTGCCAGAAATACTTGTCCTCTTGTCTTCGAGATGGCAAGAGTCTTATTTCATATTAAATTTAGTTTCTTCTGCATAACCCTGTGAGAAGAAATGAGGAAAAAATTGCTGTTCCAAAGACTCACAGCTGAGCTTATTATAAATCAGATATTTCTTTTTTTTTTCTTTTTAATTTTTTATTGTTGGCTGTTCAAAACATTACATAGTTCTTGATATATCATATTTCACAATTTGATTCAAGTGGGTTATGAGCTCCCATTTTTACCCCATATACAGATTGCAGAATCACATCAGTTACACATCCATTGATTTACATATTGCCATACTAGTGTCTGTTGTATTCTGCTGCCTTTCCTATCCTCTACTATCACCCCTCCCCTCCCCTCCCCTCCCCTCTTCTCTCTCTGCCCCCTCTACTGACATTCGTTTGTCCCCCTTGTATTATTTTTCCCCTTCCCCTCACTTCCTCTTGTATGTACTTTTGTATAACTCTGAGGGTCTCCTTCCGTTTCCATGCTTTTTCCCTTCTCTCTCCCTTTCCCTCCCACCTCTCATCCCTGTTTAATGTTAATCTTCTTCTCATGCTCTTCGACCCTACTCTGTTCTTAGTTACTCTCCTTATATCAAAGAAGACATTTGGCATTTGTTTTTTAGGGATTGGCTAGCTTCACTTAGCATAATCTGCTCTAATGCCATCCATTTCCCTGTAAATTCTATGATTTTGTCATTTTTTAATGCAGAGTAATACTCCATTGTGTATAAATGCCACATTTTTTTTATCCATTCATCCATTGAAGGGCATCTAGGTTGGTTCCACAGTCTAGCTATTGTGAATTGTGCTGCTATGAACATCGATGTAGCAGTGTCCCTGTAGCATGCTCTTTTTAGGTCTTTAGGGAATAGACCGAGAAGGGGAATAGCTGGGTCAAATGGTGGCTCCATTCCCAGCTTTCCAAGGAATCTCCATACTGCTTTCCAAATTGGCTGCACCAATTTGCAGTCCCACCAGCAATGTACAAGTGTACCCTTTTCCCCACATCCTCGCCAGCACTTGTTGTTGTTTGACTTCATAATGGCTGCCAATCTAACTGGAGTGAGATGGTATCTTAGGGTGGTTTTGATTTGCATTTCTCTGACTGCTAGAGATGGTGAGCATTTTTTCATGTACTTGTTGATTGATTGTATGTCCTCCTCTGAGAAGTGTCTGTTCAGGTCCTTGGCCCATTTGTTGATTGGGTTGTTTGTTCTCTTATTGTCTAATTTTTTGAGTTCTTTGTATACTCTGGATATTAGGGCTCTATCTGAAGTGTGAGGAGTAAAGATTTGTTCCCAGGATGTAGGCTCTCTATTTACCTCTCTTATTGTATCTTTTGCTGAGAAAAAACTTTTTAGTTTGAGTAAGTCCCATTTGTTGATTCTAGTTATTAACTTTTGTGCTATGGGTGTCCTATTGAGGAATTTGGAGCCCGACCCCACCGTATGTAGATCGTAGCCAACTTTTTCTTCTATCAGACGGCGTGTCTCTGATTTGATATCAAGCTCCTTGATCCATTTTGAATTAACTTTTGTGCATGGCGAGAGAAAGGGATTCAGTTTCATTTTGTTGCATATGGATTTCCAGTTTTCCCAGCACCATTTGTTGAAGATGCTATCCTTCCTCCATTGCATGCTTTTAGACCCTTTATCAAATATAAGATAGTTGTAGTTTTGTGGATTGGTTTCTGTGTCCTCTATTCTGTACCATTGGTCCACCCGCCTGTTTTGGTACCAGTACCATGCTGTTTTTGTTACTATTGCTCTGTAATATAGTTTGAAGTCTGGTATCGCTATACCGCCTGATTCACATTTCCTGCTTAGCATTGTTTTTGCTATTCTGGGTCTTTTATTTTTCCATATGAATTTCATGATTGCTTTCTCTATTTCTACAAGAAATGCCGTTGGGATTTTGATTGGCATTGCATTAAACCTATAGAGAACTTTTGGTAATATCGCCATTTTGATGATGTTAGTTCTGCCTATCCATGAACAGGGTATATTTTTCCATCTTCTAAGATCTTCTTCTATTTCTCTCTTTAGGGTTCTGTAGTTTTCATTGTATAAGTCTTTCACCTCTTTTGTTAGGTTGTAAATCAGATATTTCTAACTACAGACCACTTCACAAATTCTCTTCTGGGGGAAAGAGAGCTACGTTGGGGGAGGTGGCAGTGTGGTGGGTCTGGTGACCTGACTTGTCCTCTCAATCTAGAAGCCAAATTGAAGTTCCCCCATTTGGGAAGCCTCTATTCTCATAGACACTGAGGAGATATAGTGGAGATGTTTTAAACATCCTGGGCTGGAGGAGATGAGTCACCATACTGTGACTACCAGTGAACACGGAAGACAAAGAGAACTCAAGCTTTGGTCTTCACTCATCATTTACTAACTAGGTAATGTTGGGCAAGTCACTTTACCTCTTGCTTTGATCTGAATGCTTGTGTCTCTCCAAAATTTATATGTTGAAACTTATGCAATGGTATTAAGAAATGAAGAGTCTTTGGGAGTTGATTTGGTCACAAGAGCAGAGCCCTCCTGGATTGGATTAGCACTCCTAGAAAAGAGACCCTGTAGGCCTGCCTCCTTTCCACCCTGTAAGGATTTAACAATAAGCCATCTATGAGGAACAGGCCTTCACGGAACAAATGAATCTGCCAGTACCTTGCTCTTGGACTTTCTGGCCTCCAAAATTGTGAAAAATAAATTCCTGTTCTTGTTAAGCCACTAGTTTATGGCATTTTTGTTATAACATCATGAACTGGCTAGGATAACTCTCCCAGCTTCTATTTCTTCACCTGTGCAACTAGGGACAATGCTTTCTTTTCACAAGGTGGTGGAAATCAAGAAAGCTATTGCTTGTTAGAGACTAACATAATGGTTGGCCCATAACAGCATCCAGTAAATGTTAGACTACTTCCTTTTCAAGTAGGCAACCTGCAGGGAGAATTCAATTCTGGAAATTTTTATTGACTGCTCATTATGAATTCTGCAACATTTGAGCACAGTACATTGATAAGTCTACTCGGGTCATAGCTGAGAGACATGGGCAATGAGCTTTAAAAAAGGAAGGCAAGGGAACTACTCACCCTGAGGGGATCAAGAGGCATTTGTTTGCTCCTAAGCGGGAGGGGGGGTAGGTTTCCAGATTCTCTTCTGGAGGAAAGAGAGCTACATTGGGGGAGGTGGCAGTATGGTGGGTCCAGTAACCTGACTTGTCCTCTCAGTCTAGAAGCCAAATGGCCCACACAATGCTCGTGAGATTGCATTTTCTTTGGAAATGCAGACCTAAGTTCCACAGGCTGGCTGGGTATCAAAGAGACTCCATTCATAGATTCAGAACAGAGATGACATCAGAGAAAAGATACTCCCAGGCTGAGGGTGGAAGTTTTAAAGTGAAGGACTTATGCAATTATCTGCTTCCCCCATGTATTTTGCCAAACATGCCTTGAGAACGGCTTGTAAAGGGATTTCCCTAGTCAAGGATCTGTGACATGAATGCTCAGATGTTTCAACCTAGTTTAACAATCAGACAGATTCTCCAAAGAACAATGATATTTATTTGGGAACAGCAGAGCATTGCAATGGGAATACGTGTGCCATAGTAAAACAGGATATATCAGGGAGGTCAGGGCAAAAAGAAGTTTTTAAAGGCACACAGGGAGAGATTTACCTGGTTGCAAAGTTCATTGGTCTTGCAGTTGGCATCAGCTCACTGGTAGTTGTACCTTGCTAGGCAATGTTCTGTTAAGAGCATCTTGTCTGAATTGCTGCAGTCTCAAAAAATGTTAAAGATAAACTTTGTTACCGAAATTTGTGCATATTTGGGAGGCCTGCAAAGCACAAAATGCATATAGAACAAGGAGGAATCTCTTATGGGGCTTTTACAAAATCCCTGGAACAGTACTTATCTCACATAGACGTTTCTGGGTTCTTCCCCTTCATAATTTTCCAGCTCTAGTTTTGTCTGGGTCTGACAAGAAAGATTTCATCTTGGTATCATCAACTTGACAAAGGACATGTTCTTCCTCCTCTACAGCAGTTGCCAGGGACAGCCAGACAAGCAGATTCATCGATTCATTCTCAATGGAAGTGGTGACTGCCATCAAACTTTCTCTAATCCCAGCCCTTCCAATTTCCTTAGAGAGGAAGAGGGTACTCATCACAGAATAAACACAAGCAACCAGCAGGAGGGTGAGCAGAAGCATTTGATCTCCAGTGAAGCCAAGGGTGACTTGGTGCATCTGAATCCTCAAAAAGTGGACACAGGGGATCATTGAGCAGTCTATACTGCTAGCAGCAGCACAAATCTTAAATGATCTCCTCCATTCACTCCACAAAATGATTCATTGGAATTAACAACATTCTTAAAGTTCAATTGGGGTAAGGGGATCTGGATACATTTTATCCCTTCCCTAAAAGAGGAAGGAAGGGAAGGAAGAAATACTGGGGAATGAAATGGAGCAAATCATGTTATATTTATGAACACATCACAATGAATCCTACTATTATTTATAACTATAATCCACTACTAAAAACATTAAATATAACAGAAGCATGATCATATTTTTAAAAAGTTCTTATCTATCAGAGATACATATTGAAATATTTATGGATAAAATGGTATATCTGGGATTAGTGGAATACAGTATGCTTAGGATTTCATTTACATAAAGTATAAAAGCAAACAAGCTGTTATGAGCCAGGAGAGTGTGGGTAGAATTGTGACTGCTAAGTAGGCCAAGCAGGCACCTGGGATTGGGGATTATACAGGAGTCTTCAGTTATGAAAATTATTATGCTTTATCTTTATAATGTGTGTGCTTTTATGTGCACGTGTGTTTGTAAGCATGGGCATATGAATCATACATACTTCAATAATTTCTTGAAAAATTACAATGTGAGAGGAAGGTGATCCATGCAAGTAATGAAGCTAAGGGGGTGTGGCAGGAACCTAATGGTCTGAACACTCTGAAGCTGCAAGGTGAGTAGAAAAGGGTTTATTTCCCTATCCTTGTACATTGTAAATGTTGACATTTTGCCCAAGAAAATATTTATCAAAGTATCCCCAGAAGGGTTTTATTATTTATGCTTAATGTTAATTTCTTGAAAACAAAGCTTCAATACAATAGGAATTGATGCTCTGATGGGTGAGGGAAGAGGACCGGTCATTTAAAATATGGGCCAGATAACGGACTTTATGTTTCCACAGATCTGACTCCTCACGCATTTTGATGCAGCTACTTTAAATCAGTGATCACTCATTTAAAAGAAAAGCATACTGGCTACTTTGGAGGCTGAAGCAGGATGATCACTTGAACCCAGGAAGCCTGAGCAACATAGTGAGACTGTCTCAAAAATAAATAAACATATCTAAATAAAAGAAAAACATATACACAGGCATGTATTAACATGTGCCGACATTTGTGCATATTTACTAATGCTATTGATTACTTAATTCTAAATTTTATACCTGTGCTATAAACACATGCTCTTGGACTTACAATAAGATTGTGTTCTGATAAATCCATTGGAAATGTCCTAAGTCAAAATGCATTTAACAGACCTAACCTACGGAAAATCATGGATTCACCTAGCCTACCTTAAATGTGCTCAAAACACTGAAATTAGCCTACAGTCTGAGAAAAATCATCTAACACAAAGCCTCATTTTAAAGTGTTGGATATCTCTGTTGGATATCAAATACCTGTCTCAAAAACACTGGCTCCATGGTATACCATAGAGGATAGATTGTTTCCTCTCATAATCATATGGCTGACTGAGAGTTGTGTGGTTCTCTTTTGCTGTCCAGTGCCATGATTTTTTTTTTAATTCAGGGGTGCTTTACCACTGAGCTACATCTCCGGCCCTTTTTATTTTTTTACTTTTGAGACAGGTTCTCACTAAGTTGTTAAATTGCTGAGGCTGGTCTTGAACTTACAATCCTCCTGCCTCAAACTCCTGAGTTGCTGGGATTCCAGGTGTGTGCCACAGTGCGCAGCCCCTGCCCAGTGTCATGAGAGTATTAAAACCCATATTGCTAGCATAGGAAAAATCAAAATTTGAAATACCATTCCTACTGAAATATTAAGTGATGAAACATATAAAGTCAAAAATCATTAAATTGAACCATCATAATTTGGGGACCATCTATACTAATATATTGTGAACATTATAATACATATATAATAAAGAACTTTTACAGGAAGGAATTAATATTTATACAATCACAAAATAAAAAATAAATACCAGACAAATCAAAACCAAATTATGCATTAAATATAATCTACTAGCCAGGCACCAGGCTTTTCCCTGGCTGTATGAATAGCCATGGCCTTGGGAGTCAATGGCGCTCTGGGGTAGAAGACACATAAAACTATAAATCCATTTAGCTGTGATGGTGACACCAAGGTGGAAATAGAATAAGGCAACCTGGGGATTCTTCCTGCAGGAGAGATGCCCTGAGAGGAGGTAGAAAGCTTAATAGAGAACATGGCAAGCAAATAAATGTAAGAAAGATATCCCCAACTGTTATGGGTTTAACTGTGTTGCCAAAAAGATATGTTAAAGTCCTCACCCTACAGCCTAAGAATGTGACATTCAGAAATAGGGACTTTGGCAGATGTAATCAAGTTACAATGAAGTCCTCAGGGTGGGCCCTAATCCAATATGACTGGAGTCTTTATGAGAAGAGATAAAGAGACAAGCTCCCACAGAGAGGAGAAAGCTATAGGCATATACAGACACACAGGGCAAAGGCCACATGACCACAGAGGCAGAAATAGGAGTTATGCAGCTGCACCCCAAGGAACACCAAGGACTGCCCAAAGCCATGGAAACTAGAGAACATGGTCCTGAATTCAGCCTCCTAGCCTCCAAAACTGTTGGAGGATAAAGATGTTTTAAACCACTCAATGGTATTTTGTTACAGCAGCCCTAGAAACTAAAGCATCAATAAAAGGAACCAAATTAGTAAATGAATAAGATTGAAATAACAGGATATTATTCCATAAGCTTCTAGGGAACAGAGAAGGCAAGACGGGAGCTATAGCAGATGAGCCAACCATACTGCATCCTGAGTAACAGGTCACAGAAACAGGCCTAGTGAGAAGCAATGGAGCCTGACCAGCCATGGGAAGAGAGTGGAAGAGGGCAACAGATGCCAAAAATATACAAGGGGCAAAAGAGGCAAGATGTGGAGATTGGCTTGATATGGTGAAGCAGGTACAAAGGAATGGAAGAAACCCAGGTAGATGGTGATTTCACAGCTAAAATAAGGAATGAAGAGGAGATCCAACATGGCGGCGGGCGCGGAGAGATCAAGTCTCTGACCTCTTCAGCTGCGTGGGCATAGGGAGTCGTAAACCGTTTAAATGCTGTTTTCTCAGGATCACTAGGCAATGCTGAGCTGACGTGGATCTGGGGCGAACAGTCTGGGCCTCTCAGAACACACACCGAGCCCGGATCGGCTGAATTCAAGCTCCCGTTCGCATGCTTCTCGCAGACAAACTGCTGTGACTCAGCACTAAATGATCCTGCTGAAACAAATGGTCGGCCCTTCTGAAACTACAGAGGTTAATGCCAACCGAGCCTTCATAGGCAGTGGGCACAGGATTGAAATGGGGTTTGGGAGAGAGAGTCAGGACCCACCCATTGCACTGGTCACCCGGTAAAGGGAACGAACTGTCGCCATTTGCATGGGATACCACCATGGCAGAGAACTGACCTCACCAGATTGCGGCGGAGGAGATAACTTCATTGAAACCAGCAGCAACAGGTGTGTAATCCCCTAGCCCTTCCTCTCCACACAGCGGGGAAACCTTAAGGGACCCTCCCAGCTCTCCTGTGAGCGTGATAGCCAGACCGAGGGAATCAGGAGTGGCGCGGGACTGCGACGCGGATCTCCCGGCTACCGCTCCCACCAGTGCTGACAACTGAGGTCTCTTGCACCAGCTACCGGGGGCGTGGCTACCAGAGGGCTAGCAAAATTTGCTGAGGGTTCTCAGCCCCAAGCTCTACAAACTTAGGGTCTGAGGGAATGGCAAACAGGGAGAGTGTGCCCAGTCGTTCATGAAAACAGGGCTCCCGGGAGCAGCAGACCTGGCGTGTAGCCAGTATTGTGGTGAGCGTCACCGGTGAGCGGAGCCTGGCTTGAGGAAAAGTGGGGAAGTGACTAGACACAAGAGAAGGCACTAGGCACCCAGGATTGGAAACCCGCCCAGTCTGGGAGGAGGAGCTGCTGCACAGTAATTGGTTCCCGCCTATTGAGAGGAGAAGCTTGGCCCGGTGGGCACAGCTCCACCTACTGGAAGAGAAGTTAATCAAACTCTAAGACTGCATTTATTAATTTTTTTTTAATTTGGGGTTTTTTTCATTTTCATTTTTTTTCTTGTTGTTTTTTAATTTTTTAAAAAAATTTTTTTTTAAATTTTTATTTTTATTTTTTTATTATTATTTTTTCTTTTTTTTATTTTCTATTTTTTTTTCTTTTGTCTTTTCATTTCTTTTCAATTTTCTTATTCCCCCTTTCTTGAATTCTGCCTGCTTACTCTCATTCTCTTTAGTGACTTCTTCCCTTCCCTTCTAATACCTTTCCTCCCAAGCATCAAATAAATTTATAAGAGTAAACAGTAACTCAGCAGTCAAACAGAACAAGAAGTAAAATGAGCAGCATGAAAAAGCAAGGAAGAAAAGGAGTACAAACAATGAAGGACAGCCTAAATATTCAGGAGGACCTAGAGTCATCAGAAAAATGGTCAAATAAAGAACTCAAGGAATACCTTAGACAGATGGAATGGAACCTTAAAGAGGATATGAGACAGCAAATTCAAACAGTGAAAGAACACATTGAAAATGAATTACATAAACAGATAAAAGAAGAAGTTAAGCATCTTTATCAGGAGATAGAGATTATAAAAAAAATCAAACAATAATTCTAGAAATGAAGGAAACTATAAACCAAAATAAAAACTCAAATGAGAGTATCACTAACAGAGTGGAGTAAGTAGAAGCCAGAACGTCAGATAATGAAGACAAAATATATCATCTTGAAAAGAGTCTAGCCAACTCAGAAAGGCTGGTAAAAAATCACGAGAAAAACATCCAAGAGATATGGGATAACATAAAAAAACCAAACTTAAGAGTCATTGGGATAGAGGAAGGTATAGAGGTTCAAACCAAGGGAATGAGTAACCTGCTGAATTAAATAATTTCAGAAAACTTTCCAGAAATAAAAAAGGAAATGGATATACAAATTGTAGATGCATACAGGACACCAAGCATACAAAATCACAGTAGACCAACACCAAGACACATTGTTATGAAGATATCCAATATACAGAACAAAGAGAAAATATTAAAAGCTACAAGAGAAAGGAAGCAGATTACATTCAGGGGTAAACCAATAAGGTTAACAACAAATTTTTCATCACAGACTCTGAAAGCGAGAAGATCCTGGAACAACATATTTCAAACACTGAAAGACAATGGATGCCAACCAAGAATTCTGTATCCAGCAAAATTAAGCTTCAGGTATGACAACGAAATAAAAATCTTTCATGATAAACAAAAGTTAAAAGAATTTGCAGCCAGAAAACCAGCATTGCAAAGCATTTTGAGCAAACCACTACACGAGGAAGAAATGAAAAACAAGCACCAAAACCATCAGTGGGAAGTGCCTCAGTAAAGACAGAGGGCGGGGGGAAAGCTAATCATGGAGAAACAAACTAAATTTAAAAAAAAGATAAATAATCAAACATGGCTGGAAGTACAAACCATATATCAATAGTAACTCTAAACATTAATGGCTTAAACTCTCCAATAAAGTGACATAGGCTGGTAACATGGATTAAAAAAACAAATCCAACAATATGCTGCCTCCAGGAGACACATCTGATTGGAAAAGACATACACAGGCTGAAGGTGAAAGGTTGGGAAAAAATATACCACGCACACGGTCCTCGTAAGCAAGCAGGGGTGGCCATCCACATATCGAATAAAATCGACGTCAAGACTAAGTTAATCAAAAGGGATAAGGAAGGACATTATATACTGTTAAAAGGAACCATTCACCAACAAGACATAACAATTAACAATATTTATGCACCAAATAATGGTGCTGCAACGTTCATAAAACAAATTCTCCTCAAGTTCAAGAATCAAATAGACCACAACACAATAATTATGGGTGACTTCAACACACCTCTCTCACCATTGGACAGATCCTCCAAACAAAAGTTGAATAAAGAAACTATAGAACTCAATATCACAATCAATAACCTAGACTTAACTGACATATATAGAATGTATCAACCATCATCAAGTGGATATACTTTTTTCTCAGCAGCACATGGATCCTTCTCAAAAATAGACCATATATTATGCCATAGGGCAACCCTCAGTAAATATAAAGGGGTGGAGATAATACCATGCATTTTTTCTGATCATAATGGAATGAAACTGGAAATCAATGATAAAAGAAGGAAGGAAAAATCCTACATCACATGGAAAATGAACAATATGTTACTGAATGATCAATGGGTTACAGAAGACATAAAGGAGGAAATCAAAAAATTCTTAGAGATAAATGAAAATACAGACACAACATATCGGAATCTATGGGACACAATGAAAGCAGTTTGAAGAGGGAAATTCATCGCCTGTAGGTCATTCCTCAAAAAAAGACAAAAACAACAAATAAATGAGCTCACACTTCATCTCAAAGCCCTAGAAAAGGAAGAACAAAACAACAGCAAATGTAGCAGAAGGCAAGAAATAATTAAAATCAGAGTGGAAATCAACGAAATTGAAACAAAAGAAACTATTGAAAAAATTAACAAAACTAAAAGTTGGTTCTCCGAAAAAATAAATAAGATCGACAGACCCTTAGCCATGCTAATGAAGAGAAGAAGAGAAAGAACTCAAATTACTAACATACGGGATGAAAAAGGCAATATCACAACAGATGCTACAGAAATACAGAAGATAATTAGAAATTATTTTGAAAACCTATATTCCAATAAAATAGAAGATAGTGAAGACATCGATAAATTTCTTGAGTCATATGTTTTGCCCAGACTGAGTCAGGAGGATACTCACAATTTGAACAGACCAATAACAATGGATGAAATAGAAGAAGCAATCAAAAGACTACCAACCAAGAAAAGCCCAGGACCGGATGGGTATACAGCGGAGTTTTACAAAACCTTTAAAGAAGAATTAATACCAATACTTTTCAAGTTATTTCAGGAAATAGAAAAAGAGGGAGGTCTTCCAAATTCCTTCTATGAGGCCAACATCACCCTGATTCCGAAACCAGACAAAGACACCTCAAAGAAAGAAAACTACAGACCAATATCTCTAATGAACCTAGATGCAAAAATCCTCAATAAAATTCTGGCAAATCGGATACAAAAACACATCAAAAAAAAAATGTGCACCATGATCAAGTAGGATTCATCCCTGGGATGCAAGGATGGTTCAATATACGGAAATCAATATATGTCATTCACCACATCAATAGACTTAAAGATAAGAACCATATGATCAACTCGATAGACACAGAAAAAGCATTCGACAAAGTACAGCATCCCTTTATGTTCAAAACATTAGAAAAAATAGGGATAACAGGAACTTACCTCAACATTGTAAAAGCTACTATGCTAAGCCTCAGGCTAGCATCATTCTGAATGGAGAAAAATTGAAGGCATTCCCTCTAAAATTTGGAACAAGACAGGGATGCCCTCTATCACCACTTCTATTCAATATAGTTCTCGAAACACTGGCCAGAGCAATTAGACAGACGAAAGAAATTAAAGGCATAAAAATAGGAAAAGAAGAACTTAAATTATCACTATTTGCAGTTGACATGATTCTATACCTAGCAGACCCAAAAGGGTCTACAAAGAAACTATTAGAGCTAATAAATGAATTCAGCAAAGTGGCAGGATATAAAATCAACACACATAAATCAAAGGCATTCCTGTATATCAGCGACAAATCCCCTGAAATGGAAATGAGGACAACCACTCCATTCACAATATCCTCAAAAAAAAAATAAAATACTTGGGAATCAACCTAACAAAAGAGGTGAAAGATTTATACAATGAAAACTACAGAACCCTAAAGAGAGAAATAGAAGAAGATCTTAGAAGATGGAAAAATATACCCTGTTCATGGATAGGCAGAACTAACATCATCAAAATGGCGATATTACCAAAAGTTCTCTATAGGTTTAATGCAATGCCAATCAAAATCCCAACGGCATTTCTTGTACAAATAGATAAAGCAATCATGAAATTCATATGGAAAAATAAAAGACCCAGAATAGCAAAAGCAACTCTAAGCAGGAAGTGTGAATCAGGCGTTATAGCGATACCAGATTTCAAACTATATTACAGAGCAATAGTAACGAAAACAGCATGGTACTGGTACCAAACAGGCAGGTGGACCAATGGTACAGAATAGAGGACACAGAGATTAATCCACAAAGTTACAACTATCTTGTATTTGATAAAGGGGCTAAAAGCATGCAATGGAGGAAGGATAGCATCTTCAACAAATGGTGCTGGGAAAACTGGAAATCCATATGCAACAAAATGAAACTGAATCCCCTCCTCTCGCCATGCACAAAAGTTAACTCAAAATGGATCAAGGAGCTTGGTATCAAATCAGAGACTCTGCGTCTGATAGAAGAAAAAGTTGGCTCTGATCTACATATTGTGGGGTCGGGCTCCAAATTCCTTAATAGGACACCCATAGCACAAGAGTTAATAACAAGAATCAACAAATGGGACTTACTTAAACTAAAAAGGTTTTTCTCAGCAAGAGAAACAATAAGAGAGGAAAATAGGAAGCCTACATCCTGGGAACAAATTTTTACTCCTCACACTTCAGATAGAGCCCTAATCTCCAGAGTATACAAAGAACTCAAAAAATTAGACAGTAAGGTAACAAATAACCTAATCAACAAATGGGCCAAGGACCTGAACAGACACTTCTCAGAGGAGGACATACAATCAATCAACAAGTACATGAAAAAATGCTCACCATCTCTAGCAGTTAGAGAAATGCAAATCAAAACCACCCTAAGATACCATCTCACTCCAGTATGATTGGCAGCCATTCTGAAGTCAAACAACAACAAGTGCTGGAGAGGATGTGGGGAAAAGGGTACACTTGTACATTGCTGGTGGGACTGCAAATTGGTGTGGCCAATTTGGAAAGCAGTATGGAGATTCCTGGGAAAGCTGGGAATGGAACCACCATTTGACCCAGCTATTGCCCTTCTCGGACTATTCCCTGAAGACCTTAAAAGAGCGTACTACAGGGATACTGCCACATCGATGTTCATAGCAGAACAATTCACAATAGCTAGACTGTGGAACCAACCCAGATGCCCTTCAATAGATGAATGGATAAAAAATATGTGGCATTTATATACCATGAAGTATTACGCAGCACTAAAAAATGACAAAATCATGGAATTTGCAGGGAAATGGATGGCACTAGAGCAGATTATGCTAAGTGAAGCTAGCCAATCCCTAAAAAACAAATGACAAATGTCTTCTTTGATATAATGAGAGCAACTAAGAACAGAGCAGGGAGGAAGAGCAGGAGGAAAAGATTAACATTTAACAGAGACGTGAGGTGGGAGGGAAAGGGAGAGAAAAGGGAAATTGCATGGAAATGGAAGGAGACCCTCATTGTTATACAAAATTACATATAAGAGGCTGTGAGGGGAATGGGAAAAAAACAAGGAGAGAAATGAATTACAGTAGATGGGGTAGAGAGAGAAGATGGGAGGGGAGGGGAGGGGGGATAGAAGAGGATAGGAAAGGTAGCAGAATACAACAGTTACTAATATGGCATTATGTAAAAATGTGGATGTGTAACCGATGTGATTCTGCAATCTGTATTTGGGGTAAAAATGGGAGTTCATAACCCACTCGAATCTAATGTATGAAATATGATATGTTAAGAGCTTTGTAATGTTTTGAACAACCAATAAAAAAAATTTAAGAAAAAGGAATGGAAGCCAATTTGGAGCATAATGAGAGATTATGGACTCTGTTTTTGACATGTTGATAAACTTTGGGGACATAAAAATTTGTTCTGCCAGCAGTTAAAATCTAAAACTCAAGGAAGATTCAATACACAAAGATAAATGTTGAGGAGTCAACAGTATAGATGACCATTAAAACCACAGAGAGGGATAGGGTTATAGCTCAGTGGTAAAGTGCTTGCCTAGCATGAGTGTAGCTGTGGGTTTGATTCTCAGCATCATGTAAAAACAAATAAATAGAATAAAGGTTAAATTCTTAAAAAACAAACAAACATGGAGAGTAGGCAAAAGTGGAAAAATCAATTGTCAAGGGGAGAATCCTGAAACCCAATCATTATGTAAGTGGGGGACAGAAGAGATGCCCCACCTAAAAGAAGAAAAAGAGACAGGCAAGTTGAAATGTGAGCAGTAGGAGTGGAGACCTCTTGGAAGCTGTGAATTAGTCAAGGAGGCAAACATGGAGAATGGTGTTTAAAGGGTGGAGACCTGGAAAAGACGGTATTAAAGTCCTAGAGATGGCAGCAGTGATGGGGGAACTCTAGCAGAGTGGGGGACCAGAAGACAGGCTGTCCTAGGTGGGGACCAAACAGTAGATGGGACAGTGGGGACAGCAAGTTACCAATCTCTTATAGACACATGGCATAGAATGAATGAGAAAGGAAGTGTGGTCTCCAGAGAAGGATGGAAAGTCAAGGATCAGGTGAAGGAGACTCAAGCAAGCTACAGGCTAAGAAGCAAGACTTCAATGACATAAATAACAGGATATTATGTTGAAGCAAAGGAGGGACAGGAAAGGACCTGAGACTAAATTAAGGGGCATTCCCAATATCAGCACCAGGAGAGGGGGTTAGGGTGGTTAGGGGCAAATAAGTCTGCATAGGAAGCTGAAGAAGATCATTTCTTGGGGGAATTGTGTGTGTATGTGTGTGCAGGTTGAGAAAGGGACAGGGTGGGGTCAGAGGGTGTAAGAATGGAGGTGAAGATCTAGAACAGATGCAAGGAGAATGAGGGAATAAATAAAAGAATTGTCAAGGGACAATCAAAGACCAGGTGAGGCTGGAGGCAGCACAACTCTGGTGGCACTCTTTGAGCGACTGATTTAGGATTTTGCTCTATCCTTATGGGAGGAACAGGCTCAGTCTGTGGTGCCATGTACCAGGTACTTGCAGAGGTTTGGGGGATTCGATAACCTTGGCTCATCTTTGTTATAAAATAATCTCTCAAGCCCATGCCACTTCCTTCTTTTCCATACCTGCATATAGCTTCTGCCTCCCCTAATAGCTCCATCCACAACCTCCTATTTCCTAAGACCCTAAAACCGCTTCCACTCTGCCCGTTTTTTTCATTGTTCATTGTTTCATCTCCCATCCTTGACTCAGCTCAACCCTGACCTCATGGTTTCCCTTCCCTGAAATTCCTCCTGACCTTCTTGTCTACTCACTATGATATCTCTGTACCTTACGATGGACTAGACTCTCTAGTGCCACAGCCCGGCTGCAGCAAAATAACCGGGGGGTGACGAACAACTTGTGTACGTTGATACAGCAGGAGTGGGAGCCGTTTATTGTAGGACAACAGAGGTATTTATACATTCCACACAGCTTATCTTAATTAACATAAACTCGATACAGCAGTCAACCAATAAGGAATCTCTACACTTAATGGCTCACAAACCACTCCCTCTGGCATTTTGCCAGGCGCCATCCAGACTTGTTTACAGACTCTAACACTCTGGTTGGGTTATGAACACTCTCTGCAGCCAGATATGTGGAGCAGAAGCTAACCAAATGGTGAGGACTGTGATTGGAACAGAGGGAGCCCAACAGAGAGAGGAGACAAGGTGCAGGAATCTCAGGTATGAGATCTTCCTCCTAAAAAGACAAAGACAAAGCTGGAGCAAGAGCTATCCCCAGTATCTCCTCCCCAGCCAATCTCTATTTCCTCTCTTTGCTGGATTATTCCCAACAGTATCCAAACTTCCCCAAGCTAAACAAATCCCATGTTTGTCCCCATGTGCCCTTTCAGCCATGGTCCCATTACTCCCTGTCTCTTCTCAAGTGACCATTCACATAGCTTCCAGGTCCTCAACCCTCAGACACTCCCCAGGTCCACCTGGCTTCCACCTCTGTCATGCCTCTAAAGCAGCTCTGCTTCCTGTTTTTAAGGAAATAAACAGTCAGCAGCTCTAGGGAGGGCTAACATACTTTTATGTCATTTGAGAAAGGGATCAGCTGTGGAGTACACAATTTCCAAATATTCAGGTCGTTTACAGAAGCTCGAGGTGCCTAATGCAGCTGGATATTGTGTTTGCATCCTTTCTTTGGTCTATTCTTGCTGCTACCACCTTTGATTCCAAGCTAAGCTCTTTTTTTAGTTTTCTGTTGTTTCTTCTCTGGTTGGTCCTCTAACCTTAGGTTTATAGCCTGCCATTCTGCAAGTGGTCCCCAGATGTCCTACAAAATGTTTTCTATCCCAGAAACAAAATTTTTTGAGCCAAGTCCCTCATTAGTATCCTCATCAGCTCCCCATACCACCAGAGGTCCCCATTCATTTTCAAGTCTTTCCTAAGCAGGTCTCCCCTAAGGGATCTCAACTGATGACAAATCCCTCTGCTTCCTGTCCCCAAGCTGTCCAACTGATTATACTTCCTTCTGCCCCTGCTCGTCATGCCTGATTCTCTGCATCCAAGGCAGCAGAGGCCTTGAGCAGAAGCTTTGTGGCTTTAATCCCACTTGAGGTCCCCAAGGTTTATCTTTGACTTCCAGAGACCATGCATGTCTGCCTTATTCTTATAACATTTGCATGCTCAAATTCACCCCATATAGGACATGACCAGCTCCCTGCGGGGAAAAAGCTATTCAATCAAGGTGTGAGCATTAGGAGGAGAAGCACAGAATAGATAAAGAGAAACCAAGTTTAGAACCAGGGAAATAGTACAACCTGAGAATATCTAGCAACTAAGAAAAAGTCATAAGAAAAAGAACTACCAGGTCACATGGCCAGGAAAGTGAAAGGAAGCACTGCCCTTGGGTGGCATCCAGTGTGGGTCAGACTGTCAGACCATTGCAGGACAGGATGCGGCAGGTTCACTGGTGATCTTCTGATGCCACACCATCAGCCATGGTCCCGAGTGGTAGACTGAGTAACATCCCCAAAGATGTCCACATCCTATTACCTCTCATAATAAAAGGAACTTTTGCAGAAGATAAATCAAGGATCTTGGAATGGAGAGATTATGCTAGATTATTCAAGTGGGCCCAAGACAGAGGCAAGAGGATCAAAATGAATAGTAGGACAGGAGAATGAATTTGACTTCACTTTCCTCTGTAAAATACATAAATATACCACAGTGAATCTCCACATCATGTACAACCACAGACTGGCATCCTAATTCAAATAAGTTATACTTAACATTTGTATAAATACATCAGAATATACTCTACTGTCATGTATGACTAAAAAGAACAAATTAAAAAATAAATAAATAAAAATAAAATTTTAAAAAGGGGAAAAAATGAACATTAGGAGATGTGTAAATGGAAGCAAGATGGGAGGCAAAGAAAGGGCCAGGAGCCCCTGAATGCAGGCACTTTGAGAATCTGAAAAGAACAAGGAAATGTAGGGCTGGGATATAGCTCAGTGGAAGAGCACTTGCCTACACGTCCACCATTTTGGGTTTAATCCCAAGTACTGCAAACAACAACAACAAAAAAGACAAGGAAATAATTTTTTCTCTGAAGCATCTAGAAGAAACACATCCCCTTTGACACTTTGATTTTGGCCTTCTGACATCCAGAACTGTAAAAGAATAGATTTGTATTGTTTTAAGCCCCTAAGCTTAAGACAGTACATTACACAGCATTAGGCAACATATTCGTATAGTGGAGGAGGGTTGATGGGTACACACAGGTGGCTTTGGGCTCTGCCAAAACTTCAAGGCTAGGCTGCTCTACATATAGCTACTTCAGCATTTCCTGAAGTCCCCAGCCCCTTCTCTGGGTTGTTTACCCACATGGCAGAATGTTTTTTAAATTTTGTGTGTGTGTGTGTAATTCAAAATGTACATTTTTTAAATACATACATATACACATACACATATATGTACATATTATGATACTTTTATGTATATTATGATACTTTAACTGCCTTTAATTTTTTTTTAATCTTTCCGGCTGGAAAGTACCCCCTTCTCAGCCTAGCCAATTTTTTGAGGGCCAATCCCGGGACCCACCCATCTATCTCAGGTGGCAGTGTTCCTCTGCCTTCACCATTCCAAGCCCAGGTGCCAGGCAGCTAGGGACCACCCCTATAAAGCTCAGAGCATTCCTAAATTACTCAAACTAGCCCATCCTGAACGGTTCACCCTGCTTTGCCAGCTCATCTCATGGAGGCCCCCATAAAGGCTTTCCCCTGGCTGCTGTCTTCTGCTTCCTGACCACCCTGATGTCTTTCCCATGTGACCCTGAATCGCATGCTGTGCCTTCTACTCCGGGAGTTGTAAGTATACATTTTGTTTTCCTGAGCATCTTTCCTCTCTTTGGTCACACCTGACTGACCATCACCTAAAAGGATACAGACTACTTTCTATACTACCAACAAGGTGATTCTTAAAGTTAGTGAGATCAGAGCCCTTTGAAATACCTTTCAAGTTGGCAGGAATGACTTTGTTAGCGCCCGTTGGTGACAGACACTCAACCAGCCACCAAGCCTCTTACTTACACCATGGCTTATCTCACCCTGTCAACTCTGCTCAGGGGGAATACTAGGGAGTCTGCTGCACTCTTCTTTCCTGGCTTGCACCCAGAGAATGCAAAGAAAGCCAGGAACAGTGAGTTCAGGAAGACTGCAGATGAAATAGGGGAAGCTCACCAGGCCCAGATGGCCCAAGAGGCCAGTATCCAGCAACAACATCCACGAAGGGCCCCTGCCAACTGCAACTGGCATCCCAGGCACTGCAAATTGAAGGCGAAGAGGTAGGAGACCTCTGGCTGCCAGCAGGCTCCATTTCCCCACTCTGTAGGTCCCATTCCTACCATAAAGGCAATTTCCAAGCTACCTTCCTGCAGAGCAGCAATGCTAACAGGCTGAGCCCTGGCCCTGCCATCCTCATTCTTCATTTGAAGCACATGCTCATTATAGACTTTCTTTCAAGTAAATCACATTGCTGATTCTAAAGAATCTTTCTCTGGGCTCAAATGACAACTCAAGATATGATAACAGCACCCCAGTATCCATCCCATGCCAGGCACTAGGACTTTACTGTCAAAAGCTGGAGAGTGCCTGGAATTATAATTGTGTTCCTACTGTGCTCATAACATAAGGACCACAGATCCACAAGTGCACATTCTAGGGAATATTAGTTTACATTCATCCACCCTGCTTGAAAGGAGACTAGGACACCAAGGCCAGAAACTCTGGCCCCAGCCTGGGCCATTGCCCAAGCAAAGGTGACATGGATGATCTTTTTTTCCTAAAGCCTCCCAATCCCAGCATGCTTCCTAAAGGAAAGTATAGCTTTCGACATGAGGCTATCTAAAGGACCACTAGCCAAAGTCTTCATTTATGTAATTGTCTCAATTAAAGGAATGAAATAGAAAATAGTCACAGATTGATCAGAACTCCATGAAATAAACCCTGGCCATGTTTCATTAGTGGGCAGAGTTACTGGGCCTTAAAAGTCAGCCCCTGTGTACTTGCTTATGCACACATACCCTGATCCCCAGGAAGCTCATCTGGACCAGGGACAGCTTAGCTAGGGCTCCCTCTCCCACCTCCACTATGCCTGTAACTGAGTAGGAAATGTAGGCTGATGTCCTAAATTTTCTGGAAGTGGGAGTGAACTCTCTCTTGAATCTCCTATCTCTGCCTTGGGTGTTGTTGCTTCTGGCAATCAATAAAGAGGCACGTGATTTCCATTTAGCTTGAGGATAAACCACTCACCTGGTAACCACACTGGGTGTTTTAGTCAGCGTTTTCAGTGCTCTGACTGAAAGACCCAACCAGAACAACACAGAGGAGGAAAAGTTTATTTGGGAGCTCAATCTATAGGCAGTAGGTTCCACTCCTCAGGGATTGAGGCGAGACTGAACATCATGGAGGAAGGGTGTGGCAGAGGGAAACAGCTCATGTGATGATCAGAAAGCAGAGAGACTCCATGATCCAGATACAAATATATACTCCAAAGCCATGTCCCTAATGCCCCACCTCCTCCAGCCACATCCCACCTGCCTTCAGTTACCATTCAGTTAATCACATCAGGGGATCAATTCACTGATTAGGTTAAGGCTCTCATAACTCAATCATTTCTTCCCTAAAGCTTCTTGCATTGTCTCACAGATGAGCTTTGAGGGGGGACACCTTATCTCTAAACCATAACAAACTCAGAGTGAAGCTTTCTTGGATCTCTTATCTCTGCATTGGAAGTTACTGCATCTGGCACATGAAGAGGCATATGATTTCCATTTAGCTTGTGGCTAAACCCCCGCACCTGATAACCACACTGGGAGGCAGGGTCATTGGGCCCAGAGCCTCTAATGGCTCCTATATCCCAGAAAATCCTGCGGTCAGTGCTCATCCAGCAGGCCTTGGTCAGTGAGCACCACTAAATATAGAGGAAGGAAATAAGAATCCTGAGTGCTCCACACATAATCCTGTTGAGATTATATCATGGTATGCTGATATTATTAGAATGACTTGAATATTAGTCTTGATAATGATGGCACATTATTTTGATTTTGGATTGCATTGTGGCCAGAACTGGCATGACAAAATAATTGCCCCCAAAGATGCTCAAAGGCTAGTCCCTGGAACCTATCAACATGTTAGGCTACATGGCACAAACAATTTTAGGTCACAGGCTGCTCATCTTACCTGGAGATAGCAGAAAATCGGATGGCCTGAAAACATCTGGGTACACTCAATGTAATCACAAAGGTTCTTGTAAATTAAAAGAGGAGGAGGAGGAGGAGAGCCAGAGTGATGGTGGCTTCCAAGGGATTTGACATTGAAGCTAAGGAGGGAGCCACAAACTGAGCAAGGTGAATGGCCTATATAAGCTAGAAAAGAAGAGGTATGGGTGTCCCTCAGAGCCATTGGGAGGAGTGCAGCTCTGCTGACACCTTGATTTTTAGCCCAGTGAAACCTGCTTCAGATTGCTGACCCCCCAGAACAATACAAAAACAAACGTGCTTTGTTTCAAGCCATTGTGTTTATGAAAATTTATTACAGTAGCAACAGGAAACTAATATTCCCTCTCAACCTAGGTTTCTTAGATTCAGCAACATTTATATTTTGCTCAGGAAATTCTTTGTTGCAGGGACTGTCCTATGGATCTTTAATAGGATTCTTCACCTTTTCCTACTAAATTCCAGTAAAACCTTCTTATCCAAGTTGTAACAACAAATGCATCTCTAAATAGTGCACCAGAACAGGGTAGGAGAGGAAAGAAGGGGAAATCACCCCTTGTTCAGGATCAGTACCCTAAAACTCACCATGGATATCCATTTTAATATATACTTTCCCTCACACACATGGGTTTCTGTTGCTGCCATTTTATATGTGGATATCTTTTGGACGAAGTCTTTGATGTTGACTAAAAATGAAGTGCGTAGGGAGATAACACACAAAGTTCTCATCAGTCTTTGATGGCTCAGAGTGAGTTTCTATCATTTCAAACAAGCTACTTTAACAGGGAGAATTTGCTATTAAAAGTAAAAAGGACATAGAAATGAGATCTAGAAGGGTACAAGAAGAGATCTGACCACTTCATGCAATATTCTTTATCCCATCTGCCGTATGCACAAGTTCTAAGCTGGGCTCTGGGCTACAGTATGTAAATGAAAACATTTGATATCTGTATTGGAAGACCTCACTGCCTCATGGAGGAGATTTGTCCATAATTTGGGGGGAAAATCTTTTAGCAGATATTAAAAGGCCTATAAAGGCATCATGGTCATATATTCCAAGTCAAGAATCCACAAGGAGATCACAGGCTGTGAAAAAGTTTAACAACGGGGCCAAATGTTTGAAATCAAGACTTCCTTCAAAAATGTGGCCATGTTGCCTGAAAGAAGCTCAGGCAAATTGATCCTGACAGCTTCTCAAAGCAGGGGTTATGTGAACCAGAACTTGCACAGGTGAAGAAGGGGAGGAGAGAACCACAGTTTGTTAATTCATGCAAGAGAAACATATGCATGAAGACATATGTTTTCATATGTCTTCATAGGAAGATATATGAAAGGAATTGTGTGCCATATGGCACACAATTTAGAATTAATCAACAATTCCAGATCCATGTGACCACTTGAAAAAATTTCAAATATGTCACTAAACTTTTAAAAACAGAAAAAACAAAATGTCAATTATCTTTACCTAAAAACAATAGCATTGGGTAAGAGATTGTTCAAGAGTAGGTGCTTCTAAGAATTTATCCTAGGTTCCCCTCTCTAACACCCACCATGTGGCCTTGTGCAAGGTACTCCTCTGCATGTCTCCCCATTTTTAAAATGAAACAATAATGTCTGTCCCTAAATCCATTGAAGAAGGCATGTATACATGTGAAGCCTTTGACAGCATGCCTGGAATATGCTAAGTAATTTATAATTGTTCTATCACTATTTGTGAAAATATTATGAACAGTGTTTTAAAATGGGAGAGACCATAGTTTTTCTGCAGGACTTCTTGTTATAGGGTAGAGAGTTTGGTTTAATTCCACCAAGGCACAAGCACACACTGGTTGGGGAGAGATACAGGAAGAGGGAGGAGAACAACCTGTGAGTATGCCTGGGGCAGGTGTCTGGTGGAGCTCCATGGAGGAAATCCAAGCCTCCTTTGCAAACAGGAAAGGATGTTTGTTTACAGTCTCATCTGTGTACTCCCAGCTCTCAGTCTGTGCTGTCCCTCCCCTTCACACACAATAGCCCTCCTACAGTGTAGAAGGACTTGTTAATCTGCAACTGAGATACACACTGGGGAGTGGCAAGACTTGTGGTGAACCAGGGGTTCAGATGCCTTTGAAAGAAGTCACCTCTCAATTCCAGCCAATTGTTGCCATATTGAAATATTAGAAGATATTCTCATTTTTCAGAAAAGGATAGCAATCAGAAATTGTATGGGGAAATTTCCCAGGTTGAAAACACAAGTTAAATTAGATTGTGGGTCCATAGGCCACAGTTGTGTGACCCTGGCTTAGAGACTTATGAGATAATCCTCTTGTGATGCCCTCTGATGTGAGAACACCATTGGCAAGAAGTCTTGGTACTTTTCTCATAAGATTCTAGTAAGTCCCAGTGGAAGAAATTATTTCTGACTTTTCTCTAGGAAAAAATCTATATATTGATTTAAAAAGTGTTACTACCTTAACACCACTCTTCCGCCACTCTGGCTGGCTCAATCGGAAGCTCATCAATTTCTTTAAAGCCAGGAACTTAGGAGTCATTGGCTGTCTGCTTCTCTTTGCCTTCACAGGCATTCTGCAACCAAGTCCTAGAGTTGGCTTCAATATCTCATAGATCTATTGCTCCCACTGACACTCCAGGTGATGCCACCTTGTTACTTGCTGGCCAGTCCTCATGTTTCCAACTGACCAGACCCTCCTGCATACTCTACTCAGCAAAGTCACTATCCAAGGCATGCATCAGGTACAACTGTCCCTATCATGTTTAGAACTCAAAACCTCCCTATCACAGGTCAGAATCAGAGCTCCTTGGCACAGCACACATACCCTGGTTTTGTTGAGTAATTAGCTGTGCCTGGAGTACTGGGGTTGTCTGAGGCCAGGAATACTGGGCACGATCCGCATTTTAAAGACCCCTGAATGCCACATTAAGGACTTGGGGCCACATTATATAGGCAATGGGGAGCTGTGGGAGGTTTGATGCATAGAAGAATCTTGTCTGATCTAAATTCTGTAAATTTTACCACTCTTGTTTCCTTCATAGCACCTCTTACAGTTTGTAATTATTTCATTGACTTTTTCTCCCATATCTTCCACTAAATTTTGAGCTATGTGAGGAAAGGAACTTTGTCTCTTTTGTTCATGTTTATTTCTCTGCTGCCCTAAACATGCCTGGAACACAGTAGGATTCAATAAAAGATTATTGAATAAATGAGTAAATAAATGATGAATGTAGTAATGGATGAATAGAATCAACACAAAATTAACTCTGGGTCCCCATCCAACCTATTTCTCATCATTTCTCTTTGTGTTTAAGATCCTTCTGAAATATATCATGATAAAATGCATATTACTGTGAAGCTCTGAAGCAGCAAGATACAGCATTAGTGACTGGATGTCAATTACATGCCTCTTATTGAATGAAGCACGATGCAGGGCAGTAACTAGTAAGTAATTAGAGAAATAAGACCTTCAAAAGTGCACACGTGCCATAATTAATTGCAAAATATGTTCAGCGTTACTGGGAGCATAAATGCCAAGATTTGGTATTCAACTTTGTCTATGAGCATGAAAGATAAAGAGGACTAACAGTCTTTATTCAGGTGTGATTTCTTTTAAGTCAAATCAAGCAAGTTCTTGAACAATTTGGGCAAACATTAAAATATTATTGGGGTCTTCTATGTGTAGTAGGATTTTTCTCAATTATCCAAGTTTTTCATAAGCATGCATTACTTTAAAAATCACAAACACAAGAAAATTTTAAGAAATAATTCCCAAGAAGAGAATCAATTTATTATGTGTTGTCTGGAGCCCTATAATTAATATTTTAAAAAAATCTTTCCAATACCCATTTGGTCTTTAAATTCATGAATTTTTATTTGTTTTGTTCTTTCTTTCTTTTTTTTTTAGAAACACAACTATTCAAATAGGTGGGTATCTTGCAAGATCATCTGGTATAGCTCTCTCCTGTTCCACAGGCAGATTTTTTTTTCATTTACCCAGAGTCCCTCTCTCACTGCATGTGATTCTCATAACTGTCAATCATGAGGATGGGCAGAGTGTGGGGATAAGAGAGACTGAAGGACAAGATCCAAACTAAACACTTAACTCAGAGTAACTTAAATACTTTGTTCTTCTGGAAACGCTGATTAATTCAAATGTATTCACGTCATTCAAACAGGACCAGTCAGATTGCTTCTGTTGGTGATGGGATTATTCTCTTTATCTTGAACTTTAAGTTGTGAGAAGATGTTGGTTTGGAACTGTCATTAAAATCTTGAGTGATAGATTTGCCTGACTCAACTGCTTAGACTTCCCCAAAGAGCATTAAGCCAATAAATTACCCTTTTTTGCTAAAGGTTTTGATTTATTTTCCGTCATAATGCATCAAAAAGAATTCTTAATAATTCTTAATAAATAACCACCCATAACTAATGCCACCTGTCCACTTTGTTAAGATCTCCTCCAGGCATGAGCACTCCACAATATTCTTGGATCTACCATTTCAAGGACTTTTTAAAAAATAAAACTGATAGCAGAACAATCATTCCTTATATTAAACTTAAATTTTCTACTATAATTTAAAGATGTCTCTTTCTAGCTGAGATAGAATAACAGGAATTGATATATCTACCTACCTAAATAGGCAAGAAAAACAGACAAAACATGAAACAAGGATTTCCAAATCAATAGGTATTAGGTAACAAAGGACAGTGAGCCCTTAAATGGTTAAGTAATGAGGTGAGCTCTATTACACCCCCAAATTATCACCTTCTGAGAGTTAATAGGCTATAGCATAAAGAGAGAGAATGAAGGCAGGGCACAATAAATTCTCTGAAGTGAGAAAATATAGCTGAGCGTCTGGAGAGATGAAGAGAGAGCTTGCAAGACAGAGAACTGCACAGGGAGTGAACTGCAGAGGTTCCCTCTTAAGTATTCAGCAGAGTGCTGAGTAGCATATGTGTTTAAGGAAACTACCCAGGGCTGGGGGAACCATCTGGCAGATTTAGAGAACAGTGCCCAGTACACACACACAGAACTGTGAGCAGAGCCTATTCCTACCACTCACACTGGCAAAACACGTAATTCATGGCATACTGGCAGAGTGCTTAGGAAAGCCATGCCTCAGTAGTAGAGGATAGATATCCCTAGGCTGATCACCTCTCTGGATCCACGTAAAAAAAAAAAAAATCACAAAATCAAGACCTAAAAGTATCAAATGGTTTCAAGGAAACTTAACTGCATCCCAAAGCCAAGTTCAAGGATATTTATAGAAATATAACAAATATAAGCACCAAACAGAGTAATATTCACAATGTCTGGCATCTAATCAAAGATTATCAGATGTACAAATAAACAGGAAAATATGATCCATAATTAGAAGAACAATCAATCAAAAGAATGGCACAGATGGTAGAATAAGCAGGGAAGCACAGTAGAACATTTAATAGAAGGCATTCCAATACGTTCACAAAGGTAGGAAAAGACATGGCAATATATAAAAGACCCAAATGGAACTTCAGGGAATGAAAAATATAACTTTAGAGATGAAAACTATACTAGTTGGCATCCACAGTGGATTAGACCTTTCAATGGAAAAGACTACTAAACTTAAAGACACAGCAATAGAAAGTATTTGAAATGAAACATAATATAAAAAGAATCCTGCTCACCTGATCCCACCCTCATGAAAGAAGCATCATGGAGCCACAGGACAATGAGAAGCAGTTAACAACTATGCAGAATCTCAAGAAGAGACAAGAAAGAGAGGGATGCGGGCAGAAGATATATTTGAAGCTGGACACAGTGGTGCACGCCCGTAATCCCATCAGTTCAGGAGGCTGAGGCAGGAGGATCACAAGTTCAAAGCCAGCCTCGGCAGCTTAGTGAGGCCCTATGCAACTTAGTAAAAGACCCTGTCTCAAAAAAAAAATGGGGGGGGGCTGGCAATGTGTGCCTCGTGGTTAAGCACCTCTCCATTCAATCCCCAGTGCAGTACCAGAAAAAAAAAAAAAGGAAAGAAAACACATTTGAAGAATAATGACTGAAATTTTTCAAAATTTGATGAAAATGTAACTCCACAGATCAAAGAAACTCAATGAAATAAATCCAAGCATACGAAACAGGAAGAAAAGTTTACTAAGGCACATCACAATCAAATGGGTTAAAAATTGGGGAAAAAAATGGCAATTTTATAGCAGAAGAGCAAAGAGAAGAATTACAGCAGACTTCTCCTAGGAAATAGGAAAAGCAAGAAGAAGCTAGAGCAACATTTTTAAAGTATTAGAAGGAAAAAAAAAAAACTATAAACCTAGAATTCTAAAGCCACTAAAAACATATCCCAAAACAAGGAAAAAATAAGATATTTTCAGTGATACAAATACTATAAGAATTCATCACCAGCAAAACATTCACTATGAAGAAAGGTTAAAGGAATTTCTTGATATGCTTTCAGTATGAGGTGTCCTTCCTAAAGCTTCTCTGTTGATACAGAAACGTTCAGAGGTTAAACAACTGGACTGTGAGAACTGTGACCTAATCTGTCCATTCTAGTTTGAATAGACTAACTGGGTGATAACTGTAGGCAGGTAAGATGTGGCTGGAGGAGGAATATCACTGGGGACATACGTAGCTTTTTCCCTGTTATCCCTTCCCCCTCTTTTCCTCTCTCTACTGCCTTGCTTCCCTACTCCGTAGTCTTCTACCACATTATTCCACCTCACCTTGGAAAAATGGAATGGAATCAGTTGACCATAGACTAAATCTCTGAAACCATGAGCCAAAATAAGTTCCCCTCTAAGTTGTTCTCGTGGTGTATTTTGATCACAGTGATGAAAACCTGGCTAACAGTCCTTTTATGTAGAATTAGAATGATACCAGAGAAAATGTTTATCTACACAAAGGAATACAGAGCATTGGAAAATAACAACATGAGCAAGTCTCTAAGTTTCTTTTATTTAGCATTTAAGTCACTCTTCTTTCTTCCTGCCCTCCAAGACCTTCAATTCTTCATGAAAGCCTGTCATGTAAGTTGAGATCAGCCAAATTCCCTTTCACCCATTTCTTCTTCTAATTTAACAACCTTGTAATTACCGAGGTTTTGTTCTTGTGAACTCACTTTCTGTAACTTCTGAACTTGTGCTGTTTTTCTTTATTCCCCTTTTAGCTTCTCCACACTGTTTTGAATTTTGTAGCCATATGTCCAGAACAAACATCATGTGCACTAATAAACCCATTAAGTGGCATGAATGACACTTGCTCCATTGGAAGACTTCTGGTTGCTTATGACATTTGCATGTTATCCTTGCCCTAGAAATTCTTGGTGCACTTTTACCTACTAAAGTTTTTTCAGAAGGTCATTCCTGAAGCATTCGATTTTAAGTTATTTATTCCAACATTTCCCCAGCTTATTGACAATAAGATCCTTGGAACACTATTTAAAAATTTTCTATCCCATTCAATGTCCTCACTCTACAAGTGAGAAAACTGAAGTCAAGAATAGAGATTTTTCCCCAAGATCACACAGGATGTTACACGTCAAAGTAGAGACCAATACCTGAGACTCTGGAATAAGTCCAGTGTTCTTTCCTCAGCATTCACCCCAAAATTTGGGAATTCCCTTTAGAAATTTCATAATTCTTTGTGTTAGTTAGCTTTACATTACCATGACAATCATCTGAGATAAATTCACTCAAAAAAGAGGAAAGATCTATTTGGGCTCACAGTTTCAAGGTCCCAGTCCACGGTTAGTTGGCTTTATTGCTTTGGGCCTGTGGAGAGGCAGCATGTCACAGTGGGAGCATGTGGTGGAGCAAAACTGCTGACCTCATAGTAACCAGGTAGCAAAGAGGTGGGTGGGAAGCGTCCCAATATCCCCTTGAATGGCTCACCCTTGTAGGACCCTTGTAGGACATCAGGTCCCACCTCCTAAAGGTTTCTGCCACTTTCCAATAGCCCCAAGCTGAGAACTAAGCCTTTAACTCATGGGACTTTGTGGAACATTCCAGCTCCAAACTATAGAACCTCTCATATCAGCCTCATAGCCTATAATTTTGCCTTTTACTCTCCAGTTTGGATGTGGTTACTCTCCCCCACCCCATAGCACAAACCTTTACAATTCTATGAATCTGTGCATGTGTGGGCATTTGAACAAAATTTAAACCTTTAGATCATCAGTCTGCAGATCATTGCAGGGAGAGCAAGCTCATTGTGAAATTGTCATCTGCAAAGACAATGCTCAGAGGTGGCAGTTCTACTTGGAATTGGCAGCCATTTCCCTGTCATCACTTCGTCATTTCCCAGCTCAGCTCAGAAGGCAGCCCTGGCTCTGCTAGAGTGACAGATGCTGTGCTGAGCAAAGCCCCCAGCCCACCCCACCCTGACAGCTCACTTCAAGAGAAGGCTGAGTGAAAGGGGCAGATGTGGAGCCCAGACTATTTTGACAGGAGGTTCACTGGCTCTTTCTCTCCCTCCCCTCCCCCCGCCCCAAGATTTCCATGTGTTTGGGTGAATTATTTCTGTTCTCAATGAAAAGCAGAGAGGAACAACAAGAAATGATTCTGGGTGGGTTGTCAAGGCACCTGGGAGGAAATGCACAAAAAGAAAACCTTGGGAGGTTTTCAGTATTAGAAATGGTTAGTAATCAGACCCTCCCAGCTCTGATTTGCTCATCTGCGCTGGGCATTGTGATTAAGGAGAGGCAGTGGTGAGGTGTGATTTTTAAAAGATGCCTGCTGATTAAGCTTGATGGTCAGAAAAATTCATCTTTAAAATAATCCTGATCCTTTAGTTGGGGGGAAAAATAAACCCTAAAGACACATTTGATTATAAACAGGAAGCCCCCTAGGAACAGATAGCCCAGATAAGAAGGTTGAGCAAGGAGAAAATAAATTGCTCTGCAGAAAGAAGGGGAGTTTAGGATTTGGTCAGAAATAGCTCCCTAGGAGATGGAAGTGGGGAGGGGGCTCTTGACCACAGGAGGAATGAGATTGAGGGGGAGGGAGGGACAGCATTCAACAGAGGGGCAGGAGCTAAGGAAGGACGCTTGACCAGTGAGAAATTTCCACTGTAGAAATGACAACACATTGGCACTACTGTAATGGTTTGGATGTAAGGTGTTCCCCAAAAGCTCACAGGTGAGACAATGCAAGAGGTTCAGAGGAGATATGATTAGGTTGTCTTAACCCAATCAGTGATTTAATCCCCTGATAGGGATTAACTGAGTGGTAACTGAAGTGGTATGATGTGGCTGAAGGAGGTAAGCATTGGGGGGTGGCTTTGGGGTATATATATATATTTTTTTTAATATTTATTTTTTAGTTTTCGGTGGACACGACATCTTTATTTTATTTTTATGTGGTGCTGAGGATCGAACCCAGCGCTCCATGCATGCCAGGCGAGCACGCTACCGCTTGAGTCACATCCCCAGCCCATGGGGTATATATTTGTATCTAGAGAGTGGAGTCTTTTCTGCTTCCAGATCATCATGTGAGCTGCTTCCCTCCACCATGCTCTTTCACCATGATGTCCTGCCTCACCTTGAGCCCTGAGGAATGGAGCCAGCTTCTAATGGATTGAGACCAGAAACCCTGAGCCCCTAAATAAACCTTACCTCCTCTACAGTTGTGCTGACCGGATCTTTAAGTTGCAGCAGCAAAAAAAAAAAAAAAAAAAAAAGCTGATTAAAACATGTGACCTGTCCCTTCTCTCACCCCAAACCTCAATGGAAGTCTGTGACCTGCAGCATCCCAAGTTAGCAGTACTTGAAAGGCTTACAGGCAAACAGGTGACCCGTTCGGCTCACAGAAAGAGAGAACAGTAATAGAAAGAGGTGACCATGAAGTCAAAAGCCAGCTGGATCACACAGTAACACATGTCCAGTCTCTAGACTGCCTTTATTTTTATGTTAAATGGAAAACCACAAACTGAGAACTGGTGATAACTCGGTCATGAAAATGGTATCTCATTTAATTCTCATACCAAGGTACTGCAGAATCATTATTCTTATGTTACAAACATGGAAATATCACTTTAGAAAGGTCATTGCGTCTTTGAAGACTGCTTAGCCTTTTTAAGAGAATGGCCAAGCCAGATGGCATGCCCTGCTCCAGCCCACTCAATATGTGTGCTTTTAACCAGTCTGCTTGTATACCCCCAGACTGAAGTCTGGGTCTCCTTGCTGGTAAGGAGTGTGACTTCTTTATTCTATAATGCTTGCCCAATACCTGGCATGTAGCAGGTACTCATTGTGTGTGTGCTAAGTTGGAACATAAAAATGAAATTAGATTCTACAATTTTTTTTTCATGCAGATAGCTCAAAAGTAAATCGATATGCCTGTAGTCATATAGACCTGTAATCAGATAGAAAGAATGTAATGCACTGTGATGTGACTCCTATGTACTCCACTATGTGTCTACTATATGCCAGCTTGAGCGAATCGGGTGAATAGCCAAGTCAAAAGCTAATGACAGCCCAGACATCTCCTGGTGTCAGGGGAGCACAGAGCAGGGTACCCCTTTGAGTGAGAGGAAGCAAAGGTAAGGATAGATTCTTGGCAGGTAACACCTGACAATTGACAGATGAATGAAAGGCACTCAGTCCCAAGTCTTGTAAAAGCCAAGGTTGAAGCAGGGAGGAAGCACTGACTTTTTTCTCCAGCTAATGTGGGTCAAGTCTTTGTTAGAAAAGAGAAGCACAGAAGTCCTTCTCCGTTGGTCAAGACCTACCTGTCTGAGCTTGAGTCTTGGGAACCAGCCATCCTCACTCTATGGAATATAATCAATTCAAGAGACCCAACTTCTTGAAAGTTTTGAGCAGCCAGACATTGAGGGCTGGACTGTCCGATATGGTTGCCACTAGCCACATGTGGCTATTTAAATTTTGATTAAAATTAAAAAAAAATTTTAAATGTGTTTCCTTGATGACATTGGCCATGCTTCAAGCGTTTGATAGCTTCCTGTGCAAGTAGCCATCCTGATTGGACAGCACAGATACAGAATGTTTTCATCCCTGCAAAAACAACTATTGGACTCTGCTCCCCTGGGGCTCATTTACCCTCCCAGGATAGCCTGAACTCTGACCAGGAGGTATATGGTATTTCCTCTCTGGAAATCTTGCTGTTCCAATCTGCTTTTCAGTTTGGTCTGGTTTCCCATCCGAGAAGTTTGAGTCTGGACTGCACCTTCCTAAATCATCAGAATAGCTATCCCTCTGAACCCTTGTAGGTGGTATCAAGCTCCCACACGCTGTTCTAGCTCTCCTCCCCACCTATGTTCCTGCACATGGCTGTTCAGCTTCTTCCCCAGCTGGGCAGTCTACACAGCATATCTTCCAATGAAACCTATGCTTTTCCCTAATTACCTTTGTGAGGTAATTCTAGGAACTCTGAGCAAGTCACATAACCCCTTAGCAAAGAGCAAAAATACACTGAGAGAAATGACAAAAGTTCTAAAATCTTACCAATGCACCTTGGTTGTTGTTATTTTCCAGTGAGATGGTAATCAGAAATCCTCCTGGCGACTTTTACCTCCAAGGTTCATCTTGCCAACATGCCAGCCTTAGTGAAGGCATGCCACATCCTACAGAGGGCTCCAGCCACCAAATCCTTCCTTTCCCTTCACCCTGCCTCATTATCAGCATCCTGATACCTGAAGACTAACCCTTGTCTCATGTATATTGTGTTGGCTTTTCGTTGCTGTAACAAACAGCCAAGATAAACAACTTATAAAGAGAAAAGATTTATTTTAGCTCAGAGTTTTGGAAGTTTCAGTCCATGACTGGTTGGTCCCATTGCTTTTGGGCCTGTGACAAGGCAGCACATCATGTATGTGGCAGAGCAAAACTGCTCACTTCACAGCCAGAAGCAAAAGAGGGAAAGGAGGTGGCCCAGGGTTCCACAAGCCCCTTCAATGTCACACTCCCAATGACCTGAAGACCTGCCACTAAGACCCAAACCTTAAAGTTTCCACCGCCTTCCAATAGCATCAAGCTGGGGATTAAGTCTTTAATACGAGAAGAGGCTCTTGCTAAGTTGCTTAGGGCCTCACTTAGTTGCTAAGGCTGACTTTGAACTTGTGTTCCTCCTGTGTTAGCCTCCCAAGTTGCTGAGATTACACTTGTGTACCAGCATGCTTGGCTCCATCCAGCTTTCATAAGAAGGAGGCTTTCCATCCAGATGCAATAATGATGGTATCTGTGGAATGTCCTTGTTTGAGTGTTGGGCATCGTGTGGGGGTACCTTGGCACTACCTCTTACAACAACTCTGCAAGGCAAGTAGTGTTAGTTCCACACTTTATGATGAGGAAACTGAGGCTCATATAAGTTGAAGATTTTAGGTAGCAAAAAGCAAAGCTGGAATGAGAATCTGGAAGCATCTGGCTCAAGACTGACATTTCCGCCGGCCTAGACTCTCTACATTAATGACTCAGAGAGGCTTAATGTGTTAAAACTGCAGGGGCAGGTTTGCTTTTTTTTTTCATAAAATTCTGGAAATAAATGTTAATTCAAAGACCGTCTTTCTAATGGTGGATTTATAGACACCTGCATAGGCAGAGGAGTCATATTTGGGATCAGCAATCTGCCTGGTACCCCTCAGCCAACCCCTGAGTGGCCCTGTGTAGGTACACAATGCCCCAGCCTTACACACCTCTCCCTTGAATCAAGTGAAGGGGATTAAGTGGGATTAGGATGGTGTCATATAGGGCCCCCCTCCCTCCAGAGTAGGAATGGCATTCCAATTCTTTTCCACCCAGGGTAAAATTCCAAAATCAGGGAAATATAGCAGTCAGTGAGAGCCAGGTTGAAGGAAAAGCAATTAAAAAGTTAGTTATCCTTCCAAAAAGAACATGTTTTGCCCACAGACTTGAAGGACAAAGCCTCCCAGTTTTAGGAAAAAGGGTTTTGAGCAGAAAATCTTTGTTCAACTAGAATCTTTTGGTTCTCATAGAGATCTTTAGGTGATAACAAAAATCTTTGTGTGTCTGGAATAAACAGAGAATACTGTAATTACTTGTATATATGCAAAGGGAATAGTCTGCTCATCTGGAACCAGAAATAAAATCAGTATGAATATTAACAATGAATAGAAAAGGGGCATCAAGAAGACATTGTACTAGAAACATCGATGTGCTGTATCAGCAAGCAAACACACAGAAGTCCAGGACTCTATCTCTCATGACAGCGTGTGCTTTCCTGCCTGGGGATGTGTTGGGCTGATGATGTCACATCATTTAAGCCCCCTCATTTGCTGCTCTCATGGGTGGGATATAAGAAAGAAGGTAATATTTATTACACCCAGACTATAAAATTTTTGCATAAGATACTTTAGGAAAACTTTGAAATAGCCTTGCCTTATTAAGATGGGCCTTATTTCTTATCTACACTTTATCTAGGAGGAAATGGGTTTTGGGGAATAGAACTGATTTGTGCTAGTTCATATAACTAAGTGTCAGAGGCTGGACTTTAATCCAGATTCAATGTATTTCTAAGCCCATGTTCTTCCCTCCCATACTATGGTGAAGGGGATGTTTTTAGCTGAGATATAAGAATCAACTTCAAACTTCAGCTTCACTACTAATTACCAGTGTGAGATGAGCTAAATCTCTTCTCCTAGAGCCTATTTCTTCACTTATTAAAAGACGATGGTTTCAATCTTATCTGCAAATACTTTCTTCTAATGGCCTGTGATTTTATTACCTTAAACGGCTACTGCTTAAGGACGACTGTTTCCTTCGTTTGGCTTTACCTTCACACTGAACTGAGGGTCCATCAAGGAAACAAGGGAAATACTGGTTCTACTTGGGATTTTTCAGCTTTACAATGGTGCAAAAATGATGTGCATTTGTACAAAGAAACTGCACTTTTGATCTTCTCCCAGGCTGTAAGTATGCAGTGAAAACTGTTCTTTCATGTTGTTGGGCAGCCACAGCAAGCTGCAGCCCCATAAGCTACTCAATCCCAAGAGGGAACAGCTAACACTGCAGTGCACTGTGCTGCTAACACTGCATTTTCAAGTTATTCTCAGCTTATGGTGGGTTTATCAAGATATAGCCCCTTGTAAGTCTGAGAGCAAACGTGCAATGTAATCACATACCCACTACTCAAGTTCAAGAACGTGACCTTTAACTTCAAAGACCTCCATATGCCACTTTCCATCTCATCCTCTAATCTATGCCCACTAACCAAGTTCGGTGTTTATAATTCAGCAAATAGCTTCTATAAGTCTCCTGGTGCACATGTGTAGGGAGTCTCTGAGCAACCTGCATGGAGTGAATACGCTGGTTCACAGTATGTGAACCTAAATTTACTGGATAAAGCCACTTATTTCAAAGTGCTGTTCTGTATCTCAGTACTAAAATTTTACCAATGCTATGAGCTAAAAATGATAGCATTATAGTTTTACTTTGCATTTCCATGATTATGAGTAGCTTGGATATTTTGGGAAGTTATGAGTAATTTTAATTTTGTTTTCAATATCCATGTCTTGGTTTTTTAGCATTTTTTCCCCCTAGTTTGTGGTTCTCTACTCCGGTTCTAGTCCCTTGTCAGGTAGAAGAGTCATAAATATCTTCTGCACATCATGGTGTGCTTCATTCCCTTTATGATGTCTTCAAGTGACCATGAATTATTACCCTAGCAGAAAATTGAATAATCCTTTACAGAAAATGGTTTATTTTGGGGGGTGGGGGACATCTTTCTTTGAGTAACTCTTTGTTAAGGAGGTAAAGATATTTATCCTATATTGTCTTCTAAGTTTTATAGTGTTGTCACTTATGTTTAGATATTTAACCCATCTGGAATTTTATTTTTGGGTATGATGTGAGGTAGCGATTCAGTATTACTGTTTCCTGAGTAATCAATTATTGCAGCCTCATTTATTAAATGCATGCAGAGGTTTGCTCCTCAGCTATCTGTTACATTAAACAATTGTTTATATGCTTGTACAGCTGACACAATAAATCTTGCTATCTAGTAGGAAAACACTTGTTTTTCTAAGGACTTCTATTTCTTGTTTTAGTGTTGTATAATTTTCATTGTAGAGGTCTTTCAACTCTTTTGATTCCCAAGTTTTTTTTAATGGCTATTTGTGAATGAAATAGTTTTCCAAATTTTGTTTTCAGCAGATTCATCATTGCAGTATAGTAATGTGATTGATTGATGAATGCTGATCCTGTTTCCTGCTACTTTGCTGAATTCATTTATGGGCTCTATAAGTCTTCTGGTGAGTTTTTGAGTCTTCAAAACATAGGATCATATCATCAGCAAACAGAAAATTTGAGCTCTTTGTTTCCTATTTGTATTCCTTTATTTTATTTTATTTTTGCCTGATTTCTCTGGCTAGTTTCAAGAACTATGTTGAATAGGAGTAGTGAAAGTGAGAATCCTCAACTTGTTCCTGTTTTTTAGAGAAAATGCTTTCAGCTTTTCTCCATTCAGAACAATGTTGGCCTTGGGTTTGTCACATACAGCCTTTACAATGTTGAGATAACTTCCTTCTATGTCTAGTTTTTCTAGTGTTTCAAACATGAAACTGTGCTGTACTTTATCAAGTGCTTTTCCTACTTCTATTGAGACAATTGTGTGATTCTTGTCTTTAACGGTATTTATGTGGTGAATTACATTTATTGATTTGCATATGTTGAAGCAATCTTTCATCCCTGGGGATGAAACCCACTTGATCATGGTGCACTGTTTTATTAAATGTGTTTTTGTATGCTGTTTGCCAGTACTTTATTAAGAATTTTTGCATCCATGTTCATCAAGGATATTGATCTGAAGTTTTCTTTCCTTGATATGTCTTTGTCTGATCTTGGTACTAGGGTGATACTGGCTTCATAGAATGACTATGGCAGTGTTCCCTCCTTTTCTATTTCATAGAGGAATTTGAGGAGGATTGATATTAGTTCTTCTTTAAAAGTCTAATAGAACTCAGTTGAGAATCCATTGGTCCTGGGCTTTTCTTTGTTGGAAGGCTTTGGATAGCTGCTTCAATTTCATTATTTGAAATTGATGTGCTGAAGTTTCTATATCCTCCTACTTCAATTTTGGTGGGTCATATGTCTCTAGAAATTTGTCAATATCTTCAAGATTTTCTAGCTTCATGGAGTATAAATCCTTAAAATAGTTTCTGATGGTCCTCTGGATTTAAATAGTATCTGTGGTGACATTTCCTTGTTCATCCTGGATTTTGATCATTCAAAATTTTCCCTCTTTCTTTTGGTTAGTTTGGCTAAGGACTTAGTAATTTTGCTTATCCTTTAAGCAAAATTATCTTTCTTTCATTGATCTTTTGTATTTTTTAAGTCTCTCAATGTCACTGGCTTCAGTTCTGATTTTATTATTTCATGTTTTTCTACTGATTTTGGTGTTGGCTTATTCTTCTTTTTCTAGGACCTTGTTATGAAATGTTAGATTACTTATTTGGTATATTTCTATTCTTCTAATGTATGAGCTCAATGCTATGAACTTTCCTCTTATAATAGTGTTTGTACCGTACCAGAGATTTTGATACGTTGTATCACTATTCTTACTTACCACTAAGTATTAAGTTCTTTCCTTATTTCTTTTGCTATACATTCATTATTCAAAAGTGTATTATTTAACCTCCAGGTGTTAGAGTGGTTTTTATTAATTTCTAATGTCATTCTATGATCTGATAGAATGCATGGTATTGTCTCTAGTTTTTGTGTAGTGCAAAGAATTGCTTTGTGGCTTACGATGTGGTCTACTTTAGAAAATGTTCCATGAGCTGCTGAGAAGAAAGTGAATGGAGGAAATATTCTATAGATGTCTGTTAGATCCAAATTATTAATTGTATTGTTTTATTTATGTAGACTCTTTACTTAGTTTAGGTTTGGATGATTATACAGTGGTGAGAGAGGCATGTTAAAATCACCCACTATTACTGTATTGTGTTCTATTTGATTCTTAATATTAAGAAGGGTTTGTCTGATATGAATAAATATTCAATTATTTGGGACATAATATTTATGAACATTTCTCTTGCTGATGTATGATTCTCTTAAGCAGTATGAAATGACCTTGTCTCTTCTGTTTAATTTTGACTTGAAGTCCACTGTATCTGAGAATAGCTCTGCTTGTTTATGAGTCCCATCTGAATGATGTTTTTTTCCCATCCTTTCACCTTCAGTCTATTGAAGTCTTTGCCTGTGAGAAAAGTCTTGCAGACAGCATACTGTTGCATTTATTTTTAAATCCTGTCAATCTGTGTCTTTTGATTGAAGAATTTAGACTATTAATATTCAATGTAATTGTTCAGAGATTCCTGCCATTTTGATTTATTTATGTTTAAATTGGACTTGATTCTCCTTTAATTGACTGTTTTCTAGTGCAATTCTTCCCTATGCTGTTTTTTCTTTTCTTTTTTTTTCATTTCTTCACAAATTATTATATTATGTTTTATAGTGTAAATTTTCTAGTTATAAATTGTTTTCACTTTTGTTTATCATGGGAGGTTTTTGTGTCATCTTCAGTTCTGAAGCTTAATTTTGCTGGATATAGTAACCTTGATTGGTAGCTATTCTTTTTCAGATAATGGTGTACAACATTTCAGAATATTGGTATACAATATTCCAAGTCCTCTCACTTTTAGAATCTAGATTGAGCAGTCAGTTGAAATTCAGATGGGTTTACTCCTAAATGTGACAAGTTTTTTTTTTTTTCTTAAAGCTTTCAAAACTCAATCCTTATTCTGTATGTTAAAGCATTTTCATAATAACATATCTTGAAGTAAATCTATTGTGATTTTGTATATTTGAAGTTCCATCTCATTATTAAGGTTTGGAAATTTTCCTGATATTTCATTCATCTAAAATATTGTTCATTCCTTTATTTTGTGCTTCAAAGCCTTCATCTATCCTATTGAGTGCTGTTTGTTTGTTTTTTAAATGTTATCTCAGATTTCGTGAATATTCTGTTGATGGCCTCAGTATATTTTCTTTATGGTTGACTTTATTTTCATGATTATATATTTTGTCTTTGTGGCCTGAAAAATCTATTTTTAATGTAGTATCTGTTGATGATACTCTTCATTGATTTAATTTGGTTTATTGATTCTTTTGAGGATTTCCATTTGGTTTCTTTTCAGAATCTCTCTTTATTGAAGTGATATTTTACTTCCTGTATGTTCTTTGATGTCACTTCTTACATATTTCAGCTTATAGAACAGTTTATCTCTGAACTTTCTAAATCCCTCCTCTTACATATTCTCCACTATGTTGTCAATGAAGTCTGTTGTTGAAGCATTATGAGCTGTTTGGGATGGTATGTTTCTTTGCTCTTTCATATTTTTTGTATGTCTATCCATCTTTTGGTATAGTTCTCCCTTCTTTTAAGTAAAGGATTACTTTGCAAGCTTCTTTCTCTTAAAAGCCTTGGGTCAGGTGAATATCCAGATAATGATATTTAAGTCAGTGTGTGACCTCTACTGATGTAAGTATCAGCACCACTTTAGGAGACACCACTGAGTCCTGTTTACTATAACCACTTCATAGCCAAGATTCATTCTATTCAATCATATAAGAAACAAAAACTTGTTGCAATTGTTCTCCATGGTTTCTTAAATTTAGGTATGAACTTGTAATAAAGTTCTCTCAATTCTGCTTTTTCTTTGCTGCCTCCTTTCTGAGTTGTGAGGAGAACAGGACTTGCTGCCCAATTCACTTCCACCATCTTCAAATCTATCTACATTTATTTTTAGCCTTGAGAGGATGCCATGGTCTGGGGAATATTCACTCCTCTTCAGCACCTTCTGGAAGTAGTGAGTGAGGGAACAAGCAGGTGTGGGGGTCTGTATCCAAATTTATTTGCATTGTTTGTAATATTCTCCTCTTCTCTGTTTATTCTCTGTAGCTTCTGTTATTTGCCATTAGCTAGTTTCCTATGCCTTCTCACTTTGCTCTTGATGATTTCAAATAATCAATTTCGATGTTCTTGATCTCTATTTAATCAATTTTTACTCCTTATTTCCTTCAATGAGGGGTGTTTGTAGTTATTCCACTATTATTTACATACCTGACACAGATATTTTTGGCCTAATGTGTGCATTTTAGAATTAAAGGGGGGGGGGGGGGGGCAAAACCCCCTTAGATCTCTAGACCTGCTTTAACCATGCTGCCTATGCTATTTGTGGTATATTTTTGTCTTATTTTTTTCTCAGATTATCATAAGTATTTTGGCTCATGGATTATTTAAAATAGTGTTTCTTCATTTTGTATTGATTTCCAGTTTTAGGGTATGCAAAGTACACTATTCTAGAGTTTGTGTTATATTGGTGAACAAAGCACAGAAAAAAGTTTTCCTTCCCTAGAGCTCGTTTTATTATCAATTCTCAGAAATGTCCTATGTATGAACAGAATGTATATTCTATGTTTGTGGGGTATAGTTGTCCTATATCTGAGCATTAAGTCAAGATTGCTTTTCTAATTACTCAAATCATGCATTTTCTTACTGATCTACTGGCTTATTATATCAGTTTTGAAGGGAGATGAGTTAAAATTCCCTCCTGTGGTTTGGGTTCATCTCTTCCTCATATTTCTATTTCCTCACTAAAAGGCATATTCTTTTGAAAGACAACTAATGCTCAAATGAAGAATCAGTCCTGTCTCACATAGTATGTAAAGGATGAATCCAGAATTCCAATCTAGTTGCTTATTATCTATTATGATAATAGTAACTGTGCAACTGCTGTCATCTGTTTTACCTAACATCTTCACCTAATAACAACACACCAGTCTCTTCCCCTCCTTCGGGAAATCCCGACTGCCACTTTCACCAAATTACCAGGGCTCTCTGCTCCCTGATCAGTAACAAATGTGCCCAGGGCTGGCCATCATAGTTTGTCAAACAACCAAACCCAGGTCAATGAAGACTTGGTTCACTGACCAGTAGTCAGATATACCTCTTTGCCATATTGTTTTCCAATGTTCCTCGCCAAAGTATGTTATGGAGTCAATCTGTGCCTAGTTGTTTGTCAAGAACATTTTTTCTTCTATAGTATTAATCTCATCTGAAAACGCTCTGTGTTTTCTTTTCCTCTATGGCTAGAATACATTAACTTCTATTTCATCTAGTTTTAAAAATATTTTTTTTAGTGCCATCTGGAATTTACCACGTTGTAGTATAAAGTGTGGCTTATTTCAAAAATCATTAAGCAGTATCACTTGCCAGGAACTGTGTTAGGAGGCACTGTGGATTTGGGATGGAATAAGACATATGTTCCATCTGTAAAGATACAATACAGTAGGAAGAAAATGTCAATGATTGTGCACGTGTGTAATGTAGGGGAGGTGGGAGCATCGGTAGTTTGGGGTGGGGGGGATTTCACTCAGTCAAGGGGTAGGTAGTTGGGGCAGGCTTCACATAGGAGGTGACATTTAAGTTACATCTTGAAGTAGACACTGATCAAGAAAAGCATATTCTAGGAAAAAGAAGAAAGCAACTCCATAGAGAAGAAATGTGTGTTGTCCTCCACATTTTTTTTCTATTTTGGATTTCTCATTGACACTCCAATCAGGGCTCGCAAATAAGTGTTATGAACTGAGAATTAAAGTGAACAAATTCTTTCCTTAATAAACTATTCAACACTAGGTTCCATAATTAGTATAATGTAAATATTAGCTGTCATTCACTAATAACAAAAGAATATATAGCTGAGAGACTTGCTCACCATTTGTGCTTTGATTGGACAGCTTTGGGAAGAGTGGATACAGGGAGGTGAAGCAGGCAAGGCAGGTTCTAAAATGTTAGCACTGTGTATCAGAATCACTGGAGACATAAAAAATTCCAAATCACAGAGCAAACCTCTCTGAGGGTGGGAAACTTCAGGATCTTTTAAATTCCCAAGTAATTTCATTGTGCAAACAAGTTTGAGAATAACTGCCATAGAGACTTTTGATAGAAAATGCCAAATTCATTATCCATGTAAAGGGCTGGAGGGTAATCTATATTGCATCTCCTGGGAAAAAGATTTTCCTGGGCAAGAGGAAATATCTGAAGATAAAGTCTGGTGAATAAGAGATGCCAAAAGGGAAGACCTAAACGGTCAACACAGAACCTCACATTCCAGGACAGCTCAGCCAATAAAAATGGGCTCAAGAGTCAGCTGCAACGTTTTTTCTCCTTTAATCAGTTCCCACAGCATGGTGCCAAATCCATTCAGAAATGGTAATTTTTAAATATTCATTTCCACTTTTAAAATAAATGGATAAGGATTACAGCTGTCAAAGCAATCCGTATAACAACTAAGTGAGCTTAATTTTGTTTAATTCAACTCTTTCCTCCAGTTATTAAATATGCAGACAACAAATAAAAAACAGCACCTAGGTATTAAAAATCAATGAGATGATATTACACTGTATTAAAGAGAGCATGCCTAGGTAAACAGAATATTGTGTATCATTACCATTTATTTCAAAGTCATTTTGACAACATTGTGTTTAGAGTAATTAGAGTTTCCAGTTAGAGGAAACTGAGCACAGAAAACATCTGCTTTGAAAGCAATGCCAATACAATGCTATCCTGATCTCTTAATTAAAAAAAGAAAAATCTTATCTTAGTTATACAACAATGACTCAAAATCTTAAGAGAAAAAGTCTTCAACTCTCCCATTCATTCAAAATTCTAAAATCCCTCTCATGAGAGAAATATAAAAGGAGTTTCCAAGACCATTCTGTACCATAATATTCCTTCCAACTTGGAATGCAAAAACATATTTGTCCTGATATAGTGCTTTGAAATAAAAACCAATTCAAGAGTGGAATGAAGTTTAAAAGTAGCTCCTCTTTTTCTGCTCTGAGAGCAATTTTACTGATTTAAATTAGGAACTTGTAGTTGGGGGCTGGAGAAGGGGAAGGCAGAAAAGAGAAGTAGGCACTCTGTGACCTCATACTGATTCTCAGCTGCCCTTTAATAGAGGGAGAAGACTGAAAATTTCTGGGGCCAAAACAAAAGTAATAAAGTAGAAAAAATGTTTGTGTTTGTTTTGTTTAGTAACCACACATAACTAAGTATACCTCTTTTCTCTTAGGCAAAGTAACATTACAAAAGAAAGTTGTATTTCAAAACATCTCACCTCTAAACTGAAAAGAAACAAGGACTAATTTACAACTTCAAAATATTTAAATGACAGTCAGGTGTGGTGGTGCATGCCCATAATCCCAGCGCTTGGGAGGCTGAGGCAGGAAGATAGAGAATTCAAAGCTAACCTCAACAACTGCGCAAGACTCTAAGCAACTTAAGAGACCCTATCTCAATATAAAAAATTAAAAAGGGTTGGAAATGTGGCTTAGCGGTTAAGTATCACTGGGTTCAGTCCTAGTACAAATAAATAAATAATAAACAATCCATAACCCCAAAGTACTCTAGTTAAAAATTACCATTTGACCCTGCTATCAAACTCCTCGGTCTACACCAAAGGACTTAAAATCAGCATACTATAATGACACAGCCACAACAATGTTTACAGCAGCTCAATTCACAATAGATAACTGTGGAACCAACCTAGATGCCCTTCAATACATGAAAGGATAAAGTAACTGTGGTACATATACACAACAGAATATTACTGAGCATTTAGAGAGAATAGAATTATGGAATTTGCAGGTAAATGGATGGAGTTTGAAGTTTATCATGCTGAGCAAAGTAAGTCAATCCCAAAAAACCAAAGGCCAAATGTTCTCTCTGAAAAGTGGATGCTAATCCATAATGGGGGGTTGGGGTGGGAAAAAATGGAGGAACTTTGGGCAAAGGGGAAGAGGGAAGGGGAGGAGGCAGGGGGACAGGAAAGATGGTGGAATGAGATGAACATCATTACCCTAGGTGTTATGTATGACTGCACATATGGCATGATGCTACATCATGTACAACCAGAGAAATGAAAAGTTGTGCTCCATTTGTGTATAATGAATCAAAATGCATTCTGCTGTCCTACATACCTAATTAGAATAAATTTTAAAAATAAAGTTTAAAAAAGTTTTATGTTTGCTCCTTGCAAGACCAACTGAAAAATGCCTTCCAAGAGTTAAAACAGGAACTATGAATAATTAGTTCCAGACATTGAAATAACCCAAATGTGCATGAGTAGGATGTCATGTTAGGAATGGAATATGCCTTAGAGGCCAGCCTTTCAGGTATGGAGCAGCTGTTCTCAAGTGTCATCCTAAGACAATGCCACCTAAGAAATGCAAATTCTATGATCTCCATCTTAGGCCAAGGGAATCAGGACTTTTGTGGGGGGGCCAACAATGTGGATTTTCCAGGTGATTCTGATGCCTGCTTATTTTGAGAAGGACTGGGTTAGAAAATCTCATGTCCCAAAGATGTCAGAATTAAGGTGTCCCTGTTAGGAAATTAGTTATGCAGGAATGAACAAAGCTAAACTGACTTTCCTCCAAAGGGGGGGAAAAATAATGCAAAAACATGGAGTTACAATTTAGACACCAAAGCAAGATACCAAATTGCAGTTTAATATATAAAAAAAATAAAACTTTTAGCCACTATGTATTTATCCCTAATGCTTATGTCCCTTGCTGAAAATGATATAAAGTAGTACCAGTGACTCTTGCCATAAATATAAGAAACGTCTGATAATCCCCGTGCCTATCATCACCAATGAAGAACAGGAGTTTCATGGAACATACTAAAGTTTCTTCCTTTTTTTAAAAACTGCAATCTGAGTCAAACCAGTTCATAGTTATCTGACTATAAAAGAAGACTTCACATGTTCACTGTCAAGGTAGAAATGAAAATAGAGGCAAGAAAACCACTTCCTACGTTTTCATGATCTTTTTTATTTAACATAGATAGTACATGTAAACAAGTGGCATAAAATTCATAAAAATACAATACTCCTACACAATATCAATTTATTCCTGATACATCCTTTCATTTTCTCCTTAATGTCACTGGCCTACTTTAAACAGCACTTTTTCTGCCAAGCATTTTTGGAGGCTTATCTTTTTATGGAAACACTGCCCCAGCTTTGTTTTTTAAAATATCATAGCAATAGCATTTTCAATCGCCTCTTTGCCCATCTTTCCTTTTCCCATACTAAAGCAAAAATATTTTTAAGTGCTAAAAACATGTAAAATACTGAATTTTAATACTGCTTTGTCATGTATACTGAACCTACTACTACTCCATGTTACCATGAAAGTATTTAATATCCTACAGCACCGGCTGCTACTGGAGGTGCTCAAGGCTGAGCGTGCCATGGTCCCTCAGGCTTCTGCTCTAAACAGACTCACCTAAAATAGAAGCAGAGACTGCTGGTGGAGTTACATTAAGAAATATTGTTACAAAATAATTCTTCTGGAAAAAACTAATTTAGACTGCTTTTAATGTTTCCCAGCATATGAAACAATTTGTAACAGTATTTTAATGTTTTGTTTTGTTTTGTTTGCTGTACAGAATTTCCAATCATTACATGTGAACTTACTAGGAAGGGAATTGTTAGAGGGTGAGAATAGAGAATGACTTTAAAAGTACGGTTGAAAAACTATCCTGAACTGCTGGATATGCAACAGCAGGTGCACTTGTTGAGGAACAACTGCAGATAATGCAGCACACACCTGCCCTCTCCCACCCATGTTGACTCTCCTCTTCAGCCCCAAATGCCTTCTTCCCATTTTTTCTGGATTGCTGCATTATTGATCAAATGTTACTCCTAATCCAAAAATTCCCCAGCTGCTTCCCTACTTTTGGGCAACTGGCAAAGCCTAAGAAATAAGATGGTCGAGTAGCAAATGAAAAAGAGTGACTGTACATCTGCAGAACACTGACAGAAGCAATCTCCTGAGCTGACTCCAGGTAAGGAGAAGCCCTGGGAGGTGCCGGCTCTGGGGCAAGGCTGGAGATGGTGCCCCTCTCGGAGGGTACACTCAGCTGTGCATGCTCTCTTTTGCAGCTGACCAATACAAGCAAACTAGTGCTTCCCCCAGACCAGGCTTGTCCTTGGGCTCTGGTAAGAAGGCAGAAAGAGAACAGCTCTTCTGTGGCTCCCAGGAGTGGGCACCGGAAACCATCCCTGAGGACTCAGGTCTCAAGGACAATCCACAATGAGGTTAATCTGCCTGTGGTTAATAAAGAGAACACTGTATAATTAAATGTGTAGTCAGCCATAATCATGGTTTGCTTAGAATTTAAAACCTGAAAAACCTTTTCTCAAAATAATGAAGATTCATCATTTTGAACAATTTCACTTCACACAAATTAATTTCTAAGAAACAAAAATTTATATGAGGAATTCAAAGCAGGTTTGGAAATTTTTCAAAATAAAAATAGAAAAGGATAAAGAAGAAGATGGAACGTACTTATTCCTCATACTCAAATAATGGTTTTTAGAACCAAAATTATAACATAAGGCTTAAGGCTTTGTCTTAATAAAGACAGGCAATCTGAAAGTAAAACAGAAAAACTCATTCGTTTATCATTATTCATTTACTTTTTTGACAGAAAAAATTAGTCATTGTATCTTAGTAGTAAAAGAAGAATTACCATATGCTACAGTCTACCATATATTATGTCAACCTGAATATACATTAGTTTGTAGATGCAATATATTTGGGGTTGTTCAAAATAGTTTGTTTTTTTTTTTTTAAACTAGAATTAAACATGAAAAAATTTTAAAGTGGTTTAAAGTCATTAAAATATAAACATTTGAATAATACTAAAAATGAGAAAAATACAGTTACCATTATTATTATTATTATTATTATTTTTACTAAGAATAAGTACTTGATAAGCAACTTGGGTAAATAGCACTTATCTGAAAAAACCTTGTGAGTGGTATAGAGACACAAGAATGCCATATGGTTGGAAGTTAGAGGGATTTGGTCCTAACCATTAGCTTCAAGAGTCTGGATTAAAAATGGGCAGAAAAGGCCTCATTCACAAGAGCAATAGAGAACAAAATGAACACGAGGAAATGAGATGAACAGATAATTCCAGAAAGCAAATACCCACATTTGTGCCATTTACTAGAACTCAAGTAATGAGAGGGCTGGCGGGACTGAAAACCTACATGAACACTGCACTGTCCAAAGACAAGAGCAGGAGGCGAAGAAGTAAGCAAGGGGCGTTAATAGTCCACAAACTGTAAGGGAAGCCCCAACAGAATTCAGAACTGATTACATTTTTCATATGGCCTTTGTCATGACCATCATATATTTTTTACACAGCTGGCTTTGCTCACTTTAGCACAAATATTGAAGTCAAGTACAAGCATATACTCATTTGCATAGCAAATTTTAAGAGGTGCATTAAAATGGTAACCAACTGATGAGGGTATATGCCATTTTCACAATCAGAATAACATTCAAATTTACCAAATAAAATGTTTTCTATTTGAAAACAGTTACCTATAAAAATTTTGGGGATTTGAATTAAAAACAATACATGACTTATTAGCAAAACATTAAAACCATTACTGATGTAATTCTCTGTAGGAGGCAGGTCATGAAGTAGTAGTCATTCTTTTATAACTTCTAGAACTTTGTAAACACTGTTCTGGAATACAGTGGTGAAGTGAGGCTTTGATTCCTTCACCAAGAGATTACATAAGGGAGTTTTCCCAGCATTGGCAGGATCTTCCACATCCCAAATTTCAGGCATGCTGCAACCAGGCCTAGGAAAAAATGAATGTACCCATTAAAAATCAGTGCACATTATATATCTACAGATAAAGCAGAGCATACTTTTTATATTCCTGATCTCATCTCATTTTTTTCTTCTTAACTTAGTTTTAAAAAATGACAGTTATTTATATTTTGGTAATCTGCTGTAATTCCTCTTTAGGACAAGGTAATGCAGCAGAAGTGACTATAAAAAAAGAAAACAGACCTGCAGAATACATGAATGCAGATGCTGGAACAAGAGATACCTCAGTGAAATTCTGTCCCAGTTATTTACCAAGAATGAAGTGTTGGGCTGTTTCCTTCACTCATCTCAGTTTCCACATTTGTGAAATGCCCATGACATAAATTTGTTGTGAGGATTGAGAGAAACCAGATATCTAGCATCATGCCCAGCACATAAAAGTATGTATTGATTTTTAAAAAAAATTATAAATGGTAATTATTTCAGTTTATAGGGAAGTTGCATTAATTATATTCTACATGCATGAATTTAAAGAAAATTTGTAGTTTTAAGTTTATATCTTAGCAAAATGAAGAATTCAATCTTAAAAGCAATACATTTTTATAAAGAATGGTGTGAGAGAGTTTGGTACCAAGTAATATTTGCCTAAATAAGTGCTTCAAAAAAGCTTCATCCTTTATTTTAAATCAAAAACACTTTTCACAGATACAAGGTTCTAGAGTTTGATAAAGTTCACTTTCTTATTTGGTTCTGGAGAAATCTTACAAAACAGAAAAACTATAGAGAATTGACCACTGCTTATGTTTTGTTATAGTTGCTTCACTTGTTTTTGAAATAACAGAAAAAAACATTTCCAATGAGTTCTGGGAGTTCCGTGGCAATCTCACCCAGCTTTCCCCAATGTAGTAGGAGAGTAGCTGCTTCCTCTTTTTTAATAACAGCTTTAACCTTAAAGTAATTTGCCGTTATAAAAACATCAAAATACAGAACTAAACAAAGTAAAAAACTGAAAGTCACTGTTATCTCCAAAGTTATTTCCCAGAGGTGACATCTAAGCATTCAACATATATTCTGCAAAACCTTTTTATATGATCATACACATAAACAATTACAGACAAGAAAATATTTATATACACAGATGTTCCAGGGTTGTTTTCATAGAAATAGGATTATTTTAAAACTTGGAAAAATAAAATGAGGCCATTTTCCCCACCTTAGTAGATAAAAACCTACTTCATTGGTTTTAATAGTTTTTAGATTAGTGTTATTTAACTTTTCCTTTAAAAATATAATTGTTTTCAATTTTATAATTAAAAGCAATGCTATTATCAACATTTCTATGCCTATCTTTCTTTTTTAAGTTAAACATCTGGAAGCAGCATTATCATTCAGTCAAAGAACTATACAACTTTTCATTTTGTCAGATTAACTCTCAGGGAAGTTTTGCCAATAAATATCCCTATAAGGTGGGTTCCAGTGCATATTTTTGGGTGTGTCCTCAATAATACTGAATTCCATACATCTTGAACATCTATGATAATATGGCTGGGCTTGGGGTTTCCACATTTTAATTTCCAAGCAAGTCAAGATCAATCTATTACAACACTGAAGAGCCAGAAATGGTAAATAGTTAGTAATATAGGAAGTAGAAAACTACCCTGAGTTTTCCAGAGTTGGACAGCTTTTAGGAAAAAGAATGGGCAAAAAGCTGCTTTTGTGAGCTCTATGAGCCTGCTACAATGCCCTTCAGTCCTTCTGTGAATTCCCTCAGGTCTCCCCAGGCTAGTCAGCTGTATTTTCTAATAACATTAGTGATGCTGGACATGGTAGTCAGTCCACACCTGTAGTCCCTGCTATCTAAGGATAGGAGTGCAAACAACCTAGGAAATATAGGGAAACCTCATCTTAAAAAAAAAAAAAAAAAGCACTAATGAGAATCTGAGTTATTTTCTTCTGAATATATGTATTTTACTTTTAATTTTATGTCCACTTTAAAATTAGAATTACTGAAAGAAAACAGGGAACTGAAAATAAAAGAGTAGTGTGCTAAAAACTCACCTACAATTTACATTCAGGTGTATTTTAGTATTTGTATTTGTAGACAGAGTGTGATGTATTCAAGGACTAATCAAGGCATTGATGAAGCCACTTGCAATGAGATCATGTACATTCAGTGCTCATAAATGTGCCAGGCACAAATTAAGCACTGAATAAACATTAGTCCCTCTTCCCTTTCCTTTTCTGAGTTCCCATTTCCTTCCCAGGTTCTGACATATTTTTATATTCCAATAATCTAAAAGTGTACCCGGCTGGCATAACCAATGGAGAGTGAAGGTCACAGCGAAAAAGAAAACCCCAATTCTGGTAGAAAGTTTTGTCAAGAAACTCAGTTCTGGGCTGGAGTTGTAGCTCAGTGTTGGAGTGCTTGCCTAGCACATGTGTGGCACTGGGTTTGATCCCAGCACCACATAAAAATAAATAAATAAAATAAAGGTATTGTGTCTATCTACAACTAAATAAGTAAAAAAAAAAAAAAAAAAGAAACTCAGTTCTTTATACTGTAGATATCAACATGAAATAAATATTTGTTCCTCTTCCTTTTCCTCTCAAGTGTCCCATTTGCTTTCTGGTCACAGGAGAAAGCACAGTTTTTGTATTGTTTCAGATTGCTCATAGTGGACCTGCCCATGGTCTCCTGAGATCATGTACAGTCTGGCTGAAAGCTTGAAGTAATTGACAGTGTTAATGAGTGGGGAAAACAGAAAAGAGAAATGCTTCTGGACTCCTGCTGGAACCAACACAACTATGGCACATCCAGGTCCTGATGGGGGAACCCAGCACCCAGCTTGTGAGGCTAAGTGCTCATAAGTGATCTGAAGCCAGTTGAATAGCCGCTGCCTTTATATTCCTTCTTATGTACATAAAACAATGTTCTGACTATCAGAATATGACATTACTACAGTTATGCAAATCCAAAGAGCTTTCCTAACACTTTAGAATGCAAAGCCTCTGCAATTTGCACATATTCAAAAGGGTCTAGAAAAATAATTGAAGAATCTTGAGTCAAGGTTCACTGCTCACTTAGAAGAAAAAAATACTATAAAAATTATTTTTATGTTCCAATAACCTGAAGGAAAGTGAAGCCTAAGAAAATAAAGACCCCAATTCTGTAGAAAGCTCTTTCAAGAAGCTTTCTTCCCATTGCAAATTTTGCCCACCATTGATTTATTATAATGATCTTATAACACTATTATAAGAGATGCTTATATCTTTTTTGTCCTAAATTTATAAATTAAAGGTAGTACATGAATTTCACATATATATCATATGTATTTCAATTGACATTGTCTTAAGTACTTAACAGCATTTTCTAAACTATAAGAACAATAGCATTTTCTATGAATCCTGATTAAATTCAAGTAATCTGGTACATATTCATAGAAAAAGCAGTTAACAATTATTTAATTTCCTTTTGGGCAAAGCTGAGTAGATGATATGTAATAGAACTATTTGCACACAATTTTGTCTTAATAGCCTTGTATACTGATGAAGTATATGGTGGGAAAGTATAATCAAGCTATAGATACAGCACAGAAATAGCAACAGATACACTGAGAATCTTTAAGATGATAGTGTTCCATAAAATAGTCTTGATTTCTGGTGAAACTGCTCATGAGCTGGGCTCCTCCTGGAGGAAAGCTTTGGTCCTTTAATAGTAGGCTTCTGTCTGTCATCTGCTGTCTAGTCACCCAACTGTAGCATTTCTACACAGTCAACTCAGAATCTACATTTGCTTTTGGGATATTACTGATACCTGTAGCTATACTCTGCTTAGTAAACTCTGTGAGAACAGAAACTTTTAAACTATTGTTTAAAACTATTAACTTTCAAACCATAAACTCCATGAGTCACAGCTGATTTATTTCCTGCTCATTTAAGACATGATATATCAAGAAGGAAAAATTTCATTCTCAGTTGATGAGAATCCATCACATCCATTCACTGGACACTGCACAGTACAGACATGTGGTTTAGACCAGAGAGGCCCTGATTCTTAGCTGCTTGGACCACTTTACTACAATGAGACTACCTATTATTTGGTTTCAGACTCTGGAAGTCTTTTGAAAGAAAATAAATCCAGCTTTAAGTAAAAGTTTTTTAAAAACATCAAAGGCAAATATGAACAATTTGGGAGATTATCAATCAGTTCTAATATCCCTTTAAAGTTGTTGAGTGCAAATAAATCATTAGAAAAGATACTTAAAACAACTAGAAAAGAAGACAACTCCAAATAATAATATAAAAAGCTTTTCCACTTCCATTTTACAAAGTGTTAAATATATATGTATATAAAATATATGTATACTATTATATAAATATATATTTTAAACATATCACCAGCAAAATGCCTGTCATGAGCCTACATTGACTCTTCATGTTTCAGGATTATAAAATATTAACTGTGTTAAATACTCACTTGGATCTTCTTATACACCATGACTCTTCTAGAATGTAATAATTCACTTTTAACTTTACCAATTCTTGCTTCACTTCTTCAGCTGCTTTTCGACTATACATTGAGTATACTATTTTCGTTCTGGCTCTTCAAACAAAAATATGTGGGCAGAAAAATTTAAGATTAAAAGGACAGAGCTGGCATTATTTAAAAGAAAACATGGAATGGGACTACAAGAAAGGATCATGCAGAAGAATCAGGACAATAGTAAATTCCTCATAGTAGTTTCTGCTATGGGGCAATGATGAGGTTGAAAGCTGAAGGCAGACAAGCACGAGAGTCCTAAGAGAAGAATGCAACTTTAACACAGGTCAGCATTTTGTTTTTGTTTGTTAACTGTTTTTAAATTCTTCACCACTCTATCACCCATAAGAGTGAAGAATCCTTTTGGTGGACAGGGATGATCTACAACAAACACAACAGAACTATTTTAAAAGGGCAACAGTCTCAAAACTTGATATCAATAACACTCAGCATTAAATGGCCCTCCATCTGACTTCTAGATTTATGAAAAATTAAACTTATTTAACAAAATTGCTCTGGAAATTAGTTTATTGTAATTGATTTTTAAATGAAAAGCTTTTTGTTTGTAAAATTTACATCCTGCTATTATGCAAAACAATATACTAAGAGGATTCACCTAATCATTTAGGAAATAAATAGCTTTACCTACCCTAGAATACACATCAAAATTAAATATATTTTCTCTTCTAAGAGAACACAAGTTTGTAATTTATGGGAGAAAAAAGTCTCCAAAAACACCCAAGGATCATTCTAGCAAGTAAAATTGGTGAAAAGCAGAAAAAACTCTCTGGGAATGAGACTGTATTTCAACTGACTCAGAATTCAAAAAGAATGGCCTGCAAGAAAACTGGGAGCCAATAATTTTCTGGGGGAACTGCAGGATAATGACTAAGGACCTGGGTATTCTGGAACTTGTTAACCTCCACACAATTGATATATGATTTCTTTCTTTCTGCCTTGTAGAAAAGACAACTCCAAAGGTTATAATCTTACTGCCCTGGGGAGCCTAACAGTTTTCTTTTGTTTTATGTTTTTGTTTTTTTCCTAGCATAGCAGTCTTATTTCAGCATTCCAACCCTGATAACTGAAAATCTCAGTTCACTACACACTTTTTGAAACTTCCTAATTTTGCTTGTTTCTCCACTCACTATTTATATAGGAAATTTGTTTTGAACAACATAAGAGGTACTAACCTCAAGCCTGCATCTTCATAATGTGGATGGTTCACAACCGGCCGAAGGGCAGACAACTTCACACTTGCCATAGTGGGCATGGCACCTGCAAACACTGCATCTGGAAACAAGCAGAAGGCCCAAGGAGGACACTGGCGAGTGTGAGAAGGGGTTTCCTTCTAGTTCAACCCAATCATCTCACAGGTAAGAGCTGAGGCCCAGGGACGTTCATTACTTAAAGATTTAGTGGCAGAAAGCATGAAGCCACGTGGCCAGTAAAGCAGAGGTCAGCAACTAGGCTTGGATAAACTGTTTTCTTGGAAATTAGAGCTTTATCACCTCATCATTGAGGATTTCTTTTCTTTTCAATATCTCAGAAATCTCACGGATTCTAGGGAAGAAATATCAAATTGATGAGGAAAGTTTCATAGCACCAAGGAATTCTGGAAAATGGTTTAATATTCAATCATATTAAATGATTTAATATTCAATGCTAGTATCATAGTTCCCTTTTTGGTACATGAATAAAAGATTGTATTCCATGAGTTCAAGTAGGAATGTAAAGGACTAATACTAAAAACTTATTAAGAAAAAAGTGTAATAAATTTATTTTTAAATGTGGCATTTACAGTTTTGGATAAAGTTTGAAAAAATTCAAATATATGGAAAAATAGCAGAGTAAATTACCAAGAAAAGATGCATGACATTAACATTTTCCCTGCAAACCATTTAATAATAGTCAGGAATAACATTTACTATCTGATGCTTTCTCTGTGTTTTTGGATACACTAGAAGCAGTACTACTTAGAAACAATGACCACTGGAACTAACTTTGGGAGGGTTTTTCAGTAGTATATAAAATTTTGAGAAAAACTCTCATCAAATGTCTTTTTACCTGGTTTGGTACTATATTTGATCCATTCTATAAGTTCTTCCTGTGGCAAATTGCTGAACTCCCCTACAATATTCCACTGGGTTTGAAGATTCGCTGAACCTTGAATTGACATTGCTGCTAGTACAGCAAAAACAACAGCACCAGGATGTACTTTGCAAAAGAGCCATCCAAATAACTAAAACCAAATTAAGAATACATCGATAATTGTTAGTACAAAACAGCAAGTATTCAATAAGGAAAAGGTCTTCCCAGAAAAGAGCATACTTTCTGCTACAGCACAAGATAAGGAATAACTATCCTAAGAAAAGGTTCCAGAGACATTGATTCATAGGATCAAAAGAATTCTACTATTAGCTTTATATAAGTGGGACAGGACTTAAGAAGCTGTTCTCTCAACCAGCTCTCTATACTCCATAACCAGGTAAAGCCAGGACCAGCTACACAAATTTAAAGGCCCTTGTTCAAAATCATTAAGTAGTTAGAAACAGCAAGAACAAGTGCAAGGTCCTTCTGAGCTCAGGACCCCATGCAGAGGTGACACAAGAGGCTCCAGTCCCGGGAAGCCAGCCCAGGATGAGGCTCTCTGTTACTTGGCACATTGTGGGATGGGTTTGAAGATGAATGACACCCAATCAGCCTCCTTTCCTGGCCCAGTCTAGAGAAGTCAGAAACCAGGGAAGGTGGTGCCCCTCCAATACAGTTCTAACATTCTGATGGGAAAACTTGAAGCTGGTCATTTATTCCATACTAAGATAGTCCACCCTCAATATCAGCATTTTGTTCTGAATGTTCTCTCCTAAATTATTTTTTTTTTGTATGTCTGCAGAGTTGGATCTCAAGCTTCTTGAGGTCATATATATACTTTTTTTTTTTTTTCTGTCCATTACTATTCCCATCCCTAGACACCTGTGGCTTAGTAAATATTTGCTAAATTTGAGAGAGGTGCTACTTTTGCACCTTGGCTCGTTGACTGATGAGAGGGTGACACTATGGAGAAGCATAAATCAGTGAATGCAGACCAAGGGGGCAATTCCAAGAAAATACAAGCAGTAAATAACCAAGGATGAATTAAACTAAATTTCAAAAAGTGAAAATCAGGAATAGAAATAGAAATGTACACTCAGTAAATGAGAAAAATATACTTGATACTCAAGAACATATTATTTGAAAGGATTTTTATAACTTGAAGTTAATTATTAGAATTCTTTTGTGACATGGATATAAGAAAATTATTTCTATAATTAAGTCCTGCTTTCTATCAACACCTGCATTTATTCCTCATGAATTCAGCATGCACAGATTAATGTGTTGAATAGTGCCAAGGACTATTTTATAAGTTAGAAGACTAGGCAGTGATCAGTGTTAGTCCTTATACTTTAAAAAGCTGAATACAAGACCATAAAGAAATTTAACTATAATGACTTACAGAAGCATGGGTAACTCAACATCACTTTAGGGCCACTTGATAATTAAAGCTGGGGTCAAATTATTACAGCAGTTAAAACTCCACCATTATGACCATGTTACCTGTCTAGAGCAGATCAAGGAAGCCATAACACACATGTGTGGTGTCAAGAAGAGTTTTAGTCTCATAATCAAAATGCCAAGGGCTGTATAAGCTAACAGTTGCAATGCATGATAAACCAGCTGAAAGAAAAAAAAAAAGTATTTACTCCTACTATTCATAAAGTTTAAGAATATACCATTAAACTGGGAAATATACAGAAAAGGCTCCTTTTTTCTTTGTAACAAAGATTAATACTACTTTCATTTCTGAAATTTCTAAAGCAGTTCTTAAGATTTACTTTCAAACTGTATCATTTTAGTAAAAGACTAAAAATTTGAAGTCTATAAGACAAATACTTCTGTAATTCCACTGAAGTCAAGACTGCTGTTAATAAAGCTTACATTTCTGACCCTACCTTGGTGTTATCACCAAACTAAGGCAAGGAGAGTGGTAAGAGAAATGATTGCTCCTGAGGTGCCAAGGAAGCCAGGCTGGCTCTAAAAGAGATGGCGGCACAACATTGAAGCTGCAGGACAACGTGAGCTCAGAGGAAAAGTGGTTACCAAATCCCACAAGGACACCTCACTCAATGGGCTCCAGAAATCAGCTGCTGTTACTATGAGGATTATCCAAGCAGAGCAAATGAATTTCCTACTTGTTTTAACAAATGAGTGGCCAGTAAATCTGCATGTAGCATTCTCATAAAAACATATACTGGGCTATTTTGAAGATGATTAATGACAATTGCCAATACATCAAGAAACCAAAACTAGAAAGGAAGATCAAATATATATATATAAATATTAAGATAAATGTTAGTAATGTTAAGTCTTTACCTCTCCATGATCAAACTGATGTTTTCTGAAACAGAAAAAAAAAAATACTGCTATTATATCATTACTGAAGCACTTACTTCATTAATTTATATTTTTATTTTGTGAATATGAGTTTTACAATCTCTATAGTATTCCCCCAGGACACATATATGTAAATAAAAATAACTAAAAGTTATACACCAAAACTGGTATTATAACCACTTAAGACAGTTTATTTTTTAAAATGACAATGTTGTATTATATCCTGAATATATGACTACTTGGTATTTATTATTATGACAATAATAGCATGCTTTGTGTACCATATACCTCACTGGTGATATGCTAGCAGAACAGAGAGTGCAAAAGAACTCTATGGCTTCACATTCCCACACACAGTGAAGTGGGTCCCTCACTTTCCCCATATTCTGCAGCTACAGTAGAGATAACTGAAGGTTGGGGGATCACATACTAGATTTTTCTCAGCACTGGCTGTAGAATATACAAATATGCACAACATTCCACCTTTAACTTTTCTTGACAGCCCTCATTTCTCTAGAAAGATCCATGCTTAGAGGCTGATGACTCCTGCCCACATCTCTCCCTATCCCTCCATTGATTCTCATCACAGCAGTAAAAGCAATCTTTTAAAAATGGTAAGGTGGTTGTGCCAGTCTGTCTTTAAAGTCTCCGATGGGCACCCTTTGCAATTAATGTGAACTTGCAAATCCCACCAACTGCACATGGTCTTCCTAAGCTGGCCCCACTTGTCTCTTCCCATACTGCCTCTAGTGCTCTTACCACAGACTAGTTCACCCCTTACTATATAGAGAGGCCTCTGGCTACCCTATATCCAGTGTCCTCACCTTTATCATTCCTACACCTCTTCCCTGACTTACCTTCTTACACAGAAAATGTTCTTATTAGTGGTGTGTCTCTCTATACTAAAGTGAACCCTTCAGGAGTTCAGGGTACAAATCTATCCATCCATCCACCCACTCAATTTCATTGAGCACTAAACACTCTGGAGACAGAGGATTAACAAGAGAGAAAAAATTTCCACCCTCACAGAGCTTACATATAAGTCAAAGGAGACAAACAAAAAGTTAATACACATGTCACATGGTGACAAATGCTGCAGAGAACGGGAAACAGAGTGAAAGATGCAGGGGTCATGAGGTGCCTGGAAAGGCATGCATTAACCAGCCTGATACCTAGTCATCAGAATATCTGTATATTCTACAGCCAGTGCTCAGAAAAATCTAGTATGTGATTCCCCAACCTTCTGTTGTCTCTATTGTAGCTGCAGAATATGGGGAAAGTGAGGGACCCACTTAACCTGAAGGAGCTAAGGGGAAAGCACTGAAGACCCTGAAGGGAAGAGTACTTCAGGCTGAGAGAGGAAAGGGATGTAAGAGCTCCATGGCAGGGAGGTTCTGATGTGCTAACCACAAACTCAGTATGTTGAGACAAGAGGGAAAGCAGAGAATGAGGAGGAGCATGATGGGACAGATCACAGTGGCTAAGAGGCCAAAAGACACAGGACACTAGAGACCAGGATGAGGGCTTTGATTTATTCCAAGTGATTTGGAAAACTGCTTGAAGACAGCAGTGACACAGTTTGCCTTCTGTTGAAAGGCTTTTTGCTTTTCAACAAAAGAACAGGCCTGGGCAGCAAGGGCAGAGGCAGAAAGTCAGCAAGGAGGTCAGGAGGCAACAATTCAGGGGAGGTACTTGTGGTATGGACCAGGATGGAGGCGCTCAGTGGTACTCAGAGTCTGCATATAATTTTGAAGGTAACAATGGCAGGATTTGCAGATGGATTGGGTGTAGAAGTGAATAAAGAAGAGAGTCAAGAATGAGGCCAGGATTTCTGAGATGAGTCATCAGGGGGATGAAGATACCATATGGAATGGGCAGTAGGGCAAACAGTCAGAGGTTCAGGTCATACACGTATAATTTGAGATTCTCACTAGATACCCAAGGAGAGATGATTTTTTAAAAAATCAGTCATCTGGAGTTTAGGAGAGAAGTCTGAGCCAGAGATAGAAATGTGTGAATTGACAATATACATCTTCTCTTGTGATTCACTGGTATGTCACCAAGACTTAGAACAATACCTGAAACTTAGAGCTCAACACTTTTTGAATGAAAGAACAAATACATCAGTAAACCCCTACATGTGTTTCATGTAATCTTAGGACATACCTGATTTAGGAATTTCACTCAAGAATATTGATAAATTATTAGCAAACTCAGCATGTATATGGATAAATAAAAGAGAGAAAATGGTCCCTTCATTCTTCTTCTTTCATGACAAGTAAAAATTAGCAGTTTCCAATGTTAATATGCACTTATTATTCCAATTTACAGTCAAAGAAGGGGAGTTCCACAGCTACCAAATGTTACCAGGACTACATTTTGACTGGCTTCAGAGCTCATACAGTTTCTACCACGTGATGCTGCCTCTACTTCACTTTGCCTCCTAGGTCTTTGAATGAAGGGAATACGGGTACCTCATGCCTTGATCAGTAAAATGTATCTTCAACTCCTTGCCTTTTTATGACATGACATGACTTTGATACTTATGCAAAAATGAAATGTCAATATACCATTTCCTTTCCAGAAAAGAGCTCTAACTGTTCTTGAATTGAAAACCTCATGAAGCTCAGTGGTTTTCTATAAGTATTTCTATAGCCGAGTTGTCTTGAAGGGACAGTTTATTTCTGTGAAAGTTATACCTTTCTCTTTCAAAGCTACATACTACATGCTATAACTTTATAGCTTCTTCCTGAGCTCTTCAGAAATAATCTTATCTCAAGTGAAGAGAAAGTTTGTCAATATATGCCAGAACCTTTCTCCTTTCTTCTATCAACTCAAATGCTTCAGGTTCAGGTGAGAGCACAGTCATAGCACTATTTCCAAATGAAAACAAGGATCCCCTTAAAAGCACATGCAATAAGCTATCACTGTGTTAGTAAAAATTATGAGGTGAAGGACTACGCTGTGTATATTCTTGCTATAAAAGAAAATTCAGACACACAAAAAGTAAGTCAACAATCCCTACCTGCCCACATCCCCAAATTCAAAAGAATAAAATTAAAACATCCTTCACTCAATCTTCCACTCCCATATCTTAACAGTTGTGGATTTTATCCTTCCAGATCACTCCTATGAATAAGTAAACATATAAAGTCTTCATATTTAAATAAAAGTATAATTGTTCTACATGTATATTGTTTGGCAATTTTTAAATCTACTGATGGATGATGAAACTGTTTTCATCAAGATGGCTCAACATTCCACTCTATGACTGGATCAAAATTAAGTCAATTCCTTCCTAATACATATTCTGGTTGTTTAATTTTTTTTCACATTGCCCATGATAGATAACATACTAAACATATTTTTACCATTATTTCTACATTTCCATGAGCATTTCTATACAATTAATTTACATTGTGGGAACCTGCTGGCTAAACTCCAGGCCTACTGCATTGTTTGCTATGTACTGCTAAACTGTACTCCCACCTATTTATTCCAGTATGTACTGGATATTATTTTTACAAATCTTTTATGTAAAAAAAAGCTTTTAGTCTAATATTGTAAGCATATTCTCTGTGTTTATTTTTGTTTTTACTATATTTTAATATTGGCTTTATCTGGAATTGACTTCATGTAAAAAGTGAGGTATGAATCCCAGTTTTATATTATACTGCTCATTTCTCAAAAATAGGCAGTTCATTGGTCCAAAAACCACTTGCAGAAAAATTTATTTTCCCTAATTAACTGAGAAAACTATGTCCTTCAAGTACAGAAGATGTGCAGGGCTCCTGTAACATTGTAGTAAATAAAATGTGAGGGATACATAATTGATGTGCTGTGCTCTCCACAAGCAGGGAACAATGAGAAAAGCTAAGAGGAGGAATGAAAATAATAAAAAATATAAATTATCAAATGCTGAGTACACAAAACGTAAATATAAAATTAAATAGCTAATAAATAGAAGAGATAACAAAATTATTTTCTTTAAATATTTTTAGTTGTAGATGGACACAATACTCTTATTTATTTATTTATTTTTATATGGTGCTGAGAATTGAACCCAGTGCCTCACATGTGCCTGGCAAGCGCTCCACTACTGAGCCACAACCCCAGCCCCTACAAAATTCTTAATAACATGTTTACCTTATATGTGTCTGTTGTTTAGCAAAGATGCTCCACATATCACTAATAATCTGTAAATAGATTTTTAAACACTTTAGTAAAGACAATTTAAGAAAACAATTTACAGCATCTTCTAAACTTTAAAACTCTTAGTTGAAAATATGCTAAGTATGGAAATAACAGAACACTCAAAAATAGTAATTTACAGCAATATAAACTTATATTTGTATAATATTTGCTCATATATAGTACTCAATATTCCTATTAGGTAAGTTATACTACTCTCCTTTAGTAAGTAAGCAAGAAGCTCTGAAGGATCTCCCTAAAGGAAGACAACTACTAAGAAGCACTGCTGATCTTGAAACCAGATCTTCTGGCTTCAGATCCACATTTGGTACTGCTTCCATTATGCAAAGGTGTTGGGAATTATCTGTCCTTAATCACATATATACAAAACTAGAGAACTGGCTCAGACATAATTACAGTCAGAGCATTCAAAAGCCAAAATTACTCGCTATTCTGTTGTACTTAATAGTAACTGGGAAGTCATCTGATCTAAATCCTATCCCAATATGGATGTTTCTACAGCATTGCCAACAGTTTCCAGACCTTGGCAATATTACCTAGCTGCTGCTTGAATCTGTAACACTTTCCTAATTAGCCAAGATCATTTATGGTTTGAAGTCTTTCCTTCCTGGAATTGGCCATAACTTTAAGGAACCAGAATAAATGTAATCTTATAAATGGGAAACTTTTAAATATTTGAAAATAATTATCCTTTCTCTATTTGCATCTTTTCTTCTTTAACCAAATACCCCAGCTTTCTTAACCTGATCTAATAGTTTCTGTTATCTCTTGCCATCCAGGTTGCTGTCTTATGAACACATTCTGGATGGTCAATGTCCAATATTTTTTCAGTATCTACCAGGTGCACACCAGTAAGTAAGTATACAAAAGAGCAAAGCAGGCATGTGCCTGGCACACAGTGGGAACTATGACCTGACTGAAATTGAAAAGTGAGTACAAAGTTGAAAACTACACAGCGCTCACTGAAGGAGATGGTGTACAGCCCATCTTGTTCTTTCCTTATATTTTAGTGGACACAATAATCTTCTAAATCAGCATGTGTCAAATGGGGATGGTAATATCTACCTACCCCATAGGGATATCAATAACCAATTGAGATGTGCATGTAAAAAATGTTTTGAGAGTGTACAAAGCACAGACTAAATGTATGAGAAATAATTATAGTCCATAATATTCTACAAATATATGATATTGAGTTAACACATCAATCACTAGTTACAAATCAGAACTTTTAGGGCTTACTGCCTCTTTATTTGATCACAGGTTAATATCAATACATTCTCTTAAAATACTCAAGAGTTACAATGTTTACAAATTACTAAAAACATTGAGAGTATCATACCTGTTCTTCCCTGAAGACTGGACCCTCTTGGGCTTGGTTTACATGTAGGCTTAGAATTGCATTATCAAAGCCAACCTGGAAGCCTAAACATTATCTAGCTCATCAGTACATCGTTAATTCTTTTTTTTTTCTTTTGAATAAAGACAATTCAAAAGTCACTTACACTAATCAAATCATCTAGAAAGGTATATGTTAAATATTTCGAGGGAAATATTACATAGAAGATAAAAGTAATAATTTGCATAGGCAAAACTAACTTGTATCTGGGTTAATACAGTCTCTGATCATGTCTTCCAAAACTAGATGACTATCAAACTTGAGTCACCCTGTTCCTATGTCTATGTTACAGTAGCAGAGAACAAAATATTTTTAAGATTCCTAAACATTCATCAAAGGCTATTAATAAGAAAATATAGAATGTTTCAATAACCGATGTGATTCTGCAATCTGTATTTGGGGTAAAATTGGGAGTTCATAACCAACTTGAATCTAATGTATGAAATATGATATGTCAAGAGCTTTATAATGTTTTGAACAACCAATAAAAAAAATTAAAAAGAAAAAAAAATAAATCAATATAAATCACTGATTATTAAATAGCCAAATATATGCAAGTATTATGCAAAAACAAGTGAATATTTTATTGTAAGAAATAGACCTAAAGTGACATGCATACCTTTCTAACGATTGCAATGAATACTACAAGTACAGCTGGGAGCAACAAAGTCTTTGTATATCTCAGAGGAGTCTGCAATTGAGAGAGATGCTTTATTAGATGGAAATGTAGTTTCACTAAATAAAATTATTTCAAATAATGAAACAGGTAAATTTCTAAAAGCATAAGAAGAGAAATATGAACATTCCACCTATCAAAGGTCCAATCTACTACTGACTCTCATCATAAAAATGAAGGTGCATTTCCATAGAAACAAATTTCACCAAAGCATTGAGCTGGAAATACTAAAATACAGTTCCCAAGTACTTGTAAGTGTGAAATGTGAGCAGAGATTGCTTTTCATTTTTTGCATGCTACTTGCTTACTACTCATCTGAGATTAAGTAGAGAGCCTTTAAGTGGATCAAGCTTCCCTGTGCATTTTGTGGGGGGTATCCACAATCTTTTTGATTCATTCATCCCCTCCCAACACACAAAAAATATACATATGACAAATACTCATGAAGGAAACAAAAAGATATTTTTACATTTGCTTTAATAACAAATAAAAAACTACAAAAATGTTAATAACAAAGCCTCTACACATCATAATACTGTGTACCTCTCGATTATCTCCCCACCCCAAACCACTGTTAAATTTTGATCTCTTATACTTTGTGTGTTAATTATAGGTAAATAATATCCTATCATTTTATTTACTCCATAATACATCTCAAACATTACATGTTAGTATGGTATCATAATAGGGAATAACTTGCTAAAACTGTCCTTCCTCCGCACTGTATGGATGTACATTCCCTAAAATGGCACCTCAGGACTGTGTCTCAGAAGCACAGTTCCTGAATTCAGATACCCATGGAGATGGGGAATGGCATGCTGCCAACAGCTTTTCTGTTTGCTTCAAGTTGACTGAAGTCTGCTATGCCTTGGTAAACAATTTGCTTCATCACAGAACTAATTAATACTCTCAGGTTGTAGTGGCACATATGATGTCTTCAATAATATTAAGGGACTTCTACCATATCCTGCTTCTCCACTGGTGTGGAGAAGAAGGAGTTTACCTTCTATTTCCTTTGCCACTTCCCTGAAGGAGGCTTTACCTTCTGTGAATATGTATTTTAATGTGTTACAAGATACTCTTTTGATTCTTTCAGCAGGTTCAACACCATCATTCATAAAACTTTAACCAGCCATTATATGTCAAAACCATAAACACAATAAGTGAAAACTGAAAGACCAAGTGGAGTAAGCTGGACATCTTCAGGATATACTCAGCACAGAATGGTTGGTGGGTAAGTTTGCACTATGGTCCACTGGTTTGAAACTCAGGACAATGGGATAACACAGTGGTACTGCAGAGGAAACAAGTATGTCCATAAAATACTGTTGGCCATTTTTTTTTTTTTTTTGTTGGTACCGGGGATTGAACTCAGGGGCATTTGACCACCGAGCCACCTCCTAAGCACTATTTTATATTTCCGAGGCTGGCTTTGAATTCACAGTCCTCCTGCTTCAGCCTGCCCATCCTCTGGGATTATAGGTATGTGCCACCACGCCCACCACTGTTGGCCAATTTAATACATTCATACATACAGCCTCAATAGAAAATGTGTAACAGATAATAAAATTCAAGAAATCAGTGCCACATTGCTGGTGTTTAAATGGCAAATATATACATGTGTATTGAACCAAACCAGCTTATAAAGTATTCCCAAATAATATTTTATTTAAAATACCAAAAATACTTTCTATAACATCTCATTTTATCTTCACAATATCTGCTTGTAGTGTGCCACTAGAAACTAGTAAACTATAACACAAAGAATGAGATTCACTTGTTCAAGACCATTAAGTAATATTGCAGACTTCTATCTCAAATACACTAACCTACTCTCTGGTTTCCTTCTAAACATATGAATAAAGTTTTAGAAAGAGAAACATTGTTGGAATGAAAACCTGTGCTCAATGATATTTAAAAGCAATGAGATCATTCAAACCACCACAAAATGAATGGAAATGTAAAAGCTTGAGAGGGCTGTCACTAATAAGACAGAACTTGAAAATGCCCCTGTGTTTACTCATCCAAAAAACTGTGGCTAGTCTGAATGCATATTTCGAAATTATCAAAATGAAAAGAGACCATATATTTCAGGGAGCTGTACTAATGTAAACAGAAACATCTTCCTTAAAGCTGCCAGATTTTCCTTTTCCTTTAAACTGAGATAAGAGCACATATAGAATCTGAAATAACAGGGAACCCTTAATGAAAAATATAGGGGCTAAAATCCATTGAAAGAAAACTAGAAATCACATCTTACCTCCTTTTCCATAAAGTCGAACTCTGCTGCACAGGTATACAATAAAGTATCAAAATCCTTATAACTGAAGAATTTTGATGTTAATAAGTTGCCAATATGAGCCTATTAAGAAATAAAGTGAGGAACCATTACATTAAACTAATTATTGTCATAATGCACTTTAATCTTACAAGTATTTACAATAGTTTTTACTGCATTACAGAGCTCACTGTTCCCATACTAGACTTTTTTGTTGTCATTAAGTGCTATTCCCTCTCACAGCAGCCCTTTCTTTTGCTGATCAATGATAGCTCCAACACCATCCCACCTTCCACTCTCATCAATGTACCAAAGTCTTCTTACTGGGTTTTCCTGTCACTGTGCTAAACCTGGTGAAAGACAATGCACAGCTCGTCTTTGTTAGAGCCAACCAGGAAGTATGAGTTTTGAAACTCAGACAGACTTAAGTCCATCATACAGGAACCTAGGCTATAGAGTAAAGAAGGGAAAATATTAATTCTGAACTCTGGAAATGGGATTTAAAAGACTACATGAAGAAAATAAAATGGTAAGGTGTTGGAGTAAAAGTACCTTTTGACCAATAACCAACCCTCGTGTAATTCTTCACATTACCAAATGCACTCACTTACAACTGCCCACAAAAAGCAAGACAAGGGAGGTGGGATTATTTTCAATTTATAAATGAGAAAACTAGGGCTTGAAGACAAAACAATTGCCAAACTTCATTATTGTCTAAAATTGCCAACGTTCATTATTGTCTAAAAAAGCAAAGACAAAAGAAAAGAGGGGAAGTTATATCTAAGACACACCAAACCTAAAATTCACGTGACATCTACATGAAAGAGAGTGAGAATAGAAACTGAAGTGTGGTAGGAATGTGATGATGCACTGCAAAACACTCTGTCTGCTAAGGGAAGACATGTATGGTGATAGTTTAAGCAATCAGTAGGGAGGATATATGGCACCTAAAATAGCAAAAGAAAACAAATCCCAAATAAATGGAAGAAAAGGACCCTACTATTATGTTAACTGCCACACATGCAAAGAGATTAAATTCACTAATTAAAGGACAGATGCTCAAATTGGGATTAAGGAAATAAATCCACTCTTACGTTTTCTACAAAAGATATACTTAGAGATAGAAAAGTTGAAAACAGAGAATAGAAGAAGATAAATCAGATAAATTTGAAACAAAGAAATCTAGGTTTGTTATTATAATATCTCACAAAACTAAATTCAAGCAAAAATATGTAAAAAGAGACAATGAATAATATTATGAGCTAGTAAAATGAACAGCAAAGCAAAATTATACACATCATGAACATATTTGGAAATAACCATCTAGTCAAAATATATTAAAAAAACTGACAAAGCTGTAGGAAGAAACAGATAAGCTGATAGTATTCATTGGAAATGTTAAACCCTGCTCCCTAGAACAGAAAATGCTGACAAAATTAACATAAAATTTGAATAATATAATTAATAAGCTCATAAACACTACAGAATATGAACTTTACAAAGAGATCATACACATTTTCCTTTAACACTGTAAAAATTTTTAAATGTTCTTATACCATTTATTTAGCTGATTCCAAAATATTGATAATTTTTTTTCCTGATGATTAATGCAATAAAACTAGAAAATAACTAGGATGGCTTTTAAAATCATATCGTTTAGAAACCAAATAACATAAAATGTAATACTTTTTAGATTAAAGACAATCATGAAATGATCAATTTGTAAAATACACAAAAAATACCTACTTATAGTAAATTTTTAGCTTTAAACCATTTACCAGAAAATAAGGGCAGTGACAACAAAAAAAGGTAAGTTTTCGCTCAAGTTTGATCTCATTCATATGAGAATCTAAAAAATCTGTTATCACAGAAGTAGAAGAATGATTCCCAGAGGCTGCAGAGAACAGAAGGGAGAAGGGTGGTAGGAGAAATGTTTTATTGCATTACTGATCAGAAAACAGTAAAAGATAGGAGGAATGAATTCAGGAGATGTATTACAGCAAGGTGATTAGAGTTAATGACAGTTTATCATACTTTTGAAAAATGCAAATAGGGTGGATTTTAAGTGCTCTTATCACAAAAATGCTAATGATATAATAATGTATAGTGTATGTACATTTATATGTATATACTTAGACACATATATACATACACACACATATAAAATGGTTAAATCTAGTTATTTAACTAATATATATATATGCATACATATCAATATAAATATATATAATTCCAAAACATCAAGTTGAACATAATAAATACAATGTTATCTGTCACATTAGAAAATAAGAACTTGTAAATTTTCAAAAGTTAATAAATATGTAAGTGAACATTTCCCATATATGCACATATGCAAAAATTTCAGTAATTTTAAAATCTAATTATATTGAATAATGTTTTTAAAAAAGTTCAACTAAATTATCAAAGCTTACTCCATATGAATTAGAAAGTTTCCTAAAGATGTTGAAATTGAAGTGAAAAACATACTCATAAAGAAAACTCCCAGCCCTAAGGGCTTTCAATATTGAATTTTACCTAACACAAGGAAGAAATATCAATTCTATAGAAATTCTCTCTAAAAACAAGAGAACTAAATATATTCCCACAATTTTATGGGGTTATTACTCTAAAACCAAAACCAGACAAAATTATTATAAGAAAAGAAACTATTACTAATCATCATGAATATAGGCAAATTGTATAAAAATATGAGCCTAGAAAATCCAGCAATATATAAGAATAGCACAATGTGAGCAATTAAGGTTTATCCCAGGAATACAAGGCCAGATCAAACTCAAATATCAGTCAATGTGGGATTTTCAGACATGGAAGAGGTGAAAAAAAAAAACAGGTAAATACCCTCCCCCAAACAACATAAAATTGAACAAAATTGCCACTACCAATCATATCAGGTTCTAGAAATCAACCAAAAGGAAACAATCCACTGAGAATTATTCAGTGGTTTAAAAACACTCAAACTTTGGTAAGAACTGTAGGATGCTGCTTTCCTGCCTAGGCTGCCCCACTCACCATCAGTTCCACCACCACCTCCCCAGATCAGTCAGTGCAATGGTCCTACCAGGTAGAGCTGGTCAGGAAGAAACCAAAACTTCACCTGGAAGAAGCTGCATTGATTTGGGCACAGAGCAAAAACACACCTGAGTTCAGAGGTATTATCTGTAAAAGCAGTAAACTCAGTAAGAAATAAAAGGCAAAAGCCTTTCTTCCTGTCTGAGCCTAGGTTGCAATCCCAATGAGGTAAACAGAGGACTGTCAGACTAGTCAGAAATTCTACAGAAAGAAACAAAATAAGATAACCATCATGGCCACAGATAAAAGTTCTCATATCCCTGGAGGACTGGAAACCTGCATACATGCCCAGAGGAGATCCAAGAGACCCCTAACTCTCCTAGAGTCTTTGGCTGACAGGATGGAAAGTGACACACACATTCAGAAAAGACCCAAGAAGGCATGACAGGTAGGGAAAAATGGGACAGAAATGAGTTATTTGGCCAAATAGGCCTGAATGTGACCCTTTGAAAAATCTGCTTGCAAGTTAGCCACCTGGATTTTAGAAGAGTTCCCACTGCTATAACCAGTAAGAGTGACTTATTATACCTGGTGTATACTAATAATGTGGTTTATTTATTTATGAAAACCTACATTCCCTCTAGGAGTCTGGAATTTTGATATGTGGTAGGCAAGGATGCCAACATGACCATCCCCCAGTAAAATCCTTGGGCACTTAAGTCTCTATAGTTTCCCTGGTAGATAATATTTTATGCATTTTGTCACAACTCATTGCTGGAAAATCTAAGGGCATCCCATGTGACTCTGTTAGTAGGGAAATGTTAGAAGTTTCTACTTGGTTTCCTCCCCAACCCATGACTTGTGCCTTTTCCCCTTCACTATAATAAATAATTGTCATGAGTATGACTATATGCTGAGTCTTGTAGCGCTTCTTAGTAAGTATCAAGCTAGGAAACACTGCAACACACTCAAAAACAGTCTGCAGCACAGAGGTTCACACTTATGATCCCAGCAGCTCAGGAGGCTGAGGCAGGAGGATTGCAAGCTCAAAGCCTGCCTCAGCAACTTAATGAGACCCTGTCTCAAAAGAAAAAATAAGGGCTGGGGATGTGGCTCAATAGTTAAGTGCCCCAGGGTTCAATCCCTGCAACAATAATAATAAAAACAAAAACAAACAAACCAAAAAACCCAATCTGCACTCTGAATTTGCTCACCAACCCACACTCAGATCCATCAGTAAAGAACAAAAGATATACTGCTTCAAGATATCTGAGCTACAATTCTGATTACTGGTTGAACACTAATTTATACAGACAGGAGAGTGACATCTAGAAAGTCAGGCTAAAAAACAGTAAGAATAATAAAACAAAAACAAAAAACAGAAACATTCTACCACTGAACTATATACATCCCCAATCATTTTTCAAAATTTTATTTTGAGACAGGGTCTCACTGAGTATATACTTCAATGGTAGAATGTTTACCTAGCATGTTCAAGCCTCTGGGTTCAATCCCCAGTACTGGAAGGAAGGAAGGAAAGAACGAACAAACTTATAAATAAAAATAAAATAAAATATCCTGGTTTTGGAAAACTTAGTGAGACATGCAAATGAATAGAAAAGTCTGATACATATTCAGGAAAAAAATTCATCAATAAAAACTGACTCTGAGGGCTGGAGAGATAGCTCAGTTGGTAGAGTGTTTGCATCACATGCACAGGCCCTGGGTTCAATCCCCAGTGCCACCAAAAATAAATAAATAAATAAAAATCAGTGACTCTGAGAAGGCTCAGATATTATACTTAGCAGACAAAAACTTCAAAGTGGCAATTACAAACTACAAATATGTGAAATTTTAAAAATCACATTAAAAATTAAATTAAAACATTATGCTAATGACTCAGAAAATAGCAAATTTCAAGAGGAAATAGAAATTTTGATAAATGAAAACTCAGGGTTAAAATGTATAACTGAAATGGACACTTCACAGGATGGGCAGAACAGCCAGTGTCAAAAGGCAGTATAATCAATAAACTTAAAGACAGGTTAATAGAAATTATCCAATCTGAAAATTAGAAGTAAAGAGACTAAAGAAAAACAAACAAGCTGAGAGTAAGGTGTACGCCTATAATTTTAGCTACTTAGGTTACTGAGGCAGGAGGATTCCAGTTCAAAGCCAGCCTGGGCAACCTAGCAAGACCCCTTCTCAAAATAAAAAATAAAACATGGACTGGGGATGTAGCTAAGTGGTAGAGTGCTAAGACACACCCCAGTACCAAAGTAAGTAAATAAATAAATACTGGCAGACAGACAGAAAATAGAAGGGAAAAAAAAGAAAGAAAAATAAACAAAGCTTCAAAAACTGAATATTAAGCACATAAACATGTTAATGGAGACATTAAAAAATGAACAATGTTTGAAAAAATAATGACCAAAATCTTCCTAATTCAAATGAAAAATTAACTTATAGAAATTCAATAAACATCTAGAAAGATGAACAAAAGATCCACATTCAGACATATCATACTCAAACTTTTAAATGTGAAAGAGAAAATCTCGAAAGCAACAGCAGAAAAACAACTCATCATGTATAGGGGAAATACTGATTGACTGATATTATTTTATTAACTTCATTAATATTTATAAGATAATATTAATTGGCTTCTCATAAAAAAATGGAGGTCGGAGTTCTGAAAGAAAATAACTGTCAACCAATAATCTTATATACAGCAAAATGAGTCTTTAAAAATAAAGGTAAATAAAAACATCAGAAGAGGAAAAAAAAAAAAAAAAACCTGAGAGAATCCACTGCTATAGACCTGCCTGACTAGAATTAGTAAAGGAAATTCCACAGGCTAAAAGAAAATGAAATTGGCAGTAACTCATGTTCACAGCAAGAAATTTAGTACAATAAAAATGGCAAAAATGTGGATAAATACAAAAGGCAATATAAACACTTTTGTTCTTTCAATTTCTGCAAGACACAAGATCATATAATGCAATAATCATAACTATGTTGTTGGCACTTACATATAGATGATGTACATAATAGTTCATAAGAGGGGGGAGAAAGTGGAGATAAACTTGTGCAAAGGCACTATATAGTTTTCCTGAATTAAGTCAGTATTAGCCTAAAGTAGATTGTAATACATTAAGATACATATTATAATCCCTAGACCAACCATAGAAAAATAACTAATGAAGAGATACCTGCAACCATGTTCATTCATTGCAGCACTACTAACAACACCTCAGATATGGAAACAACTTAATTATACACTTAAGGGTGTGTGTGTATAAATGTGTATGTATGTATGTATACACAATGATAATAAATGACAATAGCAACAGTAATATAAAATAACAATGATAACAACAACTAATATTTATGAAGTACTGACCCCATGTTATTCTGCACAAAAACTTTATACTTATTGCCTGAGATCTCACAAGTAAAAACAGGACAATTAGGATTTAAACCTAGGTCTGTCTGACACCAGAGCTCATAAACTTAAAGGCTGCACTTTGCTGAAAAGAACAACTGGTTTACAAAGCAGAAGTTTTAAAGCCTCTAGAAAGTTACAAAACAGAAAACTTATCATTTTAATTTTTCTCATAGTCAAACATCAAAGCAAACAAAACCTCTATTAATAAGCCTAACTTAGACTAAATTACCTACAATGGTTTATAAATAGAGCATTCACAACATTGACCAGAAAACTCAAAGTGGGAGCAGTGAGGATCTCCAGTTGAGGCTCTGAAGATAGCATCTTTATCTGTTACAAAAGGGGATAATAAAAAAGTCAGAGGCTCCACAGACCTTAAAATCTGGGCTTTAATCTCTACTGTTTCCTTGCATTAAATATTTAAATATTTGTGATGTAGAAGATATAAAAAGATACAAAAGAATTATGCCAAGATTAATTCTGGAGAATAAAAACTATATACATAATTACATTTGCTTTCTATCATATTAAATAATAAAAAATGGGTGAATACACTTCACCTAGAATTAGGTTTAAATAGTGGCACTTTAATAACTCAAAAATTTCATTCTCAGCCTGTTTTGAGTCTTCTCACGTCTTTTAAGTTTAAGTGAAAACTTACATCATCTGCAATCCCAAAGATTCTAGATGTCAAATATTTGAGTATAATGGTTCCAAACAACCAAAGACATCCTTGGATAATCTACAAAATAAATGAATGAATAAATAAATAAATAATTTAAAAAGAAACAAAATGAACTTTGATGCTTCAAATTCTATAGCTTAAAGCTTTAAATGTCTCTAAAAGAAAATGCTGCAAAATGTATCTCAATTTTAAATAAAGCATGGTGCTCCAAAACGAGGGACTCTAGCTACAAGTGAAAATATATACTTACAATTTTATTAACAAAAATTAATATATTTTACTGGGGCTTTGTATGATTCTCCTTCTATGGAGATTACTTATACATGTGCCATTTCTCAAAAGAAATGTGGATAATAAAACTGGAACTTTTTACCTATCCCAGACTAATCTTAACTTGCTTCATGAAAAGGGCAATTTGGTACATTAATATTGAGTCTTAAAATATAACAAAACTGTAAGATATATTAAAGGTAAAACATAAAACTCAAAGGTCAAATGTTTTCTCTTATATGTAGAATCTAGAGTAAAATAAAGGAAAGGGGGAGGGAAGGAGAGGATAACATAAAGAACCAATCAAATATAAATTAATTCATGGGTGAAAGGAAGTCTAGTAGAGTAGAGGAAGGAGAATGGGAGAAGGGAGGGAGGACAGGAAGGAAAAAAGGAAAGAAAAGGGGAGATCATGAAATGAAATCTATTTCCATGCATATATGAGTTTGTCGGGATGAACCCAACTACTACTATTATAACCAGAAAACTCTAATAATAAAAAAAGTAAAACATAAAACCAAAATATTTTAAAGAAAAAAACATATGCATTAAAATAGACTGATTCTTACCCATAAACTAAGCTCAGACACATTTATTTTCACAAAATGTGGTTTCAATGCCAGCATTCCCTGAATAGAGAAAATAATAGTTAATAGAATTTCAAGAAACAAATAATTATTCTAAATAGACTCTCAAGCGTCTAAGATTCAGCACACTGTTGATTTTCCACATAGTATTACTATATACTCATTTCTGTAGTCAGTAATTTCAAAACATAGCCTTTATTATATCCAAAGATTAGGTCAGTTAGTAACTCTGCAAAATTGAAAACAGAATCACCAGATAGAAATTTCTAGGATTGTTTTTACATATCTGATTTACCTAAGAACCAAGAAGCAAGTAACAAATGCAGAATTTTAGGCAGCAGTCATATAGGAATAAGATTTTACTTAAACTAAAAATAACTGGCTCCTGGGAGCACAAATGTGATTTTACTGGATCAACTAAATACTTCTCTGACAAATCTAAAGTCTTTCCAAGTACATGAACTCCCAAAGTATATCACCTTTAGAGAACAAAACCTAATTGAAACTTGGCAAATATAATTAGATATCAAAACACATATATTTGAACCCAAATTAAGTCATTTCAGAAGTTTTCTGAGCATTTGAGAAAAGTGATACAATTCAGGTTTCAAAATCATTAAACACAACAATACACAGGCAAATATACATAAATATACTATATTCTATAACTGTTAGTATTATTTATATACCATGTAGAACGTACACATAAATCTGCTTAATTCATACCTAAGACAATGTCAGTGTCAAGCATCTAGCAGTGTACCTGACACAGTTGAAGCTCAAATGAACTCAAAAGAAATTTCTTACAAAATGAACTTAGATGAGATTGTATTCACATGCAATATTCAATTCAATGACTTCCCTGTACACAAGTACAAGGAATTATATATTTTATCTTAAGGAATAGCAACATTTGCTAACGTAGGCAGGTAATTTATAGAAGTGAGTATAGTATCACATTTCCTAATTATAGAGTATACTGATTTTAAGAACTAAACTCATTACTGCCAAAAGCACAACAACTCAGTTAATGACTTTTGTTGAAAACACTGCATAGAACATGCTATTGATTTTCCACATAGTATTACTATATTATATTACTATTTTTGTGGCTAAATACACTCAAGTCACACATCTAAAAAGGGTAGGAGCCCAGATTAGGAAGAGGAATATTTTTTGAAAAATGGGCTTTTTTATAATTATTATTTGTAAAATGGGATAAACATTAGGAGCTATAAATGTATTGATGGGTTCTAGTTTGTAAATAATTATTATTTGTACAATGGGATGAAGACATAGGAGGCTCCTAATTTGTTATGGGTTCTAGAAATCAAGAAAACCAAAATAATCTAAAGTAATTTAAATGATTACTCAAAAAGTAGAACATATTCCAATTAAGACAATGTAATATGCTTTTGTCTTCAAGAAACTGTCCTATACTAAAATGCATATATTTTAGATATAAGGAATAACTTAGGTTTGCAAAACACTGTAATAGTGAAACCCATGGGAAAAAAAGTCACAACTACCTCTGGAAGAGATGACTTCTTATTTAGAATGAAACTGAAAAAAAAAGAAAGGAAAAAAGAAAAGAAAAACAAACTTGTACCCTCATGGATCCCAAGCCAGTGATAAAGAAACTGATACCATTAAATTAAAAAACAGCCATGTACCAAGGAACACTTACCCAAATAATTACCAAAGAGGAAGCGTAATAGGATGTTAACAACATTGAGTTCCCAAACATCAAAACAAAACAAAGTGCAAGAGAAATCTGGAAAAACCCAAAAAAAATAAATAATTAATTCAGAGAATCACTGATTCTTCATTGTGAAAATTGCATATGCCCATGATAAGCAAAATTCAAACCATTCAAAAAGGAATATATAATAAAAACAGCACATCACACTGTGCACAATGGTTTTCATGCATTTTTCTGGCACTGAAATGAATAAATTCTATTTTACATTTTGTTTAAAAGCAACAATTGAGAATCTATTCATAAGGTAACTATGTTTTGCTTTTACTCTTACTATGTTTCAGAGAGTTTTACACATTAATCCAAGCCAATCTAGTTTATTCTGTTTAAGAATTGAGGAAAGAGCCAAGTGTGATGGCACATGCCTATAATATCAGTGACAGGAGGCTAAGGCAGAAGGATCGCAAGTTCAAGGTTAGTCTCAGCAATTTAGCAAAGCTCTAAGCAACTTATTAAGAACCTGTCTCAATAGTAAAATAAATTACAAATAAATAAATAAATAAAAAGGTCCGGGGAAGTGACTCAATGATTAAGCTCTCCTAGGTTCAATCCCTGGCACAAAAATAAATAAGTAAATAAAATTTTAGAAAATTTTGTATTCACTCTATAGATGTCCCACAATTTATTTAACTGGTCCTCTGATTATTGGCTTTCAGTTCTATTTTGTTTGTTTTTCCTATTACAAACATGCTATGATAAACATCTTTGAGTATACATTTTATGTGCAAAATACATTTGTAGACAAATTACCAGAAGTAGAATTGATGGATCAAGGATACACAAATCTGAAAAACAATACTGACAAATTGCTCTATCAAATGATTGTACCAATTTACAGCCCCATTAAGAGGATAAGAGATTTCCTGTAGATACATGCTCTGGCTCACATTATCTTATTTTGTCTTATTTTTTTAAAAAACTTTCCAACCTTATAAGGTAAAAAAGTTATGTCATTGTTTCATTTTCCTTTTTTAATGCTTTTTTTGGGAGGGGGTACTGAGAATGAACACTTTACATTTTAACACTGAAAGACATCCTTGGCCCTTTTCAATTTTTTTTTCTCCTAAAATTTTAAGACAGGTTCTCATTGGGTTTCTGAGGCTCTTTGTTAAGTTGCTGAGGTTGGCCTTGAACTTGCAACTTTCTTGCCTCAGCCACCTGAGTTGCTGGGATTATAGGTGTGCACCACTGTGCTGGCTTTCTCATTCTTGAAATAGTAGAAAAGATACAGCATCTTGTTCCTTATTCCCTGTTTATGTTGTTTTATGTGTGTGTGTTTGAATTGCTTATGTCTAGTGCAAGTGTTTCTCCAATCAACTTGCAAAGTTTAGGAAAATAATATACACTTATGGCCAAGAATCAAGCAAAACAATGCCAAGAAAATATAAGATAGCACTGAAAAAGGAAGCTCTAAATGTCTCAAGAAATATTGGGGTTGAAGTTAGTAAAATATACACTAACTTACTTAAAAAAAAACTGAAAATTATCTTAACCATTCACTGATCAGAATTGGCATATAGGCTTTTACTGAGATAAATGTCTCAGAGTCATTAAATATGAAAAACATAATTCTGGCTTTGTTTTCAAAATTATGAAAATTAAATCACATGATCTCAATTTCAATCACCAGTTGAAGCTTCCAGATGTAAAGCATCAAGTGCTTCAGGACCTGGACTAGAAAGTAAGACGATCAGAAGGAAGGAGTTGAATAGGGAGTATTGAAAGGGGAGAATGTTAATAACAGAGGAAAGAGCTCAGAACTGAAAAACAGGCTTTAAACAATTTGTTTTCCTAATTTCTCTTAGCAGTGTTTTGTTGTTTTGATTGTATGGTCAGGATTCTAACAGTAGCATTGGAGAGAAGTGATTATACTCTGGACATATTTGGAAGCTAGAACTAATAGTTGGATGTAGGATATACAGGAAGAGGAGAAAGGGAGAAAAGCTTTTGGCTTGAGCAAATAGAGGTGAAACTTTGTCCATAAAAAGAGGGAAAATATTTTGCGAGAAATAGAGCTTATTAGAAAAACAAAACAAAAAAAACTCAGAGGATTGGTGTAGACAGGTATTATGTGTAAGGTGTAAACTGATTTTTGTGTATCAACTTTGTATCCTGATTCTTTGCCAAATCAAGGTATAAAAAGAAACAGAAGGCATTAAAATTGGAATGAAAGCAGTAACATTATCTCTATTTACAAATAACTGTATTTAATATGGAAAGAATTCTAAAGGCTGCACAAAAATATTGTTAAAAATTCAGCAAAGTATCAGGGTACAAAGTCAACACACAAAAATCAGTTGAATTTCTGTACACTAACATTGAACAATCTGAAAAGAAAATTTAGAAAATAATTATTTTATAAAAATGCTATCAAAAAGAATAAGATACTCAGTAATTAACTTGACTTAGGAGGTACAAGATTTATAAAATGAAAGGTACCAAACAATGCTGAAATAAATTCAGAAGACAGAAATAATGGAAAGACATCCCATGTTCATGGATTAGAAGACAGTATTATTAAAATGTTGGGAGAAAATATTTGCAATTATATATATGATAAGGGTTAATATCCAGAAAATGCAACACACACACATATACATACACAGACACACACACACAAATCTATTCAAAAACAAGCAAAGGACAGAAAAATGTATAAGTTACCAAGAAGCCCATAAAAAGTTGCTCAATATAACTAATTATCAGGAAAATGTAAACCAAAACCAAAATCAGAGTACTGCATATAAGAAGCTTACTGAGAACAAATAAAAACACTAGCCAACCAACAATTCTTTTTATATCTGACAGAGAAGTGAGATCACAGGGCAAATGAAGGCCAAAAGGGGAGAGACAGACAGGTAAATACAGAAAATCACAAAAAAATCACAGTGGAGCAGGAAACCATGAATAGACCTCTTTTGGGAACCAGTGCAGAGGCAGGAAAACCCAAACGATAATTGATGAGTGCTGGAGGCTCAGTATGGCCAACTTTGCAAGTTAAAAACTCTAGTGAACCCAGTCATGGGGAGGGCCTACAGTTTTGTTTTATTTCCAAGAGCTCTACTGCTTCTTCACAATGACTATCAGAGGAAAATCCCTTTGTGTTTATGACAGAGGAAACGGGAAAAGCTCCACTTTGAGCATCTCATTCATAGAAAGAAACTAAAACAATTCTCTCCACTCACTTCCAAAAGCAGAGGAAATATTTCCTAACTCATTTTATGAGGCCAATATTACTCTGAAACTAAATCAGAAAATAACATTACAAGAAAACTATAGGCCGGTATCTCATGAATACAGATGCAAAAACTTCAACAAAATATAAGCAAATTGAATCAAACAATACACATAAAGAATCATACAACATAACCAAATAAAATGTATCCCAGGTATACAAGGATGGTTCAACATTCAAAGACCAATTAACATACTACTTTATATCCATCAATGGGTTTAAGAAGAAAACTTACATGACCAATCAATGCATGCAAAAAAAAAAAATTATCTGACAAACTTCAATACCCATTTATCATAAAAACTCAGTAAACCAGGAATAGAAGGAAACTTCCTCAACTTAATAAAGAAAATTAAAAGAATTACAGCTAGCACATACTTAATGGTGAAACTGAAAGCTTTCCTACCAAGATCAGGAATAAGGCAAAGAGGTTCCTACCCACTACTGCTTTTCAATATCATACTAAAAACCCAAGATAATTCAGTAAGAAAAGGAATAAAAGGTATAAAACTTGGGAAGAAATAAAATTGTATTTGCAGATGACATGATTATTCAACATAAACAACAAAATCAATATTCAAAAGAATCAACAATGAACTACTAGAACTAGTAAGGGAATAATGCAAGGTTGCAGGATACAGGTTATTGTACAAAAGTAAACTGTTCTCCATATGCCAGCAATGAACAAAGTAGAATTGAAATTAATAACACAAAAAGTTAAAAAGTGTAAATATCCAACAAAATATGCAAAAGATCTGTACAAGGAAAACTATAGAACACTGATGAAAAATATAAAATTAAAGTTAAGTAGATGCAAAGATATTCCATATTTATTGACAGGAAGACACAATATTGTCAAGATGTCAGTTCTATCCAACTAGAGCTATATATTCAACAGAACCACAGTCATTATTGTAGCAAGTTATTTTACAAATATTAACAAACTGATTCTAAAGATATATGGTTATGCAAAAAAACTCAGAAGAACCAACACAATATATAGAAAAATTATATATATTTATAAAACTCAGAAGACTGACACTACTTGATTAAGCTTAGTATAAAGCTAGACAGTGTCAGTGTCAGATTGGTGAAAGAACAGACAAAAGAACGACTAGACAAACAGACATCAATAGAACAAAGTATACAGTCTAGAAAAAGACTCACATGAATAAGTCAACAGATCTTTGACAAAGGAGCGAAGATAATAAAATGGAGCAAAAACAGTATTTTCAACATATAGTGCTGGAACAAGCAGATATCTACATACCAACTATATATCTATCTAAACATAGGCCTTAAACCCTTCACAAAAACTAATTCAAAATGAACCACAGATCTAAATGTACATCACAAAACTGTAAAACTCCTAGAAGTTAACAGAGGAAGACACCTAGATGACCTTAGATACAGTTATGAATTCTTAGATACAATATCAAAAATATATTCCAGAAAAAGAAATAATTAATGAAATTAACTGCATTAAAATAAAAAAAAAATTCTTTACTCTGAGAAAGTCAATGTAAAGAGAATGAGAAGATAAGCCATAAAATGGAAGAAAATATTCGGAAGAGACATAATCTGATAAAAGACTGTTAACCAAAATATACAAAGAATTCTTAAAACTCAACAATAATAAACAACCCAATTAAAAAATGGCCAAAGACCTTAACAGATACCACACCAAATAAGATACAGAAATGGAAAATAAGCATATAAAAAGATGTTCATCCAAACTGAAACAACAATACCATATACATCTATTAGAATGGCTCAAATCCAAATTCTAACACCACCAAATACTTGCAAGGATGTGGAGCAATAGGAATTCTCACTTGTTGATAGTGACAATGTAAAATGGTATGGCTATATTGGAAGACAGTTGGGCAATTTCCTAAAAAACTAAATATACTCTTAAGAAACAATCCAACAATTACTTTCTTTGGCATCTACCCAAATGAATTATAACTCTATGTCTACATAAAAACCTGCAGGCAAATGTTTACTAAAGCTTTAGTCATAACTGCCAAAACATGGGATTAACCAAGATGTCCTTCAGGAGGAGAATGGATAAACAGTGATGCATCCACATAATCAAAATGCTATTCAGCACCATGAAGAAATGAGCTATCAAAACGTGGAGGAAACTTAACTGCATTTTACTAAGTGAAAGAAGCCAATCTGAAAATCTATACACTGTGTGATTCTGAATATATGGCATTATGCAAAAAGAAAAACTAAGGAGACAATAAAGAGATCAGTGGTTACTAGGAGTAGGAGGTGAGAATAAAGTGAATAGGCAGAGCACAGAGGATTTCTAGGGCTATGAAACTATCTGTATAAAACAATAAGGGCTGGAAAGATGGGAGAATAAGGAGTTGTTGTTTAATGGGTACACAGTTTCAGTTCTGCAAGATGTAAAGATTTAAAGATACAGACTGGTGATACTTGCAAAAATACATGAATGTACTTACTTCTTCTGAACTATATACCTGAAAGTGCTTAAGATGGTAAATTCTGTTATATATATTTTATCACAATTTTTTAAAAGTAAAAATAATTCTTTTGTGGGCAATCTATATTTTTGAAGCTGTAATAAATTGACAATTCCACTGCCACATATAAATAATAAAAAATTAATTAAAAATTTTTAACAATACATAAAATGAATTGCTTTATGTAACACCTTCTATTAAATTCCTAAATGTATTTTTAATGATGTTTGGTACTATGAATCAAATTTTTAACTCATTTTCAAGTTGTTCAATGCTAATATGAAAACAGAATTGATGTTTGCATATTGATCCTATATCCTGAGTTATGTTAAACTCATTGGTTTTAGTAACTCTGTTACAGATTCCTTGGAATTGTCTACATACATTCCATGTCATATGCAAATAAATATATTACTATTATTATTAAAAAATAAAGAAAAGAAATTGACAAACTATAAAGTAATAGTGAAGACAGAGAAGTAAATCACAAAACTATGTATTATTTACCTAAGAAGGTTCACCTACAAATTAAATCTGTATAAGTTCAGTAATTTGATAACTACAACTTTGAGTCAAAGCACTCAGCTATAGGTGCCTATGTGACTACATGATTGTGCAACTCTCAACATTTACCATTTATTCTGATTTGAAAAAAAAAATGTATTAATTGGTTTGGAAAAATAATTAGCCAAATATATATAAAAGTTTACTATTGGATCCATTCACCAAAAGAGATGTAAAAATCCTATAGAAACAAATCAAATTCAACAATATATATATAAAAAAAGAATCTAGCCCAGAAAAGCAAGAGTTTTTGTTTTGTTTTGTTTTGTTTTTAAATGTTAGAAAAATCAGTTAATGTGCCTGGCACAGTGGCTCACACATGTAATCCCAGTGACTCAGGAGGCTGAGACAGGAGGATCTGGAGTTCAAACCCAGCCTCAGAACTTAGGGAGGCCTTAAGCAACTCTGTGAGAACCAGTCTCTAATAAAATATTAAAAGGGTTGAGGATGTGGCTCGGTGGTTAAGTGTCCCTGAGTTCAATCCCTACAAAATAAAAGAAAAAGAAAGAAAAGAAAAGAAAATCAGTTATGGCATATTTGCCATAGTAGCAGATTAAGGAGGGAAAAACAGGATCATCTAAGCAGATGCAGATTTCATGAAACTTCATATTTACTAAGTACATTTTAAAGTGCTCAAAGCATGATGAGGACAAGATAAAAGGAGAAGCTGGTCCAAACAGTTGGACAAATAAGGAACAATGTGACAAATAAGGAACAACATAAAAGCGAAAATAATGGATTATACTGCTCTGAATAAAACAGATAGCATTTTCTCTTGAATATAAGAGAAAAACGGATAGAAGGTTTGAATGGGAATATCATAAAAATGGAAACACAAAGGTCCATAAACATAAGATGTTCAGCTTTACTGAGAGAAAATGTAAATTAAGGTCACTAGATACCATTTTATACCAACCAGACTGAACAAAAAAAAAATTTTTTTAATGTAGAATAATATGAGCTGTTATACATTGCTATTTGAAGTAGTTTGATCATTTTAGAAAAATCATTTGGTATTTATGGAGTTGAACATGTGCATAATTTACCACCCAGCAAGTCTACTACAGGGTAAATACTCCAGAGGAACTTTTTAATATATATGCCTCAGGAGATAAGAATACAATGTTATTCATACATGAAAAAAGAAGCACAGGTGGTAGAGAGGAAAGAATCTAAATATCCTTCTGTAAGAAAATGGATAAATTGTACTTTATTCATACAAATGGAAAACATAAAGCAGTGAAAATATCTGAATATCAATATAAATCTCAGAAATTTGGGTAAAAACATGATTCTCAAAAGAAAAGCATTTATACAAACCAAACCTAGGCTAATATTTAATAATAAAAATATATATTATTTGGGAATACATACAGAGCGTATTTTACATACAGAGTGAAGCTTAAAAGGAAAGCAAGCTTATAACAATTTAAAGAGTCAGTACATTTACCTCTCAGAGAGGTGAAAGATATTTATAGGTCACATAGGACTTCATGGTAATGACAAGGTTCTATTTTTCATTTGGAGGACAATCTCATAGTTGTTAATTTTGTAAATGTGTTCATAACCATAACTTCCCTACACTTAAATGTCCTTTTATGTTTATCAACTACTATAGAGAATAAAAAGCAATAATGGCATACTATAATAACATAAAGATCATCAGAAAGCACTATATATATATATATATATATATATATATATATATATATATATATATATAAATTAATAATAGAAGACAAATGTTTTTAAAAGATAATTCATCAACATCAACTCATCAGTCTTGGGACCTTTGCTCTGGTTGCTCCACCAACCTAGAATATTCTTCTCTGTGGTATCTATTAGCTACCTCCCTGTCCTCCTTCCAATCCTTGCTCAGTTTCCTTCTTCTTAACATGATGCAACCTGACCACTTTACTTGATACCTGGATCTTATATCCTGTGACCCTGGCACTACTGATCTGCCCTATCCTGATTTGTTTTCTCTTTAATCCTTATTATCCTCCAATATGCCAATTTACCCTTTTAGCATACTCATTATCTATTCTGTCTTCTCTCCTTCCTCACACTACTAGAAGACCAGCCACATGAATGCTAGAGCCCCTAGTTCTAGTCACCCACCTGTCCAACATGCTTAGGGGTAGATGCCCAGTGAATGAATACTTCATTTTACCAGACAGCTCCACAGATAATATACTACTGTTGCATATTTCTTTCATGAATTGCTTTTACTGATAAAGTATAAATTAGATACATCCTCAAACACATATTATGGCCAAAATTAAAACTCTCTGGGTGGCCTATGTAAAATGAGGTCAACTATATTACAGTGTTTGAACAACCCTTATCTTAGTTATAGAGTCATTTTACAACTAGTTTCAACAATAAGCAAATCAAATATTAGTCAGAAGTTCATCTTAAGATCAAACAAAACAAAAACAATTAAAATTCATTACCATGTGTATATAAATGATCTTCCGTAATTTATATATATCAATATACCCCACAACATATACTGCAAATAATGATGCAATCTGAAATTTAAAAAGAAATTAAGTTAAAAATAAAAATAATATACATATAAAATAAATAGGTATAAAAATGCAGGAAAATAATTCTGTTACCTTAAATTTATTTATAGTTACACAGAAAGTAAGATTATGATTTTCCTTTATCTCCCAATTTATTATTGAGTATGGTCAATATATTAACTTGGCAAATTGTGCTTGATTTTCTTCTGTCATATACAGCTCACATGAATTATTTACTTTGTGGATCATCCAAAAACAACACTCATTTTTATATCAGGTTGACTATCATTAACATGTATAATTAAAGTACTCTGATCCATAAAAAATATGAAAATGTAATTATAACATATCCATTAATACATAATTGGGGAAGGCACATTAAGACTCAAAAATAAGCAATACATGTTTATGTAAAAATAATGATTTCTGATTTTTTGTCACTCTTCACAAGTATCTCCGTTAGTGTTGTATTTCGTTAGTATAAATATTCAAATATTAGTTATAATGAAATTTATCAAATTTCAAATTAAAAGGAGTACTTTCACCACAAAGGTACTTTTAACTTTCCAATTTGAAGAAAATTATACATTATTAATCAAGAATTCTAAGACTATTAGAATTATTTAGATGGATTGATTAAATGATGACACTGTATCTCTTATAAAGAGGTCTTACGTCAGACAATGCCTCTCTACCCTTCTTCATGGAGAAAGCCATTCAAAGTAAATCCCATGCCTCTCCTACCACACATACATAGCAAATTGAAACAGCTAAATATTTAAACATATAACTTAAATTACAATCTTTAAGGATTTTATCTCCAAATAATCTACAACAAACGTTCCTATTAGTAAAAACAAACAAAATAACCACCACCACCAAACCAAGATCCAAACCAAGATGTCTCTTCTTTTAGTTACCCATGGGGAAACCATACTGCTTAAAAGTGACTAACAACACACATTCCCTCACAGTTGTTATTCATATTATTTTACTTCATATAATAATAACTCTAGGGGAGTGTGTGTTGTTATTCAACATAAGAACCACAGAGGCATGTCAACTCCCCCCACCACGCGCGCGTGCGCGCACTCACACACACACACACACACACACACACACACACAGAAAAGGAAGGCCATCTTCACTAACTGAAAGCAATGGGGAAAGTAAGATCCTTTTTTACTCCAAAGGCTAAGCAATATATAGAACACCTCCATGGTAGAATCTTAAAGAGATGATCTCAGGGATAATTTAAATCAAAAACTAATGTAAAATGTCATCAAACCAAAGAAGGTAAAGGAGTCTAAAAGATAAGATCAAAGGAAGAAGTAAGTACAAATCAGGTATATTAAAAAAAAAAAAAAAAGATGAACGAATCTGGCTAAGTACTGGGTACTTTGTTGAGTCTTAATATATTACCCTCATCTGATCCAATAAAGTGGGTTCTTTTATTTTCTCTATTTTAGAAATGAGAAAATTGAAACTAAGAAAAGTTAAGTTTTTTGTCAAAGTCAAGCAGCTAATGAATAGAATTTTATTAGGACTCATATCTAGGTCTGACTTCAGTACTGAAGCAACACATTCCAAAGAATATTAAAAAGCAATTCATCTACTGCTTTATACAAATATGGCTAGCATAATAATAAAAAAGTAGGAAATGGGAGGAAAATGAATACATAATAGCTACCTTGTTTTATATGTCAATATTTGAAAAGAAGGAATGAATACATGAAAAGGTGATAAACTGCAAATTGGGAGGAGAAATTATAAAATATGAACTTCATTAGCTATTTATCCTCTTATCCGATGTATAGTTATCCTACATGTAAAAAATATGGCACTACGCATAAAAGTAACACATTTTACTTAAGAGAAATACTATAGTTATTTAAAAGAAATAATTAAAATTATAATATTAGTTCTCTTTTAAACCCACAAATATTGAGTAACAAAGATAAGTCTTTTACAAAATGGATTCATAAATGCATTTTTCTAGTAAGTAAATAATACTCATTAATAAACAAATCTTGCACATTTCCTTACTCTGAACTTTCTTTAAAACCATTAAATGAACACTTTAGGACTTAGAATCATATAGGAGCTCAGTTATAATGTTATACAAATGAGTTCATTTAATCAAATGCTCTAAGCTTAAATCACTTTAAAAATATAGTCACCTTACCTGAGTAAGAAGTACAAACTGAGCAAACTGCCATGGAAGCATGAAAAATATATTGGAAATGCAGAGCGCAATCAAGCTTCCTCTATAAAGTTTTGTAGCCCTTGAAAAGGTAAAATAAATATCAGTAAGTTTAACAACAAAAGAGTCTAGCATGGCTTCCAACCACCGCAAATTAGAATCTCCAACATGATGTGTTATAACACAAACTGAACATAAAATGAACCAATGGGTTAGAAATTATATCTCCTGACACCCAATTACAACAATTTTCTGTAAAAAGTAAATGTCCATTTATTACTGTAAAAACACAAAGCCCTGTCATGGAACTGCCCAGGTTAGTACAGAAACTGAATTTTTTTTCCAAACTTTTTTCCAACACTTAAATGTTGACTCAATAGATTCATCAGTTGGAGAGAGAAACAATATCTATGAAAAAAAAATCACAAAAAGTGGAATATTCTAAATGCTATATAATATATATATACAAATGCTGAAAGAATTCAGAATCAGAGCTGAGCAGCTGAGAAGATTTTGTGAGGATGTAGGATAAAAGTTGGTCTTGTTCTAGTAGAACATAGAAAGAAAACTAGAAATGGAGGCAAAAGTGGGGCAGGGGAGGGCAGTTTGGAGCCATCTTTAGAAGATTCACATTGATATTGACTTGTGATTTAGGAGAATTTTGGGAGGGTGAGGTGATTCATCTTTTTTCCTAAATCTGAGCCAGTGCAAAGCCCCTAAATATACCCAGCATTCTTTACAGAAGTAGAGTGTGCACATGAACATACCAAGGGTAAGCAGCTTGGACAGAAGAAAGCAAACCTTCTTGGGTTACAACCCCCTGGTGCACTGAGCATCACCATAGAATGCCTTTCTTCACTTCTTCAAATAGCCCTTCCTCAAAGGACATTCCTCTCTGCTCTTCTAACCCAACTGAAGTTATTTTTAAACTCCAGGTAACCTAAATGAATTACAAAATCAACTAGATAAAACCCAGCTTTTTTTTTTTTTTAAATGTAGACATTTAGAGGGAAACAGAATAGATAAGACTGCATCCTACCCAAAAAGTTTTGAGTTTCTTAGATAGAAATTTCTTTACATTTCTCTACAGCCTTTTAAATTTTTTCCTCTTTCATTTTTTTTCCCCATGATGCTTGGCATGGAACACAGGGCCTTGCACATCCGGACAAGAACTCTATAACTAAGCTACACCCCTGGACCCTCACTATTGCTTCTGGATACTAAACAGTATTTCCATTTTATGGGTAACAAGGGACATTAAAGATATCCAAGTAGAATTTAATACTAATCTGGCAGTTGGTACAGAATGCACTGGAGGGGGATAAGAACAAATAGAAACCAATGGAATTCTAACTGGTGATGTATGATCAATATACCACTGACCCAAGACAAGAGAAATGAAAACGTAAATATTGCCAAGAATAATGAAGAAAAAACAGACTGTGCTGTTATTAGGTGGCTTATAAAAAATCCAAATTTCTAAAAATACTTAAAAATTCAAACCTGGACAAAATTAATTTGTTAAAATAAAATATGCAGCTAACCTTACTAATAATTGATTACCAGCATTTAGGAATAGTTTCTTTTCCAGTTTTATCACAGTTCCCTCTGCACTGCAGTATACTTCAACACAGCTCAGCTGCTTCTTGCTTACCCAAGCCACTCACCCAACCTCCCTCTAATATTATCAGATTTTTTACTACAGATAGAAACCAAGAAAACTAGAGGAAACAACTATCTTTCCAAAGAGGAAAGGAATCAATAATAAAGATGAAATACCAGAAGATGTGGACAATCAGTAGAGATGAAGTCATTATTCCTCAAAAGAAAGACAAGAAGTCTTCCAAGGATCCAGAAAAGAGGATGTGGTTTCCCAGCTGTCAAGACTCCACTTCCCAAAGTGCAACTGTCACTTCAGGAAAATAAAAGTAGAGCCAGTCCACTTCCAGCAACCAGTCACACCAGCCATGCTAGGTAAGTAGGGAGTCATGCCAACAAGAAGAAAAGAAACAAGGAAAGTTGCCCCCTTAACTGAGAGCTGCCAATGAAGGTGTTAAGAAGGATCAAGATGATGATGAACCAGCACTGGCAAAAGCAGCATAATGAGGAATATGAAAAGGAAGACATCAACCAAGATAAAAACAGAGTATGAAGATTTCTTATGATTTATTTGGAAGACTAAAGGAAGAGCTTGAAACAGAAGTCCTTGAAGAACAAATCAAGAGAAGAACCCAACATTAAGCAGCCCTTGAATGCATGAAACAGCAATTGGAGCAACCTCACTTGTGGTAGGTAAAATAATGGCTTCCAGAGATGACCTCATCCTAATTCCTGGAACCTGTGCATGTCACTTGACATGGTATAGGGGAACTAAGGTAGCAAATGAAATTAAGATTTATAATCACCTGACGTAAAGAGAGAGAAATTATCCTGGATTATCCAGGAAGGCCCAATGTAATTACAAGGGTTTTGATTGGTTTGTTTTGTTTGGTAATACTGGGGACTGAACCTAGCAGTCTGCCATTGAGTTACCTCTGCAGGCCTTTTTTATTTTGAGAGAGTCTCACTAAATTGCCCAAGCTGGGCTCAATTTTTTGATTCTTCTGCATTAGATTCTTCAGACGTTCAAGCTGAGATTACGGGCTAGTAGCTAGGATTACAAGCATGTGTCACCATGCCCAGATCAAAAGAGTTCTTAAAAGTAAGAAAAGCAGCAGCAGAGAACATTGGAGTGAACTGACAGAAGAAGAATTCAATCCTCCATTGGTGGCTTTGATGATGGAAGTGACCCTGAGCCAAGAAATTCAGGCAGCCTATAGAAGCTCGAAAAAGGCAAGTAGTAAATGACTCCCCCGGCCCCCACCCTAGGATGCACTCCAGGAGGAGAGCATCCCTGCCAACATCTTGAGGTTTAGGACCTCTGACTTATAGAACTATAAAGTAATAAATCAAAGTTTGTGGCAATTTGTTATCACAGCAACAAGAAACTAAGACAGTACAGATGGACTCAGCAAATGAAGCAGCACCATTCAAGCTCCACAGGTTACATCAGATTAGAGAGTAAACAGGAGAAGAATCGAAGGTTTGCCTTCACTGGATTTAAAACAGGAGCAGAGGCAGAAGAAAAACTGGACTGAGACACTAATGGGCAAACGAGTGTGTTCACCACAGGGAAAAAAGCTAAGATCAAGAACATGGATGTGGAAAAATGCTTCAGGTATGGTCACTCACTCTCCTACAGCACAACATTTCTTCCAGAAAGTCTGAAGAGAGACTATGTCTCAAGGTGCCCCAAAACCAACAGGGCAGAGCTAAAGGTTATTACTTCATAAACATTTACTTTATTTGAAGATGCTACAGAAGCTTAAAATCCAATAATAAAAAAGGATTTAAGAGAGAGCAATAAAGCTAGAGTTGCAGACTTAAAAAGTTGATAATACAAAAGTCATCTCCCATCCCACCTGTGAAAGATCTATCTGAAGACACGACGTAGGGGACTGGAGGCCATGTACTGATGCTATACCTGCTGAGGTCATTACACAGGTAAATTATTGAGCATAACAGACTTTAACAAGTTTCTTTTGAATTCAACGGACCACTGAAGGGCGTTCTGAGTCCCAGACAGCGTCATATTTTTATCATATTTTGTTCTCTTTTTCTACAGGCTCCATTTTGTTTTATATTTACCCTCTGAAGCAAGGCAATGTATATGGAAACTCAGTATGTCAACAGAAGGGGAAATGTTCTCCCCTGCTCTCACTGGTGCTTGAACTAGCTGAAGATCAGATGAACAGGAAAAGCCTGAACTTCTAGCATGAATTCTCCTAGAACATCTCTGGTCTACTGGGGTGTTTTCCTTCTATTCCTACTATCTGACAGTCAGGGATACTAAACAAATATAGGAAGACAAACTACATGTGTTATATACCTGATGATGACGACTGTGTGAGGTGTTCCTGACTTCAAAGGACTATATCTTACAAGATTAAAATATAGCACAAATAATCTCCCTATCTTTCTGCCCACTTTTGGGAGACTGTAGTGGTAACAAAAAAAGACTTGGGTAAGCAGAGAAGAAGTGAAAGTTTTCCTTGAGCAGTCACTGAGGACCACTAAGAGAAAGCAAGAGGACTAGAAGGCAGACAGAGGAAACGTCTCCAGTACTATGGATTTGCAAGTTACACTTTTAAAGTATCTTTACTAATTCAACATAACAAGGTCATCTTAATTAATTTATTATGTTGGCTTTTTTATTATGGAAACTTAAAAAACACTACTTTAGGTTATTGGGGGGAGGAACACCAGAAAACCTAAGGACAAATAAATATTACCTGAGAATATGAGTCACAAGCAACATCTGAAGTACAAGGAAAGGATATGAAAAGCTTTCGCGGAGAGGCGGTGTCCACATCACACGGGTACACTGAAAAAAGAACAATCAGAGTGTATGATATACTTGCTAAATTTGCTAAGTAAGACACAGAAGTGAAAGCTGCTATTTATAAATGCAAAGAGAAGTACATCTCACACATAATTTAAATGACATATTATAAAACAAGTTACTGGACTTTTAACAAACAGCAAAACTGGGAAATAAGAAATCTTATTGAGAAAGACACACAAGGATAGATGTCTTTCCTTGTGTGAGAACAAAGAGAAAGACAACATTTTTCTTCTCCATTCATGAGTTGATGGACACATTGGCGAATTCCTATCTTGGTTACTGTGAATAATGCTACAATGAACACGGAAATGCAGGTGTGTCTATTATATACTGATTTCATTTCCTTTGGCTACATACCCAATAGTGGGTTTGTTGGAAATAGGGTAACTATTAGTTATAACAACATATAATATATTCTAAAATAACCAGAGATGTACAAAAATTTCCAGCACACAGAAATTATTGATGTTTGAGGAAATGGAAGTGTTTATTACCCAGACTCTGGTCTCTAAATATCATTTTCCACTAACAGGATCCAGGATTCCTTGGAAAATAACTGATTCTATATCTGGGGACAAGAAAGTACAAGGCAATACTAGGACAGTAGAAGCCTTCAAAGACTGAAGGACACACAAAAGCACTAAGGGACTAAGAACAGTAACCAAAAGTATTAAGCACCTTGGAATTAATCCAACAAAAGAAGTACAAGACACAAAACACTGCTGAGAGAAATTAAAGCAAACTGATACAAATGAAGAGATATAGCCATGTTCATGGAGTAGAGCTGATTCAATATATTTAGGATCTAAATTTTCCCAACTAATCTAGAGATTCAGAGTGATCACTATTAAAATCCTGAAAGGTTGAGTTTGTGTTGAGGAAGAAAGCAATAATGACAAGCTGATTCTAAGATTTATACAAAAACACAAAGGATCTGAAGAGCTATGGTAATACTAAAGAAGAGCAAGGTTGGAGACTTTGCTATCAGATATCAAATATACAAAGCTACCTATTTAGTGTGATACTAGCTTAAAGATAAGCAGACAAATGGAACAGAATTGAGTCTAAAAACAAACTCAGAAATATATAGTCACTTTATTTATGACAAAAGCACCACTAAAAAGAATGGTCTTTTTAACAAAAGGCATTAGGTTAATTGGATTAAATAAAATAGTGCTAGGAATACGGCTTGGTAGTAAGCACTTTCCTAGCATGTGGGAACCACTAAGTTCAATTCCCAGTAGGAAGGAAGGAAGGAAGGAAGGAAGGAAGGAAGGAAGGAAGGATTAAAAATTACTATTAGCAACGGTCAATGAAAGGACTAACTCAGGAAAGGATCATCAATGGATAGTATAACCTTGTGGTCAAATGTTATAAGGGAACAGGATATTCAGTGGCTCAAAGTATCAACCCACAACCTCTTAATCAATGTAGAAGGAAAAAAGCATTCTTATAATAGATACATCTTGACAGTCACCACCTTAACCATATGACCAAGTAAACTCAATAATGGGACAAACTGGTCTTACATGCCTCCACATGCACTACAATGAAAAAGACACAACCTCATCTATATCATGTTGTTCACAAAAATATCTAATCTAAACCCATTAGTGATGAAATAATAAGACAAATCTAATTTGTGGGGCTTCTACAAAATAATAGACCTGGAATCCCCAAAAACGTCAATGCCAAGGAAAAGAAAAGGGCAGGAGAACTGTTTCAGATAAACTGTTCTAGATAAAATCATGACCAAATGCAATGTATGATCTTAATCCGATTCTATATCCAAAACATAAGCATAAAGGAACCTACTGGGAAAACTGTGGAAATATAAATATGGACTATAATAAGTTATTATTGCATAATTTTCAGTATTGAACTTCCTGAGTATGATGATAAAGGTAAACTGTGATTATATAGGACTTGCCTTGCTTTCAGGCAATAGATACTGAGGTATTGGGGGGTAAGATGTCATCATGTCTGCAACTCATTTTCCAATGGATCAGAAAAATGTCTGTGTGCAGGGGTGTGTAAGAGAAAGCAAATGTGGCAAAATGTGAAAACCTGTAAATGAAAGTGAAGATAAATACCATATGATCTCACATATATACGGAATCCAAAAACATCAAACTGATTGGAACAAAGAACAAAATGGTAAGTTAATGGGCTGGGAACAAGGGGAAAAGAGAGGGATGGGAAAGCAGAGAAAATTAACCAAAGAGCACCAAGTTCCAACTAGATTAAAAGAAAAAGTTTTAGTGATCTATTGTATTACACAGTGACCACAGTTTATGCATTGTATAATTCAAAATTGCTATAAAAATAGCTTTTTAACATTCTTATAAAAATATTGATAAGGTAAGGAGTATAGTTACTAGTTTTGACTCTTTGGAGTACAGTTTGACTATACTCCAAAAATACACTCAATAATTCATCAATTAAAATAAATAAAAATTAAAAATAAATTTTTTATTTTATTTTTGAGCTAATCACTTATCTTTTAGTGCTTTCATTTTAATGCATAATGGCATATTATTTTCTATTTATTTATTACAAAAGAATATTACATAAGGGTCATCAAGATTGTTCAAAGTATTTTGAGAATTTTTTTCCAAATATTATATAAGTAACATAAGAAGCCTGATAAGTAAAAACATCTATATAATTGATTATGGAATACATAACCTCAATATGATTGATCATTACTTTGGGCAACTTATAGCCCCTTTATTTTCACTTTTCATATTTGAAGGCTTTGTTTTAAATAATTTGATTAATATATTTGTGCTATATATTTCCTACTTTGTTAAGGCAAAAATTTCTCTCTGAGGGAAAAAAAATTTTTAAGTATATTATATATCCAGTACAGGACAAACTAAATAATGGAATAGAACTAAAAAGCAAGTAACAATTTACAACTATTTGGGGGACACATAAGCAATTCAGTCAAGTGATTAAAACATTTCTTCTATAACAGTAAGATACTAGTCATTAACCAACAGCAATTTTAGTGAAGAAAGCTCACTAGATGCATGAATAGGCATTACCAGAGTAAATGCTTCCATTCATATAAAAATTGCATACTTTAGCCAACATTTTTAAAAATCAGAAAAAAAGGTCTGAAAATCTCATAATCTGAAAGCCAAAATATATTCAAAATAATGTTTTCAATTACTTGAGCACTCAATAACCCTTTTCCCCCAAACTGCAGTTTACACTATCACTTTTTAAATAGACGATATTCCACAAAAAGAAGTCACTTTTAAAGCTACATTACATCTAAATGCAATTGTTTATTTGCTTATTTCAATAAGACTACAATTCTAATTCTAATCATATTTATCTTTTCTTAAAAAAGTGATGTCTAAGCATGTTGAAATAAACCCAAGTTAGCTGAAAAAGTAGCAAAAAGAAAATCCATCAGTCTGAAAACTCAGCTAAGTAGTTTGAATTCCATTGTTAAAAACTGAAAAGATTTTGTAAGAAATGATGTTCTTGCTACACGAGCATCAAAATTATAAGAAAAACATAAGATAAGGAATTAACAATCGCAGTTAGACATGGAGGGTAACACAACGAACCTTTGTGCTTACGAACAGTGGTCTTTCTAACTGCATCTTGGCTCAAAAACGTTAAATAATCCCTTTTCTCCAGCATATTGTTGTTAATACACAATGCTTCTTTCTTCTATTATTAAGCCATTATATCCCATTTCTTAGTCATTTTTAAAGAATCTTTGCTTCCAAATGTTTCATAGTCCATACTATCACAATGAACAGCATCCAGTAAGGAAAAGTCAAATTATTCTTTTCTTTTCTTTCCTCAAAACTCACACTACACTAAATAACTTATGTTACACAGCAATCATTTGTCAAGCATCTTCTCATCTATAAGGCCACTCCAGCTTTATACTTCTGTGATTCCAGAGAATTAAGTGCATATTAGTGGACTACCATTAGTAAAGTACATTAACTTTGCATGATTACTTACTCTTAAGAGCTTTTTAATATGCACACATTCAAATATTGAAGACACTCAGTGTATAAACTAAGAAAAGATGAAGTCACTTGACAAAAAGCAAGCTGACCTTTCTGAACAGAGATATATTTAGTAGAAAGTTGTTTACAAATATGATTAAAGGAAAGAAGTCACTGTCACTTTGAATTTATATTAAAATTTAATTTTAACTAAACTTTTCGTAATAGTAATAATAAGTAAAAATAACACTTCAAGTTAACAGTTATGTTCCAAACATTGCTTTTGGCATTTTACACAAGTGAATTCATTTACTTACTGTAAAAATCCTCCTATAAAACTAGAATATCATTATGCCAATTGCCAAAAGGAAATAAAGGCATAGAGAAATGAAATGACTTGCTCAGCTAGCACAGCTACTAAATGATAGTCAGGATCTGAACCCAGGCAACCTGATCCAGAATCTTTGTACTTCACAATGCTATTTTATTCAGAAAGCCCACAGACATTTGCAAATGTGTAGGTATAATAAAAATTCCTTAAAGAACAATTAAAAGTATATTGTTCCTAAAATATGAGCTTTTATCATTTTAAAAAGAATTGTTATAGATCCACTATTTTCTCAAACCAGTAATAACAATATCATGTAAAAGATATAAGGGTCATGAAAAGTCAACTTAAAATAAAATATTACCACTTAAATTTTGGGTCAAAATAATAAGATCAAACATTTAAAGAATGCTACTACAGATTAAATTTAAAGAAATTTAAGGAAGGTTAATTCTGAAAGCATTTTCTGACCACCTACCTCTCCATGATTGAAAAAGAAGCATAACACTGTAACCAGGCCTCCCAATCGACTTCCACTGGAAAAGAGGATAAGAAAGCACAACTCAAATATCAGAAATCCAGTGCAACCTAATAAAACCTTAAAATAATATAACATGACAATCTTTCAGAACTACAACTCTTTCAGCCACACTAGAATTTACTTATGCTTATTTACAAAATAATTTATTTCTCCAAAGTATTTGTCAAAATACATTTCATTTTTAAAAATCTCATTTGCTATCTTCAAAATGTATACAGTCAGAAAAGCAAATAACCTGAAAAGGAATAGAAAATGATCAATAGTCATGCTACTGTGCATCTTCAGTTGGATTTTTCTTCTTTTTTTCCCTCAGCACTACATATTTATCTATGTCCTACAACATTTCTCAAACTATTTTCCTTAGGATACATGACATACATTAGAGAAAGGGAAGAGAGGAAAGTGCAGAAAGAACTCTGAAACAGTCATGAAGTTGGAAACCACCACACTGTCTAGTCAGCCTGCTTGTAGAAATCCACAAAGCATGTCAGCACACTGAAGACATATTCACTTCCTCCCAAACCGCATCCCCAAATTAGTTTTGAAAAGAACATACCTAGGAAGCACTAGTTTCCAGATAAAAGTTTTATTTCTCACTTATTTATAGAAAAGTGAAATTGAATACAAATATCAAAGTACAACCTTCAGGTTTATAATTTGCTAAGAAACTACAATGGTAAAGTCTGTCAGCTCTAAAAACTAAATCTTGATTTGGTGTTATAGTTAAATTTGAATTGTCTCTCAAAAGCCCTGTGAAAGATAATGCAAGAAACTTTAGAGGGGAAATGATTGGGTCATGAAAATCTTAATATAATTAGTGAATTAACCCACTGATAAGGATTATCTGGGTGGTAACTACAGGCAGATAGGGTGTAGTTGGAGATGGGGAGGGTCCCCTGTGGTGTACCTTTGGGCTGTTTATTTTGTCCCTGGTGAGCCTAAGCAAGAGTTCTTGCTCTGCTTCCTGATTGTCATGCCCTGAGCTGCTTGGCTCCACCACACCCTCTACCTTGATGTTCTGTCTCATCTTGGGCCCAGAGAAATGGAGTCGGCCATCTATGGACTGAGACCTCTGAAACCATGAGCCCCAAATAAACTTGTCCTCCTCAAAACTGTTCTTGTCAGTTCTTTTGGTCACAGCAATGAAAAAGTTGACTAAAACATTTGCTTAAGTAAGAGTAAAATGTTCCCTACTTTCCTCCAAGCCTGGGGAGAAGAGTGGGTTGCTTTTAGGTTTTCTCCATCATTTCTTTCATCTTTACTCTAGAGGTGTTCTTATTCAATTCAGCTCATGTTGCTTTTTCATTATTCTACAATGTCTTTCTTTCTTTCTGTCCATCTACAAGTACCTGTATAACACACAGAGGTCAGAAAGGTAACAAAAAACCTGAGGGTGTGGGTATTGTAGGCCACTGTATGTACTATCGGGGGACATATGAGGAAAAGTGGAGGGCATCTTCCTTTTCTCCTCAGGCAGATAGACAGGGCTGGGATCCCCAACACAGGGGGCCTGCTAGCCTTAGAAAAGGAAGAGGAAGAACACTGCATGTTTAGTGGCCGGTAGTATGTGGAGTTTCCATTTTCCCTTATGGATCTGGAGGTGCAGCCATCTGCTCCTAAAGGGAAAGGTGGCAGCATTAAAGATTTAAAGACAGAGGAGAACAGAAATACCACTTGCCTTTAAGGAGAAAAGTAACTAGGGAAAGCAAAGGGGTTGCTGAATCTTTAAGGGAGCAACTGAGGCTCAAGACTTTATAGGGTCCCTAATTGGAGAACTGTGTGACAGCTTTCTACCAGTTATCAGTCTGGACTGGCACAAGTTATAAAGGGGCAAACAAATGGAGGATATTGAACAAAAAGTGGCTGAGTGATACATCATAAAATAAGGACACATTAAAGAGATATAAGTAGTTCAGGCCAGGACACTATGCCAGTCTCCACTTACCACAGAGCATGCTGGCGTCCATTTCTGTAACACCTTCATAGTACCCAATACACTTAGACTCTTTTAATTCTGCTCTTCAGAATAGGTAAAAACTTTTTTCTCACTGTTATTTTGATTTTTTACTTCCTGCCTACTAGAATGGAGCATCTTCATTTTGTTTTGATAATACAGGTTTTTTTCTTTTCTGAACTACCTGTTCACAACCTTGTTTATTTTTCTAATAGATTGTCTGCTTTCCTATTTAAAGATTAGAGTTATCAAATCTCTGGCTGTCATACAGGTGATGAAACATTTTAGTATAATTTATGATGTATTATTTTAGAAAGAAAATTTTAAATTTCATATAGTTAACATGTCAGTATTTTCCTTTATTTTATCTCTATTTCCTACTTCATCTGTGAAGGTTTTCCCCATCTCAAAAATACAGCCTCCTAAAATTTCTTTAGTATTATTTCATTTTCATTTATTATCTGAAGAACACTACTTTTGTTCTCTTTAAAATACCCAAGTATACCCAATTATGCCTATTCCCAGAGAAATGAAATATGGCCTTTATCATATATGAATGTCTTATAATGCTAGATAAAATCTGTTTTATAGTCAATTGACTTAATTCTGTATTTTTTGTGTCACTATTTTTATTACTACAGCATTATGGTAATTTAAACACATAATAAAGGAATCTCCCCACCCCAACTACTCTTATATTTTTAAAAAATACTTTTAGGGCCAGGCATGGAGACTCACATCTGTAATTCCAGTGACTTGGGAGTCTGAGAGAGGAGGATCACAAGTTCAAAGCCTACCTCAGCAACTTAGTGAGGCTAAGCAACTTAGGGAGACCCTGTCTCAAAATAAAACATAAATAGGGCTGGGGATGTGGCTCAGTGGTTAAGTGCCCCGTGTGTTCTCACCAACTTACTTTTATATTAATATCTTAATCAGTTCCCTTTTTCAGAAAAAGAAAACAAACAACAATAACAATAAAACTTTTGAGTTTCTGGCCAGAATGACATTAAATTTACATATAATTTAGAAAGGATGTTCATTATAATGATGGTAATTCTTTCCATTGGTTGCCCAGTATATCTCTCTCCACTTATTAAGTTTAATTGTATTTCCTTAAATAAAAACTTTATGAACAAGCAATATAGCGGGCAAGCATCTAAAGTTAAAACTTCTAGAAATACAGAGGAAAATATGATAAAAATCTGATCATAGTAGAGTACTGTAACAATATTTGGCAGGTTATGTTAATTAAGGAAACAAAGGATTTGAAATAGATAATCAATAAGTTTAATTCTGTGTATAGATAAATAGGTTGATTGACTGATTTTTGACTATACTGGGAATGTTTGTTTGTTTGTTTGTTTTAATGTCCCTGGAGTATTCATCTACAAAGACACCTCATTCTCTGACTATAGTCAAAAACAACTTAAACCACAAAAAAATGAAGAAAAAAATTGGAAAAGTCACAAATCCAAATTTCCTGACTAAATCTCTAGATGCAGTTTGTCTTAGAAGTCCTACACCCTTCTTCAACAGCTACACAGCCCACAGGGAACTGAGGCTGGACATTCTACTGAGGGTTAAACCAGTGTGACAACGCTTGCTTCTCAACAAATTACAAAAATAGGTTCCAATCCAGTACATCCACGAATATAGACTGAGTTTTGCTCAACTAAGGAAGAAAGATTTTCTGAGAAATATATATACTCACAAATCTAGGGGCAAGGAAGAATAAAATGTGTTTATCTATAGGCATACTCTGAGTTATAATCACTATGAAATGGTATAACTTCCAATAATCAAAAATAGCATCCTTAACATTAAATTTCCTCTTATCTTGAACCTAAAGATGGTGTCACTTCATTTTGCTAAACAGAAAATATGAAATAATCAAAATTTTTAAAAATTTTTAATTTTTCTTTTTCTATTACAGTTGATCAGTTGACATTTCAGCATTCCCTAGTGGTTAAAAAAAAATAAGTTTCTTTTGCAATATTACCACCAAAACTGTCAGGAAAAAAGCAAGCTCCTGTTATGTAATTATTAAAACACTTCTAAGCTTGCTAAACATTTACCACATTTACTCATACTTCTCATTCATTTTTTGAGCCTCAATTTCCTTATATAAAATACAGACATATTAAAAATTAAAAATACTTTCTTTTTTAAAATGTAAATATTTTGATTCAAATAGTTTTTAAAATTTTATGATTTAGAAAAGTATTTTTAAATCTTCAAAATTCTTTCCAGTATTAAAATTTAATAATTCTATGATTCTCTTCTTTCCTATCCCTACTGATTTGTAAAGATTCAAATCAATCATCAAATTTTGATGGGCTTTATTAATCACTGAGATTTTTGGCTGTATTCATATTAAGAATGATGAAACATACAAAATTCAACAACTGAAAAGATTAAAAAAGCTATCATAATTAATTCAAAACTATACTAAATAAGTTTTCTTCTTTTTCTTCTCTAAGAAAATGAAAGGATAATTTGGAAATAACAAATTATTTGAATAATCAAATATCCAATCTCACGTTTGAGAAGGCTTTGACCCTTTCCAGCCTGATGATGAAACACTGGGCAGGCCTGCCTCACAGATGAGAACCTTCCCATATACCTACCTACAACAGTGGGAATTCACTGGTGCACAAAGACAAGACAGAAATTAAAGACGAGGAAAGAAAATGAGAGTTAAGAAGCATTAATAAAGTTCTTTATGTGGACCTCTCCAGCCAATTACAAGCAATTAATTAATGCCTTTATCTCTTCAATGGCATTAAGAAAAAAAGTATTTTATTTACATTATTGTGAACTTCCCAATTCTTTGAAGTTGACATGGTACTTAGTACTGAGCTTTGCCCATAGCAGAAATTCAAATGGTATCTGAGAGGTAAACAAATACATAAATACCATTCAATCAAGCACTGTTAGCATTCATTGTTTTAGAACCTTGCCATCAAACACTCCATGCCTCATGTCACTACTGCTCTTGAACACTGGTTCAGATATAGGCTCCCATTCACAGTAAGCACCTTGTGGTCAGTGGAGCCGCTATCTGTCAACCATGTAGCCACTTGACTCCCAAGCAGTTTTTTCCTTTGTGCCCTCCAATGGCTTCATTCCACTGTGAACAACAACTTACTCAGGCTTTCAGATCCTTCCTTTTTACTTCTACTGGAAATATCACTGCCTTCAGATGGTTCCCTGAAATCTCCTCCCAACTCTACTGTCTAATATCTGAGTCTATCACTTCTCTGCATCCTACTCCACATACTAGCCCAGGCTGACCTCCTCTTCCACCTGGATGCCTCAACAGCTTCCCTTGTGGCCTCCCTGTTTCTAGGCCTGCTCCCTCTACAGTGTATTTTCTACAATCTTTAAAAGCAAACTAATTCAATGGATCCCACCTTTCACTATTATCCCATTTCTCTCAGGGTCAAATTCAAACACCAAAATATGTCTAAAATGCCTTGCAGGGTCTAGCCCTGCTACTCCTCCACAATACTTTCATGATTCTTGCTACTACCCAAGCTCTGTGCTCTAGATGCCCTGTCCTTATTGTAGTTACTCAAGTGAAAAAAAAAAAAAAGAAAAAGAATCCCATAGATTTTAGTATGCAAAACAGCATAGTGAGGGACAAGGCTGGTGGGGAAGCACAGGCAATCCTAGTGAGATGATGCTAAAGTGTCTTCAAGTGACAGTGACACAAACAGAGAAGTGAGAAGACTCCAGAGATGTTCTAAAGAAAGAAAAAAGATTTTGTGAGTACTTGGAGTGCGGGGGGGGGGGGGGTAGGGAAGCCACAAATATCTCCCAGTGGTCAGACTAATATCCATTAGTGTAGACAGAAATGTCATTTGCTAGGATGGTGAAAACATAATGCGGGACAGGTTTTTAGGGAAAAGATGCCAATATTTTCAACCAATAACTTTCATCAATTTATGCATACTAAAAGAAATACTTATCTTTTAAATATTCATATACAACTGTTAGACCAAATGGGTTTGATCATGGATGTGATAGCAGGCCAAGTTAATAGAACATTCAAAAAAACAGCAGCTGGAAAAGTTTGAGATGGTGTAATTCACAGCATATTTAAGATATAGTTTTAGCCAAAAAACCCATCTATATAAACAGTAAGAGTTTGAATTTTTAAAAAAGTTAGATAATGAAAAAAAAATCAATAAAATCAATTAAATATTAAAAAAAGAAACATTATTTTAAAAAAGTATAGTCATTATGAAACTACAAAAAAAATCAAATACAACAATGGAAACAAAACAGGCATAAAAGAATTCACAGGTGAGGGATAGCAGGGGATTAAAGAATTGAAATAAATAAAGCTGTTATATTTTTTCACAAAGTCTAAAAAGAAGACTGAATAACTTCATAGGTAACTTTGGTTGGATGATGAAAAGAATAGAAAAATTAGTTACAATGATTATTCACTTTAGTTGTAAAGAGAAACATTAAAGAAAATTAAAAGGGTACTTTGACATACAGACTAATTTTCCAGGTCCTCAGAACTACTATAACTCCTCTAGAAATAAAGTAGCTTCAAAAAGATTCTCTCTAGTATAAAAGGAGCCACTCTGAACCTCCAAAGACCAAATAAATAAATAAATTAGAAGAACAGAAAATTAGAAGATGATCACAGTATTTTCTATGATTGGTGGGTCCATATGTGGAAGAAAAGGCATCTTCTGCTGACTAGCTATATCCACAAAAGGATAGACAGGCTTTTGTCAGAAAAGCTGAGAAGCAAAAACACTCAAAGCACTCAATAGAAACAGAGGATGGTAAACATTCAAATGGAGAGGAACAGAGACTGGAGTAGATCTGAGTAGCCACAGGGATACTGAGCTTCAGACATGAAATCGAGAGGAATATTAAAGATCTTTAGAATGTTCTTGGAAAAAAAAAAAAAAAGCTCTCTCTGTGCATGAGAGGAAATGGGAGAGGAAGAGGAGGGAACTCTGGACCCTGCCTCAGGAGTTGGACTCAGGCCCTCACATCCGTAAATGTCCCATAAGTGGGTATAGAGACATTAATTATCCAAGTGTCACTTCCCCACAGAGATAAACAAGAATCTCAAGTGCCCCCTCAACTTTGTCTATCTGCTGACCATAAACAAAGGCTGCTGAAGTTACAAGATGAAAGGGGCCTGGGTTTCCCCCCATAAAGCACTTTACAGTCTGATCTTCTATAATAAAGCCCGCCAGTTAAGAAGTCCTGTCTACCTTACCTTCCACCCACCCCTTAAAAGCTCCCTCATTCTAAAATAGAAATGTCAAGCTAAGGATTACCAGGCTATAGGGAAGCTTTCAACGTGAAACACAGAAAATAACACAAATTCAAGGGGGAGCCAGAGACTACGTAGGATGCAGAAGAAATGTTTAAACCCAAGATTCTTTAGGAAAGTTGGAACTTTCACAAAATGGACCATAAAGCCTAACAGACAAAATGAAGAGGAAAACTCCAAAAGAAAATTAGATTTTAATCCAAAAATTTCAATGTCCAGACAATAGGATTTTGAAAAAAAAAAAAAAACAGAAAAAAAATGGAGAAGGAAAAAATCATATAAGAGAAATAATAATAGAAGTAGTGTTCTCCAAAATGAAGTATGTACATGCCCAGACAGGGAGAGCCCAAAGTATCCAAGGAAAAGGATGAAACATTATCTATCCACATCACAAACTTGCACAACAACAAATATAAAAATATAAACCCAAAAGCTTCCAAAGAGAAAAACAAGGCCACAAACAAAAGGAACAAATGGCAGAAGAACATCAGACCTTTGAAAAGCCAAACTGAATCTCTGAAGACAATGAAACAGTCTTCCAAAGCTGGAGGAGCCGTAGTGCACAGACGCCTACAATCCCAGCAGCCTGGGGGGCTGAGACAGATGGAGAATTCAAAGCCAGCCTCAGCAAAAGCGAGGCATTAAGCAACTCAGTGAGACCCTGTCTCTAAATGGAATACAAAATAGGGCTGGATATGTGACAAAGTGGTCGAGTGCCCTTGAGTTCAATCCCCGGTAACAACAAGAAAAAAAAGTTGGAAGAAAAATAAAATTCCATAACCAGGCAAATCAGTAATCAAGAATAAAAGTAAAATAAAGAATGTTCAAACATGCAACATGTGTGTGTTTTAAAATGACCTCTATTCATACTGTTACTTGGGAATGAGACCCTCCAAAATGAAAAAATAAACAAGAGGCCAAAATGGGGTCCCAAATGGGGTTCCAAATGCAAAATCCCAAGCAGCAATGAATCAGACAAGAGTAAAAGGAAATTCTCAGGAGAGTGGTGAACAAAACTTCCAGAATACAGAATACAGCAAGCTTAGGGAAGGGCCAGTCGCGTAGGATGGAACCAGAAGACAAAGGGCTCCAGAAGGGAAAGCCCTGGGACTCCATGTTGGGGAAATGAAATAATGGATTTTATACATATGGCAAAGTAAAATGTGAGTGTTTAATAGTTCAATTGTAGAACTGGTGAGGAATTATCAGTATATAGAAAACTAAGCAAAACTAAATATTAGGCAAAAAGGAAAAATGTTAAGTTACTAAATAAAAATTATTTGCACTATATGACCTATTAGCAGTGACCGGTGTTCATAGAGTCATAATGATGATAACTGTTACTACTAGTTTATGTGTTAGAACTCTAGAGGTTTCACAGATTTAAAAGTGGTTTTTGCTAGACAAAGGGATGAGTGGGGTGAGAAAACAGATGGGGCAAGGGACTATTGCTGTGTTTTATCATTAATAAGGTCAAATAATACCAAAAGATGTGTGTACACACAAAATAATGAAAAATAATTTTTAAAATGTACTACAGATAGAGCATCTGTAAATATGAAATTAATTCTGAAAAACTGAATTTCAAAATGCTCCAAAATCTGAAACTTTTTGAGCATGATGCTGCAAGCAAGTCTGATGGTTCAAAGTACAGAAACTTGTTATATGCACAAAATTATTAAAAATACTGCATCAGATTTAGGCTGTGTGACATAATGAGATACAAATGAATTTCATGTTTAGATTTCAGTTCCATTCCCTAGACATCTCATTTTTTATATAAATATACACACAAAAAGAAAGCCCCAAAATATTCCAAAATCTCGAAATTCAAAACACTTCTAGACCCAAGTATTATGAAAGTAATATTCAATCTGTAAGAAATATCATATCCAGTTATATGGCACATTAATAGAAAGAAAACTGCCCAATAAACTCATTTGGAGACCTGTTGATATTTGTCAGACAAATATCTACAAGAACAAAATCATAAAAATGTACCAGATAACACTAAAACAGATATTCTTACTAATTACTAAAATAAATGAAATAGTAAATTTCATTTACTTTAGCTCAAAAACTATTGGAAAAGAAACTTTCCAAGGAACAGACTGATTCGAATCATCCAAAACTAGGAAGTTACGGGCACAATTATATATGGAGGATGATGAATTGGGTGGAGATGTGCAATCACAAAAATAAACACTTAAGGAAACAGAAAATGCCATATACAGTATGTTATCTTTCCATTTTAGTTAAAAAGTCAACAGAGTGATTCTAGAAAAATTAACTGATGAGGAAACTATTAAAAATATTATAAAATCATGTGATAGATTAAAAAAAAAGTTAAAAATCAGATCCTAATAAATGACAACATTAGAAAGAATAAGCTTCTAGGTATCAAACCAAAATATATAATATACACAACAAGTACTGGCATAAGAACAGCAAAATCCTAGTATCCTCAGGAAATGAAATACTACAGAGAGGAAAATGGAAAGCCTATATTGTTCTAAGTACCACTATTAAATTATTTTAGCTGAAACTTTTTAATAAAACATAAATACCTCTTTTTGGAATAGGCATAAACCATTTCTTCTTCATATTTGAGGTCTTTAAATACAAATTAACTAAAGCTGTAGACAGTTTAATTTCTACAGAAGTAACAGTTCTGCAGATAGCAGAACACAAACTCAGGAGCCCCTATCTGTGTTCAAATCCTAACTGAAACTGAGTAGTTCTGTGACCTTGGAAAAGTTACTTGACATCCTATGCTTCAGCTTCCTCATCCATAAAATGGTTTTCCTATTTCATAGGCTATCATAGGATTGAGTTTATGATCATAAAGAGCTTAGACTAAAGGCTTGCCAATAATGTCTTAAATATGTATTTCTTCAATACAAAAATAGTCTCAGTAAAGATCAGAATATGAAGAAAGAAAACCTCAAGATGGAGTCCACTGGAAAATTTTTCCTAAATTGGTAGATACTGGTAAAGTTTATATGAAAGATAATAACCTATTTTTATCGTGCCTTTTATATATGGCAACAACGAGCTAAGTTTTTCCCTCATTAACTTATAAATTCATTCACTTTATTCAATCAAACATTATTTTCTGAAAGCAGATATTCTTCCAATTACTTTGCAAACACTATTTCATTCTTAGATAGAAAATGGTGTCTTCTGAACTCATTTATGTCTTTTTCCCTCATACCTAATCATTTTTTAAAAATTCTTCCATAATGTCCCATTTCAGTTAACCTTTTAGGATTCTGTTACAATCCTAAAAGATATTCGTAACAATATATTTTCTTTTATATCAAAAGGTAAACCAAAGAACTGGTGGTCACATTAAATTCTTCTCACATCATATTCAAATTACATAAAAATTCAACATTAACAAGTTCTACCATATAATTTTAATCACAAAAACCTACCGCTGCCAGCTATCTAAGGCTCCTAACATGAAAAATAGAGATCAAAATATATTTTAAAAAGAGATGCCAAGATCACCCAGACAGGAAAAAAACAAAAACAAAACAACAACAACAAAAAAAGCATTAATACCCTCAAAAAGAAATTAGTCCATGAAACAAAAATAAGTACAACTTTTTTTTTAAAAAAAGGAATGTTCATAGAATAAATAATTCTTGTAAATTAAAGCATTCCCAAAGAATTGAAAATGCAATAGTAGTGTTGAAAAAATAAGTTATGCTAGATAAAATTTTCTGGAATACAGAACAAAGTAAAAGATATTAAAAATGAAAAAAAAATATGTAAAAACTAGAGAATTGGGAAATAGGAAGTGAAATAGTCAAATAATGTAACTCATGAAAGAGAAAACAATAAATTAAAAAAACAATCCAAGAAAATTTCTCAGAAATTAAGGACATACTGACAAGACTAAAACTAATCCAATGTCTAAGATAAATGAAAGCAGATCTATACCAAGACATACTGTTGTGAAATTTCAAAACAAAGAGAAGATTCTATAATATTCCAGAAAAAGGAAAGAGAAAACGTCACATACAAAGGTTTTAGAAATCTAAATAACATTAATGTCTGGATAGCACCATCTTAAGCAAAACAACAATAAATAACACCTTCAAAATTCTCAAGGAAAGTGTTCTCAAATCTAGAGATGAATATTCAACCAAATAATCAAATAGGAAGGCAAAATACAAACATTTTCAAATATATCAAAATATACAAATTCTTATTTATCTACCCACTCTTAAGAGCTACTAGAAAAAGTACTCTAATCAAGAAAAAAATAATAAAACAGGAACAGCACAGGAATCCAGGAAAAGAGAGCAGCAAAGGAAATCCCAATGGCATAGTTCTATGGTTTGGATCTTAATTGTCCCCCAATGACCATATGCTGAACTCTTGTTCTCCAGCTTGTGGTGCTGTTAGGGGATGGTACAAATGTTAGGATATGAAGCCTAGTGGAAGGAAGTCAGGTCACTGAAAGCATGATCTTAAGGGAATATTGGGACCCTGGAGCCTTCCCTCTCCTTGCTTGCCAGTCACCATAAGATATTTGATAAAGGGACTAAAAGCATGCAATGGAGGAAGGATAGCATCTTCAACAAATGGTGCTGGGAAAACTGGAAATCCATAAGCAACAAAATCAAACTGAATCCCCTTCTCTCGCCATCACAAAAGTTAACTCAAAATGGATCAAGGAGCTTGATATCAAATCAGAAAGACTGCGTCTGATAGAAGAAAAAGTTGGCTCCGATCTACATATTGTGGGGTCGGACTCCAAATTCCTTAATAGGACACCCATAGCACAAGAGTTAACAACAAGAATCAACAAATGGGACTTACTCAAACTAAAAAGTTTTTTCTCAGCAAGAGAAACAATAAGAGAGGTAAATAGGGAGCCTACATCCTGGGAACAAATTTTTACTCCTCACACTTCAGATAGAGCCCTAATATCCAGAGTATACAAAGAACTCAAAAAAATTAATCAATAAGGTAACAAATAACTCAATCAACAAATGGGCCAAGGACCTGAACAGACACTTCTCAGAGGAGGACATACAATCAATCAACAAATACATGAAAAAATGTTCACCATCTCTAGCAGTTAGAGAAATGCAAATCAAAACCACCCTAAGATACCATCTCACTCCAGTAAGATTGGCAGCCATTATGAAGTCAAACAACAACAAGTGCTGGTGAGGATGTGGGGAAAAGGGTACACTTGTACATTGCTGGTGGGACTGCAAATTGGTGTGGCCAATTTGGAAAGCAGTTTGGAGATTCCTTGGAAAGCTGGGAATGGAACCACCATTTGACCTAGCTATTCCCCTTCTTGGACTATTCCCTAAAGACCTTAAAAGAGCGTATTATAGGGATACTGCTACAACGATGTTCATAGCAGCACAATTCACAATAGCTAGACTGTGGAACCAACCCAGATGCCCTTCAATAGATGAATGGATAAAAAAAATGTGGCATTTATACACAATGGAGTATTACTCTGCACTAAAAAATGACAAAATCATGGAATTTGCAGGGAAATGGATGGCACTAGAGCAGATTATGCTAAGTGAAGCTAGCCAATCCCTAAAAAACAAATGCCAAATGTCATCTTTGATATAAGGAGAGCAACTAAGAACAGAATAGGGAGGAAGAGCATGAGAAGAAGATCACCATTAAACAGGGTCAAGAGGGGGGAGGGAAAGAGAGAGAGAAGGGAAATTGCATGATAAAGGAAGGAGACCCTCATTGTTATACAAAATTACATATAAGAGGAAGTGAGGGGAAAGGGGAAAAAAAAACGAGAGAGAGAAATGAATTACAGTAGATGGGGTAGAGAGAGAAGATGGGAGGGGAGGGGAAGGGAGGGGGGATAGTAGTGGATAGGAAGGGCAGCAGAATACAACATACACTAGTATGGCAGTATGTAAAAAAGTGGATGTGTAACCGATGTGAATCTGCAATATGTATACGGGGTAAAAATGGGAGTTCATAATCCGTTTGAATCAAATGTATGAAATATGATATGTCAAGAGCTTTGTATGTTTTGAACAACTAATAAAAAAAAGAAAAAAAAAAAAAAAGATGAGCAGTTTTGCTACATTGCATGCTCCCTGCTCTCATGTTGTGCTTCATCACAGACCCAAAGCAACAGAACCAGCTGACCATGGACTGAAACCTCTGAAACGCTGAGCCAAAATAAATCTTTCCTCTTTTTCAGTTGTTTATCTCAGGTATTTTGTTACAGTGATGGAAAACTAACACAAATGGTTAAGGAAATTGCCAAGAGGATAAATGTGTACAAACCACATTACACAGACAGTCCAGGACCAAATACTGACCCATGCCCCAAATCCCATCAGCTAAAGACACTCATTTCACCCACAAAAGTTGTTCTTTGTTGATGTGCTCCTCAGAGCCAGAGTATATGGTGGTGAATTTAATAACAGGGTTGCTCCTGCATCAACGATATTTCTGCTGGACATTCCATATCACTCTAAATTTCTGCCAGATGCCCCCAAAACTGAATCTTACATTTACCTCAGGACTGGCTCATGACCTTGCCCACTGATGTCCTGAGGAGTTGAGCTACAGGTTAAATGCCTGCATGTGATTTCTCACAGCTGGCCTCCTCACACCAGACTTGGTGCACAGTCAGAGTACTGCAGTCTCTCAGAGGGAGTTACAGTCTAGGACTTGGGCCCCGCTGGCTAGTCATGATCTTGGCCTGGTGCCTTTATTTAAGGTCTTGGACAGAGGTCCTTTTTAGACATCTCCTACAAAGTGGGCAGAGAAGTTTTAAGACACTTTTCCCCACTTTCAGACTTAATACTTGATCCTTTTCCACTCCTAATCCTTCGCCCATTCCCCTGTCCCCATTAAAAGATCCGTAAGACTGCCAAAGCCTTTTTAGGGCTCTCTTAACAGTGAGATGACCCTCTAGTTGTGATCCTTAACTGGGGTAGGAGGATGCAACAGGTAGAGTCAGTAATTTCTCTAAATCCCTGAAAGCCCAGTTCCCTCTCAAAGTTCAGCTTTTTGTGTTTGATATTCAGTTTTTCAAAACCAAACAGTATGTCATTATTTAAGGATATAGATATAGATATAGATATAGATGGAGGTGGGAAATTATCAAGAAAAGCAAGGAAAAAAATTAATCCAAAAGTTAGGATGTCATTTCCTCTGAGGGAAGGGAAGAGAAGAGAATGCACTAAGGAAGACTTGTATGGGTATGAAAGCTTACAACAATTTGTAATTTCTCTGAGTGATGGGCACACAAGAATTCATTTTACTAATCTTTAAAAATGTACATATAAAGATTTTATACAATTCCACAGGTGTAATATATTCACACATTAAAAGGTTTTTAAAGGAAGATACTGAGTGATAGATAATGGGCTCAAATTATAGAGATGCACAAACATAAAGCAAAGAATTCCATATAGCTATTTGTTAAAAGACCCTTAGCATAAGTGAAATAAGCCAATCCCAAAACACCAAAGGCCGAATGTTCTCTCTGATATGTGGATGTTAACCCAAAACAATGGGGGGTGGGGAGGGGACGAACAGAAATCTATTGGATTAGACAAAGGGAAACAAAGGGAAGGGAGGGGAATAGGAAGAACAGTAGAATTAATCGAACATAACTTTCCTAGCCTTGTACTTGAATACACAACCAGGGTAACTCTGCATCATGTACAAACACAAGAATGGGATCCTAAATAGAATAAGTTACACTCTACATATGTATAATTTGCAAAACACATTCTACTGTTATATATAACTAAAAAGAAAAAATACCTCAGCACAAGCTGAAGCAATCATTTAAAAGTAAAGTTCAGTAAAAGTATTCTTTCTATGGAGTACAACAAAAACAAGTCCAAGCAGGCAGCAGTGACCAGAAAAATAGTGGTCAACAGATAGACATTGCTGTGTCCAAAAGTGTCAGAAACCCACAGACTGACCACTGTTTTCTCCAGAAGACCTGCTCAGATGATCCTTAATCTATTATGGAATCAAAGATCTAAGAGCCTAAAAACAAATGAGGGTATTTTGTGGGCATCCCCAGATAGATATAGAGGAATAGGCTCAGAGATTCTAATAAGAGTTCTAATAATTATACTGAAACTCAGGTGATTCCATGATTTTTTTTTAAATATTTTATTTAGTTGTAGACGGACACAAATATCTTTATTTATTTTTGTGTGGTACTGAGGATCGAACCCAGTGCCTCAAACACGCAAGGCAGGCACTCTACCACTGAGCTACAGGCCCAGCCCCATGCTTCCATGATTCTATTCTTTCTCTTTTGACATAGGAAATGTGGGAAAGGAAATTCTGTCTGTCCTTCAGCTGCAGTTTTAACAAGGGGTGTAGAAACTTGGCAATGGAAGCAGGTATAATGGGGTGGGGGGTGGGACTCCAAGAGAAAGTGTAGCAAAAAGGGATAAAGCCAAAGTTCTCTTAGGTAAGCCATAGTACTTTTCTGATGGTTTTGTGCATCCTTTTTGCCATCTCATGGTTAAAAAACAAAGCAAGCAACCAATGGCAGAGCTGCCAGGTGATCACCATCCAAGGACAGAGGTGTGCAAGGAGGATGGCACCACTTGTCCTTTGAAGGGGTGTTTAGGAATGACACATTCTTAGGCAGATGGGGAAGAACCAAAATAGATTGAAGGACTGAAACAACTAAAATAACAGCAGCCACTGGGGATGAACTCCAATGCCAACAGAGGGAGGAGCCTTACACCAAAACCTGCTTTTCAATGAATATTTCCTAATTCATAACCAAATTCTATCTTAAATTGATTTTCTACTAATATTCACCTGCTAAAAATTTTGACACCCTTTTAATTCCAAAGCCATGCTAGAAAAACAAATCCACTACTTACATCTCTATCAGAGAAGTAAGAGATGGTAAACAAATGAAGTAAGAGGTAGAGAGAAAAGACAGGTGATATGGAGAGTGCAGGTGCTATAGTTTGGATCCTGAATGTGTTAAAGGGTTGGTCCTCAACTTTGTGCTATTGAAAGGTGGTGGTACATTTAAGATGTGGGGCCTAGTGGGAGATTTTTGCCAAAAAAAAATCTGGGGTCATGCCCTTGAAAGAGATTAGAACACTACCCCTTCCTCCATCTGATTTTTGGTGGGTTTTTTTCCCCCTCTCCCCAGCTGCCATGAGGTGAGCAGCTTGATCCATCATGCACTCTCCTCATTTACCACAATCCCATAAAGAAGAGGTCTACTCAACCATGCAATGAGACCTCCAAAACTGCCAACAAAAGTAAACCTTTTTTCTTTATAAGCTGATTATCTCAGATATTTTTTATAGTAATAGAAAGCTGACTAACACATTAGGCTTTCTTGGTTAAGACAGCTTTCTAATACTCAGTTTCAGTTTTCATGAGGCTTGAATGCTTTGTTTCCTATCTCTGATTCCACAAATATCTGTCTCCCAGTATTGCACTCCCTCTTTGATTTGAGTGAGTCAAAGTATTTCTGGTGCACTCTTTCCAAAAACAACGAAAAATAACCTACTTAGAAATCCTGTTATTATTTACATGCATCTTTTATGTCATTAAAGTTATGATAAACTTTATGTACATGTGCATTTTTTTCCAGAAAAGCTGGCTATAAAACTTATTACAGTATATCATTGCCTAAGGGTAAAATATTAATAGCAAAACATAGAAAATACTATTCTTATCCCAAATGCACCTTGTTAGCAATAACCCCAAGCTCCAAAATAATACTAGAATCAAACTAAAATACCAAGAATAAAAAGTTCAATATTACCTGTTTGATATTGTCCCCTGGAAGTTATCAACAAAAGGTTTTGAAACTTATTAACCAGAGAATTTCATTTCCTAGGCATATTTACATTTCCCTCAAAGACACAATAAGGGAAGTCCTAACTAAAGAAATTGGCCTTCAGAAACTGTCAGTCTTTGGCTTAGAAATATCAGAGTATCTTATGAAATGAATAACTGTGACTGTGAATTAAAAATATAGCTCAAAAAATAATTAACAATGGACATTTTAAATAAATAATAAAATACTAAGAATTTCAGAAAAAAGAATTATACCATGATTTGCAAAACAAATCTCACTTCACCTCCTCTAGTCAGAGCTTGGCAGCCTGGTCCCATTTAGCATGTAGCTACTTTCTATTTTCTCTTCTATTTCCATTTTTGGTAAAATGGACTGGCTGTTTGGCTCCTGAAAACTTACATCTGTATTAATTAAAAGCAAATATTCTTCTGGGATAAAAAATGTCACACTTGGTCTACTCTGCAAATTTCTAATCTTCTAGACAAATTTCAACGTTCATATTTCAATATATAATAATTTCTCAAAAAAACTCTAACCACCACTTTAAATGTCTTTCACTTTATTCTTAACTCAGATTTTAAAAATATGAAAGTTTATATCACTCATAAAATCAGAAGGTTGACTAAACTAATCAAGGAAGAAATCATTAAGAACTAGATAGTGATTATGAAGCCACTGAAAATACTTAATGTCAAAAGTATCTTAAAATTGTACTCCATATATGTCAGGATCAGGGTTTCAGTGTGATTTATACCTGTACTCTCAGGAAGCAAAAAGAATTCCAGCTTCCTGACAAGTGTCTCCATTACCCAGAGGAACTATAAGCTTAGCTTGGTGATGAGGAATGCAAGGAAGATCTTTAGCATAGGATGCTGTAATACTGTAAAATCCTTGGAATCTCCAAAGTGATAAGGTTTTTGTTGTTGTTGTTGTTGTTGTATATTCCAGTGAGTTAACTGGTGGCTGGGTAGCTTAAGGATGAAACTGGTCACAGGAAAGACCAGGGCAGGATTACAGATTTGAGACTTTTCATCCCCATCCCCAACCTCTAAGAAGGGGAGAGGGACTGAGGTTATGTTGACTACCAATCACCAATGATCTTATCAATCATGCCTATGTAATAATGAAGGTTCCATAAGACAAAGGCTGAGGTTCAGAGAGCTTCCAGATAGCTGAACACACAGCGGTATCTCAAAAGTGGTGCGCCCAGAGAGATCACAAAATCACCTCACCCATTCCCTCATACCTTACCCAGGGCTTCTCTTCATTGGTATCCTCTGCAACATCTTTAGGATAAACCAATAAATATGTATTTCTCTGAGTTCTGTGAGTCACTCTAGCAAATTCCCAAACCCAAGAACTCCTAATCATAGTCAATTAGTCAGAACAACGGTTAAAAAAAAAAAAAAAAAGCTGGGGTTGGTTTATGATTGGCATCAGAAGAGACAATTTGTGGACTTAGTCCTCAACCCTCAACTTGTGAAATCTGAGGCTATCTCCAGGTAGACAGGGTAGAATTGAATTAGAGGACACAGCTACAGAACCGAATAGTTGTTAATAATAAGAAATCCCCATACATTTCTTTGTGAAATCTTCTGAATTGATTATGTTAAGTAGAAATTATAATAGAAGAATCTAAGTTCCTTCTTCCTCTTTATCCTCAGAGATGCCTTTGAATAGGACTAAAGAGATTAGGGTTAAGAAAAAGCCCACAAAGAGCAAAAGTAGAGCTGCAGACCAAGGTGGGGCATGAGAGTTGTGCAAAGATAGAAGAGGTCAAAAGCAGTCAAGTGGGAACGAAATAAGCCCCAGCCCTTGACACTGTGAGAACAATCAGAGGCAGCTATTTGGAAAGACCCAAGTGCTCAAGTATCAGTCGATCCCTAACACCACCTTAAGCAGTAGTCTACAGGCAATAAAACTACAGTAAGAAATGAGAATTTATACTCTAATTCAATACACACAAATGTACACACATATATACATCAAACCAAAGTTCCTCTGATATCTATGCCATTAAATGTAATATATTCTACTATTCATATTTGTCTTCTTTCATTTTTCATGCTAAAAAAAAAAATACAGGGTCCAATCAACTAAATTAGTTTTTAAAACCCTGTAACAGTTTGACAAGCTCTGTGCTGGAGCACTCACTATGTGACTTTGGGAACAGGAGAAAGTAAGGATACTGTGGGATCACAGCTCAGCCTGAATCCTGTTTCTCTACCAAATTTCTGATTTCCTTCACTAGTTTTGAATAGATTTCAAACCATCCTGACACAAATGCTTCTGTTTCAGCACCCTCTCAAAAACATACATTCAAAAAAAACTGGTCTGCTTTCCACATCCCAGATTTCCCACGTTTGCCTATCCCTGGGATGCCCTCCTCCTTAGAATTTATTTCCACCAATCCAAGTCCATCTGATTTCCAAGGTCAAGCTAAAGTAAGCCCTCCACATACAACGAATTTCTCTTTGCCTCTGAAATTCTAAAACTTCATCCTTTCTTACAGTCTATCTTCCACTCATACACACAACCTGCAGCTACCCTCATTTCCTATCCTGCCCCATTCCCGTGCAGAGTACAAACACAGTTTTTATAAAGAAACTACTTAATATGTACTTTACATGGTAATTAACAAGTGAATATGGATCTCCCATACAAGGAAAAAACTGAGTACCAACAAGAGTTGAGGTTCAAAGACCCAAGTCACCAAGAATCCCTCAACCCAACCAGAACCTTATATTCTCTTCAGCAGATATTTCACCTTCAGCCTTTGAAATGACAGTTACAACAAGTATCATAGGAAAACATGAATGTTTAATAAATTTTTAAAATTCTTCTTTCAATTAAGAAAGTAGAAATTTAGGAATAATACCATGTTTTTATATTCTGACTTCTGTTAATTGAAATTTAATCTCCCAAATGTGATAAATGTATCTATACAACAGATATGACAGCAAAATGAACGTATCCCATCAAGTACCTCCCACTTTGGTTCATTATGATTCAAGCAGACTGGTCTATTGTCCCTCAAGTAAGCATCCTTTCCTGACTACCATCCTTCTTTTGATTATGATATTTTGTGTATCTCCTTTAAAATTTTTTTTCATGTCATCTTTTAATCATACATTTTCATATCACTTTCCCCAATTAAATAATTAAAAAGATCTAAATCACAAATATTAGCATCAAAGTATCTTAAATCTATATTCAAATGTTTTAAATTGATCTAGTAACTTCCTCACTTGATAAATATTTATAAAGAAACTGCTGTGTATTCAAATGCTGAACTAGAAACAATAAACCTTTGAAGTACTAAACTGAAAGTGCCATGCTTCCAAAACAAAGAGGATAATAGGATAATAGTAGATTCAAATTCATTATCCTAAGATGAAAATCATATACATACATATGTTTGCATTTCTGTACTACAAAGAATCAGCAAGCAGTAAGGAAAAAAAAATCTAAAGATACTCTCAAGGTCAAATAGTTCAAACACATATACAATGTGACAAATTGTCAAAAAAAACATAAAACCTTTAAAAACTTATCACTTTTAGTTTTAGAAATGCTGCTCAACTATGAAGTAAATCAGGACAGAAATATTAAATATAAATATCTATATAGACTATACTTCTGTTTTAACACTAACGAAGTAAGGGCCATTTATATTTGATAGTAAGTAGTCTTTTCACTTACATTTTTCATGAACAATACATACTGTTTAAGCTCAAATGCCTATAAATAGTTAAAATTTATCAAGTATCTCTATATATTCTGTTTAAGCCTCTAAAACTATTTTAAATGTGGTGAGCCAATAGTGAAATTATGCAAATATGAAATAATTTTATAACTACAACTACATATTTTAAGAATACTGTTATAAAATTGAATAAGTTATCAATGATTTAACTATTAACTAATTGACTATTTTTACTAATGTCTTATGAACATACTAAAATATTCTTACCTTAAATATGTGCCGTATATGAAGAATAATGCCATCATTAGTCCATTTAAAATAAAAATTACAGCAACATAAAAGCAAGCAGGATCTCCCAATCCTTTAAAAATAAACAAAACATATGTTCTAACCAAAATTACTTTATATGTCTAGCAATGTAAATTAAACTGCACTTATTTTGAAAATAGTTGCCAAATAAATGGTCTCCTTGGTTCCCACATGAAAACATGATGTTAATAAAGACTAAAGATGAGAACAGAGTAGTGGGGATTTAAAATCAGGGTGGAAATCTTCTGATATGCCTGCTATCCAAGTGCAGAGTCTATGCCCTGTTTTTGTGTGTGTTTGTTTGCTTCTTTGTCTCTCTGTGTATGTATGTGTGTGTGTGTGTGTTATTAGGGAATAAATCTAGGGCCTTACACATGCTAGATAAGTGATTTACCTCTGAGCTATAGCCCCAGTCCTTTGCAAATTTCTATTTTAGGCACAGTCTTGCTGAATTGCATAGGGTGGTCTCAAAACTCAAAACTGTCCTGCCTCGGCCTTCCAAGTAGTGAGGATTACAGAAATGCACCACTTCTCCCAGCTTAAACCCTATTTTTCAGTTTGTGTCAGGATGCAACAGAGTAAGGCATAAGTAACACCAAGCACCTTGTAAGGCTAGGGCATAAGAGGCCACACAGTGCCATCCTGGAGCCTAGAGTTACAATAGGAAAAGCATGTCTACTATGAAGTATTTTGCTATTAAAAAAAAAAAGCCCAAAGCACATGAAAGGCCGCAAGCAGGTGTCCTAGCTGAGCTCAACCTCATAGTCACCCCAGCCCAGGAGCCAGAACGTGGGTGAAGTAGGTTGCATTTAAGTCCACTTTCCCAGACACTTGAGTCTTACTAGTAGAGCCCCTGACACCAGGAGACAAATCAACTCTGTCTAGCCTGCCCAAATTTCTGACTTGCAGAATCTATAAGCATAATAAAATGGTTGTTATTTATATCATTAAGTGTGGGACAAGCTTATTATGTTGCAATGATAACTGAGCAATATCATAGAAAAAAACTTACCTTCACAACTTTCAATAGGACTGAGTCCTTCTCCTCTGGTAACTGTCCAACATATCTTGGTTTGAATACCAATCATGTCCATTATTTTGGTATAAATTCGGTACCAGCTGGCCAAGATTACCTATTTTTAAGAAAATAAACACACTATAAAAAATATTATTCTAGAACAGTAATCCCAGCTACTTCAGAGGCTGAAGTAATAAGTCACCAGTTTAAGGCCATCCTGGGGAACTTAATGAGACCCTAATTCAAAAATGGCTCTGGATATAGCTGACCTGTTGAGAGCCACAGCCTAAGGGGCCCCAGCAAACTTCCAGCTGCTGGCTGATGATTGGCTCACAGCGGCCCCAGCAACTTCTAGCTGATTGGCTCCTCTGCAGTGATGCTCATTGGGCTGTTTCCCTGCCCTTTCAGACCACGGAGCTGCTCATTGGAGGACTTTTTTGGCTCCGCCCATGTGACCCAGCCAATCGGCCTCAAGAGCAGGAGGACTGTGGGAGGTGGAGAGGCTGGTGGTGGTGGGAGAGGCTTGTGGGAAGCCGGTGGTGGCAGTTGGGTTCTGAGGGATTTTCCCTGAGGAGCTGTTTTGTTTGGCATGTGTGGTTCTAAAAATAAAGTTCGTTTCTTTTGACAAGTGGCCCCTGAATTGTGCCCAGCCAGACTGCAGCACTGACCTCAGTAATCTCTGAGCTGTATGTACCTCCAGAGCATTTGCCTAACATAGTATCACAAAAACACATAAAAAATCATGTACCATGCAATCCCATTTCTGAAAAGTCAGAACATACTCAAAAGCAATACTTTCATGAGAAAATACTAGAACTTGATAGTTATTTATTTGTCTGTAACATTCATGTCCTCATTAATCTATTAACTAATTGATTTGGAGGCTGCTGCTGAGCAGAGACCCAGACAGACACGCCTTGCCATCGGGGCGCCTTCCAGCACATAATGAAGGCAGATATAAGGAAATGTGCTTCACAAGATCCTCTTGTTAAATCAATGAGGAAGTAAACCTCAGCTAGGCCCGGGAGAACGTTTAGGGATGTGTCAAATAAAAGCAGGGAAGGCAATGAGAGGCCAAAAATCATTCCTGATATCACTGCCTTCCTCCCTTACTTTCTGGGTATACAGACTCCTGCCCACCCTGCCCTAAAAAAGTATGCTCAACTAAATGAGGAATCACTGAGAAGCATTATTTGGCAAAGACATGCAAGTTTGGTACTACTTTGCTATAATGCTTACAAACACATAGAATCTAGATAGTTTTCACATTTTTCTAATCAATGCAATCAAAACAATAGTTCTCATAGAACCTGTTAAGGTTCTCCTAGATCAATAATGATCTGTTCCCCATATTGCTTCCCAAGATACACATTTTCTTTTTAAAAAAAAAATGAATAAAATTTAGAATATTAAATCAGATCTTAGATATAGAAACAGCATTTAATACAAAAAAAAAAGCAAAAAAAATCACAATTGGAAAAAAGTAACTTACCTCAGGGTAAAGATTGAACCTTTTTAATGTATTAATAACAAGAGGGTATTCAGTCAGTTTATCATTCATAATCATCCATACTCCATTCAAAAATGAGGGGGCTTCCACAATAGTCTTGAAGTAAGAATAATATAGCCCCTGAAATAAGGGTAGTAAGTTCCAGTTATAAAAAAGTACATAGTTATCATGTCTCCTCTTAGCCTAAAAAATGTTTTAAATACACTGTCTCTGAAAAAGAAAGCACTGCAGAAAGTGATGGCCACATTAATATTACAGGTTTCTGATCACTGATAAATTCTTAGTTTCAAAAAAAACTACATATTTTAGAATAACCTTGTCTTCATTAAAATAATTAAACACAAAATAGTTTCAAAATTTAAAATATATATATAAATAAAACTCTTAAAAGATATATATAAATAAAAGTTTCAACACTTAAAAGATATATATAAATAAAACTCAGCATACTTCATCTAAGAAAAGTCTATAATCCATATTAATATGTATCAGAAAAACCTAGCTTATGAACAGAGCAAGTGGCTTATTTTGAAGCTAACATTTACCATGAACCAAGAAAAAAATGCTTCATCCTATTTATCTGAATCCCCAAAACAACATCAGTCATCTTTAGTCCAGATTTACATGCAAAAATGCAAATACACTGAGAAAGCTGCATAATGATATTATGTATTAATTTCATTCACATGCCAAATAATTCTTTTAGATCATTTTCCCTCCTATCAATTCAGCATAAGGTAAGAACCCTGTGGGTCTGGGGATGGGGAGGGGTCCTGTTTTGACACAAATAACGGTTTAGTTTGACTTGCTACTTTGGAAACGTAGCCCAGACAGAATAAAACATGGGACAAAAAATGTGAAAGTACCAGACACCAAGGGAGAGATCGAAGTGGCAATATAAAGGCAAATAAACACAGAATACAAATACCATATCCTAAACAGTATTACCTATTAGCAGCTATCAAACTCAAAACTGGGTTTGGGCTCATAAACACTAAAGTGGTTTAACAACGTGGATATTTACTGAAAAAGAAAAATGTTCTTAATATTATAATGCTTTAGCTCTTTGTTTTTAAAATTAAATTTCCTACTGTACTGAGTTAAATAATGACTCTCAAAACTTCATGTCCACCAGAACCTAGGAATATAAGCTTACTTGGACAGGAATAGAAGCTTACAGGAAACAGATGTAATCAAGTTAAGATGAGATCATACTAGATTAAGATAAACTATAAATCCTATATAACCAGTATCTTTTTAAGAGGGAAATTTGCATACAGAGAGACAGCAAAAAGGGCCACATGAAGATGGAGGCAAAGACTGGAGTGACACATCAACAAGCCACAGAACACCAAGACTCCCAACAAACCACTAGATGCCAGGACACAAAGGGAGATTCCCCCTACTGCCTTCAGAGAAAAGGTGGCCTGCTGACACCTTAACCTCCCACTTGTACAGAACTATAAAAAAATACAATTATGCTATTTTAAGCCATCTAATTTGGTGTAATTTGTTATGGCAGCCGTAGAAAAGTACCACACTTACCTTGTTTTGTAGGTTTGATTTTAGTTTATTTAATCTTAAAACAAAAAATTTTACAGTCCTAAGAACCAAAATAAAAATAAAAGGAATTAACTATCAACTGGGACGAGGACTTCAAGTAGCTTTAAGATACAGCAATTTTACTGTACATCCTTAGTGGAATATTGCCTAAAGTGAAAACACATTACAAGAAATTCTTGAAAACTGAAAACTATTTTCAGTAATCAATTTTTCAAAAATATCTTCAGTATTATTATTCCTAATAAATGTGTAATTTGAAATTAAGATTCTCAGACTAAGCAAAAATGTAGAAATTTACTATCAAGTAATTAAAAATCATCTAAAATCTTATTTTAAATATAACATAAACTCACAATTTATTTTCATTTTTTAAAAATTTGTTTCTTAATTCTGTTTGCTAAAAAGACCTAGACACAATGGTCAATCTAATAGCAATTAGTATTTTCAGTGCCAAGATGTGGTCTCTAAATACCATTTGCCACTAAAAGGAATTAGGGCTCTTTAGAAAATTGGCTGATGCCAGTTCTGGGGAGAAAACATTTTTCAGTACTTGAAAAAGTAAGGAAGATATGAGATACTAGTAAAGTCACATCAAGGGCATGCAGAGCCAAATGCAAATTTTTTACCAGCCATAGATAGCAAAATCTACAAAACATGTTAAAATCCATTAGATCATAAGGATACTGTAAGAAGGAACTCCACTATTCATGACTAAATGATACTAGAGAACCAACTCATCTTTATAAAGAGTGGCAAATGAAAGAAAATAATTGCACATTTTCCTATCTTTCCACTAAAAAAAATACCTCCCAGAGAATCCAAATAGGTATTCTGAGAAAGTTCTTCTTTATAAAATTACAGGGCATAAGTTCAAGAAAAAAGTAATAGAACAATCTCTGTTTGGCATTACTAATGAGAAAACAGACCTAGACTGATAGGCTAGGTTTTAAGGAGGGACCAGCAAGACAATTCCTGAAACCACTAATTAAACTTAAAACTGCAAATTGGGCTGGGGATGTGGCTCAAGCGGTAGTGCACTCGCCTGTCATGCGCGAGGCGCTGGGTTCGATCCTCAGCACCACATAAAAATAAAATAAAGATGTTGTGTCCACCGAAAACTAAAAAATAAATATTAAAAAATTCTCTCTCTCTCTCTCTCTTTAAAAAAAAAAAAAAATGCAAATAATGAGACAACCAGGCATGGTACCAAAAAGAAAAAAATAAAATATTATACAAGACCACCTAGGAAGCATTTGTTCCAGAAAAAAGAAGTCAAATCTTTGCCATGAAGATTTTAATTTATATAAAATCAATCAACAAATGTATGAAAAAATGCTCATCATCTCTAGCAATCAGAGAAATGCAAATCAAAACTACGCTAAGATATCATCTCACTCTAGTCAGAATGGCAGCTGTTATGAAGACAAACAACAATAAGTGTTGGAGAGGATGTGGGGGAAAAGGTACACTCATACACTGCTGGTGGGACTGCAAATTGGTGCAGCCAATATGGAAAGCAGCATGGAGATTTCTTGGAAAATTCGGAATGGAACAACTATTTCACCCAGCTATCCCTCTCCTTGGTCTATACCCAAAGGACTTAAAAATAACATTCTACAGGGACACAGCCACATCGATGTTTATAGCACCACAATTCACAATAGCTAAACTGTGGAACCAACCTAGATGCCCTTCAATAGATGAATGGATAAAAAAAAAATGTGGCATATATACACAATGAAATATTACTCAGCAATAAAAGAGAAAAAAATCATGGCACTTGCAGGTGAATGGATGGAGTTAGAGAACTGAAGTTAGCCAATCCCAAAAAAACAAATGCCCAATGTTTTCTTTGATATAAGGAGGCTGATTCATAGTGGGGTAGGGAGAACATGGTAGGAATAGACGAACTCTAGACAGGGCAGAAGGAGGGGGAGGGGGCTTGGGGTTAGAAATGATGGTGGAATGTGATGGACATTATTATCCAAAGTACATGTATGAAGACACAAACTAGTGTGAATATATTTTGTATACAACCAGAGATATAAAATATTGTGCTCTATATGTGTATAATATAATAAGAATTGTAATGCATTCTGTTGTCACATATAAATAAAGAAAATAATTTAAAAAAGACTTCAAGCTATCAATTTTCAGGAAAATCAGGACAGAGAAACACAATAAACACATGAATTATTGTGAATAATTCTATAAAAAAGTAATCTGAATTCAACAAATAAATAGTCAAAAACAAAACAACAAAAAGTGAGAAGGGAAATTTATTGATTTTAAGTCTCAGGAGATACATTAACTAAATGCAATATAGAGACATTGTTTGGATACTGATTCAAGCATACCAAGTGTTAAAAAGTGCCAGTCAGCTCATTTTAACAATGATTTACATTGATGATATTAATTGTTCATTCACTTTTAACTGTGACAAAGTACAGCCCTGAGCCACACCCCCAATCCCTGAGGGTACAGATGAAGGAAAAATGGCTGTGTTTTCAGTTGTTGAACATTGGGTAGGAGGGAGTTCTCTAGTCTTTCTACTTTAAATATTTTTTTGAAATTTTCCATGATAAAAAGCTTAAAATTTTTTAGATTCCTAAAGTACTACAATAAACTACCACCTGAAAACTAACCATTTCAGTGCGAAAAGCCATCTCCCTTTCCAATGTTGAGAGGTGAGAAAAATGACGATCATTTTCAAAGAGGTGTGTTATATGGCTCCTGGAAAAAAACAAAACAAAATAAGTGTTGAAGCTCACCCTCAGTATTATTTGTAAAAGTAACTCTAAAAGCAAAAATAAGAGTGTCTATAAATTTATAGATATTTTTGTAATAAAACTGAAATACAATGGTGTCTATATTTTTTCACTCAGTATGCATTACATTTCTATTACAATTTGTCTCCACAAAAAAAGCACACTCAAACTAGATTTTAAAATTAAAATGAACCAGAACAATGGTATTTTAAGTCAAGCACAATGAAAACAAAGAGTAAACTGTAAATGTCATTGTGTTACCACTTCAGAAATGTATGATTAATAAAATTCATGTCTCTCTATCCAGAAGATTAAAAAAATTAATCTTCCTCTCAATATGAATACTATAATAATGTTAAGCAAAGTAGAGTCTCTAATATAGCTTCTTTAATAATGAATCTCCTTTTTATTAAAAAATTATATCATTCTGACCCTGACTTATTATTTAAACTACTTTTTTCAGACTACTGTTATTAGTAATAAATATTCACTCTTCTTATAATGAAATTTTTTCCTTTAAACATTTGGTAAATAGCTTTGGTAAGTTAAAAACATTTGCATAAAATATACCATTGGGGATAAAGCAATCTTACCAGTGCAACACGGCTGCAAAGGCAGCTGAAATAAAACAGAAATTGAAATTATTATTTTAACATAAGGAAATATTTTCATTTTATAGAGATACCCTTCAAAGACAAGCTTGCCAAATTTTGAGATGTGGAACTATTGGGACTAACCTTAGAGATTGGGAAAAGAATATTAGATCTTTGAAAGCACTGGGGCTAAGTTTAAAATACCAGCAGAAGGGATCAGAGGGGAATGAAGCATATATGCACAATTTTCATTCACTCATATATTTCAGCAAAATACATGAGAGCCTATCATTTGCCAAACACTACCTAGGAACCATAAGATGGAAACTATCATGAATAGACCTGAAAGAAGAATAAAAGCAATAGGTAAGGGTAGCATAAAATAAAGAAATATGGTGGCTTGAGGGAACAAGACTGGAAGAAGTAGTAAAGGAGGAAGTATCACTTTTTATACACTATTACAATGTCAGAGTTTTGACAATAAGTCTTACTCCTGTTTTTCAACAAATACAAAGTGAAAGAAGTAAAGGAGGGAGAAGAAGGTGGATTAAAAAAAAGGAAGAATGAAAATATATGAGAGAAAAAGCTAACAACATCATCAATCTCACATGAGAATCAGTAGTTTGCTTTCTGTCCAAGTACAAAGAATATATTAAGATGAATCCAGACAACACCAATCAACTTTCTTACATAACAAGAACACCTGATTGCAGGTTCCTAATTAACAACTGCTCAGGACTCAAACTATGAAAATGTTCTTTGAAGTGAAAATTAAATGGCTTATATCATACTGCTTTATTTTTAAAGCAGTATATTTTTACTGAAAAACTCATTTTGCCTTTAAGATATTAATGGTTACAAAAGACAGTTATTCTTTTTAATCATAGAAAATTATGAACATTTACCTTGGTTTGTCACTTAACTTTTTAAGTTACTGGGTATTTTTATTCACTGAAATTTTAATTTTTTTCTTTTAAAAAATAGATTTGTTGCCAAATCTACCATTTGCATCCTTTAAAGACTTCTCACCATAATAAAACTTGAGCTTTATTTTCTCAATGATTCAACTATTATTTTCTGAATGAGTCATTCTTCTTTCCTGAATGTAAATGATACCCTTTTCCTATAGAGGACTTGTAAAATAGACTTTGGTAATTCCTTTGAGTTTATGATTAGAATTTCATTTATAAATTAAATGAAGAAAAATTTACATTTTATATAGTCTTCATATCCCTAAACAGTGTATTACTTCAATTATTCAATTGCTTTTTAATTTCCCTTGAGGAAAACACTATCTACATAGTTAATCCAAGGGGAATACCTCTTATATGCAATTCTTGGAACCAGAAATGTTTCAAAGTTTGGATGTTTTCAGATTTTAGAATATTTTCATACACATAAAATATTGAAAACTTGGGGATGAAGCTGAAGTCTAAACATGAAATTACCTAGATTTCATATGTATCTTATACATGTAACCTGAAGGTAACTTAAGTACAACTGCATTTTGACTGACCAGTCTCATGAGGTCAGGTGTTCAATGTTTCACTTGTGGCTTCATGTCAGCACCCAAAATGATTCTGATATTGGAACATTCTGGATTTAGGATTAGAGATAATCTATTCATATTTCCTAAGTGCTCCATTTCAACATTTTTTTGCTGCTAATATCCATGAAGTCTTTTTTCATATACTATTGGATATTACCTTTAATATATTTATTTTTGAAGAGTATTTATTTTGTAATGCAGAGCTTAGCTTATTTGTAAACTATTAATTCACAGGGTTCTTATTGTTTTCAATTCTCCAATTTAAACAATATTACTTGCAAATAATAATTTTTCTCCTAAACCATAATTTTACTATTAGCATCTTCTTCCCATTTGATAACAATAATAATAAACTTCTAGAATACTACTAAACAATTGTGGTAAAAGAAGGCATTCTTGGGCTGGGGATGTGGCTCAAGCGGTAGCGCGCTGGCCTGGCATGCGTGTGGCCCGGGTTCGATCCTCAGCACCACATACAACAAAGATGTTGTGTCCGCCGAGAACTAAAAAATAAATATTAAAAAAATTCTCTCTCTCTCTCTCTAAAAAAAAAAAAAAAAAAGAAGGCATTCTTGACTTCAACAGACTTTAATAGCAATGCATTTCACATCATGCCCTTAAGTTAACCTTTGACCTTCACAATTCTGGAATGAGAACTAGAACTTATAAAGGTCATCATCCTTCTATATCCCTTTCAATTTTGTAGAATAATTTGAAGAGCACTGGCATTAGTTCTTCTTTAAAGGTCTGATAGAATTTATCTGGGAATCCATCTGCTCCTGGGTTTTTCCTTGTTGAAAGGCTCTTTCTTAGTGCTTGTACCTTGTTGCTAGTTATTGGTTAGTTTAGGCTTTCTACACCCCCTTAACTCAATTTTGGCAGGTCATATGTGTCTAGAAATAGATTCATTTCTTCTAAGTTTTCCAATTTCTTAGAGTAAAAGTTTTCAAAATAGTCTCTAATGATCCTCTGGATTTCTGTCTATGGTGATCTCTCCTTTTTGTCTCTAATTTTGTTAATCTGTGCCTTCTCTCTTTTGGTTAGTTTTCTTTTTTTTTTTTTTTCTTTTTTTTTTTTTTCCCTAAATTTCATTGATTTTAGTTCTGATCTTGATTATTTCCTTCCTTCTATTGGTTATATAACTGGAATGTTCTTGTTTTCCTAGACCTCAGGATGCAATTGTTAGGTTGTTTATTTGGGAATTTTCTGATTTTCTTATGTAGGCAGTTATAGCTACAAAATTTCCTCTTAGAACCACCATCATAGTGTCCCAATGGTTCTGGTATATTGTATCACTATTCTCATTTGATTGTTAAGAGTTTTTTAATTTCTCCTGATTTCGTCTACTACCCATTCTTCATTCAAAAGTGCGCCATTCATCTCCCATTTGTTTATATAATTTCTGTAGGGATTTTTGGTGTTGATTTTTAATTTCACTTCATTACAATCAGATAAGATGCAAGAAATTGTATCATTTTTCAAATACTTGCTAAGAGTTACTTTGTTGCCTGGAATATTATCTTTTTGGAGAAGGTTCCAAGGGCAGCTGAGGAGAAAGTGTATTCGCCTTGTTGGATGAAATATTCTACAGATGTCTGTTAAGGCCATTTGATTTAAAATGTTTTTACGTCCATACAGTCTTCCAAGTTTACGTCTGGATGACCTATCTATTGGTGAGAGAGGTGTGTCACAGTCACCAGTATTATTATACTGGGGTCTGCTTGAGTGTTTCTGTAGGGTCTGTTTTATGTAATTAAGTGCACCAACATTTGGAACATAAACATTTATGCTTGTTATATCTTCTTGTTGATTGTTCCTGGTATTATCAGTATAAAATTACCTTCTTTGTCTCTTCTCATTCATTTTGATTTAAAGTCTGCTTTGTCAGATATGAGTAGTTACTACTGCTTGTTTTCAGGCTCAATTTGCATAGTATATCAATTTCCATTCTCTCACTTGCAGCCTGTAGCCATCTTTCCCTATAAGGTGAGTCTCAAACAACATATAGTTGAACCTTGTTTTTTAATCCATTCTACCTGCTTATATATTTAATTGGGAAGTTGAAACCATTCACATTCTATGTTATTATACAGAGTTGATTATTAATTCCTGCCAGTTTGACTTATTCCTAATATTAAATTTGGTCCTGTTTCTCATTTGCTTAGCAATTCTTCAAATGAGATTTGATCACTAGTGGGATCTGGGATTTGGGTTTTTTGTTTGTTTGTTTGTTTCTGTGTGAACGATTTAAGTGTTTTCTGAAGTGCTGGTTTAGTAGTCATGAATTCTTTAAGTTTCTGCTTTTCTTGAAAAGTTTTTATTTCTTCTATGACTCTAAAGGATAGCTGTCTTGCGTATAGCAATCTTGGTTCCCAGTTATTTTCTTTTTCTTTTTTTTTTATATTTCTCTCTTTCCCCCCGTTATTTTATTTCAGGATTTGGAACACATCATTCCCAGCCCTCCTGGCTTTTAGAGTTTTTGCTAAGAAATTGGAAGCAATTCTGATTGGATTGCCTCAAAAAGCAACCTAACCTTTTTCTCTTCAGGCATTTAAAATTCTGTTATCTTTCTGTAACTATAATGTGTCATGAAAAAAAGTTGTTTTGCTCTTGTCTATTTGGGGTTCTAAATGTCTCCTGTATCTGGATGTCCAGCTCATTCTCAAGGTTTGAAACTTTTTTCTGTTATTATTTCCCTGAAGAGGTTATCCATGCCATTAGCTTAAATCTCACAACCCTCTTCAATTAAAAACATTGTTAAATTTGGTCTCTTAAGTTGTCCCAGAGTTCTTGTATATTCTGGTCATTCTTTTTTTATCATGTGAATTTTCGAAGTCAGCCACTTTGTCTTCCAGTTCTGAGATTTTGTCTTTGGCATGGTCTACTCTATTATGGAGACTTTCAACAGAATATTTTATTTGATTTATTATGTCTTTTGCTTCCAAGATTTGTTTGTTTTTCAGAATCTCTAACTAATTGAATTTCTCATATCCTGTACTGACTTTCTCACTTCATTCAGTTGCTTTTCTTTGTTCTCTTCAAATTCATTATTTTTATAATCATTCTTTAAAATTCCTTCTGATATTTCATCCACTTCAGTATCTATGGAGTTGGCTATTGGCAAATTATAAACTTTAGAAGGCACTGTATTACCTTGATTTTTCACAGTCCTTGAATTTCTGTTTTTGTTTTACACATATCCTGGAATATTCTTCCACTCTTATGTGGGGGCCTTTTTAGAGTATAACCTCCTCCTAAGTGTTCTAGAGCGATCTAGATTAACATCCATCATAGTATGGTATCCACATCCTTTGTGTTAATTATGTTTTTGCTAAAGGAGTGAATATCCTTGAGCGGGATCTGAGAGACATCCTAGCTCTTCCTACTTAGAGGTCTGGCTATTAGTTTAGAGGTTTTTGACTCTTCTACTCTCTTTATTAAAATATCACTTTAGTCTAGTATGGTTAATTTGTGTATGTGCTGTCTTCTGGGTGGGATTAGTTCAGCAGCAGAGTCTCTGCCCTGTCAATTTATAGTGTCCTTGAAGATTCCCAGCACCTCACAGAAAAGGGGGAAATAAACATTAGTAACAACCAAAGCAAACAACATACAGCATTAAAATAAATACCTATTGCCTACTATGACATCTACAGCATTAATTACCACAAAAAGAAGAATGATCGGGTCAACAATTGCCAACAGCAAAACATAATCAATAGCTGTGAAGCAGACTTGGCACCAAGTTTTAACTACGCCCTCCACAGTACTAATAATTGCAACAGCATGAATAGGGGGCAGGTGTTATATAAATGAAACAGTTCTAAATGGCGGTAAAAATACAGTTCATTAAGAGGAAAAAAATGTAATAATGTAATGTAAACCCCTCAGGTAAAAGAAAGTTTTGAAAATCCAATGTCAACAGAACAAATGTAGAAGAGACTGAGAAAATAATGGAGCTATATATAAAGGAAAAGGAAAAGAAAGAAAAAAGTAAATTGAGAGAACAAGAAAATTTGACTATTAGAGAATAAAAGAAAGAGAAACAAACTACAGAACAAAAAACCCTAACCCTCAAAAGAAAAGGAAAAATAACTAATGTAAAAAAACGCTAAAAATAAGAAAACAGAAATGAGTACATATATGTATATATATCCACAAACCAATCAGCACAGCAAGAACACCAAATTAAAAATAAAAGAAAAAAGGATTCTTAATGAAAAATGAGAATTGTCTCCACCAAGGTAGATAAAACTGTCAATAAGGCTGGATGGTCACTGCCTATGCCCAACTGTCTTTTCCATTTTTTTTAAGGCTATGTACAGCAAGAGAGAGTGCACACAAGCATGCATGCTCAAGCTAGAGCTATAGGTTGTTAACCCCTTTCTTTTTGTGTTGCTCACCCAGCTGCCAGTTGGAGTAGCCTAAAACTGAAGCTGGTTGAAACAGTTCTCACTTCTCTTCTCATCAGTGTAAGGCAGAGTACAATGGGAAATACTATAGACTAGAGTTTTTTCCAGATCAATATACGTCCAAGGTGGGGCTGCTATAGAGTTCCAAGAAGGGAGTTCTGGAAGCTGGGGCTTAGGTCTAATCATGATTAGGAATTTTGTTGGGTGGTATCTGCAGTGGAGAGATTAGATCAATATACCTGGAGGGCTAGGCAGATGCTGATCTCTGCTGAGAGTCTGGATCTCAAAAGCCTCCCAAGAATTCTACTTCCTGGGCAGGGGAATCAGACCTCCCCTAGTCACATACACTCTGCTGCCCACAAATATGGCCTCCCCAGGCTTTGTCCCTAAGTATATTCACACCCACCTACTCAGTCTCCCAAACCTCTTCACCAGGTCATGTGAGTCACTGAACTCAGAGGGAAAGTAAGTTGGACTCCCCTCCTTATTTCTGACTTGAATTCCCCTGTGTACAATCTTTTCTGTGCCCATTTTACTCAATTTCTGCTAAGTATTTGCTAGGTCACAGGATAGGTGCTTGCCAGGGCAGTATGATAATGTCTGCTACAATGTCCCAGGTTCCCACAGCAGCCAGCTACAGTGTGGCCTCCTCAAGATGGTTCCCTTCTCAGTTCTCCACAGCCAGCTGTGAAATCAGAGCACTTTTCAAACACCAGTTCACTGTGCCGCCTCTAGACCAGCTATGTTCAGATTCCAGGTTTTCCCAGGCCAAATATTTCCATTGTATTTCTCTTTATTTTATCTCTCCCCTCTGTAGAAAACCAGGACCACTGCCATGGGCACAAGTAATGTACTCTTTCATGTTCTTTGGTCAATGCACCCAAATTTCTGGGTTTCTAAGACACTGTAACTATCCAATATTGAATTTCAGTGACATCCCTCTTTCACCCACCTTGCTGAGAAGCAACATTCCTGCTGCTTAAATCCAAACCACAGAGCAACTGGAAATGCAACCTTCTCCTCAAATCTGCCTTCTTAAATCTCCTTAGGTGAGGATTTGTAGTAGATAACCATAAGACAAATACAACAAAACAATGTGAACCTGGATCCAATGTGACAAGAGTTCCCATCATAAATACTGACTATATGGAATACAATAATAGCAATGTGCTAATGTTTATAGAGAGTCCACATATTATATACACAATATGTCACTCTCTTAGTGCTCTGTGAATATCAGGTAGAGAGTTTAGTCACAGCTTACCAATCAGTAGGCTTTGAAGTGCCAAGAGTAAGAGAGAAAGTCCCTAAGACCAGTAACATCTTGTCTTTAAAAAAAAAAAAAAAAATCCATTTACCTTACTGTTCTATATAAGTATACTCAATTTCTATGTTCATGATGTGAAAAGGACTGAGAAACACTGAACTAGTTTAAAAAAGGAAAAACAAGCAAGGTTCAAAGAAAACATCATTCAGCAACAATATAGAGCCCCAGTACTCCAAACCCTAGTACTAATTAGAATGGAACTAAATAAAACCACAGATACTTAAGTATTTAATCCAGGGATATTTTTAAAACTTACAAGTGATTCAGATGTATAATCAAGGTTGTTATTATTGACACAGAGAAAGCCTGGGACAAAGTCTGGGTAATTTTTTACAAACTTCAATGTGAGAATTGGCTCCTTGCTATTCCAGGTATCCTGGAGCCTAAAAATAACTGCATTACCTGAGAACTGGTTGGAACACAGGACTCAGGTCCCATCTCACTCCTCCTGACTTCCAACCTATATTTTAACAAGATCACCTGAGGTAATACATAACCACTTCTAAGAGTGATATCTCAACACTGATACCATGTTGGAATCCCCTCATAGCTTTACGCATTACGAGATCTGACTGAGGGCTGATTCTAACATGGAATTGGAGGTAAGGTGAAAACACTGACGGCAGAGAGGCATGCTAAGACACATCCCTAAGCCCCATTCTCAAGAGATCCTAATTCTACAGATCACTCTAGGGTTCAGAAACCTACATTTTTAACAAACCCTCGGGTGATTTCATATAGTCCAGACTTTTGAGATGTGGTATAGTTATAGCAGAAAAGTCAATAAGATGAATATGGTAACATTTCAGGTATGAGATAAGGAGGCCTGGATAGCAGTGACATGAGCTTAATTAGAAAAAGGCAAATATAAATTCAAAAGATAACTCTGAAGGAGAAATTGGCAAAACTTGACAGGTGAAAAAAAGGATTAAGAAAGGCAAAGAATTAAAATTATTTTTTTACTTCCCTGCTAAGAAAGTCATTTCTAAGAAGAAATATTTCTTAGGTTTTATATGATTTATAACTTAATTAGCCTCTCAGAGTCTCGTCTGCACAAAGCAAAAAATGTGGAATTTTTACTTGGTTATCTCTAATCCTAGCACTTAACGACCTTGAAGAATAACCTACAGCTTTGCAAACACTTTGGACTTCATACTCTCCAAAATAACTGCACAGTGTTTTTCTATTTTCTATTTTCATTTCAATCTTCCCCATCTCCAAACTACAAAGTGTTGACAGGGTTGGGCCCTTTTAATTGGTTTTCTCCTTTAAATTTGGGGAAAAATCCAATTTTGAATAGGAAAGAAGCAATGAGTTCAATTTTCTAGTAGAGATATTGAGTCTCAAACCAAGAAGCAGGATTGCTTTTAAAATTCAGAGTCATGATTTGAAGAAACTACAGCTCTAGTAAGTTGGAGAGTTCAAGATGGTCTACATGGTGATGGTTTTTAAGACTGATTTAAGTTAATCAGAGTCTCTGCCATATATTTGGCACTGAGCAAAACAGTGCTTATAAAGGGTTTTTAAAAAATTAGAAACTCTTAATTATAATAACAATGTCTCAACATCTGTTTATCAGTTGCAGTTTACAAAGCACTTTCGCATATCAAGCAGAAATGATCCAGGAGTCCTTTTGAGACAAAAGTGGTTCTTATTTTCCCATGAGGCCCGAGGTCACATGACTGGAATGCAGTAAGGTCTGGAGAGAGCCCAGGGTTTCTTTCACTCCAAGCTCAGGCATGAAAATGTTGAGCACATTTAACCAAAAGGGTGCACTGGCACACAGCACACAAGGATGCCTTAGAAATCACAAAAACATCAAGGATTGAATGGTTTCTTTTAAAATGAGTATATGAAAACAGCAGAGAATTAAAAGTATGTATCACCACCCTAAACAGAACATAATTACGCTTCTAAAAAGAGAAATTTACAAAGTTGGTTTTCATATATTTAAATATTTATGTACAAATACTAAAGTAAGCAATGCTTAATGCAATTATTCAGTGTATGAGTTTTAAAAACAGTAAATTCTAACTTCCTTCAAAAGTCTTTGCCTTATATAATGTGAAAATATTTCTAAATTGACAGAAATTAATAATCTCCATAAAGGATCTTCATCTTTCTTGTTGGAAAAAAATGCATTTCAGTGTTTGAAGAACAAATAGCTAGATAAAATATATAACCAAAATAATAATGATAGCTTCTTAAATACTTCTGAACATACAGATGGAAGCTGCAAAACTTTAGTAACCATGGGAAAAGTGTTGAAGCTTTGTCTCTTCACTAGAGGAAAAAATAAATCAACACACATGACATACATCCAGGCCCATCACATTCAACAAAGATTTTAACAAGTTCATTGCCTGTTACACCATTCCAATCTTAACATTACAAAGTCACTCCAAATTTCAAACTGTCCTTGGATATCACAGTGTCTTGCTTATCATTTAATTTGGATGATTACACACATTGTGGCACTATTTTTACTCTGCTTTTATAGCATTGCCAAACTACCAACACAGTTTTTAAAAATCAGAATTTATTAGTTTTTAAAAGATAATTATGAATTACAAAATGAAAACTAACAGGATCATAGGATATAAAAATCAGAGTGATTCCCAAATGAGCAGAGCCAGCAAAACAGTGCTCTTTTTAAGAGTTGTCAGGTCTTAGAGGACATATGAGGTCATCTTCCCATTAATGTGCCTTTGACTGTTGCCTAACACTTTAGATCTGAAATCCACAGTTCAACAGATGTGATTAACAAAGGCGAGAGATCTTAATTTCAATACCAAACTTAATCACAGGGAACTCAGCAATGATACTGGGCTACTGACCTGGTCCTACTTTATTTCCCTGCAAGTAAAATTCTAGGCAGCAGACTTTAAGTTCTAGAATCTTATGAAATTTCCATGGACATCAAAGATAAGAAAAGAGTGAAAAACAAGGAGCGGGTGCATTGGTGCATGCCTACAATTCAAGCTATTTGGAAGGCTAAGGTAGGAAAATTGCAAGTTCAGGCCAACCTAGGCAATACTTAGCAAGACCCAAGACCCAGTCTCAAAATAAAATTTTTAAAAGAACGGCGGGGTGGGGGGTGGGGGCATTAAATAAACTCTATATAGGGCAAAGGGGAAGGAGGGGAAGGGAGGGGGCATAGAGGTAGAAAAGAAGGTGGAATGTGATGGTCATCATTACCCTAAGTACATGTATAAATCAGGAAGGATGTGACTCTACTTTGTGTACAACCACAGATATGAAAAATTGTGTTCTGTATGTGTAATATGAATTGTAATGCATTCTGTTGTCATATATAACTAAAAAATTTTTAAAAGATATTAGTGCTACAGTATACTAATAGATAAAAAAAAATCTCCATCTTTGAGCAGTACTATGAACTACCCTGAAACTTTGGTAAGTGATTTGGTAACAGTTATGCAGTTATATTAACCCTCACTGCTATAATAAGCTAACATTACAAAATACCACCCAAGCATTCATCACGTGGTGGTAACAGTGCTGAAAACAAACCTAAAAACTGGCTACTTTAGAAGGAAGTCAAACACAGGGAAAGAAGCCAAACAAACATGAAGAGACATAAACTGTTCATTTAAAAGTGCTCTCGGGGAAGAAAAATAATAAGGCTGAGAATATAAAAATAGTACTAAAGCACAAAAATATGCTACAATAGTTGTAGCATTATGTATTCTGAAAATTAATTCTGCCACTTTTTAAATGTATTCCTATTAAATGAATCTTAATTGAATTATGAAGGGTCATCCATGAAGAACTAATCTTCTTTTTTTTTTTTTCAATTTTATTTTTTTTTTAATTTTTTATTGTTGGTTGTTCAAAACATTACAAATTTCTTGACATATCATATTCCACACTTTGATTCAAGTGGGTTATGAACTCCCACCTTCACCCCATACACAGATTGCAGAATCACATCAGTTACACATCCATTGATTTACATATTGCCATACTAGTGTCTGTTGTGCTCCGCTGCCTTTCCCATCCTCCACCATCCCCCCTCCCCACCTCTCCCCTCCCCTCCCCTCCTCTCTCTCTACCTCCTCCACTGTATAACCCTGAGGGTCTCCTTCCATTTCCAAGCAATTTCCCTTCTCTCTCCCTTTCCCTCCCACCTCTCATCCCTGTTAAATGTTAATCTTCTTCTCCTGCTCTTCGTCCCTACTCTGTTCTTAGTTACTCTCCTTATATCAAAGAAGACATTTGGCATTTGTTTTTTAGGGATTGGCTAGCCTCACTTAGCATAATCTGCTCTAATGCCATCCATTTCCCTGCAAATTCTATGATTTTGTCATTTTTTAATGCAGAGTAATACTCCATTGTGTATAAATGCCACATTTTTTTTATCCATTCGTCTATTGAAGGGCATCTAGGTTGGTTCCACAGTCTTGCTATTGTGAACTGTGCTGCTATGAACATCGATGTAGCAGTGTCCCTGTAGCATGCTCTTTTTAGGTCTTTAGGGAATAGACCAAGAAGGGGAATAGCTGGGTCAAATGGTGGCTCCATTCCCAGCTTTCCAAGAAATCTCCATACTGCTTTCCAAATTGGCTGCACCAATTTGCAGTCCCACCAGCAATGTACAAGTGTACCCTTTTCCCCACATCCTCGCCAGCACTTGTTGTTGTTTGACTTCATAATGGCTGCCAATCTTACTGGAGTGAGATGGTATCTAATCTTCTTTATGAGACTAAATAACAAAATAAAGGTCTGGACCTAAAAATGGGTGTAATTTTACTACTTTTAGTGATTCACAACCATCAAAAAGAGTAAAGAAAATTAGCAGATTCAAGCTGATGACAAATGATGAACTAGCAATGTAAGAATTTACAATTAAACATACAAAGTCTCAAGCTACTCCACTTGTACATAGGTACACAGGTCTATAGTCTCTGTGAGATGTAAATATCTCATTAATATGAACTTCAGGAGACATTAATACACCTAACATATTCATTAAAAGACATTCATACAACTTGACAGGATTGTTTAAAATGTTCAAATTTTAGCAACACCGAAACATATGTATATACATAATTAAAATGTTATCTGCTTTCAGTCTTTATTGGCCAAAAGTTAACCACAAATTGAGAATACATTCTTCAATTTACATAAACTAAATTCAGCACATTTGTTATTTATAACTACTCATGAGCATCTCATATTCAGAAATCCTCATACCACAGCATCTTTTTAATAATAAAATGTGGCATTTATACACAATGGAATATTACTCAGCACTAAAAAATAACAAGATCATGGCATTCGCAGGGAAATGGATGGCATTAGAGCAGATTATGCTAAGTGAAGGTAGCCAATCCCAAAAAAACAAATGCCGAATGTCTTCTCTGATATAAGGGAGGTGACTCAAAATGGGGTAGGGAGGAAGAGCATGGGAAGAAGATTACCTCTAGATAGGGAAGAGAGGTGGGAGGGAAAGGGAGGGAGAAGGGGAATTACATGGATGGCGGAAGGAGACCCTCATCGTTATACAAAATACATGTATGAAGATGTGAGGGAAAAAAAGAATAGCGTTACCTTAGATTAGGTAGAGAGAAGTGAGGGGAGGGTATGGGAGGAAAGGAAGGATAGTAGAATGAAATAGACACTATTATTACTGTGTGTATTATGTGACTACATGACCAATATGATTCTGCAACCTGTACACTCATAAAAATGAGAAATTATATCCCATCTGATTCAAATGTATGATGTGTCTAGGTCACTGTACTGTCATGTATAACTAATTAAAACAAATAAAAAATTTAAAAAATATGTTTAGGTGATGATAAACATTTTTTGTGTTAACCAAAGTCTATTTTGGGGGAAAAAATTGTTCTAAGCATTGAAGAAATTCTCTAAAAAATCTCAAATTTCATCTTACTTGCTGGCCTTCCTGGGAAATTATTGATATGATGTCTATGTATTAAACACACACTCCTGCAGCTAATGCTCAGTTGTGTCCAAGTGTTTGTCTGAAAGCAAGCACAAGAAGATGCCTAGTGATCCCTGGGTCTCAGTTTCTTTAGCTTTTCTTGTTCCTTATGCCACTTAAAATAGGCTCTGTTTCCACTTCTTATTCCAGTACCTCTATGTACGATCCTCTTTCCTTATTCCCTCTGAAGAAGGAAGAAACAAGAAAACTAACACTTATGAGCATGAAATATTCCCAGAACTGAATGCTGGAGATTCATTTCTTTTCTTACTACACTCTCACCCTAGACAAGATGAAGTAAAGTACAGCAATTAAGAGAATAAACTCAGGAGCCAAACTGCCTGGCTTCAAATCCTGACCCTTCCACATAGGAGGGATGAGCCTGGGCAAGTTACTTAACACCTGTGCCTCAGATTCCCCTCTAATAAAATAAGTATGGTAATCACAATGCCATGGTGATTACTGAGTTAACAGTGAAGTGAGTTAATCTAAAGCTCCAAGAACAAAATCTGGCACAGAGCCCCTTATCAGTATAAGATGCTTTTCATGGGAATATTCATGAATTCAACTCCTATAAATTTGAATAGCACTGATTGGCTAAAAACTCCTTATTTTTCTGTCTCTCCACTCAGACCATCTTTCTTATGTTCCACCACCTTACCTGACTTTCTCCTTGGACATCTCACAGTTGTCTCCAAAATAATACATCAAGATAAAATTCTAGCTCCTTTTTCTCAAACCTGTCCTCTCATCCACACCCCTAGTCTTTACTGTCTCTGTGAATACTACCATTATTTCCCCTAATTAATTATAGCAGCCAAAATTCTATTCATATCGCCTCCCTTTCCCTAAAACCAACACCAATTCATCAATAAGTCCCATCATTTCTACCTCCAAAATATACCTGAAAATCCACCCACTTCTCTCCCTCTCCACACACCTCCTTTGTCTGCACCAACAAATCCCACTAGGTCTCTAGAAGAACTTCCTCTCTGGCCTCTCTGCCTTCATGAAACCAAATATTGCCTCAAGCCATTTGTGAGTTTCTCAAGGTAAAAATGTAAACATGTTACTCTTGTTCAACACCCCTCAGTGGTGTCCCACTGCCTTAGGGGTGTTAAGCTCCTTTTTGAGATCTGGTCCATACACAACCTCCCTCTTCTTTCAACACACCTGTCCTTCCTTAGCACTTGCTGTCTGCTGCATCCACAATGCTGCTCCTCTCAACCTCTGTTCAGCTAACATCTTTCCTTCCTGAAAGTCTCACCTTTAAAGCCACTTCCCCGGAGCTTTTCTTGTCCTTATTTAAAGTAAGTGTTTCCTGGCTTGGGGCTTTTGTTTGTTCTGTTTTCCCTTCAACTGCTTTTCTTTTTCCTCTCATGCCCTCACTACAATGAACAATTATCTTTTTTTGTCTACCTCCTTTTTCTAGGTTGTAAGTTCCACAAAGGTAAAGGCTACAGAGTCTTATAAATCTTATGCCCACAACAAGCACCTGATATAGTAGACATTCGATAATTGATGAATACGAATAAACCCACTGTCTATTTTACATATATTCTTGTTTTGTTTTGTTAGAGGAAAAATTTATTTGGGAGCTCATGGTTTCAGGTATCTCGGTTCATAGCCAGCTCCATTCCTCCGGGCTCAAGACATGATGATCAGGAAGCAGAGACTCCACTGCCTGATACAAAAGATACACCCAAAAGCATGCTCTCACTGCCCACAGTCCCACCCTGTCTACCAGCCACAGGCTACCTGCTTTCAGTTACCACTCAGTCAATCCCTATCCGGGGATTAATTCACTAATTGGGGTAAGGCTCTCATAACCCAATCATTTCACCCCTGAATGTTCTTGCACTATCTCACACATGAACTTTTGGGGGACACCTAATATCTAAGCCATAACATTCCACCCCAGGTCCCAAAAGCTAATGCTCATCTCACAATGCAAAATACATTAAGTCCATTTTCAAGAGTCCCCATAGTCTCAACAATTTCAAGATTGCCCAAGAGTCCAAATCCAAAGTCATCACTGAGACTCAAGGCAAACTCTTAAGTGTGAGCTCCTGTAAAAATCAAAAGCAAGTTACATATGTCCAATATATATTATATTCTTTACTATAACCAGACAAAACTTTTATATCCCATTTTAAAGAAGAGGTAATTAAGAATGAGAAATATTAAGGGAGTATAGATGCACCTTCTGTGTATAGAAACAGGATTCAAATGCAGTTCAGTATTGAAATGCCTGTGCTTCTTTCATCATACCACACATCCCAGTTCCCAATACCTTGACCCAACTCTCTACCTCCATCCAGCTTCTTTCCTCTTGAGCACCTAAGAAGGCATGGTGCTCTCAAAAGTTGTGAATAATAAAATCAAAGATTCTAAATGTTAATTTTGCCTCCTGGGGTATATTTGTCAATAGTTGGGAGGCATTTTGCTTGTCACTAGGTAGGTACTAATGGCACTTAGTAGGCAGAAGCCAGAGATGTCTAAATATCCTGCCATGCATAGGACAGCCTCTCATATTAAGAAATTCCACCAAAAAGGTAAAACTGCAGAGGTTGTAAAGTCCTGACAATAAGAGCTAGGTTAGAGCAGAGGTGCAGTTGCTTCTGACCACAGGAACCAAGCAAGTAATGTGAATGAATCAAACAGGACAGATATGAGGGGGAAACACAGCTTTTATCATCTCTCTTTTCCATACTCGGGTTACCTTTATTATGTTTGTTTTATAAATGGCATTTTATTTTAGTCCCTCACAACAGACATGCTCCATGTGCATATTTAACTTCTACATTTTTCACTTCCCCTCCTGAAACATGGAGCCTTCTCTAGCTATCCCTCCCTCTCCCTTCTTCTAATAAGGGATGAGGGTACAAGAAATATATAGACATGTCAGATAACAAATGGCAACTGACAGCCACAGTTTAGGGAAAATAATAGAGATCAGAGAAAGCTATGGCAACTGGACTATCCATGTCCCCATGTAAAGAAGAATGTGGATTTATGTAGTTCTACCAGATTGCTGCCATGTAGTTCAGTGACGCTCAGGACAGGCAAGATACTAAACTTTAAAAACCACCGATGTTTCTGTCCACCATCACATCCTAACCTCCATATTCAGCTTTAAGTGGTTTTATGTGTGCGGCTTGATCATCAGGGCATTTTAAAGTTTCCAGGTGACTTTAGTATACAGCTAAGATTGAAAATCACTGCTCTAGTGCAGGTCTCTCATTTTACCTGTGCATAAACCAAAGCTCAGAAAAGCTAAACTTTGCTCAGACACCCAAGAAGTTTAAACAAGCATAGAATCAGAAAATAAATAAAAGTTCTAGAAAGGTATTGTTTCAAACCATGAGGTTCATAAACACCTTTTTTTTTAATAGAAAATCAGGGTATACTGCACATTATAGAGTCAACATTGTTACACAGAATTTGTGTTTTTAATATGTGCACATTGCTGGTTAGTCTCCATTCTCTTTCCTTCTCTGCTTTGTTCCTAGCCCCAGGAAGCTCACACTATATAGAGTGTTTCAGTAATGTTGGTTGGTTCTGCCAATAAACAGCACTAGTGGGAGACCAGAGCGTGGGAGCTGAGTGTTTGAATAGCGCTTCTTGGTGACCTTGCTCCTACAACACAGCTTTCACTGGGTATAGCTCCTGATGGAGACCCACTTCCCTTTCAGGTTGGAAGATGATTCCATGTTCCCATCGTTGACAGTCCCTGGGTGCCTTAATGGTGTCCCTAAACCTGCTCAAACTTCTTCTCTTTTTTTAAATTGGTATATCATGATTATACATCATAGTGGGATTCACTGCATATTTGTACATGCATATAACATTGTTTGATCAATTTCATTCCCCAGTACCTCCCCTTTTCCTCCCCTAATCCCACCCCCATCTCCTTAATCTACCCTACTGGTCTCAAATCTGCTCATACTCCTAAAAATAATTCATTAAGTGTTTCCAGCTAGACCACTGATATACATAAATAGATTAATAGTCACAAATATCTATTTACTTACTGGGTTGCATTTTCAGAGGTGTAAGCAGATTTAACTGTATTATTTACTGTGGGCTGTGGTTGAAAAAGTCTGGGAAATATTGTCAATGTTCTTTCTACATCACTGCCTTCTTTGGCTGATAACAGGAAGCTATTAGGTTAAAAACTAAATATAAACATTTTAAGAGCCCCTCTTTACAACTGTTATCATTAAAAAGCTAGTAAATAATTGTCAAATAAAAAATATATTAAAACATAATTTTAAACAATGCTTAACATTGCCCAACAATGGAAAGGGCCCCCTTAGTAAGGCTTACCAGTGCCTAGCACATGTGGAAAAGAGCCTTAGCCACCTTCTAACTCTTAAAAATCCATCCTTCTTTCATGGAGCTTCCTTTTCTCTTTCTAAAGAGAAATGAATCCATTTTTTATCACAGCTTAATATTTAGTTGTTTACTTGATCACCTTCAAATTAACTCTCAAAGAACCAAAGAACCTGCAATGCCTTTCAATAAAGAAGGCCAAAGAGCTATTTTAAAAGTTTCATTTTCAAATACTATTCAGTGTCAGCTTAACACTCATTCTGGGAGGGAAAAGGAAAAAAGAGCCAAGGCAATTTTCAAAAATGTCTAAACTGTTTCTCTCTGCAGAATCTGAGATGCTTTCTGATGCTTGGGCAAGGCATGATGGTAGGGAAGGATTAGGTATAAAATCAGTCTATGAGACAATCTCTAGACCACAGTTTGTTCATCCAATCTCCATACATCTGATGACCATGGACCAGGATAACACCCAAGAATATGATCTCCCACTTTACTGTACCGCCTTCCAATGCCCAAAGGGAAAGTCAAGCAAAGTGTCACAATATTACATTGATAATTATATTTCAATATGAACATAACTAAATTCAAATACAAGCCAATCAATATAAGAAGACTCAAATACAAGAAAAGAAAATATGCAGATAATAACAATAGGAATTATATAATTATTCCAGGGGTTTTTTTCCCTCATTGCCACTCCCTGAAGAACCAATGCCATTCCATATTTTACTACAAAGTGGTTACTGTTTATACTAGCCTTTCAAGAAAAGTGCAAGTTTATTCTGCCCTAAGATCTCCAAACAGTATTATGCAGTTGCTTTTACAATAGGAACTAAAATTTGTTAAATGCTTTAGAAACAAAGTACTTTCCCAAGCCTCACCCACCCCTTTTAGTTTTGCTCCTCAAGACATCCCTATGGAGTAAGTAGGGCATGTGATAATTCCACATAACAAAGAAAGAAGGCTTGCAAAGGAAGTAACTTGAGACTTAAACCAAACTGAACTGATGTGCACTGGCTCTGAAGGTCTGCCTCATCCTCTGTATCATGCTGCCTCCCCAAGGTGAACTTAACCTGCACATTGGCCAGGTTTTCAAGCTCGCTTCTGAGGAAAAAATATAAGGGGGGAGGGGGGGGTTGATATTGAATTTTTCTAATCTTAAATCTACAACTTAAAAAAAGTACCCTAATAACAATACCAACCTCCCTGAGCCCATTAAAACGCACATAGTGATGATGACTGGCTTTTTATGATTGACTGGTTTCTTAATGATGCCTGTGATCTCACTGGAAGCCGATTCTGCTGTGCTCTATTTCTTCGTCTATACGGAATTGCAAACTCTTGGCTAAGGGAACTTTCGGTCACGAAAGGAATTTTAAAAGATAACAAGGAATAAATCACCAGTAATTAAATAATTCAATAGCCAAAATCCATTACGGCAATATGGGAAAAGGGCAGTGTTACTGCATTTCACTGGTTGACTTAGAAAAATTAGGCCTATTTCCAAACTGCTATAACTTGCCTTTTTGTAATGTCAATCAGGGAACAAAGGAAACCTGAAGTCAGTCCACAATACACGAAATGTTTCAACTTTCTTTTCATCACATCACACATCATCCATTTGGTGTATGGTAAAAGGATGGGAGAGAGGCTCTCTTCACCAAACGTCCCCAAACCACCAGGGAAGGTTAAGGCTCTGGCATCCAAAAGACAATACAACCTGGAAAGTGACGTGTACAGGGGAATCACAAATAAAGTGCCACCAGCGGTGTTTGCGGCCAAGAAGAAAACAGCACGCTAAAATTAATTATAAGTTTGGCAACTTTCTAGGACAGGCATCGTGCGTTTGCTTCAGTCTCCACTGAATCGCTCCCACCAAAAGCAAACCATCCTCGCAGTAAGGGGCCAAATAACGGGAAGGCACCAATCAGCAGCGCTTTAGTCTAGTTAGCGCAGACCTGTCCATTTGCGGACAGGCCGGGCAGCTGTTGATCTGGGGCCATTTTTTTTTTTTTTTTTTTTTTAAAGCTTAGACAGACAGCGGTGGGAATGGTGCGCCGAGAGCTTAAGCTCCGGGAACAGGAGAGGAGGAGGTAGGAACGTCCCAGGAAAGAAGTCAGAGAAAGCTGCAAACTGGCGGGGACCATCCGATCAGGTCGGGCGGCGGAAGCAAGAGGAAAGGGACACGAGGGGAGAGGAGGAAAGGAGAGGAAAGGAAAGAGACGAGCCATGCCTCAAAGTTCCGCGTCCCGCCAGCGCTCGCGCGCTTGGGGCTGCTCACCTAGCAGAAGCGTGGTCCAGGTCCGGCCGCGCCCCGCGCGCCGCAGGCCCAGCGCCCCGCGCAGCCCGGCCACCAGGCGCCCCCCCAGGCCGACCCCGGCGGGCGACACGCCGGGCTCCGCGCGGGGCCCCTTCCTGCCCGCAGCGCCCTTGCGCCCTGGGGACGGGGACGCGCGCTCGGGTCCCGGCTCCCCGGCGCCGACGTCCGGAGCCCCTCTTAGCGGCGACTGCGAGGCGCGGGGCGGCTGGGGCGGCTTGGGAGCCGCCTCCCGGTGCTTATTCCGCGCCTGCAGGACCATCTTGGCATAGTCGCGCTCGCTCGCTGCGCGCGCCCGGACGGCGGCTGGGGAACCGCGGGCTGGCTGGGCGGCCGGCGCCGCTCACTCTCTGGCTGGCGGGCGGGCGGGCGGAGGGCGGGCCGGTCCCTCCCCGCGGGCTGGGAGGCGGGGAGAGCACGAAGGCCGGGCGGCGGCTGCCTGCTTGGCTGTACGGCCAGGAGGCGGCGCCGGACTCGGGCGCCTGCCGCCGTTGCCGCCGCTCCGGTTGTCACGGCGACCGCGGAACGCCGGGGGGCGGGGGCGGGGACACCCTGCGAGCAGCGCGGCCCCGCCCCCACCGCCCCTCCGCGCCGGACGCGCGCTCCAGCTGGCCAGCGCGCACGCGCAGACTTCCGGCGCAGGCGGGGCCCGATCCTGCGGCCGCCTGGCGACCCCCGCCCTCCTCCCGGCCCTCTCGGGGCCGGTGTTCGGCTGGGGCGCGGACGGCCTTCCGGAAACTATCGCTCCGCCCTTCTGGGAGAGGCGGGGAAGAAGGAAGAGCCTTCTGTAGGCGGAGTCGCTGGTCGAAGTTTTGGAGCGGATGAAGGCTGTCATGGAGCCCCGCGGAGCTCGCGCGTCCGAGGCGGCGCGAAGGCAGCGGGGCGGGGCGGGCCGGACGCCCGTGTCCGGACAGCGGGAAAGGCTCCCGAAACGGCCACGGAGGGGCGCTGTGCGTGCGATCTGGGAGTTTCGTCAGCTATCTTTGGCTTGTAGATAAAAATCAAGCCACGATCTACATTTACTCCACTCTGTATGGTCTGGCTACTCAGAACGCTACCAAGTGCAACTTCCTCTTCACGATGCGCAGAAACGTTCACGATCCGATTTTTAGGAGAAACGAAGTATCTTGAGGGGAGTCCCTAGGGGTTGAGTGTAAACTGAAAACTAGGAAAGATGCTCCAAGCTGGAGTCATAAAATGGAACAGGTCCCAAGCAGGAATGATCATTGGACAAGGTTTCATCTGCGGTAACTTTGTCTTTTTTTTTTTTTTTTTTTTTTAGTTGTAGGTGGACACAATACCTTTATTTTATTTATTACTTTCATGCAGTGCTGAGGATCTAAGCCAAGCGTGCTAGGCAAGCACTCTACCGCTGGGCCACAACCCCAGCCCGCCTTGTCTTTTTTGATAGAAAGAAAGCAGAAAATGTTTATGTATTGATAAGATGGGAGACTTTACTCAAAAACGGTTTTTCATTTTCATAGCAGGAGAATGCATGAGTAAATGAAGACCAGGAAAATGCAGAAAACCTGGCAGATTCCAGTTGACCCTCCTTCCCTCCGTCCCACCATTATTTGTACAAAGACCCAAAGCCTCATAAATTACAAAGTAGAGAATCTTTTCCTTGCTATGCTCACGGGTCTTGTTCCAAAAAGTTGTCTTTAAAACATGGACGGGGCACTGGGTTGGATCCTCAGCACCACATAAAAGTAAAATAAAGATATTGTGTCTGCCTAAAACTAAAAAATATTAAAAAAAAAAAAAAAAAAAAAAAAACCTATAGGCCCGATGCCTTGGCCCATGTCTGTAATCCCAGAGGCTCAGGAAAGTGAGACAGGAGAATCTCAAGTTCATAGCCAGCCCCAGCAATTTAGGCCCTATCTGGAAATAAAAGGATGTTGGGAGCTGAGGATGTTGCTCAGTGGTTAAACACCCCTGAGTTCAATGCCTGGTACCAAAAAACGATAAAAGACATTTTGTAGATCTAGTCACACCGTTTCACTTTATCTCCATTGTTATTCCAGGTATTTCACTTGTCTATAAGTTCTCACCCTGTATTTCTTTCATACTGATTATTTTATTAATATTAGTGTTCATTCACTGTTACACTTTTTAAAAGGGCATTGGGTTCTTTTGTAAATGAAAAGAATTTCCCCATGCTAATTGATAATTCCTCATGCTTTGTATATTTTGCAAATTTTGATGTTTAGATAGACGCTGGTTTTTAAAAGATAAAAGTGAAATGCAGAAGGCATGGATTCTGAAACAGTGTGTCAAATGAATTCAATGTCCTCTCTCAGATTAATGCTGAATTTATTGCCCACCAGGTTAAAAAATAATAATTCGATGTCTATTAAAGATAATAATTTGATGCTTGACTTTAGAAAGACACATGAATAAAAGGGTTTAACATTTGATCTACAATATTGGATTGCTTGTCACTCTCCTATGAATGGATTTAGGAACTGCTTCCCTTTAACTGGTACACTTTTGCCAGAGAAAATGGTGCTGAATGAATAAATTCATGCATAAATGCAGGAGATAACATAATCAAATGATCATAATCCTGAAAGTTACTTAGCGCTAGCTCTCTTCTGCCCATGGTCTTAAATTTCTGGAATATGCACAATCTTTCCTCTTCATCTTGTTCCTCAGAGCCAAGCCCAGAGGCTGGCTATAAAGTTTATTCAATTGCATTGAAAAAGGACCACTTATAAAAGATACACTGTAAGTTTTTATCACTTCCACGTCTGTACTTGGCACCCATGTGGACAATCCCAGAAAGGGGTAGCAAAGGGTGTTAATTTTGGGGGTTTTTTATTTCTGTTTTTTGTTGCTGTTGTTTTGTTTTGTTTAAGGTTCCTTTAGGCCTATATTTCACCCCCCTTGCCCTACCTATACTGGCCCTGTGTCTATGGCCAGGGTACTCTAACTTTTTGAATCTCAGTTTCCTCATCCCTACAATGGGAGTAATATAAACATCTACCTCAGTTTCAGAAGAGTTAAATAAGACTGTATAAAGTATCTTACTATTATACCCATCAAAGTTATTGCTACATGAATGTTCAAAGTAATTGTCTGAATCAAAGTAAGTGTTGAAAGCAGTGGATCAACAAGGAGGATGGCAAGCACTCTGTCCTCCTAGAGTCTAAGGTTGGCAATCCAGGATGGACTGTGGGCCAGAGAATGAGAGAGGCATAAGGCAGGTGATCAAGCACAGCCCTGCAATCTTGGGACCATGCCGGAGTCTGGCTGGGCACAATTCAGGAGCCACTTGTCAAAAGAAATGAACTTTATTTTTAGAACACACACACACACAAACACACACACACACACACACACACACACACAGCACCACACAGCTCCTGAGGAAAACCCTCAGAGCCTAACTGCCACCACCAGCTTCCCACAAGCCTCTCAACCTCCCCCACTCCTCCTGCTCTTGAGGCCAATTGGCTGGGTCACGTGGGCGGAGCCAAAAAAAAGTCCCCCAATGAGTAGCTCCATGGTCTGAAAGGGCGGGAAACAGCCCAATGAGCATCACAGCAGAGGAGCCAATCAGTTGGCAGCTAGAAGTTTGCAGGGGCCGCTGTGAGCCAATCATCAGCCGGCAGCTGGAAGTTTGCTGGCAGCTGGAAGTTTGCTGGGGCCCCTTTGGCTGTGGCTCTCAACAGGACCAGTCCTGCTATCCTTGGGCTTCACACTTCTCTGAGCCATCTAGTCCCCCTGAATTGTTCCCTGCCTTCCCCTGTACTTTACAAAATTTCATAAGTCATTAAGCCTAGACAAAAAATGTAGTTCCTCATGACTCCCTCCTAAAAAAACAGGAAAATGTTTTCTCATTACAAGTTAAACTTTTAGTTAAAACAAAAGTTTTATTTAAAAAAAATGTTTAAGTTTCAGAATGGAGATGGAGGAGATTATAAAGATGAAGTAAACATAAAATGAATATGAAGAGTATAAACTTATGAAGGAAGACAATTGTGTCCAGAAAAAGAAAAGGTTAGAGATATTACAGTATAAGAACCATCAAAACATCAGATGGGCAATGAAAAAAAGTAAATATGATCAAGGGAAACTATGTTGCAAACCAGTCTCCTTTATTTTTTTATATTGGCATTTTAAAAGCCCCATTTGGAACTTCCAGATGTTCCCCTTTTCTTCCCACTTGCTCTCTTACCGAAGGAGTAATAGACAAATGACAAATCTATAGCATTTATTTCTTATCACCTTGAACTAGGTTACTTGGTACCTGTTTTGGAGAAGAGTTCTAGTGCTAAACTTTATATTCTGACAATTGTCTGGCTCAGAAGTTGGTTCTACCAAGGGTGGAACTTGCATAACCCCAATGTACTTCCTAGAAACCTAAAATTGTACAATAAAACCCTAAAATGGGTACAATAAAGTGTATCTGTGTAACATTCAACTTTCAACAAAGCTTCAATATTAACTTGTCAATGTGTTTGTAATAATGTATTCCTGTAGTCTGGTGAGAACAAATGTAAATTGCTACTTTATTGCTCTTCAAATTTTATCTTCTGTCTTTCTTGAAGCTGACCTTATAATTTAAACTGTTCATGCTCCAATGAATGTTCCTGAGAAACTCAGAGTTCATTATTAGTCCTAGTTATAGTGCATCATCAAGAACCACTCTGCTATAGAGGGGCATGACTGTCAAAGTGGAATTCCTGTCACTGAGGTCTTATTATGTACATAGTGTCTTGGCAGATATTAGAAGACATTTAAAATTCACATCCTAACTCCCTCATCCCCAAAGCACTTACAGTTCATTTGGAGAGACACGGTAAGCTAGAAAAAATATAATAATATAGCAAAATATGTGATTCAGAGCATAAGTTCTAAAAGAATTCCAAAGAGAAGAAATGATGGCTGACATGATTGAAGAATTTTCAGGAAGGAAGAGAAATTTGGTCTAGATTTTATTTGAATAAAAGGGAACATGGAAATGGCATAATAAGCAGGGAACAATATATTTCTGAAACTCTTAGTATCTGATGAATAGTATGTGCTAATATGAACATCTGAAATAGTTTTTGAAATGAGAAAAGGAAGAAATAACTAACACAAGTTTAAGGAACATAGAAATTACTTACTTCGGGGTACAGTGATGCACACCTATAAATCCCAGCAACTCAGGAGGCTGAGGCAGGAGGATCACAAGTCAGAGGCCAACCTCAACAACTTAATGAGGCCCTAAACAACTTGGTGAGCCCCATCTCACAAAAAGTACTCAGTGATAAAGCACCTCTGGGGTTCAACCTTAGAGTTGCCTTAGTAATACTGGGAGCCAAGAATCCACCTTGCTTGCCTGCAAGAACTTGCTTATATCCAGCATGTCTCAACTAACTCTTTCCAGAAACCTGAGCTTCCATCTCATCCACATGGCAAAATTTCACTGTCCAACTTTGGATCTATACCCATGCTGCTAAGGAGTGCTGGAGAAATCCCATCACTTGGAAGGCAGGAACCCCTATGGATTCTTTGTTTCCATCAGCAAATAGACACTAAATGCTTCATTTCTCATTCTCCTGGTCCCATTCTCCAGGGCAGATATAGCAAATGTCTGCTAGACTCTGCCACATGCTCCTACCATAAAAACATTATGGCTTCCACATTCTACAGATTTACACATAATTCTCCTTCCCGCCATTACAAGGAGGAGCCCCTCTTCCATACATGACCAACCTCTCTTTCAAAGGATGGTCTTTACCAGTCCACCATTCTGGTGTATTTCTCTACCAAAAAGTTGCTTGGTCATCTTTCCACTCTTCTGGCTGACTTCAAGTCTTATAAATGTCTAAATGAGTCCTATCTTCATTAAAACCCACTCCAAACCAGCATTTTCCCAAGACAACCACACTCTGTCTCTCCTTCCTTTATTCATAGACAATCTTGTCAGAATTCCTTATACATGTTATCTCTGCTTCCTCACTTTCCATTCACCCCCCAGGCTCACAGAAGTCAGCCATCCGCATCTACTACTCCGCAGAACTACTCTTCCCTAGATCACTAACGACCTCCATGTTGCCAGGTTCAGGGAACACACTAGTGTTTAACTATCTTGCCATCCAACCACTCATTTCTGATGGTTCCTCTGACCCACACACCCTTGGGGTTTGTGATCCCTTTGTCTGCTCTTAGCCAGTCTCCATGGTAGGCACTTATTTATCGCAAACATTGATGTCCCCTGGACTTGAAAAATAAGCTTCTTCTCTTTTTAATTCACACACATTCCCTGGACAATCTCATGGCTGTCTTTTCACTGCACATTTCCAAACCTCTGTCACCAGCTGTCCTTCCTGAACCTCAGAACCATATGCCCAGCCACCTATTGGATATTTCACTGAGATGTCTCTTTTGGTACCTCTTCCTTCTTCTCCAGTCTCTTTATCAGTAAATATCACCACCATTTCCTCATTCACTTATCCAAGAAGTGATTTTTGTTCCTTCTCTCTTTATTTCCTACATCTAATCAGTCACAGATTCCTGGTGATTCTGTCTTATAAATGTCTCTCGTGTATTTCCATCCTCACTGTCATAATCCATCATCATGGCCTCCAACAGCACCTCCTAACTGGTCTCCTTGTGTCTTCTCATGCTACCATGCTTCCAGAAAGCTATTTCTAATATGCATGTCACTTCCCAGCTGTAAGGTAAGCTGATTTGCCCTGCCACATGCTCCTACCATAAAAACAACGAGGCTAACTGATCATGAACTAAAACCTCCAAAACCTTTTCTCTTTATAAGCTGATTATCTCAGGTATTTGTTATAAGACCTGTTTTATTTAGTCAGATTTTCACCACTGTAACCAAAAAAGACCTAACAATTTTAGAGGAGGAAAATATGATTTGGGGCTCATGGTTTCAGACACCTTAGGCCAGTAGCTCTGGGTGGGAGATAAGGCAGAATATCAGGGCGGAAGGGCATGCCAGAGGAAAGCAACCCAAGACATGCCCATTGAGAAGCAGAGAGAGAAACTCCACGTGGAAGATACAAAACATATACCCCAGAGGCACACCCCCAATGGCCCAGCTTCTCAGCCACATCCTACCCACCCTGGCTCATCATTCAGTTCATCCCTGTCAGTGGATTGATGCACTGATTAGATTAAGGGTCCCATAACCTAAACATTTCACCTCTAAACTCTCTTGCACTGTCTCACACATGAGCTTTTGGGGATATTTCACATATAAACCATAACAATAACAAAAAGCTAACCCAATACATAGTACATTTCTTTAAATAAATAAGTGAACCAAATCTTATAGGACAAAACACTAATAAGGATGGCTAATGATTAGGAGACAGATTGTTTTAAGTCTAACCTTTCAACGTATTTATTATATATTTCAAAATTGGTATTATTTATGAACAATCTTACAGATATACTTAAAAACTAAAAGATTTAGGAGATTCAGCTGTTTTACTTATGAAGCAAATATTAATTCAATCCACCTAAACTCGTGCCAGGAATCACTTCATTCGCAGGAAACTGAATTTAAGAGAATAACAGCAGATGAGTCATTGCCATCTCAAGATGACCAAAAGTATACAATGCTCAGCCTTGCTTGAGTGAAGGAACTCCTTACTTTTTCCCCAGCTTCATGTTGGGGAAGGGAGGGGGCAAGAGGGTAAAAAAGATGGTGGAATTAGATGGACATAATTAATTACCCTAAGTACATACATGTATGAAGACATAAATGGTATGAATATACTTTGTATGAAACCAGAGAAATGAAAAAATTATGCTTTATATGTGTAATATGAATTGTAATGCATTCTGCTGTCATATATACAAATTTGAATTAAATTTTTTTTAAAAAAAAGGAAGCTTCATGTTTTATAGTATCTGTAACTGGCCACAGATTAGGGAGAAGTAACAGTAAAGACTTATATTTATGTCTTTTCAGAGAAAACTAACATGGTTTCCTGCTGCTGGATCATGGTTATTATGTCTGGGGAAGACAAGGCTACTTTATAAGACCTGAAATACAAAATGCAATGAAATCATACACTAGCCTTGATCTTGCTGTGAGGCAGTGTGTACCATACTAGGTTCCTAGCAGCTGTGAGGAGAATGTGGTATATGAACTCTGCAGTGTCAGGAGGAATTGTGATCCAGTTGCCATTGGCCCTAAATTATTAAGGGAATTAGGGGACAGAGGAAATGAGAGAACTTATCACAATCCTTTCTGACATACCTAAAATGGCTTGTTTGTTGGATACAGTGGTCAAAGATGTAAGAAGTGACATTAACCGAGTGCATAGCTCAAAATTCCATCATTGTCCTTTAGCTACACATTCTGTGGACTCTCACCCATGGTTTCTACCTCTGGATGGCACTGATTAGGGATGGGTACAATGATGCTAATGACCCTTTAGGGCCAGTGATCTTCTTGACTCTGAGCCTTTCTCAATTCTCATTTGTTCAGAGTGTAAAAGTCAGAGTTAACTTGCATTTCTGGAATCCCCAAAAGAGATGCACAATCATCCCACCCAGAGATTGGTCCTAATGCCATGTCTCGCTTTGTGCAATCAGAGGTTAGTCACACTCAGATCTAAAAACAGTTTGGGCAAGCCAAAACTGACTAATCTACATTTTCTTTGGCAACTTATCACAGCATGGAAAACCACACAGAGACTTGTCTGCTCATCTTTCTTCGTCTCCCATGATGGAATAAGCACAATTGGGATTTTTAAAAGTTACCTATGTGGTATACCTATTTTTTTCATTATCAGCTTCAAAGCTTTAATCTGCAATGTTTTTTCTTCATGGGAATTAGACTTGAATGGAGAATCTGATATGAGTTATCAGATATAACAGAGAACTATCTAGTACAAGATAGCCCTCAATAGCAACCCTGGGCAATCAAACAATGCTTGGGCATCCTGAAGCCCAATCCAGCCACAGTCAATGGACAGTGAAATTAAAACATCAGAAAGTTAAACTTCTACAATTCCGTGAGTTAAATGCAAATATTTCCAAAAGTTAGTTTGCCTGTCTGCAAACTTATGTATTCTAAATTGTTTTCCTTTGGTCGTTTTTGACAAATGCATGCATTGCAAAAGCCATTGAATGAATAAGTTGGTTGAGAGAGAAAAAGTATGAAAGTGTGGCGAGACAAGAGGAAGACTGAGAATCTTAATTGGGTGGCCCAGATTATGGAGATAAAATGGAAGGAGAGTAGGAAGGGGATAAATTAGCAGACAGCAGCTCCCTGGAAGCTGGAAACAGAGGTGACAATGGACTCCTTTATGCAACTGGGTGTGGTGCCTGAGGAAAGCTGCTCTGAAGTCTCAGGACAGGCCACCTGCTGATTCTGCTCTATCACTCCTTGGCTGCAACTGGAGGACCCCCACCTGCACTACTGTATTTAAAGGTATTCCAAGATACTTTTAGTTTAAAGATGGCACATATGTTGCCAAAAGTAAGGTCAAGCAAAATCCTTAGGGAGCTTGCTTAAAATGCAGATGTTCAGCCCCTGTCCCTAAAAAGGAGGGAATTGGGGGTAGGGCCTTAGTCTGTATGTCTGACCAGAGTACTATGATTCACCTGGTTCCTGGCCCACTTTACCAAGTGCTAGCCTGGAAGGCTATTTAAATCTCCTTTACTCCAAAATAATCAGTCCTGACTGCTGGAGATACCCCTCCCCAGTATGTTGTTGTTTTACTTCTGTTTTTCATTTTTTTTGAAGATACATAAATATTTTCTCAAATCCCTTGATTATTAATATTTAATAATCCATACATTTGTGAGAGACAGTTTCTGTAAAAGCAAACACATTTTTTTTCTGTAGAAATTGTGAAAAAAATAATAGTGGTACATTTTCACAAAGTTTACCTTTCATCCATCTTTATTGGAATCTTTTTTTTTTTTTTAAAGAGAGAGTGGGAGAGAGAGAGAGAGAGAGAGAGAGAGAGAGAATTTTTTTAATATTTATTTTTTAGTTCTCGGCGGACACAACATCTTTGTTTGTATGTGGTGCTGAGAATCGAACCCGGGCTGCACGCATGCCAGGCGAGCGTGCTACCGCTTGAGCCACATCCCCAGCCCATATTGGAGTCTTATTTTGGAGGAATAGCTATTGAATGTCTACAGTAATTCTTCTTTAGTCATTTAAGATAGAGCTTGGAAATAGGTCTTGAAAATACTGCCAAGAAAATGAGGTAGATAACAATAGGACATGTACTATTTATAAAACGTTGTTAAGAGGTTACATAGACATTATTTTGGGATCTTTTGAGTTGGAATATTTCAGAGTTGCCAGAGCCACTGAGGTAATCTGACTCTTTTCTTGGAACTTGAAGGAGAGTACCCCCAGCTCGCAGTGGATGCCCACAGTTCTGCCAGCTCTCATCCTTGAAGTTTTGGCAACATTAGCATTAGTCTGAGAGGATATAAGAAATTCCAGTGCCTAGACCTCTCTCCAGACCAATAAACCCAGACAGGGAGAGAGCTTCTGTATCTTTAAGAAGTTTCCTCAGGAAAGTTTCCTCTGCCAAATGGGGAGACTAAGACCTACAGCTTTAGGAAAAAAATAAATGATCTATTTTCTTATTCCTTATAATAGTTTTTATTTCTTATGATAGATCTTATTCCTTATGATAGATTTTTAACACATACTTATTTGTCTTTATATAGTGTCTGCATTGTTAAATGAAAAGCTAATGAGATAACAAGGTGTTATTAGTCCATTTTCTGTTAGTATATCAAAATACCTGAGGCTTGATACTTTGCAAAGAGAAAGGTTCATTTAACTCACAGTTCTGGAGGCTAAAAGTCCAAGATCTGGTTATGTCATCCATTTAGCATCTGGTATGAACCTTCCAGCTACATTACAACATGGTAGTGACATCATGTGGGAATGTGTATGAAAGGGAAAAAGCAGTCATATGTTAAGACAAGAAATAAGACAGATTCAGTGACCGAGCTTGCTCTTCTCCCCACTTCCTCCTCCCACCTCCTCCTTTTCTTCCTCCTCTTCTTCCTCTTCCTTCTTTTGTGGTACTAGGGTTTAAACCCAGGGATGCTTCACCTAAACAAAATCCCCAGCCCTTTTTAAATTTCATTTTGAGATGGGAGTCTCACTAAGTTGCCCTTGAACTTGCCTCAGCCTCCTGAGTGTCTGGGATTACAATATTGTATGTCACCACACTCTGCTTGGCTTGCTGTTATAACAACTCACTCTTTCAGGAACTGACCAAGGTCTACACAAGGAGAACTGCATTCATCCTTTCCAAGGGCAGTACCTCAAGGACCCAGCCACCTCTTACTCAGCCTCAGCTCTCGAAAGTTCCACTCCATCTCAACACTACTACATTGGGATGAAGCTTCCACACAGGAGCCTTTGGAGGGCACACTCAAACTATATCCAAACCACAGCATTGGGAACGCAGGAGATCACTCACACCACAAGTCAACACTTGGAACAGTCTCACCCTTCAAAGGTGGGGCTTTGTCCCTGGCACTGATCTCCAATTAATCCCCTCTTGTATAGTCTCTCCAACACTTAGACCAGGTCATAGACACGAACCTAACCCACAATGCCCAGGGTGTACATAGTATTGGTTGGAAAATAGTTTGGGATTTCAAACTGGGATGCCAAAAATTCAACTTTCAGACCCCATCTACTGCCCTGTGTCCAGCCCCAGCTTGGTTCCAGCTCAGGGAATATAACCAACAGTTTCCCCTCCTCCCCTCTCCCTGGACTGGCAAGAAACAGAAAAAGCCTGAAAGTGATGGATGTAAGAGAGAGAAATGAATCAAAGTGCAAGTCTGAGAGCCTGTGAAGAGTGTCATGAAATATTTTGGAGAAAATCTCCTTGTGCCAAAGCTCACTTTTCCTTGAGTGACCAGAGCACAAGACATTTTAGGATCCAGCCAAGGAAGAGGTCAGGGAATTTGAAGTATCATGAAAACAAAAGAAATCCAGGCTTAGGCAACCCATGTATTTATGTATGATTTTGACTGAACATAGTAATGATACATTTGTTCTTTACACCCAAAGACAAGAAAAGCAATAAGATGTCAGGGAAAACACTCAACAGGGGAAAGTCTCACACTAACAAATAACAATCCCTCCCACAAAACTAGCCGTTCTCAGGCCCAGATCCAGACTAAGGCTTTCACATACATGAGCTTGTATAATTCTCAAAACATCCTATAAGGTGCATATTTTCATTACCTCCAGACTGTAAGAAAAAGAACACAGAGAGGCCGAATAACGTGCTCCAGGTCACATGGCCAGTTAGTCAGATAGGCCACTATGCCTAACCTTTGACACTACAATCTCTGGTGAGGTGGAAAATTCATAAAAGACAGGCACCGTATTTCTGGTCTCCCTTAAGAGCTCAAAATTGCTTCTTTGAAAATAAAGCCCATAAAAGCCCATCCTACAATCGCAGGATTTTACAAGCATGTTTGGTGCAACTGAGTGTGGCATTTCATGGGGGATTAACTTGAACTCTCCTTAACTTATATGTTTAAAAGCAATTCATTTGCAGGCTTTGGAACTCTATTGTTAGTAACAAACGACTTTCACTATTGCTGACAGCCATTGCTACACCCCAGTGTGTTGTGACACCACTATGGCTGGAACCCACTGATTTGGAAAATAAACCTGAGCAGGATGATATTTATATAACTGCATTGGAAAAGGTATCTGGAAGGCACATCAAACTAGACATCAGCAGTCTGTGTCAGGCCTCACAGCTTAAAGCCTTCAGGGAAAAGTGAGCAGAGAAAAAGTAGCTGCAGGCAAAGCAAATGTATCATGGTGCTGTGGTTGTATCTACGGAGATAAACCTTGGGGCATTCTGCTGCTGGCCAAGGCTCCAGGACCTGAGACCCAAAGCCAAAGCATTTATTGTATAAATTGAATCTATTCTGACTAAGAATGACAGGTTCCAATGACACACAGGAGGGAAAGAATCAGCTGCTTCTCCTAGGACATTTTGGTCCCCTGACTCTCCAGGACAGCTCTGTGATTTGGGGCAAGTTACCCAATGTAATTCTGAGGGAATAGAGTATGTGTTTCCCTAAGTTCCATCCAGCTCCAAGAATCTGTGAAGCTTTGATTGAAATGAGGCTGAATATAATTTTGCATCCCTTTGAGAAGGGCTAGCTCTGATTGCTAGGTTTTCACAGCGTATTTTCTTCCTGCCTTCAATCTTCTTCCAGCAATCCACCCCCAAATTATTTTCTTATTCATTTCAAATGAATAGATTTTTCACAGAGGCTTAGCGTGTCTCTGGTTCACAGACACTAAGACATACTTGCTTGTATTCAATCTATATGAGCATTATTTAGATTAAAACTTATCGATTTAAACTATAGATCAATACATACCTAAACTCTACAAACTTTCATTGATCATATGCACTCTTTTTTTCCCATTCCATCCCTGCCTAAAATGCATTTTGAATTGCTTTATTAAAGAGAAGAAATTATATGGAAGAAGTTTGTTTTCAAACATTGACATGTGCCTTTTAGTTACAGTTCAAATCATCAAGATAAATTTAAGATGATCTCAATTATGGTACACTGATTTTTACAAGATTCTCACAGTCTGCACCAGACTATGTTTTTTGTTGCTGTTGTTTGTTTGTTTGTTTTAATGCATTTATTTTTATGTGGTGCTGAGGATCGAACCCCGGTCCCGCCCGTGCTAGGCAAGCACTCTACCGCTTAGCCACAATCCCAGCCCCAGACTATGGTTTTGTTAGTTAAGAAATGTGACAGTAGAAATTTCAATTCATAAATCCAATGTACATTGATGACTTGCTATGGGTTGGGCAGTGGCTTGATATTAAGAATAAAGATGAACAAAATCTAGTCTTGCCCTTAAGTCTAGTAGAACAAGAAAATGTCTAAGTTGTAGCAGCCACTTTCTGGAACAACTCTGAATTTCAGAGTCCCTTAGAACCTCCCGCCAAACCTACCTCCCCTAGTCTAAGTTTCATGTCTCTGCCCAGGAACTTGTAGCAGAGTGGTATTGCATCACTCGACCATGAGCCCATACCAACTTGTGTAAAAACAGTCACTTTGTTTCTTCCAAGAATGTGGGCCTCTCAGAGGTCTTAGAGTAGGCAAGCCTGGTGAAGGAAAGACTCAAAACAACAGTTATAGAGCAGCCACTTCTGCATGTTATGCCATCTGAGACGTAGAAAAAAACAAGTCCATACAGAGTGGAATGCAACAGATTCAGGGGCCCAGGGTGCAGGGTAAATAAATAAGGGAATTAATCTTGGAGAAAGCTTCTGCTTCCCACCAGTCCTTGGTTACAGATCCTTCCCAAGGTCCACTCACATTTCAACACTCCAGTGCTTGAGGTCATTTTTCTATGTAAACCTGCTCAGAATTGTTTTAAAATATCTGCAACCATGAGTTCTAACTAAAACTAATAAATAATTGTAATTAAGTACCATTGCTAAGACAATTGAAGCACATATGGAACAAATTTTTATCTATTTTGTTCATACAAATAGAGCAAAGATGACAATGGTTTTTAATGATAATTAGGCCAGTGACAACTTGGTGTTCTCAAATTCTTTCCACCATAAACACTCATATACAGCAATCCTCACCAGATGTTGAGTTTCAGCAAAGGGTGTAACAAGATGCATAGCAATGGTGGGCAATCTCATTTGGATCAAGGGCAAATTTAGGAAAGAGCAAAATATTCACAGGCTGTATTTCTGTTTCATGTGAAATGGCTTTAATGTTGCTTCCAGGGATGGAAATTATCTTTTAACAGTTCAGGTAATTTATTTATTGAAGAGAAGAATGCCAATGAGAAAAATGTTTTTCAGCCTCTGAATTGGTAATGATATAGTCCAGTTTGGGAATTAGTAAAACAACCTTTTAAATTGTCCTTCTCTTGTGTTTGAACAGTAGCTTAACTTCCACCATGTGAACTCATCAGCATTAGCCCCAGTTATCTCCCCATCCCCCTAAGAAAAGCTATCCCAGGAGAATCAATTGTTATCCCTATTTAACATATGGAGAAACTGAGGCCTCTGGAAGTTTCAAAGCATGCCTGTAAATTATTGGACACTCTTCCCATCAAAAGAGGAATCTATTGGCCCCTCCCTGGAGCATGGGCAGGCTCCATGAATATAATGTGGTGAAAGCGTCATTGTGTGACCCGTGAGGCTGGATCACAAAGGGTAACTGATCCATGTGCCTCATCCCCTGCAGAGCCTGGGCTTTCAGAAGGCCAGCTACCCCAAAGCCACCATGCTATACAGAGGGAAGGGAACCACACTGTGGTAGGGAGCAATGCCAAAGACCCCAATTGTTCCAGCCCCAACTATGTTGGTCTTCCCAGAGAGTCTGAATGGAAAAGCCATCAAGGCAACTCTAGCCCCAGCCCCTGTCTGTCATTGTCATTGAAGAACAAACACTGTCTCGCTGAGCCCAGTCAACCCCAAAGTAGTGAAAGATAATAATAAATGCTTGCTGATGTTTTTTTGCTATTAAGTTCAATGTGGCTTGTTTTACTATAGGCTCCAAGAGAAATGACTTTCCCACATCACACAGGGATTTCCCAATGAAGCTGGAGCTAAAATCAATTCATTCCATTCAACACAGAATTAACCAGACAACTCTGCTAGGCCCTGGGGCCCAGAGAAGATTAAGGTACTACACACTCTGCCAGTCTGGTGTCCTCCTTCCGCTGTTGTCCCCAGGCACATCCTCCTCACTGGGAATGGGCAGGATGGCTGAGCCACTGCTGGTTTCCAGGAATTGGCTCCAGGGCGCTCTGGCTATCCCTCTGCACCATGCAGTGTGCAGGTGGCTCTGGCATGGAGAGGTGGCACCAAGCCTGCTGCCTGCCTCGGCTTTTTTGCTCGCTCTTTTCTAATGAGTTGATGGGCTGTGTTTGAAATTGAGCACTAGCAGTATTGAAAAGGTAGGCAGAAGCCACACAATCTGCATGTGGGATGTTTCTTGGTTCTGTAAAAATCATGCCAAGGCCATGAACTCATTTTTGATTGGATCTGCAAGAAAAATATGTGTGTTTTGGGTGCCTACTAAAAGTCATTTTTTTATTTACAGTAAACTCAGGGTGCAGCATCCTGGGGTTGAGCTGCATGGGTCAAGAGGGTACTTAGAACACCATGCTAATGGTGCCCCCTAGGGTACAGCAGCCCTGAGGTTGTGTGCTTCATGCAAAAAAATGTTACCTTTTCTGATTTTTAAGGTACCTATAGCGTGTTTTTATTTACCATCCACATGTTTCATGAATTAAATCAACAAATACTTATTAAGCAATAATTTTATTAAATATGCTGTTTTTCTCTAAAAGAAAATGAGGACTAGATTTTTTTTTTTGCCTGTCATGAAATTAAAAATAATCATTGCCAAATTTATATGTCTGTTTCCTAGGTCTCTTTCTATTCATGGTATTCCTGTACATCAAAGAGAAGAGGAAGCGAGGAAGTGGAAGAAGAGGACAGAGGAGGAGAAGGGGGAAGAAGGAACTGCCCAGTTGGTAAACCTGGGTTATTATTTTGCTTCTAAGTTTAAAAAAATACAGGTGCGGCAAATTAGGCACCAAGTAATTGTGAAGCAGACAGAGAATGCAAAGTCATCTTTCACAGAACACCAATTCACTAAGATGTTCTTAAATGTTTTACAGAGAAAGGCTCATTTTTCAAATAAGTTTAAGAAAGGCTGTATTTCCCTCCTGGTGATCCATAATTCAATTTAATGTGTTCAAGGATCTGCACTGTCTAGGGTAAAAATAAAATGAAACACCCCAAACAAAAAGCTTGATTGATGTGTGTTTAGTCTGGCACCCCCCAACTCCAGATTTGGCAATGCTCTCTACATTTACATCACTGTTATGAGAGCCTGTGGAACTATGTGGTGCTGGAAATCCTCTGAAGGAGCAGGTAACAGCAGGCAGGTCTTCCCTGTCTCCAGGTTAGGTAAGGGTGGTGCTCTGGAGTATCACAAAACTCTTCCCCAGGTGGGAAGCAGTCTGGTGGTACAGGTAGAGTACTGATTTTCGGTAGGATGGAAAACTGCCGGAAGAAGACTGAGCTCACAATCACTTTCCCCTTGCACCAATGTCAGGGAAACTCTGACACATTTACTGATGCATTTATTGCCTTTGTATCATCAAACTGTCTCCATAACTGCAATGCCTCAGGCTTTTGATGGTTGACCTCCTTCTGCCCTTTTCCTATGAGATGCCTCATTATTATGATCTTTCTCAAAACCCCTTTTATTCCGTAAACATTTCCAAGCCTCCTCTGGATAATTCTCAGTCCCTCCAAAAGGAGATGCCCAGGTCAAAACAGAGTCCCAAAAGTGCTATTTTTGTCCAGAGGCTTAGGCTGTGTTCAGAGGGAACACAGTGGAGGACAGAGAGCAGCCTCTGGTGGGGCCTGATTCTATTGTGACCATCTGTTCTGTCCCACTGCTTCCCTACATCTTTCCATGCCAAAGCTTCCATGGTTATGTGGATACTGTATCTCAGTTTCCTTTTATCTCAAATGTCTTCATTTCAGAATTGGGATAAGGAATAAGAAATATACTTAGAATATTAAGCACAGTGCCTGGTCAATGATAGCTACTAACAAAGGACCATTCCTAGTCATGTCTGTCTTCTCCTTATCTTTCCAAAGTCTCTTGGTGCTGAGGATATAGATAAGGTCAGGTTAGCAGGCCCAGTTTAAATTTCAGGGTCTGCCTGGCTCCACTCACACCTGCAGACTTCTACCTCCTCTCCCTGTAGGCTCCATGCCAGTGTTTCTGGAACTCTCCAGAGGATGTCTCAAGGGTATACCAGAACAAGGCTGCTTCCTGTGCCTTGCAGGCCTGCCCCTGCCTACCTGTCAGCAGAATGCCTGTCACCAGCTGTCACAGCTCCACAGGGCACAGGAGTCTAAACTCTGGCTCTGCCTGGCACAGCTACAACCCGATGGTAGTCACAGACTCTACCAGCCACCTGCTCTGATGTCCTGAGAACAAACTGTGCTGTGGCCTGTGACTATGTCACTGGCTGTTGGAGTGCTGCCAAGGATGGTTCCTTGAAGGCCGCCTGTGTTAGAATTTATGGACACATTATTGTTTTAAAAAATACTTTTCTCCCTAGGAAAGGAGCTGGGCTGGGGATAGGTGGGTAACTGCTTTCACACTGAACCTGGACTCTTCACTGTCTTTGGCCGCGAACGCATGTCATCAGGTCCAGTTAATTTCCCTGTACCCTCTTCTCTTGGGAGGTTTTCTCTCCTGGTGGTCTATTCAGCCCCCTACAAAAGGTTGGCCCCCATGGAAGGCTGACCTGACACCTCTGCCTGTGCAAATGGGTCAGCAGCAGGTACAGCCCTGTCATTTGGTCTCTTCATCTCAGGTCCCCCATTATGGTGCTGTTCTGTAGGAGCAACCCCTTCTGCCTCTCTGTCCTCCTCAAAGAACTGACCACTGTGGTGCCACAGTTTCTTCTCACCTCATACTTGAGACTTCCTGAAGCCACTGCCAGGTCTCAGCTCTTTCTGCTCCACTGACAATTATGGCAAATGGCCTTTGGTAGCTTGGTCTATAAGGGGAATGGAGAGGGATCAGTATATAATGGACACTGACTAAATAGCAGACTTGTCTTCAAACGTGTCCTAGGATTATCTTTATAGAGGAGGTGACAGGAGCTCACTCTACCCAGGACAGGAGCTGGGCCTAACACCCAACTCTGGCTAAATCAAAAGTCCAAGCTTCCTAGACAGTCTCTGTTCCTTAAGGAAATCTTTGCTCTTAGCATCACACTTGACTGTCTCAGGGCAGTTACGTGAAGTCCCTTAAGAGCTAGGCTGAACATGACTTACCCTGACTCTACATACTACTTTGGAATCTTTTTCAAAGGCTGCAATAACTGTCCATGGCTTCTCCTTTCTTCAATCCTGAGATACAAGGTCCTAAATCTCTCCCTTCCTCTGAATCCTTAGTTTCTCCCAAGAACATGGGACACCTGATAGCTCATCTTGTCATCCCTAGATTTTCTCAGGTGGGTATGCAGATGATACCCACCAGGTCCCCATGAATCATTCCCCCAAGGAAAGCACTGATCACTCCTGACCAATTGATGCTAAATGCCACAATAATAAACTGAGGATTTCACACTCAGCAGGACTCTCTGTTGGTCCCAAGAGGCACAAGAGGAAGCACTACTGGACAATTTCTACTCTCTTGGCATCTTCTGTATTGATCCCATAGCTGCCTTACCTGGGGTAGAACCACTGTGATAGCCATGAGCCATCGTATTTCCATTTAGAATCTGCTTTTGTGCCCAGTGAAGTGCCAGGTACAGAATGAGGTTAAATAAGAGAAATATAAGTTGTAGCCCTGTGCAGAATTTGCAGTGACCCAGGGAGATCAATTTGTACAGGAAAGTAAAGACCCACCACCAGTATATGCCATGAAAAAGAAAGTCCCCTGACTTCACCAGCTTGCTCCCACTCTAAGCCCTGCTAGCTCCCCCAGCCACAGGGCATGTTTGCTGCTGTCTGTCAAACATGCCAAGTGCACCCCAGCCTCAGGGGCTTCTCCTGGACATTCTCTTGCTTGGAAAAATCTAGACCTTCCCAAAGCTCTCTTTCTTACCTCAGTCTGCTCTCGGCTTCACTTTCACCTTCTTAGAGAGACATTTTCTCTAAAACCACTCCTTCTCTTACTTGTCTTCTTAGCTTACCTGACTTTTCCTTCACAGCACTTATTACTGCCTAATATCCTACCTTCTATTTATTTGTTTGTTGACTGTCTCCCCTTATTGGGCCAGGAGCTCTGTGAGAACAGGGGTGTCTTATTTCATTTGCTGCACTATGGCCAGAGTCCTGAATGGCACCTAGCACAAATAAAGCAATTGCTATTTCCTGACCTAGGAAATGAGGGAATACATGAGGAAATGGATGGATGAATGAATACAACTGTCTCTACCTCTTCATAGGCTATATATACCAATATGGATAATGATTGAAGTAATACAATTTTAGCTGGGCATGGTGGTGCTCTACTGTAATCCCTGCTACTCAGGAGGCTGAGGCAGGAAGATCACAAGTTTAAGGTCAGCCTGGGCATATTAGTGAGACACTATCTCAAAATAAAATTTTAAAAGGGACTGGGAGCCGGGTGCAGTGGCACATGCCTATAATTCCAGCAGCCTGGGAGGCTGAGGTAGGAGGATCACAAGTTCAAAGCCAGCCTGAGCAACTTAGCAAGGCCCTAAGCATCTTAGTGAGACCCTGTCTCAAAATTTAAGAAAATTTAAAAAAAAAATTTAAAAGTACTGGGGATGTGGCTGAATGGTTAAGCACCTTGGTTCAATCCTCAGTTTAAAAAAAAAAAGGAAAAGGGACTGGGAATATTCTATAGTATGAATGGGACCCTGGATTCGATTTTTTTGGTGGGGAGGGATACCGGGGATTGAAGTCAGGGACATTAAAAAACTGAGCCACATCCCCAGCTCTATTTTGTATTTTATTAGAGACAGAGTCTCTCTGAGTTGCTTAGTGCCTCGCTAAATTACTGAGGCTGGCTTTGAACTCTTGATCCTCCTGCCTCTGCCTCCTGAGCCGCTGGGATTACAGGTGTGCACCATCAGGCCTGGCCCCTGGGTTCAATTTTATATTTGCATATCAATATGCATTTCAAAAACCCATATATACATGTGAGTTTGCAAGTGTGTTTGTTTATGTATGTGTGTGTGTATGTGTGTGTGTGTACAATTTGTGTGAATGTTGTGTGTGCTTGTTGAATTTTTGTGTGCTATATAGATTATTCAGTGGATCGTTGTGCAGGTGAAAAAACTCAAATCTTGTGGCCAGACGAATCTTTCTTCATATCTCTACTCTGTCACTTGTTAAATTTATAGCAATAAATATATTTCTCTGCATGTCTGACCCTGGATTTCTTCATTTGTAATATGAGGATAAAAGTACTTATTTTGTTGATTTGTTATGAGAATAGGATGAGACAACATACTTAAAACACCTGACATATGAGAAATACTAAAAAAAAGGTTTTTAGTATGTCTTATTTTCATTTTTAATTTACACAAAAGATATTCACTTGTTCTGATGTACAGTTGAATGATTTTTGCAAATGCACACAATTGTATAAGTCACTAGCACAATCTAGTTGTAAGACTCCATGTTCCCTCTAACTATCCTACTTGGACAACTTCTCCCACTCCCCACTCTGGCAACAACTGACTCCTGGCAACCACTCCCCACTCCTGGCAGCATGATGAATTTGAGATTTATCCACGTTGCATATAGCCAGTTTATTCCCTTTTATATCTGTTTTTATTTATTCATTGTTTATCCATTCATGAGTTAAGTATATGAGTTGTTTCCAGTTTTAGATCATTATAACACTGCAAGATCACATCTGCATAATGGTTTTGGGTGTGTTTAAGTTTTCATTTCTTTTGTATGAATAACTTAAAGTGAGATTGTGGTCAAACAGTAAGTGTTTGTTTGACACAAGAAGCTGTCTTGTATTCTTTTTTCCTTGTCCTGTCTTGTTTTCCAAAATACTCCAGTGGTTCCAAGTCCTTACTAGCACTTGGTAGTTTTATATTTTGTTTTAACTTTTGTATTCTGGGTAAGTGTGTAGAAGTATGTCAATGTGAATTTAATTTGTATTTCCTTAATGACTAATGATGTAGACTGTCTCTTTTATGAGTTTATTTGCTATGTTTTTATCTATATTCTGATTGAAGCATCCTGAAAGAAAATCTTTGACCCTTTAAAAAATTCCATTATTTTATTATGGTTGCACTTTAGAGTTCCTTGTATATTTTAGATATGTCTTTCGGCATATATAAACATTTTGACAAATATGTTTTTCCTAGCCTGTGGCTTTTCTTTGCAATTTTTGACAATATCTTCACAGAGAAAGATCTCAATTTTAGACAAATTTTTAGACAAAATTTAGACAAATTCCCATTTATCAAAAATGTTTGTATGTATTATTGTTTGAGTGCTATATATAAGAATTTTATGAATAAGTTATTTTATTTTAAAATTTTATTTACTTATTCTAACCAGGTATATATGACAGCAGAATGCATTTTGATTCATTGTACACAATTGCAGCACACTTTTTCATTTCTCTGGTTGCACATGATAATAGCGTTGCACCATATGTGCAGTCATCCATGTACCTAGGGTAGTGATGTCCATTTCATTCCACCATCTTTCCTGCCCCCTTGCCCCCTCCTCTTCCCTTCCTCCCCTTTGCCCAATTGAAGTTCCCGTTCTTCCCAACCCCCTCCCCATTATGGATCAGGAATCCATTTATCAGAGTGAACATTCGGATTGGCTTACTTTGCTTAGCATGATATTCTTCAACTCCCTCCATTTACCTGCAAATGCCATAATTTTATTCTCTTTTAATGCACAGTAATATTCCACTGTTTATATATACCACACTTTCTTTATCCATTCATCTATTGAAGGGCATCTAGGTTGCTTCCATAGTTTAGCTATTGTGAATTGAGCTGCTATAAACATTGATGTGGCTGTGTCACTAAAGAATTTTTTGCCCAATCCAGGGAAGTAACAATTTTCTACTAAAAGTTTATTGCTTTATACTATATATTTACTTGTGACTCATAAAAGATTTTAAAGAAAATTATTTTAAAGAAAATTTCTTTAAAAGACTATTTTTTCTTCACTGAATTACCTTTTGTATTTTTTCAGAATTCAATTGACCATCTTTGTATAGGTCTATTTCTGTACTCTTATTTTGTTTGTTTGACATATATGTTCATTTTTCTGCCAATATCACATGGTCTTGATTACTGTAACTTGACATAAAGCTGTGTGAGTTTTCCAACATTTTTTTTAAACTTGTTTTGCTATTCTAATTATTTTGCTTTTCTACATATACAGTAGTCCCCCCTTATCCATGTGGATACATTCTAAGACCCCCCAGTGGATTCCTAAAACAAGGATAGTACTGAGCCCTATACATATATTTTGTTTTTCCTTTGTATATATACCCTTTATCAAGCTTAATTTATAGGCACATTAAAAGATTTACAACTAGTAATAAAACAGAAAGATTTTAACAATATACTGTAATACTAAATATGCAACCATGGCCTCTCTACTATGCCATACCACTACAGTCAATCTGATAACTGACATGGCTAATAAATAATTAACTGCACATAGCATGAATTTGCTGGGATGATTCATATCCTGGGCTGGACAGAGTTGGATGATGGTACAAGATTTAATTGTACTGCTCAGAATGGTACACAATTTAAAATTTATAAATTATTTATTTCTGGAATTCTCCGTTTAATATTTTTAGACCACAGTTGACTGGATAACTGAAATCCTTGGAAAGCAAAATCAAGAATAAAAGGGGACTTGATTTTCTCTGGTATTTTCACCTTGATGGAAAGCTGACTATCATGATATGGTTTGTTAACAATATGATTCTAGCCTAATAAAAGGGTCTAGGAAAAATATTTCCTCCTTTTCTAGTTTCTGGAAAAGATTGTGCAGAATTGTTACTACTTTTGTTACTATCTGTTGTTGTTAATCTGTTCTCCATTCATGTAACACATGTCTGAGATATTCAGCTTAATAAGAAGAAAGGTTTATCTTGGTTCAAATTGCAAAGGTTCCAGTCCATAATGGACTGATGCTGCTTTTTGAGGAAGCACATCATGGTGGCCTGCCCCCGTTGCCAAGCCATGCAGCTAGCCTCCTGGTCCCTGGCGAGAAGTTGGCAGTGAAGCAGTGGAGTAGTGGATTGGTGGAGCCATGCAGCTATAGAGCAGTTAAATGGCTGCCAGGTGGGTCCCAGCCCAGTTGGCAGGTATGGTGCCACTTGGAGACCATCATATAGGAGCCAGATGAGCCAAGGCACAATGACCTATAGATGACAGGAAGCATGTTTCACCACCAGAACTGGGCATGGTATGGACACCAGTTGCAGAAGCTCCCTCCATGCAGCTCTGCAGACGTATTTCACAACCTCAACCTCCTACTTCTTTAACTGCCATAGAAAAATGAAAAATGGGGCAGACTAAAATGAAATTTGGGACTCAAAGAATTGACCAATAGCATTAGTATGTTTCCAATCCCTAATTATCATAAGTTTGGACCAATAACAGTGAACCAAGTGCTATATAAAGCCCTAGATTAGCACACTGACAAATTAAACTACTGGGTTCCCTCTTGCTCCAAGAGTTCTGTTCCTGGTTTTCTATAAATTTTGCTTTGATACTCACCGAACCTGTTGTATTAAAATCTTCCAATTAAAGAAGAAGAAATTGGTGTGAGCTGCTGAGGTCTGCTGCAACACTGGAGAGCCTGGCCCACTATTAAGAGCTGCAATACTTCTGGGCTGCAGAGGCCTGCAGCTTGTGCAGACCCTACCAGCCAGCCAGCAGAAGCAATGTATTAGGAGTTTCAATGGCAAAGAGTACATGGTTGAGAAAGCTGCTCACCTCATGTAATCTGGGAAGTAAGAGAGAGAGGAAGATACCAGTATCCCAAAATCTCCTTTGAGAGTACAGTTCCAGTGACCTCCTACCAGGCTCCACCTCTTAAAGGTTTCTACTACCTTCCAGTAGCACCAAGCTGAGGGCCAAGTCTTCAACCCATTGGCCTTTGAAGACATCCCAGAACTAAGCTACAGCACATTTCCTTCTTAAATGTTATGGAAAATAATCCTGTGAAACTTTCTGAATCTGTAATTTTCCTCACTAGAATATTATAGATACAAATTGTTTTGTTTATAGATATAAAATGAATCAGGTTTTCCATGTTTTCTTCACCAAGTTTGGATAGTTTATTTTTCAAGGAACGGGTTCGTTTTGTTTAACTTGTTAACTTTATAAGATATTGGTTCTTTTATTCCTGGTACTGGTTCTTTTTGTCTCTGTGTGTTTCTCTCCCCCATCTCCCTCTCCCTCTCCTTCTCTCCCCACCCCTCTCTATTAGTCTATAGATTTATGTATTTTATTGATATTTTTATTGTCTGTTGTTTTTCTGGTTTTATTTCCACTGATTCTTGTTCTCATTTTTATTATCTTTTTCTGTCTGATTCTTTGGTTCTAGTACATTCTTCTTATTTCCAAATGTGGAAATTTAGAAGTACATTTTTTCTGGTTTAGAATGGGTTGGTATCTGTTGATCGTTCTTCCCTTGAGAATACTCCACATTTTCCTGGTTCTCTGTATATCAAGTAATTTTGGATTCAATTCCAGACAATTTGATATTGTATTGTAAGATTCTGAGCCTTATTAAAACCCTCTGAAGAATGTCAATTTTTTATTTGTTTTAGCAGCTAATCAACCTAAATAACAAGTTCTATGGAACAATGACTTCAACATCAGGTCACATCTCACAGTGAGCATTTTGTTTCTTTGGATCTGTTTCATGAATACGCAGCTTGGTGGCTATCCCAGAACTTGTGTTGGTCTGTACCGAGAAGAGTATCCCTTTATCTCATTCTCTCCTTCCCATCATTCTCCTCTCACCCTTCAGCTCCACAGGGCACTTTTCCTGCTTCCTCTGACTAGAAAGATGGGCTCCTAACTGGGTACACCTGTAATCTCAGCAGCTGGGGAGGCTGAAGCAGGAGAATTACGAGTTCAAAGCCAGCCTCAGCAACTTAGTGTGGCCCTAAGCAACTCAGTGAGACACTTTCCCCAAATAAAATATTAAATAGGGCTGAGAATATAGTTCAGTGGTTAAAGACCTCTGGTTTCAATCCCCAGTACACCCCCCAAAAAAGTGGGTTCCTTTTAGAATTTTATGCAGAATACTATGTTATGCAGCTCCACATGATTAGACATGCTCTTAGGGTAAAGGAGGGTGGGTAAAAAAAAAGAAGAAAGAACAAAGACCGAAATTTTTTTTTTTACCATAAGGTTGCAAGGATTCTTTTGCAAGATCTTCTAACCAGAGAGACAGGTTTTGTCCCTATGTTTTCAATGTTCCTGTCACAGGCACTGCTGTGATGCCCCAAACCCCTGGCTTAGAGGTTAGAGAAACAAGACATAATAAAAGTAAAAGAATGGGTATGTATCTTATATTTTTCAGCTAACAGAAGCCCCTTTCCCTGGTAGACAAAGGAGATTTCTCTCAGAGTTTGGATGTCTGTGCCTGCTGCACAGTTCCATAAATAGGACCACTTTTAGGTCAAAGCAATGAGATAAAAGAGGAAAAGGGACCCAAGATACTCATCCCAATACAGTCAAAATTTTTCTTCAAGTTTTAATTTCCTCTCTAGCCTGCTTTCATCGTTTGCTTTTCTGAGTCCTTAAAGAACTACTTTTTTGTATTTCTTTTTCTTTAGCTATAATTAGTGAAAGAGAGAGATTGTTTAAAAGATTTAATTTAACTTGGTCATCAATGGTAGTGTCAGTAATATTTGACATCCATTAACTATTAAATTCTCTTCTTCCTATCATTCCTTCTTTAGGAAGTCTTTCAAGAAAACTGGATAGTGGGAATTTGGAGACTTTGGGAATCTAACTTCTATTTTCATTGGGAGAGCTGGTGACAGCTTGGTTAGGTAAGTGCTATCTATTGGTCTACTTGGGACTCATTTGCATATTTTTAGCTTCAACCGCCCATAAATCATATGATCCAGTGTCCCATTTTTATTCTCAGTCTGGAAACATAGCTTACTACCACCGTCAACATTACCTGTATTACTTAGTGTAACTGCTAGTTTACATGTCTGCTATACTTAGGATCTTGAATATGCCATAAAGGCACATGTGTTGAAGCCTTGGCCCAGTCCATGGCACTACTGAGAGGTGGTAGAACCTTAAGAGGCGGGGCTTAATGCAAGGAAGTTAGGCCATTGAGGATGTGCCCTTAAAAGGAATATCTCAGGACCCTTGGCCCTTTGCTCTTCCTCATTGTTTTCTGGCTGCCTTGAGGTGCTTAGCTTCTCTGCCACATGCTAGCAACATGATTATCTACCTCACCACAGGCCCAAAAGCAAAAGACCCAGCTAACCCCAGATAGAATCCTCCAAACCTGTGAGTCAAATAGACCCTTACTCCAAAAGTTGTTTATCTTGGGTATTTTGCTGCAGTAATGATAAGCTGACTAACATAACATCTGTTTTCCCCTTGAGATTCTTTTTTTGTGGACAGAGAATTTATCTTTGTCTTCTGAGCTTTAGCATAGTTTCTGGCACATATGAGGAATGTGATATATATATATATATATATATATATATATATATATATATATATATATATATATAAATTATCTGACTTTGTTTTAAAATTGACTTTCAGATTCTTGGCATGAGAAATAGCACTTTTCACATCTTATCAAATACATTGGTAAAAGTGCATCACACATCTCTGAGAACTATTCTATAGATCCTTGCATGCCTCAGAGAGGCCAGCACTTTACCAATATCAGCATCCTGGAGCTGGTGGGAGTGATTACCCTGCCTACTCTCCTTCAGCGACAGGTGAAGAGAGGCATGAGGAAGGCTGGTGTCTTTCTATTCAGCCTAAAGTTATTAAGCACCATGTAGAAACTGAAGTGGAGAATCTGAGCCAGCCATTCTCAGCTTGGCAGTTCTGATCAGTTCCCCTCAGCTGCATAGTAGACAGCTCAATGCACATCGACACATCCCTCGTTTTCCCTCTTGCATTAAGACATCATTTTAGGATGGGTTTGCTGACATTCTCTCGGTCTCTGACTGCATTAACCACCAAATGTATGACTAAGCTATGCTTCTCTGACACCTCTTTCTCCCAGGATGTATCATTTCCATCCTACTGTGAAGCAAAAGCCTTTAAAATGCTCTTTAGTTTAAAAAAAAATCCAAAAATGCATTTCCATTTGGCTGAGGCATGAGTGCAGTCAAGGCAGTTTTATTTTCTAGGGCTTTTACTTACTTGGAACATGGCGAAAAGCATCCAAGAGGTTTCTATAAGGAGTCCTACCAGTCATCTGTCAACCCAGACAGACTGAATGCTGCACTCATCCTATTGCTAAGAACAGCTGACGACCCTCAGGAGCCACATTGACTCACATGTACACCTCACACTGTCATGAAATTACCTTCACTAGGAATCTAACTTCCTCAAGACCATTGGAAATTTCACCAAGTGGATGCTAATAAACAGGACATGCTTCAAAGGCAAGCTAGACTTTTGTTCTATGAAGTCCAGCAAATGAGCAGATCTATCTGGAACTATCTAACCCTGACTCCAGACAGCTATACTTCCTCCCTAGGGAGCAGGATCCCCTTAGCTTTCCTGTGATTTGTCACCAGGTAGTCAGCTGTGGGACTTGAGAAATACCTCTGCAGCCCCCTGCTAATTGGGTTTAATTAGTAATCTGTTTGCCAGTTTCTCTTTTCCTCCCTAACCTGAAACCTCCCCCATCCTGAGGTTCAGCCCTCATCTGAAGTCCAAGTCCATATCATGCCTAAGAAGGTTCAGGATGAGAAGAGTTGGGTAATTTGCTTGGTCAGTAATTTTTAGACAGCTCTTGAGACAGCCCTTAGGATGTGAATTCTTTAACTGCAATGTCTTATTTTTCCCTTGCAGGAGGACAGCTGCTTTTATTTTCAGCCAGTTATTCCTTGTCCTTTATGTCTTTCACGACCTGGCCCCAAAGATGAAATGACAAGTTCCCAGGCCCTCACTTTCTAAATGTTCCTTTAGATAAATGACTTTCATCTAGGGCACTTTAGTTTTGGTTTGATGGTTTCAGTGGATCAGAAAGACCAAAACCTAATTAATCCTCATCACTCTCTAGGGGGACCTTAGAAAAGGCCCCTGACATGTCTGAGACTCTCTTTCCTCATCTATAAAATAACTACTAAGATGTTCTAAAGATTAAATTACATAATGTAAAAAGAGCCTAGCACACAGAGGCCTATAAATGATGGCTTCCTACTATTATTTTTTCTTAGTATCTGCCCATCTCCTCTAAGATGTTGGCTGGTTCGCAGTGCTCTTCAGACTTACCTTTCTTCAATCGTACATCCTTAAGTCATGACCCAAAGACCCAGTCATTGGCCCAATTCTCATATACATATTTATCCTATGCTTTCACCTGAGTGGTCATCCATGGGTTATTGGTCTTCTTGGAATTAGTGTTCCTGCTTTTTCCCTCTGCATTACTTACTTTCTGCTTCCTGAAGTCCTTGATTTATTCATATGAGAAAGCAAACTTGTGCAATTTAAATTCTGCAAAAACAGCTTCCCTCAAAGGTAAAGTACCATATCTCATATTAGTGGACAAGTGACTGAATGTTGATGATTATGTATATCATCTACCAATACAGTAAAATGAATGGTTTACACACTCTGAGGATAGATTTTGTATTTTTCTCTACTTAACCAATGATCTCTTTGTATCAGAAAAGATAATTGCAATACTCAAGCGATCCTAAATGGCTGTGGGTGCATCCAGTGATAAGGTGATCATACTCTTTGAATCTGAGTTAGTTCACAGCTGCCTTCTGGGATGGAACAGTCTTTAGGAGTACTGCCAAATGAACACCAGAGAAAATTAGATACAATGAGTCTCAAAAGGAAGACTCCTTACCTGGGCTCATAATTGTGAATCCATTTGGAATAAAGCAACCCATCTCTACCACCAGAAGTCTTTTTATTTCAACTTTATAAATGTAATGAAGGTATAGTTAAGAATTATCCCCAGGCTTGGTGGCACACGCCTGTAATCCCAGTGGCTCGGGAGGCTGAGACAGGAGGATCATGAGTTCAAAGCCAGCCTCAGTAAAGGCAAGGAACTAAGCAACTTAATGAGACCCTGTCTCTAAATAAGATACAAAATAGGACTGGGGTGTGGCTTGGTGGTCAAGTGCTCTGAGTTCAATCCCCAGTACCCCCCCCCCCAAAAAAGAAAGAATTATCAGAAGGGCTGGGGATGTATTTCAGTGATAAAGCACTTGCCTGGTATATATGAGGTCCTGGTTTTGATTTCCAGAACCACAAAAAGAAGAATTATTGTAAAAAAATAGATGCATAAATTTCATTACCATATATACTGAGCAAAAGTATTTGTAGCCAAGTATGGGCATTATACTTTTATTTCCTCTCCCATTATAGAAGAGTGTGGTCTCTTTTCAAGTGGGAATTGTTCATCGCTCTTTCTTCTTTAAGCTGCATGTCTTTCATGCCCCATGTAGGCCTAAGCTTTATTTCAGGACCATTTTTTAATTATTACAAAATGACCAAACTAAATTTTAAAGCAGTTCTGTCATGTATGTTGCCAAAACGTTTTTGCTCCTCTTCCTCTTCTTCTTTTCTTCTTTCTCTTCTTCTTGCACATGCTAAGTAGGCACTAAAGGGTGAATTGAGTCTCCCTCAAAATTCTTATTTCAAAGACCTAATCTGTGATAACTTAGTGGTGACTATCTTTAGAGACATGGTTTGTATGTTCACACTTCAATGTCTCCCAAAAGCTCACAAGTAAGAAAATGCAAGAAGGTTCAAAGGAGAGATGATTGGGTCATAAGAATCTTAACCCAATCAGTGAATTAATCCTCCTGACAAGGATTAACTGAGTGGTAACTGAAGTGGTAGGGTGCGGCTGGGGGAGGTGGGAATTGGGGCATGGCTTTGGACTATATATTTGTATCTGGCAAGTGGAGACCTCTCTCTCTCTCTCTCTTTCTCTCTCTCTCTCCCCCTCTCCCTCTCCCTCTCCCTCTCCCTCTCCCTCCTTCCTGATCATGATGATGTGAGCTGCTTCCCTCCCCCTTATGGTTCAGCCTTACCTCAAGCCCCAAGGAATGGAGCCGGCCTTCTATGGACTGAGACTTCTGAAATCGTGAGCCCTCAAATCAACTTTTCCTTCTCTATAATTTTTCTGGTTCAATCCTATATAGCAAAAAAGCTGATTAAAATAGGGTCTTTAAAGAGGTAACTAAGGCAAAATCATTCATTGAGGTGGCCCTGATCCAATATGACTGGAGTTCTTATATAAAAAGGAGCTTAGGACACAGATGGCCACAAAGAAAAGTTCCAAAGAAGACATAAGGAGAAGGTGCTATGTGTGGGTCAAGGAGAGAGGCTTCAGAAGACAGCTGTATCAACCCCTTGTCTCATTCTTCCAACCTTCGGAGGGCTCCAGTCTGAGCTATTTTGTTATGACAGCCCTAATAAATGAATATAATAGGTATTCCACAGATGTGGCCTCTATGTTTAATTTCAGTGCTCTGCCTTCTGGCCAATTGTCTTGTCAACTCCTCTGTCTATACATGAGTCCCAGTTGGCAAAAACATGGTTGATACTAAGAACCTACTGTGATCTTGGGTCTTTGGTGATTTACTCCCAGTGATAAGATAATGCATAGAAAGCTAATGTAAAGTATAGCAAGTTACGTGTTGTAGAACAAGACATATCACAGTGGTTCAGGGGAGAGTTCACATTAAATTGTTGGTTTTTGTGGTGCTGGGGATTGAACCCAGGGCCTTGTGCATGTGAGGCAAGCACTCTACCAATTGAGTTATATTCCCAGCTCAAAGTGGTCATGAGAAATTTCACAGTGGGAAGATTTGAGTTAGATCCGAAAATGTGGTAGGATTTTGGAGAAATGTGAAGCGTTGGGAGAAAAACAGTATGAACCAAGGAGATGGTCGTACTTAGATTTGTACAGATGAGCAATGATGATGCCAGAAAGGAAGGCTAGACCTGCTTTGTAAAAGGTCATCAGCACCAGGTAACCACGTTTCCCTGCCAAGAGTGGCAGGTAAGGAAGTTCTGAGCAGAAGCACTGTCTGAATGTATGGCAGCCAGGGCTTCAGAAGACTGACCTGTGTTGAGACGAAGGATGGTGTGAAGGGAAGAATTGCTGGAGAAAGGCTGCAAAGGAAAAGTTTCTCCTAGTGTCCTCCTACCTGGCAAAGGGAAGTGATTGAAGCTCGAGCATCTGAGTGGGAAAAGAAAGGAGGATTTAAGAACTGTCATGAGAGACATCAATCAATGCCAATGGGGTGGAGAGGAGTGAGGTGATCTCACTAGTGATTGTTTCCATTTAACTGATGGAAACTGGAGGCATAGTAGATATACCCTTAGATATCAGAATTATTGGGGCCAATAAAACCAAACCACTTTTTATGTGTCCTTATTGGTAGGTTGCCTTATCACATTTTCTACTGCCATGATCACAAGGAAGGACAGAATAAAATTTTTAAATTTCTCTGCCTACATAAGCTGCCATTTCTTCAATTTTGCAAGCTATTTATACCTTTAATCATAAATTCTCATTGGCTCTTTTATCTTCAGAACATCACATCTATGTTTCAGATTGTCAGAGGCATATGGAATGGGTGAAGATCCCCTTGGGAGAAATCAATCAATCTGAGGCAGGCATACAAAACAGCTATTTCTTAAGCACCTACTGTAAATCAGGCTCTCCGATATATGCACATAGCATTTAATCCCCATGGCAGCCTGTGGGATCATCAGTATTGTTCTCATCTTGTAGATGATTGAATTGATGTTCACATAAATTAGATTGCCTGAGGTCACATGTCTGGTGAGTGGCAGCAGCAGGGCTCCCAAGCCAGGTGGGCCTGATCCCGAGACCATGCTCTTCCCACACGTATCCACCAGTAGAACACTAGGATCGTGACATGGTCTTTGTGCTTGTTCTTCTTTGTTTCCATCATTTCCCTCTAACACTGCTCCTTTCTCTCAGCAACCACAGAAAATGTGATTACAAAGTACTTATCTGAATTTGGCTGGATTGAATTGGAGTCAAAGTGTTTTAAAAAATCACCAAATGAAGGGCCTATCTTAATGAAGCATGAATGAACACTGTCTTAGTTTTTGAAAGGTGCACATGTTGCTTTGCTATAATTTGGAGATGAGGTGTCCCCCCTCCCAAAACACATGTGTGCAACAATGCAAGAATGTTCAGAGGTGAAATGATTGGCTTAGAAAAGCAATAACCTAGTCAGAGGATTAAACCACTGATATAGATTAATGGGGTAGAGACTTCAGGTAGTGTGTGGCTGGAGGAGGTAGGTCACTGGGGATGGGGTTATATTTTGTCCCTGGAACCTCACTTTCTCTCCACTTTCTGGCTGCCATGCCCTTCCACCATGAAGGTTCTGCCTCACCTCAGATGGAGTCAGAGGGCCATGGATGAACCTCTGAAATGGTGAGCCAAAACAAATATTTCTTTCCTCTAAGTCATTCTTGTCAGGTCTTTTGGTCACAGTGACACAAAGCTGATGAAAACATTCCATATAGTCTATTTGTTCCTCATTTTAACTTCTGCTTTCTACAGCATATATTTTCATTGTTTCATCTATCTTCTAAATTTATCTGTGTGGATAGACTTCTCTAGAACTTTCTACATATTTCCATCTAGACAGAAAAGCTTTACATGGTTTGAGTATATCGTCTTCTATTTAAATAACTGCTTCTTTCTGAAATAAAAATGTCAGTATCCATGAGTCACACACAACACAGATCACAGACTTTTTAGAGCCAGAGAGTCCTCAGAGATCAGCTAAAGTAGAATTAGTTGCCTGCAAAAAAAAAAAAAAGAAAAAAAAAAGGTATTCTACTAGACAGACAGGAGATAATCGTTGCAAAAAGAAAAGATATATGTTGATCATAAAGGAACTGATTTCATCAATCATTGATACAATATTGTAAAATGTTCAGTTACTTTTTTTTTAGTTTCAAAACTCCTTTGATCTCCCCTTTTGCCTAGTTCTGGTTCTTCACTGAAACCATGAATGTAGGGTATGTTTACATATATAAATTTATCCTAGAAACATTTGCCAGGTACCTATGAGAAGCTGGGTACTCAGCTAGGACTTGGCATGCAAAGAAATTTCTTTCCATTAAAACAAGTTTTATACTCCTAAAAGAAATTGTGGAGAATGAAAAGCACACACAAGAAAAAAATCTGTATATATCTTGAAATTGTATTAGTGTGTATTAGTTTGGTAGAGACCTATAAAAGGAAGCAGATATTGTGTTCCTGCTTACTTGCTTATTTTTCTGATCTGGGGAATAAAATAGGTCACTGGGGATGAATTAAAAAGTATTTTTATACTTTTCAATATGCTCACATTTATCTTTCAACATCCAATGTCACCATAATCTCAGATAGTTAAAAATGTTGTTATAATACCAGATTTCTTGCCTGATGTTATAACATATATGTGGTGGACACACACACACACACACACAAATGCATGTGTGATTATGTATATATTATTTTCATTGAGGCATGTGTATAATATCCCAGATTATAAACATAATCTAGATATATGTATATAATACCCAGAGAAAACCACCTTTATGGTGAGTAAAACTGGCTAATATAGGGATTGGAGTATGGAAAAGCTGGATAGGGTGGGATTGAACCCCCAGCCTGGATAGTGGATGATGTGAGAGCTTGGTCTTGTAACCCAAGTTTCCTGGTATTACTGACCACATCATGGCTTTACCCAATCACATGAACAGAGATTCAGATGTTCTGGCAAAGAGTTCTGATGGGGGTTGGGGGTATGCCGGACAACTACTGCCATCTACCCAACCACTTCTTTCCCTTGGACTCTACATCTCCTCTTCCACCATCCCTCCCCTTCTGCACCTCATTTCATGTAGCAGGAGAGAGAGATGGAGGAACAATAGAACAGTTTGTTAAAGATCCAAGCCATGGACCTTGATCTGTGTTGACCTTTTTGTTTTCTGATTCCCTCTCTCAAGGTAAAAATCATTTGTCACAGATACAGAAATTTAGAGAAACATTTACAAAGTCCCTCTAAAAGTAAACAGAATCCGCCAGCTCTTCTCTACTCCACACAACTAGGCAGAGATGTTAGGTGACGTTTATACATAGAACATCGGCTCCCTGTATGGCATTTGGGCTCATTTTCAATTGAGAAGCAGTTATTTATCTTTTTTAAAAATTTTGCTTTTCCTTCACTGGTGAGAAGTCAATTAGAAGCCAAGTTTCTGGAGGCCTGGGGGTATCAGATTTTCTGTTTTATACCTGGAGGGTAAGCTCAACCTAGTAAATAGAAAGTTACTAAGAAAAACTTAAAAACCACATGCACCACAGTGCTATAGCAGCCAGCTATTTTTGCAGTATCAGGTTTACATTCATATGTTTAGACTGTGTGCATTTGCTGATTCCAGCACAATGGCTTTTTAAAATTAGATATATAAATTAGCCCTTATTAGAGAAACAACAGTACTAAAACCCCCTTGAGTTTCCACAGCACACTCTAGAGGGAGTAGTCCTGAGAGAAGAAGACAATGAGCCAGTGGAGGACCTACTCCATCTGATCTTCAATCAGTTCACAAACTTCTGCAATAACAAAAACAACAGCAATGAACTTGGTGCTTTGCTTACTCTGTCCTCTGTGTCTTACATATATTACCTTATTTTTTTCCTCAAACATCATATCGAGGGAGATACTTATAATGTCTCCATTTTTTTCAGATGATAAAATTGAAAAATGTTAAATAAATTTCCTAGCTAGTAGGCAGGGATTCAAATCCAATCTTTATTTACATATTAATATTGGGAGTTAATCCCCAAGATGTATCTATAGGTATATAGATATAAATAAAAAATCAATATAGATGTCCATGGATGGATAACTGGGTGAAGAAAATGGGGCACAGATACAAATCCACTCTTCATTCACATACTAATATTTGAACTAAATCCCCATGACACATCTATATCGCATGTAGGTAGTCAATGCAGGTATGCACGGATGGATGGATAAAGACAATGTGGTACATATATACAATACAGTACTCTTAAGTCATAAAGGAGGATGAAATCCTGTCATTTTCAATAACATGGATGAGATTGGAAGACAATGTTCAGTGAAATAAATCTGCACAACCAGTTGACATAGATCACATGATTTCACTCACTCATGGAATATAGGAAAGTAGAAGTAGAGTAGAGCAGTGGTTGCCAGCGGCTGGGGAGAGTAGGGAGGAGGGGAGGAATGAGAGAGATTTGCCAATGGGCACAAAGTCCGATGGAAGGAACTTAGAATAAGTTCCCTTGAGCCATAAGACAAATATAATTACATTAAGGGTTTGTATATTTTTAAATAATTGAAGATTTTGAATGTCTTCACCACAAAGAGATGATAAATGTTTAAAGTGGTGGATATGCTGATTACCCTGATTTGATTATTACACAATGCATTCATGTATTGAAACATCACATTGTACCCCATAAATATTTTTATGTCAATTGAAAATAAAACTTTTTTTAAAGAATGAAGAAATGTTCAGCAATTTGAATGATGCTTCAACCATACAGTCAGATCAATGAACAGTAAAAGTGACTCAAATAAATCACCAATCACCCTACCTTTATATTTCCCCTATATTTTAGCCACATTCTTTCATGCAATATTTGTGGAGTACCTACTATTTGTCAGGTACTGCGTTAGGTGGAAAACAAAAATTAAACATGTATTCCATATTTAAGTACTTCATAGCTCAAAGATCACGATGATCATTTTAAATGATGTGACCCAGTGGAGTTGGACAGGATGACAGAGGAGATGGTCAGGCTGGGATTTCTGAGCAGAGATATGAGGACCAGGGGGAAGAAGGATCGGGGAAGACATTTGAGACTCTAATTTCTGAGGGGACCCTGTAAGAACAGGCAGGAAGTTTGTATCAGTTCATTGTTGTGGAGATAGTAGTGTGAAGTTGGGAGTGTCAATGTCCTGAGGAGGAGGCAGGACTCAAGCAGGAGAGCCCCCCTGCAGCTGAAGGATAAAAGATTGAAGAAATAGTAGAGAGGTGGGTGAGGGAGAGAAGGGCCAGGACTGATCCTGAGATTATCACAACCGAAAAAAAAAAAAGGTCTACTTCATGTTCCAGAGTTCTTTTTTTTTTTTTCCTCATGTTTCCCATTAAAACACACAAATTGAGATTTTTTATTTCAATTTGTGTGTTTTAATGGGAAACATGAGGAAAAGAAAAAGAACTCTGGAACATGAAGTAGACTTTTTTTTTTTCGGTTGTGATAATCTCAGGATCAGTCCTGGCCCTTCTCTCCCTCACCCAGGATGGTAGAGGATAGGAAAGGTAGCAGAATACAACAGTTACTAATAGGGCATTATGTAAAAATGTGGATGTGTAACCGATGTGATTCTGCAATCTGTATTTGGGGTAAAATTGGGAGTTCATAACCAACTTGAATCTAATGTATGAAATATGATATGTCAAGAGCTTTATAATGTTTTGAACAACCAATAAAAAAAATTAAAAAAACAAACAAACAAACAAAAAAAAAACACACACACACACACAAATTGGCACCCTGGCAGGTTTCCTAGGTAATTTCTCAGCAAGTGTTATAATATTTGTGGCCAGCAGATGGCACTAGGTATACATAAAAAGACTTGTAAAGGAACCTTTTTTTTAAGTGGACATTTCCTCCTATTTAAAAAAATATTAAACCAGTTTTTCTTTTCTTTTTCCCCTTTTAAATTATAGTTGCACATAATAATGGAATTTGTTATTATGTATTTGTATGTGTACATATAAAACATAATTATTTGGTCGATATCACTCCCTAGCACTTCCCTCTTCCTACCCACATCCTAACCCTTGGTCCCTTTCTGCTACTGATGCCCCTTTGATTTTTAGGAGATCCACATCCACCTTTAATTTTTTAAAATTTTTTCTTTTTAGAAATATATGGCATTAGAGTGTTTTTTGACTTATTATACATACATGGAAACCTCCACCTTTCTTTTCTTTTTTCTTCTCTAGCTTCCGCATATGAGAGAAAATATGACTCTTGACCTCTGAGTCTGACTTATTTCGCTTAACATAATGGTCTCTACTTCCATTATTTTCCCCCAAGTGCCATAATTTCATTTTCCTTTCTGGCTGAATAAAACTCTGTTGTATATATAAAACAAAACTCTCTTTTGCCACATTTTCTTTATCCATTCATCTGTTAATAGACACCTAAGCTTATTTTTTTATTTATTCTGATTTGTTATGCATGATGGCAGAATGCAATTCATTTCATATTACACATATAGAGCACAATTTTTTTAAGACACTGATTGTACACAGAATATTTTCACACCATTCATGTCTTATACATGCACTTACGGTAATGATGTCTAACTCATTCCACCATCATTCCCACCCCTTTGCTCCCTCCTTTCTCATCCCTCCCCTTTGCCCTATCTAAAGTTCCTCTATTCCTCCTATACTCCCTGCCACAATCACCATTATGTGTCTGTGTCCTCATATCAAAGAAAACATTCAGCTTTTGGTTTTGGGGGATTGGATTGCTTCACTTAGCATGATATTCTCCATGAGATGTTTTGAAATATGCGCTAGGTGAAATGTTTTGAAATCATGCAAATGTCATGATTTTATTCTCTTTTAGTGCTGAGTAATGTTCCATTGTGTACATATACCAAAGTTTTTCTATCCATTCATCTACTGAAAGGCATCTAGGTTGGTTCCATAATTAACTATTGTGAATAGTGCTGCTATAACAATTGACATGGCTCTGTCCCTGTAGTATGCTGTTTTTAATTCCTTTGGGTACAAACCAAGGAGTGCCATAGCTGGGTCAAATGGTGTTTCCATTCCCAGTTTTCCAAGGAATCTCCATACTGCTTTCCAGATCGGTTACACCAATTTGCAGTCCCACCAGCAATGTATGAGTGTGCCCTTTTCCCCCACATCCTTGTCAACACTTATTGTTGTTTGTATTGTTCTTTTTAAATATATATTTCGTTTTAGTTGTCAATACCTTTATTACCTTTATGCCTCACATGCGCTAGGTGAGCACTCTACCGCTGAGCCACAACCCCAGCCCCTGTTATTTGTATTCTTGACAGCTGACATTCTGACTGGAGTGAGATGAAATCTTAAAGTAGTTTTGATTTGCATTTCTCTAATTGCTAGAGATGTTGAACATTTTTCCATATGTTTGCTGATTGATTGTATATCCTTTTCTGAGAAGTGTCTGTTTAGTTCCTTGGCCCATTTATTGATTGGGTTATTTGTTTTTGTTTTTGTTTTTTTTTGGTGTTAAGTTTTTTGAGTGCTTTATATATCCTATAGATTAGTGCTCTATCTGATGTGCTTGTAGTAAAGATTTGCTCCCATTCTGCAGGCTCTTTATTCACCTCACTTGTTGTTTCTTTTCTGAGAAGCAGCCTTTTAGTTTGAATCCATTCCATTTATTGATTCTTGGTTTTAATTCTTGTGCTACAGAAGTTTCATGTAACCACATGGTTCTTAAGATATTTGGATCCGAGATCTTTAGGAGGACTGAAGATGGCGGCGAGGGAAGTTCATTGCCCCCGTGTGCCGCGTCACTGTGTGGGAGAATGACGAGTCAGGACTGCTAAAGGCTATCTTGTTAGGAATTTCCAGCAATAGTGGGGTGCTCCGGAACCTGGAGGAAGGATTTCCATCCCATGAGGATCGGCTGCGGGGACTCAAACGCGAGAGATTTGTTGCACGGAGGGTAACACTGCTTATTCAGCAAATCGCCCTGCGGCTAGAGTCTGTAGCGCACGCTGGGAAACGAGGAGATAGCGACACGGGGATACAGCACTGCAGTTTCTGCCAGCCATGCAAGCACCGTACTCAGTGCTGAATTCTGGGTTCGAGATGGGGGAAGGAAGCGGTCCAATTCGGTTCTCCACACCGGTCAGATCACAGAGGAGGGCAGCGGCAACCATCTTGGAGAGCTGACGTCACCATCCCTGTTTTCGACTGACCACAGCTCATTCAGCCATAGAACAGGTAATTTCAGGCTGCCATTCGCCTGCGGCTTGCAGACAGATTACTCAGGCTCAGTGCTAGATGACCTGCGGAGACTGCTTCTTGGAGCCTGCTCTTATCGGAGCATACACCAAGCACGGAGCAGCTGAGTTCCGGCTCCCGGAACTGCTCTGGCCCAGGGCTAAGGAGCCCGCGGAAACTGCTTCTCGGTCCCGGTCCTGCTGAGTACTGTGGAGGTAAATACCAACCGAGCCTTTGTGGGCAGTGGCAACAGGACTGAGACGGGGCCTGTGAGGGCCGGTCAGGATTCACCCTTTGCTTTGGTCACCCGGCAAAGGGAACAAAATGCCGCCATTCGCATAGAATACCAACATGGCAGAGATCTGATGTCATCAGAAAGCGGCGGATGAGAGAACTTCATCAATACCAGTGGCGACAGAAACAGTTGGTCTCCTGGTAGGGAGGGTGAGTCACAGATACCCGAGTTTCTCTCGCTTTGTCTTCCAGCCAGAGGGGAGGAGCTGGGCCGCCGCCCGCGCCCGGAGCAGGCCCATCGGCTCGCCGGCGTGGTGGTCTCGTGACCCCAATTGGAGAGGGGGCGGAGCGGAGCTGCCACCCACGCCCGCAAGGTGGGCAGACCTGGGACCCAGTGGTACGCGGGCGTGGTAGGAGGAGCAGGGCAGAGTCGCCGCCCGCGCCTGCAAGGTAACCAGACCTGCGACAGACTGGCGGGTCAGGCCCAGCGGCCTGCCAGCGTGGTACACACGTCACCCCAACTGAAGTAGGGGCAGAGCAGAGCCTTCGCCCGCGCCCGGATCAGGCCCCGCCGGTGTGGTGGTCACGTGACCCCAATTGGAGTGGGGGCGGAGCGGAACCTCCACCCGTGCCCGCAGGGTGGGCAGAACTGTGACCAACCTGCAGATCAGGCCCAGCGAGACGCGGGCGTGGTAGGAGGGACAGGGCAGAGCCGCCACCCGCGCCTGCAAGGAGGCAGACCTGCGACAGACCAGTGGATCAGGCCCAGCGGCCTGCCGGCGTGGTACACACATCACCCCAATTGGAGTAGGGGCAGAGCAGAGCCGCCGCCCGTGCCCGAAAGGTGGGCAGACCTGCGACCAATCGGTGGAACAGGCCCAGCGGCTGGCCGGGGTGGTAGGCACGTCACCCCAATTGGAGTAGGAGCAGAGCAGAGCCTTTGCCTGCGCCCGGAACAGGCCCAGTGGCCCGCGGGTGTGGTAGACAAGTCACACCAATTGGAGGGGGGGCAGAGCAGAGCCGCTGCCCGCGCCTGCAGGGTAGGCAGACCTGCAACCGACCGGCGGATCAGGCCCGGTGGCCTGCCGGTGTGGTACACTCATCACCCCAATTGGAGTAGGGGCAGAGCAGAGCCCCCGCCCACGCCTGCAAGGTAGGCAGACCGCCGCCCGACCCTGCAAGGGAGACTTTTCAACTATACAAGAGCAATATAAATATATATGGGGAAAACAACATTTCAAAAACACAACAGTTTCACCAAGCAGAAAGAAACGCAAGCAGTATGAAAAGACAAGGAAAGAAAGGACCACAAGCAATGCAGGTCAACTCAACTTTAGAAGAGGTAACAGCTGCAGCAGATGGAATGTCAGATAAAGAATTCAGGATATACATGCTTCAGATGATCTGGAGTATCAAGGAAGACATTAGACAGCAAAATCAGACAATGAAAGATCACTTCGACAATGAATTACACAAACAAATCCAGGAAGCAAAGGATCAACTATACAGGGAGATAGAGGTTATAAAAAACAAACAAACAGAAATCCTAGAAATGCAGGAAGCAATAAACCAACTTAAAAACTCAATGGAGAATACTACCAGCAGAGTAGAACACTTAGAAGATAGAACATCAGACAATGAAGACAAAGTATTTCAACTGGAAAAGAACATAGACAGCTCAGCAAGACTGTTAAGAAACCATGAGCAGAACATCCAAGAAATATGGGATAAAATTAAGAGACTAAACTTAAGAGTCATTGGGATACAGGAAGGTACAGAACTCCAAACGAAAGGAATGAGCGATCTATTCAATGAAATAATACGAGAAAACTTCCCAGACTTGAAGAATGAGAGAGAATCCCAAATCCTAGAAGCCTAAAGGCAGAATGTGCAAAATCATAAGAGATGCACACCTAGACACATTATAATGAAGATGCCCAACATACAGAATAAGGAGAGAATTTTAAAAGCTACAAGAGAAAGGAAGCAGATTACATTTAGGGGTAAGCCAATCAGGATAACAGCTGATCTTTCAACACAGACTCTGAAAGCTAGAAGATCCTGGAATAACATATTTCAAACACTGAAAGAAAATGGGTTCCAACCAAGAATTGTGTATCCAGCAAAATTAAGCTTCAGGATGGAAGATGAAATTAAAACCTTCCATGATAAACAAAAGTTTAAAGAATTTGCAGCTACAAAACTATGTCTTCAAAACATCCTCAGCAAAACATTACAGGAAGAGGAAATGGAAAATAACAATGAAAACCAACAGTGGGAGGTAGGACAGTAAAGGGAGGGAAATAATGAAAGAGGAAAACAAACCATGTTTAGTAACATAAATAAACAAATATGGCTGGAAGAACAACCCATATCTCAATAATAACCCTAAATGTTAATGGCTTAAACTCACCAATTAAGAGACACAGGCTAGTAGAATGGATCACAAAACAAGACCCAACAATATGCTGCCTACAGGAGATGCATTTGATAGGAAAAGACATACATAGGCTGAAGGTGAAAGGTTGGGAAAAATCATATCACTCATATGGACTTCGGAAACAAGCAGGAGTGTCCATACTCATATCAAATAAAATAGATTTCAAGCCAAAGTTAATCAAAAGGGATAAAGAGGGACACTACATACTGCTTAAGGGAACCATACACCAACAAGACATAACAATCATAAATATATATGCCCCAAACAATGGTGCAGCTATGTTCATCAAACAAACTCTTCTCAAGTTCAAGAGTCTAATAGACCACCATACAATAATCATGGGAGACTTCAACAGACCTCTCTCACCACTGGACAGATCTTCCAAACAAAAGTTGAATAAGGAAACTATAGAACTCAATAACACAATTAATAACCTAGACTTAATTGACATATATAGAATATACCACCCAACATCAAGCAGTTACACTTTTTTCTCAGCAGCACATGGATCCTTCTCAAAAATAGATCATATATTATGTCACAGGGCAACTCTTAGACAATATAAAGGAGTAGAGATAATACCATGCATCTTATCTGATCATAATGGAATGCAACTGAAAATCAACGATAAAAGAAGGAAGGAAAAAGCATACATCACTTGGAGAATGAACAATAGGTTACTGAATGATCAATGGGTTATAGAAGACATCAAGGAGGAAATTAAAAAATTCTTAGAGATTAATGAAAACACAGACACAACATATCGGAATCTATGGGACACATTGAAAGCAGTTCTAAGAGGAAAATTCATTGCTTGGAGTTCATTCCTTAAAAAAAGAAAAAACCAACATATAAATGATCTCATACTTCATCTCAAAATCCTAGAAAAAGAAGAGCAAAACAACAGCAAAAGAAGTAGAAGGCAAGAAATAATTAAAATCAGAGCTGAAATTAATGAAATCGAAACAAAAGAAACAATTGAAAAAATTGACAAAACTAAAAGTTGGTTCTTTGAAAAAATAAACAAAATCGACAGACCCTTAGCCATGCTAGCGAAGAGAAGAAGAGAGAGAACTCAAATTACTAGCATACGGCATGAAAGAGGCAATATCACAACAGACACTTCAGAAATACAGAAGATAATCAGAAATTATTTTGAATCCTTATACTCCAATAAATTAGAAGATAGTGAAGGCATAGATAAATTTCTTAAGTCATATGATCTGCCCAGATTGAGTCAGGAGGATATAGACAACCTAAACAGACCAATATCAATTGAGGAAATAGAAGAAACCATCAAAAGACTACCAACTAAGAAAAGCCCAGGACCGGATGGGTATACAGCAGAGTTTTACAAAACCTTTAAAGAGGAACTAATACCAATACTTTTCAAGCTACTTCGGGAAATAGAAAAAGAGGGAGAACTTCCAAATTCATTCTACGAGGCCAACATCACCCTGATACCTAAACCAGACAAAGACACTTCAAAGAAAGAAAACTACAGACCAATATCTCTAATGAACCTAGATGCAAAAATCCTCAATAAAATTCTGGTGAATCGGATACAAAAACATCAAAAAAATTGTGCACCATGATCAAGTAGGATTCATCCCTGGGATGCAAGGCTGGTTCAGTATACGGAAATCAATAAATGTTATTCACCACATCAATAGACTTAAAAATAAGAACCAAATGATCATCTCGATAGATGCGGAAAAAGCATTCGACAAAGTACAGCATCCCTTTATGTTCAAAACTCTAGAAAAACTAGGGATAACAGGAACATACCTCAATATTGTAAAAGCAATCTATGCTAAGCCTCAGGCTAGCATCATTCTGAATGGAGAAAAATTGAAGGCATTCCCTCTAAAATCTGGAACAAGACAGGGATGCCCTCTCTCACCACTTCTGTTCAACATAGTTCTCGAAACACTGGCCAGAGCAATTAGACAGACAAAAGAAATTAAAGGCATAAAAATAGGAAAAGAAGAACTTAAATTATCACTATTTGCAGGTGACATGATTCTATACCTAGCAGACCCAAAAGGGTCTACAAAGAAACTACTAGAGCTAATAAATGAATTCAGCAAAGTGGCAGGATATAAAATCAACACGCATAAATCAAAGGCATTCCTGTATATCAGCGACAAATCCTCTGAAATGGAAATGAGGACAACCACTCCATTCATAATATCCTCAAAAAAAAAAAATAAAATAGTTGGGAATCAACCTAACAAAAGAGGTGAAAGACTTATACAATGAAAACTACAGAACCCTAAAGAGAGAAATAGAAGAAGATCTTAGAAGATGGAAAAATATACCCTGTTCATGGATAGGCAGAACTAACATCATCAAAATGGCGATATTACCAAAAGTTCTCTATAGGTTTAATGCAATGCCAATCAAAATCCCAATGGCATTTCTTGTAGAAATAGAGAAAGCAATCATGAAATTCATATGGAAAAATAAAAGACCCAGAATAGCAAAAACAATGCTAAGCAGGAAGTGTGAATCAGGCGGTATAGCGATACCAGACTTCAAACTATACTACAGAGCAATAGTAACAAAAACAGCATGGTACTGGTACCAAAACAGGCGGGTGGACCAATGGTACAGAATAGAGGACACAGAAACCAATCCACAAAACTACAACTGTCTTATATTTGAAAAAGGGGCTAAAAGCATGCAATGGAGGAAGGATAGCATCTTCAACAAATGGTGCTGGGAAAACTGGAAATCCATATGGAACAAAATGAAACTGAATCCCTTTCTCTCGCCATGCACAAAAGTTAATTCAAAATGGATCAAGGAGCTTGATATCTAGTCAGAGACACGCCGTCTGATAGAAGAAAAAGTTGGCTACGATCTACATACAGTGGGGTCGGGCTCCAAATTCCTCAATAGGACACCCATAGCACAAAAGTTAATAACTAGAATCAACAAATGGGACTTACTCAAACTAAAAATTATTTTTCTCAGCAAAAGAAACAATAAGAGAGGTAAATAGGGAGCCTACATCTTGGGAACAAATCTTTACTCCTCACACTTCAGATAGAGCCCTAATATCCAGAGTATACAAAGAACTCAAAAAATTAGACAATAAGATAACAAACAACCCAATCAACAAATGGGCCAAGGACCTGAACAGACACTTCTCAGAGGAGGACATACAGTCAATCAACAAGTACATGAAAAAATGCTCACCATCTCTAGCAGTCAGAGAAATGCAAATCAAAACCACCCTAAGATACCATCTCACTCCAGTTAGATTGGCAGCCATTATGAAGTCAAACAACAACAAGTGCTGGCGAGGATGTGGGGAAAAGGATACACTTGTACATTGCTGGTGGGACTGCAAATTGGTGCAGCCAATTTGGAAAGCAGTATGGAGATTTCTTGGAAAGCTGGGAATGGAGCCACCATTTGACCCAGCTATTCCCCTTCTCGGTCTATTCCCTAAAGACCTAAAAAGAGCATGCTACAGGGACACTGCTACATCGATATTCATAGCAGCTCAATTCACAATAGCAAGACTGTGGAACCAACCTAGATGCCCTTCAATAGACGAATGGATAAAAAAAATGTGGCATTTATACACAGTGGAGTATTACTCTGCATTAAAAAATGACAAAATCATAGAATTTGCAGGGAAATGGATGGCACTAGAGCAGATTATGCTAAGTGAAGCTAGCCAATCCCTAAAAAACAAATGCCAAATGTCTTCTTTGATATAAGGAGAGTAACTAAGAACAGAGTAGGGAAGAAGAGCAGGAGAAGAAGATTAACATTAAACAGGGATGAGAGGTGGGAGGGAAAGGGAGAGAGAAGGGAAATTGCATGGAAATGGAAGGAGACCCTCAGCGTTATACAAAAGTACATACAAGAGGAAGTGAGGGGAAAGGGAAAAATAATACAAGGGGGAGAAATGAATGACAGTAGAGGGGGTAGAGAGAAAAGAGGGGAGGGGAGGGGAGGGGGGATAGTAGAGGATAGGAAAGGCAGCAGAACACAACAGACACTAGTATGGCAATATGTAAGTCAATGGATGTATAACTGATGTGATTCTGCAATCTGTATATGGGGTAAAAATGGGAGTTCATAACCCACTTGAATCAAAGTGTGAAATATGATATGTCAAGAACTATGTAATGTTTTGAACAACCAACAATAAAAAATTTTAAAAAAAAGATATTTGGATCCATTTCAATTTTCTTTGGATTAGTAGTGCACTTTTTTTTTTATTTGTGATGTCTCATAATAAGATCCTTGTGTATACATTAACTCATTTCTTGTAATTATACTACAGTGATATGTGCATACCCATACGTATAGCAGCACATTTCACAATAACCAAACTATGGAATCAGCATACATAGCCTTTACAATGTTGAGGTATGTTCCTGTTATCCCTAGGTTTTCAAGCATTTTAAACATGAAGGGATACTGTATCTTATCATATGCTTTCTCAGCATTTATTGAGATGATCATATGATTTTTATCTTTGAGTCTATTGATGTGATGAATTACATTTATTGATTTCCATAAGTTGAACCAACCTTGAATTCCTGAGATGAACCCTACTTGATCATGATGCACTATCTTTTTGATATGTTTTTATATTTGATTTGCCAGAATTTTATTGAGAATTTTTGCACCTATATTAGAGATATTGGTCTGAAGTTTTCTTTCTTTGATGTGTCTTTGCCTGGTTTTGGAATCAGGGTGATATTGGCCTCATAGAATGAGTTTGGAAGTGTTTCCTATTTTTCTATTTCATGAAATAGTTTGAGAAGTATTGGTGTTTGTTCTTCTTTAAAGGTCTTGTTGAACTCAGTTTTGTACCCATCTGGTCCTGGGCTTTTCTTTGTTGGTAGGCTTCTGATGGCATCCTCTATTTCCTTGCTTGAAATTGATCTATTTAAATTGTGTATATTATCCTTATTTAGTTTAGGCATATCACATGTCTCTAGAAATTTGTCGATGTCTTTGATATTTTCTATTCTATTGAAGTACAAATTTTCAAAATAATTTCTAATTATCTTCTGTATTTCTGTAGTGTCTGTTGTAATATTTCCTTTCTCATCACGGATGTTGTAATTTGAGTTTTCTCTCTCCTTTTCTTCATTAGGATGGCTAATGGTTTATCAATTCTATTTATTTTTTCCAAGAACCAACTTTTTGTTTTGACAAGTTTTTTGTTTCAATTTCATTTATTTCAGCTCTAATTTTAATTATTTCCAGTCTCCTACTGATTTGGGGATTGATTTGTTCTTCTCTTTCAAGGGCTATGAAATGTAAAGTTAGGTAATTTATTTGTTGACTTTTTTTTTGAAGGAATGAACTCCATGTAATGAACTTGTCTCTTAGCACTGCCTTCATAGAGTCCCAGAGATTTTAATATGTTGTTTCGGTGTTCTCATTTACTTCTAAGAATTTTTTATTCTCCTCCTTTATATCTTTTGCAACCTATTGTTCATTCAATAGCATATTATTTAGTCTCCAGGTATTGGAGTAGCTTTTATTTTTTGTCTTATCATTGATTTCTAATTTCATTCCATTGTGGTCTGATAGAATGCAGGGTAGTAGCTCTACTTTTCTGTATTTACTAAGATATGCTTTGTGGCATAACATATGGTCTATTTTAGAGAAGGTTCCATGTGCTGCTGAGAAGAAAGTGTATTTGCTCATTGATGGATAATATACTCTATATATTTCAGTTAGGTGTAAGTTATTGATTGTATTATTGAGTTCTAGTTTCTTTTTTCAGCTTTTGTTTGGTAGATCTATCCAGTGGTGAAAGAGGTGTGTTAAAGTCACCCAGAATTATTGTGTTGTGATCTATTTGACTTTTTAGCTTGAGAAGAGTTTGATTGATGAATGTAGATGCTCCATTGTTTGGTGCATATATATTTATAACTGTTATGTCTTGTTGATGTATGGTTCCATTAAGCAGTATGAAATGTCCATCTTTATCCCTTTTGATTAACTTTGGCTTGAAGTCTACTTTATTTGATATGAGGATGGAAACCTCTGCTTGCTTACGTTGGCCATGTGAATGGCATATTTTATCCTGACCTTTAACCTTCAGTCTGTTGGCATCTTTTCCTATGAGATGAATTTCTTGAAGGCAGCATGTTGTTGGGTCTTTTTTTTTTTTTATTCAATCTACCAGCTATGTTTTTGGATTGGTGAGTTTAAGCCATTAACATTTAGAGTTATTATTGAAATATGACTTGTATTACCAGTCATTTTTGTATTTAGCTTGACTTGGTTTCTCCTTTGGTTGACTTTTTTTTTATTCTTTGCAGATTTTCATTGTTGTTTTGCATTTCCTCCTCATGGAATATTTTGCTAAGAATGTTCTGTAGTGCAGGCTTTCTTGATATAAATTCTTTTAGCTTTTGTTTATCATGGTAGATTTGTATTTCATTGTCAAATTTGGAACTTAATTTTGCTGAATATAAGATTCTTGGTTTGCATCCACTATCTTTTAGAGCTTGATATATGTTGTTCCAGGATCTCCTAGACTTGAGAGTCTGGGTTGAAAAATCTGCTGAGATCCCAATTGGTCTTCTCTTATAGGTAATTTGATTTTTCTCTATTGCTGCTTTTAAAATTCTATCCTTATTCTGTATGATAGACATTTTCATTATAATGTGCCTTGAAGTATATCTGTTGTAATTTTATACATTTGGTATCCTATAGGCCTCTTGTATTTGATTTTCCAATTCATTCTTCATGCTTGAGAAATTTTCCGATATTATTTTATTGAAGAGATTGTGTATTCTTTTGGTTTAAATCTCTGAACTTTCCTCTATCCCAATAAATCTTAAATTTGGTCTTTTGATGGTATCCCATAATTCTTGGATGTTCTGTGCATGGTTTCTTACCATCTTCACTGTGAGATCAACTTATTTTCTTTTTTTTTTTAATTTTTTATTGTTGGCTGTTCAAAACATTACATAGTTCTTGATATATCATATTTCACAATTTGATTCAAGTGGGTTATGAGCTCCCATTTTTACCCCATATACAGATTGCAGAATCACATCAGTTACACATCCATTGATTTACATATTGCCATACTAGTGTCTGTTGTATTCTGCTGTCTTTCCTATCCTCTACTATCCCCCCTCCCCTCCCCTCCCCTCCCCTCCCCTCCCCTCTTCTCTCTCTGCCCCCTTTACTGACATTCGTTTGTCCCCCTTGTATTATTTTTCCCCTTCCCCTCACTTCCTCTTGTATGTACTTTTGTATACCTCTGAGGGTCTCCTTCCATTTCCATGCATTTTCCCTTCTCTCTCCCTTTCCCTCCCACCTCTCATCCCTGTTTAATGTTAATCTTCTTCTCATGCTCTTCGACCCTACTCTGTTCTTAGCTACTCTCCTTATATCAAAGAAGACATTTGACATTTGTTTTTTAGGGATTGGCTAGCTTCACTTAGCATAATCTGCTCTAATGCCATCCATTTCCCTGTAAATTCTATGATTTTGTCATTTTTTAATGCAGAGTAATACTCCATTGTGTATAAATGCCACATTTTTTTTATCCATTCATCCATTGAAGGGCATATAGGTTGGTTCCACAGTCTAGCTATTGTGAATTGTGCTGCTATGAACATCGATGTAGCAGTGTCCCTGTAGCATGCTCTTTTTAGGTCTTTAGGGAATAGACCGAGAAGGGGAATAGCTGGGTCAAATGGTGGCTCCATTCCCAGCTTTCCAAGAAATCTCCATACTGCTTTCCAAATTGGCTGCACCAATTTGCAGTCCCACCAGCAATGTACAAGTGTACCCTTTTCCCCACATCCTCGCCAGCACTTGTTGTTGTTTGACTTCATAATGGCTGCCAATCTAACTGGAGTGAGATGGTATCTTAGGGTGGTTTTGATTTGCATTTCTCTGACTGCTAGAGATGGTGAGCATTTTTTCATGTACTTGTTGATTGACTGTATGTCCTCCTCTGAGAAGTGTCTGTTCAGGTCCTTGGCCCATTTGTTGATTGGGTTGTTTGTTCTCTTATTGTCTAATTTTTTGAGCTCTTTGTATACTCTGGATATTAGGGCTCTATCTGAAGTGTGAGGAGTAAAGATTTGTTCCCAGGATGTAGGCTCTCTATTTACCTCTCTTATTGTATCTTTTGCTGAGAAAAAACTTTTTAGTTTGAGTAAGTCCCATTTGTTGATTCTAGTTATTAACTTTTGTGCTATGGGTGTCCTATTGAGGAATTTGGAGCCCGACCCCACCGACTGTAGATCGTAGCCAACTTTTTCTTCTATCAGACGGCGCGTCTCTGATTTGATATCAAGCTCCTTGATCCATTTTGAATTAACTTTTGTGCATGGCGAGAGAAAGGGATTCAGTTTCATTTTGTTGCATATGGATTTCCAGTTTTCCCAGCACCATTTGTTGAAGATGCTATCCTTCCTCCATTGCATGCTTTTAGACCCTTTATCAAATATAAGATAGTTGTAGTTTTGTGGATTGGTTTCTGTGTCCTCTATTCTGTACCATTGGTCCACCCGCCTGTTTTGGTACCAGTACCATGCTGTTTTTGTTACTATTGCTCTGTAATATAGTTTGAAGTCTGGTATCGCTATACCGCCTGATTCACACTTCCTGCTTAGCATTGTTTTTGCTATTCTGGGTCTTTTATTTTTCCATATGAATTTCATGATTGCTTTCTCTATTTCTACAAGAAATGCCATTGGGATTTTGATTGGCATTGCATTAAACCTATAGAGAACTTTTGGTAATATCGCCATTTTGATGATGTTAGTTCTGCCTATCCATGAACAGGGTATATTTTTCCATCTTCTAAGATCTTCTTCTATTTCTCTCTTTAGGGTTCTGTAGTTTTCATTGTATAAGTCTTTCACCTCTTTTGTTAGGTTGATTCCCAACTATTTTATTTTTTTTTTTGAGGATATTATGAATGGAGTGGTTGTCCTCATTTCCATTTCAGAGGATTTGTCGCTGATATACAGGAATGCCTTTGATTTATGCGTGTTGATTTTATATCCTGCCACTTTGCTGAATTCATTTATTAGCTCTAATAGTTTCTTTGTAGACCCTTTTGGGTCTGCTAGGTATAGAATCATGTCATCTGCAAATAGTGATAATTTAAGTTCTTCTTTTCCTATTTTGATGCCTTTAATTTCTTTCGTCTGTCTAATTGCTCTGGCCAGTGTTTCGAGAACTATGTTGAACAGAAGTGGTGAGAGAGGGCATCCCTGTCTTGTTCCAGATTTTAGAGGGAATGCCTTCAATTTTTCTCCATTCAGAATGATGCTAGCCTGAGGCTTAGCATAGATTGCTTTTACAATATTGAGGTATGTTCCTGTTATCCCTAGTTTTTCTAGAGTTTTGAACATAAAGGGATGCTGTACTTTGTCGAATGCTTTTTCCGCATCTATCGAGATGATCATATGGTTCTTATTTTTAAGTCTATTGATGTGGTGAATAACATTTATTGATTTCCTTATATTAAACCAGCCTTGCATCCCAGGGATGAATCCTACTTGATCATGGTGCACAATTTTTTTGATGTGCCTTTGTATCCGAGTGGCCAGAATTTTATTGAGGATTTTTGCATCTAGGTTCATTAGAGATATTGGTCTGTAGTTTTCTTTCTTTGAAGTGTCTTTGTCTGGTTTAGGTATCAGGGTGATGTTGGCCTCGTAGAATGAATTTGGAAGTTCTCCCTCTTTTTCTATTTCCCGAAGTAGCTTGAAAAGTATTGGTATTAGTTCCTCTTTAAAGGTTTTGTAAAACTCTGCTGTATACCCATCCGGTCCTGGGCTTTTCTTAGTTGGTAGTCTTTTGATGGTTTCTTCTATTTCCTCAATTGATATTGGTCTGTTTAGGTTGTCTATATCCTCCTGACTCAATCTGGGCAGATCATATGACTTAAGAAATTTATCTATGCCTTCACTATCTTCTAATTTATTGGAGTATAAGGATTCAAAATAATTTTTGATTATCTTCTGTATTTCTGAAGTGTCTGTTGTGATATTGCCTCTTTCATCCCGTATGTTAGTGATTTGAGTTCTCTCTCTTCTTCTCTTCGCTAGCATGGCTAAGGGTCTGTCGATTTTGTTTATTTTTTCAAAGAACCAACTTTTAGTTTTGTCAATTTTTTCAATTGTTTCTTTTGTTTCGATTTCATTGATTTCAGCTCTAATTTTAATTATTTCTTGCCTTCTACTTCTTTTGCTGTTGTTTTGCTCTTCTTTTTCTAGGATTTTGAGATGAAGTATGAGATCATTTATTTGTTGGTTTTTTCTTTTTTTAAGGAATGAACTCCAAGCAATGAATTTTCCTCTTAGAACTGCTTTCAATGTGTCCCATAGATTCCGATATGTTGTGTCTGTGTTTTCATTAATCTCTAAGAATTTTTTAATTTCCTCCTTGATGTCTTCTATAACCCATTGATCATTCAGTAACCTATTGTTCATTCTCCAAGTGATATATTCTTTTTCCTTCCTTCTTTTATCGTTGATTTTCAGTTCCATTCCATTATGATCAGATAGGATGCATGGTATTATCTCTACTCCTTTGTATTGTCTAAGAGTTTCCCTGTGACATAATATATGATCTATTTTTGAGAAGTATCCATGTGCTGCTGAGAAAAAAGTGTAACTGTTTGATGTTGGGTGGTATATTCTATATATGTCAATTAAGTCTAGGTTATTAATTGTGTTATTGAGTTCTATAGTTTCCTTATTCAACTTTTGTTTGGAAGATCTGTCCAGTGGTGAGAGAGGTGTGTTGAAGTCTCCCATGATTATTGTATGGTGGTCTATTAGACTCTTGAACTTGAGAAGAGTTTGTTTGATGAACATAGCTGCACCATTGTTTGGGGCATATATATTTATGATTGTTATGTCTTGTTGGTGTATGGTTCCCTTGAGCAGTATGTAGTGTCCCTCTTTATCCCTTTTGATTAACTTTGGCTTAAAATCTATTTTATTTGATATGAGTATGGATACTCCTGCTTGTTTCCGAAGTCCATATGAGTGATATGATTTTTCCCAACCTTTCACCTTCAGCCTATGTATGTCTTTTCCTATCAAATGTGTCTCCTGTAGGCAGCATATTGTTGGGTCTTGTTTTGTGATCCATTCTAGTAGCCTGTGTCTCTTGATTGGTGAGTTTAAGCCATTAACATTTAGGGTTATTATTGAGATATGGGTTGTTCTTCCAGCCATATTTGTTTATTTCTGTTACTAAACATGGTTTGTTTTCCACTTTGATTATTTTCCCCCCTTTAGTGTCCTACCTCCCACTGTTGGTTTTCATTGTTATTTTCCATTTCCTCTTCCTGTAATGTTTTGCCAAGGATGTTTTGAAGAGATGGTTTTCTAGCTGCAAATTCTTTTAACTTTTGTTTATCGTGGAAGGTTTTAATTTCATCTTCCATCCTGAAGCTTAATTTCGCTGGAAACACAATTCTTGGTTGGAACCCATTTTCTTTCAGTGTTTGAAATATGTTATTCCAGGATCTTCTAGCTTTCAGAGTCTGTGTTGAAAGATCAGCTGTTATCCTGATTGGCTTACCCCTAAATGTGATCTGCTTCCTTTCTCTTGTAGCTTTTAAAATTCTCTCCTTATTCTGTATGTTGGGCATCTTCATTATAATGTGTCTAGGTGTGGGTCTCTTATGATTTTGCACATTCGGCGTCCTGTAGGCTTCTAGGATTTGGGGTTCTGTCTCATTCTTCAAGTCTGGGAAGTTTTCTCGAATTATTTCATTGAATAGATTGCTCATTCCTTTGGTTTGAAACTCTGTTCCTTCCTGTATCCCAATGACTCTTAAATTTGGTCTCTTGATGTTATCCCATATTTCTTGGATGTTCTGCTCATGGTTTCTTAACAGTCTTGCTGAGCTGTCTATGTTCTTTTCAAGTTGAAATACTTTATCTTCATTGTCTGATGTTCTATCTTCTAAGTGTTCTACTCTGCTGGTAGTATTCTCAATTGAGTTTTTAAGTTGGCTTATTGCTTCCTGCATTTCTAGGATTTCTGTTTGTTTGTTTTTTATAACCTCTATTTCCCTGTATAGTTGATCTTTTGCTTCTTGGATTTGTTTATGTAATTCATTGTTGAAGTGATCTTTCATTGTCTGATTTTGCTGTCTGATGTCTTCCTTGAGACTCCAGATCATCTGAAGCATGTATATCCTGAATTCTTTATCTGACATTCCATCAGCTGCAGCTATTACCTCTTCTAAAGTTGAGTTGACCTGCAATGCTTGTGGTCCTTTCTTTCCTTGTCTCTTCATACTGTTCGCGTTCCTTTCTTCTTGGTGAAACTGTTGTGCTATTGAATTTTCCCCCTATATATTTATATTGGTCTTGTATAGTTGCAAAGTCTCCCTCGCAGGCGCGGGCGGCGGCTCTGCCCCTCCACCAATTGGGGCAATGTGCCTACCACGCCGGCAGGCCGCTGGGCCTGCTCTGCCAGTCGGTAGCAGGTCCGCCGTCCTTGCAGGCGCGGGCGGCGGCTCTGTCCCTCTGCAGGCCTCTGGGGCTGTACTGCCAGTGGGTCGCAGGTCCGCCTACTTTGCAGGCGTGGGGGGGGGCGGCTCTACCCTTCCTCAGGCCACTGGGCCTGTTCTGTCTCTCGGTTGCAGGTCTGACCTGTTCTGATGGTGGTCTCAGTTCCGACTACCTTGCAGGCGCGGGGGGGAGGGGGCGGCTCTGCCTCTCAGCAGGCGGCTGCTCCTCTTCTGCCGGTGGGTCGCAGGCCCGCCTACCTTGCAGGAGTGATTGGAAGCTCTGTCCCGCCGCGGGCCACTGGGCCTTTTCTGTTGGTGGTCACCCTTCCCCTACCTGGCAGGCGAGGGGGGTGGGGGGCGGCTCTGCCCCTCAGCAGGCTGCTGGGCCTGCTCTGTGTTTGGTCCCAGTTCCCTCTACTATGCCGGCGCAGGGGGAGGGGGCGGCTCAGCCTCTCAGCAGGCGGCTGCTCCTCTTCTGCCGGTGGGTCGCAGGCCCGCCTACCTTGCAGGAGTGATTGGAAGCTCTGTCCCGCCGCGGGCCACTGGGCCTTTTCTGTTGGTGGTCACCCTTCCCCTACCTGGCAGGCGAGGGGGGTGGGGGGCGGCTCTGCCCCTCAGCAGGCCGCTGGGCCTGCTCTGTGATTGGTCCCAGTTCCCTCTACTATGCCGGCGCAGGGGGAGGGGGCGGCTCAGCCTCTCAGCAGGCGGCTGCTCCTCTTCTGCCGGTGGGTCGCAGGCCCGCCTACCTTGCAGGAGTGATTGGAAGCTCTGTCCCGCCCTGGGCCACTGGGCCTTTTCTGTTGGTGGTCACCCTTCCCCTACCTGGCAGGCGAGGGGGGGGGGGGCGGCTCTGCCCCTCAGCAGGCCGCTGGGCCTGCTCTGTGTTTGGTCCCAGTTCCCTCTACTATGCCGGCACAGGGGGAGGGGGCGGCTCAGCCTCTCAGCAGGCGGCTGCTCCTCTTCTGCTGGTGGGTCGCAGGCCCGCCTACCTTGCAGGAGTGATTGGAAGCTCTGTCCCGCCGCGGGCCACTGGGCCTTTTCTGTCGGTGGTCACCCTTCCCCTCGAGATCAACTTATTTTCAAGATTGTATATTTTGTCTTCATTGTCTGAGGTTCTGTCTTCCAAGTGGTCTAGTCTGTTGGTGATGCTATCTATTGAGTTTTTTAAACTGGTTTATTGTTCCTTTCATTTCAAGGACTTCTCTTTGTTTTGTTTGTTTTTAGTATCTCTATCTCTTTCTTGAAGTAATCTCTTGCAGTCTGTATTTGCTCTCTTATCTCTTTGTTGGTATGATTGATGATGATTTTTATCTGTATCTGTTCACTTAGGTCAGTCTTTAATTCCCAAATAATTTTAGTTATGTATATTCTGAACTCCTTCTTTGACATTTCACTTACTTCACTATCTATGGATTTTATTGTTGTAGTGTCTTGGTTTGTTTGGGCACTTTCTTCTCTTGTTTTTTCATGATGTCTATGTGTCTTCCTCTTTTGCAGTGTAGATCTGAGGTATTACAGCTTCTGCCCTATTGTTTTACAGTGTGCCTACTGGTTTCCAATACCTCACTTTTAAGGGAGAAATCAATATTATAGCACTCAGTGTACCCAATATGCAGCCATATATAAGTTAGCTTCTATTTTTACATTTACAGTTTTGTCACTATAAACGGGAATGATGAGTTCGGTTATCTTCAACTATATAATCAATAAGTTGCAAACGTATTTGCAAAAATGGTTTACAGTTTCTGATGGTGGAAGGGGGAACAAGGGGTTTGGCTGAAATATTTATGAGGTAGGATGTGAGAATATGGATGTATTAGATTATATGACTAGTGAGAGGATAATCATAGAAAGTTGGCTGTTAGTAGGAGAAACAAGAGATAGGCAACCCTATGCAAGAGTCCCTGTTACCTCAGCAACAGGATAACTGTTAGCACCTGTTGAGAGCCACAGCCAAAGGGGCCCCAGCAAACTTCCAGCTGCCAGCTGATGATTGGCTTACAGCGGCCCCTGCAAACTTCTAGCTGCCAACTGATTGGCTCCCCTGCGGTGATGCTCATTGGGCTGTTTCCCTGCCCTTTCAGACCACGGGGCTGCTCATTGGGGGACTTTTTGGCTCCGCCCACATGACCCAGCCAATCAGCCTCAAGAGCAGGAGGAGTCGGGGAGGTTGAGAGGCTTGTGGGAAGCCGGTGGTGGCAGTTGGGCTCTGAAAGTTTTTCCTGAGGAGCTGTTTTGTTTGGCGGGTGTGGTTCTAAAAATAAAGTTCGTTTCTTTTGACAAGTGGCTCCTGAATTGTGCCCAGCCAGACTGCGGCAAGCACCCCTAGTAGAGAAACTTCTGTTGCAGCCAGGCCACAGGGACCTTGGTGACGTCTTATCAGGTCCTTATTTCTGCCTCTTGATAGCAGTGGCGATATCCCAGTTTCCTAGTGGTGGCAGCTTCAATCCTGTATGTTTCCTGATGTTGGGCTATGGAACTATGCTTTGGTGAATTAGGAACCCCAGTGCAGGGTGGCTCGGCCCCGGAACTCCGGGTCATGGTGGCACGGGGAGGACAGGCAGACTTATGCCTAGCCTTTTGAGGAGTCTCCATACTGATTTCCATAGCAGTTGCACAAATTTATAGTCCCACCAACAGTGTAAAAATATTCCTTTTTTCTCCACATCCTCTCCAGAATTTATTATCTGTATCCCATTCTGACTGTGAGTGAAATCTCAGTGTAGCTTTGATTTGCATTTCCCTAATTGCTAATGATTTTGAACGTTTTTTCATGTATTTTTTCACCATTTGCATTTCTTCTTTTCAGAAGTATCTAATTCATTTGCCCATTTATTAATTGATTAATTTGGGGTTTGGGTGTCAAGTTTTTTTGAGCTCTTATTATATTTTAGATATTAATCCTCTGTCCAAAGAGTAGCTAGCCAACATTTCTTTCGTTCTGTGAGTTCTGTCTTCTCATTTCTAATTGTTTCCTTTCCTGTGTAGCTTTTTAATTTGACACCATCTCATTTATTATCTGGCATTATTTCCTGAGCTTTAGAGCTCCTATTGAGAAAGTTCTTGCCTGAACCTAAACGTTGAAGTTTTGACCTCATGTTTTCTGCTAGGAGTTGCAGAGTTTCTGGTCTAATCCCAAGGTCTTTGATCCATTGAAGTTGATTTTGTGTAGGATGAAAGTTAAGGGTCCAGCTTCATTCTTCTACATATGAATAACCAGTTTTCTCAGCATCATTTATTTAAAAGGCTATCTTTTCTTCAATATATGTTTTTGGCACCTTTGTCAAAGATCAGATGACTGTAGATGTGTGGATTTGTCCCGTGTATTCTATTCTGTAGCATTGTACCTGTCAATGTGTCTGTCAGTTTTATGCTAGTGCTATGAAGTTTTGATATTACAGCTACAGAGCTATAGTAATTTGAAGCTATAGTAATTTGAAAACAGGTATTGTGATGCCTTGAGCATTGCTTTTTTTGGGCTTAAAATTGCTTTTGCTTTTCTGCATCTTTTTTTCTTCCAAATGAATTTTAGGACTATTTTTTCTAGTTCAGTGAAGAATGTAATTGGCATTTTGATGGGGATTGCATTGAATCTGTATATTACTTTTGGTAATATGGCCATTTTAACAATAATAATTCTGCCTATCTGGGAGCATGGGAGGTCTTTCCATTTTTTTGTGTGTGTTTTCTTTAATTTCTTTCTTTAAAGTTGAATAGTTTTCATTGTAGAGGTCTTTCACCTCCTTGGTTAAAATCATTCCTGGGTATTTTTGGAGACTATTGTAAATGAAATTGTATTCTTGAATTCTATCTCAGCAGATTTATTGTTGGTATATAAGAAAGCTATTGATTTTTGTATATTGATTTTGTAACCTTCTACTTTGCTAAATTTGTTTATTAGCTGTAACAGTCTTTTGATATAGTTTTTTGGCTATTCTAGGTATAGAATCACATCATCTGCAAACAGTGATAATTTGACATCTTCCTTTCCTATTTTATCCCTTTTATTTCCTTTTCTTGCCTAATTGCTCTGGCTAGAATTTTTAGCACTTTATTAAATAGGAGTGGTGAGAATGGAAATTTTTCTCATCCTGTATTTTAAAGGAAATTCTTTTATTTTTTTCCCCCATTTACTGTAAAGTTGGATTTGGGTTCTTCACGTCTAACCTTTATGATGTTGAGTTAGATTCTTTCTATTGCTAGTTTCTTTGTTGTTTTATCATAAATGGATTCTTAATTTTGTTAGTTTTTCTGCCTCTACTGAGATTATTAAGGGGTTTTTTTTGTCCTTAATTCTCTTTATGTGATGAATCACATTTATTGATTTGCATATACTAAACCATCCTTGTGTCTCTGGAATAAAACCAGCTTGGTCATGGTGAAAAATCTAATATGTTGTTGAACATGATTTGCTAATAATATATTTTTTTTAATCTAAGTTCATCAGGGCTATTGGTCTGTTGATTTCTTTCCTTGCTGTGTTCTTATCTAGTTTTGGTGTGAATGTGATTCTGGCTTTATAGAATGAATTTGGAATAATTTGAGGGGTATTGGCATTAGTTCTTCTTTAAAGGTTGTAGAATTCAGCTGAGAATCTATCTAGTCCTTGGTGTTTCTTTCTTGGAAGATCTTTTTTTGTATTTTAATTACTGCTTGTATCTCATTACAAGTTTTTGATCTGTTTAGGTTTTCTATGTTCTCTTGATTCAATTTTTAAAAACTTTTTTTTACTTGTAGATGGACACAATACCTTTATTTATTTTTATGTGGTGCTGAGGGTGGAACCCAGTGCCTCACATGTGCAAGGCGCATGCTCAATCACTGAGCCACAACCCCAGACCCCTCTTGATTTAATTTTGCACCATTGTGTTTGTCTAGATATGTATCCATTTCTTCTAGGTTTTCCAATTTTTGGAGTATAAGTTTTCAAAATAGTTGCTAATGATCTGCTGGATTTCTGAGATGTCTGTGAAGATTTCTCCATTTTCATCTCTAATTTTATTAATTTAGGTTAAACCAGTTTTTCTAGTGCACTAAATCATTTCGTTAAATGTAGGAAATTGCGGGGCATGGTAGCACATGGCTATAATCCCAGTGGCTTAGCAGGTTGAGGCAGGAGGATCACAAGTTCAAAGTCAGCCTCATCAAATGTGATGCACAAGCAACTCGGTGAGACCCTGTCTCTAAATAAAAAATATAAAATAGGGCTGGGGATGTGGCTCAGTGGTTGTAGTGCCCTTGAGTTCAAACCCTGGTATCAAAAAAAAAAAAGGAAATAAAGTAGAGTCATACCTCAGATTATGATTGTTTTAAGGGATAGGGGCTATAACTTAGTGACAGAATGATTGCCTACTATGGACAAGTCCCTGTTATCCCCAGTGCTGCAACAGAAAAACACAAACAAAAAAACATCCAAAACATAAAAATGTATCATTTGGGGCTGGGAATATAGCTCATTGGTAAAGCTCTTGCTTAGCATGTGTGAGGTCCTGGTTTCTGGGTTCAATCCCTAGCATGGAGGTGGGGAATAAAATTAACTAATTAACTAATTAAGGTTGTTTTACTTTCCACATTATTATAAAAAGAGTCTAACACAGATTATGTTTATTTAAAGTAGATGGGGTTAGCTGGAATAATTTTGTGATAGTGTTCCACATAAGTGAAGAGGGTGTTATGTGCCAAACTTTAGAATTTGAATGCTCAGCCTCTGCTGTTCCCAAGGGACTTTTCTCTATCCTAGGGCCTGGGCCTCTGCGACAGGGTGGGTTCTCAGGCATGCCTGTCTCCCCTCCTGACAACTGCTATTGTGCTGTAGCCTCAAAAGGATTCCCTGAGGGCTGGGCAAGGGGGTACTAGTAAGGCTGTAAAATGAATAATTAACTGTGTTGGTGTCATCATCTCTGGATGGTCAGGAAAATTCATGGAAAATTAGGACAGGTGAAGGGATAGAACTAGGAAGGGTGACAGCTGGTAAAGGTAGAGGAGGTAGGGGGAAAGGATTGAGCCAGGAAAGTCTTCAGGCTAAGAAGTCCACAGATACCTTTGAAAGGAGGAAATTATGGAGGATTATGACCATTTCCCAGCTTACCCAGTGAGAAGCTCCAGAATAAAGGCTTGGAGGAGTCCAGAGTTGGGCAGAAATGGCCATGTATAAACACCCTGCCTTACTCGGTCACTGACTGGGGACTGCCTGGGAAGACCATGACCTGGGCTTGACTACTATGCCAGATGCTGGTGTGCTACCATTGAAGGTTGTCAGCTAACTGTACTCCCAGCAGCTGGACATCAGGTGTCTTCTCAGAGGAAGGTTCAAGGGGGTGGTGCACTTTTGTGGCTGCAGCAACATCCAAGTTAACGAAATAACTCTTGTATTTAAAACCCTCTTTGTATTCCCAAGGGCTCTCTGATGAAGCTCTGTCTACAGATTCTTTCTCTTCCAACAGCTGAGGTGCTATTTTTGCATGAGAGTTAATCCCTAGTTCCTTGGGTGTGGTTCAGTCCAATGCAGTACATGAAGGGGCTTTGCAGTTTCATCTACATAATCTCAAGGTCAGTATATGTCACTCACATTTATAAAATGTAATAGGCACATCTTAAATAATTATAAAATTAACACTTCTGTATTACTTAGCACCTAAGAAAGAAATGGGACAGTAATATTGAACATTAATATTGAAGCACCCCTCCTGGATTATATTCTTTCCTAGAATTGAACAGTTTTCTATCAATTATGCCTGTACTTTCATAGTTTTGTCACTCTATATTCTAATAATAGTTTTGATTACTTTTTATGCTAGATATAAAATGTGTGTACACACACACTCACATACACAAACATAACATTTTGATGAGTTCATTTTTTCTCTTAGCATTATACTTGAGCTTAATTTCGGTTGGTGCTTGTGGGCATAGATCACTTTCACTCCTTAACAATATTCCATTGTATGAAAATATTTCATTTTATCCATTCTATTGGAAGCTTTTCTTTTCAGGTACAAATAATGGTTCCATGAATGTGGTTGTAACTGTTTTCCCTGGTATATTTGCACAAACATTTCTTTAGGGTGGAATTTTTAGTTACAGAACCACATTTCTTAAAAAATTTTTTAGGTAATACATTTTCCAAGGTGGTAGTACTAATTCATATTCCTACTATAATTTCATGAGACTCCTTGTTGCTCTGTTCTCACCAGTTAGCAGACCTGTAAATTTTGCCAGGTAGTTTTGGTTTGTAATTTCCTATTGCTTTATAAAGGCTTTAAAGATCTGGTCAGGTGCTGTGGCATACATCTGTAATCCCAGCAGCTTGGGAGGCTGAGGCAGGAGGATCACAAGTTCAAAACCAGCCTCAGAACCTTAGCAAGGCTCTAAGCAACTTAGTGAGATCCTGTCTCTAAATAAAATATCAAAAGGGCCTGGGATATGGTTCATTGGTTGTAATGCCCCCTGGGTTCAATCCCCAATAATAAAAAAAAGTTCTACCTTCTCATTTAAGTCCTTAACACATCTTAATTTGATTTCTGTACATAAAGCTATATATCTATCCACTCTTTTGAACAATTATTTTTTATTCTCATGGGTAAAAATTTTCAAAGGGCATTATTTTTCTTATCTATCCTTCATCATCTGTTTTAAGGAGACTCAATGGATTTATCAAAGAATATAACATACCACTGCAGAGAAATGTCCATCTAAAGAATGAGGTGTGAATTTTTATTTGAAAATGAAAATAATAATATCACATAGGGTCTAAAAAATTAGCAAGAAATGTATTTTTTAAAAGGCTGACCAATGCTAGCTTGAGTGCTGTAAAATGAGCACTGTCACACATCAACTTTTAGTGGGGAATATAATCCTTCTGCAGACGTAATTTAGGGCAAACTGCCTTGAAGGCTTTAAGGGTATCCACATTCTTTTAATGAAATTTAATTTTATGAAATCTATCCTATGGAAACAAATTTGAAGCAGAAAAATCTGAATGCATCACAGCATGCATTACAGTGCTTTATACATGGAGTCATGTGCCACATGACTGTCAGTCAACAGTGAACTACATACATGATGGTGGTCCCATGAGATTATAAAGGAACTGAAGAATTCCTGTCTAGTGACACTGTAGCTATTACGATGTAGCACATTACTCATGTTTTTGGTGAAACTGGTGTAAAGAAATCATTACTCAGCAATAAAAAAGAATAAAATCATGGCATTTGCAGGGAGATGGAGTTATAGAAAATAATTCTAAGTGAAGTAAGCCAATCCCCAAAAGCCAAATGCTGAATGTTTTCTTTGATATAGAGAGGCTCCCTATCTCCCTATGATAAGGAGATAGGGCAGAGGGGTGGGAAGGGAAGGAGGGGGCATGGGGCTATTAATGACGGTGGAATGTGATGATCAGTATTATCCAAAGTACAGTTATGAAGACACAAATTGGTATGAATATACTATGTATACATACCAGATATATAAAAAATTTTTTATATATCTGGTTGTATACAACCAGATATATAAAAAATTATGCTCTATATGTGTAATAAGAATTGTAATGCATTCTGCTGTCATATATAAAAAAAATCTAATACATTGCCAGTCATATGAAAGTATAGCACAATATGTATAGTGATTTGAGCAGGACCTCTGTTGCTGTTGCTGCAACTAAGGATGACACCAAGAAGACACTGCTGCAGTTCTAGAAGGATTACACAACTATGACAACATCAAGAGTCAGCCTGGGCTACAGGTGATGTCACCAAATAGAACATGAATGACATCTGCATCTGGAAGAATATACTTAAGTATGTCCATCACTTCAAATAATTTGCTACGGAGGAAGAGGTTGCAAAACTCAACAAGTCTTGAGGTTGAGATGAGAAACACCTGTACCCTGCCTGTGGAGGAGGGTGCAACTGAGGAGCTCCTGGGGGTGGTTCCTGAGGAACTAATGAGTTGTTGAACTGGAACAGGGACCCTTCGCTAAAGAGGAGGCAACAGAAAAGGAAACTGCTAGGGAAGATAAAAAACTGGAAGTTCATAGTGAAGGGCATAGCAAAAGCTTTTGCAGACCTCAAAAATCTCCTTAAAAAGTGTGAAAACATGGACTTCAAGCCTGAAAGGTTTTCGTTAATAGGAATGTTCCCTGGTGCACTATCTACTTACAAGCAAATCTATGGTGGAAAAAGAAGCTAGCAAGCCCCCATGGACATGTTTCTGAAGAGTACCACCTCCTCAAGAGCCTGAGAACAAGGTGTTGAGGCCATAGGCGATGACAGCTGCATAGTGTTGGTGTCCCTAAAGACCTGCAGAGGGACAAGATGTGGAGGTGGAAGACAGTGATGTTGATGATACTGACCCTGTGCAGGCTTGGGCTAACTGTATTTTAGTTTTTAACAAAAAAAGTTTTAAAGGCCCCCCAAAAATTAAATAGGAAAAAAATCCTTATAGAATAAGGATAGAAATGTTTTTGTGCAACTGTGTTTATTTTCATGTAATGTTCTTACAGAAGAGCCAAAGATTTAAATAAAAAAGTTTATACAGCAAAAATGTTAATTTATTATTGAAGAAATAAAAATGTTTCTTATAAATGTAGCATACCCAAAGGGTACTGTTATGAAGTCTATATGTGTGTCCAGGAATGTCCTTGGCCTTCACATTCACTCACCAACTCACCCAGAGCAACTTTGAATCCTACAATCTCCATTCATGGTGAGTGTCTTATACAGCTGCATCATGTTCAATCCTTCATACTGTATCTTTATCATAGCTTTTCTATGTTTACAAATATGGATACTTACCATTGTTCTCTAATTGCCTCCCATTCACGACTATAATATGCTGCACAGGTTTGTAGCCTTGAGCAACAAGCTCTACCATATACCTAGGTGTTAGGAGGCTGGACCACCTAGGTTTATGTCTGTATACTCTATGGTGTTTGCACAACAAGGATGTTGCCCAGTGACTCATCCTTCAGTACATATACCTATAGTTAAGGAATGTATGACTGTACAATAGTAGCAAAAATGGATATACCTCAGAAATGGTTAAATTATGCACACACACAGTATCATGCTGTATGATGTTTCAGTTAGTGATGAACCACATACACAGCAGTGTTCCCATAGATTATATGATATAAATTATAGTTATGCTGCAGCTGTCTTAGTCTGTGTATACTCTGTGATATTCAGACAATGACAAACTTGCCTAACAACACATTTTTCAGAATATATCAAATATCACTAAGTGATAAATGATTATACAAAACAGAATATTATATAGTCATTAAGTTGTCTATTTACAACAATGTAGCACTTACATGTTTATATGTGAAAAGAAAAGCATAAAATAGTTTAAAACTGTTAGAAGAAAATGGTTAAAAAAAAAACAAAAAAAAAAAAACAAGAATGATCCCAGTGGCTTAGGAGGCTGAGACAGAAGGATCTCAAGTTCAATAACACCAAGGCACTAAGCAACTCAGTGATACCCTGTCTCTGAATAAAATACAAAATAGGGCTGGGGATGTGGCTCAGAGGTTGAGTGTTCCTTGAGTTCAATCCCCAGTACCCCCCTCAAAAAGAATGAACAACATTTATGAGATTTTAATACAGCTTACAATATTTTCCCTTTTTTTCAAATTTCCAATCTTTTCCAAAATTAATTTTCAGTGAGTATGTTACTTATACAACAGAAGCACAGAAAATATAAACATATAATTTCATTTTGATTAAGATTAATATTTTGGATGTGGTATCTATCAGCTATAAAAGGGTAGAACACACATATTATTTGTTGAAGTCATGCATCAATTCCTGAGAGCTGGATGATGGAGGGGATTGCTGCAGCCTATGTACAGTTCACTCCTAGTCGTGGTTTCAGATCAATTTGCAAAAAAAGTTATTATAGGATACTAGTTTCGCTGAACTAGAGAATTAAGCAACATGACTGAGCTTGGTTACAGTGCATGGCACACATAGCACTTAATAAGTATGTTTAAATGGATGGATATACCTAATATATCCTAATATAGAAGAGCCAGAATTCAAACTTTGGTCCATCTTGTAACAAAGGCCAAACTATCTCCATCACAGTGCCTTCTCTTATAGCTGCAGCTATGCAGAATTGTCTAAAATAGCTAATAAAGGCCATTGCCAATGTAAACTTGGCTAATAAATCCAGCAATCTCCAATTTCTGCCTTATATCAGAACTCTTTCAATTTCAAAATGTATGCTTGATTAAGGATCAGAAGATAGAAAACACAAAGAATCTCAAGTGTATTTTTAATTATTTACCATACAGAGGACAGAAAAATAAAAATCCACATGAAATCATTATATGTACATAGAACATTTTATAGTTAATAAACTCATCCATTTTTGCCATATTCTGCCAATTTTTTAAAAATATGACCTATGAAAACATCATCCAAAATGTGTTTCTTGAATTTTATGAATATTAGTTGTTATGTCACTTTTCCTTCTTTGCTCCACACTTACAAAAGGAATTTATTCGAAAATTCTAAAATAAATGAATTGTGCATACTTTCTTAGCTGTTTTATATTCTATACTGAATATTTTAAACTACAAAGATTGAAAAGCAATTTTAATGTTTTTTTCTATGTGTGATTGCTTGCCTTCTATAAGTGAACTAATCTATGGAATTAAATCATTTTGTTATCACAAGAACATAAGTATGTTTTATTATCACAAGATGATTAACTTGAATGCACATTAAAATACTGCAGAGCTGGCATATTTAATATTTATCAAGCAGAGAAAAAGAATGTTACTCTGCAATTGGCAACTGATAATTACCTCTTTTCAAAGCATTATTGTTGGATAGGTTTTATAGGGGGAAAGGAGTTATAAAACCTGACCTTCCTCATCCAAAAACAAAAGTAAATGAGTATGCATTATGAAAGATGGTGGCTAGAAATACTATGTCCAACAAAGCTATCAAGCCATCAAGGTGAAAAGAAAGGCCTTTGCTTGATTCAAGGTCTAGCATCTGAAAATCTCACTCGATAAATTTAACTGGATTTTCTTTTCTGATTATGTTTAACCACCAAATTTGATTGTGTGCCATAGAAATTTTCATTTTACCTTAAGATTAAAAAAAAACCACTGGATTCTAAAGACAGATTAATACCTGTTTAGCTCAGGATAAAAACTGATCAGTGGAAAGCACATTACAAAACAAGCTGTTTTTTTTAAAGCATTCGAACACTATTAAAGATCTTTTCTGAAGTCTAGTAAAATAAAAAATACCACAATGGACACAGAGTTTCCTCACAGACTGTACAATGGTTGTCAGCAGTATCAGGGTCTCAGGAAGTGTCATTTCAGAGCTGCATTCTTCTAAGTGGTTGAAGGAGTCTGAGCTGATACACCTGGTACTAGAAAAAACCTGAAATGATTCACCTAGTTGGATAAGAAAGGATTTCCATATCCTTGATTTATTAAATTCCATTGCTCTTTTGCATACATTTTTCCTTAAAACTCTTAAGATGAACATTTTTTGCAATATAAAATGATTTAATCATTTATACAACAAGCTTAATAAAGCTGACATTCAATGGAAAACAATGAAGTGATCTACCTTTAGTAATCAAAGACTTTAATAAATCATTTTTATTATCTTGTTTTTAAGTGTCTCTTTTAATGCTTGTGATTTTATTAAATCACCAGGCAAAACAATAAGGCAAACCATGTTTGTTTTCAACACACCTCTTGCACCACAGTGTAATTCTTAGTTAACCTTTAATACTCTGTACATACTATTCATAAATACTGTGGTGAAGTAAGGCCTTGCATCCTTGAGCAGGATGCTACATAGGGGAGGGTTAGCAGCATTGGAAGGGTCTTCAACATCCCAGATTTCAAGCATGCTGCAACCAGGCCTGAAAAAGACACAAATATATCTATATTAAAAATATATTCATGCATAGAGAAAATACATAAATTACAAAGTATTTCCTAAATTTCCAAACACTTTAACAAATTAAAGATCTTAAGTGTCATTTCAAAGAGCACAACCTCAAAATTTATAAATAATAAAATGAAATTAAGTATGTTGAATTTTCATGTCCTACTTAATGAAATAAAGGTTCAGTATACATTCAAAAATACATATTTATAAATTCACTTTCAAAATGAAACAAATATATTTTCCAAGCACCATCACCATCCAAATAACAGGCCTATTTGCAGTGAAATGAGATGAATTAAAGGAAAGCTAATCAAATTTCTGATTAATCCCAATTTGTTTGGCATAAATTTCCTGATTAGCATGAAAACATACAGTCCAAGGCAGGGAAAGGAGGTTCTTATGTCAAGTTTGTTTTCTTCAATGCTTTCCTATTTTAGGTGGTTCTGAGTAGACTAAATAAGAAAATATTTCTCACTAGAGTGGATTAAATAAGATAATCTTTCTCACCCTGCAAAGGAATCAAATTGATTTCTAATTTTTATGTTTCTAATTTTTGACACTTATATTGAGGTATAATTTATGTAAAATAAAATTTACTCATATCCTATCCTATATGGTAAAAGTTTAAGTATGGTCAAATGTGCATAGAATGTATCAACATCAACACAGTTATAGAAAGTGTCCATCACTTAATAGTTTTCCCCTATTGTCTGCAATCAATCCCTTTCCCCAAGCAAGGTCCCAGGGCTTCCCTGATCTCTTTTCTGCACTACAGAATTCAGAATCCTATCCAAATATATTAGGTAGGTAGGCTTCCCATTTCTGGTTTCTTTTCCTTAGAATGTTTTTGTATTCATACCTTAGATGTTGTAGCTCCTACAGCTAATATTGCAGATCAGTGATTTCTTAACTTTCATTACATGGAGTTACAACAATTTACCCATTTGCAAGCTAATAAACATTTGAGATACTTTGAGGTTTTATAATAATAAACAATGTTTTCCAATGACTTATGGAGGAGGCTTTGTATTGACATGTGTTATTACTTTAGGGCAACACCTAGTAGTAGGATGTTGTTTGATTAAATGTACATTTAACTTTTTAAGCAACTTCAAAATTGTTTTCCAAGGTCAATACATGATTTTCTATTTCCATCAATAATCTATAAGACTTAAGTTGTACTAAAAATTGTACTACAAATTCTCACAAACACTTGGTATTATCCATCTTTGTAAATTTAGTCATTCTAGTGTTGTTATGGGTCATTCAGGATATCTTCTTTGGTAAAGTGTTTGTTTAAATATTTTGCCAAATTTTATGTTGTTACTTACTAGTGATGTATGAGAGTTCTTTATATATTCCTGATAAAAGTCCTTGTAAGATATTTTAGCAGATGTATTAAGGCATACTTGATCAACCATTATTCAACATATTCCACATATTTAGAGTGTATAATCTAATAAAATTTAACATATGTATATACTTGTGAAACTATGGCCACAATAGAAACCATAAATATAAGACAAAATTTAAGATAGTAATAAATAAAAATTACATTACAATCTGACAATTTCTGATTAAAAATGGGATGTTTATATTTTATAAGAAAAACTTTGATTTATAAAACTCCTTATTGGAGCAGCTACATATGCTTATTTTCAAAATATTAGTTGATCTTTTCTAAAACATCCAATTATCCATGTGAACAAAGAGAAAAATGAACATGTGCTCCAACTGGCAAGGTCTTTTTCTCTGAGCATGAAATTTGTAATTATTCATATATTTTTATATCTGCTAAAAACTTATAACTAGATAAGATTCAAGTAAAATTAGAAAATAAAATTAATGAAAAGGGATTATATTAAAAGTGATTATTAACAATAGGATTTGGTTTTGCATGTATATCCTTAAAACTTGCTTTTCAAAACATTTATTTATAGTTAAATGAATTATTAGTTCAATTTAATGACTCATTGTTAGTAAAACTATAAAAGAAGACTAAAAGGTGGAAAAATCTTTCTTAATATTTGATATATTATTTTATCTTTGGAACATTTTATGTACATGTAATTAAATATACTCACCTCTCCCACAAGCTTACTCATCCCCTTTTGCACCTCTACTCTCTTGTCCCAATCAACATCCCTTCCTAGGCAACCATATACCAGTTTCTCTCGCTATAGATTTGTGTACATTTTCTGGAATTATTGCTTGCTTGCTTTTTTATGTCTGGTTTCTTTACTCAACATAATTGTTTTGAGATTTACCCATATTGTTCTTTGTATCAGCAGTTCATTCTAGTTTTTACTGAGGAGTAATACTGTATGGTCGAAATATTTCAATACTGTGTTTACTCATCCACCCGTTAATAGATATTTGGACTGCTCTTAGTTTTGGGCTATTATAAAAAAAAAACTGCTGTAAACATTTGTGTAAAATTATTGATGTGGATGTATGCTTTCTTCTATGCAAATACACACAGCAGGTGTATGTTTGAGTTGTTATGAACTGCCTGTTCTTGCAAAATGGTTATGCTAAATTACATTCACACAACCCACGTATGAGAGTTGTAGGTACTCCAGTGTTAGCAAAGTTGGCATGATCAGTTTTTTTTCAATCTTAGCCATTAAAGGAGTCATCAGACTCTGGAGTCTGTTTTGCTCTTCTGATTGCCCATTTGTCATTTTCATTCTAGGAGGCAATTAACTTGCCTACATCTGCTGTAATATATAGCAGCTAATATCTCTGTTCAGGAGTCTAAAGAAAGGCCTTAAGAATCCCTTAAACACCTTAAAGTTTTTTGATTCTTTTTTTAAGTTCAAAAGTTTTAAATTTTAATTAGTAACATATTTTTCTTATTATGTCATTTTGAGTTATGAGAAACTTTTCTCTTAAGTCTTATAAATCCAGTGTTGTTCAGCTATAGTACCAAAATGTTAATACTCCAATTTGTTGTAGATTCAAATCTACATTTCTTACATCTAATACAAATTGTCATAAAAATATAAAGAAGTATGAAAAAATTTAAGTTTAAGATAGATGTGTTTAACCTGATTTTAAACATATGATGTATACATGTACTAAAACATAACCCCAATAATATGTAAATTTTTTATGTTTTCATGTACCAATGAAAAAAATAAATGTTATAAAAGATGCTAAATGAAAATTAAGATACTAAGATGTTATAATAATTTTTTGAAATTAGATTATCCTTAAATGATTATTTCACTTTGCTAATTGAAATGATTTTAAGTAAAATGCCAAGGTAATAGTATAATGGAATTTATTTTAAATAAAGTCTTAAAAAATTAGGACTATTGTAATAAAATAAAACATTTGTTGCTTCAAAATATACCAAATCATAGTATAGTATTAATACTTACTTAGTTCTCACAACACACCATGCCTCTTCTAAAACATAATAATTCACATGTAACTCCAACAATTTATCTCTCACTTCTTTTGCAGATTTTCGACTATATGCTGAATAAACTATTTTTGTTCGGGCCCTTTAATTTTAAACAACAATTATAAACTGATTTTAAAATAAAGTATAATGGACTAAAGAAAATGTAATAGAAAATTGAAATTTCAATCCTCACAGGATGGGGTATTGGTATGTATGTAACAGAAATTATTTTTGAAATAGCTATTTCCACATTTCTACTTATATTTTGAATGCTCTAAAACAACCAGTTTGAATTTTGTATAATACTGCTTGTTTGTATGCAATCTAGTCTGGAGTTATACTGAATAGCAGGATAATTTCTCAGAATATAAAATTTGCTTCACATAATACACAATTAATTTGCTCACAGAATATTTTCAGACAGAATCTGAAAACAGATTTCACAAATAATATCTAAAGAAGCACAGAAAAATAGATGAGTTGAAGTTCAATGTAGCAAATAGAATATTTAGACACTGGGTATCAGAGAGGTAGAAGAAGCACATTACAGATTTTTCAGAACAGGGATATTCACCAAAATATGGTACAATGAATGATTTGACTTTAAATTTAAGTTCTTATGAAAAAATGAACAAATCACCCTTTACATGTTAAATGTTACTTAGGACTTCAAGCATATGGGATGTTCAATCACCACAACCAGGCATAAAACTTCAAATATTTTAAAAATTTTCCTTTAAGAATAGGCCAAAAATCCACTAAAAGAAAAAGATTACATTGACCATTAATTGAATAATCAAAATGATTTTTGGAAGCCAGTCATGTATAGAAAACAAACTTTCATGCCACAATGGAAATCAGATTTTTCATAAGCAGTTAAATACCCCAGATTTTCACAAAAGATGTAATAAGGCAAATTTCATTACTTTTTCTACCAATAAGATCTAGGAAGTTTCTTAAGTTAAGCAGAGGGACCTGTGTTAGAGTAGGGGTTGGCAAACTGGCTGTGGGTCAAAGCTGCTTCTAAGAGTTTTACCACAGCCTGTTCTCTTGCTCATACACACGTGCAATTTTTCAGTTTTCAGATGTTTATTAAACCTACTTTGAAGGAAACAGGTGCATATTGGATGATTTCTGGATAGTGATTATAATCGTTTTAATTTCCAACATGATATGAAGATGAAAGTGTGTGTTTGTGTGTGTGTGTGCAAACATTTCCCCTATTCCTAAGAACAAGTTAACAAGTAGGCAAATGATTCTGAGTGAAATATTCAGTCAATTGCTAACCTCAAGTCTGCATCTTCATAATGAGGGTGATTCACAATGGGATGAAGTGTAGACAGTTTGATGCTTGCCATTGTAGGCATAGCACCTGCAAAAACAGCATCTGAAAAATAAGATTACATTTCTTAATAAAATGTTTTAAGAAGACCAAAAATAAACTTATCCATAGTATCTGAATTTAAATTAAGCAAGATGAAGCATTTACTTGAATAAGAACCATTGATATCATTCATTTTATTCACTCAGTATTCACTGTCTACCATATGACATCTACCTTTGTTAAGTGTTATTTTGGTGTTGGGAATGGTGCTCAGTATTTTTATAAGAAGCCAATGATTTAATATGCATAAGAACTCTATGAAGTGAGTTCTCTGTTTTTCTTACTTTGTAGAAGAAGAAGCAGACAAACAGCAAAGTGAGTTGTCTAAGATTGTACAGCTAAAAGGTTCAAAGCTCACACCCTTAGGCACTCCACTATCTTGCTTCAGGATGACATTACGAGCCAGTACTACAGAGATGCACAGGACAAGGGACAATGTAAATCACATGAGTTATCATGAAATTAAAGCATTTAAAATTATTTAAAACGCTAGGGACTGAGAAAGTGTTTTAAGTGTCAAGGCTCAATAGTACATTTTTTCAAATGATTTTTGTATGTTGTGATATATAGTCATGTCTATGTGCCAGAGAACAGATACATGTCTTTCTTTAGATGATCTTTAAATATTCATAATTATGTTCTCTCAATTGCCATTTGAGTTTTCGCCATTTATACATTTCATCCTATCATTTTATAACTTGTGAGTACTATTTTTTAATGTAAAGGCATGTATAAATTCAATCATAAATAGGACTACATAAAAAACTATCTGGCTTCAGTGTCAGTTTTGTCTCCTGGTAAACCAAATGAACAAATGCTTCTAATTGTGAAGGTTGTTATCATTTTAATTAGCACAATACAAACAAGGTGTGCTATTCAGATCTACTAAAGCAACTATTTACTTTCAAATATAACCCAGCATTCTAAATGTAACTGTGAATGCAAATGCAAGACAAGCTATCTGCAATGTAGTAGGAACTATGGCCCAGTGCCACTGCCCAGCTTCAAGAGAGTATCATACTCTCAATGCAACTGGCCCGGAAAAAGATCATGACTCAAAGCTTAAGACAGTTTCTACTGAATGTGTATAGTGCTTCCTCGCTAGTGTAAACACAAAAAATTGTAAGTCAAACTACTGTAAGTCAGTCTGTGCACACACACACAGACACACACACAAAGTGCTAACCACCTAACTACACAGTATATATAAATGTCTGTATATGTGTAAAACAAAGTATGCATATAACTAAATAGCTACATACCAGGTCTGGTATTGTATTTGATCCATTGTATAATTTCTTCCTGAGGCAAATTATTAAATTCTCCTATTATGCTCCATTGATTGTGGAGGTTTGCACAACCTTGTATTGACATCACTGTCAGAATGCCAAAGATAACATTCTCAAAATGAACTTTGCAAAAAAGCCAGCCAAAGAGCTGAAATGAAAAAAAAAAAAACACACACACATTTATTTATAATTCTTATATGAAGAATGCTATTGAGTCAAAAAAAATTCTTATTGCTTAAACCAAGATTTACATTTGATATCAGTATATAAATACAGAATTATCATCAGCTATTGCTTAAAAACAATGAATACATTACTGGGCCTCTCAAAAGAATTAAAAAAGGCATACCTGATCCTTCTAGTAATGATTTGTAACCAGGGGTTAGGATTATCAAATCACACAATTTTGAAAAATCCTAACACTAGATCCATTAACATTTGGTTGCCTTGTGGGAACCAGGGAAACTTTATTAGCACTAATATGTATATTCCTCTCAGGAAAACAAACATTATGATATTTTCAAACTATATACTCATAATCAAAACTAAATAAGATGTTTCTATAGGTTCCAAAACTCCAGGTAATTTATCTGGAGTTAGATACACTAAGGGAATCCAGGATCAACAACTTTTTTTTAGGAATTCTCTGTTCCAAACAGGACTATACTTGAGCAATTATTTCGTATCTGTTCACTACTGAATGAATACTCGAGGGTGGTTTTGGTGGACAGGAAACTGGCACAAACAACTCTGAAAGACTATATTGTGGGTTGAATACTAAACAGGGGGAATGTGTACCTAATCACTCATCAGAGAAATATCAGTTACAATCAAGGAATAATATTTAAAGCCACTTGAAGATGCTTCTCTCACTCAATAGTAAATTGTTAACTAAAATTTTTAATGATTTAAGTTAACTAAATTAAAGCGCCTCATTTTATGTTTTGGATTACTCAGCAAAGCCATGGTAACTATACTAGTGTTGCTACAAAATGATAGTGTACTCGCACAAGATGGTGCCTTACCTGTCGGTTGCAGATCAAGGAAGCCATAATACACATGTGTGGTGTCAAAAACAGTTTCAGCCTCATAATTAAAACAGCAAGGGAAGTAAATGCCATCAACTGCAAAGTGTGAAAAACCAGCTATAAAACAAAACAAAGTCTTATTTTTTATATTTTATTATTAATAAGTATAAAGTATATTAAAACCATTATTATTCATTAGAACAAAGATCTTCTAACTATAATGTCTATTAATGTTTATTTATTCACTAAATGCTAGGCACTGTTCTGAGTGCTTCAGATATAACACTGAGCAATCTCTACCCTTGTGAGGCTAACATGTGAGCACAATTTAATATGAAGATACTGACAATAAATAGACATACAAAATAAATAAGTCCACTAGAATCCATAGAAAATAAATAAACCTCATATAGTCTATTAGTAAGTGATAAATGGGCAAGAAAGTGGAACAGGGAAAAGAACCACCCTTGCAGAACAACTCAAGTACTGCTAAGGGAGCCCCAGCAGCCAGGCTACGCTTTGTGAATTATCCTTGAACGAGAGTTTAATATGCAAGTCTACCAGAGAAAAAAATGACAACTTTACCTCACCACGTTCAAGGAGCTGTTTTCTGGAATAAAATAAAAAATATTATCTATTTACTGAATGCCCATTATACTATAATTACATAAAAATAGCTTCATTGATTTGTTCTTACATTTTTTGAAATTTTATTCTCTTAAAACTACTTGGGAGTTAACATTACTAAAATGTACAGTAATTTGAAAGGCATAATTTACAGTCATTGTACTGAAAGTATGTCAAAAAAGTCATTCTTCGGTTAAGATAAAAAATGTTTTGCTGATCCTTGAAGATTGTAATTCTGGAAGAATGAATACAAAGACTTTCTATTAAATATTCATATTATGTATAATAAATACTTTAGAAAACTACTATTGGAATTTTGAATTGTTTTCATTTTCACAATTAAAAACCTCATGAACATTCTTGTGCAGTAAGTTTTGTGAGCATCACTGAACATTTTCTTTGGATAAAGTTCTAGAAGAAAAATTATTGGGTAAAGCACATAAATATTTTTAGTTCTAGAAGGTGGTTCCAACTTATTGAGTACGTACAGGATACCTACTATGTTCTAACCACTGTATAGTGAAAAAGCTGAAACAGTATAGATAAATTCTTATCCTTATAAAGCTTACATGAGAGGCAAAAGCCTGCCTACTTTATTGTTCCACTGAAAGTATGGGTATTTTATAATACCCTGGATCCCTAATAGGGATTTAAAAGTAGAAAAGAGAAATAAGCCAGTGTTCAAAGGAAATTCAGGGGTATACAGATCTATAGTTTTTTTTTAAAGGGTGTTTGTGGGATGTATCTCAGGACAATTGTTACCAATTACTCTACCACCATTGTAGCTCCTTTCCTACATAGGCAGCCGAGAGAGAAAGGTTTTCCCATTTGTTCTGAAATTGTCCACTCACAACAGAATCCTGGAGTGAGCTATTGCATGCAGACAAAATGCCTGATAGGTAAGTATATATTATAATTGTCATGGACTGCCCCCCACAACAGTAAATACTAATACAAATAAATTTAGGAACTCATTTAAGATATGAATAAATAAGACACAAATAGCATGAAAGTGAAGCACCAGGATAAATGAGTAAAAACTCTGACCTCACAGAAAACAGAGCTAATGCAAGAAATAAAAGAGACTACTAAATGAAAATTCCAACTATGATCTTCAGAGAAGTTTGAGAGGATATCACATCCATGTAATCAGAAAGCTACCAAGAAAAGGAGCTTTCAGAAATTCTGAGAAAACATATGTGCATAATTCAAAACTTCAAAATAACATTGAAAATAGTGTACATAGCTGAAGTTGGTAATAGTGTACATAGCTGAAGTGTACATAGCTGAAGTTGGTAATGTTGAAAACTGAGCCATGTAATTCTGTGAAAAAAGAGAAAAAAATAGATGATATGATAAAAGCCATAACAGAAGTTCAAGAAAGAGAGACTGAGTCAAAAAATAAGGGAGCAACAATTCCCTCAGCTGAAGAAGTAAATACTCAGATCAAAATAAACCTCTCTCTCTTTTTCCCCATCTCCAACCTCTACAAATTTCCAGAAACACTTTATAGAAGATTTTTCATTTGCAATGCTCAATATTAGAAAATGAAAAAGAAATCTACAAAATGCTGAATAAAACCCTGATATATCTACTCAACAATCCATAATCAAAATGGAGGTCAAAAAAACTCTGTATATGAAACAAAAAAAGACCAGGACCAGCCAAATAAATCTTGAGAAAATGGCACAATATTGAGGCATCATAGTTCGTGACTTCAAAACATAGTACAAAACTACAGTAATTAAAACAGTATGGTAGGGGAAATCTAATGTGTTAAATTAGAGGATGAGTGTATTTTTCAGTTGTTCCATTTTGGGGATTCAAGCAATGGAAGCACTGCTTTCCAGTAAAGTGGGTGATAGCAGGAATTCACTGAAATCCTTTATCAGAACCAGAAATGCATGTATTTAGTTGCTTTGAATACAGGAAAAGAAAAAATATCCTTGAAGTTTTGCTTGTAGTGCTGATGGTGCCAATTCACTGTAGAGAGAAGAGGTCACAAAGGCAGAGAAAGAAAAACCATAAAAAAAATTGGCTTGGGAGAATGTGTGGAACACATAGACAGTCTGATTTAACTGATCCAGAGGTAGTGCAACAAGCTGGTGATCCATGTTTCTCTGCTGTTAAGTAGAGAATTAAGGCATATCTTGAAGTGGCCACATATCAGTTTTCTTCTGTGTGGCATTATAACAAGTGTCATCATACTGTTCCAGCAAGTGCCTGCCTTGAAGTTTTAGAGTGTGTCTGGTGGATGTGACTGAAGTGGTTTAAACTAACACTTGGATTAAACTGAGTCTGTCTCAAAGCTAATAGATATCAACAACACAGGATTCATTACAAAAGAGAACTACACAACAAAGGACACACTCACAATAGAGAAAGAGGAATGTTTCTCAACATGTGCAAGTCCACGACTTGTAAAGACAGGAGGAAACAGGCAAACAAGTCTTCCCCTGAAGTTTACAATTCCCCAACAAAGGAACACACAGACATTGAAGGGAATGAAATTTCAAAAAAGACTATAAAAATATATTAATTAAAATAATTAGTAGGTTAATAAAATACCTAAGTAAAGAATTAAGAGTAAATACAGGAAGTAAAAGACCAATTCAAAAAGAGAGAGATTCTGAAAAGAAATCAGTCACAACTTCTGGAAATGAAAGACAATAAATCAAATAAAATTTTCACTTGAAAGCGTCACCAACAGATTAGAATATGTTTAAAATATAATTTTCAGGCCTCAAAGACAGGGTCTGTGAAGTGGACCACTCAATAAATAGAAAATAAAAAATAAAAGAACAAGATCAGAATATAGGAACTCTGTGACAATAGTAAGAGACCAAATTTAAGAATCCTCAGGATAGAAGAGGGCATAGAGATACAGGCTAATGGCATTAAGAAACTTTTCAGTGAGATAACAACAGAAAATTGGCCAAACCTTAGGAATGAGATGGACATCCATATACAGGATGTTTACATGACACCAAATAAAAATATTTTTTAAAAAACTCGCCAAGACATATAATAATCAAAATGCATAATATAGATAATAAAGATAGAATAATAAAAGTCACAAGAGAAAAATGTCAGGTCACATTTAGAGATAAACTAATAAGCCTCGCTTTTGACTGCTCAACTCAAGCCTCTAAAATCCAGAATGACTTAATGAGAGAATGCATACTCTAAAAGAAAACAACTGTCATGCAAGGTTGTCATATCCAGTAAAACTAACATTCAAAATCAAAGAACAAATAAAAATTTTTCATAGTATGACTTAAGTATTCATGACCACTATATCAGCACTATAGAAAATGCTTACAGAAATACTACACAAAGAAAAACTGAAAAATAAATTCCAAAGCTCTCAAATGGATAAAATTCTCCAGAAGAGTAATTAAGTGAAATAAAATTAAGAACAAATTAAATTTATAAAATAAACCAAAATGGCTGGAAATAATAAACATCTCTGCATAATAACTGAATATAAGTGATCTCAACTCTCCAATTAAAAGTCAGACTGGCAGAATGGATTAAAAAACAAGATCCAACTATATGCACTTTGCAAGAAACTCATCTTGTAGGCAAAGACATCCACAGTTGAAATTAAAAGAATTAAAAAAGAAATTCCATACAAGTGGAGTCCAAAATTATGCAGATTTCAAGTAAAAAATTGTCAGAGAGACAAGGTAGGAGACTACACATTGTTAAAGAAAACAATTCAACAAGAAGATATGATAGGGCTGGGGTTGTGGCTCAGAGGTAGAACACTCACCTAGCATGCATGAGGCACTGGGTTCAATCCTCAGCACCACATTTAAAAAAAAAGATACTGTGTCCACCTACAACTAAAAAATAAATAATTTTTAAAAGAAGATATTGCAGTTAAGATTTATGCCCCAAATGTCAATACTTTTAGTTATATAAAGCATACACTTCTTGTCATTCCCTCCTAGAGAGACCCCAAAACGTGTGTGACTCCAATAAATAATATTGGTGATACCCGTTTCACCAATAGATAAGTCATCCAGATATAAAATCAATAGATATTTCCAGACTAAATAATACTATAAATGAAATGAACCTAAGAGATGTCTATAGAATAGTTCATCCAATAACAGCTGAATATTCTTTCTTCTCAGCATTTCATAGAATTTCTTCCAAAATAGAGCATATTTTAGGTCACCAAGTAGGTCTCAGAAAACAGAACAAAACTGATATTCTCTTGGCCATCTCATCAGATCATATAGAAATGAAATTAAAAATCAACAGTAATAAAAATTATAGAAACCCCACAAACTTATAGAATTAAACAATAGTCTTTTAAATGAAGAATGGATCAGAGAAGGAATAAGAGGGGAAATTAAAAAGTTCTTAGAATCAAACAAGAATAGAGATACAACATGCCAAAATCTTTGGGACAGTACAAAATCAGTTCTAAAAGGACAGTTTATAGCATTAGGTGCATACATTTTTTAAAAAGGAAAAATATCAAGTAAACAATCTAGTGGTACATCTCAAGGTCATAGAAAAGCTGGAGAAAATGAATTCCAACGCCAGTGGAAGACAGGAAATAATCAAGATCAGAGCTAAAATTAATGAAATAGAGAATGAAAAAATACAAAAGGTCAATGCAACAAAGAGTTGGTTCTTTGAAAAGATAAGTAAGGCTGATAAACTAATAGCCAAACTAAACAAGAGAGTGAGAATATGAAGTCAATAAATTAGAGATGAAAAAAGAGATGTCATCACAGACATTTCTAAAGTTGAGAGAACCATTAGGGATTATTTTGAAAACTTATAAATTGTAAAATCTAAAAGCTTTGATAAATTTTGAGACACAGATACCTTCCAAATTGAATCAAGAGAATACAAAAAATCTAAACAGACAAATATCATGCCATGAAATTGAAGCAGTAATAAAGAGCCTTCCAAAAAAGAAAAAAACCCCCGGACCCAATAGATTCTCAACTACTAGACATTTAAAGAACTAAGACCAATCCTCAAATTATTCCATGAAATTGAAAAGGAAGGAACATTCACAAACTCATTCTAAGAAGTGGCTATGAATCTGATATCAAAACCAGATAAAGCCCCATAAGGACAGAAAACAGACCAATATCCTTAATGAACATAGATGCAAAAATTCTTAATATTAGTGAACTGCATTCAAAAACACATTAAGAGCCGGGCATGGTAGTGCACACCTGTAACCTCAGTGGATCAGGAGCCTGCGACAGGAGGATTGAGAGTTCAAAGCCCACCTTAGCAACAGAGAGGTACTAAGCAACTCAGTGAGACCCTGTCTCTAAATAAAATACAAAATAAGGCTGGGGGTGTGGCTGAGTGGTTGAGTGCCCCTGAGTTCAATCCCCAGTACAAAAAAGAAAAAGAAAACACACATACACATTAAGAAGATTATATATCATGATCAAGTTGGATTTATTCCAGGGATTCAATGTTGGTTCAACATATTCATGATCAATAAATGTAATTCATCACATAAAGAGAATTAGTGAGAAGTATCACATGGTTATCTTGATGGATCTTTGACAAAATTCAGCACTGATTCATACTAAAAATGTTAGAGAAACTAAGTATAGAACAAACTTACCTCAACATTATAAATACTATATATGACAAACTTAAAGCTAACATTACACTAATGGAGAGAAACTGAGAGCATTTCCTCTAAAATTTGGAATAAGAAACTCTCACCACTCATATCCAATATAGTTCTTGAAACTCTAGCAGAACATCCAAGAGAAGAAAATTAAAGGGATGTTTGCTGACGACATGATTCTATACACAGAAGATTCCAAACACTCCACCAGAAACCTTCTAGAGCTGATAAACAATTTCAGCAAAGTAGCAGAATACAATATCAACATTCATAAATCAATCACTTTCAAATACTCCAAAAATGAATCTTCTGAGAAGGAAATCAGGAAAACTATCCTTGTTCGCATTAAGTTCAAACCAAAGCAAAACAAAACAAACTTGAGAATAAATCTAAGTAGGTGAAAGACCTCTACAATGAAAACGATAGAACACTGATGAAAAAACTGAAGACTTTAGAAGATGGAAAGACCTTCCATATTCTTTATAGGCAGAATTAATGTTGTCAGAATGGCCATATTACTAAAAGCATTATGCAGATTCAATGCAATCCCCATCAAAATACCAAAGACACAAAAGTCAGGCTGGAGGCACCACAATACCTGATCTCAAATTATACTACAGAGCAATAATAACAAAAACAGGATGGTATTGGCATCAAAATAGACATGAAGATCAATGCAACAGAATGGAAGACATGGCAACAAACCCACATAGTTATTGTCCTCTCATCATTGATAAAGGTGACAAAAATTATGTCAGAGAAAAGATAGCCTTTTCAGCAAATGGTGCTAAGAAAACTGGATATTCATATGTATAAGAAAAAAACTAGATCCATATCTCTCACCTGGCACAAAATCAAGTCTAAGTGAATCAAAGACCTAGGGATTAGACTAGAAACTTTGCAACTACTAAAAGAAAATTTAAGGTCAACATATTGGTGCAAGTGCTAATTTCCTTAATAAGACCATTAAATCTCATGAAATTAAACCAAGAATCAATAAGTGGGATGCTATCAAATTAAAAAGCTTCTTTACAGCAAAGGAAACAATTAGAAATGTGAAGAGAGATTATACAGAATGGGAGAAAATCTTTGCTAGCTACTCTCTGACAGATAATTAATGTCCAGAATATATAAATAACTCAAAAAACTTAACATCCAAATGCAAATCACCCAATTAATGAATGGGTAAATGAATTAAACAGACACTACTCAGAACAAGAAATACAAATGGTGGGGCTGGGGTTGTGGCAAAGTACCCAATTAATGAATGAGTAAATGAATTAAACAGACACTACTCAGACAAGAAATACAAATGGTGGGGCTGGGGTTGTGGCAAAGTGGTAGAATGCTTGCCTGGCACGTATGAGGCACTGGATTTGATCTTCAGCACCACATAAAAATAAATAAATAAAATAAAGATATTATGTCTACAACAAAAAAAATATTTTTTAAGAAATACAAATTGTGAACAAATATATGAAAAATGTTCAATATAATTAGCAATTAGGGATATGAAAATCAAAATTACACTGAGATTTCATCTCACACCAGGTAGAATATCAGCCATCAAAAATACAAACAATAATACTGGAGAGGATGTGGAGAAAAAGAAACACTTAACCCTGTTGGTGGGATTGTACATTAGTACAACCACTGTGGAAATCAGTATGGAGGTTCCTCAAAAGGCGAGGCATGGAACCACCATATGACCCAGCTATACCACTCCTTGGTATTTATCCTACAGAATTAAAGTCATCATATTGTAGCAATATATGCATTTCCATGTTTATAGCAACACAGTTCACAATAGCTAAGCTATGGAAACAACCTAGGTATCTATCAACAGATGAATGGATAAAGAAAATGTGGTATATATACACAATGGAATTTTATTCAGCCATAAAGAAGAATGAAATTACATCATTTGGTAAAAAAAGGATGGAACTTGAGAATATTATGTTCAGAGAAATAAGCCAAACTCAGAAAGTCAAGGATTGTATGTTCTCTCTAATATGTGGAAGCTAGAAAGGGAGAAGTAAAAAAATGGTTGGTGGGGGCACAGAGGAAATCTCATGAAAATCAAAGGGAGATGAGTAGAGGAAAGGGACCAGGGGAAGAAGTGAGGGAAGAGAGAGAAGAAATACTCAGGAAAGACACAACAAATAATATTGTCCTATTTTGTGCACGTATGAATATGTAACAACAAATCATACCATTATATACAACTATAACACACCAATAAAATAATGGGAAAAAATAAAATGCTTATGCACAGCAAAAGAAATAAAAGCATAAAGAGAGAGCCTAGGACATCATTACCCTAGATACATGTATGACGCTACTTCATGTACAACCACTGAAATGAAAAGTTGTGCTGCAATTGTGTACAGTGAATCAAACTGCATTCTGCTGTCATATATACCTAATTAAAATAAATAAATTAATTTTAAAAAGAGAAAGTCTAACAAATGGGAGAAAAGCTTTGCCATCTACTCCTCCAACAGAGGATTAATATCCAGAATATATGAAGAACTCAAAAAACTTAACATTAAAAAATAATCATGTAATCAATAAATGGGCAAAATACCTAAATAGACATTTCTTAAAAAAAGAAATACAAATGGTCAACAAATATATGGAAAAATGTTTGATATTCATAGCAAGCAGGAAAATATAAATCAAAACTACACTAATATTTCATCTCATCCCATTTAGAATGTCAATAATCAAGAATACAAATAATAATTGCTGGTGAGGAAGTGGGGGGAAAAGGTATACCGATACATATTTGTGGGACTGCAAATTGGTACTACTTCGGAAAGCACTAAGAAGACGCCTTAAAAGCCTAGAAATGGAACCGCTACACAACCTAGCTATTCCACTCCTCAGCACTTATCCAAAAGAACTAAAATCAAAATACTATAGTAATAAATTCATAACACTATTTATATCAGCACAATTCACAATAAACAAGTTATGAAACCAGGAGAGGTGCCCATCAATGAACAAATGGATAAAGAAAATGTGGTGTATATATACACAATGTAGTTCTATTCAGTCCTAAAGAAGAATGAAATCATGGCATTTTCTGATAAATGGATGGACCTGAAGAACATCATTCTAAGTGAAATAAATCAGATACAGCACTAAAAACATGTAACAAAAGCAAACAGAGACAAGTGGGACTATATCAAATTTATAAAACCCCTGTGCAGGAAGGAAACAGAATAAAAAAATTTGCTAAACATTTATCTGATAAAGGATTACTCTCCAAAATATATAAGGAATTCCTATAACTCAATAGCAACAAAATAAGAATAAGAGGAGGAATAGGAGGAGGAAGAAGAAAAAAAAAAAACAATTCAATTACAATACAGGCTATGGACTAAGAACTCGAATAGATATTTCTCCAAAGGTGACAAGGAATGACCAAATGATGCAAATTGAAATCATAATGATTTATCCCTTACATATGTCAAGATAGCTGTGATAAAAGAAATAACAGCAACAAGTGTTGGCAAGGATATGCAGAAAAAGAATCCTTGCATATTACCATAGGAAGTCAAACGTTATTTAGCTCCTATGGTTAAACAGTACAGAAGTTTATTAAAAAAAATTAAAAATAGGACTGCCATAAAATCCAGTATTCACACGTGTGGATATTTATCCAAAAGATTTGAAATTGAGATCTCGAAGCAACATTAATACTCCTAAGTGTAGTGCAGCATTATTCACAATAGTCAAGATGTGCAAACAACTTCATATCCTTGGACATATAAATAGATAAATAAAATAAAATATTACAATGGAATATTATCCATACTTTAAAAAATAAAATTTTGCAATATGTGACAGTATGAACGAACCCTGGGGTCATTACGCTAAATGAAACAAGCCAGTTTCATAAAGTTTCAATATTTCAATATACTTATATGAAGTATCTAAAGTAGTCAAATTCACAGAATATGGCTTTTGGCCATTTCCATGTTATCTCTGCAGAAATGTGTATCTGAATTCTTAAGCTATTTTGTAATCAAGTGGAATAAGAAGGAGATGTGTTCCTGTTTTTAACCTATTAGAAAAATAATGACAAGCTGTGATATCATTGGTGTTCATGGAGATGCAGGGAAATGAGCATGTTCATCATTATAATTTCTCAGTATATATTAAATTATAAAATGCTTATAGTTATGATCCAGCAGTCTTATTTTAAATTCAGTAAGGTACAGAAATAGCAAAAGTGTGAAAAGGCAAATATATAAGAATGTTTATTACTCATAACATTGTACATTATGACAAAAAATAAATAAAATTTAAATATTCATAGATACAGCAATGACAAAACACATGGTGGTCACCCATGATGGTAAACAATAAATGCAAAAAGTACTATGAAATGTAAGAAATATTTAGGCAGAAGCCCATGACACACTGTTAAATAAAAGTAACAAGCTGCAAAATAATAAGAATATTATGATTCTAATTTTTAAAATTTATATTTCCACATATGTTTTCTAGAATGATAAATATGAAGCTATTTACAATATCTGTGAAGTAGATCTAAGAGAGAGAATATTTTCTCTTTTTTTGATATACTGTTTTTCCTATATGCTATATAATATGCTATAAGCATGTATTACATTTGTGATTTAAAGGACTGCTCTGCCTGTATGCACAAAGGCTGTCATTTCTGGTATATAACCAATAAAAAGAGACTTGCTTTTTCTGAGTTAGGCATCTTCCACTCATTGACTCATGAGCCTGTCTTCTTCCACATTCTACACTCTCAAACACCTGAAGACAGTAGTCATGTACCTTCAATCTTTTATCCAATTAAACATCCCAACTTCCCTCTTGAATTCCTTATATGAGTAGTTATCAGTTTCAATACACTGTTTTTGAATGTCAAGAAACATTTCCACAGCCTCCATCTGTCTAGAACGGTTGAGTGGGTCTATTATCACCTTTATTTTGAAATGATTTCAACAAATGCCTCAAAGGTCTTAATTAGGTCTTCTGGCAACCACACAAAACTGCTAATTAAAAACTCAGCATGGGGCAAGAGATTCATAGAAACGCTCTGTGATATCGTCACAATTTTTTAATGAATCTAAAACTTCTGAAAAATAAAAGTCACTAAATAAAATAATACAACTACAGATACAAAATGTAAGTCAAGATAACATTTCCCTCAGAAGGTTCAAAATGCACTTTCTGTATCCTGAAGCAATTTATCTATGTGTGACATCTGAGACATGTTATTTTTTGTTGGCATCTGGTTAGGCCTTATATTCTAGTAATTTCACTAAAATCACTAAAAATATGACACAACAAACAGTTTTAATAATAAGTTTATAAAAACATTTCATTAATATTCAGAAAAACAACTGTACTTTCTTTAAAAGTTAAAAAGAAATAAGCCTGACCAAATTAAATTTTGAATTTAATTCAGGTTTATTACTTTAAATTCTAGTGACATATTAAATTTTAATCAATTTAAACTTTGAACTATTTCACAAGTATAAATATCTCCAAAACAAATTTGAATTCATAAAAGAAATCCATAAGAACAGTCTTGTTTTTTAAAAAAATAAACATCTAAATTTGGTTCCTATCTCTCTCCTTTCTTTTACATATATATGTTTTTAGATGTTAATGGACCTTTATTTTATTCATTTATTTATATGTGGTGCTGAGAATCAAATCCAGTGCCTTAGCCTTATACACTCTAGGCAAGCGCTCTACCACTGAGCTACAACCCCAGCCATAGTTCCTATATCTCTTAACCATAATGTTTAATGTACATTCATCTGAAAAATTAATATTTCAGTAATATATTTCATATTTAACCTGATATGTTTTAAAAACATTTACCTTAGATAAGTGTTTGTAGATAAGACACATAAAATATCACGATAAGTCTGTGAATAGAATCAAATCAATGAGATTATTCTAAGGAACATTGTAACATTTCAAGTGCTCTGATTAATTAATATAAACATCCTAAACTAGAAAGAAGTGTTTTTGAACATTAAAGTAAGTGCTCAGGAATAGTTTAGTCCCAGCTCTGCCCTAGGCAAATAACTTTTTAAAATTATAACTTCTGATTTTATTAGAAAAAAAAATGTTTTAGAATAAATCTTAAGTTCCACTTCAGCTCCAAAATTCTAACTTTTATAATGTGGATAACTAGTTTCTAATATTGTAAGTTTACATTTTTATTGTGCCAGGGAGTAGAGTAGGAGTGTATTGTTATCTACAAAGGAGTCAGCTTCTTCCATGTATTTTCGAGACTATTTTATCTTGGCCTCCCTAGCAAATTAGGAATCAATCAAATAATCACTTTCTCTACATATCTATATTCCTATTTTTCTTTCCCACCAACTTTATAGTCTATGTGAAACAGAGGAATGAGAAATGTGGATGTGGAAATTCCTTACAGAAGGTGTGCAATTTGACTTTCAACAGGACCATAAATAGTATTGTGGTAGAGAAATCATGTTATTGCTTTAAAATCTAAAATAAATACATGACTTGTAGCAAGACAATTGGTAAATAAACATGGTTCAAAATTGCTAAATAGATACATAACCCTAGAAATTTACTGTCATTAAATAGGCTCTTAAATAAACCACTCCCAGACCAAAAACATCTGCCAGAGGTATTTTAAAGATTTCTTTATTATGATATTATTTTCCTCTGCCGTGAAGACAGTGAACATGTAGAAAGAGATTTTTAAATGACTATACAAATTTTCCCTGTGTGTCTCAAGATTTCTTTGAATGTGCTTTATATTTGGAAGACACTAAAGCTGCACTTTACTTTGATTTCATAGCACATGTTACAATTAATAATTCTTTAACTTTTAATATGATTATTTGTTTAATTTTTGCCACTTTTCACTCCGCAGGACTATTCAAGACAGAAGTGGGTGTGTTTTATTTGTCCAACATACCTACAATGTTAATGTAGGTCTTCATATATAGTAAGAGATTGATAAAATCTTTTGAAGGAATAAAATTTCTTTAATAATGTGTATTTCTACAACAAAAGTATAATACTATATAAAGTAAGACCTGAATAAAAATTATTAGAAAGAGAAAACATAATTCTAAAAATAGGAAGAAATTCTGAGAAATTAGCATTAATCTATAATAATCTTTATCTTGAACCCAAAAACAAGTAATAAAATTTTTTAAAATACCTTTTTAAAGATAAAATAAGTAATCACCAAAACAACTGGAAGCAATAATGTCTTTGTGTATCTCAGTGGAGTCTGAAATATAGCAAATTATTCAAAAATAGTTATTTATTCAATTTTACATTGTTAGTAAAAATCTATGTCAAACTGAATGCAATAAGGATATTTCTTAAAGGTAAAATATCATTGTAATTAGCATAATATATATATTTATCAGCGGTCACATTCCAATATAAAAATAGTTAATACTAAGTGTTCAAAAAATTAATTAAAAACTCTTAAACCTAAGTTAGTTCTATAATATTGTCTTTTCTTTTGATTTTTTTCCTTATTTAATAATATTAAGTATTAACATGTGAGTCTACTGATGCCTAGGCCACATGTTGTCATTTCCTATACTGCAAAGTTCTGTTACTTTCATTAGTGAAACTGGAGCTAACAAGGAGGAAAACTAGCCAAAGTAATTACTAATAATATGAATGAAAGCAGAAACAGCACATCAGGTAGATATTCTCATGACCTGTTCTTGTGATATGGAGTGATTTGCTGTGTAACTAAATTATATATTTCTTGAAAGCAAGAGCAAGATCATTTTCCTCTGTATTCCCACAGCAAACTTCCTCACATATACTTAGTGGTCAATAACCATTTTTCAATGAATATATGACTGGTTGGATGGAAAAGAAAATAATGTAAAATTTCATTATAACATTGACCACTAATTAGTAGACAAGGACTGATCCAGTGACAATTTCTTAATTGTCTTTGAAGAAAAAAATTAAGCCTCAGAGAGAGGAAAGAACAATAAATTGGGAGTTCTAGGATGCAATTAGAACTCACAAGCTTTTCTTTCTGCATCTGCAAAAGAAAGAATTATGTTACACAGTTACTAAGATCCTTTCCTGCTCTGATTTTTCATGATTCTATGAGAAAGCAAATATTTAAAGCTTAACAATTTGAGCTTTTTTAAAGGATAATACCATGAACTTTATATAACTTGAGCACTTTTAAAAGATAATACTTGAATTTCTAAAACTTATAATAAATTTTATACATTTATTAACTTATTAATAATATACCTTTTTGACAATAACATGTTAAAAAGTTTCATAATATTTGCAGTATTTTTAACTTAAGATAGGGACTATTAGTTATTGATTTTACAGGTCATATGGTTAACAAAGTTATAGTTAAAATGATATAGTAAGTAAGTTGGGCATTTTTTGTGTAAAAATTTGGAATTTCGGATTAAAGGAAAAACTAAAGAGTAAAAAATAAAGAAATGTTCATACCGCTTTTTCCATAAAGTCAAATTCAGGAGCACAGGTATATACTAAGGTGTCGAAATCTGTATACCCTAAGATTCTGGCTGCTATAAGGTCACTCAGGCGAATCTGGAAAAAAAATAAAGTAAAATGAATTAAAATTACACAAATAATTATAGTCAGTAATAATTAATTTGATGTAAGAGTCATGAAGTCTACAGAGCAGATAAATCCAAGATACACAGATGTATCTAAAATGCAGTAAATCAAATGTATTATATGCTGACTTATCAAGATAAACTGAAAATAAAGAGAAATATCAAGTGAAAAAAAATGAGAAAGAGGTCAGATAAAAATAAGCAGAGAACATGATAAAGCTAAAATCAGCCCTTGTTGGGAAGAAACGACTATGCAGTTCAAAATCATGAGATTTTATAATCAGATAATTTATTATTTAAAAGGTTAATTTCACCCCAAAGATTTCATTTCACCTTTCACCACACACTATAAATCATAAACAAACTTTCTGTGCACTGTAACTTTCACAAAGCCTCAGATGCTGATTATGTTTGGTATTTCTTCACATTTTTTTAAACATACAGTTGAGTCATTAAATATGAAAGCTATTCCTCATAAGAATCAGAACAATTATATATCTAGATTTAGTTACTTGCTCTTAAGGCATTAAAATTATATGCCACACACAATCCCACTGTGGAGCTCCTATTATCCACTAATGATTTACTGTCTACAGTTGGTGAGACAATTATTTTTGCACTGAATTCTTAGAAGACCAGAAAAAGAAAAATATTTGGCACTAAAACCCTAATTCAAATTATTTGATAGGGACAGAAATTGTTTATACCAAGTTGATAATTATGAGTGTTTCATGTTCATTCACTGTTCCTCCTATCTACCAGTACCAAAACAAATTTAGAATTGCTCTTTCTTTTTCCAATTCTGAGTTTATCCTGGTGGCTAAAAAGAAGTTAATCAAACCACTAGAATTTCAAGTTTTTCAAGTCCTCATTGAAGACTACTAAGGGAGGATACCTGTGTTTCTTGTAAAGAGTTGGGTGACAAAAAGAAACAAAAATCAGAGACCATTCTCAATTGACAAATAAATAACTTAGAAGGCCTAAATAAACTTTATCATAAAATAATCTATTAAAAAAGCTAATAACAATAAAAAGGAAGGGTACAAGGGAGTATGTCAGATATATCAGCCAATAACACAACAAATAAAACTAATAAATCACCATTCAAAGTCAGCAATAAATAGTAAATGAATGTTTACACTTAGAAATTTTATTTAACATCAAAATGTATGCATGTTTTATTGGATAGAAACAGTAGTTGGCTTTTTAGAGAGGAAGTATCATAATCACTTGCTCCAGTTAGCATAATTTCAATATTAGAGAGGATATTAGTATTGGAAAGTACTAAGTAAGGTGAATTTCATACATTAAGGTATGATATGATCATGTATGATTATTTCTTCACAGAAAGTGCTATAAATCAAATGTAACTTTATGCATTGTTTTCTATTCCATAAACTAACTAGTTAAGTAGGGACTTAGGCCTAGAAAAGGGCCATCGCTTAAGATATTAGCTTTGAAAAACACATAAACAGCACACAAGAGATAAGACTCCACATATATTTTTAAAAAGCTTATTCCTTTTTATTTTTATTTTTTAGTTGTAGATGGACACAATACCTTTATATCATTTATTCTTACGTGATGCTGAGGATAGAACCCAGTGCCTCATACATGCTAGGAAAGTGCTCTACCACTGAGCTACATACAATCCCAGGCCCTCCACATATATTTTTTAAAAGTTGAAAGACTGAGAACTTTTAGCATTCTCTCTTTATATAACCATTAAAGATTAAAAATATCAAATCATATCTTAATTTAGTCCTTAATTATCCATAAATAAAACCACATTGAGATATTTAGTTCTGTATTTTGAAGCCAAGCAATGTTAAAAATCTATAAACACGAAAAAACATTTAAATAACTATATGTATTTTACCTAAAATATTATAAATAACTATACAAATTATTAGTAATTTTTTCTTTCCTAGAAGACTGAGTTAGCATTCACTGATACACTTTTTTCCTAGCTCTTGCAAAGACCATTGATCTGCAGGACTTTATTAATAAATCTGCAAATAAATAGTCTGGGAACCTTAAAGAAATGGGATTCTCTGTAAAATGAAGAGAAAAGAATAGATTTTTTTAAGGTTTTAATGCAGCTACATGCTTTTAGAAACTTAATGCTTTAATTAGAAAGTACTTACATGGTCTGAAACACCTAAGATTTTAGAGGTCAGAAATTTCAAAACGACAGTTCCAAACCACCAAATACCACCTTGAATTAGCTAGGAAATAAACAGAAGCCCAAGATTAAAAATATCATATTACTCATTAAAATGTTCAATCATACCTATATGTGACATAGAATGATTTAATCATGTGAGGAACATTAGTAAAATACATATATTGTGAGCTATAAAAAAAGATGCCCCTTTAGAAAATTTTAACAGCAAAGAATTGAAATTGATGACATTGCTGCAAAATACACAACAATAATAGAGCACTATATATCCTAAATGTAAAGGAAACTATAAAAAGGTATTTCTTTCAAATTTTGTTAAGAAAAGACAGTGGTTATGTATTTATTTCCAAATATTATTACTCAGCTGAAATGCATTTTTCAAAACACTAAGCTCTTTTCTCACTCTAGAAATACATAAGTCTCTCTTCAAGAAAAAAAAAGTCTAAAATTTGAAATTTGAACACTGAAGTTTTCATTTTCAGAAGAGAACTGTGTACTAAAACAGACAAGGAGGCTCCTGGATTTTATTATTACAGTTGTTTAAGTTTTTGTCCAGCATTGATTGAAAATAGACTCAGGGTAGTGAGAGGAATTATAACAGCCTAAATCCAAATCTCTCCACATACCAGCCAACAAGTAGAATAACACAATGGCAAATGCAGGAAACAACAGTATGAACTTCAAACTACCCATAAATGGAAAAGTAAACAACAAATACAGCAGAGTTGTACCTCATATTCCTGACCTAAGCCTTTGCAGAGAATGAGGGAGGACCCTCAAAGTACAGAGAAAAGAAAAGAGGGAAGTGAGGGGGCAGAACTGAACTCAAGTACCCTGGGAAAGAGAAAAGCCCTTGAAGACTGAGGCCAGGTACTGAGTGGGGTAAATGGTTTAGGTCTCAGAAAAGCATTCCTTTGGGATAGAAAGGAGGATAAACAGGGAGAAAATCCCTTTGGAAAAATATGGTGAAGGAAATAGAAGTAGGAAGGGAAAATTTAATATTCAGCAGAACAATCAACCAAAAATAAAAAGATAATCAGCCATGATTGCCATCATGAGGGGGAGAGGGAGAGGGACAAAGCCGGGGGGGGGGGGGGGGGGGGGCAAGGAGATAAGAGAGGAGAGAGAAGAAGAAACAGAGAAAAGGGGAAGAAAAAAGTTATATTTACTGAAAAAATTTTCTATATTGATAGAAGTAGTTGTACTTGAACTAGAAAACACCAATCCTGTCTATAAAATAATTAGATAAAAGATGCCTATATGTCTGTAAAAAAATTTCTATAAAAAAGATAAGAAAAAATTTGAGTCAAATATTTTAGCTGATGAAATCCATACCACCAAACAACACTAAGCTTACAATGCAGAAACAAAACAAAACACTATGCAGAAATAAGACCTGAATTAAATATCTTAAGACAATCAGGTAAGTATTCCAAAGGTATAAATATTTAAAAATCAGCTTAAATAATAAATTTAAAAACTAAAAAATAGAAATGAGAAAAAACAAAATTTATTAAACACAGAAGAGGAATGGAAGAAAAGGAGAATACCAGAAAATCAAGACTATTATTTTTAAAAATGACTAAAAGATTCAAACAAAAAAATAATAAGAACATTTTTAGGCTATAAAACAACCACAAAGAATGAAAATGAGATCAGAAAAGAGTTAAAAAGATCAGAGAAAGCTGTTGAACTGGAAAACTGGAAAAACAATGAATCACACAGAGCTGGTATTTTAAATTATAATCCAAGAAAATTTTCCACAAATAAGACAACCTGAATGTACATTTGAATGTAATGGGCACTAGGAAAACTGAACCTGTATGTAAACTAACTCAAGACATATTCTAATAAAACTATTTTTAAAAAATTCCTCTGAACCTCCTGGCAAGTGATTTTGGCTAGCATCAAACTGAATAAAAGAAACATACAGCCAGGCACAGTTGTGAAAGACTGTAATCCCAGCTGAGGAAGGAGGATCCCATGTTCAAGGTCAGCCTCAGCAAATAAGCAAGACCCGTCTCAAAAAATAAAAAGGTCTGGTATTAATGAGAATACCTACCACTCAGGTCTTGAGTTCTAAATACCTTTCTCCACTAAAAGGAACCAGGATTGATTCTAGGGATGGGGCAAGAAAAATACAAGATGAGCCTGGTGCATCTTGTTGAGTCAGAATGTATGCAAGCATCCAAAGACTTGTGGAGGCAGGTCAAAGGGATAAAAGATCCAGCTTGAAACCATCTATAATGGCACAATGGTATTTGTACATAATGTGAATTTTCCCTATATAAATAACAAATTATTCCAGCATCATTCATTGAAAAGTGACCAGCAAGTCAATCTTATTGAAATTCCTTGGAATCTAAACATTACCTGGGAAGAAGTGAGATTATAAGGAGTTTGTCTATGCATAAACATGGTTTATTTTTCTATTTAGTGGGATATTCTTTATGTCTTAAAAATTTAAACATAAGTTTCACCATGTAAATATTGTCATATTTTGTTAGCTTTAATCAAACACTATATATTTTTTCTTTCTGATATGTAAAGCATATTTTCAAAGCTATGTTTTCTGTTTGTTGCCAACTTTTCTATACTCAGACTTTTGTTTCTTTGATATTCTTGAGTTTATAGCTTAGTTAATTCTTATTGTTCCAAGTCTATTGCTGAAAATGCAGTCGAAATGTAATTTAAGTAAAAAAAAAATTTCCTTTAAGTATTGCTTGGCAGAATTCCTTAAATGACTAAGGGCATTGTTTTACTTGTTATTTTTCAATAGTTTGTGATTAAATTTTTGATTTTCTTTTGAGTTATCAAATTGCCTAATTTTTCTGAAGTGAAAAATATCATATATTAGAAGTCTCATGTCATCCAACAACTTAGTGATCAAATCTTTCTACTTTTTCACTAAAAGGGATAAAAAAAATGCCTCCAGAAAGCACAAACAGGCTTTCCATTTCCTGCTTTTGAATTCTGTGGAAAAATCTATTACCTCATCTTAATATAACTTTTCTAGTTTCACTTTTTCAATATATAATAGGTAAACATATAACTCTTCAATATTGAAGGTTTTTTAAAAATAGGAGCACATTGAAGACCCAGAGAAAAAGAATAAATGACATCTGAAGATGATTTTCTACCTTTGAAAGTAGCTATTGAGATTAAAGAAACTGTGTTTAAAAAAAAAACCTGAAACTTACCCAAAAGTTGAGTTCAGAAACTCCCAATTTTTGAATTTGATTTTTCTTTAAAATTATTGCCTAAAATACACATAACAGAAAATGAAAATAAAATTAACAATTATATTTTATATGAAAGGAACCTTTCAAAAACTACAAAGCCAGACTTTTCCATCTCAACTATTTTTTTTATTGGTTGTTCAAAACATTATAAAGCTATTGACATATCATATTTCATACATTAGATTCAAGTTGGTTATGAACTCCCAATTTTACCCCAAATACAGATTGCAGAATCACATCGGTTACACATCCACATTTTTACATAATGCCCTATTAGTAACTGTTGTATTCTGCTACCTTTCCTATCCTCTACTATCCCCCCTCCCTCCCCTCCCATCTTCTCTCTCTACCCCATCCACTGTAATTCATTTCTCTCCTTGTTTATTTTCCTATTCCCCTCACAACCTCTTATATGTAATTTTGTATAACAATGAGGGACTCCCTCCATTACCATGCAATTTCCCTTTTCTCTCCCTTTCCATCCCACCTCATGTATCTGTTTAATGTTAATCTTTTCTTCCTGCTCCATCTCAACTATTACCAGCCATTTTCCTAATTAATTGTTGACTTTTCAAATTTTGGACATGACATAGCTAAGTGCTTTGTGTGCTAAAATTTGCCTCTTAAGTTGATTTCTCAAATAGTTATGATGGACTTTTTCTGTAAGGTTTAAATACCTGAAAAGGTAGCTGATGTATGGACACCACCACTTTGTAATGCTAAAAAAGTATGAGACAATGTTGAAAACAACAAGAATACATTTTGTGGGGAAGGAGAAAGTGAAAAGATTGATTACCAAGAGAAAAAAAGGTGTAGGAAGCAGAAACGTTAAAATCTATAAACAGTCTCATAATCATCTGCACACAGCGAAGTGCTATATAAAGTGCAATACTGTGGATGGTATCATATTTGATCAGTGTGTAAATGGAAAGTAGCAGAGACTATTCCAGATTCTGGCTTATGTATATCAAAAGTGTGCCTAAAAGAATTACAACTGACCATGGAACCATCATTCCAAACATATCCACATAAATATCATTCTGTGAGAGTTAAGTTAGGTGAGGAGACGATATACTTATCCTAATTATGTTGTCATTGCTCAAGGAAATAAAATCAGTCTCTCTCCAAATTTTTACCTCACTTATTTTGTTTTACTCATAAATAAATTGTGTTAGTTAACACAAAAAAAACCCTATATGCATACATACATGAGAAAACATGGAGAAAAGGAAACAGAAGTGGAGATATTTGCTATATTATTGAAGGTTAATTTCAAATACTTTACCCAATGAGATAGTTTTTAATATTCACATTGCAATAATTTAAAATCTGTAAAAATATTTTACATCTGACCTAAAATATGAGATCATTCAGCACCTCAAAAGTTTTTTAGAATACAGAAAGGATTTGTGTATATCCAGTCTTGGAACAGAAAGTGGCAACGAGGCTGATTAAAAAGAATATTTTTTTTTTTTTTTACAAAATCTATACTTCAATCATCACTCTACCCTATTGTGCTATGTAACCTCCAGTTAGTTATTTCTCAGATTATTCATCCTTATAATAAAAAATAATTAACATATTTCATTCAGAAATCTTTCTAGGTCTAAAATACTTCAACCCAAATAATACTTCATCCATTTCAATGATAGAGGAATATAATAGAATATATGACTACCTCCTTGTTATACAAAGCTAATATATTAACAAATACAATTTATATATGTGAAATATTAGAAAAATTATAACTTTTATTTATTCTTTGTGGAAATTACACAAGTTGAATCATGAAATTTATTTTAATACGTGACTAAGAACTTTGATACTCTTTCTGAAGTTACTCCATTCTAAAATAACTGTTTATATCTCTTATTTTTAATTAATGGCAGATTTTTTTTCATTTCATCAATATTCACAACAACACATGGATATATAACTAATGTGATCCTGCAATCTGTACACGTAGAAAACTGAGAATTCATACCCTATTTGAATCAAATGTATGATATGTCAAGATCATTGTATTGTCTTGAACAACTAATAAAAAAAAGAAAAGAAAATATTCACAACAAAATTTAAAACTCTATTATTCTGTTTATTTCAAAAGCTTATTTGACTCCAAAGAACCAAGAAATCTTCTATGATATTAAAAAGTGTATGAAAAAGTCTAACTCAATTTGTATTTTAAGTAATAAAAAATCTGTGCTTGTGAAAAAGGAATTATGATTGCAAAATAACAACAAATATCTCAAACTGATTAGAGTACTTATCTACTCAAAATGTCCTTTCAAATTAAATTTCTTAATGATAGCGATACTAAGCCAAGTGGCTTCAAATATGTAGCTAAATGATAAGGGAACGTTTATTCTCTACAGGCTGTATTGTTATTTATAAATTTATAATATTGTGTTTTGTATGATCTAATATTTTTTAAGAAAACGTCAACATAGAAAATAACTTTTTATTATTCATTCATTTATATAGCAAATAGTTTTAGAGAACCTGTGATGTTTTAAGCATTAATCTATTTCTGAAAGTACAAATATAAATAAACATGAATAAAGCCTTCATGATAAGCCCCACATACAGGTCAGTAGGAGAAGCAGATAAACACAATAGCAAACATAATGTAGTATTCTCAGAGTATTTGAGAATGGGGTACTTGGAAAATTGTATAGCATTCAGAAGAGAATAAACTCTATTACAATTCTTTTCTTAATAGCAAATATATAATTTTAAAAGTTCATGCTTCAAAATATCATATCTAAAATTAATGTATATGCATTTAAGATAAAATTTGCTTTATTTATTTTTGGAATTTGACAATTTAATTCTAAAAATGAATAAATTTAAATTTTCCATGGAAAAAAGTCAGTCTTATTACATAATACTTTTTAATTTATTTGTATACTGCTTTAAACAGGGAAACTGTACTATACTGTATTTCAAGGATGAGATACAGAAAAAGTTTTTACTTGGGGAAAACTTTCTCAAGTTAAAAGATAATGAGAAAGGGCCATATTCATTCTCCTATGCTTACATTAGACAGAAAAGCCTGCTATTTGATGGATGAAAAAAAGAAAACTCATAAACTTAACAACACTTACCCATGTCATTAACAAAGATGAAGAATAATAAGAAGATAAGTACATTGGATTTCCAAACATCAAAATGAAACAAAGGAAAAGTGAAATCTGAAAAATGAAAAAACAAACTCATGTTTCATAGTTATTACATGAAGAGTATAATTCAAACTTCAGAGGCAAACAGCCACTTATAATGCAAATTTTGTTTGTATAAAGAAAATTAATAGTTCTTGGCCTAATTATAATAGAATTTTAAGTTACTATAAGGTACTAAGTATTAAACTTCAAGATCATAAAATCTATACAGCATAATATATTTTTTCTGTATCTGCTACTTGGATAAAGGAAAAATTAACTCTTATTTCTACTGCTTCAATAATAGAATAACATAATAAAAATATTTAAAGAATAAATATTAGTTTATTATTTTAGCAAATATTAGTTTTCCTAATCTTATTTTGATTACTACATAATTTGCATCACTTATGAAGCTTTATTCTTGTTTTATTTTAAAGGAAAATACATTTGTGAACTAAGATAAAAACCAAAGTTCAACAACATAAAATTTCTTTCTTTTTTTTTATCTATATACTTTTTATTTTTATTTTTTTTTAATTTATTTTTTTATTGGTTGTTCAAAACATTATAAAGCTATTGACATATCATATTTCATACAATAGATTCAAGTTGGTTATGAACTCCCAATTTTACCCCAAATACAGATTGCAGAATCACATCGGTTACACATCCACATTTTTACATAATGCCCTATTAGTAACTGTTGTATTCTGCTACCTTTACTATCCTCTACTATCCCCCCTCCCTCCCCTCCCATCTTCTCTCACTACCCCATCCACTGTAAATCATTTCTCTCCTTGTTTATTTTCCCATTCCCCTCACAACCTCTTATATGTAATTTTGTATAACAATGAGGGTCTCCCTCCATTACCATGCAATTTCCCTTTCTCTCCCTTTCCATCCCACCTCATGTATCTGTTTAATGTTAATCTTTTCTTCCTACTCTTCCTCCCTGCTCTGTTCTTATTTGCTCTCATTATATCAAAGAAGACATTTGGTATTTGTTTTTTAGGGATTGGCTAGCTTCACTAAGCATGATCTGCTCTAGTGCCATCCATTTCCCTGCAAATTCTATGATTTTTGTCATTTTTTAGTGCTGCGTAGTACTCCATGGTGTATAAATGCCACATTTTTTTTATCCATTCATCTATTGAAGGGTATCTGGGTTGGTTCCACAGTCTAGCAATTGTGAATTGTGCTGCTATGAACATCGATGTAGCAGTATCCCTGTAGTACGCTCTTTTAAGGTCTTCAGGGAATAGTCCAAGAAGGGCAATAGCTGGGTCAAATGGTGGTTCCATTCCCAGCTTTCCAAGAAATCTCCATACTGCTTTCCAGATTGGCCGCACCAGTTTGCAGTCCCACCAGCAATGTACAAGAGTACCCTTTTCCCCACATCCTCTCCAGCACTTGTTGTTGTTTGACTTCATAATGGCTGCCAATCTTACTGGAGTGAGATGGTATCTTAGGGTGGTTTTGATTTGCATTTCTCTGACTGCTAGAGATGGTGAGCATTTTTTCATGTACTTGAACAACATAAAATTTCAATTGCAGAGTGTCATATTTATGCAAAGTTCAAAAATCTTAGGTATTAGAGAAAGACAATTGCAAAAGTAGTGACAATAATAAATAAAACAAAAATTTAAAAAATAAAAGTTTTAGAAAGCACAACACATCTACAGTTTAGTTGAAAGTATAATCAACTATAATACAAGATTTGTGACAGTTCAGTTTTCCTTCTAGATGCCATTGACATCATTATGTATTAAATACTACCAAAAGGAAGTGTCCCATTAAAACAGAATTATTCATGTTTTATAAACTCTGAGAGCTTATTTTAATATTTGACTTATGAATTTTTAAAATATTACCATATTCATATAAATGATCTTCCGAAATTTGCTTGGCTCAATGTACCCCACAACGTACATGGGAAATAATGAGGCTATCTGAAAAAAAATATATAAAATGCAAAATTGAAAAAATTATAATAAACAAATACTTCAATGTTGATAGGCAAAGTAAATATAAGAGGGAGAGCTATTTCTGATAACAACAGGCAAAGTAATTTGAACCACTTTCAACTAAGAAGTAGAATAGCTAAGAAAAAATATAAATATATATATGCATATATATGTAAGAATATAAAAAAGTATGTAAGTATGAAAACCATAGATTATTAACAAGGCAAATTAGAAATTAGCAAAATAAAACCAGGAAAAAGATGTAAATCTATAGTAATGAGCATGACATTTTGGATTCCTTTTCTCTCAGTTCCAACAGAGGCAGATGCTTCTAGCTGAGAGGCAGCTGAGAGACGAGTAAGCAGAGCAGGCATTTTAGGCAGATAGGAAAGCAGGGTACACCAAGGAAGGAATGCTTTGTAGACTCCCAGACTTTGGTCTAAGAGTGAACCAGAAATCAAGCAGCCCTCAGAAAGACTGAAACCCACATTTGCATCATCTCAATCTAATTGCATGAAGATATTTCAGGATTGTTAGTGCCTTTCTTTACCTGTTAGAAGCAAATTTAATCTTGTCTGGAGAAAGTTCATATCAACTTAGCCTTAATTTAGCTCTATGCCATATCAAATAATTGCCAAGCATAAGAGGAGATAAGACAGTATCACAAAAACTGTAAAAACACGTTGTAAAGGATCTAGATAAGACATCAGTAAACTTGTCAGGTAAAAAGCCAAATAGTAAACATGTTATGCTTTATGGGACACATATGGACCCTGTTGAATAGACTTCTTTTCTGTTTTAAAATTTTTTTCTGCAATACTTTAGAAATATAAAAACAATTATTAGCTTGCAAATCACTCAAAAACATGTCTAGCATCATCAAACATAAATTTAAATTATGCTTGACATGTTCAAGGAAATAATAGGATCGAATATTCTAAGAGAGCACAAGTCATTAAAAAAAAGTGGGGGAAATCAAATTGGCTGAGCACCATGGTATACACTCATAATCCCAGCTACTCAGGTGGCAGTAAGATCACAAGTTCAAGGTCAGACTGGGCAACTTAACCCTGTCTAAAAATAAAAAATGTCTGGGATGTAGCTCAGAGATAGAGCATGCTTGGGGGTTCAATCTGCAGTACCACAAAAAAAGAAAGCCAAATGAAATTTAAAAACAATATTAAAATAATCAATATCAAGACATTAACAAATGAGTTTAAAAACAGGATAAACACAGCCAAATAAAAAATTGGGTGAACTAGAAGATGGATCAGAAGAACACATTTGGAAGGAAGCACAAAATGATAAAAGAACAAGAAATTTATCTGAACACAAGAATAAAGATCAGTTATGTTATACTTTACATCTTAGAGGAGAAAATTAGGTAGAAGCTATATTTAAAGGAATTATAGCAAGGAGCTTCCCCCAAATTTATAGGCAATATCAAGCAATGATTTGTGAAGTATCACAAATTCCCAAGGAAGAATAAAAACAAAATAATACAAAACAAACCTCCACAAAATCCTGAGGACATAGGCATATCATTTTAAAAGCTGCAGAAGAACAATAGCAAAGAGAAAACTCGTAAGAGCAACTGGAAATTAACATACTATAAAGCTATACTATAAATCAAGATTGAATATCAAATTGATAGATGGAACAAAATACAGAGTCTAGAAATAAACACACACAAAGGCAGGTAGCTAAACTTTGAGGAGAAAAGATAGTCTTTTCAGCAAATGGTACTGGAATAACTGTACATTCAAATGCAAAGAAAAGGATTCTAGATAGGGACCTTACATCAAAAAATTAGCCTAAAGTGGATTTTAAACCTGAAGGTATGAATCAAAACTATAAAACCGAAAATATGGGAGAAAATTTAGGTGGACCTTGGGTTTGATGATGAGTTTTAAAATATAACACCAAAGCCAATATCCCATGAAAGAAAAAAATTGTAAACTGAATTTCATTAAGCTAAAAACTTCTGCTCTGCAAAAGACACTATTAAGAAAATTAAATAATAAGCTAGAGACAGAGAAAATCTTTGCGAAACACATATGCAATTCAAATAGCAGAATTCCAAAATACACAAAGAACTTCCAAAACTAAGCAAGAAAACAAACAACCCAATTAAAAATGGGCAAAACACCTTTTGAAGAAACACTTCACCAGAGAACAAGGTGAAGAAGAACATATAAAGAAGAACAAGAACATATAAAGATACTCAACATCGTATGCCATTAGAGAATTGAAATTCAAACAATAAAGAGATATCACTGTTGCTTTAATCAGCTTGTGCATTGCTGTGACCAATATATATGACAAGAACAATTTAAAGGAAGAAAAGTTTATTTTGGAGCTCCTAGTTGTAGAAGTCTCAGTTCAGACAGTCAACTCCATAGCTCTGGGACCAAGGCGAGGCAGAACATTATGGAGGAAGGACATTCAGGAGGAAAACAGCTTGGGACCTGGCAACCAGGAAGCAGAAACAGAGCTCTGCTCACCAGGGACAAAATACAAACCCTAAAGGCAAACCCTCAGTGACCTACTGCCTCCAGACACACCCTACAGTTACCACCAAGTTAATCCATATCAGTGAATTAATCCAAGGTAGGTTACACTTCTCATAATCTAATCACTTTACCTTTGAAAATTCTTACACATTTGTGAGCCTTTAAAAAAAATTTTTTTAGTTGGAGATGGACACAATACTTTTATTTATTTATTTTTTATGTGGTCCTGGGGATTGAACCCAGGAGCCTCACACATGCTAGGCAAGCGCTCTACCACTGAGGTACACCCAAGTCCCCACACGAGCTTTTTGGGGGCACCTTATACCTAAACCATAACAAATGATTAGGACAGAATGGCTAATATCCCAAAACTTATAGAATCAGCAATTTCTTACAAAGTTAAACATAACCTTACCCCACAATCCAGTAATTGCCTGCCTGGATACATACCCAACATTTGAAAACTTATGTCCACTCAAAAACCTGAATACAAATGTTTATGATAGCTTTATTCATAATCACCAAAGCCTAGAAGCAACCATAATGTCCTTCAATAGGTGAATGGATAAACCAATTATGGTGCAATTATATATTTAAATATTATTCGGCAATAAAAATGAGTGATCAAGCCATGAAAAGACATAGAGGAATCTTAAACGCATATTGCTAAGTAAAATAAGCCAGTATGAAAAGACTACATAATGTATAATTCCAATGATATGACTTATAAAAAAGTAAAATTATACAGTTAAAGTCATTGCCAGGTGTTGTAGATAGGGTTGTAGGGTTGAATAAGTGAAGCACAAGGAATTTTTTTAGAATGTTGAAAATATTTTATATATTTGTTATGGTTTGGATGTGATGTGTCCCCCAAAAGCTCATGCATGAGACAACACAAGAGGGTTTAGAGGTAAAATAATTGGGTTACGAGAGCCTTAACCCAGTCAATGAATGAGTTTCCTGATGGGTTTAATTGAGTGGTAACTGAAGGTGGGTAAGGTGTGGCTGGAGGAGGTGGGTCATTGGGTGGCATACTTTTAGGGTATATATTTTGTATCTCTCTCCATGTTGTGATCAACATGTGGGCCACTTCCCTCTGCTATACTCTTCTGCCATGATGTTCTGCCTCACCTTGAGCCCTGAGGAATGGAGCTAGCTGTCTGTGGACTGAGACCTCTAAAACCATGAACCCCAAATAAACTTTTCCTCCTCCAAAATTGTTGTTGTCAGGTCTTTTAGTCACAGAAGTGAAAAATCTGACTAAAACAATACTATAATGGTGGATACATATCATTACGCATTTGTCAAATCTCATAGAATTGTATAAAGAAAGAGAACCTTAATATAAATTGTGACCTTTAGTAATAAAATACAAATTTTAGTCTATTAGTTCTAACAAATGTACTATATTAATGCAAGATGCTAATTATAGGGGATATATGATTATAGGATATAATCATATATCCCCTATAATTATAGGATATAATATATGGTTGTGTGGGGTGGGATGAAGTAGGGATGAGGTGGGAAGACTGAGAATGCCCTCAAAAACAAGATTTACAACTAACTTCTTAACAGAAATGAATCAGAAGATAATGGGATGATATTTTCACAACACTGAGAAAATAAATTTTAAAAATTCCCAACCTTGAGTTCTATACCAGAGATAATTACCTTTAAGAAAGAAGGCAAATTGAACATTCTCATACAAGAATGCAAAAACTGTCACCAACAGGTTCACACTAAAGGAAAATACTAATGAGTGCTCTTTGGACAGCAAAAAGATCCTCTGTGGAAGCTTGGAGACAGAAAGCATTCAAGAGGGAAATAAACATGTGAAAAATCTACTTAATCTTATAAAAGTTAATTACATAAAATAATACAGATGCTATGAGGTTTAAAAATAACTAAATATGTGTGTATACATGTAAACACATATAGCATACATATATGCATATATATATATATATATATATATATATATATATATATATATATATATATATGCAAATATATATGGACATACACACATAGCAAAAAACAAATGGCATTTAATCCAGAAGGAAAATAAATTGATTTAAAGTGTTTTAAGGTGCTTGTATTATTTGGGAAGAAGTGATAGTATTAATTTATACTGTAACTCAAAAATAAATGTTTTAATTTCTAAGGTTATCTTTAAAAGAGTAAAAAATAGTATGACTAAACGAATAAACACTGTAGGAATGTGGAACGATAAAAGCATTCAGCTGGCCAGATGGGAAAGAGGTGTATAAATATCACATAGCAAATGGGGCAATTACAAAGAAACTGCCTTAGAAAGATGATAAATTTAAAATTAATTATCAATAATTACATCATCATCAATGGACTGAATAACACAATTAAAGACAGTATTATTTAACAAGATTTTTAAAAAACTAATTATATCTAAAATGTAAAGATGCAGAAAAATCTGAACATAAAAAAATGGTGAAAGATCAATATAAACACTAAAAGAAAGGTGATATGGCTCTATTATAACAGAAATATAGGCTTTAAGGCAAAAACACCACTACCAATAAATAGGCACTTTAATGAAAGTAATATATGATAATTATGTACATAATAATAATGTATCAAAATGTTGAACACTTTACAGAACTAAAAGAGATATAGACAATTCTACCATAAGATTTTAACACAGACCCCCTCTATTAATTGAAATAAGCATACAAAAATCATGCTAGAATATTTTAATAATTAACAAAATTAGCTTGATTAACCTAACTAGAACTATACACTTAAGTTTAAAATACACCATTTCTTAAATGCATGAGAAATAGAAATTCCTGGGGACAAGTCTAAGAAAAAAAAACTATGAAGCATTATTGAAATAAACTGAATAAGAAATTAAATAAGTGAAAGTGTATATCATATTGTTTGTTTGAAGACACATCATTTAAGAATTTCAAATTTTTTATTTAATAAAGTGATACTTTTCTTCAGCCTAAAGGAAAGGAAAACATATAGAATCCCCTGAGATTTTACCTAAAAAGCAGCAGCCCAGAAAGCAGGTTTTAAGGGGCATTGGGACAAAGTTGCTTTCTGTTTGCTTGCTGTTTGAATACAGTTTATTTGATAAAATAGTTGTAGGTGTCAATAGAAAGATCAATAGAAAGATCAACCTGGTGATGAAAAAATTTACTAATTATGAAAAATGTAACACGTAGATTCCTATGTAGGAAAGCAACTAGGTAATAGATTAATTAGTTTTTTTACAAGTATATGTAATCTTCAAATCATTATAAACTTGTAGAGAGGGAGGTTGATATTTTTAATAAGAAAAGCTGCATCTACTTCCAGCAGAAGGAACATCAAATCCTCTCAGGGGTGGGGATATTTTGGTGGCTTCTTTCAGTTATTATAGATCAAACAGGTACACACTGTTTTTTGAGCAGAAGGTTTCCTTCACTTAAAAAAGACTATCATTACTGAGACTCTTGATGTGTGAGATTTGAAGTTCAATGAAGAGGGAGGAACTGGGAAAACATGTCGTATAGGAACCAGGAGTTTCCCCAAGTGGAAACCTTTTTCTGAGATATACTAATATTTGAACATCTCTGAAAACCTAGTGTAATCTTAACTTGGTTAAGCTAGCAAGATAGAACCCCAAAGAACTTGTAAAACACACAAAGAGTATGGGCTGGAAGACTCTGAACTTATGAGCTCACTTAACACTAAAGTCCCAGATCCTGTCCTAGGCAAAGGCTAGTTCTACAAAGGGCATGTGGGTGATGCTGAACCACCTTTGACTTGACTCAGATATTTTAGCATTTCCAGTGTGCTATGAGACAGAATGGCTGCATTCCCCTTGAAAAGAGTTGGGCCATTCCCAAGGGTAAACAGGGAATCCTGGTCCATTTTATTATGAAGCACCCAGAATATATGGCTGTTCCAAAGCTTTTTGTCTTTAAGAAGGTACATTTGAGTTTTTTTCTTTCCATGCCCATCAACAGGTCTTCTTCAAATCACTAGGAAAGCTTTAGGACAGAAAATTTAACTTGCCAGACGTTTCTCTTTAGAGAAAGAACTCACAGAAGTCCAAACAGCAGCCTTACCCCCAGGTTACATCTCAGAAGCAAAGAATCAGATACACATTAGGTAGATGTAGGAGCCACCTGGCCTACAGGAGCCTCCATATGGGAAATGCCATTAAAAGAGCCTCCTTACTCAAGAAAGCTCAGATAAGATTCTTCCCAACTTAGTGCAATTAGGCAGTCATCAAGCAATGTGCCTAGTAACATCATGCTAGAAAGTTCTCATGCAGAAGAGGAAAGTGCTTTGTAACAGCAGTGTGGTGGCATCTGCCATAGTACACAGAATCCCTGATAGTGATGAATCCTTCAGATTCAAGCAGCCAGATTTCTGGGCCAGGAGTAAGGATAGAACATCTACTATTGATCCTTGCCTACATAAATTGTTGACAATAGAAGGAGTAACTTCAAAGAGAGCAGTAGACATTCTTGTTTTAAACAGGATGGGGTCATGAAGTCACATTTAAATATTCAAAAAGATGTGACCTAATTTTGTACTCCAAAGAATCAGCTATATAGTGAGTGAAAATGAAATTGAAAACCAGTTTTGTATAAAATCTCAACACTCTCTTCTTTGAAAATAATTCACATTTCTATCATTTCTGATTTTACAGTTTCTTTTCTGCAACTATTCCTTTCTCTTTCCTTAGTCATAACAATCACTCCTACATGCCTGGAATTCCCCAATAAAATATAATATAGAATACTTAGTTGCCAGAACTAAATCACAGTTTCTCAGTGTCTTAGAATGATAACATCTATGGTCTTACCATTCCCAATATTCTACATTTCTATGATTGTCTTTCATAACATTTTCCTTTGAAAAAAGGAAACTTTTAATCCATAACTCTCATTTCTCAGACAATATGGGTTGGAGACATGAACTAATTTTAGCCTTAATCTAAGACACAATAGAGAAGAATATTTCCAGAAAAACAAAAGATTTATTTCATTAGTATGAACAAACAAAACTCTACACATTAGTTAAAAAAATAAAAGCCTCAGATATCCTGAGTGCATAGGAAAACACTAAGGGATTCAAACCTACCCAAACAGTTTCTTAAAAAGTTTCATCAGTCCCACTGGATTAATGAATTTGCTGACAATGAAATGTTGCTTATTAAAAATATATTCCATTATGTTGGCATGTGCAAAAAAATGAAAACCAGAGGGTAATTTCTGTGTAACAACCTGTAAGGAAGTATAGCAGTGGAAATACTTGAAACATTCTTTAAACATGCAATGTCAATTGAGTTGAGGTTATAATTGCACTTTTTGTGGACAATTGGCAGCATGAGGCCTCTTTGCAGAATTTTTCACTTTCAATTTACAGGATATTATTATTATCAGTGTTTGTTAGTTAGGTGGAAAGGAACCCTAATGAAAAATCCTAGTATCATGAAATTTCATCAGAACTGTTCTTTTATTTTCTCTACCCATTTCAGTTTCTTGACATTAGTTACTTAGATGTTTTGGGAAACAGGATATCTCAATTCCTGTAAGTGATATCATGATAAAAGCTCTGAGAAATGGTTCCTACTCAAATTCTGCTCTTTAGACAAAATGGTCAGAATTCAGCTACCCTAGAAGTAGAAACCCTACACTAGAAGTAGATCATAAAGAGCAGGAAAGACTTTAGCTATCTTGTGATGTGGCACCAAAATGAGTTGTAAGGCAAAAGAAAAACACACAGGTAGATAGATTCACAGATGTTATCTCAGCAACCAAAAAGAAAATTTGTTAACAAATTATAAATCCTTTACATTTTCATCACTAATATTCATCAAACTAACCAATACACTAATAGAATGTGGAATTAAATCATTGTAAATTATGCATTTATTATACACTCATAATTATTCTATATTTTAAAAGTCTTTCAGGGCATAAATATAATCACATGTTAAAATTCCTACAGAAAAAAAATGTTACATTTAACTTAAATTAGTTTAAAATCATCTTACCTGTGTAAAAAGTATAAACTGAGCAAATTGCCAGGGAAGCATAAAAGCAATATTGGAAGCACAGAGTGCAATGAAATGTTTTCCATTATTGTGTGAGGTCCTTAAATGGAAAGAAATGATACCAGTAAGTCTTACCACGAACATAGTCAATCATTTTTTAAAAATAAAGAAAAAGACTACTTGCAAAATAATAAAATCTAAATGATCCCCTTACCTTTGAAAAAACAGCTAACTTTGGAACTCAGTTTACTAAAAAGAACTAAAAATGCCTTGAAAATGCCCAGTGTAGAACAACTATAATTAAAGAGTTTTAGGAACAATATTTCAAAATTTATAATTAGATAAAATATTTTAAATATAAAAGTTTATTTCCCTGTAAATATGCCTGAAATTCAGAATTTAATATCCCAGGGAAGGTCAGAGATAGGACATGACAATAATCTGGCATGCCTCACAATGTTTTTCTTATATGCATAGACATAATGTTTATATACTACTATTTTTATGTTTCAGAAAATAATGAGGAAAATTATAAGTGCTAGTGGGGAAATAAGTTAACAACTATGGAATCATTTTAAGGCAAAAAAAATTTAAAAGAACAAATTAAAAATAGTTCCAGAATGTAGTTAAATCTTTATGGTTGAAGTTTAAATTGTCTGTTCTGCAATACTAAAACACATTGGTAACCAATTCCTTTTATCACAGAAAAGTTGAGTATATTTAAGAATCTGATAAAAGAAATACATATATTTTATGTAAATAATAAAACAGCAACAGTTCCTTTTGTAAAAGCTGTACTGGGTTTTGACAAATCCTTATATAAAAGTAGATAACTTTTCAAAAACAGCATTTAAAATATAATGTCAGTAATATTATCACAAAATATTCATTAAGCACTTGGTGATCTTGCATTTTATCAAGCAAAATCATTTTTGACTAAGGTGTAGAATATAGCACATGCCTTCAAGAATAATTTTAAAATATATAAGTAGGACATTTCAATCCAGGAACCCCTGTCTGGCCAGATTAATGTAATTTCAATAAATCTTCCTGGTAATTTAACTGGTAAGGGTTGGCGGAGGTACTGGCGGTTTCCTTCACTATAATCTTTCAGAGGAGGTGATGTACCAACCAAACCTATACAAATCTGTATATAGGAAGCAGACTCCCAAAGACAAATTCAACACCAAGATAAACTTGTCAGGTATGTGACACATCAGAGGTTAGTCTGCTGTCTCTCAAGATTTGTAAGCACATCTGGATGCATTTGTCGCCTTCATTTAATCAGCAATCATATAAGGCCTTAAATATTTGCATGGGAATATGCTAAGTGCTCTGTGGTTAAAGCACAGTATGGCATAGTCTGTGCTTGGGTATACTTTAATATATATATTAACACACATACATATATGTAGATGCAGGCATTTGTGTACATAAACATGATTCATAAATTAATACTTTTAAGAAAGAAAGAAGATATATGTACACAGACGATTTTCATATAAGATGGAAACTGCCAGGGATTCGAAAATGAAGCAAAATAAGGCTCCCTCAGAGTTTGGAGTGATCATTATTTCATTCAGTGAGATCTTACCACTAACATTCTATCAAACTTATTACTATGACAGTTATTTATAGTACTCTGCTACTAATTTTATATTGTTTCTCGGACCTCTTAAATTTCTGAAATGCTTCTAAACTTAATCCCAGCCAAAACTGTGTCTAAGAAAAACAGCTGAGATGACACTGGCTGATTGCTAGAAACACCATTAAGAAATAGGGGGGAATATATATATATATTCTCCCCTATTCAGAAATTATAACACATAATCTTTATCTAACACAGTATTTCCCAAATTTGTACACAGAGCACATTTTTCATGGCACCTGTATTAACGCTCCATCAAGACCACATATTGGAAAAAAGATGGGTCAGAATACAAAAATTTAGTCCTTGCAAACTATATATAAACACATAGATTTTGATCTATGGAGATATAATATATTTATCTAAAACCTGTAGCCTAAACTCTTAAATTGAGATTAATTTTTACATAGTAATTTTTAGGTTATCATCTTAACTCTACGCTCATTTTATTTATTTATTTATTCATTCATTCATTCATTTATTTTTATTTTGGGCAGGGGGAAGTACTGGGGATTGAACTCAGGGGCACTTGACCACTGAACCACATCCCCAGCCTTATTATTATTATTATTTTTTTTTTGTATTTTATTGAGAGACAGAGTCTCACTGAGTTGCTTAGTGCCTTGCTTTTGCTTAAGCTGGCTTTGAATTTGTGATCCTCCTGCCTCAGCCTCCTGAGCTGCTGGGATTACAGGCGTGCACCACCACGCCCAGCTCTTTATTTTTAAAACAACTTAAAAAAATCACCTATATTTGGTAATTGCAATTCAATATATTGAGTAAATTTTTATAAACATAAGTTAGAATTTATTTCATTTTCTTGTATAAATGAAAATTACCTGAGAGTCATAGTTAAAATATACATCTGAAGAACAAGGAATGGATATGAAAAACTTTCACGGAGAGGTGGTGTCCACATTACACGGGTAGCCTGAAATCAGTAAAATGCTCAATTTATGTCATGTTCCATTACAACAAACATTATTAATTTAAAACTTAGGGGTTGGCTTACTTAACAAATTTTAATACTAGGCTCACTAGATCCTATTTCTGTGTCTAAGAAAAACAGCTGAGATGACACTAGTAGAGCTTCTCAGGTTTGGGAGCTCACTTCCACACAGCCATTAAGTAGAGAGTGATTAACTACCTATTCCAGAAATCAGTGAAAGATACTTCAGACCAAGCACAAGGAAACCCAAAGGCCAAAGAAGAGGGTAGGGATAGGGACTGTGAGACTCCTGGACCAGGTCCACGTGCCAGTCCTGCAGGCTTGATCCTGGAGTTTCAGGCTTTGAGATGTGTACCTCTCCAAAAAATATGTAAACAGATGTCACCTAGGGCATTTGTAAATACCAAGATACCACTGAATTTATGACATACATCTTTAAAAGAGTTTACTGCAAATTTTAAAAACTGAAAAAAATCTTTTACATGTTGATCACTAATATTCATCAAACTAACAGACACACTAATAGAATGTGGAATTATATTATTTTCTTAAATCATACATGTACATAAGCTTTGTAATTATCCATATTTTGAAAATTTGGGGGTGTCTTTCTCAAACTAATGCATATAATAAATTATTCATTAAATTTTCGTATATACTTTAACACTTTCTAAGACGTATAGGTATATGAGTCAGAATTATAAAAAAATTTTATCAAAGATTCTGAGGGCTGGGGATATAGCTCAGTTGGCAGAGTGCTTGCTTTGCATGCACAAGCCCCTGGGTTCAATCCCCAGCTTCACAACTAAAAAAAAAAAAATGAAAAAGAAAAAAAAGAAATTATGGAAAGAATTTAAACTTTTTAATTTGCAAGAGTCTTTTATTGTTGTTCTTCTAAGAAATCAAAATTGTAAATCTTCAAAGATTAATTATGTTAAAAAAGTCAACTTGGGCTAAGAATGTAGCTCAGGCAAGGCAGAGCACTTGCCTGGCATATGCAAAGCCCTGGGTTCATTCCCATCACTACGCATGAACGTGTGTGCACATGCACATACACACACACACAAAGTCAACTCATACCACCAGCTGTCTGTCACACTCAAGTAAAAGGCTTTTTATGTTAACAGATACCTGAATTACAAGGCATTTTTTTTTGCTTTAAGTTAATATATTTGAAGCATTTTATGTGCAATTTTTATTATTCCCTTATATAACTTATTAACCCACTTACAACAGATAAAAAGACTTTTCTCCCATGTAATCTGTGCCATTCCAAAAGTTAGCAGTAAGATTCTTTTTTATTGCCACATCTTTGGCATCTAACGGAGTTTGTTACATGGTATACACTCAATATTTTGTCAAGTGAATCAATGATATTTCAAGTAAGTTTCTATGAGCTCTTTTTTAGGCAATTTATGTTGTTCTGGGATGAATTAGTAAGCTAATTTCTATCTTAAATTTAGCATTTGTGTTTGAAAACGGACCATGACATGATAGAAAGAAGTGAGACAGTTGGGTGGCAATGCCTCAAGTGAATGTCATCAGGCCTGAGGCCACTTCCATCCTTGGATATATGCAATGGCATAAGGTTTCAGTTATGCAAGATGAGTTAGTCCTATAGCTCTGCTGTTGTACAACATTTTATTAATGTCACATACTTAAAAATTTTTTAGGAGAGCAGGTCTTATGTTCAGTGTTCATGACAATTAAAAGTTAAGTACATATTTTATAAATAGAATGGAAAGTGAGGATCTAAAACTACACAGATATAGAATGAGAAACCCAGCTACATCAGGTAGTGAATCTTGGATAAGAAACTAATCTCTCTAAAATTCAGTTCCATATGTGTATGGTGAGGAAAAAAACTACCTCCAAAGATTCGTCAGAAATAAACAAAGTAAAGTGAAGTGCCTGACTTGACAAGTACAGTGTTTCCTCTTTTCTACAGAATATACGTGAATATTTACTAAAACCCATGCAAGATATTTCATATATTTAGTTCTAATGATTTAAAACTTTAAATCAACACAATTAAAATATCAACTTACAACATAAAGTTCTTTAAAATATTGCAAAATTACAAATAATATGAAATTACATATTATTTTAATGATATTTCTTTGTTCCTATACAGACCCTAATTTTTTCTAAAAACAAACCTCTCCATGGTTGAAAAAGAAGCACAGTACTGTAATTAGACCTCCTAACTGAGTCCCACTGTTTTATAAAAAAAAAAAAGAGCATAGTTACAATTTATGTATTGTAAGTTTTCCACAAAACTATATTAGAATTTTAAATCATGGTTATCCATACTTAAAACATAATAACAGTAAGCCATTACTTGTAAAAAAAAAATTAAATACTCAGGTAGTCAAAGTTTTAACCTTGAATGTATAAAGAGACAAAACAAACATATAACAATCTAAATTTTAAAATTTATTATATTTAAATATTTTCTGAATGATGATATAAGGTCTGAACATGATTATTTTTTAACAAACAGGTCAGCATTTCAGAGTCTGTATTCTTCAAAAAAATGTAAATGGAGATAAATTTTTGTCTTTTGAAATTGGATTTAAGGGACTGAAAGATGATACAAGAATCTAATAGCTTCATTTGATAGTAATTTCAAATTATATAAGTGACTGCAATTATTCTATTGTTGAATCTGAAGTAAGCAGTAATCAGAATACAAACATCAGATCAAGGATGGCTAATAATCATCAAAGACTAAGAGCCATTTCTTTTTTTTTGGCAGAGGGTACCAGGGATTGAACTCAGAGGCACTCGACCACTGAGCCACATCCCCAGCCCTATTTTGTATTTTATTTAGAGACAGGGTCTCTGAGTTGCTTAGCACCTCACTTTTGCTGAGGCTGGCTTTGATCTCACAATCATCCTGTGGGTCCTGGGGATGGATGTGGCTCAGTGGTTGAGTGCCCCTGAATTCATCCTTGGTACCAAAGAAAAAAACAAAAACAAAAATAGGAAAACTAATGGGGAATCATCTGCTATAGACAGACTCACTAAAGGAAATTTAAAAAGGAAGAAATTGAAAGAAGCAGTGTGAGAAACAGAGAATTCATTCTAATAGGAACTAGGAGCATGTGAATGAATCAAACATTTGAAAACAAAAACAACGATAACATGGGCTGCTATGGAAAGGTAATAGGAATACTAAACTAGGGTACTAACATGTAAGATGTGAGAGGCTGTTTTGAAATATTGTCCTAAAATACTTCACATTGATCAGAAGGGAAAAGATGTCAGTTCATTTTAGACTTATCAAGTTAGATGTGCATGTTAACATTTTATGGTTAATTACTAACGGAATAGAAATAATCTTACATTCCAAGTTAATGCCAGTGAGGGAGGGTGGCCAAAAATTCCCCAAAATTTCTATTTATTTTGTTGCTCATATGCTATAATTCCTAGTCTCTTCACAGTTTTGGTGACATTTTTATAGCCAATATTGGTTATATCTATGTATTTCTTAAAGACTAGTGACTATTAATGTATTTGGTATTCTAGAACTTTGTAAGCAATTTACAGAGACATATTTGCTATTTTTATGGACTTTTCTTCATGCTTACAAGATGATTGCTGGAACTCCAAGAATCATAACTAAGTAAAAGCAGGAAAAAATAGAGAAGGGGCAGCTGAATTTGTCCTTTTGTGACAAAGACAATGCTACACTAGCTGTAACCATGGCTGATTTTGCCCTATTTTCCACTGGGAAAAGTTAGTTCACATGGCTCTCCCAAGAACTATGGAGAGTGAGGGCAAAACACATGATTGTTATAATTAATTCCAACTATCATCAGAGACTGAGACCACTGCTACTCCAAATAAAACTGTGGTACTTCTATCAAAAAACACAGGCTAACAAATGTAAGGGTCCATCATAAGTGATGTATAGTTTTTTTTTTTTTTTCATAGCTATCTTAATCTCACATTTACAGAGATTAAAATATGAAATAATTTTGCTATTAATGCCAACCAGAGTTCCCCTCTAATGCTATAGTAATTTTATGCATAAACTAGAGACATTTTCATTAAAAACTTTGTTAAGAAATCTTAAGTTAGTTTTTAAAATCCCCACACAGATAAAAGAGAGGCCTTTAAAGATATTTCTGTGACATTTTCAGTTTCTGGTTGTATTAATAATGGTTAAGCCTCTGAAAACAATCAAATAAATGTACAAACTTTCCTTCTACTAATCAATTAACCTCATTAATTGTCCTTTTCATTTAATCAAGAAACATCAGCCAGTCCTTATAATCTCTTTGTAAGATCTTTTAATTCAGTAGTCTTACCTCAGGTATGTACCATATACGAAGAATAATCCCATCATTAGTCCATTTAAAATAAAAATCACAGCAACATAAAAGCAAGCGGGGTCTCCCAATCCTTTGAAAAAACACAAATTATTCAGTATTTAATGAACAAATGTTATAAAGCAATTGGGCATACTTTTCTTAGTGCTTTGTAATCAAGAGCTCATGAATCTGATGAAAGCATATGCTTTTCCAAATACCTGCTTTCTTTAATAGTTACAATAATCTTCACCCTTTCACGTTTCTTTTTTTTTTTTTCTTTCCTTAGTACGGGGAATGGAGCCTAGGGCCTCGTGCGTACCAGGCAAACACTCTACCACCAAGCTACATTTCCAGCCTCTATAATGTATTATGTAGTTACATTTATGCTTTATTATAGTCACACTTATACTATGATGATTTGTTGGAATTTCACACTAGTTTGTCTGCAACTCTCTACAGAACCACTTCATCAATTCCAAGAAAAAAGCCATATCTTGTTATACTATTCATGTCTTTTGCCAAGCTCTGGGATGAATAAATATAGTACCCCACCTCAAGGAGCAACTTAAGCCTATATGAGATGATCCAAATATTTGATTAATTATTGCATGTAGCAAGAATGTTAACATATCTTGTATGTTAGATTGTGTTTTTATGTATAGCACTTTGTGTGTTTTATAATCATCATTTCATATAATTATTAGATGAGATTTATAAGATTATTGGGATGGAAGTATTCTGTGTTGATATTGAAAAAAAACAGAACATAGAAAATTACTTGCTAAGATGTGCTCAACTTGTTGGATCTAAAATCTGAAGTCTGGTCCATGTGATTCCTTCTTATTCCTGTTCACTCCTTTCTGCCCACTGTAATAACTTCTCTGGTTTTACACACCTCTTTTCAATGCTAGACCACCCTAGCCTGTCACATGCTCTCAATCTGCTTCCACTTCCTTCACCTCAGTGATTATCTATGTAGAGATGACTCCAAGTTGATTCCAGAATGCTCTTCTTGTTCCTAACGTTATACATCCAGGTAGCCACTTGACACCTCCACTTTGAGGTCTCTCAATTACCTCAAATTAAATATCCACAATGAAATGTAGTGATTCAACCTGCTACTTTTCATGTTTCCTACCATTCAAAGGAACTCAAGCTACAAACCAAGTAGGGTTACATGGCTCTTCACTCTCCCTCTTCTCTCCCATCAACTGCCAAATCATGTTTATTCTACTTCCAGAATCTCTCTGAAATCCAGGGATTTCATAATATTTTTCTACAATTGCTTGCTGAGACCACAGCCTTCTTTTACCTGGCCTTACTGAATCCACCTGCACCTTATATTAATGGCCTTTCCATATAGCTGTCAAAGTCATGTCTAACATGTGAACCTACTAAAGTTCTTCAATGGATAAAGTACAAAATTCTTAACCAGCATCTGGCCCATCATGATCTGACCCTTGCATGCATTCCCAGCATCATTTCACACCAATTTTCTTCTCTATCTCTGTGTTCCACTTCTAGTCTTTCAGTTCCCTCTTGCCTCCGGACTTTTGAATATGTTGGTCCCTCTATTCTTGAAGCATTTCTCTCTATTTCTCTTCAAATATTTCTCACTCCTAACCTCAGCAAACTTATTTTCTCATTTGTAATATTCACCACAGTTCTAACACTTAACAGAACTCTAATAGTATACAGTTTATGAGATCAAGGACACATGTCCACTAGTCAATTGCTATGTCCCAAGTGTCAAACAGTAACCTGTTTACTTATTGTGAACTTAGTAAGCATTTCTTGTGTTCCTTATAAGGTGATGGTTTTTCATCCCTCAGAAAAAGTTATACTTCTAATTGATTGAGTCTTTTATTTAATGAGGCATTTTCTCCATTCCTTTATGTTGTAAAAAACATAATTTTCCCTCAGACAGCAGTTTAGTTTTAGATTTTACAAATGTCATGTAAAAGAATCAGTAAAATATTAGGGAAATGTAGATTTATTTTTTATCTTAAGAGCTGAATGTTAAATGTAAATACATCTATACAAATGCATTTGTAAAATATAGTCAAGTAGTCATTCTGTGGAGAATCTAAAGAAAAAAACAACTGTAAAAATGTTATGCAAGTAGATGTATATGACTTTGAACTAAAGTCTTTAGGGACTTGGATTGTAAAAGTGCTAGATTACAAGTATCTTAAATAGAAATGACTATTACATGTCCTGAAAAACTGTTTAGATAAATTCCAAAAATGTTTCTTTGACAAAGACACCAGTGTAGAAGATACATAGGAAGAGTTTAATTAGAATTATTCATGGACTGTGAGCACACAATAAAACAATATTTCTAATAAAATCAAGTATTGTATTAGAAATATTGTATGTGTAAGTATGTGTGCATAATTAAAGTTATATAATAACTATTACTAGCATTGTTGAATTGTTTAATCTATCCTCAACATTTACTTATTGAAGTCTTTATTTTTCTTCAGTATTATCTCATTCTGAAATGGAAAACTGATTTTTACTCAAGATTGCTTTACACTGGCCAGATGCGGTGGCTCATGCCTATAATCCCAAAGGCTGTGAAGGATGATGCAGAAGGATCATGAATTCAAAGCTAGCCTCAGCAACTTGGCAAGGTCCTAAGCAACCCAGCAGTACCCTGTCTCTATATAAAAATTGGCTGGGGATATGGCTCTACAGTTAAGCACCCCTGGGTTCAATCCCCAGCACCCAAAAAAAAAAAAGAAAAAGAAAAGAAAAAAAGATTGCTTTACATTGAAGTGTATTAATACTCAAACAAGGAAATACAGAGCCTTCTCAGAAATCTACTTGAAAGTGTAAAATACTTATTGGGGTAAGACATTTCTAGGGTGTTCTAGAGGAAAAAAATAATCACAGTAGTTTACAGTAATTAAAAATGAGTCCTAACACTCTGAGATGTTTATGGAAACAGCAAGGACAGCACTGCAGCATTTTAGGAAGAAACATGCCTTCACAGCTTTGAACTTCGTTAAGAGGTTCTACTCTGGTGACATTCCAGCAGGTCTTAGTTTCTACCCCAAATAAATTCGTTATTCCCACGAATGTGCGATACCAGTAGGCTATGATTACCTATAAAAGATAAAAACAAAAAGAGAGAATGGAAGAAAATATACTCTCTTACAATAATAATTCTTCCAAAACACCAATTTATGATGGTCACCTTTGACATTATAAATATTCACAAGTTTATTTAAACCATTGCATCTAGGAAACAGTCATTTTAAAATTATATATGTAATATTTATATAATCCACTATAAAATCAAGTCTAAAAATATATAATTAAAATAAAACTAATAAAAAATACTAAGTTTTACAGAACATTTAATAACATTTCATTTAGGTCTCTGAATTTATTTCCTCATTAAAATATATAAAATATAGTTTATAGCAGCACAATTCACAATAGCCAAGTTATACAATGAGCCCACAGAGCCCTGCAGTAGATTAATGGATTAAAAAAATGTGGCATATACACATTGTGGAGTTCTACTGAGTTATAAAGAAAAATGAAATTATGTCCTTTGCTGGCAAATGGATGGGATTGGAGAACATCATGCTAAGTGAAATAAGCCATAGTCAGAAAGTTAAGGGTTTTTCTTTCATATGTGGAAACTAGAGAAAGAAAAAAATAAATAAAAATAGGATCCCACAAAAATAGAAGACCAATCTCCCCACAATACAAAAAGCAGGAAAAACTGATCTGAGAGAACTATACTACTACAAGTTTATACCTGGACTAGAGGGACTATGGAGAACAGTACCAACAAGTTTATTGCTTTTTGTAAGGTTAAATATTACATGACTTGGCTCTAAAGTGCTTGTAGTAAATAGGGTTCAATGACTTCTTTCAAAGTGGAGCTGATAATGGAAATAGCAGAGGTCACACATTAAGTTTAAGAATCGATATCTGGATATGCTCCCAACCCAGGGCTCTTAATAGGGAGAAGCTTATGAAACAGGCTCTTGCTTAAAAGAAGCAATAACTATCCCAATAGATGGGTAGACATACAAGCAATATGAAAAAGCAAGGGAACAAACCACCCCAACAGCCTATAACATTTCAACAACTGACACTATTGATGTCACAGTGGAGGAAATGTCAGAGAAAGAATTTAGAAAATTCAGGGTTAAAATGTTCAATGAGCTGAAAGAAGATATAAGGAATGAAATTAGAAAATACAGGAAGTGAAACATCACTTCAGTAAAGACTCTGAAAAAGAACCAAGTGGAAATCCTAGAAATGGAAGACTTAATAGAGCCAATTAAAAATTCATCACCGATTTGCCATAATGATTGCAAAAAAATGATGGCATTTAGAAAATGAAATATTACTCAGTCTTAAGAATAAAATGATGGCATTTGCTGGTAAATGGATAAGGCTGGAGAATATCATGCTAAGTTAAATAAGCCAATCCCCAAAAATCAAAGGCCGAATGTTCTCTCTGATATGTGGATGCTAACTTACAATAAGGGCCAGAGGTGGGTGTTAGGGGAGAATAGTGTTATTTTAGATTAGGTAGAGGGGAGTGAAGGGAGGGGAGGGGAATGGGGGTAGGAAGACTAGTAGAATGTATCAGATATTATTACCCTATGTACATATATGACTTCATGACCAAATGACTGGTGGGATTCTACATTATTTATAACTGGAAAAATGAGAAATTATACTTCATTTATGTATTATGTATCATAGTGCATTCTACTGTCATGTATAGCTAATCGAAATCAACTTAAAAAGAATCAATAAATGGGATGGTATAAAAAAAATTCATCCCCAATAGATTAGACCACTTTGAAGATACACATTCAGACACTGAAGAATTAAACTACATAATCTTTTGGGGAAGGGGCAGGACTGGGGATTGAACTCAGGGGCACTCAACTACTGAGCCACATCCCCATACTTATTTTGTATTTTATATAGAGACAGGTCTCACCTAGTTGCTTAGTACCTCACTTTTGCTGAGGCTGTCTTTGAACTTGATTCTCCTGACTCAGCTTCCTGAGCCCCTCAGCTTACAGGCATGTGCCACCATGCCCAGATTAAACTGTATAATCTTGAAATAAAGTTGATCATAAAAAAAAACTCAAGAAATATGGTGTTACACCATGAGACCAAATTTAATAAGAGTCACTGGGTTACATAAGACTCCAAAATACAAACAAAAAGGATGCACCATCTTTTCAATGAAATACTATTAGAAAATTTTTTGAATCTTAGGAATTCAAATATAAGAGTCATATAAAAATCCAAATAGTTATCAGAATAGATCTTCTCCAAGACACCTTATAATGAAAATGCCTTATGTGCTGAATAAGGATAGAATTTTAAAAGCTATAAGAGTAAAATGGCAGGTCATATTTAGAGGTAAACCAATTTAGATTTCAACTTATTTCTCAACCCAGACCCTAAAATCCAGGAGGGCTTAAAATAATACACACACATCTCTTAAAGAAAATGGGTGCCAACCAAGATTACTATACCCAGAAATATTATCCTTCAGAATTGAATATGAAAAAACCTCCATAATAAGCAGAAATTAAAAGCATTCATCATGACAAAACCTGTATTATAAAATGTATTCAAGTAACTATTTCATGAATAAACAATAGAAAATGAAAACAAAAACCAGGATAGGGATGAGCTGAGTAACTAAAGTAGAATCAGTCTAAATGAAACATATTAGAAATAAATCAAAATGGCAGAAAATACAAATCATCTCTCTATAACAACACTGAATGCAAATAGTGGGCTAAACTCTGCAATCAAAACACATAGATTGTCAGATTGAATTTAAAAAATAAGACCCAACAATATTCTGTTTGCAAGAGACTTGCCATTCTGACAAAGACATCAACAGACTGAAAATGAAAGAACAGGAAAAGATATACCACACAAATTGTAGCCATAAATAAGCAGGTATAGCTACTCTCATATCAGACAAAGTAGACTTCAAGTCAAAATTAATCAGAAGAGGCAAAGAAAGTCATTTCATACTGGTTCAGGAATCATCCAACAAAAAGATATGATTATAAATACTTATGCCCCCCAAAATGGTGCATTTACATATATAAAAGAAACTCTTTTCAATGTTAAAAATCAAATAGGCCACAATACAATAATACTGAATGATTTCAACACACTTCTCTCACCATTAAATAGATCATCCAGTGATAACTAAGTGAAGTTTCTTCAGAAACTTAAAAGTATTTATTAATAAATGCACCTAACATATCTATAGAATATTTCATACAGCAATAACTGTTTTAGTCAACTTTTGTATGACTGTGACTAAAAGACCTGATAAATTTAGTAAAGTAGCAGGATACGATGTCAAATACATAAATCAGTCACTTTCCTATATTCCAAAAATGAATTTGCCAAAAAGGAAATTAGGAAAACTAACCCATTCACAATAAACTCAAAAAAATAAATACATAAATGAAGAACTTGGGAATTATTCTAACAAAGGAAGTGAAGGACGTCTACAATGAAAACCACAAAACACTGAAGAAAGAAATTGAATAAGACCTTAGAAGATGGAAAGAACTCCATGTTTTTGGATAGGCAGAATTAATATTGTCAAAATGTCCATACTACCCAAAGCCCTATACAGATTCAATGCAATCCCCATCAAAATACCAATGACATTCTTCACAGTCCTAAAATTCTTATGGATGAATAAAAGGCTCAGAAGAGCCAAAGAAATTCTGAGCAACAAAAGTAAGGCTGAAAGCAATACAATACCAGATCTCAAATTATACTGCAGAGCAATAGTAACCAAAATAGTATGGTACTGGAATCAAATAGACATGAAGATCATTGCAACAGAATGGAAGTTACAGAGACAATCTACATAGTTATTGTCACATGATCCTTGACAAAGGTTCCAAAAATATATATTGGATAAAAAAAGCATTTTAACAAATGGTGCTAGGAAAACTGAATATCAAGGGAAATAATTAAGAGTATGAAGGCAAAACCTACAGAATAGAAGAAAATCTTTGCTAGCTACTCTCTGATAGAGGATTAATATCCAGAATATATAAAGAACTCAAAAAAATTAACACCAAAAATAAAAAAACAAATACCAAATTAATAAATGGGCAAAACAACAGATATTTTTGAAAAGAAGAAATACAAATACATGAAAAATGTTCAACATCTCCAACAATTAGGGAAATGCAAATCAAAACTACATTGAGATTTCATCTCACTCCAGTCAGAATGGCAATTATCAAGAATACAAATAATAATAAGTGTTGGTAAAGATGTGGGGAAAAACAAAAATGTACACTCACACTTTGTTGGTAGGACTGCAAATTAGGACAACTACTTTGGAAAGCAATAATAGAGATTCCTCATAAAACTAGGAATGGAACCACCATGTGATCCAGCTATCCCACCCCACAGTGTATACTCCAAAGATCTAAAATCAGCATATGATAAGGATCCAACATAATTCACAATAGCTAAGCTATGGAACCAAACCAGGTGGCCTTCAACAGATGAATGGTTAAGGAAAATGTGATATATATCCACAACAGAATATTACAGCATTTGCTGGTAAATGGATGAACAGAGACTATCATGCTAAGTGAAAAGCCATACCCCAAAAGTGAAAGGTTAAGTTTTTTTTTTTCCCTGATAAATGGAAGCTACTCAAATATAAGGAAAAAGAAAGGGGTAGGATTCCATAAAAAATAGAAGATTAGTAGAATAGAGGGAGGGAGTGTTGGTCAGGAAAATGGAATAACAATGGACTAAATCTGGCCTATGTATGTGTATGAATATACTACAAATATACTACAGTGAATCTCATCATTATGTATATGCACAAGACACTAATTTAAAAAACTATAAGTTAATAGAAAGATCACTAGAACAGAGGAAAGGAAACGGTGATGGAGAAGGGAAAGGGAAGGGAACTGGGGGCTGAATTATAGGAAACTATATTCCATGCTTTTATCAAAATAAATCCTAATGTTATATATAACTAAAAAGAACCAATAATTTTTTTTAAAGAACTACTGCTCTGTTAAGATTTAGAAGCATCCTACAAGTTTGAAAACTTACCTGGTCTCTCCACAACAAAAGAAGAATTTTAATGTCCACCATACAGAGAACATTTTTGGCTAAAGGAATACTACAGCTGCCCAATTTGAAAACAACTGCTACAAGAAGCAGAGGCAGATGGTGGCTAAGTAAAATCCTTCAGAGATCATCTCCCTACAAACACACCAAACTACCTTCACAAGAGCTAAGGAAGACAAGTGAGACACCACACTGACTAGTTTTAGTATAATAATAAAAGACACAAGGGTAGGAGGAAAAAGTTGCCCAAGTCACAAGTCTCCCAACTAACTTCAGCAATGCAGAGAGAGATGTTTTCTGCCTGGGGGAAGGAGAGGTAATTAAATCCAGGCCTTAGACTTAAAACCCAGTACCAGCCCTGTCATGGTGAACCCACTGTGAGGTTGAACCCCACAACCCCTGCTCCAGGCCTGCAATACCCACACTGAGCTACTAGAACTGCATTATCCAATAGGCCTAAGAACTGCTGTCATCACCCCTCCCCCAACCTCAGGCTTCAGGGGAAGGAGGCAAAACATTTCTTCAAGATAAAAATGCTAAGCAAATTAGGTATATCAGGGATACAAACAATACAATAAAGACCATTTATAACAAACCAATAACTAATATTATATTAAATGGGAAAAAGCTAGAAACTTTATCTCCAAGATCTGGAATAAGACAAGTATAACCACTTTCACTATTTTATGCAAAAACTATTAAAAGTCCTAGCCAGAACAACTAGGCAAGAGAAAGAAATAAAGTGCAAAAAAAGAAAAGGAAAGGAAAAAACAAGCTGCATCCAAATTGGAAAAGTAAAAGTCAAACTCAGTTTTTTTCAGATGACATGATCTTATTATATAGAAAACTCCACCAAAAAAACATCAAAAAACTAATAGAAATAAAAAATTCAACAACAATCACAGGATATAAAATAAATATACAAAAATCAGTAGCTTTTTTATGTACCAATAATGAATTATCTGAAATAAAAAGTAATGTCACTTAAAATAGCAACAAAAAATAAAATTCCTAGAAATATATTTCATCAAAGACGTGAAGAAGAAGAAGAAGAAAAGTAACCAATCCGCCAAGTCTTATCGAGGAGGGGAAAAAAAAAAGCGGGAGGCATTATACTTCCTACCTTCAAATATACTACAAAACAGTAATTGAAACAGCATGATAGAATGGGATTATATCCAATTAAAAAGCTGCTTTGAACAGGAACAATAATATAATAAAGAGATAAGCTGGGATAAGCTGTATTATTATTATTATTATTATTCCCCCAGTTTTTTAATAACTATTATTTCCACAGGAAAGATATGAAAAGAAGGTATGGGTGGGTTCCATGCCTTTCCCTAACTAGCTACCAATGCTCTCTCTAATCTTTGCTCACCACCCTGAGATCTGTGAGAAATGCCTGCAAGTAAACTGCAAATTCCTTTGCTAATCCACACTAGGTAGGTGAAGTTGGAGTTCATTGTTGCTATGGACCCTATGGATTTTAAATTGCTCTAATCATACTGGTCTTCAGCTTGATTTGAGGTTTTTCCTTTTGTGCTGCTCCCTAGAAACTGTGCCTTGTAGGTATAGTTTTCACAAGTGGTCCTACCCCTTCTTCTTCTAGAGATTCATCTGTTTTCTAATCTATTTTTTTTTTTGTTTTTTATTTTTTTTCACTGCTTGTAAAAAAAGCAGTAAAAAGCTGAGAGGAGGAGTAAGGAGAGATTACCAAGGAGTACCTGAAACTTCTAGGATGATGGACAAGGCCATGGTCTTGATTGTGGTGATACAGGTGGGTACATGGGCCAAAATATATCAAATTATACACTTTACACATGACTAGTTATGGGATGTCAGTTACACCTCAGTACAGCTATTTTAACATAAATGAATTGGAAAGTAAGAAATACAACTGCTTTTATTCATGGACATCATCATCATATACATAGGAAAATTCAAAAGAATCTATTAAAAAAAAGCTTGAAAGCACGATCGTGACACAGGTTTAAAGTCAACATTCAAAATCAACTACAGTACCAAAAAAATTTAAAATTTCAAATAATACCATTATAATAGTTTTTTAAAAGAAGTACGTAGGTATAACTATATACTAGAAAATAGCACTGCTGAATCAAATTAAAAATAATTATCAAAATAAAGACCTACATACCACAAACATGGATTATAAAATTTAATATTGTTAGGGTGTCAGTTCTTTCTAATTATATTTATAAATCCAATGTAATCTCAATCAAAATTCTAGCAAAAATATTTTTAAAAGTAACAAGCTAACATTTATATTAAAATGCAATTTTGAGAAGAAAAAACAAAACTAGAAAACCTTTTTCTTTCAAAATTTATAATAAAACATGGTATTGGTATAAATAGAGAGATTTACTGAACAACAGAGTCCAGAAATGGGTCAAAAATAATATGGTCCATTTTCAATAGATGTGCTAAGACAATCCAACAGAGAAAAGAATTATAACAATGGAGCACAAAGAAACTTTTTTGTGTTACAAAGATGTTTTATAACTAGACTATTATGATGGTTTTGACAAATCTAGTTTCATAGATTTGTCAAAACTCAAAGAACTACACACTCAAAATGAGTGTGTTTTATTGCATTACTGTAAATTAAACCTCAACAAAGCTAATTAAATCAAAAGAAGTCAGAATGCAAGAAGACATGCTCAGCACATCTCACTAAAGATAACTACACAAAAATATTAATAATGCCAAAGGTCAATAAGAAAACCACCACCAAATAGGTGACAAAGATTTATACAGGTGACTGATAGACAAAAAATCCAAATGTCTATTATACATGGCAATATATTTAACCTCACAAATAATAATAGAAGTACAAATTAAAACAAAAACATATCCCAGCTAAAAGAAGAGATCCGATTATTTGAAATCTAAAGGATATGAGAAAAACTGATTTCTACACAGCAGTGTGAATTGCTATATTTTCTTGAGAGATCTGTTTAACAATATTTGGTGAAGATGAAAAAGCACATATACCACAACATAGCAATTACACTTCTATGTGTGTATTCTAGAGAAAATTTTGCACACATACAGGAATAAACACATACAAGAATATATATTTTAAAACTGGAATAGAAAGATTGGAAATAATTTAACATGTACAAATAGGGAAATGTATAAATAAAATTTAGAATTCATAAAAATGGTTAAAATTAAAGGAATAAATATATATACACAATTTAAAAATATAATGCTGAGGGGAAAGACACAGTGAGTATAAGGGCATTTATGAAGACCTAAAAATATATTTTAAAAATCCTTAAAATAAGAGATTGGATGATTATGCACATGAAATTAATGACAAAGGAGCAAACTGGACTGTTAACAAAACAAAGGTGACTTCAATGATATTTATTAATGCTTATTTTAAAATTCTGAAGCAAAAGATGACATTTATATATTCTAAATGGTTGATTATACATTTCTGATATTATTCTTTTTAGTTTCTATAATTTTAAACATTACAAAATCAAAATAATAATTTTTAAACCTACAAAACATGAAGGAACAAATGTACTAACTTTGAATTCATATTCTGGATTTTGAGATAACTTTAATCCAAAAAGCAAGGTTTACTTCTCGATAAATAAATTTAGCATTTATCTTGAGTACAAAAATTGAGTTTACAAATTTTCTGTTGTTTCTCAAATTTCTAGAGTCGGCAGACTCCCATGAAAAATAATTTAAAGTTGTAAAAATTGTAAAGTAAACAATGGAAAAGAGTATTAATATTACCTTCCTTTTTCTTTCCCCAGCCCTGGGGATGGAACCTAGAACCTCCCACATGCAAGGCAAGTGTTCTTCCACTGAGCTGCACCCAAAGCTCCTTAAATCTTACTTCAGTAATGTAAATCCAAAGTCACTGCTCTGATCACCATTTTCACTGCCCCTCCATGTGGTCCTCACAGCCACCCACTCAGTCTCCAGAGCCAACTAACCGATGCAGAACACTTTTTGGCTCTCCTGACTCTTTCCCATTTGGCTTGTCTATTATCCTGGTCCTAATTTCATACTAATGTTCATTTTTTAAGTTCATGTGGGCATGGTTTTTGTGGTCTTTAAATATTAAGGGAAAAACTTTTGGTACTATGCTCAACTACAAGAATATTTATAATCAATAAACCTGAAACCCACCACCCGCTTTTCTTGTAGTATCATTATATTTTATGCCTTTATTTTAAAAAATTCACTCTACAACTATTATTTGTCTCAAAATATTACTCACCTCTGGATAAAGATGGAAGCGTTTCACTGTATTAATTACAAGGGGATACTCAGTAAGCCTATCATTCATAATCATCCACAGTCCTTCCAAAAATGAAGGTGCTTCAATAATGGTCTTGAAGTAGGAATAATAAAGTCCCTTTATTAAAAAAAAAAAAAAAAGCCACAGAGGTCAAATATAAATAAAACTTTAAAATATTTTTACATCTCCTTTTAGAACTTTTTTCTGAAAAAAAGGTCAATAATAAGACTTTTTAATTACTCCTTGATATTACATTAGTAGACTTAAAAAGCAAGTTTTTTCAGATATCGCTTTACTATTCTATCAGCTTTTCTGTGTGCTTAAAATTTTTCAAAATGAAGAATTTTTAGGGATGGTCAAATGTTTGAAGAAGCTTTTCTAACAGGGCCTTAACATATGTATACAATATACTTTAAATTTTACCAAATCTGGTTGTGCCCACTGTCCTTGGAAGTTGGCATATAATGAATTTTATCATAAATGGGGATGCCTCTGTGACCCTGTGCAAATTTTGCATGTGAAAAATTTCCTTTCTTCCTATGCTTTTAAGAAATATCACATAATGATCATAAACACAGCTTGAGAATGGAACTTCATGCTTCCAGCTTATTTCATAACTCTATCATCGCTGCACAAAGTGAAAGCTAAATGTCATTGACTTTTGCTCACAAATGCTGTATATTGAAAAAAGAATTATTTTAACATATCATTTCAGCATGTGAAATAATGGCTTCATTAGGATAGTAAAAGTGCCTTTGATTTAAAATTCAAGCATTTTTTTAAAAGCACGATTTTTCATATCACTTTGTCAACTTGCTATTTTCAAATAAGATAGAAAATAAAGGGCTCCATCATTTATAAAAGGAAATAAAGGTCTACATTGTTTGTAATAATACACTCTGGCCCCAAAATAATAAAAATAATTTCAACTTTAGACTCATTCTTCCTTCATCCAACTATTTTATTTTTTTACACACAAAATATCTTTTATTCCAAATTATACAAAACCAAAACCCCAAACAAGTATTACTTATAAGATCCACTGATATTTATTTTTAAATAATATTACATAAATTAAAAAAATCTGATTTCACTCAAATTTGCCAGTAAATCATTAGTTTTTTTTTTTTTTTTTTTTTTTTTTTTTTGCTAACTATACTCACCAAGTTGTAAGAACAAACAAAACATCCACATTAACACTTGACAGGTTTGGACGTGTGATAATACCTGGATATTAGGCAGCATCCAATAAAAACATCAATATAGTTTTCATTCATCAAAGGAAATATTATTCAAGTTTCCCAAATAAGCTTAAGTTATTTGGGGTTTGAATTTTTTCAAACGGCCAAGTTAAAATATAAGAACAAATAGTTTTCATTTAGTGGGAGCTAAAATCAATGTGTGTACTTCCAATTAAATATCTGTCCCACGGAACATGATTCATTTTTAAGAGTCAAGCCAAACCTTTGCTGCCTTCGCTGCTCCAATGCTTCAGTTGCTTTGCTCAAAACCCGGCAACACCCCCCTCAACCCACCCTCACACACACCAGGCCTTTGTATGCCCCTGTGGTGCTGGGGATCAAACCCAGGGTCCTGCACATGGTAGGCAACCACTGTACCGCTGAGCTACACCCTCAGCCCTTTTCCCCTTTCTTTTCTCTCACTATGCCTTCAGCCTTTCTCTCTGTTCTGGTTGATCCATACTGGGACTGTCCATGGTGGTCTAGAAGGATCTTTTTGTCTCTCCATTTATCAGTCTCCATTTTCATTTCATCTTTTTCATCTTTTACCAATATATTGAATTATTCTTGGCCCTGTTTGGGTAACAACAGTTGCTATCTCTTGAACATCTTTCATTAAAACATTACTGTATACTTTGAGAAATATTTTAAGTCTGTTATGCTCCTTTGGAGTACTTTTTTTTTCCAGCAGTCATCTTCCCTTTCTACTTACTCTGAAGCTTTTAGCCATTTAGATCCAACTCACTGGAATTCAACTACCTAATTTTTGATAGGCCAAACAACACTAATGGCTCCTCAATTGAAGATCTGTTTTAGCTCATCTCTGATTGGCCATTTTCTCATAGTTTTGATTGCCAAAATATCAGGTCATGGAAGTATTTTCCTTTCAGTGCAGAAAGACAAGGAACACAACAATTAAAAGATATTTAATATGCAAAAGACTGTATTTAGGAAAGCAACGTATATATTTAAATAAGTTATTGATAACAAGATATTATTTTGTTATACATGCTTCTGTTCATTTCCTCCCTTTGTTTTCACTAAAACCCTATGAGGAAACTATTATTTCTACTTAATAGATGAGATGAGAAAGATAACTGATTAGCCATCAAACAATGAAGCACATTACTGCTGAGTCCTGTGATCTGTCACCAAAGCCCACACTCTGTCACAGCTACCCTCTTTATTTAATAATAGTTTATATCCTGTCACAGAAATATAACTTTTAAAATATTCATATTTTAAAATATGCTATGCAAATATTTATGAGTCAAATTCTTCAAAACTTTACAGGTGTTAGAAAGATGAAAATAAACAAGAAGTGGCTAAAGGACCTAATATTCTGGAAATTTATAAAACAGAAATTAGACACAAAATTCATTTCCATTCCTAATAAATTTCTACTTTACATTCTTTCTATTTTTAAATCACAAATGAATTCATTAGAAGAAAGAGGCTAACCATTTCAGTGCGAAAAGTCATCTCTCGTTCCAAAGATGAGAGGTGAGAAAAATGACGGTCATTTTCAAAAAGTGATATTAAATGTATCCTAGGGAAAAAAATGAAATATAATAAGAACAGGTGTCAAACCAATGCTAAAACATTTTTAGGTTATAGCTAAAGTAAGAAAGCCATATAAAAATAAATTTTTATAATAAATATTAAGATAATAGTAGAATTGTTTACTAACTTACATGTTTGGGGCATTTATAATCCAGTGTAGCACATATGTGAAATTTATTAACTTGGTTCTTAAACTTATTTCTATGTATATCCAAAATTCCTCCAATTCTCTCCTCCCTTCCTTCCACCCTAGGCTTCTAAATGAGAACACTGGCAAGTTTTGTTTTGTTTTGTTTTTTAAGTTTAAGAAGTGATTCAAATGTACCAGGTTGGGGAAATACCTTTATTAACTGTAGAAAAGTATTCAGAATATAATTTTAAGTAAAATTAGATGAAATTGATTTTTAAAGAAGTATAATATCATATAATGGATCAACTTTAAAGTGCCAAAGAACACAGAACTATACTTAAAAGATATTTTAATAGTGCAAATCAATAGCTGTAGGCAATGACAAAATATGTGATAAATAAATTAGTTGCAGTTAACATTTATGTGATCCTTAATTATGTGGTGCTTTCCAATGAAGTTGAAAATAAAGCAAAATTCCATCCATCAACTTGGTTTTCCACTCCCCCTTATTTACACGTGGGTCATATGTCAGGAGACTAATATCAGTAAGAATCCTTCCTACCATTATAGCTAACATCAAAAGCTTCCTGTAGACACAATGGCCAGAGCAGCACTATTCCAACAGAACACAGCATCCATACTTCCCAAAAGTAGAAATCTGAGCTCAGTTGAGACAAAAATATTCCAGATGGAAAATATTATTATTTTACAGATGATTTTTACAAATAGATCACTTTTGTAAAATAAAATGCCCATGCACAGTAAAAGGCTCAAAGTCATTTATTTCTGCCTTTACTACTACTAGAGTCTTTCTCTTCAATTCTACCTGCTCACCAGTTGACAAGTATTAATAAAATTTTATCTCTAAACTCATGTCACTTAACAACACATTGATACTCTAAAGTAAGGAAGTATTTTAGTTTAAGCTACAAAATACACTAGGAAACTTAAATATTCAAGGAAATACAGTGGGGAATTCTTTGGTAAAGCCAGAATATTTAAATTTGTAAGTAACTATTCTCATAATTAATCTATTTTATAAATTCTGCTTCACATATGAGATTTATTAAAAATAACGTTTATAAATTGGTACACATATAGCTATTCCATATACATGGCTAGAAGTTATGTTTTACTATATGAAAATATTGATGGCAAGTTATAAACCAAATTTTTTTATTTATTCCAAAAGAAAACTAAATCTTACCAGTGCAAAATTCCCACAATAGCAGCTGGAAAAAGAAAAAAAAAAAAAAGGAAATTAAAAGATGCTTTACTTGAAATACCTTTAAAACAAGTATTTCAAATGCATTTGCTTACATGTCCAGAGAGATAGAAAATAAAGATAGATGGCCAGCTACTTCTGGTTCATGTGAACATAGGACACAAAACAAATTGCAAATCACACTTACCTTTTGCAAAGGGACCTTGACAACTGAGCAAAGGGGGAGACTTGAAAGGTTTATATATGCCTCTTAGATAATTTGTAAAGGAGTGATGAAATATGTGCTTTTGAAACTTTTGGGGTTTTTTTCCATATTATTTTCTATTGTCTCTTATTTTCTATTGTGTAAATTTTAAAAAGGAAGTAAATAAGTACACTAGGCTCAGATTTTTTTTAGAAAAGACTTAAGCCAACAGGAGCCACTCTAGAACACTGTCCCTTGGGCTCATCAGAAAATGGTTAAATGTAGAAAAATCACTTCTTAAGAGCCCATTTGAAAACCCCATTATGCAATTCAAACCTTGAGGAAGTGTCAGCTCTTTGTGAGTTCCCAGATCTAGGTACCTCTAAATGGCCCATAACATGCACCCTGTGCATGAGGCTTTACTAGAGGGCTATGAGGTCCTATAGTCACTCTTTAGATATGGAGCTTTTTAAAGAGAGACAAACATAGTCTGTGCCCTCTGGTGACCAGAAAGTTGCTTTTTAAAAGAATACCATGGAGCTGGGGAGAAGAAAGGGGTGAGAAGGGATGGGAAGTAGTGGAGGAGGCAGAACAAGAACACCACAAACCCTACTATTCTCACAGGGTTCAGCAGCTTTACTTGAATTAATTAATGCTCTTTAGGTTATTGTAATCCTTTGGCTAATTTCTGAAGTTTTGAAAAAGTTGATTTTGATAATCTTCTAAATATCTTCCTTATTGTCAGGGAGAAGTGAATTTACTATTTCAGAAGTCCTGCCTTCCTTCTAAGACTTTGTAATAATTCTCATGGTTGCCCCAAATATATTTAGCAAGTCGTCTTAAAAACCACAAACATTAACCCCTTTAAAAATTCAAAACTTACTCAAATTGGCTAATAAAATAAAATGCAAGTTATTCAATAAAGGAATTAAAAATTACAATGATGAAATCCCTAATCATGTTTCTCCAGCTCTTTTTTCATATTACTATCCTGGATTCATCTTAAATAATTTCCACAAAATTTACCTGCTTTATATCAGGATGGGTAAACTGCAGCCTATGGTTTGTTTCTGTACTTTCCACAAGCTATAAATGGTCTTTATGTTTTTAAAAGATTGTAAGGAAAAAAAAAAAGATGAAGATACTGAGCAGGGTGGCACATGCTTGTAAGCTCTGGAGGCTAAGGCAGGAGGATTGCAAGTTCAGAACCAGTCTCAACAACTTATCAAGGCCCTAAGCAACTAAGCAAGACCCACTCTCAAAATAAAAAAATTTAAAAAGGGCTGGGCATGTGGCTCAGTGGTTTAGTGTCCCTGGGTTCAATCCCTGGTACCAAAAAGAAGATGATGACACAATGGACACTATGTGCCCTGCAAAGTTTGAAATATTTACTCACTGGTTGTTTATACATTTGTTAACATTTCCTATCTAATGTAGTCTGAGTCACCGTTCTCTCTAAATTGGAAAAAGATGCCCCTCTGATAAGGCTTCATGAACTTTAAGAAATACAGTAACTGTACTATTCAACTATATTTGTTCTCTCTTATTCTCCTGAAAATGAAATGCATTGGCAAAATTTTTTTAAAATAATATTTTAAGTGGAAAAGATCAAATATTCTACCAAATCCAACGACCTTTTCAAAGATCCTCAAAAGTCTTTGTCTAACTCTCTCCTCCTCACCCTATATTCCACACCTCCCCCCGCCAAAGGACAGACATGGGTATAATATACAGTTTTCCAGGTGCATGAAGTGCTTAGCATTATGCCTTTACATAGTGATTAAAAGTATGTCCCCACACCCTATGTCTAACAGTCTCACCCTGAGGGTGACCCAGTCTTCAACTTGACTGAAACAAACACCAAGGGCCACCAGCACTCCCAACTGCTTTTACCTCCACTTCAACATTTCTCTATACAGTAATCCTTGTTTTTTTTCTATTCTCTACCACCTTAGAAGAGAAAGTCTCTCTCCTTTTTTCCATAGTTTCTCAAGTTTGTGTTTTTAATTTCTCCTCCTTCTCAAACATTCCAAAATGTTGCTCCATCAATTATTTCCTTTCTTGGATCTTTCATTTGTTGAAAACTGAAATTTTATCTTCCTAGAACTGAAAACACTTCCCTTAAGGTAAGAACCCTTCCAAGTGTGGAATATGACTGCCCCTGTATCTCTCCCATTTAATGACAAGACCCTTGGCCACTTTTCTCCTTTGAAGTTCCCAAACTCTTTAAATAACCAATGACCTCTTAGTTATCAAAATCAATGCCCTGTTTCAATTCCTATGCTCTTCAATCTTCCTGTAGCATTTGATCATTTTCTTGGATTTTTTTTCTCTCATTTCTGTCACACCAAATCTCCACATTCTATTTTCCTAAAAACATTTTATACATATACCTGTTTTTTTTTTTTCCTTTTCTTCTCATCCTCTGAAACTAAGTTTAAAAGTTTTCTCCAGGTCTCTTTACTATATCCCCCTTTCTCTCGCCACATTGGTATCTCTTGGCAATCTCAAATTCTCAACGATCATTTCTACACTAATTATTACCACATCCATGATCTTCAAACCTGAACTTTCTCTCTCCCTCCACCTCCCTCAGTTCCTGTTCTAACCACCTATCTTGTCCTGTCAATCTCTGTCTGGCCCTCCCCATTCCTACATGCTAAGACCATTATAGCCATTCTGTTTCCTTTCTATGTCCAGCCCAGTGTCCACCCTGCTGCTGAGTTAACCTCTGTGTAGCACACTCCTCATCAAATCATTCTCCAATTTGAAAGTCATTCAGTGCCAACACAGTGAATGTACTAATATGCCACTGAATTATTCCCTTTCAGGTGGTAATTTCAAATTATCTCCTTAAAAAATGTTTTTGAAGAAAAGAACCAATCAGTGCCTTCTTACTAATAAATAATAAAGGTCAAATGCCCAACCCTCGGCCTTGATTTGGCTCTTCAAGGCCAATCCCAATCAACCTTTTCAATTTACTTCCTACTTTCTCTTTTTTACACATCTTTCCTTTCAGCCTAATTTGGCTTTCATGTTGTCTTACTTCTACAACTTTAATCATACAGTTCCATCAGCCTCTAATACTTGTTCTCAGCTCCGTACATCCAAATATTGGCCCTTTGTGACAATTTGAGCCCCAATTTTCCCCAACAGTGTTTCCTGATCTCCTTTCTCACTCCCAGCCCTAAAATATTAACTTGTTCTTCTAAGCTCCCATAACAACTGATATGGTCTGTCATTACTGCACCCAACACTCATCAGGTGCCTCTCAAGGACCAAACTTCAGTGCACTGGAACTTGGATTTGGGAAAATGGTGGGGTTTCCAAACCCATGTTGATTCTGGATGTGGAATATGTCTACTGACATAATTAGAAATGTGATAAAAATCTAAACATGAACTACCATTATTTCTCAAGTATTGTTATCACTCCATGTGTGGAGCTTCCACTAACCTGGTGGAAAAGAAAATACAATGACTCGCATTAAAAGACATTTATCTATGTCTCAATTTATATTGGTATTCAGTCTGATCAAGGATTGGGTTCAAAATAGAGACAACAATAACATTTAAGTTATATCCCAAACTACAAAAGATGAAGGAAGAAAACTATTTCAAGTACCTAAATAAGACAAAATCCCCAATTTTAAGCACGGAAGCACCACCAGACCCAAAGTAAATGGGTATCAGCACTGGGTCATCTTTGTCCACTCTGACCCTAATTTTAACTATCAAAGATGTCAACTAATTTGAAAAAAACACTTCCTTTGTTTTGCTTTATTTAAGATGAAGAGAAGCATAAAATATCTTTACCTCCCACCCAAAGATCTTGCCAATCACTTTTACAAAGTGTGAGAATTGGCTTCCTAGGTTAAATAATATTTTATTGACATAGAAGTGACCACTAAGCCCCAAAATCCTACAAAAGTATTTTAACACAAGAAGTAAGGAGGCTGGGAATTCTTGGCAAGTGCTTCTCCAGCGCTTGGATCTCATCATTATTGCTGCTAGGAACCCACAAAAGCTTGTTAAATTCTTCTCCATTAAGACTCAAGAAAACCACTTCAAATCTTTCTCGGCTCCAAGGGAAAAGCCTAGCACCGCGGGACCCTGGCAGGAGCGCCATCAGGCTCCTTCCAAGGGCTCTCCTGCTTGCTCTGCTCACCTATGCTGAAGGTGGTCCTGCTCGAGACCTTAAGGGTCTGCAATACGTGCACCTTTTCGCGGACCTGTTCCAGGAAACCGAAGAGAAATTGAAAGCGGCCGAAAAGTAGTGTTTTGGCGAGCTGTTCCAGATGCAAGCAGTTTTGCGCGTTCAAATTTCGGATCTTCCGCGGCGTGTAATCCCGGGAGCCCCCTGGCAGGTTTCTGCCGCTTAGGGACGAGGGCTGCAGAAGCAGCTCCGGCTTTTCCATCTCCTCCTGCAGCTCTTTCTCTAACTCGGGCTCCCCGGCTCCGGCTCTGGTGGCCTTGCGCCGCCGCTTCGACTGCAAGGCGCGAGTAGATTGAGGTGGCTCTGAAGTCGCTTCTTTGAGTTTATTCCTCGTTTGCCCGACCATTTTCTCATAGTCCCTGTTCGGATGGAGCTGAGTCTCTCTAGGCAGCGGGCCCAGCCGACTCAGGCGAGGTCCCAAGGGGCCTGACAGGCCTCGCAGCCTCAACGACTGGTCCTCGCCGCCGTTGCGGGCTTCCCAGTCGTCATGGCAACCGAAACCTGGAGGGCGGGGGCGCGAGCCTCGCCGCTTCGCGCCGCCCGCGCGAACAGCCTCCGCGCAGCACCCCCACGCACGCCACCTCCCAAGAGCCGCGCTCCACGCCAGCTGCACGCGCGCGCCACCCGCGCGCACCGCCTCCCGAGCACAACCCTGTGCGCATCCAGCCGCCACGTGCCATCCCACGAGCGACGGGTACCCAGCCCGCGTGAGTCAGGAGATGTCACCCCACAGCTTGAGGTGGACGTGTGTACCGTGATACCATGGTTTTCTCCTTACTGTCCTTTATTGGAGTTCCACCAGGGGCGTCAGAATTCCTCTGCCATAGAAAGGTTGTGTTCAAGGCGTGCAGCACTTTCCTAAATCAGTCTTTACCCAGGACCAACTAAGAGGTGCGCGCTTGTTGTCACAGTCACCACACCATCCCATGGAGGCCTGAGTGGTTGGTACAGATGGACAGGAGAGGGTGGTGCGGGGTGCGGGGTGGCATATTCCATGTCCTCTGGCACAGTCCATAATGCAGCAGTCATACTGCTTCACGTTCCATCTGTTTTGTTTCGTTTCGGGTTTTTTTTTTTTTTTTTTTGTCGATGAGATTTAACTCCCTAATCCCCAGTTCCCCGTCAGAGCTATAAATCACTGTAGCCAGGTTAGTGACCCTGATGCAGCACCGTTTAGAAATGTTCATGGCTCCACATAGCCCATAAAGCGTAAACTCCCTGGTTTAGCTCATCAAGCCTTCAGTAATCTGCCCACATCTACCTTTTCAACTTTCCCATTTCCCAGACTCTGATCTTCCATTCCAGTCATTCCAAGTGAGAGGGCCACAGCAGGAGGCTCTGTAACTGGCTTTTAAAAAATCCTTTTCTCCCTGCCCACCTGAATTTTGTCACCTTCGGGCTGCAGTAATTACGCCTTCTCTGAGAGTCTAGAGCTCTTATGGACAGTATTATTCATCTGGATACTAGTTTAAATTCACTAAGCACAAAAATAAAAATCTTTAAAAACACCCAAAGTTCAATAAGTACTGTTACCATCAATGTGTTGTTTTACAAGGTTGGTTGTTATTGTTTCTCCCCAGGGAGCATTTCTACATTCCTGTACTGTGGGGTTTTTTTGTTGTTGTTTTTATGTTTTGGCACTCAACTTATAGGAAATTGCAGATCAGGGATATAGTAATTTGCCCAATTTTTAACAGCTAGTAAATTCTACCTGTTCAGTACTGAGTTTAAAATACAAGGTATTTATGAGTGGTTGGTAAAAGTGTTCTTGAATGAATACACAAAATAGTACACTTTATGTTTTAATATTTTGGAACAATAAGGGCAGTGCAATAATTGTATTTTTCGTTTTGAATCAGATATATAGTAAACATAGGATTAATTAATAGTGTTTGGCACTGTTCTAAATCTTTTACATAGAGGACCCTCATAGGAAAATCAACAGTGTGACACTGAGCTAGTAATTTAGCCACTCTAAGATTAATTTCTTCATTTGAAAAATGAGTGAAGTTCATCTATCTTACTGAATGGTATTATTGAATGAAATAATGATTGTAAACCACCTAAAACCTAGTGCATACTTAATTAATGTTACATTACCATGTTTTAGATGGAATATTTTATGGGACGCTGGAGAGTATTACTTCCAATTAAAATTTTGCTCACCTGGATTCATAATCATCAAGTTATATATTAGTTATATTATTGAACAACACTACATGTTCTAAGTTCATTAGTTAACTGAGAAAACTGAAACAGTTGCCTAAATAGTTATGTGTTCTGTTACTAAACAGAACAGATCTGTGTGTAAGAGGGAAATTATGATATTTATTTTATCCACAGTTCATTAGAATCATGCATGTTTTCATCTTTTTATATCTTCTGTAAGAATGATCTCTTTTGAACCTAATTATCTTAAACAGTTATTTGAGTCACATTTCAGCTACATGCTTATTAACAATAACAACTTAAACCAATATTCCTGATATTTAATTCTATTATAAAATAATTTAAATAGCACAATATAATTAGATATAATGCAATATATTTCTACATTATCTTATGTTGTTAGAAATGAAGATGCCTCATGATACATCAACTGATTTTCCTTGCATAAAGATTTCTAATCCAGTCATATGTATCTAAAACTTGCCTATTTGTTCCCTTTGTCTTTTAGTAAGGTAATTGGTAATTTTTTACCAAAAAAAAAAAGCAACTTAACTATGTAACCAGCAGGTGGCAATAATGACCTGTGAATCAGAATTTTTAAACATTTTAGGTAGTTTTAAATGAATGAATTAAATTTTTTTTAAAAAGAACAAAATCACTGTTATTATAATGAATCAGTTTACTAAATATGAAATGTAGGGAAATGCCAAATGTAACCCCACATAATAACAATTATATAGCATATTTCCTGTATGAAAATCATTAAGATAGTCATCATGATCAATAGTTTTCCGAATAATAATGACTATGTTTTAGTTGGTTCAGAAAAATTGTCTATAAAATTTCAGTGTTTTAACTTTGCACAAATACACAGATACATATTTAAATTAAGCTAAGCTACATCAATATCTACCTTGATTATATGGACTAATTTAGATAGAAGGAATTAAATGAACACCATTTTGAAAATGTTATAAACTTTGCACTTTTAATTTGATCGTTTAAAATCCTGCTTTCACTTTGATTGATATTATTCTGCATGAAAGATGAGTTTTGTGCTACTTCGAAATGTCTTATACATTAATATGCTTTTTATGGTGCAATGAGTTGGAAATGGAATCAATATATTTATCTTTAGTCTATCAAAATTAGTTGTCTTCCAAAATGCTGGCAAAATTCTTAGGATCACACAATTATGTGAACTACACTTAAGCTACATTTCAAATCTTTTAGATAACTTTATAGTTTTACTCACTTTAATTATACTTCCTTAAGACCTTTTCTATACATTCAAAGATTTTAAAAAATTTATTTGTTTAATTATATATCTCTATTTTGGTCTCCTAAAACTAGGGTATATGCTTCTTAAAGGCTATTTGTTTTTCAGATAATTTCAAATCTGTCTGTTTTTATATATTAAAAGAGCCTTTCAAATTATTCTTCAGCAAGTTGCCTCTGCTGAAAATGAGTATCTTATGTATTGTGTATTTTATAAAACACCTGCTTATTTAATCTATAATCATTACAAATCTAGGGTTGATTAATTTTTAAAACAGTAAAAATTTTACTTTAAAAGCTAATATTGAATTACCTTATAGAGCTTTTAAAAATTCTAGCTAGATAAAGGTGCTGCTTTAAAGGGGAAAATGGAAAGTTGTCATACAGTGAAGCATACAGCAAGTTTAAAGGTAAATGCATCTTTTTTTAAATTTTAATTTGTTATATATAACAACAGAATGCATTCCAATTCATTTTACACATGTAGAGCACAGTTTTTCACATCTCTGGTTGTACACAAAGTAGAGGCATATCCTTAGTTCTTCATACATGTACTTAATGATGACCATCGCATTCCACCATCTTTCCTACCCCTATGTTCCCTTCCTTTCCCTCCATACCCTTTCAATTTGCCCTATCTAGAGTTCATTTAATCCTTTCATCCCCACTCCCTGTAGTATATTATGAATCAGCATCCTTGAATCAGAGAAATGATTCAGAATTTGGTTTTGGGGGATTGGCTAATTTCACTTAGCATTATATTTCACAGCTCCATCCATTTACCTGCATGCCATGATATTATTCCCTCTAATGCTGAATAATATTCTATTGGGTATATATACCATGTTTTCTTTATCCATTCATCTACTGAAGGGCATCTAGGTTGGTCCCATAATTTAGCTATTGTGAATTGTGCTGCTATAAACATTGATATGACTGTGTCCCTGTAGTATGCTGTTTTTAAGTCCTTTGGACTTATAAACTGAGGAGTGGGATAACTGGGTCAAATGGTGGTTCCCAATTTTGGTGGTTCCCAAATGGTGGTTCCCAATTCCCAATTTTCCAGGGAATCTCCGTTATTGGAAATTTCCTTATTGGCTGGACCAAATTTGCAGGCCCATCAGTAATGTATGAGCGTGCCTTTTCCCCCACATCCTCGCCAACAGTTATTGTTGTTTGTATTCTTAATTGCTGCCATTCTGACTGGAGTGAGATGAAATCTTAAAGTAGTTTTGAGGCATTACCCTCGTGTACCGCGTCACTGTGCGGGAGAATGACGAGTTAGAAAGGCTAAAAGCTATCTTGTTAGGAATTTCCAGCAAAATTGGGGTGCTCCAAAATCTAGAGGAAGGATTTCCATCGCACGAGGATCAGCTACGGGGGCTCAAACACGAGAGATTTGTCCGCATGGAGGGTCACGCTGCTTATTCAGCAAATCGCCCCGTGGCTAGAGTCTGAGGCACACACTGGGAAACGAGGAGATAGCAACGCAAAGATACATCACTGCAGTTTCCGCGGGCTTCTGCCAGCTGTGCAATCACCGTACTAAGTGCTGAATTCTGGGTTTGAGACGGGGAAGGAAGTGGTCCAATTCGGTTCTCCATACCGGTCAGACCACAGAGGAAGCCAGCGGCCACCATCTTGGAGAGCTGACGTCACCATCCCTGTTTTCGACTGATCGCAGCTCATTCAGCCATAGAACAGGTAATTTCAGGCTGCCATTCGCCTGCGGCTCACAGACAAATTACTCAGGTTCAGTGCTAATTAACCCGAGGAAAAAAGCATACATCACTTGGAGAATGAACAATAGGTTACTGAATGATCAATGGGTTATAGAAGACATCAAGGAGGAAATTAAAAAATTCTTAGAGATAAATGAAAACACAGACACAACATATTGGAATCTATGGGACACATTGAAAGCAGTTCTAAGAGGAAAATTCATTGCTTGGAGTTCATTCCTTAAAATAAGAAAAAACCAACAAATAAATGATCTCATACTTCATCTCAAAATCCTAGAAAAAGAAGAGCAAAACAACAGCAAAAGAAGTAGAAGCCAATAAATAATTAAAATCAGAGCTGAAATTAATGAAATCCAAACAAAAGAAACAATTGAAAAAATTGACAAAACTAAAAGTTGGTTCTTTGAAAAAAATAAATAAAATCGACAGACCCTTAGCCATGCTAACAAAGAGAAGAAGAGAGAGAACTCAAATTACTAGCATACGGGATGAAAAAGGCAATATCACAACAGACACTTCAGAAATACAGAAGATAATAAAAAATTATTTTGAATCCTTATACTCCAATAAATTAGAAGATAGTGAAGGCATAGATAAATTTCTTAAGTCATATGATCTGCCCAGATTGAGTCAGGAGGATATAGACAACCTAAACAGACCAATATCAATTGAGGAAATAGAAGAAACCATCAAAAGACTACAAACTAAGAAAAGCCCAGGACCGGATGTGTATACAGCAGAGTTTTACAAAACCTTTAAAGAGGAACTAATACCAATACTTTTCAAGCTACTGCAGGAAATAGAAAAAGAGGGAGAACTTCCAAATTCATTCTACGAGGCCAACATCACCCTGATACCTAAACCAGACAAAGACACTTCAAAGAAAGAAAACAACAGACCAATATCTCTAATGAACCTAGATGCAAAAATCCTCAATAAAATTCTGGCGAATCAGATACAAAAACATATCAAAAAAAATTGTGCACCATGATCAAGTAGGATTCATCCCTGGGATGCAAGGCTGGTTCAGTATACGGAAATCAATAAATGTTATTCACCACATCAATAGACTTAAAAATAAGAACCATATGATCATCTCGATAGATGCGGAAAAAGCATTCGACAAAGTACAGCATCCCTTTATGTTCAAAACTCTAGAAAAACTAGGGATAACAGGAACATACCTCAATATTGTAAAAGCAATCTATGCTAAGCCTCAGGCTAGCATCATTCTGAATGGAGAAAAATTGAAGGCATTCCCTCTAAAATCTGGAACAAGACAGGGATGCCCTCTCTCACCACTTCTGTTCAACATAGTTCTCGAAACACTGGCCAGAGCAATTAGACAGACAAAAGAAATTAAAGGCATAAAAATAGGAAAAGAAGAACTTAAATTATCACTATTTGCAGGTGACATGATTCTATACCTAGCAGACCCAAAAGGGTCTACAAAGAAACTACTAGAGCTAATAAATGAATTCAGCAAAGTGGCAGGATATAAAATCAACACGCATAAATCAAAGGCATTCCTGTATATCAGCGACAAATCCTCTGAAATGGAAATGAGGACAACCACTCCATTCACAATATCCTCAAAAAAAAAAAAAATAAAATACTTGGGAATCAACCTAACAAAAGAGGTGAAAGACTTATACAATGAAAACTACAGAACCCTAAAGAGAGAAATAGAAGAAGATCTTAGAAGATGGAAAAATATACCCTGTTCATGGATAGGCAGAACTAACATCATCAAAATGGTGATATTACCAAAAGTTCTCTATAGGTTTAATGCAATGCCAATCAAAATCCCAATGGCATTTCTTGTAGAAATAGAGAAAGCAATCATGAAATTCATATGGAAAAATAAAAGACCCAGAATAGCAAAAACAATGCTAAGCAGGAAGTGTGAATCAGGCGGTATAGCGATACCAGACTTCAAACTATACTACAGAGCAATAGTAACAAAAACAGCATGGTACTGGTACCAAAACAGGCGGGTGGACCAATGGTACAGAATAGAGGACACCGAAACCAATCCACAAAACTACAACTATCTTATATTTGATAAAGGGGCTAAAAGCATGCAATGGAGGAAGGATAGCATCTTCAACAAATGGTGCTGGGAAAACTGGAAATCCATATGCAACAAAATGAAACTGAATCCCTTTCTCTCGCCATGCACAAAAGTGAATTCAAAATGGATCAAGGAGCTTGATATCAAATCAGAGACACGGCGTCTGATAGAAGAAAAAGTTGGCTACGATCTACATATTGTGGGGTTGGGCTCCAAATTCCTCAATAGGACACTCATAGCACAAAAGTTAATAACTAGAATCAACAAATGGGACATACTTAAACTAAAAAGTTTTTTCTCAGCAAAAGAAACAATAAGAGAGGTAAATAGGGAGCCTACATCCTGGGAACAAATCTTTACTCCTCACACTTCAGATAGAGCCCTAATATCCAGAGTATACAAAGAACTCAAAAAATTAGACAATAAGATAACAAATAACCCAGTCAACAAATGGGCCAAGGACCTGAACAGACACTTCTCAGAGGAGGACATACAATCAATCAACACGTACATGAAAAAATGCTCACCATCTCTAGCAGTCAGAGAAATGCAAATCAAAACCACCCTAAGATACCATCTCACTCCAGTAAGATTGGCAGCCATTCTGAAGTCAAACAGCAACAAGTGCTGGCGAGGATGTGGGGGAAAGGGTACACTTGTACATTGCTGGTGGGACTGCAAATTGGTGCAGCCAATTTGGAAAGCAGTATGGAGATTTCTTGGAAAGCTGGGAATGGAACCACCATTTGACCCAGCTATTCCCCTTCTCGGTGTATTCGCTGAAGACCTAAAAAGAGCATGCTACAGGGACACTGCTACATCGATGTTCATAGCAGCATAATTCACAATAGCAAGACTGTGGAACCAACCTAGATGTCCTTCAATAGACGAATGGATAAAAAAATGTGGCATTTATGCACAATGGAGTATTACTCTGCATTAAAAAATGACAAAATCATAGAATTTGCAGGGAAATGGATGGCATTAGAGCAGATTATGCTAAGTGAAGCTAGCCAATCCCTAAAAAACAAATGCCAAATGTCTTCTTTGATATAAGGAGAGTAACTGGGAACAGAGTAGGGACGAAGAGCATGAGAAGAAGATTAACATTAAACAGGGATGAGAGGTGGGAGGGGAAGGGAGAGAGAAGGGAAATTGCATGGAAATGGAAGGAGACCCTCAGGGTTATACAAAATTACATACAAGAGGAAGTGAGGGGAAAGGGAAAAATAATACAAGGGGGAGAAATGAATGACAGTAGAGGGGGTAGAGAGAGAAGAGGGCAGGGGAGGGGAGGGGGGATAGTAGAGGATAGGAAAGGCAGCAGAATACAACAGACACTAGTATGGCAACATGTAAATCAATGGATGTGTAACTGATATTATTCTGCAATCTGTATACGGGGTAAAAATGGGAGTTCATAACCCACTTGAATCAAAGTGTGAAATATGATATGTCAAGAACTATGTAATGTTTTGAACAACCAACAATAAAAAATTTAAAAAAAGAATAGTTTTGATTTGCATTTCTCTAATTGCTAAAGATGTTGAACATTTATTAATATATTTGACAACTGATTATATATCTTCTTCTGGAAGCATCTGTTCGGTAGCTTAGCCCATTTATTGATTAGGTTATTTGGTTTTTTGCTGTTTTGCTTTTTGAGTTCTTTATATATTCTAGAAATTAGTGCTCTATCTGATGTGCAAGTGGTAATAATTTGTTCCCCATTAGTAGGCTCTCTGTTTACCTCACCAATTGTTTGTTTTGCTGAGAAAGTTTTTTATAGTTTGAATACATCCCATTTATTGATTCTTGATATTAATTCTTGTGCTATAGGAGTCTTATTAAGGAAGTTGGGGCCTAATCTCACATGATGGAGATTTGGGCCTATTTTTTTCTTCTAATAGATGCAGCATCTCTGTTTTAATTCTGAGGTCCTTGATCCACTTTCAGTTGAGTTTTGTGCATGGTGAGAGATAGGGGTTTAATTTCATTTTGTTGCATATGGATTTCCAATTTTCCTAGCACCATTTGTTGAAGAGGCTATCTTTTCTCCAATTATGTTTTTGGCACTTTTGTCAAATATAAGATAACTATAATTATACGAGTTGGTCTCTGTGCCCTCTATTCTGTACCATTGGTCTACAAGTCTATTTTGGTGCCAATACCATGCTGTTTTTGTTACCATTGCTCTGTAGTATACTTTAAGGTCTGTTATAGTGATGCCACCTGCTTCACTCTTCTTGCTAAAGATTGCTTTAGCTATTCTGGGTCTCTTATTTTTCTAGATGATTTTCATGACTGCTTTTTCTATTTCTATTAGGGATGTCATAGGGATTTTGATTGGAATTGCATTAAATCTGTATAGTACTTTTGATAGTATGATCACTTTGACAATATTAATTCTGCCTATCCAAGAGCAAGGTAGATCTTTTCATCTTCTAAGGTCTTCTTTAATTTCTTTCTTTAGTGTTCTGTAGTTTTTATTGTAGGGGTCTTTTGCCTCTTTTGTTGATTCCCAAGTATTTTATTTTTTTGAGGCTATTGAAAATGGGGTAGTTTTTCTCATTTCCCTTTCTGAGGATTTGTCACTGATATATAGAAATGCCTTTGGTTTATGGGTGTTGATTTTGTATCCTTTGCTGAATTCATTTATTAGTTCTAGAAGTTTTCTGGTGGAACTTTTTGAGTCTTGTAGGTATAGAATCATAACTTTGGCAAATAGTGCTAATTTGAGTTCTTCTTTACCTATCCGTATCCCTTTAATTTCTTTCGTCTAATTGCTCTGGCCAGTGTTTAAAGAACTATGTCAAATAGAAGTGGTGAAAGAGGGCATCCGTGTCTTGTTCCAGTTTTTAGAGGGAATGCTTTCAATTTTTCTCCATTAGAATGATGTTGGCTTGGGACTTAGCATAGATAGCCTTTACAATGTTGAGATAAGTTCCTGTTAGCCTTAGTTTTTCTAGTATTTTGAACATGAAGGGGTGCTGTATTTTGTCAAATGCTTTTTCTGTGTCTGTTGAGATGATCATATAGTTCTTATCTTTAAGTCTATTGATGTGATGAATTACATTTATTGATTTCCATATGTTGAACCAACCTAGTATTCCTGGGATGAACCCCACTTGATCGTGGGGCACTATCTTTTTGATGTGTTTTTGTATTTGATTTTTCAGAATTTTATTGACAATTTTTGCATCCATATTCATTAGAGATATTAGTCTAAGGTTTTCTTTTTGATGTATCTTTGCCTGGTTTTGAAATCAGGGTGATGTTGGCCTCATAGAATGAGTTTGGAAGTGCTCCCTCTTTTTCTATTTCCTGAAATAAATTGGAGAGTATTGGTGTTAGTTCTTCTTTAAAGGTCTTGTAGAACTTGGCTGTGTATCCATCCTATCCTGGGCTTTTCTTGGTTGGTAGACTTCTGATGGCATCTGCTATTTCGTCACTTGAAATTGATCCGTTTAAATAGTGTCATCCTGATTGAAATATTTAAATATCATCCCAATTCAATTTGGACACTCGTATGACTTAATAAATTTGTTGATACCTTCAATATCTTCTACTTTATTGGAGTACAATTTTCCAAAATAATTTCTAATTATCCCCTGTATTTCTGTAGTGTCTGTTGTGATATTCTCTTTTTCATCACATATGTTAGTAATTTGAGTTTTCTCTCTCCTTCTCTTCATTAGCATAGCTAAGGTTCTGTCAATTTTATATATATTTTTCAAAGAACCAACTTTTTATTTTGTCATTTTTTTTTCAAAATATTGTTTTGATTTTATTGATTTCAGCTCTAATTTTAATTATTTCCTGCCTTCTATTTGATTTTATTGATTTCAGCTCTAATTTTAATTATTTCCTGCCTTCTATTGCTTTTAGTGTTGATTTGTTCTTTTTCTAGGGTTTTGAGATGTAATGTAAAGTCATTTATTTGTTGACTTTTTTTTCTTTTAAGGAATGAACTCCATGCATTCAACTTTCCTCTTAGTACTGCTTTCATAGTGTCCCAGAGATTTAGAAATGTTGTGTCTATGTTCTCATTTACCTCTAAGAATTTTTTAATCTCCTCCTTGAAGTCTTCTGCAACCCATGTTCATTTGGTAGCATATTGTTAAGTCTCCAGTTGTTGGAGTAATTTTTATTTTTTTATGTTGTCATTGATTTCTAATTTCATTCCATTATTATCTGAAAAAATGCAGGGTAGTATATCTACTTTTTATATTTGCTAAGAGTTGCTTTGTGGCATAATATATGGTCTGTTTTAGAAAAGGATCCATGTGCTGCTGAGAAGAAAGTATATTCGCTCGTTGAAGGATGAAATATTCTATACATGTCAGTGAAGTCCAAGTTATTGATTGTATTATTGAGTTCTATAGTTTCTTTGTTCAGCTTTGAAGATCTATCCAATGGTGGTCAAAGAGGTGTGTTAAAGTCACCCAAAATTATTGTGTTGTGGTCTGTTTGACTCTTGAACTTGACAAAAGTTTGTTTGGGGCACATGTATTTATAATCATTAAGTCTTGTTGGTGTATGGTTCCCTTGAACAGTATGTAGTGTCTTTCTTTATCCCTTTTGATTAACTTTAGCTTGAAGTCTACTTTGATATGAGGATGGAAACCCCTGCTTGCTTCCACAGTTCATGTGAGTGGTATGACTTTTCCTAACCTTTCACCTTCAGTCTGTGGATGTCTTTTCCTGAGATGAGTCTCTTGGAGGCAGCATATTGTTGAGCCTTTTTTTTAATCCAATCTGCTAGTCTATGTCTTTTGATTGGTGGGTTTAGGCCATTAACATTCAGGGTTATTATTGAGACATGATTTGTATTCCCAGCCATTTTTGTTTATTTTTGGTATTAAACTTGACTTGGTTTCTCCTCTGATTAGTTTTTTTTATTGTAATACTTCCCTCTGCTGATTTTCATCATTGTTTTTCATTTCCTCTTGTGGAATATTTTGCTGAAGATGTTCTGTAATACAGGCTTTCTAGTTGTAAATTCTTTTAACTTTTGTTCATCATGGAAGGTTTTTATTTCATCATCAAATCTAAAGCTTAGTTTTGCTGGATATAAGGTTCTTAGTTGGCATCCATTTTCTTTCAGAGCTTGGTATATGTTGTTCCATGATCTCCTGGCTTTGAGGGTCTGGGTTGAAAAATCTGCTGAGATATGAATTGGTCTCCCCCTATATGTGATCTGATTCCTCTCTCTTGCGGCTTTTAAGATTCTACCCTTATTCTGTATGCTAGGCATTTTTATTATAATGTGCCTTGGTGTAGATATGTTGTAATTTTGTACATTTGGTGTCCTGTAAGCCTCTTGTATTTGGTTTTCCAATTCATTCTTCATGCTTGGCAAATTTTCTGATATTATCTCATTGAAGAGATTGTGTGTTCCTTTGGTTTGAAACTCTGTTCATTCCTCTATCCTAATAACTCTTAGATTTGGTCTTTTGATGCTGTCCCATAATTCTTGGATGTTCTGTTCATGGTTTCTAACTTTCTTCACTGTGTAGTCAACTTTATTTTCCAGATTGTATACTTTGTCTTTATTATCTGATGTTCTTTCTTCCAAGTGATCTCTAGTCTTTTGGTTATGCTTTTCATTGAGTTTTTACTTGGTTTATTGTTTCCTTCATTTAAAGGATTTCTGACTGTTTATTTTTTTTTCAGAGTCTCTATCTCTGTCTTGAAGTAATCTTTTGCTACCTGTATTTGCTCTCTTATTTCTTTGTTGGAGTGATCAGGTTTTGCCTGTATTTACTCATTTAGGTCAATCTTTAATTCACAGATTATTTTAGTTATGAATCTTCTGAACTCCTTCTATGACATTTCATCAAATTCTCTGTCCATGGGTTCCGTTACTGTAGGGTTCCGGTTTGTTTGGGGCACTTGTCTATGTGTCTTCCTTTCTTGCATCGTGGATCTGAGATATTACAGTTTCTACCCTATATTCTTGTAGTACCTGTGTAGATTGTCTGTACCTCACTTTGATGTTGGGCTTCCAGACCCCACTGTTGTCCCTCAATTTATGCTACTGCAACTAAAGATAGTGGCAGCAATAGTTGAGATAACTCAAGATAATAGTGAAGGTGCCCTAAGACGGATGCAGTGTCTTACAGAGATGGGGCTGAAAGGGTGGGCCTCACGGTGGCCTCACACTCTCTTTGGGATGCCTGCTTGAGAAGCAACTGCTTCTAGGCCCTGTCTGTTGTCAAAAAGGTAGGGGCTACTGTGTGGGGAAGGCTATGGCGATCTCTGCAGTGTCCCAAGATGGAAGTGGGTTAGGCTTGGCTCCCAAGTGGGGGAGGGGAATAGCAAACTTGGACCTACCCTGGGCCTGGGTCCCCCGTATGTTGGTGTGGGCAGATCCGGGCCAGGCCTGGGCTCCCACGGTGGTCTGCTGGTCAGAAGAGGTGGTCCTATACCAGAGCCTGAGCTCCCAGCGGGTGTCTGCCAGTGGCGGATGGACCCGGGCCTACTGTGAGCCTGGGTCCCACGTAAGTCAGTGTGGGTAGATCTGGGCCAGGCCTCAGGGTAAATGCATCTTTATGTGATAATTTGCACAGCAATGCATTTTGGACTTTGGGAGAAATGGTATCTCTGTTAACAAGATAGAATTTCTAAGAATTCCGGTCTACTTCCTGTATCTGTGAAGGAGCTGTCCTATACCTCAAAAACAAACAAAACAACTAGAACTCTGTAAGCCATTCATGCTATGCTCAGTGTAGTTTTCTAGGCCTATCTCAGATGACAAACTTTGAACAGTCATATACAAGCATGTTTCATTCAAAGGGAAGGAGATGATCAATGAACTAATTGGGAGAATTCTTTTATCCCTAAGACACTGCACAATTGCTTAGTATATGCACACTGATTTGAACAGAATGGTACTTAGTAGTCATTGTTAAATGACTTAACTTCTATCCTGTGCACAAACTCCATCATATTCATATTATTTCTATCATTGCCAAAGTAACTAATAAACAACGATTTAATTCAATATCAATATTCACTTTAATATTTAATATTTGAATTTAATATTTAATTCAGTATTAATAAGCAAAACCTTCAAGTATATTGAAGAATAAGTTCATTAAAGAATAAATTTTAGAATATGGACATATTAAATGCAAAATGACAAAAATAGCAATGACACATACTGAATCTGTGTACTGTGTATTACGTAACATAATAATTTAGCTTGATTTAATTTAAGCTTTGACTTTGATTATGATATAGTGACTAGAAATTCACTAGACTGGGTTCAGTATACTTTGGGCAATTTACTTCTGTACCTGTAATTAACTCAACTATGAAAGATTTTGGACAGCATGTCCTTAATAAGGCCTTTTAAACTTTTTTGATTCTCGTTGGTATTTGTATACATATTTAGGAAGCTGGACGGATGTACCTCTGAGTCATACAATAACTTGTACTAAGCTCTCTTCTTACCAGTGTTTCCCTTCCCTTCTCTGTCTTTAGCTCTGTGTTCTGGCTCTGGTCTCTGTTCCTCTAGTACCTTCTATTTCCACTTGCTGTCTTGTCTCTAAACTCTATTATTCCTATTTTCTAATTACTTCGATCCACTAGCAGCCTATGTTAGTCAGCTTTATACATCTGTGATCAAAATATTCAATAAGACCAACTTAGAGGAGAAAAGTTTATTTTGTCTCACAGTCTCATAACTGAAATGTTGGGGTTGGAGGGAGCTCTTGGGAGTTCATTGGAATTGGAAATATCAATGTGCAGTCATGATTTCTAATATATTTTATGCTTATTCTAATAGATGTGTAGTGGTATCTCATGTTGTTTTAATTTATAACTCCCTAATCACATGATGCTGATCATTTTTTCATATGGTTATTTTCCATTTACACCTTCTTAGGGGAGATATACATTCAGATAGATCTTTTACCCTTATTTTAATTAGTGTTTGTTTTCATAATGTTAAGTTTTTAACAGAGGTTTAGTTCATGGTAGGATGACTCCATTGCTGTGGGCCCAAGGTGAGGCAGAACATCATGGTGGAAGGATGTGATAGAGGAGTGGTATTCAATTCATGGTGGCCAGGAAGCAGAGAGAGATTCAGAGAAGATGAAGCATTCCAGGGCACACCCCCAGTGACCCTCCTCATCTAGCCATGCCCTACCTGCCTACAGTTATCACCCAGTTAGTCCACTCAAACTAGGTTATAGCTCTAATAATCTAATCATTTGACTTCTGAATATTCCTACAGTAACTCGGGAGCTTTTGGGGGACGCCACATATCCAAACCATAGCACAGCCTAACTGGAAACTAGAATATAAGGAGCAGGGGGGAACATCCATGAATAACTAATAAATGCTTACATCAAGACCATAGAAACAAAAACAACTACCAGATCTTTGTTTTGGGCAGCAGAGTCCAGCTTGCACATAAATATTAATTCATCTCCCAAAAATAAATATGGAACTTTAAAGTCCTCTCCTTGTCTCTGCTATAGTCTGATGAAACCCTTCTTGAGATACTTACCAATGACAATTTTTACTCCATTAAGTGAAAAATTGTTGAGTTATCCAGGTTTTACATTTCATTTTTACTTTTCTTTTTTAAGTGTCAAATAATTCAATAAATCATCATTGTCAGTAGGAATTTGCTCTACATTTTTCTCTTTTTCCATTTTATATTGGAGCATTCTAATTGTACATAATAGTGGGATTCATTGTGATATATTTGTGCATGCATGAATGCATAAATGTCTATTACATTCCTCCATACCTTTTTCCTCAATCCCCTTTGTCTACTCTAATGGTCTCAATTCTATTATTTTTTAGTATTTTTTTTTTAGTTGTAGGTAGACAGAATACCTTTTTTTATTTTTATGTGGTGCTAAGGATCAAACCCAGGACCTCATACTTGCAAGGTGAGCACACTACCACTGAGTTATAACTCCAGCCCTCGATTTTATTTTTGATGAGGTCCTTTTCTTTCCTTTTTCTCTCTTATGTTTCACATACGAGAAAAAACTTAGGACCTTTGACTTTTTGAATCTGGCCTATCTTACTTAGCATGATGTTCTCCAATTCCATTCATTTTCCTGCAAATGCCATAATTTCCTTCTTCTTTATGGCTGAATAAAACTCCATTATAAAACTCTACCTTTTTAAATCGAGTCATCCATTGCTGGACAACAAGGCTGGTTCTATAGTTCAGCAATTATGAATTGTACTGCAATAAACATGGGTAGGCAGGTATTGCTATAGTTTGCTGACCTTAATTCTTTTGGATGTGTTTTAAGGAGTGGCATAGCTGGGCTGTATGGTTTTTCCATTTCTAATGTTTTGAGGACCCTCCATACTAATCTCCACAGTGGTTGTACTAATTTACAATCCCACCAATAGCATATACACATTTCTTTTCCTCCCGCATCCTCACCAACATTTATTATTTTTTTGTATTCTTAATGATTGCATTCTAACTGGAGATGAAATCTCAGTGTAGTTTTGATTTGCATTTCCCTGATTGCTAAAGATGTTGAACATTGTTTCATGTATTTGTTGGAGCTTTTATATTTCTTAATTAAGGTTGTATACGTGGGTTCAGAAAAGACAAGGTTGATGACACAGCTAGCCTGTGGCTTGTCCCCCAGAGTTTCCTTTGCAGTAAGTTTTGTCCCCAGTGTAGCAGAGTTGAACTGGTGAACCCTTTAATAAGTGGGCCCGAGTGACTAGGTCATGGGAATTCCACTCTTATGAACGGATTATGTGGTAAGAGTAGATTCATTCCCATAAGCTCACCTTTATGAAAATGGTTCATGAGTAAAATAAATATTTTATAAAGGATAAATAAATATTTTATAATCATCACCATATTAATGATCAAAATGGAGAATGGATTGTGTACATGATTTTTATTTATTTTCTAAGGAGTCCAAAGAACCAGCTTTGATTTTGTTCCCTAGGGGGAAACAGAGAGAAAACTAAAGTAAAATAAATAAACAGGAAAGAAAAATAAACTAACATAAATTACATAACTTAGGTTTCACCTGAAGCTATCAAATAGGCATAAATAGCTTCTTTGTACAGATAACAGAAGTTGAGGCAGAGAGAAAATTCTGGACAGCCCACTCTTATAAGTATACAAAATTTAACTTCCCTGGAAATCTTCAAGATTGACATGTTGAGCTACCTACAGAATTGAAATAAAAGATTTTCTGGGTTGTATTTTTCTTTTTCTTTTTTTTCCCAAAGTTTTAAATAAGAACTTTGTGACATATAATTCACATACCATAAAACTCACCCCCTTTAAAGTGTGTGATTGAGTGATTTTATTAGATTCACAAAGTTATGCAAACATCACCATTATTTTATTCCACATTTTTACTATTCCTGAAAGAAATCTCATATCCATTAGTACTTATTTCCATTTCTCTTTCCTTCCAGTCTCTGACAAGCAGGACATTTCATATAAGTGAGGTTGTATAATATGTTGCCCTTTGTAACTGGCTTCACTCTCTGAACATGATGTTTTCAAGGTTGATCCATGCTTTAACCTTTCATTTATTCTATTTTACAGATATACCATGTTTCATTTATCTATTCATTAGCTAATGGACTTTTGAATTTTTCCCATTTTTGCCTATAGTGAATTATAACACTATGGGCATTCTTATATGTTTTGACATGTATTTTAACTTATCTTAGGTATGTACACCTAGGAGTGGAATTGTTGGGTCATATTGTAACTTTGTTTCCAATGTGGCTGCACCATCTTACATTCTCACAACCAATGTTGAGGCAGTGGTCCAATTTTTCCAAATCCTTACCAACACCTGTTATTATACACAATTAATGATTGTAGCCATCCCTGTGGATACAAAGTAATACTTTGTTGTCATTGTTGTTTTACTAATAGACTTTATTTTTTCAGAGCAATTTAAAGAAAAAAATGTGCAAAATACAGTTCCAATAGATTCCCTTTCCTCTACTCTTATACATAATTTTTATCATTAACATCTTACATTAGTGCAGTACATTTAATGAACCAATATTGATGCATTATTAAAGTTCATAGTTTACATTGTATTTTATCCTTTAAGTTGTACTGTTTTATAAATGCATGATTTTCCTGTATTTTCCATTAAGGTATCAGGACAGAATTGTTTCACTGCCTCCCCAAACTCCTGTGCTCCCCATTCATTTATTCCTCCCTCTCTCCTTCCAAACCCTGGAAACCATGGATGTTTTTATAGTCTCAATAATTTTGTGTTCTTCCCGAATGTTTTATAGTTGGCATTTTATAGTGTGTGATCCCTTCAGAATGATTTTTTTTCTTTAAACAATATGCATTTAAGATTCCTTCAAATCTTTTCTCAGATTGATAATCCTCCCCTCTCTCTTGTGGTACTAGGGGTCAAACCTAGGGTCTCATGCATGCTGGGCAAGCACTCTACCATTAAGTTATAGTGTTTCTTTTTATTACTAAATAATATTCTGATTGAAGGATAATGGATGTACATCTGATCATCCATTTACCTGTTGAACATCCTTAGTTGTTTCCACATTTGGGCAATTATGAATAAATCTGCTATAAATATTCATGTGCATATTTTTGTGGGACATAAAATTTCAAATCATTTGGGTGACTATCTAGGAGCACAATGGCTGGATCACAGGATAATACTATGTTAATTTTGCAAGAAACTGATACACTTGTGTTGTAAGATGGCTATACAGTTTGCAATGCTGCTTGCCATTAGTGAAGTTCCTGTTGCTCTTCATCCAGCAACAGGATGGTGTTGCTAGTGTTTGGGATTTTAGCCATTCTAATAGAAGTGGAGTAGTATCTCATGTTTTAATTTACAATTCCCTCATTGCATGATGTTATTTCTTTAATGTTTAAGTAATGTTTTATTGATATAATTCACATAATATGTAATTAGTCTATTTAATGTATACAGATAATGATTTTTAGTATATTCATAGTTATGTCAGACACAACATTCAATTTTAGAACATTTTTATCACTCCCAGAAGAAATCCCATACCGATTACAATCACTTCACCTACTAACTCACCTCTCCCGCTCTCAGTGAGCCCTAGGTAACTACTAATATTTTTATCTCTATAAATGTTCTTATTATGGACAGTGCATATAAATGGAATCCTGTAACACTGTAGTCTTGTTGATTGGCTTCCTTCCTTTTTTGTTGATATAATTCACCTAATTGCAAGGTTCATTAATGTTGTAAGTGAAAGTTATTCCTTTTCTTTTTTGCAGTGCTGGGATTCATATGGTTATTTTCCATGTGTATACCTTCATAGGGGAGATGCCCGTTCAGGTAAATCTTTGCCTTTACTTTAATTAGGTTGCTTGTTTTCATATTGTTGAGTTTTAAGGTGTTCTCTACATTTTGCATAAAAAGTCCTTTATCAGATATGTATTTTGAAAATATTTTCTCCCACTCTATGACTAGTCTTTTCATTCTCTTAATAGTGTCTTGACTCACAGCATGGACGTTTTTAATTTTGTTGTAGTCCATTATATTTACTTTTTTATCAATAAACATGCTATCAGTGTTACATCTTAAAAAAAAATGTTGCTTAGATTTTATGTTATCTTGTAAACGTTTTTTGCATTTTACATTTAGGTTACAGGCATTTTGAGTTAATTTTTGAAAAGGTCTATGTCTAGGCTTATTATTTTGATGTGGATATTCAATTGTTCCACTACCATTTGTTGAAAATATTACAGCTCCTCCACTGAATTGCCTTTGTTCCTTTGTCAAAGATCCATTAATTTTATTCATGTGAGTCTATTTCTGAGCTCCCTATTCTGTCCCCCAATCTGTCTTTTCTCTCACCAGTACACACTGTCTTTATTACTGTAGCTTTGTAGTAAGCTTTCAAGTTGACCTCTGCCAGTTCTCTGACTTGGTTCAATATTGAGTTGGCTATCCTGGGTCTTTAGCCTTTCCAGATAAACTTCAGAAGCTTATTTTATAGCCACAATTAACCTGCTGGGATTTTGATCAGGACTATGCTTGAAACTACAAATTAGTAAAAAGTGACATCTTCATAATATTGAGTCTTCCTAATCATAACATGCAGTATCTCCAGTATCTCTCCATTTATTTAGCTTTTCTTTGACTTCTTTCTTCAGCATTTTGTAGTTTTTCTCACACAGACCTTGAACATATTTTGTTTATTTATACCTCATTTTTTTTTCACTTTTTTAGTGCTGATATAAAGAGTGTTTTGCTTTTACTTCAAATTCCAATTGTTCATTTCTGGCATAGAGGGAAAACAATTGACTTTTTAAATATTAACCTTGTACTACAGCCTTGCTAATCATTAATTAATTCTATGAGTTATTTGTTGTTGTTGTTGTTGTTAGAAGATCGTTAATTTTTTGTATATTTTTAAAACAATAAGGATGGGAAGAAAAATCCATTTAAACAAAAAGAAAACTGAAAAATGAACCCAGCTGTGCTGCAAGGAGGGCAAGAAGAACCCTCACCTCACCTAAATCCTGAATGTGTCTGTGACAATACTCTTAAGTTGAATAACAGGAAAAAACAGCAAATGTATCCTGCTTTTTTTTTTTTTTTTTTGTACTGCATATTTAACCCAAGGGTGCCTAACCACTGAGCAAAATCCCCAGCCCTTATTATTTTTTTTGAGGCAGGGTCTTCTAAATTGCTTAGGGTCTCTCTTAAGTTGCTGAGGCTGGCCTTGAACTTGCAATCCACCTGCCTCAGCCTCCTGAATCACTGGGATTACAGATGTGCATCACTGCACAGGCCCTGTCTTCTTTTTAGTCGGCTTGTTTTTGATAGATGTATGAGTGAAACAATATAAAATTTGTTAGATAATTTAACAAATATGTTGACATTGTTGGGAACCAGGGTACATACCGTGGAAGAGGCCAGATAAAGATGGAATGTATCAAAGGTAAAAAGGACCCTATTGGGAATGTTTTGGAATTAAAAATAACAATATGTACTCATTTTTGTCAAATGGTAAAACTGGAATAATTCGAGTATCAGCATAATTAAGGATGATAATAAATTATAAACCATTGAAAAATAAGATTCCTTTGGTCATAAAAGACCAAGTGCATCTATTCTGATAGAAGTAATATGATACAAAAGACACTACTGGGTCATTTGACAAAACTGAGTACATATTTATCAAAACAAATACAGAGGTTAGATTAAAGTATTGTGTCATTGTTAAATCCTCCGAAGTTGCTAACAGTCCTGTGGTTATTTAATGAAATTTTATTTTTTAAAATATACTCTGAATTATTTAGAGACAATGGGGCATATGTTCAACTTAATCTATAATGATTCAGAAAGCAAGCTCTATATATTATCTGTGCACTGTCTGTGTGTGTGTGTACACTACTCAGTGTGCACAAGATAAAGCAAATAGTGCTAAAGGTAGCAGCAGGTGAATCTGGGTTAAGGATGTACAGAGTTTTGTTATACCATTCTTGCAACTTTTCTTAAAACTTGAAATTCTTCTAATTAAATGATTTTTTAAAGGTTGGTGTTCAATGTGAACAAAAATTTAGGAGTAAGAGCAAACTTGAAAGCAAAAGGTCTGATAATGCCACATATTTTGAAGGACTGCCATGTGGAAGGAGGATTAGGACTTTGAATTTGACTAATCTTATTTCAGGTCAACCTGCTTTGTGTAATATCATTATAGCATATCCAAGTGCTCATGGCTGGAATGACAGGTAGGAATTCTTTAAGTTTTATGTAGTCTTCAGGACCATTCAGTACAAGAGGTACAAAAATCACAGGATTCTGAGGGTACATTATATAAGATAAACAGAAGGGGACTAGGTGTAGAAAAATGGGAAATGGTGGCATATGCGAGTAATGCTTTTGCTGATGTCATTCAAATGTAATTAAAGACAATGCTACAATATTGTGTTATAATCCAGTGCTGTGTCTGGTCTAGGAGAGGCCAGCTGTGACCACATAGTGTCACTTAATCTTTCTTTCAGGTAAGGAAAAAGGTACCAAAAGTTACAGTGTGTAAGATAATGAGAGATGTAAATGTGTGCATATATATCAAAACCACACCACTTTTAATGAAAGAAACTGATATCCACACATTTGTACTTCTGTACAATTTGGGGTAATATATAATTTTAAGCTGTTTACAAATAACATGTACTGCTTCAAATATTACATAAGGTTGATAATACATTTCTAGCAGAAATAAATATATTGCACTTAAAAAGAACTTCATTAGATGTTACTTCATAGTATTATGCGTATAATTTCCTTTTTTCCATAGAACATTTCCCAAGCCCTTCCCTCCCACCCTGAACACACACACTTCATTACAGTGATGGTTCTCACACAGTTCAGTAAGCAAACGAAGACACAGCAAACCATGAAACTGTGATAGTTTAAAGAGGCATATCTAATTTCACCCTTTAGGAAATAAAAGAACTTCTTTTAGGTTTTGGAAATTAAAAAAAAAAAAACTAAATACAGTATGTTAATGTACCAGAAGTAAAATACAACAAATTGTATTTTTTGTCCAGATATACTATTTCACAAAAATGTTATTTACTTATTACTTGAAACAATGAAAAGTTATTACCTTCTACTTTGTTTAGAGGGGAGAGGGGATTGAAATTATTTGAGAGAGAAACAGAAAGAAGGCTGGAAAATAGTTTTGGATTACTTGCCCATCAAATATTTATAAATGAACTTTTCTATATTTAAGCATGCTGAAGAAAAATAAGAACTAGGATATTTTATAAATGGAATGGATGAGAAAGTAATGAAGGAAGAGTTTTATGATTTTCTAAAGTTTAAAGAGTCTGTAACATTTGCTTGTTTACAGAAAAAAAAGAATACTTTAATTATAACATAATATAAAAATTTATACAAAACTCCTCTCAGGCACCACTAGCTAGAGGAGAAAGTTGAAAATCTTCTGTCTAGATTTAGGCTAGAGCATCTTCTTGTCTTAATAATTATCAATTCTCTATCCATTTCATAATGAAAACAATTTTACTCACTTAAGTCAGTGGAAGATAGAATAAAGTGTTCGTTTTCTTGTGATGTTTCCCTGTATATTGCATAACTTAATTTCTGGAGCTTTAGTTACTAAGTCATGATTAACTTGTCTGTATATTTAATGGGGTATAAAGTCATTCCATCCACTTAATTTGAAGGTGCTCGTTCTCAGTACAATCGGGCTTTATATAAACAAGATGGTGTGAAAAGCTAATGTGAAACATAGAAATGGGATAAATATCCTGACATCTTTCTGAAAAATTCATAAGCAGTATGAGATGAAGATATTTCACATTTATTTCCTGGGCTTTTAGAGGGTTTCCTTTTCCTTTTTGTTTAGGAGATGGTTGTGGCTAAAGAAACAAAATGACAGAAGTGTGGATAAAGGTGGAAGAGGAGAGATCTTGGAATGCCCCAGAAGTCACTGTATCTCCTGCAGCTTAGCCCTACACAAGGGTGCTTGCTAGATAATAAGGCATTATCAGGAAGCTTCATAATATCATCCACTCAGTGCCCAACTATCAGAAATGGTGATAGGTCCTCCTGGAAAGATACCATTGGTATAAACTCAAAGTGACCAGCAATGCAATACAAAATTGTTAGTCGAGACCTGTTACCTAAAAATTTGTGATATATTAGACACAGGATGGATATATTTATTGCTTGTACTGCTAAATGTAGGCAGAGGAGGGAAGAGATTTACTAAATAAGTAGAAAGAATAACTGAACTTAAAATTATTGACAATTGTTTTAAAAATAAATCTCAAATGCAGAGCCTACTAAGTTATAAACGGATTTGATTCCTTACAGTTCCACCAATCTGGTCTGACAGGCAGGAACTCTTTTTAGCAGCACTGCACATTAGCTGTGCTTTTTAATACTATAATATACTTAGAGGGAAAAACAAGAATTTATTACAAATGTAACTCCTGGTTGTTATCATTTGGTTGGCTTTCCCATTAAATATATAGTTCTTGCAATCACCTTAGGTAGAATAGATTTGGAATTTTAAATACTAAGCTCCCCAGGGTCAATAAGAATTGACAACCAGAATAATTTGGAATGACACAGGTGGGGTTAATGTCTACCTCTTGGTTCCCATGACTAGAGTGACTGATTTGCTTGCACTCTCTTTCTCTTGTGCTTTTTCTCTCTAGTTCAGGTAATACCACTGTTAAAAATATATCCCATGTAGAATTTCAGGGATCATTTTTCCAGAGCATGCTTTGCTTTTCTTTAAGCACTCTACCCTAGTTTTAGTCTCATATTGCTTAATTACAAAACAAAGTTATGAGTTAGGAAATAATGGTATACAACTACATTTCACAAAAAAAAAAAACACATAAGCCTACTTGGTATTGGGAGAATTTTCAAATAGTAAATAATCCTCTAATTCTCTTTGAAAAGGAAATTTAGACACAGATTCACTTAAGCAGACCAGTAATTGAGTGGCATCATTGTGTAAAATAGCATCTTTTGTTATTCCTGCTTTAGGCAATAGCACTCTGTATTCAAAGGAATACTGGCAATAGGCCAACTATTAAATATTAAGCCCCTATCTAAACATTAGTCATAACTGCTCTGTTTAAAGAACTACACATCTGTACTCTGAAAGTAAACTACCTAAGGATGCTACAGCATAACATGCAAGAAGTTAGAAATTAACCTACAGGATATGCCATAGGGCTTTGAAATGCTTTGTTAACAAAGTCCGTGCTCCTTTGTAAGTAGTCTTTAGGATTCAGTGAAAAATGGCAAGTGTAAAATCCAAAATTGGCATCTCATGGTCAGACTGAGTCAAGATGCCTTGTTTCATGGGCTGAACATGTCCAAGAAAGGCATTTGATGTGTAGAAGTCTAACGTTAAACAACCAAATAAAATCTACGGAAGTCTGATGTGATAAGTATATTGCATTTACCCCCCCAAATACACTTCTACTGTCAGTAACAATATTTCCCATCTCTCATAACAGATTCAATACTTTTGCAGTAAGAACAGAATAGAATGAAAATTACATATAGATATTAAATTAGAGTTTTGGGGAAATTGGCTAAGAAGACAGTTTACATCCTGTAGCTGGAATGCATTATACCTTGAGTTGAAAGACTATTAACTTCATTAAATCTTTATTATTAGGAAAATGAACTGTTGCTAAATACCAAATGTGGTTACCCAGACTGTAAATGCTAAGATATATGATGCTCAAAAATAATATGGATTATATAGAATTAAAATATAACTAATTACTATTATACACATTAAAGAATGGCTTAAGAAGATAGCGAAAGTTGAAAATAAAGTGGATGAGGCTCTAATGGATTTATAAGAACTGCCAATGTTTCAGTCAGCAAGTTAATATGCAATTTCATATTAGGGAGTGAGAAAATGGTAAGAGTCTCCAAATGTAACACAGTAAGGAAAAAAGATAAGTCAGATACATGGGCACATTACTACACATGAGCACACTAAATCATGGCTACCCAAGCATTTAGAATGGTCATTCTTAAACCCTGTCAATCAGTGGCAGCAGCAACAAAGCAGATTTATCAAAAATAAGAATATGGGCCCAATGCATTTTAACATCCATAAAGTCTCCCAAAAGCTGAAGTGAAAATGAAGGGGCCTTTGGCTCACTTGGTAGAAAAATTCCTTTCAGAACAGAACAACCATCTTTTTATTTAAGCTGTAAGTGAAATAAAGCCTCACATATCATCTTGCATAGGCTTTGGAGGGTTCCTCAGTGGTAAGTCAGTAGTGTATTTAGAATGCAGCCCAGAAAAAAAATCAGTCCTTAATCTAGAGAGGCCCTTGCTTCAAAACCAACAAGTTGTTGTAAGAAAGAGAATTAGAAAGAAAGAAGACTAAAGACTGAGCTTGTCAAGTACTGGCCCTTCAATATTGCAAAAAGAGCTTTGTGAAGGCTTACTACACATATTCATCCACACAACAGGATGCATTAGCATTATCTCATCTCCTTCCCCAGCAAACTAAATACAAAAAACTAAACATGCTTAAGCTACATACAGCACTACAGATATTTCTCTATTGGCTCCCACTTTCTACAGGGAGAAACTGACTTAAGTTAGTCATATGGTCAGTATGCTATATAGTATTGCCTCTTTGAAGATTCTTTTAACTGTGGAAAGCAGAAAGAAAACCTATACACACTGATTTTATACAGTACTGCATTGACACAGCATTTTTAACTAAGGAGTAAAGCACCTTAACATTCATCTGCCTTATATTATTAAGCTTTCTGGGTAAATTAATATCCTATTAGTTGCAAGATTTAGGCTGGCTAAGAACTTTATGTTGATTCTCCCCTGAACCTAAGACAGGTTCCCAACTTAAGTTCTCTAAGAGATGTTCTCCCAACTACAGATGAATCCTGGTCCGTGGTGCATTCCCTTAGCATTAGATTTTATTGTGAGTCCAGCTCTCCTCTTTAATAGGTCCCATGTATCTTGGAGAGCCCCTGCTCCAATACCCGCTATCCCGCCCACCCAACCCTGCCTATATTTCCATACCCATTTGCACATTCTGGATCTAAATTCTCCCCTTTTTAGAAGAGTCATACAAATGGTGTCATCACAGCAGAGGAGTGGCGTAGTCCCTGGATGGCAGCATAGGGCCCCTGCTGAAAGTAGTGATGGTACCGTGGCATGTGGAATGAAGGGAACGTTGGACCACTCCCTTGCATGGAGCTCGCAATGGCTGATGGGGTCAGAGGCATCCCCAGCCGACTATATGGTGGCAGAGAACCCTGTATGGGGTGAGGAATGGGTGTTGCTATGGATGCTGTGCTGGTGCCAAGAGCAGTCAGAGACTGTGGGTGCTGAAATCCAGGAAAACTGGAAGATGATGATACCCAGGAGCTGAGAGATAAATTGTCAGATGTTGTAAAGGCTGACCCTATGAGGAAAAAAAAAAAAAAAAAAACACTCATTAGACTGGAATGGCATTATCTGTAAAGTTCTATTTATTTTCAAAAATATTTAATAGATCTATGATTTGAAAAGACAACTGCACATGAGATTTGTCATGGGCCAAATCTACCTTTTTAGATATGAAGATATTATTTAAATCCTGCATGGAAGAAAGAATTTACCAACTGAAAAAAGACTTAACTCACTAAATGGCCTGCATATTCCTACAGAATGACCAAAACACTAATCGCTTGTCTGAAGGTGATGAACTGATTCCCTGGGGTTCCAAATATCTGTGTTCTAACTTTTGCAGCATCTCCATAAAAAAGACTCCTTATGGATGTCTCAGTCTCACCAAAGCTATATAACTTCCAAAGCCACTTATGAGAATCCAAAAGAATAAGCTGTCCTATATTGCAGCACCTAAAAGTTTAAACAAGAATTGACATTAAATTTTCTGGCTATATTAGCATGGTTAAGTAATAAGAAATACTCTATATTTTCTCTGGTGATATCATCTATAGTATGGACAAAAAATAATGACAGAGGTTCCCTCCCCATACAAATGCTCCAGTTCCTGGGATAGAGCACCTCTGGCCTTATCTCAGGACTTCCTTCCCCAAGTGTAGGGGTTCCTCCCTAAAACAGGGAAACTCAGCTTATTCTTCCTCTCACCACTGGGGTCACCACTTTTATGTGATGCTCTTCACAGGACAATCCTCTTTTAAAAGTGTTTTCCACTTCTATCTTTGATCCTAAAAAGACATACCTAATGTACGCAGAACAGATATATTCCTTCATTTTCAGATTATATAGCTGAAGTTCAGAAAGACTAATAAACTGCCCCCAAGGTTCAACAGCTCTTTGGTACTAAATTGCAGACAAGTACCTCCTGACCCCTAAGTCAAAGGCTCAGTGTCCTTTTACTAGAAAACAGTAACTCAGTGTAATCACTTAGAACTTGGACAATAATACATGTGGAAATCATAAGATCGTAAGGGGCTGTCCCCTCCTGAGAAGGCCCTGAAATCCTTTCCTGACAGTGTGTACCTTGGGGACAGGCCGTCTCATCAAGTACCTACCTTCGTTCTCCTTTAGGAACTCTAGCTCCCACTGGCTCCACAACCCCCAAAGCTATCTTACCTCGATTTTGGGTTGTCTGAGTCTCATCCCCCAGGACATCCTCTTCTCCTCCATAGGTACGGATGGGTGAGCGGGCATAGGAATGCTTCTGGATCAGGCTCTCCACACTTTCCCTAGGTTACAAAGTAATATGTAATGAGTTCACTACAAAGTTAAGAACTCAGAGATACAAGGGGGTCTTAAGGATAATTCACTAGTCAGTAAATCTGTTTTCTCAGCCAAAAGGAAACCACTTCAGGGAAAGAACATGTGAAACGTGTGCATTTATTCTGTTGTAGAGTGACTCCTCAGACATAAACTCAAGTCCATAAATGCAAGCATATATAACTATAGGATGAGAGCAATCTCTTGAAACCCTATAAGATGAAGGATAAAGAGGTGAACAAGGAACCATGATACCTGACTACAGGAATATGGAATTTAATGATATGAAAAATTTTGTGACAGAAGAGAATCTGTGGAGCATTTTCTAATGATTTCACTGACAATGAATACAAAATACTCAAATGATCCAAACGGCACTGATTCAACATCTGACAAAATGTTGCCAAAAAATCCAAAATAATTGATCATAAAAAAGACTTATTGTTCACTAACAGATCAAACAATCAATGATAGTACATGACAATATGGATAGTTTGATTAATGCACACTTTGAGCTCCTTACTGATTTAAGACTGAAAATTACAGAAAAACTATGAAGGAGACATAAATGGCAGTAAGACATTTAAGCCCCCAGAAAAACTGGTACATTGTCTTTGTAAATTATCTTCCTCTTGCACCACAGTCTGTGAATCAAAGAATGAGGTTAACTTTAAAAACAAAAATTATTTTGGTACTGGACAACTGATCTGCTATTAAAAAAAACTATCAAGATTTTAGCCAAGTTAAATGAATACTAATAGCACATCAGTTTGCACAGCATATATTTTAGGTATATCTGTGAACTACAGATCAACACTAAATTAACCACCAAATGACCAAAAGAGGATTTAAAATTTTATGTTGGTAGTAAATTTCATATTGGAGGAATAAGAAAAATGAATAAATGTCATACTAACTTTTCAAAATGTAACCCTTATGATTTCACATAGATATACATACTTTACCTGTGGGAAAAATACTATCTAATTCATAGTGCATTTGGTGTTCTAGAAAGCTCATATATGTGCACAGATGAAAAAGATAGTCTTCTCAACTAGAATAGGGGATGAGTCTACTTCTTAATCCTCCATTCTGTTCTTTTGATCTGTGCGTGATCTTGATAGCAAAACCACACTGTCCTGATTACTATAGCTCAAATAAAGTCTTGAAATTAGCTAGTATTTTTTTCAAAACTGTTTTTGTTATTCTATTCCCTTTGTATTATAATGTGAATTTCAGTATTATACTTTATTCATTTCTTTTAAAAAGCCTACTGGGATTTTGATCAGAATTGTGTTGAATCTGTAGAACAACTTGTGAAGAACTGACATATTAAGTCTTTCAACCCATGCACCAATATATCCTTTCTTTTATTTAAGTCTTCTTTAGTTTCTCTCAGCAGTGCTTTGTTTTTTGTTTTGTTTTGGTGCCAGAGATTGAACCCAGAGGCACTTAACCACTGAGCCACATTGCCAACCTTTTTTTCTATTTAATTTAAAGACAGGGTCTCACTAAATTGCTTAGGGCCTCAATAAGTGGTTGATTCCAGCTTTGAACTTGCAATCCTCCTGCTGATGCCTCCCAAGCCACTGGGATTACAGGCGTGTGCTACCCTACTCAGCCGGCAGTGTTTTGTAGTTTTAAATATGTCTTGCATGTCTGTTGCCAGATTTATCCCTAAACATGTTTTAGTAAATATTGCTTTTTATTTTGATTTCTAATTGTTCACTGATAATAGATATGTTATTTTTTTGTATGTTGATCCTGTACCCTGTGACGTTACTAAACACACCTATTTACTCGAGTAGCTTTTATATAGGTTTTCATTTTCTATATAAATAACAGATAAAAAAAATTTCTGTGAACAGAGATAATTTTGCTTGTTTATTTTCCAATCATGATGAATTTTATTTAATTTTCCTGGCTTATTGCAATAGCTAAAAGTGCCCATACAAATTTGAACTCACAGTGGTAAGAGTAGACATCCATGATTTTTCCTTATTTTGAACAAAATCATTTAATCTTTGACCACTAGGTATAATATTAGCCCTCAGTGTTTTGTATATGCCTGTATCAGACTGAAAAGGTTCCCTAGTTTAATAAATTTTTACCAGGAAGATGTTGAATTTTCTTAAATGTTTTCGTATGTCTACTGAAATGATCAAATGCTTTTTCTTTTTTAGTTTGTTAATATGGTAAATTATATATTGGTTGGACTTCATATGTTAAACTAACCCAACATTCCTGAACTAACCCCTAGTCAGTCCTGATATATTATCTTTTTGTTGGACTCAATTGCCTAGAATTCGGTTTAGAATTTTTCCATAATATTTATAAAGGATATTGGGCTGTAGTTTTTCATTTTGTGTTATCTTTCTTTAGTTTTAGCATTAAGGTTATTATACTGGTCTCACAGAATTAGTTTTAAAATATTCCCTTTTCTCCAATTTTCTAGAATAGCTTATGTAAAATTGTTATTATTTCTTCCTTAAATGTTTGGTGCAATTTACCAGTAAAGTCATTGCACCTGCAATTTTTTTTTTAATGGAATGGTTGTTTTTTGTTTTTTTTTTTAGAGAGAGAGGAGAGAGAGAGAGAGAGAGAGAGAGAGAGAGAGAATTTTTTAATTTTTTTTTTTTTTTTTTTTTTTAGTTATTGGTGGACACAACATCTTTGTTTGTATGTGGTGCTGAGGATCGAACCCGGGCTGCACGCATGCCAGGCGAGTGCGCTACTGCTTGAGCCACATCCCCAGCCAATGGAATGGTTTTTAACTACAAATTCACAGCCATCAGATTGTCTACTTCTTCTTGAATAATATTTAGTAGTTTGTGCCTTCAAAAAATTGTGCATTTTATTTAAATTGTGAAAATTATAAGAAGTGTTTATAATATGTTATAGAATATATTCTTTTATTATCATTCAGTTTAATATTTGAAGAATCTATGGTGATATTACTTCTCTCATTGATAATGGTAATTTGTGTTTTCCACCTCCCCACTTTTTTGGGGTCAGTTTGGCTGAAAGAATTGTCAATTTTATTAATCTCTCCATTTGGTTCCATTGATGCTCTTTGTTGTTCTCCTGTTTTCTATTCCATTGATTTCGACTCTAATATTTATTATTTACTTTCTTCCCCTGAACTTGGATCTCATGTGCTCTTTTTGTTTAGTTTCTTTTTTTAACATTTATTTTGTAAGTGTAGATGAACACAACACAATGCCTTTATTTTTATGTGGTGCTGAGGATCGAATCCAGGTCCCGCCTGTGCTAGGCAAGCGCTCTACCGCTGAGCCACAATCCCAGCCCCTTGTTTAGTTTCTTGAGATGAAAGATGAGGTAATTGATTTGAGATATTCTTTCAATACTAAAGAAGATAAAAATTTTCCCTAAATACTTTTTAGCAGTATCCCACTGCATATTTTAATTTTCCTTCAGTTCAAAATATTTTCTTATTTCCTTTTTGATATTTTCCTTGCCCTATGGGTTGTTTTCATTTTCTAAGTAAATAACAGTTTTAGTTTAACATAATTATATAATCTGTTATATAAATAACAGATTTCGTTAGCTATTTAGTTTCCAAATATGTATAGACTCTCCAGATGTCTTCCTGTCATTGATTTCTGATATAATTCATGTCTGTTGTGGTCAGAGAACATATTTTGTAAAAGTTACATGCATTTAAATATATTGAAACTTGTGATATAGAGTATGGTCTATCATGGAAAATTTGCAAAGAAGATATATTTGGCTGATGATGGAAGGAGTGTTTTCTAATGTAAACGGGGTCAATTTGGTTAATAATATTCAAATATTCTTCATTACTCATTTTATATCTACTTGGTCTACCCGATTATTTTGAGAGGAATATTGAAATTTTTAAGGATGACTGTATATTTGTCTCTTTGTCCTTATAGTTCTGCCAAACATGAAGATTTATTATTAGGTGCATAACACCTTAGATTGCATGTCCTCCTGAGGAGTAGAGCCTTTTAATTAGTATGAAATGATCTACTTTGTCTCTAATAACCTTCTTTTCCCTGAAATCTACTTTGACATTAATATAGCCATTCTAGCTTTCTTTTGATTAGTGCTAACATGTTAGATCATTGTTTCTATTGTTAGAAATTGTTTCTATTGTTAGAAATTGTTTCTATTACTTTCAGTTTATGTCTTCATGTGTAAAGTGTGTTTCTTGTAGGCAACATAAGTTTGGGCTCACTTTACTTTTTAATTCAAACAAAAATTGAGGTATTTAGTGAATTTATATTTAAAGTGATTTTTATGTGGTTACACTGAAATTTATTAGCTTCTTATATGTTTCCTATTTGTACATCTGCTCTTTATTGTCTTTTTCCTTTATTTTTCCTTCTTTATGGTTAAATTTTTATGATTCCATTTTGTTTCCTTCATTGGTTTATTAGTTACAACTTTCTTATGTTATGATAGTAGATGCCTTCACATTTGTAGTAAATATCTTTGTCACAATTTATATTCAAGTTAATTATTATGTTTTCAAGTATGGTATAAGAATCTCACTGCCTTGTGCAGTGGTACACGCCTGTAATTCCAGTGGTTTGGGAGGCTGAGGCAGGAGGATCATGAGTTCAAAGCTAGCCTCAGCAACATCAAGATGCCAGTGAGACCCTATCTCTAAATAAAATACAAAATAGGGCTGAGAATGTGCCTCAGTGGCTGAGTTCCCCTGAGTTCAATCCCTGGTACACGCCCCCCCTCAAAAAAAAAAAAAACAATTTCACTAATCCCCAGCAATGTCCCACCCAAAAAAATCACAATAATATATTTTCATTTCTCCTTTCCAACCTTTGTGCCATTCCTGTCAAACATTTTGATTTACATAAATCCCACTCTGCATTATTATATTTGTTTAAATAGTTAATTATCTTTTTAAAAAATTTAAATAGAATGAAAATATTTGATCTCCTTATCCAAGTAGTTATCATTCCTGCTGCTCTTCATTCTTTTGTGTAAACCCAGACTGACATCTAGTATAATCCCCTTTCACCTGAAGAACTTCATTAAATACATCTGTAGTGCAGTTTGTTTTAGCTTTTGTATGTCTGAAGAAAAGTCTTTATTTTGCTTTTGTTTTTTAAAAAACATTTTTTTCTGGGTATAGAACTCCAGGTTCACAGACCCTTTTCTTTCTGTTCTTTAAAAATATTCCTCACTTTGTCTAATAAGAAACCCGCTCTCATTTTATCTTTATTCTTCTTATTACAAAACTTTCTTCTGGGATATGAGAAAGTTACTTGGAAGTAGTTTGGGGTTTGGCTTACAAAATATGTGATATAGGACTGGACCCCCGTTCAGCTGAGAGCTAACCTTTCCTCACTTCTGAAGCAAAACCCTCCTAAGCACTCTACCAATTGCCATGTAAAATCAAAAATGTTCCATTCCAACTGGTTGGATTAGGCACTTTTCCCATTCCTGTGTGAACATTAGGCACTGGTTGTTTCCTACAATCTTTTCAGATGCTTATATATAAATAAAATGAGTGAATAGTGAATAAACAAATGAATGTATAATACATCCACACATATAGATATGTATATGATGAGTTGCTGCTATGAACAATACATTATTTTAGAAATTGCAGAGATAGCAGTAAACAAAGCACTTAAACTTCCCTGCCTACTAAGGGAGGAAAATAGTGGGGGTGGGGAAGAAAAGCACAGTAAATTAAGTCATAGTGCTATGGAAAAATATAAATAGGAAATCAGAGAATAATGATAATAACTGTTAGTGCCAGCATTAAATAATACTGAATTTGAATTACTTAAAATAGTATCTGACACATAGAAGATACTCAGAAAATGTTAGGGGCCTAGAAAAATATATCTAAAATAGACAAAAATATTTTATTCTCTAGATTATTTTCTCCATTTCTACCTTTCTGAATAATCCTTATTCATAATAATGTGATCCAAATAAGAGGAATTGTCCGTGATTTAATGTTAAAGTGAGCAGAGAAATTTTCTAGAATGATTTTTACAATTCTACTACAAAATTATACCTATCATATTAATATTTTCATGAGGAAATGAAAGCTTTAGTGATTCTTTCTCACTTGATTACAAATATAATCTATTTTTTTGAAATTCCTTGAGCAGACTTGTTGAAATAAAAACTTCATCATGGTAACTGTATTAAGTACACAGATCTACTACATGATCAAGCTATTCCACTTCTGAGTGTATATCCAAAGGAAATGAAATCAGCATGCTAAAAAGAAACCTTCAGGGGTTGTGGCTCAGTGGTGGAGCACTTGCATAGGTAAGTGTGAGGCCATGAGTTCAATCCTCAGCACCACATAAAAATAAATAAACAAAATAAAGGTATTGTGTCCATCTACAACTAAAAAAAATATTTTAAAAAAAGATACATGCCTGTGTTCATTGTGCGGCTAAAATATGGAATCAATGTAGGTACCCATCAACACATGAATGGCTAAAGAAAATCACACACACACACACACACACACATACAGAGTAAAATTATTCTGCCATAAAAAAGAAATCTTTCTATTTGCAAGAAAATGGACATAACTGGAGGACATTATGTTAAGTGAAATAAGATCTCTCTCATATGCGGAAATATTTTTAAAAGTTGATTTGAATACAGAATAGTGATTACTACAGATTGGGATGTGAGGGCAAGAGAGTAGATAAGGGAGGCTAGATATGATAAGTATACACTGAGTACCTGTTTTGAAATATCACACCGAACCATATTAACATGTACAATCCACGTTAATAAAAAAAATAATGAAAATGACAGTTTGGCATGACATAGGCCCTAATTAATCTGCTAACTGCCAAATAGTTCAGTCATTATATGCTGAATTTTGAAACTAGAAGCTTTAACAGTTAACGTCACTTACTCAAAGATTTAATTTACTATAATATTAGAAAGTGACTGTCATTTTGGATAACCTGTATCCTTAAGAAGAAAGTCAAATGACCTATACAACTCATAATAAAATTAAAATTATAACAAATACTCAAGTTGGTATCTTTTTGAGTCTAGGCCATGTGTTCTATTTTTAATATTTAAAATAAAATTAGATAAGAATTAGGTGATTGTTTCAGTAAAAGCAAAACTTGTTTCAATATCCTAGAAATATTTTCTTTGGTATAGTTATAAAGGAATGGCCATCAAAGGGCCCAAATTATTGATGGTACATTTCTAATATGTATTCCTCTTTCTGTAATTTCCGTATACAAAATGCTACATTCAAGCATTGAAATTCTAAATAGAATTACAGTATTTGCCTCTCCAAAAGTGCTTTTTTATATAAGATCATTTAAACATCTTTCACATACACTCAAAAGAAAACTCATTTTCTAAATAACACAATGAATCACTGCCTTGAGAAACATTCTGCCTTTCTATAAAAAATACATTATATTCATTTTGTCCTTGCTAGATCATTGGTATCATTACTTATGCTAGTCTCTAGGAAGGGAAAAAAAGGGATTTTATCAAAGTGATTTACTTGTGTCAGGCCTGGAAGTGAACTGAAAGCAATGGCAGTTCTTATATAAAGGATAGCATAATTGAATTATTGCCTTTTAAGTGATTGAACACAGTGGTGCATATCAGAGCCATCTCTTTGGAAGATGTTACAAAAAGTAGTCAGCCCATGTTGTTTACTTTATGTCTAATCCCTATTTGCAGCAGAATGAAAAGTGCAAAGAATTTACGTAGCCTAGAAGCCTATCACAAGGATTTCTAAAATGCTGTATCCTCAAAAATGAGGGATGACTCACCTAATAGGTTAAGTGACTTAGGTCTTTTGAGCTATGACAGTATCTTGTCATACTCAATTCTGTTATATGCTAGTGCAAGAGACTTGAGTTTTAGTAGATTTACCTTTGGATTTAAAAAGTAAATAAAATGGATACCATTATGGAAGGTTAGCCTTTTTAGCATCTATCGCTAAATTATCTTCTAGGCAAAAAAGTTCATCATTCTCTTGGGTGATCTTTAAAAGAACTTTTCTGACTACTTTGTAACCATCAATTCCAGGAATAATATGCATGTCAGAGACACAATCAGAGCCAAACATGGGCAAAATAGAGGATGGTGACAATGATTTTCATAGCTCCTACCAAAATGTTCAGAACTACTTCAAGTCATTTGAACTTTTTGTTCAAACTCTCCAGTGTTCTACCAATATTAGAACTGGCTGCCCTTCCTCTATCTCTGAAATGTCTCAATGCTCAAAAAGCAAAGCCTTCCCTTTCCCCTCACATTCTCTTCATCACCACTGTTCCAAATAAATCCCTCTTTTACTGCACTTACTAGATTAATAGCAATTATGTGCTTGCATTGACTGTCTTCACTATTGGACTACTGGTCCCAGATCAGAAAAAAAAAAATGCTTCCTTTGTCTAAACAGGGGTCTCAGACATGGTGTGCATCAGAATCACCTAGGGGGTTCCTCACCATAAACTGTCCAGCCCTACCCTAGAGCTTCAGACTATGTCTGGGGGGTGAATCTAATATGTTTCCAAGTGACACTGATGCCACTAGCATGGAGGTGGCCACACTAAGAAAATCAAAACACTAATAAGCGGTTTAAGAGTCTGTTTGCTTAACTGTCTTTATTCTGCCACTTGTCACTTGTGTGCTTGAGGGCAAATTACTTCACTTTCCCATGTCTCCATTTTCTCTCTGTAAAATGAGGATTTTAACATGATTTCTCTCTTAAAAGTTATGATTAAGTGAATTCATGCACATATACAGCTTAAATATTATCTACCACATAAGTGCTCAGTAAATATTTATAGATAATAAAATTAAATTTTCTTTATTATTAATGAGTATCAAGATCCTGTGTTCCAAAAGCTGATTACACAATCATTCATTTTAGTTGAAATTGACACTATCAAGCCCTACAACTTTCTATGCTTCATTTAAACCTTCCTTCCCACCATATATATATTTTTTTTCTTTCTGATTATATATACTTAAATGTTATTTTCATTTAAACTTTAATAATTTTCTCTTCTAAATACAGACCTGGAAAAAACTGTGTTCAGGGAGAAAATGTCAAATCCATTAAAAACAAACCTAAATTTTTGAAAACAAAATATTTAAAGTTGTTGCTCATCAACTTGTTCAAGTTTATATCATGTCTCATTGGGTCTTTATAAATAGCTCCTTGTCAGAATATTTTACTAAAGATTTATGCAGATATACTATAAATTATAATACATCAATATTTTAGCTTCCACAAAATACTTGATAAATGAAAAATTTTAGGTAATACAATTTGAGATGTATTATAAATCATTAATTTTAATTTGAGAATTGAAATATATTAAGCAATCAATTATGGAAAAACAAAATACTTAATCTTTTAAAAAGCTTTTAGACTTTATTTTTATTTAACTAAATCCTATTGATTTTTCCTTTTCACAGTAATATACATTTCTAGTTTTATATTATAATTAGTAGCTTAAATAATTTTTCAGTGAAAAAAAAACACCTAGTTTTGTAAGTCTTAGGGTTATGACAACTAGAAGAAAGCTTTTGTGCAAAGTCCAGATTACTCAGCCTATAAATAAACTTCACTAAATTATGAAGTAGGGAACAGACATCCATTACACTCAGATGGAAAGACACCAGCAAGAACAAAACAGGATAATTCACAACCATAAGTCAACCATAAACGATTGCTACTTATGCTAGTCTCTAGGAAGGGGAAAAAAAGGGATTTTATCGAAGTGATTTAGACTTGCAGTTTTGTAAAACAAATGTTTCCTCTTAAAAGTCGTAGATAAATGAGTAACCTCTTAATGCAGAAAAACATTTTGCTAATTAAAGGAATTTTGTGGTGATTTGTCCAATAATTTGAAAAAATAAATTAACTATGTTAAAGTCCATCCCTTCTCATTTGTTGTTTTCTTAACAGACTATTTAAATTTTATTAAATGAATAGATTTTATTAAAGAACAAAATTTAATATAGTTGCCAAACAAAACTTCTTTTATTTTATGCATGTAGACTTTTATACCAAGTCTATTTTCATTGGAGATTTTTTCTTTCCCAAGAAGCTAAGTAACCAGATTCCTTATATATATCTGGGCTTTGATTTCTTCCATAAAAGGGGGTGTGGAGGGGAACCTAGATGATCTTGTAGGTTCATTATGGCTCTAATTGTTTATGAAGCTATAAATAGAGCCATGTACTACATAATGACATTTAAGTCAATGACAGAACATATAGACAAGAATGGTTGTACCTTACAGTTCAGGTCCGCAGTAGGCCACACTACCTAGGTTTGTATTAGTATACTCTGTGATGTTCATACAACCGCGCAATTGTGTAATGATGCAATTCTCAGAGGATATCCCTGTTGTTAAGTAACAGGTGACTACATATAAAGAAAAACAAAAATTTTAAAGTAGTTAGTTTAGAAAATTCAAGTGTTAGTTGAAAAGAAACCTGAGTGCTAACCCAGGTTTTGTGTGGCTGACTATAGGCAAATCACTTTTTGTCTGGACCCTGGTTGCATCATTGGTATACTGACAGGGATAACATGATAAACTACTAAATTTAATTCTAATGTCAAAATAAACACTTCCTATTAAGTTCTTTTCTGAAAATTTAAAAGCAAAACACCAGGGCATACCTTTGTACACATAATAAAGTTGAAAACTAATTTCTTACTTTTTAATCCATATTTAAGAAAGAGTAAATCACACACCAATAATTAAGAAAAAAAGCTATTTTCATTTCGACAAGATTAGAATATTATAATATGCTATTCAGTAGTCACAGAGATAAAATTCAATTTTAAACTCCTTGATTTTTGTCTCTTGGTTCTGATATCTACTGTGTCTAAATGTCTATGTCCCATCAAAGTTTGAATCTCAAATCTAATCCCCAATGTGATAATAATATTAAGAGGTGGGATGCTGGAAGGACTAGGTCATGAGGGTGGAGCCCTCATGTATGAGGATTGGTACCCTTATAAAAGAGACCTGAAGGAGCTTGTTTGCTTCCACCAAGAAGGCACCATCTATAAAGCAGAGAGGGAGATGAACCAGACAACAAATTTGCCAGCACCTTGATCATGGACTTCCCAGCCTCTAGAACCATGAGAAACAGATGTTAGTTACTTATAATCCACACAACTTATGGCTTTTGTTAAAGCAGCCTTAGTTACTAAGACACATCCAAGTAACAGTATGCTGCTGGGTTCCCTCCCTCTAAGCAGAGGTGACATAGATGTCCTCTGTTCTCCCCATCTCAGAAGCCCTAATCTGCTCCATGGCTCCTTATAACAGAGTGTAGGTCCCAGGAGAGCACTGCAGGTCAGCAGGAGAAGGGGTACGGTCTAAGGTACAAAAAAAAAAAAAAAATGGCATTAACTTTTGCCATTTCCTATCTTTAGTATTTCTTTCAAGTAGCTTGCTTCTTCTGTAGTGTTTCCCTTTATTCAGGCTTGTTTGACGGATTTTTTATGTATATTTACATAAAATGACATTTATGACATTTAAATAACAAATGCAAATGACATTTCACTTCTACTTTATTACAGAGATTTCATGATCTACTTTGTAAAAGTCTCCATAATACCCAAATATAGTTGGGATTTATGAAAGATTAAGGGAATTAGCTAATTTATGAGCCATAATAGTTTGTTATTCACTAGGCTTAAGCTTAATAGGTATTTTTCTGAGCCAGTATCATTTCCCCTCCTCCGAAAATTAATATAAATAATCTTCTCCTTGGCCCAAATCTATTCTGATTTTCTTTAAGAGTGATAATGAGAACTTATTTTGTTCGTTACTTGGGTAACAACCATCAGGTTGAACTAATTGGTTCGTGACAGTGGCAGAGTTCTCTCTTTTCTGAGCTAGACAGAAGGCTTGGAAGAAAGCCCAGACAAGCAGACATCCTACACAGAGGAGAGAGGAACTAGGTGCACAAAACTGCACTGCAGAAAGTCTCATTCTGGATCAAAATGTGACTAACATGTCCAGAATTCCAAGGCAGACGAGGATTTTAAAAGAAATGCCTCTTCTATAGGACAGACAGACTATGGAGCCCATTCAGATCTCCCAGTCCACTGAGCTGGCTCAAGTGCCAGAGGAGTACTGGATGAGAGAAGGGAAATCTACATAATCCTCACCCTTCATTTCACTGTGAATTTCCTCCTCTCCACCTCCAAAGTCATCAGCAGAGCTTTTGACAATGTAAAAAGGATTCCACTGGGAAGCTCCCTATAATTTAGTGTAGGCAGAGTCTCAAGGTGTCTTCAAAGGACCCCTCATTCTAAGAAAGTACAAAGAAGAGAAAAAGTGATATTCAGAGAATTACTTCTATCCTCTTTCTGTTGTTTCAGAAAGTCTGTGTGTAAAAGAAATAGAGGCCCTGAAATAATGCCCCAATAATGTCCCCTGAAAACCCTACCATTTGCATAGACAATAAAAGCAAAAGAAAAAGAAGGTATTTTCCAATCCTTTAACAAGCTGATATTCTAGTAATCTTTTTAACACCTACTAACTCTTACTTTATTTTTTCCTAACTCCTTTAATACTAATTGTCTAAAGACTGCAAGGTTCTAGTACTCCGAAAGAGAAAAAAATTACAACCTTAGTTTGTTTTGTACTACCATCCCAAAAATATATGCAACTGAGTACTTTATAAAGAAAAGAGATTTACTTAACTTGCAGTTTTGGAGGCTGAAAGTCCAAGATTGGGTGTTGACCCCATCTGTCAAGAACCTGGTGCTGTGTCATAACATGGTGGATAGCATCATGTGACATCATGTGTGACAATGATGATGGTGTGTGCAAAGGAGAGAGAGGTCACATGGATAGAGAGAAGGCAAGCTAGCAAGATGAAGGAGGCATTCTCAAAGTGAGCAGTCTAGTCCCTCTAGAGTAAGGACTCACTCCCCTAAGTAAAGTGCTCATCTCTGGTGATCTAATCATCTCATAAAGTTGCCATCCCCACCACCCCATGGAGATTAAGCTTCAACTTACAGCCTTCAAACCGTAGCATAACCTGGTTTTCAGTTACTCACAATAACTGAGGCACAAGTTTAGAAGATGGACAAAAGTTACACAGATAACTGAGATCTCTAGGGAATCATTGAAAAGTGTGTGTCTCTAAGCTATTACATTTTCCCACTCTGTCATCTTTCTTCTGGCTTCAACTACCAGTGCGAAAACAACCCTAATAACACGTCTCCACTACCTCTGTAGAGACAGGCAGGACATGTATTAGCAGAGATCAGATATCTCCAGCTTTGTCAAAGTAGTGTCACCATGTGGGTCTCACAATGAGGTTAGGATTCTCCATTTTAGTTACAGAAAAAGAGGAAAAATCACCCTAAAGATGTAAAATTTTATAGTAGGTTTCCTTGCTGCCAATATTCCACAGCCCCTTAAGACTCTAAGCAAAGATAGATCAGCAAACTTTTTCTGTTATGAGCCAGACAGTAAAAACGTTGAGCTTTGCAAGCCATGTGGTCTCTGTCACACATACTCAGCTCTTATAGCAGGATGGCAAACACATTCAATATATAAACTATATTGACTATGTTCCAATAAAACTTTATTAATAGACAAAAGTATTTACTCTCCTATTATTTTTTTCATGTGAGGACATATTACTTTAAAAGTTTTTCAGCCATTTAAAAATGTGAGAAGCCATTCTTAGTTTGTGTGCTACCATTAGCCATCTCTTGCTCAAGGTTGTTTAACTGATTAGATGTAGGCTCTGCTGACCATGTAGTACTCCTAAGGAAAATCTTCTGCATCAGAAAATACAAACTGGCCTAGATCTCTGATGGGACTACACAATAATTTCTGGCACTGTAAGTCATTATGAAAGACCCATAAATTATCTGCAAACTGGGTACCTCTTCAGCAAATCTGCCAACATGCTTGCAACTCACTGCCTTGATGTAGATAAAAATTCTATAAATTCCTAGAAATTAGATTTTCAACTTGATTTCTTAAAGTCTCCTTCCTCATCTAAACCAACAGTGAATTCTGAGGGGAAAAAAAAAAGCCCACTGAGCTTTTGTCCAAATTTCATGTTTTGAAAGTTTTATTCAATGTAAGGGGTTTTTAAAATCACTTTTACAGAGATTCTCAGTATGAATTCCAAACCAATGGGGTGATATAAACATATATTTAATTTCCTGCTCCACTGATATGACCAAGAAAACAAGAGAAACCCCCCAAATGAGGTATGGTGCCAAACTCGTCATTAGATATTTCACCCACAAACAGGAGAGGAATGAGGGAGGTATTCACCAGCTTGCCATCTGTCCATGTGCAAAGAAGAAAAATATCTGAGGAAAGTAAATGAGAAGGCTTCTGAGCTTTGGAGCAATGGATGTTAAGATGAAGGCAAATCTTTGTGTACTTGATAGGGAGCAGATTCTCATACTTCTGGAGTCCAGAGGGACAGAATTAGCTCACAATGCATTTGGTTAACCCAAGAGTGTGAAGCCATGAGTGTGAACAGCTCTGGAGGAGGCATGGGTCACTTGGCTGGTTTTTAGCAGCCAAGGTAGATAGCATTGCAAAGATAATGCTCCCTTTTCAGAGGCTGCTTCCCCTTAACTGCAACAGCTCTCTAATCTACACAGAAATACTGTGTTTCCATATTGGTAAAATGACAGTAAATTTACTCCCCTTTCTTCAGTCTGCATTTGGAAGATCTGACATAGCACCACACACTAACATTCAGAATTAACCTTAGTTTCTAATATTAAACAGATATTGCATTCTATAGATCAACTACAGAAAAAAAAATTGGACATTACAAACCATTCAGCAATTCAAAAGGAGAAGAGTTATTTGATAAAGCAAAATAAATTATTCCCCCTGTAACAGATTTATTGCAAGAAACAGGAAGACATGGTTTTAAAAATCTAACTTGTGTTTTCAAATTTTCAGTGAGAGTTAAGAAGACTATATTAATAAAACAGGAAATAGGAGCCATGAAAGGGAAACATTTTGAACTTGTACAAATTTTCTGGAAACAGTAAAACAGCATTTTGTAGGAACGCATAAAGACAATAATCAGAATATTGGATGCTGCAAAAAAAGAGAATAAACAAATTGGAAAACTGATAAAAGAAGTTCTCCAAAAATTCAGAGTAAAAAGTTAAATATATAAATAGGTAATAGATTCAGGAGATGCAACATATGTTCCATGACAGGAGTTTTAGAAGATCTGAGTAGAGCAGACCAATTGGAAGCTAGGAGAAATAGAAGGAAGAAGAGGAGGAGAAAGAAAAAGAAAAACAGGAAGTAAATCTTCCTGAGTTCAATTAAAACTTGAGTTGTTAAAGGGAAAGCTTAAATAATTTTTAAACACTAATGAAAAAACCTACAACAGGACAGATATTGATACAATTTATGAATTTCAAAGATAAAGAAAACATTCTAGAAATATTTTGTACAGACAGGAAACAGGCAAGTTTCCTGCAAAGAAAAAACAAGAACACATGAGGAAGTCCAGCATGACCTTCCTCAGCCAATTACCAATGTTTACTCAACACTGAGAATAAAGTCACAATGCAATTCCAGTGATTCAAGAAAGTATAGAAGAAATGAGCAATAAGCAACAAAATGAGTGGCTTGCATTAAATTTAAAATGATTGTAATTAATGTGTTGCAATCCTTCTATGAACATTAAGGAAAAATCTGAGAAAGACTATAAAAAATATGGGAATAAAAGTCTGTATTTTAAGTTTAAGATTATTTAAACAAAAATTAGTGGTTGAGAAAAAGGTAGTATGTGTAGTTCCTATTTTGTCAGACAAGAAAACGTATAAATGAATAAATTCATTCTTGGCCAAAAAAAAAAGAGAAATACCAACTTTATATTACTTTCTTCTAGAATTTTAAGGTTCTTTTAGAATTTAAGGATGTTAATAATTATTTGAAAGAAATATAATGAACATTAGAGAAAGGACTTTGGTTTCTAACAAACTAAATTGGGTTCACATGATTTTTGTACTAATCATGTGAATGTGGACAAAGTGTTAAATTCTCAGCTTCAGGTGTATCACCTGTAAAATAGGGACGATAATAGTTTCCTTGTTATGTGACTGTTTTCAAGAATAACTAAAATAAAATGCACCAAGTATATAACTCACTGCCTGACACATAGCAAATATGGAGTGTTTGCTCTTACTGTTGTTATTATAATTAAAAGGATAAAGCTTTATCCAGGCATGGTAGCACATGACTGTAATCCCAGCAGCTCAGTAGGCTGAGGCAGGAGGATCCTGAGTTCAAAGCCAGCCTCAGCAATGGTGAGGCACTAAGCAACTCAGTGAGACCCTGTCTCTAAATAAAATACAAAATAGGACTGGGGATGTGACTCAGTGGTTGAGTGCCCCTTAGTTCAATCCCTGGTACCCGCCCCCCAAAAAAATCCCAAAACCCAGAAGAGTGAGGAGTCTTGGCCAAAAGAGTGAAGAGAGGTCTTGGGAGCCAAGGGAGGGAATCAACAACTGTTCTCAATGCTGCTGCTGACAGGCAGGTAGGATGAAGACTGGAATGGGCCTGGTCACTGGTTTTGGCAATGGTGAGTTCGCTGGTGACCTGGAAAAGATGGGCTGGGGGATACTGGCAGTGCAAATCTAAAAGGCAGAGCAACAGAAAGGAAAGCAAGGGATTGGAGAAGGAAATACAACTTCCTAGGAAGCTTTACTCTAAGAAGGAGCAGAAAACTGAGAAAGGCAAATGAATCAAGAGAGGGTTGTTTATGTCTTAATGAAAGTAATGTCAGGATATTTCTATGTTGATACAAGAGGGGAATATTTTTAAAAATCAACAGGCAAACAGAGCAAAAATTTTTAAAGGGTAGAAATGTAGATTAGACGAAGTAGAATACGAGGCAAACAACACTAAATGGGACAGAAGTCAATTTATATTTGTGAATTTGGAACAAACTGAGAACACTATTAAAGAAGTATTCCCTCCAAAGAATACTGCATCCAGATGGATTTGTGGACCAGATCGATAAACTCTTCAGGTAAATGGTTACTTCTTTGCTATTTAAACTAATCCAAAAAAAATTAAAAGGAAAATATTTCATTTCATATGAACAAACAAGCAGAAACCTGTCACCCAAAACTGATAGAAGGAAAAACAAAGTCATATCTCTGTTATGAAGATTGATAACAAAAGTCCATTAAAAATGGGCTGGGGTTGTGGCTCAGCGGTAGAGCGCTCACCTCGCACATGTGAGACCCTGGGTTCTATCCTCAGCACCACATAAAAATAAATAAGTGAAATAAAGGTATTGGGTCCAACTTCAATTTAGTTCAATTTAGCAATATATTACAAGAATAACATAGAATTCAGGTAGGATTTATTGCAGGAATATAAGGATGGTTCAACCTAGACAATATGACTAGAGTTAATCAAATTGTTATGTGAAAATAGAAAAATAACTAAGATCAACTCAATAGATGTTAAAAAGCATTAAATATAAATTCAATTGAAATTAAGTTAGCAAAAGATTCTTAATTCAGGCATAGATGGGTACTGCATTTATATCATCTGAAACTGAAAGCCATCAAAAACTATCTACACTACAAGCATTATTAGATAAATCACAAAAAAAAAAAGAAAAAATGCCAATTATTTTTATTTTTCTGTACTATCTTGGAAATTTTAGTCACTGTCATAAGAAAAAGATAATGTGTAACTATTAGAACAGAGAAAAATCATTATTTTTCCAAATGACACAGCAATCTAAAAAACAGACTAAAATGGAAATTTATTAAAACTAATTTTTTGTTCTGTAAACGGAAGAATGCTAAAGACAGGGAAAGTAATAGTTTTTATAGATTAAATTAGGCAGATTTCTAATTTAAAATTTTATTTACAAAAGCAACCTGTGCCCCTACAAAAACTCTAGTATTTTGCAATAGAAATGTAATGTGAACCACATAACTAATTCTGAAATAGTCTAGTTTCCACATTAAACATAAAAAACATATTTTATTTAACCAAATCAAGATATCCTTCAGTATCTAATCAGTATTTTAAAACTGTTCATGAGAACTTTTCATTCTTATTTTTATACTGAGTCTTAAAAATCCAGTCCAGATTTGTTTTATTTTATTTTTATTTTTATTTTGAATGGGGGGAAAGAGGATTGTTCCCTTGGGCCATAGTTTTTTGTTTATGTTTTACATCTAAAGCACATCTCAATATGGATTATTTTAAGTACTCACCAGCTACCTATGGCCAATAGCTATTGTATTGGACAAGTATGTGCCTAGGAAAACATATACAAGACTTACAAACTTGAAAATGCCAAAACTTCTTAGAACATAGGAGGAGATTACAATGGAAGAACAAATATTTGACATACTTCTAAAATGGAAGTCTCAATATCTAAAGTCAAAGTTCCAAGATTTTTTAGAGGACTTAACAAAATGATTCTAAATACTAGAAGCATAAACATAAAGAAGATAAAGAAGATCTAAAAAATGACAAGTAAAAAGAACAGATTTGAAATCTCAGATATTTAGGTATCATCAACTGCTATCAATTTATGAAAATTATAACAGTGTAATAATGCCATTTTAATAAATAAACTAAAAAATACAGATAAGAATCTGGAATTCATGAAGGGAGAATTATAAATAAGTAGGAAATAAATATATTAGTAAATATATGATATTAGGGCTACTTGTTAAAAAATAAATCAGGTAATATGTCTATTTTATATCTTATACCAAAATAAATAACACATGAATTAAAGATTTAAGTGGAAAATTAAAAAAGAATAAAGTGATAGAAAATCTACAGTTGAATATTCATGTAATTTTGGAGTGAAGAAAGTCTTCCTAGGGCAAAAATCATAAAGAGAATGATAAATTTTGTAATAAAATCTTTTATTTCTCAAAAATATAACTTTTCAAACTGGTAAAATGATTCCAACATATAGGAACAATAAATATGTACGCTCTTGATACATAAATACCTTATACAGATAAATAAGAGAAGAAGGTGAGCAATCAAAAAGGGAAAAAAAACTGAGCTCAAGAAATAAATGGGCCAATTTCCAAAAGAAAACACAAATTTTCACCTATCATACTGGCAAAGATTAAAAGATGATGATCATGTTTGACAAGAGTGCAGGGTAGTGGGCAGTTAATACAGTCTTTCTGAAAGGAAGCTTGGTAGTACGTATGAACTGATTGAAAACATGTGTATCTTTCCACTTATATGAGGTACCTACCCCAGGCAAATTCACAGAGACAGAAAGTGGAGTGGAAATTACTAAGTGTTGGAGGTAAAACGAATGGGGAGTTATTTTAATGGGTACAGAGTGTCTATTTGGATGAAATGGTAAAAACATTCTGGAAATGGATAGAGGTGATGGCAGCCTAACATCATGAACATAATTAATGTCATGGAATGGCACAGTTAAAAACTGTTAAATGGTAAATTTTGTTTTTTATGTATATTTTACCACTATTTTTAAAATTTCCATGATTATAAAGTTCATTAAAAACCATTATTATGCTATTGAACATTTAGGTTCTTACCCCCCAATTTTTAACATTAAAAATAGCACTACAATAAAAAGAAAAGAAAGTATAAGCCATGACCCAGCATTTTTACTTGTGAGCATTTGTCCTACCCACAAAAATTATGTGAGTCATAATTAAGAATATGTATTTAAAAAAAAACATTTTCCTCCTGACATACTTGTAATGGCAAAAAAATAAGGAACTTAAGTAGCCAACACATTGGATTAGTCAAATAAATAATGGTACATAATGAAAACATAGGCAGCCATTAAAAAGTGTGGCATAGGTATAGATTATTAGGTAAATAGAGAGTTAAAATAGTTTGTGCAGCATGACAAATTTTAAAGGAAATAATGTTCTGTACATGCAGAGAGCAGCACTTGGAAGAATGAACAGATAACAGGGTTTGCCAGTGGTTATTTCTTATTGAATGGGATTCTCATTATTTTTATGCTTTTTCTTCCTTGTCATTATTTTCTAGGTTTTTTGTTTGTTTGTTTGTTTGTTTGTTTGTTTTTTGCAATGAGCATGAGCTCTTTTGGTAAAAGGGAAAAATTAATAAAAGAAACATTTCTGAAGAAATCATTTTCTTAAAAATTCCCAGATATTTTTCCTTTCTCAGGTGGAATACTGTGCCTTTGTGTAGTGCACAATGTACCCCCTGCCTAAAGCAAAAAAGAAAATGCCAACTGGCAGACTGTCTGTAGTTATTTATCATATGGAACCAGTAGGTAATTCTTTTTCTGATCTAAATAACTAGAAATTAGATTACATTAAGATGTCCCTTTGGGATTTTTAGACCGCTTCTTAGCTGTCCATAGTGGGTATATTTTATATTTTTGATAACAAGATTGGTTTTCTTTTACAAGTGAGGAAGATATTGTCCCTGAAAAGTAAGATTATACATGAAGTGAGACATTCCACTATTCAAACACAATGTAGTAAAATTAAAGCTAGAAAAACCTAATGCCTTAAAAGTAACCAAGCTAGTGCAGTTACAAAAGGAATAATAACAGAGTTTCAAGGTATAGACAAACAGATCAGATCCTAAAGGCATTTTTGTTCGGATGTCCTACAAAGTAAGTTGTAAATCTAGAACAGGAAACTTGAAATCATTAAGGTCACATATTCATAACATCATATTCAATTAGGTTAGAAAAGTGCAATATCTGTCATCATGTCATAAAAAGATGTGTTTTTCTCTCAGATCTCTTATGAAGAAAAGCTCCCAATATTGTTACAGATGGGGCTGTTTTCAATCAGTTACAAGAAGCAATTCAATTACTAGATGGTTTAGTGCAGTAACTGACTCCAGACTAATTTAATTTCTGTAGGTCTCTAAAGATCAATTGATCTGATTTGTCCCATCCCCAAAGGCTGTTTAGGAAAAATTCAGACTTAACTACCTGGAAATGAAATCCAAAACCTTGGCCAATTTCACACTACTTAGGTCATCTTGCAAACTTTCAGCTAGTCACGTAAGAGTGCTCTCTTGGCCCTCAGACCATTGAAAACTACTTAGCTTCACATACACGTGAGTGCTCTCACATCAGGATGCTTATTCAATAAGTGGAAAATGTGGCCACGTGTATTATCAAATCTGCTGCTCTAAAGGGCAGTCAGACTGTGTATGCCTATCTCATGAGCACATGTGTGACTACAAGGTTATTTTTACTCTAGGAGTAGTTCATTGAGACCATTAAAAGTAGCCTTAGATGGTGGACAAGCTGTGAGAGGCAATGCCCACCTAATACAATGAGAAACCTGCAATTATTTTGCATTTTTATATTTTATTCCATAAATGTCCTCTTACTTGATTCTCCAATAAACCTTCAAAGTAAGCAGGGTTATTGTGTCCATTTTCTGGATAAGGAAAGAGACTCTGATTCAGTGACTTTTTCAGGATCATTCTCCCAGGAAAAGGCAGAGCTGCACCCCTACCCCATGACTGTTTTCTCCCAATATATCATGCTTACCCCCTGATCTGAGACAGGAGATATGACCGTACACAATGGAAACACATTGCTACTGCCCCCACTGAGTCATTGTTGGTATTCACACTTGAAACCCAAATAAAACTGAAGAAAAATTCACTTAAAATCATTCCAGCTGCACACACTCATCTGCATCCGAGTTTCTGGCCCTCAGAAGGAGGAATTGGAAAAGTCATGCCTAAATAAAGAAGGCTTTGTAAGTAAACTCCTTTCTTACCCACACTGGTTACAACATTCTCACTGACTTATTCACCTACCTGGAGAATTATCCCCTGTCTTCTCTCTGCATTTTGCAGTGGATTTGCAACCATAAGCCCAAGTTTCCTACCCTTGGACCTCACCACCCCCAACCACTTGTGAAACTCTCCAACTAATTAATCTTTCTTTTTGATTCAAATCCCACAGTTTGAATCCAATGTTCAGCCAGTCCTGCTTGATCCTCTGCCTCCAAACTGAGTCTCTGTGTTTCTTCTCCCTATCCAAACCACTTCCCCATGGCTCTGCCACTTGGGAAGGTGCAAGAAGAACCAGGCATCATTATCCCTTAATATGAGTTGCCAAGAGAAGTTGGGCAGAAGTGCTGAGATCAGATGTGGCTATGTGGTGGGTAACAAAGAGTGTGGTAGAAATGTATAGGAGCTGGTGGAGAAATCACACAAAGATATGGAGACACAAGTAAACCAAAGGGCTGGGAGCTAAGGTACTCAACTTGTCAACACAGACATCAGTCACATAAAAAAATTAAATATAGAGAGACAGTGTATTGAAGAAATACAAATAACTGATATGGTTAGAAGTTTCTTTAGGAAATATATTTTTTGACATTCATACTGGGCAAACTATGAATCTCGATATAGTCATTACCCATGACCTAGATGGTCTCAAACTGCATGAACCATTTTAATTGAGAAGAAGTAAGCTAAGTTATAGGTACATGACTATTGCTTGTCTTCATACAGGTCCTGAGACCTGACGTTTCTCCTGTTGAAGATAAGACATCTACTCTATAGGTAAAATCATGTAACCTTAAATTAAATTACATTTCCTTGTTTCAGACTTCCAAATTAACCTTATACTCTTGGTTTTAGCAAATACATCCACTTCAGAAGGCAAAAGGCTATCAAGTTTTCATTTTTCTGCAGACTGTCACTCATCAAGACATGAAACTTAATACTATCAAGAAGGACTAAGACTTTGATAACAACAAAGTCCTATTTTTCACAGTGAAATGAGTGCCCCAACCAAAGCATCTCCTTACTCAAACTGAGCATATGATAGATCCTGTTGCAGCAGCTGTCAAAATTTAAGAACTGAATATCTGTGGGGTTTACAGCTGGAAGGAAAGGGTGCAAAGAACTGGAGACTATATGCAGAAAGGTTATGGTTCCTTGGCGTCGAAAGGCATGTGTTCTTACAAACTCACTCTTCTCTTTATCTTATCTGGACAAAAAAGTAAACAGAGAATTCTCATTACCTCTCAATGTCAGTGAGCCTGGAGGAGTCCCGGAAACCTTTGGCAAAGGGATTGCTATCTATTTTCAGCTTGGTTATCTGGAAAAAAAAGAATGGGTACAATATAATCTCATTTCTGTGCTCAAGGAAGGAAAATCAGAAAGTTTGTTCACTTTTCATAGCACCCCAAGAATATCATAATGTCTCTCAAATTGTGAGCAGGGTTTCAGTGTTAGACAAGTTCACAGAAGGAATGGATCGTGGCCAAGATAAACATAATTAGATTTGAGGGCCTTGCAGGCAAGTGTAGACATAAACTGGAGTTTGAATCATTTAAGAGAATAGTGAAAGGCTAGAATTCAACTGCAGAAGGGGCAACTCCCTAAGTAGGAAAGCTGTGTACAATTCCAGCATTTGGTGGGAAATGGGGAATAAAAGCAAAACTGCAAACTCACTCTGATTTGGCAACAGATTTTGTTAATACTATCAGCATGTACATATGTCATAATAAATAAAAAAATTAAATGGCCAATAATAGCCTCATGTTCAATACTATATTAATTACATAGCATAAATACATGTTATAAAGTCTTCAGAATATAAGTTTACCCCCTCCCTCTTTCCACTTGACTAAATTAGAATCAAATTAGTCCATTTTTTGTTATCTTCCATACAAAGTTATTTATAGAACTCTATGCTTATATGGAAACCAATACTTTCTAATAAGAGTTGCAGTCTTCAGTCTATGTCTATGCCAAAGAATTTATAATTTTTTTTGTACTGGAGATTGAAACCAGGGGTGCTTATACCACAGAGCTACATCCCTAGTCATTATGATTTATTTTTGAGGCGGGGTCTCTCTAAGTTGCTGACGTTTCTCCTGTTGAAGATAAGGAGAAAACTTGCAATCCTTCTACCTCAGTGTCCTGGGCCATTGGAAAGACAGGCATGTGACATCATACCCAACAGTATTTATAATTCTTATAATACTAACATTAAAGTAGAAAGATCCATTAAATCATATGTACCATGTCTCCAATGAAAAATACATTAGGTTGTGAAGCAAAAAATAGATGAAATACTAATTAATTAAAAGATACTAATTAAAAGATACTTGACATGGAAAATTGCTGTCAGAGCTGAAAGGAACCTCAGAGAGCATTGAACCCATGCCCTCCTCTGATATATGGTTCCACTGAGGCACAAAGGTGTAAGGACCAAGACACAGCTGGTCAGTAACTGAATTAGAACAGAGGAAACCTACCAAGAGAGACACAGTTCACCAGCATCAAAATTAGACTCCATGTTAATCTTTGAAGGAAAACACATACAAAATATTCTTAAAGGGAAGGTAGTCATGGATTGAAAAATGTCCTTTTCCTTCAAAATAAGGAATAACAACTAGAATAGGGAGTGTGGAATAATATGTTGCCAAGTGTAACTTTTTCTAATTAAAGTATATCCACAGTTACCTTTAAATCATTAACACATAATTTATTTTCTCACTAAAAAAGATGTGTTTTTTTTTTCTAGTTTTCTTAATGTGAGCTAAACTTGCAAAACTGCACACAAGCTCTTCACCTCCCTTAAAATGGAAGCTCTTGGGACTGGAGTCATAGCTCAGTGGTAGAGCACTTGCTTGGCATGTGTGAGGCCCTGGGTTCAATTCTCAGCATTGCATATAAATAAATAAAAGATCCATTGACAACTCAAAAATATTAAAAAAAAAAAAAAAAAAAGATGGAAGCTCTCCTGCACAATTCCCACCAGATGGACAGCTCTATTCTATCCATTACACTAGGAAGCCACAAGATGGGGTCTGTGGTAATAACCTTTAAGGGCTTTAAGTTTCTCAGAAATGTTTATCTTTAGTTCATGAACATCCACTGTAGAGCACCAAAAGACAGTAACTAATTTCCTTCTTACTTAGTTATGGAAATTGGTAAATAGGGAAGAAAATAAGCAAGATAAATAAACAACCTGACAACAATGGAGAACAACATCTATTTAGAGTATATACACAAATAATATACAGGTCACCTGAGGTTGCCTCTATAACATGCCATCAAAAGCTAGTAGAGAACCTTTTCTCATACATAACTAACATTTATTAAAGAGTTGTCAGCTCCAGCCATTTGTTCATGCGGACTAGAACTTTATTTTTGAAGGTTGATTTTTCAGGAAGGAGAAAATTTTTATTTGTTTGAAATAAATCATAAATATCTCCTAATACTCACACTATCAATGTATTCTACGATTCTAATTATCAACAAGATTTTAAAATCCTCAAGGGCAAGAGTTATGTCTCTTTCTACTGAACAATTATAATTTAAAATATTTTATATTTCTAAAGTGTTCTATAGTTCATGAAAATATTTTTGCAATAATTCATCAACAACTACTTGATGAGGGTTACTTTGCATATACAGTGCTAGATGTTGAATAGTTCATAAATAAAGAACCCATGGTCTCTTGGCAGGCAAAGAGATGCACTGCTAACTTAACTGAAAGGTGGCACCGTGTCCCTGCATGGTTAGTCACCTTAAGGGTGAATCAAACCCAGATGAAAATTTCAAGCCAAAACAACCGGACAGAATAATAAAGGTGAGCTTTCCTTCAAGTAGCATGTTTATAGAAGCAAAAAAAAAATGAATGGATTTTCCAGTGGTTAAAATGTTCTAGAGATAATAGCAGATAATATATCAGATAGAAAAGCTCATATTGTAAGAAATTCTTTTACAGATGTTCTTAAATGTGAACCATGGAAAGCTTTTTAAATCCCAGTGTAAACTAAAAGGACAGAAGGAATTATCTATCTTTTATAATTTCTAAATACTTTGTCCCTGAAAAAAGATTTCAAAATATATTTGGTCTTGTTCATATTTCCAAAAATAAAGATTAATGTGTCAGAATGTGATGAGTGTGGAGTGATCTTAAAACCTTCAGTCCCTAACACCAGATAGAAAATGTACTCTAAAAATGTGTTGTCCACTGTCTTCCTTTATCTAATGTTACTGCCACAGCTTTGAGCAAGGAACTGAATTAAATTTAATGTGAGTTTTCAGATTTTTTTGAATTTTCTTTTATTATTAGAATTCTCTACTTCAATATTTCTTAAACCCAGTTTTCATAATCCAGGACTATCAATGGTAACTTTTTCTTCTACATTTTGATATTATTACAGACTTTAGAAAAGTTGCAAGAATTATATATGGTGTTTTATATACTCAGATTTACTAATTAGGTACAGAATGATTTAATTTTAGGGTATTAATTAGAAAAAAGACTTTGAGACAATTACCAGGTGTTTACATTTTCTATGGACCACTTTGTCTAATTCTGGAGAACATAATTCCTTTTATATATTAGAGGGAAAAAAATCTATTATCATTAAAATTGTATAGGAACTCTTGGTTGATACTACATCCTTAAATTTTTTTTTTCTGGAGTATTAATTGGCAGCACAGGGACCTGGGTTCAACTTCTCAGTGAGCCCATCCCACTCACTATAATAAAGCTAGACTCTGAATTTACCTGGGTGTCCACACTAATAGACTCAAAATGTATGTTAAGCTTTACTTCAACAACAAGCAGCCGGAAATATGATTTCATCCTTTTACTAGTTACAGACTAACTAAAACTGTAAATTTACTTAAAAGCATTTTATTTCATTTTCTAATTTTTAAGATAAAATGATTTTTAAATAGTAAAATTCTAACATTCTAGGTAACTACATGGTAAGAGATCAGAGAGAGATTTCCTTCCTCACTATTTAAATAAAAGCCAGTAGTTATTCAGAAAGATATTCACTTCAGGAGGTGTAGTTTTACATCCCTTTCTGAAATTTGGGAAAACTGAAAAAGCAGTGCACTTGAGAGTTGGTCAGAGAGAAGAGCTGAGCTATAGTCCCGGCTGCAGCTGGACATCATTTCACTCATGCTCTAATACAGGAAGCCTGAGTTGCGTCATGGGACAAGATCACCCTTGTCAAAGATTAAAAAAAGAAGAATCAAAAAAGGATCAACTACGAAACATCACTTACAGAGAAACTAGGGCTATGGCTTCTTTATCGTTCAAAATCAATTTTTAAAGAAAGCCATGTTTCTTACTTGGTGAAAAGAACATAAAGGTAATTGTAATTGCTTAAGAGCGCCTACAGTGTAGAGTATGTATGACTAATTCAGGTCAAAATACATTGCTATTTTTATTTTGCATGTATAATTTCCACAATATCCATAATACAATTCTTTTGGAGAAAACTTACTCTTTTAACATCTATATTATCTGCAAATAAATATGTGCATCATTGGAGGGCAGATTTTTGACACCACCATTTGTCAAAAGGAAGCTTTTGCAGTGTCCTGATTCCCAGTGATATCACCGGACTCTGAACCTAATCTGGGGTTCCCAGTGACAAGGTGAAACTGGCCCTCAGAGACCATTTCTCCAATTATCAGGAAAAGATCTGACCAAAGGCATTTAAAAATGAAACCTGACCTACACTTCAACTCTATGGCAATGATCTGCCTGCTCAAAAGCAATGCATGACCTTTAAATTTTAAATTATAAAACAGTTTGTTGAAAGTGTAATGTATTTAGCTTTTATCTAATAATGTACAGAAATGCAATCATTCCCTTGCAAAGAAAGGAGAAAGGAGTAGCAAAAAAAAAAGTTTTGATTTTCATTACTTATAAATAAAACCACCAGCCATAATAAATGAGAAGCTTTTTTTCACAAATTCTACTGAAAACTTTGATTTGGATTTGAATAGAAATAAAAATAATGGTCTTATCCAAAATTCAAGATATAAAGAGGTCCTAAATATCAACTTTCAAATCCTCTCCTCTTTTTTCTTACCTCCTTGTTCTTCACTCATGAAAAAATTTTAATATTTATGCTATACACAGTATAGCATAAATATTAAAATTTACTTTGTTTATATCTTATACACTTATTTTAGTATATGTTTACTGTAAGGAAAGCAGTGCATAAACAGCATAACACTTAAGAAGCTGTTGATATACAGAGACCTAGAAAGAATTAAGTAAAACTTTAGAAACTGTCATAGAACTAGTGAAAATGCTAAACCCCTCAAACTGATTTATTCATTCCACATGTTTTTAAGCATCTGCTTTAGGAATTTTGATTCATCTTCTGAGATTTATAAACCATTTGCAAAACTGGCCTATCAGTATATAAAATCAAGTCTTGGACTATTAACTGAATTTCACATTTATACAAGGGTTTATACTAAAGATGGTGGTTTTAAAGGCAAATGCACAGAAATAAACTAAGGCACAAAAGGGTCTGCTGAGGAAGTTAATTCTTAATTCACATGCTTCCATTGTGGGTTATTCAGCAATGAAATGACATACTAATCATATTAATCTTTATACTTTACGATGCAATAAAGGATAGTGGGATTCTTGTGGCTGGATTTTAAGCCCATTTATAGTATCAATTAGAAATAAAACATTAGCAAGAGAAGCAATTAGTGTTGGAATCAGCATTAATTAGTATCTTAACCTATTTTAACTTAGTAACATTTTCAAACTCACTTCTCAAACCTTTGACACAGGCAGTGGTCATATCCTTGGCCTTGAAAAACACCATAATGCCACCAAAAGGGAGGAATTAAAACCTGGAAGATCAAAACCTCAGGATGGACCGTGTTGTTTATCAAATTTGTGGCCTTGGGCGAGTGACTTAACCACTCTGAACCTCAGTTTCTTTTATCTACAAAATGATGCTCATAGGGCTTCCTTTAGGGATAACTGTCAGAATTAAATAGATTAAGAAAAAAAAATGTGGAAAGGTTTTTCTAAATTTGAAATAATAAATCCAAACTATGAACTTGAGTTAGAGCCTAGTTAAGAGAGAGAGAAAAAAATTACCAAAACCACATTGGTGTACCCTAAAAATTTTAAATGAACTGAATATTAGACAACATTAATGAATAATTCTTATCAATTGATAAAGATATTATGGTCATAAAAATATCCTTATTGTCAGGATACACTTGTAGAAGTCTTTAGTAATAAAATGTCATGATGTTGCATCTCAGTTTCAAGTAATTCAGGGAGGAGGAAAGTATGTATACAAATAGGAGAGAGAAGGAAGAGATGAAGCAAATTTGGAAAAATGTTAGTTGTTGAATCTAAAAGGAGGGTACATTCACTACATTTTTCCTTGCTTATTTGAAAATTTTCTAAGTAAAAAGTTTAGTGGAAAAATAATTATATGAGATAATATGACATTAAAGCATGTAGCTGTAGCTCCTATTAGATACAGCTAACACTAGTATATCTTCTGACCTCCAGTTGAGGATGGTGACCCTCCAGTTACACTCAATAATTTGCAGTGTGAATGGAACCCTTCACACAGCAGATGAGCAGTGAGTATTTTTGGAGGAGAAAAAAAAAAGAGCATAAAGAGATGAAACCCTATTTTTTTTTAAAAAAAGGATGTCTCAGCATATAAGGGTCAAAAGTAGAGAGAGGATGAGTTCTGAACAGTAGGCACCTACACATTAAAGAAGGTTAAAGACAATGATTCTCAAATGTAACCACCTGGATTTAAATCTGTGATGGGAGCAGTAAGATCACTCTGGGTGGCTTTTTTAACTTCTGCCTCGATTTTAACAACTGTATAATGCAGAATAAATATTTTGCTTAAAAATTTGTTAAAATTCTCTTTTTTTAAAAGAGAGAGAGAATATTTAATATTTATTTTTCAGTTTTTGGTGGACACAACATCTTTATTTTTTTTTATTTTTTATTTTTTATGTGATGATGAGGGTCAAATCCAGTGCCCCGTGCATGCCAGGTGAGCGTGTTACCACATGAGCCACATCCCCAGCCCTCAAAATTCTCTTTTGATGATTTCTCTTTTGTTGTTCCTATCTCATAATATCACTGTGAAAATTAAAAAAGAAAATACCCTTCAAACAGTGTTTTGTGCATAGTAAGTACTGAAATTAAGTATTATTATATATAATATGCTCCTATTTCAGTATACTATGAGAAGTCCTACCCATATTTATAACTAAATCTAATGCATTATATATAGAAACTTCCTTTAGTTTTTGATCTGTCTCTATAATTTTCACTAAAAATAATTACTAACTCTTTGCCCTTTTTACAAAGAATTCAGATAAAAGTATTGAAATGTCCAAATGACAAGTTTTTACTTCATTCTGAAACATCAATAGGGCTTCTTAAATTTTTGTAAATCTGATATTTATATTATCAAGGTTTTAAATTCAGTTAGTATAAAAATGAATTGAATGTTTCACAAACTTATTCTGAATCTATGATATCTGCATTCCATGTGCCTTCAAGTCAATTAAAAATGGGATTACTGTTTTCAAAATTCCAGATTTTCAGGGCAACAAGCATTAGGGTTTTTGGCTTTTGTGGACTTCAGGCAGTACACATTGTTTTAGCTTGGGCATTCTCTGAAAGGTTCTCTTCTTGTGTTGTCATTTTGGAGAAAATGTGAAAGGTAAAATACTTTGTTTTGTTTCTGCAATAAGATGACTCACAGGATAACAACTATGCCCTGATTTATCTCATTGAGAAAAGACATCGCTAAATTTAAAATTCAAACAATGACAAATTCTCTTTTGACATGCCTGAGATAGTCCAGCCTGACACCATCCAAAAGCATGTTTGCTTTCACTGGATCTTCATGGCAGTCCCCTAAGATGGTCTGGTTAGTTCTTAGCCCCAACTTATCAGTAAGGAAAATGGCAGCCACAGTGGTGAAATAAAGCCTACTCAAAGTCATACAGGAATTATAGGTCCTCAAGCATTACATACCCACTCTGGCAATTTGCCCACATCCCTTTCCTGGGCTTCCATTCCTTCATGAGTAATGGGCTACCTGGGCTCTAGGTTTTATCTTGCTTTTCCTAAGAGCCTATACCATATTCCCTCTGCTTGGTCAACCTATGATAGACTCTGAGCCATCTATCGGGCAGTACCTCGTAGTTATTCACTCAGAAACTAAAGCTCAAGAATACCACAAGAGGACAGCAACTGTCCTGACTACCCATAACTAATCAAATAAAAGCAAGATACGAAACCAGGCTATGAACAATTGAATCGGGAAGTACACTGAGAGCTTGAGCCCCTTTTACTGAAGAATATCCAAAGGAATTCAAATTCTGGTGTTTCTGAACTACAGAAGTCACTTACCTCTTCGCCTCAGCTTCCTCACCTGTAGATTGTTACTATTACTGTAAGTCTTTTGAGCTCATGCCGACCACAAAAGAAGAAAATGTATCTAACAGTGCTAGGCCCTTACTGGGACCTTGATAAATATTTACTATGTTGGAATAAACTTTCTGGACAAATAAAATGCACAAATTTGAAATGTAATATTAAGAATATAAATTAAATATCTTGATGTTAATTAAATGCATAACTGTTTACATACTGCAGTTTATTATTTAAAGAAACATTTAAAATAATTTGACTAGAATCATTCTAAATTACAATTGAATCAACCTCACAAGATATCTGAAGTATCAGCAGTTTGGACAGTTGACAAGAAGATGTGTGTTTAATTAATCAGAGAAACTAAACTTTTAAATTTTATGGAGCAACAAGGACAGGGTTGTACATGTTGACAGGAGGTAGAGAAAAAGAAGCAGATAATCTTCTGGAAAAGATCATATGAGAAGGTAGGGCTAGGGTTATAGCCCAGTGGTAGAGAAGTTGCGTAGCATGTCTGAGGCACTGAGTTCAATTCTCAGCACTGCACTACATATAAATTTTTTTTAAAAAGTCCATCTATAACTAAAAAAAATACTTAAAAAAAAAAAAGAACATTTGAGAAGGCAGATTGGGGCAGAGAGTGGGCAATGAACAACTGACTTGGAATCTGAAGATTCTAGAAAGTAAAATGATGTCATATGTAGCCACTCATCACACCCCTAGAGGGCCTAGGGCTGCCATTCAGTAGCTTTATCCTAAGTAAACAACCATTATGAGGGCTGGCAACTGAAGCATCCTAAGTCCTTACCCTCTGCAGAAGCTAAATTGTGCACTGTGCACTCACCAGCTGATTCTGGTAGGCTGTGACTGCTGTAAAAACTGTCTCAGGAAAGATGAACGTTCTGAATTCTTCAGACTTCAAGTTGAGCAAGGAGGCCGTGTGGTCTTTCTTCTTAATGATGTGTACCCGTGGCTGGTACTTATGCATTGAATTCAAAATTATCTACAAAAAGAGATAGAAAATACTGAATTTTACATACTTAGCCAGCCAAAGAGTATAGTGAGGCAAAGCAAGAAAAATCAAATCTATAATTTCAAATTCAATTTTAAGATTAGGATCTATCCTTTCCATTCCAGGCAAATCATTTTCACATACTTCTGCAGAGTCATTGTTATGAATCACATTTTACCAAAATAACTGCAAATAACCCAGTTTGCTTCAAAGGTCCTTTCTAAAATGATGAGGGAGAGGGAGTGGGTCATCTGGAGGATAGGTTCTATTCATTTGGTAAAAATCAAGTCTTTAAATACTTTTATTAGGCCAAAAATAATGTATGTCTGAATTTTCTAAAATAAAAAACAATTACATATTCTAGGAGGCCAGGTTATGACTCATAGGGGCAAGAGTAAAATAATTTAGAAAGGAAGTATGGTATAAGACAGACATATGTTAGAAACCTATATTCTTCCATTTTACAGCTCTTTAATCTTGGTAACAAATGATTTAAAACTCTCCAACCTCTAGTTTTCTCAAATGCAAAAACAAGGCTAACCTCATAGGGCTCTGATGAGGATCATACAGCATAACCCTGATAAAGCACACAGAAATAGGAAATGCTCAGTAAATATGAACTCTACTGTTCATATTTATGACAGCTTCCCCCATTCAAAACTTCCAGGTGTAATATGAAACCTGAAGTCCAGCACAGTGCTGCATGCCTCTGATCCCAGCTACTTGGAAGGCAGGAGAACTGTAAGTTCAGGGCTACCCTGGGCAACTTAGCAAGACCCTGTTTCAAAATAAAAATAAAAAGGGCTAGGGATATAGCTCAGTGGTAGAGTACCCCAGGGTTCAGTTCCTCAGTATCTGCCCAGCCAAAAGATAAAAGAAAGAAAGCTAAATCAGAATCACAGTGGTGGCCATCTTCCATTCTATAGCTGATTAAAGTTGACAAATTCTTAGAAATAATAAAGATACCCTGTTATGAGGCAACTAAGAGACAACATCTTTCATTTATCTTTTAAATAAAATATAAAACATTTTCATTATGAAATGTAAGCAACAAAACTCATTTTTAGATATAAAAATTTCTCACCTCTTCCCACTGTCACCCAGATAGCTACCTAAATGTCTAAAGCTGGGTCTCTTTCCTGGGCTTAGGGGCTTACATTATTTGCTTTCCTTTAAGCCCCTAGCAGAGAGACTGGCTCTCACACTCACTTGATAAACAGTGTGGCAGGGTCGCAGGCACTCAGTGTTGGTTGCTGCTACTGATACTGCAGCTGATGACTCCCTTGCTCTCCTGCTAACATGGGTGTGGTAAGTGTTTCTGCCAACAGGCTTTAGCAGAATTAAGTGTTAGATATTGTGGGATAAATGTATATACAATCTGCATCTCCAGATTAAATCAACTTCAAATCCAAAAAAAATTTTAATTGCATATGTATAGAACATATTCATATGTTCATAAGTATAGAACATATTTTCTTGTCATTATTTCCTAAACAACATAGAAATACAACTGTACATTGTATTAGGTATTATGAATAAGCTACAGGTTATCTGAAGTATATAGGAAGTTATATGCAAAGACTGCATAAGTTTATATAAAGGTTCTTGAACATCCATGAATTTTGCTTTCCACAGGGGATCTGAGAACCAACCCCCACTGATATGGAGGGAACAACATAATCCATCTCTGCCAGTCTCTTCAACTTGTAAGCCAAAGTAAAGTAACAGGAAGGGAAGGGATTGAATTTTGCATATGTCACCTTTTTATGACTCTAAACTAGAATAGGAATAACTGAAACAAATTAGAACTTCAAATGAATTAAATAAAACTTTAAAAAATAATGTCATCTCTTTGTATAATGCATTTATCACTGGAAGTTCATGCTACTGATGCTAATCACAAAACTGGAATACATTTGAAGCAATCAAAGGAAGCATTTGTCTTCAACACTGATAAAGAAAAAAATAAAAACTTCAACATTCCTTATATGTTCTACTAAGAATAATTTTCAAATCATTTACACACCAGCTCATACATATGCATATTGAAATGACAAAAAAAAAAAATATACAGTAAGCTTTAAATAACACCCTTTCCCCTACTTCCAATTGCCCGCAAGGCCAATTTCATTTGGGAACATGCACCGAACAGTCTGAAACCCCAGAGTTTCTGACTCTGGTCACCATGCCTCCTGGAGCTAAGAAACACTAAAAGAAATATGGACTCTGCTTCATTGTAAAAATAAATTTCTGGGGATAGGAAATTGCCCTGTTATAAGGCTAAAAATGCATCTGTATTAGGGCTTCAGAACAGGTTCAAAAAAGTTAGCCAAACAACACATTGTCAAAAAAATCTTTGGTTAAAATTTTCAGAACACACTCATTCTGGTGACAAAGGGTTATATTGAATCATGAAATTTTTAAAGCAAAATGGATATGAGCAACAGTTTGTCAAGGTCTGATCTTGACATGAACAAGTTAAAACCCAGAGCTCCTGAAATCCAGTGTAGTGCTAGTCCCACCATGAAGCTGTCATGAACAAGAAAGACATTTAAATTCTGGACAGTTTATCCCAAGATGAACAGTCAGGTCTTTCTAGAATGACCCAAATAATCCTCCTAAAAGCTTCACATAGGGAAAATACCAGACCCATAAAAGAATTTCCTTTTTCCTTGCAAAGATTTCAGTTGGTGCCCAAGAAATTTTAATATGAATGACATTAAAAATTATCACTGACCTACAAAAAAAATCATTCAGATGCTTCATAAATTTTAACCTGAAAAAAATCCATGAATGGACACATCAAAATAATAATAATAATAATAATAATAATAATAATAAATAAATAATTGAAAGGAAGTTATGCCAACATCTATAAAGGTCAGTACTTAAAACAACAAAAGCTTACTAACCTACTTTCAATATCTCAACAGCGCCATCAATAGACAGAAGTTAACCTGGTCACCCTGACTGATGTTATAAAGGAGGCCTGGGGGCAAATGAATGGTGGTAACACCAAAAGCCTTTTAGTTGGTTCCAGGTTCAATCCAACCATTTGAAACTGTATCTACAACTCTCTATTTAATTATCTACTTAAAGACATCTTTTTTTTAAGAGAGAGAGAAGGAACTTTTTAATATTTATTTTTTAGTTTTCGGTGGACACAACATCTTTATTTTATTTTTATGTGGTGATGAGGATCGAACCCAGCACCCCACGCACGCCAGGCAAGAGCGCTATCGCTTGAGCCACATCCCCAGCACAAAGACATCTTTGAAAAAGATTTTGAAATACTTCCTCTAATTGGCACAGATTTAATGAAAACTAAAACCTTAAGTAACAAAATCCTTACTTAGTAAAGGGGTAAAAGAAAGAAAAAGATAGTAATTTCTTATTAAAAAGAAGTTTGCAAGTTTGTCTAAAGTTTCTTAATATAAAAACTGAATCCAAATGGATATGTAAATTGCCATATAGAAGCACTGAATTATATCACAGATAATGCCTTAAAAAGGAATTCTGGCAAATGTGTAAGGGTCTCTCCATCAGTGACTATTTGTTCTATTAACTACTGATAAGAGCTTATGGTTGCAATTTCTCTTTTTTTCCATATTTTAATGAACTATATTGACACAAAATAAATCTTTCATTTTAATGGCAGGGATTCTCTGTTTTAACATTTACAAAACTCTCCAAAAAGGGATACAAAATAAGTAAACAGCATTGCAAACTTATTTAGAAAAAAAAAAAGCCCTTTTATTCTATTGCATCTTACATGAATGTGTTCTATAGAACACTCTCAAGGAAAGTCTTAGTCCCGTTTCCTTTATGCTGAATTATTTGATACACTACTAACAGAAATTGGATGCTTAAGCAAGACCAGTTTGCAATAGCTTCCTATGTGTAGTTGACTCAGGTGATAAGGCAGTTGCAGAAGTGTTGGGAAACCCATGGCACAGAAGATCTATGACCCTCTCACAGGGCAGTGGCACATGACATCCCTGCAATGGCTTCTTGACAAAATCTGTCAATGTTCCCTGAAGAACACATGAATGTTCTCATAGAATGACTCAGAGATGAAAAGTAGAAAGTGGAGTGGGAAGGGAGAAAAGGACTGAGAGGACGTATTGTATGACTTCTCCGTTCCATCCAGAGTACCAGCACAGTCCAAGGCACCCTACTTACGTGTCCATGTTGATCCAGCTCATTGTTGGTAAGTTTCACCTTTTCAAAAGACACCATCTGTTTGAGTAGCTGCTCGCCAGTAAAGGGAGAGTCTGGGTGCACATAGAGCCTAAAATCATGAGAGAACTTCATTGAGACACTTTTTAAAAATCTGTCTCTGTGAGTTGTACAATGTTCTGTGCCTACAGGAACACATAAACCTCATATAAGTGGCCCATTTTGTTTGCTCCACATGCTTCAATTTTATTAATATAAATAATGCTAAAATAACTCAAAAACATATCTTATGTTTCATGCACCGATGATCTAAAAAGGGTAATAATAAATATTCTGTATGTGCCGAGCAAGCCATTTTTAAAAGATGGGTTGTTTTTTTTCCATCTATCTAGTCAGCTACCATTTTTAAAAGATGGGTTGTTTTTTTCTATCTATCTAGTTGGTTTTTTTTTTCTATCTATCTACTGCAACTACCAAACACAAAATCTTATAGGTATTTTCAGAAGAAAAAGACTAGACTATTTACATGAGTCCCTATTACAAGTATCATTAAAAAGCAAGGTAAACAAAGAATTTAAAAGAGGCAACAATTTTAGAGAATCCATTTATTTAAACTTAATAGTGACTTGGTTTAAAGTCCATGTTCTTTGCAAACATAAAAAAGGGAATTTTAATACAGGAACATGGAGAATTCTATCAGAGCTGAGATTCTGGTGAGCCTTCTGGTACTTTAAACACTGTCACCTACTTTCATCATCATCTGTTTTTATGCTCACTAAATAAGAGTTTAAACAAGCTGCATAAGCATTGAATTATTCAATCAATTCATTTGTAAAAAAGCTTAAGCAAATAAATAAAATTTTGATGGAAAAAAATCTATCATTTATTGATCCATTCCTATATGCAAGGCAATCTTTTACTCACAGCAAAACATAGGCCATTTGTTATACCTGCAACCATTACCTCAAGTACAACTCTTTGTAAATCTCTATCCTGATGTTTTCTTGACAAAACCTTTCTGAAATCAGAGGGAAATTAAAGAACTATTGAGGGGGAAGGTGAAATTCTGGATTTCACAGAAAAAAATAATATCTGAGGGATTGAACTCAGAGCCTTTACATGCAAAGAATGAGTTCTACCACTGAGCTACACCCCAACCCTGATAAATTCCTTTATCCATGAAACAGGCTATTTATATGGAGGTTCCATATAGGAGTCTTATAAATATAATTAAACATTAATATTTTGGTTGGGCAAAGCAAGAGAAAGAAGTCACAAAAAACATTTCCTTGTAATGTTCGTATACAGGACAAGAAGGCTATGCCATGGTTTGTCAAGAAGACTAAGAATAGAAGACTACAGAACTCAGGCTGGAACTTACAAAGTCCACTCAGAGCAAAGCAAAGAAAAGGCTAACAGCATTAAAGATGTTGGCCAGATTCATGGAAGAACTTTAAAGCCTTTAGGTGTTTGTTTCACTGTTCTTAGGACGGGTGCTCATGACTGCTTTCATTAAAGTATTCATTTTTTTACAGCACAGAAATAATAGCTTTTTAAATTCATCCTTCTGAAGCTTTAACTTTATAAGTGCAGTTGTTTTATTGATCAGTATCCTTTCCTACACTCCCCCAAAAGTACAAAATTATTGAAAATCCTAGAAGTTGATGAAATTTTTTTCTTTAAAGTATCATAGTCACTATACATAATCACATTAAGAGTAAATAGTAACCTATTTACATACTAATTACTTTTTAAAAAAAAGAAATGTCCTATATGAAAATGTCTTGCCCATAACTATCAAATAATATTGTCAGGAATTATTTCTTCTGATTAAAAATGATAGACCAACAGACTTTAAAATATAGTGCTTTAAAGACCTAGAACCACAAAAAATTTCTTCTATCAGTACAAAAATTCTCGTTTCCCCAATTTTCCCCCTTTTCTTTGGGGAGGTAGAGAATACAGCAAACTATTTCTTTTGACAATGATAATAAAGAATAGTTGCTTAAATTATCCAGAATATTTATATTCCATAATCCACTACACAGTTTTATCTAATATCAACATAAATAAACTGAAGTAGAATAAATGAAAACTCTTACAGGAAGCCCCTCCCCTCTCGAACCCCTCCCAAGGAGGACTTAAAATTCCAGCAATAGCTTAAACATGCTTCAGTTAAGATAGTGTATTGGTACGAGCGAGCTTTCTTTCTCTAACCAGAACAGATTAGTAACATAAACAAGACATGTCATATTTCCAAAGTCCTGCTGGCCTGCACCATTTCCCCATACCTTCAGATAGGAAGAAAATGCATGTTAAATAAGAGCGATTAACTTCTTAGAAGACTGGGAAAACAAAAAAGAGTGTTTATAAAAAACAGTTAAGAATCGGCTAAAATCTCTCTCTCTCTCTCTCTCTCTCTCTCTCTCTCTCTCTCTCTAAAACAATATCAAAAAGTTCAGAAGGAAGCTCAAGAATAACAGTAAAATGACTATTAAATAATAGAGAATACTAGTTCCATTAATTTTATATTGTAAACTGTCACATCTTGCTCAATTAAAAATATGAGTTGTAATTTTTAAGACATGTCTTAGTCCTAAATGTTATTTAATATATTGATTTAGAAAGGTTGGGAAGATGACCTTCCTACTCTAAGAAAACTGAAAGGGGCTAATAATCCTTTCTCTAGTGGATTTAGCACACAATAAACTCAGTAACGTGACCAACTATTGATTAAGTAGAATATCTGAGCTGAATGTATAAATTGTGTGTCTTGACAAGGACTCCATACTAGATATATGTCAGTCATAACTTCAAAATATGCACATTTAAATAAATTCTTATCTCTGACACCACCTTTCAGTTAACCCCCCCACACACACACACACAAATAGTCATGAAACAATTTAAAAGTTATGAGGTTAAACACAAAATACAAAGTCAGCTAATATTCTGTTTTATATTAAATTATGAGGTTAGATTTTGTAGCTTTAGCTATTACTATTCACAAATACATGCTCTCCCTACCCCAAGAATGGTCATTTGAATGAAATATCAACAATAATAAAAGTGTGTGTGGAATTATTTTAAACAGCATATTCCTAGAAAAACATTATTAGCAATGACTACCACATGAATAAATACATATGATCCCTAATACATTAACTGAGTAATGTTTCATGTAAAAGAATATTAACTTGTTGAATTACATTGATCCATTAAAACTGTGGAGCGGGGAAAAGGGTTTGATTTTCTTAAAATCTCTGAACCCTTTATCTGTCAAAAACAACCAAATTTTACCAAAATGATGTTTATTATGTGCAAATATAACCAATTACTAAAAAATGTTCACAATAAGCAAACACTCTGCTAAAGTACATTGTTCTGAAAAAAAAAATTAGGGCAACCATTTCATTAGTATTTTTATCTAGTCGGGTTTTAAGTATCAATTAGCAATTTTATACACAAACATATATCAGATGGTTTAGATTTCTAATAAATATTCAAATTTAAGGAAAACTTTGAAATACAAGAAAAATAAAATCAGTGTTTTCTCTATGTGTAAACTGTCTTTCTTGGAGACTAATATATTTTCCATTCAACCCTGGAGTTTCCAGGTTTGGAAAGTCTTCATGCCAGAACCCTGCTTTAAAAACAGACCTGCTTAAAATTCACATAAGCCAGAGACATTCTGCCAGAGGGGTTAATAACATTTTGCTCCAGCGAAAAATCCAGAAGCACGAACCTGGCTGGCAGCGGCGGGTCGGCCTTGCCGGCCACCAGCCAAGAGGACCGGTGGTAGGCATAGCGATACCTCTTGTTGTCCACAGGGACGATGTCCATCAAGACTATGTACTTGGCCTCAGGATCCACGCCCGAAAAGGACACCCGGATGGTTGGAAACATCCTCCTGACAAAGAGAGACAAAGAACCCGCCCTGTTCACACTTCCTAGTGAACTGACTTGAACTGAACTGACTTGAATTGGGAGGGGAGGGAAAGGATGGACTTTCATCCCTGCGCATCCCCTCCTCCCAAACCACCTTTTTTTTTTTTTTTTCTTGTAAAGCCACAGTGATGTGAATACAGAGACACAACTTCTCCTAAAACGTGCATGGTTTAAGTTTCACCTTTACGCAAATCCTCACTGCTAGGTGAAAGTTTTATGGTCCCTACCCCCACACCCCAACATCGGAAGGTGTGTGATTAGAGAAAATTCATCTGGAGAGGACCAAAGTCACCAGAGCTGATCCAATTTGCACGTGCTACCCGGAAAAAGATGATAAAAACAAACAAACCCTAATAGCAGGGAATCGAAGAACGGGTTTCCCAAGACACTACGATACTGCGGGTATTGCCCAGGGGCACTGACCTAGGAGCTTTTGCCGGGTTCCAGCTGCCCACGCTATAGCCCCCAAGACTTCCTGCCGGCTGGAGTCTGCCCAGCTTCGGAGCCAAAGGGCCCACCGCACCAGCGATTCTTGCGACAGGAAATTTTTTCCTCCAAATTTTATTTTGAAATAAATATTTTTTTTTAAAAAAAAAATAGTAGTTAATGGAAGTTGGCGGCTTTTGCAAGTTGTGGATGCTAATAGAGAAGCTGCTCCCTCCCTTGCAGCGCCCAGCCGCCCATTCCCCATTTGGGCCTGACAGGAGCTCCAAACCCTCCTGGAGGAAGGGACAAGAAGACTCCAACCACTGTGTCCTTTGGGGAAGCGCATTGTCAGTCCCTGTAACGTCCTCATCAAGGCCCTAGTGGGGCTTCCCACGGTCAGACTCTGAGAATGCAGACATCCGCAGCTCTTTCTAAATGCCAGTTGGCTGAAGGAAGCTGCCTTTCAGCAAAGCTGCTTCCCTGCTCCAGGACCAGCCAGCTCTAAAATCCAATTCCTGGAAGCCCCTGAGCACTTCCTCCGTGGTCTCTACAGTTTCCTCATTCCCACCCGCCAAGGCCCAGCTACCTGCCCGACTTGGTGATAATCATTTCAGTGCCCAGTTCGTGGAATTTGTCCCAGAGCTCCTTGGTTTCCAGGCTGCAGGCAATTTTGGCCATTTCCTCGCTGGGGATGATGGGGGTGGTGGGGATTAGCGGCTCAGTGCACAGAGAGGAGGAGGATGGGCTGCTACTGCCGCCACTGAACTCCCCGTGAGCATCCAGGCTGGTCAGCTCTCCCAGCGGCTGGGAGCAGGATGACTTCTCTACGAATTGCTCTGGAGGCAAAGAGAATAGAGAATGACACTGTTAAACACGGAAATTTTCAGGAAGAACGGCATATCCAAAATACACACCTGGATTTGACTCTGGGAAAGTTAAACTCAGAAACTCCAGGATGCTAGGGAAGATATCCCACTGTACAAAATGTACCTGACATTTCCGTAGAGTAACATGCCCATTGCTTGCTTACTAAACCAAATGAGTGAGTTCTAGAACCATTACTTATTACCAATATTATTGAAACCCATTTGGGGGGGGGGGGAATGTGAGGAGTGAAGAAAGAGAAAGGTAGTGATCATGCAGGCTAAAATGTAGACTTTGTAGCTTGTGGAATGTGGTACCAGTCTTGTCTCTGACAACCAGGACACTTTTCTTCCTGGAAATCAAGGGAGTGAAGAGATCAGTCAGTACCTTTACCAGGTTGAGAGGAATTTTCCCTTCTCCCCTGGAGCCTTCTCTCCATAAAAGGAGGACAGGGAATTGGGAGAAAGGTGAGAATGTGATTAATAATAATAACAACAACTCCATTTCTGTGTCTGGCTCTCAGTTTTCTAGACTTTGAGATGATAATATTAGATTATAAAATTTTGTAATCTCCCTTCCAGCCCGAGATCTTATGAACGATGCCAGCATACAGCTTGTTATAGCACAGTAGGAGGCTCTTTAGGCCATTTTTGGATTAGACTTGGAAAATTCCTGGAGAGGTAACATATGTGATTTTTTTTTTCCTTCAAAAAGATTCCGGGAATTGAGAAAAAGCACCTCAAAGCCAGGTTAGCAGGGAATTAAAGTGGGAAGATGGAATTAAAAGTCCGAGGACTGAATACCACTGGATGAACTGAACATTTTCCTGCCAGGCTGATAAGGGCCTGGGACTACATCAGTCACTTTGATGGAATACAGAGGGACTTTTGTAATTGTCCCAATTATCTTCCATCCCTTAAAAAAGAAACTACTTGAATCTACAATGTGAAGCTGACCTCCAAACAACTCTATTCTAAGTACTCTCAAGGACTGGGAACAAGTTCTAAATGTATGTATGCACAGGTGTACAAGGTAGATGGGCACGTATGACATGTTTATATCATAAAATGCCTTGTTAATTCTCACACTTCTTTATGTGGGACAAACAGGATATAGAGAAGATTGCATTTTCTTCTCATACAATGATCATCCAACTCATGGGAGTGTTTTAAATTAAGAATAATCAAACAACTGTCATGCTGATTGTTTCAAATTAGGAGGAAGGGAACAAGGCCATCCCCAAATTTTATCTTCTCTTGATATTTTGAGAAACACATTCACATGAGGCTTTATAGGATTAAGGAGTAACTTTAATATTATTCTTGTCTTTTGCTTCCCAGTCCTAATATACTGATTAAATCTAGGGCTTAGGAATATTGTCTCTTTTAGTTGTTGGAAAATAAGAGCTATGTTAAGGTTACTACTTAAATCCCTCTAAAGACATCGTGTGAATGTGTTTCTCAAAATATCAGAAGATAAAATTTGGAGATGGTCTTGTTCTCTTTCTCTGAACTTGAAACAATCAGCATGACAATTGATTTGATTATTCTTAATTTAAAAGCTCTACTGGTTCTTTTAAATAGATTTAATATGTTTAAAGGGTGAAACAGGATACATTGAGCCCCCCTCACACACACATACACAGCGGCTTCCATAAAGGTACCACGCTGCTGTCTCATAACAGAACCTTTGGGTGTTCTCTTGTAAGAGTCCTTGGCTTACAATCATTAACTATGCTCTGTTGAACTGGCCAATGCAAGAGAGAACATCTACCACTTCTTGCTGAGCTCTTCTCAAAAGCTAAGAGAATGTTCATTATCTATCTATCTATCGACATATATATGTCAATGAATCTTTTATTTTATTTATTTATATTCGGTATTGAGAATCAAACTCAGGGCCTCACACATGCCAGGCAAGCACTCTACCGCTGAGCCAGAACTCCAGTCTGAGAATGCTCATTTTGAGGGTGTCTGGGAGAGGTCCGTTGAAGGGGTTCATGAGGGCTGGGAATGGTTTTATAGTTTGGAATTTAGGAATTCAGAGAGAAGGTAGTTTCTCTCAGAACAATAAAGAAGTGCAACTGGAGCCGGCTTGTTCCCCAGTTCACTGTCCATACATCTGTTAAGAATTCTAACCTGAAATTCTCTTTTCCTGCTAGGTATCAAAATGAGATGGGGATTTCATAAAGAATTAAGCCCCCTCCCCAATTAGAGGTGAATAATGGTGAGAAGTCCCACAAATATGATTTTGAACTTGGTCCTTAAGGTTTCTTCTAAATAACTGAGGTTTCACTGGTTGCTCCCATTTCTTCAACAGGTTTTTATTCAGATGGAAGGTAGGTGGAAAGAACCAGAAAAGGGGAGTGAAGACTTCAGAGGAGAGACTTTTTGAAATGGTCTTTCCTTAAGATCTTCTGTTTCATTTCCTTGGTTCCTATTGCTAGGGATTTTAGTTCTCTGGCCTCTCTGCCCAAGCCCCTTGTTGTTGTTTTGTTGTTGTTTTTGGTTTTTGTTTTATCTCTAATTCTTCTCTTTCACATTAAGATTACTTTGAATATGATATGATATTAAGATTATTTTTGAAGAGTTGAGGAAGATAGGGAGGATAAAAGAAATATTGGGGCTAGTTAAAATAGAAAAAAATTACCTTAAGTTTGCTATTTGATTACTTATATTAGGTATATGAAGTGATCAGGATATGTGATAATTATTTACTGAGAACACCAGAGTGGATGGTGAGAACACTTCTTTCCCCCTCCATTGTAAAGGGATTTTAAAATACTTATCTTGGGTAGTTTCTTTCCCACACAACTCACTTGTGTTAAGGAGAACATAAACCCTACTCTCCCTTTACTCTGAGCCTAGGGACTACTATAAATGGCAAAGGTTGTTAAATAAACAGTATAACTAAAAGTTGAGGAATCTGGGAAATGGTTACTGGTTAATGTTTTTGCCAACCTCAAATGAAAATGACAGTTACAAAATGAGTTTTACTGATTAAGTCTGGTACTTCTGTAAAGAAAATGGTTCATGCGGGGAGAAGCGGCTTAATCTACAGCACTTCACAGTGGTGTTAAGGAGCGGGCTCCGTTCAGTCTACTCACATCAGAGCAGACAAAAAACCAAAATGGTTTCTTGTGAAACCGCTTGGCTTCCCCCTTGGTTTCTAATGCACAAGTAGGTGTTACACGCATCCTAAGTCCTGTGGTCTTAAACGGGGGCTTTATTATTATTTGTCCTTGAATATTTTTATCTCAACAAACCTAACACTCATACACCATTCATCCGATTTGACATCGGGATTCTAGATAAATAAGGAGAGCGACTACTACCCCAATCTGGAGATGCCATACCCCTGGTGTTCAACATAGTGTGAAACCTCCAAAGAAAATTTGAGCGAAGAAAGAAAAAAAAAAATGTTCCTCTTGAGATGTAAGCACAGGGCCGGGGCCGGGGGTGGGGGCGGTCAGAAGCCCCTAGAGAAAGGAAAAACAGACACACTTGCCGCCAGACTCGCGAGCCGCGCAATGTGTCCAGGGAACTGATGGATGCGCAGCACTTGCCTCCCTTGTCCGCACGGACAGCCAGGCAATCCAACTTACCCAGGGGTTTGATGGTGTTCTCTGCAGCCTCCTTCTCCTTGGAGCCACCACTCGACATGAGCGCGGCGATAGAGAAAGCGTTGGCCCGGGAGGACAGCTGGGGCTTGGGCGACGCCGTGAACTCCATGGTCCCCGGCGCGCGGTCCTGGCCAGGGACAGGGCCTACCGAACTGCCGTCCAGTTTCCCCAAAGAAGACCAAAGACACGAAACAGCTCAAAGTTTCCGAGTGCAGTCACAGCGGAGCCTGGGACTTCAGAAGAAACAGCTCTAAACTCCCCAGAGTGCCACGCTGGCCTTTCCTCTCTCCCACCGCAAAGCCCTAGAGCCTCAGAGACTTCGAACCGGCGGAAGAGGAAGGGAATCACTCCCAGACTTAAGAAGGTGCGCAAACTGCCTGGAGCGCAGCAGGCGCACAGACTGCCCGAAGCCGGAAACGAACATCAGCTGAGGAAAAGCCCAGGGGTCAGCGACACTCCCTCTGCTTCTTTCTCCCTGCCCCTGCTGGGTACAGCAGGAGTGTCCCAGACTGTCGGGAGGTGGCGACCCGCTGTATGGCGCTGCGAGGCGCCAGCACCCGGGAGCCGGAGCTCAGGCGTGCAGAGCCCCAGCGAGGCGCGACAGACACTGCGCCTGGGCACTCGCTGCCCTGCGCCTTAATTTGCTGGCGGTGGCTATCCCGTAGGCCCGCAGCCAGTCAGCGCTGTTTCACGTCACCGTTTCCTGATTCTGATGTCGGGGGGCGTGGCCGCAGGACGGGCGGGGTGGGCACGCCTGGGGCGCGGCGCCCTCTTGGCTGTGCGCTCTCGCGGGCCCACAATCCAGCACTGGTTCACTACAAGAGGTACTGCCATCAGGGTGACACAGCTACAGCAGACACTCACTTCCAACCCCACCGTTCTGGGGCGGGAGGACGGTGCGCGCTGCCTGAAGAAGGCATTTTTATCAAGGCCTAGGACTTGGGATGAGGACGTGGAAACCTCAGGGAATTCTCGCCTCTTCCATTCTTTTTCTTACCTGCTCTCAAAGTTCCAAAAGAAAGTTGGGCAACGCTAAGTACAATGGAAACCAGCGCCGCTGAACTGGCGCCAATGGGCCAGGTCCCGGACTCGCCCTCAACTGTCCCCCAATTCGGTCTCCTGTCAGTGGGATTGAAGAGATACAGCCCTGAAATAAAAACGTTGAGGGAGAGCTGCGAGCATTTGGCAAAGGATGCTGCACTCAAAACCATGGCTTCTGCTGCGCATTAGTGTGCCTCTACCCTGGGGTTTCTATTTCCAAGAGGAACTGTGGAAAGTGAGGCGGTGGCCTAAGGGAAGGCGAGGGTCATGGCGCGGAGCCCTGCGGGGACCACGCGACACTCAGTGGGAGAGTGTGACCTTTACAACGCCCAGCCTCAGAGAACACGGAATCGTCTGCCTTTGCAAACTCGGTTGCGGCCACAACTTCCCACAGCCTCGTGGGGGGGGGGGGGGCCTCCTGTTGGCCTTGCTCAGCCTGAATTACTCAAATTCTCCGAATTCGCAGGGTAATCCGCTTCACTTGGAGTCGTGTAAACTCAGGCTGACACACACATTCAAACTATACATGTAAATATTTGCCCTCCTTTCCAGCCAGTCGGCCTGGCGATTAGGAGCCACTTGATAGGTCTTAAAAGAAAAGGAGAAAAGAAAAACAGCTCCCTTTTCCCACTACACCACCCACCTCCTGAAATAAAGATATGGGGGAAAACCGAAAGTCGAAATAGTTGTTGAAAACATTTATGTAAACAAAATGATGCCATGTGGAAGAATTCTGATTCAAGACTGTCTTGGTCATTTTATATCAATACTTTAAACAAAGTTCTGCATGAAAGTGACAGAAATGATATCTTGACTCAAGGGCAAAATGTCTATGTAAAACTGGAAGAAACTAGTAAAGCTATGGACTTTGGTACTGCAAGGGGTTTACACCTTAATCTAGTTAATCACTGTTTGCTTTTGAGAAAAAGAAGGTCCCACGTGGAGAGGCGACTCGTCTTCCCTGCAGTCCATCCCACTAGCTAACGGGAGATAGCTGTGCAGGATCCATACTCCATGCCGGGGTCATGATGGTACTGTGGCTCTACAGCTGTGGCTGAGCTGCTCCTAGCATGACCGAGGGTCAGTTTCCATTCTTGAATATTTTGATGGTTTTGGAAAACCCAAACACAGTCCAGATCCTTTGGTTATTAAAGTCACCACCCCAAACTGGGCATGGTGGTGCACACCTGCAATCCTAGTGCTGTGGATGCTGAGGTGGGAGGATCATAAGTTCAAGACCAACCTGGGAAATTTCGTGAGACCCTGCCTAAAAAAAAAAAAAAAAAAAAAATCACCTCACACACCCTTTCCCCTCCCAAATACAGCACTTTTTCAAGGTGACATTTTCTTATGAATGTAAGGCATATATACTGGCTTCGTTTTTTGCTTCAAATGCTAGACCTTGGTGCACATTTTTAAAGGATTTAGCAAATTTCATTGGCTGGGTTTTGTTTTCAAAAGCTTGGTGTAGAATTATACTTCCATTTAAAAGAAAAAAAAATCAAATATCAACCTTGCACTTCCACACAGAGGAAAAGCTGGGTCTTATGTATCTTAATGGCTCAGACTATAGTTTGAATAATATCACAAGAGGGACATTTTCAGAAAAACTGATGGAGCAACAGGAAAGGTGAATGGACAGGAATCATTTTCACCTCCTTTCTGAGTGCTTGTACAGTTTTAGCCCAGTGCTTGTGGACAGGCAATTCAAACTTTTCATCCTACTAAAAGTAATACAGGAAGCAAGAAAGGCTAAATGAGTTGGAGGAAGCAGACAGCAGACCAGGGGAATTGAAAAGGCTACTCGAAAACAAATCTGGGTGCAATAGGTAAGCCATTTGGACATCCCTAAGCTATGTATCTTGTTGGTGTTGAAACCTCAGCAGTAAAACATATGCTGTAGCATTATTATCGGGGGCACACTGCCCCTCCTCTTAGATTTATTGCCTTTGAGAATCAATATGGTGCTATAAAAACGGGGCACCAGAGCTTGGCAGAGAAGTTCTGTCAAAGCATGATTAAAAGCCCTCCCTAAGCAGACCATATTGTGTTCTAAGGTCCCTTCAAAATCCCACTTTTGGCACAGGTTAATAGGTAAAACCACCTCGGGGGTTAAAACAAAACAGTCATATTAACACCCCTCCAACCCTTCCCAGGCTGATGGTGGACTTGGGGGCTGATTTGGATTTCTGAAAGTTGCATTGGAATTGGAGAAGTCTTTGAATACTGCTTTAACAAACATCAGCTTTGAGACTTTGTAAGTTATCTAAACCTCTCAAAGTTGAGTTTCATTAACTACATTAAAATAGGGCTAATGATTTCTACCTGGCAAATAGCTCTATAGATTACTGAAATAATGTACAATGCACCTAAAGTATCTAACACATAAATAACGGCAACATTTACTACTGTATAAACAAAATAACACATAATTTTAATTACATTAATTTTTGAACTGCATTTTTTTAATTGCAAAAACAATCTCTCTTGTGCTCATGTAGAGCTGTGTAGACAATTTTGGAATGTACACCGAAGAGTGAAGCCGCATGATGGTATTGAGCTGTTATTTATATCCTGGTAAACTTTAGAGCCTAGGATTGTAAAATTTTTCTTTTATGTCTGAATTTAGTTATATGGAAGACTGGAAGATGTCTCCTATTATACAAGTCACCGTTTCAAATTTTCATTCCTAGCCTCCAGAACTCAGTTTAGCCGTCCCCGAAAATTGTCTAGGAAAAAAAAAAATCTCTTTCCCTTTTGGGAAATGGGTCTCTAGCTTAACGAATACGAATGCTTAACCCTTCTGTTGGAGCTTCAAGGACCGGTCCTGGTAGATCTGGAGAACTGTCCGCAGGCTCCCGGTCCGGAGTTGCGCCTGGGCGGCGGGCCAGGTTCCAAATAGAGGCTTCCGCCTCGCTGCTGGTGTTGGCCTCAGGAAAGGAGAACAGAGATCAGCTTCTTAGTACCCGGGCAGCTACTAGAGAAGGTGGCTTCAGAACCCGTCCACATTTCTCCTTCTAGCTCTTTTCGGTAGACGCTTTAAAAGCAACAGTAACGGGTCTCGGTGCCCTTGAATTCATAAGTTCGATTTGCAAAACAGGAAAGGTGCCCAGAGCACTGTGCGGAAAGTGACCGAGGCCCTTTGGGGGACCGCTGCGGCGCGTCCCCAGGCGCCCAAAAGCAGCGCGCAGCGCGGGCTCGGATTTCAAAGCTCGGCTAGAGGGTGTGTCAAAGCCTTTCCTCCGTACAGCCCTAACCTAGGATCCTACGCACACCTCCGTTGGGTTGTTTTCTGGAACCAGTGGTCCCAAAGAAGCGCCTACATCCCAGCACAGATCGCAAGAAATGGCCCGAATGTTCAGGCCTCGGGCAATTCCTGTGGCCCCTGGGCCGCACCTCTCAAGACGTCCTTGTCCAATTCCTTTTTTTATGACTGAAGCAGAGAAGACTACTCCTCGAGGAGTGTGGCTGGAGTTTGTCATCGGACGGTCTCTGGTGATGTGTGGGTGCGCGCGCCTTGGGCCCGCCCTGGATCTCACGCTCGCGGTGGCAACGAGGAAAGGGACGTCGTGTGTCCTGAGGCAGTAGAGTAAAGGGCTGGAAACAGCGGTGCTGCGACGTTAACCCGCCCGACCTCAGGCTTCTGGAAACCAGCAACAGTGGGTGCCCGTAGTCTTCAATGCTAGGCTACATGTCTACATGCCGCGAGCCACTCCGCACTCAGGCTGCACCGTGTGCCGGCTACAGGCCTCCGCAGGGTCCCACAGCTGGACGCCTCGCGGCCTCCTGGACTTCCCACTTCCCACACCCAAGTCTCAAAACCTGCTCATAGCAGCGACCCTTTCTCTCCTCCCTACGGCGGCCACTCTCATCTCCATTCATCCCCAAGGAGCTCTGGACCACAAAACCAGCCCTCGGTGCCCCTGGCCTCCTCCTGGGCAGGGAAGAACCTGAGCGCTAGCATTGGGTCCAAAACACGCGCCAAGAAGTGTGAAAGAAGAAAATTCTCTTCTGATCCCGTACGCACGGGAACCCAGATCCATTCTTCCCCAAACTCTACACCCCAACCTCCTTTTCCTCCTTCATCCGTGCTCCCACAGCCCTCTTCTAGGGCTATCAGAACTTTCCTACTACCAACCTCCCAGCTATTGGTGGGTGTTATTTAAAACTTAGGTATCTTACACATTGTGATTTTTTTGCATAAACTTCGTTTTTAAAATTATTTCATTAAAATGTTTTCTTGATTATTGAGTTTTCTTGGAGCCTTTCTAAATTTTGGGTTCTCGATTTGTCCCGAAACTGTTAAGAATTGGATCGAAATTACCTTGATAATAAGCTGTTGTGCGGGAACTATAGCTTCAAAACGCAAATCTATAGCTTCAAAAACGGTTGCTTCTGCCACTGTGGCGTGCACTACTAGCCTATTAAGTAGGAACCTCCAAGAAGAAAAGAGGCCAGGGCACGCATTGCCTGCTTTGGGATGAAGGGTCTTGTAGCCAGGTTCCCCATCCCGCCCTGGCAGTCTGTGAGCCAGAGTGGATGGCTCAAGCCACCGCCAGACAGGCAGCCTAAGGGTCCTTTATGAATCTGTGGTTTAAAAATAAACTCAAACTAAAGGAGAACTTTCTTAGAAGAGCAACCACAGGTATCTTACTAGTCCTTCCCTGCACAAAGTAGTGCCTGTTTGGAGATGTAGCCTGGTTAATTTTATAGCAATGGCACATTTTGGGAAATGATCCAGTCCCGGCCAATAACTATGGCACTCTCCCTTCTGGTGGTGATGGAAGCGTCTTTATACATTTGCCAGTCACTTCCCTCCTTTGATCTGTAGGAGCCAGAGCCAGCTGTTTGGTGACAATCTGTCCACATTTGTCAGAAGATTTTGGGAGATCAAGATGAAGACCTTCAGGGAAGTAGCCCTTCCAGGTCTCTGCCACCAACTCCCACAGCAAGTCATCCCAGAAGCCATGAATTGAAGTTCATATTATTCCCAGAAGTGGGAAAATTCATCCGTTAAGGATTTTGGATGCCGATTCACAAATATCAGTGTTACAGACAAGTTAAAGCATATACAAGAACAAAGATGCATGCGTCTAATAAAAGAAGAAAAATGCAATGTATTTGCAATATTATTTAGTCTCCACTCTGGGCTGGATACTGTGTGAAGCCCAGGGAATGGAACAGTGATCAGAACACTAAAATTTCTGTCTTCTGTGACTCCCAGTCTTGTGAGAAACACTGATAATAAACATGTAAATGGATACAAAACACAGAAGTTATGATAAAGATTCAAGGAATGTAGAAGCAGACTTAGAGAATTTGGTCTATTTGTGGGAATTCATTCATACTGGGCTAGGTACTGGCTTGTTGAGGTGGGATGAGGTGCTACAATTTTCATATGACCCCTGCCTATCCAGGGTTCAAAGCCTAACTTAGAGATGTATTTAAAATGCATCAATATAGAAAAAGTACTTTACATTTCCCTCAACATTTTGCTAAAAGAACTCAGGATGAGGGGAATAATGACTTAATGTTAAATACATCTAAGGGAGATAATAGAAGAGGAAGTGTTGGGGTCTGGGTGCCAGGCTGTGCTGCAGTCCTTTCCACACCTGCAAAATATTGTTACTGATGAGACTATCTATATCAATGAGTTTGTTCTATAGTTAATGAAGCCGTGTCAGTGTAAGAGCAAAGGATTTTACATTCATTACTATTTGCCAATATTAGAACTGAGAAGAAGCCTCCTTCTCAATCCAGAGATGATATAAATCAGACATGATCAAGGAAATGTGTTCAAAAGCCACAATTTCAACTCAGCCTTCAAAGGGTCTGAGAAACAACCTTCTCTCTGGCCTCTGTGTGTGGTTTTTCAGGAGCTCTGTGATAGAGTTCCATGGAGAAATGCACGTGCTGTTAAGTGGAAGCCAGTAGGCTCCCTGCAGATGCTGAGAGAGGAGCCCTCTTCTGTGAACATCCTAGCTAGAGCTGAAGACCACAATCTGCTTCACCGTTAGATTGATTTTTTTTTTTTTTTGGTCCATTAACTCAATTTCTTCTTTGAGGGTATTAGTGTACATTTTAAGTCTAGGATACCAGCTTTTGAATGCATTACAGAGAAGTTTGTTTGGTTTGTGTGTGTGTGTGTGTGTGTGTGCGCGCGCGCGCGCACTCAGTGTGTGCCAGGCTTTGTACTAGAGACTTGCCATGAGATATATAATGTTGATTACAAGTCAGGTAATGTTATTATGTGCATTTCAAAATTGCATGGAATGATGTTCAGAAGGCTAAATAACACTTGCTCAGGGGCTCATGGATAGTTGCAGTGTGGAGACCCTGGTCTGTGTGACCTATATCTGTTCACTTCTCAGTCTTAACCGTCACCTCATATGATTTCTAACAGGAGGTAGGTTTGCTGGATTTTTTTTTTTTTTTTTTTTTTTTTTTTTTTTTTTGCTGGGATGAGGGGGCTGGATTTTCTTGGACTGTTTAAAAGTAGCAGTCTCGGCATCCGGAAACACGTGCATATCTTTGTTTTATGCCCTCAGGGACCTAAGAATTTGGCCAAACGTGGGCAGCTGTGATTCTCATGTCCAGCGTCCAACTTCTCAGCGAGCAAAGCAGAAGAGAACCAAGTAAGGATCTTTCGCAGCTGCACTTGAACCGCCGGTCCAGCCGGATTTTGGAAATTGTTTTCTTTTCTAAAAGGCATTAGTAAACTGCACATTGGGCTTGGGCAACAAAGACGTCTGGGATGGAATGAGGAGAAGTGTGTGTGTTTGGCGGGGGCGGGGGGGGGCGGGGGTTGCATCTCTCAAGGCTGCGAGAAGTCTACAAGGGCCCACTGCCTGCGGTGCTAGCTTCCAAGTGGCCCGCGCGTGGCAGGGCACTCCTTGCTGTGGCGCTCGCAGTCTCCGCAAGACTGCCACGGTTCAAAGTCAGCTTTGTCCTTTGCTAGTTATGTGACCCTGGCCTGTCTGTACTTCTCTGAGTCCTAGTTTCTCTAATTGCGAAGGTAGAGGACGTGTCCTTGGTGTGGACCTCATCAAAGGCTGTGCGGAGTGTATAATGTGATAGATATGCAACGCGTCTTGCGAAGAACCAGGCGCCGGCTGAGCGCTTGGTGAGCGGCTGCTCTAATTAGGGCGATGAGATCGCAGGAGGCAGACACTTCCTCCGCAATGGAGGGGTGCGGACACACCGGGTCAGGGGCTTAAAGGCGTGGTCTTTGTTACAAATCGGGTCTAGGATCTGTTGCCTCCCCGCCCCCAGTCCACTCCATCTTTAGCATCCTTCCTTGGTCCCAGAACTCCACTTTGGATAGACCAAGGCGGCCCAGAATCAAGGGGACGGCTGCACCTTATGCCTGGCTCTAGAGGTGAACTCTGTCAGTTCAGACTTCTCCCAGGCCGACACTGTCCGGGTCCCTGGAGCGACTAAATGGTCTCCGCTCGCAGTGGCCAGGTCTCTCTCGGACCGCGCGGCCGTTCATCCGGGAGCGGAGGCCTGAGACTGTTTCCAGGGCTCCGGCTGCCGCCACCCCTGCGGCTGGGATGTAGACGCCGGGTTAAAGCCCCCGCCACTGCCGGTCCCTGCTTCGTCGGCGCGGTGACGGTGGCGCTGGCGGCGGCGGGGGCCTTCCTTTGGCTGCCCCGCCATTTAATCAGGGCTATTATCAGACTCGGCTTGCAGGATGGCGCCGGCCGAGCTTTACCCCCATTAGCACAGGGCAGAGTGGGGGTTGGGTCCCGAGACCCGCCTGTCCGGGCCGCAGCTGCCGCACTTCTGGGGTATTATGAGAAAGGAGGACGCACCGAGTCTGGCCGCGGCATGGGCAGTCGCAACCTAGCAGTATCCAGGCTGACATTTTATTAGAATTTTAGTCCCTAGTTCTCCATCTGACGTTGACTACCGTTGTGTAATTGAGGCATAATCCCTGAATTTTTCTGAATTTTAGTTTTCTCATTTAAAAAAATGGTCTGGATAGATATTTAACTAAAGGTTGTGAAGATTAAGATTACCCGGAGGATCTAGTACAAATAAATGTTGTTACTACTACCATCACATTAGAATTTAGCTTTTTAAAAGTCCCTTTTTATTTGTTTAAAAAGAAAGGGGAGGGTTCGGGTTGTGGCTCAGCGGTAGAGCACTCGCCTAGCACGTGCAAGGCCCTGGGTTTGATCCTTAGCACCACATAAAAATAAATAAAATAAAGGTATTAACAAACAAAGAAAGAAAGGGGAGAGAGGGACCAAAGTTAAATGTTTCAAAGAAACAAAGAAATTCAGGGGTTAAAAACTTGCTGGCTTCCCCACAGCAAATTAGGTTCAGTTTACACCTTTGCATTTGCAACCTGTGTGACTTTGGACAAGTCATTTCATCTCTCTAAGCCTCATTCGTCTTAGGTGTAGGATAGATGGAGTACTAGCACCCATATCATTAGACTCTGGAGCACATTAAATGAGATGGTGTTTGTGAAATGTTGACCACATTTTAGACACTCCTTAAGCAAAGGATATTTTCTTTTCGTTATTAGCTAAATATTTTTACAAACCACAAACTTAATACTTAAAAAAGAATCTCCCTACAGTCAGTCAGCTATGTCCTGATCCTAAAAGGTATTTATGTGTATATAGGGTGTTCAGGTTTAGGCTTGGAGAAAAGGAGCTGTGAAACACCCACCAGCATCTTCTGGCCTCCAGTTCCCTCTTTGCATTTTCAGTACAATATCCTATTGACGTTTCATTTAAGACAGAAGCCTCGCTTCAAAATAAGTCACCATTTTTATCAAAGGGCTGCTAAAAACAAATTAATAAAACAAACAGCAAACTAGCACTCATAACAACATGGTATTGTCAGCAGAGTTTCTAATCAGTAAAGTGTAATCAGCAAAGCAGGGCTAATTATTAAAGCGACCTTCTAAGTAGTGAATGTTTGTGAATGGTCCTTAAGTGGGATATGCTGGGCATACAGCCCAACCCTGTGGATTGCATGGAGATTCTTCCTGTGCTCAGCTTCAGCCAGGACTGGCTCCAGCTCTCTAGTTCCCCCCAAAGCAAAGTCCTGCTTTGAATTGACTCTCTCCCTCTGGCATGTAAAATGAATGGCTCATAATAATGGCTAATGTGTTTCAAGGGCTTGTATGTGCCAGGAGGCAGCCTAAGCAACTTAGCTAGATAATCTGATTTGATTTTCTCCATTTTACAGATGAAGAAACCAGATTCAGAGAGATTATGTAACTTACTCTAAATCACACAGCTAGTAGAGATGGTGGAACATTGGCTTGAACTAATGTCTCTCCCTTTCTCCCAAAGCTCTTATGCCCGGGTCCTCCAACATCATTCATGCTCTACTCTTATGTTCTAAATTCTTATTCTCTAAAAACACTTTGAAACTGATGCAACGCACTGAGTCAGTAGGAAAACAAACACACAAACTCAGAAAGCTCCTCTGCTTCTAAGGAGTCACCTAAGGGTCCCTATTAGTCAACATGGCTTCCTATCAGTCCCTCACCTTTGAGCCACCATTTACTCTATTGTAAAAATCATTGCTCACTTCTTATTTTGTACACTTGTTAGTCATATTGAATGACTAACATTTGGTGAAACCTAATGTATGTCAAAACCTGTAGAGATGTTCTTTTATTTATTGTTCAATTTTAAAATAAATTTCATAAATTTTACTTTGTAATAAATATTGTCTACTTCGATGAGCTTTTGCAATAATCCAATGAACCAAATACTTGAAAGTATTTTTAGAAAGAGCTTATTAGAAATTATTATTGTTTATTTTAAACATTCAAAAAGATACATTTCTTAGCATGGTAGTTTTTCAATGTATGGTTCTAGGTCTCCCTGAATTCAGAGCACCTAAAAGTTTTGTGTATTTCTTGGCTCTACTCAGAGTTGTACACAAGGCCCCTGGGGTTGAGGTGAAAGCGAAAATCTACATTGGAACCAGGCTCTCCCAAGTGGCTGCTGAACTCCTAGTCTTCATGTTACCACAGTCTTCCTTCTGGACACATTTAGTTTGGAATTTGACTAGCAAAAAGAGAAACAAGAATTTCCCATTTCCTCTGATAAGCCTTCTGTGATGAAGAGATGCTCCACCATCTCTACTGGCCCTAATTTGAAACCTGTTACTTTCATAATTTCCCATCATACCTTTAATCTGAGAGAGGGGTTTCTGGTCTGTTTCTCTTAAGTGTGGGTACTGGAAGATCATGATTAGCTCTGTAAGTTAAGAAAAGAAAATTCACTAGCAATAACTCCACAGCCCTCATTACATAGAGGGCAATGCTGGAGTTGACTGTCCTCAGCTTGGATTACTACAGAGCAGGGATCAAGACATTTCAGAGTGTTGGAAAAGACCAGAAAGGTCATTAAAATTTACCCCAACCTCCAGTGTTTAGATGAGGAAATTGAAAATTGAAGCTTGTGTCAGGGAGTGACAAGCCCTAAGTCACACTGCTGATCAGGTCTTTGAACCTTGACTTTAAATTAATGCTGGTCATAAATCCCTTTGACACAAGCTATCCTTGGGGGTAGAAAGTCTTCTTATTATCTATGTTTGGTTAATTTATGCAATATACCTTTTTATGAAAATATACCTCATTTATGCAAATAAATGGCTTACTTATATTTGGGCTTTTTCATGATCATTATGAAAACCACATGATTGCTCTGAGAAGTGAAATTAAATTTTGCAACGTGGCTTCATTTGGCCTTGAGCTGGGAAGATTTGTCCTTGTGTTTGCCTTCAAAGATTTGACTTCTGGAGGAGTTCCTGGTCATCGGCATCACACCATAGTCATCTTTGGATTTTAAGGTTGACTGGTCTGCATTTTTTATTCTCTTTCTGGGGGGAAGAGGGGGAGGGCAACACTTACATGTGCAATGAAATATAAGTGCCACCAATGAAACAAAATTTTTAAGGAAATGGGGTGTGGATTGAAACGATGTGTGCATCAATTAGGATTCTATATTTTGAATAATGAGAAATTCTTTTCAATCTGGTTTGAACAATAAGAAGACTTTGTTGATTTACCCATTTCAGGTATTTAGGGATAGCTTCAGGAAAGTGTGGTCTATGACTCAGAGGAAACCCTCTGTGCCTTGTCCCTGGTTTCTTGGTCTCAGTGTGTTTTTGTTGTTGTTTATTTGTTTGTTTTGTTTTGTTGTGTTTTGGTACAGGCGATTGAACTCTGGGGCACTTAACCACTGAACCACATCCTCAGCCCTTCTTGTATTTTTTTTAGAGACAGGGTCTCACTGATTTGCTTAGGGCTGTGTTAAGTTGCTGAGACTGGTTTAAACTCATGATCCTCCTGCCTCAGCCTCCAGAGCTGCTGGGATTATAGACATGCACCACTGTGCCCTGCTTTCAGTGCTGTTATTTATTTATTATTCTAATTTGTTATATATGAGAGCTGATGCATAGTAGGGTTGGGAGAGGGAGCATGGGAAGATTTCAGTCCTGTTTTTAGGCAGGTTTTCCTCTGGGGTCACAAGATGGCTTCAATGTGTCTCATGATAACATTATTCCTTGAGTGCACCTATTAGGAAAATCCTTCTCCTTCAGCAGCCCTGCAGAGCAAGGAGTCCAGGAAATAAATACCTCTTTGTATCTCACTGGCCCTGATTTAGGATCAAATCAAATCAGTGCCCTATGCCCTACCCCTGGAATTTAAAGCCAAGCAAGTCCTCCATAGCCACATGACTGAGACCAGGCTAGGCATGAATTCATTAGGGAGAAATGAGATGACTATTGATAAGAGGGGGAGAGCAATGGTCATGGGGAGAGCCATTTCTAGTGGTCCACCAGAGAGGTGAGAAAGACATGAGGGAATGTCTTTACCCATCAATATGGTTTGTTTCCAGCTTTTGAAAAGATTGGGGTAACCAACTCAACACAAAAACCCCTACAGTGATCATAAGTGGCAGTCAGTGAAAGTAAGTCTCTAGTAGATCCTGTACTCCAAACCTCATTTCCTTTGAGAAGAACCTGTGTCCCTACATTAGTTGTAGAGGAATTCAGGATGCCAAGAGTGAAGTACAAGGTGTCAGGTGGCAGAAACATAAAATGTCTGTTCCAAAATAGGGATCTTAAAAATAATCTCTTGTCAAACTTCTCAATTTAGGGACATCCTCAGAAGTCATAATCACAATCAAACTTGTGAAATTTTGCTTTAAGATATATATATATATATATATATATATATATATATATATATATATATATTACAAAGATTATATATGTATTATATAGTTATATATTATATATGTATTATAAATATGCATTATATATGAAGATATATATCTTTAAGATTTAAATATATATATTTGTGAGTGTGTGTATATATATATATATATATATATATATGTATATTTTTTTTTTTTTTTTTCTTTTTGGGAAAACTGGACTGTGTTTTCTAAATCCAGTTTCGCAGAACAGATTGCTTCAGATGTTAAATCTGTTGTATATCCTGAGAGTTAAAAATGGTTTTTATATTTTCAAATGGTTGAGGAAAAAATTAAAAGTAGAATATTTTGTGACGTGAAAATTATATGAAATTCACATTTCAGTGTCCACAAAGTTTTATAGTGGTGGTTGGCAAACTTTTTCTGCAAAGAGCCAAATAGTAAGTGTTTAGGTTTTGCAGACCATGTTTCTGTCATAATGATTCCACTCTTCCTTTATAGCATAAAACAGCCACAGACAATACCTAAACAATCGAACATAACTCTGTTCTGGTAAAATTTTATTGTGGACACTGTAATCTGAATTTCATGTAACTTTTAAATATCACATCTGTCTCTGTCTCATTTATTTATTCTTTTAAAGCATTTTTCCAAACACTTAAAAATGCAAAAACTATTCTTGGCTAGTGGGCTGCTTAGAACAGGTGACTGGCCAGATTTGGCAGATGGAACATTGTTTTCAGATTTTGGGGGGTTGTTTAGTTGTTTGGGCTTTTAAAAAATATTTATTTCTTAGTTGGACACAGTATCTTTATTTTATTTATTTATTTTTATGTGGTGCTGAGGATCGCCTTGCGAGCGCTCTACTGCTGAGCCTCAACCCCAGTCCCCTTGTTTTGGGGGTTGGTTTGTTTGTTTTTCAGTACTGGGAATGAAACCTAGTGGCTCTTTAACACTGAGCTACATCCCCAGCCTTTCATTTTTATTTTTAAATTCTGAGACAGGGTCTCGCTAAATTGCCCAGACAGGCCTCAAGTATGTGATCCTCCTGCCTCAGCCACCCAAGTCACTTAGATTATAGGAACATGCCACCTATCCTGACTTATGCCCCTGTTTTGTTGGCTGCTTTTGCACTAGAATGGCCGAGATAAGTGACAGAAGCCACATGGTCTATGAAGTCTAAAATATTTACTAGTTGGCCTTTTACAGAAAAAATTTGATTAATTTTAGAATAGTACTTCTCACTTTAATTTGCATATAAAACAAAGCACCTGGGGAATCTTATTAAAGTGCATAGTATGATTCATATCCAAAGTTTCTATATTTAGTAAGTTCTGAAGTGGTATTTGTGTTAGTCTGCAGGCCACATTTAGAGATGTTTTACTCATTCTTGGAACATACCATATCAAAAACCTCAGGTGAATTCTGGAAGTCCACCCCTACTTGTTGCATTACCATCATGCTGGTGGGAATGGGAATCCTCCATTAACCATTAAGCATTTTTGAGAACCATTGATCTGGATGCCATAACAGAGATTCAAAGACAAATTCCTTGAGGAATGGGTATCAGTCAATTAGGTACCTTGGTGCTGAGGGAATTTTTGTAGCTTTTTTTTTTCAACAGAGGATTAATAGCACATTTTTGAAAGCTATTAACCGTCAAGTTACTATGGTGCAGTAATTATTTGTTGGTTGATCTCCAGGGAGTAAATGCTGCTTCTAGCCTCCTGATGTTGCATGAGGGCAGTGAGTTAGAATATTGATTTCTAGCAAACCAGTCCTTCCACCATCTCTCCCAATTCAGTTGTGCATTTATGGCTTTGCTGGATCTGTTAATGTGCAGATAAGTCTGAAGACAAGGAATTGAGTTTATATTTTCCATATAGTAGCAAAGAAATTCTTTCCATAAAACTTCATTAAACCCTTTTATTATATCCTTTCTCTTTCAATTCCTTACTTCCTGGATGGCCATCCATCTTGAATGAATCATTTGATTTTTTTTTTACTCCAACTACAGTAAAATTTTTGAAGAAATAACTTTCCAAAAAACATGTACCTTTTATTTTAGAGTTAAGAAATAAATGAGAGGGCTGAGGATGTAGCTCAGTGGTAGAGTACCTGTCTGATATACACAAGGCTCTGGGTTGATCCTCAGCACTACAAAGCAAAACAGAACAAACAACAATAAAACAGAAACAAACAAACACACACAAAAAATAATGAAACTTTGGGGCTTACAGAATATGGCTCCAGCAAGAAGCAGACAACCTGGGAGTCTTTGAAGGCTGGAGATAGCAAAATGAACATTCTTGTCCTTTACTAAGTGGGAATCTGCATTGTGAGGTATTATGGTTTGGATCTGGAATGTTCTCCAAAGGCTCATATGTTGAAGTACTGGTCCCCAGTGCAGCAATAACTAGAGGTAGAGATTTTAGAAATGATTGAATCATGAGGGCTCTGACCTAATCAGTGGATTAATTCATTGAGGGATTTGTAGCTGAATGGACTATTGGGAGGTGGTAAAAGCTGGAGGAGGTGAAACCTAGTTGAAGGGAATGGGTTCTTGGGGCTGTGTCATTGGGCACTATATCTTGTCCCTGACCATCAGTATTGTCTGCTTCTTGTGGCACTGAGAATGGTGACATACTGGGGAATGGAGAGGTATGTGGAAACAAGTCTTCCATTCAGAGGCTACACAGAAGTCTAGAGCATCTTGAAAAACTACTAACCTGTTATTAATTTGGTCTGTGTGCTTCAAATTGGACCTTGATGGACAATGTTATGTTTCATTAAAATTAGCAGAATTTTTCTGGAAAAGAGAACATTAAGTAGATGGAATTTATTTATTTGCAATGCTGGGGATTGAACACAGGCTCTTTTGCATGCTAGGAAAGCACTCTACCATGGAGATATACCTCTATCCCTAGTAGGTGAAATTTAATAATGATATTTTTTGTTTTGAAAAAGAGGACTATCATGAATGTTCTCAAATACTTAAACTCATAGAAATCAAGTCAAATCATGGCGATAGAGAAAAAGCAACAGCCTACCAAACAAAAAAAACTAAACAGAGAGAGAGAGAGAGAGAGAGAGAGAGAATACTAACTTGTCAGGTGGGAATGGTGAGTACAGAAATCCTTCCATTCTTGACTTGATGCTTACCGTAATGCAGAATGATTAGTCTCTTAGCTTAAAAAGCCTCAGAGTAAAAGAAACCTGAAAATGAAAATCCCCTTAGACCTCTTAGAATAAATTATGTGGATCTGCTAAGTACACAGACTGGCCCTCTTAAAAGGGAGATAACCACTTTAACTATTGCCTTTGCGAGACAATCCATGAGGCCAATTACGAGTCTTATTTTACATTAGTGGTTTTACACCAGTAAAAATAACCACCTTAGATCCTTCAAGGGGCGTTGTTTTAAAACAAAAACCAAACGAATTTAGAATCTGTTTACATTTCAAAGATAAAGTAGCAAAGTGTAGTAAAGAGACTGTCAGATTAGGAGTCAGAAATCCAGAATTCTCCTGGCTCCCTCTGAGCACGCTTGGCAGGCTTGTGAGCCTTAGTCTTTTCATGTATGAGAGGTAAAGAAAAATGGCTGCCTGGCCTTTTAACTGATATATTTTTTAAAAAAATTAATATTTTAAAAAATTAATATTTAAAAAAATTAATTGTAGTCAAGTTCACAGTACTTTTGTGAGTCACTGATAAAATGATGAATAAAATATTCTCCTTTGAAAATGATAAGTTCTAAATAAAGATATTTTGGAAGGCCAAAAAATATTGATGGAGAACTTAATAACATCAACATGTTGTTTTAGGGTTGGCCTAAGTGGCCAAAATAATACAGTAGAGGTGACAGTGTGTCACTTCTGAGCTGAGTTATAAAATACCACAGCTCTTTACCTCTTTCTCTTTCTCTGTTCTTTTCTTTCTCTCAGCTCTTGCTGGAGAAAGCAGTCTGCTATCTGAGAAGCTCTGTGCAGAAATTCAGGTGACTAGTAACTGAAGTCTCCTGCTAATAGCTAAGTTTATGAGCAGATACTCCAGCCCAAGTGGAGCTTCTAAATGATTTCAATCTTGCCAATCAACTCGACTGCAACTTATGAGAAATCCTGAGCTAAAATCACCCAGGCAAGCTGCTCTCAGATTCCTGACCTTAGACAAAATGTAAGACAATAAACATTTACTATTTTAAGCTGCTGAATTTTGGCAAAATGTGTTGTGCAACAATAGATAATTTATATAGTTTCTAACAGGAAGAGAAAATGGCAGAGATGCAGATGATAAATTCTTTGAATTAGAGAGAACTTAACCAAGAAATCCTGTTGAATTCACATTTCCTTACTCATCAGTTTAGCTTTGATAAGAAATTGAGAGGGAAAATGTCAACACAGAGACATTGAATCTAAATGCATGTTTTGATATTGATTTGCCCTGGATGAAATAGCACACAGTGAGTGTGCTGCCCAGTACCTGGGCAGCATGAGAAGTAGAATTCACTAGGGAGCTACATGGCTAAGCCAGGCTTTAGTCAGGAACACAGAGCCTATGCCAGATAGCTCAATAGAGGGAGTTTAAGATGGGAATCCAGCCACCGAGACTCAGATCCCAAAAAAGCCGAAGGTGGAATGGGAGGCAACCAAAATTAATAATAAAATAAGCAATCACTCCCATAACTGGAGAAAGTTCCGAGGCTAGAGATGAGCTCACAGAGAAGGAGGCTCGGCTGGAAATGCCCCCCTAAGTGGATGAACCAGGAGAAACTGTGTCTCTGCTCCCTTGGCTGTTCTTAATCTTCCACCAGTCCCAACATTGGCTGACCTAACTGGGATCCATTGATAAAAGAAACTTAGAAATGTCATCTCCCAGAGTCACTTGCTTGTGAAACAGAGAAGGGGAAGGGTGGGAACTGGGTCAGAGAACAAATGAACCACTAGCGCAGTTCACCTCTTTGGCTCCCTCAGTGTCTGCTCTCACACTCTTACCCATATTTGTTTCCCAAGAAATTTCAACTGTATGCTTCTACAGTGTAAATGAAGTCATTTCAAAGTTCATCTCTATTCATCTCAAAGTATAGAATCACCCTCCTCATTCTAGGCAATTCAATCTCTTCTTCCCAACTCCTTCTTGTAGTCAACCTGATTCTTTCTAAGCCTTTGCTCAACGGAACAACTTCACCACTGTCTATGTAAGAGGAGATCCATACCCAGAACTTCTCTTCTTCTAAACAAAGTGGACAACCAATGTACTGCATAAAAATTTCCTTTTTTCATTGAAAGTTCCCTTCTCCACTATTGGGCCACCCTAGAGTGGAACTTCCATGTGGCAACTGGAATTCCCAGTTGGGGACAGCAGATCATACAGACTTACATGTAAAATGGGTTGAAGTGTTTCCTTCCTTCTGTGACTGTTCATAGGGAACTCCTCATGGGATCACAGGAATGGACTCAGGGAGAAGTGTTGACGTATTGAAGCATTTTTCTTCAGCCTTCCAGAATAGCTTGAGCTAAAACTTATATATACTATTTCCACTTGATGATGGACTACTTAAGTGCTCACCCTAATGTGTGGCTTGGTGGGTCACAAAACACCCCAGTTCGAGTGGCTTTGTAGCATAGTCATTTGGTGTTGTATACTTAAGTACTTAGTCTCTCTAGGACCCAATAATAAGCTGTAAACTATTCTCAGAAGGAAAAGAATTATCAACAAGTGTTACATGATTGTGTTCCAAAATTTAAGGGTCTATACAGGATTGTTTTGTTGTGACTTCCTAAAGGGCACATAGAGCATCCTAATTTGCAACACTCTTAAAACGCCGTTGATCTGCAAATTCAGAAGATGTGAGTTACAGATTAAGCTGTACTATGGTTTTGACAAACCAAAGGCTCTTATCAAAATTAGCCATCTTTCAGGCATCTCAGTAAATAAGGTGAAGCAGCAAATTCAAACAAGGGATTTCAAAATGTAGAGGCCTACTGAGAATTATACTACTAAGCAAGATGAATCAACTTATCTTTCATTTTCACCTCAATATTACACTGTCTTTTACCATGCAGCATGTTCCTGAACATTTGAAAATTTTACTGAGTGGTAGGCCCATGAATTTTTGGGGAATTCATCTTCCACTCCCTAGAATACATGTACCTTTCTGAGGTATCTAAAATACTTGCTGTTCTGCTCACCAGTTCCAGTCAGCATGATATTTCCAAAGTAAGGGAGCAGTACAGTGTTCTGTACTGCTTCATCCGGGACTTAGAGCACAGTGTATGATGGAGAGCTGGAGAGTTGAAGAACGCTGACTGAAGGTAGTGAAGGGATATTACTGTCCCTACGAAGTGAGAGCTAAATGCTTCTGATTTAATTTGCTAATTGATATAAAAGAAAAAGCATTTGTCAAATCATTAGTTGCATAACAAGTGCCAGGAGTTTTATTAAATTTTTCTAGCATATGCACATTCATCTGGACTATCATTGTAATTGATACACCGCTTATTCACTTAATGATAATCTTAGTGGAGTCATTCTCCACATGGATTCTTCTCAGGCCAAAGATTTTTTTAAAAAGGGAGTTAAAATGGAATATATGAGATTCATCATCCCTGCATCTTTCAGATCTTTGATGCTGGAATTATTCATCTCTACAATTCCTCCATTCATGTGTTTTTTTTGTTGTTGTTGCTGTTTACTATTTTAGTTATTTTAGCAGAAAGGATTAGTTCCAGGATCTTTTACTTAACTTCTCTACCACCACAGCCAATGAAGATGTTCTTCAGTTTCCTTAGTATTATATCTTCTCCAGAATCCTATCACAGAAAACAAACAAACAAAAAAAAAAACACACACATGTGTGGGGCAGCAGTCTCTTTAGGACTAGTCTGAAACTGATGAGGACCTAAACTCCATTTATCAGCTCAGGCTTTGACAAAACTTTCACTTTGACCAGTGGATCACAGAGAAATTTTGGGTTCTTAGAAATTTATGTGAACTCAAAGCCAGTATCTACTAACTTCTGAAAGCTTTTGGTATTATTGCCACCTCCCTCCCCTTCTTAATGCATTGTCATGGTTTATTTTGGGGAAGAGATGAAGAAAGGTTTACCATATGGTAATTGTTATATCAGTATGACTTACTTTCCCCTCAAATAGAGGAGTCTAGGTCTGTCAAGATACTTAAGTTTAGGAACTGGATGAAAGGACTTTCTTCATCTTCTATGGTGGCAGCAGAAGTCAGGGATTATGCTCACTAACCCTATATTTTTTTTTCTGATAATACAGATCAAGAAATATTTTGTTAGGTATTTCATTCATAGAAGCATGCTAATCTATGGACCACCTCTTAGATTTTCATCTAAGCCCTCTGGTTGCCATTCAGCCCTCCTGCTCATTGTGGTAACTGCACTCACCCACCGTGGTGCAGAAGCTCCCTGCTTCTCTAAAGTCCCATCATTCTCACAGAAATTAGCACACTTATTTCAGTGGTAACATCTCCTCTGCCTGTAAAGAACAGCAGTCACAGAACTTACCAAGGATGCTGATTTTCTTCTCCCTGATGCATTTTTTAAAATGAAACTAATGAACTATCCCCAAATATTCCACAGGTTACAAAGGGATAGGTTGCCTATGATAAATTTAGTGAGGTATTTACATCCCCCTGAACTTCTGGATTCCCTCTTCTATACTGTATCAGAGAAGTTCTTGTCTCTTGATCTCATTAGATATAGGCCATCGGGCTATTCAGAGCCATTTGCAGCCAGGCAAACTAGCACATTAACTGCAGAAAGCTGGATCAGTGCACTTCTATTGATAAATTAATCTGTACTCTATTGGTTCAAAAAATATTCGCTCTCACACATATTCCTCAGGTTCTTACTAATATAAATGACCAATAACTTCAAATTTTGGAGGTGCATAAGATTATTCTTCCAAGAATAATCTTTACTATCCTCCTTGAACTATGTTGGAATCTGTCTTTAACTATGGATCTGAAGGCAATCTTTAAGGTGTGAAGCATCTGAGGATAGTCAGAGAAAAATAGATATCTCTCCTTGCAAAGCAACTTTAAACAAGGGAAGAATGGTCTGAACCTTAACTTAGGAGATTTGCTAAGGTTATACATGCAATTTTTAGCAACCCAGCATACTGGGTTCCAGTCTGATCAAAGATTTATAATAAATGTTTATGTCAGCAAATCAAAATCTCTGATTCTGTCAAGTTGCCAGATATTGTAGCCATGTCTGCCCTTGGCTATAAGCAATAAAAATTTTAAGGCTGATGCAGAATTTCTCTTGTGCTCTGACCACACCTTGGGTTAAGACTTAAATTTTTGAGCTTATAATTTAATTTGTTAGTTTTCTTTACTATCTTCATTACTACCATAATGGTGGACATTTGGCTCAGGGGTAGAGTGCTTGCCTAGTATGCCTGAGGACCTGTGTTCAATACCCAGTACCTGGAGGGATAAAGAGAGGGGGCAGCAGCTTCATCCAGCAGCAGTTCATTCCAAGCAATCATACATGATAATTGGAGAAATCCTAATGTTTGAATGTTATTGTATGTCACACAATATCGGTATTCCTTTTCCTACAGCAATAAAACCTCATAACTATTTAACTCCACGAATCCCCTTCTCACATCTTATGTTATTGTGATATATTTTACTTTGCATATGATACAAACCTCACAAGAAAATATTCTTATTGTCTTTAACAGTTAATATTTTTCACATCTACTTACACATTTATCTTTTCTGGAGATCTTAATTTTTCCCTGAATTTCCACGCTTTCAGTGCATCTGAAGAACTTCCTTGGGCACTTTGTGTTATTTAGGTCTGATGACAATAAATTTTATCAGCTTTTGTTTATCTGCAAATATCTTCATCATTTTATTTAAAAATAGACTTTAGTTTGCAAAACAATTTTTAGGTTTACAAAAAAATTACAAAGATAGCATAGAATTCCCCCATACACCATACTCAGTTTCCTGGTTACTAATACTAATACAAGGTGTTAATTTGTTACAAATAATTTTGTTACAAATAATGAAGCATTTTTTTTTTACAAATAATTAGTCATTATTAGTACATTGTTATTATTGGTCTATAGCCTACACTTTATTCAGATTTCCTTTATTTTTACTAATACCTTCTTCTCTTCCATGATCCCATCTAGGATGTCACTTGACATTTTGCCATCATTCTCTTTAGTTTCCACCATGGCTGTCAGGTTCATTTTTATTTTTGAAGATTATTTTTACTAGGTATAGAATTCTAGACTGACAAGGTTTGTTTTTGCTTGTTTTTATAGATTCGACATTCATTGACAAAGGAATGTTGGATGATATTGGAAATTGGCATGTCACTAACAGTGTCATTCCATTATCTTCTGGCATCTGTAATTTCTGATGAGAAGTCAGACAAAAGTCTTCTGTTCCTTTTATGATAATAGAAGTTCAACTAGGTGTTCCTGGGGTGATTGTAAAGAATACAAAGTATGCTTCTGAGCATTCTTCTAGAACTGTTCTATAAATTGATTTGGCAGTGATTACACAAGTGCATAACTATTAAGAATAAACTGAACAATGCACATATGATTTTTGTGCTTACAATTATATGCAAACAGATAGATGAATAGAGATATCAATTAAAGCATTTTAAAAAACATCCAAGACAAGCCTTGCTAATATAATGAGTCTGGATTTAGACTTTCCTTCTATAATCAATAAAAACATTTAGTAGGTTGAAAATGAGACATAATTATAAATCAATCAATTTTTGCATATTAACTTGTACACTGACAAGACAGATTGATACATTTTATTAATATCATGGTCATGGTAAATAAATAAATAATATAACGTTTAATATGTTCTTATGTAATTCACCCTCTGGTGGTCAAGAAAAGTATTTGGTAAGACAAGACTATGCTATGTTGTAACTTACTTACATGTACCAACCTTATTGATCACTAAGGTAATAAATCTCCAAATAGATCATGCTCACACTGAATATACTTCATACTACCATATGAAAATGTTATAGGTAACAATGATTATATATTGGAAAGAACGTGAAATTAGACATGCAGTTTGAATCTTGGCTCCATCTATTGCTAGCTGTAAAATTTTTGTGACAGCGTTTCTTAGCCTCTCTGAACTTTAGTTGTCTTGCCTATACAATGAGAAACTAAAGCTTGCCTCACAGAATGGTGGTGATGAATAAAATCATATAATATATATGAAGTACTTGACATTCAATGAACACTCTTAAGTAGTAAGAGTCAATGATAACGACAATGTTATAACATGGAATGATATTATCATAATGTCATTCATAAAATAACTATGCTATTGATTACATATTAAATATTTTCCAGTTTCTAAAATGCCTTATTAATTTTAGATTTATAGAGACTATATAATAACATGCCAGGCCATTTGTGCTTCAGAATTAATTTTTAAAATATTTTTTATTCTTTTTATTTATACATGACAGTAGATATATTTTGACATATCATACATACGTGAAGTATAACTTCCCATTCTTATGGTTGTGTGTGATGTGGAGTTACATGGGTCGTGTATTCATATATGAACATAGGAAAGTTAGGTTTGATTCATTCTACTGTCTTGCCTATTCTTGTCCCCTGTCTCTTCCCTTCATTCCCCTTTGTCTAATCCAAAGTACTTCTATTTCAGAATGAATTTCTGATATCATTATTTTTCCTTCCTTTTATTTTATATTCCTTATGAAAATGCTTCCTCAGGACAACCAGTGTCAAGTCAAGAATGCTGTTGAGGGGAAGTGGGTGCTAAGAAAGTTCTCCTGAATGTGCTTGGCTCTTGAGTTCATGGAGATATTTGGCCACAAGACTCCTGTCATGATGTGATGACTCTATACCATCTCTCTGTCAGAAGAATTGCAGCCCAAGAGCACGAAGCTTGTAGCTTTAAAAGAATGCCCTCTAGAGTTGAGCAGTGCCAGCATTTGAAGAGTTACATGAATATAGGTATGAATATAGGTATGGTCTTTAAGTCTAGACCACAAACAGCCATCCAGTTCTCCGTCCACTCTGTCCACTCTGTCTGCGTTCTTAGATGCTTTGACAGGAAAACTCTTTGTGAGGTGGATATAATGATATAATGATGGATATAATAATATTATGGTGCCAGGAGTAGCCATCCTTCCAGTCATTTAATGAATGTGGGGATAGATGCAGAGTGGGCATAGAGGTAAACTGAGGGTCAGCCAAAGAGTTCATTGTACTGCATTCCTACCAGGTGAGTAGAGCCCATAAAATCTCTCTAGTGAGCCACGTATCTTGTATAACTCTCTTTCTACAAATTTAAGAATGATTTTTTAACAGCTGTTGTACAAAATATCACTCCCTCCAGTGCAAGTTTAAATGACAATATTAGAAGTGCTTGTCATACACACATCCATCTCCATCCCTCTTATCGGGGGTTTGAATTCCTGATTAGAGTTCTTCAACTGCTAGCTAACACATATATCTCATATGCAAAAGTACTTTAAACTGAGTTACTGCACGGAGAGGCAGTTCCAAAGAGGCCGAGCTGAAAACCCAATGAGGTGGTGAGCCCTCTGAGGAGTGGGCCACTGGCGGAAGGCCACCTGAATGCAAGGAGAGTATTTCAAGAATGGGGAGGGGAGGGTAACTACCAGCCACAAAACGCCTCAAAGAAAAGCGTCATTGGACTTGGAGATCCGGGAGGTAATTAGCAACCTTTGGCAGAACAGTTTGTGAGAGTAGTTGGGAGTGAAGCCAGACTGCAGGAGTGAGGGTGAGCCTGAGTGGCTGGCTGGTAGGCACATGGGAGCAGCAGGTGTGAGCCTTGTCTTTGAGAAATTCCATCCCAGGCAGAGGTCAAGACCCTGGACCAGGTGAGGCATCAGGGTGGGAATGGAGAGAGCCATGCTGGTACCTCAAGGGTCCATTCAAATGCTGTTGTCTGGCCCTTGCTGCCAGACAACTTTATGAGGAGAGTCTTCCAGCACTTGGGTAACATAACTTTTGTGACAGGTGGGTAGTGCCCCACCTTCTGCTGAATATTGGGCAGTGCTAAGCCCAATGAGCTTCTGAGGGCATGATTTCTGCTCCTTTGTAGCATGGAATATATGTGTAGTTGTCTCATATATGTGTAGTTGTATTTCTCTCTCTTTCTTCCTTGCACAAATATATAGTGAGGGTAGGCAGGTGTCTCAGGTTGCAAGTTGATACAACATAAGCTCTGTCTTCGGGGTCCATAGGTTAGTTAGGCACAAAAGGAAAAGGTCACAGAAAGATATTATGTACTAGGATAGAGAAGATGTTGTGGAAATGTTGCCGGAAGGGCTTTCTAGGGAAGGTTTTGAAGGATAGATAGGAATTTATGACCTAGTTAAGGAACCCACAAAGCCAGCTAGAATTAATGAAGCAAGCGGTTTCTTTATCAGAGGGCTTTCTCTAACTGCAAAAGAGAGTGGGAAAGTGAAAGGGAGGCCAAAAAGAGGGGTGCTTTTGTTCCAACTCTCATTCTCCATGCTGTGGGACACTCACTATAGATCTTTGCTTAACAATTTAATGAGAAAATAAAAGTATGCTTGTGGTTACAGTAAAGAGAGTCATCTTATACATGATAGGCATGAACTCCAAACTGGAAGAGAAGTGAGTTCAATCACTTTACTAGTCATGTGGTCACAATGTGCTCTTCAGGAGCTGAGAGAGAGAGAGAGAGAGAGAGAGAGAGAGATTGATTTGGCTTGCTCAAAAAGCTGAGCCTTCGGATGAGTAAAACCGCAGATGCAGAGAGGAAAGCCAGGCCATCCCACCGTGAGAATCCAGGCAGTACAAGATATCCCATCAGGGCAGAGCTTCTCTTCCCCAAGGTCGGGTTCCCAATGACCCCTCAAAAGTAGGAGAGTTGCTTTTGCAACTCCCAGAGCTGCCTCTTCAAGGTGCCATGTGGATGTCTTCCTTAATCTTTTCTGACGACAGGACCAGTGACCTTTAGTGGCACTCAAACTTTTTAAGGGAAAAAAAAATCATAACGTGCAGAAGCCTAAACAATCCAGTCCCCAGGATTAGCAGCCCATGTCCAGCCTTCATCTTGAATCCTTCATCTTGCTCAGTTTCCCATTAACACAAGACAAGGTATTAAAAAGGTGGGGGCTCTGAAGGAGTCCGTGTGCTGGCTTTCTTTCCCGGTCTGTGTTCGGAGCGTAATGAAAAGTCTCACTTCACAAATTTGTTCACAACTCAAGAGGCCCAAAAGGAATCTAAACGTGATTTTTAGAAGAACATTTTGTGATTCAGAGAGGGGCACTCATGGTATTAATGTGCAACTACCTGTTCCCAATCCCTTTTCAATAGCATGTCTGGGAGCAAAACCGCCCTTATCAGATCTGACAAGCGTAGGCTGGTGAGGAAGTGGAGGGGAAGCTCTCTGTTCATATGACTAATTAGACGGGCTTCATGCTGGGTTGCTCTTTTTTGATGCAGGTCCTGGTCCTAATTGTCAGTTTGCTCCTCCAAAAGTAAGGTTGAGTTCAAATGCTAATGTGGCCTGTTTTTTTCTTAGCATTCTGACCTGAAACTGATGCGGGGTGACAGGGAACAGACGGAGGTGGGGGTGGTGGTGGTGGTGGGGTGTGTGGACAGGACTCATTGCACTGCAAGTTCCCCATGAGGAAGCCTGGAACACTAGGAGCAGCTTCCAAAGGCTGTGTTTATCACTTACCCATGACTTGCACCAGCTGGGAGCTCTGCCTTGCAGATTTCCAGGCTCTGTGACGGGCAGCCAAGCCTAAGTGGAGAGACCAGAGAAACTGATTGGTCAAGTCTACTTGGACAGTTCTCCAAAGGCCAAGGTGGTTATCAGCAGTACACCTGGTACGTGTGCATGGTGATAATGTTGGGAAATGGGGTAGGAGGGATCGGTGGCAGAAATGCTGAAGTTCTTCACCCCTCCCCATCGCCATGGCTTTTGCCACGTGGTTTTTGCAACTCTTCCTATCAAGAGGTGTTTTCCGTTTCCTCACCCTTAAATCTAGGCTGGTATTTTCATGTTGTGGACCTGCTAAATGCAGTGGAAGTGATTTCATTAAGTTTCAAGAGCAGATCTTGAGAAGTCAGAGCACTTTGATTATTTTCTGAGGTAATGCCATGGGCACAAGCCCAGGGATGAGTGGTCATATACAACGGTGCTAGAGCTGAGGCCATCTAGACCATCCTGTGCCAGGCTGAGCCACCATCATGATATATGAGCAATCCAGCCGGCATAAACAAACCCATCGACTTACAAACAAAGAGAAAGGCTTATGGTCTTAGGGGATTAAATTGGGTGTGTGTGTGTGTGTGTGTGTGTGTGTGTGTGTGTGTTAATTCTGATCCTCTGAGAAGTACATGCCAAGATGGAAGTTATTGTTCAAGAGACTGATTTGTATGAAATACTTGTGAAGGATAAAGGGGAGGGAGACAGAGATGGAGAGGACCTTCAGATTGAAATGTGGGTCTAATTTCAAACAAACAAACAAAAAAAAAAAGAGGGAAGGGAGGTTTGGGCAGAACAGTCTCAGACTGTGACACGTTCTAAGAAAGTTCTGGCTAGTTGAAGGGTAGTCCTGGAACCAAGGTCACTGTTCAAGGATCTCTGCATCTCACAGAAGTGGGTTTGTGTTAGTAGAGAGCATTACTGTTCTCAGTCACTGGGAGAAACCTGGGGGAAAACGTGTCCTCACTGTGAACTTGGGGTGGATCCAGAAGGGCATTAGTCCCCAAGCAGGGATCTGAGCATCACAGGGTCGCTGTATTGCAGCATTATCGGGGTGTTAGGTAACTGATATGTGGGGCAAGTAGGTTTCTGTTGTGGCTGAGCTTGACCTCTCTTCACCCAAAGCGTTGCCTCTTTGAATAGAACTAAAGCAGATCTTTTCCTTGAATAACATCAAAGTGTTTCAATGTTCTTTGTTAGCTGCTATATGTAAGCCTGGAAGGATCTGACAAAACGCAACAGATCCAGTGTTGCACTCCTCTACAGGGCCAAGGAGTGTGGAAATTGTTCCTTATTTTGTCCTGGAAGGGGGTTACGTGGTATCCTGCATGTCATACCAGGAAGAAACTGAGTCCTTGGCTAACAGAATTCAGTCACCCAGATTTGAAATTGGCTTCCACCTGTGATGTTGGACTTGTGTGGAATATTGTTGTTGATGAAAAAATCCTTTATGCATCTACGTGGCCTGAATTAACATGCCTCATTATTATTGTTTTTATGAAGCAATGTAATTACTAAGTCTTTGCAATCACTATTATTAATTAGTTTTTTATAGATATCTAGGAAGAGGACATAGCCTCAGATTCAATTAACATTTATGTAGCTCTGTTTATGTGCTAGGCACTTTGCCAGGGACATATTTTATTGAGTTCTCACCAAAACCGTGGGAGGTTCTTATTATATCTATTTGTCTCAGGGATCACTCTGTTAGGGTAGAACACAGACTTGGAGTCAGGTCCTCTGACTTCACAATCCACACACTAACAAATATATATATTGAGCATCTAGAAAGTTTTAAGAACTGAAATATTTGATAGTCATATCAACATAGTTCCTGCTTTCAAATTGCTCATGGGTTAGTAGGCAGACAGATGTCATAATTATGTATACTTAGTGAGATGTGGGCTATGTCTGAGAGAAGCACAGGACATGGTAGACACTGAGAAATGGCCTTTTATGGAATGAATTGTGTCCCTGTCCATTTGTATAATGAAGCCCTGAACCCCAATAGCTCAGAAACTGACTGTATTTGGAGGCAGAGTCTTTGATGAGTCAATTAAGGTAAAGTAAGGTGATATGGTTGGGTCGTATTCAAAAATAGCTGTTGTCCTATAGAAGAGGACAGTAGAACATGGGAATAGGGGAGAAGAATGGCCATGTGGGGACACAGCAGGAAGGTGGCCATCTGTGGGCCCAGAAAGAGGCCTCAGAAGAGACCAGTCTTGCTGACACCTCACTCCTGAACTTATGGACTCCAGAACTGGGGGGAAAAATCATTTTTGCTGCTTTAGCCACCCTGTCAGTGGCATTTTGCTGTGGCAACCTGGGGTGACTGATACAGCACTGACCCCCCAGAGAAGGGATAGAGAAAGCTATTCCCAGAGCACTTCCTAGAGAGGCAGGCATGGTAGCAGAGCCAACCCAGAACAAGATGGGACAGGCTGCACATCCCTGTCTGCCTATTGATTCACCCAGGTGCCTTTAGCAAGTGACTTCTCCCCAGGCCTCAGTTTTCTCACCTGTGAAATGGGAGAAAATCCCAGAAGTGCATTTCTCAAAGCATGTTCCATGGAATACTGATCCCTTGAGACACTTCTCAAAAAATGGGGCAGAGGGGTCTCTGGCCAGATACATTTGGGAACATTATACACTGGGCTCCTTCTTGTATATTCAGAGCATGGAGTTAAGTATATTATAGGTTGAAGTCCTTCAGGGAAAAAAAAGTCCTATTTTACTTAGAACTTTATTAGCCATTTGACAGCACACTTAAAACTCATGTTCCGAAGAACCCATGTTGGAAGACTCAGGCACAAGTACCACATATCTTAATTTTCTGAGTCTTTACTTAGTGACTTAAAAAAGTAAGTAAAATGGGCATGTGGCACACACCTGTAATCTCAATGACTCAGGAGGCTGAAGCAGGAGGATCATAAATTGGAGGTAAGTCTGGGTAACTTAGTGAGATCATGTCTCAAGTAGAATAAAAAGGGCTGGGGGTGTAGATCAGTGGTAGAACCTTGCTTAATGTGTGAGGCCCTGGATTCAGGAGTCTAGACCTGTGATCAAAACCACTGATTTAGTGAAGCAGTTCTAACACCAGGGACAAATGGAAGAGGTGGCATTGATTAGGTCTATAGTCTCCTGTTTGAGAATTTATTTTTTTCAATTCTAATATTTAAACTTACTTCTCTTCCTCCTCCTCCTCCTCCTCTTCTTTTCCTTCTTCCCTCCTCCCTTTTAGTCTACTTCTCCTGTGTGTGTGTGTGTGTGTGCGTGCACGCTAGATAGTGAATTCAAGGGTGCTTAACCACTGAGCCACATCTCTGCCCCCCTCTTTTATTGGAGAATTTTTTTATTTGTTCAAAGGTGTGTATGTATGTGTGTGAGTATATATATATATATATATATATATATATATATATATATATATATATAAAATTAATTAATTAATTTTAATTAGTTATATATGACAGCAGAATGCATTTTTATCCATTGTACACAATTGCAGCACAACTTTTCATATCTCTGGTTGTACATGATGTAGCATCACACCTTATGTGCAGTCAGTCATACATGTACCTAGAGCAATGATGTTCATCTCATTCCACAATCTTTCCTCCCCTCATGCCCCCTTGTCACCCCTCCTTCTCCTTTGCCCAATCAAAGTTCTATTTTTCCCATGTCCGCTTCATTATGGATCAGCATCCATCTATCAGAGAGAACATTCAACTTTTGGTTTTTGAGGATTGGCTTACTTTGCTTAGTAAGTATGGATATTCTCCATATCCATTCATTTACCTGCAAATGCCATAATTTTATTCTCTTTTACTGCTGAGTAATATTCTATTGTGTATATATACCACAGGGTTTTTTATCCGTTTATCTATTAAAGGGCATCTAGATTTGTTCCATATTTAGCTATTGTGAATTAAGCTGCTATAAACATTGATTTGGCTGTGTTACTATATTTGGCTGATTTTAAGTCCTTTGGGTATAGACCAAGGAGTGGGAAAGCTGGGTCAAAACGTGGTTCCATTCCAAGTTTTCTAAGGAATCTCCATACTGCTTTCCAGATTGGTTGCACCAATTTGCAGTCCCATAGGCAATGGGGACCCCCACATCCTCCCCAACACTTATTGATGCCTGTATTCTTGATAACTGCCATTCTGACTGGTGTGAGATAAAATCTTAGAGTAGTTTTGTTTTGCATTTTTCTTATTACTAGAGATGTTAAACATTTTTTTATATATTTGTTGATCGAATGTATATCTTCTTCTGAGAAGTGTCAGCTCCTTAGTCCATGTATTGATTGGGTTATTTGTTTGGTTGGTTTTGGTGTTAAGTTTTCTGAGTTGTTTATATATCCTGGAGATTAGTGCTCTATCTGACCTGCATGTGGCAAAAATTTGCTCCCAAAAGGTAGGCTCTCTCTTTATCTCATTGATTGTCTCTTTTGCTAAGAAGAAGCTTTTTAATTCTAGATTTTATTTCTTGTGCTTTAGGAGTCTTGTTAAGGAAGTCGGGCCTAATCCAACATGATAAAGATTTGGGCCTACTTTTTCCTTTACTAGGTGCAGGGTCTCTGGTCTAATTCCTAGGTCTTTGATTCACTTTGAGTTGAGTTTTGTGCATGGTGAGAGATAAGGGTTTATTTTCATTTTGCTGCATATGGTTTTCCAGTTTTTCCATTTATTGAAGAGGCTATCTTTTCTCCAGTGTATGTTTTTGGCATCTTTGTTTAGTATGAGATAACTGAATTTATGTGAGTTTGTCTTGGTGTCTTCTATTCTGTACCATTGGTCTACATGTCTATTTTAGTGCCAACACCATACCATTTTATTACTATAGCTTTATAGTATAGTTTAAGGTCTGATATTGTGATGCCTCCTGCTTCACTCTTCTTGCTAAGGATTGCTCTGGCTATTCTGTGTCTCTTAGTTTTTCAAATGAATTTTATGATTGCATTTTCTATTTCTATAAGGATCAAGTGGGGTTTATGCCAGAGATGCAAGGTTGGTTCAACATATGGAAATCGATAAATATAATGCATCACATCAATAGACTTAAAGATAAGAATCATATGATTATATCAATTGATGCAGAGAAAGCATTTGACAAAATACAGGACCCTTTCATGTTCAAAACACTAGTAAAACTAGGGATAGTAGGAACATATCTCAACATTGTAAAAGCTATCTATGCTAAACTCAAGGCCAAAATCATTCTAAATGCAGAAAAATTGGAAGCATTTCCTTTAAAAACTGGAACAAGACAGAGATGTCCTTTCACCACTTCTATTCAACACAGTCCTTGAAACTCTAACAAGAACAATTAGAAAAATGAAAGAAATTAAAGGGATACAAATAGGAAAAGAAGAGCTCAAACTATCATTATTTGCTGACTACATGATTCTATACTTAAAGGATCCAAAAAAAACTCCAACAGAAATCTTCTAGAATTAATAAATGAATTCAGCAAAGTAGCAGGATATAAAATCAATACCCAGAAATCAAATGCATTTCCATACATCAGTGATGAATTCTCTGAAAGAGAAATTAGGAAAACTACCCAATTCACAATAGCCTCAAAAAACAAACAACAACAACAACAACAAAGCCCCCAAACCTTGGGAATCAACAAAAGAGATGAAAGACCTCTACAATGAAAACTACAGAACACTAAAGAAAGAAATTGAAGAAGACCTTAGAAGATGGAAAGATCTCCCATGCTTTTGGATAGGCAAAATTAATATTGTCAAAATGGCCACACTATGCAAAATGCTTGCTATACAGATTCAATGAGATTCTCTGGCTCTTTAATTTTTTTTTTTTTTTTTTTTTTTGAAACCTGGTCTCACTAGGTTGCTCACAGCCTTGCTAAGTTGCTGAGGCTGATTTTGAACCCACAATCCTCCTGCCTCAGCCTCCGGAGCTGCTGGTTTTATAGGCATGAGCCACCACACCTGGCCTCTTTTTTTTTTTTCCCCCTTAACCTGTTTCTTTAGTAAAAAGCCACAGATCAATGCTGAGTAATAGTGGTGATATTGGGGGTCCTTGGCTTGTTTTTGGCTTTAACATACTAGTGCTTCACCACTAATTTTTTTTTAATTGGGGATTGAACTCAGGGGCACCTTTCCACTGAGCTGCATCCCAAGTATTTTATATTTTTGATTTTTAGGCAGGAACTTGCTAAGTGAGTGAGGGTTACTGAAGCTAGCCTGAAAGTTGGACTCTTCCTACCTCAGGCTCCTAAATCACTGGAATTACATGCATGTGCCACTACATTCGACCTCATCACAAATTTGTGATGTAGGCTATTTCTCTAAGAAAGCTGTCCTTTATTATATTAAGAAAATATATTTTTATTTCTAGTATTTAAGAGTTTTTTTAAACAAATGATTATTGATTTTTAGCAAAATCCTTTTTGGCCTTTGTAGGAATCATTGCATGTATTTTGTCATTTGAATTATTAATTTAATAAATTATATTAATTGATAAATGACCATTACACTCTAGGATAATAGTACCTTGGTCATGATACAGTGTGACACATTAATTAGCTTCAGAATTCTAAGCTAACATAATTACTGACTTTCACCTGATTATGATCAGATATATATATTACAAAAACACTTAAAACAGATTTGTGCTAATGAGAATTTCACAAAATTCTATCAGGGTGCTTTAGTTCCCATTAGATAATCAGCCCAGCTCTGGTTCAAGGTGATATCAGTCAACTGTTAATCTATTTTAATATTCAGTAGTGCATGCATAGAATTTAACAAAAAGAGGGGAAGTCTCCAGAGAGCCTTCTAAGGAAAATCCTGTCATGAGAATCTCAATTTATACTCATTAGTTGTGGCCACAACAAATATAGTGGAAAGAGTTGCAATTTGAAGTTTAAATTTAAAAAATGAGACAATGGAAAGAGTTTTGAAAAAAGGCATATTAACAATCATCTTTTGCAAATTATCCTTTATTAACCCCACTCTTAGAAAATACTGATGTATACAAATTCTTTTTCTGATACAAAGTTACAATTCTAGCTGGGAAGACAACACATCTAATATCAGTCAGACATCAGATCATGCCAGGAATAAGATCTAAATTCAGATTTTCAAGTGTGGTTTCTACTGAATGCATGTCCCTTTCTCACTATCCTAAAGTTGAACCTACCTGTTTTTTTTTTTTTTTTACAAATTTCTAGCTAAAAAATGTGGTATCTAAACCTTTTCTTAGATTGACTTTTAGAACATATAAGCAATAGAACTGGATTAATTATGATGATAAAGTAAAGTGAAAAAATCATTAGCCTGATATTCTATAACTTTTAGTAATGTAAAACAAAGAAAATGAGATACCAGGTGAAAACAAGTGGTAGAGCTCTTGGGTGGCATGCATTCTTGCTCAGCAGACTGCCTCTGTGCTGCTTGGTTTCATCCCTCTGTTCTGGGGTCCCATAAAGACAACATTTCCCAAACATTATGGTGATATTAGGGTTATGGGAATACCCTTGGGATGCGGGCAAAGGTGACACGTGCCATCCCATGTCTGGCAAACGTCTTCTTTCACTCATTACTTGAATCAAAGGATCCTGCAGAGGACTCAGGAAACCCTGGAAGATGACAGTAAAATAAGATCAATAAAACCAGCATCACTGAGATAGCACACAGATGGCAGGACACGTGGATGTGAAACACACCTTATAGTGTTTTGCCATGGAAATTTAAGAGGTTGTATGTTACAGCCCTTTAGTGAAATTACCCCAACACATGGATGGTCACATAATTTGGTGGTAACAGAATTGAAACCAGGACTTCTAACATCCTGTCCTTGATCTCAATCATGTTTCATCCTTCAGGCAGAATTATCATTTCCACAGACTCCAAGGAATAGCTTTTCATTGAAAATTTCTGGGGAAGTTCCTCTATTGCAAAGCTAAAAAGACTGGTGGTGACATGATCACATTCAAGAGTTCTCTGTCACAGTAACTTGTACATTTAGTCCTTCAGACACAGCTGATGTGTAGCTGGGCAGTTACCCAATGTGAATGAAATAAGCCATTTTTTTTTTTTTTTTGAGCGGGAGGGTTCCCTTAGAGGACATGGAGGAACTCAGAACTCAGCAATGTTTAGGCACCTCAGGAAATTTCTCAAGAGTCAAGGGAAATGACTCAGTCGGCTTAGAGAAGACAGTCTCATAGGCTTTTAGTGATTCCTTTCATGCTTATCATTAGCTTGGGAGATGATTAAGAAGCCCATAGGAGGGGAATATTCTCCTTGACCTTCTGGCCTCTAGAGTGAATACTGAACTCATATTAAGCTCTGGATGGCCTGGGTGAATAAATTCACCAGTGAGCCCAACTATCACTTCATATTCATATCCATGAAGAGTTAGAGAGAATGTTGGCTCCTTTCAGCCACTGCAGTAGACTCACTGTGCGGGAAAGGTGAATCCTCTCTCTTTTCTTTCATCCCCCCTCCCCCTCCCTCCCTCTCCCTTTCCCTCTCCCTCCTCCACCCTCTCTTTCTTTTCAGTATTGAAGATGGGATCCAGGGGCATTTTACCACTGACCTACATACCCAGTCCTTTTAGTTTATTCTTTTAAGTTTGAGACAGAGTCTGGCTAAATTGTTAAGGCTGGCCTCAGACTTGTGATCCTCCTGCCTCAGCCTTCCCCATCACTGGGATTACAGGTGTGTGCCATTGTGCCCAGGTGAATTCTTTTTCTGAGATGTGAATATTGAGCTTTTTAGTGATGTTTTCTGTGGGATATATTTTTGTTCTTACTATTTTTTTCTGATATGTATTTCTGACTTAAGATTTTTTTTTCAACCTGGAGTGAAGGATGATTTACTTTTAGTCTTCTCATATTGCTTACTTTATATTCTACTTTCTTAGAAAAATAAAACTTTTTGGAAAGAATAAATCTCTCCATGAATACTTACACTTGAGTTGAACCCACTAACGTGTTAAACTCGTTCAGATGGATGAGTTGGAGACTGCAGCATAATTTTCAGAGATGATTGGGAAACAGTTTGATCTAATCCAAAATTAATTTCAAAAAGTTAGGAAAAGAACAACAAAATGAGCCCAAATAAAGTAGAAGGAAAAAAATTAAGAAAGTTAACAGTATAAATTAATAAATTAGAAAATACATATATAACAAACAGGATCAACAAAGAGAAAAGTTTTTTTTTTTTTTAAAGACTAAAAAGTTTATCAAGAAATCAATCAGCAAAACTGATCAAGAGAAATTCCTTTGGCTACAGCTGACAAGTATTAAAAGCAGGCTTTTGTTGTTGTTGTTTATTAGCATTATATTTATACTTAATTTTCAATTCTATTATGATTTCTTCTTTGGCCCATAGATTTTTGAGGATTATATTTCTTACTTTTCAAACACATGTGTATTTCCTAATTTCCCACATGACTTGAATCATTTGAAATTCGGTAGGACTTTCTTCATGACTTAGAACTTGTTCCTGTCTTTTTTAAACATTTCATTTGTGCTTAAAAGACATGAATTTGGTGGTATTCTATATGTGTGATGAAATAAACCTTCTATCATTGTATAGTGTACTTTTAAGCTCCAGTAATTTTTTTTGGCCTTAAAATCTATCTAGTATAATGTTGATATATATATGCATATATAAATTATATATTTTATATATATATATATATATATATATATATATATATATATATATATATATATATATAAAATACACACACACACACACACACATTTTTTAAGCCCAGTTTGAGCATCTTTATCTACTAGAGCATTTCATTCTTTAAGGAGTCAGAGGTGCTTAATAGAAAAATATGACTAAATTTGTAAAAAATTTTAGACTCAATTTAGCAGCTTGGCTTGGGGTTGTAGACAGTAATACTTATTTGAGCTCCTGGCTGAGAAAGTCCTTCCTGTATATGTGGATGGTACCCAAACAAGTGAGAAGACATACAGGGGCTCCAGGCATTCCTCTCGGTTTCTGAGACAGTCATGGCCTGTCTATGACAGAGCCCAGGGGGTGGGAGGGGAGAACTGCCCAGTGAGCCAGATCCACCCCCTCCACCCTGGCTCCTCACAGAGGACACAGGCCAGGGCCAGACAGTCCTCCCATCCATAATGCCCCAAGGGCTGTTCCGTGCCTTCTGTGGTTCCCAGTGACTGGCAGCAAAGTGGCCATGTGCAGATTCTCAACCTTCTGTGCTTAGTTAAGGGTGTGATGTGGAAGAGGGGTGTTTTTTCTTTTGGCCTTTATCTCAGGGGAGTCTCCTCGTGCAGAACGGGAGCACTTTCTCCCCTCTATTCTAGACTGGAAAATCTGATGACAAAATTCCAGTTGGTTCTGTAGTCTGTTGATGCTTAGGACCAATAAAAGCTCCTTTTTATATGTAGCCCTCACAGTGTTATCTATATCTTATTGTACCTGTTTGTTTCCTCTACACGGGCAAGGTTGGCTCTTGTTCATCTTGAATCATGTATCCTGGCACGCGATAGGCATTAGATTAAAGGATGGATGTGAACATTGAGCAATCTGTATAATTCTGCCTCCCTGTAGAGTATGGAAGAGGTAGGGAAAGAATGATGTGAGAAAAAAGACTCTTTCACATCTATTTACAAACCTTTTCTTTGGGAGTTCATTGCTATTAAGAGGTAAGACATGCTTGACTGTTATTTATAACTTCAGGTTTAAAATGTTATCTTATTTTTGTCCCTAGTTTGCAATATAAATCCTTGCTTTTCATTAAATGCCCCGTAGCAGCTCTTGGTGTTTTTGTTCTTTCTAGAGAAGCTGTGGGGGTGACAATCTCTTAACATGGCAGCTTCCTGATTAGAATCTAAGCTTCTCCTCGCTGGTCAGTTTTCAGCAGAAGATGTGTTACCAAGGTTCCTAAGCCTTTGGAGTCTCATCCTTCTTGCAAGGTAGGTAATAAATATCTAAGATATAAGCTGCTTTAAATCAAGTTGAGAGCGTCTACAATAACACTGCAAGCTGTCCGAGAATGGGCTGACATTGCTTTGAACATGAATGCAGTTCTATGTCTCCTCCAACTACTGAAATTATAAAGTTGGACTTCAGCTCCCTGAACTAAAACAATCACAGCATCCTCAGGGGCTCTGCCTTGATAAAGGAGGAAGGATTTCTAGGACCAAATGGACAAAAAAAAAAAAAAAAAGTTCTTTCAAACTAATGGCTCCTGTGAGAATCATGAGATTACATATGATAATTTGTGATGTACTCTCAACTTTTTTAAAATTGATTTTATTTTTTAAATGCATGACAGCGGAATGCATTACAATTCTTATTACACATATAGAGACAATTTTTCATATCTATTTTGTATATAAAGTATGTCCACATCAATTCATGTCTATAAATGTACTTTGGATGTGCTCTCGGTTTTAAGTACATAAAATGACTCATTCTAAGTTTTGAGTTATTGGGGTGCTGGTAGATGTTGAAGAAATTCATAACAGAATATTTGCTGATGTTATCTGATCATGGTTGGAACAAAAATAAATCTGAAATGTGCTTACTTGTTCTAAGTGGACTTAGACTTGTACACTTGTTCTAAGTGTACAAGAGACAGGACAAGAATTTCCATACGTCTGCTGAGGTTTGCACATGCTCTCAAGGCCTTCCTCCCTGTTATGGCTCTGAGGATGTTTGAAGATTGTCCTTGTCTGGCTCTTAGTAGAGGGGAATTCAATCTTGGGTTGGAAAAGAAGGGGACTTGATCTTGGGCACTGAGATATTAAAAGAGCTTTACAAAGCAGCAGGATGATAAAAATTTCAGTAATAGTGGTGCTCATGGGAGTAATAGGAGAGAATGGTCCCAAGAAATATATATACATGGTCAGGTAGAGACAGGGTTAGTAATGTTTCCATGGAAACCACATTGGTGTCATTGGGAGGACAACACTGAACAATCTGGCACATTCAGCATTCCTAGTTGTTAGGACAGTAACATCCCTCAGTCTTTGTGCCCCCCCACACTTCTAAATGCTCACTAAGGGAATGAAGCAGACCTCCATCTGGGGTCATTGGTAGATGTTCAAGAATCCTGGCTCTATGTTGGGCTTTGCTAGCAATATCCTGGGAATCTTTAGAAAAATAATTTTTGCCTATATAGACCTTAGTTTCCTCATTTGGAAAATGAAAAAGATTGGGAGTTCTATAATACTTCTTTCAGCTCTTATCATGTCTGTGTTGGTCAGATCTCCATTGTTGTGACAAAATACCTGAACCAGTCAACTTTTAAGGATGAAGAAGTAATTCTGGTTCATGGTTTCAAAGATTTCAGCCCTTGGTTGCTTGGCCCTGTTGCTTTAGGTCTGTGGCCTAAAGTATATTGTGGTAGAAGTGCATGATGGAGGAGGCTGGTCCACCTCATGGTGTCTAGGAAGCAAAGAAAGAGAGGAGGAGGGACTCAGACCCCAATATCCCTTTCCAGGGCATTTCCCTAAAGAGCTCATTCCCTTCCACTAGGCCCTACCTTCTTAAGGCTCCACCAGCTCCCAAGAGCACCCCAGGCAGGCAGCCAAGTCTTTAACACAAGGCCCTGCAGGAGGGAGAGGGCATTCAGGATTAAAATTACAGCAATTCCTAAGTAAAATAAATGTAAATGGGTTCCTTGGATTCTAAAAAGAGACCAAGTATAACCCTTCAAAAAACAGGGAAAAGCTAAGCCTGAGATGACTAACCAAGAAGCTAAACATAGGCTGTGTGTTAGAGGCACTGTGGCATCTCCAGAGCAGATGAGAATCTTTCCCTTGTTTTTTCCCCCAGAAAAATAGTGGCTCATTTCTATGGGTATTGGGTGGGAATGGGAAGGAGATCAAATAAAAGGAGAGAGTAAACACGTTTCATGGTTTTAAGAGAAATAATTTATAACATCATTGCTTGCCTCTTGTTTCTTTCTTTTTAACTTTTCTTCCACCGTAGCCCTCCCTCCCAGGGCCAGGCTTTTATCACTGGGATCATTTGTTAAAAGTCCTGCTTTGCTATGTGAGATTGCAAAAAGGATCTGTGTACCCAGGAACATTCTCACCATTTCCAGAGTATCCAATTTTTGTCTCACTTGCTCAGTAGGAACGTTTACCCTTGGGGTGTTCTTCCTCACTTGAGTGCTTTAAGTCTACATTAATACACTTATTTCAACCAGACCTTTAATCAATATTTCATGGGATGTATTGAGGAGACCCATTTAATCTGTTTTAGTTTCTGCAGGTGTAGGAGTGAGAGAAAGCACTGGCCCGGGAAGACGGGCATCATTTACACACAAATGAAGATGTTCCTATCGATCATGGGCTTGTTGGGATAATAATACTTCTGATTAATCATTTATGGGAAGGGGACAAGGCATTTTATGTTTTACAGAAAGGAAATTTTGGATCCTTAAGTGTGTATCAGAGGCCCAGTATTGAAAGAGTCAAGGATAACCATCGGATTGACTTCTTAGCAAAGAAAAATACAAATAAAAATTAAAAGTTTGAATGGTCAGGCCAATTTAGATCACAAATGGTTCCAATACTTATAAATTGGGATATTCTAAAGAGTTATTTGAATTCTACCATCTATGGACAAATAAGTCTCAATAAAAAGGAAGGTAGAAGTGGCCTTTGGAATGATTATTTATTTTTTGGTGATATTTATAGTATGGTGGTAAGTGGTCTGGAATTTGAAATCATTCAGGGGGCCTAGCTCAAATTTGTCTCCAACACTGATTATCTATATGACTATAAGCATTCTACTTTACATTCTTCAAACATTGCTTCTTGAGCTGTAAAATGTGTGATTAATTGCTGACACAATTAAGCACTTACTAGGCCCAAGGCACCCATCTTGGTTCTCAATATATATTATCTTTTGTAAACCTAAAAAATAACCCTCAGACTATTAATTACTGTAGTTATGAAGTAAGTCTATAAAGGATGGATTTCTCTCACCTTTTCCTTCTTTTTCAAATTTATTTTAGCTGTTTTAACTCCTCTGTGTTTTCATATAAATTTTGTCTTATTGTTTTACTGGGATTTTTATAAACTTAAGAGTTGGCTTGGGGAGGAATGAGTCTTTCAATCCATGAAAATGGTACATCTACTTATTTAGATCTTTGATGTCTTCCATCAGCTTTTTGGAGTATTGAGCATATAGATCCTGTACATGATTAGTTAGATTTATATGTAACATTTTAATTTGGGGGGTGATTATAAATGGTGTTATGTTTTTAAATTTCACTTTTCACATATTTATTTCTATAGAAATATTGCTGATTTTGTTTATTGAGCTTGACTTCTGCAACCTTAATGAACTTACTTAGTTCTAGAATTTTTTTGTTGGAAAGCCTTTGGGATTTTCTGTATAGACAATTATTTTTATCTACAAACAGAGGATTGGGACATAGCTTCGTGGTAGATTTATTGTTTGGCATGTGCAAGGCCCAGCACCACAAAAAATAAAAAAACAAAACATTTAATTCTGTTAATTATCTTGAACATCATAGCTTAGCCTTGCCAACCTTAAATATATTCAAAACACAATCCTACAATTGAGTAAAATAATCTAACATAAGTATTTAATGTCAGTTGTTTAATATTGTACACCATATGACATAATGTGTGTTGTTTACTCTTCTGTATACATGGCTGACTGGGAGCTGTGGCTTGCTGCCACTGTTCAGCATTATAAGAAAGTATTGGTTCTAGTAGTATTAGTAGCCTGAAAAAAGATCTGAATTCAAAATCAAAGTACAGTTTCTTTTGAATTCATATGGCTTTTACATCATCATGAAGTTGATAAATTATAAATTGAGAACAATCTGTGTTTCTTCCTTTTCAATTTATATGCCTTTTAAATCCTTTTAATGTCTTTTTTCTGGCCAGGACTTTTACTATAATGTTGAATAAGAGTGGTGAAAGTTGTATTATATTTTTAACTTTTCCACATAATGTTTTGACCTCATAACAAACAAACAAATAAACATCTTTCTGGTTGGGGAAGGGCCACCCTTCCTGGGGTTATCCAATTCTTAGAGATAGCAAAGTGCCCAGCCAGAAACATGACTTTGACATACAGGCTACCCTATCTAGGGCCAAGTCTCCTCTGTCTGGCCCATATACCCCAGGAAGCAATATTTCTCATCTTCACCATCTTGGGCCCAGGTACCAGGCAAGTAGGAGTCACCCCTATAGTTCAAATCGTGTCAAATTATTGAAACTAGCCAATCCTGAGCAGTTTGCCCTGTCCTGCCGTGCCTTCCCCTTAGAAGTCCCAGTAAAGGCTCTGGCCTAAACCTTTCCCTTTTCCTATCTTCTGCCTCTTTGCCACCCTGGTGCCTTTCCTTTATGGCCCCTTTCTGGCTTACCATTCCTTCTATCTGTAGGACCTGTGAGTATGATAAACTTTGTTTTCCTGATACTGTCTTCTGCTTGATCGTCTCATGAAAGAAAACAATGTAGCTGACTTCCTTTCTTTGTTTTTGGTCTTACAGAGAAAGCATTTAGCTTTTAATTATCAGTTATAGGATTTTTAAAATATTAACACTCTTTATCATGTTAAAGAATTTCTCCTATATTTTAGATTTGCTGAAAGTTATTTATCACAAATAGATGTTGAATTTTTTTAGTGTTTTATTTGTATATATTGATATGATCATATGATTTTTCCTATTTAGTTTTCTAATATGGTGAATCACATTGACTGCTTTTCAAATGTTAAATCACCCTTGCATTCCTTGGAAGAACTAAATTTGGTGGTGCTGTATTATTATTTTTATATATTGCTAGCTTTAATTTATTAATATTTTATTGAGAAATTTTGTACCTTTGTACATGGAAGGTGTTGGTCTGTAGTTTTTTTTCCATAATGTCTGTTTAATTTTTATATTGATATTTTAAAATTGTAACAAACGCTTAAGTTGGTGTATAGAAAAGCTATTGATTTTTCAATTTTCTCCCATATCTAGCCAACTCCTTAAAATTTTTTTAAGTTCTTGTAATTTTCAATTTGTTTTCTTGAATTAGACTGTTATGATTTTTTTTTGTTTAAGAAAAAACTTTTTTTCTCTCCTCCACTTCCCAACTGATACTTATTTTTTACTTTTCCTTATATTTGCACACAATCTAGTGCCTCTCAAATCCTTACAGTTTTAGTAATTTATATTTTTTATAAATGTAACATTTATCATGATACTTATATTTATAGTAAATATAATCTCCTTTATACTTATAGTTGTAGTGGCTTTTTCATTCCTAAATTTTGTAATTGTGCATAATCTTTTCTTCCCTTCCTCCTTCCTTCTCCCTCTGCTTGGACATACCAGGACTTTAAATTTTTAATTGACCTTAAAAATAACAATGTATGATATTATGATTATCTACTCTTTTGGTAATTTCTTTTACACTTTATTAATTTGTGTTCTTTTAAATTAATCTCTAATTTTTTGCTTTATTCATCAAATGCTTAGTTTATTTGCAGGCTATTTACTTTTCTCTGAATACCCTTTGATGACATTTCATAGATATCAAAATGTCATGTCTTCATGATCATTCATTGATAAATAGCTTATAAGTTCAGTTTTGTTTTTTTCTTTAATTCAATAATTTAAAAGCTTTTTTAAAAAAACTTTGCAAGTGAATAGACCTTTTCTAGCTACACTAAAAAAATTAATTTCTAATTTCATTGCTTTTTAGTCAAGGAATAGGACATGAATTCTATTTTGTGGTCTAATACTTGATCAGTTTTTATTCTGATAGATATTTGCAACAAATTTTCTAATTAGGAGATAGAAATATATTTATCTATCATCTATCTGTCTATATCTCAAAAATGCTAAATTGTTAAAGTCCTCTGTATAAGCACTTAAATCTGTCAAAGTTTTTTCGCTATTGTAGTTTTGTGGATTTGGGCAAGTGCTGCTCTCAGCGTTATATATTTTAATGTAATAGATTTTGCATACACCTATTTAATCTCTATTATGAATTTTATCTTTGGTATTTTAAAAACTTTCATTTTTAATTTAAAGCCATTCACCTTTAAATATGTTTTGTCTACTACTATAATTGCCACCTCTGTTTTCTTTTTTCTTTTGGCATTTTCTTGGCATCTCTTTGATTATTATCACTTCATTTTCCATTTCTCTGTGCTAGGTGATTTTTGTTGTATTGAATGTATAGTATAAGATGATTTTCTGAAATAGAGAGTTTGTCTATTCATATTTATTTTGATCATTAATGTAATGGGTTTAATCTTTTCCATGTTATTTTATATATTCTATTTACCACATTTTGCTCTTCAATTTTCCTCCTTTTAAATTGACTATTTTAAAAGACCATTTTAGGTTCATTGCAGAACTTTTCACATCCTTCCGCCCCACACTTGCACAGCCCTACTGCCCCCACTGCCAAAATCCCCGCCTCCACAGAGCAATATAACTGTTACAGCTGATGAACCTACACTGATACATCATGGTCACACAAAGTCTACAGCTTACATGGTACTCTACATTCCATAGGCTTTAACAAATACATAATGGCATGTATCCACCATTGTGGTATCGTACTGAATAATAATAATAATTATTATTTTATTATTATTATTTGTATGTGGTACTGAGAATCGAACCCAGTGCCTCACACATGCTAGGCAAGCTCACTTCCACTGAGCTACAACCCCAGCCCAAGGATTATTTTTTTTTATTACTGTAATGATTGAATTTTTTATGAATGTCTTTGGAAATGTATTTATTATTATTTTTTAATTTGAAAAGCATCACAAACTTGTTTTAAAATCTCATTAATATAGAAGTCTAAATACTAAAAATGAAAGTTTATATACCCTGAAAATATGATAATAAGTATCATATTTTCAGAGTTTTTGATGTATAACTAAGTACACATTCAGTTTTCTCTACAAGGGTAACTACACTCTATGTGGAATAATGTATTTAGACTTACTTTACTTTCTTTGCCACCACAAATTTTATGCGATATGGAAGTCATATCTAATTTTAGTTCAAGATGAATCTCTTTTTGTTCAACATTTTGCCTCAATATTTCTTAACAATTGCATCAAGATCACAAGCACATCACAACCCTTTAGCTATAATCATCCTCTTGCTGTTATCTTTGCTTACCACCATATTGTTTATTTTAAATCTTCCTCCTTGTTTATTTCGCTTTTCATTTGCTAGAGAATTTCTTTTCATAATTTGTTTCAGAAAGGGCACATATATGATAAACTTTCTGAGTCTTTGACAAAATAAGATTCATTTTATGTTACACATTAAGTAATAATTTCATTATTTTCTAGCATTCTGTGTTGCAGAATGAAGTTGAACATTGGTTGAATGCTAGTTTCTTTGGAAATAATTTATTCCTTTATCTTCAAGATGAGTTCAGAAATTTCTCTAGTCTTTGTCTACATAAACATCTTTATTCATTATTTTTGCTCAAGAGTCAATAGTGAGTCTCAAGTCTTTGCTACCTCAATTAAGTTATCCTCTATTATTTCTTTTCTTGTGTCCCTCACTTCTTTAGTTTTCTCTTTCTTCTTTTTCTATTAAGTGGATACATAAGTGCATTTCTATTAGAAAATCTTATAAAAATAACCCTTAAGTAGATTTCTCTTTTCTTTTTTTATTGTTCTATTTTCTGGGAAATTTCTTTTCTTTATAGCCAGATCTCTAATTTGACCTTTGGATGTTCCATTTTATTACTGCAACTTTAGTTTTTTTTTTTTTTTTTTTTTTTAACAATTGCTTCCTATTCTTTGACTTCTACTTTGAAAATGGTACCGTGTTCTTTCTCTCATGGAGCATGCTAGTTAGAGAATTTTAAAATTCTCTTCCATTTTCATCTTTTTTTTTCTTCAGATCTTTCAAGATTATTCTGCTGATTCATTTTGGCTCTTGCTTTTGAAGATTCTCAAATCTCTGATGACCTTCAATTGACTGTTTATGTTTATAAATCTATTGATTTCCTTTTTTTTTTTTTTTTTTTTTTTCCTACTAGTGCATATCTATGTCCATGATCAGCTTTCCCCTGAAGGGAAGGGATGGCTAAAGTTTGGCCTACTGTCAGGCATGTTTCTCTCTAGAGTAGAGGAGAAAGGCAAGTTGTGTTCTAATAAGTTTGCCAAAGGAGGAAGACTTTACCCTGCTAGTAGAATACTTCCATGATTCCATTCCTGAAAAAGTCACCTTTCTTCCTTACCCTGTATGGTCTATTATATAAAACCCAAATATCCTGGAACTCTGTTCTACATTTATTTTTTTGCAAAATCAAAATACACCCCCTCACTTCTCTTCAGGGGGATCATGGTGGTGGGAGGCTTTCCACCTTGGGAAATGTTCTCAAGACCTTGTCCTGGGTAAGTCCTATGCTCAGGTGGTAGGTGACAGCAGCCCCTGCTATTCTGAAGACCATCCTTTACTTAATTTACCCTTTGCCAAGGTTTCTCTAGGTCCCTGTGTTTGTATTCTCCAAATACAAACTCTAGAACTTTGGGGAAGAGCAGCTCTCTTCTCTGCACTAGCACTCCCTCACCCCTCACTTTTTGTTTGTCTTATGATTTGTTTTACTCTAGTGTATTTATCAATATGATTTTACTGGCTTTTCAACTTCCAGAAGTCCTCCATAGTATATGGTCAACTGGTGGTCCTCTTCTGCTTTCTAGGTTGTTGTAAATTGATTTTCACATTATGTACTTTGTGTCATTTTAAATTGATTTTGGGAGGAAGTAAAGGTTTGTACTTGTCTGCCCCATTGAACTGTAAGTCTCCACCTATTTATGATTCACATTTAAGGCTCATCTAAGACTAATCAATTAGAAACCATGATCAGTATCTGGATTGTCATTTCAATACTCTTTTAGCTTCTAAATGTAGTCTGGAGTTTCCATCCTAGAGTTCATGGATCCCTAGCAATCAATTAATTCTCATGTTCCTAAATAGATTCCAGTCCTTGCTCTAGAAGACTTTCAGGGGGAAAAAAATAGAATAAAGCCTTTTATAAATATTTTTTGTGGACTTCTTAAAATGGCAATGGACAGCTAGTGAAAGGTAAATGAAATCTAAACTACACAGATCATTCAGGAAAAACTTTATACAAGGTGAATTCCCCCACCATTCTATTATTAAAAATTTTAAACATTACAGGAAGATTAAAAGAATTGTACAGTAAACATCTATATACTCCAATTAGGTTCTATAACACACCAGTTATTTGCTTTATCTCATATCTATCCATCTCTCTCTCCATCCAATTTTCTTTCCTTTTTGATGCATTTCCAAGAGATTTGCAAATATTGGTGCACATTAGAAGGTATTTTTAAAATGACAATACAGTTCCTCTGATTTCCTTTCCCCTTATTTTCTTTCTTTTTGTCATCACATTCTCCTGCCAGTAAAAGGTGAGCTTCCCCTGGACCTCAGGCCTTTGCCTGCTTGGTTGGCTAACTGGTTGGGTGTTAGACATGCAAAGAGACTGACTGTTTTAAGGGCCGGCTGAAAGGTTACCTCTTCTGTAAAGCTCTCCTTGACTGAACGAGTTGACAACTTTTCTCCTGTGATCTCAGAACTCCTGCTCTATTATATCCCATCTGATTCATGTATGATATGTCAAGGTATGATATGTCAAGGTCATTGTACTGACATGTGTAACTAATTAAAACAAATTAAAAAAAAGATTAAAAAAATAGAATTCCTGCTAAACTACTCATCAGATTGGTAGTATACTTTTCCCTTCATATGAACATGTCCCTTTTAAACTGTGGAATCCTGTGTATGTATGTGTCTGCATTTACATGTGGGGCTGTGAGGGACAGTGCATTAGAGACTAGGTCTTATTTGTGTTTGTATTCAAGAGCTGAAACAGTTCCTGGAACATATGGAGTGAATAAATCAGTGGATAAACAAATGGGTCAATGTTTCCTTAGTTTGAATAAACAAAACATTTCAAAACTATTCTATAACATTGTTTTTGTATTACCTTAACAGGTTAAATTAAATGGTTTATTTACTTAGGGTTACTTGTAATTCACATAATTGGTATGGTTTTGGTATAATGCTTCAAGAAGGTAAGAAGATGGCCCAAGTGAGATTCTTTATTTTATTCCAGTTTTAATAACCTAAAGTGGATGTTACTGTGCAAAAGTGGAATGAATCTATCAAGTCATCAATTCTGACTTATGATCAAACCTAGTTCCTAGTGTTTGATTCTTCATTGCTAGCAACATCACAGATTTTTCATGATTTTGTTTTAATTGGGAATAACAGAAACATAGCCATGAAAGACTTCGCTTTTTTCACTTTTTCTTGATTTTAGAAGTGTTCACAGGATGAATTTTACTAACTGAACTAAGGATACCTCTCTCTAGAGCTGAATGAGACCTTGCACTTTCTCCCCATGGTACTTCCATGACACACCTTCCTCTGAGCCCAGGGCACTGAGGGGCCACCCTCACTAAAGCAAATCAGGACGGGTATTTAACAGGAACTATTATTTGTTGCCAGTGTATGACAGGCTTGTCAGTATTATAGGAAGCATACATTGGTTGTGTTTGTCTTAAATGGACTCCCATTGAGGGGAAATTGGATTAATTGACTGAAGACACTCAGTTGAACTATCCTCATGGCCGTGGTCATTGGTTACTTGCTGGCTTGAGACTGAGGAAGTGTTCTTGCTTATCGTATGTGTCTTCACAGTTTAACACTACAGTGAAGACAGTACCAGAGAGCCAAGTCAACAACAAGGCCTTCATTATTTGCTGTTAAGCAAGAAAACACTTGAGTACATTCCCTGGGTGGGCAAGACTGGGAAGATCTTTTGAGCTGAGCTGTTCATTTGTGCTCAAATCACAGATTCCTGAAAACTAGACTCATTCCCCCTCTTTCCTCACTCTCAGCAAGTGGCTGGCGGATCTCTTGCTTCTTTTTAGTAGCCCTGAGAGTTCACTTGACTGGCAATGACGAATGCGGTCCAAGAGGGGACGAAAGGAAGCAAGTGTGGTTCACCCTGGGAGAAACCCCATGACTGGGTCCTTCATGGGCCCAGGACACCTGCTGGAACTGCTGCAGAAACCAGTCCTGTCATGTGGCTCCAAGGCACTCCCTAAATGCCATTGGGTGGCTGTATTCTCTGCTCTCTACTGCACACATGGGAACAGATAAGAAGTGAGCTTAGAGGGGCCTTTTATCAGCTGCTTGTGTTCACAGGGGCCAGATGATCTTCAAGGAGTTGCTTAGAGATTTAAAGCACTGATGTGACAAGGATGCTTTGATTTCAAGTTCCAGCTGGCTCCCTGCAGCCACTGTTTACATAAACTTGAAAAAAACCTGCCACTACTGCTCATCGCCCTCGTTTTTCAAACTTAATGGTAATTACATTCCAAGGACTAGAAGAGATTTAGCCTACCCTTAAATCTGGGGATGGATATCCCCTTTAACATGATATTAATTAATTGTTGGAATCCAGCGTTGGGGGACACAGGCAGAGCATGTTCCAGGAGATGGAGAACTTGGTATCCCATGGGGTTTTGATATTGGTCCTAGTTTTGATATTATTTATTTATGTATTTATATATTATTGTGTATGCAAGGTTCTAACTTAAAAGACTTGAGCTTTTTTTTTTTTTTGCCTTTAATGTATCAAAAGTTTGCATGTAATCAAAATTCAAGAATTAGAAGTGGAAGCCCAGGGAGTCATGGATTATACCTGTAATCCCAGTGAGTCAGGGGGATGAGGCAGGAGGATCACAAGTTTGAGGCTAACTTCAGCAGTTTAGTGAGACCCTGTCTCAAAAAATAAAAAGGGCTGAGGCTATAGTTCAATGGTAAAGCACCCCTGGGTTGTATCCTCAGTACTGCAAAAAAAAAAAAAAAAAGAAGAAGAAGAATGGAGAGAGAGAGAGAGCAGTCGTTCTCACTGTACTCAATGAAGAAGGATCTTTTCTCCAAGCTCCCAGCCTCCTCTGACTTTTCTTGCTGTTCTTCACTCTCAAATTCAGATCTCATCTCTTCCCAATGCCAAAGATGGGGAAGTACAGACTTGTTCCATAGGTTCAGAATTCCAAAGCAAGACAGCAGGAGGGAAACATTAAGACATTAGACTGTTCCCAAAATGTCAAGGATATAATCTTGTCCTTAGGCCAACCTGAAGTGTCTTTCCCTGCTCTTCACTTCTAAGGGGCCTTAGATGTGCCTACCATCCTCCTTTTCTTCCTCAGTCTGTCTTTACTCTTACGCTTAGTTTTCTGTAAGAGCAAAAGGAAATGAAGACTTTGGATGGGAGATAGGATGGTATGAGAATACAATTGTGTTTTTTTCTCTTCTTCACTTCTTTTCCCCAATCAGGCCCTAATGAGGATGAAGTTGGAGGTTCCAGTAGACCAGATCCTGGGTCCTGAGCATCTAGCCATGCCCAGCGCAGCTTTGTCATCTCTGTTTGGCAGCTTGAGTGCCATGGAACCCTGCTCCTGGCCTGGCGCCACGGTGAGCCCTGCTTCCAGGCTGATCATTGGAATGGTGCTGAGGGCCATGGGCACAGCGACCCAGATGAAAGGAACTTGGGTCCTGTCCTGAAATCCAGAGTGAAAATCCTAGTGGAAACTTTTCTTTCTTTCAAAGGTCCAGCCTCTGGCAGACTTCTCTTCCATCTGTCCTGGAAAGCCAGCTGTCAACAACACAGAGTTTCAAGAAGCTTCCTCTTGTTCTCCCTTCCAAGAGCAGGACCAGGGCAGAGCTCTTAGCTTTTCTCAAAACCAACCCTGCTTGGCTGGAATATGAATTCAGTGTCAAATGTGACTATTGTGGGGCCTCAGATCTTACAACAATTTTTAGGGATCTCCTTAAGAAAAATTGTAAAAAATAAAATTAAGTATTCAGGCATGTACCAAAATGCCCATGAATATTTCAAAACTAACAACCTGATCAGAAGTGTGTTGAAGTAGAAGATAGAAAGAGACAAGAGTCTTGTAAATTGGGTTAAGATGTCGTGTGTCGGAAACTTAAACAAACAACACATGATCAAATGAGCCTGTTATTGGGGGTCTACCCATGACCTGGAAAGATACCTGGAGGAGTGAGGGAGCCTCAGCTCAGACCTCCTCATTAGCCTCACTGTAAAACTGCCTCTAGAGGAATGTTCTACTCTTGAACAAATGAAAACACATCCTTCCTTCCCCTCAAAGCACATTATTTTATCTTTCTAAAAATGCTTTGCAAATGATCTTCACATAATTTGACAACATATGGCAAGAGCCAGAAAAATTTCATGCTCTAGCCCAGTAATTCAACTCTTGGCAATCTAGCCAAAGGAAAGTGTCTAGGTCATGGCAGAGCTTTATGCACAAAGTCTTTTTGCATCATTATTTATAATAGCGCAAACAGGGATAAGCTTTAATGACTAACAAAGTGAAAATAACAAAAGTCAAATATGATATATCCATCTTGTGGAATATTATACCAGTAGTGTCAATGATTCTTTGAATAAAATTATTTTAATAATCTGGAAAAATGCTAATGTACTATTATCAGAAAATAGCAGCCCACAAAAATGATACAAAAATCAACTTAAAAAGCCAATTTACAATACAATCATTGAGTTTCCAGCTCTTTGGAAATATTCTTGCATTGCAAATATCTCCTTAGGACAAAAAAAGAAATTTCTGAACCTTTCTGACCCTTGAAATCTCCAAAGGTGAGGACTGACACTGACCACACTAGATGAAATTCTCTTTTTAAAATAGCATCCTATTTTATTTTTTAAAGATCATTCCTGATGTTGGTGTTACCATGAAGATATCAATAATTTGATATATTTCTACAGCCTTTTGGCAATATTAATCAAAAAGTCTTAAATATATTTATATTCTTTGATGCAATAATTCCAATTCTGAGTATCTATCCCCAGGAAATTACCCCAGACATAGAGATACTATGCACAAAGATGCTAATCGCAATGAAATATATAACAAGAAGGCATTATCAACAACTTAAAGATCCAATGATGAAAAATGTTTTTTTAAAAAACACAGTGAACAGCTATAATGGTATATTAGTTATGAAAATGATGACATAGGTAAGAAAGAAAACATGTAAAACAAAAACTAAGACATGCAATAGAGCTAAAACTGGGATTACTAAAAATGTATGTTAAAGAGGTTTTTTTTTTTTAAATCTCCAACATGTACCAGTTATTGTTCTAAGCTCCCCCACCCTTTTGATTTTTTGTGGCACTGGGGATTGAACCCAGGACCTCACACAGGCTAGATAAGTGCTCTACCACTAATCTGCACCTCTAACACATGCTCAGAACTCTCTAAGAACCCATTTAATCCTTATAAGAACCCTAGGAGGGTAGTTCTATAAACATTCCATTTATGACTGATGAAAGAGTACAGAAAAGAAATGTACCTGGCTCCAAATTGCACCACCAGTAGAACTATGGTTTTCATTCAGCAACCCTGCTCCAGAACTCCCTGCCTTCATCTTCTATGCTTTGCTACTTCAGCTTCAGCCCTAAGTTTGCTAATAACCAACATATAAACAGAGATCAGATCAGTTCTCAATTCACTGTTAGCATCAGGAAAATAGAGCAATTTAGTTTTAACTATTTCTGATACCAAAGCTAGTGTTGCGGCAGCGGGTGGAGGATGTTCTTACAAACAACACAAAACTAGAATGTGGTATTATTTAATGAACATCATCTTTGTAGTAGACCTGATACCACCTTCTGTGAGCCATTTTTTTTTTTTTGAGGGGGCAGGTCTTGCTCAGTGGCCAAGGCTGGCCTTAAACTTGCAATCCTCCCACCTCAGTCTTCTGAATAGTAGGGATACAGGTGTGTACCATCATGCCTAGCTTCTGTGTGCCATTTTTTTGTACTCCTCTCATTGTAGGCTGAGGCCTTGATGCCAAAAGTCACTTCAGCAAGAACAGTTCTTTAAGGCGTAGGTGAGGGCAGGGGAGCAGTATAGGTAACCAACATTTAAGAGTGCTTGTCGATATTTCAGAGAGTGGAATGGGGAGGTTATGGGGAATTCTCTGTGCATGAACATGGGCCCCCTACCTGGCCTATATTTCTGTGATGTGAGCAGGTGAGGAGCTGACTGCAAGTGGAATGCCTCTCAACCCCGGATGGGGGCTGACTTACTTTTTGATGCTAACATCTATGCAAACTTCATTAGTTCACATCAGATATATTGGAGCTTTTTCTTTTCTTCTTCTTTCTTTCACTTTTTTTTACAGAAAAAAATGCCCCCTGTTCTGGCTAGGGACAAATGCCTGTCCACTTGAGCCTTATGCAAGATGGAGGTACTCTCCTTCAAACCCCTGATGCTTCTGAATCTACTCTCTAACTTCTGGAAAGTTAGAACTTCTTGTCTGTTGAAAAGTGGCTTCCTATTTTCTTGACTGTTACAAGTTTATGTCTTCATTACCTTTATCACATTGTAGGATCTGCAGATGGAGAGTTTAATATGGGAACATAGTCTATCATCTTGAAGCCAAGTCCCTTAATATGCTTAAGAGGAAGCCTTTAATTTCCATGGATGATGTTTGATCTAAGCCCAGCTTGAAAAAGAATAATTAGTATAGACACAGACAATTGTAGAAGACAGAGCTGATAGAAGATGTATTTGAGTTATAATGTAGAGACAGGTGTGATCATGCATGGTTTGAAAGAACGAGAATAACAGCTTACTAGGATCTCAGAGTTCCAGGAGGAGAGCCACAGGAAATAAAGCTATAAGGGGAATCTGGATCTAGGACTTTTAGTTCCAGGGATTTGGGGTAGGGTTTGGCTAAAGGATTTTGAGTAGAGCAAAAAAGCAATGAAATCAATATTTTAGAGGATTCATTTGGCAGGACATGAAAAATGCTTTGGAGGGAAAATAAATTGGAGGCAGAGGGCCAGTTAGGAAATAGCCTTAACCATCCATTTTTGAAATGAGGGAGGATGGCAATGAGGATGGAAAAGTAGGAAGAAATTAGAAATTAGAAAAAAAGTATCTTTAGTATTTGGTGACTCTATATGAAGGACTGGCATTAATGAAGCTGGAAAATTAATAGGCACCCATTCTACTTCCCCCTCTTTTGTCTTCAAGATTAGTTTATAGTAGAAATGTTGTTTTTAGCCTAGATTTTTATAGGCAATGGTAGCAGTGGTGTATTGTGGTATTTATGATGGTGATAGTGGTAATAGAGATAGAAAAAATGATGATGGTAGTTTTAGTAACAGTGAAAGTGGTAACAATTGTAGAGGGAGTGGGGTAAATACTGGAAATGGTGGTGGCAGTGTTGATGATGGTACTGATAGAGTTGGTTGATGTTGATGGTTGCTATGGTGATTGCAGTAATGGTGGTGATAGTGAAAATCATGGAGGGTGATGGGAATGATGGAGGTGGTAACAGTAATGCTGAAATAGTGGCAGTAATGGAAAGTGTGGAGATAATTATGGTTGAGATGAGGGGATAGTGTGGAGGTGATCATGGTGATGGTGGTACTGGTGTAGGTGGTTGACACTGGACATAGTAATAGGAGTGTTGGTGGTGCTTGTGATGGTGATAATGGTAATTATGGAGGGAGCTGGGGATGGCAATGACAGAGGAAGTGATGGTGTGTTGGTGGTGATGGAGGTGGAGGTGGTAGAGATAGATGTAATCATGGTAATGGTAGTGATGGTGGTGAGGGTATGGATGGATTTAAAGATGGAGAAAGTGGTGGCAGTGGTATTAATGGCGGTGGGATGGTAATAGTGGCAGGTAATTATGGGAGGATGGTGGTGGTAATGATGGAGGTGGTGGTGGTATTTGTAGTGGTTGCTGAGGTAGTGATTGTGGTGCGTGTGGTTGAGTGATGAATACTCTCATGGTGGTGGCCGCTGTGGCTGTGGTGGTGATGGTAATAGTCTTGGTGATTTGGGCTGGGCGTGGTGGTGATACATCTTAGCTTTGCAACTATGACTAATTCTTGAGCTACTTTTCTTTATACATATAGTGACTCTAAGAGAAAATGAGCAGGCTTGGTTCCCAGAGAGCTATGTGATCCAGCTCTATAAGGACATCTGTCTCAGGGGAACCAGTCCTTACACTAAAAATACTTTCAACTTCTAGAATTCAGATAAGAGGTTTGGAAATCATAATTTTAAGATGTGAAATTTGAATCTCAATCTATGTATGATATATCAAAGTATATAAGTGCATTCTACTGTCATGTATAACTAATTAAAACAAAAATTTTAAAATAAATTAAAAAAAGATGCGAACATTTGAATTTAAAAGACTGATAGAGTCACAGGCTGCCTCATCACCATGGCAACAGAATGTTCCCTGGACTAAAGATTAAGAAAGAACTCACAAGTTAGGAGTAAGTAGAAAAGGTCAGTGTGCTGAGAGTAGCAGGAGATAAAGTGGATGGGCAGAGAGAAGCAGAAATGAGGAAAGGGCAGCCGCCTCAATCCCTCAGCTACCAAAGTCTAGTTTTCAGGGGTCCTCAATTCTGGTTTTGGGTGCCCATGAGATTGCCAGTTGTATCCTTCCATACACTTCCCTTTCATTTCAGTTACTGTGGGTGGGTGTGTAGGGGGCCTGCTCACTTCTATTCCTTGCAGTGAAATATTAGGGGCAAAATGTTGCTAACATAAGCTGCTTATTTTCCATGCTGTATGTGGACTTCTCCAAGAGTCACCAGCCCCTAAATACCTCTAATAGAGACTTTTGTGTTTGGGTCACTCACCCCTCTTTCAGGGACCTTATGCTAAACAGCTCGATACTTAAGAATTTTATTGAATATCAGGTCCATTTCAAACAGGGTCCAGCCTTTACTTAATATATAATCTGGTATGTGAGATTTCCTTCTTAGTGTTTCAAAATCAGAGTCTCCTCCTCCTGAGGGACATTCCATCCTGCTTCTCCAGCTGAGGGAATGCCTCTCTGTTACGTCTCCCTCACCCTCTTGCTCTGCTCGTTTCTCTTGTTTGCATTCTGTTACTTACACCTTGACCCTCTTCCACTTGTCCCCTTCAGAATGTCTAACTCAGATTCTCCCTCTGATTTGGGTTTTGGCTTACTTCGAGGAGCCTGACTCTGGAATCTCTCTGTCAAGGGCAATAGCTCCCTGGCAAGTTGAAATTGTGCCTGATGCCCTGTGCTTCTGCTGGTTGAAAGAGAGTGGAGAGAATTTTATGTACTGAGTTCCTTTCATGAGCTGGGTATTCTAGATCTTAGGAGATAAGCATTATTTCCTTCACCTTACAGATAGATGGTAAACCTGCAGCTTAGAGAATTTAAAGTAACTTGTCTAGGTTTATATAGTGAGTGAGTGACAAAAGTGAACTCAAGTGTGTTCAGACTTCAAAAGTCATTTTTCCTTTTTAAACTGAACGGTTTTCTCAAAAGGTGACATAAAACCAACATTTGTTGAGTACCGTGACAATGACTTTAAGTGGCCACCCCATGCCCATTTTCTCCTTTCTTATTAGGATCCCTGGTTTGTTTTGGTTGGGAAATGTGTTCCTCTGAAAGATTCCATGTGCCAGACTTCCTGAAGCTGGTCTGATGAATGTGGAAAAGTCCTGTTCGCCTCCAGCAAGGTTGCTTAGAGCTGAAAGCCCATGTGTCTGGGAAGTTCTCTCTTCCTTCTTGCTCTTCAAAACACAAATGAAGCTCTAATAACCACCTTGAATGTGAGAATATACTGAATATAAAATCCATAATCTAGAAAAGCAGAGACTGGGTCCCTGAAGGCTGCATCAGCCACATTAACTCAGGACTCCCTTCCTCTGGACTTCCTTATGTGGGAGAGAAATAAACACCTATTTCGTATAAGTTATTTTATATGCAATAGGATTCTAGCACCTCCTCTATGTGTGGCACTATACTAGCACTTTGACATTTGATTGACCCTATTTCACATGAGGACCCCAAGTTTCAGAAAGTTCAGACAATTAATTTAAGATCACTTAACTAAGTGGAATGTCTCAACTTTATCACATATTGCTCTAATAGAGTAAAAATGAAAATTCCTAATCACAACATATAAAATATTCACAATCTCCCTACTGCACAGCTCTCAAGTCTTATATTTTGTTTTATGTCTTTGAAAAGACTGCTCCTGCTGCCTACAATTCTCTGCCCCTAATTTTCTCCTGGGAAATTCCTATTCATTTTTTAGGGCCCAGCTGAAAAGTTCTATTGCTTCTTTGAAAAGTCCTAGACAGCTGTTCCAGGACACATCTTCCTTCTGTGCTCCTATTGCTGCATATAAAGAAGTTGCATTGTGTAGAGTATAGTATTGTTTATGGCCTTCCTCCCCCCTATAATGTTGTCTTCTTTAGGGGAAAAGTTTTCCCATCTTCGTTCTCTGCATTGGTTTACTGCCTGGCAAAATAAATTTAAAAAATAAATAATAAATGTTTATTTATTTATTTATCAAATGATCAGCCACTTGAATGAATAAAAGTATGCAATCAAGTTGAATAATGCCTTTTAATAAACTTGAAGGACTAACTATACCATGTTAAGACTTATCTCCTTGTCTGTCTCCTAAGCCACCTGGGGAACATGTCACTGGTGGGTTACTTTAAACAGAGACCTTTAAGAACTCAAGTTTCCATGGAGACTCTTAACTCTCATTCCCCAGCCTCTGAATCTAAAGAGGACTGTGGCATATTTCCAATTCAAAATATTGTTTTGTTATGGAATGTGACTGAAAAGACCATAAAGGCAGATTTGATTCTCGTTTAAATCCTTGCAAGAAATCGAATCAGCTCTGACACAGCATCCTTTTTTCCAGATTTTGAAATCTTCGAATCCATTTTAAACTCGATTTTGATCGACAAACCCACGGGAACATTAGCGAACAGTTAAATACTAATTAGCCAAACTCTTGCTAATCTCCCAGCTGTCAAAGGCAGAGATAGAGACAAAAGCTTCAATTAAACCTGAGTTGGTCCCTGAAGAGGGAGAGGTCAAAGGGGAGTGTTCAGTCAACTGTGAGATTTTGTGAACCAAGTCCTAAGTAATCATCATAAAAAAATCCGATGTCCCTTTTACTTATTTAAAAAGACATTATATTGACATGAAAACTCTCCTTTTGTCATTTTCCTTCCCCCAATCTTGCCATCACTGAGATGGTTCCCATTATTTTTAGGATAAAGTTCAAAGCCTTCTCCCCACGTTCTGCCCCATGGCAGATTTCCAGTTATGTTTGTGGCTTCTTCCTCCTCCTGGCCCAAAGTGCCCTCAGCTGCCGGAAGTTCAGGCTGAACCCTACTCTAACCTGCCCTTTGGTTCTCCAAATCTGAGCTACCTATTCAGATTCAAGATTCTACCTCTTCTTAATAATCCATCGCATTAAAAGAGCAGTTGACAAAACAATGTCACTTATATCACTTCTGCTCTTCCCCACAGTTTTAAGAAGCAGATGTGGGTAAAATAAATGTGCCAAAACCAAGAGATTTCAGTGTCATGTCCAAGGTCACACAGGTGCCAGGTGAAGAGCCAGTGCCAGGAGCCCAGAGTTCCACCTCCCAACTTTATCCCTCTTGTCACATCACTGACTCCCAGGTTTGGGTCCCCAGGAGGTTTTTCTCAAACTGATGAAAAATATTACTGGATTCCCTTTTACTCTAAGATTAAACTTTGAGAGTGAAAATGTACTCTCTTTTTATTAAATAGTAGTAGAAGTAAGTTATAGTTTTTTTTTTCTTTTTAATACTTATTTAAAATCCTAATTCCAAGCTGTCAAACTGATGTAGACTCCTCCATTTTACTTGAAGTGTTAGTGCATTATAAAATCCTAAAATTTGGAAGAGACTGCACTTTGTGTGTTTTGGGAAAGGCTTCCTTGACTATATGGTTTCTAATTAATCCCTACCTCTTTGCTCCTTGAGAGGAATGAATTATTGCATAATTCATTTGATAATTAAATTTAATGATGTATTATATTACATTAATAGACAATCTCTGTATTTATCATGAGAAATTCCCCCTGTAACTCCTTATTAGCTAAATGGCCCATTCCTTCTTTGGGTCAGGCCTGTCTACAGAACATACACCCAGTAGAACACTTGGTACTATCTGAATCCTATTTATTTAATGACCAACTCCTCTTCTAGTCCATGAGTTCCTTGGAGTGTAAGCCTCATATCTCAGGACCAGAGTACCTGCCCCATCAGTATTAAGTGACCACCAAGCATATGACCTACATCTGAATTTGGGAAGCTGAACAATAGTTTGAGTCAACAACATCAATCATAATATCTGCCATTTGTGTGCAATATACACATTTACATCCAATTATATTTTCTGCTCTCCAAGCATTATTTCATTTTAAGTCAACATCTGTTAGCTGGATCAATGCTGTTTCAAATGGGGGTTCCATTTCATCCAAAAAAAAAAAAAAAAAAGACTTTCACAAACTAGGTCATGCTTGGCCTTGAAGAAACATAGAACTTGGGGCTGAGGATATAGCTCAGTGGTAGAGCACTTACTAGCATACATGAGGCCTTGGGTTTAATCCCCAGCACAATGAAGAGAAGAATGAGTAAGTAAAACCTGGACAGATAGAACAGGGAGAATATAGTGCCAACTGCATGCTAGAATTTTGAAAATATTGAGAAGTTGTTCTTGTCTGTATGAGACCTACTTCATCCATTCTTTCTAAACTCTGCTTTTAGAAGTACATCATTTTTTCAGTAATTCATTAGCTTTTTCTCTAGGTGTTTCATTTAAAATGCAAATAATCTTAGAAGGTACTTACAAGGCACAAGGTGAGAGAGATACTGTGGTTGTGAATGCTGGTGGTGTGGGAGGTGTTGAGGAGTGAAGGTAGAAGAAGCTACCTTCAAGACTTGAAGACTCAAATTGTCTGCAGAAAAATTCTTCAACTCTACTGCTGTGGGTTACTTTTCTATGACATTCCATTGCCATCCCTAAAAATCTTTGAGTTGTTTTTCAAAATTTGAGCAGAGGTATCCCATCATTCCAGGTCCCCTATTCCAGTGAAGTCTTGCTAACAACAAAACTTTCTTTCTGGTAAACAGGTAGATTTGGGGGGTGTTCCATAACTTTTACATAAGTCTCACAGGTATTTAAAAGTCCTTAAGGTTAAGAAACATCATTTTAGAAGAGATAAATATAAACAATTGAAACAAAAATTTTTAAACTGTGGTCTGTAGGCCACTGGATGTCAGGATCAACTTGGGGGCTTTCTTTTTAAATACAGATTGATTCTTGGACCCCTAATGCAAAACTCTTGATTTTAGAAATCTGGTGTGGGAACCCCAGAATCTGCATTTAAAATCCTCCCAAGAAAAATACTTTAAAATTTGAACTAGTAGCTTTAAATTGATTCAGGTTGATGTTTAATGGTATTTTATCAATTTGTAGATATTTTACTATTATTCATATTCTTGAATTCTAATTGTTGAATATTTAATTCTTTGGTTTTCTGAAAAGACAATCATAGCATCAGAAATAATTATAATTTTCCTCCTATTTTTAATTTCTATGATTAATTATTTTTTTCTATTCTCTTAGTGCCCTGATTATGTTATTGAATAGGGGTTAGGGGAACTATGTGTCGACATAGTTTGTATGACCCACCAAGGATCCTTTTTCTATCTTGAAATAGTTACGTAAGTACCTGTATGATGTCTTTTATGTTTCCTCTTGTCTGACTCCTTACTGAAGCAGTGTGATGGACCCTGGAGTAGACTTGCAAATGTACCTTCTAGACCCCACTTCAAGGATAGACTGCAGCCACAGAGGGTGTATGGCAGGGAGCAGCCTGCAGCTGGGCTGCTCTTCCAAGGCCAGCCTCAGCTGCAGGAAGACAGTTTTCCAGGAGAAAACCCTTTAGGGAAAGAGCATAATGGGTATCCAAGCAAACTGGGGTAAAAAGGCAAGGTCATTTCAGGTCTGTGAGGGATGCTCTATGGTGGTTCTTGCTCCAGATGTACCACCAGGTTAGCTGAGGCTTTGTCAAACTGTTACATTTGGACTTCTTGCTTCTTATTCCTTACCTTTACAGGTGTTGACCCCTTAGTAAATGTTCTGTACTCCAAGCCCTGCCTTGATATCTGCTTTGAGAGAGCCCAAACTTTAGTAGTCTGTAGTTTTGAATATGACATCAATAATGTTGGTAATAATGAGCACTGGCATCTTAATTCTAATTTGGAGAGACATGGCACTTGCTCTTCATTATGTAAAATATTTGCTCTTGTTTCAAATGGATATTCTTGATCTCTTTCAGGAAGTCTATTACTATTTTTTTTAAATAATTGTACTTACATTTATTAATACATTTTATTAGAAATGGGTATCAAATTTTATCATATACACATTCAGTATTTTTCACTCTTTTCACTAATCTTAATAGGTTACTTTTAGAGATATCCCAATAGTGAAACAGCCTTGCATACTGGACTAAACCCTGATAATGATGCAGACATTTTATTTATTTGTATATATATATTTGCATAGCCCCAGTAATATTTTAATTTTTAATATTTAAAAAATCAATAATACTACAAAATTAATTTCTTTTTAAAGTTAAAGTTCTATGAATTTTAACACAGTACAATCAAGATGCAGAATTGTTACACCATCTAAAATTTTTTCTGATGTGAACCTTTGTGGTCAGCCTTCTTCACGTCTCTAAGTGCTATAATCATTGATTCTCCTCTATCCCTATAGTTTTGCTTCTTCCAGAATGACTTCAGAGGTACCCATGCAACAAGTAACTTTTTGAGACTTGTTTCTTTAACTCAGCTTTATTCCTTCGAGATTTTTCTGTCTTTGCATATGTCAGTACTTCCTTTTTTTAATGCAGAGTAATATTCAAATTTGTTTATCTGTTATTTTTCTATTCATTCATTTAAGAACATTTGCATTTTTTCCTGTTTTGAATAAAGCTGTTATACACATTGACAACTAGGTTTTTGTGTGAACAGAGTTTTCATTTCTGTAGGGCAAACAGTTAAGAATGTAATTCCTAGCTGGGCGGTGCAACATGCTGGGAGCAGCTGGGGAGGCTGAGTCAGGAGGATTGTGTGTATAAAAGCCAGCCTCAGCAACTTAGTGAGGCACTAAGCAACTCAGTGAGACCCTGTCGGTAAATAAAATATAAAAATAGGGCTGGGGATATGACTCAGTGGTTATGTGCCCTTGGGTTCAATCCCTGGCACACACATCCCCCCAAAAAAGAATGCAATTCCTTACTCATATGGTGTTTGTTTAACTTTATGAAAAGCTACTAAACTATATTCCAAAGCAGTGATTTAGGGTTCCAGTTCAGCCAGCAATAAATGAGAGTCCCTGTTATTAATCCACAATTCCTACCGTATTTGAAATTGTCATTTTTTAAAAAACAGTCATTCTAATAAGTATGCAGAAGCATTTCATTGTGACTTCTAACTTGTGTTTCTCTAATGACTAATAAATATCATACATTTTAACAAATGATTTTTTGTCTTCTGTTTATCTTCTTTGGACCATGAAAAATTGAATATTTGTTTTCTTAATGATAAATTGTGAAAATTTCTTATATATATTCTGGAGACAAATCCTTTGTCAGAAATATGGTTTGCAAATAGTGACTTTAATTCTAGTAATGGTGTTTTATGCAGAGTACAATGTTTTAATTAAAAAAGAAGTTTTCCCATATTGTGTTGTTGGCATCATATCCAACAACTCTTTTCTTCACCCAAGGTCATGAAGATTTTTTTTCCTATGTTTTCTTCTAAAAGTTATATGGTTTCACATTTAGATCTATGATTAAATTAATGCTTACATAAGGTGTGTAGTAAAGTTCAAGTTTCATTTTGTTTTTCATATAGATGTCAATTGTTTCAATAGCATTTGTTAAAAAGACTATCAAAACAAATAACATTTATGTCGGTCTGCTTTTGCCTGAGTCTTCCAACTTCATTCTTCTTTTTCAAAATTGTTTTGACTATTCCAATTCATTTGCCTTTTCACATAAATTTTAGAGTTGTCCTATCTATATCTACAAAAATCTTGGTGAGATTTTGATTGCTATTGAGTTAAATCTGTGAATCAATTTGACATGTTAACTGTGTTGAGTGTTCTGATTCATGACCATGGTAGGTATCTCCATGTATTTAGGTCTTCCATATTTCATGAGTATTTTGTGGCTTATAATAAACAGATTCTGCACAAGGGTTGTCAGTTTTATACCTAAGTATTTTTCTCTTTTTTGAGCTATTTAAATACTATTTAAAAATTTCAGTTTCCAATTGTTGATTGCTAATATGTAGAAATACAATTGATTTTGTATGTTGACGTTGTATCTGGTGATCTTTCTAAACTCACTTATTCATCCCAGGATCCTTATTGTATTCAGTTTTGTCAATGCTTTTTCTGCAGGAGTTGATATGTGATCATGTAGTTTTTATTTCTTAGTAGATTTATATGATAGATTACATTGATGTCTGAATGTTAAACCTGACTAGTATTTCCAAATCAAAATCCATTTGTTGTGATGTATTGGCCCTTTTATACATTTCTAGAATTAATTTGATAATATTTTGTTGATGATTTTTATGTACATATTCAGAAGGATATGCATCCTTATTTTTCTTTTCTTATACTACCTCTGGTTTGGATTCACATTAATGCTGGTTGCATGCAGTGATTGCGAAAGTATTTTCTTTAACCTTTGGAAAACAATTGTGTACATTTGCTGCTACTTCGTCTTTAAATGAAACCATATGGGCCTCCTTTTGGGGGAAGCCTTAAATTACATTTTCAGGGCTGGGGATGTTGCTCAGTGGTTCAGTGCTTGCTTAGCATGCACAAGGTCCTGGGTTCAGCACCCCAAAACAACTACATACTCAATGTCTACAAGGATACAGGACTAGTGAGATTAGCTATTTCTTGAGTGAGTTTTGAAGGTTGTGGCTTTGAAGGAACTGGGCCATTTCATCATAGTTGTTGAAGTTTTACTCATAGGATTATTGTAATGTTCTCATATTATTATTTTAATGTCTATGGGATTAATGTTATTCCTTCTTTTACTTCTGCTGTTAACAATTAGTGTTGTCTTTATTTTTTTTCATTTGCCTGCCTTTCTGTAAGTTTACCTGCATAATACACTGAAGAACCACCTTTTGGTTTTATTAATATTTTCCATTATTTTTCTCTTTTACATTTCATTGATTTCTGCTCTTGCTTTTATTGCTTCCCTTCCTCTGCTTGGCTTCTCTATTTTAATTGTTATGTTATCATGTCTCAATACTTAACCACTAAATTTTGTTTCAACTCTTAAATGGTGGCAGTATATCTTCAACAAATCATTCACCAAAAAAGTATCATATTATTTTCTTAAAACCCTGCCTGCCTGAAAATCTCTCTGTGTGAGGCATACATGAAAACTGACTTAGCTAGGTATAAAATTCTTAGGTTATAATATTTTTACTTAAAAATCTGTAGATCTGGCTTCACTCTTTTTTTGAATTTGGCATATAGGGGTATTTTACATAGAAAACTGATTTTCCCTCCTACTGCTACTACTACTACTACTATTACTACTACTACTACTACTACTACTACTACTACTACTACCTCCTCTACTTATCCTTCTCCTTTGTAATGTGAATTTTTTGCCAAGATGTTTAAAGTGTGTGTCAATTTTTAATAATTTTTTTCCTGGGATGTAGTGAGTTCATTTAATCTCCAGGTCTTTCTTCAGCTCAGAAAAGTTGTGTTTGATTATTTGCTGTTTTAATTGTTTAATTATTGCTTTATATAACATTTCTGGTCTTCGCTATGTACAGTTCTGGTTTTTCCTCTATAAATGTCATTATCTATATAATGATTTGCCATTCCTGATTCTGTTTATCTATTGGCTTTCAATATTCATTGTTTTTTCTTTGAAGTTTATATTGTCTTCTTATTTGTTGCCTTTGTATCACATCTAATTCTCTTGATTTCATATTTTTTGCTCTCATTTATTGACGCTATTTCTTTCTTCCTTTCTCTCTCTCTCTCTCTCTCTCTCTTTTGTGTGTGTGTGTGTGTGTGGTGCTGGGGATTGAACCCAGGGCCTTGTGCATGCAAGGCAAGCACTCTACCAACTGAGCTATATCCCCAGCCCTGAGGCTATTTCTATTTGCTCTGTTCTGAATATGGCATTAGTTTTCTGAAATTTTATTCTGACTTTTCCAGTATATATTTCCTAGATTTATACTTTTGTTCAGTCTTTGTTATATTGTTCTTTTCCCTTTGTTTTTCAGTACTTAAGTGAAATTAACTTATATAGCTTTGCTTTTCTTTACTCAGTATTGCCTAGAATTGGGCCTGGTACATAGTAGTTCAATGGACGTTTGTTGAATGGATCAATGAATGAATGGTAAGGAAAGTGGAATCTTTCCAGGCATTGGGCATGTGCATTACCCTTCACCCTGCTTTTACCCTAATTATGTAATGATTTAATTTCCCTTCAAGATCTTAGCTGCAGGCTAATTGATGTGCAGTTTCCAATCTAATTCCCAGACTTTCAACTAATGTGGCTCTTTCCTATTAAGATGACATCTCCTCCTAGGTCTGATGTCCACTTGTCTGATACTCTGACTGATGGAATGCATGAACAAGCATAATTCCTTGGCTCTCAACTTCTTCCTACTTCTGTGCGTAGCTATAACCATTTCTCATCATGGTTAGCAATCCTGTGTACATTGCTCAAATGAAAGTTTCTTATCTGTACTTTGTGCCCAACTGATGTTTGGCATTAGCTCTTTGACTGTAGGAAGATGTTATCAATATCATAGAGGATTTCAGATAATGGGAATGGTAGGTAGTCCATCTGTGTTCAGTCTTCGAAGGAAAAACGAATGTCCAATTTTTTAGGGTGGTACAGACTGGGGTCTCTGAGTCAGTAGTAGTATAAAATAACTAATTTTAAATATAAAGTAATTAATTTTACTTTTCATCTCCTTTTTTATGCTCATTTAGTTTATTGGTATGTTAGGAAATATAAAATACAGTCCTAAGCCAACACCATTTTGAGCCAGAATTCTATTTCAAGTATATTTTTCAAAGTATTAGGATTTTTGTAAAATCCAGCCCCAATCTAAGACACTTATTGTGAATGAAGACACATTGCTGGTTTTTCTTATCATATGTTCCTCTTCCTACACACTCTTATACATAAATATGCCAAAATTAAATACACTAAACACTTGCTTCAGGCAGTTGATAAAGGATTTTAAAAATAATTTATAAATATTTACTAAAGTAAAATAATAGCAGCTGTTGCCAAAAATAGCATCTACTTCAGAATATTCACAACTGTTGATCTCCCAAATCATCTTATGTTAACTCATATTTTTATTTAATTCTAATGCTGACACAGTATTCTTTCCCAAATCACTTCAGAGTTATCAACTCTTCTCTCTGATATAGTCTCAACCCAATTAGCAAACGCTTATGTGTTCTATTACACTATCTTACACAGTGTCTTGCTGACTTCCATGTCCAGCACAATATATCTCTAGTCTGTGGCTCTTTCCATAGAATTTTTTTTTTCTTTTTTGCAATTCTTAAATGTCAAAGAATTTATTTTCAAAATAAAAACTGATAAACAAGTCATAGAAAAATGTGTGTTTTCCTCCCAAGAAAGATTACTGCAAAATGTAAGGAAAACTCCTAAGTCTCTGATTTATCATCTACAATAATCCTGCTTTACATATTGACCTCAACCAATCCTAGACTTGTTTCCTTCTTAAATGAGAAAGCATAGCAGGGGAGACTGTTTTGGCTACAGAACAAAAGGCAGGAAAATTCTTAATTAAGGGGGGAAAAAACCTAGGAAGACATACACTGTACATACATAATTATGCATTTTTCATTTGAAACATTTTTGGCAGTCATTTTTGGCAGATCTATTTTCTCCACTCTACTGGCACTTTTAGAAAAACAGTTAACATGGTCCAAAACACCGCATTTACTGTTTTGTGGTTCAGTGTTTTTCTTTGTTTGAACAATGGCTGCAATCATGTTTTCTCAGGTCTCTTAGAAGTTACGCTAAAAAGAAATAGCAGACAGTTCTGTCCCATGCATTCTAAAAGCAGATTTCTCATGTGGCAAGACAAGAAAGAAGGGGAAAAAAATCATTGAACATAAAATGAGGCCCTATATCTGAGACCCTGTGAGGTCATGTCTGTACCACAGATTGGAGTCCGGCTTACGTTTTCCTAATGGAGGCAGGAGTGACTTGGTGATGACATAAAGGGGCCCTGATAGGGAGCCGTCAACTTTTTCTTAGGTGACAAGACCAGTTCAGAAAAACAAAACAAAACAAAAAAATTATCAATCAGCTCTCTCCCACCCTGCTTGCTCAAGGCAGAAATAGAGTTGAGAATTGCCTAAATGACCTCCATAACTTGGCTCTGTCCCTTTTAAAACTAGGTGCTGATGTAAAAAGTAGTAGGACTCTGGCTCTTACCACCATAGCTGGACAAAGTACAAAGTTTTCTTAAAAGTTTATTTCCAAGCTAACCCCATGTGTGGTTGTGCTCACAGTATACCATCAGTTGGCTCATTGAATAGACATTAGAAAATAGACACCTGAATACATGTATTTGGAAAAAGGAAAGTTGATGTCAAAACTGATAGGAGAATTTATCAGGGGAAAACCTGCCTTTGTCTTGTGTAATACCTTAGCAGGACATCTTGGTAAAGAAAGACCCATAGCAGTGCACATCTATAATCCTAGTGTCTCAGGAGGCTGAGGTAGGAGGATCTGAGTTCAAAGTCAGCCTCAGCAACTAGTGAGGCCTGAAGCCACTCAGCAAGACCCTATCTCTAAAGATAAAAATATTTTTAAAAGGGGGGCTGGAGATGTGGCTCAGTGGTTAAGCATCCCAGGTTTAATACCTGATACACACACACACAAAAAAAAAAAAAAAAAAAAAAGAGGAAAAAAGAAAGACCCATTGCAATGGCCTGAGGGCTGAGTGAGGCAGAGAGGAAAAAACAAGTTCAGGGTTGGGTTTCCAGAGCAATCCTAGAAGAAGAATAGCAGGTCCCATAACTGGGAAAAGAGGGATGGAATGACAGAGAGGAGAGATATGGGCCAGGGAAATAGCTGGAGGTTGAAAGCTAAAGAGAAGACAGTCTCCCAGAAGTTCCCCATGGAAGCAGGATAATGACACCTTTGATAATTGAATTGTTCTGTGTCTAGTCTTCAGGTCTTTGTAGTGTTACTGGATGCATTCTCTTTATTTGTCATAATTATATTCTATAAAGTTGCCACAATACTGAATGGGTAAGTACTGAACCACTTCTCCTAGGGGATCAGGGTTGGGTTCCTGAAAGCCTCTGGTCACAACATTTTCATTAGTGGAACAATACAACCTTGTTTTACATATTTTGTTTAAAGACACTTTATTTGATATGCATGGTTGATAGGTCAACATTGAACACACAGCCAAACAACTTTATAATTATGTCTACACAAAGCTTATTTAATGCACATCATTTCTCTTTTGGGCACGTTGCAAGCTTCATGTGCTTAGGAACACTAAACAATACTTCAGCACTATGTTGGGGGGTGGGGTGGATTTTAAATGGCAAAACCACCAACTAAAAGCACAAAATGTAAAAACATATCTCTAAATAGACCTCAAAAAGGACACTTATTTATCTCAGCTGAGAACGTGTGCATCAGGTAACTTGAATATTTTGCCATTTTGTAAGGGTCCATGAATGACAACGAATAAATGTTTAGTGTAAGTATATCCCATTCAACATTTGGGACATACTTACATGAAAAATTTATTTGTTGTTTCTCCAAAGTTCAATTTAATTGGGTGTTCTGTAGCCTGTCTGGCAACCCTACTATAAAATCTCTCATAGATCTAAATTCCAAGATTATTTTTGTGGTGTCTCAATCAGGATTCAATCAGATGAACAGAATTGCTGAGTTTTAGGATAATAGATTTAGTACAATCGTTAGACCTTACACAACTGTGGAAAGAACTGAGAAAGTGAAAGTTCAAGAAAGAGGTTGGAGGATTAAAGAGTCACCAACCCGACAATCTGAGAGACTGGGCACTTCCAGCCATCAAGTGAAGCAAAGGCTCCTAGGGAGATTATGGGCAGGTGAGTTTCTGCCCAGCTACCATCTCCCAGCATCTACCACTAAGCACCTGTGGGTGCTGGTGGTAACCCTGCATCTGCCTCACTTACACTGCACCTCATGATGATGACCTTCAGAGAATAAGGGCTGCTGCTCCACTTCCAAATATTGTCCATATTCCTCTTTTGGCTAATTCTAACCCGAAGAACACAGAGGATTCTGGAGAACTCCAATGTAACTAACTGGATATCATATAAACCATTGTACTCTGGAAATCCAAAGGAATCTACAGAAAACTATTAGGATTAATAACAGAACTAGCGGGTAACAGGGAAACAAGTCAGTAGTTTTTCCATAAACGAGCAATAATGAATTAGAAAATATATTGGGGAAAATGTCATTTGGCCAAAGTATAAGACACTTAGGAAAAATACTAATAAGAATTAGGTGATGCCTCCATGTAGTAAACTTCAAAACTGTGCTAAGGAACATAAAAGCAAATTTGCATGAACTTTGATCAATAGAAATATAATCCATATTCTTGACGTGCAAACCCAGTATTGTAGAGATGTCAGTTCTTTAATTTGTAAATGTGATACAATTTCAACAAATTTCAATGGTTTGATGTTTTGAAATCCCATCAAAACTATTTTAAAGCTCATTGGGAGGAATAAGACAATAACTAAGAACACCCAGGAAGAATGACAAGGGAGGGCTTGCCTTACCTGATTTTAAGACATACTGTAGAGGTACAGAAGGTAAACCAACACAGACAAGCCTGTCACTGCAATGAAATATCAAGATAAAAAGCAAAAATATAAAAATTATTTGATAAAAGTGGCATTTCAAAGAAGTAGGTGCCACTACAATAGTAAGTGTGTCTGGACAACTACGATCTCTGGACATGTGATTTGATTTTAATCTCTTCTACTTAATTCTGACTTCTATTCTGTGAGGTGAACTCATTTACTTTCGTAATAATAAAAGTCATGAAAAGTTGGTTATCGTTCCGTTTGATTTTTTTCTTTCTTTTACATGTTCCACCTTTTGCATTCTTTCATTTTCCCCTTCACTTCCGATGTGATATTTGGATTTAGAATCACTAGAGGAAATCAAATCAGTTGGAAAAGAGCCCCAAGAGAGAAGCTGAGGTTGAGGAACTTCACAGGCCAAGAGTGCACACCCAGTACAGTACACTCCCGTCTGTCCAGTAAGAAAGGACAGCGGGGCTCACTTGGGTTAGAGATCCAACATGCTGCCGAAAGCTCTTTTGAGCACCCCCTTCTGTCCACTCTCACTGCCACTTTCCATCCAGCTCCCTGTGGCTGTTCTTCCCACCTCCAAACCTTCCTAGGTCCCATTCTCTCCACTGCCACAGGATAAAACCCCTGCTCCTCAGCCCAGCTCTCCAGGCCCCTCCATCTGGCCTCTGCCTGCCCACTCCTGTTAGCTTCATCATGCCTTTCAATGCAACTCCACAGGTGAGTTCCTGTTCCCTCAACCTGCCCTGCCTGACCTCCTGTGTTTCTGCCCATCATTCAGACCTGCTTAGGTCATACTTCCTCCACAAAGCTTTTTCCTTCATTTTCCTGCCAAGGTTTCTCCAGGGCCAGACGTTTGTACCTTGCTCATGTCCGCCTCACCTTACAGTCCTGTGTGTGTAGGCCATATATATATATTTTGTGACTCCTGGTACACAGGGGCTCAGTACCCACTTACCCAACCAAATTCACCATGCTAAATAGGAATTAGTGGTTTTCAAAGCATTAGAGGGCATAAGTGCACATGCCACTGGATAGTCTAAATATTATATATTTAACAGAATAATGCTATATTTATACAGTGTTCTACCATTTATTTACAAAAGCTCCTTTACATAATGAGAGGCGGTCTGGGCAAATATTTTTATTTTCCTTTTCCTGAGAAGCTGACTTATCTAGTGTTACAAGTAGTTAGAAGGCAGAGTGGAGATGGGAAATCTGGCTTCTTTCTTCTCTGTGCTGTGCCTTTTGTTTAACTCAGGGGTCAACTCAGAAGGGACCTCCAGATCTTGAGATATGAGAGGGCATCATTTTAATATCCATTGTCATTGCAGAAATTTTGATGACAGGAGCTTTTTGGTTATTTTTAAGTGTGAGTAGTTTGAGGCTTATTTTGTGATTCATTTGTTAGACAAACCAGTATTGTCAGTAAGTGAGGGGACCCAGCTGATCCTGATCTGAGGAGCAACCTCCAAGTACTTCTCCCTTCCCAGGTGGGTCAGGGCTGCCCTGCGTCCTGGCTAACACTGGGCTTGCCCGGCCTCCTTCACGGAGGTCATTGGGCCCGGTATGTTTTCCTACAAATGTCTCTGGCATTTGGGAGGCGAGTGAGCCCCACAGAGCCTGCTAGTTCACAGAGGGCCTTATCAGTTGTTGATGAGACCCTGTCTAGGCTCACAGACAGGCAGTTTCCTCCAGCCCCAGAGCCCGAGCCCACTGTGGAGCCAGAAGAAGGTGATAAGCCCCCGAGAAGATTTTTTAGGAGCCTTGCCTATCTTTCACACCAAGTCGCCAGGGTACATTTTCCATGGTCGCCATTTACAGATAGGGTAGCTGCTCTGGGATAAGGCTGGGGGCGGAGGTGGGGAGGGTGAGCGTTCTTTAAAGAGGGCAAATGGTTTTCCAATTAGCTCCCCTTAGGAATCCCTCAGGATCCTACAGCTTTTGTCCTTGACAACCTTTTTTTTTTTTTTTAATTGTAAAAATCCCTCTCCAGTTAGCCAAGCAAAACCTTGGTGACTGGTTCCATAGCAATCAGACAGAGTAGGCCTCATGGTCAAAGAGTGGAGTCTTATTGAAACTTAACCATTGGGAATAGATTTTCCTGCAGCTGCCGGGCAGGAACGCTGTGGTAATAGGGTTGGCGGGACTACCACAGAAAAGTCCACCGTAAAGCGGGGCATCCAAGACCAGTCAGATTCAGGAAACAGGTTTATAGAATCTACCATGAACTGAACCCTTCATGAAGACTCCCTGTCAAGTGTTCAGGCAAGACCAGAGAAGGACACAAAGAGATGGACCAGGGGCTTGGCTGGGAAGCAGAAGACAAGCTCCCATTTCTAGGACCCAGAATACCTATCTCCTTTTTGAACACTCTTTTTATAAGTGGGAAATAAACAACAGAGAGGGTAAACTGCTGATTTGCAGCATTTATAATAAGTTAAGTGAGGGCTTCAAATCATGTTTAGGAAATGCATTATTTTGGATTTGTGTTTGGACAAGGGAAGAAGTGTTCAAGCTTTACAAAGACAGCTGAAGTACGATGCATTGTAAGAATGCAGTATTTGGAATTTATCTATTAAGTGCCTATCTGTTACCAGGGAGATTGTACCCATCATCTCATTGGATGGATCTTAGTACTATTTTCCCATGGAGAATCAGAGGTGCAGGAGGTACGCTGCCCAGTGTCACGCAACTAGTAGGGAGTAGAGTTTGGGATTTTAGCTGGTCATCTCTTTCATTCATGGTGCTTTCAGTTTTTTAGCTCTTAGTTTTATTTTGGTTCATTTCCCCAAATGAGCAAAGAGAGAATGTAGCCTTCAAGGGTCAATGTGAGAATAAAGAAAGAGGTTTGGTTAATAATTGGTGTTGGTGAGTGGGTGGGGGTCGGCGGGTGGTTTAGGGTTGGCTACTCTGGGAAATAGGCAAAGATATTTTACAGTATGCCACCCCCAAAGACTGCTTTTATTCTTGAGTCGAGTTTTCCAGGGGATAACACTCTGGCCATTATCAATGCTCTGAAACACACTGGCATGTTTTCCCTAATGTTGGCTCACATCAGGCTGTCGCTAATGTGTCTGTCCCAGATACCATGGCATGGAGCAGGCCGTTTGGGTCTAGCTCACATACTTTGGCAAGATGATGCTTGTACTACCCTCAGACACATAGAAAATGGGTTGTAAGTGGCAGCTATAGTTGTCATTGTCATTTCCAGGAAACAGCAATGAACAGGATCCTTTACCACAAAGAAAAAAGTATATAAGCAGAATAAAAATGGAAAATACAAAGGGTACAGTTTCATTTAAACCTCTCTCTGAGTCATGGAGGAAAAGTGCTGGTACCTGTGGAACCACTTTGTAAATAAAATTGCTGGGAAGCAGTCCCTCTCCTCCGTGGCTAAAACTCGAACACTCTTCTTTCTGGCTTTTATTTCTCTTAAGAAACCCGAACCTTGGGGGGAGGCACCCATAGGTGGAAATGCCTTTATGTTTCTTCTGGAAGAAAGAAAGTATCAGTGGTCTGCAGAGAAGGCTCCTGAGACTAATATTTACCTTCGTGCCCAGCTTCTTTATTTTGGAACTTGATAACTCAAGGCAACCACTGGCAAGACCACCAGCTACTTGCTCTCTGTGTGACATTCCACACTGGATCGTGGGGCTCTTGGTTCACTATGAAGGTGAAAAGTTGGTGTTGAAGATTCACAGCTTACCATGTCACTGGATGCGCTAGATCCCAGGCAGCTGTCTTCTCCATCTTCTTAGATTTGTAATTGATGTGTAATCATTATACAGAATAGTGGGACTCATTGTGTCATATTAGTATATGTATATAATATAATTTGATTAATTTCATTCCCCCAGTGCTTCCCTTTGTCCTCCTCTTTTCCCTCCCCCAACCCATCCCTTTCTACTACTAATTTCATGATATCCCTTCTATTTTCAGAAGAACCTTTCTCCTCCCCTTTTTTCTCTCTAGTTTCCACATTTAAGAGAAAACATGACCCTTGACCTTCTGAGTCTAGTTTATTTTGCTTAACATGATGCTTTTCAGTTCTATCCATTTTTTCTGCAAACTTCAGTTTTTGTTTTTTTTTCTTTATGGATGACTAAGGCGCCTTTATGGATATATGCACCACATTTCCTTCATCCATTCATCTGTTGATGGACACACAGACTGGTTTCATAACTTCATTATTGTGAATTATACCAGGCATCTCTCTTCTAAAGAAGGAATTTGGGTTGTGTATGGTGGAACACCCTTGTGATCCCAGCTACTCCAGAGGTTGAGGTAGGAGAATTACAAGTTGAAGGATAGCCTAAACAACTTAGAGAGACCCTATCTCAAAAAGGATTGGGGATGTGGTTCAGTGGTAAAGCATCCCTAGGTACAGTCCCCAGTACTAAAAAGTAATATAATAAAAGAAAGATGCAATTTGGACATAACTGAAGTGATCATAATATTTCTGAGATTCCCATGTGCCCTTTGAACTTTGAGGTTAGACTCTGCAATAAAGGTGCATCAAGAATGGTTTATATCATCAAAGCTTTTTTCTTTCCAGTACCGTGTTGTCAGACTTTTTAGAAATTTTGGTTCATTGAAGATGCTGAGATCTGAGCAAGTCTCTGGATTTGTTAAGAATAATAACAAGGTCAGGACAGGGTAGGTGGTAAGCCTGCTTATGTTTATTTTAGAGGTGAGGAAATAGAAGAGAGAAGTTTACACAGAGCTCTGGGAATTTAAACCCAAGAAGATTCTGGATCCCTAAGGCTACCCTGGCTGGGTTGTCTGGTTGTGCATTTAACACAGCATGAGAGATGGGTGGGGGGCTGAGGGGACCTGAATTTCACAGCTTTGTGCTCTACTCTGGGTAGTTTGCCTCATGGGGACACTAAGGCCTGTTTAAGTCTTCCCAGGACCCATGAGTCTGTGACTCAATACCCTCTCTTGAGCACTGACACGGGCCATGCAGATGTCACACCGCTCTTCATTGTGGTCCATCTTTACCCTAGAGGTCTCTCTCTCACCAAGATGGAATGCAGCCCGTGGCCCCTGGGGAATCCCTGTCATTTGAGTTACTACCATCCTAGCATTTATGAGTTTTCCTTTTCACATATTTTTTCCTGTTAAAACAGAGAAATAGAAATTATCCCTTGGGAAAATAAATACAATATGTAGTTTCCTTTTTCTTTAATGAAAGCTGTCTTTTGTTCTCTTTCCATACAAAGTCCCTTTTAGCCACCATCTAATCAACCAGAAATTCAGCAACCCAAGATTTTTCAAAACATATTGATTGTTTTAATGAAAGTAAGATAAATAATAATGTGAACAATCATTCATGGGGAAAAACTTTTTAAAAGCAACTTCCTGTGTATACAATGGTAGGACCAGTGTACTTTCACTCAGTACTCATTTCCTAAATCATGTTCCCTAGGACAATCAGGCCTCTGAAGTGCTTCCTGGAGGGCCAAGCTTCCCTGAGCCAGAAATTCTAGAAAACTCCTGCCCTGTCTCTTCCACATCTGCAGAATTGTAACAAGGCCTTAAGGCATAGCTTTTAATTCTCAAAACTACTTCTATATCATTCAGGCTCATTTTAATGGCAAACATAGTTATTGCTCTTTGACTCTGGGAATTAATTGGCTCTTTGGTGTAAATAATGTGACTCTGGGATTCTCAGAGCTCTCAGATTTTTCTATCATTCTAGAAAAGCTGGGGGATTCCTGCAAGTGTGAAAAATCAAGGCAATTTATTTTTTTTCCTTTCCCACATTTGCCAAGTTGCTTTCTATGGATGTCAAAGACGGCCTCATTTTTGTTCACTACTCAGATACAAGCCACAATTTTTCCTTCTTCTTTCTGGAGGGACTTCAGAAATTGAGGTACATATTTATCTTTAAAAATCCACATGTTGAGCAACCCAAGTGTTCATCAATGGATGAATGGATTAAAAATATGGCATATGCATACAGTAGAATATTATTCAGCTATAAAGAAGGTGGAAATACCAACACATGCCACACATCCATGAAACTTGAGGAAATTATAATAAGTGAAATAAACCAGTCACAAAATGACAAATGTGGTATGATTCCACTTATAAGAGGTACTTAGAGTAGGCAAACACAGAGACAGAAAGTTGAATGATGGTTGCCAGGGGCTATGGGAGGAGGGAATGAGAAGTTAGTGTTTGACAGGTATGGACTACGGAGCATTTGTTAAGAACATAAAAAAGCTCTGGAGATGGATGGTGGTGATGGTTTCACAACCATGCGAATGCACTTGACACCACTGAACTGACACTTAAAAATGGTTAATGTGATGCATTTTATGTTATATGTATCACTTAAAAAAAACCCAACTATGTCATGTATATGGGTGTCATCCTTTCACTATGGTTTGTCTCATTCTGAGTGGAGATGCAGTTTTCTCCCCAGCACGCGGGCAGCTCTGCAGCTTCAGGTCCTGTTAGCACTGAGGGGACGTGCTGTCAAGCAGAAGCCAGAGTTCAGTCGCCTGCAGTCAAGATCCCTGATGTCCAGGACACTTACCAGAGGCTTTTTCCTGGGTTTGTGTTCTTAGCAAAGTGATAATGCTCCTAATTAGCACAGAGACCTACATCCAGACAGCCTGATAGGCCAGGCCCTTGAGTGCAGGGATGGGGAGCGAGGCCAGAGAAGGGCTTCCCAGCAGGACCTGCTCCAGAGCAGAACCAACCCCAGTCCTCAGCAGGAGTGGCCCAGCATATCAAGGCGACCTCTGGGAGGGAGGGCTGGAAGGAACAGGGGGCCCGGGACACAGAGGGCAAGCGGAGAATGTTTTGCTGACAGAAAGGAGATATATTTTAGACCAACTTCTAATGCTAGTGAGGTTTTAATCTCATTGCCAAAGAACAGTGTTTTTTCAGGATAAGCTGAATTAATTTAGTGTCCTCTGTGCTCTTCCTCCAATGAGGACCCAGGAAAGCTTCAACACTCATATTCATATTCTCTCTCTCTCTCTCTCTCTCTCTCTCTCTCTCTCTCTCATAATTAAAGCTCATGAAGATCTTACTGAATTATTTAAAAGAAATAGTAAGACCCAAAGAATGGAAGCTCATCTATATCAATGTGATCAATGTGGCATCCAGGACTTTGTTTTCCCCTGTGACTGGCCCTCAAATGGTGAAGCCTGTCTCTCTGACCCCTTTCATGCTGTAGTTGATTCACTGATGGCCTCCCCTAAACATACATCCACCCAGAACCTGTGAGTGTCACCTTGTTTGGAAAACAAATCTTTGCAGACATAATTAAATATTTCAGGACCTGCTCACCTGGAATGTCCAGGTGGGTTCTAGATCCAATGCAAGTATCTGTAGAAGAGAAAGACAGAAGAAGAATTGAGACATGGAGAAGGCCAGAAGAAGATAGAAGCAGAGATTGACAGCATGTAGCCACAATCTCCTGTCTGCTCCAGCCACCAGATTCAACGAAGTATTCTCCCCTGGAGTCTTCAGAGGGAGCATCACCATGTTAACACCTTGGTTTTGAATTTCCAGACCTCAGAACTGGGAGAAAGTAAATTTTTATTATCAGAAGTCACTGAAATTTATAATTTGTTACTGTGGCTCTAGGAAATTAATAGAAATGCTAACACTTCAAACCAGCATGGCAGTCTCCACTGTTGAATCATGGCTGGTGGGACTCCTGCTTTCTATGCCTGAGAAAGATATACACCTATGCTATGTTAAAACAGGACTTCCTGAACTCTTCCATGAACCACCTGGATCCCTTGTTGCAGGTAGGATGTGAGACAGCAGGTTGGGGCTGGGTCCAAATTCTCACACCACACTTTGAACCCACAAAAACTGGTTTGAGATACACACTTTCAAACAGTAGAACAATAAATAAATTGCATCAATTATGTTGTGCCAGCAGCCCCTGGCTAGGATTTGATCTTCACCTGGACCTCCTTGTGCTCTTTACCTGCATTTTGTGTTTTTATCATAGTAGTTGTCTTAATGTTTTCAGTGCTGTACAGAATATTAAACGTGGGACTTACATCAGGGTTGCTCAAGTTACTCCAGCTTAAACTGAGTATGAGGCTGATTTTCACATATAGACAGAAGATGCTGTGGGTCCCAGTCATCTGCCTGTGTCTTTGAACACAATCCTTCACCTTGGGCTTAACACTTTTCTTTGGACATAAAATATCTCACAAGTGGTGGAAGATCCCTCTGCTCATTGCTGCTGTGGTTTTTCTCACTGATCAGCTGAGGGGGCCTGAGTGAGGGTTGAATTTTTTTCAAAATAGCTAATTCTCACAAACTAGTTGTTGCTGAGACTGTGTAATCTGTCCTCCATTTTCAAGGGGAGGTGTGTGTGTGTGTGTGTGTGTGTGTGTGTATGTGTGTGAGATAAATTTCACTGACCTCACATCTGTGGTTGCTCATGCACATCACTAAGTGTGAATGCTGACTCTACCCAGTGCAAGTCACTGTCTTCTGTTGGTATTACTCTGTGGGCATAAAATAACCACTGCCTTTGTCAGAATGTCACTCCTTTAATAAGTGGTTTTTGCAAAAAGCACTTTACTCCCAGGACAGACACTAGAATTTTGCAGAGACGCTTTACTGGTGTCCTATAATTCCAGCAGGACAGCCATTTTGGGGAGTCATATTTCAGTTCCTCTGAATTCTCATTGCCGAATCACACTTACAAAAGCAAGCCCTTAAAAGATTTGACTTTTAAAACCCCACCCCCCAAAAAAATATTGGTAAGGCAGGAGCCATGGTTCAATGATGGATTCTCTTGCTCATAGAAAATGCACCTGTCTTCCTCAAGGTCTAGTGGGTGTGTCCTCACTGACCTTCGTGGGGGAGCTGGACTGGGAGATGGCTGCTGGAAATGCAGTGAGAGGACAGATAATATGTCCCCAAATGTTTACACTGGACAGTGAGCAGCAGCCACCTCCTTTACTTCGATTCATTGTGCTTTTCCTCTCTTCCCCTCACTATTTTGGTGAAACTTGTTTGGTGATGAAAACAGGATTTCTCTTACTGTGGAAGTTGGTAGTAGAAATGTATCAGGGCAGGATTGATCTGTGTGATCTGAGGACAGGGGTACCTACAGGACCGGTGTTCTCTCTGCTACCTCTGTTTCCATCTGCATGACTTCTCCAGCCTCCATTCTTTACCAAGCAGTTTCCTGTCTACTTAGGGTTTCTGCTTTTCTGTCATTGAGGCTTATATGTAGCTCTTTTCAGCCATATGAACTTGACTTACTGTCGGGCTTCACCTCTGACTGCATATTGGTGAAATTCTCTGCACGTATTTTAGTTCAAATTATAAAGAGAATTCAAATTCATGGGGACACTGGGAGATTTTTGGCCAGCCTTGGGTGCTTCCAGATCATATGACCTGGGGTCACATGACTTTCACGTACCAATTAGCTGTGGTGTGGGTGTCTCAGACTATAAACCACAGCTCTAGGCAGCAAAGGGCTGGGGCCTGGTTGCATTTCCTGTGAAGGGGGATTGGACAGGGCTGGCAATGACCCAATTTCCGGGGCACACAGTTCTGTTTCCTTACTCTGAAAGGCTTTGGCATATGAAAGCTAAGTGGGGAGGTTCAGGGGACTGGTGGGTAATAGAACACACAGCTATTCACAAAGTACCAGCTCTCTTCCTGTTTTCCGTCTTTAAAGGTGAGACGGGGTGAGGCCAGAGTCAGAGAGAACTGAAGCTGACCTCCTTGAAAACAAGACCCAGTAAGTGTTCAGGAGCCCAAAGTGAGCTGGTGCCCTTGCAGAGACTCAACCCAACATATCAAAACACTGTCGTCGGGCAGCACAGGCTGAACACTTGCTGGGAAGTGGCGGGTGTGAAAGGGCAGGCGGGGCAGCCTCTCAGCTGTGAATGTGTGCACTTGGAAGGGAATCAGGCCGCAGCCTGCCATGCTGCACATCAAGGGTCATGGCACTGTGTGAATTCCATTTGCAGGTCCCCTTTTTAAAAGTCAAAGCTGGGCTTCCTGACTCTAATGGAGAAAAATAACTTCAATATTACAGCCAAAGAGGAAGAGATTTTCCCAGCATTAGGGAGATACTGATGGTCTGAACTGAACATCCACCTTGTTCTGCTGTCCTAAGCTCCCTGTTCATTGCCACCTCCTTCCTGTCTTCAGTTCTCTACTTCCTATTCACTTTTACTAAAGATTTCTCATGTCTGAAGAGCTGTATGTGGCATTAAAACTGACTTGTCTTGGCCAGGCATGGTGGTGCATGCCTGGAATCCCAGAGACTGGGGAGGCTGAGGAAGAAGGATCATGAGTTCAAGGCCAGCCTCAGCAATTTAAGGAGAGCCTAAGCAACTCAGTGAGACTCTGTATCTAAATAAAATATTTTTTAAAAAGGACTGGGGAGGGGAAGTCCTTTTTAAAAAGGACTGGGGAGGGGAAGTCCTTTTTAAAAAGGACTGAGGCATGGGAGTAGGAAAGACAATGGAATGAGATGGACATCGTTAACCCTAAGTACATGTATGAAAACATGAATGGTGTGACTCTACTTTGTGTACGACCAGGGGCATGAAATATTGTACTCTATTTGTGTAAAATGAATTGAATTGCATTCTACTGTTATATATAACAAATTAGAATAAATTAAAAAATATATTAGCAAGTATTAGCAATGCAATAAAGATGCTGTGGAACTAAACTGAGATTTTATTTTTGACTGACCAAAAGAAATAAGACAATTAAAAAGAAGAGAACTTATACTCAAGTGATTCAATGTTATTTAATACACTACTTGAAATTCTCTAAAAAAAGGACTGGGGATGTGGCTTCACGGAGTGAGCATTAAATGCCCCTGAGTTCAATCTCTGAAGCCAAAATAAAAAGAGTGACTTCTCTTCACAACTTGGAGACAGGCAAAGATCTTTTAGACAAGACGCCAAGAGCACTAACCATAAAAAAAAAAGGTTGGATTTAACCAAAATTAAAATCTTTACTTATCAAAAGGCACCAGTGAGAAAGTAAAAATAATGCCAAAGACTGAGAGGCTTAATAAAAGACTTGCATCCAAATATATAAAGAATACCTACAAATCAATAATAAAAAGGTAAACAATCAAGTAAAAAAACTCAAGACTTGAGCAGACACTTTCCAAATGCAAAGTGCTCATTCCTCATCAGGAAAATTCAAATTAGAAACCACAAAGTGACATTATTTCTCAGCTACTAGGATGGCTATAATTACAAAGACTGGCAATACCAAAAGTACATTAACTGACTGTGGAAGAAGAGGACTCCCATCTATTTCTGTTAGGAGGGCAAAATGTTAGGTCCATTTAGGACAATATTTAGAAGCTCTTTAACCCCATGAACCACCAATTCCACTTCTAAATATGTATTTAAAATAAATAAAAATATGTGTGACTATACAAAGACTCTTTCAAGGGCATTCACAACAGTTTTATTCTTAATATAAATGAAAAAACAACTGATATGTCCATCAACAGGCAAATGAATAAAAAAATTTGTGATACATTCATATAGTAGAATATTACCAACATTTAAAAAATTCTGATACACAAAATTATGGTTAAATCTAAGAACTCATATACCAGACACAAAGGATTAATTTTGGGGGGATTCCATGTATATAAAGTTGTAGAACTTGCAAGAATATTTTATGGCAATAGAATTAAACCTGGTTTTCTTTTGGTAGTAGGGAGGGTAAACAGGGAACAGAAGATGATGGCAAAGGGTGTGAGGAGCTTTCTGGGGTGATAAAAATTTTTTGTTTTTGTTTGTTTTGAGTGGGGTATTGGTCACATGATATACTGGATACCACAGTTCTCTGTTCAGATGCCCTCTTCAGGGCTAACACACCATCTGCTGGGGGCCAGCATAACCCACACTGGCATTCCTTGTTGGGCATTTGGCTACAGGGAAATATCTTGCCCAGTCACCTTCCCTGTAACAACAGATCACAATGAATGGTCATCCAGAGCAGAGATTCCAAGGCCTATCCCCTGCCCCACTTTGAAAATTTCTGAAGGAGTATTCCTGCCCCAAAGCTCCCCTTAGAATTAGCCAAGTCTTGGTTGTAGCAACATCGTGGGTCAGATATTCTCTCTTCTCAATGCTGCCTTCTTCATTTCTTTGCATGAGTATCATCAAGAACACACATTAATGGACTTTCTGCATATAATTCTGCAGAAAATGGAATTAAAGTTGTCCTTGGACTTCAAAATGGGATTTGGAGCCAACTGGATGACTATTACAACCTCTCTCTGGTGATCGAGAGAGTACAAACAGTCCCTAACAAACTGTATGGTATGATTGCTACCATTTGTACTGGTGGCAGATGTGTTTGGGACATCAATGGAAGGAGATGCATTAAATGGTGCACTTGAGTAGTACGGGGGAAGTAGTAGCCACAAGGACTGTGGCATGGAGTGGCCATTTCTGCATGAGTGGATTCATTAAAGAGACATAGTGACTAGCTCAGGATGTTTACCACCAATTCAAAACAAAATATGAAGGCAGTGTTGAAGAAGAAAACTCTGCACTTCTAAACTGCACTGTCCAGGAGCTCCCAAAACAACCATGGTTATCTCTTAGAGCTGGTGTATATGGGGACCAGATAATAATTGGATTTCTGAACCTAGAACTACCTATGGAACTGCCCAGTATTATTTTCCCAGTCTCTGAATGTGTAACTGGAACTGTCACACTTGATAGTTGGTATAACCTTTGCTCCTGGATGTTGTACCCCAAACTTCACTTCCAAGCTTGGAACATTGTTGCTCCATGAACAACTTGGCTCTAAACTAGTTGGCTCTTCCCGGTCTTGTCTGTTTGAATAACTGCTGAACCCATATAGCTATAGTCCTGAGATCCCAACTCTCACCCTGGCCAACACAAGTAGACTCACCTGCTCCCAATGGAGGTTGCACCCAGTGCTCCTATTCAAAGACAATCAAGACCTGGTTTGAACATCTTCCATTTAAAAAAATAATAATATTTATTTTTTAGTTGTAGTTGGACACAATACCTTTACTTTATTTATTTATTTTTATGTAGTGCTGAGGATCGAACCCAGAGCCTCACACATGCTAGGCGAGCCATCTGCCGCTGAGCCACAACCTCAGCCTCTATACATCTTCCATTTATGTTAGAGGTATTGAATGTGAGAAATTATGTTGAAATTATGCTGAATACATAGAGGAAATAGATCTTGGGTGCCACCAATGCAAGTAAAACAATCAAATAAACAGATTTTACATCATATACCAATGAAACACAGGAGTATATAATTATTTGGAGACACAATGGATAGCATATTTGCTCATTATTACTAATAACAATGATAATATTAATGACAACTTGTTGAGTAACTGCTATAGACTAAAACGTTCACCTCTGCTTTCTCATTTAATATTAACGACAACTCTATGAGGGGAATGGCATGCCCTCTTTATAAAGAAGAAAACGGAGGCTGAGAGAGCAGAGGGAAAAGAATCAAAGTCATAAAGCTTGTGAGGGGCAGAGTTAGAATTCCAGTCTGGTCTGTTGATTGGGGCCAGTGCCGTTTCTGCACACCACACGGCATCCTGGTTGTGATCTGTAGACTAGGGACCTCAGAGAATCGTTTGACTTCCAGCAACGAGGCTTAAGAAAATATGCTTTTTCTTTCATGTTTTTGAAGACAGAATCCGTCATAAAGGGCATTCCTTTAAGACCTTCTGCTTTGAAGTGATAAAAGCTAGATTGAGGGAAGGCTCCCAGGCCCCTGATCGGGGCTCACCCCTGCCCTTGCAGCCAGGAAATGTGATTTCTTCTGCCATCCCTTTCACTTACAGCACTTGCTTGCTCTGTGTCTTGGGTCTCCGATGATTTTTTTTTTTTTTTCCTTAAGAAAAGAAGATAGCCTGGGTTAATTTCCAGTTCTCCACAATTTATCTGTACTGAGCTGGAAGAGTGTTGAGTGGGAAAGGGTTTCATTGTCCACGAGGGCCTCACGGCTCTTCAACACCCACCACTTCTGCCTCATGTCAAAGGAAAGCAAATAGGTTTATTAAATAGCTGTCAAACCGAATGAGCGAGCGCCGAGAACACACAGAGGGGAGATTGGATTAGAGGTAGAGGACATGCCACACTAAACAAGGGCACGGATTTATGGCCTTGGCCATGCTATCTTCGAAATGATGCCCAAGGTAGATATGAGTGGGGGGAGGCTAGGCCAAGGAAGTGAATGGCGATGTTCAGAGAGGACAGAGGCCGAAGGAGCTTCCAGAGAGGTCAGGCTTCTCCATTGGTGCACTTTGAGCATGCGCAATAGCCTAAGCAGTGGTGTGCACTTGTTTGATCCCGTGATTCTCATCCCTGCCACTGTGTCAGCTTGACCCAGTAGAGGCTAGTTGAGCTCATTTGTTGTTTCCTAGTAGGGGACACAGGCCTGGCACCATGAGCCTGAGATGTGCCTGAAACATTACCTTAGCTCCACTGAACTCAGCAACTCTGGAGCTGTCCTCAGTGTTTAGGTATTAAAGATGCTTTACTCTCCATATTTCCCAAGCTTGGAAAATAACTCATTTCAGAGTCAGCCTGGGCTGACCCGGTAATATCCATTTGTCTTAGCAATTGGTACAGTTATGGTTATGGGATCCAGTGTGGACCCCCAGGAAGGGAGGAGGTATTTGCTGAGGGTTTCTTTGCTTTTCTGCAAGAGGATCCAGGACCTTCACTCTTTTCCTCTACCTTTCTAACTCAGCTCCCATTCAGTCTCTGGTGATTGGAGAGAACTAATTATACCAGCAGTAGTTCTTACAAAGTGCCATAGAGTAGCTGGAGGAATCCCTAACTGCCATGTATGCACCAAAAATAGGTAAAGGAAATGCACCGAAGACTGCTCCTGGGGCCAATTATTTATCATTACCTTAAGGTCATAGATGGCACTGTCATTTTAAGGGCACCAATATTATAAAAATGAAAAATATTAAAGTAAGGGGAAAGCATTAAAGTAAGAAAGGGAAGACAAAAGCAATCTGTGAGGGGGAAAAAGTGGCAATGTGGTGTAGGCAGCTGTGTTTGGCCAAGAGGAGAATGGATGAAAAAGCATAGAAATGTTTCATCAGCTATTTCAATTTTCTGTCTTCAGCCACTCCCACCTGGAGGTGATACAGGGAAAACAGATGAACACAAAGCAAAATATTCTGTGCTGACTCTTTTACATTCGCTGGCTCACTTTACCTCTACAACAGCTCTGTGAGGTAGACATTATCTCCCCATTGTACAGATGAAGTAACTGAGGCTCAGGATTTGATCATTTGCCAACAGTCACACAGCTAACAAGCTAACAAACACCACATTTGTTGACTCAAGAGTCCTGCTCATTAACCATTACATGGTTTTTCCCAGAAAACACAGTGGGAAGCTTGGGTCCCTGAAAGACTGTGGGATCTTAGCTAGAGTCCCGAGGAAGCCAGGAGCCATGGAGTGCTGCTACAGTTGGTCAGTCGCCTCTGACTGCCATGCTCCTGGCAACAGCTTTGGTGTCTATCTCTACTCTTTCATGGGGCCTGGGACATCACACGTCTGATCCAGCAATTAGCCTGCTGTACTTCATCCCTCCCGCCCCCCCATCACAGGCCCTCTGGCCTCTCTAGATTAACAGAGAGGAGCTGCTGCAGCCAGGCAGTCAGCCACTCCCACCTGGAGGTGACCAGGGAAAACAGACCCATGAATAAAGAAATGAATAGAGAAAACAGGGCCTGGGGCGAGGCATCAGGAAAGTTGCCTGTTTTTAAACATTCACTGGTCTTGGGGTGACTCATTGCAAAGGAGGCAGACCTAGTGTGACCTGGTTGGTGGATCACTAACTTAATTACCTAATTTTCAGGGAACACATTTGCCTTCAATGTGTAAAAACAGAAAAAACCACAAATCTTAAGTGCTTCTTTCAGGAGCCAAGACCCAATCTGCAAAAGGGAGACATCAGTGGAGAGACCTGGACTCAGGGTGAATGCTGACCCCATCAAGAGTGATAAAGGAACAGTTCATGTTAAGTCACTGGTGCTGTTTGAAGATATGTGCATGTTCTTACCTATCTAGTCTTCACAAAAACCCTCTGAGGTAATTAGCCCATTTTACAGATGATTAAACCAAGGCCCAGAAACTTCATGTGGTTTATGCTTAAGGTTACACAGCTGGTGGTGTTGGGTAAGCATGTAGAAGACAATCTCTGGTTGCAGACTGCCTGAGTCCAAGTCCTGCCCCATTGTGATTTTTCTCAAGAAGAAAATGAGGTGTTATTGGAACATTTTCTTCCAAACAAGACCTCAGTTATTTTATTATCATTTCTTCAGTTTGGGGATAATTCTCATACAACTATTACTTTCTTAGAACATTTTGTGAACTAACTTTAAAATTTTTTTTGAAAGTTTAAAAAAGTGTATTTAACGCTGGGTGCAGTGGTGCACACCTATAATCCCAATGGCTTGGGAGGCTGAGGCAGGAAGATTGTGAGTTCAAAGCCAGCCTCAGCAAAAGCAAGATGCTAGGCAACTCAGTGAGACCCTGTCTCTAAATAAAATACAAAATAGGGATGGGGATGTGGCTCAGTGGTAAAGTGCCCCTGAGTTCAATCCCTGGTACATACCCAACCCCTCAAAAAAAAGAAGTGTATTTAAGAAGAAACATAAAAAATAGATTGAAAGCCAACCTCTCTTAGTCATCATAAAGACAAATGTCATGAGAAAAAATACTACTGCCTGAGTCTAAGGCATAGATTTGTTTTCTCCTTGTTACAAAGAGAGGTTAACAAGTGTTGGAGAGATGTGAGGGACCTATTAGACTCGGGCTATAATTTTCCTTCTGGATATAATCAGAAATATTGAAAGAGAACAGAACAGGAAATGCCTTGCTTGAGATTGCACTTGAGGAAAGGTTGTGTTGCTTGTTTCTTGGGTCTTTCTCTTACACCACAAGACTACAATGGCATGGCAGAGGCCAGGCCTTAGAAACTTAAGGAGCCCCATGTAGGCAAAAATGCTTTTGTGGCTGCCACATCCAGGCGATCTATGTGCTGAGTTTGCAAAGGAAGAAGGCAAGTGAACCATCGTCATTCCATAGACAAGTAATTTCATAATCTTACAAAAATTGGACAAAAAATGCCAAGAAATAATTATAGGAAAATATTCACTTATGAATATATAAGTAGAAAATTCTGAATAACATCAGTAAATTAAACTGAGTAGTGTCTTAAAAATATCTCAAGAAAAACAGGGAGAGTTTAACTGTAACAAAAAACTAATCACAGAGTATTGGATAAAAGCTTATAATTGCCTCCATAGATATAGGGAAAGCACCTGATAAAACTCAACTGATATTTATGATATGAAATACCTATGAATTGAACTTCCTTAACCTGTCAAAAATGAAGAGCAAATATTCTACTTGGTGGTGAAGCTTCAGATATTCACATTAAGGTGGGGCAACAAACAAGGAAGCCTGTGAATACATCTCCTATTTTGTATTATACTATTATACTGGATATTCTTGCCAATGCAATAAGACAGGGGAAAAAAATAAAGGTATAAGAAAGGAAATAAACAGACTAGTTATCATCATTTATAGATTAAGTAGAAAATATAAAAGGATTACTATTGGATTACAGATAATTCATAGGATTATAAACTATTAGAACCTCTAAGATTTTCATAGATCACTTGATATAAAATCAACATACCACAACCGGCAGGTTAGATATCCATGTATACCTAAAGCAACAAATCAGAAAATGTAGTAGAAAATGCATTGTACCTACAAAAGTTCATTAAAGTAAATGTAATAAAAGATATGAGAATATTCTATAAAGAAAATATAAAATGTTATTGGATGACATAGATGATAATTCAAATAAATGGAAGAGGCATGCTAATTTTATGGACAAGAGAAATTAATATGAAGATGCAAATTTTCCCTCAAGTTAATCTGCGAATTCAGTGAAATTCCAAGCAAAACACCAATATATTTTCCTCCATAACATGCCAGTTGATCCTAAAAGTAATAAAGGAAAAGCAGAAGGAAAAAAAAAGGCCTAGAATCATCAGGCATTTTTTGAAAATTAGTTTTTAGTTATAGAGGGACAAAATGTCTTTATTTATTTTTTATGTGGTGCTGAGGATCGAACCCAGTGCCTCATACATGCAAGGAGAGTGCTCTACCACTGAGCCACAACCCCAGCCCCTGCCAGGCATTTTTGAAGAAGAAAGTGTGGGAGTTTTCCCCCACAAAATTATTAAGACTTATTATAAAGCTATAATAAAGACAGGGTAGAGACAGGGTAGTATTAGTACTGATTGTGCTAGAGAGCCATAAAACCCATACAAATGCATAGAAACATTGTCTATGAAACATGCAGCATTACAAATCACCAGGGAAAGGATGTTCTTTTTTTAATTAGAGAATCATAATTATACATAGTATTTGGGTTCATGTTGACAAAATGATACACGTAAGGAATTTTATTTCAATCCCCATTTCCTGCCCCCCACTGCTTTTTCTCCCCTTTTTCCTCTTTGTTCTCCTTCCTCAACTCTCCTGATCTTCCTTTCATCCTTTTATTTATTTATTTTTGATAGATACTTTCTACATATTGATAAAGGTTAAAATTCCCTTTGGTATACTTATATATATGTGTGTAACATGATTTTGTTAGATTCATTGCATATTTCTTTCCCTTTCCTTTCCTCCCTCCCCCTCTCCCTCTCATTCTTCTATTTGTACTGCACTGATCTTCCCTAGATCTTTATGATACAAGGAAAGGATATTCTACTCAATGAATATTGCTGGACCAGCTGGTTATCCATATGAGAGGAACTCAGATCCCTACTTTAAATAAATTAAAGAACTAAATGTGAAAAGAAAAGATTGAGAACAAAAATAAGGAGAAATATTTTGACATAAGAATCCTTGGATAAAACATAATTAGCAGGAACCACAAAAAATGTTTGATATATTTCAGTACATTAAATTAAAATATTGTTGCACAGAGAACTGTACAATGAATATAATGAAAGATAGTATAAGGAAAATAGAAATGGTAAAGTATATTTGTATGCATACAATCTTTAAAACATTAGTTTATAAATCATTTAAAGAACCCCAAAATTAATAAATGCAAAACAAACAGTTGTATAAAAATATAGGCAAGGGTGGGCTGGGGTTGTAGCTCAGTGGCAGAGTGCTTGCCTAGCATGTGTGAGGCACTGGGTTGGATCCCTGGCACCACATAAAAATAAACAAATAAAATAAAGGTTTGTATCCATCTACAACTAAAAAAAAGTAATAAAATATTTTCTTAAAAAATAGGTAAGGAATATTGTGATACAAATGCTTAACATTATATTAGCATCTTTTTCTTTTTATTTCATATAATAATAAAACACTTGGAGTTTTGCTTGTACAAATGTCTGCCCTGCTGAGGACTAAATTTTCTAGCTTTCTTGTAGTTTTTCCATGTGAGTAAATTTGGACCAGATGTTTATGAAAATAACATGTGCATCTTGCAACCACACATTTTAAACAGATCATTGTAGATGGGCATGGTGATGCATATCTGTAATCCCAGCAGATTGGGAGGCTAAGGCAGGAGGATAGAAAGTTCAAGGCCAGCCTCATCAACTGAACATGGCCCTAAGCAACTTAGCAAGACTGTCTCAAAATTTAAAAAAGTAAATAAAAATAAAAAGGGCTGGGAATGTGGCTTGGTGGTTAAGTCCCCCTGGGTTCAATCCCTGATACCAAAAGAAAGAAATAAAAAAAGATCATTGTTTGCATACCACTTCTGTTCTCCCCACCCACTTATTAAGGGCTAGAATGCAGACTTAACTCAGGTCTGTGAGTCATCTAATAAAGTAAGTTTAGGCCCTAGAGGATGGTATAAATGTCAGGTAGAATAATGTGGATCCTGGGTTACTTCCTGATGGAAAGCCACCCCCCACCACCCTGGTCTGCTCAATGATCTTTGCATTATAATCCAAGAGAGCAATGGACTTTGAGCATTGGAGCCCTTGTATTTGGGGTTCTTTGTTACAACAAATTTACCTACATCCCTACTAACATGGTCAGGAAAATGAAATTTGAATGGAAAATAAAATGCTTAACTTCAGGAAAATGCAAATCAAAATGGAAATGAGATACCATTTTTGTTCTTATAAGATAGACCCATATGAAATCTGACAACACTGAGTTCACATCATGTGCATGATCACAGGCACGGTGCAGTTTTTAATAGCGACAATAACAAAGCAAACAGGTCTATAGAAACAATCAGAGAACTCTATAGAAAAATCAGAAACAACCTAAAGTTCTATATACTATTACTACTGTTACTTAAATAAATATTATTTAACTAAATATCCTAAAACAGAGTATTATTGGTGGGAAAGAAGTAAAGAAAGCTGAGGTTACAGGTACCATGGTAGAAACCATAAACTAGTATACCACTTTGACAACATCTTGATATATATACCTTCCAATACAAGTTGAAGTGTGCCCCTCCAAATTCATATGTTAAAGTTCTAACCTCTAATACCTCAAAATGGAAGCTTATTTGAAAAGAGGGTAATAGTAAATATAATTGGTGAATTATATTTTTCCACTTAGGTGAGTTTTCCACTTAGGTGGGTCTTCATCCAATAAAATGGTATAAATCTGTAAATAGGGTCAAGGCTGATGACTCTGTCAATCCCTTGATTTTGAACTTTCAGCCTTCAAAATTTTGAGGCAAATAAATTTCTGTTGTTTAAGATGCCTATTTTGCTGTACTTTGTTATTGGCAACCTTAGCCAAATAATCTACCTTATAACTAAGCAATTCCACTCAGAGGTACATATCTAGAGAAACTCTCAGAGGAGTATATCAAAATTATGTATGTGCAGTGAAACATTGTTATAATGAAATATTGGTTATTCATCAATATTCATAAACCAAAAGATGAACAAATAAATTAAAGCATATTCACACAGTAGAAAATTCTACCATGGAAAAATGAAGAATTGGCAGTATCTCAAATCAATAGAGATTGAAAAAAGTAAAAATAATTCATATCTGAATTATTTCAAACAAAAGTTTGAAAGATTTTGAAACAAAATTAAAGTACAAATGCAGACAGAAAAAAAATTTTCAAACTATGATAAAAAGGGTATTATTAGTTTTTTTTAAAATAAAGAGTACTTATAAATCAATAAGAAAAATATAAGCTAGAAGGGAACAAGAGACTTTTCAAAAATACAAATAATAAATGTGGAGGAAATAATTACTATCTCTAGGGAAGTGATTATGAGAAAATTTTCAAAAATTTTAACTTTCCAAAAACTGGATATTAATCAGTGCTGGTGGAAAAGTAGGAGAATAAGTTAGTTCAAATTAATTGAAGGACTATTGGTCAGTATTAAAAACCCCTAAAGCATGCTAACCCTTTGGGCCCAAGAGATGAAATAGCTTAAAAATAATCAGAAAATAACTCAAAGATGCACGTCAAGTACATGGATAATCACTGTGCAGTTTTTAATGGTAAGGGAATCAGAAACAAAAGTGTCAGTATTTTTTGTCTATCTAGGTACATCTTAAAATGGAAGAGTATGCAGTATTGATATTTATTGGCATCAATAAATTTTTCTTTTTCCTTTTCAAAGAAAGCATACAAGGCAGTAATCATTCTTTTCCCAGTTTGCATTTCTATGGTGGTGCCTCTATTGTTGCATGCATAGGATTGAAGGATGAGGACTTTTTAGAGTGTCAGTCATGATGATCCTGCTCATCGCTGGGAAGGGGGCACCCATGCCTGCCAGACAGTGAAATGGGTCGACCTCAACCAATTCCAGAGGGAGAATGACCCTTGGTTTGTTACAGAGGTGTCCTTTTGCCTAGTGATATGTTCTGCATGGACAAAGAACTGGAGTTAACCAATGTAGTTTGGATTAAACTACTATTTTTCAAGTTATTTTTAATAGTATATTTAAAATATTTCATAGCTGAACAAATTTTAAAGAAGTGACAATTGAAAAGCTTAAATTCAAAATAGCAACCAGGAACTTCAAAAGCCTGGTAATAAGCTTTATAAGAAATGTGCAAGATCTCTATGAAGAAAGCCAGAATACCTACTGAAGAGTTTTAAAGAAGATGGTTAAAATGAAATCTTATGCTGAAGCCCGATATATAAAATAGATGCTAATATTTGTTGTGCAAACAGATAACAGATACCATTTATGAAGCACTTATGCTAAACATCCAGCCAAGACGTCATGCACATTGCCTCATTAAACCCTTCAATACTTAGCAAAGCAGGGATTACTATAATTCTTGCTTTACACATGCAAACACCATGGATGGCTGAGATTCTCTGTTCAGGATCTGAGGATCAGAATGTCCTGGAGTTGGATTTTAACCCAGGAATGCCTGACCCCAGGACCTGGGCTCTTGACTGTACTGAAAAATCTCTGACATATAAGTGGGATATAGTCCTGAAACCCTGTCCCTTGATACCCTATTGCTCCTTAGGAATGAAGAATTCGTTCTGCTCATCTGAAGACTAAATTACTGGATACACACTTGGCTGATTTGTGTTTCTTACATTCTATTCTGCTTTCATCTAATTATGTTTTTTTGTTTGTTTGTTTGTTTGTTTTAAGTTCCAGTCTGTATCTTTGGTGCTAAGCAGCAGAGAGCTGGGTAGAAAGAAAAAAGGTGAGAGGAGCCCAAGGGGAAGATGAGATGACATAATGAGGCAGAACTGGGAGCCTCATGCTTGCTCAAAAAAGTCTGCTCTGGAGCTAATCCTTGAAGGCCTTATAATTAGGTTTGGTAAGAAAAGTGATTTAGCTGGGTGTGGTAACATATGCCTGCAATCCCAGCAACTCAGGAGCACAAGTTCAGGGTCAGCCTCAGCAACTTAGTGAGCCCCTCAGTAACTTAGTGAGACCCTGTCTCAAAATAAAAATAAAAAATAAACAGCTGTGATGGTGCTCAATGGTTAAGTGCCCCTGGGTTCAATCCCTGGTACTGAAAAAAAACAAAAGAAAGGTGATTTCCTGCCCCGAACAGGGATTTGGGGGTGGGGGTGTGGGAAGCGCAACTCTAGGATCCAACACCCTGAGGTTCAAATCTCAGCTAAGCCACCTAGTAGAGATGTATGAACCCTGGAGAGTTATTCAGCCTCTCTGAACCTCACCTTTTTTCTCCAAAAAGGGATTGTCAAGGCTAGATGAGGAAATGCATGAATAGTACATAATACAGAATTCAGCACACAGCACAGATTGCATGTACCTGTCATCATTATTGTCTGGGTGGTCATTGTCACTATCGCTCTTACATCCTGGAGGCCATCTGCTGTACCTCAATGCCTGAGCCTTCCTGCTGCTCTGGCCCAGCTAGCCAAGCTCCCCTCAGCCCTTGCATCATGGAGGCTCATGACAAACTAGGGCCCTGGGAAATGCCCAGTTCATCAGGCCTTCGTGCAAACCTTGCAACTGAGAGTTGTTTGTGGAAGGCTGAATGAGAGACTGATGACTCAAGATAAGATAGGCAATCAGCTCGGACTCGCCACTGCAGACTTCTGGTCTACTTGTAAAATGAGTCTTGTCATTTATTTGACAGTCCCCAGGATTTTAGGGTGGGGGAGGGACAAATAAAGCTAAATGCCCAACAGAGTGTTCCCGATAGCGTCAAGTGTGGAGTTTGCTGTTCTTGGGGCCCCAGGATGTGCATGAGCCCTTCACTATCCTGGCTATCTCCAGGCTCTTGTCATTCATCCCAGCCAAAGTTTGTTGAGTGCCTACCACGAGGGAAGGGATCCAAGCAAAGTGACCAGCAAAGTATTTCTGTTTGAAATGAATTCAATTTGGTTCCAGAAATTTAATTCAGAGCCCAAATGTCCAATATGTATCTCTCCCACCTCCAACTGTCCTTTACCCTTTAGTGCACTAGAAGGGCAGGAACATTGACTTTGCCAGAAGATTTGGGTTCAGAGCCTGGCTCAGTGGCCTACACATAGTGTCACACAGTTTTCTTCTCATCCCTTACCAATTTCACAGGATTGTGATAGTTCATGCGACAGTGCACATAACATACCCAGGAATGTGTGAACCTCATTAAATCAATCCCAAGGAACAGATCTGGTAAGGCAGAGAATCCCTAGATCGCTTCATCTGCTCAGAGAGAGTATTTTCATGCAGGAGGTAGTTTAGAATTCAGTCATCCAATGCCACAGTAATGAGGAGGAGGAGTCGTTTGGCATGGCCACGGCCTCCACCTGGCCTTCTCCAGCCTGCCTCCTAGTGAAGGTCTTCCCTTATATGTGGCTTGCTTCCCTTGGTATCACCAGTACCCAGAACAGAACCCAGCACATAGCTGGCAGCTCAATGGATATGTGCTGAATGAGTCATTGAAAAAAATGAATGATAGAAAACAAGAAAGAAGAAGAAAACATAACTCCCCTGTTCAAGTATAGCTTCTGTTATTCTTTAAGATTTAGATCAACAATCTTTTCTTCTTTTTGTGTTTTTCCTGATGCCCCTACCTGGCCTCCCTCCACATCCGCCCCTTGCTCTTCTTGTCCTGTTTGTGTCCCCTACTCTATTTGCCACTCTCCCAGGAAGAGCAGATGTCTCTTTGTCTCTCTTAGAAAACCTACACAGAGAGAGAATATAAAGGGCATGGCAGTGACCGCTAGTGGATAATAACACAGTAGGGTAAAGGCAATGTCCTCATGTCACTGGGTCACAGCAGGTGGGATCTGTTGGTTGTGGCAATTGAAGGTTCTTCTTGATGGTAAAGGAGCAAAGTAGCAGAGTGGGACAAGAGGGTACACACCTGTGGCAAGCCCGGAAGCAAAGGGTGAAGCCTAATTACAGAGAGCACTTGGGAAAGTTAATATAAAGAAAAGAGGAGAAATAGAAAGGCTGTTACCGCAGAGAGTCTATTGTGAACAACCGAGAGGGGCACAAATGGCACTCTGTAATACAAACCAGTGCTTCCCAACTGCAGTGCGCACAGGAGTACCTGAGTTTCCTGCTAAAATTCAGATTCTGCTGTCGTAGGTCTGGGAAGGAGTCCAAGATGCTGCCTTTCTATCAAGCTCCCAGGTGATGCTGATGAGGGTAGTCCATGCATGTTGGTTAGCTACCGATACCCATTGAGTAGCAAGGGCTTAGTGCAAAAAGCACCCAAGAGGCTTCCTGTCATGTTCCATCTTATCTTTTTGAAAATGTGGATAGTCCACCCTGACAAGAATTAAAGAACTCTGAACATCCCAGTGTCTAAAGGGGTCCCCTCGCCACACCTTCCATCTCTCATCTTACACCCTCTGCCTGGACATTCCCAAAGCACAGGGCAGACTCCTCCAGGCAGCCTGGTCTGGCTTGAACTGTGTCTGTTCTCATAGCTTAAGTGGAGGCAGCAAGCTTCCTTCCAAGGAATGCCTAAGTCCCCCAAATTAAATTTCACTGGCTATTGTGCCTTCTAAACAAGAGACGTGAAAGTGTGCCTGCAGGTGTTTCTGCCTCTTTCCTTTCACTCCCACCCCAACACCCATCAACACCAGACACTGACCTTTGAGAAAAGGTCAAAGGGTAGGGTATTCCTTTATCCCTACAGCTTTTGGCATAGAAGATATTTGATAAATATTTGCTCAATTCATTAACACAAAGTTTGACTTTTTTGGCTACTTTGACAAATTAAATCAGATTCTCTTAAGAGAATTCTCTTCAGGCAGCCAAATTTCTTTTGCATGACAGCCCATGTTTTGTGAACTTGAGTGGTTTAACTTGAGGTAACTAACTGGCAGAGAGAAGAAAAGAACCATGTGGTTCATGGAGCAAATTGTAATACCAGTTGCTCAGAGTCTGAGGTGAACAGGATTGAATTATCCTGAATGATTAAAAAAAAAAAACACACACAACAAGTAACAGAGAAAAAAAATTCCACAATTGGAAATTTAGCCCTTGCCTAAACCTCAGATGACAAATACTTGACATTGAGTAAAGAGTCATGTCTTTCCACTGCTGTATCTATGACAGACATTACCAGTTACTCACAACACTCAGGAGTAACTTCAAAATCTTCAACTTTGAGTCCAACACTGGAGTTACTTCACCTTCACTGGAGTCTCCTTCACCACTGGAGAACTCTTAAGCTTTAAGCATGCCTGTCTGAAAATGTACTTGCCAGATTGTCACTTGCTTTGTAGTTCTTTTGTGAAACTTTATGCCTGAGGTCCCTTTGCATCTTATAGATCACAGTCCAGCCTGAGTTGTGTTGGGTTTAAAGGAAGACAGAGAGCACAACACATATGTGCAGGGTATCCTCAGACAGGGATTGCTTCTAGCTTCAGTCATTTATTAACCAGATCTTTATAAGAACCAGGACTGACTTGGCCTGTGCTCACTTCTAAATAATAAACCCCTGTGTATATGTTTATGCTTGTATAAAGGGTGGATGGGTGGGTGGGGGGGGTGGACAGGAAAAGATCTGAAAAGTCATCTCTCATGAGGTGATACCTGAGCCAAATCAGCCATTTTATGCCCCAAATGTTTCATTTCTGTCCCTCTTTCTTTTTGTATTGAGCATGCTGCATGTAGTCTTGAGGTAAGAATTTGGGGATTCAGAATAAGAAAGATAGACTGAGTCTCAAGAGAAGCACCTTTGAGCTGTTGGAATGCAGGAAATGCTCATGAACCTTTGAAATGCAAAACAAGCATTCTTGAGGAATTCAGCCCACGTCTTTGGCTAAAGTCCTTCAGAGCAGGGAAAATTGGTGGAAAATTGTGTTACTCCACACTGGCTCCACCTCTAGTCCAGTTTCTAACTACTGTCCCTTCATAAATCTTAACACCCATGCCAAGGGGTTACTGTCTGACCCCCCTCGGGTGGCGGGGAGGCCCACAATCTCCCTTGAATGTGGATTTCTTACTTTACCCCAAAGAACGTCTTTCCCTTAAGATATTCTGCATTCTCCCTGAATATGTAATCTGCTTTCCTAAATAAATCTGTCTGTGTCTCTGACTGGCACATGCTGAAATTATTTTTTGTCACATATGCCCTGGACCCCACTTGTCCTGAGTCAAAGTCTCCCCCCCCAAAACTCCTCTGGTGACAGCTTCACCTCCAAGGGGTCGCCAAGGGCAGCATTCACTTTGTCTAGAAGCACTTCTAGAAGTATCTTAATCTGTTTCTAGACTCCCGCCCAATCAAGCACAGTGATTGTTCCTGTCAATAGAACTTATCTTTATTAAGGACCCTCCTATGGTCAGTAAGGTCCTGTCTCTGTTATCTATGTAAAATGCTGCCTTAGACCTCTGTCTAGGACACTGTCTCATTGAATTCGAAGTACACTGTGGCACAGAGGTTTATTCTGAGCCCATTTTATAATTGAGGAAATGGAAACTCCGAAGGTCATCTGATTGCCTGAGATCCAACAATTAATAAGTTGCAGAGTGGAGATGGGAGCCCAGGGCACATGACTCCAGAGCCTGGGCTCTGGGTGAGGGGACTGCCATTGGTGGGGGTCCACACATACGTCAGAGTAAACAGTGGGGCGGCACCAAGAAGCCAGGGATTTCTGCAGTTTGTGATCATCTGCTTACAGAAGGAGTCACCTTCTTCAAAGATGACCAGGATTGTTACTTGGATCTTTCCACTGATGCCACAAGACAAGGCTCCTTGGCCTTTGGGGACCCATTTACACAAACCTCCCTTCAGTTTTTCTAAACCTCCCAGAAAGAAAGGGCGAGGCTAATGGGAATCAACAGGGTGTCCAGTGTGGGAGACTCCTTTCACCCAGTTAAAGATTTCTAATAGCAATAGCAGCATTCAGGCAGCACCCTTCTCCAGGCCTGGCCTGCCCCACCTCTGTCACCAGCACCAGAGGTAGCAGCTGCAGTGCTCCAGACAATCTACCCCTGGGAGGTGAGTCAGGGAATAACCCAGGCACTGCCTATCACCTCCTGGCCCTGGAATTGTCCCCCTTACTTCCCCCAGCCCTTGGCTACCCCAGCTCCTCAGTAAAAGCCCCTGTGACTAGGAAAGCCCCACTTTGTGTAATGGTTTAATTATCATGTCAATGTGGATTCATTAGCATGGCAGCTGTCATTGCAAATGGGGGAGTGAGGGGACTCTGGGAGCCCTGGGGTCAGCCTAATTGATGTAGTGAACAGAATACTGGATTTTCTCAACAATGGTTGGGGTTTCTCTTCTGACCTGGGAAGGGCATCTATGCTGCCAGGAATCGATAGCAGCTGAAGTTTCATCAGCAGCCAATGGGACAATATCCTTGGGCTTAACCCCTCCAGGCCCACCAGAGTGGGGGAAAATACATTCTTCACTCAGCAGGGAGTATACGATAGTTTCTAATTACTCCTAATTTCTGTAAGGCCAGATTGTCGTGTGCACTGCTGCAGTCCTCCAAGCTGGTTCAGGGTGCTGAACGACTTGGTGTTTTATATATATTTGTTGAATGAATAATAACTCACTTTTACTGACCACCAAATGTGACAGGTACAGCCCTAAACATCACAAGTGTATCAATGGATTTAATTCCCACAACTTTCTGAGAAGTCCTGTTCTGGTTATCTATTACTGTCCTCAGTGTGTGAAAAAAAAATTGTTGTCACTATATGTCACAATTGCATGGGTTATAGATTGGAATGAAGCTTCTCTCAGTCATATAATGTCTGGGATCTTGGTTAGGATCACTTGAAGGGCTAGTGGCTGGAACAGCTAGAGCTGCCTCTGTCTCCCATGCACAGTCTCTTCACACAGTCTAGCTTGACTAGCTTGCACTTCCTCACAGTAAGGTGGCCTCAGATACAAACCTTTTTTGTAATAGGTTAGTGCTCCATGTGACCAAGGCAGAAGCTGACTATCCTCTTAAAGAGTAGGTCTGGCACCAGCACAATGACACTTCACTAGGTTATTGGTAAGTCAATCATAAGCTAGCTTAGATTTAAGGATAGGAAAAAAGAGTGATGCCTCTTAAATGAATAAAATATCAAGAGTCACCTCTAATCTACCAGATACCATGATTATTTCCAAAATCAGATAAGAAAACCAGGGCCCAAGGAGAGAGAGTAACTAACTTGCCCAGGGAGGGCCACTTAGTTGGTGAGAGGTGGTAATAGACTTGGGACTCTGGCAGCCTGCTCTTGAGCTCTTAATTGCTACAGGCCTGCTTTAATCAATGAGGAATGTGCTCCTCTCTGTAGGTTTTGGCTCCTATAAGGGGGTTGGACTGTGGTCTCCTAAAATTCCCTTTTCAAGGTCCAGATTCCTCAGAAAAGTAAAATCAAGAGGAAGCCGATTTGTAAGTAACCAAGTCAACATTAAGGGAGTCTTTGGAAGAAATCCAGGAACAGCAGGAGTACCTGTGAGCAGGGCTAAGTCCTCCCTATAGACCTTCTAGCACCCCCAAGATAGGTAATTCCTCAACCTCTATCAGGCTGTGATTGACAACCTTGAAACTACCCATGGACATATTTAGAGTCTGATTAAGAGAAGGAATGAACATTAATGGGTCACTTCTGCAGGGGAGAAATTGTCTTGATGGTTTTAGGCTGCCAAAAATCCAAGCTGATCAGGCCCCTGAGGAATGAGGTTGCAGGGCTGGTAGTTGGGTGAAGGGATCGTGCGATAGAACAGTCCAGGAATTTGAGAGTAGTCTTGGCTCAAACAAGATGTGACCTATGTGACTCTGGGCAAAACATTTAAAGTCCTGTAGCCCAGTCTCCTCATCCACAAATAAAGGAATTTGACTAAGCCCAGGAGAACAGGCGTCATCATCAATGTCCACTTGGGCTGATTGGAAGTACCTTCCCAGAGGGGCTGGTGTTGAGGGTCTTCATACTGCACTGAGTCAGTATAGTGTGGCGAAAGCTCCCTGGAGATGGAGTTAGTAAGAGATAAGACCTATGTTCAAATTCCAGGTCCTCCATTTAGCAATTTGGTGATCCTTGAAATTTCACCTAAATTTTCTGAAGCTACCTTTCCACCTGCAAAGCAGCAATCATAACACTTTTCTTCATATAGTCGATGAATGATTTAAATGATTCAACATGCACTAGCCTATTGTGTCAGTCATCTTTTTGTCACTATAACCAAAATACTTGATAAGAACAATTTAGAGGAAAAAAAATATTTTAATTCACAGTTTCAGAGGTTCAATCCATAGTTAGCCAACTTCAATGCTCTAAGCCCAAGTGAAGCAGAACATCATGGTGGAAGGGTGTGGCAGAGGAGTGCTGCCCCACTCATGGTGGCCAGGAAGCAGAGAGAGAGGAGAAGGGGAGGTAGGGAAGATGAACCCTCTGGGGCACATCTCCAGTGACCTGACTCTTCCTGTCATTCCCACCTGCCTATGATTACCACCTGGTTAGTCCATCTAAACTAGGATGAACTTGATTAGGTTATAGCTCTCATCATCTAATCATTTTGGCACTTCATGTGCAAACTATAACATCTATCAACCCAGAGCCAGGTACACAGTAAGCACTAAAACATGGTCATTGAATCTGACAACTCACACCACTGGGGCACACTGTGACAGATGAGGAGGGCTTTAGTTCCATAAATAATTCCTTTGAAAGGCAGCAAAGTCCATGTTTATAGTCTGTGACATTTTAGTAAACTTTAAGGCTGTAGTTGATGCTATAGACATGAGGCAATATGGAAAATAGAAAGAAAATGCACTTAATTTCATTTTTTTTAAATGGGAATGATAACTACTAACAAGAAAATGCATATGCATTTTAGGAGGTAAAATTTGTATAGTCCCTAGCGCATAGGGAGTACTTGATAATAATAGACATAAGAAAGATTGAAGCTACGTAACTCTCCCCCAGGTAGAGAATTTAAACTGGAAAGAGGAAAAAAAATCCATGAATAGAATCAACAGAAGAAAAACCTCAAGTTTATCCATCACTCATCATGAGAAATTGCATCTCTGAGCAAGTTCCATGAATGTAAATATAATCCTAAATTTGAAAATATCAGGCAAGGGAAACTGGAGTCTGAATGTTAATACCTACTATTTGAATGATGAGTTTTCAAATTCAGACCGTTAAATCTGCAAGTGTATGTACATTCCTTATTATGCTACAACAACAATTATAACATAATACTATGTTGTGAGCTCTTATGATGTGGCAGGTGCTTGGCAATGCCCTTTGGATGTGCGTTACCATCTTTAATCCACACAGTTAACCCATGAGGCAAGTCCTATTACATACAGAGGGCTGCTGACTTATGATGGTTCAATTTATGATTTTTCAACTTTGTGATGGTATCAAAGCATACACATATGCTCATTCTGGTTTTCACTTTCAGTGCAGTATGCAATAATTTACATAAGATTTGATACTTTATTGTAACATAAGCTACGTGATAGATATTTACACAATCATAGCTAATGTGGTGTTCTAAGCATATTTAAGGTAAGGCCAGGCTAAGCTATGAAGTTTGGTAGGTTGGATGTATTAGCACATTTTCAATTTGCATTTTAAACTTATGATGAGTTTATCAGAACATAACCCCATTGTAAATAAAGGAGTATCTGTAACACCACAATTTTCAAGGGGTATAGAGAGAGATTTGGAAAAGACCAAAATCACACAGCTAATATGTGGTAGAATTGAGCCTGTCTGACTTCAGAGACCACATTCCTTACTACATTGCCTCTCAGTGACATACCCTGTCAATGTGACTTTTTAGGGAAATGACACATACTGGAAAACCACATGCTCCTATGCCAAAGAGGTCTGAGGAATGTTGGGACCAGGCAATTCTAGGTTCAAATTTCAGCCCCAGCCCTTCTATCCCCATGACCTTGGGCAAGAGGCTGACTAACCTATGTGTTAGCCTCCTCATCAAATAGTGGGCATACTAATAACAGGAATGCCTATCTTGTTCTGTGGTTATGGAGACTGAATTAGCTGATGCATATAATAAGCCTGGTGCCATGCCTTGAACACAATAGGTGATTAATTATTGCCAATTTCCTCCCCTGTAAACAGAGTTTTACTGAATTTTCAGCCTCATTAAGATTCTTAAAATAGGGCTGGGGATGTGGCTCAAGCTGCAGCACGCTTGCCTGGCATGCGTGAGGCCCGAGTTCAATCCTCAACACCACATACAAACAAAGATGTTGTGTCTGCCAAAAACTAAAAAATACATATTAAAATTTCTCTCTCTCCTCTATCTCTCTCTCTCTCTTTAAAAAAAAAAGATTCTTAAAATAGATCTGGTATCTAAAGAGGTCCTAGATATTGAAATCAGTCTCTATAATCCATGTATAGTTGACCCTCTGTATTTGTGGGTTCTGCATCCACAGATTAAGTCAAGTACAGATTGAAAATATTTGAAAAAGAAAAAATTGCATCTGTACTGAATATGTTGACTTTTTTTCTTGTCATTGTTCCCCAAACAATACGGTATAAGAATTATTTATATAGCATTTACCTTGTCTTAGGCATTATAATTAATCTAGAGACAATTTAAAGTATGTAGGAGGATGTACACGGGTTATAGCAAATACTTCAGCATTTTATAGAAAATACTTGAGCATCCTCAGATTTTAAGATCTGTAGAAATTCCTGGTACCAATCTCTTGCAGATAGTGTGCTTAATTACATGAGCTGTTTTTTTTTTCTTCTTCTTTTTTGTACATTTATTTTCCACAAAACTACAAGTTTCTGATCACAAAGAGACTTTCTTTTACTTAGGGTTTGGTGTTGAGGTGAAAAACTAAAGCCAAAATGATTCAGGAAGTGAAAAATGAAGACATAAAAACATGTGAACAATGCCCAGTGGATTCAAGATCAATATTTCTTTTCCTCATATTCTGTGGGTTCATCTGTTTGTCTCCCCAAACTGCTTTTTCTTTTCACTTGACAACACTTCCTGCAAATCTGTCTAATTTTGGGTGATTGTTCTAACTCCCACTGACTATAGTCTCCCTTTCTTCCCACCTCCGACACCCACCATGCACTATAACCAAAAGCAGCCTCCCCATCACCCTCCCACCTTCCATTGGGAATGATCTCTTTATCAATAATCCGACCCCAGAAGTCCAGCGGGTGACTTTTTAGTGCCCCTGACACCAATGCAGATGGGGTTTTTGGATCCCCAGTGTAATCTGGGCCTGAAATGTTACCAGGAGCTCCACGGCTCTTCAATTACCTCCCTTGGCCTGTCAAGACCACAGCATCTCAAATTCAGTTAGCTGGTCTTTGGGTCTCAGCCAAGGCCCAGCCTCTGCTCCTAATGACAGCCAGCTGAGGGGACACTGAGAGGGGCTAAATTCAATTTGCAGCCCTTCTAATGAGATTAGGGGAGCAGGGTTTTTTATTTTCTCCAAAGTTTGCCATGGGCAGGATGAATGATGGCCTAGGGATGAGCTGTCAACGTCAACAAAGACTCTGAGCTGGGAGAGGGGGATGGGAGGCAAGGATGGGAGAGAGGGAGAGATTTTCCAGACAGAGACAAGGAGCCCTGAGTGAGCTGCTCAGCAGGTGACAATGTCTGGTTGGCAGAGTATCACTTTCAAGATAGAATCCAAAGTCAAGAATGAACCTGGAGGAGAGGCAGATGTCAATCATAAGCAATAGTCCCAAATGGAATCTTTTTTTTTCTCTGCTTCTGAATTCTTTTCTACCCTTTTTAGTTAACTTTCTAACAGTCACTAAGGAAACTATCTATATTTTGGTACTGAGGATTGAACCCGGGTGTTTTAACACTGAGCTACAACCCAGCCCTTTTAATTTTTTAAAAAAATTTTGAGATGAGGTCTTGCTATGTTGCTTAGGGCTCACTGAGTTGCTGAGGATGGCCTTGAACTTGGGATCCTCTTGTCTCAGCAGCAAACTATACTTTTAAAAATAAGTCAATTCAGAAGAGTCCTCTTATATAAAAGAGCAAAGTTTCCCCCTGATCGATTTCCTGGAGGAGCTCAGCCTGTCTCATCTATTGGCTGAATTGATGGGCCTCTGGAATGGGTAGTCCCATTGAGTCAGAGTCTGAGGCAGCACCTGGGAGACCCACAGTTTGTTGTGGGTGGTGGTGAGCATCTGGGAGCTATTCTACTAGATGTGGAGTAATTTTGGGTGAGGTGTGATGTGCAAAATGTGTTTCATGAGTGTTCTAGTTATCACTTGACTGTGTTTGCAACTTAACTATGAGGAACTACTATCCCTCCTGTGAGTAGCTTTGGTTCAGATGACGGGAAAGAAGAAATGGAATAGGATATTCTGGGTGCATATAATTAACACAGAGGAAAATTATTTAGGAAATCAGGGAAACTTGAAACTTAAAAGAAGATGGCATCTAGAAAGGCTTAATAGACGAAGAGATTCAGGCATTGGTCTTATGGCTGATAGTCTCTGTACTTCCACTTGCAGACCCAGATGTGCCCTGTTCCAAGGTCATTCCTGGTGGAGACTATAATAGTTCTGCCACTCCAGACCTGTATTGCTTTCTTTAAGGACTGATTTGCCCATGCACTATCTTAGAGCTCCTCAGAGATGGTCCACATGTACAACGGAGCTACTGACCAACTTTCTGTCCCACATTCAAAACCTCCTTTGATATACTAATCCTGCAGCAGACCCTGGCTATGGCCCTGAGTTGCCTGGTGTTTCCAATTCTTCTCCAGATGGTGTGAGTAAGGTCTCACATACATTACCTCATTCCCAAGTTCCAAACTGAAGTCTTGCTAATTGGACTGAGAACCAGGAACCATGACATTGCTATCCTCTTTATATTTACCTTTAGTACAGAAACTAATGCAAACCAAGACCTTTACTCAGCTTTATAATAGGTCAACATAAAGTAAGACCCTTATCAATACATATAAAGTATTTCTTAAATATTTATCCACTAAAATGGGTTCGTGGGGGACGCATGTGAAATCAAGTCTTCATCATGGGAACTTTTAGACAAATGCTTAGAAGGGGGAAGGCATCCTCCATAAAAGGGAAATTTCACAACTGGGATTGCAATGTTGGTGTTCAGAGAATAATAGTTTGTCTCCTTTGATTCTCTCTTTCTTTTTTATTATTCATTCTTGATAGCCAAATTTTAACCCCGATTGCCTACCAGGCTCAGAGTCAGCTCTTCAAGGCCTTTGGCCACTTTGTCATCCAGAAGCCCCAGTGATGGACTCTTCAGTCCACCTTTCTATGGGAAGGTGCTGGTGATGTCCACAGATCAGGAGGGACATCCTGCTGGTACACAGTCTGCCCTTGGCCATCAGCCAGATGCACTACAGGAATCCTACAAATTCCAGAACCGAGAACATCTCAGGGGCCTGTCAAGGCCGAACACTCAGAAAAGATCTTTCATACAAAACAACACACAAAGCCCCCCAGGGCTGTGAAGGATCATTTTGAATAGTTTGATCTGAACCGAATGATTATCAGTCCAATCCATACAAGATCTTACAAGTTCAACACTACCGAGAAGGATGACTCCAGATTCTGGGATTCTGAGCCCAGAGGAGCTCAGCTGTCTCAGGACTGATATATTAGTGTGACTACTTTAATGTTGGGAAAGTTTCTGTATTTTTTTTTCTTATTTCATTGACCTTGATTAAAATTCCTTGTGAAAAGGTCATTCTGTCCCAGAGAATTTTGTGCCAATTGAGACATCGGAGATTTAAGACAAAGGCCTGGACCCCTCTCAGCTCTCCAGTCTACCTTGAGGAGCAGCCTGTTTATGTCCCAATAAAGAAGACCTGTCCTGGGAGGTATGGTCTGGGACACTTTGTACAGGCACACAAGCCAGTGTCTGGTGGGAATACACCCAGGACCAGGCAGTCTCACTAATCAACTCTCTACATTAACAAATCTCTGCCCATATCCCTCATTCCCATCTCAGGAATGACTGAAATGGAGAAATTATCTTGGGAAGTAAGAAAATGTTTGCAAGGATTTAAAATGATCAGCTATCAGTGGATGATGTTTCTTAGTGGAAAACCAGTTCCTTGGTTGTAAAGTACATTTTGAATCACAAGGGATTTTCATGTCTATTTTCTTATGGGAGTCTCACAAGTCTATAAAGAAGATAATTATCTTAGTCCATCCAAGCTACTATGACAAAATACCACAGAGTGGTTAGCTTATAAGTAGAAATTTATTCCTCACAGTTTTGGAGGTGGGGAGGTCCTAAATCAAGATGCTGGCAAATTCAGTGTCTGATGAGGGCCCTTTTTCTATTTCATAGTATCTTCTTGCTGCATCTTTGCGTGAAGGAAGAGACAAAGCCATTCTCTAGGGCCACTTTTATAAGGACCCTAATCCCATATTGAGAGCTCCATGTTGACTATCTAATCATCTTCCAAAGGCCCCACTCCCTGATATCACCACATTGGTGATTAGGTTTCCACATAAGAATTTGGAGGGAACACAAACATTCAGATCATGACCATTTTTTCCCATTTTAAAGATGAGGAAATAGAGGTGCCTAAACTTGAATCTGCCAGATTCAAATAAGTGTGAGCCTCGGGTGCAAAGCCAGGTCTGTCTGTCACCAGATACATGATTGTGTCCACCACACATTTTCTCTAGATACACTACCCATGGGCACAGGGTAGACTGCCCCCTTCTCTGACTTCCACCTATGCAGAGCTCCAGACTCTTCTATCCATCTTCTGATGGTAGAACTCAAAGTCCATTGGGACAGAGTCATAGGGGACTCTGGTGTGTCAACTTCACAAAGACAGGAAAACCACCATGCTTCCATTTAGGGGCTCACTGTGATGCCAAAGGCCCTGATTGGACTCCATAGCTCCTCTCCTGCCAGCTGCCCCTGTGATCCTACGCAAGGAGCTTCCTCTTTCTGCTCCCAGTACCATCTTGGCTCCTTGGCAATTTCAGCCCTTGCTGATTCTAATTCTGCAGCTGTCCAAATCCCATGAACGGTCCCTTAATATTTTTTTTCTCGTTCCCTACAAACCCCATTTTGCTCTTGTCCTCCTCTTCTGTCAGGCTCGTCTCTATTTGCAGTTTCACTCTGGTGGGGCCACAGGCATTTTCCAGTGCAGAAGCTCACTCCAGAGCCTGCTGGGTTTGCTGAAAATACCCCAAGGGCCCACCCCTCCCAGGCAATGCCAGACCAGAGGATGGAGCCCTGGGTCTCTTCACTTTACGCCACATTATCACAGAAAGGTGGATTAGAAGTTATCTCCGCTCTGCTTTCTCTCAGAGCTCCTTGGCAACACAGCCACCTCGATATAAATACACACCAGAAACGTGCAGAGCCTCATACTCGAAGCTGAGCCTTCAGAGGCCCTGAGGCAGACACCACCAGGGAGCAAGGACATCAGGAGATCCCCAGGATGGGAAGGAGTGCCAGCCTGGCCGCTTCAAGGTCAAACTTGGCACCCATCAGATACAATGCCTGTGATCCCTGATAATTCCCTGACACCCCATCCCAGATGCTGGAGGTCTTTAATCTCTTTGGATTACTATATGCTTTACTGTTGTTGATGTTTCTTTAGCAATCTTTATAATTAAACAAAGGGTCAAATTATCTTTCCTATCTTTTTTTTTAACACTTTTCTCTCCTTGCTGCAGCTAACATAGCACCTTCAGGTTAAACTTGCTTCATTTTTGATCACTGTCTACATGAAGACCTAAAAGGACAGAGTGGGATCTTTTAAAGAATTGAGATTAAAATCAAACACAATGAAGAGGTGTATCTGTGTGTAATAATGCCTGATACTTTGGAACTGAATTAATGAAAGGAGTCAAAATCTAGTATGATCATTGTGCCATATTAACTCTGGTATCCAAAATAACTTTAAATAGTCAAGAGAGCAATGCAAATCAGTTTCTGTGGTTAGGACAGGTTCAGCAGCCTCCATGCCCTTCTCCCAGCCCTGTTCCCAGCAGCACCATAGGTAGATCGCCCACACACTTGACGCAGGCATACACAGGAGCACGTGCATCAGCTAGAGACTGTAAGAAACTCCCCCTCGCTTGGAGGCCCAGGTGTCAGATTCCCCAAATGTCTCTCACCTATGGGATAGTCACCTTTAGACTTAGCTGTGAGGCTCTGACAGATATTTTCAAGACTATAGGGGATCTGGAAAGAAAATACAACATAGAGATCAGAGACCTAAAATGCCAGGCCCAGGAGAAGAACCAGAAGGAGCAGGCCATGTGCATTATAAATATTTTAAAACTGTATTCTTATCTTGGTTTGGGGCTGTGTGCTGTCTTCTCTCTGCTAATTGTAAATATTTAATGTGCTAGAGTTCCCTCTCCTTACTGACACAGCAAGCATGAATAAATCCGCACAGGCAAGGACCTGTGTTTTCATTTGCTGTACAGACAGCCATCAAGAAAGCATCTGACGAGGGGCGGCTGAGGATGGTTGCCTCAGTGGAGTCCTGAACAAGCGGGCCTGGTGGAGACTCCTGAAGGAGAAGCCCCTTCCAATCCCCCAGCCTCACAGCAGGGCCAGAGGAGGGGTACAAGGCCCCTGAGTACAAGGCCCCTTTCATAATTAGCTTGGGCTGAGGAATGGGTGTGTGTGTGTGTGTGTATGTGTGTGTGTGTGTGTGTGTGTTTGCAACTCACAATTTACTAGTGTGAGGGGAACTGAGGAGAGCCAATGGAAAAAGTTTCTCTGTGAAATAAGAGAAAAACAATATTTTCAACTTAGTTTTCTCTAAAACAAAAGCATCGGAATGTTCATTCAGTTTTTCCTTTTCTGTTCTCTCAGCAGTCTAACCCCTGTCTTGAACCCCGATTTCCCTACAAGCTGACCAGAAGAAGCTTCCAGAAATAACCATTTACTACAAGAGGTAGAGAGGAGGAGGGGCTGTGAGGGGAGAAGTCCACTTTCATAGGCGGTGGTTCTGTAGAGCTCCTGGGTCCTGCTTCTCTTCTGCCCCTGACACCTGGCTTGGTTCCCCCCGACAGTTAGGTTCCCCAGGTCTCCACTTGGCCCTCCATGATCGCGTTCTTGTTCAGTTCCGATCTGGCCGTTGGGGTTCCCTTACTCCAGAGTGAAGGGATGCTTCAGCTCTACTCCTGTTCAATGCTACCTGCTGTCTCAGCAGACAGCAGAAAAGCAAGCAGAGGAAACACTGGGAGTTCTGAATGGACCCATTGCCATGAATAACTTTCCACAGCTGCCTTGGTAACATTTTTTTGCCATGGGAAGTTAAAACCTGAAAAATGATCCTGTGCTCAAACACTCAACCTGACCCTTTAAGCCATAACAGATGAGGAAGCACTGACAAAGCTAGGGGACAGGCAGCCGTCTGGGTTGGGGGAGGATCCTCTGAGTCCAGAGGGCCTGGACTACAACACAGCTCCCCAGTGTGCACACAGTGGGACCTGAGCATGGGCTGTGCTGGCCTCAGCGTCCTCACCTTTAAAGGGGTGGTAATAATAGTTCAAGCTGCATAGTGTTATCCTGAGAATTAAGAGTTAACACTTTCGTAAAATTGCTTAGGGCAGTACTTGAAAGACCAAAAGATCAATTAGCTATTGTTATGTTAGCGATTATTATGATAATTTCAAAGTCGTTAGGAAACAACAAGGGGTAGTAGAACCCTGGGAACTTTTTTTATTGCCTAGAAAAGGATAGACATAAATGGTTTTCCAAATATGGCTATTAAAATGATCAGTTTCCCGGGGGTTTGGCTCAGCGCAAGAACACTTGCTTAGTATGCTCAAAGCCCTGGGTTGGATCACTAACCCCCAATCCTTTCCAAAAGGATGGATGGTTTCCATATTAGGGAATTCCTCAGACACACTAGGCATACACAGCACCAAGCACATGCAGGTGTATATAGACCAACCTAGGCCAGTGCATGGATTACCCCAGGAGTGTTTTGGTGCATAATCTCAAAACAAGCTTCCATAGACACTGGCACAATTTCCGTGGCTTAGCTAACACCCAACTGACCCTTGGCTTCGGAAGTTCCTAGCAGCTTGGTCTACATGTCAAGATGCCACGGTGTGAATTGCAGAATATGCCAGGGTCTCCATTGGGTCTGCAGAAGGACACTCTCAGAGAGACCCTGTGGGTACATGGTAGTTCCTTCAGGGCCCTGGGTTATGATGCTGCAGAGCTCTCAGAACACGGGCCTTTCCACTCCTTCGTCCTTCCCTTTTCCCCACAGAAGTTTCAGGGGATGCTGTGGGTAACACGGGTCCCCCACAGGGTAATGGATGAAATGGCTTTTCTTAACTGAAAACATCTTCCTCACAGACTTTCTCAGGCTCCGTTCTTCCTGGTTCCAAATTAAAATACAAAGTCCACAGACACCCAAAGAGATCAACCAAGGCTTCCTTGATTCCCCTGCCTTGGGGCCTCTGACCCTGTGAGAAGAAAGACATCGTATGTGTTGAATCTCTAATTTGGTTTAATATTTAATCCTTACATGGCCCTACAGTTGATGATGGTTGCAAAAGTGTTAACTCTTAACACTGTGTTAAAGGCCATGGGCAGGAAGTTCCTAGCAGCTGATGGTGATATGTTATAGATTCTCTTCCAGAGAGACTGTGTAGCCATGCCAGAGCATTGTGCCAGGACAAAGTGACTGCTAAAAGAGTTACTAAAATAATGACCAAAAAAATAACAGTCAGTTCCAATTCAGCCACTTATTGGCTAATAGCCCTGGGTAAGTCACATACCCTTTTTATTACTTTAGCTTCCTCCTGCATAAAATGAAGACAACCATCACCACCCATAGGGCCACTGAGTTAGTCTTTTGGGAAAATGGGATAACGCTGGGAGCAAAGAAGGAAGCAAATGTATCTGGACCCAGGACCAGGAGCAACTGAGACTACCAGAGCCTCTCACAGGCAGAGGGAGCCACTAATGATGGGACAAAATACAGTGGAGCTAAATTGGACCTCTTCATGGGCTTGTCTGATTAAACATCTAGGACAGACTCCCATAGTCATATTTTCTGGATGCTCCAAAGCATTTCCAAATATACCAACAGCATAAAATATTGAGATCTGTTGAGGTACAGCGCTCTCTCGCGCTCTCTCTCTCTCTCTCTCTCTCTCTCTCTCTCTCTCTCTCTATATATATATATATATATATATATATATATATATATATAAAATTCGTTTTAATTCACCATAATAAACACATATACACATGCAATGTAGCAGGGCTTATTTGGATGCAGAATCCGTCAGGAAATTGTAAGAACATGCTACAACCCCACAAGACCAGATATCTCTGCGTCAGGCAACTGTTTTAGATCATACTTTGGATTTAAAGGCAGTAAATATTCTTTCCACATTTCCAGCTGTATTCCTCAAATAAGATGTGCAGAATTACTCTGTGCTCTCTAATTTGTCTTTTTGTATGTGTGCATTTGAGGATCATTTACATAGTTTTCTTGTATCTTGTAACTTTTTATATGAGATGGGGAATTCCCTTCCTCTTGGCCATTCTCTCTCTACTCTTGACCTAGGTTCTTTTTCATATCTAAAGATCACTCATTTATTTATCCATATAATGTTTAGGATGAGCCTATTAGTTGTGCGGGACTTGGAGATGTGCACTGAAGAAGACAGGCACAGTCTCAGCTCTCTTGAAGAGCACAGAAAACATGAAAGACTTACAGGAATAATGACAGGATTAGGAGGTGCATACTGTGGTGTGCTGCCCAGCTCCCCCTTCAGGATGGGAGGAAGCACCCTCTGGCTGCTGGAAGTTCTGCCAGGACACAGACTTCAGCTGGACCTTCCTCGGGATGGCCTCAGTACAAGACAGCTGTTCACCCAAGGTCATGCCTCCTTTCCAGGGTAGTCCACATCCAGTGGATGTGGGAGGCATTCTTTGACCTTTACTCCAGATAGCTGTCAAGGGCTCTCCCAGCTTCTGAGCTCCTGTGCAAACCTGTCTTGCCAGAACCTTCCTCTTCCCACATGGCTGTTTACCTGTGAAGCATCAGTGCCGTTCTCAGTCAATGTTTCTTCCTCTACAAACTTTTAGAAAAGAAGAATCAGTCTGCAATCTGTATTTGGGGTAAAAATGGGAGTTCATAACCCACTTGAATCTAATGTATGAAATATGATATGTCAAGAGCTTTGTAATGTTTTGAACAACCAATAAAAAAAGAAGAAGAAGAAGAAGAATCAGAAAGCTGAAGGGAAGACTCTTGGGGCTTAGGGCTTTCTGGGAGATGACAGCCACTAGAAACAGGGATAGCTGGGATGATGATGGCAAGAAGCTTGGAAGCAATGTATTCATAAAGCTGTGGCTTTTCCTTATTCTACCAAATCTTATAGAGCCAGAAAGGAAAGAATGCCTCCCACATCCCAAGAAGATAATGATACATTGGTGAAAGCCTGCAAAGTACTAGAAGCTGTGAATATCAATCCCCCTTTCAACCACATACAGGAACCAACCATCAGTAGTAGACAAAGTATATAGCCTAGGGCATCCCACACACGCTATCTGTGCCCAACACTGGGCTTTAACTGCACTCACATTTTTGAAAATGAATAGTGTTTTTTTTTAATTTTTTATTGTTGGTTGTTCAAAACATTACATAGTTCTTGATATATTTCACACTTTGATTCAAGTGGGTTATGAGCTCCCATTTTTACCCCATATACAGATTGCAGAATCACATCAGTTACACATCCATTGATTTACATATTGCCATACTAGTGTCTGTTGTGTTCTGCTGCCTTTCCTATCCTCTACTATCCCCCCTCCCCTCCCCTCCCCTCTTCTCTCTCTGCCCCCTCTACTGACATTCATTTGTCCCCCTTGTATTATTTTTCCCTTTCCCCTCACTTCCTCTTGTATGTACTTTTGTATAACTCTGAGGGTCTCCTTCCATTTCCATGCAATTTCGCTTCTCTCTCCCTTTCCCTCCCACCTCTCATCCCTGTTTAATGTTAATCTTCTTCTCCTGCTCTTCGTCCCTACTCTGTTCTTAGTTACTCTCCTTATATCAAAGAAGACATTTGGCATTTGTTTTTTAGGGATTGGCTAGCTTCACTTAGCATAATCTGCTCTAATGCCATCCATTTTCCTGTAAATTCTATGATTTTGTCATTTTTTAATGCAGAGTAATACTCCATTGTGTATAAATGCCACATTTTTTTTATCCATTCATCTATTGAAGGGCATCTAGGTTGGTTCCACAGTCTTGCTATTGTGAATTGTTCTGCTATGAACATCGATGTAGCAGTGTCCCTGTAGCATGCTCTTTTTAGGTCTTTAGGGAATAGACCAAGAAGGGGAATAGCTGGGTCAAATGGTGGCTCCATTCCCAGCTTTCCAAGAAATCTCCATACTGCTTTCCAAATTGGCTGCACCAATTTGCAGTCCCACCAGCAATGTACAAGTGTACCCTTTTCCCCACATCCTCGCCAGCACTTGTTGTTGTTTGACTTCATAATGGCTGCCAATCTAACTGGAGTGAGATGGTATCTTAGGGTGGTTTTGATTTGCATTTCTCTGACTGCTAGAGATGGTGAGCATTTTTTCATGTACTTGTTGATTGATTGTATGTCCTCCTCTGAGAAGTGTCTGTTCAGGTCCTTGGCCCATTTGTTGATTGGGTTGTTTGTTCTCTTATTGTCTAATTTTTTGAGTTCTTTGTATACTCTGGATATTAGGGCTCTATCTGAAGTGTGAGGAGTAAAGATTTGTTCCCAGGATGTAGGCTCTCTATTTACCTCTCTTATTGTTTCTTTTGCTGAGAAAAAAACTTTTTAGTTTGAGTAAGTCCCATTTGTTGATTCTAGTTATTAACTTTTGTGCTATGGATGTCCTATTGAGGAATTTGGAGCCCGACCCCACAGTATGTAGATCATAGCCAACTTTTTCTTCTATCAGACGGCGTGTCTCTGACTAGATATCAAGCTCCTTGATCCATTTTGAATTAACTTTTGTGCATGGCGAGAGAAAGGGATTCAGTTTCATTTTGTTGCATATGGATTTCCAGTTTTCCCACCACCATTTGTTGAAGATGCTATCCTTCCTCCATTGCATGCTTTTAGCCCCTTTATCAAATATAAGATAGTTGTAGTTTTGTGGATTGGTTTCTGTGTCCTCTATTCTGTACCATTGGTCCACCCGCCTGTTTTGGTACCAGTACCATGCTGTTTTTGTTACTATTGCTCTGTAGTATAGTTTGAAGTCTGGTATCGCTATACCGCCTGATTCACACTTCCTGCTTAGCATTGTTTTTGCTATTCTGGGTCGTTTATTTTTCCATATGAATTTCATGATTGCTTTCTCTATTTCTACAAGAAATGCCATTGGGATTTTGATTGGCATTGCATTAAACCTATAGAGAACTTTTGGTAATATTGCCATTTTGATGATGTTAGTTCTGCCTATCCATGAACAGGGTTTATTTTTCCATCTTCTAAGATCTTCTTCTATTTCTCTCTTTAGGGTTCTGTAGTTTTCATTGTATAAGTCTTTCACCTCTTTTGTTAGGTTGATTCCCAAGTATTTTTTTTTTTTTTTTGAGGATATTGTGAATGGAGTGGTTGTCCTCATTTCCATTTCAGAGGATTTGTCGCTGATATACAGGAATGCCTTTGATTTATGCGTGTTGATTTTATATCCTGCCACTTTGCTGAATTCATTTATTAGCTCTAATAGTTTCTTTGTAGACCCTTTTGGGTCTGCTAGGTATAGAATCATGTCACTGCAAATAGTGATAATGTAAGTTCTTCTTTTCCTATTTTGATGCCTTTAATTTCTTTCGTCTGTCTAATTGCTCTGGCCAGTGTTTCGAGAACTATGTTGAACAGAAGTGGTGAGAGAGGGCATCCCTGTCTTGTTCCAGATTTTAGAGGGAATGCTTTCAATTTTTCTCCATTCAGAATGATGCTAGCCTGAGGCTTAGCATAGATTGCTTTTACAATATTGAGGTATGTTCCTGTTATCCCTAGTTTTTCTAGAGTTTTGAACATAAAGGGATGCTGTACTTTGTCGAATGCTTTTTCCGCATCTATCGAGATGATCATATGGTTCTTATTTTTAAGTCTATTGATGTGGTGAATAACATTTATTGATTTCCATATATTGAACCAGCCTTGCATCCCAGGGATGAATCCTACTTGATCATGGTGCACAATTTTTTTGATATGTTTTTGTATCCGATTCGCCAGAATTTTATTGAGGATTTTTGCATCTAGGTTCATTAGAGATATTGGTCTGTAGTTTTCTTTCTTTGAAGTGTCTTTGTCTGGTTTAGGTATCAGGGTGATGTTGGCCTCGTAGAATGAATTTGGAAGTTCTCCCTCTTTTTCTATTTCCTGAAGTAGCTTGAAAAGTATTGGTATTAGTTCCTCTTTAAAGGTTTTGTAAAACTCTGCTGTATACCCATCCGGTCCTGGGCTTTTCTTAGTTGGTAGTCTTTTGATGGTTTCTTCTATTTCCTCAATTGATATTGGTCTGTTTAGGTTGTCTATATCCTCCTGACTCAATCTGGGCAGATCATATGACTTAAGAAATTTATCGATGCCTTCACTATCTTCTAATTTATTGGAGTATAAGGATTCAAAATAATTTTTGATTATCTTCTGTATATCTGAAGTGTCTGTTGTGATATTGCCTTTTTCATCCCGTATGCTAGTAATTTGAGTTCTCTCTTCTTCTCTTCGCTAGCATCGCTAAGGGTCTGTCGATTTTGTTTATTTTTTCAAAGAACCAACTTTTAGTTTTGTCAATTTTTTCAATTGTTTCTTTTGTTTCGATTTCATTAATTTCAGCTCTGATTTTAATTATTTCTTGCCTTCTACTTCTTTTGCTGTTGTTTTGCTCTTCTTTTTCTAGGATTTTGAGATGAAGTATGAGATCATTTATTTGTTGGTTTTTTCTTTTTTTAAGGAATGAACTCCAAGCAATTAATTTTCCTCTTAGAACTGCTTTCAATGTGTCCCATAGATTCCGATATGTTGTGTCTGTGTTTTCCTTAATCTCTAAGAATTTTTTAATTTCCTCCTTGATGTCTTCTATAACCCATTGATCATTCAGTAACCTATTGTTCATTCTCCAAGTGATGTATGCTTTTTCCTTCCTTCTTTTATCATTGATTTTCAGTTCCATTCCATTATGATCAGATAGGATGCATGGTACTATCTCTACTCCTTTATATTGTCTAAGAGTTGCCCTGTGACATAATATACGATCTGTTTTTGAGAAGGATCCATGTGCTGCTGAGAAATAAGTGTAACTGCTTGATGTTGGGTGGTATATTCTATATATGTCAATTAAGTCTAGGTTATTAATTGTGTTATTGAGTTCTATAGTTTCCTTATTCAACTTTTGTTTGGAAGATCTGTCCAGTGGCGAGAGAGGTGTGTTGAAGTCTCCCATGATTATTGTATGGTGGTCTATTAGACTCTTGAACTTGAGAAGAGTTTGTTTGACGAACATAGCTGCACCATTGTTTGGGGCATATATATTTATGATTGTTATGTCTTGTTGGTGTATGGTTCCCTTAAGCAGTATGTAGTGTCCCTCTTTATCCCTTTTGATTAACTTTGGCTTGAAATCTATTTTATTTGATATGAGTATGGACACTCCTGCTTGTTTCCGAAGTCCATATGAGTGATATGATTTTTCCCAACCTTTCACCTTCAGCCTATGTATGTCTTTTCCTATCAAATGCGTCTCCTGTAGGCAGCATATTGTTGGGTCTTGTTTTGTGATCCATTCTACTAGCCTGTGTCTCTTAATTGGTGAGTTTAAGCCATTAACATTTAGGGTTATTATTGAGATATGGGTTGTTCTTCCAGCCATATTTGTTTATTTCTGTTACTAAACATGGTTTGTTTTCCTCTTTGATTATTCCCCCCCCCTTTACTGTCATACCTCCCACTGTTGGTTTTCATTGTTATTTTCCATTTCCTCTTCCTGTAATGTTTTGCCAAGGATGTTTTGAAGAGATGGTTTTATAGCTGCAAATTCTTTAAACTTTTGTTTATCGTGGAAGGTTTTAATTTCATCTTCCATCCTGAAGCTTAATTTCGCTGGAAACACAATTCTTGGTTGGAACCCATTTTCTTTCAGTGTTTGAAATATGTTATTCCAGGATCTTCTAGCTTTCAGAGTCTGTGTTGAAAGATCAGCTGTTATCCTGATTGGCTTACCCCTAAATGTGATCTGCTTCCTTTCTCTTGTAGCTTTTAAAATTCTCTCCTTATTCTGTATGTTGGGCATCTTCATTATAATGTGTCTAGGTGTGGGTCTCTTATGATTTTGCACATTTGGCGTCCTGTAGGCTTCTAGGATTTGGGATTCTGTCTCGTTCTTCAAGTCTGGGAAGTTTTCTCGTATTATTTCATTGAATAGATTGCTCATTCCTTTGGTTTGAAACTCTGTCCCTTCCTGTATCCCAGTGACTCTTAAATTTGGTCTCTTGATGTTATCCCATATTTCTTGGATGTTCTGCTCATGGTTTCTTAACAGTCTTGCTGAGCTGTCTATGTTCTTTTCAAGTTGAAATACTTTATCTTCATTGTCTGATGTTCTATCTTCTAAGTGTTCTACTCTGCTGGTAGTATTCTCAATTGAGTTTTTAAGTTGGTTTATTGCTTCCTGCATTTCTAGGATTTCTGTTTGTTTGTTTTTTATAACCTCTATCTCCCTGTATAGTTGATCTTTTGCTTTTTGGATTTGTTTATGTAATTCATTGTTGAAGTGATCTTTCATTGTCTGATTTTGCTGTCTGATGTCTTCCTTGAGGCTCCAGATCATCTGAAGCATGTATATCCTGAATTCTTTATCTGACATTCCATCTGCTGCAGCTATTACCTCTTCTAACGTTGAGTTGACCTGCATTGCTTGTGGTCCTTTCTTTCCTTGTCTCTTCATACTGTTCGCGTTCCTTTCTACTTGGTGAAACTGTTGTGCTACTGAATTTTCCCCCTATATATTTATATTGGTTTTGTATAGTTGCAAAGTCTCCCTCGCAGGCGCGGGCGGCGGCTCTGCCCCTCCTCCAATTGGGGCAATGGGCCTACCACGCTGGCAGGCCGCTGGGCCTGCTCTGCCGGTCGGTAGCAGGTCCGCCTACCTTGCAGGCGCGGGCGGCGGCTCTGTCCCTCTGCGGGCCGCTAGGCTTGTTCTGTTGGTGGTCACAGTTCTGCCTACTTTGCAGGCGCAGGCAGTGGCACTGCCCCTCTGCAGGCCTCTGGGGCTGTTCTGCCAGTGGGTTGCAGGTCCGCCTACCTTGCAGGCGCGGGGGGGGGGGGGGCGGCTCTACCCTTCCTCAGGCCACTGGGCCTGTTCTGTCTGTCGGTTGCAGGTCTGGCCTGTTCTGTTGGTGGTCACAGTTCCGTTTACCTTTCAGGCGCGGGGGGAGGGGGCAGCTCTGCCTCTCAGCAGGCCGCTGCGCCTGTTCTGCCGGTGGGTCGCAGGCCCGCCTACCTTGCAGGAGTGGTTGGCATCTCTGCCCCTCCGCGGGCCACTGGGCCTTTTCTGTTGGTGGTCACAGTTCCGCCTACCGGGCAGGCGTGGGGGGTGGGGGGCGGCTCTGCCCCTCAGCAGGCCGCTGGGCCTGCTCTGTGGGTGGTCACAGTTCCGTCTACCTTGCAGGCGCAGGGGGAGGGGACCTGAATAGTGTTTTTAAACAACATAATGGTAATAACAATAGCAATTTGAGATGAAATGTATACTAAGGATGATAAAAAGAACATATATTCTTCACTTGAAAATAAAAGGCAAAGTTAAAGTATGAAAATCAGAAATCACAAAAGATTAAGACAGATTTAAGATGAAACACAGAAGTTATAACAACAAATATAAGTAGGTTTAACACATATATAATAGGTCAGTAGTTTCATGTGGAGTCGAAAAAACAATTGAAACCTCAGGGATAGACATGAAGATACATTAGGGTAAAACTTCAGCAATCAAAGCATAGGCATATGATTACCAACAAGCAACAAGTAGTACTCATGACTTTACTGTGAAGAGTTGAAAAGTACCAGTGTATGAGGTTACACACTCTTTCCCCTGCTCTCAATCTGCTTTGTTTCTTTCCCCTCCATCACTTTCTGATGGTGATAACAGCTTTAAGGAAAATTAAAGTTAAAGCACTGTATCCCACATGGACAGAACATGGTAAGACCTGATATGTCAGAAAAATGTAGTGCCATATTATATGGGACAAGAAGAAGAAAGGCAAAAAGGTGGTATATACACACAATGAAATATTATGCAGTCTTAAAAAGGAAATCCTGTCACATGTGTCAATAGGGTTGAACTTCAAAGACATATGCTAAGAGAAATGAGTCAGTCACAGGAGGAAAAATTACTTTAAAATTATGTCATACCAATACAGTCATCATCATAGAAACAGAAAGTAGAAGGGTGATGACCAAGGGCCAGGAGGAGTTACTGTTTAGCAACTATGGAGTTTCCATGTTGCAAGAGAGAAAATTCTGGGGATCTGTTGCACAACAATGTGAATATACTTAATATTGCTGAACAGTACACTTAAAAATGGCTAAGAGGATAAATATAATGTTATGCATTTTATAAAACACAACAAAGAAAAAGAGGAGGAAGAGAAAGGGCAGGCAGACAGAGGCACCAAGATGAAAGGGAGAGGACACTGTAGTTGAGAGGGTTCTGTTGGAGTAGGAGAACGCCTGTTTGGGAAATTTATACTGTCAATTACAGTAAATAAATAATATTACAGTATGTAGGCGAGAAGGAAATGAGTCAAATTAGAATGCTAAATGTGACCTTTTTCTTCTTCTTTTTTTAAAAATGAAATTCCAGTTAGGGACTAGAATTTACAAAGGACCTTGAAGTTTTCCCAAAGTTAAAATCTACAGGTCATTTTCCTGGCCACTATGTAAAAAAACCTCAAATTAAAAAGTTACTCAAAGTAAATAACAAACTACTTACAAATGGTCAATTATTTTTTCCCCTAAATGATCTTTTTTTCCCCTAAAATACTCCTGCCAAAGAACAAACAAAATGTCAATAAAAATTATTTACATTTGGTAGAGTGCTTGCCTTGCATGCACAAGGCCCTGGGTTCAATCCCCAGTACCCCCCCCCCAAAAAAAAAATTATTTAGAAAGTAATATCTATAAAATGTGCCATACAAAATATTTAGAACTTGGTCAAAGCTAGAATGAAAGGAATATTCATAGCCCTTGTTTCTTATTATTGAACACAGAATTAAAATAATAATGACTTCAAATTATGAAACTAAAAAAAAAATTTATATATGAAAAAGGAAAAATTCAATAAATATAGGAGCAGAAATTAAAATTTAAAAAATAACATAATGAAGATGTAAAACTGGACTGCTTCTTTGAAAAGACCAATATGGACAAACGTGTAATATAACTTAAGAGAAATAAATAATATTTAATATAAATATAGTTTTTTAAATTTTAAACTTAGATTTGATCATAATATCTTACTACTGGCTAACCACTTGGTAAAAACATTCTTAGATACGAAACACCTAATTAATTCTACCCATATTGATGTATAAGAGTAAAAAATATGTAAATATTGTATTAACTTATAATAGGTATATTATAAACCTGAATCAAAAACAGCAACCATAAAGGGAACAACTGATCAATGGTATCACATTTTAAGCCAAAAGTATACCAAAGAAAATAAAAACCTAGAAAGGTAAATGATAAATTGAGAAAACATTTCTATGTGACAAAATATCACTGAATCTTACATATAAAATATATGATTAGAACCATAAGTGGAATTGAAATTAATAAAAGTCAAACACATAAATTTAAAATATTTAGTTTTTTAGTTGTAGTTGATATATGAAGTTAATGCTATATATTTTAAATGTTGAAATAGAGAACATTAAGAGAACATTTTTTATATAAACTGGAATGTAGTTGGTATTATATATCAACAAGTCTTAAAAAATGTGAACATAATTCTACAGGAATTTTATGCTAGAAAATTATAAGGAAAGAATTTGACAAATATGTAAATATTTAGTTATAATCATGATTGCTTTGTTTTTGTTTTTTTAAAAAATCAGATTCCCTAATTGGGAATATTGTGGGTTTTGTTTTGTTTTTGTACCAGGATTGAACCCGGGGTGCTTAACCACTAAGTCACATCCCCAGCACTTTTTTTCTTTGTTTTATTTAGAGACAGCATCTTTCTGAGTTGCTGAGGCTGGATTTGAACTTGTGATCATCCTGTCTCAGTCTTCTGAGCCACTGGGATGATAGGCATGAGCCACCTCACCAGTGGAATATTGGTTCTTAACAGAGGATTGATACACTTAGTTCTGGGTCCTCTAATTGATGAACTGCTATGTATTCAATAAATAATGATGTGCTATATCTAAATTTATTAACCCTGAAAGTTGACAAAGTATATTCAGTGAAAAGAGCACATTACGGTATAAAGAGTAAAATCCTATTTTTGTTTAAAAATATATACATAACTACATATGGAGGTATACATGTGTATTTTCTTTAGATATGTCCATTACTAGTTGGCGAAATTGAGAATTACTCTGTTGATCTTCTATGTTTTCCTATCTGAAACATGATGCGTTACTTTAAAAAAGAAAGAAAGAGAGAGAACATTAATTAAAACCTTAAAACCTACGAGAACATTTTTTATTTATTTTTTTCCTTTGGGGATTTTCTTTTTTTATTAAATTATTTATTTATTCTAATTTGTTATACATGATGGCAGCATGCAATTCATTTCATAGCACACATATAGAGCACAATTTTCAAGTCACTGATTGTACACAAAATATTTTCACACCATTCGTGTCTTCATACATGTACTTAGGGTAATGATGTCTAACTCATCTCACCTTTTTCCTACCCATTGCCCCCCTCCCTTCCCCTCCCTCCCCTTTTCCCTATCTAAAGTTCCTCAGTTCCTCCCATGCCCCCGACCCCCATTATGGATTAGCAGCCACTTATCAGAGAAAACATTTGGCCTTTGGTTTTTTGGGATTGGCTTACTTCACTTAGCATTGTATTCTCCAACTCCGTCCATGTACCTGTAAATGCCATGATTTTATTCTCTTTTAATGCTGAGCAATATTCCATTGTGTATATATACCCACAGATTCTTTATCCATTCATCTATTGAGGGACACCTAGGTTGGTGCCATAGTCTACCTATTGTGAATTGAGCTGCTATGAACATTGATGTGACTGTGTCCCTGTAATATGCTGTTTGGGTATAAACCAAACTGGTTTAAATAGTGGTTTCATTCCCAGTTTTCCTAGGAATCTCCATACTGCTTTCCATATTGGCTGCACCAATTTGCAGTCCCACCAGCAGTGTATGAGTGTGCCTTTCCCCCCACATCCTCGCCAACAATTATTGTTGTTTGTTTGTATTCCTGATAGCTGCCATTCTGACTGGAGTGAGATGGTATATTAGATTTGCATTTCTTTAATGAACTAAACCAGAGACTTTGCGCCTAACTGAAGAAAAAGTAAGCCCAAACCTCCATCATGTTGGATTAGGCCCCAATTTCCTTTATAAGATTCCTATAGTGTAAGAATTAAAACCAATAATCTATAATGGGATAGATTCAAACTAAAAATCTTCTGCTCAGCAAAAGAAACAATCCATGAGGTGAATAGAGAATCTATAGGCACATCAGATAGAGCACTAATCTTTAGGATATATAAAGCACTCAAAACCTTAACACCATGAAATCAAATAACCCAATCAATAAATGGGCCAAAGAACTTGAACAGATTTTGTTACTAAGTTGGTCCCTAGCTCCTGAGATGAAAGGAAAGACACTTCTCAGAAGAGGATACACAATCAACCAACAAACATGAAAAAATGTTCGACATCTCCAGCAATTAGAGAACATTTTTTAAAAGTGCATGCACTGGGGCTGGGGATATGGCTCAAGTAGTAGCACGCTCACTTGGCATGCGTGAGGCACTGGGTTCGATCCTCAGCACCACATAAAAATAAAATAAAGATATTGTGTCCACCTAAAGCTAAAAAAAATAAATAAATATTTAAAAAAAATAAAAATTAAAAAAAGAAATACATGCACTAGCCATGTAGAACCGTGTATTCCTGTCACAATTTTTATACGTTCGTTTTGCCCAGCGTGGAAGGGAGAAGAGAGAAGAAGTGGAGGGAAGGAAGATCCGGGCAGAAAGGAGAAAGGGGAAAAGGAAAAAAGAGAGGGAGGGAGGGGGAAGAAAAGGAGGAGTGAGAAAAGGAAGAGAGAAAGAAAGGAGAGGGAGAGAAGGACGGAGAAGAGGACAGGAGGGAAAGACCAGAGAAAGGAAGACAGTCAGTAAGGAAGGGGAAGAACATCTGGTTTTAGGCATCATTGAGGTACAAGCATAGTTTTATTTCCTGGAATTGAAATCAAAATCCCAGCTCCTGCTGCCTTCTCTGCCTGTTCACATTTCTGCCATGTTGTTCGGCTTTGGCTGTCTCTGATGGTGTGAAGCATGCCAGTCTTTTAGGGCTCAGGCCTCTAGGATGCAGGCTAAGAAACCTTTTCCCACAAGGTATCGTGCCCTTTGCAGATGTTGTGAATACATCAACAGCTGGAGCACAGCACAACACAGTTCCTCAATCATTAGCAGACATTACCTAATTGATAAGGGCGTCCCTCTACGCAGCCTGTTCCCAGTTCCATGTGACACACAATCAAACTCTATTCCCTTTCCTGGTGACATCAACATTCTTGGCTACACTATTAGAAGGGAACTCCTTTTCCACCCAAGATAAATTGAAATCTGGGGAGAGAGCCATTCCCATAGGATCCCCGCAGCCACATTCTCCCACCACTCCCATCTTCCTGGTCCACGGAGTGCTCAGAGCTAGAACTAAGGCTGCTTCTTGGGCCTCACTGACACTCACCCCAGTGCAGCTGCAGCTCTTCACCAGCTCCCTGTGACAGCGGGAAGCAGATTGGAGGCACCAGGCATTCAGTGTCAATGGACGTGCATACATGAACCCTTAAGGCTGGGACTGTCACTCCCTCTCTCTTCCTCTGTGGCTCCCCCACAAAACTTGACATCAACATTGAAAGCGCCCATCTGGTGTTTGCTGGCAACAGGCTCCTCATGATAACATATTTCAATGACAGCAATTGGGAGATGGCCTGTGAACCCGAGAAGCAAGGCACCCTGGCCACCTATGGCCCCCTCAGGCAAGGGTGCGGCAAGAAGCACACACAGAGCCCAAATCTCAGGGAAGCATCTTTGATGAGGCTCAGTGAGCTGGTCTTCTCCCACTTCCTGTGCCCCTTCCACCAGTTCCTATGCCGCTTGAGCTCCCCGAGGGTGTTAAGTTTCCTTGGCATAGCCCTCAAGTATGTATGTTTGCAAAGGAGATTTTGCTACTAAGTTGGTCCCTAGCTCCTGAGATGAAAAGAAAGACACATTATCAGTGGGAAAGAGAACACAGAGTTTGTGGCTGGTGGTTTTATTATTATTATCATTGTTAAGTGAAAGATTGATTTATCTTATCTTTGTCTTGAACATAATAAGGAATTTGGAGCCAAATAGACCCAGCTTCAAACACTGGCTGTGTTGCTTCCTGGCCCTATAACTTGGGGTAAGTTTACCTCTCTCAGTTTCAATTTTATAATGTGGTCCTTGTAATGATTCAGTGAGAAAAATCCTATGTAAATCCATGGCTTGGATTTAAGTACTCAGTAAATGCAAGATTTGGGTTTTTTTTTTTGTTGTTGTTTTGTTTTGTTCTGTTCTTTTAGTTTGGTTTGGTTTTGTCCATATGAAGTGAGTTTTGAAGCCTTAGCTTTATGTATGTATCTATATGTATCTAAATGGCTGATGTTTTATGACATTAATAACAAAGCTGTCCCAAATCCAAATCCATGTACCCAGGGTGCAGTAAAGCTCAGGGCAGCTTCCCCAGCACAGGGCCTGTGGCAGGTGAGGAGACTGAGACCTAAGGAGGGAAAGGGAGGAGTCTTGACCCCAAGCCAAGTCATTTGCGCTTTGTTCTGGCAGTACCCTGTGTACGGGGTGGAGGTTGTCCATCTTGCCCAGGTTTTAGAGTACTCCTATTGGGTCTCTCAAGGCTTCAGAAAAAATTCTCATGAAGGCTGAGTCTCTCCTGGAGTGTCCAGGGAAGATTTCTGCTAAAGTATCTGTGTAGAAATATGGGGTGGGTCTCCATGCCCTTTGACCTGTGGCTGGGTGGCCACACTTTACCTGGCTTTAAGTCCTGGTTGGTGAACAGGCTCAATACATACCCCACTGGGACAGAGCCAACTGGAGACCAGTTACTGAGTGAGGAACTTGAGGAGTCACTTCTGTCATCGTTGGTGGCCGAAGGGGGCCATGCCAGTCTCTTATCCCCCACTGCAGTGCAGAGTAGCAAAGGCACCCTGGGATAGTTTATCTTGTTTCAGCCTGTCTGTCTGCCCCTATTCTCCTAATCCTGGGAGGCCTTGGGTGACCTCTGTTTCACCCCTCTAGGTAGGAAGAAACAATTTTAAGACCTCTTTCAGTTTCAGCATGGAAGGATTCTTGTGCATGGTTCCTTCCCTCTCCCTGTTTTGCAGGCCTCTGCCTGAGGCCTCTCTCCAGTCCCACCACATAAGGCCAGAGAGCATAAGGCCCCTTTTCCCTTATAAGAATGTGCATCTCCAGAGGGAAGGGCACCACGCAGTTTCACTTCCAGTCACCTGAGCACATGAGCACAGAGGCATGACTTCTTCCTGTCACGGGAACCCGTCAGAGACTGGACTAAGTAAACTTCTATTTCCATATCTCATTCTCTTGAAAAGAACACAGTCATAACTCCACAGAGAATAAACATACACAGTCTAATCTTTCTCCTCACTGGGACAGTTTGTTGAAATTGGTGAAATGATGCAGACCCCACCAAAATGGCTTGATAAGAGTTGTAAGTCCAGCTTTGTGATTATTAAAGAGAGGGAGTGTAACTCTGCTGCTGATAATTTTTAAAAGAACCTTCTCTCTTACAGGAATCTTCCTTCCTACCATGTATATGTTATGGCTTCTGGGTACGTGGAGCTCTTCTGTCTACCAAGCATGTGCACAAATGCACATTCTATTCTCTCCTTTCAGAGGGTCTCAGTGCCTCTAGAGACAGAGAAAATCCCATCCCAATTTTATGATCCTCCATTGGGTTGTCAGTGGCAAATTATGGAAAAGAATCAAAGTTTTCAGGATTCATACTATACAAGCTTCAAACTGAAAAAATAAAAAAACATTGCTTATACATTTTCTGATACAGAAAGATTTTCCTTCCTTACTGCAAAAGTCAAACAACCACAGACTACGGAAAAATTCTCTCAAGCCTGTATGTCTTAGGTGAACTATACATTTACAGTATGTTTTAAAATTTTGCAACAGTTATATTGTAAAAATCAAAATAAGAAAATTATTGCATGTCACATGAAAATTATATGAAATCCAACTTCAGAGTCTGTAAGCATTTTTGGAACACAAGTATGGCCATTCATTTACTTAACACCTACGGCTGCTTTGATGCTACTCTGGCAAGCTCAAACCAAAAATATTTGCCATTTGGACCTTTACAGGAAGTGTATGCTGACCTCTGAGCTAGAGAATTTTTAGAAATCTTTTCTTTAACAAATATATATATATATATATTTTCATACCACTTCACAAAGGAATGACTTGGGAACTTGGGAAAGAATGGGATTATAAACAAGGTTCTCAATGTGATTGATCCCAAAGAGAATCAGATGTCTCATCCCCATGAGGTATAGATCCTTTCTAATCCCTCTACCATCCTTTCCTTCAAAAGATATACCTCCAAGAGCTGTTGAAATGCCCATAAAGAAATATTGATTCTAAAGGGTGACATCATGTCCTTGAAGACACACGACATCATGACAGGACATGATATAATGTCCTGTGCAAATACAAATTGCACTGTCAGAGACCTGGTTGCTTCAGGAAGAGAGAAATGACTGTGAAAATCAAATAATTTATAATTCAGGAGGCTGAGGCAAGAGGATCGCAAGTTCAAAGTCAGCCTCAGCAACTTAGCAAGACCCTGTCTCAAAAAATAAAACAAAAAGGGCTGGGGATGATGCTCAGTGGTTAAGCACACAAGGTTCAATCCCTGGTACTCCCCACACAAAATTATGAAACTGCATTTGTGGTATGAATACTCATTGTACTCATTTGAGCTTCTTCTTCTTCTTCTTTTTTTTTTTAACTCTAAGCTATATCTCCAGCATTTTTTTTTTTGAGACAGGGTTTTGTCAAATTGCTAAGGCAGGCCTCCAACTTGTGATCCTCTTACCTCAGCCTCCCAAGTCACTGGGATTACTGGCATTTGCCAACACATCCAGCTGAGAACTCTTTCCTTTGCCGCAAATACCAAATTTTGTGTGAGATGCTCCATGACCAGTTGCTTGCCAGCTCCCTTTGCTCTTTTATTGGCAGTACCTCAGAAGAAGTTAATTTTTATGCTTACTTTGTTTTCTGGCTTTGTTCTCAATAATATTTCTAAGGAAAGTCACTTTCAAATTCTTGCACAGTATTGAGGTAATATACCAGGTGAGAATTCCCAGAACTTCTTTTAAGAAAATCTATTTGTAATGAAAAACTATAGGATGTTTCATTTAAGTGCTGTAGGAAATTCTAAAGAAAAGAATGTGCAGCTCTATTCAATATGCCAGAGTATCAGTGGACTAAGAGAAGGCAGGGAGAGAGATCGTTTGCCCTTCCTAGAGTGGAATGTGGAAATTCTATCGTGGCTTGTAAATGTTGATTTCCCCAGACCCAAACTACCCGTGTGCTGTTTTCACAGACATAGAAACCAACTATTGACCTCAAGTTCCATTTCCCTGCTCAGTCTCAGTCTGGAGAAAAAGAAGAGCAATCAGGGGCACCCAGGTACCATCTCTTCTGACTGACCTTGGACAGTAACATCCAGGGCAACAACAGAGCAATTAGAGGTGAAGACTTTGGGCCCCGGTAGCTCTGAGTGTTTGTGAGGTGTAGGGAACTGAGTAGGCAAATGGAGGGTCCATCTACCAGGCACCGAGGACAGTGTTCCATGGCCACTCTTACTTTGCCCCAGCCATAGATCCAAGAAAATCATCTCTTACCCTCTACTATACCATGACTATGCATCTAATTTAATATATATTCATGTTGAGGAGTCAGAAAGAGATTCCAAGTTAATTGCCACTTGTTAAGGGTTCCGTTGGGGTCAGACACTGCCCCAGTTATTCCCTTGGACTTTAATTCTCACAGCACCCTGTGTGAAGCTCATTATTTTCTATGTTTTATACACAAGGAAATTGATAGGTTAATTATTCTGTCCCACATTGCACAACTGTAAATCCCAGGAATTTATAACTACCCAAGTTGAGTACTCTTTTGAACACTTCTCACTATTCTCTAATAAAATATATCTGTCAAAAACGGGATTGGGGTAATCTAGGATTGGAGTGAGGAAGAATTTCTCAAGTGCCAGTGATGTTGGACATTGGCGCATAAGGAAGGGCCTGTGGATTAACTTCAGGCAGACTCCAAAATTATCTCTCCTGCTTGTCCACGCTGGATGGCAACTTCCAAGTTGGAGGATATTTTCTTTTTTTAAAATTTGTTCTAATTAGTTATACATGACAGCAGAATGCATTTCAATTCATTATACACAAATGCAGCACAACTTTGAATTTCTCTGGTTGTACAGGACATAGTCGTACCATATGAGCAGTCATACATGTACCTAGGGTAGTGATGTCCATCACATTCCACCTTCTTTCTTGCCCCTATGCACCCTCCCCTCTTCAGCCTCCCCTTTGCCCAATCAAAATTCCTCCATTCTTCCCACGCCTGCCCCCATTATGGATCAGCATCCATTTATCAGAGAGAACATTCAGCCTTTGGTTATTTGGAATTGGCTCCCTTCATTTAGCATGATATTGTCCACCTCTGTCCATTTGCCTGCAAATGCCATGATTTTATTCTCTTTTAATGCTGAGCAATATTCCATTGTGTATACACCCACAGCTTTTTATCCATTCATCTATTAAGGGACACCTAGGTTGGTTCCATAGTCTAGCTATTGTGAATTGAGCTGCTATGAACATTGATGTGGCTGCATCACTATCGTATGCTCATTTTAAGTTCTTTGGGTATAAACCAAGGAGTGGGATAGCTGGGTCAAATGGTGGTTCCATTCCCAGTTTTCTTGACTTACATATTCTTAAATCCATAAAGTTCTTATTGGTCAAGTTGTGATCAGTCTAAGAATTTCTGGGCTCCTATAGCCATGCTACCCAAACAACTTAATGCCCAAAGAAGTTCAATAGGCAGCACACTGGCCCCAGACCTTGCCCAGAGGCTGAACCACTGAACCCTGCTCAGCTATTACACTTCGCACTTGCTTTCTCTCCTCTCTCTGATGTTAATGGCTCCTTTCCCCCAAGGCTCTCTTTTCACCTTTTAACCATGTGCCTGTCACCTCAGCTTGTTAATGGCTTTTGGGCATCCTGTGGCATAGCACAGTGCTAAGCTGTTCCGCAGAGACTCTCACCAGCCTTTCTCCTTGGCTAAGGGTTGCTTACAACTTGTAAATCAGCGTATTAGTCACAGTTAAATGTTTACCGAAGAACACAGGACAGCAGCAGGACATCTGTAGCACGGAAACTAGCTTGTGCTTTGAGAGAGTGGAGTCCGAGTCCATGGCAGCAGGTGAAGATGCCACCCTTCAAGGTGCGGGGACTTGGCATTTGGGGCACCCAGAGAGGCCACGTACATCCCAAAGAAAACCTGATGTGGGTTTTTCTGGACACTCTTCTGTTCTAGCTTTGGATTTATGCCCAGTATGCTTTTTCATTTTGAGAAGATGAATGGATCTACACAGAAGAGCCCCACTTTCCCTTGCTCTGTGTGGACAAAAGGGCCGAGGGGCGTCCCGAACTCCTCATACTGTCCTAGAACAATGGAGCTGGTCCACCCAGAATCCATGATTTTAAAAGGTGACTTTCTCAGGTTTGGGGGCCTATACATTATCCGGCGCAACAATTGGAGACAGGGCTACTGTGTGAGGGAGACAGAAGACTGAGTTCCTGTCAGAGATCCTAGAGGGAATTTCTGTGCTAATTAAGCAACACAATTCCACACAGGTTTGCCGAGGGTGCATCATGGTGGGTAGAAAAGTGACATGGTTGCTGAAAACCACTTCCTTGCAGCCACCTGGCTGGTTTATGTTAATGTACCAGGTTAAAAGAAAGACATAAACCCCACCATCTTGCATATGCCACAGTCAGTCCTGGGATGAGATCACCACCTCACTCACACACCACCCACCAAGCCACTTGGTAAACATCAAACTGTCATGGCCCTGCAGAAAGGAAGCTTCAGTCAGGGAGAAAAGGGTCTGTCCACATAAGGGGCAGGAGAATAATCAAATCCTGTACCAAGTCGGTGCCTCATCTACTCCTTGGAGATGTGGGAACCTCTTCTGCTTTTTTTTTTTTTTTTAAACAAAACCAACTCCCTGTTCCATAGTGCTAACTTCTGTTTGTAAGGAGATCTAATTATATTTTCACTTTGGATGACAAAACCAAGAGGCAATCCATAAAACTACTGCTTGTCAGCAGAAGGAACCGACAAACACACATTTCTTCTGACACACACTTCAATTTAGGGACATATTTAATAGATGCTCCATAAACACCATTGAGTGAATGTCATACATTTCTGTCCCAGTTGTAGGGTTGACATAACAGATTTCAAACCTTGGGTGAAGTCATAGAGCCTGCACTTCTTCCAAAGGGTGGGCCTCTGACACACACACTCTTCTGCAGAATCCATTGCCCAGGTGACAGCTTCAGCAGTTCTGCTGACATCAGACTGACAAGCACTTGGGGTTCTTCTGATCTATTTTGGTTTGCTCATAGCCCTCACCACACTGGAATACCTCTGAAAGTGAAGGGGATGCTGTTGACAATGACGGGTGTAAACGGCGTTGTGTCTGGGATGTGGGATATCTGGCCATCCTTCTCAGCATCTACTTAACCTGCAGCTGTCACACGTCAATGATAGAAAAGGAGATGGCTGAAGCAGAAAACAACCTTAGAGGTCATTGTCTTTAACTCTTTTACTTTATAGAAGAGAATGCTCGGGCCAGAGAGCTTCAGAATTGCCCGATGCCACGCAGCTAGGTGGTGCCTAAAGTCAGACTGGAAGCCAGTCTCTCCTTCCCAGTCCAGGACCCAAGGCTCTTGGCTTTCACTCCTCTGTGTATAATTCTGTGGTTCATGTCAGGTCCGCAGGGCAAAGGAAAGAGTGCAATTACCACAAGTTCTTATTTTTGTCAGAATAAGCACAAAATGAGCCCTGTTAAGAGTTTGTGCCATTGACTTCCCAGGCGATTTCAGGTAAAATAACTAATCCTTTTGCATCCTGTTTCCTGACTTGGAAAATTAGGAGAAATAACTGGTTACTACCTGTCACCTTGCAGTATGTAGGAGAAATGAGATGGAAATATGAACACAGATATACTGAATCCTCAGCAGAAAAGAGCAATAGATAGTGTACAGCATGCTGTACAATTAAAGCCAACACTTAATAGTCTGGACCAATTGCTTAATAGTCCAGAAAGTGGTAAAGTGCCCCAATGTACCTAACATGAAATAATAGTAATTTATTTAGGGGAAGAAAGGAAAAAGGGAGGAGACTCATTCAAGGTAATCATGATTTTCCTTACTCAAGGGAAAAACTGATGAAGAAATAAATAACATAATTCATTTCTAAACATTTTCAGAAAAATTTAATGTTCTTACTATCCCCTTCAATTCTAGTGTGATCGTTTTACCTAAATGAGAAAAATTCAAAGGACTAAAATCTCCGAGATGCCATTGGTATTCACTATGATTTACATGTGGTTTGAATGTATCCATCAAAGTTTTGTGTGCTGGAAGCTTGGTCCTTAGCAGAGCAGTACTGAACTGCCCAATCTTGGCTTTCTGCTTCTAAAATCAAGTTAAACAAAATTATTTTCTTTACAAAGTACTCAGCCTCAGGTATTTTGTTACAGCAACAGAAAACAGATGAATATGGTATTGATGAAAGATGTTGGGTGATTGCCTCAGCTTAATTCATTTGTTCTTTCATTTGCCAACCTGACTATTAGCTGCCAGGGTTCAAAAGTGATGGAACATTATGCAAATGCAGATGATATTTGCTTCTCAAGGTGGGGTTTTGCTATGCATTTTACAAATTGATTGCTTCCAGTGAGGACAAGTCCCTGTAAACTTTCCAGGTATTGCTGTATGTGAAATTTGTATAGCTTTCAGTATAAGATTTTCATTTGGACAGTTTCCTGGCTCTTGGCATCTCAGAGTAAGGAGATTTAGGCCAAATGATACATCTCAAGAAAGCCAAGTGTAGGGTGCATGAAGAACAAATTGATGTGAAAACTTCATCTATCCTGTGTCAGCACCATTTTATGGGCATCTCGTGAACCTATGGAGGAGTGCATATGTGAGAAGGTGATGGCTATAGAAAAGGAAGTCACAGACAGGACCGGAAATTACGGTAAATTATAAAATTGCAAGTTTACACCAAACTGAAACTGCTTGGGTTATTGCTCACATCTTTTCTTCGTGAAAGAAGAAGGCAATCTGTTCATTGCATGTCCTCTTTATTGAAATCAAAAACTCCAAATCACAGGAGCACCATCTCTTGGGTGAATTGAAGATGTTTAATAAATAAAATTCATTTTGGAAATGCTTCTGTGGTGTCTCGAACCCAAATGTCTGGCCTCCTATGTTAGAGGTTTGAAAGTATGACCAGAAAGTGTGAGGACTTGACATTCCTGGACCCTTGAAAAAACAGTGAAGACAAGTACATTTTCAAGTCTGTGCAAATGAAGGGTTTAAGTTGTGTGTTTCTTCTAGTCTGAGACTTTCTGTGAAGAGTAGTAGTAGGTAGTTGGGCAACAAGAAATTTAAAACTGAAAGAATGTCTCAAAATGAGCATGCCCCATTGACCAATTGAGAGGCATCAGAAAAGAGAGGGTGGTCAAATTAAGTAAGTGGGTTTTAAGAAAAGAGATTTTTAGCAGGCTTAAGGGATTCATTAAAAAAAAAAAAAAATCCACAGAAAGGAGATCTAGAGTCAAATAGGGGCCCTGAGAGAGCCGGTGTTTTTGTAGGAAATATTTCTCACAAAGCTCTTGCATTGTTATCAAAAAAAGTACACAGAAGGTGAAAAGTGGTCTAGTAAGCAAACCCCAGTCGCTATAGGAACCAGACTCATTCACCAAGGTGGTCGAGAAATTATAAAACTGACTCATTCCCAGGAAGATGACAAAGACATCAGGGGGAAATCCCACATGCTGAGGAATTCAGGAAATCCAAAGCAGGAGATGAGATACAGTTTTCAAGAGGCACAAGAGAAGACTAAAGGGAGAGGCTGTCCCTTTATTAGGTGGAAGAGAAAGGGAAGAGGGGCTCTCAGGCTACCTCTCCCCAAAGTGTGGGGGTCTGGAAGGCTCATTTAGCCTGAGAATGCAAACTGGACCTGAGAAATATAAGAATGAGCTTTCTTTAAAAAGAGGCTTTATGCTTTTCAAAAAAAAAAAAGAAAAAATTGATGTCACCTTATTTGATCCACCTTGCAAGTTAACAGAAAGATTTTGAAGAATGGTAAATCAGAGGGAGAAGAAAATGTTCAGATGCTCATGCTTCTCATAAGTGCCAGTAATAAATGCAGAGTTCAACTTACACAATCTGAGGGGTGTGAGCCAGACCACAAAGAGAAATGCCCAGGGATCTCGCCAGGTGGGAAGCATAGCAAAACAGTGGGGTATGGAGTAATTTGAGGTAAGCTTCTTTAAACTCAGTCCTTAGGCCAGCAGGTTCCCTCCAAGGCAAACATGATCATGAATTGGCTTTACAAGCACTTAGAAATGACCAGGAAATCGGGTGACACTTGTTTCCTTATTTATTCACTCATTCAACAAATATTTATTGAAGATAATAATGCATGCAAAACACTTTTAAATGCAAAGACAACCAGCATGGTGTTATAAAAATAAAGTTTCTGTTGGACCAACCTTATAAACCTTCATATGACAGGCTTAAGAGTTGGGTTAGATTTATTGTTCAATCTGTCTTGACTCTGAAAGTTTTATAGCGTGTCTTATACATCATAGCCTCAGTAGATGGAGAGATAGCACAACTGTTTATGCCCAGAGAACTTCTGTGCAAAATGCATGCATCAACACTCAGATGAAAGGGGCCATATCTTACATCTCATTTGCTTGTCTAACAGCTCCATTAAATAGGCAGGACAGGAGTTTTACAAATGAGGAAACCAAGATTCAGAGAGGCTGGTCAAGCTGCAGTGCTTATACACCTGCAGCTGGTGACACAGACCCACCCCAGTTGTGCCACATTATGAAATTCTTCCAGAATGAGTCACACAGAATTAAACAGAAGATAGACATTAATGTGCAGACCCCCAAAATCCAAATATGAGGATATGGGAGTCCCTGGGATTAGGGTCATCAAATAAAACAAAGGATTACAGGATGCCCATTTAAATTTGATTTTCGAGTATGTCCCAATACTGTCCTAGTCTTTCTGTGTTCTTTCTTTTTTATTAAATGTGACAATCCTTCTTGGGGTCCACTGAGAAGTCATCAGTTATGTACCTGGCACCTTTGCCTCTTCTTTAGAGCTCAAGTATCAAGAAGGAAAGTGGGTTTAGGCGTTGCATCCTTGTGTATGAACTCAGGTTTGCTGCCTTCTTTAAAGGAGTGTTTTGATCTGACACAACAGACAGGCAACCCAATGAGTAAAGGAACTGGAATATCTATGACTGATAGCTGCCCGGTGTCGACTCTGACGTGTGCCTTGTGTGTGGCACGACTCGTCCGTCAATCCTCATGACAGTGCTAATGGGCTAGTGTGGCCTTCTCCATTTTACGGTCCATGAAACTGCCCAAGCAGACTGAGATGAAGAGCAAGGAAGTAAACGCTTATAGATGACTGTGTGCACTCTTCCCCTCGTGTTCCATGATGACAGAACATGCATTTTCCAGAAACAGAACCTGAGCTGCTCTGACGCTTTCTTAACAATTTCCCGCAATAATGCTTTCACCAGAGGCAAATATACTCTGAGGTAGGAGGCCACAGGAAGAGGCCCAGGAGGGCTCTTAAGGTTTGACAGGCAGTGGGAAGGTGTCAAGATGACAAATGTTGTCTTGCCCCAAGCACCAGAATTTCCCTTCAGGGAGCCATCTAATGAAATAGAACTTCCACTTTCCTGGGCTGGGTCGGGCTGTCAACATCTCCCCATGGAGACTCATCCTCCCACCCTGCTGGGAGCTCAGGGCCTCACTGTCCTGTCCCCTGCCTTTTCACCAGACCCCACCTGAACCTCCAGCAGTCACAGGGAATAAGGCTAAACAGTTTTGAGCCCTGGACATTTTGGTGAGGGAGTAAATCCAAATCGAGGTGATTCTCCAGTGTGCGTGTTGGTAGAGAGAGAAAGAAATGCTGGGATGCTTGTACTTTTCTATTGTCTATTATCTTCCATAAGCAAAAGCAAAGAGATGTGTCCTAAATTCCCTGATGTTGCGCAAGTCCATAGTTGTGCATCCTGCTTCTTGAAATCCCCTTTACAGAAAGAATCCACTTTCATTTCACCTCTAGTATTCATGGAAGGGAGTGAAGAGAAATGAGAGAGGGAGAGGGAGACAGAGAGAGAGAGACAGACAGAAAGATGAGAGAGTATATTCAAAGTCAGACCCATCACAGGCCAAAGCCCCTCCCGCCCCTACGAGTCTGCCCACCACTCTCTCTAAAAGGCTTTTTGCGTGAGCGATCTATACAAATTCAATTTGGGACTTTCAATAGAATGGCCACAGAGAACCCAATGGATAGGCTGGGTTAAAAAATTAAACATATGGATCACCATCAGGAGGGGAACTTTTGTTGACAACATTGCTCTCATAGCCAAGGGTTGAAGGCCGGGGTGGAAAGTGGCTCTAACTGCTTCAGAGATGTTCTGAATATACCTGAAAACAGAAGGTCCATTTCCAAAGAACTAGGCAGACCCCACCAGCAGCCCGGAGGCATGAATGAACCTGTGACACTGGACCAACCATAGCGACACTGAGACCTGCCATCTGAGTAGGACTTCACAGTGAGGACATCAGTCTGTGTTCCGTTCTACCTAAATGAACCCGCACATACATTTTTACTCAAAAATTATATCATGTGCCATCCGTCTGTGTTGTATAGACTTCCAGTTGAGCAAACCACCCATTAGTGAGAGCTTGCTGCAGGCGGAGCAAGCACCATCTCAGGGCACCAGAGCTCACTCTTCCCTCTGCCTGTCAATTCCCCAGAAAGTGACAGGTCAGCTCCTTCATTTCATGCAGGTCTTGGGCCCAAATGGCAGTTTTTTGGAAAGGCCTTCCTGGGCCACCCCACACAGACTAGCACCTCCATCCCCCTCCCCCTCTATCCCCTACCCTGTTTTATTTTTCTCCTTAGCTTTTATTTTATAAGTCTTTGTCTCTCTTTTATTCCACGTGTGCAAGAGCAGACTGAAATCAGCATCAGTAATGACTTTGAAAGGAAAAAGATCAACTCAAAAGGAAAATTTTTTTCCTAGTATGTGTATGTGTGTGTCTGTGTGTGTGTATGTGTGTGTGTAAGAGAGAGAGAGCACTCTTATATGCATGCATGTGCACTGTGTGTTAGAAGAAAGACTTGTCCTTCTCGGTTTTCCCTGGTTCATGCTGGTTTATGGAAGAATACAAAAGAAGATGTTTTCATTAACACACATAGGGTAGTTCACAATGTACAAAAAAATTCTGTGTTCTCATTTGACCTTGCAAAGTCTTCCTCTTGTAAGAAGCTACCTTTGTTCATGTTTCAGGTGATGAAACTGAGTTTGTTAGATTGGAGGATTTGTCAAATGTTTTGAAGTGGGTAAAAAGTAGAAATGGGGCCCCAGGGAGCAGGAGACACTCTGGGAACTTCCACTGTAAGAAAGTGTTTTCATGGGTCAGTAGCAAATCGGTGGCTACAAAAGAAAACTGTCCTATACCAGCTTCCAGCCCAAGGGAAGAAGCCTGGGGACACTTGGAGAAGGACAGGGGAGTTCCACTCCCAGCTCGACAGCTTAATGATGACATGACCCTGGGGTTGTTGCTTTGAGTCTCAGTCTATGAACTTGCAAGTGTAGGTGGAAGATCTCTCCTTCCCAGCCTGCTGTGAAGGTCGGAAGTAACACAGGCAGAGTGCCTCACACATCTGACTTGATGCTCAATACAAAGCCACAAGCCCAGGATCTGATGCTGAGGATGATGCAAAACCTTGGCTAACTTTTCAGATGAGAAGTATTTTAAATGTGTAGTTATAGTTTCCTCAGATGCTATTAGTGAGTGGGCCCTAATAGTCCTCCCACCTGCCCAGGTGGCTACTTCCATCCAACCCTCAACGATACTTCCTAAGGTCCAGCTCCCTATCTGGGCCCCTTCCTTCCTTACCCAGGGCCGTTGCCTCTTTTTTACTCCACCTCACCTGGGCTTCAAGTCTGCTTCTCTGATTTCTCACCTTGGAGAAAGGAAAAATCCCTTTCCTCAAATCTCCTGCCTCATCTCACTTCTTCAAGCCAAGGCTTGAACCTATGCATTCTTAAGCCTCTGGCATCACAGTTCTGGCATGGATGACCCCAGTGCTTCTCCCAGCCTCTCTTCCTACTTTTACCTAGGCAGCCCCTGACCACTGCCTCTTTAGTCTTCTGTGCTTTTGCACAGTTGAGTCCTTCTCCCTGGAACACTTCTCTGCCCTCCTTCATCTGCCTCCTACACAAACTTTGTAGCCTGGTTTAATACGATCCCATCTTGACTCACCCAGGAGTTCATCCCATTTTCCTCTACCCACTCCCCCCACCCTCCATGGGGCCACAGGAGCACCTCTCCTAGGTTCTGGCGTAGACATCCGTCTCATCATCTAGATGGATGTTGACTTGAGAATGCAACTTTGGATTCTGTGACTCCATTTCCTCCTTCTGGGAGTTTTCTGAGATGCCCTCAGGTACAGACTGATGGGCTTCCTGGTCATCAGAGACGCCCTGCCCACTTCCTTGATGCCACCTCCCACCTTTTGTGACATTCTGTACCATGACTTGATAAATACTCATTGAATAAGAGAAGGAAGAAAAAAGGAAAGGAGAAAAGAAATATATTCTCATCCCTCCTTTCCCCCAGTGTCTCCCTTGGTAAAAAAAAAAAGGAGTCAGACAAAACATCATCAGCATCTTTCTCCCTGCTGACCCAGACTTCTTGTACCTCCTCCACGTGTGACATCTTGAGAGCTTCACTCATAAGACTCTTCAATTCTTCATGCAAACAGTCCCTTGAGATCTCTCCACCAGCCCTTGACCATTGCCTCCAAGCTTCAGGGGAAGGGACCATAATACATATTCCCCCATTACATCTGCACAGTCATGAGATAAAAATTTGAAATATTCTTTTAAAATAGGGAGCATCTATTTTAAAAAATACTAGTCTTATTTCACCAGGACTGATATTACTGTCAAAGCCCTTTCAAATGACACAAGAAAAGTCAGCTTATTTCCCCCTTTATATTCTGATTTTTTTTTCCTAAATCAACTTGACTTTTGTTTGTGTTTAGGGTCTGTTTTTGTCATCTGTCCTCACCTTCTGCAAATAAAAAAGTGCTATGGACTTGAAAACTATAAGACAAATTCAACACAGTCTGGAAATTGGCAGTTTTTCTTCGATTGCCTGTCCTCTCCACCCTAATTGAACATAGCTGGTCAACAGCATACAGCTGCCCTGACCACCTTGAATGGAACACATGTGGCCGCATGTGCTTTGGTTCCATAGTATTGACTGCTAGACCTGGCACTCCAGCATGAGGAGGAGAAGAGAGAGAAGAGGTGGGGAGAGAGAAATGGAGCCTGAGACCTGGACAGACATGTTCAGGGAAGTCCCTTGCAGAGACTCATCCCAGTTTACCCAAAAGGCCTGGGTCCCAGGCTGAATAACAGTGTCTGCAGGGGAGGTGGAGACCTGAGCCCACATTGCCTGCCAGACAGAGGTCAGGGCTGGGCAATCACATTGCCAGGCAGCATTTAATGGTAATATCCTTGGCCTTTGTCTCCTGTGCCTTGTGGAAAGGAGGTTTCTATTCTCAGCCTTCCTGGGCAAGGGCCTGAGGCTTTGAGGTAGGGGCTTTCAGACAATTCACATGCTAAAGTCCTAACCCTCAATGATAACATTTGGAGGTGGAGACTTTGAGAGGTGAGTAGGTCAGGAGGGTGGAGCTCTCATGAGTGACATTAGTTGCCCTTATAAGAGGGACCCCCAAGAGCTCCATGGGAGAATGAAAGCAGAACTCAGGGGTGTACAACCTGGAAGGGGCCCTCACCAGAACCCACTTATGCTGATCCTGATCTGGGATTTCCAGCCTCTACACCTTCAAGAGATGAATTTCTGTTATGTATGAGCCACCCAATCTGTGGTACTTTTTAAGAGCTGTCAGAACAGACGAGATGACAAGGGCTCTTCCCCGGGTGAGAAAAGCATCAATTCTATGTACAAGCAACAAACAAAAGCACAGGGATGAAGGTGCATTACCTTTGAACTTAAGCTCTCCCAGTCTCATTTGCCTGTGGAGATTCAGAATAAGTGTTAAAATATGAATATGACAGAGATTTGCTTCCATTTTCCGACCCCCTTTACCCCCAGGGAGAACACAACCAAAGCTCATTCTGCTCGTACAGACCTGTAACCCAGAGAAGACCCTTGGCAGATGTCTTGGATCTCTTACCAGTGGCAACTGTTGATACAGGTGGACCAAGGTTGAGTACCTGAGGATGGCCCTGCATTTTCTCTAAGCTGGAAATGGTACCCAAATGAATGGAGGCCAGATCAAGGAGTTGGGAGTGGTTCAGTGTGGGGGTGAGGCGCACAGGGTGGTAGTGACATTTCTTTCCTTTCCATCAAGAGATTTTATTTTTTTGTTGTTTTGTTTTTTCTTTAAAATATCAGAAATCAAATCATAACAAAATCCAATCTCCTAAATAGTAAAGAATAAGAGAAAGAGGAGGGAGAATGGTTGGGGAGGGGAGTAAGAAAGAAAAAGAAACCTCTCCTTTTCTTTTCCTTTCCTGCTGTAGTTTAAATGTGTCCCTCAAAGTCATATGTTGGAGAGTGGATCTCCAATGCAGAGATGTTTGGAGATAGGACCTTTGGAAGGAAATTAGACCTTGAGGGATCCATCCTCATGAGTGGATTAATGCCATTATCTTGAGAGTGGATTCCTAATAAAAGGATAAATTCATTCCTGGCTTCCCTCTCCCTCCCTCTCTCTCCCTCTGCCCTTCTCTCTCCCTCTCCCCCTCCCTCTCACTTTTGCTCTTCTGCCACAGGATGATCCATCAAGAATGCCCTCACCAGATAAGGCCCATTAACCTGGACTTCCCAGCCTCCAGAACTATGAGCCAAGAATTTCTGTTCAGTATAGTCATAGATACTTTGTTTTAACAGTAGAAAACAGACTGACACATGCCACGAAGGAAGACAAAAGAACACGAATCGGATAACATGAATTTAGTGTTTAACTAAAAGGTGTTCATCTGTTTAGTTTCAGGGATAATGTGTACTTGCCATGGAAAACCCCACGGACCTTGGTCACTAATCCTATCCTTTCCGTCCCATTTTCCCCTTCCTCAACATGGATCCTCACATGAGCAGGCCAAGAGTATTTGGGCGTCATGGATGGTGAGGCACAAATCAAGATCATCAGGATCAGCTGCAGCCCACAGGTCTGCTTCACTCCTGAGGGAAAGCTTTGGGTTTCCCAAGGGAGGAAGGAAAGGGTCATGGTTCCATCCAGGAGCCGCCTCTGCACGCTCTGACTTGAACTCTGAGCTGGATGTCATCCTCCTGCATTGGTCTGTGGCACTTGGAAATCACAACTCAATGAAGGGATTGATGATGATAAGGGGGCTAGAAAGAGCTCAGAGTATATTCACATCTCTACCTATGATTTTTTTCAGTTATAGGTCAATGAGAAATCACTAGAAAGGGCCTTAACTGAACAAAAAGTAATAGGGGGGTGTTCTTTGAAGCCACAAAGTTTGGTGTAAATTGTTGTACAACAAAGATGACCAGAATGAAGCCTACCTTGGAGAATGGTGGTGAGGATCTAACGAGATGTGCTGGATATGAAAACAGTTCAGTTAATATTAGCTATAACTTCCTTCTAGCATAGTTGTTCTATGATACTCTCTAACCCGAGAGGGGGTGATTTTCCACATTTTTTGAGGTGTGCCACCTAGAATGTAGGTCACTAATCAATCAAATTAAAACAGACAAACCTCCTGTCATCTTCCTCCCTTTGGATGCTTGACAACAAACCTCTTAATGTATGTTATTTGGAATCAAATGGAATGGCTCACAATGCAATCTATGTGTATAATGCCAGCAAATTCTGAGTTTTTAATGAAGGGTCATCATCACTTAGCCATTTCTGTTCTCAAAATAAATAAGTAAATAAATGAAGGAAAGATGCAGGGCCAAAGCTTAACAAAAAGAGCCATCAACACCATCACATTTTAGAAATGTGGTTGAAGTCAAATATTTCATGTCCTCTCAAACAGTTCTTTCCACACCACCCAATTCCTCAGCTCAGCAATACTCCAGTCTGAACAAGTCTTAAAATAATAGGCTTTTCTAAGACAAGACAGCAGAGACCATTTGATCAGAGTCACCACCCACTGTTCAACCAATGACAAGCTGTGACTCTCTGAGCTACATTAGGCAAATTGCTTCCACTCTTTCATAGTATTAATTGGAAATTAAATGTAACTTTTTAAAAACATTTATGCAAAGCTTAGAAGTGATTAATTCCTGGCTATATTTTCAGGTCTGTACATAAATATTAATCTACATATACATGTATATGTAAACACATATGTGTGTGTGTGTGTGTGTGTGTGTGTGTGTGTATATATATATATATATATAATACAGTTTAAATTGGAATAGTCTCAAAAAGTACACTTTCATTTAAAGATTTTCTATTATAATAATATAACTTAATTTCACACATTACTGAATACCCAATATGTGCAGGGTGTCATTAACAAAATGATAACAAAACATTAACCATGATGGCAGCCCAGCTTTCAAATCAATTAAATTGAAAATCTGTTTAAAATTAGGAGAAGCAATTTATGCTAAGTCTCCCCATGTAATTTGGGAGAAGGTATTTTGAGGACTTTTAAATTTTTTAAATATTTAAAAATATTTCATTAAATGAATATTTCCATTAATGTTATTAGTTGACTATAGTTGATTATAGCATAGACTGTGTTTCTGAGGACACCTTTATTAACAATGCTATCGAAGTGTCACTTATGATTGTCTTCTGATCTGTGGATAGTTAGTACTTCAAAATTATGTTTGCTGGTGAAACTTTTTCCTGGTACTCATTGATCGGAACACCCTTTCATTTTGCTAAGAGCCCTGATTAAAGAAACTAAGTAACTCAATCATTGGTTTGAAAGCAGGAATATTAACACTTTCATTGACAACTAGGTCCTTGGTTATGATGGACATACAATGTCATTGATCATGTTGGTCCCTCTCTAAGTAGACTTCAGGGAAAAATATACATGATTCAAATCTTCCGTGTGAAACGGTAATCATTTAAAATTAGTTGCAGAAACTGGTGTAATTAATGAACTTTTAAAAATATGAGTGAGATTTGCTTGAAAATTCTGAACTTAGACTTTCTGCCCTGTTCTGACAACTGAGGAGTAGCTGGAAGCTCCCCACTACTTCCTAAGCTGCTGCATGTGTCCCTCTCCACGTCGGCCTACTGGCCCACACTTCTTGACCAAGCAGCACATACCATAAGGAAGCAAATTAGCCTGCACTCTCAGGTCTGCCATTTCTTCCTTTCTCTGTTTGAAAGTGAAGAATAATGCAAACCCATAGTAGAAGAATATGCTCCTCCTTTTTACAGAGCAGATATTTTCCATGCAACATCCTGAGAGTCTCCAACTCCAATGAAAGAATAGAGACATGGACAATTACACATTTCTGACAGATGCCAGTACTGCCTGTGGCTTCCTAGATCTGAGCCATCTGTCCCTCTGCCCCTTCTATTACCTGTCAGAATCCTTCTAGATTTCTTCAGGCTTTCGGCTCCTTGGTGGTCTGTTTGAGCATCTGCTTACCTTTATCTCAAATCATTTTAGCTGATAGGCATTTCCTTGGAAATGTTATCTGATAGATTTTTTTAAAAAATCCTTTTAACAACTACCAAGTACTCAGGAAATTATCTTGATGGCCTGGGAAAGTGACAGCCCCGTATTTCCAGAAAGACCATTACAATGTCTGTATGTCTGTGTGTTCCCACACTTGATGATCTGTATCAATTAGGTGATCTTTAACTCTTTTATTTCAGCTACAGTGAATTCAAGATAATGGAAAACAGACTGCTGAGAGAGATGCCTGGATTTAATCCTGTTTCTGCACTTTGCTAATGGTGTGACTTTTGAAAGGTCACACCTTTCTCATTGGTCAAGCAGGACTACCTGTGTCCACCTCTCAGAGTTGATGGGAGATGCGGTTTATGGGCAGGCCCCACCCAACACCTGTCATGTGATGGGCCCTCCAGGAGCTCTGAGGTAGTTCCTCCCTGCTTCTTTTTTCTATTGAGAATCGGAGGTGAGTGGAGAGAATCAGACACGGCCTGGCACACTCAGTCTCGAACCTATCAGTGCTGTTCGTGGCTCTGTCTTTAGGGGACAGTCCTCTGATTGCTTCTCTTCATGCTCCCCCATGTATCCTCCTGCGACACAGCACGCTGTCACTCCCACTCCTCTGCTCAGATGCACACATGGCCACAACCCTGACTCTTCCCATGGATGTCTTGACAAGGAGTGCTACAGAAGGAGAGACCCCAGTCAGCCCATTGAACACCATCTAGAAAGGAACAAAGAAATACAAACATCAAGTCTCCTATAGCAGGTGGAAGAAGTTGGTTGTGTTTGAATATATTCATTTAAATCAAAAAATAATCTAGCATAAGGAAGACAGAGAGAAACTTCAAGTAAATAAACCTTCAGAATTCTGGAAAATCATTTTTTTTTGTTTTGTTTTTACAGACAGAAATACCCAAAGCAGGAGACACTGTCTATACTGTTTGTTAGGAAAAATGAAAGTCCCTTTAGAAAAAGTTGTATGAGAGAAACCAATCTTTTTCACCTTGACATCTTTTCTGAAAAAAAAAATCTATATCTTAAAACTGAAGAGGACCAATTTCAGAAAACATGGTACCTCATTTGATGTACAAAAGTAGAAATTAAGTTCTGGGACAATGATCATAATTAGCTAATGTTTGGTGAATGTTTGCAATGTTAGAATGTGAACAATTCTGTTACATCTGCCCCATCTTATTCCATTCTCACAATAACTGTGTTTCACAGATGAGGAGATCAAGGCACAGATGGGCTGAATAACTTGTTCTGGGTCACAAGAGTTGAAAATAATGAAGCTAGCATGGGAAGCCAGGAGTCAGGGTTTAGAACCACACAATGAACCAGCTGCCATGGACAGTGACCAAGGTGTGCCCTCCATCACCGTCCAGGGAGCCTGTCCTCATTACTGAGCCAGGCAGCTTGCTACAAGGCCAGTGTCTGGGCCTGACTGCCATGCCACTTTGGGGAAGCAAGTTTTATGTTATCATAGAAGAACAAATGAGAAAAGATGTCCTTTCTTCTGGAACCCGGTTGCTTACAAAAAAGGCAGGGAGTGAGGGGAAATACCAGGATTTGGAGAGTTGAATGCTTGCTTTTCAGGCTGAATGTTTACTTGAAAAGTTTGATTTTGTTGTAGAATGCACTCTATGGTCACAAAACTGAAATAATTCTTGGGAAGAAAAATTATAAAAACTCCTCATTTAATGACATATAGTTCCTGCTAAGCTCTACCAAGGGGAAGGGATAATAATTGCAAACTAACCAAAGGAATATTGGGGGGAGGGAAAGAAGTTAAGAATTTCATCAGATTGAGTCCCAAAGTGATGAAGGTAAGTAAGAGTCTAAAACATATTTTAAATAGTCACTATGTTGCATCGGATTTGATAACTTTTCCAAAGGTAGCCATATAATTTCAAAAATATTAGTTCAGTTCAGCAATATTTTTTGATTATTATGCACTGAATTTCTGGGCTGGGTGCTGGGAAGATGAAGACAAGTAACTTACACCTTCTTTCCTCAAGCATAGTAGGCTAGAGAGCAGTCAACAAGCCAAAAGTATACGATATGGTGCATTTAGTTAGGTATATACAAAACAAAAACAAAAATATAATCAGAAGTAAATCAAAAGAGAGAGTCAGGGGTGGGTTTTAATTCTGTCTGCAGTCAAGAAAATTTTCCCAGGATCTTGACTAGGTCTCAAGGATGAGTAGGTGTTTTCCAGACAGGCATATGGGAGAACTTGGGTAACAGCAGAGCATTATGGAAACATAAGACAGGGTGTACAAAGCCACAGAGGTATGAAACAACAGGGTGCCAGAGGAAAGCCACAGATGGTTTGGATTTGCTGAAATATGTGAAAAGGAGATAGGGGGAGAGACAGGACATGAAAATGGATTTGAAAAAGTGAAATTGCAGGCGGAGAAGTTGGTTGGGGGCTCTCGAAGCAAGAAAGAAGGAAAGGTTACATTAAGCAGCTCTCAGTGCTAATGAAAGGAAAGAAAGATTTGAGAGACAACTAGGAGCTAGACTGACAGGATGTGAAGATGACTGCATGATTCAGAGATGGAGGGGATGTCAGAGGTCTTGTGTGCATCTGACTAGATAGGAGATAGCAATAGAAGGGTGGCTTAGACTGTCCATAGGGGACAATACATGAGAGGTGAGACTGAGGGCCTGGTCCTGGAGAAGAGGGGCCTGAAATAAATGAGGAAACCATCTAGAAGGGGCCTGTTTAGTGGCAGAGAACCTGGAGTGAGAGCCTATAACTCTCCTTCAACACTAAAACATCTGTTGTAAATGAAAACAGTGATGGTCACAGTAGTAGGCAGACCATAGACCCCCATGATCCACACCCCTAATGGCCTTCCCTTGAGTGTGAGTGGGTGGGGGCTGCATTCATCCCAATAGAATGGGATGAAGATGATGGGATGTCTTTCCCATGACTGTCTAAAAAAGGTCCTGCTTTACATCCACATTGGGACTTTCCTACGTGGGGTAATGACATAGTGGCCGTGTTGAGAAGCTCCATGGCAAGGACTTGCCAGCAGCCTGTAGTAACTGAGGAATCTTCAGTTGAGAGTCAGCAAGAAGCCTTTTCCCTCCATCCTGTAACTGGAAGGAAATGAACTCTGCCAACAACCTGAATGAGCTTGGCAATGGATTCTTCCCCAATCCAGCCTCCAGATGAGAACTTGGCCCAACAGATTCTTTGACTACAGTTTCATGAGACCCAGAGCAGAAACCCAACCAAGCCACATCCAGACTCTTGACCCATGGAAACTATGAGATAATAAATATATTCTGGAAGCCATTAAGTTTGTGGTCATTTGTTATAACAGCAAGAGGAAACTAATACAATCACACTGTGGTCGGTGCTCAGAAGAAAAACACAGTTACCCTTAGAGGTTTTAAGGACTAGGAAGAAAGGAGGAGGAAAAAAAAAAAAGAAGCAGTCACAGAGGTCTCTCCTGTAGTGGTAGAAGAAGGCTGGTTCTGTAGGCCAGCCAATTCTGGGCCAGAAGAGACCTGCACATCTGTTCACTTTCCAGCTACTTTCTGGGGTACCTTGGGGCTTCTCATGGAATGAAAGACCATCTCATAGTCTCCCTAAAAAGCAAGCAGATGGAATGGGGACAATATTTTCATGGGGTAATGTAACATTTACCCTATAGGTGCAGCATCTGCTCTCTGGGGGAAATGCCACACCATGGCAGAGAAACTAATTAGGTCCCTGAAGTAGCAGAAACCACTCTGCCCAGAGCAACCCACACTTTTGTCTTTTCTGCTTACTGGACAGTTATTTTTGTCTCCTTTTGTCCCAGGATCCTTCCCAGTCTCTTCCAAAGCTGTATATACCTGGAAAGAAAACCCTTCTATTTTTTTTTCTCCTTTCCCTCTCCCTTATACTCAGAAATAAGAGTTTTTCAACTCTCCAGGTATAATTCAGTACTATTTCAGGTAAAATTTTAAGGGGAAGGTAGCCACATTTATGTTGTGGAAACTCACACAGAAAGAAAATGCTAATTTTCATTACAGAGTAATTGGAGTGCTTTCTGTAAGTTATTATGTAAAAGATCATCATTACCTCACTTAAAACCCTATTCAATTGCTTGCTATCATAGGAAAATATGTTGAGGAACTCAATTTTTGCTAAGAAATTGTAAACTGCACCACATTCAAATCTTGGTTACTGATAGCAACTAATCATCCTCACAGAAGCTAGAGAGCTCTGTTTCAACCCACTCTGAGGTTCAGTGGGAAAAAAAACATTCCCAGTTGCTCAAGAATTATGGTATGACAGGCCCTGTGCTAAGCAGTAGCGATCCTCACAACAATGACAGAGAAGAGCCACTACCATCACCCCTCTGTGTCATGGGGGTGATCCCAGGACCCACTATAGATACCAAAATCTGCAGTTACTAAAGTCCCTGATATAAAATGATTTAATATTTGACCATAACCTGCACCCACTCTCCTGTATATTTTAAATAATCTCTAGACTACTTGCAGTATCAAATACAATGCAAATGCTACATAAACAGGTATACCACTATGTTGTTTGGGGAATAACAAGATAAAACAATTTGTATATATTCAGTACAGGCAGAATTTTTTTTCCCAATAAAAAGTTTTAACCTAAGTTGGGTTGAATCCATGGATGAAGATCCCAACGTTACAGAGGGCTGACTGTACTATCATTTGCCATTGAGGAAAATAAAAATCAGGGCCTGAGTGATCAGAGCAAAATGCCTGGTTGGACAGACAGATCAAGAAGACACAAAGACCAAGAAGATCTGCTAAGTTCATTATTTTTTAGCCTTTTCCCCAATTGAGATATACAAATTCTAAAGTCAAAAGTTCTATGACCAAAAGAAAATTTTCCTGTTTTTAAAAGATTAGAATATCTGAGCAGAAAATAGTGCACATACAATCTATCCTACCTACAGAAAACGATCTGGGCTTGCAAAAGTTCATTTACATACCATCCCCAAACTCTATCCCCTCCAGCTGTGGACTGGGAAAAATGCAGCCCAGATCTATCTGTCTTGTTCACCATGGTAACCTCAATGCTAGGCAAGAGGAGGTCCTTATTTGAATGAGTGAATGAATGAATGCATGGATAGATGGACAGAAGGTTGGACAGATGGACAGGAGAAAGGATGGACAGATTTTGGGATAGATGGAAGCAACAAAGCCCAACTCAAGGGTCAAAAACAAGCCCAGCTCCTTCCAATCCCAGTTCCTCATTTCCGGCCATGGACTAGAACTATGAAATGCAAAACGTCAGTAAAATGCTTATTTTTCTCCTTATTGTTTTTGCTCATGTATTTCCCAGATGCTTTAAAATGTAACAATAGAGAGGGAAGTTTATATTGTTTAGCGTCTAGTCAAAAAGCTTCTTAAAAAGAAGCAAATTAAAGACATCATTCCTGCCCCATGGAATTTTTCATCTGGGGCCCTGGCATACTTGTCCCCTGAATGGACAGGTAGGGACCTGGAGAAAAGGCCCATCTCGGGAGAAAAGCAGAGTCTTGTTGTGTTCCTTAAGAAGTACAAATAAATTATTAAATTAAGCTAAGGCCTGAAAAATGCCTCTTGGGACATTCAAATACCATGGCTCCAAGTTTCTGAGCCTTATCTGCATTCTTGAAGTTTCACCAGAGCCACTGGAAAGCTGGCTCCCAAGAGCTTGATAGCAACATGGCGAATGGGGTAACAACTCTGGTTCTGCTCCCTGGATAAAGGACACGCAGCTCCATGCATGAAAGACGGCACAGTTTTCTAGCCCTCTTGAGTAGAGCCATGACTTCATCCTGCCTTGCCTCATGTCTCCAAAATGCATCCCTCAGAGGCCAAAGAAGTAGACAAACAGAGAGGCAGGGGAAGTCATCAGTAAGAAAGGCTGCTTTGTTGGGAAGTCCCTTTGGGTGGGGACATCTGCCAAACTGGCCACGTGAAGATGAGGACAAAGCCAGGGTGATCCAGAGGGAGGCAAACAACGATATGCAGATTTTTTCCACTAGCCTTGATCCTTGAAGAAATCTGTTTTCAGATGAAGCCTTTCATCGACTCTCTACCGAGAGACCACAAGGCGCCTAAACAATGTGTTCTGTACCATGTGGATCATCCAACACAAACAGCATCTACTTCCACCAACTCTCACTTGTACAGGAGCCATAAACTAAGGGTGTGGGCTAGCTGGAACCTAGGTTTCTTCCTCCCCTCCGCAGCTTGATACCCCCAGAGGAGACCCCTGCAAGTCTCAGCCTGGTTGCTTTTCTGTTGGCACTCATAGGCGTCTAAAAAGTCAATGTCAGGACAGACCTTACCCTTCATCCATTTCATTTTATTTTACCAATGAAGAAAATAAGGCACAGGTGGGGGGAGTTAGAGGCTGTACTGCACCTCAAGCAAAGGTGCCGCAACCAGCACAGCCAATCAAGCAGGTTCCAGTGAGGGGCTATGGAGGATTAGAAAATTAAGACTCACAGAGCACATGTTGAAAATATAATAGCTGAGATCAGATGGAGTACTGCTCTCTGATGGAGAAGCAGATCTAAAGAGTTTACACCAATTATTATTTGTATATGCCTCATTATCAAGTTAAAGACTATGCAAGCATTATTCTTTGTACTCAGAAGGTTATAGGGCTATAAACATATATGTAGCTTTTCCCCAGTTGCAGTTTACAGTTGAAATGTGCAATGTTAGGAGCTTTGTGTAACTCTCAAGAAAGTTCATTGTTTAAATTACTGTTTAGTAGGCAGCTTTGGAAGTAGTGGAGCTGGTGAAACATTGTGGTTGTCTAGCAGGAGAGTTCCTCTATTCCTAGGAACTATGTTCCTGAGATCAAGGTGGAGGCTAAGACTCTTCCATAGGGCATTCTCATGCAGGGCATTGCCACAGCAGCTAGGCATCCTGCACCATTGCACAGGAACATTCCCAGACACTAGGCTTGCCACCACAATGAGGTCACCAGAGATCCCAATCTCAGACAATGCTCTCCCATTTTCTGTCACCACTTGCCATCCATAAGGCCTAGGATCTCCAGTCTAGAGTTATCCTCATCATACTGAGCTCTAGCCTAAAACCTGATTGGGTTAGAAAAGGTTGAAATAAATGGTAACTGGGAGTTTGGAATTTATGTATCCATTCATCTTTTCTTCATTTAGTATCCCCCCCCATTTCCTATATATCAAATCTAAATATGTTGGCTTAGAATGGAAATAGACAACAGATTTCACCTCAAAATTCAAATCTGATCAATTGGCAGTGGCTGCCTGGTGAGCTACAGAGAAGAACATGAAGCCCCATCACTGAATGGTGAAGTCTTGGTGAAGAAGTGCCAGTGGCCACTCTGGTCTTAAACATGAAGGTTACCACAATCTGGCCTCTTCTTACTCACCTAGCCTCATTTCCTGTCACCAAATAAAGGTGTTCTGCTGAAGTCAGAATCTGGCTAAACCTGCTAGTGACCCAAACTGTGCCTTTCTTTTGCATCTGAATTTTCTTCCTCTGTGTGTCCTTCTGCCCAGAATGTTCTCCAGGATTCTCTCCATCCATCCAGTCAAGCCATTAGGCCTAAGTCTCTATATTACCTTCTTGACTACCAGAGCCCATACAGAGAGCAGTCAAGCTGTGACCAGCCCTCACGACCTAGCCCTGAATCACAGTCTGGCCATGTGCCCAGTGTGTTTCACTGGACTAGGCTTTTCTCCCTAACTAGGAAGCATTTCTTGGCAACCACAGTAATAAAGAGGATGTAATAAGTTGTCAGTAATTAACATTAGAGTCAACATGAGCAGTGAATTTAATTTTAACTTTTTAAAATCTGCATGTATATTTTAGTACAGTTAGAAAAGGAGGACTTGGGGATTCCCTTCCTTCACCTTTTCCCTTCTCATTCACTCAACCAAAACCTCCTTCTAAAATCCAACTGTAGGTCATAGTGAAATTCAGATGAAGGCAGCATTTTCTAAAAACCAAACTCAATTACGTAGCAAAGCAAATTAATTTAATAGAAATTCTTGGCACCTGAATAAATCAAGGAAAGAGATTGCTAAGCCTTCCATGTACCATCTTAACTCAAGCTGAGCAGATGTTAACTATCATTTACTGTAGGATTTGGTCCTCAAAACTTAGAAAGGAAGTCAAATACAGATAACATCTCTAAAGATTTTGTTTAGCTCTTTTTTTTTTTAATTTTTTATTGTGGGTTGTTCAAAACATTACAAATTTCTTGACATATCATATTCCACACTTTGATTCAAGTGGGTTATGAACTCCCACCTTCACCCCATACACAGATTGCAGAATCACATCAGTTACACATCCATTGATTTACATATTGCCATACTAGTGTCTGTTGTGCTCCGCTGCCTTTCCCATCCTCCACCCTCCCCCCTCCCCACCTCTCCCCTCCCCTCCCCTCCTCTCTCTCTACCCCCTCCACTGTATAACCCTGAGGGTCTCCTTCCATTACCATGCAATTTCCCTTCTCTCTCCCTTTCCCTCCCACCTCTCATCCCTGTTAAATGTTAATCTTCTTCTCCTGCTCTTCGTCCCTACTCTGATCTTAGTTACTCTCCTTATATCAAAGAAGACATTTGGCATTTGTTTTTTAGGGATTGGCTAGCTTCACTTAGCATAATCTGCTCTAGTGCCATCCATTTCCCTGCAAATTCTATGATTTTGTCATTTTTTAATGCAGAGTAATACTCCATTGTGTATAAATGCCACATTTTTTTAATCCATTCGTCTATTGAAGGGCATCTGGGTTGGTTCCACAGTCTTGCTATTGTGAATTGAGCTGCTATGAACATCGATGTAGCAGTGTCCCTGTAGCATGCTCTTTTTAGGTCTTTAGGGAATAGACCAAGAAGGGGAATAGCTGGGTCAAATGGTGGCTCCATTCCCAGCTTTCCAAGAAATCTCCATACTGCTTTCCAAATTGGCTGCACCAATCTGCAGTCCCACCAGCAATGTACAAGTGTACCCTTTTCCCCACATCCTCGCCAGCACTTGTTGTTGTTTGACTTCATAATGGCTGCCAATCTTACTGGAGTGAGATGGTATCTTAGGGTGGTCTTGATTTGCATTTCTCTGACAGCTAGAGATGTTGAGCATTTTTTCATGTACTTGTTGATTGACTGTATGTCCTCCTCTGAGAAGTGTCTGTTCAGGTCCTTGGCCCATTTGTTGATTGGGTTGTTTGTTCTCTTATTGTCTAATTTTTTGAGTTCTTTGTATACTCTGGATATTAGGGCTCTATCTGAAGTGTGAGGAGTAAAGATTTGTTCCCAGGATGTAGGCTCTCTATTTACCTCTCTTATTGTATCTTTTGCTGAGAAAAAACTTTTTAGTTTGAGTAAGTCCCATTTGTTGATTCTAGTTATTAACTTTTGTGCTATGGGTGTCCTATTGAGGAATTTGGAGCCCGACCCCACCGACTGTAGATCGTAGCCAACTTTTTCTTCTATCAGATGGCGCGTCTCTGATTTGATATCAAGCTCCTTGATCCATTTTGAATTCACTTTTATGCATGGCGAGAGAAAGGGATTCAGTTTCATTTTGTTGCATATGGATTTCTAGTTTTCCCAGCACCATTTGTTGAAGATGCTATCCTTCCTCCATTGCATGCTTTTAGCCCCTTTATCAAATATAAGATAGTTGTAGTTTTGTGGATTGGTTTCTGTGTCCTCTATTCTGTACCATTGGTCCACCCGCCTGTTTTGGTACCAGTACCATGATGTTTTTGTTACTATTGCTCTGTAGTATAGTTTGAAGTCTGGTATCGCTATACCGCCTGATTCACACTTCCTGCTTAGCATTGTTTTTGCTATTCTGGGTCGTTTATTTTTCCATATGAATTTCATGATTGCTTTCTCTATTTCTACAAGAAATGCCATTGGGATTTTGATTGGCATTGCATTAAACCTATAGAGAACTTTTGGTAATATCGCCATTTTGATGATGTTAGTTCTGCCTATCCATGAACAGGGTATATTTTTCCATCTTCTAAGATCTTCTTCTATTTCTCTCTTTAGGGTTCTGTAGTTTTCATTGTATAAGTCTTTCACCTCTTTTGTTAGGTTGATTCCCACGTATTTTATTTTTTTTGAAGATATTTTGAATGGAGTGGTTGTCCTCATTTCCATTTCAGAGGATTTGTCGCTGATATACAGGGATGCCTTTGATTTATGCGTGTTGATTTTATATCCTGCCACTTTGCTGAATTCATTTATTAGCTCTAATAGTTTCTTTGTAGAGCCTTTTGGGTCTGCTAGGTATAGAATCATATCATCTGCAAATAGTGATAATTTAAGTTCTTCTTTTCCTATTTTTATGCCTTTAATTTCTTTTGTCTGTCTAATTGCTCTGGCCAGTGTTTCGAGAACTATGTTGAACAGAAGTGGAGAGAGAGGGCATCCCTGTCTTGTTCCAGATTTTAGAGGGAATGCCTTCAGTTTTTCTCCATTCAGAATGATGCTAGCCTGAGGCTTAGCATAGATTGCTTTTACAATATTGAGGTATGTTCCTGTTATCCCTAGTTTTTCTAGAGTTTTGAACATAAAGGGATGCTGTACTTTGTCGAATGCTTTTTCTGCATCTATCGAGATGATCATATGGTTCTTATTTTTAAGTCTATTGATGTGGTGAATAACATTTATTGATTTCCGTATATTGAACCAGCCTTGCATCCCAGGGATGAATCCTACTTGATCATGGTGTACAATTGTTTTGATATGTTTTTGTATCCGATTCCCCAGAATTTTATTGAGGATTTCTGCATCTAGGTTCATTAGAGATATTGGTCTGTAGTTTTCTTTCTTTGAAGTGTCTTTGTCTGGTTTAGGTATCAGGGTGATGTTGGCCTCGTAGAATGAATTTGGAAGTTCTCCCTCCTTTTCTATTTCCTGAAGTAGCTTGAAAAGTATTGGTATTAGTTCTTCTTTAAAGGTTTTGTAAAATTCTGCTGTATACCCATCCGGTCCTGGGCTTTTCTTAGTTGGTAGTCTTTTTATGGTTTCTTCTATTTCCTCAATTGATATTGGTCTGTTTAGGTTTTCTATATCCTCCTGACTCAATCTGGGCAGATCATATGACTTAAGAAATTTATCGATGCCTTCACTATCTTCTAATTTATTGGAGTATAAGGATTCAAAATAGTTTTTGATTATCTTCTGTATTTCTGAAGTGTCTGTTGTGATATTGCCTTTTTCATCCCGTATGCTAGTAATTTGAGTTCTCTCTCTTCTTCTCTTTGCTAGCATGGCTAAGGGTCTGTCGATTTTGTTTATTTTTTCAAAGAACCAACTTTTAGTTTTGTCAATTTTTTCAATTGTTTCTTTTGTTTCGATTTCATTAATTTCAGCTCTGATTTTAATTATTTCTTGCCTTCTACTTCTTTTGCTGTTGTTTTGCTCTTCTTTTTCAAGGATTTTGAGATGAAGTATGAGATCATTTATTTGTTGGTTTTTTCTTTTTTTAAGGAATGAACTCCAAGCAATGAATTTTCCTCTTAGAACTGCTTTCAATGTGTCCCATAGATTCCGATATGTTGTGTCTGTGTTTTCATTAATCTCTAAGAATTTTTTAATTTCCTCCTTGATGTCTTCTATAACCCATTGATCATTCAGTAACCTATTGTTCATTCTCCAAGTGATGTATGCTTTTTCCTTCCTTCTTTTATCGTTGATTTTCAGTTTCATTCCATTATGATCAGATAAGATGCATGGTATTATCTCTACTCCTTTATATTGTCTAAGAGTTGCCCTGTGACATAATATATGATCTATTTTTGAGAAGGATCCATGTGCTGCTGAGAAAAAAGTGTAACTGCTTGATGTTGGGTGGTATATTCTATATATGTCAATTAAGTCTAGGTTATTAATTGTGTTATTGAGTTCTATAGTTTCCTTATTCAATTTTTGTTTGGAAGATCTGTCCAGTGGCGAGAGAGGTGTGTTGAAGTCTCCCATGATTATTGTATGGTGGTCTATTAGACTCTTGAACTTGAGAAGAGTTTGTTTGATGAACATAGCTGCACCATTGTTTGGGGCATAAATATTTATGATTGTTATGTCTTGTTGGTGTATGGTTCCCTTAAGCAGTATGTAGTGTCCCTCTTTATCCCTTTTGATTAACTTTGGCTTGAAATCTATTTTATTTGATATGAGTATGGACACTCCTGCTTGTTTCCGAAGTCCATATGAGTGATATGATTTTTCCCAACCTTTCACCTTCAGCCTATGTATGTCTTTTCCTATCAAATGCGTCTCCTGTAGGCAGCATATTGTTGGGTCTTGTTTTGTGATCCATTGTACTAGCCTGTGTCTCTTAATTGGTGAGTTTAAGCCATTAACATTTAGGGTTATTATTGAGATATGGGTTGTTCTTCCAGCCATATTTGTTTATTTCTGTTACTAAACATGGTTTGTTTTCCTCTTTGAATATTTTCCCCCCCTTTACTGTCCTACCTCCCACTGTTGGTTTTCATTGTTATTTTCCATTTCCTCTTCCTGTAACGTTTTGCCGAGGATGTTTTGAAGAGATGGTTTTCTAGCTGCAAATTCTTTTAACTTTTGTTTATCGTGGAAGGTTTTAATTTCATCTTCCATCCTGAAGCTTAATTTCGCTGGATACACAATTCTTGGTTGGAACCCATTTTCTTTCAGTGTTTGAAATATGTTATTCCAGGATCTTCTAGCTTTCAGAGTCTGTGTTGTAAGATCAGCTATTATCCTGATTGGCTTACCCCTAAATGTAATCTGCTTCCTTTCTCTTGTAGCTTTTAAAATTCTCTCCTTATTCTGTATGTTGGGCATCTTCATTATAATGTGTCTAGGTGTGGATCTCTTATGATTTTGCACATTCGGCGTCCTGTAGGCTTCTAGGATTTGGGATTCTGTCTCATTCTTCAAGTCTGGGAAGTTTTCTCGTATTATTTCATTGAATAGACTGCTCATTCCTTTGGTTTGGAGTTCTGTACCTTCCTGTATCCCAGTGACTCTTAAGTTTGGTCTCTTAATGTTATCCCATATTTCTTGGATGTTCTGCTCATGGTTTCTTAACAGTCTTGCTGAGCTGTCTATGTTCTTTTCCAGTTGAAATACTTTGTCTTCATTGTCTGATGTTCTATCTTCTAAGTGTTCTACTCTGCTGGTAGTATTCTCCACTGAGTTTTTAAGTTGGTTTATTGCTTCCTGCATTTCTAGGATTTCTGTTTGTTTGTTTTTTATAACCTCTAACTCCCTGTATAGTTGATCCTTTGCTTCCTGGATTTGTTTGCGTAATTCATTGTCGAAGTGATCTTTCATTGTCTGATTTTGCTGTCTAATGTCTTCCTTGATACTCCAGATCATCTGAAGCATGTATATCCTGAATTCTTTATCTGACAGTCCATCTGCTGCAGCTGTTACCTCTTCTAAAGTTGCGTTGACCTGCATTGCTTGTGGTCCTTTCTTTCCTTGTCTTTTCATACTGCTTGCGTTTCTTTCCTGCAGGCGCGGGCGGCGGCTCTGCTCTCTCCTTATTCCAATTGGGTGTCGTGACTACCACGCTGGCAGGTCACTGGGCCTCTTCTGGGCGCTGGCAGCGGCTCTGTTCTGCCCCTACTCCAATTGGGGTGACGAGTATACCACGCCGGCAGGCCACAGGGCCTGATCCGCCAGTCGGTTGCAGGTTTGCCTACCCTGCAGGCGCGGGCGGCGGCTCTGCTCTGCCCCTACTCCAAATGGGGTGACGTGTCTGTCGTACCGGCAGGCCACTGGGCCTGTCCCGCTGGTCGGTCGCCGGTCTGCCCACCTTTCGGGCATGGGTGGTGGCTCTGCTCTGCCCCTACTCCAATTGGATTGTCGTGACTACCCCGCCGGCAGGTCGCTGGGCCTGTTCCTGGCACGGGCGGCGACTCTGCTCTGCCCCTACTCCAATTAGGGTGATGTGTGTACCACACCGGCAGGCTCCTGGGCCTGATCCACCGGTCTGTCGCAGGTCTGCCTACCTTGCAGGCACGGGCGGCGGCTCTGCCCTGCCCCTCCTACCACGCCTGCGGACCGCTGGGCCTGATCTGCAGGTTGGTCACAGGTCTGCTCACCCTGCGGGCACGGGTGGCGGTTCCGCTCCGCCCCCAATCCAATTGGGGTCACGTGGCCACCACACCGGCAGGGTCTGATCCGGGCGTGGGCGAAGGATCTGCTCTGCCCCTACTCCAGTTGGGGTGACGTGTGTACCACGCTGGCAGGCCGCTGGGCCTGACCCGCCAGTCTGTCACAGGTCTGCTTACCTTGCCGGCGCGGGCGGCGGCTCTGCCCTGCCCCTCCTACCACGCCCGTGTACCACTGGGTCGCGGGTCTGCCCACCTTGCGGGAGTGGGTGGCAGCTCCGCTCCGCCCCCTCTCCAATTGGGGTCACGCGATCACCACGCCGGCGAGCCGCTGGGCCTGCTCCGGGCGCTGGCGGCGGCCCGGCTCCTCCCCTCTGGCTCCACGACAAATCGAGAGAGACTCGGGTGTCTGTGGCTCACCCCCCCTACCAGGAGACCAACTGTTTCTGTCGCCGCTGGTATTGATGAAGTTCTCTCCTCCGCCGCTTTCTGATGACATCAGATCTCTGCCATGTTGGTATCCTATGTGAATGGCAGCATTTCGTTCCCCTTGCCAGGCAACCAAAGCAACGGGTGAGTCCTGACCGGCCCTCAGCAGGACCCGGACCGAGAAGCAGTTTCCGCGGGCTCCTAGCCCCGGGCCAGGGAAGTTCCGGGAGCCGGAACTCGGCCGCTCCGTGCTCGGTGTAAGCTCCTATAAGTGTAGGCTCCAAGAAGCAGTCCCCGCGGGCTCAGTTCCGGGAGCCGGAATTCGGCAGCTTAGTGCTTGGTGTATGCTCTGATAGGAGCAGGGTCCAAGAAGCAGCCTCCGCAGGCTCAGCAGCCCTGGGCCAGGGCGGTTCTGGGACGGTTCCGGGAGCCGGAACTCGGCCGCCCCGCGCTCAGTGTTCGCTCTGATAAGATCAGGTTCTAAGAAGCACCCAGGCACTGAACCCTAGCAATCTGTCTGCAAGCCGCAGGCGAATTGCAGCCTGAAATTACCTGTTCTATGGCTGAATGAGCTGCGGTCAGTCGAAAACAGGGATGGTGACGTCAGCTTTCCAACATGGTGGCTGCTGGCCTCCTCTGTGGTCTGACCGGTGTGGAGAACCGAGATGGACCGCTTCCTTCCCCCGTCTCGAACCCAGAATTCAGCCCTGAGTACGGTGCTTGCACGGCTGGCAGAAACTGCAGCGCTGTATCCCTGCGTCCCTATCTCCTCGTTTCCCAGCGCGTGCTGCAGACTCTAGCCACGGGGCGATTTGCTGAATAAGCAGTGTTACCCTCCATGCGACAAACCTCTCGCGTTTGAGTCCCCGTAGCCGATCCTCGTGCGATGGAAATCCTTCCTCGAGGTTCCGGAGCACCCCACTATTGCTGGAAATTCCTAACAAGATATCCTTTAGCCGTCCTGACTTGTCATACTCCCACACAGTGAAGCAGCACACGGGGGCAATGCACTCCCCTTGCCGCCATCTTCCTTTTCTCTAGCTCTTTAAATTAAAAAAAAAATGCAAAAAATGTTCCTAATTTCTTCCTCTTTAGCAAAAACCTGCAACATTTTTCTAACCAAACATGCATGTATGTACGTGCACACACACCTAACAATTATTATCCCTGGTATTATGATGATAAAAATAATGCCAAAATTAAGTACTATTATTATCCAGAGGCTGTCCCTAAGAAACTCAAGAGTTTGTCCTAGAGGGAATAGAGAAGAGGGGAAAAAAGGAATGGGGACGTTTTAATGTTAAAATTTCTTCACAGATTTTTCCAATTTCTCTTTAGATAGGATCCATAGTGTTGGCTGGAAGATAGTTGAAGCCCTCTCCACTCCCTCATCACCCTTCCCCAGCAACTCCTAGAGGAGAAGGGAAGCCTCAAGCAGAGCAGCTCCACTGCCCTGGGTGGGGAGAGTTGACCTTGTGCACGCTCCTCTTCATTTTTAAGTGATGGGCTAGTTCAGCCTCCTCAACACCATAGAGAACTACTAAGTGGAAAGGAGTCTCCACCGAGCAGAACTGGCCCGGCTAATGAAAGACATGTCTCCTGTGTACCCTGCACCCCGTGGTTCAGGGGACCGCAAAGGACTATTCCTGGCCAATCCTGTCCCTCTGTGTGTTCTGAGACCCCAGGTGTCCACAGAGGTCAATGTGAAGTGTCTGAGCCCTCTCTGCACCTTGCCCCCAGGTCAGGGCCCTTGCCTTATGCCTACTGGGGTGCACACTGTGAAATGATTACAATAGCAAAGCCATTTTGCTTTTTAAAACAGGACACCTGCTGATCTTTTGAAGGCCTCCTTTGCTTAGGATTCCATGGTACTCAAAACAGCTTTTTCAAAAATCATTTACTGAAACACCTTGGGAGTGAGAAGTTGTGTGTGTGTTGGGGGGCAGATACAGGAACTAAGAGCAAATCTTTCTGAAGCTCTTTTTTTTTCTTCCCCCAAAGAAAAAGGAACTTTTGAGGATAAAACTTAAAACCATTTGAGGAGAAGTGTGTTTAACAAAGCAGTTTCAGAAATTATTGTTTTTCAAATTCTGATACAATTTCAGAAGCATTTTTGGAATCAATAAAAGCTTCTTATTATGGCAGGTAGGAACAAGTCAAGTGCCCCGAAGTTACAAAACCCTTCTGGCTACTATCACCATCATCATCTTTTAGAAGGGAATATTTACTACTACAAACACAGGCAGGACATGCTATCAGGATAGAGGAGGGGACAGCTTTTCCGATAATGTTCAGCTTCATGAAGGAGCAACACCTGGGCCTGTTGCTCTTGCTTTGTCAGGGTCAAGGCAGATCTCCCAGCAGGGCCTGGGCCTGGCATGGTGGGGAACTCCCAGAGGAAGGGAGCCGTCTGGTCCAATGGGTCAAGTGCTGCATAGGTCCCTTTTCTCTCCTGGGCTAGGCTGGGGACTTCTGAGTGTCTGGATGTCTGGAGCCTTGATCACTGGTGCTGTTAAGTCTGGCCAGAGTCTGGGAGCCAGAGTGGCAGTGTTTGTGGAGCCAAAGTGGAGATTAAGTCATGTTTTAGAGGTGACCTCTGTCCACCCCTTTCTACAGGCATCCCCTCCACTCTGGGCCTCCCTCCCTAGCAGCCCCCCCCACACACATGCTTTTTGTTCTGCAGGAGCCCCACCCCCAACCCAAGACCCCCACAATCACTGTCACCTCCCCGACCCCCACCCACCCCCACGGTGGCCTTCTCCTCAAATGGACCTGGTCTTTGTTGTTCTAATTAGATTATCTCAGCCTTGGGGACCTAAAGGACAGTCCCCAGCAGCCCTGGCTGGAAAGGCAGGTCACATAATCCCTGTTATCAAGAGGCTTGTCATTTAGCATGTAGATCAACTCATTCTTTCGATACCAAGGGAGCAATTGTGCATCTTAATATTGATTTTTTTTTTTGAGATACAATCGCCTACATTCCTGAGTCAGACTCACTTACTGAAGCTAAAAGGTTCCACTTACTATATTATGAAGCCAGTCCCTGCCCCCATCACACACTCCATCCCAATTTAATGTTACAAAGCGGGACAAATCGGAAGGGCTTTGAGTTTTTCCCCTTGGTCTAATTTCAGAATGAGCCTCCAGTTGAGGAAAAGCAAAGGAGAAAAAATAGAACCTGATTATTTTAGCACATCGAACATGTTTTTCACTTGGGGTGGTCTGGGAACACGGTCTGCCGTTCCCCACCCCCCACCCAACCTGCCTGCACTTCTTCCACTCCCCAAGCCCTGGGATGCAGTGAGATTGAGTTGTGAATTTAATGAGGCCAGACTTCCAGGATTCTATGTTTCATGAGAATTAAGATTGGGCTTTTAAATTAGGTTGGGGCATTTATAGGGAGGCAGAGAAAGAAAAAAAATGAACTATGGCAGCAAGAAAAAATGTAACTAAGATTCAAAGAGTCAACAATGCACTGAGGTTTGGGACACAGAGAGGTGTTGAATTTGTATTATGAAGGGGTGTGAGACCACACCAAGGGCTGAAGGTATAACTGTCCCTCCCAGAAAGCTCAGTGCCAGTGTATCCTAGGCTGCCTGCTGCCTCGAAGGACATCACCAGTCATGGTACTAATACCAGAGGCACTATTTCCACTCTTTCCTGAGCATCTGCTGTGTGTGTGGCACTGCAAGTAGAATAGATGCTAGGCTATTCATGCACATGATCCCATTTACTCCTTACCAGCAAGTCCATGAGGCCTATTGTATGAATTATTCCCACATTACAGATAAAACCACTGAGGTGCAGAGAAATGATATGATTTGTTGAACATCCCTGAACCAATAAATGGCAGAGCCAGGTGCCAATGTAAATCCTGCCTGTGTAAATCTGAACTTATAGTCCTAACTAAAAACCTGCTCTTCACACATCTGCTGGCTGATAAAAGGTCATTCATTTATTCAGTTATGTCTGAATTCATTACAAGATGATTCCTCATTTTTCAGGCCCTAGTTGCCAAGGATAGAAATAAAGCACAGAGCAGATCAAGAAAAACAACAACAATATATTTAATCAATAAACACCTGTTCCATAGAGAGATAAAGTGTAGCAGGAATATTGGAAAGGCATCTTTCTTGAAGAATTTGGTTTAAAAAAAATCTTTGTAAATTAGTAGATGCTAAGAGAGAGAGAATGGAGAAAGGACTGAGTAATGAGAAATTCTCATTAAAGCCTGTTCTGTATATTAGCTCATGAAATCGTGCTACATCCTTTTGTATTTATGTGAAATTGTCTATCCAGTGAGCTCCAGATGCCTACTGATGTTTTACTGCTTGCAAAGTCAAAGTCAACAAAGTCTTCAAATAGAAGGGCAGATACAGCGAACTTAAAATCACAATGAACAGAGATCTGGCATGCATTAGGGACAAGATATTAAAATATGACTGCTTTGTAGTTATACTCTGTGTTCAATAAAGGAAAAGTTATATTCACTTTTTATTGTAATTACAAGGTAGCATGTAGTTGTGCTGATTTCTAGATTTTTGTCCTAGAACCTATAACTTTTATTACACTCTTTTGCTTACCTGTCTGTCTCATGATATAGCACTATAAAATCCTTGTGGAATATATCTCAAGGGCTTAGTTAAGTGTCTGGCAAATAGTAGGTGCTTAAGAAATGTTTGTTAAAACAGAACAGTGAATATATGAATAAATGAATTAATGCTTGCAAAACCTATGTTTTTGAAGCAAATTTTATACACACTGTACCAAGAGTAGGTAGCATGTACCTGTTATACTTTTCTGGAATAACCTTTATTATTCCAGAAAATATTCTGAAATTCCAGAAAATATTCTGAAAAGCATTCTGTTTGCTTGTCCCCATCAATCATCAAAAGGACCATTTCAGTATTTGAGCCTCCATCTATGATCTTCTTGATTTTTGTTCCCAAAAGCAATTGCCAAGGTTTTTTGTAAGAACCGTATGTTCCAATTTTCCCACTGAAAACCAAGGTCACTAGAGCAACAGAAAAAAAAAAAAAAAAAAAAAACATCTTCTGGGACAAGAAGGTAGACGCTATGTGGGGCATGATAATGGGAAGTTAGAAACACAATCAACAATTTGGGTTCTAATAGTGTTTGGTGTCCCCATTAAGGAAAGCAAACACCTTACCTGATAACATTTATTCACTCATTAACAAACACTTATCGAATGTTCAGAGAATATCAAACATGTACCAGTTTTGGAAATTTTATGTAAAACTTTAGTGAAACTTTGATAAATGAATAAACTTTGACTAATCATCTTTGATTATCATGAAATTTATATTTTTCTAGATGAATTTGGCCATTTTAAAGATTTGGACATCAAAAAAAAAAAAATCACGGTATGGTAGTAGTAATGGAGAATTCCAAACCTGTAGCAGACATTGGATGTATTTTTTCCTGTCCATCAACTTATAAGAAATCTCCTTTTATTGGCTGACCAGATCCATGTCTCCCAGTACAGAAGCTAGAGATGCATTTACTGGTCTCCCTTGCTCTTGGGACACTTTGAAGAGATGGAGTTAAAATATAAACCCATATATTCACTGCAGCACTATTCACAATAGCCAAGGTGGGGAACAACCCAAATGCCCATAAAGGGATAAATGTACAAAGAAAATGTGATACACATCAGTGAAATATTTCATCCATAGAAATGGAAATCCTGTGCATGCTACCTCATAAATGGGACATGGTGCTAAATAAAACAAGCTAGCTATAGGACAAATACTTCATACAATATCTAAAATCAACATTTTAGATATAAAATATCTAAAAATCATCCAACTCATAGAAACAGAGTAGAATGTGGTTGCCAGGGGTGGGAAGAGAGGAAAATGAGACACTGTTGTTCATCTAATACAAAGTTTCAGCTATGCAAGATGAATACATTCTAGAAATCTGTTAACAACACTGTGCCTTCAGATAATAATGGTGTCAAGCATTTAAAAATCTATTAAGGAGGTAAATCTCATGTTATCTCCTACCATTATAAATACATAAATGATAACTATCTGAGCAGCCCACCCAGCAGAGGGCAGCACAGTGCACAGGCCAGCAGCTGCAGCGGGTGCCCTCAGGGGGCCTGAGTCCACAGCTCTGGCACCAGCATTTCTGTGCGTGGGTGTGGGGGGTGTGATTGTTTCCTTTTGTTCAGTTCTTGTTTGTTTTCATTTTAAAACTCTGGTGTTGTTAAAGTGCTTTTTGTTTTTTTCCTTAAAACATCAACACTAATATAAAAGTGATAGTTTTTCCCTCCAACCTTGGGGAAAAATTAAAGTTCATTCAGATATTTTACATATTCTAACAACATACACCAGTACAATACATTATGGTGTAGAATGAGCTTTCCCCCAAAAGCTCATGTGTGAAATGATTGGGTATGAGAACCTAAAGCAATTAGTGCATTAATCCACTTGAATGGATTAACTGGGTGTTAACTGTAGACATGTATGGTATAGCTGGAGGACATGGGTCACTGGGGGCTTATGTTTTGTCCTTGTTGAGTGGAGGCTCCTTCTGCTTCCTGATTGTCATTCCTGAGCTGCTTTGCTCCTCCACACCCTTCCGCCATGATGTTCTGTCTCACCTTGGGTCCAGAGCTATGGAATCGGCCATTTATAGACTGAGACCACTGAAACTGTGGACACCAAATCAACTTTTCCACTACACAAATTGTTCTTATCAGGTTTTCTGGTCACAGCATTAAAAAGTTGACTAAAACAACACCAAATTATTGCTCTCAATTGACTGCCTTTAAAAGTCTTCAATATTTATGTTTTTAGGAGTAAAATGGAGAAGGCAGCATTCAAGTTTATCTGTATCTTGTTCTTTGAGAAGACCCACAGATGCCACACAAAAAAGACACTCACTATTCCTTTTAAAATAAAAAGAGCAAAATAATTTGTATTTCTAGGGCATCTAAGGAATTCTAATTTATTCCACTAATTCCAGGGAATTACTACATTTAATCTACCTCAGCACCTGTTATTCAAGGAACAAATAAAAGATACTTTCAAAGGGCTGGGGATATAGCTCAGTTGGTAGAGTTCTTGCATGCATAAGGCCCTGGGTTCAATCCCCAGCACCACACAAAAAAATAAAAAGAAAAAAGAAAGGAGGCCTCAGAAGTATTATTGACTTAGTCTATACATGTGCTTACCACCGAGCATGTTTTTATATGGGACCAATTGAAGTAAATCAAAGGCTATCAAAGAAGACATAAGTAAGTTTTCTTGCCATTAAAAATACCTTTCACAACCATGTCTGATAATTACTTTTGTCTAAAGAAATCATCTAGGCAGGACAATTGACTACCAGTAGATTACTAAGGAACAGCTGAAATTTGTAAAAACAAACTCCACTACAATAGGACAAAGTGGAGTTGATTTTGTAAAGCTGATATACAGAATAGAGAAAGCTTTCCAGAGACTAGGTGTAGTCAGTTGGGGGACAGAATGGGGTATTAGGTCCTTGGGTGACACAGAAAGGAGGAGATGGCACAGTACAGGAGAAAGACTAGAGAAGGAAAGAACAGTATCCCTGACCCCCACTGCCCAGGCCTTTGGTCCAGGGAAGAATGCACCTGATAGGAGGAGTAAACACTGAAGAGGGCCCGATATTGGCTTTTACAAGGTGTCTATCTCTGTTCAAAGAAAGGACTGACCATCTTTGTTTCTGTGTCTTAATTATTTTTTCAAGAGTCATCCACTTTGATCCTAGGAAAGCAGCCCTCATTAAATTTAAATAATTAAGAAAACGTCTAGATTAGCACTCCTCAATGTCCATGTGGTTATGCAATATTATGTGTCATGACTGAAATCCTTTATTTCACTAAGGTTACTAAAGTTGGGGCACCTAAATTGGTGATTGAGTGATTTTCTTGCTCTTTACATTTTTCTTCTGTTTTCATTTGGAAAGGTATGATTTGTGATTATCTATATAAATTATCACTCTTGGGTGACATCTTCCAAAATGGTGGATTTGGGACCTCTGAAAAAAATTTTCCTCTATCAAAGAATGGAGAAAACTAGAAAATGATCAGTGTCAACTTTTTCAGAACTTGGGAAATAAACCCAAGACACAGATCCATCCAGGCTGTTTTTTATTCAGGGAAAAAAATGACTGAATGTCAATAAGAGCAATAAGCCTTAGGAAGTTTTAACCTACTTTATTCCCACTTGCCTCTCCCCAGCTCTGTGGTACCCTTGAAAACCAACAGCTCATATTTTTTTTTTTTTTTTGGTGAAAACCAATAGCCTGGCAATCAACACAGAGGCAGAAAATGGGTAGAGCTTCTTCAAAGCTTCTTTCTCAGAATAATCTCAGTGAACATGGCAGAGTAAGCATTTGTAAAAAATTCTCCCCCTTCATAAAAGCAGTAAAACAAAATAAAATGTTGAGAAATATCAAAACTACTTTTTCAGAACTCTGGAAATTAATCAAAAGCTTATAGCAGTCAACAAAATATTTATTAGAGAAAAACATCTAAATTTCAGTAATAACAGCAAGTTTCTGGCATTCTATCCTTCCTATTCCCATCTCTCCCTGCTCTACAGCAACTTCACAAAGTAACAACCCCAAATATGGTGAAAATCGACATCCTGGTAGTCACCAGATGGAGGCAGGAGCTCTCTTTCAAAGCATCATTCCTAAAGAATGGAATTCTAGAAGGCCAACACACATACTGTGTGTGTTGTAAGGCTGTGCACATACGCAGGGCCCTAGGCACTCTCAAGAAACATGGGCAAAGGCTCCAAATTATCATCTTTAGATGGACTTGAGATTTTCACAAGCAGGAAGTAAAGATTAAAGCAGAATTGTCAGCTGCCTGGCTGAAAGTTGAAGGTGTGCCCCAACACACATATTCAGAGCCCCTAGGAAAAAAAATGAGACACATCAAATTAAGAAACTAAGACAATCCCTGTCCTATAACTGGCTGTCAACTGGCAAGAGACAATTTTTTTTTTTATTTGTTTAGTTTTGTATTGGGGATTGAATCCCAGGGCATTTTACCACTGAGCTGCATCCCTAGTCTTTTTTAATCTTTGTTTTGAGACAGGGTCTTATTAAGTTTTTGAGGGTCTTACTAAATTTCTGGGGCTGACCTCAAACTTGTGATCCTCCTGCCTCAGCCTCCCGCATTACTAGGAGTTGACTTAGTGGTCAGCTAATTATAGGACAGAGATTTTCTTAGGTTTCTTAGTTTGATAAGTCTCAATTTTTATCAAAGGGCTCTCTGTATGTATTGAAGCACATCTTCAACTCTAGGCCAGACTATTGATAATTCTGCCTTAACCTTCACTTCCTGCTTGTTCATCCAAAGTTCATCCAAAGAGGAGAATTTAGGGCCTTCTCATGTCTTTGCCGTTGTGCCCAGCAGAGCAAATACTTTACAAGTTACAGGTGATAAAGAATACAAACTTTATAGAATTAGTTCAGGAAAGTCGCTAAATAACAAAAAAAAAAAAAAAGACAATAATTGACTTTACGGGGCCATGGGAATTCGATTTTCAGAATTGCTACATTATATTATTTTAAAAGTCTGAATTTCAATTACAACAACAACAAAAATTACATCATATGAATTAGAGAATATAGCCCACACACAGGTAGTTGGAGTACCAATCAATACAAATGACCCCTGAAGAAACCCAGATGGTAGACTTACCGAACAAAAATTTGGGGGGGGATGGAGGGAACTGGTGATTGAACTCAGGGCCATTGCTGAGGCTGGCTTTGAATTCGCGATCCTCCTGCCTCAGCCTCCTGAGAAGCTGGAATTACAGGTATGTACCACTGCACCTGGCACCAAACAAACAAAATTTTTAAGCCAGATATTTTATATATATTCAAAAAACTAAGGGAGAATATATCTGAAAAACTAAAGGAAAGTAGGGCTGCAATTGTATCTCAGTGGTAGAACACTTGTCTAGCATCTGTGAAGCACTGGGTTTGATCTTTAGCACCACATAAAAATAAATAAATAAAATAAAGGTATAAAAGTACAATAACATTATTTTAAAAAAAAACTAAAGGAAGGTGAAAGCCATGTATCATCAATGGGAAATATTAATAAAGAGAAATTATAAAGAACAAATAGAAATTATGGAGCTCAAAAATCACAAGAAACCGATTAAAGTTTTTACTAATAAAATTTTACTTTAGTAAAAGAGTATTAAAAGCAGATCTGATTAATCTGAAGAAAAATATCGGTATGTCGGGGATACATCAATTGAGATTATTTAGTCTGATGAACAGAAAGGAAAAATAAAAATGCAGAGTGGCAGAGGCCTATGAGATGTCATTAAGTATGTCAATATATGTATAAAAGGAGTCCCATTCAGAGAGAAGAAAAAGAAGGGGTAGGCAAGAATATTTCAAGAAATAAGAAAAACTTTCCAAATGAGATGAAAATATTAACCAACACATCCAAGAAGCTCAGTGAACTCGGAGTAGGCTAAACTCAAAGATCCACACCTAGACACTTCATAATCAAACCACTGCAAGATAAAGACAACAACAAAAAAGAAAGAAAGAAATCTTGAAAGAAACAAGAAAAAAGTGACTCGTCATACAAGGGATGCTCAATGAGACTAACAGTTAATATCTCATTAGAAACCTTGAGGGCCCAAAGTCAGTGGAACAACATAGTAGAGAAAATATTTTAACCGTCAACCAAAAATTCTATATTCTGCAAAACTGTCCTTCAAAACTAAAAGAAATTAAAACATATGCAGAAGAACAAAAATTAAGAGAAATGGCTACAAGAAAACCTGTTCCACAAAGGGAGTCTTTCAAACCATAATGAAAAGAACACTAAAAAATAACTCAAATATAAATTAAGGCATAAAGAATACTAGCAAAGAAAACAACATAGTTATCTATTAGGGTTTCATTGGGAAAACAGAATTCCTATGAGTAATGTTAAATAAGGAATGTGTTCAAGGGATTCTACCAATACTGTTCAATATACCTATCTGTGATGGAAAATGTTCTATATCTGTATTTTCAATAACACAGACACTAGAAACACATGTGAAAGGTGGTGAGCACAACAAAGGAACTGAACTTTCTTTCATTTTATAATCAGCCCTCCAATTCCATAAGTTCTACATTTCTGCATTTAACTAAATGTAGATTGAAAATAATTTTTAAAAGTTGTACTGAACATGTATAGACTTTTTCTTGTCATTATTCTCTCAATAATACAATGAACTATTTCCATTTCATTTAAATTGTTCTAGGTAGCATACGAAATCTAGAGATGATTTAAAGGATTTAGGAGATATAAATAGGTTATATGCATTGCTGGTGGGACTGCAAATTGGTGCAGCCAATCTGGAAAGCAGTATGGAGATTTGTTAGAAAACTTGGAATGGAACCACCATTTGACTCGGCTATCCCACTCCTCGGTCTATACCCAAAGAACTTAAAATCAGCATACTACAGGGACAAAGTCACATCAATGTTCATAGCAGCTCATTTCACAATAGCTAAACTGGAACCAACCTAGATGCCCTTCAATAGATGAATAGATAAAGAAACTGTTATATATACACAATGGAATATTACTCAGCATTAAAAGAGAATAAAATCATGACATTTGCAAGTCAATGGATGGAGTTAGAGGATATCATGCTAAGCGAAGTTAGCCAATCCCTAAAAACCAAAGGCCGGATGTTCTCTCTGATAAGTGGATGAATAGCGAGGGGTAAGGCATGGGAAAAATTGAAGAACTTTGATTGGGCAAAGGGGAGGGAGGGCAGGTAGTGCATGGGGGCAGGAAAGATGATGGAATGAGATTGACATCATTACTCTAGGTACATATCTGTGATGCTACATTGTGTACAACTATAGAAATGTAAAGTTGTGGAGCTCAAGTGGTGCAATCAGCATGCAGTACTTATATGTCTAATTAAAATTAATTAAAATCAAAATTAATTAATTAAAAAATAAACAGGTTATATGCACATACTATACTATTATATATTTTATATCTGTAGATATTAGTATTGTTTAGGTGAACATATTCTTCTTGGATATTAAGGAATAACCATATTTCATTTTAATTCATTTTAATTTTAGCAGTTACACATGACTAGTGGCTGCTGTGTAAGACAGCATAGGACTAGCTCTCACCCACTGGTGGGGACTAGTGAGGAAGTCTGCAGACGGCTCAGGACCACTCATAGGAAAGTAAAGGTAACTGTGAAAGTGGGGAGGACATACTGGAACCCACAAGGAGACGTATGGATCCATGTCTATCTCTCCGCACATTCACTTTTGATTACATGAGAGACTTGAAGTATCCTTTGACTCAGAACTACATATGCCCTAGCCCTGGGCCCAGAGAAGCTGAGGGTGGAGACTCAGCAGGAGCTGGTGGCTCTCCCATCTTGGCTGTTGCCTGCTAACAGGGTGAGCCAGCTGATCACCAACAAGGTGCATTGAGCTGCCTTTGAGGCAGAATGGCTTCTATATCACTGCCATAAATGTCTCTCAGGCCCATCCTAACTCAGAACTACAAAGAAAAAGGAATTCCAGGCAATTCTGTACAACACCCAACTATCCCAGCTGGTCCCAAAGGGACAATGCTGACTTACACTCCTGCCCTCCTTGATCTCCTCCTCAAGTCCAGGGGATACCTAGCGCTCGCTTGCGCTCGCTCGCTCTCTCTCTCTCTCTCTCTCTCTGTCTTTCTCTTGTCCCTCACTATTGAAATACACAGAATGCAAATTAGAGTTTACCATTTAGTAGTACATTTAAAAGGGCTGTGCTTCCAAATCTAAGTCATCAAAAAAATTGTTCCATTTTGTCCATCCAAAGAAAAAAACAAACACTGGGCCAATATGTACTGTCCAACAATAAGTGAAAATCACATAAATGAATTAAGCCCTTCTGGTTTGACTTTGATTACTCCTGTTTTCATATATTTCTTTAGTGTGTGGAGGAGAAATGCTGTGAAACTGAAGGGGCACCTTGGACTTGGAGAATAATAGCAATACACTTACAATTTACTCCCTGAAAGTTGTCAAAATCATTTGGCATTAAACACAATCTCATGGTCACAGTTAAAAAGAAAATAAAATAAAAGATCAATTATCTATAACTCCATTTTCAAGTCTATTGCAAAATCTACCCATGTGTCTTATCCAAGACAGAGTATTTTTTCTAATTCCATGACTGGACACATATAAATATGTGTACTTTACAAGAGGGGATGGGTTTCACACTTCTGTCTCTTTTGTTGTGGGGATCCAGACTTATTCAGTTCTAACAGCAGTTGGATAAACTCAGGATCTTCCTAAACTAATCATATGATTATTCTTTACAAAATAATCATAAAAAACCCTACACTTAAGAATGTACAGATTGTCTTCTAAGTAGTGTCCATTAAGCAATGTTTCATTTTTAAACTTGGTATTTCAACACTATTTAATATGTTAATTCATTAGAACAAGTTTATCAAGTTCCTTGAGAGTCTTGCAAGAAAAAAAGTAACTTCAAGGATTCAGTCCAGACTAAATAGTGTGGACTGAATACCTCAAAAGTCTTCAAGAGCCATGTGCAGTGCACATGCCTGTAATCTCAGTGATTCTAGAAGCTAAGGCAGGAGGATTGCCAGTTTGAGGCCAGCCTTTGCAATTTAGTGAGGCTCTAAGAAATTTAGCAAGATGCTGTCTCAAAATTAAAAAAAAAAAATAGAATAAAAGGGCTGGGGATTTAGCTCAGTGATAAAGTTCCCCTGGGTCCAATTGCCATCCAAAAACCAAAACAAAACAAAAATGGTCTGCAAGAACTAAGATGTGGAAAAGTAAAAATGTAAATAAAAATGTGACTTCAATCTGCTGGGTGACTGTCCTTCCTCTGGTCACTAAGGCTTGGTGCCATCAAATGCATTAATGCTAAGACATTGGTCACTTATGGGGGAGGCAGGGATGGTGAAAGCTTTCTTGCCTGGAGAAACTGCTTATAAGCCTGAAATTCATTGAGTGTATGCATCAGACATCAGTTACTGAAGCGCAGAAGCAATGAACTTCCCTTAGCTTTGATCTGACCTGAGGGGATAAATGTATGGCAACATGCTGAATTACTGCAATGTAGACACCCGGTATCCAAATGCCACAGAGCTACCCTGTGATCCAAAGCTGGACTAGGTTTCCATGAGTCTGTCTTCAAATAGCGGAATTTCTGATTGAAATAGCTGTAGAAAAGTGAATTTCAGGCTTATAAGCAGTTTCTCCAGATCTATAGGCAAGAAAGCTTTCACCATCCCTGCCTCCCCTGTGAGTAACCAATGTCTTAGCATTAATGCATCTCCTGCCCCACCACCCACTGTAGGAAGAGCAGAGCACTTTTTGTCCTGGTAAAGATGGACGATGATGGATGATGCTCAAGGACCAATGCAAATCAACAGTACTGGTGCCACAAGGTAGTCTGAAGACAGAGCAAAGTATGGGAAGACATCTGCAAGGGAGCTCCATTGTCTGCCCAGAAAATGGCTCCTGATCCAATTGCTGAAGCCACAGCAGGGTTGAGGGCTTTGGCAGGAGAAAAACATAAGTATCCAAAATCTACAACCTCAAACTTCTTACTCAGACTGTGAAATCTTCCTTGAACAAGAACAAACAGCCTAGGATTAAAAGCTATGTCACTAAATAGCTATGCAATCTTATGAAAAATGCTTAACTTCTGAGACTCAGTGTCCTCCAACTGAACATAATAGTAATATGTATTTGAATGAATTAGGACCTGGTAGGTTTGTCAGTTCCAAAAAAAACTAAGAAAGAGTGATTTTAACAAGTTTCTCTCTCATGTAAATATAGCAATCCAGACCTGATATGGAAACTCCACATGAAAGACTATCTTCCCCCACTTCTTGCTCCACCATTTTGGATTCGTGTCTTTCATATTCCAGTCTATCTTGGACACTTTGGTTCCAGTACTCACAGAGGAAGCAGGAAAACGGAAAAGAAGTCAGCAGACTTCACCTTCATAGATGTTGTGGTTTAGATATGAGGTATCCCGCAAAAGCTCATGTGTGAAACAATGTAAGAAAGCTGAGAAGTGAAATGATTGGAGTTATGAGAGGGTCAACCTAATCAGTGTTTTAATCTCAATAAGGATTAACTGTATGGTAACTATAGGCAGGTGGGATGTGGCTGGAGAGGTGGGCCATTGGAACGTGATTTGGGGATATATATTTTATCCTTGGTTAGAGGAGAAGTCTTTCTCTCTACTTCCTGGTATGATGTCCTGAGCTACTGTCCTCTGTCCCATCCTTCCTTCATGATGTTCTACCTCACTGCAAGCCCTGAAGAATGGAGCCAGCCATCTATGAACTGAGACCTCTGAAATTGTGAGCCTCAAATAACTTTTCCTCCTCTAAAATGGTTCTTTTCTAAAATGGTCTTTTGGGTGCAGCAGTGAAAAACTGACTAAAACAATAGGTAAGGTTGCAAACCGCAGAGTACCCTACTTACTTTTGCCTCGGGCTAAGTAACATGGCCATACCTGGCTGTAAGACAGCCAAGGAATGTCCATACTCCCAGCTGCAAATAGGAATGACTGGGAGCAAAGAATGATATTAGGGGATGCCCAGGATTCTCTGCCACCCAACCTGTGTGGCTATTACCAAGATTAAATGAGATAATGCTGGTAAAGTGCTTTGCACAGAGCAGATAGACATGCTCCATGAAAAGGGAGGGCTGGGATCACTGCCATCCCTCTCTCCACTCCCAGCACCAGTGCTTGCCTCTGTGTTATCAGGAGGGCACTGGGCTAAATAGGGGCAGAAGCAGGACTTGTAGAGATTCTCTGTGGAGGATGGAAGGTACGGAAAACTGCTAGGGAGCAGGGCTAAGGATAGGGAAGGTAAGTGTGGTATTTGCCGTGGGTGCAGATTTTACAGGGATGCCAAAAAATGCAATAGTCAGGAAAAATAATATTTTCAGCATTTAAAAAAATCAAAATTAATGCAAAAAATCCATTACAAAAAAAGTATTAAAATTTAAATACTGACAGCATCTGTTCTTACATGACTCACCTCATTCCCCTCACCTAGTCCAAACCCTGCCAAATCCTATCTGGCAGCTTTTCTTAGGCCTAAGAATTAATGCAGTGTTGAAAAGGGAATAATTTAGAACCTGCAAATTGTATGCACAATAAATAAGACCCAATGAAATATAAAAGCTGTTAGTTACATTAATATCTTTAATCTGTACATTAACTTTAAAGAAAACAACACCTTTTTAAAGTTATAAAATTTATATCGAAATCACAAGAAATGAAGAGCATCTGAAATTATAACAGTAAGACACAGCTTTTGTTAGTATTTTGTTAGTATTTTCATCTCTCTCTCCCTAGCTTTTAAAAGCAATATATATTTTCACTTAAAGTTGCAACCAGATAGTATAAACTGTAATCTGCATTTGCATTTAACAGTATTTCTGTCTTCTGTCATTAAATGTTCTTCTGTAAATGTAATTTTATGTTACTCATTGTGTGTATACTACATCAACAACATTAGCATTGCTCTTATAAAGAACTCTGCCATAAATACCCACAGTTAAATTGTTTTGTAATTATCTGTGTATTTAGTAGAAATTCCTAGAAGAATTGCAAGTCAATTGCAATCTCTTAAGATTGCCAGTCTTCTGGAAAGTTCTACCAACTTATATCTTTCCCAGAAGCATCTAAGAGTTCATGTTTCCATCCCCTTGACAATGAGAATAATTAATTTTTTAAAACTCAGCTGATTTTATGGGTTACAGTTATAGCTCAGTGGTAGAGTGTGAGGCACTGGGTTAGATTCTCAGCACCACATAAAAATAAATAAATAAATAAAAATATTTTTTTAAAAACTCTGATTTAAATGCTGAAAAAACATTTTCACCCACAGTACTTTGACTGCTAATGGAGGGTTGGTTTTTTTTTTTTTTTCATTTTTTAATGAATTTTCTCTTTTTTAAACCCAGGGGCATTTTACCACTAAGCTGCTTTTCCAACCCTTTTTGTTTTTATAATAACATTATTATCATTATTATTATTATTAACTATTTTGGTACTGGGGATTGAACCTAGAGGTGCTCAACAACTGAGCCACATCCCCAGGCCACCCCCCCCCCCTTTTTTTTTGATATGTTATAGACAGGGTCTTGCTAAGTTGCTGAGGCTGGTCTCAAACTTGTGATCCTCCTGCTTCACTCTCTTGAGTCTTTAGGATTACAGGTATGCACCACTGGTCCTGGCTTAGTCTTTTCATTAAAAAAATAATAATAATAAATTGCCTGAGAAAGTAAACTCCAAGATAGTGCAGATTTATATCTGAATGATAATTTAGGTCTCCCAAGCACCTCAAGAAAACCTTGCAAAAAGTAATACTTATTAATTACTGAACAAATGAAGATGTCCAATGATTTGTAAAAGTTCCTTTTCTATCAAAGAAATTAATTAAAAGTATTAACTAATTAATACTTTTCTCCATTTATCATGTTTATTTGTTATTTACTGTTCTTTAACATCCCATTAAAGTGCTATTTGACATTACATAACATTTGTAGATTAATTTAGTGACTGTTACATAGAAGTTTTTAAAAATCAAATCAATGTTTTCCTTCCCCTGTGTGAGAATTGGTGATGTTATATACACCTAGATTCTGTGTGTCTGTTTGTATGTGTACACTTATTTCCTAACTTTGTGTGTACATTATTTTTCCTAAATTTTTATCTTTTAAAAAAATGTTTTTTTGTTTTTTTTAAAATGTGGACCTGATTTTACTCTTAAGTGTGAACTAGAAAACATTTTATTTTTTTCCCATATAGTTAGCAATTTTTCTAAAAGAAGTTGTGGAATGATTTGCCCTTTCTCAGTTTGATTGAAGTGTAGTTTCTATTGATTTGAAATGTCTCTCCTTATCTGAACTTGGATCTGTTTCTGAACTCCCACTTGTCAGGACTGTCTGTCTACACCAGCACAGCACTGCTATAAGGAACGATTTGATAACAGGATAGGAAATCCCATATACATTCTTTTTAAAAAATTGCAATCACTTTTCGGTATTTCTTTTTTCAAGAATACTTGAGAGTCATGTGTCCACATTTTCTTTAACATCCCATTCAGGTGTTATTTGACATTACATAATACTTGTAGATTAATTTAGTAACAAAACTAATTTTTCTAAAAATTTCCTATATAGGTAAATCATATGTCAAGAATTTAGAAATCTACTTTATAGCTTCTTATATTATATATGTCCTGAACATTTCCTATTGATCTTATTCCTAGATATTTTACATGTTTAATTATCATTAAAATAGGATTTTTTCCTTCCATTTATATTTATTTTCTCACTGGTCGTTGCTCTAATGCAGAAAAGCTATTGTTCTGTACACATTACTTTTTAATAAGTCATTTAATATTTTCACATTTGATTTCCTTCTCTTTTCAGATAGTCTTTGGCTAACAATATCTTTTGTCTTTTTTAAATATTTATACCTTCCATTTTGATTTTTAATTTCATTCTTTAAACTTCTCAAACAATGTTCAATATTAATAGTTACTCTAAGTATCTGACTTGTTTTTCATTTAAAGATCAAAATGGTTTTTTTCTTGAAGGGTTTTGACTTCTAGTTTTGTGCTATTAATTTTAGGGTACTGATTTTGAGATTCTTAATTGGTTAAAAAATATCTTATTTTTCTTTAAGAGAATCTTTTTAAAAATCAGGAGTAGATATTGGCCTTTATCAAACATTTGATACTAATGTACTAATATTTTTCTTTGTTCTAATAGTATTATTGAGTATATTATAAATTACTTTTAAGTAAATTATTTTATTTCTTTAATAAACTTATTTGGCTATAGTATATTATTTTAAACATAGTGCTAGTTTTGATTTGGTAATATTTCACATAAGATTATTAAATTTGTATAGTTTCACATTTCATCTTTGTTTCCCTTTTAAGTTCTAATATGTAAGATTTGGGTATCAGGGTTATGCTGGTTTTCTAAAATAAATTTTGAAGATTTCTATTTCCTTCCCTTTTCTTTGAATTAGTTTTAATAACATAGGACTTGTGTTTATTGACAATATGAAAGAATTTGTGAGTAAATTTCTTGGCATTCAATACCTCTAGCAATAGATCTTCCACAATATTTCCTACCCTTTCTGTGCTTTCTGTTCTCTTTTCAGACTCTTGATTTCTTTTTTAAAACTTGATAATTGTATTTTCATTTTTTTGAAGTTTTTATTTAATCAGGATTTTTAAATTTATCAACATAGAGATAGGTGTACATTATAGGTTTTTAAAATTTTCCACAAATTGTTTTGTAGCTTTGCCTAAATCCACTTCTCATTATTGATTTTTTTTTATGTTGAAGTTTTTGGTTTTGATTTCCCCCTTCTTTTTATTTTGATTAGACTTGTGAGGAGTTTGCCAATATAACTGGCCCTTTTCAAAGCATAGATTTTGGATTTACTATCCTGTCTGCACTTTTCTAATTAGTTTTGCTTTAAATTTTATGCTACCTCCCATTTGCTTCTATACATCTTCTGGGTTGAATTAAATGCTTGGATTATTTTTGTTGCTTTTCTTTAATAATAAATAGATTTTAGACTAAGATTTTCATTACTGTATATAAAAGCATTCATCAATTTTTGCTAGATTATGCTGCATGAACAAATAATCCCCAAATATCACTGATTTGCAGAAGCCAAAGTTTATTTCTCTTTTCACATTACATGTTCTTTGCATGTGGGCCACAGTTCCAACCAATGTCTTCTTCATTCTGATATCCAAGCTGAACAAGCAGCCTCATATGAGAGACATGCTGCTCTCGCAACATATGGACAAGAATCATACATAAAGCAATTACTCAGACAGGGTAGACATCTTTCTCAGTCATATTCTAATGGGCAAACTAATGACATTTTCAAATGGGGATGGGGAAGGGTGTACTCCCATCACACAGAGATAGCAAATAACTGAGAGAATAATATAATCTACCACAAAAGTTTGGTAATATGCCCAAGCATATTGTTTGAGAGATAATGTTCATATTGCTCTTTTAGAAATAGTCTGCAACTATGATATTTTTTATTTGCTTATTTTTGGAAATGCTTATTTTTAATTTTTGAAAAACTTTTTTTTGTTGTTTTAAATATTTCACTTTTTATTTCTAATTTTATTGCATCATAGAGAACATAGCTCATACAACTTTCACTCTTTGTAAGACACTAAAGAAAACTCAAGATCCTCACCCCAAAGTGATTCATTTCTGTTAAATATTTCTTTGACAGTGAAAGTAATATTTTCTCTAATTTTATAATTTCCACAGGGATCTATTAAGCAAAGATGCTTATCATATTATTCAGATCCTTATTTATTTTTGTCTCCTGTCCATACTGAACTGAGTGGACTGAATCAGATTATAATAAAAATTTTAGTTCTTCCCTATATTTCTTACAGCCTCTAGTTAGAGGTTTTGATGTTCACTCAGTATTTAGAACTTCATAAAATGACTTCTTAAGTTTCCTCTCCCAAGTGCACAACAGATAATTACACTATGATGGCAGCATTTGACCTCCAGATATGCCCCAAGGCATGTCTTAGTCTTTGCAATAAACCATTTTCTTTATGTTCTAAGAAACAAGCATTTTCTCCACTTAATTTTTCTCTTGAATTTTCCTTGTCTGATATTAATATTGTCAATATGTCCTTTTGCATTTATTATGTATACTTTTGCCTGTCCCCTTTAAAAAGTTATTTTCAAACTTTCTGTGTCATTTTAAGTTTATGTCTCTTTTAAACAAAATACAAATTTTGTTTGTATTGATTATTGATTACAAAATTATTGATTACAAAATCTAAATATCTTTATCTTTTGTGATGAGAGTTTTAAAATCATCAACAGTTACTCTGAGTTTAATGTTCTTGTCACTATGGTCATTTTTCTGTTATATATGTATAGACTTATGCATGTGCTTTTCCATGTCTTTAAAATCATAATATAGCATATTGTATTGAGATTAAATAGCATATTGTTGAGATTAAAATTAAAATGTGTCCATTTATTCCTGTGTAAGAATTAACAATTGTTTTCACTTATAAAATATTTTTCAAATTGGTTTAGCAACTCTTCTCCACCTAGGACTGGTACCCTTGGCTATTTAACCATATTTCAAATATTAACCTTGACATAAGAAGTTAACACTCTACTATGATAAGTAAACCAAGCCAGTTACAAACAACTGGTTTCTGTGCTCTTTGGATCAGTTGTGGGCAACTGACCTTCACTTGGATGGTTTGACTGAAGGAGGAAATGGTCTGCACAGAAAAGCTATAGAGGCAGCAGATGGGCTCCAAGTTGGAGCCCAACCCGCATCTTCCTACCAGATCCTTAAACTTGCCTAGACCCCATTAAGAGAAACCCCCTAATCCCAGGTCTGAACCGGCAGCAGGGCCTGCTGTGCTCACTGGTTCCTCCATAACTGTTCTAAGTGTTGCCTGTTTGAATTTTTACCATGTTCAGGTGGGTGAGCCTACAGTAAAGCATTACAAACAAAACAAGTGCTGAGAGTATTCTGTGAGGCCACAGAATAAAGACTTTGAGCCCAGTCTGAAGGGTAGAAAGAGCTTCCTGATGGAGAAAATTTCCTGCTAGACTGATACAGAAGGAACTAAGGCATTTCAAGGTGGGGGCAAGGGGAGACTCCTCCAATTGTCTGATCAGAAGCCAGGCAACAATTTTTACTTTAGAAATCGTAGTTACCATAGCATCAAACCTGAACCATACATGTGCACACTGCTAAAATATAAAAGGCAAATGGTTAAAAATATGACTGCTGTGCACATATGGACAGAAAGTGGGTCAAAGATTTTATTTAATAGTTAATAGGAGACCCTGCAAGATATTGACTAGTTTAAAAGAGAATTTGAAGAAAATAGAAATATGTTCAGGCAGTCAGAAATGCTGAAATAAATTTGCTAACAAATTAAAAAAAACTGGTTAATATCTGAAAAGGCAATAAGATATAATGATTGGGGATCATCTTTTCTATGTCTACTGGATGAAATCCATTTACTTGCTATGTACAAGATTCTTTTGCATTATTTCCGAGTTTTTTTTTTTTTTTTTTTTTTTTTTTTTGCAAGCTAACTTCTACCCCTGGGGTTATACAACATCCTAATCAATAGAAAGGGTATGCCAGCCAACACCCAGCACACCACTGAAAGGACTCCTAATCGTCTCTTACCAAGGTTTAGAAAAATTTCCTAACACTTTTTTTTTTTAATTATGAAAAATAATTTTTCTGACAAAGTAACTCTCTTGAGTGGACCACTCCAAGATCTTTAAATTGGTATGTCCAACTTTCCTGCCTCAATTCAGGTCTGGCCTATATTCTAGCCCTCTCTACTATGTGTCCCAGGAAGGTCATTCGGGGTTTACTCTAGCTATCAAGGGTAACACATTCAGCAAATTCTTATGCTCTTGTCATCTCCCCAACAGCCTTTTGTGGGCCTTTTAACAGTCTGCTGGGCTGAGCAGGAAGAGACAGGTTGCTCTGGGCAGTGTTGGACAGCACAGCTCTTTGTCTCCTGTTGTCAGCCAGCCCTGTCACTACATTGTTCTCCCGTCGGCATGCCTTTGATGGAGTATCTGCTCCTCCCGTCTCAACACTCTGGGCAGCATTTGGAGAAACAGCAGCCCCAGGGTGTTACTTCTATTACAGAATAATCCTTTACACTAGGACGTACTATCAACTGAGTCCCATGCATTTGTTGAGAACACCCTTGGGAAAGTCCCACAGATGCAATGGCATGTTCCTTCTTCTCAAAGAGTTCTCTGTTTGTTGGGGAGACAAGTCATGCTCAAGAAGCACCTGGTTAAAAGGACAGCAAGAAGAGCAGGGAAAGGACACCCTGTCTAAATCCTCATGTGGTCTTACACAACTACCTTTTTTTTTCCAGAAAAAATAGTTTATATGTAAAACCAAGAAGTTATTAAGTAATCAGAGGATAAGGATAGTCCTAATTAAAAATAATGCATGATATAGCACTGTAAATAATATTATACTAATAACTATTGTAAATCACTGAGTTGATTTAGCAAATGAGTTTAGGGTTTTAAGCATCATGATGAATTATTTGTTTTTGGGTATCATGGTATAATTTGTAGACTGAAATCTACACATTAGAAGCATGTAGTTCGCTCAGTAAAGTTACTTTTTAGTAAATTTATAGAGCTACGTACACCTCATCTCAATCTAGTTTTGATCATTTCCATTAACCTTAATGAGTACCCTCATGAGCACTAGCAGGCAGTTCTCATTCTCACTTAAGGCCCTGACCACCACAGACCTGCCTTCTGATTCTCCACTTTTATCTTTTCTGAAAACTTCATATAAATAGAAGCACTCAATAGGTAGCCAGTTGTTTGTAACTGGCTTGGTTTACTTATAGTATTTTTGAGCTTCATCCATGTTGTAGCATAGATTAGCATGTATTCATTCCTTTTGATGGCTGAATTATATTCCAGTATATGGATATATCAACTTTTGTTTATCAATTCATGGGATGATGGATATTTAGACTTTCAGTTTTAGTCTATTATAAATAATATTTCTGTGGACATTAACATACAAATCTTTATATGAACATGTAGTTTCCTTTCTCTTGGATAGATAGATACTTAAGAGAGGACTTGTTGAATCACATGGTAAGTATCTGTCTGACTTTTTAAGAAATTGATACTCTGTTCCAAAATGGTGTTACCGTTGATCATTCCCACCAACATTGCATAGTCTCTACATCCTCATCAACATTTGTTATGTCTGTCTTTTTGATGGTAGGCATACTAGTAGGAATGAAGGGTATTTCATTGTGGTTTTGATTTGCATTTTCCTACTGGTGAATGAGGTTGAACATATTTTCATCAACTAATTAGCTATGCAGACATCTTCTTGGGCAAAATGTCTATTCAAATCTAGCCCATCTTAAATTGGGATGTCTTCTTACTATTGAATTAAAAAAGTTGTTAATAGGTTCTGGATACAAGTGCCATATCAGATATATGATTTGTAAATATCTTCTAACAGTGTCTAGTCTTTTCATTTTCTTAATGGATAAGTTATTTAAGCTTCTTGAATCTAACCTCAATTGTGGCATATACATCGTCGGGGAAGTGATAACATCTACTCTTAGACTTAGCACAGGGTTTGGAAAGTATTGGAAGGTTTACTGAATAATCTGAATGTAAGAAATTGCATGAAAAGTGACAGATGTGGGCAGACAACAAATTCTTCACTCATTCAGGGAGGAAAGAAACCAAGCATTGCCTGAAGACTCCACAGCTTATTCTAGCATCCAGTGCATAACCGTGAGATACTCCTTGAAGAATGAAAACAGATGTACATAGGAAGGTAGCCCAGGTGAGGAAAATGACCAGGCTTAGAAGAAAGAGTGAGTGGAGCTTGTGAGGAAAGCAGAGAAGACTTCTATACTACAAGTTCACATAGGGCCGTCCTCACATGTGTTCTTCATACACAGACAAATGTCACTGAAGCCTGGTCAGAAGCAGTGTGTAAAAGCAGGCATTTTGTCCTGCTCACTATCTCAGATAATAAAAAGTGACATTTCTATTTTGAAAGAGAAAATCAAAGAAATAGCAAAATTATTCTAGTTGAAGTAAAAAATATGTAATCAATCCTGAATAAAACTGCAAAAAAAAATATTATTTGAGATGGGAACAACAATGATGCCTGATGAGGACCAGCAGTGGATAGAGCCCAGGGACCACCAGTTTAGAGGCAGAAGTACCCAGGTTTGCTCTAACAAGTTGTGCATTAGCTTGGGGTGAGGCAGGGGGATACTTACTGTCAAGTCTTGTAAGTTGTAACCAGTTTAAAACTGAGATCATTTTATCAGAGAATCAACAATGAAACACAGATTCAAGAGTCAGGGCCACTAAATCAGGAAGCCCTGGCTGTCATGAAAAGAGGGTAAGCCCCAAAAGTCAGAAAATACTAACAGCTGATATTTATTTGAGCTTACAACATACTGAGGCCTGGGTCAAGTTTTTACATGAATTATCTCATCTAATCTTTGTGATTCCAAGTGAAGTAGGTCCTAATATTATAGTTGAGTGAACCAACAAGACTTGGCAGCGTTCAGGGTTATACCTGGACAATTTGGCCCAGGCCCAGCCTGGCTCACATCAACCACAGGAACCATTGTCTGGTCCCCTCCCATGCAACACGGGGGGCCTGTTGCATAGGTAGAACCCCAAGATAAGCAAGGATGGCAGGTAATAAAACCAAAGCAACGTCTAATGACACAGAAAAGAGCCAAGCCCTCTATACAGGAGGCAGGATGAAGAGACCCACAGGTGTACCATCATCAGGCAGGAAGAGGATCTGGCTGATGATTAAGAGTTCTAAAGTTGGAAAGCTGTCTACTTTTACACATAAGTTAGAAGGGATCCAGACTTTTTCCTGTGGAGTCATAACTTCTTCCCGAATCCCTTCATTTCATTGGACTTTGTTGAGCCAGTACCCTAACAGGTGTTCCAGGGCTTGTTCATGGCCCAGCGTCTACAATACAGGCATCGTACGTGCGTACAGATGCCTGGCCCAGGATAGATTGGAACTGCTTCTCCAACTCGGATCTGTGTGATGAAGTGGGTGCAGGGGAGAGGTTAAACTTCCTGGCCTCAATGTCATCTTCTGTAAAATGTAAATAATAATAATTTCTATTCCATAAGAACCAAGGGCAATAGGGAAATTTAAATAAAACACTGTCTTTTAAGTCATGGGCACAGGGCCTGGCATTTAGAAAAGCCTCAAAAATTGTTAGTATTATCATTTTCCTTGCCCAGGTGCTAGTTCCAGTGCCCATATCAGAGGGGAATGTCTCATCCCCAAATGTGTCACATCCTTCCTGCACCCCTGGAGCCCAGCCTGGATGGACAGGATGCCATGGGGCTGAATCTTGCCATTCTTATCCTATGCAGAGGAGGAATGGACTAAGTCTCTGAAGATAAGACATCCCTAATTCCCTTCCTTCATCCATCATCTCCAACCCCTCATTTGTCTCCTTTCAGCCTAGTAGACAAAGAATGAGAGTTCTGGCACCTTGCCAAATGTAGCAGGAAGTTATGAATGAGGATTGCACAGGACAGTTAACTCTCCAGAGAGATAGGCCTCAAATTAATCCTGAAGGCTGGGCATAACCACAGGAAACTTGGAGCCATGAGGCCAGCACTTAACACTTGCATATCTCTGTCTATCCTGGAGTGTTAGGCAAACAATAGCTTAATCCACTAAAGACCCGGGGGAGGTATTATTAGTCATGGAATATCTGAGATCAACCTTTAGGAACATACACTCAGGGACAGAATCTGGTATCTAGGGCCTCATGTGGGAGGACCATCCCTACATGAGTCTTTGAGGAATGTCACAGCAAATATCCAACAACTGGTTAATGTCCACCAGTGCTTAGCAAATTAGGCTTGTGTTGAAGTGTCAATGCCCAAGGGTCTGATTTATTAAACAGCCCTAATTAGGATCTTGTAACACATCAAAGGGTCATTAAAGAAAACAGTGCTGGCTTCAAAGACTAAGGGATGCACATAAGTGTGGTCTGTCTGTTTGCCAGGCTCAACAAATGCCATTCTGACACTGCCATGGACTCCTCTGGGACAGTAGCCATCAATTAAATTAAAACATGACCCTTCGGCTGGAGCAAGGCTTGTATAACTTCTCCCATGCCCATTTGTTTCTTTCTGTGCTTTCCTCCTTCGGGGATCTGAAACTAGCTAAGAGTCAAGGCTGAGAAAGTTCCTGGACCAAAGAACTAGCTAGGACAACTTGCCACTGAGGATTTAGAAATAAATTGCTACAATTAATTTGCTTCTGAAATTATGGTCCTTCTTCCTCTGCTGCCACCATGTCTTAAATGCACATTTTCTATTTTCAATCTCCTTAATAACAAATAAGTACAGCTTTCCTTATAGTCACATCTGGCCAGGTCAAGCCAGTTTGCCACCACTATGGATACATTGCCATAGTTACTTCTACCCAAGTTAATCCTCAGCACTGTGTATTCAAGGTGTATAACTTAGGTGGGATACTTAATCACTCAGTTTTGGTTTCTCGATATGTAAAGAGGGAAAAATCAATGAAAAATTTTACCTTATGTTTTTCTGGGGGGAGAATAAAATATATACCAAAGGTCTAGAGTTGGAGCTCAGTGGTAAAGCACTTCACTTGCCTAGTATCCTAGCATGCACATCCTGGATCTGGAAAAAAAAAAAAAAGGAAGAAAAGAAAAATTATGCCAAGTGCTTGATAGGGAGAGCTTGGTAGGAAGTATAGTTATTGTTATTATACTCATAATATTATGATAAAAGAAAACTCAAATGATCATCTGTACCTGAGAAATATTTTCAAGCAGATCTCTATAGAAGCCAAGGCAGAGAATACTTCTCAAAATATCAAGAAACCCTTGGTTACCTCAAATGCAAAACATCTGATAAATCCCATAAAATTATATGTTTAGCTAATAGTCTGCCCTTTTTTGACACTGAAGGACTTAATACAAAAAGCAACAGTCACCCCCTGTAAGTAACCAGGCTCCCTGGAGAAGGCTGATTTCAGGTCTGGGGCAGGAAAGGCACAGGATATCCCTTGTGCTTCTTGTCATATCAGATGTCAGGGAAGCCCACAATTTTTGCAGGAATCAAATCAAAAGGACTCAGGAAATGTCCTGAGTCAAGCCATGAAAAGATGCGGAGGAAGCTTGAGTGCTCGCTCTTATGTGAAATATGCAGTTAGGGTTTGGATATGAGGTGTCCTCCAAAAGCTCATGTGTGAGGCAATGCAGGAATGTTCAGAGGTAAAATATATAGATTATGAGAGCTGTAGCCTGATCAGTGGATTAATCCATTTGATGGGCTAATAACTTGAGTAGATTAGTAGGTGGTAACTGTAGGTGGATAGGGCACGGTGGGAGGAAGTAGGTCACTGGGGGTGTGCTCTTAGAGATTATATTACCTCTGGCTCCTTACACTCAAACTCTCTCTGCTTCCTGGTTGTCATGAATTGAGCAACTTGCCCCTGCCATGTCCTTCTGCCATGATGTTTTGCTTCATCTCCAGCCCAGAGCTGTGGAGTGGGCCACCCATGAACTGAACCTCTGAAACTGTGAGCCAAAATAAACTTTTCCTCTTCTAAGTTGTTCTTGTCAGGTCTTTTTTGTCACAGTAACAAAAAAGCTAACCAATGCAGAGGTCAATCTGAAAAGGCTACTTTGTCTTTGGTTCAATGATATAACATTCTGGAAAAGACAAAACTAAGGAGAGAATAAAAAGATCAGTGGATGTCAGGGATTAGGGGACAGAGGGGGATGAAGAGTCAGAATATAGAGGATTTTTAGTCTAGTGAAATTCTTCCATATGGCATACAAATTTCATTAGACATACGTCAAAATTCATAGAATTTATCACACAAAAGTGAACCCATGGTCTCTGTTAGTGCAGGTTCCTTGATTGTAACAAATGTCCCACGCTGGTGCAGAATGTTGATAGTAGGAGAGGCTGTGCATATGTAAGGGTGGAAGGTGCATGGAAATTTTCTCTGTACTCCATTCAATTTTGCTGTAAAAAAACTGCTGTAATAAATAAAGCTTATTTATTTTTTAAAAAAGCAATCTGTGTGAAAAAAACAATCAACTATAATGCATAGACCACAGACATGATTTGGCTCCTAATTTGAACAAATAATATATATAGGGGTCAAGGAGGGAAGGAGAGGGAGAAGGCTGAGAGGAAAAACAGACTGTACATTTAGTGATATTAAGACAGTATTGGAATTTTGGGAAGATTTAAAAAAAATACTATGATTCTGTTTGAAAAACAGTTCTCTTTTAGAACTACATATTGAACTATTTATATAATAACATGCAGTTTGAGAGTTTCTATAAAATGTTCTGGGCGAGAAAAGTGGGTAAAGATATGGGCTTGGGTCATGGGCACGTGGGTTCATTATGCTATTCTATGACTATTGTCTATGCTTGATGTTTTCCATAATAAAATTAAAAAGTCAACACCATCAGGGTCCTGGGCTCAGCCTCAGGACAATGCATCTGCATTGTGCTTGACCTCATGGACAGAATTCTGGAGCTCTCGTCGTCAATAAGGAGGTCCAACGTTGGACAGATTCAGCCAGTTAAGCCACTGCAATCTGGAAAGCTCTAAAAAGTTTAAGCAAGCCTAATCAATTATTTAAAACCCCTGACTCCTCTACATATCAGGCTGTGTATGTTCAACAAGATTAATGGGAATGAAAACGTTGATGTTGCTATTTTCTCCCTGATGGATATTTAAAGTTAAGTGAAAAGGCCATCTCTTAGTACTAGTCTGACAGAGGGAAGAAAAGGAACATTTACCAAGTCTCTTCTATGTATCAGGTGAGAGGCCTGTTTCATCTCAGTTAATATACAGGAAAGTTAGGTAAGGTAGGGATTCATATTTTCCATTTTGAAACTGTGAAACTGAAGTTCAGAAAAGAGAGGCAGCCTGTTTAAGGCCACAGAGCTAATAAAGTGGCTGAGTTGGGATTTGAACCCCTCGGCTATCTGAGTATAGAGGACATTTTTAATCTCCACTCTATATTCTCTTAGTCTGGAGTTGCTATGATCTGGACGTGGCATGCCCTGAGATTTCAAGTATTAAAATTCAGTCCCCATTGTTAGGTATTAAGAATGTGTAAACAATCTGACTATGGTAGTTAGAGCTGGGACCCAGAAAGGAGATCAGGATTAGATAAGGTCATTAGAGTCCTCCTGATTGAATACTAGTGGTTTTATTTATACACACATGAACACTCTCTGTCTCTTGCCATTGATGCCTGCCCTATCAGGAACCTGCCAGCAATAAGGCCATCACCAAATGCAGCTCCTAGACATTGCAGCTTCGGAACCAGGAGCCAAAATAAACCTCTTTTCTTAATACAGTAGTCTGCCTGAAGTATTTAATTAGAGTAATAAAAATAGGAATAATATAAGAGTCAACCAAGACTGAGTTTTAGGCATCACTTAAAAATATGATACATCTTCCCTTTCCTTTTATGTGCAAGAATGGTGAGGTAAGGACTGCATCCACAGATCTCTCATTTTCATCATGTAGACACTTCTACAGTAAAGATGGTCAATCCACCTAAAACCCAAAGGACTTTCTATAAAAAGTATGGTAGGCATTGACCTCACAAAGTGACCCAGTATAAGAAGAGCTAGGATTTCTCCTATGCCCAAGGAAAGAAACACTATGATCAGAAGCAGAGTGGCTATAGGGGAGCAGACAAAGCCATTTTTTTCTACAAGAAAGCTAAAACTAAAAGAAGATTGTGCTAAGACTTGGATGCATTGAGCCTAACTGCAGATCCAAGAGGATGCTGACCATCAAGAAATGTAAGCATTCTGAACTGGGAGGAGACAAGAAGAGAAAGGGCCAAATGATTCAGTTTTAAACTTTTTGATTTTTTTCCATTTAATTTTGAGGGGAAAATACTGAAGCTATACAAAAATTACTTGTAGGAAAATGTAATATAATCATAAAAAATAATATGATAAATCTTACTGCTTTCAGTTGTCAAACCTAAAATCTGGGTTTGTTTGTTTTTCCCTGATCCCCCCTCCCTCCCTCACCCCCCGCCCCACCTCTCTTTCTATCACTCTGGTGGAGACTGGGTCGTTGAGCAGAGGTCTAGAGGTGTGTGTGGAGGGGAAATGTGGGACTGACCTGAGAAGCAGATTGAGGAGCACAAAGAAAGTTGAGAGTCAAGGACCAGGGATTAAATGGAAACCATCAACTGGCATCCATTCAATCAAGAAGCGTCTCAGAAGGGCTGGGCAGGAGCAGGTATGGGGCCAAAGATTGGAACTGGGGTCATCAGCCAGAAGTGAGACCTATGAGGAGTCTGAGCTGATTCTCCAGGCCTGTTGGCAGAGGATTTCAGGTCCCTCTGCTATCTTGGCTGGAGGCTTTGGGGATACGCTCAGACAAGCTCTGAATTTTGTGGTTACCCTCATCCCCCAATTTGCTGCTTTTATACAATGCCCCCTGCACACAATTCTGAAATACAGAACTCTCCCCAGTTATTTGGTGTTTTATTCTATAGGACTTCATGCATATTCATCTTGGGAGGAGCACCAAACCCTGTCTAGGCCAGAGGTTTTTTAAACAATGATCCCAAGTATCTAGGCAACCACCTCAGATCGCCCCATGGGTCACAAGCCTGGAGGGTGATCTTCCCTCTTTACCCCAATAATATAAGCATAGCCTGAACAGCTTTCACCCTGCATGCATCATGTTTTAGTCAGCTTTTTCACTGCTGTGACCTGACCAGCACAATTTTAGCAGAGGAAAAGTTTGGGCTCACAGTTTCAGAGGTCTTAATCCACAGACAGCAGGCTCCGTTCCTCAGGACTCCAGGTGAGGCTGAACATCATGGTGGAAGAGTGTGGCAGAGAGAACCAGCTCACATGGAGATCAGAAAGCAGAGAAGGATGTCTCCACTTGCCAGATACAAATATATACCCAAAAGCCACACCCTCAATTAACCACTTCCTCCAGCCACACCCCACCTGCCTCCAGTTACCACTCAATTAATTCCATCAGGGATTAATTCACCAATTAGGTTAAGGCTCTACAACCCAATCATTTCTCCTCCAAACCTTCTTGCATTGTCTCACATATGAGCTTTTGGGGGACACCTCACATCCAAACCATAACACGTCAGTATGTTCCAGATTCCATACAAATCAATAGTTTTTAAATGTCTTCCTATGTTTTAAACCTCTGAGTCTAGGTGTGATTAGAATTTTTGACAGTTAGCCAGAGTGCATGGCTAGATATGTTTTCCCTCTCTCCTAAAGGAACAGTTTAAAAAATTTGAATATAAAAGTTTCTAAAAGAATGCTTTTTGTACCTGCTCCTGAAAGTTCTAAAATTATTTATGAAAACTCTCAAAGCCAACATTATACACAATAACTTGTAAAGCATATCATATTCTAGGCTGGATAAACTAGACATTTTGATTCTACTAAGACAAATTTGGGCAAAACATTAAAACTCCAGAATTGCTAAATGATATGTATTTGTGAATTATTATATACATTTTCTATTTCACGTGACTTATCAGTAGGAATCCAATTAGAGCAGGTATCTTCAGGTTTCATTGTTTTACAAAGGATGAAGATATCATAGGTTTGGATTTTTTAGCTAAAGTAATACATATAGCAAAATATCTTCTTCTAGGGTTATAATTTTTTTTTTATGTCTGAAGATCTCTGAGACACCTGCTGGACTGGTGCTAAATCAGCCACTAAGAGGAAACTGGTTTGATATCTGTTACAGTGCATCTGGAATGTTCCCCAAAGGACCATGTATTAAATGCTTGGCCCCCAGATTGGTGCTATTGGGAGGTGGTGGAGCTTTTACTGTGAGGTCTTTAGGTCATCGGGGACATGCCCTTAAAGGGGACAGTGGGGCCCTGGTCTCTTCCTCTTCCAGAAGGTGAACAGTTTTGTTCCACCTCACACTCCTGCCATGATGCACTGCCTTACCACAGGCCCAAAGTAATGGGACTTATGGATCGTGGACTGAAACCTCCAAAACTGTGATGCAAAATAAAACTTTGTTGTAAGTTAATTATTTCAGGTACTTGTTATAGTAAAAGACCACTGACTTGCATAATATCCATTCTCCAGTAACTTGAATCCATGTTTATAAGTCATAAAGAGCCACAGGAAAGACTGAAGATGTCCCAATGCCAGGTCAGAGGCAGGACCTCTAAGAAATGTTAGGTCTTTATCAGACTTAAAACTCAAGTTAGTTATCCTTTGCACTTAAAGCTTAACCTTCTTGCATGCAAAGCATGGAATACAAAGTTGGATCCAAAAGATGCAACTGTCTAACTGTGCTAAGAAGAAACAGACTCCAGAAGGTGACTAGTCTGAGGTCACTGAGTTTGTAATGGTGAGACTAGAAACAAGGTCAGGATGCCAGCTAAAAGTTTAGACACCAGCCTCCCTGCCCCAATTTTTTATGTTCACTTTTACCCTGTTTTTTCATTCCTTTTTCTTTTTGTGTGCTTTGTTCATATGTTTAAGTCTCCGAGGCTGAGTTCATTGAAGTGGCCTCTCAGACAAGGCCAGGTCCCTCTACTAGTCACCAATGCCCCAGAAATTTTCACCACCCAGCAGCTGTCAGGGTACAGCATTCCAACTCCTACCTGGGCCCCAGGATCTCAGCAGGCATTCAGTTGCTCTAGTGTAGTGATGGTCATTTCTCATGTCTATTTACAAGATATGCATCTGTTGAAGCGACTATCTCAAAATGAGGCATCGTTGGAGAGGGCATGGAGTGGGGAAAGGAGGAGAATGCAGTTGAACCCATATTCCCTATAGCAGATACTATTCTCAAGAATCCAGGTAAGAACTAGGTGTGCTGGCACACACCTGTCATCCCATTGGCTTGGGAGGCTGAGGCATTACAAATTCAAAGACAGCCTCAGCAACTTAGCACGGCCCTAAGCCACTTAGGAGATCCTGACTCAAAATAAAATATAAAAATGGTCTGGGGTGTGGCTCAGTGGTTTAGTGCCCCTAGGTTCAATCCCCAGGACTACACAACAACAACAAAAAAGAATCCAGGTATTGCCCTGGGCCTCATGAACTAGGAGCTCAGCTCTAAAATCGGTAAATCATTAGAGATTACTAGAAGTCCAGACCCCACCCCACCAACTCAGATGGACACCATCTCTCTCTTCCTCCTTCTCTTCCTTCCTTGTCTTGCTTCTATATAAATGCTAGGGTTGGGGGTGGGCATGATAACTGCCCTTATACAGCTCAAAGACAGACAAAAAAAAGAAAAACAGAAAGGCGAAAAGTATGTTAAGTCTTGTATTTGTCATTGAATATGTAAGAATCTACTGCTCAGAAGTAAGAGGAAATTCACTCAGGGACTCAAGAGCCAGAAAGTGGAAGGACAAGGATTCAAACCAAACTTTGAATGCAGAGCCCATTAAGACTGAGAAGGCACCAATATCCACCTTGCTTGCTTCCAATTGTCTTCCCCACCTCCACTCCATGTAGGTCAGTACTTGGTGAAGAACTTCCTTCAGAACACCTAGAACATGTGGAAGGCTCAGCAGAAGCAGCCATTGGCCATGGGTCCCTTACCTAAGGAATCTTCACAGCCATCTATCTCGCCCTCACAGGCCCTTCTGGAGTTAGCAGCTCTTTATAGAGAAGAGGGAATTCTTTGTAGGCACTTGGAGCCTGGGCCTTCAGCCCACCTTCAGGGTTTGCTTAGGCAAGAGGAGCAAACAAAATCAGGACCAATTTTTAACAACTATGCTGAAATCCTATTTCACGGTTTCAGAGTGTCACCCCCATTGGCAATGAAGCAGGTGATGAATGTGTTCACACTTTGTAAATCTAAGCTACCACTGGTCAGCCCTCACAGCCCAGAAACACCTTCTCCTTACCCTCAGAGGTGGGGTGGGGCTACATGAGATGCAGAAGAACAGAGGATTTACCTGCTTAGCAACTGTGGGCAGGACCTCCACCCAACCAACAGTCTCCTTCACCTCCCAAAATAGCCCTGAGGAACAAGAAGAAAGACAGCATTCTTCCCAATTTACAGACAAGGAAACTGAGGTACAAGGAGGTTATATTATTTGTCCAAGGTCCTGGAAGTTGTACATAATAGAGCTGAGACCATCTCCTTGGGTTTCTGACACCTAGACCCTTGTTCTTTTCCATTACCCATTGAGGCAAGAGATGCAGTCCTTATTAACATTTGTCATTATTCTTTAGTCTTCTTAATGGACTAAGGGACATCTTAAGAGATCTCTATTAAAACACTGCCAAGTAGTAGCAATGACAGGGTCTTTCTCTCCCACCCTTCCCCAATAAGGTCATCTGCTAATAAATTTCCTCTTTTCCCCCAAGTTCCACCCCTTTCTGACCTCTACCCTTGTCGTTCCTCCTCATCCCCACAATCTCCTTTGGCAACTGTTCTTTGAGACATGTCCCAATGCTGTCCACCCTATCGGCCCCCAGCAGGGAAGCATCCTTGGAGATGCCCACCTCAGATACATCTGTCCAAGTAAAAGAAACTGGGAAATAATGAGAAAAGAGAAAATGTAGGAACAGCAGCTGTTTTCTCTCTCCTCCCTGGAGATAGGGACTGAAGGAAAGAGGGAGAAATATTTCCTGCTTCTACAAACAACCCAGCTCCGAAGGGAGGCTTCTTTTACATACACTTTGCAGGGATGACTTAAGTAAGTCTTGACGACTCTCTTTCCCTGGAGACTAGACTAAAAGTATTGTTTAGAAATCTAATATATGGTTTATTTACTCAATTTGTGCTGAGCTCCACAGTTCCTTCAGGCCAGCCTCACTCGCCCATTACTCTATTAATGCTCCATTACTGAAATTAGTGCTGTAATTGGAGGGGGAAGGGCCGAGGAAGGGGGCACTCCTTAAAGGCGCAGGTCTTGGCTAATCACATCATGGGCAGAAGCACCGAGAAACTGGTGTGCCGACCTCGACAGCCTTTGGGCAAAGCGACGCCTCCGCAGCCAGGCGGCAGGAAATGCACCAGCCGCGATGTTGCACCGGCCAATCAGCGCTGCAGTGCAGGGACCGGGTCCAGCTCCGCCGTGGTCGCAAGCCCGAGTAGCTCACCGCGGAGGAGCGCGGCACCTGTTCCAGGCGCAGGCGGGGCCCAGGGAGTCGAGATCACAGCTCCTCGCTGCAGCTCTGCTGACTTTTATGCTTTTGCCCCGGTGCAACCCTTCACACCAGCAATTCCAAACACGCCCCATCCGCCCTCGTGTCTGTCTCTGATCCCTCATTCCTTCCAGGTGAGCTCAGGGCCCTTTGTCTTAAGCTTCCTCGACGGCCCTTATCTTTACTTCCACACGCTTCGTGTTTGCTTCTCCTCGTGTTTCTGTCACCTCCCTTGCGCACACTCACTGTACCTTCACTCTGCGCAGCCTGCTCCAAGAATCATCCCGTCACCCCCCCCCCCCCAGTTGGTATTCTCCACAGTTGCTGGTCCGCATCCCGACTTTTTTGCTGTGAGGTAAAATATAGCCGGCTACTCCTTGGATATTCAATCCATCACTTCCTCTTATAAATAAATTTCTGGTGAGCGCCACCCACACTTCTTGTCCTTATTGTTCACCGACACTCATTTCTCAGTTCTTTGGGATCTGAACTATACTCTCTCCCATCTGCTGACACCATATTCAGATATAAAGACTCCCAGTTTTCCAATCCAGTGGCCCTTTCTCGATTCTTATTCCCCATGGGACATGTGAGTAATATCTAAAATTACCAACATCCTCTTTCTGGGGTGCATGTCCTTTTCTTCACCTTTACAAAATGTTTTCTCCAAGTTCTTTTCCTCTTTTCTCTGACAGAACATTCTCTTTCTACCGCTGTGATGAACCCTATGGGAATCTGCAAATTCTAGGTTAACCACCTCTGCTGCTTCTTTCCTGGTTCTTACCTCTAGCCTGGATTTTTGTTTTTAACAGGTTCCTTACCTGAATTTTCAGCTACCTTATGAACATTCCACGTAAGCCTCAAAGACACCTTCCCCTCTTACCTTGCCTATCTCTGTTGATGACTTGATGACATTTTACAACTATGTAGGCTTGAAAACTTGCTCATCAGTAACCCTTCTGTTTTCATAAGTCTGTCACTCAAATCTATAAGAAACTAAATCCTAGGGATTCTTTCTCTATCTATGACCCTCGAAACTATCCCTTTCTCTTGGTCCCCACTGGCACTATATCTCAGTTTGACTCCTCCTCTTAACTGATCTTGCCTCCAAGCCTAGTCGCCAATCTATTCATATCACACCACTGCCGGAGAAAGAGCCGAGTTCAAGGGTCTAGGAGGATGTCACAGGGCTCCTCTAGTATGGTCCACTATTTTGTCATCAATCCCCTTTACAGTGCATCTGGATGGTGGACAATGTTCAGCATCTGCTTGAATGTCTCTGATGAAGAAAAACTAACTGCATTATTAAACAGGTCATTTAATTTTTGATGGATTCTGATCATAGACAGCTTCATCCTTACACTGAGTGAAGATCTACCTTAACTATGTCACTCCTCGGCTCTTTACTGCTTCTGTTTGTCCACAGAAGGTTCAAGTGTCCCCATCAACAAAGAGTAGCTTGATAAGTCCCTGTACACCTAGTGACTGCTTTCTCAGGTGGTGGTTTTTATACAAGGAGCACACATTTCTCTGCATTCTTGTCCTGTTCCTTGAAGCTGGAATAATAAGGTTACCTGAGAAATTCAAATGAAAGCCAAACCCTAGAGAATGACAGAGCAATAGGCAGGAACCTGGTCCTGAACTACCAAACAGAACAATCCTACCCTGACAGCCTGGTTCACTCTCCTTAAGACTGTTCCACAAGAGTAAGCTTTTCCATTCTTTAAGTCACTGGCTTTTGTTTAAAGCACCTTAACCTTTAACAAAAGCATCTCTCATCAGTCCTCTTTAGTTTATGTCCCAACTACATGGGACTTGTTTCCATATCCAAATATAATGTGCCTTCCATGGCCCAGTTCCATTGTTCAAGCTGATGCCTCTGCCTGCAATGTCTTCCCCACCTTCCCTACTTATTGTTCTCCACTTGTCTTTCAAAACTTTCTCCAAATGTTACCTTTTCTGCTTAGCCTTTTAGACACCCCATCCTGGAATTTAGTAACATGTGTTTTTAAAACCGTTTCCTTATTTTGAACATTTAGGAATGTTTTGGGCTGCAAGCAACAAAAAATCCAACCGACTGTGGCTAAAGTGAAGGATGTTTATTTCCTTAACAATAAGTCAGGTGATAGGTGGTCTCAGGTTTTTCTTGGCAGCACAATTATTTTTCCAGACTAAAAATTCCTTAAAGGAACAGAGGTTGTGTCTCTTTAATCTTGGAATCATTTTCCCCCTAGCACCACAAAGATGTTTAAAAGATGTTTTAAAGGGTAAATGAAGAAACCCACATCTCCTGATTCTTTCCCTTGTTTCTCAATATCTTTTTGCCACTCACCATTGTTGTCTATGGCTGTCAGAGTCACAAAATGGCTTCTCTGATTTTAAGCATCACATACCTATACAATAGCATTCCAAGCAGGAAGAATGGATGCAGAAACAAAATATTTTCTCCTTGTGGTTTCCCTTATCAGGGAGAAATATCATTTTTCAGATATTGTCCAGAAGAATTCCCTGAAGTTTAATGGCCAGAACTGGATCACACACACATCCCTAGGCTGGTCACTGGCAGAGGACAGACAATCAGACCACCATGGAAGAACAAGTTAAAGGGAAATAAAACTGGAGTTCTGTTAGGGAAAAAAAAAAAGGAGGAAGAATAGCTGTTAATGTGACCATGTAAGCAACTAACCATACTGTGTTATTATAATTCATCACTTTATTTTTCCAAACTAAGAATTCCTTAAAGGAAAAGAGATCTTGGAACCATTTTCCCCCTAGCACCACAAAGATGTTTAAAAGATTTTTTAAAGGGTAAGTGAAGAAACCCACATCTCCTGATTCTTTCCCTAGTTTCTCAAATGCTTAGCACTCTTGTCCTATCCAAATTTTGACTTGGGCTCCTGTGCAGAAAAAGAGAAAAATGAGGAGACTCAACACCACTCACCTCAGTGTGAAATTAAATAGAAGTAACACTGATCATTCCCAGGAGGCCTAGATTATTTTAAGGGTGTGCAGGTGAAATACTATTAGTGTCTCACATCACTTTACCCTTTGGTGCTGCTGTTGAAGCCAGAGACAGAAGTGCTAAAATCTAGCTGAAAAGCCTGCTCTCAAGATATTTGTGGACATATCAAAGTTAGAAAGATGAAAAATCCCATAAGATCAATTCTTGTGAGACTTAAGGCTGTGCCTTGGGCAGACTCAAGGTTTCTGGAGAAGCAGCTGTCCTTCAGGGTGCCCTCTGGGTCAGTGGAGAGCTACAGAGTCACACCTTCTAGGGGCAGATTGACATCTTCCATTGCCACAGAGAAGGCCCCGCTAATGATTTCCCAAACACAGCACTTTTAAGTGGTCTATGCTGTTCTCTGGTGGGAGCATACTCCCAGGAAGGGAGAGTGAGAACTGAATGATATCAAGTGTATTGAAAGTGCCATATAAGATGAGGTTTGCAAAAGAAGTCCCTAGCATGGTGTGGCCCCCACAGTAGGTGTCAATAAATGTCAACTGACTGGTTGTTGTATGATCAAACATTCCTTTATACTCTATCCCTGGCAATCAAGATAGTGAATAGGTAGTCCACTATAAATAGAGTCTAATTGTTTGATCTTAATTTCTATTTTCACCAAGATGTAAGATACAAACTTTAAAGCTTAAATCCCTGTATGATGATGACTGACCCACTAATACAACTGGAAGAGTGAAAAAAGGAGCTTGAATTTTGTTATTTTTCTCTGCAATCAAGAGGTCAATCAACCAAGAGAGTATTAAAATAGAAGGTATTCTAGTCCATTCCTTGATAAGTATTTGCCTTAAACCACTGAACAGAATATATGCAATTAAAATAATGTGGAACCTTAGAGCTAAAACATTATTTAGCCCTTGTTTCTGGGACTTGGAGATAGGAAAAATAGGAAGGTAATCAATAGGAAGGTGTTCAGGTTACTTCATATCTCTCTTAGGGTTTGGGCTAATGTAATTGTAGACTGCATGCTTCAAAACTATTTTTTCAACCTTTTCCTATTGGTGTGGTAATTAGTAACAATTGTCCCCATAATTGACAGTCTTCTCTTATATGGTTTTAAAATAGTATTATCTGTTTTTTGTTTATATTTCCAAACTGGAATTTGGGGGGCAAAGGAAACACACAAACACTACAACACTTAGCTAAACCATAAGTCCTTACTTCCAAACTTTAAATTTCACTGAATTTTATTTTTAACCTTTCTCCCTGACTTAACAGGCATTATAGACACAGTTGTTTAGGGATCTAACAAAATGACCATTTTTAGGTATATAAGACAGTGTTCTTACACTAAATGACCCCAACTTGTCGCACTGGTAAAAATCTTTTGTTTTCTCTCTCCTCCCTCATCTTTGAATGGGGCTGCCATTGCTTATGTCCTTCATGTGAAGCCTCTAAAGGACTCTGCTCATTTCTGGGAAAGGAGGAATAAAATCTCAAGTGGGTAGAAATTTGTTAAGAAAGACTAATCCAGTCATGGCTGCAAGTTTTACCCAACTGGTAATTTGTCCTGTTTGAACACAGCAACAGGAAGCTCACTACCTCCTGGGGCAGTGGATTCCATCCCTGCACAGCTCCGGTCATGATAACACCAAATCCTATATTGAGCTGAAATGCATTTCTCCTTTCTCCCCTCTGTTTGTTTCTGGTTCTACCAGTAGGACAGGAGTCTGTCATGTCTCCATAGGAGCACCTGACAGACACCTGAACTCAGGTTTTATGCTCCCTTCCCACCCCAGATGCTCTCTTCTCTGAAATATGTAGTTTTGATTGTTTGATCACTCCTGCGATTCTCTGTAATGACTGAGATGTGTCATTTGACTCATGGGAGTCTTAGTTCAGTTAATGGGAGCAGGAACAAGATGAAAGTGCCAAGGAGAAACTGCCCATCGCCAGCTCTGGGGTAGTTAGCCATCATCAGAAGAGAGACCAGGCTTTCCTGCAGGATGAGCCACCAACGTTCATTCCTCGTTGAGGGCTGTTATTGATACGGGATGGCCACTCACATTGAAAGTCCAGTACAGAAGCTAATTCCCAAGGTGTGAGCAGGGAGCAAGGAAACCACAAAGAACATTGCCATCCAAGGGCTGGTAACAATAGGAGCAGGTCACTATCCCTATCCATGTCCAAAGGGTTAGGGTTATGATAAAACAGTGCTGAGTTTGTCACTAGTCAAGTTACCTTCATTTTAAAACATCAGCATTGACAGAAATTGTTTAGTTTATATTTTGAATCTTTGCTTTTAGCTATTAATTGGCATCCAATCAACTGGTAAGAACTCCTTGGTTTTAATTAAGCATCAGTCAAGTAATAAATCAAGGAAGACTGCAGGAGTGGGAGCATGAGGGAGGTGCATTCTGGGACTGGTAAGGGAGCCTGTGGGCAAATGCCAAGCGCCTTCCTTCTGCTTTCTGAGGTGGCAATTATATGTCCCTCTTTGGTTCAGGGCTGAAGCCCAGGCTGGCTGGGAAGCAGCTGGCACCGGCCCAGGCAAGATTGCATGCCTGCCCCCCTGGGGCCCCACTTCTAGCAGGTCACCCGGGTTTGTGTTGTCACCTTGAAACATTCTAGAGAGCTGTGAGCTTCAGAAGGTGAGGCGCTGGGGGTGGGGGTTGGGGGCAGGGAAGGCCAGCCAGGCAGGGTGGCTGGAGAGTTTTGACAGCCCAGAGCAGAGCCCAGGATCCCATTCCTGACGACGTGAGCCCCCCAGGCAGGCGCCGAGTGGATAAGCGTGTAGACAGCCCGGCCAGGCTGGCCTGTGACGCTTGCCAGCACCTGCAGATAGCAAGCAAATAATTGGCACATGTTTAAAAAAAAATTAAAAACCTCTTGGATGTGAGTATTTTCTAACAGCATCTGGCGGGAGTGCCTGGGAGGAATTTAATCAGCAAGAGTTGTTTAAACGGGGCTCCGCGCGGCGGCCCAGCGAGGCTCGTAATGAACTCCTATCATGTGCCACCCCTGTCTGCTGAGGACATTCAATTTGTTAATTCTGCAGCTGGTGAGAGAGGTCAGATAGGAAAGTGACGATTGTTTTTTGACGTTCCAACCCCTGCTCACATCTTTCTAATTAATCCTTTTAGGAGCCACAGGGAGATTAAGAAGGAGAAAAGGTGAGGGAAGCAACCATGAGAGAAATTGATGGAAAAACAGCGCTGCCCTTCTCAGATGGGATGGATGTGGGAGGGAGGAGGGGTGGGGAGAGGAAAGGAAAGCTGGGCCTGCAGGCTGCTCTTCTCACACAAAGGAGCATCGGGTCCTGGGATGGGACCCACAAGGGTCCCCAGATTTTTTCCTATGGTGACTATCAGTTTTAAACAGGGAGGAAGGATGCATGGTCTCCATCCTGGGTCTTGGACAGACCTGCAGGTATCAGGATCCATGGAATTGTGAGGCCTCCCAAGCAGAGTGACAGCTGGGCAGGGTAGGTGTGTGACTTGCAGTTAAAGGCCTTTGGCCATTAAAGTTTAGTAAGAATGTCCCCTGGGATCCAGAGGGCCTAGGTAGATGTCTCCACCCCTGCATGTCCTGTGACCCTTGCCAGCTTGTGGGAGATGTCACTGGGGTGTAGCTGTCATCAGGTGGCACCTCTAGATCCATTCTTTCTTCCACTCCACCCTGTTGTTTGTCATGGAACTAGAGTCCTGTGGATCTCAGCCGCAGGTCCCCCTGTCACTCAAGTCTGGTCAATGGGGAGCCCCAATAGCTGGGAGGAAGGGGGCTGTGGGCTGCCTAAGTGAGACTACCTCACCACAGTTTCCTTTGAGGTTTCTTTGTTGCTGCTACCTCCAGTTTTTGGCACTGCCTCTCCTGGTTTCCCTCTATCCACACACAGCTTTGTAGCTAGTGTCTTTGTATAAACACCCTCAAATCATCCAGACTGAGGATACTTCCTCCCATTGAGACATGATACTGGTGCCTGATGAACAGGGTACACCTGAGTTTGCATGGTAAGGATGTGAGAAAGTTACTTAGCTTCTCTGAACCTGGATTCACTTATCTGCAGAATGGAGATAAGGATGCAAAACCACAGCTTGTGACATAACCCAAACCAGATACCTAGTAGTTGCTTAGTTAAAACCCACTTCTTTGCTTATTAAAGACTCAGGATAGGTGAACCACCAAAATCTGTAGAGTGCGAAATGAAAGACTACAATGAACCCTTGAATCATTATTAAACTGAAGCTATCCAAATACTTTTCCTGCCAGTGTGACCCTGCCTAAGTGATGCTATTTCATAGGGAATATCTGTCTTATAGTCAGAAGATAACCCTGCTCTGCTCTGTCCAGCTGTGGCAAGCATTGAACACAAAACACTCATGTCCACTCTACATCCCTGTAACTCCTCACATCCTCCGGTATCTTCATTCACCCTCTGACATTCATCCTGCAAGTCTATGTGCTAGGGAATAAGGTGACTCAGGCAGAGCACCAAACTTCACAGCCCGCTGGTGATGGTCTCTAACTTTGATGGAGTGATAAAATGCCATACAATTCCATCAAGCACAAGGTGGAAGTAATTAATTTGTGTGAGTGTGTGTGTGTGTGTGTGTGTGTGTGTGTCAGGGGAAAAGGGTCTGGAAAGGCTCCTTCAGGACCTTGAAAGATGAACAACTCAGAAAATAGACAAGAGTTCTGTGTCAGAGAGGACAGTTTGTGCAGTGTGGCTCAGTGGCAGGAGAATAGGGGGGAATTCTGCCCAAGGTCCATGGTGGCTGGTATGTGAGGTCCAAAGCTCTGACAGCAGGCAGTTTCCACTGGAAATAAAGGCTAGCTTGAGAAGAAAGATTTGAAAACCACCCTGAGAAATATAGCTTTGTTCAGGAGACAAAGTTGAAATAGCAAAAAATTTCTAAGTATCTTAGAAAGAAAACACTGGTACAAATAATGAATTTTTGTAATCACCCATGTCCTGAGAGTAAGGCTCTATGACCTGGGGCTGGCAAGAGATTGGTCCTCAGCTATCATTGAGACATCTCTCTCCCAGCTCCCATCTGGGATGCTACATGGTCTCCAGAGACTTGCACAGGGACAAACTCCAGGGGGCCTGCGAAGCTAGCTCCTAGAAATCTGGCCACTTCTCCAGGGGCTGCCATGAGGTGGGAGTGAATCCCACTGACCAGAGACCGCTCCCCAGGCTAGGAGGAAGCTTTTCTTTTGTTTCTTTGCCCCTGAAAATCCCCCTCCTCCTCCACCTCTTCCTCCTGGACACACAGCCTAATCTGCCATGAGCTTTTCTGAAATACAAGAGAAACCCTAGACTTCCTGCAGCTTCTGTTTACATGCTGTCCTGCAAAAATCCCCAAGACAAAGACACTCTAAGGGCCTGACAACTAGTTTGGGATGTGAGAGAGAGCAATCCTAGGGAAAGAAAATACAAATAAGTATGTCCATGGCGTATCCTCTCCAGTACATTTTTAAGGCTTTGATATTATTACATAGTAGGGCAGTCCGTATTCTGAGGTCATCTGCCAAAATAATTATCAGAATAATGCAGCATCCCAAGTGTTTTTGGCAAAAACAATCCAATTAACTGAAGTGGCAATAGGAATTTTTAAACTTGATATTAAGAATTAATAACAATGGTAACTAAAATAGTCTCCACTAGGCAATGAAATTCAGGGCAGAACTGTTCATTATAATGGTCTTGAAATGTAGAGTTTGAATTTCCTCTCCCAGTGATATGACTTTGGGCAATTTTTAAATCCCCGAGTTTCAGTTTTCTTGTTAATAAAATGGGGCTGTCCTACTAAGCATGGTGATGCATACCTTAATCCCAGTGGCTCAAGAGGCTGAGGCAGGATTGTGAGTTCAAAGCCAGCCTCAGCAACTTAGCAAGACTCTGTCTTAAAATACAATATAAAAAGGGCTAGGGTGTGGCTCAGTGGTTAGGCACTCCTGAGTTCAATCCCACTAGCAAAAAAAAAAAAGGTGGGGGAATTGTCCTTTTAGCATTGTATCACAGTTCATAAAAAGGCTGGCAGACAATAGGTATTAAATACAGGCTGCCTGGAGGGATGGACCGATAGATGCATGGAAGGACAGATGGACAAATGGACAGAGAAATGGGTAGACATCTCAGCCATTTGATTTATTCTGCTTGCATAGTACAAGTGTCAAACACCTTAGAGTATTATTTAAATATATGTGGTCACGGCATCACTACGGAAAGTTTGCACCTTGGAATACATCTAAGCATTTTGTGAACTTTCAGTCAGAGTTTAGCTTCTAAACTAGGATCTAAACTAGGGTCTCTGCCTTGCATATGCAGATTACTACACATATAAATACTGAAGGTGGGGAGAGAAGAGGTGAGGGTCAATTACCTCATTATCAGGTGCAAGGGCAGCACATTCTTCCATTCATTAGCACCCACTTATGCCTGCCAGGAGAAAGTCAACCAGCTGCCATTTGTCTAGGGCTCCAGTACAAGAGGTGACCCTGAGCAATAGAAGACCAGGCTCCAGCAGTAGAGAGGTCAAAGGAAGAAAGTGTAGATTTGCCAACCTCTAGAAAGAGACAGCTCTCCTGGCCTCAGAGCCTTCTCCAGAGATGCAAAGATCTGATCCTCAGGGTCCCTGGCTGGGTAGAGGGAAGAAGCTAGAAAATCATGAAGCCAATGTTAATCATAATAAAGTTGCTCTTCAGGACAGTGAGAAAGAAAATCTACCCAATGTAGTGGTTGGCAAGAGAGGAAACTGGCAAGTGAAGTAATTAGCCTAAGCAAGGAGCGGCAGTCTCCAGGTCCCACAGTGAGAGAGTACAGCAGATACAGAATAAGACAGAGAGGGCTCCACCCGATAAACTGCCACCTAAATGTGGCATGTTATAGGCCATCAGATTTTCTAATTTTCAAAAAAGTCTGACATCTAGATATATGAGGAATTATGTGATATGTGAAATCTCCCAAGTTCAAATGTTTAAGGGTTGGTTATATTTCTAAAATGTTCAAAAATACTGTGTAAGTCAAATGAAACAAACCTAAAGGCCATCAGTGACCCTCAGACTTCCATTATCTCAATCAAACACCAAATCCAGGCCATGAGGCAAGAGTCAAAGGCGAATCAGAGTCAAAATTTACAGTGGAAGATGCCATGCACCCAGGATCCAGAGTCAAGTTTAGAATTAACAATTTACATGAGATGATAGGTGATGGGTTATGAGGGGCAGTTTAGTGAATAGCAACTTAATTCTGACAGATTCTATCTAGTTGGCATGAAGCTATGTTCTAAGTGTACCTTCTAGTCTTTCTGTAGACCGAATTGAATTCATGGCCCTATATATAACAAATCAGTGATTATTACCATTTGGTAATAATGAGGTTGTACAGTGAAGATCATTTTCACATATTTAGCTTTTAAGTTAACTTTTCTTTTTCTGAGTATACATACCCAGAAGAAAAATTACTCTTGCATTTGACTTATGCTATAAATTGATTTCCAGAAAAAAAAGTTGTATCATGTGTCAGGTTCAGCCTGACTTGTGTCAGGTGGTTTTGCTAAATACTTCATATGTTCTCCTACATTTCAGATTCCCTTGTAATTAGCTTGGGGTCATGCAACTAATTCTGGTGAGTGGGCTAGGAGTAAAAATGGCATACATCTAAAATATATGAGAGGTATCCTCCTTTGTACTTATCAAGGCAATACTATACATTGAGATACTACCATGGACCCCAGAATCACAAAGTGGAAGAGAATCACAATAAATAGCCATTGGGTTTGTTATAGCATCATAAAACATATCCAGATTAATGCCTACAATTCTATAATGCTATCATTAATATTTTCTAGCATTTGGCACCACCGTGAAAAATACTTATTTTAACTTATTAAGGAGAGGTTATATTATTCCTCAATTTTATTTAGTCTCGCTGAGATCATTTGTTAGGTCGAATTTTTTTTATGTTTATTAACTAGTGATAATTTGCCTATTTTATAAATTATCAATTGCTACTTGATAATTTATCCTATTGAATTTTTCATATTTTTCTTATTATTTAAACATCAAATTAGTCCTTTGCATAATAAAGATAATAAGCCTTTGTCAAAAAATTGACTGAAAATATTTTCCTGTGTGGTTTCTATCTTTTTATTTTGTTCATCATTTTAATGGCAGTTAAAATGGTGGGCATAAAATCAGTTATGCCTTTTCACCTTCTTTGATTACTTTTAAAGTTAAAAATTCATCCACTACAAAAAAAACTGTTATATAATTCAAAATTTCTCAAATTTTTCTAATATTTTGTTTGTATTTATTTTTATATATTAGAAGCTATGTTCTAATATATATATGTAACATATATATTTCATATTTCCTGTATTACTATTGTGAGATTTCTTCTCATAATAATCTCTTGGTAATTTTTACTTTTAATTACTATAAGGGAAATAACTGTTCATTATGTAAAAAATATGAATAGAGGTATCAACAAAAAGAAAATTTTAAGTATTATTTTTTGAAAGTCAGATGAAGAAACTTTAAGCCTCATTTCCACAGAAACATTAAAAAAATAAAAAGCAACCAGATAAAATACTCTTAGAGGAGCCTTGGAAAATAGTTAAGTCTCAATAGCAATCAAGTACATGTTCAATTAAGAAAAAGACATATTAGAGGCTGGGGTTGTGGCTCAATGGTAGAGCGCTTGCGTAACACATGTAAGACACTGGTATCGATCTTCAGCACCACATAGAAATAAACAAAATAAAGGTACTTTTAAAAAAAGACATATTAAAAATGTAGAAAATTTCATCCTGTTTTTATTCACACTTGCACAGTCTATATCCAGTATGGTGCATTCTTGGTCTGAAGAAGGTAGCAACTCAGTCCATAATTACCTCTGTTGAACCAGAGAGAGCAGATTGAATAATGGCAGTTAAACTTGTGGGCATAAAATTCTTAAGCTTGATAATTTCAAATGTCCTTCCAAATCAGTAATCTTCAAGATTTGAAGAAGATACAAATTACAAATCCAAGAGCCCAATGAATTCCAAGGATGATAAACCAAAAGACTCATGGTGAGATACATTATAATAAAAATGTCAAGACACAGAAAAATCATGAAGAAATCAAGAGAAAAGTGACTTATCATATACAAGAAATCCATGGTAAAATTATTAGCCTTAGTAGAAACCTTGGAGACCTTAGGACAGTGGGATGATATAGAGAATCCTATATTAGAAAAATTATCCTTCAAAACTAAGGAATAAATTAAGACATTACCAAATGAGCAAAAATTCAGAGAGAATTCCTTACTATAAGACTTGCCCTGGAAGAAATGCAAAAGGGACCCCTGCTTGAAATGCAAAGATATTGGACAATAACTCATGGTCATATGAATTACTATCCAATATCTTTTCATATGAACTCTAGAAAAGTTAAATAGGCAAATATCAAAACTAATATTTTTGTAATTTTAGAATTATAAATTGTTTGTAACTCTGTTTTTTGCTTTTACAGATTTTAAAAAGTTAAATGCCTAGAAAGTAGTTATAAATCCTGTTAATAGGTACAAAAATAAAGATATAATTTGTAACATTACATAGACTGAAAAAGAGGAGGATGGAGCTATTATAGGGATAGAGATTTCATATGCAGTTGAAGTTAAGTTCATATCAATTTAAAATAAATTGTCATAATTTTAGGATATTGTATATAATCTCCATGAAAACAGGAAAGAAAATATCTATAGGACATACACAAAAAGAAATGAGAAGGAAATTAAAATGTCACTAAAAAAAAAATGAACTACACATCAAGGAAGGCAGTAAAGGAGGAAATAAAGAACAAAAAAATTATAAGACATTTAGAAAATAAATCATAAAGTGTAAAAAAATAAGTCCTTCCCTGTCTGCAACTACTTTAAATACAAAAGGCATAGACTGGCAAAGTGGGAAAAAACAATAACCCAACTGAATGCTATCTACAAAATATTAACTTTAGATCTAAGGATACACATTGGTTCAAAGCAAAAGGATGAATAAAGCCTCAACCCATATTCTGAAAATTCAAAATCTAAAATTCTCCAGAAAAGCTGGGAATGGAGCCACCATTTGACCCAGCTATTCCCCTTCTCGGTCTATTCCCTAAAGACCTAAAAAGAGCATGCTACAGGGACACTGCTACATTGATGTTCATAGCAGCACAATTCACAATAGCTAGACTGTGGAACCAACCTAGATGCCCTTCAATGGATGAATGGATAAAAAAAATGTGGCATTTATACACAATGGAGTATTACTCTGCATTAAAAAATGACAAAATCATAGAATTTGCAGGGAAATGGATGGCACTAGAGCAGATTATGCTAAGTGAAGCTAGCCAATCCCTAAAAAACAAATGCCAAATGTCTTCTTTGATATAAGGAGAGTAACTAAGAACAGAGTAGGGACGAAGAGCATGAGAAGAAGATTAACATTAAACAGAGATGAGAGGTGGGAGGGAAAGGGAGAGAAAAGGGAAATTGCATGGAAATGGAAGGAGACCCTCAGGGTTATACAAAAGAACATACAAGAGGAAATGAGGGGAAAGGGAAAAATAATACAAGGGGGAGAAATGAAGGTCAGTAGAGGGGGTAGAGAGAGAAGAGGGGAGGGGAGGGGAGGGGAGGGGGGATAGTAGAGGATAGGAAAGGTAGCAGAACACGACAGTCACTAGTATGGCAATATGTAAATCAATGGATGTGTAATTGATGTGATTCTGCAATCTGTATATGGGCTAAAAATGGGAGTTCATAACCCACTTGAAGCAAAGTGTGAAAGATGATATATCAAGAACTATGTAATGTTTTGAACAACCAACAATAAAAAAAAAATTAAAAAAAATAAAATAAAATTCTCCAGAAGAGAAGCTTTTTGAGCACTGGCATGATGTCACAAGTACAAAACTCCACAATATGAAACTGTTTCATGCACAAACTTATTAAAAAATATTCTATAAAATGATTTTAGGCTATTTATATAAGATCAATATGAAACAAAAATGAATTTCATGTTTAGACTTGGTTCCCATCCCCAAGATATCTCATTATTTATATTCAAATATTCTAAAATCTGAAAGAAAAAAATTCAAAATCTGAAACACTTCTGGTTCCAGGCATTTTGGATAAAAGATATTCAAACTGTAGTAAGCAAAAGGGAGAAGAGGAGGACATACTAAAACCAGATAGGCTTTAACTCAAAAACTGGGGTAAGACTAAATTCACAAGGAAAACATAAGTTAACAAACCATGCACTAAGCATCAAAGCTCCAAAATATATGATGCAATCATTGACAGAACTAGAAGAAATAAGAGTGGCAGGCACAATAGCAGACACCTGTAATCCCAGCAGTTTAGGAGACTGAGCCAGGAGCATTGTTAAGTTTAATGCCAGCCTGAACACTTTGGAAAGACCCTGTCTCAAAATAAAAATAAAAGAAGAAGAATAAAGGAGAGGGGGAGGAGGAGGGGAACCAGGGATGTTTCTTGGTGCTAAAGCACACCTGGGTTCAATCTCCAGTAGAGAAATAAATAAATAAATAAACCTCTACATAATGATACTTGAAGTAGTTACTACTAGTACTCCACTCTCAATAATAGCTAGAATACCAGACAAAAGCTCAATAACAAAATAGAATACCTGAACAACACTATAAACCAATTGGATATAGCAGACATATGTAGAACATTCCACCCAACAAGAGAAGAGTACATATTTTTCTGAAATAAATATGAACCATTCTCCAGGATAGACCATATGCTGGGTCACAAGTCTCAATGCATTTTAAAAGACTGAAATCATACAAAGTATCTTTCCTGATCAAGAAGGAATGAAACTAGAAATCAACCACAGAAGGAACACTGGAACATTCACAAATATGTGGTGTCTTAAAAACACACTCTTAACCCAATGAGCCAAAGAAGAAATCACAAGGGAAATTAAAAAATATCTTGAGAGACACAAAAATGAAAACAAAACACACTGAAACTTGCAGAATCCAACAAAAGCCGTGCTAAGAGACACATTTAAATTTGCAAATACTTCCAGCACAAAAAGAAGAAAAAGCTGCTTGGCGTGGTGGCACAGCCTGTAATCCCAGTGATTCAGAAGGCTGAGATGGTAGGATTGTGAGTTCAAAGCCAGCCTTAGCAATGGTGAGGCACTAAGCAACTCAGTGAGACCCTGTCTCTAAATAAAATACAAAACAGGGCTGGGGATGTGGCTCAGTAGTCGAGTGCCCCTTTGTACAATCTCCAGTACCAAAAACCAAGGAGGAGGAGGAGGAGGAGGAAGAGTTAGGGATGAGGCTCAGTGGTAGAGTCCTTGCCTGGCATGCATGGGCCCTGGGCTTGATCCCCAACACTTCACCCCCAGGGGGAGGAGGGGGAGGAAAACTATCTCAAACCAACAATCTAAATGTACAATGTAAGGAACTAGAAAAAAAGATTTAAAAATTAAAAATAAAACTTAGAAAATAAGGGGGGAAAATAACCCCAAAGCTGGCAGACAGAGCAAATAAATGTTAAGGCAGCAAAAAATGAAATAATGAAAGAAAAAGAAAACAAGACAAAAGTTGAGTCTTCAAAAAGATGGCAAAATTGAGCATCCTTTATTTACAATGACCAAAACATTAATGTGAAGACTCAAATTCTAAAAGGAGAAATAAAATCAGGAATTTTATTATCAATTTTATAGAAATAAGAAGGATTATAAGAGAGCAAAATATGAACAACTGTTGACAATTGAATAACCTAAAAGAAATGGAAAAATTTCTAGAGAGTCATTAACTTACAAAAACTAAATCAAAAGAAATATTAATCTTATCATTGTCATCATCAGTCTGAGGTCTACATAACCAGATAGATGAGTAGATGGGAGCAAAATTGGAATCTTCCATACCAAATGACTTCTTATTTTACCCCTTCAGTTAGCAACATCTTTGCATATCTGTGGGTTACTATGTAATATCTACAACTGCACTGTCCAATATGGTAGCCACAATACAAATGTGACTGTTTATAGTTTCATTTAAATTAATCAAAATAAAATGAAATTAAAAATTCAGTTCATGAGTGTATTAGCTTCCCCTTGCTGCTATAACAAATTGAAAATATTGGTATCTTAAATGGCACAAGTTTATCATTTTAGAGTTCTGGGGGTCAAAGACTTTGGAAATGGGTCTTACCTGGCTAAGCTAAGGTGTCAGGAGAGCTGTGTTCCTTTTGGAAGTTCTAGAGTGAGTCCATTTTCTTGTCTTTTCCAGCTTGTAGAATCTGCCGACATACCTTGGTTCTTGGTGCCTTCCTTCATCTTCAAAGCTAACAGTGTGGCATCTTCAGATCTCCCTAGCTTCTCTTATTAAGGCCCTTCAAATTACAGTGGGCCCATTCAGATAATCCAAGATAATCTCCTCATCTTGAAATCCTTAATCATGACCACAAAGTCCCTTTTGTCATGCATCGAAACATAGTCACAGGTCTCAGGCATTAGGACATGGACATTTTATGGGGGACCATTGCTCTGCCAGCCACTTTTAAGATTTCAACCTCCACATGTGTTGGACATCACCGATTTCAGAACATTTTCACTTTTGGAGAAAGTTCTGCTAAACAGTGCTGATCTAGAGGTTAAGAATCTATGACTAGTTACTTAGCTTATTTGTGCCTAGCTTCCACCTCTGTATAATGGATATAATAGCAAGACCCAGCATAGGGCTCTAAAGAGTGGGGGAAATTAATAATAGTTATATCCCACAGAATAGAATTAAAACTGCACATTGCAAGATTTAAGGTCACCTTAGCTCCCCATGTGGACTACTTTCCTAGAGGCCCTGACAGTAGCTTGGTGGCATGTACCAAAGCCAAGGGACTTCACTGCTTCCAGGGAAGTAATAGTAGGAAACTTGTGGTTCACATTGAGGAAGCACAGCTCATCTTCTGCCAGAATGATAAAGAACAATGGAAAGAAACCGAAGTCAGAGGGCAAAAATGGTTTCAGAGGGTTTAGCAAAATACAAGTTTTGAAGTTGGGAAAGAGAAAAGCTCCATAATAGCCAAATCAAGACGCACAAATTGAATACATGGCAAGAGTGATGAATGGAGTCCCAGTGAAAGAGCAGCTTGGCTGTCTGCTGGAGGTGCTGTGGGCAGTGACTGTCCCTTTCTTCTATTCTCCTCCTTTGTGTCCTTCCTGGGCATTCATGAACATGTTCTCACCATGATGGATGGCTCAGTCAGGCCTGCAAAGAGAGCTCTGCACTAAACGGAGCTTCAGCAAGTCACGGAGCAGGGCCTCCATCTGCCTTGCAAAAGAATCAAAGGAATAACGCGTTTTTCTTATGCGCAGAAAGTAGTCATCAGACTCTGTGCTTGGCTAAGACCTTACTAGTTCACCTCTTCCAGATCTACCTTCCCCTTGCCTCTTCTCTTTTTTTGAAATTAATTAATTTCTTTACTTATTCTAATAGGTATATATGGCAGCACAATGCATTTTGATTCATCATACACAAATGCAGCACAACTTTTTATTTCTCATGATGTAGCATCACTACATATGTGCAGTCATACATGTACCTAGGGTAATGATGTCCATCTCATTCCACCATCTTTCCTATCTCCATGTCCCCTGCCCCTTCCTCCCTCCCCTTTGCTAAATCAAAGTTCCTCCATTCTTTCCATGCCCTCCGTCCCATTATGGATCAGCATCAACTTATCAGAGAGAATGTTTGGCCTTTAAATTTGCATGATATTCTCCAACTCCATCCATTTACCTGAAAATGCAATGATTTTATTCTCTTTTCATGCTGAATAATATTCCATTGTGTTTATATACCACAGTTTCTTTATCCATTCATCTACTGAAGGGCATCTAGGTTGGTTCCACAGTTTAGCTATTGTGAATTGAGCTGCTATAAACATGGATGTGGCTGTGTCACTGTAGTATGCTGTTTTTAAGTCCTTTGGGTATAGACCAAGGAGTGGGATAGCTGGGTCAAATGGTGGTTCCATTCCAAGTTTTCTAAGGAATCTCCATTCTGCTTTTCATATTGGCTGCACCAATTTTCAGTCCCACCAGCAATGTATGAGTGTGCCTTTTCCCCCACATCCTTGTCAACATTTATTGTTGTCTGTATTCTTGATAACTGCCATTCTGACTGGTGAGAGATGAAATCTTAGAGTAGTTTTGATTTGCACTTCTCTAATTGCTAGAGATGTTGAACATTTTTTCATATAATTGTTGATTGAATGTGTATCTTCCTCTGAGAAGCGTCTGTTCAGCTCCTTAGCTCATTTATTGATTGGGTTGTTTGTTTCTTTAGTGTTAAGTTTTTTGAGTTATTTATGTATCCTAGAGATTAGTGCTGTATCTGATGTGCATGTGGCAAAATTTGCTTCCAAAATATAGGCTCTCTCTTCGTCTCATTGATTGTTTCTTTTGCTGAGAAAAAGCTTTTTAATTTGAGTTCATTCCACTTATTGAGTCTTGATTTTATTTCTTGTGCTTTAGGAGTTTTGTTAAGGAAGTTGGGGCCTAATCTGACATGATGGAGATTTGGGCCTACTTTTTCTTCTAATAGGCACAGTGTTTCTGGTTTAATTCCTAGGTCCTTGATCCACTTTGAGTTGAGTTTTGTGCATGGTGAGATATAGGAGTTTATTTTCATTTTGCTGCATATGGCTTTCCGGTTTTCCTAGCACCATTTATTGAAGAGGCTATCTTTTCTCCAAAATATGTTTTTGGCACCTTTGTCTAGCATGAAATAACTGTATTTATGTGGGTTTGTCTCTGCCTTCTATTCTGTCTACAAGTCTATTTTGGTGCCAATACCATGCCGTTTTTGTTACTGTAGATTTGTAGTACAGTTTAAGGTCTGGTGTTATGATGCCTCCTGCTTCACTCTTCTTGCTAAGGATTGGTTTGTCTATTCTGGGTCTTTTATTTTTCCAAATGAATTTCATGATTGGTTTTTTTTCTATTTCTATAAGGAATGATGTTGAAATTTTAATTGGAATAGCATTGAATCTGTAGTATGGCCATTTTGACAATATTAATTTTGCCTATCCAAGAGCATAGGAGATCTTTCCTTCTTCTAAGTTCTTCTTCAATTTCTTTCTTTAGTTTTTTCAATTTCTTTCAATAGTTTTCATTGTAAAGGTCTTTCACTTCTTTTGTTAAATTGATTCCCAAGTTGTTTTGTTTTTTTTTTTTGTTTTTTTTCAACCTGGCCTTCTCTCTTCCTGGTTCTCTTAACCATCCCAAACTCTGACCACCCCAATTCCTCTGGGTACATGTTTTTCCTTTGGCTTACAATGAATGCCTTCACCTACCTGGTCTGTGTGCTAATCCAGGCTCCCCACAATTCACCTACACAAATTCATTTGCATTTCAGTACTTTTTCCAGATGAGAATCTGACCTCAAATAGGATACAGACAAGTGAAAGAGATCCAGGTGGAGGCTGAGACATCTCATGGGAGTACGGGGTGAAACAGTAAGGACTAATAGGTTGTATCTGAGCTCCATGGATACTTGCCCTCAAGCAGGGACTGGGTGAGATAAGGAACCCACAAGCATCCCTGGTTGTGATAAGTCCCAAGTAGGGGAGCATGGAATTTCTTACACACCAGCAAAGAACTCAGCAAGAATTCCTGGACACATAGGTCAAACAGGCTCCCGAGGGGAGCAGTTTTGTGAACCCAAGATGCACAGGGCACCACTCAGCATGCAGCAGCATGGCGCCACTCTCAGTGGCCTTGTGTGCCATGGGCATCACCAGAGCACACATAATAGACAGGAGAGAGGGGCTAGCAAACTCCTCTCAGCCACCCCCAGAGTCAAGGCCACATTAAGATCTTCAGAGGCATCTGCCCTGAGATGATCATGTGTTCCCCTGTGTAAATCCAGGGGAAAGCCATACTAAAAATACATGCTTATCAGCAAATCCACCAAATCATTTTTCCGTGGATAACCCACTGGATGCTTTTCCTACAGTGTCAAATCCATTGTCTTCAACAATTGGTCATCCTAAGAACAGTGCCCTGGTCACCTAACTGAGCACTATGCAGAGACTGGAACAAACAGGGTGAAACTAAACAGATCTCAAGGGCCTGTTTGCAGCAAGGAAGCAAAGAAGTTAGGCAAGTTTGGGCTTTTTACAAATATTGAACATCCATCAAACCCCACAGAGTAGAAGGGTCTCCAGAGACCTTGAATTACATGGCACTTTTAACATAACCTGTGACAATCCAAAGTTTTTCAGAGACAATGTTTTTCTACCTCACAAGTTACAGGAGTAGAAATTCAAGACCCCAAGCCAGGACTGCCACTCTCCTGGGAACTCCTAGCTGCCCCTTGCAAGGCCTTCATCGGTAAAGTGACCAAATCTGTCTTCAGGGTAGAAGGTGCAGGATAGCACGAAATGGTCATGTGGGATGATGCCAGCTGCTTTGCCCCCAACACTCACAGGCCCACCATGCACATTCCATTCAGTCTGGATTCTGGAGAGAGCCTTCCAGAAGGAGCCATGTGGATAAGACCCTGTTCCCTTCATTGGTGTGATACAAGGTAACAACCAAAAAAGACAATACTCTCCAGCAGAAAATTAGTCTGTAATGGTTCATTTTAGGTTTTAACTTGACTGGATTAAGGAATATCTAGTAACCTGGAAAAGGTGAGGCTGTTTCTAAAGATTAGAATGTGAGTCTGAACAGATGATGGTGGGAGAGCCACCCTCAATATGGACAGGCATCATCCCATTGGCCATTTACCTTGGAGAGTATAAATACAGAAGGTGAAGTGGTCTTCTCTCCAAGAGCTAGGGTAGACCTTTCTCCTGTTGCCTTGAACATCAGAACTCTAGGTGATTTAAGACAGATGAGGCTGGACACCCGAGGAATTCGCAGGAAGCAGGTTTTTTGGCTGCAGATGGCCAGTTCAGAGTGTAGCTCATGCCTAAAATTTTCTCTGAACCCCAAGACTAGAAATTCTTTGGATTTTATACTCACTGGAGGGATGGGGGGACTTGGAGGTTTACATTTTTTTTTGCAGAAGTATAGCTAAAAGTATTTTTTTCTTTGAGTTCATGGAAAGTGTTTTTTTGTCCCATTTTTTTAGATTAGCCAGAGGTTTTACACATCTTACTACAAAAGCAGAAGTAACACCATGAAGTCTGAGACAAAACTTAGCTTTTGCAAGACAGAGCAACAGGAAATAGGAAGTCTAAACACATTGGAGCTCTTTTGCAAAAATATTTGCTGATATGTTAATAAGAACAATTATAGTGAGGGTTTCTGGAGAAGCTAAATTAAGATTCTTTGGTGGGAGAGGGAGTGCCACTACACAGGTTCATTGGCCTTTGGTCTCTAGGATTTATACCAGCAGCCCCCCAGGTTCTCAGGCTTTGGACCATGGGCTGAGGGGTATGCCATCAACATCCCTAGTTCTGAGGCCTTTGGAATTGAACTGAAGCATACTACTGGCATTTCAGGGTCTTCATCCTGCAGAAAGCCTGTCGTGAGACTCCTCTGCCTTTAAAACTGCATGGACCAATTGCCCTAATAAATTCCCTCAGCGCTAGAAGACTATCTCCCATTTAGTCTTCTATTGGTTGTGTCTCTGGAGAGCCCTGAGTCACACACAATTGTTTCTTCCTTTCTCTTTTCTTTATTTCCTTCTTCCTTTCCTTTATTTCTTTCATCTCTTTCTCCTTTGTCCATTTCTTCTCTTCTTCCTTCCTCCATCCATTTGTTTATTCAACAAATATTCATCATGTACCTACTATAACCCAGACACATTCTGGCCCCTAGGCATAGAATAAGACAAAATCTATCAAACTCTCATAAAACTTACCTTCTACTCAAGGAAACATACCATAAAGAAATGAATGTGTGACATCATATTGGGCAGCAATGAGGGACAGAAAGAAAAATACAGCAAGGTGATAGATGGGGAGGAGCACAGGATATTCTTTCAGATGAAGGGATCAGGAAAGGCTCTGTAAGAAGAAGGCATGGCCCGGACAGCAAGTACAAAGGCCCTGAGGCAGGGGAATTCTTCTGTCTTTGGGGAGCAAAAAGGTGGCCAGTACCTCTGGAGCCAAGTGATTGAGGGGAAGCAAATGAGGAGTTGGGCTGAAAGACAGCAGGGGCTGGGATCTGTAGGGCTTTGAACTCCTCGGTAGGATTAGGCTTTTACCCCCAGGATAAGGAAAGTCCTGGGGGTTATGAGCAGAGGAATGAGATGATCTGATTCTTGATTTTGGTTTTGGTTTTGGTTGTTGTTGTTGATGATGCTGTTGTTTTTTTGCATTTTGTCTTGTTTTGTTTTAGTCTGTACCCACACTAAAGTATTTAGGGGAAAGAGTGCTGATTTCTACAACTTACTTTGAAATGCAACAAAAAATAAAATGGATTGAGGGCTGGATAAAGGAACAAATAGAGAGATCTGTGATAAAAACGAGTACAGTAAAATGTTCATGACTGAATCTGGGGATGAGTAGGTGAAGACTTTCAATAGATTAAATATTTCATAATAATATGTTAAAAAAAAGACACTGCCTGCTGTGGGAATAGACTAGAGGGAGGCAAAGCAGAAGTTGGAAGACAGTGAGGGGCCACTGTCAGGACCTGCTGAAGGCCCTGGAGCCCTGGACGAGCATGTTGGCTGGGAATTAATGAGCTGTGGAGTGTTCTTTGAAAGGGCAGCGGGGCTTCAAGGAGGGAGGGAAACCACTTGTGAGCTGGAGGCAGCTAGCCTAGCTGGAATCCTGCCTCTTCCACCTGCTTGGTGACCTTGAGTACATTACCTGATCTCTCCAAGCCTCGATTTCCTTAATAGTAAAATGAGGGAACAGAATTTACCATGTAATGTTTTGCTTTTTTTTTTTTTTTTTTTGGTGCTGGGAATCAAAACCAGGCCTTTGCAAATGCTAGGCAAGTGCTCTACCACTGAGCTATATCCCCAGCCTTAAGATTTTTTTTTTAATAATATGACATGTAAATTGCCTAGAAGAGAGCCAGGAACATAAGATGATAATAAGCACTAGTTCTCCCAAAAGGATGCATGAAGAAAGTTTAAAAATAATTGATGTTATCAATGACCACTTGAAACACAAATGCTGCTACTAATATTGTACTAAAATATAGAATGAGATCTGAAACTGCCATGAAAAGGATTTTTATTTTTTTAAACTCCTTAAACAACACAGAAGGCCTTAATCAAAGAAAGAATAAAAGAAAACAAAGGAGGTTCCCCTTTAACCCATAGGAGTCCTGGACATTTTCAAGCAGTTAAGGGCCATTCTGCAAATCTGTGACCTTGAAGTCTTGCCTCTCAGTCCACATGAGCACACTTCACTTCTGGTTGTTTTGGGAGGCTGACAATGAAGTTTGTTTTTAAAAAGAAAAAATAAAGTAGGAGTGAATGGAACCTGTAGCTTACAATCACAGCCTCAGCACTTTGTGATTCCCCTAATGACTTTCCTATGTCTCTAAACTTTCAAATTTTGGCTAAACCCAGGAGTAAAAATTGCCAAAATGCTATGGACAAGACATCCTTTTATAAAGGTACTGGGAAGTCCATACAACATGTCCAGTAAATTGGAATTTCGCTGCCAAAACGACTGAATCAATTGATTACTCCCAGCGAATGTTCTCTCTGATTCTTTCTTTCTCTCCTCCTCTCACTCCTTGAGCTCTTTCCCTCCCCCCAAGCCCCTCTGGAATTGCCTCACTCTCCTGGAACCTCTGACTCAGCTGTATAAATAACAGGAAAAATAATTAGAAGTCGGAGGTCAAATGCTCCAAATGCCCATTTGACAATTTGCTCTTTTCCCACCAGGACTGGGCGCCTCGGTTTCCTTGTGGGAGCAGTTTTTGCAAGTCCAAGTCATTCAGGTAGTAAAACAAACAAAAAGAATTGAATAGAAAAATTTGACCAAGTGTGGTGTTTCAGGCCTGATCAGAATCCTGGTCCAAATTCATACCGGCAAGAATGCTGTGTGAGTCAGAGCTACTTATCTGCTCTGCTTTACAGGTTATTGAAAAGTCAGAAAAATCCAGGGATCCCCTGAAGGATACTAAATACTAATTGGGCGTTCATAACATCCTTCTTTGGTAGAGGAAGAACCTGAAACACAGAAGGACAAAGCGGCTTGCCTGAAGTCACACAGCCAGTAAGTGGTAGGGATTGGAACCATAGACTGTCCAGACTTTTCATCACTACATAACAACTCCTCTTCATCCCAATCCAGTCTCCTCTTCTAGTGCTGGTCTTCTAGTGCTGTAGTTCCCATCTACATCCCCATGGCCAGACCCAGTGGCTGGGCCAGTGCAGGGACCTGATAATCCAGCTCTATTTATCATGTGAGATATTGACAGGCTGAGATGGCTCCAATGGAGCCTGCAACTGTGGGAGGAGCACGAGAATTCCCTGAGCAAAACTTACCACAAGGGACAAGGAATCTGACACTGTAGCCCAGCCCCAAACTTAGGTCTCCCCCACACAATGAATGAGTAAAATTTGGGGCCCAGAACGATGCCAGATCTCTAACTCAAGTGGCAGATATATACCCTGGGAGAAAAGAGTCTCTTTGTGCCTTGAAAGAGCTGTCCCTCTCTCAGGCTCAAGGAGCCTGACTAACCACCAACTGGTGTTAACACCAAGGAAGAATGCGTGGGACTGAGGCAGGGCAGGTGATCTCACTTCTAGGAGAGAAACTTGGTTTCCAAGTGTGTTCTACCCAGAGGCCAAGCGGAGTTTTCACTTCCCAGTGCTGAGACTTGGAGTCACCTCCCAGCTCAGTAGTCCTAAGGGTGGTCAGTTATTCCTGACCCTGACCCTTGAAGAGACCCAATGGCATAGCTCCCCTGCCCTGAGGTGGTGGATTGGGCAGCAAGGCACAATTCAGCTCAGAGGGGCACCTCTGAGGTCCCTCCAGGGCTGATTACCAGGCATGATAGAAAACAATGACCATAACTCATTCTCAGACTGGTGCAAGCATCCCTGAGACCGCCCAGAAATGATGAGGATCAAGGAGGGAAATTCTTGCAAAGATGGAATGCTTGCAGATAAGTTGGTGGGAGATTGTGGCTTTCAAGGATCAGCATAATGCAGCTACCCCCATACTAGCTGACTTGTGAAGGCTGAGTAGTCAGGACATGAATATTTTGAAGCTGGAGAATTCTGACTTGGGTATTAAGTGGGTGCTGAAAACATAAATGGCAAAGTGTCCATGTCTCTGGATTCTATCACTGGTCCGTTTCAATTCCCATCACTGTCTACATGATACAACATAAGAATGGCATTAGAAAGTGCTGAGGATAGAAAGTGCTACAAGCAACTGCTTTCCTCGGGACCCCTCCAGGCATCCATCACACTAGTGTTCCTCAGATCCATGGCATTCCTGGCTCCTTTAAATTCTGTCTTTCCTCCTCCCTCCATGGATGGACTATCTGGTTTGGAGTCATCTACCCTCATCCCTGCACCCAATGTGTGCACCACCAGTTCCAGGACTGTAACTATGAGTGAAAACTCCATGGCCTTTACGACAGCCCAGTGGGCCCTCCCACTTAGAGGGAAGAACAGAAGGCACAGAGTCTAGCAGGTTGTTAGCATTTCAGAACCCTCATGTGCACTGATCTTACGAGTGTTGAAGCCTGCCCACTCCACCTCTTACCACTGGCCACTGAGGCTACTAACCCTGGGAGCAGTCTGTGTTGGCTCTAGATTATTGACATGGACTAGGACAAAGAAGCCAACCTGTCTTCATGCGTGGTTTCCATTTGCGCAAATAATGGCTCACGCAAACCTCCTCCAAATATTTGATCTAATACCTCTGTATAACAGCCGAGCAAATTGCAATTCAGAGTCCACACTGCGAGCGGGGGACAGAGTCTCTAGAAATCAGGTGTGTCAGCTATGACAAATGGCCATAATTATTCCCCTTCTCACTTTTCCTGGGATTCAGTTAACAGATTTGAACTAAGCTGAGGGGGATTATCAGCTAAAAGGATGCTTCCTATGACATGGAAGCCTGGGAAGGAGGGACCTATAGAACAGCATGGAATCTGTGAACCTACTGATCCTATCTCTTATAGAACCTCTGAGGCAGAATCGAATGACTTTAATTTGGTCCCCACACTTTGGTTTAGCTTTGGCATCAATCATTGTGTCTTAAAAATTCGTATCTCAGATTTCATGGAATCCTTTTCAGTAACTGGGTATTCTAGAATGTAGTGTCTCATTATGAGTCACAACTATGACATTGTTTTTAAAAATCTTTATTAGCAACATCACAAATTATTCATTTATGTATCAGATGGAGTAAATGAATATCAGCTTTTATCATGGTATAATGAATTCTAGTGTTGTGGTATAATGAATTTACAGCTAAATATGGTCTATTACTGGCCACAACTGATATGACTGTCAGACCTGAGACCCCAGTATGTTCAAACACATCCACAGGAACCTCTGAACCGCCTCCCTGCCATGCTGCATCAGCACCTCACTTCAGGGAATTCAGGCTCCCAGCTCCTGCAGGGTTGTCCCTCACTGCTATTGTCCCTCTGCATCTTGATACTGATGCACAGTGAAACCATCGCAGAAAAGTGTGGTGCTGCTTTTGACTTTGATATCCAAGCCTTCAAAGGAGACCTGCCACTGGGAAGAAGAGGATCATTACATCTCCTTAGCTGAGTTTTCCAGTGGGCTCAACAGTTCCTGAATTTCCCTCCTAGGCCAGGTTATAGGGCGAACCTCAGAATCTTCTAGCATTTGAACCACAGCCCGTCTCTTGGTGCTGAGAGAAGCTATACCTCTGGATCTTTTTTCATGTAGTTGAGTGAAGACACACTGAGAGTTCCTACTATAAATTATCTACATTTCTTTCAAGCCTCTACTCTACATCATCATCACCTTTAAAAAGTATGTGTCACCTTGACTGTGCATAAGAAAGGCCACAATAGTTCTGACTTTGAACTGTAATGTTTTTTTCAATTATACTTTAATTTAACTTTATTTATACTTTAATTTAACTTTATTTCAAAAGACTAAAAATCTCTGTTAAATCTGTATTAAAAGAAATTCCCATCTCACCATTTACAATAGCTGTGTTATTTAGCTCATAATTAATCCTCTGCATTTGTCTGTGTTTCTAGACACTTAGTTGGTGAAAACATTTTATTTTTCTGTAAAACCACCAAACTATTGAAAGATCCATTTGTGTCTTTTTTGACAAATATCTTTTGAGTATGAGACATTTCATTCTTAATTTTTCTATAACCTAAACAACTTGATATTCCTTCTAGATACCTGGTTTTTGTCATAAGGTACAATGTATTTCTGTTTTTTATGGTTTTAAAAATTTTTTATTTTAATTTGTTATATATGACAGCAGAATGCATTACAATTCATATTACACATATAGAGCACATTTTTTTCTGATCTCTGGTTGTACACAAAGTAGAGTCACACCATTCGTGTCTTCATACATGTCCTTAGGGTAATGATGTCCATCTCATTCCACCGTCTTTCCTACCCTCATACCCCCTCCCTTCCCCTCCCTCCCCTTTGCCCTATCTAGAGTTCATCTAATCCTCCCATGCTCCCCACAAACACATTATGAATCTGAAACCTAAAATCAGAGAAAATATTCAGCATTTGTTTTTTGGGGATTGGCTGACTTAGCATGATATTCTCCAACTCCATCCATTTACCTGCAAATGCCATGATTTTATTCTCTTTTCATGCTGAATAATACTCCATTCTGAGTGTGTGTGTATGTGTGTGTGTGTGTGTGTGTGTGTGTGTGTGTGTGTCAGTTTCTTTATCTACTGAAGGGCATCTAGGTTGGTTCCACAGTTTAGCTACTGTGAATTGTGCTGCTATAAACATTGATGTGGCTGTGTCCCTATAGTATGCTGTTTTTAAGTCTTTGGGTATAGACCAAGGAGTGGGATAGCTGGGTCAAATGGTGGTTCTATTCCCAGTTTTCCAAGGAATCTCCATACTGCTTTCCATACTGGCTGTACCAATTTGTTTTTTTTTTTTTTTTTTTTATTGTTGGTTGTTCAAAACATTACATAGTTCTTGATATATCATCTTTCACACTTTGCTTCAAGTGGGTTATGAACTCCCATTTTTAGCCCATATACAGATTGCAGAATCACATCAATTACACATCCATTGATTTACATATTGCCATACTAGTGACTGTCGTGTTCTGCTACCAATTTGAATTACCACTAGCAATGTGAGTGTGCCTTTTTCCCCACATCCTCACCAACACTTATTGTTGTTTGTATTTTTAATAGCAGCCATTCTGACTGCTGTGAGATGAAATCTTGGAGTAGTTTTGATTTTCATTTCTCTAATTGCTAGAAATGTTGAACATTTTTTCATATATTTGTTGATTGATTTGTATATCCTCTTCTGAGAAATGTCTGTTCAGGTCCTTGGCCCATTTATTGATTGGGTCATTTATTATTTTGGTGTTAAGATTTTTGAGTTCTTTACATATCCTGGAGATTAGTGCTGTATCTGATGTGTGTGTGGTAAAAATTTGTTCCCAGATTGTAGGTTCTCTATTCACCTCACTGATTGTTTCTTTTGGAAGAAGCTTTTTAGTTTGAATCCATCCCATTTATTGATTCTTGGTTTTAATTCTTGCACTATAGGAGTTTTATTAAGGAAGTTGGGGCCTAATTTGACATGATGAAGATTAGGCCCTACTTTTTCTTCTAATAGACACAGTGTCTCTGGTTTAATTCCTAGGTCCTTGATCCATTTTGAGTTGAGTTTTGTGCATGGTGAGAGATAGGGGTTTAATTTCATTTTGTTGCATATGGATTTCCAGTTTTCCCAGCACCATGTGTTGAAGAGAATATCTTTTCTCCAATGTATGTTTTCAGTGCTTTTATCTAATATAAGATAACTGTATTTATGTGGGTTAGTCTCAATATATTTCTTTAGCTGTGAGAGGAATAATAATACTGATTCAAAGGAACTTTTTTTTTTATGATACCAGGGATTGAACTCAGGGGCATGCGAACCCTGAGCTGCATCCCCAGCCCCATTTTGTATTTTATTTAGAGACAGGATTTTACTGAGTTGCTTAGTGCCTTGCTTTTGCTGAGGCTGGCTTTGAACTCATGATTCTCCTGCCTCAGCCTCCCCAGCTGCTGAGATTACAGACATGTGCCACCACGCTCAGCTGAAATGGAACTTGAAAGAAGTCAATGAGATCATGTACATAATCACCTGCCAAAGACTTGAGCATGTAACAGCAGTCCTACCTTGAACATCTTCTGTAACAAGAGCACGTCATTGAGTCTCTCAATTTCATCTGGGATATATAAGATAAGGCAAAACTAACTGCCCTAACAAAAACCCAAAACTGACATATGCCAAGTCCCCATGAATAAGAATTGTGGAATTTGGACTAAGTATACAAATCATCCACCCAGTAAACAGAGGCAGACAGAGAAGGAGAGACAGGAAGGGAAAGGAGAAAGAGAAGTTGAAGGCACTTGTTTCAGTCAACTTTTTTATCACTGTGACCAAAAGACCTGACAAAAACAACTAAAAGGAGGAAACATTTATTTTGCTTCACGGTTTCAGAGGTTCAATCTTTGGTCAGCCAGCTCCATAGCTCTGGCCTGACATGAGGCAGAACATCATGGCGGAAGGGTATGGTAGAGAAAAGCAGCTCAGGACATGGCATCCAGGAAACAGAGACAGAGCTCTGCACACCAGGGACAAAATATCAACCCCAAAGGCATCCCCCAGTGACCTACCTCCTCTAGCTACTCTCTATCTGCCTACAGTACCACCCAGTTAATTCACATCAGTGGAGGATTAGGTTACAGTTCCTGTAATCTAATCATTTCATCTCTGAATATTCTTGCATTGTCTCATATATGAGCTTTTGGGGGGACACCTCATATCTAAACCATAACAGCAGCCAAGCATCTTTCATGTGGGAAAGTAGTCCCTCCAGTTACACAGCATCCTTGCATTCTTACTGAGAAAATTGACTGAAGATATACAATAACAAAGAGAATAATCAAATTGACAGCTCTAAATTTCCTTTATTCAATTTTGGTACTTGACTCAGGCAATCATTTGTGTTGTGTGCTATATGTAGATTCTATAAATTAGCAAAAAGTTGGCCCTATTAACAAATCTACTTCTTTCCAATAATAGGAAATATTTCTTATTCCACATCCTTCACTTTGTTTAGGGAAAAACTTCCTGCATTTGATGACCATGGGTGCCATTCCCTTCTATCACTTGCTAACTATGGCAAAATGTTTTGCACAATTAGAATATTTTTCCAGGAGAACTGCTCAATTAAGTGCATAAAAGCAGCTTTGTGTAGCACAATAGATTATCAATGCTTATTGCCCAAGAACTGAAATGATTTTGCATCTTTCAAAGTTATTTGTTTAATTAACCAAATCACTGGGCTTAATTAGTAAAGATCAGGGGCAGATATTCTCTTCCTATCATCTTCCTTTGAGGACCTGTGAATTTCCTTCATCAGTGAAGTGTGTTTCAAATTCAAGCAGGCAAGATGATTTTCATTATGTTTTTAAAATGATAGAAAAAAGCTGTCAAGACATGTGTCAATAAATTAGCAGTGATTAGCCACAAGTGATAAAATATTGGAAATGTTTTGTTTCTTTTTTACTTTTAGAACATTTTCTAAATGGGATACACAATATGCATTTACCATTATGATCAGAAAAAAGAAAAATAGTAGGCTTTTAAAAACTACTATTTGTAATGTTATATTTACCCATTGATTATTACTGTGTAAGAAATATACGTAACTCAAAAGGATTAGCAGTAAATTCTCTAATGTATTGACAACACTTATTTGTAGGAAGGGGTAGCATGTGAGTTAAACTCATTTTCTTCCTTTTTTTCTTTTCATATTTAAAAATTTTCTCTAATGAGCATGAAAATATTATTATCGATAATAGCAATAAATAACGGGAATTTAACATTCCCTCCCCCTTTTCTAGCATGGCCAAGCACATCAGAATGAAGGTAAACATCAAGAATGAAATCGATTCAGGAAGCCACACTTTTCAGGGTTTTCCAACAGATTCTGCTTGGGGGCAGGGGAAGCCCAGGCCTGCCATCCTGCACCAAGCTGGGCCACCAATTGGCCAATCCAGTGCTTCCCTTATCCTCTCCTGCATGGTGAGGATAAGGTCCTGGAGACTCTGGGCAAATGATGTCACCGAGCAACCCTGAAGAATGACAACGAGCCATGAGAACCTACCTCTGAGGCTCCAGAGGAGCGCCACTTGGCTCCACATGGGGGCCTCCCCTCCACTGAGGTCAGTGGGAGCTCAAAGAGGTGAGAGGGTCAGCACTTGAGACCATGGCATGACTGTGTTTTCCTAAGCTGGGAACAGCAGCCTCGCAGACAGAAAGGTGAAATGTGAACTAAAAATAGAGTGGTGCTAACCCAGGCTGTGGGGCTGAGGCAGACACAACAGAGGGGCCAAAGGAGCTGAGGACAGACAGCCCCTCGCCACCCCCACATCTGCTCTACATCAGGGCTGACCTCCACAGCCCAGGCATCATTCTCCCCTGGTTTGGAATCCTGCCTGCATCCCAAGATGATTCCAAAGGGCTCACTCGGAACAGAGAGACCATGTCCTTCCATGACTCTTGCTGGCCCTCAGGAAAATGCATTCCTACTCGAAAACTGAAGAAGCACTTGCCAAAGCAGAACACTACCGTGGCCAGAAATGTCTGGTGGAGTTGAGAAAAAATATTACAATCAAAGCTCCAAGTCTGCTCTTACTGGCCTTCCCAGCCAGTAAGACATCCTATTGGGCTTTCTTTCTTCTTACAAACTCCACCAGTGGGTAGAATGCAGCCCCAGCCCTTGCTGAGCCTGGGAGCTAACATAAGGCAGTGCTTTAGAGCGTCATTGTCCCGTCTGTGAAATGCACATGTTGCTAACTCAGCATTGTGTCAATGTGCACACCAAAGACTCCCAGAAATTGTCTATTTATCTTCTTCTCTGTGAACATTAATATGTGAGTCACTATAATTTCTAGATTATTCAAAAAAGTACCCTATCTAGACTTTGGTCATTTGCTTTCTCTTTCCCAAGGTGTATTATGTCTGTTTTAGGAAAAGTTTGAGAGCTTACTATTTCAGAAGTCTTAGTTCATAGAAGGCTGGCTCCATTCCTTGGGGCTCAAGGTGAGGCAGAATATCATAGCAGAAGAGTGTGGCAGAGGGAATTAGAAAGAAGGAGAGATTCAACTATCCAAATACAAAACATATACCCCATACCAATGCCCCCAATGAAAGACTTCCTCCAGCCACACCCAACCTGCCTCCAATTACCACACATTTAACCCATCAAGGATTAAATTCACTGATTAGGTTAAGGCTATAATGATGTCATTTCTCCTCCAAACCTTCTTGCATTGTCTCACATGTGAGCTTTTGAAGGACATCTTACATTCAAACCATAAAATGGTCTGCTATAAATAAGCCATAGATGTACATTAAACTCCCTTTAAAAAAAATAGTCATATTAGCCAGGACCCTTGCAAGAAAAACAGTTCCACTTAGAGTGTTCCGGGTGAAGAGATGTGGCAGTGTGAAGGGACCTCAAACAAATTGTGTGGCAGTCAGGTTCTGACAATGTCAGGAAATCATTATCAACATAGGGCTGAAGAAATAAAGAAAGAAAAGTTGCTATCATAGGTGGTGAGAAATTGGCAGTAACTAGGGATTCAGACTGTCCCAAGACTTCCACAGCATACAATCATGACCTTCACACTCTAAGAGTGATGTAAGCACAGCTGCCCTATGAGGCCACCCAACCCAAGTTCCTGACAATGATGGGCTCATCATTGGTCAAGACTCAAGCCATCTGGTTCTGTATGAAGATATTTAAATGGACCAAATCCATACACCCTGTATCATCCCAATATTAAATAAACTTTCCCTGTTTCAGGGCACACTGATTTTCAACCCTGACATGTTTGAACTACTCTCCAACCTATTGACCACCAAACAATTCTGAGCTCTCTAACACTTCTGGCCCTCAGTATTTTGGGTAAGGAATCATGGACTGAGATTATGGTCAGAAAACCTGGGATAACTGGGCTCTGTCCTGCCTCTGTCCTTTTCCCCTCCACATTTCCTACCAAATGGGAAAAATAAGAACTGCTCAATGGGGATCAGCATGAGATTTTGATATCCCTCAAGCAGGGCTCTTTGATAAGAGCTGGATTTGAGCTTAATGCTCAGATTCAAGGCCCTTCATTCAGTTCCCGTTTCCTATCATCTGACCCAAAGGTGAATGGGCTGCAGAACAGAGCCCAAGCTACCTTACCCAGTAAGTTGCAGGCGCCAGTGGAGGAAGAAGAACAGAAAGAAAAGTGGCTGGGCCTCCCCAGGGATGCAGTGGAGCAAAACCCGTAAGAATGGGGGACTGTGGATCTTGCCTTTAGGGCTCACCAGTCACCCCGGAGTGAACGAGAACTCGGTAGGGACTCAAGTCTCAGCCAATTCAGATTAGCACTCTTGCAGGAGAAGATGGAACTGGGTGGGATGTGAAAACTTGGTGAGGGGGAGTAGAAGTTCTTTCCTTAATAGTTCCCTCCCATAGCACCTTGCTTTGGGGATTGGCTGTTAGAAGGACACATTAAACATTTTTGACAGAAAATAAATCCATTAGGGAAAAAGAAAAATATCACATTTAACACCAGACTAATTCTTTTTCCAAATCACCCAAAGATATGGCCCACTTCTCCATGTAATATATAAATGCCTTCTTTTCAAATGGCCCTTTACAAAAATGTTTTAAATTTCATTTTATTGTGGTGAGAATACTTAACATGACATTGACCCTCTAAGCAGATTTGCAAGTGCACCATACTGTATTGCCGTCTAGGGGCACAATGTTGTAGAGCAGATCTCTAGAACTTACCATCTTGCATGACTGACACTTCATGCCCATTGACTAACAACATCTCACTTCCCTTCCTGAGGTCCCTGGCAACCATCATTCTACTCTCCTATGAGCCAAGTAACCAAACTCATAAGAGCATAGAATGGTGCTTCTATGAGTTGGACGACTTTAGATACCTCATTTAAGCGGAATCATGCAGCATTTGCCCTTTCATGATTGGCTTATTTCACTAATGTCCTCCAGGTTCATCCCTATTATTGCATTTTGTAGGAATTCCTTTTTTATTGAAAGCACTTCCAGGGCAGTTACTTCCCACCAAACTTCCCAACGCCTGCTGTGAAGTGGGCACCAAGAGGCCACCAATGGGGAGTAACAGAGAGGGAAGCCCAGACCTGATTTCCAGGCCCTCCAACCAGATGGCTGACCTTCTATTGCCATTTATGGTCTCTGGGCGTCAGTTTGTTCTTCTGTAAAAATTAAGCAATTGCATTAAATGCCGCTGAGGTCTCTTCTGCTTTTGAGTAGTTACGATTCTGTGTGGATTAGATAATGCAGTGAACATGTGTCTAGGGGCGCGTGTCTCCACACATCCACACACAAATGTCTAAGTAAATGCATTTCCTCCCCAAGGTCTTTGCCATTTGGGAAAAGAAGTTTGCTTAATGGTATTTCCCACACTGAATTCCAGAAGTAAAACAGTATTATTTCCAGCATCTTTCTCCAGACTGCTTTTTTCCCAAGAAAATGCCTTAATATAAATGTTAAGATCATTATAGAAAAGGAATCCTTCCTGATGAGCTTGGGATCCTACAGTAATTATATTAAACCAGGCTTTTTATTGCTGGTTAATGAAATTCTTTTAAGATTGAACCAGCTTCAAGTAAACGTATTTGCATTGATTTCGTGATGTATAGAGCTCAAGCCACTCTATGTATAAGCAAATTAAAAGCTTGGAAGCCTGTAAGGCCAAGCTGCATAGCCCCTGGATGAAAAATTGATCCCATGATTCCCTCCAGGGGCACCTTGCTTTGGGGTTGGTGCCGTTTAAAGAGACACGGACAATTTCTTTGGCAGAAAATAAAATTAATTAGGAGAAAAGAAAAATCATCTTTGGTGCTAGGCTAAACCTCTCACCAAGTCACCAAAGACATGTTTTATGATGGGAAAATCATCTTGGATGCCTTCTAAGTCCATCTCAAACACTCTGAAATGACACACAAATACAAAGCTTCTGTTCTAACCCAGCATCCAGCAGGGGGCTCAGAGCTTCAAGTAGGCTGGCTTTCCGTCCATCCTACTGTGTGCTACAGCCTGGTACTTCCCACCCTCCCCATCAGTCCCCTTCCATCCATCCCAGCCACAACCCTTCTCCAGCTAACCAGAGGGAGGGAGGATAAACCAAGAGCCTCCTAGAAGCGAGGCCCAGGGACCCAGGGGCAGTGCTTTCATGAGTAAGAGCATCAGCACCACCACTTATTGGTGCTGTGAGCTTAGGCTCTCTATCCCTCAATTAGTTTATCTATAAGATGGGGATAATAGGGAATCCATCTAATATATCAAGAGGACAATGCACAAAGGTCTTAGCATTGAACCATGTCCAAAAAAGTCAACTATTACACTGGGTGCAGTGCTACACGCCTGTAGTACCAGCAGCTGGGGAGGCTGAGGTAGGAGGATCATGAGTTTAAAGCCAGCCTCAGCAAAAGCAAGGCGCTAAGAAACTCAGTGAGACCCTGTCTCTAAATAAAATACAAAATAGGGATGGGCATGTGGCTCAGTGGTCAAGTGCCCCTGAGTTCAATCCCCGGTACCGGAAAAAAAAAAAAAAAAAAAAAAAAGAATGTCAACTATTACTGTTATCATTGATGTTAATGTTATTATTATGAAGTGTGAATGAATTTATCCTTGCCCTGCTGTCCCAGAACTGCCCCTAACATGGAAGCCAGGCCCAGGGACCAAGGGGCAGTGCTTTCATGAGTCCTGCTATCCCAGAACTGCCCCTAACAGGAGGAAAGCAGTGCTCAGATCTGTACAGAAAAGCCTTTCAGATATCAACTTGGCAACTGCTTACTGAAAGGTTAACATGGCTTAAGCCTCTATTCTCTGTTGATGCACAAAGCAGACATCAAGCAAATATTTGCACAGATAAATCACAATTAGAGTAAGTTTTAAAATGAGAAAAAGAGGGTGCTTAGTGAGTATGTCCAAGGATCCCTGTCGTGGAGTGACAAAGGGCAGACCTCCCTCAGGTTCCCCATGGTGGAGGGCATGGAGTAGAGGTGGCCAGGCAAAGCTTTACATTGACCTTCCATGTTTAATAAACCCCTTTTCCTCTTCCTATAAGTCCCCAGAGGGCTGCCCTGCTTGGGCATATGCCCAGTCAACTTTCCTCTGGCTTTAAATACATCCTTATATACCCATATAATTAGTATTAAACTCAATGTTTAACTAGATACAGTATTATATGCTATGCTGTTAATGACAGTATTATCATATATACATATTATGATAGTGTTATGATAATAAGATATAATAATACAATCAGTACTGATTGAATATTCATTCAATTGCTATTTTGAGTATTAATATCCAGTTACTAACATAAAAATATAGACATACTATACGTCTGGAAAATGTCTGTTCCAATCATTTATCGTTGTATTATATAGGGCTCAGGCTCAGAGCAGAATCATAAAACTGGAGCTAAAATTAAACTAGTTAACCCCTACAACAAATATATTAATCCATTTAGTCCCCCAATACTTCTACTGAGAAGGAATTCACAACTCATATGGCAAAGGTAGACATTGAGAGAAAAATTTTGAAGACTAATAAATTCATTTTTTGGACAAGAAAAAGGGATAAGAGAGGTTAAGTGGCTTGCCCAGATCTCAGGCAGTCATCAAGACAGCCTGGAGCCACCATGTCCAGCTCCCAGGCCATGCTGTTCCTCTTCAGAACCTGAAACCCCTGCCATCAAAACCCACCCTATGGAAAAGCCCAGTGTCTCTCTACACACAAGGACTTCCTTGGGAGCCTTGCATTTTAACTTAAAAAGTCACATGACTTTTATATTCGACTTCATAATATACTTTCATTTAATATGAAATATGTTGGTTTAAATAATTAATCAAATGAATGATCCAAGGAGAGCTTCATGTTTGTTGATTCTGTTGTTCCTGGTGCTGCTAGCCCTCTACCACACACTTCCAATGGTACTCATGATGGATCTTGAGAAGCAAATGTTAACCTTAGAATGGAAACATTCCTTAGATTCATTTGTATTCATCAGTTTTCCATCCCTATGACAAAATACCTGAAATAAACAACTTAAAAGGGGGAAAGACTTATTCAGCTCACAGTTTCAGAAGTTTCCATCTATGGTCATATGGCCTGGTTGCTGGTAGGCCTGTAAAGAGGCAGAACATCATGGTAGAAGCACATGGCAGAGAACAGCTGTCATGTCATGGCAGCCTGGAAGGAGGGAGGGTGAGAAGGACAGGGCTGGATACAAAATATACCCTTTGAGGGCACACCCCCGATGACCTACTTCCTCCAATTAGGTCCTACCTCTTAAAATTTCTATTACCACCCAATAGCCCATTAAGCTATGAACCCATCAATGGATAAATACACTCATGAGATCAGAGCCCAGATGATCCACTCACCTCCCAAAGGGCCCACCTGTGAGCACTGCTGTCCTGGGGACAACACGGTCAACACATGAGCCTCTGGGACACATTTTAGATCCAAATCATAACATCATTCATCAATATTTCTTTATGCACTCAACAAGTACTTTCTGAAAGCCTACCGTGTAGCAGTTGCTTGATAATCCACTCAATAAATATCACCTCATTCAATCTTCATGGCAGTCATGTGAGATAGATATCATTTCTCCATTTATAGATATTTAAAAAAAACAGGTTCAAAGAAATTAAGTTGCCAAGGTTCACAAAACCAGTAAATTTGTGACAGACTGGAAATTTGAATCCATGTCTGGATTTATAATCCTTGTCTGATTCAAAACTCATTTGTTTACAAGTGATATAGGCCCCCAAACTCAACTCATATCACTGGAGAGTCCATGGGTAAAGTCAGCCTCAGTGACACATCTCCACATTTGATCCTTCCTGCTGCAGCTGGCATCCTCTGAATGATGGGGATAATGAAGAAATGGGCAACAGCTGGTTCAATTTTATATTAAACCACTTCAGAAGCCCAGGGGAAATGGAGAGCCTCAAAATGCACTGAAAGATTCTTTTCAGTCAGGCACAGCCGACACCCATCTCAGGACCAATCACAAGGCCTAAAGGATGAGGTAACTATGGCTGGCCTGCCCAGGTCGTGTGACCATCTTAGTGGCTGGAATAAGGATGGTATGGAGGTAGTCATGAAATCAGCAGCCTGCACATTGCAGGAGCATGCCATCCAGTTGAAGAGATTCTTGGCAGACAAAACAGATGACCTCTCCAACCACCTCAAGATAACTGACGAGCTTATCTCAAATATAACACCCAACCCAATGGAATTCCTCATAGAAATAGAAAAAGCCATCATGAAATTCATCTGGAAAAATAAGAGACCCAGAATAGCTAAAGCAATTCTAAGCAGGAAGAGTGAAACAGGTGGTATCGCTATACTAGAACTTAAGCTATACTACAGAGCAATAGTAACAAAAACAGCATGGTACTGGCACCAAAACAGGCTAGTAGACCAATGGTACAGATAGAGGACACAGAGACTAACCCATAAAATTTCAACTACCTTATATTAGACAAAGGTGCCAAAAGCATGCACTGGAGAAAGGATAGCATCTTCAAAAAATGGTGCTGGGAAAACTGGAAATCCATATGCAACAAAATGAAATTGAATCCCTATTTCTCACCAAGCACAAAAGTTAACTCAAAATGGATCAAGGATCTAGGGATTGATTAAACCAGAGACTCTGTGTCTAATAGAAGAAAAAGTTGGCACTAATCTCCATCACGTGGGGCTAGGCTCCAACTTCCTTAATAAGACGCCTATAGCACAAGAATTAAAACCAAGAATCAACAATTAGGAAGGAGTCAAACTAAAAAAGTATTTCTCAGCAAAAGAAATAATATGTGAGGTGAATAGGGAGCCTACATCCTGGAAAAAAATTTTTACTCCTCACACATCAGATAGAGCTCTAATCTCTAGGATATATAAAGAGCTCAACAAGAATAGCACCAAAAAATTAAATAATCCAATCAATAAATGGGCCAAGGACCTGAACAGACACTTCTCAGAAGAGGATATAAAATCAATCAATAAATATATAAAAAAAAATGCTCATTATCTCTAGCAATCAGAAATGCAGATTAAAACTACTCTAAGATACCATCTCATTCCAGTAAGAATGGCAGCCATTATGAAGACAAACAACAACAAGTGCTGTCGAGGATGTGGGGAATAAGGTACACTCATACACTGCTGGTGGGACTGCAAATTGGTGCAGCCAATTTGGAAAGCAGTATGGAGATTCCTTGGAAAACTGGAAATGGAACCGCCATTTGACCCAGCTATTCCTCTTCTCGGACTATACCCAAAGGACCTAAAAACAGCATATTACAGGGACATAGCGACATCAATGTTTATAGCAGCACAATTCACAATAGCTAAACTGTGGAACCAACCTAGATGCCCTTCAGTGGATGAATGGATTAAAAAATGTGGCGTTTATACACAAAGAATAAGATCATGGCATTTGCAGGGAAATGGATGGCATTAGAGAAGATTATGCTAAGTGAAGTTAGCCAATCCCCCAAAAAATAAATGCCAAATGTCTTCTCTGATATAAGGGGGGTGACTCAAATGGGGTTGGGAGGGAGACAAGGGAGGAAATTACCTCTAGATAGGGAATAGGGGTGGGAGGGAAAGGGAGGGAGAAGGGGAATAGCATGGATGGTGGAAGGAGACCCTCATCATTATACAAAATACGTGTATGAAGATGTGAATTCGGTATCAATATACCTTATATATAATCAGAGATATGATAAATTATGGTATAATGGTGTATTAAGAATTGTAATGCAAAAATAAATAAATAAATAAAAAGAAAGAGGTGATACTGATTGACTGAATGATGGGTGACCTGTTTGTTGATGGTGGACAAGGAAGGATGTGATTTGAATTGGTCTTGGTCTAATGTTGACACAGTATAATAAAACGGTTCTGATTAAAAAAAAAAATAACACCCAAAATAAAAATCAATTTATTGGTCCTCAAAGCACTTTCACTGCTCTGTCATAGAAACAGGAAAGATACTTTAGCATATGTTTCTTCCCTGGATTTTATAATCACGCACTTTTGAAGGAGTCCCTATTTAGCCCTAGCAAAAAAGAGCAGGAAGGAAGGTTGGCCTCCTATGAGCAATACAATCAGCAGGTACAACCCCTGGGTTCAATTCTCAGTACCAATTAAAAAAAAAAAAAACCTTACTCTATGGCTTCAATTAATTCTGCACTTTTTTTCTAGGAATAGTGGCACACACCTTTTGAGCCCAGCAACTCTGGAGACTAAGGCAGGAGGATCACAAGTTCAAAGTAAATCTCAGCAAGGAAGCAAGGCCCTAAACAACTTAATGAGACCCAGTCTTTAGATAAATTATAAAAAGGGCTAGGGATGTTGCTCAATGATTAAGTGCCCTGGGTTCAATGCTTGATACCAAAAAAAAATTAAGCAATCAGCTGATACGAAACACCTACCTAACAGAGCTACACCCCAGTTGCTTGAACCACTGAGTTAATTCTCTTTATATGAAAACTGAAAGTTTGCTTGATCTCCACCATCTCTCCCAAAGAGTGTTGTCACTCCGATGGCTGACCCTGTCCTTGGTGCCCCCTTGCTCTGGCTGTCCCTTTGGGATGTGCTCAACCAAATCCTGAATGTGCAGACAGAGGTAGGTAGCAGTTTGGCACCACTGAAGTCTGGGTTTCCAGGCCAAACTCCACACTTGCCAATAACTATTTCCATTACTGAAGCAGAGCACAAAGCCCAGAGCCTCCTCAGGCCTGCACAGCTGAGAAAAGGCCTTAATGAGCCCTGAGAATCCCGCCTTCCCAGCTGAACAAGTGGCTCAAGGTCAATATCGTCAGAATTCAGGGAGAAGACCTTGTTTTGCCTGAAAGATCAAAGCAAGGGACAGTTTTGATCAGAGTTGTCCAGACAAATATTTTAGCCTCCAATTTATTCTGATTATGCAGAACAGGCCTGAGAGGGTCACAACCATTAGAGAGACGGTCACTCAGTCCAGTCAGGCTGGAGGGATACAAGTCCTTCTTGGAGAGTTCTGAGACTGCAGAACTTTCTAACAGATTGTCGGAAGTGACAGAGGCAGGTGAAACCTCCTTGCCCTGCTGCTGAGCTTGTTATACTCTGATGGGAGGTGGAGCTGGAAGGGAACTCAGAGACCTCCACTGGTACACAGCCACCCTCCAGCAACATGCCAGCTCATGATAAATTGAAAAGAGATTGTTGACTCCTACCCCACCACTTCTCTTTGATGCTCCCTCCTGGAAATACCCACAATGAAACATGGTCCTGACTGCAAACTACAAACCTCAGGGAGATGTCAACAAGAGCTTTCAGACTGCCCCTGAAAAGTTGGAGAGAACCTGTACATTGTCAAATCTGTACCTCTGAGGAGCACAAAAGGCCTTTAGGGAGAGGAAGGGCAGCCCTTCAGGTAGCAAATGTACCAAGAGTGAGGCTCCTTGGGGAAGGCAGAGGCAGTGTGCCCCTTGGAGATCTCCAGGGGCCCAGGATTCTGGGGCCAATCTAGGAGAACCACATTGACATTGCAGACATTTCATGACCATTTACTCTGTAGCAAGCACTGGGCTTTTACACAAGTTCAATTAAGGAATTCTTGTTACAAACCTACAGTACTGTCTCCATTTTATAACAAGGAACTGTATAATAATCTGCCGACCTGACAATGAAGTAATCACTATGTGGCAGAGGAGGAATTCAAACCCAGAATTTCATATCTTCCATGTCTTTGCAGAATCCAGCAGCTGTCCTAATATCCCTGTATGAATATTTGGTGCATTTTAGAAAATTTTTGCTAATGAATGTGATAAATTTAGAATATTGTCGCTCTGGAAATAGTTCTAGGCAATAATTATTGATGACTAAACAAACCATTAGGAGAAAAACTGACAGGGAACCATACATAGGATGGATCAACCCTAATATCACAAAAGAAGAGACAACCATACATTAGGTGACTCCCAATGTAACAGGGTAGGAAGGTGTACACAACCTCAATTGTCAAAAATTCAGGCCTGAGGGCTGGGGTTATAGCTCAGTTGGTAGAGCATTTGCCTTATATGTGAGAGACACTGGGTTCCATCCTCAGTACCACATAAAAAAGAAAAACAAATAAATAGAATAAAGGTATTGTGTCTGTCTACAACTAAAATATATTTTTTTTAAAAAATCAGGCCTGAATCAGATCAGGCTGCTAAATCTACCACTAGCCTATGAGGAAGTACTAGGGACAAAGGAACATGCTAAACTCTCCCATGGTTTATAAATGGGAAAATCCACAATATGAACAATTTTTCAGTTCAAAATGGTGTGGTTTCTTCCACAAATAAATCAATAGAGGAAAAAAGAGGAAGTGGAGATTTAGGGGCAAAGATTGAGGCTTCAAAAATACATTATTCAAATGAAATGTGTGTATCTTGCTTAGATACCAAACCCAAACCAAATATATACAAATATGATATGACAATAGTGAGAATTTGAATATTGGATGGATATTTAATGACACCAAGTATATTCATTTTCTATTGCTGCCATAGCTAATTTGTCACCTTAAAACAGCTCCCATTTGTTACTTCACAGTTCTATAGGCCAGAAGTTCAGGTACAGTGTAGCTCATCTGGGCTTTGTCTTTGAGTCTCAGGAGGCCAACATCAAGGTCTCAGCTGTTACTTTCTGAAGGCTCTGGGAAAGAATCTGGCTCCCAGCATTTGCTACATTCAGTTCCTAGTGAGACTGTGTCCCCACTTCCTGTGGCATCAGCAGATGACTGTCCTTAGTTCTTTGAAGCCTGTCTCTGCTCCTTGCATGCTCCATCATGGAGCCAGCTACAACTCATGTCAACCTCTTCTCATATTCAACTCTCTCTCCTGCCTTGCTCTTCTTCTTCCAGGTAGAAATAGCTGTAGGATTTTCAGGTCTCATAATTTGGGCATGTCTAAATAATCCAGAATAATTTCCCCATCATTAAGCCTCTAATCTTAACTACACCTGCAAAGTTCTTTTTGCCCTATTTTCACAATTTCCAGGGATGAGGCTGTGGACATCTTGGAGGGAGGGCATTATACTAGATATGACACCAAGGAATTAGGATTATTTTTAGGAGTGATCATGCAGTTGTGGATAGGGATTTAAAGCAAAATATCCCTTATTTTTAGATTACATTAAGAACCATTGAGAAGTGAAATTATAGAATAAATGAGATTTGCTTAATAACAAGAAAGTTTGGGTAAAGTGGGTGAGGGCCTAGGTAAAGCCTGTTGGCTCTCCTTTAATCATTGTTAAACCTGAGTGGCAACTTCACAGAGATACATTATGTATTTCCTCTGCTTTGGGGTAGAGATGAGATTTTCTTTTACTTGCAAAAAAATGGTAGGAGATTCCTTTCTACCACTAGAGATCCTCAAAACCAATATACACAAATTACTAGAAAATTTATTAAACATGCAGATTCCTGAGTCCAACCCTGAAAGCCCGGGGTCAGTAGACTTGGAACGGGCTCCAGGGCATTTGATATAAAAATGTCATTGACCATGCTTTAAGAAGCACCACACAGCTGGGCACAAAGACACATGCTTATAATCCCAGCTACTCAGGAAGCTGTGGTAAGAGGATCGAAAGTTTGAGGCCAGCCTGGACAACTTAGTGAGACCCTGTGTCAAGACAAAAAATAAAAATGGCTGGGGATGTAGCTTTGTGGTAGAACACTTGCCTAACATGCAGGAGGCCCTGCATTTGATCCCCACTATTTCAAATAAAAAGAAACAGTGTACTATTATGGAAAGATCAATAAGAAAGAGACAAAAGATAAACACTAGGCACAAAGAAATGGTTAGAAAGAATCAAAAGCTAAACAAATTGGACAAAATGAAGAAATAAGGGAGAGTTTCCTGAGAGAAGAGATAGATGCCTGAGACACGGACATAGAAGGATGAATAGAATTTAAATGGCAGAAGATTTGAAATTCTCTTCTAAAACTATATAGTCAGGACATGGCAAGGCAAAGCTGGCCATAGAAACTTGTCCAGATTGGTTGAAAAATAAGGTCAGCATGTGGAGGTCTAAAATAATGAAATAGAAAGAAGGCTCCGGCTCTACAGGGTCCTGAATGCTGGGGCTTTCGCATCTAAGTCACCAGGCAAGGGACTATTAAGGGCGCTTGTGAAGCAAAATGGTAGATTTGGAGTCATGAATGCCAACCTAAATCCCCACTTCAGAATAAACTTTGTTTGCCATCTTTTCTAACCTTGGTGAGATGATCCTAGAAGGATTGAATACGCTGAGGTTGATAATATGTTTTTCCCCAAGATCAGCATTCAGAAAGCCATGTACTTCTCTTCAGGGTTGTAATGGGTGGGGGGTGGGGGTGGATGAGCTTCATTTGCTCCTCTCTCATTTCTGCTTCTACAAAAACACTGTGCAAAATTATGTGCTCACCTCAAAAGAGAAATAGCCAAAGTGGCAAGTGTATAACAGAGTGTCAGAGGTTCTAGACAAATAAACTTCTTATTTTTCTTATTGGCTAAGTATGGCAAGATTCAGGCCACTGTTTGGAAAGGTGGAACTGCCTTACATTTTTCCTTGTATATTTTGACATTTCTGAGGTGGGGGACAATGGAGTTGAGAAGTTGGATTGATTTTTCCCATTGGGATATGGAGAATGTAAATTATTACTCTTCCTACTCTTATAAAAGTGCCTCATACATATGTCCAAGGAAAATCTTAAAGGCCCACAGTATTTCTCAACATTTTTATCCCTGAGTTCAGTATTTTTTTTAGTCATACATGATAGTAGAATGCATTTTGATATATAATACATACATGGAATGTATATACATCAATCATATTGTCTATTCTATTCTGCTGCCCTTCCTATCCCCCCTACTCCTCTCCTCCTCTCCCATCCTTTCTCTCTATCCAATCTAATGTGACACACTTTTTTTTTATTTTTCTCATTACAACATCATATATGTATTCTGTATAACAATGAGGTTCTCCTCCCATCTTCTGTGCAACTCCCCTTCTCCCTCTTTTTCCCTCCCACCTCTCTTCCCTATTTAGTGGTAGTCTTCTTCTCATGCTCTTCCCTCCCTATCCCATTTTGAGTCACCCCCCTCATTCGGCATTTGTTTTTTAGGGATTGGCTAACTTCACTTAGCATAATCTGCTCTAATGCCATCCATTTGCCTGCAAACGCCATGATTTTATTATTTTTTAGTGCTGAGTAATATTCCATTGCGTACAAATGCCACATTTTTTAATCCATTCATCTATTGAAGGGCATCTAGCTTGGTTCCACATTCTAGCTATTGTGAATTGTGCTGCTATAAACATTGATGTGGCTGTGTCCCTGTAGTATGTTCTTCTTAGGTCTTTTGGGTATAGTCCGAGAAGGGGAATAGCTGGGTCAAATGGTGGTTCCATTCCCAGCTTTCCAAGGAATCTCCAAACTGCTTTCCAAATTGGCTGCACCAATTTGCAGTCCCGCCAGCAATGTATGAGTGTACCTTTTTCCCGGCATCCTCACCAGCACTTATTGTTGTTTGACTTCATAATGGCTGCCATTCTTATTGGAGTGAGATGGTATCTTAGAATAGTTTTAATTTGCATTTCTCTGATTGCTAGAGATGGTGAGCATTTTTTCATGTATTTGTTGATTGATTGTATATCCTCTTCTGAGAAGTTTCTGTTCAAGTCCTTGGCCCATTTGTTGATTGGGTTATTTGCTTTTTTGTTGTTTAACTTTTTGAGTTCTTTGTATACTCCAGAGATTAGAGCTCTATCTGATGTTTGAGGGGTAAAAATTTGTTCCCAGGATGTAGGCTCCCTATTCACCTCACATATTATTTCTCTTGCTGAGAAAAAACTTTTTAGTTTGAATTCGTCCCATTTGTTGACTCTTGCTATAGGTGTCTTATTAAGAAATTTGGGGCCTGCCCCCATGTGATGAAGATTAGGACCAACTTTATCTTCTATTAGATGCAGAGTCTCTGGTCTGATTCCTAGCTCCTTGATCCATTTTGAGTTGACTTTTGTGCATGGTGAGAGAAAGGGATTCAATTTCATTTTGTTGCATATGGATTTCCAGTTCTCCCAGCACCATTTGTTGAAGATGCTATCCTTTCTCCATTGCATGGTTTTAGCACCTTTGTCTAATATGAGGTAGTTGTAATTTTGTGGATTTGTCTCTGTGTCCTCTATTCTGTACCATTGGTCCACCCACCTGTTTTGGTACCAGTACCATGCTGTTTTTGTTACTATTGCTCTGTAGTATAATTTGAAATCTGGTATCGCTATACCACCTGATTCACACTTCCTGCTTAGAATTGCTTTAGCTATTCTGGGTCTCTTGTTTTTCCAGATGAATTTCATGGTTGCTTTTTCTATTTCTGCAAGTAATGTCATTGGGATTTTGATGTGAATTGCATTGAATCTTTAAAGTGTTTTTGGTAGTATGGCCATCTTAATAATATTAATTCTACCAATCCATGAGCAAGGTAAATCCTTCCATCTTCTAAGGTCTTTTTCTATTTCTTTCTTCAGGGTTCTGTAGTTTTCATTGTATAGCTCTTTCACCTCTTTTGTTAAGTTTATTCCCAGGTATTTTATTTTTTTTTGAGGATATTGTGAATGGAGTAGTTGTCCTAATTGCCATTTCAGAGAATTTATCACTGATATACAGGAATGCCTTTGATTTATTGATATTGATTTTATATCCTACCACTTTGCTGAAGTCATTTACTAGTTCTAGAAGTTTCTTGGTTGAATTTTTTGGGTCTGCTAGGTATAGGATCATGTTATCGGCAAATAGTGCTAATTTAAGTTCTTCTTTTCCTATATTTATGCCTTTAATTTCTTTCGTCTAATTTCCTTCAGTCTGGCTAGTGTTTCAAGAACTATATTGAATAGAAGTGGTGAGAGAGGGCATCCCTGTCTTATTCCAGATTTTAAAGGGAATGCCTTCAATTTTTCTCCATTTAGAATGATGCTGGCCTGAGGCTTAGCGTATATAGCATTTACCATTTTGAGGTAATTTCCTGTTATCCCTAATTTTTCTAGAGTTTTGAACATAAAGTGATGCTGTATTTTGTCGAATGCTTTTTCAGCATCTATCAAGATGATCATATGGTTCTTTAAGTCTATTGATGTGGTGAATTACATTTATTGATTTCTGTATATTGAACCAGCCTTGCATCCCAGGGATGAATCCCACTTGGTCATGGTGCACAATCTTTTTGATATGTTTTTGTATCTGATTTGCAAGAATTTTATTGAGGATTTTGCATCTAAATTCATTAGGGATATTGGCCTGTAGTTTTCTTTCTTTGTGGTGTCTTTATCCGGTTTGGGAATCAGGGTGATATTGGCCTCATAGAATGAATTTGGAAGTACTCCCTCTTTTTCCATCTCCTGAAATAGATTGTAGAGTATTGGTATTAGTTCTTCTTTAAAGTTCTTGTAAAACTCTGCTGTATATCCGTCCAGTCCTGGGCTTTTCTTGGTTGGTAGTCTTTTGATGGCTTCTTCTATTTCCTCACTTGATATTGGTCTGTTTAGGTTGTTTATATCCTCCTGACTCAATCTGGGTAGCTCATATGCCTTAAGGAATTTATCGATGCCTTCACTATCTTCTATTTTATTAGAGTATGGGGTTTCAAAATAATTTCTAATTATCTTCTGTATTTCTGAATTGTCTGTTGTGATGTTGCCTTTTTCATCCCGTAAGCTAGTAATTTGGGTTCTCTCTCTTCTTCTCTTTGTTAGCGTGGCTAGTGGTCTATCAATCTTGTTTATTTTTTCAAAGAACCAACTTTTAGTTTTGTCAAATTTTTTGTTTGTTTCTTTTGTTTTGATTTCATTGATTTCAGCTCTGATTTTAATTATTTATTGCCATCTACTGTATTTGCTGCTGATTTGTTCTTCTTTTTCTAAGGCTTCGAGGTGTAGTATGAGGTCATTTATTTGTTGGCTTTTCCTTCTTTTAAGGAATGAACTCCATGAAATGAATTTTCCTCTTAGTACTGCTTTCATAGTGTCCCAGAGATTTCGATATGTTGTGTCTGAGTTTTCGTTTACATCTAAGAATTTTTTAATTTCCTCTTTGATGTCTTCTGTAACCCTTTGTTCATTCAGTAGCATGTTGTTTATTCTCCATGTGATGTAGGATTTTTTTCTTTCTTATTTTATTATTGATTTCCAATTTCATTCCATTATGATCAGATAAAATGCATGGTAGTATCTCTACTCCTTTGTAATTGCTAAGATTTCCCCTATGACATAATATATGGTCTATTTTTGAGAAGGATCCATGTGCTGCTGAGAAGAAAGTGTATCCGTTTGATGTTGGGTGGTATATTCTGTATATGTCAATTAAGTCTAAGTTATTAATTGTATTATTGGTTTCTTTATACAACTTTTGTTTGGAAGATCTGTCCAGTGGTGAGAGAGGTGTGTTAAAATCTCCCATGATTATTGTGTTGTGGTCTATTTGACTCTTGAACTTGAGAAGAGTTTGTTTGATGAATGTAGCTGCACCATTGTTTGGGACATATATATTAATGATCGTTAAGTCTTGTTGGTATATGGTTCCCTTGAGCAGTATGTAGTGTCCTTGTTTATCCCTTTTGATTAACTTCGGCTTGAAGTCTACTTTATTTGATACAAGTATGGACACCCCTGCTTGCTTCCGAGGTCCATATGAGTGGTATGATTTTTCCCAACCTTTCACCTTCAGTCTGTGTATGTCTTTTCCTATCAGATGAGTCTCCTGCAGGCAGCATATTGTTGGATATTTTTTTAATCCAGTCTACTAGCCTATGTCTTTTGATTGGTGCATTTAAGCCATTAACATTTAGGGTTACTATTGAGATATGGTTTGTACTTCCAGCCATATTTGGTTATTTATGTTACTTAACATGATTTTTTTTCCTCTTAGATTAGTTTTTCCTGTACTACCTCCCGCTGTTGGTTTTCATTGTAATTTTTTATTTCCTTTCCTGTAATGTTTTGCCAAGGATGGTTTGAAGAGCTCGTTTTTCTAGCTGCAAATTCTTTTAACTTTTGTTTATCATGGAAAATTTTTATTTCATCTTCAATCCTGAAGCTTAATTTCACTGGATACATGATTCTTGGTTGGAACCCTTTTTCTTTCAGCGTTTGAAATATGTTGTTCCAGGATCTTCTAGCTTTCAGAGTCTGTGTTGAAAGATCAGCCATTATCCTGATTGGTTTACCTCTAAATGTAATCTGCTTCCTCTCTCTTGTGGCTTTTAAGATTCTCTCCTTATTCTGTATGTTGGGCATCTTCATTATTATGTGTCTTGGTGTGGATCTCTTATGATTTTGTATATTAGGCGTCCTGTAGGCTTCTAGTATTTGGATTTCTTTTTCATTCTTTAAGTCTGGGAAGTTTTCTAGTATTATTTCATTGAATAGTTGCTCATTCCTTTGGTTTGGACCTCTATACCCTCTTGTATCCCAATAACTCTTAAGTTTGGTTTCTTTATATTATCCCATAATTCTTGGATGTTCTGCTCATGATTTCTTAACATTCTCGCTGAACTGTCTATGTTCTTTTCAAGTTGAAAAACTTCGTCTTCGTTGTCTGATGTTCTATCTTCTAAGTGTTCTACTCTGCTGGTAATACTCTCATTTGAGTTTTTAATTTGGTTTATTGTTTCCTGCATTTCCAGGATTTCTGGTTTTTTTATATATATATCCTATATCTCTCTATAGAGTTGATCTTTTGCTTCTTGAATTTTTTTATGTAATTCATTGTCGAAGTGATCTTTCATTGTCTGAATTTGCTGTGTAATGTCTTCCTTGAGACTCCAGATCATCTGAAGCATGTATATCCTGAACTCTTTATCTGAAATTCCATCAGCTGCAGAAATTACCTCTTCTAATGTTGAATTGACCTGCATTGTTTGTGGTCCTTACTTTCCTTGTCTTTTCATACTGTTCATGTTTCTTTCTAGCTTTGTGAAACTGTTGTGTTAATAGTTTTCCCCTTATATATTTATATTGTTCTTGTATAGCTCCAAAATCCCTCTTTTGCAGAGAAAGACAATATTAATAGTTCCCAATATCAACAATACATCATCTAAGCACAAGTTTTCATTATTAATACATTTATAGTTAGAATCTAAGTCTACAGATATTGGTTTCAATTATTATTTAAAAATAGTCATTAGTTTCATAAAAGGCATACCATATCTGGTGGCATATAGAAAACTGAATTTCAGATGAAGGATGTTATACTTAGAGGGAAAGGAGTGAGGGTATGAGGTTAAACTAACTTAGCAACTTTGGAGAACTCTAACCAATAGACTGGTAATTTATGGAAGAATGTATAGACTCAACCTCCTATCTGTATTTAGATAGTTACCCTATGTATAGATAGTAAAAGTTAGGGGGTTGAAAGTGGGATAGAGGGAATACGAATGAAGAAAAGAAAAAAAATAACAAGGAAGAAAAGAGAAAAAAGAGAGAAGGAAAAAGAAAGTAATAACGAAAAAAAATGGGGGGAAGGTGGGGTATATGCAATTCCTCTATATTATAGCATTTTGGTGATTTGGTTGTTCATGCACAGTTCTTGGTTTCACATATGTTGAGGTTGTGAAAGAGAGAAGAAAAGAGAGAAAGAGAAAAAAATGTCTCTTGGAACTCTGTTTTCCTTTCTTCCAGTAGGAGGCATTGTCTATTCCTAGCTTGAGCCTCTGTGTTCAGGGTGGCGGATGTAGCCAGTGTGAAAGGACATGAGCTTCCACCTGTATCCTCCCTACTCTAGTCTCTGAGGTGGAAACCAGGTGCCTGTACAGATGTTGTTTTGCGTTGATAGCTAAACGCCCCAAAAGCTTGTGGGAAATATTTTGAGTTATCACAGCTAAGGGTGGGGGAGTTGGAAACCGGGTACCTGGATCAGCTACAGAACCCTGCTGGTAGCCATGCCCTCTTTGATTGGTTTTAAGGGTTGATGGGTTTCCTCTGGACTAGCGCAGGTCAGGGTCGAGCTTCCTCCTCTGGTCTGGGCTGGCGCCGGGCTTCCTCCTCCGGTCTGGGCTGGGCTGGTACCGGGTGAGTTCAGTATTAAACAGTTATGTTTGTTACAAGTAAATATAAAAGGGCGATGAATACACACACAAGTTTAATCCAGATGGAAAATATCACATATTTTGTTTTTACTGAGTTTCATTACATTTAAGATACTCCTGACTGCAAGATACATCATTAAACTATGGTGGGCTACTGATTATAAAATGCATCATAATTTCAGGGATATTAAAATGTCAATTAATGAAATATAATATTTTGTGTAAATCCTCCTCTAAAATAAATCCCAAATTACACCTTCCAGTCTTCAGCATTCACAGAAACATGGAAATCATCACTGTGATGATTGTGTCTGTCTACAACTAAAGATACATTTTAAAAAATACACAGCATAGGCATGTATCCCAAATGACCTAAGAATTCATTAAGCAGAGAACACTGAACTTGGAGTCAGGAGGACTTGGTTCAGATACCAAACCTGCTACTTCCTGTAGTGAAAACTGAACCAGGTTGGCAAACTCCCAGGTTTCAGTTTTCCAATCTGTCAAATGAGAGTAATGACATTTACCAAATAAGATTGTTATAAGGATGAAATTATCAGCCCATATAAATCTAGCCCTAAATCCAAAATATACAAAGTGATTACTAGATGCTAGTTGAATCCAAATCCAAGAATCATGCATTATAGAAGGTGCAAAGATGGGACAAGCAATCAGCAGAATAAGTCTTGATTGAGATTCTACCATGAAAACTTTCCCTCAGGCTCCCCATGTTGTGAAACAAGGCGGTTGTCAGACTTGAGTGGGGATTAGAATCAAAAACACAGATTGCCAAGCTCATCTCTGGAACTTCTGAAACATCAGGGGTAAAACCAGAGAATTTACCTTTCTAAATTCCCAGGTGGTCCTGATGCTGCTGTTTTGGGTACCACATTTTGAGAACCACGAATGACAACACGTCCTCTGTCCCAAGGAGCTCTTAGTCTAATTAAGGAAATAAGGAAAAACACTCATGACCCTCCAGTGAACTGCAAACTTTCCTCTCTATGCATTTATAAGTCAGACTCAGATGATGGATGCAGTAGGAAACCAGAAGAGAAAGATAACGGTGAAGATCAGAAGGCCAGAAAGCCATAACACTGAGAAGACTGGATCTTGAAGCTGAGTGTAACATTTTGTCTAGGAGGATGCATGGCTGATCCTGAGAAGTGCCATTGTTTACAGCTGATGTTTGTATCCCATCCTGAGTGGTTGGTGTCCATTATAATGGGTCAGTGCCCACATCCACTGAGTAACTTATCTGTCCCTTGATGGAGGGAGATGAGTCCAGGTAAAGGAATGAACATAGAGGAGGGAATGAGGGTTCTGGATCACAGCACAATCAGCCTAACTGGGTGGAAAGCAGCACCAGAGAGAACTGCAAAGGAAGCCAGGAGGGATGTTAGGAAGTGATGTGCCTGGGATAGGTCACCACAGCAGCCTGGAGACGGGGGGTACAAGACCCAGACACAGGAATGAACATCTAGAGCAGGGTCCAGGCAGAAAGACCTGAGAAGCAGGAGCAGATAAAAGCAAGATTTAAAGGGAGAACTCTACAGAGCTTGGTATATGGCGGGAAGAGGTTGAAATAAGGGGACCTCTTAAGACAGAGTGACTTAAAAATGGTAGAGCCTTTGGTAAAAATAATAGGTAGAAAGGAATAGGTTTGTGGAGAATGAAGATGGGTGAAATTTGAGACAGTGTGTTCTGTGCTGACCATCCATCAGGATCATCTACTGGAAATTTTTCATGATAGTAGAATCCATTTTGATATAATTATACAAACATGGAATGTATCTTATTCTATTAAGACCCCATTCTATGGCTGTACATGATGGTGGGATTCACTGTGATGTATTATGTAAAAATTATGTCAGATTCATTCCATTGTCTTTCCTTTTCCTGACCCCCTCCCTTCCCTTTAGTCTCCTTTTTCTAATCTAACTCTGTTCTTCCCCTCCCCATCCCTTATTGTGGTTTAGCTTCCACATATCAGTGACAACATTCAAACTTTGGTTTTGGGGGACTGACTTATTGCACTTAGCATGATAGTCTCCAGATCCATCCATTTATTGGCAAATGTCATAAAGTCATTTTTTAAATGTCTGAATAATACTTCATTGTGTATATGTACCATATTTTCTCTATCCATTCATCTAGGTTGCCTCCATAGCTTAGCTATTATAAATTGTGCTGCTATAAACATTGATGTGGCTGCATCACTATAGTGTGCTGATTTAAGGCTTTTGGATATATACCAAGGAGTGGAATAGCTGGGTCAAACAGTGGTTCCATTTTTAGTTTTCTGAGGACTCTCCATACTACTTCTCAGAGTGGTTGCACCAGTCTGCAGTTTCACCGACAATATATGACTACCCTTTTCCTCACATCCTCACCAATATTTACTGTTGATTATATTCCTGATAGTCGCCACTCTGACTGACGTGAGATGAAATCTCAGTGTAGTTTTAATTTGCATTTCTCTAATTGCTGGAGACATTGACCATTTTTTCATATATTTGTTGATTTATCCTTCTTCTTTTGAGAATGGGTTGTTCAGTTCCTTTGCCCACTTATTGATTTATTTGTTTGGGGGGTGTTAAGTTTTCTTAATTCTTTGTATATCCTGGAAATTAATGCCCTGTGGTACAGGTGACAAAGATTTTCTCCCATTTTGTTGGCTCTCTCTTCATGTTCTTGATTGTTTCCTTTGCTGTGAAAAAGCTTTTTAGTTTGATGCTATTCTGTTTATTGATTATTGATTTTACTTCTTGCACTTTAAGAGTCTTGTTAAGGAAGTCAGTTCCTGAGCCCATATTTTGGAGTGTTGAGCCTACATTTTCTTCTAGTACATGCAGAGTTTCTAGTCCACTTCCTTTGATCCACATTGAGTTGAATTTTATGCAGGGTGAGAGATAGGAGTTAAGATTTGCCATAATCTCGGAGAAAGGACAGGACTCAAGGTATACATTTGGGATGTCATCAGTCTAGAGACATGAGCTAAAGCCACAGAGGTAGGGGAGATCTGAAAGAGTGACAATCAGGAGGAAACTGAGCCCATTTTGACAAGTACCCAAAGTTAGACAAAAGAAATACCAGATGGCTCTTTCATTAAGGATTCTTTTTTAGAGTTTGATAAAATAATTTTTAATTGTAAAAACTGTTTCCAGTGTTAATGAAAATTCTTTTTTTGTATTCTGATTTTTTTCCTTATTTTATTGGTGCATTATGGTTGTACATAATGGTGCGATTTGTTGTTATATATTCTGCACATGCACATAACAATATAATTTGGCCAGTAGCACTCCCCAGTATGTCCCCTTTCCTTCCGTCCTCCCTTCTCCTGGTCCCTTTAGTCTATTGAACTCCCTTTAATTTCCTTTCTTTTTCTTTTGCTCTCTAGCTTCCACATGTGAGAGAAAGCATGTGACCCTTGACCTTCTGAGTTTGGCTTATTTCACTCAACATAATGGTCTCAAGTTCCATCCATTTTCCTGCAAATGATGTAATTTCATTTTTCTTTATGGCAGAATAAAAATCCATTGTGTAGATATGTATCACATTTCCTTTCTCCATTCATCTGTTGATGGACAACTAAGCTAGTTTCAGAGTTTGGCTATTGTGAATTGTGCTGCTATAAACATGGGTATGCATGTATGGCTATAATAAGATGACTTTAATTCTTCCATTGAGGTTTTTAAAAATTTTTTTTAGTTGTGGATGGATACAATACCTCTATTTTATTTATTTATTTTTATGTGGTGCTGAGTATTGAACCCAGGGCCTTGCATGTGCTAGGCGAGCCCTCTACCACTGTGCCACAACCCCAGCCCTCTTCCATTGAGTTTTTAACACAGTTGTTGCAGAAAAAATAAAACAAGCAGGATATATATTGCATATATGTGGAGGGAGAGAAAAATAATTTGAACATCTTAATGAAAAGCAGGATACATATATAAAGTATGTCCAACAATTAGAGAATATAATTATTTTCAAGTATGCATAGAACATGCATGTTGTGCCAGGCACTGTGGCATACACCTGTGATCCCAATGGCTCGGGAGGCTGAGGCAGGAGGATCGCTGCCGCAGTCTGGCTGGGCACAATCAGGAGCCACTTGTCAAAAGAAACTAACTTTATTTTTAGAACCACACACGCCAAACAAAACAGCCTCTCAGGAAAAACCCTCAGAGCCTCAACTGCCACCACCGGCTTTCCACAAGCCTCTCTCTCCCCCCCCCAAGCTTCTCCCCACCTCCCACAATCCTCCTGCTCTTGAGGCCGATTGGCTGGGTCACGTGGGCGGAGCCAAAAAAGTCCCCCAATGAGCAGCTCCGTGGTCTGAAAGGGCAGGGAAACAGCCCAATGAGCATCACCGCAGAGGAGCCAATCAGCTAGATGTTGCTGGGGCCGCTGTGAGCCAATCATCAGCCGGCAGCTGGAAGTTTGCTGGCAGCTGGAAGTTTGCTGGGGCCCCTTCGGCTGTGGCTCTCAACAGATCGCAAGTTCAAAACCAGGCTCAGCAAAAAAGCAAGGCACTAAATAACTCAATGAGACCCTGTTTCTAAATAAAATACAAAATAGGGCTGGGGATGTGGTTCAGTGGTCGAGTGCCCCTGGGTTCAATCTCTAGTACTGCCCCTCCCCAAAAAAACTTACATGTTGTGTATCCTATCATGTACCAGACTGAAAGGCAGGTCTCTCAAGGAATTTACAGTCTAGTAGAGACATAAGTGATGGATGGTCCACTCAACTTTGTCATCTGTTCCCGGATAAAACTTCAAGAATAAGAAACTAAAATAAATGAAATTGACTCACTTGTCTGCTTGGTGTCCTGGAATGCCCTTCCTTGCCAAGTGCTGGCCAGCTCTGCCTCCTCCTCAGGTCATCTCCAGCTGGGGCTGGGTAGCTGTCCCAAGGTCAAGTCCTGAGCAAATACTGCCTCTAGGGAGGGCCCTTCAGAACTCCAAATACTGGGTGTATGGAACAAAATAGACCAAAGTAGCAGGACAGTCACTAACCCATGGAAAAAGAACAAAAGGCTCCTCTCCCCATCTCAGAGAGGGGAAAAAGGAAAGAACATTTAAGCACAGTTGTAGATTTTCAGCTACCTGGGTTAAATTTTTTCTTCCTTACTTTAGTGACACCTTGAAAGTTTTCTCTTTCCTAACCTGACCTTGTACAGCTTGAATTTGCTGACCATATGTGGACCAACATAGAAAAGTTTCCCAAACTTTTTTATTTTTAATCTTTTTGTGGTGCTGGGGCTTAACTGGGCCTTGTGCATGCTAGGCAAGCACTCTACCCACTGAGCTATACCCTCAGGCAAGTTTGCTAAGCTTTTGAAATCACTTTTGTGTGATGCTTCTAGTAACATCTTACAAAGAAGCTTTCCCAAGAAACACATTTGCAAATGGCAGGCTGGAGGAAAGCATTTCTCAAACTACTTTCTTTCTATAAGCACTCATTGCAACAATGGCTTCATCACCCGGCACAAATATGGAAACCACAAAGTTCCCCAAAAGCTCCTATTTCCCTGGCTCCTCCAGTGCAAACAGGTAACTGCCCAGAAGAGAGCAGCTGAGTCTGGGGCCTTCCTCACTCAGCAGTAGAGCAGTTTATTTTCTTTCCCCCAGTGAGGTTGACCTTGACCTCATCATTTCACATTCTACATGGTTTGTTCTACCATTTTATGATTACTCTTGTTGCTATGCCCATTTTCTCTCCTTAGAGAAAATGCTAAAAATAAATGAGTCTTAATGTAATGACACCGACCTAAAATCTATGAACATTTCTTTTTGAGGACATGCTGGTGACTTCTGCACAATCTTGCCACGATCTGTCAGCATGACTCCTGGCAGTGAAGAATGAGGCACTGTTAACTAAGTGGCTCCCAAATCCCATCCGGAAGCTGTAGGACAACGCCTTTTTACTAGACTTTGTGTCAACATAGTCGAAATTGGTTGGTGTTTGGCTTTCCTTTGGAAACCAGACTAGGGACGAAGACATGGGAGTTGCTCCTATGTGTTCATACAAACCCAAGAGATGTGTGAATTCTTCATGACAGTGATACTGAATGAGAGTGACCAAGGAGATAGTGGCTGGGTGAATGACAGGGACCAGGATGACACCTGGTAACACAATACCCCTCCTTTCAATTAGCCAAGAGTTCCTTGGGTCTGTCTCAAAGCTGGGGCCTTTGGGGAAGTCTCAGCATTTCAGCACCCTTATGAATGACTCAACGTGCACTCTGACCAGCTAAAGCATTAAAGATGATTTAGAGCAAGTGGGATTCATTTGTGGTTAGATGGACCACTTTAAGAGTCCAATTACCAGCTTTTCTGGGGCTTCTAAACCTATTGAGCTTGGACCAAAGCCAGGCCCTTGCAAAACTTTGGATTTAATTTTTGTTGCTTGCTTTCCAGCCCCTTCCAAGGATCCCCTTCTTTGGGGTGCCTCTGCCCTCACACCTATGTGTTTATGTTGTCCCAAAAGCTCCCTATTAGGGTAATATAACACAGCAGCAGATAATTATTAATTATTGTTAACAGGACATGGTACCAGGAGTCAGTCTCTCTCTCTCTCTCTCTCTCTCTCTCTCTCTCTCTCTCTCTCTCTCACACACACACACACACACACACTCACTCACAAAAATTCTGCATATTTAAATATAAGGAAATTAAGTCATTTGCCCCCAAATCACTCTTTCTCAGCTATAAACTAGTCCTCTAAAGTAGTGGTGATTCTCACAGTGTGGTCCCAGACTCACATTAACATCACCTAGAAATACAAGAATTTGTCATTTGCAATTTTTATACCTCTAGGTAAATCAGAAATTCTGTGGGGGTGGCAGAGCACCCTGTGCTACAATAAAGCCTTCCAGATAAGCTTGATACCCCTCAAAGTTTGAGAACCACTAGGCTAAATTCTTCAACCTACCACATTTCTGAGTCTAACAAATTGCAAAGCAATTCTCCCTGCTTTGTACGAGAAAATACTTAAGAATGTAGAAGGCTATAACTATCTGCAACCTCGGTCTGTGTTTACAATTATTTTCTTTAGTATTTTCTCTTCTAGATCATACCCACATTCCCCTCCAGTTCAGCAACACAAACATCAGACATGGGTGTCTTATCATTCATGAGCATGATCTGCAGTTCTCAGTCACCTCTGGAGTATTTTGTCGCATCCATTCAGTAGCTGGGGTTATTTAATTTGCATTGATTTGCCAGTAATAAATTATTTTTTTAAATAAAAAAATAGAAACCTTCATGAAAAAGTTTGGATGGGGGCTGGCAAAGTAAAATGAGGAAACAGAGGGGAAGGGGGAGAAAGTGGAGACTGGCTTCTATAGGAAACTGTAGGATGATTTTTCAAAAAATTATTATTATAGTAAATGTACCTAACACCAAATTTACTATTTTAGTTATTTTTAAGTGTTCTGTTCAGTGGCATTAGATATATTCACATTGTTGTGCAACCATCACCATAAACCAAATTGAAAATTTTTTCATCTTGAGAAATTAAAACTCTATTCCCATGAAAATGAATGAATGGGTGAATGGATGAGCTCAAGTTCCGCCTGACATCTAAGGGCAAAGCTACAACAACATCCCATTTGTTGATTTAAAGGGTTGGTCACCAGGGATGTCTCTAGACAAGTGATTTTCAAATTTCTGTGTGAGTCAGAATCACATAGAGATCTGGTTAAAACACAGATTGCTGTGTCAGTGGGTCTGGAGTGGAGCTCTAGAATTTGCATTTCAAAAAAGTTCCTAGTTGCTAATGCTGCTGGTCCTGGAGCCATACTTTGTAAATTGTTTGCCTAGAAGAAATATCTCAGTGACCAGAACTACAATGTCGTCTACAACCTGCCTTATTTTTATCTCAAAATTCAACAGTCTCCTCAAATCATAATTAGAGGCCACAAAGAGTTACTACTTTAATAACAAAGAGGATGACACTGAGAACCCCCATCCAGCTGTCTCCAATTCTGTATTTTAATTTACCCACACAAACCCCAAATAGAATTGTAGAGTTTCTCTTAGATTTGAAAACACACCCCGCGCCCATTTGCAATTTGATGGGCTAAAAACGTATCAATTGAATTCAAGTATCTTTCAGCAAACACCAGTGACAGTTGCAGGTAATAACGTTCTAAAGACTACAGGAAACAGTTCCTTTCCTCAAGGAGCTCCTGGTTCTTGTCTTATCTGGATGTCCTGAGGAAAAATGCCCAATCAGAAAAGGTACAAACTGGACAAAGAGCAAAGGTTTTTACATCTAAGCATTATCTTATGTCCAGATGGGTAGGATTCTCTCTCACAAGGTGAGTGGCCATGAGGGGGTGATCAGTCCAAGTTAGAGTCTAAAGGCTAAAAACTCATTGAGGACATGACAGTCACTTGGGGACTGTGTATTTCACTCACTAGAGGGGAATCACTAACCACTGACCTGTGGAAATGAATAAAAATTCCATAGACGTATCTTTGGATCTTGAATGCCCCCTAAAGCCCATGTGTTAAAGAGTTGGTCACCAGTCCGTAGCCATGTGGGAGGTAATGGAAGGTTTAGGAGGCGGCGCCTAATGAAAGGAAGTCAGGTAATCAAGGGAAGGCCTTTGAAGGAGATATTGGAACCATGGCCCCCTCCTGTGTCTCTCTTTGTGCTTCCTGGTTGCTGTGAGGTGAGTCTCCTCCTCTGCCAGATGCTCTTGCCATAATGTACTGTGCCACCATAGGCCCCAAGCAACACGGACAAGTAACCACAGCCTGAAACCACGAGCCAAAATAAACATTTCCTCCCTTAAGTTGATTCTCTCAGGTACTTGTTACAGGAACAGAAAGAGGACTAACAAAATATATGTCAGTCTAGGTTTTCACGTCAATATCATAGAAAGGAAAATGTTGGGCCTCACTCGTGTGAATGCAGTCAGAGTCAAGGCTGGCAAATCGCCTAGCAGAACACAGATGAGAGACACGGGAGGTAAGAGGGCAGGAACATGACGGGACAGGAAGAAAGCAGGGATCCTGAGAAGAGGCAGCAGCTACCTGTGTGACCGTGGAAGTACTTGGATCTGTGCAGCTCCATCTTCCTATTTTTTAAAGAGGGAGACAGAAATTTAATTTTCTGTGTGAAATCTCCAAATGTTCCACTGAAGCTCAACTTTTTTTTTTTTTAAAACCCATGCAGGCCAAAGGGGCATGCCAAGGGCTGAATAGCATCCCAAGGTTACCAGTTTGCAATGCTCAGTGCAAATAATAATAATAACAACAACAGCAATTCCCACAAAAGGAAGCTCCATGAAACTAAAGACAAAGAATAGGAAAATGATTCCAGGAGTGAGGACAAAGGTGATCTGGAGAAAAACATGTTAGGAAGAAGGAGGGGCTGTGTGGCTGAGACCTGAACAAATTATCAGTGTAGGCTGTCTACATTAATCAAATTTGCCAGATAATTGTGTAGCCCTACTTCACAGAGACTGTGAGTGTTCACGTTCACAGCTGCTCCCTAAATTTAGCTCTGACTTCTGATAACCAAGACCTGGCTCTTGGGTCTATTCTCTGACCTGGTTCTGGAGAACATCCAAGACTCTGTGGCTCCAGGGCTGGTTGAGAAGAGACTACCTGAGCTGTGTCCCTCCAGGACTGGCTTCAAGCCTAATGCTTCAGAGACCCCTACAGTGGGAGTAGCCACCAGTTCCTCTGACTGGTGAAAGCACCAAAAACTGGCTCACTGAACTTCATTGTCATTTCAGGGCATCTATTTAGTTCATATCTTTAGTTTTAATTTAATCCTCCATTCATAATTCCAATTTTATGGAAGAGCTCCAAAAAGCTAAATAACTTGCCCAAGGTCACTGTCAGGAAATGATAACTTTAGGATTTTTTTTACCTGGGTCTCCTGATGTTCTGTCTCTATATTTCAAGCAGCTATTAAAGTTAAATCAATTTGAATTACCTCCTTAACTAGAATTCTCTCAATAAGTCTTCGGTGTAGTGTATCAAAACAAAACAAGGGCTGAGGGTGTAGCTCAGTGGTAGAGTGCTTGCCTAGGGTTTGAGCCTTAGTACTGCATAAAAATAAATAAATAAAATTAAGGTATTGTGTCTATCTACAACTAAACAACAACAACAAAACAAGATACAAAGTTAGGACATTATAGGCTGATAGGTTTAAGTCTTGACTCTACCACTAAGAGGCAAACTCAAGCAGTCTCCTTGCCTGAGTTTCTCTCTATTAGTCAGTCTTCTCACCTGGTGTGAAGATCATTTCTGCTCAGGAAATGCCAGGAAAAAATATCAATAATGCATTCAAAGGATATAGCCCAATGCCTGGCACAGATAAGGCACCCACTAAGTGGGATTTTTCTTCCCCATTCTTGAAAGGTTTGGGCAATTTCCTCAAAATGCATTCGGCAGTGCACACACACATTCTCCTGAGATACCTAGCCACCTGGCAGAGTTGCCAAAGGCCAGCAGCACCCTTCTCCCAGAATAGTATGGAGGACTCATTTCTTGCTCCACCCTCAGACACCTGGTAAACCTCACCTCCAGGTGTATTCCACTCAACAGTTAGATTTAATGTCAGTAGGTCCTGAGTTCACAAAATTTCATATTAAGCAAAGTTCACCAAACTTTTTTTTTCCTGCAGAACCTCTCAGAGCTTTAAAAATACTAAAATAGTCTGTGATGTTCCAAAGAGAACACAGTTTTACGCAAATTTATTTCACCTCACCACAGCCCTGCTGAGATGAATGGCTGCCCACTAGCTTCCCACTTTTCCATCCCACCGCACTGACATTTCCAGGGCCCTCTCATTTAAATGTCCCATGGCTTTCCTTTCTGCATAAAAGCATCCACTATCATTGAGGTCAGTGAGGTTTGGATCTACATCTCAGAGCCCCTGCTCAAGCTCCAGAACTACCCCTGAAGCTGAGACTTGCAACTGCTTCACCCTAGAGGGAGCTGATAGAGAGGTAGAGCCATCTACAGGAGACTAGTGGTACTGCACAGGAGGAACTCGCAGGCAAAGGGACCAAAAGAAGCATTACAAAGATTAGGACAAATTGCTCTATCCTCTCTTTATCTAAGGGGGAGATTTAGCAGCAAGAGCATGGTTCTTACAAGCCAATATTTTATTTTTGTTTGATGATGTGAATGAAGGGATATGATCTTTCTCCACAATTTATGCTGTAACGACGTATGTCTGTTAGAATGGGAGGGCACTTAAAGTAGATGTTCCCTTTGCAGGCTTCAATATACACTAAACTACACACGAAAGCAAGCCAATTTTCAGTGTCTATCAATAACGATGTCGTTCAGTTGTAAGACTGTTTTTACCAGGATAACAGGTGTTTCTCAATGGTTTACAAGATGTTCTACACAAAGGCCTGAGAGCTCTTCATTATAGCAAGTAAAAATCTCACAATAGTTTCATAAATATGTCTTTAGTGTAGCCTTTTGAAAAATAGACCTTTTTCCAAAAGAGTTCAGACAATAGCCCTGACATCCGAAAATCCCGGCCTTTTAAACCACCTTTGTGTTAAAAGCAAAATGGGAAGTGGAGCGTGTTAGTGCAGTTGATAACAGATGTGCTGATGTGTTCAGGCTGGCGAGAAAAATCTTCCCAGAGTTCTCAGGGCAGGAGAGGGAGGAGAGCAGTGTGGTGTAACAAATCTCTTGTGTGCAAGAAATGATGATCATTCCTTCATCCAACACCCAACAGTATTTACTAGAGGCCTGGAACATACCAGACATGATTACAGATGGGCAGCATGGGAGGGTGACAGACATGCTCCTTGTTCCCACCAACCAACAAAAGTGGGAGCAGCATTTCCATGTACAAAGGATCTAAAAGTTTATCTTGACAAACTCTGATAAAGAGGTCTTTGCAGACTTGACATAGAATGGCCAAGGAATGAGAAGGGGCCTGTGGCATTTTGTTAAGCAGTCTCCTGTACAAGGTAGATACTGGTTGCCTTTTCCAACAATTCATCAGAAAGTGAGATCAATGCTTTATGAATAATTTTCACCTGAGAATCTCCATGGAGAAAGTTTGGTCTCTTTCTGTAAGAACTTTTTATCGAAGCAGCTTCAGTCAAACTTCATTCATGGCCCATTTAAGAAAATTTTCAATGATCTTTAGGATTGATAGTTTATAACTAAATAAACGAACAAAGGTAGCATTGTAATCTGAAAATCCAAATACCAAGAACCCCCAAAAGATGCTTATCATTTTAAACGCTCTTAGCCAATTCTGTGCCTTCTCTTTCTTCTTTCTTTTACACTTTTTTTTTTCCACTGACTTATTTTTCTTTGTAAGTTATCTTAAATCTTTTATGGAGTAAATCAATTAAATATATCTTTTCATATTAAAACCTATTGTGAAAAAGTAGTGTTTACTGGCATTATTTTAGCTTGCATCATTTAGCTAAATAATCTACAGAAAAGCCTTGAATTCCAGAATTCTCAAGGGGATGGATCAACAGTAATCCAGATACAGTCAAATAAAAGTTGGAAAGAACACTCAAATCCCCAAACCTCAAAGTACCACTTATTCCTATAGTTGTGGGAAAGCAATGTGGTTCTTAGTGGCAAAAGCCATAAAACTCACAGCATGATTTTGGCTGTAAAGCAAGACAACTGCAGAGGACAAGAGACTTTCGGAGGGTGGAGGGAATCATGTTCAAGTCTCAACATCTCATACCATCTATAAATAGATGTCAGAATAATGGTTGCCTTGTGTTTGGGGCTGGGAGTAAAGGTTGGAAAGGGACAGGAGGAAAACTTCTGGAATGCTCACTATCCCAAACCTCAATCTGGGTGGTAGTTACAAGTGATTACTTATGTTAAATTGCATCAAGCTGCACCCTAAGACTGGTGCACTTGACATATTTTCTATGTTAGACCTTAATTAAATTGATAAAATTTTTTCTTAGTTGAACTATGTCCTTTACCAAGTTTTAGCTTAATATTTATTAAATTAAAACACATAGGTGGGATTTTAGCTTCAGAAATCTTATTGAATTTTTAAAGGGATTAAAATTTGAATCATATATTCTACCTAGACCATATTTGCAAAAGTAGGAAAATTGATAAATATTTTTTTAAAGTGTCCATAAAATCAATATGTACCTGCTTGGAAGAAATATGCACACTTCTTGCCCAAGTAAAAGGCCCTGGGTCTTCACAGGGGCTTTCCAGAAGGTCCAGGACTTTGCTTTCAACAAGCAGGCCAGGCCAGACAATGAGGCCTTAGGGGAGTTGGGCTATGGAAGAGAGGAGTGGGGGCCTCCTCTTAGGCAGCAGGGGGAGCAGCAGGTGTCTCCACAGCCCTAGGTCAGACCTTTGTGTTTGGGGGTTCTGAAAGTCCCTTAAGTACATGGGAATTCCCCCCAGAGACCCAGAGGGAGAGAGGAGCTACCTCCAAGAGCTCCCTAAGAGCCACAGCTGGCTGTGTGTCCTTTACTACTCTCCTGGACTCCCTTAAGGCTTTTCAACAATAAACATCTTTATTTTCTGTGGATTTATGGAAGAAAAAGTATCTCTTAAAAATATGTACTACCTAGCCAGGTGGAGTGGTGCACACTTATAATCCCAGCAACTTGGGAGACGGAGGCAGGAAGATCGCAAGTTTGAGGCTAGCCTTGGCAATTGAGCAAGACCTTGTCTCGAAATTTTTTAAAAGGCGGTGGAGCTAAGGATGTAGCTCAGTGGTTAAGTTTCTCTGTATTTCCTAAGGTGTTAGATACTTCACTGTAAGAGTGCCAAAGGCGGTGAGGATGTGAGGGAAAATGGCACACTCATACACTGCTGGTGGGACTGCAAATTGGTGCAGCCAATATGGAAAGCAGTATGGAGATTTCTTGGAAAATTGGGAATGGAACCACCATTTGACCCAGCTATCCCTTTCCTTGATCTATACCCAAAGGACTTAAAAACAGCATACTACAGGGACACAGCCACCTCAATGTTTATAGCAGCACAATTCACAGTAGCTAAACTGTGGAACCAACCTAGATGCCCTTCAATAGATGAATGGATAAAAAATATGTGGCGTATATACACTGGAATATTACTCAGGGATAAAAGAGAATAAAATCATGGCATTTGCAGGTAAATGGATGGAGTTAGAGGAGATAATGCTAAGTGAAGTTAGCCAATCCCAAAAAACAAATGCCAAATGTTTTCTTTGATATAAGGAGGCTGATTCAAGGATAGGGAGAGGGGCATGGGAGGAATAGACAAACTCGATAGGGCAGAGGGGTTAGAGGGGAAGAGAGGGGGCTTGGGGTAATTAATGATGGTGGAATGTAATGCTCATTACTATCCAAAGTACATGTATGAAGACACGAGTTGGTGTGGATATACTATGTATACAACCAGAGATATGAAAAATTGTGCTCTATATATGTAGTAAGAATTGTAATGCATTCTGCTGTCATATATAAATTTTAAAAATTTACATAAAAATAGAGTGCCAAAGGCTAGGGGTGGCAGTATCCCAGTGATTCTTGCAGCAAGAGGACATCTCAAGTCACATTAACAAGCATAAATCCAGCACCTCATGCTCTGCAAAGTCCTGGGGAAAGAGATATCCACAGGTCCCATCCAATGTGGGGGGGTAGGTGGGGCAAATGGATAACCACCTACTTTGCCTGGCTGGTCTAAGGGGATTTAAGGGAAGGGAGAGATTTTGTTAGGACAGTTAGAGAGGCTCCAGAGAAGAAATTGTTTTCAATGGTTTCTTGATAAGACCTGTATGTTGTAGGAAATCCTAACATATTCCAACAAAAAATATGTTGAAGGAAGTTAAAAACTCCTCAAGAGTTTTGCCACCCAGGACAGCCACTGTTAACCTCTCTTGCTTACCCCTTTCAGATCTCCCTACTCAAATGACATTGAGTCATTATTGAGCCCATGCTCAATAATTTTAGTCTGGCACCATACTAAGGACTAATGATCTCACTTTATACTCACAAGGAACCTGTGTGGCTGGTAGGATTAGAAAGAGTGGCATTGAAGAGAGGATTGGCCTGAGTGTCAACTTCATTATACAGGTGAAGAGACAGGGAGGTTAGAAAAGATCATCCACTTGCCCAGGTTGCGATGGTGCCTATGCAGCAGCACGTTTGACCTGGACTATCTGACTTTAGAGCCCCAGCTCTTGACCTCCTCAGATCACAAGTCCTATTCCAGCTCCAAGGCAACCAGGGTGACCCAGAGTGGCCAGGGTGCAGAGAAGCAGAATGGTAAGTGACAAAACCGAGGCTGGCTGGGGAAAAACATTGAGTGCTTTGTTGGGAAGTTTAGATTTCTGTCCAAAGGTCAGGATCCTTAAAGCATGAAAGGTAACAAACTCTATCTGTGTTCTAGAAAAATCCCACTGGCAGTTATTGCAGTTACAAGGCAACCCAGATAGGATGAGCAGAACCTTGACCAGAACAGCAGGAGTGAGGGAGGACACCCAAGAAACCTGCCTTAGGTGGGCTCCCTGGACTTCATGATGAGTGGCTAGGTGTGGAAGATGAGGGGAAGGAGGAAGAAAGAGCACCACTTAGTTTTAGTTTAATCTTCTGGGATTCTGTTAATGAGGAACCTAACCTGTGCTGAGCTCTGTGCTAGGCCCTAGGGCCCAAAGATGAATTCAGATTGGATTCTTACCTGACTTACCATGACTTGGGTATCTCGTGGGCATCCTCTGTCATTGGATGACCCCATGCCAGAACTACCTAATTCCAGGTTCCACTTGATGGAGAAGAGTAAATAGTAGGCCCCATGTGAACCTTTCAATGACAGAAACATGCCATTTCAGATGAGCCTGTTACAGAGTTTCAAGAGCAGACTTTCTGGGTGGTTAGACTGAAGTCAGCAGGTTAGACTACAGTTGGGTTTTAACCATTTACAAAAATATAGATGCCATGCTGAATTGTCGGGGAGGAAGAAAGAAACCATTTATTTCCATTTCTAAAACTATCAACATAAACTTTGACTTTCCCCCATCCCAGATCTTGGTGCTATGCAGGGCCACATTCAATCATATTCCCTTAAAGGGTTATTATTTTAAATTCATATAGACTTGAGCTCTTTGTGTTATTAGAAAAAAAATTTAGACATACCTTTGGCAGAATTGAATGGTAGTATTAATGCAATTAAATCTAACTGAATAAGATTCAATAGACCCTGGTATTTTATACATAGTGACTTAACCCCACGGGAGTGGAAACTCCCATAATTGAGACAGCTTTCAGCTTTTGGATATCTCTTGGTATCATCAATCTATGCAGTGAGACATGAACTCAGGAGAACAAGAACACGCCTTTCTTTATTGCCACCACTTCCCTTCACTTCTGACTCACAGTCCCACCCTCCTGGCTTGGCAGAACATTGAGCATCAGGTTTTCTGGGAGTTTGTCTTGCCACCCCCTACCACAAGCATATGCCACAGGATCTCACTGGGACATGGCCCCCATACCATCCTTGACCACCGTCCACAGGGCTTGCCGTTGTTCAGTGGTCAGCCTTGTCCATGTAGTATCTGCATATGAACATTCTTCTAAAGCTATTTTTGCCCTGTCTGCCTGGACTTGGGGTCACAAACTAAAAGCCCAGACACCCCATGTGAGCTGTAGAGGCAATTTTTTCTTTTTTGGTCCATATGCTGATTTTTCTTTTTCAAAACAGGAGATTTCACATTTTTAAAAAATCTAAACTTCCAGTTTCTCTTAAAACCTGTAAGATGTACCAGCCCTGGGTCTGTGTGTGTTCTCATGGGCTGAGCAGCAGCTGCCCTGTCAGGGGAAGCTGAATTCTCTAAGCCATTCAGTTCCTAAGATGTCCTAACAATGTCAAGTGCTGTTGTCACCCCTGTATCAGCACCCTGTGCTTTTGATTTTCTCATAAGAAAGCAAGAGTTTTCTATACCTGGCACCAATTGGCCTCCCCTGGAGCCACCTGAGCAAGAGATTATATGCAGGAAGCACTCTCGGGGTCAATACATGGGAAAGGAAAGAGGAAGGTGCAAACTGGGCAGACAGAGAAGTTGAGGAACAACACAGTCTCAACAGGGCCTGAGCTCACACCTGGGGGGCTCTGAAGCTGCCAAGGTCCTTTGTGGTGAAAGGAACCCTGGCTTTACACTTCTACAACAACCATGACCTGGGGCCAGAAAGTTCAGCCCAGGCCAGTTTACAGCAGGGTGCTCAGCAGCTGAGATGGAGCTGACAGCACTAACCCCAGTGTCCAGGTCGGTGTGCAGGCCCCAACTCACACTCATGCTACCTTCCTGATCCCTGTGGTAATTCACCAGCATTAAGCACCAGGGCAGGTGAATGTCACTCTCCAGGGATTTTTGCTGAAGCCCAGGAGAGTCCCTCAGGAGGCCTAACCCTTAGCCCACCATCAAAGCTGCAAGAGCCTTTCCCAGTCTAAAACAACCCAATTCCCTATTTCCTTCTCAAGCCTCCTCACTAGTATTTTGTGGCTCCTCTGCAAAACCATCCAGGTTCCCTAAGAACAGAGGCTTTTAGAAAACACAAAAGTCAAAAAGAATTGCTGCTTATTTCTGCTTCCTGCCCTGCCACATGTCTCCCAAAGATAATAAACACAAAAGGTAGCTACTTTTAGGACTAGAAGGAAAGGAAATGAGAACATACCCAGGAGATAAGAAAAATATAAGTGAATGTTGTTGGCTCTCTGTTCTAAATCCTCGCCAGAAATCAGAGACCAAGCAGCATGCAGGGAATGTCTCCAACACTCTACCCCATTCCCATACCCCCGGTTATCCCAGCTCTTTGGGTGGCTGAGACAGGAAGATTGCAAGTTCTAGGCCAGCTCAGGAACTTAGCAAGACCCTTTCTCAAAATAAAATGGGTAGCTCAATGATAAAGCACTCCTGGGTTTAATCCCTAGTACCAAAAACAAAAAGAAAAACCCAGCAACATGCTTGTCAAGCCTCAAGGGTATGAGAGGATGTCATATTTGCATGCAATGAAGGACTGTCCCTTGCCTTCATCCCTCCCTCCTCTACACTCCTCCCCAGCTATTGCCCTTTCTGTGCTCAGGCCCCATCTCAACTCTGCAATTTTCTTTACTGGGTCTTAGTAGCATCATATCATAGTTAGGGGTTATCCAGAGCCTTCATGTGCCAGGAGATGGGGACCAAGAAGGCCCAAGCATCTTCCCTGGGCTTCTGGCCAGTTCCCCATCTTGCCCCCCTGACTTCAGCCTCTTTGAACCCATCTACTGTTGTGCCCACAGGAACAAATGGAGCCCACCACATCATCCTGACCTTGGTATGCTTCTTGCTTATGCAGACTTGGTCGGCTGATTCTCGATTCTCTTTATCTACCTAGAGTACTCACATAAAGAGACAGAGAAAATACATGTCTGTAACTCACAGACAGACGTGGATCTAACAAGATAAACCCCAGAATACCAACATCAGAAAAGATATCCCCACGTTCTCTAGTCACATCTAGGCTATTCCATGGAGAAGAGGATGAAAGTCAGCCTGGGAGCTTTGTGTGGTGAAAGCAGGGCTGCCCTTCCATAAGTTGATCCCACGGTCTTTGTCCCTCTCATAAACTCCTTGCAATGGATCCTGACTCATGGACAGTCCTTAAGACAATTTTGTGAACTAGCTTGCACAAAAATGAACAAAAAAGAAAATGCCAAACAGGGATGATGGAATTACAGAAGGGGAAGATGGGCCGGGCAGATGCTGCTGTGGGAGGGAAGGCCTTCAGCACATCCTGTTTGTAGGGTTCCCAGGTGCCTGGGACTCAGGCAGGCAAGGAGGGAGAACACACAGGATGCTTAAGGCAGGGGACAGGTAACTGGATCACATTTGCCCTTCTCTAAACTCCAAGAGAGAAAAGCCTCCCTTCCTGCTTCAAGAAGCTCTGGCTCTAGAAAAAGGAACACAGACAAGGAATACTAACTGCATGCAGACTGGGAAGGTCGGGAGGAAAGGGGAGGGAATCAAGGCAGCCAGCAGAGGGAATGACAAAGAGGACTGGGGGTTGGGGCATGGAGGATGATTCCAGCAGTGGTGACATGTGCTAAGAGCATTAGAGGATGAAAAGGGTTTTACCAAGCTGAGGCATCCTTCATGGTGGGGACAACAGAGTCAACCACTATCACCAAGCACAACACTCAGGCCACTGTGTTGCTCAGCATTTAGTCCCTGTGACCGAAATACCCAACATAACAACTTAAAGGAGGAAAGATTTATATGGTCCCGTGGTTACAGAGGTTTTGGTCCATGATCAGCTGGCTCCATCGCTTTGGCCCTGAGGTGAAGCAGAACATCATGGTAGAAGAGCATGGCAGATGTAAATGGGTAATAATGAGTGTAATGCATTCCACTATTGTCACGTATGTAATAAATAAATAAATAAGAGCATGGCAGAGGAAACTGCTCAGTTCAAGTCAGCCAGGAACAGAGAAAGAGAGAAAGAGGGAGCAGCCAGGAAGAAGACAGACTCTTCTAGGGCACACCTCCAGTGACATAACTCTACCAACTAGAGTCTACCTCCCAGTAGTCCATTTAGTTATCAATGAATCAGTCCATTAAATGGATTGATCCTCTGATTGGATCAGAGCCCTCATGATCCAACCATTGTACACAAGAGAATTTAGGGACCATCCAGATCAAGACCATGATGTCCACGGTCCATTCACATCCCCAGTGCTGAACGTGGAGGGGGGGGAATAATGCAAAGGAGTGGATTGTGTAGAAGAGTCCCTTCCCAGGGTTCTTAATTCTCAACCCTCTCCCATTCCTGACCCCTATGAAATACAACATAAGACTGGTTCTAGAAAAGAGAGCTGATTTCTTCATCTGCAAACCCAGTGTCTAAGCACAACACATCCACTCGTCTTTGATGTCCTGGTGATGACTGAATCTGCCAGGAAGAATGTGCCAGTTGCCTCTCAAAAATTAAGGCCTGGACAGCTCATTAGGAAGATGAAATTGCATAGACTTCCTCAATTTCTGTTTCTCTCCAGTTTACTAAATTCATATTGTTATCAGGAAAACCAACAAATTTTCTGCTCCTGGAATCAGTTACTCATGCCACATTATTCATGATGGGGGATGGAGTGTCAATTCGAGAAATATGTTTTGCTTGCCTACTATGTGCCAAGCATTGTCAGAGAGCTGGAAATTCAAAGATGAAAAATATACTCAAGGAGGACTGGGATAGGGACCCTCATAGAACACCTTCAGTGATGGAAATGAGCTGCATGGACAATTTTAAAATGTATTTGTAAGAATTTCCCTAACACACACAAAGTCTGCCAGAGGCCCAGAATTCCTGAAATGGACAGAGTAACATAGGCCTCCTGGGGTATCACACACAGAGACCTCCAAAGAGGTGGCAACTCCACCACCATGGAAGTTGGGTGGTGGCTAAAATAATCACTTGGGGAGTTCACTATGAAATGCTTTCAGCTTCACTCTATATTAGAAATTTTTTCTTCAAAAAAAAGTAGGAGGGCCAGGTGCAGTGGCGCAGGCCTGTAATCCCAGCAGCTCAGGAGGCTAAGGCTGGAGTTCAAAGCCAGCCTCAGCAAAAGCAAGGAGCTAAGCAACTCAGTGAGACCTTGTGCCGCAGTCTGGCTGGGCACAAATCACGAGCCACTCAAGCAGGAACAAACTTTATTTCCGAACTCACGAGAACGCCACCCACGAGGCCCTTCCAGGAACTCCACACAGGAACCGGAACTCCCTCCACCGGAACTTTTCCAACCAACGCAAACTCTCCAGGAATCCCCGCGAGAGCTCAACCGGAACTCCACGGGAACTCCCGACAACTCAAAAGTAGGGGGCACCGAGGCAGCAGGAGCCTCCCTATTGCCGGACAGCAGGGGTCTATATACAACTGAATACACAGCCTGTTTCAATCCAGCATCATCCAGTCACAGCAATTATACACAGCTTAACTTAATTATCATCATCTTAATGGCTCGCTGGTGTCACCTCTCAACCATTCCTTCTGGCAAAATGCCAGTCGCCATTCCGACTCGGCTGTGGCTCTCAACAACCTTGTCTCTAAATATAATACAAAATAGGGCTGGGGATGAAAAGAGAGAGAGAGAGAGAAGAAAAGAAAGAAAAAAGTAGGAGAGAGGAGAAAGATCTGTCTTATAAACCAGTGCTTCCTAGTCTTTGATTTGAATGAGAATCACTTGGGGGTCTTGGTAAACACCTATTCTGATGGGGAGAGGGCATTTCTCAGCAGCTCCCAGGGAACGTATGCTGACATTCCTGACCCTATTCCTGACCCACTTTAACTAGCGAGGTCTTAGAAAGCCTAACCTGTTTTATTCTAAAAAAGCAAGTGTATACCCCAACAGGTCAGATAATTCCAGCATAAAACATCCAGGAGGTGAAGCTACTCTGAGCAGTGAGAAAGGGTGAGGAAGCTGTGACAATAAATATATGTAATTTGAAGCAGGGAAGTTAATCTAAGGTGAGTCTCATTTCTGGCCTCTCCTTACAAGAACCAGGATATGTTAAAAACTATGATGCCAAAGAATAGAATTTAACAGGTCTTAGGTGCCCAGGCATTTCTCTTTTTCAAAAAGCTTTCTAGAGATCACTAGCATGTATCCAGGTTTAGAAAGTGGAGCTCTTCCCTGCTATTCTCAGCCATGGGTTTAGAGGGGGCAGATGAGCTTGTTACAGCTCTTTTGTTCCTGCCTGTGAACACTCAGTACAGCAGGAAACTGAATGATTTTTTTCCTGCCAGGGAGTCTGGGCTGCACTGAACCAACGTGAATCAAGACATGCTATGAGGGGTAGTGGTCCCTTTTTTTATGAGATTCTCAGGATTGGCAGGGAATTTGGAGGTCATGAAAAAAAGCCTGAACTAAGGCTGGGATCTGTGATTGACCCATGGTCACTTTAGCAGGGAACAAATAGGCCAGGAACAAGTAAAGGTCATATAACTCCTATCTCAGGGATCCTTGCATGAAACCCGTGAAGCCAGCTTTTGAGCATCACGTACAGATCTCAAGCGTCTCTAGAGAAGAAGCTGTTCTGCAGGGCACCACCTCCTCAGATGTACACTGCAGGGAGGATGAGGAGCTGACTGTGAGCAGCCTAGCCAGAGCTATTGCAAGCATCTTCTCTTTTGATCCTCCCAACATATAGGAGACACCAAGTTTAGGCAGGGTGGGTCAGAATGCACCTGTAGCATGACCCACAGCCCTGGGGCAGCCAAGCCATAAGGCCCATCAAGGACTTAGAGCCATGTGGTCAGGGGCTCTCCTTCAACCTCCACCCCAAGAATGCACAGCAGCTTAATTGTATTCTGCCAACTGATGGCTCCTCTAGGCCAAATCCACATTGCAGTTACAGACAGCAAGGTCAACTGCGGGGGTGATGGGGAAGAGTTCATCATGAGAAACTCAGATTATCTGTAGTTCTGAAACCAACTGGGCTGAAAGGCCAATTGCTACAAACCCATTGTACAAATGCTCGTAGTGAGGTCACAGGGATTTGAGAACTCTGGCGCTGCCTCCTGAATTTGCCTCCACAATTAGCTATGTGTAAAGGGGAGATGGAAAACAGACAAGTCTTCTAGCCAATAGGACTCTGGCCCCATTGACTGACAACCATCCTGAGACAGAAATCAGAGAAAAAGCGATGTTCAGGGCATGAAGGCCTCAAATACTGCCAAGACAAAGCACAGACTGTGGCATCCTCTTGTGTAAAACCCAAACCATGGACAAAGAAGCAGAGAGCCTCACAGGGCACTGAAGGAAAGTCTGGTAGGGTGACACCTACCTGCATACCCTGGAGCAAGGGCAGGAGCTGCCCCTATTCTGGAACAAATGAATGTTATTCACTGATCTCTACTCTAGGCCTGGGAAGGCACTTTGGTAAATCCTCACAGCAGAATAGACATGTTATCACCCCAAACAAGGCCAAACAACCTACCCAAGATATATATATTATATATACGTGGAGTGTAACTTCCCATTCTTGGGGTTGTACATGATGTGGAGTTACACTGGTTGTGTAGGAACATAGGAAAGTTATGTTCAAGTCATTCTGCTATCTTTCCCGTTTCCATCCCCTCTCCCTTACCTCTATTCCCCCTGTCCGATCCAGTGAACCTCCACTCCTCCCTCCTGGCATCTCCCCATCCCTTGTCTGCCTATTGTGAGTCAGCATCCACATAACAAAGAGAACATTGGGCCTTTGGGTTTGAGAGATTGGCTTATTTCACTTAGCAAGATGGTCTCCGGTTCCATCCATTTACCAGCAAATGCCATAATTTTGTTGTTCTTTATGGCTGAGTAATACTCCATTGTGTATAAGTACCACGTTTTCTTTATCCATTCATCTATTGAAGAGCACCTAGGTTGGCTCCATAGCTGAGCTATTGTGAATTCAGCTGCTATAAACATTTATGTGGCCACATCACTATAGTATGCTGATTTTAAGTCCTTTGGGTATATGCTGAAGAGTGGGATAACTGGGTTAAATGCTGGTTCCATTCAAAGTTTTCTGAGAAATCTCCATACTGCCTTACAGAGTGTTTGTGCCAATTTGCAGTCCCACCAGCAATGTATGAATGTACCTTTTCCCCTACATCCTCACCAACTTTTATTGTTACTGGTATTCTTGGTAATTGCCATTCTGACTAGAATGAGATGAAATCTCAGTGTGGTTTTAATTTGCATTTCTCTAATTGCTAGAGATTTTGAATATTTTTTAATATATTTGTTGACCAGTTGTATTTCTTCTTCTGTATAATGTCTGTTCAGTTCCTTAGCCCGTTTCTTGATTGGGTTATTTGTTTTATGGTGTTAAGTTTTTTGAGTTTTTCACATATCCTGGAGATTAATACTCTAACTGAGGTGCAGGGAGCCACCCACCTTCTGAACTAGAAAACTGAGACACTCCTGGGAAAGAGACAATGCCCACGGATGCAAGCTGAAAGAAAAAAGAAGTCTGGGAGTGGGGAGGACTGCCCAGGCTGACTCTGGACCAAGGTTAGGATTTCAGCACAGGGGCAGCCCCCTGGTAGACTCTGCCAAGTGAGCAGCATCACTGCCTAGAACTTGCCAGAGGGGTAAAAACAGCAGCAGGACAGACAGAAGCTTGAACCACTGCCATCATCACCCATGGTTCCCATGAAGAGAGCCCCTTTTCTGTGCAGATTTGGCCCGGGGTGCTTGGCTGTTTGCGGCAGTTGCTCAATTGCAGATTAGCTGGGCACTGGTGCCACCTAGTGTTGACAGTGTTTTAATGGCCTTTTTACTGAAACAGATCTATGATCACCTGAATTCACATGACCTCTGAGGTGTCCTTTCACCCTGGAGAGCACAGGTGATTTCTCCAAAGGTAGGGCAGAAGTGGCCCAAGAACTCAGTCTCCTGATCACCAGCCCTAGGCCCCATCAGAACAGCGTGGTTCTTGACCGTGTCGTAGGCTGCCACACAAGAGTGACCTTCATGGGCAAGGTCTGACTCAGGCAGAGGCTTTGGTCTGCTGTGCTCCCTGGGGTCATCAGCTGCACTTACCTTCTAACTATTAAAAAGGTCTGTAGGTTACACTTTAAAAATAATAGAATTTAAAAGAAAATAAAACTTCCTGCAACATCAGAACTCACAAATCCTAATTGCAATGGTCACGATTCAATGTTTCAGCAATAAGTTGGGTCCCTGAGGGCTCAGAAAATCTAAAAGTTGCAAAGAATGCACAGTCCTGGAAGTTCTCATTTCTCTTCCCTTGTCTTTTGTTCTAGAAAGATGAAGGAGAGCCAGGCATGGTGATGCATGCCTATAATCCCAGTGGCTCAGGAGGCTGAGTCAGGAGGATCGAGGGTTCAAAGCCAGCCTCAGCAGCAGGGAGGCGCTAAGCAACTCAGTGAGACCCTGTCTCTAAATAAAATACAAAATAAGTCCGGGGATGTGGCTCAGTGGATGAGGGTCCCTGAGTTCAATTCCAGTCACAAAAAAAAAAAAAAAAATGAAGGAAAAGTAAGTGTGATTATTATGCAGTTACTTTTGCATGTATGCCACTATATAAAATGAGTAAATTATATGCAGATATTAGTTATTTTGCAATCATTAGTGACTAGTAACTAATAGGCCAGTCATAACTGAGCTGGTATTCAAAGAGATGGATGCTGTTTTCTCAGTCTCATAGGTCCTTCCCTTAAATTTCAGGACCCTCAGGGAACAGTCTAGCCAAACATGAGCTCTGGAGACTTGTCTTAGAAGAGGTGGTCTGACAGCTACCCTTCCCAAAAGACAGTGAACTGTGATTCCCAACTGTTGGGCACTCTCCTCCCTCGGTGGGAACAATCAGCCTGAACCCATGCAGAAAACCCAGGCTTCACTGCTCTAGATTAGTGTTCAGGCTGGAGATACTAGAATGTTCTTTCCCCAGGACTGCCTCCTCTGCTTCATGCTCAAGCTCCAAGCTCAACTCCTCCAGGACATCTTCTCTGGCTCACCCCCATGCAAGGCACAGGGTCAGCCTCTGTTCTTCTTGACTTTATGAAATCAGCTCACACATCTACAGGACAGTGCTGGCCCCTGTGCTCAGCAGTAGGAAATCTAATAACCAACTGAATATTCTAGAACACTCAGCTACAAGGGCCCTCTCAATATTTTCTAGGTTTCAAGTCTGATTGATGTCAGTCAGAAACTCACATGACAGCTGCTCCTGTGGCCACCCCTCTTAGCATGGCTCTTCACTCTCTTGATGATCCACAATTAGTGGTACAAAAGTCCCCAGGGGCCTCTCTTCCCATTTATCATGGCCATAAACACCTCAGGGGAAGCAATGAGACCAGGAAAGTGACTTGAATGAAGCATAAGTGAGGAAATATCAAGGTGATATCTGGGTTTTGTGAAATCATAGACAGATTTCCAGTGGCCCTTGGTGGAAAGAAGCCTGACAACTGGCCAGTTAAGGGCCTTTCAGGCTTTTCTGATATGGGACCCAGTGAAGGAAGAATCCAAGACAGGATTCTGATAGCATCCATTCATTCATTCAGGACACATTTAGTTGAGGTTCGACTATTTTTACATGGTTAACATTTGTATCCTTCTAGCAGATGTTTTTAAGTGCTCTGTGTACAACATACTGGTTGGTTGCTTCTTATGCTCTTTGTTTTGAAAGTTTGAGAGAATTTAATACAATTTGATGAATATAAAGTACATCGACAATATATTAGGGAATATTAAGAAGAGTCAACAAATGGATTGTGCTTTCATAAATGGCTTGTGAATCTGTTGTTGGGATCTCAGGATGTACTCCCTGGGGGTAATCTCAGTTAACCATAATCAAATATAATAATAACAGATAATAAATAGTAATTGGTGTTTACTAGGTATTCCTTTTCTTATCTGATTCCTGAAACACTGTTATGATTTTAGCTAAAAAGGTCATCTCCACTTCCCAGAGGAAGAAAGTGAAGTTTGTAAAGATAAAATAACTTGTTTAAGGATATGCGACTGTAAATGGGAGCATCTGACTCCACCCTGGTCTGTCTGTCCCGAGTCCCCCAATAAAAGTCTGTGCAGTCCACAGCTGCGTTGACATATGGCAGAAAGCGATTTCAGTTATAATTACATCAATTATAGGGAAGCAATAGTATTTGATGAGCAAGCCCCCTTTTTTATCTCCAACATTAATGTTTTAGGGAAAGGAGTTTTATTTTGAGAATTTTTTTTCCTACCAAAGAAAGATTTCTTAATCCAGAGTTTATTCTCTCCGATTCCTGATTCCTACTATCCTCTGCAGCTTTTATTCCAGTAGGTCATGGTTTATCTTGGGAACCCTGAAAGCAGGCCAAATACAAGAAGACTGGTCACAGGAGCACAAGTTAGCCCTGTTTTCCATCTGTACAGCCACATTCATGCAACTAAAATGGAAGCAAAGAATATAACCTCTGACCATATAGCTAAAGTTATCCAAGGAGGAAAATTAACAAATCAAAATTGCTATGGTTTGGATAAAATTTCCCCAAAGGTCCATGTGTTAAAGGTTTAGTCCCAGCTCATGGCATTGTTGGGAAGTGGTGAAATCTTTAAAATGTGAGGCTAATAAAGGAAGTACAGTCATTGGGGGTGCACATTTTGAAGAGGATTTGGGGCCTTGCTCCTTCCTGTCTCTCTTTGCTTCTCAGCCACCATGGGATAAGCAGCTTCCTTCATCATGTGCTCCTGCCATGATTTGCTGCCTTGCCACAGGCCGCAAAACAATGGGGCAATCAATTGTAGACTGATGGACCTCTGTAACAGTGAGCCAATATAAACCTTTACTTCTTTTAATTTGATGATCTCAGGTATTTTGTTAGAGTGATGCAAAGCTGACTAACAAAAATTGATTGATAATCAGATCAATTCATTCAAATTAGTGAAAGAACACTCCAACAGAAAAGTAGGTGAGTACCATGAAAAGGCAATCTACAAAAAAATTAAAATGAATGGGCGTATCTATGAAAAGACTGCTGAAGTCCTCTAGGCTTCACTGAGGCACCAATTAAATTGAAAGTCACTGACCTATTACATTTACAATGTTTGGTTTTGTTTGTGTTTTTTAAAGTACAAATATTTGTGAAGATTCCTAGAAAGGGAAAAATCCTCTACTTCCTGCTGGTGTATGGGAAGTACAATTTTTCCATACAGCAACTTGGAAATATGCATAAGCATCTCTACAAAGTCCATGCCCTTTGACTTAGCAACTTTACTTCAAAGATTTACCCTAAGGATGGACTTAAGATTAGTTTAAGAAGTGTGTCCCGTATGATTCTATTTTGTAAAAAGAAAAAAGTTTGCACATGCCTTTAAGACAGTCAAAAAGAATATAACCCAAATAATTATTGTGCTTATCACTAGATGATAGGATTAGAATTTTACATTTTATATTTTTTCTTTTTGATGGATATGCCCAAATGTTGCAATTTTCAGACTGCAAGTACATACATACACACACCTTATGTATACACTCATACACCCAAGATTCAAGTCAAAGACTCCCCTTCTGGAATTCCTTTGTCTCAAGCAAAGAAATTCCATCTTGCAGAAGATGACCCATTGCAACATGGGGAGGAGATTTTAGTGATTCTGACTATATTCATTATTTTTACCAAGAAGTAAGGAAGATGGTAAATGTTGGTAAGGTGTAATGCTCATGTTCACACTGGCCACCGACCAAATCCACAAATGATCCAGGCAGAGTGACCTCTTGCCTGAGGGATCCTGAAATGGGTGGGGCTCCCTGCCAGGTGATGGCCTTCATCTCTCATTTCCACCTACTTTCAGTGGCTCATGCCATGCTGCAGTTTACATGAGCCCAATTACACCAATTTGCAGGCTCATTGTTCACTTTAAACTAACCCTGAAGTAATAGACAAGAAGTTCTAAAAGATTCCTGCCAATGCATGGTAGATTGCAGATAATGAGGATAATAAAAACGTAGATGCAGCAAATAAGAGAAAGTAGGTCATGACACTTCTTTGTTTTGGATTTTTAGTTGTTGTTGTTGTTGTTCTTTCTAGATATACATGACAATAGGGTGTATTTTGACATACTACACATACATAGAATAAGTATAACATTCTAAGTAGGATCTCATTCTTGTGGTTGTCTATGATGTGGAGTTACACTGGTTGTGTATTCATATATGAACATAGGAAAGTTATGTCCCATTCATTCAACTGTCTTTCCCATTCCCATCCCCCCTCCCTTCCCTTCCTTCCCCTTTGTCTAGTCCAGTGAACTTCTAATCTTTCCCTCCCTTGCTGTGTGTCAGCATCCACATATCAGAGAGAATAGTCTGCCTTTGAGTTTTGGAGACTGGCTTATTTCACTTAGTATGGTCATGACACTTCTGTACCTCACAAAGAATTCTCAGTCACATTATGATATAAAAGTGATGGCAATCTCATAAGATCTGAAGTCAGCCACAAAGACAGAATCAGGGTAAAAGTGTTATTTTTAACATTAATAACAACTAAAGTTATAAATAAGACAGAAACTGCATTCTAAATTCTGAAGAGATTATGTTGAGTGAAGAAGTCAGTGAGGTACAGTGGCACATGCCTATAATCCCAGCAGTTCAGAAGGCTGAGGCAGAAGGATTGCAGTTCAAGGCCAGCCTCAGCAACTTAGTGAGGCCCTAAGCTATGAGGCAAGAGCTTGTCTCTAAATAAAAAATAAAAAGGTCTGGGCATGTGGCTCCACTGAGCACTTCTGGGTTCAATTCCCAGTTTAAAAAAAAAAAAAACTAAGTACAGAACAGGGAATATTAAGCATCAGTCTCTTGTGTAAGGTAGAAAAATGTTGTCTGAATTGGCTTGCTCAGGTGTCTTTTACTTCTCTGATACTTTTTGGTCTACAAATAAAATCCTGTAGTGTATTGCTCTTAGCCCTTTAAGATGTCCCCTGCTGTGAGGACCTGGAGGACCGACCTAGGAACAGGCAGCCTGTGGGTCAGCAATACTGACAATGAGAGGCAAAGGCTCCAGCCTTGTGTCTGTCCCCAGAACAACTGAAGATTCGGTACTCATAAATATAAATGCATTTTTTAAAAACAACATGTGAAGGATCTGCAGAAACAAATAATGGTGGTAGGTTGCTTCAGAGAACAATAATTAAGAAGACAACAGGGAGAGAAAGGAGACATTTCAGCCTCATCATAATGGCTTATCAAAACTTTTGAACTTTTAATGTATTACCTTCTCAAAGAAGTTGTACACACACACACACACACACACACACACATACACACACGTATTTTAAGTACCTCTTTTTCCCTGGCCCTTTTCAGAGTATTTCTGAACTATATTCTAGGAAGGGCATTCTACTCTTGGAGTCTGCCCACAGAGATTCAAGACTCAATTTAAAAGCTAGGACAGTCAATAAGATTTCCTTACTCCTAGCTCCTATTTATTTACTTACCTTCCCTCACCCAAATCTACTTCTAAAGGACATTTTCTGAATGTAGCCATGGAAAGAAACAGAAGGGGAAGAAAGTTAGAATGGATGCCCCCTGCCTCCAATCCAGGGAGATGCCAATCTACCTCCAGCACCCAAACTCTGTCTCCCACCCCACTCCTACACCGTCCCTATCTGTGATAAATATTTTGTCTCTGAATACTTGGCCAAGGTTTTGACCACCTACTTTTAGGTGGCGCACAGGTCACTGGATTAGAAATGCCATCTTCAGGCAGAATATCCTATCCCAGTCCTCTTGGGATTATCTGCTTCACTAAAGAGACAAGCTGCACTCATCTATTCTAACAGTGGTTTGAATACAGCGTCCCGGGCAAGGATTTTTTATTGTCTTTTTTTTGAGTTATACATAACAATAAAATTCATTTTGACATGATTATAAAAGCATGAAATATAATTTGTTCTAATTCAGTCCCTAGTACTTCCTCTTTCCCTCCCCTCCTCCCTCCTCCTGTTCCTTTCCTCTACTCTACTGATCTCTCTGTTGTTTACTTATATATTTTCTAATTAGTGTCTTGTGGATGTACATGATGCTGAGATTCACTGTGGTATATTCATATATGTACATAGAAAAGGTCAGATTCATATATCCTATCGCTCCTCCCTTCCCTTCATTCCACTTTGTCTATTCCACTGATCTTTCTCTGTTTTTTATTTTTTTTTTTTCAAATCTCCCTCCCTTTATTTTGGATTAGCTTCTCCATATCAGATTTTTGGGGACTGGCTTATTTCTTTTAGCATAAGAATCTTCAGTTCCATTCATTTACTGTCAAATGCCATAAAGTCGTCCTCCTCCTTCTCCTCCCTCTCCCCTCTCCCTTTCCTTTTCCTTCTTCTTCTCCTCCTCCTCCTCCTCCTCCTCCTCCTCCTCCTCCTCCTCCTCCTCTTCCTTCTTCTTCTTCTTCTTTTTGGTATAAGAGATTGAACCAGGGGTACTCAAACACTGAACCACATCCCCAACCCTTTTTAGGTTTTTGAGACAGAGTCTCACGAAGTTGCTTAGGGCCTTGCTAAGTTGCTGAGGCTGGCTTTGAACTTGCAATCCTCCTGCCTCAGCCTCCCAAGCCTAAGTAATTTTCTTTATGGCAGAGTAATACTCCATTGTGTACACATATACCACATTTTCTTTATCCACTCATCTGTTGAAGGGCACCTAGGTTGGCTACACAGCTTGGCTATTATGAATTGTGCTGCTATAATCATTGAAGGGACCACATCACTATAGTATGCTAATCTTAAATCTTTTGGATATATATCAAGGAGTGGAGTATCTGAGTCATATGGTGGTTCCATTCCTAGTACCTGCTTTCCAGAATGATTGCACTAATTTGAAGTCCCACCAACATTGTATGAGTATATCCTTTTCCCACATCTTTGCTGGGTGAGGATTTAAATGTCAGAAAATGCACTGAGTCTACAAGTCTCCCCAAATCCCCAAGTGACTTCTGGTCCTGCATGTAAGGAGTTTCAAAGTTGTCACTCCTAACCACACAACAAGAAAAAAAACCTGGACAAAATGAAAACAATAACTCTTCTCAGATGACTGCTACCCCGAAAACTGGAGAAACCAATAGGCTGATCCAAAGAATGAGCTTCCTCAGCAGGACCTCCCCAGCAGAACCCTCCATGGAACCAGCCAGGGTGGGAAACCTGAGTGTTCTTGACAAAGTGCTCAGTGTGGACAAGACTGAGGGATCAAAGCACCCATGGTCCCAGTTTAAGGGAGGCCCCCATATTTTGCTACTTTTTACCCTCAGAAACCCGACCAAGATTCTGACAATGAAGATCAGAGGGGAGAAAAATATGACTTCCTGTTTCTAATAGGGGAGAGAAAAAAAGGGAATTATTTTGAAATACACCAGAGCATTCTCTTCTTCTTAACAACTTCTGGTAAGAGAAACTCTTATAAGAGGTTAGCTGGGGTTTTACCAGAGCCCCACTGTCCTGGGAGGAAAGAGAAATACCCAACTCATCCCCCTCAGCCTTCCTGCCTAATCCAAGAGGGTGCCAGAGTAGGCAGTGAGAAGCACTTATAAAGGTCACAGTCCAGGGAGATGTGCTCACCAAAAAGACTGAGACCTAATCATAAGACTAGAGATGTTTGTTCTTCCCCCATACTTCACTACCACATTAATGGGGCTTCTGTATTATAACAGGGGAATACAACAGAAAGAACTGCTCATCTCAGACCCTATTTAAGGAGAATTATTTGGGGAAACACAAAGGTTACAAGGAGATTAAAAACAAGAGCACCCAAGGAAATCATACCTTTGTATCTACAGCAAATAGTCGATACAACTGAACACACAGACAAGCAAATATAAAACCTCACATTAAAGGTCAATTCACCTCAGTTCCTTTACCCAAGTCCATCACGACTGGCTTTCGGGCAAAATCCCAGGCTCCCCAGCAGTGTGCATTTCAACTTAACTCAATAAATATTGATTGTCTGCTTACCACCTGCCAGGACCATGCCCAGGGCTTTGGCTGGGGTCATAGGAGGTAAAGTACAGGATGCTGGGCACAGACGGGGCCAGCCTAGGCTGGGGAGGGCTTCTGGGTAGGTCTCTGACGAAGTGACTCTTCAGCTGAAGTGTGAAGGGCACAGAAGTATTTGCCAGAACACAGGCAGGACTCCTAGCAGAGGGAGCCCTGAAGGAAGAAGAAGGGTGCAAGGCCTGTCAGCAGTGCTGCCTCCGCCCAGCAGGTGAGGTGGAGGCCCAGGAGGGGCTTTCTCCTGAATCACTGTGTGATCACCGGCTCGTGCCAAGAGCAGGGGATGCCCGTAGAAGTAAGTTCACCTGATTCTGCCCACTGACTACTGGTGGGAGGAGGGGCTAAAACACAGTCACCTTAAGCCCCGTTCCCTGAGGTGCCCAAGACCTCTTTTAACAGCATTTGTGGGGGGATAATTGGTACGCTTTCTCTTTAGGTTGCCCTTATGGACTCCAAAGGTACTGCCCATGTGTGTCACCACCAGCACCCCTTGGAGGAGACATTGCCAAAATTGATGTGAGCGTCACTCCTATGTAGGGAAGCCCCTGCTGCATAAGCTTCAGGGGGTGCACAGCCTGCTTCCCAATATGGAAGAAGTCAAAGTGACCAGATCCTTGTCATACACGCACACACAACATAACCCACATGTACACCACACCTACATGCACGCGCCACAACATTCCACATCACACATACACACACCACCATAACACATACACCACTCAACCCCACAATGCTTACCAACAGTTGGGGTTCCAACAAGTGACCAAGACTCGGCCAGTTCAATGCACCACGTAGCCTGGACTTTGACAAGATTCAGAAATAGTTTTAAATTACCCTATCTGCCATGGTGGTGACATCCGATGTCCCAGGGTCAGTGTGGTACTGGATTCCCAGCCAGGTAGTAGCCCTGCTCTCCTCCCTACCACTGTGCCCTATGGGGTTTCTGCCTAGTTCCTGTTTCCCAAGCTCTGGTCGCTAGCCTGCCTGTTGATTCTACGTTGTTCCTAACAAACTTAAATTTCCCTTTCTCTCTCTGTCTCTCCCTCCACTCCTCTGGTGTCTCCGAAAACAGTGTGGAAAATGCTGCAGTGGAAGGGTGAGCCACCAAGTCAGAGAGGCCTCTGGGCTGAGTGCACCCCCAGCTGAATTCCGGGGCCACTCTCTGAACCAAGAATGGAAGAAAGCTTGGAGAAGACAGGAGAGTGCCATGGGACAGGCAAGGGATGAACAGGACAAATCAAGGGAAAGCTGTAATCAGACCTCCCACAGAGATCCTCAGCCATGCATCCACAGCAGAACCCCTTGCAGGACTTAGAAAAACACAAAAAGACCAGACCTCCACCCTCAGAAACGGGGTAGAGGTGGGACTTGGGCATCCCACTCCTTTCTCCCCAAGGGACGTGGTATGCCCAGCGTGTGTGCTGCAGGTTCCCTGAAGGGGAGCTCACCTTCAGTAACCCTCATCTCAAGAAGCTGTGGTCCTGACAAGGTCAGGATGAGGAAAAGAGGCAGGAAGTGGCTGAGGCCATTAAGCAGAAATGGCTTCCTCTCTCAGGGAATGCCCTCTCTCCCCGGCAAACTCTAGGAACAGGATGAATGATTACAGGCCCTTGCAATCAATCCATTTCATAGGATCTTCCTTTCATTTATTTCCTAAATAAATGGATTTGTTTGGGGATGGCTTTATTTCCAATCAATCCTGTCAGCTCTCCATATCATAAACTTATATTTTCTTTTACAAAGCATTTGCTGTATTCTTCTCTCGCGGATGTGACTTGAGATATGTGCATCCTAAAGACTGAAGGTATTCTATTTTTACGTTGTTGTCCTCTTTGAGACTTTCTGGGCTCCCACTTCCCTGGCATCTCAGCCTTTATAGTAATAGTTCTCACTGTGTGAGACCAGCTGCAGCATTGGGGAATTTGTTAGAAATACATTCCTGGACTCCACCCAGATCTGCAAAATTAGAAGCACTGGGAGGTAAGGGCAGCAATCTGTGTTTTAACAAGTGTACAATAAAACTACATTAAAGTATTTTGCTGGGGGCTGGGGATGTGGCACAAGCGGTAACACGCTCACCTGGCATGCGCAGGGCGCTAGGTTCAATCCTCAGCACCACATAAAAATAAAGATGTTGTGTCCACTGAAAACTGAAAAAATATATATTAAAAAATTCTCTCTCTCTCTCTCTCTCTCTCTCTCTCTCTCTCTCTCTCTCTCTAAAAAAAAGTATTTTGCTGAATACCCTAAAAGCCCACATTCTAGAATAAAGACACTGTCTTTGAGCACCACCCTTAGGTTTCTGGGTTTGGACTGAAGCCTCTGTGCAAGGGAAGGTAACCAGCATCTCTTGAGCACCCCACTTTTAAGGCTTACAATACCCCAAGAAAGTTTGGAGTCATTGTAAGATGGAAATTCAGGTGCAGGAAATCAAGATGCTTTGTCAAGGTCTCAGCTGGTGGGGGATCAGCCCATGAGGCACTAGGACTTCAAGTCCAATGTTAGGAAATATTGCTCTCCAGGGTCTCACCTCCTTACAACAAGGGTTGACAGCTCAGAGCCAAGTGTGGGTGCAGGATCCAGAATGTTCTTGGCTTATCTTCCTATCTAGAGCCTACTCATTGGAGGCAGCACAGGGCCATATTTCTGCAGTACAGCCACCATAGTGCCTTGGCACCACACTCATAGGCACAGGTACACCTGTAAGCAGACTCCCTATGCTCTGTACCTCATAACAGAACCTCAGCATCCATCATCTTCACCAAATGCAACATGTCGGGGAAGCCCTTCCAGCAAATTCCTAGAAACGTGACAAATCCAAGTTTGGCTCAGTTTTCAAAGAAATCCATTTACTAAGCACACAGGTAAGGATTGTGTCCTGAATAATCTGTTTTACACAATGGAAAATAAAGTATAAACCATAGTCATATGGACAAGTTTTTGTTGTTGTTGTTTTTGTGTAAGCCTTGTCCCATGCATCATGTCACTTGATCTTCACCCCCCAAAAAATAAATAAATAAATAATAAAGGAGGAGCTAGCTACAGTCAACCTTAGCATTCCCATGTCAGAGATGAGGAGACTGAGGCCTGGATGGTCTGTGGCAGGATTTCATGACTCAGACTCCTGAGTTTGGGCTTCTATGGATTCAGAACGTTTCTCACAGATGTCCCAAAGTGCCTCCCAAATAAAATCAAAATTCTTCTTCCTGAGTTTTAAAGTCCCAGATGTTCCCATTCCTTCCCTTGCCTTGATCTCTGGTCTCCTCCTCAGGCCACGTGCTACACTGCCGTGCATCAAGTTCTTCCCACTGCAGGCATAGGGTAGAGTTGGCCTTCAAGGGTAGGGTAGGGCTGGCCAGGTGACTTGCTCTGACCCACAGCTGTGAACAGAAGCAATGTACAGAAGCTCCCCTGCACAGAAGCTCTAACAAGCAGGTCATGATCAGACACATACCTTCTGCCACAGTAGCCATGGAGCATACCTTGGGGTGGAGCCTCATCATGACAAACACCTCCCTTCCAACCTGCCTTGGATAGGCAGCTTGAGCCAGAAATATATTCCTGGTACAAAGGCTCTGAGATTATCACCTAGTCTATCCTGGTGGATGCATTGTCTTTCTGGTACTTTGTCCTTTCCTTACCTCCAAGAAATTAGTGCATTTGACATTCTTTGATGACTGGAGGCTTGGGGCCCAGGTTATTCATGCATTTCCGTTGTCCTCAGAACAACCCCCATTAACACAGCAATCCACACTGCCTTCCCACTGCCATCTTGATCCAGTTTACATAGTTCCACTCTGTGATCTCCCATCTGGACATCCACAATGGCCTCCAGTGACTGCACTTCCCAGGCATCTTCCTGCTCTCTGCCCCCTAACTTCCTAGCTGCAGGTCTGACGGTGATCTCCCCCTGCCCGCCTCCCATCACTGCTCCTCTGCCTCAGATAAGGTCCAGCCCCTGGCCCAAAATACAGGGCCAACAATCTTGCTCCCAGCCCTGCTTAAAAATAAACACACCTAGATCTAGAACTGGTAGAAGGAATGTCCCACAGGGTGCATGTTTTGGAGAGCCCCAGCTGCTCTCTCACCAGGATTCTGCTTTGGCTGTGTGCCTGTAATGATAAAACCCTGCTGTGCGAACACAGGGCTGCAGAGCAGATCTAGTGGGTCCAACACGTCCTCCATGTCTAAGAAGCGTGCGGTCCAGCAATGGTCTTAGCTTGCATGCTTTGAAAATAAGCAGGTTCCTGCTGCTAGGAAAGACATTCTGTGAGGGAGCTCCTGATCCACCCACCCCATTCCTCCTAGAAAAACTCATCTCACCTACTCCACCCACCACTGTGCCTGCCATGCTCTGCTTCTCTGTAGGGGGTCTTGGGAATGCTATTGAAGTAAGTAGGAATCCCAGTCTGTGAGCTCAGTTGTCGGTATTTTTCTGTCACTGTCATTTCTATTATGAGCCCCATGGAATAGTGCCAAGGATAAGGGACATTCAGCCCCACCCCACCCCCACAACCGGGCTTCAGTTGAGAAAACGTGGCTCCCTCCTGGCCACGGGCTCTCAGGCTACAGCAGCCCCTGGTGCTATCTCTGAGGCCTCCCTGGGCTGCCATCTGAGTCTGCCATGTTGATGCTGTTCTCCGTAAACGGAAAAACCTGAGCCGAGCTGCACGCAGGCGTCACTGTGAAGTTGTCTCAGGTTCTGCTGCCTGGAAATGCTCTTAAAAATGCCCTCCCACCCCTGGTGCATGCTGGGCATGGAAAACTTTTGCAGTGTTGATATTTCTACTCTCCATTTGAAAAGGGTACCACAGGGTCCTAAATATTGTTCTCCTGAGCCCTTCTCAGGAAGTCCCGAAATGCCTAAGATTTTCATTTTCCTTCTAATTCCCTTCTTTTCTCTTCTCCTCCACCACCAGGCTACTAGACCTAATCCTGGGGTCTAGGAAACAAGCTCTCTGTAGTTATGCTGTGAGAACTCAGAAGCCAGTTGTCTGCCTGTGTTCTCTAACTCAGTGATATTGGCCATGCTGTATGGGACATGCGCAGGGCTTCTCCATCTTTCTTGGGACAGAAACTGTGGATCCACAGAACAAGCAAGGGAGGAGATGTCATTTGTGTCAGGGACTCAGTGAGACTCCAAGCCAGCCTAGCCGAAGGAAGACAGACCACCCATGCTGGCACTCAGGGGCTTTGCCATCTGGGGAAACTGGAAGATACTCAGGCAGGGTGCAATATCCTTAGTGGGAGCCAGCACTGAAGGGCAGTGGGCTTTTAGGAGCATGTGGGGGAGACTTCAGGGACTCCCAAAGACATGACCAGGGGTTGGGCTAAGAAAGTCTCCAGTGCCAGAGTGCAGGGCAGGGCAGATGGAAATGCAGAGAAGTACAGCAGGTGACACTGTGTCCTGTGAATGTCCAGAGCCCAGACATAGTCACACCTTTTTTTGATGAGAGTTTGCAGCCTCTGAAGCAAGTGAGGAGGGCCCACTGACTATACTCTTGGATACCCTCCTAAAGGAAAGAACAACTATATGTCCTCAAAGGAAAGTCCAGGATTTCTGATTTTAGGTATAGCTAAAAATTCCTCACCATAGAACTACTCTTGCCACTAAGGCAATATGGTTCCATAAAACATGGTCTAAAGCAAACAGCTTGATTCCAGTAGGCAAACCAGTGAGGGAACTGATGTAAATTGAGCACCTGCTGTATGCATGCTAAATTCCATACTAAGCACTCTTTCTATATTGTCTCATTCTTTCCTCATAATTAACCTATGGGCCAGACTCCATTATCATCCCCATTGTACAGAGTAAACGGAGGTCCAGAGAGTTGGAGGAAGTTATTCCAGTTCAGAAAAGGATAGGGTGGGATTCCAACCCAGGAATGGGCATATCCCCTGAACTGTCTCCTGCCTCTATACCACTAATGGTGGCCAATGAAGTCTTGAAAGTAGGTTCCCTAGAAATGACCAGAAAGGATCTTATTTTGTGTAATATCAGGATTTAGTGGGTACATGAGAGTCAGGGACCCTAGTAAATGGGGCTTGATGTGAATGTTCCTGTCCTACATAGCAATGAGGGGGTCCAAAGCAGCAGGTGGGAAAGCCTTCACCTTACCCCTCACCCCCAGGTGCAGTACTGAGAAAGAGCTTCTGAGGTGAGAAAGATGCTTCTGGAGAGGAATTTTTATTCTATCCAGTTCCCCTTCTAGCACCAGAGACTTGAAAAGTAAACACTGCTAGGAGAGGTTACTTGCAGTCCATATGACATGAGCCACTTATTCTCCTCTGAGTAGGAGGATCCTTCCTTTTCCTGGAAGCTGGTCCTCTCAGACACCTCTGACCATCACAGCCAGGGAAGCCACTTAGCCCTCAAAAGAGCACAGGAACAGTTCCCAAGGGAACAATAAAAAGACATCTGGAGGGCTGGGGTTGTGGCTCAGAGGTAGAATGTTCGCCTACCCTGCATGAGGCACTGGGTTTGATCCTCAGCACCACATAAAATTTTTTTTAAAAAAGATATTGTGTTAATTAAAAATAAATGTTAAAAAAAGACATCTGGCACATACTGTTTTTTGAAGGCTAGCTAGGACTCATCTCTGGCAGATATTCGCACCATTTCTGGGGTGACAGCTATAGAATAGCCCTTGAGTAATTTTTCACTGATGAGAATCATCCTTCCCTGCATCTTTCCATGAAGCACATAATACAATTTTAGAGATACAGAAATATTTACATAATATAGTACTTGAACAGGTGCCTCAAAATCAGCACCCAAAGAGGTTGAACCCAGGGGCATTCCCAGCCCTTTTTTATATTTTATTTAGAGATAGATAGGGTCTCGCTAAGTTGCTTAGGGCCTTGCTAAGTTGCCAAGGCTGGCTTGAACTTGAGATCCTCCTGACTCAGCCTCCTGAGACACAGTCTGCAACATTTGATACTGGGTAGACTTTATACACACATCTACCTGTGCCATTTGTTCAGTCCCGTCCATCCCCTCCCTCCTCACTTCTCAGTGTGTTTCAATCGGGCCTGGAAAGCAAAGGTTAAGAGTCTGTTCAAGCTAATAAAAAAATAAATTAAAAAAAAAAAGAGTCTGTTCAAAGGCATTTCTGAAAGGAAAAGTTGGGTGAATTTTGTGGCTATTTCTGGGTGGTCTACAGACTCAAATCTCATGGTGGATTTCTAGGAGGTGAGCCATGAGGCTTCCAGGGTGACTCTTACTGCAGCAGAAGGGATCCAAGAGGAGCACTGGTAGACTCCTGGGTACCAGAGTCCTCATCTTGACCTGGGTGAGTCCCCACAAGCATCCTTTTACAGTGAAAAAATTCGTGACTCTTTATGGGTTTTTCTAACAATGATACATAATAATTTTTTAAATGAAATAATAATTCCACATATTTAGAGGGTACGGTGTGATAGTTCAATGCATATATTCGATGTGTAATGATTAATTCAGAGCAATTAGCATTTCTATCTCCTTAAAGTGTAATTATGCTTTATGCTTACTGTGGGATGTCTGCTATATTTTATATATTTTTTTTTCAAGCACAGCTTTTTAAAAAAGGAATCCTGAGCATTTTTAGTTTAATCTCTGCAGTTGCTACCAAGGCGAGTTAAAGGAGAAGGAGTGCAGAAGTCAGGATGTGTCTAGGACAGGGAAGGTCAAGCTCTCTGGACACCAGGAGGAGAACTAGATTGCATTTCAGGGGAGATGATGGCCAGGAGAGATGTGCCCATCCAGGGCCCTGGTCCCTGCCTCCATGCATAGACAACTGCGGACAGCTCCAGGGAGGGACAGAGAGATCTGAGCTAGCCAGTGTTGGCACCAGCTAGAAGGAGGCAGAGCAGCTCTGATGGCAGCTGCTGAAAGAAGCAGCAGCCGGGAGCCACCTCTCTGATCTTTGCTACCATCTCCACAGATTACATGAGGTAAAATGTGTTCTTCATAAAGCCGCCCCCAATTTTTTATTAGCTTGCATTTTTTTTTTTAATGAGAAAACTAATCACAAGAAACCACAGGAAATCTCCTGGCTGGATGTGAGCTCTCTCCAGTATGGCCAAATGTGGCTGAACCCGGACCAAATAAAGATGTTTACTGACAGCCTAATAAACAAATGGGCCCTGTTGGATGTAACCTTGATGAATGGAGCATCCAGGTGTTTTCACTAATGGCAATAAGCACTACAACCCAAAGTATTTCTGATTCAAGTATAATGCATTATTAGGCCATTAGAGGCTGAGCACGGAGAACCATTTGGACACAGCCCTATCAATAATGCTGCTTCCCAGCCTGCATTTAGGCCCAGGGAATTAGTCATCCTGATATTCTATTTAATAAAACCTCAAGAAGAAGCATCAAAAATCACATTACATTTTAACAGGGTTACAGCAGCCCAGGAGAACCACAAGTTTAATTTTCATAAGAGCATTCATTCCTCAATTATGTCAAACATGAAAATGTAAATGGCAAATTTAATGCTAACAATATCCCTCAAAGCACATTGGCAGGTAAGGCACATTATGTTGAGTGGATGCTGGCTGCATATCAAGCAGCCCCCAGAGTGAGACTATGGGGGCACAGGGGGCTGATTGGAGTTTCTTGGCTGGGCTGCCCCTGGAAAAGCCCCAGCCTCGAAGTCAGGGGCACAGAAGCTTTCTTCCTGCAGGAGGGACTTGGGAGTCCCAGGTGCCCCCTTATGGAATTTCCCAGAGGATGGAAAAGCTCAGTTTGTTCAATGTAGCAGCAGCTGAAAGATGCCAATGAAGGCATTTCTGTGCCCCAGAAGGAAATAGAGCTTCCTATATTGCCAGGAATGTCATGAGGAAAGATATGGGAATCTGCATTTGAAACAAAATTCCAGGTTAGGAACTCCCTATCCCTCAATAGACTAGACCCACTTTTTGGCCAAGGTTGTGACAGAGAGAAGGGAGTATCGTTCTTATTTTTAATCAAAGCCACTGACAACAGCCACCATAGGAATTTACTGCCTTTTTCTACAAAGAAAATTGTCCCTGAAAAATATCCATGATGTATTATGTTATATATCTATGACAATAAAATTAGATATTCGCTGTGTATTGGTATATACATAGAGAAGTGTCTAAAAGATTATATACCAAACTACTAAGGATATTTAATGAGTATGTATCATTTTTGCAAACAAAAAATAATAATGAAGTTTAAGATAGAAACCCCACTAGAGAATTCCATCATGGATAGAGCCATCTCTCTGCTGACAAGCAGTTGTACCATTCCTTTCAAGATGATCTGTGACTATAATTAAATCAGAATCAGTAAATGTGGGAGCAAAGAGCAGGCTTAGATATAGTCTGATCTTATCCCTCCCTGTTCTTTGGAGGCTCAGAGAGGTTCACTCATTCAACAAGAATTTACCAAGAATCTGGAATGTGACAGTCAGGTCTTAGGCTCTGGGCTTCCCCCCAGGGCCTAATCCAGGCCTCAGACTGAAGACTTTCCTGTGTAGCAGATACATCACGGATAACTGGATCCCATGTAACTCGACCTGTGACTGCAAATAGTACCACCCAATTGCATTGCTTTGTATATGAAAGGTCCTATGGGGGAAAACACAAAAAGACATGCACATTAAGTTGATGTCAATAAACTTGTACGTGGCAAATACACCTTATAAGACACTATGATAGTGGCTGAAAAAACGCATCTCACCATCTTGGGAGAGAGGGGAGCATATAAACAAATAGGACGGTATAATGCCTAGGTATTGAAAAAAAGTGCACAGCAGATGTGGCATGGTGCTGAGCCTGAGCAGGCAGTGATTGACTTCTCAGGGAGAGTTCAAGGGAGATTTTTCTGGGATGGTGTCCAAGCTGGGTTTTGACCAACAAACAAGCACTTGCCAGATGGACATAAGAAGTAAAGGACATTTCCAGCAAAATAAGCAGCTCCTGCAAAAGTTATTCCATATCGAATCACATGATGTATGAGACATGCTAAGGTAGAAGGTGAGGAATCAGGGAACAGAGGGTAAAGGGGGCAGGTAGGTAGGGGCCAGAGCATGGTAAGCCATGCAGATCATGACAAGGAGTTGAATTATATTGCAAAGCCTGTGTGGAAAGAAAAGCACTTCGAGAGAGAGAGCGAGACAGAGACACAGGCAGAAACAGAGAGAGAGAGAACAGTGACCAAATTCTCAGACACACCGAATAGCTTCTGGAGAAGAGCTGGTAAGCAGTGCTCTTCTAGCCAAGAGAGGATTCCTGGACAGTGAGGAGTGTGAGCAATGGAAGAGGCATCCAGTTTCACAAAGGGGAGTGGATCCCCACACAGAAAGCCAGGCTAATCACACAGAACCCAGCAATCCAAGATGGAGGTGACATCAGCATCATTGAGTGGCACCATCCTTTGGGATTCCTCGAAATATTTAAAATAAAACCAAAACTAGAATAACTCCCCAATCATAGAAATTCTACTGATGCCCCATTCCAGGCTGGACCCCAAGAAAGCTGAGGCAAAGTAAGGGTAAGGCCCAAGCTCCCCAACAGACATTTTGAGCAAGTCTTTAAAAAAATAAAAAGGAAACTCTCCTCCCATCAAAGCATATCAAAATCCTCCCCCATTTTCAGCTCCCTCTCAACACTTAACAACCACAACCCATGACAACGGTAGAGGAAACATTATCAAGAGAAATGGGAGACATCTGCCAGCCGCGGTGACCCTCACCTCACCTTGGCCACGTTGGCCTTCTCCCTGTCAGCACTGAGCATCTATCACTTGCTGACTGTCTTGTTTCTTTGGGTTTTTTTTCCCCTCTACATCCAGCATCAAAAAAATAGAAGTGAATTGAAATCACAGATCCTATGCATCTGCTGGGGAGAGGATGAGCCATGAGTATTCTAAAACACAGGGTTTACATGGTGGACTGAAGACACACAGCACAGCCAGGATGGGGCAGGGACTTTGATTAAAATCCAGTAGAATAGCGTGGGGGACATTTTAAGTAGAATTGTGACTTGGGGTTATTATCACAGTCCAAGTCTATAAGCACTTCCGCCTTCTTCCCGTCACAAACTCTGCCTCCTAGGACTGCTAAAACCATATAGAGAGAAGAGGAGCTTAGGAATGAAGACGTATTATCACACAGCCAAGTGCAGAGGTGGCAAATACCAGGCATGGGACTGGGAGGGCAACCCCCTCTCCTCATCTGCCCTTTCCATACGGAGAGACACATCAATTACTCTCTTGGCCACAGGGAGGAGAGAACTCTTGATTCTATCGGAAGCAGACATGGATCAGAGGCTGGACCTGTGTCCCACGTGCCCAGCAGATGTTTCTACCAGCAGAAGGCACTGCTTCTCTTCTGGGTTTCCTGAAAAACAAATTGCAGAAATCAAGTGACAATCTCTATGAAGTGGTCTGCATGGGCTCCACTCTACACAAAATAAGTCTATGATGTGGGAATTGGTATGCAGCAAGAATTAGCTTCCATTGGCAAATATATCCATGTGTTGAGGATAGTGGTTTGGTTTTGCCCTGAAGAGACTGACAATACAACACACACACACACACACACACACACACACACACACACACTCATGGAGTGAAAGTTGAACTCCAGAGAGAGGAATAGGGAAGGTGCAAAAGAGAGAGAGAGAGTAGGTGAAAGAAAATCATGTATGCATGCCTTTTTGCATGCTGACCCTGAGTTTCATAAATATAAAACTATCCCAGGGCTGGGGTTGTGGCTTAGCATTGGAGGGCTTGCCTTGCACATGTGGGACACTGGGTTCGATCCTCAGCACCACATAAAAATAAATAAATAAAATGAAGGTATTGTGTCCATCTACAACTAAATATATAAATAAATATATATATACATATATATATACATATATATGTATAAATTTTAAAAAATAACTATCTCATCTTCATAATAATTTCACTTGATAGTCACACAATAGAATCAGAGCACTTAGGCAACTTGCCTGTTATCACATACCTGCTAAGAGTCAGAGTTAGTATCTGAACACCTCAGGTCTGATTCCAAATTCCTGGTCTTTTCATTCCACCAAACTGTACTGCTTACTGCCAAGAAATCTGTTTCACATATTTTTCTATTTGTTTACAGTTTCAGCCCTATGTCAGAGCAGAAATATTTGAGCTTTTACTGGGAATTTAGAAAATTCCTGGGATCTACTATCTACTGCTGTATCTAGGGTAGAATTTTCTGAGATAGAAGCTTTTGCGATGTATGGGGGGAGGAGTGGCAGGATCACAGGCTTGGGGGAAGACAGGCTCTGCCACTATTAACTGAGAGATATTAAGCAAGATGCTTTACTTCTGAGCCTCAGTTTCCCCATCTAAACAATGGGGCTACTGATAGTCACCTTGCAGCGCTGTCACAAGTGTTAAAAGAGAGAGAGAGTGGCCTATATGTGGCAAGCTCTAGTCAATCCCCAGAAAAGTTAATTTCCATCTCCCTCCCTGCTTCAATTTGAGAATATTGCAAGAAGAAACCGCAAGTACAGATACAGCATCTCCAGAACAGTAGCTGAGAGAGGACACTAACACCCGCAAAGTGTTCAGAGGAACTAAAGTCAGGCTTCCTGCAGGGACCTCACATCCTCATCATGAGAATCAGCTCTTCACATACCACTCAGGAGAATGCACATAACTCAAAACTCTTTAGGGGGTGGAGGGTTATGCTCGAGATAGTTTTAAGCTAGAGATATTTTATGCAGCACGAATTAGGAAACAGTTTTATCCTATAACCAGATTATTAAAAATAACAGTCTCAGGCAGGAAGCATGCCAAGTTCTACTAAGACTGAATTTCTCAAAGCCTTGCAAGCCAGTGTCTGGTTGAAAATTTGCTACAGCCTAATTTGGGGACATTCAGATAGCTCTGCCTATACTCCTGTCACTCACTATCTTCCCTAAGTCGATCCACTTCCAAGAGCAGGAAACCAAACAGCTTATTTTAGCCAAGAAGACTGCTGTCAATGAGCTAACTCCATTACTTTCCCTGCAGGGCATATCTGGCCCTTCAGGACAGCTTTGGGGGAGGCAAGGAAGCTCTGAGCTGCAGAGGCTGGAGAAAGGCTCACACACTCAAGGCTCAGCCTCAGCAGTGTATACAAGGAGGATAGGGCCATTAGTTGCCCCAATTGTCACCACTTTGGATTCAAATAAGGATTCTCTCATGTCTTTTTCAGGAAAATCATGAGCTCTGAGACAAGAAGGATATCCTTCCTCTCTAAACACACTCTAAGGTGCTTTGTTTTTATCTAAGTCATTATTTTCTAATCTCTGTAACAGGGGTAATAATATCCATGAATTTGAAGTTTTATAAAATTGGCACACATAGCACCTATCGGATCCTGCCAGAGAGTAGCCACTGTGTGCACCTTCCTGAATTCATGAATAAGGAAGGAGTTGCAAGTGGGTCATGGAGATAACATTAACCAGAAAAGCACATTTATTGTGAGATTTGCTATCAGAGACCATTTTTCAGCAGACAGAGACCATAGAAATGCATCATTGCACAGAAAGAGAGCATTTTTACAATATGCTCTCCTGGTGTGAATTTAATGCAGTAAAATAACTGACAGGTAGTTAACTAGTAATTTATTATCATTAAGACAATTTTATAGATAGCACCTTGAATACTTTAGAGGTTAAGTAATTTGCTAAAACTATTCACAAATATATAATAGAATTTTATTATAATAATACCTTTCAAATATACATACAAAAGATATTGTAGCTGCTTAGCACACATTAGCTCTTTTATTATTTTCAGCAACCTCATCGGTACACTGGGGAATTATTAAGCCGGTTTAACAGATGAGGAAACAGAGGCTGAAGTGATAATGATCATCAGGGGCAGAGGGACTCACATGGAGGTGGGCATGACCATAGAGCCACATGCTTCATCTTGACATTGGATATTGAAGCAGGAGCAGAGACTGCCTGGGGATTAGAGGAGGTTCCCTTTGTGGGTGTCAGCTTGGGCAGGATGGATCACACTCACCTTTGCCTTCTTCTCAGGGCTGTCAAGTGCTGGCTCCAAGCAAACTCTCAGCAAACTCAGCACTTTGGTGCTTGCTCTATAAGCCTCTGAACATGAGGTAGACAACATCCAATGGAGAAGTGTCTCTATCAGGATTCTCCAGAGAAACAGCAGAACAATTAGGATACTTAGATATATGTGTGTATAAATTATATTTCTAGTGAGTATATATTATAAATATATATGTTTAAATTATGTATGTTATAAATACATACAAATTTATGTATATCAATTGACTCTTACAATCATAGTAACTGACAAGTCCAAAATGTGCAAGGTGAACTAACAAGCTGAGACTCAGAGAAGAGCCGATATTGCAGTCCAAGTCCAAAGGCCTCCTGTTGAAGAATTCCTTTCTTTTGCTCTATTCAAGCCTTTACCACCCACATTAGGATGGGCACCCATTTTACTCAAAGTCCACCAATTAAAGTAGTAACCTCATCAAAATCACCCTCACAGAGACATCCAGAATAACATTTGAGATCCTAGCCCTCCTTCTGCCCTTGTTCTTATTGTTGGAACACGTGTTATTCCTCATGGGGTGTTGGTGCTTTTCATTAGTATGAAGCTTACTTTCCTTTGCTTCAGAAATTGCAGTTCTAGAGAATCAAGATCTTTCTAGTCTTGGTGATGAATTCTGTGACTTTGCTTTTCTGGTAGCTACAATTTAATTGGATTCAGTCCTCCCTCAAACCTGTCACTGGTTCCTCAAAAGGAGTTCACTGCACTTGCCACATTTTCCATTTAGGGGCCATTTGCAGACCAGATGGAAAGAAAACTAGAACTGGGATTTATTTAAAATGTGGTTGCATTTTGGAAGATCTACCAAGATAAGTTTCCACAGTCTCTACACATAACACAAAATCAGAAACTAGACATCCACTACGAAGCTCCTAGACAAATGTCCATATTCAGGAGGTAGGACAGATACTGCTGATGACCTGGCCTTTGGAAATAGATGAAGAGAGTTCTACCTGCCACCTGTCTGAGAGCAGGACATGCTGTTGTAATTGTGTGGAAACATCAACTCTAGGTTTGGAAGATACAGCACAAACCATCCCATCATCTTCACAACTAGTCTCGAGTCCTCAGTCTCTTGTACTCGCTATTGTGATCAATGGAAAGGTCATCCATTTAGTGTCTCCACTAGATGTCTTAGAGTCACCTCCACATCCTTTTTCTTCAACTCTCATACCCAACCATTCACAATATTTATTAAATATTTTGCTAAACATATTTTAATTCTATGTTTCCTTAGAAAAGTATTATGTATTTGTCATGCATTTTAAAACAGTATTCTAACAAGTGGTTCAGATGCTTTCACAGACTTCAAATGGATCCAGGGATTGGATGAAAAGAAGATCAGATATGATTTTAAAAAGGGGGCAGGGAGACTACAATTCCGGAATTCAAATCCACATTAGAAGCATGAAATAGAGGAACAGGTTTGGAGCAAATTGAATCAGTTGGAGAAAATAAATTATTTGAATATCAAAAAGAAAAAAGATAAACACAAGACAAAACTTTGAGAGGAGATAACTGATATGAAGTATTAGAAAGAAAGCTAATATGTAAGTGGATATTTCTTTTAAAAGCGATAAATACAAACAAAACTAAATAACGAACACAGACTTTTTCAATAGAAATGCATCTAAATTGAAGAAAATATCATGCATCTTATAAGAATTTGTGATTTTTCCAGGAAAAATTAATGTTCACCTCCTAAAAAAATCTTTAAATGCAGATAAAGAAATATATCTAGTATTAGATGCTCAAAAACATACACAAACTTATATTGATACACACACACACACACACACACACACACACACTTTGAGGTAAACTTATGAAAGCAGTTTTTATCTAGCCATTTTTTTCCACATATAAAAATAAAAGCATGATCTGATAGGCAAGGTCTCCAAAAAATCCCAAGCATACCCTTCCAAGACATGAAAAATAAGGAAAATATCCCAAAACATCAAATGATGTTAACATATTCCCAATAGCAAAGAAAAATAGCATAAAAAGAAAACCACTACACATTGTCACTTATGACTATAATTCAGAAGTCCTAAAAAAATTAAACGTTGTGGTGGGGACTCTTCTTTCCTCCTCAAAGTCCCTTCCCATTTTTATTTCCATTCCTGTCTACTTCTCACACGAAAAGCTAAAAATGCCAGATTCCCACTTTTGCTGCCTCTTTTGAGGCTCAGGGCAGCTGTAGGACCAGATCTGACCAGGAGACATGAAGACAGAGTGTGCGTGAGGATTTAGGGAAAGAAACCACATTTAACAGAGATGTAGGGAAGTTCCTTATGTGCCCACTCTGTGTGTTCCTGTTTTGCACATACTTGTGAGAAATGCAGCTTGGAGCTGCTGCAGTCATCTTTCCACTGTGAAGCAAAGTCCATGGGAGTAGCAGAGACAGCTAGTTCCCAGATGCTACCAAGTGAACTTGGAAATGCAAACTGCATACTTTTGTGGGGATAATGAGATGAACCTTTAGACCTCAGTCAGTCAGTATCCACCCAACATTAATACCATAAGCACCATAAGAAACAAACTTCATGCAATAAGCAAATAGGATTTATTCTAGAAATACGAGAATAGGACAGCAATAGGAAACTCTTAATATAATTCATGAGAGCAATAACATTAAAGGAATAATCTTTTGGTAGACATTAACACACGTATCATATAGTGTGCCAAGCATAATTGCTAGTACACATAGTAAATCATTTAATCCTAGAAGACTTTAGTGAAATAAATAATTTTCCTACTTTACAGATGAAGCTATTGGAGACAAAGTTTAAATAACTTGCACAAAGTCACACAGTTACTAAACAGGAACATCAGTGTTAAACCCAAAGTATATGATTTTAACCTCTAAGACTCAATAGATGCCCATATAGTAGTTAATAAAATTCACTATCCTTTCCTGATTTTAATAAGATCTCATACACCAGGACTCTAACGATACAGAAATCTATATTATCTTAATATTGATAGTAAAAAAAAACCAAAAAACTAAAATCTCCAGTAGGTGAAAGATCTATGGGTATTTGTTACATTTTATTTTATATATTACTTATCCTAAAAAAGAAAAGTTTATTTTCACTAAAGTCCATTTTAAAAGGAAAAGAGATGAATTGCATTTCTTATATTTCAGGATATAATAAGGTAATAATAAATTATGTAAATTTTTTTTTTAAAAAGGAAATCATTGTACATTTCACAGGAACTCTAATTAGCTACTTGTCAAAACAAAGATGAACAGTTGAAATTCTACTCAGATGGATATGTGAGTTTTTTAAAGTGTCTTATTATAAATTAAATATATTCTAATTAACAACTTCTTATGAAATCTCAGTGACTCAGGAGGATCACAGTTTTGAGGATAGCTTCAGCAATTTAGTGAAGCCCTGTCTCAAATAAAAAATTTTAAAAAGACTGAGAATGTGGTTCAATGGTAGAGTGCCCTGAGTTTAATGCCTGGTACTAAAACAGATGAACAAACAAACAAACCTGTCATGTACCAACATTAGCAAAATAGAAAATATCATTTTTAGGGGATGGGAGTATAGCTCAGCTGTAGAGCACTTGCTTAGCATTTGTGAGGCCCTGGATTTGATCCCCAGCACACACACACACACACACACACACACACACACACACACAAACACACACACACACACACACACACACACACAAAATCAAAAAAGAGAGGCCCTCCCTATCTATTTTAACTACCCCACCTTCCAGATTCCATTCTATTCCTTGTTGTGGGTTTTGTTTTTGGTTTTGCCATAGTATTTGGTTCTGCCACCTGTATTACCATAGATAATTTGTTTCCTTAAGTCAAATGTGAGGTTCATAAAACCAGAGATTTCTTCTTGTTCACTCCTTTCCCTGAGGACAAAGAATACTGTAATGCCTGGAATGTGGTGGGTGATCAGTAAATATTTGCAAATGAAGGAATAAATGCATGCAGAAAGAAAAAGAATATTTTAAAAGATGTTATTTAAAAGATATTCATGATAGCAACTAAAGAATAAGTAATAATTAGGAAGCATATAAAGAAAATTATAAGAATACACAAAAAATTGGAAAGATACCTGTATTCATAGAAGTATTAATTTTCCTAAAAGACCCATACTACCAAAAGTGCAATGCAGTCCCTATCAATTTTTTTTCACAGAAATAGAAAATAATCCTAATTTATATGAGACCTCAAGGACCCTGGATAGTTAAAGCGATCCTACCAAAACAAAAAATAAAATAAAATACCCTGCAGGTCAATACCTCACCTCAAAACCTACAACAAAGCTATAATAATCAAAACACCTTGGCACTGGCACCAAAACAGAGAGCTCAGAAATAAATCTTTACATCCATAGTCAACTTATCTTTGATGAAGGTGACAAGAACACAACTCTTCCCAATAAATGGTGATGGGAAAATGGAATATCCACGTACAAAAGAATGAAATTGGGTCTTCATTTCACCCCAAACACAATAATCAACTCAAAATGCATTAGAGGCTTCAACATTAAGACCTGAAACTGTAGAACTCCTAGAAAGACTCACAGGTTTAAAAGCATTGTGACATTGGTCTTGGCAAAGATATTGGATGTGGCTTCAAAGGCACAGGCTATGAAGGCAAAAAGAAACATGTGGGATTGCATCAAATTCAAAGCTTCTGCAGAGTGAAGAGACTTAGAGATGGGAGAAAATATTTCAAATCATAATCTGAAAAGAAATTAATATCCAAAATATATAAAGACTTCAAACAATTGAATACCAAGAATATGAGAAACCAAATTTTTAAATAGACAAAGGATTTCATAAGACTTTTCTTCAAAGAAGACATACAAATGGCCCAGAAGTATTAAAAAAAAAAAAAAAAAAAAAAAAAGCTCAACCTCAGTAATCACTAGAAAAATACAAATTAAAAACACAAGATATTGGGGCTGGAGTTGTAGCTCAGTGGTAGAGTGCTTGTCTCAAATGCTGAGGAACTGAGTTTGATTCTCAGCACCACATATAAATAAAAAAATAAATGTCCATTGACAACTAAAAACATATTTAAAAAAAAAAACCCACAAGATATTAACTCCTATTGTTAGGACTACTTGTTAAAAATACAAAAACATAGAAAGTTTTCACAAGGACATAGAGAAAAATAAACCCATGTGCACTGTAGAGAATGTAAATTATACCCAATAAAGAAAATAGAGAGCCTACATCCTGGGAACAAATTTTTACCCCTCACACTTCAGATAGAGCCCTAATATCCAGAATATACAAAGAACTCAAAAAATTAAACCATAAGATAACAAATAACCCAATCAACAAATGGGCCAAGGACCTGAACAGACACTTCACAGAGGAGGACATACAATCAATCAACAAGCACATGAAAAAATGCTCACCATCTCTAGCAGTCAGAGAAATGCAAATCAAAACCACCCTAAGATACCATCTCACTCCAGTAAGATTGACAGCCATTATGAAGTCAAACAACAATAAGTGCTGGCGAGGATGTGGGGAAAAGGGTACACTTGTACATTGCTGGTGGGACTGCAAATTGGTGATGCCAATTTGGAAAGCAGTATGGAGATTCCTGGGAAAGCTGGGAATGGATCCACCATTTGACCCAGCTATCGCCCTTCTGGGACTATTCCCTGAGGATCTTAAAAGAGCGTACTATAGGGATACTGCCACATCAATGATCATAGCGGCACAATTCACAATAGCTAGACTGTGGAACCAACCCAGATGCCCTTCAATAGATGAATGGATAAAAAAAATGTGGCATCTATACACAATGGAGTATTACGCAGCACTAAAAAATGACAAAATCATAGAATTTGCAGGGAAATGGATGGCATTAGAACAGATTATGCTAAGCGAAGCTAGCCAATCCTTAAAAAACAAATGCCAAATGTCTTCATTGATATAAAGAGAGCAACTAAGAACAGAACAGGGAGGAAGAGCATGAGGAAAAGATTAACATTAAACAGAGACGAGTGGGGGGAGAGAAAAGGAGAGAGAAGGGAAAGCATATGGAAATTGTAGGAGACCCTCAATGTAACACAAAATTACATATAAGAGGTTGTGAGGGGAAAGGGGGGGGGAACAAGGGAGAGAATTGAACAACAGCAGATGAGGTAGAGAGGGAAGATGGGAGGGGAGAGGAGGGGGGATAGTAGGGGATAGGAAAGGCAGCAGAATACAACAGTCACTAATATGGCATTATGTAAAAATTGTGAATGTGTAACTGATGGGATTCTGCAATTTGTATTTGGGGTAAAAATGGGAATTCATAACTCACCTGAATCAAATGTATGAAAGATGATATGTCATGAGCTTTGTAATGTTTTGAACAACCAATAAAAAAAAAAAATTAAAAAAAAGAAAACAGTATGAACTGTTCTCAAAAAATTTAAATATATAATATATATTTAAATATATTATATGATTTATAATTATATATTTATATATTACATATAGCATAGTATATAATATCTAATATATTATATATTATATAATTATATAGTTATTATATATTATAGATTGTATAATTATTATATACTTTATAATATATTTAAATATAATATATTTAAACTATACATATTAATATATTCTAATATATTTTATATATTATATGTAATTATATATTATGTATGATATGAAATTATATATAATATAATATGTAATTACATATTATAGATATTATATATTTTACATATATTATTACATAAATTCTATATTATTTATACATTTCATATATTATTATATTTTATATATAATATATAATGTTACATGTATTATTACATACATTATTATATATTATATATATTGTATATCATAATATATTTGCTTAATATATTATATATTATTTATAATATATATTTAATGTATTCTATGATATATACTATGCTATATAATTTATAAAATATAATATATTATATAATATATGTTGTATTATTATCTTAAATATACATTATATTTATATAATATATATTATAAATATTCTATTATATATTTAAATTTTTATTATTTTATTATAGCATATTTAAAAGTTATTCAAAATAGCAACTAAAGAATAATAATTAGGAAGCATATAAAAAATCATAAAAATAGAAAGATCTGTGTTTATAGAAGTATTAATTTTGCTAAAATATGCTATTATAGATGATATAATATATAATATAATATATCATATATAATATATAAACATCATGTTGTTCCCCATAAATATACATAATAAAGGAAATTATGAAATTTTACAGAGGAACAAGAAGAAAAATCTACAAGTAAAAAGTCATATATTTCTCTATCAAAACATTTCATGTGGGGCTGGGGGTGTAGCTCAGTGGCAGAGCACTTGCCTCACACCTGTGAGGCACTGGCTCGATCTTCAGCACCACGTAAAAATAAACCCATAAAAAATAAAGGTATGCTATCCATCTACAACTACAAAAACAATTTTAAAATTTTCATGTTTTTTAAATGCTTATTTTATAATCTGCTCTGTTTATGCTGAGACAACAAAAATCATAGGCTTTTCCTCCAGGGTCCATTGGCTTCAGTCTGGCCCATGAAAACTAATACATTTTCAACCCATCAGCCTTCCTGCACTTTTCCACAACCATCACTTTGGGAAGGCCAACTGGCAGAACAGGCACAAATTCATCAGGAGGATATGAGCAAGGTCTTTGCACACGAGCAGCAATGGAAGCTGGGGCCATATGACATTTTCAATGCCAAGGCCCAGGTGTCCATGTGGAAGAGCAAAGGGCAGGTGGGTGGCAGGGTTAGGAAGGCTACTCCAGGGCTAGGCTCTGGTGCTCGCATGTTCTGTGGCTTACTGTGACCCCTCAGAGGCCCCACTCTTTGTTTCTAAAGTGGCAACCACATCCCTGGCTACCTCACAGGATAGAGAATTGGAAGAGAGACCTAATATACAAATGTTTGGTAAAGTCTTACAAGGTTTATGAATGGAAATACAAATGAATTCTAGTTTATTATGCTTTTATTATAATATATAGCTATGGAATTTTTAAAAAATTCTTTGTCCCCTTAAAAAGCAAAAATAGTGTAGCGGGTTGAATAGATATGTGTGCCCAGAGCTTGCAAATGTGACATTGTTTGGCTAAAGGATTTTTGCAGATAAAATTAAGCATCTTGATTTTCCAGCAATACTCTAAATCCAATGATGAGCAAGACACAAAACCCAAGTAGAAAAGGGGATATGAAAATTGAGGCTAGCCTGGAGTTCTGCACCACAGGCCAGAGAGCACCTAGAGCCACAGAAACCAGGAGGACGCAAGGAACAGACTTCTCTGCAGAACCTCCAGAGAAAAACCACATCTGCTAAAAATCTGATTTCAGATTCTGGCCTCCAGAACTGTGATAGAATAAACATCTGTTGTTTCCTAACCACCCAGTTTGTGGTTATTTGTTATGGTAGCCACAGGAAATGAATACAAATGACTAACTGGACATTGATCAAATCTGAAGCAGATGTTTGGAATGACATTTGGGTATTTGAAAAACTTGACTTTGAGATCCTACAATGTCACACCAAAAAAAAAAAGAATAAACCTGAACTGATATTTAACAAGAGGTCTTTGTGACAGGCAAGCAGACAAATGACTACCTTTGGGAAACTGAGATAACATGAGGAAACTAAATGACATGAGGAAAAGCTCTCCTGCCATCATGGCTTGAATACCCCTGAACAATGCTGGTTTGGTTTCTGGAAAATGTGCACTTTAGTGCAAGCCTGGGTATTACAATTGCAGGAGCGGAGTGCTGACAGGGTCTGACTTTCCATGTAGAAGCTACTGCGGGTGGCTAGCCCACAGCTCCAATTCAGTAAGGTGAGGTGATAAGGAATGGAAACAAATAAATCACTCCTTCCAAGTGGCCTTTTATCCGCATATGTCAAAAAATAAAATTTAGACAAGAAATATGTAACCCTAAAGCAGTAGCCTGATGCATTTATTACTTATAACTGAGTTTTCCAAAGATGCAACCTGAGTTAATTTAGTGTTCATGCTTAAAAGGGAGACCTTAACTGCAGGCCTTTTCTACCCACTTAAAATTTAGAAAATCATAATGTTCCTGATGAGAATCAAGATAGGCTTACTGCTTTAAAGAAAAATGCTCATGAACCATTGGACCTTGAAAGTCTACCTGTACACCCCAACAGCTGGTTCATATTTGGGTACCATTTTGTGAATGATGAGTCTGTGGCTATTCCATGAAAAGGCACTAAATTTGTAAGTTCTCACTGTATTTAAAGCCCAAACAGAGCCCAGAAGGGTAAGGCCTGACGTATCATTTGTCTATCAGCTGAGATATCTCCTCTAAAGGGGTTCTTCTAACTCAATTGAGAAACTATGAATATATATTATGCAATAACTTTATGCACATCTATGTATCTACTTATGTTTTTTGCATAAATATATCTTTACAAGTTACAAATACTATATAAATTTAACAGCACTGTGCTTCTGGAAGTCCACACCAGTCCTTCCCACTCAGGTTTATCACTAGGTGTGATAACGCTAAATTGGTTTTCAGCCAATGCCCTGTACATTTGGCAGTGTTTGAAAATTTCTTTTACTGTCACAGGGTGGAGGCTGGGTGCTACTAGCAACTAGTTGGGAGTGGCCGGAGAAGTTTCTAAACACCATACAGTAGTCCCTTGCCTCTGCCAAAGAATTATCTAGTTCAAAATGTCAGTGCTGCCAAAGCTAAAAATCATGCTATTGGTCATTTCTTCCTTCCCAATCTCAAGTCCACTTCCACCAGCCTGATCTATCTATGCCTCATAGCTCAGCCTCCAGTGAAAACAAGCGAGCAATTCTGAAATGGGAGCAGTTTTTCTGATCCTCCACTTCTCAGGTTCGTAGTTGCAAACCACTGAGTTCATTCTTCCCAATTTAAACAGAAAATTAATCTACTAAAAGATATCTAGCAACTCATAGAATTTCCAAGGGGTCAGGCCATCAGGCTGAACTCCACCATGCAGCTGACACCACATATGCACCAATGGTGCCTTCACCACCCCCTCATCCAAAGATCGAGTCCACCAAGCCCAGCTCTCTCTTGTTGCTTACTTCTGATTTGGACTTCATAGAGCTGGTAGGTGGAGATTACTAGATTCTGTGTCTGTGGCCTGGATTCAAGAGGCTAAAAGAATGAGCTCTAGCTTCAGTCTAGAGGAAGCAGGATTAATAGAGTGGAAAATTCTCCAAACACAAGACAAATGCTCCAAAGATACAACCAGTGGCCACAAAAAGGTCTAATGTCTACCAAACTCCCAGCCCACTCCCAGAGGTCTTCCAGCAAACTCTGCCCTGACTTGGTTTCATTGTCCAGTTCTAAATGTTCAGTTCTATACTATCTGCCTTGGCCTACAATGAACTCAAGACCCTATGCCTCTTTTCCCCTTCCTATTGACCTCACCCTCATTGTCTGCCAGTTTCTTCCACTCCAAGGGATAAAACTGAAGTGTATGTCAAGGACATGTTGTCAGCCTCTGGGCTGGCAGATGGAGTCACTGTATGGAAATAAATGTTGCTATGCCTGTGAATTTGGCCCTTTCAAGTTCTCCTCTCCATAAGACTCTTCCCATCACCTGCCGGCAGAGATGAGATACTTCTGTTCCTGTAGAGTATGCTCAAACATCACTTCCTTTTCTCTTTTTCCTAGAAGTCAGAAATGTAGATGCTTCTGGACTACCCTGAGCAGCCCGTTTCCCTTTTCCCTCTCTGGATACTCTCACCTCTCACCACGGTGCAAGTTGAAGTCAGGCTACTGCCCTGGGCTCAAAATGACTGCAACTGAAGCAGAATCCAGATCTACTCTTGACATTGGGAGAAACCCCCCTCTGCATCCCTTCTGCTGCTCACTGGCATGTGTGTGTGTGTGCATGTGCTCTTTGTGCACCTTCAGACCCGAGGACTCTCCTTAGATTAGAGTGGCAAGACTCAAGACTCAAGTTTGGGTTTAGAGGAAATAGGGGCTGCCAGCCTTTCAGTCTGCTCAGATTAAGGACCATTCAGGCCTCCCTATCAGAGAAAGAACCTCTCTAGCATCCACATGGGAAGCCAGAGCCCTAGATAATAGCAAAGTTCCCTTTGTCTATATTTCTGTTTGTCACCCTTGCAAAAAAAAAAAAAAAACAGTAAAACACCACATTCCTGAAATCTCCCTTTCCATTTATAAGAACCTAGCCAAGTCAAAGGAACAATGAAAGCAGGCCTGGAACAGAATGTCCAGATAAGTATATCTTGAAGAACACTGACTCTCTCTTACACGCTGGAAACTAGGACAAACTAGTGTTATCTGTAGAAACTGCCTTCTTGCTCATATACTAAGTTCCTTCAAATGCTGGTCACACAATTGGACAAAGCAAACTAATGATGTCATTCTTCTGTAACCTAACCTATTAGTTTAGTCAGCTTTTTGACACTGTGACTAAAAGATCTGACCAGAACAATTGTAGAGGAGGAAAAGTTTATTTGGAGAGTTAAGGTTTCAGAGGCCTCAGTCCATAGAGAGCCTAGTCCATTCCGCCAGGCTCCAGGTGAGGCAGAACATCATGTCAGGAAGATTATGGCAGAGGGAAACAGCTAACATGATGATCAGGAAGCAAAGAGAGAGACTCCACTTGCCAGATACAAACATATACCCCAAAGCCACGCCCCAATTCCCATCTCCTCCAGCCACATCCTACCACTTTAGTTACCATTCAGTTAATTCCTATCAGGGGATTAATTCACTGATTGAGTAACTCTCACAACCCAATCATTTCTCCTCTGAACCTTCTTGCATTGTCTCACACGTGCTTTTGGGGGACACCTCACATTCACACCATAACACCTATAAAACCCTCTCCCTGAAAAGTGATGTGAAACAGAGCACTATGGAGAGGACAAGTGTTTTTCCCACTGACTGCCACTGCACAAAGTGCCATGAGGTACCAGGAAGTACAGAGGTACCATTTGTCATTCGGGAGTAGCGCCATAAGGAAGGGAGTCACCACTGACAAAGCATCCTGAGGGATGGAGGTACTACTCTTCCAGCCCATCGCCACTGGACCTTCCCCATAAGCAGTTTTTAGTAAACCTTATGTCTCATGTGCCATCTCCAAGTGTCTTCTTTGGTCTCTCAGCAACCTATCTCACTTCCCTAGACCACTGGGCTGTGGACAGCATAGTTGGCAAATGTCTTGTGAATGTAATTTCTTCAGAGATGTCACCTGCTGGAGCAATTTTTTTTCTAATTTTTTTTTAGTTGTTGATGGACCTTTATTTAATTAATTTATTTATATGTGGTGCTGAGAACTGAACCCAGTGCCTCACACGTACTAGGCCAGTGCTCTATCACTGAGCTACAATCCCAGCCCCAGCAATTTTTTTTTATTATTCTAAAAGCACTGCATTTAGTTAATTATTTGTAAGAAATATATATTAAATAAGAAACACAAATAAAACAAGGTTATGCCTTATAATAAATACAGTGTTTTATGTAAATGCTGTGACCAGAGACTCAAAGGAACCTCCCCTGTATTTCTCCCAGGAACAGACATTCATTCCTAACTCAGTGTTTGTGTGAATTTGTGGACTATATCCACTGCAAATAATGAGAATCCACGGTCACTTCTTCAGAAGGGAACCCTCAGAATCAACTTCACACTGAAGTATGTGTTCCTGATATTATCTTGATTCCTGAAAGTGAATTTGAAAGGCTTAGTAAGTACCTGGTGGGAGGTTTGCTATAGGGAAATAAAGTTCAAAATAAAGGACAAGAGGGAGCAAAAGATGAACATCTACCTCCTCATGGCATTATGATTCCACGAAAAAGTCTACAACTCGAGTTCCTGGAGTGAAAATCCAGTGATAACAGAATGATTTATCCAGGACCAAAGAGCTTAGTGACCATAGAGCTTGTGCTTGCAATTCATGATCATCCCCTCTGCTCCTGTCTCACAGTTATAGTTTTGGGGCAAAGTGTGCAGCCAGTGTCAAAGCATGCATTTCATATGCTAGTGGGCACACCAGCTGTGCCAGGACTACCTGTGGACAACTAGCCACCAGCTATGAGTCCTGGAATGGGGAACTACTACATCACATGCCTCAGCATAAGAATAGTTTAGGAAATGGCCAGGCTGAGAAGAGTAAATTCTTGCTATTGGACTTGTTATTCTTGCTATAACTGGTTTATCATCATTGCAAACACCCAGCACAGAGAAGTACATGCCTGGTAATTAATATTAACTACAAAAATGATGACAGCAGTATCCGTTGAGCACACCCTCTATGCCAAGCATTGGATACAGTGAATAGATTATTAGGTAATTTGAAGGGCTTAAGACAAATCAAAGTCAAGATTGGGCTGTGGGTGGAGCTCAGTGGTAAAATATGTGCTTATCAAGCACAAGGGCCTGGGTTCAATAAACCCAGCACCAAAAACAATTTTAAAAATCAAGCCACTTAGCACAGCATTTTGAGAAAAATGTTTTCCACAAACATGGAAGTTCCATCAAAAGAAATGTAAACTTAAGCAGCATTATTTCTAAAAATCTCACATTAAAAGCATGTGTCCTGGGGCTGGGATTGTGGCTCAGTCGCAGAGCGTTTGCCTGGAAAGTATAAGCACTGGGTTTGATCCTCAGCACCACATAAAAATAAATAAATAAAATAAAGTTTTAAAAAAAAAAAAGCAGCAGCAACAGCAGCATGTGTCCTGGCAATAGACTGTCACTAAGAACTTAACGTGATCATATTACACTATAGTCATTATAGAATAAATGTCTCTCCAACACCCACCATGAGAAGGATCAGGCTGGGTCCTGAGAATACCAAGCAGAACAAGGTCCCTGGTAGCAGGGAATTTATAGCTGACAGGGAAGAGGAGCCGTGAACTAACTGCAAAGTAATCATGTGACTATAGGAATTCATGCAAAAACTTTACTTAGGTATTATAAAGAGTTCAAATCAACAGTCAGATGAAACTGTGCCCAGGGCAAGTTCCCATGCAGTCCCAAGAGTAGGACTTCTGTCTCCATGAACTTGGGGTGCACCAACCTCCAAGCACATGATGTTTTTGCCGGTCAAGAAGCTCTCTGAACTCCATGCCATGGGGTTTTTATGGAAGCTTCATCACATAGGCAGGATTGATTAAATAATTGGCATTGATGATGAAGTCAATCTCCTGCCCTGTCCTCTCCTTAGAGGTCGGTGGTGGGGCCACAGGTTCCAACCCTTCAATCATGCTTGGTCTTTCAGGTGACCAGCCCCCATCCTGAGGCTAACTATGTTCTCCAAGCACCAGTCATACCTTTAGCATGCAGGAGTCATGCAGTCGAGCTCCCTTTACACAGAATGAAACACTGAGGGTCAGCAGGAAGCATTCTGTCCCTGCCCAAAGCTTTAAGCCTGGCCTGAACCTGGTGGGATCTCAGACACTCTGCTTGCCCAGCCTCCTCTGCCACACACACCCAGAAGTTGGCTCCTTCAAATGAACCACTGCTCCAGGACTTGCCTAATGGTGTGGAGATCTGAGGTGAAGGCCAGATCTCCATGTACCCTCCACCTGCAGATCCGACAGAAACCGAAACAAGACTCCATCTAGCCCTGTATCTCACTCTTCATGGCTCCTCCCCAGGCCTCTCTGCCCTGCTGTCCATCTCTTGGCCAGGGAGGCAGCCAGGCTTGGTCATGAGGGTCAATATTCTCGGTATTCTCAGAGGCCTCCCACCTACCATCCTGAGCACATCTGCAGAAGTGTGTGGAGGGAGCATTGTGTAAATATGGGCATTTCCCACAGGCCTGCACATGCCTGCTTCAGAATTGCACGAAGCTCTTCAAATACAGCATCAGACTCCTTTGGGCCGAGATGCTGAGGAGTTGTTCATACCAACTCCCAAAGAAGCAACAAGGCCATGGCTCCACCTCCTGGTTCACAAGTCTTCAGATTTAAAAAAGAAAGAAAGAAAGGAAAAGAAAGAAACAACTCCCTTTGAAAGAGAGGATTGCTGAGACAGAAAAACGGGTTTTATTATCCACTACATGCTGGAATGTTCTGGATGCCTTATGAGGGCTGTCAATACAATAACCCCATGAACTGGATACCCTCATGACTCCCCGCCCTTCCCAGGAGCCTGGGGCTCAGCAAAATTAATTGACCTAGCTGAGGGTGCACAGCCAATTAGTGACAGAGCTGGTCTGCAACACATTGTGGTGAGGTTCTGTGGGAGCCTGGGGTTCCTGGCTGCGCTCTTCCCTGCCACCCCAAGGTGAGGATTTGCCAGGAGCTCCAGGCAAATCACCTGCTGCAGAACCTTATGGCAAAACTCTTGCTACTCTACTTCCTTATCTATTAACAAGCCAACACTTTCCTACCTCCAAAAATCATGAGAATCCAATGAAGACATGGTAGAGATTGACAGATTCTGGAGCTGTAAAGACCATGTAAAAGACAAGAGATTATAAAGCCTAAGGCAATCACTTTTGGCTTCTAAAACCTGCAAAATGGGAACGAGTAAAGTGATTTTTAGTCAGGCCACTGCTGCGCGGCCTGAAGAGGCCTGGGACACCCTGGAGCCCCCAGGGGAGGTTGGGATGGGCCTTGACTGATAAACACTACCAGCACAGGGCCCCACTGGAAGAAAAGGGAGCCCTGGGGCCGCCCGCCCACAGAGACAGAACTCATCCTGCTTCCCATGTCTTTCATTCCAGAAATAGCCAGGCCCTCCCAGAGGGTTCTGGGGAACCAACATAGAGCTGCTGTGTTTTGATTTTACCCAGAAGTTATCAGAGGAAAGCAGCTCCAGAGGCCCTCTGAGATGGAGTGAGGATCACACACTTAATTCCCCGACTTAGCTAAACACTCTCCGGTGGCTGCCTGAGTCTAGAAAGAGTAAATATTTTTGGAAGTTTGAGCAAGTAATTTGGTTTTCTAAATACATGTTGACAGGGGGTCTGGAAAGAAAAAAAACAGGTTCCATTTGGGACTAGGGAACAGGAACCGACATGTGCCAACAGAGCTGTATGTGTTCTTCCTCCTCTTCCTCCTCAAAGCAGCCCTGGGAAGGAATCACAGACTGCCCCCCTCGTTTTATTGCAGATGAGGAGGGGGAAACTGAAGAGTTGAGGTGGGCTACCACAGACACACAGGTGGCAAGTAATGGAACCAGGGTTCAAACCTAGCTTGCCTGTCTGAAGCTGACTCATTTCAGAGACTTCTTTGCCACATAGCCAGAGAATAGTGACTGTCAAATGCCGGTGCTTCTTGTTTTCTGTCCTCATCTATTGAAAAACAGCAATTTTTTCCCTTGGCAGATTGGAAAAGTTGCCCTTTCAGGCAGTAAAGTGGTGGTGTTGACTTTTCTACATCCTCCTGTCATAGTCATGATGGTACCTTTAGAAACTGACATCCCCTGATTTCATTTTGTCCCCAATTGCTAGCTTCTATTTGCATGTGCTACTGAGACATCAGAGCAAATCAGCCCATTACCAGAGGAGGTGCATATGAGCCACAGTCCCACCTTGGTCAGTCCCCTTCGACAACTGTAAAAGCCTCAGCAGTCCCTGTTCCTCCAACAGGAAGTAACAGGGATTCTCCTGAGAGTACTCCCCACCACCACCAACTTCCCTTGCTGGAGCTTATAACCCAGCATTAGAAGTGCTAGATCCAGTTTAGGCTTGAAATAAAAGAGGTGGGGATTTGAAATAGTCTGGGAAAAGGTTTAACATGGTTAAAGAGAATTTTTGAAAATATAAAAAGGAGAGAATAAATTGTCACTTTGCTTGGAGAAGAGGGATGAAGCTGAAACACATCCAACTCCTTATTTTTGTTGTAGAAAATCTAAGGACTTTGTATCTTTTTTTTTTTTTTATCTGTCCTTGGACATTTGCCCCATATGGAGAACATGGGCCTGCCACTCCCCCTACATTATCTGGAATGGGGTTCTCCTTCCAACCTGTACTGCATACTCATTGATGCTTTTAGAGGGACAGCAGAGGAATGAAAATGAGAAAGATGGAGAGGAAAGGAGGAGTAGAAATTCAAATTACTATTTGTTATGCACATGCATGTACCATATAACGTGTGAGGCATGTTACAGGTATCTCAGCAGTTCTCTCACATTCACTCTACAAGCTGTGGAGTCGTCAAAATTATCCCCACTTGAGAGATGAGGAAACAGCAGCTCAGATATGATGAGTGACTTGCCCTAGGTCAACTGCTAACTAATCAGCTCATTTATACCAATTTAAATCAGGACTAATGCATGGGCCCAAAAGAATTCTGTCAGGATAAAGAAGGGAATAAAGTTTCTTTGCTCTGAAATAATTGTTCACTATGGCGAAAACTGCATCATATTGTTGGAATACTGAATATCATTGGAATCTTGGAATATCATTATGAACTTTCATATGCTGGTATAGACAGCCCTGGTTTTCGATTCCAGGGATGGTTATATCTAAAGCTGCAGTAACAATTCTCATCACTTTCCATCTATTACATTCTTTGCACTTTTAATTGAAGTATAGCAAAGCCAAATGCTAAGTGTAAATAAAGCTCCATGAGTTTCCCCACAGCATGAGTTTACCCTGTTGCCAGGATAAAGACCCAGGAATAGAACAGAATCATCATCCTAAACTTTCCCCACCTCCTTCCATCACCATCCCCTGGAGAGTAACCATTATTCTGACTGATTTCTAATGCTGTAAAGTTTGCCCATTTCTGAAGTTTGCATAAATGAAAGCTTTGAGTGAGCACCTGTTCATGTTTGGCTCCTTTCCCTCAACATAATTATTGGTGATATTCATCCATATTGTTAAATGTAATTTTAGGTCATTCCTTTAATTTCCGTACCCTGCTCCATGGTACAGCTGCAGTATCCTTTGTTTATGTTTATCTATTCTACTATGAAAAGCCTTTTGGAAAGTTCCAGCTTTGAGGTATTGTGCATAGTGTTTCCCCTAGAGACCTTCTGGTATGTCTTCTTGGTGAACATGTGTGCCAGCACACACTTTGTATACGAGTGTAAAAACAAATTGTATCTGCCTATCTGTCTCTTCCACAATTTTCAACACTCTCTTTCTGATGGCATATAGGAAATGAGAATCCAAATTTATTTCTATATAAGCCATTTTGGGGTTACCTGGTAAAGGAGAAGGAGACAATGAAACATCAATCATATGACCTAAGTTGGTGCTCTGGCCCGTAGCTCTGCCAGACTGCTCCTTCCTACAGGGTGTGCTGCTGTACTCAGTGACAATGGGCAAGTTCAAGGGATTTATTAAATGGCTCTTTCTAAGAAAGAATTTATCTGTCAATCTCCCATCAAGAACCAAAGCCACCAATGTAGTAACTAGAAGGCTGAAGGCATTGTCCCTTTTCTGTGCAACATAAGCTCCTCAGCCACTCTGCCAACCAGAAGTCCAACCAAATGTTTCAAGGCCAACCCAATGTTTCCATTTAAAACAATTTCATCTTTACACCTTAACCAAGGCAAAAGCAGACCATCATCACAGGATATTGAAGGTTTCCAGGGACAAACGGATGACCACAGTTGCGTTAACACAATTTCCAAACTTCATTGCACATTGAAAACATCCAGGGGAGATTTTGAAAGTTCTCGTGCCAGGTTGCACCCCACAGAGTTACAGCATAATCTCTGCAGGTGCAAGTCAAGCATTTGGAAATTACAAAATTTGTAAATTCGTAAAAATTTCCCAGCCATAGGCACCCCAGTCTTTTTTTTTTTTTCACCAGAAACTTGGACCATATTGCTTTCCAGCTTCTGTTCTGTCCCATCTTACTTTCATCCCCACCTAGTGCATGAAGAGATTCACAACAAGTATTCCGTTTTACTTGAAGCACTGGTGCCTGTGCACAAAGCCAGATGCTTACACATTGATGCTTTTAGAGGGACAGCAGAGGAATGAAAATTAGAAAGATGGAGAGGAAAGGAGAAGTAGAAATTCAAATTACTATTTGTTATGCACATGCATGTACCATGTAACATGTTAGGCATGTTACAGGTATCTCAGCAATTCTCTCACATTCACTCCACAAGCTGTGGAGTCATCAAAATTATCCCCACTTGAGAGATGAGGAAACAGCAGCTCAGATATGATGAGTGACAACAGGTATATAAATTCCTATGATGTGATTAACAGAGTCTGTGTTAGTCAGCTTTTCATTACTAGAGTAAAACACCTGAGATAATAAAGTTATAAGGAGGAAATATTGATTGATTGATTGATTGATTTTTGGTACTGGAAATTGAACCCAGGAGAGTTTTACCACTGAGCTACAACCCTGGACTTCTTTTTTTATTTTTTATTATTATTTTTTTAAAGACAGAGTCTTCTGAAGTTGCTAAAGCTGGACTCAAATTTGCAATCCTCCTGCCTCGGCCTCCTGAGTTGCAGGATTATAGGTGTATCACCACACATAACCTGAAAGAAATATTTATTTGGTGCACAGCTTTAGGAGTTTCAGACCATAGTTGCTTGGCTCCATTTTGGGGTCTGTGAAAAGGCAGAATGTCACAGTATTGTGTGCATGGTGAAGCAGAGCAGCTCACCTCATGGCAGCTAGGAAACAAAGAGAGTGAGAGGAAGGAGCCAAGGTTCCAACATACTCTTCAAGGGCATGACCCTACCTACACCCATTACCTACTTCCTCCAACTAGGCCCACCTATTAATGTTTCCACCACCTCCCAACAGCACCATCAGCTGGAGACAAAGCCTTCCACACCTGAGCTTTTGGAGAACACTGAAGACCCAAACAATCACATGGTAAGTCATTCTGTCCATTACATAGTGACATATATAACCTGTTTGCACATTTAATTCATTCCATAGCTTCACTGAGATGAGGGGAATATGACCACACTCAAAGTTAGCCTAGAGGTTCAGAATATTTTATTAAAATGAAATAATGTAAGGCACACATTTTGAATAACAACAAGACATGTATAAATTGATTTAATCACTATCTGGGTATTTACAATAGATACTAAACACACATAAACTGAATATGATAATTTATACTATGGAATTTATATAATAAAGTTCTACCTTGGTAATAATGTCAAAGGAAGCCACTGGATTGCCACGTGGCTTCAAGAGTAGCAATATTAAATGGTAGAATCTAGAGCAGACAGTGAATTTTTTAAGTAAAAAAACAAAATGTTACTGAGATGAAAAAAAAAAAAAAAACTTAAGGCAAGCAAAAACAAACTACTGATATATTTGACTCATGCCAAGGTAACAGCCGGGTGTTCTGGAGAGTCATTTGCATGTCCATGTGCCAATGGATAGAATGCACAGAAATACGTAACCATAGGTCTGTACCTGTGACTTTTCATTCTTAAAATGCTCACAAGTGAAAGGTAATACTTGGCACACTTGCTTCCTTATTGAGTCACTGCAAGATTTTCATATCATTTTCTCTCCAAATCAATATTTACAGGCATTTTAATAAAATAATGTGTGTCCTCCATGGTTTATAGAATGGATATTCCGTGGCCTTCCCTTAGTATATGAGGAAATAATTTGACAACAGGCTTGGATCACTGCAAAGGGAGGAAAACTGTTTTTGTGGGATTTTTTTCCCACCTATCTTCCCTCCATCTGCCCACTTTGACAAACATTGAGATATTCTGTGATAAACAGGACAGCTTCCTCAGAATCAGGCACCACGGGACTGGAAATAACTTTCTTGTAGAAGAATCTCATTTGTTATGAAAGACATGAAGAAGGGTTGGGGGACTGATTTGATAATCACTGTCTAGGAGAGTTGAATTCTGCTCAGAAAAAATCAACTTTGTTTCAGATCTTTGTGCTTCAAAAGCCAGGAGGCTTTATTCCTACCCAATATAAATATGGCTTTTCATCTTTTATCTCTCTTCCAGGGATAAATAAGATACCAAAATACCTGTAATCTACATTGAGCAATCTTATCAGTGTAGTTGGCCTTCTGTATCCCTGGGTTTCACATCCGGACATTAAACCAAACTTGGAAAGGAGTTAATTTTTTTTTAACTGCATACGCACAGACTCTTTTCTTGTCATTATTCCCTAACCAGTAAACTATTATTTATATGGTGCTTATATTTATATGGTGCCACCTTCTCCTCGCCTTCCTCAGTCATAGGCTGGGAAGTTAACATTCTTCATTCTCAGACTCCTATGCACCCAGCACTCAGGACCCTGCTCATCCCCTCTTCCCTCTTCCCTGGCTCCTCCAAGTAGAACCCATCATAGGCTCTTTTGTGCCACTGCCATACCTACACCTCCTTAATTCTTGCCCTGTCTCCTGGTATTGTGCTTTTTTAAGTGTAACCTTCATTCTACTAAACCAACAGTCTCCAAGGGAGTTATACACCTTATTCCACTTTGCTAACCTCAGATATAACTTTGAACCTGGTACATAATAGATGTCAATAGGTTTCATTATTTAATTTTAGATGGGTACATTAACTTATTTTTTTAAAAGAGAGAGAGAGAGAGAATTTTTTTTAATATTTATTTTTTAGTTTTCGGCGGACACAACATCTTTGTTTGTATGTGGTGCTGAGGATCCAACCCGGGCCACAAGCATGCCAGGTGAGCGCGCTACTGCTTGAGCCACATCCCCAGCCCTTAACTTATTTTTATAAGCTTTTAATCTATTTTTTTTTACATTCATTAAAAATGTTTCTGACATCTTTGCTGATAAAACAGCCCAACAATAGAAAAATCATTGGGCCGGCTACGGTGGCGCATACCTGTAACCCCAGCGGATCAGGAGGCTTAGGCAGGAAGATCACCAAGTTCAAAGCCAGCCTCAGCAAAAGTGAGGTGCTAAGCAACTCAGTGAGACCCTGTCTCTAAATAAAATAGGACTGGGGATATGGTTCAGTGGTCAAGTGTCCCTGAGATCAATCCCCGGTACTACCCCCACCCCCCAAAAAAATATCATTTAAAGTATAGACATTTTGATGTTTCTTTTTATGACAATTAAACAAATGAAACACATACCTAAATACACACAATACATTCAGATATTTCCCTTCTTTCTTTTTTTTTAGTACCAGGGATTTGAACTCAGGGGCACCCAACCATTGAGCCACATCCCCAGCCCTACTTTATATTTTATTTAGAGACAGGGTTTCACTGAGTCGCTTAGCACCTCACTTTTGCTGAGGCTGCTTTGAACTGGTGATCCTTCTGTCTCAGCCTCCCCAGCTGTGTGTGCCACCACACCTGGCTCTATAGGTACTTTTGAAATTGTTATTTGTACATAAAATGATATTTTGAACCTCTGAGTTTTCAGTAGTATTAGTGACGGTAATTTATGTTCTTATTTGTTCTTTTTAGTTATACATGACAGTACTATCACTGTGAATAGTTCTATATAGGCTATGTGACTGACACTATTATTTATCTGAAAACACAATAGAAAATTTTCAGCAGAAAATCTATGTTGAGCTTAGCTACCCTCTCACTTTTCCTGATTCATGTAAACAACCATAGAATTGATTCTGAATTTATTATTAATTTAAAGGAAATAAGAGATGTTATTAAGGTCCTGACATCATGGGAATGAAAAAATGAGGAGCTTTCCACAAACAATGCTCAGTAAACATTTATTATGTCTAGGCGGTGTGCATTACACCCTTCCTGGGACATTATATATTACAAATGGAAGACACAGCAAGATGTTAATTCTTTCTGATCTATTGATTTCCTTGGCATAACACAGGAAGAAGACATCTATAACTGCAGATAATGTGTGTTTTTAAAGCAAGAACTATCCTAAAAAGGTCAAAAAAGTAATTGAGATGTAATAGGATTGTGTGATATTACATTAAAGCCTACAGTTATCCAGTTTATTACATTTTGCTATGAACCACTAAAATGTCTATCTATCTAGGCAAATTGAAGCTGATTCAGTTATATTTAAGAATACTCAAAAATTAATTAATATATTAGTGTTCCTCACTCACTGAAGCTATGGATAAAACATGTTTTCTCAAGGAAAGTGATCTTGCTCAGTGAACAGAAACATTGTTGAGAAAAGTGCCCTGAAAAAAATTCCCATATGGAATTCAGAATTTCATCTATAATTTTTTCTTACACTGTGATACAATTAATGAACTGGTTGATTTCCTTCAGGAAATGTTGTCTCCTTTTTTTCCTACATATTAGTTATGTTAGTTTGCTTTAAAAGGAATTGCAAACCCCTTAACACAAAAATAAATTGTGTTTGTGTGGTGTGTGCATGTATGTGTGTGTGCATGTGTGTGCATGTGTGTAAAATCTGCAAGGCTCTGAGTCTAAGGCATGAGATTTAGAGAGCAAAATGAAGCAGCAGCCATTTGATTTTTATGCTCAGAGTATTGTTATAGGAAAAGCTACTCAATTGTTTACACCCACAAAAATAGTAAACAGTAAACCTGAAGCGTTCCTAGAGGCATTGCAGAGATTAGCATCACTGAAGCAACCTTGAAAGATGCAGAGGTGAGGATTCCTATCACATCCTCATTCAATTTGCTGATTTGGCTTGTGCAGTAGATAGAGTGACAGTAAATTGTCACAAATTTAACCAGTTATAATTTCATCACTGAAGCACACCAACACATCCCTTTGCACCTGACATGCTGCTATTGTTCTGGCAAATGCTCAGTTCTCTACATGTAATAGCAAAAACCGTAAAACACAATTTGCTCTCATCTGAGAAGACTAGCAATTTTTTTTCAGTGCCTGCTCCAGGGGTACATCAATTCTCCAGCCCTGCTTTACAAGAATTTTAATCACATTTTCCATGGTAACACCCATTGCATGGATGATATTCCATTGACTGGATCTGGTATGCAGGAAGAAGTAATGATTCTAGACCCATGGGTAAGGTAATTGCATGACAGACGGTGGGTGGGGTGGGGGAGGATTTCATAAAAAATCATGGGCTTTCTATCTCTGTAAAAAAAAAAATGGAGGGATTCAATGATCCAGGACTTGTCAACATATTCTTTCTTTGTTGTCAAAGAGCTCTTTGTTGGCCCCTCATACCACTAAGAAAGAAGCACAATTCATTGTAAGCCTTAGGATTTTGAAGTCAAATATACCTAATTTGAGCTTGTTACATTTACCTAATGTTCCAAAAGGCTTCTGGTTTTAAGTGGAATCCAGAACAAAAGGAGACTCTGCAATAGGTGCAGGCTGCTGTTCAGGTTGCTTGTTTGGGCCATAGAGCCCATAAAAACAGGTGGTGCTTGAAGACTCAGTGGGATTCTGTGAGGATAGTCTGGCAAACCACTATATGTAAATCACAGCACAGATTCTAAGAACTTGGAAACAATCCTGTGAAATCTCTGCTGATAACTATTCTCTTTTGGTGAAACAGCATTTTGATTTCTCCTGGGACCCAGGAGAGATAAGAGTTGGTCCACCAAATGTACCACCAAATCAACATGTGGCCTGAGCTGCCTAACATGTGCTACACACTTTTTGAACCAGCAAGCAATAAATTGAAAACATAAGACAGAGCTTCGTCATCAGGTGGGAGTGGTATACCTGAGATGGAGCTCCACCAAGTCCTGAATGCTCTGGTGGGTTGCATGAGGAGTGAGTGGCCCAGATGTCCCTGATCCTGCTGCACAACCTTCTCTCTCTCAACCTCTTATGTGGCCTCATGGAGAGTTCCCCATGACCAGAACTGACTTGGAAGAGACTCAAGCTTGTGGTCCTGCTATCTAAGGGGACTAAGACACTATAGCTCCCCTCTGAGACAGTCCTGAAAGATGGTGTAAAGGGAAATCCCCCAGTACAAAGAACTACAAACATTGTGCCTGCTCCCTCTACCCTGGAGAGGTGACCAGAGGCCCAGTGGCACCTGTCAGTGGTTCTTCATCAACTCAGTACGGCTTTCCTGCCTGCATATGGCTCCCAGTAACTGATTTTAGAGGCCAGTGCTTTCTCAATGAGACTCCAGCCACAGCTGAGGTTGTCTGTGGATTTATATTTATACAGAATGGGTGAACCAATTTTATGCTAATTGTGTTTCCCACTTAACATAAAGCCAACTTGTAGCTTTTCTGAATGATTTCCCAAAAAAAAAAAAAAAAAAGTAAGAGATCTATGAAAAATCTGACCATGACCCAAAGAAACAAAGAAAGTCAGAGCCTGACCTCAGGTCATCAGATATCGTAGCCACCTCTCTGTTCATCTTTCCAAGGACTACCTTTAAGGATAGGCCAGCATGGGGCCAAACCTAGCCCCGAGAGTTCCCCTGTTGTCAGGGTTCCACCAGGCCCTCTCCTATAGGATATTTGCAAAAGGACTATAGTTTAGGTGCAAGATTGAGAACAGAAGGGGCCATGATAGCATGGAGGTTATGAGTATAGACTTGAGAATCAACTTCCTGGGTTGACTATAGCTAGTTCACTGGACAGCCTAGTGATTGTGCACAGGGTAGAACTGCTCTCATCTTCAGGCTTCTGCTGTCAACTGGGAAGATAAATAGGGTCCAGAACAAAGGTTGCTATGAGAATAAAATGGCCTCAGTGTGGGTCAACTATATGGGGATATTATAGAGGCAAAGCGTGTGATCTAAGCAGGCTGCAGTCTTAGCAAGATCAGCCCACCCAGGGAACTAGGGAGTGAGTACCATTCTACCAGTTCACAGTCTGTCTCCACCATGTAGCCATGGTGGAAAGGCAGGATTTGAGTTACATGAGTCTCTACCTACAATGAGTTGAGCAAAATCATCAAGAGGTGTGACTCATTGTGGGGTCCCAATAAACCACTCCATAATTACACTTGACTTTCCATACATTTACAAGACCAAAATTCTTTTCTTTGTTTAGTCTCTTGGAAGGGTGGGTACTCTGGGCTCTCTGTAGTGCTGTCCCTTCTAAGCTCACGTGAGACTTCTATACTCAGCTGCGTGTGTCACCATGTCACTGTGTTTTGGACTATAGTTTAGAGTTCTCAGCTGCGTCACTTAGGGACTTTGGGTTTCCTTGGTATCATTCTAATGCTACTTCTTCACTGAACCTGTCCCACCCTATCTTAGTGCCCCCGAACCCTGTACCACTTCATAGAAACCAGGTGTTTTTAAAATTACCTTTTTACCCACTCTCTTGCTATTTCTTGTTTGAGTCTATTTTCTCTCTGGATATATTTTTCTAAAATTTTATTAGACATTTTACAACTAGTATAATCAAGGATTAAGTCTACCTCTTGTTATTTTATTACTCAGCATGGTGAATCAAAGGGCCAGGCACAATGTATGTACTCAGATGTCCACTCTTTTTATTAGTGACATTGTCAATGTGGTTATCATTAGGGAAGACTGCTTAGCTATTTAGAAAGTGTCTGAGGAAATGACCAAGGTTTAAGGATGGGTATATATCCCACCTTTTAATCTGTTCATGGAAAGGTGCCTATCTCATGGTTGACATCCCCACAAAAAGGATCTGCTGCTGAGAACACAAGAGAGGTGGAAGGTGTCCAGAAGGTGGGAAACGGGAGCAGGAAGAAATAAGCCATGGCCAAGACCACAAAGGTACAGGAGTAAGGATCAGAAATACATCCTAAGGGTTCAGACCTGGCAGGAGAAAGGGTGGTTTATTCCCACAGCAGCCACATCATATTGTTTATAACAATATTCTTAAAATTTCACCCATTCACATATTAAAGTCACAAATTTTGCTATCATTTTGGCCACGTACTACCAATATTCTTACTTGTTTAATAGCTTTTGGGAGAGATGATGCATATTTTTTTTCTTAAGTAACATTGTATAAGATGGATAGTTTATATCTACTATCTTGTATTTTAAAATGTAAAACATAGGCATAAATAAAACTTTAGCTACAAATTATAGATGTGTGAAATTAAATATAAAGACAATAAAATGCCATTGAGTTTGAGAGAGCTCTTGTTGTCTGCAAACACCGTGAGCCTGGGCCCATACTCTATCAGCTAAAAAGAGATTCAAAAGTACTAGAGAGAGCCAGATGTGGTGGAACATGCCTACAGCCCCAGCCACTAGGGAGCTGAGGCAGGAGGGTCCACCTGAGCCCAAGAGTTCAACGCCAGCCTGGGAAACACAGCAAGATCCATCTCAAAAAAGAAAAAGGTGTTGGAGAGCTGAGAGACCAGGGGCACTGCCTGGCCACTTCTCCCCTAAATGGTCAGAAAGATCACTGTAGGATCCTCCCCAGGCTTTGGGGCTAGCCACAACTGAATATAAATTATGGTTCTGCAATTTTCTAACTTTGTAACTTTGGGCAAGTTCGCTGTCTTCTCTGTGCTTCAATTTCTTTCTAAATCTGGGAAATGAGGTTAACTACATACCAGAATGACACAAAGGAAATACAGTACAATGTGTAAATTATTTTCAAATGCATGCTGAAATGTTCATTACTTAGAAATGTTTCAGAAGAAAAGATAAATGGATAGAAGTAACCAGAGGAAAATGTTCGCAACCGTTCAATGTAGCATCGGTTTACTAGTCTTTTAATTTTTCCTTATGTTTTTATGCATGAAATTTTTCATAACACAAAGTTAATTATGGAAGAGAGAATGAGAGGGGGGAGGGAGAAGGAAGTGCTGGCCAATCTCAGGGACTTCTTCATTGAACCTGTCCCACCCTGTCTTAGTGCCCCCAAACCCTGTACCACTTCCCAGGTGCTGGCATGAGTTCCAAGCTGAGCACATGGGGCCACTCCATGGTGTACTGTGGAGTGTCCTGATAGAGCCCTCGCTATGGGGAGTTTCTCAGAGCTGGGCTTCAGGGCCATGCTAGGCCATAGCCTTCTGCTTAGCTCTTCTTGGATGCCCTTGGAGAAACAGAAAGACTGCATGATCCCACCTGGCCTGAAGTCTGACCTTGACTTCCCTGGCCTCTTACGGGAGTGAGTCAGTGACATCTACGGTCTTGTTTGAATTTTTTTTATACATCTATTTTTCCCCCACAAATATTGATTATCTCAAAGCCAACTTTATATTAAAAGAGATACATCTAGCACCAAAAAAAAATACTTCCCAGTGATTCAAGAGAAATATAAAATCACTCACCACCTCAGTTCTGATCAATGTGTGTGTGAGGAGCTAGAATCTTCCTTAAAGAACATTGTCCTTTAGGATTGTCAGCAAGAACCCAGAACCTGCAAGAAAATCATAAGTACTAACGGGAAACAACTTAATTCCTGAGAAGGAAACACAGGAAAGACAAGCCCAGGCCCAGAACAAGAGCAAGAGACAGCTGAAGTTATAAGAAAAGTTCAGTAGTGAAAAGATGGACAATGAGTCACCTCACCACAGTAACTTTTCCAATGGAGCACTTGGTGCAGAGCTAGTCCCTCTCCAGCAAGTGGGCCTCCCTCACGTGAAGGGGGACCCGCCCTCTCCCCCCACTTGGCTCTCTCCTAAGCTGCCAGGTTAGGTTGACCCACCTCCTCCTCCCATCTGGGAAAAAAACATGCAGAGTATCTGAGGTCTCTGACCTGAATTCATAATTCTTTCTTTCCCCCTCCTCTGTCTCCTCTCCCCCTACTAGAAACCATGTATGGATCCCACTATTGCCACCACCATCAAAATTTCTTCCAACTTCACAACCTGAAAAGAGAAATGAGTGCCTTTAAAATCAATTCAATCTTCAAACAAACCCAATATTGGCTTTCTAAAACTATACCAGGAAACATGGACCTTTCTTTTGTCTTGTATAGAAAGAAATTTTTAATTATGCCTCTTTTCTTACTGGTTTATGCAACTGCGGATGCTTAGGAGATATATTTTTCCTAGATGGAACTGTCATTTTTAGAGTTTTATAAATGATGGGTACATTATTTACAAAGTCATAATTTTATATGCCATTACTTTTTATTTTGCCCTTTAGGAAGTCTAAAAACTATATTTTAATTTTAATTACCAGTCCACTAACAACAGTATGGATAGCTTATGAGTGTCAGCTATAAAAGATATTTTTCATTTTAAATGTTGTCTTTGTTTGCCAAATGCTGTATTGTAGTTAAAAGGCAAATATAAAGTTGTTTTTATACCTATATAAATATTGACTATCTTTAAAAATAGACAGGTACTTGTGTTAGTCAAATTTCCATCCTTGTCATGAATACCTAAGATAATCAAATTATAAAGAAAAAAAATTTTATTTTGGCTCACATTTTTGGAGGTTCCAGTCCGTGATTGATTAGACTCATTGTTTTGAGCCCACGGTAAGGCAGCAGATCATTGCAGGAGCATTTGGTGAAGCCAGAACAACTCACTTCATCACAAATCAGGGAGCAAGGAGAAGAAGACAAGAATGGAATCCCACACTCTCCCTCAAGGGCACGCCCCTCATGACCTAAGGACCTCCCATTAGGCCCTACCTGTCCCTAAAGGTGCCACCACCTCCAGTAGCATCATCTTGGGACCCAAGTCTTTAACACCTAAGCTTTAGCAGAATGTTTAAGACCCAAACTATAGCAGTACTTTTCTGAATTCTTTACTATAAAACAAAACTTTCTAAAATGCCTAAAAACTGTTCACTTATCTTTTAGTATAAACAGCACACCTAGAAATTACTAAGGGGAATTTTTGTCCAGACCCAAACCAAATTACCACAATATTTATTTATTTATTTATTTATTTTGGTGCTGGGGATTGAACTCAGGGGCACTCGACCAATGAGCTACATCCCCAGCCCGTTTAGGATTTTTTGATTTAGAGATAGGGTCTCACTGAGTTGCTCAGTGCCTTGCTTTTGCTGAGGCTGGCTTTGAACTCGCAGTCCTCCTGCTTCAGCCTCCCAAGCCGCTGGAATTACAGGCATGCGCCACCATGTCTGGCTCACAATTTTTAAAACTGTATCAAAACAAAGCAAAATAAGCCAATCCCAAAGAACTAAAGGCCAAATGTTTTCTCTAATATGCAGAAACTAATTCACAACAAGGATAGGGTGGCTAGGGAAGAATAGAGGTACTTTGGATTAGACAGAGGGGAGTGAAAGGATGGGAGTGGGTATAGGGGGAGGAAGGATAGTAGAATGAACTGGACATTATTACCCTATGTGCATATACGATTATGTGACCGGTGTAGCTCTACACCATGTACAACAAGAAGAATGAGAAGCTCTACTACATTTATGTATGATGTGTCAAAATGCATTCTACTGTCATGTATAACTAATTAGAACAAATTAAGAAAATAAAGCTGTGAAGTTTTTTAAAAAGTGCCTGACAGTACCAAGTATTTTATAAATACCTTATCTGTAAAAAGAAGATACAAATGGGAGCCTCTTGTGGAGCCATGGTATGAGAACTAAATAGAATTGTAACAATGGGTATTATGTAAGGTGTTTAACCTTATAAAATTTCTTTAACTATTACAAACAAAACATAAACAGCTATTGCATTAACTAAAACCATAACCTTCAGCAACTTTAATACCTCAGGCAGGTATCAAATTGAGTTAATAACTAATCTTTGGATACCAAGAGCAGTTCCCTTGTGTTTGGGGACAAAAGCATGTTATTTTGGTTAATTATGATAATACAAGTGGTTGGCTACATTAGTTATAATAATTACAGAGTAAATTAACATGTATACTATATAATTGATATGATTTGATTGCTTGATGGTTAAAATCATTACAATGTATTAAGATGATAAATCTAGTGTAATATATATGTTTTTGAAATATAATAGGTTAATTATGTTTTAAAGTTATTATTAAAGTACTTATACTTACTTATTTTTGTATTTACATATCTATATATGTCTAAATACAGCCATTAAGGGTTTTGAATAAATCCTTTACTGCAAAATGTTATAAAGGAAATATATGAAATTAGAAGGAAGTGGAAAGTTTTTTTCCTATAAAAATGATTGTAATAAAATAGACCCTGTGCCCCTTTACAGCATTCCTCTGTGTATACACTACCTGTACTCTGAACCCCAAAATAAGATAGTTAAGGTCACTTCAGCTCACAGTCAGGAAACTTCTCTCTTGACTTTTCATGGAGAAGTGAAAGTTTCTGCATTTCTCCCATTTTCCTCTGGCTTTATTCATTTCTCCCACAGGGAAGAACATCTCTATTAGCCTCTGGACCTACAGTTTTTAAATCTTTCCTATATTCCAAATACAAACTTTATTCCATTTACCTCTTTCCTTCAAAAAAATTCCTCCAGAATTATTTCCATCTTCACTTCCTCTTTAGTTACCATAATTATGATTCTGTCCCCACAGCACCAAGAAAAGAGTTCTCAAAAAACATAGAGCCAAAGCTAAGATCCACATTTTGTCCCTGACACACTTCCTACCTCGTCAATGAACAACACCATTAAGGTTTCTTGAAATAGTTCTCCTTGAGTGTCTATGGAATAGGAGAAAATCTTTGCCACCTGCACCTTAGATAGAATATTAATCTCCAGGATATACAAAGAATTCAAAAAATTTAACACCAAATAACCCAATGAAAAAAAGGGGGGGGGCAAAGGAGCTGAACAGACACTTCACAGAAAAAGAAATACAAATGATCAACAAATATATGAAAAAAATGATCAACATCTCTAGCAATTAGAGAACTGCAAATTAAAACTACACTGAGATTCCATCTCCCTCCAGTCAGAATGGCAATTATTGAGACTACAAGTAACTACAAATAACAATAAATGTCAATGAGGATGTGAGGAACCCACCTAGGTGCCCTTCAACAGGTGAGTGGAAAAAGAAAATGTGTTATATATACACAATGAAATATTACTCAGCCATAAAAAAGAAAGACATTATGACTTTTGCTGGTAATGGATGGATCTGGAGACTATCATGCTAAGTGATATAAGCCAATCTCAAAAAAAATCAAAGGTAGAATGTTCTTTCTACTATGTGGATGCTAATACACAACAAGGGAAGAAGGGAAAGAATAGAAGTTCAGTGGATCAGACAAAGGAGAAGGAAGGGAAGGGAGGAGGAACAGAATAGGAAAGAAAGTGAAATGAATCTAACTCAACTTCCCTATGTACAAATATGAATATACCACAGTGAACCTCACCATCATGTACAACCACAACACTGGGATCCTAATTGGAATAAGATATTTACTCTGAATAAATATGTCAAATATACTCTATTGTCATATATCACTAAAAAGAACAAATAAAAAAGAAATATTTCTCCTTTAGTTTTATTTGACAACAAGCCAACCCTCCTCCTATTTCCTCAGTCATTCATTTTCTCCCCTTTGCTGAACTCCCCTCTCCCAGAATTTTAGAGTTACACACTCTGAGTCTTGGTCTTCAGTCTTTGGTTCTCTACACTCTTTCTCCCTAGGCAATTCCATCAACCCAGCTGTTTTAAATGCTCTCTATAACCTGACTCCCAAATCAGTATCTCAAACCTAATCCCTCCCAATTTCCTGTTTTGTGAACCCAACTTCTGACTCAGCAAAGGCTCATCTCCTTATACTTGTGTGATAGGTGTCTGACACTAAATGTTGGCGAGGATGTGGGGAAAAGGCACACTCATACATTGCTGGTGGGACTGCAGATTGGTGCAGCCAATATGGCAAGCAGTATGGAGAGTCCTTGGAAAACTGGGAATGGAACCACCACTTGACCCAGATATACCACTTCACCGTCGGTACCCAAAAGATTTAAAAACAGCATACTACAGGGACACAGCCACATCACTATTTATAGTAGCACAATTCACAATAGCTAAACTGTAGAACCAAACCAGATGCCCTCCAGTAGATGAATGGATAAAAAACTGTGGTATATATACATAGTGGAATATTATTCAGCATTAAAAGAGAATAAAATCATGGCATTTGCAGATAATGGATGGAGTTGGAGAATATAAATCTAAGTGAAGTAAGCCAATCCCCCCAAAACAAAAGCAAAGTGTTTTCTCTGATATAAGGAGGCTGATTCGTAGACCGGTTGGGAGGGGGAGCATGGGAGGATTAGATGAATTCTAAAGATAGGGAAAAGGGTACAGGGGAGGGAGGAGAAGGGAGGAGGCTTGGGGGTAGGAAAGATGGTGGAATGAGATGGACATCATTACCCTAAGTATATGCGTGAAGACACGAATAGTGTGACTCTACTTGTGTACAACCAGAGATATGAAAAATTGTGCTCTATATTATACTATGAATTGTAATGCATTCTACTGTCATATATAGCAAATTAAAATTTAAAAATGAAAGAAAAAATTACAATTAAAGAAAAAAGAGAAATCCTGGCACACCTCCTCCACTCCACCTGCTCTGCATCTTCTTCCCCCACCCACTCAGTTGCAGAGCCTCCAGGTCATCCTCAATTCTTCTTTTTCCATCACGGTCCATGTGCTGTCCACTAGCTTTATTTGTTCTGCTTCCACAACATTTCCCAAATATGACCACCTCTCATCATTTTCCACTTCTCACACCCAGCCCGACCATTCTCAGTTGCCACCTACACTCCTGAGATAACTCTGGATGAATCTCCCATCCTCCATTTGGTCTCCCCAGTCCCCTTTCACTATCTGTCTCACCACAGCCACAGGGAGCTTTTCAAATAGGAAATACATATGTATATGTAATAATGAGTTTCTGAAAAGCTATTTAATCCCAGCAAGCAACTAAACATTTTTAAATTAAAATAATAGATTGTTCAATATAATGCTTGGCACAAAATGACTACTCAATGAATATTTATTGCATAGATGGAAAGCAATATCTCATCTACCAATGGGCAAAAACTTTTTAAATATAAATTCACAGTATTGGCAAAGGCTCATGGAAATGGCACTCCCTATTCTTCAGGAAAGATTATGCACGTTATCAGGAAATTTGTCTCCATGGTCTCTGAAATGTCCAGTTTCATACTTAAATTTTTAATCTAATGGTTTAACTAAGGATGTTCACAGTGGTAGCTTCTGCATCTTTGATGCAACCAGATGGATCTTCAGAAACTAGTTGGCATCTTCATATGTTCATTCATTTTTTTTTCCACAGCTCAAGATTGGAGCAGGAAATTTAAAAGAAGGGTTTTGGTCATGTCACACAGAGAGGTTAACCAGGTCTTGGTCCTAAGAAAAGCCAATTGATTCACAACCTTGACTTGAGTTCATTGGTCTCAGGTGGGTCCCCAGAAGAATATTTTTAACGTGTTTTTTAACTGACACATAATCATACATCTATATGAGGTATAGTGGGAGAGTTAAATACCTATATTCACATGCAAGGATCAGATCAGGGTTATTGACATAGACATCACCTCAAAAATTTATTCTTTCTTTGTGTTGGGAACACTCAAACTGCTGACTACTAACTATTTTGAAATTTATAACTAATCATTGTCAACTTTAGTTATCCTGCTCAACTACACAACATAGAAGGTGTTCCTCCTCCCTGCAGCACTCCTGAATTCCTCCAAGGAAATTTTTTTAAATTTATTTTTTAGTTGTAATTGGACACAATACCTTTATTTATTTATTTTTATGTGGTGCTAAGGATCGAACCCAGGGCCCCCCACATGCTAGGTGAGCACCCTACTGCGAGCCACAACCCCAGCCCCTCCTGCAAGGAAATTTTTAAAGCTCTCCTTAGAGTCCACAGAGTAGAAGGCTAAGAAGGATCAGCCTGTATTTCCCCACCCCGCAGGAAGGACATTCTCAGCACTGCTGTTTTCTGAAAGTGGCTCAGAGGAGCCCCCAAGTGGCACAGACTGCCATTGGTGTGGCTTCCTGGGACTCAGAGGGGGCTGCCTCCTAAGCTCCTGAGCTACCAGAGCTCCTGTGGCCAGGCCAACCATCATTAAAGGAAAGCTCCGTGAACTCTGAATGTAGATAATCATCCTCTTTGCCACAGAACAGTATTGAAAAGAGGGTAAAGGGAAACTTTTTTCACACTCAGTCCCAATTGTCTTAACATTCCAAATGTAGGTTCTGAATGAATTAAGGGTTTCTGTGAAAATTTTAGAATATTGCTCATACTGTGATGTTATGAACTGATGAGTACCTCCTCCCCTGGCCAAAAAAAAAAAATCATATGTTGAAATCCTGCTCTGGATGTGATAGTATAAGGAGATGAGCCTTTGAGAGGTGGCCAGGCCTAAAGGTGAAACCCCAAAGAATAGGATTAATGTCCTTACAAAAGAGACCCTGGAGAACTCTCTTGATCTCTTTGCTCTATCTGAGGACACAGTCAGAAGATTGCCATTTAGAAACCAGGACACAGGCAGCTACCAGACACTAAATCTGCTGGCATCACATTCTTGAACTTCACGACTTCCAGCACTGTGAGAAAAAATGTAGTTTAAACCACCCAATCTATGGTACATTTATTATAGTGGCCTAAGACACAAAACAAGTGTTCAGTTTCCTTTTCTATATAATGAATGGAAACTAAAATGAGGTAACAAATTGCAAAGTCCCCTATCCAGATTGACCAATAAAATTTTTCAGGCTAGAATTAAGAGATTAAGAGGACCAATCAAACAACATAGTTTCTTCTTTATTCCCCTCTCATCCTTTTCCACATACTTTCCATATCCTGCATGTTTTATAGCCTGAACCCCTTCCCCTGATAAGATGCAAGCAGGGGCCTTAGTACTCTCTAAAGACCTTGCTGGGTGGATGGCAGGATGGGCATCCAGAGTAAGCTCCTCTTTCTGCTTCCTCTGCCCACTCCCTACACCAGCACTTCTTCCCCATACACAGGTCAGGGTCAAGGACAAGAGCAGGGAGGAAGAGCAGACCCTGAATTAGGAAAAGCATCTCTGTTTGTAGTCATTCACTGTTCTTTGAGTTACTGAGATGGTAGGAGTTAGCTCCAGGGGGCTATCCTAGGCTCTAAAGACTGCAGACAGGCCAGGCATGTTAGGCATCGAGGCACTCTGGCTTCTGGATGGCAGGCAGGCTCTGGGTTAGCCTTTCTTTGATATCAGACTGCCAGAGCCAAGCTCAGATACACACCAAGGCAAAAAGCTCTTGGATCTATCTAGATCCTCTGCCTAAAGCTAAGGGGCTCACTATTTATCTAGCTTAATAAGGGAGGAACAGTTGATTCTCTTTGGTTTCCAAACATCCATGTTTTGGCTAGAAAAGCAACTAATTTATATTCTGTAATTCAAGCATTTTAAGTAACAATTTAAACTAATATGTTCATGTGTTTTTTTGCTTAAAAAATTCATCATGGAAAATAGGGGACTTTTCCTTATAGAACATATATTAATTTCCTCTTGCAGCTGTGACAATCTCTCCCAAACTTAGTGGCTTACAACAACACAAATTTATTACCTCATGTTCTAGACTGTCATGGAGGAACTTTATTTTGTCTTCATGGTGGTGGTGATGGTGGTGGAAGTTAACGCAAACTTTTGGTCTCACTGCTAAGCAAATGATGACCTTCACCCGGGTCATCAAACTTCAGAAGAAGGTCTGAGGCTGAAGCCTCAGTTGCAGACCAGGAGAAGACTCCTCAGCCAGGTTGATGGAAATCAGTATTGCTATTTTTTATTAATCCAAATATACAGATAAGGTAACATGATCAGAACCCAGTAAGGTATTTTGCTACTTGGACCAAAAGTAGATCTGAGTCACCTTCTCAAAGCAACCAAGAGGTGGAAGGCCAGATCTGGAATTCTTAAGCCACATGAGAATCAAAGCTGGGGAAACAATGTACAAACCAAATCCATGCAGCAAAAGTAGCGTTGTCACCGTGAGACCAACGTGAGATGGTGACTAGTATCCAAAACTGGAGTCCACTGAGCAAAAGCACCACTGTGTATCTATTTGCCAATCACCCTCTTGGTGTTTGGGCAGGTCAGCCTGTCTTAAAGGCACAGGCTTCACCTGGCATCATTTTCCTCGGATGAAATTAAAACAGCATCACTGTTTTGATCCATTTTTGTTTTCTCCGACAAAATGAAGAATCTCAGTAGACAAGGATGAAACTTTGGCCCCACACTAGTAATCCCAGTAACGTTAGGAAATGCTGGCTGGGGTCCACTTTTCACCCACCCCAGCATCTTTGCAGGTGCCTACTGGAATGCTTAAGAGCTGAGATAATGAAATGGAAACTAGCATCTTAATGCACATCACCAATACCCCTTCCATCCAGGTATCATCAGGCACTTTCTTTCTTGTAACAACGGAATTTCACTGGTGAAGGAAACAGGATACTAGCACAGTGGTGCATGGAAACCTCTAGTTTATTCCACTGCATCTCACAGAAAGAGCTTTCTAACAGAAGTGCCTCCTGGACTGAATGAATAAAGGAGGGAAAAACTACAGCTGGATCTAGGCCACATGTTATCTAATTTCATTCTTTCTTTTTTTTAAATTGGGTCCACAAAGGGCTCTGGTATTTACCAAAATTTCTAAAGATGTGTAAGAGAAAGAAAATAGAATGGAAGAAAAACAAACAGAGAGAAAGCAATGTAATTGCACACCAGATCTGAGTCTGGATGTATTTCATCTGCTTTTTTTATAGAGCGTATCACAACAGTGGTGTAGTTATTATTATTCTAACCATTTCAATTGAGTAGCTAAGACTCACTCAGAATATAAATGACTGGCCTTAGTCAATTTTCAAAGCACATAACTACATGCTTAAGAATCCTTGACATTAGCTAGAAAATAATAAAGCTAAAACTGACACTTTGTGCTCTCTGAACCCTCATATCTTTTCCTCTATGACATAATACCTCCAGATTATTTTTATGCTATCATTTGTCCAAACAGATTCCACAAGCAAAATACTGAACGTCCTTAGTGGTGTATTCAGCACAAATATGATACATTTCAAAATTACTTGTGGACTTGTAGAAGGGTAGGGATAGGCTGGAGGTGAAGGAAGTATGGTTTGAGGGAGGCTAGGAGTCCTGGTGGGACAAGGAGAAGCAGGCTAGTCTGGAGCAATAGAAGAATAATTGAACGTGGTCCTGGATTAGATGATGTATCAAAGACTAAAGCAAAATGATCATGGAAATGACCTCAAGCCCTACATATACAGACTCCTGGACTTTCAATGAGGTTGTATCCCAATAAGCCTACCATACGTTTGAAATACAATAAGCTGAAAATACATGTAATACAGATAACCTACCAAACATCATAGCTTAGGCCAGACTACCTTCAAGTACTCAGAGCACTTACACTAGCCAACAGTTGGGCACAATCATCTAACATAGAGCCCGTTGAATAGTGAAGTGTTGAATAGTTCACACGGTTTATTGGCTACTATAATAAAAGTGAAAATCAGAATTGTTGTGTGGGTACATTTCTGCACTCATAGTAAAGTCCCAAAATTCTAAGTCAAACTAAGTCATGGACCATCTGTATACAGAGGCAACAGCTGAAATCCTGGAAATGTATCCTAAGGAATAATTTAGAAATAATACATAAACACTCGAACATACACAAAATGCTCATGGTGTCACATATTTCTAAAGATTTGGAAACATATAAGCCTAACAATATAGAAATAAATCAGCAAATTTTTATATTTTTGCAGTCATATTTTAAAAGTATAATATTTAAATATAGAAAAAAATGCTTAAAAGATTGAGTTTTTAAAAATCAGAAAATCTAGGAAAAGATTATTAAAAAAAAAAATTGTGAAAGACAGCTTACCACAGACTGGGAAGCTTATAAAGAGTAGAGGTTTATTTGGCTCACGGTTTGAAGGCTGGGAAGTCCAAGAACATGGTGAGAACCTTCTTACTGCATCAGAACATAGCAGGGCAGAGCCAAGCGTGCTCTATCAGGTCTCTCTCTCTCTCTCTCTCTCTCTCTCTCTCTCTCTCTCTCTCTCTCTCTTCTTATAAAGCTGGACATGACATTGGGGGAGAGGCGGCAACCCCCATGACCTCATCTAATCCTTTTTGCCTCCCAAAGCACAAGAACACTTCCAAATACTATTATCATGCAAATTTGGATTTAAATTTCCACACATGAATTTGGGGGGAGCATATTCAATTGAGAATAACCCCTAAAATGATGAACCCTGGAATCTTTCCCAACTCTCCTGATCTTCCAGCTGGAAGCAAAACAAGCCACCTCACCCTTCCTCTAAATCGCTACATCTCAGTCCCCTGCCCTCCTTATCTCAGAAACTGATGCTCCATCTGCTCCATTGCTAAGCCTGAAAACCTCTTGATTCCCTCCTTTTCTCACAGCCAAGATATAATCCCTCAGCATATCCTAATGGCTCCACCTCTATAGTATATCCCAAATCTGGTCACTTATCATCTCCCCTTCTCACACCTGCACTCCTGTGACAGCTCCTGGCCCATCTCCTGTCCTGCATTCTGGCCCCCAGCCCTCTCCAGGGTCCATCTCACCACAGCCAGCATGAGCTTTATAAAAAGGCGATATAATTAGCTGCTGGATGTATGAAAAATGATCCATATCAATAAGGAATAAACATTTTCAAATGAAAGTAACATTGTTCAATACAGTAATTAACCTATAATGAACATAAATATTTATTGAAGACATTAGAGACATTTTTGTGTACCAAATTGACAACTATTTCAAACTGAAAATTACTAGAATGGAAAGGGTTCATATAAGCACTTTTCTCGCTTTTAGAGAAATTGTAAATTTTATTTTAAAAAGTCTCAAAAGTTTCAAAGATATCTAGTAATTTCATATGTAAAATTTCAACCTAAGGATTTAATTAAAAATAAGCAATTCTACTTTCTGCAGTTTTTTTTTTTTTGTTTGTTTGTTTGTTTGTTTGTTTGTTTTTGATACATCCCCAGCCCTATTTTGTATTTTATTTAGAAACAGGGTCTCACTGAGTTGCTTAGCTCCTCACTTTTGCTGAGGCTGGCTTTGAACTCAAGATCCTCTGCCTCAGCCTCCTGAGCTGCTGGGGTTGCAGGTGTGCGCCACCTCATCCAGCTAGCTTCTGCACCTTTTTGACAACAAAAGACAGAGACTCAGAAATAAGTGTACAACTTGCTTATTCGTCTGTTTTTTCTGGCTGCTTTGGATTATCTGGAGGGAGAAAAGACTTTTATCTCTTTCCCCTAGGAAGAAATTGTCAGACCTGTATCCTAGGGCACTTGTGGTTAACCTTGGCTGCATTTAGAATCATCCAGAAAGTTTTAAAATATACCCATCACCTGGCCTCTATTGCTAAAGATTCCAATTTCATTGGACTGGGGTGGGGCCCAGGCAAGGTATTTTTCTCACCCACTGGGCATTTTCACAACAGCCAGGCTGAGTGTGAGGCAGGAGCTCCTCTGCCCCCAGGGGAAGGGTCTTCTCCACATTGTAGGTTTCCTCAGGAAAAATCCAGAGGTGGCCAGAGCCCAGATGGCCATAGCTGTATGGAAGTCGGAAAGCTAAAACATGAGCCCCTGACCTTGAGAACATCATCAAGGCCAGCAGTGGTTAGGGAACGTCCTACAATTAACTTACTGTGCTGGCCAAGAGTGCCCAGAAACAGGTCCAGTACCTGGGTTCTACCCCAGAGGATAATGGCAAAGACGGTTTCCAGAAAAATCTAATGACCGCAGGCCTCTCTCTGCCATTTTCCTGAGCTGTTAAGATTCTATCTCCTAGCAATGTAGGTGTTCCCACAATATCGGACCTCAAATTAGACTCCAGAGTTGGAGTAACAAAAACAGCAGGGTATTGGCATGAAAACCAATGGAACAGAATAGAAGACACAGAGACAAATCCACATAGATACAGTCATCTGATCCTAGACAAGAAGGGCGAGAGATAAAGGCAGACTTCAGGAATGCCTGCGAGGATTTTGGAATTTCATGACTGATGTTAGCACTCTCACCATTTGTAATCCTTTAATAGAGAACTGGAACATTCCTTACATCATGAGTTTTCTGGAACAATCCTTTCCTATTCAAATCTGAGCACTCCTTTAAGGGATTGCCAAGACTCTGCGTTCCTGAGGACTAGTTACAGTCCCCAGCTGTGTGGCCAGCAGAAGCCAAAACCCCATTTGAGGATGGGTGAGGGAGTTGGGGAGGCCTGCGATAAGGTCAAGAAAGAAAGGCACCTCAGAAAATTCTGTTGTTTCTAGTGAAGAAACCAGACAGCAGAGCTTAAAGCTTTACTGTAAACCATTGCTGGGGACTGGAATCCTAAAATTCTTAAGACTTAAGAGGCAAGAAGCCACAACTTACTAATCAGCTGAAAAAAAACAGGTCAGGATAGAAACATCCCAAGCCTCATCGCAAACACCAGTCTCCTTTCCCACACCCGCAAATGTGCCTGTGTGTCATAAAAATAAATTCTCTCCATGTGGCCCCAAGCTAAGCGCCTGGAAAAAAAACATGTCCTTCTGACTGGCCTCTGCCTTGTCCCAGAGCTTAGGTTTCAGTGAGTCCAGGGCCCTGGAGCCAACCTCAGGGGCAAGATTTTCCCTCCCCATCTCAGCTTGAAGAAAGCAGTGTTGAAAACAGGATTTGATTTCAACAGAGGTAGGCCAGAGCCCCAACCCTAAACCTTCAGCTGTAAGATGTGTAAACCACGCCATGGAATTCTGGCTGTGGTATGTCAGGCTAGAAGACAACAGGCCATCTCGCCGCTGTGGATAACAGCAGCTCAGAGAGGCTGAGAGAGAGAAACACATAAATGTGTCCTTAACTACGGTATCAAAATAAGGGAGCTGCAGGAAGAATCTCACTGCTGCTGAAAATCAGAGACACTGTTGCATAAGAACCATGTAAATTTTGACTGGAAGCAACACTTATAAAATTTGATCCCTAGAAATTCATAAAGATAAGGAACTATCTTATTTTATGTCCATGAGACAGTTTTCTGAAAACTGCTAAAGCAGAGTTTTGTAAACAAAAATCTCGTTCGGCACACCCTTATTTCTTTACTGGAAGGATCACCTCCTACCTTGACAATTTACCCTTTTTTGCTTGGATTGTTCTTTGGCCCTTTCCCTCCTCCTACAATGTGCAGTTCTTTTGAGACAGAATTCATGGTCTATGGCGGATGCTGCTGCTGCTGCTGCTGCTGCTGCTGCTTCTGTCATTGGCCAAGGACAGCTTAAAACTTAGCTCATGTTTTCCTGGTTCCTTATCAGCATGTCTTTCATCTCTGCCACTCTATCCCTATGGCACTAAGGTGCCAACCCTACTACTTTATGATCCTGAAGGTGTTACAAGAAAAGGCAACAAGAGGCGTCTCTTCACCACCCCTCCCACTGTGATTCCTGGATGGTATGATACTGTCCACACAGGCATGCCCTGATTTACTATTTCAACCTTGATGTTGCTCAACAAATACTTAACTGAGCACCTTCTAAGTGCCAGACATTCTCCTGGAATCTCAGTGTACAAACATAGACCAAATTTCTGAATAAATTCAACAGACATTTCTTAAGTTTCCATAGACCTAAGACTTAATGCCCCCCTGAAAATTCATACTACATCCCTATGTTTGGAATCAATCCCATACTAAAATCTCAACCTGACAACAATTTCCAATGTTTGCCTTTGAGATAAGCAGGCAGTACGACTATGACACTATGGGTACCTAAGAGCTTTATAAAACTGTCCTTCCTAACATTGTCAGCAAATAGGCACTTACCTTCCACAGGGCCCTGGGAGATGATCATGGAGTGCAAATTCCACAGGTTGCACAAATCTTGTCTTTTCAAGGAGGTTCCTCTGATTTCTGGAGAAACCAAAAAGCCTGTGCAAATTATTGTAAAATTCTGGAATAAATCTACCAAACGTTTTCCTAAATCTCCATCAATCTGCTCCATTTGACCACACCAGGCCACCAGCCACCATGTGCAGACTCTTGCCCAGGAAAATCATTGAAGGTTTTCAGTTGGGATATAATTTATGTGCCAATCCGTAATATCTATCTTGAAAATATTTTAAAAAGTCAATATAATGAAAAGCTTTCCCTTGTCTCTTTCTTGAAATTCTTCTCCAGCTTAACCCAATTTCCCAAGTCACTTAGAGGCCTTTAAACAAAATGAAATCTTAATGATGTCTCTGCCATGAATAATTAATTGTTCGGGTACAATCTTCTCAACAAAATCCATTATCATTAGATTAGAGGTTTCCTCAAGATACATGAGTTCATTATGGACATCTTTGCATCTTTGTTGGTATCTTTCCCTCTTTGTCCTTATCTGTGCCTGTGATCTGAGATTCCATCAGCCTGACAGCCCTCCAAAGAGAAACTATCTTAGGGCACTTAAAGGCCTTTGAGACCTTTAATGCCCCACCCCACATGACATCTCTATGTTTGGAATCAATCCCATACTAAAATCCTCAACCTGACAACAATTTCCAATGTTTGCCTTTAAGATAAGCAGGCAGTAAGACTATGACACTATGGGTCTTCCTGCTTTAAAACATGGGCAGTTTAACCAAAGAGATTTAAACAATGGAGGGTGAAGGTGTAAAGGAGTTTGGTTTGGTCCTTCCTGGGAGAGAGGGGAGTCTAGGGAAGATAAACCTACCTTCTTAGAAACTGACTTCTTCATCCATCAGTCTCCTGTCTTCACGTCTTTTTTTTTTTTTTTTTTTTTTGGATGATCAGAAGTCCCTGAGGAAAAGGGAATACTATAATAATAGACTTTGTGATTTCTTCTCAGATGATGAGATGAAAGGTCGTAGACACAATGGGAAAAACTCTAGAGGTCATTAGACAGAAAGTCCCATCATGGACAAAGGAAGCTTGGCCCTTCCCACCTTGTGATCCCTCCTATCCATTCTTCCCTCTGCCATCCTCAGACGCAAATGTGTGGAAGTATTCCCCTGTATTGTTGAATTGAATCAAATGTATTAAATCTGTATTTGAATTTTGAAACTATTCTAAAAGAAGAAAGCTTCCCATGTAAAACTTCATGAGAAGTTATAAATCATAGACCTTATTTATAGACATTATGCTTATACCCGAATTATTGTTGTTCTTCGAAGTCATGGTCTAAAAACCAGTTATGTATAAGAGGGATATGGCAGATGTCAGGCATAGAGATTTCTGCTTCACTGGCTTCTTTTTTTACGTAGCTATAATCATCCAATAGACACAATTTTGTATCCTGCTCTTTTTCATCTTTTATCCTCTACATTTTTGAGATTACAACATAATCTCTACAACCATCCTGTAGAAAAACTGCATGACATCCCGCTGAGTCATTATAGAACTTTAACAAACCATGCTCTTCTTTTTCCATTTTTCACTGCTATTGATAACATTGCAATGTGCATCTTTCTGCATGAAACTTCTCCCGATATTTAGGATTATTTCCTTAGCTTTAACTCTTAGAAGTGGAACTACTGAATCAAAAGATAGCAATTAGGTTCTTGAAAAAGATTATGAAACAGCTTTCCCAAATCTGTTCCAATTTATGTTCCCTCACATTCTATTGGCTGGACCAAAGTGAAAAAGATCAATTAACTCTCAATATTAGGGGGTCAAAATGTACAGGAGAGTGTGATATTGTTCATTGTGAGATTTATGTTACATATGGAAAGTATAAAAAATATCTGCTGGTTCAAAAATAATAATAAAATTAATACCCATGTACTCAGCACCCAGTTTAAAAACTAGATTATTTTTAGTGCTCTTAGAAGACTCCTGTGAACTTGTATTAGTATATTAAAGCAGCTACAGACAGATCTCAAAATCTCAAATCTCATTGACCTTACATTTATAGTATTGACACATATAAATGTATTGACACATACATTTATAGGAGTCCCCCTTATCTGCGGGAAATGTATTCCAAGACCCCTCAATGAATGCCTGAAACTACAGATAGTACCAAACCCTAACAGTATATTGCAATAAAAATTGTATGAATGTGGTCTCTCTCAAAATATGTTACTGCATTGTATTCATCTTATTATGATGATGCAAAATAACACAATAGCTACAGGATGAGATGAAGTGAGGTGAGTGACACAGGCATTGTGGTGTAGCCTTAGGTTATTACACAAGAGTTATTCAAAGATGAGCACTACAATACCAATACTGAGTGGGATGATATTTTATCATGCCGCTCAGAATGGCAAACCATTTAAAATTTATGAACTGTTTACTTCTGGAATTTTCCATGCAATATTTTCAGACTACAGTAATTGAAACTACAGAAACTGAAACCATGGATAAGAGATATGTTAGTCAGCTTTGCATCCCTCTGACCCAAATACCTGACAAGAAAACTTAGAGGGGGAGAAGTTTATTTGGGCTTCTGGTTCAAAGGTTTAGTCCATGGTGGGCCAACTCCATTGCTCTGGGCCCACGGTAAGGCAGAACATCATGGCAGAAGGCCATGGTGGAGGAGTGCTGCTATATTCATGACAGCCAGAAAGCAAAGAGAGGGAGGAAGCAAAGAACCTCAGGGAAGATGCACCCTTCCAGGAAAGACCCCCCCAATGACCCACCTTCTTCAGCCAAAGCCTACCTGCCTACAGTCACCACCCAGTCCATTTAAACTAGTTTGGACAGATTAGATCACAGCTCTCAGTCTTAATCATTTCATCTCCAAACATCCCTGAATGAACACAGCTTTGGGGGGACCCCTCATATCCAACCCATAACAAGGGGCAACTCATGTAGCTATTCTTCACATCCTAGTCCATATTGGCTGAGGAGCTCTGCTAGACACTTCCAACAGTAACTGAAGATTCTGGGTTGCTTCCAATACATAATTCTACCATCTTGGGTCCTTTTTTTTTTTTTAACTTCTAGTCAGGTAAGACAAATATGAGAGACCATGGAGAACTTACATCTGCTTTTAAATGCCTTTCTCTAGAAGTGACACATTTTACTTTCTTTGGAACTGCCGCGGGGCCTCCACTCTACTATAAAGGAGGCTGACAAATGTGACTATCTTTTATACCCTAACAGGATTGGCCATCACACATTGCCTCGGCCACATTGCCCTTTCTCATTCCTGTCTCTTGTGGGAACCATTCCTTTGCTTTTCTTAATAATTAGAAAAAAAGAAAAAAAAAATTGTAAGTAGCCAGGAAGCACAAATCTGTGAGAGAAAAGGATAATATCGACACTATTATACAAAGGCTCCTGAAAAAAGATGACAAATTGCCTGAGTCATAGTCTGACTTCAGCTTCCCTAAGAATTTACAAGAGTCCTTTCTGGGAATGCCAGCAGGCAAGGTCATGGGTGACCCTTGGAAATCACAGGAGTTGACACGGGTGGGACGTCTAATAGAACTAAAATTTGGACCAACTACTGCATGTCCATCAGAAATAGCTTCAGAGGGAGGAAGTTACTCTGAATTTTATTCTTTAAATTCACAGTGGTCTTCCATCAGCTCTCAGAGGCTGTTAAAAGCTAACCCAAGCATTAAGAGGGAACAAGAATGGGGTCCAATGCTGAGGAGAACCTGGGCCATTCTCACCCAGGCATTTATTCCTCAGAGTAGAAGGACAGTACTAAGGCTGCGGGATCTTGGAATGCATGGGATTCAGTATGCACTGGCTGCCTTCTCTCTCTGCCATCAGTGATCATCCCAGGGCTTTCCTTCATCATCACCCTGGGGATTCTCTGCACCTCTCCCCTGTGTTGAACTTCCTGATTCCAGGATCCCAGAGCTCTTCTTTTTTCTTTTTCTTTTTTTTTTTTTTTTGTTTACTCTTGATTTTTGATTTTTGTTATTTCTTGAACATAGTCACGATAGCTATTTTAAAGTCTGTAACTCATGACTCCAGTGTCTGCAATTGGGAGGGCCTTTTCTGTCATCTGTTTGTTTCTGCTGAAACCCAACCAACATCTAGCAGCTTCTTAAGAAAGGATACACAAGAGGGAAATTTTTTGAGAAAATGTAAATGCATTTTTTTTTTTATTTTGCAACATAGTTTTTACAACCATCATATAAAGGATACATGACATTCCATCCAGTAGATATACACTCTTTTATCAAACCATGCCCTTTTTTAGATACTTATATTGTTGTTTTCCATTTTTTTATACTACTAGTAATAGTACAATGAACATCTTTCTTCATATAGATGGCCAGTGTGGACCAGGTACCCTGGTGGGCACTAGAGAAAAAAGCCAAATGCAGTCAGTGGAGATGCACACACACACACAAACTGAGAATTAACTGATTGCTTCCCTAAGAAATTGGGGTGTTACAAAATAACCTAATACAAAAGCTAAGTTTCTCTGAGGTCTTTACTGTAACTTAATTGCACATACAAATTTTTCATTTTAACCTATAATTGTATATGATGGTTTTGACATTAACAATAATCTCCTAAATTACCAGTTGTCTCATCTGTGTCACCAGCATTGGCTGCCATTTCTCAGAATTCCTCCACATTCACATTCTGTACAATTCATTTCTCACCTTTCAATCCTGTATTCAAACCAGTCTGCTGGTCCATTTTGCATTATTATAACGAAATGCTTCGGGCAGGCTAACATTATAAAGAAGTCTAGTTAGCTTGGCTATGGAGATTCAAGTGCATGGTTCCTACATGGGGACTCACGGGGGATGGAGTCACAATGGCAGAAATACATGAGGAAAGAAATCACATCTGAAAAACAGGAAGCCTGAGAAGTTGGGGTTCTACAGTCCTTTCTGAGGACAATACCCCAGTGACATAAGGAACTTCCACTAAGCCCTGCTTCTTAAAAATCGAACCTCCTGTCAGTACCACCACACTAGGAACCAAGCTCCTAACACACAGATCCTTGGAGACACACTCTAGCCATATCCAAACCACAGCATCCTTCCACCTGAAGTCTATCTTCTGCTCTTCTTCCTTCTACCTCTAACTCCCCACATCCAGACCTGTCCCAAAATCCCCATTCCCCATTTCCAATGTGTCCCTAATCCTTATGCTATCCAGAGTCTCAAGATAAACATTACAGGTACCAGCTGATTTAATGAAGTCAATACTTTCATGCTCTGTAGTTATCTCACAAGAAAATCCATAAAGATACTAAAATATGCTTCCAATGAGTCAATATGGAATTTCCTCAAAAAGCTAGGCATGGAACCACCATGTGACCCAGCTATCCCACTCCTCAGCATTTATCCTAAGAATTAAAGTCATCTTACTACAGTGATACACGCATCCCCATATTTATAGCAACATAATACACAATAGCCAAACCTATGAAACCAGCCTAGGTGTCCAGCAATGGATGAATGGACAAAGAAAATGTGGTAGATATACACAATGGAGTCTTCTTCAGACATAAAGAAGAATGAAATTATGTCATTTGCAGAAAACAGATGGAACTAGAGACCATTACGTTAAGCAAAATAAGTCCAACTCAAAAGGTCAAGGGTTACATGTTTTCTCTCATATGAAGAAGCTAGAGAGGAAAAAGGAAAAGAAAGATGGAGAAGAATCTCATGAAAATCAAAAGGAGATCAAGTAGACTAAAGGGAGCAAGAGGTAGGAGGGAGGGAGCAGGGAGGAAGTGCTGGGGAGTGATATTAGCCAATTATATTGTTATGGTATGTGCAGGTATGACTGTGAAACAACAAGTCCCATCAACTATAATGAACCAATAAAAAATGTGGAGGAAAAAAAAAGAAAGAAATATGCTTCCAATGGACTTCCACACATTGACTTTAAGAAAAACAAAGGAGCACCCTTCACCATTCTAGAGGGGCTCAGAATACCCAGAGAGCCCAGAAGCCCCAGCATCAACTTCTGATGCTTATTTCTGGTATGGGAAGAAGAATGGAGAGAGATACCATATGTTGGGAAGAGAATCACACTGGGTGTTCTCTGAATGCAGATCTGTAGGACTGGGCCACAAAGAGCCCAGTCATTTAATCATATGCCTTCACACTGCTTAACTATGTCTCCACTTCCTCAGTAGTAATACAGTAAGAGCAGCTGTCAGCTTCAAAAAATGTGGTCTCAATTATTTGATTCTTACATGTAATAAATATCTCTAGGCTGGGATGGTGGCTCAAGTGGTAGAGCGCTCACCTAACACATGTGAGGTACTGGCTTCGATCCTTCGCACCACATAAAAATGAAATAAAAATATTTTTAAAATTTCTCTAGAATATTAGCTGTAGGATCAGTACTAAAGATATTGATAAGGGGACATAGTCTCTGCCTTCATGTTGCCTGTTGTTTGCCTATAAGAGGAAACAGAAAAAAAAGCAATTGCAATACAGTCATATAAGTGTTACCAAAATGTGCACAAAATTAGATCATGATTATACAGTGGAGTTACCAAACTTCTGAGTGGTGTACAAATGTTTGGTTGTATAATAACAAAGTACTAGACCCTCGTGATCCCACTCAGAGATCTCTTAGTCCTCTATCTCTATCTCTCCTGCTTCTCCAGGAGAACAACCCAGGAAACAGGAGAGCCTCGGTGCCCAGATCCCTTAGAAGCAGATTTGACATTGAAGCTGCTGTTCAAGGGGCCACACTAAGTGAGCCCTCCCACCCAGCTCCCCTCACTGTCAGGCTGCAAGTGACAGAACCAGGTTAGCACTAACCCTGGGAAGCCAGTATCTGTGCCAGCTCCCAAAATGGGATGCAGTCTGTCAAAGACTTTGTGTCAAGTCAATCAGTTTCTCACTCTCAGGAATTTGGACTGGGAAACATAGTAAGGATCCTGCAGTCAACAACAGGGACTAAAATTGCAAGGTTACCTAGAGCCTAACTGAGAGGCAGAATCAGGACAGCGAGGGGCCATGGCCAGCAGAGGTTGTGAGGAAGCTATGCAGAAAGAAAAAACATACTAAGCCAGTAGTGAGAGGACAGCAGAACAGGTGCACAAAGCAGAGTGATAGGAGGATTTGTCCTTATGTGGAAGCTGTCAAATTTTAAATGGCCTTTGCCTGAAAAATAATGGTCCAACTTAACCATCAAGTGGAGTCTGGACATAGAAAAATCACAGGACAACAGTGAGTAACAGTTAGTTTCTGCAAAAACCACTCCATTCCTCACTCTAGTGCCTCCCACCAACACTTCTGAGTAAGTTGTACAAGGAGATGTCCCTATTCTCTATATCTTTCTGTAGGTTTGAAATATTCTATGATGGTGATATATAAAACATGTAAATTTTAAAAATGTATATTTTTTATTTAACTTTCAAGTTTGAAATAACCTCAGAATTGACCCCCAAAATATTTTAAAATTAATACAAAAATTCTCATACACCATTCACCCAACTTCCCCATATATTAACATTTGACATAGCCATGGTTCAATGACCAAAATCAAGAAATAAAAGAGCAATATTATTAACTAAGCTGTAGACTACACCCAACTCTCGTCACTGCCCCACTAATGTCCTTTTTCTGGACTAGAAGCCTATATTGCACTTTGTTGCCTTATCTTTTTTCTCTTCCAGTCCCCCTCCTTGACTGTGGCAGTTCTTCAGTCTTTCATAACCCTGACCTTTTTGGAGAATCCAAGTAAATCATGGAAACTCACTGACTTTAGGACAAGGTCTCCAAAACAGTATTATTAGAGGGTGCTCAACAATTATTCACCAGGATGTGAGAGCAGAGTCTGATGCAGGTTCTTGCACCAAAAGGCTCCTCAGCCTCCAGCAAGTCCCTCCCCCCCCACCCCCAAGCAACCGAAAGGCGGTGAGAAAGTGGCTGGGAGAGCCAGGACTGTAGCCCACTGGGATTACAGAAGAACGGAGTTTGTATATCTGTAGTCTCTTGAGTATCTAACACAGTGCCAAGCTCTTTGCTGCTTAGACATCCCACATCCCCCACAGGAGCCTCTGAGGTGGATATGTGTGTGTCCAAGTCTATTCCCCAGGACTGGGTAAAACAAAGAACTCAATTCACAAAAAGGCTTGGCTGCAAGTCCCAGAGCTGAAATTCTTCAGCATTCCCAGAATTTAGCATCAAAGACTAGATTATTGGGGCCAAGAAAGTTTCCTCTCTTCCATGCTTTTTCATACTGAAGTAAGGTAGCATCCTCCTCACCAGTGCCCCAAATGCTGAAGAAACTTTGTCCAAGACCCACAGCAGTAGAGGTGTGTGGTGTTATAGCACCATCTAGTGCCAAAATTAGAGAAGTTGAGTCATCTATGCCACAATTCCAGTCACAGCCATGGGAAGGTAACCAGCAATTGAACAAAGGTTCACCACCTTGAAAAAGCAACACACCATGATTTAATAAATTCACTCTAATTTCCTGGTGCGACAAACAGAGTAACTTAAGAAGAAGCAAAAAAGAAAAATCACTGGAATCAGATGAGTCTCTGCTCTACTCTTAACTCACAATACTTGGAGTTAAGAACTGTTCCTGGAGTTCTTTCCCTATTTAAAATGTGGCTAGGGCCAGGTGCAGTGGTGCACACCTGTAATCCCAGTGGCTCAGGAGCCCGAGGCAGGAGGATCGTGAGTTCAAAGCCAGCCTCAGCAAAAGTGAGGCACTAAGCAACCCAGTGAGACCCTGTCTCTAAATAAAAGACAAAACAGAACTAGGGATTATTTGGCTCAGTGGACAAGTGCCCCTGAGTTTAATCCCTGGTACCAAAAAAAAAAAAAAAGTGGGGGTCAGGGGGTCCTGAAGATGGCAGAACAGAGCTAGGTAGTGATTTCCAATCTCCCACAACACAGAAAGAAGGCAGTGAAGGAAAAACTGATCTGAGAGAGCTTGACTACAAGTTTATACCTGGATTAGAGGGATTATGGAGAACAGTATCAACAAGTTTTTCACTTTTCATAAGATTGAATAGTATGTGGCTTGGCTCTGAAAGTCAATAGAGTTCAGTGGCTTTTCTCAAAGTGGTGCTGATGCTGGCAACAGCAGAGGCCACACATGAAGTTAAAGTACCAATACCTGGATGTTCACCTAACCCTGGCTCTTAAGAGAAAGAAGCTCATGAAGAAGTTCCTTGCTCAAAAGGAGAAGCAATAACCAACCCAATAGATGGACATACATATAAACAATATGGAAAAGCAAAGGAAGAAACCACACCCAAACAGCCCACAACAAATACTTCAACCACTGACTTCATCAACACCACAGTGTAGGAAATGTCAGAGAAAAAACTTAAGTACCTAGTTAAAATATTCAGTGACCTAAAAGGAGACATAAGTAGTGAAATTGGAAAATATAGGAAGTGAAAGACAACTTCAATAAAAAGACAAGAGATAACAAACAGAAATCCTAGAAATAAAAGACTCAATAAACTAAATTTAAAATCCAATGGAAAGCATTACCAATAGATTAGATCATTTTGAAGATAGGTTTTCAGGCCTTGAAGACAAAGTATATAATATTGGAAAATAAAGTTGACCACAAGGAAAAAAGATGTTAAAGAGAGCATGATGAGAATAATCAAGAAATCTAGGATAATGTCAAGAGACCAAATTTAAAAATCATTAGGATACATGAAGGCTCTGAGATACAAACTAAAGGAATGCACAATGTTTTCAATAAAATAATATTAGAAAAATTTCCAAATCTTAGAAATGAGATGGAAATTCAAATAGCATGTAAAAATCCAAATAGAGTCAGAATAGATTTTCTCTAAGACACATTATAATGAAAATGCCTAATATGCTGAATAAGGATACAATTCTCAAAACTGCAAGAGAAAAATGGCAGGTTATATTTAGAGGTAAACCAATTCAGATTTTAACTGATTTCTCAACCCATATCCTAAAAGCCAGGAGGGAATAATACATAACAAACTCTGAAAGAAAATAGGTACCAATCAAGATTACCAAACCTAGAAACATAATCCTTCAGAATTGAAGATGAAATAAAAACCTTCCATGATAAGCAAAACCTAAAAGAATTCATCATAACAAAACCTATACTACAAAACATACTCAATTATTTCATGAAGAAGCAATAAAAAATAAAAATGAAAACCAACATAGATATGAATTGCACTAGAAAAATAATCAATTAGAGGAGACTCCAGTCTGAATTAAACATTAGAAGTACATCAAAATAGCACTAAATAAAGAGCATCTCTCTATAGTAAATTTGAATATAAATGGTCTAAACTCTTCAATCAAAAGACAAAAATTGGCCTAGGGATATAACTCCATTGGTAGAATGCTTGCTTTGCATGCACAAGGTCCTGGGTTCAATGACAAACACCACCAAAAAAACAAAAAAAGACAAAGATTGTCATATTAATTAACAAGATCCAACAATATGTTTTCTGTAAGAGACAAACCTCATAGGCAAAGACATCCACAGACTGAAGGTGAAAGAATGGGAAAATATATATCATACAAATATTACCCATAAACAAGCAGGGGTACTCTTATATCAGGCAAAATAGACATCAAGCTAAATTAATCAAAAGAGACATAGAAGGTCACTTCATACTGGTTAAATGAATCACCCAGCAATATATAATAATTGTAAATATTTGTGCCCCCAAATAATGACACATCTACATACATAAAACAAACTTTTCTTAATATTTAGAATCAAATAGACCACAATACAATAATATTGGGTGACTTCAACACACCTCTCCCACCACTAGATAGATCATCCAGACAGAAACTAAATAAAGATTCTTCAGAACTGAAAAATACTATTAATCAGATGGACCTAATAGACATCTATAGAATATTTCATCCATCAACGACTGAATTTTCTTTCTTCTTAGCAGCACATGGAACAGTTTATAAAATAGATCATATTTTAGGCCAAAAAGCAAATCTTAGCAAATACAAAAAATAGAGAAAATTCCTTGCATCCTATCAGATCATAATGGAGTGAAATCAGTAAGATAAAAAAAAATCAGCAAGATAAAAAACAGAAACCACTCTAATATCTAGATATTAAAAAGTACACTTTGAATGATGAATATATATCTGAAGAAATGAGGAGAGAAATAAAAAAATTATTACAAACAAGCGAGAATAGTGATACAACATCAAAATTTCTGGGACAGTATGAAGGCAGTTCTAAAAAGAAAGTTTATAGCACTGAGTTCATACATTAAAAAAAAAGATACTAAATAAATAATCTAACCTTATACCTGAAGGGCCTAGAAAAAGAATAAATCAATGCAAAAATCAGTAGAAGACAGAAAATAATTAGTATCAGAGCTGAAATTAATAAAATTGAAAATAAAAAAAATACAAAGGATTGATGAAGCAAAGAGTTGTTTTTTGAATGAATAAGCAAAATCGATAAACCCTTAATCAAACTAGTCAAAATAAAGAGAAAGAAGATTAAAATTAACAAAATTAAAGATGAAAAAGGGAACGTCACCATAGATGAAATCCAGAGGATCATCAAAAACTATTTTGAAAGTTAACTCTCAATAAACTAGAATATCATGAAGATATTAACAAATTCCTAGAGATATATAACCTACCCAAATTGAACCATGAGTGTATAAAAAAATCTAAACAGATCAATATCAAATAATGAAATTGAAGCAGCTATCAAAAAAAAGCCTTCAAATTAGGGGCTGGAGGTTGTGGCTCAGTGTTAGAGCACCCACCTAGCATGTGTGAGGCACTGGGTTCGATCTTCAGCACCACACAAAAATAAATAAATAAAAAAGGTATTGTATCCATCTACAACTAAAAAAACACATTTAAAAAAAAAGCCTTCAAACTTTAAGATAAGCCCAGGACTGGATGTATTCTCAGCTGTGTTCTGCCATACCTTTAAAAAAGAACTATACCAATCCTCCTCAATAATTCCATGAAAGGAAAAAAGAGGAATCACTGCCAAATTCATTCTATGAATTCAGTATCACCCTGATACCAAAACCAGACAAAAACACATCAAGGAAAGAAAACTTCAGGCAGATATACTTGGTGAATATAGATGCAAAAATTCTTAATAAAATATTGGCAAACTGTATGCAAAACACATTTAAAAAATCCCAGGAATGCAAGGTTGGTTCAACATAATGCAAATCAATAAATGTAATTCACCATGTAAGTAGATTTAAGGACAAGAATCACATGACTATCTCAATAGATGCAGAGAAAGCCTTTGACAAAGTACAGCACAACACCCATTCATGTTTAAAACACTAGAGAAACTAGGGATAGAAGAAACTTATCTCAACATTGCACTGGTTATATAGGACAAATCCAAGGCCAACATTATTCTGAATAAAAAAAAACTAAAAGCATTTCCTCTAAAAACAAGGATGCCCAGTCCCATCACTCCATTCAACATTGAAACTCTAGCCAGAGCAATCAGGCAAGAGAAAGGAACTAACGGGATACAAATAGGCTAAGAACTCCTCAAATTATTTGTTTGCTGATGATCCTATATTTAGAAGACCCAAAAAACTCCACCAGAAGTTTCTAGAGCTGATAAAAAAACAATTTAGTAAAGTATCAAGATATAAGATCAACATACATAAATCAATCATGTTGCTACAATAATGAATCTCCTGAAAAAGAAATTGGGAACATTTTCCTTTCACAATAACATAAACAAAATAAAATACTTGGGAATCAATCTAATGAAGGATGTCAAGGACCTCTACAATGAAAACTAAAGAACACTGAAGGTAGAAATTGTAAAATACTTTAGAAGATGGAAAGAACACACCAATACCATTCTTCACAGAACTACAAAAAGCAATTCTAAAATTCACTTGGAAAAAAAAAACAGACTCAGAGTAGCCAAAGCAATCCTGAGCAAAAAGAGTGATTGATGCTGGAGGCATAACAATACCAGACCTCAAAATACACTACAGAGCTACAGTAACAAAAACAGCATGGTACCAGTAAATGGAACAGAATAGAAGACACAAAGACATACCCATATAAATACGATTATCTGATACTAGACAAAGGTGCCAAAAACATTCAATGGAGAAAAGATAGTCTTTTTCAACAAAAGGTGCTGGAAAAACTGGAAATCCATATGTCTATCTCTCATTCTGCCCAAAAGTCAACTCAAAGTGGATCAAAGACCTAAGAATTAGACCAGAAAATTCTACAATAGCTAGAAGAAAATTTAAGCCAAACATCTCAACATATGGCACAGAAACTGACTTCTTTAATAATATTCCTAAAAATCAAGAAATAAAACCAAAAATCAATAAGTGGGATGATATCAAATTAAAAAGCTTCTGCATAGCAAAGGAAACAATGAAGAGCATGAAGACAGAGCCTATAGAATGGGAGATCTTTGCCACCTGCTCCTCAGATAGGACATTAATACACAGAATATATAAAAACCTCAAAAATTTGACAACAAAAAAACCCCAGTTAATACATAGGCAAAAGAACTAAACAAAAGAAGAACTACAATTGGCCAACAAATATACAAAATATGTTCAACATCTCTAGCAATCAGGGAAATGCAAATCAATACTATATCCAGATTTCATCTTACTCCTGTCAGAATGGCAATTATCAAGAATACAAATAATAATGCTAGTGAGGATGTGGGTGAAAAGGTATAGTCATACATTGTTGGTGGAAGTGAGAATTGGTGCAACCACTCTGGAAAGCAGCATCAAAACACCTAAAAACCTAGGAATAGAACCACCATATGATCCAGCTATCCCACTCCTTGGGACCAAAAGATCTAAAATCAGTATATTATAGGGATGCGTTCACATCAGTGTTTATAGCAGCACAATTCACAACTATGGACCCAATCCAGGAACCCATCAACAGATGAATGAATAAAGAAAGTGTGATATATATACACAATGGAATACTACTCAGCCATAAATAAGAATAAAATTATGGCATTTGTTGGTAAATGAATGAAACTGGAGATTATCGTTCTGAGTGAAATAAGCCAGTCCCCAAGTCAAAGGTCAAATATTTTCTTTGTTATTTGGAAATTAGTACAAAATAAAAGAGAAAAAGAGAAAGAAAAAAAAAAGGGAGAGGGAATTCCATCAAAATAGAAGACAGATTGGTGTACTAGATGAAGGGAACTGAGGGGAAGGTGGAGGGATGGAATAAGAGAATAATGGAATGAACCTAACCTTCCTATGTATGTATATGAATATACCACAGTGAATCTATCATGAATAGCCACAAAACACTAATTTTTTAAAATGATAACATTTATCCAGAGTCAGATTATAAAATCTGGAGTCTGCTCCATGACCAAGAGCAGGGACTCTGGCACCACATTGACTTGCTTTGCACGCTCTAACAGTGCGGGTTTTCCCATCTGTGAAATGGAAACCTCCAGGGCTGCTGTGAGGATATACTAAATGAACACATGCAAAGCCCTTATATCAGGAAGCATTTGATAATTTTGAGCTAACATTAACATTTATTAGTGATTCTGACCCCCAAAATTAGGGCAGGGGGCATGCATAGGACTCACATCATATTTACCAAAAAAAAAAAAAAAAATGTTGCATTTCTTGGCCTTTTAATAGTATGCTCCACCCTTGTGTTTTTCTCTAATCTCTCTCTTGCTTCCTCCTGTCTCCCTGTATACTTTTTAATCTAGTTCCTCTCTGACCAGCTCCAAGGTGAGGCAGGGCTATGGGGACCTTTGTGAACCTCACAGGCAGCTCAATTACCTCTGCAAGCTGGATACTCTGCTAAAAATGAACCTTTTATCATTATAAAATACTCCCCTGGCCCTAGAAAGTGTCTCTTATCTGATCCCCTAATCCCCTACTATCTAGAACACACCTGCTTTTTTTGGGGGGGGGGCGGGGGTAGTGGGGATTGAATCTAGGGGCGCTCAACCACTGAGCCATATCCCCAGCCCTTTTTATTTTGTATTTTGAGATAGGGTCTGAGTTTCTTAGGGTCTCACTAAGTTGCTGAGGCTGGCTTTGAACATTGTGATCCTCCTGCCTCATCCTACTGAGCCACTGGGATTTCAGGCAGGCACCACCTACCTACTTCTTTTTGCTTCACTTACATGATAGGTTTCTTCTCATCTTTGTCCCTTCAATTCTTTTGTATCCTGATATTTAAGCTGTGTTGTTTTTAAGTCTCAGGTTGTTCAGTTTTGTTCTTTATCCAGGCTGACAATATGGTCTTTAAAATGGAATGTTTAATCCACATGTGCTTGATATACATACTGATACATCTGGGTTTAAATCAACCTTCTTAATGTTTTCTCTTGCTCCCATTGGTTCTATGACGCTTTTACTCCTTACTTGACTTCTTTTGGATTACTTTGCTATTTCAAATTCCCCAGCTATTATCTTGTTACTCTTACATTGTTTTAGGAAATATCACAGAAACTGAAATGTGCCCCTTGCTTTATTGATTGCTATTTTAGTGTCTTCATCATTTTCCAGACAATTCAAGAACCTCAGAGTAACTCGGATCCTGGGCTTTGTTACCAAAAAGTCTTACAAGAATTATTCAGTTTCTCAGCCACTGTCCTTGAATTAGCAAGTGCTTTGAGGGGGAAAAAATGACACCAATTGTAGGTTTCAACTCTGGAATATTGGCTCTTACTTTCTCAACAACCCTCCAGTGCCTTAATAAGTATGCATATTCTGGCTTTTCCAATTTTCTCAGCAGAAGGGTTGGTGTAAGACAAGCTCTTCAGTCTGCCTAAAGCCAGGTCTCCACAAGCCTTATTTGTGTATAATTAGTTACTTTTTAAAGAGTGCAAAATCTGGAGTAGAACAGACACCAGTTCAAATCTGTTATGCACTTACTGTGTGACTTTGGCAAGCTATGTAAATCTTGGTGTTCTCATATGTGTTGTTGTAAGGACTTTTTAAATTGCAGGTATAATGCTTAGCACAGAGCACGAATACAACCAATATTCAAATATCAATAATAGTTTGAGCATTCTAGTTCATCATCTTATTATTATGTAGCTGGAAAGGATGGCACAAAACCAGCCTCTCCCCTGCATTTCCTCCTTGAGAGGTGGTAACAGGTAAGGACCCTACACAGGTCATAATCTTCCCATTTGTTCATCCTGTGGTTTTAAGATTCTTGTGTGCAATGGCTTGCCACCCCATATGGCAATGTATGCAGACACTGGAAGGTTTATTTTGGAAAGTAGATCCATTGGGGGAAGAGAGAATTTAGCAGTAGGATCAGGAAGTGAGCTTTGACAACATAACTCATGAAGTTGATCCCCTAGACTGGGGCCCCTAGGGTGTACCCCCCAAATGTAACCACAGGGATTTGCTCTGGAAAGAAGAGTCAGAGCTTCTGTGTCCAATCCTCACCATGGCTGAGGCCTCATGGTGCTTGGGCTTCTTCCCATTTACTAATAAGCATCTTAACCAGTAAAGAAACCTGAGGGCTCTGAAACAGGAAAGCTGAGTAGTTACTATGGGCTCCCTCTATAAGAAACAACTTTTTGTCAAGTACTCCACAGTATTTTTTAATAAGACTTGCGTCACTCCACAGAACTTGACATCAACAGCATTACCACTGATATCTTTGGTTTTAAATGCTTTAATTCTTCTTAAATGTCTGAACATTCAAACATCCAAAGTGTTGGAATAATTCATAATTCATTAATGTGTGAGATGTAAGATCCAATAAACATGCTTTCTACACACTCTGCAGCAGGTTTCCATGACTTTCCCAGGCTGCAGTTCAAGCTTGTGATGCTGGCATTTCCACCCACAAAAGGGAGCCCTCTGGCCACACTGGGCCTTCCAAACAACTTGGTAGTTGAGGTAACTACATGCCAGAGCCTGGGCCAGTTTTGCAGATCCCGCACCACTATTCCACACAACAGGCCCCAAGCTCTTACTCAGAACTAAAAGCTGATGTGTGAGTCACCACACTGCAGTACCATGAGGCAAAACTGCCAGTGGGACTGTACAACTGAGGCTGCAAACAGGGCCTTTTCTCCCACTAATTTGAAAAGCCAAATTTTAGTAGTGATGATGAAAAGAGCCAAAGAAACCAGTCAAAATCCTGACGGGTTGTGGCATCAAATGTCACCAAACTACAATGCAAAGGTCCAACTCTCCAGTCCACAGAATCACTTTTCTTTTACCCACCTCTCACTGCAGAAAGTCTAGCTTTTAATGTGATATGTAAGTAATTGTGAGAAGTTCTTAGGTAAGGACTTGTAAATATGCAAATATTAACATGTTCCAGAAACATATATCCTGGCTGTCACCAGCCATCACTTGGTCTAAGACCAGAGTCTAGGCTTCTCTGTGCTGCTCTCCTGCCATCTGGAAATGATCTCTAAGCTACCACAGCCATTTTGACACCATCTGGCCCCAGTATGGACAGAGCCCCTCCCTGAATCATCCAATACACAGCTAACACTGGACTGTAGTTTTTTTTTTTTTTTAAATATTTATTTAGTTGTAGATGAACACACAGTATCTTTATTTTTATGTGGTGCTGAGGATTGAACTAAATGCCTCACACATGCGAGGCAAGCACTTCACCACTGAGCTACAGCCTCAGCCCCTGGACTGTATTTTTTGATGAGGATTTACTAAGAGTGAGGCTAATATAAGGGAATTAAAAACGTAGGGAACCCCTGGCCACACCCCTTTAAGGGGGATCTATGACTAGGAACTTTCTCCTTAAACCTCAGCCTGAGGCTGCAGTGCAGTGACCTGCTCATTTCTTCCAGAGTAGTGTCCCCCACAATGCCAGTCCCCCACAAATTCCACAGTTCCAATTCTCCTCCCTCTAGTTCCCAACAGAAGAGACAGAACTCCATCTTCTCTCCCCACCCTGACCCTGCCTTAGGATCTGACCCATGGAACATTTCTGCCAGCATTAACAATTAACTCCCAGATTAAAATTCAGACCCTCTTTCTAGATGCAAGGATTCCATCAGCCCTGAAAAGCCATCCCTAGTCATGGACTCAAACAGCATTCAAACATACTCCTCTGTTGAATAACTGTTAGTTCTAATTTCTTCCAATTACAAAAAAAAAAAAAAATGCCATGAATATCTTGAAAGCTAAATCTCACATGCAGGATATCTTTTCAAACTTTTGCTGATTGAAACGTATGCACTCACTCAGTGTTGAGTTAAATACCAGGCACTCTTCTAGGGCTAGGGATATAATAAATGAGCACAAATACTCCCCAACCTCAAATCCCTCATATGTTGTGGTAAGTCAAATAAAGAAACAAATGTAAACAACATCATCATTAAATGCAAAGAAGGAAATTGTACTTCCAAGGAATGGCTTCCGTAAGGGAACTGGCAATTGTGCTGATGTCCATTCATGATTAATATTAATGAAACAAAGGAAGGGACTATGTTCTGAGCAAAAAATACAGCAATTTCAAAAGTCCTGGAAGGGGAGAGTGCTGGAATTAGAAGACCAGAAATTAAGAGGGAGCTCAGACTGAAAGGAGGCAAGGGTTACCAGATCTTTCAGGATTTTGTAAATCATGTTAGTTTTATCTTTATTCTAAGAATAACAGGATGACAATGAATGATTTGGCACACAATTTTGCTACTTCACATTCCCCTATAGCTTCAATACCAAGTATCATCTTACAAAGTTGATAGTAACTTCTAGATACTATAGTACTTTGCTCCACCCCCACCACCCCAGTGTTTATCACCCACTTCTTAATTGGGTGTCTTTTTTTTTTTTTAAACTGGACCTCAATTTTTTTTTTCTACCGGGTAGAGACTCCATTTATTATATTTTCAATCTTTTTTTTCACCTATTTGCCTTTAAATTATATATGCTAAAATATTACATACACAGCAATCTTTTCTTTTAGGAATTCTGCTATAAAGATAGTTTCTTACCCCAATATTATTTTCCTATATTTTCTACTCATATTTCCATGGTTTGATTCTGAGTCATGATGTCTTCATTGACACATACAGATAGAAGCCTAATTTTACTTTTCAAAGGGTAAACCAGTTACCCCTTGAAATGTCACCTTTAACATTATAAGTAAACAACTTAGATAATAATTCATAGGTATTTTCTAAATCTCCCACTCTGTTCTGTTACCTAACTACACATTCCTATGCCAGTAGTACCTTCATAATTTTACAATGCATTTCACATGACATAAGTTCTCCCATCCACATTTGTTTGATTTTAATTGGCTATCTTATAAAACTTTGCTCCTTTCTTATGAAATATTACATTGGCTTTTACAGAGATTTTTAAATAAACTGCAAAGGCTCCAGATTACCTAAGAATTAGGAAATATCCATCAGACAGGAAAAAAAGGTAAACATGACCTTAAAGACTTCAGCAACCCTTCTAAACAACAGCTGAAGTTTACATAGATTTGTGCAGGTAAATAGGTTAGTTACTGAAAGTTTGAACAAATATCCCATAAGACCATTTACCATAATTCATAATTGACTTTTTATTTAAAAAATTACAGGGAGCAATTTCTGGCATTTTTTTTATAAAAGTACTGCCTGTATCAAACATTTTATATCACTGTTAATTCCACTGAAGAGCTGCCTTTTTTTCTTTTTAAAGTACTAATTCCAACAGATGGGAATACATGCCCTTAAAATAGAAAGTTTCCATCATTTATTCAAATGTCAAAATTAAGATTATTGACAAGTTTATTGCTTATGGCTGGGCAAGATGCTACTAGCACATTTTAGGTAAATAATATTCTTTATTAAAAACTATGAGGTCATTCTGTTTAAAACTTTCAGGATAATTCACAGAAAATAGATATATTTATTCAAATTACACATTGAAGGGCTGGGCTACTAGCTATAGACATTTATAGTTGAAGCAGCTCTTTAAAGAAATAATATGCCCAAGTAAGTCTGTCTTGATACACTACACATAATTGAAATGAAAAAAAAAAAAAAAAAAAACCTGGAAGACCAATATTGTTATGCTATGTTCTGTTAGGATCTTAAAAAAAAAAAAAAAAAATCACACATTTAGTAGTCCATTTGTGCTTAAAATATTCATATGAGGAGCTTAAAGAAAAGAACACCTCTGTACATGATGATCAAAAGAAAGTTATAAATTTTTTTTTGAAATTGCACTGTTATTTAAACCACTTTCCTAAAGTCAGACCCTCCTTTGCTGCAGGCACAGTTTTTCAGGTCTAATTGGCAACCTGGGGAGGCCCCTCTGGTATTAGTGACGTAAAGAAGGTGGTGATAAAAGACCAAGCTGAAGCTATTAATCCAGGCCTTTGAATTGCACCGACATCTTCACCTCCATCTTCTCCACTCTCATCATCAAACCCATCATCCATAAGGCGCTCCTTTTAAACAAAACAAGAAACATACTCCTGAGTGATGTGAACCACTGGTATCAACTCACAAAAGAAAAAGAGAGTTAAGTTCTTTTTGGAAAGGAAGAATATGTGCATTTAATCAGAAATGGTTAATACATGGTCACTAGAAATCTTTTTTGGGGAGTTGGGATAATTGGGGCATATTCAGGGGCACTCAGCCACAGACCCACATCCCTAGCCCTATTTTGAATTTTATTTAGAGACAAGTTCTCACTGAGTTGCTTAGCACCTTGCTTTTGTTGAGGCTGGCTTTGAACTTGCAGTCCTCCTGCCTCAACCTCCCAAGCTGCCATTAGAAATTTTGGGGAAGGTCAAAACTAATAAATTTGAACTTACATATTCTTGAATTTGGTGGTCAAGTTTAAAGGGGAACCCACCAATGTAATGCAATAAAGTCTCATCTTGTGCATAATTTCCTTTTTAGGCCTTTTTCAGGAAGAATGTTAGTCCTTCCCACTTAATTTTAATACATGACTAATCTGGTATTATATTCTAAATTCTCACCAATAAAACCACCAAAATTTATGTTCGCTTTTCTTCACGTGCCATTCCAAAAATATTTACAGAATATGTTGGTCCCACACAATGCTAAGGAAATATCTGTATTTAAAGTTTAACAAAACTTCTATAACATACCATTTCTTCAAGTTCTAAGTTGTTTGCATTTTGCCCATCATTGTTAACATCAATGTTGTTGGGAGCCTGTTGCTGACCTCCTTCTTGCCTAAAAGGAAACCATCCAGCTTGGTGTCTGTTCAGTATAATACAGGAAAGAGAAAATAGGTTGAAATTGTTTTTATTTGTAACATTATAAAACATTAATATCCTACAAAAGAAAAATGATGAAACTATTACAAATGAAAAAAAAAAAAAAAACAAATCTCCCACTTCAGGTCAGGAACTACCCTTCTCAAAGCAATGACAGCAAAACAAAAATCAATTTAAATCTAAATCTACCATGGGCTTAAATGACTCTATGTGAGATATTAAGAGAGATCGGGAGTCACAAACCTTTTTTGGCATTTTTCAAAATGAAATATAACTAGATATTTGTTGGTTTGTTGTAGAGGAGGGACAAGGGAAAAATCAGTCTACTTGTGAAAATACATGACCTGTATTTATAGGACATCCTATTGGTAACTATAATTAAAACAAACATGTTTAGGCAGGAGTACATCATACATTTCTTCAAGTTCTAATTAAAAGGCTATATCGCATTGAATTCATAATTTTAATAAAATACAATAAACAAAAACTGATTCTAAAATTCTGATAAACATTCTTCTCAACATAGCCTGTCCCTGCTTTTGGTATAAAAATATTTCAGGTATTCAAAGCATAATATCCATAACCCTGAACTCAACATTTACAACAAATATCCTACGTCAGGTTCTGTGCTGAACAATTTTAGAAATTAATTAAAATAACCCACAAGTTCATGAACATCACTCACAAATAAACCAGTAGCATGGCTCCCATTACCATGATAAACCGACTAAAAGAAGAATAGAAGTAAACAATGCTAAGGAGAATGGCAGCACGTGAGAATGTGTACATCCAGTCTAGCCAGTCACGATTGAAGTCTTCTTCATTTAGCACTGGACCTCCCTGTGCATTCATTTGAACATTCTCATTCATGGGTCGATTTTCTTGGGCCACAAGGTTTGGGGGTGGTGGGGGTTCTTCTCCAGGAACATGTGGCAAATTTAGAGGCTGTGATACAGCAGGCTGGGCTGGGTTAGCAGTTGATGTGGCCTGAGCTGAAACTGCAGCTTGACTGAAATATTCACCAAAAAAAAAAAAAAATTAATGAACAAAAAGCTTTACCATACTATATTTTTTAAAGACTTCCTATGGAATTAAGATATTCTTCATAAACCTAATATGGAGTATCACAACTCCTGTACCATATTTTTTAGGTAAGTACAAATTCCAGTGGAAAATTGGAGCCAAGATTGATCCATGTGCAGCTAAGGAAAAGATGCTCTCTCAGTCTAGTAGTCAAAGATGACAAGGGAGAGGTGGAAGAAATAAGAATAGCCACATTCACCACTCTTCTTTTTCATTAAATTACCTTATAAACTAATTATAAGCTATCTCTTCATGTAGACCTGCTGCCATCCAGTGAAACTCTCCTATGTCTTCTCCTCTTGAATTTATAAAATGTTTTACTAGCAAAAGCATCTGAATACTAATAAATGTAATAAGGGGAGGAGCCAAGGCCAGGTTTACCTCATGTGAACTAGAGGTGAACCCTTTTTCCTTTAGACAAGTAAATTTAAAATAAAGTATCTGCTGAGATGTTTGTGAATTCTTTCTCATAATTTTGAATAACTGATTAAATACATAAGCAGATAAAATCCCAAATCAACTTACTTAGGATAAAATACAAAATAAAGCAAGTAACAGTGAATAACTGAAAAAAAAAATGAACTCAGATTAACTTACTATTGCATATAATACTGATGAGCATACATCTGTTGCCACCACAGCATCTGCAGTGGGCTGAAAGCAGGATACACTGGGATTGCAGGTGCTACAGCTTGTCCAGGAAACTGGTTGTCTATGTTTCTGCAATAAAGAAATGAAAAAATACAGTATTTCAATGCTTCAAGAGTTAAAAGCACTTCTTCTCAATTTTTATTTCTGAATTCAAGTCAACCATTATCAAAATGTTTCAAATCATACTGGAAAGAAAAATTTTCAACATTCTTCAAATAAGACCATGCAACCTAGGACCAAGTATATAGATAAAGCAAGTCATTCACAATGTGTGTAGCAAGCCTGAACATTTCCTATCTTCTCATCTCAGCCCATAAAGCCAAAAAGTACTTTATGTACATTCTCCTTAAGAACCAAAGTCCTAAAATAAATTTCATGACAAAATGTCTTGAGGAATGAGAAAATGAGCCAAATGAAATTTTATATTAGCTTAAAATATTATTAAAAATGTCAGCCGGATGCAATGGTGCATGCCTGTAATCCCAGCGGCTCAAGAGGATGAGGCAGGAGTTCAAAGCCAGTCTCAGCAACTTAGTGAGGCTTTAAGAAACTTGGCGAGACCATCTGTAAATAATATAAAAAGGGCTAGGGATGTGACTCAGTGGTTAAGTGCCCATGAGTTAATCCCTAGTACATATATATCACACACACATATATACATACACACACACACACACACACATGAGCTAATTAGTTGCAAAATAAAAATGAAGAGGACAAAAATCTGTGAAATACATTTAAAGAGCCAAGAGTGGCCTAAATGTTGTGCGCATATAGAAAGTGTGTGTACACATACGTATCTTTAAATCTATACGTAATTGGGGAGAGGTTCCTGTGGTGGGTGCTCAAACACTGAACCACATTCCCACCTACCCCTTTTTACTTTTTAAGACAGGGTCTAAGTTGCTTAGGGCCTCAAAAAGTTGCTGAGGCTAACCTCAAACTTGCAATCCACCTGCCTAACCCTCCTAAGTCACTGGGATTATAGAGATGTACCACACTTGGCTATGCATATATTTTTAAAGCTTAAAATTCTATTAATTCAGTAAGCTTGTGGAGAAACTCATTTAAATTCATTATTTCGGGAGGGGAGGGGAGGGGGGATAGTAGAGGATAGGAAAGGCAGAAGAATACAACAGACACTAGTATGGCAATATGTAAATCAATGGATGTGTAACTGATGTGATTCTGCAATCTGTATACGGGGTAAAAATGGGAGTTCATAACCCACTTGAATCAAAGTGTGAAATATGATATATCAAGAACTATGTAATGTTTTGAACAACCAACAATAAAAAAATTAAAAAAAAATTCATTATTTCATTATGCCAAAGTTTCTCCATTTCTTTTTTTTTTTTTTGTAGTTGTAGATGGACAGCATACCTTTATTTATTTTTATGTGGTGCTGAGGATTGAACCCAGTGTCTCACACATGCAAGGCAAGTAAGTGCTCTGCCACTAAGCTACAGCCCCAGCTCAGTTTCTCCATTTCTAAAATGAAGCTAATAACAGAATCTTCCACAGAGGGTTGTTACCAACATTCCATAAATGTCAGCCTAGTTTTGTTTTTAATTCCCCACAATCCCTATCTCAGAACATGTCTCCAAAGTGTGTAATGTGAGATCTGTAGAAATTCATATATATCCAGACAACTATGAGGATACACATATAAGTAAGCACAGAATTTATGAATTTGCTAACTCTCCTTCATATTACTTGAATTTTTTAAAAAAAATTTTAGTTGTACACTGACACAATACCTTTATCTTATTTACTTATTTTTATGTGGTGCCAAAGATCGAAATCAGTGCCTCACATGTACTAGGCAAGAGTTCCATCACTGAGTCACAACCCTATTACTTGAATTTTATCTTGGACTGATAGTAGTTTGTTTACCCAGTGTGTGATGAGTAATTAATGATAATTATATATTCTAAAAACCATTTACACATACAATTGGTAATAGTTGATAATAGAGATCTAATTTAGAACAGCTGGGGGTAAGGGCTAAAACTTACCAAGAGGCTGTACTTTAGGAAACCTGGTGCTAAATGAGACACAAATACTCATTTCCATATTCTTCAATGTTCCCTATGTATTACTGAAACTTTCCTTATCCTTGAAGGAGTAATGGGAGCCAATATGAGTCTCCTGATAACAGTTTTCCCCCTACTTCCTAAGCTTTCCTGAATACTCAATTAAGATGGAAAAGCAGAGAAGCTTTCTTAAAGTGGCTCCGGGCAATTGACAAGTCCTGTATAAGAAGGGAAAATAAAACCTTAACACAGCTCTTCCCTTAAAAAGATGTGAATTGTTGAACAAACCTAGAAAGAAAACCAGGGAAGAGAAATATTATAAAAAAATTTCTACAAAGATCTCAGCATTTATAACACAGGAAGCTGATACTTCTCTGAAAACTATCTAAAGCAAGTACTACCAGTAAGATGGTTTCCAATGAGGAAAAACCACCCCCTTCCTCTGAAAGCATAGCTCCACCAATCTCTACTATAAATAAGAAACACAACCTCAAACAAATCTGTTACTTGAAGTTTAAAAATGGGGAGACTGAACTTGGTCATTGTTTTTTAAAGTAGACAGAAGAAAAGCCACAAATAATCACTCAAAAATTTTTCTATAGCTTCCCACCTCACCCTATTACAGTCCAAAACACAAGGCAATTATTGAACACATGTTGCCAAACTAAATGAACTCCCCTAGATGATTCTTACATGCTTTCTTCCTTTTATTCCAATAAGTTAAAAACTACTAGCTGGGCAAGGTGGGGCAGGCCTATGATCCCAGAAACTCAGGAGGCTGAGGTAACAGGATCCCCGAAGTTCGAAGCCAGTCTCATCTACTGTTAAACAAGGCCCTAAACAACTCAGTAAGACTCTGACTCAAAATAAAAAATAAAAAGGGCTAAAGATGTGGTTCAGTGGCAAAGAGTCTCTAGGTTCAATGCCCAGTACAAAAAAAAAAAAAAAAAAACTACTGAACTATATAGAATTGCTAAAATACATTCCAGGCTCAAGCTGGCATACTATAATTTTCAATTGTGCTTATTACCCTTCAGATAACATGATACACATTTATCACCCTCCATAAAAACAAGAATTAAATGATTGGATATTAAATTACAAGTTAATATTAAAGTATATAAAAAGAAATCAATGAAACATATAAGAATTTAATATATTTTGGAGGATGCATCATTAAACAAGAAGGAAATTATCTGGTGCTAGAAAAAGTGATCACCAAAGTTGGTGGTAGGGAAAGGGAAATTTAAATGCTTCACTTTTTTCCATTTGTTTAGATAAATTTCAAGTAGACTAAAATAAAGTAATAAAGAGATAATCTAAAAGAAAATGAGAATTATTTACCAAAATTTTGGACGAAGAGCTTTCCTAATTTAAAAAGCAATAGGAACAAACAGCATAGACACACAAAAAGCAACATATTGGACATCAAAATTTACAGAGAACTTTAAAAAACACTTGGCAATCATTAGAACAACAAATGCAAATTAAAACAAAGAGAGGTTTTTTGATTATTTGAAAGTTAAAAAGATTAAAGTAAAATCCAATTCTTTCAGTGCTAGTGACAGTATAAACTGGAAGAAGCCTTTTAAAAACAAGTGTACAAAATTAAGGACGGATAAAAATGTTCTCTTATACCTATTTGTCCTAGTAATCTCGTTTTTGAAAATTAGCTCACAGAAATATGAAATATGGAAAAAATTCACACCTCTACCTTTTTAGTCTTTGTACATACTAACTCTCAGGACCCACTCATAAAACTATTCTCAGCCCTAATAATAGTTTTCCAATGGTGTTGTGATTAAGTTTTTGAAGTTTACATCTACCAAATCTGTTATAAAGAACAGTAAAGTATTTGCAGATGAAATGATATATCCAGGTTTTGCTTTAAACTCTGAGTCAAGAATAAAAAAAACAAAGAAAAACCAGAGGAAAATAGATGGAACATGGTAGTTTGTTAATACTTGCTAAGGCTGGTATTAGGTACACTAGTGGTCATTATAATATTTTCTGGGTTTTTAAAAATATTTTAACCTACATCCTGGGAACAAATTTTTACTCCTCACACTTCAGATAGAGCCCTAATACCCAGAGTATATAAAGAACACAAAAAAATTAAACAATAAGAAAACAAATAACCCAATCAACAAATGGGCCAAGGACCTGAACAGACACTTCTCAGAAGAGGACATACAATCAATCAACAAGTACATGAAAAAATGCTCACCATCTCTAGCAGTCAGAGAAATGCAAATTAAAACCACCCTAAGATACCATTTCACTCCAGTAAGAATTGCAGCCATTATGAAGTCAAACAACAACAAGTGCTGGAGAGGATGTGGGTAAAAGGGTACACTTGTACATTGCTGGTGGGATTGCAAATTGGTGCGGCCAATTTGGAAAGCAGTATGGAGATTCCTGGGAAAGCTGGGAATGGAACCACCATTTGACCCAGCTATTCCCCTTCTCGGACTATTCCCCAAAGACCTTAAAAGAGCGTATTATAGGGATACAGCTACATTGATGTTCATAGCAGCACAATTCACAATAGCTAGACTGTGGAACCAACCTAGATGCCCTTCAATAGATGAATGGATAAAAAAAATGTGGCATTTATACACAATGGAGTATTACTCAGCACTAAAAAATGACAAAATCGTGGCATATGCAGGCAAATGGATGGCATTAGACCAGATTATGCTAAGTGAAGCTAGCCAATCCCTAAAAAACAAATGCCAAATGTCTTCTTTGATATAAGGAGGGCAACTAAGAACAGATCAGGGAGGAAGAGCATGAGAAGAAGATTACCATTAAACAGGGACGAGAGGTGGGAGGGAAAGGGAGAGAAAAGGGAAATTGCATGGAAATGGAAGGAGACCCTCATTGTTATACAAAATTACATATAAGAGGAAGTGAGAGGAAAGAGAAAAAAACAAGGAAGAGAAATGAATTACAGTAGATGGGGTAGAGAGAGAAGATGGCAGGGGAGGGGAGGGGAGGGGGGATAGTAGAGGATAGGAAGGGCAGCAGAATACAACATACACTAGCATGGCAGTATGTAAAAACGTGGATGTGTAACAATCTGTATATGGGGTAAATATGGGAGTTCATAATCCACTTGAATCAAATGTATGAAATATGATATGCCAAGAGCTTTGTGACTTTTGAACAACTAATAATAATAAAAAAATTTTAAAAAGTATTTTAAGAAGTTTAAGTCTTTAAAAGTTAAAAATAATGCAATGGATAAAAACACTGTTTAACCTTAATATACATCAACAGGAATCAGTCCATTCAATTATAATAATTCACATTATGGAATACTCTGCAACTATAAAAGATGGGGCAGCTATTTTGCATTAATATAAAACAATTATCGACATATTTAGTGAAAAGGCAAGATGTAGTCTAGTATGTATAAAAGAATGTAGTATGTATAAAAGAATGCTATAATTTATGTTAAAATACATGCATGTGTATGTATGCCATGTAAGCACATTATATCCCTGGAATAATACAGAGGAAATAGCTAAGATTGGTTGCCTCTGAGGAGGGCAATTGGGTAACTAGAACACATAGTAATGAAACTCTTGTATACTTTTTTGTTTGTTTTTTATGGTACCATGCACATGTATAAGCTGTTAAGAAACAGCAAAAAGGAAGAAACTGCCTGTTTATTCTCCTTTCTAACCAAAGTATGTGTTCCCAAGAATACAGAAAGGGCTTTATTCATTATTATATCTGTAGAATTAATTTAGCACAATAAATGTGTACTGAACAACTTTATGTGAACAGCAAGAAAACACTAAAAATACAGTACTGATAGTAAGCAATTACTTAAACTTGTAAATTGTAAATTTCACTTAGTTTATTTTTCAACGCTGAATGAAAACATGTAAGGTAAACAACACAGTAAAGAATTACAGCTATATTAAAGAAAATCATTTGAAAAGAAAAAGACACTAAAAGGGAATGTTAACTGTTAAATACAACCTGAGTATTGCTTATCTAAAATCCTGAGAACAGAAGTGTTTCATATTTCAGCTGTTTTTGTATTTGGGAATATTTGCATATACATAATCAGATACCATGGAATGGGAGACAAGTCTAAATATGAAATTCATTTACCTTTCATATACACCTAATACCCAGAGCCTAAAGGTAACTTTATACATTTAGTGTGACTGCATTTTCACTGCAATTGGTCACATGAATTTTTCACTCACGGAACCATGGTGGTGCTTAAGAAGTTTTAGATTTTGGAGCACTCTGGATTTTAGACTTTCAGATTAGAGATGTTTAATCTGTAGTTGTCTCTAGATGAGTGGATAGGGTAATTTCTCCCCTTCGTTTACTGTTTTTACTCTTTAATATACACATATTGCTTTTGCAACTGAAAATAGTTTCTCTTTTGGGCAAAGAGTCAAATAAAATAGCAGAAACATAGGAGAAATGTAACACTTGGGGATGTATAATATGTCTGTCTCCATAGAAAATGTTTTATTCTTTATGCAAGGAAAACAAAGTAAGAGAATAACTTGGTCTCTCATGGCCCAAGAAAATTCACAACAAGGAAACTGCTGATACAATCAGTCCTCTGTATCCATGGATTCTCCATCTAAGAATTCAACCGACCATAGATGGAAAATATTTGGAAAAAAAAAAAGTTGCATCTCTAGTGCACATGTAGACAGACTTTCTTACTTGTCCTCATTCCCTAAACAACAGAACTTAATGAGTTACAATGTCCATCATCTATTTCAATATTCTTTACTATCTTTTCATTTGTATTTATAAAGTCAAAATACTAATGATAGACAGTATTTTTTAGAAAAAATACTTAATCAAATGATAGACAAAATAGCCACTTCAGTAAGATTGTTAAGAACAAAGACTTATAATTCAGATATGGATTTGAATTCTAGTCCTAACATTGACCATGTTTATGAATTTCAATAAGCTATATTATTATATTAGCCTTTAAGCTTTATTCTCCCCATCCATAAAATGGGAGAATATTGTACGTAGACCAACAGGGTTGGTATAAAGTTTAATGAAGAAAGGCATGTATAAATGTTTATTAATACAATGCCTAGCCTGTGCTGATACTCAGTATTATTAATATCCTTTTAGAACTGTCACAAATTTCTCAACATTATCAATGAACCAATAAGTATGCAATTCATAAAACAAAATAGAATGTCACTTTATCCTGTATCAAATTAAAACAAGGACATTCCAATTTATCACAATGGCAAGTATGTGCACAGATATGGGGACACATGCTCTTTAACAACTGTTATTGGCAGAATAACATAGCATACAACTTTTCTTTACTGGAATTTTACAATAATCTTTAAGAGCCTCAAAAAGTCTTAAGAACACTTTGACTCAGGAATTTCGCTTCTCACAATGTATCCTAAAATTATGACCATACTTAAGAATGTTGGTTTCAGTGAAGTTTAGTAGGAAAAAGTTAACCCAAATATTTATGTTAGACAATTGTCTCAAATTATTCACTCTTTGATAACAGAATCATATGTAAACCTCTGCCATACAGTGGCAAAGGTGGCAAGTGCTGATGCATACTGGCTTACAAGAGCTGATGGCTAAAGTTCAGGAATTTTGTGAGTCAAACCTTGGTGTCTTAAAATTGGCCACGGTGAGAGTATTTACACCACAGAAATCAGGAAATCCAGGGCTTATTTTTTTTCCTGCAGAAACGCCAGCTGTTAAGCTTTTCTAGCACAGCACTACCTGTAACTTTGTAATATCTCCCCCATGCCAATGATAATGAGTATCCTTGTGACTTGCTTTGGACAATCAATATTAATAAATGTAACACATATAAGGTTTTAAATATGCTCAGGGGTTAGCTTGCCTTCTTGTGTTTGTCATTTACCATGAGAAGAACATGTCCTAGGGAATTACTGATCCACAGAGAAGGAACAACATGAAACAGAACTGAACTCAACCTACAGCCTGAAGCAGAGCTATCCTGGGTGACTTACAAACCCGGGAGCAAGAAAAACAAGAGTTTTATTGTATGCGACTGAGATTTTCAAAACCAATAAATATACTTTCCATTGATAGAAGAGTAAACAATTAGTATATCCAGATAATTAAAAAACAGACTTTAAATGCTGAAGATTTATATTTATCTGAAAATATATCCAAGCTATGTTATTTTAAAAGCATTTATAAAATAAAATAAAAAGTATGATATTTCCATTGAAAAAGTAGACAGAGAAAAGTGTTTAAAACATATTTATAAAAATGTAAGTAGCAACTATTTTTGAGTGATGGCTTCAAGCAATTTTTACTTTAAAAAACAGACAACATAGGAAGGTATATATTAGTCAGCTTTTTATCACTGTGACCAAAACACCTGACAGAACAACTTAGAAGAGGAAAGGTTATTCTGGCTCATGGCTTCAGAGGTTCAATCCATGGTTAGCTGATTCCTTAGTTCTAAGACTGAGACAAGGCAGAACATGGCAGAAGGGCATGGAAGAGGAAAAATGCTCAGTTCATGACAGCCAACAAGGAGAGAGAGCTTAAGCTGAATGTAGAGGTAACATAATCCCCCAAAGCAAGCCCAGTGACCTACTTCCACAACACACCCTACCTGCCAGTTAACACCATTCATCCATTCAAATTATTAACCGATTAAAATTGATTAATTCACCAATTACATTATATCTTACCTCCAAACATTCCTGCATTGTCACACACATGAATTTTGGGGGACACCTCATATTTAAACCATAACAGTATAATGAGTAGGATTTCAATTTTATTATAAAACAAGGGCTATTACTATTTCAGAGAGAAAAACTGAATATATAAAAAACTGGTTATTCTATAAACCAGTCATCAATTTTTAGAGTTAAGATAAATAAATGTGACAGCACAACATAATGAGCCAAAAAACAGTAAGATTTATAAATGTGACTTTGTAAAGGGACAGACAGTGTGGTGATGTGCAGTTCTGCTATGCCCTTCTCATGTTTCCTCATGAGCTGGTTAGACAACTAATCCTCTACATAAGGACTTCTCAAAGTGAAGTTCCCAGGTCTTGTTAGGTTGGCAGATTTCTAAAAACCACCCCAAAACTAGTGATTGAAAATCTCAGGGAGAAGGAAAGAGGAATCAGAAATTTTAATAAAATCACTAAAGATTGAGAATACTAACCTACATGATAGAAAACACAAGCCTAACTAATTAAATGTAAATTTTACTGGAATTTAAAAATGAGGAGCAGAGCTTTTATTTTGATGATGAATTATTTCAGGTCACCATATTACTGCTTTAGTATATTTAAGACTGTGTTAAATAAAATTTAAAGATATAAAGCCTTCATTTGTAAAATATAACAACTATATAGTCAAAACATATTCATTGTTGAACTAAATAATGTATTTATTGAACTATCTTATCAATTGTTTTATAAATCATAAAGTATTCTCTCCAAATATAAAGTCTTATTTTCTAGCACTATGTACTGGCATTCATTCATTTGAATGCTTTAGTGTACCAGGCACACAAAATGCCTATAAATTGTCTGCTGAATGGATGTCCAATATTCACTCATAAGGATGAATGAATTTAAAAATAATTGCTAACACATCACTATGCACCTATTATTACTGTTTTAACCACTTGACATCCACTAATTCTTTTAATCCATATAGAAATCCAATAAGTACTATTGCCCTCCAAGTAATGAACAAACTAAATAAAGCATAGTAGGGAAGAGACTTGCTTAAGCAGTGAATGAATAAATTCTGGATTTAAACCCAAGCAGGCTGGCTTCAGCATCTGTGTAAACACTAAACTATACTGCCCTGCTGACTAAAAATCCATATTATCTAGCAATAGACTCCCTAAGTGAAGCTCAAATAGATTCCCTAAGTGAACAGTTTTGTTACTATTTTCCCCCTCACTTCTGGCAAAATAAATACTATTTCAGATTTTTCTAATCCATTTAATAATACCTTTATGATCATTCAATTTCTTCCTCTGTGAAGTACCTATTCAGTTCCTTTGCCCATTTATTGATTGGGTTATTTGGGGTTTTTTGATGGTATGTTTTTTGAGTTCTCTGTATATCCTGGAGATTAATGATCCATATAAGATGCAGGTGGCAAAGATTTTCTCCCTTTCTATAGGCTCTCCATTCATGTTCTTGTTTCCTTTGCTATGAAGCTTTTTAGTTTGATAACCATCCCATTTATCAATTCTTGATTTGACGTCTTGCACTTCAGGAGTCTTGTGAGGAATTTGGTTCCTAGGCTGACTGGATGGATAATTGGGTCTACATTTTCTTCTAGTAGGTGAAGGGTCTCTGGTCGGCCTAGGTCCCTGAGCCACTTTTAGTTTTGTACAGGGTGAGAGATAGGGGTTAAATTTCAATCTACTACATATAGATTTCCAGTACCATTTGTTAAAGAGATTATGTTTTCTCCAATGTATGTTTATAGCACTTTGTCCAGTATGAGATAATTGTATATATGTGGGTTTGTCTCTGAGTCTTCTATTCTGTTCCACTGGTCTTCATGTCTGTTTTTATGCAATGCCATGCCATTTTTGTTACTATAGCTCTGTATTATAATTTAAGATCAATTATATAATTTAAGGTTTATTTAATGGTTAACATACAAAAAAATGTTCAACATCTCTAGCAATTACAAAAATATAAATTAAAACTAGACTTAGATTCCATCTCACTCTGGTCAGAGTGGCAATTATCAATAATACAAGTAACAATAAATGTTGGTGAAGATGTAGGGGAAAAGGTACATTCATACATTGCTGGTGGGACTGCAAATTGGTGTAACCATTCTGGAAAGCAATATGGAGATTCCTCAGAATATCTGTAATGGAATCATCATTTGACCCAGTTATCCCACTCCTTGGTGTATATACTCAAATGACTTAAATCAGCATACTACAGTGACACAATTCACAACAGCAAAGCTAGGTGCCCTTTAACAGATAAATGAATAGAGTAAATATGGTATATACACACAATGAAATATTACTCAGCCATAAAGAAGAAGAAATTGTCACATTTGCCAGTAAATGGACAGAACTGGAGACTATCCCGCTAAGTGAAAGAAGCCAGTCCCAAAAAATGAAAAGGCCAAATGTTCTGATATGTGGATGCTAACATACAATGGAAGGTGGGGGTGAGGAACAGAAGTTCACTAGATTAGACAAAGGAGAATGAAAGGAATGGAGGGAGGATGGGATTAGCAATGACAGTAGAATGAATTTGACATAACTTTCCTATGTTCATATATGTATATGCAATCACTGAAATTCCACATCATGTACAACCACAAGAATGGGATCCTAATTACGATAAGTTAGATTCTACATATGTATAATATGTCAAAATACACTCTACTAGCTGGGCTTGGGGTTGCATACCTATAATCCTAGCGGCTTGGGAGGCTGAGGCAGGAGGATCACAAGTTCAAAGCCAACCTCAGCAACAGTAGGGCACTAAGCAACTCAGTGAGCCCCTGTATCTAAATAAAATACAAAATAGGGCTGGGGATGTGGCTCAGTGGTCCAGTGCCCCTGAGTTCAATTCCTGGTACTATCAAAAAAACCCAAAAAACAACAACAACAAAAAACCACTCTGCTGACATGTATAGCTAAAAAGAACACATTTTTTAAATTTTAGAAATTTGAAAAATAAAAATAAATTTCATTATAAAGGTAAAAAATAGTAATAATACCTTAATTAGCTGGCTTTTTAAAAATTTTTTAATTTGTCTTAATTAGTTATACATAATAGTAGAATGCATTTTGACATATGGTACACAAATGGAGCACAACTTCTCCTTCCTCCTGCTGAACATGGTGCAATCACACCAGTAGTACAATCATACATGTATATAGGGTAATAATGTCCATCTCCTTCCACTGGCCTTCCCATCCCCATACCCCTTCCCTTCCCCTCACTCCCCTCTGCACAATCATTGTACATTCTCCCTGCCTCGCCCCCCATTATGGATCCACATCTACTTATCAGAGAAAACATTCAGCCAAAACATTCTTTTGGGCTTGGCTTATTTCACTTAGCATAATATTCTCCAGCTCCATCTACTCATGGGCAAATGTCATAAAGTCCTTCTTTTTAAGGCTGAGTAATATTCCATTGTGTATATGTACCACATTTTCTTTATCCATTCATATTTTTAAGGGTACCTAGGTAGGTTCCATAGCTTAGCTATTATGAATTGAGCTGCTATAAACATTGATGTGGCTGCATCACTGTACTAGGTTGATTTTGAGTCTTTTGGGTATACACCAAGGAGTGGGATAGCTGAGTAAAATGGTGGTTCCATTCCAAGTTTTCTGAGGAATCTCCATCCTGGTTTCCATAGTGATTGCACCAACTGGCAGTCCCACCAGCAATGTATGAGTGTACCTTTTTCCCATATTCTTATCAACACTTATCGTACTTATATTCTTGATAATTGCCATTCTGACTTAAGTGAAATGAAATCTTATTTTTGATTTGCATTTCTCTAATCACTAGAGATGATGAACATTTTTTCATGTTTGTTGTTCGACTGTATTTCTTCTTCTGTGAGGTGTCTATTCAGTTCCTTAGCCCATTTATCGATTAGATTATTTGGGGTTTTTTTTTTTTTTAGTTCTTTATATATCCTGGAGATAAATGCTCTATCTGAGGTACATGTGGTAAAGATTTTCTCCCATTCTGTAGGCTCTCTCTTCACATTATTGTTTCCTTTGCTGAGAAGAAACTTTTTTAGTTTGAGTCTATCTGATTTATTGATTTTACTTCTTGCACTTTAGGAGGCTGGTTAAGGAAGTTCATAAGCCAATGTGGTGGACATTTGGTCCTACGTTTTCTTCTATTAGGCGCAAGGTCTCTGTTCTAGGGCCTACGTCTATAATCCAATTTGAGTTGATTTTTGTGCAGGATGAGAGATACAGATTTAAATTCATTTTTCTGCATATGGATTTCTAGTTTTCCCAGAATCATCTGTTGAATAGGCTATCATTTCTCCAATGTATGTTTTGGGCGCCTTTGTCTAGTAAGAGATAATCATATTTTTGTGGTTTGTTTCTGTGTCTTCTATTCTGTATCATTGGTCTACATGTCTACTTTGGTGCCAATATAGCTAATTCTTTTTCTCTCTTGTTGACTGATTTCCCCTATAACCTAGTTTAGAAAAATTACTAATCTTTTACTGATATGTCTTATTCTGAAGACCTGCTATCTTACAAGCTTTATTTTGTTTATTACAAAATAAATAAGTATGGAAAAGTTTAAAATCATCCAGAGATAACCACTATTAATATATCATATTATATTCTTCTAGGCTTATTTTTAAAACTCCCACCTTCCGCCACTATACTAAATAAAATAAGTAAAATTATCTGTAGAAGAGGCACTGTACTGTCTTACTCTGACAAAAAGAAAGGAAATGAATCACTGTCATAAGACACAAAGTATTATAAGCTACTGTTCCACAATGAAAATTCTAAGAACTCTGCCTGTTACAAATAACTAAGTTTTGGCTTATACTTATCATATTCTAAAAATAAAAATATTTTCATAGGGCCTTATAAAAGTCTATAACCAGCTTCATCTTAAATGCTTACTTTGACACAAAAGTCTTTATACTAAAGAAATATGAGACAAATGAGGCTTCTTATATTTTGCTGTATATTCAGTGTTATTCTTCTATATTAAAAAATGAACTAAGATAAAAGTTCTAAGTAAAAGGTGTGAACCTGAATGTTCATGCTATCCTATTTAGTATAGCAGTCCTCGGTTACATCACCTCCTTTACCATTCTGGGTCCTAGCCATTTCTAGCTCACCAACATACACCGGGAACAGTGCCACACACTACAGCCCCAGGGTTTCATGTACAATGCAAAGCAATCATCACTACCTGTTACTTACATTTCCTTTACTTCAAAATATAAATAAATGAAAGTATCCCAATAAAGCATCTGCCTTCACACAACAACTGAGGTCCAAACTATATTTTCTAAGATCCTCTCTGATTTCTGAAAAATGTGCTTTTACCCTGTGGCTGCTAGCTGTATTTCCTACAGAATTGCCAAACTAAAGAGGCCTGTTGTAGTTGTTAAACATAAGGTAGGCACAGTAAGCTTCTTTAAAAGCCTCCTCTATAGAACACTCAATTCAGTGATTCTAGATAATATAGAAGGGTCATGTATCTTTGTAAGCCAGGGTGGTTTTTTACTCTATCTCAGTTGTTCCTAAGCCTGGAGGATCTGAAAAACAGATTGCAATTCCTACTCTCACAAGCATACCCTCCCTCACCCACCTACTCTCCAGAAGAGTAAATTGAGTAACTCAATAGTGAAACTGAATGAAGGAAAAAAAAAATTAGTTTCCTAGGCGCCTACCTACTCAAAAGTATGATCCAAGCACCCTAATTTCACTTACCCTTGCATTACATATGGAAACTGTGCTGGGTCAGTTTGTGCTTGTGGAAGGGTACGCTGCCTCAATCCTTCAGAGGAAGACGCGGCAGCTAACGACAAAGTTTCTTGACTGGATGATGGAGTTGTTGATCCTGAATGATCTGAACTCTAAAACAAAAATGGAATTATTTTTTTCAAGGAAACTTAATTTATTACACTCACGAGATTACAGGCATGCTAAAAAAATGTACTCATAAATACCCTCCGCAAAGTAACTGAATTTTAGAAATGACCCAATATGATTCAATCTTAATAAAATTAAAGAAGTCAGAAAGTTAAAACTGCTTAACTAAACAATATACATAAATGCATTTATCAACTACATAAAGCTGAGTAGAAGAACAATAAACAAAAACTGCATACGACATTTTTGGATTAAACTAATGAATGCAAAGTTCCTTTCATGATGCCTACACACAGAAAATGCTCAATAAAACTAACTACTAGGTCATTTAAATAGATACTATGCACCAGGTACTGTGTAACATGCTCTTGGTAACACACTAGCTTAACATGATGAGGAACAAGAAGGAATACATGATCTACAATCTGATGCTACCTCTGATATTAACAAAGACAACAACCTTAAAGATTCACTTAATCTCTCAAGAATCTCTATTTTCTTATAGAAAATGAGACTGAACCAGATTTTCAAGATTCCCTTCAGTTCTAAAAGTCTATAAGTTCACAGATGCCGCAAACAAATATTGATTTTTTACAAAATGAGTAAGATACCAAACAGGACTTTTTAATTCTCATGTTCACTGATTCAATAACCTTAACCAATATAGTGCCTAAAATATCACCTCTGTTTGTTGAAAGTAGTTTATCCAAGTGTCTTATGTAAATTTAAAACATAATTTCATTTTATATAAATTACAGTTTTTTCACTTTTGTAAAAGTTGGGTATAACATTGTTTTAACATCCTTTCAACTTTGGTGAAATTGTATTTTACCTGTACTGCCTTCCAATTGACAGAAGTCTTGGTCCCAAGCCCATAGGTCTCTTGCAAAACTAACAAAAGCTTTAAGATGTTAATTCGGGGAGGAGGAGAAGGAAAAGGAGAGAACTGGGGAATGAAGTTGACCAAATTATGCTATGTGCATGTATGAATATATCACAATGCATTCCAATTTTATATATAACTATAATGCACTGAGTAAATTAAATGGAAGATCAACAGAGTAGAGGAAGGCAATAGGGGGAGGGAGGAGAGGAAGAAGGGAGTACTGGAGAAAACTACATTATATGCATTTATGAATGTTAAAATGAGTTCCGCTGTTATGTATAACTATAATGCACTAAAATTTAAAGCAATAGGGATAGGTAGAGAAGAAGGGAGTACTGGGGATAAAAATGGAGAAAACTACAATATAGGCATTTATGAATGTCAAAATAAATTCCACTATTATATATAACTATAATGCACTAATCTTTTTTAAGATTAAAAAAAAAATTATGCTACTTCACACAAACTAGATACCAAATAAAGACTCCAATTATTTGGGACATAAACTTGGAAAGGCTTTTCTTGGCAAGATTTCTCACTAAAGGAACATCTTGATATAATATTCATTAATATAGTTAATAGAAGAAAAACCTAGTCATTCATCAACATAGCCTAATTTCACTAGACCTAATGACTTCTGACCTTTTAGGTAATTCTTTAGTGATTAGATTTTTAACACTTTTTCTTTTTCTTTAAATCCCTCTGAAGGTTTTGAGCCACAAAATATTTAGGGCGATTCAATTTAACATTCCTTTGATATTCTTTAAATTTTTCTTAACACTCTGAAAAAAAATATACATACTAATGACATGAAGTCATAGCTTAGGAACCACTAGACAAGTCAATTAAATCAGAAGGTTCTTTCCTAACAAAAATCTGAAGCAATACAACTGTGTCTAAGACTACAGACAAAACTTCATGCCAATGCCAATATTTGACCCTTGGTCATAATCAAGGTAGGAAGCATATAAAGAGTCTTGGGTGTTCAGATAAAGCATATTTCCATTTGATATAAGCTAAATTCCTATAGTTGTTACTAGAACTTACCATGCTATATTATTAAGTAGAACAACTAGAAACCTAGTTTCATAAAGAAGCAGTTTACTAGCATGTATTGGAAGATATTTCAACTAGTTATCACTCCTACCACTCATCCCTTCCTTAAAAGTTTTGGCTAGATTCTTGATAAAAAGGAAAGTATACTTATCCAAATCATAGCTACCTGCCTGAAGTTTAAAGCAAGCTTCCACTAATCCCAATCCTCTCACTCCAAATCTATCGTTTAAACTTCAATGGAAAAATAAAAAATAATTTAAAAAAAGATATCAGTATCAATGTCTTTAAAATTTGTAGAGACTGTTAAATTGAAAAGTTCAAATATTACAAAAATTTTCAAAACAATTTTAGACAGATGGAAAAACAGAGATATAAATAAACCAAGTCTGAAATAGGTAAAATAGGTAAGTACATTAAATACTTCTTCCCCTGTAGTCTGAATGTATGCCCAAATCCAGTGATTTAAAATAAAAATACATACAAAATCCTTGATCAATTACTATTTCAAGAAGATTTAAGGTATTTGCAAATTTAAACAATTTAACCTACCTTGAATAACTACATTAGATACATTATTTTGTTGAAATTTCACTGGCCTGAAAATCTATATAATATAACCATTTCATAATTCTGTTTTCTGAGTATTTCAGTCATTAATTAAACTGTGAAGATAGGCTCTATTAATGCCTGCCATTCAGTAAATTATAACCCATAGTAAATAGGATTCTAAAAACAAATTTTAAATGCCATATTCCAATCATTCAAAAAACAATCTCAAAACCCACAGGTTACAACTCTTCTGTTTTCCATTTAGATTTTGAGAGGCAAAGAAGAAGAAGAATCAGAAAACTTCAATGTTTACTCCTCCTAAAACAACTCACAGAATTGCTGCTGGATGCCAACGCTTCCCGACTTTCTCTATTGGTACTGGATTTTGGAGAACTGGGAGGAGTCCGAGAAGTACAAACTAGATGAACCATATGATACTCATCTTGCTAAAATTAAAGAAGATTACATATTTAAAAGGGAGTCCTAGAAAATATAATTCAAAAATGTTAGTACCTAACCTAAAATACTTAAAACTTACATTCCTTTCTAGTCTAGCCAGTTATTAGTAATAAACTGTTGTCATTTGAAGGTAACTTTGCCATTTTAATATTTGAATTAATTATATAATTCAAATATTGAATTCAATATTTTCCCTCCATGTTTGAAAAATAATCTAAGTATGTGCTATATTAAAAAATTATTATTTTGCATTCCAAGCAGTCTTGAAGCAAACAATGCTGTAAAGTTGGGAGAGCGGAATCTATTATTTCAATATATAAAAGAAATAGCACCTTAATATCAGAACTGTTAAGAGTCACCATGAAGCTTAGACCTACCAACTTTCAATAGTGAAATTATTTCAACTACTTAGAGTTAGCACCCATAAAAGAAACTCAAATAACTTCATCGTAGTTTCATTTGTCTTAATTTTAGCTGTTGTTGAAATGTGCCCAATTTTTAAGTCAAACATTTTTTATCTGGAACAATTATACGTATGTTTAAACTCTGTTCTATAAACATTCCATGTGTTTCCACAAACCTACAACTGAAGGAAAATATGCTAAACAATGATTAAGCATGGCATTTAAGCTTAGTTCATGCATATTTTACACTCAGACAAAGCTAGTACAAGATGAGGAAAAAATAAAGGTCAAAGAAGAATGATGCATTAGCAATTTAAAAAGAAGAAGATGAAGAACAACAACAACAGAATGATAAAAAGAGGCAGAAAGAAAACAAGAGATTTTTAGTGGTGAGAAAGGGAAGCAAAACTACTAGAAACTAAGAACTGATTATCAACTGCCTACCATGAACCTAGAATCATGCTTAATGATGAGATGAACCCAAGAAAGATAAGCTCAGCCCCTTAAAAAGTCTCAAGACATTTGTTAAGAGATCAGACAACAAGTACATTAGAGCATAGTTAGAAAAACATATAAAAGAGTCTCTTGCATAAAACTTGAGAAGCACAAACTCTAACTGATTTAGGAATTCAGGGGAAGAAGTTAATGGAATTAAAATGCTAAGAAAAGACATCACAGACAGTGTGTGACATAAAATATGCTTGAAGGTGCTACTAATTTACAATGTTCTCTCAGCTTCTGAGTATGAATATCAAAAAGTATTTAAGTATAGTTTGGGCGCTGTGGTACATGCCTATTAATCCCAATAGCTCAGAAGGCTAAGGCAGGAGGATTTTGAGTTCAAAGCCAGCCTCAGCAAAAGCGAGGAGCTAAGCAACTCAGTGAGACCCTGTCTCTAAATAAAATACAAAACAGGGCTGGGAACATAGTCAGTGGTTCAATGCCCCCGAGTTCAATCCTCGGTACCAAAAAAAAAAAAAAAAAGTATTCAAGTATAGAATGTTTACCCTTAGAAACCTAGGTTCAAATTTTTCATACTAATCATAACTCAGTGTTCATTCACTTTTGGGGAACATTTCTATAAAATATTTTATAACTAAACAAGTAAAGCTAATGGCAAAATTTAACAATGCCTTTAACAAAACCAGTTCAATGGTCTACTCAAAATGTAAACATACTGCTCAAAATGCTTGATCTAACAGTTTTTTCACTAAAGCAGTTTAATTTTTAAATCTTCTTCTCTAAAACTATTTCTGGCAGCAAAAGCCTTTTTTAAAAAAAAATTTTTTTAAGTATTTCTTTAGTTGTAGGTGACACAATATCTTTATTTTATTTATTTATTTTTATGTGGTGCTGAGGATCGAACCCAGGGCTTCGCATGTGCTAGGCGAGTGCTCTACCGCTGAGCCACAACCCCAGCCCAGCAAAAGCCTTTTAAAGAGTATTCATGTGTAGGTCCAAGCTATCCTTTAGATAAAATAGTAAAGATATCTGCATTTCAAAGCAGACAGCAGAAATGCCTATAAACAGGGAAAAAAAAAAAAAAACAACCATGCAGACACAGAGGTTTTCTGGACTATTCAGCATGATGCTATAATGGAGTCATGTCATTATTCATTTGCCAAAACCCACAGAATGAATGTACACCAACAAGAGTGAATTCGAATGTAAACTATGGACTTTAAGTGATAATGTGTCAATATAGGTGCATTGATAATAACAAGTGTACTACTCTTGTGCAGGATGTTGGCACTGAGATGGGTTCAGCATGTGAAAGGAAATCTCTGTACCTTCCATTCAATTTTGCTATAAACCTATTTTGCCCCCCCCCACCCCGCCAAAATAAAGTCTACTGTAAAAAGAGAAAAGGGAATCTGCCACAAAATTCCACTATTTTTGAGGGGGCAAATATTAAACCACTTTAGCTATTTGAAACTACATAATGAAAATGACTGTACCAAATCACACTGGCAAAGCTAAAATGTCAACTAAGCAGAAAAAACAACCGTATACATAAACATCACAATAAATATCAGAATAAAATGCAGATCTTCTAAATCAGATCAGGTCTATCCACAACAATATTAATTATTATTCAAAGATCAAAAACAAAATATAAAGCTATTCAACTCTGCTATAATCACAAAAAAGTAAAATTTCAAAGTATAAATCCTACAAATAAGTATGAGCTAAAAGCTGCCATTAAAATAACTAGTATCCAAGCTCATTGTCAAAAAGATACACTGAAATAAACATATTTTAGTGATGAGGATTAGCATTCAGAGCTTGATGATGGGAACAAAAGTAGAACTTCATTCTACTTCCTATCCTGAAATGAAACTTCCAACCCAAACAATCTATTAAACTGTCATGCAGTAAAGGGTATTAGAGGAAAAACTGGTACTAGTCTTTCACTACCTACTGAGCACTCTATTCCTATACCACTTATATAAGTCATTAGTGTTTTCTTCCAAAAGATGACAAATAACAACACAAATATATAATCCTTCCTCAAATTTAGCTATCAGATGAAAATATAACACTGTTACTCAAACTAATCTGAACCTATCACACTGTTTACTTTCTAATTTATTTTACCAGTTAGGCTAAACCATAGGGGTTAATTTAAATAAAAATTGAACTAGTTGGATAAAACTGCAGAAACATCTCTCACAAAATGAATATATTTGGTTTCAAAAAGTGGAAGAAAAGCTTACTTTTCTGAGAATGTCTTTCAGCTGCAGATGATCAGGAAGCAGTCTGCCAGAATAAACCAATCTCTGATCCTTCGTCAACTATAGGATAAAGAAAAGAAATCACTTTACTAATTATACAAATTTTAAGTTGGGAAAAATATGACTAAATATAGGTAATATAAAACCCCCTTTAGGGATAATTCAGCAAAAAAACTGACATAATTAATAATTTGTTTTTCTAATTTCTACTTAAGATAATTAAAGTACTCAGCAACTGGCAGCAAACCTATAATAATACAAATAATTATCATATTTTTAAATTGTGGCCAAAGAAAGGAAAAATTGGGAATCTGTCTTTTCAACTATAATGCATGCATGACTATCATTAAAAACCTCCAATATTACATAAATGAGAAAAATGGTTGGCCTATTAACAGTAGGCCAGGTATGGTGATGCACACCTATAATCTCAGAGACTCTAGGAGATGAGGCAGAGGATCACAAGTTCATGGTCAGCCTGGACAACTTAGTAAGACACTGTCTCAAAAAATTAAAAGGGCTGGAATGTGGCTTTGTGGGTGCAATTCCCAGCACATACACAAGAATATTTAAGTAGTCAATAGCAGGATAAAATTTCAAGGTCACCAGAATTATTTTGCATTGTTTTATCAGTGCTTTTAATCTAAAATATATACATAAGACTTATTTTCTTCTTTACTAACATAATGCAGAACAATTTATTGGTTTTAATTCAAGAGCCACTTGAATTTAATTACAATTTGGGTAACTATTCTAGTTTTTATTATCTCTGACACTGTGCACAAATAGCTTTATACATTTTCAGAATCACAAGACTTGAAAAACTTTAACACAAATACTTGGAGATTCAGTTGTCATCTGTATATGCAACCAGGATACAAAATATATACTGGTTAGTTCTGTCATATTTTATTCTTAATGATAAATCTGCTAATGTCTATACTGCTTGCATACTTAACATTAAAGCATCTTCATTAGATTTACTTGCCTTGAACATTCACCTGCAAATAAGCCTATTAAGACAATATCAGCTATATCAACTGTTAAATCCAAAAATAAAAATCTATAACAATTTTTAAACAGACTATATGTTCAACATGGCTATTATAAAAGACTATATGAGTAGTTACTATATATATAGTTATATATACTATAAACAGTCATAACAGAAATTATCCTACTGACTAAGGTCTGAGGTTCAGGTATCCTTATACTCCAAAGATGAAGGGAAAGGCACTGTTTGCCAAGATACTTAACTGTTAAGTACAGTTTCTCCTTTAAGTAGCCATTTCTAAAATAGGTAAATAGACACTCCATATGAAAACAACCAAATACAACATAAGAGGTTTTTTGGATAAATATCACAAGTCTCCAAAGTTCTTATTAATTCATATAAAGTCTGAGTGGGGTACCACAATGTTGTGAAATATGTATTTGGTCTTCATTCTATTTCCTTCCAATACCGCTCCTGAAATCCCTAGACTCTGCAATGATAAGTGTATCTCTTGCATGCTAAGGAATGACTGGTGGCTAGGGGTCCCTAAAGAGCTCATGTAATTAAAGAGTTAAAACTTTCAGTCTCACCCTCCAAATTCCAAAAAAAGAGGCCAAATTTTGAAATAACAAATCAATGGCCAATGATTTAATCAATCATGCCTATGTAATAAAGCACCCATAAAAGACTAAGTTCTGAGAAATTCCTCAGCAGAATATGTTAGTAGTAGCAGTAGTTCCACTAGAAGGTGGTATGTCAGAAAGGACACAGAAGCTCTCCAACACCGCTTCTCCATATCTTCCCATATGTATCTCTTCCATCTGGTCGTTCATCTGATCCTTTGTAATATCCTTTAGAGTATATAAGTAAACATAAGTCAATGTTTCTCTTGGGTTCTGTGACCTGCTCTAGAAAATTAACCAAACCAAAAAGGGAGTCTAAAGAAACCTCATTTATAGCAGGTTGGTCAGAAATACAAATTGTTCTCATACTAAGAATCTATAGTGGGGAGAAGGACTGAGCCCATCTCCAGATAGTGTCAGAACTCAACTGAATTAGAGGACACCCGGCTACTGTCTCCTGGAGAATTATCTGCAGAGTTGCTTGCTTGCTGGTAGGGAGAAATTCTCACATTTTTTTCAGCCGAGGTCACAGAAGTATCTGTATTGTGGATGGTAGGAGAAACTGAATTTATTTTTTTGTTTTTCCCCCATACCCTTACCATCAGTGAAGTGTAAATTACATATAAGTTAAAAGCTAAGTAGATAATGAATGATGTAAACCCCTGGCAAAAATGAATTATCTAATTCTTTATAAATTTCTATAACATGATTATTGAAGGACAGTCAAGTCACAGACTTAACCAACTTCATTTTATCCCTTTCTAATTCCATTTACCTCTTTTAATTTGTTTTCCTTCTGAGCCACATGTTTTATTAAAAAAATTTTAGTTGTAAATGGACACAATAACTTTATTTATTTTTATATATGGTGCTGAGGATCGAACCCAGTGCCTCACATGTGCTAGGTAAGCACTCTACCACTGAGCTACAACTCCAGCCCCCAGAGCCACTTTCTTCTGCAGATATCTTAGATTCCAGGACCAGAGGTCTGATTGATAAGCATCTTTACGATAGGGAAATAAAATTGTCCCCAAGCAATGGCAAGCCTCCCAGAACAGATCATCCCATGATAAGACTGCCCCACTAAGCAGGAACAATTATCCCATGACAGAAACACCGTATTCCTATGAGGCATTTCATCCCCATGACAGAAGCACCCCATGACTGAAGGAAGGCTTCCCACCTACACAGAAGGAATCATCTCACCTAGGAATTAAATTGTCCCCCCTCAGGTGATGATAGCCTTCCCACAGTTTCACAGAACCAGTTCTGAAATAATGATCAACCAGACCACGGCCTTACCAAGATGGCCTGCCAGCTATGCAAACACCCCACCCACCTAAGTCCCCAACTTTTTCTTTTATTATAAAACCTCACATTTTCTGTCAGACCCTGAAAGAATTGTTGAAAGATTGTTGATCAATGAATTCCTAATCTAATCTTCCCTGTGTGGTCACACTGATTAAAGCTCTGTTAGTGCCCTTTACCATTGTTCATCTCTTTGATTGGCATATTGGGACAGGTAGCCACGTTTGGTCTACTGAGATCCCCAGAGCCAGGGCCTGCACCCTAGAACTCCAGAAATTACACTGGAACTTCAAGAAGTTATCAACAGATACTTCTATGTCATATCATTATTCTGCATAAAGGACACCTGTCTTTTTTTATGAGTTTTTGTACCTTACTATAAAAATTCTCAAACATACACAAAGTGGAGGAAATAAAATGAACCCCCAGGTACCATCTTCAAGAACTCACAGACTACTCAGCTTCAACCACTACAAACATTCTTCTATTCTTATTTTATCTATTCCATTTCCCCTTTCTCTCTCCTCCACCCAAAGTATTTTAAAGCAAACAACACATATCATCTCTTTCTACCTGTAAAGATTTAGTGTATCTGTAACCCATTTTCTTAAAATAACCAATGTTACCACATTCAACAACAACAAAAAAATCCTTATTATGTAATACAATACAGCTCAATCTTTCCCACCTACTCAAAAATATTTTTTAGAGATGGTTTATCTGAATCAGAATTCAAACGAGGTTCACACACAGGTTTGGGTTGTTATAATTTCTTTTAATCTTTTAACAGTTCCACTTCCTTTTCATTTTTCCCATGTTATTTGTTGAAGGAATCATGAAATCTGTCTTAGAGAATTTCCCAATCTGTTCTGGCTGACTATATCCTCCTGATACTATACACTGTGGTGGTTAGCTGTACAGGGTTGATTATATTCAGATTCCTTTTTCTTGGACAAGAGTACTTATATATAACAGTGCTATGTGCTTCCTGCATTACATCATTATCAGCACATTTGGATTAGATGATCTACTTTTAATAAAGCTGTGATCAATCAATTAGTTCAGATACTGTCAGCCTAATCCATCCCTTATAAAGATCCCATTAACCTTACTGATTACTTACATTCACTTGCCTATTATTTCTATTATTTCATTAGGGTAGAGAACTGTTATTTTTTTTAAATCCTATGAGTCCTTCTGTATTTATTAGATACAATTCTTCTGAAAGAACTTTATCTATAAACTATTCAGTTACCCAGTCCATATAAGCAGCAAAGATGTACAAATAACTCTTTCCCTTTATCACTTTTCAAGGTGATTGTGCAAACCACCTCTACAGTGACCAACGAGCTTTTTTTTTTTTTAGTATCATTATAAGCTTGCAGAATTTTATGTTTTTCAGTATAAAGATATCTTCTTTCCCCCCCCCCCCTTTTTTATACTCAACTTGTTCCATCTTTGGCCAGAAGATCCTTTAAGTTGGTTCTAGTATGGCATGACCTGTGTCTACTCTAATAGCTTCCTTTTTTCAGATACAAAATCCTAGGTTCATCCTCTGTACTTATAGACCTGGAATCAGTCATTGCTCCAGGAGCTTTGATTCCTTTTAACAGGAAATGATATCTGAAGACCAAAATCTGAGAGATAACAAGTGCTTATTTTTACTTGTCATCACTTCTGGGATTCTTCAATGAGCAAAGCTAAAAAAGTATTTTTTAGAAAGATAAACTTAAATCCTGAGTTCATATTTTTATTTTCCATTTAAATTAAACATTTTTTCTTATTTTATCTTCTTGAAAATCTTGCTTGCTAATGACATTAAAAAATGTGCCATTAGCAAGTGTACTTGTTTTCTCCTACCATATATAAGCCCACAATAAAGAAACTGTTACTATCAGTATTATATGAAATCAAAGATTTCTTGTAGAATTTTTCTATCCTTCAGATATATGCCACTAGAAATATGCAACCAAAATACTGCATTTCAAAGTAAGTTGAAATAATTCTTCTCACTGCTTTGACCATCATCATACTGTTAAGTTCTTAAATTACTTTTTAGGAAGGATTTTCTATTTAATTGGGGTTTTTTAAAAAATTGTATATGACATACATGGGAATAACGTTAAAACTTTAGAAAAAGGTACAGAGAAATTTAATTTGTCCCCTATACCCCTTATAATTTTAGATTACTTTCCATCATTTCTTTTTAACGATATAACAAACCTGGACACACATTCTTCTATTTCTCCTCCTTTCTTACATAAAGGGTTGTACACTATACTTAACTTCCATGTTAAAAATACTCTCAACACCAAAGAAGAATAAAACAGAATTCCAGACCCTCTCTTGATGCCACTTTCCTTCCAGCTATTGTTCTATTTCTTTCCTTTCCTTTCATGCAAAACTCCTTGTATATATTATATATATTTAGTTGTATATATTTACTATTTCTTACTATCCTCCTCTCCTTTTCTCCTCATCTATAAAATGAGGACAATAATAATATCTAACTCACAGAATTAAATTTTCATTAACAATAAAATGCACATCAATCTCTTTGAGCACAATGCCTAGTAAGCATTCAATGAACATTAGGTACTAAATTCTAGTATATGCATTTTGCAGTTTCATCAATATCCAATGTGATTATGTGAAAGTATTGAAAAGTTATGTGTAACATCAGACTGCATATGTTCATTATGCCTAAGAACATGATTAAGACACCACAAAAATAGGTTTAAAACTACAACGATTATCTTTTATTAATTAAAAAGGACAGTTCCAATCAATATTAGAACAACTTCCAAGTCTCATATTAAAATGACATTTGTGGGCTGGGGATGTGGCTCAAGAGGTAACGAGCTCACCTGGCATGCACGGGGCGCTGGGTTCGATCCTCAGCACCACATAAAAATAAAATAAAGATGTTGTGTCCACCGAAAACTGAAAAATAAATATTAAAAAATTCTCTCTCTTCTCTCTCTCTTTAAAAAAATAAAATAAAATGACATTTGTAAATAACAAAAGGAAGTCTTAATTCATTTTATCTTCTCTACACAGAGAAAAAATTTAAAATTTATTAAAAGAAGTTCATGTCCAAAACATGAGTCAGTTTGCTTCAGATTTTTATTGAAAAATGCAGTTTACCAACTACTTGTAAATGTAAATGATCTATATATTATCTGCTTTCTATATGGATAATCTCCATTTTCCTATTAAGCTATCATTAATTAGATGCTTTATCAAAAGTGTCATTTCCAAATAAGAAACAAAAATGCTAGAAAAATTTATATTTGTAATCACTGGATAAAAATACATATATTAAGTATATTGACTATCTAATTTTAAAAGTTTACTTTCATAATTCACAAGTAGATAGGTTTTAGACCAATTGGTTCCAGAAACAAAAACTCAAGAGACTTTACAGACACCAAAAGCCCAAGCTTGAAAAATCTACAATTGCTGGACACAGTACCACAGGTCTATAATATGAACAGCTTGGGAGGCTGAAGCAAGAGGATCACAAGTTCAAGGCCAGTCTCAGCAATTAAAGAGCTGTGGATGTTGCTCAGTGGTTAAGCACACCTGAGTTCAATCCCTGGTACAAAAAAAAAAAAATCTACAATCCAGTCAAACATACTTAGGAAGATTATTTAGCTAAAAACATAGAATCTCTTGATAGCTATAAAGTGATCATCCAGACTATCAAAGATTTTGAGTACTCCTAGTTTGAAAACTGTGGGTCCCAGTTTGAAAACATATACAAACAATTAAATTTTAAGACCTAACACAAATCTTATTTGACCCAAAATATAGTTGACTGAATTAGTATTACTAGTACCCAGAGAAAGAGTGGTAATCCCTTATCCCCAAATTCTTCTTAAAGCCTATACCTACTGAACAGAAAGACTGGGCAATGGCTAAGTCCCAGGACAAGGGAAAGACTCAATAGCACCCGGCAAAAGATCCTGACATTTGCAAGAAGAAAAGACACCCCAGCTTTCCCCACTGGCACCTCTGGAAGAAGGATCAAGGCACAGAAAAAAACATTATGAAGCATTTATACACTTCTTCAAATGACTCTTCTTTGCCCTTACAGAGTCCTTCGCTAAAGTCTCTCCAATTCTAAAAGCTAGATTTCTTCATATGTTTTACAAATTTGTCTCTCTATCCAAGTCCTCTCTCTCCCTCTCAGACCCAGACTCATATCCAACTGCAACAACACATGACACTTTCAGATGTCTTAACAGGCAACTCAAAGCCAAAACATCTACAATGGATCTCAATTCTCAAAACTTTCCTTGTTTCTTCCCTATCCTAAAACAACTTGCCATTAGTTGTTTAAGCAGAATACCTAAGCATAATTCTCCATTCTTCTTTCTTTTATCTTGCCTCCCATATCTGGCTGGAAGTAAATCCTACAGATCATTTCTACAAGTCCTTCACAGATATATCTACATTCTTCCATCACCATCTCCTAATCTAAAACGTTATTACTTACTTACCCTGGGCTTCTGCAATAGCTTCTTAATTGATTTCCTTGCTTCCATTCTAAAGTCAGTAGTTGGTGTGATCTTTTAAGAACAAAAATCACTCCTGTCACTCTCTGATGGATCACCACTATACTGAATTTAATTCTAATTTCCTAACTATGGCCAGACCTGGCTTCTGTCTCTCTCCAACCTCTTATGATAGTATTCTTTCCTCCTTACTAGAGAAGAGAACTGGAATTCACTTAGATCCCCAAGTTCTTTCCCAACTCACACACCTTTCCTGCACTACTCTCTTCCAGCTCCTATATAACTGGCTCTTAATCATCTTTTGGATGTTAGCTTTAACAATGTCCTCAACCAGGTCTCCCTGACTTACAAACTTAGTACAGTACTTATTCCCTTTCGCACACTCTGCTTATTTCCTTTGAAACAAATCACATTCTGTGATCGCGTTCACATGTGTACCCGTACTAAGTGGAACGTAAATGTCAAGAACAAAAAGGTCTATATCCCTTTTACTGAAAATAGTAAAAACCATTATGTTTGTACCTTGAGAGAGCAAATTTTATAGTATGTAAATTATAACTCAGTAAGAAAAATATTGTTAATCTCATCTGCATATTCAAATGCCTTCAGATTATCTGAAGTTATAAAAGGAAAAGAAAATCTTTCATTTTACTATGACTGAAAACAGAAAAATAAGTTCTTTATGTGCCTAAATTAGGCAAAAAAATTAGACTTGAAAATTTTTCTGTCACTAAAAATATTGCCTCTTCAGTTTAATTAAATGTAAATATCAGGTAAAATACTTGTCAGACATAACAGATGACAGTTAACTGAATTTTCAACCAGTTATTTTGTTATTATAAGCTATAGCATTAAGCAAGGTACAGATTTTGAGATCTCAATCAAAATTAAATCTAACTTTAAATTATACTGTTATATCGTGTGCATGTACAAATATGTAACAACAAATCACATCAAAATGTATAACTAATGCACCCACCAATAAAAATGTGGAAAAATTTTTCAATTCAACTTGCAAAACTGATATGACTTTATTTCTACAAACTTTCTTGTAACACTTTTTCCTTGATTGAAAAATCTCTTTCTTACCAATGGTACAGAATAGAGGACACAGAGACTAACTCACAAAATTACAATTATCTTATATTAGACAAAGGTGCCAAAAACATGCACTGGAGAAAAGACAGCATCTTCAACAAATGGTGCTGGGAAAACTGGAAATCCACATGCAACAAAATGAAATTAAACCCCTATCTCTCACCATGCACAGAACTTAACTCAAAATGGATCAAGGACCTAGGAATTAAACCAGTGACTCTTCGTCTAATAGAAGAAAAAGTAGGCCCTAATCTTCAACATGTGGGATTAGGCCCCAACTTCCTTAATAAGACTCTTACAATGCAAGAATTAAAACCAAGAATCAATAAATGGGATGGAATCAATTAAAAAATTTCTTCTCAGCAAAAGAAACAATCTGTGAGCCTACATCGTGGGAGCAAACTTTTACCCCTCACACATCAGATAAAGCACTAATCTCTAGGGTAAATAAAGAACTCAAAAAGCTAAGCACTGAAAAACAAATAACCCAATTAACAAATGGGCCAAGGACCTGAACAGACACTTCTCAGAAGAGGATATACAATCAATCAACAAATATATGAAAAAATACTCATTATCTCTAGCAATCAGAGAAATGCAAATCAAAACTACTCTAAGATATATCATCTCACTCCAGTCAGAATGGCAGCTATTATGAAGACAAACAACAATAAGTGTTGGCAAGGATATGGGGGAAAAGATACACTCATACATTGCTGGTGGGACTGCAAATTGGTGCAGCCAATTTGAAAAGCAATATGGAGATTCCTTGGAAATATGGGAATGGAACCACCATTTGACCCAGCTATTCCTCTCCTGGGACTATACCCAAAAACAGCATACTACAGGGACACAGACACATCAATGTTTATCGCAGAATTCACAATAGCTAAACTGTGGGGCCAACCTAGATGTCCTTTGAATGGATGAAAAAATGTGGCATATATACACATCAGAATTTTACTCAGCATTAAAAAAGAACAAAATCATGGCATTTGCAGGTAAATGGATGGCCTTGGAGAAGATAATGCTAAGTGAAGTCAGCCAATCCCCAAAAAACAAATGCTGAATGTTTTCTCTGATATAAGGAGGTTGACTCATAGTGGGATAGGGAGGGAGAGCATGGGAGGAATATGAATTCTAGATAGGGAAGAGGGGTGGGAGGGAAAGAGAGGGGGCAGGAGATTAGCAAGAATGGTGGAATGTGATGGACATCATTATACAAAGTACATGTATGAAGACCTGAATTGAGTATCAACATATTTTATATACAGAGATACGAAAAATTGTGGTATGTATGAGTATTAAGAATTGTAATGCAAAAAAAAAAAATAGCAACAAAGTACATGTATAAAGGCATAAATTGAGGTGAAAATACTTTATATAGAGAAATATGAAAAATTGTGCCCTATATGTGTAATAAGAATTGTAATGCTCTCCACTGCTGTTGTGTATTTTAAAAATAAATAAATAAAAAGAAATAAAGAAAATGCTATCCATAAATTTAATGAACCACTCACGAAAAAAAAAAAAATCCCTTTCTTTATTAGTTTGCATAAGTGATGCTGGCTGTTATAACAAACCCCAAGATCTCAGTAGCTTAACATGATAAAGATCATTTTTCTCTGAATTAAAAAAAAAAATACAGGTATCCCTTTTATAAGAATCCAGGAAACTCAGGATTAGCAAATCAAAAAGTACTAACTAAATTTTCAATTAAAAGATTCTACTGATAAAACTACTGGCTCCACAGAGTAACATAATTAAAACTATTTCTGTTAACACCACCACTATTCTTCCCAGCACTCACTCCTATAACAAATAGCAACTCTTATCAGATACACACCTTTTATCACTTCCACTATCCTACCTTAGAAAAACCTGGTCATATATGGTACAGCAGAGTTCAGCCAAACAAGATCAAGATCAAGATGGAAACATCCTAATGGTACTCTGAGTAGCCCAGACACAGAAATGTTCCATTCAAAATAAATGACTGCTTAACCTTAATAAACAGTGGGTCAAAAAAGTTCTGGTACTCACTTAACAGATGTTGCAAAATAACAAAGCAAGGAAAGCTCACCTACTCGTATATTATTCAAAAATAAGTCCAAATATGAATATTTTTTCTTTTTAAAACATTTACATATATACCATTAATATATATACTTACATATTAATATATATACTTTAATGTCTAACTAGACATCAAAAACAAATGAAGGAGCTGGGGTTGTGGCTCAGTGGCCGAGCACCTGCCTCACATATGTGAGGCACTGGGTTTGATCCTCAGCACCACATATAAATAAATAAAAATAAAGTACATCAACAATTAAAAAATATTTTTAAAAAAATGAAAATAATGAATCCCACTATTATTTATAATTATAATGCATCAATACAAAATATTTTCAAATTTTAAAATATTATCCAACTCAAATACACTTAATACAAAAATCTGAGAACTGAGTTTAAAAAACAAACAATATTTTTATATTTCAAAAAATTCACAGTATTAGAAGATTAAATTTTTTATGTGAAAGATTAAATGTATGTCATAATTATGTATGCCTTAAAAATCACATTCCTACTACATTTGACTTTAGTATAATCAAATTCCACCTGGAAATTTTTTTTTAATATTTTTTTTTTTTTTAGTTTTAGGTGGACACAATATCTTTATTTTTTTTATGTGGTGCTGAGAATCAAACCCAGTGCCTCACGCATGCTAGTGGAGTGCGCTACCACTTGAGCCACATCCCCAGCCCATCCACCTGGAAATTTTAAAATCTTAATTTTTAAAATGTAAAATATCTAGTCTGTACTGGATCAGTAAGAGTAATCTCTACCTAACAAAATAATTTAAATAACTATAATTCAAATCCTTTGAAAGTAATAACTTTTAACATTTCAGTATTTACATATAGTTCAGTCAAAAGTGTCAAACAGCTTTAAAGCACTAAGTACAAGGAAATGCACAAAATTTCTGTGGAAAATAAATTGTGTGAATTTGTACTGGAATACATCTCCCTTCCATTTACAATTAAATTCACCCAATCTAAAGCCCCAGGAAATTCAGAAACACTATGAATGCAAGCATGGTTACCCAAACAGCCTTGTCCAGTCGTTGCAGCAACAAATGGTACAAAGACTAAACACAAATATTCTGAGCCAGGTGCAGTGGCACACATCTATAATCCCAGAAGCTCAGGAGGCTGAGGCAGGAAGATCATGAGTTCAAAGCCAGCCTCAACAATGGTGAGCGGCTAAGCAACTCAGTGAGACCCTGACTCTAAATAAAATACAAAATAGGGCTGGGGATGTGGCTCAGTGGTCTAGTGCCCCTGAGTTCAATCCCCAGTACCCACCCCCACCCCACAAAAAAGAGTAATATTCTAGAGTTCCAAAGGGATATTTCCTGCTTAGCAGTTTCCATTCACTGGCCATTCACATATCAGATGTATGTACAATAGAGAATACCCAAACATAGAAACTATGAAAATATAGGCCACAACAATGTAGTTTGCAGAGTTAAGATTATATGCCCATAGCTTCCCTATAAATTTATCAGGATAAACATAAATAACTACATACTAGACTGCTAAGTGTTAGCATAATAGCAAGGCTACGTTACTCATTCATCACAGCCATTAGACAACAAACCATCCAAACCTGCCTCTTTTTATAGTTGAATTGGTTCTTTATAGTTTATAGATATAACTGACATAGCCAAGACCCTAAATGCCTTTCTTCATCTACTCTACAGTCCTCATATCTAATGTGAATAAAATGGTTAAGGGCCTAGGTCAAACCAAACTGGACTCAAATTCCAATTCTATTGAGAGTTCTATGACCTTGGGAAAAAAATCACCAAACTTAAGTTTTCTCATCTATAAACCTTATGCCATAAGGTGTCTATAAGAAATAAATGTGATAAAGCATAGCAAGTAGAATTACACAATAGTAACTATTTAGCAAATGGTAGCCTAAAAATCAGAGCAGCTGAATAAAAGGATAATAGACAATAAAAGGATTATAGACAATCAAATCAGTAGGCTGTAAAGAAGGGAAACTTAAACTACAAATTCTTAAAAAATCTTTTTTAAAAAAGCATTAATGCACGATTAAAACAAACATTACCTTCAGAGTACTTCTATTTTTCCAAAAAGATATTAGAAAAAGGCTTTAAATGACTGAAATTTTAGTCAGCAGTCATTAAAGTTTTCAACTTAAGTCTATTTCTCATCATCCTTCACATTCAATTTGATAGTACTTTTGTTCACAAATGGTTTTAAAAATTTGAACTATACTGCGGTGACTTATAAGACAACAGTCTTATATCTATGTGTATGGATTATCATAGCCCCTTGAAATCAAGAGTTCTGAAGTGGTTACGCTGACCGATTTTTAAAATTACCTATGTAAGGTAACAGGGAATTACAAAAATAACAGATACAAATTTCAAATGATATAATACAAGCTACTTCCTCTGAAAAATGAATGGAAGACTTCCTTCTGGATTGTAGGCACTTTGGTTATGGAATGTTATTAAAGACTCAGAATATATTCTCAGAATAGAACCTATATGCCTGGTTCTATTCTTGCTTTAATTCTAACACAATCTCAGAATAAAAGAAAAATTTGAAAAAGTAGCACAGACCAGATCGGCTCATCAGCAAAGCTAAAAGACCTAAATATTCAAAGTCACTGCTTTAGTGTAACAGCAAGAACAGCAAAGACAGAGGGAATGTACCCAGAGAGGAGACAATCAAGAAGCACTTTGATCCCAGAACTGGAAAATGGGAAACAGGGAATGCAAGCGCAAAAAAAGTTTTGCCTTTAACACTGAATTCAAGGTGAGTCAGGTCCATCTTAGTTACAGTTTGCCTATAAAAACAGATAGTAAAAAGAGATAAAGAAAAAAGTAAATAATTGAACTTAGAAATTTGTATTTTTTAAGTTTTCTTAGTCCATTCTAACTGAACAACATTAAGTTCAACCATTTAGGTATCTATTTCTCTGATAATTAAGTCTAAACTCAGATCAAGGTCCCAAACTCAAGTGAAAGTGGCCTTTCTTGACAAGTATCTTCACCATCTAGTAGCAATTACCTAAATTTCAGATTTCACACTACAGTCCAATTTCAGGACCTAAAAAACTAAAGTCATCAAGTTAAAAAAAAAAAAAAGTCATATTAGAATAGGATCCACAACTAACTATTCATACTCTCATCAATATGAACTGGTACACTTTCCAGTTCCTAAACTAAAGCTTAAACCAATTATCAATACCATTCAAAGTTAACTAAACTGCAAAAGAGCTCAATTCCACATCTGAAGATTTTAATGATTTGGAAATATTTTCATAAATATGGCAACTTCCTGAATTCTTACCTAGAAAGTACCTTCCCCTCCATAGCCTACTAAAGATCTATCATCTTTTTACTAAGGACTGTATTACTATGTGATAAAGTAATAGAAAGCATCTAGTCATCAATTCAACATTAACTATGAAAGAATACTTAAAAAAGGAAATTATTAGACTCTGACTTCTCTCCTTCCTTAAAACTGTTATCAACTCTTTAAGAAAAATGTAAATGTCCCTGTGAACCCTGTGAATAGCTACATTCCCTTAACACCCCCAACACAAAAGCTAACCATTCCCTTGTGCTCCTACAACATACTACACCCCTCCTGTATAACACTAGTCACCATAGTGGTATAGTTACTTATTTATATGTCTGTATCCCCCACTAGACCTGAGCTTCATAAGAGCAAAGGACAGTCATCATCATCTTCACACTGCATAGATATTTGAATGCCAAGTCAATAAAATCCTAGTTAAATAAATAGATGAAGCTCAAGAAATGTGCTTTTTGAGGAGCGGGGTACATGTATGGTAAGTTTACAGGGGGAGGGGGAGTTGAATTTTAAATATTCATATGGAGATTAAATATTCACCTATGATTAAGTCAAATCAATATCTGACCATAAAGCTGAGATCTTAAGACTTCAGGATTACACTTTTAGAGTTTAGCAAGAATTCCATTAACAGCATGTAAACATGTGACCTGTCCTTACAGGAATCCTAAAAAAGACAACTTCAAATCTCTATTCTTCCTCCTCCCCCAGCAGATCCCATTTACTTTCCCAGAAGCCACTGCCACAGGAACCAAGGCCCATCAGATCCAAATAGAATGGTATCATCCAAAGCCATCAACTTTTCTCCTTCTTACTGGGGGAACTCCTACTCCTACAAGGCACTGGAACCCCTGCTTCCAAGTCCACCTACCTCCACCAGGCAGATATTAAGGAAGAGGCACAACAAATGATCTCTTAAAAACCAAACAGCAGGGCTGAGGCTGTGGCTGTGTGGTAGAGCGCTTGCCTAGCATGGGTGAGGCACTTGGTTCGATTCTCAGCACCACATATAAACAAATGAATAAAATAAAGGTCCATAGATATAAAAAATATTAAAAAAAAAAAAAAAAAAAAAAAAAGCAGCCAAGAGTGGTGGCACATGCCTGTAGTCCCAGCTTCTTGGGGGCTGAAGTGGGAGGACTTCTTGAGCCCACAAATTGCATAACAGCCTGGGCAACACAGCAAGACCCTATCTAAATAAATAAATAAATAAAATTTAAAAACCACCAAAGAGCACTTGAAAAGCTGTCATTGTGGGTGGACATAAAAAACATAATTTCTGCTATATTATTGCTTAATTGTGAAAATAACATCAAAAAATAAATTTTTAGGACCCCAGGTTCCACGTTGATGACTACCATAGCTATGGGATACCACTGAACAGTTGATCTGCTCAATGACTGTGATACTTCAAATTAATCTCTAATGATCATAACATAAACCTGCCAAATCTAATAATAACCATACAGTTTTTAGTGAAATTTGTAATAGTAAACACATGCATCCCTGTCCAAATCTCATTAACCTGGAAATGACAGTCTATTACTTGATATTACAATCTACTTGGAGAAAACTTGCTGGAGGATAAAAAAGTTAGGTTTACCACAAGGCTGAGTCATGAATAGGATGCATATTATTTGGTAAAGCCTCAAAAAGCATCTCTGTGTGTCTACAAAAGGCAGAAGGGTTGAGAAAGAAGTTTTGCAACTGATATCCTCAAGCAGCTAATAAACGACGGCACTTACAGTCCTCCACTAGTGATTAGCACTACATGGGGAAAACTGCCAAAAACAGGTTTCTCCAAGGCAGATAAGGTAAAAAGGTTTCATATTCCCTTCTCTAAAAAAAAAAAAAAAGTTACAGAACAGTAATAATTCGTTCTATCAGACTGCAGACCAAGTCCCTTTTGCTTTAACAGTACAACATGAAGATCTCACATAAGTACATATATGATCAAGAATGTACTTGGGCTATATTAATATTATGATATTAAATGATATTTTGGCTGTTGTGAACAGCACTATGACTTTCAATTCTGACTACTCTGAAAAGCTACTTTTCATTTCAAAATTGTGTAAAATTAATCATATGCAATAGAAAATTTTTTGTAAAGCAGAAATTTTTTAACAAATTGCTACCATGTGAAACTTTTAAACAAAAGTTCTGAATAAACCAGAGTTCCAGCTATTCTGTTCCAAGTACTTACATACCTCAGGGGGGTTTTTGCCCTCTACTAAAATTATTTATATCATAAAATACTGACACACACAGCTAATGCCAATGAGTTATTTTTCTAACCCTCCTGTTTTCACAATAATTGTCCTAATTCCCTGATTATTCTAGAAATCTAAAAGCCTAACCAAACTTAATACTGTAACATTGAAAGAGTCCTAATTCATAAATATCTTAAGTGTCTTCCTAACTTAGGCTGTAAAACAAGACTAGAAGGCATTTAGTAAACCCATGTGTATATCTGTCTGATGCAAAAATAGTTCCCACCCTAAAATACACACCTTTTCCATATTTAAACAAAAGTTTAAGTAAATGAACACTGTTCAATAATGAAAATTTTATACAACAAAGAATATGGAAACCTCACTCTACATGAGACTAACCTTCTTTCATTAACTATTTCAGGACTTCTTAACTACCAATTAGGTTCTTTCAAATCCGACTTTAGAAACAAATGGATCTACACTGTCCATCTGTATTTATCTTTGCAATCTCCACATATGCTTCAGAATGGGAAATAAAGTCACACTGATCTTGGGGAAACAGGTGATATGAACTCCCTATGAAAGGAATAAAAAGATACTAAATGGTTGGGAGGTGGACAGAGGGTTGGAAGGACTATTCTAAATTAAAGAGATTTCTGTGTCCTTCCTCTTCAGGAGAAAAACGAGAAAGGAGTGCTGGTGGAAGAAAATTAATATACAACTTGCTCCTTGAAACCCAGGCTTTAAAGTATAATTTTGGAATCATATACTTATTTCCAAGAAAAAAAAATTATCTTCACAATGAACGAATTTCTGGATGAGGTACTTAGAGTAAAATGGAATTCTAGTGTAGAAGGGCTGTAGCACTTCTTTATCTTTAAAAAAAAAAAAAGAATGCATGTCATTCTCCTTTTGGGCTGATGACTACGGAAAACGGTCCCTTTCCATATCTGCCAATTTTATGTCTCTTGATATTTCTGCACCCTCTTACTAATTAACTGGTCTTCATCAGGAAGATATTAATAATGGTTGAACACTCAGGAGACAACCACAGCCTCAAAACTAAAGAGACCTATTCAAGAAGAGACGGGATGAACCAGGAGAAGGAAGGTACATGGCAAAAACATAGCAGGTCAGAGCAGTTGTGCCCGGCTTTGCACACTTACTGGTTTGCTAGGGTACACGTTAGATAGATGCGTTTTTAGTTTCCCCACGGTCCAGTTCAAGAAGCAGCTAATAGTCTGGTCACTGTATTTCTGATTCGGTGCTTTAATGATGAGGGTCACAGGAATCTCCATCCCACTTTGGTCCATGGTGCCCCAAAGTCGGACGGTCAAAGAGGAGCAGCAATGAGCCCTAATGAGCCGAAGTGTTTACCGCCGGCGCGGCTAGGATGGGGACGGAAGTGAGTTCTTAGTATTCTGTGTTCAATTCAGTCACAAGTGCATCGGGCGATACGAAGGCCATTGCCAGTACCAAGGATGGACAGAGACGGTGGTGGCGGTGGTGGCGGCGGGGTCTGGGTGCCCGGCCGTGGGTGCAGCTCTCCCCGCCAGGTCCGGGCTCCGCCTGGCTCCGGACTGTGGAGGGAGGCGGGGGGGAAAGAGAAAGCGATGAGAAAGCAGGATGGGAAGGGTGGGGGCGCGACCACCAGGGTCACCGCCCCGCCCCTACAGCGACCCCCAACCTGAAACGCAATAAGGCCCCTACGCGACTGCCCCGCCGCGCAGGCTGGGGAAGTAGCTGGGCTGCGCAGGGCGGCTAGTCGGGAATGGGGTACCTGAGACACGGCAGCGGGGCCCGCCACCGCCGCCCTCCGCGCCCAACAGGGCGGCCAGCAGCACAGTCTGGGCGGGCGTTCTCGGCGGCGGCCGCTCCCTTCTTGCTGCTCCGCGGCGGCCGGCACGGCCCACCCCGGGTCTCGCGAGGCGGAGCGGGTAGCAGTCAGAGAAGTTGGCCGAAGGGCGCGGCCCGGCTCTCCAACTGACCCCTCGGGCGGAGGCGGCGGCAGGTGGCAGGAGGGCGGGACGACGGCCGCGGCGCCAGCCCCGAGCGCGCAGATTTTGTTGTTGTTGTGTACGGGGTCCAGCTCCTCTTTAAGCCGGAAGGCGCAGAACGGAAGTGCGTCACGCGCGGAACGCCCCTGCGCGAGGCCGGGTCAGCCCCGCCGCCTCCCGCGGTGTTTGCACTGCGGGTAACTGGACGTCCTGAACCTAGCTGCGCATCGCGGTAGGCTGAGGCCTGAATGCGGTGGCTCTTGGTGCAACCCTGGCCCCCAACACCAATTTAGGTGACGTTAGCATATCTTGTTGACCACACCCTGGAGGTGCAGGAAGTGCTTCTTCATCCCATGGGTTGTCTCTGCTAAAGTTAATACCCTCCCTAATGCTGACTCAAACTGCTCAAAATTTTTTAAATGTCGTCTATCTGCAAAGCACGGTGCCAGGAGGGGAGGCCATGGGTACATCGTGTAAGGAGCACTCTGCTTTGTGGGAACCTAGCTAACCTTTCTGAGTCTCCATTTAGGGAACAGTCCTGCCTACCCAACTGCATGCTGATAAAGGAAATGAACTATCCATGTAAAGCGAGGTATAATTAGGGAGTATGGCCGTCTCTCAAACGTCAATTCGTCTTGGTTCTCTTAACAAACGTTGACAAGTGCTTATCAAATACCCACTACTGTGTGTTCAGTACAATGGGGCTTGAAGAGGGATAATAGTATTATTTTTCCGTTTTACAGGTTTGATATAGGAACAGAGGTTGATTTAAACTTTTTCACATTCCTTGCAACTAGGATAGGTTTGATATAGGAACAGAGATTGAGTCCACAATTTATTGCTGGTTTATTCTGCATTGTTTGCATGGGTTTAGGAGTCAGTAAATTTAAGTTTGTTTAATGTGCATTTTCACTACTTCAGACTTCAACTTACAGGAGAATGCAAACTGATAATACAGGGAATTTGGGGAAGTTGGTCTTTTTCTTTCTCAATACAAAAAGGACTTCAAACTACCACTGGATTAGTGACCAAGTGGAAGAATTTCCAGTCAGCAGCTAATGCAGCAGGATCCCTTCCATCCTCCTCCCCCATTACACACCACCTTTTTATGGTAGGACATTTTACCTATCTTAGCGGTACCCTCCCAAGTGCTGTTCTGAAATAAAAGTGAAATCCCCTTTGTTGCCAATCATGGAATGACCACAGCTTTCTGTGATCGGGTTTTCTATAGCAAACTCTGCTCTTTGTTTACTCTGTCACCCAAACAGAACTTTAACATTCTAGGTTAATAAAAAAAAATTTTTTTTTAACTTTTTCACATTTCCTTGCAGCTAGGAGCAACCATATGACACAGGTCAAGCAAAGGAAATGAAATTTGAAGTTACTACCGGGGTTCCCAGGAAAGTTTTTAGGATAAGCTCCATAGAGCAGAACTCATCCTTATCCTACATTTGTCTTTTGAAGGTATGTTATGCTAGAGGTGCAGCAACCATGCATGAAATAACAAGCAGAAGAATAGAAAGTCTGCATGCCAAGCATGGCAGAAGCTAGGTCCTTAGTGGCAACATCATGTCATCATATAAACCCTTGACTGTCCTTTCTAAAACTTTTTATCTCAAATTCCTATTAAGCCAAGAAGTCTCAACCACCATCATTCTTCCATCCCTACAGCTCCTGTCACTTATGCTTGTGACTCAGACTTCCAGGAATCCTTTAAACATGATGTGACCATCTTAACTTGGCACGAGAAAATGTACATTGCTATTGAAATGTATACTAGCAATTATTTAAAAAGGAATTCTTTGCTCCAGTAATAACAAAGAATATGGTGGTATAAATAAATGAATGAATAAATAAAAACAATTATTAAGACAGAAAGTGCATTTCACAATGTTAGGCACAATTTAAAGCAGAGTCCATCAAAGATTCATTAGTGTGAACAAAAACTAAAATTATAATGAATGCCAGGCTCTATGGTACAAACCTATAATCCTGGCAACTCAGGAGACTAAAGCAGGAGGATCACAAGTTCAAAGTCAGCCTCAGCAATTAAACAAGGCCCTAAGCAATTCAGTGAGGCCCTGACGCAAAATAAAAAATAAAAAGGGCTGGGGATATGGCTCAGTGGTAAAGTGCCTCTGGGTTCAATCCCTAATACAAAAAAAAAAAAGTGGAATAATTTGAAATATATGAACATGTAGTATCAGACAAAAATGATTTTAACTTTATAACTACTTGAGTAAGTACCTAAAAAATGTTCTGATGCTGTTGAAATGGGCCACAATAAAAAATAAATGTACCATTTTTGTCAAAATATGTATATATGTGTTTATAACAATGTATGAAAGGGTGGTCACCAGAATATTGATAGTGTTTGACTTGGAATTTGGGATAGAAATAATCACTATTGAGGGGATACAAGATAGTAACAGTTGATGAGAGACTGCTATAAACTAATTAATATGCTAGGTATGGTGGCATACAGCTATAATCCCAACGACTTGAGGGTTGAGGCAGGAGGATCAAAAGTTTGAGGCCTGCTTTAACAACTTATCAAGGATAATCAGTCTCAAAATAAAACATAAAAAAGGGCTGGTGATGTAGCTCATTGGCAGAGAACCCCTGGGTTCAGTCCCTAGTAACCAGACCAAAAAAGAAAAATCATGTACATGTTGCAGATTGGAAATGTGAAATGTGAAAGAACGATTGCTATTAAAATTAAGACTTATTTTATTGACTTGTTTAAATGTGAGATCACAAATGTCCACTTAGATGGATTTGATTAGGAGGATAATGAAGCACCTGACTCCGAAGAGGAGGAGGAGGAGGATGGAGATGAAGATGATGGAGATGAAGCTGGTCCACCTGAAGTATATGAGGAAGAGGAGGAGGAGGAGGAGGAGGATGAAGATGAAGCAGGATCAGAATTGGGAGAGGGAGAAGAAGAAGTGGGCCTTTCTTACTTGATGAAAGAAGAAATTCAGGATGAAGAAGATAATGATGATGATGTTGAAGATGGGGAAGAGGAGGAGGAAGAGGAAGAAGAAGGTCTGCAGGGTAGGGGGAGCAAACAACATGCTGAAGATGATGGGAGAAGAAGAAGATGACTAGATCATTCTAAGACCAGGTTCCCCAGCATTTCTGGGTGTGCAATAGAGTGATTACATCTTTATTTTTTCATGTACAATAGCTATCCCAACATAAGATAATGTGTAACTTTTTATAGAAAAGTGTGCTCTTAATAGTTTTGCCTTATCATTCCAGTTAAGATTTACTAGTCTATTAATGATCATTGTATGTAGAGAAAAAATTTCATTGACACTCCCCCATTAAGATATTCTCTAGCAATTATATTTAGAAGCTTAATTTTTCTAATTCAAGTTCAAGTTCATTGTATTAGTAATTTTTAATCCATGATTAAAACATGATTGCTTTTACACAGGTGAAGTTTGGTGCATTTCATTCATAAGATTTTAAAGTTATTTATAAATTAACTGAAATTATAGTCATCTGTAATATGAAATGACAGTAGTCTCTTGAATAAGTTGATTATTTTTTTTAGAGATGATCCAGGGATCTTTATTTTGAAGGCATTGACTTTTTTTTTTTTTTTTTAAATAGCTAAGGATATTCGGGTGGTTTTTTTTTGTCACATGAATTAAGTTGGAAAGTAGAAGCAGAATAATAAAGGTTCTATTCAGCAATGTAGTTTGTGGATTTGGGGGAGGTTCTAATCAGTAATATAATTCATGGATTTTGTGGTGATTGATAAGATTTTATTTCTGAAGGAAAAATTGCCTATCCTAAGTGAGACACACAGGTGAGCCCGCTCTTTAGGCTGCAGATCATGACATGCCAATGGTTGTTTATTTTGTTTTGTTTTAGATGTGCATTTTTTTCCTCTCTTCGATTTCTTTATGATCACCTTCCCTTCTTGTTGACTCCCCTCTCTATATCCCAGAAGAAAGCTGGGAACTTCTGTATACCCAGAAAACCTTATAAAAGCCTTATACTTCAACCACCTTTTCAGATCTCTCTGGGTTTTAAACAGAGTGGAAGAAACTGAGAATTTTATGAGATACAAATATTGTTATTGATACAATTTTAGGCAGCAAGTTCTGCTTATTGTAAATCTTTCTTGACTGATAACACTTAAGACCATATAAGTAGGATGAAGAAAGTAAAGGACAGGGTAGGGTTTTTGAATTAGCATCAGTGTTCATTGCCTGTTGATAATTAATGAGACATTTAAGTCAATTTTTAAGTTAGCATCCCAAATTATTTGGATACCACCCCTGCACAGTTTTTAAAATTTTTCTGGGTAGGCCTTTTAGTTTTCCTATAGTTTTAAAGCATTACCAGATTTAGCATTTAATTGGAATATTGTAGGCAGTTGGAAAAATATTTGGGATTAAATATTAAAATTAAGACTTATTTTCAAGTGAATGTCCATTAAAATAGAAGAATATTTGGGATAAGTATGAGTATGTGCTTACTTACATGGTTACTAAATAAAATATAGTGAATAGACAAGTACATCTCTATTTTTGTCATGGAGCTTCCATGTTCATGGTAATTGCTTTGTTCTTCTTGACTATCTAAACATTTTTTCTTTGTTTTGAATATTTGTAAAGTTTTTAAAAGTTGGTTTCAGGAAACTAATTGAAGCTATTCTTCTCTGTTGGGACACATCTAAATTATGAGTATAGTACTGCTGCTGCTTGTTTTTTTTAGTTTAAAATGTATGACTTGGCGTTTTAAAGGTTATTTGTGGAGAAACTAAAACAGTTGCACAACTGACTGAAATAAAACGCTTGGAATAAATTTAGTAGGGGAATCAGAAAGTACAAAAGATTAACTTTTTTTCTCCTAATTTTTAGCAATTGATATGCCCTGCTTTTCTAAGAATTTTCATTACATACTATGCCCAGATTATAAAATACTTTTTTAAAATGGAATCTATATATTGACTTTCTTATCAATCATCTTATTGTGTGATCAAAATTAGAGTTCTTTGGTTTGAAAACAACACATGAACCTCCAGATAACTTTTAAGAACTTATTTAGCTTTGTGGGTGGTATTTTCATGCAAATAAGTAAGGGAGGGGTTATATTTTGTAGAAGTTTGGGGTCCTATTTTAATGCTTTTTGTATTGCAGTATGTATATAGTGCGTTAAGTTCTTTAAGAATCTCTCCTTAAACTTTGAGATTAATACTTTTGTGCAACTGTGTTTTTGAATGTTAAGAACAACAACAAAAAAAAAATTGTGATAGTAATAAATGTACCTAAATAGTATTAACTATGCAATTCATGGAAACTATTTTATTAACTCAGGGTAATTTCTGCCCATTTGGGTAGCTGTCTTCGTTAACAAGGTAAATGAGAAATTTGAAGAAAATTACTTATAAATAATAAAACGTGATTTCCAGTGTTTGTGGAGTGTTTATTTCTAATTCTTTTAATCATCAAGGTAAGAAAGACAATGGCTAGAAAAGCACGTAGTGATTCATTCTATGAGATTCCAGATTCTTTTAAAAATTCAAAGAAAATCAAGTGTTTGTTAGTGAAATTTTCTTACTAAAATTTGGAGTACCTTCCAGGAAGCTAAATGCTCTTTTGGTGTTGATATATTTGAGTTTCTTCATTTGTTTGTTTGACTGCTGTCTTGGGATAAAAGGCTTTAATCAAGTGATGATCTTGCAGTTGCAGATTTCAGAGGTGATGTTGGCCATCTGGCTTCTGATTCCTTCCATTTCCACTTTCTCCCTTCTTTTCATTTCTTAAGATGCTGTGCCACGAAGCATCTAATCAAATCTCAATCAAGTGTATTGTTTTTAAAAAATGAAAACCAACAGTGGAACCCTATGAAAACTAGTTTATTTCAACACTGTACTTTAAAAATCTTAATTGGTCCCAGATGTTTGATTTAAACCATCTTATAGAAAATGGAAGGAAGAGCCACATGGAGTGGCTATGCCTGGAGTTTTAGCTATTCATGAGGCTAAAACCAGGGAATCACTTGAACTCAGAAACTTAAGACCAGCCCGAGCAACATAGAAAGACCACATCTCCTTAAAAAAAAGAAGAAGGGAGAAGAAGCATACTGTGCATGCCTTAAATGCCAAATATGTGTTTTGAGTGATATGTCATTTAATGAATTTTCAAAACAACCCTGTTTCAAAACAGTAGTTAGGATACTGAAGCTCAGAAAGGGTGTCTGTTACACAAAGTCACACAACTATTAATTTTTAAATATAGTTTTGATTCTATTGTAATACTCAGTCTTTCCATTACACTGAACTTTCTCATTTAAAAATATTCATGGATAATATGAAACATTCAAGATGAAAAGACTTTCAAGAATAACCTTAGAGGCCATCTAGATCACTCTTTCAAATACTACCAGAATCTCTCTTCCCATTTATCTGAAGGACCATGAGCCAATCTTTGTTTAAACCTTTCCAGGAAGAAGAAGCACCCTAGTTTTCACTGCAGCATGATCAATTGTTAAACAGCCATAATCATTATGAGTTGAAATCTGTATTCCAATCATTTGTATTTAGGTCTACCCTTCCTCTCTTGACCAGTCCAAAATATGTCTCCCCTTATTCCCTTCAAATAAACATTAAGTGCCTTGCATGCCTTTTTCAGACAAAACAGCCCTGAATCCTTCAACCAGCCTTGAGAATGATTTCCAGATCTCTCAGAATAGTGACACCTTTGGACACACTAGTTTATAATAACTCATAAATTTTGGTACATATAGTAGTTCAGACATTTTGTGATTTCCCTAGAATAGCTTCCATAATGATGCATCTACATTTCAATCAGTTTCTATATTAATAGAAACATGAATAAGCTGGTTTGACAGTTGGATTTACTGCTTCTCAGGAACTGTATTTCTAGTCAGTATTTACAGTGATCATTTGATTAAGACAGAAGCTTCTAATTTCTCTGGCGATTTCAATCCAGTGATTTATAATGCTTAGAGAATATTGTAGCAAAATAGCATCTCACTGACCAGAAATGTGGCTGGAGGCAAGTGTGTGTGTATGTGTGTGCAATAAAACACACAAATCCTTTCTATTTTTCACCTTTTGAGAATTTTGACCTAAAAGAATGTATTGGTTGCAAAATAAATTACCTCAAAAAAATTGTGGGTCAGAAACTTGGGAAGCAGCTGAACTGTAGTTCTAGTTTGAATCTCTCATGGCATGCAATCAAAATTCCAGCTAATATTGGGTCATCTTCAAGACTGAATTAGTACTAGAAATCTACCCTCCAGGTGGCTCACTCATAACAATGGCAAATTAGTGCTAATTTTTGATGTGATGCCTCAGTTCCTCCCCACATGGCCTCTTTATGGGACTGCTTGAGGGTCCTCACAACATAGCATCTAGATTCACCCAGGACAAGAGATCTAAGAGACCTTAATATAATTTCATAAATCACATATTGTCATCTATAATGTGCTCTTTGGGTCACACAGATCAGCCCTGAGTCAATGTGGGAAGAAAATATGTATGAATAACAGGAATTAAGGGCCACTGGTCCCATATTGGAAGCAAGCTACCATATATCTTACCAAAGCATGGCAGGTGATAATAGGTAACTCTTGCCTTCTGTTTATGACTATCCTTGTCCTAATCCCAATGCCAATATTGCAATTATTTCACAACTGCCTGCCCTTCCACTGGCATTCAGCCTCTCTTCTCCCAAAGACTTTTCATCAATTTTCTACCTCCAAATTTAGAAATATTGGCTATATTTTTCAAATGTTTGCTGTCTTTGTTGCTAAAAAGCAAACACAGTTTAGTAGAATTTGTAGATCTTACATTTCCTACCCTACTTTCAAATACAGTTAAGAATATGTCACTAAATTGAAACAAATTTTAGGAAGAGTTGCTGCCCTAATCCAGGGAATTCTTAATCTAGCTTCAGAGACAGACATCCAGAATATGCATACCCCTGAATTGTCTATAGGACTGTGTGTGTATGTATGGTCAAGTGCAGCAAATATTTGCTTTAGTTGGCCCATAATCATAATCATAACACCCCTGTGTGCCATCAATTTCTATAATCTCACTGATCTAAATGTATTTATCCAGAGGAAGTGTCCATGGCTTTTATCAGCTCTTCAAAAAGGCTATTTGTAGGGCTGGGATTGTGGCTCAGTGGTAGAGTGCTTGCCTAGCACCACATAAAAATAAATAAAATAAAGATATTGTGTCCAGGGGCTGGGGTTGCTGCTCAGCAGTAGAGCACTCACCTTGCACATGCGAGACCCTGGGTTTGATTCTCAGCACCACATAAAAATAAATAAGTAAAGTAAAGATATTGTGTCCAACTACAACTAAAAAATATTTTTTAAAAGGACTTTCAGAGCCCACAATGAAAATCAGTAATCATTTTGAGATTTTTTTCCAGTTAAAGGTAATGGGCCTTTCATTGAGCCAATTATAAAATTATTTTTTCAATGTTCCAAATATACCCTTATTTGCTTGCTTTGTAGAGTTAAGTCCTATAAAGTTTTCACTGCAGCATGAGTGTGACATTTTCCAGCTGGTGTGACATTAAGCTTCATCAGTAGAGGGCAGTAGAGAGACACTGGAAGAAGAGGAGACTGGGATATTACCTGGATAATTTAGGCAGGCCCCTACAATGAATGTGAATTCAGTTCTAATAGCATTCCTTGCTTCTGCAGAACCCAGTTCCACCAGTGCCCAATGACCAGTTGTGTGTAGCACCACTTCATGAACAACTTAACCAGCAACCCTCTTGTGCAAATTTGCAAGCAAAGCCTATGAACAGTTTCCTCTAAAACCCCCTCAAATGGCTTTGCAGCAGAATACCCTGAATACAACCTCCATAAACAGCATCTCTTCACACTCTTTAGGTGGCTTTGAACCCTAACACAATTTCTCTGACATCCAGTGAGCCACACTCACTGGACTTCAGCAGTAACTGCCTATCTTAACCCTAAGGGTTGTGGCTGATCTCTCTGTTATTCTTTAATTCTTTAGAATATTCTTTGTTCCTTTCTAGTTATCCCCTTATTACTCTAATTCTAAGTAATGATTCTTTATACTTAACCTTGCATGTTTAAAACATTGTGTGGTTTCTGTCTCTTGACTGGACCTCAACTGATACAGAATTGGTATCAAGAGTGGTCCCAGGAAATAGACACACAAAGATAGAATTTGAAAATTGGTTTCAACTAAGCTTCCTTCCCTAACCCCAACCAGTAACAAATGAGATGCTAGAAAATGATGGCTTATGGGGGTGTTACTTTCTGATTATGATTATGTACCAACTAAAGCAAATGTTTGCTGCACTTTATCATAATGTCAATCAATATGACTACAGGGACAGTGGCATGGGATAGATTCTTGTGAATGATCTCGAGCCTTTATAAAAATAAGATGCCAAACTCGCATCTTTCAGCTCTCAGCTCAAGTCACAATCTAAGAACAGAAGGCTTCCATGATAAGTGTAAAAGGATCTTTTAGTACTTAAAGACATCAGGGTGTTTTCATTGAAAATCAAACATAAAATTTTATTTTGTGTGTCGTTTTTTTGTTTGTGTTGAGATGAGTTCTAACTATGTTGCCCAGGCTAGTTTCAAACTTCTAGGCTCAAGTGATTCTACTGCCTCAGCCCGACAAATGCTGGGACTATAAGCATTCGCAATGCGCGAGCTGCAAAATTTTATTTTAAATATTGCTGAATTATAGAAACAATTGAATTCATAATCCTATAAAAGTTTTCATGTGACAGTTAGGGCAGGATTCTGAAAATTAGAATAGGGACATCTACTTGGACCCAATGAAAATAAAAATCTTTAAACTCTACATCACCTTAAGCATTCCCTATTGATGAATGTAGCTTACCCTCTGGAAATAAGCCTCTTTTCTTCAAAAACTCAGTGATAACCTCATTCAGTATTCTTTTTTTTTCTCCCTATATCAAGGGATTTAACCCAGTTGCACTTAACCACTAATCCATATCTCCAGCCTGTTTTTATTTTTTATTTTAAGACAGGGCTTTGCTATGTTGCTAAGACTGGCTTTGAACTTGCAATACTTCTGCTTCAGTCTCCCAAGCCTCTGGGATTATAGGCATGCATCACTACACCTAGCGTCAGAGCAAAATTTTAAAAGGGGATGTTCCTTACTCTCAAGACCCATCATAACTACCTGCTATTGCCACTGTATCAATACTGGGGTTAAATCTCAGTGTATTCCACAGAGACAGGTATACACTACAATCCAGGAAAAACTAGCTCATACACCAAAAGAATCACAAGACTTAACAAATATATGTCAGAAATCTGGGGAATGTGCATGGAAGTCTACTCTAAGAGTATTAGAAAAAGAGAAAAGGGTGAAATATAACACCATATTGTGCTTATGGGTACACTTGCTAGAGATTATAGGTCTAATGTGTTTGCTCATGTGGCTAAGAATGGCTCTCACAATTTATTGATTGGTTGACTGAAGTTTGGACTCAGTGGTAGCCCACATCTGAGATGCCAGAGCTTTACTGGCATGATGTGGAGAAAGGAATCCAAGGGCTTAAGGAGACAGGAATGTTAAACTATAGCACATGTTAACTACATAGACACCCACCCCCTCCACTATTCCATGAGAAGGCCCAGAAGATAATCCCATCTCTAAGGCATTGAAGAGGACATTAGCGAGTGGAGCACATACATCCTTATAAATCTCAGTGGTTGCTTTCCTTTATAGACCAGATATGTCTTAAGGAATGCTGCCATTATGATAGACCTCCTAATTATGTCTAGAATTGGGAGACAGCACCCAAAAAGATGGTGATCTGTTTCATAGGATGTAGTATAAGCTACAATTATATCCGATTATATCCAATTTATATTAATAGTTGTGCCAGTAACTACAATAGAGGACATAGGAATAGTAAAATATACTTGACTTCAAGAAGTTTTGGAGATATTAAGACAAGCACACAGTGACTATAAACACAAAATAGGGTAACAGGGGTGTCACAGACCCTTCTGCATGCCCAGCTACCTTATGTCTCATCCAAAAGCAGAAGAAAATAAGAGAAATGATGTAAGTTGATATCTCAGCCCATTTGCAAAAGATAAACAGTAATTTGACGTGATTCTTCCTTCCCGTAGTCTTTTCCAACTTTTCCTCACATTTCCCCCAGATTATATCTTCATTAACACCTTCTATACTGCCTTTCTGGAGGCCCAGTTGAGACTCAGGTCATCCAGTAGGGAAAGAGACTGATGTGGGTGAGAAAGGGGGAAATGACAGGTAAATTGCTTCAAAGACTATACACCAGAAACCTACTTCATCCATTCATGCCAAGCATTCAACAATCTACACATACAGATTTTTATATTTCTTTATTATCTTGAAAAATTGTTTTTCAAAAACACACATAACGCTTTTTAAAAATTTACATAACTGGTCAAAGAAAAGGGCCAAAGTTCTTGGAGAAAAAAATCTTGGCTGAGTTCACAATTTTTCCCCTTCTTGGGTCTTTCTCTGAATACTGCTCTTCATGACTCCCTAGGGTTTGTAAACTAGGTTAAATTTCTTAAAAAGCCAGCTAGCTTTGACTAAGAAAACTTGCTACATTCCAGGGTTTACAAAGTAATAGGAGAGCTTTCTCTCCCAAGCATAGTCTTTGGAACAATCATTCCTAAAGAACGCAGACGTTATCTCCCTGAAGAGATTTAGGTTTCACAACTTTGATATTGCCCAGTGCAAAAATGCTCAATTCTGTTGCAAGAACATGTAACTAAGATCACTCCAGAATGAAGACAAAGCAACTTAACATTGGTGGAATGCCTATTTCAAATTTGGAGTTCATTAGGTGTTGTTATATGATGATCTCTTTGATTCACTTCAGGATAAATCCTGAAGGCCACTTTAAAACTTCTGCCCCCTCCTTAAATGCTTTCTGTGTGCTTTCATGTAAAATCAAATATTGCATTGAACATATGATAATTACTTCTTTAATAAAGTCTTCATTAAGTCTGTTTCACTGGCTGGAGTTGTAGCTCAGTGGTAGAGCGCTTGCATAGCATGTGTGAGGCACTGGGTTCAATTCTCAGCACCACATATAAATAAATAAAATAAAGGTCCAGCAACAACTAAAAAAATATTAAAAAAAAAAAGTCCGTCTCACTACACCATGAGGTCCCTTAGGTTAAATACTATGTCTTAGTTATTTTTACACCATTATTGCCTCCATACAATCCTTTTTTGGATAATAACAACAAATATTATTGATTGAATGACAGTACTTACTTTACAGAGAGGAAAAATGAGCTGTAGAGAAATAATTTGCTCATGGTCACCCTGTTAGTAATTAGTAGAGCTATTGACATAAAAATCTTACAATTTTATGGTATTTTCCTATGTATTTCTATTTAACCTCACTTCCAGCTACAGTTTTGTAGGGGCTTTGAATAACTATTTCATGTCCTCTATCTTGGGTATGATACCAGAGTGTCTGGGAGAGTCTGGGTCATATTGAAGAGACTTAGCAAAAAAGAGCTAAGCAATGAAACCACAGAATTCCACAGGGACAAAGTTCAAAAGCAATGGAGAGACGTCACTCTTCAGACATCTGCTAGGAAATTCACAAAGCTGAAAGCAACATCCGGATTGACTGTAAACTTGCTTGTTATTCACCCAGCAAAATAAACAGCCATAAGATTCAGTATTGTACCTAATTCTTATCTCTTAACCACTTTTTCATTTTGTGATTGGCAATAACACAGGCCATTTTCCTGCCAGTTCCTTCTCTGACAAACTCAGAATTTTAATATAGTTATTGTTATTACCCATGTGACTGGAAACTCTTATAATATGCTCATATCTCTTCTTTTGTACCTATTAAAGTCATTCTTTAGTTGACATAACCATCTTTCCTTCACTCTTGCCCCAAATTGCAGCTCAGATCATACTACTTCAGGAAGGGGAAACTTTGAAGCTTCCTCCTAATAATATTTGTGAAGATCCCAAGGAACCTAAAGCAGTAAGTAAGCTTAAAGAAAGGAAAGAAAAATTTTAAGTTTACATTGGTTTTTTTCTCAAATTTCTGTGAGATACAATATTTTTTGATCCTCACCATTTATATATTGGTTCTCCAGTTTTTTCAAAATTCCTTTAGAAACCTCCATTATGAAGATATGATCTCATTTTGACTGATCAACAGAAACCATTTTTAGATTATTTCAGGGGATTGTTTATCAGCTATGATTTTCTTTTAAATTAAAACATTTTAAAATTTGTAGAACTTTCAGTCTAATTGTATACTCGTTGACCTAAGGCAACCACTATTCTTATTTCCTCCTGTCTTCCAATTTCCATTATATGTGTATATGTAATCAATTAATGCATATAGTTTTATAATGTTGTAATAATAGTATACATACACAATTTTAGAAATTCCTTTTTCACTTAAAAGTGAATTTGTAAACTCTTTTTTTCCATTGTATTTATGTATAGCCATATTTGTTAGAAATAGAGTTTCAAAAAATAATAAACATGCCATAATTTTTTATCTTTTTCTCAAATATTAGATTTGTGGGTTCACAACTGTTATTATAAAAATAATGTTCCTATAGACATCTTGGTATGTTTAATCCCTTATTCTTGAAATATATTACCAGGAAAAATTAGTAAGTCAAAGTATATGAACATTTATCACTCATTATACATTAGTCATTGCATTTTTTTAATCAATTGAAATTTATCTTGAAATAACCATAAGAATGGGTATTATTTACTTTAACTTGCTTTAGTCAAGCTGTTAATATAAAACATGTGGTCATCCAAAACTTTAAAATTTGCTGATTATGTATCATTTAGTTCATTGCATTGCAAGAAACAGTAAGCTAACTATCAAAAAGACATGACTAGATCCAGGAGTTCCTTTTCCCCAACCTGCTTATCTCCAAATGATATACTGGTACTGTTCCTTGAAGGGCTTCTCCAAAGCAGGGAAAAATAACTACTGTTAACCTCAAACTTATATCTTTAAGACTTATGGCTTTCATGTATCAGATCTCATTGAAGGATTCTGACTGTCCTTGTTAGTCAAGCCAAGCTCATAAGTCAGACTAATTTTTTCTAAGAAATATGACTAACATTTTTTTCTTTTGCAGTGATGGTGATTGAACTAAGGGCTTCATGCATGCTAGGCAAGCCCTCTACCACTGAGTCACATCCCCACTAACTTCTTTTTTAATTGATATATATGGTTTGAGGAAGGAAAATTAATTCTAACTGTGTAAGACATAAATATGTACAGACCCACATACATCATATATCTAAATATACATTCAAACATGCATAATACATACATCAGATATTTATAGGCATACAGTTTGGAGACCCACACCAGTAAAAGCTCTGCTCTTTGACTCTAGGATACTTTTCCTCTTAAACCTACATCAAATACCAGCATTGCCTCAATCTGACCCCTAGAGGTGAACAACCTAAGGAAAAAAGCAAGGTAACTGTGAGAATGCTTTGTGAAATGCATTCCATTCCTTTTCTAATAAGACCCATAGGGTGCCTTTAGGTTTGACCCTCTTACGTTAGATTATGACTTGGTAGGGGGAGCTTCCTATTCAGGTCATTATAAGCCAAAAATGCCTGGTACTGTGCTAAATATCATAGGCAGCCACAGTAAACTAAAATTCAAAAATGAATTATATTTTCAAATATTGTTTAGAAATAAAAGTACAATTGTACCAATGCCAATGTGACACTCCATATAACTTGTTGGGTTGTTTGTTCGTATTGACTATTGATTGCAAGTTATTTCACAGCCATTCTCTAAGATAGACACCTGATATAGTCTTGCAGGAGTGCTAACAAATGCATTTCTGGGAAGTAATTTGGTAATAGATATCAAATTCCCCAAAAGAGGACTACAATCAGGAAAGGGCTATATGTATCCTAGGGGATTATAATGTTCTATTTCATGACCTGGATGGTGGTTACACTGTTTTATACTGTTTGTTAAAATATATATGTAGGTCAAGTACTTGATTATTGGTTGTCAACTATTCAATTAAATTAAACTTGGCAATATTGATGAACCTATCTGGTGTGCAAAGCACTGTGTTCCTGGATGAGGAAAAAAATGGAAACTAAATTTGAAACCTTGGTTTTGTATAGTTTTTCTGGTTTCAATCCACAAATAACTTGTTAAATCGCTAAAGTTAAGGTTTGGACATTGCTGGTTTCTCATTGAGAAGAGGATGTTTTCATGTAACGAGTACAATGTACTGGATCTGCATTATGTGGAGTTAGCTAAGCTGGAAATAAATTACCCTAAATTCCTCCCTCCCCCCAAATAAAGTGTATGTAAAATTATATGTACTTTTCTCTATGTTATGTCATAATTAATAATTATTAAACTATTCTTAAAAGGCACATGCTATCTTTAAAAGGCATGTGCTAAACAAGATGGCATATATCTATAATCCCAGCTACTTGAAAGGCTGAGGCAGGAGGAGCACAGACTTAACACCTTAGTAAAGACCTAGTCTCAAAATTTTAAAAACAAGGAAATAAAAAGGGCTGAGGATTTTGCTCAGCAGTAAAGTATCCTTGGATTCAATACCAGTACTGCAAAAAAAAAAAAAAAAAAGGAAGGGACAGTGAGGAAGAGAGGAAGTATTTGACAGTAAAGATTTTGTTAAATTAAGTATAGTACAGCCATATAATGAAATACTATATGTATTCTTAAATTATGTATAGATGAATAGATATTGATATAGAGGTTGTTCATAACATAAGGAGAAAAAGGCAATGCCAAAAAACTGTTACATTTGTCAGTTCTGCATTACTACAATAAAATACTTGAGATAATGGACTTGAAAAGAAAAAAGGTTTGCTTCAGCTTACAGTTTTAAAGATTTCACTCCATAACTGATTGGCCTTATTCCTTTGGGCCTGTGGCAGCGCAATATATTATAGCTGGAGGATGTGATAGAGGAAGACCATTTACCTGATGTACAAAAAAGACAGACACACACACACACACACACACACACACACCCTGGTTCGAATAATACTCTTCATAGGCATGCCCATAATGACCTAAAATCTCCCACTAACCTCCATCTCTTAAAGGTTTTCAACACCATTCAGGTAAATCCTTTTTACTTGAAAAATTATCTATGTATAAGGAAATTTTCTGGAAATATATGAACCAAAGTATTAAGAATGAAATTGTAGTAAGCATTTGACTTTTTTTTTTTTTTTTTGTACCAGGGACTGAACCCAGGGGCACTTTACCACTGAGGCACATCCCCTGCCTTTTTTTGTATTTTATTTAGAGACATGGTCTTGCTGAGTTGCTAAGATGCTGAGGCTGGTTTTGAACTTGCAATCCTCATGCTTCAGTCTCCTGAGCCACTGTGCCTGGCCTTTACTTCTTTTTGTTGATCTATGTTGTCTAATTTTTTAAATTAACTTGTTTCACTGTTTTGATAAGGAGAAAAGCGCTCTTCAAAAAAAAATGGGGGGGTTGATACTGGGGTGCTTTACTATTGAGCCACCCACATCCCCAGGCCTTATTATTTTTTTTCTTTCCTTTCTATTTTTAAATTTTGCGTCAGGATCTCACTAAGTTGCTTAGGGCCTTGCTAAATTGCCGAGGCTGGCTTTGAACTCACAATCCTCCTGTCTCAGTCCTGAGCCACTGGGATTACAGTCATGAGCCACCCTACCAGACTCAAAAAAATGTTTAACATTCATTTATTCCTTCACCCAGCATCAAGTCTTGTCATTATTTCTCAACATTATTTTCTTTTTATTTTTTAAATAAAATATACCAGTTCTTTTCACAGTCCTATATATTTTTTAATATTTGTTTTAGTTGTAGGTGGACACAATAACAATAACCTTTTTTAAATTTTTATGTGGTGCTGAGAATTGAACCCAGTGCCTCACGCATGCTAGACAAGCACTCTATCACTGAGCCACAACCCCAGTCCCACAGTCCTATATTTTAAAATGTTAATGTATTTTATTTGTTGAAAATTTCAGTGGTGTCAGACATTTTCAAATTTTAAGTTTTAATTTCAAGTTTCAAGTGTCAGTCTTTATATACAATTTTTCCTAAATTGAAATTAGTACTTAAAAAAAGAAACTTACCTTCATGTCTTACAAAAACTATATTTTTAAAAAATAAATTAGGCGGGATTGAAAGTTGTTTTTCCTTTATACTAATTTAAAATATTGCTTTTTCACACATTCTTTCATCTTTTAGACTAAGACCTAATTTGTGAGTGAGATTCAAGTCATGGATTTCATATTTATTACTAAATTATTAAATTTCTGTTTAGAGATACTCGGTGTCATCTTTTCAAGAGGAAATGGACACATACAAAACAGGAAACAGTGCACCAAGAAATAAGCTGTTGCTGTGGTTAACCGCACTAGCCGCTGGGTGTCTCCACTGCTTCACACCATTTACTATCTCTGATGGAAGTTTTCAAGGAAAACAAGACATGAAGAGCAAAGCTTTATTTACAGAATGCTTAATTAGGAACAGATGCAGCTTTTTCATGCCGGACATTTTATTTAGAAACAGTTCTGCCCATGTATGCAATATTGTCTTGCATTCTTCGATAATAAGACATTTGATTTGACAAGGAGAGGAGAGGAAATCTTTGTTTCTTTACCATTCTTTACCATCCCATCATTTCCTATGCCAATTTTAAATCAGAATTTTTTTTTTCATTCGTACACGTTGGCTATTTTCATAGCTACCAATTTCAGAGGGCTATGATAAAATAACTCAAGAAAAAAAAGTCACTGTGAGACAGGGACATAGTATGTTCTCCCTTTAGAAAAGTAGAAAACTGCATTGCAGATAGCAAGTAATGAATGTCATTGTGTCTGGTAAGAGAAAAAAAAAAAAAGTATCTCCCACAAAGATGTAGAACTGGCCCCTGGGTAGGGACATTTAAAGCTAACTCTCTCTAGGATCACAGATCAAACCTTGGAACAAACCATAATTTAGAAATTTGGCTTCAATTTGCATTTCTGGATGCCATTAAATCTGCAATTTGTTAGGATGAATTTTTCTCCATCCTACCTTCTTTTAATTTGATTTCCATGCTCCAAACCCATCACTTTCATCTGTGTTCTTGATTTCTTTCATAATCTCCCAGCCCTATTTTTATTTATTAATTTATTTTGCTGCTCCCTCTCATTTGCTAGGTTGATAATTTTTGAATGAAAGTCATTGTTTAAAAAAAAAAAAAAACCTTCTACTTTAACCCAAAATCATTCCATCAGAAAAAAGGAATTCTAGAAATTTAACATAAATGTTTGATGGGCCTCAAAATATGAATATAATGAAAAACTTGAGTTTAATATTCACTTACTTTAATGTAGGCTAAGAACAGTTTACTTATCTGTTCAGAGAAACTAATGAATAGTGGAATCAGATGAAAGGACTTTGAATTCAAACAGCAGTGAAATTAGAGAACATATTTCTGATTCTGTGAACTATAAATAGAGTAACTAAACACAGAATTTGGTGTAGATGACAGAACTCTAAGTAAGAAACTGGAATTTAAATATCAAGTTCACCCTGTTGGGAAAGATAGAGTTACAAGTTGGAGAATACATAGTTTTAAATACATTCAAATAGATGAGGAGGAGGAAGTAATACAGAATTTTGGATACCAGGTTTGGGCATAATTTAATATTCTGTAATTTACGGAGTTCTCTGGACAAGGGATAAGGATTTTTAAAATCTGTCAGGCTGATCAGAGAGAGAAAGAGAGAGAAGGAGAGAGAGAGAGGGAGAAAGAGAGACTGTGAATCTCCACTACCATTCTACCAAGAAAAGATAAATCCAACATAACCCTGTCATATAGCCTTGGGGTAGATCAGATTTCTTTCCTATCACATATGTCAACAGTACTAGTAACAAGGATATTTCCAGAGTGTGAGAGCCAAATGGCCACAGCCACACTCACCTCAGAGCTTCATTATCTCCAAAAGCTTCTGTAATCAGATTTGTTTTTTGGAATGAAGTTTTGTGAAGTGGCTACACCTCAAAAATGTCAGGACATCAGCTTGCATTTGGGTTACTTAAGTCTTGAATGGGTCTTAATGTATAATGTTCTTCATCCATAAATAGAATTATGTCAATAAAATTTTAAATAAAATATGTAATTGAGGCTGTTCAGCAGCAGAGTGCTTGCTTAGCATTTTGAGGACTTGGGTTCAACTCCCAGCACCACACACACACACACACACACACACACACACACACACAAAATGTTCCTAAAGATCTAATTTTTTTCCTGCAAATATGCAGTTCCCTCCCGTTACAATGTGATTGTACCATTCTTTATTTCTTTTTATTTTAATCACAAAATGTTTCCAAAATACCAAAAAGCATCAAGAATAATATAATGAACTTCTGGGTACTCATCATGAGGCCAAGTCTAATCAATATTTTTTTTTATATTTCCCAAAGCTCTTTATTGGGGTATTTTTAAAACTTTTTAAATATTTCAGATTTAGATGAAACCTCTTGTATCTTCTCTCCCAGCTCCTGTCTCCAATATCCTTCCCTAGAAGTACCACTCCACGAATTCAGTGTTTATCATCCAATGCATATATGCATTCCTAAACAAAATATATGCACATGAATATTTTAACATTGAGAGGTGTTTGCTGGAATTGAACCCAGCATCTTGCACATGCTAAGCACATGCTTTACCACTGAACTACATACCAACCCACTGTTCAGTTTTTTGTAAAAACAGCACCATACTCTGCAATTTGCTTTTTTAACTTAATATTTTTAAAATTCATCCATTTTACTAAAGTAATCTGCTGTATTCATTTGTTTTGACTTAAGCTCAATTTTCCCTACTTTTAGTTCATCACTGGACAGTTTGACCACATAAAAATCTACCATCTAGTGGAGAGAATGAAGAATTATAGACAATTATTTGAAACAACTATGATTTTAATTCCATCTGTCTACAAGAAGAAACTGGTTAAGAAAAAAAAAAGACATATTTTAGACATTATTGTATGGTTTTTATTTTTTATTTTTTTAAATTTCTTCTTCTTTTTTTTTTTTTTTTTTGGTACTGGGGATTGAACCCAGAGGCAGTTTATCACTAAGCCACATCCCAACATCCCCAGCCCTTTTTATTTTTTATTTTGAGGCAGGGCCTCACTGAGTTGCTTAGGGCCTTGTATAGTTGCTGAGGCTGCTCTCAAACTTGCAGTCCTCCTGTCTCAACCCTCAGAGTCTTTGGGATTACAGGTGTGAGCCATTGCACCCAGCTGTTGTACACTTTTTAAAGATGATCTGAGCTATTGAAATAATTCCCCCAAAGTTTCTTCCACATGTCATGAAGATCAATGAATGAATTACTAAACTGCTAGGCTGTGAGATAAGAGTGCCAGATCTTACACTAGGATTCAGTGGTCCCGTAGTCTAGTCCTGACTTTCCTACCTTTGGCAATTTATTTAATTTAACTGATCTTTTTTTCTTATCTCTAAAATGAATTTGTTGAACCTCTTAGTGCTCATTTTCAATGATCTATGAAATGAATAAAATATTTAAAGGTTAAAAATTTATTTTACATCATGTACTTTAGCAGAAATTCATTTTTTGTGTGTGAAATAAATTTTTATTATAATACTTTGATAAGGAAAGTGCACAGTGTATGAATACTCATTTTTTTTAGTACAAAGCATATTTAAATATTTAAATTGCTATATAGGCATATAGTTGTAACTTTGCTTTTATCGTACATTTTGTTCACATCTATAATCTATTTATTTCTGAGTTCTTGGTGGTAATCCTTTCCCTCGTTATAACATTGCTCTTGTGGAGGAAAAGGATTCACTTCTAGGATCCACTTTTTCATACAGGTTCATTGTCACATTTGTAGGTACTTTGTATGTAGGTGAATTATAAAGAATACCACTGTAGGAGTGTTATGGTGGAATCACCTGCAGATTATTTGGCCATTTCCCTTACTATTCCTGGATCCCTCAATTGCAAGGATATGACTCTATTATTAAAGCTGCATCCCTCAATCCTTTCTCAGAAAATAAAAATCAGTCATATAGGGGACTTATTTAAAATTAGTCATTTAGTGGATAGCTAATCATAGATATAAACTACTAGCAGTCTTGAAATACTAATTTCCAGACTAATGAGTGTAATTAAAAATATAGTCTTCCTTATAACATTAGAAGCTTTACAGTGATATGCCTCCCCCATCCTCCCACCGAAGTCCCAACTGTTGTCCACAAATTCAAAAGAGACTACAGAGAATCCTTCCTAAACTCTCATTTACCTTGAAGTAAATTTTAAAGTGTGATCGGAGATATAGACAACACAGACACTAATGCTGCAAAAATAAATCTTGGTGATTGTCTGAGCATCTGTTATCTTTTTCACCAATATTATTTGAAAAAATATATAATAATTTACATGGAAAAGTAGATTGTGATGATGACTTGCCTTTTAACAACCTTTCCCCCTCCTTTTTCATGGAGAGCAACCCTAATTTATTACTAGGTGGGGTTGCCCTATATTGCCTTATTTCAGAAGAGTGGAAACCATCCTTACAATGTAACCTTTTAGCACATTGCCTCTCCACATTTTTATATTCCTCTCTTGCAGATATGATAAAATTGTTTAAAACTCATATTAAAGTTACAGGTTTCCTTTGCTGTTCTATGTATCAGCCTTACCCCCATGGACTTCACAAATCATATTTAAGGGATTAGAGAACTTCCTTTCTTAAATTCATTCTCATTAGTTTTTTTTTTCTCTCATTAGTTCTTCTAGGGCATTTATTCATTAAATAGAATGGATCACTAAACTGTGTCTTTTAACTGTGAAGGGCATGTGACCAGCAAACATCAAGGCTATAAGTTGGTAGGATTTCATGGTCAAGTACAGACTCCTAACACAATCTCTTACCTATCATACCCACCGGTCTTCCGTTCTATTCATTCTTACTGCTACTAATAATTCTACTTAGATTCTTTAATTCCATCTCCTTTCCTATTTCTCTTTCCTCACAGTTGGTTTCATTTCCTCCACTTATGTTGACTTTCATCTATTCTGATCTGTAGGCATTTTTTTCATTGAGCCCTAAGCAAAATGAGCAGAGGCAACATTGTCAACCTGTCCAAAAAGTGCTGCAATTGTGGAGGGTAGATAAGCAGGTGGTAACAAGAGCATCCAAGCGAATCTGGGCCAGCCTGGGAACCTGCTGAGCAGGCCTGGCTCAGAGGCAGTAAAAAGAAGGCAACAGTGGGCAGGAAGCATGGCTATTGCTGTAGGTTCAAAAGCAGGAATGGGGAGGTTGCTCCCCACCTTAAAGCGGCAAGGGGGGAAAATTCTCCCAGAAACAATGCAGATAAGAAAGCTTAGAGTGGAATCACAGTAAGATCAAGTATCAGTGCCATATACAAAAGGTCAGAAAAAGGAAATCAAGATTAGTATGATAAGGCCAAGAGTTTAACTTGTGGTTTGGCTTTATCAATATGTGGGCAAATGAAAAGTGCCAACAGACAAGCTGAAAGATGTCAGGAGATGCAGAAAGCAGGTGTATTAGAGATGTGGGCCCCAGAAGAGGAAAAATGTGAAGGAAGAAGATACCACAGGAGTTGAGGAATCGGCTAGGAAGTAGATGGCAGAACTGGCAGAGACTACTGAGCCTATCTGGGCACAAAAATGACAGAAAAGACTTGCACAGGTGAGAGGCAGCTGCTGGGCAGGGTAGACTAGATTGGGCAGTACAGCAGCAGAGGCCATGTTGTACTTTGACCCAGGAAGGTGGAGGCAATTATTAGAAACTGGAAGCGACACAGTAAGTAAGCCAAGGAAATGGTCAGACAGGGAAAGCCAGATGGCTGTGTTGGTGTGTCTAATTTTCTAGCAGCAATCAAATAACCAAATGAATATGTAAGTCAACAGAAGCCAATGTCAACTTTAATTCTATGCTTTGCTAATGATACAGAATCATTAACTGTGTCAATAATGACCGTGCTAAGCTCATTCTAGAATGGGGACAATTGCATATCTTCAATTTGGTCCAGATATGTTCAAAGCAAAATCATAAAACTTTGTTTTTTTAAACTAATAAACATTAGTAAAATCTAGGAAGCCATGAGATTCATAGAACTGTTGAGAATTCACTTTCCAGGAATAATTTATTTCAGTCAGCACTTTTATCTTCCACTGAAGTACAAACTTATTTTCGTATAAATAACTACTTCTTGAACACTAAGATAATATTTTCTTCAAACAAAAAAAAATAAAAAAGGTTATGTGTGTGTACATGTACGTGTCAAGACTAAAAATTAAGCATGAGTTAGTCTTTGGCTAACAAACAACTGGCAAGTTCACAAACTGGAATGTATAATTCCATTGTGAAGTTAACTGATTTGTTATTTTAAGTAGAATTGTGACAACACATAAAAAGATAACCCAGTCTCAAATGTAGCTACAGATTGCAAATCATATGTCAGTTCAAATTTTTGCCAACAGATAACTAATGACTTTACTGAAAACAGATGTTTAAAATGGAAGTGTAAACACTATCCTAGTTGAGTACTTTGCTTATGTACTTCTATGTTACAATACTAGCAAATATTCAGTTATCTATAAGTTGATCCATACCATATCCAACAGTATCATGAGAGCCTACGTTTTTAAATGATTTTTCCAAAGTTTCTATCAATCTATCCTAGCAACAGAGCCAAGTGTTAGAGCTATTGCTGTCTGAGTTATAACAGCTGCCCTGGGAATCTTGTCTGAACAGCCAAGTTAACTGCTGTTCACAGTAATATCTGGTCTTTCCCACCCCCGAACATACACAAAAGATTTTTGTCATTCTTGGCATTGGGAAATAGAAGTAGTGAGACATGCCAGCAGAACTCTAAAGGCAGAATGTCCTTCCACCTGTTTTATGCTGTAAGACAGCCTTCCAAGTGCGAGGCGATGTGGAGGGCTATTTCTTTGAATGGCAGCTGAATGAGCCAGCAGGATCCTTGGCAGTGATGTCTGGGCACTGAAGCTGGGCATTCAGGAGAGCTAAATGGAGAAAAGAAACTTGAGCAAACTGCTTCCTGGAACACTGAGAACCTGAATGGGAAATTAAGAAGTACCAGATTCTCTCTATTCTTGTGCTGGCCAAGGTCAGATTTCCAAGCTCCCATGTATTTGAATCTTTACCCCCCAAAAAGTATTGTGGCAATGGTAAGAGTCATAAAAATATTCTTTTTTCTTTTAGAAAATATCAAAAGTTATTGTTTTGCTGTGCTCTTGCTTGGGAATTTTTTTCCCCCATCCTAAATTGACAACTTTATACCACGAAGAAAGCAAAACCATGGTGGTGATATTCATTTACAGGAAACAAGTACTTTTAGTGCACACCTTAAAGGAATGTTTCTTAGGTGAGAGGTGTTGGCTATGCTGGATCACTTGTTACATCTTTCTATGTCATCTTAACAGAGCTGGGACTAGTAGCCCCTAGGTGGGGAGAACTTAAGTCAGGAATAATTGCCACAGGGGAACACCCATTTCCATTAAGGAGAGCAAATAGATAGCAAAAGACCTAGCAGAGTTCATTCTGTTTCTGCCTGGCACCCCCTGGAACACTAGTTTCAAAGCTAGAATACCTAGCAGTTGAGGAGAGTAATGACCAGTGTCTGAGGGGGCGGGGTAGACAGAGGATGAGAATTCCTCCAGTTATTTTCAGTTTCTCAGGAAACTTAAAAGTAGTTGTTAGCTTACTCAAAATACAGCATCAAGAATGAATTTTAGTTAGGGGGAAAAAAGTATCTTGATTCCTTGATTTCCTCTTGGGAAAATCAATTCATTATTATTTTACAGAGTTGTTTGTTTATTTAAAAAAAAATCTTTCAAGACAGGGACTCCATTGGGGAAAATTTCTGAAAGGAATTTTTAGGAGTGATGAGATTAGAAATCTGTCCTAAGAAAATTGTGTAAAGGATGTTATTTTTCAAACTGTTTTCATTTAAAAAAAAATGTTTTTACAAACAGTGGCTAACTTCCCATTAAACTCCTTATCTATTTTAACCTCCTGAAACTTTTAGAAGATTGTTCTAGGAGCGGCTGTGGGAAATTCCAGAGTTGCTGTTGCCTGCAGAGCTTTACTTTATGGAGAGCCTCAGGACTGCTGTAACAAATCCCAGAGGCTGGCTTGATTTGCCAGAACTGCAAGGAAATGGCTGAAATTCAATAGAAGGAGATCTCGCTTGAGACAGGGGAGCCTTTTCATAGAATTGTAGATTCTTCTGAGAGGTTTCACCAAAGTAAAAGCAGAACGTGCCTGGACTTCCATGGATTCAAGAAATGTGGGCAACAGTGTACATGATTAGCCTTCCTCTTGTTCCAGCAGCAATAACAAAATCTCTTGTTTTTGATTGGCACAAAGTATATTTGTTCATTAAGTTATCAGACATTGCTCATATACCAATCATATGCCAGGATCTGTGCCAAGCACTGGGAATATAAAGGTGAATAAGACTCACAGTGCCACAATCAGGATTGTCAACAACTGACCTAGGTGGCTTATCTGGTTTGCCCCCACTGTCTTCCCCACAGGAGAGGTTGCACCCAAACTATTCCCAAGACCAAGTCATCATGTGCTAGACAGCTGACTTCTCTAGACGACTCCTATAAAAAGTTGGTATCTAACCCCAGTCTGGATGTTATTCAAAAAGTCTAAAGAGCTTCCCTCCAACTGGGCTGTTCTCGTTCATGCCCTATAAGGAGAACATCAGGGGGAATCATTCCTCCCCTGGAATGCCCATCCACCATCTTCCCAGCAGAGAAACTTGGCCCATCTCTTCTCTTTTCTTGTTGATTCTTGCTTTGTAAATTGCCCCCTAATGTAACCCATGATACTTCATGGAATTCATCCCAAATCACAAACCTTGTTGTATGATAGATGATGAGCATGAAGGGTAGCCTACTATAACTTTGCTAAATGGTACCACTGAGGAGAGCTGGGTGAAGATACACGGGATCTATCTTATTTCTCACAACTATGTGTGAATCTACAATTATCTCAAAATTTTAAAATCTAACTAAAAACAAATAAGCAAATAAATCTACAGCATGAATTTCTTATCTTGTCATTTTTTTTTCCTCCTGGAATTACAGAGTAACAAAACCAAACAGAATAAAAAAGAAAGAAAGAATGAAAACCAGCCCAGGATCCCCAGTTGTGATTCTTTGACTTCCATGCTTATGGAAGTGTATCAGGAGCCCTTCAGGTTTAACAGAAGATGCTGACTCAACCGATGTAAGTAATAAGGAGAATGTGATGTATTGTATAGTGAGAAGTCTTGGGTAGGGTAGTCCTGGGGTCAGGTGAGTCAGCAGCTTCAGATTCATAATTGAAGACCAACATTCTTTCCAACTTTCTAGCCTACCCTTTTCATCAAGTCAGTTTTGCTCTCAAGCTAGCCTGGTTATAGTTGGTAGATGACTGCTATCATGCCATTTTCCACATGTAGCTGCAAACGATATCTCTTCTCACAAGTCTCCTTTTGTGAGCAAGAAAATGTTTACAGGTCTTTCTACTCTTCTCTTTGCCTATTTATTTTATTGACCAGGATCAAGTCACAAGTAGCTCCCTAAATGGATTCTGTGGGAGACCAATCTTGCACTTGACTGAGTCACACTCTCCGGCTGGGTGCTGAGGCGCTCAGTCACAGAAATGTGGCAGAGCTTTCCCCACCCTTCTTGGTCCGAGGGTCCATGTCTCGTGCATGGGTGTGTCTTGCTACAGCCCCATGGGTAAAGCTATGCTCACCTGTTCCTTTGTAATATAACTCCTTGCCCTGTTTAGGATAGAATCTTCCATGGAAGTGCCTTGTGTGTGTCCCCTTCTCTTACTGTGCCCTTGGGTGTGGCCTACCCAGGTGTCAGTCAACCTGCTGACAGTGGACATCATGAAGATAGACTCAGCCCCCTGAAACTGACTCCTTGCCTCATTTGAATAGCTTCTCCTCTCTCTCTTCCTGCGGACCCTTAAGGTCAGAGGAGCGACCCCAAACAAAAAGGTATTTGTGTCTCTTGTGTGGTTATTTTGCGCAGCCCAGTCAGCCCAGTTTTACTGGAGTGACCCCTGAGTCTTTTAGTCGCGAGAACAGAAACCCGGCAGGATTCCTAGCTAGGGGGATGGGATTGCCACTATCCTTATGACCTAGAAGCTGGGAAGGTGGGATGGTAATACCTGGAAAAAAAATAGTGTTCTGTTGCTGAGTAAGAGTGGGGATCTAAAGATGGGTAGGCATTCCATTGCTAAGGGATCATAGTAAGGTTTCAGGCCAGCTCAGATGATAAAGAGGGAGTAGACACTAGAATAACCAGAACAACTGGAAGGAATGCACTCTTACAGCCTGTTCCTAATTCCACCCTATTGAAGATGATGGGACCAGCCTTCCAATTAGGCCTGGGGAATAAGAAGTAGGTAGGGTGCAAGGAAGAGAGGCTGTCATCATGGAAACCCAAAGAATGAACTTTCTACCAGGAGGCTGCAGAGGTTGTCCTTGTTGTAAAGAATTCTGTTCTGGGTTAGAAAATTTGCAAAGGTTTTGTTTTGCTTTTCTTTACTTGAATAAGGGTCAAGATAGGGTGAAATAATGTTTAGGAATTATCTAAAATAAAAATCTTTTTAAAATGAGAAAACGCAACAGCTGCCTTTCAAATAATTTATTCTCTAGTTATCAAAGATTTCTTTTTTATTTGCTTCAGCTTTCTGACATACAAGCTTGGTGCCCAGTGGAAGGGTCCAGAGGGGACAAGATTCAATCTGTGTATTGGAAGATGTGACTAATTTGGTAAAGGGCGGAGGGGTACAAAATATGGTATCATGTGGGATATTTACTGCTTCCCTGACTGCAGACTCAAGGAGGCAGAGACTCTAATACCTTCCCCAGTGCCTATCTGTATCCCCAGTGCCTGTCACATAGTACATGCTCAAAAAATACTGGCTGGAAGAATTTAAACTTTCCTTCTCTACTACCAAACTATAAAAACTATCCTCTTACTGGAGGATAGCCTAAAGACAAAGGAGAGAAGGTGAAGATATCTGTCATTCCTATCTGACACATGCCCCACATATGTGATCCTAAATGCCACAGCCTCATGGGTGGCCTCTATCAGGACCTAATCAATCCCTGTGGAGACAGTAGCTTACAGAGCTGCAATCCAGGGGTGGATTGCAAATGGTGAGCAAGATGGAATCACCCAACTCAGACATGGCCTTCCCTATCCTTGAGGAAAGAGGGCACTGCACTATTATTCACCAGTTAAGTCCTACTATAGAACTGGACCAAGTGGTAAATCTCCAAACCTGGAGGTCCATCAGTGTCACAGGCCAAAGGTTGTTCTTTCCAGGGTGTGGGCAGTGAAAGGGGTTTAAGCACTGATTAATAGCCCAATTTAAGTTTCAAAAGTGTGGAGAAAATTGTTCCTCTCCCTTGGAAGAATCTTATTAATGACCTTGTCAAAAAAATCCTTCAAAATCTTTAGAACTAATTTTTAAAAAAAAAAATTTAAACAACTCTGCTGTTTGTTTGTTTGTTTGTTTTGATACTGGAGATCAAACTAAGGATTTCACACCAGAAAAAATGTTCTACTACTGAGTTACACCCCCACCCCACACTTATTTCTATTTCTTTCTTTTTCTCTAATTTCTCTGTTTCTTTGGGTTTCTTCCTTTCTTCCCTACTTCTTCAACTCTTCCTCCTAAACATGATACTTTGGAAGCAAAAATATATTTTAATATTTTTTAAGTATTAAAGCAAAAATATATTTTACATTTAATATTTATTATTTCTTTTCTCATGGTTCTTGACCCTCCTCAGAAAACTATTCTTCCATCTTAAATTGACTTTCATAATAATTATCAGAAGACACAAGAATCCAAATATGTATAAGTTTAATACATTAATAGGAAAAACAGTTATTTCAAACTAACATTTACTCATTCTGGCCTCCACTATTTTAAAATTAGAGTTCAACTTGATGCCATTCATATTGGAATCACTAAAATTACAACTACCATCTATGTTTTACAGGCTTCCTTTTTCTGTACAGATATTTCCTGCTCTGTCTCCTATTTCCCCTGAGACTCATGACAACTTATTGTTGGTGTAAGATTTTATTTGGCAGGGGGAACAGGGTGCCTTTTTAAAAATAAATATGAATCCAGACATTTGAAGAGAGGTAGGGAAAGGGCAGAAGTCATGAGATGTTGGCCCTAATCTAGGTTGGTATGTTTGCTTTTGTCTGACCAAATTGACTTTATAACAAAATATATACCCCCTTAATTAATTTTAAAATAGTTTCTCAAAGTTTATCAAAACTCAGTGTGTCCATATAAAATTATTCATGACACACTGTACAATATCCTAAGTCCAGATCTGAGTTCAACACCACTAGTTAATCCTTATAGAACTTCCCATGTGCCAGGCGTTGCACGAATCACTTTGTGTGTATGTGTGTGTGTGTGTGTGTGTGTGCGTGCACACAGGAGTATGTGTACATTTATGTGTGTTAATCAAATTTCCATTGCTCTGAGAAAATCAATTTAAAAAGAGGAAAGGTTTATTTTGGCTCATGGTTTCAGAGGTTTTACTCTATGATGGACTGGTCCTATTGTTTTGGGACCTGTGGCAAGGAAGAACATCATGGTGAGGAGCAGATGATGGGGTAAAGTTGTTTACCTCATGGTGGCCAGGAAACAAAAAATAAGAAAGAAAGTTGCCAATGTCCTGATATCCCCCTCAAGGGCACACTTCCAGTCACCTAAATTTCTTCCACCAGGCCCTGACTCCTATAGGTTTCACTACCTCCCCAAAGCACCATGGGTTGGGAAACAAGCCTTCAACATGTGATCTTTTAGAGGATATTTAAGATACAAACCAAAGAGGGTGGATTCATTTAACAGTCCTACAAAGTAGGTGCTTTATTCAGCTCAGGCTACCCTTACAAAACACCACAGACTGGGAGGCTTACACAGCAGACATTTGTTTTCTCACAGTCTGAACACTGGAAGTTAAGATCAAGGTGCTTGTGAGGTTGGTAAGGGTGTGGGTGATGGCTGCCTTCTCACTGTGTGCTCAGGTGGCCTGTCCTCTGTGCTCCTCAGAGAGAAACTGAGAGTGCATTCTCTTCCCATAAGGAAACTAATCCTATTGGGTGATGGCCCTTCTCTTAGTTCCTCATTTAACCTTAATTATTTCCTGAGAAGACCACATCCAAATGAAGCCACACTGGGAGTTAGGCTTCAAATTCTGAATTTTGGAGGATGGATTTAGTCCTTAATAATAAGTAATATTGTCACCCCTATTTTTCAGATAAAGAAACTGAGACCTAAACAGGTTGAGTAATCTGCTCAAGGTCATCTAGCTAATAAATGGCAACAATAGATCTGAACTTGAATACCCATATTCTTAACCACTATGGTGTATTCTCTCTCCTTACCTAGCACAAAGGTTGATCTATCATTTAACAACACATCAATATTAGCAATCCAACAACTACAATGCTTAGCCAAACTTTAAACCTGTAATAGAATTATTAGAGATTTGTCATGCATTTTTAAAAGGTTTTCTACAAGAAAATGATCCCCCACCATTATCATTTTATTAGAAATAGATTTTTATTTTATTAATTAAAAAAAAATTGTAGTTACTACAATCTAACTTTTAAAATGCTAATAAAACCCCATCTATTTCTAAGTTTCTATGATCTCCTATAACTCAACAAAAGAAAATAAAAAACCTAAAACCTATTTTAAATTTAAAGTAATAATAATAATGACTAGGGATGTAGCTCAGTGGTAAAGCATTTAGCATGAACAAGGTCCTGCATTGGTTCATTGATGGTGGGAATACAAGATGATATAGTCACTTTGAAAGACTGGTGGTTTCTTACAAAACAAGTTTCTATATTTACCTCTAGTGGTTATAAATATAACCACTGATAGATTTTCTAAAGGCTCTATTACTTTTGAATGATTTAAAGCTTTTTAACCCAACTTTTTCTCAGTAAATGAGAGCATTGTAATTTGGTGATATTATTCTTACAACTGTTGCTTGTGAATGAAGACTTGGCTATGTTCAAAGTAAATATGCACAGAGGAGAATCTGATTGATTGACAACAGTCCCAGGATTCTTACTGGGAGGAGCCGAGGGAAACAGTGCATTGGATAAGAACAAAGATTCTAGAATCTGGCTATCTGGGTCTGAATCCTGAATCTGCTGTGTCCTTGAGCAAGTTGTTCAACCTAAGTTTCATCTTCTTCATTAGTAAAATAAAGTTACTAAAAACATATACTTTATGTGAGAATTGAGTGAGAGAATTCTTATAAAGTGTAAATTAAATAGTCCCTGGCTATGAGCTCAATCTAACCTTATACTGAAAACTTCAGAAGAGAGATTTTTAATACTAAAAAATAAAAAGTATTATTATTCCCCAAAGTCCCTAACAGAACAGGGCACAGTGAGTGCCAAAAGAAAAAATGGTAAGTGTCAAGGGAGTCAGTTTCACACCCCAACCCATTCTCAGTTATTACTGGCATCACTGGGAAACAGTTGAAGTTCTCTTATGAGGCAAAACCACTGGGCCTCACACAGGCAAGAACACTGCTAGACCGCAGGCCCTGACTTTAAACCACAACTACATACCCCAGCCTGACATAGGACCTGGGGAGGAACTCTTGCTTGAGTCCCACAACAAACACGTTTTCACCTGTGCAGTTCTTGTGAATTACGATAAATGTGTTTGTAGGTTCCGTCTTTTTAGAAGAAGACATTGTGATGTAGGGAATTTCTCCCCATAATCTATTTTAAACTAGGCATTTCAGTTAATGGAATGAATTAAAACTATTAAGTACTACAGAAAATATAATTTGGCTGTCTGAGCCTAATTATAGACTGTTAGCTTAGACACTCATCAACACAACTACTACTCCCACCAACACAAGACCGCCTGTGCCTGTAGTGATATCCTTAGGAAGTTTGTGACTTAGGAAGTAGAGCCAAGTGCAGTTACTAGGGTGGCTAAGATCCACAAGGGAGAGGTTTGAAGAAGGGTATGGATTCTCTTCCCACCTAGATCTTTGGACCTGATTTTAAACCCCAGTGGTTAGACAAGTGAAGACCAGAAAGTGATGAAACTATCTACAAGAAAACTTTTTGATACTCAGTTCTAAGCATCCTTGCTTCAGATCCCTGGTGACAAGGCCTTGATCAGAGCTGGGAAGAAGAGGTCATTTCCACTGCTTACACATAAAACCCCATTCTGTTCTGACAATCCAAGGGTTGGCAGGCTTGTTGGGGTTGGCAGCAGTGGAAGGGACCAGGTCCTTGGCGCAAGCAGCCTTGCTTTCATTATAGGCAGTGGGAGCACTGAGGATTTCCAAGTGGCCCTGCAGGAGGCAGACCTGGGGTAGCCAGAGCAGAAGAGAAAGGACTAGGTGGATCCTGTAGTTATGGTTGCTGGTTTGAAAACATGAATGACACACCTTGTTGGGGATGCTCAGAAATAGCTGGAGGACACTGAGGTCAAGCTAAGAGCAAGCTGTTACCTTTGTAATTTGGACATCAAAAGGAAATATAACCTGCTTTTGTGTAGTCTGGAGAGACCTAGACATGCTGTAACTAAACTGTAATTGCAATTAATAGGCTACTTTATAAGTAACCTAATTTCATGGAGAAATTGGTGATTTGCAATAAAATAAGAGTGTAGCCACTGACAAACTGTCTATGAATTGGAGAAACTGAAAGACAAAAACAATTTGAATTAGGTTAGGCAAAAAGAGAAAAACACAAAGCTTGGGAAGACTGAAACTTGCCCATGGGTAGCTCATTACTGCAAGTTCCAGCATTTCTTTCAAGAATTGCTTAGGAAGAGAAATAAGGGTGGGCTGGGTTTGTGGCTCAGCGGTAGAGCACTTGCCTAGCATGTGTGAGGCCCTGGGTTCCACCCTCAGCACCACATAAAAATAAAGGTATTGTGTCCAACTACAACTAAAAAATAAATTAATTAAAAAAAGAAATAAGGGTGGAAGATGGACCAAATGTCTTGTACATTTGCATATTACTCAAGACTAAGAAAATGTTAATTGTCCTTATCAAAGGATGAAGGGTTGACAGACATTAGCCCTTTGGTACCACTGGGTTTTTGGACATGTGTGTGATACTAGGGATCAAACTCAGGGCCTTGTGCATGGCAGGCAAATGATTTACCTCTGAGTTATATCTCCAGCCCAGGCACTATCTTTAATCCCAGAGTATCCTTAACTTTTGAGACACCTGTAAATCAGCCTTGTGAATGACTGACTATAAGACATGCAGCACTAGGGCTGAGGATGTAGCTCAGTGATAGAAAACAGGCTTACCATACATGAAGCTCTGGGGTTGATTCTTAGTACCACAAAACAAAAATGGGTTGCTGTCCTCTGGTGAGGGTCACCTGGCAGGCAGACAGTGGGTCCAGCACCATGGGACATATGCCTCACAGCTCTGGCTGGTATGCCACTATGGATTCCAGTGAAAAACATTTTCTAGCAAACTCTCTCTTGTTAAAGCAGCTTCTCTGAGACCAGGAACCATGGAAGCAATCAGTGACCTTGACAATCCTTTCTGTCTTTCCATTTCCCTCCACTAATAAAAATTCATTGGCTCATCCTTTGGGTCTCCAGCTGGTAAGCCACTTCCTCAGAAAAGGCTTCCCTAACTAAGCTACGCCTTTCATTGTCCTCTTTACTTCCTCATATTATTATTAGTATGAATTATTTATATATGATGAATAAATATTAACATAATTGTGCATTTAATTATTCCAAAAAATATGGGCAGGGATTATGCCTGTGTTGTTCACTGATGTACCCTGAGGACCTAACACAGTTTCTGGCACATGGTAAGTTATAAAATTTACTGAATGAATGAATATTAGCATTTTTGAAGAGCTTTCCCTCTGCAGCTTACGGTTTAGGCTAAAGCACTTGATGTGTTAACCACTCCTGCCATTAAATTTTTTAACTGCTTTTTAGTATTATATGAGCAATACATAAATATATGCTCACTGTAAAAAAATTCAAACACATGTGTGCACATATCAAAGTTATGGTTTTGTATATGTAAATTATGCCTGCCGCAATAAAATTCTTTGTGGGTGGTATTAGGGAGTGAATCCAGGAGCACTTTACCATAGATCCCAAGCCATTGTGATTTTTTTTGTTGTTATTGTTATTGTTGTTTGTTTTTGTTTTGTTTTGAGACAGGGTCTTGCTAAGTTGCTTAGGGCCTCGCTAAACTGCTAAGGCTGGCCTTGAATTTGCAGTCTTCCTGCCTCAGCCTCCCTAGTGGATAGGATCACAGGTATGCATCACTGTGCCTAGCAATAAAGCTATTTTTTAAAATATTTTTTGGTTGTTAATGGACCTTTATTTTATTTATTTATATGTGGTACTGAGAATCAAACCCAGTGTCTCACACATGCAAGGCAAGCGCTCTGCCACTGAGCCCCAGCCCCAGACCCAATAAAGCTATTTTTGAAGAAAGCTATGGTGCCCCATCACAAATCCATACAGCATATGTTCCACTCCTTTTCCTGGTCAGGAAACCACTCTTAACAGTTTTACATGTAAGCTTCCAGATTTTTATTCTCTGTGTTTTTCACGCAGATAAATAAATATAAATATTCACATATTTATGAATATGTGAATTCACAGATAAATATTCACATATATGGCACATATCTGGACTGAAAACATATATACTCACAGTGTTTTAATCTCCATGCAATCAGGAGGCAGAAGCGATGCTAGATTCTGCAGAGGAAATTTAACACAGGTAATTAAAGAATTGAGAGGCCAAACAGAGAATAGCAGGAAGTCACTTCACCCTGGGACTGGAAGAATTGAAGGAGGAAGCAGTGCTACTAGAGCTCAGGAGCTGGGACCACCTGGAAACATCTAGAACCTAGCAGCCCTTCCAGATTACAGTGAGAAGCAGGGAAGAAAGAGCTATCTGGCAGGAGCTGGAGACAGGAACAAGATGCTTGTCAGATACCATCTGAAAGAGAGAGAAGAAAAGACATAACCTGCCTTCTGCCCTCCTCCCAATCTTTAGTGTCCATTTCTTGCTCTCTTTGGTCAAGTCTGCAAATAAGCCTGGAAAATGTAGTTCCTGAGGATGCAAAACCCAGGATAGAGGATGGTCTGGAACAGATCTGAGAGGAAACAGACAAAAGGCTGGCATATGTAGTTTAAAATAAAATTCATAAATAGCATCATGTCATATGCAGTGTTCTAAATTTATCACTTACCATTCTATAGAGATAAAGTTCTGTTTAAAAGAACCCCGACAGAAGGCTTGATCCACAGAATCAAGGGTACAGCAGGAGAGCACAGAGGTAAGCAGCAGAAGGCAGGCTTTTGTGGAAAAAATACACTCCTAGTGAAAGGAAAGTCATGTCACAGAACAGCAGCTCAGGGGACTGTGTGGGTGCTGGACTTGCTCCTCAGGGACCAGTCCTGACCTGATCTTCAGAGAGTAAGAAGTGGTCAGGGGTGAGCTGATAGGACCAAAGATTCAGAGATTTTAGAAACAAGAAAACTTGGGTCTCCCATTTCAATTTATGACTGCTACAAAATGAGGAACAAAAGCACAGAGTCATGATGGTAGCCCAAAGGGCCTCTATTTTTTTGCCTTTTGGAGATGTAGTGGGGGAGGTGTTAGGGGGCAGTTTATCACCAATGCCTCCTCTTCCTGTTGTGAGTCACTAAGCAACTTAGCAGAGAAGACGTCATGAGGAATGAGAATTTCTAAAAGCAGTTGCTCAAAATGTCCTGTTTTAGAGACAGTGCTAGGTACCTGACATGTCTTATGAAGGAATTCACTGAAGACCATATTTTTCTTAGTAACCTCCCTAACCTCCAGAGTCTGGCTTTCACTGCCACTGGCACCATTCTGGAGGCTTCAGTAATTCCCAGGCACTGTGCTAGGCACGAAGATGAATAAGATACTCCAGGAGATTTAAGCCTCACAGGGAATCAGAAGTGAATACAAATGATTATGATGCAATGTGATAAACATGATGGTGTCTGTAGCACAGTAAAGGGCGTGAATTGTTGCTGGGAGAGGCAAGCATAAGGAGGCAGACAGAGGAAGGCTTCCAAAGATGACATCGGAGAAGGTATTAAAAAAAGAATAGGAGCTTTTTTGATCTTCAGTTCTGATATTAAAATAAGATTAGACCAACTCTCCCCCAAACACCACTATTATTCCTCAAGGATTTGCACAGCAACTGTTGTCTAATTTACCTCTCATTACCTAACAGAAGCCACACATATACACAGCTCTTGATGAAGAAAAATAGTTCACTGCCCCATCAACCACAACCTGCAGGGATGGATTAAGAGATGGATTAAGAACTCAGAGGTTCTGAGCTCTAAAAAGTTGAAGGTGCTCCCACACGTAATTTAATATTAAACAATGTCAATCAAATAGCTGTAAGAAAGCCCAGCAAAATTCTGATTTGTCCTACAATGATGCCTTGGATGTTTTTGTAAATATCAAATAGCCAACTCTTATTCCTCAAATGTCATTCCGAGTGTTTTTGTCGCCCTGCCTTGCTGCTGTGGGTGGTCCTGCTCTAAGGAGCAACCCTTTTCCACACCCAAAGCTGTAGATGAGTTTGACCTCAATAAGTCATATTCCTATTCTTAACCAAATGTACTTAGTTGTTCTTTCACTTCCTCAAAGACTGCATGCATTATGGCTTTGTTCTTTATCTGTTTCTGCCAACAAACATGCAGGAAGGACCATCTGAAGGTCTAGCTCTTCTGGTTAACCATAGAGAAATGAAAATGTGCAAAATACTGTTCTTATGTTACACCTTGTAGCAAGAAGAAGATCGTGCTGCAGTGGGTGCTTCTGAGCACAGGTTTATAACACACACGTGGCTCAGTTCAACATATGCTTTTTCACTTTTTTTAACAGACAATCTTAAGCAAGGTACTTCATAGCTGAGAGTTCAAATTTCATCATCATCATAGAATGTGCTTAACAGTTGCACCTACCTCAAGTGGTCATGTGCTGAACAAATATTTAATGCACTCCTACTTGGTGCTAGTCACTGTCCTTGAAGAAGGAAATTCAGCAGTGAGCTAACAAAGACCCTGCCCTAGTGTTTATGTCCTAGGGGAAGAAGATAGACAACTAAGTAAATAGATTAATATGTTAGAAGGCAAAGGAGCTAGATAGAGTTGGTGAGGTAGATGGAGTGAACAAGAAGTGCCCAAGTGGGGAGACTCTATGATGTGTCAACAGCAGGTGGGCATCAGTCTTCCAGGCAAAGGGAACAGCCTGCATAGAGCCTGGGATAGAAGCAAGCCTACTATGTTTGAAGAACAGTAAATCTGGCTGAAACCAACTGAGGGTGGAGGTGAGCAGAGGGAAATGAGGTCAGAGAGTATGAGATTAGAAGATTTTGAGCAGAGGAGTGGCATGACCTAACTTGTATTTTAATAGGACCTGCTCTGGCTGCTAGGTTGAGAAGAGACTTAGGAGGCTGAGGGTGGAGGCAGGGAAACCGGTTAGGAAATGCCTGCAATGATCTGGGTGAGAGATGACGCATGTAATGTCCTTACCCCAGAGCCTGACATGCAACCAACTCTGGATAATGGTGTCCTTATTGGTCCATCCTTACCATCCTCACTTTGCATCTCGTGCAAAGGGAGAGCTCAGATTTGTTCTCTTTCCTCTCTCCTTTTGTGGCTTTCATTTATTACAATAAGAACAATCTGTTTTATCAGGGAATGGCTTTAGGGATTTATCTTTTATCTGGGGGAAAGAGCAGCAAGACTATTGGCCTATTGGCTCTAAAAGTCATATTCCACAGGGCACATCAGAAGGATGAGGAAACAGAGGGGGGTGACTGGCACAGAAGGTGCCCAGAGGGAAGACCTTTCCATGGAGATCATACTTATGCCATGGGCAGAGCCTATGTTCCCTATCAGAGTTTATCCAGGATAGGAGAAGCCCCTCCACGTACAGTGTGCATTGCTTAACAACAGAGACAGGTTCTGAGAAGTGTTTTGTGAGGCAATTTCATCATTGTGCAAACACCATAGAGTGTTCTTACACAAACTTAGATGGCATAGCCTACTACACACACACCTAGGCCATGTGGTATAGACTATTTTTTTAACTTTTTGCTTTTTTTTTTTTTACTTTTTAAACATTTTTGTCAAAAACTAAAGTACAGCCAGGCACGGTGGTGCATGTCTATAATCCCAGCACCTTCTGAGTCTGAAGCAGGAGAATCGTGAGTTCAAAACCAGCCTCAGCAAAGGCAAGGCACTGAGCAACTCAGTGAGACCCTATCTCTAAATAAAATACAAAATAGGGCTGAGGATGTGGCTCAGTGGTTAAGTGTCCCTGAGTTCAATCCCTGATACCAAAAACAAAAACAAATCTAAGGTACAAATATATACATTAGCCTAATCCTACACAGGGTCAGGATCATCGGTATCTCTGTGTTCCACTCTCACATTTTATCCCACTAGAAGGTCTTCAAGGGCAGCAACACACATGCAGCTGTCATCTCCTATAACTATGCCTTCTTCTGGGATCCCTCCTGAAGGACCTGCCTGAGGCTGGTTTGCAGTTAACTCTTTTTTTTTTTTTTTTTAAGTTGGAGTACACCAAAACAATGAAACGGTATGGTATACATGTAGACCAGTAACATACTTGTTTATTATCATTATCAAGTATTATGTGCTATACACAATTATATGTACTGTGTTTTTATATGACTGACAGAACAGTAGCTCTGCTTATACCTGCATCATCACAAACCTGGGAGTAACATATTGCACTACAGATGATGTTATGAAGGCTATGATGTCACTAGGCGCTAACAATTTTCAGCTACATTATAAGCTTATGGGATCACCATCGTATCCATCACTGATGGAGACATCATTATGTGGTACATAACTATATTTCAGGTAATACCTAGAAGGGTGATAATGAAGGGGACTATGGGCTAACACGACCATCAGATGGACTGAGAGAGTAAAGATCAAAAGGTCATTTTCAGGAAATCAGGAAGTACAGGGATAACAGAGAAGTCATCACCCAGAATTCCACTCCTACACCACCAAAGCTCATGATTCAGAAGGATCCTTATTAATACTGACCACCACCTGGGTGTCACAATACCAGATGATCTGTCACAGTGAACAGGAGGGGTATTCCCAGAAACAATTCTGACATTAGAACTACAAACAATGACTTGAGAATATACAGAAGTGTGTCCAAATCACATAAATATAACCCACTAGAGCCAAACTAAATGTGTGGCCCAGTTTCATTTCCCCTTAGCCAAGACACAAGATACCAAAGGCCACTCTAATTCTAACCAGGGAACAAAGGGGAAGTCAGAGAAGAATGAGAGAATGAATTTAAATCAATTGTAATTTAAAATATCTTCTTTTTGCCATTTTACAAAAATATTTGACCCTGTACACACATTGCAAAAAGCTTGTAAAGGTTATTACAAGGGAGGACTCTTGTAACCTAACCTTCTCATGCAAAATCAGTCTCTGCCTAGGACAGAAATAGTTCACCTTCGTGGCCAGAGAACTAATTCCATCACAGGAAGAAGAGGCAGACAAGTGTGAAGGGTTTCCTTGGGTATTGTTCACAGTGATAATATTTTATCCAGTAGAGAATTGCTAATAACACTACTAGATTGTTTATTACATTAATGCAAATTTGAATTTGTACATAATAAGCCACTTTTGGTAGATTTTACACTCTGACTTCTGAATCATTCCCCTTTAAATCAGTAGGTCTCATTCTCAAACATTCAACAAAATCATTCAACAAAAATTTATTGAGGACATACTCTTTGTGGGCACTGTGCTAAGCTCACATGGGGAAGAAACTCAGTGCAGACTCTGTCTTCATGGGGCCTCTCGAGGAACAAGACAAAGAATCAAATAGTCAAGAATATTATAGGACTAGAGAGGAAAAGTTCAGGGTCCTACAGAGAGTAGGACAGGAGATTCTAATCTAGCGTGCATGACAAAGAGTCTGAGCTCTGAAGGATTCATTCTTTCAACAATACTTTTTATGGTACTAGGGATCAAATAAAGGGTCTTGTGCTTACTAAGCAGGTGCTCTACCACTGAGCTACACCCCCAACCTTCAATAATTATTTTTGAATGCCTACTCTTTGTCTGCACAGTGCTAAGTGCTGGGAGCCATTAGCCAAGTAGGTATGACAATTTCCTTGCCAGCGTACCCCATGTTGCAGTGACATTGAATGTAGGTGACCTTGTTCAAGGACCAAGGCGGATTAGGGCGTTCCCGGTTTAGGTTCCAGGTTTAAGGTTTAAGATTATTCCTGCTGGGAATAGGGCGTATCCTGCTGCCTGAGTTCCCCTTGAGTTCTCACGGGATTCAGTATATTTTTGGGAGATAGAAGCCCAGTGGAGGTGAATTTGGGCAGAGAACGTGGATTTCCCCAGAACGTGTTTGTGTGAGTTCGGGAATAAAGAGTTGCTGTTTGAATCTACAAGCTGTGTGGTGGCTCGTGATTGTGTGCCCAGCCAGACTGCGGCATTTGTGCCCAGCCAGACTGTGGCACTAAGGACCAGGAAAATGGTAAGCAAGAGCTGCAGAGTGGTGTCCGTCCATCACCCACACCCGCACCACCACCACGCTCCTAGAACTGTCTTGAGAAGTCAGGAGATGTTGTGGCAGAATCAGATCAACCTTCCATAAATTTCAACTTGATGATGGCCTCCTTAAGGGGTGATGCGGGTGCATTTGAAGAGGGTGACAGTGCACTGAGCGCCAGAGACAGACCCAACCGAATAGGTAAGAGACAGGAGGGTTTCTTGGAGTTTTCCAGGCAAAAGGAATTGCTGGAGCAAAGGCCCAGGAGGGGGAGAATGCACATGGGAAGGAGAAAAAGATAAAAAGATACCTGTTTGGCTGGAATGGATCCAGGAAGGAATACAGCTACAGGGGGGTCAGATCAATAGGAATGGGCTACTGTGGCCTAAAACTGATGGAGCCCTACAAAGGTTGGGAGCAGTGGAAAGAAAAGGACCCTACTTGCGTTTAAACTGATCACTCTGGCTAAAGCAAAAATATTAAATTACAAGGGTTGCTTTGGCAGGAACTGCATCCTAATTACTTTCCCCTTTCTCACTTTCCTTTCCGGTGGCCTCAGAGATTTGAATAAATGCGTGCCAGATAAACAGCTAAAAGCTTGCCAACAATGAGGGGCTGTGTGACTTGAAGAAGTGCACACTGCTTGACAGACTAGTTCTCCCTCCATCTCTAGTTGGCTGGTGGCTCCTGGCAGGTCATTTTTCCTCTCTAACATCCACCTTCCTTATGGTCTATAAAATAGGGAGAACAAAGCCTCCTCCACTGAGTTGTATGAGTAATAGAAAGGGTGTGTGTAAATTACCTGGCATTTGGCAGAGCTTAGTACCTGCCAGCTGTTATTGGAAGTAATTGCAAGTTGTCAAGCTAGTCAGAGAAAGATTTCTAATATGTATGCATTATACATAAATACCACATATTTTTATACGTAGCCATCTAAGGATATCTTCCTAACACTAGTGTTAGAAAACAAGGTTATATTATTTCTGTTATTTATATATATATAAAGTTAATAAGTTTTCTCAGTAAGTTATATTATACATGAGTTGCCTTATATTTGGCCTTTTCCTGTGTATAATTATTCCCCAGAGAAACTGAACTCATTTGTTAGCCTGTCCATCCTTCAGACTGAATGGTATTAGATTCTCAAGAAAATTTTTATTTATGAGCTTCTCCAGGGGCTACTAGGGAGACTGGGAGCCTGGCTCTCGATTTGGCTGCTACTGAGGAGCCTGGATCTCAATGGTGGGTGCTCAAAAATACTTAGAGAATAGAAAAAATAAATAAAGAATGAATGAATGAATTTAACTTAGGAGTCTAGCAACTATATTTTATGAACTAAAATCAATACATATTGTCTGTTCTGCAGAATATAAGTGTCTTAGAACTTGGTATGGAAATACAGACTGCCTTGGAAAGTTAAGGATATACAATCAGCACATATTCTCAAAAAATGAACATCTTTTAAAAGGAACTACAACAAGTAGCTATAACAAGTTCCACTGTGGGCTTGTATTACACTTATTTTTGTGCATAAAAATTGTTCCAATTCCTTTGTTCCTCCTAGAGAAGGAACAATCTAGAAGATTTTAAAGGACTTCTGTCTAACACTGACACAAGGACTCAGGATTAGCTTTTCTTTTATCTCATTCACTATAATTAGTTGCCTTGATCAAACCTCTACTGGCACAAAAAGGCAAACGCGGAACAGCCATACATTTTGTTTTTTAAGCACAGCTGAGCCTAGCTCAACAGAGTGTCAATTCAAAAGGGAAATAATATATGCAGCAAAGTTGGGAGACTGGGAACAAAGAATCTAGTATGACAATTTACAGGAGAGCTAAACAAGCACTCAAAATAGCATCAAGAAGGTGAAAAGCCTCAAGAATCTAAGAGATTAAACTGGAGGGAGAAATTGAGAGAGCTGGAAGGATCATTTTAAAACCAGTGAAGAAATTCAATATTTTGTTTTAAAGGTCTATGTTTAAAAGTCAGGTTTGTTAAAGTGTAATCTATTGCAATCAATTTACCCTTTCATCCCATAGTTCTGTGAGTTTTCATCATAACATACAGTTGTGTTTTAACAATCACAGCCAAAAATCAGAACTGTTTCATCATCTCAAAATTTTCTCTTGCCCCTTCGTAACCAAGCCCTCCCTTGCCCTTAGCTCCTATCAACCCTGATCTGTTTTCTGTCCCTCCAGTCTTGCCTGTTTTAAAGGAATTTAAGGGACTGTGGGGTAACTCATTGGTAGAGTAGTTCCCTGACATGTGCAAGGCCCTGGGTTCAATCCCCAGCACTGGGGGTGGGGGGTGGATTTAATCATAGAAATAACAGAACTTAAAATGGGCAGAGGGCTGAGATTCTCTCCCCATCCTTGCTACCTACTCACTTCTGACATCATTTAGTAGCATCATTTAGTGACCTTATATTTATTAAGGATCTATCATTTGTCAAAGATTTTGTATATATTATTTTTCTTCTTACAACTTGTCCATGAGCCATGTATTTTCTCCATTTCCCAGATGAGAGATGAGACTAAAAGAGCCATCAAGATGGTAAGATGCCAAGCAGAGTTTAAAATCAAGGTTATTATGGCTTTGGCTTATTTCTGGGTATTAGAATATGGCTGACTTGCATTTTCTTCTCTAATTTTTTATATTATCAAAGTTTCAGCAATTAGCTTACATGACTTTAATTTTTAATTTTTATTTTTAGCTTATATTACTTTTACAACCTGAAAAATATTTATATATTTATAAGTAAATATATAAATAAATACTATATACATACAAAGTCTGATTCCCAAGTCTATTCTTTTTAGAGGGGATAAAGGAAAAGCTCCTTTTAGCAATTGGCACCCGTTCAGAAGTGAGAAACCAGAATTAAATTTACCAAAAGATACATCACAGCTCCATGCTCTCTAGATCTCATCACAGTGTACCATCTGCACCTTCAAAGTTTCTAGCATAAATGACCTGAAGAGCAGCTGCAGAGGTCTGTGAAGCTCTCTGAAACCACTCTGGACCCACACATAATTTTCTTAAGTATCTTCCCATCTCATCCTACATTTCCAAAAGACCAGGCAGGAACAAACAGATCATCATCATGGGCAAGTGAATGCATGGCAGCCTTTCACCATTCCTGGTAAGGCAGGAAAATGCATAATGAGGTCAAAACCAAAGGGAACACAGATCAAAATATAGGTACTATTTGAACAGTCCATAGACTGAGATAAAGATATACATCTGACAAAGAATTAGTATCTAGAATATGTAAAGTGTTCCTATATCTTTAAAAAAAATGGATTAACTGAGACACTTCACGAAGGAAAATACATAAATGGAACATAAGCCCTTTAAAAGATACCCAGCATCATTAAATCATGGGGGGAAATGCAAATTAAAGCCACAATGTGATACTACAACACACATGAGTGTGGAGTACTGACTAAAGTAAAAGAAAACTGACAACACTAAATGTTGAGAGAACATGGAACAACCTGACTTCTCATACACAGTTGGTGGTACAACCACTTCGGAAAAAAATCTGACAATTTCTTAAGAAACTAAACATACACCTACCTTATAACCCAGCAATTCCATTCCTGAGTATGTAGCCAAGAGTTATGAAAGTATTTCCACAAAGACTTATACAAAAACATTCAAAGCAGCTTTAATTGCCAAACAAAACTAATGACTATTCATACAATGGGATACTACTCAGCAATATGGGAAAAACAAAATCTCATATACATAAGAGCATGGATGAATTCTTAAAACATGAAAGAAGATATTTAAAAAACCCTACTGTGTGATTGTATTTGTATAAAACATTTAAATGCAAAATAAATATATGGTAGGGAAAAATGGTAATAATAGTTGCTTCTGAGGTTTTGGGGACAAAAAGGAACTTTCTAGAATGATGAGAATATTCTGTATCCCGGAAAGGATTTGTGTTACACAAATATTTCTATCTGGCAAAAATCATTGAATTCACTTAATGTGTACATATTTCACTGTATTTCAGTTTGTCCTCAGTAAAGCAAATAAAAAGAACTGTATATAAGCAAATATCCAACTCTAGTTAATTATATGCATACCAAGGTGTTTATGTGTAAAGTGTGAGATGTTTGCAACTTCCATTGAAATATATTTAAAAAATAGGAAAGTTGAATTCATGACTGAATAGAGTGACAGAAATATGAATAGATATATAATAAAACAAGTACAGTAAAAAGTTAATTGTAGACTCCAGATGGTAAGTATATGGGTGTTAACTATAAAAAAAAGTTATATATATTTTATACTGGGGATTGAACCCAGGGGCACTTAACCACTGAACTATATCCCCAGTTCTTTTAAAATATTTTATTTAGAGACAGGGTCTCACTGAATTGGTTAGGGCCTTGCTAAATTGCTGAGGCTGGGCCTTGAACTTATAGACCTCCTGCCTCAGCCTCCCAAGTTGCTGGGATTACAGGCATGCACCACTGTGCCCAGCAAAGACAGGGTCTTGCTCTGTTGCCCAGGCTGGCCTTGAACTCCTGAATTCAGATAATTATTTTGCTTTAACCTCCCAATTAGCTGGGCCTACAGGCAGCAGTCTCCACACCCAGTTTTGTACCTCATTTTAAAAAATATTTATTTTTTAGGTGTAGTTGGACACAATGCCTTTATTTATTTATATGTGGTGCTGAGGATCAAACCCAGGGCCTCGCAGGAGCCACAATCCCAACCCTTTGCATCTCATGTTAAATTAAAGCATGAAGAGGAGGCTGTGATGTGGTTTTCTTAGGGTATAGGTTTGACATAGAGACCTTGTATACTAAACAAGCAAAAAATTTATTTTTCTCTTACATAATGAACAACAGATATGCTCTTGGATAGTATGTGCCTCAATTCAAGAGATTATGACAGAAAACATGAAGGGAGTTCCAAAGTTCTACAAAATATAAAACGACAGCAATCATTTAGCCAGAAAAAAAATACATCAGAAGCTAGAAAAAAACCTTGAAAATCTTTAAGAAATAGATTTTATCACTTATCTCATTCATCTACTTACTCCAAGGTATACTGCTAAATTCATTCTTCTCTGAACATGTACCATATGTTGGGTACCACAGGCAATGATAATAATAGCTTTCTTATGCCACGTTTCAACAATTCTAAGATGCATAATGGTTTTTTTTTCACATTTTGACATGTCTGAAATTTGGATAAGACTTACAATCAATGGTATATCATAACTGGTAACCTTTTTTCTTAATGGAACATAAAATTATTGTTTCTTATAATCAAGGGCATCTTATATTTACTAAAACACAATATCTAGTGCCTCACAGTTTAAAGTATTTCCATTTTGTTTGAGCCCCACAACATCATATTCAGGTGAGATTAGTAGTTATTCCTATTCCAAATATAAGAATTGAAATTCAGAGAGGTTAAGTGACCTCTCTGATGTCCTTAGCTAGAATATGATGAGGCCCTAACTCTAAATACACCATTTTGTCTCAGTGTTACACAAAATATTTATAGGATAAAAACTCCATGGAAACAAGGACTTGGCTTTAGTCACTCCTGTAGCACCAGAGCATTGAAATTGCTTGGCATATAGTAGATATTTGATAAATATTTATTGAAGAAATGAATATCTTATACTATAGAAGTAAACAGGAGGTCAAAAGGGAGAGAACCATGTGGATTGTAGTGGGCTGCTAAGTTTATACAGGGAGTAACTATTCTGCCATCTTTTCTTTGTTTTGATGAATTTCTCATAAGTCACTCAAATATCATTCACTCCATGATGCCTTCTTCCAATTATGCGACTTCAGGGGTATAATCTAGTATGGTACAAAGCATACTAGTTTTTGCATCAGAACTGAGCTTACATCCTTTCTGACTTTAACCAACTGCTGGCATAAAAGAGAGTATACTACTTACCTACACCAAAATTTTCTTATCTGCAAAATCAAGAATATTAACTATGGTGAAATGAAACTGGCACATAGTAGGAATAACATTGGTTCTTTCCTCTTCCCTCTGCCATGCTCCACTTGAACTTGGCAAACATTTCATTTTCACACTTCAGATTTTTCCCCAAAGAGATGGCAACTTTCTAAAAAAAAACTCTGTTCATATCCACCCCTCCAGAGCTCAGGAGAGTGCTTAACACATTTTAAATGCCCTTAAATATTTTCAGAGTACATTTATTCCCTTATTGAATCCATAAATACTCAGTGTGTACCTAGCATGCTCAAGTCCCTGGGTTCAATCCCTAGCACAGAAAAAAAAATATGGTAAAAAGTGCTACAAAGGAAAAAAAGTAGGGAATAGGTATAAAAAGTATAAAGGGAAGAACAGGGGTGACTTTTTGCAATAATTTGGATGTTAAATAAAAACCTCACTCATGTGTTGAGAACATTTTACCAAATTCCCAATGGAATTAAGTAGAAGCCTTGCAAGAAGCCTTGCATGAGCAATATTAAATGGACTAGTCTATCTGGAGTGCTGGGACTCAGGAAAAGAATCTGCATTTTACCTTACGAACCACAGTGAACCATTGAAGGTTTTTGGGCAAGACAGGGTGACAAAAAACTTAATGTGATAGAGCAGCTCATGCAGGGAGTATTAAAGGGAAAGGATAGCAATTCTATTTGAGAAATCTTGAGTTTGACATCATGGTAGGTTAACAAAAAATACCCTGCTTGACAAACAGTTGGAAACACAGACCTGCAGTTTAAGAGAGAAGAGGGCTTGAGATTTGAGAGTATAGTTCATCTGAATCCTGACAGTTGATTGTAATCTTTTTCCAAAAGCTGCAGACTCTGTGAAGCAACAGAGATCTTGTTAGAATTTTACTTCTGGCCTAAGAACTAGTAGAACATTCCTCTTCGGAATTTTCCAAGCTTAAGCCAAAACAAGACAACCACAGTCAGCAGTAATGAGAATGATATGCATGCAGGACCTGACAGGGAGACGCGCCAGCAAATTAAGTCCTGTGTAGCTAAGAGACCCTGAAAAGTGGGGCACAACGTGCCTTGGGAAGCTTGGACTCAGGAGAAATCTATGAGAACATATATCATGCCAGATGCTTCAGCCATAAGGGAGGGCTTTTGTTTAAAAGTGTGCTACATGAAATGATTTAGACATCTTTCAAAATACCACATGCCAATGATTCATCCTTTCTAAAAAAACATACAACCCCTCACATTTGACTTTTCAATCTAATACTGATTGGATATATCAAATAGAAACAAAATTCTCTTTTTGCACTTTGTAATGATTTCTCATTTACCCTCTACAAGCACAAAGGGGTATCTTGGAGTGCTACAAAACCAAGGAGTGGGATTTGTAAACTGAAGAGAGAAAAGATGCAGGAAGCAGCTGCATCTTTATGTAAGATTCTTCAGCCTTACTGATGTGCTGGTGGCTTTGTAACAGTGAAAATCTACCACTGAAAAAAGAGAAAAGAAAATGTTATTGGTATAAACGTGGTTCTTACTGACAAAAACAAAGGGCTGGGCCTTGGGGAATGTAGCACAGTGGTAGCACACTTGCCTAGCATGAATCCCTCAGTTTGATCGCCGATCCCACACAAAAAAAAAGCAAAGGCTTCCATTTTGCCTGGAATTCCAACCAGGTGTATCATATACCTATAGTTAGCTGTTGGCTCCTGGGAAGGAAAGAGACTAAAGAAAGGCAAAAATAGAGTAGCTCTGTGATAGAGGTCTTGTCCAGTATGCACAAGGCCCAGAGGGTTCAATCCTGAACACTACAAAAAAAAAAAAAAAAAAAGTCCTTCTTTCTTTAAATATTTTGCTTACATAACCCCCAAAATAATTTTCTAAAGTCATTTAACTCCTCCAATATTTTAAGTTGACATCTAAAATTATTCATTATAGGACAAAATAAGGTGATGATAGACTATAATTGGGATAAATATTTCATGACACTATTTGATAAAACAGGTTTTAACTTCCCAAGGAACAAAACATCTCAAATCTGAGATCATGTAAACATTTTATAAGCCAGTTTTATCCAATGTTGCTCAAAATCTTTGCTTGTCCTGTAAGACATTCCAGTTCACTTTAAGAGGATTGACATCACTCACTTGTATGGTTCAGCTACTGCAAAATCAGAGCTTCTCGCACAAAGGCCAATTATTTTGCCTCCAATGCCAACTTCACCCTTCAACAGATCATGTATAAAACAAACAAATAAAGGAAGCCCCATGGGTATAAATCAACTTGATTAATAATACATAAAGGTGTCTTCACCAAGTCAATATTTCTTTTTTGATTTTTACTTCAATACCCATCTATAAAACAATAAAAAACTGTTTTCTAAATGGTGAAAACAACACTGTCACACCTAAAAAAATATCCAGTCCATATTAAAATATCTCATATGTCCCCAAATACCCTTTATGGCTGGTTTTATTAATCCAGAATCCAATCCTGGACCATATATTGTGTCTGGTTGCTATATCCCTGAAATCTCTTTTAATCTAGAACAGGCATTCTTAGTGGGGGTGATATTTTCCCTGAGGGAAAAATCAGTTTTTGGGAAATGAAAATTTTAAAAAAATAACCATTTTCATCTGCAAAGCTCAGATATACATGCATTACATAAACATCTGCACAGGATACCTGGGGGTATGTTCATGGTAGGGATAATTAGGAAAAAATGCCTAAAAAGGGTCCTTTGGGCAGTAGGCAGTGCAATAATGTAAGAAAATGGAAAAATACAAGTTTAAAACAATTCATTTTTCATAACACTATACTTCAAGGAGTGTGGCTAGCTGACACCCTCCAGCTCTTTGATTCCTCGATCTGCCCAGCATTAGAACCAGGGCATGCCCTTCTTGGGGTGGTCCTGCCAATGAGTGAACAAGGCTGGTATACCTGGGCCTGGCTATTTCCACCAACATGAGAACTTCTTAGAGAAGTCTTAGCTGTGGAGCCCCCCCCCCCCTTAAATCTTGAGATCTTCACCTACCCAAAGTGTAAGGTACCAGTCCAAATTCAATTAGACAAGCATAATGCTAGCAAACACCCACACATAAGTAAGATCAAATCCCTATAATAAAACCCATATTGAATATATTCTAGGGATTTGATCTACTCAATCAGGAGAGCCGGTTACATAGCCCGTTCTTCTATGCCTGGTGCTGAAAGCTTGAAATGCTCAAAGAAGTCATTTGGAAAAGAAAGATAGCTGTGAAATGGGGGAAGCAAGAGCAAACCAGAATCATCAAGGATGAATTTGAATTGGCATTGATATTTTTCAGCCCCTAAGTCACCAACTTCATGATCATGTGCTCTGTAGAAGAAGCTGTTGTCCATTATCAAGATGCTGAACATGCATCTGCTCTGAGAGTCAGAGAGGCTGGAGAAGCAGCAAGCCTGGCTGCTATTCCACCCAGCAGTGCCAGCTGGTGGGTGGATGACAACAGGAATGAGCCACACATGTGACTTGCACCAAGCTTCTGGGTAAGAAAAGAATATTGGTGCTGTTCCACTGCTTTACTTTAGCTTTCTAGATTTCACACAAAATATCTCTTGAAGCCCACATTAACCTAGAGCCAGGCAGGGAAGGGAATTCTGGAAGACATGGTTTCAGCTTAGCTGAACTGACACATAAATCCATCAAAGAGTGGTTTCCAACCCTAGCTTAAGGACCACTGACTGGACAAATAATAAAGGGCTTTTCTCAAAATTTTTGCTTGGGAATTCAGGATTAAGTTGATAGCCTTATTGCTATAATCATGTTGATTTGGATCCACTGAACTTTGGAGAATCATACAAGCCAAAGTCCAGTTAAGCTAGAGATTAGAACTCACAGAACCATCAGTTTCTAGTCCCTAAAACCAGAGTTCTTCAGGTCCTTGTAAGTATATGGGTGCAAAACCCAAGTCCCAATTGGTTGGCTTCTGCTTGACATATGTCATCATAGCTGCAGGCAAAAGATAGAGGTCAATAGGACATTAAGCTTCATGCTGCTATTGCAATACAGTATTTCCTGAAGGCAGATGCCTCCTTCATGGTTCTTCATGCCTCAGAGAGTTGGAATCGACCTACGAATCGACCTAGGAAGCATAGAGGCAAATAAATTTGTGAAGGACAGAAAAGAGTCACTATTGTCCTGCCTCATGTTTTTCCTCACTATTCCCTGCTGTCTTTTGCCAATATATAACTTAAGGTCCACAGATTAACTTGATGGCCCTGAATTAATCAAGTCTGTGGTTTCAAGAAACACAAATTTAAGTCAAACTAGCTAAAACAAACAAGTAAACAAGAAAGAATGACAAAAAGAAGGACAAGGAAGAAAGAAAGGTTATGGCTTTTTTTTTTTATTTGGCTCAAGTGATGGGTAATCTTGGGAGAAACTGCAGGGCCTTAGCAATTCTCTCATTCATTCTCTCTCTCTCTCTCTCTCCCCCCTCCCTCTGTATGTGTGTGTTTTTGTGTGTATGTGTGTGTGTGTTTCTGTCTATGCAGGGGCTACATTTTCTCCTACTACAGCTGAGTTTACTCACCTTGCTGTGGATGGGAAGTGGAACGTGGTTGAGGTAAACCCTGGTTATATCATCTCATTCAGTGATGCCAGAAGAGAAATTTTCTTCTCCTCAAAATGTGCACATAAATTTCCAGGAAAATGCTCTAATTGACCCAGTTTGATGTAGCCAGGTGAATATGATTATGGACTCACACACAACCTGTAGATAGAAGACTTGTTTGGCAACCCTCTAAAACCACAAGGAGAAAAGGCGGGTCATTTCCCTCCAGTGAAATAAGGTATTGGATCAGAAGAAAGAGACAGGGCAGAATTGAACAGACACAATTGACAGGTGTTCATTACAGATCTCTTTTATGTCTCAAGGTTTCCAACAAAAGTCTCTTGAAAACAAAGACGATTTAACATATAAAGGAAAAGCTCCTTGTTAATAGAAGAGAAAGTGTGCTAAAGAGAGGATCTGGGTGAATGGGTTGTCATCAAAACTCTTGGAGAGTGCATCATCTCTCTGTGTGTATGGCTCACATATCTTTTATTTTTTTTCTTATATCCTGCAAACTTGTTTATCACCACTAATGACTTTTAATGGATTTCTTAGGATTATATAGGAGATCTTGACATCCATAAATAGAGATAGTGTTAGCTTCTTTTCCAACTGGGATGCAGTCTCATATCTTCTTTACCAACTTCTAACCCTCAGAGTATAAAAACAGCACCTACCTCATTGGGCTTCTGTGGGGACTATACAAGCTAATACAAGTGAACACTTGGTACAAAGCCTGATGCACAGGAAGCTTTTTTTTTAAATTAAAAAATTTGTGTGCGTTCATATAATAGCCATTTCCCCCACTGCACATTGAGGACTATCTGCTGCAAATAACTGCTTCTCACTGCTTGGTGTTCTTTTTCTGGCACAGGGAGTTATTTGGAGTTAGTGGATACATATGGACAGGAATTAGTGGATAGATATTCCAGCTTTCTTGTCCCTAGAATGACTTTTAGATCTCTTCTATTTCCTCTTCCAGAGTTCCCCAGCATACTTGTAGTCTTTATTGATGACTTTGTTTAAGAATGCCCCTTCTTTTTTCTGCTTCATTTCTTTTCTTATCTTCCCCACTCCCTTTTCAGTGTTTCCTAGAACTACCTCCTGAGTAAACTAGTTGCACTCAAATCCTCTTCTCAGGATCTGTCTCCAGGGAACCTAAACTAGGACAATAAATTTGCAAAGAAATATTGTGAAAGGATATGCACCAGAATGTTCACTATCATTATTTTGTAATTGATGGAGCTGTAAATTATTTTCCTCTTTGTTATCTATATTTCAAACATTTTCCACAATGAAAGTGGGTATCAACTAATTGGTACCAGTTTAAAATCTAAAGCCTGGTTTTTAGTTTCTATAGGATGTGACCTACTTCTAACTCTATGTACCAAATTAAACATGTGTCACCTTCACGTCCACTAAGCTCATTCCTAGTTTTGTGGCTTTACTCATACTTTACCAAGCACTTTCAATAACTCTTACCTCTTCCATAAGGCCTCCCCTCACTCACTCAGCCTATGATGCCCAGTTGTGTCCATTTCATTCAATAGACATTATCATTTCTTCCTACACCCTGCAAGACTTTAAAGAGATTGTATAAAGTACTTCTTTTCTGTATGGTTCTCTCAAGATTCTAGACTATTTAGATCAGCAGTAGAGCTACTTTCAACACAAAAATAATGTAATACCAATTCAAGATAACCCTCCCCCAAAATTATTTAAGATACTATCTGAGCAGCATCTGCTATTTCAGACTTTAACAAAGCATCTTTTTATAGGACAGCAGCAGTTGGGGAAGAAAAGAGAGAAACAGAAGCTGGCTCTAATGCACTCATTCCACCATCCATAAGTGATCTTTTCATTGAGGACACAGATGATAAGGAAAGAAAGAAAGACAAAAAGCATTCTTGACTTAGGAATGGAATAACAGCTCCCCCTCAGTGTCTGATTCAGATACTCAGAATGGCCTTGTTAGGCCTGTGCCTCTTGTGAGTTATGAGTCTCCCTCTCTTTTCCCCCAGGCTTCATATTAAAGACAAGACGCAGCTGCCGGGGCCTCCAGAGATTTCCCAGCAGTCTATTATGGTGAAATAAAATACCATGTCATGCTGGAAAACCAGCCAGTCCTTTCTTCACATGGGCTGTGCAATCTCATGGCCAAGGATAAAGGATTCCAGGCCCTGGACACTCACTGCTTTTCTTGAGATTCCTGGCATGATCTATACAGAACTTCAGTTTCGTGTGTGTGTTCCATGCATGATATTGATGATTATCTTGTAAAGGAATTAGATGTTTGTATAATATGTATATATTCCTCCTTCTTGAAATACTGTCCTGAACAAGGGCAGCTATTTTATTTCCTAGTGGAGAAATGTTCTCTGTTCCTGGTGACACAGATGACTTGGGACTTTGACAGGCATGTGATCTTCCCTATTTGCTTCTTTCATGCCATTACTATCAGAAGACTGCATTATACAAATGGGCTGGGGTTTATACATAATGATTGGTTGGACTGCTTCTAATGTTGCAATCTCAGCTTGATCTGCCCCAGAGGAAAATGGGGCCAACTACAATAGGTCTGTAATCCAGTATGGTGATTTGGCATATACTAGTGAAATGCTGAGAGGGTGTCACATTGAAGACTATCTCTAGTTAAATGGCTTAAACCCTAGTACAGACTGCTTCCATTTGAATCTAGAATGTGTTAATGGTTTGGTCCTCAGCTTGGAGCTAATGGGAAGTGGTGGAACTTTTAGTAGGTGGGACCTAGTGGGAGGAAGTTAGGACCTTGGAGGTGTGCTCTTGCAGGGTACATTTGGGACCCTGGTTCCTTCCTTTCTGATTGCTTCCCAGATGCCATGAGGTTAAGCAGACTTCCTGTTCCACACACTCCTGCCGTGATGTTCTGCTTCACCACAGACCTAAATCTGCAGGTCCAAGTGCCCATGGACTGAAACCTCTGGAACTTTTCCTCATTTAAGTTGTTTATGTCAGCTATTTTGTCAGCCTGACAGAAAACTGACCAATACAGAGACTGAGGTTGAAAGTAAACCTGATGTCCATCCTCATATCTTGATTTCAATCTTTAAGTAATAGGAAAAATTTCAAATTTCAGCAAAGCTTTCTTCTGTAGCACAGAAGAAGGATCTCACATGAGAAATTACTGAGTTCTTCCTGCTAATAACAGTAGCTTTCCATGTGTCAACAGACAGCTCTCCCTGCCCACTCCTTTCTTCCTCTACCATTTTACATAGATAAAAACTAACAAATAGGACAAATTAAGATCCCTGTCCTTGTTGGATATGCCTTGAATTCAGAAATCTTTAATAGGAAACTAGATAATAAAAATCAAATTTCCTTCTGACCTATCTGTAGGTATATATGAGAGAATAGGTAAGGATCAAATCGTGATATAAATGTTAATTTATATATTCTATCAAATAAACAGGTTATTTCAGGGTACCCAGGTAAAATCTGTAACAGTTGAATCTACCAAGAAAGGGACAAAGATGGAGTCTTATTTATTTGCCTATTTTTTAAAAAAAATAAGTGCTCACAAATATAGTTGGTTTGAATTATTAGATTGAAAACATTTATGCTCATTTTGAAGAAAATTATGTGAAAGGAAATTATGAAATGCAATAAATACATAAACTATGCCTTGAGCTACTTCTCTGCTTTTCAATCATGAAAGTAAAATGCTCTCCTAGTATAACTCATTAATGTTTCCAAGGTATAATAGTCCCTGACAAAAGGGAAATGACAATTATTATCATCTCATTTTACAGATGTAACTTAAGATGAGTCAGTCAGAATAGCATGATGTGAGGTAGAAGAGAGGGAACAAAATTACTGCCAAGAATCTACCATGAGCCCCTTTTCTATCTCTTTGCCACTTTGACTATATGACAACCTAGGAACCCCCTAGCATTGCACTCTGGCATACTAAGAAAAATCTCCCCTCTCCATCAGAAGGGGCAGAGCAAAGAGCAGAGACTCTGTTTTGTTCATCACTATCAACATACCTCTAAACCACATGCCCAGGTCTTACCCAACTCAGCACTTGGTTCAACATAAGTGAATTCAGATCAAATACAAGAACAAATGAATGAAGGCCATATTGCTCCCATTTTGGTGTTTGAACCATTAAATCAATGTTTCCTAAAATGGTTCCATCAGCCCCTTTAGAAGAGAAAAGATGCGCTAGCATTAGCTACCTGTCATTGCTCCTGCAAAAATGCCAGGAAGGATCCTTCCAAATTGTCAAGGGACCACATACATTGGGTTCTAGTAACACCCCTTCCTAATAAAATAAAGACCGAAGTATAAATAAGCAAGTAAATATTAAAAAATACCATGTATGAGGAAAGGAGAAATACCATATGTAATGAAAAGAGAAAGTCAAAACGGTTCATTCATTGGGCCAAGTGATTTTAAGTGTACTATCTCCTTTGATCTTCAAAGAACCTTATTAGGTAAGTATTCTTTTTATTCTTTTTTATAGATAAAGAAACAGACTTTGGTTGAGTAACTTTCCCAGAAGCATATAGCTCAAAAATGAAGACTCAAAATCAAATCAGTGTGAATCCAGAAAGAAGCATCTAACTGCCTCTCTCTTTACTCTGACTTCTTGCTTCCTCTCCATGCTTTCTTCTCTCTTCTCTCTCCTCTCTGCTCCCACCCAGCCTTCCCCTCTGCTATTCTCCTCTCTTTCTCTCTCCATGCTGATCTATGCATAGCTTTCTTTGCATTCTCCAAGGTTTCCATGACCCAGCAAACTTCCACTGTCAAAGAGCCTTGCCAATCCTAGACTCAAACACCAAGTAGGGTATTCGATATCTTGGCCACCAGTTCACTCTAGGTTATTATCCAACTGTTGGGCACATTCCAAACTCACAGACTCTGCCTGGGCTGGGGTCCTTCATATGTTTCACTTGGATATGATGATGGCAATCATTAATTATAAAAGCAGTATTTAGAAATGGGTGCCCTTAGATTTGGGTATAAACATGTGCTATTGATATGAATAATTTGCATCAGAGATTTGCTTGGGTTCTTCAGTAGAAATGCTCTTCACATTCCAGACATTAAAAAGATCCAAACACGACCCAGGTTGCAATTATACTTTTGTCCTTTGATTTAACACAGAGAAGCATATTTCCTGTCTGTAACATTCTTGAGTGATAACTATAAAACAGCACTCAATGGTTCACATTCATTGTCTTATTCAGGGCTCATAGGGATTGGACACCAACCCAATTGTTACTTACTAGTCACTGGCAGAGCCAGTTATCCTGTAAAAGCAGGCCTTAGGTCACGGCCTAACAGCCTTTCTACTCTCAGTGACAAGTCTGGGCCATCCCTGTAGAGGACAAGAGGAAATGGCTCCCTCAAGGAATGTGAAACTCAGTAGCGCAGATGCTTTGAAAGGGTCACAAATGTAATCACAAAAGGCAGAATGCAACTGCTATCTCTGTCCAGCAGATAAGGAATAGTGATTATTTCTTTAAAAAAGAAAACATTTAATTTGTGTATGATGCTTTTTAAAGAACTTAGAAAGAGGAAACCACAGAACACGTCCGAGGCAGGCAGATTCCCAAACATCACAATTACCTCTGTGGAAAAGCAGAGCCAAGACTGAGGGGGAAAGTCCAGAAAGTCAGTGGCTGGGATGAGCTTAAAACTTGTATGTGCATCTGGTGATAAAGGGGTCAGAAGGGCCGCAGCAAGATTAGAGCTAATGACCTGCAGGACTAGAAATCCTCCAGCAGTAACCCCTGATACCAGATGGGTGGCTATTACTATCAGGATCGCACAGACATGGGGAATCCAAGAATTAACCACTAGCATTGGAGGGCTCTTGAAGGCCAAGACCTTTTCTTGGTTTCTTTTGTTTTGCTGTAAATAATTTACTTAATACACTGCAGTTTTTAGGACAGTATACGCTGTCTTAATTTATGATCATCACTGGACTAAGAAAGAAAGCACAAAGTTTATATACAAAAAGAAAAAAAAAATCGCCCAAACTATTTTCTTTTGATATGTGACTGTGTGAGGAAAAATCAATGTCAAGACTCATTTTTGAAGGGTGGGAATCACTATATCATTGTCTAAACACCACCAGCTTTTAAATGACTTCCAACTTCAATTTGGCAATGAAGTGGTCTCCACCAAAATTCTACTTTTCATAAATGCCTATTCATCTTTACTTTTAAATTATTTTAAAAATGGAAAAACTTTTAAAATTGGAAGAATGCTGAACTAGGGAGTTCAGTAGCTTGGTGGAAGAGTTCTAAGAATTTGACCCCCTTCAATATTTATTCATCAAAGATTATATCTTCAAACTAAAGAACATATTTTATCTCTTAGCCATGTGCTGCATGGAATTGTACACTAAAATGTGGAGAGTTCTCAAAAGGAAAAAAAAAATTCACTTGTACTACATTTGCCCTTTAATGGTTATCTGATTGCAATTATCTTTTTCCAAAAAAATCTTGCTAGAACTTGCAAAGTTCTAACAGAAATCGGTATGGAGCAGTCAAGCAATGGCAAGTACAAAAGGGGAAAGAAAACACAAGTACTGACTTTGAAAAGTATTTACATACATTCCAGAGCATTCCAAACACATAAAGAATAAACTTAGCAGGGAAAGGCATTCCATGACCAAAATTGTCTTTTAAACTGGGATCTGAGTGGAAGAAATACATTACATTATTGATATATGGAGAGAAACAAAACAAATTGTAGGCCCATATGGAGTGTTCTTGGAAGATTTGTGAGAGAGGGGCAAGTATACACCAAGTTGATACTTTGCATAAGGACATGCTTTGCAATTTGAGCATTTTTGAGCTTGCAATGGAATTTTAAAGCCATCCAGAAACAACAGATGTTTGAACCCAAATGATCTAACTTCTTGATGCCAAAATTAGGGCTCTGAAGAGGAACATAACTTATGAAGAATAACTTCAGTAACTCTTCTGCAGGCAAACAGTTCAAAGAGATTTATTCCACCGCTTGCTGACCTACCCTTTTATCTGTGCCCATTTATTTTCAAAGTGATAAAAATTTTCTGTCAAATGGGCATATTAATAAATAAAACCATGTCTCTTTTCAAGGTCTGACTTCAATCTCCTCTCCTCTTTGAGAACTCTATCTCTAAATGAATTATGAATCAGGAGAAGGACCCTTCTGAACATTTTTACAATATGAAAATGTATATGTAATAATAACTATTATATACAACATATTACATATGTATATACCTACACAATAGATAATTTTCTAGCTAATTTAATAATAAAAAAAACAACCAAGCCAGACATTGCAAGTAAGCAAACAAAAACCAACAAACACTAACTCCCACCAATAAACCAACAAACACTAACTCCCAACAATAAAAAATAAGCAAATTCTGCTTTGCAAGCTACTTTATTTAAGATTAAATAGGTAACAAACTATCTGACAAATATCTGCCTTATTTGATTTAAATATGTAAATATAGAATTAAATGCTATATCATTTCATTCTAAAACAAGATTCTTTTTATTAGCTTTCAAATTAACTCCCTCTCATCTCTCTATTAAATAAAATAATATAATTTGTACCATTCAATTGCTTTATTCAACTTCCAAAAAATCTTCCTGTACACCTCATTTACCAAATAAACTTCCCAGCAAGGTAGCAAAGTTTATTTGTTTCCAGAATGATGTTATCATAAAGATGTCTCTCTCTTTTTTTTTTTTTTTAGCCATACAATACAGTAATATAGCACCTTTGAGGAGAAAGTGGCAGTATGGTCACAGTTCTAAAAGGAAGCCAGAAACTTGAACTGTAACTGTGTTTTAAAAATAGCTTAGCAGCTATGATTATAATTTAGCTCCCTAGCATGTAAGCGTGGTATGAACAGGAAATGGGAGTACATCTTCTGAGCCTGATAAGGGTCTCTAATGTAAGACATATGCTGTGTTGCTTAGCTGCCAAGCTAGGCCTAGCCAGAAAGAAGAAAAGCATATATATTTATCTTTAACCTAAAGATCAAACTTATAAATCTTAGAAGATTTTTTGAATTGCTATCGAGTTAAGTGATGAAGCCGAGAATGTGTGGCATAGATTCAATTGTGAAAAAATGTCTTTATTTGAAAAATAAAGATTTGAAATAACTTCCAAAGGAAAATTCATTAAGTTAGCTATGTATCACAAGCCTGTGTTATTTCGGGCAACCTCAGTAGGGCTGATCTGGTCCTTAGAGAAATTATTCCTAATCAAGGGGACATTCCTAACAAAAGAAACTCCATTGTCTATAAAAGTCCAAAGTTGATCTCACTAAGGATTTATGTTTTAAAAAATATTTTATAATATCAATAACTATTCTTAGTTCTACTTATGACAAGTAGAAACGTGAGAGTATACCCTTGAGATTACTCTTATATTCTAGAAAGAAAATGATGGTTTAGACATTTCTGTATTGGTGCTTTGAGAAAGAAGATAGAATGACACAATTCAAAATGGTCATGTGACAGTACCTGAAAGCACAGAGACTAATGAAATCATATATAATTTTACAATCCACATTAAAGACAATGAAAAGGAGCTGATTTCCATGGTCTACCATCAAAATACAAATTGGATTTATTATCCTAAGATAAGATAATGGTAAGGAAAATCTGAGACACCTGGAAAGCACAAAATATTAGTTTTTATACCAGGTTATATTACTTAACAAACAGAAGTCAAAGAATATTTTTCTGGTTATTCAGAATAAATATAAATTTGTTCACTCGACAAATATGTATTGAGTGCTTCCTATGCATGAGGCACTGTGGTAAATACCAGAGATATAGCAGTGGAAAAGAAAGGGTGCTTACATTCAAGTAGTAGAAATCAGTCAATAAATAAATGAACAAGAGTTCTTCCAGGAAAATTAATGCTATGAAGGAGACAAAAGAGTGATGTGTAGCAAAAGAGAGAATAGATAGGGACTATTAATGTAGTCAGGGAAAGATTTGCTTGAGGTGAGACCTGAATCATGAGAATAAACCTGTCATAGTATGGATCTTAAACATCCCACAAAGGGTCATGTGTTGAAGTTTTTCTTCACAGTGCAGCCTGTTCAGAGGTGGGGCCTTTACAAGGTGATTGGATAAGAGGGTTCTGATCTCATCAATGGATTAACCCAGAGATGGATTCATAAATAAATTTAGCATGATGTCCTGGAACAGAAAAAGGTAATGAGGGCATAGGAATAATGTGTAGGCTTTAGTTAATAATACTATATTAATATTGGCTCAGGGGCTGGGGTTGTGGGTCAGTGGTAGAGCGCTCACCTAGCACATGGGAGGGCCTGGGTTTGATCCTCAGCACCACGTAAAAATAAATAAAATAAAGGCATTGTGTCCAACTACAACTAAAAAATAAATATTTAAAAATATTGGCTCAATAATTATAATAAGCACAGCATACTAAACTAAGATGTTCATAATAGGGGAATTGATACAAGAAGCATGGGAATTCTCTGCCTTCACTTTCCTTGCAAATATAAAACTGTTTTTTAGGGCTGGGGCTGTATCTCAGTGGCAGAGCGCTTGCTTTGCATGTATGAGGCACTGGGTTAGATCCTCAGCATCACATAAAAATAAACAAATAAAATAAAGGTATGCTGCCTATCTACAATTACAAAAAAAAATTCTAAAAGATACTGTTCTTAAAAATTAAAGTGATTAATAAAAAAATAAATATAGTATAGCCATATCATGGAATAATTCTATGCAATGCTCAAGACGGAATAAGGAAGCTCTTTTAGAACTGATAAGAAAAGATCTTCAAGGTTGTTAAGTAAGAAAAGCAGTTGCATAAGACCTTGTAGTTGCCTAAATAAACCCTGCATGTACATGCAGATACCTAATAGCAGTGGCCATCTGTCAAGGGGATGTGGAGAAAACAAAGTGGATGGAAAAGAGGATGAGCAGAAAGAAGCCAGGAAAATACCTCAGGCCCTGTGAGCTGGGAATGCCTCTGTCTTGGTTACTTCGAATGTAGACTTTGAGGTTACACAGGCTCTGAGTGGGAACATCCCCTCAGCAACACAGACCAGACCTCCAATGGGAGGAGCAGACCAAAAAGCTAAAGTAAGATCCTTAAAATTTCAGGGCTCCAGGTCACTTTTCTCACACTGCTTCAGATAGGTATTGGTAATCAATCACCAAATTCTCTTTTCTAAATAAAAGAATAGAGAATAAAGCTTTCACTTGTCTCGGTCCTTTGGAATATTGCTTTGGAACACAGATTTTTTTTTATTGGAATATTGACAAATAGAGATTTAAAAAATGCAGTGATTTGTCTTTTGGCATCATGCAGTATTGGGATTTTCTGAAATTCAAGGTCATATGTAAAATAAAATAAGGTGATGTGGGTTGGTTCTTATTGTTTTGTGTGGTTTTTACACAGTATGTTATTCAAAAGATAATCTCTAGAAAGAAGGAATAAAAGGAGAGGAAGAATGAAAAAGGAGATTTATTCATCAGTTAATACTATTTTGAACTGTGGGTTTTTTCTTTTACAACGTAGATATATTGCATTTACCATAACACACACACACACACACACAACACACACACACACACATGTACACACCACCCAAAATCAAGACCTTATAACAGTCCCCTTAAGCAAATATAAAGGTTAGAACTTTGAATTTATTTATTGGGTATAGTCTTTTCATCCACAGATGAAACATTGCCAACACAACATATTAGGTAATGTGATAAATACAGAAACTCTATTTTTTCTTAATGGCAACATTCACATTTGAAGCAATCTGTCAGTAGCAAACAGCTTTGCCTGAGTTGCCTGGTTTAGCAGATGTCTTTGTTAGGAATGTGACAATTATCGCCATTATTTATTTCACTGAATATCAATTGGTACAGAGGGAAGCCAAGTCCACATCAATAGTGCACATGGTTAATTATCATGTATCTCCTCACATGCCTTATTCTTTGTTACTCGTTCTTGAAAATATCATAAAAAGACACCTGACTCTGACTCAAAAAGTGAATGAAGTTCAAGGTTAATATCACCTGTCACACAAAATTATGTAGACTACATAGGAAAAAGAAAATTATTTTTTTCCAGACACTTTATTTATTATATAATAATAATAAGTAACATTCACTACCTGCTTATTCTGTACCAGATAAGGAATAAGTACTCTATGAACATTCTCTCTTTCAATTATTATCAGAAACTCCCCTAATAAGTACATATTCTTTCACCTGCATTGAGTCTTCCTTTTAACATGCTACTATTTGTTATATTAGCCAATGACTTGTTTTGATATGGTGAATTTCATAAGTTTTTTGTCCACTGAACAATTCCTACTGTTAGAAATTTGAGTGGAGGGACTGGGGGTTGTGGCTCAATGGCAGTGTGCTGGCCTTGCATGCATGGGGCACTGGGTTCGATCCTCGGCACTGCATAAATAAATAAAATAAAGGAATTGTGTCCTACAGCTTAAAAAAAAAGTAAAATTTAAAAAAAAAGAAATTTGAGTGGAAGCCTTAACATTACAATGAAGACCAGATTATTGATGAAAAAAAGATAAAAAAAAAATATTTCTCCCTAAAAATAAATAAAATTTACTCTTAATTTTACAGATTAAATCAAGGAAACCCTTGATATAGAATTCAACATTTCAATAAGCAATAAACACCTATTATGGGCTTGCTTCACTTTCATTGGGTTGGGTACAAAAATGGACTACTCTGTTCCTCTCTTCTAAGCTTTAATGAAGAAACATTTGGGTGCCAAGACAGATTCTGGTAAGATTTTTGTTCCAGATATCAACCAGGTTTTTGATAATGTGGGGAGGCTCCTATTCGGATTTTGTTGATGGGAACAGAGTATTTTGGAGAATGATTTGAATCTGGCTTGGAAGGACACTGACCCTGGGGCTTGAATGTTTAAAGACCCTACTTTGGTCTTACAAAAACTGATCGGGGAAGAAGGCCACCAGACAGAGGCAATAGTTAAAGGAAAGGCAAGTAAGTACAAGGGCTATTTGGGGGACTTGTTACAATTAGGCTGCAAGAATGGGAAAGGAGGTAAGACTAGAGAGAGATGAATTCAGACAGAATCATGGAGGGCTTTGATTACATAGAGCCCAATGAACAGGAAATGAATGTCTTTGAGCTGCAAGTGTGACATGGTCATATCTGATCCTTAGGAAGATGAATCCAGCAGCAGTGTTTAAAAAAGCAACATGTAAAGTATTGGTGGAGAAAGATAATTAAATAAGCCAAAGAATAGCAAAGTGCTTTCTAATATGCAAAATCACTTAACATGTGATTTCACTAAATGGAGGAAAGACAAACTGAAAGCAAGGAGAGGAAGGCTATTGCAGTAGCCCACACCAAGAGTTAATAGGCTTTTGAAGGGTAGTGAAAGGAGCAGATTGATTGAAAGATAAATGGTGGAAAGATACTTCATTGGATTGATTAGACAAGATAAAAACCACAGGAGTAAAAAGAAAGGCATTGAATTTAGATCAGAGTTTAAGGTGTCTGCAATACATCACTGTGGTATGCTCAACATTTAGTCAGAAATAGGGATCTGATTAGGGGAAGACAGATGAGGGCATAAGGTACAGAGCTGGGAGCCATTCTTGCAAAATGTGATAGGTAGAGAGATTGAGCCAGAAGATAGGATGAGATTCCCAAGGGACTGTTGAGAGTTAAAACAGAGAGGACTGAGCAACTGAATCTTCAGAAACCCTACATCCCTGCATTTAAAGTTTTTTTTTTTTTTTTCTTTTCAGAGAGGAAGCAGAATCCTGGAAGGAAACTAAACAGGAGCAGTTCACAAAGCAGGAGAGCCAGAATAATGTAACATGGACATCTCTCTCCAACTGCCTGCACTGAGGAGATGAGCTGGATTCAAAAGAGCTGGCTCAACACCAAGATAAGAAAATGGTGAAGAAATAATGCAACACATGGACATGAGTTTCTCAGGTCGAGTAGGACGGCTCTGTGACCTTAAGGGTCAGCTTCTACACCGGACAGTTCTGGGAAGAGAGCGTGCACCTGGAATCTCTTTATTTTATAGGGGGGACACACAAAGGAGCTTAGATGGAATGTTCTTTACCAAATAAGGCAGGAGTTAGGGTTTCAAAAGGGGAGTTGTCCAATCCCATTGGGTAATGCTCAAGTCCAGGGCTAGAGCAAACGTCTTTGCCGAATGAAGGTGGAGGCCACTTGCTTCGGACAGTGCATGGTGTGTGATGCCAGAACAAACTCCCCCCTTATTCAAGGCTGAGACAGGATGCTCAGCCCATGGGCAGGGTAGCCCCACACAGACATCAGTGGAGATAAGAGTTCTAGTAAGGAAAGGATGGCCACTGTTGTCAAAATCTGCTAAAAACAGAATACAAGCTGAAGGCCTAGAAAATGTTTGGCCTTAGGACTTTACATAGGCTGATGATGCTGAGAATTCAGTGGAAGAAGAAACCAAAATGGATGAAGTTTGTGGATAAAGAAGGAGAGAGAACACCATGGATGGAAATCAGAGTCATGAAAGACTTTCATTAGGGCAGAAGAGCAAAGGGTTGTATGTATCAAGGGAGGGACTAGAAGCGGGGATGGCCCAGAAATATATGGGGAGTAGATTAATAGAGCAAAGTCATGAAGAACATGAGAAAGGAAGAGAACAAAAGGATAGGTTAAAAAAAAAAAAAAAAAAAAAAACAACCCACTGGCTTTACAAGGAAATAGGAAAATTCTTCAAACAATAGAGGGAATGGGAGATCATTTGGACAAAATGAAATTTATAAGTATTCATATCAAATGACCTCTAGCTTGTCATAAAATAGATGGCAAAAGAGGTGGAGGTAGGTGTAGAAAGTTAATGAGAAGCCAGAAGATTGATATGGTACGGTTATTATGAAAGTAAATCATGAAATAGCCAGGTACCATGGCACACACCTGTAATCCCAGCAACCTGGGAGGCTGAGGCAGGAGAATCACAAGTTCAAGGCCAGCCTCAGGAACATACTGAGACTCTGTCTCAAAATAAAATTAAAAGGGTCGGAGATGTAGCTCAGTGGTAGAGCACCCCCTGGGCTCAGTCCCTAATAAAACACACACACACACAAGTGGATCGGTACAAGGTGAGTTCAGGATGGAATATATTTTAGGGCATCCAGTCAGCCTGAAACATTCATCTGCCTAGAAAAGGGAAGAGAAGATACAGATGGATGGTTTAACCAGGGCAGAACAGGGGTGAGGGAACAGAGGTGATAGGAGTGAGCTGAGTCATGAAGATGCAGATGAGAGCACGTGGAAAGGATTGTCCCTGAGATTCAGGAGGGGTCTTATGATGTCCTGTAAGGCCAGGAAACCAGGTGGATCAGGAAAGGGGAAAGGGATTGCATCAAAAAGTGTGAAGCCTTTATGTATTTATAGAAAGAACCAATCAAAAATAAATAAAAAATGAGTGAAAGGAAGACCAGTAGCATCAAGGAAGGACCATGCGGGAGGGAAGAGGGGAGAGAAAAGAATCCATCATATCATGTGAACGAAAATAAAATTCCATGCATGCATGATTTTGTTGGGATGAACCCAACTACTATGTATAACTACAATGCTCTAATTTTTTAAAAGTGGAAGAGTGGGTCAGAAGGAGTGAGGTAATAGGTAAAGAGAGATAGGGAGTGATCAAAGGAAACTTAAAGCTTGAGTTTCCAGTGTGGAGAAGTTGTGGGTAATGGTGAAAAGTAGGGTGTTGCTGGCTTCACAAAGGAGGAGCTGAGGCAGAATGCTGTGAAACTCCCAAAAGCCACCTTAAGAAACTGATAGGTCAGAGAGTTAGAAAGGACTTAACAAAAAATACTCTCATTATAGCTGAGTTTTATTTATTTTTTGGTATTACAAAAATTGTACTAAAATGGTATTAAAATGAGTGGCTACAAAAATACTTGGAAAGACATTCAACCTGTTCATTCAGTAAATATATATTGAGTGCTATGATGTGTTCGATGTGAAACTACATTCAATACACACTACATGACTGTGACATTGTGGTATGCTGATTTTAAGTCCTTTGGGTATAAACCAAGGTGTGGGATAACTGGGTCAAATAGTGGTTCCATTACAGGTTTTCTGAGGAATTTCCATACTGCTTTCCAGAGTGGTTGCACCAATTTGTAGCCCCACCAGCAATGTATGAGTGAACATTTTTCCCCACATCATTGCCAACATTTATTGTTTATTATATTCTTGATAATTGCCATTCTGACTGGAGTGAGATGGAATCTCACTATAGTTTTAATTTGCATTTCTCTAATTGCTAGAGATGTTGAACATTTTTCAGATATTTTGACCATTCATATTTATCTTCTGTGAAGTTCCTGTTCACTTCCTTTGCTCATTTATTGATTGAATTATTATTATTATTATTATTATTATTATTATCATTATCATTATTTTGGTGTTAAATTTTTTGAGTTCTTTGTATACTACAATGACACAGCCACATCAATTCAAGCTATGGAACTGACCTAGGTGCACTTCAAAAGATGAGTGGATAAAGAAAAGGTAGTATATATTCACAATGGAATATTACTCTGCCATAAAGAAGGAAGTTATGACATTTTCTGGTAAAATGGATGGAACTGGAGAATATCATGCTAAGTGAAATAAGCCATTCACTCCCCAAAAACCAAAGGCAGAATGTTCTCTTTGATATGTGGATGCTAATCCATAATAAGGGAGGGTGGAGGGGAAGTATAGAAGTTTATTGGATTGACAAAGGGGAATGAAGGGAGGGAGGATGGGAACAGGAAAAAAGTAGAATGAATTGGATATAACTTTCCTATGCTCATATATGAATAGATATGAATACATGACCAGTGTAACTCCACATCATGTTCAACTACAAGACTGGGATCAAAATTGTAATGGATTGCACTCCATGTATACATAATGTGTCAAAATGCAGCCTACAATCATATATATCTAAAAATAACAAATAAAAATAAAATGTCTGCACAACAAAAAAATAAGCATGATATGGTGGATTCTTCTTTAAGTGGTGGTTTAATTAACTTTTCTGTCAGAGCACAATTTAGCACCTGATGGATGACCCTGCACTAGGAATAAAAATACAAACTGAATACTTTGAAGAAAAAGAGGGGAAAAAAGACAGGGAAACTAAACCCAGTAATTATGAAATATCACTCTACATGGAAATAGTCAAACCAAGTAAATAATACTGATTCCCAAGAAATTACTCATATTCATTATGAAATTGCTAATTGTTCCCTAATGTTTTGTTGTGGAGTATAAACATTCGCACTCAGAAACTCTACAGTCAATGAACCCAGAAATGCAGCCTGTCTCAACTACACTCCCCCTGGGTTGTCATAAGACTAGCCTGGTGGTGGCACATCTGGAGCCATTGAATGCAGGAACCACAACAAACTGGGCTCACTGGTCCTTTGTACCCCAGATGGGGACACAGCCACAATTTTTTGAAGTTTGCAAAATAAATAAGTTGTTATTTTTAGAGACAAGTACAGTGACTCTATTATATACACTCATTAGGAGATTGTGCAGAGTTTGGGATGTTGTAATCATCCAACTCAAAGAGGAATTGTTAGCCAGATGTTGAAAATATATGTAAATAGGCTCTGGGAGTACATGTTATCTTTAAATCTTCCCAAAGAATGTTGACCTAGTCCCGGAGCATCTATTTACACATTCTTTTCAATCTTTAAAGTAAAGCGCCCTAGTTTGCATTACTTAGTCCAATATAGACAAAATGTTAATTGCTAAGCTGGGTGGTAGATATGAGGGTTTATTATACTCTCTTTTCTTCATTGGTATATATTTGAAATTTTCTATGATAAAAAAAATCTAAAAAATTAAAAAGGTAGGGGGTGGATAAGTCTGTTTATTGTGCTTATATAGCTAGTAGTAATGAGGCTCCTTTCTTAGTTTTCTCCTTCCTGTTGATACATGCTGTAACCTTTGAGAAGCTGCTTACTCCAGTTCCTTTTTCTCTAGAACAAACTTGAGTGCACTGAAACTAATATTTGGATAGGATTACATCATTATTAGTCCTATGGTCCTCATGCTTTATAAAACTCTTTGATGTACCATCAAATCATTTACTTCTGTGGAACCTAGGTACTCATAGGTATTCTCCCAAACAGTTCATTCATTATAAATGAAACAGGTTTTATCATTCAGGAAACAAAATTTATTGAGCATCTAGCATGTGCCATTATTTTAAAATAATTTTATAAATACATACAAATACATGGCTACATGTATTTGTAAGTAAAAAAATAACATCCAATAGAAAGCTTTGAATCGCTCAATAAGTATCTATTAAACATGTATTATCTGCATAGTAGATTCCAAGGCCTTGGCATGCTAGGAACTTCTGCAGAGAAGCAAGCGTAAGTGAAAAATAGTGAGGTGGCCCTTCTAAGTGAAGGAAGGGAGGCTTTTAAAATGTTGATTCCCAGTTACCACCCATAGGAGGATTTGAGTCTGGGGTGGTCCCAGAAAGAGTTGCAAACCACTAGACTAAGTCATCAAGTCTGAGGGGCCCACCAGATTCTAGTTTGACTGAAGCTGGCATTGCTTTCAACTTGGAGTTTAGTTGGCAGGTGTAGGCAGGATATGTGTTTAAAAGTGCATCCTGATGCTGGAAGGAATATTAAAATAGGGTTAAGGCCTAGAGGAAGGAGTCATCAGGATATAGGCAATAGGTCAGAACTCAAGAGTTCATGGGGTGTAGTTTCAAGGCTGGGCTTTGGTACTGGTGGAATAGTAAGCAGAGACCCTAAAAAGATCAATTGTATATTCTGCCCCTTTTGTGTAGCACTATGCAAAGTTCTTTACTTGTATAATCTCATTTAATCTTCATGACAAGCTATGTGACTTGTTGATTTGCCCAAAGTCAGAAAGTGTTGAAGCTGTGATTTGAGTTTAACTTCATTCTAACTGTAAAGGCCCTGCTCTTTCTGCCTTCCATAGTGTCTACAAAGATGGGCAAAGTCTTGTTGGGCTCATCCAGGTGATAGCTAGCAAGACCATTCAAGTATGAGGAAGAATCTGGCAGTTGACTATATCCACATTCCATTCACTTGAGGGTAAAATAAATTTTCAGTGACTCCTGACTTCCAGGGTTCTCATTTTTTTTCAGCATCATGTCCAGGCAACAAAGGGAAATTAGAGTTTTTCTTTGTGTCCACCACCTTCCTGATTTTACCTGTTTCTTCCCCAATTCCTTAGGAAAGACCTACATGCTGTCCTCATGATCTTTACTTCCATTCACCTCATGTAACACATGTCTGATGACAAATAAAAGCATTGTGCTTTGGGGACCCTCTGCCTTTGAACGAAGACCATATGCTCAGAGGAATGAGGGTGACATGAAGAACAGGATAGAAAGACTTTGGATGATATGCTGAATTCCCTGAAATAACTCTTGTAGATAGGCTGGAGCCCCTTTGAAAACTGATTCTATTGATATCTGAAGAGAAATGATAAGATTTCAGGAGATGGGATGATCAGGAGTTCTGCTGCTTCAGAGATTCTCTTGAAGTACTTTTCCTACCACTGTACAAGCGGATTTGTACAAAGTCCTCATTTTTCACAGGGAACAATAAGTGTGTGTACACTTCTCACAAAGGCAGGTCATCAGTGGTCATAATCCATCAAAGCCTCTTTCTTTCAAAAACTAAAGTTATAGACCCAGACACTGCTTTATTAGTATTCCAAATACCAGTGTGCCCTACCCTACAATAAACAGAGTAAGCATAGTGACTCTGATGCTGGTGGAATACCAGTCCACCACCAACATAGTCCACAGAATTTTCAATTTATCAATATCACTTGTGAGTTCCACATCATCCCAGCAAATACCTCTTACCAGAGGCTAGCAAACATATTTACATATTGTTCAAATTTAGAGGTGGTAGTGTATTTGCTGAGGGAATATATTAGTAATCTGTAAGTGATATTCTAAGATAATGTCAAGCTGGATGATAACTTTTTGTATCCTGTATACGTAACAGGAAAAAGTACTCTTATGAGGCAGCATGATAAAGCTGATCAAAGACTTGGCTTTGTTGCTTATTAACTGTGCAACTTCTGCAAATTACTTATCTGAATCTTGCTTTCTGCCATGACCAAACAAGCAAACAAGCAAACAAAACAAAACAAAACAAACAAACAAACAAAAAACCACCTTAATTATTGCTTTGAAAAGATTTTGTGAGGACTGGTTATAAAATATGTGAAGGGGCTCAAAAATATTTGTTGAGTGAATAGGTATTAATGCTTAATAAGGGTACCTTTGATTATTTAGTCTAGTGTGTGTCACACTTTAGATACTTTCTGTCTACTCATGCTTCTCAGGGAGAAGATTTAATTTAAGAATTATTAAATTAAGATAATTTAGGAATTATTGTTTTCACTTTAAATAAACAAAAACAAAAAGCTGTTGCAAATTATATAAGTGGACAAATCAAAAGTAAAATATCCCACTGCTCAACCCATACTTTAGAGGTAACCATTCTTAAATTTGATATATATCCTTTTAAATATTTTTTTAGTATGTATAAATATAAAATTTTAAAACACAAGTTTGGGCTCTACTCAGTATTCTGCAACTTGAGGTTTTCACTTAACATTGTGAATATTTTTTTCAGGTCTAGTATTCTCTTCACATAGTTGAACTCTGTAATTTATGGCACAACTTTCCTATTAAGAGACGATTGATTAGGTTATTTCTTATTTTTTGCTGTTTCAACCACTGTTGCTGTGAGCATCCTTGTGTAAACATTCTTTGAGGTAGGTACTAGGATAAATATCTAGAAGAGGAACTCCCAAACAGTACACGTATTAATTAGACTTCACAAACTTGCAGAGATAATGTTATAAGATGAATTGTGTCCCTCAAGAATTTACATTTGAATCCCTTTAACAACACCCCCCCCACATACCCCCCCCCCCAACACTGTATGAGTCCAGATTTAAAGATGGGGCCCTTAGAAGGGTGATTAAGCCAAATTGTGATCATTAGTGCTGTCTTAATCCAGTCTGATTGGTGTCAGAAAAGGAAATTTGGATGCACAAAAAGAATCAAAGATGTTCAAGAACAGAGAAAAGACTATAAGAGGACATAGAGAAGATGCCCATCTGCAAAAAAAGGAGAAAAGCCTCAGCAGAAACTAAACTTACTAATACCATGATCTTGGAATTTTAACCTCTGGAACTGTGAGAGAAAATAGACTTTGGTTATTTAGGCCACCCACTCTATTTTATTTTAGATGCCCTAGCAAACTGAAAGTTCTTCTCAAAGCCTTGAAGGCCCTCTTTGGGTTAAGGCCCCTTTGCTATAAAGGAAGCTGTTCTAGTCACTTGCACCCCACCTCTGTCCCTCCCTTCATTGTCCTTACCCTCCTTCCTTGTTACAGTTTATTTAATAAAGTATTTATTATGAAACTTGGAGACTCTCCAGGATCTTTGGGGTTTTGTGAATAATTTATTTTTTAAAAAATAATTTTAGTTGTAGGTGGGACACCTTTATTTTATTTATTTATTTTTCATGTGGTGCTGAGGATCAAACCCAGTACCTCACATGTGCTAATGCTCTACCACTGAGCTACAACCCCAGCCCACAATTTATTTATTTTTTGAAGTATCTCCTTTTGTCATTAGATTACAGGAAGACATTATTAAGATATTTTCCCATTCAATTATCCTTACCTTTCATTATATGAACTACAAAATAGTAAGAAGAAAATTAAGAAAATCTTTATCACAAAATGTTTCCCACATTTCTTTCTTTGATTGATGGGAATAAAGAGCTTACTTTTGTAGATCACTTTAAGTTCATTAAATAAGTCTTTTGATTCACATAATTAAATCATCCTAAATAAACCTAGTGACTAAGATAATGTACCCTTTAAATCTTAACACATTTCTTTTCCCTGACCACCCCTCTTCCCTCATTACTTTGAACCTTCGTTTGTGCTCCTTTGAGAAAGATGTAGGAAGGAAACTTAAAATTACTTGAGGATCTGCATTCTGCTCTGTAGCCATCCTCAGTAACCTTCACATATTTGACATTCTTTTGATTTCCTGAAGAAGTGACTCACCCAAAATTATAGCAAGAGTACTTGGAATAATTGGTCTCAAGGTCTTCTGATATTTTTTTTTCCTTCAGCAATTCATTTTACCCATAAAGCAAAAAACTGCTTTGCTGAAGATTATTGCATACTGGTGAAAAAAGGAGAGAAAGAGAGAGTGTACTTGCCAGGGATTGAGAAGAGGCTTTTTACTTTTGTGCTTGTTTTTCCCCCTTCTCTTTTCAGAGATCACTTTGGTTGTTTAAGTACCTTAGGTCTGTGAAGGGTTGTGTTTACTTTTCACTAACAGGTTACTATATCTTTTGGAAGCTGAGTCAGGCCTGCCTCTTATCTAGAACTGTGCAGGAGAGAGGACTTCAAGTAGCTGGGCTGAAAGGCAGATTTCTTTCCTTAGCCCACTTCTCCAATGGCAGAGACAGCTAAACCTTTCATTTGACTGAATGGAAATGGTGTGCGGGAGAGAGAGGGAAAAAAAAAAAAAAAAAAAAAAAGCAGAGAAAACTGCCATTTGAAAACTGGGAGGAAATTATTTAGGAAAAATTTTGTCCGCCCCACCCCCCTTTTTTTCCTTTCCCCCTCAATATATTTCTTTCTCTCTCTGTTTTTTTTTTTTTTTTTTTTTTTTTTTAGTAGTAAGGATTGAACTCCAGGATGTTTAACCACTGAGTCACATTCTCAACCCTTTTTCTATTTTTTATTTTGAGACAGGGTCTTGCTAAGTTGCTTAGAGCTTCACTAAGTTGCTGAGGCTGGCTTTGAACTTGTGATCCACTTGGCTCAACCTCCTGAGTTGCTGGGATTACAAATGTGTGCTACCACACCCAGCCTCTCAATGTGTTTCTTTTTTTTTTTTCAGAGTAGAAATTAGAAGTTTATTAAAGGACAGCAGAAAAGACTTCTCCCAGAGGAAGAAGGGGACCCAAGAGGTGGAATCCCATCTCAATGTGTTTCTATGAATGTACAATGGAAATTGGGAATAAATGAAGGAACAAGGGCTGGGGTTGTGGCTCAGTGGTAGAGTGCTTGCCTAGCACATGTGAGGCTCTGAGTTTGATCCTTAGCACCACATAAATAAATAAATAGAATAAAGCTATTATGTCCCTCTATAACTAAAGATATTTTTTAAAAAAGAAGGCACAAATATGAAAATACCATAATAATCTCTATTTTGTAATATTCAAGTTCTATTTTTTTTGCCTTTTTGATGTTTTTAAATTCAATTTTCTAAGCCATATATGAATCTCTACAATAAATGCAATCATTTCCAATAAATAGGAATGCCTACTATGTACAAGGAATTATGCTAAATTATATTAGGTTCACTATATTAGATTCTGCATTAGACAGCTAAGATTTAGTCTGCCTCAGGGTCTGCAGTCTCAGTGAAAGTCATGCATGGTCATGGTCATGTGTGCTCACATGTTTGGAAAAACAGCTATTTCATAAGAGAAAACATTTTAATTGTTTAGTGCTCATTGATAGCAACTGTTGCTGATGCTTAGCTCAAACCCAAACTTATTTTAAAATAATGAACAATTAAATAAGCACTTTTATAAGAAACAAGGATTTCAGAAGAGTTTGCTCACTTGTATGCCATAAATCATGAAAGGGGGAGTTACAACCATGCCATATGTAGATCACAGAGCTACACAGTAATATCGTATCATCTGCAATACAGCTGCTTCATTTAAATTCAAATTCTAACATTTATAGCTGTGTACATGATACAAAAAAATCATATTTGAGAAAGTAGAAGATTTGGTAGGTAGCTGATTTAGAGTTAGAAAGTCTTTTCTAACTCTGTATCTTAGATTCTAGGAGGACATAAATATAGCCTTTGGGAATAACAACTAAAATGGAAAATATCTACAGTTGAACACTAGTGTTTAATCCTGTATTGCTACCATTCTGGATGATAAAGATAGTCATTATTTTGATTTCATAAAATGTTTATCTGTTTATATTGTTCTACTGGCAGGATGTTATTATTTGTAATAACATCCACAAATTTCTGGAAACTAATAAAGGTAAAAAGAGTATTAATCAAAAACCATAAATAAGACATGATAATGATTCCTTCTATAGAAAGGATTATATCAGGAGTAACAATTACAAATACTACCATGTGTTCTTTTACTTTTTATCAGATGCTTAAGTACCTCTTTAATACTGGATTCAATCAATATCAAATGATTAGAGGTATAGTATAAGAATCTCTGTTGCTGGGAGCCTCATGAAGGAGGGGAATAAGGACATACTCTTTTAAATATTACTAAGCATTTGTCCTTCAACAGTCAGTCTCCATGGTAATCCAGTGCATTTGTTTCACTTATGGCAAGCATATTAATCTGGCACAGGGATTTCCTTCTTCTCTGCATTTCCAGTTTTCCTGGATATGAGTTCTCTAAGGTTCACCTTCAGAAAACAGTCACTCATGCAGGCCTAGAAAAAGGACAATTGGAGAGGGCTGTTTTCTTACTGCTTGCTAAAATGATAGCCAAGTTCTAAGCGATTTCATCTACATAAAGTTACTTAAGTTCAATTCAATTCACTTTCAGGAAACTCTTATATAGCAGGAGATATTTAATCACTGCCAAAGTCAATATATTAAGTCTGGTTGTTGAAGGCAGCTAGTTTCCCATAGAACCATGTGTCCCTATTTCCTATTTCAGTCAGTTTCTGATTCAGTAGTAGGAAACACCAAAGGGAGTTGGCAGCAATGGCCTTTCCACTTATAATAGATTTTCTTTTATGTACTTCGGATTTTTCTCCAGTATTGTTTTCAGGGGTATTTCTACTGTGTAATCAGATTGGATAGCTCTACAGCAAGGTGCTGATTGGCAAGAAAACTCTGAGGTAAATGATTTCCCTCTTTTCCTTTACTCCCAGAAGCAAGTGTGTTGCCAGTCTATTACCAAGTATAGGAGTCCTCTCCAAGGCAAGTGGGACTGTCATCTGAATGAGAACTAAGTTTCCATAAAACTTGGAACTTCAAAACTCCTTTGGACTCCAGTGATAAACTGGGATAAATCTGACCTTCTGAGGCAGTCTGGCTGGTGGTGGTGGGGTTGGAGGGAAACCCTCCTGAGGTAAAGAATTTAAGAATGGGAGCTATTTATTCTAACTTTTTTTTTTTTTCCTTCTTCTGTTTTGAATCTCTGGGCTTCAAGTTGCATGGTTCTTTGATTTTATTTTGTTATTATTGCTGTATCTTTTGTTTTTCTATTGTGAAGTTTGATCTCTGAACCTTGTCTTAGGCCCTTACAAAATTTTAAAATCTTAAATAAAATCAGTTTACTTCTCTTGTGGTTTCTTCAACTAAAAATGAGAATAACACCCACTTCACAAAATTTTATATGGATTAAATTAGATTGTTGTGAAATGATTGGCTGTAAAATTATCATTTTCATGTCAACTATGAGGTTATTACAGGTAGTCTTGGTGCTACCACTCAAGACAGCATTTTGGTCCATTTTTAACATAATTATCAAAATAAGAATATCTGTGTAACATTCTATAGTTTACAAAGTACATCTACCTAAAAAATAGTTTTACTTATGCATACTTTGTTATTAACCCTGAGTTTTGATTGTTTTTAATTGAATATAATATAAATTCTGGGATTTTGGAGGAAATGTTTGAATTAAGAAATATTAAGATAGCTGGGAATACAACCCAGATTTGAATTCATGCTTAGCTTATGTGAGGTCCTGGATTCAATCCCCAGAATTCTCCCTCCCATCTGATAATAAAAAATTAAGCAGCCGTATGCTAGAATTTTGGCAAACTGACATTCACTAATTATTTAACACATCTACACTGAACACATAGTGCTGTTGCAGCAATTATCAATCTTGCAGTCTCAGGACCCCTTTTCATTCTTAAAAATTACTGAGAAATGCAAAGAGTTTTGTTTATGTGTAATATAACTGTTGATATTTACTTATTAGAAATTAAACGTTTAAGGATAGGATTGTGACTCAGTGGCAGAGCGCTTGCCTAGCATATGTGAGGCACTAGATTTGATCCTTAGGACAACATACAAAAATAAATAAAATAAAGTTATTATGTTCATCTACAACTAAAAATATTTTTTAAAAAATATTATTTACTAATTCATTTTAAAAAAGAATTCATTACAATTCGTTAAATACAACACGCACACATAAACAACACATTTTTTTATGAAAAAATAATTGTATCCTCCAAAATTAAAAAAATAGTTTGAAAAATGGGGTTTACCCCCACCTTTTTTTGCAAATCCTTTTAATCTATAGCTTATCAGAAGATAGCTTTATTGTTTTGTGTTTTTGCATTCAATCTGTTGCAATTATATACTTTATGTAGCCCCTAGAAAATGCTAGTATGTGTTCATTAGAGAATGAGAATGAAAGTTTTCTTTTTTTAAAGTCTGGTATTCCAATTAAGATTGACCTTAAATTAAAGATTAATGATAAAATATTGACTATAGGGACAACTGCACATCTCAAAGATACCTCTGCCAGGGTTCCCCCTTCCATACTTTAGCTACTTTTCTAGTACAGAGTATCCAGTTATCACTGAAAAATGGTTGCTGAATGAAGTAACAAATACCATACCTTGTGCTGGGGTTACACAGGTGAATGAGACAAGAGTCCCTGCCCATAAGGAGTTTAGCCTCCATTGCAAGAGAGGTATTTACAAAACTGTGATTTTAGTACCACTATAGGAATAAATACAAAGGTGTTATTGGACTCTTGGGAGATCAAGGAAGGCTTTTAGAGAAAATCATGGCTAAACTGACATTTAAAGGAAAAGCTAGGTAAGGAATATAAGGATAGAAATGAAAATGGAGTTCCAGATGGAGGCAGCAGCAAAGATTGCTATAGTTTAGAGACATGAGTCATAGTAAGTTGGCCAGAAATGTGTTATATATCATGTAAGTTTCCTGAAAAAAGTCTGAAGAAATTAAACAAGAAACTGAAATAGAAAAAGCATTGAAAGTATAATGTGAATGAGTTATAGGCACCACAGAAAGGTTAGGACTTGAGGCAGGTGACACTATTGGCTTAACTAAAATAGTAAAGATGGAGAGAAATGGAGATAGTAGATCGAGATAGGAAGGCAAATACAATAGGACTTTCTGATGGCTATAGGAAGAGGTTAGAGAGAGAGAAGGACTGTATAATATTCAAATTTTTGATTTACATAAGTGTTTTGATGATGATACTAGTTAGAGATTGGAAACATAAAAGCAGGCATAAAGAAAATGAGAGTTTTAGTTTGGGATATATTGTTTCAAGATATTGTGGAGGGCTGGGTTGTGGTTCAGTGGTAGAACACTTGCCTAACACATATGAGGCACTGGGTTCTATCCTTAGCACTGCATAAAAATAAATAAAATAAAGGTATTGTGTCCATCTACAACTTAAAAAATATTTTAAAAGATATTGTGGAACATCCAAGATAAACATTTTGAAGATAATCAGGTACATATACTTGTAATCAGAAGAGACAACTGGACTAGAAACTTAGATTCAGGAGACATTGGCACATATAATAGCATACTGAAGATAAGGAGAGCACAAAAGGAAAGTACAAAGAGATAGGGACAATTTGACTAGACCACAATTCTGAGGCACATTTACACTTAAGTGACAGGCCAGAAAGAGGTCCTGGAAGGTAAAATAAAGAGGCCAGAAATCTACGAGGAAAAGTAAAAAATTGTAGTTTCATACTATCAAGGGGTGTGAATTCAGGAGGCCAAGGTTATCAAACGCTGCAAAGAGGTCAAGCAAGGGGTCCACTTGATACTCAAAGTTGCTGGTGGCCTTGTTGAGAATTTCAGTGAAGTGGCATGGGCAGAATCCAGAAACTCACTGAATAAATAACCCTTTGAGCAAAATTCCAGGGAAGGCAGGAGGAGACAGAATGCAAAGAGACAGATATATGTACCTCAGAGGATGGCAGGGGATTAGGGGAGGTAGTTTATTCATAGTGCCAGGTACAGTGTGGATGCAGGTAGGTTTATGAGTGTGAAGACAGGGAATTGTTAGAGTTCCTCTTTCATAGTTTGTATTTTTTTTTGTTGAGAATAATGAGGAAGGAGTTTTGAGAATAATAAAGAAAATATGAAGAGACTGATGTAGAAAATGGGAAGAGAGCTAACTAAGAAAAGAAGCATTGCTTGGCAAAGTTGAAGGCTCATTCAATGTTGGACACTATAAATATGTAGTGGAAACAATCTATGTGGTTTGTCTGGAATTTCAGTGTTTATTTTTTTTTCTTTTAGACCTATATATGAATTAAAAGGTTAGGATCTAGGCTATATTTTTTAAACAAATGTAATCCTGTAGACTGTACAATATAGATATTTATTTATTGATTTTATACAATATAAAACCAATAAATTCTCATTCTTTGTATAACCCCACATATAATTTACAACACACACACACACACACACACACACACACACCCCAACACTGGCTATTAAACCTCTTTATAGAAAAAGTTCCACAGGATATCATCATGTTATTGTCTGTAATCCTTCATGTAATTTCCATGGAAAGTCGTGAAGTTACTGTGTGGGGTGAAATTTGTATGATAGCATGAACAAATTTCAGGCAAGTTACTTATTAATATTTACATTAAAAATGCATCCTTTTCAGAGCATAAGATGACAATTCATTCTCTCATACCCATTAAGAGATCTTTCTTAAATATTCAAGAGAGATGGGGGAGGGGACAATATTTTTTTCTTCACAGACTATTAAATTGTATCAGCAATAGTACATGACTTAATTTTATATTCCAAGTCAATCTATATGTAGGTAATATTATTAAGCATTTATTATGCACCAGGAACATGTTATTAGTCTATTGAACTCTTACAAAAAAACCTTGTTAGGCAAACATTATCTTCATTTATAGATAAGGAAACTAGATCACAAAAGGTTAAGTCACTTGTCCTTAGTCAAATGCCTAATAAATGGTGAGCTAGGATTTGAAACCAGGTATTCTAACTTCAGAGTCCATAGATTTACCCTCCCTACTACATTGCTCTTTCAAAATAGAAACTTATGAAAGTTCCCAAAGTAAAATACTTTAAGTTTCAGAAATTTAACACAATGGTTGGGCAGATAAGTTCTAACAGACTAGATGAGCAATTCAATAAAAATGTAGACTTATGAAACAGCATATATCAAGACACAAGTTGTTTTCTTAAAAAAAAAAAAAAAAAAATCCTTCCTTAAAAAATTTACTTGGAGGGGCTGGGGTTGTGGCTCAGCGGTAGAAGGCTCGCCTAGCATGTGTAAGGCGCTGGGTTCGATCCTCAGCACCACGTAAAAAGTAAATAAATATAATAAAGGTATTGTGTCTAACTACAACTAAAACAATAAAGTTCAAAAAAATTTGCTTGGAAATATTTCAAGCACACAGAAAAGTATAGAAAATTACAACTGAAAAACTATGTACCCTTCACCTACCTTTAACAAATCTTAATGTTTTGCCTGCTACATTTCCTGCAGATTACTTTTAGTAGAAAATAAAACATTAGAGATACAATTAAACCCTTCCGGTTACATTCCCTTCTCTTCCTCTCCGGAAGTAACCATTATTCTGAATTGATATGTAGTCTTTCTTCATGTAACTTTTACAGTTTGATTTCAAGTTTTTATTTTTAAACTTTTGTGGAATACTACATATATCTTTTTGCGACTTGCTCCCCTCCTCATTATCAAGTTAACGCACTCTATGTTAACTAGTAGCTTTAGTTCATTGATTTTCATTTTTTAGTATTTATGTATGTCATTTTTTCCAACAATGTAACTTATTTATCCATTTTATCAGAGGACATTTGTTGTTTCACTAATATAAACTATGGGGCTATGAACATTCTTGAGCTGCTCATGGCAACTTTGTATATATATGCACACAAAATTCCTTAACATGCGGTTGAATAAAGAAAGATCACACACATGCATGATCTTTATAACCAAGAGAGCCATCAGTTTCAAGAATGGTACAAAAGTCCATGAGTTGTTTTGGGCAAAGTGAGGCCACTTTCAGTAAGAAGCAACTGGGGAGGGTTCACATATAACAGTGATATCAATCGCTACAGTACAAGATCACACAGCCTTTCATGACTCTTTTACTGTTACTCAATAGTTTCACGTGTGCCCATTCATTTCCTCAACTAGAGCGTGAAGACCGAACCAGGCACTAACAAGGCAGGTCAACACTAGTGTGACCGTGAAGCCTGGAAAGGAGGCTGCGGCACCCAATCTGTGGCTGTGCCAGGCCACTAGAAACTGACAGCGAGAGGGAAGAGTCGGCCTAATTTCACTGTGTCCGGAAAGTCAAAAAAACGGGGATGGATGGGGGCATGGACACCTGCTTCTAATTGTCTCTTAACTTTCACAAATACGCCAGGAGCCTAGGGGCCCACATAGCCCCCGCCCGGAGGGCAGTTTCCCAGCCTGTCTCTTTCAGCGGCGCCTCTTTTTGCTTTACGCCAATTCCGTAAGGAAGAGCTGAGGCCAACCGGGCGGCTCCCGCAGTTACAAAGTTGACGCGAAATTTCGCGGGGCGGCACTGAAGGCAGCCATCTTTAATCCGGGCAAGACCCCACCCTCGTACCCCACCGACCACTCCTCAATATCTCCAGGATTTTCACCGAAAAACGTAACGCAGTAAGCCTTAGAGGCACTGCTGAAGAAACTTATAAAGAGGCCCGACTATCCACAACCATGGAGATACCAAATGCGGCCAGCTGAAACATGGCGGCTAAACCCGAGCAGCGAAACAGCACTGACGCCAATGAAGTCATACTCGAAACGCGGTGAGGCGACGGGGTTGGGGAGGGAGTAATCTCGCGAGATTGTAGGCAGCCGCGGCTCGGCCCGGAAGCCTCGTCTGAGGGGGCGGGGGGCGGAGGAGGGAGCGGAGTCGGACTGGAGCCAGTGGAGGAGTCCGCCTGCTGTCGCTTGCGTAAGCGGGTCGGAGACGTCGGGAGGCTACGCCGCGGAATTGGCGTAGGCGGCTTTGGAGAATCGGCGGGCTGCGCTGCGCCGGGGCTGGTCGCGGAGGGGGGAGGGGATGTCGGTCAGTGCGAGATCCGTTGCTGCTGAGGAGAGGAGCGTCAACAGCAGCACCATGGGTGAGTCTCAGCTTCGGGCAGCCGCGGCTCAGGGTTGGCGGCTCCGGATGCGGGGGGCTCTGAGACCGCTGTGCCGAGCTAGGGGAACGCCCTGAGGCGAGGCGGGGGGCAATGGTGAGGGGAGGGGAGGTGGGAGCGACGGCGGGCCCGGGGCGCGGCGGCGGCGGGCCCGGGGGGAGGGGAGGTGGCGGCGGTGACAGTTTGAATTGAACGTGTGGAGAGCCCAGGCGGCGGCATTTCCTGTGCAGCAGCGGGCGGGCCCGGGGCGCGGGGAGACGTGAGCCGCGGCCTCCACGGCCGGAGCAGCCAGAGCGGGGTCCTGTTAGCTAGCCTTCCCTCCCTCTCTTCCCTCAGCCTCCTCCCGGGCCCACAGCTCCCGCGGCCCTGCTTTCTCTAGTCACCGTCCGTAGCACCCTGGGCAGAGGTCCTCTTGTGGGGAGTGGGCCTGGCTAGGAGGATGGGGATGTGTGTGCGCACTCGGGCGACGGTGCTGTGTGGGCCGGCCCCGGGAGGGCGGCGGCGGGGAGGGAGGAAGAAGGATGCACCAAGCTGAGGCTGCGGTGGAGGCAGCGGCAGCGGCAGTGGCAGTGGCGGCTGCAGCTCCCACTACTGCGTCGCCTACTCCCTTCCCTTTCCCTGCCTCTCGGCGTTGCCTTTCCCTGGGCGCAACCCAGAAGGCCAGTGGCTGGCTGGCGAGTATTGAGGACCGAGGATCCGGGGCTTGGCTCGAGGTTTGGGCTTAATTTTTAGGAAAAGGGGAAAGAGAATGTCTGGAAGGGCGCCCCCCGGAGGAGGTGGAAAAGAGTGGGAAGGGTCCCTGGAAAAGGGAGGGAATGGAGATAGGGATTGGTGAAGGTTAAGGAAATTAATTTTTGAAGTAATTTCAGTTATTTTTAGTTATTCTCTTAAGAAGTCCTTTCATTTCCTTTCCTCCCCCACATATTGGAAAAAGAACAGCCCATTTCATTCACATTTTCCACTCCTGAGTTCCATTTCATACTGTGTGTGTAGTATGAAATAAGCAACTGAGTTTTTTTTTTTTTTTTTAAACACATTTCCATTTGCTAAGTTACTTTTTTAGAGTACACTGTTTCAGATCTGGTTTTTTATAGCTGTAGGGAAAGAATCTGTGATATTCGCGTCCAGGTGTTTGCTTAGTTACTGAAATGATAACTTATTACTTAAATTCTTGTAAGCGTATTGTTAAATAGTTCAGGTTTAGGAATTATTTCTTTTGGCTTTGTTTTTTTTTTTTTGGCTTTGTTTTTGATGAAATAAGAATATCTCCCGGAGTGCCCTTGAATCCAAATGAACAGGTAATCTAGATTCACAGGATTTCGCTTGTTTTACATATTTATGTGTGTATAGAGGATGGGTATAATCAGCCCTCCCTGCCATGTGAAGATTATACATAGGTTAAGAGGAAACTCTTAGGCTTTAAATCTTGTCTCTCTTTAGTGATGAGATTTAAAGAATCCTGATAGATTGTAGGATGGATATAAACAATTACTAAACCAGTTACAGATGCCTGGATTTCTTATTTCTCCAAACAGCAGGGAGCTAGGGGTAGTATATTAGGTGGGGGGTGGGGAGCAGGAAACAGTCTTTCATCCCGCCCAGCTGTTCAGTGGGTGGGACTGAAGGAGATAGGGTTGAATGGAGTATGAAATAAACGTGGAAGTTACATAGATGGTTTACATGATAGCATTGTATCATTCTAGGATAGGACGATGTGATGGAGCCACGTCCTTTTAATGGTTGTTAAAAATATCTGTTTTAGGCTTACAGAATTGAAGTTAATAATTGATAACAGCAATTTATTTTGTATTTAAGTTGATTAATTTACAGAAAAGATGTTCTTCATACATATGTTTTCTTAATGTTTGATTATTGGTTTTTTAGTATTAAAAGATTTTGTTTCTGAAGTTTATTATAAAATTGGTTGTTTGGATTTGTGCATTTTTCTATAGAAATGATTTGAGGGAACATCTGAGCAAGTCTAGGGCAGTTTAAAGGGTTATGCTATAACAGCAACAGGAAGGAAAAAGAGTTAGATCTGTGGTTTTAAGGTCTTAGTAACGGGGAATGATCAGTTGAGGGGACCAGTCAGTGAAGGTAGAGGGAAAGAAGATTGATTTCAGACATATATGATGGTATTCATATTCACCATAAACTGTGTTCTGGTGGTAGAGTATTGTTAATTTACTTGATTGCCAGCAGAGATCCATGTTTCACATTTTAACAAAATAAGCTAGCTATCTTCAATTTTTTATTAGAAATTGAAAATTTTTATTTTAACTTTAACGAAGCATTTGTTTACATATTTTACTAAGTTTTGAAACAAAAGTATTTGTATATTCTTATGTGCTAAGTTTGTACTGCAGATAACACAAGATTTATTGTATGGTGGGAATCTGGTGTAGAAAAATTGTTTTATGGGTTTGGCTTGCTGGATGAGAGCATACTGTTAAATGTAGACAGTTGTACTCTACAGCAGTGTTTCAAAGACTGAAGGTTTTGACCCATTAGTGGATCTTGAAATCAAACTTGTGAATTTCTACTGATACTTTTTTCTTAAAAAACAAAAATAGAAAATATCAGGATATTATACTTACATTTTGGGTTCTTTGGAAGGAAGTTGAATTTTTTTTTTTTTTTTACAACTATTATATTGAGTTGGAATGTAACTTTTTTGTTAGAATTTAACTTTTTTAAACTAGGGATTGTCATCAAAAAGTGCAGTATGGATAGGTCAAATCTAAGGACTTTAATCCTTATGGTAAGGGTTGGTGCTCTTGGATTGAGGAAGGAAGACTTTAGTAGATGGCTGTTAAGTCTACGAGTGTTTTTCTTACTTTGGGTTAATATACCATGTGGCTTATGTTAGAGAGATGTGGGACCTATTCCTCCTTGAGAGGAGGTCATTCTCCCAAAGCAGGTAGAAACAAAGGTGTGTCCCAAGAGAAAATAGTAGCATTCAGTGAGTATTCACTGGGCTTTGAGGAAAAATGGTCTTTTGTTTTGTTTTCTCTTGTTCTTTTGTATCATCATATATCTGGAGACTTAAGTTTTGAGCTTGAACCTGAAGAAGAAACAAGTGCTATGTGTGGCTCATTTGCAGTGTTGGAGGCCTTAGGCCAGATACACAAGAAGTCTTTGTGACTCATTCTGGTTTTGTCTAGCTCTTCAGAAGTATATGTAACATACTGGGGCTTTGAGTTCAAAATCTTAATGATAATGGAAGTATACATTATAATGATTAAGAAGGTGGGCTTTGATGACAGACTGGAGTCATCTTGACCTTGCCAACTTACTAGACCTATCTGTCAGGATAGGTTAGTTCCTTCCTACTAATGGACTGTTTCTTTTCTTTTCTTTCTCTTTTCATTTCCAACTCACTGTGGACTGATATTGTAAAATATGTTTTCTAAAAAAGGCCAAAAAAATGTAAATGAAGATGGACTAAGAAAGACAAAGTAAAAGCCCTGTCTTTTTATTAGACATAAAATTTTCTGGTATAAATGTCCACTTTGGGGCCTGAGAATCTAGGAGATGTGGCTCAGTGGTAGTATGCTTGCCTAGCATGGCTGATGTCCTTAATTTGTGGTCCTCAGCACCACCAGATTTTTTTTTCTATATTTCTCTAACATAAACTGATATACATTTCACACACTGACTCACTGGTCTATAGACTATACTTTTAATAGTTCTGGGTTAGACTATTCTGCAGTAACCAGTAGCCTTAGAAATCTCAGTGGGGTTAGCTAAGATGAGGTATTATTTGCCATGCTGAGGTTTATGTACTATGTTTTAAAATAGCATTTCTTAACTTCAGAAGTACTTTAAAGGCTGATAGGAGAATAAGTAAGTATACTCTGTGACTGAGAGTATAGAATGAGGCTGATCCCACTTAGGGTATTTTGAAGTTTTAAAAATCTTCGGTATTTATATGATATTTGTGTTTTATTCTATATTTATTTGCTTTATTGATAGAATGTAAAGATGATGATACCCCTTCTTCCCTACTAATCTAGAAGTAAAAATGGACTTGCTTAAAGATAGAATAGTTAATTTTGTTATTTTGTGCAACTCTGTAACCATTACTGAGTATTTTGGTAGCTTCACTTGAGGTGAGATCAGTTTCTCATTCTTGGTGATATTGACATTGAGTTTGGTGATATTGAAAATTGAGTTGGTTTTTTTTTTTTTTTCAGAGTAGAAATTAGAAGTTTATTAAAGGACAGCAGAAAAGACTTCTCGGGAGGAAGAAGGGGACCCAAGAGGTGGAATCCCGAAAATTGAGTTTTAATTCTTTGTTGGTTGTGGAGTGCTGTCCTGTACTGTAGGATGTTTACCAGGATCCTTAGCCTCTCTACCCACTAACATGCCAGTAGCACAATCCCCTCTCTAGTTGTGAGAATGAAAAAATGTATGCAGACATTGTCAAATGCCATGTTGGCAAGCAGGGAGGTTGCAGAATTGTCTTAAGTGAGAATCACTACACTGGTTGATGGAGAACCATTGAAGGATTGTAGAAGATGGGGAAGAAGTGTTTCTTAACCATATTAGTTCATAATTCTGTCTTCTGGAACTCCAATCATTTAATATTCTTAGTGTTTTCCAAAATTGAAAATTACAATCATCTAGCTAGATTTTTGTTTTTGTTTTCATTTTTTGTAATTGAATCATTAATGCAGATTTTTTTTGTAAAATGTTATCAGTAATTACTGGACATTCAACATTATTATAGGTTAGTGTTTTTCAAAGTATAACTGATGACCCTCACCACATGAAGGATTAATCATGGCCTGGAGCTAAAAATGCAGATTAACTGGTTTCTACCACAGACCCACTGAGTCTCTGGGGAGAGGGCCCAGGAATCTGTATTTCTAAATGGTTCAGAAATTAAGTAACTTTACTGAGGTTTCATACAATCAAATGCACATATTATAAATATTTGATTAATGAACTTTGACATATAGATGCACATCTTATAGCCTATATTCAATCAAGCAAGATATAGAACATTTCTACTGTCCTGAAGTTTCTTTATGTCCCTTTGTAGTTATTCCCTGACTGTTCCAGGTAACCACTCATCTCTTGGTGGGGGTGGGTACTGTGGATTGAACTCAGGATGATTTACCACTGAGCTACAATACCCAGCCCCTTTTATTTTTATTCTTGATTTTGAGACAGGGTTTCACTAAGTTGCTGAACCTGGCCTCAAATTTGCAATCCTCCTGCCTGGGTCTCCCATGCTGGGATTACAGCATTAGCCAGAACACCTGGCGAGATCTGATTTTTATACAGCCGCAGATGATTATTATTATTTTTAAAAAACAGCTTTATTGGGATATATACATTAATTGACTCTTGAAGTGTTTTTTTCTGGGTATTTTTTTGAAGTTTTTCCCCCCTTCTCTAGCTTCTTTATTATATAAGATTTCACATGTGTATAAAACATGAATAGTTAAAATGATTCCTTTGGTTCTTTTAAAAGAATATAGATTTTGTTAGTGTTCCAGAGTTTGATAAATAGTAGGCTTGGGATGGGCTCCTAAAGATCTTTGATTCTGATTGTCTGTTTTTCAATAAAATAAAAAACATTTTTCCCTAGTTTTATTGTTCTTTGTAAAATATATACGAAATGTTTCTGCGGGAACAGTTTGAGGTTTTCATAAACCTTGTTCATGGATTTAGATCAGACACTGAATTAAGACAGCTATGTTCCTTGCTTTCATGGACGTTCTGGTGTTTTTATTTCTGAAATTGTTTTTATTTATTGGCAGTTTATTTTTGAATAGGTAATATAATCACTTGGTTCAAAATGCAGAAGATTAAAAAGGGATAAAATCATTACTTTCCTGCTTCTAGCTTCACATCGCACAGTTTCCTACTTTTAAGCAATCTATGGTAACAGTTTCTTCTAAAGGTTTTGTTTCCTTTTTTTGATGGGAGGGGCATATGAAAATAAAAATGCATGTCCTTCCTAGCCCTACCCTTGGTAGCATATGACAGATTCTTTCTTTTTTTTTAAATATGTATTTTTTAGTTTTAGGTGGACACAATATCTTTTATGTGGTGCTGAGGATTGAATCCAGTGTCTCATGCATGCTAGGCGAGCGTGCTACCACTTGAGCCACATCCCCAGCACCTGATGTAGATTCTTTCTTACCTAATTTTTTCCCATTACTCCATCTTGAATTACCTCATATCAGCATATAAAGAACATTCTTATTTTATACAGCTACATAAATTCATTTTATGGTGTTTCACTCCATTTGTAATGCTGCTATAACAAAGTTCCTCAGGGCAGGTAGTTTTTTTAAAATTTTTTTTTGTAGTTGACATAGTGCCTTTTTTTTTTTTTTTTTTTTTTTTTTAAAGAGAGAGGTGAGAGAGAGAGATAGGGAGAGAGAGAGAATTTTTGATATTTATTTTTTAGCTTTCGGCAGACACAACATCTTTGTTTGTATGTGGTGCTGAGGATCGAACCCGGGCCGCACGCTTGCCAGGCGAGCGCGCTACCGCTTGAGCCACATCCCCAGCCCCCATGGGCAGGTAGTTTATAAAGGACAAAAATGCATTTCTTAAAGTTCTGGAAAGTGGAAAGTTTAAGAATGAACATGGGCAGGTTCAGTTACCTGCTAGTGGCCAAGTCTGTTTCCCCTGGAGGTGACAAATGCTGAGTACTCTCGTGGCAGATGAGGTAGGAAGGGGGAATAAATCCTCGTTTCTATTCTATAAGATTATTGATCCATGAATTCTATCAAATTGGTGATTAATTTTCAACATGAATTTTGGGGACATATACTCAGACCATAGCATATGGATAGCATATGATTTGTTTGACATGTCCTCCTTTTGAGAGACTTTCATTTATAGTATTGTGCTATTACAAATCATGACTTAATGGGTAGCTTGGGGACAGTAGAAATAGAGGCATGGTGATAAAAAGCTTAGGTTATGGAGTCAGACCTGGATTTAGATGTCATCTCTAAAGCTCACCTGAACCTAGGGCAAATAACAGACTTCTGTTTCCTAGCATAAAGTGGGATTCATAAGGTTATTTTGAGAATTAAATGAGTTTATATGTGGAAAAATCCTTAGACTGATGACTGACATATAACAAGCACTCAGATATTAGATATTGTAAAAATATATCAGATTGTGTTGCATTTGATTTTTGACTTTTCTATCGCTACAGTAAATTAAGAACTGTTTTATATCCTTTTGTATCCTCAGGCCTAGCAGGTACTTAATAAACAGTTATGATTTAAAGGTATGTAGTATATACCTTTAAAGAAAAGAAATATTTTAGGATTGAAATGTATTCATTTGTGCTTTGAATTTTTATGTCATAGCAGGTGAATTGTGAGCAGAATTGAAGGAAATTGGAATAAAGTGATTTGTGTGAAACTTGAAAGTTATCCTTGAAAGTTAGACCAGAGTCACTAGTTTCTTGTGTAGTACTAAAAAAATGTTTACTTACTTAAAATTTCAGTTGGTACATTGCATAGCAGCAATGTTGTGCATTAGCACAACTAAAAGTTGTGCTAATGTTTCTTCGCATGAGTGACATTTCATATCTTTATATATTATACAAATTGTTTTCAGATTATAATATAGTTCTTTTCTTTTTGAGGATGATTTTATTAGGTACTGTCAATCAGTTTTAAAGAACACTAAATATTTTGAGTGAGATTATTATTTGTGAAAGAGGAGGCAAAGCCGGGAATGGTGGAGCATGCCTATAATCCCAGCGGCTTGGGAGGCTGAGGTAGGAGGATCTCAAGTTCAAAGCCAGCAACTTAGTGAGGCCCTAAGCAGTTCTGCAAGACCCTGTATCTAAATAAAATATAAAAAAGGGCTGCAGATGTGGCTCAGTGGTTAAGTACCCCTGAGTTAAATCCTTAGTACCCTCACCTCCACCCCTGAAAAAAGAAGAGGCAAAAATCTTTGTAGCAGTCTTACTTTTGTGCTGTTTATAATATTTAAAAAAATAACCAGGGTACCACCTCATTTGTTACATGTAGCATTCTGGGATGTAAATTGATCAGTACAAGAAGAAAATTCTTCAGTAACTAATATACTCTCAAACATCAACATTTTAAACCATTTTTAAGAGTAATTCAGAAAGCTTAATGAATACTTTCATGATTAATTACAAAACATTTCACCAGGAAGGGGAAAATTCCCTGAAATTCTTTTAATCATTTAAGGTTAATTTGTATTTTTTCTTAATGACATATATTTTTTCACGGTTGTTATTAGTGGTATATTAGTGGTTAGTGGTTCTAAACCCTAATTGGGCATTTGAAACATAAACATCCTTGGAGGCTCATTAATTTACTAGGTGGGAGGCATGGCCCAGAAATTTGCATTTTAGGTTTTATAGGTAATTCTGGTGAACAGCCAGGATTGAGAACCTCTGTGTATATTATATTCCAAGGTAATATATGTAAATGTATTCTGTAAACTCTTTTAATGTTTATATAAAGATATTCAATTGATATTTAATATAGTTTTGATGTATCAAGATATATGCAGACTTAAAAAATGTGTATATGATATTACAGTGTTATAATTTGTTTAGTAATTTTTTTCTGGGCACTTCATAGTATTAGTATTTCAGAATAATAAATAGCATTTTTTAAAATGCATATTTTAGTTGTAGTTGGACACAATAACTTTATTTATTTATTTTTATGTGGTGCTGAGGTTTGAACCCATGGTCTTGCACGTGCTAAGCGACGCTCTACCACTGAGCCACAAACCCAGTCCAATAAATAGCATTTTTAAAAGTGTCTTTAACAAACCTCGTTATCCTTTTCTAGTTATTTTTTTTTTAATTTTATTTTTTTATTAGCTACACCAGTTATTTTTTTTAAGCTTGTTTTAATTTACGTATTATATTATATATAAACTGATTAATTTCCCTGCTTTCAGTAGAATACACTGAACTTTTAAAAACCATTATTAGGAATATTTGATTTTCTGCTGTTACTTATGATATGGGGTTATTAAATAATACAATATGAGTTTTGTTTTAAACCATATGTAGTTTTTCAACTGTTGTAAATGTACCTGCCTTCCTCTCAAAGTTTGCTGTTTAAAAAGTGTTGTTTTAGTTGCTCCTTTTTTTTTTTTTTTTAATTTAGGTTCAGCCTTTCTAATAATTGTTGAGCTATTTTGTCATCTGGTTCCCAGCTTTTTATTCTGTATAATCAGTGTGCTTGGTGAAAAGGAAATAAATCTAAGTAGGAATAGTTACTATTCTATGGATGTATAAAATGATGTGTATGTAATTCAAAGGACTACCAAACGAATGTAGGTCATTGTTTGTAATTTGCAAAAACTGTAGATAAAGGACAACTTGTATGCAGCTTTCTCATTTTTAGGGAATGACAAATTGAATACTCTACAGTATACTGTATACTGTATAGAATTAGTCAGTCTTGTATTGGGGTATTTGTATTAGAATAAAAAGTTGGACTGATGTAGGACCATTAGGTGTTACTTGGGGGAGATGATTCACCTGTGAGCCAGCAAGATAACTAGAATGAGTTAGCTGGCTTGTAGCACCCTTCCCCTTAACACTTAGATTTGTGTTAGAGCATGGTGTTGTGCTCTTAGATAATTACCAAGTTATAGTCCCTTCCTTTTTGATGTTTTGAAATAATTTTTAGACTTGCTGAAAAGTTACAGCCTCTATCTTATGAAAGTTAAATATTTGGTTTAAATAAAGGAAATGCAGAAATAATTCTACAAACCTACTTTCATGGCATATGCTAGTATATCTCATATAACTGGTCTATGAGATAAATGCACTATCTGAATTAGTACTGGCCAGGATTAAGGGAAATGTCAAGGGGATAGGCATTTTATGCTTGATAGGAGCATCTTTTTTTCTTTTTTAAAAATTTTTCTTAAATTGGTACATTGTAATTATACATAATGATGGGATTTGATGTCACATATTCATACCTGCATACCATATAACAATATAATTTGGTCAATATAATTTCCTAGTATTTTCCTTTCCTTCCTTCCCCTCCTGCTAGTCCCTTTCGTCTCCTCTACTGATCTTTAATTTTCATGTGATCCACCCTTTCCCCCCAACCTTTCTTTTCTCTTTTTCTTTTCTTGATTCCACATATAAGAGAAAACATATGAACCATGACTTTCTGAGTTTGGCTTGTTTCCTTTAACATAATGTTCTTCAGTTCCATTCATTTTCCTGCAAATGACATAATTTCATTCTTTTTCATGGCACAGTAAAACTCCATTGTGTATAATTACCACAATTTCTTTGTCCATTTATTCATTGTGGACACCTAGGCTGGTTCCATAGTTTGGCTATTGTGAATTGTGCTGCTGTAAACAAGGGTATGCATGCATCACTATAGTATGCAGACTTTAATAATAAGAGCGTCTTTTATTTGAATGTGTGTTGGAAGTTTTTTAGTAGACTTGGGAGGTTATACTGCTTTTTAATCGAAGGTTGGGTATTCTAAGTATAGTTGGTCACTTGGATTCTATTTAACAAATTAGAATGTAATGAAGATAAACACAGGACTTTCTTTCCTGTAGATTCCTCATTGATCTTATTACTTCCAATCTCTTCCTACTTTAATTAATAAATCTTTAAAGATTATTATGCCTACAACTATACTTTTATAAAATAAACAGGTTTTGCAGAACTTTAAATATTAATTTTTCTTATTTATAGTATGGACTTCTAGGGTTATTGTTTAAAAAAGAAAATACTGTTTCTTGGGCTATAACACCAAGATTTTGATTCCCTACTTTAGGCTGAGGCCCAGGTATGTGTTTTTATCAAAAGCTTCTCAGATAACTTCTGATTACAACCAAGTTTGGGAATTATTTACAAGATAACAGTCCAGCTGCTATCATCTATTGCACAACCCCTATAACAACTATAATTTATTTATCATTTTTTGTACTTTATACGAAATGTCAAACTCTTTATATTAGTTATTTCATGTATGCCCTACAGTAATCTGATAGGAATATCATTCTGGTATAAGACTCAGAAAGGTTGTATAATTTACCCACTAGAACACATCTCTCAGTTTCAGCAGATACTGAACTTCAGATTTCTTAGTATGCTTATATAACTGCCTCATATTGTCTCATATTTTCTTTGAAATGTTTAGCGAGTCATTTTAGGACCTTCTTGATTTGGCCTTCTCCTAACTCAGATTGAATAATATTTAGTATTGCCTCTGCTTATGATGTTCTTAAGGTCCCATTATCCATTAATTGAAGGCCCCCTCATAATTACCCATTCTGGAAAATTTTCTCCAACTATATGAATCCTTCATTTACTTTGAACTCCCATAACACTGCTCTTTTAACAGGTAACAGCATAGGTGCACTATTAATTTTTATGTATTGTCAGTTATATTTATGCTTAATGTTGTAGATGTTGTTGGGGTTGTATTGCAGAATTCTGACAAATGGCATGCCCTTTTGAGCTCCCATAGTCTCTAGCTTCAATACATGTAGTACTGACCTTGGATAGAATCTTCTTTTTATAATGAAATATAAGTTGAAGACCTACATTATTGGTAAAATTAAAATTTGCTATAGTGAGATAATCAAATTATTTTGTACTTCAGTAACTTAACAAAGCACTTTTCAAATCTTGTAGATTAAATTTACAAACACAAAAACATTTATCATAGTTTATTAAGAATTTAAATAATATAATTTTGTTTGCTACACAGTTTTTTTTGGGGGGGTACTGGGGATTGAACTCAGGGGTGCTAAACCACTGAGCCACATCCTTAGCCCTATTTTGTATTGTATTTAGAGACATGGTCTCACTGAGTTGCTTAGTGCCTCACTTTTGCTGAGGCTGGCTTTGAATTCCAGACCCTCCTACCTAAGCCTTCCAAGCCTCTGGGATTACAGGCTTGTACCACCCAGCCCAGTGCTACATAATTTTTTAAAAAGCATTTTCCTAGTAACTGTTTCAGTGTAGAGGGCTGCAGTAACAGTAGTAAAAATTGTGTGGCTTTAACAACACATTTATTTTCTCTTGATTCTGGAGGTTGGAAATCCAAGGTCAACATGCCTGTTGGTTGTTTTTTAATCTCTGATTTCTTTTTCTTTTCTTACATAGGAGTCTTATTAGATTAGGACCCCACCCTACGTCCTCATTTAACTTTAATCACTTCCTAACAGGCCTTGTCTCTAAATACTATAGAGTCACAGTAGGGTTAGGGCTGTAACAGAAATTTTAAGGGAACAATGTTCTAGTTCATACCATTTCAATTTTTCTGAATGGCATTATATTAATATAGAAAAGTTGTAGAAAATTTTGAAAGTACAGGGAACCACTAATATTTCACTTATATTTATATTTATTAGGTAGGTAATGCTAGGATGACTATCGAACATTTTATGAGCCATAGGATTTGAAATTCTGACAAAAAATAATTTTGATGTCTTTAAAAAGCTTGTTGGAGGAATATATATATATAAGGTAGTAAAAATAACTTGAATTCTCTTATGAAATTGGTAGGTTTTGTTCAGAATGCTACAATAAAATAAAGAATGCATATATATCATGTGAGGGCATAGAGTACAATAGTGACTGATTAAAATGGAATAAAGTTAATTTTGAGTATATTGTTGATATTTGAGTATGTCTTCTGTTATTTTCATGAGATCTCAGGATTGCAAATGCATTAAGTCATTTAGTCTGGTCATGCACACAGTACTTTAATTCCTCTGCAGTATAACTGCTAAATAGTTGTCTAACCCCAAACTGTCCAATAAGGTAGTTATGAGCATGTAGGGCTATTGATCACTTTAGATTATGCTAGCTTGAACTGAGTTGTGGATCATAGTTAGGATCCATATATTCCCATATAAATTATCTCGTGTTATAGTAATTGTATGTTGAAATAATACTTTGGATTTACTGAGTTAAAGAAAATATATTATTATAAATTAATTTTAACCTGCTTCCTTTTGCTTTTCTAATGAAACTAATAAAATATTTTAAATTATGTATGTGGCTTGCATTATATTTCTAATGGACAGAGCTGGTCTAACCTATTTTAGAAATTCACTACCTTCTGAGGAAGCAGATTTTATTTTTGAAATTTCATTTTCATTTTCTGAAACTTTATTGCTCCTATTTTTAGATGGAGCCGAATGTTTGTATTCAAAGGTTCTCATTTGCCTCCTGAAACCAAAAAAGTCTAACCTCCCTATTTAATCATTTTAAGACAAATTGCAAGTCTTTCTGAGTCTTTTCATTTCCATTAATAATATTTATATGCAGAGGGTTATATCTCTCTAATTGTTGTTATACCCTTCTAAACTTTATTTTGCACGTATTCTTGCTGACATCAGTAACTGTATATCTGTGATCTTAAAATTACAAATCTGTTGTTGAGATCTTGTTGGAATTATCTCCTATAAATGGTTGAGATCTTGTTGGCATTATCTCCTATAATTTTTTACTTGACAGTCATATGAACTTGTCAGAAGTAAAAATAAAGAACATCAGACTTACCCTGTTGAAAAGTAGACCCATAGTGATTTTTTATGTATATTACGTTAGTTTTTTTCTATGTGATTTTTTTAAAAATGGAAAATTAAAAAAAATTTCAGATTTCTTAATAATTTTAACTTGGAAAATGGAGAATTATAGAAAACTGAATTACCTCTAAACTCAGCAAAATAACACAGTGTTAAAATTTGGGGAGTATTCTCTTTCAGTGCTTTTATTTTATAGACTTTTTAAAAAGCTGTAATAAGATGGCTCATGATTTCATTTTTCGTAGGGAAATAATACTTGGGCTATATTATGGTAGATATGTTTATCCTTTTAATAAATTGCAAAACTATTTTTTGATGTACTTGTAACATTTTACATCACTATCAGCAGTGTGTGAGAATTCTACTAGCTCTATATACTCACTAACCCTTGGAATGACCCTTAATTTTAGTTGTTGTAGTAGATCTGTAGAGGTAACTCATTGTAGTTTTAAATTGTATTTTCTTGGTGACTAATAATGTTGAGGATCTTCTTTGCGTATTTGCTGTCCATATATCATCTTTGGTGGTCTATGGAAATCTTTGGTCCATTTTTAAATTGGGCTGTTCATCTTACTGAGTTGTAAGAGTTCTTTGTATATTTTAGATGCTATTTTGTTGAAATGTGCAAATACTTAATTTCTCATTATTAATATTTTTACCTTCTAATTTTAGCATCTGTCAATAATTCTTGCCTGTGGTAGTTGTTACTTTGTTATTTGTCTTAATAGTTTCTGTTTATATCATGCTACATTTTAAGGGGATTATATTGTAAGGAAGAACTTTTATTCATTAATTCATCAATTATTAATATTAGTATGGACCCATGGATATTAATTGATTGCTCTTTCACATTGGCTCTCATATCTTTTTAATGTGACCCTGTCATTTTTTGAGTTCTTCCTTATTTTCTGGCTTATCTTGATTTTTTTCCTGATTAAGGCTTGGAATCAACCATTGCCTAAGGTTCCTTTTGTTTGAGAATAGTATTTATATACTAAATCTGGGCATTAGAAGCATCCCTATTGGAGTATCATGCTTCTACTATTTTGAGCAGACAAAGGTAGGGAACACATGTATTTATGTACATAAACACACATTTTTTTTATTTTTGGTGGTGCTGGGGATTGAACCCAGGCTTTGTGCTTGCCTCACATGCACAACTGAGCTATATCCCCAGCCTCATAACCACATTTTTATTTCTGTATATGTATACAGTTATGAACCATAAATTCATAACTGGTATACAGATTCCCATCTAACATTTTAGGGTTCACGCTAGTATTTGTTTTTCTTATTTGTAACTCCTTTGTCTTTTAGAAATTGCAGTACTTAATGTGTACAAGGCAAGTGTTCTACCGCTGAGCTACAACTCCAGCCCCTTACATAAATATTTATAAAATTTTTATACAGCTGGGTGCAGTGGCATATGCTAATCCCGGAAGTTTGGGAGGCAGAGGCAAGGGGATCTGAATTTCAAACCCAGCCACAGCAATTTAGCGAGACCCTGTCTCAAAATTAAAAAGAAAAAGGATGTTATACACAGATAAAACTTCAGAACTGCTCTAATACACGTTTACTTATTAAGTATAGTGTTTGTGTATACTTCTTTTTGTTTCTAGCCTTATACCATTATAGTCAAAATACTGTTTTCTGAAGTTACTTATCTTTTCTTTAACTCCATTCAGTGTCTTTATGTTCTTAATCTGAAATACAGTTAGTTTCACTTGTTATTTTTTGTATTCCATTTTGGGTTCTTCTCAAATCCTGGTTGATTTTGATTATTTCGTTGTTATTGTTGGGATATATGAAACATGGTGTTAATAGTCACCTCTTTATAATGAGTGTACTCAGAAGTATACTTCCCTCTTTTTTTTTTTTCCCCCCTGTTCTCATTTCCCTTTTCTTTCTACCACTTTGCAGTCTGTCTGTAGAGGTAACCAGCTGTATAAGTTTCTGGCTTTTTCGTCCTGTCTTTTCGGATAAATGAGAAGATAATGTGTGAGAAAGGGGACATTTACCTGAGAGGTAGCAGCATATTATACAATACATTCTTGTTTTTATACCACCTATATTGAGATATAATTTATGTACCTTAAAACCCCTTTTATGTGTACTGTTCTGTGTTTTAGTATATTAAGGGTGTGCAACCATTGCCATTATCTGCTTTTAGACATTTTCATCACCAAAAAAGAACTCTGTACTCATTAGTAATCAGTCACTGGACCCTCTCCTTCTCAGATCCTGGCAACTACTAATCTACTTTTTGTTTCTATGGATTTGTCTATCCTGGACATTTAATATAAATGTGGTCTTTTGTGAGTGGCTTCTTTCACTTAACAATGTTTTTTAAAAAAAGATATTTTGTTTTCATTGTAGTTGGACACAATACCTTTACTTTATTTTTATGTGGTGCTGAGAATTGAACCCAGCGCCCTGCACATGCTAGGTAAGCGCTCTACTGCTGAGCCATAACCCCAGCCATAACATAAGCCATGTATAATGTTTTAATGTTATCCATACCTTAGGAGTACTTTATTCTATTTTATTGTTGGTATTATTCCACCGTATAGATAATACTTACATTTCGTTTATCCATTCATCAGTTGGTTATAGGCATTGGAGTTTTATTTATTTATTTATTTTTGCTATTATGAAAAATGCTGCTGTGGACATTTAAATAAGTTTTTATGTGGACATATTTACAATTCTCTTGGATATGTATACCTTAGAATAGAATTTCCCAATTCTAGGGTAACTCCATTTCAATTTTCTGAGGAACTGCAAACTATTTCCTAATTACCACCAGTTTATGGGAATTTTAATTTCTCTACATTCTTGTTCACACTTGTGATTGTCTCTTAAATTTTACTTATCTTTGTAGGTATGAGGTGGTTATCATTGTGATTTTAATTTGCATTTCCCTAACAGCTAATGATGTTTGACATATATGTTTATCTTTGTAAGAATATCTGTTAAAATTTCTTGCTCAAGTTTTAATCGTGTTATTTGTCTTTTATTAAGTTGTAGGAATCCCTTATGTTCTGGATATAAATTTGTTATTAGATGGTTTGCAAATATTTTCTTTAATTTTCAGTTTTCATTTACTTGGTGGTGGTGTGTGAAGCACTAATGTTTTTAGTTTTGATGAAATCCAGTTTATCTGTTTTTAAAAAAAAATTGCTTGTGCTTTTGATGTTCATGTTTAAGAAACTTCATCCAAGATCATGAAGATTTACTCTTTGTTTTCTTCTAAGAGTTTAATAGTTTTATATCTTATATTTAAGTCTTTGGTCCATTTTGATTGTTATATGTGATGTGATCTAGGAAATCTTTTTATGTAGATATTCATGCCTTTTGATAGGCACAGTGTTGAATTTATAGATCAATTTCCTGTTTATAAGATCATGTCATTTGCAATTAGAGATAATTTTACTCCTTATATTTACAATTTAGATACCTTCTTTTTATCTTGCCAAATGCCTTTTCTTGAACCTCCACAAAGTGTTGATTAGCAGTGACATGAGTGGACAACTATGTCTTGTTCTTGATTTTAGAGTGAAAGCATTCAATCTTTTACCATTAAGTATAATATTGTGGGTTTTCTTAGATGCCTTATGAGTTTGAGGAAGTTCCCTTCTGTGCCTCATTTGTTAAGTGTGTTTATTTTGAAAGAGCATTGAATTTTTGTCAAATATATTTTCTTTTTCTACAAAGATGGTCATATGGTTGTTGTGTGTATTTACTTAATTTAGTGTGTTACATTGGTTAATTCTTAGATGTAAATCCAGCATATTTATTCTGGGATAAATCCCACTCTGGTCATGGTGTAATTTCTTCCATATTGCTAGAATCTGTGGCTAGTATTTTAATGATGGTTTTGGGGTCTATATAAAGAGCACTGGTTTGTTGTTTCCATTTGTGCATTTGGTTTTGGTATCAGTATAAAATTGGTCTCATAAAAGAAATTGAGAATTGTTTCCTCCTCTTGTGTTTTTTGGAGTAGTTTGTGAAGGATTGGACAATCTTTAAACATTTGGTAAAATATACCAGTGAAGACATCTGGGCTTGGGTTTGTCTTTGTGGGCAGATTTATGCTTTTGTTTAATTTTTTGTTTTGGTTATCTCTGTGTGTGCACACATGCATGTGAGAGAATTTTTGATTCTAATTTAATCATTTATTTGTCATAGGACAGTTCCGATTTTCTGAATTATTTTTGTTTTTGCAGTGCTAGGGTTGGAACCCAGGGCCTCTTACATGGTAGACAAATGTGCTAACACAGAGCTACATCCCCAACCCTTTTGTTGATAGACAGCTTGAGTCAGTTTTGGTAGTTTGTGACTTTCTAGGAATTTTTATATTTCTTCTAGGTTATCTAATTTGTTGGCATATAGTTGTTCATAGGTTCCTTTGAAATATTAAAAAAATTTTTTTTCTAAGAGGGTAGTGCTTTTTCCTTTGTTATTAAATAATTTGAGTGTTACTTTTTTTTTTTCGGTCAGTCTTGCTAAATTTGTCAGATCTGTTGATGTTTTCAATGAACCAAATTAGAGTTTTGTTGACCGCCCCCCCCCCCATTGTTTTCATGTATTTCTTTTATTTCTCATCAAACCTTTATCATGTTCTTATTTTTGTTTGTTTTGGGTTTAATTTGTTGTTTTTCTAGTTTCTTGAGAAGAAACAACTGCACATGGTCAGTTCCTTCTGACTTGCTTCTTTCAGGGTTCTCTTTGTCTTTGCTTTCTTTTTTGACAGTTTGAGGTTTGGGTCTCATTTTATCCTGTTTGGCATTTACTGATCTTTTAATGTGGAGACTAATTTTTTTCCTAACAAATTTGGGAAGTTTTCTGCCATTGTTCTTCAATACTTTCTCTCCCTTCCTCCCTCTCTCTTCCTCTCTTCTCTTTTTCTCTCCTACTCTAGGAATTCCCATTATACACATATTGGCATGATTGGTTTTGTTCTGTGGATTTCTATGGCTCTTGCCCACTTTTCATATTTAACTTAGATTGGTTAATGTTATTTGATCAATTTTCAGTTTTGCTGAGTTTTTTCTTCTGCCACATCTAGTCTTTTGAGCCTAATGAAAAGAGGAAGCCAACTCCACATCATTTTTAATAAGTGTAAAATGTATTTTATCAATAAATAAATATTAAAGTGATGGCTCAAGCACAACTAAGAAGACGAGACTTAAACTTATGAAAGACTTTACACATAGGTGCTAAAAATATTCTGGAATGTCAGTTTGGAGCAGAAAGGAAAACTGAAATGTCAGATATCATCTTTAACAAACAGAAGAAAGCAGGAGTGTAGTAACTGACAAACTTAAGAAGCAGGGGGAGGAAATATACTACTATTAAACAGTTTTTTTTAGAAAGCTAAATTCTAGCTGTCCAATAGAAACATAAGGTGAACCACACATATTAACAGTTTATACAGTTATATAGTCTAGTAGACACATTAAGAAAGTAAAGGTAAAAAGGTGAAATTAAATAATAAAAACTTTAATATTTTATGTTACCAAATGTAATCCATAATTCTATCATTTTAACATTCAGTCAATATAAAAAGTTAAAGACTTTATTATTCTGCATTCTTTTTATTTGTAGTAAACCTCTATAATCTGATGTACATATTAAAAACTTTAGAACACCTCATTTGATGGGGGTAGGAAAGACAGTGGAATGAGATGGATATCATTACCTTAAGTACATTTTTTTTTTTAAAGAGGGAGAGAGAGAGAATTTTTTTTTTAATATTTATTATTTAGTTTTCTGCGGACACAACATCTTTGTTTGTATATGGTGCTGAGGATCGAACCCGGGCCGCACGCATGCCAGGCGAGCGTGCTACTGCTTGAGCCACATCCTCAGCCCCTTAAGTACATTTTTGAAGACATGAATGGTGTGACTCTACTTTGTGTACAACCAGAGATATGAAAAATTGTGGTCTATATGTGTAATATGAATTGTAATGCATTCTGCTGTCATATATAACAAATTAGAATAAAAAATAAAAGAGAAATTAGAATTAAAAAATCATTTGGAACTGGTCACATTTCAAGCCAGGTGCAGTGACTCATATCTGTAATCCCAGTGATTTGGGAAACAGGAAAAAGGATTGTAAATTCAAGGCCAGCCTAGGCAATTTAGTGAGAGTGTGTCAAAAATAAGAAAAACGTGGACATAGCTCAAGTGGTTATCGTGCTTAGTTCTCAAACTGCTTCCCTCCAAAAGAGAGAGAGAGAGAGAGAGAGAGAGAGAGTGTGTGTGTGTGTGTGTGTATGTATGTATGTATGTGTATAACTAGTCACATTTCAAGTGCACAACAGGCCCATAATATCAGTGACCAACATAATCAGCACAGATAGAGAACATTTTCATCATTGCCAAAAGATCTGTTTTGAGAGAATAAATTGAAATGAATAGAAGGACCCAGTACTGGCTGAGAATGTAGAAATGTAAGGTACTCGGTTACATGATTGTCAGAATTTAAATGACTTACTTGAGGAGCAGTCAGAATTTAAATGACTTACTTGAGGAGCAGTTTGGTTTTGTGGACCAAAAGCTTAAATCTTCATTCCCTTTAACTCAGCAAATTCCAGTTCTACAAATTTATAATCTTGAGAATATGTAAGATTTAAATAGCAGCATATTTTAAAAAAAAGCCCTGTTAATAAAAGTGAAACATTATAAAACAAGTTCCTTGAACAAGTGAAATAAAAAACATTATGGTATGTCCATATATCAAATGCCATGCAGATATAAAAGCACGGGTTTAGAAGAATAGACATGGACAGATAAGGGCATACTGAATAGAAAAACCATTTTCAGACATTTGGCAGAGTGACAGTCAAAGAAATTAGATCTCAGAAAATTCTCTCCACCACTAAAATCAATGAGAAAATAGGCAAGAATGGTCAAAATTAACTTTCTTAGAACTCTGGAAATTAACCAAAAGCTTGTAACAATTCAAGGAATATTTGGAAAACAAAGCTGAATTTTCAGGAGAAAAAAATTTATTTTTTTGTAAAACAGTGTGTCATATGTGCATCTACATATATATTTAATTTTAAAATCCAAAGGTGGAAAGACCAAATGTTTATCATTGAATTTGAAAGTAATTGATATAATCCTTGGATCTGTATAACCTGATTTTTAAAAATCGTAATTACCAAGAGGTGAAATAGAATTCTAACATATTAAGGAAATTTGGGTTGTATGTTATTATTTTTCACCACTTTGATTTTTTATTGGAATCTTGTTTTGTGAAGATTGGGGGAGTTTTGAAGGTTGATGAAAATCCTTCCAGGATAATTTTTAATTTTCCTGAGATTTTGGTCTTTATTAGGCTTGCATTCTTTTACAATTCCCCTTGCTTATTTTTTTTTTATTGTTGTTACCAAAAAGCATGTTGAGCAAATTTCAAAATATGTTGTGATTTTCTACTCTGATGGAAAGATTTGTTAGAGCAAATACAATACCATACCTTTAAATATAATGATGGGATTTTAGGTATCAAATTTTAGTGACTTTATTCTGTGTAACAAGAACATGGCAAAAGAACATGAAGAATTCTTGAAAAGTTTCAGTTATATAAGCATCTTTTTCTTTAAGTAGTTTTGATTTCTAGAAATAAGGTTAGATAAGTTAAACATTGATCTTATTCCACATTTTATTTAATTTCCAGCAAGCAGTGGCATTGTAGTTTTTTCTTCTTTCTTTCTTCCTCCCTCCCTCCCTTTCTTCCTTCTTTCCTTCTTCAGGATTGAACCCAGGGCACCTAACCCCTGAGCCACATCTTGAGCAGCCTCCCCTGCTCCCCCTTTTAAAAATATTTAGAGACAGGGTCTTGCTGAGTTGCTTAACTCGCTAAGTTGCTAAGGCTGGCTTTGAGCTTGAGATCCTCCTATCTCAGCCTCCCAAGCCTCTGAGATTACAGGCATGCCCTACTGTGCCCAGCTCTAGGTTTTTTTTTTTTTTTAAATATAAATTTTCGCAGAAATAGAATATAACTAAAAACTATGAATATATTCATCTGGAAATAGTGATTAAGGTTTCTTTTTACAGAGCTGATGTTTAAAATCAAAGAATACTTTCAAGACCTTAAGGTTTTAGGTAGAAGCCTGGGTGAATATACATTTATTTATAATTCTCATACTTATAAATACCATGGTTATATCACTTACATCTATAAATAATGTTTCCTTATCCAGCAATTATATTTCCCAACTGGCACTGTGAACATTTTGTTTGTTCAGGAAAAGAATCAGTGGGTGGTTAAGTCTTCAGAATTACAAACTGGTTATTTTAGAATTTGGGGTTAGGAAAGATTCTTATGAGATATGAAAAGTTTGTGCCTTAGTCAATCAATATTGTGAATAGTGTACTATCTAAATAGTATTTGGAGCCAGGTAGCTTTAGACTTTTATTTTTCTATTTGATGGGATACTTTTATGCAAATTCTGTGATAATTTATTTTACAGCAGTAGTCAAACCAATTTGTCTTTGATTTTTGAACACTTTTTTTCAGAAGAAATGATTCTGAATGCAGTCCTCCACCATTTTTGGTTATCAACTCTGTAAATGACACTTTGCTAGTACTATAGAGATGAATATGACAATTCTACCCATCTAGGATATCAGTCATATGAGGGAACCATAAGTGTTTCAAAATCATTTGATTTTTGAAATAACAAAATATTTTAATAAGTAAGTGCAAAGAATTATCTACTGTAAACCAAACTAGTCACTCTTCTTACTGTGTAACAGTTACTGCATTTCTTAAAAGTTACTGGCAACTTTACTTTCAAATTTTAGAGTCATATTTCATTTGACTTCTTTTCTGTAGCATTCCACACAGTTGATTGACTAGTCCATTATTGAAATGGCTTTGGTTTTCCTCATACCTTCTCATTGTCTAATCTTTCACATCCTACCTATCAATATTTTAGGGTTATAGGGCTCTGAATTCCCTTCTTTTTTATCTATAATCTCTTTTTGGGAATTTAGTCCCTTCCCAGTCATAATCTGTATTTACAACACTAACTAGTCTTGGAATTTCTGGAGCCATGTATTTAAATCTGCCTACTGGACATATCAAATAGATAATAGGCACCTCAAACAACCATTTCAAAGCTGTTTTTGATTTTGTGTTTCACCATTCAATCTTTTCTTCTACCATTACTCCTTTTTCCCCTAGGAGATGTCAGTAGCCATTGAGTTGTTCAAGCCAAAAATCTAGAAATTATCTTTCATCTCTTTTTCCTTCACTAATCACATCCAGTCCATCAGCAATATCCTCTTAACTTTATCTTCAAAATATTTTGAATCCTTAATCTGTCATTGTTTCCGTACCATTTTAGTTCAGTATATCTTTCTTTTCTGGACTATTGCAGTAGCCTCTTTACTAGTTTCTTATTTCCACTCTTCACCTTGCAGGGAGAACTATCCTTAAAATACTAATCAGGTCACTTGCCTGTGGAAACCCTCCAGTGGCTTCCCATCTTACCTAAAATAATATTTAGACTTTCTACTTTGGCTGAGTCCCACATGATCATACCCTGCCTACTTCCCTGACCTCATTTCCCATCACTCATGTCCTTGTCCATACCTTCCTTTGTTCCTTTATCTTCTTTTCTACCTCAGTTCATATACCCTTTTTTGTTGTTGTTGTTCCTAGAAATACCAAGTTTATCTCTAATTTAGGGTCCACTTTTTACCTAGAATACTTTTCCCTCTTTTCTTAGTATGTACCAAAGACTATTCTGAAGCTAAAGCAATGAATAAGACACAGAGCCAGGCTCTTTAGATGTTTTTGTTATGTCTTTTGTCTGGTGGATTCTTTGAAGATGCAGACTAAAATACCATAATTTCTGAAGTTTTTCAACTCTCCCAGATGGCTTCTTTTTTGATACTGCAATTTATGTAATTCATTTAATCTCTGCCCTGATGGAGCTTACAATCTTGTTAGCAATGGGGTAGAGAAAACTAATAAACAGTATGATTAACATACATGTTAGATGGTGGTAAATTTAAGTACAAAGCAAGCAGCAAAGTACTAGGTGAGGAGTGGATTAAATAGGGTGGACAGGCACATCTATCTTTGAAGGTGACATTTGTGTAATGATAATCTCTTACAGAAAGAAAAAGCAATGAGTGTAAAAGTCATGAAGTTAAAGCATCCTAGTGTGTTTTAAAAGTGGTTAGACATTCACTGTGTCTGGAAGAAAAATTAGTAAGGCGAGTTGTAGGAAACTAGGCCAGGATAATAGCAAGGCTAGATCTTGAGGGCCGGGGTGCTTGTCAATTGGTGGTTCTTAGCTCTGGCTGTTCATGGGAACTATCTGAAGAGCTTTAAAAGTACTAATGGGTGAGTCCTACTCCTAGAAATTGATATAATTGATCTGGATGGAGTATAACCAGGGCATTGGTATTTTATCAAAACTCCCTAGATGATTTCTAAGATGCAGCTGAAGTTGAGAACCACTGTAGGTCTTTTGTTAGGGATTTGAATTTGACTTTTGAGGGAGAAGTCATTGGAGGGTTGTGTCATGGGAAAAATAATTTTGTAATTAATTATGTTTCAAAGTAGATTTTCATTTACTAAATTTAATTAACTATAAAACTACAGTAATGCCTTAACTCTCTCAGATTGGTAGAAGTAGGTTACAGATTTGTATTTGTGTAAATATGTACACTTTTCACAGCAAGTTTGTCCAGTGATTGTCTTTTCTTCTCTGTTTCATTAATTTTCACAGCTCACAGTTTATCCTATCTTGCCATATGTTGCTGCTTACTATCTTAACTTTCTTCCCTTTCCTGTATCTAGTCTACATTTCTTTTAACTCTGAATTTCACTTTAATAGAATTGAAATGTAGCATTGTATGAGAAGATTTTTAGTTAAAACATTTAGGTTTATCTGATTTGGGCTGCTATTAATACAGTGACTGACCAAAAAAAAAAAAAACCCACAAGAAAAAAGAAACTATGAAAATATTTATATTTTTTTTCGTTATTGAAAATTAAAAGCTTTTGCCTGTGTATCTTCCTGAAACTATACTTCTGTCATCTTTCAACCATTTCATGTGGAAGACTTAAGATGCAAGGCATAGTAATTGGCCTTTATAAAAACATAGGAGTCTTTTGTTCTATATTTCAGCAGGATAACTATTGAAAATGAATTTTAACTCACACTACAGGATAATAGCAAGGCTAGTGTGAATTTTAACTCACACTACTTGATGTCCCGTAAACACACACAAAAAAAGACCAAAATGTGTAGAGAAGTCTGTTCTCAATTTATTTGTGATTTACATCTATTTTGTTGAGTTACATGTAAGTAACTTTTATTTTTCTACCTTTTGTTGTGTTCCAATGGATTTGCCACTCCTGTTTGGATTGAATTGTCATTACAATTCTTGGAATTCCTCGTTTACTGTTCCCCTGTGAATTTGTTCTGTTTGGAATCTGGAACACTGGAATGATGGAACTGTGTTCTTTACAAAGTAGCTGTAAGTATACTACATAATTTATACAGAGACATTTTTTCATTTTAAGTTTACTTAAATTTAACTCACAGTTGGATGAAATGTATACTCAGGAAACCTTAAATTTAATACATATTTTAGCTGTACTTATAGTAAGCTTTCAAATATTGACTTTAAAATGCTATGTTAAGATGAGTTTCCTGATTATTAGCATTAAAATTAGCTTTTCAATTTAATCAACTGAGTTGGCTTATCAATACTTGGATTAAAAACTATGAGTGAAAAAAGATTATTGATAAAATATTTTGCTACATATGTGATTCTAGTGAAGAACGTAGATGACTTTGTTAAATACAAATGTGTTGAATTAATGCTTTGATCTCCTGAGTTTTTATTAAAGTACTGTTGTAAAAGTGGCCAAAACTTTTAAAGAAATATGTATCTCTAAGTAGTATTTGCCATTATATTGTCATAATGAATAAGACTTAACCTCCAAAGTGAAATTAGCCAGTAAGACTCTACTCCCTCAGATGGTCTAAACTATGGGCAGTGTTTCTTACCAATGGGCAAGTTATAACTCAGACTTATTTACTATACCAATTTAGAATTAGATTTTTAAAAGTTACTTATTAAATAATCATTGAGGTCATCGGAGAACAAAAAACTCATATAGCAAAGAAATTATGATGTACTTAAAAATCTGGATAAATTTGATTTCCTTGAAGATTGGCAAGATCATGTGAAACCTTGAAGTGGCATAATTGGACCTGGCATAATAGCTTGAAAATTATTGTTTGTTGATTGACATTGATCATGAGAGCGTTCAAGAATTTATGAATAAATTGCTTTAAACTAAACTTTATTTCATTTCATGATTCAGAAAACAGATTTCAAGAGACTCATACCTGTGGTAATTAATCAGTGAGAATAAAGGTTATAGTTAAAAAATATTCATAACACATTTTTAGGGGATTTGAGTTTTTGTTAGTAAAAGTGCTTTTTTATTTTGTTTGGATTAGTTGGTTAGAATCTTCTTACTAATTTATCGTCAATTGAAGTCTGCTCTGAGGGAGGTCTAATTTTTATGTCATTCCCTTGGGGTTTTTGTAATTAGCCATTATGTTATCAATCAATTTGAGCTCTGTTCATTTCATCCATTCTGCCATTAACTAATACTTTTTATTGGTATCAACCTAAAAAAATTGGATTTTCTATGAATAATATTTTGTATAATTTTAAAAGTAGATTAGTAAATAAAACTTGAAATGTCTGATAGGATACTGTTGTTGATACATGAATAACTTGCCTCTTTTTACCTTTCTCAGCAACCGAAGAACCTTGAAGGCTACGTGGGATTTGCCAATCTCCCAAATCAAGTTTATAGAAAATCAGTGAAGAGAGGGTTTGAATTCACACTTATGGTAGTAGGTAAGATATGATTTTGCACTAAAATGGAGTTTTGGTTTCAGTTAAAATATTGATTAGCTCTGAATAAATTTAAGACAATAATAAAAAAATAGCGCAAATAACTACAGTGAATGTATGTTATCGTTTATTTTTTATATGGTTACATTTTCAAATTTAACTTAGTGGTATAATGAGATTTATATATCTTATCTATTGGGAACCAAAAGTTGGAAATGATGGGCAGTAGAGGTGAAATAGAACCCAAAAGAGATTCTCTACAATTGATATTGCAAAAGAAAATAGTGTCTGGTGGTTACTTATTACTTTAGGATAAGTTTGTTCTGTGCTTTACCTACTATAATGAAGTCATGTCACATGAGCGTTTAACAGAAAAAAATATGTGCTCTAAATTCAGAGGTCGGGTGAAGAAGCATAATCCAAATGATTATGCTTAGAATTATATCCATTTTGAGTATGAGCCCTTGAGTGAGTTAAATATTACCCTTCTTGTTCTCTAATTCAGTCTCATTTTTTTCTTTTGTGTTTTATGTCATGAATATCTTATTCTGTTTTATAGTCCATTTGAAGATTAAGGACTATTTTGACTGTAGTTTGGTAATATTATTACATATAAAGAAACATATTCTGCATTTTACTATGAGTAAGATTAGTAATTTAAAGTGATGGTTTTATTCTTAAATGACTATTATTTTTACCTCATGTAGACTGACTTTAGAACCTTTCACGAGTATGATGCAATTTTATTGTACTTTTATTTATTTATTTTTAAAGCAGGTAAAAAGGAGAGTAGTGGATTAATTATCCTTGACAAATAAAATTGATTTAATATTGGCATGGGGGTAAAAAAGATGGTGGAATGAGAAGGATATCATTACCCTAAGTACATGTATGAAGACATGAATGGTATGAATATACTTTATATACAGCCAGAGAAATGAAAAATTGTGCTCTGTGTGTATAATATGAATTTTAATGCATTCTGCTGTCATATATAATAAATTAGAATAAAAAATAAAAAATGATTTAATACTGAGCTTTTAAGGTAGTATTTATCAGGTTTTGTTAATCATGTTTTACCATGTAGTATTTTTATTTTGGTATTAAATTGAATTCATTGAATCAGCTATGAAATACTCCTTTATGGAGGGGAGAAAATATTTTACCTGTTTGTCAGATTGTGGCTGTTTGGAAGTTGTACACATTGTGACAGTACATACATTTAAAACTTGTCTGAAAGTTGTAAATTTGTTGGTTAACTTGCCCCACTATGGTTTGGTAGAAATATAGTATACCTAGCTTGCAAATTCCTGCTGTGGAGCAGAGTTGGGTCTAGATATATGGATAAAATAAAGGAAAAGTGTGCCTTTTTTCCTGGAGGTTTATAGCATCATCATTATATAAAGAAACATTGGGTCTTACCTTAGTAGCTGTAAATGATAAATTGTTATAGTTCTCTGATATAGGTCCATTAGGAGAATTATAACAATAGAAAAAAAATTTTTTTTGGTATTAGAATTTTAGTTTGAACAATAAGTTCTTGAACTTAGTAGAATAATGTGTGGTGATCAAGGCCAGATGTTTTAAAATTTGTCAATTTTTCAGATAAAAATTTGATAAGCTATTTTTTTCTTTCTTTTTGAAATTTAAGTCATCGTATATATTTAATTTTGTTCTTTAACAAAGCCATTATTACTATATTTCCTACTACTTTATTGACCTATGTAGGAAATCATTGAAAAATATTATAAAATCTGATAAGTCTTTTGATCTTGCTTTTTTAGACTAAATATATAGTTTGTAAATATATCTTCTCTATAAGCTTTTATGATAAACCCTTCTGGGAAATTCAGCTTTTTTTTTTTTTTTTTTTTCCCCTCCTTCTTAAACCTCAACTGAGGATAAAGGAAAAGAGATATCCAAGTCCTTACATCCTTACTTCTGCACCTTGAACTTGTCTTTTTTTTTTTTTTTTTTTTTTTTTTTAGTATTGGAGATCAAACCCAGGGCCTTATGCATGCTAGGCAAGTGCCCTACTACTGAACTACATCCCCAGCTCTTGAGCATTGTTTACTTAGCTATGTTTATATAGACTTGTGTGCGGAGACTAAATCTTTTCATCTGTGTAGTAGTTGTGCCTAATATATAGTCAGTCATCTTTTAAATGTCTCAGTATGTTGATCTGTTTTTCAGACTTAGACTGAGTTTTACAGCATTAATCATAGTAAGCCAAAAATTAACCTTTGTTTTAATATTCTTGACTTAAATAAAACTATAAGCAATTCCTTAGAAGTCCTCATTTTTGGGATCTAAATTCAGAACATTTCTGACTCTTAATAATTCTTAAGACTTAAACATTGATTATGTATATCTATGATGAACATCTATAACATTGATTATGTATATATCTCTCTATATATGATAAGTCAAAATACATTCTACTGTTATGTATAACTAAAAAGAACAATAATTAAAAAGACTTAAAACATTGGCACAAATTGAGAATCTGTATCAGTGATTTCCATCTAAAACTCTTTGTACTTCGTTGTAAAGCCTTTGTGCAGTAATCTTGCCTCAGATAATATATCCTGAGTACTTACTTGAATACCTTTTTTTCCTATTTAAGAGGTATGGTGTGAGTTCCCATATTGTGAGTCTTAAAAGGAGCATATAATTGGCATGAGAAGATAAACTACACATAAAGAATAGGTGGCATTTCCAGAAAATGAAGATAAGTCAGTAGACTCATACAAAAATTGAAAATTTGTAGAAGTTTAAGAATACAGGAGAGTTTGCCCTGGTTACAGATTATTAATGCCTTATTGTAAGATTGGGGTAGAGGTTTTTTTTTTTTTTTAATTTAATGTTTTTTTAGTTGTAGATGGACACAATACCTTTATTATTTGTTTTTATTTTTATGTGGTGCCGCAGATTGAACCAGTACCTCTCACATGCTAGGCAAGTGCTCTACCACTGAGCCACAACCCCAGCCCCTTAGGGCAGAGTTTTGAGAATAGAATTGAAGTTGAGATCAAGTGAGCATTCTAGTTTTGAAAATAGTAACCCAGCATAAAATTAATGTGGCATACAATGTTTATTATGGCTATTGATATACTCAATAAAATGATTTTATGAAGGAACCCAGTTTAGAGATGAAGAAACCAAAGTATTAGATTAGCCTTTTGTTGCATAACTAGCAGGTGACAGAAGCAAATTCATTTTGCTCCTTAGTTTGTTTTGTTCTTTTTTTTTTTTTTTTTTTTTTTTTTTGAGACAGAATCTCACTAAATTGCCAGGCTGGCCTCAAACTTGTGATACCCTCCCCTACCCCATCAGACTCTTGAAGTAGCTGAGACAGTGGTGCCCAGTTTTGTTATGTTCTTAACCATGATTCAGAGGGTCATTTTGGAATACTGGTTCTAGTGCACAATTCAGTAGAGGGCAACCATAATGCTTTGAGCTCACATGAATTCAATTACACACTTTTGTTTCCCCTAAAAAAAACTGTGGGAAGGGGGAGAGAGAGAAGTGTGGGTATATGTGAGAGTGGGGTCATGATTTAAGAATAAATCATGGGGCTGGGGATGTGGCTGAAGCGGCAGCACGCTCGACTTGGCATGCGTGCGGCCCGGGTTCGATTCTCAGCACCACATACGAACGGAGATGTTGTGTCCGCCGAAAACTAAAAAATAAATATTAAAAAAAAATCCTCTCTAAAAAAAAAAAAAGAATAAATCATGAATCAGAATAAAACTGTAGAACCTTTTATGAATTGTTTTTTTTCCCCTTGCTATTCCGTGGGAATTGATGTCTGCCTAGAGTGTCTTGAAATGGGAGAGGAGATTTACTATCCCACTAGTCACTTTCATCTTCCACATACTTTCATAGTGTATGAGCATCACCTTATTGAATATTAATCTGATGACAGTATGCCACCCCTTTTTTTGTGGTACTTGGGTTGAAGCTAGTGCCTCAGGCATGATAGGCAAATGTTCTACTACCGAACTACATCCAAAGGCTAATTATTAAATCCATTCACTGTGTAACTGCTCAGAGGAATAGTTACTTATTTTAGTGCAGGAAGAAAACAAGTTGCTAGATTATATTTCATTATGCTGTATGGGTGATAAGATTAATTTTCATTTCACATTGACTTTAGGATCTGACCCCTAAGTTGTGACGTTATCTTTGAATCTTTGTTTTTGTATGCTTCCTAATTAGATTTAACTATAATGGAGAATAAAATGTTAATTGTAAAAATCCTGATTTTACTATAATCCTTGAAGGAGGCAGAACTCAGAAAACTGTAGATTGCTATGTCTGTAAATATTTTGAAAACAGGTGGTATCAAAACTATTAATTTCTTTGAAGATAAAATTCTAATTTTGAGGGTTGGGGCTATAGCTAAGTGGTAAAGTGCTTGCCTAGCACATGTGTGGGCCCTGCGTTCAATCCCTAGCACCCCATAAAAATAAATAAATAAAGTTGCTATGAAGAAAAATTCTTAAAAAAAAAAAAGAAAAGCCATCATCAAGCCACTTTAAAGAAAAAAACCCAAAATTTGATTATTTCTGTAATTTTGAGATTTGCAGGATTTCTATGATAGAGATTTTTTGTTTTAGTTTAATGACATGACATGTATTTGACCTATACCAAATATCTTTAGTAGCAGATTTGCATTTCTATTTTTTAGTAGGAGAATGCTTAGAACATTGGTTTAGCCATTTTTGGAATTCAATGTTTATCATAAAATGTTTTTTGTATATATGCTTTATTAGAGATAGTTTATGAGGTAGTCAGTGTTAGTATATACAGTGACTGTCATAGTTTCTATTTTTCTCCACCATACTATTGGTGTTTGAAGTGATTTTAGCTTTTTCGAATACTAAAAGGTAGGTCTGAGAATGTAAGTCAGTGGTAGAGCTTGGACTTAGCATATGAAATGCCTTGGGTTCAACCTCCATCATCTCAAAAAAAAAAAAAAAAAACAAACACAATAATAGCAACAAAAAAATCCTCACCCAAACCAGAAAGGTAATACTGACTCATTTTATATGTAGGCTGTTGGGTAGTTAGTGGTATTTTTAAGAGATTAGTTTGTTGGAATGCTTTAAGTAGTGTTTTAAAAAAATTCTTCCTTGAGCTCTCTATTCTTATTTTACTTTAAATAAAATAACTTAATGACTGTACAGCATTCAGTAAATATACTGAAAATCACTCAATTGTTTAGTTGATAAAATAGTGAATTTTCTCTCACTTAAAAAAAAGTAATTTATCACCCATACAGCATAACAAAACATAATCTAAGAAAAGAAAGTTCAGAGGAAAAAGCAATCGTGAAATTCCATGCATCTACTATTTTAATTTTGTGCATTCTTTCCAGGTGTTTAATCTGTTTCATTGAGGAAATTAGGAAATGCAGAAAAGCAAAATGGGAATAAACATTACCATTTCACCCATCATGACACTTGAGTATAGAAACATGTAGTATTCCTGTTTGTGAGCGTCTGTAATGTTCTATGATTGCTTTTTTAAATTTAGCAGTAAATTGTGGTCATCTTGCACTGACTGTGGGTCAAATTGTGTTTTTTAATATTCATTTTATTTTTTTGAAAAAGGGCTAAGTAATCATCCTAGAACTATTTATTACAAACTTGATTTTTGAAAACATAGATGCTTGGTTTTATCTTTCTCTCCCTTTGGTTTAGTTTAGTTGTAAGAGTGTATATCTATTATACTTGGCCATGTTGTCAGAATAGTTATACTTGATAGCTAATAGTAATACCAGAGTAAACATGATTATAATTGTGTTTTTGCTTGCATTTGCAGTTATTTACTTTCAGTTAAAGCTTTGGAAGTGTGAATTGCTGTTTTTTAAGGCCATTTTTAAAAGGGGTTTGATACAAATAAAAATTGCCCTAAAATAGATTGTACCATTTTACCTACTCACTGTTATTAATACCTCTTTTTCTGAATACTGCCAACATTGGATATTATATTCTTCCTTTGCCAATTTAATGCCCCAAATAGGTGTCTTATTACCATCTATATTTCATCATTGCTGTTTTTTAAATGTTTATTTATCTTTGATATTGCTGTATTTGCTTGCTTGTTTGTTTTTATGGTGCTGGGTAATAAACCCAGAGCCTTGAGCATTCTAGACAAGCACTGTATCACTGAGCTCTACTCCTAACCCCTTGCCCTATTTGTAAATGATATACAGTAATAACATACAGGATGAGATCTTTCATAGCATGCTTATCATAATTCAGAAAATAGATTTTAATTGAGAACAGATTTTAATTCAATTAAAATCTATTCTCTGAATTATGATAAGCATACATACACTGCATAACAGTAAATGCTAGGAATTCTGGATCAACTTGGATGATATAAAAATGAAAATGGTTAATTCTACCTTCAAAGGAATTTCCAGGGAAGAAACACACACTACTAATTGCAATGTAATAAGTGATATATACACATGTATGTGTGTGTGTGTATATGTGTGTGTGTATGGAAGTTATTTTTTGGATTTAATGGTAGTAACATCTTACTGGTCTGATAGATATATTAGAATCCCTAAAGTAGTAACTTATTATTGTGTTTAAATTTGAAATATACAAATTATTTTGGAAATTTTATAACAGAACTCCTTATACTCATGTTTTGGTTTACATTTTTCATGAAAATTAGGCATCTGTATTTAAACAACTTTTAAAATTACCTTATAATACCAAGTACAGCAACTATGATACTTGAATACTGTACTTATTCTAGTTTTAAACTTCAGAGCTATATAGCTTTGGATAGATAATTTCAATCTATTTCCTTCTTACAGCAAATTCTTACGTAGTCTTTTCTAAGCCAGGCACTGCACAGTGATGCAATAATAATAATAATAATAATAATAACAACAACAACAATAATGATAATAAAAGAATTACAGCATTAGGGTGCCTTCAGCACCTGTAAGTATTGGATGATGGTGAAGTGAAGACACTTGTGTGACCATAGTGTAAGTAATGGATGATGGTGGAGTGAAGACACTTCTGTGACCATAGTGTGTTCTGTGTGACTACCCCACCTCATAGAGGGCTTGAGATAATCACATATGTTAATGTATATACACTGTATATAGAACGTACATACTAAGTCAAGTGTTAATTTTATACCCAATTTTTTTATTATTAATTTTTAAAAATTTATTTATTCTAAGTAGGTATATGTGACAGCAAAATCTATTTTTATTATTACTTTTTAATGACAGTTTTGAGATCTACAACTAGAAATGAAAAAAGAAAGACAAGGGATGCATTGTATCCCTGTATACAAAATATGGTGTTTTTACTTACCTATTATGTATAGATTAGGGTCCATAGGTCATTTTGGAATATGAGATTTATAGAATCCTTAGAAATGGAAAGACTGGGTCATTGTTCAGTTAAAGACTGCCCCCTTCTAGGTTGAAAGCCACTCCTTAGCATCACTATGTAGAAAAAAAAAAACAAAACACCTTCCTCAAGAAAAAATTGACACCTTGTTTCCCCTCTTTAATCCTTTAGATAGGCAAGTAAAAACATTTCTTTAGTATTCTCCTATCACCTTTCCTGACTTCCCTTTATTTACCTCCTCATTTTCCCAGTGGCCTTTAGCGGATCTCTAGCTTCATAGAGCCTTCCAACTTTATTTCCACAAAATCTCTATGTTCTTTGATTCAGATAAACCAAAAGTAGCCCTGTTTCCCTTAAACTAAAATTTAGTGAATGCTGACCACAACTAAAAGTTAGAGGGAAAGTCTTATTTTTTCCAAAATCTGAAAGACTAAGAGCATTCAAGAGAATACTGGATTTTTAAGGAAGAAAGTTTATTGAATAAGCAGTTACAACTTCTGGTAATAATAGGAAGTATTTAGAGTAACATTAAAGGAGATACAATATCCAAAAAGTTGATTTCATCACATTTCAGTTATGTAAAATAACTTATATTTGTTATGAAAGATAGATCAAATCAAACAATATTTTTAGCCTAAATCAAACAATATTTTAACCAAAAAATGGTGATAACCTTTTTTAAAAATAATTAAACATGAAGAAAATGTTCCAAGTAGCTGTTTTTTTCTCATAATATGAGGATTAAAAAATGTAGCTATCCATGTGAACCAGGCTATATAAAGAGTACTTTTTATCTCTGAATATAGTAAGAAAGAGATAGCAAATGTACTAGGCCAGTGGGGTAATTACTGAGTGTCTGGTTGGACTCTTTGCTTCTAGTTAGGTAGAAGAATTGTTTGTTAGATCTTAGGATTGTTGGTCAATTATTGTAACTCAAATGAACTTACTTTAGGATAATTGTAGAGTCAGCTCATAGAAAACCTTATTTAGCTTATATTTGAAGAATAGCATGTGTATCAGTCTGCATATTGAAGGCTACCTTAATAGAATTTAAGGACGTGATATAGTCTTTCAGCAAATTTCAGATCACATATTTATGGAATGTCTTGAAAATAATCAGTGTCTAATTATAGTCTGTTCTTGAAAATCTTTATCAGATAAGCATATTAAAAAGCAAAACAAAGAATAGTATCCTTTCTTGAGGACACATCTTTATCCCATGGGTGGTATCTTTTCTTTTACAGCTAGATGAAAGGAAGGATAAATCTACTTTTTAATTTTGCACCCATACTTAACTCCTTACCATTTGGCTTCTTCCTTTATTTTATTTATTTATTTTTATGTGGTGCTGAAGTTCAAACCCAAGGCTTCTAATGTATTAGGCGAGCGCTCTATCACTGAGCCACAACCCCACCCCTGGCTTTTTCCTTTAATTTAAAGCTGCTTTTTACTAAAAGTTAGTAGGCCTTTTTCTTGTACACTAATCACTTTTTCTTTAACCTCTTAGATGACATTGTTGACCTTGTTGTTTTTTTTTTTTTTTCCCTTGAAATTCTTTCCTTTGAAGAATTTCTAAGAATTTGTGGTTAACTGGTTGTTTTAAAGCCTCCTTTATTAAGATTCATTTTCCACTGGCCATCTTTATGTTGCTATAATTTGGCATATTTCCATGCTTTCTTCTTTGTTAGATTGTCTTAATTGTATCTGTTGTTTGAATCATTTGGACTGCTTCATCATCATATACCCGAAAATATTTGCCTGGATATTATGGGCTTTAGAGGTCTGGGGTGTGATATAGTCATTAATTTTGAAGTAGGTCCTTAGCTATTAAATGACATCAATATGAATTCTGTTAAAAACTATAGTTTGCCCACAGCACCCCTGTAATCCCAGCTACTTGAGAGGCTAAGGTAGGACAATATGGAGTTCAGAGCCAGCCTTTGGAACTTAGCAAGGCCCTAAGCAACTTAGAGAGACTCTGTCTCTAAAAGTAAACATAAAAAGGCTGGGAATGTGGTTAAGTGGTTAAATACCCCTGGGTTTAATCCCTGGTACCAAAAAAAAAAAAAAAAAAATTTAATGGAATAAAATATTCTGAAAAGTCCTTAAATCAAACTATAGTTTGATGCTGTTTCATCTCTACTTCAGTTAAAATGAACACCTGTATCTTAATAATAGGTAACATTTGAGGTATTTTTGTACTTATGTCAAACACTGCTAATTTAATAAGTTTCTTATTGAAGTCCTATACTTGTATTGTGATTCAGTTAGGATTTGAATTGAACAAAACTGTTTTCAAAACCCAGGAAATGTGAGAGAGGGAATCTGAAGAACAAAATCGAAAATGGTGTACAATGTGGTCATCATTTTCACAAGCACCACCAGGCATTTATTCCATCATGACCAAAAATCTAGAAGAACTGAAGATCCTGCTTTTAAACATTCTTTGCTTTCTTTCCCACACTATTGCAAGATGATAAAAGTAATATCTTCTAACCACAAATATAGTAAAAAGTTGAAATGCTTACTGAATTGGCACTCCCATCTTTCAAAGCCTCATTGAAATGTGCTCTCCTTTCCAGACTTCTGTGATTTATCAAGTTTTTGAAATTCTATTGCTCTTGGTTATATCATTCGTGGTTTAGATCAAATTCTGCATTGTGTTAGTTTATTTGCATAGCTTACATTTCCTACCATTTTTGAGGGCAACAACTACATCATATTTTGCATTGCCTATTTATGTGAAAAAAATTTAATGATCACTTAAAAAGTATCTTATGCTCTTCTAGTCCCTGAAGATCTTATGGCTGCAAACTGAGGAGATGCTAAACAAAACAAAAATAAACATTTGTCTTTGACTTCAGGAGTTTTCAGAATATGTAATTCTATAAATTTTGGGGTGGGGAGAGTACTAGGGATTCAATTTAGGGGCACTTAAGTACTAAGCCATGTCCCCAGCCATTTTTAAAGTTTTTTTTTAGAGACAGGGTCTCACAGAGTTGCTTAGGGCCTTTCTAAGTACCTGAGGCTGGCTTTGCATTCACTATCCTCCTGCCTCAGCCTCCTGAGCCATTGGGATTATAGGCCTGTGCTGCCACACCCAGCTTGTCCTATGCTGCAGACAGTCTGGCTGGGCACAATCAGGAGCCACTTGTCAAAAGAAACTAACTTTATTTTTAGAACCACACACTCCAAACAAAACAGCCTCTCAGGAAAAACCCTCAGAGCCCCAACTGCCACCACTGGCTTCCCACAAGCCTCTCTCTCCAACACAAGCCTCTCTCCACCTCCCACAATCCTCCTGCTCTTGAGGCCGATTGGCTGGGTCTCATGGGCGGAGCCAAAAAAGTCCCCAAATGAGCAGCTCCGTGGTATGAAAGGGCAGGGAAACAGCCCAATGAGCATCACCGCAGAGGAGCCAATCAGCTAGATGTTGCTGGGGCTGCTGTGAGCCAATCATCAGCTGGCAGTCTGAAGGTTCGGGGAAACAGCTCAATGAGCATCACCGCAGAGGAGCCAATCAGCTAGATGTTGCTGGGGCGGCTGTGAGCCAATCATCAGCAGGCAGCTGGAAGTTTGCTGGGGCCCCTTTGGCTGTGGCTCTCAACAGTCCTATAAATCTTGTAGGGTCCTAAAGGATCTTAATCCCAAGGACCTGAAAGAATCTGACCTTGACTCTTATAAGTAAATATTGCAGTTTTCTTCAAAATCTCATGTGTAGACATTTCATGAATATTTTATTCTTAGACTAGAAATTTAATATTCTTGAATATGGTAGAATATACATGGCTTTCATGGGCTAGACCTCAAAGATGAGAAAGACAGGTGATTTTAACCTTCTTAATGTTAAAGTACATGTGTTATATTACAGATTTTAGGTACTTTTATTTCATAAGGCATTTAACATCTTAACTCTTAAGTAATAAAATATTTTGTTTTAGCAAAGACAAAAAATTAATCCAGTTATTTCCCCTTAAAGTCTAACAAAACAAGGGAATGATAATGATTTTGTTGTGCAGCATATATATAGGGCATATCAAAGTCAAGATAATATAAAATAGACATTGATTTGAATCAGTAAACAGATCATCCAGAATTTTAAAAAATATTTTTTATAAGGAAATATAAAATGTTAGTTAGATTTACTATTATATTTTCTTAAATAATTTTTCTTAAGCCAGAATATATAATTCCAAACTTTATTATTATTAAATGTTTCTAAGTAGTGCAAAAGTTAACTTGATTAGGATTGTTTTCACAAATTCTTTGTTCAAGTAGTGCTTGAGTTATAGTCAAGAATATACTGTACTAAGATATGGTTCTAATAGATAATTTCTTTCTCAAAACAATTTTGTGATGTTGTAGATATTACCTTTATCTCATTTTATTGATAAGGATACTGAGGTGTTGAAATTGTGGTTTGCTGAAGGTCACAAAATCAGTTTAAGGGCTGGGGATGTGGCTCAAGCGGTAGCGCGCTCGCCTGGCATGCGTGCGGCCCGGGTTCGATCCTCAGCACCACGTACAAACAAAGATGTTGTGTCCACCGAAAAACTAAAAATAAATAAATAAATAAATAAAATAAAAAATATTAAAAAAAAAAATCAGTTTAAGATGGAAGCGGGATAAGAAATTTCAAAGACATTTTAAGCTTTAATGGACTGGTATAACCTTTGCCCATAGCCTTGTCCAAAGTTATACAACTGCTTTCTTAAAACTAGGCATACTTTAAAAAAAAATATTGTTGAGATAATTTGGAGTATGGGTACGTGGTACTGAAGGAAGCATTGAGAAGGCTGGAATGCACTTAATTACAGACTATTTCTGTAATATTTCTCAGGTACTGTATTAACTGGTATACCAAATAAATGAACTACTCATTTATTACAAAATAGCTTGTTCTTAGAGTTCCCATATCAATGTCACATTGGTCACAATGATTTGAATTAGGTGACCTTGCTTATAAACTTTATTTTATCAGTTTTATTTGAATGACATTTTGGTAACCTCTACAGTATAATAGAATCATTAAAACACTACAGTAGCCTGCTAATCTCATTTGTCTGAGCTTGCTTATTTTTCTTTTTTCTTTCTGGTAGTACTTTAGAAGAAAGTTCACTGAAACAGTGTTATTCTGGCTGAGTATAATTATGTCTTGTAAAGGTTCTTTTTTCTCTTTTTCTTCAGCCTGCTAAAGAGAAGGTTCTAATTTGGGTCCACTTCAGATGTGGAATTTGATGCTTGGGTAGGTAGAGAGTATTTAGTCTGAAGAGATCAAAAGCTGTTTAGCTTTCTCTTTTCCCCTTTTAAATTTTGAATTGCTTTGACCTTTTCTTTTCCCATTCAAAACTCTTTGGGTCTGTTCTCACTATTAAGGCTATGTAGGCCAAGACAAAGAGGAGAAGAAGCATGTTCTTTAGTCTCTTCAGAGTATGGGCAATATAACCTGGTGGTTTAAGAAATAAGCTTTGCCATTCAGGGTGAGATGTAGCTCGGCTATTTGACAGATATTTGTCTTTGGTAGGTTATTTAACCCCTCAGAGTTTTTGTTTATTCATCTGTAATATTTGGATAAGAACCCAATAGAGTTTTGATTAAATTTTTATTGTTTTCTGTCCTGAATTCTTTCTTTTATGTATCCTTTCTTAATGTTGCTAAGTTTTATTTATCCTTCATGATTCACCTTTGTTGTAACCTCTCCAGACTGTCTAATCCCCTCTGCAAAAGTTACGGTTCTGTTTTCTACCATCTTAAATATACATAAATATAGAGCTCGTGGTATTTTTCTTATCTGCCTACCTGCAAGTCTGTGGTGTAAGTTGGAGGTCTGTTCTGTTTGTACTTTTAATTTCATAACTGATAAAAAGTAGGTGATTAATTAGTATTTACTGAATGTATTTTATGCAAAGTGGTTTCTCTTTGCCCTATGAGAGTGTTTTGTATTCAGAATTTGGCAGTGTTTTCAATTTTCAATGTGATTATACAGGGTTTGTCATGATAAGTAAAAGAAAATTATTATTAATTTCTTATTGGCTACATGTTTATGGATATTTGGTCTGTGTGAGACCTTATTTGTGAGTTATTGATTGTACTCTTGTGAATTTTGTTCATGATGAGGATGTTTAAATATCTCAGAGCAGAAATGGCAACTTATCCAGTTTTTTAGTGACTAGAAGTTAACTTATAACTATTTCTCTGTAAAGCATATTTGGCAATACTTATTGATTATTTTGACTATTCATAAAGAGGAAAATACATGTTGCTTTTAGAAAGTTTTGGAAATAGAAAAAGTTGATGTGAGGGAAAAGAAAACTAGGTCTATAGTACAACCTGGGTTCCCTTTCACGTCAACAATGAAACATCCCCAATTTCTTTAAGAAGCTGTAGTAACACTAGCCTCCTCCATTTCTCATATTTAATCTTCCTTTTATGCAGAGTTGGGTTCTCTCCTGTATTTTTAGGCTCTCATCCCTTGCTCAGCCACTCTACCAACCTCTCCATGATTTTTTATTATTATTAGTTGTTCAAAATATTACAAAGCTCTTGACATATCATATTTCATACATTTGATTCAAGCTCTCCATGATTTTATATGGATCTCCCATGCCACATATAACACATTCCCTTAGTTTGAATTCTTCTTCTTCTTTTTTTTTTTTTTCCTTTACTCTTTTTTAAGACTTTTTATGTTTTTTTAGCCAGGCATGGTGGCACACACCTGTAATCCCAGTGGCTCAAGTGGCTTAGGCAGGAGGATTGTAAGTTCAAAATCAGCCTCAGCAACTTAGTGAGACTCTACCTTAATATAAAAGTGGAAAAAAAAATTAAAAAATAAAATAAAAATGACCTGGGGATTTGGCTCAGTGGCTAAGCACTGCTCAGTTCAATCCCTGGTACTGAAAAAGAAGAAAAAGGCGGGGTGGCGGGGAGATTGCTTTTAGAGCAGTTTTAGGTTCACAGCAAAATTGGGAAGAAGATACAAAGATTGTTCATATACTCTTTGTTTTCCCACACATGCATAGCTGCACCCTCCCCTCACCTACCCACAGGGTTACATTTGTTAAATTGTAAACCTAAATTGACACATCATGATCAACCAAAGACATAATTTACCTTTTCACTCTTGGTATTGTACATTCTGTGGATTTGGACAAATATAAATGGTTTTCATCATTGTAATCTCTGTTTAGAATATTGTCACTGCCCTAAATATCCTCTTCTCTTCATATTTATTCCTGATTATTTTACAGTTTCCCTGGTTTTGCCTTTTTTATAATGTCATAGAATTGGAGTCATACAGTATGTATCATTTTCACGTTGACTTTTGAAATTTAGAATGCGCATTTAATGTTACTCCATGTTTTTGCCTTGCGGGGGATTGAGTGCAGGGCCTCATGCATGCCAGGCAAGTGCTCTCTCTCTCAGCCACATCCCCAGCATCTTAAAGTAGCTCATTTCTTTTTAGTCCCGAAGTTTTCTATTATCTGGATATACCAGTGTTTGTTTATTCATTCACCAACTAAAATACATCTTGTTTGCTTTCAAGTTTTGGCAATAATAAATGGAGCTACAATAAACATTCACTTGCAGGTTGTTGTATAGAAGTAAGCGTTCTACTCCTTTGGGTAAATACCAAAGAGCATGATTGCTGAATTGTATGGTAAGAGTGTGTTTTAAGAATCTGCGAAACTGTCTTCCAAAGTAGCTGTAGTGTACATTTCTATCAGCAATTATTGAGACTTTTATTACTTCACATCCTTTCCAGCATTTGATATTGTCACTGCTGACTTTGGCCATTCTGATAGGTATGTATTGGCTTACTGTTTTATTTTGTATTTCCCTAATAACATAGGAAGTGAAGCATCTTTTCATATACTTACTTGCCTTCTCTTTATCTTCTTAGGGAAGGTGTCTGTTAAGGTCTTTGGTCCATTTTTAAAACATGTTATTTTTCTATTGTTGAGTTTTAAGACCTTTTATATTTTGCATCTTTTATTTTGCGTCTTTTATCAGATGTTTTCTTCTAGTCTGTGTCTTGTTCTCTCATTCTCTTAACATTGACTTTAACATAAAGAGCAGAAACTTTTTTTTTATTTTAATGAAGTCCAGTTTATCAATGATTTCTTTTATTAATGTGCCTTTGTGTTACATCTGAAAAGTCATTGCTATATTCGAGGTCATCCAGGTTTCCTTTTATGTTGTCTTCTAGGAGTTCTGCAGTTTTTATTTTAAATTTAAAACTATAATCCATTGGGTTGTTTTTTTTTTTTTTTGGGGGGGGGGGAGTACTGGGAACTGAATCCAGGCGCCCTTAACCCCTGAGCCACATTCCTAGACCTTTTTAAAATTTTGACACAGGGCCTTACTAAGTTTCTGAGGCTTGTCTTGAGCTTGCAATTCTCCTGCCTCAGCCTCCTGAGCCACTGGGATTACAGGTGTGTGCCACCACACCCAGCTTTTTTGGGGGTATGTTTTTACAAAGGGTTTGAGTTCTGTCTCTAGATTCATTTTGTTGTATATGTATATACAGTTCTTCTGGCACCATTTGTTGTAAATATTATTTTTTACTCCACTGTATTGCCTTTGCTCCTTTGATCAGATCAGTTGACTATTTATATGTGAGTATATTTCTGAACAAAATATTCTCTTAGACAAATTAAGAATAAGAAAAAATCAATGTTTTTATTTTACTTATTCTTTCTTCAGTGCTCTTTCTTTTTGTAGACCCAAGTTTCTGACTATTATCTAAAGAATTTCATTTCTCGCAAAGTATATTTATTTTCAACAAATTTCTTCAATTTTTGTCTTGAAAATCTATTTCTCCTTCACTATTTTTTTTTTTTTTTTTTTTTGTTTTAAATCTAGGGGCACTCTACCAATGGACTACATTCCCAGCCCATTTATTTGTTTATTTATTTATTTATTTATTATTTTGAGATAGGGTCTCACTTAGTCGCTCAGGCTGTACTCAATCCTGCCTCAGAGGCGTACACCACTGTGCTTGGTTTTATACTTTTGAAGGATAATTTCATAGTTTACAGAATTCTAGGTTGGTTGGTTGTTGTTTTTTTCTGTCTCTCCTGTCCTCTCTTTCTCTCTCTCTGTGAACACCTTAGATTTTTTACTCTATTCACTTACTCACATGGTTCTGAGAAGTCAGATGTGATTCTTTTGTTGTTATTGTTGATAAGTAGTCTCCTCTCACCCTGTATTTTTAGTTTTTTGCTTTCTTTTTACAAATGATACACCTTGTTTTAGTTCTTTTGGCATTTATCCTGCTTTGGTGTCTCTGAGCTCTCTGTGATTTGGTGTCTGACATATATTTTGGAGATATTATCAGTGATTATCTCAAATAATCTGTTCCCCTCTTCTTATATTCTCATTATTCATAGTTGTACCTTTTGTAGTTATGTCAGTCCTTGAATAATTTTTTTCGTTTATAAATAGGTCTTTTGCCCATTTAAAAAATCTCTTTGGTTTTCAGTTTTGGAGGTTTCTATGGAGATGTCCTCAAGTTCAAAGGTTTATTTTTTTCATCTGTGTCTAGAGTCTACTTACAAGCCCAGCCAGTCATTCTTCATTTCTGTTAAAATGTTTTTGATCGCTGACATTTCTTTGTGGCCTTTCTTCGGAATTCCATTTCTGCTTATATCGCCCATCTGAATATGTAATAAAATATTATCTATTATGAAACCTAATCAAATTGATATGGAAGAGGTAAGACATAGTATAGTAGATGAACATTTTGATTCTGAGACATTTGTTTTTAAATATGTTGTTGGGGAAAATGTGTATCTTAAAATTGTGGAAATTGTGATGTTCTGTGAATCTATCATTATAGTTTACTTTGCCCAAATGAGCTTAGAAATAAATATAAATAACTTAGAAGAAATAACTGCAAGCATAAATTTTGGAGATAATAGAGAAATACTAGTTCTATGTGAGTACTCTTAAATGGAATTCTTAAATTATTTTTTGCTTTACCAAATGATAACCCTGTGTTATTTGAAGTTTTATTTTGGTAGAGATCACCTAGTTAGTATAGTCATGGTCCATATCGTAAATATATCTTAAACATATGAAATATAGAGAATAAGTTGGTAAAATAGTAAACTTAATTGTTCCCCTTTAAAATGTTGTTTTTCTGCCTACTAATTCTTAACTCTTTTTTGGAAACTTCCATAAAGCTTTGATAAAGTTTCTTGAAATAATACTCTGGTTTTGAGCAACATAGCATGTCTCTTCTTTATATATCCAACCTTAGAGGATGTCACATGCGAATTGATTTGGGAGCTTTGGTCTATAATTTCAGTATAAGTAATCCAAGAACTGATAGACATCTGTTGACATGACAGAATTGCTCATAACTTAGTTTTAATTCAGAGGGTTTCACATAACTAATCTAGTTTAAAAGTTTCAAAAAAAAAAAGAATTTGGTAGGAAAAAATTTATTTTTAAGTGAAAATGTAGTTTGTTATTTTTTAAAAAATTTTAATTTGTTATATATAACAGCAAAATGCATAACAATTAATTACACATATACAGCACAACTTTTCATATCTCTTGATTGTACACAAAGTAGAGTCACACCATTCGTGTCTTCATACATGTACTTAGGGTAATGATGTCCATCTCATTCCACCATCTTTCCTACCTCCATGCTCCTCCCTTCCCCTCCCTCTCCTTTGCCCTATCTATAGTTCATCTAATCCTCCCATGCCCCCCCAACCACATTATGAATCATCATCCTTAAATCAGAGAAAACATTCTCCAGCTCCATCCATTTACCTGCAAATGACATGATTTTATTCTCTTTTATTGTTGAGTAATATTCCATTGTGTTTATATACCATATTTTCATTCATCCATTGAAGGGCATCTAGGTTGGTTCCAAAGTTTAGCTATTGTAAATTGTGCTGCAATAAACATTGATGTGGCTGTGTCCCTGTAGTATGCTGTTTTTTTAAGTCCTTTGGGTATAGACCCAGGAGTGGGATAGCTGGGTCAAATGGTGGTTCTATTCCCAGTTTTCCAAGGATTTTCTATACTACCTTCCATATTGGCTGCACCCAGTTTGCAGTCCCACCAGCAGTGTAAGAGTGTGCCTTTTCCCCTACATCCTAGTCCATACTTATTATTGTTTGTATTCTTAAATTCTGACTGATGTGAGATGAAATCTTAGTTTTGATTTTCATTTCTCTAATTGCTAGAGGTGTTGAACATTCTTGCATATATTTGTTGATTGATTGTATATCATCTTCTGAAAAGTGTTCATTCCTTGGCCTATTTATTGATTGGGTTTTTTGTTGTTGTTGTTGTTAAGATTTTTGAGTTCTTTATATATCCTAGGATTAGTGCTGTATCTGATGTGTGTGTGTGTGGTAAAAAAAATTTTCCCAGATTGTAGGCTCAGGCTCTGTTTTCACCTCATTGATTGTTTCTTTTGCTGAGAAGAAGCTTTTTAGTTTGAATCCATCCCATTTGTTGATTCTTCATATTAATTCTTGTGCTATAGGAGTCTTTTTAAGGAAGTTGGAGCCTAAAGAGTATTTGAAAAACAATGTATATATGCCCTTCTCATTCATCCATGTTGTCACAAATGGCAGGATTCCCTTCTGCCATAGATAGACAGATTGATAGATTCCACAGTTTCTTTGTCCATTCATTCATTGATGCATATTTACCTTGATTCCAAATGTTGACTGTTGTCAGTGGTGCTGCAATAAACACAGGGGTGCAGAATTTCTTTGACATAGATTTCATTTTCTTCAGTTATATCCCCAGTAGAGGGATTGCTGGAACATATAGTGTTGTAGGGACAGAGGAAGCAGGGCACCAAAGATAGCAGGAAACAGTTTTATTTGTAGCCAGGTTCAGAGGGTACAGCTTTAGCTATAATCAATTAATCCCCTGAACCCTGAGTTCAGGAAGTTTCAGAACTTTATATCCAGCATGTAAGAGGAAGAAGTTCACAGTCTGCAGAAGTTCACATAAAAGCAGCTTTTTCTTTCACTGTTCTGGGCAAGTTAACCCTTCAAGGACAACACCTGAGAAGGGGAGACCTTCTCTCCTTTTTTTTCTTCTCCCTGCCAGCTGTTACCATGGAGTGTAATTGGTAACTTCTTTTATCTTAGAAATGTAGACATCTCTGTGAAGCTCCAGCTCAAGGCCAGAGGCCTTGTTAAAGGATTTCTCTCTCTCTCTTTTTTAAGACCTTTATTTCATCCATTTATTATTATTTTTTTAATGTGGTGCTGAGGATCGAACCCAGCGCTTCACACATGCCAGGCAAGTGCTCTACCACTGAGCTACAACCCTAGCCGAGGATTTCTCTTAATATTTATTATCACATTTTGCATTTGTAAACACACTTCTACAAACTACTATACTGGATATATGTTTGTGAAAAACTAGTAAAGGGGCATTCAGGACCTGGAGTGCTGATTTCTTCCAGGCCAATGGCCAAGTAAAATAGAGCAACAGGGAAATACAAAGTTTACAGTGTTTGATTGGGTTGACTCTTTTGCTGATAGTCCTAAAATCAATTATGGTGAAGATTTCTGGAGAAACTTAGTTAAGATTTTCTGTGGAGGAGGGGGTGCCACTACAATAGTCATTCTATTTTTATTTGTTAGAGGAGCCTCATGATCATTTTCTAACCATATTTATATTTCCAACAGTGTGTAAGGGTTCCTTTTTCTAAATCATACCTAAACTTATTTTTTATTCTTTTGATAATAGAAATGTTAACAGGTGTGAGGTGATAATCACATTGTGGTTTTAATTTGCATTTTCCTTCTTGATAAGTGAGGTTTAGCATTTTTTCTATGCTTATTGGCCATTTGTGAATCTCCCTTTAAAAAATGTCTATTAAAAGGTCTTTTGACTTTTTTTTAACTGGGATTTTTTTTTTCTATTGAGTTGTTTGATATTAAGTTGTTTAATATTTTGAATATTAAGTCCTTATCACGTGTATGCTTCGCAGATATTTTCTCACATTCTGTATTTGTGTCTTTGTTGATTTATTTATTTTTATTTCCATACAAACCCTTTTTTAATTTGATGTAATTCTCCATCTTCTCTGGACCCTCCCCCCCCACTCCCACCTTTTTTTTTGCCTTGGTTGCCTGTGCTATTTGAGGTCATATCCAAAGTCATTGCTATGACCCAAGCATGGAGTTTTTTTTTTTGTTGTTGTTTGTTTGTTTGTTTTTCTTAATAGTTTTACAGTTTTAAGTCTTACATTTAAATCTGTAATTCATTTTTTTAATACAGTATGGGATGTAGGTCTACTTTCATAATTTTATGTGCAAATACTCAGATTTTAATAACATTTATTGAAGTCACTATCCTATCTTTAACGTGTGTTCTTGACATCTTTGTTAAAAATAATTTAATTTTTTTGTGAATTTTATTTTGGGCCAATCTATTCCATTGGTCTTTATGTCGTTTTAATGCTAGTATGTTGTTTTCTGCACTATTATAGCTGTATAAGATATCTGAATCAGGTGGTATAATGGTTCCTGCTTTGTTCATTTTAAGATTTCTTTATTTGTGGTCTTATATGGTTCTGTGTGAATTTTAAGATTGTTTTATCTATATCTGAAAAATGTCATTGGAATTGTGATAGGTATTGCACTTATGTCTAGTTTTTTTTTTTTTTCTTTTTAAGGCAGTATGGTCATTTTATCAGTATTTTTGAATCCATAAACACAGGTTTTCTTTCCATTTATTTGTATCATCTTCAATTTCTTTCTTAATTGTTTCAGAGTTTTATTGTAGAAATCTTTAACTCCGGGTAAATTTATTCCTGAGTTTTACTCTTTTGGTAGCTACTGTTAAAGGTAACCCCCTCCCCGCCATTTCTTTTTTGGGTAGTTCTTTGTTAGTTCATAGAAATACGACAGCTTTCATGTTTTTTCTAAGTATAAAATCATGTCATCTGCAAATAGGCAGTAGAAATGATGAGAGTGGACATCATGTCTTAGGTTCTTAGAGAATGTTATAAACATTTTGCAGTTGAGTATGACATTAGCTGTGGGCTTGTCATCCTTTCTTTTTAATTTCTTGGAAGAATTTCAGGAGAATTGGTTTTTAATTCTTTAAATTTTTCGTAGACTTTACCAGTGAAGCCATTTGGTCTAGGACTTTTTTTTTGTTAAAAGGTTTTTGGTTACTGCTTTATTCTCCTTACTATAATTATGATCTTTTTATATGTTGGGGCGGGGGTTATACTAGGGTTTGAACCCAGAGGAGCTTTACCACTGAGCCACATCCCCATCCCATTTTTTTATTTTTTACTTTGAGACAGTGTCTCGCAAAATTACTCAGCCCGACTTGAACTTGTGGTCCTCCTTCCTCAGCCTCCCCAGCTGTTGAGATTACAAGTGTGTGCCACTGCACCTGGCTAATTATGGATCTTTTACATGTTTTCTTTTTCATCATTCAGGCTTCATAGGTTATATGTTGCTGGGAATTTGTCATTTAGGTTCCCAATTTGTTGGCATACAATTACTCACAGTACTCTTTCTACCTTCCTAGTAATGTAAAATAGAATTAATTTTTAATTTTAGTAATTTGAATCTTTTTCTATTCTCTTTCTAGTTAATGGTTTGTTAATTTTGTTGATCCTTTTGGATAACTGACTTCTTATTTTCATTATTTTTTTCTATTGTTTTTTAAAATCTATATCTGCACTGACCTTTTTAAAATTTCCCTCTTTTTGATGACTTAGGGTTTAATTTGCTGTTCTTTTTCTAGTTCTTTGTAGTATAAAGATAGACTCTTGAATAAAATCATTATTTTAATGTAATCATTTTCAACTATAAATTTTCTGTCTTAACACTGTTTTCTGCATCCTGTAAGTTTTGATATGTGTGTTTTCATTTTGATTTGTCTCACTATATGTTCTATTTTCTCTTATGATTTCTTCTTTGACCCATTTATTATTTAAGAATGTGTTAGTTAATTTCCAGTAGGTATAAATTTTTCCAGTAGGTATAAATTCATTGTTACTGAGTTTTAGTTTCATTTTATTAAGAAGGAATAAAATTTTGATTTTAGTCTTTAGTTTTTGTTCTTTTTTGTTTGTTTGTTTTTGGTACTGGGGGTTGAACCCACAGCACTTTACCACTGAGCTGCATCCCTGGTCCTTTTATTTTTGGTTTCGAAATGGAGTCTTGCTAAGTTACTGAGGCTGGCTTTGAATTTGCAATCCTCCTGCCTCAGCCTCCCTAGCTACTGGAATTACAGGAATATGTCACCGCTCCTGGCTCTTTTGGCTTTATTAAGACTTGTTTTAGTCATTCCTGAAAAATGTCTTGTGTGCATTTGAGAAAATTATGTATTCTATTATTGGATTCAAAGTCCATTTTTACCCATAATATAATAACTACAAAGTGTACATCATGTAACCAAAAGATTAAATCTAGCCAGATGCATTGGTACATACCTATAATCCCATGGCAGGAGGATCACAAGTTTGAGGCCAGCTTTATTGAAAAGTTTTTGGTTACTGCTTTAATTATGGATCTTTTTATGTGTTTTATGTGTTGGTTATTCTATTCATTATTGAAATCAGAGTATTGAAGTTTCTATTATTATAGAACTATTTCTCCCTTCAGTTCCATCAGGGTTGGCTTCATGTATTTTTAAACATATTTAAACATATTTTTTTAAAATTGTATATGGACACAATATATTTATTTATTCTTATTTGAGGCTTAGGTTAGAACCCATGCCTCACGCATGCAGGTGCTCTACAACTGATCTATAACCGCAGCCTGGCTTCATGTATTTTGAAGTGCTAGTGTTTGGTTTATGTAGATTTTATGTCTTCTTGGTGAATTGATACTTTTACCAACATACAGAAAGTCCTTTGACTATCATAACAGTTTTTGACTTAAGTTTATTTTGTCTGACAGTAGTAACATGGTAACTCTTTTAGTTACTGTTTGCTTGGAATATTTTTTTTTCAATCTCTGCTTTCAACCCATTTGAGTTCTTAAATCTAAAGTGAATCTAATAGATAATATGTAGTTGGATATCTATTGTAGCAGTTTTGTCCCTCATTTCCATCAGTTTTGTGCTGGGCAGTCAGTCCTCTGCTAATAGAGTGGGCATGGCTGGGCATGCTTAAGCTTAAGGATCATCTCAAGGTGAAAGCTTAAGTTTTTAGGACTTCTCTGAAGGTAAAAATCATAATTTCCAAAAGACTTTCACCACTGTTTCTTCTGGGTCTTTAGATGATCTGTTGTAGCTCTTTACTATAGTCTGTGGCCCCAGGCTGCAGACTTGTAGTTTCCTTGTCATTTTCATAAATGGTTCAAGTACCACTTCTCCCACCTGAGATCCAAATTAGGCAAGATATGGATCAGTCCTTACAGAGCTAAGACTGATTAAAATGTTAAAAGAAAGGTCAACTCTTTTCTCTTCTCTTTGAAGGGAAGGAATTCATTCTACAAGGCTTTTGTTTTTTTGAGACCCAGACAAACCTATGGAAGGGTTGGAACAAGAACTCAAAAAAATGCCAAGCTCTCTTTTGCCTATAACTTTTTCTCAATTGGGCATTTTTTATTGTTCCTATAGGTCTTTCACTTTTTAAAAAATATACTTTTTTATTTTTTAGTTGCAGTAGTTGGACACAATACCTTTATTTTATTTATTTATTTTTATGTGGTACTGAGGATCGAACCCAGGGCCTCATCCGTGCTAGGCAAGAGCTCTACTGCTGAGTCAACCCCAGCCCCTCTTTCACTGTTTTTTATCACTCTTATAAGGTCAGTTCAGCCGATTTTGTTTTGTTGTTTCTATGAGGAATAAGAGCTTGGAGCTTCTTTATTTGCCATTTTGATGTTTACACTTGAATGTTTTTTAATTTTACAAAAATAATAGAATATTATTAAAGGAAATTTAGAACACACAGAAATGTAGAAAGCTTAAAAAAACAACTCCCTCTCCCCAGCACACTTCTACCATTGTTTTTGGATTCTGGCTCATGAAGGAGAGATATTCTTATACTTAAACTCATTGGTATGTGGGTAGATAAATTAGAAAATATTTTTTGTGATTTTAAGTTTTATACTGAGGTGCATTGTGATTAATTTTTTTGTATCAGCAATTGTCTACTTTTATAGCTACATTATTTCTTACTGAGGATATTTTTTTAATAATAAATATTTATAATTTTCTAGATTATTTCACTGAAATAACAATATATAATCCAACTAGGATTTTTTCCATAATGATCGACTTTGGTCTTTAGGAGTACATTACTGTTAAAATTGCCAGTTATAGCATTTGGATACACTACTTTCTAATAAAAATAATTTTATTTTTATTGGCACATTATAATTATACATAATAGTGGGATTTGCTATGCCATCTATGTACAATACAGTAAAAGACAAATGGGGAAAATTATTGAACAATTATAAAAGAATCCTTGAATATATAAATTTCATTTAATTAATAACAAACTGAGGACAAGATACTTATTCTAATAGTGAGTTTTTGTAATATATTTTTTAATGTTATTAACTTTTCCCATCAAGAACTACTTGCATGAAGTAAATTTGTTTATAGTATTATGTATACATTGATTAAAGTGGTTGAGTTTGATAGACTTCTCTCATTTCTTTTAGGTGAATCTGGACTGGGAAAATCAACATTGATCAACTCATTATTCCTCACAGATTTGTATTCTCCAGAGTATCCAGGTCCTTCCCATAGAATAAAAAAGACTGTGCAGGTATGTAGATTAGTATTATTAATTAATGACAAGCTGAAATAATGTTAACACAAGAGAGAACTCATGCTGTATCTTTCATTCACCTAGAAGTAGGATGCAAATTTGACTTTAGCCAGTGTGTAAAGTGAGAAACATGACTATCATAAAGTTAAAAAGAAAACTTAAAAGTACAGCTCATCAAAGAAATTGTCTTGATTGGGACCTTCCAGAATTGTCCTGAGGACTCCTAGAAATGACACCATGGCTCTCAGTAACCTTAGAATTGTTCTGTCTAGTATGGAAGCCCCTTGCCACATGGGACTAGGTTTAAATCAATTAAAATTAAATTAAAAAAATGCAGTTTCTCAATTGCAACAAATATTTTAATCTGTTATATGCTCAGTAGCCATAGGTAGCTACCATTTGGGGTGGCACATATATAGAATATTTTAACCATTGCAGAAAGTTCTGTTGGACAGTGGAAAGAAAGCATAATTTAAACAAAGTATTTAAATAAAATATTATACAGAATTTAAAGGACCATGTGATGATAATGTCATATGATAGTTGAATGGCAATAGCAATTAGGTAAGACTCCTGAGCTATGTTTTATTTAATTTAGTGATTATCAGTGTTTAATATGTGTCTAGATCACCTGGGGATCTTGTTAAATTAGTTTCTATTCTAGAAGGTCTGAGGTAGGACTGAGTTTCTGTATTTCTAACAAGATATCAGGTGATGCCAATAGTGCTGAGTGGTGGACCACACTTTGTATTAATTATTCAGCAAATCAGAGTCTAGGCTCTAGATTTTTACTTTTCACCACTGCAGCCTCTTGAGCTTTTGAAATGAGAGTAGTCCAAGTTGAAATGTTCTGCAACTATAAATTCTCCCTGGTTTTGAACACTTGTCAGATACCTCATTAATAGTTTTTATATTGATTATTTGGTTCAATGATAACATTTTGGAAACGTTAGGGTCAATATATTTATTTCTCTGATTTCTTGTTTTAAAGTGGCTACTAAAAAATTAAATTTATGTGGCTCACATTGTATTTTTATTTGGTAACACTGCTTTAAACTGTTGTTTGAAAAATTTGTTGGTGAACTGATTCAGTACTACACAGTACATGAGCAGAGAAGAAGGAAGTGAACCGTTTCTGAAGCTGGCTTTATTGAGGTGGTAAAACTTAGAAGTGGATTTGGAGAAGTCATGATTATTTCATTGTCCAGATGGAAAAACAGTTTTCATAAGTTGGATAGAAACTCACATATATCAAACTGCAAGATGCAGTTTAGTAATTAGATCCCTAGGGAGTAATTTTTGTGAAGTAAGATTTTTATTTTTGCCTTATTAAATTTTCTCTTAGTCTTAGTTTCCTTTTTTTTTTGGTAACCTTCATAGGGCTTGATTTAAAATTACTTGCATAAATGTTCTCACATGGCTTATTTTGGGATCAACATTGAAAATTTTAATCCTAAGCAAAAAGATGAACTTAACGTCTTAATTTTGGTATTTAAGTTCAAGATCAGCAAACTTTCTAAGTTCTTGTTATTGTTCTAACCTATGCATATTGCCAGACCTATATTAACAATAAAAGTTAACATTTAGTTATTATTTTCTGAGCACTTTAGATGTATTAATTTATTTTATTAAAAAAAATTTTTAGTTGTAGATGGACACAATATCTTAATTTATTTAGTTTTATGTGGTGTTGAGGATTGAACCCAGTCCCTCACATGCGCAAAGCAAGCGCTCTACCATTGAGCTACAGCCCCAGCCCCCTTACTTGATTATTGAAAAAAATTTTATGTAGTTGTAGTAATGTTATTCTCAGTTTACAAGTGAAGAAATTGAGGTACAGAGATGGTGATATGCCTGAAATCATGTAGTTGGTCAATGGCAGCGATAGAATTCAAAACCAAGCAGTCAGGTGCAGTCTATACTCTGTCAAACTGTATATAGTATGTATCTAAACCTTAGCTACTTAGTGAACTTAGTGAAATGGTACCTGAATTAACCAGTTCTTTTTTTAAATTTAACAAACCTTACCTTTATTTAAGATTATTTCTCTGTCCAAGTTTTCTAAACTGGGCCTTATCCTGGGAATTTTATTATCTGTTTCAGAAAATTATGGTCTTTAAGACAACCAGTTCTTAATAAGTAGATTATTTTTTCTTTACTATTTCTTTCCCCTATCGGTAATGTTTAATCTTACAAATTACCACTTATGTTTTGGTTTATTTTGGATTTTCCTTTTAAATTCTGACACAGTGACATAGTTTTCCCAACAAGGCAGTTTAGACAAAGGCAAAGTGAGTTGATTAGTGAAGTCATCTCTTCATCATAGGTATATTATGCATGAAGGTAATTAAAAGAATATAGAGCCAGGCATGGTGGCGCACCCCTGTAAATCCTAGATACTAGGGAGGCTGAGTCAGGAGGATTACAAGTTCAAAGTTAGCCTCAGCAACTTAACAAGATTCTGTCTCAAAATAAATTTAAAAAGGCTAGGGATGTAGCTCAGTGGTTCAGTCCTCTTTAACTCTTTTTGGTATGGAGAGTTTAATTCCCTGTATCAAAAAAACAAAAACAAAACTCATAGAAAATACCACTATAGGCCACATGACTGACCTGTGTCTAATGCTACTTAGTGAAAGATACTTAAAATAGATGGGACTTCTATTTTTTAAATCTCAGTTGGTACACACATGAGGTTTAAGGTTTGGGTTTGGAAGCTGACTTAGGGGAATGTCTTGACTTCCATTTAGGTATTAGATAAGAAATTTTAGTAAATTGCTGGGTAGAGGACGACAATCACTGAACTCATAAAAGCTTTGAACTTTACATGTTTTATTTTCCTTTTTTTAAAATTAAAACAATAGAAGTACATTTCAAAGCTCTTTTGATTCACCCATGCAGTAACCTTTGCTGGTATCTGAACATGTATTTATTATCTCAGTACTTCAACACATAGAAATCTAGTTTGTTGTGCACAACAAAATATTTACTCAAATAATGAAAGATTGCTTGTAATATCATAAGTGTGCTTATTCTATCATGGTATACATATTACCATGTATGAAATTGTCATCACTGATTCTCTACATTGTATGATTATGAATATGTTTTTCCTTTTTTTTTTTAAACTCAGTTGTATAGTGGACGTTCTTTTATAATCAGAAAAATGCCTTTTAGGGAAAAAGGGGTACAAATTTTAAGCAGATTTATGAATTTTCAAATATGTAAACATATACTCATGTAACCACCACTTAAATTAAGATATAATACATTTTCTAGCATCCTAGAATGCTTTCTTGAGTTTCCTTTCAGTGTTATACCCCTCAAAATAGACATGTTGCTGACTTCTGTCTCTGTAGATTAATTTCACCTGTTTTTTGAATTGCATGTAGACACTTGTAGCTGGTTTCTTTCACCAAAGATTAGTCTGTGTTATTTATACATGTTGACTATAGTTGTAAGTTTTTTTCATTATTCTATAATATCTTTTGTAGGATTATATCACAGCATATCTCTTGTTTCTTATTTTTATTTTATTTCATTTTAATGTTGTGGTCCAGGTGATTAAACCCAGAGGCCCTCTACCACTGAGCTACTCCCTCAAACCATTTATTTATTTATTTAAATTTTTGAGACAGGTGCTTGCTAAAGTGACCAGGCTGACCTGTTACTTGTGATCCTCCTGTTTTGGCCTCATAAATTGCTGGGTTTACAAGTGGGTACCACCACACATGGCTTCTCTCTGTTTTAGATAGCCTGTGGGTTTTCAGGTTCTTAGTAATAGAAACATTCTTGTATATGTTTTTTGGTGAACATAGCCCTTGCATATGCATAACAATATAAAAGTGTCTCATCATGTTGATATATTTCTTTCATTGCTAATGAGATTGAACTGGTATTTTCTACTCATTTAGTGCTTCGGTTTCATTGAATTGCTATGGTTGTTTTAATATTTGATATCTTTTCCTTACTGATTTACAGGAGTTTCTTACCTAAATAGTAATCCAAATCCCTTACATTTTTGGGCATTATATGTATCTTCTCCCAGCCTAGCTACCTTTCTAGAAGATGTGACATGCTTAAAAAATATATCATCTAAACTCAGTTTGCCTTCCTTTAAGAAACTTTCCAAATATATTTTCCTTTTGTGACTATGTTTTTGACTTTCCCATCTTGAGGACAAAGGAGTAATGGGATTTGAGCATATCCCTGGCAAGATCTTTTAAGGCAGAGGTGTTTGTTTACCACTGTCAAATCTTCCTTCTTTATCAAAAATAAGACCTCTAATACTGAGAATCAGAATGATCCTAACTAGAATCCCAGAGAAGTATCCTTTCCTGACTGAGTCTTATAGATATTCCTTTATATACTAGGAACAAATTGAAGATCATCTATACTCTTCTCTTCACTTATCCAGGAAAAAGCCTGGCATATGCTAGACTGGAATCATTCAAGAGACCTAGAAAGTAGATTATGATCATCTTTTACAGTTGACTGTCTCTTCTCTAGCCTAGTAGTCTAGCAGATAATCTGCCCTTGGAAGCCAATGAATTCTTTCAGCAGGGAAGCATGATCACCAGACACATTAAACATACAATTTTGAGTTTCAGAAGCCAGTCCTGACCTGAGGCTTTCTGGAATACTGACGTCTGTCAAAAACAAAACAAAACTAAAAACAAGGAAAAAATCCTCTCCTGCAATGTGCCCAAACAGGGAATGAAATTTTCATAAAGACCACGATTTCATATTTTCCTTTCTAAGGATTATATATTTACAAAAGACTTGTATCTTAAAGAGAAATTTGTTCACATTTATAGTCTTGGAAGACAATCATGTATTACACTGAATGGAGAGCTAATTCTAAGACTCCTTTTTATCAGTAGTTCTGTTTTAACTGTTAATTATGAAGCTCTCTGAGATTGATTCTTAACTTTCTATCTTGGGCGTAAGGACACTGAGATGTGCATTTCCAGATGTGAGCTGATATCTCAAACACCAGTGTGCATCACGGTCTCCTGGAAGGCTTATTAAACAGGTTGCTGATTTCTTTCCACAAAGTTTACTATATAGTTGGTTGAAGGCAACCTCCCTCCATTTACATTTATTATTTTGCTACCACTGACCTGGGTATTACACTTTAAGAATTCTTGCTATGGAGTTTTCTTGGCCTACTGCAAACTGGTATTATCCTATCTCTGTGGGAAAGGAGAAGGGGGAAGTGTTTTGTCTTACTTCTTTTGGAATATTTCAAATTGGATGAAAAAGTTCCATGTTCCTTATTTGGAGATATATATCTTTTTTTCCCCCAATAGCTGACTAAAATGAAGTGTCAGAAAAAAAAATTGGACATATGAGCTCCACATCATATTCTAATCTCTTGTATAGATCCCTGGACAAAGTTATTAAGAAAAGCATCACATATGTTGTATCTGTGATAACAAATTTTATCTCACAATTTTGTTGTATTTGAAAATCATATGTTAATTCAGTGAAAGAATTGTCAAGTTGACTTTCTTTGGGAAAAACTTTTATTCAAGATTAAGTCCATTTTAATTTTATCAAGAGAATTCATGGGGCTAGGAAACTGGGTTCAATTTCTAGCATCACCGAGAGAGGGGTGGGGGGGGGGCTGTGGGGGAATTATTTTGTGAAAACTACAGTGTTAAGATTTTTTGTTTGTTTTGAGTTCTTAGTTGGCAACTTTATGTTGATCTACTTTAAAACCTTTTCTTGGTCTATGAAGTCCTGTAAATCACTACTTTAGATTAAGTTGGTACAAAATTTGTGGAAGTAAGAAAAGGTGAAAGCAGTGTATCCTAGTCTTAGAAAAGCATGTTTTATAGATGCCTTGAAAAAATTTACAGACTCCAATTAGAAAACTCTCCTGCAGTTATAAGCGCAGTTTTGATTTTTTGAACCAATCAAGACATTTGAATGCTTTTATTATCAGGCTTTGTGGTTACAGTAATGATGAACAGATACAGTTCCTTAAGTTCTCAATTTAAAAACTTACATAAACAATTACGATTTAGTGGGTAACCCGGATGCTACTCTCATGCTAAAGAGATGACCTGGGTATAGTAGATATTAGTGAAGTGGGAAGGGGATGGAGAAGAGGAGGCAGTGGGTTGAGAAGTGAAGATAAGTGGTAGCTATCAAGAAAAGAATGAGAGAAGTATGTGTAAAGAGTTGAGAGAGTAGTGTGGTTATTTCAAAAAGACTCAAGAATAGTTATATTCAGTTTCTGAGAGATGAGAGGTTGAATATACAGGGGAAATAATTGTCAAGATGATTCAAAAATGGGAAGTTATCAGATCCCCAGTATGGACTGAGAAATTAGCTTTAAGAAAAATCAAATCTCTTTCATTGAATAGTAGGGAGGACTCAATGCTGATTCAAACAGGTTGAGAATGCTCTATCTTTAAAAGAGGGGCAGGTATTTTGACCAGCATAGTTGACAGACATGGTAGAGAAGAGGACTTTAGGAAGACTGTTCTGGGAAATGAGAAGCATGCGACTAAGAAGCATATAAAAGGAATATTAGAGGTAGCCGATTGAGGTTGACACTCATGAATTTTATGGTACAGAAACAGAAGGGTGAGTAGATAGACTAATCCAGACCGGAATCGGAACTGGAAAAGGAAAGAAAGGTTTTAAGAAGTGGAGATTGCTAATAGAAAATGAAAGGAGCATGGGATTTGAGGTCTCAGAGTAAGAAGACAGAAATAGTGAGTAGTGGTTGAGAGAGTAGAGGCAGAATTAGAAACTTGGTATCAACTTTCTCTTGTATAAACTAAAATAATTCTGGGTCTTGATGAGAAAGAAGCAGTCTTTACGTATAACTATTATACTGTAGGTCATTTCTACTTTTCTGTGGTAGATTTAGAAGCATTTAAGATGATATTTTATCTTAATAGTTCTTATGTTTGAACTCTGTGGAATACAAAGTTTTTTCTGAGCTTTGGTCTTAATGTCATTTACAGAGCAAGTGTTAGTAAGAAGTGAGCTCCTGACAAAATTTTAAACTTCTCGCCAAAATTTTGTGCATTTAATTAAATAATGATTTTAATTTACTCTAATAAATGGCTTATAACCAATAGCTTAAAAAAGTTTAGTGTACTCAGCAGTCTTTTGGTTATGAAATGGTAAACATTGAAAGTTTGTTTTTTTTCCCCCTCTCAGATTGAAAACTAAATAGCATTAAAAAGGAGAGAACTTTAGATTTCTGAAATCTAGGAAGCCAGAATAAACCTCTAATGGGCTTTAGTTTTATTTACTCTTCAGGGAGAAACCATTGAAAATGTCCTTGCTTCATTCCTTTGGTATTAAATTATGCATTTAATCTTAGAATTCTGAGTGATGCCATAAAATATGCTGAAGTGACTGACCTGCTTAAGGAAAGTGCATGGGAAAGTGGCCATTTGGAATAGATTTGTTAAGAAAAGTTTGAAATTCCTGGACTTGAACTAATTTGTTTTCCATGGATCTCATGAGGATACTTGAAAAACCAGATGATAGGATACAGTTGGATCCTGTGAATGGCACTTGTTTACAGTTAAGTTTTTTGGATCTCTTCCATATGTTACTGACTTTGTATTTGACCATGTATGGGTATACAGAATTTGATAGGTGAAAGAAGAAAAGAAGATTTATAAACCCACTCTTTAAAGTACATATAATATTCATTTTTCTTATCAAGTCAATAGACAATTAGATTGAACTGATTTTGTTCATTCTTTCCTTTTTTGGGATGGCGGTGGGCTGTGTTGGTGATCAACTCCATGGTCTTATGCATGCTAAGCAAGCACTCTGTCACTGACTGATCTACACTCCTAGTCCCTTTTTTTACTTTTTATTTTTTTTTTAAATAAGAAATGTCTTAAAATTAGCCTGGTACAGTGGCACACACCTGTAATGCCAGCCTCAGGTGTAGGACTTAGCAAGACCCTATCTCAAAATGAAAAGGGCTAGAGATATAGCTCAGAGATAAAGCACCCCTAAGTTCAATCTCCAGTACCCTGAAAGAGAAAAAAAATTAAAATTTAAGTTGTTGTATTAAGGTGTGTAATATGTAGATAGCATTTGGGTTCTGTTTGTTAATAAGGAAAACAAATGATTTCAAATAAAACTGAGAGAATATTCATGTGGAATAAATATTTTTTAAATCAAGTAAAAGGACAATCTGATTATTTAATATGTTTTTGCTTAGTGACAGTTATTAATAAATGACCTGTCTTTATGAAGGATCTGGAAAATAATCCAATAATAATAATAATATTTTAAAATGTAGACTTGACCAGGTTGTCCTTTAACTAGAGGACCACTAGATAAATAAAATGTGGACTTCCTAAGCCAGGAGAGAGAGCACAATTTAAAAATTTGTTTTAATACTTAGGAATATTATAACTTATATTGATGTTTGCCTTTTAAATATGCAGATAAATTAATACTTCATATTCAGATTACCAGTTTATTAGATTAATATGCTTGTATTTGGGATGCTCAAAATTTTTACTGATAGCTTATGCCAAGATCAAAGCAGTTTGAAAAATCATTGATCTAAAAGATAAGACCTTGACTTCTTAATTGTCTAAAAGATAGGAAGGTCCTCCAGAGACATGCATGTCTAAATCTTATAGATTGTTTTCTTTTCAAGATTTAACAAGTTTTTTCTTAATAAACTTCTTTTATTGGTAGTCACTAGCCACATGTGACTATTTAAATTTGAATTAAATTCAAATAATATAAAAATAAACATTTAGCTCTTCAGTTGCACTAGTCACCATTTTATGGGCTGAGTAGCTACATTACCAGGTGGTTACAATATTGGACAGAGTGGATACAGAACAATTCCACTATCTAGGTATTATTTTCTTGGTACTATTGGGTATAGTTGCTGCAGTGTTCTTGCTCTGCAATTTTAATCTGAGCTTCTTAGTCTCTTTGTATGCAAGAGCAGGTATCTAAAAATGCAACAGAGAAAATAGAGTTCTCATTTCCATATTCTCTAACAGTATGCTAAACTTTTTCTACCCAGAAATTAAACACTTTCTTTTCAAATCCTTTTAGTCATCGTATATGAAGTTGCTTTTTTCTTGGTCATGATCACATTTTATCCTTTAATTGGGTAGAAAACAAATTGTGCCAAGAACCATTGTTGTATAAGTTTAAAGCCTTTAATCAGACAGAACGTATTTGAAAATTGGAAAGATAACTGAAGATTTTAATTAGTAAAGTTTCAGTTTTATGAGAATACATTTTCACTACCTGGGCCTTTATTGATTGTGTTATTCAGAATATGGAGCATATAAGTTGACTGAAAAATATTTAGGGATGGCAGTAAGTTTGCTTGAGTAATTAGTTTGGATAAAACTATATGGAGACTAGTCCAGGAAGTTGTTTATTATAAATGCTAGATGAAATATGCTTGTATAATTAATCACATTTGAACTCAATAAATTACCAAATTATTCAAACAAATTATTTATTTATATTGTTTGTGTATTTGGGTCACATAGTATTTAGCTCTAGTGGTTATTACTACTTCATTACATAAAGAAGGAAAGTTCCTCTTTCCTTCTTTATGTCAAGTATGAACCATAAACTCAGTATGAGTTACCAAGAGAATGGTATATTATATACATACATGCTTTTCTTTCAAGTATTGAGGATTCTAATGGCTGCAATAATTGATTCTAAAGAAAATTGTGGAAGAGAGTAGATTTAATTTGTAAATAATTGCCAAATTGGTTTAGAAAAATTTGATTGTCACTGTTTATATCCCTTGTAGGAAATACCTGGTGCACGTATGATACTAACATCTGCACCAAATGACTCTTACAGGTGGAACAATCCAAAGTTTTAATCAAAGAAGGTGGTGTCCAGTTGCTTCTCACAATAGTTGATACCCCAGGATTTGGAGATGCAGTGGATAATAGCAATTGGTAAGAAGTGTTTGTCCTCATTGCTTTCTAAGGCTTTTGAGATATCAGCATGGTTAGACTTCTTTTGCTTACCACTTACGTTAGCAAAGAGCATTGAACTTTAAGTGATGTGACTTGAGTTCATATGTCAACCTTGCCACTTATTTGAAAATATTGTTTCCTATAAAATGGAGTTAATACCTGTCATATAATTACTTTTAACACAAATCTTAAGCAACAAAGGTAAGAATTTTCATCATTGTAATAAATGTGTAATAAATAAGAATTCTCATTATTGTAATAAATGTCATACTTTCCCTTTACTATAATTTATAATTGTATAAATTATTTTCTAAATAATTAGCTAAATTACCCAATTTTTAGACCTTCAGTTTTAAGTAAATTAACTTATGAAATTCTAGTCTTAAGTAGTTATCGTAGTTTTTTTTTTTTAAACCTCTAATTAAACCCAGGGGCACTTAATCACTGAGCCACATCCCCAGCCCCTTTTTGTATTTTATTTAAAGACAGGGCCTTAACTGAGTTGCTCAGGGCCTCACTAAATTGCTGAGGCTGGCTTTGAACTTGCTATTCTCCTGCCTCAGCCTCCTGAGTCTCTGGGATTACAGGCACCTGTCTCTCTTAGTGTTTTATAAACAGAATTTTTTTTTTTTTAGTTCCACATTGTTTTTGAGGTGATTTTCTCTCTTAAAACGCACAAATAAGTTTATCCTAATGTTTTAATATTAAAGTAATCTCCATTTTTAAATTGTATATAATTGTTTTCATATTGGAAAGTATCTTAGCATTTTTGTAGTTATCAATCCAAGTAATTTGTTCATAATTAACTAGGTCTTCACACTTACTGCATTTTAAATCTTTGAAATAATGAACAAGTTTTATTCAACATAATTTTTACCTGTTTCTGAATAGAAGTAGAATAGTTTGAGATCCTTCTATTAGTACATTGGTTTTTACCTAATTAAAAATATTGATTATTATCTTATGGTTATCAGTTTTTCATTCATTTATAAGATTGCAACTTAATTGTGTTGTTTATCTGCGTTCCACAGTTGGCAGCCTGTTATTGACTACATTGATAGTAAATTTGAGGATTACCTAAATGCAGAATCTCGAGTGAACAGACGTCAGATGCCTGATAACAGAGTGCAGTGTTGTTTATACTTCGTTGCTCCTTCAGGACATGGGTTAGTACCTTGATTGTTCTGATGCATTTGTTGTTGTTGTTTAGTATTTCTCATCTTTATGTTCATATTTTACAATCCTTATTCTAGGAAGCACATGTAACTAAACTAGACCAATGATAAAGGACCAAATTCCATGCAGAAATGACTTACAGCAAACTTTTTAAAGTTCTAAGTAAACTAACAAGTGATTTTATCCCTTAGGTCCTCATGTGTAAGTATCGTACCTGCTTCATGGAAAGTAGCAGGGTTTTCACCATGGTTTGAGGTCTCAACGTGACTAATTCAGTGTTTGTTTTGACCATACTTTGTCACTAACTAAACTACCAAATAAGCAGGAGTAGCAATAACAATTGTCTTTCGACTTATGCTAAGAAATTTTAAATAATTTTGCCATTTCTTCAGTAAGTCCATTTGGCTTCTGTTTCATCTTAGCTACCAAAGTCACATAATTTCCATTTCATACCCATTAGTACTAACCTTTTTATTAGGAGGTAGGACCATGTGTCTAGATGTACATCTGATTTGATTATTCTGTTTGTTAGTAGTTAGCCTGTAAACTCCTCACCCCTTTTTTCCCCTTGGTACTCTTCTGTCATTTTGAGTAGATGTATATGTTATTATCAACTGCAGATGCTTTTAATTACTCTTCTTCAATCTTTTTGTTTGAGTCAGTAACTCAGGGTAATTCAGTCACTTAATGATAACTCCACCTCTTCACCAAAAAGAACTAGATTATTATGTAGTATAACATTTTCCTTTGATACTCAAATTGCAGTAATGTAAAGCAATTTCCTTATAAGCCATGTTGAAATAATGAACAAGGTTTTTGGTTTCTCTCTCCATCTTTTCTGTAGTCTGATGTCCATTTTCTCTATTGATAGAGCAGGGAACCTTAATTATATAGTCAACATTTTTGCACTAGCAGGTTAGAGAGGTGAAAAGTGTACCTTTGGATATTCTACATTGTTCTCAGAAGTTTTTAAATTTATATCATTTAAATGACTCATCTAGTTAAAAGGCTCAAAAAAGGTAATCTTAAAAAAATAGAAGACTGTATAAAGTTTTTTATAAGTACCTCGGCAGCTACTTCTTGAATTTAATTTTTAAAATATTTTTTTCAAGTTGTAGATGGACACACAATATCTTTGTTTATTAATTTAGTTTTTTATGTGGTGCTGAGGCTCGAACTCAGTGCTTCACACATGGGAGGAAAGCATTTTCCTACTGAGCTACAGCCACAGCCCCTTAATTTTTTTTTTTTAATCAACCTAGTTTAATTTGTTAGGACTTGATCCTGGAAGTCAGCTGAATGAAATTTTAAACCTGCAGTTAAGTCAATAGAAATTAGTAAGCTCATAACCAGTTTTATTATTTTAGATCTTTTGGACACTCTCCAAGCGTTAGTATTTCTCATGAAATTACATTCCTCCCATCCCCCCTGGGGAAATTTATTTCTTAAAATTGCATGGGAAATATGAAGGTTCCCCCAATGCCTTATTTTTTTTTTTAAGATAAAGTTTTATAATTGAAATGATATGTAGAGGCTTTGAGCTGTTTTTTGTTTGTCACAGGAATGGGAGTTAAAAATTTTTATTTCCTATATGCAAAAATATGCTTTTGAACAGTTAGCTTAATTATTTTTAGAAATGGAGCAAAGTTTTGCCCATTATGTGATACCATAAACTAAGTAAAAGAATATGACACTGAATTTTATGTAGAGTTCTAAATCCTCTGCTCACTCAAGACTGAAAATCCATGCAGTTTAGTAAATGAATCAAGACTTTTTTATCTTGTTTGAGTAGTTCCTAGATTTATTTTTTAGAAGGACTCCTTTTTTGAAGAAGAAATAAATTGGTCTAGTAACGTATTGATTTTATTGTCTTCTACCTCATCCTACCAAGTGGATGAGGATATAGGCGTAACTTCTTATTTCAGTTATTATTGTTCCATTTTTTTACTCACTGTTAGGTAGCTGCTGTTAAAATCAAACTCAGTACTTCAATTTTAAAATCGTCTCATTCTTTTAATACTGACCACCACTATTTTAAAAAAGTAAATATAATTCAGTGAGCTTTATACAGAACTTTTTTCTTCCTGAGAAACATACTGTACTTTATTTTGTGTGTGTGTGTATGTGGGGGGGTGTTTATCATTTCCCCTGTGGTCAGTGATTTTGCTATAAATAGGCTTTGAGATTAAATAATCTTTTCTCTCTAATGGGGGTTTATTTTTTTAAATTTTCACAAAGGACTTTCTGTTAGTTAAAAACAAGATTTAAAAACTAAATTTGTTAATGAACAGATAAACCTGTTCAAAACTGAAGGGACAGAGGAAAAATTTCAATCAGCATGAATATAGTCAACATTGAATGAAACGTTTTTCTGCTGTTGTCATTTTGTAAGCATGTGAAATTTGTATACTAATTTAAGAAGAGTTTTATTGAGACTTTTATAAGGTTTTACCTTTTATCCTAAAGGAAAAACTGATTTAAATGTTCATTGGCCCTCGTTTTATACTTAGAAAATTGACTTCCCTGATTCCCTGTCATGATTATTTTTAAATACCTTTCTCTTTAAAGTTGGGATATTATAAATAAATACTCAGTTTAAAGTAACAATTAAAACAGAACTCTCAAGGGATAATTTTGCATGTTCATTTGCAGTATATTATTCATAATAGCTAAAACATGGAAGAAACCCAAGTATCCATTGACAGATGAATAGATAAGCAAAATCTAGTATAGCCACATGTTGAATATTATTCTACTTTAAAAGGAAGAACACATAGATTTATGGTGCAATATGGATGAACCTTAAGAACATTACATTAAGTGAAGTAAGCCAGTGCTGTGGTCTGGATTCGTTCCCTCCAAAACTCATGTGAATGATTCCCCTCATAAATAAATTACCAGTGTAATAGAAAGCCCTTTGGAAACTGAATTGCCCCCTCTAGTATTCTGCCACATAAGGAACAACACTCCTTTTATATGGGGGATGCAGCATTCAAACCATCTTAGAAGGGGAGAGCGGGCCTTTACTAGACACACCTGTGTCTACCTTGACATGGGCTTCCCAGACTGCAGAACTGTGAAAGAACACATTTCTTCTTCTTCTTTTTTTTTTTTTAATAAATTACACAGTCTCAGGTATTTTATTATAGTAGCATAAAATGGACTAAGACAGCCAGTCATAAAAAGACAAATACTGTATGATTCCATTGGAATGAAGTACTTACAGTGGTCAAAATCATAGACACAGAAGTAGAATGGTAGTTACCAGGTGCTAGGTGGAGGGAGAAGGGAATAGTTATTGTTTAATTTGGTATAGAGTTCCAACTTTACAAAATGAAGAGTTCTTGAGGTAAATGATCACACAACATTGTGAAATATTGCTAAACTGATCACTTAAATTTATGTTATCTGTAAAATTTAAATAATTTTATCTGTATTTTAAAATATATTAATCATTATCTGGTTTTAAATATAAAATCTAGTTAACTTGTATTTTGACTTTAATGTTTTATATTAAATGCTCTTAAGATTTCATTAAAAAATTAACTGAATTCTGCCTTTAACACTGGTTTATATAAGCCTATCTATATAGCTTAATAAAGCAGAGGTAATTTAAACTTTTCATGGGTATAAATTGGAAACTGTACCATATGTATTTAGAAATCTGAGATTGAATAGGCCATGACTTTATATTTAATGATATATGTAATGATTGATGACAATAAGCAAATTTTAATTTTTTCGCAAAGATGGATAGGTTTTTTTTTTTTTTCTGTTAGTATTAGTGAGGTAAATACACTGTTATACATAGTATAGTGTTATTTCAGCTATACTCTTTCCCATGGTATTTCCTATTCTCTGAATGCCAGTAATGAATTCCAAGGAACTCAGGATAGAGAGATTTGCAATAGGAGGCAACCATCTTAAATTTTCATATTTGTATCTTCATTTCTCTTTACCTCTGTTTTTGTGCTGGTGAGCCTCACTACCACAATGAGGTATAATAGTTTTTGTTAGTATAAAGGAATATCGTATTACTCTCTGGACTCCTATCTTTCCAATTTCAACTATTTATTTATTTAAAAATAGTATCAATGTAATTATTAAGTCAGTATTAGTCAATAGAATAACAGACCTTTATTCCAGTTTCTCTTATTGCTTTATAAAAATTAAGGAATATTACTTTAGAATGGTATTGCTATGCAAAAATATTTCTTATTATCTTTACTTACTTCTTTGGAACATTAATATTTAGTCTTAAGTAGGATGTAGGTGTAATATTTAGTCCTAAGTAGGATATAGATTTAAGGACTTTCTTTGATTTTTCACTTATAGTTCCTAAATAACATAGAGAAAATTATAGTAATTTACTTTTTTTGTTCATAAATATTTGGGCCCCTTCACAAGTGTCCAACATTGTGCTAAATGCTGAGGATACAGATGAATGAGATAAAACCTTCACTTGAGAAGATCTTTTAGTGAGAGGATGGGCAAAATGAATACATATTCAGGAATTAATATGCAGTTCATTGAGTGTTTACCACTTAGAAAATGCGTAGTCGTAGATTAAAGAGGATTCCCAGAGGAAATTGGCCAGATTCAAAATGAAAAGTAGGAATTAAACCAAATAGGAGGAAGATGGGATTGAAGGATGTTTCAGATAAAGGTGGTAACCTGTGGCCAACAGTTGAGTTATGGTACTTTCAAGAAATTGTGAGAAATTAATAAAGGTTGACACATTGGAAGTGGGAGATGGCAAAAGATAGGCCAAGAATGCTGAGAAATGAGTCCAGATGGAGGATCTTTGTCTTTACTAGCCCTGTAAGCCACATAACCTAAGGAATGTGTCCTTCAGTAAGGCTTTTAGTCAAATAATGATTTAAATCCGATTTGGATGACTGCAGTGTAGATGGTTTATAGGGAAACAAAAAGGCTCATGTGGCTCTCCATTCCAGAGGTCTTGGTGGCCTGAACTAAAGTAATGGAAATGGAGGTGTGTGTACCTGTGCATACATATTTGTTTGAATGTTTTCCCCTGTAGCAGATCTTGGTGAATCTTCAAAAGTGAGAATTAGAAGAGAGAGCAATTCTAGATTTCAGGCTTGAGTAATTGGTTACATTCACTGAGCTGGGAAGCATACAAGAGGAGGAAATACTGAGACTCAGGTTGTTTTAGTTTTTGCATTGCTGTGAAGAATATACCTGTCAGAAACAATGTAGAGGAGGACAGATTTATTTTGGTTCACAGTTTCACAGGTTCAGTCCATGATAGCCAACCCCATAGCTCTGGGTCCAAGGTGAGGCAGAACATCATGGTAGAAGGGTGGAGTAGAATAAAGCAGCTCAGAACGTTACAGCCAGGAAGGAAAGAGAGATCTCCAGTTACTAGGGACAAAATATAAACCCCAGGGTCATGCTCCCAGTGACTTACTTCTTCCAACCACAACCTACCTACCAACAGTTATTGTCTATTTAATCCCTATCAGTGGATGATGAATCTATTGATTAGATCATGACTCTTATAATCTAATTATTTCACCCCTGAACATTCTTGCATTTTTTCACGTGAACTTTTGGGGGATACCTCATCCCACAAAATCCAACTCTCATAATCTAATTATTTCATCTCTGAACATTCTTGCATTGTCTCTCATACATGAGATTTTGGAGGACACCTCATATCTAAACCATAACATAAAGCTTTTGATTTGAAGGAGCCCATGAGATGTCTCAGTTTAACCATTGGGTAAACAAATCTGGTCTTAAGTGAGATCTAGATTGTGTAAAAAGATTTGGGAGTTAAAGGTCTGTAGAGGAAAATCAAAATCTATTGAATAATGATAATCATACAGAATATAGAATTTTTTAAAAAGGGCCAGGTAGAGAATTCTAAGGAATGTACTTCTTTAAACGACCAGCCTTACACAGAGGATCCTATAAAATACCTTAAAGGATCATAGAAGAGCTTATGAGGGGGTGATGACAGATATACACAAAGGGCAATTTGTGATGGTAAGCATCCATATGGAAAGATTTGTGACTTGAAAAATACAATGGCAAAGTGATGGCAGCAGCCAGATTGTAATGGACAGAATGAATTTTGAAAGTTTTCTTAAGTATCTTGTCTGAGAAGATTGTGAAATTTAATAAATAGCTGATTCTAAGAAATTCTACTAGGAGCCTTTCTGGTTTTTTTAATTCTTTATTAGGGCCAAAACCCTATGAACTGGGTGTTCAAGGGCAGGAATCAAAAAGCCTTCTTAGTCACTCCAGTGTTTCTTGATTGAAGTCCTGTTCTACCTAACTGTTGGCTGGCCTAATACCTCATCAGAGAGTGTTTCTGATAAGTAAGTCAAGCAGTTAATTGTATTTACTGGTCATTGGGAATGTGAAGAATCTGTTTCCCCAAATTGGTCAGTTCAGTCATATTAAATACTATGTATTTCAGACTTAAACCATTGGACATTGAGTTTATGAAGCGTTTGCATGAAAAAGTGAATATCATCCCACTTATTGCCAAAGCAGACACACTCACACCTGAGGAATGCCAACAGTTTAAAAAGCAGGTGAGCAAAATAAGTTAACTCCTGGGTTTCTCCCATTATTCATGTAATTTGCAGTTTTTACCATTTTTCACATAATTTGTTGCAATACATTTCTCTTTCGGATTTACAGTATTGTCAAATTGTATTAAAAATAACTCCTGAAAATAATCTTCTGCCTTAGTTTTCTTCTCAAATTTTTATCCATTATCATAATGACCTGATGCTTTGTCAGTTTTTAAATAAGACTGTTTTAAATAACTCCCATCACCACCCCTCCTCACACCTTATAGAATTATTTTAGAATGAATTGCCACAGCTAGGATTGCTCATTGAAAGTATCTGGTTATTTTTATAGCCCTTTAACCCTGACTCTGCATTTTGTATAATGTTTTCCCAATAAAACAAACCAAATTTCTATAATGAGTATATTTGTTTCACTTAATCTTACCAGCTTTTAATTTTACTTTTCAGAAAGACTGAACATTTTTTTTTTAAAGCAGATTTGTTCATTTTAAAATTTCTTTCATGAACTTCTTGTTCAAAACCTTTGTACTTTTTGAAGAATAATATTAAGTATTACCTGTATGTATTTATTATAGATTCTTTTTATTTTGGATATTTAGTTTTCTCTCTTCCTCTCCCCACCTCCCTTGCCTTGCATGCGTTTCTCTCTCTCTCTCTCTCTCTCTCTCTCTCTCTCTCTCGCCCCCTCTCCCTCTCCCTCTCCCTCCCTCCCTCTCTCTTTCCCTCCCTCTCTCCCTCCCTCCCTACCTTCTTACTTATCTCTCCCTCTCCCCCATCCTCTCTCCAACCCAGAGGCATTTAACCACTGAGCCACATCCTCAGCCACCAACCCCCACCTTTTAAATTATTTTGAGTCAGGGTCTCACACAGTTGCTTAGGGCTTTGATAACTTGCTGAGGCTGGCTTTGGACTTGCAATCCTCTTGCCTCAGCTTCCTGAGACATTGGTGTACGCCACCATGCTCTGCTAGTTTTCTCTCATTTTTACTGTGTATTTTCTTTTTTCTCTTTTGCTCTTTATATTTTAATTTTTATTGCATTTTATGGAAGACATGTTTTCCCCATGTATTAGAGATATATATGTTCCATAGTTTAAGCTTTTATCTAAACTCATACCCAGTTTTATCACTAATATTGAGTTAAATAATGACACATTTTCCTCATTATCTTGTCTTAATTTATTGTACATGACATTTTATGAAATGTAGGGTCAATTTGTGGAATTATCTCCCATTCTAGTAGTTGTAGTTTCTGTTTTAGGCCTGTGTTGTATTTTTTTAAAACCACAGAAACTTTGTATTATATCTAAAAAAATAAATTTTTGAGTTATTATCTCTTACTGTTGTTATAGTTCTCTTTATTAAAAAAAAAAAAATACCGTTCTTCACTTTTCAGTATGAATTTTAGATTACCTTGAAATTTTTTACAAAAAGAAAAACCTGTTGAAATATGCTTTCAAGTTGTGTTAAATTCATGTAAATTTTGAGAATATTTTGTATATTGTTTTTACTAGACTTATTTCCATCAGGAATATGTTTTTGTTTGTTTGTTTGTTTTCCATCATTCCTGTTTTTGTCTTATACTGTGGTGTAAATTTCAAATACTAATCATGTAATACATTTCTCCCTTTATCTTGCATTATATCTCTGTTGGGATTTGTACCGAGAACTTAGAGATAAAAAAGACAAAGAAGTAATGATCTCTACTTCCAAATTGGTCACATTCTAGTAGTTGCACAGTTCCCTTTTTCTTTTTTTCCTGTTTTTCTTTTGGGAATTGGTAATTAAAGCAAGACCGCATACATGCTTTCCCACTGAGTTATACTTCTAACCCTAGTGGTTGTTATTTTTCTTTTTTTTTTTCTTTCTTCTTTTTTTTTGGGGGGGGGGGTATGTTTAGAATAATGATTTCTATCCAGGAGTCTATCAAAATCATCTAGAGAACTTTTTCAAAATGAGTTGTTGGGGCTTATCCCGACCAGTTATTACTGGCTTTAGTATTTATTTTGAAAATGCTCTCTCAGTTCATTTTAATATACAACCTGTACTCAAGAACTACTACTCTTAGAGCTTGATACTATGACTTCTTTTTGTGTGCTAGTCATTTATTTGTCATCTCATCAATTTTTTCTACTCTTTTTTTCTATGTAGGACATGTCCCAGTTGTGAAAGATATGTGGTCCTGTTTTTTCCCCCCAGGGGCAATTTTTACTTTTTTTTGTTTCTATCTAGTATAGTAACCATGTAATTTACTTTGTTTACTGTCTGTGTTATTAAGAATACCTTCCTTGAGAGTAGCACCAAATGTAAGCAAGGACGTGAGTTCTAGGTACATTAGCTGTTTGTTTGTTGCAAATTCAAATACGGTAAGTAGTTGAAAATTATTTGGATGTCTGTGTTCCATTTTGAATTTGGAGTCAAGTTGTCTTCTTTGATCTTTTCATTTTTGTTAACTCTTGAGCTTCTTAATTTCTAGGGCATATTTTCATCCTGTGGGTTGTCCAGTCTTGTATATGTTGCTTTTTGATTTGTGTTATACACTGTACATGCAAGGATATTCACCTATCAGAGTGTAATTTTTCTCTTGGAACCAATGTTATATTTAGTTTCACTCATTCTGGCCACATAGTATAAAATTTTTAGGTGAGTTTTAGTCTGCTGAATAAGATAGTTGGTGAGTTATATCTAGAATAAGAATCTCAGTTATTGTAAATAAATGACCTAAAGCCATTATGGTAGAAACCAACTGGTGAATCCCTTTCTGGTTTTTATAGTTTTGGAACTCTTGGTTTTATAACCAAATGACGTTTTACATTTTTAAAAACTTTTATTAAATTTTATTAATTTTTTAGTTGTAGATATTTTTATGTGGTGCTGAGGATCGAACCCAGTGCCTCACATGTGGAAAGCAAGCACTCTACCGTTGAGCCCCAGCCCATGACTTTAACATTTAAAAAAAATTTTTTTTAGTTGTAGTTGGATACAGTATCTTTATTATTTATTTTTATGTTGTGCTGAGGATTGAACCCAGTGCTTTTGCACATGCTAGGCAAATGCTCTACCACTTAGCCACAACCCTAGCCCCAACTTTTAACATTTTTGAAGCAATTGAATTTTGGGTTTTATTTGTCAACATAATAGTTGTCTAAAAAATAGAACTTGGGAGGCTAAAGCAGGAGAATCACATAATCAAGGCCAGCCTCAGCAACTGGTGAGACCCTGACTCAAAAACTAAAAAGGTCTGAGGATGTGGCTCAGTGGGACTAGCATAGTTTTTTTTTTGTTGTTAGTTTTTTTTTTTTAATTACAGTTTTACATCATTGAAAAACAGTAAAGAACCAGAAGCTATGTGGTCTCATGTAAGAATCCAAGAAATTTACTAAAAATAGGGCCAACATACTAATTATGTATGGAGCTCTTTTGCTAACTGTTTCTTCCATTTTAGATAATGAAAGAAATTCAAGAACATAAAATTAAAATATATGAATTTCCAGAAACAGATGATGAAGAAGAAAATAAGCTGGTTAAAAAGATAAAGGTAGATTAATTCATATATTTTTATATATGTACATAAATATATATACACATGCATGTACATGTGTGTGAAAATATTTGGGAACCTTTTCCACAGAAAAGACCAAAAATATCAATGTTTTAAGGAGTTGGCTTATAAAACAAGATTGTTTAATGTTGAATTCAACTTTGGAGTTAACTTGGTTGATTAGCTGTTACATGTAAATAAGGCATTGCTTAAAATAGGTGAATAGCACATTCATATCTTAAATGATTTTAGGTACCCTGGACTTAAAAATGGTATACCAAATAATGGCATATGTAGGCTAATAACCCAGTTATCTTTGAATTAATGAACAATGAAGAATTTCCGGGGTTTTATAAAATAGCTACTTAGGTATTTTTGAAAGCCCCAAGAATTTTGAAAGTTTTATTCTCCGAGTTAATGTGGGTGAACACAAATCAAGTTTCTTGGATATGAAATTTTGAAGTTAGAATTTAGCAAATAAAATATTTCTTGTTTCTAGTATTGTATTGTTTGTTGGTTTATGATAGGGCAGATACAATTAATCACAAGCTTCATTTTTTCTTCCCCTAAATATCAATATATTTTTTATTCTTTTCCCTCACAGTGTGGGCCAGTTTTTTGGAGTGACTTTTAGCAAATAATTTGATAGCATCTGCCTTAGTATTTTTAAATTTTCAGAAAAGATATAACTGTATTCACTGATTACTTTGGTGGTAATATCTATAATCTCAATTTATAAATATTTATTAATGGCCTACAAAAAATGTTGAATTATTATCAATTTTCTTGTTAATTTGTTGAGTAATATAACTTTATTCTTGGATTTGTGAGGACTACCGAGATGTATTTGAACAAGAATACTTTATTTTATAGGACCGTTTACCTCTTGCTGTGGTAGGTAGTAATACTATCATTGAAGTTAATGGCAAAAGGGTCAGAGGAAGGCAGTATCCTTGGGGTGTGGCTGAAGGTAAGGTTTTCTTCAGTGAATGACTTGTAAGATCTCATAAATGCAATAAAACTTTGTATTTATAATTAGTATAATATGCATACTACATTGAAACAATCCAGATTTTCAAGGATAGTTCTGATTTTATTTTCCTTTAGTCTTGTTTTCTTCAGAAGTACATTATGTTTTTCAAACTTTCTGTATTTTCAAACCTTTAATACATACAGGGAACTATGTGTTAAATTCTAACATTGTAGTAATACTTTAGAAGTCAGTTGTCAATGCCCCACCCCATTTTCTATCTCATCATTAGGTCAATTTCTGTTTTCTTGTTTGAAAACATTCTTATAATTCAGGACTTCTATACTCAGGGCCAAAAGATTGCTTCCAAGAGTTCTGCTGAACCCTCTGAAATAGAACAATTTGGAGAGAAAACCCATCACATTTATTTTAGTCTCAGATGGGTCGTGGATCCTCAAGAATCATTGAAAATATTTATAAACTCAGTTCTCAAAGCAGAAATCACTTTCTTTTTTGCCATCACATTTTTACAAATTATTATAAGAGATCCTTTTTACTAGTTTTATAAAAGCTTTTAAATGCCAATAAAATGTTATTGCAGCAAACCTTAGAATATCTCTTAGCAATACAAGTGTGTCCTCAAATTTATGTTTCTTATATTGGTTTGATCTAATACTTTCTGTGAATTTTAGATATCCTTCCAGATTATTGTCTAGATATCCCACCAGTGACCCTGTCCTTTGTTCCTAGCTATCTGTTGGACTCAGTGAACCTCTAGTTGCTGGCCTGAGACTTTAGAACTTATGCTTATGTACCCCTTAGAAATCTACACTGGAGAAATTGTATCTCTGGTTTGCTGCCTCTCCCCTCCCTCCAAGTGGTGTTCTTAATACACACACACACACACACACACACACACACACACACACACACATATTTATTTGTTTATAAATATGTATATATACATTTATTTATTATTATTTTTAAAATAAAATAAAGAATCTTAAGTTCGGGGCTCATCTTTTTATTCTGTTTACCTATGAAGAAAGTGTTTATGAAATGACTCTCCCCTCATCCAGACTACTAACTTTTAAAAATATATTTCATCACAGAATAAATATATTCTTTACCAATGAGAAAAAACATATTTTTCCTTTCAAATTTTTAGAATTGTATGTTTCCACATAGCTCATTTATTAGGTTTACTTATCTATCACTGAGGATTCAACTATAGTAAAGTAATATTATAATGCAATTATTTGTCATTCCACTGAGTGCTATATTAGAATTTTACCTTAATGAAAAATTGATCTAAGCAGTTCTACATATTCTTTCATTGTTTTTACCCCCAAGTTCCTGTGAGATTTCCTTTGGAAAGACTTGGTTTAGTGGAAATAATATATGTGGTCTATTTTTTTTCTTACAGTTGAAAATGGTGAACATTGTGATTTTACAATTCTAAGAAATATGTTGATAAGGTAAGTACAGTGATGAAAATAGCATAAGTGTTTTGTTTCCTTAAATAGAGTTGTACAGATTTACTTTTTACCTCTATAAATGTGGCTAATTTAAATTGGTATTTTCATCTTAGCAATGAAGTAAGTACTTGATGTAGACACCTTGGATTCTTTCTCCAAGGTTTGTTTTAGCAAAAATACAAAATAAGTTGCATGACTAGGGATACAAAGGAAAATCAGTCTATCAACATACATTATGTTGAGGTTTAGAACTGAAAGTAAGGATAAAGAGTGGAATATACAGGAAAACTGTAAAAGCTAGACTTTGAATGTTAAAAGGTGCAGAGTTCAGTAGCTGGTGGAATGAAACAGTTTTTATACTGTAACACTGTGAACAAAACCAGTCTTCCTATCTGGTGAAAAAACAGCCCTAACTTGTGCATTTCATACCTGTTGAAAGAAAAGCAAAGCCTAGGATATTGAGGTCATTTTGATAAGAGGCCCAGGGACTTGAATTAGAAAAGCAGCAGCAGGAGGGTTGGGAACATAGCTCAAGGTTGGAGTGCTGGCCTAGCATGTGTGATGCACTTGAGTTCAATCCCTTGATTGCACCCCACCCTCCTCAAAAAAAAAAAAAAAAAAAAAAAAAAACAGCAGTAGAGAGAAGAAAATATTAATAGTGCTAGAGACATTAGCAAGAAAATGGAACAGAATGAACTACAGTGTTGTTGAGACACATGGTTTCCTCTCTCTACCTAATCCCTCTTTTCAGTGCTCCTCCCTTTCATCTTACTTTTCCAGGCTCTCACATCATATTCTCTTCAACCACCAGTTATGTCCCTATAATTAAATAGAAATAAAGACTGCCCACTTTCCCAATGTACAGGAATCTTTTAAGCTATTTAGAGACAGTAATATACACATGGGTGATAATTGGAAATCATGGAATAATAAAAAGCCCACTCTTATAAATGAAGAGGAAATTTTAAGAAAGTGTGATTACTATCTCAAGAAATACATTAGGAAAAATAGTAAACTAGAGAAATTTTGAAGTAAAAGAAATTGGCATATAATTGGTATTTTTTCAAAGGAGAACATAATCAGATGTTTCTGATAGAAAGTGGATGATAAGATTGATTAAACCCTTGCGGTTGCCAGGCCTCACCTTGTGAGAGGGTATCCTCAGGGTTTTGAGAACACAACACTTCAGGTTCTGTTACAAGCTGTTCTCTTTCCCTTCCATTCTTAAGGTATGATTTTAAAAGAGGTAATAATGCAATCTTTCGTGGCATTCTGTGTGTAGGAATTGTTTAATAAATATTAATTGCCATTGTATTTCCTCTGTTTTAAAATCTGCTGTGGTGCTTGACACAGTGGTACTCTATAAATTTTTTGTGTACTTTGAAAATATATAATCAACCATTATCTATATTCCTTTACCAAGGGAAGGCTAATTTTACTGAGCCAGAAGCTACTTAGTTTTGTTTTGTCCAGGGCCTCCCAACAAGCAAATGCTCTACTACTGAGCTAGACCCTTCAGTCCAGAAGCTACTTGGAATGTTTACAGACTGGCAGCTGGTGAGGGGAACTCTCTAGTATAAAAGTATTATAGAGCAAATTGACCATGTCTATAGGAACATTTAATCAACAAAGCAGCAAGACAGTATGCATGTATGAAAATATGAAAAAAAAAATCTTGAGATTATATGCTACCAGAGAAAAGTGTGTATTTTGTAGCTCATGTCTTCAAAATAAAAATACTTAGTGAATATTTAACAGATACTTGAGAAATAACAATACTAATATTGCTGATGTCTATAAATCTTAAGTAATTGAAATCTTGCAGACCAAAGATAGGAATAGTGATTGCTTCTAAGAAAGATTCAACCTCAAAGAAGTGTCATTTTGTTATTTAAGAGAACTGGTTGCTGCAGGCAAATCAAGGAAAACGAGAAAGAAGAAAATGTTGCAAATATTTTGAGGGTGTAGGAATGGGATGGTACAGAAGTAACAGAAGGAAAAAAAAGAGAGAACACTTTGAGATCAGTAATGGGAAATGGAAACAACATTCCTGAAACTAGGGAAAACTATATAGCTAATTATCAAATTATTTTAAGAATGGAGAATGGATTGAGACTTAAAAGGATAAAGTAAAGCATGATTAAATAGAAATAAAGGCTTTTATATCTGGCAAAAGTTAAGAGCTATAGATGTAGTTCATTGATAGAACACCTGCCTAGCACATGAAAGGCCCTAAATTTAATCCCCAGTATTGTCCCCCACCCAATAAAGTCAGAATTATGCAATCATATAAAAGATTTACTGCAAAGGAAAATCTTTCATTACCTAAAATGTTAAGTGAAACTAACAAAAATAGGTTAACAATAAGTTTACCTTGTTTTTATTTTATACATCTTGTATTTTACTATACTTTTCCTCAGGTGTTTTGAAGATTTTTCATTAATAGAGTGACATGTGATATATAATAATTAAAATTATAAAATATTATTTTTATATTGGCACAATTTATTTTTATTCTCTGCTTACCGAAGCTAGTAACAGTAATTTATTCCCCAAATCAACATTAGTTATATTTTAGCTTCATTCTTTAATTGTCAGTTTTTTTTGAAGTTACTATGTGTCTATAGTCAGGGTACAAAAGAAATAACATGTTTCTGGCAAAATGGATTTCATAGTAGAAGAGGTAAGATAGTATCACCTATGACATGTATGTTCCCAAAAAGGATTGGAGTGCCTTTACTTCTAGGCTGGGAAGAAAGTAGAACTCTTCTAAGGATCAATAAGAAATTAGCAACCAGTTTCACCTACCACATATGCTAGGAATTAAGAGCTCTCTGACTTGACTGTAGAGCAGATCTTTAAATGTAACTGTATGGCTCAAGAGAGTATGAATTATCAAGGGACAGAGTATTACAAGAGATTAGTACACTATCAAAGAACTATGGAAATGTCAGAAAGAAGGAGGTGAATCAGTAGTTAAATGTTACATTCTAAAAGTACTTTGCAAAACTGGGTGGTGAAGTAATCATACATATTTTCTGGATATAAGGAAGTTCATATAGCATATCTTTATGTTATCTTTAAGGGAAATGTGATAAGTGGTAAGGATGGAAGATGGCAGATGCAAGAAATTAAAAAGTAATGGGTGATGAGAAAAGAGAAGATTGGATAATAGAGTACTATGATACCACATATCTTGTGAGAACACTGTTGGTAAATGATATCCATAGAGCAGCTTCAGAGTATCTTCAATGAACTCTAAAGAATGATGAAATTATTTCATATAAATTGTATAGTTTATCTTCTGTGTATTGATTTTCTATCTGAAACAAATATGGCAAGAAAAATTTATTTAACCAAATAGGTCATCATTGGAGAGTTTGAAAAAACAAAAATTTACTCTAAATTGATTCCCCTGTTTGAAAGCAACTTGAAGTGTCCCTGTGTATTAATCTGGTAATAGTTGCTTAAAGAAAAGCAATCTCTCTTAGATTTTATGAGCTAATCTCCTTTCCCTTCTCTAGTAAAATTAAATATGTACCATCAGGGTCAATACTCTCAACAGTTCATCCTTCAGAAACTGCTTTAAGGGATTTGTGCCTCTTAAAATCTCATTTGGAATCTAAATTTCTGTTGCTTAAGTTGGTGTATTTTACCTTGGTCTGCTTTAAATATGAATAAAGACAGATAAAAAAAAATCTTCATTAAGAATAATCTTTTGCTTTATTTAAGTATGAAATTTTTGTTTGGGTAAAACTTGCATTAGTAAAAGCAAACTCTTGCTATTTGTTTATGACAGAACACACATGCAGGACTTGAAAGATGTTACTAATAATGTACACTATGAGAACTACAGAAGCAGAAAACTGGCAGCTGTGACTTACAATGGAGTTGATAACAATAAGAATAAAGGGCAACTTACAAAGTAAGTATATATACTTTTTCCTCCACAAAAGTTATTACATAGTAAATAATTATACTGTTTTATTTTCATCAAATTCCTTCTTATTACTCATTAGAAAATTTGGATAATGTTCCCTGTGAACAACAGCAGAAAATTGTGTTGTTAAGCTTTGTTTTAGTAGTTTTATATATTGTTTTTTAATTGTTGGAGGCATTTTTTTTTTATTATTATTATATTGCTCCTTAAAGAATCATGCATTCTCTTCTGGTCATTTGCCATCATCTTACTAATGCATACACCACACATTTAATAAAATTCCAGTTAGAAATTAAACATCTTTTAGCAAATAAGTTTTTTGGGGAAAGAAAATAGTTATCTTTAAGATCTCTTAAATTCATTTTACTTATTTTTAAGGTAAAGATTCGTTTTTTTTTTGGCCATTACTTCATATTTATTATGGCATTCAAAATGTAATGTCTTCTCCAAGTGTGGTGGCATACACCTATAATCTCAGCAGCTCGGGAGGCTGACGCAAGAGCAGTGCAAGTTCAAAGCCAGCCTCAGCCACTTAGCAAGGCCCTAAGTACCTTAGCGAGACTCTAAAAACCATATCTTTAAAAAAAAAAAAAAAAAAAGGCTGAGATGTGTCTCAGTGGGTAAGTGCCCTTTAGTTTAATCCCTGGTACCCCCCCCCCCCCAAAAAAAAAAAAAAAAAAAAGAAAAAGAAAAATTAATGTCCTGAGAGAAGTGTGTGCCTCTGTGGGAACTGGAATCAGGTATTGGCGCCCACCTGTGGCTTCAGTTGTGCACAAGCAGTAACTCTTCCTATATTCTCTTTAAGGAGAGTAAACAACTTCTGTTAAAAGGAAAAGCTTTAAACACAGCATTTTGAAAGAAAGAACCAAGTTTATTTGGACAGGGCCAAACAAAAGTATTTTAATGAATATAATCTTATTACCTTCTGTATTCATATTCTATTGTGTATTCCAAGAAGTAAATTAGCTAGCATTTGGATTTCTTGTTAGTGAGAATAGTGTGACTACCAAGCATGTAGCTTTGCCTTACTGATTGCGTATTGCAAACCGTGATGGGTTTTATGATGGAGGTGTGGGGAGATGTATGAGAAAGTAGGATTTTTGGTAACCATGTCTATACCCTATGCTTCCTTTATTTGGATTGTTGAAGACCAAAACTATAATGAAAACTATTTTAAATGATGTACATTGCAGCTAGATATTATCTTATCATTTGGAGAGAATCCTGAGGGATCATACATGTAAATAATGAGAAAAGTTCTTAAAAAAAGGAATAGTGTTGTTTTTGTAGCTGTCAATATTCCTTATAATGGAATAGAAAAATGTCACTTTTTCATATTTAAAAATATAAAATCCTATTTGAGATAGGGTTTAGTTTTTTTTCTCCTTCACAAAATATATGTGAACAATTTTAACACAAAAGGATTTACAATAGTGAATATTCATAAAATTTTAATCTACTTTAAATGTATTTTCTTTAATTTGGGGACTTTTAACTATTTAAAAGAAGCATACACAAAGCTACTGATGATTTTATATAATGTTTAAAGAAAAATGTACTACCAATGTATTTTTCATTAAAGGTATGTACTTAATGTTAATTTTTAAAAAATTAAATAATTGTTTATATCCTAAACATGAGAAATTACTTTTCCACATTTTAAATTTAAGATTTTTAAAGTAGTACAATTGGAGTAGTCCTCCTATTAGTTATAGGTAAGGTAATTCAGAGAAAAATAGTAAATCTTAAGCTTTGATTTAAAAATTTTTTTTAATGTATACAAAATTCTGTTCTTTGGGCTTAACTTGATGAGTTCAGTTATGACCCAGGAAGAAAGCATAAAAAGTAGAAGTAGTATAAAAAGAATACTGTCAGAAATCTATGTCAAGATGAGTCATGACAAAAGTTTACCTGTGGGAATAAAAAAAGAAAAGTTTGCATGCTAAAAAGCAAATTGCCCCAGAAGCTAGTAAGTAGAAAAAGAAATGTTTTTAGAGATCAAACCAATTATAGAATGACTATAATTGTAAAAGATGTTTGATACAGTTTGATTAGAATTTATTACCTCATTGAGTATGACATACTAAATTTTAAGGAAGTCATTGAGACATATTAAATCTGAAAGAAGTCACTTAAAAGTTCATCCATTAGTTATATGTTATCTTGAAAGTTTTAGCAATTTCAAAAAGCATAGTAGCTAAATTTTAAAAAAAAATAGTATCAGCAGTTTATGATGCCTTTATTACAGCTAGGTACATATCCATGAATAACTAAAAATAAAGACTAATGTTTAAGTATATGAAGTATGAGTTTAGGCTTCTTATTGAAGTTCTGTTTGGATTTCTCTAATGGGACTCTCCCTCCATAGTGATGTGTTCTTTGACAATGATAGCAGGGAGAGGTTGAGGTTGCTTGGAAGAAGCAGGATTGTTTAAAAAAGAAAAAAGTTGCCAGTACTCCAACCATCTCATTTTGTATGAACTTAGAGCATCTGAACATGGTTCAAAACACTGTTTCTAACATCTAAAAACATGCTTTTCCCTTAATAGAAACGTTTTTAATATTGGGAAACGCAGATGCTTTATGGATTTATTATTGAAGATATACCTCAGTAAATGAGATGAAGGGGAGTAGGTTCTTCTTTAAAGTGAGAGAAGGGCTATCTGCAACTTGGGAAATTTCAGGCAGATCAGTTTAACTAAGAATTTGTATGGAAGTTGAGGATCTGGAAGTTGATTCTCTTAAAACTACTCATGCTTAAATAACTTAAAAGACTTCATATAGAGTCCCAATTTTAAAGATAATTCAACTAGACAATCTCTTTGGTCCCTTTAAAAAATGTTGGTGATAGTTCTTTTTAAAAATTACTTTTTATGGAATCTAAATAGGGTTTAATGTAGGCAATTTGAGAAAGAAAGAAAATTGATGATAATGTCAATTATTCATTTATTGATTGCTGAGGAACTTGTTTTTTTCATTACCCAGTAAACAACATTTCTTCATACACACATGTATATGTGTGCATACTCACATTTATGTGTGTATACATACAAGAACCCCTATTCAAAATTTATAGTTAAAATAACCTTTATATGGCAATACACACTTCATAAAGTGCTAATCATATTTGGTTTATAAGCTAAATTGTTTAAAAAATGTTAGGCATTGGATAGTATTAATTTATCTTATTTTTAATTTTCTGAGGCAATTTTTGGCAAATAGAGTGTGCTTAACTATGGAATAAAAATATATTTGTTTTGCATATCTGAAAATTGGTCCTAAAATAATTGTTCTGGAAGGACTTAAAATCAAGAATGAGAATGTGTGGTTAAAATCTGAAAGGTAGCTGAGGTTGTCTAGTTAAATACTAACTTGTCTCAAGGCTTTCTGGACACTCAAGAAAGGGTTACTGTTCTTAACAACTGGCCAGGTATTACCTGTATCTGACAAATAAGTTATCAGTTTTTTAGTACTTTTTTTTTTTGGGGGGGGGGGTGGTGCTGCTGGGGATCACACTCAGGGCCTGTACATGTGAGGCAAGCACTCTACCACCTGAGCTATATCCCCAGCCCCACTTCTTAAATTCTCAGGGAGAGTGTATCTTGTGCATTTCTGTATGGGGGATGGTAGGTTGTTGGAAGCCACAGAAAGTGAGACCTCCCCCATCAAACACATTCAATAAGGGGTTGTAAAGGAAAGGGGAGAATAGTTCCATATCCAGATTACAAATCTCCTTAAAGAAAGAAGATGATCCCCAATAAGGGGAGAGCTATCCTTTTTTGCTAATTTGTTTTTTAGAGTTTTATATGCTGCTTTCTTCCTTGATTTTTCTTGTACCTTTTACTTAAAATCACTGTTGATTGTCTCTGAACTCTTATCTATCGTTAGCAGTATTTAAGATGGTTGACAACATGCTCCAGGTTTGGGGGCACACCCTGTTAGCTCTTTCCTGCTTGTCAGTTCATCTCTCTTTTCTATAGCCTTCTTCATCTCTGGTCTTAGGATAACTTTACAAGTAACTGAGTTCCTAAAAATACAGGTTTCAGAGTTGATCCTAGAACTCTTTTCATGAAAAGGTTTTCAATTATAAAAGTTTCCCCCTAAAATTAAATTTATTCAGTTATGTCCCTCACTCTTTGTTCAAATGTACTTTTATAAAAATAGTAGTTGGGATTTTATTTTGTTTATGATTGGTTTTAATGCTCTCATTTGGCAAAATAAAATACTGACAAATATTGTTTCCCAAAATTTTTGAAAATTTGTTCGTCTTTGAAATCTGTTGAAATGAAATTCTTTTGGAAAATTTTACATGAAAACTATATGTCAGATATATAGTGACTAACCATTGGAGTGAAAGTATTAAATGTACTAGCTTAATGTATTCTTCAGGAAATACCACACATATAATTTGAATGAAATGTGGGTCATGAAATACAACCACGATAGAATTTAGCTGAGCCAACTTCATGTGGCCCTTGTTGTGATTCTGTTACTGGACACCAAAGGGTGAATTATCTGGTGGTTTTAAAGAATTCTAACCAAGGCTGGGGTTATGGCTCAGCGGTAGAGCGCTCGCCTTGCATATGTAAGGCCCTAGGTTCGATCCTCAGCATCACATAAAAATCAATCAATCAATCAATAAAGTTAGATTAAAAAAAATCTTCACATGAAAATAATATTAAAAAAAAAAAGAATTCTAACCCTGTTAAAGAGAACCCTGAAAGGAAATATATCTATATTATATCTTTGGGGATTTAGTTTGGTATTCAGGTTATGTGGTAGCCTTTTTCTTTTCCTTTTATGAGACTTTTTCATTTCTTTGACTGGGTTGCTATTAATTTCTTTGACAAGATTGGGTTTGCAAAGCTTTTAGCATATCTGTGGGGTAGGGGAATTTCCCGTTAAAAAGCAGACAGGCAATAATGTAACTTGGTTTTTCCAGCCACCCATTTTAGTTGGGGGGAAAAGAAATAATACTAAATGTGATAATAAAAAGTAATCCTTTTTCCTGCATTTTCTACATTGTAAGCACAATTTTGTATTATAGTTTTAAAAGAATCATTTTAATAAAGATAACTGGAAGTGGAATACTGATTCATTTTAAAAATTAAAGAATTTAAAGATCCATTTTAGGTATGCATGAACATTTTTTTCATAATATTTGAATATCAGTTCATTTGGTCAGGGATCAAGCATGACCAAGGATGAAGAAGTATCTCAAACATCATCTATTGCGGATTTTCTTTTGAAAGTAAAGACATATTTAATAGGTTTGGAACTTTGGACAGGCTATCAGAAGATAATTGCCTAAAATATATATTTTCATAATGATTTGGAATAGTTATTGATAAGAGAATTGGGGGAATAAATTAACTCACTGTAACAAATTTTACCATAAGATTTTTAACTTAGGGCACATACCTTAATTATTTAATCCTCAAAGCTATACATTTGCCTTTATTTGTTGCTTTTAGTAGTGTTTAAACATGTTCAGTATTCATTTTTTAATCTTTTAGGTCGGCATGTAAAGGATTATTTATTTTTTGAAAGATATAGTCAGTTCTTGTTTACTATGCACAGATTCCTAATATTTAAAATTTGGATTCAAAAGCAGATTTCAAATGATGGTGAAATGAGATGAACATCATTACCCTAGATTCATACGTGACTGCACATGTGGTGCAACCCTACATTGTATACAGCCAGAGAAAGGAAAAGTTGTGATCCATTTATGTACAATGAATCAAAATGCATTCTATTATGTATAACTAATTAGAACAAATAAACAACAACACCAAAAAGCACATTTCAAAACATCATTGTTTCTCTGTAGTTTGCTATTTTTCCTCAAGAGTCATTTAAATAATAATTTAGGTGAAATGGTTTAGTGGTTTAATGGTTTCATTTAGGTGAAATGGTTTACTCTTTGTAAACTGGTAGATAGCCTTTAATGTGTATGGATTACTATAAATTCTTTTTTTTTTTTAAGAGAGAGAGAATTTTTTTAATATTTATTTTCTAGTTTTCGGCGGACACAACATCTTTGTTTGTATGTGGTGCTGAGGATCGAACCAGGGCCTCAGGCATGCCAGGCGAGCGCGCTACCGCTTAAGCCACATCTCCAGCCCATGTATAAATTCTTTATGTGAATTGCCTGATTCTTCCCAGAGATAAATAAAATTAGCATTAGGTTATTATAAGTATGAATATGTGTTTAACATTAAAATGATTATTATTCTCTCAAATTCTAATTTATTCAATATATTTACAATATTGAAATATTTGTTTTTTAATCATGGCTATATGTTAAATAATATAAGTTGCTTAAGTATACATATTCAATTATTTAAGACTATCAACTCAATAATAGTTACTAGATTATTGTATAGAGTCTAACGAGGAAATTTGGGGAGTGTTTGAGGAACTGAAGTTAGAAACCCTTTGAAAAGCTAACAAAAGCTTTGGGTCATCTCACCAGTAAAATGAACTTAAGCACACATCTATTTAGTATGCTTACTTCAGGGCAGTCACTAACACTCTGCGCAAGAGATCTGAGATCCCTGTGTTTTAAAAACCACTGCCAGTAGCTGGTGTACACTCCTATATTCCCAGTGACGAGGAAGGCTGAGGCAGGAGGATTGTAAGTTGTGCAACTTAATGAGACCCTGTCTCAGAATTTTAAAAAAGAATATTGGGTGCTCCCTTTGGCAGCACATATACTAAAATTGGAACGATACAGAGAAAATTAGCATGGCCCCTGCGCAAGGATGACATGCAAATTCGTGAAGCGTTCCATATTTTTGGGGGGGCTGGGATGTGGCTCAAGCAGTAGCACAGTCGCCTGGCATGCGTGCGGCCCGGTTCCATCCTCAGCACCACATACAAACAAAGATGTTGTGTCTGCCGAAAACTAAAAATAAATAAATAAATATTAAAAATTTCTCTCTCTCTCAAAAAAAAAAAAGAATATTGGGATGTAGCTCAGTGATAGTGCCCCTGGGTTTAATCCCTAGTACCATAAATTTTTTTTAAAAAAATTAAAACGCCTGCCATTAGTATAAGAAATATAAGAAAATGCCGTTTTTGTTACTGTTGTTCTGTAGGATAGTTTAAGGTCTGGTATAGTGATACCATCTGCTTCGCTCTTCCTGCTAAGAATTGCTTTAGCTATTCTGGGTTTCTTATTTTTCCAGCAATTTCATGACTGCTTTTTCTATTTCTATGGGGAATGTCATTGGGATTTGTATTGGAAGCATTAAGTCTCATATAGTGCTTTTGTCAATATTAATTCTGCCTATGCAAGAACAAGGGAGATCTTTCCATCTTCTAAGGTCTTCTTTAATTTCTTTAGTGCTCTGTAGTTTTCGTTGTAGATAGAGGTCTTTCACCTCTTTTGCTATTTTATTTATTTATTTATCCATTCATTCATTTATTTATTTTGAGGCTATTGTAAATGGGGTAGTTTTCCTTTCAGAGGATTTGCCACAGATATACAGAAATGCCTTTGATTTATGGGTGTTGATTTTGTATCCTGCTACTGTGCTGAATTCATTTACTAGTTCTAGAAGTTTCTGGTGGAGTTTTTTAGGTCTTCTAAGTATAGAATCATATCGTTGGCAAATAATGCTAATTTGAATTCTTCTTTTCCTGTCTGTATACCTTTAATTTCTTTTGTCTGCTCCCAAGTTTTCTGATGTGTCTAATCGCTCTGGCCAGTGTTTCAAGAAGTATTTTAAATAGAAATGGTAAAAGAGGGCATCCCTGTCTTTTTCCAGTTTTTTGAGACAATGCTTTCAATTTTTCTCCATTTAGAATGATGTTGGCCTGGGGCTTAGCATAGGTAGCTTTTACAGTGTTGTGATATTTTCCTGTTATCCCTAATTTTTCTAGTGTTTTGAACATGAAGGGATGCTTATTTTGTCGAATGCTTTTTCTGCGTCTATTGAGATGATCGTATGGTTCTATGGATGTGATGAATTACATTTATTGACTTCTGTATGTTTAACCAACCTAGTAACCTGAGATGAACCCCACTTGATCCTTGATCATGGTGCACTATCTTTTTGATATGTTTTTGTATTCGATTTGTGTTTCGATGGTCAAAAGGTGCCACTTATGCAGTCGAGGGGGAGAAATAAAGAATGTCCACATGCTTCTGCCCTTTGCAATGCTTTTTTCACTCAAATCACTCATACAGTTTCACTCTATAGGTTCTTAATCAAGAAAATGACAATCCTTAATGCTAGGCACTGCAGTAGACACAATGAATTCACAGCAAACAATTCAGGATTAATTAATTCACAGTAAACAATTCTAGATTAATTCTAAGCACTGCAGACACACTTAATCATGACCGGCTAATGACAGACATTCTCTCTGCACACTAAGTTCAAGTGTCAGATCAAAAGTCTCTAGCCTTAGGCTTTAAATCCAACAGATGCACACTCAGATCATGGTGATCAGATCAGGAACCAAGGCAGGCTTCTGGGGTGGAGCTGATGGCTAGCTGAGGAGAGGATCATAGGGAGAAGTTGTGGCTCTTACCAAGGTCAAGTTGTGGCTGTAGAGTTTGAGAGCAGTGAGGCAGATGCAGAGGATAAGCAAACAATGAAAAGTGTCCGGATGTCAGTCCAGGTCCTCATCAGGCTCTCAGCATGAGGGCATCAGTATAGGCTGGCTGAATGTATGTTCATTTGCTCTTTTACTTATACTAAATTTGGGGGCTTTTGCCCCTCCCCTCCTTTTAATCCTTATCAACTGCCACTGGATTTCTTAGTGACATCATTTACCCTGGGGTTAAAACATCTGGTCCAGTGGACTTGTTTGTGCTTGAGGGCCACAATGGAGGGCTCTGTTAGCCCTGCCTGATGAGATTGCAGGTTTCAAACTGGAGTATTTAAAATGGAGTTACTTAGGCTCAGGCCTAAGGGCATCCTCATAATTTGCCAGAATTTTATTGAGAAGTTTTGCATCTATGTTCATTAGAGATATTGTCTGAAGTTTTCTTTCTTTGATGTGTTTTGCCTAGTTTTGGAATCAGGGTGACATTGGCCTCATAGAATGTATTTGGAAGTGCTCCCTCTTTTTCTATTTCCTGAAATAAATTGAGGACTATTTGTATTAGTTCTTCTTTAAAGGTCTTGTAGAACACGGCTGTGTATCCATCTGGTCCTAGGCTTTTCTTGGTTCGTAGGTTTTTGATGGCGTCTTCTGTTTCATCATTTGAAATATATCATCCTTATTCAATTTGGGCAAATCATATGACTCTAGAAATTTGTCAATGCCTTCAATATTTTCTATTTTATTGGAGTATAAGTTTTCAAAATAATTTCTGGGGCTGGGGTTGTGGCTCAGTGGTTGAGTGCTTGCCCTACATGCGTGAGGCACTGGGTTGGATCCTCAGCACCATATAAAATAAATAAATAAATAAAACAAAGAAATTGTGTCCATCAACAACTAAAAACAATTAAAAACTAATTTCTAATTATCTTGTGTATCTCTGAAGTGTCTGTTGTGATATTTCCTTTTTCATCACGTATGTTAGTGATTTGGGTTTTCTCTATCCTTCTCTTTGTTAGCATGGCTAAGGGTCTGTCAATTTTACTTATTATTTCAAAGAACCAACTTCTTATTTTGTCAATTTTTTCAATTGTTTCTTTGTTTCAATTTCATTGATTTCAGCTCTGATTTTAATTATTTCCTGTCTTCTACTGCTTTTGGTGTTGATTTCTTCTTCTTTTTTTCTAGGGCTTTGAGATGTAATGTTAAGTCATTTATTTGTTGACTTTTTCCTTCTTTTAAGGAATGAACTCCATTCAATGAACTTTCCTCTTAGTACTGCCTTCATAGTGTCCTAGAGATTTTGATACATTGTATCTATGTTCTCATTCACCTTTAAAGATATTTTAATCTCCTCCTTGATGTCTTTTGCAACCCATTGCTCATTTAGTAGCATATTATTTAGTCTCCAGGTGTTGGAGTAGCTTTTATTTTTTATTTTATCATTGATTTCTAATTTCATTCCATTATGATCTGATAAAATGCGGGTAGTATCTCTACTTTTTTTGTATTTGCTAAGAATAGCTTTGAGGCATAATATATGGTCTATTTTAGAGAAGGATCCATGTGCTGCTGAGAAGAAAGTGTATTCTATTCGTTCATTGAAGGATGAAATATTCTATATATGTCAGTTAAGTCTAAGTTATTGATTGTATTATTGAGATCCATATTTTCTTTGTTCAGCTTTAGTTTGGATGATCTATCCAGTGGTGAAAGAGGTATGTTAAGTCAACCAGAATTATTGTGTTATAGTCTATTTGACTCTTGAACCTGAGAAGAGTATGTTTAATGAATGTAGACACTACATTTTGGGCAGCATATTGTTGGGTCTTTTTTTTTTTTTTTTTTAATCTAATCTGCCAGTCTGTGTCTTTTTTTTTTTTTTTTTTCTTTAAGAGAGAGAGAGAGAGAGAGAATTTTTTTAGTATTTATTTTTTCAGTTTTCGGCGGACACAACATCTTTATTTTATTTTTATGTGGTGCTGAGGATCGAACCCAGTGCCCCACGCATGCCAGGCTAGCACTTGAGCCACATCCCCAGCCCCAGTCTATGTCTTTTGATTGATGATTTTAGGCCATTAACATTCAGGGTTATTATTGAGACATGATTTGTATTTCCAGCCATTTCTGTTTATTTTTTGGTATTTAACTTGAATTGGTTTGTCCTTTGATTTGTTTTCCCTTTACTGATTTTCATGGATTTTCTTTCTGTAGTGCAGGCTTTTGAGTTGTAAAATCTTTTAACGTCTGTTTATCATGGAAGGTTTTAATTTCATCATCAAACCTAAAGCTTAATTTTGCTGGATGTAAGACCAGCCTTTATTTTATTATGTTTTTTAAAGTTTTGAGAAAGGGCTGCACTAAGCTGCTCAGACTGGTCTAGGACTTTTCAGTCCTCCTGCTTTAGTTTCTCAGGTAGCTGGGATTATAGGAAACACCACTGCACTTGGCTGTCATCACCTTGTAATGAAATAATGGTACACTTTAAAATTTCTTCAACAAACACTGCTTTATAAATGCAGGCTCTTGTTCTAAGTTAGTATGTCTGGTTTAGTTTTATTTTCATAACTTCTGCTTAGTTGTTTAGTTGGTAAAATACACTGTAAATTTCCAAATAGAAGTAAGTTTTCCTTTGGAAAGAAGTATTAGGTTAAACACTTTACATTATATAACAAATCATCTTCATCAAAGCAGTACATATTTATTCTTCCTTTTTGCTAAGAAAAAAATGGTAGTAGCTGATATTCTGTCTTATGTAGTATTTTCTATCTAAGCTTTTTTGTCGTCCTCCTTGATAGGAAAGAAGAGAACTGTGTATGGTCAGAAATACTCAGCCTAATGAGAGGTCACCATAAGAGTGTGACATATCAAGGTTAAAGTGATTGGCCCTTTAAATTATTGGGGAAATAAAAAAAAAATTACCACTGTTGAGATAAAATCACCCATTTAAGTTGTAAATTATTTTTTATAGAGTCAAAATAAATAAATGTGTTTATCAACAAAGTCAGAAAAGGGCTTGCCTTCTTTCAAGGTGCTTCAGTGTATTCATTAATTTTCAGATATCTACAAAACAACAGAGCCCACTCATCATTCTCCCCTGGATATTTTGGCATTCTCTCATATGTTTAAATGTGCTAGCTTTAGCATAATTTACCTGTAAATATTGGTAAATATTTTACAATATGAAAAATGATAACATTATTATGCAAAGAGATTTGAGCCCATGGACTTTCATGCGCGTGTTAAATAAACTGGTTTTTTTATTATTTTTTTTATTTAACTCTGCTTAGTGCCTATTCTGGCATTTCAAAAATAAATATCAAAATATTTGATCCTTATTATTTCATGCATGCGTATGTGTATGTGTATAAGCCGTTGAACAGTTTAAAACTTAAAACACTGAAACATTTGAAATAAAGATGAATTTTCAAAACATTAAAAAATTTTAAAAAGCCTAGAAATATTTTCTTCAAACCTGAATAGTGTTCTAAGTATTGACTAGTAGTTGTTTTTAACAGTATCAGTTCAGTTATCAAATAGTTGGAATTTTTGTAATAAAATGTAATTGTGATATCAGTAGTCATTGCAGAAATTCCTCAAATTTTAGTGGAACTAAAAATATGCTTCATGTATTAACTCACTTTCTTCATGCTTTCAATTTTTCTTTAAAGAAAATTCAAAATTAATTTTTTTCCTATTTTTTCATTTGGTGAATGTATTTGGAAAATGTTTCTTATTTTCCTTTTACAGGTCCTTTTATGTGTCATCATTACAGTTGATGTTCACAAAGAACCATCTCATAGTTGCTTTGGTTATTTTAGTTCTTTTCTTATAATAATTATGTACTAGTGATTGAGGTTTATTGGTAAATTGTCACAGAAGGAAGTTCAAGTTTAAAATATCACGTTTCTGAGGATTTTATCTCATTTGTTCATGAATGAATCCATGTCATGTATCACTTAGAATGATGTAAGTAAAATATTTCAAAAATTATTTGGTACATATAAATAATAATGGCATCTGTAGCATCTCGTGTTTCGCCAGTTCTTTTAGACTTTTGTATTACAATTTTCATTTATAAATGTTTAATGATTATTCTTAATGTTCATGACAGGAGCCCTCTGGCACAAATGGAAGAAGAAAGGAGGGAGCATGTAGCCAAGATGAAGAAGATGGAAATGGAGATGGAGCAGGTGTTTGAAATGAAGGTCAAAGAAAAAGTTCAAAAATTGAAGGACTCTGAAGCTGAGGTAATCTCTTACAGATATAGTATTCTTTTTAAAATAATAATACAAACTTTCTGCATGCATTTTTTTTCAAAATTAATTTCATACCCTAATGTAACAAACTGGGGAAATCAAAACAAGTATTATATTTATTATAAAATAATATATACTCAATATTTAAGTGCTTGGGCACAGTGTGCTAGGTAGGGAGACCTAATATAGTAGGCAGAATACTTATAATGAATTATATTAGAATTACAATGAGCAATGAAAAACTTTTTTTTAATTATGAAAAATAAAATATAAGCCATTCTATATAATCAGTATTAAAAAAACTGAAGGTCAGAGTTATGAATGAATGTAAGAATAAAAACTTAGTGTTAGGATAATAATAATTGAACAAATTTATTTATATGTGTATGAGAAAGAAAGAACCTTAATTGAATTAAGGGCATGCCTGAATAAAATGGACAGTGGCCAGGGAGAAAATGAGGGAATATTATTTTCTAAATAAGTTGGACTTACTTTATACTGTAGTATCAAAATAATTTCTAACATTGGTACACAGTGGTGCCAAAGTATCCCAGCACATATATCTGCTGTCTTGAAATCCCTCTAGATGTTGAGTCTTACATGTAGTTTCTATTAATTTAAAAAACAAACAAACAAAAAACCTTGCAGAATTTACTTCATTAAAGTGACAAAAAAGAAAAGATGGAGAAAAAGATACACTTAAGGTAAGAATCCTTAGAATAGTTGCTTTGATAGATGTCTAAGAAAAGAAAACTCTTGGGGCTGGGGTTGTGGCTCAGCGTTAGAGTGTTTGCCTAGCACATGCAAGGTCCTGGGTTCAATCCTCAGCACCACATATAAGTAAATAAGATAAAGGTATTGTGTCAACTACAAATAAAAAATGTTTCTGGATTTAAAAAAAGAAAGGAAAAGAAAACTCTTAGCCCAGAATAAGTAAGTCAGTATAGGTTTGCTCAACATAAATTACATTGATCTATAATTAAAAATTATAAAATAATAATTGTTTTTAAATATATGAAATGACAGTAACAAGAAATATTTTAAAAATAATGTTTAGTGATAAAATTTAGCAAGATCCCTTTCTGTGTCTTCACCAATAATGTTTGTATATAAATATATTTTAAAAGATATTCAGATCTCTTGTGTTACATCCTTACAGTTGATCTCATTGCTTTTGTAATTATTGAAGAAAATACTGAAACCTTTTTTTTTTTTAAAAGGTTTTTAAAGACATAACCAAAAGTACTCTAATCCACAGATAGAGTGTGACATAAGTATCCAATAACTTCAAGGAAACGTTTTTAATCTGAAACGTTTCTCCTTCATTACTGGGCTTTTCTTGTAATTTCTTATGAAAACCTTTATTATTATCACATTTGTTGTGAGTTTAATTTATAGGATAATTCCTCTTGGTTTAAAACTACTGAGTACTGCAGGACTAGTATCCCTGTTACCTGCCACTAAATGCCAATAATAGTGCCCTCCGAATTATTGAGCCAATCAAAATGTGCAGGCATATACCCTTACTTAAGAATTAATTAATAATCTCTTATGGTTATTATAAATTATTAAGATGATATTTTGGAGTTAAGTTTATTCTTTGTTTATCAGCCTATTATTTAAGTAAATCCTTTTGAGTCTTTACCTCCTCACTAATGGATAATATGAAAAATCCATATCCAGAGAAGGGGGAAAAAGTAATAATAATGAGCCAACTAGTTTATCTCCACAATGAGATTCCACTAAAAAAATCTAAATATATTTTAACTTAATTTAATGTAGACATAGTTTAGGACCTGTTCCTAAGAGTAAATGTTATAAACAGGCAATTGTGAAACAGTAGCCAAAGAACCCTTCTGGAATTTTCATAATTACTGTGAATGGTAAGAGCAGTTTTGAGAAATTATTTTTTGAAAGATGGAATCTTAGCATTGAAAGGGACCTAGGAAGAGATCTGAGCCAAGTTCCCCCCTATACTCTTAAGTCTATTAGATAAATAGTGTGCTCATTCCTCTTGTTTCATGGAACTCCACTCCAGGATGTGCTTACCACAGTGATGTTGGTAAGCACATCCTGGAGTAATAATGTATATAAACATAATATAGATTTAAAAAATAAAACAATTTTAGCCTTGCTTAATACTGTTTATCTCAAATTCATTCTCCTGGAAATATTTGTGGGTGTAGCCACTTATACCTAGCAGTACAGTGTGTTAGGTATAGTACCAAGCATCTCTTGTGTATTATGTCATTTAATCCATACCATATCCCTAAAAGGTGGGTGTTAACTGCTCATCTCCTCTTATAGATGAGAGGAAGGTTAATTAACTTGGGTGTGCTACATAGTCATAAGCCAGCATTTGAACCTGCTCTGTGCTTAAATTTGCTTTTAATCACAAGACAGGTCCACAGTCCTGTTTTCCACAATTTCAAAGTGTAAAATGCAATGTGAACTATGCGGTTTTTTTCCTGCTTTTGTGAATATTTTCATATTTTACAGCAAAAAAAACAAGATATTTGATTATAGTTGTTGCCCAGATAGCCCAGAAGGTTTTTAAATATCATATGCCTCTTCCTAAGTAGTTATCGCTTCTTTAATATCTGAAAAATTCTGAACTTCAATACACATTTGACCCCAAAGGTTTCTTGAGGGGAAGGGATTATGACTTATACTATTTTTTACATGCAGTTAGCACAGAACATAATTACTTATTTGTATTATAATTGTAAGTTTACGAATAATGAATGTCTATGAACCTATTGCCCAGCTTAAGAAATAGAACCATATCATTTAAATCTTTCATTTAAAATCTTTCCCTTATTGTTGTCCCTCTCTTTCCTAATACTAGAAGTAAATAGTATCCAGCATCATTTGTTTATGCATGATTCCCTGGCATTTAAAAATAACTGGAAGCATGTTCTTATGTTCCTATTTTCTGTTTTTTTTCTTACTAACTTACTGTCATCCGGAAGATTTCACCTCAGATTTGACTCATCTTTGCTTAAATGTATTGTAGGTGACTTTCTTTTGTAGGAATTGTTTGAAGTGTTTGCAATAGCAAAAAATACGACATTAGTTTTTGTGGATTTGTAAAATAAGAAAAATTGTATACAGAATTATAATCCAAATTCAAGGTGTTAACTCACCAGTTAAATCTTCAATAGAACATAATTTCTGAACAATTGAAGATGTTGAATTGACCTTGGGCATTTGGTATAATAAGATTCAATCTGATTTTTTTATTTATTGACTATTCAGAAATAGATTGAATAGTTTCTTATGAAATTATTATTTACCTAATGATCCATTAGACTTAAGGTCTTTGGCTCTGAAGTTAATTTGCATGAGTGTTTTCGGTCTCTCAGCCAGCAGTTCTTTACAGCATTAATTCTTAGTGTAGTAAGGACGATCTACATTAGAATCACTGGAGCTTATTTATAACCTATATTTCTAGACATAACACCCAAAGATTCAAATTCAGTATATATGGATAGGTTCAGGATTCTGTTTTCTTAAAAAGCACCCCAGATGATTCGTATGAAGACCAGTATTTGAGAACCACTTCTTTACAAGAATTAGGGGATATTACCCATTACTGGGATCTTGGGGCTCTTAGGTCCTTAACTAACTTCTTTCTTTCCCCCTGTCTCAGCTTTCTGAACTTGGAATTAGGAGACTTAGGTTCAAGTCCAGTATTGTCACTTTCTGGCTAGTGATCTTGAGCAAGTCACTTAAATTCTGCAACTATTTCCTCATCTGTTCAGTGGAAGCAATGATGTTTTTCCTGCTCAGCCTCCAACATATTTGTGAATAAAGAAAAATGAGATAATAAGATAATAATTGTCCATTATAAAGTGCTACACAACTGTAAGTTTGTTGCATTTTTTTATGTCTCCCAAGATTATTTTCTTGGGTCACTGGTACTTTGGGTGGCAGGTCCTATAATAGGAGGAATCCTCACCAGTGCTTTCCAGGTGGCACTCTGAATTTATAGCAGTATGACTCAGTGCCCATACTCTTAACATTAGGACACCTGGATGGAACATTCTTCTGCCTCTGATTTCTTAAACAGTTTTTATTTATATATCATACTGTGATTTAGCTGCAGCGACGCCATGAGCAAATGAAAAAGAATTTGGAAGCCCAGCATAAGGAATTAGAAGAAAAACGTCGTCAGTTTGAGGAGGAGAAAGCAAACTGGGAAGCTCAACAACGTATTTTAGAACAACAGAACTCTTCGAGGTAACTCATATCAAATTCTTAAGAAATATGTTTATTAATGTTTTAAATAATTATTTCCCTATTTTAAAAACATCAGAATACTATTTTAAAAGTTATCACCCACTATCATGCATTCTCACACACAGTTGCTTTCATGGGTCTTTTTATATGGATGGATTCATTAGTGTATTTTTCCAGTATATTTTCCATGACTTAATCTATAATTTATAATTACAATTTTAAAGCACCATAAATGTTCTCTCCAGTTAACTCACCTTAACTGATATCTTACTTCCCCCCCCCCCCCCCCGATTGTTGGATATAATTGTTATTTTCAGAATTTGGTATGCATGGAAAACAATGATGTTACAAAGGTTTTTATACATTTAGGTATGTTTTAGTTGCATTGAATGGCTTCTTTAAGATAAGCTTAAGATATGAGGATGTACATCTAATTTCTAATACTTTTAATTTATTCCTCCTCCTTAATTTTACTGTCTTTCTACTAATTATTGGCTCAAAGATAATGAAAAATATATTTGAAAAAGCAAATATACTTCATAATGTAAATAGCAGCAGGAGAAAAGGGCACCACCCTTAGCTGAAGTTTTTCAAATATGGTATTTCATTTGGGAAGAATTGTTCTCAATATTAAAATTATTAAAATGGTTTTATTATATTTTTAATGCTTATCCTGAAATTTTGTCTAACATTTGATTGTTTAAAAGTATTAATATAGAGTAGCATTGTCTTCATAGTTTACTCTTCCTTATCTTATAATTTTTTAAATGACAAAGTAATGTTTGAAAATCTAACATATAGTTAGATTAGCAATTGCTACCATATTTTGTCTTTTATATTTATAACATGGTCACTGGTCTCAGTTGTTTTCTTCTAATCACTTAGGACCTTGGAAAAGAACAAGAAGAAAGGGAAGATCTTTTAAACTCTCTATTGACCACCAGTTATGTATTAGTTGCCAATATGCCAGCTTGGACATCAGTGTTTGTTGGATCCGTTTGACCAATTTGCACCAGTTTTATCCATAATGATGGATTTAACAGCATGACAAAAATTATTTTTTTGTTGTTGTTCTTGATGGAGATTAAGATGCCTTGAATTGTCTAGGGTGTTATGTACTTAGAAAGTAACAGCTCTAAGTACCTTTCTACATTTTCTTTTTTTTTTTTTTTTTTCTTTTTAATTTTTATTAAAAAGATATCTTCAATTTAATGCAAGAGAACATTTTACTGTTGTACAATCATGTTCTGGTGGTTTGATTGTTTACAGGATATTCCAAAATAAAAGGACTCTGGAAGGTTTTCATCGAGGATAAATTGCCATAGTATGATGCAAACTATGCTTCTCTATGATAATTATAATACAAAGGTTCCATTCAGTGCAGCCTATACAATAATGTAATTTAGTCTAACACAGTTGACCCTATTTTTTGACACTTCCATTGTTTAAAAGTACACATGGAAAAAAAAAAAAAAACCTATATGCTTACAGTGCACCTAGAGCTTTTTTATAACAACCTCTTTTTTGTTTGTTTTGGATTCTTTAAATATGTATTATTCTCATTTAGTGCCCTCTTTAGCCAGAATCTCATTACTGCTTCATTTTTGTAATAACATTTAATTTAGTTATTTTCCATATATTTGCCCTGCTAAAATAGAATATAGCATCTTTCATATGGTAGGAACCAACAAGGAAACTTTCCTTTAACTCCCTTTTTACATTTTATGGTAAGTAGCAGGGGGAAAATGCATTTATAGATCATTTCTAGGCAAATTGTGAAGCTAACGACCAACCTGTTTCTACCTATATGCAGTCTCTTTATTTTATTAGAAATGGGCATCATGTCCTCTTAAAGAGAAAAAAAAAAGTCACCATTCTGCATCTAGCTGTATTCCATATATTGCATTTCTGTATTTTTTGTTGTATTGTAAAAAATTCACATAATAAACAATGTTGTGATGTAATAGAGTGCAGAGTCTTAAATATTTTAAAGTTGATATAAAAGTAGAATATGTTTGGGAAGAAAATTTTCAACTTGAATTTGCCTCCACCACAGTGATATCTCTGGTGTTGCTTGTCTTGTTTAGAATGCATATATGCTAATTTTCTAATTTAAGGATTATAGCATCTCTGTCTCACTAATAGTCATTTCTTGCAGAACAATTTCCAACCCACTTGGATTAGTGCGTACTCTCAAGTTTCTGGAAACTGGTCTTTTTTGTTTAAAAAAAAAAAAACTGAAAAGAAGTAGATATAATTTATTTTTACTAAGGTCAAAATGTTTCACCACGTTTGTTTACTTTTTTGAATTAATGACCCAAGCAGAAGTAAGTGACCATTCTAATTAGCCACTGTTTTTAATTCAGAGGCTGAAGTATTCAAACAAATGAGTATGCTTGAAAGATACTTACTGCTTTTCAAAGATATTTAGTTCTGAATTTTAAACATATATTACTAAAATCACTCATAGAATCTTAACTTTACCTAAACCCCACCTCTCCAGGCATTTTTTAAAAAGTAGATCTCATGAGACATTAAAAATATGATTTATAAGACTTTTACATTTATCTTATTTGATGGCTATGACTGGTTAAAAATTGCTTTGGAAGTTTTGTTAATCCTAAAATGTCATCTGTTTATAGAAAACATGATGGTATAAGTGACTTTGGTTTTGTTTTTTGTTTGGTTGGGTTTTTTTGTGTTGGGGGTGGTACCGGGGATTGAATTCAGGGGCACTTGGCCACTGAGCCACATCCCTAGCCCTATTTTATATTTTATTTAGAGACAGCTTAGTGCCTCAATCCTCTTGTCTCAGCCTCCCAAGCCTCTGGGATTACAGGCATGTGCCACTGCGTTCAGCTATGTGTGACTTTTTAAAAAATAAATCTCAGTGGGATTATATGCTTACTAAATATGCTCAGAAGTATGCAATGCATGTCCCATGCAAGGTAGAACTGTGATTCTCCTCCCCCACACCTAAGTGTGGCTGTTATTCCAAGACCAAAATCATATGTTCAGGAATAACTTTCAATAGCAAGATTTTTGTTTGTTGGAATTTTTTTTTTTTTTTTCCTTGTGTTAAGAGGTTGGGCTTACCACCCCTAGCCACAAAGGTTTGGTTTTAGGGTATTAGGAACAATCTACTGAATTCGGAGAATGCAAAGTAAAGTTGTTATAGACTTGCTTGCCTAACTGGTGAAATACTGCTGCCTCTGGAATATAGTTGCCATTTTAAAATTTTACATATTATAATATATTGTTCAATTACCCCACCCTAATGAAACTTTGTTACATCTTTTATCCATGTAAAAGATGTATCCAGGATACCTGAGTTGATATAAGGACCTCTGTAGCTTTATTGGGTCTTTTGATTATTGACTCCAGGATTTTCAAGCATATGGAGGCTATTTTCACTAGACAGTCTAAGGATTTCAGTGATTTTCTTTCTGCTACTCAAGTAGGGTTGACCGGGTAGGCACTGATCTCATTGAATTGCTGGAAACCTTGTGGTAGGGTTTTACTGCCACCTACTGGAATGGGATCTGTTTCCCTATCCGGTTTAACTTTAACAGTTTACATCAGTCATTAATTTGACACTGCTTAATTTGTAGTGTGGGTTATAATCTCGAAATCTGAAGATAGCTGACTTTTTCCTCTCAGACTCATTAGCTTCACATTTGCTACATTGTAACCTTTTAGAGAAACTGAACTAGGAATAAAGTCAGGTAAGAAAAAGAAAGAAGAAAAATAGCACAATTATCATAGTGCAGCAAGAGCAGTGTTGACCAGACAATTGCATGGATCACTGTCTCCAAACTTGACCCTTTTTGTTAAAATATTTTTGAGAATGTATCCATAATTATATGTATTGATTTAAAATACATAAATGTACTGCTGTGTTACCATGATCATTATGAAATAGTTCTAAGCATGAAATTAAAAGGTCAGCACTCTTCCCAAGCTCCAGTCAATTATTAGTACTCTTCACCTCATGGGTCATTGCTTTCAGTAGTATGGTTAACATTTAGTTATTGCTGAATCCCTAAGGAAAGTCCTAATGAAGACTGCTGTGAGAGCCTACTTGATTTGGAAGAAAAAATTGGTACTCCAGTAAATTGAAGTTCTTTCTAATAAATAGCTTGCAGGTGTAAGCAGAAGTCCCCTATCATTCAGGAATTTTTCCCTGACCATTTTGTCATCACTAACTATAACACTGTTTTAGACAGTTAGCTAAGTAATTTGCATACATTATCTTTAATCCTTGATAGAGAATCCTACAGATGTAGTTGGGAGATGTTTGGTGACTTAACCAATAAACAATAATGGACAGAGTTTGAACTGGTCTGGGTGACAGAGGGGCCTGTATTATACTGCCACACTCAACAGGTTCTAGAGTTGTTAGCAGAAGCAGTTGCTCACTACTTAGAGTGGTCAGCCTGAAGTAGAAAACACTGTGTTCAAATCTCAGCTCTGTGTGAGCTGGGCTTGTTACTCCCTTTTTTGGATATTCATTTCTTTAGCAAACAAATAGAGCCCATACCTCTTGCCCATTTTGAATAACTATTACATTGTGACTGCTCGCTTGAACATAGTCCCTCCTTGAATGGCAGTGGAAATGATGATCTGAGGCCCTGGCTGAACAAAAAGAATGGTTTCTTCCCAGTTTGGAGTGATGGATGGTTCATTCGTTTTCAGTAAGAGCAAGTGGTGCTGTGATGCTACCAGACCTGCTTCTTTGTATACAGATAATAGCCTTTGGAGTCAACATTAGGGCACTATGGAAATAAGGTAACTGGTCAAGAGAGGAAAGGTGTTAGGAATGGGATTTAGAAAATATGCCATTCGTGGTTGAGGGTTTGGTTCACATAAGGCCCCAGGTTCTGCCCTCAACCCTGGGGATGGGGGGAAGCCATTCTTCTTTGCAGATAATGTTGAGGTGTTTTGTTTTTGTCAGTCATTGCTGCTTATAAAGAAGCAAATTTGGTTTCCTGTAATTTGGTATTAATCCATAGAATGTTGGAAGTTGAGTGTCAGCCATTTGCAGCAGAAAGTAATGGTCAACAATTTCCTGTATTCTTTAGAAGCCTTTCAAAGTTCCATGGGAAGAATGAAGACTATTCTTGGCCTGAACATTTGCCCCATAGGGCGCTGAACCCAGCCAGCCAGCCTTGTATTAGCAAAGGCGGGTCAAGTAAAAGGAGACCTTGTTCTGCTCCCAGCTCTCAAGGGGGTATCCTGAAACACTACTGGTCATACAACCTCTGTTTTAGAATCAGCGTTTATGGACCTGATAGAATCTAATGCCACTCATGCTTCCTGAAATTCTTTGGGGTAGTGACAGCAGGTAGTTGACCCCTTTGAGAGCAGAGATCTGTGACAAGTAGCAGAGGATGGGGGGCTAGCTGAGGTAGGAGGGCTAGACTCTGTCAACAAATATCTTTCTCTTCAAAGTAGACCCCACTTAGCTCCCTGACTAAGCAGGAAGTCACTAGGAGCAGCCTTTCACCCTGGTTATTTATAAGTAAAAAGCAGGACACACAATCCCCTTGGGTGAATGTCTTTATTAACTATGAAGTAGTAACTGAGTTACTCTGGCAAAGACAACTTTTTTTCTCATTTAAATCCATTGTCTTTGAATTTTGCTGGTCTCTTTCATATTTAAATACATGCTTCATTACAGGGCAGGCACAGAGAAGTTTCCTGTATTTTGAATAATCCAGGGACTTCAGCAAATTGGCAAGTGGTAGATGAATTGATGTGTATTGTGGCATGGCCCCTTGTGTTAATATGAGCTTTTTTCCCCTGCTTTTCACAAATCAGGGAATATGTTGGGAGCAGTGGGAACTGTCAACTTTTCCTTCCCAGGGGTAAATCTGATGTGATTGTATAGATCTATATTGTGTTTTACTTAAAAACAAATAACATTGTAATCAACATTTCAGGAACACAGTTCTTTCAGACACCAAAATGACATCCTTTATCCTCAAGTTTGCGGGGCAGAGGTTCCTGGCATTTTGATTGGCATTTTTCTCACCTGAAGCTCCACTTCCTTGATACCCAGTTAGACTCCATCCCTCAGGAGAAATGGAGTGGAGACCACTGCTGATAATTCACCTTTTGTGACTTTGATTTGGGTTATTTGGCCTGGTTACAGCTCACACCCTGAAGAGGAGATGGTCTTTCCAATTTATACTGCAAGAAATGATCTTAACTCCAAGAACTCTTCCTACTGAATGTGAATAATTTAGACAATATTCAAACTGAGAAGGACTCCTACATATCAAGGGAGATAAAAGGGAAGGGAACAAATCAGAAAAATACAGTAACAAGTGTTTGTGAAGTATCTGCATGCACTAAACTCAAGAATTGTATGACATGGCCATTTTGAACCCCTTTGTAAGCAAGCAGACTAAAATTTTACTGTATGATTACATAACATTAGTTATCCATTTTTGCATAGCAAATACCCCTCAATCCTGGCATCAATAACATTATTTCAGTTTTTGCTGCTCGGGAATTGAGCAGTTTAACACGTTCTGGCTGAAGATGTTGGCCCAAGCTATAGCCAATTTACACGAGGCTGGAGGATCTGCTTCCAGGGGGCTTTCTAATGTCACTAGCAAGTTGACATTGAGGACTTAGTCCCTTGCCATGTGAACTTAAATGAGGACTGCTTGAGTGTCCTTGTGTCATGGTAGTCAGCTTTTCTTCCAAAGAAAGTGATCCAAGAGAGTATAAGGCACAAGCTGCAATGTTCCACTCAGCTTTAAAAGACATACAATATAATTTCCCAATTTACTCTTGCATTTGCAGCTCAGTCCCTGTTTAGTGTGGGAGGGGGCTGTACAAGAGTTCAGAATAGATGGCTGCAGCCACAACATTGTATCCATTTTTCTGGTTAACAGTTTCATAGTTTTGCACATAATGCTACAGTGAACTTTTCTATACACATCTTGGCCAAAGCAAGAGTTTCTATAGGCTTTTCTATAGAAAAGTTCCCAAATCAGCTCTTACCAAGTTTTCTGGGATGTATCATGCAGAATGTTTTATCCCCTGCCCTCTCCCCACTTATGTCAGATGTCCTCATAGACAGACCCTCAGCTCTTGGTTAACCCCAGATTTACAACCATAAAAGAGAACTTGGTCTTCCCTCTGCCACAGCACTTGATAAACCCCAGGAAAGTGTGGAGGATGGTACAGACATGGTCACTAAGAACCACATGAGCCAGACAGCACCTTCCCCCTGCCCTGCAAACTTCTCTACCCTTTGGGTTTGTGGGTAAATGAGATTCCAGTTCTGCAGCTAATATGAGCCTTTGAATCAGTTTGACTCACACCTCAAGTATCAGCTCCAGATCTAACAGGTGAGCAATCCTGGGACTTTGCCTGTGTTGGCTTGTGGCTTGTACCCCTTCTTCCCACACTCAGGCAGCCCTTGAACCTGAGCCCTCCTGAGACTCCATTTCTCTCCTTCCCTTTTCATTACCCAATCTGGGTGTAGGTTTAGGCTGGCCCCTAATCCACAGTCCCTAATCTACAGGCCATGGGTGCACCCAAAACCCAGCATACCCCCACCCCGGGGTTGGCTTTCTGCTGGTACCCACAACAGATTGTCCAATGTCCACGAATTTTAGACTTAAATGTTGCCCAAAGTAATTTTCTTTTTAACTATTTTTGAATTATTACACTACATTCCTTCAAATGAATTTAAGGAGGGTTATCTCCAGTCCTTGAACCTGGGTTTATTAGGTGCCAATAAACCCTGTAGGTTCACTTCTTTCACCATCAAGTGGAACATCATTTTAATTTGTTCATTCCTTCATTCCATTGAATCTTCTCTTAGTATTGGGTCCATCGCAGGGTCATGGGGAAGGCGTGGTTTGCATGCGCAGGCTCTGCTCTGTGCGATGCTCCTGCCCCCATAGCAACCCACGACCTCTGAGAGAAACAGGCACAAAGCATCCTGGGGGACAAAGGGCAGGGCACAGTCTGCAGAAAATCGGGTTCGGTCAACATCTGCAAACCTTTCTGAGGGCCAAGACAAGACTAACTCTTCAGGCTCTAGTCCCCACGTCCGAGGCGGCGCTGGACTCCGGTACCCTCTGCCGGCGCTAAAACTTCTGCTAGCCTCTTCCCCGGAGGGCTCCGAGGGTAGGGCGAAACCACCGAGGTGGTGGACTCAGGCGAGCGCGCTCCTCTGCGACCCCTGGCGGCCGCCGCCAGCGCAAGGGCCCGGTCTCCCGCGCCTCTCTAGCACGTGGGCTCCCCGTGTCTTGGGGACCTGCAGGGGCTTGGATCTTATCGTCTCACAGCTCCTGCCCTACTTCTCACCGGCTGCGGTTCGAGCGTCATGCAGGCGGTGGCCATGGGGACAGGAGGTCCGCGCGTGCCTCCTACACCACCCAGTCAGATTTTATTTCAGTTCAAATGTATTTCAGGACCTTAAAAATAAATATATACATTTAAGGAAGAGGTTTAAGAATATCATAAAAGAAAATGAGTGTCAAAACAGAACATATGACCAAGAATAAGGAAAACTGATAATTTTGATTCCTTAAAAGGGTAAATGTAGAATTTTCATATGACCCAGCAATTCTACTCCCAGGCTAGGTCCACAAAAAGTGAAGGCCTGGAGGGACCAGAACAGGAGACTTCACATACCTCAGCGGCACCATTCACCATAGCCAAAGGGCAGTCCACCTGCCCATCGAAGGATGAGTGGATAAACAAAATGTGGTCTATCCATACAATAGAATATTATTGAGCCTTTTTTAAAAATGAGGGCCCAGCCCCATGATACATGCCTTTAATTCCAGTGACAGGGAGGCTGAGACAGAAGAATCCCAAGTTCATCAGCAACTTAGCAGACCCTGTCTCAAAATAAAAAATAAAAACAAAATAACAACAAAAAGTGCTGGGAGTAAAGCACCCCTGAGTTCAATTCCCAGTATTAAAAAAAAAAAAATGAGGGTCCATACATGTTGCAACATGCATGAACCTTGAAAATAATATTCTAAAAGTGAAAGAAACCAGACACAAAAAGACAATTAATGTATGATTGCACAAATGAAATATATAGAGTAGGGCTGGAGTTATAGCTCACTGGTACAGCACTCGCCTACCATTTGTGGGGCACTGGGTTCGATCATCAGCACTACCTAAAAATAAATAAAATAAAGATACTGTGTCCATCTACAACTAAAAACATTTTTTAAGCAAAATATGTAGAGTAGGCAAATTTATAGAGATGAGGTAGATTTGAGGTTAACAAGGGCTAAAGCTGGGTAGGGAATTATTGCTTAGGCAGAGTTTCTGTTTGGGAGGATGGAAACCTTGGGGGGAAATGGTGAGGACTCTACATTGTGAATGCAATGAATGCTGCTGAATTGTACACTAAAAAACTGGTTAAAATGGCAAATTTTATCATAATAAAAAACAGTAAAAAAACAAAAAAGAACACACTAAGTTTACTCTTTGCTTCCCATTCTATCTCTGAGGCCAAGGGCAGTTGAAAGGTTTCATTGTAGGCTTGCCAGTAGAAGCCAGAGTTGAGCTGATGGCAAACCCAATAAGCTCATGGAGGGCAGCCTCCACCTGGCCTGGACACCTGACCTGGACCAGTCTGCACATCAAAGCACATTTCATACCCACCTCCCTTCATGACCCCCAAGCACATTGCCTGACACATTGCCCCGCACTGCTGAAGTCTCCAAAAATTTGAAACGGAAAAAGATTAAATTTTGAAATTAAAAAAGAAGATATTAAGTTATTATCACAGGAAACCAGGGTTTTGTTGGACTTGCACTTGTTTGCAGTTTAAAATTGTGTAATTATTGAATTGGGTGGGAGTGGGCAGTACTTATCTTTAAGGGTTTAACAGCCTATGCATCTCAATCTGCCCCCCCCACCCCGCCCCCTGCCTGCATATGGCTCATCCCTCTTCTTTTACCAACTTCTCACTCCCATGGGTGACTGAGAAGAGCCAGGGAGAGCAGAAGGTGGAAACCTTCAGCCTGCCCCAGGGAAGTTTGCTGACTGTGGAAAGGGGAGCAGGGCAGCCAGAGGGGACTGTGGAAGTGCTTGGGGAGGGTGGGACTGCTTCAGGGGGAAGCTGAGGGTGTGACCAGTGTGGAGGGAAGGGGCGGGAGGCAGATCACCATAGTGGCTCCCATTTGGGAAGTAGTCAAGGACAAGAGGCAGGGGCATCAGTTCCCTGGTGACTTTGAAAGAGGAAGCACTAGCCCCTTCTCAGACCCTGTCCTTGGTGGATGGAGGACCTCTCTGGAACAAGACAATCTCAGCTTGGGTTTGACAGACCCTTGTGGACAGAACTTCTGGAGTTGTGACCACACACAATGGCCTCTCACCACAGTTATTCTGGCTCTCAAAGCCTGTTGGCACTGTGTGGCAGGAAGTCTGGTTATGGGCATAGGAGGGTGTACCCTACCTACCCACTTCTTCCCAGTTAGATGGAGCGTGTGAGTCTGAAGAAAACGAGGAGGAGGTTAAGTGTGGACCCAGACTCTTGGGAGAGCTGGGAATGCATGCGCATGGGCGCCAGGGGGCAGTGCTGCTCCAGTGCCAGGCCCTTCACACAGCCCTTCTGGGCTCCAGCTGCAGGAGCCCTGGATTCCTAGGCCCTTGTTTTTGAAGTTTAAGAAGTTAAAATAAATTTTGAGAGCCATGAACTTGATGCAGATCCTTGCAGTCACAGGTGGAAAAACCTAGTCTGGGGAATAAACATGAGACCACGTTCTGCTCTCCTGCTGTCTGGTGAAAAGCACACTTTTCATCTACTCTTTGCCTCAGTTTCTCCATCTGTCAGACTGAAACGCCTCTTCCCACCTACTGCTCAAAGATCTTTTATGCAAAAAACAACAACCAATTAGAAATGATTTCCTTATGTTAGAGGCAGCTGGCCCAGCCACTAAGTCCCTCTGGTGAAGAAACAAGACAGCTAGGGTGGCAGAACCCTGACAGAGCTGTCCTTTGGAGTCATTTTCCATAGAATGGAAACATACAGTGTAGGGGAGATGCTTCCTGCTTCTACCAGTTAACCGGGTCAAGGACATTTTAGCAGCCTCTGGGAGTCTCTCTTGTGGGTGCATCGGAGTCAGCAGTGGGGGATGGCCCATGGCTACCCATTGCTGGATGTCCAATTCCAGAGCCTTCCCTTGACCAGCAAGTTCTATGCCTCACGATAACCTGTTCCCTGAAAGTGAGACTGGTGTTTCTGGTGACTGAACTCCTTGTCAAGCTTTTCTGAAAGCACAGGGAGGCCAGCACAGGGCAAAACAACCACAGGATGAATTCCCAGAGCTTTAGCAGAGCCAGGTTTTGAATATATCCCCGGGGGAAGGGGTATGTGCAAGCAGAAGGTGCCAGAATAACCCAATGAGGCCAAGCTTGCTTGCTGAGTCATCCTTACTTTTAGCCAGAGGAAGGTTTTGCAGCTGGAATGTGACTTTCTAAAAAGCATGAGGTTATATAAAGTTCTTTTCAACCCAGAGTATTTACATAAACCTCAACTCTAAGCCACAGGTAGATGGCAGTTTTGGCTCTACTGCTTGACCCGGAGCAAGTTCCTTAACATTTTTTTTTTTTTTAAGTCTTATGTTCCTGATTTGGAGAATGGAGACTACTTTCTCTATCTCACAGCATTGTTGTGAAGATAAAATGTGAGTGTATCTAGCTAGCTGCCTAGCAGAGCATCAAGAGTACACTATATGCTCAATAAATATCAGTGCCACAGGATGTTGAGTGACTGATTGAGAAGGGAAAAAAAATGTCTTTTTACTTCTTAAAATCCAAAAACACTCACATGGGTCCAGGAACCCACAGCTCCTGCAGCTCCTCCAGGGGTGCTGTGCTGTGTAAGTCCTTCTGTTCATTCTTGTGGGATGAGGAAAGAGTGGGCTTATGGCTTATTAAGAAAGATTGAGGGCTGCGGCTCAGCGGTACAGCGCTTGTAGTATGTCGAGGCCCTGGGTTGGATTCTCAGCACCACATAAATAAAAATAAAGGTATTGTGTTCAACTACAACTTATATATATTTTTTTTTAAAAAAAAAGAATGAAAGGTATTTCCCCCTTCCAGAAGACAGCTAGATTTACTGTTCCCAAAGTCTTTGGTTAATGTTTTGTTTTGGTGGTATTTAAGACTGAACTGAGGGCCTCGTGCATAATTAGGCAAGCACCCTACCTTTTAGCTATATCCCAGCTTCTATTCTCAAGGTCTTCATCCTATCTTGCTATGGCCAGAAAAGAAAAGTAGGTGCCTTTGTGGTTTTAAGATGAATCCCTATGATGGTACAAAGAGGCAAAACAAATGCCCTGTGTATTGGAGACTTGAAAAGGGACTGCAGCCCGAGAAACTGTCCTCTGTCTCCCCAGAGTCAGGGAAGAACAAGCAGAAAGCTGAGGGAAGCCGGCAAGGTAAGAGAATAAGATGGGTGCTGCTCCTTGGGGTCTGTGGAGGCCCAGGCAGGCCCCAGGTGGAGGGTGTGAGTGGCCCTGGAGCTCCCTTCTTGGTAGAGGGAGACCTGTGAATGCTGCTGAGTACCTGCCCTGACCAGGCGACCCCAGGTCTGAACACCTGGGGGACCGCTTCAGAGCTCTGAGACCCCCACCATGATCCAGGGATTTTGTAGGATCCAAAGGAAGAGTGCTCAAGCATCTGATTTAAATACCTACCAGCTTCATGAGTGAAAGCTGGAACCAGTTCACAATAAACCAGAGCGGGTGACAATTGACATTATTTGCACCCTGAGGAGACTAATTCTCTGTGAGACACATGCAGAGGTAACATGGGTAACATTTGCCTAGGTCTTGGGATCTCCACAAGTCAGCACCAGCTAAAACTGCTGAAGTGCTTGTCCTCTTGTGGTTTTGGTTTTCTTGACGTGAAACCGGTAGAGGCATGAAGAGTAACGAACCGTGGCCACGCACAGCCACCAGTGAGGAAGGGCAAATGTCCACCGCTGTTCACTTGAATTACAATACGCGTGCACACACAAGGAAACCTGAGGACACATCTCAAACACACTGGGGAGGGAGAAGAGTGTGGTGACAAGTGAGAATCCATAAGCAGAAGCAAGAGAGAGCTACTTGCCCTGGCAGTGATGATGGTGTCCCAAGGTTGAGAGCATGATCCTCAACCTCCCTGCAGAGGTGGCTTGCAGAGGTGAGAGAATGGCGAGCTGTAACCGTGGAGGGTCTGTCCAGGCACCCTCAGAAACACAAGCAATGCCACAAGACTTCAGGAAGTTGTTGGGTACACAGAGAGATTTCTGCTCCTGTGCCTGCCCTGGCCTTCATTCTGAGGGTCCAAGGTTGACCTCTTTAGAGTACAGTACTTGGGTGGGTCCACACTGGCTCACCTGGTGCTTTCTCAAGTTTCCCAATCCGTGAACAACCTGTGTCTGATAGGAACTGCCTCATTGACTTCTTTCAAGATAGACATTAAAATTAAAATTTTTCTCCTTAAATGCTGACTCCTGACACATCCACATTAGGAAAACTATTTTTTTCTGTAGCCTCAACCCTATCAGACTTTGTGGGGTTTATGGAAGAACCTCAACAGAGGGCCATACGCTGGACAGTCCTGGCCACGTCTGGCTGCTGACAGTGAAGTGCTAGAGATTGTCAGTGGATTGTCCTTGTTGGAAAGCTGGGGTGTAACCGTAACTCTGGTCAACAGTGCTGGTGACACACAGCATTCTCCAAAGAAGTACATTAAGAACTTAGTGCTGTGTTCTCCAAAGAGCTTCCAGTATCTTTCTGGGAAGTGGTTGTTTATAATAATAACCAGACAGTGTAATATTTTGTACTTATGGAATTATTCTTATTGACATGGAAACATGCTAATGTCACATCTATCTAAATAACATTTAGGGAGTGCTTGTGCACAGCACATAAATGATTGGAGAGACATGCAAAAGCACCAACAAGCCACACAAAGAACCTACTAGAAAGAAATCTGGCAGGACAAATTGTTTTCTATCCCACAGCTGATTGGTTTGCTTTTCATACCTCATGGGCCAGAGGAGATCAGCCCAGGATCATGCAGAGGGAGAGGTTCATTCCTGGCAAACCACAGGGCGACTGGCTATCAGCGATTGAAGAGGTGATAGCTCCCCAGCCAGGTCGTGGGCAGGGTTTTATCTTCCCACATTCTAATGCCCCTGGCCTTAAGGTCATTTCCAACAGCCTCTGGACCCTCGTCTATGGATTAAAGAACACCAGAAGAAAACAGACATGAGGGGTATTTGAATATTTAAAAGAGTCCAAGAAATCCAGGAAGCCAGTGGGATCCTCATTTTCACCCCACAGAAGGGACCATTCTCTCCTCATGGGTGGAAAGGCTGTTGGAAGCTCTGTGGCAGGGTGCCATTACTGGTGGCCATGGGTCACTGAGCAGGGTTGGGGTCAGCCTTACCCACAAACCCTCCAGAATACCCTCATCCCATGAGGCTATGATTTTTTTTTTAAAAAAAAGGCATTCATAAATTGTCTTAATTCTGAAAAGGGCTTGACTGAACAATAAGTTTCCCAGAATAGAATTGTAAATTACCTGTAAAGTATGAGTTCATTTTATTTATAGCTCAACATCCAAATAGACACCTAGAAAAAAAAAACTTATAAGAAAATGGACTAGCATATTAAATACTTTCCTTCCCTCTGTGTGATGGCTTTAAGATAAGTTAAATTGTTTCCTTAAAAGCAGTTTTAATGAGGTGTACTTAACATTGAACTTTGTTTTCTTTTTTCCCCCTATTTTCTCTTCTGACTTTGTTTTAAGCAAACCAAAATATGAACATTAGGATTTACTTTTAAAAATTAGGATTGAGGTTGTGGCTCAGTGGAAGAGCACTCGCCTAGCACATATAAGGCACTGGGTTCGGTCCTCAGCACCACATAAAAATGAATAAATAAAACAAAGTTATACATACATGGAATATAACTTATAAAAAAAATTAGGATTGACCAGATGTGCTGGTTCACATCTATAATCCCAGCTACTCTGGAGGGAGGATCACTTGAGTTTATGGGTTTGAGACCAGCCTGGGCAACATAAATAAAATAAAATCCCAAAATAACATAAAACAAAATCAATAACATGAAATAACAAAATAAAATAACAAAAAATAAAATAAAATAATAAAATAACAGCACAAAATAAAAAAATAGTAGTATAAGAAAATGAGATTAAATGCATGCTGATTGAAAAGGAAGAAGTAAACTATCTCTATTTGAAGATGATATTATCTTGTGTATAGAAAATCCTAAAGAATCCACTAAAGAACTATTAGAACTAATAAATGAGTTAATTAAGGTACAGATTACAAGCACAATATGCAAAAAGAAATTAAATTTCTGTACATTTATGATGAAAAATTTAAAAATCAAATTAAGAAAAGCAATCTCCATTCATAATATTATACAAAGAACAAAATACTTGGAAATAAATTTAATAAAAGAAGTATAAAACTTATCCTCTATAAACTATAAAATATTGTTGACAGATGTCAGAAGATTTAAATGAATAGACATCCCATATTCATGAATTAGAAGACTAAATGTTGAGGTGGAAATCCTTCCCAAATTGGTCTATAGATTTAACACAATCTTTGGAAGGCCCCTAGCTGGCTTCTTTGCAAAACTGAGCAAGCTTGTACTAATAGTCACATAAAGACTCAAGGGACCCAGAATAACTTAAACAGCTTTTTCCATTGAGAAGGAAGAACAGGAGCTGGGGTTGTGGCCCAGTGGTAGAACACTTACCTGGCATGTGTGAGGCACTGGGTTTGATTCTCAGCATCACATATAAATAAATAGGTAGATAGATAGGTATAATAAAGGTCCATTAATAACTAAAAACATATGTTAAAAAAAAAGTTGGAGATTCACATTCCTGATTTAAAAACCTACAAATCTGTAGTAGTCAAGATAGTATGATACTGGTATAAAGACAGACATACAGAGTAAAGGAATAGAATGGAAAATCCAGAAGTAAGTCCTTGCTTTTATAGTCAACTGATTTTCAACAAGAGTGTCAAAACAATTCAATGAGAAGAAATAGTCTTTTCAACAAATGGTGCTGGGACAACTGGATATCTAAATGCAAAAGAACTAACTTCAACTCCTAATTAACTCAAAGTGGATCAAAGACCTAAATATAAGAGATAAAACTAGAAACTCTTGAAAGAAGTCAGAGGGGTAAGTCTTCATGACCTTGGATTTGGCAATGGTTTATGAAATATGACATCAACAACACGAATAACAAAAGAAAAAATAATCTTCATCAAAATTAAAAACTTTGGTGCTTCAAAATACACTGCCCAGAAAGTGAAAGTCATTATACAGAATGGGAGAAAATACAGCATATCATATATCTGATAAAGGACCTGTATGTAAAATACATGTAACTCAATAATAAGATAAAGAACCTAATTAAAAATTAAAAAGTGGGGCTGGGGCTGGGGCTCAGCAGTAGAGTGCTCGCCTAGCACATGCAAGGCCCTGGGTTTGATCCTCAGCACCACATAAAAATGAATAAAATAAATATATTGTGTCCAACTACAACTAAAAAATAAATATTTTAAAAAAATTAAAAACTGGACAAAGGGTGTCAGACATTTGTCTAAAGAAGATGTTCAAATGTACAAATGCATGAAAAGATGCTTAGCACTACTAAGGGAAATGCAAATCAAAACCATGAGATATCATTTCATACCTGCTGTGATGGTTTTAATCAAAAAGCCAGATAATAACAGGTGTTAGGCTATGGAGAGAGCATACATTGCTGGTAGAAATGTGAAATGGTGCATCCACTTTGGAAAACAGTCTGACAATTTCTCCAAAACGTAAAGATACAATTTGACCCAACAATTCCACTTGTTAAACGATAAACCTGGGCTCATTAAAATTTTAACAAGTTTGTTTGAGCATTCAGTGATTCATGAATTGGCATGAAGTTCAGCAAGAGGTCACAAGAAGAAACTTTTAGAGGGTGTTCAGGGAAACAGGACAAAGAATAAAGTTGATTGGTTAAAGTGGAAAGTCCCTAGTTGGAGGTTAGTTGTAGCTTTCTGATTGGCAAAGTCTCTAGTTGAAGAGTAGTTGGTGGTTTCTGATCAGTGGAACTCAAGTTTTCCTTTGCTGTTTACATTGAGTTATGTTTAAGTTAGCTTATTAAAGGAACCCAAGGTACTGGGTATGTCTCAGCCTAAGGCCTCCCAATTATTTATTTTAACACATTCCTAGGTATATACCCAAGAAAATGGAAAGCATGTGTACACAGAAAAACTTGCCCATAAACATTCATATTAGCATTATTCATAAGAGCCCAAAGGTAGAAAGAATCCAAAGTTCATTAAGTGATAGGTGAACAAAATATAATATATTCCTACAAGGGAATATTATTGTCACAAATCAATCATAGAAAACCTTGAACACACTGTGCTAAATGAAACAAATCATTTGCAAAAGACCACAGATTTCATGATTCCATTTATATGAACAGTCCACAACAGGTAAATCTAAAAGGATAGAAAGAAGATTAGTGATTGTCTACCACTGGAAAGTGGTAGCTGAAGGGTGCAGGGTTCCTTTCAGGGGTGATGAAAATGTTCTAAGATTGATTATAGGATGGCCACATAACTGTGAATATACCTAAAACCACTGACTTGCACATTTCTTTCTTTTGGGGGGGGGTATCGGGGATTGAACTCAGGAGCACTAGATCACTGAGCCACATCCCCATCCCTATTTTGTATTTTATTTAGAGACAGGATCTTACTGAGTTGCTTAGTGCCTTGCTTTTGCTGAGGCTGGCTCTGAACTTGAGATCCTCCTGTCTCAGCCTCCTAAGCCACTGGGATTACAGGCATGGACCACCTGGCCAGCAGACTTGCACATTTCTAAATGGATGAAGCATAAGGCAAGTAAGTATCTTGACAAAGCTGCTTACAAAAAAATTGGGGAGCTAATTACTTTAAAATAATTCACAGTGGAATTCATTAACTTCAAATTTAATAGATGCATTTAAAATGTGGTTCAATTCCTACACATTTAAGGCATGAATTGCTCGAAGAAGGGTGGATACATGTGTGGACCAATTTGACTCATGTGCTGTCTGGAGCATGGGTGCAAAAGGTGTCAATTCTTTAATTCCGTCAACCCCTGTGTATGAAAATAAAATAAAAATATAGTCACATACTCCTTCATAAGTGCCGTCTCCCCAGCGGAGTGCCACAACCCCTGTGAAAAGAAAAGAATGTCGGTCAGGTGTGTGTCAAAAATATATTTTCAGAGATCTTTTCTAGGCAGCTCCTCAAGTTGGATTCATGCTTTTGACGCTCTCTTTTCTGCCAAGCCTTGAGCAGGACACAGGGACCTGGCTGAGCTCAGGGCCACTAAGAGTAGGCTGAGCCCCAGTCCTAGTGACAGGTTAAGTCACACCAAGGATCTAGCTCGAGGATTCCCTGAAAATTCTTTCCACTTTGCTGCTGCTTTCAGCCTCTCCTGAGGCACTGACTGGAAGTTGTCAAGCCACTTTTATAAGAAAGGTAGGGAAGAGGTGAGTCCCAGGGCCCAACCTGCCAACACAGTACAACAAACTCGTGGTCCAGGAGGGTTTTGTAAGGAAGAAATAAGTCAGATATTTTAAACAACAGTCCAAGACTGCAGGAGGCAGGGAGACAGGCCGCTCAGACTCAAAAGTAATCACTGTGCACTGGCTTATCAGTACATCCACCCTAGAACACAGGACTCCACTGGAGGTAGTTTTAGTTCCACATAACAGGGGCCAAAGGTCACACCTCTGCAACAGGGACACTTCTATTCCTCATCCACAGGATCTGGGTAGGGTTTTGCTTATTTGTTTGTAGGAGCAACATTGTTTATTTCTCCTTGAATTTAACCTGAAATCTCTTTAAGCCCCACTTGTTGGCAGTTGCTTTTTCACAAGGCTTATGGATTCAAATAGATCACACACGTGTATACCCATATCTGATCCTCCATCCACAGACTGCCGGCTCTGTCAGTGCCTTTCCTGGGCACTGAGGAATTCAGAATTGCATTTTAGAGAGGAGATGAAATTTCCGAACCTCAGATTGATCTGAATCAGACTCAGGTAGTGGGGACAAGTGTGCCACAAAGACAATGCTTTCTGTACCCAGGAGGATTCGGGAGACCTGGATTCTTAGGCCTCCCCACCACCACCCACTTCCCATTTCCCAGCAACCAGACTCACTCGGCTTTCTGTCTCTAAAACAAAGACCATCTTACCTGCCCAGCCAGCCTCACCGATCTGGGGAGGTCAGGGATACAGAAGTGCTTTGCCAGTATCACAGACAGCCTGGGCTGATCTTGAAGAAATTGCTTAATTCTTGCTACTACACTTAGATTTATAGCAGGTGTATAAACACTGTGGTCGTTTTTGTCAGCATCATTCCTCGGCTCAGAATAAAGAAAATGCATTTTGGAAGCAGAGAATGGGAAAGGCAAGTTTGGAAAATATAGAAAGGGAGGAAAAAGCATCATGGAAACATGGGGAATCAGAAGCAAATGGCCTTTCTGGAGCGCAGGGCTGAGGAGTCAGCAGGAGTAGGACAGTGAATGCCTCTTAAAGCTGGAATAAGACCTTTGATCTCAGTCCTGAATGTATCCTGCTCTGGAACTGCTTCAGCGCTGGCCAGAAGGCAGGGCACCCTCGCTGGTGATCGCTGCAGCAGGAGGAGCTTCGGGGCCGGGGGCGGGGCCGGGGCGGGGCCGGGGGCCACCAGGGCCAGTTGGGTCTCCTGGCTTTGCTGAGGACTCCCGTGGTCAGCCCCCCGGGGTCATTGGCTCCCTGGACATGGTGCTAGCTAGGTTCAGGCTCCTATTTGTTTCTCAGTGGCCCCGCCTCCTGGAGAGATCTGTCACCATCAGGTCCTCAGGCATCATCTTATGCCCTATGTATTTATTTTTTAAAAAACAATAGATGATTATTATGGTGAAAAGTATTCAGTTCACAAAGAAGAAAATAAAAACAGTAATTTCACATAGTAGTCCTGATTACTGCCTTTTCACATCTACAGTTTAAAAACAGTTCTGTAATGTGTATTTTTCATTCAACAAGAGATCGTGAACATTTCTTCAACTCATGAACATCCCTGTACTATCTATTCCTAAGGATCACTCTGTAACCTTTCACATAGATTAGATGAATTAGTATGCATGTAGCTCTTAAAACGGGGAGTGGCCATTGGTAAATCACCCAGTACATCTTCATGATTATTATAATATGGGTGCACATGAACTATATGTATAATTTAATCAGGTTTTTATCATTGGACATGCAAATGTTTTTTACTAATATAAGTAACGCTCCAGTGTGCACCTTGTGAACAAATGTGTTCTCACGTCTGATTTCCTCAGGATAAATTCCTAGCAGTAGAATGGCTGGATCATGAGCTACTGAGTAGCTTTGCTGAGTATCAGCACAGGTTCCTAAATCACTCTATCCATTCAGATAGGCTTTAGGCTATTAAAAACCTTTTTTTTTTTTTTTTTTTTTTTCTCTTCGAATGAGGCTGCAGTTGGAGATGGCTTCTCCCCCGGGGGTGAGGAGTTCTGTAGCTGACAGAAATATTAGTGTCCCATTTTATGACAGCCGCTGGAAGGTATGATAACCCCAAAGGCCTGAAGCAAAGCTCAGACCAGCTGTCACACATCTAGTTATGAAGCTTTGGGAAAGGTACCCAACTTCTTTGCATCTCAATTTCTTGACCTGTAAAATGCTGTTAATACCTACACTTATAGTGAGAGATTTAAACAAGAATTCTAAATCTCTTCCTATGGGATTTGGCTCAAAAAGGGGCTAACACATGGAAGTTACCATCAGGAGAATTTAGTGCAGTTGGTGCTAGAAATTGTTCTAGTAGCAGTAGCTGTTGCAGCAAGAACTGAAGAGCCCTACAGTCCTTAGGGCTGGCTCCTCCCTGGCTCTTTCCAAGTGGAAATAATATTGTGTGCAGAGGGCCCTCCACTTCCCAAGCAATCTGGGCCAGAATAGAGAGCTCACTATTTTAAAAATACAAATATTTTTCATACAAATGTTATTCATGTTAGCACATGATGAGTTTGTTATTTTTCAATGAATTAATACATATTTTTAATATCAATTTTAACTCAATATGGTAAACAGAGGTAGACTTCACTCACACAAAATCTCTTTGGGGTCCTCTAGTGTTTTAGGGTACCAATGATACTGAAGTTTAGGAACCGCTGTTCTGATATATAAACATGACATCTTTCTCAGATTATTTACATCTTCAGTAGTTTCAGTGAAGTTTTATAATAGTCACCACTCAAATCTTGCACATCTTTTATTAGATTTATTGCTGGATATTTTTAAGTATTTTTGATGCTCTTATAAATGCCATATTTAAAGTTACAATTAAAACTTGTGGGTATGTAGAACTATTATTTTTCTGTCTTGTGTCCAGTAACTTTGCTACAATGCTCTTATTAATTTTCATATATGTGCTTTGGGATTTCTTTTTTTAAACAGGCACATTGAAATAGAAGGAAATTTTTTTTTTTTACTTCTGACCTTTTAGACTATAAGCTAATACATAGTGTGTTATTCTAAGCCATTAAAATTTTTGTGATTTGTTACAGTAGCCTTGGGATATTAATATAGGTGTGCACTACAGATAGTTCTGTAAAGTCCTGTTTTTCCCCTTACAGTTATGGGAAGATACTTTTAGACCGCACACATTTCAGATTTCTTTTTTTTTTTTTTTTACTTTTATTTACTAAATTTATCATCTATTGACTTTTGCCTGAACAATTGTTATGACTGTGGTGTCTGCCACATGGTGATTTCCTATTTCTACCATTCTTTCTATCTTCATTAATTGGACTGCTACTGCAGTATCTTAGGGACTTAGCTTTTTAAAATATATTGCCACAATACTCTTGCTATAGGTACAAATTAACAGTAATCCTTCAATAACATCAAGTATCCAGTCAGTGTTCAAATTCTCCCATGAGGTTGTTTAATAGGTTTTTCTTTTTCTTCTTTGAATTGCACCTTGGGCCTCTCAGATGTTAGGCAGGTGCTTTGCCACTGAGCTACATCACCAGGCCTGGTAAGTTTTTTTAAAGTGTGGGTCTGTTTGAAAAAGGTACTAAACAGAGTTGAAACACAGCATTGGACTGATATGTCCTTAGCTCCTTTAATGGATAGTTTCCCTCTTTTGTTCCACTGCTAGTTTTTTCTTTTTTGGCAGGATGGGGGGAGGGGTACTCTCCCTTGTTCTTCAGATGTTGAAGAATCATGGTACGTTCTATAGAACTCTCTACATTCTGGAGTTCCTGATGGCATTCCCATGCTAGTGTTTAACTTTTTCCTGGTTCCTTTGTATTTTATGTAATCTGGAATTAACTTAAGGGGTTTGGTAAAATTTCAGTTTAGTTTTGTGCAAAACCTCTTCATAAAGAGTGTTGAGTGCCCACAATTGTGCACACCAGGTGCACATAATTGTTGCTCTTTTTTGTTCAGTTTGACCAGGGTTCAAGTGCTCTCAGCCTGATCCTATATTGTAACAATTTTTTCATCAACTTTTGCCAAATGATTTCCATAGCCATTGGTACTCACTAAATCATTTTTCAACATACTGATTTTATTTGTTTCTTTCTTTCTTTATATTTTTAGGGAAAGAGTGTATGTACCAGTTAGAAAGCAGTTAGAAAACAGAGACTTAAATGAATATGCAATTATTTGTTTATTTTTCTCACTTAAGAAGATTAGAGGTAGGCAGTCTAGAATTGATGTAGAGGTTTAATGGTGTCATCAAAACTCTCTCCATCTTCCAAGCTTGGTGCTTTATAGTCACAAGATGGCTGCACAGTTCCTGAGATCACATACTCATCCAAGATAGGAAGAGAGATGAAGAGGTAGTCCCAATTGTTTCTGTTTTTTAAACTAAGAATGTAAAAGTTTTCCTGAAGTCACTCATTGCTGCAAGAAAGACTATGAAAGTGAGTTTTTAGATTTCCTAAACTTTATAAAGGAAGATAACCAAGGAGAAGGAGCTTGGGAATAGATGTTGGGTCAGTTGAATAATGTCACAACACTGGAGTCACTGGATAAAGATTCATGATAAAGATTCACTAACATAAGTATTATGGTTTAGAGTCATGTCCCCCCAAAGCTCACATGTGAGACAATGCAAGAAGGTTTGGAGGAGAAATGACCATTTTATAGCTTTAACTTAATCAGTGAATGAATCCATGATGGGATTAACTGGGTGGTAACTGGAGGCGGGTGGGGTGTGGCTGGAGGAAGTGGTTCATTGGGGGCGTGGCTATAGGGTATATATTTTCTTTCTTTTTTTGTTAATTTTTTAAATATATGACAGCAGAATGTATTACAATTCATATTAGACATATAGAGCACAATTTTTCAGATCTTTGGTTGTATACAAAGTATATTCACATCAATTCATGTCTTTATACAAGTACTTTGGATAATAATGTCCATCACATTCCACCATCATTTCTAACCCCATGCCCCCTCCTCCCTTCCCCTCCCACCCCTCTGCCCTATCTAGAGTTCAAGTAATCCTCCCATGCTTCCTCTGCAAACCCCACTATGAGTCAGCCTCCTTATATCAGAGAAAACATTCGGCATTTTTTGGGGGGGATTGGCTAAATTCACTTAGCATTATCTTCTCCAACTCCATCCATTTACCTGCAAATGTCATGATTTTATTCTCTTTTATTGCTGAGCAATATTCCATTGTGTATATATACCACATTTTTTTTATCCATTCATCTACTGACAGGCATCTAAGTTGGTTCCACAGCGTAGCTATTATGAATTGTGCTTCAATAAACATTGATGTGGCTATATCTCTGTTGTATGCTGTTTTTAAATCCTTTGGTAGAGACTGAGGAGAGGGATAGGTGGGTCAAATTCCCAGTTTTCCAAGGAATCTCCATACTGCTTTCCATATTGGCTGCACCAATTTGCAGTCCCACCAGCAATGTATGAGTGTGCCTTTTCCCCCACATCCTTGATAACAGTTATTATTGTTTGTCTTCATAATAGCTGCCATTCTGACTGGAGTGAGATGAAATATTAGAGTGGTTTTGATTTGCATTTCTCTAATTGATAGAGATGATGAGCATTTTTTCATATATTTGTTGATTGTATATCCTCTTCTGAGAAGTGTCTCTTCAGGTCCTTGGCCCATTTGTTGGTTGGGTTATTCGTTCTTTTGGTGTTTAGCTTTTTGAGTTCTTTATATACCCTAGAGATTAGTGCTCTATCTGATGTGTGAGGGGTAAAAATTTTCTCCCAAGCTGTAGGCTCTCTATTCACCTCACAGATAGTTTCTTTTGCTGAGAAGAAACTTTTTAGTTTGAGTCCATCTCATTTATTGATTCTTGGTTTTAATTCTTGCACTTTAGGAGTCTTATTAAGGAAGTGGGGGCCTAATCCCACATGATGGAGATTAGGGCCTACTTTTTCTTCTATTAGCCACAGGTTCTCTGGTTTAATTCCTAGGTCCTTGATCCACTTTGAGTTGAGTTTTGTGCATGGTGAGAGACAGGGGTTTAATTTCACTTTGTTGTATGGATTTCCACTTTTCCCAGCACCATTTGTTGAAGAGGCTGTTTTTTTCTCCAATGTCTGTTTTTGGCACCTTTGTCAAATATAAGATAATTGTAGTTTTGTGGGTTAGTCTCTGTGTCCTCTATTCTGTACCATTGGTCTACCGTCTGTTTTGGTGCCCATATATGTGGTATATATTTTCTATCTGGATAGTAGTCTCTCTCTCTCTCTCTCTCTTCTCTTTCTCTCTTTTCTCCTCTGTTGCACTGCTGTAATAAAGATCTCTTGGTTGCTCTGAGTGTTGTGGTCACTTTCCTTTCATAATTAATTTTACCAAGCTGCACATTTAAACGTTTAAGATAGTAGATTTTATATTATGTGTACTTTGCTGACATTAAAAACAATTTTTAGATTGGGGACACAAAGCTCAGAGCAGAATTCATAGCTAACTAAAGGGTCAGGGTGCCAGGAAAAAATACACGAAGGACAGTATCTGGCAGGGGCCATGCTTAGCTCCCTTTGGGGAAAACAGCAGATGATGGAGGAGGGGCATAGACATAGTATGCAGCCACAGGACGTAGATTGAAAACGTGGTTCTGAATTTAATCTGCGGGCTTGAACCAATTGTGGTGAGTTTCAAAAGTTTCAGGCACCTTTTCTGTAAGGTGACTGGGATCAAAGTACCAGTTCTGCCTACTGCACAGGAAGGACATGAGGCATCGGCCAGAAAGTGAAATCCGATGAAAAGCTGAGTTTTCCCACTGAAAACTCCACAGTCCTACTCTCAAGCAGACCAAGTCACTGCGAGGTTAAGCTCCTGCTCTCAACTTGAAAACACTGGGTTTCAGTTCTGATCCAACCAGTGGGGTGGGATTCCATCTCAAGGCCAGGGACACAGAAGAGGGGTGCACATGGGAGGAGACAGCCTCTGTCTGGCCCATTTCCTTTGCCTCCCGCTTGCAGGTACAGTCATCCTTTGGTACCCGTGGAAGATGGCTCCAGAACCTTCCTGCCCCTACAAAGGACACCCAAATGCTTGGATCTCAAGTCTTTGATGACACTTGAGATCAAATACGACTAAAGAGGGGGTAGGTGCATTCTCCCACACACTTTAGATCATCTCTGGATTATGTATAATACGTAATCTAATGTAAATGCTAAGTATATAGTTTTCATGATGCATTGCTTAAAGAATAATAATGGGAAAAAAGTCTGCACGTGTTCAGTAAGATGCTATTTTTTTTCCAAATTTTTTTTGGAAATTTGAATCCATGGGTGAGGAATCTGCAGAAACGAAGGGCTGACTGTACTTGGGAGGCCGTCTGAATGTTCCAGAAGTTCACACACCCTGTCTAGGCCAGGTTGGAAATAGCATTCTGTCCTACAGGAGGCAAGTTGATATTTAATGGTTTTGCATTTCTTTTAAGTGTCTTATAAACTTGCATAAAACAAACTGCTGAAGCCTTTGTTTCTTGAGCTGTGAAAATCAATTGAATTAAAAGTTTGGAGATGTTTTAATTCTTTTAAAACATAAGCTCCCAGGAGCAGAAATTATACCCCCCAAAAAGTCTCACAATGTAAACATTAACTTAATATAACATATGGAAGTATTTTAAAAATAGTATCTTTTTTTGGTACCTGGGATTGAACTCAGGGGCACTTGACCACTGAGCCACATCCCAGCTCTGTTTTGTATTTTATTTAGAGATAGAGTCTCACTGAGTTGCTTAGGGCCTCGCTAAGTTGCTGAGGCTGACTCGCCATCCTCCTGCCTCAGCCCCCTGAGATGCTGGGATTACAGGCGTGTGCCACGGTGCCCAGCTTAGTGTATCTATTTTGGATGTGGAGTTTAAGAACAAGAGCTTCTGACTGCTGGGTCTGATATGGACAATGACTGCCTAATATGTGGCAAGTGGCTTACAGGGATCTTGATGCTACCCAGGATGGATGGCTCTTGGTTACACGGCAGCTGGTCATTCTGTCTGTGGGTGATTGTTTATGGCCCTTTTCTCAGACAGTTCTCTAGGCTGACATATCTAACAAGTAGTGGAAGTAAGAAAAGATGGGAAATCGGGTGGACATTACATGTAATAGTTTCAGCAGAGGTTACATAAGATTGAAATCACTATGTTCAAGGTCAACTATTTGAGTCATTCAGATTCCCATGATGGCAGAAACTGCTGTGTTAGCTCCAGGCTGTACTGTTGTCAACCTAGAAGAACGGTGCTCCTCACAGTGTGCACCAAGGATGGCTAATGGTCCATGTGAACGATCCAGGAGTTAGTCTGTTGCAATATTAATGATTATGGCTTAGTTTTGCTTTGGGCTTGAATTAATAGTTCACTCCTCATTGCTTGACTGTTTGAGCATGAACAGTTCCTCCCAAAAGTCACTATACACCCGGGGTCTGTTCTGGGAGTGCCCGGGCCTGCTTCTCCACTGCCTGTGGTTCCTGGAAGGCTCAAAGACCCTGGATTCATATTATGCCCTGAGATATCTGCTCTAGAGTCTAGTTATGGCAACTAATTTGGGCTTTCTGTGCCTAATGAACTGAGTCTTTGGTTCGTCGACCTCTGTAGATGGGGAGGAATGGTGAGGTTTTCTCTATCAATCCTGGATCAGAGGGTTCCCTAGAGACTCAGCTAAGTTTCCACCTTCCCATTGCCACACCAGCCAGTGGAAGAGGTGTGACGTATGATGTATTTACAAGAGAGCGGAGGAGTCATCCCAGCAGTGCCTCGCAACAACCTATGACAGGCAGCTCTGTACTGGAACTTCAATTCATATAGTTGCTGTGGTCTGGATATGGTTTGAGTGTGCCCCCAAAGGATTCTTGTGTTGAATTTAATTCCCATGGTCAGGTATTAAGAGAGTGAAAACTTAATTAGACTCTGCTGTTTGGAGGTGGAACCTCTAGGAGGTGATCGGTGTTAAATAAGGTCATCAGGATGGAGCTCATGATTGAAACCCATTGCTTTACAAGAGGGAGACAGAAGAAGACACACATGTGCAGGCGCTCTGTGTCTTGTCAAGTGGTGTCGTACATATTTCAGGACTCTGCCAGCAAGAAGGCCATCCCCAAATGTAGCCCTTGACCTTGGGCCTCCAAGCCAAAATAACCTTTTTTTCTCTATAAAGTTACCTAGCATCAGGTATTTTATTATGGTAATGCAAAACTGATGAATACGATGATATGAACTGATATCAATCAAAGTCTTAGGATCTCTTTAAGAGTTAGATAAGCTTGATCCAAACCTTTTCCCACAGATTGCAAACATCCAAAGCCTTGGCAAGATTTCTTTGAATTTCTGTTTGTTTGTTTTTTCATGATCAGTTCTCCTCCTAATTAGTTTCTTTGCCAAGTTTTTGTTCTCTCTGCATCTTTTTATTTCTACTGTACCTTTGATCCAAACCAGGGGCACAGAACTTTCTCCTGCTTTCTCAGTCCCTCCAGATCCACAATGAAAACAGTGGGTTGCTTGTAGCAGATGTTTGGGAACTGTTTAAAATCCTCATTGGTCTTGAGACACAGCACCCCACACAGAGCACTACCAGGACTTTCTCTCCTGCTCACCCTTCTCTTGCCCTCACTTTTCTCTGCCTCAGTCTTAGAAACAAAAAAACCAAAATTATTTTTATTTTATTTGGTTTTTATTTTTAACTTTCCACATGTGCCTTTAGAGTCTCACTCACTGATCTCACAGACAGTTTTTCAATGGGCCAAACTGCTCGGGACCCAATCTCTGTGCTACTTCACTCTACTTTTGTGACTCTGGGCAAGTCACTTCATGTCTATGTGCCTCCATTTCCTGTTCTATAACAAACAAAAAGCCAGGAATGGTGGTGTACATCTATAATCCCAGCAGCTCAGGAGGCTGAGGCAGGAGGGATCAAAAATTCAAAGCCAGCCTCAGCAACTTAGTGAGGCCCTAAGAAACTTAGCAAGACCCTGTCTCAAAATAAAAAATAAAAAATGGGCTGGGGATGTGGCTCAGTGGTATAGGACTGGGTTCAATCCTGGACACCAAAAACAAACAAACAAATCTCCATAGTATTGTATTGGGGATAAAAGATTAAGAATTAAGATATGTATCTAGACTGTCCTCTCAAGGCCCAAGATTATGAATTAAGATATGCACCATCAGTGGATGAATAGATAAATAAATTATGGTATGTCAATACAGTCAAGTAGTATTTAGTCATAAAAAAATGAATGTAATACTGGTATGTGGTATGATTTGAATGAGCTTTGAAAACATAATGTTAAGGGAAAGATGCAGTACATTAAAGGGCTGCATAATATGTGACTCCTTTTATAAGAAATATCCAGAATAAGGTAGTTACATAAAGACAGAAAGAAGATCAGTGTCTCTAAGGAGACAGAGAGAAGGGATTACTGCTTTAATCAGTTTCGGGTATTCGTCTGGGATGGTGAAAAAATTTGAAACTAAAGAGAGGTGATGATTGAACAACATTGCAAATGTACCAAATACCACTGGATTGTAAACTTTAAAATGGTTAACTGTATACCATGTGAATTTTACCTTGAAAAAATGTGAATCATTTTTTGTTTTTGGTGGCATATAACAAACAAAAAATTATCATTACAACTCATCACTCCCTCCAGCCAGCATACAAGTCTGTTTGTCTCAGCTGTCTTCAACATAAGGAAAAAATATTGCTAAACAGCAGGACCCATGGAGGGGATTTCCCTGAAGCCTTCCCATTTCATAACTGCTAGGAAAATAACATTTAATCTTGTTGCAGGGAGAACAACTAAGAAGCTGGAGTAAAATGGATAGTTCTTGGAGAATGGTTCTGGGTGTTAAAAGTTGGAAAAGTATTCCATTGTTTAAATATCTCTGGCATCTTTTCCCCTGGTTTTCATTCTCATTATTACCATCTTAATGTCAGCTTCCATTGTCTTTTTTTATTGAAATATAATCCATAGGCCATAAGTTTACTGCTTTAAGTGTGCGGTGCAATCATTTTTAGTATAGTCATTGTGTTAGTCAGTTTTCCATCACTACAACAAACACCTGAGATAATCAACTTACAAAGAGAAAAGGCTTATTTTGACTCACAGTTGTGGAGGGTTTAGTTCATGATTACTGGTCCCCCTTGCCTTTGTGTCTGTGGTGAGCAATTTATCATGGTGCAAGCGCATGGCAGAGAACTGTTTACCTCATGGCCAGGAAGTAAGAAAAAACAACAACAAAAAACTGGTGTCCCACAATTTCCTTCAAGGGCCTGGCCCCAGTCACCCAAAGACCTCCACTAGGTCTTACCTCTTAAAATCTCCACCAAAGCACCATCTCCCCAAAGCCCCATGCTGGAGACCCAGCCTTTAATACATGGGCCTTGAGGGGACATTCTAGCTCCAAACTATGGCATTCACTAATTCACTGTCTTTTGCTTGGAAATTGCAACAACTGGCCTTTCCTGGCTTACTCTTACAGTTGGTTTGATCTCTAAGACACAGATCTAACCATGTTCCCATCCTCATTTTGACCCCGTACACACTCCCTGCCCTCCACACACGGTATGTCTGTGTTCTCAGCCTCCTGCCCAGCCTGCCCTTCATAGTGCCCTGGGCGCCAGCCACAGTGAGCCACTTGTGGTAAACTGCACACCCTTTGTGCCTCTGCACAGGCCTGGCCTTTCCCTGGTGTGTGGTGACACCCTCCCCGCCCCCGGCAAACTTCCATCCCACCTTTAAGGTTCCACTGAAACCTCCCTTCCCTTCTCAAGTCTAATTGGATTCCTCAGATGAAGTGACCCCCCTCTTCCTCCTTCTCTCTGCTCCTTATGTACCCACAGCCAATTCGTGGAACTGTGGTTTGTTTCCTATATGTCATCCTCCCCTCTATCCTGAAAACTTCATGCATGCTGGAACTATGGACTTCCATATGGGTTAGGGATGCAATCACCAAGCAACTTCAGTTGTTCTCTCCCTGCCCCTGTACATTTTCTTAGGGCTTGGATGAACACCCAAGAAGACCCATGACATGCGGGTGCTAGGATGCTGAGTTTTGCCATCATGTACAGTTTCAGCACTTTGCTTTCTCTCTTCAGGGCTGAGAAAGGTTCATGTCCATGTAATAGTAAAATTCCCAGCTTCTTTCCAAATCAGGGATTTCCCTGATTGCTCCTAAGGCCTGCAGAAAACCAGAGCTGGGGAAAGAACTGAGCTCAGCGTTCTTACCCAGTGGTCTGCATTTCTGAACCCTCTATGGGGGAGCTCTGGGAGGGAGAAGAGAAGAGCCAGGGGATTCTTATTTGGCTGGGATACTCATACATGATTTCCTGCTTTCTGGGCCTCACTGATGTTTACTGTGATTTTCTCTCATGCATATGGTATAGGATGGCACAGGGCTGTTCCTGGATTCTTTGAAATTCTCTCTGCTACTAACAGCTTCTCATTTGCAGCTCCTTTGACCCAGATGGTGGGTTTGCCTCTGGCAGCCCTGATAAGGGCTGCTCGGCAGCCCTTAAGGATCCTTCAGCTTCTCTTCCACCTGTTCTCTTCTTCAGGCTGCCCATCAGGTATCCACCAAAGCCTTGACCTGTGGCCTGCCATGTGGCATGTGTTTGCCCTGGAGACCTCTGGGAGCCCCTCGCTGCTACTCTTACAGTGAGTGGCAGGCACAGGTCCCTTGGGACCATTCCTGCCGGGTGTACTGAGTGAACTTTCTGAGCAGTCCCATCTAAGTTTCTCTCCCTGGATCCAGCAGGTGTGGGATCACAGCACAGGGAGAGCTCTGCTGAAAGTCCTCTTTAAAGCTTCCTCTCCATCCAACTTTCTTTATTTTTTATTTGTAGGCAGACACAATACCTTTGTTTGTTTGTTTTTTAATTTATTTATCTGTTTATTTTTTTCTTTAATACCAAGTATTGAACTCAGGGGCACTTAACCACGGAAGCACATCCCCATACCCTTTTTCGTATTTTAGAGACAGGGTAATTTTATTTATTTTTATGTGGGGCTGAGGCTCGAACCCAGTGTCTCATATATGCTAGGCTAGCCATCTACCACCAAACTACAACCCCAGCCTCCCACCATTAAACTTTTGATGTTGATGAGGAATCTAAGGGCCATAAAACCAGTGTTTGTGTACCTCCTTTGCATATGTGCCCCTTGGGCTGACACCCCCACTTTTGTCTTATTCCTAGTTGGGGTGGTTTTAGGCAATACCACAATTACTCCTGTGCCCCATATCTTGACTTGAACCTCCACTAATCTTCATCTCTTTGCAAACAAACTGGAAGGCTGCATTCTGGAGGATGGGACTAGCCTGAGGGGAAGAGGAGCTTGATTATGTGCTACTTAACAGCCTGGTTTGTGAACATTCCTTTGTCAAGTTCCAAATGATTTAGCCAAGAAAAACCTACCCATTTCAAAAACGCAACCTCATTGTTTTAAAATGAATTAATAAACGGCAGGATTGGAGATTTTAACGTGTCTTGCTTGCTAATTATTTATTATTTTGAACTCCAAATATTATTATCAAAAATATCTTGACTTAATTTCAGAGGGAATGTGTCATCTTCCAAAAATTGTACGGAGGCACCAGTGGGATGTTGGTGGGGCATTAATAACCCAGGGTCACTTACATTTTTATTTTTATTTATGATTACCACTGGCTTCAAAATATCTGAACATGCAAGCCTGAGTTACATAGGATGTAAAAGTCCCTCATAAATCCCTCGGAGATAATCACCAGAAATGGTCTTTTTTTTTTTTTAACTACTTTAGGTATGCATTATCTTAAAATGTTATCCATTTAATGTTATAAATAAAAATGGAAGCATATTGTTCATACTCTTCTACAACTTGTTCTAACTTAACAATGCATGTTGGTTATTTTTCAATGTCAGTTCACAAACCATTCATCATTCCATTTTATGGACCTACCAAAATGTACTGATTGACTTTTTGATTACCTCTGGGTTTCCACAGCTATAAATTACTTCAGTTAAAAAATCCTTGCACTGTATCTTAATGAGTTTAAGAATTTTTGTTGGGTGGTTAAACTTCTTGCCTTTATTTATGTTGTTCTATTGTAATCAGAGTAGTATTGCATTTTTTTGTGTGTGTGTGTGGATAATTCATCATTCTTTTCCTTTATGGTTGAAAACCTTCAGATCATGCTTGAAAGGCCTTTCCCACTCGAAGACTATAAAAATGTTCAGGTGTGTTTTCCTTTGAAACTTAATTTTTTTTTCTTACATCAAAATCCTCTCTCCTGGGGCTGGGGCTGGAACTCAGTGGCAGGGTGCTTGCCTAGCAAGTGTGAGACACTGGGTTTGATCCTCAGCATCACATAAAAATAAAAATAAAATAAAGGCATGCTGTCCACTCACAACTACAAAAAATTTTTAAAAAATATCTTCTCTCTTTGCATCGTTTACTCTGATTTGAGTAGGAAGATGGGGTTCTGTCATATTCTATAAACATGACTAACACACCAGCTTTGGGAACTCCAGGGCCACTGAGTGGGAATGCCAACTGTGTGACTTTGAGCAAGTTGTCTACACTCTCTTGGTCCCCACTTCCATGTTAAAATGGGGATAATAGAGGTGAATGTGTGATGAGAAGTCAACAGTTGATCTACACAGCACGGAACAGTGGCTGGGACTTCTAAACCCTCAGCCTGGCTGAGCTGCTTCCTGTCACTCTTCACAGTTGGCCTGTGGTCTCTGTACCATGGCTGGAAGAATCTACCTCTATCCAGACTTATGAAATGCTGCCTGTTCCCAGATGCACTTTGCTTGTATCTGGACTCTGTGTTCTGTCAGTCCAGTCTTCTTAACCAGCCTGAATTGGAGAAGGCAGATGGTAGAGCAAGCCTGCCCCAGTTGCTGACTTCTATAGCCAGTCCCATCCGCCGTCTGTCTGAATCTATTCTTCATTTTCTTTGGACTTACCAACAAGGGTGAGACCTTGTGTTATTACTACTTTGCAGATGGAAAAAAAAAAGAAAAAAAAAAACCAACAAAGAATTGGAGAGGCTTCAGTTAGAACTTTAGACTGTAATCCTATCTCGGCCACCTACTGGTCAAGTTACTTACATTTTTGAGCCCCAGTTCCCATCTGTAAAGTAGGGTCAATAATGTCTGCCTTCTGGGATCATTAGGAGGAGGCCATGGAGATGTGCACACCCTTTGCTTAAAGCCTAATATGTAGGAACTGACTTCCAGTGACAAGGCCAGCTTGTCAGAACTTCTGATTGAGATCCGGGGCAGGCTTGCTCTACCATCTGCCTTCTCCAAATCAAGCTGGTTAGGAAGACTGGACTGAGCCAGGTAGAGGTCTTCAGAACTCCCCAGAATTTCATGGGTCCCTTCTCCAATGGTTGCAACTTCAGGATGCTCATAACTGACAGGAATGTTCCCAGGCTGAGTGCAACTTCAGCCTTTCTCATTGCTCCTGATTGTATATTTAGCAGCAGGACACCTTATACTGTGCAAGTAGCAGGTCTGCATCACTTCATCGCTATGGTGGTCAGGCAACTTCAGTCTCCAAACACATTCTTTAGCAGCATATGTCTATCAGGGACAGAAGAGACCCAGTGAAGCCGCAATACTGGCATGGGGGTGGTCCCATGCCCCAGGGCCCTGGTTTTTGGAATAGAAAGGCCTGGCTCTGCCCTTTGACTGTGTAAAGGCAATTCTTTGGAAACCCACCTTGTCAATACCAAATTCACAAACTTCCATCGCCCGATGAATATTCAGGAAAAAAAGCACCAAGAAAAGGGCTATGCAGGTGACAGCTGCAAATGTGGAGTAAACAGGAGCAGAATCCACCGGGATCATCCAGGAGCTGCAGGCTCAGTAGAGAGGATTCCTCTTTAAGGATGGAGCTAAAATATGTAGATGGCTCACAAGAACCTCTTGCTTCTAAGGTCATTGTAACATAAGCAGTTCTCTCTCCTTTCAGGGGAGAGAAAGCGATGGGAGGGATGCAGCTTGCAGGGGCTGTACCTGACTGCAGCTTGCTCTCCCTGGACACATTCACATTGGCCTTCCCTGTACCATCAGCCAAGGCTGCCTTGCTCAGATTCCTCGATTTCTCTGAGTGCCTCTGGGATCCTCACATGGAGTTCAGCTGCTCTGTTTCAGTGACGCACTGAGCTTTTAATAATGCCGCCCCCTGCCAGCCCTTGGGTAGCATTTAGCAGCAGCTTCCAGCTCTTGGTGAAATTTCTCACGCATAGGCTGGTGTCTGGTGCTGGCTTCGGGGCTTCTGTGTCGATGACTGAAAATCCCAGCTCCTGCTGCCTCCTTGGGCCCCACAACTCACAAAGCCAGAGGATTTGACAAGTCTACTTTGTGTGACTTTGAACAGCATTCTTCAATTCTTCCTAAGATGCTGAGGACCACCTGGGCTGGTAGAGGAAGGGAATTCATAGGGTGTCTGCTACTCGATTCAAGTAGAGACCCCAATTTTATCTATTTTACATATTTAAAAACACACATAAGACTTCCTTTGGAGAAATGGTTCAGAGGCCCCCCCCCCAAAAAAAAAATGGGAAAAAAATCACTTTTCTTACACGATCTTTTTTTAAAAACAGCTACATTGAGGCTGAGCTTTAGTACAATTCATCCTTTTTGGTGGTCCGATCTGACTTTTGATAATCACATATAGTCACTATAATCAAGATAGAGAACACTTCTGATTCCCAAAAAATCTCCTCATTGTCCTTGGTAGTCAACTATAAGCCAACCCTCCCCAGCTCCTGCAAGACAGAAATTTGTTTTGTGTCCCTTCAGTTTTGCCTTCTACAGAATGTCATATAAGTGACATCATGACATATGTGGTCTTTTTTTCATTGTGAAATAGTCATATAAATCACATGCAATTATAAGAAGTCATTCATAATCTTGCCCTTTACCCAGTTTCCTCTGATGGTAACATCTTATGAAACTGTGCCATAATATCACAGCCAAATCCTGACATGGACACAGTAAGGATACAGCCCCCTAGGGGCCCTCATACTCCATTCATTACTGGCCCTATTTCTCCCTCCCCACCCCCTCCTTAACCTCTGGAAAACATTTATCTTGTCTCAGTTTCTATAACTTTGTCCTTTTAAGAATGTTCTAAAAGTGGAATCATACAGTTAGCAACCTCTAGAGTTGGCTTTTTTCACTCAGCATAACTCTCTGGAGATTCACTGAAATCATCATGCACATCCAAAGCACATTCCTGGTTTTCACTGAGCAGAACTCCACACAGTACGGGCCCGCTACCGTTTGTTTAAGCACTCACCCACTGAAGGACATCAGAGTTGCTTTCAGTGTGGTGCTATTATGAATAAAGTTGACATAAACATTGTGTACAGGTCTCTCAATGGACTCAGCTCTTCATTTCTCTGAGATAAATACCTACAGACCCTTTGCTGGATCATACATTTAGTTTTTAAAGAAAAAAAAAAGTCAAACTCTTTTCCAGAGTGAGTTTTATGTTCCCGCCAGCCATTCATGACGGATCCAGGCTCCCTGCACCTGGGAAGCATTTGATGTTGTCACTGTGTATTATTTTAGCCATTTTGACAGGTGCACAGTGCTATCTCATCATGGATTTTATCTGCATTTCCCTAGTGTGAATGGTGTTGCCCATCTTTTCATGGCTGCCTCTGGGTATCTTCTTTGGTGAAATATCCCTTTTGACCACACTCTACTTGAATTCTCTTATTTTTTACTGTGTAATTTTAAGACTTTGAAAAATATATTCTAGATATTTACCTTCCATTAGCAATACAGTTTGCAAATATTTTCTCCCACGCTACAGCTGTGTTCTTATCCTCTTAAGAGGGTCTTCACAGAGCAAAATTCTAAAATTTATATTGAAGACTTTCTATTGTGGCAGCTTTAAAATCATCCATCATTCTAATATCTCAGTCAATGAGTGTCTTTTTGTCACTGACTTTGAGATCTTCTTAGTTCTTGTTATGCCAAGTGATTTTTTTTTTTTTTTAATTAGAAACTGGGCATTTTTGTATTATGTGGTGAAACCCTGGGTCTCATTTAAACTTTCTGTTGTAGCTGGCTTTCTGTGATGCTGTTCCAACAGGGGAAGTAATTAAGGCACCATCTAATTACTGCCAGGGTAGGATGGAAATCCAGGCTCCCCACTGGCCCTCAGTGGACAACGGGGAGAAGAAGCTTCCTTGTCTCTGGTGGTTGCGGGGGAGTTTTAACTCTGCTACCAAACACCCTAACTTAGCAACACATCACAGTCTAGAGGAAAGGTTGTCTACTTTTGTGATCCCATGTCTGACTGGGACCTGGGCTCAGTGCCAGGTCTCAACATCACATGAGAGAGTCATAGAGCTTATTTGTAGCCAAGGGAGAGGGGGCGGGGATCAAAGTTCAAAATTCTAGGTATGGTTTCAATTGAATGCTTATATCTTTTCTACCATGGTAAAGTCAAAGAAATCACAAGTCAAGCCATCATTAGGTCTAGGATCGTCTGTACTGGCTGGACATAGCACACATATGCCCTTGAGCATCTGCTCTACTTGTGGCCTTGACATATCCCAGGGCAGATGCTTGGGGAGGAGGTAACCATGCATCCCAGTTGGACCAGGCCAGCTTCATGTTTATCTGCTGTGCTGGTGTAATTGTTAATAGGACCTTTTTCACTGGCACAAGAGCCTTGTCCATGGTAATACAAATGAAAGGGCCCCTGTACAGGAGAACCTCAGGTCTTGCCATTGAGCTCAGCAGCCTGCACATCTGCACAACTGTTTCCCTGGAGTTCTGGGAATTCTCAGATTTAAGGAAAGGTTGGCAAAAGGCAGCAGAATTTTCAAGACCTCATTACCAACCCTAACCAGTTCTCTTTAAAATCCAAGGAAGATGTTTTAAAAACTCCATCTCATCTAGTGGCTGTCAAGACTGTATTTCCATAAAACATTGGCAAAGGAGTCCCAAAGGAATAGTTCTGCAGCTTACATGAAATAAGGACTTTCGTTTCCCATGTCACAGGAAATGACAAGCCAATGTTAGAATGGACTCAATTTCAGCCTCCTTTTCAAATATTCAAATAACTGATCCTGCTAGTCAGCTGGTAGATAAACATACACATGCTGAGTGAACACAAACTTTTTTTTTTTTAAACTCAAGAAAGTATTTAATAATGTAAGTGTTTTTAGTGAAGTGAGAATTTCTACATACCTGGAGTATGGTCATATTTTGGTAAAATTTAATTGGTAGCTTACATGATAGAATATAACATATCCACGTCATAGAGTTTTGGTATTAATATTGATATTAATAGATAATACTCCTTGAATCCTAATATGTGCCAGCCATGTGCTGAGTGAATCAGAGACGGTATCTATTTCCTCTTTCAGCAACCCCACGAGATGGGTCCTACCATACCCAATTTTGCAGAAGAGGAAACTGAGGCTTGGAGATGGGAGAAAGCCTATTTCATGCTCTGCCACCTCAACTCATTTGAAATCATCTTTGTAACATTCTGCATATTCACTGTGGTCCCAAATCTAACATTTGACCTCTGCACTTAGGCCATGATTCAATAATAATCAGAGAAAACTCCGGAAGCCACAGCAAAATCATCTGAGTTTTTCTTTTGATCCTGAAAAGACCTTTTGTTTTGCCATGCTTTTTTTCTTTTCTTCTAAGGGTCAAAGTTAGTTAGAGACTGAAAAAATCTGAGGCCATACTGTACTAAATACAATGCTGCCAATTTGCCCAGGGGATCTCTCCAAGCCACAGGCCTTAGCACACTGTTGGCTGCAATGCTCCGTAGATGGATCTCCTTTCTTCCTGACTCCCACTTCAGTCTGGATCTGTCCAACTCTTAGCTTACTCAGCGTGGGCACTTTGGGATCGTTGTCATCTGGCACACAGTAAGTGAATAATAGACATTAGTTTGAAGACAATGTGTTAAGTGAAGAAAGCAATGACCCAACATTGTTTTCACCAGGATCAAGAGAGGCATGTGACTGAGGCAGGCACGGGTTAGCACCTTTGAGGGGCAAGTCTGAGGATGTGGATGTGGCTGGAGGGAGCCAAGAGGATGGTGGGAGGAGAGATGGTGGGAGGGTCTGCAGGTGAAAAGAGGGTCTGCAGACCTTCCTCCTACCCTTGCCACCTGTGCTGCCTGTACTTACCTTTAGCATGGGGCTTGGCATGTCATCATCCCCAGTAGACAGAGTGCCATCAGGGCAAGCTCACTGACATCCTTAATCCTAAACATCATACTGGGGACGCAGAGGGGCTCCAAGAGCAGATGGATAGGGCAGAAGTACCCTCTGGATAAACCTTGGCTTTGCCTTCTGGGGTCTGGCCATACTGTCTTTTTGTCTTCTGTCCTTCTGCTCCTGAGTAACCAGCCCAGTGCTGCTCTGGCTGCCCTGCTTTGCTCTTGTCACCACCCACCTTTGCATTTTCCCTGTTCACACTGGGAAGTCAGAACATGTTTCTGCTGTTCCCATGTAGGGGACGGGCATCGGGCCATGTGAGCCTGGAAAGCCTTCCCTGCCTCCTGGCTGTCAGCAGGAAGGACAGAGAGAGGTGGCCTGAGATGCTTTTCTTGCTCATGCACGGAGTGCACTTCTGCCAACAGTTCTGAAGGGCTTTTTGTCCCACTGTGGTGTCGGAGCCGGAATGCACTTTGCATGGTAATGCTGGGCTTTCCTGGAAAGCCCTGTTTTCTCTCCAGTGTGGCATTTCTTTGCTTTTTTAAATGCCAGCCTGGATTATGGTCCACTGGCCTGGGGGGCCTTTTCCAAATCCAGACAAGACTGTAGGTCAGTTTTTCTCCTTATCTTTTTAAAAATAGATGTTTACTTTTTAAAGTAATTATTAAAAATCAACATATGTGTGTATATATATATATATATATATATATATATATATATATATGTATGTGTATACATACACATACACATACACACTCTTGAAAGAAAATTTTTAAATACAATAAGCTCAAGTAATATTATCTCATTGCCTGGGCTAACAATTTTTTTTACTATTAATTTTGTTTCAAAAGTCTGATGATCATACTAACAGACTCCAAATAGCATTGCTCCAAGTTAAATATTTGACTATAGACTCGTTTATATGCATTCCCTCATTTAAAATTCTTTAAAAATTTGTAATAATTTCAGATTTGCAGAATAGTTGCAGATAGCATGCAGAGTTCCCAATTACCCCTCCCTCATCCAGCTTTCTATAATATTAGCATCTTATGAAACTGATGTATTTGTCAAAACTAAGAAATTAACACTGTACAATAATATTAATTAAACCATAGTTTGTTTTTTGTTTTTTGGGGGTATTGGCAATTAAACTCAGGGGCACTCAATCACTGAGCCACATCCCCAGCCATATTTTGGATTTTATTTAGAGACAGGGTCTCACTGAATTGCTTAGTACCTTCCTTTTGCTGAGGCTGGCTTTGAACTTGAAATCCTCCTGCCTCAGCCTCCTAAGTCGCAGAGATTACAGGCATACACCACCATATGCAGCTTAACTATAGATTTTTATCTCAGTATCATCAGTTTGTTCATTTATGTTCTTTTTCTGATTCAGGATCACATGTGGAATCCCAAATTACATGCAATTATCTGTTTCCTTAGTCTCTTCCCATCTGTGATATTTGTTCTTCATGACTGGAGCACTTCTGGAGAGTATCCAACTTGATCAGGAGTACCAAAGCATACCAAATACTTGATCAGGTGTTGGTAGGGGATATCACACAACTGGGATAAATCTAATATTTTTCTCATAATGTTACCTGGGTTAAGGATTTGGAGGAAGAATTTCAGGAGGTCAAGGGCCCTTCCTCACATCATTTCCATGGTTCTTTTTGTCCTTCTTAAAGTGTACACTCTTAAATTGACATGTGCATATTCTTAAGGTATATACTCATAAAAAGGCATGAAACATCTTTCCATGTCATTATGTAATGGGGGTGATGGCCAGCATCTCATTGGGGTGTTCTTCTTCCTGCTGAGGAGGTATAAGCCACCTGAAAACTTAAAGTCTCAAATAATTAGTGAAGAACAAAACACAAAGAGTCAGAAATATATTTACAAAAACAGAGAGTCCACATGGGTGATAAAAAATATATTTTGTAAATATATTTACAAAAACAGATCTAGTCCACATGGCTGCTTGAACTAGACAAAGAAAAGATGGCTTGGGTGGTTTACTTAAGGGGGAACATCAAAGGCAGGGATAAAGTTTCAAGGGTGGAGTCTTGCTTTGGATGTCTTGCAGTCAGCAGGTTGATTGACATCTGGACAGGTTACACCTGTCTCAGGTGCTGTATGGGCCTGGGATAGAAATTCACACTGTCCCTGGGCAATTGACCATAGAAAATGTCCACTGGTCATTCCCAGACACCAGATGTTTCTATCCACTAGGCTTCAATGCACGGTAACCCACACGGAACCTATGGATGGCTCCTGACAATGATGGGGTCTTCTACTCTCAATTATGATTTTGCTGCAGCGTAGATAAGGCCTCAAGAATCCCTCTCAACAGAGCCTGGCCCTCTCTCTGGGCAGCCCACTTTAGGACTTCACATTGAAGCATTTTGCCAAATCTGCTCTACAACATTTTTAAAGGCTGAAAATTAGTTCACTGAAAGGTTGTAGCCTAATGTGTTTTTACCAATCCTCTACTGGCTTGTCCTTTTCTTTCCTTTTTTAATTCCTAAAGGAAGAATTGATAGTATAGATTGAGTATCCCTTTTCTGAAATGCTTGGAATTGGGAGTGCTTCGGATTTTTATTTTTATTTTTTTTTTATTTTGGAATATTTGCATATACATAATGAAACCCAAGTCTAAACATGAAACTTACTTATGTTTCATGTTTATCTTATGCATATAGTCTGAAGCTAACAATATTTTTTTAAAAATAATTTTGTACATGAAACAAATTTTTTGTACATCAACCCATCAGAAGCTATCACTTGTGGCATCACAAAACGCTCAAAAAGTTTTGGATTTGGGGGTTGCCTGGATTTTCAGATTAGAGATGCTCAACCTGTACTATTACTCTCGGATCAAAAGGAACACACAATTTTAAGACTTTCAATGTATACTTTCAAATTGGCCCCAGAACATTTTCATGATTTTTTTCTTTCATCAGCAATGAAAAGACTCTTGTCCTAAAACTGTCAAAATTATTACAATGAAAAAAACAACAACTAGAGAAGCTTGTCACTTTTGTCAATTGAGTCAAGAATGATTTACTCTTTTTTATCTATACTTTCTCAATTAGTATAGATGTTGAACCTTCTTTTATAGATTTTATTGGCTATTTATGTATTTAATATTTTTAAAACATTTATGTTATCTTTATTTTGTCCACTGGGAGATAATAGTGGTTTCTTCATTGGCTTGTAATATATCAAAACTAACGAATATGTAGCACATTTGTTATAAAATTCTCCCCATCTGAAGTTTACCCTTAAATTTTGTATAGTGTTTATTAATATACTGGAGTTTTAAAGTTTTATAGAGCACCTATGTTCAATTTCTCTCATATGGTTTGAATGTGAGGTGTCCCCTAAAAGCTCACATGTGAGACAATGTTTGCAGAGGAGAAATGGTTGGGTTATGAGAGCCTTAACCCAAACAATGAATTAATCAAGGGATAGGATTGAGTGGTAACGGAAGGCAGGTGGGGAGTGGCTGGAGGAGGTGGAGCATTAGGGGCGTGGCTTTGGGGTATATATTTTGTATCTGGCAAGTGGAGTCTCACTCTGCTTCCTGAGCATCATGCATGGTGCTTCCCTGTACTCTTGCATCATGATTTTATGCTTCACCTCGAGCCCTAAGGAATGGAGCTGTCTGTGGATTGAGACTATACTATCAACTATACTATCAATGGAGAGGGAAGAGTTGATAGAATAGATTGAGTATCTCTTTTCCTTCTCTAAACTTTTCTCCTCTAAAATTGTTCTGGTTGGGTCTTTTAGTCACAGCAGTGAAAGAGCTAACTAAACCATCTCCCAAAATAATCAATGGATCATCCCATCCTTATTTATTATGGCTTCCTGTCTTTCCTTATTGATTTAAATGCCATCTTTGTGAATATTTAGTTCTTCCACTAGTTTTCTTCCCCCCTATCTATCTTGTTCCTCAGAACTGCACAACAGATTCTGCAGGCTTATTTCCTTGCATCTTGAGCAGAGCTTTATGATACTGTTTAATATTATATGAAACAAGACCTTCTCATTAGTCTAGTTTTTTTTAATAGCTATTCAAATTTTGCCTTTTCATTCTGATGAATTTTAGGATTACTTAAAGAAGATTAAAAAACCTCACAGGAATACTAAATATATGATTTGGATTAGTTGGGGAAAATTTGCTAGCCGTGCCCTGCTCAATCTGCTAATGCGGTTCCATGCTCTTTCTTTTTAGTCACATATTTTACGTCTTTTGGAGAACAGTTTTTCCTTTTTTCTGAGTTTTCTATGCCTTGGATTCACTTTTAACTGCCCAATTGAAACAATAATGTAAAAAAGGAAATGTTTTTGCAAAATAGTCTTTTAACTCTATCAGTGTGGGGTGAAGATAAGGAGGGAAATGACCTGAAGCCCTTGCTGAGGAAGGTGATTTGCATAAAGAAAAGCAAAAGCAATTGGGAAAAAAAAAAACCAAAAAACTTGTGACAGTGTGGTGAGCAGGCTTCTGGGAGCCAGACAGCCTTGGGCTCAGTTCCCGGATGGGATCCTTCATTCACCATTCACCAGCTCTGGGATTGAGCTCCTGGGCCTTTGCCTCCCTGGGAGATGCAGGTGGCCTGTCAGGAGTCCTAGCAAGCAGAATTCATGTGTGTAAGTATCCAGTACTGTATCTGACACACTAAGTCCTCCATAAGTGATTAAACATATACATGTTTCAAACACTCTGAAAGACTAAGGAAATGACCTCAGACTAGACCACAAAAAACTCTGAATATCAAAGAAGTTGTTTTGGCAACATTCTCTGACCACAAGGAGATAATGCTAGAAGTTAATGATAAAAGTTTGAACAAACAAAACAAAACCAAAAACCAAAACAAAACCAAAAAAAACCCAGTGTTTAGAGGAGCAAAATCAAAGGCAAATGTCAACTCTCTGATCACAAGAAATATATCATTTCCTTAAAAAGATAGACACAGATGTAAAAAATGGAAATGGGGAATGATGGAGGTATTAGGGATGAGCACTATTAGAACATAAACTGCTGGAGATCATTGTGTATCCCAGTTATTCTCAAGTTGTTCAATCTTATGGGATCAACAGGTGTTTTAGTTTCCTGTGTAAATGTGGAAAGTCTAGGACTATCCCTACTGCGTTTGGGTAGTTCTGGGACATAAGAAGAGGAATGGGAACTCTTACCTAAAACCTCTCTTCAACCTCAACTAACCTCTCTGGGCAGCTTTTTCCCACCTTTTCATGTTGTTGTAGCCCCCTGATTTGCTCCAGAACCTTCACACAGCCCTCCTTCATGTGTGCTTTCCAGGGTAGGCATGTCGCAGATTTTACTAAAGGTTTTGCCGTTGACAGGAGGGTGGTTTAGGCACCGGTTAGTAACTTGAGTATTCAACATCACTGTTGCTAAAGCTGACTCTTGTTCCACAGCAGAGTAACTTTGGTCAACTCTCCCTCAGCCCAGGGAGGCTGCCATGGTGCTGCCTGGTCTCCCTACTAAGTTCTTCATTCCCCTCCTGGCTACCCCAGTCCCCAGATCACCTCCTCACCCCCCTCCTCTCCATACCTCTTGAGGAAACTGGAAATTTTCCTCATTCACCCCAGCCTCCTCATTCAAATTGTGTCCTGAGCCTCAACTGAAAGGGCAGTTAACATTGCCTACTCAGAAGTTGCCATCTTTGGCCAGATGCCTGTGCAGACATATACACACTCTCTTTAACAGAAGCTTTAGAATTGTTATTGCTTTAAAGTTCTGTAGAAGAAACTTTTATCAGAGCTTCCAGCCAGAGCACCTGGGCTTTCTCCTCTGAACAATAGTTTTTGTGAGTAAAAGTGGAAGAAGGTGAATTATCCACCTTTTCAGAGCAACCCATACATATACCACTGCTTTTGTTCTTTTTCTTTTCTTTTTTTCCCCCCCACCATTGCAAGGGAAACAGTGAACTTGGAGAAGGTTGGGAAACAGTGTCCCAGTTTATGGTGAATGCCTCATCAAGAAGTGAAAATCATCTTACTTCCTTCTGGATGGTGTCTCCAGGAGTTTCCTAGACTCTTGTTAGTAGCAGAACTCCTTTTGAAAAATGAAGTCATGGCCAGGTCCCCATACACAAATCACAATAAAAAGGGAACTGGATTGGTTATTATAATGTTGTTAAAATGCCCAGTGAAGAGGGGATAGAGTGTGATACTTTCCAAAGCCCAGGAGAAAACATAGTACAAACCCACAGAGCCTCTGAGAGGGCTGAACTATAAAAGAAGAGGCACCATGGCCTGGCTGACCCCCAGATCACTTTGGGGCACTTCTGTTTTATGAGCATCCCCCAGGGCCATGTGAGAGAAATACATAAATAACTAAGAAAAACCTTATCTTTTTCTTTCCCCAGTATTTTTATAAATTATTTATTTAGAAGAACAATTAAAAATGCCTGTATTAGGATTTTAAAAAATCGTTCTAAAAGAACTTTGTATTCCATCACACCAAATCATATCCTTTTTAGTTCCTTCTTTTGAGATCCCTGCTGAAGACTTCTGAATTTCTTCCCAATAAGCAGAACCCAAAGGCATTCACGAGGAGCCTAACCCGCAGGCTTCCATCTCATCATTTCCAGAACAGGATTGCACAGATGGGGGTTGGCAAAATTACTGAGAGGGTGTATGTGGTGGTGGTGACGGGGAGGGTCTTTTGATATTAGATAAGAATAAAAATACATTCGAAAAAATAAATTGTTTTCTCAGCTTCTAAAAATGGCAATCAGATAACACTGACTTCTTTTATTGATTCCCTAGAAAACATTTTCTTTGAAGCCTACTCATTTTCATCTTTGGGTTCAGTTTTCCTGAGGGCAGAGCTGGTGCCTAATTAAGTCTTATTATTATATTTGACTATCTTTAACACCCTCACAAAGTATTTTCTAGCTTCTTAGAAAAAAAAAAAATGATGACTCGGTTCTCAGCTGGTCCTGCTGACTTGCTGGTTAGTAGGCTTTTTTTTTTAATTTTTTTTTTGCTCTTAATTTCTTTTTCAATGGTGCCAAGGGGCAAATGGAAACAATGAGGACTCTTATTTCTTCTTCCTTTGCTAAGCCCTTAACTGAAACCTCTCTTTCTTGAAATTTTACCACCCATGTCCAGCTGTTAGGTCTCAGACCACAGTCCCCACTAGACTCCCCAATGGTGTGTGAAGAAAAGCGACTATACTCCTAACCCCCGAATACTGTTATCTTCCATGTCACAAAAAGAGAAGTGACAGGACAGACAAGAAGTCTATCTTCCTTTCCCAAGGAAGTAAACTAGAGTTTAAAAGAGATTTATGATAACTTGACAAGGAAGCGAGCTCTCTGCTCACAAATCAACTGCATTGTTGTTCAGGACTTGTTCTGCTCAGTGAGTGTTTGCTGACCTTCCACCCTCTGTTACTGCCTGGAGAGAGCTTTTCTCTGAGCTGAACTACTGAACATTCTGGAAGAAGTACATTTGCTCTTCCAGCAGAGAATGGAGTAGGGCAAAGCACATTCTAAGTGGAGCTGTCAAAAGGCCATCCACTCATCCATATGTTTATTCATGATCTTTTGGATTCTCAGATCAACTGCTCAGCAGCTTGCATTTTGACGTTACAGTCAAGGCTCTGTTCAGTCTTCCAGTCTATAAATAAGATCGGAGCTCCACTCTCTGCCAATGCATTGACTGGGACCTCATCCAGGCACCTGGGGGTGGGAATGTTATGAGATGCTCAATAAATATTTGTTGAAACAAATTATCCTCCTGAAACCTAATTGGAGGTGGAGAATGGACAGAGGGAAGTGAGAAAAAATTGCCCTTTTCTTTTCCCAGGAGATTGGTTTGGTTATTATATTAGAAACAGACATGCAAATTAGCTTGGAAAATTCATTCATTAGCCTAAATAAAATTTAACAAACTCCATAGTTCTTCTTGCTATCATTGAGCTAAGATTTTAAAATAACTATCTATAAAATGAAGTTGGAAATACTCCAAAGACCTAACCTAGTCTAAACAAGAAGCTATAGTCTTAACTCTCAATGGTTACATGCAAGGATAATAAAGCAAAGCTGAATGAGACGTGTGAACTGAGTCCTTATAGATTGCCATAAAGTAAGTCCCAGAAGAGTCCAAAGGAACAAGATCAGTTCATATCATTCATTCATTCTTTCAATATATATTCATTCAAAATTTCTGAGCATTATCCCAGCTAAGCACTGCACATGTTGAGATGAGCAAGAACAGTTCTTGTCTCCAAGGGGCTCACAGCATTGGTAGAGCCCTTAATTGGCCACAGTATGGTACTAATTGATGCTATTGTGTGTAACATACAGTGGGGACCTACTGGGGATGCAGGGAACTCAACTGAGCTAACTAGACCATACAGGAACCTTTCTGGAGAAAGTGTCTCTGGAACGTGATCAATGAAGGTTAATTAAAGGCAGAAGGATTAGCCTGCAAAGGCATGGACTTGGGGAAACAAAAAGGTTGTGCAATGCAAGTTTTCAGTGGGAAGAGCTCAGGTAGACGCAGTAACAGGAGGCAGAATGGGTCTGGGCATTTGGTACCCTTGACTGGAGCATCCACCATCCATAGGCTAAAGAGGCACCTAGTGGTTTGATGGTGGAAAGAAATGAGCCAGACCAAGAGCCCTGGGTCTTTCAAGAGCCAGAGACAGGGATTTTCTCTGTGTATGTGGGCTCTGTGAGTAGACTGCTAGAACTCAAAGTAGTAGCAACTAATGTGAGATGCTAGGGACTGTGAGAGGCTGAGGTTTTTTTTTTTTATTACCTTGCAAGCTAACAAGGTGACCTGTTGTGGTTACATGGGTGCTGACAGAAGACAAGATACTCCAGAGTCAGGGACTAAAGACTTTCTCAAAGCCATGGCAGGAGCCATAGTGTTGGCTCACTCACCTCAGTTCCCTGAGCCCCAAGGCCCAGAGGTGAGTCTCAGTGGGAGACCACACCCAGCGAATTACACCCTGGGAGGAACATGGGGCCACTGCCTTAAAGTAGCCTGCTCTTTGTCTTGGAGAGAGATTTTATCTCCCAAGAGTGCTTGCTGCAAACAGAACCTCAAGATGTGGCCAGGTAAAGAAAGATGAGGGTGTGGGAAGACCTGTAGGAGTTGTGAGAGACCATGGGAAAAGTGTCCCAACCTGGGAAAGTTGTTGTCTTAGTCAGCTCAGGCTGCTGCAATAAATTCCCAAGGATGAGGAATGTGCTTAGAATGTGCTTTGCCCTACTCCATTCTCTGCTGGAAGAGCAAATGTACTTCTTCCAGAATGTTCAACAGTTCAGCTCAGAGAAAAGCAGTAACATTTACTTCTCACAGTTCCTGAGGCTGGACAATCCAAGCTCAAGGTGTGCTTGTAAAAAATCACATATGATATTAACGTACAATGGGGTGGAGAGAATAGAAGTTCAGTGGATTAGGCGAAGGGGAATAAGGGAAGGGAGGAGGGATAGGAAAGACAGTGAAATGACTCTAACATGACTTTCCTGTGTACATATATGAATACACTACAGTGAATCTCCACACCATGTACATCCACAGATTGGGATGCTAATTAGAATAAGACATACTCCATGTTTGAATAAATATGTCAAAATATAGTGTCATGTATAACTAAAAAGAACAAATAAAATAAAATTTAAAAGCCTTCTGAATCCCGTTGCTCTGTGGTGTTCCCAAAGGTCTGCCTCTGTCTAGCCTCCTGGAGCTGAAACCCCACATGGACAGTGGAGCAGGCAGTGTGCCCATCCTCCAGGTTTGGTCAGAGTGGGCTGCTGAGGGCTTGGAGCCTCCCTGCCCTCCAGAACTGTCATAGTCCAGCAGAAATTCTTTTGTCAGGTGACCCACAATCTTCTCCAAAACCCACATCTAACAAAAGATGGCAGAGGGTACAAAAGTCTGGCTCCTTTGTCTTATGGTGGAGGGAATGGGATGCTGCATTTCTTGCTGTAGAACTTCTGTGGGAAGGCAAAGATGGACTCCGGCTGATACCACATTCCCTGTCTTCCCTTCTTCCCACACTCCCCTTCCTTGAGAGCATTCTTCTTAGTAAATTATATGCTCTGAATCCCTACCTCAGGCTCTGGAGAGCTTCTTGGGACTTGGCCCAGAATTGAGAGTCTGCTGTGTTCTTGACTCAGGCTTCTCTATTGTTCCATCCTATGCAAGCAACTTTTGCTTCTGACCCAGGCCTCCGGATCTCTGGGATGAGAATGGGATACAGATTCCTGTTAATTCAGAAGAGGAATTTGGACAATAATCATGAAGCATCCTTGTCCCTCATTGGACTACTTCCGGTTGGTGTTGATACTTTACCTAGGCTCTCCTGCCCTGTGAAGTAGCTGCTCAGTTCTTGACCTATTGCTGTGTTCTCATTCAGCCATAGACTCCAAGTGGCAGGACCTGGGGCAGAGTGGTTTCTGCATCCTAAGAACTCACCACAGGCCCTGAACACATGTGAGGGGCTGGGGGAGATAGCTCAGTGGTAAACCTCTTGCATAGTATGCCTCAGGCCCTGGGTTCAATCTCCAGTAACACCAAAAAGGAAAGAAAAGAAAGACATGTGTGAGAAACATTTACTTAGGATGAAAAACGGTTGTATCCACAATAAATAAATAAATAAATAAATAAATGAAGTCAACAGCAAGTTGCACGGTTCAAAGTGCAGGGAGCCACCAAGACACAGGCCTGGCAAGATGAAGGACTCCAGTGGGAATCAGCTGCCAATTACTGGAACTTCCCTGTGCCAGACATGATATTGACTGTACCCTGCAGACACCCAGTGGAATTCTTAAAACTTCCCTGGTACAGATTATTATCTCCATTTTACTGATGAAGTCATTAAAGCTCAGAAAATTTAAGTAATCTGTTTGGAGTCAGATTTTGAGCCCTTGTCTGATTGATTCCAAAGCCTGTTTTCTTTCTACAATCAACTGGACTTAAATAATATTCTGAAGAGTTTGCAATTGCTCTTCCAAGAATCTGGATCCCTCCAGAATAAGCTAGAGAGAATTGGGCTTGGTCCTGGTCTTGAAGCTAGATTGCCTAGTTAGAAGGAGATGGACAAAGAGTTGTGAGATGAATCTCCTCTTTTATTGGGAATTGGCAGAGTCAGGGAATTGAAGTTCTGCAAGGAAGAGCCAAGCTACCAGGACCGGCTGATGCAGGGCATTGTCTAGCATCCAGATATGCCAGATTCAAGACCCAATTCACCCAGACCTTCTGACTCTGGGCAGCAAGAACTCTGGACCTGGAACTGTGTGACCATTGCTGGGCTCCATTTCTCATCCAGGGGGAGCAGGGTGGCTGCACCGTGGCCTGTCAAGGTTTCCTCCAGCTCTGAAAGTCCCTGATTCTCAATCAGTGAAAGGGCTGGCATTTCCCATCCTTCTTTGCTCTCTCTGTGTAAATCCTGGGCTGAGGATCAGTGATCCAAGTCCCTCAGCCCAGCCAAGGCGACAGAAAGCCTGACTTTCCCAGCCATGAAAAGAGCTGACAGGCTGTTCTCTGGGCTCCCCTCGGGCAGGGGCATTGACAAGAGCTGGAAGAGGGAGACTTTGGCTGGGGGCCTTCTCAAGTGGCTCCACAAAGGACCTCTTTTCTTTCCCAGGCAGGGAGACAAATACTGCTGCTCCCTCTGGCTGCAGGGACTGGGGGTGTGGACAAGGTTCCCATGCCTGGACTCTTAAGAAAATTGCAAGCAAAAGGGAAAAAAAATGTGCATGGGCTTTTGGCTCCGCTTCTTGACTTCAGGCCAGATGGCCAGTGGGTTCAAAATTACATCACTATCGACAATCTGAGTAATTTCTCTGTTTGACCTTCTTGGAAGAATAGTTACCTTGGCAACAGATTGCTATCAGTTCCTTAACAATCTGTGCTAAGGAGCAATTTCCTTCATGATGAAAACCCATGTCCTAAGAGTGGATGTGAGGGTCCTCAGTCCACACCCAGGTCTCTGGGTGGATTTTACAGTATTTAGAAATAGAACTCGGTTCAACAGACAGCTTTATCATTTGGTCAGCATGGGTCAGGACACTGAGGGTGGGATTGCGCATGTTGCATATCCACAGTGAGCAGAGCAGTGGGGTGGGCTGAGCTTCTGGGATGCTCATCCCTATCATCGAAGGCTGCTCAGCCTCAACCCTCAGGAGGACCTGATAGGAGACAGCCAGCACTACTGAGGCAGCTGGGGGAAGTGGTTTATTCCTAATACTTCCGTTCTCCCTTGTCTTTTTCTGCATTTGTTTTCCAACTTGCTGTCTGCCAGGCATACCCCTTCATGCTTCAGATGAATTTGGAAAGCAGACAGGATGATCCAGAAAGCATCTAAAAAGAAATTACTGGAGGATGATAATAAAATACAGCTGCAATTTTTTTTTTTTGTATCCAGAATTGAACCCAGAGGTGCTTAACCACTGAGCAACATGCCCAGCCCTTTTAAATGTTTTATTTAAAGACAGGGTCTCACTGAGTTGTTTAAGGCCTCGCTAAGTTGCTGAGGCTGGCTTTGAACTTGCCATTCTCATGCCTCAGCCTCCTGAGCCACTGGGATTACAAGCATGCACCACCACGCCCAGTCACTGGATCTTTGACTTACAAAGAGTTACATCCCAAAAAACCTATCAACAGTTGAAAAATTCTAAGTTGAAAACACATTTAATACATTGAACTTCCTGAGCTTCTAGTCGTTTGTGCTCGTGATTGTGTGGCCATCGGGAAGCTGCTGTGGCTCGCAGCAGCATTGAGAGAACAATGTGTTCTTGATCATCAGCCTGGGAAAGGATCAAAATTCAAAATTTACTGAAAGTGTGTCACTTTTGCCCCATCACCAAGCTAAAAAATGTTTAAGTGGAACCATCATAAGTCTAGAACCGTATGCAGTCGGTAGAAAGTGGCAGCATGGTTTCCCTTGGGCACGTGGAAGTTGAAGTGAAGAAGTGGAGCTCAGAAGGTTTAAGTATTTTGCTCAAAGCAGCACAGCCAGTAAGCAGTGAGGCTGGAATATGAAAACAAGCCTGTGCCTCGTGGCTTGTAGGAGGTGGATTTGGGGCTGCATTAGGGAGAGCTAGTAGAATCCAGCATGTGTCCTAAAAAACAATGACAACTCTGCCTACAGAGCAGCTATCTTTGTGCCTTTGAGCACACAAATAATTGCAAATGCTGCTGGAGGAATGAGTGGTGACATCTGGGTCTGAGGCTTTTTTACTGCACACAGCTCAGAGGAACAGAGCTGCCCTGTCTTCTCCTGACTTTTGAACTTGGGCTTCAGGGAAGAAAAGCATCCTGTCTCTGGAAGACCTTTCCTGAAATCTCCAAATGCTTCTTGCAAGTAACAGAAAGATGGCCTGGGTTGGCTTCCCCATCATCTATCTTTGGTCAACCATGGGAGGTTACACGCAATCCTCTAAGTCCAGGGAAGAGAAGGCAAAGGACCAGAATTATTGGAAGCCAATGTTTTGGAGGCTACTTTTTATGTTTGTCATCTCATTTTTCTAATTTACCACGACCCTATTGATACTTATTATCATGCCCGATTTTGCAGATCAGAACACTGAGGTTCAGAAAGGGGAGAGAATCTGGGTTTACAGAATTGCACTTTGGTTGTTTCCAGCAGGCTCTAAATTTTTTTTTTTTAGAGAGGGGATGATCTTTATTTACTAAGATACCTTTATAAACCTGTTTGATTAAAAGTAAAGCCAGAAGGGCAGGGATCCCAGCTGGGACAGCACAGAAGAGGCTCAGCTATCCTCCATGGGGCAGGAGCAGGTGGGCAGAGAGGAGAGGAGGAAGAGGAAGGGGAGTGAGAAACATGTGCAGAAGCCTGGGGCCCAATGACTCCAGGTGCCCTGGGAAGCTTCCAGTGATGGGCAGCCATAGGCCCTCCACACCTGCACAAAGCTTCAGGAGAGAAGCATCTGGATGGGTGAGGTTCACTTGTGGAAACCGCAGAAAGTGATATTTCTTTGTTTACTTCCATGGGGTAAGGAGGACCCTACAGCCTAAGGAGGCCTTGAAAAGAGGAGAGGAGGGGGTGTGGCCTTCTATAGGGGATGGGTGGGATCTTCACACACTGAGGGCTGGGGTGTGCTGGAGCTGGCTTCAGTGGCAGGGCCAATGGTATATGTCTCTTCCCAGCTCCTCATTCAGTGACATTGCCTCCGTAGCTTCAAATCTGCCATGGTGGGAGTATTGACACAAGGTTCATTGACAAGGACTACAAATCACTGGACTGTTTTTGTTTTTGCGATAACCAGTTGCTGAACATACACCAGTACACCTCTGCCTCGGAGGCCAAGAAGACTCCTTTGACATCTGTTTACACCACTTACCAAGCTGTTTACTTAATGTTGAGGTAAACAAAGGTGTCAAAGCTTACACATTCTGAAGGAAAAACCTGTGAACTGTTTCTATTTCTGATTGAGTTATGGGGAGGCATTGGTCAGAATGGAGTAATGGTGTAAGTGCTAATATACATTTTTAAAAAGAGGAAAAAATACCCCCTGTAATTGCTTTTTGAATGAATGACTAAGGGTGAGGCTGAGGAGGGGGACTGAGAAATAAGTATCTTCAAAGTGACCTTGGAGAAGGTACCTTGACACTGTGAGAAAGGGGTGGCATGTGTTCCTTGGTACCAGTTATCTTGGTGACCTGGTCTGTCTGAAAAAGAATAGGATGTGTGAGAAACCAAAATCCAAATGAAAATCTGGGTAGACTACTGTGGTCTTTACAAAGCAAAAATATCTACCTCTTTATTTTCTTTGGATCACTATTACTCAAACCAACTATTCCCAAACTCCCTCCCTTCATTTTTTTCTTTCTTTCTGGTCCTGGAGATTGAACCCAGGGGTACTTTACCACTAAGCCACATCCACAGTCTTTTTTGAGTTTTTATTTTGAGACAGGGTCTTCCTAAGTTGCTGAGGTTCTCTCTAAAATGTTGAATGAGGCTAGCCTTGAATTTGGGATCTTCCTGCCTCAGTCTCCTCAGTCACTGGGATTAAAGGTGTGAACCACTCCACCTAGCTCCAAAACTCTTTTTGCTTATCTTTTTTTGGGGGGAGGAGGAGGCACTGGATATTGAACTCAGGGGCACTTGACCACTGAGCCACATCCCCAGCTCTATTTTGTATTTTATTTAGAGACAAGGTCTCACTGAGTTGCTTAGCACCTTGCTTTTTGCTGAGGCTGGCTTTGAACTCGAGATCCTCCTGCCTCAGCCTTCTGAGACATTGGGATTACAGGCATGCACCACTGTGGATGGTTTTCTGCTTATCTTTAATAAAGATGTTGCTTAGAGATTCTCATTTGATTTTCCTGCTTTTTAAACTATTTCATTTTGAAGTAATTACATACCTACAGAATTGTTGCAAAAAGAGTACAGAAAGCTTGCAGACACTTTTCTTTGGACTTCTTCTGGTGTTAGTAACATTAATAACAATAGTGTAATTATCAATACCAGAAAATTACCATCAGTATGATACTATTAAGTAAACAAAATTTATTTTTATTTCACTAGTTTTCCTCCTGATATCCATTTATTCAATACCCACATGCATTGGGTTTTTGTGCTTGTGGTCTCCTCTGGTCTGTAACCGTCCCTCTGTCTTTCATCATCCTTAAGACCTTAACAATTTTGAAGAAAACTGGTCAATTATTTTATGGACTGTCAGTTGGGGTTTGTCTGATGCTGTCATGTGTTAGATTGTGGCTGTGTGTTTTCAGAGAGACCACAGGAGTGTATGTTCTTAGCAGATCATATCAGGGGTACATGATGTCAATATGTCTTACCGCTGTTTATTAACTTTATTCCTTTGTTACAGTGGTGTCAGTTGGCTTTGTCCACTACAAAGCTATTATTTCCCCCTGTGTAATGGATAAATATCTTGAGGGAGCACCGTGAGACTATGCAAAATTTCCCCAGTAAGGGAAAGCTTGCATACACTTTAGGATCCATAGGTGAATGTTTCTTCAACAATTGTTACTATGGTGTTTGCTTAATAATGATTTTATATGTCCTTCTTTCTTTCTTTATTAACTGGAATGCTTCATAATTAGCTCTCTTCTTCCTCTATTGATTTATTTATTCAATTATTTAGATGTATATGGAATCATAAACATTTTTTTTATGAATAGTTTGGATTGTCTAGAGAATCAGAACCAATAGGATGAATAGTGAGATTTATTTTAAGGAATTGACTCACACTTATGAAGGCTGGAAAGTCCAAACTCTGTGGGTGGGCCAGCAGGCTAGAGACCCAGAGAAGAGCTTGGTGTTGCAGTTCAACCTGAAGGCTGTTTGTTGTAGAATTCTCTCATCTTCCAGAAAAGTCAGTCTTATTCTATTTGGGCCTTTTGCTGATTGGATGATTTCCCTCACATCATGGGAACAATTTGCTTTTCTCAAAATCCACTGATTTAAATGTTATTTCCATCCAATAACATCCTCACAGAATCATCCAGAATGTTTGACCATGTACCTGGGCACCGTGGCCCAGTCAAGTTGACACATAATTATTATAAACTTTGTTGATAAAATTATCCATCTTTGACCATTGGAGTTTCTTTTCAGGTAGTTCTTGTGTCTTTTTGACATGTCCCCACTTTTCCCAAGAACTTCCTTATTTCTTGGTACCATACAACGTCCCAGGCCCATGTTGCACTTTTCCCTGCCCCAGCATCAGATGAATCACTTCTTCAAGGAGTCTTATCTCCTTTTATTGGAGAATGGCCTTTTAAAACCAATTTCTGGGTGCTAGGTGTTCTCATTGCTACTGTTTTTTTTTCTAGCTTCTCTTAGAGGACAGGCAAGGGAATATCATAGGTATATGAACATACACACACACATAGATATTATAAACATCTACATTTTTGTCAATCAATATGAATCTTTAAACTGTGAGTTTGACCGACAAAACAATAAAACAATTTTTAAATATAAAAAATAATGCAACAGACATTCACCAAAAAAGGTATACTAATGGAAAATACATACACACACACACACACAAAAAAAAAACATAAAATGCTCAACATCATTAATCATTAAGGAAATGCTAATTAAAATCCAGTGATACCACTATACCTATTACAATGGCTAAAATGAAAAAGAATGCCCATACCAAGTGTTGGTGAGCATGTGGAAAAACTGGAATTTACATACACTCCCGGTAGGAATGTCAATAGTACAACCATTTTGGAAAATGATTTGGTAGCTTCTTTAAAAAAAAAAAAAAAGCTAAACATATACCTAACATGTGATCCAGGGTGGAGAAATGAAAACGTAAATCCATACAAAGACCTGAAGAGAAGAAGCACATACAGGGCAGGTGGGGGAATCAGTAGTGCAGTTTGGATATGTTAAATTTTCAGATGCCTACTGGATATCAAAGTGGAAAAGAAGACAAATGAATGAATGTGGAATTTAGGAAAGAAGGTGAGCTGGTGGTACAAAGTATGAAATCACCATCAGGTCAACAGTATTTAAAATTATGGGCTGAATGAGATTAGCATCGAGATAGAGAAAAGAAGAGCTCCTAAGACTGAGATCTCAAGAGGAGATAAACCTTTAGGAGCACAAATGAAAGATGATCCAACAAATGCAATCTAGAAGGAGTGCCCAGTGAGGTAAGAGGGAAACCAGAGCAATGGAGTCAGGGATATTTCAAGAAAGACAGAACAGTGTTGAGTATAGTTTCGAAATTGCAGATGAAGACTGTAAAGTGACGAATGGATCTGTCAACTTAGAGGTCATTGTCAACTTAATGAGCTCTTGACAAGAGCTGTGTGAGAGATGTGGGGATGAAAACCTAAGTGGAGTGGGTTGAGGAGAGGATGGAAAGGAGGAAGTGGAGATTAGCTACACTTAACTCTTAAGAAATTATACTGTAAAAGGGAGCTGAGAAATTTAGGAGAACAGAGAGCAAGTGAGGGGTAAGGAAGAGTTTATTCAAGCATTAGAAATACTAGTTCAGTTCATGTGCCCGGGAATGGCAGAAAGAGAAAAACCACAGGAGGGAAGTCCCAAGATGGTCATGGGCTCCAGGGTGGACAGAGCACAGCAAGAGGAGGTAGGGCCGGGAACATGGATTCAGATGCAGGAAGGTGGGATTGTCTGGAGACAGGAAAATGAAGGAGTCCCTGGCGGATTCCTTCAGTGTGTTCTGGGAGGCATGGGATGAGGTTATCAGTAGAGATGAAGGGTCAGGGGCTTAGGGACATGGGAGGAGAGTCCATGTCAGGCAAGAGATGCAGAGACTGGGGTGAGCTAATCTGAACCCAAGACTATGAGGAGACCAGGCTGACGGGTCTCCATACCTATTTCTTCCTGTGTAGAGAGTATGGTGTGGACAGTGTAGAGAGGCAGGAGGGCAAGCTACAGGTTACAAAAGGACCCCCAAATGCAGGCAGAGGGTGACCCATTTGAAAAAAGAAGGAATCACCATTGGCTTAAGGCTAAAAATGGTATGGTATGGATGAGCTGACATCCTGAGGTGCCAGGGAGCTGGAGCATCACCTCAGGAGTAGGGACTGTTAAGGGAGAAGGCTTCAGAATGAGGAAGAAGAAGACATGAACCATTTCAGAGAAAAATCTATAGAATTTAGGAATAGAAGAAGACCTCTCTTATATCCCTCCATGGCTCTAGAAGTCCAAGTCCAATACCTGGGCCCCTGCAGACCCCGGGGCCATCCATCTCCAATTTCATTGCTGCCTCACTTTTAATATCCCAGCCTCCTCTCCATCTCAGGACCAGTAGCCACTGCCCTGCTCTTCTTACCTTTGGTTGGATCAGTCTCTTGTCCACACCGCTACTATGATGAGCTTCTGAAGTTCCAAATCTGATAGTGGATTATGCCTGGCTATGACAATAATTGGCATGTGTTCTCTTGTCTCTTACTTCCTCATTCATTATAGGATCTCTTAAGAGATATTTGACCAAAATATCCAACAAGAACAGCTCAGAGGAGGGAAAGTTGGTTTGGGTTCATGGGTCCAAAGGGTTAGTCCACAGTTAGCTAAGTCCATCGCCCTGCGTCCAAGTCAAGGCAGAACATCATAGTGGAAGGGCATGGTGGAGAAGCACTGCTCCATTCATGGCAGCCAGGAATCAGAGTGGGAGGGAGGGAATGCAGGGAACATGAACCCTATCAGGGCATGTCCCCAGTGACCCATTTCCTCCAGTCATGCCCCACCTGCTTACAGTTACCCCCAGTCAGTCCATTTAAATTAGGATGTACTGATTAGGTTACAGCTCCTATTATTTCACTTCTGAACATTTACATGAACACATTTCCCTTTTGGGGGAAATGCTTCATATCCAAATTATAACAGAAACATTGGCAGCTCTATTTAAAAACAAAAATGTTAGTTCTGAAATTCCTTAAGAAAAGCACAAGGATTCATGTTTTTTAATGTGAAAGTTATTCTTCCTGGGGAAAGAGGTTTTTACCAAGTATGTGCATCAATGCATGCATTTATCTCTGAATTCCTGAGTATGATCCTAACAGGGCTAGAATATGGGAAGGAGGGGTCTCTTCTTAAAAACTCATGCTCCTAGAGCTTTCAGTTTGGCTAACAATTAGAATTTATCCATGTGTTCACTCATTCATTCGTTCATTCAATAAATATATATTGAGCATCTTGGCACATCTACTATGTGCCAAGTACTGGTTTGGCACTGGGAAAAGGCAGTGGAGATGAGATAGACCTGGTTCCTGCCCTGCCTTCCTGTTGGAGGGAAACCAAGCATGAATGAGAAACAAATGAAAAAAGTAATTTCTCATAAAAGAAATAAATAGGGAAACATGATCATCACCCAAGAGTCTGCCAGCAAAGACCTGTGTGTGCAGGGGACATTCGAGCCTGTGATGGGAAGGAGTCAGCTGTGTAAGAATTTTTGGCAGAAGGAACAGCAATTGCAAAGTTATGATGTAAGAAAGGAACGTGAGGGGAAGAACATGCTCTACCAGACGGAGTTTGAGATCCCAAGCACTCAACAGAGGGAACAGCGGCCGAATTCAGAGATCAAGGTTGGCAGAAGATGGAGGAGAATGCTATTTCCAGTGAAATGATTTAAATCTGAAGATCACCACTGGAAAAAAAGAGTTCCCCCTGTACTTTCTTAACTCTAGAACCTTGGACACCAACCTTCAGACTCAAGGAAGCACAGGGCACAGGCTGCAGCCAGACCACTAGGGTGGGAATTCTGGTCCCCCAAACATACTAGTCATCTATTCTCTCCAAGCCTCAGTTTCCTTCTCTGTAAAACAGGAATGAGAAGAATTTCTACCTGATAGGATCAATGAAATCATCCATGTAAATATTGTGATCACTTAATTATTTGTTGATTATAACAATTAATTATAAACTATTATAATATAAATCCTAGTAATTATAATTATTATAAGTTATTCCATTGGGGGATAAAATGGAAACTTGCAGCAACAAACCTGCTGTGTTATATTTTGTTAAAAATGGTTTGCTCTTCTTCTCAGTTCCTAAGCATTTTTTACACTGGGAACTCAGAAATGACAAACGGTGTCCACGTGGCCTCAGCACCATCACTGCCTTTAGAACTTCGAATTTAAGAGAGGTTAGTAAATGTCAGTCTGGAGGGACTTCTGTCATGCAAGCTAATTCCTCCGCACAGTCCAGATCATCAGAGAGGAAGGCGAAACAAGAAGCTGTAGGGAAATAACCTCTATGTTTAAGAGAGAAAATTCTGGCATCCTTGGATTTCCTGTTAGGAAATCAGACTTTCTCCCAAACTACAAGAAACTGGAGCAAAATGCCCTTGGATGAAGGATGCCACATGCAGAAACACATCCCCAGTCACAACCTCCTAACCAGCATTTCTAAGCAAATAGGGGACAAACTCAGGCGTCTCAGCCTCTCTGTGGATGAACTTGCTCTTCCTTAGGGTTTATAGAAAAATCAATCAAATCTCTGGACTTCCAAAACCTTTGCTCTTAGCCAGTTATATGATGAGATGGAGAAATTTAACTCCTCAAGTTTCCTTTTGAAGAAAATACAATACTGGGGGGTGCGGAGAGGAGAAGTAGCCTGATACAACCCTTAAGAAGGCGAGATCCCAAAGACACAGCCCACTATCAAAGACTATTGCTGACATGAAATGCACAAGGCAGGCATCTGTCATTCCTAAGCCGGCAAGGAGAGGAAACAAGAGAAGGGAGAGGGAGGAGGGAGTGGCTTTGCACCCTGTGACCCTTTAACATTCATTACAAAGGGCTAATGTCAGGCAGCACTGGGTGCAAAGAGGTTTCTAAGTTTGCAGAGTGGAAGGAGGTGAAGGCCTGAACTCCACCCTGGAATCATGTGGATAAGGCTAAGTGGCAAGTCAGACCTGGAGCTGTAGGGGCAGGGGCCCTGCTGGAGTCTGCATTACAGCTCCCCACAAGCACCTCTGAAAGTCAAGTGAGGCCCAGAGTCTGAGCCTCAGAGAGAGGTTTACGTGGGCTCAGTCACCTGGATCATCATGGTGACTATATGGCTGAGTCCACACTTGTGCCAAAGACATTTACAGTGAGCTTCTGTCCTGGTCCCCGCAACCCCAGAGCCATGTTTTTGGGTTTTGAATTGGAGCTGGAGTGTTTAATTCGTAGAAGTATACATAGCAAGATTCTTTTGAGGGCATCAAAGATTCCATTAGAGTGTCCTAGGCCATGGCTTATCCCACATTTGCATTTCCAGGTAACCACAACCCATCCCAGCCCTGGGTCAGTCTGTGAGACCTTGCATCCAGGTTGGCCACTTTCTAGTTCAAGCTAGGTGACCACTTTGTTCCTGTATCTTCAAGTAGACAAGGAAGATAATAGCTATTTACCACCCCAAGTTTATTAATTAAAAATGATAATTTCCACATGAGTCAGAAAACAAACAACTGAATTCCTTGCCATAGTATTCTCTATGGAATTGTGTTGTTACATTTAATTTTATTAAGTTTGTTCCCCCCATTATGGTTTAGATATGAGGTGTCCCACATAATCTCATGTGTGAGGCAATGCAAGAAAGTTTAGAGGTGAAATGATTGGGTTATGAGAGTTTTAACCAAATCAGTGCATTAATCCCCTAATAGAGATTTACTGGGTGGTAATGTAGGCAGGTGGGGTGTGGCTGGAAGAGGCAGGTCATTGGAGGGCTTGCCTTTGGGGTATATATATGAGCTGTACCACACACTTCTGTCACGGTGTTCTGTCCCACTATGGCACAGAGGAATGGAATTGGCCACCTATGGACTGAGACCTCTGAAATCTTGAGTCCTCAAATAAACTTCTCTTCCTATAAAATTGTTCTTGTCAGGTCTTTTTTGTCACAGTATGAAAAAGCTGACTAAGCCCTGCCCCCCAATAAGATAATATGTGAAAAATGTCTAGCAAATGTTCAGCAAATATTTGCCATAGAGTATCTTTCAGGAATAATAAATGTTTTCCAAATGAAAAATCTCTAAGCATGGATAACTTATTGCATAATTAAATCACCTGATATTCAACTATTATTCATAAAATAAAGTGATAAAGTATGAAAGAACCAACAATTTAAAGATTTATTTAAATAAAAGTTCTGTATTGCACAAAAGGAGTCTTCTAAGTTTCCAGAGCTGTTCATAGCTAATTTTATTCAAATCTTCATAAACTATCACTGTGTCAATATTTTCATATTCAAACATTTGCAATGTTCTGGTCTGTGTTGAGAGAACACGGAGTCCCCTTCTCTACTCTGGTGCCCTGGGCCCATCACAGATCTGACCCCATCATTTATCAAGACCTTATCATCAAACCAACACTAGGAACATTTGTCAACTTGCTGCTCAAAAAATTATTCACTGTGGCTAGGCACAATGACACACACTTGTAATCCCTGTGGCTCAGGAGGCTGAGATAGGAGGATATAGAGTTCAAAGCCAGCCTCAGCAATTTAGCAAGGCCCTAACCAATTCAGTGAGACTCTGTCTCTAAATTAAAAAATAAAAAGGGCTGGGAATGTGGCTCAGTGGTTAAGTGCCCCTGGGTTCAATCTCAGATGCCAACGAAACAAATCAACAAACAACAAACAAAAAAACTGCTCACTGTGGTCCTAAAAGGGTGGGATATCCTGTTTCTAGGCCACAGGGGATTAAGAGAAGCTTGTCGTAAAAAGGAGGAGGAAGTGTGAGCCAAGTGCACCAGGGGACCCTGGGGTGACCTGGAGGCTGAGTAGACAGGTGTGTAATTGTCTGCTAGGGCCAGCAGCCAGAAGCATTGCTGACTGGTAATGAGGAAACGAGTACAAAGATTAGGAAACTCAGCTACAAGAATTAAAATATTAGTAGAGAAGCTCAGATTCCCACATAGCTTCATAATACACAAATTATTGTTTTATTAGAATTAACATGACATTTAAATGTAGAGAAGGTGATTTGGTAATAAAGTTGAAATCACACTCTAAAAAGAGTAAACAAAATTATCACTGTGGGTGTTCAGATAATACTCAGACATGTTCCCTTTTTGTTTTCTACTTATTATTGCCTGATTTTTATTTACATAAAAAATTGTATTTATTATGTATGATTTATTTAATATGAATATCTATTGATATCTTTTCTTGGTGATTTGTTTTTTCTAATCATGTTCCATGATTAAATCTCTGTGGTGCCTCTCACTGCAGCCACAAGGCATGACAATTCACATAAGCAATGGCATTTGAGTAGCAAGTCCAGTAAGGGGAAAAGTCACAATCCAGAGGCACAACAAACCTTCTCTTTTGATTTTTTAAATTTTTTCAATTTTTTTTTTTTGTAGTGGTAAATGGAGAGCATGCCTTTATTGTAATAAGGAATCTCCCTGTTGAGTCTCACCTCAGACCACTGAGGCAAATGCCAATACTTGAGTCCTGAGTCTGGGGGGAGAGGCAGAGGCTGCTAGGAAATGAGACTGTCAGGCTGAGACCTGCTGTTATGGTTTAGATGTGGCACCCCCCAAAAGCATACATGTGAGACAATGCAAGAAAGTTTGGAGGAGAGGTGATTGGATTATAGCCTTGGGCAAATCAGCAAATTAATCCCTGATAGGATTAACTAGGTGGTAACTGGAGGAGGTGGAAGTTGGGGATGTGGCTTTGGGGTATATATTTGTGTCTGACAAGTGCAGACCTCTCTCTCTGCTTCGTGATCACCATGTGAGCAGCTTCCCTCCACCACACTCTTCTTCCCCATCTTAAACCCTGAGGAATGGAGCCAGCCTCTTATGGTCTGAGACCTCTGAAACTGTGAGCCCCTAAATAAACCTTTTCTCCTCTACAGTTGTTCTGGTTGGGTCCTTTAGTCACAACAGGGAAACAGCTGACTAAAACACACACAGTGCAGCCCGACCTCTGTATCTCTGCATTCTGCACCTGTGGGATTCAACCAACCACAGGTAGGAAATATGCAGACAAAAATTGTGTCTGTACAAAATATGTACATTTTATTTTTTGTTATTATTCCCTAAATGTTACAATAAGTGTTTACATATTTACATACATATACATTTACATTGCATTAGTATTATAAGAAATATAGCAATGATTTAAAGTGTAAGAGAGGATTGGGTGGGTTATATGCACATGCTATGTCATTTTAGCTAGAGTTTTTGAGCACCCTTTGGCAGATTCTGATATCCTTGGGGGTTCTGTGACCAATCCATCAATCGTCTGTAGATACTCAGGGATGACTGTACACTATTTATAATGCAAAATTCTGCTTTCCTGAGGTCATGAAAGGTCTCAAAGAGATATTTTGGTGTGGACTGTATCTGGCTGAAATAGCTGGGAGAGTAGGGAGGGGAGTTGCAGAACTGGGTAAGAAGGGGCTGAAAAGGGGGCTTCCAGTTCAGGAAAGATAAGTTCTAGTGCAATATGGCAGCAGGATAGAGCCAGGAAGAGAGAGTTCCATTTTTAAATAAGCACCCAATAGCAGCACCTTGGGGCTGGGCGTGGCTGATGATCGCTAGGGTCACTGGTGAGATCTGTCAGTGAAGTGTTTCAGTTTTCCTGTTCTGTATTGTAGTCCTTTTATGTCACCAGGAGGCTCCAGTTAAGTTGATTACACATAACTGTCTGTGCTGATTATGTTTAGGTGAATAAAGGAAGTGCCTTAGACCTAAGTTAGGGAGTGAAGCTGACCCAGGAATTTCTCTGTGGGTCCAGCACAGAGAAGCCTAGAACCTCAGCAGAAAAGCCTAGAGAGCCAGGCGGAGTGGCACACGCCTGTAATCCCAGCAGCTTGGGAGACTGAGGCAGGAGGATCACGAGTTCAAAATCAGCCTCAGCAAAAGCAAGGCACTAAGCAACTCAGTGAGACCCTGTCTCTAAATAAAATACAAAATAGGGCTGGCGATGTGGCTCAGTGATCGAGTGCCCCTGAGTTCAATCCCTGGAAAACCCCCTTCCAAAAAAAAAAGAAAGAAAGAAAAGCCTAGAGAGTCACAGAGGAAGCCTGGAACAGCCACCTAGGGGGAGCTGACAGGTAAACCAACCTTAGATATTTCCGTTTTCCCTTCAGGTATTTCATTCCAATGTCCCCAGTAGTGTCGTCTTCTTGTCCCCTCTCTATATATACTCTCATTTGCTTTCTCCTTTAAGAAAGAAGGCAGTAAACATTAGACCTGCTTTTAATGACATAGAAACAATTCCTGGGCCCCATCTCTTCCTTGGTATCCATTCATTGAATGTGATCTCTCCTCACCTTCCAGCTGATTCTTGCAAAATCATCAAGAGTAAATGGTTGTGGTTCAAACAAGTCTCTTGCTCAATTTTTCAGATCCGGAGATTTTGCCACATAACTGTTCCAATGCCAAGAATTCATACCCCAGAGCCCTTCCTCTCACCATTTAAGATTTTCAAGAAGATAATTTATAGCCTCTGTACTGGTTGCCAGATTGACAGCCTTAAAAACAAGAGGTGAAATCCAATCTGGATGAAGCCTGTGCCCACTGTCTATTTTTAGGGAAAACATTATTCACCCATATGGACAGCTGGGAATAGATCATTTCTGGGGGTGTGGGGGGTGTGGGTAGAAATTTAAAACCACCTTGACCCTAAATCTTCTGCTCTCAATGAGGGGTAGAGGGTGAAAGAGATAGAAATTGTTCCCATCAGGGGTTGAGAGGGGTGCAATGCAGGGTTTCCCCAAAAACATTGGACATTTTGCAGGGTGATAAAGATAGTTCTTCCTTCTAAAAATAGCCCTCTTAGAAACCAGATGCCTGAATTTAATTATAGTCACTAGAGCATGTACCAAGGTACCAAGGCCAGAGATGGTTCTGTGCAGACATTATCTGGAGCAACCCTGATCCAGCCCCATGAAGGAGTGTTTCCTATTCCCACTTGACAAATGAGCACAATGAGGGTCTGAGAAGGAATTTCCAGCGAACATACCACTTCATCCCAATGGCTTCTATTTTCTTCACTTCTCGGGACTAGAAGTTCCCAGGCCTGGTTGCACATCAGGGAAAAAGAAAAAAAAAACAAATTCCTGGGATCTACTTCAGTGTTGCTGAGTCATGGTGTTGGGCAGGGATAAGAAATTATTTTAAAGTTCCCAAGGTGATTCGATGCACATCCTAGTTTGAGAACTGTTGTCCTAGATACCAGAAGGGGACAGGTCATTTGGGGTGTGCTATAGGGAATGCCCCTATCAGGTCCCTTCAGTCTTGGACCTTAAGTGTCTCTTCTGGCTACCTTGGACTTTTCTGAGTTTCCAAATAAAGTTGCCTTCCCTTTGACCTTAGAGTTTTCTCCTCTGCTTAGAAGTTCTTCCCTTCCTCTCTATTTCTTCATCAGTTCAGCTGGAAAGTGTCCTGTGTATGGAGGTCAGCCTGTCCACCTGCCCCAGGTGAGATGCCTCTGGATCTTACTCTCAGAGCACATCATAAACTGTCATAACACATTACATGAATTTTAAAAGTTCACCTTGGCCTCATCTGTTACTTGGTAAGTGCCATAAAGATAGCAACTATGTCTATTTCCCTCCAACTCGGGCTCTCTGGACCTTATCAGGACATGGCACATTGGGGTGGGAGCTCGTTATGTGTTTGAATGAAAGAGGGGACACACAAACACACTGAAAGGGTGGAGACCTGGAAAAGGGGACCTGAGCTCTAGTACTGATTTTTGTGTTAAATTGCTGCATGGTAATTTGGTGAGCTGCACCTTCTCTCTGAGATTCGATTTCCTCATTTCCTCACCTTATAAAGGTTGAATGAATCTTAGGGTCAAAAGCTTCAGAAAGTGTCAGGGTTGCATGGGGAGCTTGCATTAAGGTGATTCCTCGATGCTCCCCCAGTGTGTCTACCTCAGCAGGTGTGAAGTGGGGCACCTGAGCAGTGCTCATGACTCCCAGAGTGGCTGGTGCAGGTGGGTCTCCACAGGGCACATTTTAAGAAACACTGGACTGAATGGATGAGGAAGTCCTTTGTAGCTGTGCCATTTTGCAATTTATCCAATTAGCAAGCAGTTTCTGAGACCTAGGTATGAGGCAAACAGAGGACTGAGGTAATTGGTAACTGAGACCAATTGCCCAGAACTTGTATCCCTCACCTTGCTCCCAGGCAATGCCAACCAGAATTGCAGTGCAGGACATCTCTGTTGCCATTTCTTCCAGAACAATCCATACTCAGAATCACTACTTTTCAATGTGCCACCATGCAATGTGTACTTAAAATATCCTAAAAATACTCTGAAAATATTCAAATGTTCTTAGAAGTCTCCAAATACCATTCAGGACCCCTAAACACTGAAACCATTGTTGTATTGAATGAAGGTTCAAATTTTTGGCATTTGTTAATTTATTTAATTCTCTATATAATTCTCTCTCTATCATAAAAAAATCAAACAAAATACACATACAAAGCTAGGTGAAATAAATGTACCGCTTCACGAGGTATAAGATGAATGTCTCTTAATCATGACCACGTCATGAAATACGGCTGTGCCAGGTATCCCAGAAGCCCTCTGCAACTTACCCTCAACTTCTTCCCTTCCCCTCAAAGTAAAGGTTCCCATGACTTTTAGAATTATCACTTCCTAGTGCTTCTTGATTGTGCTATCACCAAGTTGTGCTTCCCTCGTCACTATGGTTTAGTCTTAACACATCGCGCTGCTGTGTAATTCTCATCAGATTGACAAGTTCCCCTCCTCTCTAATGTAGAGCCACCTTTCATGTGTAGTTTCAGTCTGGATTGGGCTGATTGCGTACTCATGGTGCAGTTCAACGTGTTCTTCCAAGCTCTGGATTTCCTGAAAACTGGCAGCTGAAATCAGAGATTTTATCAGTCTCATTTCCAATCCTTTTGGCAAGACTATAGGGGATGGTGTGTTCTTTCATCAGGATGTACCCAACGTCTGCTCTTCTCTTCCTCCTCTACCCTCCTCCTGTCTCTCCTTCACCTTCTCCCTCTTTCCCTCCTATTTTTTCTTTCTTCCTCATTCTCCCTCTTTTTCTCCAATTCTCTGTCTCTCCCTTTCTCCCTCCCTCCCACCTTCTCGTTCTATTTGCTACTGTTGATTGCTAATGTCTAATGCCTGGGTCCATGAATTCATTGAGGCCTACAGATGGATGACAGTTTAATTCGATAATTTTTTTTAATTGTTGAAATACTTTTAGGAAGAGATGGCTGCCGTCTTCCACAATTTGGTCACCTCGTGGCACCTTTCATGAATGTTTCCTTCTTTCCCTTTAATTACCACTTTTCCAGATAATGAACTACTTCTCTGAATGTGATCAGCTATTTTAAAAAAATATGATTTTTAAGCACACCTGGTGAGTTTCAATTTATTTCAGTTATTATTCTTTTTGAAGCTCTAATTATCCCTCTTTGACCAAGGGAATCTCTTCAATGAATCCTTTGTTTCTAGACCTGACTCCACCAGTCTTGGTGGCTTCCTTGCTAAAATGATAGATGTTTCAGGCTCATTTTCTTGCACATTTCTTTTTTCTTCCTTTCTTTCCCCCAACCCCCAGTTCTGGCGATTGTACTCAGGGCCCTGCACATGTCAGGCAAGTACTCTACCACTGAGTTATAGCCACAGGGTCTCACTAAGTTGCCCAGGCTGGCCTCAAACTCACCATCCTTCTGCCTTGGCCTCTCGAGTAGCTAGGATCACAGCCATTCACCACCACACAAAATTTCATTTTGTGCACTCCTTCCCCACACCTGCAATTGGCCATTTCTCTAGAAGACCCTGATTTGCTTTAGTGAATATTTCAAGTCCCCAATCAGGATGCTAGAGACAGTCATTGGTACTCAGGGTTAATCATTTTTCTAGGATTCTCTAATTGACAAAGCTAGAAAAAAATGTATTTTTAAATGTTAAAATGCTTTTATGAGTTAACACTGATGATTCAAGTTTGAATTTAGGGCCACAGGATCTTTTACTTTCTCACCTCCATGTTATATTTTTATTTCCTTTCTTCTATAACAATAATTCTAGATCTCCGATACCTAGGGAATGATGGAATTAGAATATCCCACAATTGCTCATTTACTTGATCCCAGATTATACACACAAAAGTCTCAGAATAACAACACTAATAGTACCATCACTAATAGGACTATTGAAAGCAGTTAAATTTTCTTTTTATATATGTGTCTTTGTCCATTGTCTGTTGCTGTAACAAAATGCCACAGACGGGTAATTGTGAAGAAATGAAATTTATTTCTCACAGTCCTGGAGATTGGGAAGTCCAAGATTATAGCTCTGGCATCTTGCTGCATGGTAACACGGATGGAAGAGGGCATCATATGATGAGGCAGAACAAGCCTGTTAGCTCAAGTCTCTTTTCTTCTTATACAATTACCAGTGCCATCATGAGGACTAGACCTGCATGACCTCATCTAATCCTAATAACCTCCTGAAAGCCCCACCTCCAAAATCATTAACAAAAGAATTTGGAGTTAAGTTTCGAACACATGAACTTTTGGGAGATGCATTCAAGCCATAGCAATATGCTTCCTTCACTCTCCCCCTCCCCTGTCCACCATTTTTTCAGAATTGTACTGTAGATATATTGGGTGAGCTTTGGGCATTACATATTATGTCTATACTTAATTTATATTTAGTTTACTTAGTTTATTATACTTAATTTATATTGAGTTTAGACCATATGTTTAAGATGTACTACCAGTCCTTAACTTGATGGCCCCTTTAGATAATTTGCTTGTCTGAAGTTCAATCTCTAGTAGATTTTTCAGGAAGATCTCATGAGAAATGCCATCTATCTGTGCACTCAAGAGGAGGGGAAAATGGGTTCACTGAGCAGCTAATCCATTACTACCACGCTGCTTGTCAGGTTTTGAAGGTCAAGTAGATATCCCATACAGATGGCCCTCACCTAGGGCCTGGCATTGAGAAGAAGCCAGGGATAAATGTTCCAAATGTTTTGAAATTCGCGTTTGCTTTGAGTCTAGCTGAGGTTACTCAGGGGCTGTTCAAGCTGTCTCTCCTAGAGAAATAACACACATTGACAGGGCCAGAGGCTCCTACAGTGCCCCTAGGGCCACAGTATTTTTGTATGTCACAACTGGGAATCTTCAGCCACATCACTAGGGAAATGGAAAGAAGCTCATATTTTTTCTGTGGGGGACACTGGCAGCCTTCTTCGTTGCAGGTGAGAATGTTTCTTAAAAATACTCTATGACCCAGGTTTGCTGATTCAAAGTCACTTTCATTTAATTAATACCTTTCTTTATTTTTCCTTGGTATTTATCTTTATTGTGATTTTTAAAAACCACATCATAACATAAAATTTACCATATTAACCATGCTTTATATTTTTATCTGACAGACAATGATTATACAGCTTTATGAGGCACAAGGGGATGTTTTGATATATATATATATATATAGCTTATAAAATCAGGATAATTATCATATCTATCACCCAAACATTTATTGTTTCTTTGTGGTGTAACTTCAAAATCCCTTCTGCTAGCAATTTTGAAGTATACTATACCTTTATTATTCACTACAGTCACTGTACTGTACAATGGCCCAGCAGAATTTATTCCTCCTAAGTGTAACTTAGTACCAGTTGACACACCTCTACCCATCCCTTACTCCCCAGCTTCTGGTAACAATCATTCTGTTCTCTACTTCTGTGAGATTGACTTTCGATTCCACATAAAGAGTAAGCTCATGCAGCATTTGTCTTACTGTGCCTTATTTTACTTAACATATTGTCTTCCAGGTTTACCCATCGTCTTGCAAGCGACTTAATTTCATCCTATTTCATGATTGAAGGGTATTCCATTGTGTATGTACCACATTTTCTTTATCCATTCATCCACTGATGGATGCTTAGCCTGATTCCATATCTTAGCTATTATGAATAGTGCTGCAATAAACATGAATATACAGATACCTCTTTGCAATACTGATTTCATTTCCCTTGACTATATACCTAGTAGTGAGACTATATACCATCTGGATCATATGGTAGTTCTACTTCTAATTTTTTTTTTTTTTTTTTTTTTTTTTTGGTACTGGGGATTGAAGCCAGAGGCACTTAGCCATTGAGCCACATCCATAGCCCTTTTAATTTTTTTTTTTTATTTTGAGGAAGGATCTCAATAACTGCTTAGGTTCTTGTGCAATTGTTGAGGCTGGTTTTGAATTTGAGATCCTCATGCTTCAGCCTGCAGAGCTGCTGGGAATACAGGCCTGTGGCACCATGCCAGCTATATTCTAGATATTAACAACTTGTCAGATATACAGCTTACATATATTTTTTTCCTGTTCTGTAGGTCTCTTCACTCAATTGGTTGTTTCCTTTGCCATTTTTTAGTTGACGTCTTCCAGTTTGTCGATTTTTGCTTCTGCTGCCTGTTCTTTTGGCATCTTATTTAACAACTGTTGCCCAGTCCAGTGTCACAAGCCATTTACTTTATTTTTTCTTCTAGTAGTTTCATAGTTTCAGGTCTTACATTTGATCTTTAATCTATTTTTTAGTTAATTTTTATATATGGTGAGAGGCAGAGGTTTAATTTCTGTCTTCTGCTTGTGGATATCCAATTTTCCAAGCCTCAAATGTATTAAAGAGCCTATCTTTCCCCCAGTGGGTTGACACCTTTGATAAACAACCAATAGAAACAACCAATAGACTGTAGCTGTATGGATTTATTTCTGGGCTTTCTATTCTGTTCCATTCATATATGTGTCTATTTTCCTGCCAATAACATGCTGCTTTGGTTACTGTAGTTTTATAGTATATTTCTGAGGCCAGAGCCCTAAAGCCATAGCTCAGCTTACTTGACTAATACAGAACACATAGCCATGTGCAATGTTTTGAATCTAAATGCCCCTCTTACTAGGTTAAAGAAGAAACAATGACACATTTGAATGGCCTCAATTTCAGCTACTTTCCTCTTTTTTAAAATTAATTAATTAATTAATATATTTTTCTCATTTGTTAAACATGACAGCAGAATGCATTTCAGTTCATAATACATAAATGTAGCACAATTTTTTTATTTATCTGGTTGTACACAAAGTAGAGTCACCCCATTTGTGTCTTCATATATGTACCTAGGGCAATAATGTCCATCTCATTCCACTGTCTTTCCTACCCTCATGCCCCCTCCCTTCCCTCCCTCTCCCTTGCCCTATCCAAAGTTCCTCTATTCCTCCCATGCCCCTGGACCCCCATTATGGATTAGCATCCACTTATCAGAGAAAACAATCAGCTTTTGTTTGGGGGGATCGGCTTACTTCACTTAGCATGATATTCTCCAACTCCATCCATTTACCTGCAAATGCCATGATTTTATTCTCTTTTAATGCTGAGTAGTATTCCATTGTGTATATATACCACAGTTTCTTTATCCATTCATCTTTTGAAGGGCATCTAGGTTGGTTCCACAATTTAGCTATTGTGAATTATGCTGCTATAAATAATGGTGTGGCTGTGTCACTGTAGTACACTGTTTTTAAGTCCTTTGGGTGTAAACCAAGGGGTGGGATCGCTGGGTCAAATGATGGTTCCATTCCCAGTTTTCCAAGGAATCTCCATACTGCTTTCCATATTGGCTGCACCAATTTGCAGTCCCACCAACAATGTAAGAGTATGCCTTTCCCTCCACATCCTCGCCAACACTATTTACTGTTTGTATCTTTTTTTAATTTTTATTTTTTAGATGTAGATGGACACAACACAATGCCTTTATTTTTATGTGATGCTGAGGATCGAACCCGGGTCCCGCCCATGCTAGGCGAGCACTCTACCACTGAGCTACAGTCCCAGCCCTTATTTGCATCTTCATAACTGCCATTCTGACTGGCATGAGATGAAATCTTAGAGTAGTTTTGATTTGCATTTCCCTAATTGCTAGATATTTTGAACATTTTTTTCATATATCTGTTAATTGATTGTATACCTTCTTCTGAGAAGTGTCTGTTAAATTCCTTAAACCATTTATTGATTGGGTTATTTGTTTTTTTGGTGTTAAGTTTTTTGAGTTCTTTATATATTCTGGAGATTAGTGCTCTATCTGATATGCGTGTGGTAAAAATTGCACCCATTCTGTAGGCTCTCTATTCACCTCACTGATTATTTCTTTTGCTGAGAAGAGCCATCTTCCTCTTTTGAAAACAATAACTGGAGACATTCATTCCAAAACATCTTCCATATTACTGTGCTTCAGATGCAATATTGTAGCTATCCTGATGTCAGATGAAGAGTACCGTCTTTTAGGCTTGAGATTAACTTGGCTCAAAACTAGAGTGAATGATATAGAACCCCAGACCTATATCCCTTCCCACAAGCCCCAGAAATCCAGGAGGAGGGCATGTTGCCCTGGAGAGCTCAGTCCACTCAGAGGGGGAGGTGGGAGTGGAATGGGGGCTCTAAGCAACTGGGGTTGTCTACCCCCTTCTCCACCACACTTCACCCCTTACCCTTCTAATTCAGAGCCCATATTTACAGAGGCTTACACCTGTGTCAAAACTGCCTCTCAGGGCTGATTTTGTAGGAGAGTTGGCTTTCAGTCCCTTCTTGCAGGACTGGAAGGGATGGTGAGCCACTTGTCCTTGCGTTAGAATCCTGCCCACCTAGCAGGAGCCCTTCAGTAAAGACTGGGTACAGGCAGGCAGATCAGACTCAGAGTAGAGAAAAGCAGGAAGATCAATTTCTTTCTGCAAAGCTGGCTGCTACTTTGGTCTGTCTTTTTAGAGAAGATAATAGTTTTTTGTCATTTGAAAAATTACGGCTCATTCCTCCAAGCTTAAGTAGCTCTTGTTGTGTTTGGAAGCAGAAGAGACCTAGTTAGAGCAGAGCCTGCTGAGTTGGGATGACATCAGTCCTAAGGCAAGGTAAAAACAACTCTGAGAGCTGTTGGGGACCAGAAAGCCCCTTCTCTTCTACCTGGGGCCTCTGTGTCTTTCTCACAAGGACTACAGAATATGTCCACTGTAACTGTATTTTTTTCTCCCTCTGTGACCACCTCTATGCTAGTCCTCAAGATGACTGGAGGGCTTCATCTCCCAGAAAAGAAAATCTGGGAGGAGGCCTGGGTGTTGCACAGGCTGTGCTCAGTCTGAGCATCACTGCTCTTGTCCCCTTCAGGATGCTGTCATCTCAAAGGAAACTCTAGACAGGGGCAGTTGCCAGAAAGAGTCAATGAGTGGATTACGCATCTGTTCCCTTCCAGCTGCAGATTCCATGGCAACTTGAAAACAGGAAGTCTGACTGGCTGGCTGGCCAAGCCAATTACCTAAGCTGACCGAGAAGAGAAGCACAGGGCAAAGAGCCTCCCAGAGAGCCCCCAGGCCCCTTTGAGTTGTCTTTAACTCTTACCCTCTCTACTCTCCCTAGGCAACAAAATACCATGTTATAATAAAGAATAATACAAAATGTTGTCTAAGTCTGTAGATAGTCCAGATTTCAAAGTCATTTCATGTGTGTGATAAACCTCCCCAGGCAAACTTCTAGGAACCCTAGGGGTACAAGCCTATTCTTTCCGTCATTAGAATTATTTCAGTAGAAAGACGGAAAAGTGTTCGCATGCAGGCCAGGGGTCAGCCAATTATGACATGCTGGCCAAATCTGTCAAGCAGCTGATTATTGTAAATAAAGTTTTATTAGAACACAAGTACATTCATCATTCACACGCTATCCATAGCTTTTCTGGTGTTATGACAGCAGAGAAAAATAGTTACAATGGAGACTGTGTGACTCACAGAGCCTAAAATATTCACTATTTGAACCTTTACAGAAAAAGTGTGTGAATGTCTGCTCTGGGCAAAAGAATTGGAAAACGAAGGGATTGTGAGCCATTGATTGAGCAGCTAATCAATATCTTGAAAAATGACATGATCAGAGGGATGTTTCCAGGCCAAACATACACCAAACCTTGTGTCCCAACAGTTACTACGTCTCTTGCCCTCTCCCTTCCTCCAGGGTTTTCCCCGGTCATCTCTCCCATTCTTGAATATTGGGTCTCTCTTTTCTCATATCTCTGTTCTTCAGGCCTCTCTGTCTCTATTCTGCTGTTTCTCCTCTTCCCTCTTCCTCCTACCATCCCTCCTCTTACAGTTAGGCAAGCATTTAAGAGCAGCCAGGGCTGGGTGCTGCTCCTTGGGCTTCCCTGGGACCAAGGCAGCTCTCTGAGCTTCTCCTTCCTCCTCTACACTGGAGATGCTTCCAGATACCCTGCCACCTTGCCAGCCTTTGCTAATGATCACATTGATGAAAATTCCTTGGTACATTTTAGGTCCTCATAAAATGCCCCTTAATTAACATGTGCAACTATGTCTACATGAATTTTTGTGCTTTAAGCATGACTTGAATGACTTTTTTCCTACCCTAGATAAATATTATTCGACATGGAATAATCATAATCCAAGAACACGATTTTTCCACGTCAACGAAATTGGCTACAAAGCAGCATGAGTAAGGTTTCCACTCTTCATTAAAAAAATACAGAGGTATTTTTGAAGTCTGAAAATGTGACTTAAAAATGTTTGCAGCAGTTGTCTCTGGGTTTTGAGTGACTTTTAATTTTCTATTATTAATTTTAAAATTAGGTAAGTAGAACATGTAACATTTTCCCCTCTGAGGGGAAAATTATGTAGTTTATTATTATTATTTTTTTATTTAAACAAAGTTCTTTTCTTCAGGCAAAGGATGGGGGAAAAAAAAAAAAGAGTCAAAGGAAACTGCTCTGAAGGAGTCCAGTTAACCCTGGAGGCTGGGTTCACTTCTAGCGTGAAGGTGGGGAAAGGGGAGGGTGTCTGGTATGTGTTTTATGCCCCTAAGGGGCTCAGGATTCCAGCAGGAGAACCCAAGGATGCCACACAAAGGACCCAAACATGCCTGGGACAAGGCACACATGCGTCACCAAGGCATGGATGCCTGCAGCAAGTGCCTGGAATTTCACATGACTGCTATTTTGCAGGGATGTGTGAAGGACTTTGCAAAGACATCTTCACTTTTCTGGAACTCCCAACTGGCTTCACTTAGGTACCAAGCTCCTCATGTACTTAAGGTGAGACCCTGCTAGATTCATTCTCTCTCTCTCTCTCTCTTTGTTACTGGGGATTGAACTCACGTGTGCTTTACTGCTGAGCTATATCCTCAGATCTTTTTACTTATTATCTTTTATTTTGAGACAGGTTCTCCCTAAGCTACTTAGGGCCTCACTAAGTTGCTGAGGCTGGCCTCAAACTTGCAATCCTCCTGTCTCAGCCTCCCAAGTCTCTGAGATTACAGGTATATGTACCACCATGCACACTCTTTCTTTTTTTTGCAGTGCTCAGAATCAAGCACAGGGCCTGGTGCATGCCAGACTAAGTACTCTACCATGAACTACAATCCCAGCCCTAATTTTTTTTTTCTTTTTTGGTACTGGGGATTGAACACAGGGGCTCTTAACTACTGAGTCACATCCCCACTCCTTTTAAATATTTTATTTAGAGTCAGGTTGCTTAGGGCCTTGCTAAGTTGCTGAGGCTAGCTTTGATTATGATCTTCCTGCCTTAGTCTCTGGAGCCATGGGGATTACAGGAGCCTGGCTCCAGTCCTACATTTTTAAATTAAACCTCTCTTCACTCCCATCCCTCCTTCCAAAGCCAGGCTTCTTTGACAGAAATCCATGCTATTTTCTCCTATCACTGTAGACAAGGAGGGCTGCCCACCCACCCCACGCTCTGCAGAATGAAATGCCTCTGGGAGCCTGTCCCTCCACTGGAGTGAGCTGGTCTATGTTATAGCTGAGAAATTCTCTCACCTCCCTCTAGTCCCAGGTCAGGGCCTACATCTTCATATTCACTTGGTCCCTACTCTCTTCCTTGGGCTCAGAGATGAACCTCCCAATCAAACATGGCAGAGCTGACCTGCCATCCAGGGTCCCTAGATGTGTATGTGGAACAGGGCCCCCTGTCAACCCTGGACGGCCCACCTACCTCTGCAGTATCAAATAAGAGAGATAAAAAGCTTTGTGGAAGCTACTGTATTTGAAGGTCAGTCACAGCCACTTAGCCTATTATCAGCTAATAAAATTTCAATAAAGTGGCATCAGAGACAAAATAGTAATTCACTTACAATCTACTTCTCAGCCAGTGTCCTGCCTACCTGCTCGCTTCCTGCCCCCCCCCCTTTTTTTGTACCAGGGATTGAACCCATGGTGCTTAACTGCTAAGCCACATTCCCAGCCCATTTATATGTGTATGTGTGTGTGTGTGTGTGTGTATATATATATATATAAATATATATATATATATATATATATATAGAGAGAGAGAGAGAGAGAGAGAGAGAGAGAATAGGGCATCGCTAAATTGCTTAGGGTCTCACTTAAATTACTGAGCCTGGCCTTGAACCCATGATTCTCTGGAGCCAGTGAGATTACACGCGAGTGCCACCACATGTGGCACTCTCCTTCATCTTAATAAAAATCTTCTCCTTCCTTCTTTTGCTCCTGAAATTTTTGAGTGCCTCTTTGAAGACATCCCTCCCCCTTGGCACTGTTTCTATATCTTTTTATGACAATGAAATATGTTGATGTATCTCTAGAATGCTTTTCCCTTATTGCTAGAAGTGCATCTAGGTTCACTTGCTAAAAAGTGGGGTCAACTGTCACAGCCAAGAGAAATCTGATGACTAAATACAGCCTGGTGTCCTGGTTGGGACCCTGAGACAGAAAAAGGACTTCAAGTAAAAGCTAAGAAAAATTGAACAAAGGAAGGAATTTAGTTAACAATAATGTATCAATATTGATTATAACATGTATAGAATAGTAGGAGCTATTAGATGCCAATAATAGGGGAAACTAGGCATGGAAAATCCTCTGTTTTATCTTTGCAAGTTTCCTGTAAATCTTGAACTGCTAATAAATTGCAAGTTAAAAGAAGAAGAAATGGGAGTCTAGGTAGCTTCATAGATCACAAATGCATCAATACAGAACCCAAAACCTCACTTACAGATTAAACAGTCCTATTACAGAGATACAGAGAAAAGGAGCAATTAAGTCTGATCTGGTTAGTGAGCTGATTTGTAAACTAAGTCTCAAAACTTGGGAGTTCAAGAACGTCAGGTATAACTTTAGACAAATAGAGCACATACATTTATCTGTTGTCCTGTGAAACCCCTTGGAAACAACAGAAAAGTTTTTCTTTTTCTTTCTTTTCAAAGGGTAAACAAAGATCAAAATGAGGAGAAGGCAGAGGAATGGCAGATAAAAGAAGGGAACCATGTTTGGAAGCTGAGCAGTAGCCTAACGGATAGGGGGGGCAACCATCTCAACAGATCAGAGCCCCATCCTCAGCATGGCCAAGGGCACAGTAATGAAGTCAGGGTAAAAATCAAGGAGATAAGATGTGAGCTGCAGGAAACAGAGGCACCATGGTTGGACACCAGGTGGAGGGAGTCCCCAAGATGAGCCATGTGGCAGGCCTGGGAATCGACCAGTGTGGATGGAACAGGGGCAGAACTCCAAAAACAACACCTGCAATAAAAAAAATAAATAATAAAAAATTCAGAGACACGTATTGGCTCCAGGAAACAAACAAACACACAATGTACAAGAAAAAAAATGTGATTATATTATTCTGCTAGATCCAGTGGTAAAGAACATTTGCAATTGTATAAGACAAAGGCTGAATAATGGATTTAACTCTTCACATTTGGCTCTAACTTTGTCAGGAGACCCAGGCAAGGTGAAGTCATGTGAGAAGCATGACACTGAGTCCTCCTCTTATGATAGGAACAAAGAGTTGACAGGGGATGGACATGAGATCCACGGGGCATATTCTCTAAACAGGGAGGTGAACTGCAGAAGAGAAAGCTGAGAGAGTTGAATTTGTTTTTCTCTAGGGAGAGAAGTATTGGTAGCAGGAAGGGGTCAGGGAAGGGATGTCAAACAGTTTTGGAACTTCAAATATGACCTGTATAACTATGAAAATAATGGCCATTAAAGAAGGTAACAGTTGGAAGAGTTAGAAAAACCAAAAGCTAATTAATTGGCCCAGCGTGGTGGGTTAAAGTGTGTCTCGCTAAATTCATATGTTAAAAGTCCTAACTGCTGGGACCTCAAAATGTGACTGTATTTGGAGATGTCTTTGAAGGGGAATTAAATTAAAATGAGGTCATCAGGGTGGCCCTAATCCAATACGACTGGTGTCCTAATAAGAAGAGAAAATTAGGACACAGACACACACACAAGGAAGACCACGTGAGGTCATGGGAGAAGACGGCCATCTGCAAACCAGGAGAGAGGTCCTGGACAGACACTGCTGCAGACACCTTGCTCTCAGACTTCCAGTCTCCAGAACTGTGGGGAAACAAAATCTGTTGCTCAAGTCTGTGGCCCTCTGTTACAGCAACCCGAGCAGATAGATGAGGCCATGTAGCTGCAGTATGGTCTGATGCTCAGCCTGGGACAAGGCTTTCTAGGGCCTAGGCCTCAGGTGCCGCAGCTGAGCTGAGCCCTGATTCTTTCAGCACACCACAGCCAACATGGCTAAGGGGGCTTTCTCCTTGCTGTGTTCCCAGGCAACTAAGTGTGGCTGCAGAGGTTGATGTCACTGAGCACAGTGAGGGTCCTACACTGTTGTCAGGTCACTGGTAGGCTCCCCATGTAGCACAGACACCCCAGGCTTCCATGCAGCACAACATACCATCTTGACCCCTGTGCAGAAACGGACTTTTTGCTTCTTTTGGGTTTTGTTTATGCCTTTCAGCCATATTCTGGAAGGCACAGGGACACAGTGTGCAAGAGGGTTTCATGGAAAGCCACCTGTTTAGGGGTGTTTGTCTTCCTTTTTGGCAGAGGCTGAGTTTATCTTGTTACAGATATACCACGTTACTTGGAGTGGATAATGTTCCCATGAAATTTCATGATCTCCCGAGTAAACAACCAGACTGTACAAATCTTTACACAGAAGAAAAAGAACTGAAGAGTCTCATGGACAGTTCAGTCACATCATGGAAATTTGACCACTTTCACAATTCCATACATTGGAAACCTAAAACAAGGAAACTTCTCCAACTCTGATAAAACCACATTTCTTATCTTTTTTTTTTTCTCTCTTTGAGGGGGGAGCAGTAATAACAAGCACTTAGACTGAACAGTTGTTCTAGCCCAGTTTTATCTTCGGAGTGTGCATTTGTGTGTGGGTGTGCATTTGTGTGTGTTTCACCTTCATTCTTGTTACACTGTCTCCCATTAAAAGTGAAGAGGGAGTTGCACTTCCAGATTGTTCATACTTGTAAGCACTGGAGGTGTTTCCCTGGGAATCCCCTTAGGGCTGTAAACTCATCAGAAGAGAGAGGAGGACTGATTCCATTTGTCCCTCATCCACCCAAGCTCCTTGCTGCACACACTGTGAGCTTTCGCAGAAAAGTAGCCAGAGGCAGTAAATTGTCCACAGCGATGTCCTTTGGTTTTGTGGATCTACTGAAATGTACTGATACGGTAGTTTTTGCTGTTCTTGTTATTTGTTTTTCACTTTATTTTTCTGGATTTGAAGGCTTCACATTTTCTAATGAAGTTGTATGTGTGACTGTTTTCATGAATGGCCCCAGGAGAGTGCTCCTGGGTTATCAAAGCAGGGATGGCCTTCTGGCTCATTGCTGATGGACCCACATATACCTAGACTTACATACAGCTCTAGTCACAGTGGAAGCCGAGAACATGTGGGTGTGCCTTCGTTTTTCTTGATGACCCTCCTATTCATTGTAATAACTAGGCCCCAGGGATTGTGCAAGGTAGATCTGCCTTTATTTGCAGAGAACAGAATTCTGCCATATTTACACATGAGATTGTTTAAGAAGATAGAGTATCGAGCAGCTCAAACTCACTATTACATAAAAGACCATCTCTGGCAATGTGTTGTAGAAAAAATAGATTTTTCAGAGTCTCTTATGCATAATAAAAACAGAACAAAAAATCAGTTCCCTCAAAATTCGAAACGTGTTTGCTACATACTTGTATTAGCTTTTCGTCATTGTGACAAAATACCTGAGAGAATCAACTTAAAGGAGGAATGATTTGTTTTGGCTCATGGTTTAGTCCATAATCAGTTCACTCCATTGTTTCTGGGCTCTGGTAGGCAAAACATCACGGCAGAAGGGCATAGTGGAGACAAGCTATTCACCAGAAGGTAGCCAGAAAGGAGAGAGAGAGAGAGAGAGAGAGAGAGCAAAGAAAGGGTCAGAGACAAGATATGCCCTTCCAGAACAGGCCCCAGTGACAACGAGGCCCACCTCCCACCATGTCCACCCCCTCCCAACAGGCATCTCAATTATGAACTCATCAATGAGTGAACCCATCAGTGAGGTCAGAGACCTCACTATCCCATCACTTCCCCAAATCCCCATCTCTGAACAATGACGCATCGGGGACCAAGCCTTCAACACCTGAGCCTTTGGGGGTCACTCCAGATCCAAACCATATACTTGGTTTCTTCGTTTTTACAACTAATGACTTCAATGGGTTCATTTCACAATTCCCGGAAGTTCCTGCCCATTTGAAGAATGAACTTGCTTTACATATCTCAAGGAATTTAGCTGATGAAATCCATAAAACCCGAGAAGTAAAATGCTAATGTTCCAGAAGTGTATGTAACTTCTTTGTTAAATACTGTGCTATGTCATATTGAATAAGTACATTCAAGAACTCATTAAATAATGGTATCTTATGAATGACATGCTAAAATAAATGGTGTGAATAGGCATAGTCTGTATTCTTGAGTTTTGTGAAATACTAAAAATTAACATCATGGGAAAATAGCTTCATTAAGCATGTTCATGCAAATCTGATGGGGTTTAAAAAGAAATTAATCCTTGAGACAGAATTCTTGTTGATTCTCCCATTTTCTATAATATCCTTTCAGAAATGTCACCTTATTAGATGGCCTGGGTTATAAATCTATAACTACTTACCCCCTGACAATCAGCATAATGCACAGTTGAAACAATTTTATATTGGTATAAACTTGGTCTGATAAAGCTTTGTTCCTTTGAGAGGTTAAGAGAATTGTTCACTTTTTAATTAAGTATTTTTTTGTGGTTTGTTTAAGTTGAAGTAACATAATTATTTTAATCTAAACTGCATTTTTTGGTAGATGTAAATCAAATATCTTTAGAAAATGCTGTCTTTGGATTAATTTCCAATTAGAGATTTAGGGATTTCCTAGAAAAGCGGTGCTGTTCTCATACTCAGGATGGAAGATCACTTCCCATGCTTCTGCCTGCCTCCCAAACATACACACTAGCCTTTGCTTCCTGCCTCACCTAACCTGCCAGCTGATTTCTAGACCTTTCTTTTAGGCTGAAAAGTACCCTCTCTCTTCCCTTAACAGCAGCTGCCCACCTCCCAGGGATCCCCATGTCCTCCAAAACAGGAACCAAAGGCTTTGGTTTGCCAATCTTCACAGTGGCCAACCTCCCATGACAACTTCCACCCAGAGAGCCCAATTCAAGGGAATGAAGTCAAACACTTCTTTGAAATCACCAAACCAAATACAAGTAAAGAGGAACAGTTGTAGAATAGAGGCACAGAGCACCAAAGACCAAACATTTACCTCTCAAAACAGTAGCAACAGAGCAAGCCCTGAATCTGTTGGCCAAAGAAGCCCAACTATAAGAGACAGTCCCTCAGGTCACTCTCAGGCTGTCCACTACCCCAAAAACCAGCACACAAGCTCAGGCTACTGTGCTGTTTTTCATGATCTATAATGCTGAGGCGCCCTCATGCCTGAAATTCTGTAAATAAAGTTTCAGTCTTTTGTTGTTGTTGTTGTTGTTCCAATAAAGAGTTGTTTTCTGAGAGAGAAAAATGATACATTGATCATTTTTTTTCCAGTTCAAGGCTCACCCCTGAGCTGAAAATGATGCTCATTATTTCATATACCTCCTGGCATTGCCTTGTCACATAGCAATCTGTTCTCAAGCTGTATCTCCAAATTCCCTGATTCTTTAGTGTAACTTTGGTCCTAAGACTTGGAAAAACAGCTCAGCTAAGAAAAGATTCCTGAACAACTTTAAATAAATAAATAAGAAACACAAAGCAATTAAAGTTTTAATTTTTCATGACCCATGTCTCTATAAATGTAAATGACTAATAGACACTATGAAATATTAATCAAATCAGTAATCCAGGATTATATCTGATGCCAAATTGCTCCCTGTCATCAATGAAAAAAGCTATCAGGCAGCAATTTCTGCAAACAAACATGAGCTTCCTAACGTCCCATCAGGGAATGAGATCACACATGAGGCCTCATTTCTCATAAGGACCAGTCTGAAATGGCCTGGAAGTCGGCAATGCACCCAAGGGCAGGACAGAAAGCAGAACTACACAGGAGCATGTGGGACATACCAAATGAAATCTGCCTTAGGTGACTGTCTCAGGAGTGAATGCTTTACAGAGGGCACACAACTCCCCAGATTTAGACTCTAGGGCTTCCTGTGTTTATTAGTGGATTATATCAGAGGCAAGACCCTGCTGGGGATTGTATTTTTATTATTTCCTTTTTTTTTCAGCAAAGTAGATCACAGGCCATATCATAATACAGCAAATGCTATGAACAGTTTCAGAGGCAGGACAGTGGCCTCTTGAAAGGGTGTCACCCTGGAAGTCATGGGACATGGCTTTTCACAGTAGAGTCAGCTCTCATGGGAAAATGGAGAGCTCATCTGGAGGAAGGAAACCAGTGGCTCTGTTACAATAAGAGCTTCCAGAACCAATTTGAGCCCTGAGAAGAGGCTAAGCACTGTGCCAGCATTTGGGGAACAGAGATTGGAGGCCTCTTGAGTGCTCAGTGCCAAAGATATGTGATTGTCCTTTTGGGAACTACTGCATCCTAGACAGGTTTCCCAGTCAGCAAAAGGTCATCTTAGCAAGGGCTAGACAGCATTGTCATCAAGAGACTGACCAGCTATTTTAGTCCATTTCATGTTGCTATAACAGAATACCTGAGACTGTGGGACTCAGGTTTATTTGACTTGTGACTGGTTGGAAGGTCCAAATAACTTGATGATGGGATCCTGGCAAGTATTTCCTGGCTGTGTCATAACATGGCAGAGAAAAGGAAAGGGAACTAGCCATGTGCAAAAAGAAACAACTGTTGTGGAGTAGCTAGCTTTGTAATAACCCACACTCTCAAGAACTAAGTCACTCCTACAAGATCCAAATCACTTCTAGATTTCACCATTAATCCATTTATGAGTGTAAAACTCCCATAACCCAATTCCCTTTTGTTAGGCTCTACCTCCTGAAGGCTCCATCACCTCAACACCACCATACTGAGTACCAAACTTGCAGCACATGATTCAGGGGAATTACCGCATCTGAACCACAGCCCCAGTCTTCCACAGTCACGCCATTTGTCAGACAGCAAGACCACCAGAACTGAACAAATTGCATTCTAGTTCTCTCTCCTAGTGTTGTATGGGGGGCTGGGGTCAGAGCCAACCCACTTTGAGGGCATCTGGCTCCCTAGAGCCCCTGGACAACTAGGAATGGAGTGGGATAAGAGGACCCAATAGAGAAATGCTGATTTTCTAACCATAGAGAATGTAGTATGACTATTCTGATGCAGGAATTGTCTGCCAACTCAACCACCCTTCTCTGGAAGAGTGTTTCCTAGAATAAAAACGCTTTCTGTAAGAGCACACCTCCCATGTCAGAGACCTGAAGTACCAAGAACTCGCTATCCCAGACTTCCCTAGTATGGGATCCCATTTGGGCCAATGAGACCAAGAGATCGTTTCCTAGAAGCCTGAGGGGATTATTTTTTTCTTTTGATTAAAAAGAGAGGAATAGACAAGGAAGACTTACTTCCATCTCCCTGTCTTGAACACAGTTTGAATGAAGACATGACATTTAGAACCATGTTAGCAATATTGCAACCATGAGGAGAAGGCCAAGAGAATCAAAAGGCAAGGCAATCTAGAATCTGATACTGTACAAGTCAGCAAATGTACCTTAGCCTCACCAACTAACTTCAGGACTTCCTGTTGGGCAGGGAAAATATTTTCTCCTTTTATAAGTTTCTTTCAGGTGCATTTGAAAACATATCTATCAAATTAGTAATATCTTTGGTTGTAAATGTCAGAAAACCTGGTTAACCCTGACTTAAACCACAGGGACACATACTGCTTACTTAATAGGAAATATAAAGTAGATGGTCCCAAAGTTGGTTCAAGAGTTCAGCAAGGTCATCAATAACCCAGACTTTTGCCATATTTCTTCAATAGGCTTTGACCTCTGTTCATTGCCCCATGGTTACAAAATGACTGCTGGATCTCTAAGCATTTTATCCTGGCATAGGATAAGAATGGAAGAATTGAGTAGGAAGCAAACTTTCTCTTCAGACACTTCGCGGTTATCTGGGAAGAAAAATTTTCCCAGGATCTCCATAGGAGAGTGCGCCCTTGCATCCTATTGGCCAAATTTGGGTCACGTGACCATCCATTGACCAATAACTGGCAAAGAGGATAAGAGCTACTACTGACTCAAACCAAGCTGACCTGGGAATCTGCTCCTGTTCCTCAGAGCCTGGCCTCTGCTCCTTTCTCAGTGTGCCATTGCCCTTGCTTACAGCCCCCAATGATAACTCTATTCTTTGGGTTTCTGTTAAAGAACAAAATATGTTTTTCCATTCTTTGATCTTCCCCCTGTCAGTTGGGCCCAATAAAGATTTTGTGTTTTGGTTTTCCTGGGGGATGTCCAAAATATTAAAGACAAACGAACAAACAACAACCTTCAGCCGCTGCTCCACTGCTCCTCTCCCGAGAATAGCAGCTCTCCATGGGGCTCACTTGCACACAGCACCCATGGGACATTTGGCAATATTAAAGGCATTTTTGATTTTCACCACTGGGGAGAAGGGCGGGTAGTGCTATTGACATTTGGACAGAGGCCAAGGATGTTCTAAATACCCTACTGTGGTGCAAGACAGCCCTCCACAAAAAGGAATTATCCAGACCCAAATATCAGCAATGCCAAGGTTGAGCAACCTGGCCCTAGAGAATGTTACTGAGCTGGAGAGAAATCTTTCCTCCCTTTCCTCAATGCCGTCCTGCTTTTTCTCCAGGCCCTTATGAGGAAGAAGAATGTCCCTATTCTACACCTCACTTCAAGGGCGTGAACTTGCCCCTGGGCAATAGCAGAGACCAAATAAACACCAGGAAGGAGGCCACAAGCTACTGTGTCATTCACTAATGAAAGGAGCTCAACCTCTTCTGAGTCTGTTTCACCTTTGGAAAAATTGCAACAAATCCTTGAATGACTTTTATGCAAAATTCCACAGTGTTGCAACTGGAGTTGCAGAGTCCCTCTCCAGTGGCTCTGTCAGAGGGAGGGTCCCCCAAGGGATGTGGTAGATCCAGCTCTTTGCTGCTGAACTTTGTAAGTGAGTGAGAGGGCAATGGAGAAGACTTCTCAAAAGCACCACTCTGCACAATTTTAATGTGGGCCTAGTGTGCTCTTTTATGTCCACTTTTACTTTATTTCCACTAGGTTCAAGTGAGCAGTAAATATGACCTTCACTTCAGATTTCCCTTTCCTATATATAGTCTGTCTTCCTAGTCCTACCCCATTTTCATACAAAGAGAGAAGCAGAGACCAACAAGCAGAGGAATGGATAGAAATCAAGCACACACCTAAGCAGAAGGCTCTTCTTGTCCGTCCTGGAGTTGAATATTTGGGGAAAGCTTTGGAGTTTTCTCCTAAAGTCGCCATTCCCACTTGGAGTCTATCAAAACTAAAAATGTAGCTTTGTCTATTGTTATGAAGAGATTCCCATCCTGACACATTGTTGTAAGTCATTTAGAGGTTTTGCCCTTCTGTTATTGTTTGGATGGGTATTCTAGGGCTGGCCAGGTAGATCAAAAGTATCCAGGACTCAAGATCCTTTGCTCCTCCATGTTCAACATATAGCTTCAAGAGTGGTTGCACCATTTCCCACCATCACGCCCGTATTCCAATCAATAGCAAGGGACAAAGAATGTAGAACACTCCTCATATCTTTAAGGAACATAACCTACGAGTTGCACTCATTGCTTTAGATGTAGCTGGGCAGAATTCAGTCACACCACTACATTAAGCTATTAGGTATGGTGGCTAGGAAATGCTGTCTTTGGGGAGGCCCAGTGTGCTGGTTGAAACTGGAAAGTTCTATTACAAAGGTTCTGTTACTAAAGTGCTTCCAAGAGTCAAGCTGTGTTGGATTTTACACAAGTTAATGAAGATAAATACTTTTCTAATCTACATTTTACCAATGGAGAAGCTGAGGCCCAGAAAGCCCCCCACACCCCAGCAGACCCTGAGGCGTGTGCTTTGTTAAGGGAGTGCTGAGGGGAGGCGGGGAGAATGGGGGAAGCAGGAAGGAGCTGAGCTGGGGCACATTCCAGGTCCAGCCTGGACCCTCGAGAACTTTAAAACAGGAGTTGCATTTTAAAAGTTGTCCCCTGGCTCAAGATCTGAGCATCTACACTCCCAGGCCAGTCAGGAGGTAGTGTGGCTGCAGAGGGGACTAAGCTCACAGGCACTCAGCCTGCTGCACCTGCCTCCCAATCAGCTCCAGCAGCCCCTGGCACTCCCTGTCCCTGGTCCCAGAAGGTTACAGGCACCAGCACTAAGGAACTGGGGTCAGCCACACAGAACCTGCAAGGGGGCTGAGGGCATCTTAGCCAGTCCACTGCACCAGCTGCTCAATGGCATCTCACCACAGGGCCTCTCAGATCAGCTTCAGAAAGTCCTGGGAGCAGGGCCACTGAGCACCACCCACACCATACCACACTTCAGCTATTCACTGAGAAAAGCCTTTCATGCAGTCACTCAACAAACACTTAGTGTGTGTTTTCTGTATCTCAGGACCTGATTAAACACCAGGCACAGGCATACCAGATGAATAAGAGTTCACTAACTGCAAGACTACAAACACAGGAAATGAATGGATTTCAGAGTTGAAATAATCAATGTAACAGACTTGCTGAGCTCAGGGGATTTGGAGGCAATAAAGACAGGGAAACAGCAGGAAACTTTTGACAGATGAGGTACATTTAAAGGATGAACAAGAAGCTGGGTTTGGTGGCATATACATTTAATTCCAGTGGTTTGGGAGGCTGAGGCAGGAGGATCTTGAGTTCAAAGACAGCCTCAGCAACTTAGTGAGGCCCTAAAAACTTAGCAAGACCCTGTCTCTAAATAAAAAAATAAAAAAACAGGCTGGGGATGTGGCTCAGTGGTTAAGCACCCCTTAGTTAAATTCCTGGTACCAAAAAAAAAAAAAAAAAAAAAAAGGAGCCATTTTGAGCAAAGTTCTAGAAGTCTAGAAGAAGGATCTGGAGAAGCTGCAAAATAGATGAGGGAGTAAAGGAATTAATAAAGGAGTGGATCCAAAGCTCAATAATTCTTGAGGGGGGAGGGAATCACCTCAAAATCATTATTATTATTAGGTTTTCCCCAAAATGGCCCAACCCTTACCCTCCACCCTCTCCCCTTCCAGAAAGTTCTGATTCTTTCTTTCTTTCTTTTTTTTTTTTTTTTTTTTTTTTGGTTCTAGGGATTGAACCCAAGGATGCTTAACCATTGAGCCACATCCCTCAGACTTTTTTTTTTTAATTTTTATTTTGAGATAGGGTCTCTTTAAGAAGCTCAGGGCCTCAGTAAATTACTGAGACTGTCTTAGAACTTGTGATCCTCCTGCTTCAGCCTCCCACGATGCTGGGATTACAGGTGTGCACCACCACACCCAGAAGGAGGTTCTAACTCCATTCTCTCCAGATCAGGAGCCTCCAGATAAGAACATCTGTTACCTGGGAGTGAAAGGTACAACAAAAGGTAGAGAATTGGCTCCAGAATGTTCTCTTCTCTTCTACCATTAGCCCAATCTGAACAAACTGTGACTTGGCTGCAAGACTAATGTGAGTTTCGGGAAACCTCATCCTCCTCCCACTACCCCATGTGAGAATAGAAGGATAAAAATGGTTTGTCCTTTTTGGAAAATTACTTGGAGACCCAAGGCAGCAGATTTCCCTCAGGACAAAACATAGCCTTCCCTCACCAGACCAAATGGTCAGGCTTATCCTGGCCCAAGCACTATGAGGGGACCAGACTCGGGAGGAGTTAGAGGAAGACTCCAATAACCTTTAACCCAAGATTTCTTGGCCAGATATGATTTCAGAATCTTCCACAGTTTAGAAAGGTGTCCCTAGTGCCCACTCCATGTCTTACACAATGTCCTTAAGTATCTTGAAAGCACCCTGAAATGAATAGCATTCATATTTCTGCAGTGGAATATTTTGATCAAGTGGAATAAAGCTCATAAACAGCTTTATGTCAATCCAGGTCAGTTTTTGCTACCAAATTAGGTATGTCAAGCTTTTTATCTTTTCTTTTCTCTAACTTTATTTAGAAAAACAATCTAGGTTCTAATGCCACCCCATGTGGTCCCCCACCCCCATAATTGAAATACCTGGAGATAGTTGAAGGGATGGGACAGAAAGGTGGGCAGGGAAGGGAGGACGGAGGAGCACCCACGATAGCACTGCAGCACCCTGGGCCCTGCCCAGTCCTCAGAGGCCACGGCGTGGGCAGAGGAGACTGCAGCTCTGCTGGGCCCTCCTGCGCCACTGTGGATTTCCATGCATAGGTGGGCCAGGACCACGGACTCCGTGTAGTTCAGGAGCAGGTGAGCAGGCAAGCAGGCGGCCGCCTCTTTGTTGAAAATAATCTCTGGGTATAGAAGGAGCAGTGGGCACTTAATGGTCCTCGGTATGTGTCAGATGCCCAGCTCAGCTGTCCAGTCCCTCCTGAGCACACTGATGCAGATCTCTCATCTTGGTGTCCAGGTAGGGGATCAAGACCCTGGTCAGCATTATGTGAGGTGAAATAAGCCAGACTCAGAAGGTCAAGGGTCACATGTTTTCTCTCAGATGTGGAAGCTAGAGAGGAAAAAGAAAAGGTGTGGGGTGAGGGGAAGCTCATCAAAATCAAAGGGAAATGGGTAGAGGAAAAAGAGCAGGGGGTGGGAGGTACCCAGGGAGGGGGAAGTGCTAGGGAATGATATTGGCCAAATTATATTGTTATATTGTTTGCATGAATGAACATGTGTCAACAAATCCCATCATTATGTATAACTATAATGCACCAATAAAAAACTGTGGAAATAAAAAAAAAAATGACTCTGATCAGGAAGTGACTCTTGGGTGGGGAGGCAGGGAAATCCTACCCCAACGAGTTTCCTGCAGAACAAGCCTCCACTACACAGGAGCTTTCTTCGGGGCATTTCACAGTGATCACAGTTGGATAAGGTCCTCCTCCTTGGGAAAGAACTCAATGCTGTTGTGCTGATGAGTGGCAGCACTGCCACCCCCTAGTCCAGGGTGGAGCAGGTTCTTGGATGGAGTTCACAACTTCCTTCCTGTGCTCTTGGGGCAGCCAGCTGGTGGGGCACTCCGCTCCTGGATGCCACCAAACTGCACTCAATACTCGACCCTGGTCCTGCTGCAGGAATAGGGAAGTCTGGGGATTTGGAATCACTACAAGGGATCAAGGATCTGTTGGTTGTATTTAAGGGTCCTCTGTTTGTGGAAATCCTCTCCAGATGGGTATGGTAGGCAGCAGACCCAGGGCAGGGAAGGCTCTTTACCTGGAACCTCACAGCAGGGCCAGAAGAGGAAACCCTGCTCTCTGGGCATTTCTGGGACAAAGGATAGAGGTGTTAGGTGCTGAGTTCTCTTGCTGGCTGCCTCCCAGAGCCGTGTGCATGTCCTCCAGGAAAGTGCTGCACCTCTCTGGTCCACTAACTGGAAAGGGCAGAAGAGAAAGTGCCCCACCCTGGGTGATCCTCTGCAGCTGAGGTCCACAGTGAGGCTGTGGGGACCTCTGGTCCAAGGCTGAGCCTCCACAACCTCTGAACCCTGGGGAGGGACCCCACCTTGTCACTCTCTGCAAATGTGAAGTCTGGAGTCCAACTGCCTGAGTCAGAGTCTACTCTGTCAAGCACCAGCTCTGTTTGGACCTGATAACTTATCTAAGACTTGGCTTTCTTACCTGGATAATGATGCCTCTGACTTCACGTGGCCTTGTCCCTGCATTTCTGTGTACCTGATCTTTTTTTCTTCTTTTCTGAGGACCCCAGTCATTGGACTTAGGACCCACCCCAAATCACCCAGAATAATCTCATCTTGAGATCCTTATATCATAAATGCTCTATTTCCAAATCACCTCGTATTTACAGGTACCCAGAGGTTAGAAGTTGGACATGTCTATTTGGGGGACACATTTCAACAGACAACATGACTAAGCAAAGTTCCCAGGGTTGGAAGAGTAGCATAATACAGTGCCCACCCATGTGTGATGGTAGGGTTGTTCATGGACCCCTAGAGGGGGCCCCTCCCCGATGGAAGTCACTTATGATTTGGATATGAAATGTCCCCCAAAGTCTCACATGTTGAAGACTTGGTCTCCAGTGCAACATTCAGAGGTAGAGTTTTAGGTGATTATTGGATAATGAGAGTTCTGAACTCATCTATGGATTAATCCATTGGATGAATTAAGTCTTTGAATAGACTATTGGGAGGTAGAAACTGTATCAGTGAGGCTAGTTGTGAAGGGAGTGAGTCCTTGGGCACGTGCCTTTGGAAATTATATCTTTCCCTAGTTCCTTTTCTTCTCTGCCTTCGGCTACCAAGAGGTAAGTAGATTTCCTCTGCCATGCCCGTCCTCCATGATTATCTACCTCCCACAGGCCCAGCAATGTACCCAGCAAGCCATGAACTGAAACCTCTGCAACCATGAACTAAACCAAATCTTTCCTTCTTTAAGTTGTTATGTCAGGTATTTTGATCACAGTCACAAAAAGCTGACTAATAGAGTCACATAGAAAGGGGCCTCTGTGAAATAGTGGAATGGTATATAGAAAGAGGTATTTTAGACTCGGGCCGATCTGGCTGTGAGCTGTAGATATTGGGCAAGTTTACTTTACCAATGTACAAAGTAGTTTTCTTATCTCTAAAATGGGCATGATAAGCTCTATCTCAGGTGTTTTTCTGAAAAACAAAGACAATGAGTTTACAGTGTCTAGTCCATAAATCTCCATGGATTCCCCACCCCTCCCCATGTTTCCTTTTGTCTCACTACATGAACTTAGTTGGCACCTTGAATCCTCTCTGAAACAGGCAGCAGTAAATGGCTCACTTATCATTAGAGTCCTTCAGTGCCAGTCACATCAGGATTCCTGTCACCTGCAGGGCTTTCCCATATGCCAGATGGTCTGTAAGGCCCAAATCTTCATTCAAATAAGTATTTGAGGACTAGGGTCCTGGCTCAGTAGCAGAGCACTTGCCTCGCACATGTGAGGCACTGGGTTCAATCCTCAGCACCACACACAAAATAAATAAATAAATAAATAATAACAATAATAATTTAAAAAACAAAGACATTATGTCCATGTATAACTAAAAAAATATAATAAAATAAAAAGTGCTTGATTACTAAAACAGATCCTGGGGGAATCCCTTAATGAGAAACACCATTAACAACCAACCGCACAGCCCCCAACCTTTCCAGTGTCCAGAGAGGACTTCCAGGGATTTCCCCTCAAACCAAAGCAAGATACATGGTGTAAGACAATGTAAAACATGTCTGGAGCAGGTTGCAAGACAGCAGTCGGGGCTCCCTCGAACCCCACAAGGGACCAGACCAGACACACAAGAAAGTTTTGCTGTTCAGACCTGGCAGAGCTTAGGACCTGGACCATTTCTCTTGTCCTTTGAAGTGAGAGACTTACGTGGCAACAAAGCCCCCAACCCAGCTGGTCTCACCAGCTAACCTTTCTCAATGGTCACTAATAATGATCCTGGTACTTGCTTTGTTTTCTGGGACATCGGAGAGTTTCTCTTCCTGGTCCATTCTTGCAGGGCAGCGTAGGATTTCTGTCTTTGTAGGAGATGATAGAACATCCATCTGTGCTCTAGAAACATCAGCATTTTTATTCTTCAGCAAATAATTTTATTATTCAGCAATAAAAGTAGTTTCTTTTTCTATGTTGCAGTTTGAGTGCTTGAACTTTTTCTCATAAGAACCCAAGGAACGCAATGAGACAGCCACTTTTGCCATCTGAGGGGCTGGGTGATGGCCTTTAGCTCCCCAGCATTTGAGAAAACACTGCTTCTACTCCATCTGTGGAATGGAGTTAGCTAGAGTCTTCCAAAGAATAAAGGGAACCTCCATGTGGCAGGTCAGGAGGCCCATTTCCCCCACCCAGCCTCCTGGCTCCTCCTCATTCTTGTTCCTGAATCCAATTCTCCATGAAGTCAGGCAGGTTCCCACCCGCCCTTTCTTTCTTCTCCCTTGGCCAGCTCCAAGTGGGCGGGGTGGTGAAATTACCAGACGGAGGCAAGAGCTCCCAGCCTGGCTATTTAGTGTTTCTGAGGCACTAAGCAATGTCTTTGTGCTATTCTGACCCCATGTCAGAGATGAGGAAAACACGCACAGAGTCGTCAAGTGTTGGCTGCCTGGGTGTCAAGGTGGTGACCAATAATAGTGTCCTTGAGAGGGGAGGAGGCACTGGACACCAGCACTGCTTTACTTATCAACTTGGAGGACCGAGAAAAGGTTCAGTAGGAAATGGAAAAGGGAGGGCAGAATAGTGTGCCCCACCCAAGGACCCCACATTACCATGACAATAGGGATCTAGCTGCCTGTCTGTCTGGATCCCTGAGGCTGGGCAGAGGTCTTGGGAGTTTGTCTGCCACACTCCAGAATTTTGGAGCCCCAGCTAGAATAGAAGGATTGGGTCAGAACACAGCTAAACAGACCCCACCATCGCTGCTCAGCACACACACCCTCCTCTGCTGGTCTTCCCAAGTTCTCCTGGGTTTCAGCAACAAGTTAGACAGATCCAGGCCCCAGAATCGATCTATAAACTGCACTTTGTGGATCTGAACTCCGCCTGGAGTGGCCCCCGACTCCCATGCTTCCATTCCTGCTCTGTGCCTCCAGCAGGGTCAGCTGACTCTCCTGATTGAAGATGTTCATCAGTTCAGTGGTTTGATATGACTGCATCTCACCAGGACATCTGGCCATTCATTATGCTGCAAAATTACTGTCTCCATCTTCTTCCCAGGGAGCTTCACAATGGTATCTTATTGCTTTGATGGTTTCCCTCCCCCTGCTGGCCCCCTCTTCATCCATATGAGAACAGAAAGAGTATGTGGTCACACTCCCCTGAGCTCTCTCTCCACCAGCCACATCTTGGTTTCCTTAGATGCAGGATTCCCAGGGTTGAAACCAGATGAACTGTCCAAGAGGCCTGTAGACCCACTTTCGTGTCCATTTATTGTCTGATTTCTCTTGGTCCAGGCTGGTCAGTGAGATTCTGAGGGTCTCTGTTCTCAAAGGGCTCAGTGGAGGAGAAAGACACACAAAAGAGGAAAGGGGATCAGAATCAGGTCCCGCCCTTTCCCCAGGAGATTTTGGGGCAACTTAATGATAGTAGAAACTTTTAGGGAGGGAACATCAATAAATGTTAGCAATTAATATTAATTATGATTGAGTCATGAAACTATCTGAATGATTTGGTGGTTATTTTCCCCCACGGCAATTCCAATGCCTTTAATGGAAATGCAATTTTATTTCAACTCCTAAATCCTCAGTCAATATCCTAACTAAGGAAAGACATGCGTTGTAGCATCCACCTGTTTGAAACTACCACCAGTAACATATAACAAGAATAAATGAACATTCCTAAGGGCATTTGGGGTTAAGACTAAGTCCTTAACAATATAGCAATTGTCAGTAAAGCCTGAAGCTCAGAGAAATTCTACCAGTCATTTGACCCAAATTAATATTCCAGCCTTCTCAGTTAAACTTACATCCACAGATCAAGAGACCTCTAGTTCTTTGTAGTTATTGCTACTTTGGATTCTTTTTTTTTCTTCCCCCAAAACAAGGACAGTCAAGTGACCATTGGTTTTCTTCCCTCCAATGATGAGTGGTGAAAGAGCCATCTGCAGGAATAGATGCCCCATCCACTCTAGGCTTCGATACTCACCTCCTGCCTTCCAGCTGGCACTGCCTGCATGGCTCAGAGCTGCCAATGGAGTGACTCAGCAGCAAGAGGCTGAGCACAGGAAGTGGCCAGACTGGCTGGGGGGTGGGCAGGGGTGGGAAGATCTCTGTGGATGCAAAGACCAGTGTGCAGATGGAGGAGATGAAACCACAGAAGGTGTATGTGGTTGTAGGCAACCTCAGGGCTCCAGGTCCAGAGTTAACAATCTATCACACAGCCCTAAATGAGCTCATGCTTATCGGTCATTGGACATTGTTATGCTACATCTCTGTGAGCCCCTGGGAAGAGCACCACTGGCTATTCCTAAGAAGCTTACAGTCAAGACACACAAAGTCTATGGTGGGGTTAGTGTAGGGGGCTTCAGCATATGGCTGGGTAAATGCTACCAGGCCCCATCCTCCATCACATGGAGCATAATAGTCTCTCCTGGTCTTGTTAATTCCCCACACACTGCCCCACTCCCGATCCATCCTCCTAGCAGCCATCAGGGAGACCTAGTAGACCAGTAATTCCTAGTCTTGAAGTCACATGCAAATCTCCTGGGGACCAGATTAAAACACAGATTTGCAAGTTCATGGATCTGGAGTGGGGCCTGAGATTCTGCATTGCTGACAAGCTTCCAGAGGAGGCCAGGTACCATCTAGTTGAAATGCAAGGGCCCAGAGCCCTTCTGAAGAGATAAATGGCACTCTGAAACCGGATCGATTTTGGCTTACCAGCAGGGTGACCTTCGAAAATCCCTCCGGCTCTCTCTGCTATTTCCATCTCTGTAAAGTGTGGCTGTGGTCAGGATGGCATGGCTCCACAGATGGAATGTGCCAGGACAATGCCTGGTCCGTGGTGCATGGGCAGAGTCAGATTATCCCCTCTTGTCTCTGAGGCAACCTTGTATCACACAGTCATCTGCACAATAAAATCTGACTCTGCAGTAGGGCCTGCCTCATGCCCTGCCCTCCCATGTACCTGCCACCTGGAGCCATTGCATAGCCATTCTGGAAGGGAATCCATCTTTCCCATATCTCCACATCTTTGTGTTGTCCTTGGTCTCAAATGTCCTTCTCTCTATCCCCATATCAAAGTCCTCCTTATTCTATTAGGTACTGTTCATGGGAACACTTAGCAGCCCCTAGGACATGAGGACAGGAAAGGTTTTTATCCTTTTATATTCCCGGACTTGTACACCACCTGATGTAGAGTAGGTTTCAATAAATAATGAATGAATGAACAAGACAAGTACTTTAGCTCCTTTTGTAACTACTATAACTCTGATCTATTTGGAGAGGCTAAAAGAACCTGAGTACATCACCATCCTCTTTAGTTATATTTGAGAAATAGAAATGCTGGACTCCATGGTAGACCTATTGAGGCAGAATTTCAGGAGGTGAATTCCTGATGTGGATTTTTAAAAAATAAAATAATTTACTTTTTATTTGTTAACCCAGTACTGTCAACATGTTCTTATTTTATGCAATGGATTTTGTAATCCATTAGTCTATTTTGATGTTCAAATCGTCCCAGATTAAGCCTTCAGGATGATTCTTGTGTCCCTTTAACATGTTCTCATCAGCCTTTGAGTCACTCCTTGCTTTCCAGTGCAACAAGAAATTCCAGATTCATTTCCAGCATGTGTATCTTTCACAAAGCACAGCAGGTGATTCTGATGTACACCTGGATTTGGAAGCCATCATGCCAACTGGTAGCTGAAAATCATCAACAGGTCTAGCTCTAATTCTGGAGCCAGAACCTACAGCAAAAAGAACAGGAAGATTCTTAGACAGGAGCTGGCTCAGTGTTCCCCAAGCTTCCCAGGGAGCATCCCTTAGGATGACTGGCTCACCAGACACAAGGGCCCAGGTGACTCTGATTCCCAGGTACCACCTGCTCAGCCAGTTACAGATGATAAATTCCTGGAAGACCCCAAGGCAATAATTGAAGGAATGGGGAGGAGATTATAGAAAGACTTTCTGGAGTAGACTGTTTCCCAACAATTACAGAGAGATTTTATTAACTCACCTGTCGGCATGGGGCAATGAGAGTCATGAGACCCTGGTCTGTTCCTCAAGAATCAGCTCTAAGAAGTTTGCTTGTATGGAAAAGGCTGTACTGTGGTCTCCTCAGGTGGAGGTCAGTGATGCCAGAAATAACCTGCACTGAACAACATCTTTCCCCCAAAGAATTCAAAATGCTTTCACAGATGCTTTCCAAATAACTTCTAATGTGAAAATATTGTACAGCCAGAGTCACAAATGGGGAAACAAGTTTTTAAAAATTTACAACTCTCTGTAACTGTACCACCTTTAGAAGTTTTCTGTAACTCTAAGATTTTTCCAAAATAAGATCTTGATGGAAAAGACTTAGCACTTACGATATGGTGATAGGCAGAAGAGTGCCAGGCTCCACTCAGATGTCCACATCTGAATCCCTGGATCCTGTCACTCTATCACTTTACAGGGCAAAAGGGCTGTGCTCCTGTGATTGAAGATCTCGAGATAAGGATTATCTTGGATTATCTGGGAGACACCTGGGTATCCGAGGTGTAATGATAGGAGTTGAGGAGGGAGAGAGGGAGAGGAGCCAACAGGATGCTCCCCTACTGGCTTTGAAGATGGAGAAAGAGGCTACAGGCCAAGAAATGTGGGCAGCCTGTAGAAGCTGGAAAAGGCAAGCAAACAGATTCTTCCCAGAGCCTGTTGAAGGAATGCAGCCCCACTGATATCTTGATTTTTAAGAAATCAAGACCTTTGATTTATTTGAAAAGAAATCAATACCTTTTCAGACTTCTTTTTTTAATTGATTTTTTTAAAAAAATAAATGACAGTGGAATGCATTACAATTCTTACTACACATACACAGCACAATTTTTCATATCTCTGGTTGTATATAAAGTATGTTGACACCAATTCATGTCTTCATACATGTACTTTGGATAATGATGTCTATCACATTCCACCATCCTTGCTAATCCCCTGCCCCCTCCCTTCCCCTCCCACCCCTCTGCTACCTTTTCAGGCTTCTGAACCTACAAAACTTAAGATAACAAATGTATGTTGCTCAAGTTGCTAAATTTGTGGCAATCTGTCACAGCAGCAAATAGAAACTAATACAAACATCACTTGTAAATTCTTTCTAAAAATACTCCATATGGTTGCTCTATTGACCATTATGCTTTTGATCATGCTCTTATTCACTTTCTTATATCACCTTTCATAAACTGTTCACATGAAAATAAATATTTGGATTACCCAAATACTCTCTTTTCCCACCACCAGCCTTGTTGATTTGCTATTGCTATTTGTTTAGCTGAGGGTCTTATTCAACCTCGGCCTGTCTAATACCTTAGAGTTTCATTGAGAATCTATTACTCTCCTTTTCTTGAGTGTGTTATAGATGGGTACTCTTTATACCAGTGCCATAAACCTTCCTAAGTGTAGATTGTCAGCTATCTCTAAGACATTCCTATAAAGATGGAACATGGAAGACTCCCCCAGACCTAGCATTATTCTGCTGCAGGAATATGTTTCCAGAAATTAAATGACTGGCATCCCAAACTTGACTTGGAAAATGATTCTTGTTCAATAATCCACTGCTCCCATGAACACATGGCCATGTGGGAGTTGAGACCACAGTGCAATGTCCGGTGTGCCTGGCAGGGTATTGGCTCTGGAGCTCAGGGAGACACTCATTATTCATGTCATCTGAATTCCTATTTCATCCATCCATGACCCAATTTCCCACTTATCCATCAGAGGCCTAGAGACCTCCTTGCCCAGGAGAGAAATGGGCTTCAAACCAGGCAAATCTGTATGTCCTGATTAAAACCCTGATTAAATTCCACTCCTGTGGCCCATCTTCCACTACAGAATAAACTATATACATCTCATCAAATCGTTAACTTCCACATGAATGTACCAAGGACAAATATAATATACCTAGTGTCTCCCACATTCACTTCCAGGCTGCCTGCACTAATGGCTGGTAAAACCCTAGCCAGATGGGGCTGTGGGAAATGTTTCACCCCCTTCCTATTGACAGTGTCTTCTTTCATTCTATTGATCGTCTGTGCCCACACACTTCCTTGTCTCCCTCCAGTCTGCCCTGGATGGCTCATCCCTTCTACTAGGGCTCAAATCCAATATCAGCTGGGGCTCCTTCTCTGGCTGCAATTGCTCAAAGGTCCTGCTTTCCAGGACATGTATTTAGGAGCCCTGGCTCTCCTGGTTGCTACATACTACTGCATGGGTTTGTGCATATGAAGATGCTGAGAAGTGGGTCTCTCAGGTTGGCTGCCCACAGCTCTCCCACTCCAACTATCCCATTGGTCTGAGTGATCCTGTGTCTCCAGATGAGTTTTCTTGTCCTCAGATCTGTGTTTATAAAAGCCTGCAGGCTGAGCACAACCTGGAAAAGGAGAAGAAATCATGGATTCTGTCCTACTTGTATTTTGACATCAAGCCTACCTGGATCCAGAGAATTCCAGATGATAGTTTGTAACTGTTTCATATCTTGACCTAAAGGGACCACACCAAGAGACTTTATTAAGTTTCAGTTAAACCACACCAAGGTCCTTCCAATTCCTCCTCACCACCTCTGAGCAGCACAGTGTAGCTAGGTATGGGCTGGGGGTGGAGGAGGTAAGAGGGTGTGGTTTTAGGGTTGGGCCTCGTCAGATCAGCCACACCAGACAGGGTGTGGAGTTCTTGGTAATGTCCAGTGTCTACAGAGATTGCTGTTTGCTTATGGTGGGCCCCTTCTTCAGGACATTGTACCTGATGACAAGGGGAAGCCTGGCTGGGTGGACCATGACCAGGAATTCTGTGTTCCCTGGAAAGTTGGTCCTGGAGATGAGTCTTCCCTGGAGTTGCTCCCCCGTGAGGCTTACCCTGAAAATGCTCATGGCCCCAAAGCCAGGATGGTGACCTGAAAACACCCCACCTGGCCTGGAGGTTCACCACCCACAAACCAGATGGGCCACATTCTCTGTGGCCTTTAATTTTCCCATCTCCAAAAACTTATTCTGGTAAACCAGAATTCCTGGGAAAGGAAGTGTCCCAGGGCATGCTCTGGCGATCTTTTCCTGATTGCTGCAGAGATGTTCCAGCCAGGGAAGCCCTGGCTACCTAGTCTCCATGGCTTGATCAGAGAAGCAATATGAGGGCACTGCTGCTCTGGAGGGCAGCTGTGCAGCCCAGGTGGGGGTCCCTAAGTGGTCATTTCCCTGCTGCGAACCCTGGAGGTGTGGTCCACAGGGGTTCTGGGGCCCTATTGAATCGACCTCTATCACCCATGTCCACCACCTAGGTCCAGGTCCAGGAAATCTTGGCTGAGCCCACCCAAGCTTTTGTCACCAGCCTGACACTCTCCTGGAGTGCTAGTAAACAAACACACTAATGCTCAACAAAGACACTTTGTCCTCTGCTCTAAAACCCCCATCTTAGCTGCCTGGCCACCTATTTTATCAAGCACTTTTTTCTTAGTTGCTTTATGAATCAGTCTCAGGCCTGATTCACCTGTTGGCACTGGAGGGCGCTCTCCAAAGCCCTTCAGATGTATGCCTACCACTGCACACACAGGGTCATGGCAATATGGAGAGACTCAGAGAAGGCCCCAGAAAAGCCTCTGTTGGATTCCAGGCAGAGCTTTGAAGTGTTCAGTCGGTTTGCTGGCTCTTCTACTCCAACACTTCTGTTCACAGATGCTGCTGTTTCTGCACTGCTACTTCCATTCCTTCCCAGGGTCCCTCTAGTATTCAGGGAAACTCTAACTGGGGAAAGAACTGAGATGCCCACCAGCCTTCCAGGCCAACAGAAGTCAGGCCCCAAAGGAAGGAGCTCTCTGACCCTCAGCTGACCACATTGGTACCCATGCCAGCCCTCACACTGAGAAGTGAGTGATCACCCCACCAGAGTGATCTCAGATCCTCATGGCATTCTGACTCAAATGTACCTGACTGGCTTCTCTTCCAGGAGATGAGAGTAGGTTTCTGTTGAGGTCCTGTTCCCTGCTGCATCGGCTCCCCAAACCATCAGACAACTAAGGACAGGACTAGGGGTCAAGGAGAAGCTGGATCTCAGTCAGCATTCTCCTGGACCCTCCTGGGAGCCTCCCACATTCAAAATTTGTCTGATTACACCAAAATCTGCCCCAGGCAGATCAAGGAGTCCCACTCAAACAACTACTAGGGCAGCCGCATGCTGGAAAGAGAGGCACAGGCACAGGGGCAAGATCTGAAGTGTGAGAATGTCCAATAGTGGCTGAGAAGCAGGGGCTCTCCTGAAACACCCCAGGTTAAGCTGCCCTCTCACAGTTCAGTTCCCAGGAGGCACCCTCACCTTCTGCTTTGAATCCCTGCTCCACACTGGTTCCCACCACCTTGCCTCTTACCACACCCCTTCCCATTGGTGACCTGCCTGAAGCATCAGCCTGCTTGGTCCCTTCCTTTGCTGGTTTGAGCTGTGACTTCTCAGCATGCCTGCACCCCAAAGCTCCTGCATGACTATTCTCTCTACCCCCTAGTCTAGACTCCCATGATCCTGTACCCCAGCCCCAGTTAAACTGCTCTGGGTAGCCACCTGCACAGCTAAGAGGGAGAACTCAGAAAACTGTGGATGGTTTCCCTAAGAATCTCAATGATACCTTGGTTAACCCACGAGGCCTAGAATGCAAGAGATGTTGTTCGAATGCAAAAACAAATGTGAATTTGAAAGTCTCACTGATACCGTTGATTCCAACTTGATCTTCAATCCAAACTCTTAACAAATGTGCCAACAAGTGGCCAAAATGATAGATTGGTGTTTGAGATCTGTAGTTAACAGGGAGAGAAGTGGGATGGACGCTGGCAACTCACAGCAGCTGGGAGCAGTTGGCTGTGTTGTAATCCTTTCTGGATTAATAGCCCAAAGTTTGAAGTTGCAGGTTACATTGGGGGCGTTGGCAAGGAGATGACAGTAGGTTTCTGTTGAGGTTCTGACTTTGATTCTGGGTGATGGTCTTATACTCTTTATTATATATTTTTAAAAGGCCTAACAAAATACCAGGAAGCCAGACAGGGACCAGCAACAACAGCATGTCATGGAAAAGGGATGGCCATTAGTCCATGTCCTGGTTCTGTGTACCTGAGGTTCAGGAAAGAGAGCATAGAAACAAATCATAGTGAGCCAGGGTCCCAAGTGAGCATAACATGCTCTGTGTTGAAGGGAGGAGAGAGGAGCTCTAACTCCCCATTTGATGCCACCATAGCAACCAGAGGGGAGCTGGCAGGAGGACTGGACAAGCGGCCTCCTTCCCTGGCTGTGCGTAGTGAGAAGTTCCAGTCCGATGAGCCAACAGGGTGGGTCGGTCTGTGCCTAGAGAACCTGGACCTAGGCCCTGAGGCCTGAGTGACTGGGCCCTTTGGAATTTGGCCTAAGTCTGCCTGGCCAGTTAGGACCAGAGGTGCAGGGGAGATGCCTTAAACCTCAGCATCTGCTGCAATGGCTTCCATGCCTGGGGGCCTTGGAACTGTCCAGGCTGAGTGCCTATAGATACTTCATCTTCTCCTCACAGCACCCCCCCAAGAGCCAGGTTTTGTGGGAGCTGCTTTGTATACAATTTGGGGAAACTTTTTAAGAAAAGGAATGCAAGTCTACCACCATGGAACAAGGTACAAAAGCAGATATTCACTCAGAAGTGAGGGCTAGATAAGTCGGGCTTCATTAGCTTCACAGTAAATTTGGCTCTGGGAATGGGCATCAGCTGCCCATTTTAAAGGTCCTGACTCAGAGGCTTGGACTGGGAAGTGAATTAGTTAACTAGGATTCTAACCTAGGTCAGTTCAGGGTAAGTCAAGTTAGTAGTAACATCCAGTAGAAGCTCTGAGGGTGGTGGTGATGAGGCAGTGGGTGAATGTTTTTTTAAAAAAGATGGTTTATTTTTGATGTGCAGGTGCTAACACATAACAAGCGGGGAGGGGAAGAACAGAAGTTTGATGGATTAGACAAAAGGGAATGAAGGGAAGGGAGGGAGGATGGGAATGGGAAAGACAGAATGAATCAGATATAACTTTGCTACGTTCATATATGAATACACCAGCAGTGAAAATCCACATCATGTACAACCTCAAGAATGGGAAGTTATGCTGCATGTATGTCTAATATGCCAAAATACTTGACTATCATGTATAACAAAAAGAACAACAACCACTAAATCATTCAATTAAAAAAAAAAGAAGAAGAAGAAGCTGGCTGATCTAATTTACCTCATAAAGGGATCTAAGCCACCAGCCACTTAGGTGATGCTTGTCTGGGCATAGTTTGTGCCCTGCCCAAACCCTGGGAAGAGAGCAGCAATGGGGACAAACAGGTCCTGCTCTCCAGGAGGTGGGGAGGAATATAAATGCCACCACCTCCACCTCTGGGCCCAGAAAAGAAAGTAAAAAGTGAAATACTGCTTTCTACTGCTGGTGCAGGGCCCTTAGGAAAGGTGCTCTGTTTAGGAAATACCTTGAGAAGCCTTTGGAAGTGGAAAGTGGGAAAACTACAAAAAGGTTCTAAGTCACTGTACATAAAAAAAGAGTGCCCTAGGGGACCAGAAGGCTGGGAGGGGGAGGCAAGCCTGGAGGGAGCCCAGGGATTGGGGAAATAGGTCAGGAAGGAAGCCTGAGGGGGCGGCTGCCAGAGAACTTCCAAAACCAGCCTGTCTGCCTTCCTGTGATTGGTCTCCTCCACATCCAAGGGCTCCCGGAAGCAGGGAAGTACACACAGAGGTCTTGGGTGGATGTTGCATGGGGATGAGAAGGTGTGAGGGTGCATGCCTGGAGGCGTATGAGTGTGACTGAGAGTGCGAGTGTGCACATATGAGTGTGTGTGTGTGTGTGTGTGTGTGTGTGGCCAAGATCCACATCTGGGCTAGATCAAACACCTCGGTGAGGAAATTCAAGGGAAGAAAGTAGTTTGACAATGTTTGGGACCTCACCAAAATCCAAAAGTAGGCCTGGGGTGGGGTGGGGATTTGTCGTCATCTCCTTTGGGTCTGGGAGGGGCAGCGGCCCCTCTGACCTCTGGGTGGTAAAAAAGGAAAGAAGCCCTTGAGCAGCCCGGGGTACCTGTCTGTCCCACGACTGTGACACTCACTTCATTTCATCAACTCAGTCACAACAGATGATATATTTTTTTATTCCTGTTTTGTAGATAAAGAAATCAAGTTCTAGTCCAACAGGATAAACAAGCTGCCAAGAGCAGGTACTTATTAAGCACAGGACTCTTGGGATGGGACAGCCCTTGCCCTGTGAGTCTGTGACTCCCTCACCTCTTGGTCCTTTTCTAGATCCGCTGGCCATAGAAGCCACTGTGAGAACAAAGCAGGACATTCCACATGGGCAAGCCCAGGACAATGGGCCACCGTCCCAGCATCTCTGGGATGCAGTTGCCAGCTCTATTCCCTCCCACATGCCCCTCTTCCTCTCCCCTCACCCTTTCCCTGTCTGGTTCCTCATTGACATCAGTGGAAAATTACCCACACAATCACTGGCATCCAGCTCATAAATGGGGACATTTCTCCCAGCTGCCAATGTCCCTGAACTCTTGACCAAATGTGTGGAAGCCAGTTTTAAATGTGACCTCACACATTAAGTGAAAATGCTAGAGGCAAATACATGTTACCTTTTTTTTAACCTCTTTACAGAAATTCAGAGAAAAACATTTTAAGAAAATTATTTAAATAGCTGAGATGAGGTTAATTAAAAACTTGACAGTAGATAAAGTCATGGGTCATAGCAGCAAATTTTATCTCCTTTTATATTTTATTTTGTTTTATTTTATTTATTTTTTAGGTGCTGGGGATTGAACCCAGGGCCTCACACCCGCTTCACAAGCTCTCTACTACTGAGTCACATCCCCAGCCCCCATGCCAATTAATTGTAATGTGTTGCCCATCTGACTGCCACCAAGACACAGCTACCTGTTTTTTTTCTTGGTAAAGTGTAAAATAGCTGTCTAGCCGGATCTTTGTGTGATAACAAGCATCCAATTATCACTAAAAATGATCCAGCAGACCTGCCAGTCCTCAGAGATTCAAGTAGAACTCGGTGTGCTGGTCTAGCTGGGCCCAAGAAGAGAAACAGATAAAAAATGCTATTTACTATGTGTTCTTTATCTGTGCAATCAGGTGGGCAGTATTGTCAGTGCCTTTTTAGAAGAAGGAATTGATGTCTATCTTGGAATCGCCCAGTTCACCTTCTCAACATAGGATAGGAGGACACTTTCCTGTCCCCTTGATGTTGGCAACATCTACTCACCTGAAAATGAGAAAAAAAAAATATTATTTGTCCCACAACCTGCTGGAAGGATTTAATATAGTAATGCCTATGCAATAACCAACTTAAAGATACATAGCATAGTGTTCAACACATAGTGAATGCTTCATGAATGTTAGCTGCTATTATTTCAATGGCAATGATTATAGGATGTTGCTCATGGAGAACCTTCAGCAGCTTCCTGTCTCAGAAGTCATAAGGTCAAACTGCTCAGCTAAGTATTCCTGTCTCTCCTTCCTCCCTGATGCTTCTGTTGTGGCTCAGGCAAGATCTAAATGAGGCCACCTTCCTTAGCACCTGGACAGTGCAGTCAGGGAATAAGAAGGTAAAAACAGGAGCGAGAACCTGAGGAGATAGGAGCTGCATTAAGTTGCCCAGCCTCAGTGGGCACCCTGGCACACACTTTTAATCCCAGAGGCTTGAGAGGCTGAGACAGAAGGATCATGAGTTCAAAGCCAGCCTCAGCAATTTAGGGAGGCTCTAAGCAACTTAGTGAGACCCTGTCTCAAAATAAAAAATAAAAAGGGCTAAGGATGTGGCTCAGTGGTTAAGTGCCCCTGGGGTCAATCCCCAGTACCAAAGGGGGGTGGGGGGGGGGGTGGGAAACAGTTGCTCAGCTTCAGGAGTGCCCCATCCAAATTTTCTTATTTACTTATAGTGTTGGATTAAAATATATGCATTGTGGGGCTGGGGTTAGGACTCAGTGGTACAGCACTTGCCTAGCATGTGTGAGGCACTGGGTTTGATTCTCAGCACTGCATATAAATAAATAAATAAAATAAAAGGTCCATCAACAACTTAAAAATATATATACACATATGCATTATATACATATGCATATATATATATATATATATATATATATATATATATATTTATATATGCATTGGGGTTCCTGTTCTGAGGATTATAAAAAACAATGGAGCAGGTAGATTGGGGAAAGAGACCAGAATCTGAAGTACCACTAAACTCCAGTGAGTCTGTCTTCCCCTCACCCCACACCAGTACCATCTGGCTGCAACCTGGATGGACACACCAGCACCAGATGGAACTCCAGGAAGAATCCCCATCTTCTGGTCCAAAGTGGTAGGGAAGGAACTTCTAAGGGTCAAAAAAGGGGAAAGAGCCCTTTGTTTTTAAGTCTTCCTTCCACCTCTCTCACCCAATCTCTAGGTAATCCTACAATGACAGAGGCAACAGCACTGGTGGCAGCAGCCAGAGGTGCCTGAAACTCTGAACAGGGGCATCGTCCCTCAGACTAGAGAAGCTGTAGTCCCAGGAGGCTGGGCAAAATAACATTGCTTCCCCTCTTTCTGTCCATCCACTACTTGCCCCTGCTTCCTGTAATTGTCAGTTTTCATTAGTATAACAAAATACCTGGTGCAGGCCAACACTATAAAAAAAAGAAGTTTATTTTGCTCACATTTTGGATGGCTGAAGTCCAAACAGGACCTTGAGAGGGCACCCTCAGATGCAACACTGCATGGAGAACAGTCTTCTTTCTGGCAGAGTCCCAGGGTAGCACATGGCATTACACAGTGAGAGACAAGGCACACACATGTATGTCTATGTGTCTGTCTAATCTTAATCATTTCCCAAATGCCCCACCTCTAAACACATAGTTGAATGTAGTATGGAAACTACTAATTGATTTCCTAAAATGAAATAAAACAAAAATCAAAATTCACTTTAGCATTTAAATAAGACATAAACTATCATAAGATAATATCCAAAATGTTATAATTCAAAACTCTTTGGCAGGGGCTGGGGAAGTAGCTCAACAATAGAGTGTTTACCTAGCACGTGCAAGGCCCTGGGTTTAATCACCAGTTCCACAAGACAAAAACAAACAAAATTATGTGGCATATGAAGAAAGCAAAAATATTGATGTGCTAAGGTAAAGGGCAATCAACAAAAGTTGAAATGGTGGCGCTGGGGTTGTGGCTCAGCAATAGAGTGCTTGCCTCACACTGATTCTCAGCACCCCATAAATATAAACAAACAAAATAAAGGTATTGTGTCTATCTACAACTAAAAAACTATTTTAAAAAGTTGAAATGGTTAGCTAAAAATACTAAGGCAACTATTATAAACATATTCCAAGAAGTAAAGGCAAATTCTCTTGAAATGATTGGAAAGATTAAATCTTATCAAAGAATAAACAGACACAAAAAAGAACTAATAGAATTTTGGGAGAACCAAAAATTACAATAATTGTAATAAAACATTAACTGGTTAAGATGAATAGCAAAATGAAGAAAGTCAGTGAACTTGAAGAGACCGATAGAAATAATCTGATCTGAACAATAGAAAGAAAAAAATTAAAAATCAATGAACAGAGCCTTATAGATGTGGGACAATACTAAAAAGTCATTAATATTAATATTCATATTGTTGGAGTTCTAGTAAGTATAAAGGAAAAAGTATGGTACAAAAGGGAAAAGAGGGGGCGGGGGAGAGAGAGAGAGAGAGAGAGAAACAATAGTATCCTAGGGTGCTACTATGGGCCAGGACTTAACCATTCCATGCCTCAGATAGCTCATCTAAAAAGCAAGAATCACTTGGTAGTGGGTGGGCAAGAATTGGGGAAAGTGGGCAAGGAAGTCCGGCCATGAAGGTGGGCTCTTCTCAGCAATGGGAACATGTTGTGTTCGTGTGGTACACCTGCTGTGATTGTCAAACCAATGTTGACATACTATTACATCGGTGTCCACCCTGTGTAATATAATCCTACAGGTCTTGACAAATGCACAATGTCATATCCATCACAGGGAAGTCTCACTGCACTAAAACTCCTCTGTGTGCCATCTATTTATCCCTCCCTTGTTCTCTCCAAGTCTGTGGCAATCACTGTCTTTTTTAAATAATCTCTATAATTTCACCTTTTTTTCAAGAATGTCATACAGTTGCAATCATACAGGATGTATCCTTTTTAGACTTGTTTCTACCCCCTAGCAATGTGCATTTAAAGTTCCTCAGTCTTTTTTTTTTTTTTTTTAGATTTGATAGCTCATTTATTTTTATTGCTGAACAAATTCCACTGTATAGAACTGCCACAGTTTGTTTATCCAGTCACCCATGGGAGGTCATCTTGGTCACTTTTACATTTTGTCAATTATGAATAAAGCCTCTGTAAACAACAGTGTGCAGGCTTTTTGTGTGCACAAAAGTTTTCAAATGATTTGGATGGCTAAATCATACTACTCCTTAACTCCTGCAACCTTATTGTGATAAGGGGAAAAGTTGTTTAAGTAAAGCAAGGAAATCCCCTTTAAAGGAGGGAATAGACTTTGTAGGACAGGATGCCTTTCTGTGCACTGTGATTGTGGAAGAACAGTTGGGTGCACGACCAGTTGAGCTAGAAGTAGAGAAACCAATATTTTAGTGTCCAAACCAGGACACTGGCAGGTGGGAAAGGGTGCCATTAAGAATTTCACTGGAGAAACAGGTGTAATCTGGTTTTATTCCCACAAACCTAAGCATATGTTCCCCCTTAGTGGAAATGAAGCAGAGAAGCAGCTAAACTGCTGTGCAGTTTAAGATGAGACGGCTAAATTAGAAATGACTGAACATACTCTCATACATTGGCAGTGGGGGTGTAAGATGACAGGACCACTTTGGAAATAAGTTTGGTGGTTTGCCAGGTTTCTATTCTCGCGACTAAAAGGCTCAGGGGTCACTCTAGTTAAACTGGGCTAACTGGGCTGCACGAAATAACCACACAAGAGACACAAATACCTTTTTCTTTGGGGTTGCTGTGACGGCTCCTCTGACCTTAAGGGTCCGCAGAAAGAGAGAGAGCGAGAGCACGCGCTGACCCCTTTTATTGAGGAGAAGCTATTCCAATGAGGCAAGGGGTCAGGTTTCAGGAGGCTGAGTCTATCTTCATGATGTCCACTGTCAGCAGGTTGACTGACACCTGGGTAGGCCACACCCAAGGGCACAGTAAGAGGAGGGGACACACACAAGGCACTTCCATGGAAGATTCTATCCTAAACAGGACAAGGGGTTATATTACAAAGGAACAGGTGAGCATAGCTTCTCCCATGGGGCTGTAGCAAGACACACCCATTTCTGTGACTGAGCGCCTCAGCACCCAGCTGGGGAGTGTAACTCAGTCACCCATAAGCTTGGCCTCCCACAGTGGTTTCTTAAAAAGCTAAACATAATATTTAAAAAATGATCTGATCATTCCAGGAAGCTACCAAAGAAAGGAAAGCATGAAACACAAAGGTTTGAACGTGAATGTACATAGGAGCTTTGTTACGGCCCCAAATAAAAACAACATATGTTCATCGGTAGTGTGAGTAGGTAAACAAATTATGGTATATCCATACAGTAGAATACTACTCAATAATAAATAAGAACAAACTATTAATATAAACAATGACACTGACAAATTTCAAAAATTTGTCAGTGTCATACTGAGTGGTGGTGCATGCCTGTAATCCCAGCAGCTCTGGAGGCTGAGGCAAGGGAATCCAAGTTCAAAGCCAGCCTCAGCAATTTAGGGAAGACCTAAGCAACTTAGTGAGACCCTGTCTCAAAATAAAAAATAAGGGCTGAGGAAGTGGCTCAGTGGTTAAGCACCTTGGGTTTAATCCCCAGTACCAAAATAATAATAATAATAATAATACTGGCCATGCCAAAAAAAAAAAGAAAGAAAGAAAAGACAAGAACATACTGTGGATTTTACTTTTATAAAACTAGAAACTGCAAACCAATCTTTAAAAGGAAAGCCAGTCATAATTACCAAAGATAAAATTCAATCATATAGATGTACCACATTTGTTTATCAGGTCAGTGGGAGATGGAGGAAAGAATTGTTTAAAAAGGTAAAATAAAATTTTAGGGGATGATAGAATATCGTTTGTCAGTGATGGATGGATGTGTGTCAAACCTGACCAAACTGTATGTACACTGTGAATAGAAGCAATTTAGTGTTCTTCAAACATGTCTCAACAAAATTAGATTAAAAAATAAAGGGGAACCTCTTCAAACTGGTGCATGCATGCACGTGCATATACACATTGTACACATACAAGATTTGGGGGTTGGAGAGGTGAACCAAAATGGAGACAAGGAAGATGAAGGAAGTAAAGCCAAGCTGGCAGAAGAGAAGAGGAGTGAATGTTTCCTGTGTTCCTGGGTTGAGTTGGGGACCCAGGGAAAGGGAGCCCAGGGAAAGTGGTCCCAGAGGACTTTAAGACTGATGATGTCTGAGATTCTATTTTGCTTGGCTTGTTGTGCACTGATGTACTCCGCCCCCCACCATCTGCATGTACAGACACTGAAACTTTAACAAAACCCACAGTGCCCATGAATGAGTGCTGTCCAGGTGCAGCATAGTAATGGTGGCAAATCTCTGCGCGGATTAAAGATAGTAAGAATGGGGCAGATAAAATATTCAAGATCTATGAAAGGTTTAGGCTTTGTTGGAAGCAGAAAATCAGAATGTGAGCAGACCCAATGACATACCTAACCTTCAGGAATCCCCATTAGATTGGGAAGTTGAATGAGGGACTCTTAATACAGGGCATGAGGGTTGAAGCCAATTTTATTTAACTCTCCAAAACATTAGAACGTCAGTTGACATCTGAGTTAGATGAGGATGTCAAAGGCAAATGGTTACATCATTCCAGCAAAATGCTGCATCCAGTGGCCACTCCAACATGTAACAGTTTTCAGCTGGGGCCTTGGACACTACATGAGAATACCAGGAGGCAGGATTCAGGTCAGTGACCTTTACCTTCTTAGCAATTTTTAAGGTAACTTGCGATTTGGGGAAGAGAGAAATGGTAGAAGGTAAGAAAAGAAAGCACTTGTCAATTTTCAATTTCAACCCCCACAGTGTTCCACATTGCAGATTTAGGCAAGCAGGAATGTAGACATTACTTCAGTAAGGGCAGGAAGAGGATAAAGCTGTGAATTAAAAGTAAAAGTTCTACGGAACTTCTCTGAAAAGTGAAGATTAAGATCAGATTTGAAGGTTGAATAGAGAAATATTGCCCCACCTCTAAATACTCATTCCTGCAAGGCCACCCCCACTTTCCCAATCAATGAGGTCAAGCCAGGCTACTGACAGTGACCTCGGCACCACCATTTGTGCATTGGCCAAGCTGTGTACTGTCCCAGATGTCAGGGTGTCAAAGCAACAGCTCCCACAGGGGTACCTCAATAGTAGATCTATCCCTCTCCACCAAAGTAGATTCCTGTGTCCCCAAATTGATGAAACCCCAGGCATTGGCAGTGCTCTGGGACATTTTAAATCAGACCCTGCCTCACTGGAGTCCTGGCATAGGGTGGCAGAAAATGACCACCCACAGACACCATGACAATGGCAATGGACATACCTAGTTGTGAAATCCTGTGTACAGATGCTCAGTGTGAGTCCCACCAGCAGGAGCATTGGCATGTGCTTCTCCAAATGTCTGCTGCTCTGCTTCAGAGCACTGTGTGGAGTCTATACCTGGGGCCCACAGAGAGCCAGGCTGCCCAGCCTTCCCCCTGCCGTGTAGCCCCTTCCCACAGGGACTCTAGAATTGTCCATGTGACCTGTTCTAGCCAATGGGACATTAGCAAGAACAAGGCAAGCAGAGGTTTGACAAGCACTTGCCATTGGGGACCCCAGCTGCCCTGCAGTAGGGAAGGTCCTGCCCCCTCTTGTGAGAGAGGCCATGTGGAGAAGAACTAAGGCAGCCCAGCCCTCAGCAGCTATAAGGCCTCAGAGGTGAGAGAGAAGCCTCTGGGCCCTTCCAGCCCAGCCCAGCCCCAGCAGGATGTCCCTACAGGAGGGAGCCCAGCAGAGACCACAGTTGCAGAGAAGCCACCTGCTAAGCCCAGCTACCCACAGGCCATGGGAGACAGCCCTGGGGCTGTTTGAAGTTTATGCACATCAGAGTGATCAGTCTGAGCCGTGTTTATCACACAGGTGTGGCCCTCAGCCCTGATTGCCAGCAAGAAAATCATCACCACAGCTCCTGTGGTAGCCCAGTTTACATTCATTGACATTTATCCTCTTTGTCACCAGGCTTTGGTTTCCCTTCAGTGATGTGTGTTGTGGTTTTTCTGTTGGGTCACAAAGCAATTCCCAGCGATTGAGTTCCCTCCCCTTGAAGAGATGTAGATGATTGTCTTCTGACAACGGTAAAACAGCCACTCTGGGAATAGAAGAATCATGGGCTTGTTCATCACTGTGTTTGTGTTTGTTTTTTTTCCTGCAGAACATCTTCCCTTCCCATACACCGAAAGAAAAAAACCAGAAAGGACAAGAGCTCCCACAAACAGTCCAGCTCTGGTTCCCCCGGGGCAGAGCACCTGCCCTGGCTCTTGCCTGCCCTCGTAGCTCAGCATCTGTCTTGGAGACAATACTTCTGAAGGCCACGGAGGTGGGGGATATTCTCTTAATGAAAACTTCCTGGACACAGCCCCTGCCGTTTGTACACCTCTGTCCTTGTTATAACAGAAACTGTAGGTGGGGTGGGCCTGGCGCACACAGCAAGTTCACTGCTTACCCCTGACAGCTGTCTGTGTCCAGCACAGACCCTTCACCCACACCATCCGGGACTCCGTGCAGCTCAGGACCTTCCTGCTCCATGTAAAGTGCAGCAGCGCAGCCTGACCTCCCACGTGATTTCTTGTGGCCTCGTGGCCCACCACTTCAGGTTTCACATCTCCACTCTGCTTTCAGTTCCATGCATGCCCTTTCTGGTTGATCTGAACCGCAGGTGTCTGCAGAGGAAGGTGAAGAACCTCCCACTGACCCCGCCAGCCCTGACTGCGGCTAGAGGGAAAGCTGGGGTCACATAGGGGGCAAATTTTGCTGGTCCTGTCCAAGCTGCCCAGCATGCAGCATGGAGTTTCCCTCTCAGGATAGGACCCGGGGGAAGATGACTCCATCCGGGCTCTACCACTGTCACTGATGTGTGGGTGGAGGGGGAAGTCTTGCAGGGGTGCTGTGCTGGGGTGGTCTCCATGTCCAGGCCAGGTAGGGGAGTGGCAGGAATTTCAATTAGGCTTCTGGTGTTCTGCTCTGACTGCTTGACCTCAGGTCCTGATTTTCTGTGTTGCCCTTTTAACTTCTTCAGTAGGACCTGAAGGTGGGAAGGCAGGCTCACTGAAACCCTGCTGCTTCAGGTTGACAGAGACCCTACAGGATGGGGAAGGAGTAGAACTAGTGGTGGGATGAGTACAGGTGGGGACTTCAAGGTGATGGTTGTAACCTGTGTCCCAGATCTCTTGTAGCCCAGGAGCAGTGAGGTGGCCAGCAGTTTGTCATACTTCTGGCTCCGAGAGAAGCCCTGGATCCTTTCCTCTACATAAACCAGGGACACTATCAACTTCCAGTTTCTTTGCTGTAGGGAAATGACTTCATCTAAGGCTTTAGTTCCTCCTCACGGTCATGTTCATCCACGGATCCTCACCACTTTGTCTAGAGAGCCTCTCATGGTGGCGCTGAAGTTGAGGAATTTCTTAATTTTTTTCACATTCCCTGGACATATAAAGGGTACTACAAATTAGGGTGATTGCTGACCATATGTTAAGAGCATGCTGAGTTTTGTACGAGTTTGTATTCCAACATGGCGGTGCCAATTAGCATTTCCACCAACAGTGAATGACAGTTCCTGTTGCCCATATCCCCACCAGCACTTGATGTGGTCAGAGTTTGGGACTTCAGCCATCCTAATAAGTAGGGAGTTCATATGCCTACTTGCCTTCTGTATATCTTCTCTGCTGAGGTTTTTGGGTAGATCTCTAGTGCATTTTTAAATCGGGTTGTTCATTTTCACGTTGTTGAGTTCTAAGTGTGCTCTGGCTGATCTGAAACACAGCCCTGAATCAGATGTATTTTGCAACCATTCCTCCCAATCTGTGGCTTTTCTTCTCATCCTCTTGACAATGCCTTTGCAGACCAGAAGTTTCTGATCCTGCTGGAATCTTGATGGAGATGACATTAAACATGTGGATCAGTCTGGGTTTTCAGTAGATTATTAGGCCTCAGTGGAGAACAGGCTGAGGGGGCAGCAAAGGCTGGCAGCCTGCTGGCCTAGGAGGGACAGCTGAGTCACATCATAACATGTGTCATTCCCTCTTTCACCCACCTCTGTAGGTCTGAGTCAGAGTCATTATGCCTTCTGTCTGTGCCCTTGGTGCCTCCGTGAACACACCTATCTGCACAGACACGTACACACTGGGACCTGTAACTCCGGACGTCTGCCTAGGCTTCCGGGGATCGCCCTTTTATGGCCTGAAGTCTGCTACCATTGCAAGGAAAACACAGTCAGGGAGCCTCCCAGACAATCAGACTAATGGGTCCTTTCTACTCTAAAACTAGAAACATCATTTTATGAGTGTAAACCCAAGCAGGACAAAAATAAGATACACATTCCCAAGACCTGTGTCACTCTCCCCAGAGTTGCCTAAATACAGCAGTCGGACAGTGGCATAAGACACCGTCACTCAGATGCATGGCTTTCCTGAGTTTTGTCAACATCGAGTCCACCCCCCCAGACTCCCCCTGGGCATTTGGCACTCTCTGGGGGCTGCAGTGCGGGGTTCCTTCTGCCTCCTTCTACCAAGTGAGGCTTTTTCTGCACATTTTCTTCTAAACTCAAATTTCTCAGGGATAAAATTAGGTTGCAGATCTGATGTTGCCGGGAAGCTGCCTCAGGAGTGGGTGGCTGCAGGCCATTAACGGTAAAGATCAGTTAAAATAACACTAATAAAAATGATGTTGAATGTGGAGAGCAGAAGTCCTCTCACCGATTATCCTGAGACCTGGTTATGTTTCTGTTTTTCTACTTGATTCAGGCCTCAAAATTACATCTATATTTAAACCAAAGTTTCAGTTTTCCCACCTGGATAAATCCTGATCTTCAACTGCTCCTGATAAATGATCCTCATTGTGTGTGACTCAGCTCTTGCCCCTGCCTCCATGGAAGTCCTCCCTGATGTCCCCAGGCACAGGGAGCCCCTCACATTCTCTTGCCCCTATTCTGCCCAACTCCTTCTGCTGGCCATGGTGGTCACAGCAGGGATGGTGGAAAGCAAGACTCTGTAGCAGGCAGCTTTTCCATTTTTCTGCCATCAGGAATAACTGGGAAGTTCTTCTGAGCCTCAGTTTCTTCATCTGCAAAATGGGTCAGTGACATCAATTTTTCCCAGACCACTCGAGATTCGTCTCCCACACCAGTTCCTCAGCAATGTTGGATCCTTTCCCCTCCCTGATTCAGAAAAACACCAGTGCATTGGCTGGAAAACCTGGCTGTCACTAATGATTATGTATCCTCAGGAAACTGCTGTACTCACCTGGGGGTCTAGATTCCCCCGTCAATAAGATGTACATACAGCTGGTCTCTAGGTTTTTAAGTTACTTTAAAAATTTGAGGAAAAAAAAATATTTCCTGCCAAGGAATCCCATTTTTGAGAATCAAAGAAAGCATCTAGGGGATAAGGCATCAGCCTCTCAAGGATGGATTTTAGGAGTCAGGCAGAGCCGGAGGCCATAGTGTCATTGTCTGGAGAAAGCCACCAAAGAGCATTTCCTCTCTCACAGTCTGCAGCTGCTTCCCTCTTCAGCAAACACACGAGGGTGGCAGAGTGCAGGGGTGTGCTAAAGCTGGAGTCAGAGGGAATGGGCCAGACTGGCCCAGAGTAGCAGGAAAATGCTGAAAAACTTAGGGATTCTCCAATGGCCAAGCTGCTTTTAGCATCTCCAAGTGGTAGAGCTGGAAGTGATCTCTGGGACCTGCTGGTTGAATCTGTCGTGGTTACCGATGAGAAATGTCCACTCAGAAGGCCGAAGCGATTTACCCAGCTCTCCCTACCCTCAGCCCGTGAGTCCTATCACCGAGCCCTCCTCAGAGAAGCCCCTTCTATTTCAGGTGGTCGTGACTCCAAGAAGGAAATCTTTTGTGTGTATTTCCGCCCTGACAAACGTCAGAACTGGGTTTTGGGGTTTTTTTTTTTTTTTAAGCTCTCTTCATGGGCGCTGTCAGTCTCATGCAGTTTTAATAGAGGATTGTGTTTCTATTTTCTGGTGCTGTTAGTTGCCATGAGTACAAACTTTCATTTTTAATGTAGCCTGATTCACAGCAATACTTGGCTTGAAAAATGGCAGAACCCCTTCTCAGGCAAAAATTACAAGACAGGAATTAAACAGGGGTAGGAAAAAAATCATTTCTAAAAAAATAAATAAAAGAAATATTTCATGTATTTAAAAGCATAGCCTATTGGACCAACTGTTGTTGCAATTCAATTTCTGCACTTTGTTCTGAATACTTTCGACATTTTTCCCCTCTTTCTGCCTTCCATGTAACCACAACCTCTTCCAAAGCAATTAGGAGGACTGTGTGCATGGGGAAAGAGCTAAAAACATTGTGAGAAGAGAAGCCAAAAGGCAACTGTCAGCACAAACTGTGCCATCATTTTTTTTTTTTTTTTTGGTAGCAGGGACTGAATCCAAGGGCCCTTAACCACAGAGCCACACCCCCAGCCCTTTTTATTTCTTATTTTAAGACAAGATCTCACTAGGTTGCTTATAGCCTCACTAAGTTATTGAGGCTGACTTTGGATTTGTGATCCTCTTGCCTCAACCTCCTGAGCCACTGGGATTACAGTCATGCACAACCACACCCAGCAAACTGTGCAATCGTTTTAGCTACTGCCCTCTCAGGGACACTTAGATCCAAGGCCTACCCTTACCAGCTATTCTTGGTTCCCATTCAGTTGATCAAAACCTGATTCACTCCTCAGGTGTAGGGTCCACCTACCCAGGCCTCAGGCATGGGCACAAGTACCATTTTGAGCTCTACTCGAGAGGAACCTGGCCATGAGTGGTGAAAGAACTGAGGGGCAGGGGGCTTCCCAGGGACTCCCTAAAGATGACTATGGAGGCCTCCTGGTGTCCAATTTAGAATAACTGTGAGAGCCTGCATCTGTGCAGTGGTGACCATGTACAACCACCCTTAAGAGGATGGAGCTATTGTCATGATTTCTGTTTTCAGATCAAGAAGCTGAGGCACAGAGTGCTTAGTGAAGTTGACCATTGTCCCAGTCTAGTAAGAAGGTGGAATCAGGATAAGAAGCAGGCCATCTGGCTCCAGAGTCCACCCTCTTAACCATTACTCAGACTACCTCAAAATGACACATCCGAGGTGTCTGATGCATTGACATCAAGTGTCACAAGGATATGGTGGAAGCAGGACACCAATGCGCTAAAGGTGGGTGTAGAAATTGGTATGTGCACATTGGTTAACTGGCAGTTCATATAAAGCTGAATTTACATATGCCCCACAATCCTGATCATCCATTTCTAGTTATTTACCCTAATGAAATGTGTGCAAATGCTGCCAAAAGACACATACAGGAAGGACACATACTCATAGCACTGTTTGCAATAACCAAACACTGACCACGCAGATGCACATCAAGAAAGAATGAATGAGTTGATCATGGTGTCCTCACCCAGGGGATGTTACTCAGCAGCAAGAATGAACAAACTACAGGTAAGCAGGGTGGACCTCAAGGTGTTGAGAGAAGCCAGACACTAAGAAGTATCTACTGTATGTCTTTTATATCACTTTAGAACACTCAAAGCCGATCCACACTGTTGAAGGTCTGAGTGCTAGGTGGTGTCCTTGGGGAAATGCCTAGAAGAGGACTAAAGGGGCACTTCTGGGGGCGCTGGTAATACTCTGAACTAGGTGCGGGTGCATAGTGTGTTGTCTGTGAAAATTCATTAAGCTATATTCTTGTGATCTTTGTGCTTTTCTACAGGTATTTTTAACTTGAAGAAAAAGTTTACTTTTAAAATAAAGTGTCATTATCCGTTAATACTCAAAAATCAGAAAGAAATGTGCAAACTTAGGGGATCGTTTAATCCCTAAATGTGTTCTCAGAAATGATTTGGTTTCCCGGCAAGTAAAATTTGTAGGTTTTTAAATTTTCTTTCATTTTTTCATATTTTTGTGACACTTTTTTTTAGGGGAGAAGTACGGGAGATTGAACCCAGGGGTGCTCAACCACTGAGCCACATCTCCAACCATTTTTCATATTTTATTTAGAGACAGGGTCTCACTAAGTTGCTTAGGGCCTCACTAAGTTGCTGAGGCTGACTTTGAACTTGCAATCCTTCTGCCTCAGCCTCAGGAGCCTCTGGGATTATAGGCCTGTGCCACTGTCTGGCTCTTGTGACACTTCCAAAAGAAATAAAACAAAGTTTGAAAATCAAAAATAAATAAATAAAATAAAATGAAGGGTCTAACACAGTGCCTGCCAATACAGAGGACTGAACAGTGTGTGTTCCCTGCCTCCCCTCTCTTCTCCTTTGCTTGTTTGCAGACATCTGGATACATTTTGTTGAGTTCTCTTGTCCTTTTGTCTTGAACTTCAAATGATGCCCCAGGTCCAGGGCTGGGGGTTGCTGGGTCACCATGGGAAACACACTTGTCTAAGGCCTGGAGAGTATCAGAGATATCCTGCCTGGGTCAAGGCCAAGTGAACATCAATTCCCTGACTGTTCACAGAGGGCTCTCTTTGCAGGTTCCAGCAAGCTGGCTGTGATTATAGTTACAAGAATTCTGAACCCCAGAGAGCATGGTTCAAATTTAGTCTCTGCTGGAAACTTGCTCTGCCACTGGGCAAGTCACATAGAAAAACTGAGCCACCACTTGTCATTACAGAATTCTTAATAGCCTAACACAGGTAGAAGAACAGTGTGTGCTGCAAAGTGCAATGTAAACGCAGCCTTCATGAAGAATAATGAGGAGTCGGAGAGAGAAAGGAACCCACGTATCTGAAAGGGGCACAGCCTTGAAAAGCACCCAGCACCATCCACTTTCCCTCCTTCCGCTTGCCAGTTTTGTCACTGAGGTCTGGGCTTAACTTCTGGAGGTTTATGCTGTGGTTTCTGCAAAGCCCCAGTAGACAAGGTGGCAGGATACAGATGGTTCAGGACTAGGGCTTCTCCCAAGCCCCTTGGTGAATGCTGCTGCAGACAGCTCGCTGTGTTTGAAGGCAGCACCAGATGGGTGGTTTAATCAACAACAATGGCCCCTGCCTTTGTGAATATTCAGAGCCCTCACTTAGAAGGGATCTCAGAGACAAATCTTCTTTTGTTTCCATAATCCCATCCACAAGCACTCCATGAGCTCTTGCCCTGCCCCTGTGTGAAAATCTCCAACCACAGTGAACTTGCTACTTTCCACATTGCCCCTCTGGGGAAAGATCTTGGCCTCATGGTAGGTGTATGATTCAGAAGCATGAGACTGTGGCATAGGAGGAGGAGTCTTGATAAGAAGAGGTTATGGAGCTCAGTGTCTGATGGCAAAGGACACTCAGAAGAGCCACGTCCCCCTCAGCCTCCCTGCCACATAGAACCCAGTGCCCCAGTAGGCACCACTGCTGAGGAAGCCTGGCTGGGACGGGGTGAGGTGAATCCTGGCCCTGATGTTGGTGTGACTTGAAACTCTCGTTTCCACCATATCCATGCTAGGAAGAAGGCTGGGCACCAAGTGGGCACATGAGCCAAACACACCAGGAAGGTGATTCTGACCACCACGGCTGTTCTCAAACCTTGTACGCAGGACCTGGCATGCCAAATAATAATAATAATTATTGAATACCTTAAAAAACTTTCCCAAGTTACAGCTGTCAATAAGAATTAAAACCAGTTTTGAAATGTTTCTTTAGTAATTTATTTAAAAATAAAAAATAAATCCATTCTGTTTTCCAAATGGAAAAAAATATTGACTAACAAGAAAGGCACTGTTGGACATTTTTTCCAACTTTCCTTAAGGTCTGTCTTTTTGAAAGACAGCACTCACTCTTATGCTCTTGCAGGCCATGCAAGCTCTGGAAAACAGTTCTATAGACTACTAAGAAGAAGTAGAAGAGAGGGAAACAGGCTTTGGCCTAATGGTTAAGAAAATAAATTTTGATGTTGGATTGCCGAGGATCAAATTCCATTTCTGCCACCTAATCGGTACTCCATATTTAGATGTTATTATTACCATAACAGATACTCAATCTACTCTTGATTGATTTTATGTCTAAAGCACAATATCCAGAACCTCCCACAGTAGGATTCAGAGCAGTGCCTCAGTTTCAATCATGAGCACTATAGGTTAATATTGTTGCTGTATACGTGTATGACATCCTTGTTTTACTTTGGCAAATAAGATTCACAGAGGATGAATCTTGACAACAGGATGGAAAAATCACCATGGAGATACTGATTTCCCAGTCAAAGGACAAATAACTCCCATCACTATGAGACCTTAGATCAGTTTCATAACCTCACTAAGTCTCATTTTGTCTTTTCTATAAAACGAGGTTCATAGTACTACCTGCCTCATAGGTTTGCTATGAGAAATAGCTAAGACAGGAATGAAATATACTTTGCCCAGTACTTGGTGCATGGTCAACACCTGGTAAATGTTCTTTTCTCTCCATACCCCTCTTCCTCCTCCTCTTCAAGATGAGGTTATTATGCAGGCTGGTCTCCAACACCTGGGCTCAAGCAATCCTCCTGCCTCAACCTCCAAGAGGAGCAGGGACTACAGGTGTGCACCACAGTGCCCAACTACTTACTTTAAAGAAAAATCAAGATTTTTCTTTTTAATTGACACATAAAAATTGTGCGTATTTATGTAGTGCCATGTGGAGTTAACCAAAGGTTTTCAATAGCACTGCTGTGTGACACTATGGGGCTCAAGTATCTCAAATTACCAAAGGGTATTTGCTATTGACCCCAAAATAACTCTCTAGATGAGGCAATTTGTGAGATTTTAGGTCAGAATTGATTGAATTGTATGTCTAGTATTTCCTTCAGGTGCTTGGGCTCTCTGAGCAAAGCATGCCAATGGTCATCATCTACAGACCCCTTTGGGAGTGATGCTGGTGGCACCCACAGGCAGGCTCACCAAATCCTCCTTGGGTTGCTCACATCCTTGACAGTTCTGTCAACACAATAAACACACAGTTCTCTTCTGCCAACATGAACATTATGATGAACTCTGACCATATTCTAAAGTGTAAAAGGCTCTGAAACCTCCAAGTCCTTCTCACTCAGGGTAGTAATGGCTTTCGGTATTAAGATAGAATTAATAGCAAAAACATTAGAATTTTGTTTTCAGCAATGTTCCATATCACCCCCACTTCCTCCTCTCAATTTTATGGTCTAGATCCTTCTTGACAGTTATTTTATATCTATACGTCTTTTTTTGAGCCACATTAATATATAACCCAATCATCAAAATATACTTTATTGACTGGTTTCAGGAATATCCTCTTTCTTTCTTTCTTTCTTTCTGTACTAGAGATAGAACTCAGTGCCTCAGGCATGCTTAATACATGTGTTCTACCACTGAGCAGCACCCCCAGATTACCTGCCACTATCTGCTTGCATCAAGTCATTGTTATTCAACAATGCCCCAAGCATTTACTGAATGCCACCTGTTTGGCAAACCCTGCCAGTGGATAAAGGGTGAAAGGGTATGCTGTATTTGGGCCCAGGAAGTCAGGTCTTGGGTGATATGGAAACAGCTACAAAAACAAGTGGCCAGAGCACAGGAGAGCAGAGACAGCCGCAGGTGAGGGAGGCAAGGCACCTGGCAAGGACACCAGGAACTGGCTCCTCTCATCATCAGGTTTCATTCTGTCACCTCTGCTGAGAGGAATTCCTGCCCACTAGATGTACAATGACTACTTGTCCCAGCATTCTATCACATGGGCACTTTTAAATTTCCTCATAGCAATTATCATTAAACATTTTATCTATTTGTTTCCTTGGCTATGTCATGTATTTCTCCTACCCAGTAGACACTCAGTGTGCATTTGTTGAGTGGCCAATGGAGTCTAAATGAGCAAATGAACTGCCTGCTCTGTATATGTCATAAAATTAAATCATTAAGCCAGGCATGCTGGCATATCCCTGTAATCCTAGTAGCCCAGGAGGCTGAAGCAGGAGGATTGTGCGTTCAAGGCAGCCTCAGCAACTTAGTGAGGACTTCAGCAACTTAGGGAGACTCTGTCTCAAAATTTAAAAATGAATAAAATAAAAAAGGCTGGGGAATGTAGCTCAGTGGTAAAGGGCCACTGGGTTCAATCCCCAGGACCCACCCCCTGAAATTAAATCATTAGTCTAAATCACATAGAGGGTGCAGGGGTCTAAATTCCATAGCTGATCAGGGAGGAAAGAGTAAAAAATGACTAATGTAGTATATATAATTACTGTCTTCAACATATCAGAATTTTTAATGAGAATATTGGCCGGGGTCTTCTCTGATTACAGAATAAAGCAGACTACAATTAACATGAAATAAATTCTATGACAAGGCCCTCGGATGAGAAACATGCACCTCATTTTAGTTCTAGAGACTTGAGGTAAAGTGACTGTTTTAATGGTTTATCCCTTTATCTGCTTGAAGGCAAGAGGTGTCTACAAGGTCAGTGTAGAGTAAGTAGCCAGTCATGCCCCAGAGAATACTCCAGAATCTTTAATCACATAGACATACAGGTATATATAACACATATTTACATGTAAATGTATATACACATATTTTTGTATATTTTCATACAGACATGCACATGCATACAAGCACACACAGATACACAGGGTAGTAAAACAGTGGGAGATAGTTTAAACAGCACAGCTGCAGCCACACAAGTGCCTGGACAGATCAGCTGTCCCAGTTTTCAGGCACACCTGCAATGGTACATTCTGGAACATTTACCACCAGTGAATAGTGAGCTCATTAGCTTGCAAAAGTACCGTGTATATTTTTGGAGAATTATTGCAGAATTGGACCATTTTCCCACATTTTTTGGCAATTTATTCATTCGGGAAACTTATCCAGAACCCTAGCTGAGTGCCAAGCCCAGGCATGCAGAAAACTTGGACTAAGGATGGAGTCAGACAAGGAAAAACCTGACTACCATTCAGGGTGGTACTGCTGAAGTCCATGCAGGGAGCTGGGGAGCATGGGAGGGCTTACTGATATGTGACTGGGGTGCTTGCAAACCTTTCTGAAGGAGGTTTCACCATCAAGAATTTGAAGGCTGAATAGGAGCTTGCTGGATGTAGAGTAGAACGAGGCAGGAGTCGGAGAGAGGATGGTATGCCAGGCAGAAGAAAGAGCCATTGCAAAGGCAGGGAGAGAAAACACACTCTGGCAAATGATACTCAAAGGTGAGCAGGGGCCAGCCACATGGCTGAAGAAGCAGACTGGGGTCCCCTTTGCAGGGACCTCATGTTTGAAGTCAAGGCATGGGAACAGTGTACTGACTGGTGGGAATTGCAAACTGGTGCAACCATTGTGGAAAGCAGTATGGAGATTCCTCAGAAAGCTTGGAATGGAACCACCATTTGACCCAGCTATGGAATATTACTCAGCCTTAAATAAGAATGAAATTATGGCATTTGCAGGTAAATTGATAGAGCTGGAGGATATCATGCTAAGCGAAATAAGCCAATCCCTCAAAACCAAAGATCAAATGTTTTCTCTCATATGCACATGTTAAATCACAATAAGAGGGGGCTAGGGAATAATAGAGGTTCTTTGGATTAGGCAGAGGAAAATGAAAGTAGGTTGGGAAGGATAAGGGGGTAGAACGGATAGAAGAATGAACTGGACATTATTACTCTATGTACATATATGATTACAAAACTGGTGTAATTCTACATCATGTACAACCAGAAGAATGAGAAGTTATACTCCATTTATGTATGATGTGTCAAAATGCCTTCTACTGTCATGTATAACAAATAAAAACAAACAGGAAAAAGAAGGTAATATATATAATGAGTGTTGGTGATGATGCAGAGAAATTTAAGTCCATACTAGCTGGGGGGTGGGAATGTGAAGGGGTGCAGCTGCTATGGAAAACAGCATAGTGATTCACCCCAAAATTAAATATAGAATTACTCTATGATTCAATAATTTCACTCTGGGTATATATATCCAAAAGAATTGAAAGCAGGACCTCAAGGAGATATTTGTACACCCATGTTATAGCAGCATTATTCAAAACAGAGACAAAGCAGGAGCAACCCCTAAGTATGCATCAATTCATGGATAAATGGATAAATGAAATGTGATACATCCATAAAATGAAATACTGTTCAGCCTTAGAAAAGTTCTGACACAAGCTACCATATGCATTATCCTTGAGAACATTATGCTAAGTGAAATAAACCAGCGCCAAAAAGACAAACACTACATAATTTCACTTAGGGGTTCGGGAGGGAGAAATGGGGAGTGCACATGGTGAGCCTCTTGGTTGAGCACCACTAGGAGCTGTGATAGAACCAGGTTTTGCAGGAACAAGGTTGAATTTATCTGGGTCTCACCCTCAAATTCTGCAAAACGAATGGATTAGAATGTGTCAGGAGTTCAAAGTATGTTCTGCCACAACCCCAAAGAAGTTGAATGGGCATCTGTACTGCCAAATGCCTCAGAATCTTTAAGATGGTCCTTATGAATTTGCCCAAGAGAGATTAAAGGACAGAACCCTTCCCAAGTTCAACTTGTTCACAAAACTCTTTGAACATGGAATGCCCTGTGGGACTTTGGCTAGGGAACTAAAAGACCTGCTTAGGATGCATGTGGCTTCTCAGAGCTACTTTAGCTCCAAAGACTCTTGGACTACCTACAAGTCTGCACGGTGCCTCCCTGTTATTTGCCTAGAATTAATTGCTCTGGATTTTAGATTTGAAGTGATCTCAGCTCCCTTGGGTTGTTTCTTGTCTCTGTCCCCTTCCTGGTTGTCTGAGGTTCATTTTCCTCTCTTTATCTGTCACCTGAGGGTAACTAGAGCCGCTGAGTCAGATTCCATGAGGTTTCTGCTGCTTATCTCAGGGAGCATACTGGTACCTCCTGTTACCAAGAAAGATAAGGCACAGCTACCCTGCCGCTGACATGCAGGTGAAGCTGTCTGAGTGGGCGGGTGTCACCTGGGAAGGCTCCTGTGTTGTCCTTTCCCTGTGAGATTGTAATCTCACCTGTGTGATTAGTGAGAGGTACAACCTAATGAATGGGTTTATCCTGGCAACTACATATCTTTTGTGACTTGGATTAATGACCAGATATCATAACTGTATGATTGGAGAACAAGGAATAAGGAGAACACCATCAAATGCAGAAATCTGGGGACACTCGGGGCTGCCTAGGACGGGCTTTGCTCTCCAGGACTGCTGTCCTAGGGCTTCCATAATTAAGCTGGTGGCCTAACAGAAATGGCTTCTCTCACCATCTGGAATCTGGAGATTTAACCTGGAGGTGTTGCAGGGCCATGTGCTCACTGAAGCCTCTAGGGGAGGATACTTTGCTGTCTCTTTCAGCTTCTGGCAGCCCTGGATATTTCTTGACTTATGGTAGCATTACTCCAACCTCTGCTTCTGTCTTCACATGGTCGTCTTCCTTCTGTGTCTGTGTCCAAATCTTCCTCTTCTTATAAGGACACCATTCATATTGGATTGGAGCCATCTAATGACTTCATATTAACTTGATTATGTCTGCAAAGACCTTATTTCCAAATAAGGTCACCCTCACAGGCATCAGGGATTAGCATTTCAACATATCACCTGGGGACACCATTCAGCCTTTTTTCTACTCCTGTGTCAAGGAAAAAGCACATTTGGAGGCCAGCTGCCTGTAATAGATTTTGCTCAGCCCTCTGTGCTTTGTCCATGAGTCTGTGAGCAATGACCATCTTCTCTTTCCTTTCAGGGTTGATTCTTGGGTTTCAGAGAGGACAGTCCAGAGTCCAGGTGCCCTCACGACAAAAGTCAGAGTTTGGAGCCAGAGAAGTCAAAGGTATCTAAGGCTTTATTTACAGACAAGAGAGAGTATATTCTGAAATTACAATCAAATGGGACATAGGAGCCAGCGAGACTTTGGTTTGAATCCTGCCCTTGTTGTTTGGTGACTGTGAGACTCTGAGCAAAGCTCTTAACTACTCTGAACCTTTGCTTCCTCACAGGTAATAGCAACAATGCCAACTTATCCCAGTGTTTCTCACCTGGGGAGATTTTGGCATGCCCCTCCCTTCAGAGACAATGTCTCTGGACATTTTTTATTGTCACAACTGAGGGATATTATTGGCATATACAACCAAGAATGACCAGTCATATCAATAATGCCAAGGTTGAGAAACCCTGTCCTAGTCTTCTGGGGTTATAGTGAACTTCAGATATGAGGAACTGGGGTGTCCAACATGTATGGCACTGGGTCAGCCCAGTAAAGGGCTGTTCTATACATAGAAAAGTTTGTGACAATCCTATAAAAATACTTGAACTTACTAGAATCTTCAGGAAATGAAGAGGAATAAATGTGCAAATGTTCTCATACTCAGTGCTACAGGATGAATGCCTGAGAAACATACTGTAAAAATATCATGGGCACTGGGTATGGTGCTGAGTGCCTATAGTCCCAGCACTAGGAAGACTGAGATGGAAGGATCACTTGAGTCCAGAAGTTCAAGACCAGCCCAGGCAACATAGTAAGACCCTGCCTTCCTGCCACCTACCTTGTGCGTGTACACACACACATACACACACGATGTTGGTTAAAGCAGATGGTGAGGAATAACAGAGGGATACAAATATCGTTGGTGTGTTTATGTCATATGCCTTTTATCTCTTACTTATACCTTCTACCTATATCATCTCATTTTAATTCTTCCAACAGCACCGTAAAGTAAGAATTTTTATTCCCATTTTTCAGGTGAAGAAACCAAGGCTTACAGGAGTTTAGCATTTTGTCCAGGCGTTTGTGTCTGTGTATGGTGGAGCCTGTGAATGGTTCAACCTGAGCCTCTGTCACCAAGCCCATGACTCTCTGTTGCCCCACTTGATTCACATGTGACTACTACAACTGACAAAGTTATCAGTTATAAATCTCATGGTGGAGATGCTGAGGGATGTATATAAGGAGACTCTCAGAATTAGAAACCTAGAAAATCTTCCTTAGGAATTCTTAAGGGATCTCCACCATTTCAGGATCTCCCCTTTCTTTTCTGCATTTGAGTCCAGAGCTTTCTCTCTCTCTCTCTCTCTCTCTCTCTCTCTCTCTCTCTCTCTCGACGTCTACTCAGGATGGAAATTAGGGGCACTCGACCACTGAGCCACATCCCAGCCTAATCCTATTTTGTGTTTTATTTAGAGACAGGGTCTCACTGAGTTGCTTAGGGACTCGCTGTTGCTGAGACTGGCTTTGAACTCATGATTCTCCTGCCTCAACCTCCTGAGGCACTGGGATTACAAGCATGTGCCATCATACTGCCTCAGAGCTCTCTTGACATTCTCTCTGGAGATCTTGACAGCTAGACTAGTCCTGCCTACCAGAAACAGGCAAACATCCTATCTGTTCACTCATTTTCTCTCTCCTAACTGCCTTTGACAAGTTCTATTCCCTCAAGATAACACTACAAGGAGGAGAGTATCTAATTTAATCAGAGACGATGACGGTGGTACAAAGCTGAGAATGGAGAAATGGTGGTATACTCTTGTAATGTTCTTCAATATAGATAAATAAGTATAATATCACCTGAAGGTAGACAGTGATTAAGTTAAAGCTACATACCATAAACTCCCAAATAACCACTAAAATATTGATACGATGAGTTACGACTAAGAAGCCACAATGGAGATTCATAAAAATAATCAGTCCACTAAGAAGACATACAATGGCCAGAAAGCACATGAAAAGATGATCAACACTGTTAGTGATGAGAGAAATGCAAGTCAAACCCACAATAAAATACCACTTCACACTCACCAAAGGAGTTATAGGCAAAAGAACAAAGTTAATGAGTGCTGGGGACCATGTGGAGAAAGAATATGCAGATGCTGCTGGAGGCAATGGTGCAGCACTTTGCTGGCAATGCCTCAGACATAGAGTTACCACGTGATCCAGCCATTCCACCCCTGGGTGCATACCTAGGAGAAAAGAGATATACGTCGGCATAAAAATGGACATATGAATGTTGATAGCAGCATTATTTGAAATAACCCAAAGTGGAAACAACCCAAATGTCCATCAACTGGTGACCGGATAAACAAATACAACTGGTGTATGTGTTTGCAAATACCTGGTCTTTTGGATGATTTTATACACATGAAAAGGCATATTTGCTAGGACAAATGTGAGTTCCTTTCATTAGCAAAAGAAAAATCTAAGTAGTTCTTTCTCACATGCAAAACTGTGCCCCAGTAGGGGAGGGGTAGAAATGAGAGACCTGGTAGTAATAGTTAAAGCATATAGTTTCTTTGGGGAAAAATTAAAATGTTCTGTAATTGTGGTGAAAGTGGCACTATTTTGTGTCTATACTAAAAATCATTGAATTATACATTTAAAGTGGGTAAAGTTAATAGTATGTGAATTATATATCAAAAATAGCTGTCACAAAAAAAAAAGTAATCAGTCCAAAACTAGACAAATAAAGAAGGAAAAGGGAAAAAGGAACAGATGGGACCAATAGAAAACAAAGAGCCAGATGTTCAATTTAAACCTCACCATATCAATCTTCACATTAAATGGTCTCAGTGCTTCAATTGAAAGACAGAGATTAAGAAATTGGATTTTTTTTAAAAAAATATCATCTTAGTCTGTTTCTTGTTGTTATAACAGAATACCTAGGACTAGGTAAGGTATAAGGAACAGAAATGTACTTGGTTTATAGTTCTGGAGACTGGGAAATCCAATAACGAGGAGCCAGCGTCTGGAGAGGGCCTTTCATGCTGTGTCACCCCAGGGCAGAAAGGCTGAAGGACAAGAAAGGATGGGACAGAGAGCAAGAGAATGTGGGGGTGGGTGGAGGCAAGACTCATCTTTTATCAGGAACCCACTCCTGGGATAACTACCCACTCCTGTGATTATGGCACTGATCTCCCATGTTCTCTACGTGTCATTACCTCTCAGAGGTCCCACCTCTCAACACCGCACCCCTGAAGATTCAATTTCCAACACACAAACCTTGGGAGACACATTCAAATCTTAGCACAACTATATTCTACCTATAAGAAACCCACTTTAAAAAAAAAAAAAGACACAAATGGGTTAAAAGTGAAATGAGAGAAACTAATTTTTTTAAAAGGTTGGAATGGATATATTAATATCAGATAATATAGATTTCAGAGCAGAGATTATTACCAAGGATAAAGAAGTCATTTCATAATGATAAAATATTCCACTCATCAAGAGAGTATAACAATCTTAAATATTTATGGGTCTGATAACAGAGCTTCAACCTATGGGAAGCGAAAAATCTGATGGAGCTCCTTGGAGAAACAGAGAAATCCCCAATTATATCAGATATTTTAATTTAACCACTTGTTCTATAATAACTGAGGAGGACAGTTGGAGGTCCTCTAGGGAGTCCACTGACTTTATTCTATGAGGAAAATGGAGCCTGGGAAACTCAACTGACTTGCCCAAAGTCGCAGAGTTAATTAGTGCCAGAGCCTGGATATTAGCTCAGGTGTCACCGGTTTCTCTGCAATATATAGATTCCCAAGTTCAGCCTGAAGTTGTGGTAAGACACTTACAGTCCTCAATAGGAGTCTTGTTAGGTAACTAGTCATGGTTACTTGCATTTTAAGAGACTAGCTATTCAATTTTTTTTCACAAATATTAATTAAGTACTAGTCTATTAGGAAAAATAAGATAGGATGAGAGAAATAGAATGGGTCACAACTTTCAGAAATTCTGACCATGCTGTGATTTGGATCTGTATGGGTTAAAGGCTTGGTCCCCAGCTTGTGGCACTATTGGGAGGGGGTGGAGCCTTTAGGAGGTGTAGCCTAGTGAAAAAAAGTTAGGTCATTGGGGGAATATTGGGACTCTGGACCCTCCTCTTTCTTTTTGCTTCTAGGCTGCCATAAAGTGAACATATCTCCTCCTCCACACACTCCCACTATGCTGTGCTGTGCTGTGCTGCCATAGACCCAAAGCAACAGAGTCCGGAACCATGAACTGAAACCTCAGAAATTGTGAGCCAAAATAAACCTTTCCTCCTTATGAGTTGATCATCCCAGGCATTTTGTTACAGCAATGAAAATCTGATTAACACAAACCCTGAAGGATTTCCCTAAGAAAGAGTAATCCTGTGAAATGTTCCATAAAATAGGGCAAACAAGTGCTGCCCATACATCCTCCTCTTGGGGAATCCCTATGCCCATTAGTAGCTTAAAGCCCCAAGAAGACCTGCAGCAATGAAACTCATTTGAATTGGTTTACTCTGGAATTTTCTGATCATGGAGTAATTATGAGTAATGTCCATGGTGACTCTTCCTGCAATTTCTTTCCTACCATCTTTCTGGATTAACTTCTAAATTTTTGTAACTTTAGTTCATTCCTCAAAAGGCTGCAGTTTCCTTCAAAATTAATCTGCAATTGAGACAATTATATCCACCAGAGAGGCAGTCTGAGGGTGGGAAAGGATTCTGCCCTGGGTTGTAAGGGGTGATTTCCCTCTATCTCTACCATTTTGTAAACTTTTGGACTGAGATGTTAAGACTGTGGTTGACCTTGGCCATCAAGATAACCATATCCTGAATACCAAACACATTGCTTTGGAAATCTGAAGGCCAGGTTAGGCAGGTCCTAACCTGGAGGAATGTGCTGTCTCACGCTCAGAGTCAAGATCAGTTTAGAGCACTGGTTCTCAAGCTTGGCATTTAGAGCTCTAACAGACACCCACACTTAGATCCTATCCTGAGATTCTGATACAACTGGTTTGGGAAGGGCCCAAGCAATGAGAATTTGACAAGTTTCTTCGGGGTTCTTATGTGGTGTCCAGGTTAGGAACTACTACCTATAAGACAGTCTCTCTTCCCACTGCAGTCTTTTTTGGGTGATTTTATCTAAGCACCCATCTGTACATGGGAATGCATGCTTGTATATGGAATAGCAATAGTCTTAACCATAAATAGAAGAGAGTGCAAACAAAATAAACCCAACAAAAGGAAAACAATACAATGAAATTCTGGCAAGATACTGGTGCCTGCCAAGATTCTGAACCTAAGGTCAGAATTTTCTCTATAGAGAGAAATTAACAAATATGAGAACATGTTATAATCACAGTGGCCTTGACTGAGAGCTTCTTCTCGAGGCTGTAGATGGACAGAGAAAGGAAAAGGGAGATTCCCTTCTGAGCAGCTCGAGGTATTTAATGCTATGTGTGTATGACAGGGGGTAGGGGGGATCTAAATCCCTCTTCCTGGCCACCATCAGATCATACCTGAGGCATGATCTGTAAGACTGTGGGTAGTCATTCATTCAGTCTCTAAGTAGCCATGACTGTGGGGTCAGGGACCTGCCTAACCTGGCCTTCAGATTTCCAATGTTTTTTTTTTTTTGTGGATAAAAAAGAACTGTGATGGCAATGTTGAAGGGAAAGAGGGGGAGAACCAGAAAAGGACACTGTGAGGTTGAACAGGGGATGGTGTTGATAGTGGAGACCAGGCTATTGCTGCTGCCAGGTGAGTCTGAAGAGGGAGGCAAGGCAGGTGAGGTCTATTTGCTGTTCCTATGTATTTGAGAACCTCACCCCATGTCTCAAAGCTTCAGCACAGTGCTCCATTTGTCTGGCTCATGGCTTGACTGAAGAAGCCTCCCCCATCCCAATCCCAGAAGTGTAGGGTCCAAGGGCATTGCGAGTGGTCATAAGGTAGGAAGAGTTGCCTTGCCTCTGTTTCTGCCTCTGGGTTATTTTGTGCTGAGAGAGGGCTCCTAATTAGACATGTAGAAACCAAAGTAATAAGCTCTACCAAGAAAAGCATTTCATAAACCCTCCAATTCAGTAAACAGGAAAGAATATACTGTTCTGTGAAAATGTGAAAGCTGGAACTAACTGGAATTGTCGCTTTTTAGAGGAAACAAATAAAACAAATGGGAGCTCCATTTCCTAAGTGTAAGATGAGAATCACATTATCTTTAAAGATTAATGGATATTATCGTCTGTAATAATGGTAATTCTGGAGGAGGGGCAACACAGAGCCTCTGATGTTAAATGCTTTCTATTGGGGTATGTAAATGAAGCCACCTTATTCTGCTGGAGCTTTGCCACAATGATTCTCAGCTAAATGCACCATAAAAAACAAAAATGCCAATTGGAAAGGCATTTAGGATGTTGGGGAAGTGACAAAGGACTTCAACTATCAATTATGAAATGAAAGAATATATCAGTCAGCGCACTGTGCGTTTTAAAGGAGGCTACTTCGTTCCCTGGAAGTTGTAAGCGGAGGCTCTTCTTTTAAACTGGTATCAAGTGCATTTTGGATGTTGATGCTAAGCCATTTTGTAAAACCAGAACAGATGCAGGTTTGCATGCAAGAATGTTTGGGAGTTCTTTCTTCCTCAATATCCATGTATCTGATGAGAAGAAACAGGTTTCCCCATTTCTACTTGCCAAATATCCTGGCACATCTGCAAATAGGCAAATAGAACCTAAACAGGGAAATTTTTATGATCTTTTTTATTTAGTTTATCATCATGGAAATGTATTAATTAATTCTGTTTTTTTTAAAGCTCAATTTTTGAAAAAAAAACTGAAAAATATACGCAGTAGGTAATCTAAATAACCTATATCTATTAAAACAGAAAATACCAGGTCCAGGTAGATTCACTGGTGAATTCTAGCACACATTAAAGGAAGAAATTATATCAATCCTCTAGAACCTCTTCCAGTAGATAGAAGCAGAGGGAAAATTTCCTTAATTCCTTCTACAAGACCAATATTATTACTTTAATACCAAAACCAGATAAAGACATTGCGAAAAGAAAACTACAAACCAATATGTCAAAAACAGAGGAGATACAGGGCTAGGGATATAGCTCAGTGTAGCATGCAAAAGGCCCTGAGATCTTTGTCTCAAGCACAAGGGGGGAAAATGGCAAGATTATAGATGCAGAAATCCTCAACAACATATTTTGTTTCTCCACTTTTTTTTTTACTTGGTGCATTATAGTTGTACATAATGGTGGGATTTGTTGTTACATATTAGTATATACACAAAATGTACCAATATAATTTGGCAAAGATCTTTTTCTCTATTCTACTTACTTTCCTTTGCTTTACATTTGACCACCCCCTTTTATTTTCCTTTTCCCTCTCTACTTCCCACATATGAGAGAAAACATATGACTCTTAACTTTCGGAATCTGGCTTATTTCACTTAAATTAATGAATGGTCTCAAGTTTCATCTATTTTTCTGCAAATGACATAATTTCATTTTTTTAAGGAATAAAACTCAATTGTGTGTGTGTGTGTGTGTGTGTGTGTGTATGCTTCTTCAGTGTATGTTCTTGGCATCTTTGTCCAGGATCAATATAATACATATATATTACAATTTCTTTATCCATTCATCTGTTGGTGACCACCTGGGTTGGTTCTATAGTTTGGCTACTGTGAATTGTGCTGCTATAAACATGGGTATGCATGTATCATTATAATACTATAATATGCTGACTTTAAATCTAGTTTTTTGAGGAACCTCCATACTAATTTACATAGTGGTTATACTAATTTACAGTTCTACCAACAATGTAAAAATGTTCCTTTTTCTTCATATTCTTTCCAACATATATTTTTGTTTGTATTCTTGATGGCTGCCATTATGACTGGTGTTAAATGAAATCTCAGTGTAATTTTGGTTTGCATTTTCCTAATTGCTAATGATATTGGACATTTTTTCATATATTTGTTGATCATTTGTATTTCTTCTTTTGAGAAGTGTCTGTTTTCTGTTTAATTCATTTGCTCATTTATTCACTGGCTTATTTATATTTTTGGTGTTAAGTTTTTCATACATTCTAGACATATATTCTAGACATTAATCCTCTGTCAGAAGAGTAGCTAGCAATCATTCTTTTCCATTCTGTGAGTTATGTCTTCACATTCTTAATTGTTTCCTTTGCTGTGCAGAAGCTTTTTAATTGGATGCCATCCCATTTGTTAACTCTTGGCATTATTTCCTGAGCTTTAGGGGTCCTATTGAGAAAGTCAATGCCTGTGCCTATCTACTAGAGTATTGATCCTACATTTTCTTCTATGAATTTCATAGTCTAATTCCTAGGACTTTGACCCATTTTGAGTTGTTTTTTGTTCAGGATGAAAGATAGGGGTCTAATCTCATTTTTCTATATTTGGATGACCGGTATTTCCAGAACTATTTGTAAAAGAGGCTGTCTTTTCTTCAGTGTATGTTCTTGGCATCTTTGTCCAGGATGAAATTACTGAAGATGTGTGGGGTTGTCTCTGTGTCTTCTATTCTGTACCATTGGTCTATGTGTCTGTTTTTATACCAGTGCCAGGCAATTTTTGTTACTATGGCTCTATAGTATAATTTGAAGTCAGATATTGTGATGCCTCCAGCATTTTTATTTATTTATTTATTTATATTGTTTGGCTTAGGATTGCTTTGGCTATTCTGGACCTTTTATTCTTCCAAATGAATCCTAGGACTATTTTCTGCTAATTCTGTGAAGAATGTCATTGTTATTTTGATGGATATTGAATTGAATCAAATCTGTATATTCCTTTTGGTAATATGGCCATTTTAACAATCCATAAAACATGGGAATTCTTTCCATCTTCTTGTGTCTTTTCAATTTCTTTCTTCAATGTTCTATAGTTTTCATTGAAGAGGTCTTTCACCTCCTTGGTTAGATTTATTTTCCGGCTTTTTTTTTTTTGTCTGTTTTTTTTTTAGGCTGTTGTGAATGGAATTATTTCCCTGATTTCTTCCTCAGCAGATTCATTGCTGGTATATAGGAAGATTATTGAATTTTGTATGTTGATTTTGTAACTTGCTACTTTGCTGAATTTGTTTATTATATCTAGCAGTCTTCTAGTGAAGTTTTTTGGATCTTCTCAGAACAGGATCATATCATCAGCAAACAATGATAATTTGTCTTCTTCCTTTCCTGTTTGCGTTTCTTCTCTTTCCTAATTGCTCTGGCTCGAATTTCTAGCACATATTAAATAGGAGTGGTGAGAGTAGACATCCTTGTCTTGTTCCAGATATTAAAGGAAATGCTTTCAGTTTTTCCCAACTGACTATGAGATTGACTTTGTATTTTTCATATATAGACTTTTTGATGCCTCAGCAGAATATTAATAAATAAAATCCAACAATGTATAGGAAGAATCATGCACCAAGATCTAGTGAGATTTATTCCCAAGTATGCAAGATTGGTTCTATATTTTAAAAATTAATGTAATCTATCACATCAATAAGCTAAAGGAGGAAAAAATTGAATGATTTTATCAGTAGACTCGTAAAAAGCATTTGACAAATTCCAACACTTGTTCATGGTAAAAACTCAGCAAACTTAGAGGGGAATTTCCTCAATTTGGTGAAGAACATCTACAAAAACCCTATAGGTAATATCATACTTAAAGTTGAGAAGCTAGAAGCTATCCTACTAAGACTGGGAACAAGGAAAAGAAGAGCCCTCTCACCACAGCCTCTCAACGTTGTACTGGATGTTCTAGCTAATGCAATAAGACAAATAATAATAATAAAGGCACACAGATTAAAAAGGAAGCCCTGTTGTTGTTCAAAGATAACAGTGTTCTATGTGGAGCCTGGATGCGATCATCTTCCCCAAGGTCCTATCCTGAAAGGGAAACTCCATGCTGCATGCTGGGCAGACTGGATAGGACCAGAAGAATCGGCCCCTGTGGGATCCCAAGCTTTCCCTCTAGCCACAGTCACCTTTCTCTGCACATACCTGTGTTTCAGGTCAGCCAGACAGAACCCGCATGAAGCTGAAAGCAGAGTGGAAATGTGAAACCTGAAGTGGTGGGCAGCAAGGCCACAAGAAAGTGTGTGGGAGGTCAAGCTGCACATTTTATATGAAGGAGGAAGGTCCTAAGCTCCACAGAGCCCCAGATGGTGTGGGTGAAGGGTCTGTGCGGGATGTAAACAATTGGGGCTAGGAGTGAGCAGAAAGCATGTAATGCAATGCACCATACAGTCCACCTGCCCAGGAAAGTCTCATGTGGTGGAAGTCAGAGATGTACAAACTGTTAGGGTTTTGCTTAGGGGTTCAAATTAAAAGGATACTGAGCTGTAAGGCTAGACAGGAACCACCTGTGAGACAAGAAGAGAGGCGCTGGGAACTTCAGGGACTGGCTCATTTCCTGCGACTCTCCATATTCTGGCTCCTCTGTGTCTATGGGGCCAAGGAGACATGCTACAGAAAAACACCCCCCCACACACACACACACACACACAAACATATATATGCTATTTGATTGCATTTAAATGTGATCATTCTTCAGAAAACACATGCTGCTTTGCTACTTCAGCTGTCACAAGATAATCATCTACACCTTTCTGAAACCTTGAAAGTGGCCTGGTGACCTAACTGAAAAACTAACAACACACATCACTGAAGGGAAACCAAAGCCTGGTGACAAAGAGGATAAATGTCAATGAATGTAAACTGGGCTACAACAGGAGCTGTGGTGATGATTTTCTTGCTGGCAATCAGGGCTGAGGGCCACACCTGTGTGATAAACACGGCTCAGACTGATCACTCTGATGTGCATAAACTTCAAACAGCCCCAGGGCTATCTTCCATGGCCTGTGGGTGGCTGAGCTTAGCAGGTGGCTTCTCTGCAACTGTGGTCTCTGCTGGGCTCCCTCCTGTAGGGACATCCTGCTGGGGCTGGGCTGGGTTGGAAGGGCCCAGAGGCTTCTCTCTCACCTCTGAGGCCTTATAGCTGCTGAGGGCTGGGCTGCCTTAGTTCTTCTCCACATGGCCTCTCTCACAAGAGGGGGCAGGACCTTCCCTACTGCAGGGCAGCTGGGGTCCCCAATGGCAAGTGCTTGTCAAACCTCTGCTTGCCTTGTTCTTGCTAATGTCCCATTGGCTAGAACAGGTCACATGGACAATTCTAGAGTCCCTGTGGGAAGGGGCTACACGGCAGGGGGAAGGCTGGGCAGCCTGGCTCTCTGTGGGCCCCAGGTACAGACTCCACACAGTGCTCTGAAGCAGAGCAGCAGACATTTGGAGAAGCACATGCCAATGCTCCTGCTGGTGGGACTCACACTGAGCATCTGTACACAGGATTTCACAACTAGGTATGTCCATTGCCATTGTCATGGTGTCTGTGGGTGGTCATTTTCTGCCACCCTATGCCAGGACTCCAGTGAGGCAGGGTCTGATTTAAAATGTCCCAGAGCACTGCCAATGCCTGGGGTTTCATCAATTTGGGGACACAGGAATCTACTTTGGTGGAGAGGGACAGATCTACTGTTGAGGTCCCCCTGTGGGAGCTGTTGCTTTGACACCCTGACATTTGGGACAGTGTACTGTTTGCTGTGTACAGCTTGGCCAATGCACAAATGGTGGTGCCGAGGTCACTGTCAGTAGCCTGGCTTGACCTCATTGATTGGGAAAGTGGGGGTGGCCTTGCAGGAATGAGTATTTAGAGGTGGGGCAATATTTCCCCATTCAACCTTCAAATCTGATCTTAATCTTTACTTTTCAGAGAAGTTCCCTAGACAAAGTTATTTTTAATGCACAGACATATCCTTTTCCTTTTATTTTAAATTGCATTGCTCTTACCAATTCAGTGTGTGCATTCCTGCTTGCTAATCAGCTCTGGGACAGAAGAATCATGAATTTACTCATCACAGTATCTCCAGGTCCTAGCACTATGGGGTTGAAATTGAAAATTAATGAGAGTTTTCCTTTTTTGCCTTCTACCACTTCTCCTTTCCCCCAAATCCCCCTTTATCTTTGAAACTGCTGACTAAGAAGCAAAAGGCTAATGACCTTGGTCTTCTGTGACCAGGCCCCAAGTAAGAACTGGGTTGAAGGGGCAGAGGCCACTGCATGTAGTATTTGGTAGAATGATGTAAACCCTGGCCTTTGACATCCTCATGTAACTCAAATGTCAGCTGGAGCCATACCATCCTTGAGAGTCAAATTACAGGGGTTTAACCCCCGCCCCTCCCGATTCCTTGCATAAAGAAAATGCAACCAACTTCTCGATTTCAATGTGGCTTCTCGAAAGTTGGATATTTTGCTGGGTCCTGTCACATTCTGATTTCTTTCTTCCTGAAATTTTCTGCCGTCTTTCATATTGTAGCTGTTCCTTTCTTACTAAACTTAATACACCCAGAGAGTTTGAGCTCCTTTGCCTTACTTCTTGTAAGTAGCACTCATTCAAAGGCCATTACATACCTTATTAGAGGCTCAATGTCCCTGTATGGGAGTGGGAGTGGAGGAGTTATATAGAAAACAGCACAACTCAACAGACTATTAGATATCATTAGTCTTGAAGCCCTTTAGGACCCCTTTACCCAGGCCCCCAACTCAACCTGGTGGAAAAGCTGTCAACGGGTCTTCTTTTTGAACTGTCTTCAACCTCCTTGCTTCCATTCTGGCTCACCTCTTCACCTCTCCACTGCCCAAACAAATCTTGCCTTTTTTTTTTTTTTAAGTTCCAAGTAACTTCCTTTTAAAATTATTTTATTTTTTGAAGATTTTCCCAAGTTTATTGAGATGGAGTTGAAGTTCACTAAACCATACATATTTAATACATATAATTCTATTGGTTTTGACATATGCATGCCCATGAAACCACCAGCTCTCAAAGTACACTTTTACCACCCTCCCACCCTTCAGAGTTTCTTTGTGTTCTTTTTGATCCATTCCTCCCTCAAGCCCATCCCCAGGCAACCAGTGTCTAGACTCTCTATATAGATGTTAGTATGTATTTTTAATATATAGATCATGAATTATGTTCTCTATTTTTGCCTGGCTTCTCTCCCTCATTAGAATGATTCTGATATTCTTCAATGTTGTTGTTTGAGTTAATAGTTTACTGGTTTTTATTGCTAAGTAATATTCCATTGTATGATTATATTACAATTTGTTTATTCATTCATTTATGGTGTTAGTCTGTTTTATGTTACTATAATGAAATGTCAAAGAAAAGAGGTTTATTTAGCTCACGGTTTTGAAGGTTTAGGGTATGGTGATAGAACGATCTCATTTTAGGAGAAGTCCTGGCAGATGAAAAACAAAATGGTGAGACAGGGAGAAATCATGTCACAAGATTGTGAGGCAGAGCAAGAAGAGCCAGCTTTGTTCTTTTATTGAAAACTCTTTCAGGTCAACCAACTCAGAGTCCTATGGACATTCTAGGGACAATGACCTCCCCCACTCAGTCCCACCTCTTAAACATCCAACACCTCCCAGCATGACTACACTGAGGTCTAAGCTCCCAACACATGAACCCTTGGGGGACAAACTTGGACCTTATCCAAACCATGACATCTTCTGGTGGATTTGAAGTGGTTGATTTTTTACTATAACAAATAAAGCTCCTATGAATATCCATGCATAAGACTTTGGGTTTCATGCTTTCAATGTTGTTACCTGTAAGTGTAATTGTGGGTTGTATGATTTGTGTACACTTAACTTTTTAAGAAATTGCTGAAGTGGTTTCCAAAGTGGTTGTATCCACTTACACTCCCACTGGCAATGTGTGACAGTTTCATTTGCTCCACACGCTCTGAGCATTTAATATGGTCTATGTATTTGATATGACCAACATTAGATATATTCATGTTAAAGTTAGTCATCTCAGGTGTGTGTGTGTGTGTGTGTGTGTGTGTATTTGATGCACCTCTGTTGAGTTACCTCTTGGCTTCATTTCTTTTTCTTGTTTATTCTCTCACTCTCTGTTTTTTCTTTTCTCTCTTGATTTTATTTCTAACAAAGGAAAGCATATGCTTAGATTTATGGAGGATAATACCAGATTATTGCTATTGTTCCAGGGAAATTATGAATATGTCCCTTCTTATTTCCAAATGTCCTGGCTTGGATAATAAAATATATGGTTTCTCTTCTTATGGCCCAACAGCCATGTCCCAGGCTGTTCAACACAGGGCTCATCAAGGCATTCTTCAGCTCAGTGACAATTATTCTTTCCTCTAAAAGGAGCTTTTCTGAAACTTTTTTTTTTCCAGCTCACATCAGGATTTCAGGGGATAGAGTTACTGTATGTAGCTTCACACTTGTATGGGAGGGTCTTGTGGGAGGTGAAGAGGGGGTATTCTTGCCAACATCCGAAATAGCTTGCTTGAGAATGAAACCAAAAGAAAAGAAGGTGGAGCCAGAGGTGGGGAGTCAGATCTTGCCTGAGGACTTTGAGCTGGATGCAGCCCAGCTTGAGGCTAAAATCTATTCCTTAACTTATCTCCAAGAAAGTAGGAAATCCCATCAATCACCCTCCCCTCCCCGCTTTTAAATCTAAGCTAATTTAACCTGGTTTTTGTCATTTGCAATTATTAGGGCCTTAATATCCCCAGCAGGAGAAGGTGCCTCAGCATTTTGCAAAACCTAGGTTGCCGCTCATTTCAATCTGAAATACCTTCTGCCTTCGGTGAGAATTACCGTTTCTTCTGATCTGATCCCTGGAATTCAGAGCAGAAGCAATTGGTCACATTGGTTGGGTAAAATCTATTTCTTCAGAGGACACTAACGGCCTAGGGTCAAAGTATTCAGTGGTATCTCCACATGGTTTGTTTAATCGAATACTCTAGCTCCAGGTATCCATTTTCATGCAGCAGGCTCTTTAATCTTTAACTAAATTATCATTTTGCAACCTGATTCAAAATCAGTTCTGAATTTGGGGATGCAGCTTGCATTTCCTAATAACAGAAACGTATCCTTATTTACTCAGAGTGCTAAATGTACAAAAGAGGAACACTGTTGTGTGCGACCCATGTAAACATACAGAGGAGAGGGCGCGAGACCTCTTTAGGGGCACAGAGAGATGGCTGTGGCATTACTGGATGGAGGACATCTTTCTGAGCAGAACCCAGGTAATACGCTAGTGGAAGAAAAGGAGGCAAGCAGGGTAGAAATTAAGATCCCAGTCAGTATCCTCTCTGAACGTTCTGCAGAACCGAACCAAGCCTGGACCCTAAGGGATGCCTCTCTCAATGGGAGTGTCCCGGCCTTGGTTCTCACGCCCCAAAGGCGGACGAAAAGCGGCAGGGCAGGTCTCGTCTCGGACAATAGAAAACAGCCTTTATCCAGCACAACCAGCCCTTCGTCCCGCGTGGAAAGGGAACCCTGGTACCCCAGCAGCAGAGGATAAGACAGTATTCCAGTGAGCTGCCCGCGCCGCTGCGGCGTAGGCCCCGCCCCCCAGAACATAAGTCCGGCCCCTGCCCCCCGGAGTCCGCCCCCGCGCGCCAGGGCCCCGCCCCTGTGTTCTGGGGTTCGCTCCCCGCCTCCTGGCGCTCAGGGCCGGTCCGGGGGCTCTATGGCTCCGCCTCTCGCACCCCAGGAGTCCGCCCCCGCCCTCTCGGGTTCCAGGCCCGCCCCCTCGCGCCCGCGCCCCGCCCCCACGTGCCCTCGGGAGTCCCAGGGAGGAGTTGCCGCGCGGGAGGAGGCGTGGTTATGCCCGCGGAGGCGCGGGCGGCGCAGCCGGGACTTTGGCTTTGACACAGACTGCGAGCGGCTGCTCTAGTGCTGGGGTCTGGACGCGCTCTGCGAATCCCGCGCCCGAGTTGGGTGCAGACTTTTTGCCTGGATAAACGCAACCGCGGCGACGCCGCAAGTCCTGGTGCAGTAGCAAGTCTTGGTGCAGCTTCAGCAGCCGGATTTCGCCACCCCTACCGCCGCCTGCGAGCAACCCTGCAGCTCCTGCCTGCTCCGGGAGAGCGACGCTGAGAGTTTCTCCCGCAGAAAGACAGGGACGCGCGGACCAAGGCCCGGCCACTGCCCCGCACCCGCGTGGGCGCCAGGGCTGGAGGTAGGGGCCCGCGTTGTCCTTGGCCGGTCTCAGGCTTCCGAGCCGCAGGTGGAAGAGAGACGAACCCCCCTCCCCCCTGCAGAGCGGCCCAGAGATTGGGATCGGGACCGGAGGCGGGTCTGGTGAGGGTCCATAAACCTCTTCTCGGTGTCCGCACAGGCAAGCACAGAGTTCCTAAGTTGCAGGCGGCGCTGAGTGTCAGGCGCGGAGTCAGTCCATGTGGGGGCGACTAAAGTGAGGAGGCAGCCCTGGCTCTGCTAGAGTTGAAAGGCAGAGAGGTGTGATACCGATGCAGATAGCTCTCGAGAAAGGTGGCTTATAGCCTTTTGGATCGCGGTATGACAAAAAACCCAGGCGTCTCCCGAGGAAAATCTGAATGGGCCAACCTTACTGTGCGTTTTCAGTTCACCTGCAGCCACTGGCCTGGAAATCTGGTAATGAACTCCAGCACTAGGTAAGGAGTGCTAATAGCAGATTGTCTCACTCAGTCAATTCATGTGTTAATTTCTTTTCTAGGTGGCCAAGTGAAAGATAATTTTGGACACTCTAGCCATGGAAGATTTGGCCTTTGTCTGCAGCAACCTCTTCGGCCCCTAAATTCTGCATTTTGTTCTTTTTGTGCTTATAAGGTCAACGGGGCATCTCCCCTAGCCAGAGTTCTGCAGTGGTGAGGCCTTCCTGGGCTCCCGATATTAGCTGGCCATGGGGAGTACCCTGGGTTGCCACCGCTCCATCCCCAGGGACCCCTCGGACCTGTCCCATAGCCGCAAGTTTAGCGCAGCCTGCAACTTCAGCAACATCCTGGTGAATCAGGAGCGGCTCAACATCAACACTGCTACAGAGGAGGAACTGATGACCCTCCCTGGGGTGACACGTGCTGTGGCTCGAAGCATCGTGGAATACCGAGAATACATTGGTGGCTTCAAGAAAGTGGAGGACCTAGCACTGGTCAGTGGTGTGGGTGCCACAAAACTGGAGCAGGTCAAGTTTGAGATCTGTGTGAGCAGCAAGGGTAGCTCTGCACAGCACTCTCCTAGCTCCTTGCGGAGGGACCTCCTGGCTGAGCAGCAGCCTCACCATCTAGCCACTACTGTGCCCCTCACACCACGTGTCAATATCAACACAGCCACCCCAGCTCAGCTCATGAGTGTGCGAGGCCTCACCGAGAAGATGGCCCTCAGTATTGTGGACTACCGCCGGGAACATGGCCCCTTTCGCAGTATTGAGGATCTGGTCAGGATGGATTGTATTAATGCTGCCTTCCTGGACAGGATACGACACCAGGTGTTTGCTGAGAAGTCCAGGCCCCCCTCCACCCACACCAATGGGGGTCTGACCTTCACTGCCAAGCCTCACCCTAGCCCTACCTCACTGAGCCTGCAGAGTGAGGACTTGGACCTGCCACCAGGGGGGCCCACACAGATTATCTCCACTCGCCCCTCAGTAGAGGCCTTTGGAGGCACGAGGGATGGGCGGCCTGTGCTGAGGCTGGCCACCTGGAACTTGCAGGGCTGCTCTGTGGAGAAGGCCAACAACCCTGGAGTGCGAGAGGTGGTATGCATGACACTCCTGGAAAACAGGTGAGAACTGGAACCACCAAGGGGGCCAGGGGGCTGGGTGTGCAGACAGCTCGGACTGGCCTCATCTGTGGATGCAAATGAGTGGACTTTTGGGGAGGGGGCAAAAGTATAAAGTCAGTGTATTTGATGCCCCCACCAATACTGTCACTTGAGGCTGAGCTCTCTTTCTGCTCCAGATTTTTCTGAATACAGCTGTCAAGGTTTATGGCTTATGTCTTGAGTGTGATACATCAGAGATGGATTCTTAATTTGCGGTACTTGGAGGTTGTTAGTGGTGCTGCCTTTGAGAAGGTCTGTGACTCACAAAAGGCTTCATAGGGTTTATACTGAATCAGACACTCAACCTTGGAAACTGGTACACAGTTTTACATATGAGAAAGAACTAATTGGATTTTTCTTTTATTAATGGGAGGGAAACTCACATTTGTTCCATCACATGTACCTATTTGTGTGCACAAAATCATACAAAAGACCAGGTACACACTGGCTGTATTTATCAAAAGGCTGTGAATGAATCACTCTTCATTCATTTTCTTATTTAACCCAAAGTTGTTTTTCAGTGTGTTACCTCTGTTGTCCCATTGCCAGAAAAGGCCAAACTGACATGTAAACTGACGTGTGTGTGTGTGTGTGTGTGTGAGAGAGAGAGAGAGAGAGAGAGAGAGAGAGAGAGAGAGAGAGAATATTGCCCAGATTTCCCTGTTTGAGCTGAAGAACAAACTCCTAGGATAGGCTGTTATCAGAGAGTGTTTACATCATTCACAACACTGTTCTCTGTAGGAGCTTCCGTTAACTCCCCATAAAACAAAATCATATATTGTGGCAGGAGCTCCTGCTGTTAGTAAACAGTATGGTCTATAATATAATCGGTTTGGGGAAGGAAAGAAATATTTGTAATTGTCCCTTCCTGGGTCAGAGATCCTCTGATTTGGTCTTGTGGGCTCTTGCCCTGCCAGTCACCAGAGGTGAATGTTAGTGGCTACTTGATGCCTTCTCTTGCATTGGGTGGTTGGTGAGGCTGGCAGTGTGACAGTTGGTGACATGAAGTGAGCTCTCAGCGGGAAATCACAGTGCATTGTGGCAGATCATCAGGACGAATTAGTGAGCAGAAAAACAGGTCACAGTGTTTCCCTGGCACCATCCCAGTGGGCACACACTCGTTGCTGATGAGAGAGAAACTGTGCACTGGGTCAGAGGACTGGACCAGAGGAGTCCTTGAGTGCTCTTCTTGCACTGCCTTGTCCCGTTTGGCACCCTAACAGAATCCTTTTGCAAAATATCTTGTACACAGGGGAAAACTGGACTCAGCCCTGGGAGATACTTCTCATGAGTGGCTTGATAATAGTTTGCGTCCTCAGACTATGGGCAGATGAATGGGAAAAGGGGAGGGAAGGGGAAGTGAGTGAGACAAACTCACAAAAGGCTTCATAGCCTTAGTGAGACAGCTGCCTAGTTCCTGTGAGTTTTCTTAAGGCTCAGTTTGGGGTGAAGAGATGATATGTCATGAGCTTTGTAATGTTTTGAACAACTAATAAAAAAAAAAAAAAAAAGAGGGGATGAATCAGAATCTGAAGTTGCCTGGTGGAAATGACAGCCTGAGCAGTTCTTGCTCATTTATTTAGTGTTTTCATTCACGGGGCACCTGGACCAGCACTATCAGCTGCTACACATGCAAACTCTACATTTCTGTGTTTAACACCCCCTCCAGGTGTTTCTGATGTATACTAGTTCAAGAACCTCATACTAGGAGTTGGGCACTTGTTGTCCCTCTGGGGTTCTCTTGCCCCTCCCCCTATACTGCCTTTTCTGGCAAGGCCAGTGATTTTTTTGTTTGGAGGTTTCCAGGTACTTCCCCCCCGCCCCGCCCCGCTTTGATTGTTTCGATCATCCCTATAGTTTATTCAATCCCATGATGTTCTTTCTGGCCATGGTTTGAAAAGCTTATTCAACGTCTAGGACTTACCAATGTGAAGGGTAGGAAATGGGAGGGTAAAACCTGGCATAGTGGTGTACGCCTGTAGTCCCAGCTACTTTGCAGTGTGGAGATGGGGCCTCTGGGAGATGCAGTGCTTGCTGGGGGTTCAATGTGGGGGCACTAACACCTCTTGTCCAAGGTGGAGTTGATGGGGTTTGTTTTGTTTCTCTCCTTTAAATTTCCTAAAGAGATGAGGACTTGTTGAAGACATCTAACTGCTGGTGTTCAAGCAAGAGTGCAGGAAAAGCTTACCCAAACCCAGCACACCTGTGAGCAGTGGGAAGGGTGGCCTGCACCTCCATTACTTCACACACATGGCCACGTGTGTTGTCCTGTCCAATGCATTCTGTGTTCTGGGCACTCCTAGCACATTGTGAGTGTCTGGTAAACATAAACAGGCTTAGGGCCTGATCTTCCCCAGAGCTGGGATGGACACATTTGCCTGTGTGACTGTCTTGAGGCACTTAAAAACTGTCACAGAATGGATCTCATATACTCAGTGTTCATCCTGATTCACAGAAGTCACTTACAATCCAGTTGTTCCCTTTATTAGTATGAGGAAACATATTTAGCATGAGCAAGAGTGAAGACAGGTAATTTTCTGGGTGTTTCTTATTTTTATACGTGTTCACATACGACAGAAGAGGTCCCTGCCTTCTGGATATGACTTTGTATTGTCTAACAGCTTTCACATTAATTTGATTTCCCATAACTCCAGGAAGTAATACTTGCTCTTTATTAATGCTTCTCCATCTCTGGGTGAGGAAGTCAAAACCCAAGAAGTTGAATGGCTTGTCTCTGAGACACAGCTCACTAGTGACTCAGCTGGGACAAGGACCCAGGTTCTTTGTATCTTTATCCTGCCTTGTTTGGTTATCTCCCTCTCTGTTGAATAAAGGGCATTTGCCAAATTGTGTGCCAATCACAGTTTCTTAAATTGTGTCCATTAAAGCAGCCCTTGGGCAATTTTGGAAAGGAATAACTGACTTGTAAGTTTGCTTTCTGCAAGTTTGCATTAGTAGGTGCATTTTCTTAATGCTAAAGGGTCCCTGTATGGGATGGGAGTTGGAGTTCTTTCTTTTTTTTTTAATGTTTATTTTTTAGTTTTAGGTGGACATAATACCTTTATTTATTTTATTTCTATGTGGTGCTGAGGATTGAACCCAGTGCCTCACGCATGCCAGGTGAGCCACATCCCCAGCCCTGAAGTTCTTTCTTGACCTCGAATGCTGGTGTTTTGGTGGATGGGCAAGTATGAGCTCCAAGAAGCTGTTTTACATGTGAAACCTGAGGTAGGACAGCACAGAGCTAGATAATTATAGTCACCAGGAACCTTGAGGGACACCATTGCTAGTGTCACAGAACTGACAGGTTTCATCAGATTTCTTTTGCCAAACCTCAGTCTTAGGCAATGTTCTTCCTTGTTCAGCAAGACTGATAGAAGAATGCTTCTGCTAAATATCCTTGCAAAATGTGGTGATAGCCTATGTACAGAATGACAATCATTTCATTTTTATTTATTTTTTGCTGAATAATCATGCTATTTTGGAAAAAACCCTTTGGTTACTGAAGGTATAAACCCTGGAGGAGCTGACAGATAATCTCCAAAAAGAATGAGGAGATTTAACATACAAGTTGCTTATTTTCCCCACAGCCTGCATCAGAAGGAAACTCCAATGTCAGAGTTGTTAGCCTTATAATGGTTTAAATCTGATTTCTTGCTGCGTCTGCACTATTAAAGTGCAAGGTGGATTAGTGCCTGGCAACATGCACTGATTGTGAAAAAAGAGATTTCACTTTATCAGAGTTGATTGTGGGATCAATCTTGACGCAACCCATCTTGTTATTTGGTTCATTCATTGAAAAATATGTATCAAATGCCTGCTATGCACATGTGTAAGCTAGATTCAGGGATCAGCTTGGCCCAGTTACTTAATACAATTAAGTAAATGTGGACCAGTCTGCATGGCTCAGCATCAAAACAGTCTGGTAAACCCAGACTTTGGAGGGCAAGTCACAGAGCATGATTGACATCTGGTTGTATTTTTCCCAAATGAATAACAGACTCATCCTGGGGATTGAAGGGTGTGTGGATGCAGCCAGATTAGAACATCTGGGGATAAAATGCCCAGCCATCCTCTTAAAGTAGAAATTATGAAATCCCTTTTGACAGCTCTGGAAACTGAGGCTCTGAGAGATTAAATAGTATCTGTGTCCTTCAGAAATGTAGATGTTGGAGTCAGTATTTGAAGCCAGGGCATGTTGATGTCAAAGCCAAGACTGGGTGTGTTTTTCCCATACTTTATGTCCTCCCATGTCCTGCCTCTGACCCTTGCCTGCCCATAGTCCACCCACTGTTTCCTCCCTGTCTTGGGTCTTAGGCTGGACAGGTATCAGGGTTTTTGGGGAAGGAGGCTTCACCTAACCCCTGGGACTGTCTCAGGCCCCTGGTGGCCTCTGCTCCTTTCCTGTTTTTGTTCCTCCAAGGATGGGGCTTGTGGCCAGGCACAGAGCAAATCCAGAGGGCGTCAAGGCTCCTCTACCCGGCCCTCTGCTGTGAGTCTGCAACCTTGGGCCCGACTCCAAGGTGGAGTTCCGGTTTTGTGAGCCAAGGAGTTCTGGGTCATTTCCAAAGAAAAAGGTGGTCAGCAACAAGAGAGCTGTGAATTCATAAGAGAGTGTTAGGGGAAGTTCCCATGTGGGCACCATTTGTAGTTTATTTTACTAAAGGGAAAGGAGTTACTTTTATGTTTTGAGAAAGTCAGGCCCATTTTGGGTCTGATTTCAAGGCTCTGTGGGGTTTGATAGTGTTGATTCTCCCAGGAGATAGCTATTCCTGCCTGCCTCCATTCATTCAGAAGAGGTTTTGGAGCTTTTCTGGGTACCAGGTTCTGTGTCAGGCTCTGGTCATAAAGTGGAGAAGTGAATCTTGCTAAGGGGTGTGGAAGTGCAGACATAAGGCTCTGCTCCAAGGTTGGGTGACAAACAGGTTACAACAGATCAGTCTCTCCAGGTCAGTGCTAATGCTAAGGGTGATGGAGGCGAGTTGAAGAGAAATATTTGGATAGATGGGGTTAAGGAAGGCCTCAGCTGCTTGTTAGTGCATGAGGAGCTAGGCATGGAAAAGTTGGGGAAAAGAGTGGCCCACAGAGGAACCAGCAAGTGCAACAGCCTGAGGGTAGATGGCCAGAGTTCAAGAGTACAGGTGAGGCTTGGGAGGGGGGGTTGCAGAGGGAGGCGTGGCCAGATCAGGTGGGCCCTCTAAGGCTTTTATTTTAACCTCAGAAAGAGGCCACAGAGGTTGGAACCAGAGACCAGTGAAATTACGTCTTGCCAGGTTGCTCTAGGTGCTGGGGCCTGCATGGTGAGCCCTGGGAGTTAAGTGAAGAGGCAGTTGGAGGATTCCAGAGTAGTGACTGGGGAGAAGTGGATGGAGACAAGGGACTCTTGTAGAGGTAAAAACTGGAAACACTTGTTTGTATTTGGGATAATGTGAGGGTTAAGTGGGGAGCTTGCTGGAAATGCTCTGAGATTCCTAGAAGGCAGGCTCAGAGGCATTTAAGAAATCCTGAGACTGACTTGCATTCTTCTGCATTGTGGCAACATGACACAGCTTGCTGCCCTCACCCTTCCCCCTGTGACTGCTGTTCTCCACCTTGGAGTCAGGTGTGGGGTCTCAGGTCCATAACAAGAGTAAGAGGCCCTGGTCTGTGTGCTGAGCAGATAGTGCATCTGACAAGGCCACATATGCTTTTTAGCATCAATAGCATATAGATGAGGGCATACTTGGGGATTTTATGTAACTATTTTTTTTTTTTTTTTGTACTGGAAATTGGACGCAGGGGTGTTTTACTGCTGAGCTACATCTCCAGGCTTTTTCTTTGTTTTAATTTTTTTTTTTTTTTTTAATTTTGAGACGGGATCTTGCTAAGTTACCCAGGCTGGCCTTGAACTTGCCATCCTCTTGTTTTATGTAATTTAAAAAAATTTTTTTTAGTTGTAAATGAACACAATGCCTTTATTTGTTTATTTTTATGTGGTACTGAGGATCAAACCCAGTGCCTCACACATGCGAGGCAAGTGCTCTACAGCTGAGCCACAATCCTAGCCCCTTATGTAATTATATTTATTAGAAGGTATTTACATCAATTCAGTTGCTTATTGATTGAACATCTGCTTTGTGCTCTCTACCAGATGAGGTCAGAGGCACAGGGAGACCCCACTCCACCTTGTGGTCAGGGAGCTCACAGTTTCAGAAGGGGACCCACACTCCACAGGTACTTAACATGGTGATGCATGGGATGAGGGAGGAAGTGAATCTTGCTAAGGAGTCTGGAAGTGCAGACATCAGGTACTAGTTTGCTTGGCTCTGCAGGTATATAGATGCCTCAGCCTCAGTGGGAGGATGAGGAGAGAGAACCAAGTCAGGTGGTTGGGAGGGAGGTCAGGGTCTGAGAGACAGGATTGAATGCTGAAAGTCCACACTCACTCTCCACCACACACACATTCAGCTGAGGAGCAGAAGATAGTAGATTATAATTTATAGTACTCACACAAGGGCACAGAAGGCTCCGGAATCAGGATATGAATACCTCACCTGTGAAGCAAAGTGGTTTATCGCAGAATTTCCTAACAGTCTCTGCCAGTAGCAAATACAGTGATGCATTTCATGAAAATTTGATTTGCTCATCATAGACATCCTGTGTGTTGTAATGGATAGCAAGGTGAAATTCCACATCCCTGACACCTCACATCAAAACATCCAGGAGATGCCACAAAAATGCCTTGCTCTCTGACAGCCTGTTGGTCCTCATCAAGTACTTGGAATTCTTTGCAGCTCACTGGCCCTATTCCACACCACTGTGCATAGGCCTGTTTCTGGACCAGGATTGTTAGTGTGGTGGTTTGATTGACAGCTGGCAAACAGTTGCCAAACATGTGGACTCTAGTGGCTAGGAACCCCGTGGAGGTGTCCTCAGAGTAAACATGTCATTATAAAAAGAAATATGGAATCCTTCTTCCAAGCTCCTTGGTAAAGAAACCCTGGATTTGTTTTACTGGCTACAGTTCTCCAACTAATGTTAATTTGTTGCTTGTTTCCAACCAGACCTTGTTTCCTGAGGATTCTATTTTGGTTCAGCCATTACCAGATTAAGCTGTTAAGCTGGGCCTTCAATTGTTTTATCTAGAAGCTGCTATGAGCTCCTATAATGGAGTGCTTTGCTGAAGGAACCTTGTTCCTGTGGCCACATTTGGCTATTCTAGGGACCTACAATCTTGTTTGCTCACCACCAAACTGGAGGGTCAAATTGGTACTTTGTCTTTCTCAGTTTCTGCTAAATAAAAAATGTGTCTTTTAAAGCAGTGGCTGGTTGGGGGAGGGTCTCAGGTGAATTGTTGTTTAAAATATTGATCTAATATCCCATTCAAAGAAAAATTCTTTGGAATGTATTCTCCATTAATCAAATTCAGTCTTGTATTTAAAAAAATTTTAAATTTATTTATTTTTTAGCGATCCCTGAATGAGGGAAAAATAAAAATATGCATGGCCTCAAAGTACCAGTGATTGGCTTTTGGTCTTGGATTTTTGGCTTTAGGTCTCTGGTGTTAGGTTGTGGGCCTGGGGCTGGTTCCTTCCTTTCCTTCCTTTAGATCATCCTATCATTTGACTGGTCAGTTTGTTTTATTTTGTTCTACAGAGTGATCCCCAGTCATTTAAAATTGGAGGTCTCATTTTAAATAGCAGAATACTTCATGTCCCCCTCTCCTGGAGGGTGGTTGGGCTTATAGTGTCCATTTGGTTGTACTAGTTGGTACTAAGAACAAAACACTAATAGTTAACACAGGTCGTTGCTGTGACTGAGATCCAGGGCTAAGCAGCTTGAGCTGTGGCAGTGTCATTGTTCTTGCTTTACACAGAAGGGACAGCCCACAGAAGCTGGGGAACTTTACGCAGGTGGAGCCTGGACTGCAGTTCAAGCTGTTAGTCTCCAGAGCTTGAAGATGAAAAGCTTCTCTGAGTCCAACAGAGTTCTTTCTTCTGCATGTTTGCATTTTACTTCTCACCCAACCAGCTCACTGGACTAGACATGTCTTAACCAACTTTAGAGATGAGTTCCCAAGGATATTAATATATATAACAATATCCTCAGGTATGGGTGCGCTAGTGTGTGTTTCTTCAAAGTGGAGCAAAGATATTTGCAAAGCAAACTGAGTGCAGGATACTGAATTTTTTATGGCTTTTCAGTCTTACAGTTTTCTTGACCACACCTATTTTGATAGCAATTTCTCATACAACTTGCTTTTATAGATGTTTTCCAAGCGTCATCTTCATCTTCTTAGGAAAAGCTTCTCTTCTTAGGTTTCCAGCTCATCAATTGCTTCACATTTTAGTAAAATGTATAGCTGAATTCATAATCTGGGGACAGACGCAGTTGACTTGCGGTAACTGATTATAATGTCAAGAATTCATTAGCACATTATCTCAATTTTTCCTAAAAACACCTCTATCAAGTTTTACAAGTAAAAAATACAAAGTAGCAATGAGCTTTTATTTTGACTCAACACCTCTACTAGTCAGCATTTTCTTTAGTGATGTGGGTGGACCGCTTACAGAACCCATGAATAACTGTGAACTGGGAGGGATTTAAAGAGGAGGCTGATAAGAAACATTTTTGAGTTTTCAACTCCACGCTTTCCAAAAAATATTCTGAATTGAATTTTAAAGTTTGTTGATTTTTTTTTTTTGGGTACCTGGGATTGAATTCAGGGACACTCAACCACTGAGCCACATCCCCAGCCCTATTTTGTATTTTATTTAGAGACAGGGTCTCACTGAGTTGCTCAGCACCTCACCATTGCTGAGGCTGGCTTTGGACTCGCCCATTCTCCTGCCTCAACCTCCTGAGCCACTGGGATTACAGGTGTGTGCCACTGTGCCTGGCTAAAGTTCTCCATCCATGTGAGACTGCACAGGAGACTGTACATAGTATTACAGAACACTCGTGTTGAACTCAGCTGCAAGACAGATGATTTAGAACCTGGTATTATGTTATTGTCAAGGCTTTCCATATTTATGATAAAAATGAGAGTAGTGGACTTTTGACATGGAAAAAAGTTGTTTTTGCCTTTCAAACTTTGGGGTAAATGTAATTGAACAGAATCTGTGATTATATGATGTGGTTTGAAATGTTCCATTTGCAACCACTTGTCGATGAAAATCTGAAATTTCTTGTCATTGGTCAACCAGAGCAAGACACAGAAATAAACTGGATGGTAAGAGACAAGACCTCAAAATCGTCCGTAATCCCTCACTTCAAATACAGTGTTTGTGGTCATCAAAACAGCTGTGGTATTTTGATTGATGGATTCTGCTGATAAAGGTTATATACTTAAATGTATACCTTTCTTCCATATCACATGAGTTTCTTCCAACCCTGAGCCTTTTTCCATTAAAAGGGAAAATGACCACTATTTCTATCAAGTATTTTTGAATTCTGGGAAGGAAGAGGTATTGTCCCTGTAGATAAGATGCATGTTAGTTTGCTGGGACTGCCATCAAAAGTATCACAGACTGGGTGAATTAAAATACAGGAATTTATTGTCTCACAGTTCTGGAGGCTGGATCCAAGGTGAAGGTATCAGCAGGAGTGGTGTTTTTCTGAGGGCCTTTCCCTGCCATCAGAAAAACTGCCATCTCCCTATGTCTTCACGTCTACATCCAAACTTCCTCTTCTTATAAGAACACCAGTCAAATTAGATTAGGGCCACCCTGACAGCCTCATTTTATTTTAATTACCTCTTTAAAGATCCCTTTTCCAAAAATAGGTGCATTATGAGGTATTGGGGGTTAGAACTTAAACATATGAATTTTGGAGGGACACAATTTAGCCTATAGGAAAATGATTTAGTGAACACTGTGTAGGGTGTTCCTTCTTGGCTGTTTGTGAGGAACATTGCTCCTCTGAGATTTTCCTGGAGAGATGATTTTAAGGTGTTCATGTCCCATTTTTTGTTCGTTTGTTTGTTTGGTACTAGGAATCAAACCCAGGGGTGCTTAACCCGAGCCCTTTTTGTTTTATATTTTGAGACAAGAGTTTTACTAAGTTGCTTAGGGCCTTGCTAAGCAAGGCTGGCTGTGAATTTGCAATCCTCCTGCCTCAGCCTCCCAAGTTGGTGGGCTTAAAGAGGTGAGCCAGTGCACCCAGCTTCATGTCCCAGTTTGAAGACTAAAGAAAGCTGCCTTTAAGTTACTGGAGTGACACTGATCTGAAAAACAGCTCTCTTGTGGAAGCACAGCAGGTAAGGCCAGGCTCTTACTTAGGAGCTGGCTTCAGGTTCCCCCGGCACTTCTCTCCTTCAAACTTGCCAGTCCTGGGTTTGACTCCTGAAACTATAGCAGGGACGCCAGGCCTTGGCACCGCCCCTTCCCTCAGGCACAGCCTCCCTTTGCCAAGGCTTTCTTTGGCTACAGGTAATGTTGACATAGGAGTCTGCCAAACGCTGGGCACCAGTTTCAGGTAGGGATTTAGTGCCCGTCCACTGTGCATAACGTAGTGCCCTTCAGAATTGCTGGGGAGAGGTGAGACTCAGATGGCAGTCAGGATGCTGGCTCGACTCTTGCTTTCTTGACTTCTGCTGTGAAGCACCAGCTAGGGCCTCCCTTGTCCTGTCGATTTCTTTCCCTTCTGTCACGGTCACTGTTGTCATTGCCCATCAGTGCTGTCTGCCCTCCTAGACAGAAGGTTTCACGAGGGCAGGGTCCTGTCCGTACAGCATGGTTTCTGCACAGGAATCTTGGGAATTTGTGGGGAGGATATAGGACTGCTCACGTTTACTGTACTTTGCCTCAAGCGCTGTTGCTAAGCCTTCTCTATTATTTAAGTAACTTCCTCCTCACTCTGCCCCCGCGAGGTGGGTGAAATAGCTCTACTTGACACACAAGGAAACTTAAAAGAATTGAAGTAAACTCACAGGGGCTCACCTGGTTGGTGAGTGTGGAGCAGAATTACCCCAAGCCCGAACACTTTTAGATACAGAGGTAGTGAATCCATGAACCTGGAATGGGAGAGGAGTCAAAGAAAGGGAACCAATTCTAAAACTAGAAAGCAAGAAGGGGCACGGTGAACTGGGGGAAAGGACCCTGTCTCTTGGAGGTCCTGCGCCCTGCTGTGGTGCTTACCCCAGCATTTGATGAAATCATTTGGTTCTGTCATCTAGTGAAGTCTGGCTGAGCCATGCAACAACTGGATATTTCAATATTGAAATATGGTTTCCATGCCCTACAGATCACCCCATTCACAGTGTAAAATGGGGTGTTTTTAGTGTATTCAACTATTAGCACTGATTCTAGAACATTTTTATCAGTGCAAAAGAAACTCTGTACCTATTGGTAGTCACTTTTTACCCCCAGCTCTGGGCAACCATGAGTCTCTCTCTCTCTCTCTCTCTCTCTCTCTCTCTCTCTCTCTCGACTTGACTATTCTGGATATTTCATATAAGTGGAATTATGCAATACATGGCCTTTTGTGTTGGACTTCTTTCAGTTAGCATGATGTTTTCAAGCCTCTTCCACATTGTAAAGCACGTGTGAATATTTCTTTTACTTTCTTCATGGCTGATGTACCACATTTTCTTTATTCATTCATCAGTTGGTGGATATTAGCGTTATTTCTACTTTTTGGCTGTTAGGAATAATGCTGCCATGAACATTCATTTACCTCTTTTTATAGGGACATGTATTTACATTTTCCTTGAATATATACCTAGGAGGGGTCATATGAAAATTCTGCATTCAGCATCTTGAAGGACTGCTAGACTGTTTTCCAGAGCAGCTGTACCATTTTACATTCCCATTGGCAGTATATGAAGGCTCCTATTTCTCCACAGCCTTGCCAACACTTGTTATTATCTATCTTTTTGATTATAGCCATTTATTGCATGTGAAGTGGTATATCATTTGGAATTTGAATTTCATTTCTCTAATAACTGGTAATTTTTGCATCTTGTTGTGTTTTTATTGGCTGTTATTTCTCTTTGTTGGAGAAATTTTTACACAGATCTGAGTGGACTGTTTTCAAACCTGTTTCCAAGTTGAAGAAAAGAGACATGATCCTTGTGCTGACTCGATCCCTCTTGCCCTGTAGTCATGGAATCATTATACCAGGACATTACCTCCATAGGTAATAGGAAAAATTGCCCACCATCCTACAGAAAGAAACCCTTATTTGGGAAGGAGCCTGGAAAATTCCATGTGAGGTGCTCTATGATTCTGACTGAAGCATGATGTGAATAAGGCTTTAAGCAGGGTCCATGAGAAATGCTCTGGGTCTTCTGATGTTCACACTCAAGTTATGTGTTTTGGATGGAAGTTGATCACTTTTTATCTGAAGCCAAAATGTAATCGACAGCAGGCCAAGGTTCGCAATGAGAAGTGAACTTTGGAAATTGTATCACAGTCTTTGCAAATCACAGGCCCCTGGGTCAGGAAAGAACTCAAAGAAGCACCTGTTACAGGACACTGCCAAGGCCATCACAGACAGATGAAATCACACGTGCAATGTTGATTTCCCTATTCTTTTGAGCCCCAGCTGTGGAGAGTGAGTCATTGCACTCTTCATTTCAAGGCACCCTGTCATTGGCCAGTGCAATATTTTGTAAATGTCTTTTCTTCTTCACCCACCTCCCATAGATTCCCATTGGAAAGTGTTAGATATATGACCCTGGACATGTCATTGGAAAACATGGTGTTTCTAATCTACAAAAATGTTGTGTTCTTAACATTTCCAACAAGTTTTGGCTTTTGACAGTGGCTTGCTCAGAAGAACTAAGTTCATGCTGGGCATCTACCACATTGACCCACCCAGCCCTCTGAATAGAGATCCAGTCTAGTTATAGTAGTTCTTGTTACCACAGTGCTCTTCTCCCCTTCCTGTGTGTCTTTTATGTCTTAGTCTGTATTCTGCTGCTATAGCAGAATCCCTGAGACTAGTAGTTTATAATAAACAGAATAGGTTTGCATCATGGTTCTGGAGCTGGGAAGCCCAAGCACATGGCACCAGCATCTGGCAAAGGCCTTTGTGCTGCATCATCTCATGGCAGAAGGTGGAAAAGCAAGAGAGAAAGGAACTTGCTTTTATACCAACCTTGTTCTCTCTATAATAATCTACTCCCATAATAACAACATTAATCCATTCATAAAGGCAGGATCCTCATGACCTAATCACCTCTTATTAGGCCCCACCTCCCAGCACCATTTCATTGGGGATGAAGTTTCCAACTTTGGAGGACAGTTTCACATCATACCACTTTATTTGTAATTTAGTCCCATTTTCCAAACCCTTTCCTTGTGATAAAACCAGTCAGTTAGAACCTCTTGGGGGTTCTCTTATATATTTGGTGACTTCAATTCAAATCCCTTCCATCTCTCATTCTTACCCTAATTAATTTTAGTTCATTTTTTCTTTTCCCACATTTCACATATTAAAAGGCATGACTCAGTTTTCTTGGCTGCACTCTGAAGTTCAGATTGTCCAGGTACATTCTTTTTTTTTTTTTTTTTTTAATATTTTTTAGTTATCAATGGATCTTTTATTTTACTGATTTATATGTGGTGCTGAGGATCGAATCCAGGGCCTTACACATGCCAAGCAAGCACTCTACCACTGAGCTATATCTCCAGCCCCTGTCCAGGTACATTCTTGCATGAGAAGATCTGTGAACACAAGTAGACCTAGTAGAAAAGCCAAAATATATGTTGCCAACTGAAGACAACCCTCCCCTCCTATGAATGTTTAAACTCAAAGTTAATTTTATTTGTGCAAAACAATTCTAGCATTGAGTCAGATTTTGTCACAGATAAACTTTGAGATCAGCAACCTTGGAATTATCTTTCATAGTTCAAACACCATTGATCGAGTCTTGTTTTTATAGATCTTTTTTGCTTCTCACATGTCCATGGATTCGTACGTGTCTGACCATAGACATATGCTTGTACTTGTCTCCACCCACAGAGTGTCTGAGTATGTGTGTTATAAATATACCCATCTTTTAAAATAGATCTTTATCTTTAATGTTAATTGCATCTTCCACTTTCTCAGTGTGTAAGAAGGGTTGGGAAGACCCATCTATAGTTGTCTGTATACTTCCTTCTGGCTAATTATTTGTGAATTCTTATCTATAGTTGGTTTTAGCCAAGCCCACTGGTTCCTGGCATCTGATTTAATCTAAAAGTGACCCAGGTGACAATTAGAAGTGTCTCTTATTCTCACCAGGCTTCTAAATGATCTGGTGGCTGAAAAAAATAAGGCCAGGTGCCTTTTGAACACATAATTCAAAGACAAACTGTGAAATTCATTTTTGGTGCTGTTAGTAGGGGCTATAGGTTTTTGTATGAAATGTTTAAAACATACAAAAAATATAAATAATACTTCAGTCCTTTTCCCACTTTTGTCCATGCATTTTACTTTCTTGGGGACTCAGTGCCCTTCTACAGCACTGGGATTCTTTTAGATTCCTTTCTGTGCTTGGAAAAATTTCCTTCCTTATGGGATTCGATGGGCAGCAGCATCTACCATCCCTTGGGAAAGAATGCAAGATTCACCTTCCCAGCATCCTTTGCAGCAAGGACCCAGGATCCACAGTTTGATATATCACTGTTAATCTCTGATTGAGGGTCAGTGTCACCAAAAGCACAGGGCCTATGGGAACAAGCTGTACAGGATTAGGTCCTTGAGGCAGCAGACACTATGTGGCTATGTGGTACTATGACTATGACTATGTGGTACCCAGGGCTGGTGCTGTTGTCGTACAGGCTACAGCATCATGTACTGGACATTACAGCTTGTGAATCCTACCTAGACCAGTTCTGGGAGTGTTTGCATCTTGTTCCTGATTGGCCACCCCTCGCTCCTCGATATCCTTTTAACTAAGTTCTTTTCTGCATTAGTTCACCAGTGTTGACTTCTGTTTCTTGCAATTAAGAATCTTGATGATATATCCTGATATACAGGCCCTGGACCACTGACTTTAAAACTCTTTTTAGCCAAGCAATCCTTTCCTTAAAGGAAATCTTATGGGGAAGCACAACTCGGGAAGCTGATAAGAAGTGCCGCTCTGGGTTGGGGCATGGGAGGAACCAGCAATAGGTAAGCCATGGGTAAAATCCATTGTCCTGGACATTTTGTGATTTGAGTCAAGGACAACTTCCCTGTTCCTGTTACCAGGTCCTGTTTTCTTCCAGGCAGTCCCTGGACAAACACTGGGTAATGTTTACTGCTGGTTCTTCACCAGTTTGCATTTTTAGGGCTCTTTGTATGCTGTTCATTTCCTCCAAGACTTCTGATAGCTTACACTGGACAAACGCTTATATACCTTCCCACATTCAGACCCTGCACAAGTGTGGCTACCTGGATTGAAGAGATCCAATGTCACTGTGCACTGTGCTGCACACCTGTTAACCCAGCTACTTGGGGGACTCAGGCAGGAGGATCTCAAGTTTGAGACCAGCCTAGGTAACTTAGCAAGACCCTCTTGCAAAATCAATTTTTAAAAAGGACTGGGGATATACTGAGCCCAGTGGTAGAATTTGCTTAGCATGTGCAAGGCCCTTGGTTTGATCCCTAGCACTGCAAAAAAAAAAAGTGTTCTATGTCTCAGTCCATTTCTATGATTTAAAAAAAACTCTCACAGCCACCTAATCAGCACATGCTGCCATTTGTCCTCATGTGTAGAAGAATGTGCTGCATGGCAGCTCTCTCAGCCTCACCACTATTGACATATGTTTTTTTTAAGTTTTCATTTTGAGATAATTGTAGATTCACATTCTGTTGACATTTTGGGCCAGGCCATTCTTGGCTGCGGAGGCTGGCCTGTGTTTTGCAGGATGTTTAATGAGTCTCTGGTCCCTACTCACTACACGTCACCAGGACCCCTTTTCCACAACTAGAAATATCTCCAGACATTGCCATGTGAATGTCCCTTTGGGGGCAGATAACCCTGGTTGAAAGCCACTTCTCCAGAGCCATTTTAAAGGTACATAAAGTGGTATACCAGTGTGGGGACCATACCTTGGCCAAACTGATTGTCCCTGGCTAGAAGAAGCTTTGGGCCCTGGGGCCTCAGCCGGACAAGGAAGCAGGTGAGGTCAGGGGACTGAGCTGGGATTTTAGAATACTCATGGGCACGTGATCATAGTGGGGCCTTGGAGGCAGTAGGCCTTGGGTCTACCTTTTAGCCATGGAATCTATGACATGGATGGAACTAAGTGACGTGGGTGGAGTAGAGTGAAGAGATTAGGAAGTGAGACCTAAGAAACTTTCAGCTGTCCCGGTCCCTCACTGAGATTCACTGAGTAAAGAAAGAACTTGGGAACTACAAAACAGATTTATGTCACTTGCGATCAGGGTGAGTCCAGGTTGGGGATGGTGGATAGCAGAGAGGGTAAGAAAAGGGCCCAAGGGACAGAAGATTCCTAAAGAAGCCTCTTTAGGAATCTAAAGGGTGGGGGCTGAGGACTGTTTAATGCACTTGGAAGATAGCAGTCCCTTCAGGAGTGACCTGAAAATAATCATATCCCTCTGAGAAAGAGCAAAGTTTGGAGAACAGAAGGAGTAGGATTTCTTAACCCTGTGTTGCAAATTTTAGGATACCAAACTAGGTTTCATGGAAGCCTGGTGAATTCAACATGTTCTCAGGCATGATGGGTGCCCGAATAGGATTATTTCTCTTCAGATGCTCTGAGGAATCACTAGTACAATTATGAACAGAAAAGTACTAGCAGGGTTTGAGATACTCACTTATTAGAGGTGATTAATACTCAAGTATGACTTCTGTGTGATTATCATTTTTCTTGGTAATGTTCCCCATAAGATAAAAGTGAAAGCTTTAATGGGAATAAATTGTTATTTTTTTTTACATCCATCAAAACATCTGAAATTTAAAAGATACTATATTTGATGTTAATATCATGCTAATTTGGTATATGTTTGATTCTTATTATAAATACAATCTAAAATAAATTGCTTATGCCAAAATGCAGAACGCCTCATTTTCAGTGAGGAAAAAGAGGTGGGAGGGAAATAGCATATGGTATGAAGTAGTACATGCTAAAAATAAAGCTGCCTGTTTCTCCTCAAGTATCTCCTAGGTACTTTGGATGTCTTTGATGGAAAGAAAAATAATAAAGCCAAACAAGAAGCAACACATTTTGACTTCAAACATTTATCACATATGTTTTTAGAGACAGAAATGGTTCAGGGGTGAGAACAGGGATCAGTTGAAAGTGGGCAAAGGAAGCTTGTGGGATGATGTTGGTTGTACAGCTATAAATTCACTAAAAACCATTGAATTCTATGATATGTAAATTTTACCTTGCTAGAGCCATGAGAGAGTTGTTGTTGTATGCTTTAAATGACATCTTGTTGGGCATCTTAGCAGTTTTTAGGTCTGGTCATTCCATCATTTCCTCTGAACTAGCATCTGACTTAAGGCAAGTTGTTTAAGGCCCAGGGACTTCCTCTTCTGGAAACAGTGGCGGTGATAGTGTACCTCTCTCAAAAGCCTCTTGTGTCAACTAATGGAATTAATAAGTGCCAAGCATCTGCCACATACTCAGCTCCTAGTTTTACCACCACCAGCAGCACCAGCACCTCCGTAGTCACTATTCACTGCAGGTCAAGACCCGCTTTGCTGCCAAGCCTCACCTGTCCACATGCTACCTTCAGGGTAGGGCTTCCAAAATGAAAGCCTCTTCTCTCTGAAAGCATTGCTTCAGCTGGGTCTCCATATGCTGTAGGTGAGTCCAGATGCCCCGTGCTGATAGGAAGGCCCTCCCCAGCATCAGGAGCCACCTCTGTCTCTTCACCAGCAGCTTCCTCCAGCCATCTCAGCCCTCGGTGCTCCTGCCAGGCAGAAATTCTCCCAGTGCTTCATCTCCTCCCTCCCTTCATTCTCCCAAGCTCTTCCTCAAGGCATCAGCATTGTGTGGCTCCTGGGGGCATTTCCTAAGAGCCTGTGTTACCCACCCTCAATTTTGTCCCCTATCAAGTCCTGTGGATTTTTAATTACCTTAATTTCTCATGTTCACCACCAAGAGCCCCATGAGGAAGTGTGCTCTCTCCTGCCCTGTGCTGGATGTAGCTTCCAGGGGTGGCTGGCACAGGGTCAGCAGCCTGGGAGGTATTCTATCTACCTCTGAAGTGATGAGCTGCCTTCTAGTTTCAATTGCCCCAGGGACATGTCTTCATCCCAGGGCATATTCTCTCAATTCAGAAAAACCTAAAAGTCTACAACCCTTTCTGTCTGGGGTGGGGGGCTCTCCGTTCATGAGAAAACTCCTTTTTGACTTCCAGTGGTTTGACTTAATCTGGAAAAGTGATTGTGGCATTTACAGTAAGCCATGGGGAAGATGTTTTCTGCTTCCATGTGTAGAATCCGACAGTCCTCGTTAGAAACACTTTCTTTGCTTGGGAAAAGAGAGATTTCCTAGGAACCAGCCATTAATCTACAAACCAACTTTTTCTTGTGGAGACTATATTTTTTCCATACCTGTATTGGAATGAATCAGTATTCCGGTTCTTAGATAAGGGTATGGTGGTTTACCTCCCTGCCTGCTTATCAGCCTTTCCCTCCCCACCACTGTTGGATCCAGAGGCAACAGTGGGCTTCTGTTTGTGTGTTATATCTCATCTTTAAATAGCTGCATTTTATAATGTGCAAAATGTTGCGTTAGTGCTTCGTTATGATTTCTCAGCAAGTAATACCTACCTGCATTAGGGCTGCGTGTTCAAGTGCTGTAGGGATGGTTGAGCAGTGAGGTGCTGTTTGAAAATTAGGAACATCAAAAAAAAAGAAAATTAGGAACATCATAATGATTACATAGAAACTTATCCATATGCAGTGGCTGGCAGACTTTAGAAATCAGCAGAAGGTTTTCCTCGAAGGACATTATAGGTAAAAAATCTAGAATGTGCACAGTACACCCACAGATGGAAGAAGGTGTGCTCAGAACCAAGGGACTGGGCCCCCCAGCCTCCCCCTTCAGTAGATTCCACCCTGTTTCTGAAGTATCATCACCTCAGGAGCTATTGCCCCAAGATGCCCCTCTCCTGGCCTGGGAGGCCCCGGGTGCAGTTTCACCCAGAGCTTCTGGTGAATGCTGAGAGCAGCAGGTTGAGAAGGGCTCCTCCCTAGGCCCCAGTGAGCGTTGGTCCCAGACATTGACCCAAGGGACTTGGATATAGGAATTATGTACAGCAATAGGAAAAAAATCTGCGAAGATATTTTTTTTTCTACCAAGATTAATTAATAAAGGGATCAGGTCATTGGATGTTCAAAAAATTCTGTGGCATCTGGAGCACACGAAGGGGTAACTCATCCAGGTAGCAGGCGCCACAGTCTCCTGATGCCTCATTTATCTTTGTCAGTAGCTAATGTCTGATCCCATTGTACCCTTTCTACCTGGCTTGATTGAGGTGAGCAGGGGAAGGCCAAGGGGGACAGGACAGCAGCTATCCTCTCTCTCTCTCTCTCTCTTTCATGTGCTGCCTTTTGTTTCATTCCCCATTCTGGGGGGCAGTGGAGAAAAGGGTGCAGCTTGTCTCCTTTACTCCTTCCCAGAAATCAGGGCCTGACCTGAACCATTGGAATATTGGAGGTTCTGTGGCTATACCCATCAGTGTACCTTGTTCTAGACCCAGGAATTGGGCAGGAGACACTTTTTTAGATATATTTAAGACACACATGAGGTGTGAGTGCCCCCAACACAATCCCCAGGTTGGGAAGTTTGAGGGTGTTCACTCCTTAGAACAATTGGCCACATAAATTCTTAGAGTCTTTGTGCATCTGTCTGGCAAGGCCAGCTCATCCTCAGATCTCAATTAAAAATCCCTTCCTCTGGGAAGCTGTTCTTAATCCTGGACCTCTCAGGTTCCTTCCCTACCATGTGCCCCTGGGACTGCAGGTATCAGTCATAAGTATGCCCAGTTTCAACCAAATCTGTTTCCTGCTCTGCAATCTAGCCCCTGCCACCCTTCATCATGCATGTGGACTCACGTTGCAGGTTGCCCCTTACTCAGTCCTCTCTTCCCATCTCCTACCTTCTCTGCAGCTCTTGAGTGATCTGGACTGTTAAGGCCTATTAATTCCATTCCCCCCATCACTTTCAGCATCATATCCTAAAGTCTGGTTGGATAAATTGCTGAATTTATAGGTATTATTTGGAGTGCTTTCTTGGTGCAGATTCCTGAGCTGGCCTGAGAACCTCTGCATCTGACCTCTGTGGGTGGGCCTGGGAAATGTGCACGTGACAGGCTCCCTTTGATGCTGTTGTCACCAGAAGTTTGAGGACACATGGGGCTTGTCCATCAGGTGGTTATTAGTCTCCTGTCCATGTGCCCTCCATCTCGCAGTCCCACCCTAGACAATTCACCCCCTATACCTCACTTCCTTATTCCCAAGGTGACACCTCTGTGCCCTTCCCACACTTGGAGGGTTGTGCTGTTAGGTGACTCTTCCTGGCTGCAACTCCTTCCTGTGTCCCATGCTCACCTACACATTTTGGCAACTATTGAATCCAAATAGTTGATAAGTTGCTCAAGATGAATGATTACGATTAAATCTTTCCACTCCTAACATTTAGTACACCCTGGAAAACAGGAGGCATAAAAAAATGTTTTGAGTTGATTTTGCAAGTGAAAGACTGCCAGAGTGAGAAGCACCTTGCTTGTCTGTATCCTGGGGACCCTCATGCTCCTGTCCCAATGTAGTGGAAAAATGTGGGTAAATGTGGTTATAAATGTGTAGGAGATGAATAAATGTGGCAACAGAGTTCGTAAATGTCTGGATTTTGTCTCAGCTCCAAAACCTTTTAGCACCATGGAGCAGGAGGTTAAATAGAGCTTCAGGCGTCCTTCTTCATAGAATTGTTCAGTGCATTCATTTTTGCATCCCATATGCTCATTTGTTCTTTCTTCAACTCTTTATTCATCACTGTTCACCAAGAGGAGGAGAAGAAAGGTCAGGATGATGGAACAGCCTTTCCTCATCTGTTACTCTTTTTCCAACAACGCTAACAACAACAGAATAATAAAGATTCCTAAGACTTCCATTGTCCCCAGTTCCCATCTCATATTTCTCATGGTTGACTAATGACAAAAATAAAGGTGATCAATAAAATAGGATCCTATGGGGGATTAAAATCTATACTATGCTTCTGGGAGTTTATCTTCCAAACAAGTGCAGATAAGGTTACATGTGGCAGTGTTGTTCTTGGAAACCGTCTGTGTGTTCTCTAAAACAAACTGCGGTGCAGACACATGGGAACATTCTCTCTCAGAAGAGAGAGAAGGCCCATGTGGGAAGGTCCCCACTCTGTATTGTTGAGAGGAGAAAGCAAGGTAAAAAATAAATATGTATCTTATACACATTTTTGTGTAAGAAAGGAATAGAAGTATAAGAAAGTATATTTGTTTTGCCAGGCCATTAAGAGATGCTGGGTAGATATCAGCCAATAAAATGACCAGTCTATGGTAGGCAAGAGAGGGCAGGCACTGAATTTCTCAGTGTCTCTCTTCATAGCATCTTGATTTTTTTTTTGAACTGTATGAGTATATTGCCTTTCAAAAAAACTATTCACAAAAATAATACCTAAAATATGGTTTTAAAATATAAAGTTATGCAAATGGACTGGCGATTCTTTTGTCATGAGAACCCCACCACTCACCTGCAGCCTTTGCCCTGCCTGAGTTCCCATAGCTTTCACAAACCTTTCCTTTCGTCTTTACGAGGAGGCCGTGGACTAGCCCAGCAACATGTGGCGGGAAGAGCAGGCAAGTTGGAATTGGAACTCCAGAGGCCCCACTGGGGTCTGAATCAGTGCCATCATCAAATGGAAGCAGTGGAGAGCTACTTCCCTTCAGCAGATGGACCCAGGGCCAACATGCAGATGCAGCATCTTTGGGGTCCTTGAAGTTAAATCCTGAATCTTGTGTGGTGCCTTCACCCTTTTCATTTCGCTGTATGTTCTCCTTTTGTTTTGAGGGTCACATCCAGTGTGGCCCCATGCTCATGTCCTATGGCCTTTGGCCCCTTTCTCTCTGGACAGTCATAGGCACACAGTCACTGGGGTGGGTGAGCAGGGTCAGCCTGCGTGAGTCAGGGCCTCTCAAGTGGACAGGGTCAGGCAGGGTCAGAGATGGCCCAGAGGGGTGGGCAGGCCTCTCTCTCTAAGCCCCTGCCCTAGCAGCAACTCACAGCCTCATTTGTTCTAACCTTTCATCCTGCTGACTTGGAGCAGCTGACTGTGGGTATCTAGGGATGTGCAGATGGCACACGTATCATTGTGTTCTCTGTAGGGACGGGGAGAAACCTGGCTCATGTGGTACAAGTGTTGTTCATAGCTAATGCAGTTCAGTTGTGCTCCTTGTGAAAGAAGATGAAGACCCAGTCAGCCAGCGTGTGGTGTCTTTGGTGAAGTGTGGTCACATGGACAGCCTGAAAGAAGGCTGCCCGGGGCTACTTTCTCCGGTAACACTTAGAACACACAATCAGCTTCTGGGCTTCTGTCACAGGAGGCCCAAAGCCTGTTACCGCTTTCTGCTTTTGCTGTGTGGATGTTGTCAAAACATAGCCGATCCATGTGTCTGCTTCACACCTGATGGGGGAACAGCTTTGCTCTGAATAACTATTGTGTTTCTGTTTGTTTTCCTCAAACTGTGAAATTTTTCCTTAATTGTGTACCTTTCTACTTTGGATGCTCAAAACACAGATTTCTATTATCCCAGTAGGGATAGACTATATATTCTTTTTTTAATATTTATGTTTTTGGTTGTAGTTGGACACAATACCTTTATTTTATTTATTTATTTTTATGTGGTGCTGAGGATCAAACCCAGGGCCTCCCATGTGCTAGGCGAATGCTCTACTGCTAAGCTACAACCCCAGCCCATAGACTACATATTATATATATATATATATATATATATATATATATATATATATATATATATATATATATATATATATATATATATATATATATTTTAGTTGTAGTTGGACACAATATGTTTATTTTGTTTGTTTATTTTTATGTGGTGCTGAGGATTGAACCAGGGCCTCGCATTTGCTAGGCAAGCGTTCTACTGCTGAACCACAACCCCAGCCCTGTCTATATATTCTTTTTTTTTTAAGTTGTTAATGGACCTTTATTTATTTATATGTGGTGCTGATAATTGAACCCAGTGCCTCACCCATGCTAGGCAAGTGCTCTACCACTGAGCCACAACCCCAGCCCCTGACTATATATTCTTGATGGTCTTTCTTCTTGGCCAATCCTCCTAATCTATCCAGATTATTCCTGGCCCTTTTAAAAAAAAATATGTGTTATATTTAATTATATTTTCTCACAAACAGGTGCAAATTCTCTGTGGAATGAGGCTCAGTATAAACAAAGAAGCAAACTGTGTCTTAGGTCCTTCTGTACCTGATTTTTTTTTCTTTTAACTTTTCTAGTACAAGGCTCAACTGACCTCTTCTGCCAAGGGCCAGATGCTACATACTTTAGACTTTTTTGGCCTTGTTTCACATGGGCCATTCCATCTCCTGCAGTAGCTCAATTCACTGTTGTAGAGAAATGCAGCCCCAGGCAGTAAATCAGTGAATGTGGCTGTGTCCAACAAAATTTTATGTGCACTAACATTTGAATTTCATGTAATTTTCTCATGTTATGAAATATGCATTTTTCTTTTGATGTTTTTTCAACCATTAAAAAGTATTCAGACTGTTCTTATATTACAAGCTATAACAGAAACAGGCACTGGATGTCTGCTCTGCTGCTGCCTGAGCTGGAACACTATTGCGTTTGAATGCTTCTGAGAAAGAGGCAGCTGAGACAGTGCTTGACCCAGAATCCAGCCTCACCAAGTGACAGTCAGGATTCACATGCAATCACTCATCTGCATGGGAATGTCAGACTGGGGACTCTACAAGCAGGAGACATCTCAGGAACAAGTCTCAGTTTCTTTCTTCGCCTGCAGATTTTCAGTGCCTTAGTGTGGGGCATGAGACTCCTCACAGTTCTTTCATAACCAGGCGGCAAATTGCTGACTCCCTTTGCTTTTGAAAGAAGCATCTTTCTTAAATGAGTTAATCCAAACTGTCATAAACTGGCCATCCACGGTCGTCCCAGCTACTTGGGAGGCTGAGGTGGGAAGATCACTTGAGCCTAGGAGTTCAAGGCCAGCCTGGGCAACATAGCCAGACGTCATCTGAAAACAACTATCATGAAATATGTGTAAGATATAAAGAACTAATAGTGCAGTGAACAACCCATGTGGCCGCCACCCACATACACTGCTGCTTTGAAGTTCTTTTTATGTTCTCCCGATGCAGCGGAGAGCCAGTTGCGGGAAATCTGTGCTCATCATTTCCTTGCTTTTGGGGAGAGTTTCACACAAAGACGCATTGGTGTGCTTCATATAACCGCATCAACGCTCCTGGAACTCCTCAGCAGCTTGCTTTTTGTTTCACTCAGTCACGTTCCTGAGGTTCCTCCTTGCTGTTGCACTCAGCTATCATTTATTTAATTTCATTGCAGTACTATATTCCATTGTGTGGGTGTATCACAATTTGCCCAGCCATCCTACTGTCAAAGACATTTCGATTATTCTAGATTTTTGATATTATAAGCAGAACTGCCATGAACATTCTCTTGTGGTTCTTTTGGTGCATGTGGACACAGAGTTCTCTCGGGAATAGATTGGAAGTAGAATAGCCATCTTTTGCATTTTTTTTTCTCATTAGTTGAGCTAGCATCCTTGTGCCAGACAGGATTTACCAGTGGTTGGTGAGCGTGGGATTCCCAGATCCTTTGCCTGAACTTCTGTCACAGTGGCCATCATATCACTACCCTAGAAAGATGCTGCCCTTTCCAGCTCATGCATCCTAAATTGGAGAGAGCTCTGTAAGGTAAGGAAAATCACACCTGTGCATCTGTTCCTGGTTCCTGAGCATCCTTTCCAGGTCACTTCATGTCCTTTGTGTTGGTGGCAGTGTGTTTGTCATGTCATTAGCCTCTGCAAGGATTATGTGTTGTATTATCAAGTTTCTTTTAAGCTCCATACAGTGCCCTTACCTTGGCATAATAGTGTGCAGCATAAATCAGACTATCCCTTTACAAACTGGTGAAAGGGACCATTTAACACTGGAACAAGTGTAACTGACTGTTATTCACATACATGTATTTGAAGTTCATTTACCTTTACTTTTTTTTTGTCCTAGAGTCTATGTTTCTTTGGGGTGGGGTGTGCTTTGTTTTCGTCTTTGTCTTTTTTTTTTTTTGGGGGGGGGGCAGGGTTAGTTTCTTCCTGGTATTTGTAGAAAGCCAGCAATGTGCCATCTTAGCTGTGCATTCCCCAGAGATCCAGCTGCTGAGCGGCACAGACCTTGGTACTTGGTCTGCTGGACCCCTGTCTGGGCTGACTCCCCTGGGAGTGCCATACCCCTTCTTCCTGCCTTTGTGCTCCCTACTCCTCACACTCTACCTTCCCCAGAGTTCATGATAAAGACTAGGAATGGCCAGTGAGGAAAGAGTTTTGGGGCAGATTCTTGAAAGTTTACCCTAAGTGGAGTCAGCCTAAAGTCCCAAGAGTGATTCACAGAGGGAAAGGCAGAGTCCATTTCTCTGGCCCCAGCTCTAGACCTTCAGTGGGAGTTCAGAGGTTCTGTCAGCCACCTTCCAGGACAGCAAAAGTGCATCGCTGCTTCCTCCTGTGTAGGCAGATTGTGAAAATAAGCAGCAGCCTGCCGGAAGGCCCGAGAGCTGTTTATTCTTCCCCTTGCTACTAAATCGAACTTTCTGCACTGATCTCAGTAAAAAATAGAATGACTCAAGGCATGCAATCAGAATAATTCAAAATAAATGTACAGTTGAGGGTGCATGTGTGCATACTTGTGTGGGTGGAAGAATAGGCCAGGTCATCAATGTGACTAGGGTATATGCAAAGCTTGATTAAAATTTAGTAAGATAACCATTCTTTCAGGAGTCTTACAGAGTGCTTTCAGAAATGTTGAACACCAAGCTGTTTCACCACGACACGTATTTCTTCAATTCAGATTTGCTCATATGCTGTTATGATCATGAATATGGAAAAGATGTGAGTATGAGTGGAAGTCAAGTATTTCCCAGCATGTTAATGTTTTGCAGTGGTGCACAAATCCACAGATTCTACAAGCTGAGGAACAGCACGGGACCCATCCACCTTGTTCTTTTTTGGCTCATTTTGGGCCATGTGTTCTGTCCCGGAAGTGATTTTGCATGGTTCTCTTTGAGCTCTGTGCATTTTTCCCATAACATTTTGCATGTTGCAACAACAGTCTCAACTCCTGCTTACCTCCCTTTTGGTCAGGCCACCTTTCACTTGTCAAAACTTAAAGTGACTCTACTGCCTTAATTTTCAACGTTTTAAAGTTGTAGTAAACTGTACCTACCCCAAAGTTTACCATTTGGACCATTTTTTAAGTGCACAGAAGCATTAAGTGTATTCACATTGTTGAATATCCATCTCTAGAACTTTCTTCATCTCCCAAATTAAAACTCTGTGCCCATTAAACAATAACCCCTATTCTCCCTCGCAGCTCTTAATAGCCCCATTCTACTTTTTTGTCAATTTGAATTGGATTATGCCATGTCCTGTATACTTGGAATTATATAGGGTTTGTCCTTTTGTGTTTGGCTTATTTTGCTTACTATAATGTTCTCAAGATTCATCCATGTTGTAACATATGTCAGAATACTCTTTCGTTTTAAGGCCAAATCATGCTCCATTTTACAGATACTGCAAATCATTTATCTCTTCATACATCTGTAGACTCTTGAGTTGCTTCCACCTTTGACTCTTGTGAATACTGCCACTATGGACATAGGTCTAAAAATTAATAGTCCCTGTAAATCCTATATCTTTATTTATTAATAATTAAACTCATTTGTGTGGGTGTGTGGGTGTGTAGTACTGGTGAGAAACTCAGGTGTACTCTACTAATGAGCCACATCTCCAGCCCTGTTTTGTATTTTATTTAGAGACAGAGTCTCACTGAGTTGCCTAGTGCCTCATCATTGCTTAGGCTGGCTTTGAACTCACGATCCTCCTTGCCTCAGCCTCTTGAGCCACTGGGATTCCAGGCATGCACCACTGCGCGCCTGGCTTCCCAGACCTTTTTAAATTTTTACTTTGAGACAGGGTCTTGTTGAGCTGCTGAGGTTGGCCTTGAATTTATAAGCCTCCTGCCTCAGCTTCCTGAGTCACTGGGATTATAGACTTGTGCCACCAGGCCCAGTAATTGAGCTCATTTTTAACTGAATTTATATTCTTGAAAGTTGTACTTGTTACTTTCTCTGTTAACTCTCTGGGTGCAAATTTGTGTCAGATTTTCAGTAGTCAAAATGTGTGTCTTATCTGTCTCTTTTCCTTCCTAAGCTCTGTTATTTTTACTACAGGATTTTTGAACATGTACTTTTTTGGTTATCAATATAGCAAGAATGATTGTATTTAATGTTGACACCAGAGATGGGTAGAGAGAGACACCTCCTTTCTTACTAATCAGTCAGCTATACTAATGTAGTGTAACCAGTCATTGCTTGTGTCTGGCTCCTTCTGGCCCTAGGCTGGGGTCAGTTTAGAAGGTGTGGTTGTGACCTTCGATTCCTGCAGGGCTGTCAGACAGTAGCACACTGGAGCCTGCCGTGTTGTGACTGCCCAAGACCTGCAGGCTGGATGGCTGTCATCCGGGTCCTGCATGGATTACTGTGTGTTGGAAGGAGGGTCCAGTGACCCTAAAAGGTTATGAATCAAATTAAATTCAACAACAAGATTTCAACTGGGGCCCTTACTTCACTCTGGTGAGACCTCCAGTAAATAGGGGATGAGGGTATTCTTTTTTTGTATCCTTTTCTTCTACTTCTGGTTCCTGGTCTTCTGCTGAAATGAGAGGTATGCATTTTAAAACCACTGAACTCTGAAATATATAAGTTGCTAATTATAGATAGATATTTAGAAAATGGGTAGATGAATGCTTATGAAATCCATTGGTTACATATAAAGCTTTACTATGAAAATGTGGTAATACTAAGGATTGATATGATTTCATATCTGGGGGTGCTTTATTTCAATTTAATAGTGAATTTTGATTTCCATATTTAAAACAAAATACCTGTTTAATGCTCAACTAATTGAGTCACTTAAGTGAGTTCAGATGTTGTTGTTAAATTTAATTATTGATTCATAACCTTTTGGGTCACTGGACTCTCTTGACAGATGCAGTAGAAGTCTTGAATGGTCTGATTTGGCAGCCAAATCCAGATTAACCCTCTTGCCCTTCATCCTGGCTTTTGCAGGGTGAATCAGACCCTGTCCCTTTTAGCAGCCCCATAGGACAAGACACACCTGAGTTTAGCCACTGCAAGGGCTGTGAAAAGAGACCCACCTGGCACCTGTCCTGACACGGGCTGGTACTCAAACATTATTTGCTGATTGGTTAATTTATGGAAATTTCAAGAGGACTGCTGTCTTTAATTCTGAAAGATGAGACCTTTGTCTACATTGAAAAAATGGATTTTTAAAAAATATCAAATCCAATAATTAAAAAAAGAACTACTATTTCTCTAAATACAATAGATATTTAATAAGAAATGTGCATTTAACAAGAACATATTTCTGATTTATAATAATATAACTGTAAGCAAACCACAAAGTCTCATGTTCATCTGCACAAACCTGCAGAAAGACTAGTACCATTGTTGGTCTTTGCTTAATTTAAAAACTAAACTGAGCCAAACCAAAGAATGTCAGTCTGTAGAGAGGTAGAGTAAAGCTGCCTCTTCATCAGATAGGTAGAACCTGAAGCTATTAACTCAACAAGGGTTTCTTGTGTATGGGGGCAGGGATAGTAGATATTTTTCTGAAATGTTGATTAATAATGTATTTTATAATAGAAAATAAAATATACTTGTGTCCCTCTTTTTTAAAAAAATGTCAAATCCTAGAGGAAAAAAAAAAAGAAATCAGTGAATTGTTTTATTTTGTCTTTATAGTAATACTGATATTATTCAATGTTCAGCAGCTATGGTGTGACCGATTAAATTTCTTCATGTTTTCCATGGACATAAATTTTCTTAAGTATTTTTGATGCTCTTTGACTGTATTATATTTTCTAGGGTGAATACTGTTGAATATGAGGATCTTGAAATCCAGTCAGGAAGTGTTTTTATCGAGCACCTGCATTGGGTACATACCTGGGCTAGGTGTAGGTGTTCTGGGGATGGAAGAAAGTACATGACCCTGTCACTGCCCCAAGGGAACCAAGAAAGAAGGCCTGAAAGGCACAAATGACCTTTGCTGAGGGTGTTTACACTGGCCAAAGGAGAGGCCTGCCCCAAGCCCTATGCCAGGTACTTGCTGTGCCTGACATGTTAGGCAGATTACTTAACCTTGCTATGCCTCAGTTTTCCCACTTTCAAAGTGAAAATAACATGAATTTGATGATAAATATGCAAGAAATGCAGAGAAGGCTCCTTTAGTGTGGTTCCCAGCACATACAAAGGACAAGATAAAATGGTAACCATTTATTTTTTAGCTTGGGCAGAGTCTTGATTTGCCTCCCGTGTCTTATCTTCCACTCTCATTTCTAATAATTAGACAAAAATCAATATAATCTAACCAAGTAACGATTCCCATTTGGCTTTTCAGAGGCTGCACACTTCACCCTTAGGCACAAATCCCCTCATGAAGGTGGGACTATGGGAGTGACCAGCGCCTGGGGTGGCCATGGAGGACTTGGGAAAACACCTGGTGATGTCCACTGGCTCCCTTTGTTCCTATGGATTTATTTTAGTCCCCTGATACCAAATAGAAGCCTGGAACTCAAAAATAACCCTCATCTGAGTATCTATTGTGAAACAGGTGGCTCTTACAAAGTGAGAGGTAGAGGGGGGATAAAGCTTGCAGCCGGTTATCCTGGGGATCCGCAGGATCTTTCTTTTCTTTCTTAGTTCTGTCCTGAGGTTGGCTTCAGCATGATTGGCAGCCACCACACCCTGTGGGCTCCCACTTCCTCATTCTGGTCTCTTACCCGCCGTCTTCTTTAAGTCATTATCGGTCACTGACCTCTTCCATAGAAAAATGCTCAAGAGGTCTCTGAACTCCAAATGACTTCTGTGATTGTTTTTGCTCAGGAACTTTAGAGTCCATCCTTGGGCCAGGTGGTAGAAAAGCAAATGGGGCTTGGAAGTGACCATGTGGGTACCAGGTAATGAGGTGCCCATGATTTCTGCCAAGGAAACGTACTGAGAAGCATTGGTTTGTGCCAGGTCTCATCATCTTGGTTGCTGGTCCTAAAATTGAACATGTGGTTGGAGTAAGAAGGGAGGGAGTTGGTAGGACAGGAGACGGGGTCCTAAGTCACCTTAAGTCATCCCAAGATCTGGGTGGCTTTTGCTTGGATCAGTGTTTCATCCCTGAAGCCTTCCGGCCACAGCTGTCCGGTAGCATAGGAGAGAGGTTCATAGAGGGAGAGGAGAGGAAAGGATAACAGGCTTGGAGGTGGGGTGGGGGGACAGGGGCAAACTCTGCAGTCACTAGTGATGCCACCCTTGTCCTGGTGGCTCAGAAGCAACTGCCACCCCGACTGCCACGTCTTACTCCTATGTCCAAGATGAAAACTGGGACTGACTGGAACTAAACAGTTTGTTTCCCCTCTCCCTAAAGCAGTGAGATTAGGAGTGACTAGGTGATGTTCCTAACTGCCTGGTCCTGATTGAGCCATCCCAGTGACACAGATCTGTAGCATTTTAGATTAAAACCAAAGGCAGGTTTTTAAAACCCTGTCCTTTGCAACCCTGGGGGTTTGATTGTACACATTGTGTTCTAAGAAGATGCTCTTTTGTGTTAGCCCTTGGTGGGGGATGTCTGCAGAGGCTTAACATGGGGACAGCTTGTGACCAAGGACTACATGCTTTTCTGATTTGACAGTCTGGGATCCTGAGGCTGTTTGGTGCCCTTGAGTTTGAAGAGACAAGTTTGGGATGCTGAGACTCAGGTTGCCAGAATCCTCCAGATCAAACACCTTTATCTTCCTGTGCTTCACACAGGCATGTGGAGACCTGAGTCAAATTTAAAAGAAGGCACTGGGCACCCAAGCCTTGCCTTCACCCTTTTCTAAAAGGGGAACACGTGAGCTTTGCATTGCAGATGCGATTTTTATTTTTAAACACTGAGAGTGATGGCGTGTGAGCAATGACGCATCTGCTGCCAGCTAATCTGTATTGTATAAAAACACACAAACCACAAATTATTTTTAAAAGGGAAGAAAGCAAAAGAACAGATGCAGCAAACTCCTCCTGTCACGTGAATGGAGGGAAAAACTCCTCCAGAGGCATTTCTGACTAGCAGCAAAGGGAAGACCAACTTGGGTGGACAAGCAAGAAGCTGACACTGAGGCTTCTGACACAGAGGCTTCTCTCTCTGGGTGTGCATATTTCTTCTTTGCCCATTTTTCCTCTTCTGAATGAATTGTTAACAATTTCATATGCATACTGAGAAGTACAGCAATCAGAAGTGTGTGGCGTGCAGTATTAGGGCAAAACAAACCAGCCTGTAACTCAAGCAGGAGAACTTTACCTGTTGTTCACTCACATGTAGAAGTTCTAAAAGAATCCATCTCAGAGAAGTAGAGAGTCACCAGAATAGTAGTCACCAGAGGCTGGGGAGAGTAGCAGGTGGGAAGGAGAGGAAGGTTCATGTGACAGGTGCCAAATTAGAGTTAGGAGGAATAAGTTCAGATGTTCTACAGCCCTGTCGGATGAGGATAATTTATAACAATGTGTTATAATATTTTATAAAGAGCTAAAAGAGTTCAAAGCTTCTCAACATAATGATGAATGTTTGAGGGGGAAATGCTAAATATTCTGATTTGATCATTACTCATTATGTATATGTATCAAGTTATTACACTGGATGCTATAAATATGTACTACTATTATATGCCAGTTAAACAAAAAGAACCTTACCCATTGAAGGACTGTATCTCAATGCTAAGTAATACTGGGCAAATAGTTCTGGGTTATGAAAGTCATTGCTTAGTATATAACTCAACTGTACATAATTTTTTAAAGTGAGACTAAAATCTAAGAAGTGATGGTAATGGCACTCTGGACCATGATTAGAACTAAATTGTATTTTCATGAATGAGATTAGACACCTTCTGGATCCAGAAATGCAGAGTGTCAGTGTGGGATGCCTCCTTCTGTCTTCCACCCCTAGTCAAGGGGATTGGTTGTCTGCACATTCTGTGTGCAGGTGAGTTTTTCCCCGATGCTCCTTGTTAAAAGGCTCCTGCTGGAGCAACAGGCTGGTTCATTTTGCACTAATATCATATATTGCACACTTCTCTGTGTTTTTCTTCTGGGTGGGACTCAGGTCACTAGATGTAGCAACATGGGAAAGGGTGGAACAGCCCAGGCGAGACAGTTCTCTGTTCTCCCCAAGGTGACTCAGCTGGACCCTGCTGGTCCCCAGCCTGAGTTGGCACCAAAGAAACTCCTAGTAAGCAGAGAAATCAAATGGGGCACAGAGGGTGTGTCACGATGGGGGTACGGGTTCCTTGGACATTTGCAACAGGGATACTGACCTAATCTTAGGTGGGTGTGGTGTTGGAAAGAGTCCCAGAAGAATTGATGCTAAATGCCAAGACTAGCACTGCCAACCAGCAGAAGTTAGACAAGAAGAAAGCCCAGAGAATGGAGATGCAGAGTGGGAGAGTACACAGACTCCTGGAGCAGGAGACAGCATTGCATTTAGAGCAATGAGGCAGGGCACAGTGTGGCTGGAGAAGAGAGGATGCCTAGGGAAGACCAGAGGCATGCGTGCTGGACAGGAAGAGAGGGGCCACTTCAGACTGGCCCTGGGGACAACCCAGAAGTGCAGGGTTCCTCTGAGGGCAGAGGGAGGTGGTGGAAAGCATGAAGGAGACTCTGGATTCTTCACTTTCATGTGCTGATGAGTGGTCCGCTGAGGAGGCACCTTTCTGAACTCAACAAGGAGTTGCATTACTAGTTACCTCAAAGCAATGATGGGCTTCTTGGAGGGACATTGAGACCTGGTAGACTCTGAGCTAAAAAGGAGAGAAGAGGGAGGTGCCTGATTTACTCCAGGAGAAATGAAGAGCCGCCCTGATCCGGTGTGCCAGATCAGAGCTAGGCTCAGTGGATGGATGGACCATTGTGGTCTGTGCCATTCACTTACCCACTTCTATTCAGGAAGGGTGGGGTCTGAAAAAATGCTTCTTCTCCTAACAGTTTGAAAAAGAATCCGAGAAAGCCATCAGAGAAGGCCTGATACCTTTATGGAGTGAATTTGCCTCAACCTTCCAATTTTGTTTGAGAACTCTGACAAACCAGAGAAAGATACTGCAGGATCTCACTTTTTGTGTGGAATCTAAGCAAGTTAAATTCATGGAAGCAGAGAGAAGAATGGTGGTTGCCAGAGTCTGCATGGGAGTAGAGATTAGGGAGATGTTGGTCAAAGGACACAAAATCCTCAAGGTGCAGGGAGCTGGCCACAGCGAGGGTGGGACTGCAGAGGAGGTCCAAGGAGAGCCTTTCCTGTCTCCTTCATTTCACTCTTCCAGCTGGACCGAGCTGCCTCAGACCCATTGTAGCAAGGGTGGCCCTCACCTGCTGTTTCTCCTGTGGGGATCCAGCCACGGAGTTGACCTGGTTTTCCCATGTGAGGACTGTCTTGATGAGAAGAATTTTCTAGGAAGGAAGATTGAAAATTGAAAAATTGTTGTTATTACCTATCCCCCTTTAGGATTGTAAATTGCCTGATTGACAGCGCGGTCCTGAGAGGGAGAGAGAACGGAACTGGCTGAGAGATGGTGTGTGTGGGATGGCAGAGGCATGATGTCTCTGAGAAGTGAAGTCTTCTGAAACTCCCAGGTCTTCCTTCCTGGGTGTTCTTGACAGGCATGTGGTCACAAGCACCCGAGGCACTTCTCTGGAGACTTTGGGGGCAACAGTGAGATGGGGAACATAGACTGCTGTTGACTAGGCCTAGCTTCAGATTCCCATATTTTCTCTCCTGGCTGCATGATGATATTATTGTGGTTTGGATATAAGGGGTTCCTCAAAGGCATTTATGTTAATACAGGAGTGTGAAATGATTCGGTTGTAAGAGATATGATCTAATCATCCATCCTAGTTTGAATGGGCTGACTAGGTAGTAACTAGGTAGGAGGGGTGTGGCTGGAGGAGGGCATTCCCTGGAGGGGTGCATCTTCCCTGTGGCCCCATCCCCCGCCCTCTCTTTCTGCTTGTCTCCTGCTCTGAACTAAGTCGCTTTCCTCAGCTGCACCCTTCTGCCACAATGTGCTACCTCACTCACGTTAGGCCCAGAGCAATGGAGTCAGCCATCTGTGAACTGAGACCTCTGAAACCTTGAGTCCCAAATAAGCTTTTCCTCTTTTAAGTTGCCCTTGTTAGGTATTTTGGTCACTGCAATGAAAAGCTGATTAACACAGTCATCCTGTCTGAATTTTAACTGCTTCTTCCCTAAAATGGGGATAACACCCCCTGGCTTTACAACTCAGGCACAGGGCAGGTCACCTTCAAAGGTTTCAGTGCATTTGGCAGTGAGAGAGGTGGAAACAATTCCCTGGGGACAGGGTATCAAGTGGAGGGGCTGTGGACACAGACTTGGAGAAGCTCAAAACTTATCAGGTGACTAATGTGCTCCGTCTCCCCCCTGCCCCACAGAATCCTCACAAGAACCAGCCAGTGCTTGCGTCATGGAGTGCCTGGCCCTAGTAAGCACATTATAAATGAGAGCTATTATTTATCACCTTGTAAATTCTGAATTCTTCCTGTGCCTTCCTAAGATCGATGACTTTCTCTTGTATCACATTTCTTTAAGCATAACCCATTTGGTTCCAGTTAAAGAGCCCCAATATGGAAAGAAAGGCTTATTTTAAAGGAATCAACACCCTCACCTTTAAGTTTTCTGGCAAGGCAACTACAGGCTACTGAATTTGCCCTTCACAACATTCCTGCTGGGAGGTTGACACAGAGGACTTTGGTCTTTTGTGTGTGTGTGTGTGTGTGTGTGTGTGTGTTTTGTTTTTCTTGCCTCTGACATGACCTGTGGTTATTGTTGCAGACATTTGCCAGAGTTCTGCAAATGATTTGTTATCCCAGATTTCTGTTAGCAAACCTGTAACCAGAATTCTGTCAAGTTCTGTCTCTACTGATAGGCCCAGTGGCCCAGCAGAGGCTCTTAAACATGAGCATGCAGCAGAATCACCCATTCAGATACTTGAATAGTCTCCATGTATCTCCTTCATCTCGAAGGAATTTCATCACAAAAGTGTCCCAGTGAGGACACCTGACTAGTAGACACTACCTTAACAGGTGGACAGAATTAACATAATGGGACATACTACACTGCCCTGGGAATTGCACAGTCTCACCTCTGGGATATTTTTACCAAAAATGCATAATTGAAATTTTTATGTATGTGTGGTTCTGGGCATGGAACCCAGGAGCACTCTATCACTGACGGGGGCATTTTTTTCATTTTTTATTTTGAGACATGGTATCGCTCAATTACCCAGGTTGGCCTGGAACTTGCAATCCTCCTGCCTCAGACTACTGAGTAGCTGATATTACAGGTGTGCCACCACACCCAGTTCTCGTAATCAGAATTTAATCATGAATAAACAATCATGAAAGTCGAGAGAGTTTTTTTCAAATAACTGGTAGGGACTCTTCCTATATGTCAAGGTCATGAAAGATGAGGAGATGCAGCAACCAAGTGTGCTGTGGGATTCTGGATTGGATCCTGGGCCACAAAAAGTTGGTGAAATGTCGACATAGGGGATAGAGTCATCAGTACTGTGTCTCTGATTATTCCCTAATGCTGATCCTCATACTGTTTCATGAGATGGTAACTTTTGGAGAAGCTGAGTGAAGGGTTCTGGAATTATTTTCACATGAGGATGTCAGAGGAAAGTATTAAGGGGTTGGTATCAGAAAGGTCTTGTTGGGGTTCAAATCTTGCATTTACATAGTACTAGCTGAGTGACAGGGTCAGGGTCTATTACTTGTTTGAGCCTCCTTTCCTCATTTGAAAAGGGGTAACTTTCCACCTCTTGGTTTTGTTATGACGGTTAACAGGTGTTGGTATATCCCACAGTATGTGACTTTCCCCTGCTGCAGGTATAAACCAGCAGTTTATCATCTTTTTCAACCAGCTGACCTTTCCTGTGTCCTGTCCCTGGTCTCTGCCAACCCTGCCATATACCCTCTCCTATGGTGTTTTCAGAAACCTACATGTACGTTGGCCTTCGAGGTCTAAAAAGATGATTTTATAGATGAGAGACTCTCTGAATCTTGCTAGATGAAGCCTGTGAGGTGGAGTTGAGCCCTGCCTGGTCCATCCTGGTCTTTTTGCCATCTCTGGCTTACTTTAGGATTCTCATTCAAACTTTGGCCCTTGGACTGGCACCATCAGTACCACTGAGAGTTGTAGGAGAGAGAGACTTTCAGGTCCTAACCCAGAGCCAGGGATTTAGACTGTGCAGTCTTCCTAGATTCCCCAGGTGGTTCGTGATTTAAGTTTGAGAAGTCCTCCACCGATGGACTTGACATAGAAGTGGGGTCCAAGATGAGAGAACAGTTTGCCTTCTGGTTGTGTGCCTCTGCAGTGGAGAGCTGAACCAGAGTCGGTATGAGAGCCGGGATTGTGATTGTGAGTTAGAAAGGTCTTCAGGATTTGCATCATTCCATCTACATCGTTGGCTGGGATTCCCTCCTCTAGAGACTTCAGGGGCCCAAGATCCTTCCAATAGCCTTGAATTTCAACCAGGGCCCATGATGGGGTTGCCTGACAAGGGTCTTGCCCAGGAAGGGCTGCTTCCTCCCTGGGAGGACTTGGGTTTCTTTCCCTGTTTACTAGCCTATGCCAAGCATGCCTGGTGCCTCCTGCAGTTAATATTTGCTGCCAGTTCAGCTTGTAACCAGGATTATGACCTGGTTCTGAGGGTGATGGGGCTGGCATCCAGGTGCTATAAGGTATCCACAGAAAATGAACAGCACAGATTGCTGATACATGGCAAGACTTAGTAACTCTCAGCTTGATTCAGGTGCTGAACAGGCTGTTTTTTAAACTAAACTAATGTTTCTTGGAGGACTCAGTCTGCCTAAGCACTGAGCCATGTGCTTTATGTACCATGACTTCTACAAGGTGGATCCACCATTTGACCCATTTGATGGCCCCGAACCTTGGACCTTAGGAAGATTAATGGGGACCAAGTTTATGTAGCTTGTATATGGACCTGGGATTTGAACTCAGAATCCCTGAGTCCAGAGCCTAGCCCTTCAACCCTATGCTGTACTGAACCCACTTCCCTCCTGGCATCTGAAACAGGATGGGCAAGCTTATGCTTCCTCAAGGAGGTAGATGCAGGCTTCTTCCTGCATCTGCATCTGTACTTGACCTGAGTGACCACGATCACTCTTGACATGTTGGGGACAACTGTTGGGTTCTGGATTTGGGTCCTTGGTTCCCAAAGAAGGAAGCGTTTGGGACCAGGAGACTTGGGGGCAGAACACCCTCTTTTTATATGGTTAGTGGTCCTCATCATGGTACAGCTCTTAGTGGCAGGCCAGGCTGGTGTCCAGGCCTCTCACAGTAGCTTTGAAATGTGGCTCTTGTGACACAGAGAGGATGTGGCTTAGAAAGCACCATAGGCAGCAGCTAATGCCATGCAGTCACCATTCCTGTTCTGTGGTGGTCAGTTTCTGTTCTTCCCTTTCTAATAAATAAGCAGAGGAAAGCAGAAGACCACCAGAAGCTCTAAATTCATACCCAACCAGTTTGATTATCCTTTCCCAGGACTCCAGTGTGGGAGGGGCTGGTGTTTTTGAAACTGGTTCCCCTTTGGACCCCGTGAAGGGCTTGGAGGTAGTTAGCTGTAATAGAAAAACTGTATCACCATTTTTCAAAGCTGCCACATGGGAGTAATGGTGGGACAGGAGCATGGCAATAAAAATAGACCTCAGGCCCTCATCTGCAAGAGCTAAAGGGCACCACCCGGTTGGCATGATGATAATTAGGCAGCAGGCCCAAAGTTGCCATTCTCTCACTTTTTAATTAGAAAGAGTATCATAAAAAGAAGACATTTTACTGTGATAGTTTAGAGGACTCAGAAAAGCAATGCTTAAAGAAAACATCCTCCTCTTGGTGCCTCAGCAAAGGCACTTCTGAGTTTCTAGTTCCTTTGTTCATGCTTATTTATACAGAATCGGAATCATGCTGATGTACGTTTCTACTAACCACCATTTTTACACAGTCATATTTCAGTCTTTCCCTAGGTCATCAAGTGTCCTTTTTAGTAACATTTAAAATGTTCACATTGTATAAAGGCATTATAGTTTATCCATGCACAACAACAATGATGATGATAAGGGTAGTGGTGGAGGTGATGATGGTGATGATGAGTCACTCTTGTGTAGAACTTGCTGTGTGCCAGGAACTTTTCTAAGATTTTATATATAAACTCACTTTAATATTGCACAGCCCTAGGAGATAGATACTGTTGTTTGACATTTAGTTCTTTTCTTAACAACTTTTAAAAAATTCTATTATGAAGATACCCACCCCCTCCCCTTTGATGCTGGGGATTGAACCCAATGCCTTGAGAATGCTAGATAGGTGATCTACCCCTGAGCTAAACCCCCCGGGGGTATCTTTATGCACACTTATTTTCCCATAGGTTGATACTTAAAAAAGTAAAAAATACTTAAAAAAATGTACAGGTTTTAAAGCTTTGATCCAAGTTTTAATATTGTCCTGTAGAATAAGTCCCCATTTCCTAACTTACCTTCGTTCCTTTTGTTTGACCTGGAAGTGGCCTTGTAGCACTCAGAGGTAAGAGGGTGGCTATCTGGTATCTGCTGAGTGTGGGAGTTTTGACTTAGGATGTTGGAGGCGGGCAGGTCTTTAGGCCTTGCTCACCCACATGGCTCACTTTGGCCTTTACTATCTTGTAATGTTGGTTAAATTCAGTCCCTGGATTCGGTGATAACCAATTAGACTGACAGTTGCTTGTGGGCAACAACTACTTTTCATGTCTTCTCATGGCTCAATGTCATACATAGGGCATTTGTTCTGCAAGTGGTTGGGCAGAGAGGAAGAGAATAATGTCAGTAAATGGATTTTGGAAGGGGCAGAATCTGACTACCCTGCACCCAAACCCCTCTGCAGAAAGCCCACTGGGTTGCATGGGCAAGGGTCATTTGCTCACCTAAGTGAAACACTGACCTCAATTCAATGTGTCCCCATGCAATTCAGGGCTGTCTGGGCTTCCAGAGTCTTTGTGGCTGCTCCTGGAACACACAGAATCATAGCAGAGTCAGTCTTCAGGCATGCAGAACCTGATAGACAAACAGGGCTCAGACTGCAGAGCTCAAGGCTGCCCCTCTTTGGATACACCTGCCCCTCCTCCCCAGTATCCAGGAGTCCCTGAAGTTTCTGAAGTGGCTAGAAATTACTGTGTGTCAGTGTTCTTTTTTTTTAACAGATGAACTTTGGGGTAGTGTGGCAGATAATCTGTTGATGATTTCTTGAGTACCAGCTCCATGATTGACACTGGGGGTATAGGAATGAATAAATCATGATTCTTGCCCTCCACGACCTGGTGAGGAAAGCCATCCTGTAATTATTATAAGATAGAGTGAAAGTTTAGCTGTTTCTATGAAGGGCAGTGGCCCAAGCTCGTTTCTGTCCTTCACTGTGGTTATCCACCCCCATCCAACCACGCTGATTCTCAGTCGGGGGGAGGGTATGCTTGGAGGCTGGTTCTCCGGGCAGTGTAAGATAGACACAGCAAGGGAGGACCAGCAGCTGATAATAAGACGAATGCACATCACCTTTCATTCAGAACAAAAAGCTGGGGTCAAGGTCCTGGAGGTGTGGTGGTATGAGCTTCTTGTCACTTGCTCTCTTTGTATTATGGGAATTTTCTTCACAGGGATAATGTCATGTATTATTTATATAAATAAAATAATTTAACAGACAATCAGCAGAAGAACATCATGGCTCTTTGTCTCCAGGCTCTCCAAAGATGACTCCTTTCAAAATTGCATCATGTCGAAGTTATTGCAACTTGATTATTTTGCGAGGGGGAAGGCTTGCTCCATATTTGACATGAGAGTGGTCTGTAAAATATTTCTGGCTTCTCTTGAGCTTTGTGAGGGTTTCTAGTTTCCTTGCCCATTCAGTCCTCAGGTTTTGAATCCCAGTACTGTGTGGGGAAGGGTAAAAGCATGATCTGAAGAGCGATCTAACTAACTGAGCTATGGCTTAGAAACCTGGCATGTGATTCTTTTCCTGCAAATGAAGTGGCATTAAATTTCAAATTATGTATTTAACTTTTGAAGTTGGTAAGAAACTCCCAAGTGAGCGGGACAAAAATTATGTAGAGGTGGGGGAGAGTAGTCATGTAAACCAGGTCTCTGGCTATTTTTAAAGCTTTGGTGCCTCCGCAAAACAGTATTTTCTGCAAAGAGGGGACAAGGGTAGCAAAGTTTGGCACAGACAAAACCCCTTAGAAACTCTCTCCTGGACTCCGCGGGGTAATGGGGCCACTGGTCTAAATAAGGGCAGGAGTCTGCCGAGTACAGGCGGCTCTGGCTGCCAGGATGGCTGAATTGGGGCTGAATTGAGGCCACTCTGTCTTCCATTTACACACTGGCCCTGTGTGCATTCAGGCCCCAAGTGACATGGAGGCCCCGTCCCGTGCCAGTCAGACATCCCCAGCTCTGCCCACAAAAGACCAAGTGATCACCCAGCTATATCCCTGATCAGTGTGATACTGACTAAAAAATGGCATTTTATCATAAAAATACTAAGAAATGAGTGAATCCCCTTGGGCTCCAGGGCTAGGTCAGAAAGAATAATGCTTGGTAGACTCTCTGTACAAGTATGTCTAGCTGAAATATATATATGAGCCAGATATGCAACTTAAACTTTTCTGGTAGCACATTTTAAAAAGATGAGAAGAAACAAGTGACACTAATTTTAATATTTGTATATCACGTCACATATCCAAATGTGAGCATTTATGCACATAATGTAAAATAAAGTGAAGGAAATGTTTTACATCCTTTTTGTGTATCCTTTGTAACCTTTCGTGTATTTTCCCTTGATTCATAACACATCTCAATTCAGACTTGCCACGTTTCAAATACCCAGAAGCCATGGGCAGCTTCCATGTTGGACAGAGCAGTTCTAGAAGGTGTGTCGCTCAGCACCTTATGGAGTGAGATGGGGAAGCTGTGAGGAAGCTGTCACACATCATTTGATGTGAGGTCCTAAAAGCATTCATCTGCCCCTAAAAAAAAAAAACAAACAAACAAAAAAAAAAACAGAAAACAAATTTCAACCCTTAATAAGTTTCGATAATAATTTCTACATTTTTCGAAGGATTTTTCTATTTGCAGGACAACTTGAGTATTTCTTTTAAAACTCTTGAGACAGGCAGACAAGTACCATCCCTTTGACAAACATTGAGGGTCTGCTAACCGTAGGCTCTGATTCACATACACCACTTGTGTTCTTGGAGCTTGGACTCTAGTGGAAGAGGAAAAGGCATCATCTTGTAAGATAATAGTGGGGACCTGGTGGAGTTGTGGAAACGCAAGAAAAAGGGCTTCACCTGCCTAAGACAGGAGGGCAGGGTCTTCTGAGAAGGGTGCTCTGCATAGAAGATACAGAATGAGAAACCTGTGCTAGGCAGGGAAGTGGGGTCATGCATCCTGGATGTGGTCCATGGGCGTGCAAACTTTTGAACTAGGCATGTCCATTTCTTAAGACACATGGGCCACCTGCTTGAAATCCTACCAGGTGTTCACAGCAGAGAGGTCAGGAATCTAGGCTGGCCACCCTGGGGCAGCTCTTCATTGGAAAAAGGGGCTTGTTGGGTGAGGTCTTTAGGAAGGGGAAGGTGTGAGAGGGGCACAGTCCTGGCCCCTACTGATCAGGCAACCTCAATTCCGGGATCTTTTGCCGCTTACAGCCACCAGTTTTTGATTTTGAAATCTGAAATAATTTGCATGCACTTCTGCAATATCATTTTGAAGTTCAGTAAGGATGCATGCTTTAAGAGCCATTTGTAAAATGTTTCTATTATATTTATCCAGAAGTCTTGGGGGAGAAAACCCCACATTTTGGACCTATATATATAGGCTTTCCCTCTGGTAACTTCAGAGCTCCAGAGAGGGAGCTGGGCTCTTGCCTTCTGTCCATACAAGGCCTGTGGCCACCATCGGGGCAGAATAGAGACAGTGTCTGCCTGAGATCTGCTGCCCTCCAGGAATGGCGTGCCTCCCTATGCTCAGCAGTTTTTATTTTTATCTCATCAGTGTGTTCCTCCTTTTGAAGTGTGAATCCTAGTGACCCGAATGAGCTGTCTGTCTGGGCCTGGGCCAGCCCGACTAGGGTTACTTGAGTTCAGAGGTGATCCTGGATTGGGATGCTGGTTCCCTGTGTGGCTGAGTGGAGGCCTCAGAGGGCAGGAGCAGAGGTGACCTGCCAGACTGACAAGTTCTCCAATTGGGAAGATTTTATGCTAAAAATAAACTGGGGATGTAGTCTCCCTCCTGTATCCCATGCCTAGCAGCCCTTTAAAAAGGCTAAGTTAGGTTTGTATAAGTTAGATGATAATATTTGGAAACGCAGAATTAAGCATATTTATCGCTCTGTTTCTGGCAAGGTAGGATTCAGGACACGTGGCTTTGATGTTTGCCACTGTGAGGCACTTCTGAGATTTCACCTGTGCTGGTGCATCTGAAGAGCATGATAGAGCATGGTTGGATACTCAGTAGTTAGGCATGGGGGCCTGCCTTTTCCCTGGAATTGAGAGGTCAGCAATGGCTGCCCACTGCCTCAGGGGATAGTGTGGTAGAGTTTTAGAAACTGGAAGGGTGGCCCTGCTCCACCCTTCTGCTGGTTGATGCCTGAAATGCCCCTGAGGGAAGAAAAAGAGCATTTGTGGGTCTCTACACTATACCAGGAACTGTCCTGTGCTTTACCTCATGAGAGGCAGTTTTCCGTAAGGTAGTGGTTGTCCACGTGTGGTTCCTGGACCAGTCGCTTCAGCATCACCTGTGAGTTAATGCACATGTTAGGAATATACGTTTTTAGGCTCCACCCTAATCCTATGAGGGGTGTGTGTGTGTGTGTGTGTCTTTATTTTCTTTTTTGGTACTGGGAATTGAACCCAGGAACACTTCACCACTAAGCTACATCTCCATTCCTTTTAATTTTTTTTAATTGTGAGACAGGGTCTTGCTAAGTTGCTGAGATTGGTCTTGAACTTACGATCCTCCTACCTCAGCTTCCTCTGGAGTCACTGAGATTATAGACATGGGCTACTGCACCTGGAAAGACCTTAGGATGTTTTAATAAGTCCCCATCCTCACCTCAGGTGATTCTGATGTGCAAGAAAGCTTGGTGACTCCTCTCAGGGGAAGAAAACAGCCCTGGGCTTATGCTGCTCAAGTCTCAGATACATGACCTCGGGCATGTTGGGCAATTGTTGGTTCTATGCCTCAGCGATCTCTGTAGACTGGAGGTGATAACAGTGCATACCTCACAGGTTGTGTGGGATCATGTTAAGTCATATTTGTTAAAACTACAATAGTGGTGAGATAACACAAGTTCTTGTTCTCAAAGTCATTCCGCTTTGATCCTTGTCTGTTTGACTTCACGGCTGTTTATTCATTATATCATGCTGATTGTTCCTTAGAAACCTAATTGACTTAGCTGTTAAGGCATCTACTTCTGCAAAAATAATACAGGCTCCTCTGTAGGCACAGGCTAGCAAGGACGTTATCTTTCTCTTTGCCAGCTCTGGTTCTTGTGTGGAGGCTGCCTGGAGAAGGATTTTTTACAGCCAAGCCCAAGTGTGGCATATGTGCGCCATTATTGATGTCTCTTGTGGATGATCTCATGTTCTCCCTGCATGTTGTTGGCTGCTGTCTGCTTAGGGTGGATTTCTGATCCTTTCTTGTTATTGGACTCAATGGGAGGCTGCTAAGGGTCACTGCTGGGTACCACAGCCTAGGAATCATGTGCACTGCTATGTTTTGGTGGATGAGCACAACACTGCATGTGGATTGTGGGCAACACCTGGCCCAGTTGTCAGTGTGCTTCCCGTCCAGTGGGCTGTGTGGATGCCTCTGGCCACAGTCAAGAGCCAGGTGAGAATCTGGATGTTGAGAGTCTTGGCCAAACATATTTCAGTCTTATCATGAATTTCAGGAACTTTTAGCCCCATTTTGCAGATATGGAAAGTAAGACCAAAAAAATCAAGTGTTAATTTCCAGCACACTTTACAGTCCTAGCCGGTGAAGCTTTTATCTGATGACATATTCATGTCCCTATGCTTCTGGAAGCTGGAGTAGGAGCAGATGGAATTTGTTTCCTTGGAGCTGTTTCCCTGTGTCTCCCTCTTGGTTACTTCCACTCCTGTGACCAGAGTGCCGCCCTGGGCCGCCCTTCCTCTGCATCCTGAACCTCTTTCTCTTCCCAGAAGGCAGCCTTCCAGTGTTCCTGCCCCCTACCAGACCTCAAGTGAGCAGCCAAGGCCCACTGGGCACCAGGCTCTGGGTAGACGTTGTCTCTGACCCTCTAACTCTGTCATAGCAACTGTGGCCTCATGTGCCAGTTCCAAGATTCCAGTTCAGGCTTTGGGAGGATGGGCAGAGAAAGCTTGTGGGCTCAACGTCACTGAAGGGTAACCTCCTTGGGAAAGGAGCCCTGCCCAGCCCTGTTCACTGCATGTCTGTGTGTCCGGTGGTGGTGGAGCATCACTAATAACAAAGGGACCCTTTGCCCTGTTTGCCTTGCTTCTTCCCTCCTAGTCTGGAGGGACATATGCAGTCTCCTGCCACAGCCTATCTTAGTACATCACCAGCCTTAGTCACCCCCGTATGCTCATCCTCAACATTACCATTTCTGACGACATATTCATCTCCCTTTCCTTCCACCTCTTCCTCCTATCTCGTGGCCTCATCTGTGTGATTGTGTCTGGTCCCCGTTAGGTTGTATTGATAACAACCAGCACACTTGTGATCTTCCCCACCCCCACCATTTGGCCCCATCCTCCCTCTGTCCTGTCACCCAACAGTTTCATATCCAAATATGTGGCAGTGGTTAGGCTTTTCCTCATGCCTGATTGAATTGCCTGTTGTGGCTCTTGGGGCCTTGTTGTCCCACATCCTCTTGGGATTTCCTGGGTGAAGTCACACACGGCCTTCAGTATTACTGGATGGACAGGACTGGTCTCTCCCACTACAAGAGGCATTGCTTCTAGGAAGCAGAATCTCTGCATCTTCCTGAGGGACTTTCTCAGGAAGTAGTTGGTCCTCAGAATATATCTGAAGTGACACCTAAGGGCACCATCCTTGGGATGCTCTCTGGGGTCTTGCCGTGAGGACATGATTGCCAGTTCCCTTGTAGCCAGTATCAGAGACACCATGGAGAAGCTTCACATGGGCTCTCTCCCTGATCTGAGAAGACTGAGAGGGTCACTGCCGCAATCTTCAAAGAGGAGAAGAGATTGGACCCTGACTGATGTGTGCTTTCAGCCTCCTGAGGAGGGCTTCTAGAAGCTCCAGAGGCCAACCCAGCATACCAAGGCTGCCTATCAGTGTGAAGGTCCTTCTTGGTTGAAAGAAGGGAGGAGACCAAGTCTCATCCAGGGCCGTCTTTCCCGATATATCAGTGTGCTTGGGTTTCCTTAACAAGGCACCACAGATGAGGGGGCTGACACAACAGAAGCTTCTTTTCCCACAGTTATAGAGACTAGAAGCCCCAGATCAAGATGCTGGCAGGGCTGGTTTCTTCTAAGGCCTCTCTCCTGGGTTGTAGAAGCTGTCGCTCCTTGTTCTGTCCTCACTAGTCTTTCCTCTGTACTGTCTGTGTCCAGATTTCCTCTTCTTAAAAGGATGCCAGTCATATTGGATTAGGACCATCCTAATGGCCTCATTTTAACTCCATTACTTCTTTTAAGACCTTCTATCCAAATACAGGTGCATCCTAAGATACTGGGGGCTAGAACTTCACAGATGCGTTTTCGGAGGACAGAATTTACCTCAAAACACCTGGCCCGGGATTATTCACTTGGGTCTTTGAGAAAAGGGAACCTTGCTCTGCGTGGCCCTAAAGGTTACTGGGATAACTGAGTTTACTCAGTGCAGAGGAGAGGAAAAGCCCCCTCAGAGGGATGAATAAGGGTGGGTAGAGATAGGAAGGGCACTGAGCCAGTTTGGATGTCCCCTCCCATGGGCAACAAGTGTTTACAAAGTGGAGAGGGAGCTGGCGGTGTGGGGTGGGTGGCAGGAGAGTGGAGGGAAGGATACGTGACATGGAAGGCGCCTGACAGAGTCTGCCACACAGAGAAGGTGTTCAGTAAATGCTTTCACTTGTTCAATATTTGTTTCCCCACTAGAAAGAGGAGCAGACAAAGACAGAAGTGCTTTGCCTGAGTTACCTCTGTATCCTTCATGCCTAGACCTGTGCCTGGCATATGCTGTGGCTCAATGAATGTTCATTGAATGAATACAGGAAAGCATGAGGGCATAAACATAAGTCCACAGTAACTAAAGTAGCAATTAATGTTCAAGTGGGGATAGATGCAGGGCACAGAGTATGTCAACCCTAGCATTTATGAGGATTTAAAATATGATGACAGACATCACAATTAAGTAGGGAGAAGGAATGGATAATTCATTAAATGACTGATGCAAAGTAAGTAGATCCTTTCCTTGCAATGTATATTTTAAAAATTCCAGTTAGACATCCCAAACCAAACCAGCAGAAGAAAGTTAAGAAAACATATAGGAATATCTTCTTTTCTTGGGAAGAGTTGGTTTTTTGAGCACAAAATGCTGGGGAAAATGTTAGAAAGAATAAAGAGCAGGCTGTATAACCAATGTGATCCTGCAATCTGTACACGTGGAAAAATGAGAATTCATACCCTATTTGAATCAAATGTATGATATGTCAAGATCATTGTATTGTCTTGAGCAACTAATAAAAAAAAGAGCAGTAGATGGGACTGCTTTTTATTAACACATATAAATTGTACAGATTCTTGGTTTTCACGCTGACATTTCCGTACATGCACTGATCCATATCATGCATTGAAAACGACTGCTCCTTCTGTCCTCTCTTCTCTCCCCACCACCATCCCCTTCCCATTCACTGATAGGATCAGACTGAGTTTTAAAAGCAACTCTTGCCTATCACAAGCATTAGAAACAAAATTTAAAGTCAATGTAGAAAAGTTGCTTCAAGTGACAGGAAAGTTGTTTAAGATCTTTACTATAAAACATGTCTATCTCAAGAGAAAAAATAAGCCAAAGGAAAGATAGAAATCTTGCACAGCAGAATTACAAGTAGCCAAGTAATATAGGAGAAATGTTTAATTTGTTGGGAATCAAAGAAATGCAAAGGGAAATGAGATATCACTTTTCACCTATCCTGACAGGAGTTGTATGAGGAAGGGCATGTCCCCAAGTTGCTGGAGGGAGGACAGCTAGAAATAGCTTTTCTGGCACACAATTGAAGGAGGCTTAACTATGTACAAATCTTTTGAGATAGTAAGTGCAACTCTGGAAATCCAGTTCAAGGAAGTATCAGAAATGCATTCAGTCTGTGTGCCAAGCTATCTATTAGACGTACATCTAGAAACTCGTGGTGGTGGCGGGGGACCCTCAATACCCATCAATAAAGAAAATAGTGAAGTATGGTGCATATACATAGAAAATGTCATTTAACCTTTAAAAACTTTAAAGAATATTTAATGTAGCACTCCTCTCTTCTTACATGCATTTTTTTATTTTATATGTTTGGAATCTTTTTTTATTTAACAATTTGTTCTAATCAGTTATACATGACACTAAAATGCTCTTTGATTCATTGTACACAAATGGAGCACAATTTTTCACTTCTCTGGTTGTGCATGAAATAGAGTCACACCATTTGCACAATCATACATGTACCTAGGGTAATGATGACTGTCTTATTCCACCATCTTTCCTACCCCCCCATGCCCTTACCCCACCTTCTGGCCCATCCAGAGTTCCTCCACTCATCTCATGCCCCCCCTCCATTATGAATTAGCATCCACATATCAGAGAAAACATTAAGCCTTTTTGGGGGGTTGGCTTACTTCCCTTAGCATGATATTCTCTAACTCCATCCATTTACCTGCAAATGCCATGATTTTATTCTATTTTATTGCTGAGTTATATTCTATTGTGTATATATACCACAGTTTCTTTATCCATTCATCTATTGAAGGGCATCTAAGTTGGTTCCATAGTTTAGCTATTGTGAATTGTGCTGCTATAAACATTGATGTTGCTGTGTCCCTGTAATATGCTGTTTTTAAGACATTTGGATATAGACCAAGGAGTGGGATAGTTTGGTCAAATGGTTGTTCCATTCCAAATTTTCTAAGGAATCTCCATACTGCTTTCCAAATTGATTGCACCAATTTGTAGTCCCACCAACAATGTATGAGTGTGCCTTTTTCCCCACATCCTTGCCAACACTTATTGTTGCTTGTATTCTTGATAACTGCCATTTTGACTGAAGTGAGATGAATTCTTAGAGTAGTTTTGATTTGCATTTCTCTAATTACTAAAGATGTTGAACATTTTTTCCTATATTTGTTGATTGATTGTATATCTTTTGAGTAGTGCCTGTTCAGTTCCTTAGCTCATATATTGATTAGGTTGGGTTTTTTTTTTTTTTTTTTTTTTTGGTGTTAAATTTTTTGAGTTCTTTATATATTCTGGAGATTAGTGCTCTGACGTGTGTGGCAAAAATTTGCTCTCTTCACCTCATTGATTGTTTCTTTTGCTGAGAAGAAGCTTTTTAGTTTTAATTCATCCAATTTACTGATTCTTGATCTTATCTCTTGCACTTTCCCTTTCATGTTCAAAACACTAGGAAAACTAGGGATAGTAACATACCTCAACATAGTAAAAGCTATATATGCTAAACTCAAGTACAACATCATTCTAAATGGGGAAAAATTGGAAGCATTCCTTCTAAAAACTGGAACAAGACAGGGATGCCCTCTGTCACCACTTCTATTCAACATAGTTCTTGAAACTCTAGCCAGAGTCTAATTGTAGACAGGCAAAAGCAATTAAAAGGATACAAATAGGAAAAGAAAAACTCAAACTATCATTATTTGCTGCTGACATGATTCTCTATTTACAGGATCCAAAAAAATCAACCAGAAAACTTCTCAAATTAAAAAATGAATTCAGCAAAGTAGCACGATATAAAACAAGTACCCATAAATCAAATGCATTTCTATACTTCAGTGATGAATCCTCTGAAAGAGAAATTAGGAAAACTATCCCATTCACAATAATGTCAAAAAAATAAAAATAAAATACTTGGGAATCAGTATAATAAAAGATGTGAAAGACCTCTACAATGAAAACTACAGAACACTAAAGAAAGAAATTAAGAAGACCTTAGAAGATGGAAAGATCTCCCATGCTCCTAGATAGGCAGAATTAATATTGTCAAAATCTTCTACTACCCAGAGCACCATTCAGATTCAATGCAATTCCAATTAAAATCCCAATGTAATTTCTTATAGAAATAGAAAAAGCAATCATGAAATTTATTTGGAAAAATAAGAGACCCAGAATAGCCAAAACAGTCTTCATCAAGAAGAGTGAAGCAGACCTACAAAGCTATAGTAACAAAAACAGCATGGTATTGGCACCAAACTAGACTTGTAGACCAATGGTACAGAATAGAGAACACAGAGACAAACCCACATAAATGCAGTTATCTTATATTAGACAAGGGCACCAAAAACACACATTGGAGAAAAGATAGCCTCTCCAACAAATGGTTCTGAGAAAACTGAAAATCCATATGCAGCAAAATAAATCTAAACCCCTATCTCTCAAAACTCAATTCAAAGTGGATCAAGGATATAGGAATTAGACCAGATACCCTATGCCTAATAGAAGAAAAAGTAGGCCCAAATTTTCATCATGTTGGATTAGGCCCCGACGTCTTTAATAATGCAGTACTTGTTAACCTCTATTGCATCATACTTGCTAAAGTCCCATTAGCTAAAAAAGGTCACATGACCAAGCCCCAGACTCAGTGAAAGTAGAGGGAGCAGCCAGTGTAACCATCTCCTTCATAATCCATGGCTTAATTGTAAGTCATACACACAAGACACACAAACACACACACACACATACATGTGGAAACATACCAGTATGGTCTCACTGGTTATTCTGTAATGTATTATTCTGTGTATTTCAAAATATCTTATAATGAGTATGTGTGTGTATTTTGGGGCTGGAGGGGTACTGGGGATTGAACTCAGGGATGCTTGACCACTGAGCCATATCCCCAGACCCTTTTGTATTTCATTTGGAGGCAGAGTCTCAGTAATTACATAGGGCCTCAATAAGTTGCTGAGACTGGCTTTGAATTCATCTTTTTTCCTCAGCCTCCCAAGCTGCTGGGATTGTAGGCATACACCACCCCACCCAGCTATGAGCAAATATTTTATTATAATAAACGAAAAGTATAAGAAAGTATGGCTCTGAGTTTGGAAAACTCAATATATGATAATAGATGGATTCAGAGGGATTGGATAGATGGAATCAACTGGGGTGGTAGCTTTTTAGATGTGGCATATGAGATGGGGAGTAGGTGGGATCAATAATAATGCACCTTGATTGGTGTATCCAAGATGGAGAAAAGGGATGTGGGCAACTTTGTTTGGTAAAGTCTCATTTAATCTGTTGAGTTTGAAGTTCCTCTGAGACAGTGTGGTTGGAAATCCAGCAGATGTTGGAAATCCAGAGCTAGAATTCAAAGTAGGAGTAGGGGCTGGAGAGGAATGTTTTTTGAATCCTTGATAGTCATTATGAGAAAAAAAAAAAAAAAAAGCATGCTTGCCCAGGGAGTATTACTGGAAGGGGAAGGAAAAAGGGACAGAAGATAAAGCCCTCGGTTCACTAAATTTAAAGCCCTGGCAAAAGAAAGGCTAGGTTATTTCCAATTCCAGATATGGCTTCAGTGTGACTATAGTCACAGTGCTGTCTCTGACCTCGGTTCCACTTAGGTCCCCCATCCTACACCATCTCAGCACCCATGCTACTCATTTGGATCACTTGGCATGTTTGTAATTCCACAACCATTTATGTGAGTGGTTGCCTGATGGATGTGTTCTCTACCAGACTGTCAGCTCCACAAGAACAGAGACAGGGTCTTTTTCTCTATTGTTGATCGTTGTTGTCCAGCATGGTAGTTGGCATGGGTTTTCTGGGAGGATGAGTGAATGAAATGTGCAGCAAACAAACCAAGGAAGTAGGGTGGATAGGGAGCCTCCATCAGGATGGATAAGGAGGATTCAGAGATGTCAGGGGCCCAGTTCACAGTTTCAGAAGAGTTTCAAGGAACGAGTAGGTACCAGTGCCTGCCAATGGCTAGATGTTGAGAAAAATGAGCTCCAGGAAGATCTAAAAAAGAAAAAAATGTTTTAGAGTAGGGATGGAAGCAGGTCCTGGGGAAAAGGAACATGATCAATCTGTCAAGAGCATACGTTGGCCGATAGGTCTTGGAAAAAAAGGAGTAGAAACTCTTCTGAGTAGGAGAACCTGCAAAGAAGATTGGGAAAATATATAAGGAGAAGGCAGTTGCATTACCAACTGGACATCATGGCTCAAGTTCAGCTGGGTTGACTACTTTCAAGTTGTGAATTGAATTTTTCAGAGTATCCCTAGGAAATGGACATCTTATTTGAAAAATCAAATTGTGCTCACCCATCCTGTCTCCTTCCCCCAAAGCTACTGGGTTCCCCCCCACTCCCCAGAAAGCCTATCATTGTTGCCCCTTCCCATCAACAAGGTGAGGAAAATCTTCCATTAGAGCATATCAGGTTTCCTGTGCTGAAATCTTCATTAAAATAGCATTATTAGCTTGAATATTATGCACTAATTAGATGAGTTTCAAACCATGGTTCTTATTCTGGCAGCGTTCACCTCCTCTGGGACATTTTTAGACATGCAAATCCTCAGGACTTACCTTGGACCTACTTAAGATGACGGCTCTGGGGCTGGGGCCCAGCAATTGGTTTTAACATCACTCTGCAAGTGATATTCACCAAACCTGGAGAGCCACCCTCCTGACTTCAAAAATAATCAAGCAGCTGCTGTAAACTAACTAGCTCTGGCTGACATTTTTTGCAGGAGCCTCTAAGCCAGAGTGGATGTTTCCTCCTGCTTCATTCTTGGAAATGCTTTTGAAGTTATCCACTTAAAACCTGCTTTGGAATTCCCTGAGCTGGAAGAACTGGACTGATAAAATTAGAGGCCCCCATCATATGACTGTTCCATTTTACGGGGTCAGCAGGTTCTGCTGGGATCCCAGGCAGCTTTCCAGCCTGCCTCTGATCTGCACACAAGGTTCTGAGCCAGCAGGGGACTCCTGGGCCCCCTGAATTTGGTATTTTAAATTGTAGGCTGCAAAGGACCACAGAGTCCTGAATTGCAGCTTGGAGGATAAGGTTTCACATGGGGCAGCTGCAATTCATAGTAGTGGCGGTGGTATCTGGGACCTATGGCTTTGAAGACAGGGTGACATGGCTGTTGCCTAATGAAAACCAGACCCAGGCCCACCAGCAGCTGCCCTCAAAGTGACTCTGCACCCCCACAGTGAGGGCCAAGGTACCACACTGAGTCATCAATCCCCTAAATGCACCTTTGGGTTCCTCAGGAGATAAAAGCCAGCTTGGTGGGGATATCTGCTGTTGCTTTGCAGGGGCTTGACCTCTTAGCTATAGCTCTCAGTATGTTCACCCAGCAGCAGAAGCTAATTGCCAGAGAGGTAGGCGGTATTTTCCTGTTTGTAATGCAGAGGCATAGATAACCAGAGGCCAAACAGATCCCCTTATAGGAAGCTAACTCCAGAAACCAAAGGTTGGAATTCCACAGACAAACAAGGCTCACAATGCACAGTAGGTGCCCCTTGGACCCTGAAGCAGACGCTTACTGGCATTTTGAAAGCCTGTCCATGTGGTGTTTTGGGGACCTTGCTGCCTGGGATTTTTGTTCCAGCCTGTTTAACACTGTTGAGCACAGTGTTGTGGTTAGATCCTAAGGAGCAAGGGCCATTCTCCTTCCCTTGATACGTTCCTAGGTGGCAAGTGAGAGCTGTTAAGTGCCTGCCATGTATCTGGGGATCTCCCTGTCTCCTTTGACAAAACCTCTGGGCTTCCCTGCAGACCACAGACATGTGTCCAAGACAACTACATTTTTTCCATCTTACACACTTTTGTGGGTATGTCTTCCTCTGCTGCTGAAGCCAGAGGAAGGACAGGAACCAATGAGCAAATCTTTCCAAATACTTGCTCTCCCCTCCCTCCAGTGAGTAGGGTTTTAATCATATTTATTCCAGCTGGTGGCCCCTATGCAAGACTTTCTGGGCAAAATATTGATAGTAGTTTCTCATCAAGAATATTTAGATACCTAAGCCAAGTGCGGTTAGTGCATGCTGTAATCCCAGTGATTCAGAAGGCTGAAGCAGGAGGATTGCAAAGCCGACCTCAGTAACTTAGCAAGACCCTTTCTCAAAACAAAGTTAAAAAGGGGTGGGGGTGTAGCTCAGTGATGGCCTGCCCCTGGGTTCAATCTCCAGTACCACAAAAAAAAAAAATCTTAAAATCCCATAATTCTGTTCTCCTATATCCAGAGAAATATATCTCATTAATAATGGAAAGGAAGGAAAGAAGAGGTCAAGGATTTCCGCTCAGCTGCAGAGGTTCTATAACAGTACTTCATGGCAATTTAAAAATAATGTACATATGATTCTAATTTTTTTAAATGTGTATATTCATTTTAGGAAGGTCTAGGATATATAACGAGACTTTAATGAAGTTCCTAGATAGCAAGATTACATCTGTTTCTTTTATTTTTTTTTCTATATTTCCTAAATTTTCTGCAATAAAAAGAAAGAGAAAGAAAAGAAAATGTGCCTTGTAAATGACTTCTTTTTAAAAGATTCCTGTGAAATATGACCTCATAACTGCTGCTTCAAACAACTCTCAGCCCAGAGATCCTAACAGGCTGGTTTATATTACAGGGAGTGAAGGAGGTTTGCTTTTTGCTGATTAATGAGGCCAATGCCTCTGACAAAAGCCAGGGGTGAATTTTGCCTGGCCTAAAAGGAAGAGAAGCCTTGCAAAGAGGTGAAGGGTCAGTGTTGAAAGCCAGATGAAGAATGTTGACTGTGGTGTCAATTTGGATTCACAGACCCGTACTCTGTTAGCTAACTTTAATTCCTAGTATTCTCTGAAAGTAGAAATCTCTTTCCACTTGCATGTCCCGATAATTGCTCTTATTCTTTCCCAGAAAAATAAAACCTGTAATGAAAATCTTAAGACGGTGGCTAAAAGTAGTTAAAAAGAGCGGTCTTGAGCCCAGCTGGGCATAAAGGACACCGCGGTTGTTGGGAAGAACGGGTCTATTTGATGTGTGCTGGGAGTAGTAGTTTAGCAGCGTTCTGTGTGAAAAACATAGTACCTCCTTCCTGCCTGAAAATAGGAGATCAGATGTTAAGCTGGGCTTTAGAAATAGTCATGCCATGGTGTCTTGACAGGCTGGGGATGGAAACATGAGCACAGGGAAGAGGAGGGGAGGGAAAGGGGAGGAGGGTGATTTTATCCAGATTTGAAGGGACCTGGATTCATGAAAGCTGAAGGATAGAGCCTGAGGAAAGTGCCTAGAGGAGAAGCCTTCGTGCCAGGTCTTGACCAGCCTGAAGGTGGGATTTCAAGTTTGTGTCCGGGAGTCTACACAGCAGTTCATCAAAAAACAGGAGGACTGACTTGGGGGCCAGCTTTTGTGTACAATGTCAGGCACCAAATCACTGTGCTGCAGCTTACTTTGAAATGCATCCCCCCCAAATAAGATGGATTGATATGGGGTTAGATGGATAGCTGTGTGAAAGAGCAAGTCAAGCAAAATGCTCAGCACAGGATGTAGGCTGTGGACCTCTGGTTGTTTGTGGTACACTTTCCTGATGGTTTGAAATTTTTCATAATTAATGTTGGGATCACAAAGAGAGGACAGGGATGGAATGTAGCTCAGTGGCAAAGCATCTACTTTGCATTCACAAAGCCCTGGGTTCAACCCCCAATTCCAAAAAAAGACAAAAAAAGGAAAAAAGAACCCTAATAATAATAATGATAATAATAATAAGATGATGATGATGATGATGATTAAAAAGAGAGGACAACTAGATGGCAAAGCCTAAACTCATGGACATTTACGGGGGTGGTGGGACCTAGGTTACAGGGAATCCTAAATTCAAAACGGTGGAGACCAAAATTAGCCCCCAAACCCCTAATTATTGGCCTGATAACTGACCTGCAGGCATTTAAAAAGTGTGCATGTGTGCTGCTCACTCCCATCCTCACAGCACTACGTTCACAATGAGGAAATACATAAAACACAAAAGGCTGCGTGTTTGAGGGAAGCCTAATCAATAGAAAGGGAAGATGGGAAATAAGATAGGATTGGCCCCTAGAAGTACATGCCACAAGGTTCTAAACAAGTTGCTAAAAGAAAGTGTTATGGTTTAGATGTGAGGTGTCCCCCAAAAGCTCCTGTAAGAGGCAATGCAAGAATTTTCAGAGGTGAAATGATTAGATTATGAGAGGTGTAACCTAACCTTGGATTAGCCCACCAATATGGATTAATTGGGCTATAGGGAGGTAGGGAGTGTCAGAAGGGAGTAGGTCATTGCAGGGTGTGCCTTTGGGGTTTACCTTTTGTCCCTGGTGAGTGGAGCTCTCCCTGCTTCCTGATTGCCACGTCCTGAGATGTGTTCCTCTGCCCCGCCCTTCCACCATGATGTTCTGCCTCATCTCGGGCCCAGAGCTTTGACACTGGCTGACCATGGGCTGAACGTCTGAAGCCATGAGCCAAAATAAACTTTTCTCCTCAAAATTGTTCTTGTCAGGTCTTTTGGTCATAGCAGTGAAAAAGTCGACTGAAACAGAAGGCCACGAAAGGTGGAAGCCCAGTGGAGAACAGAACAGTAGCTGTCTTTACCTGTCACCAGCTGAGGTGGTAGAGAACCCAGTACTGTTCTCACAGAAGATGCAAAAGCCAATTCGCTCTGGTTGTTTCCTATCCTTCCCCCAGTGAAAACCAGGGAGTAATAAAAAAAGCAATTTAGGAAGAGCAACAGGAAAGGAAGGTGGCAACAGTTATTTTTTTCCTGAAGAGAAATGTCTTTGGATGGTATTTGCTGCATTTTCTGAGTGTATTGGGCAGATGGTTCCTCCTTGGGTAAAAGCACCCTGAAAACATGGAGGGGGGAGGGTCTCAAGTTCTTAGAAGTACTTGGTGTAAGGGGGGAAAATGGTATTAATTGGAGAGTCCCCATGGTTTAGAAGGATATCTGGGCTCATATCATCATAACCGTTTGGATTAAGAAAGACCAAAAAAAGAACCCCATGGAAGTTCTGCAGCTCTCTTTCTTGCGAGTTTGATGTGACACCGGGGAGGAAGTTTGAGATGAAAGAAAGAGGTGCCAGTTGGAGTCCTGAGCCCCAGGCTTTGTTCTTACTATGCAGCGTTGCCCTGCTGTCCTTGCATCCAAAGCAGAGCTAATGACAGCAACTCCATCTGATGTCATGCAGAGAACAAGAGAGTGCTTGTGAAGCATGTGGCTCAGTGTGTCAGATGGAGATGGAGAAAAATGCTTTCTTCCTCCTCTTTTCACCATGATATCCAACTTAACAGCTACACTGAATTCTTAAATTGTCTGCTAGGCACTGTGTGTAGTCCCCTCCCTCGCCTTACTACTGAGCCCAGAGATGGTGTGGCTGGTCCACTGGGCGCAGAGCTTGCTTCACCAGGATCACTGGTGTCCCTGGGGCTTGGTGTGGGCTCTTAAGTTTGAGGGTCTTCATACTGTTCTCCCTTTTCCTTGCAGAGGAGATGGTGAATATACTATAAGACAAAACTGCCCCGGGCATCATTTCATGCCTTTGTGTCCCCCAAATCATGCAAATGATGGTTAGAACTCAGAGAAAAACTGGGCCTCTGATTTTATCATTTGGGGAGGGTTGGGGAGGGGGAGAGAGAGAAGGGGGAAAAAAGACAGAATGTGAGTGTACACAGCTGTGACAGGAGCCATTTGTCTGTGCTTTAATAATTATATCCACCTCATAAGGTTGAGACCTGTTGGCTTTGCTTTTGCTTGGCAAGGTGTGCTGTAAGAAGCTACCCATATCCTCTGCCTAGATTTTTTTTCCCATATTTTTATTGGTGCATTATAATTGTACATAATGGTGCAATTTGTTGCTACATATCCATATATGCACACAATGTAACAGTATCCTTTGGCCAATATCATCCCCCACTATTTCTCCTTTTTCTTCCCACCTCTCTCCCACTGGCCCTTTTTTTTTTTTTTTTTTTTTTTTTTTTTACTCTGCAGGCCTTCCTTTGATTTTTATGAGATCTCCACCCCTCCACCATCTTTCTTTCCCTTTTTCCTCTCTGGCTTCCACATTTGAGAGAAAACATATGACCCTTGACTTTTTGAGTTTGGCTTATCTTGTTCAACATAAAGATTTCAAGTTTCATCCATTTTCCTACAAAAGACATAATTTCATTCTTTCTTATAGCTGAATAAGACTCCATTGTGTATATACTACATTTTCCTTATATATTCATCTATTAATGAACACCTAGGCTGCTTCCATAGTTGGGCTATTATGAATTATGGTGCTGCAAACATGGGCATGTCATATCACTATAGCATGATGACTTTGATTCTTTTTTTAAAAAAATTTTTTTAGTTGTATGTGGACACAATACCTTTTTATTTTTATTTATGTGGTGCTGATGATCGAACCCAGGGCTCTGCTGAGCCCCAGCCCCAGCCCCAACTTTAATTCTTTATCTACCTCGATTTTAATCTCATTATTTCTCCATCTCCTCTCCTGACCACTTCTCACCCACTGGATCCTGACATCCACCACTCCCTGGAACTGCTTTCTCTGGGAATACCAGCCTTTAATTCCCTTTAATTCTGCAAAATCTGAATTGTTGTCTCGCCCTCCCCTGAGCCTTGTGCTCTAGGTCTTCCTCCACCTTCCTGGCACTTCCTTTGCCATTCCCTGATAGGCTCCTGTTCCTCTTCCCAGCTCTGAAATGGTGATGGCCTAGGGCTTCTGTCCTTGGTTGTCCTCTCTCTCTGCTCATCCTCCTGAGTAATCCATCCCCTTCAAGCACCATCCTCCTGATGTCCAAATCTAGAGCTTAGAACTGCTGGGCTACAGCCAGTTACTGGTTCACACTCCATTCAAAGACGCCAGGTCTTGAGCACCATGTGTCTAAGACCTAACTCGCCATCTCTGCCCCGCTTTGCTCCTAAGCAGATGGTCACTCCAGCCCCTAGTTTCACAAGCTGGAAACTGAGGTGAGATTTCTCTCACTTCCTCATATCCATTCATTCATAAAACCCTACCAGCTGCTCATCATGTTTAGAAATAACCCAAGGCTATTTTCCTGACCAAGCCTTAACCTTTTCTAACAGGGACCATCTTGGGTCTCACTGTCTCCAGTATTGTCATCCCCAATGCCAGTTCATTCTTCACACCAATGGCTATTATTGGATATCTTCTGCCCTAAATCATTGATGGTCATGCCTTGCCCTGCAAATTCAGTTCAAACTCCCCAGTGTGGCTTACCAGATTCTCTGAACAGGCCTGCCCCTTCCTGCTTCTGCAGTGTAATCTTCCAGCTTCTTCCCCCTGGCCCTCTTGGGTCAGTGTATAGTCCATGAGTGGGCTGTGCTCACCCTCTGCCATGGCTTCCAAGCTCATTCTGTTCCTGTTACCCTACCTAGAACACTCCTGTCCGCTCTGCCTTGCAGGTCTATAGTTGTCAGCTCAGGAGTCTTGCCACAGTCTGGCTGGGCACAATTCAGGAGCCACTTGTCAAAAGAAATGATCTTTATTTTTAGAACGACACACCACACCACACAGCTCCTCAGGAAAAACCCTCAGAGCCCAACTGCCACCACCGGCTTCCCACAAGCCTCTCCACCTCCCCTACTCCTCCTGCTCTTGAGGCCGATTGGCTGGGTGGCATGGGCGGAGCCAAAAAAAGTCCCCCAGTGAGCAGCTCTGCGGTCTGAAAGGGCGGGGAAACAGCCCAATGAGCATCACCGCAGAGGAGCCAATCAGTTGGCAACTAGAAGTTTGCTGGGGCTGCTGTGAGCCAATCATCAGCTGGCAGCTGGAAGTTTGCTGGGGCCCCTTTCGGCTGTGGCTCTCAACAGAGTCTCTTCCCAAGGAACTGTCCAGTTTTGGATAGTGTCCTTCCAGCAGCCACAGAGCAGTGCTTGACCTTTGAGGGTGCTCATCCTGTGGCTGATGTACTTGCCTGGTTCTTCTGTTAGACTTGGATGCCTGAAGTCAAAGGCAATATTTGCTCATCAGCACCCAGTAGAGCCTGGTGTGTAATATGTAATCCTTAAGTATTTTATCCATGAGATGATAAATGGATCCATTGTAGAGCATTTATTAAATACTTATTACATACTGTTACATCTCATGTATTATACTGTCACATAATAAATACAGTAGAAAGTTAAGAGCTGGAATCCTCAGAGAAAGGGAGGTAGAGTGAGTTCTTGACTCTAGTCCCCTTTAGGTTATCATCTGTCCTGGATGATAACCAAGCACAAGTCTTTAGAGTTGGGAGTGTAGCCCTTACACATTTTGTAGTCCCTATAGAGATCTCTTGTGTGCGTTCACTCAGGAATCACTAAAGTTCATCAGTCAGCAGCCCCAAGCCACCCAGTCTGCAGGGACGTCACCTAGCTTGTCTCTTCTACACCATGACTTTTCTTCACCATCAGTGTGTGCCTGGCATTGTCCCCGTCATCAATTCTAATTCTTTTATAAGCCTCACACTGCCAGATACTACACTACTAAACAAGACATCTGCCCTCAAGCACCTTGCCTTCTTGAAAGTTTGTTAGCAAACCAATTGCACGCATTCTGTGTGTTTCTGGGTGCTGTCCATCTTAACTTCAGAACTTGCCCTTGAAGTTGTTTCTTTTTCTAAATACATCACTGCTGTCAGCTGCTTTTGTACGATTTGCCTCTCTTCTCAAAGTGGCATGCAGAAAAAGAAATTGCAGTTTATTGCAGCTTTCATCTGATGGGGCTCTGCTGCTTTCAGAAGATGCTGACCAAGCACCATGCCACCAACAAACATATCCCCACTGGTCTATGTTGGAACCTAGGAGATTCTCAGCAAGACACATATCCCCTGTCTTGTAGGGCATGATGTAACTTGGGACATGTTGCATCAGAAAAGAGGAAATTTAACTTGCTGGCTGCTACCTACCCGCTTCCCAGTCCTGGGGCCACATGTGGCTAAGAGAGCACCTAGCGATTAGCCAGAAGGCATTGCCATGGGTTGTGATGAAGAATCGGACCACCTCTAGGATAGGCTCAGAACCCTTCTGCCCTCATGGACAGCTCAGATAGCTCGCGTCTCCCATTACTGCCTGTAGGATGGGTATAGATGTAAATTCTCCCCACCCTGCTAACCTTACTCTGATTGGTTCCTGTACATTATATTAGCTCTTTGTTTTTTCTCAATAAACGAGATCCTGCTTTGACTATTCTCCCTGGCGCGTCTGATTGTCCTCCTCCAGGGAGGGCTGGGTGTGGGCGGCCAGGCGACCTTTACCTTTCTTCGCCCATCCTGGTTGGGGCATGCTCCCCCAATCTCTCTCACAGGTCAGGAGGGAAGGGGGGGGGGCTAAAAACCCCAACACTGTCTCACTCCTGCCTGGTACCCAAGCAACACTGTAGCTCCTCTCAGCTCTTTGAGGGCAGAGATGATGAATGGCACAGCTTCTAAACTGTAAAGAGGTATTCAATATATGTTTGTGAAATTAGCAGAAGGAGGAAGGGAAATTAGGGAGGGACAGAACTGAAAGTGAGATATCATTCTCTTCCAGGGCAAGAAGTTAGATAATGTCAAATAGAAGATTTGGTAAATAGGTTGGTGCTTCTTTATACGTATGAAATTTCTTCCCAGAGAGTACCTGATGTGCTAGAAGAATCTGATAACTGAAATAAGTATCCCAAATTTGAAGAGTGTCCAGTAAGGTTGGAAATAACATTAGGATAGTTACATAACAGGACATTTGAGAATGCTCTAAGGGCTGCATCTCTCAGGAGGAAGAGGCACAACATGCTGAAGAGACCCAAGGAAATGAGCAGCAGTAGCAGCTGCTCTTATTAACACAATGGTTCCTGTTTTGAAACTCAAACTATTAGAATTGAGCATCTTATATTCTGTCTCTCTTGCCCCTAATGCTGTCCCATCTAAGTTCTAATATTTCTATTTTTTCCACCTTCCCTTACTCCCTTACATTAATACTATTTAGTGTCAATTTTTGGAGATGTTAAATGAGGTTTAGCTCACGTGCCATTTTCAGTAGATTAGTTTTAGCTCCCTGGAGTTGAATTGAGAAGTGTTCTGAAGTTGAATTTAAGTACAGTGTGGGAAATTTCCATGGGAAGAGGTGGAAAGGGCTGGAGAGTCACAGTGTACATGCCAAGTGTTTGCCATCTCTGTTCTAGAGCCCAGTAGAATGAGGAGAGCAGGGGGTGGTAGCTTTCATCTTTTTACCTAAATGAGTCAGCTAGCAGCTTGGGAGGTTGAAATAGGAGGATGGCGAGTTCAAAGCCAGCCTCAGCAACTTAGGAAGGCCCTAAGCAACTCAGTGAGATTGTCTCTAAATAAAATACAAAAAAAAGGGCTGGGGATGTAGCACCCCTGGGTTCAATCCCTGATACCAAAAAAAAAAAAAAAAGTCAATTTCATTTTCATTCAGAAAACATTGGCTTTCAGATCATGTTCTACAGTGGCTGGAGAGTTAAAAAGCTGAACAGTACCTCAACCCTCAACCTTTTCTCAAGCCTGTTGATATCTTTTTTTTTTTTTTTTTTTTTAATTTTATGGGGTTCTGAGGATCGAACTCAGGGCCTTGCAGGGCCTTGCACATCCTAGCCGAGCACTCTACCACTGAGCCACAACCCAGCCCAAGCCTGTTGATATCTGATACTAAATCAGACCTCATGACTGTAGAACGGGCAGGAATAAGAGACTGTTTTGAAAGTCCTTCCACTGTCAGTATTTTCCAGTGGTTATTTCAGAGGCATTTTAAGCTTCTGAAACTTGAGCTCAACTAGATACTCCCAACTTAGCATCTAAGTTGCCATCCAAATTGCTAACTTGGAATCTTAGATTTGTATATTGGGAATCAGAATGTGCTGGGGAGTGGCCAATGGCTTTGACCTGCCGCTAGGCATATTTCATTAATGACTGTCATGCAACTGCACATAGCGGCTTTTCCAAGGATGAATCCATCCAGTCATCTTATTTGAAGCATTCTTTGTCAGAGAAACCAAAGTGTAGTCTGTGTTTTTTACCCACCCTGGAAATGTCTGAGCTGGAATATGGGAGCTCTGAAAGCAATTTGGCCCTTAGGCCTCTGGGCCCCATCAGTCAGTAAACAGTCCTTGAGCTGCTCTCCATGTGCCGGTTATAGGCACTGCAGAGGTAATTATGTGTTTAAGAATGTCTAAGCCAGGCGCAGTGGTGCACACCTGTAATCCCAATGGCTCGGGAGGCAGAGGTGGGAGGATCGTGAGTTCAAGCCAGTCTCAGTAACTTAATGAGGCCTTAAGCAACTCAGTGAGATCCTGTCTCTAAATAAAATACAAAAAAGGACTGGGATGTTGCTCAGTGGTTAACTACCCCTGGGTTCAGTCCCTGGTACCAAAAAAATGAATGTCTGAGCCCCATCCACTAGGAGCTTTTACACTTGAGAGGAGACAGACAAAAGCATCCCAACAAATAAATACTGCAAAGATACCAGTAAGTAGACCCAGAAAAATACAATGTGAACAGGGTACTCTTTACCTTGGGAATTCAGGAAGGCTCCCTGGAGGAGACAGCATTCACATTTCATCTAGAATGAGATCCTGAGATGGAGTTTGTGTTATAAAGCTCTTGGGGAAGGCCCTTCCAAGCCAGAGAAACAATGAAACCAAACCTGTCCAGTGGAAAGAAGGAAAGCTGGTGTGGTTGGAGTAAGGGAATGCCCTGAGACCTGTCCATTACCCCTGATGTTCGCTAAATCTTGGTTGTTGGTAGTGGCTTCTTATAAGCCTTGAGAACATTTATTGCACTTCCTGGAGCTGCTTTCAAATAACCCAGTGCATTTGATTAGATGCACTTGCTTAGTTGTCCAAAGAGAGGGTGAAGAATTCTGGAAGTCAAGGTGAACCTTCCAATGGCATAACCCTGTGGAGGGAGCCAAATGGAACAGGTGGAGAATATCTCTGCTCTTCAGAGCCTGTGCAGGTGGTGAGAGTGCGGGCTACAGTGACCAGTCACCCCAGAACATTAGCCAGGTGGAGAAGGAGCCACATCACCATCAGCAACTGACCTACTCCTTAGAAAATCTCCTTGAACACTTGTGCTTCTACCTGTGTGCTGAGGCTAGTGCAGCCCTTCCCTGCAGCCTTAGCCATTTGCTCATTGGATACATGAACCCTTCAAAGCAGCATGTCCAAAAAAAGGAATATACCTTCCCTATAAAATCCACCTCTGAATTCTTTCTTTCCAACTGCTGGCTGCAGTCTAGGCTTAGGCCCCTAGCTTGGGAACTGACAAGTTGTCTCTCTCCCCTGAATGACTTGGTAGATCCCTCTGTGGACAGCCTTCAACCCAGCTCCCTCCCCAGGCAAAGCCGTTTTGGTTTGTCCTTTTCAAGTGCTTGCTTTCACCTCTTTCAACTCCTCCAACCTCTATGGGTCCAGGCTCCTCTGTGCATCTGTGCACACACCTGACACACCACACATCATATCCTGATTTGACTGTAGCTTCAAAGAGGCTGTGAGCGCCTTGCAGGCAGGGGCATGTCAGAAAACCATCGTCCATGCTCAGCCACTACACACAGTACGGCTCCAGCAGTGTTGCTGAGTTGCTGAGCAGGTCCTCTTTGTATGTAGTGATTTTATCTATTTTCTCATTATCATCAAAGGCACACCAAGTGAAAATGGGTACTGAATATGGGTAACTGTTTTCTTCTTCATAATCATCTAAATTTATTCAAATTCCTTGCATGAAGCAGCTAAAGTTACTTTTAGAATGTTTTGTGGAGAAATGTATATAACATCAAATTTTCCATTTTTCAGCGTATGGTTCAGTAGCGTTAGCACATTCACACTGTGTGTAGCCACCACCACCCTCTGTCTCCTGCACTTGCTCATCCCAAACTGAAATTCCATTCACATTACATAGTAACTCCCTATTCCCCAGATGGTCCCATTCTCATTTCTGCCTCTATCAGCTTGACCACTTTGGGTTCCTCATGTAAGTGGAATCATGCATCGTCTATGTTTTTGTGACTGGCATGTTTCATTTAGCATAATATCTTCAGTGTTCTTCTATGTTGTAGCAGGTATTTAGAATTTCCTTCCTTTTTAAGGTTGAATGACCTATTCCATTGAATGAATACACCACATTTTGTTATCTGTTGATGGACGTTGGAGCTGCTTCTACCTTTTGGTTATTCTGAATACTGCTGCCATGAACATTGGTGTGCAAATATATTTTCAAGTGCTTGCTTTCAACTCTTGGGGAATATCTGAAAGTAGAATTGCTGGATGATTTAGTAAAAATTACCTGTAAAATTTAGAAGCATTTTTTACTATTTTTGGAGTAGTGGTTTTAATTTAAACTAAAGGTCACTGTAAGATGAGAGGTGACAAAAATGCAGGCTGAAATTCCACACTTCTGTTCTCGCAACTTGTGTGATGATGCTTGGTGATATAACATGATTTGTTTTCAAGTGTGGTTTTGATTTTTTTTTTCTTACAGCATCAAGCTTCTAGCTGTGCAAGAACTACTTGACAAAGAGGCCCTGGAAAAGGTAAATATTTTGTTCTACCTGTCCCATCTTCACAAACTGCAGAGTGCCACACATGGGGAAAAGTCTGCCTGCTCCCAGTCACCAGAGACAGCACTTATGGCAAAGGTGGTCCGTTATTTTGTATTCTGGATAGTGAGGTGTACACAACTGTAACCAGAACTCTCCACATTGCTCATAATTTGTTCACACTTACTGATGCAGCCTTGCTAGTTTCTCCAGGGTTGTGTGAAGGCAGGGGTTTGGCCTGCAACAGGGTGGGCCACACTATGGAAAGGCCTTCTGGGGTTCACAGCACCATGAGCCAGAGGTCTCCAACCAGCCAGGTTCTGAGCTCATCCCTTCCTGCCACTCTGCTTAGCATTTTCTCTCATCTGGGTATGTGGCTGATGGAATTGAGGCCTGGCAATGTTCAGTAACTTGCCCAAAGCAAATGAACTAAATGGAAAAGTAATGATTTGAATCCCGTAGTTTCATTTCCCAAACCAGTGCTTTTCTATTTAGCAGGCAAGTTTATAAGTTTGTATCCCTAAATTTTAGGCTATCTCTGAGGATTGGGAAACAATACTATTGCCACGAACATTGGGGTATAGATATCTTTTCAGGTGCCTGCTCTCAACCCTTGGGGAATATACCTGAAAGTGGATTAACCCACCCCCAAATTGATGTTTCACTGTCCCCTGAAGAGACATCCAGTGTGTCTCTGTTTTCTATGTTCAGGTCAAGTCCAAAACAAGACCCTTTGCTAGTTGTGGGTTCAAGTTCTGCATGAGAGTTGGGGAGACTATGCAAAGCAGGCGGGGCAGGTGCTGAGGAGGACAGGCCCCCACATGCCACACCTTGGGCTGCAACTTATACCTACTCACCTGGGGTAGCTCAGGACTCTTCCTGTAGGCATAACTATTGGTATTAATTGGAATAGTTATGCTCACATAAAAGCAAATGGTTCGAGAGATAAGTACCCAAACAATATGATTTTATTTTTGGGAATTTAAAAATGGTTTAGATCAGTGGCCAGTCTGTTAGCACTAAAGTGAATAATTTCTTTAAAATGAGCACCAAGCAGTGCTGAGGGGGAGGGAAGGGTCTGAGCTCTGGTGTTGTATTTAATATCCCCTCAGCCTCATTTCCAACCTGGGTCAAACTGGGATAGTGTTGCTGTCTAGCCTCAGAGAGGCGAGAGGAGGACTAAATGAGTTAATGTAGTGAAAGGGCTTTCTAAATACCAAAAGCACTCTACTCATATTAATTCTTAATTACTTGTATTAATTCTTAATATGCATTCAGCCATTAAACCACACTAGGCCTGGCTATAAAAGCTCTTAGCCAAACAATAGCACTGGATATAGATAGTAGATTAGACAAAGGTATTATATCAATGCCAACTTCTCCTTAATTTGATAATTTGCTTGTGATCATATAAGGGATTGGTTTTGTCCTTGAGAATGATAGCTGATGTATTTAGGAATAAAGGAATATGGAGTTTAAAACTTGTTCTCAAAAAAAATTCTGAAAAAAAATAGTGATCTATTTAAGAGAAAGATCAGCATAATAATAAAGCAAATGAGACAAATTGTAAACAATGGAGCTTTCAGGGCGAAGGGGTATATGAAAGTTTTAGGTATGTTCTTGAAACTTTTCGAGTTGACTCTTCTCCTCCACCCCCCCTTTTTTTTCTTCATTATGGTCACTACAGTTATTTGTGTTATTCCTCAAAATAAATAAATAAAATCCAAAAACCTGGTAACTGTGGAGACCCAGTGCTAAGTTTAGCAGTATAATAAAAATACACATACCAAAAATATAACTTAGGCTTTTGAGTTGTGTTACTGTCAGTGTAGAGAGGCCACATAGCCAAGCCATGGTGACTAACTGCATACACAATCTAACAGTGAAATGGGGCCAGATTGCTGTGGTTGGCAGAGGAGCCAGGTATATTACCCTGAGAATTCCTTGTAGAGGCTACCATGGCTTGGGACCAAAGCCTGCCTCCGTAATGGATGGGTTATCTTGGGTTATTTATCCTCTCTGAGCCTTAGGTTCCCAGTCAGAAAAAATGGAAATCATAATCCCCAATTCACAGAGGTTTTGAGAGGGTTAATTGGATAGTCCATGTGAAGATCTTAAGCCCTATACCCAGCACTCAGTGATCCCCAAAAGTTAGCTGCTGTACATACTCTTCCTCCTCCCTCTCTTCTTCTGCCTCCTGTCTTCTTCTTCTCAACAAGTCTGATGATGAGTTTGTGTTGTTTCTCATCTCAGTAGATGAGCAGCAGAAAGCTGATCTTAATGTGCACAGGGGCAAACTGAGAGCCAGGTGCACTCAGTTTCCTTCTTTCCCCTCTGTGCATTGGTTCATTTATTCTTTCATGCAGTAGGCATTTGTTGATATTTCAGTGTGCCAGTAGAAAACATTTCTAGAAAAGTCCAGAAGCAACCAGGCATCACGAGTTTGGTGGCCAGTTGCATTTGGGGTAACACATGATATATTGCCTGCATTCGTACTATTTTTTGCAGTAAGACTGGGCCAGTTAATATGCTGAAATAAGATATGTTCCCTGAGAGCCTCATCACTGACAGATTCCCTTCCACTGAGAAGTTGTTTTTTTTTTTTTTTTAAACTACAGAGTTCTGCTACTCAAAGTGTGGCCCACAGACCAGCAGCGTTGGAAACCTGTTAGAAATGCAGAATCTCAGCTCCCATCCTAGATCCCCAGAATCAGACCACATTCTAAAAAGACTTCAGGTGACTTGCGTGCACTGAAGTCCAAGAACATTGCTGCAGGATCATTGATTATCAACATCATGACTGTTTACTAGTTTATAATAGTCAGAGCCCAGAAGTCAATTTTTTTTTTCTTTATGGTCAATTAAGCTCCCTTTTTATGGCATCAAAATAGAGGTAGACACCATCATTCTAATTCTAAGAACCTTGTTTTTTGTTTGTTTGTTTTTAATCTTTGACTTGCCTGATGCTTCTTTTCACTAGGAACATAGTCTTTATTTAATTTAGCAGGTAAAGCCTGCAAGAAGGCCCCAACACACACAGCCTGCAGACCTCAGACCTCTTTGTCTTGTAGCTGGGTGTCAAATGGCAACCCACTTTTGGGTTGTGTAGTTACTAAACTCCAGAGACCCTATAATGATGGAACTGGACAGTTCTAGACCCAACAGTCAGGAGTGTGGAGGTCTCCCTCTTGTAAGATGGGAGCGATTCTGAAGGGGTCCTTTCCCTCATAGGCATGAGTAGGTTAGATCTGAACAGTAAAGGATTTAAATGAGAGAAGACATAATATCAAACACTAAAAAGAAGCAGCAGTGTTTGGAGGTCTCACAGAGAGTAGTTTTTCTCACTGCTATCAGGCATTACTGTGATCTTAGTATTTTGGCTGCCCCCAGCCGCGTGCCTGAGTTGCACTTTCCCTGGTGGTTCTCGGAGGAGAGCCTTTCCATTTTTAGAAGCGCTGAGGTTTTCCTGCTTTGTACAGAACCCAGAGCCAGTTTACTCCCAGCCTCACCTCTGTTTGGCAGTGGGACCTGGCAGAGGACATTCTTCTGAGGCTCAGGCCCCCTTTCCTCATCTATAAGACCCTTTTCTATGGTTCCCTTCCATTCAAACTCTGGGGCTTTATTTTATATGATCCTTGCTCACATGACAAAGGGGATATTTGGGCTTTTTGTACTCTTGTCTTCTAGGTTTTTCTGAGATTGACACCTACTTGAAAAGCTGCCTGTGTGATCCATGCTTGTTGGGGGCACAGGCCACCTATCTCATACCTATTGCCTGTCCTGCCCAAACCCCCAATCCCCCCATGTTCTAGGCCATGACTCAGCCATTAATCCCAAGTCAACTGAGTTCAGAGCATGAACTTCTAGAACTGGCTCTGAGGGTGCACAGCTGGGGGTGACTCCAGCTCAGCTGCCCCTTGCAAGGGATCTACTGGGCTAGTTACCCACCAACCTCAGTTTCTTTTCAGCTTCTTTACCCTTGTGGTCCTTATTGGGTTTGAGGGCTTTTGTGTTTCATCTGTTCTACTCACCATCAAAGCAGGCTTTCTGGGAAGACGTAAATGGTGAACATATGACCGGTGAGCCCAGGACATAGGCCAGTAGGGCTCTGGTTTTTACCTCTTACTGTGTGTCTTAACTTAGGGGCAGTAGATTGGGGAGAAGGCTTGGAACACCTAGCAGGTCAAATCTCTGGATTTCTCTTCTCCACCAACATGGCACAGAGCAAGTTCCCAAACTAGTGACAGTGATTTACTGAAAAAATAAGTCATAAACCAAGCAATTAGCAACCTAAGTTTCTCTGTCAGTTTCTTATTTCAAAAAAAATGTTAGAACTGTGAGCAGGTCATCTAATAGATATAAATATCAGGCATGTAACCTCTCTCAGAGAAAGTATTTTGGATTAAGATGTGCTTTTTTTGTCACATTTCCATCAGGTCCCAAGAGCAAGGACTTACTTTGAGAAGGATGCACGTCATGCAGCCTGTGTGCTCTTTGCTTTGAGAGTGGGACCTTTTTTGTTTTTCTGAGCTTAAGTCACAGGGACTTGTTTCCCAGGCTTTAAAAACAGGCTCATCTAATCCTTTAAACATGGCATTGCATGGAAGGAAATAAAAATATTGGTACAGCTTGATTTAGAAAGATCGTTTTTCAATGACCCTTTCAAATGGCTTCCTGCAAAGCTGCAGACAATAGTTTGGCCAAGTCACTCCAGCTAGAGGTCACCCTCACCCTGGCAGGACCAAAGGGCGGGCCACCAGCTGACCCAACCTAGACCAACGCCTGTCTGAAAAGCTGCCTGTGTAAGCCAGGCTTCCTGGAGACACAGTCCACCCAGCTCACCACAGTTGCCTGTTCAGCCTCACCCCACCCCGGCACCCCCAGGCCACAACTCAGCTCACAAAGTTAACTGAGTTCATGCTTCATCTTCTAGAACTGGGCTGTGGGGTATGCTGCTGGGTTCAAATCCAGCTCTGCTGCTTGCTCAAGAAGGGGATTGTCAGGCAAGTTACCAACAACTTCAGTTTCTTTTCAACATGCAGGGTCCCAATCCCATATCATTGAGATTATTTATGAGAATTAAGTGAAATAATAAATAAAGAGATTGTATATATAGTAAGCACCAGAGTGACAGTACCTGATACCCTCCCGAGTGCTGTCAGTAAGCTGAACCTCTGGTTTTCATTCATCATCAACATCATTGGTACCTCCTCCTCCTCTCTTGAGAAGCCCAATTTGAGATTGATTGTTGTCATCAGAAGATGTTAAAGAAAAAGTTACATAGTGGTGCATGCCTGTAATCCCAACAGCTCGGAAGGATAAGGCAGGAGGATCACAAGTTCAAAACCAGCCCCAGTGACTTAATAAGGCCCTAAGCAACTAGGTGAGACCTTGTCTCTAAATAAAATATAAAAAAGGGCTGGGAATGTGGCTGGATAGTTAAGCACTCCTGGTTTCAATCCCTTGTACCCCCCCACCAAAAAAAGAGAGCAAGTTACATCCCCACTTCATTGATATGCCAAACTGTGTGTGTCTGTGCATCCCCTCGTCTGCTGCCACTAGATATTTTTCTTAGTATTTCAGCTTTGGAGTCAGCAGTTGTGTCTAGTTTTCCTGCAGGTGGAGCAGATGATCTTCAAGACCCCTCTTAGGTAAAGTAAATATTTATTTTCCCAGCAAGCCTGGGACTAGAAAAATTTGAACTTGCTGCATTACCCAGGGTCTTTTCCAGCCAAACCTTTGTGGTGAGCCACACTGGAATTAGAGGTTTAGTCCTCAGGGAATTTTCAGCAGGAAATGGTGGGGGGGGGGGGTAAACCATTTTGACATAGACGTATGCGACTATCCTAATGATGCTAAACGCTCATGGCTGTCATTGGTGGTGGTGTTTCAGAATATATATGCATAAACCAAGCTTTTGTAGCATGCCTTCAGAGTGGTTTTTATTGCAATTTCGATTTCCAATTACTTTTGTTTGTGTGATAATCCAGTACCTGCTCTATGCCTAAGTTATAGTCTATTCCAAGGGGGATAAAATTATAAAATACTTTACATTTGAATGACATTCAAAGAATTCCAAAATGTCTGAAGTGAGTGAGACTCACTATCCAAGGCAATCCTGTTTTGTAGATGGGATGAACTGCTTTATAATTATGAAGGATGGAAAGGCAGAGGTAAAACTGTGGCAGAACTGAGTGAAAATATTCAAGGCAATCCTGTTTTGTAGACGGGATGCTGAGGCCATGGGAACTGAAGTGCCTCTCTCCCACTAGGTCCTCAGCAGGTGTGCTAATAAACCAGGACCTACCCTAGTGGGCTAGGTTCCATATCTGGACTCTCTTCAGTATAGCCCCTACCTCTCTTCCATGATCTCATTTAACCTGGACATCAGGCTTAGAAGGCTTTGTGAACAACACTATCGCCACATTTTCTAGGGATGGCAGCAGGTCCAGAGGGTCAGTCCCTGTGCCAGGTGATGCAGAACTGAAACCCAGATCTTCTAACAACATGACCTGAGGCAAAACAGATGGGTGGTTGGTGTTTGTCTGCATAGGCACCATTTGGTCTCAGAGAATGTGGGCTTGGGGTTGGAGAGAGGGAAGTAAGGGTTTGGGGTTGTAGATATGGACATTGTCTGGGGAACATGCAAAGTAAAGGAATGAGCAGTGGTTTGAGGACTGCCTGGAGCCCACTGATCAAGCAAGAGGTCTATGAGCTGATGAGGAATGTCAGGAAAGGACAGAAAACATGGACTGGATGCACCTTTTACTGACGCTCCAAGTCCAAAGAAATTGCTTTAATTTTATAAAAAATTTTTAAAATTCTGTTTGGAAAACACAATGTGCCCTTTAAAAATATCAGCATGAGATTCTTCAGGTCCCTTAGTTTGTTTTCTCCCCTACACTAAGTCCTTCATGTAGTTGGAGCTTAATTGGAAGGTCATCTTGAGTGGTCAGCATTCAGTGTCGGTAGAGTGGTTTTGTTTTCTCAGCGGGTTGAGCTGGACCAGTGTCTGATCATGACTGAACTCATTGCCATCCCTTTCCTGCCTAAATCTTTTGTCAGCAGGAAGCTGGCTACTTTGCTTGAAAGGACCAGTGAGCAGAAATAGGGGCCCCACTGGGGACCTCAAGCTGTGCAGCATGGAGTCTGACTCAGGCTCCCCTTGGCCACTGCACTGCATGCCAGCTCCACTTTCCAACCTGTACTCTTGGTATCCACCCATGCACCTTGCTGCCTGGCAGGGGAGCCTCTGGAATTATGGGCCAGGTTCCACAGTTCATTTAAAAGGGGAGAGGGAGCTGGAGAGGTAGCTCAGTGGTAGAGCACTTGCCTCACAGGCAGAATCCCTGGGTTTAGTCACCAGTACTGCAAAAAAAAAAAAAAAAAAAATTAAAGTTGTGTTTTCTCCTTATTCTTTGAAAGTCATCTCAAGATACCATGTATATATTTAGGGGATCCTCCTACCTTTCCCTTTTTCGTGAAAAGGTTTTATTTGAAGTGAGAAAAAAGGAGAGTTCCCAAATAGAAGTTTTACATCCTCTTTAGCTTTATGAGTTGTCAAAGATAAGCAAATTAAATAATGAGGTTCATTTAAAAATTCATTATTTAAAAACATGATGTGTGGGCTGTGAATCTAGTTCAGTGGTAGGATTCTTGCCTAGCATGTGTGACGTTCTGGGTTCAATTTGCAAAAAAAAATTTTTTAAGTAAAAAAATAAAAATATGATGTGTAATGTTAAAATTATGTAAGCCCAGTGTCCCCATTCACTGCTGATTATGTGAGACTATCCTTCAGTAAGCTCTTGAACCCTGGGATTCATTAGTCCTCAAGACACCCCTACCCTTTGGCCAGGATCCCATTTCTGGGAGTGTATCTTAAGGAAATGATTCTTAGAAATGGAAAAATAATAAGCATGTTATAGCATGCTTTATAATTATAAACGATGGAAAGGCAGAGGTAAAAATGGGGTAGATCGACCTGGGGAACTGAGAGAAGGGGAAACTTGTCTTGGGACCAGTGAGTGGTTCATGGCTTAGGTGTCAGAAAAGAATTCAGCCAAAGGCATAGACAGAGGTTATTTAGGAAGTAGATACGTATACAGAGGAAAATGGGGGCACTCTCAAGAAAGAATGCCTTCAAAATAAAGCAAAGAATATACATTTAAGAGGGAGAGATGGGAACTTGTAGGTGTGGGCTGTTAATATTTATAGATGGATGGTTGTAAGGGGCTGGACTAGGGGCAGGATGGGGCTACACAATTTTGCACTAGTTTTTCCTGTGCTTGTGCAGTGGCCTTTGGGTTACAAGGGCATGGTCAGGGGTGCAGGCCCAAGGATCAGGAGTTGTTCATGTGTGCTTTCTGCATTTCAGTGGCTGATGGGCATCTCCTTTCAGACTTAGTGTATCTTTTTTTTTTTTTTTTAATTCATGATTTAAAAACATGATGTGTGGGCTGTGGTACTAGGGATTAAAGCCAAGCTACATCTCTAGGCTTCTTCAATTTTTATTTTGAGACAGGGCCTCCCTAAATTGCTGAGGCTGGCCCCAAACTTGCAGTGCTCCTCCTTCAGCCTCCCAAGTCATTGGGATGATAGGCATGCACCACTGCACCTGTCTGAGACAAACTATATCTCTTTTATCCCAAATTTCTATCTCAAGAAGTACTGCAAAAATAAACAACAACAATAACAGTAACAAAAACTGGGGAAAAAAGAGAAAACATTTTGTGAGGAAGAGAACCCTAAACTAATGTTCTCATTTCATCAGGGAAATTTTGGGGGAAAAAAACCCAATAAAACATAATTAGTGGTAACTTTTCTATTTTCAGTTTTATCATTGACTAATATTTCTGGATTGGGCTTTTTAAGACCCCTTTGGCAGCTGTAGCTAGAAGAGCAGGAGGAAGGAACAGGGGAAGGGAGACTCTCAGGGTCCACAGGGTGAGTGGTACACCCTCTCAGAGATGGAGCTGCCTTCTCAGTAGCCCAGAATCCTCTACAGGGGGTCTTTCTAGACCAGAGCAACCTATGACAGATCTATCGGCTAAATATAACCTACAGCTTAGTTTTTATAAATAAACTTTCATCGGAATACAAATGTACACATTCGTTTAACTTACTCTCTGAGACTACTTTCATGCTGCAAGGACAGAGTAAGGTAGTTGTGACAGAGATGGTATGGCCCACAAAACTCAAATTATGTGTTATCACAAGCAAGAGTTTGCTCACTCTTGTTCTAGACCAATGGTGCTCCTTCTGGTATCAGGTAAGAGCCCTGTGCCCTCATCACAGAAAATTGCACGTACGTATCTTTGCACACAGTTGAATTTCCATATTTAGGAGTTCCCAGACTTCTTGAAGCTTCCCTGCAGAGGGCTCAGATTCATATCTCTGGGGCCTGGTGAAGGTGGGATTCATTGCTCTACCCTGGAAATTTCTTTTGTCTTCAAAATGGAGGAAGTATTTCTAATAGTGGAATACATCAATCCTTACCAGTGAGATACAGGCCCAGATCAGGAGGAAAGCCATTTTTCTGGCCAGATTTTAGTCCGGTTTTAGATGGCACTGTATCCCATTGGCACAGAAACAACACCTCTTCACTTCCTTCTCTGTGGCTTCTGGGACAGTCCCCTACTGGTTAGCTTAAGGGATTTGTCTGGTTTCTGGAGCGTCTGTGCGCTTCTCTCTTTCTAGAACCATTTCCTTCATTGGTAGCAGCAGGCATATTTAGGTCTCCCTAACCCTGAAATATGCCAACAGTTGTCCTGCTTTCTTCTTTGCTACTGTCTTGTTTGTCCTCTTCCCTCTCCTGGTGGTTTTATTAAATGCAAGAACCCACCCTGCACAGCAGCCTTCATTCCTCCTCAGCTCTCCTCAGTTCTTAGGAGCCTGGGCCCTTTCCTACTTAATCTAATAAATCACAGCTCATTTTTGGCCAATTTCTAACATAACTCAAAAGTATTTTAATTCACAAAATTTCCTTTCTATTATCAAAATCGTTATGAAATGATTTTATATAGAATTAAAAATTTTATGCAATTTTAATCATATAGGAGTTTATTATAAACAAATTACATGTACTTTTTTGGTAATTTCTGTACACCTATTTCTGTCTTTTTTTTTTAATGAAAAACTATTGGCTTAAGGTTGAAAAATACTTTTAAAAATTTTGAAGCCACTTAGATACAGCAATAAGAATTTAGGAGTGAGAAAAGGAAGTAAATCCTGCCTGGATCTTGTTTTATGGAGACCAACCTACCCCGTGGGGAGTCTGCCTTAGCTGCCATCTCTTACTCGTGATGGTTGTATGTTGGTGATAGTCCTCTTATGTTATTTTTTTCCCAATACTTTTTAAAAAGGCTTTTATTTTGTGTTAGTCTCCTAATCGATTCTGGATTTATAGAGGAAAAGAACAGAAATCTCATATACACGGGGACCACAAAAGCAACACAGAGTCCAAAGGCCAGCCCCACAGAAAAGTCATTTCAATCAGGCCTCAAGGTCAAGAGCCTTGCCTTTCGGCAGTTTTTCAGGTCTAAATGCTTACAGAGCTGGGTTTATTTTGGCTGTGAGAAACTGCCCCCTCCATGTTTTATTGAGACTCCTATTACCAACCAGAGAGTCTTGCTGGCCTCTCCTGGTGGCACATAAACGATTAGCTGATTTTGTGACTTGTCAAACCTCTGGTTTAAGCACAGTGTGTCTGTTAAAACTTTTCCTGTGCTGGCTTTTTCTCCTTGAGATGCCCTCTTTCCTCCTGGAGGATATCTGCAGTTTCCAGATCACATGATAGCAGAATAGTTTATAACAGAATAACCTTCTTTCAATAATAATATCAACTCTGGGTAAAATGCATTCAAGTAATTGACATCATTAAAGTGCAGACAAAGCAGGCAGAAACTAAAGGGGCTTCAACCTTTGAAGGAAGGAACCAATACTGGGTAAGATCCATGCCACTGCAGCTTTTTCTGAATGCACTCCCCAGCCTGTGTGGACAGCCACCGCTCAGGCAACAGTGGAGGTCTCTGAGGGGATAGCATGCATTTTCTCCCTTTTTTTCCTTGATCAGTCTATTTAAAGGTTTCTCTGATTTTATTGACCTTTTCAAAGGACTTTGGATTTTACTGTTGTTCTCTATTATTTTTTTTTAATTTTTTTTTATTATTAGTTGTTCAAAACATTACATAGTTCTTGACATATCATATTTCATACATTTGATTCAAGCGGATTATGAACTCCCATTTTTACCCCGTATACATATTGCAGATTCACATCGGTTACACCTCCACTTTTTTACCTACTGCCATACTAGTGTCTGTTGTATTCTGCTGCCTTTCCTATCCTCTACTATCCCCCCTCCCCTCCCATCTTCTCTCCCTACCCCATCTACTGTAATTCATTTCTCTTGTTTTTTTTTCCCCTTTCCCCTCACTTCCTCTTATGTGTAATTTTGTATAACAATGAGGGTCTCCTTCCTCTACCATGCAATTTCCCTTCTCTCTCTCTTTCCCTCCCCCCTCTTGTCCCTGTTTAGTGGTGATCTTCTTCTCATGCTCTCCCTCTCTATTTTGTTCTTAGTTGCTCTCCTTATATCAAAGATGACATTTGGCATTTGTTTTTTAGGGATTGGCTAGCTTCACTTAGCATAATCTGCTCTAGTGCCATCCATTTCCCTGCAAATTCCATGATTTTGTCATTTTTTAGTGCAGAGTAATACTCCATTGTGTATAAATGCCACATTTTTTTATCCATTCATCTATTGAAGGGCAACTTCTGAAATGGAAATGAGGAAAAACACCCCATTCACAATATCCTCAAAAAAAAAATAAAATACTTGGGAATCAACCTAACAAAAGAGGTGAAAGATTTATACAATGAAAACTACAGAACCCTAAAGAGAGAAATAGAAGAAGATCTTAGAAGATGGAAAAATATACCCTGTTCATGGATAGGCAGAACTAACATCATCAAAATGGCGATATTACCAAAAGTTCTCTATAGGTTCAATGCAATGCCAATCAAAATCCCAACGACATTTCTTGCAGAAATAGATAAAGCAATCATGAAATTCATATGGAAAAATAAATGACCCAGAATAGCAAAAGCAACTCTAAGAAGGAAGTGTGAATCAGGCGGTATAGCGATACCAGATTTCAAACTATATTACAGAGCAATAGTAACAAAAACAGCATGGTACTGGTACCAAAACAGGCGGGTGGACCAATGGTACAGAATAGAGGACACAGAGACTAATCCACAAAGTTACAACTTTCTTATATTTGATAAAGGGGCTAAAAGCATGCAATGGAGGAAGGAGAGCATCTTTAACAAATGGTGCTGGGAAAACTGGAAATCCATATGCAACAAAATGAAACTGAATCCCCTTCTCTCGCCATGCACAAAAGTTAACTCAAAATGGATCAAGGAGCTTGATATCAAATCAGAGATACGCCGTCTGATAGAAGAAAAAGTTGGCTACGATCTACATATTGTGGGGTCGGGCTCCAAATTTCTTAATAGGACACCCATAGCACAAGAGTTAATAACAAGAATCAACAAATGGGACTTACTCAAACTAAAAAGTTTTTTTTCAGCAAGAGAAACAATAAGAGAGGTAAATAGGGAGCCTACATCCTGGGAACAAATTTTTACTCCTCACACTTCAGATAGAGCCCTAATATCCAGAGTATACAAAGAACTCAAAAAATTAAACAATAAGATAACAAATAACCCAATCAACAAATGGGCCAAGGACCTGAACAGACACTTCTCAGAGGAGGACATACAATCAATCAACAAGTACATGAAAAAATGCTCACCATCTCTAGCAGTCAGAGAAATGCAAATCAAAACCACCCTAAGATACCATCTCACTCCAGTAAGATTGGCAGCCATTATGAAGTCAAACAACAACAAGTGCTGGCGAGGATGTGGGGAAAAGGGTACACTTGTACATTGCTGGTGGGACTGCAAATTGGTGCGGCCAATTTGGAAAGCAGAATGGAGATTTCTTGGAAAGCTGGGAATGGAACCACCATTTGACCCAGCTATTCCCCTTCTTGGACTATTCCCTAAAGACCTTAAAAGAGCGTACTACAGGTACACTGCTACAACAATGTTCATAGCAGCACAATTCACAATACCTAGACTGTGGAACCAATCTATTATTTTTTTAATCCTCTAATTCATTCATTTCTGCTCCAATTTTTATTGTTTTTTTTCCTTCTTCCTGTTTTGAATTTAGTTTGATCTTGTTTTTCCAGTGTCCTAAGGTGAAAGCTTAGGCTATTGCTTTGAGACCTTTCCTCTTTAGTACTGTATAAAAGGTCTACAGCCAGAAATTTACCTCTGGACACTGCTTTAGCAGAATCCTGTAAATTCTGGCATGTTGCATTTTTACTTTTATTCATCTCAGAGTGTGTTTAGAGTTCGCTTGTGATTTCCATTTGACTCATTGGTTATTTTCAAGTGTGTTATTCAATTTCCACATATTTATAAATTCAGCTCATTTCTTTCTCTTCATGATTTGTGATTTCATTCCATTTTATTGTGATCAGAGAACCTAATTTCTTTGAATTTCGTCCTCGTGAATGCTTTGAGGTTTATTTTGTGACCTAGCATATGATCTATCAAGAAGAAGCTCCATTTGCACTGAGGAAGGTCAGAAAGTGTGGATTCTGCTATTTTGGGGTGCTCTGTAGAATGTCTGTAGGTCTAATTGGTCTATGTTATTAGTCAAGTACTTTATGTCCTTATTGATCTTCTGTCTGGTTGTTCTATCCATTATAAAAAGTGGATATTGACGTCTCATTGTTGAATTGTTTGTTTCTTCCTTTAATTCTGTCAATTCTTGCTTTAAGTAGTTTGAGTCACAGTTTTTAGACACATATATATTTATGATGTCTATGCATTTCTGATTGATGGTTCCTTTTATTATATTGACCCCACGTCATCTCTGGTACTAAACAGTGTATGTGTGAGCACATGCATGTGCCCAGTAGTAGGGATTGATCTCAAGGACTTTCTACAACTGAGCTATGTCCCCAGCCTCACCCCACCCACTGTTTTTTTGATTTTTTAATTTTGAGACAGGATCTTGCTAAGTTGCCAAGGCTGGCCTCAAATTTTCAATCCTCCTGCCTCAGCCATCTGAATAGCTAGAATTATAGTCATGTGCCACTGTGCCCAGACAGTTTTTGTTTTAAAGTCTTTTTTCTGATGATATTAGTATGGTCACCCCAGCTCTCTTATGGTTGCTCTTGGCTTGCTGTTTTCCATCTTACTACTTGCAACACTTGTGTCTTTGACTCTTAGGTGTGTCTCTTGTACACAGCATATAGTTGCATCTTGTTTTCTATCTAGTTTATAGTCTTTGCCTTTTTATTGGATTGTTTCATCCATTCACATTTAGTGCTCTTACTGCTGTAGTTGAATTTATAGATGCCATCCTAACTTTTATTTTGTGCCTTACATCCTTTTTGTTCCTCATTACTGCTGTCTTTTGCATTAACTGAATTTTTCCAGTGTAGCATTTTAATTTCTTTAATGACTTTTTCCACTACATATTCTAGAGTTATTTTCCAAATTTTTTTTTTTCCAGGATTTACCCTGTGTATCTTAACTAACAAATTTATACTAACATGTCAAATTTCTACTATTGCAGATTTATATTAACGTAATTCCAGTAAGGAATATCATTAGTACTACAGACCCTTGTTCCTTTTTATTATTATTGTGTATATTATATCTATATATGTTACTAACTAAGTCATACATTATTATAATTATTATTTTTATATTTTATGTGTTTTAAAGAAAATGATCAAGTATATATTTATAGGATTAGGTATATTATTCATCTTATTTATTACTTCTAATTTCCTTGCAGGTTGAAGTTGCCACTTATTGTGATTTCCTTACTCTGTTTCATCTTTACTTCCTAGTTCCCCACCCACACACATACACAATGCTGGGGATCAAACCCACGACCTTAAGCATGCTGAACAAGCACTCACATTGAGCTACATCATACCCCTATAATTGCTTTTTAAATTAATTAAGAGAATAAAGGATAAGAAATGACTTTGTAGCATCTTTTATAATTACCCTTATCAGTGCTGTTCATTTTTTCATAAGGATTAAAAATGGTCTGAGGTCCTTGCCTTCATCCTGAAGAACTTTCTTTAGTATTTCTCATCAGTCAGGTCGGTTAGTAACAGATGCTCTCAGTTTTTGTTTGTCTAGGAATGTGTTTCAACTTTGTTTTTGGAAGATGGTTTTCCTGGATATAAAATTGGTTGACTGGTTTTATTCAGTACTTTGAAGGTTTGTTTGACTGCCTCTGGCCTCCATTATTTCTGATGACAACTCACCAGTTAATCTTATTGGGAACACACGACTGTTGACAGCTGCATGTATCCCTGACAGGGGCATGTGTTCCAGCTTTGGGACATGAAGAAAACATGAATCACTGTTAAAAATTCAATCGGTGAAAAGCCCCATTACTGCCTCTGGAGGTCACCATGTTGACCAACTGGCATTTTTTTACCAATTGGATTTCTTAACTGTGATTTATGCTTCCTTCATGTTCCAAAGCTGGTCCAATATTGGTGACATAGCTTCCTTTGCTTGAGGAGACTTAAAAGACATTATCTGCATAAGTCCAGCAAACATTTCACATGGTTTTAAGAAAATGAAGATATCATGCTATTTTAGAAATACCAAGAAGGTCTTTGTAGTAAGCAAACCTTGAATTTGACTCTCAAATAATAGGTCACGAAATCAGTTTTCTTTAGTACTTGCATATGTGCGCGTGTGTATACACATGGGTAAGTGAATGAGTGGGTGGATGGATGGGTGAGTAGGTAGCAGGGAGACAAATAGAATATACCAAGTTGCCATATAAAAATATATTTGTGGTTATGAGTCATCATCAAAAATGTTTGAAAACTGCTGTCTTCATTCATTTGTTGACTTGGAGGAGGGCCTGCTCTGGAATTTTCCCAGCACTAGAAGCCCTCTTCTTGTTTTGGGGTATATCCTAAGCACTCTTCTTTCCTACCTTGTTAATTTTTTCACTGTATTTTTACTTCTTAAAATGTTCCCAGGTTATTGCTGTCCCTTCAGAATTGTTACCCGTAGCCACCACCTCCAACAAGTACCCAGCCAGTGGTGGTGGAGGGAGTTACATAGGGTTTCCTGTCGTTTTCATTCTACCTTCAAATGCCTCTCTTATCAGGAAATGCTAACAATGAGTTGATACTGAAAGAACTTTTAATTCACTTTTTTACAGAATTCTAAGACTTTTCATGAATGATTCATCCATTCATTCATTTCTGGAGAGCATGACTTTGTATTCAACAAAGTTTGGGTTGGTCAGTCATTTAAAATGAAACAAAAGGGCTGGCAGGTTGAAAACGTTTTTTGCAGAGTTGCTAAACGCATTTACAAAGGATGTTCTCAGCAGGTAAAATTATCCCGATTGAGCTGTTCATTAAAATTGCTTCAGCAGAAATAATTCAGTGGAGAGTCCTGACAGATCGTCGACTATGCATTTAAAATGAGTAATTCCTGCAGCTGATAAAATATTTTTATTAGCCTTCAGGAGACATTCAAATGATGAGTTTGGCCCTTCACAGGATTCTAAGCTCCTGGACAAACATCCAATCTGGCTTCTGAGGTTTTGGTCTATCTGTGTAGAAATTCAGAAAAGTATACTGACACTTCCAGTGAGCAGGATCCAAGACCCCCTTCCAGGTCCTGGACTTGTTTTTCCTATCACACCCCAGGTGTGCTGCTGCTCACTCCTGCCCGTGTCCTAAGCCTGTTCAACATGCAGAATTGTTTAGTTTGTGGAAGAAAAGAAATCTAAGCAGCACCCCACCTGTGCATTACTCTAAAGTCGCCCTCGTGCTTTATCTGACAATGGCTCTCTACACAAATGGACAGTCAAGAGATCTCTTTAAGTGCCTCCATGGATGCCCTGTTGAGTCACAGAGCACCTTCCCCATGTGTCTAGCTATGAGGATCCTCAAGGATCAAAAGTCCCCAGGATGAATGCAAGAGCCCCAGTATCTACACTGCAAAGGATTGTACCTAGAAGGGAAGGTGACGAGTTCTGGGGTTTAGTCTGAATCCCCAACATTTATACCAGTCTCTGGGGGAGCAGTAAAGCCCTTCCCTTCAATTACAGATTATAGGACTGTAATTTATATCATAGCAAATGTCCTCTGAGATTCAGGCAGGCTTTGTCTTCCCTTCCTCTCTCCACTTGGCGGAAACCCCTGGTGAAGAATAAATTGCTACCTATCGATTGTGCATCTGGTTTTCCTTTGCCCACACATCCTTGTTACGCACTCAGTTTGTATGAATATGTTTGTGAATAATGAGAACGGTATAACAACTGCTTTTTATGCATTTCAGGATGTGGCAGGGACATATTAGATGTTTCAATGCTTATTTAGTAACTTCACTTAACAGCATTTTTATGAAAAAGATTTAAATACATGTTTGTGCTTGTGTGTGCGTGTGTATGTGTGTGTGTGTGTGTGTGTGAGAGAGAGAGAGAAAGGGAGGGGAGGAAGGAAGATGGAGATAGTATGTGTCTTCTACATGGAAAAAGTTCATACAAATTGATATTTATTTTTGTTAGACAAGTGAAATTTCTGGAATATTGGAAAGCAGGGAGAAAAATTAAAACATGCAAAATTGTGATCGGTCTTGCTGATTTCATTTTGTCTCAGTCCCTCATTTATATTGTAAACCTTCCACAGCACAAGTTGGATCCTATTACTCCCTCCTTAGATAGCCATCCCTCAGTATCTGCTGGGGATTTGTTCCAAGAATCCAGCCCCTCAGGATACCACATCAGCAGATGCTCAAGTCCCATATATAAAATGACATAGTATTTGCATCTAACCTACTCACCTCCGCCTGTGTACTTTAAATCATCTCTAGGCCACTGATGATACCTAATACAATGTGAATGCTATGTAAATAGCTGCTGTTCTGTATTGTTCAGAGAATAACGACAAGAAAAAAGTCCGTGCATGTTCAATACAGACACGAATATTTTTCTGAATATTTTTTATCTACACTTGGTTGAATTCATGAATGCAGACACGGAACCCATGGATGCAGGGGGCCAACTGTAGCTGTTTTAGAGGGAAGCCAAGTGGCATAATGGAATCATGTAGCTGTCAGTTTGGGTCTTGGCTCTGCCATCTAACCTCTGGGTGATCTTGAACCTCTTACTTAACTCCTCCAGTCGATGGAGGATGATAATGCCTTCCTTGCAGAGCCATATTATGGATCCCGTCCTACAGTGAGAATTTGGCCTGCAGTGCTTGGCCTGTGGTAAAATTTCCAATAAATGAGAACCACTGTGATTCAGGTTCCTTAATGTAAAGTGGCTCCCTCTACTCTACTGGCACTGCCATGATGTTCGTGATATGGGCTTTGGCCCAGAATTCAGCTTGATTTTTGTAACCCCACTCTTCTCTTTTCTGTCCTGGTGGCTTTCAGCCTACGCACAGCCTGTATGCCAGAAGGGTCCCCAAAAGCCTATGAAACTAACATCAGGCCGCTGGGCTACTTTTACGTGCCTCTGGTCAAAAATTTTTTGGGAAGGGAGTTTGACTGAATGATAGTGTGAGAATCTGGCTCTCCATTTTTCCCATTAGCCCAGAAAATTGAGAACCATTGAGTCTGAGGACATTCTCCAAAAATGAGAACGCTATTTTATGAACTGCCACCTCTGCTGCTTGCTGCCTTGAAGTGTCTGGGAGTGAAAAATCGCAGGCCTCACCAGTCCTTGCTGCCCACACAGAAAAGAACAATCAAGCTTATGGGGTTTGCTTGGAAAAAAAAATAGGAAATATGCAGGCTCTAAAGTAGGATTTAGCATAATGCAAATTCAAATAAAATAAGTCATGAATCAGTAATTCTTTCACCCACAGCTTGGAAGTTTTTATTTTTATGATTATTGCTGAGGAAATAGGCCACATAAACACCATTTAGACGAGCTGAAGGATGGCATTTTGTAAGAAAAATGGCAACCAGAGCAATTTCCCTGAGGGTTCATAAGTGCTAATTCTGTTTAATGTGACAGTTCCTAAATAACTCTGGGCTCTTCACAGAAACACGTGTGGGTTGTCCCAGGAGCTCTGCAATCTAGAGCGAGTCAAGGAGTGAACTAGTCTTCAGCGGGTACAGAGGGAGAAAATGTGCCCAGGGGGTTTAAAAAATATGTGGGTATTCAACTAAGAGGAAGGATGGGGAGCTAATGTAAACTGCCAGCTTCTTTTACTCCTAAGTAATTGTCTTTGAATTGAAGTACCTAAGTAATCATTAGTACCCGCCTCCTTTTCTTTTTTTTTTTGGTTGCATGTCTCTCTCCCCATCTTCCTTTCCCGCCCCTCCACTTTCAGTTGCCTTATCTAAATTTCAAAGCCTCAGATAACAATTTTTTGAATTAATTGTATCATAGGGTGGTTTGTTTGGGATTAGAGGCAGTCTTTCCCCTCCATCCATTTTACCTATTCTTTGAGCCTGTTCACCTGACAACATCCAAAAGGGAAGAAGACGTGTGCCTGGCTGGGTCTTGTAATTTGTCTTGGGACAGGAGTGATCATCATCCCACACGTTTGGGTCACAGCCCTTTTTGCTCACAAGTTAACGTGTTGTAACATAGGTGGCTGACTATTCCTGCTGAATCGGGGGCTCAGCATTTCAGTGTGAAGTACCAAACGAAGCTCTGCCTTCTCAACCTTCATTTGTGTTCCTCAGGCAGACTCAAAACCTTAAATCCCAGATGCTTACACACAGTAAGTGGTGGGGAGAATAGAAGTTCATTGGATTAGACAAAGGGGAATGAAGGGAAGGGAGGGAGTAGAATGAATTGAACATCACTTCCCTACGTTCTTGTATGAATACACAACCGGTGAAACTCCACATCATGTTCCACCAGAAGAATGGGATCCTAATTAGAATAAGTTATGCTCCGTGTATGCGTAATATGTGAAAGGACACTCTACTGTCATGTATATCTAAGAAGAACAAATAAAAAACTGGGCTGGGGATGTGGCTCAAGCGGTAGCACGCTCGCCTGGCATGCATGGGGCGCTGGGTTTGATCCTCAGCACCACATACAAATAAAATAAAGATGTTGTGTCCACCGAAAACTGAAAAATAAATATTAAAAAAGTTCATTCTCTCTCTCTCTGTCTCTCTCTCTCTCTCTTAAAAAAATAAAATAAAATAAATGAATAAAAAACTTAGAATCCATGCGATGGCATGTTTGGTGCAAACCACAAATGGTCATCCCCGTATTTTTGCTCTGATGCAGGGTTCGCTTCCCTCTGCCTGCAACTTTCCTGTGCTTTCCGAAAATAGCCACAAAATCCTCCAGAATTCATGGCTATTTTCAGACCTGCTTCTACTTAGAATAATTAGCTTCAATCATTACTCACAAGTTTGGTGCCTAATTGGGAAAGAAGTACTTATTTTATTTGCCCTAAAACTGTCTCTTTTTTTTTTTTAAGCTTCAAAGGGCCAGTATTCCAAGAATTACGGAGCCCAGGGCTGCTCTCCTAGGTGTGCAGCTACAGCTTGGGGTAGCCCCGGTGCACGCAAGTCCTCAGTGCATGTTGAGTGCAAAGGTGGTTCCTCTGCTTCCCCTTCAGCCCCGAACCCACCACTGAACTCACTCACTATATTTTGAGGTACAATTCATGCAACATGAATTAGCTGTTTTAAAGTGGACGATTCATTGACCTTCAGAGGCCACAGTGATATGCACCCATCACCTCTAACTAGTTCCAGGAACATTTCATCATCCAGAAAACGAACCCCACACTCACCAAGTAATCACTCTCACCCGCTCTCCCCACAGTGCAGTGGCTGCGGTCTGGATTTTCTCCCCACAGAGGTCTCTGTTCTGAGTGTTTTGTACAAATGGATTCATGTGACATGAAGCCTTTCATGTCTGGCTTTTTTCACATGATGTAATGTTTCCAAGACTCGTCTGAGCTGTGGCATGCATCAGTATTTCATTTATTATGGCTGAATACTGTTCCCCTGTATGGGAGGCATTTGTCTGCTAATGACATTGGGTTGTTTTCATCTCTTGGCTGTTGGGAACAGTGCTGCTACAAACAACTGTTTACAAGTATTTACTTGAATAAATGTCTTTTTTACTTCTTTTGAGCCAAGTCACCTTTATCCCCTGCTAGCTCTCAAAAGTGCCCCCTGCTCTCCTCTTGGTCCATCTACCTTCATCTCTTCTGTACTACCCAGATGCAGTGTTCGTGACCATCCTGGACCTTCTCCAGCCTGCACTCTATACTGCAGCCCCTCCGCATTTTCAAAATGCAGGTCCTTGCTCACACTCTTCAGTGGTTCTAGGATGGCTCATGGATAAGGGACAAACTTTTCTTTGGATACAGAGACTTGCATGGCTAGACAAGCTCATCTCACCATTCTTTCCTCTCACCATATCTGCTGCAGCCAAACTAGCTTCTCTGTCCTCCAGCAACTTTGCCCACCACAGGCCTTTGCCATTCCTGATGCCTGTAATATTCTTCCCTCCTCTTTGCCTAATTAAGTTCTCTTACCCTTGATTTCTGAGCTTAAACATCAGCTCTTTGGAGAAGCCTTCCCCAACAAAGTCAACCCCCACCCCACGGTCCTGGATGCCCACAGGCTCCTTGAGCCAGTTCTTTGCAGCACAAGTCCCAATTGCACTTTTATATTCGGGTGGTTATGTTAGTAACCACCCCCATGGCCTTCATTCCCAGACTAAGCTCAGGTTGGGCAGGGAACTATGTCTCTTTCCTAAATCATTGTAGTTCTAGAACTGCTATGGACCAGTGTCTGTGTCCCTCAGACTTCATATGTTGAAGCTCCCTAAGCTGCATGGTGAGGCTATTTAGAGGCAGAGCCTTTGGGAAGCACTTGGGTGATGCGAGTGCAGCCCTCATGCACGGAGTCAGTGCCCTTGGAAGATGATTTCTCTGTTCACCAAGTGAGGACACAGCAAGAAGGCAGCCATCTACACACCAGGAAGAGGACCCTCGGCAGGAGCAGAATCAGCTGGCATCTTAATCTTGAACTTACAGCCTCCCACACTGTGAGAAACAGATGTTTATGACTTAAGCCACACAGTCTGTGGTATTTGTTAGAGCAACTCACACTGACTGTGACAAGAACCCCACCCAGGATGGCCACGTAGTCATTGTTTGTTTTATTGAATGGTTGGCAAATCTGTTCTCCTTCTCACGAGAGAATATCACCAGCTACTTTCTCATCCCTCCCTCCATGCCCGTAGTGCTTTATTTTAGAGGGCGCTGCCTGCCTGGCTCCTATCCCCAACCTCAGCTCTTGCCTACTTCCTCCAGTAGAACAACAGGAAGGCTTGCTGCACACCGGGCTCTGTGCCTGGGTCCCTTGCTTTGGAAGTGTCAGTCTCTTGAGACAAGAACCACTCTTTTCCCCTACTCCAAATGCAGAAACTGAGGCCTGGAGCAGGTGAGTTATTTGCCCAAAGTGAGAACTCAGTCATGGGCCGAGGCTGTAGTGCCTAATATGCACAAGGCCCTATAAATTATCCTGATCTGTATTTGTAGGATATTAGCCTCAAAAAAAAGGAAAAAAAATTGCTGTCAAAGTCTGGATTCCCAGTTAGGATTAAGTCTTCGCATCTGAAAACTATGAGAGAAGAAAAGACTTCTGGGAACTTTCCTAAAGGCCAGGAATACATAGTGAAGCTGACAGTGGTGATGCTGGTGACAGGTGGAAGTGTAGCATCCCTAGTGAGCGCTTGTGTATCCCTTGTCCCTAACCTTGCTTCAGTCTCCATGAAGTCTCCAACTCCCTCTCACTCTCAGATCTAGAACTGCCCTTGCCAAAAAAAAAAAAAAAAAGTTTAGCTGTCCTTAAGGTTTTCTCTTTTGGTCCTCCCTTTGCTTTTTGTAACCATCCTATTCAGAAGCCATATGATCGATGTCTTTGGGAACATTGGAGAGGTTCACAGCCAGTAGCCGCCAGTAACAGGAGGACCTGTGGGTGCCACTTCCCTTGGTTCTGTAGAAGCAACCAATAATTAGCTGACTTGGGGGCTGAGGAAATGGCTTCTTGTTTGCTTTTTGTCTTCCTCTGCATGATAAGAGTGCTTAAACAAGGAGGAGCACTCATCCAGAATTCCCATCCAGAATTCCTTTCTGGTGCCGGTGGAAAGAGCATGCTGAGGAGCTGCCCCAGAGGTGGCCCACAGTGAGGAAGGAGCTGGAAGCTTGTGGCTTCTCTGGCCAAACAAGGATGGGGCCTGAGCTTTTAAAGCAGGGGTCCCTTACGTGCTGTGAACCCTGAGCCATGTAGACGGGAATAGGCATAGGCTGCCAGTCCTCGACCCTACCGGGGAGAAGTCTGTCCATGTGTTGACCTCCCTGTGAGAACCATCGTGGGGGTGCGTGACTTAGGCATTAGTGACAAAACTGAATACCAGGGCGGTGATGGAGCAGGTTTTATCTCCAGCAACCTACAGGTTGGAATGTGTGGTGCACGCACACTTGCGCACCCTACCACCACACAAGCCCGCCCGTGTCATTTGTGACCTCTGAGAGTGCATTTGCACGTTAGAGTGGACCAAACTCGAGTGGTTTTCGTCCTAGGTGGCCCACACATTGGCACTTGCTGGCTGTGACTGACCGGCCATGTTACCCTTTTTGTCCCAGTTTCCTCAGGTGCCAAGTGGGCATGTCATTGCCTACCTCAGAGTTGCCGTCAGGTCTGCACATGAATGTGTGGAAGTGCCTGCCACGTGTTTGGCACCTCACGAATGCCAGTCCCCTTTCCCTCCTCAGTCTGCCTCCCTCAGTCTATTTTTGTTTAATTTTTTGTTTGTTCTTTTTAGTTCCATGTGACAGTAGAATGTATTTTGACATATTATACATACATGGGTTGAGGGGACCCTGAGGAAGGCTGGTGCAGGCTTTGAGGGGCCCTTGTTTTGGAGTTCTGAGCCTTTGGAGAGTTGATCCAGTGTCTTATAAATGCCATCAGCTACTTCATGGAGTTCACAGGGCAACCATCATGGAGAAGGAGGGAGAAAGGAGTTCTAACGTTTGTGAGAATCTTGTCCGTCCCCTCCGCTTGCCCTCTTTTCTCCACCCTCTCCTCCCAGAGTTCTAGAATGATACTATTTTAGAACTGGACGGGGCCTTGGATGAGGTCATCACCTTTTTCCCTTCACTTTACCGATGGGGAGACCGAGGCCCAGTGGTGTTCAGGGATGTCCCCAGGGTCCCGGGAGCTCTCCCTGGCTCTTCTCCTTCCATTCCGTAATGTGGCCCTCTGAGGAAACTGCTGAAGCGACAAGGAAACAAGCCCAGTTTTTCTTTCTCTAGTGGAAAAGGCGAGTAACTCACTGGGACTCTGAGTAGCGAGGATGAATGCCCTCCACTTCTCCCTTCATGGGCTCCTGGACTTCTGGGCATGGCTCCTAGAGGAGGCATTGTTGTGTGATGGCTTCAGAGTGGCCCAGGAGCCCCAAGGCGCCTTGCTCTCGTTCCCACTTTGGACCAAGCTGCCCTCCCCACCCCCTCTAGGATGTGCTGAGTGTCTCCCTAAGTTGTTTGCATTTGAGCAAAGGTGGCTGCACCTGGTCCTGGCTCTGTGGAAACACAGCTCTTCTCTGAAGCACTTAAGCCAGTGAGCAGTCTTCCTGCTCCATAAGGTTGAGGGGGTGAGGGTGGTGTAGCTCCGTCGCAGAGCACATGCTCAGCATGCTCAAGGCTCTGGGTTCCAGCACCAAACAAATAAAGAGAAAGAGAGAAAAGACTGAGGGAGGAAGGAGGTTGGAATGCTCTGCGTTCTCTGCGGAGCCCCATCTCTGTGGAGAGACTTGTCGGGGCCTTTAAGGCTGACAAGCAGAACTGGGAAAAGTATACACAGCCTTGCAAAACATCGACATTTTGGTATTTTAAATATCCTGGGAACACTTTGTAATCAGCTTACTTGTTATATGTAGGCAGCCAATCATGGTTATTATTTAATTTACAGTAAATAAATAACTAGACTTTTACATTGTTCAGTTTTCTCAGAGAGTACATGGTCACTTCTTTTTATTTATTTATTTATTTTGATACAAGGGATTAAACCCAATGTACTTTACCTCTGAGCTACACCCCAGTCCTTTTTTTAAAATTTTTTTTATTCTGAGGAGACAGGGTCTTCATGGGCTGTAACATTCCTTAAGTTGCTAAGTGTCTCCCTAAGTTGCCGAGGCTGGCCTTGAACTTCTGATCCTCCTGCCTCACATTCTGGAGTTGCTAGAATTGCAAGCATTTGCCACCATGCTTGCATGGACACTTTTTGTTGTGTGATGGCTTCAGAGTGGCCCAGGAGCCCCAAAGTGCCTTGCTTTCGTTCCCACTTTGGACCAAGCTGCCCTCTCCACTTCTGGGATGTGTACCTATGTTTGCATTTGAGCAAAGATGGCTGCACCTGGTCCTGGCTCTGTGGAAACACAGCTCTTCTCTGAAGCACTTAAACCAGTGAGCAGTCTTCTTGCTCCATAAGGTTGAGGGAGGGAGTGTGGTGTAGCTCAGTTGCACACGCGTGCGTGCTTGTGTGTGTGTGTGTGTGTGTGAGATGTAACATTGTTTATCTATTGCTATTTTTAAATTGGAGCTTTATATACATAAAGGTAGAATTCACTGTGCTATATTCATTAGTGTACATAGTGTAATTTTGTCTATTTTATTCCATATTCCTTCCTTTTCCTCTCCTTCCTCGCTCCCTGTCAATCTCCTTCCTCTCCTCCACCAACCTTCCCTCTTTTTGTGGGATCTGTCCCCCCACCCCTTTTTCCATACTTCTCTCTAACTCGCGCATATGGGAGAAAACATTTTACCCTTGACTTTCTGAGTCTGACTTATTTCACTTAGCACGATGTTCCATCCATTTACTAGCAAATGTCACAGTTTCATTCTTCTTTATAGCTGGGTAAAACGCCATCATCACTCACTTTTTAATGACCTTTAACCATTCCCAACTTGCCCTCCATGTGAGACTCACTGGTTTCTCACATGGGCTGTAACATTCCTATGCTTGAAGGTCCTTAGGAGCACAATCCTTTGTTTAGCATTAACATTTCTAAACATCTCTCTTCCCCCCCCCCCAGGTCCTATGTATTCAAGTGAAAGTTCAGTCTCTTGACCTTGCATGACTGAAGACAGGGCTGCTTCTCTTTGTGATGGCAATATATCTTTATAAGGAAAACTCACCTGGGCTTCTTTATCCACCAAAAATAGACTGTGTTTTTAGTAGCCACCACAGGGAGCAGGGAGGAAATTGGTCGTTAACATATGGGAAACTCATTGTCAAAGGGAAGTCACGTCCAGAATCAGGAAAGCAAGTGAAACACCAACCCAGGGAAGCAACTTCATCTGGGAATTTGACTTCACCCCAAGAGTTCAAAGTGAAAACATACCCTCCCCACCCATCCAGGAAGCAGGATAAAGTGGCCATTTGGTGTGGTCTTTAAAATGCCTACCAGGGCTTCTGATGTTCTGTCTCCAATTAACAGTGCAGTCTCTGTTAGCAGCTCATCTTTGCAAATTGCTCACGGAACCTGGGTTTGGTTTTAATGTGACTGGAAAGGGAAGTTTAAAGGGCATCTGAGCCTGGTGGTTAGTGGATAAGCCACCCAGTGAAGTTGGAACACCTTTTTATTTTCATTTCCCCATCGGAGATGGGTTATTCTTTTCAAAAAGCAGGAAGAATTCAAAGTAAAGAAAAAAGTCAAAAGTCCACGGGCACACACACAAAAAAAAAAATCCGCTGATTTTAATCTTTAGAGCCCTTTTGTCACTGCAGAGATAAGCTGTCAGCTGATTCAGGGCAGACCCATGATGCAGGAAGTTCTGAGGTCATGACCAAAGTAGTTTTGTCTTTTAGGAGTAGGCATTTCCAAATGCCAGCACATGGGCACCTTGTAGATTGCTGCTATGATGTCTGACTTTGAGGCTCCTTGTTGTCAAACCCGGAGGTGGGGTGTGGTCCAGGGATCTTCATCAGTCACTTTTTGATCTCTGGTTGTGTTAGTCAGGTTTCCATTACTGTGACAAAATAACTAAGATTGTTAACTTTTAGGGAGGAAAGGTTTCTTTTGGCTTACTGTTTCAAAGGTATCTTGGCCCATTATCTTTGGACCTATAGCAATATGGTTCATCATGGCAGGAAACCTGTGGTTAGAAGTGTTCAATTCATAGTGACTGGGAAGCAAAGGGAGAAAGAAGGGGCCATGATCCTAATGTCCATTTCAAGAACACACCCTCAGTGACCTAACTTTCTCCCAGTAGGCCCACATCTTAAAGATTCCACCACCTCCCCATACACCATCAGCCAGGGATCAAGCCTATGGGGGAAATTTTATATCCAAGTGTTAGTACGGTTAACCTTCTGACCAGCTGGTTGTTGGGTAGGTACCAAAGAACAAGAGTTTTACCCCTACCCCAACCCCACATTTGGTCTGACTCCAGAGAAACAAGTCAAGTTTGTGGTAGTTCTTGTAACTTATTTTGGGAGAGAGAAGCAAAAGAGGAATTCCCAAGGAACAATTTCCCATTGAATTATTCACTCATCAAATAGCCATTGCATGCCTATTGTGCACCCACCTCCACCAGGGGCATGTTATCTCCCAGGATTATCTGCAAAGAGCCATAAGTCAGATGCTTTCAAAGTGTGGGCTGTGAAAGCTAAAGAGTATTCGTTTTGAATAATAAAACTATCTTTCAAAATCACAGGTATTAAAAACTAGGAAGGCAGAGCTCCAAATGAACAATCCTCTGCTTGTCTGAGCTTCTCAAACTTGTTTAGAATTGCTTAGGGAACTTGTACCAAGTATACATCTTGGCAGTAACCTCCGTAATTCAATCAGTCAGTCAGGTATAATAGAATCTGCTAATCCATCCACTGTTTTAAAATCAAGAGCCAGCTTAATTCTGATAAAAAGAGGCAGTAAGTTAGCCAAAGGTTTGAGAAGCACAAGTAGGGCTGTGGCCATTTTCAGGATGTATAGATCAGAATTACCCGAGAGACTCTTTCAAATAACACAGTCCCCCTGCCATCCCAGCCATTTTGACCTTTCTGCGTGGCGAGCCACTTGTATCCGTAAGAGTATTATATCCTTCTTTTAGTTATGTGAGTGAAACAGAAAATTTGACAACCAGCTGATCACAATAAAATGGTTTAAGACAAAGAGTTCAGATTGGGAGCTCTCAGAGGATGGTTTTGTTTTCCTTTGAAATGTTTGGGAGAAGGGATCTAAGGATTCAGTAGAGGTGGGCTGGCTGGCCCCAACCCCTTAGAACCTACCATGCTCTACCTTTTACATCCGCATGGACAGGAGGTGATGCAGCCCGTAGCAGAGCTACTCTCAGAACCCCCCTCAGACTTATCAGCTGTGTAATCTTGACTTGAAGCCCATGCTTGCACTTAACCTTTCTGTGCAGCACTCTGCTCATGAATAGCTGGTAACTATGGACCGTGAGATCCAGGAGAGATGATATGCTCAATAGCATCTGCCTCAGGGCCTACCAACAGGAAGGCTCTCCAGAAGACTTCTGGAAGCTTCACAAGCTCATAAATTCCCCCAGGGGCTCCTGTGAACCTGCAGACTCTGATGTGTCTAGTCTCCAGCAGGCTTGGAGTTTTACATTTCTAGCAGGCTCCCTGGTGAGGTCTTTGCTGCTGGTCTATGGACCACACTTTGAGTAGCAAGGAACTAAAACACACTTCCCTCTTTGGGTTTGCTGTGAACTATTAGTACAAACAGTAACTCAGTTAAGAAACTAGAAGGTTTTTTCCCAGTCCTAGAAATAGAAGAAAGTACCTACCTCTTACTCAATTCTGATCAAGGAAATTAGGGCATAGAAAGCTTTTAGGCATCAGCACTTACCTTCCTGGTCTCTTAAGTTATTAGTTGTTCCTAGTAATAGGTCTCTGATGTGGACTGAGAGTATCAAGAGCAAGGCTCCAGATGTGCAAAATTAAGATGGCCCATAGGGTCAGGGATTTTGTCTTCTTAGAGTTTCTTGAGTTTAGCAGTGAGCAATATAGTATGGGATACAAAATAAAGAAAAATGTAGTGTCTTTCATTCATTATGTTTTAGTCACTTTTTTCACTGCTGCAACTAAAAGACCCCACCAGAACAACTGTAGAGGAGGAAAGATTTATTTAGGGGCTATGGTTTCAGAGGTCTCAGTCCACAGACAACAGGCTCCATTCTTTGGGGATGAAGGTGAGGCCAAACATCACAAGAAGGGTGTGGTGGAGGGAAGCAACTTCATTGGTGGTCAGGAAGCAGAGAGAGACTCCACTGGCCAGATACAAATACATACTCCAAAGCCATGCCCCAATTGCCACCTCCTCTAGCCACACCCACCACTTCAGTTACCCCTCAGTTAATCCGTACCAGGGGATTAAATCACGGATTCGGTTAAGACTCTCTCAACCCAATCATTTCTCCTCTGAACCTTCCTGCATCATCTTACATGTGAGCTTTTGGGGGACACCTCGCATCCAAACCGTAACACATTGTATCAACTTTTTAACTTCAGAATCATCTGGCAAGACTGTTACATGCCGATTGCTGAGTCCCACCCCAGTCTTTAAGTAGATCTGGGATGGGGCCTACTTAAAGAATTTACATTTTTAACAAGTGCCCCATGACACTGGTGATCTCACATTGACTAGCCCAGCCTCATCTTTGAGAGCAGTGAGAGTTGGCCTGGGCCACCTCTTTCCCATCAAAGTGGTGTTGCCAGGAAGGGGAGTAAGTTTGGCCTATGATCAGGTATTTGAATGTCCGGGGGGGGGGGGGGGGGTTAGGAGAGATTAGATTTCTCAGCAGGAAGAACCATCCTGTTGGCACTGCTGGCTGTCTATAGACAGTGTGTCCCATACAATAGTGTTCCCAGAGGTAGGGGCTCTCTAACCTACCTGGTTGGCTAATCATCCTGGTGGGGATTTTTTTTTTTTCTGGTGCATATTATAAAGAACAGTGGGTTTTGTTGTGGCATACTTATCTACGCATGCAACAATTCTATCAGTTCTACTTCCCAGTACCTTCCTTTGCCCACCCCTCTCCCCTTCCCCCTGATGGTGGGGCTTTTTAAAAATAGAGCCTCCCCATGTGTCCTCAGATTCATATGAGCAGTCAGGCTCAGGACCTCTTGTGAAGAGAATGGTAGAGCACCAGGTGGCAATGGAATGCTGCTGCCCTTCTTAATGATTCTTGGAGTCAGTTCTGCTGGTCACCCAGCAAGCAAGGAAATCAAATCCTTTGTAAAAGTACATTTCCTCACTGGATTCCTAAAGTTATAGTACATAATTCTGGCTGTGTTTTCCAGTGTTTCATTCCCCAACAGAGAATGACTTCCAGCCAGGAGCATCCAGCCAAGGGGATTTCATCCAGGGTGCCCCCCTGAACCCCACTCAGGAATGACACTGTCCACAGCCACTCTGCACCAGACATTCTTGAGAGTGAAACTTGTGATAAAAGACATAGATGACCAAATTCCAAAGAGGACATTCCCCAGACACTCAGTAAGCATAGAGCTTAAAGCCTGCAAAGAGATTAAAATTGAGGTAGCAGTTGAGATAAGAGACCCTTTGTTTTTCATGCACAGATGTGAAGACTAGTCTCCCATCAAGTTTTCTAATCACCAGCAAATGAGTGTCATGCCTGTATCAGGTGTGGTTTATAAAAGGTGACCAGGCACAGTCCCTGCCCTGATGGAGTCTACTGTTGGAGAAGGCAGATACTAAATGACTCACGAGGAAAGCAGCTCTGTCTAAAGCAGACCTCCCAGCATGCTCCCTCCCCTTGCCCATTTTCATTTTCTTCATAGCACCTATTACTGGGACAGTGACTGGCCAAGTCCTTGCTTATGCCTCGTAGTCCTTCTTACAGAGTAGAAAATGTGGGCACAAAGACCAGGCCTTTCACCTTGGTCTCATCCAGCCCCCCGGCACCCAGCAGGGTGTGAGAGCAGGTCCCTGCAGCTGAGGCCCAGAGGGGACTGCCAGGAGGCTGCTAGCCAATGGCTATCACTAGCACTGCCAAAATCTAGGATGGATACATACGAGGGCCCTGGACAGCCACAGTGATTCTCAAACCTCGGCTTATATAAAGATCGCCTAGAGGGCTCGTTACCACAGGGACTGCTAGGCCTCCACCCTGGAATTTCTAGTCCAAAATATCTAGGATGAGGCCAGAGAGCTTACAGCAAGTTCCCGGGTGATGCTGATGCTACCAGTCCCAGGACCACACTTCAGTGTGGCCCCGTCCTACCTAGTGGATAGAAGGAAATAGATTAGATGGCAGAGAGGCAGGAAGGCTCCTTAGAAACCATACCAGTGGCCAGGGGAGAGGAGATGGGCTCAGAAAGGGGACTGTAGACCGAGGGGGAGCACCACAGTCAGATACAAGTAGAATCCCACATTCTGTGAGGGATAGGACACAAGGGAGGAGAGGGATGAATCAGAGCAGCGAGGAGCGTGGGAGTGCCATGAATAGATAGGGGCAAAAGTTGGGGAGGGGATGGAGGTGTCCCTTTGGGACATGCTGTTTAGAAGTTCTGAGGAGACCTTCAGATGGAAATGTTAAAGGGGTCATTGGAAGTACAGTTCAAAACTTAGGGAAAGCTGAACCACAGCTGTAGATTTGGGGTCTTTCAGATAGAGGTGTAAGCTGATTCAGGGTCGGGATAAATGAGCTTGATGAAGAGCAGCTCATTGGAGCAAGAGCTCAGAAGGAAGGTAGGAGATACCATCACTTGTAGGGCGTGCAGAGAAGGATGTGAGTGGAGTGTTCAGAGGTGGCAAGGGACAAGAAAGTGTCTGCCACCAGGGAGGGGCAATATCAGTTATTGGAATATCTCAAAAACTGGGCCCAAATCTGACAGATTCCAGGGCCCCCTCAAATGAACCAGCCTCAAGAGAATGTATCAGAGGAGCTGGTCCAGCTGCTGTGAAGTCGGTAGTTTTCCTCCTTCTCATCCCACTTTGTAAAAAAGTAGAATTTTACTTTGCCTCAGTGATAAAGTCACTTTATGGTTCGCACGCCACCTTGTAGAACCTGCATAGCCAAAAAGTGTTTCCATTCATATTCATGGGGCATCATCCATGCATGACAGAAGAAAACCAAGGCAAAGACCCTACTGTGGTGGCACAGGCCTATAATCCCAGTGACTGGGGAGGCTGAGACAGGAGGATCGCAAGCTTGACAACTTAGACTCGTCTCAAAATAAAAAATAAAATGGACTGGGGAATATAGCTCAGTGATAGAGCACCCTTGGGTTCAATCCCCAGTGCCAGGGGTGGGGGAAAGAATACCAAGGTGAACAATATGGGGGTTCATGATTAAGCTGAGGGTCATTTGTCGCCCTCTGTAAGCTAATTCTGGGGAGAAAATTATCTTTTTTTCCCTTTTGGATTTTACCCTGATCTAGATCTTCCTGGGGACCTTGAATCCACTGGGTTTGCAAGCATAAAAAGGATTCTCACAGCTCTTTCTGAACTGTTTAGGCAAGAATTAAGGTTACGGTGAGAATCGATTTCTGTGAACTGAGTCTCCAGGTGATAATTTGGAGTTTCACAGGTGGATGGTTTGCTTTTTAATATGTGATGCTTATTTAATTGTCTGCATCTTTGTGAGCTCTGGGTTTTGTTTTGTTAACTTTTTATTTATTTATTTTTTCAGTTGATAGGTAACACCGTGAACCCTGGTCTTTGAGAATACAGAGATGAAGTTTAACAAGTCTCTGAATGATTTGTGGTTATTCAGAATCGCAGCATCCTGCCCCTGAGGCTGCCGCTGTGAGCACTCACTAATTTCTGCTCTGTCTTTGCAGTTCTGTGCGGAGCTAAACCAGCCCATCCTGCCCAACATTCGCAAGTGGAAGGGGCCTCGGGGCTGCTGGAAGTCTGTTGTTGCTGAGAATCCCTCAAGTCCACTCCAGAAGGTACCCTCTCCTGTAAAACCTGGCCTTTGTTTTCACTTTATGGAAACCTACTTTTTTCTCCAAAGATGTTTGAAGATTTCCTTTGCCAGTAGGAAGATTTTCCTTTTCCTTTGATGCAATTTCTACCCAGTTTTTCAGTCTTTGCCATTTCTTTCTTTTTAAAAAATATTTTATTAGTTGTTAATGGACCTTTATTTATTTATATGTGGTGCTGAGAATTGAACCCAGTACCTCACACACGCTAAGCAAGTACCACTGAGCCACAATCTCAGCCCCATCTTTTTTTTTTAAGGATAGATTTTTTTTTATTCTAATTAGTTATACATGACAGCAGAATGCATTTCAATTTATTGTACACAAATGGAGCACAACTTTTCATTTCTCCAATTGTACATGATATAGAGTCACATCATTTATGCAATCATACATGTACTTAGGGTAGTGATGCCCATGTTATTCCACCATCTTTCCTACCCGCATGCCCTCCCCCCTCCCCTCAATCCCCTCTGTTCAATTCAAAGTTCCGCCATACTTCCGATGCTCCCTCCCCTGATATGGATCAACATCTACTTATCAGAGAAAACATTTGGCCTTTGGTTTTTTGGGATTGGCTTACTTTGCTTAGCATGATATTCTCCATCCATTTACCTGCTAATGTCAATGTTTTATTCACTTTTAAAGCTGAGTAATATTCCATTGTGTGTATATGCCTCAGTTTCTTTATCCATTCATCCATTGAAGGGCATCTAGGTTGCTTCCACAGTTTAGCTATTGTGAATTGAGCTGCTATAAACATGGAAGTGGCTACGTCACTGTAGCATACTGATTTTACTACTAATTTTAAGTCCTTTGATATGAACCAAGGAGTGGTATAGCTGGGTCAAATGGTTGTTTCATTCCAAGTTTTCTAAGGAATCTCTATATTGTTTTCCAGAGTGGTTGGGCCAATTTGCATTCCCACCAGCAATGTCTCAGTGTACTTTTTTCCCTATACCCTCACCGACACTTATTGTTGCTAGTATCCTTGCCATTCTGACTGGCGTGAGATGAAATCTTAGAGTAGTTTTGATTTGTATCTCTCTAATTACTAGAGATGTTGAACATTTTTTCATATATTTGTTGATAAATTGTATATCTTCTTCTGAGTAGTGTCTGTTCACTTTGCCATTCATTTCTCATGCCCTGGTTCTCATTTTATGTTCAGATCAGGAATGGTCTCCTTCCCAGATGGAAATGGGAGGTTAGAATTTAGGGAGGAAAAACCCTGTCCAGGACCAAGGCAGCAAATGAGTGTTTCTGTCCATTGCCCTTATAATCCCTAGCCACCATTCCTCTGCCACATCTGTGGAGAGCCCATTATTCATTGACTGAAAACTTGAGATTCACCTTAGTTCATACATGAAGTATTTGCTTTCAGTAGTGGGAATTATGAACATAGAAATGCTTTATTGAAATCTTTTGCAGATTTTTACTTTTTATCAGTAACATTCATATAATTATGGATAAATCTCTGTCTATAGACATTTTTGTTCTTACATATTATATTCCACATTTATTCATCTTGAAATGATTAGCATCAGTGGGGTATTAGATTTTCAAAAAGATTCCTGATAATTACTCATGATTTGAAAAACATATGATTTTATAATTCTCCCATAAATGTAGATGTTACTTTTTGTCACTGGTATACCTAGTGTGCTTGTAAACACATGTGAATTGCACTTGTGTGATTGATATTTACAACTTGGGCTCTTAAATCCTAAATGTATTCTGGATTGAAAGTGTCTAACCATTTATTTTTATTGGTCATAAGCTTCTATTTATTGCTGTTGAAAATAGGCCCCTATTCTTTACAGCTACCACTAAAAAAAAAAAAAAATGCATCTAAGTTTCATTTCTCTGGGCTCAACATGGGGTGGAAACAGCAGCTGACCATGAGTCAGCGCTCTTCCCAGCAGGCTGACATGCAGCTGGAGTGGTATGCATCTAGTCCCAATGGCCTTAGCCCAGGGTTCTCCCCTCCGTTCACACAGAAGTGATAAGAACTCCATCTGTTTCCTATCAAAATAGCACTTTACATGTATGTGGGTGTTTGGGGGTCCATGAGGCTCTTCGAGTCCACTCCACACACTTTCTTCATTCATTTAACAGCTCGCTCATGAAAGGTGAGTTACTCTGTGCCGGGCCCTATGTTCTGTGCCATATGTAAATTGGTGAGAAAAACAGACCCTGAGACCCAGCTCTGTCCATGTTTACTCTTTACAGAACCTAATATTGATCCCAGCCCTTCCTTCAGGAAGCTCACAGTCTGTTGGAAGGACAAGAGAGGCATCCTGCTCCAAGTGGGAGAGTCAAGGCCTTTGAGCAACAGAATGCAGTTGCAGAAAGAACTGAGTTCCAACCACTTATCTCTCTCTGTCTCTATTCCTTCAACTGTACAATGGGAGCAATAGCCCCTTTCTTAGCCCACAGCATGAGACCTGGTTCTTAAAAGATAGCGTACACTGGAACTTTAGAATGCTTCAGTAGCAGAGCACAGGCCAGGTCCCAGGGATGTGAATGCCCAATAGTAGACTAAGAGCCGTGCCTGTTGTGAGCTGCAGCTGCAGTGTCAGGTCTAGCCAGTCATGGAGTATTGTTGGCCAGAATGGTCTAGTCCCCCAGATTCATTTTCATGTGAAATTTATTGAATTTTAAGTATGAACAGATAATCCAAAAGGATGTTTTAAAATGTGCGACTGAATGAGTCCAACAAAACATACCTGCAGGTCATGAATGAACAGTCTCTAGACAAGTGTGAGAAAGTCATAGCAGCAGCTGCCAGATCTCCAAAGTCTAGAATATGTCCAGGTGTCTTCTGCTCAGTTCTCTCCAGTCCTTGCCTCATAACTGGAGGGGCAGTTTACACATGAGAAAGTGGAAACCTCAGAAGAAACAATTTGTCCCCAAGCTAGTGTATCACCAGGTAGTCAGGTGGTAGTCAGACTTCAGCCCGGTGAGCTACCTTTGTGGGAAAATCTGCGCTCCTCCATGGCTGTTCTCAGCCACCTGTATCAGGGGGTTGGGAAAGGCACCCAGGAAGGGGTCAAAAGCCACTGGTAGAGAGAGTAGTGTATATAGAAACGTGGGGGTAGGAAAGGCCCAGGGCTGCTGGGATCACATTGAGTAGGTGTGAGAGGTAGTATTGAAGAGGAAGGTGCAGAGTCCCCCATAAGGGCACCAGGGATCCCTGGAAGTTTTCAGGCAGGAGGTTTCCTTTGGCTGCACGGCTGGAAGAATAGTTTATGGGGAGACGGGCTTATCCGCAAAGCCAACAGGGTGATCGTATTTACCCGCTCTACACCTGAGGAAACGGAGGCTTAGACCAGCAGAGTGGCTCACCTGGGATGCAGAGGGACTGCGGCCCAGGTCTTCAAATTCTCAAACCACTCTTCTCCAGTAGGTAGGCAAGGAGATCCTGACAATCTGGAAGTTCCCCTGCTGGGCCCCCTCCTCCCTCCCACCTCCTAAAGCATACACATTCAAGTGAGGTGTGGACCTGAGCTAAAGTTGGGGACTCTCAGTGGCTGCCCAGGAAGATGACCGTGCAGGATCACTTCCTCTCCTTTTACAACTTAAAGGAGTAGTGACAAGCATAGCCGGCCTGTCTGATGACACTGATGGCTCCCGGGCCACGGGCACTGAAGAAGTGTCCTGATGACCAACAGAGCCTGCAGAGGCTGGGGTGGGCTGTGCTGTGGAGTCAGGCCTTTCTTCTTTCCAGCAATACCCGAGGGGCAGTGGCAGACACAGGCAGATTCAGAGCAGCCTTTCCAACTTCCAGAGGCGGCAGGGGGTTAGCTCCTGACTCTGCCCACAACACCCCAAAATCTGTCTGCCTCACCCACCAGCCTCAGCACCTCTGTCCTAGGCTTCAGACCTCTGTATGCTTCCCCGTTCCTCTGCAGAGGGGCCTGGACCAGTTCCAAACCATCACAACTGTTAGCTCTGACCTCCGTTGACCCAGCAAATATCCAAGCACTTACTAGGTGCCAGTCCCCATTTGTGGTAAGCAGCAACTAATCAATAAGCCAAACACATCCCTTGCAGTCTTATTTTTGATTCTCAGCATTGCCATTTAGGGCTGTGGGATTAAGAGAAGTTACTTAACCCATCTGAGCAGCAATATCCTCATCTGGCAAATGAGGGTATGAGTTACTGCCTCAAAGCATGTGATGATGTAAAAGATCTCTCTGCCTGGTCAGGATTTCCCCTACCTCCCTCCAGAAGGGAAGAACAGAGGCCACACTGACTGTATGCAAAACTCTGAAATTGGCAGTGTATGAAACTATTTTGAAGAGTGAGCTGTGGCTTTGGTGGTATGCTTTTTGTTACAGAAACAATTCCTGTGTGTGTGAGTGATCTCCTGGAGCGGGACCCTGTTGTTCTCTCAGTCTATCTAGTCCCTCGGACATCTTTCCCCTGTGCCGGGCTCTTTTCCTTGTGCTGGGATGCACCTTATGGACTTAGAACTGGGCACCAAGACTGTGTCCTTCTTTGCTGCAGGGGGCCGGGTTCTCAGGATTCCTGTGGGATGCAACAGCCGGTGTGGAGCTGAGAGACGCTGCGTCACAGGAGAGCTCGCCCAGCAATGGACATGGGAAGCCCACGGGCCCTAGCCCATACCTCGCGAGGTTCAAGGTACCCTCTTCATGTCATCTGCACAGCCAGCTCCTTGTAAAAAGGAAAACAAAAAGTTTCTTTTGTAAAACCAAGCAAGAGGAGCCTTGTGTTCAGCTCTTTGCCTTGATTTGGTTCTCTCTGAGTTGGGTCAACACCTGCTCCTAGGGCTTCCTTGGCAGGTGACCTTGCCCAGTGCATACATGAAAGAGATCTGGAGGGACTCTCAGCCCTGATAACTCTGACACCTGGACAAGGAGGAAGAGAAGCCCTGCCGCGCACACCTGCAGTCCCAACTACTCAGAAGGCTGAGGCTGAGGATCTCATGAGCCTGGAAGTTCAAGGCCAACCTAGGGAGACCCCCATCTCAAATTAAAAAAAAAAAAAAAAAAAAAAGAAGAAGGTGATCATATAGCCAGTTCCCAAACCCAACATATCAGAAGCACCTAGGAACATTTTCTTAAAATCACAGATTTTTGAGACCTTATCCCAGTCAGAATTTTTAGAATAGGGCCTGGGACTGTCTATTTTTCAAAAGCACCTTGAGCAGTTCTTCTGCTGCCTGGCACTGGCTACTAAAGCCCTGCATTTGGCAGTGGCTGGGTTGGGGGTTACAGAGCTGCTCTCAGCTGCTTCTCAGGCCTCATATCCTTATTACCAAGGAGAGTTGTCTGGAGGAGATCCATAGGAGCTCTGGGTGGAAGCACCAGAGTAGCCCTGTGGCTGGCATCTCCAGATGCGCCCAGCCCTCAAGGGAGCCTCTATCTCACAGAGTCAGGGAGCAGCTACACAGATTGGTCTGAGTGTCATCCTGAATCCACCTGGATGCCCTTGGGAAATATTAATAGACAGCAAAATGCCTAGAAACTGGGCAGCAAAAGGGAAGAGAAGCCAGGAGCTCAGACAGGTCCCCACACTGGCAGTGAATGGAACTTATCTTCATGGTACTTAACTGTGAAACCCCAGGATGGGCAGAGTGGTCCCTCACTATGGAGCCCAGCAAGCCCATCCCTTGCTGGGCCTGGAGACTCCCTTCATTCTGTGTGCTCCATAGCAGTTCTGAAGCCTGGGAGCCACCCCTAACCCCAGCATAGTTTATCTCTGGCCAGAGCCCCCTGTGTTGGAGGTTAGAAGGCCACCCATGCCCTCTCACATTTGTACCTACAGAAGCGGGGCAGGGCTCACACACCAGAGTATCTGCTGTAGTCCCCATCAGCACCTCTCACTCCCCTGCCTGTGGTATTGATGGCGTTCTGCCTGCACAGACACACCTGCGGTGCTGATGTGTGAGTCAGCCAGATTTGGTCTTTACAACCTCCTAATACCACATGGGGCCACTTTTTTTACTTCGAGTGGCTGTTCTGGCTTTGGCCAAGCAGGGCAGCAGTCAGAACCAGCTAGTGTCATTAAAAGGCAAGCGGTTATTAATAGGCCGATAAGAAAATGCCATGGTGTCATGATCAGTGGGCCTAAATCCTCTAAAGTGGTACCCTCGCCAGGCACTTGACCTCTTGAATGTGACTTTAGGTCATATTCTAGGACAGGCTTGTGGTCTGTTACAGAGAGGAACTTATCCCTTCAGGCAGTACGTCCCAGCCCTGGCCTCAGGGTGGTTTCTCTGTTAGTTAAGGCCACAGCTGCAAAGCTGTCAGCCCAGATGGGTGGTGGTTGCAAACCAGGATCATATCTGCAAAACAAGACTGTCTACTCCATTCCATGGGGACTCCCCCTACCCCTTCCTTTCTTGTTAGTGTTTAATGTTTGTTGCTATGACAAATGGAAGGGCAGGATTGCCCAACTCTGAGGAGCTGAGCAATACTGCGATGGCCCAGAAGATAAACTGGCCTTATATGTACATGCCTGCCAACCGCAGAAGCTAAACAGGGGGGTGCAGGACTGGGGTGCACATCCTCTGTAGCTCAGCTTCTGTGAGCTTTGGGGGTTCACATGTGTAAAATCGGGTGAAAGTGAACATCAGGACAGAGTGGGCCCCAGAGGGACAAGCATTCAAAGGGGATTGAGTGGGTTATGTGTGGAGTTGGGGAAGAAACAGAACCCACAGTGGATCCTAGCAGGGGAGCCTCCGCATTTGTTCACAACCACTTGCTGAAGGTACCTCCTCCTCTATGGTGACTTAGGAGGAAAAAATAAAATCTGACACTTCCAGATAGATCCAATTTTTCAGACTCTAGGGAGGAGTAAGGGGGGGGGATATTGGAGGGTGGACTGGTAAAGCAAAATTGGTCTTGTTCCTGTAGGTTTGTGCTTTGAACAGTCCCCCGGGGTATGAGCTGGCCTGTGTGGCCAGCCGTGTGCATGGAGCTGTTGTAACTGATACAGCAGACGTGGGCGTCTAAGCCTTTCCCTGTTACCTTGTTCCCTGATGCCCAGGTGGGAAGTAATGACTTGACCCTCGTTAACCTTCACCTGGCGGCACTGGCCCTCCCCGGGGGAGAGAATCCAAGCAAGAACCACAGTGACGGCCACCGGTTGGCCAGCTTTGCACAGACCCTGCAGGAAACCCTGAAAGGTAGGAAATGGTCTCAGTGACCGGGATCCACTTCTGCAGGGCAGGCAGCAGGAGCCTCTGCCAAGTTCGATCTCTCTCTCTGAAAAGAGCATCATGGGCACAGGGGATGAACACACCCCTGTGTCTCATGGAATCCCACTGACCCAGTGTGTGGTCCCATCTTTGTCTCTGTGGATCTGGGGTGTAGGACCAAGGCATTGGCTTTTTGGCTTTTCAGCCTTTCTTGGATGGAAAGAATTAGGGGAAACAAATAAAAATATAATACCATCCATCCCTATGGTGACTCATCCTAGGTCCAGCTGCCTCAGACACCCACTCTGGGGTGTAAGTGCAGATCTGTACTCACTCTTGTGGAAGAGTGACCGGAGGTGACAAGGGGAAATGGCACACCCCTGTGAGTGGCAGATTGAGTTTTTTCCCTGATGAGATGCAGATCGTGATCTCAGATCCTTTAAGTCACCATGGGAGTTCAGATACACCACCGAACTGCTTCGAACTCCATCTGGTGAGGGAAGGGATAGTCCTCACCTCCCAGGAGTATGCAGAAGGGAAGTACAAGAACGGAGGAGGATTTCAGGATACACAAATTGACTCTAAAACACCACAAGGTTTAAAGAAGGCTGAAAAGAGCAGGGCCTCAGGAGAAAGGACACCCTTTATCTCTAGCCGCTACCTGCTAACACAGGTTTCCTGCATTGGGTTGACCCGAAGGGAAAGTCCACATGGCTGTAAAGATGGCAATACGTTCAATGTGGCTCGATTTTTCAGAACAGCAGCCTTCTATCACGGAAGATGTGCAGCTGGAGACTTGGAAGTCTCTATTTTTGAATCTTGAACAATATTTTCTAGCTTTCTAAGACTTCTGCTTGATAAATTGCCCTGTTTCCTTTTTAAAAAAAAATATTTTTTTAGTTGTAGTTGAACGCAATACCTTTATTTTATTATTTATTTTTATGTGGTGCTGAGGATCGAACCCAGCACCTCGGACGTGCTAGGCAAGCAGTCTACAGGTGAGCCCCAGCCCCAAATTGCTCTATTTCTTAAATGAAGGATTCAATAAAGATTCAGCTATGAAAATATTTCAAACATTGAGCTTACATTTTAAAAGTATTTTTTTCTATTATAATAAAATACACAGATTGTAAAATGCCATTTTGATCAGTTTTAAGTGTGCAGTTCAGTGGCATTAGGTGCACTTACACTGTAGTGGAGACACGACACCATCCACCTCCAAAACTTCATTATCTTCCCCAGCTGAAACTCTATCCATTAAATACTAACTCCCCATCTCTTCTTCCTCCCTTCTTCAGCCCCTGGAGACCACCATGCTGCTTTCTCTCTATGAATTTGACTGCATCCACTCATCTGTAGGGGGCACTGCTTCCACCTGGGGACTGTTGTGAATAGCACCACTACAAACACGCTTACACAAGCTTACGTTTTGAACCAGGACCTGCTCTGATCGGGAGGTCAGATTCGATTAGCAAAGTCCACTTCTCCTTAGGTGATGAGTCCTCAGGCTAAGAACAAGCAGAAGAGATGTTTACGCTGAGATGCCCCATCCAGGAAGTAGCTGCTGCGTAGGAAACTGTTCACCCACAGTTGGTCTTTCCCCTGAGAATGACTTGATAGCATTTTATATCTGTGGACATCTCCATTGTTCTCCATCTTAGACTATTCTTTACATGGAAGCTAAAAGGAAAGATGTCAGTTCCTAATTTCTCTGATAGTCTTAAGCAGTCACCATTTTTTCTCAGATATCCAGGGAGGGATCAGGTTTTTGTCAGGAAACAGGTAGGTTATTGTTCCAAACTGCCAAGGGACTGTTGACCCACAGCCTGGCTTGGCCTTGACCTGTCCATTTAGGGACAGTGACTTGTACTCCCTGTGTCCCCTACTTGTTAACTAATATCCAGTTAATTGTTAATGGGTAACACTTCAGAGCCAGGGATTCAGGAAGTGCCACAGCCTGTCTGGGCACAACAAGGGTGAATCAATGAACAGAAGGGTTCAGCTCCAACTAAGATAAAGACTGCATTTCCCACAGCAAACAGAAATGATTCCATTTGCCAAGTCCAGGCCTTTCCGCCTTTATCTGGAATGTGCTCCTGGTTGACCCCAGCAGGTCGTGTGCCAGTGCTCTGATGAGATCATCTTCTTTCAGACTGGACCAGGGCTGGGAAACAGGGTCTCCCTCTGTGAACTCAGCAAGCAAGGAACAGGGTGCAGAGTCAAGGTTGGCATCTGGTAGGGTGTACCTCAGTGGAGACCCATTCCAGTGGTGGTCACTGGCGCTTTATAAGTCTAGGGGATCTAGACTTATAAAGGAAATCAGCCCCCCGCATTCTCCCCTTACCTCTGGGAACTAAAGAAACAAACCACTAGGCCCCCACCACCCACTCCAGGCTGATGGATGTCAAGGAGGCCAATCTGGGTTTCTGCAAGCCTGCAAGAACTGCCTCCTTTGCATTACCCACACAGATTTAGCTGCAAGAATAATCCAGATGAACCCATCCAAAGACAGAACCTTTGTTTTCACTCCCAAGTCACACACAACTGGTTGGTTGACCCTTGACACCAGCCTCTTCCTGCTTTCAGTACTGTCTTTTTGGGTGGTACCAGGGATTGAAACCAGGAGTGCTTTACCACTGAGCTACTTCCCCAGCCCTTTCTATTTTTATTTTGAGACAGGCTCTTGCTAAATTGCTTAGGGCCTCTCTAAGTTGCTGAGCCTGGCCTTGAACTTGTGATCCTCCTGCCTCAGTCTCCTGAATCACTGTGACCACTAGCATGCACCACCACGTCCAGCTAGAATTGTTTTTCTAACCAGTTTTTGTTAGGTATCCCAATGAAAATCTCCCTCATTCCACAGGAACCTTCTGCCTCCATCTTCCACAACTGTCATTTTTCTTTGAAAATCAATAAATGCAGCATTTCTCTGTTCTTTCAGAATCAAGCTGCACTTTAGTTTTGAGGTATTCCTAGGGCCCATTCTGATCAATACACATGTGATCAACACTTATGTGATCAACGTGTGCTTCTCTCGCTGGTGCCGCAAGCACTGTTCTAAGCTCACATTCTGGTAGCTCCTCAGTCCTCACTCTGTGAAGAGCCCTGGATTAGAAGACTGGCTCTGTGATCTTTGGCAAACTGTTCAGCTTCTCAGATGCTGAGCTTCCTACCTGCAGAGAGGACAGGGTAATAATGGCACCCACCCCATGGGGTTGTGACAGTTAAATGGCAGGCTGTCCACGAAGAGGTCAGCACAGAGCCCAGCACACAAGAAGGACTCAGGGACTGGTCATTAATGCTGGCTAAGAACAAGTTATTCTCAAATGGCTTTCCTGTTGAAAGTTGGTACTTATGTCTCTAGACAGCCTGGGCTCACTCTGTTTTGAGTGTTCAGGTTACTGTGATCTAGGTCCTCACAGTGGAGCCGCAGGGGAGGCACATGCCTGTCGCTTTGTTCTTGGCGTCCTCTAGAGGAGAGAGTCATCTGCAGTGCACGAGTACCCTCTGGTGGTGTCTTCTGTCATTTCACTTGGAATTTCTTGCCCCGTAGACATTACTGAAGCGTATTCATACCGAAGAAAAAGATTTACTGCACGTCTCAGATATTTTTATGATTTGACTTAAGAACTAAGGGTAGCTCTTAGAGATTCCCTTAAATCCTGCCTTTCAAATTGTTACATAAATGCCACTCCCTGGGTCATGTGTCTTCCCTGAAGTGAACCCTTGACCAGAAGGGTCAGGCAGAGTCCATGGGAATCCCTGGCTGCAGTTCATTGTTCTTTCAGAAGTCCTATTCGCTTTGCTTCTTGGTAAATACTTCAGAACTATTCCACTTCCTGTAGGAGTATATCATTCTGTGGGAGAAATGTCTCACTCTCAAGAGAAAATCTTTATCCTCTGGCCTTGATATTACTCTGTAGTCTTAAACTCCAGCAGAAATTAATTATTTGTATATAACACTCTTGTTAATCTGGTTCAGGAGACTCAGGCAAGGAGACCTGAGTGCATGTGAGAGGCCCCATGCCAACCACTTTCTAACCATTTGCAGTAGCAACCAACAGGAAGTGAACAATTCTCTCCATTTTTTCAACTAAAAGTTTGCCTGAGGCCAAGGAGCTGAGAGGTGGCAAAAGCTCAGATGCCATCTCAGAGTCATTCAGCTGTTTTCTCTAGAATTGGGGCCAGGAGCCAGTGTTTCCAGATAATCTGCTCTGTAGGGTTTTGATTCATTTTCAGTAACTCTCTGTGGTTACTCTTCCGCCTTTGTTAATTTGGATTAATAAAGTGAAACAAAGACTTAAGGAGAATGGAGACAAAAGAATCACTGCTCCTCTTAGAGAATATGACTGTCGGTTTATTAAACTGAAAATAAATAATCCCAGCAAAAGAATTATGAAAACTGGCTAGTTCAAAAAAAATGAGAGAAGAAAAATGAATTTTGTGATATGTTATCAATAATTCCATTGAAAAATATAAAGAGCAAAAGCACACATTCATAATAAAATAAAAGATCACATTCATAATAAAAATTTAAAATATCAAATACTTGGAGATATGGTGATAAAATAAGGATAACTATAAAACTACTAAAGAACACTTAAAAGGACTTGAATCAATAAGCATGTAGTTCTCGGGTGGGAAGACTCCATAATTCAAGAAATCCATCTGTTTCATATCTTTGTGTGTGTTTACTGCACCAGGTTTCAGCTGTGCCCTGGGAGTGGTTCCCAAGCCTGCTGCACACATAACCCCTGAGAGCTGTAGGAAACACTGAGGACCAGGCCACCAGAGAGTACACCAGCATCTCCATGCCCCTAGGACCCCTGATTTCTGGGGGTGAAACTCGGGCATTAATATTTTTTGGAACCCACATTGTCCCAAGGGCTTTTTAGAGAGTCTCCCTCCTACTTCAATTAGAGCAGCTCCATTTGTACCCATTTACTTTGCAGGCTTCCTACAGGGTTTCATTTGAGAACAGGAATTTCCAGTTAAAAAAAAATCACACACACACACGTATACACATATGGGACAGAGGTTATAGCTCAGTGGAAGAGTCTTTGTCTGGCACATGTGAGGTCCTGATTTTGATTCCCACTACCACAAAAATGAATAGATAGATAGATAGATAGATAGATAGCCAGCCAGCCAGGTTTGGTGGTGCATGCCTGTAATTCCAGTGGCTTGGGAGGCTGAGGCAGAAGAATAGCAAATTCAAGGCCAATCTTAGCAATCTAGTGAGGCACTAAGCAACTTAGTGAGACCTTGTCTCAAAAAATAAAAAGTGCAGAGGATGTGGCTCAGTGATAAAAAACCCTCTGGATTCAACCCCCAGCATCTAAATAAATAAATAAATATAAGGAAAAAAATGTTTGAAAACTACTGATTTGAAGCAGATCCATCTCTAGGATACACTGATAAGCAGAAAAATTAGGTGAGATCTGATAGATGACATTGCTATGATTTTTGTGAAAATAGATGAACTTGTCTGTTCATTTATGTGTAGAATAGTAGGAGGCATAGGAACAAGGAACAGTGTTCTCTGGCCAGCTAAGAATAAGAACATTAAATGAAGTTGACATTGGTTTACTAAAAAAATCAAATTTTAATTTTCAAATCACATTAGCTATCAATATTCCAGTAATTTTAATGAAGGGTTATTAAAATGTATTATAGTACCAGCTCAAGAATAGATGCACAGGAGGGGAGAAAGCTTAGAAACAGATACATGATGCTCAAGATGTTTAAATGACAGGTTGGTTTTACAATTTAGTTGAGAAAGAAAGGATTCTTCAAGAAATGACACTGTCAGAGCGGTCAGTTGTTTGTGGGAAAAATAAAAGTAAATTCTAAGCAGGGTAAAGAACAAAACATTAGAGATGATGTTATAAAAAATTCAGTGAATATATATATATATGTGTGTATATATATATATATATATTTTTTTTTTTTTTTTTTGGTACCAGGGATTGAACTCAGGAGCACTCAACCACTGAGCCACACCCCCAGCCCTATTTTGTATTTTATTTAGAGACAGGGTCTCACTGAGTTGCTTAGTGCCTCACTTTTGCTGAGGCTGGCTTTGAACTCGAGATTCTCCAATCTCAGCCTCCCGAGCCACTGTGATTAAAGGCATACGCCACTGTGCCTGGCTCTAGGAAAATTTTGTTAGATAGTAGTACATAAAAAAATTACACACCTGTGCTTAGTTGATGTGCTTCAACTGGTCATAGATCAAATGAAAAGGCAAGTGAAGACCAGAGAAAGAAAACAGCTCTGAGATATAATATATGAAGAGTTCATGTAGGTCAATAAATAAGCCTCTAGTACCATATACAAAGAAGAGACATGATGAGCCAGCCAGCACCCAGATCTCAGTTTCCAACACTATTCTCAGATAAGGGCTCCTGAAGAAGGGCTTCAAGGACAGGATGATCCTGGCGCATCTTGGCCACTCGGGAAAGATGAAGTGCCCACACCAAACCTATGGTGGGTATGTGTCAAAAGGAAACTGGAGCCAACAGAAAGAGCTCCCGAAGATAGAAGCTAGAAAAAATGAAGCAACAAAGTAACATATTAGTGGTTTATAACTCATTGTATAAAATAAATAAATATTCAGGAGTCCATACTGATACAGGTGATTGAATAAATTAATAAATGACGTAATCCCAGTGGCTTGGGAGGCTGAGCCAGAAGGATTGAGAGTTCAAAGCCAGCCTCAGCAAAAGCGAGGTGCTAAGCAATTCAGTGAGACCCTGTCTCTAAATAAAATATAAAATAGGGCTGGGGATGTGGCTCAGTGGTTGAATGCCTCTGGGTTCAATTCCTGATACCGCCCCCCCAAATTAAAAAATAAATCACAAAGAAGAGGTAAATCTCCTGCACAGCCGAATTTCATATAATTTACATAGAGACGGGCAACCCCAAAGAGAGGAAAAGTGACTACCAATAGAAAGAGGCTTCCATTTTCACGTACCAAGCTAATTTTCTTCAGTGGGGATACTCAATGTTGATAAAGGATGCAGAGAGGGGAACTTTCTTACCTTGCTGGGAGGGTTGACACCGGAGCAGCCTTTGGAAACTAGGCTGGCACAGTCTCTCCAGTGTCTGGACTGGTGGCCATGTTGTTTTTCTGTCCTAGATTAAGGACAGAAAGCAGGGATACAGATATTTGAATGAGTTTCTCATTTCAGCATTATTTACAGCTTTGGGAATAGCCTTAGAAGTTATCCGCAGCAGGAGAATTATAAATCATGTCCATCACCATGGGTGATGGATGCTGTAGCTGCTCATTGAAGGCCAAGGAGGGACCCAAACTTTCCCCTGGTCTAGTGATCTGATTTAATTAATCCTCAGGCAGATAGAGCACAACTGCCAATCAGGGAGTAGCATTGCTTACCTCTCCAGCCTCATCTTGAGCATCTGGCTTCTTGACACCCTAGATGGTAGAAGCATCCAGCTATTCTAGGTACTGCCCCCAACACATACACATGAAACCAGGCAGTTCCCCAGCTCCCTGCCCTTGTGCGGGTTCCAGCTCACCTTGCTGCCCTGAGTACTCCTGCACATACTCTAAGACCCAAGTGAGCCATCACCACCTCCAGGGAGCTCCCTGACCCCCCTTCCTTGTGCTATATTCTCTGTGCTTCTGGTTTGATACTCAAACTCCACTCTTGTCTGTCTGTCCATTAGATTGTGAGCTCCTCGAGGGCAGGAGTGTGTTTTATTCATCTCTGAATCACCCGCACAGTAGGACCCGAGAAGGTGCTCTGTAAATGTCTGTTGGGCTTTTGTTAAACATGTGGGCAAGACCCTAAGGCCTTTTTCCACCATTGGATTCGAATAGGGGTGGTTTCTGTGTTACCTCTCCTCTCCAAATTAACCTCCTCTTAAAGTTCGGGGGCAACAGTTGCACAAAACATTTAGAAAAATAGGGAGAATGAGAAACCTGCTGTAGTCCTCACCCTGGAGAGTCAGCACAATCCCATTTCAAGTGACTGAGGTCAAGGTCGAGTTTTGCTTTCTACTTGCTCCTTAATTCCTAATTTTCTTCCTTCCACTTATAGGAGAAAAAGATGTCATTATTTTAGGGGATTTTGGCCAAGGACCAGATAGCAGTGACTATGATATCCTGAGGAGGGAAAAATTCTACCACCTGATCCCTGCCCACACCTTCACCAACATCAGCACCAAGAATCCTCAAGGCTCCAAGTCTCTGGACAACATCTGGATCAGCAAAAGCTTGAAGAAGGTGTTCACAGGTAGGGGAGGACTTCCTCATGCTTCCCCATGTTGAACAATGCAGTGCTATCTTGCCTCCTCTGCGGAATTTATGGGGAGAGAAGGGGTCACCATTTAGGTAGTGACCATATAAGTATCATTCATTTGGAGACACTTTTAAGCATGAAGGGGTGTGGCACACAATTAAAAGGTGCCGGACTGATCTCAGGCAAACCTCATTATAGATCATCCCTGTAAATTAGCAGAGTTTGGCTAATTCCCAGATGAGCTGATAACTTACCTGAACTTTAGTCATTCAACAAACATTTGTCAAATGTTCAGACACTGTGTTGTGGATGGGACTCCCCAACATGCTGTTATCCGGTGAGCAGCGTCAGGAGGAAAAAAGTGCTCAGTGCTTCACAAGCAGCAGGGTGTGGTGGGTCATCTCTTTTCTCAGGAAAAACAACCATTCTCCCCAACTATAGCCTGCTGAGTCAGGAGACAACTAATCAGCAAAAAGGAGGGACAGAGGGAGGGTGTGTGTGTGAGTGTGTGTGTGTGTGTGTGTGTGTGTGTGTGTGTTGCTGGGGATTAAACCAAGGTCTAGGCAAGCTGTCTGCCCCTGAGCTGCACCCTAAGCCTCATAGTAGGATCTTTTGATGAAAGACTAAAACAGTGGTTCTGAACCCTCCCTAGACATTTACCAAGTCTCCAGATGCCTATTATGCTTCACTAAGAAATTTTAAAATAATAAAAGTAGCAATGCCTGGGTCCCCCATGAGTCTTAACATGCAACCAGGACTGAGAGACCCTGGGGACTGGAATTTCTAGTCCGGGGGACAGGCACTCAGCTCTTGGAGGCGGACTCTTAGGGATCCCTCCGCTGACACATGGGCCGCTCTGACCTTGCACCTGCCGGCCTGATTCCTTGGTCCCTTCCCTCTCCCTTCAGGTCACTGGGCTGTGGTGAGAGAAGGTCTCACGAACCCTTGGATTCCAGATAACTGGTCCTGGGGCGGAGTGGCTTCTGAACATTGCCCCGTGCTTGCTGAGTTTTACACAGAAAAAGACTGGAGCAAGAAGGAAGGTCCTCGGAATGGCAATGGGGTCACCTTGGAGCGGAGTGAAGCCAACATTAAGCATGAGCGATGATGACCCCTAACTTGATTTTTTCGCCCCCCCGACCCAGCTGGACACAGGCCAGGAGTTGGCCCTTCCTGGTGACAGTGCAGGCCCTTTCCGTCTTCATCTGAGGAAGTCTGCACATGGGTCGTGGCCCGCTGTTTCCCTCGGGGACATTTAGGACCTCTCCTGGTGGGTGGGGGAGCATGTTGGGCCCTTGCTGCACCAGGCGGGCACAGCAGCAGCCCACAGAGGTCTGAGATGTCTCCCCGGATGCACTGAGCTCAGCAGCGTGGGGCTGTCACTGCTGGTCGCTTGGCCACGTGAGAACAGCCTCAGAACTGAAAAGCCCAAGCCCTGGCTGAGCCATACCAGAGCGCTGATCTCTGACCCACCAGTATGTGATGTTCCGGCTGCAAATTGCAGAAAGCTTTTAACTGTGATTGAGCACTCTTCTCAAATATTTTGAGTGGTGATTTTTAGTTTGTTTTGAAAAAATAAACAGATTAACCTGCCTGGCTGCAGTGAGAGCGTGGGACAGGTTTCTCTGCTGCGTGTTTTGTCACCTTCCTCAGGTCCTCTCCTTGGAGCTGTGGCCCACCCTACCCCCTTTACTCTCCACCCTAGACCTGCAGGGGTGCCTCTCCCACCCTGTCACCTGGCCTTGGCATGCTGCAAAACCTTTCTTTTATCCCCCTCCCTTCCCCAAGCTCCTTCTCGTCCTGACTCCTTTGCCGGACTAAGAGGTCTTGAGCACCCCTTGGGCTTCTGGGCACTTCCCTATGAGAGGAGAATTCTATCCCAAGGACATCTCCTCCTCCCTCCTTCCCACCCACTCATTCTCCATCAGATTCCTAGCCCAGAGCCTCCCCTTCATTGATTGCTGTGAATATACAATTGGGTTTCATATCCACAGATTCAGAGGACCTCGGGTTGAAAATACTCTAAAAAGAAATGACAGCCCAACACAGTGGGGGCACACCTGTAATCCCAGCAACTCGGGGGGCTGAGGCAGTGTCGGGGGGTTGCTGAGCCCTACCCTTAGCCTTGAACAGTGAAGGTGTGGAACTGGCTTCCACCGCTGGAGGCCAGCGCTCCTTTCTCTGCCAGCTGCCACGTGCACCCAGAGCTTCCCCAGTCCATCCTACTCTGTCCAATCTGCCCACTTGGAATCCCTCTGAGGCAGTGTCATGTGGGTGCTCCTGTGGGTGCCCAGCTAGAGCCCAGGATCCATGAGCGGGGGTGGCAGCCTTGCCCAAGTCCCTCTGTTCAGGAGCCATCTGCCTTGACACTCGACTAAATCAGGGTCTCTCCAGGTGAATTGGGCTGGCACTAAATAAACACACAGACACAGAAAGTACCTTTTTCTTGGGATTCAGTGACAAAGGAGGCAAAAGAGACTGGCAAAAAAAAAAAAAAAAAAAGCATTCCTGAAACCCTGTTTATCAGGGGGAAGACACTGGAGAAAGTTCCACCCAAATAAGGCAAAGAATTGGGTTTCAGGGGGATGTAGCCTACTCCCAGAGCTTAATTCCTTGCCTAGCAAAGGGAGGTCCACCTGCTTTGGCTCTGCCAGCAGAAGCCATTTTCACACCTTCATTGCTGAAGGCCAAGGGTATGTGCCGCAGTCTGGCTGGGCACAATCAGGAGCCACTTGTCAAAAGAAACTAACTTTATTTTTAGAACCACACACGCCAAACAAAACAGCCTCTCAGGAAAAACCCTCAGAGCCTCAACTGCCACCACCGGCTTTCCACAAGCCTCTCTCTCCCACACACGCTTCTCCCCACCTCCCACAATCCTCCTGCTCTTGAGGCCGATTGGCTGGGTCACGTGGGCAGAGCCAAAAAAGTCCCCCAATGAGCAGCTCCGTGGTCTGAAAGGGCAGGGAAACAGTCCAATGAGCATCACCGCAGAGGAGCCAATCAGCTAGATGTTGCTGGGGCCGAGGAGCCAATCAGCTAGATGTTGCTGGGGCCACTGTGAGCCAATCATCAGCCGGCAGCTGGAAGTTTGCTGGCAGCTGGAAGTTTGCTGGGGCCCCTTCGGCTGTGGCTCTCAACATCTCCCCCTCTCTGTTTAAACAACAAGCATGTGGCTTAGGGACCGTGTCTGTTAGACAGTCCAATTCAACATATGGTCCTTACCTGTCATCGGATGAACTGACCTCTAGGCGTCAGCCTCCTGTCTTAGGTTGGTACCACTGCAATTGGATCATACTACCAGTCCAGCATACAGCTATACTTGTGGATAGGCCTTTGCACCAGTGGGGGTGGTGAGGTTCTTTGCCTCACCTCTGTTGGCCCCCAAATTTTAGACCATCACTAGTAGAGGAGGATGCAAAAATGCCATGACATTAAGCCAATTGAGGGCTCCTTTGAAAAATTGTACCATCGGTGACATCATCAGCAAAAATACCCCAACACTACCACAAGTCGCTGCACCAACAGATAGTTCACAATGCATACAGGTGAGCTCACAATGTGTCCAGGCAAGTTCTGCAAGCAGTTCAGTGATGGCTATTGTAGAAGCTGTAGATTGGTTTTATCTTTGACTTCACCAGCACTGGGATGAAGATAGGAATTCTGGCAATAATGGCTAAAGAAAAAATTATGTAACATTACAGAAGGCACTAAAAGAAAACAATTTTCTTAACAATTTACATTGTCTTCACCGGCACTGGGATGAAGATAGGAATTCTGGCAATAATGGCTAAAGAAAAAATTATGTAACATTACAGAAGGCACTAAAAGAAAACAATTTTCTTAACAATTTACATTATCTTTAAGAGAATTATTAAATATAATGAAAAGGAAAGGTGAAAGTAAACAAACAGATCTGTTAACCTTTTTTTTTGTTTACATATTAAAACAATCCTCAACAGTTGTTTACCCAATTTAAATTAAACCATATAAATCACGTGAAAAAAAAATATTTGGATCCATTTTATCATGAGCGCTCATCATATATGATATGTGGACATACGTACATTCAAACATATAACACAAAATACAAGTGTGCACACATAATATAATACATACAACACATAACATTATAGTAAAGGCCTTATAACTTTTTACAGGTGAAATCTCCATTGCAATGTTTAAAAACTCTATAGTCAAAAAATAGAACTGATCAGCAAAACATTAACCTAGGTCTGTATGAGCTCAAAAAACAAAATAGAACTTCATGATATGGCAAAGGGCAATAATAAAATAGATATTGAAAAAAGCATCCTGGTTCTGTTGCAGATGTAAGAATAGCCAAACTCGAGTTTTGGATATCAGTTGTTATGGATTTGAGCCAAATCATCTTCTGTTTGGTCTGTAGAAATCGCTTTAGTTAATCTTTCTGGAATCCAAATCGGCTGCTGTTCTCCCTGTGGAAACACATAAACAGACCCCCGACTCCAGACAATCACTGGGTCAGGACCTTGGTTAATCTCTCTGGAATCCAAATCGGCTGCTGTTCTCCCTGTGGAAACACACAAACAGACCCCCGACTCCAGACAATTACTGGGTCAGGACCTTTCCATTGTCCTGTTAGAATATCCTTCCAAAGTACCTTGGGCTTATGCACATTTTTTGGACACATATGCCTTTCCGCAGCACTAAGTCCTGATGAATCCAAATTTAAAAAGTTTAGAGTAAAAAGGGTTATTTTAAGTTTATCTTTGGGGAATATATACCCCTTCCCAATTCCTTCTTTTTGCTTTAATAAGTACATTTTAATAGTCTGATGAGCTCTTTCAACTATGCCTTGTCCCTGTGGATTGTATGGGATTCCTGTTATATGAGTAATGCCAAATGTTGAGCAAAATTGTTTAAAAGAGGTAGAAGTATAACCAGGGGCATTATCTGTTTTTAACTGTTTTGGAACACCCACAGTGGCAAAATTTTGTAAGCAATGAGCTATAACATCTTTAGTTTTTTCTCCGGCATGAAGGGAGCCCATCAAAAATCCAGAAGAAGTATCAATTGTAACATGCAAATATTTTAATTTTCCAAATTCTGGCAAGTGTGTGACGTCCATCTGCCAAATATGGTTAGGTATCAATCCTCTAGGATTGACTCCAAGATTAACTTGTGGTAAAAAGGTCACACAATTTTGACATTGTTTTATTATTTGTCTAGCTTGTTCCTTAGTTATTTTAAAACGCTTTTGTAAAGTATTAGCATTGACATGGAACTTTTTATGAAAATTTATAGCTTCTTCTAGTGTAGAGAAAATATGTATGTCATGTGTAGTTTTATCTGCTAAATCATTGCCCAAACTAAGGGCTCCAGGCAATCTTGTATGTGCCCTGATATGTCCTATAAAGAATGGATCTTTTCTGTCCCAGATTAGACTTTGTATAGTGGAAAGCAAAGAGAAAACAGTAGAAGAAGGGGAAATCCTACCAGCATCTTCAAGAGATACTATAGCATTAACTACATACTGACTATCAGAAAATAAATTAAATACAGAATCTTTAAACATCACAAAAGCTTGTAAAACTGCATTAAGCTCTACCTTTTGAGCTGATTGTTTGGGTACTAAAAATGTAAAAGTTTGATCAGGGGTAACTACTGCTGCTGTACCATTATTTGACCCATCAGTGAATATATTTGGAACATTCATGATAGGTGTTTTTCTTGTCATTTTTGGAAAAATTACAGGATGCAATGACCAAAAAGACAATAAAGGATTAGATGGTAAGTGGTTATCAAATGAAACATTAGATTTGCACATGATTATTGCCCAAGTATTTAACTCATTAGCTAACTCATCAATTTGATTCATATTATATGGAGTAATAATTTTATTGGGAGAAATTCCAAACACTCCCTTTGCTGCTTTTATTCCTTTGAGTATTAATTGTCCTACAGCCTCAGGATACCTAGTAAGAATAGTGTTAGGAGAATAAGATAAATGTATCCATAATAATGGACCTTCTTGCCAAAATACTCCTGTAGGAATATTTTTTGTTGGTAGTACAATAAATAATAAAGGCAAACTTATATCAATTCTATCCAAATGCATATTTTCCATATATGTTTCAATGATTTTTAATGCCTTTCTTGCTTCAGGCATTAACATTCGGGGTGAATTTGGATCTGATGGACCTTTTAGGATATCAAATAAAGGTCCCAACTCTCCTGTTGGTATACCTAAATAAGGCCTTATCCAATTTATGTCTCCTAATAACTTTTGAAAGTCATTAAGTGATTTGAGTTGATCTACTCGTATTTGAATTTTTGGTGGACGGACCATGGTTGAGGATAATAGAACTCCTAAATAATTAATTGGAAAATTTAATTGTACTTTATCTATTGCTATCTCTAGATTATAATTTTTTAATAAGTTTGTAAGTGTGGCATAACATTCTAGCAATGTGTTTTTATCTTTGTGTGCTAATAATACATCATCCATATAGTGAAATATTTGTAGTTCAGGATTTTGATTTCTAAGTGGCTGGATTGCTTTGTTAACATAAATTTGACACATAGTTGGGCTGTTAGCCATCCCTTGAGGGAGTACTTTCCATTCATATCTCTGATCAGTACCTTCATGATTCAGTGCAGGGATAGTAAATGCAAAACGTGGACTATCCTCAGGATGAATTGGAATTGAAAAAAAAACAATCTTTAATATCTATAACTAAAACATACCAGGTTTTTGGCAAAGCAGACAACTGAGGAATCCCTGATTGAGCAGGTCCCATAATAACCATCTCATTATTAATGGCTCTTAAATCTTGCAATAATCTCCATTTACCAGATTTCTTTTTGATGACAAAAATGGGAGTATTATGGGGAGATACAGAAGGTTGTATATGTCCTTCTGCTAATTGTTGTTTGACCAGGTCATGGGATGCTTGTATCTTTTCTTTAGTCAGGGGCCACTGAGGAACCCATACTGGTCTTTCTGATTTCCAAGTAATTTTTATTGTCTCAGTGGCCCTTTCTGAAAATCCAACCCATGTCTGTCTGTTCCTTGATCTATTTGTATTGGTGCTGCTATACCTTGTTCTTGTTTTTCTAATCTTTTTCCTTCCCTAAAACCTTGTCTAGTCATAATAGTGGGTGCATTTTGGTTGATGTTATTTGTTAATGTCAAACCTAATTGATCTAGGACATCTCGTCCCCATAAATTTACGGGAAGATGATCCAATACATATGGCTGTATAGTTCCTTCACATCCTTCAGGATCCTTCCAATCTAATACCATTGCACTTCTATGGGGATTAGTCGCCACTCCTAGGCCTCGAAGCGTTTGAGTGGCTTGTTGTAATGGCAAATGTTTTGGCCATTCTTGACGAGAGATGATGCTAAGGTCTGCACCTGTATCCAGTAGCCCATTAAATTCATGTCCTTGAATATTTAGTTTTAGCATGGGGCGAGAATCTAAATTTAAAGAAAGCATAGCCCAATCTACACCTGTGGAGCCTAATCCCTTGGAACCTCTTTCTACAGTACGACTGGAAAATTTATCATGCAGGCTGGGTATTATTAGTAACTGTGCTATTCTATCTCCTGGTGAAATTACTGATATACCCTTTGGAGAACTGGCTATAATTTTTATTTCACTTTCATAGTCGGGATCAATTACCCCAGGACTTATCATAAGTCCTTTTAGAGTAGAAGAGCTGCGTCCCAATAATAAGCCTACTGTTCCTTTGGGAAGAGGTCCTTTCACCCCTGTGGGAATGATTTGAACTCCCATCTCTGGAGTTAGTACTGCTCTGGCGGAGGCGCAGATGTCCAACCCTGCGCTCCCTCTGGTTTGTCTGATGAGGGATCTGATGGACAATGTGTCCTGGGCACTACCCTGATGGGGTTGCTGGGTTCCTCCAGTGCTCCGTATATTTGTGGTTTTGGGCCCCGGAGCATTGGGCCCCACTGTCCATTTTTTGGCAATGGAGCCCGATGCCTTTCTCCACGATATCGTGGATAAACACCTGGTCCTTGTTCGTTTTTTGATAATGGAGTACCCTCTATGGTGGTTTGAGAACGGCATTCATTAGCCCAATGTCTCCCTCTATGGCATCGTGGGCAAATACCTGGTATTCTACTCCTTTGATACCTAGTTTTGTTAAACCCTCCTCCAATGGGGAAATTCCTTTTAAAATGTCCTGTTTGTTCACAATTGTAGCATGTTCTTGGCCTGGCATCTAAAGCCTGTTTTACTGCAGCTGCCACAACTTGCTCTTGTTCATTAATGTCTCTACATAATTTAATATATGTGTTTAAATCTTCATGTTTCCATGGTCTAATGATATCTCTGCACCAACGATTCGCTTGCTCATAAGCCAGGTGTTTTAGTAATGGCATTGCTTGTTCTGTATTCCCAAAAACTCTGGTAGCTGTTTGAATAAGCCTACCTACAAATTCAGCATAAGGTTCATTAGCTCCTTGTATTACCTTAGATAATTGACCTTGTAAACCTCCATGTCCTTGTAAAGTCTTCCATGCCTTAATTGCATCTGCAGCAATTTGTGCGTATACGCCAGGATCATATGCAATTTGTTGCTGCTGATCCTCATAAGGTCCCTTTCCTAACAACATATCTAGATTTCTCTGAGGATAACCAGCTGCTGCATTTCGCCTAGCCGTCTCCTTGCAAAATTCCTCATTGGCAACCTTCCATAACAGGTATTGTCCTCCATTTAGCACAGCTTTACACATATTAGCCCAATCTGCTGGCGTCATGTTCAAGTTGTTAATGGATTCGACCATGCTTACAGTGAAGGGTGCTTGAGGACCATAGGTTGTTACAGCCTCTTTTAGCTGCTTCACTGTTTTGAAATTTAAAACTTGGTAAAATCGCTGCCCTCCTGCCTCAAATACAGGGCATGTTAATATTTGAGATCTTGTCTCAGGATCCCAACTATCAACTGCGGGGGTTGGGGACCTCCCAGCATATGGAGGTGGCCTTGTTAGTTGGACACTTACGTCCTCTGGTGATAGAAAGGTGTTAGTAGCAGTCTCCTGTTGTAACTTTCCCCCTGATGGCTTTTTCTGTTTTGCACTTTCTTTCTCTGTCTGACTAGCTTGAGAGGCCTTCTCTTTTACTTGAATCTTTTCCTCTGTCTGACTAACTTGAGAGACCTTCTCTTTTACTTGAATCAATATGTCTTCTCCTTCCTCTACCATTGTCTGAACTGAAGGCTTTGGACTAAGCAAACAAGATATGAACGTCCACAATGGCAATGTGCCAACTGGCAGAGTCCCTGGGCTTTTCTTTTCTATTCTTTTTAAATCTTCACCATGATGGTTCCATTGTGATATATTTAACAACTCCTCCTTAAAAAGCCATGGGCTACATTTTTGTATTGTATCAACGTATGCCCTGATTGTTCTTGATTTTACTGAGATGCCTCCTTCCTCTAACAATTTACTTAACACTCTTTCAGTTTGTTTTTTACTAATTTCTGATCCCGTATTTCTACTATAATACAACCCAACAAGATAACGCCTAACAAAACTGAAACTGAGTGAAACAAAATTGGAACAACACAAAATCATTATAATAGCCTCCTGAAATGTCCATCCGTCCTTTCTCCCTATCTGTTCCTCAGATGTGAGCGGTTTTTCTTCCATCTTACACATCTCCAGGGACAGGCAACTTAAAACAAAAGTGAAACAAAATAACAAAAGAAGAATCTTAATATGGCTACCCATCCTCTCGCCCTGCCCTCAGGGGCGAGCAGTTTCACTTACCCTCAGTCGCTCCCCGTGCGAGCCACCAAATGCCGCAGTCTGGCTGGGCACAATCAGGAGTCACTTGTCAAAAGAAACTAACTTTATTTTTAGAACCACACACGCCAAACAAAACAGCCTCTCAGGAAAAACCCTCAGAGCCTCAACTGCCACCACCGGCTTTCCACAAGCCTCTCTCTCCCACACACGCTTCTCCCCACCTCCCACAATCCTCCTGCTCTTGAGGCCGATTGGCTGGGTCACGTGGGTGGAGCCAAAAAAGTCCCCCAATGAGCAGCTCCGTGGTCTGAAAGGGCAGGGAAACAGTCCAATGAGCATCACCGCAGAGGAGCCAATCAGCTAGATGTTGCTGGGGCCGAGGAGCCAATCAGCTAGATGTTGCTGGGGCCGCTGTGAGCCAATCATCAGCCGGCAGCTGGAAGTTTGCTGGCAGCTGGAAGTTTGCTGGGGCCCCTTCGGCTGTGGCTCTCAACAGGTATGTACGTGCTCAACTCCTGTTCATGGAACCGACAAGGCAGGAGGTTGTAGGTTAGAGGCCAGCCTCAGCAGCTTAGTGAGACCCTGTCTCATATATAAAAAGGGTTGGGGATGTGGCTGGGGAATGCCCCTGGGTTCAATTCCTAGAACCACAAAAAAGAAAAGAAAAAAATCATGTCTGTACTGAACATATACAGAAAACACATAGACTTTTCCCCTGAACAGTACAGTACACAGCTATTTACAGAGCACTTACACTATATTAGGCATTATAAGTCATCTAGAGATGATGATAGCATACACTGAAGCAGTGGGAGGATCACTTGAATCCAAGAATTCAAAACCAGCCTGGGCAACACAGACCCATCTCAAAAAATAATAAAGTACATGGGAGGGTGCGTGTGTGTGATATGTAAATACTGCTCCATTTAATGTAAGGGACCTGAGCGTCCATGGAGTCTGGCATCCTTGGTGGGGGGGGGGGGGAGAGATGCTGGAATCAGTCCCTTGTAGTCACTGAGGGATGACTGTTGATTCAGGATACACAGGAAGTGAAACCTGATGTCTCAAGGAGGGAGGGTCCTTCTGTGGTTGGGTCCCCTCAGGCACTTCATCACGGTGTCCCAGTGGCACCAGGATAATAATGCCCATTTCACACCTGCCAAAGATCACTGTTATGGGTTGTATGTGAGGTGTCCCCTGAAAGCTCACGTGTGAGACAACACAAGCTGGCCAGAAGGGGAAATGATCAGGTAGGGAGAGCCTTAAACGAATCAGTGAATTGCTCCCTGATGGGATTAACTGAGTGGTGACTAGAGACAGGTGGGTTGAGCTGGAGGAGGTGGGGCATTGGGGGTGTGACTTTGGGGTATATATTTGTATCTGACAAGTGGAGACCTCCCTCTCCCCCCACCTCTCTCTCTCTCTCTCTCTCTCTCTCTCTCTCTCTGCTTCCTAATCTTCATATGAGCTGGTTCCCTCTGCCACACTCTCTACCATGATGTTCTGCCTCACTTCAAGCCCCGAGCCCTGAGGAATGGAGCCGGCCTTCTATAGACTAAGACCTCTGAAATTGGGAGCATGCAGATAAACTTGTCTTCCCTAAAATTGTTCTGGTCAGATCTTTTAGCCACAGCAGAAAAACAAAACAAAACAACAACAATAATAATAATAAAAAAAAAACCCTGACTGAAACAGTCACATTAATAGTAAATACATAGGATCCAAACTCTGATGTTCTGAGTTGAAAACCCATGGTCACATATCAACTTTATGTTTAACATTAACGTGAAAGTATAAAAATAGTGGAAAGCCAAGTCATGAGTTTAGATTACTTAGGTCACCCCAGTTTCCCATGGAAGCTAAGGGTTTATTCCTCTTTGCACACTGAACATTTTGTGTGGACCAGGACTGAATCCACTTGTCACTAAACTGATGGGCTGTGACAAGGGCCTATCTTCTACCAAAGGCCACTGGATCCCAAGTTGTATCACTCATCTCGAGCTCAGGAAGGAAGCCATCTTCTAGGGGCTCAGAAGGTAATAGCTGTGCCCATCTGGGGTGGGGGGGTGTGGCTCTCCAGGGGGAGGGTGAGCAACTTCTGTCTGTCAAGTCGAACCTTGAAGGAAAGCAAGTCAACATTCAAAACCCTGAGGGCTGAAAAAGATGCTGCCCAGCCAGGCACATCCTTGGGTGTCTCATCTAAAAGTAAAACCTCCTTCACCAATCAGGTGCCCCAAATCCTTTTAGCCAGGTGGCTGTTTGCACCAAAGCTGGGGACATTAAAGTTTTCTTATTAAGTGTGTATGTGGGTCCAATCAAGTGACCTTTGGGAGAATTAATCCACTTTGAGCTGAATGACAGCCATGCCTCACTGGCCTATTTGCTTCTAACGTGGGCAGGTCACCAGGAGGTGTGCCTGCAGGGCAGCTGTTCGTGTTTGGGACAGGCCCACTTGGTTTTTGCTTTTTTGGTTATGGTTTTGATTTTTGCTTTGTTGTTGTTATTAATAAACAGTATTTGTTTTTAATAAGCTGTATTTTTAAGAGCAGTTTCAGGTTTTTGGAAGAAGTAGGAACTAAGGACACTTTCCCCTCTTGCTAATATTGGCTGTTACCGCACTAACATTGCCATGTTAACTTACTCCATAATTTACATTAAGGTTCACTCACTGTGTTGTGTATCTTGTGGGGTTTTGACAAATGTACAGATGCTTCTCGATTACACCAGGGTTACAACCCAGTAAACCCATGGTAAGTTTAAGATATTCAATAAAAAATAAAAATTAAATATTTATTAAATAAAAAATTTAACATAACCCACCGAACGTCACAGCTTGGCCTTGTCCCCCCCTTAAATGTGCTGAGAACACTTGCATTAGCCAACAGTTGGACAGAATCTTCTAACACAAAGCCTATTTTATAATAAAGTATGGTATCTCTTGTACAATTTACTGATCACCTATATCCAAAAAACTGCTGGCAAAATTGTACAGAGTTGTGATACTCAGGGCATGATCCCATGTCTCTCACCCAGGAAAAGAGCAAAACTCAAAGTACAATTTCTACTGATTGCATGTTTCTTTCACACCCTCATAAAGTAGAATAATGTTAACCCAGTATAAGTTGGGACTGGTTGTATGATGGCATATGTCACATGATAGTATTACACAGAAGAGTTTGACTGCTGTAAAAATCCTCTATGCTCTGCCAGTTTATTTCCCGTCCCCCCTTCCCTTCTCACTGTCCCCATAGTTTTACCTTTCCTGGAGGGTCATGTAGTTGGAATCTTACACTGTGTCCTTTTCAAGTGACTTCTTCACTTAGCAACATGCATGGGTTCTCCGTTCATTTGTGTGCGTGTGTGTGTGTGTGTGTGTGTGGCCTGATAGCTCCTTTTTCTCACTGAATTATATTCCACGGTGTGGAATTGATCTGCTCTTCTTTGCATGGCTTCTAAACTCCTGCTCTTCTCCAGTGGCCTCACCCCTTCCCAGTATACAGTTGGTGGCATTTCTGTTTCCTTTCCCTCTGCATTCTTTTCTTCCTTCTCCAGTTTTCTGAGAAGGGACCTATCTGAAGGACTTTGTGGGAGAAGCCAAGGGAAGTCTCTGGGTTTGGAGAAATTGGATTTGGAGAAGTGAAGGGCTTAGGTGCTGGGGCAGCTCTTAAAGCCTCACTGGCACCAGGTCGCGGAGCCTCCTTTCTGGGCTCTCCGTCACAGCGCACTGCAGGCAGCCTGAGCCCCTCCCTTCCTGCCCACAGTCCGGGACAGATCTGAGATAGCGTCAGCTCCCCACTCTGTGTGCAGGAGGCAGTTGGCAATTGGTAGCAGCTCACAGCCATCGCTACAGTGCTTACTGGCACCAGCTGGGACTTTCTCTGCCAACGGTTTCAGCAAGAATGACTTGAGGGCAGCCTCCTGGGCCTCAAGTAACTGGCCCACAAGGTGGCTCCCTCACTGCCACTCTAGGGATGACCTTGGAAGCAGAGATAAGTGTGGCCTCTGTTGGGTGCTGCACTCTTCTGAAGCCAGGGGATGTCACCTTCTGCTTTGTGTTTCTTTGGTTCTGATGGTTGGGTCTCTCCTCTGGGGCAGACCCCATCCCACCAGGAGTGGGCAAGAACCCCAGCACCTGTGTTTTCAGTTCCAGGGTCTCTGTGGCTGCACAATGTGCGTTAAGTCCCCACCACCCATGGAAAGCAGTGGAGGTGAGCGCTTCTCACCTGAGACTGCCACAGTGTTTGTTCTCAATGGACAGGAATTAATTACTTAAGTACCACTCACTTGATCTGAGTGCCCTTTTTCAAATAATCTTTGCCCACGCTTATGCATGCTTTACTATTCTAGGTAATTTATATTTGACCCAAGGAATTTACAAATCTTAATTGCTTTTATTTGGGATTTGCAACAGTGCAGACCCCAGATGGTTCAAAACACCCTGCCCCACCATACTGAGAGCAGGCTACATTTAGAGCCAGGAAAAAGGAAGTGATATACAGAAAACGGAAGTGAGGTAAAGATAGCCTGGTTAGTTACAGCTCAAGTCTATCTTATATGAACATGGTTTGAACAGTTGGCTCCTTGTGATGGCCTGAGACTCAGCTACGTATTACAGTAGGAGATTATAGTCTGTTCATACATCAAGTTAGACTGCAGTTCACTAGGTACAGAGTCTTTAGGCCAAACTTAAAATATGTACAGGGACTGTTTTATTATTATTATTATTATTATTATTATTATTATTATTATTATTATTGTACTGGGTTTGAATAAGGGCTATTCCACTAAGTTACATCCCTAGCCCTTTTAAATTTTTTATTTTTATTTTGAGAAAGGGTCTAAATTGCCTATGGTGGCCTCAACTTGTGATCCTCCTGTCTCAGCTTCCTGATGAGTACCTGGGATTACAACTATGTACTACCATCACAGTTTGCATCAGTAGCTTTAAACCAAACAACCCAATTTAATTACTTTTTTCAAAATTTTTTTTTAGTTGTTGATGGACCTTTATTTTAATTATTTGTATGTGGTGCTGAGAATCGAACCCAGTGCCTCATATATGCTAGGCAAGCACTCCACCACTGAGCCACAACCCCAGCCCCCAACTTAACATACTTTTAAAGTGCTTTAATCCTCAGAAGAGTCCAATAAAGCTGGTACTATTATCTTTCTTCTTCTATTCCTTTATATAGATGAGACATGGAGAAGTTTGCCAGGCTAGGGCCACATAGCTAGAGATGGCGGAGCTGATTGGCAGCTGGAATTTTGGCAAACAAAATTGCATTTTAACCACCACCACACTCTGTGCCAAGGCTGAGTGCTTCTGCTTCACCTTAGTTGGACATAAATTCTTACATGTCCCAGGGGTTGGCACTTTTCCTCTGAGGACCCCAGGAATGGGGTTGTGCTTGGCCCCACTGGTCTTGCAGTCAGCTGGATCTGGCTTCTGTCAACTCTGCTGCATCCTAGCTGCCAGCTCTGCAGGTCCAGATCAACTGGCCAAGTCTGTTTACTTGCCTGTTAAATGAGAACAAAGCCCATCTCAGAGGCTTGTGAAAAATAAACATCTGTTAGCGTAATATCTGAAGGAAGCCGTCTGTTTCAAATGACACATCACAGGGTCTCACGAAGCAGTAGCATTGTTAACAATTATGTTAATTGCTTATTTTTTAGTGTTTAAATATCATCTCCAGAGTCTCTCTATTCCTTTCAACCCAAGTGTGCTCTATGGTTCCCCAACGTTGTGTGCCCTATACTTCCACGGTCAAGTTGGGCCTTTAGAAGGAAGGGTTCCTAACCCAATGGTACCTGTCACATTTCACTGAAGAAGACCTGAATTTCTCTGAGGGTCAAAGACTGCTGATCCAGGCTCCCAGAAGTTGCTAGCAGAGAAGCTCAGCAGGCAATTCAAATAATCTTCCAGGGACAGCACATACATGAATCTTCAATTAATTTTGAACACAGTGGAGAGCACCCACTGGGTGAATGATAGCAGGTGAGGGAGGCACAGTCAACATTCCCTCAGGTGTCACTGGATCAGCATGTCTAGGTGTTCCAAGGAGCATCTGTACAGCACCTTGTGTGAGCACATATTCTGTGATAGGAGTTGGAAGGGACCTGAGGAAGGGTAGGCTGTGCATCATCAGGGGATAGGTCAATGTGCTCCAAGGGAAATCATCCAGGAAAGGATTTGAAATGACACATGCATGCCTTGTCAGGACCCACCACTCTATCTCCAACTGAAAAACACCCAGAATGTGACAGGCTTTGTCAAGCGATGCTTTGCTGATGAAGGGTGGGGCTGGGGTGAATGGACAAGGGCATTAGCCAAGCAGAGTTGTGAGGATACAAACACAGACACATGTTCCTGCATGCACACCATACATTAATGTGTGATGCTTTTTTGATGACATTTTAGTGGCCAGTCCCTATTTTAAGACTGTCTGCTGATGAGGGCTGGATTGGTGTCTACCCAGCTTCTGGAGAATGAATGACTGCATTCTAGGCTGCCTTGAGCTTGATTTCTACTTAGGCCTCCTCAGTGAAGGAAGGAGTACTTGGATGATTTCATTTGAAATGTTGAAAATACGGACCAACCCAGCTCAGTCTGACCTGAAGATGTGATTTCTGAAGTGGTTTGGATAGAGCCATCCCCTGGATCTGAAGAGTGACAGGTGGGTGTAGAAATTGCTCTCTGGAGAGAAGCTGCAGAGTGATTGACCCAACCTGATCTTTTCTTAAAATTGGGAGCAATCTCGCCACAAAACCATGAAAAGCTAATTTCGGCTTTACTATAAATTACTGCAAATTCTGAACCTGCTTGGAATGCCTGCCCGTGCCTTGAACTCACCCATGCCTGGCTCTCTGACCAGATAGCAGCCCTCTCTGAAACTTTAGTGACACCTCATAAATATTGGCCTTCCCTGGCCAGACAACGACCCTCTCTGAGGCTCTAATGGTCCTCATAAATTCTGATGTTGGGGCCAGCTAAAAATGTAAACTACCATTAGTGTGATGCTTGTCAGAGTTCTGTTATCTGTAACGCCCCTTTGTGTAACTTTCGGGGCTATAAAGCTGGGCTTCAGGAAAGCTGGGGGGCTGTCTTGTTCCCGCCGTTTTGGGAGGGAAAGGCAGCCCGGCTGGTCGAAATAATAAGCTTGCTTTAATTTGATTTTAATTGGAGTCAGTGGTCTTTTCTTACATCCTGGTCTAACACAGAGCACCTTCATTCAGAGATCTGGGGACCAGGCAGAGGCTGGACCCTGACTTCCCGGGAAGTTCATGAGCAGTACCATCTCTATCCTGCTCCTGCTGCTGAGATGCAGCCTACTAATTAGAATCAAGTAAATAAGGGAAACCAGAGGAGGAAACGGGGAGATAGTGAGAGGGCATGGGGGAGGGGGGAGAGAGATCTGAAGCCAGAGCATCCATCCTTCAGTTACCCAGTCAACAAGTATTTACTGAAGGCCCAATATATGCCAGATACATCACAAGATCATCCCTTTTGTGGTAAAACTTATAGTTTAGCAAGGGAGACAGAAGTAGTTATTCATAGCAACTCATTGCTATGAATAATGTTATTAAAAAGTTATTAAAACATAATGACAGTTATTAAAACACCATTTGAAAAAGCTACATGGACTGTCCCCCCCCCCCAAAACTCATGTTGAAATTTATTTGCCACTGTAACAGCATTAAGAAGTGGGCCCTTTAAGAGGTGCGTAGGTCATGAGGGCACCACCCTCATGGATTAAGCCTGCAATTGTGAGAGTGAGCTCCTGATAAAAGGTTGCATTTGGCTCTTTTTTTCTTGTGCGCACTTCCTTGCCATGCCCTGTGATGCTGTCTGCCCTTGTTTACCCAAGCAGGCTCTCACCAGATGGCCCCCTTGAACTTGAACTTCCCAGCCTCCAGAACTATACAGCAAGCATTTTGGAGAGGAGAAAAAGTTCTCTACAGGACTTACAGAGAAACATCCAAGCAGAGGTGGGCTGGGAGTTGGCTGATCCTTGCTCATGGGAGATTATTATTATTATTATTAGTTGTAGTTGGACACAACCCCTTTATTTTATTGATTTACTTATTTTTATGTGGTGCTGGTGATCAAAACCAGCACTTCACTCGTGCTAGGCGAGCGCTCTACTGCTGAGCTACAATCCTAGCCTCTCATGGGAGCTGATTATTAAACTCTTGGAAATTTTTCCAGCCAGTTGTTAAATTAGTGGTAGTGTGACTATGCCTTTAGTGGAAATGTTTTCCTGAGAGCCAGTTGTTAGCACATCACTGAATCCAGAGATTGGTTCTTAAGGGTGAAATGTGAGATCTAGTTTTTATCCCAGTGATGATGCTCCTCCATGATTAAGATGCCCTAAGTATCAAGACACTTCTGGAAAAACATGGCCCCTATGATTATACTTGCAAAATCTCAAAACAAAGTTCTAAGACCATAATGAGTGAAAAGCTTCAATTTTCTAATTAAATCCTGCAATATTTAAAGCATGGATGTTGGCTGAGTGCAGTGACACATGCCTGTGATCCTGCTACCTCAACCTCCTACATTTCCTCCTGCCTAAAACCTATCCACTGAAGTCCATGCATCCCTGAAGCTCTGCCCAAGTCCTATCCCACCCCTGGATCTATTCCAACCTCACCAGATCCCCATGCTGCCTTTGGATTCTGGTTGTCCCAGCTATTCAGAGGATTTCTTCAGCACTTATTTCCTCAATGTTTTGACTTGCCACTATAACATCTGGTGGAGGTACACCCATCGTTTTTAGTAGCAAAAGAGGGACATTTGCCAATGTCTGGAGACATTTTTGGTTGTGTCACATGAAAGTGGTATTGTTATTAGCAGCTGTTGGGAAGAGACCAGGGTGCGGCAAAACATCATACAAGACAGACTCCCCCTCCCAACGATCCAGCCCTGATGTCAGTATTGCTGAGGTGCAGAAACCCTGAGGTACATTCAGTGATGGCATCCTAGTGCCAATTGACCCCAGCAGAAGCAAGCACAGAGCAAAGCAAAGACCTCCAACTGTTAGAGGCAAGTGTGGCTTTACCCACCCCAGGGTTTATTCAAAAACACATTTCTTCTACCATGATAACCCCTTGTTCCCTCCTCCCTCATTCTTCCTCCAAACCCTGACTGAAATTAGAAGCAAATATAAGTTACATAAATTGATGGGTACAGACTGTCATGGTTTGAATATAAAGTACCTCCCCAAAGCTTCTGTGTTAATGCAGCAGGTGAAATTATTAGATTATGAGACCTGTAAACTAATTGGAGGATTAATCAATTTGATGAATTAATAATAATAATAATCATAATAATAATAAAATGAGTGGTTGCCGAGCACCGTGATGCACATCTATAATCCCAGTGACTCTGGAGGCTGAGGCAGGAAGATTGCAATTGGAGGCCAGTCTGAGCAACTTAGCAAGACCCTGTCTCAAAAGATTTAAAAAAGGGGTGGGCATGTAGCTCAGTGGTAAAGTCCCCCTGGGTTCAATTCCTAGGAAAGGAAGGAAGGAAGGAAGGAAGGAAGGAAGGAAGGAAGGAAGGAAGAAACTGTATGATAAAAAAATAAAATACTGGTAGGCAGGTGGGGCATGGCTAGAGAAGGTAGGTCACTGAGGACTGGAAGGTTCTTTTGGCCTCTGAAGCCCCATCCCCCATCTCTCTGCTTCCTGGCTGCTATCAGCTGAGTACCTTTCCTCTATCACACCTTTCCACCATGATGTTCTGCCTTTCCTTAGGACCAAAGCAATGGAGCCAGCTGACTATAGGCTGACCCTTTGAAACCATGAGCCCCCCCAAATTTTCCTCCTCTCTAAAGTTGTTATTGTCAGGTATTATGGTCCCAGTGTCAAAAAGCTAACATGGATTTCAATAATGAGTTGTCAGGGGGAGCTGGTGAGGTCGGAGGTACGTCATCTTCTTGAGTATTGTGGGGCTTCCATACCTTTCTAGAAATGCATCCTGTGATCCTCCTCTAGACAAAGTGAACCATTTTCTCTATCTGGTCACCTCCAAGCAGCTTTATTTCTGTCCCTAATTAACCTAGCTGTTCGGCCATACAGAATGCAGGGTCATTTTTTCTGCATAGAAGCTAGACCTGGCTGGTAAATCATTGCTTGGGTTCTGTCTTCATAATTAAGGATAGTTCCTTGTCATTGGTAGTAGGTTCTCTATTTAACAGTCATAGGGCACAGAGACTAACCTTCATATCAGACATTAGACTAGGAGCTGGACCAGGATCCTAGGGGACACCTTCCAGGCCAGGCCTTAACCCTTAGTTGTGTGGGTATCCTGAGAAGGGGCCAGTGGTAAGCCCAGCAGAGAGGAAGCCCAAGGGCTCAGAGCAGCAGCTTTTAGCAACAGCACTAAAGGATTTCAACAAGTTGTCCATAGGCACAGCCATGTCAATGTTGCCCCTGCCAGTCTTGCTTTAGGAAGATGGATAGGAGAGGCCCATTCTCAGGGAGCTCCAAGACAGACAAGGAGACAGACACAGACAGCATCCCCCAATAATGCATGGAAGGGACAAGGCAGAATGAGAGTAAGGACCCAACAAAAGATAGCAGCCCCACATGTAGGACCACCCTGTTAAGGTCAGGGCAGGCAAATGCTTTCCTAGGAAGGACCATTGTTGATTGCCCCCCCCCCAGTTCTGCAGATGAATGTAGGTATGACTCAAACCTCAAGTGAACAGTGAAAGCAAATTAAAATTTTTCAAATAAGGAATTTATCAACCTCCAAAATTTTTTTATAACCAAAAATTATAATTAAATTATTGAAGGCTTGCTTATTAGGTACCAAGAATTGTACTAGAAACTTTAGGAATATTTCTTATGTAGTTTTCCAGACAATCCAGTGAGATCTGTCTCTTGTTTTTTTTTTTTTTTTTTTTTTTTTTTTTTTTTGGTACCAGAGATTTAACCCAAGGATGCTTAACCATTGAGCAACATCCCTATTTATTTATTTATTTATTTATTATTCATTCATTTATTTATTTATTTTGAGACAGGGTCTCACTAAGTTTCCTAAGACTTTTCTAAGTTTCTGAGGTCAGCCTTGAATTTACTGTCCTCCTGCCTCAGCCTTCCAAGTCGCTAGGATTACAGGTGTATTACCATAACAAGAGATCCACCTTAATAACAAGGGTGCTATATATCAGAGATGTTCAACTGATTGGAAACCAGAAACTGGATGAAAAGGTTAAACCTGAATCCATACTGGCAAATCCAAAGCCAGCATTAATAATCAAAGAAGTAATAATAATTTATAATGAACACATTCATGCAGAATTAAACTAATTAGCACTAAACCAAATTGAGAAAAAAAAAAGGACTAAAGTGATTTCCCTTTTGCCTAGAGTCTTCTAGAACCATCCTTCCCCAAGGGATGGTGATATTCCACCTCTTCCTACCGCATCTCTCCTCTCTGAATTGTCTTGAGAAAGACACATGGACCCAGGTCTCCTTCCAACAGAACTGGGGGTTTTTGCTTTTCCTTGTTATTAGTTATTAGTACAGCCACTTGCTTTGCCCAGGCAACTCCTTTTCTAGATCAGTAAAGGGGACCTTTTCCATATTCCTGGGCCATCCAGTCTTGGGTATCTGGGCTATTTCCTTAGTGGGATCAGAGAGATGCCACAAATCCTCCTAGGCAGCAGCAGTTGGAAGACTGATGGTGACTTAGCATCCTGCACCCTGGTGGGTAAGCCTTGGGTTCATGGCTGGTGGCCTCTAGGAGCAGCCCCTGTGGGAAAGTAGAGACCAATTGGGCAGCACTAAGGATAGCTCTGCTGGTTCAGTAGCAGGAGACAGTGGAGGGACTTCAGCCTCCCAGAGGGCAGTAAGAACTGAGTGAGGCTGTTTAACAGGTATCACTGCTCAGCTAACAGTGGGGACATTTAGCCCTCAAAAGTCTCAGGTCCCAACAGAGCATCATGGCACAGGAATGGCTGAGCTCCCGGGGCTTCTGAGCTCTTCCCAGCTGCAGGCCTGGCTTTTCCAGCCTTGCTCTGCCCTTCCTTTAGCCCAGAAGGCAGGGGTTTCACAAAACTTACAGAACTAAACATGCAAGTTTTCTAGAAGCTCTAAGATTAATAGAGTATGGCCTGTCTCTTTCTCTTCCTCTACATGATAAATCCAAGTGCACTGAGAAGAACTTGAAATCCAAAGGATCATTCACACTCACAGATGAGGTAGTTGCCGAAGCTGGACCAAGGCAATGTAAGGGCTCATTTATCCTTCTGTCTACTGTGCGAGTGTTTGAAATGCTCCATGATCACAACAAATTAAACACCTACTTAATAAAAGGCCCAAGTCATACAAGGCTAGATCTACAAAAAAGACATTTATACTCCTTAATAAAATAAATACTTTTCACTGTAGACTAAGAGTGCTGAGATTCTCACAGTAGACATGATGTGTGGACTCCGTCTGTGACACTTTGCCTTTATGTCACTCCCTGGAGTAGTATTTTGCTAGGAAAGACTCACTAAAAGTAATAAAGTGTTAAATTCTAGAATGTGGAAGTTAAAACGTGTGTGTGTGTGTGTGTGTGTGTGTGTGTGTGTGTATGGGTGAATTAAAACTCCAAGAGAAAAGAGAAGTTAAGTCTATTTTAAAGTCTTGTTTTTTTTTTTTATGGTTTAGATGTGAGGTGTCCCCCAAAGCTCATGTGTGAGACAATGCAAGAAGGGTTAGAGGTGAAATGATTGGGTTGTGAGAGCCTTAACCCAATCAGTGAATGTATCCCCTAATAAGGATTAACTGAGTGGTAACTGACAGCCTGTAGGGTGTGGCTTAAGGAGGTGGGGCATTGGGGGTGTGCCTTTGGGGTACTTATTGTATCTGTCAAGTAGAGTCTGTTTTCCAATCATCATGTGACTGCTTCCCTCTGTTACACTCTTCTACCATGATGTTCTGTCTCACCTCAAGCCCTGAAGAATGGAGTAGCCTTCTAGAGACTAAGACCTTTGTAACTGTGAGCCCCTAAATAAACTTTTCCTCCTCTAAAATTGTTCTTGTCAGGTCTTTTGGTCACAACAGTGAAAAAAATGACTAGAAGAGTTTTCTTTTTCTTTTTTTTTTGCAGTTCTGGGGATTGAACCCAAGACACTGGCAAGCATTCTACCGCTGACCTATATCCCTGATTCCCCTTGGGTTGCTTTTTTTCAGTCATGCAATGTTCACCCACCAGCCTAGGCCTGGGAGTGGGGTCCTGGTGGCATAGGAAGACCCCTGCCTTCCAAGGTCATTACTTAGTGGTCCTGGGTTGGCATGACTCCAATATGGTGCTCCTGCAGTTGCCAGGGCCTAGATGTGGATCCTGTTGACCAGTCTGGGGTGGGATCCTCCTATATTTACTCTCTCCTCTTGGTAATAACTCTTCTCTGAAGATGTAGATAGGAGAGAGGCAACTGGAAACTTCTGTCTTCCAGTCCAGAAAAGCCTCTCCTAGAAGCAGGCAAAACGATTCATTCCCATATTTTCCATTATTTGTGAGAAAATTAAGGACTTCCTAATGAGCTCAAACTGTGAAGCTTCAGGCTGGTGACGCTTGGAGGTGATACCTGGAGAGCCACCCCAGCCCTCAGTCCAGTGTCTTCTTTCCTGCTGTGGCCGCAAAGCTGCTTCTAGGATGCTTATTCTTTAATGTTCCTGCTCTTAGTATAGCTGGACCCAGGCTGCAGCAGGAAAATCAGCACTACCATAGGCTCATAGAGTTATGGCCAGGCCTGATTGTGTATGCCTATAAACCCAGTGACTAGGGAGACTGAGACAAGATTGCAAGTGCAAGGCCAGCCTCAGCAATTTAGTGAGCCCCTCAGCAACTTAGTTAGACTCTGTCTTGGAATAAAAAATAGAAAAAGGTCTGGGGGTATAGCTCAATGATAAAGCACCCCTTAGTTCAGTCTCCAGTAGAATAAATAAATAAACAAATAAGTAAATAATAAAGCTGAGTTATGTGACCTGCAAAGTAGAGTTTACTCATCCTCAGCTGGCAGAGGATCAGTTGGGAACCTTCCTGCCTGGCCCCAAATGGCTGAGGCTGGCAGATCTTGCTTCTTTGGAGGACCCTAAAGTAGTTCAGGACAAGAAGAAGTCCAGAATGAGGACCAGAGGTGGACAGCAAGCAAGGAGCCCCCTTCTGCCTGTCTAGGGTGATCAACCCAGTTCTATCTTCTACCTGACAACTAGCCTTTCCCAGTTGATAGGCCCTAGGAATATTTAGTCTCCCCCAGAGAAAAATCCCAGCCCTACCCATGGTGGCAAGGCTAGATCTACAAACACTCATATTCCAGAGCTGAAGTCAGATACAGAGAAATGGAGAACAGGTCGATTTAGTAGAGGGTGAGAGGGAACCAGAAGGAACTGGAAGGAACAGGAAAGAAACAGGAGTTTGCTGATTATCTGCTCACCAACACACCTGGAGGGACAGCTCAAAAGCAAGCTAACCTTACATCCACCCCATTGTACAGAAAATGAAACCAAAATTCATAGAGTTAAGTGCCTGGGCCTCCCAGTATATGGCAAAACCAGGATCCCAGCTCAGCTCTGACACCAGACACCTTATTGTAAGGGGAGAAATACACAACTAAAAGATTTCATAGCAAACATATAAAGTGCTATGTGGATCAGAGGAGGGAGAGAGTATGTTTAGATGGGGGTGGGGGGATCCAAGAAGCCTTCATGGAAAGGAGTTCCTTGAGTAGACTTGGGGTCGGGGATGCAGAGGGTAAGCAGGAGATGACACCTTCACCAGAGAATTGTGAGGGCAAAGGTGTGCAGGGAAGCGTGAGTGGAGCTCACTCTGGCAAGAGTTTGGGATGAGTTGTCAGTCAAACGGGACTGAAGATCAGATCTTAAAAGGCAGCTAAGAATCTTGGAGATTGCTCTGTAAACTCCAGGGAGCTCTTGCAGGCTCCTGCAGGGACACAAATCAGTTATAGGAAGAGAACTGCTGCTGCGGTGCTTGAGAAGCCCTAAGGAAGGAGACAGGGATGGGCGATGGTTAGTGGTTAATAGGTTTCTGTTACAGCTTCCCTCTGCTAAGGTCTTAGTAGAGTGGTGGGCTGGGGGTAGGGGTGGGTTAGTCACTCTGGTCACAGAGAGAGGGATGAGAGGCTGGAGAGCACGTGCAGATATGCTAGGGGGGCAGAATTAGTGGCACAGACATATGGGTTCAAATCTTGACTCTGCCATGATCAGCTTCAGGTTTCTAAGAACTTGATCTTAAGTTAAAAAAAAAATTAAGGGGAGAAGATGCTGAGCTCTGTTTTGGACAGGTTGAGCTTCGGTTTCTGAGAGTCAGGTACCCAGGCTCTTGGGAGCAGGTAGAGAAACCTGCCCTTCCAGAGTCTTCCATAATTTGTCTGCAGCATCAAGGCTGGGAAACCACTCCAGGAGAACACATATAAGACCCCTGAGTACTTGGGGCTGTCAGGCTTTCCTCCCAGCCAGACTGCACACATCTAGAGAAGCGGGAGAAGTCTCACCCCCTCCTAAAGATAATAATCATGTTAATTAGGATGGTAATGATGATTTATTGAGAGCCAAATCACATCCCCCAAGAGCATACGCTGAAAGCCTGTTATGGTTAGATCTGGTGTCCCCCAAAAGCTCATGTGTAAGAATGCAAGGAGTGTTGGAGGAGAAATGATTGGGTTATAGCTTTAGCTTAAACAGTGAATTAATCCCTGATGGGATTAACTGAGTGGTAACTGGAACAGGTGGGGTATGGCTAGAGGAAGTGGTTTATTGGGGGGTATGACTATGGGGTATATATTTTGTATCTGAGCGTAGAGTCTCTCTCTACTTTCGGATCATCATGTGAGCTGGTTCCCTCTGCCACACTCTTCCACCATGATGGTTAGCCTCACCTGCAGCCCCTGGAGAATGGAGCTGACTTATATTGTCTGAGAACTCTGAATCATGAGCCATTAAATAAACTTCTCCTCCTCTACAATTGTTCTGGTTGTGTCTTTTAGTTACAGCAGTGAAAAAGTTGACTCTATACAAAGTCTAATTGGAAAGTACTCTCTCAAGGGATGGCTAACAGCCCATCTATGTGTCAAATTTATGTTAACAAAGTAATCCAGCCACTTAGAAATCAAAATCCTGAACTACAAATATTTCACTATATGGATGATGTATAATTAGCACACAAAGCTAAAAACACATTGCTAGAATGTTATGCCACACTTACAAACTTATTAAAAAATTATAATCTAGAGATAGCAATAGATAAAGTACAATTAAATTTTCCAATTAATTATTTAGGAGTTCTATTATCCTCAACCATGGTCCGTCCACCAAAAATTCAAATACAAGTAGATGAACTCAAATCACTTAATGACTTTCAAAAGTTATTAGGAGACATAAATTGGATAAGGCCTTATCTAGGTATACCAACAGGAGAGTTGGGACCTTTATTTGATATCCTAAAAGGTCCATCAGATCCAAATTCACCCCGAATGTTAATGCCTGAAGCAAGAAAGGCATTAAAAATCATTGAAACATATATGGAAAATATGCATTTGGATAGAATTGATATAAGTTTGCCTTTATTATTTATTGTACTACCAACAAAAAATATTCCTACAGGAGTATTTTGGCAAGAAGGTCCATTATTATGGATACATTTATCTTATTCTCCTAACACTATTCTTACTAGGTATCCTGAGGCTGTAGGACAATTAATACTCAAAGGAATAAAAGCAGCAAAGGGAGTGTTTGGAATTTCTCCCAATAAAATTATTACTCCATATACTATGAATCAAATTGATGAGTTAGCTAATGAGTTAAATACTTGGGCAATAATCATGTGCAAATCGAATGTTTCATTTGATAACCACTTACCATCTAATCCTTTATTGTCTTTTTGGTCATCGCATCCTGTAATTTTTCCAAAAATGACAAGAAAAACACCTATCATGAATGCTCCAAATATATTCACTGATGGATCAAATAATGGTACAGCAGCAATAGTTACACCTGATCAAACTTTTACATTTTTAGTACCCAAACAATCAGCTCAAAAGGTAGAGCTTAATGCAGTATTACAAGCTTTTGTGATGTTTAAAGATTCTGTATTTAATTTATTTTCTGATAGTCAGTATATAGTTAATGCTATAGTATCCCTTGAAGATGCTGGTAGGATTTCCCCTTCCTCTACTGTTTTCTCTTTGCTTTCCACTATACAAAGTCTAATCTGGGACAGAAAAGATCCATTCTTTATAGGACATATCGCACATACAGGATTGCCTGGAGCCCTTAGTTTGGGCAATTATTTAGCAGATAAAACTACACATGACATACATATTTTCTCTACACTAGAAGAAGCTATAAATTTTCATAAAAAGTTCCATGTCAATGCTAATACTTTACAAAAGCATTTTAAAATAACTAAGGAACAAGCTAGACAAATAATAAAACAATGTCAAAATTGTGTGACCTTTTTACCACAAGTTAATCTTGGAGTCAATCCTAGAGGATTGATACCTAACCATATTTGGCAGATGGATGTCACACACTTGCCAGAATTTGGAAAATTAAAATATTTGCATGTTACAGTTGATAACTTCTTCTGGATTTTTGATGGGCTCCCTTCATGCCGGAGAAAAAACTAAAGATGTTATAGCTCATTGCTTACAAAATTTTGCCACTGTGGGCGTTCCAAAACAGTTAAAAACAGATAATGCCCCTGGTTATACTTCTACCTCTTTTAAACAATTTTGCTCATCATTTGGCATTACTCATATAACAGGAATCCCATACAATCCACAGGGACAAGGCATAGTTGAAAGAGCTCATCAAACTATTAAAATGTACTTATTAAAGCAAAAAGAAGGAATTGGGAAGGGGTATATATTCCCCAAAGATAAATTTAAAATAACCCTTTTTACTCTAAACTTTTTAACTTTGGATTCATCAGGGCTTAGTGCTACGGAAAGGCATATGTGTCCAAAAAATGTACATAAGCCCAAGGTACTTTGGAAGGACATTCTAACAGGACAATGGAAAGGTCCTGACCCAGTAATTGTCTGGAGTCGGGGGTCTGTTTGTGTGTTTCCACAGGGAGAACAGCAGCTGATTTGGATTCCAGAGAGATTAACTAAAGCGATTTCTACAGACCAAAAAGAAGATGATTTGGCTCAAATCCACAACAACTGATATCCAAAACTCCAGTTTGGCTACCCTTACATCTGCGACAGAACCAGGATGCTTTTTTCAATATCTATTTTATTATTGCCCTTTCCCACATCATGAAGTTCTATTTTGTTTTTTGAGCTCATACAGACCTAGGTTAATGTTTTGCTGATCAGTTCTATTTTTTGACTATAGAGTTTTTAAACATTGCAATGGAGATTTCACCTGTAAAAAGTTATAAAGCCTTTACTATTATGTTATGTTGTTGTATTATGTGTGTACACTTGTGTTTTGTGTTATATGTTTGAATGTACGTATGTCCATATATCATATATGATGAGCACTCATGAAAAAATGGATCCAAATAATTTTTTTATTCACGTGATTTAAATGGCTTAATTTAATTGGGTAAACAGCTGTTGAGGATTGTTTTAAAATGTGAACAAAAAAGGAGGTTAACAGATCTGTTTGTTTACTTTCACCTTTCATTTTCATTATATTTAATAATTCTCTTCAAGACAATGTAAATTGTTAAGAAAATTGTTTTCTTTTAGTGCCTTCTGGAATGTTACATAATTTTTTTCTTTAGCCATTATTGCCAGAATTCCTATCTTCATCCCAGTGCCGGTGAAGACAAAAATAAAACCAATCTACAGCTTCTGCAATAGCCATCACTGAACTGCTTGCAAAACTTGCCTGGACTATGAATCACTTGTATGCATTGTGAACTCACCTGTATGCATTGTGAACTATCTGTTGGTGCAGCAACTTGTGGTAGTGTTGGGGTATTTTTGCTGATGATGTCATCAGTGGTACAATTTTTCCAAAAGGAACCGTCAATTGGCTTGGTGTATCTTCCTCCCTTCTGCTTGTCATGGTCGTTCAGCTAAAATTTGGGGACCAACAGAGGTGAGGCAAAGAACCTCACCCCCCCTCCTGCTGATACAAAGACCTATCTACAGGTGTGGCTGTATACTGGACTGGTAGTCAGTGATGGGTAAAATCCAATTGCAATGGTACCAACCTAAGACAGGAGGCTGACGCCTTGAGGTCAGCTCATCCGATAACGGGTAAGGACCATATGTACTATTGGACAACCTAAGGCAGGCACGGTCCCTAAGCCACATGCTTGCTGTTTAAACAGAGAGGGGGAGATGTTGAGAGCCACAGACGAAGGGGCCCCAGCAAACTTTCAGACTGCCAGCTGATGATTGGCTCACAGCGGCCCCATCAACTTCTAGCTGATTGGCTCCTCTGCGGTGATGCTCATTGGGCTGTTTCCCTGCCCTTTCAGACCACGGAGCTGCTCATTTGAGGGCTTTTTTGGCTCCGCCCATGCGACCCAGCCAATCGGCCTCAAGAGCAGGAGGAGGGGGGGAGGTTGAGAGGCTTGTGGGAAGCCGGTGGTGGCAGTTGGGCTCTGAAGGTTTTCCTGAGGAGCTGTTTTGTTTGGCGTGTGTGGTTCTAAAAATAAAGTTCATTTCTTTTGACAAGTGGCTCCTGAATTGTGCCCAGCCAGACTGTAGCAGTTCTGGTTGTGTCTTTTAGTTACAGCAGTGAAAAAGTTGACTAAAACAAGTCTAACCCTTAATGCCTCAGAATGTGACTCTATCTGCAATGGCAGAGGTAATTGGTTAAGACAAGGTCATACTGGATTCTAGTGGGCCCTTTGTCCAAAATGACTCGTGTTCTTATAAGAAAAGACTCCGAGATACACAGGTAGTTGCCTGGAGAACTGTGAGAACAGATTTTTATTGTTGCAAGTTACTCAGTTTGTGGTACTTGGTTATGGCAGTCCCAGCAAATATGTCCATTTCTCTATTCCCAGAACCTGGCACATTTGAGGAGCAAATGAGCTAATGAGTAAAAGCTTAGGGAGGGATGATGGAGTTGTAAGCAACAAGGAGAAGTTTGAAGCAAAGGAGGAGATCTACCCAACTCCCCAAAGTCAAGTGAAATGTGGCTATACTCACCTCCCCAGAGAAGGCTGTGCTGTCCAGAGCAGCAAAAGATAGGCTGGGGGAAGACACAGGGTAGCACAGATCCCCACCTGGTCCCCTCTGCTGGTCTCGTCTCCCAAGGCAGATGCTGCTAATGTGGGGAAGGAGAGAGAAGCACACAGCAAATCCCCCTTCTTTCCAGGTTGCCTGGGAAGCTGATTTCTCATCTTCACCACCATCACCTGGTACTCTCTGTAGTATGTCTGCATTTGAGCAGCTAGTCCTCTGGGAGGGGATCCCTGAATGGGACAGGCAGAGCCACAGGTCCCAGCAAGTTTAGGGGTACTGGCAGGAAAAGAGTGAGGGAAGCCCTAGGTGGCACTAAGAGCTTGGCTACAATGACATAGCCTCAAATCCTCTTCAAATCCATTCTGAGACTTTCTATTTGTGTGACTCAGTTTCCTTATCTGAAAAAATGAGTGTATTTCCACCTCCCTTGTAATATTATCATAAATGAAATATGTTTGGCCCCAAATTGTCACCACCACCACCATCATCATCATCATGTTATCTTCAGTAATAGCCAAGTCACTGAAAGACAGAGGACAAGGTGGATGGAAGGGTTTAGGGAGTTCCTGGAACACATTTCTGTGGCATGAGTGGTGAAACGGCTAGGCAGGATGGCCTTGAGAAATGGCAATATGTGCCAGGGAGTGGGAGTGATTCTGTAGTTTGGATGTTCCTGGCTTACGTAGAACTGAGCCATGTCCAGTGGTAATGAAGATTCAGGATCCAACATGGCGGCGAGTGGGGAGGCAGCGCTTTCAGTACCTCCTCAACAACGGGGTCAGAGAGACGCATGGATACGCTTAGATTCGACCTGCTGAGAAACTCCTAGCAAAATTCCACTAAAGAGAGACCGGCCGGGAATTGGAAGGATTTTTGGAGGTGACAGTTTGCCCTAGACGAGTGAATCTCCGCCACACAGCGCAGAGGTCCAGACCCGCCAGCCGCTGCGCGCGCGACTGGGCGACTGTCGGCTGCCTGCACGCGGCCCCCGCATCAGGGCGGATAGCCTCCGAGGCGCAGCGCAGCAGGAGCGGTGCAGAGACTCTAGGAAGAGGTCTCTCGCCAAGCCTTCATGAAATAGCGAACCGGGAGCTGAAACCAACCAGAGACAGACCAGTCCCACCCCTCCCTTCGGACACTCCGGCAAGGAGCCTGGGGCCCGCCATAGCAGAGAGTTGACATCACCAGAGTTCCGCCGACAGAATTCCTTCCCAGCGGAATCCATGTTAACAGGTGTGTGACTCCCACCCCCTCCAGATACAAGCAGCCAGGAAACCTCAGGAATCTCTCCGGGGGCGTGTCTGTAGGGAAGCAAAGGGGATTCCAGATCCCCACCTCCCCTTAACACCAGCGGCGACACCCAAGATCTTAGCCGCCAGTTTCTGGGGGCGTGCCCACCAAAGGGGTCCGGAAAAATTAAACTGTTGGTTCCCAGATCACCCCACCACAGCACTGGGGCTTAGATGAATGACAGAGAGGGTGTTCATCGTTCGGGATATAGGACACGCGGTGGGGCTGCAAGTGTAATCAGATCCTTGGGGAACCGCCTCCGGTGAACAGGACCTGGCTGGCTGGCTGGGAGGAGGAACAGGGGGAGGGGCCGGATAAGTGAAAGGGCTCTGGACTAACAGGATTGAGAGACTCCCAGGAGCCCCCTTACAGGGATTTCTGTCAGCACATAGAGGGCAGAAGCTCGGCTCAGAGGGCACAGCTCCACCTATTGGAAGAGAAGAAAATGGGATTCAGCCATAGAACAGGGGATGCCAGCATGGCAGAGATCTGATGTCATCGGAGAGCGGCCAAGGAGAGAACTTCATCTGTGCCAGCGGCGACGGAAACAGTTGGTCTCCTGCAAGGGAGACTTTTCAACTGTATAAGAGCAATATAAATATATAGGGGAAAATTTTTCAAAAACACAACAGTTTCACCAAGCAGAAAGAAACACAAGCAATATGAAAAGACAAGGAAAGAAAGGACCACAAGCAATGCAGGTCAACTCAACTTTAGAAGAGGTAACAGCTGCAGCAGATGGAATGTCAGATAAAGAATTCAGGATATACATGCTTCAGATGATCTGGAGTCTCAAGGAAGACATTAGACAGCAAAATCAGACAATGAAAGATCACTTCGACAATGAATTACAAAAACAAATCCAGGCAGCAAAAGATCAACTATACAGGGAGATAGAGGTTATAAAAAACAAACAAACAGAAATCCTAGAAATGCAGGACGCAATAAACCAACTTAAAAACTCAATTGAGAATACTACCAGCAGAGTAGAACACTTAGAAGATAGAACATCAGACAATGAAGACAAAGTATTTCAACTTGAAAAGAACATAGACAGCTCAGCAAGACTGTTAAGAAACCATGAGCAGAACATCCAAGAAATATGGGATAACATTAAGAGACCAAACTTAAGAGTCATTGGGATACAGGAAGGTATAGAACTCCATACCAAAGGAATGAGCAATTTATTCAATGAAATAATACGAGAAAACTTCCCAGACTTGAAGAATGAGACAGAATCCCAAATAATTCTAGAAGCCTACAGGATGCCGAATGTGCAAAATTATAAGAGATCCACACCTAGACACATTATAATGAAGATGCCCAACATACAGAATAAGGAGAGAATTTTAAAAGCTACAAGAGAAAGGAAGCAGATTACATTTAGGGGTAAGCCAATCAGGATAACAGCTGATCTTTCAACACAGACTCTGAAAGCTAGAAGATCCTGGAATAACATATTTCAAACACTGAAAGAAAATGGGTTCCAACCAAGAATTGTGTATCCAGCGAAATTAAGCTTCAGGATGGAAGATGAAATTAAAACCTTCCACGACAAACAAAAGTTAAAAGAATACGCAGCTAGAAAACCATCTCTTCAAAACATCCTCGGCAAAACATTACAGGAAGAGGAAATGGAAAATAACAATGAAAACCAACAGTGGGAGGTAGGACAGTAAAGGGGGGGGGGAATAATCAAAGAGGAAAACAAACCATGTTTAGTAACAGAAATAAACAAATATGGCTGGAACAACAACCCATATCTCAATAATAACCCTAAATGTTAATGGCTTAAACTCACCAATTAAGAGACACAGGCTAGTAGAATGGATCACAAAACAAGACCCAACAATATGCTGCCTACAGGAGACGCATTTGATAGGAAAAGACATACATAGGCTGAAGGTGAAAGGTTGGGAAAAATCATATCACTCATATGGACTTCGGAAACAAGCAGGAGTGTCCATACTCATATCAAATAAAATAGATTTCAAGCCAAAGTTAATCAAAAGGGATAAAGAGGGACACTACATACTGCTTAAGGGAACCATACACCAACAAGACATAACAATCATAAATATATTTGCCCCAAACAATGGTGCAGCTATGTTCATCAAACAAACTCTTCTCAAGTTCAAGAGTCTAATAGACCACCATACAATAATCATGGGAGACTTCAACACACCTCTCTCGCCACTGGACAGATCTTCCAAACAAAAGTTGAATAAGGAAACTATAGAACTCAATAACACAATTAATAACCTAGACTTAATTGACATATATAGAATATACCACCCAACATCAAGCAGTTACACTTTTTTCTCAGCAGCACATGGATCCTTCTCAAAAATAGATCATATATTATGTCACAGGGAAACTCTTAGACAATATAAAGGAGTAGAGATAATACCATGCATCCTATCTGATCATAATGGAATGAAACTGAAAATCAACGATAAAAGAAGGAAGGAAAAAGCATACATCACTTGGAGAATGAACAATAGGTTACTGAATGATCAATGGGTTATAGAAGACATCAAGGAGGAAATTAAAAAATTCTTAGAGATTAATGAAAACACAGACACAACATATCGGAATCTATGGGACACATTAAAAGCAGTTCTAAGAGGAAAATTCATTGCTTGGAGTTCATTCCTTAAAAAAAGAAAAAAAACCAACAAATAAATGATCTCATACTTCATCTCAAAATCCTAGAAAAAGAAGAGCAAAACAACAGCAAAAGAAGTAGAAGGCAAGAAATAATTAAAATCAGAGCTGAAATTAATGAAATCGAAACAAAAGAAACAATTGAAAAAATTGACAAAACTAAAAGTTGGTTCTTTGAAAAAATAAACAAAATCGACAGACCCTTAGCCATGCTAGCGAAGAGAAGAAGAGAGAGAACTCAAATTACTAGCATACGGGATGAAAAAGGCAATATCACAACAGACACTTCAGAAATACAGAAGATAATCAAAAATTATTTTGAATCCTTATACTCCAATAAATTAGAAGATAGTGAAGGCATAGATAAATTTCTTAAGTCATATGATCTGCCCAGATTGAGTCAGGAGGATATAGACAACCTAAACAGACCAATATCAATTGAGGAAATAGAAGAAACCATCAAAAGACTACCAACTAAGAAAAGCCCAGGACCGGATGGGTATACAGCAGAATTTTACAAAACCTTTAAAGAGGAACTAACACCAATACTTTTCAAGCTACTTCAGGAAATAGAAAAAGAGGGAGAACTTCCAAATTCATTCTACGAGGCCAACATCACCCTGATACCTAAACCAGACAAAGACACTTTAAAGAAAGAAAACTTCAGACCAATATCTCTAATGAACCTAGATGCAAAAATCCTCAATAAAATTATGGCGAATCGGATACAAAAACATATCAAAAAAATTGTGCACCATGATCAAGTAGGATTCATCCCTGGGATGCAAGGCTGGTTCAATATACGGAAATCAATAAATGTTATTCACCACATCAATAGACTTAAAAATAAGAACCATATGATCATCTCGATAGATGTGGAAAAAGCATTCGACAAAGTACAGCATCCCTTTATGTTCAAAACTCTAGAAAAACTAGGGATAACAGGAACATACCTCAATATTGTAAAAGCAATCTATGCTAAGCCTCAGGCTAGCATCATTCTGAATGGAGAAAAATTGAAGGCATTCCCTCTAAAATCTGGAACAAGACAGGGATGCCCTCTTTCACCACTTCTGTTCAACATAGTTCTCGAAACGCTGGCCACAGCAATTAGACAGACAAAAGAAATTAAAGGCATAAAAATAGGAAAAGAAGAACTTAAATTATCACTATTTGCAGATGATATGATTCTATACCTAGCAGACCCAAAAGGCTCTACAAAGAAACTATTAGAGCTAATAAATGAATTCAGCAAAGTGGCAGGATATAAAATCAACACGCATAAATCAAAGGCATTCCTGTATATCAGCAACAAATCCTCTGAAATGGAAATGAGGACAACCACTCCATTCACAATATCTTCAAAAAAAATAAAATACTTGGGAATCAACCTAACAAAAGAGGTGAAAGACTTATACAATGAAAACTACAGAACCCTAAAGAGAGAAATAGAAGAAGATCTTAGAAGATGGAAAAATATGGATAGGCAGAACTAACATCATCAAAATGGCGATATTACCAAAAGTTCTCTATAGGTTTAATGCAATGCCAATCAAAATCCCAATGGCATTTCTTGTAGAAATAGAGAAAGCAATCATGAAATTCATATGGAAAAATAAAAGACCCAGAATAGCAAAAACAATGCTAAGCAGGAAGTGTGAATCAGGCAGTATAGCGATACCAGACTTCAAACTATACTACAGAGCAATAGTAACAAAAACAGCATGGTACTGGTACCAAAACAGGCGGGTGGACCAATGGTACAGAATAGAGGACACAGAAACCAATCCACAAAACTACAACTATCTTATATTTGATAAAGGGGCTAAAAGCATGCAATGGAGGAAGGAGAGCATCTTCAATAAATGGTGCTGGGAAAACTGGAAATCCATATGCAACAAAATGAAACTGAATCCCTTTCTCTCGCCATGCACAAAAGTTAATTCAAAATGGATCAAGGAGCTTGATATCAAATCAGAGACACGCCGTCTGATAGAAGAAAAAGTTGGCTACGATCTACATACTGTGGGGTCGGGCTCCAAATTCCTCAATAGAACACGCATAGCACAAAAGTTAATAACTAGAATCAACAAATGGGACTTACTCAAACTAAAAAGTTTTTTCTCAGCTAAAGAATCAATAAGAGAGGTAAATAGAGAGCCTACATCCTGGGAACAAATCTTTACTCCTCACACTTCAGATAGAGCCCTAATATCCAGAGTATACAAAGAACTCCAAAAATTAGACAATAAGATAACAAACAACCCAATCAACAAATGGGCCAAGGACCTGAACAGACACTTCTCAGAGGAGGACATACAATCAATCAACAAGTACATGAAAAAATGCTCACCATCTCTAGCAGTCAGAGAAATGCAAATCAAAACCACCCTAAGATACCATCTCACTCCAGTAAGATTGGCAGCCATTATGAAGTCAAACAACAACAAGTGCTGGCGAGGATGTGGGGAAAAGGGTACACTTGTACATTGCTGGTGGGACTGCAAATTGGTGCGGCCAATTTGGAAAGCAGTATGGAGATTTCTTGGAAAGCTGGGAATGGAGCCACCATTTGACCCAGCTATTCCCCTTCTTGGTCTCTTCCCTAAAGACCTAAAAAGAGCATGCTACAGGGACACTGCTACATCGATGTTCATAGCAGCTCAATTCACAATAGCAAGACTGTGGAACCAACCCAGATGCCCTTCAATAGACGAATGGATTAAAAAAATGTGGCATTTATACACAATGGAGTATTACTCTGCATTAAAAAATGACAAAATCATAGAATTTGCAGGGAAATGGATGGCACTAGAGCAGATTATGCTAAGTGAAGCTAGCCAATCCCTAAAAAACAAATGCCAAATGTCTTCTTTGATATAAGGAGAGTAACTAAGAAAAGAGTAGGGACGAAGAGCATGAGAAGAAGATTAACATTAAACAGAGATGAGAAGTGGGAGGGAAAGGGAGAGAAAAGGGAAATTTCATGGAAATGGAAGGAGACCCTCAGGGTTATACAAAAGAACATACAAGAGGAAATGAGGGGAAAGGGAAAAATAATACAAGGGGGAGAAATGAAGGTCAGTAGAAGGGGTAGAGAGAGAAGAGGGGAGGGGAGGGGAGGGGAGGGGGGATAGTAGAGGATAGGAAAGGTAGCAGAACACGACAGTCACTAGTATGGCAATATGTAAATCAATGGATGTGTAACTGATGTGATTCTGCAATCTGTATATGGGCTAAAAATGGGAGTTCATAACCCACTTGAAGCAAAGTGAGAAAGATGATATATCAAGAACTATGTAATGTTTTGAACAACCAACAAGAAAAAAAAATAAAAATAAAGAAAAACATCATGTTTTAAAAAGATGTGGAAAAGATAAAAATTATGTAAATATGTCACGTGAATCACCAAATAATAAATGGAACTAAAATACTTGGAGTAGCCAGGCAGGTTGGCCTGTTCCCATGTGCCCAACCACAGGGAGGCTGAGATGGGAAGACAGTCATCCCACATGTTGGCAACTGGCCTGGGAAACTCAGCAAGAACCCACCTTCAACAGAAACAAAAACAACAAACAAGACTTATAGTGATTACAAATAATAAAAAGCAATCAAAATAAAATTTAACAAAGAAAACATCCAATGGAAACTATCAATAAAGACACACTGGGGTCGGGGGGGAGAAAGGGGGAGGGACAGAAACCCAGACAGGGAGGGAGGGAGACAAAGAGAATCACTCAAATTTCTAGGAAGCAGATGCTGACTTCTAAAGTGTCATTTTATGTAGTTATTAAAAAGCCACATTTGATAAAAGCAGAAAATCAAAAAAAAAAAAAAAAAAAAAAAAGATTCAGTGTCAGCCCCCTGCCCAGCATGAGGCCCCTTTGTGTGAAACACCACCAGGAAGATGAACATGAACTTAGATGTCAGGGCCCAATCCAAAGTGGAGGTGGAGGAAAGCCAAGTGGGAGGACCCCATTGAAAGGAGACTGAAGGGAATGGGAGAGGCCACCATGGGAGTCAGACCACACGTGGGCTTTTGGTTTTGATGTCTGCTTAGCAAGGCAAGTTCCAATAGGTAGTGATGGAAGATGCAATTACCTAAGTGCCCTGCTGACTTCTCTTGTGATGAATTATTAAGTGGTTATTTTGTGGGCAGGCACATTAAGGTCTCAAGTTTTATTGTGATAAGGAGTGAGTGCAGTTAACCAGAATGGTCAGTCAGATAAAAAGGGCTTTAAAATATACATGGCCTTGACAAGGTGGGCAAAGGCAACCAGCACAGGCCAAGGAGAATATCCTGTGGCTTCCTGCTTCCTGGTGATGGAGGGGGTAGCTGAGGTTGACCCGGGAGTTTGGTTGTAACCCCACAAACACTGGCTACAGAGAGCAGATGGCAGGAAGCCAGGCATGGCTGGGGCACAGGTGCAGCCTAGGTCAGCAAGGACAAGCCTCAAAGGCAAAGGCAAGGTGCAATTGAAGGCACCTGGGGGCTCTGGATTTTGCTTCCCATGGTGTCTCCCAGTTCGCCTTCCATCTCTTGAGGGGGCCATTCTCTTTTTCTCTGCTCTGTATGCCTGGGTGGCCAGGCTGGGATTGCAAATGTGGAAATCTCAGTTCTGCCAGAGCAGGGAAGTTCAGAGGCCTGCTAGAGAGAGTGGCAGGCAAAAAGGGCATTGCCCTATCCCCAGAGAGTTCTGCTTTTGCATGGAAAAGACTGATATCTGCTTTCCAGGTAACCTGGGCAAGAGGGAGATGGGGGTATGATCCCAATGGCATTTCCCACCTCTCCCTGGTTTCTGAGTTTGGGGGTCAAACCACAAAGGGCACGCTTCACTTGGTGCTTTTAGTTCTGGGGGCACCTAATGGTGTTTGCTTAGGAGGACGAGTTTCAATCAATAATCACTGATAGAAGGCACGGTGGCCTAAGCACTCTGCTGATTTCCATTATGATGAATTATTTAATTAAATGATTATTGTTGGGAGTGGGGAACATTAAGGATTCAAGTGTGATAAGGAGTACAGTTGGCAGGGTTGTGTGATTGCACTAGAACCAGCTATTTGAGAGAACCCAAGGGAAGGGTGGCAGGATGCCAGCCCCAGGCCTGCTGTATGTCGTGCAGTAGTTCTTTGCTTCAAGTTCTGAGACACTCTGAGGTGAAATTTTAAAATAGGAATTTCAAAAACGGCTTTACCTCTTGGCAAACAGGCACCACCCAGTCCTGTGCACTGAGGGATCTTTTGAATTTTGAGGGTTGTAAATCCCCTCAATTCACTGACTCTAAAAGCCAAAGACAGGGAATTGGGAATCCAAGAACTAGACCCTATATACAGACTTCCTGGGAGAAGGTGGGCAATTTAAGAATTGCATTTCCCGGGGCCAGTGATCTTGGGGCAGAGATTCTTCCCCTTGGTACATGGCAGTAATCCCCTGAGGAGTTTTCTGCCATGTTGATTCTTAAGTCCTACCCAGAGCTTAATGATCAAGCCAGAACAGGCCTGGCCTGTGGCCCCACTGTGGCTGTCACTCAGTGATACTGCCCTGAGATTCACACTTTGAGAAGTACGGATGGGGGTGGGGGTTCAACAGAATGCCTAAAAATTTGGTTGGACCTACTATAAATAATACTAAAGAATAGAAACCAAGGAACTGAAGTGTCAAGAAGAAACATGGTGATTTACTTAGAATTGAGAGTAACTTTCAATAGGTGGGTAGGGGATTCTTTCAGCAGCAAGGATAATAGTTACCACATTCTGTCAGAAATCAGCTAGGAAAGCGAGCATGATGGCGCAGGCCTCTAATCTCAGCTCCTCAGAAGGCAGATGCAGGAGGATTGCAAGTATGTGGCTAGCCTAGCCAACTTAGACCCTGTTTAAAAATAAAGAATGAAAAGGGCTGGATATGAAACTTAGTGGTAGTGTGCTTCTAGGTTCAATCCCCAGTACTGGAAAAATAAAATAAAAAAGGCCGGTGATATACTTCAGTTTTAGAGCACCCCTGGCTTAACCCCCCAGGACCCCCCACCCCCACCAAAAGAAATCAGCTCAACAAGGCAGCCAAACGTGTAGGACTGAAGCTGACAGATAACAGCAGATATTCATTATTACTGTGACTATTTTGTGGTAAGTCTTGGGTTCTTGACTTCACTGTCCTAATGGAGCTGATGGTGTAGATTTTTTCATTACTATAATTTCCAGGCAAGACTGGTGTTGAATAAAGCCTGTTTATCGAAATGGTAAGCAACTGGAACCCTATAAATGTTTTGGACTTCTTCTTCTTTCTGAACACACTCCTCATCATTTACTTATCTGAACCCAAGTCACCAGAGAATTTAGCTGTCAGATCTTTCCACACCTGTCTCCTGGAGGGGTCTCATGGGCCTGCTGGCAAGGAGCAGTCAGTACATAAGAGGACCAGAACTGTGAGAAGCCAGCCTCAGCCCTACACTTGGTCACCAGCAGCTCCTAGATGGACCCTAGATGTGGCAGAGGCCACAGCCTCCATTCTCACCCTCAGTCTAGAGTATGATCCAGTTACATGTCTAACCCCTAGAATATATCAGGTGTTTGCAATTTCCAGTATTTTATTTGAAAACATTCCAAAGAGGTTTAAAGCATCTGAGGGCTGCATTGTTACTACATTTGGTCTGGCAAAAGCCAACAAGCTGTTGTTATCTAAGTAAGGTGGGGTTTCATATTAGAAATTGTGAATTCTCTAGCCTTAACTATGATCCAGAAACAGGGACTTTATAGTTTGTGGGACATTCTTAGGTGTTGAGCAGATATCTAGCTTTAGCCAGAGGATCTGATGACTTCCTCCAATATCTCCTTCTCTGTCATTTCTCTGAAAGGGAAGAACTGGTTTTATTGAGATATGAAATTGTGGTGGTAACATAAATAGGATCTGAATTCCAAACATACATCCTGGAGTGTTATTAAAGATATTTCTTAAGACCAAACAGTAATTATACAGAGTATATGTACTGCTTTTCAGCCCAAAACATCTCAAGGAATTTTATGACAAACTTGTCAGTGTGAATTTTAGATGTACAGTGGAGAAACCAGATTTTGGAATAGGGGCACAGGAGACTTTAGACTCATTCTTGAGTTCCTTACAGTGACATACAAATCTTACACTCAACAGTTATTTTTGCTTGAAGTCATATATAGGTTGAGATTTAGCTGCAAGGGTCAACTAGCAAGATCAAACATGTAGAGAGACCTGCAGCCAAAGATAAATAAAATCCCAGAAGGAAGAGTGGGAAGAGAAGGGAGAAAGAAACAAGCTAGTGGTCCCTCTACTGGAGAGCTGTGGAGTGGCACTCAAAAATGCATTGAAAAACTTTTTGCTAGTGCTCAGACTCACAGTCCTCCAGGCTGGGTGGGTTTACTTATAGGATCCAAGCTGTTTAATTTTCTTGGAGATATAGTAGTAATTAATTAGAAAAGTACTCTATGATAGAAGTGCTTTTTTGAGATTCTGGGGATCGAATCCAAGGCCATGCAGATGCTAAGCAAGCCCTTTACTGCTAAGCTACATTCCCATCCTTGATAGTGGTATTTTAAAATGTCAAGAGAGCCATATACCTGGTTCACCCAAATTTGAGATGTTTCACCTTAGGTAATTAATATTTGAATTTTGTTGTATGTATATGATGGCAGAAATTTTTAAGGTTGATCTCATCCCCAAGTTGGGGGGAAAAAATTCTCCAGAGTCCCACAATCTCTTGAAACTATTGTCCACTAAAATCCCACCTATTCTTAAGGCTCTTCCACAAAGAGCTAAAAAGCATTGGTATTGTAACATCCTGGCACCAGTGCTGAGGCATTAATTCCTTTAATACCTAGAGCCAGCTGACAAGGCTTTTTGAATTCAAAGACTAGTCATTTTCCGTTGATGGGTGAGGGCACCTGCACTCTCCTCCACGGTGCTCATCTTAAGGATAAGGTGCTGGCTCCTCTGGGCATCCAGGGTTGGTTAGTTTCTTTTTTGCAGTACTGCGGATGGAACCCAGGGCCTTGCACATGCTAGGCAACACTCTGCCACTGAGTTCTACCCTGACCCCATCAGACTTCTGATGCTGGTCTACTCCACTCCTTCCTCTAGACTAAAGCAGATCAGGCTTCCATAACAAGCCTTGCAAAGAACAGTAATAAAAGACTGTGAACAATTACCACTTTTCAAGTGATCTTTCTCTCTGTTTCAATTGCAGGAGTAGGCCTACTGCCTATAGCATACATTCTTTTGGTAGCACTTTTTGCGTACAGGCCTGGCTGTGCTGTAACCTGCTTCTGTCCTCTTCCTCACTGGACTGTGTCTTGACTTCTTCACCAGAGGTTCTCTGGCACCCTGCACAGATCCTACTCCTCAACAGGTTCTGCATAAAACTCTACCAAATGAACAGGGTAGTAACTTGAAAAAATTGTCCCTCTCCCCCTTTTCCCCTTCTCTATACACCCCATATATAAACTGAACTAATCAGGGGAAAGGTGGGCTGTGGCAAACATAATATTTCTTTGTAAGGAAAAAAATCTTCTAGAAAACAAGATTTACTGACGTCTTTTTTCAATAATTATCACACAATAAAAAAAAAAACAAGAATTGCCACAATAAAAAATATAATTAGATTTTCAAAGAACAGAAGTGTACATGCATACATATCCATATACTTCATTTGAGGACTTCAGTGCTACCTCTTTTTACTATAGATAGACACAAAATGCCCAAAGATATACAAAACAAACAATACAAATTTTAAGCACTTTTACAAAAGTGAAAATATAAAGAAATGAGGACTATGGATTTGTTTGCAAACCTTAATTTTACTTTAAATCCAACTGGTGTTAAAATGTAACAGTTTATCAAAATTTGTATTTGATCGAACTATATGTCAGAATTATAGTAGACAAAACTAATGAAATCTTAATTATCAATAGCCTATAGCAAATAACTATTACAATTAAAATTAATGCAATCTTTAACCAAGTACTGTTGATAATTTTCTGTTGAGTAAAACTTTTGTTTTAGGGAGCAAAACTGACCTTCCCTCTACTTCAAGAAAGAGAATTAATAAAGGTTTATTTAATCTTCAATCTCAACTTTTAAAGCTTAATATTCTTCAAGTATCTCTGCTAATTTGAAACTACTTTTGGTTCACTGCTAACTTAAAACTTTTTTTAATCACTGTGATTTAAGGTCATTTTTGTCTGCAGAATGCTCATGTTTTCATCTCTATTCCAAAGCAATAAGGCAAGAAAGCAGTTCCTTTTCAAATCAGAGAGTGTATCCACCTACTTTAAAATCCAGGGACTAGAAGCCCTGCATGCTATCCTTCCAATGGGAAATTAAGGCTGCTACAGTTTCCTTTGTATTTAAACTGTAAGATCAGCAGTGCCTGCAATGTTGAATTTACAAGCATTTGGGCTTAAATCACAGGTCATAAATATTGCCATTTCTGTCTGTACTTATACTGTTTCACAAACACCCTCAATACATTTTCAGATGAAGTCAGAAAACACTACACAAAGCTGAAAGTACACATGACTCTGTTAACAAGGAGACAAACGCTTGAGGTGTTAAGAGTAAATTCCCAGTGTCTGATAGGAGTTGGCACACTCTGCTGCCAGTGCTGCAAGCCTGTTGAACGGATGTGCAGGATACCTGGCAGCTAGCATGGCATGAAGCTGGGGAGGGGGGTTTTCAATGCTCCAAAGGGTCTGGCCCTCTCCTGCCAAAGGTGAAATGCATGGCTTTGCAAGAAGCCCCAGGCACCAACTACATATATCCTGTTTGCTGTAACATTCTTCTTTCAGACAAGCCCTTCCAGATATATGGAAGAGAGAAATCACATAACCTACCCTGTGAAAAATTTCCTAAAATCATTTTCCAGCATGAATGTGGACCAGGCTTTGCAGTATATATCTACTACTATTAGCACCATATTTTATCCTAAACTGAGGTAAAAATAAACTCTCAGACAGCTTTTGGTAGAAATCACAGTATCAATATTGATTGTGGTATTTATGGCAACATTATTTCTATTCATTACAATAAGTTGTATGAAGAACCATTTGAAACCAAGTGTGTATACACACATACACACACACACACACACACACACACGAATATATACTGAAACGGATCAATTACAAAGTTAAATATATAAGCCAATAGCAGGAGAAATATAGCAAAACAGAACTTCCATTTTTAAATTCAAACTATGTTATTATTGGTTGATGAAATCAAAGATTTTAATATTGATTGATACTGATTTGACATAAAATATTGATTTTTGCTAAGATTTTTATATTGAGCCAGTATCACAGGTCTGGTTCATCAGATAAGAATGCCTAGAAATTTCATTTTTCAGAGCATGGTCAAGTTTACAAACAACTTAGTCTATCTGTCTCTTCCTTGTTACATATTCCAAAAAAGGTAAGTGGCTTTTCCCTTCTCCAACTATTTTGATTTGTATAGACAAACAACTCTGGAGCTTTTGTTAATTATTTATATAAAATTATGCAGAGGGAAAGACCTTAAAACTTTGCTAAATATTTAAAGGGGCACAATATTTCATCAAATGAAAACAGAGTCTAGTCAAGAGATATAACTAGATTTAAAAAAAAAAGGAAATTCTCAGAGGAGGGGCACATGGAGGAGTAGCTTAGTGGCAAAGCATATATGTATTGAGCATGTGTGAGGTCCTGGGTCCAATCCCCATTGCCACCACCAAAAAAGACTCAATTTAGTTCTTATAAACTGAGAAGTTAAAACAATAGTGCATGAAATAAATAAAGGACTTAATGAAAACTTTTCAAATTGTTTTCTCCCCTCCATTTAACATTACTTAACATACAGGAGAAACAAGAAATCTTAGATATAGTTAGCCTTCTAGAGTGTCACAAACTAATTTTTCAAAGGAGAATAATATGACCTTGGAGTCAGCATGACACTGCCTGAAATTCACCTATCTCCAGTTGGAGCTAGCCTCAGTGCTCAGTTTATTACTTGATTCAACCAACAGTCTCCAAAAACACTCAGCAGTAGTATTTTCATTTGACTCTGGTGAGATTCAGATGAAAATAAGAGTTAACTTTCCTCTGAAGCCTATAGAAACATTTTGGGGAAATAATTTAAGGTTTGTTTAACTTAAAAATTCAGCCAAATTCTGAAGACTATTCTTCAGAAAACTCAAGTAAAAACTCATTCTTCTTTTATAAATCTGTTGGTGCTAACTGCACTTAATTGGTAATATATATGGAGGTATAGCTGAACTATGTTTGCAAGAATGCTAATTACTATATGAGGTCTTTCAGTTCTCTGTCAGTCAGTTCATTCACTTCCATGATCTTCTCTAAATGTTCCATATACCGGTCATAGTCTTGCAGGAAGTGAGGGACCCTCATGTTTTCAGTAACTGCCAATCCTTTTAAACGATCCACATCTTCATAAGAAACCTGAAATAAAGGGGCAATGTTAATACACAACTAACTATAAGTTAAGTTTTGAAGATGAATTTTTTCCTGAAGTCTTAAATAGAAATATATAATCATTTGTCATATTACTCTAATAGCTGCAAAATACCAAGAATCAGTGGCTTACTTTTCTTTACTATGTTAAATAAAAATATATTTGTCTGCCCCCTCATACCACAATCATATTAAAAGAAGACTGAAAGTCAGTCAATATTTGATTTAACATTCTATTTTGGGCCCAAATAAGTTTGTCCAAAAATTTGATAACTTGGAGCTTGGGTTGTGGCTTAGTGGTAGAGCGATTGTCTAGCATGTGTGAGGTACTGGGTTTGATCCTCAGCACCACATAATAAATAAAAAATAAAATTATGTCCATCAACAACTAAAGATATAAAATAAAATTAAGAAACTAAGCCTTATATATGTATGAAAGAAACAAATCTCCTAAATTTAAATAAAAGAACAGAATAGTTATTAAATTAGAAGAATCAATACAATTATATATTAAATTCTTATTTCTTTATATTTAATTTGGGAAACATTGTGATTTGTGTTTAAGTTGTCTCCTTTATTTTGAATTTAAATTTTTTTAAAAAAATTGAATCTCTCCTAAATAAAAAGCAAAAATTTTTAATGGATATTTATGTCAGGGTTAGTGGTGAAACTTTTAAGTTCTATAAATTATCTGTTTATCTTTAAATTTCAAAACATGATTAATTTTAAATACTATGGGGGATGAACCTATTGAGCTACATCCCCAGCCTTTTTTTTTCTTTTTAGAGAGAGAGAGAGAGAGAGAGAGAGAGAGAGAGAGAGAGAATTTTTTAATATTTATTTTTCAGTTTCACAACATCTTTATTTTTTTTTATGTGGTGCTGAGGATCAAATCCAGCGTCCTGTGAATGCCAGGCGAGCACATTACCGCTTGAGTGAGCCCCATCCCCAGCCCCATCCCCAGCCTTTTTAATTTTTATTTTGAAACAGGACCTTGCTAAGTTACTGAGGCTAACCTACAATTTGTAATTCTCCTGCCATAGCCTCCCAACTCATAGTACAGGCATATGCCACTATTCTCGGCAAAATACTGTCTTATGATCAATGTTTTTCCAGATTCAGTAGGAAGACTTTTTAATAAAGAAATCATGTTCATATTGTATCTGTACTTCATTAGTATTTTAATGTTTTCATTGTTATTAAAAATTACTTAGTATTTATACACCTAAATGTAATGAAAATAGGTTTTCTGATATTGGTATGGTAATTTTGAAACCATTATGAATTTATGATAGGACAGAATGAGTAGATATATAGGCATACCTTGTTTTATTGCACTTCATAGTTTTTTTTTTTTTTTTTTAACAAATTGAAAGTTTATAGCAACCCTGCACTGAGCAAACTTACTGGCAATATTTTTCTAACAGCATGCACTTACTTTGTGTCCATGTGTCACATTTTAGTAATGTCTCACAGTATCTCAAACATGTTTATTATTATTCTATTATGGTGATCTGTGATCAATGATCTTTGATGTTATTATTCTGTTTTGTGGTACCAAAAACTGTGCTCATTTTTTTAAGATGGTGAACTTAATAAACGTCTATGTTCAGACTATTCCTCTAACCAGGCCACCACTCTCTTATCTCTCCCCCTCCTCAAGCTTCCAATTCCCTGAGACAAGCAATATTCAAATTAGGCCAATTAATACCCTACAATGGCCTCTAGGTGAAAGTAGACCTTAAGAGAAAGGATGAGTCTATAGGCGTCTTATTATAAACCAAAAGCCAGAAATGATTAAGCATAGTATAAAAAGCATGTCAAAAGCCAAGACAGGCCTAAAGCTAGATCTCTTATGCCAAACAGCTAGCAAAGTTGTGAAGGAAAAGTTTATAGAAGGAAATTAAAAATGCCATTCCAGTGAACACACGGATGATAAGAAAGTAATACAGCCTTATTGTTGATATGAAAAATATTTTAGTGGTCTAGATAGAAGATGAAACCTGCCACAACATTCCCTTAAGCCAAACCCTGGTCCAGAGCAAGGTCCTAACTCTCCTCAATTCCTTCAAGATTGACAGAGGTGAGGAAGTTGAAGAAGAAAAGTTTGAAGCTAACAGAAGTTGGTTCATGAGGTTTTGGAAAGAAGTCATCACCAGCACACTTAAGAATTCAGATAAAAATTAATTTTAAAAGAAGATTCAAGATGAAGCAAGTTATCCAGAAGATCTAGCTAGGAAAACTGATGAAGCTGGTTATGTTAAACAATAGATTTTTCAATATAGACAAAACAGCCTTATGTTAGATAGTTCCACCTAGCACTTTCATAGATAGAGAGAAGTCAATGCCTGGCTTCAAAGCTTCAAAGTGTAGGCTGGCTCTCTTGTTTGGAGCTAATGTAGCTGGTGACTTTAAGTAGAAGTCAATTTACCATTCCAAAAGTACTAGGATCCTTAAGAATTATACTGAATCTACTCTTCCTATGTACTATAAATGGAACAACCAAGCCGAGATGACAGTATCTCTGTTTACAAAATGGTTTACTAAATATATGAAGCCCATGGTTGCAACCTACTGCTCATAAAAGATTCCTTTCATATATTATTACTTATTGATAATGACCTATTCACCCAAGAGTTCTGATGGAAATATACAAGTTTAATGCTGTTTTCATGTCTGCTAACACAGCATCCATTGTACACCCTATGATCAAGGAGTTATTTCAATTTACAAGTCTTATTATTTAAGAAGTACATTTTGTAAGGCTCTGTCATATATAATGACTCCTCTCATGAATCTGGGCAAAGTAAACTGGAAATCTTCTGGAAAGGATTCACCATTCTACATATCATTAAAAACATTTGAGGTACATGGGAGGTCAAAATATTAATACCAACAGGAGTTTGGAAGAAGCTGATACCAACCCTCCTAGATGACTGAGGGCTCAAGTGCAGATGTAGTGGAAAAAGCAACAGAGCTCGAACTGGAAGTGGAGCCTGAGGATGTGACTGAATTGCTTCAATCTCATGATAAAACTTTAATGGACAAACAGTTGCTTATTATGTAAGAACAAAGCAAGTGGTTTCCTCAGATGGAATCTACTGATGATGTTGTAAACACTGTTAAAATGACAACAAAGGATTTAGAATATCACATAATCTTTTTGATATTAAAAAAAATGGGGTTTGAGAAGAGTCCAATTTCGAAAGAAGTTCTACTATGGGTAAAATGCTATCAACTGGCATTAAAAAAAAGTCAATCAATGTGGCAATCCTCAATACTGTCTTTATTTTAATAAATTTCCACAGCTACCCTACTTTCAATGACCATCACCCTGATCAATCATCAGCCATCAACATCAAGGCAAGACCCTCCATCAGCAAAAAGATATGACTCACAGCAGGCTCAGATAATAGCATTTTTTTTTTTAGCAATAGAATATTTTAAATTAAGGTATACACATTTTTTAGACATAACCCTACTAAGTTTAATGACTACCGTATAGCACAAACATAACTTTTACATTCATTTGTGAAACCAAAACACTCTGTACGACTCACTTTACTGTGATACTCACTTTGTGGCAGTAGTCTGGAACCAATCGTGCAATATCTGAGATGCCTGTACTTACACTGGGGAATGAGGTTCTTAATTTAAGAAAAAAAAAGATGAAAATATGGAATGAGGGGAAATGTGAAAAAATTCAGTGAGGTCTGATTTGAATTAAAATGCTATATGATTTAAAAGAGTTATATAGGATTTGCTCATTGAAAATGTCCCCCATTGCAAGACCAGACCTGGTGCTCAGAGCTTATTTTCTATATACCATTACCTACTAAAAGTAAGCAATATTTCCTTAAAATGGCTAATCTCAGATTTGGGTAAGAAGTACATAAGATAGGCCCAGGATATTTTACTTTGCCAGAAAACATGGAGACATTAAGAAAAAAAGGAGCAGTCATGAAAGAGTTGAATAAAAATATAAGTCCACTACTATTAAAAAAGGGGGGAATAAAAGAAGAAATATAAGAAAATTAGATCTCTATTTCGTCATTGGTATAATAAGTGGGCAAAGATCATCTATGGATATTAACACCATTCCTTAAAAGGTTGTTAGAGAACAGCCTATTAACAGATATTGCCCCAAAGTTGACTTATTTATACCATGGGAGAAAGGTTTCTTTACAATGGAAAGACCTGGTGGTCACTAACTTACTCAGGTGATTAAACACAGAATCACCAGTAAAGGTGCAAAACTACATGTGCTTTCTATGTGATGCAATGGAAAATACACAGATCACTTGCGCAGTATCCTTGACAAAGAGGTTTACTATAATCTCATCAGGAGGAAACAATCTAATAATCTAAACTGTAGGATTTCTCAAGAAAGAACATTGTCCTGAATTCTTCAAAATGTCATGAAAATACAAAAAGAATGGAGTGGGTGGACTATTCTACATTTAAAAAGATGAAAGACTATAACCAAAAGCAATGAATAATTCTTGATCCAATCCTGGATCACAAAAAGAGCTACAAGAATATATTAGAGACAATTAAGAAAATTTGAAGTATATATTTTAAGTGCTATATTGAATCAATGAAGAGTTTCTTTGAAAAATTGTATGGTCATGCCACAGAATATCCTTGTCCTTAAGAGATATTACAGGGGAAGTGTTACAGCTGTAGCTTACTTTAAAATGCTTTTAGAAAGGGATGCTTATAAGAAACTTCTTTTCAGAAAAAAACTGATATAAAAATAAAACTATACATATTCCCGATTTTTCTATTCCTTTATTTCTTACTTCCCTTCTGTTATCACATAAAGAAAATTTACTCCAATAATAAAGTAAAAACAGTTTGAATTTGAGTCTCATTTAATCAAATCAAACTAGAATAAATGCTGACCGAGTATGTTTGGTGATATGTGATCTTTACTTACCTTCCCCAGGGCAGTGAGTAGATGAAAGTCTATGGAGTCTCTGTATCGAAGGATTTGAAGAATTCCATCTAAGTATACCTGGTCTTTACTGAAACACCCTGAAGGAACCAGAATAATATTTACTTTCTGATGCTCAAAAATACTACTAAGAAATTAGATTCTCATTTTCTTCACTGTAGAAACAGTCCTGTATTTTAAAAATTCTAATTTGTGTTTGGGGGTACATATCAGTGTCAGAGCAATTACCTGGCAAGCTCAAAAATAGCACCTCAAAAATAAAAATGTAATTGTCCAATGTTTATTTTTATTTTAACTATCTTCATAATATAAATTCTGAGGTCTTGAAAAGCACCAAGACAATAAGAAGACTGGTAGCTTCCCTCTAAGAAGTCCCTCCCCAAGACCCTTTTATCCCTAATTGAAATAACATTTGCTTGTCATTTTAAGGGCTGACAATTTAAAATACATGAGTCTTAATAAATAATCATCCTACCTCTGTCAATTAATCATACTGTAACTCCCATGGTGCAATGAAGGCATTTGGGTGAGAAAAAAATGGGATAAGTTTGGGAGCAGTTAGGTTTTAAAAATGGGACACAGCTATGTGGAAACGTGGAATTTTAGAAAGCCCTGTTCCTTTTTTAAAATATATTATTATTATTATTATTATTATTAGTAGTAGTAGTAGTAGTAGTAGTAGATGGACACAACACAATGCCTTTATTTTTATGTGGTGCTGAGGATCGAACCCAGGTCCTGCCCATGCTAGGCAAGAGCTCTACTGCTGAGCCACAATCCCAGACCCCAGCTGGGTTTCTTTTTGTTATTGTTGTTGTTAAACATTTGTTTCCCCCACCCTTAAAAAGAAAATACTATGGTTTAAAAACACCCTGGGCAAAATACTGTATCTTTATGTAAAAATAAGAATTAGAACTAGATTTTGAAGAATGTATAGGGCTAGGAATAGAAAAAATATGAGTGCTACTTTGGAGGCTAAGGCAGGAGACCTGCAAGTTCGAGGCCAACATGGCCAACTTAAAAAGACCTTGTCTCAAAATAAAACAAAAAAGATCTGGGGGCCTGGGGATGTGGCTCAAGTGGTAGTGTGCTCGCCTGGCATGTGTGGGGCCCGGGTTCAATCCTCAGCACCACATACAAACAAAGATGTTGTGTCTGCCGAAAACTAAAAAAATAAATAAATATTAAAAAAAAAAAAAAAAAAGAGCTGGGACACACTCAGTAACAGAGCATTTATCTAGCATGTGCAAAGGCCTGGGTTCAATCCTTAGTACTGCCAAAAACAAAAGGAGGACAAAGAAAATATGAAAGTTAGGAACAGGTCATGAGATCTAAGCCTAGTTAGAAAAAGATGTTATATTTACAAAGAAAACCTTTTTCCCATCCTGAAATAACTTGTGTACATCTAAAAAATAAAAATTTGATCTACATTTACTAAATGAACAAAACTTCTACCATAATCATATATTAAGGAATTATTATTTTGTTAGGTATACTAATAGCATACGAATTATGGAAAATACTGTTCTAATCAGCTAGAGATACACACTGAACTACTCATGAACATGATGCTGGAATTGGATTTACAATACTACTTGGAAACAAGAACATGGAAGGATGGACGAATTACAGTTGTAAAATGTCAATTATGACTAGGATCAGGGAATGTACTGAGGATGCAGCACCTTAATGATACTTATTTTATGTACATTTGAAATTTTCATAATAAAAAGCTTTTAAAAATATGTGAAGATAAGAAAAAAAAGATTGGTCTAAAAGTGATGTGCCCTGGCGAGGTATCAAGGATAACAGGAAAGCCCTGGGGACAGACCACTAAAGCAGACAAAAAGATCTAAATAGGAGATGGGATAGTGATGCCACCTACTTCACTCTTCTTGCTAAGGATTGCTTTAGCTATTCTGGGTTTCTATTTTTCCAGATGAATTCATGACTGCTTTTTCTATTTCTATGAGAAATGTCATTGGGATTTTTATTGGAATTGCATTAAATCTGTATAGAGATTTTGATAGTATGGTCATTTGACAATATTAATTCTGCCTATCCAAGAACAGGGGAGATATTTCCATCATCTAAAGTCTTCTTTAATTTCTTTCTTTAGTGTTCTGTAGTTTTCATTGTAGAGATCTTTCACTTCTTTTGTTGATTCCCAAGTATTTTAATTTTTTTGAAATTATTGTAAATGGGGTAGTTTTCCTCGTTTCCCTTTCAGAGGATTTATCACTGATATATAGAAATGCCTTTGATTTATGGGTGTTAATTTTATATCCTCCTACTTTGTTGAATTCATTTATTAGTTTTTAAAGTTTTCTGGTGGAATTTTTGGGGTCTTCAAGGTATAGAATCATTTCATCGGCAAATAGTGCTAATTTGAGTTCTTCTTTTCCTATCTGTATCCCTTTAATTTCCTTCATCTATTTAACTGCTCTGGCCAGTGTTTCAAGAACTATGTTAAATAGAAGTGATGAAAGAGGGCATCTCTGTCTTGTTCCAGTTTTTAGAGGGAATGCTTTCAATTTTTCTCCATTTAGAATGATGTTAGCCTGGAGTTTAGCATAGATAGCTTTTATGATGTTTAGATATGTTTCTATTATCCCTAGTTTTTATAGTGTTTTAAACATGAAGAAGTGCTATATTTTGTCAAATGCTTTTTCTGCATCATTGAGATGATCATGATTCTTATCTCTAAGTCAACCTTGTATCCCTGGGATGAACCCCACTTGATTGTGGTGTACTATCTTTTTGACATATTTTTGTATTTGATTTGCCAGAATTTTATTGAGATTTTTTATATCTATATTCATTAGAGATATTGGTCTGAAGTTTTCTTTCTTTGATGTATCTTTGCCTGGTTTTGGAATCAAGGTGATACTGGCCTCACAGAATGAGTTTGGAAGTGTTCCCTCTTTTTCTATTTCATGAAATAATTTGGAGAGTATCGGTATTAGTTCTTCATTAAAGGTCTTGTTGAACTGAGCTCTAGATCCATCCTGTTCTGTGCTTTTCTTGGTTGGTAGGATTTCGATGCACCTTCTATTTCATCACTTGAAATTGATCTGTTTAAATTGTATATATCATCCTGATTCAATTTGGGCAAATCATAAGGCTCTATAAGTTAGTCAATGCCTTCAATATTTTCTATTTTATTGGAGAGTAAGTTTTAAAAATAATTTCTAATTATCTTCTGTATTTCTGTAGTGTCTGTTGTGATATTTCCTTTATCATCACAAATGTTAGTAATTTGAGTTTTCTCTCTCCTTCTCTTCGTTAACATAGCTAAGGGTTTGCCAATTTTATTTATTTTTTAAACTTTTTGTTTTGTCAATTTGTTCAATTGTTTAATTTGTTTCAATTTCATTGATGGTATTGGCACCAAAATAGACTTGTCGACCAATGGTACAGAATAGAGGACACAGAAACAAACCCACATAACTATAGTTACCTTATATTAGACAAAGGAGCCAAAAACATACATTGGAGAAGATAGCCTCTTCAACAAATGGTGCTGGGAAAACTGGAAATCCATATGCAACAAAATGAAATTAAACCCCTATCTCTCACCATGCATAAAACTCAACTCAAAGTGGATCAAGGACATAGGAATTAAACCAGAGACCCTTGTGTCTAACAGAAGAAAAAGTAGGCCTCAATCTCCATCATACTGATTAGGCCCCTACTTCCTTAATAAGACTCCTATAGCGCAAGAATTAAATTAAAATCAAGAATCAATAAATGGGATGAATTCAAACTAAAAAGCTTCTTCTCAGTAAAAGAAACAATCAGTGAGGTAAATAGAGAGCCTACATTTTGGAAGCAAATTTTTACCACATGCACATCAAATACAGCACTAATCTCTAGGATATATAAAGAACTCAAAAATCTTAACAACAAAAAAACAAATAACCCAATCAATAAATGGGGCAAGGATCTGAACAGATACTTCTCAGAAGATGATATACAATCAATCAACAAATATATAAAAAAATGTTCAACATCTCTAGAAATCAGAGAAATGCAAATCAAAACTACTCTAACTACTCACTCCAGTCAGAATGGCAGCTATTAAGAATACAAACAACAATAAGTGTTGGCAAGAATGAAGGGGAAAAGGCACATTCATACATTGATGATGGGACTGCAAATTGTTGCAGCTAATCTGGAAAGCAGTATGGAGATTCCCTGGAAAACTTGGAATGGAACCACCATTTGACCAAGCTATACCACTCCTTGTTCTATACCTAAAGAACCTAAAAACAGCATACTACAGTAACACAGTCACTTCAATGTTTATAGCTGTATAATTCACAATAGCTAAACTGTGGAACCATCCTAAATGCCCTTCAGTAGATGAATGGATAAAAAAACTGATATATATATATTATATATATTATATATATATATATATATATATATATATATATATATATATAATATATATATATATAAATATATAATATATATATATATACACATACACACACATACATACACACAATGGAATATTACTTAGCATTAAAAGAGAATAAAATTATGGCATTTGCAGATAAATGGATGCAGTTGGAGAATATCATGCTAAGCAAATTAAGACAATCCCCCCAAACCAAAGGCCAAATGTTCTGTCTGATAAGTGGACACTGATCTGTAATGTGGGTGAGGAGGAGAATGAAGGAACTTTGACTGGGCCAAGGGGAGGGAGGAAAAGGGAGGGGGCATAGGGGTAGGAAAGATGGTGAAATGAAATGAACATCATTAGGTACATGTATGACTGCACATGTGGTGCAACTCTACATTGTAAACAACCAGAGAAATAAAAAGTTGTGATCCATTTGTATACAATGAATCAAAAAGCTTTCTATTGTCATGTACAACTGATTGGAACTAATAAAAATTTTTAAAAACTAGATGTTGGAGACATGGATGAGGAAAAAAATTACTTTCCATTGCATAATTTTTTACCTTCTGAATTTTGCATTTTGACTATGGAGTGGCCTTCAAACATAAACTAAATCAATTTAGGTAATTTAAAAGTAAAGAAATGCTAAATTTCTTAGCAAAAAACAACAATTAGGAATGGAACAGCTATACTATTCTTAGTATTTATCCAGAAGAATTAAATTCAGCATACCATAGTGATATAGGTGAACTCAGTTTATAGTAGCATAATTCATAATCACCAAATTACAGAACCAGTCTAGGTATCTGTCAACAGATGAATGGATAAAGAAAATGTGGTATATACACACAATGGAGTTTTCAACCATAAAAAGAACAAAATTATGTCATTTGCAGAAAAATGAATGGAACTTGAGAGCATTATACAAAGTGAAATAAGTTAGACTCAAAGTCAAAAGTCATGTTTTCTCTTGTATGTGGAGGTTAGAAAAAAAGAACAAAAGGGGTAGGATCTCATGAAAATAGAAGAGAAACCAGTAGAAGAGAGGTAGGGAACCTGGAGAAGGGAGGAGAGAAGGGAAAGGAGAGATAGGAATGAAACTGACCAAATTATGTGCATATATAAATATGTAACATCCAATCCCATTGTTATGTATAATTATAATACACCAACTTAAAAAAACCTTAGATTTAAAAGTCAAAAAACACCATCAAGAAAGTGAAAAAACAACCCACAGAATGGTAGAAAATATTTGTAAATCATAAACCTTACAAAATATGTGTGTGTGTGTATAATTTGTAGTTCAATAATAAAAAGACAATCCAATTTAAAAATAGGGAAAAGACCAAGCAGACAGTACTCAAAAGCAGCTACACAAATGGCCAATAAGCAAATTTTAAAAAGCTTAATGTCATTAGTCATCAGGTAAATGCAAAACTGTAATAAGTTACCTCTCCATAACCACTGGGAAGTTCAAATAATAATGCTAGTTTACAAAATGAACATAGCAATTATTGGCAAATATGTAGAAAAAAGCCAGGCATGGTGTTGCATGCCTATAATTCAGTGGGTCAGGAGGCTGAGGCAGGAGGACCCCAAAGTTCATGGCCAGCCTCAGCAATTTAGTGAGGCTCTAAGCAACTTTGTGAGCCCCTGTCTCAAAATAAAACATGAAATGGCTGGGTATGTGGCTCAGTGGTAAAATGCCTCTGGGTTTAAAAAAAAAGCGGGGGTTGGCAGGGGTACAGGACAGGGAAGAGGAGTACTCATACACTGGTGGGAATGACTGAAAATTGATATGGGTGTTTTGCAGTGGGTGGATGTGATGAGAATATTCTGAAATTAGTAGTGATGGCTGCACAACTCTGAATACTCTAAAACCCACTAAACTTTACATTTTAAATGGGCGAATTTAAAGTATGTGAATTATATCTCAAGAAAGCTTCCTCCCCACCCCCGTTTTCAGTACTGAGGATCAAGGACCTCTTGTGGGCAAGGCAAGTACTCTGCCATAGATAGGGATTTATTTTTATTTTGAAATAGGCTCTCACTAGGTTGCTCAGGCTGGCCTCAACTTGCTACTTCTTCAGTCTTTCAAGTAGCTGGGATTATAGGTGTGTGCACACCTCTCTTGGAAATATACTGTTTTTAAAGGGAGATAAAGTAAAAATGGCAAAAAAATTTAATACCTGTGAATCTAGATGAAGGGAATATTTCATCTATACTATTCTTTCCATATTGTTGGTCTAAAGTTTTTAAAAATAAGCTAGGCAAGAGTAAAGTGGAGAAAATGTGTTTTTAGAAAATTGGTTCTGTCTCAATAACAAAGGTTTATTTTTTTTTTCATAGGTGAGTGAATTATCAAATTAAGAGATTAGGATATGACTAGAATCACTTAGATAACTAATCATTAAGTCAAAAACCCACAGTCAAGAGACACCTACCTGGTTGAGAAGTATCAGTCCATCCTCTTTTGGCTCGTACACAATAATCCCACCTTGTATTAGGGTCCTTGACAAATTTGCCAATGTCTTTGAAGAGTTCACAAAAAGACATTTGGCTGGCTTGATAAACAGTGTAGTAGAGGAGGGCAGCCCTCCATAAAAAGGGGTCTTTTCTGAACAGGACACTGTGAATACTTGCCAGTCCTTCTTCTGTAGGATTGTTTGGCTTTAGCTCATGTTTTTTACGACCAGTCCAACTATTCCATGGTTGCTGCAGATTATTAATGCCTCGAAAATAATGTGTGCCTATGGAAAAGAATAATAAAAAAAAAAAAGGCATTCTTTTAAAAATTCTTTTCCAAAGAAAATGCTAAAGTTTGGAGCTAGTGCGCCCCCCAAAGGCCTAAGTGCTAGAAAGGCCCAGGGGGAGGCCTTCAGGTAACTGGAGGCAGTGATTATTTCAGTCCCTTATTTTTCTTTTCTCTTTCTGGCTGTGAGTTGAGAATTTTTGCTCAGCACACACTCCTACTATAATGTGCAATCTCACCACAGTCCTAAAAGCAAGGGGGCCAAATGATCCTGAACTGAAAACTCCAATACTGTCAACCAAAATAAACGTATTCCAAGTTGATTGCCTCACTTATCTGTTATAGTAACAGAAAACTCATAGAAAATATTGCATAAACAGTTCTAAAACTAAATTGATGTGTACCTACAGATAAAAACAAAGTAGAAAATGACCTGAGCCTAAGCCTTTGAGGTCTAAAGTAGGCTGCTGTCTTTACAAGGTCCATATGTCTCATGTGAAAGGGTATAACCTTTACAACTATATTGTTAAGAGAGAAGAATCAGACTGATATTTTTAAAAAATCTTAGAGTCACTGAACCCCCTCAGTTTAAGGTGAGTGAACTGAAATCCAGAGGAGTTAAGTGACTTCAAGCTTACCACAGTTAAAAAATCTAATTTGAAAAGAGATATAGATAATTTACCTTTAGTCCAACCAAAGCTTAAACACCTCGTGACATTTTACTGAATACTATTAAGAATATTTCTTTGGGGCTAATTCCTGATATTACAAATAGAAAAAAAAGGAAAAGTGTTACTCATACCTATTTCGTGCCTCAGCATTCCCTCCAGCCAATGCTCACGTGCAGTGGAAACATTGATGGTCAGAGTTGGACATCCATTTACTACTGTCATTGAAGCACGGGAAAGTAGGTCCTCAGTGAGATGAACTACAATCTAAGGAGCAAGGGGCAGGGGACAATATGTGTGTCACACACACACATTCAGACACACAACACACACACACACACACACACCACAAAATATAAAGGGGTAAGGGAAAAAAAGCTTTCACAGAAAACAACAGAGAACTTAAAATTTTACCTGTGGGGTCTTCTCAAATAGCCCTGGCTAAAATGATGCAAAAGAAGGACCAACAGATTTCTGTTTGTTGCCAGTGCCAGGGCTCTAAGATTGGCCACTAAGATCAGACTACTAATACGAGAGACTCTCAGGAAAAACTCCTCATTTAACAAGTTTTTCTTGTAATCCCACAAGCTACACAGAAATGTCAGTAATAAAAGAAGAAATACAAAGAAACTGAACACATCAAGACAAGAGGAACTTAAAATATTTATTAGTGAGAAATCCGGTGACTAATATAAGGAGTAAATTTGGGTTGGCAAACAAAACCTGCAGGAAAAAATTATATGGCACTGAGTATTAGAATGCCACAGCCAACTCCTGTAGTATTCACTCATGATCCATACCTCTCCCAGGCAGCCTTCCTTCATCATGTACTTCCTAACATGATTCCAGATTCGAGGTTTAGATAACAAACTACCACCAGTAGCTTGTTCAAATTTTTCATAGCTTCCATATTTCTGTAAAGTCAGCTCCATAATATTGATGGACTGTAAAAGGAAAAGATAATGAAAGTAAATAACTTCATATTACTTTGAGATAAATAATAATATAGCTATAATCTTATTTATCATCATGACCTCTTCTGGCTTACTGACTATGAAATTAACCTGAAAATGAAGTAACACATTTTTCTAAGCTAAACTAATTTCTACTCAATTTCCACCAACAACCTATGCACTTAGAAATACTCTCTTTCCCTGTGTTCTTTTCTCCTTAACATGAAGATAGACCAGCTCAAGTACTATATATCTATAGTGCTGACATCTGATTGGCTGAGAAGTTGGGCATAGAGCTCTTAGCTTCTCTAAGATCATCTGGTGCTTTGGTAGAACTTAGAATGGAAGGTATGTCTCTATACTTGTCACTACATACAATTACCATTTGGATTGAAAAAAAATTCAAAATTTTAAAAATGTACTGAAGAACTGGCACACCTATAATCCCTATTACTCAGGAGACTGAGGCAGGAGGATTACCAGCTTCAAAGCCAAGCTGCGAAATTTAGCAAAACAGGGCTGGGGATGTGGCTCAAGCGGTAGCGCGCTCGCCTGGCATGCGTGCGGCCCGGGTTCGATCCTCAGCACCACATACAAACAAAGATGTTGTGTCCGCCGAAAACTAAAAAATAAAATATTAAAATTCTCTCTCTCTTACAAAAAAAAAAAAAAAGAAAGAAATTTAGTAAAACAGTGTCGCAAAATAAAAAGGGCTGGGAATGTAGCTCAGTGGTGGAGTACCTCTTGGTTCAATCCCTAGTGTATCTCTCTCTCTCTCATACACACACACACATCAACTAGTTTTCCGTGACAATCTGTAAGATGCTACTTTCCTGGGCTACTCTTGCAGAAAACATAGTCTAAACCTTAGTAAAATCTTTTAGCTTTCTTTTCAGGGTAGGGTACTACTTTTCATTCTTCATAAATTTCCACAATAAAGCAAATGGACAGTTAAAACATTTTCTCTAAATACACATGCAAAATGGAAACTAAAAAAAGAAAAAACTAGTTACAAATTACAAGTCATCAGTATCTGCGGCAAAGCCACAAGGATGGAAAACATAAAGAAGAAGAAAATTACATTTCAGAAGCCTTTTAGGAAAGAAACTGAAAAATTCAAACATTATCTTATATGAACTGTGAAAGAACTAGAAAATTCATATATATGTTATATAAATTTTTGGACTGTATCAGACTAGGAACAAGATTAAAGGTATGAGCTCTTGAATTGGACTATCTGAGCTGATATCCTGGCTTGTTTACCTGATAGCTGTGTTACCTGTAAAGAATGAAAATGAACTTGTGTTTCAGACTCCTCCTTTGTAAAGGAGGATAGTAATAATAATGTCTACTTCATGGTTTTGTTGAGAAAATTTAGTCAACTTTTGTAAAGCAGCATCTGAAGTCAGTACATATTAACCATCATTGGTATGTTACTGATGAACCCAGCCTAATTCCTTCTTAAGAGCCATCTTGTCACAAAGTCATGAAAAGTTAATTTCTGTTTTACTATAATTACTGCGATTTCTAAACTTGTTTGGAATTCCTGCCCTTGCCTTGAACTCACCCATGCCTGGCTTTCCCTGACCACATAACAACCTTCTCTAAAACCTTAGTGGTGGCTCATAAATCCTGGCTCCCCCTGACCAGATAACAACCTTCTCTGAAACCTCAGCAGCATCTCATAAATTCTGATGTTGGGATCTGAATTTACTCCCTACCTTGAAATATCATGCCATGTAGATCATTAACCTACTATCTGGCCTTTGTATTATGTTTGTTAAAATCCTGTTGGCTGTAAGTTCTCAAGACACCCCCCTCTGCAACTTTTTGTGCTATAAAATCTTGTTCTTGAAGAGCTAGGGTGCTGGTCTCTAGCCTGCATTAGGAGAGACAGCCAACGATCAGCTCTCTTTGTGTACACAAATACAAGCTTGCTTAATTTGATTTAAAATGGGAGTCCGGTGGTCTTTTTCTTTGCGATGGGGTTCAACAGTTACCATTCTTTACAAATATCACCACTATAAATAACACTCCTGACAGAAAAATCATAGAAAAGTTCACATAACTGCAAGTGATAATTCAACACACATGTTCCCATTGGGAAAATACACAATACTAATAAACTACACATGTACCATAAAGTTATCAGAACAAGAAATGACTTCAATAGGTTTTGCCTGGCTTCTGTTTCCAAAACTATTAATGAAAGCCTTGTTATTCAAACAGAGTGTAGTCCAAAGGCCAGTAGCCCTGGCATGGTTGGGAGCTGGTCCCAAATGTAGAATTTTGACTCCTATTACCCTCATGACCAACAATTCAAAATCTGCATTTTTACAAGATCCCCAGGTGACTCAAATATAGTGAAATGTACTGGGCATGGTGGTGCATGCTTGTAATCCCAGCAGCTCAGAAGGCTGAGGTAGGAAGATCATGAGTTCAAAGCCAACCTCAGCAACAGCAAGGCACTAAGCAATTCAGTGAGACCTATAATACAAAATATGGCTGGGGATGTGGCTCAGTTGATGAGTGCCCCTGAGTTCAATCCCTAGTACTCAAAAAATAAATAAATAAACATACACACACACACACATATATACATATATGTATATAGAAATATATATAAGCACACATTTTACCATATATATGTGGTGTGTGTGTGTGTGTGTGTATGTGTATGTGTATGTGTATGTAAGATGTGAGAAAGATCTCAGAGAATGGTGAATATAGCAGAAGTGTTCTAGAGACTGATTCATATGATAACTAGGATAATTAAAAGCACAAATTTAGCAATACTTAAAAACCCATTTTCATAGATTAGCAAAGATTTTGTGTGTATTCTAGTCTAATGGTCACCAGTCATCCACTAATCAAACAGTGAAAAATTACGTAAAATTTGTTTTTAAGAACTGCAGAAGAAAGCAGAGTGAATACCTTCTATATTGGACTCATAGACCTAAAAAAAGTTAATTTTTTTTACTATAATTTCTGCTTCAAGGTTTTTTAAAGCATGAATTTAATTTCAGAGAAAATTAGCTTTTCTAGGCATATGTTTAGTCAATAGGAAAATGTGGCTATCTGGTTACTATTTATTGAAGCAAAAATAAAATAGTCTAGAGAAGTAAGAAAAATACAGGTGTTCCTAATCACAGATCAAAGAGTAAGTCAAAGAATTAATACAATAGTGGAATTTTTTTGCAATGAGAGAATGTAACTTTTTTATCAAAAGGATAAATAGTAGCACATCATTTTCCTTTTTTTCATCTGGATTTACTTATATGGCAACACTATATGAGAACTACATCAATGTGCCCAAAAGCTCATTTTAATATTCATCATTAAATATTAAGTATTTATTTTACATTCAATCTTTCTTCTTTGAAGTGCATATCCTGTCACCATCCATTGATTCCTTTTTTCTTCCTTGGTTTTTCAACTAGTCTAACCCAGACAGATCTGTCTGATCACAGAGATCTACAGCATCCTTTACTGATTTCAGGATGATACTCCACAGCATGGAGACAGAGACAATTATTATATAGGTTAGAATAAGTCAAATTTTTAAGAGATAAAGTATGTTGAGTGGTAATGAATCAGTCACTTCACCAGTGAATAATTTTGTGTTATGGTTTCTTCCTTTGCAACTTCTTTCATTTTTTGGTAGTAGGGATTAAACCTAGGGCCTTGTGCATGATAAACATGCATTCTTCAATTTATCTACACCTCTGGCCTCATACAACTTCTTAACTACAAGCTACAAAAATTTTGAGTATGATCCCAAATTTGAAAAAAGAAAAGAGTAATTTTAAAAGGCACAGGGAAGGGTCAGTAATGGTGGCACACATCTCTAATCACAGCTATTCAGGAGGCTAAGACAGGAGGATCACAATTTCAAGGCCACTCTGGGCAACTATCTAGACTCTGTCTCAAAAAATGAAAAGGTCAGGTGATGTAGCTTAGTGTTTCAGTGTCCTGAGTTTGAACTCCAGTACTATAAAAAAGAAAAAAAAAAAGCACAAGGAAGCTGGAGTTTGAACTCCAGTACTATAAAAAGAAAAACAAAAGCCAAAAAAAAAGCACAAAGGCTAATGTTCACATTTGGGAAAGGGTTGTAGGGATGCTTATTATTTATATTTTTCCAACGTCTTAAAAAATTTTATAACATGCCATATGTTAGTGCTATGATTAGGAGGAAAAATTATTCTGTAACAAAAGGAGGGAAGGGAGTTCATAGAACCAATGTCTATACTACTTGGAGAATTAGGCTTTCAACACCTCAATGTGAATAGTATGTTTAGGGGTGGTGAATTTCATGTTAAACCTCTAATTTCATTATCATCTATGTTAATCAGGAAACTACATTTCCTAATATAGGATATAGCTCCAGAGAAAATGAATTAAAGAAAAAGGATGGATGAGGAGGGAAAAGGAGTGATGCACTGCATTCTGGAATGTATGGCTCCCTTACTTGAAGACTTATGGTCAAAGGTAGGGGGCCATGGTTTTGTTTTGTTTTGGGTATTAAGGATTGAACCCAGGGAATCACACCCCCAGCTTTTCATATTTTTTGAGACAGGGTCTTGCTAAGTTGCTGAGGCTGGCTTTGAACCCACGATCCTCTTGCCTCAGTCTTCCAAGTTACTGGGATTACAGGCACCCAGCTCAAAGGTAGAATTCTGACTGTGAAAGGGGAGTTGTCCATATTCTGTATTGCTATGCTCTGAATGTTTGTGTCCCTCTCAACACCTAACCCACCCCAGATTGGTATGTTAAAATCTTAACTCCTAAAGGCACTGCTGTTACAAGTTGGGGCCTTTGAGAGGTAATCAAGTCATTGGGATTCTTCTTCAAGTCTGGGTTTAATGCCTTTGTAAAAAAGGCCCCAGAGAGCTAGCTAGCCCCTTTCATCATGTGAGGTCACATCTAGAAGACACCTACCTCTATGAACTAGAAAGTAGCCTCAACAGCCAAATCCTTAACTTCTTTGTCCTCAGAACTGCGAGAAATTTCTGTTATTTATAAGTTATCCAGATTAAGGTATGTTGTTATAGTAGACCAAACAGATTAACAGATGTATTTTCAGGAAAATGATTCACTTTACATTCTCTGAAACACTAGTTTTCAATTTTGGTTTTCAGCACTGGAACTTTTCTTTCAGACCAAATCTCAACTTCATTTTAAGTTTTCATGTCTGTTGAAAAATACTTCAGTGTCTGTGAAAGGACTAAAACATGTTTTAGTGTAGCTTGTAAAGCACTCATACCTATAACTCTTTCACTTTTAAACTCACAGTCATACTAAAATATTATGGAACAACACTACTTGAAAGTTTAAAAGGTCTCTAAGATCAGGAGGTCCCTAGGTCAGAAGGCTCAACAAAACAACTCTCATATACGGTTCAATCTGAGAAGTCTATTAGATAACTCCTTATACCTGTCTTTAGGCCAACTTAAGGTGGTTATTGTTTTTTGGGGTTCTTTCGTCTTTTTGTTTGTTCGTTTTTTGGTACTAGGGATTCAACCCAGGGGTACTTTACCACTGAACTACATCCCCAGTCTTTTTATTTTTTTAATTTTCAGTCAGGGCCTCATTAATTTGCTGAGGGCCCCACTAAATTTTTACTTGAGGCTGGCTTCAAACTTGTGATCTACCAATCTCAGCCTGTAAGGATGGCCTTAGGCCTTAACCTTAGCAACTACATTTTAAAATACTCAGTTTGAAACCTGCAGTCTCACCAGGCATGCCTATCAGATCCCTCCAGTATGGCCCTTAGGCACAAACAAGTCACTCTCCCCCCAACCCTGATAAACTCAACAATGAAGCCTCTAGCAGGCTGTCCTCACCTGATAAGAGGGGAAAGGGGCAAAAAGGGTGGGGACCACCAAACCAGATGTTGTAACCCCATGGTAAATGATGCCACTGAGAAATCCTGAGGTAGCTGATAAGGATTGAAAGGGGGGTCAAAAGCCCCCAAATTTAGTATAAATAATAGAGCAAATGAACAGATATTCAGCCAGCCGATACTGATGCATACAAGTTGGAGAGCCTGATGAAGACCTGGACTGGCATCTCATCTTTTGTCATTGTCTGCCTGATCCTCTGCAGGGTTCACCACTCTCAAACTCTATAGCCACATCTTGACCCTGTTGAGAGCTGCAACTTCTCCTACCACCCTCTCCTTAGCAGGCCATCAGCTCCACCCCAGGAGAAGCTTGCCTTGGTTCCAGACCTGAGTACCTGGTCTGAGTGAGTGCGCATCTGCTGGACTTAAAACCTAAGGCTTGAGACTTTTGATCTGACACTTGAACTTAGCACTCAGGGGGAATATCTGTCATTATCCTGACATGATTAAGTGTGTTTGCAATGCTTAAAATTAATTAATCTAGAATTGTTTGCTGTGAATTGATTATGCCTATTGCAGTGCCTAGCATTAAGGACTGTCATTTTCTTGATTAAGAACCTATAGAGTAAAATTGTATGGAGTGATTTGAGTGAATAAAGCATTGAAAAAGGCAGAAGCTTGTGGACATTCTTTATTTCTTCCCCTAAACTGCAAAAGTTGAACCTTTTGCCCATCACGACACAGCCTCCCTAGTTGCTGGGATTATAGGCAGGAACGATCAAACCCAGCATAGGTGCTTCTTCTTTTTTAAATATTTTTTATTTTATCTATTTATTTTTATGTGGTGCTGAGGATGGAACCCAATGCCTCACACATGCTAGGCAAGCATTCTACCACTAAGCTACAACACCAGCCCACAAGGTGCTTCTTAATTACAGATTGTAATAGGAGAAAAAATGAAAACATAAACCCTATGAAGAAATGTGATATCTGAGGGATGGGTGGGAGCCTTATCCTGAAAACTCAAATGAAGAACATACCTCTGAAAAAGTATTAGGTCAAATCCTATGACACTGACATCATATGATGATCAAATATGAGCAATTTTGTATGGTTCAACCTAATATATTCTGTAGGAAACAATAAATTTCAGAAAGTACAAGCTTCATTTTACAAATTAATGAAACCAATGATAACCTTCAATAATCCTCGGTGGGGGTGGGTCTTGAAAATAAGAGGGAAGTTGAGACATATGAAGTACAGATAACTAATACTAAATCTATTAATTACATGTGAAGAAAACCTAAAATAAATAGAGCAATATTCAAAGTTAAAGAAAAATTCTTACCTATAAAGACTTGAATAAACTGATCAAATGGCCATGGGAGACAGAGATTAGGGAAGGGACAGGATGGCAAGGTACACCTACATTGAGTGAATTTCACTCATTGTATTTTTTAAATATATTTTTGTTTATTTACATGAATAAGAAGTTCCTATTATCTTCTAAATTAATAAGGAAAAAAAACATTCTGAGACACATCAGGATATCCATAACCTATTGTGAAAAAGAAATAATCTCTACTGCACAGCTCACTAACTTGCCTCCTTCCAAGAGGCTTCAGGCAAGAAACCCCCTAGAGAGATGGACTAACACAATGTTTCTGTATTAAAAAAACAAAAACAAAAACAAAAAAAACCCAGTGAGGAACAACCTAAAGATTCAAGTTCAACCAATTACTGTAAACCCTTTATTTTTTATTTTATTTTTAGTGGCACTGGGGATTGATTCAGGGGCACTCTACCACTGAGCTAAGTTCTTAACCCCTTTTGTTTTCTAATTTTGAGACAGGGTCTTGCTAAGTTGCTGAGGTTGCCTTGGCACTTGTAAGCCTCTTGCCTCAGCCTCTAAAATTACAGGTGTTTGCGTGCCTGGAACTGTACAACTTTTATAAGAAAAATACAGTCTCTTAAAATGATGCTGACATAAAAGAAATGTTGACAATTTTTAAGGATATGAGAAAATGTTTATCATAAGTAAGCAAAAGCATATTAACCTCAATTATGAATAGTAGTCTTGGGAGAAGAAAAAATACACAGAAATGTCAGCAGTCTTTGAATGGCAGAATTATGGGATTTTAATTCTTTTTCCCATAATTTCTGAGTTTGTTTATTTTTGCCATGATGGGAATTGAACTCAGAGACTTACCCATGCTAGGCAAATGCTCAACCACTGAGCTGCAAACTTCAACTCAACTTTTCTAAGTTTTTATAATGAACATATATTATTTTTATAATATTTAAATCCTTCCTACTTTGGAATCTTTGGGTCTTCCTACTCACCATCTGATTACCTTATCCTACTTGCCTAGTAGTTATTGATATCCCTTCTCTGGGATATTTGCATTTAAAAAGGGAGCACATGAAAAAAGTTTTTTTAATTTAAAAATCCAACTGAATGTTTTCTATAAGTAGATTTTTAGGCTGGTAGAAAAAGAGCTTATAGGCCTCACATTCTTGAGGTCAACTCATGGAAGAAGCAGCCATTTTCCTCATCTATGTCATCTATGTACTTTTATTCTGTTCTAGTAAAACAAGATCTTGGAGCCAGACATGGTGACTTGGGAGGCTGAGGCAAAAAGACTGCAACTTTGAGGCCAGCCTCAGCAATTTAGCAAAGCCCTGAAACAACTTGGTTGAGACCCTGTCTCAAAATAAAAATTTTAAAAAGGGTTGGGGATGTACCTTGGTGGTAAAGTGCCCCTAGGTTCAATCCCCAGTACCAAAAAAATAAACAAAAAAGAATTTCTGCAACTCATTAATTAAAAGAATAATAAATAAATAAATGGGTGAAGTTTCTAAAGACAGCTCTCCAAAAAATATATATAAGTGGCCAATAAGCACATAAGAAGATGCTCAACATCATTAGCTACCAAGGAAATATAAATTGAAACCCAATGAGACACTACTTCATATCCACTAGGATAGCTATAGGAAAAAAAAAAAAAACAGTTAATGAGGATGAGGAGAAATCAGAACCTTTATATACTATTGGTGGGAAAGAAAATGGTGTAGTTACCTTGGAAAACAGTCCAACAGTTACTCAGAAGGTTAAACCATGAAGTTATTATATATATCATCAAATACTACTAGGTATGCATCCAAGATAATTAAAACACATGACCACATAAAAATTTATACCCAAATGCTTATAGCAGCATTATTCATAATAACCAAAAGGTGGAAACAATCCAAATGTCTATCAACTCATGAATGTAAAAAATCTATGTACAAAATATTATTCCATAATGAAAAGTACTGCTACACATACAACATGGATAAATCTTTGAAAACATGACAAATGAAAGAAGTCAATTATAAAGGGCCACAAAACAATTACATATTATACAATTCTGTTATATCAAATGTCAAGAATAGGCAAATCCATAGAGACAGAAAGCAGATTATAAGGTTGTACTTGGTAGGAGGTTGGTAAGGAACAAGGACTGATGTCTCCTAGGTACAGAATTTTTTTGGGTGATGAAATAGTAAAATTATGATGTATGCATAACTGGATATATTAAAAACCACTGAACTATATACTTTAAATGGATGAACTGTATATAGCATGTGAATAATATTTTAATAAAGCCATGTTAAAAAGGAAAAGTAATCAATAATATAATAAAACATTTAAATTCTTAATCCATAAAATAAAAAATTTATCTCTATAAAACTTCCAGCACTGCCTTGGATGATACAACAAACTTTCTGAAAAATATCAATGTTCTCCTAAATTATCTGCTTTTGGTTTACTTTCTTATTTTATTTGGAAATTTGACCATCAATCATGAGCCACTTCAATAGTCATGTGCTAAAAAACTATCTCCCTTCTCAACTGTGGTTTTCACTCAGTGAAAAACTATACTGTGGAAACACTAGCCATCAGATCTGGTTTTACATTAGGGCCCCATGGTTTAAGACTGTGATTGCAGGAATGCTGTTTAATCTTTCTCAGAGTTAGTTTCTTCGCTAGCAAAATGGAGATGAAAATCCTGGCTTTATTTAACTCCTAGGGTTGTTGTGAGGGGCTCTGAATGTGCTCTCTAATCTATTTCCCATATGATTATACAGTATTTAAGCTTCAGCAGATGACTGCTGGGTTGTAATTTTAGAATTTAAAATAACTGGATTGCTCTCTTTCATTCAAGGTAATATTTTCTCCCCTCCCTTGTTAATATATAAAATCTCAATCTCCCCTCATTCCTCTCCTTTTCAGAAAATTCTAAAATCTGGAACCCACCTCCCAAATACTGAATAACCTCTAGGAGATCATACAGTCCTTTTTTAAAATTTTATCTTTTTTTTAAGTTGTAGATAAACACATTTATTTAATTTTATGTGGTCTAAAGATTGAATCCAGTGCCTCACATGTGCTAGGTAAGCGCTCTACCACTGAGCCATAACTGCAGCCAGGATAGTCCTTTTCTTTAAGCCTGTTTTTGCAAACTGTTTCTTGAGAGGAAAGTGGGCTACATGATCATTTTTTTTAAAGGTTCCCTACCCAAATAAGCATGGAAAATATTGGACTAAATACAGTTAAAATGAATGCCTCTCCCAAGCCTTTAAAAAAATACTATGTGTGTTGAATCTGGGAGATGAATATAGTAGTTTGTGCTTTCTAACTTATATGGACTCCTTATTAGTGTTCCTCAGAACAATTTGAAAATGGTTACTTTAGACACACATGGGACACACACACACACACACACACACACACATTCTGGTAATGATATTCTCAGAATGAAAGGCAAAATTCCACTAAATGAGTTTTTCAATGGTGGCTATTGCTTTTTGGTAGCAAATTAGGTATATAAAGATTTGTGATTACTCTATCAGATCATTATGCCTCCATTTAAGATACTGCAGTCAAAAACCAGTAGGACACTGTACAAATGGTTACATTCTCAAATATCTTTATTTGTAAGCAATGCTACTGGGGTATAAGATAACTGGAGAGGCAACAAAAGAACACTTTTACAGTCCAATGTTTAAAATCCCTACACTGGCCAAGAAAAAGATATATGCAAGCTGAATTTGAACCTTAGACCACAAATTTGGAAAGCTGACCATCAATCACAGATCGATTGTTTATAAAGCACTTCACTAAATTTCCAGCATAACAGCAAAAAAGCCCATTCATTTATCCATTCACTCCTTTATTCATCATTGGGGTCACCTTCTATGTGCCAATCACTGTTACTTTTATATATTTTAGATTATGAGTTCCTGTCCTGTCCTAGACTGGCAGAGATGACATCTAATGTGATACTCTGATGGAGTTATAAATAAAGTATTGTGAAATCACAGAAAAAGAGTAAATAGAAGTGATAGATTAGAGGAAATAGAAGGCATTTCAGGCAAAAGAAAAATAATACTGCCAAAGTAAAAATAAATCAAAGAAAGTGAAATACCTTGGGAAACTCAGCGCCAGGATCTGTTTTTGATTCTGGTATAAAAGAAATAAGTAAAATACACTGCTATCAAAGAGGTCGATCTGCTGGTGAAAACAACAAATTTAAAAATGGTAAGAAAGGATAAAGACAACGACAGATCATTTGTATGAGAGGCTATGGGAGTTTGAAGTTCACTTGGGAGTAAGGTCTTGAAGGCTGTGCAAAAGATTTTTGAACTTTAACCTAAATTATGAAGAGCTCTGAAGTTTTTCAAGACAAAAAGTTACACAACCAGATTTGCACTTTAGAAAGACACTGAAAGCAGTGTGGAAAGCAGAGGAAAGACTGAAGCCAGCAAAAATACTTTGCCAATAATGCATTTTCTACAGCAGATGAGGATCAGGGTATAACAAAAAAAAAAAAGAAAGAAAGAAAGAAAGAAAAATATTTCAAAAAATCATATTCTACATATGTAGAACCCAGAAAATAAACCGATAACAGACACTGAGCCCTTCTTCAATAAATGTGAAAGCCAGACAAAAAAAGAAAATGTTGCTTGCAGCTTATTCCTTCCCTTAGAATTCTGGGTCCCCCCTTCTGCACTCTGTGTTGTCAGGGTGTTAGGTAGTCTGGATGGATACAAGGGTAAGTGGGAAAATGAAAATGTTACAACTACTACTGAGATTATTTATAAATAGCTTAGAATTGCAGATTATTTTTCATCACTTACAATGGAAAAAAACAGATATTCAAGCTGTTTGGTAGGAAAGACTGTTACATGAGAATGTACATGTTAGCTGAGTTTTTAGAGGCAAATCAACAAAGCCTTTCAATGAGGTCATACCTTCTTCCAAGAACATACAATCTGATTGGGGTTTTTCCATCTCTGATCTTTCTTGCTATTAGGTTAAAAAATGATCCCACTTTTCCAACCTCATGTACAAAAGTGACTATGGAACAAACTAAACTCAAAATAACCTTAAAACAAACAAACAAATGAAAAAAAAAAAAAAAAACCTTAAAACTTCAGAGTATCTGTGAAAGATTTGTGACTTGCTAAACAGAAAAATGGTGTCATTTAGGGAGAGGTATAAAGTAAAGAAACCTTGCTTTTTCTTCCCCTTCACTGTTTTGACAATTTGAAGTCTACAAAGATAAAATATTATTTCAAACAGGGGTGGAGGTATAGCTCAGTGATAGAGCACATGCTTAAAATACTATATCAATTCTGGTATAATTATAACTTAGCTTTAAAGAAATGTTACGTCAGCCAGGAATGATGGTACAGGACTATCATCCAAGCAACTTGGGAGGCTAAGGCAGGAGGATCACAAGTTCAAGGCCAGCCTCAGCAATTTAGCCAGGCCCTAAGCAAATTAGTGAGACCCTGTCTCAAAAGATAAAAAGGACTGTGGATGTAGCTCAGTGGTTAAGCCCCTCTGGGTTCAATCCCAGGCTTCTTATTTCCAAGTAAAAAAATTTTTCTATCAAAAAAGTAAAATGGCTGTGTGCAGTAAGTGGCACATGCTTTTAGTTCCAGCAACTTGGGAGCTTGACATACGAGGATCACAAATTCAAAGCCAGCCTCAGCAATTTATTGAGGCCCAAAACAAAATAAAATAATAAAAATAAAAAGGGCTGGATTTGTGGCTCAGTGATAAAGTACCTCTGGGTTCAATCCCTGGTACAAAGAAAACAACAACAACAACAATCTTGCTTTAGAGCATGATATATGATTCTATGTATACATTTATTATATATGTGTTTTAGTACAACAATGAATTATTTATTCCATTTATACTAGGTTCTAATAATTAGAAGTGGCAAAGTAGCAACTCAAGGGATAGATGTGGCTCACAAGATAATTTTCATTGGTTTGGATAGCCTATATTTGTTTAATTGAACTAGATGTCAACACTATGATTCAAGAGTTGTGGATTATTGTAAAGTAGTTTAAAAAGCTGGAAAACTTCATATAAAATTCAGGTCTCTACCTTTTTTTTTGAAAACCCTGAATATAAAATAACACTGAATCCAAACTGTGGCTCAAGTTAAATAACCATTGTCTGACTTCCAGTGTGCTACTATGTGCAGCCAGCCCCTTACTTACAATCATTTATGATCCCTGCACAGATACTATAGGATCTGAGTTTGTGACCCTAATCTATCATGACTATATAAAAAGTTTGCTCACTAGGAAGACAAAAATCAGAATTTATTTCCTAACATAACAGAGTTGGTCCATCTAGGTATTTACTTTGAATGTCTGAATTTTATAAATGAAATGCATTACTATGCCACAGAATGTTGTTATGTTGTTTTGGTACAGAAAAAAGCTGAGAATCAAAGTCCATCCCTTTTGATTTTCAATATTCCTGAGATTTTCCAATAACTCTTCCAAGTTATCCTCAACAGCACAGAACAATTAACTTCCATTAGCTTTAAGTAATAAAGGAAAAATTAGGAGACTATAATTATACAAGAAGAACAGTTGTTTTACTAACAGAGAATACATTAATATCGAATAATACCATAACTCTTAAATGATATGGTTATAATAAAAATGGGTTTTTTGAGAAACACCAAGCACATTTAAAAATAAAATGTTCCTGGAGTTTTCTTTCTCAACTCTCACTGAAACTACATAGTTTCATTCATGGACACATTTTTTTAGATATGTTACTCTTAGCATTCTACTCTTAGAAAGATGGTATGTTTGTATTCAGTAAAATTATGACTGACAAGGTTGGAAGCCCTGCTTGCTCTGAGGTATACAGTGCTCTTGCTTTTCCTATAACTGCTCTTCCCTCTCTGAAGATGCTTTATCTATCTTTCCACTTCAGATATCAGGTCTTTTGGAGTAATGGTAACCTGTAAACACCTAAGAACTAGCTATTCATGAAACAGCTGCTTTTTGTTGGCAATATCCTAGTATTAAGTTTCTGTTTCATTGAAGGAGAATAGATTGCCAGAGTCATGGGAGGATGCTCCTTGTTTATTCTTAAAGTATCCATTTTACTTGAGGTTACTATTGCTGCCAGCAGGTAGATAAGCAGGATTCAACAGACTCCACCTAGACTGATCTACAGTTCTTTAGCCCATGCTAGATGCCCTGTACCACCTCAAGGGTCTCAGTGCCTCCTACAGGGCCAACTGTCCAGAACGGGCAAAAAGCTGAGTCCTAAAACTCCTTGACAATGCTAAGACCAAATGGGATGGCAAAATCTGAATACTACCTTGGTTCCTCTCTGGTAGGCTACTGTTCTGCCTATTTGTACACTGAAGAGGACCACAGTCGTCCTCCAACAATAGACTCATTGCCTCATAGGAATCCAGATTATGAAACTCAAGAGACTATTAGCTGGCATTTGGCAAGGACATTTCTGAGTCCTGGAGACCAGCCTGAAGCTGCTGCTTTAGCTTCACAGCTGGGTAGGGGAAGGATGATGTCATAATCAATCAGATCCTGATATAGCAATTTAAGCATGTTTTTCCAGAGGCCTTGTTCAACAAATTTCTTTTATTTGATTGAAGTGGTTTCAAAAGTAGATCTGGCATTTGTTGAGAGCATTTCCTTAAAGGGGCATTTGAGGTACAAGCCAGGAAGGACCACTGGTACTACTTTGAAGTCTCATGCAATTCAAATACAGGTTTAATCTCCTGTAACTGCAATCAGGTTAAAATAGACTGTAAAGTCACAGGTCAAGTAGTGCCAATTCTTAATTTGTGAGGCTGCTGATATTTCCAAATTGCCTTTCAGGGAAATGAAAAGCATTCATTTTGATCTAATGGTGGTAAATTCTCTTTCCTGTCGAGAACCATCCGTGGGCTGTATGTGGACTACATCAGCATGGTAGCCAGTGAGGGGTAGATCTGGCATTAGAAACTTCCCTTGGCAGTCCCACCGGGATGGATCCCCCAAATGCAAGTGAACTCCTCCTCAGCTCTGCTAAGAGGTCTCACACAGCACCAGAGATGGGGAGACCTGCTGCAGTCACACAGCCTCTCAGAGATGGATGTAACCTGCCAAGATGCCAATCAATCTGCTGACTGCCAGACACCAGGAAGCAGGACTCCACCCCTGAAACCTTATTCCTGCCTTTAATGTACCCCCTTAAATAAACCACAGGAACCATTTTCTAATTGTCCAGCTCCAACTCAGACAGCTGTGTGGGCTGGGCCTATCAGGTGCTCCAGGCTCCCTTTAAAACTATTTTTTCTGACTCTGTCTTTTGTTCTTCACTAATTATTTCTGACTTATCTTCTCCGGTAGATTACATCCTCCACAGGCAGGAAGAAAGACCCCTTAGGGAGGCACCGGCTGCCTCCCCATACTTTTCAAATGAGCAGGGCTGGGTCTACCAGACTCCAAATTGGTAAATAAATCTCAGCCCATTTCTTTCAGCACTCAAGGAGAAGAAATTAAAAAGCATTTTTGTAATTATAAATTTTAAATTCACAAAAGCTCCATTTAATCAATTATAATTTACACACACACACACACACAAAATCATAAATAAATGACTGCCAAAAATAGGAGTAAATAGCAAAACTTTTTATTAGTATTTAAATGTGCCAAGCTCTATGTTAAATGCTATATATGCCTAAGCATTATCTCATTTAACCATCAAAATAACCTCTTTAAGCATTGTCTTTATTCTATCACATTCATTAGAAAAGTAGTAGAACCTAAATGTATAACTGCTATGTTAATCTGCCCTTGCCCATCCCAAAACAGTGCACATTAAAAAAAAAAAATGAATGCCAATGGAAAAATACATAAGCAGAAAAGATTTCTTCTAACACAGAAAGAAAAATTGCCTGCTTAAAATTATTTTAATCCTAAAATAAGCTTCAAATAATAGCTTCAAGGACTGGAGGTATAGCTCAGTGGTGGAGTACTTGCCTTGCTCTGGGTTCAATCCCCAGAACCCTTTTAAAAAAAGCAAAACCCAAAAGATAATGGCTTCAAAAGACTGGGCAGATTTCATGTTGTTTACAATAAAAAGGAAAAAAAAAACCCTGCTGACCAGAAGATCAAAGACTACAATGTTGTCAGCAAAAAACCTAAAATAGGGCAGGCACCACATGGAAATGGAATGATACAGGTTCACCTATTCTAGATACAGATTTTGCCTTTATGATCTCAAAACTATGCCCTGCAGGTAAACATCAGCCAATTTCTCCTCAAATACTTCAGTGAAATTTTGAAGTTTATTTCAGCTCTTAAAACACAATGCTATGCACTAAGGTCTAAATTGAACGATTTAGAAAGTATTATTCTTATCATTCATGTTATGATTTGCCAACCTTGAAGTTAATTTTTAAAATCTTATCTTTTTCTTCTTTAAATGAGTGCTTAAATATTTATTAGATGATGATTAATAATTTTAGTGAAGCTTTAATTAGTTTAGTGAAGCATTTTTCATAGGGAATAATCAAGTTAGGGTCTCCAAAACTGCCTACAAGAACCTAAGCAAATAGGGAATGAACTAGCTTAGCAGAACCAGAGATTTCATGATCCACCCGAGACATTAAAAAATTAACTAGAAACCAAAAACATGATGTGGGCTACCCAACACTTCTGTGTGGGCTGGATAATGGGTCACAAATTTGAAACTCCTAAACGAAAGCCTGGAACTATAATCTGAAGCTTTTTTCCAAATACAGTCGATTCCTGTTACAAAGAGTCTATATAATAGATTCTTTATAGATTTAAATTAGTACAAATTTGCTCACATATTGGCAATACCACTTACCTGGAGATTTGTCACATATCAAAATGTCCTGGGTAGAAGTTAATTATAACATGTAAGTATGGCTTGTTTTACTTATAAAATGATACGTAAGTGTTTTAACTACATAAAAATGAAATACTACTAAAGTGGCATTTTACCTGCTTAAGAAATCGGTTAGATGCGTTGCTGTGTTTGGCTAACACACTTGGCAGAGCAGGATTAGCATACTCAAACTGTGGATTGTAGGTATAGTCAGACTTGAAGAATCTCAGTTTCTCTTTCTCTAAGTTGGTAGGCTTTATAGCAGTCAATATGCAAAATTTTTTTCCAGAAAACTCATCTGCTTTTTCAAAGCTTCTACAGAACTGAGGCTGCTGCTTTGGCTTTGGAAGAGCGGAGAAATGGCGTCGCCTGACCTTGCTTTTTGGTTTAGGTGGCAGTATTATGCTGTTCCCTGTAACAGAGATATCATGTGTAAACTTTACAGGACTTGACACTGACTTAGTGACAAAAACAGTAGGCTGCCTCTCCAGGCAGTACCAAGTACCACTGCTTGCCACAGGCACTGGGGTTTTCGTCCTGCAAGGATCTTTACTATGAGGGGAGCTAGGAGATTTGCTGGGTTTTCTACATCTTTTGGAGTAGGTGGACGAAGACTGTTTTTGTAAATGATGTTTTCTCTCCTCCTTGCTTTGTAGTAGGACATTGTAACTACTGGTTCCAGTTGTGAAAATGTCCTTTAGTATTCCAGCAGGTAAATGTGAAAGGCTTCTTTTGCTGTCAATGATCAATGAATCTTCTGCATTTAGAATAGACTTCTTGGCGAGTTCTTGCTCAGGCCAGTGAAGCTTTTCTGTGTTAATAAACAAAACCAAAAAAGAAATAACAAAGATGCCAGATGAAGCAAATTGAATATTATACAAAAAGTCTTCTGAAAGTTCTGTAAACCTTATGTTTTACAATAATCTTTAGAAAAGATATTTTAAATAATAAGAATATATATTATAAACACTGTCACTTCTCTTCCCTTAGTGTATATATGTTAAATTATCCATAAAAATCCTCAGTTTCAAACCATTGAGATGACCAAGGTCAAATATAGCTGTGAGATAATACACATAAATAATCTGCATTCTCTACCAAAGAATGTGAGTTTTATAGAAAGGATGTAGTATTATTAATATCAAAGTAAACTCCAAGGTTCTTTCAAAGTTAATTTAGTCTTGAAATTTGGAACTATATATAAAAGTAGCCATCTACAGATGGACAACATGCCTTATTTACCTTGAAAAAAATAAGATTAAAGGGATGATATGTCTATCTTCAAGCATGTTTTAATAATGTTCAACATTAATAATTGGTTAATTTTCTTAATAATTCTAAACTGTAGCTTAAGGATTTTTAGCAAATTTAAAAAACAATTACTATTCAAAGGGTTTCAGTGTATTCAGTTGCAAATTAACTTAAAGGGGGCAGCTTTGTCTTTAAATCTCACAAGCACTTTAAATAGATAAGGATTATTTATATACTGATGCTCATGCACTGATATAAAACTGTGTTTATGTGTATTCTTTCATTCAACAAATTTATAAAACTCTACTAACTGGCACATGGTGTAGGGAACCCCCTTTCTCCATAGAAAAGTCTTAACTGGGCTTCTCCAGAAATCTTCACCATGGCTGATTTTAGGACTGTCGGCAAAAGAGTCTCTACAAAAGAGTTCAATGTAGATAAACTTCCAATTTTCGTGTTGCCCTGTTTTGCCACTGGCCGGGAAGAAATCCGCACTCCAGGTGCTGGACACCCCCTTACTAGTTTTTCACAAACATGTATCCATTATAGTAGTTTGTAGAAATATGTAAACAAGGCCTCCGGCCCTGAGTTGGGGCTTCACAGAGATGTCTACATTTCTAACATAAGAAAAGTTACCAATTGGGCTCCATGGTAACAGCTGGCAGGGAGAGGAAAGAAAGGGGAGAAGGTGGTCTTCCCTTCTCAGGTGCTGTCCTTGAAGAGTTAACTTGCCCAGAACACTGAAAGAAAAAAACTGCTTTTAAGTTAACTTCTGCAGACTGTGAATTTCTGAGCCCCTCCCCTTACATGCTGGGTATAAAATCTGAAACTACCTGAACTTGGAGTTCAGGGGATTGATTAATTACAGCAAAAGCTGTACCCTCTGAACCTGGCTGCAGCCAAATAAAACTGTTTCCTGCTGTCCTCGGTGCCCTGCTTTGTCTGTCTCCACAACAATGGTTCTGGATAATTGGCATGTCCATATAAATACATTGTTCCTGCCTACATGTGAGGCAAGTTCTCTACTACTGAAATATATCCTCAGTCCTTCCAGTCATCTTCTAATCTCTGAACACAAAGCACTCCTATAAAGTTTTGATTAATAATACAATGTAGTACATGATTAAAGGTGGGAAACAAGAGATAGCAACAATAATCCAGAATTCAAGAAGTAAAGAGAGCAATGTGAGAATAACCAGATTACGTTCAGGTAGGAACCTAACCTGATTCTTTTAGTCAGCTTTTTCACTGCTGTGACTAAAAGACCCGAAAAGAGCAATTTTTTAAAAAATATTTTTTAGTTGTAGTTGCACACAATACCTTTATTTATATGTGGTGCTGAGGATAAACCCAGGGCCTCGCACATGCTAGGCAAGCATTTTACCACTGAGCCACAACCCCAGCCCACTGACAAGAGCAATTTTAAGGGGAGAAAGTGTATTTGGAGGCTCACAGTTTCAGAGGTCTCAGTCCATAGACAACCAGCTCCATTCCGCCGGGCTCAAAGGAAGGCTGAACATCATGGTGGAAGAGTGTGGCAGATGGAAGTGGCTTACATGATGATCAGAATTCCACTTGCCAGATACAAAATATATATCCCAAAGGCAAAGGCAAAAGCATGCCCCAATGCCCACCTCCTCCAGCCATACTCTACCCACCTTCAGTTACCACTCATTCAGTTAATCCCTATCAGGGGATCAACTCACTAACTGGGTTAAGACTCTCATAACCCAATCATTTCACCTCTGAACATTCCTACATTGTCTCACTCATGAGCTTTTTGGGGACACCTCACTCCAAACCATAACAGATTTGAAGGACTTTCAAACTCACTTCTAAACTCTTAAACCCAGCTCATCTGAAGAAGACTCCTGTGTTCAAGTCCTGTTAATAAGTGTTCACTAAATAAATAATTATATGACCCTAAGCATGCCACTCTCCAACATTCTGGATATAGAGGTAGATATTTATTGTTCTGGAACCATTCTATTTCTATGAGAAGAGCACTGCAAAAGTAGAAAGGTAGCAAGAAAGATCCTAATCCACTAGTTCTCAACTCAGGGTTACTCCCTATTAGGGAACATGTGGCAATGCCTAGAGACATTCTGGTTGTCATACTGGGAAGGGGCTACTGGCATCTTATGGATAGGGTCATATTAAAGGTGGATTGTGCAACAAGGTCAATCAAAAAACGTTAAAAGATTATATCTGCCAAACAAAACCAAAAACAGGACAAATAAAATTTTCACCACAAGACGGGAGATCCCAGTTTATTAGCAATTTCAGACTTAAGTATTGCTAACTGATAGTCAAAACTGGCAAGGCAAATAAGCTAAGGAACATCAGGACACAAGCTGTAGCCGAAATGCCCCAGAACAATGTCAGTTTCCCTAAAAGGGCACCACAAGTTTAGGAAACAAGAGATGATAATGAAAGGGATGGATACTGAAATGGACACCAAAAGAGAATGATGAGAACTCAGATAAGAATAAAGGTTATCAGAAGTCTAGAGAGGTAGGGTATGAATGTGGAGCAGCCAAAAAATTGAAAGGGAGGTAGTCAGGTTCTTTTCTTATCATCTCCATAATGAAATTAAAACCAATAAATAAAATTACTCTGAGGAAGTTCTATTCTGATGGTTCATTACTGATGTTGTGCTGATTTTTAAAAATAATTCACTATTAAAATTGTTTGGGGCTGGGGTTGTGGCTCAGTAGTAGAGCACTTGCCTCGCACGTGCAAGGCCCTAGGTTTGATCCTCAGTACCACATAAAAATAAATAAAATAAAAAGGTATTTTAAAAAAAAGAAAATTGTTTATTTGGTTCTGAAGACTTGGTAGCTTTATGACCAAAGACCTGATTTCATTGCGTACTTCTGTTTTGTCATAAAGTATCAGTAACCTCCAAATTCATAATTCTGTTCCACTTCAAGTAACCTTCATGTTTAAAATTAAAAAAAAAAAAAAAGTACTAAACTACCTGCCAAAACCCTGGAGGAAGGATGAGAGGGTGGTAGAGGGGTGCCTGACAGAACCACTCTCCCTAGGAATTGTGGCATTCAGTTCACTTGCTAATGATCTACTGAGAGGCTTAGCATCCATCCTTTGGAAGCCCCATCTGCTCCTGAGTAGTTTGAACGCCAGCATGAATTTATTTAACAAATGCCAATCCTGCCAAATGTTGGATATTCCATGAAGTTTGTAAAAGTGGGACACATGGTCCTTCATGTAACTCATACAAGACAGATATAATTTCTCAAAGTCACACTAATTGTTTTTCAGTTGTATTATTATCTAAAATACTGTTTTTATAATTTTAAATAGTACTTTTTATTTTGTGAAAAAAGACTTCCGAACATGCATAAAAAGATAATAAATGGCTTATTAATATTTCTGGTTGTCTACAAATTTATTAAGGAACTCCTTTTTCCTGAGAAAACTTTTTAAAGCCTAAAGCAGAATTCTTTGGAGGAAGAACAAGTCATTTTCCCCCCAAAAGTAATAAGAATAATTAAAAATCATAATATCTCATATTAAAGGTAGACATTATATACTTTCACACACAGAGCCATCAGCAATCTGGTTCATTAAAATCTTGGAGTGAATCATTTCTGATCAAAGAAAATCATTCATCCCAACTTGGTTTCCCACACTAAAAAAAAAGGGTAAATAATATTACTTTAAATTAATACTCAGTATTTTATATCCAGAAGTAAGTGGATACTGAAATTACCAACACAATGAAAGCTTAATATGTATCTAGAACAGGAGAAAAGGATACCAGAATTCCTGGCTTCCATTCCCAGCTATTTCAATGACCTATTTGTAATATTAGCCTATTCATTAAGCCGATCAGTGCCTCCTGTTCCTCATCTAGAAGAATAAGGGAGAAGGGGAACACTGCTCACTAAACTTCGTGTTTTACAACTCCAAATAGCTGAGGTTTCACAGTGATTATGAACTCCCTGTCTAAAAAGGTAGACCCAAAGCCCACTGGAAAAACACTAGTAAACAAATTCTGACCTGTAAAAACAATTTCTTTCAACCATGGCCTTGCACATGCTAAGCAGGCACTTCACCACTGAGCTACACACTCAACCTTAAAAGGCAATTTCATATGGTTCACTAATACTTAATGAAACCTGAGAACCTGGAATAAATTTTACACCATAAAACAATAGTTAATTTGATCACAAACAGAAGGGCTAAACAAAACTAAATAATCTCTGAATAAGATAAAACCCTAATTATATCAAGTATTTCTTTCTTTCTTTTTTTAGTTGTAGATGGACACAATACTTTTATTTATTTTCATGTGCTGCTAAGGATCGAACCCAGTGCCCCACACTTTCGAGGCCAGCGCTCCACCACTGAGCCACATTCCCAGCCCCTAATTTTATCAAGTATTTCATCACTTAAACTCAAATAATCTATTAACTATTAAAGTAGATGCCAGGGATGGAGGTGCATGCCTATAATCCCAGCAAGTCTGGAGGCTAAAGCAGGAGGATCACAACTTCAAAGCCAGTCTCAGCAATTTAGTGAGGCCCTAATCCATTTAACAAGACCCAGTCTCAAAAAAAAAAAAAAGGGATGGGATGTGGCTCAATGGTTAAGTGTCCCTAGGATCAACCCCCAGTATCAAAACAACAACAACAAAAACCCAAAAAAAACCCAAAATAGTAGAAAGAATGAATAACTTGTGATACATGCATACAACAGAATATTACATAGTAATAAAATATGTGTTGTTGCAAGCAAGCAGCAAAGTGGGTGAATCTCAGATAAGATTGGGTAAAGATAGCCATGCCAATGTACAATTTCATTTATATGTAGTTTAGAAACAGCAGAACTAACTTGTGATATTAGAAGTCAGAATAGTGGTTACTTTTTGAGGGTGGGGTACTGGGAGGAGGTACGGAGGAGCCTACTGGGTGCTGGAAAGGTTCTACATCTTGTTCTGGACAATGGTTACACATCTACAAATTCATTAGACTGCACATTTAAAACTTGTGAAATTTAGCATATATAAATTACACCTTTTTGTGTGTGTGTGTGCTGGGGATCAAACCAAGGGCCTCGTGCATGCAAGGCAAGTTCTCTACTAAGCTACACCCCCAGCCCTATGTTTTTTAAAACATATTTTAAAAATCAGTACCTTTAAAAACATATTTATTGTTCAACTTGCCTATATTATAGCAGATAATCTATTGACTTTAATACTTCTATAATTCAATAGCACCCAGTCAGCTACTAAGGAAAAATAGAAGAAATACACTGCTAATATCACTCAGGAATTCAGAAACTTTACTGTATCTCAGATTCCTAAAAATTCCACAGAAGCAGCACTTCAGTGTTATTCTATTACTAACAATCTTACAATGTGACACTGTTGTTTTGGGGTCGAAAATTATAGTGTTATGTATTTACAGTTAGAAATATTGTAAATTCTATAAATACAGTATTTCATACCTTGATGACCAGGTTAAGAACAAGCATTGTACATCCTCTGTGCTAGAAGCAAACTCTCCCATGACTTTCTATCTGGGATGAAGATAAAACTCCTATGGTCTATGAGGCCACTAGATCCCTCTGCAGTCTCATCTCACATAACATCCCTCCTTAACCTCTACATTCCAGCCCCCTCTCACATTGTCAATCTCTCATCTTACCATCCTCTCTATAGATACAGTAGCTCTTTAGTTTAAATAGCACTGGGTCATGAAGTCTTTGACTTTTTCATTTCAGATTTTCATAGCACCTTTTATCTCTCCCTTGAAGTAATTGCCACGACTGCATTTTCGCATTTGTTGCGTGAGGGCCTCCCCCAACAATAAAATTTTAAACTCTTATTACAGCATACATTTGTGTTTGTTTTTGCTTACTCATTACCCTTTTTATGAAAAAGTGGCCAGAGAGGTAGCCTAGGGGAAGAGAACACTTAAGAGGAAAGAAAAGGTAGAAAATTTGGTTGCCTGAAAATGGAAGAATAAAAAAATCATTCCAGAAAGGTATAAGAAAGGGAAACAATTGGTGAGGGTAGAGACTATTGTAGGACAAAAAGAAGATACATGCCTAGGTGTATTCACCCTGTATGGTTAAACACTGGCCTTCAGAAGCCCTCTATCACAAGGTACAGTAGCACATACCTGTGATCCCAGAGATTCGGGAGGCTAAGGCAGGAGTATTGCAAGTTCAAAGCCAGCTTCAGCAATTTAGTGAGACCCTAAGCAACTTAGTAACACCCCGTCTCAAAATCAAAATAAAAAGGACTGGGGATATAGCTCAGTAGCAAAGTATCCTTGAGCTCAATCCCCTATACCAATACAGAAAATTTTATCTCCAGTATTTTTAAACAATCACCTTTGTTACAAAAGGGCTTCATTTCCAGATGACTCGTCAATCACTTGTCATATTACACAAAATAAGGTCAGCTGAATATTACAAATTAATATAATCTTGTATTATATGGCTTTTGACAGCATTTTGTTACTCAATGATTGTGCTATATATCTTCTTTTCTATTTTGATTTGTTTTTGGTTTTGTTCAAAATCAAATGTGCTAGGATCAAACCCAGTGCCTCAAGCATATGTTCTACCACTAGCTTCACTTCCAGCCCTTCTCTTCCATTTTGAAAACAATAAATATATACTTAAGTATATATTTATATATATATACTTTATATATATATATATACTTAATATAATATGTATATACTTATATAGTTTTCCAAGCAAATATTGTAATTTACATATTTGCTGGTGATAGAACTCAACACCTTGAGTAAATTAACAAATAATGTAACACTGATGATAAAATGAGATTCTGATGCTGGATTTTGTAGCTTAAACCAGTGTAGTCATTGTAACAGTGTGCTGATTTTCCTAGTGGTTCAGAATATGGTCTTTGGAATGAAGTTTGCCTGATTAAAATCTTGGCTCAGCTTATTAGGGGCTGTGACCTTGACAAAGTTACTTAATTTATTTGTGCTAGTAATACATACTTCATAGTATTGGTGTGAGGACTTTAAAAAATACATGTTTAGTGCGAGAACAGTGCTGGATTATAGGAAACAGCCTTGGTTCACTATTATTATGGTTATTATATTCAATATTATCTTCAGCTCCTATAGAAATACTCCATGGAATAGTTAAGTGGGGAAATATTTGGACTCATTAAATTTGTATTTCCAAAGTGAATTTAATATTACTATAAAGTAATTAATTTTACATTTTAGAATCAACATTTTAGTGGTTTTAGTATAATAAATTCTCTTCATTAAACGGATATGAGAGCGCAAAGAGACCCTTTCAGACTTGATTCCATCTTCAAATAGCATAAATAGTATATACATCTTATTTGTCTTATTCCTGTAGATGCAGTTCCACCAAGATGTTATATTTAGATTATATTAAATCATGACTGTGTCAGAAGTGGATAAGACATTAAATGAAAGTAATTTCTAAAACACTAAATTGTTTCAGACCTGAAATATAAAACAACCAGTTTGTTCTACAGTTATTGCTATTTTAAAGCTGAATAAAGGAAATAAATTTCCACCAGTATTCATAATCACAATAGATCAAGTTCTGCTAACTAGAAGAACATGGGCATCTGAGATATCAATGAGTAGCAAGGGAATAGGGAAGAGGAGGGCATTTTTTTTTTTTTTTTTTAGCTAAAACATCTTCATGAAGTTTCTGATTTTTTAAAATTAGGTTTTCCATTTCAATGAAATGCTGAGTGCAGGGCTCTAGAATCATTTTAATTAGTCAAGTACTATAGAGAAGAAATGCAGAAACTAGTTTGAAAAATGACTCGGTGTGTTAATTTGAAAGGGACTATAAATTTCAGGCTTGCACATTCTCAAATGGCTGTTTTAAGTTTTATTATACTATAGAAATTACCTGCCAAACTATCTATATCAGGGTATGAAACACACAAGAGTTGCTTTTTAAATTGTGCAGAGAATTAAGCTAACAGGGGTGGCTCTACTATATTATAAAGGATCTCTCCTCAAACTTCCAACTTCACTTACTGAAGTATCAGGAGATCCATTTTGCATTGCAGACCAGATTAGAATACCAATTTTCTAATAATAATAATTTTATTTTTCTATTAACAGCTTATTCTTGGGCTTTTAGGTTTTTTCCTTCTTTTTTTTTAATAGTACCAGAGATTGAACCCAGAGGCTATTTACCACTAAGCAATATCCCCAGCCCTTTTTTTAAAATCCTTTTTTTTTTTTTTTTTTTTGGTGGTGGTTGGAATTATAAGAGTGTGCCACTGTCTTTAATAATACTAATATTATTTTAATCATATTCTGTCTATAATGATTGTTATGCTTTGGAGAAAATGATTTTAATCAATGTAGTTTCTAATCTGAATAACTTTCATTGTGATAGAATCTATATTTTCCTCCAAGGCAGTAGTTCTCAATTTTGCCCCTCAGGGAACATGTGGTAATATGCGGACACATTTTTGGTTGTTACAACTCTATATGCCTGTGGAGGAGAGAGAGAACAATCCTCTACAACAAAGATTTTTCTTGTACAATGTCAATAGTGCTGAGGTTGAAAACCTTGGTCCACAACATAAACGAAGGGGGTTTTTAAGTAACTTTCTACATTATGTTTTAATAAAGCAAATCACATTTAAAAAAAAATCTAATGCAAATTTCACTAGCCTCATATCTTAGCTCCTGTAACTGTCTATGCTTCCTGTCAACATAACAATGATATAAATTGCAGCAATATCATGACTGCATCAAAATCAGCTCTATATTTTATAACACTGAATATTAAATTAAGTAGTATAAAATTAAGATCATAAATATTTTCACTGGAAAGGAATTCAGTTTTTCAACTAAAAAACTCACAGAAAAAGATGACTAGGTACTGCAATGCCTTAAAGTTAAAAATTCTGGCCTTATTTTGATACCAGTTTGGGGATTAAGTATTTCTCTTTACTATGTAATTCATCATGAGACCTGTCTTGCTTGCAGAAATGTTTTCTTGCAGAATCAAATGCTAGTGAAATGACCTAAGAAATTATTTTAATGCTATGAAACTCTGTTAAAATGGCTAATCTGTATAGCTATTTAAAAATAATCAATGGCAAGTAAACTTTTAGGCCTGGAACCTAAACACCAAGCTTTATGCTTATTAATAATATGGACTCAAAACATTCTCAGCGTTTAAAAAATAAAAATAAACAAAAATAAACCCAGTATACTTCTGAAATATACCGATGTATTCTTTTGCTTAGCTCTGATTTTTCTGAACATTCTAGAAAATTATAAAGCCTAATTATACATTAGTATGCTTTGGAATAGGATTAAACAATACTTAGGCTGTACATCTGTAGGACAAGTAACTGGTCTATTACATTAGATTCCACGGTTTGTGCTTACTGATTATAAGTGACAAAAGGAAATGGGCCCGTTTTCTGGTTTCACTCCACTTGTGTAGAGCGAGCTCCTCCTGTCCGCACTGTTCTGGGCGCGGGCTCCAGTCGCTGCACCGCGAGCCGAGCCCACATCCTACAGTTACCTCGCACCCAGACAGCCTGGACCCCGACAAGCCGTGCCTTCGGTGCCTGGACGGGCAGTGGCCGACCGCGCCAGCACCCAGGATTGGCGCTGCCCTGCACTCACCCGTCACGCGAATGGACTCAAGCATCGTCCCACCGAGGCCGGGGACCTCCACCGGTCCGGGCCTCAGCGGCGGAGGCGCGCAAGAGGTTGTTTTCAGCGACCAGGAGTGGGATAAGACTGTATGGGAAGACGAAAACGTGCGGACACAGGGCAGCGAGTAGCGCTACCTCCGACCGCAAGGACTGGAAGGTGCACTCGGCGGTTCTACAGTGGCAGCGGCTGTCGGAACCCGCCACCATGACGTCGCACCTCCCCCAGTTGCTAGGAAACGTTCCCCGCGGTCCGCGCATACTGCGCTTCACCGAGCCTGCGCGCCTCTTGGGGCGCTGGTGAGACAGAGGCCAGGCTCTCCGGGAGTGAGAGAAAAGGCAACTACAACTCCCGGTGCGCACAGCGCAGGCCCGCGTCGCGAGGGGTGACGAGCGATGCCTGCGACCGAGTCTCTGGCCAATAGGATGCAAGCATTTTGACGGATTGTTCCCCAAGGAAGTTCGCAGTTCAAGGAAGCTTAACTCCGTGATGACTCCTAGATAACGGTAGCTGATATCAGCCCTGTGAATTGCAAATTCAATCTCCTCTGCCCTTCAAGTTAATTTACATGGCGTGAGAAAACTGAAACAACTGGTAAGAATGAAGATGCAAGAGGTTCAAAAACATCCAGTTCACAGTACTCCAGCATACTTGTCCTCAATACCAATTTTAACTTGTGATTGTGCAATTGATGGGACTGGATGTTACTCTTCAGTTTATTACAATGGCCTTTCTTACCTACAGGGGATACTTTCCCAGACCCCCAGTGGTTGGTTACCTGAAACCATGGATAACACCAAACTATATACTGTTCTTTTCCTGTACACACACACACACACACACACACACACACACACAACATACATATGGGATGCAGTTTACAAATTGAGCAAGTAAGAGATTAATATCAAGAACTAGTAATTTAATAGAACAATGTAACAAAATTGCAAACATCACTATTTAAATAAGTTAAATAAGGGTTACATGAACACAAGCACTGCAATACCAAGAAGGTGATCTGATAACCAAAACAGCTACCAATGGGTGGGTAGTGTATTCAGCATGGATCTGCTGGATAAAGGAATGTTTCATATGATTTAAAACATAAATTAATTTCTGGAATTTTCCATTTAATGTTTTCAGATTTCAGTAGACCACAGGAAACTCAAACTGTGGAAAGTAAAACAGTGGATAAGAGGACTGCATTCATTTTAACCTTAAGGAATGTGAAATTTTAATCTTCTTTTCTTGTGGTACCAGGAATTGGACTTATTGGTGTTCTACCACTGAACTACATCTTCAGCCTTTTAAATTTTTATTTTGAGACAGTATCTCACTCAGTTTAGTAGGCTGACCTGGAATTTGACTAACCTCCTGAGTTAGTCAAGAGGGATTGCAGGCATGTGCCACCATGCCTGGTAGAAAGTCTTTTATAGTAGTTGTACAAAATATGAAGACTGTACCATTCAATGAACATTTTTTGAGAGACTAATGTGTGCAGGATTCTGTGCCAGGTTTTGAGGAACATCAAGGGAAATGAAAAGCCTGGCCAAGCTTACAGTCATGAGGAGCTAAGAAGATAGTGCTGGTAGTTGATATTCAGAGAACCACAGTTTTTCTTTGCCTTTCCTCAAGATTAAGGTAGGATTTGAAAATAATTGAGGTGTTTCAAACTCAGGAACAAAAGGAATTTCAGTATCAGGAGTGAGATACTCTCAGAATTACAGAATTTGTGAGAGTTTTTTTTCATTACTTAGGAAAGAATAGTGAAAATTTAATTGTATCACAAATATGGGATAACCTCAAATCCTATTCTGTCAGGGACAAAAACATGAATTTTATATCCAGAATACATCCAGAATCCATCTACTTGCTACCACTCTGCTTCAAACCAGGAGCATCTCTGACCTGGATTCTAGTTAGAACTTCTGAGATGATCTCCCTATCCCACCTTACCCTTTTTAACTCTATATTCTCAAACCCCAGTGACCAGAGGGGCTTTGGTCAAAAGTAAGATTCTGTCACTCCTCTGCTCAAAACCCTTCAAAGTCTTTGAAGTCCTTTGTGACCTAGCCTCCAGTCATCTCTTTGATCTCCACCTCCAGTACTCTTCCCAGCCCTCTCGTTCATACTCCTCAACTATATCAGGCACTGTTTCACTTGGAGGTTTTGTAACATGGGATTTTTCCTGCCTGGGATGCTCTTCCCACAGCTATCTACAGGACTAGCTCCCACACTTCCTTCAGAACTTAATCCAAATATCATCATTCCGTGAGGACTTTTCTGGACACTCTATTTACAATTCAACATCTTTCTGATATTTTGTATTACCTTTTTCTGCTTTATTTTTTCTTTGGCACTTGCTTAACATTATCTAATTTATTGTATCTTTTACTGGTATATCTTGATTATCATCCATATCCATTCCTAGAATAAAATTATCACAAGTTCAATGATTGATTGATAGATTTTTGGTCTCCCATTCTAGTACTAATCAGGCCTGACCCTTCTTAGCTTCTGAAGTCAGATGAGATCAAGCAAGTTCAGGGTGGTATGGCCATAAACTAATTGATAGATTTTGTATGCTGGGGACTGAACTCAGGACCTCATGCAGAAGTGCAGTGATTTTTGTTTGTTCAGCGCTGTATTCCCTGCCTGGCACATAGTAGATAGTCAAATATTTGTGAATCAATGAATAAGTGGACAATAGAAAGTGTATGCATTGTCAATGAAAACTCAAACAAAATAAGAGTGATATCAAACATTCCTGTGGATGAAAAAAGTCTGCTTTGAGGTAAAGCACTTACTTTAGTAACAAGCAATGAATCCTTAGCATTTACATGAACTGTTATTCTTGCAACATACAGCCTTAGGCAAAGGGTTGTAAATGAACAGTGCTGCCAGCTTCCTTATACGCTTAAAACACTAAAACTTGTTTTTCCAAATTTGTTATAAATATCTCTATTATCTTTCATATTTCTAGCTTTTAAAAATCACTGAAGTTTTTTTTTTGCCTTTGTTGTTTCCTGTTAAATATTTTTCTTGGTCTTTTATAACTTCATTATTATTGTCAGTTAAAAGTTTATAAGAATGGCCAGGTGTGGTGGCACATACCTGTAATCCCACTGACACCGGAGGCTGAGACAGGAGGATCTCGAGTTCAAAGCTAGCTTCAGCAATGGTGATGCACTAAGCAACTCAGTGAGACCCTGTCGCTAAATAATACAAAATAGGGCTGGACATGTGGCTCAGTGGTCTAATGCCTCTGAGTTCAATCCCTGGTACCCCACCCCCCCAAAAGAAAACATATATAAAAAAAGATTTATAAGAATGTTTGTACTTCTGATTATACAGAGAAAAGTTACTGATTTTTACATCCATCAGATATAGCCACATGATCAAATTCTTATTAAACAGTTTAAGTAGGGTCTCATGAACTTTCTATACTATTTTAATTTCCAACATTTACATAAATTATTCAGTTTGGGGGCTCTTTTTTCACTTAGCAAATATTTCAATGTTGGATGATGATACAAAGTGTGCCTTACCTTTGCTTCAGATCTTTAATTCAGACTTAATTAAAATGACATTCATAGGATCTACCCTTTAATATGCTGTTTGGTTTTTTTGTAAGTAGTCTTGATTAAAAACTTGATAAAGTTTGGGAAAGTACATTTAATCCTTTGTGAATATTGTCAAATGTCCTTTGGGCATTTTTGATAGAACTGTACAATTCCTCTCCTATAAATTATTTACATAATGAACTACCAATATATTTTTAAAAGAAAAAAAATCACTGAAGTTTAAGAACAATTTCTCAAAAAGAGCCTCCTAAAGGATTTTACCAAGTCAGTGGTATGTGCAGAGAGTTCACTCTGTATGCTTTTACCAAAGTGCCTAATCATATTGTCAAATATATATATATATATATATATATATATATATATATATATATATATATATATACACACACATATATGTATATATTTGAAAATATGATTGTCAAATTGACAAATATGATTGTCATACTGTCAAATATATAAATAAATAAATATATATATGAATGATGGAAATTGAACTCAGGGGCACTCAACCACTGAGCCACATCCCCTACCATATTTTGTATTTTATTTAGAGACAGGGTTTCACTGAGTTGCTTAATGTCTTGCTAAATTGCTGAGGCTGGCTTTGAACCCGTGATTCTCCTGTCTCAGCCTCCTGAGCTGCTGGGATTACAGGCAGGCACCACTGCAATTGCACCTGGCAATTTTAATTATATTTTACTAGCCTTTTTATCAGTGCTAGGGATCCACCTAGGGCCTTGCACATACCAGGCAAATGTTCTATAACTGAGATACATACCCAGCCCTGTTTTCATTATCTTTTAAAGTAACTAAGATGTGTATTTTCTTCATTCCATGGGTATTTACATACAAGATACTGAGCTCAGTGTTTGTAGAGTACATTGAGAGACATGATGCCTGTTTGTAGAGTACATTGAGAGACATGATGCCTATCTTCAAGGAATATATGGACTAGTACAGATTTTATATGTTTATGTATATATATATATACACACACACACACACATAAAGTTAGACAGTGATGTATACCTACATCTTCAATTTTTATTATACTTAAGAATTCCAAAAATAAACAAATTTGATGTTGCTGTATTTAGCCCACTTAGAATATTATTTCATACTTTATAATCATTTTATGCTTACTCTACCAATATTTTCTTCTGGATCATTTTGATTTCTAAGTATCTTTGGTGATACGTACCTTAGAAAGGTATATATCAGTATAATTGAAACTTTTAAAAAATATATTTCACATGTATTATTCAAGCACTCTTGCAAACAAATGCATGAATACAAAGAGTCTGTCCAATTTCTTATAAAACTAGCACTGTTACCAGCTCCATTCACTGTTCCCAGCTATATAATTATTCATCCTCATCAAGCTTGTGCATCTGCTTTGTTAATTATTGATTCGTGCTGTGCCTGCTTAGTATTTGCATTGGGTACAGCATCTGCAGCTGTCCAGTTGGCTGCTTTTGAGTCAGCATTGTTTTTGCATACCACCAGAACAATGAACAATTCCATCTTTCTGAGAAACTTCCTTTGATACCTGTTTCAACATGAAACATTAATATTGAGACAAAATGACTGATTTGATTATCAGTTATTCCTCCATTTTCAAAGCACTGATTATAAAATTAAGGGTTATTTAAACTGCCTCTAATAGTTTATGTTGACCCTAAGGATGCCTTTTATCCTTTAAAAAGTATTACTACATTTAAAATTTCAAACAATAACCAAGAATGTCTTTGTAGTTATCCTACTGAAATATACTCACTTTCCTTTTATGGTTGTTTTTATGTACAATAGCAACATTGTATTGTGGATTTCTGAATATCTGTAATGATTATTTCCAGTCAATTTTAGATTTAAAAAGCACGGAAAAATAGGTGCTTAGATAGAAATATTGTTCATTTGAGTGTGGTGGGATTTTGTTATGGTAAAGGGTTTATTTTTCTTATTCTGTAATTTTGGTTTAATTAACTACTTATATTAATCTGTGTATTTTTTTACATGCCACAGAGTAGGATCAATGGTATATGTTGTTGACAAACATTTTATTTACTTATTTATGGTTCTGGGAGTTGAATAATAGCACTTTTCCACTGAGCTACATCCACAGCCCTTTTTATTTTTTATTTTGAGACAGGGTCTCAGTAAGTTGCCCAGGCTCAGCTTAAACTTGTCATCCTCCTGCCTTAGCCTCCCTAGTCACTGGGATTACAGGCATGTACCACTGTGTCCAACCACTTAATTTACTTTTTATTCATAAATTAATTGATGGAGTTTCAGTATGAAAAAGCTGATTAAACTATATCTATAATAAGAGAATAATGTTTTCTTTTTTAAGAAAAGATCAATATGATGCAGTTTAACTCTCAGAAGAGGTTTGATCATTTGCCATAGTTGAGAAAGTAAAGATCAAGACTAGAAAGTAAAGATGAAGACTAGACACCTGCTTTTTCAACTGAAGAAAATAGGTCAAATATTGCACTTTTCATGACAGAAATTCACTTTGTTGGGAGAACAAGTACATATTATACTTTCAACTGAGAATGTTTATAATTTCTGGAGAAGAGCTCATTATCTTAGTAACTAAAAAGAAATTAGAACATTGAAATGATATTTATTTTTACATTTCAGATGAGTTTAAAAGGGCCAGGTGAAGCTTCTAGAAAACACTTTTGACTTTTTCTTCCTATTCTATTGAAAGCAACATAGAACCTTTCCTGTTGAAAATGTATGAATGAGGAAATTAATCTGCAGTCTGATATTACAAAAGGACAGTTGCAATATTGCAGATTCTAACAAGGATTTACAGAATGCTTAGGGCAAACATTTAAAAAAAGGAAAAGAAAAGGAATCCAGGGAATAGTTGGTAGAATTGATTTTTCCTTGGCATTTTTGTTTGTTTGCTTTCAGTAAAGTTTGCTTTCAGGATGCTGTATCAAGAGAAAAGAGGGGCTGGGATTGTGGCTCAGAGTGAGAGCGCTCGCCTTGCACACGTGAGGCACTGGGTTTGATCCTCAGCAACACATAAAAATAAAGATTTTTTTTTAAAAAGTCATTAACATTAAAAAAAGAGAAAAGAATGTTTTCAGTAAGTCTATATTCAGGAAAATAAAAAGCATCAAGAGAAAACTAAATAAAAGAATGCTTTGTGAAACCATCTCTGCCTTTTTACCTCAATGAAAATGGTTAGAACAGCACCAGATTCCTGGCAAATGGTGATTTGTTTTGATGGGATGCTTTGTTGTAAATGATTAGAGGGAGGAAGGATACTGTTTTAATTAGCTAAAAAAGTCCTTAATTATATTTTGAAGAAACTAAGATGTCCATTAATGTACTCCAATATAAAGACATTACACTATTGTTAAAATATTAAGCTCCTATTTTCTACAAGGCAAAAAGATGATGAAAAAGACATGATACCTACCTATAAAGAACTTTCTAGAAGTGTTTACATATATATGTAAACATGATGTAGATACACCAATCAGCCCTTGAGCACATACAACAGGGATGTTATGGTGAGTAAATGAGATTCCCAGTTCACTTGGAACTTATGTTTATGTTGTAGTGGGATAAACAAACAATGGTCAGGTTAACAAAACAATGTGATTTTAGATACCGACAGGTTCAGTAAGTCAGAAAAGTATGCTAGATGGTAACTTGGAGTAACAGTTCCCAGGAAAGGCCTCCTTGAAGAAGTGGCTTTTGGGCTGAGAGGAACCAGCCTGGGTGTTCATCAATGAATGAATGGATAAAGAAAAGCTGGAATATATACACAATGAAGTCTTATTCAACCATAAAGAAGAATGAAATTTTGTCATTTGGAGGAAAATGGATGGATCTTGAGACTATTATGTTAAGAAAAGGTCAAGGGTCACATGTTTTCTCTCCTATGTGGAAGCTAGAGAGGAAAAAGGAAAACAAATGTGAAGCGGGGGCATGAATCTAATGAAAATCAAAGGGGAAATATGGAGATCAGTAGAGGAAGGGACCAGGAGATGGAAAGAGGGGAGGGAGGAGGGAGGGAAGGGCTGGGGAGTGATATTGGCCAAATTACATTGTTATTTTGTGTAAAATACATACGTAATAACAAATCCCATCATTATGTACAACTATAATGCACCAATTAAAAAGAAAAGATAGTTCTGTAAGGAAAAAAAAAAGAGGCCCCTCATCAGATACCAAATCTGTTGGCAGGTTGATCCTGTACTTCCCAACTTCTAGAACTATGAGAAATAAGTTCCTGTTGTTTATAAGTTAAAAAGAAGACAAAGACTCAATCATAGAGACTTCTAGGGAATGAGTATTCTAGGAAGAGAGCATTGCAAAGACAAAAGGAATGATCTTGGCATGATCCTAGAGCCAAATGAAGGTCAGTGCTATGGTGTGGATGCTGTTTGATTATGTCCCCCAAAGGTTCTTATGTTGTAGGCTTGGTCCTTAGTGTGGCAGTGCTAGAAGATGATATGAAACCTTTAAGAGGTGGTATCTGGTGGGAGGCCCTTAGCACCCTTAGAAGGCATTAAGGTAGTTCTCATGGGACTTCTGAATGGTTGAGAGAGAGTTGTTACGAAAGAAAAAGCCTGGTGTCTCCCCAGCCTCTCTGGCTTATTTCTATTGATGAGATATTCCCCTCCTACACATGTTCCTGTCATTGTGGTGCCACTTACCATGAGATCCTCAGCAAAGCGAAGCTAATACCATCAGGATACCCTTGAACCTCCAGAAAGTGTGAGCTACAAAAACCTCTTTTCTTTCTAAACTAGCCTGTCTCAGATATCTCATTATAGTAATAGAAAACAAACTAACCATAGTTAGCATGGTTGAAAACAATACAACAAATAGAAAATAAACAATCATAGTTGGTATGGTTGAAGTTCACTAAGCTGGGGAAAAGTGTTAGGAAAAATTGATCTGAGAGGTAGACATGGGCCAGGCTCATTATAGTAATAGAAAATAAACTAAAACAGTTGGTGTGGTTGAAGTTCACTAAGCTGGGGAAAAGTGTTAAAAGAAAAGATCCAAGAGGTAGACATGGGTCAGGAAAGGATTTTAGACTTTATTCCAAGTGTGATCAGAAGCCACAAATGGGTAGTGCTAATTCTCAGATGTGGTATGAGACCATAAAATTATTTATTTTATTTTTTGGTGCCAGGGACTGAACCCAGGGGGACTTAACGACTTAGCTACATCCTCAGTACTTTTTATTTTGAGACAGGATCTCACTAAATTGCTTTGGGCCTTGATAATTTGCTGGGGCTGTCCTTGAACTTGCAATCCTCTTGCCTCAGCCTCCCAAATCACCAATTACAAGTGTGCATCAGCATTATCTCAGGTATTTATTATGGTATTAGATAGTTAGCTAACACACCTGGGAAGGACCAATGGCAAGACTTGGAAATCTTAGTCTGGTCATAGTCTTATCTACTATTCTAAGGGACTGGATTAGGTAATCTATAAATTCCATGCCAGTCCTTATATTTTTAAACTCCATTTTCCTTGGCCTTATTTTCAGCTAATGTGGTTAAGTTGCTTTGCATGTGGTTTCATAGAAAAGGGTAGTGTGAGAGGTCAGGATTAACAGTGGGTAGGGCAACAAAGCCACAGCTGGAACATTTTTTAATTCAACTAAAAGTTGGGAAAGGGGAATGGACTAAAAGTTAGGGTTTGAGGGAGGGACTTGTAGGTTTACTGAACAGTAATGAAGAAGATACGAGGAATTAAGATTAGAATGAGGTGCCAGATTTGGGGTTTGAAATCTTGGAGATGGGGCATTTCCAATAATTGATCAGAGTCCAAGTATGGATGCACTTGTAGGTAAATGAGTAGGAGAGAAGTGAGGTCAGGGTGTGTAGGAGGTTGTGGTTCCTGAGAATTCATTAACATAATACTTAAGGGCCTACTAAGTGCAGGTATGGACAGGACTGAGGAAGACAATGCTCTGGTTTAAATGTGTTCTCCAAAATGCATGTGTTAGAAACTTAGGAGGTGGGGCCTACTGGGAGATATTGGGTTTTAAGGATTCCACCTTCAGGAATGGATTAGTGACAGATTTAAGGGGCTGAGGCTGCAAGTTTGAGCACTTGCTTTCTCATACATGTGCTCTCTTATCCTTCTGCCTTCTGCCAAGGGGTAACATAGAAGGAAGGACCTCACCAGATGTGGTGCCTTGACCTTGGACTTCCCAGCCTTCAGAACTGTAAAAACAAAACAACAAAAAACTTTGTTCTTTATTAATTACCCATTCTCAGATATTCTGTTATGGCAGAAAAAGAACTCAGACAACTTGGGATCATACCAGATTGTAAGAAGCAGGAAAGAGAAGAGTGAAAGTGGATATTATGAATTCCAACATTTGGAAGAGTTAATAATGAGTAGATGAACTATTGAACTGTGAAAGCAATAACTGTGAGGACATATGTCAATGGGATTCAACAAACAGTACATTCTATTGTATCGAATGGAATAAATTTTATTTTTAATATTCAATAAGAGGACTTGGATATTTAAGAAACACTGGCTGCTGCTATTTTACAATATTTAAGAATTACTTTACTGAGATAGCTAAAAATTAAGTTTTGTGAAAAAATCTTTAAGTAGGTAAGGAAAAATTAAGTTATCAATATAAAAATTATGGTGTGAAAAGAACATTAAAGAATTCTGATTTATGAAAGGATTTACTTTGGTTTTTTAAATATGAATTCCCTTTTTGAAAAATCTTCTTTTTATATTCCCCATTAACTGCAGGGAAATGTAAAAAAGAGATTGAAGCTGTATACATATTTGGAATATTCTACTAAATACAGGAGATATGCCTATAATTGCACTACTTTTTTTTAAAAAAGCAATCCAATATATTCAGACAGCATAATGTTTTCCTCACTCTGGAATCTGAAACATTTTCATTGATTAAATTTTGGGGAAAAAATCTATGGCTCAATAAATGTCATTAATTGCACAGACTGTAACAAAACATTTTTTTTCAATAACATGTAGGTAACAACTTTTGATGGTTCTTATTTCTTCATTATAATAAATTTGTAAAAGAAGTGGCCCTTCAGCCAGATAACCTGAGGTAGGGCACTTGTGTTCCATCCTTCTTGCCACTGCTGTATTGTTAGGTCTTGGCCTTTTCCCTCCCTGTAAAAATACAAATATTTATGTTATTGTCTTATTTTTTCAATTAAATGAGAGTATGTGTGAAAGTATTTTTTTAATTAAGTATATAGTGTTTAGAATGTTCTTGCTGAAGTGATACTATCAAACTATCAAAGTGTTTTTCAAACACTTTACCAATTTTATCTGTAAAACACAATAATGATGATTTCCTTTGTTTAAAAGGAAAAGTCTTAGAAGGAGCAAATCCACATTTCCAGAATTACCTTTAACCTATAATTATCTCTGTTTTAGACCCTTAGATTTGTTCTTAAATTAATAAATGTGGTATTTTAAAAAATAATTTGGCAGCTGGAGATGTAGCCTGGAGGTACAGTTCTTGCCTCTGATGCATGAGGCCTTGGGTTCAATCCCTCGCACTAATAATAATAATAATAATAATAATAATAATAATAATAATATAATTATTAGTATTTGGGAAATTGTATGATTTTTTTAATTTAAAAACTAGTTTGATGATTTAGGTCAATCACTTAACTTCTTTGTATTTCAATTTCCTCATCTCTAAAATTGGAATAATTATTATGCTTATATTCATTCATTCAATAAATATGTACTGCATCATGTGCCCAGAAGGTTCTGGGATACAGCTATAATAAGACAAGTCCCTGCCTTCTAGAGTTTACACTTTAGTAGGAAGAGAAAGAAAATAAACATACATAACTAAAATAACATCAAATGGTAGTAAAGGTAATGAAGAAAATAAGTCCAAGTAATAGAATGGAAAGTGATCTGGGGGCACATGGGATGGGGATGGCCACCCATTAGAGAAGTCCTCTTTGAGGAAGTAGCATATGCAAGCTTAGACTCAAAGAATAAGGAACAGATGTTGTAGACCCAGAGGAGCAGTGAAAAGTTCTTCAGGAAGGAAGATATTTGGCACTTTTTTTTTTTTTTAATGACCAGAAAGCAAGGCCTAAGGCTGGAGCCTAGTTAAAAAAAAAAAAAAAAAAAAAAAAAAAGGCATTGTGATATATTGGGAGGATTTTAGGTTATTAGGAAAAGTAGGTAGGGTCCAGATCATGTAGGGCCTTGTAGGTATTTAAGAGTATTATGGTATACTATTCTAATTGCAATGAAAGACATAAACCAGCTCCACACAAGGAAATAACATTGCATAATTTATATTTAAAAAATATTCCTCTTTACAAGTAAATTTGTGAAAACTAATTACATCATTTATTAGACTTGCTATAATTAATTATGCTCCGATATATCAGTAATAGTTTAAAATTATAATTTTACCCTTTTTTGTGGCACTGAGGATTGAACCTAGAGCCTCATACATAGAGCAAGTGCTCTTTGAGCTACATTTCCAGCCCTATAACTATAATTTTAAAAATACAGATTATAAAGGCAACAACAATGACAAAAATATATAGGAACAAATATAACAAGAGTTTAAAGATCCTTATAGAAGTATGGATAAACATTTTTGTAAGACATTAAAGTAGGACTAAATTGATAAAGACATACAATGCTCGGGCTAGGGTTGTAGCTCAGTGGTAAAGTGCTTGTCTGGCATGTGTGAGGCACTGGGTTCAATCCTCAGAACCACATAAAAATAAATTATTAAAATAAAGGTATTTTTTAAAAAAAGATATATAATACTCATAAATATGAAGATTTAATATCACAAGATGTTAATTCTTTCCTTATTATGTGATACATTCAGTGCAAGTATAATTTAAAAATTTGAAAGGGAGTTTTTTAAAAAATGTTTCTTTTTTTTTTTTTTAGATTTAATTTTTTATTGTTGGTTGTTCAAAACATTACATAGTTCTTGATATATTATATTTCACACTTTGATTCAAGTGGGTTATGAACTCCCATTTTTACCCCATATACAGATTGCAGAATCACATCAGTTACACATCCATTGCTTTACATATTGCCATACTAGTGTCTGTTGTGTTCTGCTGCCTTTCCTATCCTCTACTATCCCCCCTCCCCTCCCCTCCCCTCCCCTCCCCTCCCCTCTTCTCTCTCTACCCCCTCTACTGTCATTCATTTCTCCCCCTTGTATTATTTTCCCCTTTCCCCTCACTTCCTCTTGTATGTACTTTTGTATAACCCTGAGGGTCTCCTTCCATTTCCATGAAGTTTCCCTTCTCTCTCCCTTTGCCTCCCACCTCTCATCCCTGTTTAATGTTAATCTTCTTCTCATGCTCTTCGTCCCTACTCTGTTCTTAGTTACTCTCCTTATATCAAAGAAGACATTTGGCATTTGTTTTTTAGGGATTGGCTAGCTTCACTTAGCATAATCTGCTCTAATGCCATCCATTTCCCTGCAAATTCTATGATTTTGTCATTTTTTAATGCAGAGTAATACTCCATTGTGTATAAATGCCACATTTTTTTTTTATCCATTCGTCTATTGAAGGGCATCTAGGTTGGTTCCACAGTCTTGCTATTGTGAATTGTGCTGCTATGAACATCGATGTAGCAGTGTCCCTGTAGCATGCTCTTTTTAGGTCTTTAGGGAATAGACCAAGAAGGGGAATAGCTGGGTCAAATGGTGGCTCCATTCCCAGCTTTCCAAGAAATCTCCATACTGCTTTCCAAATTGGCCGCACCAATTTGCAGTCCCACCAGCAATGTACAAGTGTACCCTTTTCCCCACATCCTCGCCAGCACTTGTTGTTGTTTGACTTCATAATGGCTGCCAATCTTACTGGAGTGAGATGGTATCTTAGGGTGGTTTTGATTTGCATTTCTCTGACTGCTAGAGATGGTGAGCATTTTTTCATGTACTTGTTGATTGATTGTATGTCCTCCTCTGAGAAGTGTCTGTTCAGGTCCTTGGCCCATTTGTTGATTGGGTTGTTTGTTATCTTATTGTCTAATTTTTGGAGTTCTTTGTATACTCTGGATATTAGGGCTCTATCTGAAGTGTGAGGAGTAAAGATTTGTTCCCAGGATTTAGGCTCCCTATTTACCTCTCTTATTGTTTCTTTTGCTGAGAAAAAACTTTTTAGTTTGAGTAAGTCCCATTTGTTGATTCTAGTTATTAACTTTTGTGCTATGGGTGTCCTATTGAGGAATTTGGAGCCCGACCCCACAGTATGTAGATCGTAGCCGACTTTTTCTTCTATCAGACGGCGGTGTGTCTCTGATTTGATATCAAGCTCCTTGATCCATTTTGAATTAACTTTTGTGCATGGCGAGAGATAGGGATTCAGTTTCATTTTGTTGCATATGGATTTCCAGTTTTCCCAGCACCATTTGTTGAAGATGCTCTCCTTCTTCCATTGCATGCTTTTAGCCCCTTTATCAAATATAAGATAGTTGTAGTTTTGTGGATTGGTTTCTGTGTCCTCTATTCTGTACCATTGGTCCACCCGCCTGTTTTGGTACCAGTACCATGCTGTTTTTGTTACTATTGCTCTGTAGTATAGTTTGAAGTCTGGTATCGCTATACCGCCTGATTCACACTTCCTGCTTAGCATTGTTTTTGCTATTCTGGGTCTTTTATTTTTCCATATGAATTTCATGATTGCTTTCTCTATTTCTACAAGAAATGCAGTTGGGATTTTGATTGGCATTGCATTAAACCTATAGAGAACTTTTGGTATATCAGCGACAAATCCTCTGAAATGGAAATGAGGACAACCACTCCATTCACAATATCTTAAAAAAAAAATAAAGTACTTGGGAATCAACCTAACAAAAGAGGTGAAAGACTTATACAATGAAAACTACAGAACCCTAAAGAGAGAAATAGAAGAAGATCTTAGAAGATGGAAAAATATACCCTGTTCATGGATAGGCAGAACTAACATCATCAAAAAATGTTTCTTTATGGAGTTTGAGAGTCTGATCCTGTATTCAGGTGGAAGAATAAGGGACACAATAAACTTAAATCAGTTTTGGATTTGCTCTACTACAAATCAACATTTGCAATCAAGACAGCATGGCTAAGATATAGATAAATGCACCAGTAGAAAAGAATGAAGAGTTCCAACATCATAAATCTGCATGTGCATGAATTTTTTTTTGTGTGTGTGTGATGGGGACTGAATCCAAGGACTTGCACATGCCAAGCACATACTCTTTTACTGAGTTATATCCCCAGCTCCCTAAAAGTTTTAACATGTGGTAAAAGTAGAATAACAGGTCAGAGGAAAATAATGGACAATTTATAAACTGCTACTAAGACAACTGATTATCCACATAAAATACAAAATAAATCAGGTAGCTTAAGAGAAAACCATGAAAATCTATAATTTAAAATATTTAGAAGAACACAGGTGCAGTGGAATGCCTGTAATCCCAGCAACATGGGAGGCTGAGGCAAGAGGATTGCAAATTGGAGGCCAGCAATTTATCCAGGTCCAAGCAACTTAAACAAGAACCTGCCTCAAAACAACATATAAAAAGGACTGGGAATGTGGTAAAGCTCCTCTTGGTTCAATCCTCAGTACCATAAAAAAAAAAAAAAGATAATACAGGGGAGAATTTTTTATGAATTCAGGGTAAGAAAGAAATTATTATTATTATTATTATTATTATTATTTGGGGTACCAGGGACTGAACCCCGGGGTATTTAATCACTGAGTCACATCCCCAGCCCTTTTTAATATTTTATTTAGAGTTAATATTTTATTTAGAGATACGGTGTCACTGAATTGTTTAGGGCCTCACTAAGCTGCTGAGGCTGGCTTTGAACTTGTGATTTTCCTGCCTCAACTGCCTGTGCTTCTGGGATTACAGGTGTGCACCACTGTGCCCGGCTCAGGAAAGAAATTCTTGAGGTATAAAATACACAAAACCTAAAGAAAAAATATCTGATAAATTAACATTAAACATTTCTGTAGAGTTAAAATATAATGTGAAAACCTAGTCACAAAAGAAGAACAGATATTTGCAAGCCACAAAACCAAGAAAGTGTTTATTTTTCAAGAAAATTGTAAGCAAATTAACAAAAAGTCTACAAATCAATAAGGAAAAAAACCCACAAAAAATGGGCAATGGATATAAATTTGATGATCACAAAAAAGAAAAATTGAAAGGCCAATAAACACACAAATTTGCCTCCACTAGTAATAAGAGAAATGCACACAGATAGGAATGACAAAATCCATTACTGGGAGGAACAGGAGTAATAGCCATGTTCATGCACTACCGACTGTGGTATAAATTGTTGCAACCATTTTCAAGAACAATTTATTTTCCATATCTGGTAATCATATTGAAATATATTTGTTGAAATTATCTACTAAATCTTAGGTATATTAATCTAAAGAAATTTTGGCATGTGTATGCACTGGCATCATGGGACCTTTAGGACAACAAATTGGAAACAAGCTGAATATCTATTGAGAAGATAATGGATATTGTATAAATTGCAAGTACTTTTATATAATAAATACAGTAGTAAAAAAATGAATGAAATGCAACTTTAGCTATTTTGACAATGATATCAAAATGATAATGTTCAGCCAAAAACTGCAAAAGGATATGAACAATGAAGATAAAATTTATATAAAACACTTTCAGTGATATTTATATATGTAGATATAATAATAAAAGTAGACATATTTTTATAGGGATAAACATCAGAATCTAGACAGTTTTAGCACTGGGGAATGGGAAGGTGAATAGGATTAGGGAGGGCCATACTGGAGACTTCACTTCTATATGGGATTTTTTTTTTTTTAAATCTAGGGGTACTGGCTGTATTTTATTATTCACCATTTTCTATCTTGTAAACTAGAAATATTTCATAACAATTCTTTTTGAGTTGAAGGTCTCACTATGTTGCCCAGCTGGCTTCAAAGGCACCATCATCCTGTCTCAGCCCAAGTGGCTGGGATTACTCACATAAGCCACTATGCCACTGTGCCTGGTCATCACACACTTTTTAAAAAGAGAAAAATCATTCAGTTAGCAGTCAACTGCAGTACTCTAGGGGTGTGGGCTTTGTGGCACATAGCCGGCATTTAGCAAGTAGTACTATTGTGGTGATTGCTATTAGTACCATCAACATCAAGGTAAAGACCAACACTATACCGGGATTGTGAGGAAAGATAACCTCAATGTTTAGGGTAGCTAACTTGTGCTAGGTGATTTATCTTTTAGTCTTAAGGGAACCTAGTTGAGGTAATTTTCAAAGAAATTAAGGCTCACAGAGGCTATAGCCAGAGGGTACAACGGCTACATAAATTTCTAATGACTCATTCCCAGTGTTGTCATATACAAACACAGCCCATCCCAAATGCTCACACCCCTTTCCAGTCTAGTTAACTCGGAAAAAAAATTCAAACATCTTTCCCCTTTGATTCATAAGTAGCATGTTTTGAGTTAAATACAAATTCATATGCCATTTACTTCAAGTGTGTGTACGGAATTATTGTAATAGGAATATTTCAGAATACTACTATGTGCTAGAATATTAGTATTCTGTAACACTAGAATAGTATTGTATAATACTTTAATAGTAGTATTAAAAGAATGTTTCTGGATTTATTTTCATCTGCTGCTTCTAACGCTCTGAGGAAGGCAGGGCGACTGTTTATTCTTGTTACATATTGGAGTAAACTAAAATAGAAAGTGGTTTAATCAGGTTTCTAACTCAGTGTACCTGTGCTTCATGAAATTTTATGTAAAATAGTGTATGATGGGAAAGAGTGTTTTTCTAGATAGTCAACTTTAATTGTATTTCCAAAGAAATCTATTATTCCTTCAAAAGGTAAAAAGACACATTAAATGATTTGCTTAAAGCCTAAAGTCACAGTTCTGTTGGAGGCCAACCCCCAAGTAGTTTCTCCCATACCCCACTCTGAGAATTTGGTTCATTACAATCTACAGCATTAAGATGCACATTAAAGATGTTACTGTTGACGTATTTTTTTTTAGTCATGCTGATCAAGCTTTATTAAATATGCTAAAAGATCTTATTTGAGATGAATAATTTGTTTTGTTCAGTTGTTGGACAGTCATCTAATCTACATGGGCGTTACTTTTCAGATGAACAAGTCGAGAATGACTTCACAAGCCCTAGCACAGACTTGCCACACAAGAAGTGAATCTAATGCAGCAACGATGTAACATATCTTACAATTTCTAGTTCTGCATAAATAACACATCCGAGACACAGATTTAGAGTGAAAAGCGGATCATGAGCTGAGAATGGGATTTTCATTTCTCTTGGTCGAACTAATGTCTTTGGATCCCCCACTCTCAGATAATAGTAAGGACGGAACTGGAGAGCTGCTCAAAATTCTCCCAACTCCAAAATTCTGTGCAGTTTGATGGGATTTAAAATAGTAGGACGCGTTTTGCATACCAATTCTTAAACACAGTGCATTAATTTTAGCCTCGTTTTCCCTATGTGAAAGGGTTCATCACTGGACCCAAGAGTGCAGGAACCTACCAGACCTGCCTCTTCAGAGGGCAAACCTGCAGCAGGGATTGGAGTGGCAAGCGGAGAGAAAGCTATAGAGGGCCAAAGGGCCAGGGACCTCAAAGACGAGGGCTCTTAATCCTTTATTTAGGAATGAAGGAAGGCGGGAATGCCCGAATGCCAGGTGGGAAGGGATCGGTTTAACAGGGTTGGGTATGTGAGCCTTAGGGGACTCCCTGGCCTAAGCCGGGAAGCAGTTGAAGGGAGGGAGCAGCCCCACCTAAGCGGTTGAGAGCAAGACCTCCCCTGGGAACCTCGGCTTGCTCACTGCACCACGTGATCAAACGCCGGGGGCGGGGAGAGATGCGCCCCGCCCCGCCCCGACCAGCGCGCACGCGCGCCGCTCCGGGCGCTGAAATTCAAATTTGAACAGCCGAAGGAGGTAGAGTCCGACACTAGGAGCTGAGGGAAGAGGAGAGTTGGTTGTGGGAGAATTCCTGTGCCTGACTCCTTGTTTTCTCCAGGAGACACACTGAGCCCAGACTCACTTTTCTTTTCCTGAATTTGAACCACCGTTTCCATTGTCTCGTAGTCCACACGCGAAGCCTGGGGCGATGGACCCCTTTACCGAGGTGAGAAAATTTGCGGGCGCAGCCAGTCATGACCCCTGTCGTCCCCCACCCTCCCCTCTGTCAACCTTTGAGCCCACCGGTGGGACGCGCGCTTGCGTGCGTGCGCGCGTGCGCAGTGAGAGCTAGCGTGTGGGGTTCGGTGCCGGGTGGGCTGGGCCAGCGCCCCGGGGGTCTCAGGTGCGCTCTTTTCTGCCCCGGGGGTCTCAGGTGCGTTTGTTAGCGGTTTGTGGTTGTTTGTTCCGTGTAGAAGAAACTCTGGAGTAAAGCTTTGACTCTGTTCATAAAAGACGGCAGTGAGAAAATTCCTGGCGTTCCCGGTTACAGCAATACCCCTTTGGAATCCTCCCTGTCCATTCCCTCCTTTCCCCAAAGAGTGAGGCTTGGGACCTGACGGAACAAGTCCTGCTGGAAAAAGCTGGAGTCATTTGTAGGGTGGAGTTTGGTGCCCAGTGACTCAGCTGTGTGTGTGCAACCACTGCCGGGAAATCAAATGGGATGTCGTTTGCGGGGTTCTCGCGGCCCGCTGATGAGGTTTCACAGGGTGGGACGTGTGTGCATTTAAGGATGCTGTTAACGACAGCAAAACCTGTCAAATAAGCTGGTGCTGGAACCTTTGTACTCATTCCCAGAGTCAACAGGGTTCCCTCAGACTCCGTTGCTCTGCTAACTTGCAAAGTTTCATACCGGGGATTCTAGTTTTTTTTTTTAGCATATAAATGACTTGATTTTATTTATTTATTTATTTATTAGTTGTTCAAAACATTACATAGCTTTTGACATTCTAGTTTTAGCTTCATGTTGAGAGTGTTCGTTGACACATTCGGAAGTTTCGTGTTGCTGGTTAGTCCATTCCCTTTTTATTCCAGCACAGTTCCTCTTTTTCTTTCACGAGGCTGTTGTGCAAGTTTCAAACTGTCATGTTTTGAGTTGTTACAAAGTGAGCCTAAAAACGTTTTTTACACTAAATTGAAAAATTCAATGGAAAGTAGTAATACATTGTTTTGGGGAGATGTAGTTACAATTCCTTAACGCTAAGATACTAAAGATTTCAACAGAGTTTACTTGTATTCACAAAGCCGTCTTTCTGTGTTTCATATATTTAGTCATTTTGGGATACAAAATATCAGTTTGTTTAAAGATTCTAATAGAAAAATCCAGGATTTTTAAAAAAATTAGTTTAAAGAATAGGGCTGGCCATGCAATAAATATCTGTCACTAAAATTGAAGTAAAAAAAGGATACGTTATTTTATGTTATAATGAGACTAGAAGTCCTTAAAACAACAATGTGTGTTCTCCTTAGTAACTAGAAGCATTTTGAAGGTTTTCTGAAAATTTCGTCTTTATTTCACTTAAAAGTAAAATAAAACTAGTACAAATCTTAGTTAAAAGAAACTTCTTGTTTAGATAATCTTAGAATGTGTTTAGAAATATGTTTGGTTTAATGTATATAGTTTGTATTATGAAAAGTTGCAGTTGGAATAACAGTTTTGACATCTTTTCCTTAATTGGTTATGAGTGAACTATTTGAATTGCTTCCCAACTGTTAGGTGCTTAATAATAGCATTCATAACATTTTTTCACAATGACATGAACTACAGTTCCTTGTCTGAAAGGATTGAAAGTAAGTATAAAGTGACTTTCCCAAACGGGTTCCTTCTTAAAACCACAGAACACAAAAAACTATTCCAGAGACTACTTTCTCAGTTCTCCCAAGGGTGATTCATAACCAATGCCATCCTACATCGCAGCAGAGGTCTGGTTACATGAATGCCAGGGCATTAGGACCTCATTCTCTTGGTAACTCTTTTTTGTTTGTTTTTATTTTTATTTTTTTTAGTTGTAGATGGACACAATCTCTTTATTTTATTTATTTATTTTTATGTGCTGCTGAGGATCTAACCCAATGCCTCACCCATGCGAGGCAAGCACTCTGCCACTGAGCTACAATCCCAGTCCTCTTGGTAACTCTTAATGGGAAAGGCTAGACTCATTCTAAACTCTTCCTGGAGCAAGACTCTTCTGTATTAGTTCTCCCTGCTGCCACTTGGACCTACACACTCATTCTCCCTGCCCTTTCTGCCTGGCAAATTCTGAGTTGACCTTCAGCCCTCAGTTTGATCTCCCTTCTTCAGAGGTGAATAACCTTTCACAGTAACAGTATTCATCTCCCTTGCATTTGCCTCTTCAGTGCTTTACTTGTTGAACTAGTTTTCTGCCAGAGCTTGAGCTTCATGAAGGCAGAGGCTATTTCTATTCTGAGGCATTTCCCCCAGTGTCAAACACATATAATACCATTTTGCTGAATTAACATAGCAGACAGGCACTGAGTGCAAATTATTTTACAAACCTGTGAGAACATTTTGGCAATGTTCCTCTATATTGAAGAAAATTTCAAAATCAATAGAATAGTATAATAACCCTTCATTCACTCATTATCTGTTCTTTGCAATTATCACCTGTTGCTATTTTGTTTCACTGTAACTCCCTCTCACCTACCTCACAAATTATTTCGAAGCAAATCTAGATATCATATAGTTTCATATACATATACTTCAATATTTATCACTAAATATTGAAAAAGGACTCTTAAAAACATAATAACAATGTTATTGTCACATCTGAAAAATTGGCATTAATCTTTCATATATCAAGTATTCTGTGACTGTTCATATTTCAGGTGTTTATATATACACATATTTTTTTAAACCTTTATTTTTTTTATTTATTTTTATGTGATACTGAGGATCGAACCCAGGGCCTTGCATGTGTTAGGCAAGCAAGCTACCACTGAGCCCCAGCCCAGCCTTCAAGTGGTCATAAATTTTTGTTACCTTATTTCTTTGAATTAAGATCTAGATGATCCACAGGGCAATATCTTCTAATGTTTTTCTTCATGGACCAACCATAAATAAAGAAAATAATTATATGAAATTAATAAAAAAATAATGATATGAAATTAATTCTGCTGACAAATTCTTAAAAAGAGTAAGTAATTTAGTTAAGACAATTAATGGCAAAATGATTAAGAGCTCAGACTCAGATCTGGATTTTGAATCCTGCCTGTTGCTCCTTTGTTGTTGTTGTTTTTCCACATTCTTTATTGGTCCATTATAGTTGTACATATTGATGGGATTTGTTACATATTTGTACATGCGCATAGTATGCTTTGTTGCTACTTAGCTGTGTGACATATCCTGTTACTTGTGTCCCAGTTTCTCATCTGAAAAATAGTAGTGGAAAGAGAACCACCAAATAAAGTTTTGAAAGTGAAATGAATTAGTGTGTGCTAGATACTGAAAGTGTTTTATATTAAGTTTAGTATAATTGTAAGTGATTGTTGTATTTATTGGGTAAATTTAAAACCATAGGTGAACTATTGAGAATATTGATATAGCCTTTTTGTTTGACGTCTGATCAAGAGTAATAGTAACTGGTCAAAGTATAGTAAACCCAGAGCTTTGTATGACAAGTAACAGCTTTTTTATTGGAACTTTAAAAAGGAAAAAGGCTATAACTAAAATTATTTGGCCAAGCATGGTAGTGTGTGCCTTTAGTCTCAGTTACCCAAGAGGCTGAGGCTCACGTGGGCAATATAGGAAGCCCCCATCTCTTAGAAATAAATAAATAAAATACTTTGTAAAGATTATCATTTATCGTGAGATACTTTATATTTTTCTATGCATGCATGGCTTAGTATAAATGAACAAACAAAATACTGCTACCATTTTGAAAGGAGATTTTCTGTTTTCCGGAATTAAATGAAAGTCTCTGTGTTGGCCTAGGAGAAAATCTGCTAGAGCACATTGAAAATAATAAGAAGTTAATTTGTATTGAGTCTATTCTGTTTAAAAAGGGAGGGAAATCAGTAATATCTTCTAGAAAAATTTAAGTTAGAAATTTAGGGATACAGTTTCTGTTATCTGAGATTCATTCATGAGGAAAATCTTATTTCCAAAATATGTTAGTTATTGCAGTGTGTTTTTAAAAATTCCTCTACCTTTTGAGAATATTATGTTTAAAGAGTCTTTAAATTATTTATATATATATATATATATATATATATATATATATATATATATATATGTTGTAATGGGACACAATACCTTTATTTTATTTATTTATTTTTATGTGGTACTGAGGATAGAACTCAGTGCCTCGCCGGTGCTAGGCGAGTGCTCTGTCACTGAGCCCCAGCCCCAGCCTCATAATCTTTAAATTCTTGATACAATATTATGATGAAGGGCTACCTATACTTTATTGAGCAGTTTAGTTTATGTACTTTAGATATACAATTTCTTTTAAAGTAATACTTTGGGGTTTACTAGCTTTATTTTATAGCTTAGGGATTTTTTTTCCTTATCTGCTATAATTTTTTTTTTTTAAATCTGGGAATTTTGAATGTAATGCAAACAATAGAATACTTGTGTGTGTTTGAATGCAAAACCACATTCTTTTGTTGTGACCCATTCCTCATGGTAACTGAAGCTGTACTGACTCATAAGTATTCTAACTGATGAAATGGAATGTGGACACATCTTGGAATAAATAGGCTAGTTTTGTGTCTACACAGTGACATATTTTATCTTGAAAACTATTAGACATTTATGAATTTGTGTAACATTATGATCACTTTTATGTTTATCAAGGAGACTTTTATTTAGAGGGTAAAGGTCTTGTGTTTTGGAAGGCATTTGGCTAATAAATGGCTTTCAGTGACACATTTTGATTAGTGTCACTTCTTCCAATTGATTTTAAATGAGAATCATTCCTCAGAAGAGTAGAGAGTTGTGCCTTCTTCCCAAAACAGCTCTCCCTCCTTTTGCATGCTCAGAGGATTTCTTAAAAATTGTTATTCTGTTTTAATTAAGGAATTAAAAAGATTTAATTCTCCAGCTTGCACTAACTGCTGCTATGTCTGTTTGTGCAGGCTGTAAGAATCTGCATCTCTTCTTTAGTTGTGTCCATTTGAAAGAGAATAAATTGTTTTACATCACACTGATTCAGAAAAAAACATCAGGTAATTCAAAGCAAGAAAAGAGTATTTACAAGTTCACAGGATGACTAACATTTGAACTTAAAACTATTTTATAATATGTTGATGTTTAATTAAATAAAACATAAGATTGCATTGTTTTTCCTTTCTCTTAGGAAGTGTCTTATGAAAGGACTAATATGTCAGCTATCTCTTGCTGCTTGCCAAGATTTTCTATCTTAGTGACTGTATTAGTTTTGCTGCTGTAACACAGTACCACAAATTTGGCGGCTTAAAATGACACATTTATTATGTTTCAATTCTGTAGATCACAGTCTGAAATGGATTTTACTGAGTTTAAATCAAGTGTTTGGGGCCAAGATTTCATTTGTTCTGGAGGCTCTAGAGAAAATTCCATTTACTTGCTTTTTGTAATTTCTAGACACCCCTTGCCTTCCTTGGCTTGTGGCTTCTTTCTCCAACTTCAAAGCTACTAATCACCACTCTGACCTATTTTTCTATCAAATTTTTCCTGTCTCCAATTTTCCTGCCTCCTTTTGTCTTGTAAGGGGCATTGTGATTACATTTGGGCCCATCCAAATAATCCAGGATAATCTCCCCCTCTGAAGATTCTTAATCACATCAGCAAAGTCACTATTGTTCTAAGGTAACCTTCACAGATCAGAGGATTAGGACATAAACATCTTTGGGGAACCAATATTCTGCCTAACATGTTGACTTAAAACCACAGCTGGTTTATATCTCATGATTCAGTGGGTCAGTTTGTATTGTGCTCAGCTAGGCTGTTCTTCTGCTGGTCTTCCCCAGGGTCATGCAGGATTTGTTAGTGTTCTGACAAATTATCTGGGCCTAGATAGTCTACAATAACCTTACTTATGGATCTGGTTGATGCTGGCTGTCAGGGAAACCATGTTTTTGCCAGCAGACTTAACCTGGGCTTTTTCATGTGGGGCAGTATTTTAAGGGAGGGAGAACAGAAACTGCAAGATTTCATGAGGTCTAAGATGGGAAATCATTTAGAATATCACTTCTGCCATATTTTATTGGTCAAAGCAGATCACAAGGGTGAGAAAATAGATTATATCTTTTGATTTGAGCAGAAAGGATTTAAAATGTTATATCTTTACATATTCTATTGATCCTTAATATTCATATTTAATCTGTAATCATTCTGACATTGGGGTGCTCATTTAGTGAAATCTTGACTTAATGACTTGGAATTATCCTTTGAAATATATTTAACTGTTATCCATTTGGTGATTTTGGAAGATACCTGAAATTTTGTGAACCTTTGACTAACCTTGTATTTTAACATTCTCTAATACATATTTAGAAACTGCTTGAGCGAACCCGCGCTAGGAGAGAGAATCTTCAGAGAAAGATAGCTGAGAGGCCCACAGCAGCACCAAGGTCTGTCACTCATGCTAAGCGAGCCCGAGAGCCACTTTCAGAAGCAAGTAACCAGCAGCCCCTATCTGGTGGTGAAGGTAAAAGACTTCGCATGGGGGGAAGTAAAATTTCCATTTTTTGAAAGATATAATATGTGAATTTCATTATACATGCAAAAGAATCAAGATCTTTTGGAAACAAATATGCCTCTGAGGGCCTAAAACCTTTTAGGCTGGAGTAGAGTTTAAGAAATATTTCAAATAAAATAATTGAACTTTGTTTTCTTCAATTCCAGTTATTCTTAAAAACCCCAAGGGAAGAAAAATAAAGGAGCAGAGTAACACTTTATATTGGCAGTACTGTGGAATTTTTCACCCCAACAATCCCAGAGTAGCTGACCACTCATTTCCTAGATGGTGTCTCATATGAACAAGGCAGCAAAAGGCAGACTGCTTACAAATGCTTGAGGTTTAATGAACCTTTTTTCATCTTGTGTTTGCTGAACCAACTCTTTAGGACTGGGTTGAAATTTAGATTGTTAATCTCTAGACATGGTAGAACACACAAGCACCCCATTCCAAACTCAACTGGAATCTTAACCAATTCTTTACTGAATTCTGAATACTCAGATAGCATTAGCAAGCTGTTTTAATTTTTTTCTTGAGTATGGACTTTTCCATAAAAGTCTAGAGATAATCTTCCTTAGTACAACTTTAAAATACATATAAAAAGATCATTACAAGGGAAAAACAATGTTACAAAAAAAGCAGAGAAGAGGCTATGGGGCTGGCTTAGTTATTTTGGAAACTAACCTTAGAAGGATAATTTATTTTCATGTATTTTTATATTCTGAAAAGAGGGAGGGAAATATGTTACATATTATTTGGTATTCAATCAGAAACACAGGGACCTGGCCCAATCTAGGATCCTTTTTTCTGTGTCACAAGTTTATACTAATGAGTACTATATACTTGAAAACTAGTGTTTGGAACTTCATTTTGATACTCAAATTGAAATATTTACTATAAACTTGCAGAATTCTATATTTTCAGGCAGTGTTGCATGTTAACATAGAAACATTTTTTTAAAAAATTGTTAGATGAATTCCTAGAAGGTAGTTCCATAAATGAGTTACCAAAGACCAGAATGTATCATTACTGTGTTTGATTAAGTTGGTGTTGATGAGGGCAGTCATGACTTCCTGATAATGGTACTTTGGTCACTGCCAGAACAGAATACTTAAGTTAGAAAGCCAATGAAACTCACCTTATATGAAATTCACATTTTTACTTTTTAAAATATTAATTTTTCTGAGATATATTGAAAGTCATTCCTGGATAGAAGTAATATGCTTTATATTTAGATACATCCTTTTTGTTTTAGGGCCTTTTTACTTTATTTTATGGGTGTTCATAGAAGTTTAAAATGTAAAATGTTAAGAATTTGTTTGGTATTGCTTGTTCGGTCCCTGCTTTTCCTAAACCTCCTAAAACTGACCAGCCCTTCTACCCTTGCTTGTCAGTTAAATGTCCATGAAAGATTGTTTCAAAAACCAGAAAACCTGTTTTTTACCCTTATCTAAGCTGTATAACTTTAGTTGGGTAATTTAATTTCTCGAGAACTGCTTGATTTATCTTCTCTAAAAATGAAATGATTAGATTATGGTGATCTTTAATATCTTAGAACACTGCAAGTATGAACTTTTTATTTCCATTAACTATGTCAAGTATTATGCTTGTATCTTAAGAATAAATTTCTTTTCAGTAGAAATTTTAAACCAAAATTACATGATCACTTAAAGTCCTTCATATCATATTTCTAAGTTACTGAATAGTTTTCATATTTTTCTTGTAATTAAAAACAATGGAAATATTAGAGAAACATAATGATTCATTAATGTTAAATACCTACTTCAAGTTTTTTATGCTATAAGAAATTACAGATTTTTGAGTGTCTTTTTTTATTTATTCTTTTTAATGTAGTGAAATCTTGTACAAAGCCATCACCATCAAAAAAACGTTGTTCTGACAGCACTGAAGCAGAAGTTTCTGATGTGGAAAATAAACAACCAGTTGAGTCAGCGACTATAAAACCTTGTTCTCCAAGTCCTGTATCTCCTCAGGTGCAGCCACAAGCATCAGCTATTGTCAGTGATTCTGTGGCTGTTCCAGCATCATTGCTGGGCGTGGGGAGAGGGCTGAAGTCAAGATTGGACACAACCTCAGGCTCCTCAGTTAAAACACGAATGCAAAAGCTCGCAGAGCAGCGGCGACATTGGGATAATGATATGACAGGTAGAAGTTATATGGCTGGCCTGGTCCATAAATCTCTTTCAATAATATTCAACTTAGCATTTTGAAATTTTTATTAGTTATGAACACATTATAGATAAATGTTTTTGTTTAATCTATACGTAAGAGTATCATTTGCTTGCCAGTGGTTTGTATACCTGTAGTATATGTATACATTGGTTATGTTCTTATTGAAGTAGATCAGAAGAAGTTCTTGGACTATTTCACAGAAATTGAGCGTATAACTGAATTACCATCTATTTGCAATGAAACTGGTAGAGAAAAAACTAGACTAGGTATTATTAGCAGTGCTAACTCTTAGCTCTGTATTTAAGAAGTCTTATTTCGTGGATTGACTAATTAAATATACTTCAAGTACCAAGCTATGTAATACTTTTTAGTAGGAGAGAGAAAAATGTCAAAAAAAAATTAAGCGTCTGTAAAGCAAATTCTTATGCTACAGTGCAGAAAAGAGATGAAGTGATGGAATTTTTGCCTTTCATGCACCTATAATCAGATGAGATGCCTGAGAAATAAATCAACAATTATACAGCAGGGTTATTCAAGCTGTGATCAATTTTATTTGTCTCCTGACTTGTTCCAAACAAAATGCTTGGGATGACTTATGAAAATACTTGTATTGTATTGTAACAAGAAAAATAAGGAAATTAGGGTTGACAGAAAATATGCAAAGGAAGAACATAGAAGTGAAAGATGAAGTTAGTTTACTACATACAGGCCCTAAGGTTCTCCTTTTGCTAGCAGCCAATGCAAAGAGGTAAAACACTATCAGTGACCGAATGTTTATAAACAAAAAGCAGAACCTTCTTTGGCCATAACACATGACAGAACTTTTTCCCATGTGTCCTCAAAGACGACTTTGTGACATCTTTGTAAAGATATACCTAAAGTAAACCTATAAAACTTCTCAAGGTAGGAAGATGTCCTGGCTCCAAACAGTTTAGTTGTGAGCCATCGTAGTACAGGTAGACTGCTGAGTACAGGTAGAAGCAGGTAGACAGCTTAAGTGCTGGTAAACAGCTCTGTGCAGGTAGGTAGCCAGTGCAGGAATAGCTCAGTTCTGGGAGAAGTTGTGTGCAGATACATAGTTCGTTGTAAGTTGACAGCGTAGTATTAGATAATAGCACTGTGCTGGTAAATAGAATCATCTGGGTAGACTACTCAGTGCTTTCTTATCTAAGGAAGCATACTTCAAGTTGTGGTTCTCAAGCTGGTCCACGCGTCTCAGAATCACTTAGACTGTTGGATTAAAATCTTAAAAGTGTGGTAGAGCCCTAGGTATACTTTTTTATTTTTTTAAAAGTTCTTTAATTATGATACATAGCCAGAATTTAGATCAAGTGATCTGAAAAAATGGATGGACTACATATATTTTGGGCATTTTTCCATTACAATGAATTCTTTTAACTGGAATTTTGATAATAATTGGATGGTACTTTACAACTACTGTTCTGGCAGTGATGATCTTAATCTCAAGAGCAGCTATGACATTAATGTGATAGGCATTATAAATATATTGTAAACATTTTTTGTTCTAATAGTATGTAATTCTTAAAACAATCTTATTAGATATATAACTACTATTATCTTTATTTTATAGAAGAGAAAACCAGGTTCAGAGAGGCCAAGAACCATGGCCATGGTTGGCAAGCTAAAATCCAATCTCCAAAGATTTGACCCTAATGCTCCTATTTTCAATTGCTTTGACCTCCCTGATGCTTTTTGGGTACATAACAGAGTTCACATAGTTTATGGTGTCATCTACCTATTAATTTTGACAGTGGGTGAGGTTAATAAGCATGTTTCTTTATAAAGCTTGAGGAGTTTAATGAGTAAATGTGCCTGAACAGATAACATTCCATTATTGTTTTATTGGAAATATTCATGGGTAGCAAAGTGTATATTTTTCTTAATTAAAGAAAAAATAACAACAGCAAAAGGTTGTGGTTTTATACTTGGTCAAAAAACAATGAGGGGCTGGGGTTGTGGCTCAGCAGTAGAGCACTCGCCAATGCAAAGCATGTACAGGGCGCTGGGTTTGATCCTCAGCACCACATAACAATAAAATAAAGGTATTGTGTCCAGCTACAACTAAAAAAAATATTAAAAAGCAGGGTCCTATAAATTTGAGAGCATAAGGCATCACTGCAGTGATTTTTTGAACATTTTGAAAGCAAATATTAGCAAATGCCTAGCTCAGTCTTGACAGTAAATCTCATTAAGGCATCAGATCTTCTCTGATTTTAAGAAATGACAGGAGGATTGCTAGTTTAAAGCCAGCCTCAGCAATGGGGAGGCACTAAGCAACTCAGTGAGACTGTGTCTAAAAAAATATATATAAAAATAGCGATGTGGCTCAGTGGTTGAGAGTGCCCTGAGTTCAATCCCTGATACTCCCCCAAAAAAGAAATGAAAATTGTGACTCAAGTATTTGTAATAAACAGTTTATTAAATTCTAAACAAGACTGGGTATAAATCAGTTTGAGGATTTATACTAAAATGTAATTTATCTGAAGCCTTTCTGATAGAGATTAATTAGAAGAACCAGAGATATATTAAGTCCATTTCTAGAACAATATAATAAAACTGTCATCTGCTTAAAGGCAGTGCTTACTCTAAGGAAAATGACAGAAGTATGTAAAAGGGTATCAGGGAAAGTGTAGTCAGGGAACCTTTTCTGGGGGAATCAAAAGCTGGTAAACAGACGTTGAAGGACAGCTGGTTTTAGATAAGATAATATAGGCAGAAAAAATAATATATAAAAAGCACAGAAGTAAATAGTATGAATATACTTTGTGTAAAGAGCTGGTGTGTGGTACACAACTCCTGTGGTAGAAAAGCAAATGATAAATTTGAAAAAGGCAGTAGGATCCTGGTTTGGTTTAACTAGAGGTGATGGGGTGGTAAGTACTAGTAGAGTTTAAAGCAGGCAGATGTTTTAGAAAGATCACTCTGGTATCAAAATTGAGAAGAGATTGGGCAGGGCAGAGATTTAAAGCAGGAAGTTGAGTTAAAAGCTAATACCATAATCTAGGTGTACAATGTTGAAGGCTCATGGAAGTGAAAAGGAGAAAGTGGATTTGAGAGATTAGGAGGTAAAATCTATAGGAATTAATGACTAGATGGAGGAGAGGTGATATTTCTGGTCTCACTGATTGAGCAGTTGGTGAGGTCATTTGCTGAGAGGAAGGGGATTTTACTGGGGGTGATTTCTACTTTAGATATGTTATTTGAGATGCCTGTGGGAAAGCCAAATGGAGGTAACTGGCAGTTGGAAGACAATGATGGATAGACTATGGAGACAGAAAGCTCATAGAGATGATGTCTTTTTTGGGGGGTGGGGATAGTTACTGGAGATTGAATTCAGAGGCTCTCGACCATTGATCTACATCCCCAGTCCTATTTTGTATTTTATTTTGAGACGGGGTCTCACTGCGTTGCTTAGCACCTCACTTTTGCTGAGGCTGGCTTTGAACTCATGATCCTCCTGCCTTAGTCTCCTGAGCCACTGGGATTACATGTGATTGCCACCGTGCCCAGCTGAGATGATGTCTTAAATGAAAAAGACATTCCATTTCATAATTCCATAACATAATACCAGTGGTATGTTTTAGAGATGTCAAGAATACAATGCTAGTGTGTACTGGCATATAGTTTCAGTAGCAAAACCAACTTCAGGGCAGTGGTGTAGGCAGGTGATTTTAATGGTGATTGAATATTGCACAGGGAAGAAGATAGTAGCTAAAGAACACAAATGGTTTTTAAATTTTTTATTTAAAAATTTTTATAGGTACGTTGTAATTATACCTAACAGTGGAATTAAGAGTGTGGATGTTGATAAGAAGATACTAATTTTTAAGATGAAAGAAACTTGAGTATATTTAATATTCAGAGAAAAAAGTTTGTAGAGAGGAAGAGGGTTGTTTGGAGCAAGATCCCTTAGAAGGTTTTGGAGGGAGAAGAATTGAAAGTGCAGGCACGGGTAGAAGCCTTAAACAGAAAGAGGGGTACCTCTTTCTTTGATTGAATTTGTGGAATAGGAAGTGCATAACCTTTGGCCTCCCTGGGTACATACTCTGTATGCATATAGGTCTAAATTCTTCATCAGTTAAATCATCACTACTTGGGATTTATCTCCAAATGAACTAACTATAGGAAAACATTTGATTTGTTTTAACTCTGTGCTATCCAAATAGTAGCCTTTAGGTATATGTAACTATTTATATTTAAATTATTTAAAGTAAAATTTAGTTTCTGAGTTCTAGTACTTATTGGCTACGAGTGAGTAGGGATACTGTATTGAAGAGCATAGATACAGAACTTCATTGTCAGAAAATTCTGTTGTAGGGCACTGGACTAATTTATTTTTAAAACAAAAAGTTCCTGTGGGATATTTAATCTTAAATTGTGTGGTGTTATAATATCATTAATTAATTTCAAAAATATAACCTAAATAGATGGTATATTAGCATCTGTAATAGATCAATAAATTGAAAAAAGTTGGTGTTAAACAATGTTTTCTTTTTAAATTTAGATTAGGTATCATTTGATTTGAAGAACTATTATTAAATTTAAGTATCTTGGTATTTTATGCATACAAAAGCTTTTACTGGTTCTTAAACCTATTAATCTCATTTAAAAATTCTGTATGGAATGATCCTGTTATTATACATGAGTATAACTCTTAAACATGGTTTTAACTTTTTTTGAAAATATCTTTAGATGATATACCTGAAAGCGCACTCTTATCATTGCCATCTGAGGAAAAGGCAGCCTCGCCTCCCAGACCACCCCTTTCAGATACTTCAGCAACCCCACTTGGGAGAAGGGGCCGTCTGGCCAATCTTGCTGCAACGATTTGCTCCTGGGAAGATGATGTAAGTTACTCATCTGCAAAGCAAAACAGTGTACAAGAACAGCCTGGTACTGCTTGTTTATCCAAATTTTCCTCTGCAAGTGAAGCATCTGCTAGGATCAATAGCAGCAGTGTTAAGCAGGAAGCTACATGCTGTTCCCAAAGCGATGGCGATGCCTCTTTGAATAAAGCCCCATCCTCTAGTGCTGCTGATGAGTCTTTGGCTACAGCCTCAATTTCCAGCTCTTTGGTGAGTTAATACCATTTTGGTTTTTAAAAATCTTTTTTGTTATGACTAGTAATCATGATATATATAGATAGATATTTATATTATAGTATATGCACGATGTATTTATATATTTTTTAGAATGTTAGTTTTACAGAAAGTGAAAATCATAAGTTTGGTAATCTATTCCAAGATAAATTAGCATTTTGCAACTGAAATTACACTAGTTAATGCAGATCCAAAGTATATAATGATATGACAGAGCCTCTTGGTCATCAAAGGGAAGGTAAGCTCTAAAAATTAATTCCTCCATTAGAATGCTATATAGATACAAATAATTAGATGATATTGACTATTTCTAAAAGACATAATAAATTAGTGGCTATAGTTGCCTCCAGGAAGGCAAATTTCTAAATAGTATTATTTTGGGGGGATACTTTCATTGTATGTTCTTTTCAAATATCTGAAACTTTTTTACTTTAAGTGTATTACCTTGAAAGTTTTAAAAAACCATGTTAAAAAAAGTGAGAAGCAGAGTGTCATGTTCTTGACCACTATCTTTTAGTATAGAATTTTTGGAATTCGACTTGTACTCAGTCGCAGTTTTCCCAAATAATTATAAGTGTGGCTTTGCACAGATTATTTAATTTTACAAAGCCTTATTATTCTATATGTAAAATGGGGGAAAAAGGGTATTAGCAGGGCTGAAAAAATTAATATGCATAGCACTTAGCACAGTGCCTCCCTACATCATAAATATTGAATAATTTATTTATAGTTAGCCATCAGGTACATATAGGTTGAGCATTCCTAATCTAAAAATCTGAAATCTGAAATGCTCCCAATTCTGAAACTTTCTGAAAACTGACATGATACCACAAGTGGAAAACTCCATAGCAAGAAACCTTGTTTTAGGCATAAAATTATTAAAAATGTCATATAAAATTATTTGCAGGGTATGTATTTAGGTGTATATGAAATTTAAATGATTTTTTTTTTTTTTTTTTTTTGGTCCTGGGAATTGAATTCATGGCCTCATGTGGGCTAGGCAAGCACTCTGCCATTAAGCTATATATGTTCAGACTTGGGTCACACCTGCCAAGATACCTCATTACAAATATTTCAAAATATGAAAAAAGTCCAAAATTTGAAACACTTCTGTCCCAAGCATTTTGGATGAGAGATACTCAACCTGTATTTGGTTGAATTGATATTAGCTTAATCAAAATACAGATTAAAACTATAATTTTATCTACTATAGTTAAGAATTTAATGAAGATACTAGTAACAATAATGAAAAAAATTATAAAGTAGGGAGTCACCTATCATATAATATGTGGACTAAGCTACATATTATAATTTAAATAATAGCATTTTGTAAGTTGATTTTATTTTTTTTTCAAACCAGTTTGAACCATCAGAGGTCATGAAGTTTTTTTTCATAAGTCTTATATAGAGGTTACCATAGGATTTGAATTGTTTTGTTATAGGACTACCTATAAATATTGTGAATGTTATTGTTTACTTTAAGTGTTATCATGTTTCAGAAATCTACTTGTTCCCCAGCGAAATATTCTACATCCATCACCAGTGCTAAAAATTGTGAGGTACAAAATCCTGAGCTACTTCAAAAAACTTCTGTTAGTCCTCTGAAAACAGAGGTATCGAAATCAATTGTGAAGCCAACTTTAACCCAGAGAGTTCCATCCAAAGAAGAACTAAAATCAGAAATTTGTCTGCAGTCTCAATCTAAAGACAAATCTACAACACCAGGTTATGTATTTTTAAAAAATCTAAAGTTACTGCTGACTATATTTAAGATATGTTCTCAGCATTTTGAATATTTCTAATTGTGAGTGATAAGATGTTGATTTGCCATGGCAAGTGCCCAAACATTCTAAGACTTCTTATTGAGCTTTAATTGATTGAATGACTATTCATTACTAGCCTATTAATTGGTCATAGTTTTTGTCTTGTTACATTTTAACAGTTTAAACAGGCTTTTCCTGGGATAATCCTGTTAGATACTTTTAAAACTAATTTGGACTTTTAAAACTAATTTGGATGCAGAAAAGCATATGTAACTGGGAACCACATTTTAGGGGCAAAATGAAAAAAACATTCTTGTAACCAGGTGTGCAGAGCAGTGCTTCTCAACCTTCATTGTGAAGTCACCCTAACAGAGAAGTGAGTGTGCATACAAATGACATCACTCTCAGTTATTTTTACATATGTGTGTACTGTGTGTGAATGCATGCAAATAGAAGTTTGTATTTCTTACCATAGTAAACTGATACTCCATGAAATGCTCTATTATATTATGATAAACATATATCTTCTGGCACAATTCACATATTGTTGGTTGAGAAATGCACAACTGAACAATATGGCACAAATAAATGGTGATAGTATTGACTTTGAACTATGTTCTTTTTTCATTGGAAAGATTATTTTAATCTGAAAAATAAAATCTTCCCAGAAACTAGTTATCCTAAAGGGAAAGTAGACAGAAAGATGAATGGAGTAAGTAGAAATTATTAGCGAGTTTCCAGATGGACTAAAATGAAAATTAGAAATAAGGGGTTAGGGTATAGCTCAAAGGTAGAGTGCTTGCCTAGCATGTACAGGATCCTGGGTTCAATCCCCAGCAGCCCCATACTCCCCAAAAAAGAGGAATTGAAAGCAATATCTTCACATGGAATAGGACTAGTTAATTCCAGTTTCCTAAAACTTCAGGCTTAGATAAGAAGCATTCTTTTTATATTCTTAGTTACTGTGTGTAATCAGAATCACATTACCAGATCCTTAGAGATATTTAATTTAGGTGTTTCTTTGTATTCATAATGGACTCTAGTTTGAGATATGGTACAAAGTGGTAATAAGTGACAGGTGGAGTCCTCAAAGTATGACAACAGACAAATTTTGCCCTTTTTTTTAGAAAAAAAAAAAACAAAGAAAGTTTTCTTGGAACAATGCCACATCCTTTTGTTAACAGATTTTCCTGTGGTTGCTTTCATGCTATAATGAAGAATTATATAGTTGCAATAGAGGTCACTTGGGCTACAAAACCTAAATATTTACTCTGATGATTTATAGGAAATTATTTACTAACCTTTGACATAAATAAGCTTATTTTTATATGATGGAGGAGGTCACATATACATCATTTGCCCTACTATAAATGTAACATACTCTTTCAAAAAAGTACTGTTTTAAGACTTTGTAAAATCAAGACATCCCTTTGTTGAGTTGGATAATTCATAATTTTTCTTTTGGTTGGTGGGGGGGAACTGCAGATTTTCATGTAGTAGACTTGTAAGAGAAATATAAAATAAATTGAACTCTAGAAATGTAAGTAGTTAGAAGTTATTATTGTATAATGGTCAGGACACTTATTTTTAAGGGAGATTTATTAATTTATATGTAGTTTACTTCTGACCACTTAAATTATTATTGTTTCATTTGAGAATTTTCTAATCCTCACTGCCCTTTTACTCTACCTTCTTAATTTTTTTTTTTTTCCTCTTGTGGTGCTGGGAATGGAACCCAGGGCCTTGTTTGTATTAGGCTAGTGTTCTACTGAGTAATATCCCAAGTCCAAAATTCTTGGGTTTTTTTTTTTTTTTTTTCCTCTTTTAAAGAACTGAATTCTAATTTAAGGACATGCAATTAAATAGAATTATATAGTAATTCTGTGAATATTTTCTTTGTGAATTTAGGTTCCTAATAGAATCAAAGCATATTGTAACTATAATGGATTTATAACTTTTCCCATAGAAATTATAATTATGACTTATTTTGAGTAGCCTACAAAAATGTGTATATTGTCTGTAGGAGGAAGAGGAATTAAGCCTTTTCTGGAACGCTTTGGAGAGCGTTGTCAAGAACACAGCAAAGAAAGTCCCTCTCATAGCACACCCCAGAGAACTTACGTTATCACTCCAAATACAAAGGCCATTCAAGAAAGATTATTTAAGCAAAACGCATGTTCATCTACTACCCATTTAGCCCAACAGCTCAAGCAGGTATGGCTTGTTGGATTTAAAGTTTTTTATTGCATGGTCTCAGCATGGAACCTAGAAATCAAGATGTGAATTCTGATACCAGTCTTTTTACCTGAGATAAATAGCGTCTTGATCTTCTGTGCCACGTTTTGCAAATTGGAAATTTTGTCTATTCTATTTGCAATGTGAACTTTAAAATTTTTAAACTGGCTCTTGTGTAAAATACTACTTTTGATGGGTTTAGGAACGTGAAAAGGAACTAGCATGTCTTCGTGGCCGATTTGACAAGGGCAATTTATGGAGTACAGAAAAAGGCGAAAACTCGAGGAGCAAACAACTAGAAACAAAGCAGGTATTGTAAACAAAAGATAAAAGCGAACTTGGTACCTAAGTAGTGTAGGTATCTAATTTGTAGTTCTGTATTGTAGAACAAAATTTTTTACACATTTTCCTGTTCAATTAAGTGTGACACCTTCCTTTCATAAACCGCTTAGACACTTTCCTTTCATAAACCGCTTAAATGTACATAACAACTTTACTTTTCTTACGATATTTTCTCTTTCAGGGGAACTCTACCATATTCACTGATGACCTTAAAATCAAATAAAAAATTATTTTCACCATTCAATTTTAGATAGTTAATTCTCCTGAGATGCTGGTTCCAAAATGTTTTCCAGAATCTACTTTTGTCATTGATGACTATTTACCTTTCTCAAAATACCATAGTTATATGATCTGTAATTCTTTCTGTTAACACATACCTTCCCAATTTTTCTTTATTCTTATCAAATTTCAGTCTTCAACAAAAGCTGACTTAAATGTAGACTATATTCTATTTTATTTACATGCCTACTACGTACAAGGTATTGTGTTAGAATATATTTTGAGCTAGTAGAAACATGGTAGGGACAAACGAAGTACAAATGTAATCAGCATTCTTTGAGAAAGGTCTACCTGCTTGATTTTGTTTTTTTATCAGTTTTCTTGCTTAATAAGTGACCTTCCCAGAGTTTTGACCTCAACCTCTTTTCCCCCTCTTATTTGCCCTGGGAAGTCCCTGTCCCATCTAAATTCAGCCAAAGGCAAAAATGCTGATGAGCTCAGCTTTGTTATATGCTTATCTCACTCCTGAACTCTAGGCTTGATCGTCTAGTAATTCTTTGCAAAACCTTTTCCTGGTAGTCTTTGTCTTCTTATTGTTTTATTCTATATTTCATCATGTAAAAAATAAATCTAGAAGATCTTTGGCTTCTTCCCCTTTTTTATTTGTGCCTTCCCATCTGCTTGCCCTTATTGCACATGCACATAAACACATATGTCCAGTTATAAGCTTTGTATTGGACACCCTGTTTCTAATTTGGCTACTCTCTAATCCTTCTTCCTCATGGCTGCCAGAGAAATATTTTTTAAAGGCAAATATTCATGTATTCCCTTGCTTAAAATTTGGGGAACTCCCCATAAATATCATGAGAAAAATGCGTGAACAGCTTGGTTTGAAATGTGTCACTTCTTGCTGGACTCTTTCTCCTACTCTTCCAGAGATGTGCTTCAGCCCTGTCATACAGAGTATTTGCAGTTTTTCAAATGTACCCAATTTTTCAGATCTCTCTCTACCTTTATCTTCCTGTTCTTTCTGTCTGGAGTAGGAATAAGCAGAGAGTAGGAGTGCCATAAGTTTGAATTGGAAGGAAGGAAGGAAAGAATGTGCTGATCCTTGCCACCAGCATACAATGGGCTGCTGTTATCTTACAACACCTCTCCAGGTGCTCTGTGCTCCTCACTATTTTGCCTCCTTTGGATGCAAACTATTCACAGAGTACTGTCTCCAATTTTTTTCTTCTCTCCTGACTTAAGGTCTCTCCACTTAGGCTCTTGCCACTATCCCCTCCCCATTTGTGATCTTCAGTGATCACTTTCAGTCCCCACTTTTTTCTGGCTTGACCTATTGGCATTTGACATTTTTGATTATCTTTTCTTTGAAGACCTGCCATTATATATATATAATGTATATTCTCTTGGTTTTCCTCCCGTTCTTTGGAGAGTATAGGGCAATGGCTCTTAACTATTTTGTACTACATAATTCCATTAAGCCTATGAAATTCCTCCCCAGACAGTGGCATATATAGGTGAACAAAATTCTGAACATAGTAATAGGGAGTTCAGGGCTCTCCTTTCCACAAAAGAAGCAGCAAAGAGATAGGAGGAAAATGTAATTGAGTACAGTGTTAAAGTCAAATGAAGAAGGAAAGCTTGGGGAGGGAAGGCGTGGTCAGTATTGTCAAGTGTGGGTTGAATCAAGTTTACTGGGGTTTGAAGTAAGTTTGTTGTGATGTGGTTGGAGCAGTTTTGGTGAAGTGGTGAAAAATGCCGTAGTAATAGATTGAGGAGAACCGAGGAGGTGAAGAGTAGAACCAGTGAGTGTAGGCAGTTCTTAGCAGTTTGGTTCTAAAGGGGAGAGAGAAGGCAGTTGGTGCTGGAGGGGAGGAAGAAGCAAGGTACAGTTTGTGTTTGTTTTCTGGCTTTTTGAGACTCAAGTCAATTTTTGTGTCAATGTAAAATACCTAGTAGCAAGCAAAAAGTTAGAGAAGTTAAGAAGATTGAAGGGAGAGAGGTGACTGTGAATGAACTTGGAGCACAGTGATGGGAACAGAACCAATTTGAACAATCTTGTGTGATAAAAAGGAAATGGGTGGGGCTGCAGGGTATAGCTCAGTGGTAGAGTTTTTGCCTAGCGTGTGTGAGGTTCTGGGTTCAATCCTCAGCATTACAAAAATACATACATGCATACATACATAAAGAAGTGGTGAAACTCCAGGTACTGGTGGTCTTAGGATCATGATGGCAGAAAACTGATGGACTATCTGTATGATAGTGCCTATTTTGTTCATTGTTAAGAAAAAGAAGGTGACCACTTCCCAGCCTTTTGCTAAGATCAAGTATAGGAAGGAAAGGTAATAGGTGTAGTACTTACAGGATGGTGGAAGAGAGGGCTAACGGAGAAACAAAAAATAGGGAGTACTGCTGAGACTTAGATGTGATGTGAGAACATAAATTTATTTATTATTTTATTTTATTTTTACCAGGGATTAAACCCAGGGTGATTAAGCACTGAATCACATCCATACCCTTTTTTGTTTATTATCTTGAAGCAGTCTTGCTAAGTTGCTCAGGGCCTCACTAAGTTGCTGGCTGGCTTTGAACTTGTGATCCTCCTGCCTCAGCCTCCAAAGTCATTGGGATTACAGGCATGTGCCACTACGCCCAGTTTGAGACTATAAATTTATAGTGGAACCAAAAACTCCATAGGTGAATTTTCTCTAGGTATGTCAAAAGAGCCTAGATAGAGATTTAGAGAAGTTGGGTTGTTCCAGGATTGGGATATTATCAGACAAGAGGAATGGAAGTATGCTTAAGTTAAGGAAATTGAATATACTGGTAGGATAATAGTTTCAATGAAGGGTCATTAGATCTATACTGGATGAAGGTATAAGAAATTAGGTAGAGATGAAAGGAAGAAAAGCATCAAATAACCAGAGGTATCTATGACACCAAAGAATGGGATCTTATAATTCCTAAGCAAGAGGGCTAGAGAGGTTGGCGATGTGGTTATGGTGAGATATTTGGGTTTGGGATTTCAGAGAAGCACAAATAGATTTCAGGTGATGGCATTAGAGCAATAGTAAAAGTATCTGGAGTTAAAGTGTTCATGCAGTTGAGAGGCTGAGGTATTTATTGTTTGGATAGCCCTGTGGCTTCTGATGTCATCTTGATGATGGCAGGTTTTGAACTAGAGATGTGTTGGAGAATGCGGGGGAGAGATTCTTGTATTAACTGATACTAATGAGTTGGGATTGAGAGGCTGGAGAGTACACTATAACCAAATGGCTAGTCTCAAAGAATAAGAGCTTTAAAAGGGTTAAAGCTGGACACAGTGGTGCATACCTGCAATCTCAGTGACTCAAAAGGCTGAGGCAGGAAGATGGCAAGTTCAAGGCCAGTCTCAGTAGCTTAGCAAAATCTTGTCACAAAATAAAAACAATAAAAGGAATTGGGGGATGTAGCTCAGTGGTAAAGTACTCCTGGGTTCAATCCCCCCAACCCCAAGCCCCTAAAAAAAGCAACTTAAAAAAGAGGTAATATCATGGAAACATTAAGAATTAATGAGGAGGCTATTGTCATGTTGTCAGGGTTTAGGGGAGAGAACTACTTTTATTTCAGATGTTGTAGGTTAAGTCCTGTTTTTACCAGAGAGTTAAGTTTTTTTTTTTTTTTTAATTAGAATGAAAGTGGAGGGAATATTTAGTGAAGGAGATAAAGATTTAGGGTGTTTGTTATGAAAGAGGATTGTTTGGATACGCTAAAAGGTTTTTGAAGAGGGCCATGCAGGCAGAGTTTGACTTGCAAACAAAGTCCAGAACAGTATACAGGTGACACTAATAAAGAAGAGAAGAAGATGAAGGTGATAAGATTATTGCAATAGTTAATATTTATTAAATGCTTACAAGATGCCAGATGTTTGGATACCTTTATTACATTGTATCATTGAATCCTCACAATAATACTGAAGTTATTTTCCTTCTTCTGGGTAAGGGACTAAAGTTGAGGTAAGTAAATCATTTGTCCAACAATGGTTCCACTGTTAAGTACTGACACCAGGGTTTCTAACAAGACCTGACCCCAGAACCTTGCACTCTAAGTGCTGTGTTTATTGTCAGGCAGTGAGCCACCATAAAGGGAAGAGGGGTATAGTGATTATGTTTGGCTTTATGTTTTTAAAGCTTTTACTTAAGCCTTTGAGAATTAGTATGGTTGCTTTCCATTATTACCATAGTGGTTGGTTTATTCATTTACTCCATAAATGTTTGAGTGTTTACTGTATATAAGCTTTTTACTCTAAAGGTAGTCTCAGCCCATTCATCTCACTTCTGAAATGTTCTTGCCCTATCTCTGTTTTCCCCTTGTCAGACTCCTTGTCTGTGGTTAAAACAGTCTGCAATATATATTTGAGAATTTACTTTGTTTTTGTACATCCAAAACTTCTAATATACAGAACAAATATATGCTGCTCTGAACTATATAAGTAGCTCTGAACAAGGATACTTGAGTTTGGGCACTGGCACTGCTAGTCACTGTGTGTGAAAGTTACTTAACTCTTATGTGCCTAAGGTTTTTTCACTTATAAAATGGAGATAATAGGACATAGCTACGAGGGTTATTGGGAGAATCGGGCAAGGCAATATTTGGTTGTTTCTGTTATTGCTTTAATTGGAAAGTCTTCAAACAAACAAAAAATGAATATTTATCTTCTATGACTTTGTTCATGATAAAAAGACTCAGATGCAGGGTTTTTTTTTTTTTTTTTTTCTTCTCTCCTTTTACTTTGTGATATGTTTTTGTCCTTTCTGCTTTCTCTGAATTTTACCTTCTTGAGTAACTGTTAAGTGGAATCCTGATATAGGAACCGCCACCAGATATTTTAGGTATGGATTGAGATAAGTGACATAGTGGGAATTGTTTATCCTTTTGCATGGTTTGCACTTTAATTTCTATGTAAAACTGAACTCTGATGCAAATTGTAATTCCCTCTTGCCTCCTAGTCTCTAAAAAAGATTTACATACTGGGAATTAACAAGAATTTAAACTAGCACTGAGGACTTGAGCTAATCTGGACCTTTTTATATACATTGTCTTTTTTATTCTGAGGTAACATATAGAATAATATTTAATAATAGTCTTATTTCATTTAATAATTTTATAAGATTTTATAAAAATATACAATTACACTTTATAAAAGATAAAATTACAGTTTTGAAAAATAAAATATTCCTCTTTATTTGATTTTTGCAGGAAATTCACTGTCAGAACACTCCCCTCAAGAAACAAGTAGTCTCAAATACCCACTCACTTCCAGACAAGGTGACAGAAAATCAGATACCAGCAAAAACCTCTACTACAGAACCTACAGGTCAGTTTTTTCATTTCTAATTCATTTAAAATGTATCTTCCAGTCTACCATTGATTTGGCAATTGGATTAGAAAGCAAAAGTGTTGCTTTTTTAAAGATATTCATTTCTTCCTTTTCACTTACTTTTTCATTTCTAAGCATTCAGTGGATTTCCCCTTTAGTTCTCTTTCTAGATTAAGAACTCATATACTGTTGATGAGAGTGTTATTTCTACAACTTTTTTGGGAGAAACATTCAATAATACATATTGAATTGCTCTTTAATTCAGCTTTTCTGCAAGTGTTTCTGGGGGGTTAAATCCTGAACTAGTTAGGAGGCAGAGCTATATGTACAAAGAGATAGCACTGTTTATTTTTTATTTTTTTTTATTTTAATTATTAGTTGTTCAAAACATTACATAGTTCTTGACATATCATATTTCATACATTTGATTCAAGTGGGTTATGAACTCCCATTTTTACCCCGTATACAGATTGCAGAATCACATCGGTTACACATCCACTTTTTTGCATACTGCCATACGAGTGTCTGTTGTGTTCTGTTGCCTTTCCTATCCTCTACTATCCCCCCTCCCCTCCCCTTCCCTCCCATCTTCTTTCTCTGCCCCATCTACTGTAATTCATTTCTCCCCCTAGTTTTTTTTTTTCCCTTTCCCCTCACTTCCTCTTATATGTAATTCTGTATAACAGTGAGGGTCTCCTTCCATTTCCATGCAATTTCCCTTCTCTCTCCCTTTCCCTCCCACCTCTCATCCCTGTTTAATGTTAATCTTCTTCTCATGCTCTTCCTCCCTGCTCTGTTCTTAGTTGTTCTCCTTATACCAAAGAAGACATTTGGCTTTTTTTTTTTTTTGGTACTGGGGATTGACCCCAGGCACTTTTCCACTGAGCTATATCCCCAGGCTTTTTTATTTTTTGTTAAATTTGAAGGCAGCTGGGGCTGGGATTGTGGCTCCGCGGTAGAGCACTCACCTAGCGCGGGCGGGACCCGGGTTTGATCCTCAGCACCACTTAAAAATAAAGGCATTGTGTTGTGTCCATCTACACCTAAAAATAAATATTTTAAAAAAAATTTGAAGGCAGGGTCTCACTAAGTTGCTATGGGCCTCACCAAGTTGCAGAGACTGATCTTGAATCACCATATTGTTTCCATAGCAGTGGCACCATTTTATATTCCCACCAAGAGCGCCCAAGGTCTTCAGTTATTCCACTTCTTACCAATGCTTTGTTATTTTCTATTTTGAAGTATTTTTCCTTTCTTTTCTTTTTTCTTTTAATAATAGTCATCTTAATGATGATATGGGTGATATGTCATTGTGGTTATTATTTGTATTTCTCTGAATAGTGATATTTAACATCTTTCCATTCAATTTTGAGCAATTGAATTCATCTCTGGAGATATGTAATGCAAATCCTTTTCTTATTTTATAATCCTTTGATATATTGTTATTGAGTTATAGAAGTTATTTATACATTCTGAATATTAACCCCTTCCTCAGATATATAATTTGTAAATATTTCCTGCTAATCCATAGGTTGCCTTTTGCATCTGTTGATTATATTTTTTGACACACAAAAGTTTCTAAGTTTGATGCAATCTATCTGATTTTGGGGGGGGAGGGTTGCTATTGTCTTCTTTTGGGTTTATGTTCAAGAAAATATTGTAAAATCCAATGTTGTAAAGCTTTTTTCCTGTTTTCTTTTTATAAATTTTATACTTTTGTGTCTTACATTGAGTCTTTAATCTATTTGGAGTTAATTTTTAAGTGTGTTGTAAGAGTCTAACTTCATTGTATTGCATGTGTATATCCAATTTTCCTAGCATCATTTCTTGAAGAAACTCTTCTTTTCCTTTTGAATTCTCTTGATGCCCTTTTTGAAAATCATTTGATCATATATATGAAGTTTCATTTCTGTGTTCTCTAGTCTGTTCTATTTTTTTTTAATTTTTTTTTTTTTTTTTTTTAGTTGTTGATGGACACAATACCTTTACTTATTTATTTATTTTATGGTGCTGAGGATTGAACCCAGTGCCTCATATGTGCTAGACAAGCACTCTACCACTGAGGTACAACTTCAGCCACCTATTCTGTTCTGTTGATCTGTATGTTTGTCTTTGTGCCAGTACCATAGGGCATTGGTTATTGTAGATTTATAATAAATTTTTAATCAAGAAGTATGAATCCTCTAGCTCTGTTCTTTTTAAAAAATATTTTGGATATTCAGTTCCCTTTAGATTCCTTATGAATTTTAGGATATAGCTTTGTTTTTTAATATCTCAAAAATATGCTAATTAGGGTTTGATGGGAATTGCATTGAATCTATAGGTTACTTGGATAATGCTGACATAGTAACAATATTAAATCTTCTAATCCATGAACATGGGTGTCTTTCCTTTTATTTGTGTCTTCCTTAAATTCTTTTTAAGCAATGTTTTATATTTTCAGAGTATAAGCCTTTCAACAACTTGGTTAGATTTATTTCTAAGCATTTTATTCTTTTTTGGCATAATTGTAAATGGATTTGTTTTCAAAATTTCCTTTTCGGATTTTTCACTGTTTCTGTATACATACTCAACTGATTTTTATGCATTGATTTTGTATCCTGTGACTTTGCTTCACTTATTAGTTCTAACAGTTTTTTCTTTTTATTTTGGTGTGATAGAATCTTTAGGATTTTCAATATATTAGATGCTATCATTTGTGAACAGAGATAATTTTACTTCTTTGTAATATGGATGCATATAATTTTCTTTTTCTTACCTAATTGCTTTGGCTAGAATGTTCAATGCTCTGTTGAATAGAAGTAGTGACAGCAGTCATCTTTGCCTTGTTGCTAATCTTAGAGGACTATTGAGTATTCAGTATAATTTTGACTGAGGACCTTTTTTTTTTTTTTTTCCTGTACTGGTGAGGTATTGAACCCAGAGGTGCTTAACCACTGAGCCACATCCCCAGCCTTTTTTTAATATTTTATTTAGAGACAGGGTCTAACTGAGTTGCTTAGGTCCTTGCTAAGTAGCTGAGGACTATCTTTGAACTCAAGATCTTCCTGCCTCAGCTTCCTGAGTCTTTGGGTTTACAGGTGTTTGCCTGTAAATAAAGTTGTAATAAAGCTGTGGACTTTATTATGAAGCAAGTAGATTTCTTCTAGTCCTAGTTTTTGAGTGATTTTATTGACACTTTTTTAAAAGGTGAAAAATTGCAAAACAGTATAGTATGATCACCTTCTGATAAAATAAAATAAAATAAAAGATATGCACATTTCTACATACAGGGAAAACTGAATGAAAAAAACAATAACCTGGTAATATTGGTGTCCCCTTTCTTTATCTCAGTGGGGAGGAAGAGATAGGAAAGTCAAGTGAGGACAGGTATATTTAGAAGGTTCTCTCCATATTTCTACATTTGAATATCTTAAAGGCATAGTTTTATAATAAAAAAGATGATTCCTTAATTTAAAAATTCTAGGTTGTTATGTCTTTTAATTCAGTCTTTCTCAAAAATTGTTTTAGGTTCTACCGAGTGCAAAATGACGAAGTCTAGTCCTTTGAAAATAACATTGTTTTTAGAAGAGGAAAAGTCCTTAAAAGTAACAACATCAAACCCAAAGGTTGAACAGCAGACTGGTTGGTTTTTATTCTTCATTTTTTTTTTTTTAACTTTAATTTTTTATTTGTTCTTTTTAGTTACACATGACAGTAGAGTGTATTTTGACATATCATACATGCATGGAGTATAACTTCCCTTTCTTGTGGTTGTACATGTTGTAGAGTTACACTGGTTGTGTATTCATATATGAATGTAGGAAAATTATGTCTGATTCATTCTATTGTCTTTGCCATTCCCATCTCCCTCCCTTTACTCTATTCCTCCCTGTCCAATCTGGTGAACCTCTACCTCCCACCCCCTAGCCTATTGTGAGTCAGCATCTGCATGTCAGAGGGAACATTCGACCTTTGCCATAATTTCATTCTTATTTATAGCTGAATAATATTCCACTGTGTATATGTACCACTATTCTTTATTTCTTATAACTTTGGCCACATTATAAAAATTAATATATTAGAATTACATATTCAAATATACAGTGTCCTGTATTTTAAAAATGTGATTTTATAATATTCTTTTTTTTTTTTTTTAAACTAGGATATATCTAGCTTCCACAAAAATCTCTGTGGTATTATTAGCAGTAATTGTTAGGTAATTGTTTCACCCCTGTGAAAATCTGTTTAGGACTGCCATTCACTTTCATAGGGAATGGGACTGCCATATTCTGCAGGTGCTATTAGGGAGTTTAGTGGCCCCGAAGGCTTATTTTAGAACTGCCCTATGTGACATCAGTGTTTGCCTATTTTTGTCACCCAGGTGAAAAAGCAACCCGCACCAATATGAAAAAAGTCATTTGAAAGAACATGTTTTGAAAGTCTGAATCTTTTGTATATTATCCTATAATTTGAGTTCTTAAATTTAATATTCTCTACTAAATCCAAGGCATTGAATCAGCTTTTGATGGACTCAACCTTCATTTCTTAGAAAATGTTATTTGAACTTAGAAAAATTTCTTTGTTTCATTTGTTAGTAGTATTTTGTTGAAATGAGAAGTGCTTTTCCTCAGCATTTTTTTGTCGTGTTTATTTAGTAAGCACATGAATGTTAGATCTCCTTTGCTTTCTCTTCTTAAAGCCTTAAATGGAATCCACTCATATTTTTCAGAAGTGGTACGTGAAATTGAGTTGAGTGTGGATGATGAGGATGATATCAACAGTTCAAAAGTAATTAATGATATCTTCAGTGATGTCCTTGAAGAAGGTGAGCTAGATATGGAAAAGAGTCAAGAGGAGATGGATCAAGCAGAAGCAGAAAGCAATGAAGAGCAGGAAGATGCATTGAATATCTCCTCAATGTCCTTACTTGCTCCGTTAGCACAGACAGTTGGTGTGGTAAGTCCAGAGGTAAGAAAAGACTAAATGTAAACAGGCCCATGACAAAAATAAATGAGTTAATATTAGATCTTCCCATCCTGCTTTATTGGGGATTTGGCACTTTGTAGTTAAGGAGATTTTGTAAAACTAATGAACATTCTCTGAAGAGATTAAAACTCTTCAGTATTTTGCTGTTTTTCTTAATCTCCAAATAGTAATATGGCTTACAAGGGCAGACATTGGTTATAAATCTTGGCTCTGACATTTATTGTTATTTAACCTCTCTTCAAATAGTTCCCTCATTCATTAAATGAGGTTTACAATAGTACTTATATCAGAGGGTTGATGTGAATATTAAATTATGTTAATATATTAGTGTTTAGCACCAGACATAACTAACATTCATTGAGAGCTAATTACTATCATTAGCTGTCACCCTAAATTGGATAACTGCAGCTGTGGACATTGATTGACATATTTTTTTAAAAAGTTACCAATGTAGGTTTCACTTATCTTTGAGCCATTATTCATTTTCTTTTTAGGAATTTATTTTCAAAGTCCTTTGGTTTTACAGTGAGTCAGTTGACTTGTTGAATATTTATTTCCTAATAATGAAGAATTCATTCTTTTTAGAATTAAATGAATTATCATTTAGAATCAGTGTTAATCATCCATAAAATCTACCCATATCTGATGTACTTTCCTGCAGAATTTAGTTTCCTCACCTAAATTGGAATTGAGAGATACTCATACAAGCGATGAGAGTCCAAAACCAGGAAAGTTCCAGAGAACCCGTGTTCCTCGAGCTGAATCTGGTGATAGCATTGGTTCTGAAGATCGTGATCTTCTTTATAGGTAAGGTGATTTGGGGAAGGTATTGGTTCACTCAAGTTCACGGTTTAGATACAATACATAAGTTGTATTACCATTTATATTTATAATGTTATTAATAACTTACCTGTATAAAAATTTGGAATAACTTTTCAGTCTCATTCACCAAATGGCATTTCCATGGTGGTGAAATGTTCTGCTGATATGTTTAATTTTATCAAATTCTGTTGACATGTTCAATAATGGATAAAGCTCAGTGTGTTGCTGGATTTCTAACAGTCTAACTTTTCCTGAAGCATTGATGCATATAGGTCTCAAAGATTCAAAGAAACAGACCGTCCTTCCATAAAGCAAGTGATTGTTCGGAAAGAAGATGTTACTTCAAAATTAGATGAAAAAAAGAATGCCTTTTCAGGTCAAGTTAATATCAAACAGAAAATGCAGGTATGCACTTCCAGAGAAAGGGGATTTAGGATGTTTCTCGCACTAGATTGTGAATTCTTTGAGGTCAATGGCCCAGTTTTCTTCCTTTCTATACCTTAAATGAATAGAAGAGTATCTGACACAGTAGCTAAGTAAATCTCTCTTGAATTTGGTTTAATTTCCCAAAGATACTCTTTTTGGAAAAGTCAGAAGCTTGTTTCATATTGCTGAAATATTTATTAATTTTTATTTTTTGCAGTGCTAGGGATTAAACCCAAGGCTTCATGAATAGAGGAAGTATTCTCCCACTGTGCTACATTCCAACTCTGAAATTTTCTTTTAAAACATGTTGGTTACAAATATCTTTAAATTATAGCTATTAATTGGATGATGGTAAAGTTTGAGATTTATTTGGTGCCTCAAGTATTCTTTTTATGTTAAGAAAATATTTTCTTCATTTCTACCTTGTTGGATAGAGTCTTTTACTGGAAAAAGTGTTTATAGTTTAATTTATTTATTAAATGGTTTTGGTACATAGTCTAGAAACCTGAGCAGTGAAACTAACCTTTTGATTTTACTCTTTGAAAAATTTGGAAACTACCCAATTACGTTAGTTAGAATTCAAGCTTAAATAAACTGAAAATGATGATTAAAATGTGTACTTTTCCCTCCTCTCATTTATGTTTCTCTAGGAACTCAATAATGAAATAAATTTGCAGCAGACGGTGATCTATCAAGCTAGCCAGGCTCTTAACTGTTGTGTTGATGAAGAGCATGGGAAAGGGTCCCTAGAAGAAGCTGAAGCAGAAAGACTTCTTTTAATTGCAAGTATGTGTGATATACCTGAAAAATTAAAAAAATGTCACTAATCAGGGAAAACTTATTTCCTCTGGTATATTCAGAAATCTCTAATTTTTTCCCCATTTTTTAAATTGGTACATTATAGTTGTACATATTGATGGAATTTGTTTTTACATATTCATACAATATACAATTTAACAATATAATTTGGCTACTATCACTTCACAGTACTTAGCCCCTTTGTCTCCCCTCCTTCTACCCCTTGGTCCCTTTTCTCTACTATGCTCCCTTTCATTTTCATGGGGTCTTCCCCATCTTCATTTCCTTTTTTCCTTATAGGCTTCTTCATATGAGAGAAAACACAGTACCCTTAACTTTCTGAGTTTGACTTAAGAAATCTCTAATTTTAAAGAAAAGACTTTCTTTTCTCTTTTTTATTGGTATTGGGGATTGAACCCAGAGGCACTTTGTCACTGAGCTGTATCCCCAGCCTTTTATATTTTTATTTTGAGACAGACTCTCACTAAGTTGCTTATTAGGGTCTTGCTAAATTGCTGAGGCTGGCCTCAAATTTGTGATCCTCCTGCCTTAACCTCTCAAGTTGTTTGAATTACAGTCATATACCACTACACCCAGCTGTTTCATTTGATCTGTTATTTGTTTCTTATAAAGTTTTATTTTCCATATAAAATAAAATGAAATTTGCATGAAAGATAAAGGTAACTGGAATTAGAATATCCTAAATGTGTGTGTGTGTGTGTGTGTGTGTGTGTGTGTGTGGTATATATACACATATTATGTGTCCATCTCTCTCTGTGTATGTTTGTGATAATGACAAAGTGTGTTCGATTGGAAAGATGATACCACACCAGAAAGATGGTCAAAAGTTGAAGAATTAAATTAAGACTTGGTAAAATAGATGAACAATTGAGATTTTACCAAACATTTATCACAAAAGAGTTATTGATTTTATCGCTGGTCTTATGTACAATTGCCACATCAGTGTGTTTTCTTGAATTGGGATATTCACTTGCTATTTTTACTTAGCTGAGAAGAGAACGCTTTTGATTGATCAGCTGAATAAACTGAAGAATGAAGGGCCTCAGAGGAAGAATAAGGCTGATTCCATATTCCAGAGTGAATTTGTCCCATCCAAAGGATCAGTTACTTTGTCAGAGATCCGCTTGCCTCTAAAAGCAGATTTTGTGTGCAGTACAGCTCAGAAGCCAGGTATTGTGATTTTTTTTTTTTTCCCATTAACAACAGCATGTTAAATTATGAACTTCACTTAGATTGAATTTGTATAAGGTACAAGTAGCACATGTATAAAGAAGCAAAGCTTGTTTTTTGAACCTCAAAGATTCTTTTATCAACATGTATGTATAAGAATGAATTGAACATAACTTTCCTATGTTCATGTATGAATATACAACCAGTGAAACTCCACATATGTTCAACCACAAGAATGGATCCTAATTAGAATGTCAAAATACACTCTACTGTTTTGTGTATCTAACAAGAGCAAAGAGATTAAATGATTATCATATGCCTTCAAAATTTATTTTTAGAAAATTATGTGTTGTGATTTAAACACTAAAATTGATTCTGGAAAGTTTTTTTTTTAAAAGGTTATGTGTATAAAAAAATAAGGGAATATTTGATAACTGAGGTTGCCAGTCTGTACAATAATGGATATAGGCCTATTTATAAGTAAGGCTAAATGTAAATTTAGACGTAAAATATTTTCTGAAGATGACAGAGCAGACCATTTGACTTTTATTAATTAATTTTATTGTAGAAAGGTACTGGAACATTTCAAAGAACTTATTTTGCTTACCGTATTCTATTTTAAATTCACTTCATTGTTTTATAAATTCTGAATTACTATTATGTGGGTCATGAGTGCCTCAGTGGAGATTCTTCTATTGAAATATTTCCTTTGCCCTCTGGATTGAATAATCACTATAAACTTTAAAAAATATGTATTCTAGTAAAATTTTTTTCTGAGCCAAGTGGATACCAGGGCAATATGACAGTAGAATCTGAAAAGAGAGATGTATAAGTATAGTAAGCTTAAAATTTTATTAAATGTTGGATAAACGTCATTTTTAAGGTTCTTTTAAATTTTAATGTGTGTAGAACTTTTCTCTTTGAGGAAACAGAAGAATAGCCATAGGTGAGAAGTGAATTTGAGGTATTTGGAGAGTAAAATAAAAGTGTGAGTATTATTGTAGGAATGAGCTAATTTCAGTTCTAATTGTTGTAGTTTTCTGATTTTGATATATTGTGGACAAAAAACAACTGATAATTTAGTATGGATCTTGACATATGTGATTATTTAATGATAAATAGTGAAATAATAGTTCAGGTTTTTATTAGAATTTGTCACAGTGTAACTTTCATATTATTTTAATTCCAGTTTTGAAATAAAAAACCATAATTTATCCTTTGGAGGTATATAGTATTAGCAAAAGAATTAGGGGTCATTAAGTAAAATTCAGAGTAAGAAAAAATTGAGTAATGTGGAGTAAAGTTATTTCAACTTACATAATTGGAAGAGACCTTGATGATATTTATTCCAAGATTATAGCTGTCAGATTATATCTTACTTTTTGTTTCTGAAAATTAATTTTTATTGATTTTAAATGCAAACTTTATGTAAGTCAGTTGCCATATGACTTTATTACTTTGGTCTTCCAGAATGCCAGTTAACTAAATCTGATATTACTTGTGCTAATTATGTAATGTGTTATTTCTTACAGATGCAGCAAATTACTATTACTTAATTATGCTAAAAGCAGGAGCTGAAAATATGGTAGCCACACCATTAGCAAGTACTTCAAACTCTCTTAATGGCGATGCTCTGACATTCACTACTACATTTACTTTGTAAGTAAATTAGTCTTTTTGTGGTTCAGACATATTTTCTTTTAATTAAATTAATGTAGACTAAGCATGCAGGTGACATTTATAGTACCCTCCTCCCCACCCATGGCCTGTGCATGTATTCTACCACTGAGTTACTCACCAGCCCTTAATAATCTTTAAAATGTGGACAAATAACTCAGTTTTCCTTTTTTTTGTTGTTTTTTGGTGGTATTGGGGATTGAGCCAGGACCTTATACATTCTAGGCAAATGCTCTACTACTGAACTGTATATCCTGCCTCTTTTTGGTTTTACTTTTTTACATGTTTCTCATGTTTCTAGTGAGTAGCACATTTTTTCCATGTGACTATAAATATTTTATATTTTGAAGTGTTATACACATTAAATCTGGACCACAATTTTTTATGTATGCTTTAAATCTAATAATGTACTTAATATTCAGTCTCAATTGAAAGATTTTAGATTTATTTTGAAAAGTACAGAGTCAAAATTTAATTTGAAAACAAATTTTGCTTTTATTATGTAAGATCTGGAGTTATAAAGTTCTGACTTGTATTAATGGAAAAAAAAAACACCCAGATTATTCTTGTCCATTTTTATTGTCTCTAGTTAAAAAACACAATGGATTCCTTTACTTTCAGAGTCTTGTAACAACAGTATTTGTGACATTTGCAAAGGTACAATTTAGGTTTTTTTTTTAAAAAAAACAAAAAACGTTTTATTTCATTATTTTTCAGGCAAGATGTGTCCAATGACTTTCAAATAAATATTGAAGTTTATAGCTTGGTAAGCCATTAAAACTTTCTAAACTAACCAATAGTATATTTTTCTTAATGACAGAAGATCAAGCTAATTGTATTTTGGGTTTGTGTATAGGTACAGAAGAAAGATTCCTCAGGTGCTGATAAGAAGAAAAAAACATCTAAGTCCAAGGTGAGAATTATAGATACCTAGTAAAAATATTTTAAGCAGGAATAATTATTAATTTTAATTGATTTATAATTTTTAGTAAACTGAAAGTAAATTTATAGTGAGTAATCATGATTTTAAGTGTAAGCTCCTGATATACTCAGTCTAGATAAGTCTCTTTTGTCTGTGTGTACCTGACAGCTGACTTTTAAAACTACCTAGAACTTTTCCCCAGTGCTTTCTTCTGTATTCTTATCTCACTCATTACTCTAAACCAGTACTTAATGAATGATGTGGTTACTTGTGCAGAATAATAAGAAACAGAACCTCCAGCTTGGTTTCTAACTTTCCAAGTCTATATTCTTGTTCTTTGCCTAAGTCATAATTTCTTAAAAATTTGTTTCTTCTGACTTTCAGTTGTAAAAATAAAATGAAGAAAAATGAAAATTATAGGCTTTGTTGTTTGTTTTTTTAGCACTAATAAGAAAGGAATAGCAATAGGGAACAATCTTTAATAAAGGATGATATATTCATATTAAAGAATTAAAATTACTTTTCTGTGGAAACACCTCAAAGTTAGTTTTTATGTTTTTTGTGTATTTGAGGAAAAGTTTATTCTGGGCTCATGGTTTCAGAGACTTAGTTTGTGATTCCTAACTCCATTGCTCTTACTCTGAGGTGAGCAAGACATCATGTTGGAAGGGGAAGAAACCTGATCATCACATGGAAGCCAGAAAGGAGAGAGACAGGGGCAGAGAGAATGTATACAACATTAAGTTAGTTTTAAACTCTGAATCACAAAATTGGAAATAAATGAAGATATTTTTTCTTCTAGGCTATTACTCCAAAAAGACTCCTCACCTCCATAACCACAGTAAGTAAAATTTTAAGAAATTGGGATTTCTTGAAGAATTTCATCTTACACTTATGATTATAAATTGGTTAGCTAATTATAAAGCCCTTAGTACTGTGAAAATATTTAAAATATATTAATGGGGGGAAAGCTCTCAATATTTATATAGGAAAAATGTTTTTGGAAATGTAGTTTTTGTAGTGTTAAGGTTTTATACTTAATACTTAAATCTTCGTATCAAATAAAGGAAATAACTTATGTTTCTTCTTTATATATGTTTATTTATTTATTTTAGAAGAGCAACCTTCAATCTTCTGGTGAGTGGATCCTGGACTATTTGAAACTTTAGAAATGAGCATTTTTCTACATATATAAATATATCCATTTATGGATGGGCTATCTTGACTTATAAGACTTTATGTTGGTCTTGTTTGGGATAATGTTTTTGTGTATTTTTTAAAAGTAACATTTAAGGTTATTGGCTGGAATAACAGATAGTCTGGTTGTACATTTCTTAGTTACCAACATAGGCTACCAATCTTTACATTATTTATGCTATGGTGTCAGTACACATGTGATAGTCACCTGGCAATTCCAGCAGGTAGCATTACTCTTCACTCCTAATTCTCTTGTTGGTTAAAATTTGTTGGGTGCTAGCCATGTAGTGGAGTTTACTTTTTTAAACTTTACTGATCATGACTGGTGTTATGTCAGAAAAGCTTCATTCTAGTTTACTGGAAACTGGGGCACCAATAAGCCAGGAGAGGCTTTATCTAGAATGGCTTTATATCTAAATTTTCCATAGGGGTTTAGAATGAAGTTGTTTTACTCACCTACTTTGGGTTATTAGTGTCTTCTTTATGGCATGGGAGTTACTAAGAAGTCCTATGCAGAAATAGCCTCTGCTTTTAATTATGTCACCCTGGATGATTAATAGCAATTAAAGTCTCTTCAATATTTCTTATGGGAAAATTGCTTTGTATGTATTCATTTTTAGGTCTGTGTCTTTAAAAAATAACCATTCAAAATGTAGGTATGTCTGTACCTCAAATTAAAAAGATAAAATTCTGAATAGTTTTCCTTCTTTATGTGTTGATATTTTATTCCCCCCCATATTTAAAAATGGAGGAAAATGAGGCAGTTTTCTCTGTGGCAATCTAATTTTATTCTGTTAGGATGGGGTGAGGAATTCTTCTTTATATTTACAAAAGTCACTTTGGATTTTACTGTATTTCTTCTTTCTTTACAGTTATGGCCAGTCCAGGAGGTCTCAATGCTGTGCGTACCAGCAACTTTGCTCTTGTTGGATCTTACACACTGTCATTATCCTCAGTAGGAAACACTAAGTTTGCTTTGGAAAAGGTAATCCTAAGAAACTTCTTTCCTGTACTTCCCAAATTAAAAGCTTCAAAGTTCAGATCTGCATTACATCACTATTGAGAATTTTTTTCACCATAATGTGATATGACTAAACTTTTGAATAGCTAATAAGACCATTTTAAGGAGTGAACAAACTAGAGGCACTTGGTTTGACTCCTGCTATGTAATATAGTATTTTTTACAAATATGTATTTTTAATTTTAATTCCTTAAATTTTTGATTAGCATGTAGTAATTATACATATTTATGGTTATAGTATGCTTATTTTAATAGATATGTACAGTATATACTGATCAATTCAGGGTAATTAGCATTTCTGTTTTCTTATTTCTTTATGTTTGGAGCTTTCAAACTCTTTTCTTATAGTTCTTCATAAAATATAGGTTATTATGAACTATGGTCACTCCACTGTGCTGTGGAGCACTAGAACATCTTCCTTCTAATTGTGCTTGAGTATGCTCTACCCTCCCTACCCTCCCTCCCATTCTCAACTCTCACTGTTCTACATTCAGATTGACTTTTAAAAACTTACATATATGAGAATGTACATGCAATATTTGTCTTTGATATTTATATTACCATAAGAGATATCTGAAGTCATAATATAGAGGTGAAGAAGTAATGAAAAGTTAGAAGGCCTGATTTCTAGTATTTGCTCTGCTAGTAATTCACTCTTTAACATTAAGAGCTGGACACGGGGATCCTTGCCTAAAGTCCCAATGACTTGGGAGGCAGGAGGATTGCAGGTTCCAGGCCAGCTTTAGAATCTTTTTTGTTGTTATTGTTTTTGGTCCTGGGTATCTAACCTAGGAGCACTTAACTACAGGGCCACATCCCCAAAACTTTTTATATTTTATTTAAAGACAGGGTCTCACTAAGTTGCTTTAGAGCCTCTCTTAAGTTGCTGAGGCTGTCTTTGAACTTGCATCCTTCACAGCTGCTAGAATTACAGATGTACTAAGCACCCCCAGAATCTTAATGAGGCCCCAAGCAACTCAAGGAGATCCTGTCTCAAAATAAAAAATAAAAAGGGCTGGGAATGTAGCTCAGTGTAAAGTGCCCTGAGTTCAATCTTTAATCTCCAGGATCAAGAAAAGAAGAAAACATTATGCAAAGTTACTTTATTTCTCAGAGGTCTTGGTATCCTAGTAGAATATTATGTTTGCAAAAAGAAGCTCAACTTTAAAATTCTATGAAAAAAATTTCTTTTAGTTGGTGGACAAAAAGCAGACTATATTTGAAATTTTAACTACTGTTAATGAATAAATGTATTTTAACATGCTAATTTCTAAAAATTTATGTAACTTTTTATATAGTATTTCAGGTAGTTTAACAAATTGAGTGATCCTGGGTCTTTTTTTTTCTTTGTCTTTTTGTTGTTTGTTTTAGATAAATTATGATGTAAAAGAGCGAGAGCTACTGGGCTATTTGTTCCAGGAAAAGGTTGCCATGTTTTCTTTGCTTAAAACTAATGTGCTTGAAAAAAATCAGTTCTTCATTTTTGGTTCTTGCATATTTGTTTTACTAACTATTCTGATATCTTTTTGGTTATTTTGAATAACTAAGGACATTAAGTACATAATACTTTCTTTGGACTCTTACAAATGGGCATCTTTTTCTCCATTCTCATAATTCTTTAAATTTTTCTTTGAAAGTTCTCTCTTTTTTAAATGCATGTTTGGTATTTGGGTTTTTTTTCTGCCTATATGCTTTCATCTAGTTATGAATTCTTTAAAATTCTGTGGTCCCTTTGTTTTTTTTTCCAAGTACCAATTAGACTACCAAATTAGTAACTATGTTTAAAACTAAAATTATTCAATATTTTTGATTTTTCGTGTACTGAAAAAGCTATTGTTGATGTTTTTAAATAAAAGTAGAAAACTTTCATGTTCTTGGTTGGCTAATTGGTATATTGTTATAGATGATACTTTGCATATTAATTTTGAAATTAAAATGTACTTAACACTAAAATTATATTGAATATGAGCATTTATTTAGAAGACTTTAAAAAGATTTGCTATTCTTATAAAAGATCAGTGCAAACATTTTGTGGGAATATAGAAATGCTAATTGACAAAATGCTGGATAGTATTTTTTTAAATTTTAAATTCTTTTTAAAATTATTTTTATTTGTTCTACTTAGTTCTTATTTTAAATTCTTAAAATAAAATTTGCAAATCAGATAAGCATAAGAATTGGGTTCTATGAACTGTATTCCTTGTTTGGTATAGTCACATAGCCAATTTTCACATATGTAGGCGATTTCATTAATCTCTAAAATGAGACTTCATTGACATCTTAAGTATAGACTGTTCTTTAGAAAAATTTTTGGCTGCCATTTTAATTCAAAATGTTACACTTAAAAATTAATATTATATTTCCATTCTCTTAATAACTTCTTTGTAATTATAACTTAAATTACCAACCATATGGTTGAGTGCAAAATCAAATAACTGAATTTAATTGGTTGTCTTTTACTCTTAAGTCTCTGAATTAAAAACCATTTCAATGTAAAATTTGTCCTAAATGTGCTTTTGTGAGTGATGGGGAAAAGCAAATATTTATTCCAATAGCTTTTGGTTGATATAGAAGAATATTTCAATAGATAGTAAAGTTTATATGCTTAGTAAGTTGATGGGGAAAATGTAAGACCTTTTCTGCTCATATAAATATTCTGATTTAATTGACTTTGGGAGAGTAGACAGGTGTCTCATGTCCTACTTTTAGTATAAGACAGTATCTGTCTATTTTATTGGTGCCTTGACCAACGGCATAAAGGTTATCTCTGATATACCCTTCAGAAAGGAATGTCTTTTGAGGTTAACCTAGGTTGTTTGCTTCACAGATTTAAGATATCACTAATAGTGGATTGCCATCTGATTTGAGGTTATAGATATCTGCTTTAAAGCCTGACATCCTGGAGTCACAAAATCTTTCTCTAGGGAGTCCAGAACACTCATAGTTTTATTATACTTTTTATGGATAAAGGGAAAATGACATCTCAAAGCTCATCCTTCTTCTTCTTTTTTTTTTTTTAATCTAAAAAAAGATTTGCAAGACCTTTATTCATGAAACTTAAGCTTTGCCAAATGACTTTCAAGAAGAGCTAGATTGCTTGTCCAGCATGTGTGAGGCCCTGGGTTTGGTCTCTGATATCACAAAAGAGCTAAATAATTGAGGCAGCCTTCTATCTTAACAAATCCAGAGCTTATCATCTGACCTAAATGAACTTCTTAGGCATTAAGCCTTTTAGGAAATAGAGATGTTAATTTAAACATTATTTGAGCAAACATTTATGAAGTAAAACAACCAATTGGAATTATAGAATTTTGGGATTGGAGGTAGAGTGATTAGGCATTCTAAAGCTGTTAAGTTTCTATCTGTTGGCCTCTGTGATTAAAATAGTACTTATACCGTGTATAATTAATGACAACATTCAACCTAGTCATAAGTTATGTTTTATAACACAGTTGAAGTGTGGACTCCTTAAACAGATTAGAATTATAATCTTTTCATGCAATTCTCCACACTTGACAGGGGACAGTAAGCTTGACGGTTTTGTGAATATTTTCAATTCTCTTCTTTATCAGGACAAGCTTCTAATCAAGAATATTGTCTACTTTTCCAAATCTCTAAAGCAGTAAGGTACATTTTCCCCTCATCTTTCTGAGATTTTTTATCTCCAGCATTCTCTGGGCTAAAAAATGAAATTTTATTAATTAGCATTGAGAGGAAAGAATCTAAGAACTTAAAATTGACAATATGGAAAAGAAAGAAGTTTTAAGAAATGGGTATACTGAAAATACGATGTTTTGATTCTACATATGGTTGTCTAAAGTTAGAGGTTTATTTCATGGAATTAGTCGATTGGAATCTATATATGTGTATATATAATATATAAATTGTAATTTTTAAAATATTTATATATATATATATATATATATATGTACACACACATATTTGGGGAGGGGTCTTAGAATTTCCCTTTACGTTACCTATTTTGGGTTGGAGGATCAAATTGTAATGAACTAACACTATGGTGAGAACTTTTAAATTTAGATTGAATTAAGATTATTCCACTCAAAATGTTATTGTTTTTCACAGGGCAGACGAAATGATGGATAATAAATAGCATCTTTCTTCCTTTTTGACCTAGAAGCGAATATCACTTTAGATATACATGTTACCATTTTATACTAGTGATGAAATCTATACAGTTGAATTTTTTCTTATATTTGTAGTCCCTAATTCAAATTTGAAATCATTTCAAATTGTCACATATGTTTAAACATCTTTTATAATTTAAAAAGTGCTTTTACATGAGGTGTCTATTAATCTATTGATAAGAAAGATTTATTTAGAAATATTTCTTATGAGAATTTTCATGCTGGAAGAAAATATCAGTTCCCAAACTTTTAACTAGTAAGAGCAGTATAGTCAGTATTTAGACATTTAATTTTAATTTTGTCAATTTTGGGTGGTAGGGGGGGTTATGCTGGGGATCAAACTCACGGCCTCAAGCATGCTGGGTACACCCCCAGCACTCTTTGGTAAGTTTTTGCTTCATGTATTTTAGAGCTACCTGCATAAATGTTTTGGATTATTGTATCATACTGATGAATTATTCACACCATCTCCGATGACCTTTATTTTAAAGTCTACATTGTTGATATTAATGTAGTCAAAATAGCTTTTTATCATTGGTGTATATTATTATTTTTTCATCCTTGAGTCTCTTTGTGTCTATATTTCAGATTTATGTTTTTTAAATATCTTTTATGGTCATGTGTTGTTTAGTCTGACAATATTTTGTCCTTTCACTGGAGTGTTTAGTCCATTTACATTTAATGTTATGCTAGTGTGTTTGGGTTTAGACTACCATAGGGTTGGGCAAATTACAACCCACAGACTAAATCTAGCTTGTGGCCTACTTTCTTTTGTTAAAAAAAATAACATTACATTTGTCACAATAAATGGACCAATACTAATAAATTATTATTATTAGCAAAGTTCAACAGTCTGTTTTTGTGATTACACTATTTGAGACACTGCTATGCCATTTGTTTTTATGTTGTCTATGGCTGCCTTCATGCTCTAATGGTAGAGTTCAATGGAAGTGACAGACCATATGGTCTACAAAGCCTAAAATGATAATTGGTTCTTTAAAGAAAAAGTTTGTTGACAATTTTCTTGTTTTTTTTTTTCCCTCTATTTGTTTCATCTGTTTTTGCTTCTTTGTTTTTTCTTTCTTGCCTTCTTCACGATAATATTTAATATTTGAATATTTTCGTGATCCTTTTCATCTCCTCTGTTGAATTTTAGGTATACTTCCTTCTATTTATTTTTTTTAGTAGTTGCTAAAAATTACAGTATGCATCCTAAACCTATTGAAGTCTGCCTTGAAATATTATTACGCCACATCATGTGCCGTATAACAGAATCCCACAACAGTATAATCCCATAGTCCCATTTGTCCATCCCATTATATTTTACTTCTTTATTATAATTCCCATCAAGCACTGTCATCATTTTTTCTTTAATTAATTTTTAAATGACATTTTAAAATTATGTTTTAAAATGTTGCCCTTTTGTATTTACCATTTATGGTGTTCTTTATTCCTTTGCAAATCCAGGTTTCCATCTAGGAACCTTGCACTCTCAGGAGGAACTTTTTAAAAATTTCTTGTAGTATAGATTTACTGGAAATAAATTCTCTAGTTTTTGTTCATTCAAAAATGTTTTTATAATTTCTTAATATCTGAAGGAAATTCTCACTGGCTCTAGACTGCAGGGTTTATGGATCTGTAGTTGTGTATTTTGTAAGTTTTGGCAGATTCTAACTCATTAATATTTCCTCTGCACAGTTCTACCTTCTTACTGGAGCTCCTGAGAAATCTATTAGACTGTTGACTATTTTCCTATAAGTTATGGCATGTTCTTATTTTCATTTAATTCTTTATTCCTTTGTACTTCATTTTAGATCATTTCTAATAAGCTGTTTTCTAGTCCATCTAAATTTTTTCCTGAGGTACCCCAGTCTCCTATTAAGCCTACCTAGTAATTACTAAGTAATTGAAACTCTTTTTTCTTTAGTTTTGAAATTTCAGAATTTGGACCTGTTTTACAGCTTTTAATTCTCTGCAGATATTCTGTATCCTTTTAACCCATTTTTGCCCATCTTTTGCTCTAAATTCTTATTCTGATTCAACATTTAGATTATCTGTGGATCTGGATTTGCTATTGATGTTTTTTTTTTTTTTTTTCTCTTGATAAGGGCCATATTTTCATGCTTTTTCATGTCTTGAGTATTTTTCTTTTTTTTTAAATTTAATTTTTTAATTTGTTCTAACTAGTTGTACATGACAGTAGAATGTATTTTGATACACTGTACACAAATGGAACATAGCTTCTCTTTCCTCTGGCTGAACATGGTGCAGAGTCACACTGGTAGTGTGTATAGGGTAATAATGTCTGTCTCATTCCTCTGTCCTTTCCATCCCCACACCTTCTCCCCTTCCCTCACTCCTTCTGCACAAAGTTCCTTCATTCTTTCCTTATCCGCCCCCCCCCCCCCCATTATGGATAAACATCCACTAATCAGAGAAAACATTTGGCCTTTGGTTTTAGGGGGATTGGCTTACTTCGCTTAGCATGATATTCTCCAGGTCCATTGATTTACCTGCAAATGCCCTAATTTCATTCTTTAAGCCTGAGCAATATTCCATTGTGTATATATACCACATTTTCTTTATCCATTCATCTGTTGAAGGATATCTCGGTTGGTTCCATAGTTTAGCTATTGTAAATAGCTAATATAAACATCGATGTGACTGCATCACTGTACTATGTTGATTTTAAGTCCTTTGGGTATAAACTGAGGAATGGGATAACTGGGTCAAATGGTGGTTCCATTCTAAGTTTTCTGAGGAATCTATACTGCTTTCCTTAGTGGTTGCACCAATGTGCCTTCCCACCAGCAATGTATGAGTTTCCTTTTTCCCCACATCCCTGCCAGCATTTATTGTTACTTGTTTTCTTGATAATTGCCATTCTAACTGGAGTGAGATGAAATCTTAAGAGTTTTGGTTTGCATTTCTCTAATCACTAGAGATGTTGAACATTTTTTCATAGTTTGTTGATTGATTGTATTTCTTCTTTGAAGTGTTCAGTTCCTTAGCCCATTTATTGATTGGGTTATTTGGTTATTTGTTAAGTTTTCTGGGTTCTTTTTTTTTTTTTTAAAGAGAGAGAGAGAGAGAGAATATTTTAATATTTATTTTTTTTAGTTTTCGGCAGACACAACATCTTTGTTTGTATGTGGTGCTGAGGATCGAACCCTGGCCGCACGCATGCCAGGCGAGCATGCTACCGCTTGAGCCACATCCCCAGCCCTGTTTTTTGGGTTCTTTATATTTCCTGGAGATTAGTGCTGTTTCTGAGGTGTGTGTGGTAAAGGTTTTCTCCCATCCTGTAGGCTCTCTCTTCATGTTATTGATTGTTTCCTTTGTGAGAAGCTGCTTTTTATTTTGAATCCATCCCGTTTATTCATTCTTGATTCTTTTCTCTTTTCAAAATTTTAACCAGCCTAGTGGTTATGAAGTGGTGCCCCTTGTAGGTTTGATTTTGTATTTTTCCAAGTACTGTTGATTTTGAGCATCTTTTTATATGTTTATTGGAAGATATACATGTATATATTCTTTGACATCCAGATATATACCTTTTGGGGGGGGGGGTTGCTGGAAATTGAACCCAGAGGCATTTAACCACTGAACCACATCCCCACCCCTTTTCTTAATATATTTTATTAGAGACAGGGTCTCACTGAGTTGCTTAGTGTCTTACTAAGTTGCTGAAGCCAGCTTTGAACTTGTGATCCTCCTGCCTCAGCATTCTTGAGCTGCTGGGATTATGGGCCTGCACCACCACTCCAGGCAGATATATATCTTCTTTGAAGAAATGCCCATTCAAGTCCTTTGCCAAACGTTTAATTGGGTTGTTTGGGTTGTTCTTTTTATTGTTTTGTTGTTGAGTTCTTTGGCTTTTCTGAACACTAGACCATTACATATCACATTTTCTTCATCTATTCTGTTGGTGGTCATTTAGGTTTTTGCTACCTCATAGCTATTTTGAGCAGTGGTGCATTGAAGATGGGAATGCAGATATAACTTTGAGAACCTGATTACAGTTGTTTTGGACAAATACTAGAAGTGGAATTGCAGGGTCATATAGTAGTTCTGCTTTCAACTTTTGAGAAACCTCTATACTGAAAGGTTTTTGATTTTGATGAAATAAAATTTATTTTTTTTCCTTGTGTTGCTTATGCTTTTGTATCATATCTGAGAACTCATTGCCCAACCCACAATCATGAAGCTTTACCTTCATGTTTTCTTTTGAGAGGCTTATGGTATTTGCTGTCATATTTAAATAATTATCCATTTTGAGTTAAATTTTTGTATATGGTATGAGGTACAAGTCGTCCACAGTCTCTTTTTCATGTGACTATCCAATCTTCTCAACACCATTTGTTGAAGACTCCTTTGTGCCTTTGAATGGTCTTGGCATCCTTGTCAAAAATCAATTGGCTACGCATGTATGAATTTATTTCTTTGGGCTCTCAATTATTTTCCCTTTGTTTATGTGCCATCCTTTGCCAGTACTACAGTTTGAATTAATTTTTTATTTTTTAAAATGTATTTATTTATTTGGTATGGGGGATTGAACCTAAGGTCACTTAACCACTGAGCCATATCCCCAGACCTTTTTATTTTCATTTAGATACAGGGTCTCACTAAGTTGTATAGGGCCTCAATAAATTGCTGATACTGGCTTTGAACTTGTGATCCTCCTATTTCAGCCTCCAAAGTTGCTGGGGTTAAATGCAAGCACCACTACACCTGGTGAATTAATTTTTTTAAATGGGGATATATAATTTCTCCATCTTTGTTTCTGTTTTTAAAGATTATTTTGGTTTTTAGGACTTTTGACAATTTCCTATGAGTCTGAGGATTAGCTTTCTCATTTCTGCAATTCATTTTTCTTTATTAGTAAATTTAAGCAGTTGGTCTCCAGTTGAGTATATTCTGTTGATGGAGAATAGATAAATATGTAATTTATTCTTAAATCTATGTTTTATTTTTCATATTAATTAGGGTTTTTGTTTTTGTCAAGCTCTACAGTGAATTAATTTATTCTTCAAAAGTGTTTGTTGCTAAGGAATCAGTGGCTTTTTGGCTATGTCTTTTATATTCCAACTTTAGAAATGATGTATTTTCTATGCATATTATTCTTTATTCATGATTTATACATGTTTTATCAAGAAAAATCATCTTTGAAACTATTTTACAAATAATTTGCCCTTTTCTTCCAGGTACCCTTTTTATCTCCTTTGGAAGGTCATATTTATTTAAAAATAAATTGTCAAGTGAATTCAAGTGTTGAAGAAAAAGGTTTTCTAGTAAGTAGCATCATTTAGTCTTTATTTTCCTTTTTCAATTTTATAAAACATAGACTTGGTTTCCCATAGGAATGAAGGTCTATGTGATTAAATGATAAATTGGTTCAATAAAGATTTGTTGCAAATCGTCTATATGCGAGTCATTGTGCTGGAATACCATAGGCCATAAAAAGCAATCACTCAACTAAGGCTTTTAGTTCACTAAGGGGAAATACAAATGAATAGGCAAGTACAATACAGTACTAAAGTAGGAGAAAACACAGTGGGGTAGGTGTGAGCTGGCAAAATATCTGTCCTGTGTGTGGAGAAGGTTAAAGGAAGCTGCTGGAAGAAGTAACTTCTAAACTGCTCACTGAATAAGTTAGGGGAAAGGAGATAAGTGTTCCATATAAGGGGAGCATGTTCAGTGGCCTGGAGGGCCCTTCCCTCTCTTACCCCCACCTGAAGGAAAGAAGCATGAGACACTCAACAATGACAGGTATTTCAGCCTTTGAGTTAAGGGGAGGGGTGGAGGGAGGAGAGGGACTAGAAAGCAAAGTATAGTTAGGGGAAATGGGCCAAGTGTTAAAGGGCATTTAAAAGATTTTGGGCTTTATTCTGAAGCCAGTGGGGTATTCTTAAAGCATTTTAAACAGAGGAAAACACTAAATTTGGGGTTTAGAAAAATCATTTTGACCTGACATATGGAACATGATTGGAGAATGGTGATCCTGAAAGGCTAGTTAGGAAACAGGTACTGGGTGTGAGAGATGATGGGAACCACAAGTGGGATGCAGGGAATGGCTCATCAGAGAGACATGAAGAAGGAAGCAAGCAGACACAGGTGATTTGGCTCTAGCAGGTGAGGAAATCACAAGTCACGAATGGCGCTCAGCTCCCTCTTTGCACATTTTGAGTGGCAGGAATACTATTGAGGTAAAGCACCTGGTAGGAAGAGCAAGTATGTTCTTCCTTCCCACATTTGAGGCTGGAGGCCATGTATCCCCCCACCCCCCAATATTTTATTGTGAGAAATGGCAAACAAATAGCAATGTGTATAGAATTTTACAATGAGCATCCATCTATCCACTTTCTAGATTTTATCTTACACCTGTAACATTTTTTACTACCTTGTTTTACCACATATCTTCTATCCAGCCATTCCTCTATCTTTTTTTGGAAGAATTTCAAAATATATTGTAGACATTAAGGGCTTTCCCCTGAAACTTAATTGCCCATTTCTTGAGTTTTGATAAATACATAGATGTATATAACCCAAATTTCTATTAAGATTTAAACTAATAAGTTTCCTTATGCCCCTTCCCAGTCAATTCCTACTTGCAGTGGGAAGTTTTAATGAGCTGGGTTTTAAATTATTTGAATTTTAGGACTAGAGATGTGTTTCAAAGATCAGGATTTGTAACTGAGGGTAGAAGTTTTAGTAGTGATAGAGGTATGGATGTGTTTGCATGTCAAGGTAGTAATGGAAGGCCAGGGCCAATGAGCAGAGCAGACCAGGGGTAACATTGACATTTAAGTGAGATAAGCCCTCAGAGGATTCCACAGGGAAGGAAATGGAGAATTGAATGTCTTGGTTGCCTAGGGAAGGGTTTGAAGGAGGGAGTGGTCAAGTTAGATAAGAATCCACTGTGACTGCTGGAGTAATAAGGTGGTCATTTCAGCCCTGGCAAGAACAGAGGCTAGATCACAAGTGGTTCTCTAGATCACAACTGGTTCTGGATCAGGTGAGGAGAGCAGGAGTAACTCTTGTAAACAAAGTTTGGTAGCAAGTGGGAAAAGAGAAGAGTGAGTGTACTGTAGGGTGAAAGAGGGACTTGGTCCTCATTTATTAGGATGGGAGAAACTTGAGCAGCTCCAAATACAAATGAGTGATTTCTAACAGGGCCAAAGAGGATGAAGATAGAAGCCATAGGGAACTTGAACTAGAGTAATTCATAAAGCAAGGTCATGAGGGGATGAAATGTTCATGGGATCAGTCTATATAGAATTATACTTTTTCTGTCATTAGAGAATAGTATATGTGTAGAATACATAGAAAGTTTTGTTTATGGTGAAAATCGAATTGGTTTTCTCTTTGACACAAGAATTTGAATGATACAAGGGATGTTACAAATAAGTTTGCAGTTACTATTGAAAGGTGCAAAAAAGAAGAGTTAAAGTATAAAATAAAGCCCATGTGGCCTAGCTAAATCAGACTTCCTACAGATAACACACACAATTTTTCCTTTCTTGTTATCTTCTTCAGTTATAAATCCAGTAGGTGGCAGTAGATAGTCTTGGAAAAGCTTTTTTTTTTTTTTCTTAGAGAGAGAGAGAGAGAATTTTTTAATATTTTTTTTTTTTTAGTTTTTGGCGGACACAACATCTTTGTTTGTATGTGGTGCTGAGGATCGAACCCGGGCCACACGCATGCCAGGCAAGCGCGCTACTGCTTGAGCCACATCCCCAGCCCTTGGAAAAGCATTTTAAAATAAATTTCTGACTTGAAAGTCATGTTTACTTACTGACCTTTAAATGTAAATACTTTTACATTTTATTGTAGACACCTTTAGCAACTGATAGGTTCTGTTCTAGTAGCCAGTTCATTTGTATATAATGTGTAACCTATTTAATTTTTGAGCTATGCTCTTAACTAGACTTGAATCCTAAAGCCATTGTTATTACACCCACAGTCACAGAAATGAAGAGCTCAGAACTCGCTCATATGACTTTGTCCTCTGCCTAAACAATGCATTTTTAATTCCACCTACTTTCTGTAAAAAATAGAGATTGTAACTGAAATGAAAGCTATTTGGTTCAATTTCCTTTCCTGCTGTGCCAGAGACAGCTGGAGGAGGAAGTCTGTAACCAGAGACATTGGTACCTGGTTCTAAATCAATGTGGGTCCAGATCGGTTTTGAATGATGACAGCAGAAAGGCGTTTTGGACAGGGAGCTAGAAGATGCCAATTTTGCTTTGTTATTGTGTGTTGTCACTTAATTTTCCCCTAACCCTCATTTTCCTCAGCTATAAAGATGAAAAGGCTGTCTTATTCCTCTTTGATTAAGTAGGGTATGATAATAACTCCATTAGCATTTCCCTTGACTGTTACCTTCAGGGTGTAAAAGATTCACACAGGAGGGACATGAGTCACCTGCACTAACTTGTGCTTGAAATTGAAATGACAAGATTTCTTTCTTCCTTAGCTATGAGCAGTGTTGTTCAGAAAAAAGCATGTGTTGTGAAAAAGAATGAGCTAGGGAGGAGGAAAAAGGACAGGAGGAATATGATTATTAGGAATATTTTACTAAACTAACTAAGCTTATAGATTTGAGGGTTTTTTTTTTATCTATCATGGAAGCAACTCATACAAACTGCCTTTGCCAAATTCACATAAACCAGTGAATTGGAAAGAGTATGTATCCTATTGCAGGGTTGGTGCTAGGATTAGTTGAGTTAATGTGAAAACATGTTCTTGGAATAGTGTGCCTCCCAGCCAGAATCAAATAATACTAGTGTTGTTTTTAGCTACCCAACAATCAGAAAGGTAAAGTTGTGATTTAAAGGTAGGAAAACCTTGGTGTATTCTGAAATCAAACACAAAGATGCCTTTAGGTTATCTGCATCAGGGGATAGCAAAGTAGGACCCACCAGTGGTTGCTGTAGAAATGGGATAATCTGTTTACACTTAGTGTCTATGCTTCTTTTGTGCTACAAAAGAAAGCTGAATATTTGTAATATAGACTAGATGAGCTACTATGACTGAAATATTTATTCTCTGGCCCTTCAAGGAAAATTTTGCCAACTCATGATCTATATATAGCATTGTTACATTTTTTCCCTTTTTTCTTTAATGTAAAAGTTCCTAAAGGATTTTTTTAAAAATTAAAAGTGAGGATTTCATATAAATTAGGGCTCTGTTATAACTACAATTGAAAAATAGCAGAGAAAAAAACTTCCCAGCTTCTACTTAAATTGTTTAAGTGGAAGTACTTGCTCATTACCTATTTAGGTGTTTGGTCTGTAACCAACACTATCTTTCACCTACCCTTGGGATGCCACCTGCATTCCTAAGACATGTCTGACTGCAGGGAGATGCCACTTCCAAATGCAACTGATAGCCAGGCAGTGGACTTGGAGTTCTGATGTTTATCACAGTAGTCCATCAACTTATGATCATGAGTTGACTTTTATAATCCTGTTAGAAACTCTGTTCTAAATGAGAATAAATGAAATGCCAGACTTCATGTGAAGATAAGTTTAACTTAATATCCTATCACAATTTTTTTTTTGTGTGTGTGGGAGGGTAAACTGGGATTGAACTCAGGGACACTCAACCCCTGAGCCACCTCTCCAGCCCTATTTTGTATTTTATTTAGACACAGGGTCTCACTGAGTTGCTTACAGCCTCACTGTTGCTGAAGCTGGCTTTGAAGTGATCCTCCTGCCTCAGCTTCCAGAGTTGCTGGGATTACAGGCGTGTGCCACTGCGCCCAGCCTGTCACTAGTTTTTTAATGCAGAAGATATTATACTCTCATGTCATTATATTCTACAACACTCATACATCTCTCTTGTTTAAGGAGCATTTGGTTAGGGATACCATGCTCATGAAAACTCTAAAGTTTTATAGAGATATTTATTTGAGGTTAATTATCTAGGTGGTATTAAATGCTTTTAGATAATATAACAGTTATCTTCTGATGTGAACAATCAACAATTTTCATTATTAAAGTAAAAAGATATGATACAAATCATACAAATAGATTTTGACATGAAATGTGGCAACATGAAATGTGGTGACATGAAGTTGAAGATACAGAATCAGCATTTTATAGTTTGGACATTTTCCTCCAGTTTCTCAAGTCAGCATTTCAATTGACTTTTCCAGACCATATTTGAAGATGTTAGTGGTTTTGGTGCCTGGCATCGAAGATGGTGTGTTCTTTCTGGCAACTGTATCTCTTATTGGACTTATCCAGATGATGAGAGGAGAAAGGTAATTTAAGTAGTACTGATTGGTGGTGAAGAGCTTTGATTTTCATATGGTGTATCATGCAAGTGTTCCCTCTGTCCTTCAAGATTCTCCCTTGCATGTACTTACTAAGCCCTTAAAATGTTCTTGCTGCAGTCCTCTGTTTGTCAAGATTTTACATCCTGCCCATTGCTTATGATTTTTCTTCTTTTCTCTTAGAGTCTTTCTGCCCCCTCCCCCCTCCTGTGCTGGGATTAGGGCCTGAGCATACTAGGCAACCATGTACATTAAGCCACATCTCCAGCCAAAGCAGTACTTTATATCTTTCCACATCAAAAAAGATAAATCTATGATATTGTGTTTAGTAATTATTAAATAGTATTACATTATGGTCATTAAGATTATTAGTATTTAAAAAATATATGTGAAATGTTTAAGATATTCAAAAAGGCACAAAAACATCATTTCAGTCAACTTTAGTTATTAGTCCAGTTGAAGCTGTTTATGTAGATGTTCTCCATAGAGATAACCCATGCTAAAATTGTTTTTTGTTCCTATGTATTTCTTCAGATTCTATTGTATATATGTAATATATGTTATTGCAATTGGTATTTTAAACATTGAACAAATAATATATTGTAAATATTCTACAACTTGCCTTTTTGAGGACAATGTGTTAGTTAGTCTAGGAGGATATGTGTATTTTTAGTTTCTTTTTCTCTGAATATAGTATTGCACTGTAAGACCACACACATCACACTTTATTCATTCTCCTCTTTAGGAGCACTTAGATTATTTCCACATCTTTGCTATTAAAACTAGTTCTGTTGCTTTTTAAATAAATGGATGAAAGTTCTGAGTTGTGGGATTTTTCATATCTTTAGCTATTTTGTCAAATGATTCTTTGAAGATAGTCCACAATTTTCCATTCCAACCAAGATGTATATGGGACTTCTCAGTTTTCCTATTTTTGCTGACACTTGATCTGTCAGCCTTTTAAACTTTTGTCAGTAGATCCAAAGTGTTATCTCACTGTTATTTTATATATCCTTGATTACTAGAGGAAGCATCTTTTCTTATATGTATGGCTATTTATATTTTCTCTTCTATTAATTGATTTTCTATATATTTTAGCCATTTCACATTCTTTTTTGTAAATTGGAATTAAATTCTCTAGTCTATGGCTTGGGATATCTTTTATTATTACAGTGTTTTAAAAATTTACTGAATTTTTTAATGTTGAGGAAACCAGATCTGTTAACCTATTGTGTTGTTTTTGTGACACTGGAATTTAACCCAGGGCCTTGTGCATGATAGGCAAGTACTCTATCACTGAGCTATATCACCAGCTCTTTGTACTTTTTTGAGTCTTAAGAAAACCATTCTTACCCTGTAACCAAAAAATTTCTCTTATACTTTATCTACAAAGTTTTATACTTAACATTTAATTTATCTAGAATTTTTAAATTTACTTTTTGGGACCAGAGAAACTTTTGTGTTTGTGTGTGTGAGTGTGTGTGTGGTACTGGGGATTGAACCCAGGGCCTAGTGCATGTGAGGCAAGCACTCTACTAACTGAGCTATATCCCCAGCCCTGGATAACAAATTTTGCCAGCATTATTGAATGGTCAGTCCTTTTCCCCCTGATTCACAGTGCCATTTCTGGCAAGTATTAATATATTTGTTATATGTATACATCTAAGATATAATTATGAGTAGGTTTATGTTTTAGCTTTTCTATTCTGTTTCCTTTTCTCTTTTTCTATCCTAATCTCAATAACTACAGCTTAAAATAAATCTTAGTACCTGGTCAGGCAAATCTTTATTCTTATTCAATAATGTATTACTCTTTTTAGCCCTTTTATCTCTTTCTCTCCTGCAGGTGCACACACATGGAAAAGTATATTTTGCTTTTTTTAAAAATTTTTTTTAGTTGTTGATGGACCTTTATTTTATTTATGTATACGTGGTGCTGAGAATCGAACCCAGTGCCTCACACATGCTAGGCAAGCGCTCTACTATTGAGCTACAATCTCAGCCCCACCCTATATTTTGCTTTTTATAATTAAAATATTCATGTACACAAAAAAGAAATAATATACTATACTATTAGCTCTGGGAAGTATTAATTTTGAAGTTTAATTTGTGTCTCCAGAACATACTTTTTTTTTTTTTTTCTTGTTTTGCTGGGCATATTTTAAAGCAAGTACCAGGCTTCATATTAAACATTTCATCTGTGTGAGCCAGGCTATAGATTTCTACATTAGTTAATGCCCCAAGGGTAAACCAGGATTTCAGGCTAGCTTGCTCTTCAGCACTCTCTCTTCCTCATTGATTTTGGCTTTTGATGATTTCTTTTATTTTTTTAAGTTCAATTATCTAGAATTTTGGAGGGGTTATATAATAGCAGAACTTTCATACTATTTAGTTTCATACTGTTTAGTTTTCCATATTTGTTGGAAACTTTGTATCACAATTTATTTATATGGCCCCCCTTACTATCTTTTAATTTGTTTTGAATTTTTGCTATTGTGAAAAAATAGTGACTACATATGAATAAATATCTTTGTTTGCTTATGTATTTGCTCAGGATAAATTTCTTTTAAGTAGAATTGTAGATCAGAATATGTTTACTTGTAATGCTTTTTGATAGCTGTTATCAAATTGCCAGCCAGTCACAAACCATTTTATACTTGGGATGTAAGACTTTCTGTTACCTTTAACCAACGAACAGAGGATTTTACTGTTCTATCCAAACTTAGCCCATTTAAGGTTTTAAAAATTATATATTTTATTTTAATTCTTAAAATTACTAATAGAACTGACAGTTTTATTGGCTGTGACCATATGTATCCCTCTTCCTTTTTGGGGATCATTTGGTCTCATGGATGTTTAGTTAACATAGCACAGGAATGATTTAGCTTCCAATTGCTTGGCCTTATCTTTTAGAGATACATAAAAAAATATTTATACATGAAGTAAGATGTCTAGGCTTCTTTTTACTGAAAGAGGAGAAAAAGGTGAAGTATAGGCAAAAGGTAGTTGAACAGATGTATCTAATTGTTGAGGGTACTTAAGGGATTATATACTGTTCTTTTTATTTTCTGTTTGAAGATTTCCATAATAGTGGTTTTGTTTATTTTAGGTTCATAGAATAGTTAATAACAGCCATCATTTGGTATTTTTGGTTTCCAATTTTTTGTATAGCAAGAAACAATAAGAAATACTGACTATTTATGTTTAATATAAAATATTAAATATTTTAACTTTTTTAATTTTTAATTTAACTGATAAGTAATGACTTAGTCTCTTTATGATGGGGTCCAATATGTTTTCAATATATGTTTATATTGTGCAATGATCAAATCAAGCTAATTAGAATATTTATCACCTCAAATATTTTTCATTCATTTCTGCTGAGAACACTTAAAATTCTTTTATTATTTTTCAAATGTACATTATTATTAACTATAGTTATCATACCATGCAATAGAATTTATTCCTCTTGCCTAACTTTAATTTTGTACCTGTTGGCCAATTTCTCCCTTTATCTACTGCCTTCCCTTCCCCAGCCTCTGTTCCACTCTCTACTTGTATGAATTTGACTTTTTTAGATTCCACATGTAAAAAGTAAGATCAATGTGCTGTTTGCCTCTCTGTGCCTGGCTTATTTCACTTAACACAGGGACCTTTAGATTCTTTCATGTTATCTCAAATGTCAAAATTTCCTGTTTAAGGTTTTAAAAATTATATATTTTATTATGTATTTTTTAAATTTTATTTTTATTATATATGTTATTTTTTATTCCATATTTGTTGGAAACTTTGTATCACAATTTATTTATATGGCCCCCCTTCTTTCAAGGCTGAGTAGTATCCCATTTTAATATCCGTTCACCTGTTAACGGATACTTAGGTTGTTTCCATACTGTGGCTATTGTGAATAATCCTGTAGCAAACGTGGCAGTGCTGACATCTCTTTGACATACTGATTCCAATTCCTTTGGGTATATATCTAGTAATGAGATTGCTGAGTTATATGGTAATTCTATTTTTAGTTTTTTTTCCAGGAACTTTCATACTGTTTTCTAAAATGGCTATATTTATTTACAATATCACCAACAGTGTATAGGGGTTTTTGTTGTGGTGGTGGTTACCAAGAGTTGTTCTCTTTCATCTTTTTGATACTAGCCAACTTAACAGGTATGATGTGTGATATCTCATTGTGGTTTTGATTTACATTTCCCTGATGATTAGAGATTACCAGGGCATTTTCCCCCCATATATTAATTTTCCATTTTGGGGAAATTTAGCTTTTAAATGAATGGCTTTTTAATTTTAATTTTACTAACTTAACGCTTAATGTTTCTTGACTTAGTTTTGTCAAGTCAAGAAATTAGACTACTAATGTTTTTAAAATTTATTTTTAAAGAATCCCATAGGAAGGATTAATCTGGCCAATTGTACCAGCCATCAGATAGAACCAGCCAACAGAGAGTTTTGTGCAAGACGCAATACTTTTGAATTAATTACTGTCCGACCACAGAGAGAAGATGACCGAGAGACTCTCGTCAGCCAATGTAGGGATACACTCTGTGTCACAAAGTATGTATCAGCCTTTTATTATTTCTGTCAACTAAGTAACTAATTACCCACTTTGTTCTTACCACTATGAGAAATATCAGAGTGACCTCTGACTTTGAAAGGGGAACAGCCATAGTAGGAAACACATCTACAGCATTAAGAGAACAGTCTATAAAACAATATAGTTAAGAAGTATTTAACATTCAGGTTATATCCCAGCTAATCATGTTTTCTAATATGTTCACAGTGTAGGCATTTTCAAGGTGGTTAGCTAATTAATAATCTTTGGGTTAAGTTTACAGATTTCATGTGTAGCTGAGAAGTCAAGCTTTAAGAAAACTTGATAAATTCCTTCCTTTCCATTACAAAAATACCCTCATTTAACCCAATGATTTACAAAAAGAGTCTCATTCTTCAGATTCCTGGTTGGAGGTTGAGAGAATAAATTCTTGGGAATATCACTTTTTTGTTAACCTTCAGCTTAAGATACAAAAACTTAGTAATAACTCTAAGGGTCTAACATAGCTTCGTTTGAGTGAGTGACCAAAAAGTTGGAAGACAAAGTTATAACTAGGCACAAAAATTAGAATTTGACAAAAACCTTTGTTCATCAGGCTGTTGCTGGATATTGAGGACAGGGAGATGGTAGTCTTAGCTCACTGAGTTTCTAATATGAAAATCTTAGAAAGCTGCAGCCCAGAGACATTATACCAAAATAGAACAATGTTGTTCCTCAGAGCCTGCCAATTTGTTTTTTAAAAACTAGGGGACCCATTCTTTGCAAATTCTTGATGAGTAGGTTACGTCCTGATTAATTCACATTGGCTTATCCATTCCTTCCCTTCGGGGACCTTCAACAGTAGTGTAAAGACAGGACAGGAGAGGCAAAATGGATTTGTAATTATTTTTGCTTGGTAGCTGCCCCATGGCTGGTCTCCATCATTGAGAGAACCAAAGTTCAGTACCTAAATAGTTCTGACCACAACAGCTTACTTTATCTCTTGTAAAATCTTACTCATATTTTTCATATAATCTTATTTTTTACTTGCTGCATAAACCCTTCTACACTGCTCTTTGGGACTTCCCCTATGGTAGAAGTAGCTAGATTACCTATTGCTCTAATTATTTTGTTTATTTATGTGTAGTTTTTCTTATAACATTATCATAACTTGGTTGTGTTCTGTTTTATCCAAGCATATTCTCAGTTTATAGTCCTGGCTATCTTAAGCTTTGCTTGAGGGTTTAAAAGTTATTTTATTTTTTGATCATAACAATAAAAATACGCTGCAATTCTGCATTCTTTTTTGTCGATCCGTTTCTCTGTAGTTAGTGCCTTTTAAACATATACCGTTTATCTAAATTTAATGTACCTCATTTTCATTTTTATTAACCAGGCTTGCTCTATTTCCCTTCTTCATCATAAAAGATTTCTCCTGATCAATATTGCCTACCTTACAGTAGACACTACATATTTGAACTGGAAATACCTTATCACATGGGGAGGCAATATTTATAGTGGAGCTTTAAAGTCAACAGACCTAAGTGTTTTTTTGTTTTGTTTTTTAATTTGTTTTGGGCACTGGGGATCAAACCATAAGCTACACTTCTGGCTCTACAAACCTAACTTGGTAACTTAATAGATGTAATCATGGCAGGTCACTTAACTTTGCTAGTTCTCTGAATTCTCCTGTGTCAAAAGGGAAAAAGAAACTTCATAGAGTGACAAGAGAGTTAATGAATAGATACACAGCACAATGTTGAGCACTACAAAAGGTCATTGTTATTCCAAGTAATATTCTTTTTATTAACATTTCGGAAATGGTAAATTTACCCCCTTATTCATTTTTGCACCATTTTAGTATAAATGACAAATTGTAAAGGTATAAAATGAGTACAGCATAAAACCCTTTAACAGATAAATGGCTATTCTCTAGAAGGACGGTCTGTCTGGGAATTAGGGAACTCCCCCTTTCCCTGCCATTGCTCACCCCATCAACCAGTTATTCATTCAACTTGTTGCTAATATGGATGCAAGGAAGAGATTCCTGGTATGACAAAAGTCTTAGAATCTTTATTTTAAGTACCACCATGTTCTACCAGCATAGTAGGACAAAAATAATGGGGAACAATGACAGTGGCATTACCTATAAAGGCAGGTTAAGATCCAAGAGCATCCAGCTTTTAGGGAGCCTGAGTCTTAAGGATATCGGTTACTCAGATTTGAGCTCTCAAGGATATCGATAACTCAGATTTGAGCTGTGATAGTATTACTAGGAAGCTGCCTATACTCAGTGGGTGTCTCACATTGCCAAATTACCTAGGCAAGACTGCCTGTGTGAAACACCTTCTTTGTTGGAAACGTCGTTAGTGTGAGTTATGATCAGCTAACCAAACAGGATAATTTTACTCTATTATACTTAGAAAAACATCTCATTTTGTGGTTCTTTATTAGAACTCATTAAAAGGTGTTAAGACTAACTCTTTTTACTGATTTATTTAGGCTTTTTTTTTTTGGTTTCATTTTTCTTAGCAAGGCTACATGAAGGTATGGAATGAGATGGAGGAGATTCTGACCTCTGTTTGTTTGTTCCTGTAGGAACTGGCTGTCTGCAGATACTAAGGAAGAGCGGGATCTCTGGATGCAAAAACTCAATCAGGTTCTTGTTGATATTCGCCTATGGCAACCCGATGCTTGTTATAAACCTATAGGAAAGCCTTAAAAATGTTTCTGTACCATTTAGAGGTTTTTTTGAGTTGTGTCATAAATGTATTTTAAGAAAACACATTTAAGAGCATCAGACTTACTGATTGCATTTAATGCTTTAAATAAGAGGGTTTGTGCAAATATTCACTACATATTATGCAGTATTTATCTTTTGTATGTAACAACTGATTTCTCATCTTTCATTCATAATTCATAAATAATTGGAAGGCAATTCATTATAATTGACTTTGCGTAATCCAAATAGAAAAATTTCATTTTCCTAGAAATTTAATTATCCAGTTATTCATGACAATTTTTTTTTTTTTTTAAGTTAGAAATCCTGAGTTATCTTCTTGGAGCTATGAGCCTCCAAGTAGCACGGTCTTCCAGGGGTTAGAGAAGGAAACCTCTGGTTTGGTGATCCCTTCTCTAGCTTTGGTAGTTTTTTGAAAGCTTGTTACCAGCATACTGAAAAATTTTTTTTTTCTTAAGTACTTTACAGAACATTTTTAAAAATGGAGATGAGAACTTTTTCAAATAGCAAATGTATGTTAGTTTAAAGCTTGAGGCTGCATTTAAAAAAGAAATATAGGGAGCATTTTGTGAGATTTGGGGGTTAAATATTTTATATAGAAGAGTTAATAATCACAAGGTTTACATTTACCCAGTTACTATATATGCAGTGTGGTGCACATTTTTCATAGAAGTCAGGCTTTATTGAAATAATCCTTTTTGCCATGTAGCTTATAGATTTCTCACACATTACCATATTAATTCTTTCTGCTCCTATAACAAGAACAAATTTAAATTGAAGAATTTTTATATTAAAAGAAGTAAACTTTTACCAAGCTGCTATGGATTAATACTTTGCTTGCCAAAGTTCTTGTCTTTTCTTTTCCCATGTCTATGTATGACAGTGTCTTAAAACCTATTTTGAAATCATTCAGAAAACCATTATGTCATGTATTGCCTTTAAAAGTCTAATACTTTTTTATTATAAAATATTGTAAAACATAGTCTCAACTTTTAGATACACTTTGAGTTTTTTCTTTGAATTGTTAGAAGTTATTGATGATTTCATTTCTAAACACTAAATTCTGTCACCTGTCATTTTATTTTTTAATCATTCAAATGTGTTTTTTCTTATGTATGTTATAAAATATATTTTATGACCTCTTACCTAAATAAATACTTGTAAATGGCTTATGGAATTGGTTATTTAAGAAGTACTATGTGTGCTGCTCTGCATCTCTAAGCTCTGGGGCTTCTTGAGGGTATTGTCCTGACAGTATCTCATCTTTTTGTCTGTAGCCCAGACAAAAGGGTTTAGCTTATTGTATAATCCCAGGGTTGCAATTAAATGTGTGGGTGGATGGAAGGGTTCCTTTCTGAGGCATGTCAGCAGAATATGGAAATTAGATGTGCATTTGAGAAGATGGTGGATGATTCCCAAGTGCTTAGTAGAAACTGAGTAGATGAGGGATATCACCACCCAAAACAGACAATAGGTGTGATGGGACTGATGAGGTGGTTCCTTGTATTTCTTAATAGACTTGTATTTATTTTTGAACAGGCATTACATATGGTGGTACAAAATTCAAGAGGCTCAAAAAAGTTAAAGCGAGAAGTCTTATGTGTTGTAACTACTTGTACCCATTTTTGTGTGTCTTCCCAGAGGACACATGATTGCATATTACATGATTACATGTTACTTATAAATAGTTATATTCTTTAGTTATACTATTTATTATAAGTTAAAGGAAAAAAACTAAAAGAGTATTTATCCCTTAGAGATTTTTCCATTTTAGTATATATATATATAACTATATAAAGTTCAATTTAGGAAGAAATTTAGGTTAAGATGATTATAAAAAATCAAGTTAGAAATACCCAAATACTGGACTGACAGTTTCATTGTCATCTGCCTAAAGGGACTTTGTTGAAATCATTGGAGTAGATAAGATTTTTCAGGGAATATAATATGGAAAGAAAAGCAATAGTTCAGAGGGAGAGTGAAAAAGCAGTACCAACAGTTGTCCTCTGTGAAAAAAGAACAGCAGTGGAGTTTGGTGAGACCAGAGAAGACTCTTAAGATCCTGACCCCGAAATCAGAAGGCACATTAATGAAAATGTGAACTCACGTTTGCAGCAGTCAATAAAATGATTTAGATAAAAATTAGGTTATAATAAAGTTTGTAAAGGAAAAAAATGACAGATTTGATTGCATTAAAAAAGAAAAAGAGTCCTTGACTGGGGGTGTGATTCAGTGGTAGAGCAATTGCCTTACATGCTCGAGCCCCTGGGCTCAATCCCCACCACTGCAAACAAATGAACAAAAATCCCTATCTTACAAATGTTTATAAACAATAGCAGATAAGAAAATAGTCACAAAATACTAATACTTAATAATCATACAATTAATATGTAAGAAAAATAAAGAGCTCCTATGATTGTGTATCATTGTTTGATCATTTACCATGTTCCAGGTATTATTCTTGGTGTTGTCGCATTATCTCATATAATCGTTACATGACTATGAAATTGGCCTTGTCACAAAAACTTAGGTAGCTTTTCTGAGGCCATACTTAGCAAGTGGCTGACCTGGATTCAAACCCCACACTCTACTCCAGAATGCATTTGCTTTATTATTACATTGTGCTATTTCTCAAGTTAGTAAGAAAGTTTAACTTAGAAGAGAGCAGAGAGCCTTTAGGTAAGGAAACATGACCAGATTATATCCTCTGAAGTTGTATAGCTTTTGTAACTTTCAAGAATCTTGCAAACATCCATAAATTCTAAGTTTATTATAAAAAATCCTTAACCAGCTATGAACCACTAAAAGCATTCCTTAGATAAAAGTCCTCTTAGCAAATATCATTAGTCTATTTGCCAATAGGTCCCAGTTTTTAGCATGTTTACAAGGAATTTAGAACTAAAGTTTAGCTGTTAGCTTCTTTCCCATCTCCTTAGACAAGGTGAATGTGAACAGAGAAAAACATAAAGGAATGATCATTACAATATAGTTTTTAGCATAAAAAATAGAAATAACCTGAAAATCCATCAACAGGAAAGAATCTTCCAGTCCACTAAAAGGAAATTAATACCTTTCCCACAAAACACCATGTATTGTCCAAGTTGGTCTTTTCCCTTCATAATCCAATATCCTGTAGTCTCTACTGAGTCTTCCACTAACTCAATTTTTCATCTTGATCTTAATTTTTAAAGTGTTCATAAGTCCATGTGCATGAGCAAAACATGAAAAATTTTTTTAATATAAACAAATCAATCTGAAAACAGATTCCAAAGTCAAAGCATTCTTCCACCCAATGCTGTTCCCAATCCTTCCCATTTGCAACTCGGTGTGGTTCCCTCATATGTGCCTGTTATAGATAGTTTCATGTTGCACTGCATATCCCTTTTTTTCCCATAAATTCTGGAAAATATTCCAAGTTTTATATATTCAGGCTTACTTCATTCTTTTTGATCACTACATGGTATTTTATGGGAAAAGTATACTGTAATTTCCTAATAATGGACTTAAAGATTATTTTTAATTTTCTTCCCTGTTGATGGATTTTCAGATTATTTCTATTTTTTTCTTTGAAATCTGGGTGATAGGACCCAGAGGAGAGATGGAATCTAGAATCTTATGTCATGATCAACAATTGTCATGGTTAACTTTTTAAGTACTGCAGAAACAGGGTACCCAGGCAGCTGTGGAATGATCTGTAGGCCTTTCTCCTTGTTTATGACAGATGCTGGCCAACAGAAGCCACATCAAGGCAGGAGCAACCATAGTGTGGAAAATTGCAAAACTGCTTCAATATATGAAGCTAGGGAAAGGCCAGCCTTAGCCCCCAAAGAGACTCTGCAAAAGCATGTAGGTCAGAGATCTCTAATCTGTGTAAACCCTGAGTAATAAACCCTCCCATCATTAGAGGAAATTATTTTTTTCTGGGATTTAAAATATTTTTTAGTACAGAATTTTGTCTGAATCTTCCTAGAAGGCTAAATAATTTTTATCTGTTTGCTTACTTCTTGAGAAACAGTGTATTTCAGAGGTACCATTTCCACCAGTGAAAGCCACATTGCACTGAGGCAAGTTATATGGCTTTTCATGAATTCACTCATCCTACACATCACTGTCCACCCTATCAGTCTGGTGAGTAGATGATTGAGATGCTTATTTTTATTTTATTTAGAGCTAATAGTTTATCTTGAAGTTAAAATCATATTTAAATGTGGCATAAACTTTTTATATTTACTGAAAGAGAGTTTACAGTTCAGTAGGCTGAGAAACCCCACTCCAGGGCCATTTCACTATATTCTTAATGCTTTCTCTTGGAAAGAAAATATTGCAAAAAGCTATGAATAGTAAAAGATATGGATGGTAGAAGGTGTTCTTTAGAAATCAAAGGTGATTGTGCTTTCATTCAATTTGTTGGAAGTAATTGAACTGGTGGATCTAAATATCAAAATCTATTTTTGTCTTTAAATTTTAGAAGTTTCATGTGTCTTATTAGCATGAGTTTCTTTAAGGTTGAGGTTTCTTGGCTTCCTGTTTGAGGTTTTATACTCAAGGATAAACAGGATTTATCCTGTTTGAGTTTTCTCAACTTCCTGAATCTTTATTTTGTGCCAAATTTGGGAAATGTTTAGCCATTATTTCCTAAGCACTTTTCAGGTACCACCTCATTCTCTCCTTCCTGGACTCTGATGACAGGAGTTTTCTTTCAGTATAGTACCACAGGTCCCTGATATTCTGTTTTATACCCATTTCTTCCTATTGTTTTGATTGGGCACTTTCTTTTTTTCTATCTTCCAGTTTACTAATCATACTTTCTCTATTCTCCATTCTGCTATTCATCTATCCATGGAATACATTTTACACCCCCCCCCCCAACTACTGGCAAGTGCTGTACCATTGAAACATTTTTATTTTTTGTTTTTAAGACAGGGTCTATTAAGTTGCCCAGGCTGGCATGGAACTTGTGAGCTTCCTGCCTTAGCTTCCCTAGTAGCTGAGATTATGTTCCACTGTGCCTGGATATCAAGAGAGTTTTAAATTTTGATTATTGCAAATGTTCAAATGTTCTCATTAGTTCTTTACATCTTCAATTTCTTTGATTTTCTGTTTTTCTTTTTGTTTTCCAGCATGTTCATAGTTGCTCACTGAGGCATTTTTATGATGGCTACTTTAAAATCTTCCTCAGAGACTTACAACATCTGAAGAGATTTTTGTATGGCATCTGTTGACTATCTTTTGAAACAGAAAAATCTTAACAAAACTTCTAGTTTCCTTTGCTTTTAATGACAATTCTGAGGTCATTTAGCTAAGCACTATACACCCTCCCATCAAGTTGGCTATAGATAACATCTCTGATGTATTGGTCAGGATGGTAACAGTTGCCTAGGTGTCATTCAGGAACCCGATAGCTCCAACCGGTTGAAATTATTGCCTCTTCACTCGATGGGTGGCCTTTTGATATCAGAGGGTTAAGAACACCACCCTCATAGCACTCTAACATCATTATTTTCTGGAAGCAAGTCTCAAGAGCGCTGGTTTGATCACGCATGCGCAGGCCATTGATTACGTCATCTTTCCTTAACCTCCAATCACGTTTCCCCATGCTTGAGACCTTGGTGCTGCTGCTTCCGTAAATACCCCAAATGCTGTGGTCTAGGAGACAGAGTTGAGACGTGGAACTCCCATCTCCTGTTTGCCACCCTCAGGAATAAACTATGTCTTGCAAAACTTGTCCTTTTAGTGATTAACAGACTGCAGCGGGCTAAATGGGTCTGGGTCCGTAGCATTTTCTCATTCAAGCTGAGATTTTTCTCGGTTCTCTGTATGAGTGATTTGTAAAATTGCGTTATGGACATTTAATGTGTATGTTATGAAACTATGAATTTTAGTTAAACTTTCTTCCTTTTTAGTTAAAGGTCTCTCCTGACATCATTCTGATGAAGAAAGAGATGCTGTGAAGTGGGGGTGACAGTCCGGGATCCTCCGTCAGCTTCTGTTGACACTGGGGGTCCTCCTTAGAGCTGGCTGGGGGCCTGTGTCCGGACTTCCACAGCCCTCTGTGACACCACTCTGGCTGGGAGGGGGCACTTTGTTCTGTTTCCCGAGGAATCTCCCTTGCCACGGAGGAGGGAAAAGGGGGTCTGGTACTATTTGAAGGCCCTGAATGTTCCGACTTCCCACTGACTTGCGGACACTGCCAAGATGGGACACTGCCTCCTGGCCACTAGGTGGGGCTGGAGGTCCAGGATCTCCACACTTGGCCTCTGGGGATACCGTCAAGGCATCTCTTTACTGCTGGCCATGCACCGCCTAGGTACCTCACCTGGCTTTTGCTGGCGCAGGTCAGGGTAGAGTCAGGTTTTTCTGTGGTGTTTGTCCGGGATAGGGTGATAATTATCTAAAAGTTCTCTGTCTTGTTAGGCTGCTTCCTTTGTGGTTCTTTGGCTGATAAGTACACACTTTTCAGTTTTCTTTGGCATTTCTAGGCTGCTGGCTTCTCTAGCATCCAGTCCAGGATATACTACATTATGAGAAAACCCAGAGATCTCAGCATTGGGTTGTTCCCTGGATCTCAAGGTCTCTAAATGACCTTCCTGTTTCCTTCCACTTTGTAGGTTTTTAAGTTTGTTTAGCTATACTTAGCAGGAGGAATTGGGAGGGGTTCATCTACCCCCTCTTTAGTCTTGCTGATTGTTCTTTAAGTCTATAGTTGCCAGGCTTCTTAAGTACATCTTATGGGGTTTAATTATATTAACTTAAATGACCCTTTCTATTCTGGAATGCATTTTTTTCCTTTAATCCTCTCCTCCAAGATGCTTCCTGAAGTCTGTGAGTTCTTTTTTTTTTTTTTTTTTTAATTGCCTAGGCAATTTTGGCAGTTTACTAGTGAGGTCGATGATCTTCTAGTGTGCTTTTTAGTCCTATGTGAGTTCGATATTTGTGTACTTTATCTGTTTTCCAATTGTCCTTATTATTTGATGTACAATTGTCTGTTAGGGATATAAAGTTTGCTTTGTGGGATTGCATCTGTACTCAACTCCTTTATCACCTGTGCATTCTTTAGCTACGAATTGAATATTTTACTAGTTACACATAGATCTATTGGGATCATTAAATGGGACAACAAATGTTAAAGCTTCAGACAAGTATTAGAACACAGAGTAAATTCCTTATAAATGGCATCGATTGTTTATTGTAGAATTAACTGCCCAAGAAAATATGGACTGAGGCACGTACACATTTGACTAGGCTAGTTGTGTCCCCCTAATAAACTTCCTGCCCTTCCTCTGAAGTAGAGGTTGTTGGGAATTTGAAAATGCCTAGAAATTCCCTTAGCAAAATAAATAAATAAACAAATAAACAAACATAAAATAATAGCATTTCACAGAAAATATTAGTAATACTATAATTTTAGAGTTTTCTATTCTCAGTAATGTCTTTTTCTTGATATCAGAACTTTCTTGAGAAGTTAAAACAACTTCTATTACTATGAAAGGATTTTAAAATGGATTTAATCTGGCTTCTTCTCAAAGTTAATTTTTTATGTGATTGAAGTAATTTTAAAAAATAACATGTAATTCACAAGAGTCAGAGGTTTGCCTATAGTGTATGAAGTTTAATAAAATGTGAGACTTGACTGGAAAAATGAAGACTTAGAGGACAGAAAATTTATTATTGTGAGCACACTGTAGATGTTGTATTACTTGTTATTTTGTTCACTTCTTGGAAATGTTATGTGCCCTTTGGGACAAATAAATGAGGTCCAGTTTGCTTAACTTCACTTCCTACTTTCTTTGAAATAAACAGTATAAGGAGAGACAGCTTCCAATCTGCTGGTTACAGGTTATAGTTGGAAGTCGTAATGAAATCTTGAAAAGACACGAATCCCAAAACAATGTATTCTAAATCAAAGAAAAGATTAAAGTGGATGGGAAAGAAGTACAAGAGCTTTAACATACCAATAAAACAAAGGAAATTTGAAATGTAGGAAATCTTATATGAGAAATCTTCTGAGAATAAAAACTGAAGAAAAACCAATTGATCAAATCATTCACCCACTTTTTGGTTAGACAGTTGAAAAAGGCATAGAATAATTACAGAAAACACTGTAGTACAGAATGGTAAGCTAGGAATAAAAAGACAGAGTTGGATATTAGCTCTTTGCTACAACTTAATTCTCTTTTTCAGACTCCTTTATTACTCTGAACCTTTGGCTTCCTGATTTGTACAATAAAAACAAAACACTGAGAGTTTTTTGTGATGTGAGAAACTTCTTAACCTGGGCCATTCAGCTGTGAGTTCCTTAATGAAAGGAACTAGGTATTGCTCAACTGAGGAGAGGATCTTTGGATATGGTACATGGCGCACAGTTGGTGCTTAATATATGTTTACTAAATGAATGCACATCAAGCCAATTAAAATCTACCAGTAATTTGAGTGGGTCTGGGATAAATCCTAGTAGGTAATACTAGGAGATCTTTAAGGCTTTTTTCACAGAATTCTAGTGTAGCAGGTGTTAAAAAGAATTTATTTTATCAGGTAATTCAGAATGCCACTGGGATAGCAAATGTTCTCATTTTGAAAAATGCTTTGGAAGGCATGGATGGCCAAGATTGTAGTGATCCTCTTTTCCCACAGCAATACAGCTTTTAGTAAAGCCCATGGCTGATCAGATTAAATACACTTCCCAGCCTCTTTGTCTCTGTGACTGGGTTCTGGCAAATGGGATGTAAGCAGAAGGTTTATAGTAGCTTTGGGGAACCACCCCTAGGAGATGCTTGGCATATGCCCTTCACTTCTTTTCTTTGTTCTATTTCCCCTCCACCTGCCGTCACCTCAGAGCTTGAGGAAGAAAGGCCTAGAGTGTGGAGATCTAGGTACCTGATAGTCTTGTGAAGAAAAGGTGTTTACCATTCCAGCCCTGGGCTACAAATATTCCAATTTCTACAGTGAGATTGAACTTTGTGGCAATGCTATTTTGAGTTTTCTGTGGTAGGAGAATCTAATCCTCACAGGTGAAGCCCTAAGGGAATGGATTGGTGGGAAACGATAACAAAGAGACATTTGTTTAACTCAGCATAAGAAGGAATTACAGCAGGGCTTCGGGAGAAAGTGGACAATATAAAAGACCTAAGATGATTGGCTAGTGAGGGTTTTTAAGCTGGGACATCTCCCTGCAACCCTATGTTCTTGGGTTCATCTCCCATTCTGAAAACAAACAAACAAACAAAAATTCACAGTGTAACAAAATTAATTTTGAGGGAAAGTAGAATAGTCATAAAGCTGGCTAAATTTCTCTCCTTCCTCCTCTCCTTTGCTGCTTCCTTCTTTTCCCCTGTTCCTATGGCTTCATTAATTTTTTCCCCTCTCTCTCTTTTTCTGGGTGTTGAGTAGGAATCAGGGAAAAGGGACTAAATCCTGCATCCATGTCAAGTAGGAGAAAAGTAAAGGCAACTACTTCAGATGAGAAGAAATAAAAAATGAAGAGCCCATCAAAGGCAGGAAATTGGGTTCAGGGGTAGGTACCTAGAAAATTTAAACTCTTAGAAATATGTAGAGATCTTGATGAGGGCATTGGGTGCTGGAACCAAATTTATAAGATAAGCAAAAAACTACAACTGACCACTAAACTTACATGAACAATTGTACCACTCCAAGTCTGAGTTCATTCACCTTCAATTTTCTTAGAATATCAACACACACCAAAGAAAGAATTTGAACAAAAATTTCACACACACACACACACACACAGGCTCAAAAGAAGAGAAAGAGATTTTCTTCCAGTGCATCAGAAATTTGCTTCCTAGAGTTAACTTTTTTCATGCCCCATCTCCCCCTCAAACTCACTCCAGCACTTTTCAGACTCCACAGCATCTGAATGTAAGGGCTGGTTTACAAAGAAGGAATCTTTGGGACGTATTTGTGATGTGCTGCAGTCAACTCCTATTGGAAATTAAATGCATTTCCCACCCATCTCCATGTTTAAAGATGTCAACACCCACCATGAGAGGAGTATTTAAATCAAGGAAATTAGAAACCACCACCAATCAGGAAATCAGAACCCCTTTTCCCTCCCAGGATCTACCAGCACACAATTGAACAAATTTCTGTTCTTGATGGATGGTCATTTTAAGTCTATTCTACTTTCCCTCAAAATTAATTTTGTTACACTGTGAATTTTTTTTGTTTGTTTTCAGAATGGGAGATGAACCCAAGAACATTCTACCACTGAGCTACATACCCAACCCTTTTTATTTTTATACAGGGTCTCACTAAGTTGCTTAGGTCCTCACTAAGTTGCTGAGGCTGGCCTGGAACTTGTGATCCTCCTGCCTCAGCCTCCTGAGTCAATGGAATTCTAGGTGTGCACCCCCACACCCAGCTGCTACTGTGGAATTTTTAATGCTATTAGTACTCATGATCAGGCCAGGGGAAAAATTTTTTAGTTACCTCTCTCTTTCTTAACTAAATATGTTTTATGGAAGAAATATATGCATATATTACAAGATTCTAACATCAGAGAAGATGTCTTAGTTCATTGGTATTACTATAATAGAATACCCCAAACTGGGTAATTTATAATATGCAGAAATTTGTTTCTTATAGTTCTGAAGCTAGGAATTCTAAGATCAAGACACAGGCATCTGCTGAAGTCCTTCTTTCTGTGTCCTCACATGACAGAGAGCAAAAAGGAGATGGGTGCTCTGTCTTGACACAGCAAAACAGCAGCAGGGTGTGAGCTCATTTTATAATGGCATTAATCCATTCATGAGTGCATCCCCATGACCTAAGCACCTCCCCGTAGGCCCCACCTCCCAACACTCTCATTGGGGATTAAGTTTCCAACACATGAATTTTGGGCAACACATTTGGACTGTAGCAGAAAGATATCAAATATCAAGTGAGGAGTAAAAGTTTCCTACATTTGGGGAAATATGATGACAGAAGGAATATTTGGTGATATTATACAGTTGTTAACTTTCTTAGGTATGATATTGATATCGTGGTTACATAGGGGATGCATCTTATTCTTAGGAAACCCATGTTAAAGTATTTAGAGGTAAAGAATTAGGATATGTGCAATTTACTTTCAAATATTCAAATATATAAATTATTTATATGAATATTTTTGAAGTGAAATACTTTAAAACTATTATTGCTAAAAAAAGTAAAAATAAAAACATTATTGCTCATTTATTTGGGTTATATATAGAGGTTACAATGGATCTGGAAAGGGATCATCACTTAAGTCTCTGATCTTAGGAAGTTCAGGATGCCTGCTGCCTGTCTCAGGTCCCATGTTGCTGACATCTTCAAATTTACTCCAGAGCCTTTGTGGTGTACCATTGTCCAGTTGAAATGACAACCTCCGTGTGCTCTTTCATTTTCTTAAAGCTGTGAGGGAGAGGTGGTGCTGGCAGAGACTCTCTCCTTTTACTAAACCTAAGTACAACTCCTCTGAATCCTTTCTGAGGAGGCCCTGACTTCAGGCTTCCCTCTGTGTCCTTACTGTAGAATCCTGTTTGAACAAGAATCCTGCTAAGTCAATTTAGCAAAACTCCCCATCCTTGGTATCTGAGTACCTTCCCTTGGCCTGACTTCAGCAAGAATTCTGTTGAGTCTGTCTAGCAAGAATCCACCTTATCCTTAATGTTTCCTTCTAATAATTTTCCATTTGCTGCCCCCCATTCTACTACTTGGTTATAAATCCCCATTTGCTCTTTCTGGAGTCTGATTCAAGCCTGATCTGTCTCCTTCACCATGGTGGTCTCTATACCTATTAGAATAATTTCCTCTTGAATCCCTTTTTTTTTTGTTGATACCAGGGATTGAACTCAGGGGTGCTTAACCATTGGGCCATATCCCCAGCTCTTTTTATTTGTATTTTATTTAGAGACAGGGTCTCCTTGAATTGCTTACAGCCTTGCCAAGTTGCTGGTCCTCTGCATTCCTTATAGGAATTCTGGCTTTCAACTCCTGATCCTCCTGCGTCAGCCTCCTGAGCTGCTGGGATTATAGGCATATGCCACCAATGCCCAGCCTTGAATTTTCTTTACCAGCTTTTATCTATCTATCTATCTTTCTATCTATCTATCAATCATCTATCTATCCATCTATTTACTTATTTATTTTGAGGAATTGATGGCACATGGTAGGCAAGTGCTCGTCCACTGAACCACGTCCCCAGTCTTTTCTTTATCATCTTTAATAAGTGTCATGCATACTTTTTTTTCTTTTAACAGTGCAAATCTAAAGTTCTCTGTTCCAGATGGAAGTAAAGGTCTTGAACAGATTACCCAAATTAACGTCATGAAAAATATTCAGTAGGGAACCTCTAGACCTCACAATGGAAATGAGGTAGATGCCTGACCGGCTGGTAGAGGACATTGCTGAAGACAAAGTGGACAAAAGACTTGAGCGTGTGCTATGGCAGAATGCATGTGGATCCTTGAAAAGCCCAAGAACTATTGTGTGACCTGTTGGGTTGGACAGCCAGCTGTGGACATTATGGTAACTCCTTTCCTGTTCAACTGAAATGCAGTCTTACAACTGCGCCTGACCTGAAAAGTTATCTCCCTTTTCTACATGGCTTGACATGGCAGCATAAGCTGTAATTTTTTTCTCCTATTCTATATCAGGACCCCTGTGAGTGGTGAGCTTTAAGTTTTATGATGATTCATGTCGATTTCCCGAGACTTCACTCACATGGCCATCCTGGACCCTGTTCATCCTGTTCTTCACTTACTGCTCCATCTGTTTATACCACTGCTAAACACTGTGACAATCTGAACTTTCTGCCTTGTTGAGCATGGCTTGGAATATATTTTCTCTCAGGGACTCCACAGAGTTATTAGGAGAGCTATTCTTGAAATTTGCTTTTTGTCATTTCCTCTACCCACCACTGTTGGGTGGGGGGGGGGGGCGGGGAGAGCAGTTTTCTGTGGTTCTCTTGCACATGTCTTGCAAGGACAGCACTGACTACCTTTATTCTGGGCTATCTTTCCAAGGATATCTGGAGAGAGAACAGCCTTGGAAGACACAGAAATTGCCTTTGGAGTAGACAGCAGATCCACTTACAACCTTAGAGGATGGAGATAGTGCCTCTCTCAGGAGCAAAAGGCAGACTTCTCATTATAAAAGATTCTGGTTCCTTAAATCCAGGGTTCCTCTCCTGTATCGCAGCCCAGAGTGTGTGAAGGTATCATCTGATCCTCTGCATTCCTTATAGGAATTGGGGTTGAGGAACCGGCACAAATGCTAATACTCTGACTACTCACATTGCTATGAATAATGTGGTTCTTTGTCTAATCCAGGAATTTTTTTTCTTTCTTTTTTTGTTTTTGGTACTGAGGATTGAACCCAAGGGTGCTTTACCACTGAACAACCTCCCCAGCCCTTTTAATTTTTTATTCTGAGATACCAATCTCACTAAGTTGCTAAAGCTGTTCTTGAACTTGTGATTTTCTTGCTTCTGCCTTGTGAGTGTCTGGGATTATAGGTATGCATCACTGTGTTCAGCCTAATCAGGAATTTTGTCTTCTTCATATTCATGAACCTCACAGGCCAAACTCTTAAACTACCTGAGTCTGTCTCATTTGCCTCATGCTTCTGAGCCCCAGTGTTAGAGATGTTCCTCTACTTTGGGTAAATATAGAAATGTTCGGGGAAAAGTCTGGGTTGGAAAGGCAATATTCACTGGGGACGGATGAAGGGCATGCATCGCTAAATGTTACCCATGGCACATGTACTTTGGCTCTGGGACTTGTATTAATTGTGCTTCTGTTTTTTGCCATCTGCCGATTTTGATGGACATGATAAAAAAAAGTGATGTAAAATTTACTGTTGTATGTATACATCATTGGGGTATTTTCAAGGGCATTGATATAACATTATGCAGTGTCTTCTTTGTAAGGACCCATGGGAAAAATTTGTCTCCAGTATTAGGAAAAGCTGCATTACTGTGGAACAGCTGTAGTGTTTTTGTCCTGTGGACACTATAAATCTTGTAACTGATTGTGTATCTCTATTGTCTCAGTATCTTGAAAGACTATTGGCAAATTTGTGGTCCAGTTCTTAGAATTAAAGCCAGACAGTATGCATTTGAGAGTACTAAGTTTTCTCTGGTTTATTCTTCTTTTACTCACTACTTTTCCTCATTCATTTATTTTTATGTTTTTGTGACACATATATTTTAAAATTTTGGTTTAATCAACTTTTGAGGGTGTGATAATTTCTGTAGACTTCCCACCTATCTACGTCTCCATGCTCCCTGCACCCCGTATCTTCCCTTCCATTGGTTTAAATTCTTGCTTTGGTGCCTGGAGATACATTTCATGAGAGAAAATGTGTCTGAAAATGCCATTAGTCTATCATCACACTTAATGGAGAATTTGCCAGTTGTGAATTTCTGGGCTAGACACAGCTTGTCCTTAGACCTTGGAAGGTCTCCTCTATAGGCCTCTAGGTTCAGAACTTCCACTGTGATGTCCAAAGCTGTTCTGCTGTGACTGGTTGTTGGTCTCTGGAGGCTTCGTCGGGTCTTCTCTCTGTTCTGAACATTTTTAAATTTCAGGAAAATGGTGTGCTTTTGTGGGTGTTTTTACACTCCCCATGTTGTGCATTTGTAATCTGGGAATTTATGTCCTTCACAGGCACAGTTCTTTTCTGGTTGGCTCTTTGATATTCATAGTCTACCCCGGTAGAGATGCCAAACATGGCACTGTGCAATGGGCATAGAGAAGGACGGCTTTACAGTGGCTTCCTTCTAGTTTGAGGGAATTGGTGACAGCAGGATCAATTTTAGTCTTTCAACAAAGTAAGGAATTTCATGTGGAAACTGGGCCCAGGCAGCTGCCTGCCTGGCTTGCCCCTGGTTCTAATCTCGTCCTGTGCCTTTGCATGTGCCACCCTTCCTTCCTGGGGCCCAGTGTCTTGATCCTCTCTCCTGCACCCTATAGAATAACTCTTGTGACTTCATTCACACCATAAACATTTGGCTTTGGGATTAAGTTTTAACATGAGTTATAAATGGGACAAATTCCTAGACCATAGCAGTAGCTTTGAGCTTTTTCTTTTTTTTTATGAAACAGTTCTACGTAAGAGGTAGAAAAGTGTTTTGCAGCCTCTGTACCTTTGCATTCTAAGGTTCTGGGCAATGTCTGACTGGGAGACCTTTGTTCCTTAAGGGCAGGGCTGGGCTTCCTCCTGCCTAAGTTTCCAACACCAGCCCTATACCTGACAGGAAGGGGATGCTCACCATAGTTGTATCAAATTGATTTGGAGGACAAAAAGAAAAACATATTCAGATTATTTGAATAAATATGAAGTATGATTGAAAAAATATGTTTGTTAAAAGATAAAATTATAACAAATCTAGTTTTATAGATTTTAAATGGCTTGCTTTAATTTGTGATTCTATAATGAGGCATCAGTTTAGACCAAAAATGGTTTAGAATTCTCTGCCACACCACATAGGCAGGTTATATCAATAGCCACAGGAGAGGAAGGGACATGTGGAACCCAGGAGGAAGGTAGAGAGAGCCTGATGGGTGACAGACAGCTCTCATCTATCTTATTTGAACATGGTTTGAACACTTGATCACTTGGGATTGATTGAGACTCGGTTACTAAATATTAAGAGTAGGTTACATTTTGGAAATCAGTATGGAGGTTCCTCAAAAAATCTAAAACTAGACCATTCGATCCAATTCTGTCCCTCCTAGGTCTCCACCAGAAGGAATCCAAGTCAGCATACATAGGTATCTGCACGCCAATGTTTCTTGTGGGCCTATTCATAGTAACCAAGTTATGGAATCAGGTGAGATGCCCATCGAGGGATGAATGGATAAAGAAATTATGGTGTATATGTGTCTGTGTGTGTGTACTGTTCATCCATAAAGAATAAAATCATGTTATTTGCAGGAAAATGGATGGAAATGGAGATTATAATTTTAAGCAAAATAAGTCAGACTCAGAAAATATTGTATGCTTTTTTTCATACATGAAATCTAGGTGAGGTAGGAAAGAAGGAAAATGTGAAAATAGAAGCAGGATCACGAGGGAAGGAGAAGGGGCCCCAGGGAGTGGGGAGGGGAGAAGGAGAAAGTGATAGGAAGGGTGACCAAAGTACTTTATAGGCAGGTGTTAAAGTGTCACACAAAAACCCATTATGTTGTACAATTGATATACACTAATGATTATGATAAGAAGAGTAGGTTACGTCTGTTTGCACGTCACATTAGGTTACTGTTTACTATGAACAGAGAAAGTTTTAGGCCAAACTTAAAAATATGTACCTAGGTAGATTTAGACCAAATTTGACACATGAAAACTGTAATAAGAGTATAGCATGATTACAGGCTGCAGAGAATGTAGGAATCAGATTCTGGTGATTCCCTTTGAATTTACTTTCTGTTCCTGTTTGATTAGGTTGCAGTTGAAGTTACTAGTGTGAAGATGCCAAGATTACCTTTCTCTTGTTTGACTAAAACCCCCAAAACTCCCAGGCAGACACTAGAGTCTAAAGTTGCATGTTTTTACCCTGTAGAATGATTGTCCACCCTGCTTCTTTTGGATGGCACTTGCTAAGAGTGGAGGCCAGTTCTAGGAGCGACTTCTCAAGTTCAGAATCTCTGAGGATCCTTTGACCAGCTTCCCTTCATTCAAGTCAGTGACTGTTGTCACAAAGGAATAAGAGCTGTCAGTAAACTCTCACTTAGGGACAAGGAAACTGACCTGTCCTGTCTTAGATGGGTAGTCTCAGCAACCCTACAAAACAGGCACAACATTATTCCCACTTAACAGGTGAGGAGGCTGAGTCTCATGTGATTTTCTGAAGTTCAGCAGCTAATAGTGACAGAATATAGATGTTTTAATCTGCCTTTCCAAATTTCTTTTATTTTACATCAGAGACATGGTAATTGACAAAGCATCATTTTCAAAAAGGTAAAATCATAACTCTCTCATAAATATAAAATGAACATGTCAAAAATTTTTCTGCAACTCGCTAATTAATGAGGGACCCAGTAAGACCCTAAAACTAAATAGTACTTGGAACAGGATATTTAGTAGGAATGTCCCCCAAAGATCCATTTATTAACCGCTTGGTCCCCAGCCTATGGTGCTATTGGGAGGTCATGGGACCTTTAAGAGGTGGGGCCTAGTGGGAGGAGCTTAAGTCATTGAGGGTGTGTCCTTGGAGGGGATACAGGGACTGTAGCTGCTTCTGGTCTGTTCCTTTCTTCCCAGATGCTATGATGTGAGTGGCTTAAACAGCAAGCATTCCCACCCTTATGTGCTACATTGCCAAAGACTAAAAAACAACAGGCAGATCAATCACAGACTGAAGCCTCCAAAACTGAGCCAAAACAATCCTTTCCTCCTCATAAATTGATTATCTCAGGTATTTTGTCACAGTGATGTAAAGCTGACTCTCCCAAAGGTATTCAGGGGTAATGTTGGGACAATGTTAGTGCATTGGATACAAAACTGGTTAATGTTCAACAGGATGATAAATTATAATCTTTGGGATTTACATCTACTGAAAAAAAAATGATTTACATCTCTATTGGACAAAAGTCTGCAAATTAACCTCTGCCCCCGGAAGATTTGTAAAATATCCCAGTCAATAGAAAGTCAAGACCAGCACAGAACTGTGGGAACTTATTTTATAGTTATTTTTGCTTATTTCCAAATTACAAATAATAATCAGATTATTTTTTGGACATGACTTGCTTGAGTTGGACAGATACAACATGTTTTGTTTCTTGAAGGAAGAAGGTACAGGTACTGATACCATTTGCTTTGTAACATATAGCTTCTTATGCCATATGTGATACATTAATATCCTTGTCAGTATGGCACATGCTAATTTAAAACCTTCAAAAATGCTATTATCTTTCTTATGAAAGATGAAGCTGTAAAAACCCTTCACACTTTGTAGAGAATGACTTCTGAAATACTATGATTCCTACCTGCTATGGTTCAGGCATGGTTTGTGTTCCCTAAAGCTTCATGTATTGAAAACATGGTCCCCTAGTGTGACAGTGTTAATAGGTGGTAGGCCCTTTTAGTGATGGGGCCTAGTGGGAGGTCATTAGGAGATTGGGAGCACTCTCCTCAGAATAGATTAAGGTAGTTTTCATGGAATCATTTCTCTAGAGAGGGTTGTTATCAAAGAGGAATACTGGCCCTTCCCAACTCTTTCTAGTTTTCATGTATTTGTTTCCACCATGACTTCTGCCATGATTTCATGCCTGGAAGGAGGCTAAGGGTCCTTACCAGAGCTGTGAAGATATTGGTGTTATGCTTTGGACCTTCAAAATGATGAGCTAAATAAATATCTTTTCTTTATAAAGTACCCAACCTCAGGTATTTTATTAAAGCAATGGAACAGACTCATACACTCCCTCCAAAATCTTATACTTTTACAGTATCTCACTGAATTCCAGATTAGTTGAAATTCCAAGTACAAAAGTGGCTATTTCCCTATATTAGACAAATAGTGTTTTACTAATTAGTTTTCCTTGCTATAGTGAAAAGACAGACTAGAGATGGAATCTCTATGCCACATGGAGCAAAATATCCAAAATACAACTGGACCACTTTTGAAATAATTTTAATACCAATATTAGCATCTTGATTAATCTAAATTATGTGCAGTAATAAATACTCAAATTTAGAAATAATGCAAAATTATTGCATGAATTTTTAAATATCATGCTATTGGGATATAATTGGGTTGATCAGTTAGCTTTAGCTGATGATAGCCCATTTTTAACTGCTCCATAATTTTTTTACAGTTCATGTTATTGAAAGCTGATATTGTGTGTGTGTGTGTGTGTGTGTGTTTTGACCTGCCTGATAGATATAACCTCAAATATTGTGGTTTTATTGCTCTATAGAAAGTTAATTGTTTTTACATCTAACTTGACATTCCCATTTCATCATGCATTTTCCCCATGCTTACATCCCCATTTCTCAAATCCTGTTCTTTCTAGTTCTTTTGTCTTTCTGTTTGGTTCCCTCATTACATGGTTAAGTAAAACTTTGCCTCATGTTCTTGATTTGAAGAATTAGGTTTCAACAAATTGAAAAAAAAAAAAAAAGAATTAAGCTTTTAACAAAACAAATAGAATCAAAGAAAAACAACCACCCAAACCTGATCCCCAAATACAGTGGAGGTTTTTTTTTTTTTTTTTAAGAGAGAGAAAGAGAATTTTTAATATTTATTGTTTTAGTTTTCGGCAGACACAACATCTTTATTTGTATGTGGCACTGAGGATCGAACCCAGTGCCGCGTGCATGTCAGGTGAGCGTGCTACCGCTTGAGCCACATCCCCAGCCCTACAGTGGTTTTTACTGAATATTCCCAGAGTGCATGAGGTTGTCATACCATAACGTCAAAGAGTGGCCTGTGAATTTCTCCCCAAAGTCACTGCCTCTTAGTTAATTGCCTAAATTCTCTGTCTCTCTCCTGAGTCTCCCCCCATCCCACAGGTCCTCAGAGTCTGCTCTTTTCTCCTGTGCCAGCTACTCCCTAAGGTCACTCCCCAGTCCCCAGTGAATTAACTGCACTCTAGTATAATCTCTTCCCTGGTGAGTGTGGGAGGAGCCTGTGATAGACTTCTAACCAATAGAATACAGTAAATGTCATGGAATGAGCCTCTCTCAGAGTGACAGGGGTTCATTATGACCCTTTAAGACTCTGCCTGAGATGTCTAAGTCTCTGTCTTAGCATTTTGGAGAGGGGGACTCTCCTACTAGCCTCACAGAAGAAGTTGCTATCATGTGGCATCCGTTGAATGGGCCACACTGTAGGAAACCACAGAGATCCTCTAGGAGCTGAGGGCTTTAATCTCACATGCATAAGGAAATGAATTCTGCCAACACCCACAGGAGCTTGGAAGGGACCCTAAGTTCCTTCAAAGTCCCAGAAAGAAACAACCTGGCAACATTTGATTGTGAGACTATGAACAGAGGACACAGCTAAGCTATGCTGGATTCTTGGTCTAGTGATGAAATTAAATGGGCGAGGTTTCAAGCTGTTTTTTATGGGTTAAATTGGTACACAGCTATATCCTGTAGTCTTCTTGGTTTCATTGATTGGCATCCCCATGGACCACCCCTTCTCAGTAAAACAAAAGGAACTCCCTTAGTATCTATGCTCTTAGAAATCAGGGTGTGTGTGTGTGTGTGTGTTTGTGTGTGCGCGTGTGTGTGCCTTTGCCCACTTGTGTGAGGTGAGCATGCATCATAAAGAGATTGTTAATTACTCATTCCCTTAGTAAAATCCATTGACCCACAACCTTTGGAGGCCACTGCTCAGTAATAGGTGTATGCATTACTGCTTCCACAAACAAATGTCAGAAGAGCCAATAGTGTTTGTTCCCAGATCTGATCATACCAATTGTTATTGCAAATGGCATATTGTAAATGACATATTGTAAAAGACACAGTCAAATATTACATAAACAGAAAGTCCAAAAGATTTTTTTTCCCTCTGAGAACTATGGGATTCTAAAAGAAACTGCTGCCATATCAGGTGTATATATAAAAAGAAAATAATAGAAATCTAGAAGAACATGGCTCTGAGATTTTTTCACATGTGTCTTTAAATATTATCTTTAGAGACCCAGATAGTGCACATTAGTTGCTTATGTAAAAAAGAAGCTATGAGGTTGTATAACTCATTCTGCAGACTCCTGCTCAAAGAAAGGCCTGTCCTCACAATGCATTTGATGAATGAAGTGGAATATTTGAGATGTGTGTGCAATCTTTTATTATGCTTTCCCACTTTAATTGACTTTTTCAGTTAATTGATTGTGTTAGATAAAAGGGCTCCTTCTGAAATTTAATTTTAACATTTTCCCCCTGTCACAATATGATTGCATACAAGAAATTCTGTTTTTAAGAAAAGGAATGTTTTGAGTTCTCTGGCTGACAGTATTTTAGGAAAAACTCTTAAGTCCTTGTCACAAAGCTAACTCTTGGATTCTACTGTTTGTCACTGAGTGGCAGCAAGCTAAGCTGAAAAGTTAAATGATAGGTTTGACAACAGAATAGAGAAGTCATCTCCAGGCAGCTTTTGACATGTTTTCAAATGAATAACATAACAGGATTGAAGATATGTCATTGTTGACCTTGACAAAGAATTACTGGCAAGGGGAAATGAATTTATAATAGGCAAAAAATAAATAAACAACTTCTATGGAAATTTCCTCCTTCCTTCTCTCCCTCCCTTTTTCCCAGTCTTCTTCCCCCTTTTTAACTAACTTATAACCTACATATATCTTTAGGTATAATAATATCCCAGTCCATTTCTGATAGCCAGTACAAACACATGCAATGACCATCTTCCAAGCACCAAAAGTCCAGACAACTGGTTTACCAGTGGGATAGACTAATTGAAAATGGGACATGAATTTCACTTTCTCCTATGGATTTATATCAAGAAGGGGTTGTGACTGTTTCTAAGAGATTTAAGAATCTGAATTTGGACATTGCCTGAAGGGAGCTGTAACATTTCTATTCTGTTCCTGTGCAGGCTTTTGGTGATGAAAGATATCTTTCATCTGAGAAAGTCTTTAGAATCCTTCTCCAAGATCTACAAATAGGAAGCTGTTAGGAAGTGGGAAGAGAGCATCATGGGATTGTCTTCTTTATGAGGACTCAAGACAGTGGCTTCTGAGACAACAGAATCCCTTCCTTGGACTCCAGGCCAAAACATCTGCCTCTCCTTTTTCCGGTCCACATCCAAGCATGTGCCTCTTCTACAAGCCCAAGGGGAAAGTGTCTACCCACAGCCTGCATCTCCCTTTCTAGACCATGCTCCTGATACCGGGCACTCAAAATTCCCTGTCCAAATGGCTGGAGTGCTTCCAGGGGCTGGGAAGCCTTCTTCCCTGGGTCATCTCCAGGGTCAGCCATCATATCTGTGCTTCCTTGACCCAGAGGGGTGGCTTTTTATAAGGGCAGTGGCCAAAGAGCTTGTGAGTGTGGCTATATTCTGATGCAGAATTCCAAGAAGTCCAGGATTTCTACAGTCCAACATGGACTTCCAGGTCATTGTGAAGGTATGTTTATCATGGCATTTGAAAAGAACATACACACTTTATATAGCAGCTTGTTAGCTTAATACATAACTTTCGTGTATACTTTATTTTTATGTAAATGGTATATGAATCTTCATTGCACTGTGTCCTGGATCCTGCATATAGTTGCATAGCTAGTGAGAACTACTAATTAGCTCTAGAGAAGGACTGAAAGGGGCTAGGGTCCCAATATCCCCTTAAAGGGCAAACCACCAATGACCTATCTTCCTTCTAATAGATCCCCTCACTAGGCTTCCCAACCTCCCAATAGTGTCACAGGTTGGCTATCAAGCCTTTGACCCATGGGCCTTTGCGGCATATTTGAGCTCCCAACTACAGGATATAGCAAATTCTGAACGAATAGTCTTCACCTGTTCTCATTTTTAGTTGTCATTATTTCTACAATGATTACAGCTTTTCAGGGCTTCCTAACTCTCATACTTGACCCCAAAACTAAGAATGATTACGCAAGGGGCTGGGACTGTAGCTAAGTGGCAGAGCTTTTGCCCAGCACCTGTGAGGCACTGGGTTCGATCCTCAGCCACATAAAAATGAAATAAAAGCACCTAGTTCCCCTCTCTTTAAAAGAGAATGATTACTCAAAATATTATTTTCTTTAATATTCACCAAATACATTCAAATGGTATTTAAAGTCTTCTGAGGATTAAATGTACTGAATGTATAGATGTTTATGTTGATTCTTTTAAAAATATTTTTAATAAAACATTTAAAATATGTTTTAACATAAACAACGACTATCTCAGTCTAATGGTATGAATCTTAGTTTACTACTGTTAATTTGTAGAACTGGTTATAGAAATTCAGGTAGGAAGTCAGCGCTTGAGGAAATCAATATTGTCAATCAATAACTTCTTCCAGGTGAATTTATAATTTAGCTGAAAGTGGTACAAGTGTATATGCAATTTCCAACTTTGCCACCAGATGGTGACAAAACCTCTTTGAATTTTGGCCTCGTCACTTTGGGTCCTCTCTATTGGTATTTGAGAGATTGAAAAGACTGGTTACTTATATTCTTAATGGAATACAGGTCTTTTAAAACTACGAATTCAGCATTAGATGTAGTTAAAATGTGTACACAAGTGTATGACATTCTTTAGATGCCAAAGAATTAAGCAGCATGAAATGAATGGAGAACTATTCATCTCTTGTAACTAACCCTACCTTTTAATTTATACAACTCTCAAGAACCAGTTTCCACAAGTTGGTGCTTTCAAAAATTGCCATCTGCTGCATCGTGGACCCCAGCCATTTAATATTTCTACTTGCTGTGGAGCTGCACCCTTCATGGAGTAATTTGCTCATCCTCTGCGTGGGCAGTGTGCACCTAAGCGGGAGGCAAAGTGGAAGTCACTCACCCACTGTTTTCCTGGTGGAATGGAGCAGGGCTCATGCACATGGATTCCCTTGCTTCCTCCTCCTTGACTCTGCTCATTTGTTTCACGGTGTCTTCCAAATAAGAGCAGTTAAAGTTTTTCCTCTTTAAACTCTGTGTCCTTGAGACACAGGACTGTCTGGAGGGAGCAGAATGCTTTGCCTAGAAACTGTGCTTCTTTCTTGGAAAATGACCTCCAACTCACTGATATCAGAGAATCCACTCAAAAGCAACCATATCAGTTCCCATAAACTGTTAACACAAATTGAAATCATGTACAGGAAGCAATGAACTGGGTAAAGGGAATTTATAAATCAGCAATAAAACACAGGTGGATTCACAATCCCTTATCTGAACTTCTTGGGGTCAGATCATATGGGATAAATAAAAATTAAATTGCCTCATTTCAGGTGAGGTCAAGTTTTGTGTCCAAATTAGTCATGAAACAAACCTTTGGTTGTCAGAACTGCTTGGATTTTAGGAATAAGGGTAAGGTATTGTGGGCCTGCATTAGGTGCTTTTCATGTATTGGTTCATTTCATCTACAACGAAGTCTTATATTAAATATAAGGATATAAGAATATGGGGAACCTGAGGGCTGGGGTTGTGGCTCAGTGGCAGAGTACTTGCCTAGCATGTGTGATTCACTGGGTTCAATTCTCAGCACCACGTGTAAATAAATAAAATAAAGGTCCATTAACAACTAAAAAAAATATTAAAAAAAAAAAGAATGTGGGGAACCTGAGGGTGAGAGTGGTTGAGTAACTTTTCTGAAGTCACACAGCAGAGCCAACACTGAAACCATGGTCTGACTCTAAATGGCAAAATATTACATTGCTTCTAATACTTACTAAAAATACCAAATATTCTAAAATGCTTAAGAATACTTTGACTTCCTTGCCAACATTTGGCTTTTTACCCACATTATGCACTAGTGTTTATTTTCTTTGGGATCCATGTGAAAGAACATGATGGCATAGTGAACTCTTCCACCCAGATGACTGGAGGTAAAGCCCCTGACCTGCACCTTCACAGAGTGGCCAGGCCTGCCTGGAGGAGAGGGCAGGGTTGCAGTGCTGGAAAGCAAAAAATCAGCACCCCAAGTGTGGGATTTTCCAGTGATTGGAGAGTCCTATTGTGCACTTGGTCTGCACTGCTGATCAGCCTTGATGTTCTCTGCAAATATAATCTTACATCTAATTAATGTCTCTTGATTCCGCAAATTGTTAAGGGATTCGATTCTTCTTCTTTGAATGGGGACAGCAGAAGTCACTTAGCTTCATAAAATTGTCAGAAGGCCAGGGAGGAACCGTTGGCTTTATAATGCATATTTTCTCAGGATGGGAATGAATTGAAATAGTTTTATTTTAAAGTCGTGCTTTCAAGGTAATTCATGAACTTAATGATCCCCGTTGTTTTTTCTTCTCTCTTGTATTTTTCCCTCTTCCAAATTATAATACTATTTATAGTCTAAATTTTAGCAAGGTACAATTTTCTTCCCCAGATATTTTCTTCTTGTAATTAAATCAATAACTTAGTAAAAGCATGGACATAAAACTCTTTTTATATGCCTGTAAAAATATTGCAGGCCACAATAAACCATGTAACATTTTAATGGATTCTCTCAGTGACCCTTTATAGACTTTCGAGATTTGTAGAAAAATGATACAACTAAAGGATACATAGATCAATATGTCATTTCTAACATGCTAACAAATGTCCCCCTGGATGAAATTTGTATGGAGGTGAACAGCAGACATGGGTATTCATGCATTCATACATCTAACTTCCTATTGTCCATAAAATTTGCATACAATGAAATACACAAATCATAGGTGTTCTGTTCTCTGAGTTTTGATAAGTGCACACATCTGTACAACTCAAGTTATTATCATAATAGTACCATCACTCCAGAAAGTTCTTTCATGTTTCTTCCCAGTCAACCTCCCTCTTGTTCCCTATAGTTTTCTGATTATTTTCAACACAGATCAGTTTTGCCTATTCTAGAATTTATATATATGTATATGTATATATATATATAAACATATATATATATATATATAAACATGTATGAATATATATATATATATAAACATGTATGAATATATATTTACTCAGTATAATTTTGAGACTGATTTATGTTGTTGGATGTGTCTGTAGTTTGTTTTATGTTGCTGGGTAGAATTTCAATGCGTTTATCTATTCTTCAGTTGATGGACATCTGGATGGTTTCCAGCTTTTAGTTTTTAATGAATGGAGCTGCAATGAATGTTCTCAGGCAAGTCATTTTGCAGAAATATGCTAATCAATACTTAGGAGTGAACTTGCTGGTCACAGGATAGAGTTATAAGTAGTTTTATTAAAAACTTTTCAGAAGTGCTTAGAGAGGAGGCTGGACTTGTAGGTCAGCAAAAAAAAAAAAAAAAAAAGCAAAGAGGACTTTCCCAGCATTTGTGATAGATACCCTGGGTTTGATCCCCAGTACTGCTCCATGCCAAGTGCTTTTACATGAGAGTTTCAGTTGCTTTACATCCTTGTCAGCACTTATTGTTGTTGTCAATCTTTTCGTTTTTAGCCATTCTGGTAGGCTATAATATCTCCTTCAGATTTTATTTTCATTTATTTGCCTGATGACCAGGATGTTGAGCATATTTTCAAAACAAAGCTTATTATCTTATTTCATAACAAAGCTTATTTTCATTCTTATTGGCCATTCATGTAAATTTTGTTTTTAAATTTTGGTCATGTGTATGTTCAAATCTTTTGCTCATTAAAAAATATTATTGATTTGTAGGATCCTTTTTTTAAAAAAATATTTTCAGTTGTAGATAGAACTAATAACTTTATTTATTTATTTATTTATTTACTTATGTGGTATTGAGGATTGAACCCAGTGCGTCACATGTGCTAGTGGTCACTACTGAGCCACAACCCCAGCCCATTTCTAGGAATTCTTTAAGTATGATTTGTGAATATTTTTCCCCCATCTTTGGTGTTTTTAGATGAGAAAAAGTTCAAAATTTTGTCCAATTTAACAGAACAATGTCAATTGTGTCTAAAGTCTAACATCAGTTGTTTTCATTTTTGGATGTTGTATCTGTGTCTTATCTAGAAAATTCTATTTACTCCCAAATTGTGAAGGTATCTTCTTATGTTTTCTTTTGGGAACTTTTCATTTTTGAGTTTTTACATTTAGGTCTTGGATTCATCTGAAATTAATTTCTATATATAATATAATATAGAGGTGGAAGTTCATTTAAAATAATCCATGGTAACATCCCAATACCACTTAGTGAGTTTTTTTTTTTTCCTTTAAATTTCTTTGGCATCTTTGCAAAACAAAGAAATAACTATAGGCAGGACACAGTGGCACACATCTGTGATCCTAGCGACTCTGGAGGCTGAGGCAGGAGGATAGTGAGTTCAAAGCCAGTCTCAGCAAAAGCAAGGCACTAAGCAACTCAGTGAGAACCCTGTCTCAAATAAAATACAAAATAGGGTTGGGGATATGGCTCAGTGGTCAAGTGCCCCTGAGTTCAATCTCTAGTACCAAAAAAAAAAAAAAGGAAGAAATGACTATAAATGGAGGTTTGATTCCATACTCTCTGTCCTATTCTATTGAGTTATGTGTTTCTCCTGATGTCAATAACAATATCTTGATTGTTGTAGTTTTCCAAAAATGTTTTAAGTTAGGTAGTAAAATACCTCTAGTTTTTCTTTTTCTTTTTCCCCTGAAGTTGCTTTGGCTAACCTAGGTTCCTTGGATCATTCTTTATTTTAGAATCATTTAAAAATCAATTTAAAAAAGCCTCAGAGATGATATTTAGGATTGAACTATAGATCAATTTTAGTAGAATTAATAATTTAATAATATTGAGTTTTCTAATTTATGAATATAATATGTACACATCTCTATTTATGTAGCTTTGCTTCTGAGGATTTTGTGTTTTTGATATAATTTTAAGAAAAAAATTCACTTTCCAAATATCTGCTGTTGTTTGTTGTTCTATAAAAATTACAATTAAATTTTTGGGCAGAATGTAGTCTTCTCTTTATTAGAGAATTTGCTTTTTAAGAAATAACAGAAATTGCAAATATTTTGACAGCCATGTATAAAAATTTAGTCCCAAGATAATATTCTCGAGTGAAGATTAACAAGAGTTAGAAAAAAAATTGCCTAAATTCACAGGGTGGCCTCTCTTCCTGCCTCCCTTCCTCCCTTTCTTTCTTCCTTCTTTTTTGTCTACAAAGAACCAATGTGGACTTTTTAGCAAGTGAGTATATATCTCCAGTTACCAAATTGCCTTCAACTGGTTAACTTTTTTTAGAAAAATAAGCACTATATTTTTCAGAGTAGTGTTAGATTCAAAGAAAAACTGAGTGGAAGATAGAGAGTTCCCCTATACCTTCACCCCACCCCAACATACACAGCTGCCCCAGCTGTTGACGTTCCTTATGGGACTGGTACATTATTGGTTATAATCAATCAACTCACACTGACACATCATGATCACTCAAAGTTCAGATACTTCCTTTGTGCTTGATTTTATTCAGTTTGAATATAATAGGCTGAGGTGCAGATTTTTTGACATTGACATCCCTCATTTTTATGACATCACTCTTCTTGTATTGTGTGTGTGTGTGTGTGTGTGTGTGTGTGTGTGTGTGTGTGACCTTCTGCAGATGTCCTACAGTCCTTGGATGTGCTGTTTCATGTTTTTTCTTTTTGTTTTTCAATTTTGGAAGTTTCAAAACTCCCTTTTCCTCAGCTGTGTGGTCTATTAAAGGGTCCATCAAAGGCATTCTTCCTTTTCATTACGTGTTTTAATTTCTAGCATTTCTTTTTGCTATTTCTTAGAACACCCATCTCTCTGCTTACATTACCCCTCTGTTCTTGCATGTTCTCTCCTTTTTCCATTAGAGCCTGTGTCATAGTAATCATCACTGTTTTAAATTCCTAGATCAGTAATACCAGTAATCTTGTCGTATCTACACGTGGTTGATGCTTGCTCTATCTCCTCAAACTGTTTTTTTTTTGGCCTTTTAGTATGCCTTGTAAACTTCTGTTGAAAGTCAGACAAGATATATTCTTTCTCTTGGAAGTTTCTGCTCATGGGCTTCTGCTTTAGTAAGTTTAGTTTATCTGTGTCTGCCTCTCTTTTTCTGATTTTTAGACATTGGGTTTTCCCTTTGACCTCAATTCTCTGAAAGATCTAAGAAGAATCGTCGATTTTCAGCTTTTTATGTATTGTTAGAGAGTCAACATTTTAAAACAAGTTTGTTCTTTTTAGATATACATGACGGTAGAGTATATTTTAACATTATAAACACATGGAGTATAACTTATTCTAATTGAGATTCCATTCTTGTGGTTGTACATGATGTGGAGTTTCATTGTGGTGTATTCATATATCAACATAGGAAAGGTATGTCTGATTCATTCCAGTGCCTTTCAAATTCCCATCCCCCCTCTTTTCCCTTCATTCCTCTTGTCTAATCCAATGAACTTTTATTCTTGCCCTCCCACTCTTGTTGTGTGGAGTGTCAAGTTTTAAACTCCTTACATGCTTGATCAGAAAACAGACGTCTCAAACTGGGGATATAACTCGATTGGTAGAGTGCTTGCCTCACATGCATAAGGCCCTGGGTTCAATCCCCAGCAACACACACACACACACACACACACAATTACCTTTATATAATTACAAATGAGATTGAGATTTTTTCATATTTGTTTATATAAGGGATATTTGATATTTGATTCCATTTTCTGTGGACTCAGCCCATTTGTACCCTCTGCCAATTAAAAAATTCAGTTGCTGGACTAGTGCTTGAGTTTCAAAAAACTCTGTATCATAGAGAACTTAGCTCTGTCTATGAGATGAGCTGCATTTTCCTCTATTTGCCATTTGTCTTTTGACCCTACTTAGGTATGTTTTTTTGCTTTGCAAAACATTTTACTTTTGAGAAGAAAATCTATCAATATTCATGGTTTCTGGGTTCTAAGTAAAAAATGGATCCTAAAACAGTTTAGAAATGCATAATGACAAAGAATTATTATCATTCTCTTCATTATTATTATTTTATACAGCATTTTCAACAGCTACTTCTGTCCCCCAAGGGAGTAGCGAATGTTCTCTTCAGAGTAGATATTTTAACAAATTCTACTAACGAATCATTTAATGTAGAAAGATAGACCTCAGAGGAGCAAAGTAGAGAGAGGAGAAATAATTCGTTCTGCACAATGAAATAAGAATGTAACTTTCAAGGAGGACCTCGACTCGGGGCTCAAGAGAGTGAAGGCAGAGGAGGAGAAATGAGCTCTCAGATATTATTCATCAGCCTGATGAATTGTTCCTTTTTCAGAGACACATATACCATCCCAAAGCTTTCCCTTATCCTTGTTTTTAACTGCTGTTCCTTGTTGAATCAAAGCAGCTGAATTTCAAACAACATCAATGTTATTTCCTTTAAGGATTAACTCATCTTTCTGGGTTTGAGATACTGAGCAAGCAACCTGACCTCACTTGAACCTTGCAGATGTTTTTTTCACCCAGGAAATCTCAAATTTCAATGAGAGATCCAGTCACCTGAATAATATTAATGGGAGGTGCACATACCCACCCAGACCTCGACTTATAACAGAGCTCCAGCGTGACACCCTTGGTTGTATCTGGCACATGGCCATACATATGGGCAGTAACCGGTTCCTTCCTATTATCCCATCATTTGTTAAGCCAGAGCCTCTTTTTCTTTCTAAGGGTAGTAAGTTTTGCACTGACATGGTTGAATTCCCTCTGCAGGGTTCTTCTAGGGGTCCTGCACAACTGTGTATCCTGTTCATGTAATGATATTTTCTGGAACATTGATGGTCTGATTTCTGAGAATGGTCTTCAATCTTGTAGCAGATATGGCTAAAAAGCACACTCCCTTCTTCAGGAAGGTGGGATAGACTGGAGGCTAGGAGCCAGATGGCTTAGTTTCAAATTCCTGATTCATCACTTATGAGACCAGTAGTCTTATTTAATTGCTCCCAGATTCCATTTCCCTATCTGTAAAAGTAGAGCATTGTGGCAGACCAGCTGTACACAGTGGTTGTGTTAGGTGAGATAATACATGCCCTGCACTTGCCATTTAGCCCTCAGGAAGCACTAGCTTACAGTGCTGGGAGACCAGTATCCTTGCTCCTATTCAAAAAAGGATGTAACCAAGGTGTAGAAGCTTAAGGTCTCCAAAACTTGTGGCTTCCTGAATTCTCACTGATTGTGTTTTTATGTGTCAGCCAGCTCCAGGAGGTTGTAGGACAGAGTTTTATTCTTTTCATGAAACTTGGATGAGCCTGGAGCCTCTACTTATTCCTCAAAAGCCTTCTGCTCCCCTGGCAGCCTCACTGGATGTCCTGACTTCACCTGATATTTACAGAGCTACAATGTAGAATTCACTGTAAAAATATTAACACCTCAGGGCCTTCTTGAGCCTATGCAAAGTGTACATCTCAGAGGGCAGAGTCCTGAGGTGAAACTGTAAGTCCCCAGGGTCTGCAGGGTCCTGGAGCCAGACAGATCACGGAAGCCCTTGATGTGTCCTCTTGCCTATATGCTGAGGTTTATTGACCGGAGCTTTGTGAACCTGGGAGTTACATTAGCAGGGCTCTGAAGCTGAAAGGGCTCCTGCAAATGCTCCATGTAATTAATTAAAAACAAAGCAGCCAGCCCAAAGCACAATGCCCGCAGAAATCTTTAGCAAGCCTCATTGTATGCACTTTATTTCTCCGCTGCATTTCCATCCATCCAAGAGCTTCAGAAGTGTAATCCTCCTTAACGACAGATTCATGATGATGAGGCCATTATTTTTTGATATGGCGGTTTTAAGAAGTGACCCAGAAAACAGGCTTTAAAAACCACCTCTCTCCACCCCCTTTTACTGCAAGCAAAGGACCAGATTAAAAGAACCCTAGCTTGTATGAATATTTATATTGAAACCTCTGCCAAATCAGATTAGGGAAGTTCATCCCGGCGGGCAAACAAGGGTTCTGTACTCAGATTTAATGAGAAACTGACATGTTAATAGCATATTGATGCATCCATTCATCAGGAAATCCATACTACAGTGAACATGTGCTGTGTGTTTGGGAGGGGCTGCCTTTGTGTTTTACTTCTACCAGGGAAGCTGTTGTCACCAGGAGGAAAGTTCCAAACACATTCTGCTTATACCAAAGATGAGGAGAGAGTTGGGCACTCTGCTCTGAATATGCCTGGGAAATCCCTCTCTTGACAAGGCCAGGAAGTGTATTAGACAGAGGCTAATTCCCTGAGGCAGCGTCTTCCGGGCTGATGGGATAGAGTGAGAGGCTGCAGGGTGCTAATAGGTATCAGACCAGGAAAGAGCTCCGGGTCAGAATGTTGGCGAAGGGATGAGCTGTGCAGGCTTCTTGACTGCAGGCCACCTATCCTGTGACCTCCCAGGAAGCTAAAGCATGCAATGCTTCTAAACTTCCTAGACTGTTAAGTTCTTTGTCTAAAGGCACCACAACCTTCTAGCACCATGCACCCTGTTGGTGGGCTGGGAAAACTTGGGAGTCCCTTCTCAGAATAACATTTTATTTGTTTGTGATTCTTTTTAAATCAGTGCATTATAATTACATATAATAGTGGGATTCATTGTTACATAGCCATACATGCACACAACATATTTGATCAGTTTCATTAGAATAACATTTTAAAATGTGAAAAATAAAACAATAGGATTATAAAAGAAAACAACTCCATCCAAATAAAATATCAAAATATTTTAAAAACTTTGAAATATTTAAAAAGGGGGCACACATTTAAAAATGTGCTTATTTTTATATGTTTTAAATAACAAGATCCAGTGGTGGCTCTTTTTTTTTTCTTTTGGTACCAGGGATTGAACCCAGAGGCCCTTTACTGCTGAGCCACATTCCCAGCCTTTTTATTTTTTATTTTTGAGACAGGGTCTTGCTAAGTTGCTTAGGACCTTGCTAAACTGCCTAGGATGGCCATGAACTTGGGATCCTCCTGCCTCAGCCTCCCTAGCCACTGGGATTACAGGTGTGTGCCATATTCCCAGCTGGTGGCTCTTATAATTACAGTGGTTCTAGAGTATCCATGACCATAATCTTGATATTTCAAGATACAGTGACTCCTTGTTATTTATGAATTGTTTATTTGTGAATTTGTTGACTTGCTGCAATTAATCTGTAACTCCAACTTAATACTCATGGTGTTTGCAGTTATTCATGGCCATGCTGAGCAGTGAACACGCTGAGCTGCCTGACATGCTTGTTCCCAGCTGCGGTCTCTGGTGAAGGTCCACCTGCTTGTTTCGGCCATAGAACTGTAAACATGTCCTTTTCATGCTATATTTAGTGCCACATTTTTATGCATTTTTGCATGTGCTTTCATTGTTTGAAAGGCCCCAACAAGCTGCTGGGTGTTCCTTGGTCAAGGCTGTTATGTGCCTTAAAGAGAAAAATACCTGTGAGAGAAGGTTCGTTGAGACATGAGTTAACGTGCTGTTGGCATTGAGTTCAATATTAAGGAATCAACTCAATCTTAAATCAAGTGTCTTTAAACACAAACCGAACATACGACAAGGTTATGCTTTGATCGGTTGACAAAATGTTGTGACTGAAGACTTGAGGGCCTCTGACCTGCCAGCAAAAATGTTGGCATTGCCCCTAAGAGCAGCGATTTAATATTTGCTGACCCAGCGATAAGGACAACATCACAGAACATGACTACCAGGACTATCAAGAATCAGCTGTCTCTGCAACAACTATAGTGTGACCTGAAAATAATACTGAAAAAGACAGCTACTAATTCAGCTGTGTTTTTTGGTCCACATTCATGTTGAAAGGAGATGCTAAATTTTAGCTTGAATATAGTGGAGACAAATTTTTTTTTCCTGTTCAAGTTTACAGACATTCTTAATTCTGGGGGTCTCTGTGGTCCTCTGTTAAGAATACCTTACCTATGGGGCTGGGTTGTGGCTCAGCGGTACAGCGCTCCCCTAGCATGTGCAAGGCACTGGGTTTGATCCTCAGCACCACATAAAAATAAATAAAATAAAGGTATTGGGTCCAAATACAACTGAAAAATAAATATTAAAAAAAGAATACCTTAACTATGGGATAAAATCAGTGAGAGTATAGGATGGGGAAGTCCTTGTGGATTCCTGGGGGACTCAGGACCTGCTACATGTGTATCTGTACAAGTCTCACACAAAGACTTTCAGCTAATCTGCATTTGCTGTGGGGCTTGAAAACCTTTTGTTATATGACTTGAACCCCAAATGAAAAATGCTTAGGAGTGGGTGGAAATAAAGGTACTTGGAAATTATTCATGTAGAAAATGATAAACTCCATTTCAATGGGGAAGGAAAGACAGATTTTTTCTGATAACAGAAGAAACCTAAATTATCTTAGAGTTTTGGGGTATCTAGATGAAGACCCACAGAAAACACACATCCTTCTATCAGGGGTGCCCGGAGAGAAGGCAGCATCTCAATGCACTGCTTTTCTTTTTCACCCTTCTTACCACGAGGAATATGATCCAATGATCCAATGGGTCTAATTCAAATGTGTCAAAAAAGAGACCAATTATTTTTATATGTCAAAGAGTAATACTATATGATCTGGACAGCAGGTCCATTCATTCGTTCAGCACTATTCTTGAGCACCTGTAGTGGGCTAGGCATTGATGCAGAGACCGTGCATGGACACAGGAGTGCATGTGACTGGCAGGTTCCTATTTCAGCTTTGGTTTAAGTTCTGGCGATTCTCATTCCCAGGAATGGGGCATAGTGGAGAGAGGGGTGCATGCCACCTAGGAAAGCCCTTCAGGTGCCTCTCAGCATTCACCCACTATGATTCAAAAAACTCAAGGACAGCAGTTCCAGGGGCACCAATATAGAAATATGGAACAGGAGCTGTTCCTCCACAATTAGCCTATAAATTCTGGGCACCTAGAAGTTATAAGAATTACTCAGCGGATCTACAGATTCAGAACACTCCCAAACCATGGAGAAAGATGGTCAAATCTCAATGGAGGAACGTGTCTGGGTTGGTCAGGAGAATAGAAAGTGGAAACAGAACTACGTAGATGGGCCCCTCTCAAGGCTCCTGACCCAGGGGAGAGGGTCTAACTTCAGCCTCCGGTTCTCCTGGTGACTACGTTGGTATTTATTATTTATTTGAATTGAGTACTTATTTTATGCAGTATTGTTGTTTTCTCAAAAAGTGAGGTGGTTCACCCCTTTTTCCCTCGATTACTTGGTGCTGTACTCCAGGAGTAGGGCCAGGGTTCAGGACTCAGGCGTCTTTGTCCTCCTCCATGAGCCTGCTCAGAGATGGAACTGGTTGCTATAGTTTGGATGTTGAATGTCTCCCAAAGGTCATGTGTTCAAGGCATGGTATTCAGGCTGGTGCTCTTTGGAGGTCTGAAACCTTTGAGAAATGTGGTCTTAGTAGGAAGCATTTAAGTTGTTGAGAGTGCTTGGGACCTGGCACCCTTCCTCTTTTCCTTTTTTGCTCCCTGGCTGTGTGATGAGTGATTTTGCTTTGCCGTTTCCTCCTGCCATGCTGTGTGGCCTCATCACAGGCCCAAAGCAATGGGGACAACCGATCATGGACTGGAGCCTTCAAAATTATGGCTAGAGTTCTTACTAAAGGAATATAGTTTTGAGTGCAGCATTCTCTGGGTTTATTGAGACTGAATGATTAATAGTTCAGATTAAAAAACAATAACTAAATATTAGAGTATTTTGGTGTTTAAAAATAACACGAGATGCTGAAATACCAGAGTAAGTTATGATTACCAAGATCCTACAAGAGGACACATCCCTCAGGATGTGGATATATGAGATTTCCACAGCCCAACACTTCTATGCCTCTTACTCTCCAATTCATTCCCCTTGTTTTTATTTTCTGCTTAAAATAGAAACCTCCTGACAATGTGCTGTTGCCCTTTGTTGACTTGCCTCCAGGGGACATGTGCTGGTTATGCTAAATCAAGAGTGATGCTCATGTGACAGAAATGAATGGATGCACATTTTAAGTCTGCCAGCCCCCCCCAAATTGAAGCTGACATACCACCTGGCATATTAACCTTGTGAGTGGAGGTGGATCTACCGTAAGTCTAATTAAGTCTTAGAGTGGGAAAGCTGGGAAAAGCCCCCAGAAATGTGTCCATGTGGTCTCATGCTTTGTGAAAATCGCAAAAGAAAGATATTTTAAACACAATTGTTTTCTGTATCATCTTTTCTTATAAGTGGCCACGGAAATTTTGGGGATTCTTCCTTTACTTTAGCCAATCAGAAGTTGAAATGGAGATTCATGTAGATTGGTTTTATGTTAGTCCCATTTTCATTACTGTAACAAAATACACTTAAAGGGAAAGAAGGTTTATTTTAGCTCATACTTTCAGAGGTTTCAGCTCATGATTAGTTGGCCCAGTTGCTTTGGGCATACAGTAGCATAGTACATCATGGTGGGAGTATGTGGCAGAGGAGATCTGTTCTCTTGGCAGCAGGGAAAGAGGAGAGAGGGAGAAAGGAACTGGGGTCCCAACATCCCCGTTCAAGGCCATACCCTCAATTATCTAACCTTCTACCATTAAGCGCCCCCCCACCCCCCCGCCCCCCAAAAAAAAGATTGCACTGTGTCCCAATAGTGCCACAGGCTGGGAACAATCCTTTAAAACGTGGGCCTTTGGGGGACATTCAAGATCCACATGGTGGCAGTTTAGGTTAATATTTGTGTGATTTGCAGGTGTTTCTCTGTATAGTTAGGCTATTGCTAGTTATTGTTCACCAGTGTCATAACAAAGGTGGCCAAAGACCAATAGTCATATTGCAATTAGAAATATGTGGTTCATGGAGGACAAATGAGATGAGAGATGAATAGAACCAGAAGCCAGTCAGTGGCAATGGACTTCCATCATCAGATGTGCATGGTGAACAGGAGGTGTTTTGCACTGGTGCTCAGCACTCACAGTTAAGAATATATTCAATGATAAATCATCTGTAGTCAGCAATTGGTATCCACGGGTTCCATGCCTGCAATTCAACTAACCACAGATTTGACCATCGGCAGATTGTTTACTGTATACTTAGGCCTATGATGATTCTTGTCTATAATGAACATACACAGATATTTTTCTTGTCATTATTAAATAATACAACCTAACCACTATTTACATGACATTTGCATTGTATTAGATATTATAAGTAATCTAGAGATTGAAGTATACAGAAGGACGTGTATCAGTTGTACACAATTCCCTTTGAGGGCATGCTCCCAGTGACCTAAAACTCATTAGGTCCCACTTCTTTAAGTTTCCAGTGCTTCCCAATAGGGATAAGCTGAGGACAGAGACTTTAACCCATGGACTTTGGGGAACACTTAGGATGTTACAACTTTTTTCAAATATTTTTTGATCCTCAATTGAATGAATTTGCAGGTGCAGAACCTGCGGTCTGGAGGGCCAACCATACTAGAAATGGAGAGTGAGTCTCTCACAGCTTACATTCAAAGGAAACCTGACAGAGGTCTTCCCACTGTGACGACACTTCTGAAGATTTATACAACTTTGCCAATAATTATTCGTGTCACTGAAAGAAACTCTTTTAGGGGCTGGTGTTGTGGCTTAGTGGTAGATCACTCGCCTAGCACATGTGTGGCCCAGGGTTCAAACCTCAGCACCACATAAAAATAAATAAAAATAAAAATATTAAAAAAAGAAACTCTTTTAAACTCTCAATAATAAGCTACAAATTTTAGTTTTTAATTCTTTCTGTAGACAATGATGTTACAAAATCATTGTTATAAGGAAGAGACAATCAGATTATGCAGCTTTAGAATGCAGGGGAAGCTTTAGAATGTGGCTCAGTGGTAATAGCCCTTGCTTAGCATGCAGGAAGCCCTGGGTTCTATTTCCAGCAAAAACTTCTAAAGAAAAGATGTTTATCATTTTCATGGACTTTGTGGGACTTATGGTACTTGTTGACTTTTAACAGTTCTTAATTTGCTCTGATTTCTTTTTTTCTTCTAAATAAGTATTCAAGTTTATGCCTAATTTTGTATTTATGGTTTTTGTGTGCTGTTTTTATTTTTTATTTTTTGGCGTACCAGGGATTGAACTCAGGGGCACTCAGCCACTGAACCACATTCCCAGCCTTATTTTTTATTTTATTTAGAGACAGGGTCTCACTGAGTTGTTTAGTGTCTTGCTTTTGCTGAGGCTGGTTTTGAACTCAAGATCTTCCTGCCTCAGCCTCCTGAGTCACTAATCCCAGTCATGTGCCACCAGGCCCAGGTTGCATACTGTTTTTAAAGAGGGCCCATGACAGTTGAATGTCCTGCTTGTGCAAGTCCTTGGCAGCCATCCAGCAGCCTTTCTAGGAGAAACCTCAGCTTGCTGGGCCATCTTTAAGTCACCAACAGGGGCAGGGCCAATCCCTGACACACCAAGACCATGTGCAAATTGTTGAACATCATTGGGTGGTTTATGTTTTAAGAAGACCCCTTTTTAGAATGATTAACTGTTGTAGGGCACAGAATATTCCCAGGCTGGAAATCATCCTCAAACCGCTTTATTAAGGGTTATTTCAGGAAAAGTTGGAGGGGAATTGACCCTGGAAGAACATGGCACCACAACAGTATTCAGCTCTGCTCTTGAGGAAAGAATTTTGCAAAGATGCTCTGCAGAGGGTACTTTGGGCCTGTGACATAGGGGCCCCTCAACACGCTGCTGATGAGTTGATCCAAGTTTCTGCCTCCCTGTGATCCTCAGGTGTGTATGCCTGAGACACTCAGTGCCCACCTTGGTCTCCAAACACCTGCTCAATCTGGGAATTGAATGGATTTTCCTTTCCCAGGACCTGGGGCCACTGGAGCTGCACTTTCTTCCATAAATTCTCTGCCAGCAGGAATGAAGCCACCTGCAAGAAAGAACCCAAAGGAGGAGGACAAGAGAAATTATAAAAGGGAAAGAATTGACTAGCAAGATTTACTTTATTCTTTCTGTGGTGGGCAGACCTTAGAACAAACCAAGTGAGAGTGAACGCAGTTCTTCCCCAGTTGAGTCTCTAAATGAGAACACGGCCCGGATCACTCACCTTGATTTTAGTTTTGTGAGATCCTAAGGGGAGGACCCCGTTAAGCTATATGAAATACAGAAATGGCAAGATAATAAGTGTGTATTGTTTAAATTGCTAAAGGAATTTGTTATTTGATACTAGATGATAAATACACATTTTCAGAAATCACTTATGCCTTTATTTGTGGACGGTTAACATTTGCTGCAGGCCTGAGGCTTGGGTTTGGAGATGACCATGACGAAGCCTCCCTTCCAGGAACTCCTAGCCTAGGGAGGGGACCAGGAATACAAAATTACACCGCCAAACCCCTAGGGAGGGCTGTGATGATGAGGTGCACACCAGAGGGGAAGGGTATCAATCCTGTCAAGTGGGAAAGGGGCAGGTCCTCTTGCAAGAAGGTGATGACTGCACTGAATTTTCAAGAAGGAGGTGGCCAGAAGATGCTGTGGGGAAACAGTGAGCATGGGGGAGGATGTAGCCTACGGGAGGGAGTATCGTGTTAGGGGACTATGGATGCCTGAGGTGAGGCTGGGCAGGGCACCTGAGAGGGGTGGGATCCTGGAGGAGGCTGTGGGTGTGGGCAGTCAGGCTGGAGGGCCAGAGTGGGGCATTCTTGCTTAATGCCTAATGGGCTGAGCTCTTGATCTCCTGCGTGACCCCTACTCTCTCTGATCCTGTTGCTGCATGTCAAGTTTTCCAGCAGGATCCCATGTTGGTTGTCCAGTACTCTGGCTTGTCATCGGCATCTCTTGGAAGAGGAGATTCTTTCTCTGCAGATGATGATGTCCTCATTTGGCAAATGAGGCCTAGCCAGGCCTTTGAGCCCCAGATGGCTCCATCTCCTCAGTGAATTTTTAAGGTTGAATAATAAGAGGAATGTGATTGCTGAAGGCCTTAGTGGTAGGTGTCTGACTTTATTCAAAAGCACAGGGACACTTCCCTACAAGGGAGTTTACAGTTCACCATTTTGATAGGCAGTGCTGTGTGACATTGAGCAGCTCACTTGTACTCTTTGGGCCCCAGATCTCTCATTTCCACGGTGAATGAGCTGGAATCATTGATCTAAAGTTCTTCCTGGGTCTAAATTGTGTGTAACACTTTAGTAGGTGTTAGAAAAACTAGAGCTGATTTAGTCATGGCATTAAGTATCCTCAGTATTTTGATGTGTTCCAGAGCCTTCTGAGGTAGACCTAAAATCTCATCTAATCAAACATATAATTATACCCATGCAGTATCTAACACCCTGTAGTCCCTCCACATGTCAGCACATACCATACATACTACACACACCACATACATGCACAGCACACACTGGCCCACCCACATGGCATACTCCTGTAACATCTGCAAATATACACTGTCAACATACACCATATACACACCAAGCAGAGTGCGTACACATACACACACACACACACCACATATACATCCACAACACCCCCCATAGCACATCAAACCCTCCCCTCCCTCATGCACACATTTTGTACTTAAAAGCAGGAGGGAGTCAAAAGTTGTCTGTCAAGCTGACCATTCTTTGGGAAGGGTCAGATCATCTCCCATACAAAACAATCAGTGTCTTTGAAGACAGAGCCTGGTCTTGTGTCTGTTTTCCCTGCCATTTTTCAATGAAGGAGGCTGCTGTCAGGTCTGTGGAAAATTACCAGATCTTCTGCTTTTGTTTTTTGGGTTTTGGCTTTCAACTTAACACACCTAGGCTGTCTTTCTAACAAGTATAACATCCCAAGCCACCTGTGGGCACTTATTTCATCTCTGTTCATAAGGGTGGAGACAGAGGGGAGGGTAAGAAGAGGAAAATGAAAGAGCTCATTTGAGCATGTGGCAACTGTTTGGTTTGAAAGCAATTAGATGGCTGTCACTCCAAGAGATTACAATATTTATGAGTGTGTGTTGCTAAAATATTGTATCTCAAATGAGAATTGTTCGTGATGTAGAGACCTGCTATAATCGTTCCTTCATCCCTTCATGTGACTCACATTTGCTGAGCACCACTGGGGCTTCTCACATGAGCAATCTGCTATCACACTCCCATGGTCCACCACACAGGAGAGGCCCAGCTATCCTTCTCTCCTTTCCTTCCAGATCAGCCCTTCTTGAACACAGGTATTCTTTTGTGCTTCTCTATTCAGTTAAAAAAAAAGTAAAACAATATCTATTTCATTCTGGGAAAAATGAAGGAGGAAATTCAGCAAAAAGAGAAAACACAGAACAAAAGCTATCTGTAATTAAAATAGAGGTAGCTTCTCTAGCATTGGGTGGAGAAGCCTTTCTGATTTTATATCCAACACACACACACACACACACAGAGACACACAGACACACACACACACACACAGTGGAACCCTCTGAGAATATAATTTTAAAATCTGTGCACATGTGCAGTAAGGGGATCTCTTCTCCATGAATAGTTCCATGAGTGTTGACAGATGCGCACAGTTGTATAACTGCCCTACAATCTTATTTGCTTTGCTATTACCAGTGTATCTGTGTTGGTGAATATCCTCTAAAAGATGGATCTGCTTCATTGTTTTTATTTGATGTGTGGTGTTCCAGCAGGTGGATGCAAGCTCATTTATTTTACAGGTGGAAGATTTTTTCCATACATGTCCATAGCATTTGTCCTGAGGCCAGAGGACAGAGACATCTGCTTCTGCCTGCTCACACAGCATTTCAGCATGGGAGGGGCTCCTAGGCTGCCTGGCTTGTTCCCTGTTGCATACGTGTGTGGAGTGCAATCTAGTCCAGCAGAATGCCAGGGAGTGGGGTGGGGGGGCGGTTCTAGTTACATGAGTTCTTCTGGCTAAAGGAGTTAGGCCCTTCTGTGTTTCTTCCTTGACAGTTGAAAACCTTTCAGGGTTCACTTTCTTGCATATAAACATGTCCAGTTCATAACATGATAAAGCCAGAAGCAGTTTCTGAGTTGATCAAGTCAGCCTCTTGTAATAGAACCTGATGTTTTATTTAATTGCTTGGTGAATTGGAATTGTGCCAAGCTATCCTTCTATTGGTCTGTGACCACTGCTGAGAATTTGATAGGAGATGGGTGGAGTCTATACTGACTGTAGGATGCACTTGAGCTGGATTTCTTAAGTGAAATCTTCTCTGATACATGAATTTGCCTTGTGGTCCCCTTTGTTTGGTCATTTAATGATGATGATGATGATGATGATGATGATGATGATGATGATGATGATGATTTGCACTAGGGATTGAACCCAAGGACACTTTAACACTGAGCTACATCCCCAGCCCTCTTCTGTCTCCTTTTCCCCCTCCCTCCTTCCCTCCCTCTCTTTCTCTGTTTCCTTCTTTCTTTCTCTCTCTTTCTTTCTGCAGGGTACCAGGGATTGAGCTCAGGGGCACTCAACCACTGAGTCACATTCCCAGCTCCATTTTGTATTTTATTTAGAGACAGGGTCTCACTGAATTGTTTAGCACCTTGGTATTGCTGAGGCTGGCTTTGAACTCCTGATCCTCCTGCCTCAGCTGAGCTGCTAGGATAACAGGCATGTGCCACCGCTACCAGCCACTCTTTTCATTTTTTAATTTGAAATAGGTCTTGCTAAGTTGCTGAGGGTTTCACTAAGTTGCTGAGGCTGGCCTCACACTTGCTATCCTCCTGCCTCTCAGCCTCCTGAGTCACTGGGATTACAGGTGTGTCCTACTGCAGTTGGCTAGATTTTTTATAAAAACGCAATTAGCCTAAAGATCTTGCAAGTTGTTTTTACTTTGATTTTTTAAAAAATATTAATGTTGATAGACACAATATCTTTATTTATTTATATATGGTGCTGAGGATTGAACCCAGTGCCTCATGTGTGCTAGGTAATAAGTCCTCTACCACTGAGCCACAACCCCAGTCCCTGTCACTTTGTGTTTTTTTTTTTAATCCTTCCAGAACAAACTTTTCATTGGTTGCTTTTTCTTCTCACTGGGATTACTGCAGAGTTAGCATTACATTTCCTAGTCTAACATCTACATGTCACTATTTTCCAACGCTTCATATCTTTGGTATTGAGGGTACACCTTTCATCACTGAGCATGTTCCCTGGGCTCTCCCATGAGCCCACTGGAGAGATCTGAAGGGGACGTAGGGAACATGCATTTTAAAGCTCCTCACCCTCACCCAGGATCAGTACTGTTTGAGCACTATTTCTTACAAGACTCATAAAAATGTATTTCTGGGTACTAAATCTTAAGTTCTGTGATGTGAACATTGGTGGCTTTTATTCGATTTAGTATGTTTGTCCAGTTGATGGGCCCATTTGGCCATGGAGACTGAGAAAAATAGGAATAATCGAAGATTCTGCAATAGCTCAGGCTTCCTCAGGCACCTCTGCCTGAGAGAGGTTAGAACAGAATCCCTGGGTAATAAGGACACTGTTTCGTGAACTCAGTTGGCTCCCTGTTATTGCAGAACCTCGCCACAGGGCAAGGTGGCTGCTTGTGTCCTGGCACCACTACCTGGTGGGGCCCCTCCTCCAGGGACACCATGTCTGACATGGTGTGGTACCTCTGTGGAGCGTCACCTGCACACCTGCCTGCTACCATTCTGAAGCCAAAACCATGTGGTGGTCATCGGTCCCCTTGGAACACTTTGCTACTCTTTAAAAGTCTCACAGAAGGAGCACCAAACAGGACAACTTAACACCATGTTGGTTTATGTAAGATTTTTGTGGAATGTTTTTATTCACAGCCTCTGATCTCCCAGGAATGGGGAGAAGAGTGGAGGATCATGAGGTGGTGACGTTTTCTTGATCGGGTCCTTGTCAACAGCTGCCATACACTTTCAGAATTTTTCCTGTCTTTGAATGAACAATTTCAAATCAAGGCACATTTCTTGAATCAACTATATTCTACTTATGAGGAGTGCTTTTTTGGGAGGTTTTCCAGTCCTCTAAGAAAACACACTGATGTCAGGAACACCCCACAGGTTCATGAGACACACCAGGATAGGGCAGCGTCCCAGCAGCCATCAGAGTTGGATAGGATTGTGTTGGGAGGGTCCTCCTCACTCCCACCTCAGAAGCTAATTACTTTTTTTTTTTTTTGCTACTAAAATAGAACCCCTTAATGAAAAAAAATCATAAAAACAAATCTTAAATAAGAATGAGCTTTCTGTAATCTTTAAAAAAAGAAAATGCAAGATTACACAGATTTCACCAAAAAACTTAAAATGGCTTTTGATACCTTTTAAGTTGAACTCCTGCTAAATTTAACTCTGGGCTTCTACCAGACCAAAGATATAAAATCTGCTCTGAATGTATTTCTCCCACAGGAAGCACGCTCCAGGGCTATCTTGAGAAGACTGCTTTTAAACACCTGCGGGAAGCCCTAACCACAGGAAGGCAGAGCTGTCTTCCTCTGCCCTTCTCATTTTCACAGGAGCACAGTCTATTGGACTTGGTTATGTTTGGTCCTGATTGATTTTAAATCCGCAAACTGAAAACTGAAAACATGACAGTGGTGTAAGATGTATCTAAACATTAACATTCAAGGAAAAATATCAGTTCTCTATCAGCTCAGTTCCCCTTGTGCTGACTTGGTGGGGTCATCACCAAAATGATGGTTGCAAGTTGGTACATAAAACAAATTAAATAGACATGGTCCCTGCTCTGTGGTTCCCTGGCTCAGATTCCCTCTTGCCCTGTACCATTGCCAATGCTCTTTCTTCTTCATCTTTACTTTTATTATTTTTTTAGGAGCTCCATAAGTCTTCTCAGGGCCCTTGTTTCCCAGGGGCTTACAAGTCGAAACAAATAGAAATCTGGAGGCTGTTAACCTCTTTGAAACAAATCCATTGATTATATGTGCTATGTCTGTCTCCAGTAGCATGCAGGGTTCAGGGCTGAACAGGGAGGAGGGAATTGATTCATGGAAACTTCCTTGCTTGCAGTAGGAGTTTGAAGAGGATGGTCTGAGCTGCTGTCGTCGTGATGAGAGGAGAGGAGGTTGTTTTTGCAGGGAGTGTGGCTTGGTCGAAGCTTCCAAGGCAGGAGGTGTCAGGGATGTTGACAGGTGATCCCCGAGGTGCCAGGGTAACAGAGTTTGATCTATGTCTGTGGCTCTTTTAACACTTTCTGTTTCCTGTTGTCTGATTTTAGGCCTGGAGGTCTTTTGAGTGACTCTTCAGATGCTTAACTTTATTTACAGAGACTGAAAAAAGTAGATGCTTAGACAGGTAGAATCCTGCAGCTTCCACAGACAACAAATCTGGGTCTTGGGTTTTTGCAATATTGTTTCTTTGCTTAGAAAAAAATTTCCTTCCTTTTTTTCCCAGTCCCCTGATTTGATCCCACCAAAATATTCTTCACTCGGCTACTATGGGCATCTTTTAAGAATACAAGTCTGTTTTTGCTTAAAACTTGCAGGAGCAAGGCCAAGCCCTGTGCTGATTTTACAGGGTCTGGCTCCTGATTTCTTCCCTCTCAGACCCACTCTCCTACTCCATGTCCAGACTGTACAAAGGCACTTTAGATTCCTCCATGGTCCCAGAGTTTCTTTCATATTTCAGGCCTGTGCCCACACGGTTTCCTCTGCTCAAAACACTTTTGTAGCCCACGCCCATCTCTTCCCTTTGCTCTTGTCACCTCCTCTGGACAACCTTTTCTAATACCTTTTCCTGTTTCCATGCTGCTCTGGTGGCATGCTGTGTTTGCACGCTTGGAGGCATTTACCACATTATATTTGTCTGTTTCCTCATTGTTCGTCTACTTTATACTCCGATCTTAAATCATAGGGACTTCTTGTTTGCTTGTGAATTCTCGCTGTGCTTTGACACCTGGGGAGGCATGTGCTAAATATTTTTGGATGGAAAGCTGCCAATCTGGACTTTTCAGCTCACTATAGAGCATGATAAACCGACAGGTTTGGGCCTGGCCATCTGTGCCTGCCCACTTAACTGTGGCTGTACCTCTGCTGCCCACTTTACCACTGGATACCAGGATGCAAACAAGTTTTTCAGGAATCACTTGAGATTATGACATATAAGCAGCTTCAGCCTTGACTTTTTGAATAGCCAGGTATAGCAAAGCTGTTTGAGCACAAGCTAGACCCGCAGTTTGACAGACCTTGAACCCAATATTATTTTAAGAGCCAGGGACAGATTGATCATTTGATAGTTGAGACAAATAAGCCCCAGGGACAAAGTAAAGGTGTCTTTGACAGTTTCTTTTTTCTGTTTGTTCCTAATTGACACCCTACCTATCTTTTCATATGTTCACTCTCTTATAGAATCCAAATTCTATTGTGTGCAGAGAATAATGAGAACTGCTGTCTCAAGCAGGTGTAGTGGTGACGTGCCTGTGGTCCCAGCTACTCAAGCAGAGGGAGGAATTCTAGAGCCTGGGTAACATAGCAAGACCCTGTCTCAAAAGAACTATTACATCTTTCCCCATTATTGGCAGGAAGAAGGGCTTCACATTCACTATTCTAAAACGAAAGACACTATTTTTTTGGCAGCCAGACCCTAATATGTAACCCGCTTCCAGCTAATTATCCTCCAATCATCACCCATTTGATACACAGGAAAGTTAGATATTCGAAGATACATTAAAAAAAATTTAAAAAGTGAGGTGGGCAATTAATATTCACTTTAAAATTTACCCTGCATTTTATTTGTGGGCTCCACTGTTTTTTCTCCCATTAGGAAGTACACCCTCTGCCCACTGGAACTTGTAGAGCCTAGAGCTGGGGTCAGAGAGCTGTGGTTCTATTCAGGATCTCAAGAGGATGAGCAACACTCCCTGTGGCCTAGCTGACCATGGAACCCAAGGGCACCAGGGGGTCACCTCCAGCAGTGCTCTCAGGTTTGTAGCCATATCATTGCCACACCAAACTTACCAAAGCCTGGGTCAGAAAGACAATGGAGATGGAGGATTGCCTGCCCCAGATGGCCTGTCTCCCCTGCGGAGGACAGCTTTCAAAATTTTGCCAGCGGTCAAGTACTCCCACACTTTTTCCTCTTCTTTTTTTAAAATAAAGAAATGTCAGGAGCAAGTCCAGTATACCTGACAGATGAAAGTGGAGCTTCTCTGATGGAAGCCAGGATAATAGGTTGGGTGGGGACAGGAGGGAAGGGTCCTGCCCTCCAGCTCCCTTGCTTTGTGAAGAGGCCAGACAGGAGCTGCTTTATAGAGCTACACTCTGGAATATGAGATGAGAAACAGCTCAGACTGCAGGATCCTGCTAAGGACATTTCCTCTTCTCCTACAGTGTCCTTTCTAGAAGGATCCATGGAAGAAATTTCAGACAGCTCTTGCTTTCAGGAATCATTATGTTTGTTGATTTTTTTTATATATTTATTTTTTAATTTTTCGGTGGACACAATATCTTTGTTTTATTTTTATGTGGTGCTGAGGATCGAACCCAGCGCCCCGCGCATGCCAGGCGAGCGCGCTACCCCTTGAGCCACATCCCCAGCCCCGCTTGTTGATTTTTTTATAAGTGGTTGGTTTATGTTTTATCTTATGGAGGTCATGACTATCTCATGGAGGCCTTTGGTCCTGGCTGCTACACAGCCTTAAGCTGGTTTCATAAGCCTCCTCTGGCAGTTTCTTAGGCTTGCCCTGCACAGATTCTACAAACTCTAGAAACCAAGTCAGGAACCTGGGTATGATTTCTACCTCATTTTCCTTTGCCCCTGATTTTCACTTCATTTTGATTGAATTGTCTTACACTGTGATGTACACTACCTCAAATCCTTTCTGGAACAAAACAGAAGAAAAATGAACACAACCATGAATAAGTATATTTAAAAAAATAACCAAGCCAGATAGCTGCCAGATCTGACTGTGCTTACCTCGTTGGGGTGGAATCCATCTACGGGTTCAATGAGCTGCCAGGGCTGTCCACCTCTCCTCCGCCACTCCTCTATGACTACAGGACACACAACCAGAGGGTTACAGATGCCCTTCCACAAAGGTCAATGTCGAGGGCAAGGACCAAATGAGATGTCATCAGGACTGCCCCCTCCTTCCCAGGCCATGGCAGCCTCTGAGCTGTTGTCTTAGGCTGGGATCTTTTGGGACAGAAATGATCTTCCCATGGAGTGATTTTCTTCTTCTAACTCCAAAAGAGAATGTGTGAGCTTGCTGGATGAATGTGATTTGTGTAGCTGGGAGTGCAGGGGAAAAAGGGAACTCTAAAATATTCAGTGGTTTAAGTCCATCTCATTTTTCAGTGGACAGGAGCACAGCAGTGCAGGGAGGGAAATTTAGCATTTTGTGAACATCTCCTTTCCCAGGCTGCCATTTGCAGACACTGCTTCCATGTGTCAAGCCATCACCTTGAACAATCCTACAGCATGTCAGAAATATAATTACATAAAATTATCTCAACATTGCTTTTAGAGAGAGTATGGCTACAGAGAAAATATTATGAGCCCCAAAGTGATGAAAAGCAATAAAACCGTCCTTCAACAAGGATGAGAGACCAAGAATGCCAGTTGCTCCAAGGCAACGGTGCAATTAACACTGTGTTGTACCATCACTAAGCCAGTAAGAACTCCGGAAGGAAATTTCAAATCCCTAGAGAACCTCCAAAGAGACTTGTGCTTCCTGTCTGGTCATCGCCCTTGCTTTCCTGGTGTCCAGTGAGGGCAGAAGACACAGCTAAGATTCCTCTGGTTCTTTTCTCTTCATCCCCCAGAAAATGCAGGGCAGAGGTCTGTCCCTCTTTTTCTCCCCCTATTACTCCAGGGAAGGATGGAGATTCTATCCGGGGCTTTGACTGGACAAGGGAAGCTAGACTTTCCCAGGGCTGAATCACTTAGAACTCAATTGCTTCTGCAGTTACTCTGGATACTACAGCTTGCTTTCCTCACTTATTACCCAATCTCTGTCCCCGGAGAGGCTGCAGATAATGTTGCCCTTCTCAGAGTTTAGGAAGAAATTCGTGCCACTGCTTTGGAGTCCTGTACACTGGATCATCAGTCCCTGTTAACTTATTTCCTGGTAGAATGGCCACCACTGAACAGCTTTTGCATGATATGCTTCTGGGTGTTATTGGAGGTTGATAGAAGAAGCAACTCTTGGTAAGCGGGCTTTGCATTTCTTACAAAACTGAGCTAGCTGTCTACTGTGTCACTGTGTCATGAGGTGTCCTCCATATGGAGCCTCAAGGGAGCAATTGCTTCACACTGATAAATGCCCCCCTCTCTCAAGGAATGGTATGCATCTGCTCTTCTGATAGGAAGCTCAGAGCTGTCTTGACACATTTGTTCCACTAGGTCAGCTTGCAGCCCTCAACAATTTCTTTCCTGCTGTGGCCATAGTATCCTGTAAAAAGCAGAGTTTCAGGGAAGTTTATCTGCCTCAGTCTCCAGTTTGCCTGGCCAGAGTTCTGCTGTTTTGGGGTCATCACCTTGAAATCAGACTTTCTGTTTCAGGTTCAATTATGTCTGCTCTGCCATTTCCTCTGTATCTTGCATTTCAAAACTCATGTGTGGATCCCAGATTGCCCTCCCTGGTCATAATGCTGGCTTTGTATGCTCTGTGACCCTGTTCTAGCCCATTCCTGGCTCTGACTGACTCATATGCCATGACATTAACTTATGCTCATTTTAAACTCTTTGTTCTTTCTCTTGCCTGGCAGAAGATAGACCAGTTTCCTCCTCATCTATTGGGTCTTGCTTTTCTAGGTTTTTATTTTTTATTTTTGGTACTGGGGATTGAACCCAGGGGCACTTTACCACTGAGCCACATCCTAGTCCATTTTACTTTGTTGAGACAGGATCTCACTAAGTTGCTTAAGGCCTCGCTAAGTTGCTAGGCTGGCTTTGAACTCACAATCCTCCTGCCTCAGCCTCCCAAATCTCTAGGATTATAGGCAAGTGCCACCATGTCTGGCTCCTGCTTTTTTATTTTCTAACTTTATGTTGATTCTTCATTGGAGCCACCTCCATGCTAAATGTCCAACAGGCTTCCCTTAAAGGAGAGCCAGGCATTTAGAAGGGATTTTGCAAATATGGAGCCAAAGTCAATTCTCTGTAGCCCCATTGATGTCGTTCGTGATCTCATGGTATTTGTCTCCTCCTCTCTCCTTGCAGTCCCACAAAAATCAACAAGGATGGGGACAGGCCCTATCCAGGTCAGATGTCGTCCTCTCCACCCCTCAGACTTCAGAGGTAACATTGCTTCCATGTGCCTGTATTCCTTTCTACTTCCCCCAAGTTGTCAATGAGATCTTTATCCCTTTCTTGCATCCTTCTTTATTTCTGATATTTTTTATTATGCCATATAGATGTTATCAGAAGAATGAATAAAAGAAAATTCCAACATGATGTGGAATGGCCTGAATGTTTGTGTCCTTCCCAAATTCCTATATTGAAATCCTTGCTGTCCACCTCCTCTATGATTAGGAAGTGGCCTTTGGGATGTAATTAGGCCATGAGAGTGGAGCTATCATGAATGGGGACCCTTCCTGCCATGTGAGGATACAAGGAGGAGTTGGCAGCCTGCAACCTAGAAGAGCACTGTCACCAGAGCCCAACCGCATGGCATCTTGATATTGTGCTTTCCACCTCCAGAAGTGTGAGAAATAGAGCTCTGTTGTTTATAAGCCATTCAGTGTATGGCCCTTTATTACAGTGGCCTAAGATAGAGCCCCCTGATGCTGTTCATCAGGGGGCTCTGATGAACAGCTGTGTTAACAAGATCAGCCAGTGGGAACTCAGCCCCATCAAGACCTCAGATAGAACCAGCTGAAGAATTGCAAAGCACTAGATGGAGAAGACCCAGGCAGAGGCATCTTGTGTTAAATATATATACAGCCAGTCATGGAGCAGATCAGGTCCACTTAGTGTCCTATGGCCCAGTGGAGTGGGAAGTGTCACATAAGACTTTTTGACTCTCTGTGTTTATAGAGAAGGTTGAGTGACAAGTTCAATTGCAACCTGTCAAAATTCAGAAAAGAATTATAGTGATCAAGAGACTTAGAAACTCCAGAGTGAAAAGCAGATTTGGGCCTGTGAAGGAAACACAGCTTAAGCTCAGGTTGTATTCCATGAGAGGGAGGTTTACTTGGAGCCTGGTATGAAAAAAGGTCAGACTTGCTTATACACGAGTTTTCTCCAGTGTGATTCAGTTTTGGCAATGTGATTAGTTTATTCTAAGCTTTTTTTTTTTTTTTCCATTTTGAGTTTTCCAAATTTGAATTTTGAAGCGTCCCTATTTGAATTTTATGTGTTTTACTAACTGCCAAACTAAAAACTATGGTCCTCAGAGAAAGGGAGAGGTGTTGATAGATATCTCTAAGGAACAGCATAATTCAACCATTAGTGATGATTTTCAAAATGAGAAGAGATGGTCAATACCTTCTGCTTCCTATGCAAGCTTGAGCAATCCCATAATTGTGGAAGTAATGAAAGAAAAACTCAGGAATAAAAGCATAAAGAGAAGGGAAAGGATATTTACTTGCTAAGTTTTGCCAGGGAGCAGATGTATGTATACCTTAGGTGGGGTCAGTGGGAGAGGGCTGCTTTTTAGTATCACCAAACTTGAATATCAATGATAGCCCATTCTTCCTTACCAGGAATCTTATTCCTGACTCTAAATCTCTCTCCTCTATATCAGTAGCCACTATGAGGGAGTCTAGTCTTCAGAAAATCTAACTTGCCATATAAAATAATACAATGAGTATTGAAAGAAAATGCCATGAGGTTACCAAGGCTATAATAAGTCCATTCACAGTGGAAAATATCATTTTCTCTGTGTCTGTGAAGGCAGTATTGGTCACCACATAGGAACAGACGTCAGGACTATAAAATTTAAAGGTAGTCTTAGAAACTCACAGTCACAAGTATAAGGTTTTATTTGTACTTTGAGTATTCCTAGGCAGAATGATACTTTACCAAAAAAAAAAAAAATCTCAGGATGAAATTCTACTTTATCAGGAGAAATGCAATAGCAGACAGTGGTCTTTATTTCTTTTCAGATTGATTTCAGAGCAGGAGGGCCATTCAATCAAGAATAACATAGTAAGTTGGTCAGTTTCCTTCCTATCTAGAACCATCATTCAAAATAGGTAAATGAATTGCTAATCATTCTTCAGAAGATATGAATTAAAATGGAAAGATCATGGACCATCTGTTGGGATTTGGTGCATGATATGTCTTTATCTGTAAAGTCAGAGGAAGTCTGCTAATGACCAGCTTTTCAAAGATGTGATGGAGACGGTGGAGGAAGGCTCACAAGGCACTTGGGGGCTCTGATGAACAGCAACACGAGCAGGCATTTTAAGGAACTGGTTAGCACACGGAGTCACTGGCTGGTTTTACAGAAGTATCCAGGAGAGTGGGAAACCAAAGACAAGATTTACTCGGATTGAGTTGTCTTGGAAGCTGAGGGCAGCTGGAGGTATATTTAAAGTGTTGGTGTAAAAATGGCCCTATCAGCCAGCTGGCATTTCCTTTCCCTTTCTGGAGAGGTGCGATACAAAGAAAAAGGACATCACCTGTTCAAGTTGGCATTTCCTGAAGGCAGAAAAAGTTGCTTCCTATGCTTAGTTCACAACCCGTTAGAAAAGGAGTCAGAAAAAGATAAAAAAGAATCTTTGGAGATGAGCAATCATCTTTTCAGTGCTGGACCGAGGCTGTCAGAGTGAAGAACAAATAGGTCTTATGCCTACCCTCAAGTGACAGGGGTCCTCAACAGCAATTCGCTCGGTCACCAGGATGTGAAATTGGGAATTTCGGTGTCATGAGAAATGAGTATATTTGTGATGCAATAGTCAGCTCAAATATAGTACTGAAATGAGAAGAGGGGTTTTCATGGGACTATTAAGACTGCATATTTAATAAGTGACTTTACCGAGTTTTTAATTCTGATAGAGAGTGCAATGATAAAAAGTCACATTTCTACCATATCTTCCTCAAAGTGACTCAATGAATTCTCAGCATGAATGGTGATGGGAAGTAGGCTGGATATTGAAAGAGAATAAACATGTATCACCTGGGAGAATTCAGGAGCTGCTTTATAAATGCCGATGATGGAGGCAGTGGGAGATGCCGGCTAACAGCCACTGAGTCCTTAGACTTGACAAGCTTTGGTCTCACTTCATCCTCACATAAACCCTATGGTTTAGTTACTGCTACTTTACATAAAAAGAAACAAAATTTGAGTGGTTGTTTAGTTTGCTTGAGGGTACAGATCTTCTCTGCCTGAACTGGGGTAAGAACACAGATGTAAATTCTGGGCCTTTTCTATAACAGCACATTACACCCACATGAGGTGGATTTCCAGGTTAATAATGTGCTGTTCATACTGAAAAGTTACCCACAGAAATGGATCGGAGTGGATGATCCCCGCACTTGAAATGCTAGCATATCAAGTTCCAAATGCCCTTACTTGGGCTTAAGTCAAGTCATTACCTCAGTTCCTGAAAACTAGATAAAAATTCTAGCTTTTTCAGAGGTAGACATGTGGGCTGCTGTACCAGAAGTTTATGTAGGCAAGTCTAGAGCACTGTGTGTCCACTCTCCTATTCATTCTGTCCATGTATCCTCCCCAGTGGGGTATCTACTAACTTCACATAGAGAAGATGAAGAAGGTCCTGTACCAGAACCGAATCTTCAGTTATTTTTTTTAACAAATGGCAGGAGATTGCAAAATAAGAAATTCCTTGAACTGTGGATGGGAATTTTTAAGCACGGAGAAATACCTGGGAAATTGCAATCATGTTGATGAAGAATATTCAGTTCAGTTTAACTGAGATATCTATTTTTGTTCTGCATTTATTGTTGCCATGAAGACAGGAAAGAGCTGGCAAGGCTTTGTTTCCAAGCTTTCTAGTTCACCACTGGAATGCTGTGTCACAGATAAAGCTCTTTCTTCCCTCTATATTCTCTTGGAGATAATTCTGTTTGGTTGACAATGATATTCCAAGCATCTACACAGCTCTTGGCACAGAGAAGACACAGTTAAAAAAAAATCTGATGATTGAATGACCAAGCTCTTAATCTTGGGGTAAGATATAGATGACCTGAAGATTGTGATTAGGAAGATCTGGAGTGAAGCCTGCCTTCACAATTGGCTCCCAGGTGGCATTCATTTTGCTCTTCCCAAACCACACATGGAGTGGTAAAGGCATGACTATGGTTATGGGAACAGGTTATGTAGCAAGCATAGCATTTATGAGCATGACACATTTCATATAATTATCACAAAGATTGTTAGGTAGATACGGCATCCCCACTTCCAGGTCTAGAAAGGGGCAGTTAGAGTTGTTCAGAGAATTGCCTACCATCTCAGAGATAATAAATGACAGGGCCAGCGATCACCCTGGAAAATATAAAAGTCCCATTTGAATGTTAGACAATATTATATTTTTAATAACTTTATCTATATTCAAGGTTGGTGATGATCAAAGATCACTTGGTGGTGCATTTGTTTACACCAGGAATTCATTAACCAGTCTTTAACTCTGCATTTTAATGAGAGGTTATTTATCAAAATGTCTCTCCCCATGAGAGAAATGTGTATTATGCAGGCAGGAAATCTAGTTAAGGGAGATCAGTCTTGTTGAAAAGATGTTCAGAGTTGAAGTACTAGGGTCTGCAATGCACAATGTGTCAACTAATGTAATATTTGATAATTCATGATGGCCATCTGCTCTATCCCAGATGCTTGGGCTGGAGGGGCTGGTGGTGGGGGATAGAGACGATAAACTCTGGATCAGAAATCTTCCATCCTTTGCATACACTGTAAAGCTTTTCATTAGCATCACCTCAGCTGGCAGTCAATCAACAGGGGGCTTTCTCTTGTATAAAAATTGCTTAGCAATAAAAATGAATCTGGAAGGATTACAATCAATAAATAATACTTTTTTCAGAGTCAAGATGTAAAGGATAAATCCATAGCTCTAATAATCATGCCTGTTTTTGTGGGGCCTCTCACTAGTGGACAGAACACTCAAAAAGAAACATGATATTCTTTCTAGAAAGTTGGGATGTAGGTTGTTTATTTCCCCCCACACAAACTCTTTGGTTCCTCCCTTACTGATTCTGATTAGGTTGAGGTTGAGGTTCATCCTGACTGGGGCCTGGGAATCTGCACTGCAACTGAGTCCCTAAGTAATCTTGTGTCCCACTGTGAGAGGTATTGTCTTACCCCTCACTTCTGGTACACCCATCATTAGCCTGTAGGTAAGAAGGACATTGCTGAATTGGTAAGAACAGGTTAGGTGATTCCATTAGTTCCAAGGCTCCCAGTCCAAAGCTCTCTCCAAGGATCGGTTCTATTCCTTTCAGAATTCTGAAGTGATGGCAAAAGTCAGATGGCAGTCATCAAAGATACAAACAATAATTCATACTGCAGAGGATGTGGAGGAAAAAGAATTCTTTTACACTGTTGGTGGGACTGTAAATAGTACAACCACCACTGAAATCAGTACCGAGGTTCCTCAAAAGACTAGAAATGGAACCAACATATGACCCAGCTATATCACTCCTTGGTATTTACCCTAAAGAATTGAAGTCAGCCTACTATAGCGATACATGCATACCCATGTTTACAGCAGCACAATTCACAATAGCCAAACTATGGAACCAGTTCATCAGTGAATGAAAGGATAAAGAAAATGTGTCATATATACACAATGGAGTTTTAAACCTACCATAAAGAAAAATGAAATTATGTCATTTGCAGAAAAATGGATAGAACTTGAGACTATTATGTTAGGCAAAATAAGGCAAGCTTAGAAGGCCATTTTCTCTCATGTGTGGAAGCTAGAAAGAAAAAAGGAAAAGAAAAGTGGAGGGGGGACGGTACCTCATGAAAATCAAAGAGGAATCAGTTAAAAAAAAGGGACAAATAGGGGAAGTGCTGAGAAGTGCTATTGGCCAGATTATATTGTTATATTGTGTGCATGTATGAAGACATAATAACACATCCCACCATTACGCACAGCTATAATGCACCAATAAAAAATGTGGTAAGAGGAATAAAAAAGAAAAAAAAAATAAAGTGATGAAGGAATGCTGAGCCCCAGCCCATTCAGAAAGAGTCTCATGCATTATCCTTTTACAATATGGAGAGCTACTAGTGAAAGAATGGGCGGAAGTAACCCTGCCCAAACTGCTGCTTTATTAACTCAGTGCCCTGGAAAGCTCTCCACTGCAGCTGCTGTGTTTGTTTTCTGTCAATACCAAAACCAAGCAACTTACTTTCTTGGAAGGCAAAATCCATGTAGAAAAGATTGAAGTTCGTAAATTTCTCACTGGTCGCAATTTTTTTCAGTGTATTGGAGAGTTGTTCGGCTCTCTGAATAGGAGGGAAATAGGGAGAAGTCCATGACACCTAGACTTTGACTTTCATGAGATAATTCAGGCAGAAAAAAGAAATCGATCTTCCCCTCCCCATTCCACCTTCCTTTCTCCAAGCCACCAGCAAAGAACAGCTCTGCACATTAAATTCTATTCATGTGCAAATGACCAGTGAGCATATGAAAAATGTTAGCATTCATTAGGAATCAAATCAGTGCAAATTAAAGCAATAAGATAACACTTTTCCCCCATGGGACTGGCATAGATGGGATGAAAACCTTGAGAACATAAATGTCCAGGGCTAGATGGATGAGAATACTAATTAGTTTCATCATTCTAGAAGCGATTTGATGATATGGGTCACATCCATAAATGTGGGCATGGCCTTTGACACAATAAATTTTATAGGAATTTATCTTAAGGAAGTAGAGATGTCCTCACAACATACATCTTTATATGTATAATTGTTCATTGCAATGCTATTTATCATAGTAAAAACTGGAAACAACCCATATGTCAAACACCAAGGGATGCAATAAATCATGGTATATTCATAGGCTGTCTATTTTTAAATGGTTGTGTTATTATGATGTGAAGAAACAATATATAAAAATTGGAAAGCAGAAAAGAACATGTGTATTCTCATACTGTGTAGGCAAAACCCCAAATCTCTATTTATGGAAGTGATAATGAAAGACATATACACATAGTAACTTTGGGTGGTAAAATTTGGGGTGATTTTTGTTATTGTGTATTTTCTTTGTGTATTTTTATGTTATTTGTATTTTAAAAAATTGAAATATTTTTATTTTTAAAAAAAGATTCAATAAATAGTTCACCATCCACGAAAGTAGTTCAAACCATTTTACTTGAACAATGGGTTCCCTCAGAGACATCAGGAGGCTCCTCGTTGACCTCAAGAGAACTCCAGGGATACAGAGGCCTAACCTTGCTCAGCTTTCCACTTCTATGACTATATATGGGGCATGCTGTGTGTGTGTGTGTGTGTGTGTGTGTGTGTGTGTGTGTGTGTGTATGCACATGTGCATAGGGGAATGATACTGAGAGACACAGTGAGAGATCCAGACCCAGAGAGAGGCAGAGAGAGATAGGCCACCCCTGTCTCTTGGTGCCTCCAGCCCTCTGGCAATTTGCTTTTATTATTCATCATTGGCTTTTCATAATATTTCATATTAACACTTCTCACACTCTTGATGACCATCATGCTTCCAGATCCACCCCTAGTGAAAACTGCAGCAAACAAGAGGGACAGAATGATCCAAGATGGTCCCAAAAGACTGTGCCAGTCTTACCTACCTCTGAAGTGAGAGTCCGGAGCGTCTTGTTGGAAGTCAACCAGCCACTGCAGGGGCTGACCTGAGAGCAGCAAAACACCACTTTGATTAAAGGGGAGCAGCAGTGGGTAACAGGTGTGTGTGTGTATGTGTGTGTGTGTGTGTGTGCGTGTGTGTGTGTGAGAATGTGTGATGTGGCCTTGCAGCAAGTGTCAGTGAGCTCACCTGGAGGCAGCCCAGGAAGGAGTAGAGCTGTGCGTAAGTCACGTCTTTATTTAGCTGGCCTGGAAAACAGAGAGGTTGGACATGTTGTGTGTACTCACACATAGCAACACTTAGAGACATTCATAGGTGCCTCGACGTCCCTTGTAGAGGGTGGCACTGCCAATGGGACTTTCCCTGACTTGTCATTTATCACTGCCTCTAAAGTTCAAAGCCAGCCTCAGAAACTTGGCAAGGCCCTAATGTAACTCAGTGAGAACTTGCCTCTAAATAAAATATAAGAAAGGACTGGCAATGTGGCTCAGTGGTAAAGTGCTTCTGAGTTCAATGCCTGGTACCAAAAAAGAAAAAAAAAAACTTTCTGTGCTTTACTTCTTTCTGAGCCCCTAGAGATTCCAGGTTGGGGGAAGGAATTCTGAGGAGTTTACTCCTCATGGAGAGCTCTTGGTCTCAGCAGGGACAGGGCTGGAGGGCTGGTCTTATCTAGACTCCAGAAGCACTCTGAAGAGCAGAAGGTTTCTCCTGGCAATAGTATGAAAGGCCAAGTTCCTGTAGGGCACAGGGAGCATTCCAGGTGGTAGCTGACTAACTCCTCCTTTCCAACTTCACGAAACACTCAGGTCTGATCCAAGTGTCCCAAGCTAAAGACCTGGCAGAAAATTTTTTTTCTTTGTAAGTAGCACTCTGGTTTATCAGCACATTTTACACATACTTAGGCAATAGAATGTTTAAATCTACAGCAACATAGAGGACACACTACTATCCAAAAGAGAAACAAACAAAACAGGGATGTCTGGCAGAACATTCTGAGTATCTGAAGCTCTGACCATGGAGAGCCCTGAAGATGAACTGAAGGCCTTCCAATGTGGGTGGGATGGGGGAGGCCAGCACACATTGTCCCCTTCATGGCCCTGAATTGAGGTTTTCCCGGTGGGTATCTTATTGGAGCTCTAATTAGTACATATACTCTATGCTTATCTGTGGGTGCAGGCTAAAGGGGTATATAAGAATGAAGGGAAAGTGCCATATGGGGCCCATCCAGAACTTTTCAGAACATCAGCCATAGATCCAGAATCTTGGGGGGGGGTTATTTCTATTCCAATACTCCCCTCTCTCCCTCCTTCCAGCTTACCCATCCCCATAGGCAATCAACTTTCATGCTGTGGCAGACACATAAAATTTTCTACACTCCTCCCCAGTTCTCTGGGGTGAATGACGGATGCTGTATCCATTAACACTTCTCACACTCTTGAAAAAAATCAAAGGAGATAATAGGCCCTATCTCTGAGTGAAGAGAAAGATTGAAGGTGATGGAACACAGCCTTATTTTTCACTTATACCTTGGATCAGTTAGACTGAAAGATAAATTCCACTTGCTTGTCATAGAGGAAAAATATATTCTCTGTGTGGGTGAGTGAATCTCAGGACCAGAAAGCCATAGACTTATGACTGCTATTAAAGTCACAGTGACCCGCCAGCTCTCTCTTCAGCACAGAGCTCTGCATCTTCACATTTAAATGACTCCCAAGCCACTAGCTTTATCACATTGGCCCAACATGGAGCCTGGAGCTCCTATCTTTCCCCAAGTCCCTGCTTCCACCCACTGAGGCTTCTTTGCCCTCTCCTTTCCTTGCCCCTTTTGGATTTTTGCAACTTGTCCCTTCCTCTGTATCCTGGCCTGTCTCAGCCCAGGGCAGCCTCCCTGAAGTGACTGAGGCCTGCAGCTTCCACTCCCCGCCCTGGCCCTCTGCACATCTCAATGACTTTTCCCCTGGGGTGACTGCCTCTGAGCAGCAGCCTTGTTTCTGACTGGCCTTTGCTTGGGTACCTTCTGCCATCTTGGGACTGGGGCCTCCTGATGAACCGTAAGTGGCTTTGCTAAGGCTCTGACACCTTGCTGGGTCCTGATGTATTCCTGGCTGTAAGGGATGGCCTGCGTCTCTTTGCTCAGTGGCTGAGGTGTCTCCATACTTAAAGGAGGTGGCATCTCATGCCTAACCACAAGTAATGATCCTGGATCCTCCCTACCTGCTCCGTTAAGTGTGATAGCTTTGACATCCAGAGGGACTGGAGTTTGTCCTGTTCTGAGGACACTGGAGATCAAACCACTGAATGCTCCTTGGGGATTAATCCTGTTCACAGCCCGGTCACAGCCTGGCTCCAACCTATCTTACTCACCTGTCCCTGCTGTCCTACTCCTATATCCCAAGGTCCCAGGTACCTTGGGATGAGACCATGATATATTGTACATGGAAAGAGGTTCTGTCCGTGACTCCCTCATCAGATAGTCAATCCAGTTAAGAAAGTTGATCAAGAATGCTCAGAAATAGGGGCAAGATTAGAGGGACTGTCACACTGTCCAGGAATTATTCGTGTGTGTGCGCGCGCGCGCTTGCAAATGTACATGTGTTAGGGATCAGTGAACTGGCCCAATGGCTGCCATATGTTCTCTTTGAAGATTAAAAGAAGTGTTCTACTCTGGCTGGCTAGAAGGAGCAGTTTGTGTCTCAGTAATTTGTAAGTTCTTGAGGACAGAATCTGATATTCGTTTAATGCTGGGAACATAATTGAAATCTTAGATACTATAAAAGCTTGGTACCAGTGAAGATCAGTCATACCTCCATGAAATACCATCTAAATGTATTAAACTACATTAATTCAGACTGGGAGAAAGCTGGTAATGTAATATAAACTACAAGGAATTTTAAAAGACATTGGTTTCAAGTTGAGGAGTAATGGGGGCAAGATTGACTTGCTGATTTATGGCAGAGGCCCTTTGGGGAAGGCTCACGTGCAGATTTCTTGGTAAACAGCAGACTCTGAATCTCAGTCACACTTGAACCTTCTGAACAACTTCTAGAATGTCGATAGCTTGTACTGCTGACCTTGGCACTGGTGCTTGTCACTGTCGGGATGTATACGCTCTCTCCCCAGCGGAGCTGTCTTTTCTCACTCATTTGAGGTCAAGGACTCCATCTTATGTCATCTTTTTGTCATGTACTTCAGACATATTTCTAGAATGATTATCTTCCTCTTATACCATAGCTGAGAGGACTTAAGACTGGTCAAGCTTGAATTTTCTTAAAAGCTCTATGCAAGCAGAATCCTAATATGTGACTTGTTGTCTGGTAACTCCTCACAAAGACAATGAGGAGTTCTCCCCAGGAATTTCAATTATTGGTGGAGATAGTGGGGTTGTCCCAGCTCTTGGCAGCTAGTCATTAACTGGCAGTGACCCCAAACATGGCTGGAAAGGAGAGAAACTAGGAGGGGTCCATCACTCCCTCCTTCCTGTCAGGAGGAAGATGGGAACCCACTCTTGATCTGAGCCTCCATCCCATGCTACTCAATGCTGTGGCATTTAACCTTTGCAGAATGCTCAGTCTGTGTTCTGCCTGACCTGTCCAGGGGGAAGGGAGGAAGTAGAGAATGTGTCATTGATCAGGAGTTTTGTCCCTACCCCTCTGCTGTCTAAACTCTCCTAATCCTTAAGAGGTGGTTAAGGTCAAACCCAGAGACCCATCACTATGCTTCTAGGCTCAGATATAGAAATGATTAGAACCCCACCCCCAACCATTGTTTTTTGCTGTGCACAAGTCTTGGCACAGTGCCCCAGGAGTTGGACTCCAGTGTTTGGCTCTTGATTAGGATGCGAACTGCTCAGCTGTGGAGAGTGACCAAAGCTGGAGGCTGGTTCCGCTTTAACCCTGCTTCAAGGCTGGCTCATGTCCAGCGGGAATGGAGATACAGAGGTTTGAGTTTGAAGTGAGAGTAGCAGAAAGGGACAGCTGGGTCACAGTCCTTCCTTCAAGGCTCTCATCTTATGTGAGTTGTGAGCCCTGCCAAAGGAGGACTGGGAAGGCTGCAAGAATCTCACCTACCTCCCCAGTCTTTCTAGGAAGGACCCTGATGCTTCTTCGAGAAATTTATAACTTATTTCCCAAGGCAACCAGGCAGCAGGGATAATTTGGGATGTGAATAATTACTTAAACATATTAAACAAATTGTAGATGATTTCAGCCTTTTCCTTAATTGGATTTTTTTTTTCAAAACTAGGGTTTATATAGAAAACACTTGTTTCACCTTTTCCTTATTCCTCTTTTGTGTGGTGAGATGCCACTCATGACTAGTGGCCAGAAAGAGGCTAAAATTTCTCACTGTTGGTGCTACTGACATTCTTGGTTGTGGGGGGCTGTCTTGTATATTTCAGGATGTTCAGCAACATCCCTGAAGTCTACATCTTAGATGCTACTAGCAATCTTCCCTCAATCCTCCATTGTGACAACAGGTGGGGCTGGGGGGACTGTTTCTGGTCGAGAACTTCTAGTTTAGAGAATCTGCAAAGGTAAATGATGAGTCTCCCAATCATTATTTTTTCTTCCATCACTCCTTTCCAAATTGTAGGGAGTCATTATTATTTACTGTTGTTAGATTATGTAAATCATGGAGTATCTGAAAGAATTTATGGAGGCCGGGGATGGTGGTACAGGACTTTAATCCCAGCAGTTCGGGAGGCTGAGGCAGGAGGATCGTTGAGTTCAAAGCCAGCCTCAGCCAAAGTGAGGTGCTAAGTAACTCAGTGAGACCCTGTTTCTAAATAAAATACAAAATAGGGCTGGGGATGTGGCTCAGTGGTTGAGGGCTCCTGAGTTCAATCTCTGGTCCCCAAATAAATAAATAAACAAACAAATAAATAATTATGGAGGTTATCTGACCAGAAGTTTTTGGAAAGAGAATGGGATTTGAAATCAGAAAACCCAAAGTCAGTTCCCTTCTGATGTGATGAAGTAAATTGGGAACACACTTCCCCTGCCCCTAACTTCCCTTCTCCAAGCATTTCTTAGCATTAATGGAATCTGCTGGAGAGACTGCGATTTTCATATCTGTTGGCTCAGAGATGTTCTTAGCCTGCGTGATTGTCCTTAAGGCCTTCAAGGCAGCTCAAAGTGGGACAAAATTCTCCTGGGTGTGTTCACACTGTTGTTTCTAAGGTGCGAGGTCAAAATTGTGTGAACAGGCAGACTCTGCTTTCCTTAGGGGAAGCGGGAAGGTGTTCTGCTTGGATAATAGCGTGTGTGATGCACTTCAGGATGTCAAAAGGAAAGTGACTTCATCCTCAGTGACAGGGAGTCAGAACGCAGAGAGGTACCATTTTCCCCCAGTGAAGACTCAAGAGCCCTTTGAGAGCTGGCTAAAGGACACCTGCTCTTTTCTCATGGGAGCAGGGGTAGAATTTCCTGGGAGAGGAGGAGAGGAGGTGTGGGTGGCTTAACCAGGAGCTGTGGGAGGACAAGGGAAAATGGAAATAATCCAAAACCATATACGCAAGGGCAAGCTCTTGATGGCCTCAAGTGTGAAATCTCGCTCTCCACCTTGCTCTCTCAGTAAATTACTAAAGAATGTGTTGCAGGTTTCCCCCTCTCAGTTGCTCCTCTGACTCATGAAGAAAGTGCTTAGATCTCCAGCACAATTTAGCTTGGGTTGGTCTTGGAGGCAGGAAGGTTAATATGGGGAAGGACAGCCCCTTTCTCACTATTGCTGGACCCAGGTGCTATCAATTCAGGGCTGAGAGGAGGGAACCCAGCCCTCTCCTTGTAGATGCTCATCAGAGAGGATTGAGGCCACCACTCCCCAGCCCTCTTCCCTGTTTAATTTTCCTCCTTCGGTGCTTATCACTATTTAACATGCTTTTGTAGTCTTTTCCCCTCTGGAATATAAATTTTATGTAGGCAGGAATTTAGAACTATTGTGTTCATTGCTGGTTGCTCAGTACCTAGAACTGTGTCCTGGCACATAAGGGCACAAAATAAAGTTTTTGAAAGGGCATTCTCCCCAGAAATATAGAAAGCAGAGCCCTGAAACACCCAGGTTAGTACACAATGTGCTATGCAACATTTGGTGAGCTACCTAACCTCTCCGAGCCTTAACTGTTCCATCTATAAAATGGAATTCATTAGTGAAAACATCTACTTCACAGGGTTGTTTTAAGGATCAGCATGTCAGCTCTTTCTAATGTGAATGATACCACTTTTATATTGTCTGTACAGTATCTGGAGTGGTAAAGCTACATTAGAAGTTTCTAGGGACTTTAAAGTCTTTCCGAGTCTGCAAGAGAGATGTAGATATAGGGAGTTAGCAGCCCAGAGGTCTGTGTTCTACAGAGTTCTAGAAAACTGGCCACATGAAGGCACCCACTCTGAAGTTGGGAAAAATCCCTCTCTGACTCAGGACTTTCTGTCTCCTGTTTGAACTTCTTCAGTTCATCCTACATTTTGTCTCTGTCAAAAGAGTTTCCTGATTTAAACTGTTATCTTTCAAATTTTCCTAATTCTTCATGAACTGCTTCTGCCCTTTCTGGTTTTGAATCTAACTCTGCCCACCTTTGGATAGTGACTCTCAGATGCTGCACAGGAGGGCTCGCCTCCTTCATCCGTTCCAACTCACATTCTGTACTAGCATTTTAGGCATCTTCCTATAAGGTTTTGATCATATGTACATCGAACCATGTATACATTGACATTGTTGAAGAGTAAAAAGTATTTTCAAATCAATACCGAGAGGATGATATCTGTTGTGCAAATTATCCCAGAGAAATGTGCCATCTGGCAAGCCATATAAAATGACATGGCTGCCATTGGGCAGGTGGGAATTTAGATACTTCAGAGTCTGCATGACATTGGAGTACAACTTCTCAGGAGTGGTCATTTTTGGAACTGGGTCAGTCTGCCTGTTGGTGGAAGAAACAAAAAATGTCTTAGTTGATTTTAAGGAGCAATGCATGCAAATACAAGATAACACACACACCCATAATATGGTTATTTGTTCTATTTTCTATTTTTTGAAAAATGTTTCTGGCTTTCCATCTTTTTGGCACATAATCAAATTGTACCCCCTAACACCTTTGTGGGTGGGTATATCATGTGATCAGTTCTGGCCAATGAGTTGTGAGCAGTTTGGTGGTGTGAGAGCCTCTAAAATGGTCTTTTTCTTTGCCACAGCTATGGGCAATGTTGTAGATAGCTGCCTTACCAATCTGAGTCCTGGAGCAGAGTTCTTTCATAATACCTGATGGACATGTGCAAGGGTAAAATAAATGTTGCTTTATGTTACTAAGATTTTAGGGGATATTTGTTTCTGTAACATAGACTCACCTATCCTGACTTAGACTAGTTAAGACTAGTTAACAAAACCAAAGGGGTCTAGCATGGCTTATGATTTGTTTGACACTTCAAGTTCTGAAACTTGGTCTTGAAAACTTGGCACACATGTATCACAATTAGAAAAACAGAACCTCACTGAGAAATGAAGTTATATTATGTATCTACACTGTATTTTTTTTTTTTTTTTTTTGGTACTAGAGGTTGAACCCAGGAGCACTAAACCACTGAGCCGCATCCACAGCTCTTGTTTATATTTTATTTAGAGAAAGGGCCTTGTTAAATTTCTTAGGGCCTTGCTAAGTTGCTGAGGCTAGCTTTGAATAACAATCTTCCTGCCTCAGTATCCTCAGCTAGGATTATGGGCCTGCACCACCATACCTGGCTTCATGTTATATCTTCTTTTTCATTCTTTTAGTTTCTATACTGAATTTGAACTTTAGTGCTTGTCTTGTTAGATGCTATATCCCTGCAACTCTATTTGCCAATCATTCATTTTATACCACTGTCTGTCTTTGTACAGCAGTGGTGGTGCTGTGCTCTACAGAAGATATTCTAATTTTCAAATTATATTTTTCTCTTCTTATTTCATAAAATTTAGTAAAGTAGGAAAAGAAGGTGCTGGAAGTAGTTATAAGAAGGATAGGCCTAAGATCAAAGCACTTAAGAGAGTGGCAAGACAAAAGTTAGTAGGCAGTGTATGTGACTGCACCGATGACACAAAACAGGTATTTTCAAGGTGGAAATCAGAAGTAAATTACAAATCTATAGCCTCATTTAGACAGTAGGGTTCTCTCTGTGGATGTTGTATGTAATTCCACACAATGTAATGGGTTTCTTGGACTTTCCTAAGGAAAGAAAGAAACTTGTCTGATTTTTACAAAACCTCAGCATGTAGAAATGAATGCTAAATCCATGCTTTTCATTGCTGTAAAAAAAGCTTATATTACTTTTGGAATAAAAATCTCCCCAGCCTGTGTTACAAGCAACTGCAAGGATTTGAAAGTAGGTTGCTTACCTCCTGGGGGCATAAGGCTGGGCAGGGGCTTTGGCTTGATTCATGTATGTATGGAAGCAGTGCTAGAAAGACCTCCGCTTACAAAGGGGATATGGGCTGCCTTGTAGGTTGATTTGGATGGAGAGAACCCAGCCAGAGTAACCAGGTTTTGTATTCACTGTGTAGCTGGAGTGCAAAGGCAAGGCTGAAATGAGAAACGAGTTGGATGTCTATTATACCTGTCTTGTGTCATTGGTGTGGTCACATACACTGCCTACTAACTTTTGCCTTGCCACTCTCTCTCTCTCTCTCTCTCTCTCTCTCTCTCTCTCTCTTTTTGTTCTGCTGACAAAAAAACACTTTGGCACAAAGCAATTATACTGAGCTCTCCAGCCACATAAAGGTAGGATGAGTTAAGATAGAGCAAAATCTCCCAAACTCCCTATTTAATGATTATTTTTTTTTGATTAGAGACACAACCTTGATTATACACAAAGAATCTGAGCTAATTTGTACCACTTATGAAAGGGCACCCTCCAAGTTAAGCAAGCATAATCAAAATTACTAATTGCTAAGTGAAATAAAAATGGAAGCCCTGGTATCGCAAATGGAGCATTCTCCGGATATCTGTGTTCTGCCCTCTAGAGTTGTGTAATTTACTGTGTGCACTGTCAGTTAAATCCTTTGCCATGCATGTCAAATAGCAACCAATTCTTAATTCAGGTCCCCCATGTCATATGCATAAAAAATGCTTCTGGTTTCTGTCTCTGAAAAATTCATAGTGCTTCCAGGTGTGGTGGTGCGTGCCTGTAATCCCAGTGGCTTGGGAGGCTAAGGCAGGAGAATTGCAAGTTCAAAGCCAAGTGTTAAAAAACTCAGTGAGACCCTCAGCAAAAAGCAAGGTGTTAAGCAACTAAATGTGACTCTGTTTCTAAATAAAATGCAAAATAGGGTTGGGGATGTGGCTAGTTGAGTGTCCCTCAGTTCAATCCCTCATACCCCCTAACCCCGCCCCCCCAAAAAAGGGCTGGGGATGTAGCTCAATAGTTAAGTGCCGGTTAAATCCCTGGTACTAAAAAAAAAAAAAAAAAAAAAAAAATACAGTGCCATTTGATTTGTCTACTCTTTTTTTCCTGGAAATTTAGGGTAGGGAAGAGTTAGTATTGGCATTCTGGGGACCAAAGAGTGCTAGTGGTTTGGGAAAAATCTCATAGGTTCCTCACAACTAAAGCTTAACAGGCTTAGCTGAAGAGATCTAATATTTTTTAACCCAGGTATATGTGGTGCCATGTCAGCGCCACCTGGATTTTCCTGCCTACCCCAGTGACTGGGCATTCAACCCACCCCCAACACTGATGAGCTCAACCCAGACACTCAGACAGAAGGGTGAGAGACTGGGAGTGCACAGCAACAGAGGGAAAATGTGAACACCAGTCCAGGAACGCGATAGTTATACTTGGGGCAGTAGTGACACAGAAGTCAATGCCCATTGATATATACTCTGGCACATGTAAGGAACACATGGCCAGACTGGGAACAGCTAAAGAGCCTCTCCCCTTGGGGTGGCTCAGAAGCCTCTTCTTGACCTAATGAATTGTGACTGGTCATGCAAAATAAGCCTGTTTACTAGGGTGCAGGGCTGGCCACAGTCATTTCATTATGCTTGCAGATATGCCCGCCAGATTTCCCCTGGCTGATGCCAGAGAGAGGTTGCCCCCTCTTGAGGAAGAAGGCAGACAGTTTCTGCAGAAAGCCAGCCTCCCCGAGCAGAGCTGATGCCCCGCCACCCGTCATGATCAAGTGTGCAGACCTTACACACAGCGGGTGCACATGCTTTTGCATCATCCAACTAAGAGTTGGGCACTTTCCTTCACACTAGCCAGTTGCAATCACATCACCAGGCTCCCAACTCCCTCAAGGGGGCCTCATAACACAGGCTGGGAATGGGGTGGGAACTCCTTGGCTCATACTCCCCTCCGCTTGGAGATGGATGGAAAATTCCTTAAGAATAGGCATGGCCTGGAGAAGGCTGGTTGGTTGGGAAATTCCTTAATCATTCCCTTTGTCAGCCAGGCCTCTGACTCTGAGAGCATTCCTCTGAGCAGCAGGAGTCCTCTCTATTCCCTTCACTGATGGTCTTCCTACCATTTGAATCCATAGCATGGCTTACCCACTAGCCCAGGCTCCCTGGGGCCTGTGACTTGTCAGTTCCTCTCAATGCAGTGCCTGTTACCTGTAGTGGGTGTAAACTTAAGCACTGGCATTGCAGACAAATAATGGTTGGAGATGGGAGAGCACAGACAACCTGTATGGGTCTCCTGGCTCTCTCCATTGGGTGCAAAATGTACCATTTATGTATTCATACATTGCTGGTGGGACTGCAAATTGGTGCAACCACTCTGGAAAGCAGTATGGATATTCCTCAGAAAACTTGAAATGGAACCACCATTTGACCTGGTTATCTCATTCCTTGGTTTATACCCAAAGGATGTAAAAGCAGCATACTACAGTGACACAGCCACATCAATGTTTATAGCAGCTCAATTCACAATAGCTAAACTATGGAACCAATCTTCAACAGATGAATGGATAAAGAAAACGTGGAACATATACACAACAGAATATTACTTAGCCATAAACAAGAATGAAATTATGGCATTTGCTGGTAAATGGATGGAGCTGGAGAATATAATGCTAAGCAAAATAAGCCAGTCCCAAAGAAACAAAAGTCAAATGTTGGATATGCAGATGCTAATTCACAATAAGTGGGGGGCTAGGGAAGAATAGAGGTACTTTGGATTAGACAGAGGGGAGTGAAGGGTGGGGAGGGAGTATGGGTATAGGAAGAATAGTAGAATGAACTGGACATTATTATCTTATGTGCATATATGATTACACGACCAGGGTAACTCTACATCATGTTCAACCAGAAGAATGAGAAGTTATACTCCATCTTTGTATGATGTATCAAAATGCATTCTAGTATCATGTATAACAAATTTAAAAAAAGAAAAAATATATATCATTTATAATTTCTATGCCCACTGAAGAAAACAGAGCCATGTCAATGGGTGTGACTAGTGTTAGATGCTTGTATAGTTCTGTGTCATTTCCAGGAATTCCAATATTCTTTCCAGAGATGACCTGTTAGGATGTTGGGGAAGGGCTGTCACTGACCTTTGTGATTGGAGGCTGTAAGCCATTTCCATTTCCCCGCCAGTGCCTCCACTATCCAAACATTCTACCGCTGTAGCTCACCCCATTTGCTGTTTCTGGGAAATTTTCTCCTGTATTATTCACATTAAATAGCTTTCCAGGGTAGTGATAGGTGAAGCCCAAGGAAACTTGAGTTAGCAGAGGTAAAATTGAATATCATTACAATGAGAAAGTTAAGTACATTCATATTATCTTCCTTTTGGAATTGCTGACACTAAAAGCTATCCTCCAGTCATGACCTTCATTCACTTAGCTAGTATTTAATGAGAAACTACGTGAGTTTAGAGAGTTGTGAAAGAAGTACATAGCTGCATTGTTTCAGTAAGAACTGGCATCACCGCGAAAGAAAAAGGAATGAAAAAAGTCAAGCAAATATCCTAGAATAAGTTCTAGGACAGAATTATTATGCAACTCCTGGCTGGCTCAGGCTTTATATGAAATCCCTTTGCTCATTTTGGAATATCTGTTCCACCTTGATGTTCTGGCAGATGGGGAGGTATGTTGCCATCTGTCTTTATTTTTCTAACCCCTCCATAGGACATCACAAAGTGGGCACTGCAGGGACATCTCATACTGCCAACTCTGTTTGCTGCTTCTCTGCCCAGATCCCAGGCAGGGGAGAGGCTGGCATAAGTCTCTGGCTGATATCTTCTTGCTCTTTGGCTCTTTGGAAAAAGAGAAAGCAGGATGGGGCTTGGGGGTCCCCTGGGTAAGCAAGATGCTCTGGAAAAGTACAATTTCAGGAATTTTGGCTTTTGGAGTCAGAACCTCTTTCTGCAGGTGCTTTTTACTCAGTATAACCCACTTGCACTCTGTTTCTCCATGGGTGACTTTAGATGGGGGCTGGAGGGACAGGGTTTGTTCTCTTTTTGTGATTGGGTCTCTGGGTTGCTCCTCAGTGCTCTTTCTCTGTAAGCTGATTGAGTTCAGGGACTATGACAACTTTGCCATTGAATTCAGAGCTTGTCCCAGTGCTTGGCATATGGTGGGTACTTAACAAATACTTAAAAAAATGACTAGGTAAAAGGAAGCAAAGAAGTTCACAGTGTATGATCAGAGCACCTGGCTTGGCTTCAGCCTTGCTACTTGATAGCGGTATAAGCAAGTTTCTTAATCCTGTGAATCTCAGTTTCCTTATCTGTGGAAATGTAGGCAATTCTACCTGCCTCTTAGGGCTGCTGTAGGGATGAAATGACATCGAGTGGCATAGCTCTTGGCTCATGGCAGGCCTTAGGAACATTTGCTATATACTGGAAAGCCCCAGGTAACTCACCATACAGGTAAGGACCTTGGATGGCCTGGGGTTCTGGGGAAAAGAGCAAAAAAACTTAGGACAGGAGTGGGGCTGCCCATCATCTCTGAATCATGAAGTGGTTTCTACTGCCCTGAACTCATTTCATTGATTATATCTACACCTCCTTCACCATCAGAGTTCTACAGAGGTATCTGTGAAAGAAAACACACTTTAATATTATTGGACATGGTTTTTAGCACAGGCTTGGGAAACTTGGTGAGTGAAATAGGGCAAGAAAAGGGTGGGCAGTGAACAGGGTGGCCCATTTCCTGCTCTGCCATTAATCAATTTGTGTGACCTCAAGTGCCTCATGGAACCTCTGTTGGTCTAACTAAAACAGTGGATGGATGGCCACTGGGGAGTTGCTCTAGATCCTATCTCACCTTTTATTTATTTATTTTGGGCCAGACGGCATTCACACAGCATATTCTTAGAGGAATATGCATATTTTTATAAACCTCCCCAAATGTTGAGAGGGAAGTAAGTCATTTAACATTTTGAAATCATTACTGATATTAGCATTTTAGCAAAACTACTTTTTTTACTTTTTTTTTTCCTACTCTGGGTCATGGGTTGACCCATATATAGGATTGGCTTGAGTTATATACATCTTCTTTACAAATAGTATAAGTCTATGTTGTCTCTTCCATACAAGAAAGTAATCAGAATACGAGTGAGACAGGGATAACTATGCTTCATTTTATTTAAAAAGTCATCAGTTTTCAATCTGGGATTCTTGGTTAGGAGTATTCTATTTCTTGTGATATAACTCATGATTGGTTCTGACACACCAATTTGTTGTAACCTCAGAATTGTGCATTAATGGATCAGTTACAGTATTTTCAAAAGGGGCTTTCAGCTTCACAGGTTGCTTCTATTGATTTCACAGATCTAGGACTGGCTTCTAAGATAGAGAAATTCATTAATAGCAAGCCACGATAATGGAGTGGAGTTGGCGTTGAATGGGGTTGGAAAGAGGGGACCCAAAAACTTTCGAAAAATTTTCTTTCTCAATAACTCACCCATTGCAGACATCATTTCCAATCATGGCATATATGACAATGGCTGGATGGTCCAACAGTTGGTTCCTAGACAAGCTGAGAAGCCACAGATAGACAGAATCTGGGTGTCAGACACTGAGCTTTGCAACCAGAGACAGGCTGGGCCTGGGGGGAAATCTTTGTGTGATTGTTCTCTCTCTCTCTCTCTCTCTCTCTCTCCCATATTGAAAGGATATGTCCTTCTATGGGCCTTTGTTGCCTTCTGGCGGTTAGATGACTGCCATGGGGTACTTTATTTAGGCTCATGACCTTGATATCATTTATAATGAGAAAATGAGACCAATGAAGACCACCTTGAAAGAAGGGTGCCCTTGAAATGGACTGAAAAATTCAAAAGGTGAAGCTTAATTTGAGGGCTTTCTGGCAGATATTTCTATTTTCTTCAAGGTGCAAAGAAACAAAAAGAGACTCATTGATTCAAATGACTAATATCTGTTGTATGTCTACGATGGGCCGGGTACTATGTCAGACCCAGAAATGCAGTGAATGCTCTCTTGATAAGCTTTCCTCTATTTCTCTTTCATTCTGGTATGGCCAATCACTGTTCCCATTTCCCTTCTTCTCTACAACCTTTAGCCCACTTTGCCATTACAAAAATACCACATTAAAAGGAGTGCATTGGAATCCCAGATATATAGGCACACCACCATCTTCTTAGCATCTTTCACATCCCTTTCTCATTGATAAGCACATGAGTAACCTGGGTGACTTATGTCCAGGCTCAAGGACATCCTAACAGTTGTGGTCCTATAGTCAACTTCAAAAGGGCAAAGCTTCCTAAGACTTCCATTCAGGTCCTCACTTGTGAATTTTAAGCCTAAAATGACACAAAAATATTTTCTTATTCATAAAGCAAGAATATGACATAATTTTTTGTCTTTTTAGTTACTTCTGTTGTACCTAAGTTTTACCTAATTTGTATGCATTTTTATGTTCCTTCTTTGAGAAACCTACATAAATTAATCACTTCCTATGCTCACTGGTCTGAGAAGCGATATACTTGTGTTTGGATAATGACTAATGAGTTATTGATGCTCAGTAGAAATGATTATCAGGTAGCAACAGAAAGTTTTCATTCCTTTTTCAAAATGAGAAACCAAAAGCAATTTCTTAGATCCATTTTCCACTTACCTTTTTATAAATTCCTCCAGGTCATGAGAAGATGCACCTGAGTGATTAAAATTAAGAAAATAATAATTGTTAGTGAGTTCAATTTAACATTATCAAATTGAGTATGAGAGTCTAATTGGGTTGAATTCATGGAAGTAGAAGCATTGTTGTACAATCTACAGTCAACCAGATCATCACACTGTTGGAGGTAACTTGCTTTTGGTGAGTTTCTATAGTGTTTTATCCTGTAGCTCTACTTCAGGGGTTTTCTGTTTATTTTACATTATATTAAGATAGTCAAAAGCCCTTTGGATTCATGGGTCTCAATAAATTTCCTAAACATGATTGAATGAACATTTTAGTTGGTCTGAGAAAAAGGTATATATCTATCATCAAAGAGACAAACTACTCCAACTTAAGTAAGGAGTTGAAGGATCAGAAAAACAGTGAAAAGGATTCTTTGAGAACTATGCATCTCCCTGGAGAGCTCTATTTAAACTCCTCTTAGCTTTTCTGCTCACTCCTGAGGTTCCTTCAGGCTGTTTGGTGAGTGCAAGTTTCAAATTGTAGATCACATATAATGGCATGTGACCATCAATGTATCTCTTACATGAAATAATGCTTAATGAATAGTTATTTTATTCTACATATTGTTAAACACTTAGTTCATTTAAACATCAGAACTATTTTTGAGTTAGGGACCATATTATTCCTATTTTTAAATTTTTAATTTTGTTTGGTACCAGAGATAGAACCCAGGGGCGCTTAACCACTGAGCCACATCCAAAGCTCTTTTTTTGGATTTTATTTAGAGACAGGATCTTACTGATTTGCTGAGGGCCTCGCTAAGTTGCTGAGGCTGGCTTTGAACTTGAAATCCTCCTACCTTATGCTCCAGAGCCGCTGGGATTACAGGTGTGCATCACTGTGCTTGACATTATTCCTATTGTATAGATGAGGAAACTGAGGCTCACTTGTGACTGGCCCATAGTCACACAACACTGATATGGAGAAACACAATTTAAACCAGACCCTTCCATCTGCAATGCAGAATTCTGGTTTCCTGTGGAACACTGCTCCTCATCCAGAAAGAGTGAATATGAATAGGTTTATTGCCTTTTTATCTCTGGGGGGGGCTAGTCTACAATAGCTAGTAGTCCTCAGACAGGTATGCAAATCAGTGGATGAGAGCTGGAGAAAAAACATCCAGTTGCCTCTTTCCATGGGAAGTTTCTCCTATAACTTCCATCCTTGGATGCTTGGGAGGCAGGTGTGGGTGCTTACAGATCCACCTGGAGAAAAGAGCTGTGCACACCCAGGAAGGGCATGCCAACCAATGTTCCCTTGAGCTGTGTAACCATTCAGTGGTACCCTCTTTGTCACACAGAATTAGTTGCAAATTGTATAAGCAATGTTAATGTTCTCTTGGCTGAATCAGGAATGTTAACACACTGGTACCAGGGATTGAACTCAGAACTTCCAATTGGAAATATACCCAAAATATTGGAGGCACTAAGGACATACATTGTTGTATAACAATCGCTGCTATCCAGCTCCAGAACTTTTCCATCATCCCAAAGTGAAACTCTGTAGTCAGCCTTTAATGACTGATAGCTCTAATCAGTACCATTTTCTCCCAGTCTCTCTGAACTTAACTGTTCTGGGTACTTCATGTAGGTGGGTCATGCAATTTGTCTTTTTTTGTGTCTGGTTTATTTCATTTAGCATAATGTCCTTGACGTTCATCCATGTGGTAGCACATAGCAGAATTCCTTTACTTTTAAGATTAAATAATATTCCAATATAGACCATATTTTCTTTATCCACCTATATACTGACAGACATTTGGGTTGTTTCCATCTTTTGATTATTATAAATATCAGTTTCAAATTTCTGCCTCCAATATTTTGGGTATATTTCCAATTGGAAGTGCTGGCTTATTTATTCATTTTTTTTGAAGACTTGCCCTACAATGTTTATATTTCATTTTTGGAGTGAGGCAGTATTTATTAAAAGTGCACACAGTCAGCATATAAGCAGGTGGTACATGCTTGTAATCAATCCCAGCAGCTCTGGAGGCTGAGGTAGGAGGATTATGAATTCAAAGCCAGCCTCAGCAAAAATCAAGGTGCTAAGCAACTCAGTGAAACCCTATCTTTAAATAAAATACCAAATAGGGCTGGGGATGTGGCTCAGTGAGTGGTTGAGTGCCCCTGAGTTCAATCCCGGGAACCACCCTCCCAAATGCACACGGTCATATAAATTAAGGGTAACCAGTCATCTCAGCATGCATGCCTTCCTTCGCTCTCTGCATTCCTTTGTGAGTACTGGCTACAAGCCTGTCATTTAATAGGGGAGTAACAAATGAGATGGATGCAACCTCTGTACCCGAGGAGTAGTGTCTGTGGGGGTAGATATATAATAGAGTGCTGGGAATGATTTTTAAAGGCTAGTTCAAAAGCTTGAATAGAGGAGAAACCCAGTGTAATTGGGGGGCTTATTATCTCCACTGGGAGAAGATACCTGATATTACAACACTGATCCTAAGTGTAGAGACTCAAAGTATTTCTGGATGTTCAATTGCTCTCTATTTTCCTCCAGAGGTAAGAGGAGTATGACCCCTGCATGCCAATGTGGTACCCTGTAATGCTCACTTGTCCCCAGGCTCTTCATTCGGTTCCACCCCATGACTCTCCACTTCCCATTTTCAGTAGGATAATAAATCAGGAGGTGTTTAATTCTCACTCCTTGATTTTTCTCTTAATGAGAAAAGGAAATTAATGAGGGATCAAGCCATGAGTGGGGAAAAAAATTAGAGGACCTGGTTAGGCCAATAATTTTCCTCATTATCTAGCGTAGCACTGGGAATTTGAGGTGCAGAGCACCCACAGAGCTTGAGGAAAACAAAATGAAAGCTTGTCATGGCACGCCACTGTCAACATCACCTATGTCCCTTTGCTACTCCAGACAAGGACAGGAGACCAATGGCAACTGGTTGTAGTGGATTTAAAAAAACAATTACAAATAGCCACCCAAGGAGCAAGGAATTGCCTATTCTTTTACCCGAGTGACTTATTTATTCTGATAGGTGTTCACACTAGGAGCACAGAATTCTCTTTGCTCTAAAGTTCATTCACCGTCCATTTCCTTTGGGAAGTCTCAGTTTTATGAGATTATCTAATTAGTTTGTCACTGCCCTATTACTCCCTTTTATTAATTACCCTTCTTTTTAATTTTTTTTCCTAGTAGTTTTATTATTCTTTTGCCAGACTCATGGGCATTTTTTATTTCTCTTTCTTCCCAACCTCTATTGTCCTTCTTCTGTATATAATCTTCTCCCCAACTGCTGATTTTGCTCCTGATGCTGCCATTTGAGAAAATATCGAGAACTGGAGGAAGCGAGCAGGAAGGAGAGCTTGTAGACTATGGGATGTGGCAAAAGAAGGCAGACATTTGAGGAGCTCAGAGTTTGTATGCTGGTCTCTATAATTATAATTCAGAGAAATGGAAAAGGTTTGACCTTAGAATAGGAATATTCAATTTATTTGTCAAGGTGCTCCAATGGAGGACTTATCTGTCCCCAATTAAGGGAAAAAGACGGTCTATGTGGGCCTTTAAAGTCTGCACTCTGGCCTTTTCAGTCTCTTTTAAATAGGGCACAGCACATTGCAAGCAAAGCAGGGTCTCCCATGATCTCAGCATTGGTTAGCCCTCCCTTTGTAAATGAATTTCAGCTTCCATTTCCTCTGTTGAGTCAGAGCTGATCATGCCATCAAGCACCTCATATTCTGTGCATTCAAATCAATTGGTAAGACAATTTCAGTGGTCTTCTCCATGAGCTCGTAACTTTCAGTGCTTGGCTCAGAATAGGCACTAACGCTCAAATTCTTCATGGAAAGACATGGGGAATATTAGCTAAAAGTATAACAGGTATTCATAAATTAATTCATTAATTCAGCAATATTTATTAGGTACTTACTATGTGCCAGGCATTGAAATAGGTGCCATGGATGCAAAGGTATATAGAAAAGACATGATTCCCCTTCTTATGAAGCTTACAATTATTTATCCAGTAACAAACATAAAGTTTCAGAGAAGCCCTGAAGAAGGGGTGTATTAAACTGAATCTCAAAAGAAATTCAGATGTTTCCTAAACTCCTAAGATAAAAAATTGTTAATTAATTCCCAGTGAAATACCCCATGTGGTTTATACACTAGTTAGAAATAATTTTTTAGTTTAATGCTACAGTTGTTATAATTATCTGTATTGTATAGGGCACATCCAGGTTTTCTCAATTCTTGTACAATTAAGGGGATCCTCTTTAAGAAAACAAACAAACAAACAAATCAAAAACCTTGCAAAACACAAAACAAACCCTGACATTACCAGGTGAGGTGACATTATACCTATAATCCTGGTGACTCAGGAGGCTGAGGCAGGAAGTTTGTACTTCAAGTCCCGCCTCAGCAAACAAGAGAGTTCCCTGGGTTCAATCTCTAGCATCAAAACAATACAAACAAACAACGAACAAGCAAAAACAAGTCCTGACATTAGTCAGAAGCCAGAGTAGAAAAAGAGGGATCACGACCAATTTTGGTAAAATATCTTATGACTGAAAACTTTATGAAAACATGTGGTCAGCAAGTGTTTCAGGAACCCTCAAGCTCCTGCATCATTAGCTTCAAAACGCTGCCTCCTAGCACTCTTTAGAGTCAAGGAGCTTCATGGAGCATTAGCCCTGGATGGAACCTGAAGACATTTGGTCAGGTATCCCATTTTACAGATGAGGCCCTGAGAGGGAAAGAGACTATGTCATGATCTTATAGCTATTGAGCAATGTCTTAGCTAGTGATCCATTTCAGAGAGCTATTTAATCATTGTAACGTCCATTGCTAATAGACAGTCATGATCAGAAATAGATTATTGTAGTTCTTTCAAAAGAATCTGTGGAAAGAACTATGAGATGCATTTTAGTTTATTGACTGCAAATGCTCAAACAAACCATGAAATGGCCTGAAGCAATGATCTGGATTAAAGGTAACAAGCTCAGACACTTGCAGAGCTGGCAGGTGAGGTACATAATTAACCCTGTCTAGAAAGAGCAGTCACTACTCAATCCCAATAGATTTGTGCCATTCAGAATGGAGGGCTAGTGTTGTCAGATTTTCTGATTTCACAGTGGAAGGTGGAAATCTGGGACTTTATGTGAAATATGTCAGTTGTAAAATGTTGCCAACTAATCCCGTAATGGTAAAAACTGTTTTGGGTCATGTTTGCCCTAAATCCAGTTGTGTCCTCCCATAGACAGTATAACATACAATCAACTTATTTAAAATAACTTTAAAATTTCCCCAAATTTTGTTTGAGGATCATAACAGGGTATTAATTATGTAAAGTTTTAAAAATTATTAAAATATTTTTATTTGATAAAGATGATTAGCAGCAGTTTACAATATGTATTTAGTTCAAAATCAAAAAGCAATAGAATTGGATGATTGATCTTGTGACTACTCCCCTCCCTCTCCTCCTCTGTTTTACTTCTTTCTGATAAGATGATGTGTGTGTGTGTGTGTGTGTGTGTGTGTGTGTCTGTATGTCTGTGTGTGTCTGCGTATACAGGGTATAAAATGAGAAAAGAAAAAGGAATCAGGAAAACGAGGCAAGACCCTTCCTCTTTCTTTTCCCCCCTCAACATCTCACTTATCCACTCTCAGACCTTCTTCTCAGGCCTTATAAAGCTTCTGCATGAACACCTTTACAGTTTATATCAGTAAACACTAATTTTCTCCCTTTCTTCGCCATTCATAGTACTTAAGAATACTTTGACCTATGTCCTTTGACTTTTATTTGGGGGGGGGCGAGTAACCAGGGATTGAACTCAGGGGCACTTGAACACTGAACCACATCCCCAGTCCTATTTTGTGTTTTATTTAGAGACAGGGTCTCACTGAGTTGCTTAGCGCCTTGCTTTTGCTGAGGCTGGCTTTGAGCTTTCGATCCTCCTGCCTCAGCTTCTTGAGCCACTGGGATTACAGGTGTGCACCACCACGCCCGGCACCCTTTGACTTCTGATCATCATCCATATGGTGCTGAATAAAACATAGCAATATCTTTATTGCTTATGGTTTTATTTTTTGCTTACTTTATGTGTGTATGACTAGTCCTGAAATGAAGGAATTTTTCCTGAAACACTAGGCACAGGGCATGTGTTCATTAGTGAATTTATTTGGCCTTGGTTTAGAAAGGAAACTAGAGAAAAGATACTGAGGAATGTTTCTTGGGAGTTATTCTCTTCTGTTGTCTGCTAATGGCATTGTGCTTTTCTGCTTCTCCTCTTAACTCTGATCAAAGACATTCTTTGATCCATTCATCAGTGACCCTGCATTGTTTCTCCTTCATGCTTCCTGTTTTTTTTTTTTTTTTTGACCCAAGCCCCCAACTTTGGTTTTCTTTTTTCATCCAATACTTACTCCTTGGCAATACCATACAATTCCATGATTTGAACTACAGTCTGTATGTCCCTGCTTTCCAATATTCTATTTGAGCCTGTACCCATGTTTCCAATTGCTCAAGGGACACTTTTCCAAAGATGTCCCCCTAGAATCCTTAGATGGACCATGGTCAGAACTGAACTCCATTTCCCCCAACTCTACCCAGCTTCTTTTCCCTATTCTCTGTCTGGGATAAAACACAATGACCTGCTTGGTCTACTAAATGAGATATTGTGCCATTATTCTTTGTTCTTCATCACCTCTTGCCCCCGCCCGCCATACAATTGGTTATAAAGTACTCTTGTTTCTATTTCTTTTTTGGTACCAGGGATCGAATACAAGGGTGCTTTAACCACTGAGCCACATCCCCAGCCCTTTTTGTATTTCATTTATGTACAGGGTCTCTCTGAGTTGCTTAGGGCCTCAAAAAATGGCTGAGGCTAGCTTTGAACTCATGACCCTCCTGCCTCAGCTCCAGAGCTGCTGGGATTACAGGTGTGCACCACTGAACCTGGCTTCATTCTACTTCTTAATAAATCTTTATTGATAGGAGACATTCTCTTCCATCCAATCCACCTTGGTTAGGTTTTCCTCACTCTCCCCTTTACTCTTGCTATGGCTGCTTAAGAGTCTACAAGAAACCACTTTTCCCCCCTTTCTATACATTCCTAAAATGATGCCAATAATGTGCCTGTTATTGCTTTAAAAAAAAAAAAAAACCTTCCATGGAAGTGTCACTGCAAGTTAAAACTATCTCAAATAATCTACGAGACCTCGATGTGTAGGATTCCTTTTATATCATTTTAAAGTCTGTGGGATCTGTAGTAATTGCCCTTATTTTATTCCCGATTTTGGTAATTTGTCTTCTCCATTTTTACTGTTAGTCTTGAGGTTTATTAATTGTTCTATCTTTTCAAAGGATCAGTTTTGGTTTCATAGGTTTTCTCTATTATCTTTTTGTTTTCAATTTCAATTCTATTCTTACCTTTATTATTTCTTTTTCTACTGCTTGCTATGGATTTAGTTTGCTCTTCTTTTGCTAGTTTCTTGAGGTAAGAGCTTAGATTTTTGATTCAAGGCCTTTATTTCTTTTTTTAATATAAGCATTTTAATTCTATGCATTGCCCTTCAAGCATACTTTTGGCTGCATCCTAAAAACCTGGATATATTGTATTTCCATTTTCATTTTCATCCAATTGAAAATAATTCTAAATTGTTTTGAGACTTCCTCTTAGACCTGTGGTTATTTACAAATATATTACTTAATTTCTAAATGATTGAAATTTTTTTCTGTAATTTTCTATAATTGAGATCTAGGTCAATTACATTACAGTGACAGAACATAGTTTGTATAATTTCAATTTGTTAAAGTTTATTTTATGACCCAGAATATATCCTTGGGGAATGGCTCATGGGCATGAGTGTGCTTAGTTTTTGTTGAGTAATGTGTTCTATAAATGTCAATTAGATCCAAATGATTGATAGTTCTATATCATTATTGATCTTTGTTTCCTTGTTCTATAGGTTACTAATAGAGCAGTGTTGATATCTTCAGCTGTAATTATAGTTGTGTCTATTTATCCTGTTTTGTCAATTTTTCCCTAATGTATTTTGAAGCTCTGTTGTTAGGTATATGTACATTCAGTATTGTTGCATTCTTTTGACAAATTAATCCTCTTATTGTTATGTAATATCTTTCTTGGTTACTGGTAATTGTCTTGGCTTGGAAGTTTATTTTATCTGATATTAATGTAGTCACTACAGCTTATTTTGATTACTGTTGTCTTGGTATTATCTATCTTTTACTTCATATATAACATTGTATTTGAAAGGAGTTTCTTATAGACAGCATCATTTGCCTTTTTCTTTTTTCATTTTTGTGTTAAATATTTCATATTTGGTGTTAAATATTGAATTCAGAGCCTTGCAATGCTAAAAGAGTGAGCTCCAATCCCAATCCCAAGTCATTATTTTAAAATCCATTCTGATTGTTTTTAATAGATATGTTTAGCAGTTTGCATTTATTGTAATCATTGATATATTTGAATTTAGGTCTACCATTTCATTGTTTTATGTTCATTTCTTGTGTTTTGCTCTTATTTCTCTTTCTGCCTTGTTTATTTAAAATTTCTTTTTAGTATTTTAACTTATCAGTTATTTTTTTAATATGAATTTTTTAACTGCTCCTTTAATTATACTCTAGTTCTGTGTCAGTTTGGAATTGACATCTGTTGATTTTCTCTTCTAATGTAAGTGGAGATTTTTCTGGTTTTTCATATGCTGAGTAACTTTAGATTTTATCTTGGCCATTTTGAATATTATAAGACTCTGAATCTTGTTTAAATATTATAAGTAATATGAATATTTTTACCTTCCTAGTCAATCAACCCTATTAGGTTCAGGTGACAGATTCTAACCAGTCTTGTGTGAGGTTGTGATTTTAATGTCAATTTCATTTTCAAAAACTTCACAGTGTTATTTCAATTTGTCTCATTTGCATGCCACAGAGAAGCTACTCTAACCTGGGAAGTTGCCTAAGTTCAGTTCTCAAAGTCTTTGGTGTGCTACTTAGGATGAGATTCATGAATGCATGGTTCAGGAGTTCAAAACGATTTTAGGGAGTTACTTTTCAAAGATGCTCCCTCTCCATGATCTCCCTGGTATTTTCTGGTTCTCTGGGTCCCCTCTGTGGTCCTGCAGTTAGAAAGTTGTGGCTTTAGTTATCCCACTCTGTTGTGCTCCTTGTACAAATTTAGTCATGGTAGAACTGAGTGATGGGAGGACAGAGTGACAAAAAAGGCAATGGGGATTTCCCCCACTCTCCTGCGATCACAATTCTTCCAGCTAGAGAGGCAGTGTCCACCCCAATCCTTCACAATTTTAGGTACAAACAAGTCTCCACTGTTGCTGCTGCCACTGTCGGGAGACCCTTTTCCTGTGTTACAGTGATAGCAGAGGGTTTTTTCTGAGGCAATCTCTCCTGTATCACTGTCTCCTTTTGGGTTGCAGTCTGCCTGGAGTCCAGGCTGAAGATATCAGAGGACCACAAAAGGCTAACCTCACTGCTGGTTTGCTGGGAATCCTAACTCTGGGTTTCTTCTCCAGTCAGTCTGCTGGTTAGTTTTCAGAGTCCTCCAATAGCTTCCAAATATTCTGCTCAAGTTTTGTAGTTGTAGTCAGGGGAGAGAGAGAGAGTGTGGATTGTGCATTAGCTTTCCATAAGGTGACAAATTACCTGAAGTAATGGAATTATAAGGAGGAAACATTTCTTTTGGCTCACAGTTTCAGAGGTTTTAGTCTGCAGTTGCTTGACCCTGTTGTTTTGGGCCTGTGGCAGCATAGAACACTATGGTGGGAGAACATAGCAGAGGAGACCTGTTCACCTCTTGGTGGTCAAGAAACAATAAAATAGAGGAAAGGACTAGAGTTCCAGTATCCCCTTCAAGGGCATCCTTGAATGATCTAAATGATCTAAATTCCTTACACTTGGCCCAACCTTCTGAGGGTTCCACCACTTTCCAGTAGCACCCAGACTGGTGACCAAGCCTTCAACAAAAGGGCCTTTTGGAGACATTGAAGATCCAAACAATAGCAACTGTGTTTACTCTATTGTACCTGGAACCAGAACCCTGAATGCATTATAAAGAGTACAAAAAAAAATTAATGGAAAATATAGTGTCATATATTGACCTAAAATAAACCTAATAGTATTTAATATGAATTATATAAAAAATAATGCATACTTTGTTTGCATTTTATTAATTTAGAAAGCATGTTAAGAAGAATGATTTGTATAATCCAGTTGAAAAAAAAACCTATCATGAGAAATTTAAATTCCTTGTTTCCTCTAAGAATGTTTGCTTGCAATGAACAGACTAATATATTGACCTTGAGCTCAGAATAGTAGATATTTAATAATTGTTTGTTTTGACAGTTTTGGATGGTGTTTCTACTAGTGAAAATGCTTTTAAATTCAGAAGTATGATTCTAAATTTCAACCACAAACTATGTCAGTGATTCCTGAAAACATTATTTCTTAAAAGAATGTAAGAGTCTTCCCATTGTGGCTCTAAACTACCTCCCAGTCTCAACACTTGACACTGCCCCACAAGTATCCTTCAGCTATGTTGGATTTTCCTCTCCCTCTTCCCCAAAGATGTTTTTCCCTCAGAGCCTCCCTGCCCTGAGTTACCATCTCTCTGTAACTTTTTCTCACTTATTTCTGCAGGGCTCTCTGCACAAGCTTTAACTTTTCTGTGAAGTCTTCCTCTACTTGTCCAGGCAGAATTAAATGCCTTTCCCCTCCAGAGACCTCAACCTGCTTCTACTTTAGTGCCACTTTAACAGGACCATAGTTATTTCCTTAGTTGTCTCTCTTTCACTTCTGGTTATGATGTCCTTGAAGGCAGGGGCTTTGTCTTGCTCACCTTTCTATTTCTAGCACCTATTGCAATACTGGAGAGGAAGAAAAAGAAGACCAGAGGCAAAAGGCACCTCCCAGGATGCTTTGGATCAGATGTAAATGCCAAGTTCATTTCAGTTATCAATACAAGTAGTGGATAGCTTTCTCCTTGGTATCTTTCATCTGAACCTCTAAGCAAAAGAGAGTATTGAAAGGAAACCCCTTAGGATTCAGGATCGCTGGCCATTACATTTTTAAAAATGTTAAGATATTTGCTTCTGAATTCCCGCCCCCCCCCCCCCCCCCCCCCCGGCCCTGGTAGGTATGCTGACACAAGCCGCACAGATGAACATCTTGACAAAACAGAGAGATCAGAGGTCCATACTCTTTATATTATAATCTCTGTTGTGGGTCCTGCTCCGACCTAGATGGGTTGCATAAATAAATCCTAAGAAATAGTCCCACTTGAATCAGACTGTCTTCATCATTTAATGACCCTTTGAATCCTAAAATCTTGCAAGAATGAAAGATGGGAATAATAAGTAGCAAAAGGGTGGATTGTGGCACTTTAGATGTATCGTACTGGGATATTTCTCTTTTTAAAAGTTTCTATTATAATTAAACATTGAATCTTGGAGATAAATTTGATCCTGATGAGAAATAGCAGCTTTTGACACCTGTGGGCATTAAATGTATCTATATGCATTTTTTTTAGATCAAGCATTTCAAAATTATTTCTAAAATCTGTCTCTGTCACTGTGACCACACTGTGTCAAAGCTCCCCAAACAGAAATGTCCTAGTTGTTCTGTTATAAATAATTCTGTCATCGTCTGTCAAGGTTTTGGATTGAGACCAAATACTCAACCCAGTAGTTGGGCTCACCACATACTTTCTGAAGGCCTACTTCAGTTTGATAAAGGTGACTTCTGTGCTCCTCTCCAATGCTCCCCTGTGGCTCTTAAAAAAATTGTTTTAAATTTTTCATTTTGATATAATTGCTAAAAGTCTGGAAAAATAGAATAAAGGATTTGCACATACCCTTCACCCAGTTTCCCTAAATGTGGACATCTATAATAATCATGATACAATGACCCAAATCAAGAAATTAACATGGGTATTACTGTCTTATCTATAGACCTCATTTAATTTTCATTAATTGTCCATTAATGAGCACTTTCTCGGGATCCAGGATCTAATCCAGGACTTCATACTGTATTTAGCTCAAGACTTTTTAGTCTCATTTAATCTGGACTGATTGCTTAGTCTTTATCTTTTGTGACCTTGACACTTATGAGTAGTACTATGCAATTCTTTGTGTGAAATGTCTCTCAATCTGGGGTTTTTTTTTTTTTTCCTCATGATTAAACTCAGGTTATTCAATTTCTGGAAAGAAAACAATGGCACAAGCTCAGTTAGCTTCTAAAAGGTACAAAACTTGTTTTGTTCCAGATACAGACCACGGTGATATCTTAAAGTAACTGAATTCAGCTAAGCCTGGTTTAATATATATATATTTTCCAGTTCATTTGCAGTTTGTCTGCTCATTCTTCTTTTACTTCTCTTTCTTGCCTCTATTCCTTTCCAAGGAGATGAGACTACTTTCGACAAAGAGAACTGGCATAGAACGTTGGGTGAAGGTGTCTCATTCTGACACTCAGCTAAGTCCAGGACAGGTGTTGATTATTCAAGGCAGCAAGATGGTGACTTTTAAGGCCAGAACCTGAAAGGGGGTCAGTATGGCATGGTTGGGACCATAGCATTCAGCGTGAGACACATACAGTTGAAGATCTGCTACAGATGACCTAGTGGACTGTAGTTACTTAATCTTTCTGGGTCTCAGTTTCCTCTTTTGCAAAATGGAGTTATTTCATAGATTAAATGTGGGTAGAGTATGTAAAGTACTTGTCATAGTGTCTTAGAGAAGATATTTAGTATTAGCTAAAATATATAAAAAATATAAATGTGAAAATAATAATAATAATGATATTCATACATCTCTGCAGTTGAATTCACTCACTCTGCTAAGGATGGGCCTGGAGAATTGGATCTTAATTCATGGTCTCTGGCAATTTTCCTAGAAATATGTGATTAACTGACTAGGTTCTGAAAGGACATCAACCTGTTTTTTTTTTTTTTCTGGCGTGGAGTAGTGGTGTTTCTGGGCACAAGGCTAGCTCCTTTGACAATACTCTTGCTCACTGGGGAAGCATGCTCCTTTGTTAGTTTTCTTTAAGTCTAGCAGCAGAGTGTACTACTCCTTGATGTACTCAGAAGGCTTTCAGAGGCAGCTGCAGGAGAGGGACAAGATCTTTTCCTGAACCCAGCTCAGGTTCTCCAACTGGGGCCTTATACAATCCACCGGCCAATGACAGATTTACAAGAGAAAATAAGCAGATGTGTATTAACATGTGTACTTCTTGGGAGCACATGTACACATGGGAGCACCTAGCAATGAGCAAGACAAAGGGCTGGTTAGAACTTGGGTTTATATACCATTTTAGGTTAAAGGAAAAAGGATTAGTTTTTGGGTCAGGGAAGCAAGTTATGGGAATGTGATCAGGAAGAGCTGTAAATAACTCTTTTTTTGTGGGTGAGGGTACTGGGGATTGAATTCAGGGGTATTCAACCACTGAGCCACATCCCCAGCCCTTTTTTGTATTTTATTTAGAGACAAGGTCCCTGAGTTGCTTAGTGCCTCACTGTTGCTGAGGTTGGCTTTGAACTCTCAATCCTTCTGTTGCTGGGATTACAGGAATGCACCACCGTGCCTGGCTGTAAGCAACTCTTTTATGCAGGTTTTATTGGAGGTCTTCTCCACTAATACAGGTTGTTAAGAGTCCTCTTCTTAATGAAAATTTCCTTAATAAATGTACATTTCCTGCACATAAGGAAAACGTATGCATTCATTGCTTTAGACTTTTTCTTTTGTCTGCAAGTTCTCAAGTGGCTATTAACTCAAAATAATCCTCATGCTGAAGAGGCACATTTTGAAGTGGTGTATCCAGTACCCTCAACTCCTAGGGTCTGAACTACTCTCTAGAGTTATCTTTATTCTTGGAACTTTTTCTGACTTGCTGGGCCCTGAAGGCCTTGTCCTGCTTCCACTTGAGTAGCTTCCAGCTACTTCCAGCCACTTGAGAGAGGGTTGAAAATTCAAGTGTCCATAGGGTCCAACAGCTATACATGAGCAGAACAGGACTGCAAAGCATATACTGCACCTCAAGGGAAGTCCACCTCCCAGCAATTGTTGCCAAGCAAGAGTGTGGCCCAGTGTTGCCAGAGCTAGTGATATTTTAAGATGAACAGAAAGCTGAATTTTTAGTAACACGCTTAATTTTTAAATGACAGCAACAAATTAAAAAGAAAAAAAAAAGCATTGTCTGAGCCCGTGGCTTGCTAGCTGATTTAGCAATCCAAACTCATAGAGCTTGGATGAAAGCTTGGATGAAAGTTGAGACTCATCAACTTTAAATCCTTTATTTTACCCATAGGGAAATTTACAAAGAAGAAATGACTCACAGAGTTCATAGAATCAGCCAATCAGAGGTCAGGACTTAGAGATCAATGCATGTGTTAACATTAGATAAAAGTCTTTTTATCTTCTGTGCTGGTTGTTGTTACTGGTGCTCAAAAATATTAGCAGAATTAATGATGCTATAAAGAATTAATGAATCTGGAGCCCGTGTGTCCCCTGGTTTTTCACTGGAGAGAGATAAGAGTGAGTTGTCCTGTGTTTGTAGTTTACAGATAAGGTAATGTAATTTATGCTGATGGAAACCTTGTCTGCCAGTAGTCTCCTGTGGCTTGTGATCAGAGCAGCGATGTGTTGGGAAGACAGTTCAGGCAGCCATCTAAAAGGAGTACTGGGCTCTCCTCACAACATAGCTGTCATGGTCACACATTCCCTGCTTCATGCAAGAATCCCCTTTCTTCTGTCTTTCCTTCCCTCCAGGGCCTTCCTACTCAACCCCTCTTAGAAACTCCCCCTTCACCTTTCCTGCTCAAGTTTCTCTCCCAATCTTTTCCACGTAGTCTTCTCAATACTGTTTTCTATATATGACCTGATTATGGATTTCCTAGACCATCTTGAATTTTGCCCCTTTCTCCTAGTTTCTCTAGGTCTGTTCCATTCTCTCCCATTCTCCAGACGGTTTAACCAAACTCTGAAGAAGGGAAGAAGCCAGATGAAGTTTTTTCAGAGTGTGGAGTGTGGGGCTGGGGGAGGGTGAAGAACCTAAGAGGTTCGAGACCAAACTTAGTTTGAGGCAAGGGGCTGAGGGGTGGCTTGGATGAGGGGGTGAGACCTCAAACACTGTGCTTCAGCAGGGTGTTGCAGTTCTCCACTCCTCATCTCTGGATACTTCAAGCTCGTCCCCTGCCCCTCGCACTCTCCTTGTAAGTGCCCAGAGAGGGGATGCCTTTCTCTGTGTGGATGGGAGATTGGTTCTGGGAAAACATGCATTTAAACACTTTTGAATTTCTGAAACGAATCCTCCCCCAAACAAATGTTTACAAAAACATTTTGCTAAACTTGCAAAAACAAAATGGGGAAGGTTGTCACTGAAAAAGGCATAAGATTCCAGTGACGTCTCATGTGCAAACTAGAGGGCCCGTGCACCCCATAAACCCACCACAGCATCTTGCTCTGCAAGGGTGTGTTGCGGTGATGGAGATTCAGGACTGGAATTTGTTTGCTTTTAAAAACAGATGAGTCTTATTTATTTTGAAAGAATATGCCTTATGGATACTTTATACTTACTTTATTTATATTTCATACCATTTTAACAATTTGCCTTCCTTCTACCCTTTATTTTATCTTTTTGTCTTGCTTTTATCTACTTATTTTAAATTTTATTGTGGTAAGAACTCTTAACAAGGGAATTACCTTCTTCAGGAATTTATTAAGTGTACAATACAGTATCGTTAGCTATAGGCATGTTCCTGCATAGTAGCTGTCTAGAACCTAATCATCTTGCATAATGAAATGGCATTCCCGTTAATAGCAACTCCCCATTTCTCCTCCCTCCCAGACCCTATTGACCAACTTTCTACTCTTTGCTTATATAAGTTCAACAACTTTAGATGCCTTATAAAAGTGGAATCATGCAATCCTTCTGTCACTGGCTTATTTCACTTAACATCATGACCTCAGAGTTCATCCAAGATGTTGCATAAAGGCAGAATTTCCTTCTTTTGAAAAGGCTGAATACTATTCCATTTTGTTTACATACCGATTTTCACTATTCACTTGTGTGTTGATGGAGAGTTAGGTTGTTTCCACCTCTTGGCTATTATGAATCATGCTTCAATGAACTGAGTGCAGATATCTTTTTAAGATCCATTTCTCAATTCTTTTGGATTAATATTCAGAAGTAGTATTGTTGGATCATATGCTGGTTCAATATTTAATTTTCTGAGGAATTACTATATTATTTTATAAAGTAGATACATTTTACATTCCTACCAACAATGCATGAGGGTACATTTCTCCACATCCTCAGCAACACTCGTCTTTTGTTTTTTGATAACGGCATCCTAACAGGATCAAGTGGATATCTCATAGTCATTCCTACCCTTTATTTTAAATGAAGCATAATCCTGCCAGTTGTGGGTTTTGTCTCTGCATAGGTTAAATGTAACTACTGAGAAACATTCAGGTTAAGAAGGTGTGTGACCCTATTATGTGCATCAGATTTTGAGCTCAGGGCTATAAATACAAATGTCAGCCCCATGTGGCTCCTGTTCCCTGTTCAACTGAGAAGCCGGTCTTAAAGCAAATAACTCAACCACAGGTTCAAGAAAATGCAAGAACATAGGCATGAACATAGGGTCTGAATGGAGCAGTTGGCCCTGTGAGTTTGGGAATGAGGGAGCATTAAACCAGGCAAGGACAAGGAAGGCAAAATAAGAGCTCATATTTACCGAGTCCTCACCGAGCAAGAGGCTCAAGAATAATGCCCAGGTCCCAAAGAGCAGAACATATTGCTCAGGTATGAGAGATGGCTTAGGGCTCATGTTTGCCCTGACAGCCTCCTAGGTGGGCTGGATACTCTCTGGCACTGCCTCTTTTGTGGTCTGGTCTCTGAGGGGTGAACATCTTTGCTGGAGAGAAGATGAAGACTCTTATCTGCTTTTCCTCTACCCTTGGACCCCAGTACAGTCCAGAACTCCCAGTTCAACCAGCCAAGGTTCCCTCCAGCCTCTTCCTTTCCTCAGCTCCTTTACCATCAGGGATTCAGCATTTACTCCTTTCCTCCTTAACCCTGCCCTTCCTTTTGGTTCCTTCAGCTCCTCCAGCAGAGTCCTAAATGCCTTTGTAGGCTGAAGCCACATTCCACTACCCAGGGCTCCCTCCTCTGTCCTTTGTCCCAGCTTTCCCATCAGTCTCAGAACTGCTATCGCCAATTTCCTTAGCTTCTCACTCCTATCCCTGCCCAGACTTTTCCTCTCAGAGGGAGCCCCTTCTTGAAAGATACTCCAAGTCCATCAGGTACCTCACTCATCCTGGTTACCTTCCTGCTTGCCATTGTCCCCAGGGGCCTGGATGTCCAACTCTTGACATCCTTCTGCTGCCCTCAAGAATGGGGAGCTGTGCCTCTTCCTACTATTCCTGTGTGTGTGTGTGTGCGTGTTTTAAATATATATATATATTTAGTTGTAGTTGGACACAATATCTTTAATCAATTAATTTATTTTTATGTGGTGCTGAGGATGGAACCCAGCACCTTACACATGCTAGGAGAGTGCACTCTCCCTGAGTCACAACACCAGCCCCTATTCCTGTGTTTTTAAAATTCATTCTTATTTTGTTTCTTTGAAAAATTATTAATATAGAAAAAATGGCTGATTTAGAAAATAATGAATAAATGAAAGTACAGGTAGTAAGAGGGAGCTTGCAGCAATCATTTCAGTGGCACTCCAGTTTTAGGAAGCCCTGTGGCTTCTCACTCAACCTACAGCAGCCCTGTGCTGTTGGGGTATATATTGTCATTATCCTTGTTGTGTGTGGTGGCCCCTTCTAGGTCTATCATGCACCTGGTTTTATGATGCAGTTACAATATCATGTGCCATAGTTTAAGAAACTGGGTTTAACAGAGTAGGACTGCAAAAGAGAAGGCAACCGTCCCTTCCATTCCCCTAACTCATTTTGGGTGTAACCTTTCTCTTCCCCTTGAGAAGGCCAAGTTGAAGGAGGGCCCTCTCAAGCTGGCTTGTCATCTAGCCAACCCACAGTAAGATCCAGGTGGTCTTTGGAAACTGTGCTTACTGAACCAGGATCAGAAAGATTAAGTGCCTGACCAAAGACACACACCCATTCCAGGGCCAAAATTCAAAACCTTTACTATTTTGCACTTTAAAGAAAGAAGATTTTATGAGGCAATAGGAGAGGGAAACCTTTGCTCTCTGTTCTCTAGACCTCACGTTCCATCTCTGGGTGGTAAGGGGGTGTTCTGTGGGGAGCCAGCCAACTCCACAGCATTTTGACCCTTTTCCCCTTCAGTGCACTGGCTGCCTCCTTCCCTGGGCTATTTCATCTTGTTGGAAGCTGTAAGAGCCACTGCCAACCATGTCCTTTGCTGATCATAAAGATAACTTGGCAGGAACCTGATCATTCTTAACCTCCATGCCAGGAAATTATTCCCTGAATTAAAGATGACTTCCACATTTTACAGTTTAAAATGCTCTATAACAGAGAGGTTGCTATAGAAAAATTTGAGATCTCTTATATAAAGGTCAAGAAGAAAATAGGAGCTGTTTCCTTTAATTCTTACTATACAATTTTTAAGAAACGCTTTAATATTCCATTCAACTCTTTCTTCCCTTTCTCTCTGGCTGGTTCTAAAAAATCAGTGCAGCACCATAAATATGCAGAACGTGGAAAGCTGATTTTTCCTATATCTAATAAAAACCTTGGGGAGTAATTGAAATAACTTGGCGTGGGTAGTCAGGTTACGTGCTGCATAATATCAAAAGAAAATCCAGAGCAAGGAAAAGCAACAGAAAATAGGAAGAGGGGCTGGAGAATGAAACCAGGGCATCAAATAATGAGTAACTACGAGAATCTAAAAAAAAATAAATAAATAAAAATAATCCTTTTAGAATTACATTCTTAGAAAAAAAAGTCAAGAAGCATCTTCAAAGAAGTAATACTAGACAAGGTGCACATTTTTATACATTTCTTAAGGTTGCAAATTCAAAGAAAAGGAAAGAAATATCCCTTCCTCCCCTGTATCTATTCATTAGATGAAGTCTGGCAGAACACACAGGTATCCATCACATTTTTGACATGTTTTCACCATGAGATCCTCCTCCCATTTCCCTTTTCTCTCCCTGTATCATCCAATAGAATTTTAAAGGAATGTTGTCAGTTATGACAGGTCACACAAGGAGAACCCTCCACTATCAATTGTCCAGGGAACCTTTTGGAGTACCTTATTGTGGTCTTTATGATTTTACAAAAGGCTACTGTATTCATTATGGGTAGGAAAGTGATGTTGACATGTCTGGGTCTCAGCAAAGAGAAATGTGGGCATGGAAGCCGCGTGGAGAGAGAACAACCTCTAGTTTGCATTTCTCATAGAATCTTCTGTCTCAGTATTCTACACTACCCAGCTTGTTACCCTGCGAAAGTCCATTACTATTTCCAGACTCAATTTATTTTCTAGAAGTTTAAACAGGTTATTGCTACAAATAAATGAAACCTTTTGGAAACAGAAAAGTTGGGAGGGGGTAGTAATCACCTATATTTATTAAACATAATGGATGATATTGGTATATTTTCTACCAATCTTTCTTCTTAGATACAGCTGTTTTTTATGTGGTAGAAATTGAAGTATAATATCCAGTTTTATATTTTGGCAAAGTTTTATTCTTCTAAATAAAAAAATAGACTGTTAGCCATCATTTCTAGAGTTGCATAATATTCCACACAGATGAGCTTTTACTTCTTTGTTTTTTAGTCTGCATTGAAAGACAGTGTTTGACAGCATTGAGGCTTTTGAATTTCTTACTAAAGGAAAAGAGAAAGTACTGCTGCCGGGGCTCATACCTGTAATGATTCACAGCTAGGATCGATGGTACTGCCCAGAAATGATCGGCTAGAGAGGTTAAGGTCGACTTCTTTTTAAAGATCATCTCAGGTCATAGACTAATGGTTGATTATCTTTGTTGGTGTCTGAGTCGAGTTAGACAACCAGGGTAGAAGATCCAGTCCTGTAACTTACTATCTCTGTGACCTGGCACAAGATTCTCCACCTATCTGTGTCTCCATTTCCTCAGAGGCAACAGTGTGAATAGCCTTATAATTCCTCCATTCTTAGAAATAAATTTTAACACACTCAATCATTGGGTTGAGTTCTGCAATCAGTGTGAACATTGCAATTTTTCCTTCCCTTTTCCCTGGCTCAACACTCCCCAGTACTCTAACAATCAACGGTGTCTTAGCACTGAGGAAATATAATACTACTTGTCTGACTGTGTTTGCAATGGAAAGGATTAACTGAATTATACATAAAATGTTCTCAGCACTTGGTAGGGGCTCAGTAAATGGCAGCTATTATTTATTAGTTTTTTTTTTTTTTAAAAATCTGTTATTCTTAGAATGGTAGAACACTTATTTGGAGGAGAATATTTATTTTAGGAAATACATTAGTTGTAGGCAGCGTATTTAGTTAAAACTCATGTGGCTTGGAAAATTCCTCCACATCTTAAGTTAATTAGAGATGGCACAGGGATGGCAAATAGGTTTAACTTCATGTGCCAACTCTAATCTGTTGATGATGATTGTCAGACATGCTGCGTTGTGAGACCTGCTTAGGCAGACTCTGGGTGTAGCAGGCCCAAGTGCCAAGGTTGATTAGTAGTGTGTTCCCCAGGCTCAGCAAGATCGAGTAGCACTGCACACACTGTTTGCCATATCTGTGTTCTGGTGTCACAAAACATTACATGGCAATTCATTAGCATTAGCCAGGCTCTAGTTTGTCAAACAGGAGTTTCATCAAGTTCTTGTAGCAATAGACCACCTCTAGGTCCAAGGTGAGAGGTGGAAACCTACAACAGTAAAACTTAAAATTCCTACCTTGGCAGAGACCTGGGGGACTTGCACCATTTTGAAAGTAGAGCTTTTGCAATGACCTTGACTTTGCTCAGCCTTTGTCTTGCTAATGCTTATTTAGGTCTTGCCAGCTGAGCTTGGAATATCCTATACCTTGGCCTTTGTAGAACTTTGCTGTTAAATTGACTGAACTGCCTTCTTGACTGCATCTTGTGCTTGTCCTCCTTTGCTGTAGATAGATGGCTGTTAGCCCAGAGAACTTTGCTCAGAAAGGGCGATAGAGTTGGAAGGGAGACTGTTCATTTTATCCTTATCTAATTCTTTGTGGCACCTACAAAGTAAAACCAATGATTATAGCACTTTGTTGAAGGCTTACGTGGAAAGTTACATACCATTTCTTGAAATATTCTGGTAGTCCCTGTGGTTACAGTGGTTTCTTCTCCGTAAACGAAGGTAAATAGATTTTTCTTCAATTCTGAAACAAATATATGTATTTATGTACTTACTGTCAGGACATTTAATGGTGAAGTTCAAAGAAAGTTATTATTATTGTTTTTTGGTATCTGGGATTGAACTCAAGGGCACTCAACCACTGAGCCACATCCCCAGCCCTATTTTGTATTTTATGAGAGACGGGGTTTCACTGAGTTCCTTAGAGCCTCACCATTGCTGAAGCTGGCTTTGAACTGGTGATCTTCCTGCCTCCACCTCTGGAGCTGCTGGAATTACAGGCATGTGCCACTGTGCCCAGCAAAGAAACCTATTTTTGACATGATTTTTAAAAATATGGTGAAAATGAACTCAGAAGATCGAAATTTCACTGATTTTTTTTTTCTAAACTGAAAATATCTTATTGGGAGTTATGAGAAGCAATTCAATGAAATGAGTGCCATTGATATGGTAAGAGTACTGCTAGAGATATCAAACTTCTTTTGTATGAACCTTTGGAATAATCCCTTTCTAATCTTTTTACCAACAAGTGCAATAATTTTTTCGAGGAATAATTCATCTTTATGAATTCTTTTGTTTTGAACCTGACCATATTTTCTTTCTTCCTCTGGTTGCTCTGAAGCTATGGCAAACTCCTGTGTCCAGATCCATTCTCCCCTTTGTGCATTGCAATAGAGGCAGGACCCACATTAGCTCAGAGTGTCGACTGCATTCCCCAGCTTCCCTTGCAGATAGGAGCAGCCATGCCACCAAATTCTGAATGATGCAATGGAATTAGAAATATCCAGTGGCAGTTTCTGGAACACTTCTTAGAACACAATTAGAAGGTAACTCTTGCTCTTTCTTTGACCTCTTTCTCCATCCTGGAATAAGAATGCTGCAATCTTGGACTATGGGGAAAAGGTCCACACTGGGAAAGTAGAGATCAGTGGAAAGAAGCCTGGATCCCTGGGGAGTCGGTGGAGTTAAGCTCCTATACTAGTTCTAGACTGCATATCTCTGTACTTTTCTGTGTAAGAAAAATAAATTCATGTACTATTTTATTTATACCACCCATCTGTTGAATCTGTTTTACTTATAGTTGAATCTAATATTAATGAGCACAGAGCTAGAGCCAAATTTGACGAGAGTATCAGGCTATAATTATACATATTTTAAGCAATTTTCTTGGCTTTCCTTTGCCTCATCTTTGATTTTCTAATTTCTTTTGCCAAGCTTTTAATTTAAATGTAATTTAATGTTATGTTGTCTATACTTTTATAGATTTCCTAAAATTCTTTTTGAAACAAGATCAAGTATAAACTAATGAATAATAATTCAACTTATAAATATTCCATTACTCTTCAAATATATCTTTTCTTCATTCTGATAAGCCCATATCTCACAACCTTATGTAAAATTACCCTCTATTTTATGTTTTATGAAAATCTTAATAATTGTATTACAATGCTTGGCAACTGTCTCAAATACTTCAGAAAGGTAAGAATGTACCATGTTTGGGCATTTGGAATGCATTGGTAGTAGAATTCTTCTTGAAGTCTGAGAAAACTAATGATAACACTTCTAAGTAGAAGACTAAGATGTCTGAGCAATATTTTAAGTACAAAATTTTTGCTTTGTGATAGAATTTTGAAGTGAATGATACATTTTATTATTATCATTATCATTATCATTATCATTATCATCATCCAAGCTACCCATGCACAGAGCTTTAAAAATAAAGTTTAGGAGAATGTTTGTTGAGCATATTGTATGGTCCAGGCACTGTTTATTGTAGAAAATTGGGTTATATTGGCAAGTGAAAAAAACAAAGATTCCTGCCTCTGTGTTGTTGACATTCCAGTAGCAAAAGGCACATCAAAAGCACTAAATATTATAAATAACTAAACTATATTCTAGAAAAAAAGTAAAAAAATAAAAAGTAATAAATTCTATTTTTAAAAAGGGGGAAAGGAGATTAGGATTAGAGTGGCCACAGGAAGTCTCATTGAAAGGTGAATTAGGATAAAGATGAGCCTCATAGAGCCAAACCATTTGAATGGTTAAGACTTGCAATAATAAACAGCAATATCATACTTTTGCCTCTTTCCCATTTCCCATAGGCAACCAATTTTAACCTTAATTGGCTGAGTCTTTTGATATTGTGGGGGTGGGGGGATTTTTCTTTTTATCTTTAAGTAACATACTTTAAAAACTAAATTTTTGGTCTTTTTAAATTCTTTTTGCATGATTTTTTTGTATTTATCATTAATTCATCCTCAAATCTTTTACAGTTGTTTGTAGTGCATATTCATCTCCTTTTGATATGCCCTGTATGTCAGATTGTTTATTAATTTTGTCATCTTGTGGAAATGTCTCCTAGAGCCTGTCAGTTTGCTTTAGTTTGGGCTTGTTGTCTTCACCCTGGTGCACAGTGGGTAGCCTGAGAGCTCCCTTCTCTATCCTACTGGGTTGTTAGACATTTGATTTCCTGGAAGGCTATACTTTTCTTATTTTGGATGGAGAACACTTTTATATAACTCTGAGAGGTGGTTGGAAAGTAGTTTCATTTTTTTTTTTAGCACTTGTATATCTGGAAATGCTTTCATTCATTGACTTGCTTGCTGGTGAGGTGTAAGGTGGATCTGGAAACATAGCTCACACTGTAATATAAATGTTGGTAGGATTAATGGGATTTGGTGAGAAAAAACTTGAAGTGAAGAAATATCAGAGTTTACCTCTTCCCTGAACTCTCATCCTATCCAAAGGTGTCTTAGGACACAGATGAACTCGACACCTCTGAGACAAGAACCTCACTCTTTGGCACTCTACATATTATTCAGGAAAAAAGGGTTGAAGTATTTCTAAGTCACTCTGATGGTGACGTTGATGACAATGGTGATAATAACAACCATCACCACACAATAATAAATTTCCTATACAGGCCATTGCTTTGTGAAAATGGGGGTGCCTCATACATGATGGATCAGCTTTTTTTAAAATATTTATTTTTTAGGTGTAGATGGACACAACACAATGCTTTTATTTTTAGGTGGTGCTGAGGATCAATTCCAGCCCCATGATGGATCAGCTTCTTGCCAAGCTACCCCAAAGGTGAAGGAAATTAGCCTCCAGGGCCATTGGAATTTGGAATTTGGCCATCTGACTTTATGTGGCAGCATGAAGATGGTCACATTAGCCTCAACACCTCTACCTTTGAATGTAGGCTGTGTTGGCTTCTTCAACTAATAGAGTGGCACTCTGCTGATTCTGGCTTTTAAAATTCCTGGCAACTTTTGCCTTGTGGAGCTCTGAACTGCCATATAAAAAGTCTGACTGCCCTGCTAGAGGGGCTATAAGAAGATCCCACCTTGGAAGCAACCAAGATGACCTTTGGTAGGTGAACAGATAACAAACTATAGTGTATCCATACAGTGGGATACTCAGGGATCCAAAGAAATGAGTTGTCAAGCAATGAAAAGATGAAGAATAACTTTAAATACATATTTTAATTGAAAAAAGTCAACCTGAAAATACTGCATACTTTGTGATTCCAACTACAGATGCTCTTTGATGTACAATGAAAACATGTCCCAGCAAACCCATTTAAAGTTGAAAATATCGTAAGTCAAAAAATGCATTTAATATACTGAACCTACCAAGTATCACAGCTTAGCCACACAGCACATGATAGAGTATTGGTTGTTTTTTCTTGTGACTGTGTGGCTCATTGGGAGCCACAGCTCATTACTGCTGCTCACCTTCACAAAAGAGCATCAAATCACATATCACCAGCCTGGGAAAAGATCAAAATTCAAAGTGCATTTTTCTTTTAAATGCATATCACTTTGGTACCATTATAAAGTTGAAGAAATTCACAAGATGAACCATAGTAGGTCAGGGACTGTCTATTTATGACATTCTGGAAAATGCAAAATTATGGAGAAGGTAAAAAGATTAGTGGTTACCAGGAATTTGGGTGGGAGGAGGAAAAATGAATAGATGGAGCACAGTGGATTTTTTAAGGAAATGCTAATCTGAATCAGTATTGGCTCTTCATTTCTAACAAATGTACCACATTAATACAAGATGTTAATAATAGGGGAATTTAGGGAGAAGGCGCAGAGGTATGTTGAAACTCTTTGTACTTTCTGCTCAATTTTTCTATAAGCCTAAAAATGCTAAAAAAGTAGGGTCTTAAACCTTTTAGTTGCCCCTTCCCAGGCACCAGTCATGTGAGGGAAGCCATCTTGGATCTCCCAGCTCATCCTGGCCATTATGTGAATCCCAAGGAGAAACCATGGTCAATGTCATATGGACAGGAAGCACTGGCTAGCTGAGTTCTGCCTGAATTCCTGACCCTCAAAATTATGGGATATAATGAAAATGGTTATTGTTTTGAACCACTAAAATTCGTAATATTTTGTGACACAAAAGATATCCAGAACAGTTTGGTTGTAGAATTTGGTTGAGACAATTTTCCCAGAGAACTTTGAAGGAATGTATCTGTTAGTTTCTAGCTCCCCAGTGGTCAGTCTGAAGCCATTCTGTGTCTCAATGTTTTGCAAGCCTGTAGTAGCACTTTGTTCCAAGTGTTCTTGTTATGATTTAGATATAAAGTGTCCTCAAAAGCTCATGTATTAGATGATGCAATAAAGTTTAGAGGTGGATTCATGTAACATTTTTAAAAGAAAAATGTTTGGCAATGGAATAAGCAAAACATTCAACTTGTTTCTGGAACAACAACAAAAAGTTTAGAGGTGGAACAATTGGGTTAGAAGGGCCTTAACCTAATCAGCACATGAATCCACTTGAATGGATTAATGGGGTGATAACTGTAAGCCTGTAGGGTATGGCTGGGAGAGGTGAGTCACTGGAGGGTGTGCCTTTCTGGTATATATTTTGTCCCTGATGAGCTGAGCTTAGTCTCTCTCTGCTTGCTGGTGGCCTGGTCCTGAGCTGCTTTCTTCCATCATGCGCCTTCTGCCTTGATGTTCTGCCTCACCAAAGCAATGAAACTGGCCATCTATGGACTGAGGCATCTGAAATTGAGTGTCAAATTGTTCTTTTCAGGTCTTTTGGTCACAGTGGCAAAAACAACAACAACAACAACAAAAAAACCCAACTGACTAAACAGTTCTGAAATGTTATGATAGCAGGTGTTTAGTTGGTGTGGTTCTATTTTCATTCAGTTTTGGGCATCTGATGGAATCTTTCAAATTTTGGAAGTTCATGTTATTCAATTTTGAGAGATATTCTTGGATTATTTAATTCATGACATCCATGTTTCTTTTTTAGAACTCTTTTTTGGATATTGAGTTATCTGAACTGGTCTTTCAGTTTTCCTAGTTCTTCTGCCTTAATTTCATTTGTCTGTCTTCTTACTTTTCTGAATGTTATTCTCAATTTTGTCTTTCAACTCTTCCCTTACAATTATCTGCTATCTTGTATTCGTTGTTTAGGAGAGCAGAAATAGTCAACACAACAGCCACCATCACAGAAGTGACGTCATCACTGCATATTCAACTTATTAAATCAACGTGCTCTCACAAAAATGTGAACTTGTGAAAGTGTTAGTCTATTGGCATTTTCACTAAAATAGGAATTTGTTTCCTTTAGTACATCCAAGGAGAGCTCATGATCCTCAACAAATTTATCTATTAAAAAAATTCCCAATCACTCAGGAGGCTGAAACAGGAGGATCATGAGTTCAAAGTCAGCCTCAGCAAAAGCAAGGCACTAAGCAACTCAGTGAGACCCTGTCTCTAAATAAAATACAAAATAGGGCTGGGGATGTGGTTCAGTGGTCAAATGCCCCTGAGTTCAATCTCTGGTTCCTCCTCACCCTCCCAAAATTATCTGCTGTCACTAGCATAATTTCCAAGTACTCATTTTGTTTTCTAAATATTCCTTTATCACATATTCTTGTTTTATGAATGTAATTTCTTAAGTTTTTGAAGATAATTTTAGTTATTTTTATAAGTAGGCTGTTAATTAGAGGGGTTTTTCCCCCCTTTGGTACTGAGGATTTAACTCAGGGGTGCTTTACCTCTGAGCTACATCCATAGCTCTTTTATATTTTTTTATTTTGAGACGAGGTATCACTAAGTTGCTAAGTTGCTGAGTCTGGCTATGAACTTGTGATCTTCCTGTCTTAGCCTCCCAAGTTGCTGGGATTACAGGGTGTGCCACCATGGCCCTAGAGCTGTTTTTTTTTTTTTTTCCAAGTCCCCCACCCGCTGCCACCTTCCTGCACCCACCAGTGCATAGTTCCTCTCTGTCATTTTCCTTTGTTTTCATGTTGGAAGTTTCCCTTAGATGTCTGATGATCTGATGGCCTTGGGTTATTGGTTTATATTTAAACATTGAAATGGCACACTAACAAGCTGATTTGGAAGTGGGCTTCTGGGTGTGCTTTTTGAGTATGGTCCTGGCTGTAGGGTGAACTGGCTGGGCCTTTCTCAGGGAACTCTGCGGTTAGCATCTTGGGGTCTCCTTTTGGGATGTTCACCACATTCCCAGGGGAAGAGTTGTCTAGTCTGTAAAGCCAGGACAGTAGCTGCTAGGGCCCAGTACTTGGCATGCCTAACTGCTTTTTATGCAATCTTTTAGCCTCACTTCCTTTCTAGAGTGTAGCCAGTCAGTCCTCAAGTCTTCTGGGGGTTCTTCAGTGTAAACCAGGTTTCTGCTGGGTGTTCCCCCCAACTAGCTCAGGATGCAGCTATTCTGAAACTGCTATCAGCTACAGCTTGTCTTTCTGTTTCTGGCTTCCAACATGTTGTGGCTGTTGGCTCTTCCTGTTCTCTTTGTCCTTGTGGACAAATTCATTTACTATTTTTTAAGTAGAGTTTCCCAAATATGAGAAGTAAATGTTTGTGTTTAATCTGCTATCTTACCTAGAAGCCTGAAACAAATACTTTACATACTGATTGGTTTACACCCTGTGCCTTGACTATTTTATTATATTTTGGAATAGCAGATGGGAAATGGACGTTAGATCTGAGTTCAATACTAAAATAATTTCATGGTCAATAAAGAAGGTTTAGTTTCCTTTGGGAAAGTAATTGTTATCAATACTTGGTCATAAATGTATTTTTGATAATTCTAAAAAAGGAATTTATGTGCTGAAATATGGTTTTGCTCATGACCTGCCCCTGGAGAGCAAATAGCATGGGTATTAATCTTATAGGTACAGCTTGTTTCACTTTTCATTACAAGAAACATTGATATCTTTACCAATTGGCAACAGATTCATTCATATTTCTAACTACAACTAGTGCCTAGAGGGCTGGGGATGTAGCTCAGTGGTAGATTGCTTGCTTAGCATGCACAAGCCCCTGAGTTCAATCTCCACTATTCCCTTTCTCCCACAACATCTAGAATTTGGGGATTAAGTTCTTCTGCCAAGCACTAGAAGTATTTTATATAACTAAAACACACTATTTTCTTTCATCCTCATCCCAAATAAATAATCTCATTTTAGGAACTGAATTTCCCAAGGAGTGCTCAGGAATTCTGAGCCTAGAGAGGAATCAGTGGAATATTTTGAGATGCCTACATGTTCAGAGGATGGCTCAAGAGAACGTTCTCTGTGTGCAAGGTCTGCTGGACTGCATGAATAGGACCATGCTAGGTCACACTGCATGACGAAGTCAAACTGTGATGACTGTTCTGGTCTCAAATCCTCCTCTTGTTCTCCTATCTCTGCTTGGAATTTTTAAGTGTCCCAGTATGGTCTTTTGTTACTCTCTTTTCATTGTGTTGCACAACAAAATCCAGACCAATGGGCCTATAGAAGAGGTGACTGCTTTAACCTGCACTTTTTGGGATACAGAGGAAGGGTACTTGAAAGTTCTCTTCCATACCTTGTCCAATGCCTGCGTACTGATATCTTCAACACCAGAAGCAGGCTTGGAGGTTTAACCATGTGAAATTTCCAGATTTATCCACTCCATCTACTGGAGGGCTCTGTGCAATACAGGCACTGTATGCAAGAACCCCTGATTACTAGCCAAAATTCAAAATAGATAAATCTCAAGTCAAATGGTTACTTATTGCTTTGCCCAATGCTGGTTCATATATCCAAAAACTTCTCTCTCTGAGAGTCTTCTAAGACCCTCATTCCATTAAAACAAATCAAAACAAAGTAAAATCAAGAATGGAACTCACGAAAAATAATGCAGACAAATATAAAGGTTGATTTACAACTAAAGAGAAAAAAAAAGAGAAGAAAAATGGTTACCTCCTATATTGACTCAAAGGAGAACCTGGAGAGTTTTCCTAAAGAGTTAGTAGCCTGTCAGAAGTCTTCAGGATGAATTGAGTGTGATATGCTTCAAGTAATAGTGACATATCATGTTCTGGTTTACTTTCTTAGGCCATTTCTGACTCTCTCCAGAGGGACATCTAGTTTGGGCATAAATTCTGAGGCCCTATTAAGTTAAATTTTAGAGAATAAGTCACAGAAAAGAGTGAGACTAGGAAGGCTGGCAGCAGGATGGTGAGAGATAAATGGTAACATTTGATATGAAGGGTTAGGGCAGGGCAGTAGATTAAGATAAAATTGGATAACTTACAGACTAGACAGACTCTATCTAGGGACCTTTTCTTCCAGAAAGCTTTGAGAAAAGGGTGGATATTTTTCTTTCTGATGTGGATGGAGGTTAGGCCAGCATGGGGCCAGGGAGATGGATTAAAGGCCTTTCAAATTTTCTTCTAGTCCTTTGTGAATAGCCAGAGAGCCTCGTGTAACTCCTAACTCACTGCATCACAGAACAACCAAGATTCAGCCTCTGAGAATGATAAACATGCAGATCGTGACTTGGGTATTCTGAGAGACCAGCAGTGTGCTAATTTCACAGGGTGAGGATGACTGTATTGAGGAGGTCCTGGGAGTTCAGACATGCAAAGATTAGCAGGACAGCGTGATAAATTTTGAATTTGGAGCAGGAAAACTGTATGGGGAAATAGACTTCATGGGCACTGTGTTCAATAATTCATGAGCTGCTGGACTTAGACTAGCTGCCTATCTGTTAGGTTAGCCTCTCACTAAGACAGCTTCCTCTCCTGTTCTCTGAGGGCAGAGCCATTTTAACTCTCTCCATCCTGACCCTTAACCAGCTCGGGATTTGATTCTAGGCCAGTGGATGAGGGTGAACATGACGGTGGGAAAAAACTAAAAGACTTAAGGCAATGGATGCTTATAAATTTGAAAAGATCATCTGTGACATAGATGATCATTTTAATAATCAAACAGCATTTCCCAAAGGATGCGCTATGAAGCAACAATTTCTGAAGATCTATCTTTTTCATAAAACACAAATACGTAGTTCACATAGTTCTGCAGTCAAATCAGTTTAGGAAATATTTAATAATAGCAGCAAAATGGACTAAGACAATGTTGTACCCCCCTCCCTTTTTTTTTTAGATATACAAAGTTTTTTGGCATGTAAAAGCTCTGATAAGCCTTACACTGAATAAACTTGTTTCCCTTTATTTAAATTAGCATTTCCAAAACTTATTTCACTTAATGAATCTTTTAGAAAATGTGTATAATACCTTTTAACATTTTGTGGAACTGATATTTGACAGAATACTTTTAGAAGAAAATTGATGGGGCTGGAGATGTGGCTCAAGCGGTAGCGCGCTCGCCTGGCATGCGTGCGGCCTGGGTTCCATCCTCAGCACCACATACAAAGATGTTGTGTCCGCCGAAAACTAAAAAATAAATATTAAAAAAAATTCTCTCTCTCTCTCTCTCTCTCTCTTTAAAAAAAAAAGAAAATTGATGGATTATCTCTGTGATCTTTATTTGAAAATTGAGATGTTCTAAAGTATCATGTCCTGTTGGTTATAAGAATTCTACTAAAGAAATTTGGAGAGTGTTCATTTGCTTATATCAACCTAGGATACAAAAATCACATCATTCTGTACAAAAAAGTTCACATGGAGGCTTGAATTTATCTATTATTGATCAAACTTACTACTAGCAAAACTTCCTTTTGTTTTATGTTTTCTGCTTGGCTACTGAGTTAATAATTTTCTTTTAAATTAATTTTTTCCAATTTGTTGATTATAAGATGAATATTTTAATATTGATTTTGTGATTTAATATTTTAATGAATTTTGCTAATTTCTTATAGAACAATGATTATAGGACATACTTAAAAGTCCAAGAGTTCGTTATGCTGATTTACTTTTACACATGTCACATCATGCAGTTGGAGATTCAATTCATGCTGTTTATACTCCTTTTCCTCGTCCCTGCCGTTTCCCATGAAATGTTAGTTCCAGCAAATCTGATTTGATTTGGGCAATTTGAGAAAATGTATATGAAGGATGTTTGTGGATTGTAAAGCATTCTAAAATGTAAAATTATATAATGAACTGGTTCAGCAGTTCTGTTATGGCATACCTGCTGTGTGCCACATGTTGTGCTGGGTTCTCAGGCTACAAAATGAAGTCACCTGATCATACTTGGGATGCTCACAGTCTGGCTGCAGGGCAGGTGGAATGGAAGATAGTGAGTAAATGTGTTGGTGGGCCTGATTCTGGACCCTCATGGAAGAATGCTTATCATCTTGCTCATTGTACAGCAGAGAAGTCCTAACACAGAATGCTATGTTTGGGGACGAAGTGCTGTCAGAACACTGGTAAGTGCAATTTCCTTGCTCCTTTGACAGAAATTTATTCCCTATTGGTACAAGGTCAGCCTTCATGGCAGTTTCTAAACTCTTGGTGTCTGGATTCCCGTAATATGATATGTGTGTATCACCTCTGGCCTATCATGACTATTAAGTGTAAATTGGCATATACCCACCCTGAAAGCTATATTTTGCTGCACAATAAAGCAGAAACAGTCCTCTAAAACTGTCTCCGGAGGGATTTCTCTGCTTCCTCAAGCTGCCCACAGTGGATGCTGGAAGGGCAGGTCCCTCAGCATAAATGACTGTTATAAGTGAGAGGGAGATCAGATAGTCCAATGGGGGTTAGTAGGAAGAGACTGTCTAGAGAGACTGATCCCTTATCCATGGGTTGTGACCCACAGTAGAGGGTAACTAGATAGAACAAAAATGAGGATAGATGCTTGTGAAGAGATGCTTAACTCAAAATGGTAAAATATTGTTAAAGTGGAAAAAATTTAAAAAGATGGACAATATCTAGTATTGGCCAGGATGGGATGAGACAAGTATTCTCACACACTAATTGTGAGAACATAAATTTGGATAGTCCATTTGGAAGACTTTTAAAAAATTAAGAATATATATATATATATATATTTTGATTCAACAATTCTTTTCCCAAAGAAATCCGTATACATATTCATAAAGATATAGTACAGAATATTCATTGTTGTGTTGTTGGGAATATTGAGACTTTGGAAATAAGTTCAATGTCCCTGACAGGGAAAAGGAAAAAAAAAAAAAAAAAAACCAAAACACACTACAAAATACCGTGTAGCATAAAACAAGAATGGAAAGTGCTCCAAGAGGCATTGTTGAAACAAAGCATAACTTTTACTATGTTATGCATGATGTTTAACTTGTTGGAGAATCCCAACAAAGTGTTTATTTCATCAAGTACTAATACATGCATGGAAATACCTAGAAAGGGTCTGGGTGAAACGGGGGGGACTTTTAACAAATACATCAGCACTTTTGTGAAGTTAAAATATATTCATAATCTGAGTAATTAAAAATATAAAAATGTAAAATAGCTAGAAGCAAGAAGAAGTCAAAAATAAGTAGAAGCAAGGGGAAGTCGTTTGATAGTATTTGGCAGGGAGACTCTTGTCTTTCAGGAGCCACCGAATCTATAGAGGGTCCTTCCCATGAGTGGAGCCTCTGTGTGCTTGGATGCCCAATTCTTTCTTGCCTTCTCAAGGATCTCATTCCTCTCCACAATCTCTTTTTTCTCTCTCTCTGGGAACATCCCATCACCATAGTATGTTGTAGGATTTCTCACCTAAAAATAAACTCTTCCTATTTGCTATTCTCCTCCAGCTTTCCTCTGATAGCAAAACTCATTGGAATCAGAGTTGTCCACGCCCACCTGCACTCACTACATCACCTCCTGAACCTTCTCTCCAACCAGGCTTCCATCGCCACCCCACTGACAGGTTTCTGGGCTAAGTGTCTCCATGGTCACCACTGGTCTTTCTCAGCTCTTGCCTTCCTCTGCTTCTGGCAGCATCAGGCTGATGTGACTTCTCCTTTGGAAATACTTGCTTCACTTCGTCCCCAATCATCCTAAGCCATTTTAGTTTTCTTTATACTCTTAAGACTGTCCCTTCTCAATCTTCTCTTCCCAGATCTCTAAATGTTGGCATCCTCCAGATTCTGTCCTTAGTCACTCCTTAGAACAGAGGTGGCAAATTTTTGAATTCAGAACCATTATTAAAATTGTTGAGGACCCTGGAGAGCTTTTGTTTATGTGAGTTAGACCTATTGACATCTATTATATTAGAAGTTAAAATGAGCGAATTTGAATGGACATTTCATTACTAATCGATTTTGAATAATAATGACTCTATTCCATGTAAGCATGACTTTTTTTTTTTCTGAAAAAGGCAGATATCTTAATAGAAGACAGCTGGATTTACCTACTTTTGTATTTAGTCATTGTGATATGTCATTTTGGTGGAAGTAGGTAAAGAAATTCTGGCCTCACACATACATGTAGCTTTTGGAGATAATTATGGGATAATCTTCTTTGATTATACCCAAACTATACCCAAACTCAATCAGTAGTAGTTTCTTGAAGATTGATTAATTGCAACGTATACTCTGAAATTGTATCAATGAACATTTTACACCTGGTTACATTAAAATGCATGGTCTATCTTGAATTTTTAGTGGCTCTTTTACCATATATGATTTTATCATATGCTTGTCATTTAGAAAAAAATCTGTTATGTAGATATTCCAAATATTTATAGATCTCATGATACAATATTGAAAAATTACATTTGTTCCTATTGCTACATATTTCATTAGAAAATGAAAATTTCAGTGAGTATTAGGAAGCTGTCAAATTCTTAGTAGAAGATACACATTTTCTAAAACTCAATTTTTTTATTTGAAGCTGGGAGTCATGGTGCACACTTACAGTACCAGCTGCTTCTGAGGCTGAGATGGGAAGATCATTTGAACCTACAGGATCTTAAGACCAACATGGGTAACATAGAGACACCCTTGTCTCAAAAACGTCATATGACAAAATGAAACAACCCTTCCAAACAAAAAAGCAAAAAACTCCAGATTTTCCTTTGAAAGCCAAATTTTATCATTAACACTAATGTTTTCACTTATTTTCCTTGAAACAAACTTATTTCATTCATTTTAGATCAAACATCTTATATATATGAAAAACCATAGTTTGTTTCATAGCCAAATAAATAGCTTTTATTTGAAAATAAAAATTTTCAAATTTTTGAAATAAATAACTTTCTACGAAAAACTGATTCAGTTTTCAACTCACCTACAGAAATACTTTTCCTTAAGAGAGACATCATACCTTGTTAATGTTTTGTTATGCAGCAGAAGTGCTTTTTGCATATTTTGCATGTTATTGGACTAAATGATTAAAAATTATTTATCCAGCTTAATAAAATTAATATTTTTTGATGCTCTGTGGCATTAAAAACTTTTTAAAAAATTTTTTCTCATTAGTCATACATGACAGCAGAATGCATTTTAACTCACTGTACACAAATGGAACACAACTTCTCATTTCTCTGGCTGTACATAATGCAGAGCCATAGCATTTGTGCAATTATACATGTACATAGGGTAATAATGTCCATCTCATTCCATTGTCCTTCCCTCCTGTCCTCTGCACAATCCAAAGTTCCTCCATTCTTCCCTGGATACCTGCCTCCCAATTATGGATCAGCATCTGCATGTCAGAGAGAGCATTTGGCCTTTGGCTTTTTTGGGATCGGCTTATTTGGCTTACCATGATATTCTCCAACTTTATACATTTATCTTCAAATGCCATAATTTCATTCTTTAAGACTGAGTAATATTCTGTTGTGTATATAAACCACATTTTCTTTATCCATACTTCTGTTGAAGGGCATCTAGATTGGTGCCTTAGTTTAGCTCTTGTGAATTGAGCTGCTATAAATATTGATGTGGCTGTGATACTCTAGTATGCTGATTTTAAGTCCTTTGGGTATAAACTGAATGGGATATCTGGGTCAAATGGTGGTTCCATTCCCAGTTTTCCAAGGAATCTCCATACTACTTTCCAGACAGGTTGCACCAATTTGCAGTCCCACATAGGTGGCGTTTTTGAGAAATGATGCCTGTCTCTTGATTCAAACTGAGAGTTGAGAAGCTGAAGAACATACCAACTAATGTAGTTTGTGCTAGTGCTTTGGTGCATGCTAGCATGTTGGCAGTTTTACCTGCCATTGATTTTATACCTTTAATACAAAGGGCTACCATTGTTTTGAATCTTGAATGTCCCCCAAAGGCCATGTGTTGAAGATCCGGTCTCTGATGCAGCAGTGTTCTGAAGTGGGGCTTTCAGGAAATGTTTGGATTGTGGGGACTCTTAATTTCATAAATGGATTAGTTCACTGATGGATTAATAATTTGAATGGATTATTGGGAAGCTATGGAAAATGTAGGAGGTGGGACCTCGCTGAAGGGAGGAGGTGCCTTTGGAGACTATATCTCATCCCCAGCCCCCTCCTCTCTCTCCGCTTTCTAAATGCCATGAGGTGAGCAGCTTTCTTCTGTCATACCCTACTGCCTCTCCTCAGCCGAAAGCAATGGAGCCCACTGACCATGGACTAAAACCTCTGAAACCATAAGCCAAAATAAATCTTTCCTCCCTTAAGTTGTCCCCCCGCTCAGGTATTTTGTCTCAGTGATGAAATCCAACTAATATGATTACATGGTGAAAAGAAAAATGATATTTTTGTATTGTTGTGCAAACAATTTTACCTTGTGGGCCCCCTGAAAAGAACTTAGGGACCACCCACCAGAGGTACATGAATCACAGTTGAAAAGCAGATGGATTCTATCCCACTCCAGTCAGTTGCACCCAGCTTCAGATGATCACCTCTCTGATTAATCATTTGTTTGGCAAAGTATAATTATGATAGGGCTAATCATTTGCAATTATGTCATATGCAATTTGTGAATAATAGATTTAATTAGGTTATTAAACTCATTAGTGTTTAGTACTTACATGTCTTTTTTTAAAAAAAATAATATGAAATTGGGTTAAAAATCTTAGCAGCAAATCCCTACTCTCCAATTTTCTTGTTTGAATGCCCCAAGTGATTTGGTTTGGAGTGAATACATTGCTTTTCAAAATTGTTCTCTCATATAACATCTACTGGGTGGGAGAGAATAGATAACCTTTTACATTCAGAATCTAGGACACCTCTCATCAAAGACGTGTTAAATGTCCTTAGATATTTTTATTGTGCCGATTATAACAATGGCTCTGCCTTTTGCTTTCTAAGTGTTTGCCATGTCTCTGGCCCAATATAACATTTAATCTAGAAAATTCCATCTGGTTTGCATTCACATGTATCAACTTGTTGATCTCACTCTAACCTTTCCAGCTTGACATGGTAACTGTTTTTCTTTTGACTTTTGTAACTTTTTATGGCTAACTTCAACCTTTTCTTTTTTTTTAAAGCTCTGATTGCCACTCTATCCCCTCAACACTCCAACTTTAAAGAACCTATCTTTTTTTTTTTTTTTTTTGGTACATATTACAGAATGGTGTATTTCCTTGTGGGATATTGGGACATGCATATAACATTATTTTATTGATTTCACTCCCTAGTAACTCCCCTTTCCCTCCCCTGATGTCCTTTCTGTACCCTAATGGTCATCCTTCTACTTTCATAATGTCCTTTATCTTTTTATTTTTTCCCCTTTTCCCTTGTTAATTTCCACATGTTAGAGAAAACATATAATTCTTCCTTTTTTTTCCCCTTGAGTCTGGCTTATTTTGTTTAACACAATGCTCTCCAGAACCTGTTTGCCATTTAGCCCTGGCCTGCAGATCTCTACTTACGACTCACTCGAGGCCCTGCTTTCTGAGGAAGGGGATTAGATAAGCCATAAATGCTCAGGTTAGATGTGGTTGGTTTATGTAGCTATTTTTGTTAAGGATTTGGGCATACCTGTTTTCCTCTCTGGGATGAAATATTATACACAAGGGGCAACAATAATAATAACAAATAATAATAATAATGAAAGGACACTTTTATTTACTAGCTGGTCAGACACCCAACATCACACAGTGGAGGTTCCCTGCATGAGCCCATCCTTTACTGCACACTAACTGTGCTTTGGCCACGTGCAGCTCAGAATGCTTCAAGCTCTGCGCCGTGAAATTAGTCTGCCTTGTCTCAAAGGACAGGCTGGTTAAGGGGTGGAGAAAGGCATGTTTGGTAAGGAGAGAATTGCAGGGGCTTCTCTCCCCAAGAATTTCTTCAGTGCTGCTGAATCAATGTTATAGAGTTTGGATACTGGAATGTCCCTCGGAAGCTCATGTGTTGAAGTCTTGGTCCTCAATGCAGCAATGTCCAGAGGTGGGACTTTTGGGGACTGATTGAATCATGAGGGCTCTAATCTTATCATTTATCTGCAAATGCCATAATTTCATTCTTTAAGACTGAGTAATATTCCATTGTGTATATAAACCACATTTTCTTTATCCATTCTTCTTTTGAAGGGCATCTAGATTGGTTCCATAGTTTAGCTATTGTGAATTGAGCTGCTATAAACATTGATGTAGCTGTATCACTCTAGTATGCTGATTTTAATTAATCCCATTGATAGATGTATAATTTTAATGGACTACTGGGAGGTGGTAAAACTGTAGGCAGGTGGGGTGTGGCTGGAGGAAGTAAGGCACTGAGGGGCATACTCTTGGGGACTATATTTTGTCCCTGGGACCTCTTCTCTCTCCTTCTCTTCTCTCTCTCTGGCTTCCATGAGCTGAGAAGTTTTCCTTTACCATGCCCTTCCACCACCATGATGTTCTGCCTCCCCTCGGGACCAAAGCAATGGAGCCTACTGACACCGAACTGAGACCTCTGAAACCATGAGACAAGTTTGTTTGTTTGTTTGCTCAGGTGTTTTCAAAGTGATGAAAAGCCGATTAACACAACCAAATAGCATCACAAAGTAGGGTTACATCATTCTGTAACCAGTAAACTTGAACATTGGAGGGAACTTCAAAGATCAGTTGGCCCACCTCAATTTCACCATATGCATAAGATCAAGGGATGCCAAATGTTCCACCCAAGATCACATAAGAACGAGTTTCCTGATATCTGTAAGTACAGACTTCCTTCCTCCCACTCCACTATGGGGCTGTGGAATTTCAGATACTACTTTCAAGTGAGGAGTCTCTCCTTTCTTATTGAAATTTTGGTATTGTTTCTCAACCTTCTGCCAGTGGTATTAGAACTTGGCTACTTAAGAACAATTTTCCTGTTACATGAATTGCTTTTGAAAGTGACCTGAATGTGAAGTACTATTTTTTAGCCTTTTAAAAATACATTTTTCCTCCCATGTACAGTTATAGTTCTCTTCTCTATTGTCAAACTCCCCCAACCCCAATGGGGCATTTTTTTTTCTGCTTTGACCTACTCAATTCCTCAATTTCCTATTGGAAAAATACCAAAACACATTGTTTTAAGGGATATTACTTATTGAATTTTCTGAAGAGTCAAGCACAGGTTTTGTTAATGTTTACTCAGATGAAAGAACTAAAGTTTGTAAAGCCAAGGAATCATGTTTGTCTTTCGATGAATGCACATAATTTCAATTAGTGTTATTCTCATCTCATGCAAGAGATTAATTTTGAGAGAACGAAGAGTACAGTGGAAGAAGGGAAGAAAAAGAATCATTTTCTCTCCCAAACTGCATCTTTGTGCTTTCATGAAGTGCATTCTTCTTTTTCGGGGAGGGGAGTACAGGGATTGAACTCAGGGGCACTCACCCACTGAGCATAATCCCCGGCCTTATTTTTGTATTTTATTTAGAGACAGGGTCTTACTGAGTTGCTTAGCGCCTTGCTTTTGCTGAGGCTGGCTTTGAACTCTTGATCCTTCTGCCTCAGCCTCCTGAGCCTCTAGGATTACAGGCCTGCGCCACTGCACCAGGCCTGAGGAGCATTTTCCGATGATCATTGCTCATGCTTACGCCAGGAGGCTGATCCCGGATCGCAGGAAGCACATTCTAGAGGTCCAGTTGGATAGAGAAATCCATGAGACACTGTGTCAAGAAGCATCTGGACTCAAGGGACATTTGCCCAAAATGCCAGTGGAGGCTGAGCACATGCCTCGCAAGTGCTGTTCCTAGGTCTGGATTTTCATTTTCCTGATTTCCCAAGAACAGGACCTCTATCATGTGCTAGTCTCTCTCTGATATTTTGATATACCTTATAGTTTTTTATTACTTTAATAAAGAGATTGACCTAGCATATGCTATCTATAGGTACAAGTCACATGATGGTGTGTGAGAAGGCTTACTAGTATGACTCCTCTGAGGACATGTTGCATGGTGACATGCAGGGAGTGCCATACCACCTGTGCTTCTGCTTAACAGGGAATCATTGCAAGTCATACTCCAAATAGAGAATTTCCTTTTCTGTCAAAGGAAATTGAATATATTCTTCTCCATTCTAGCCGAGTGGCAGAGAACACAGGCATAGTACACAGAAACAGCTGGCAAAAATATAGCTCAGGGCCCAACAGACCCATAGAGAGAAAAGCTCCAGGAAGGTGAACAAGTAGCTGTGGTGTGCTCGACACCTTAGAAGTACAGCAGATAGGGCAATCCTTAGTGTCAACCAGAGCAAGTTGCATAAACAGACTGAGTAATATACTTAATATGAAAAGGCGCTCAGTCAATACAGATTAGCCCGGAACAGAGAGGATTTTCACATAGGTTTGAATGTCTCTCTCAAAAGTTCATATGTTAGGAACTTAATCACCAAATTCACGTGTTGATGGTATTTGGGGGTGGACCTTGGGGACATAATGGAGGAGAGATGAGGTCATGAGGGTGGGACCCTATGATGGCATTAGTGGCTTTAATAAGAAGAGGAAGAAAGACCTGGGATAATAGGCTGTCCTGCTCTAGGCACCTGATGCTCACTTACATGTGAGGATTCAGCAAGAAGGTACACATCGGATGCCAGTACCTTGATATCACACTTCCCAGCCTCCAGAACTGCGAGAAATAAATTTCTTCTTTTTAAAATAAACAATTCCAGGGGCTGGGATTGTGGCTCAGCGGTAGAGCGTTTGCCTAGCACCTTTGAGGCCCTGGGTTCGATCCTCAGCACCACATAAAATAATTAAATAAAATAAAGATATTGTGTCCGACTACAACTAAAAAATAAATATTAAAAAAATAAATGATTTCTTCTGTGGTATTCTGTTATTACAGTAGAAAGTGGACTGACAGAGTCAGAATTTCTCTGCATAATGATTATAAGAGTTACAAAACAGCTTTTCCTTCTTGCTTCTAAAGAAGATCCTGCTGCCCAAAGGGCTCTGATCAGGATGGAGGTGGAAGGTGGTGAAGGAGTGGAGAGCTAAAGGGATTTTCTCCGGCCAGGGAGCAAATCCAAGTGACAAGATAGAGGCACAGATGCAGAAAGGAGGCTGGTCTCCCTCTTGTCTCCCAGTAAAAATGAAAAACCACTTTACAGAGTCTGCTTGGGTGCAGGAGCTAAGTTTGGATAGAATTTGGGGGAAGATTAGATTTAGGAGAGGCAGGGCAGCTACTGGTGTGTGTGAGCTGTATGTGGAAGCAGAGAGGAAACAAGTTCTCATCCTACCTTTTGCATTCTTTGAATGATTCCAGTCAAGATGTAAACTACTTGATCATTAATGTTAAAATTCAGACTGATTTTTTACCTTCATGAGGTCAAAAGGTGGCCAAGATTTATAGGATTCATGTGTAAATTTAAGCTTCCACTGAAAGATCAGGAAACTGTGTTCTTCTCATTTAAAATTCTGCTATTATCATAAAAGCCTTGATTAGAGAAACTTCCAGATATTTTAATAAATGGATAAATAGATAATGGATAACTGGAAAGCTATGTCCCATATCTAAGGGACAAAGGCTAGAGGGAGGCACATTTCTGTACTCTGAATGCAAGCAGCACTTAAAGGCTGTGGGCTGTGGGTAGGAGGGCCCTCAACCATCACGTCACTGTCCTTGTTACAGTTTGACCCAAGTTCCATGATGACATATCCTACCACTTCTAATTAATCACACGACTTAGTGAAGTTTCTTAATTTGTTGACTTAAACTTAATGGCAAAACTACAAAAAAATAATACCACTTACCTCACAAGGTGACTGAATGACATCCTCTCTACAGGACACCCAGTACAGTGCTTGGCATATAGTTACTTTTTATTTTTAACAAACTTTACTTCATACTGTCCCTATTCTTGGTATCATTAGTGTTTTTTCCACTAATGACAAGACTAGGTTTTTGGTTAAGTTTGAAAATGGGACCTAAACTTGAAAACACATCTCCTCTGCTTTCCTTATATTCACAGATGATTCCTGTAGAATTATGGGTATGTTTTCTCGAAGATTTGTTATCTTTTCTGGCTTTTTCTTTAACACCTTTCATTATTCAAGTCTCCTAGACACTTTGGAGTTTGGGCCCCTTCTCTTATACCCCAAAAGGGGAGGGCTGTTGATTACTTCAGTGAGTGCCTTCCCTGTTTTGTGTGAGACCCGCCTTTGACACACCTAACTTACATTATCATTATCAGTACATTGTCATGTCTGCCTTACTTGATCATAATTGACTTCAGAGGCAGGAAAAACTTTATTCACCTTCAAAATACCTATGCATCTGTGCCTGCTTTTGTGATAAGTATTAGTAAGTATTTTAAAGTGAATGAGTAAAGATAATAAACCACAAGATTATTTACCATTTGCAATGTCCTTTGTTAAACAAGACAATTGTATGTTGAAACTCTAAATGCTTGTCCTTTCGGTGTTCCAGCTCTTTACAGATTGGGGTGTCAGGCCCCAGGCACACTTGCTACAATTTCCATGGCTTCCTCTCTCTCAGGTGTAGCTACCTCTGACAGAGAGGGCAGGTTCTGTCCTGCTAAAGACCTAAAAGCAAAGTTCTGTCCTTTCTGCTGTTTTACACAGGAAGCCATTCATATGCTGTATTCCTTTTACCTTTTAGTTTTTATACATAGTTGAGAGAGATATTCCTCTCACTCTGTGACTTTCTACCATGTTGGGACACTTGTAAAGTCTCCCCAGCATCACAGGTGTGCCTGCTGGGCTCAGGCCCTGGGGAGCATAGCCAGGCCCTGGGTCCACACAGGCCCAGTCAAGCATTGCAGATAGGTACAGTCTCCTACCCATAGCACACAGCCTTGAAGTGGTGCTTGCATTCAGACTGTACATCAGGTGCAGTCTATTCACAAACCCAGAGCATTAAAATCAGGATTCCAGGACCTTAAGTCTTGCAAATTAATCTTAGCCATTACCTTTGTAAATATAATCAAAATCAGTGATGTCTTTTGAGTATTTTCCATTAGTAGTAAACCACAGGTCCCCCCTCTCCCATGGCAGGAACAGTCCCTTCTCACCAGCACTAACATATGATGTATGTTCCATCACATTGCATGAGTGATGGCCTCGATGCCAGTGGTAGGTTGCATTGCACGTCATTCATATTCTACAAGCAATTCATTAATAATTCTGGTTTCAACATCTTGGGAGTGAGCCCCCCCCCTCCTGTTTTCTTTCATACAGTGATAGACTGAAGTGTTCGAGAGTGTCCAACACCATACCTGCTTGTGGCGTCCAGAAATCCAGTAACACCAGAGCGTTGGGGCCAGTCAAGCTCATTGGTAATTGCCATTGGCAAACTGAAGAACGAATTCTAAAGAAAAATAATAATCAATTAGAAATTATCCAAATAGCCATTTGTTTTTCTACAGGTAGAAAGTCTATCTATGTCCTGAGCATTGTTGCGTGGCTATCTTTCTGTCTCTCCCTCTCTTTAAGAGCCTTTGGCTTCTGAGGCAGATGACTCAACTCTGACCTTCACCTGAGAGTTCACAATGATTAGCATCACCCACGAACTAACTGGCTTTCAGTCAGTTCCTGTGAAACACATGGAACATAAGGAGTCTTTCTGAGAGGGATGCTTCACTTGACAGGTAAACTTTCCACTCTTAAATTTTCTGAGATTCCCTCATTTTTCAGTTTAGATCATCAGATGATTGCCAGAAAGGTAATTGCCCTTAAAAAATAGTACCCAAGACCCCTGCAAAAATGCCTCTGCTGGGTTTAAACTGTGCAGTTAGTCAATAAGGTGGTGCCCCTGCCCATCCTGGCAGCCTCAGATACTTTTGGGAATTGAATGATGGTTTATATCACCATAAAGATGCACCTGAAGTCAGTATGGCCTGTAATTTTGGGAGGTTCACAGACCCCTCTATGGTTTGATTATGGTTTCTCCCCTCTGAAACTCATATTGGGGTTGAATCCCCAGAGCTGGGTATTAAGAGAACAGAAACGTCATCAGGCTATGGGGCTTAGAAGTGGGATTTTTGAAAGATGATTGGATAAGAGCTGTGTGATGGGATACTGTTGGTTTTATAAGAAAAGGAGAGATTGTGTGTTCTCTGTCTCTCACCAGGGGATGCCCTGCACTCCCTTAGGAATCTCTGCAAGAAGAATGACATCAGTAATCCTGGATCTCCAGAACCGTGAGCCAAAATAATCTTCTTTCTTTTTAACTTACTAAATCTGTGGAATTGTGTTATAAGCAACAGCAAATAGACTAATGAATAGCCCCTGCAACTAGTGTACAGTGACAAGAACCCCTGACTTGGAGTGTTGACAACAATAGGATTCATTTAAGTCACATTTCTATGGCTGGTGCAAAAACCACAGGAGAAAAATGTGGCCAGCTATGACTTCTTATTGTTCCTTTTATAAGTGCCCTCTGGGACAAATCCCTACTGTGCTCTAATTTTTTTTTTTTTTTTTTTTGAAAAAGCGTATCTACTGGTATGTTTGGAATAGCTTTGTTAGATTTAGTAAATCTAACAAGCACAGTTTGCTCAGTTAAATTTTAATTTCTGGCAAACAATGAATAGTATATGTATGTCTCATGCAGTTGTTGGGACATAGTTATACTAAAAAGTTTATCAGTTGCTTATCTAAAATTCAAAATGAACTGGTTGGTCTGAGTTTTATTGGGGAATCTTACTTTGGTTAGAAATCCTAAAAGTCAATATTTCCTTTTAGTCTTGACTAACAGGAAAACTGCCTCTTTCAGTATTTAAAACCTGTCTCTTTTTTTGAGGTAAACATGAAAACCTGAAGTCCTCCTTTAATGATAATTTAAGACTTAAGACAAATCACAGACTCCTGTCTCCTGCCATTTTTCCACATTCATGATGGTTCTCCCTATGTCCTACAGAGATGGATTGCCGAGGGAAAGTTAAGTCCCTTGAAAAATGCCTCTTTTTAGTTCTTTCTGTTGACAAAGAAGTACATGCCTGTTATAAAAACTCAAATATTCCACATGCCTATAATCTCAGAGGCTTGGGAGGCTGAGGCAGGAGGATGGTGAGTTCAAAGCCAGCTTTAGCAAAAGTGAGGCGCTAAGCAACTCAATGAGACCCTGTCTCTAAATAAAATATAAAATAGGGCTGGGGATGTGGCTCAGTGGGTGAGTGCCCCTGAGTTTGATCCCTGGTCCCCCCCTCTAAAACCTCAAATATTATAATAAATTACAATATAGAAATACAAAACGGACAATATAGGAAGCCCTTCATTGCCATTCCCAAGAGGATAGATAGTGTGAGATAGATACTGTTAAGGGTGTGTCCCATATATACAGTATGTATAAAATAAAATCTACCATAATCTTACACTACCATAATCTTTACACTTGGAAAAACTCAAGCAATCTTCCTACCATAAGAGTGTTAGAGAATTAGGACTCCAAATAAATAAAATAAAAATGTTTACTTCTCAATTGTGGACTGTTATGGGTTGAATTTTGTCCCCTCTCCCCTAAAGATATATTGAAGTCCTAAGTACCAGTACCTTGGAATATGACCTTATTTGGAAATAGGGTCATTGCAGATATAATTGGTTAAGGTGAGGTCAATCTGGAATAGGATAGGCCCCTAGCCCCAGCTGACTGGTCCTTATAAGAAGAGGAAGAAACACTGAAATGAAGATACAGGGCAGGCCACATGTTGGTAGAGGCAGAGACTGGAGCCACATTCTGGGCAGCTTCACCAGGAGCTGAAGAGGGACGGAGCAGATTCTCACTCAGACCCCTTGGAGGAACCAACACTGCTACAATCCTGGTTGGGATTTGTAGCCTCCAGAATGCAGAGACAATAAGGTTGTTTGTTTGTTTTTGTTGTTGTTGTTTGCAGCCACCCAGATGGTGGTACTTTGTTAAGGGGGTCCAAGGAGACCAACACATGACCTGAGTTGGACAAGTCACTTCTAATTCTTATTATTCAGGGAACTAAGATTTGATTACCTTGTCAAAATAAATCACATGACATATACATGTGTTCCAATGTAGCAGTTATCTATAATGCCTGCGAGACCTCATGGCTCCTCCTTCCTCGCTTGACTCGTTCCACGTGTGGAAATTTTCATCCTTATCATTCCCCAAAGTATGATTCCCAGTGGGGGCTGGAAGCAAGAAGGGGTGGTCAGGAAGGAGGGTTTCCCAGGAGATATTGTCATAAAATGTGACTTCTCCCCTCCAAAGGAGAGGAGCAAACTCATTGAAAGGAGGCTCTCAAGTGATTTCAGAAGTCCCTGGAGACCCGGTGACTGTGACTTTCACTCCTCAAGAGTTTGGCACCCACCACTTTCTGCTCAAAACTCCACCTCATTGCTGTGGCTCAGCCTCTCTCTGTTCTGGCTCCTGCTTTTCCTGCCACTTCCCCTGCCCTTTATCTTATTCCTCCACCCATCTTTCTGCTTACAGTGTGTGTTTGCTGTAGGAATAAAAAATATTCAATTCTGCTACAGAAGACAAGAAAAACAAATAGAATGGATAAAACTTATAAGCTGTGTTAGGCAGAGATAGTGAGTAAGCAAGAGGATTGCGAGGTGTAGGCAGAATTTATGAGCTGTATCAGGTCAGCCAGTAACCTGTAAAACATGTTAAAAGTTAAGAGAACAATACACTCCTTCCCCACCCCACTCTTTTACCTCCTTCTCTGTTGTCTGCACAGTGGTGCCTAAAGATTTGGAAACCAGACATGGAACTAGGGTTCTGAATCTGGATGGGATTGTTCTCCCTTCTACAGGAGGAGGATAGATAAGAACTCTGCTGGCATAGGGAGGCATGTCTAATTTCCTCTGTAGCCTGAAATATTAGTGATATTTGTGCTAGTTCTGAAATGTGCCAGTAAAGTAGGGAAAGGAATCAAATCTGTTCTCCATGTTGGACTCTTTAAATACAGTAAAACTCATAATTAGGACACAGTGACATTGGACATGGGCTCTATTCTCCATGCAGCTCCCATTCTCAGTCAGGAGAGTGATAAAGTTCTTTTCTCCGTTGGGGGAGAGAAGATATTGAGGGGTAGGGAAAGTGAGGAAATGGCAGGTAACTGTCTTTGAAATTGCCTCCAGTGTTTTCTCAACTCAATCCCTCTGAAGGAAATGGATCTTAACTAGCTGGGAGATTCCTGAAAGCCTCGCTACGATCTGGGAATTCTCAGTCAGTGCTGGAAGCATCCCTGGGGTAAGATTTAAACTGTACTGGACAGCGGCTGGTACTGAATCGCAGCTGGGCCTGGGGTGAGTTTGCATTCTGCAGCTGTAGCCCTGGAAGGCCTGAGCAGGCCAGCTGGATAGGTTTATCCTGCTGATTTGATTAACTTCAAAATAAGGCAAAGCTGTGTTTTCCTGATTGAATGTCTTAGACTTCTTACAGTGTCATGGTGAGGTTTTAGTGTTTCTAACTGTGCATATCAGGGGAGAGGTAGCTTTAACAGTATTCTTTGTCTTAGTATCTCTGATGACTAGAGGAATATTACCTTATTTACTTCAACAGCACTGTTGGGAAAATCAAAAGACGTAGTCAGCAATGGATTGACAAGTCAGAAGCCCTGTACTATGAAAAGGATTGAGGTTAAGATGGAGCACCTGGTGTTCCTTTCCAAAAGGATTGTCCCCTGTTTAAGTGTAGTATAGTTTATGATCAGATAACAGAAAAGATTTGAGCAGACCAATGGCAGCCTTGATATATTTTTTCTTTGTTAGTAAAATCAGTAGATAATAATGAAAAGTAACAGCCACTAATAGCAAATGTTTTTAGAGCCTAACCAAATAAATAGATAAATGAATAAATATTAAAAAAGAAAAAGAAAAGAATGTTTAAGTCACATTAAACACTAAAAGCCTTATTCACGCAACATTATACCCAAGATATTTCAGGCATTTAAGGCAGGAAAAATACAAATTAAGACTTCCCTGATCAACTCCTACTTATTGCTCTTGAGCATTCATGTTCTTAGGAACTCATCTTAAATGTACATATGTGGAAAGATTTAATATTTACCTAGAAAAATCTTCCAAGCTTAAAGAGCCTAAGCAACCCAAAGAGGGTGAGGTCAACTATTGAATTGCTCCCAATTTTTCCACTTTTATCAATGTCATAAATGTGTTTTTATGTCACCATCAGCACATATACGCTATTTTGTGTAATATTTTCCTTTAATATTGCTCTGTGTATGTGTGTATGTATTTCCATGCATTGAGAAAAATCCACTGTGTCTTTCTCTCTCTCAGAAAACAGATTTATTTTTCAGTCCCATGGCTGCAAAGTCCAAGTTTGAGGGGCCCACGTCTAGTTAGAGCCTTCTTGCTGTGTCATCCCCTGGCTCATTCTCGTGTTTTAATTAATATCTAGTAAATAAAATAGTTTGGAATTTGAATATGTTAAGCCATTGCTTCAACAAGCAACTGATGTTAGGTGAGAGAAAGAGTAATGGCATCAATCACACAGTCACTGGATTGTGCCCATCTTCCAATGAAAAAGGGAAGATCCTTGGTGGTTTTATTTCACTGTTTACATTTGGGCCCTCCCTGTCCAGAAATGCTATGGAAAATTTGCACAGTGTATTCCCTTCTCTAATACACTTAACTGGGTTAGATCTGAATTGATTATTTCCAAACAGTATAAAGTCATTTGGAGGAATGTGCTGGTAACTGCTGTTGAAAAAAGATATGAAAAGAATCATCCTCAGTTAAATAAGTAATTTTTATTTATTTCCCAGGAATTAAACTCCCAAAGAACGTTAATTTTGCCAAAAGAATAAAATAGCTTTTGGATTGGTGTTTGGATAATTCTTCGAGTCTCAGGGCTGGGGAATTAGAGGCAACGGCTGTTTGGTGTTGGGACCACAGATGTTGCAGTTCTGCTGCTGTGCGACTCCTTCACTGTCCTGCAGGTGGTGCATGTGAGACTTAATTGCTGTTTCATACCTTTCAGTTCCACAGTCCCGCTAAAGTGTCACCTCATGGCCTGCCTGCTCAGGTCCTCTTCCCACCCACCCATCTGCATTTCACTAGCTTAGTGCCTTTTCTTTCTTTTTAATGTTTATTTTCTTAGCGCCTTTTCTTTTCTTTTTTTTTAAAATCAATATTCATGACAGCAGAATGCATTTTGATTCATTGTACACAACTGTAGCACAACTTTACATTTCTATGGTTGTACACAATGTAGAGTCATACCATATGTGCAGTCATACATGTACCTAGGGAAATAATGTCCATCTCATTCCACCATCTTTCCTGCCCCCATACACCGTCCCTCCTCTTCCTCTCCTTTGCCCCAAAGTTCCTCCACTTTTCCTATGCCTTCCCCCTCCCTGTTATGGATCAGCATCCACTTATCTCAAAGAGAACATTTGGCCTTTAGTTTTTTGGGATTGGCTTACTTCGTTTAGCATGATATTATCCAACACCATCCATTTACCTGCAAATGCCATAATTTTATTCTCTTTTAATGATGAGTAATATTCCATTGTGTATATATACCACAGGTTCTTTATACATTCATCTATTGAAGGGCATCAAGGTTGCTTCCACAGTTTAGCTATCTCTCACCACACACAAAACTCAACTCAAAGTGGATTGAGGACCTAGGAATTACTCTAGAGACCCTGTGCCTAATAGAGGAAAAAATAGGCCCAAATCTTCATTAAGTCGGATTAGGCCCTGACTTCCTTAACAAGACTCTATAGCGCAAGAAATAAAATCAAGAATTAATAAATGGGATGGGCTCAAACTAAAAAGCTTCTTCTCAGCAAAAGAAACAATCAATGAGGTGAAGAGAGAGCCTACATCCTGGGAGCAAATTTTTTCCATGCACACACATTAGATAGCACTAATCTCTAGGATATATAAAGAACTCAAAAAACACCAAAGAAACAAACAACCCAATCAATAAATGGGCTAAGGAGCTGAAAAGACACTTCTCAGAAGAAGATACATATTTGATCAACAAATATATGAAAAAATGTTCAACATCTCTAGTAATTAGAGAATGCAAATCAAAACTACTCTAAGATTTCATCTAACTCCAGTCAGAATGACAGTTGTCAAGAATACAGACAATAGTAAATGTTGGTGAGAATGTGGGGAGAAAGGCATAATCATACATTGCTGGTGGGATTGCAAATTGGTGCAACCCCTCTGGAAAGCAGTATGGAGATTCCTTAGAAAACTTGAAATGGAACCACCATTTGACCCAGCTATCTCATATAGTGCCTTTTCTTATACAAACATCAAAGTCTGAAACTTTAAGGACTCTCCTTGACCTTCACATAAACTTTCCTGCCCAGGTCTATTTCTTTAGGCTTTGCTACAGTAATAAATCCTACAAATAAATTTGTACCCATTTGTGATACTTCAAAGTGCTATTTCCTAGGTTACTTTTACATTTGAAGTGTGAGAGGATGGAGAATCAATATCGAGTTCCCCTTATGTTCCAAGCACTGTGACAGGAAACTTGCACAAATTGTATAACTTTATAACACAACTCTGAAGCAAAGATTTTTCTTCCTCTTTCTCTGCCTTCTGAAAGCACTTTTTGAGTAGTCATCATTTATCAGATGCTGGATATTATTTCTGCAAAAATAACAATCACCTTCACTTAAGAAAGGGCAGTAAATTAAATGACCAAGCCCTAATTCAATGAGAGCTATGGGGAGAGCCCTGTTTATCATGGGCACCTCTGGTTGCTGGATCTGGCCTGAAGAGGATTTCTGTACTTTACATTGGTGGAAGACTCTGTTGACCAGAGCAGTGTAGGGCCTAGAAAAGCTCTGCTGAATAGAACTGAGAGGGAGTTTGGTTGACTTCTAAGATCACAGAGCTGTAAATAATGGGGCTGGGATTTGAACCCAGTTCTGATGGAACTAGGAAAGGGACAGCTTGGGATAGCCTTCAACTTTTAGTAGCCCATTTTTATATATCTGGTTTTTGATTTCCTCCCCAACTGACAAATCCCAAGAAGTCACAAATTGGCCAAGCTGGGTTTGCTAGTTGTTGAAAATGAGATTTCTGATTGCCTGTTTAGGGAATGGTCTCCTAGATACTACCTTGGGTAAGAAGTTCAGAAATCTGCAAGTAACCTAAGAGTTGCCCCCGTCTTTTCCTTCTCTGTTTCTCTTTTATGGAAGCGCAATATCATCTATAAAGAGAGCAGAATGAATATTTGGAGGATAAAAACGGAGGCTTTATGTAACCCTACATACTCACACATCACTCAGAATGCCAGGGCCCCTTTGGGCCTTACATGCACTGGCCACCCTGGAGCTCTGCCTTCCATAGGACTGCAGATGAAGTTCAGGAGAACAGAGAGAGAATAGAGCATCTGGAGTCTGCCAGTGCAATCTCAGGCCTAACTAGATTAGGCAGCACAGCTCTTATAAACTAATGCTTTGCAACAGACAACTTCAAGAAAGCAATTTAACTCTGTGAGTTTGAGTTGTAAACCTTATAATTCCATGTGTATGAGATGAATCTCACATTGAGGGAAGATTTCTGTGGCCTTATAAATTACAACTTACACATGCATGCATGGGGGTGTGTACACACACAGGGAGAGAGAAATACCCTGAGGACAAAAAGGATTAGTCTGCACTGGGCACCTCTGTTGAATATCTCGAATATTGTATCAGGTAGCTGTGGGCTTCTTTTTCATAGAACTCACAGTATAAAGAGGCACAGATAATGAACAATCCCAACCAAGTGGCCTTGAAGACATTCCTTAACCCCTCTATGCCTCAATTTTATTACCCACAAAAGTGAATTAGTAATGAAACTTATCTCATTGGTTGGGTGAAAGAATTAGAAAAGATAATTCATGTACAAAGTTTAGATTGTAAATGCTCAATAAAAGTTGGCTGTTTATAGTATTAATAGGGAACCCCAGGGTGCTGTGGCAGTACATGGAAGGGACACTTAAGTTACATATGGAGATTGGGAAAGAGATTTTGGAAAAAGTACTGTCTAATGTCAGAAGGTCTGTGCCCCCTCAAAATTCATATGTTAAAGGTTAGTACTCAATGCTGGGAATGCTAAGAGGTGTGGTATTTGGGACATGATTAAGACACTAGGGCTTTCATCCTCATGAATGAGAGTTGAGACTTAGATTCTGGCAAACTCCCTTTTATCCTGTACCTTATGGGGACACAGCTAGAAAGTGTCATCTTTGAATCAGAGACAAAACCTCACCAGGCACTAAGTCATTTGTGTCTTGATCTTGGACTTTCCAGCATTCATAATTGTGAGTAATATATTTATGTTGTTCATAACTTACCTAGTCTTAAGATTTTTGTTACAACAGCCAGAACATACTAAGACAGTGAGTCCTGTCTTAGTAAGAGGGAGCTAGGCAAAGAGCAGTAGGGGGAAAGTAGCTCAAACATTGTAATACCACATACGAAAACCTCAAGACTGAAGTCATCCTATTATGTCCAAAGAAGACCAACAAATACCACGCACATCAGCTATCTACTTACACATAACAAATCATCCTAAATTTAGCAGCTGAAAACATGCTACATACAAGCATACAACAAACTCAGCGTCTGTTATTATGCCCATTTGATGTACATTTAAACTTCAACTTCAGCCAAATAAGTAATTTTCAGGGAAAAGGTATAGCATCTAATTTTTAACCCTACGCCAGTCCACAAACTTAAGAGCAATGAAGAAATAGTCAAATAAAGAATTCTAGTAAAATACGGCCAGTAAATACAGACAGAATGGCTGGCAAAAACTCAACCTTTCATCATCTTGCTTTCATATACCTTTTTTTTTTTTTTAAACCTTGTCAGCTTCTCTTAGTTTCTCCCTTTCCCCTCTTCTATTATTTATTACTTAAGCTCAAAACCTATGATTTATTTATTGAAGGAATGAGTCAAGGGATGCATTTATCTAACTGCCTCATACCAATGAGTACATGCTGTGCAGTTGGGACTCTTTCTACCGATTTCCATTCCTTCCGTCACTTATTTCCCAGCGTGGTTGGAGAACTGTACACAGACTCATAAAAGAAAGAAAACAAGAGTTTCAAACACAAAGATAATCACAAGTCAATTTTTTTCATGGGGCCAGTGAAACAAATTTCTCAAATAGAAAAAAATAAATAAATTCCTCCAAGGGCCACAAATGAGCAAGGAAAGGTGAATATCCTCAGTGTTGACTCTTCCCATGATATTTGGTTACTTAAAGGTTTGATTGTTTCTAAAGCAGTCAGGCTGTGATTTGTTTGGGGGTGTGGGTAGTTTCTCTTTTCTGGGAAACGATGTCTGGAATTTGATACCAGATGAAACCCAAGTTCACAGTCAAGTTACAGAGGTGAGTGGGGAGGAGACCTCACTGGGATCACCTGATAACCAAGCCCATGCTCACTCCCCACTGTCTGGGTCATAAGGAATTATTTCATTTTCTTCTTCTCCTTCTCTTTATCTTATATTGAGAGGCTGTCACATGAAACCTTGCTGCCATAACCTCCTGGATGTACACTTATAGTGGCCTTGGGTCATTGCGACAACCTCTGGCCCCGCCTCCTCACTCTTCTCTGTGTCCCCTGGAGTCTCATGGAGAGCTTCTTTAAACTACAGAGACTGACTCAGTTGGTTTGTGGTGGGGCCCTAGATTCTGTCCAAGTTTAGAAAATGCTGGTCTACGGGTTACTGTAGCTACGCACTGTCATCTCCCACGGAACACCCCCACTTCTCCAGCCTCTCCTCCATCTCTCTCTCCTCCACTACTCCACCACCTGTGATCCCCTGAACCTACCACTGCCCCTTCAGACTTCTAGTCCTTGTTTTTATTGGCCAGTTGGTACTCATGAGTCAAGAGCTAACTAAATCCTAACTTCCCTCTTGGGTTCTTCCTTGAGCACCCGCTTTCCTCTGTTAGGTTCCTCTTTCATGTCCCTTCTCCACCTGTGCATGTTTAGCTAACTGCGCCTCATCTGCTGGCTTTAGGACAGAGTTGGCCGGCTTTTTCTGGAAATGGCAGCTAATTTATTTTTTAGGCTTTGCAAGCCCATTTGGTCTCTGTTGTGGCTACTCAGTTCTGATGTTGTAATGTGAAAGGGGCCATAGACAATACAAAATAAATAAATATGGCTGCATTCAAATAAAACTTACTTGAAAAAAAAATTGGTGGACAGAAGCCAGGGTCAGAGTTTCTGACCACTGTTCTAGGTCCCACAGACTCAGTTTATATTTGGGTTCCATGTTTAACTCTATTACCTCGGATAGGGTAGCCCCTCTTTCCAAGTCTCAGTTTCTTTATAAAATTTACAACATAATAGGGACTTTTTAGTATTATCTTTGCTTGGGCTGATATAACAAAATGCCTTAGACTGGGTAACTTATAAACAACAGAAGCTTATTGCTTACTCTTCTGGAAGCCAGGAAGTTCAACATCAAGACAGCAGGAGATTCAGTGTCTGGTGGGGTGGGGGTTCCCTGTTTGCTTCATAAGTAATGCTTTATTATTGGATCCTCTCATGGCAACAAGGCAAGAGAGTTTTCTGGAATCTCTTTTATAAGAGCACTAATTCTTTTCATGAGGGTGGAAACTGATGAGTTGATCACTTCTCAAAGATCCCCACCCCTTTAGACTGTCAGCATTGGTTAATAGCTTCCAAATATGAGTTTGCGGGGACACCAACATTCAAGCTATAACATGTATTAAAATGAGATAATGCTAAATACATTTGGTAAAGACCTGCTAATATTTGCTTTGAATTATTATTATTATTATTATGAATTTGCTTATTTATATTCTCAACTAGACTTGAAGTTCCTTGAGGCTAGAAACTTTGATCATGAAAGCCCCGGTTGTCCATTCTTATCTATGTTCTCTATCCAATAATAGAGTTGTGGTTGTTGGGCATGTGGCTTCCTAGTGAGGGACTGATCTCAGTCTCTGATACAGCCTGGTGTGGCCATGTGACTAGATAATGGAGTGGGGGGGTGGGGGTGGGGGGGAGAGAGAGAGAGAGAGAGAGAGAGAGAGAAATCTGGGAGAGATATATAGGTAGGTCTTTGCCACTTCTGTGCCAAGTTCTCCCCAGAGAAGTATGTCTTTAGTTGGTCCTTTTTCTTACTTCAGGTGGGAAATGGCAGGACCAGGAGCAGCCACTTTAGATCCAGGACATTTTCAGTCACTGAATTTTGGACTCTTTGTTATGGTAGCTGAGCCTTTACCCTGCCTGACTAATCACTAGTCTTTTTGAGAAGGGCTGACTCAAAAAGCCTGATTCATCTAGTCATTCTTCCTGGCTCTCAAATACATGTTACCAACACAAGATCATGACCTCTTCGCTACTTCCTGATCTCTTTTATTTTGAGCTCTTTATCTATTAGGATTTGAATTCTTGGCATGGGAATGCTGTCCTAAATTTCTGCCCCTAGAGTCTTTGGACCTTGTACTTCATACATGCTCCTCTTGATTTTCCTCTAGGAATTATGGTCTAGCCCATCCCTCTGACTAACCCCTACCTATTGCCTCCGTAATAACTCCCCAGGAAATCATGGAGAGGCCAGTCTTGACTACAGCTCTTATCCACCTTCCACAACCCCCTAAGAAGTAGCACAGGAGGAATTAGTTGAAAAAAACTAATGAATGACAGGAGTACAGCAATCAATCCTAACTATCCAAAATTATTTTAAAATGCCAATATATTTTCTCTTTCTATATCCCGATAGACTTGAGATTCTAAGTGTTTACCCGGTGATGAGTTAGTTCCATGTGACCCATTTTATGGCCTAACATGGGAAAGAGTGAAGCAAAATGATAGATATGATTAACCAGAGGGCAAAAGATTATCCTCCAGTTGTTCCAGCACAGGTGTGGACAGACTCTCCCTGCCTAACTATGTGGAAATCTCCATCTAAACTGCTGGGAGGGCAGGCATGTAGGCTGGGTAATTAGAAATGCCTTTCAGAAGTATGGGGCTTAAAATAATTTCGTCTTGTAGTTTTTCATAACAACGGGTATTTGGCTTTTTAATTATCTTCAAAGACAGCGAGGGCTAAAATGATGGATGCTTTCAGAAGAATGAACTTGGGATTGCACCCCACTTTACTGGCACCTGGGAGACCCAGACTCTCACCTTGAGCTTGTTGAGAAGGGTGTTAGAACGATCAGAGCTCGGGAACAGCCTGTCTCGCCTGTGTTCGTGAACAGGGAAAGAGAACAGAAGAACGTTCTGTCTCTGGTGGCCTGACGACTGTGGGAGAAAAGAATTCAGCAGTGTGGACATAATTTCCTTTTCCTGACAATAAATGAGAAGCAACCAGGATGGAGGTTTCTCTTCTCACCACGTAGCATCTTTAGCCTGCTAGCCTGTGAAGTGTCCAAGGAGCAGAAAATGTAATTTTGTCTAGTTTTACTAAACAATAGACTTTCCTCATCTTGAAAAAAAAAAATAAGAAGTACTCTAATGCTTAAATATTTTTGGAGTTAACTCAGATATAATTTCCATATTTTAGGCACTCCATGAAAGTCTGCCTTTATGCTTAGTGGAAAATTTAAGTGCCCTGATAAATCCAGAGAGTGGGAAGCAAGGCGGGTTAGTGAGAGTAGATTATAGCTCTGATCTTGCCTGTTTGTGGGTAATAAAGAGTAGCCCAACCTGATAGAATCATCTCAAAAAGGAATGAAGTGTAGGGGCTTGAAAGACGAGAGCTGCTTTGCTCTCGGGTGAATATGCATTTTCTGCTGCCAGATTAAGGATTCATTTTGTCCTTGACACAGCACGAAATTCAATCTGTGCCTACTTACCCTACAGACAACAGCCTGCCAGGGGTCGTGCGAAGATTTTATAATAGGACAGGCAACAGTCTTCAGGAGAAAAATAAACATTTGGGAAATTGTATTTCAGAATCGCTTCTCTCCCTCCACCTCCTTCCCCAACCCATCATGCAATTCCGGTTCAGTGAAATGCAGCATTTAATATTTTGGAAATCATTCTTGAACAGATGGGGGAAGAGGTAGGAGGGCAGCATCCGCTGCTGTCCTCCAGGATCTCTCCACCTCCCCTTCTTTGCAACAAAGCAATTCAAGCAGCGACTGTTTCTCCTTTGAAGTGGGGTCGGTGGGGGAGAGGAGCAGCATGATTTACTCTTGGCTTTTCTTTGAGACCTTTCTAAGTTGGAGTCTTCCATGGAGTTCCATTTGAACCTGACTCCTAAGGTTTAGATGTTTGGAGAGAAGCGAAGGAGGTGGGGGACAGGAACATCTTTCTGTCCCTTAGCAGAGTGAGGCTCAGAACCCTTGGTTTCTGTGGAAGGGTGAGAGTGACCCTTCATACTCTCTTTCTTGAACTACAAATATCTTTCCAGATGAAGAAGCTCCTAATCTAATTAGCTGTAAATAGGCCTCTTGGGTGCCACACTGCTTAACTAGAAGATGGCAGGAGCAGGACAGAAGGGGCTGCTGGGGAAAGATGATCCATGATGATGGATTCCTTTTCAGTGGATATGGTTGGGATGGGGTGAGGGGCTCATTTCTTTGTGAAGATGTTGGGGAGTTTTGCACTGGGTGAGCTGGCCTGTGATGAATACTTGTTTTTCCTTAGTGTTTCCTGTCCCTTCCAGACAGCATGATCAGGTTGTTTGGGCAGCAAAGAAATACTATCAAACACATTTAATTATCCTGAAGGGTCTCAATTTGTTATATGCTTCCCCACTGACAGACCCCAGTTAAGACCACATAGCCTAAATGTTTGCCTTGGAATAGGAAGTCAATCACCTTAGAGTTCTTTATGGTGTGGATACAAACTTGTGGAGAGATTACATGCAGGGGTGGGTCCTTCCTAGTCTCACTGCTTGGACTATAGAATGCATATGTAGAACCTCTATCCTGTAGAAGAAGTCAGGGCAAGGTCACAGGGCCTCATTTAAAAAGATGGCTTTGGTTGATTGTGCTCTTCTGGTCTGTTTGGAAAGGTTTCCTAAAGGTTCTGGGTTTTGGTAAACAGTGGCCAATTTGGGGTGAGGCAGGTCCCAGAGGAATAAGGTGATGTAGAAAGGAGGCTGTAATTGGACTGATGAATTGAGGACAATCAGCCAGGCCTCAGATGCCCACAGACCACAGGGCACTCCCTCCAGCCTTTGGCCACCTAAAGTGCTTGGTGACTCTTCAACCCACTCTGCCTCCCTCCTTTCCCACACCCTGGGGTGACACTCACAGCCTCTAGGCTTCATCCAAAAGGGTTCCAGCAGCTCATGGTGGGTAAGCAATCACCCCTTAGCTCCAAGCCTGCAGCTCTGCTCAGCGATACTGAGTGGACCCTGCCAACTACACTTCCCAAACCGTCTGTGGGATGCACCTGCCAGTGGAAAGCCCAGGAGGGAGATGGGAAAGGGGGAGGCGGGGAGGGACTATTTCCTGTCTTCCTTTGCCCCTCCCAGCTCAGCCTCCTGGTGTCTTCTGTGGTCCCAGCAGCATTTGACCTGGGTGCCCTCATCAGTCAAACTACACACTGTGCCCAGGTCTGGGCATCAGCTGCTAGACCTTTATGAAGGGAGACCCTGCCTACAGTACTACTGAGAATGGTCAGAACCAACAGAGAGAAGAGCATGAGCGGTTGTTGGGCCTCTGTGATCTTGCTGGTGCTTGGGGTCTGGCAGATTCAACCAAGGGCACAGTGAGAGGGTGATTCTGTTCTTTCCCCACTGCCCACTCAGACTGCAGTGTTCGATCATCCCCTGCCCCTGGAAGAAGTCCCGGTCAGCCTGATTAGGCGTGTGCTCATTTTCAGATAACATGCATTTCTCTGGTTGTGTTAAATTTCATTTCAGAAAATAAAAACATCTGGTTCAGGTAGTCTGGTCCTCATAATTTTAAGTAAAATTCCTTCTTCCCAGCCCATCCCCAGCTTGAGGCTGGATAGCTGTGCTCAGGAAGGGGAGTGTGGTCCACTTGGCCAGCCTTTCTTTGCAGTTACTGGCCGAGACTTCTGACCCCTGGGGATGGTGGTGGAGGGAGAAGAGGTCCATTGGGGTGAGTGCCTCTGTCTGGGAAGATGACTGGATCTGGTTCTCTGTAGTGTGGACTGTCCTAGGGCTCACGACAAAGGCTCCCCTGGTGGAGTTGGTGCCTTCCCCACACCCCCCTCAGTCACTTTAGTCTGCTGTTTCATCCCTGGTCAGTTGAAGGCCAAGCCCTGTGAGGTCACCTTGTCCTTCAGGCTGTCCTCTCTGGACTGTCCCCTTCCTTTCATGTGGTCCTTTTCCTTGCTCAGGGCACTCTTTCTGCTCTGTTGCTTCTGTCACTGCCTTTCCATTCCTCACAGGGTGTCACACATCAGCCCTCTTGGCTGCAGGCTCTGGTGACCCCATCCAGGTCTCTGGGTGACTTCCTTATAGTGGGTGGGGTGGGGGGAGGCATCTGCATCTTCCCCCTTGGGGAGAGCAGGGCCCCACTGCCATCCTAAAACTAGCTGTCCCTAGCCTCAACCCTGGTGGGCCCTTGAGGAAGGAGTTAGGCAACAGGCTACAGACCTGGTTTCACTCCTTCTTTTGCAGGTGCTAGTATTTTAGAGGTGCTCTAAAAATTTCTCTTGGAAGAAATTAGATGGAGGGAAGGTAGGAACAGTTGGTCCTACATTTTGGTGGCCTCAGATAAAACGGACGTAGAAAGAAATATTTCAGTTTTTAACATCCTGTCATAAAAACTATCCTAGATGTCTGAGAAGTTAGCCATCATTATATATATATCTTACAGACAAGGAAATGAAGGCTCAGAGTCAATAAGTAAATATAAGTGGCTAAGCCAGGATTTGAACCCAAGCTGGACTCAGAATCCAAGTTATTATACATACAGGTATGTTAGGGGCTCGGACCTCCTCTCTGGATACCGCTCCTGATTGTGGAGTCAGCTTGGCATACAGCTCTCAGACTGTCAGTGGGGGTAGCTGTACATTCAGATTTGTTTGGCCAGCCCAGGTTTTCCTGGTATTAGTTAGTAGTGGTGTCTCTCCTATCAAACAGCCCAGTTTGGACAATAAATTAATTATGTGCCCATCATAATGGTTGGGGCTTGGGGAGTGTCATTTAGAGGGACCAGAAGCATCAGAAGTTTCTTAGGGGGGATAGACTGTTTCATACTCTCCAAAGGTTGTTTTAGACTCTGTGGGAAGATCTGAAGTTGGGGATGAAGTTCAGGCAGCCCTCTCCAGATGCAAGGATGCCAGGGAACACACCAGGTTTCACCCCAGGTCCCAGCTTGGTGATGTTGGGATGTGGTGGGAACTTCAAGAGGTGAGGTCTAATTGGAGGACCTTATGTTATTGGGAGTATGCCTCCAAAGGGGACCGTGGTACCATGATACCTGTTCTTTCTCTCCTCTGCTTCTTGATCATGAGGTGAGTGCTTTTGCTTTACTCCTGCTATGATGTGCTGCCTCACCGTGGGCCCAAAGCAGCAGGGCCAATAGATCATAAATTGGAACCTCCAAAAATGTGAGCCCAAACAACCCTTTTCTCTTTCTATGTTAATTATCTCAGGTATGTCATTAAAGGGATGGAAATCTGACTAACAGTGGTCTCTTCAGCAAGGGTCATGAAGGACACAGGATGGGAAGTGTGTGAGAGATGTGTGTCCACTCATGGCTTCTGAGGTTGTCTATTTTTTTGCTTCCCACTGTACTTTTTTAGTCTAGGACATTTTAATCAGAATTATAACCACCATTCTGAACTTCTTAAGAGCCTTTGTAGGGGCTGGGGATGTAGTTCTGTGATAGAGCACTTGCCTAACATGTGAGACCCTCTGTTCAATTCCCTGCCCTTCAAAAAACAAAAACAAGACAACTTTTATTTGAACTTGTGTTATGTGAGTGAGGTCCAACAGGATAACAGAATCTGTGTGAAGGAAGGAGTTGGAGACTCAGTTCTACAAGATCTTGCTTCCAGCCACCTCCCAGGGATGGGTACTTGGCTGCTGTGCCCTCCAGCCCAGTGTCAGCTAGGGGATGTCAGTGAGGGAGGCTTTTATTCCCTGCCCTCTGCCCCCTGTGAGAACCTGGGCACAGACAGGTAAAGATTGGGGTTGAGCATGGAAGCAGTTGTCCACTGCCCCAGCTGGCAGTGCTGGTACTTAGTGGGCAGGGGAAGTGAGCTCCAGCCCCTATCTAAGTATGACAGAAGACTCTGGGAATCATCCTTCTGCTCTGGACTGGTGGTGGGTCCTGAGCAAGGGAGGTTCCTGGTTGGACTGCAGACCCACTGAGCACTGGCAGGAGGACCTCAACAGCTCTCCAGCCTGATTGTCTCAGGATGGGAACCCCAGTGCCTGTGAAGGTTGGCACTTGCCCCAAGTAGCCCCTGTTTGGAGGGAATATTTAGTCTAGTGACTCTGCACCTCAAGGAAGCCTCCATTTCTCCTTCCAGCATTACCTTTCTCTCTTCTGGGTAGCTCAAAGCAACCTCTAGGGACAAGCTACCAAATAAGAGTAGTGGAATTTCGGTGATTCCATTTATGAGTTCAGTGCCCTTATAGTTCCATGTAAGATTGGAACTATCCAATATAAAGATGAACGTAATCTTCCTGTGGGTTATTTAAATTTTTAATTTTTTTTTAGAATGACATCAAATGGCAAAGAGAAAAACACCTTGACAAGGTGAGAGGAGACTGCTGAAGGAAGCAAAAAGCTTTATGTTTGGCACCTTTAATGGAACTTCCCCCTTGCTTTTTGAACAAGGGCACCTGCATTTTTAATATTAATTGGGCCCTGCCAATTGTGTAGCTGGCCCTGAGCACAGGTTTTGGTGCAATCCCCTGTGACAACTGTTAGCCTCAGGTAGCTGAAGCTGCAGATGATCCATCTGCTACTGCTTCACCCCTTGCTTGGGTGTGTGGCATTCAGACTGCTCTTTCCTGTTCCCTCCCATGCTTTGCCACATAATTTCCCCAGGTCTTTGAAAAGTTCAAGGGGAAGATAATGGCCCTCCTGATGCTGTGTTAGGTGTGTTCTCTGATGATGACCTGATGACATACAGAGTTGCCTTCATAGTTCTACCCTGTACAGTCATTCCTCAGCATCTTTGGGGGATTGGTGATATGACCTCCCTTGGATCTCCAAATCCATGGATGCTCAAGTGCCTTATGTAAAATGGCATAGATCCTCATATGACCTGGATACATCTTCTGATGCACTTCAAATCATCTCTAGATTACAATACCTAACACAATGTAAATGCACGGTAAACAGTTGTTATGCTACGTTGTTTAGGGAATAATATCAAAAAGTCTGCACAACTTCAGTACAGATGCAGCCATAATGGGCCTACCTATGTTTTCTATCTGCAGTTGGTAGAATTTATAGATGCTGAACCTGCTGATATGAGGGGTGACTATATACAGGCTCATCATCTGAGTAACATGCATGAATCCCTCTCCTAGTGCCAGATGCCTGATAAGAGTCAACGAAAGTTGGCTTCCCTCCCCTTTCCTTTCCTTCCATGAGTTTGAACTTATTAGTGATTCTGCCTTCATTTTTTCACATGAACATCTTCCAGCTCAATCCCACTACTCTTCAGGGAGGAATGGGAGGCTTGTCTGTCCCCTGCTGCCCTTGATAGAGCACACTGGTGGCCATTAGGAGCCAAGCAGTGTGCTCCGCCCAGCCCCATCTTGCTTCCTCAGACAGAAACCAAGCTGGAGCAGCCCCAACCTGCTCCTCTGACCTCCATGAGAAGCGAGGAGCTGCCTGCGCCCTCTCTGTGCACTCGCCATTTTTCTTCTTGTCTCCCACCTGCCATCTTTAGGGTTCTGGCAGCAGCTGGACTGAAATTGGAGAGTAGGAGAAACCCTTTGCCTCCGTTTGCCTAGAATTAAAATGGTTGTGGATATGCCTTTCATGGCAGATTTTGCTGATCAGGGAAATTTGCACCTGTTTGGAGTTGGCATCACATTTAGAGAGAGCAAGGGAAAACAGAAACAAAGGCCAGCGCATCCGGAATGATGACTGCCAAAATTACTTACCAAAGACATCTGCGAAGCTGCGAGCCATTCGGGAGGGATGTGAAAATGAGCCCCAGCTGAGTCTCCCAGCAAAATGATTCCCCTGGGCTGTGAACCTAGGCAGCACAATTTATTTACATTATTTATGCACTCAAGTGGTTGGGAGGCTCCAGCTTGGGTAGTTATGAGAGCAGATAGCCTCGTGTTATTCTGTGCACAGCTCATCGTAACAGTGATACATTACCGCTTTTTGTGTGTTGGAGGGTGTGAGGGGCCCAGCATTTAGGAGCTGAATGAAATTTCTAGGCCATTGGAACTGCGAGCTAAGCTATACAGATGCAGGTGTGTTTCTCAGCTCTGCATAAAACTGACTGGTCTACAACATCCTGAGCGCATTATGGATGAATAAATGAATCAAAATTTTATCTGGATTCAGAAATATGCCCTAAATTTTGGTCCTGGAGATGGCTTTCTTGGAAAATACACCAATTTCTGTTACAATTCACTTTAAGAGTTAATGACCTCATGGAGCAATTTTGATTTTTTTTCAAAGATATTGTGGTCTCTTAAAGCCCTTAATCCATGTACACAAAAACACTGGATGGATGATTCTGGCTGATTAATGGAGAGATGAAGATAGAAAGGTCTCCATGTAGCCTGTGTGTCTGGAGGTAAGAATCACTTAATCTGATTCTGTGGCCCATCCACACAAATCAGTCATCTATGGATATACTCTTCTGAATCCCGTAAGAAGCTGGGAAAGTCAATTGTTGCCTCCCTGTGGCAGAAAGGGAAGTTTCCTTTTCCCCCCAAACCTTTCCAGTGAAGCCAGAGGATGGCCCAGTCTTACAGTGGTGGATCCCTAGTCTGAGTGTCCATGGAAACTTCAATTTGGTCATACAGATGGGAATTGAAAATAGCCAGGATATCCGGAAGGGAAGAGGGGCATGGGATGTGGGAATCCATGAGCTTCCCTCAGTGACTCTAGAAGGTCTAGGGTTTCATCTAGATCTGCATTTTTATTATTATAATTATTTTTTTCCACAGTGCTTATTTTTTCTAAGTTGCATATATATGTCATGGGCCTTTACATTTCCTATCCTTTTTCCTGCTTCTCTGAGAGCCTAAAGGCTATGTTTTTTTTTTTTTGCCATGGAAACACTGAGCCAAGTCTAACCCTTGGTGCATCACTGGAATAGTTGTCCAGGAAATACCTGTGGAATGAATGGGTGAATGACTGAGGGAGTGAGAAGCTTCTGAAAGTTGGGAGAAAAACGCTGCTCAATAGATGCAGTGATGTGACCTCAGGGTCTGTTTCCAGGTGTCGTGTGGGCGGTGAGCTTTCTCCCAGCTGAACTGGTGGCCCAGATATTTATGGCATTGGACACTTAGAGTACAGATCTTTTGCTCAGTTGCTTTGGGAAGCCCCTGCAGGCTAGAGCTTGGCAGCCCCCTCGAGTAATTCAGATTTTTTTTTCTTTCTGTGTATCTTTAGCCCAGTGGACACAAGAACTTGTTCCATCAGTGCAAGTCATAGTGTCTGAACTTGTAGTGCATTGAGAAGGACTTCCCAAGGATGAAACATTTCAGTTGGTGCCTCTCCTTGTTTTCTTATTTGGAAAAATCCCAGATTTTTTTTTCCCATGGGAAAAATTCCAAGACTCTGTTATCCGTCCTGAAGCCTCTTCTAAAATTATCATTACATTTTGTAATGAAACAATTAAATTTTGGGCATTTTCTAGACTCTGCTTTCTTTTCTATTTCTTTCTCAGGTCTTTTTCTGATTTGTCATGAAAACAAATATAATTAAATACATAATTATATATAATACAATTAAAGTAAGTTCTTTTTGACTTAACCAGAAAACAACATTTTGTTGTGATAAGCACACTGACTTTTACAATTCATACCTTCACAGAATTTCTTCTCATATGGAATTCCATCTTTGGGATCTTTACCCTTTAAAAGAGAAATGATGAGATTAGTAATTTTAAAAAAAATTATGAGACAAATACACTAAATCCTTTCCAACTGACTGTTAGAAGTAAAAAAGCAAATCAATAAATAAAATCCTTTAAAGTCTTTTATGTATTTTTGGTCTTTTTACATATACATGATAGTAGAATATATTTTGACACATTGTACATACGTGGAGTATAACTTATTCTAATTAGGATCCCATTCTTGTGGTTGTACAGATCAAGGACCGAGGCATTAAACCAGAGACCCTGCACCTACGCGAAGAAAATGTAGGCCCCACTATCCATCATGTCAGCCTAGGAACTGAATTCCTCACCAAGACTCCTAAAGTGCATGAAGTAAAATAAAGAATCAATAAATGGGATGGTATTAAACTAAAAAGCTTCTTTGCAGCAAAGGAAACAATCAAGAACATGAAGAGAGAGCCTACAGAATGGGAGAAAATCTTTGTCATCTGCCTCAGATAGAGCATTAATCTCCAGGATAAACAAAGAACTAAAAGCTAATACCTTTAAAGTCTCTTGAGTCCCTAATCCAACAGAGCAACACTGTGAGAGTAAACTGGGTTTAAGAGGAACTGGGAGTGGGAATAAGGAGAGATCCAGAAGCTGGGTCTCCTTTTTCAGAGGGTTGAGGGCAGTATTTTGGGGGAGAGGTGCATGAGCTAACGGTCTCCCTCCTTGGAGCACTGAGGGCCCCATGAGTGTCACACAAGATCAGGGCAGGTTCTGCAGTCCCTGAGCTGGAGACCTAACTGTTCTGGCATCTACCACACCTAAATATTGATACTCCTAGAGCTGAATTTTCAACCAGGGTTGATTTTCCCCAATACCTTACCATCCCACACTCAACCCAGGGACAATGCTAAAGTCTGGAGGCAGATTTGTCTGTCACAACAGGGTGGGAGTCACCCTGGGACCTAGTGGTCAAGGCCAAGAAAGCTGCTAAACATCCTACAGTTTACAAGACAATCCCAACAACAAAGAATTATGTAACTCCTATGTCAATAGTGCCAAGATTCAGAAACCTGAAGGCAATTTGAATCTGTGAGGGGGACAGAGTTGCCGCAGCTGAAGCTTCCTAACATCAAAAGCTTCCTAACATCTCCCTTCCAGGGACATGAATAGTAAATATGCCAAGACAGAAGTGCTGGGTAGTCAGAGATGCGCTGGAATTACCATGCCCACTCTCCTGGCCTTTGGGAGCTCCCAGTGCATATTAAAACATTAAAGATGCTGAGTCCAGAAGGAAAGAGAACTGTTCAGCTTCACTGGGCCCAATGGCTCCCTATACTTAACCAGATGACGGAGCCCCTCCCTCCATACCTATTAATATCACACTCAACACTTGATCATGGGGATGCAGTTGGGACTATGTTGGCTCTGATGGTTGTGAAGTCCCCTCCTTGTTCCTGATTTTGTGATTCTGTGAGTCATTTTTGCTGCAGAAGGGATCGGTAGCAAGGCGATGCATCTCTCCCATTATTCATATGAACACTGAGTTTTGCCTCCCTGAGCTCATGTTAGGTTTCCTCTGGTCTTTTCATGGCCCTGCTCTTTATGTAGGGTGGCACACCATGTCAAAGGCAGTAGTGGAACATGGAATGAGGATGGCAGCCATGTAACCTGATAAGCCCCCATAGTACCCCAACATGAGAATGAGACTTGGTTTTATTTGAGTAAGAGTTGAGTTGGGGTTCTTGACACCTCAAAGCTCTAGGGGAGATGGCTTCTCTTCCTCCACAAAAAAGCAATGTGACTGAGAACAGGGTGGGAGGTGTGGGATGGGATAAAATCATTGCCATGCTTTTCATATCCCAGAAACCACAGGCCATTTGTGTCCTGGGATAGGGAAATGTTTATGGCAATTTTCTCTTCCTCATCCAGGCAGGTTTCCTTTGAAACCAGGGAATCTAAAGCTTCAAGGGTCCTTGTTTGTATAGCTCCTGCCAGTGTGAATGTTGGGAGTGACTGGGAGCTACTGAATGTTCTAGGTGAAGAGAGGAGGCCACACTATAATCAGGATACCTTTCCATGTAAGCACTTCTGGTTGGTTGGAAAAGACTAAATCAAAGGGTCTAAAATTTCTAAGCTTCTGTAATCTTTTAGGATTTCTTTTATTGTACTAAATAATTATTTTCTTTCATATTTCATTTTATATTTGTAAGTTGGTATTTTTTTTTTAATTCTTCACAAGGACCTTTCAAATTGTGTAAATTTAAGATTGTAAAACTTGAGTCTTCTGCCATTACTGTCCAAGGATAAATACTTGGTTGGCTTTCCTCCTTCCTTCCCTTTCTCTACCTGGGAGCTGTAAACCCATTATTCACAGGGAACTGAGACACCAACATCAGATGCCTTGAGGTGTGGATAGCGAGGTAAATACGGGGTAATTTCTACTCTGCCTGACTGTGCTGATGAAACAGGTAAAAAATGGCAGCCAAAAATGGTGATAGCATGTGGTTTGCTCCAACAGCTGTGTGGGTTGCTGTAAAACTTTGTGAACACCACTCCCATTTCACTTCACAGTGTTCAGACAGAATGAAAGCACTCAACACGGTGACCATGAGCAAAACTGAAAGGGCTGTGACCCTGAGAGCCCTCATTTTTCATCACATCACGGATGCTTTTCATGTGTGATGCAAACTCTCTACCCTCCTCGGAGCAGCTGGAAGAGTTCTCATGGGCTGTCATCTCCTTCCTTACCTGTGACTAAAGCAAATGGGCAGTGGGCTTTGGGGGAAGGCAGAAAGTAAGAGATAGTGTTAAACTTGAATTTTAGCACTTACCCAAATGCCATTACAATTTGAATCCCGATGTATGTCCCAGTTGTCTGGCCTTAAAAAAAAAAATCCACATTGATTTTGGTCTATGCTTATCCCTCAGTGAATGTTAGTTTTGTGAATAAAGGAATGAAGACTACACAAAATGCCACTGAAAGTCAACCATGCCCAAGAGCGTTCCCTGTTGCTGGGTGTTGTGACACAGAAGCCTCCGTGGGACTGCTTGTGTTAAACTTGGTTTGGGGTATTTACTGGGAACCCTGAAACAAATACAGTCTTTTTCATGATTGACTATACTCATGGACTTCTGGAATGGTGCTGGTGAGCATAATGAACAAATCTGCAGTCTATTTTATATAAATAGGTGAAGCTGCTAAAATGGTGCCTCAAGAATGCCCAAACACTTGGGTAATTCAATGCCTTGGCACTGTAATCACAGCACAAGTGAAGGTTGGCATATCCATTTTTTTGAAGTTGGAGAAGTGATTGGCTAAACATCAGCTCAGGACTAAAGTCTGATGTGATTTCCATTCTTTACTCCAGAGGGGACAGATTGTAAGCACCATGAGAAGGGATATATATATATATATATATATATATATATATATATATATATATATTTTTTTTTTTTTTTTTTCCATTTACCACCTAACATGATGCAAAGTACTTTGCAAATCTTAGGTGCTCAATAAACATTTCTTGGACAGATCAATGCATGAATGCTATTTTCTTCACTGAGCTTTACTTTCATTGGGTAAGATGTCCCTTCTGCCTGTAGGTGGGAATCCCTTAGGCTCCAAGAAGGACTTATGCCTCCTGCCTCCTTTTTGGAAGCTAATTTTCGAAATCAGTGACCAGTGGAGAGTTACCTTCTGCCAGGATATACTGTCTTGTCACTGTCGTTACAGTCTCTCCCTCTCCAGTGATAGCCCCGCAGCGTCTGCAGTTGAAGAGAACACATGGGAGGCGTCAGGCTTGCTTTGATGGTGCCCACAGCAAAGGTGAATTAGAGCTATCCTGGGTGTTTTGACATTTGCACTTTTTAATTCAGAGATAGTCAAGGAACACTAAAGAACATTAAGAAAATCAAGATTAATATGAAAGGACATGCCATGTGAGGTGAGATATTTGAGGAATATATGTGTGCATGCATATGTGTGTACATGGGGTGTGTGTACATGCATGTATTTATGTGTTTGCATGTATGTATCAAGATTAATATGAAAGGACATGCCATTTGAGGTGAGATAATTGAGGAATGTATGTGTGCATGCATATGTGTGTACATGGGGTGTGTGAACATGAATGTATTTATGTGTTTGCATGTTTCAGATGTGTGTGCATGCACGTGTGTGGCTCATTGTATATGTGTTCATTCATGCATGTGTGTTGATGTACATTTCCAGAAACAACAGGACCACCCAACTTCCTAAAATTCCTCTGTTAACCACCAATCTTCTCAGGCTCTAAAATAATTAATACATTTAGCCAAATGGCTAATTACTTTATTGGACAACTTACAAATAATATAGCTCAACTATTAATCATGTGGATTTATATGTTTGATTTGACTGATTTGAAAGAATCAGGAGTTACAATAAGCCTGGCATTGGTAGCACACGCCTGTAATCCTAAGGACTGAGACAGATGGACTACAAGTTTGAGGCTAATCTCAGCAGCTCAGCAAGCCCCTAAGCAACTTCACAAGGACTCAAAATAAATAGCAGCAACAAAAGGGCCGGGGATGTGGTTCAGTGGTTTAAGCAGCTATGATTCTATCCCCAGTACCCCACCCTCCAAAAACCAGTTTTAATTATGTCCAACAATGTTCTTGTTTCCTCCATTCCCAAGTAGAAGAGCTGAGATCCTTCACATTTGGAGGACTTTGTGACATGTCACTTGCTTGTTTACTTTCCCAGAAGACAACCTGACATCCTCGGAGTTCTCAATTGAACTCACACCTATACACTCTTTCTAAATAAGTTAAAGTAGGCTTGAGAGTTTCCAAAGTAATTCACAACACCTCTCAGGGTAACCACAGTCCCATGGAAAATTCCAGCTGGCAATGGGAACAAAGAAAAATAGAAAGCCTGGGCCTACGACTTGCTTTGATGTCCTGTGTATTGTCACGAAGCCAAAATGTCCTTAACAATCATGAAATGATGGATCGTTCATCAAATTAATAATGCATTCAAATGAAATTCTGCCTTATTTTGTTAAAGGGAAGAAAACTGAAGGAAGTGATGTAATATTCAGCGAACATCTGGTTATTCTTAACAATACTTAACTGGGAAAACGCTGTATTTGTCTGAGTCCATATCTTTGTACGGCACAGAATTTGTTATAGATCTAGAAGAAAAAAACCAAAACACCCAGTAAGCTGAGATAAAAACAAACAAACAGGTTTGTGAAAACAAACAGAGACACTTTCAGACACGGCTGTGTTGAGTTTAGACAGAGGGCTGATCTGAGAAAAAAATTCAGGATCTGCATGCTGCATCAGAGTGCCAGCTAAACTTTGCCAATCTTTGCTCTCCATTCAAAAGACTGTCTTCTTTCTGTTATTTAATGTGACCCTTGTGGGGAAGAGAATAACTGAGTTGTGGGTATGGACATTGCTGATGAGATCCCCAGGAAAGAGGAGATTGTGCTATATGGGTCCAGTCAAGGAACTCAGCACTGCAAGTTGAATTTGTGACATTTTACACATCCTGTTAAGAAGGCCTTTCTTTCATGTTCACTCTTTTCAACCACTCACTCTGAGAATCTTGGGCATTACTGTCATTAGCTGGCAGTTTCATTCTCAGTTGTAAGTCTGGGTAACCAAGGAGCCTAGGGATGACCTGACCCTTCCCAGTTCTCAAAGGCAAACACTGCTTTTCATTTAGCCATTCTCACTTAGAGAGTGGCTAAGTAATGCAGTCATGGGGCAGGGTGAGGTTCTTCTTGGAACTTAAATTTTAGAGTTAGTAATGAGGCCCTGTCCAGGATTTACTAAATGGTATTTTGAATCAAGGGCATCTCAGCAGTTCTGAGAACCTGAAGGCAAATGAATGCTGTCCGAGACATTTAAACCTACTTGATCATCTAAAGAATCAGACTAAGAGTCCAGGGGCTCAATGAGAACCAGGTGCTGGGTCCAAAGTCAGATTTATCCATCACCAGCTCTGTGACCCACAGCAAATAGCTCTTTTGAAAGGGGACAATAATGATGCCTGCCTTATAAGATTGCATTTATGACAGTTTTTGTTGCATAGACACCAGATAATTTTAATCATCCTTATTATTACTGAGCCATGGGTTGTTTCAAAGAATAAACGAAGCTGCATGTAAATATATTTTGTAAATAATAAAGTACTGAACAAATTGCGATCTGGTGCAAATTGTACTCGAAGCACAATGATTTTCAAAAAGAAGAAAAGCATGCTGTTTTTGCTTTTTTTTTTTGAAATAAAAGAATAATTTCCCTTTTAAATTGGGCCAAGAAAATCCCTGGCCACAGATGCTCTTGAATTCAATTTTTCAAAGGTGGTTCAATTAAAGAGTTGTCACTGTGGCACTGTTAAGACCCACTGGCCCATGGCTAATACAGGAAATGCAGTGATGCATTCATCAAGGAGGGGACAGTGGTCCCACTTCAGGGGACCAAGATATGATGAAATGATGGGCTACCCGGGCAGCTGGCTGCATCTCAGCCTCTCAGCATCTTTGTCCATGTCTGAGATTTCCCCTCTTCTTCCCAAATCCTGATGCTTCTTCATCTACCCCATTCACATCATGGGGTGTTGTGACGGTTTCTGGGATCTAAGCCAGCACTTTACATAGCTGGCTGCTGGGGCTCTTGCTGACAGATGAGCCAGGAAAAGTGTGTAACTTGTGGATCCCTAAGAGAGGATCTGAATGTGGGTCAGAATCACAGCTGCATCCTCCTCACCCCAGATATTTTCACAACAGACTGGAGATGTTCAGTGGATTTAGCTCCCAGGAAGCTCAAGAGGAGAAGGCTGGAAGAACCTAGAAAACGTGTTTGCTGTGAGTGGGATTATGTTCACCCAAAGAGAGATGTCCTAATCCTGACTCCCCGTGAATGTGGCCTTTCCTATCTGGAAATAGAATCTTTACAAATGTAATCTAGTTTGAAGTCATTAGGGTAGGCCACAATCTAGTATGTCTGGTGTCCTTATGAAAGGAAACGATGAAGACCCGGGAACGATGGCCACATGGAAGATGAAGGCAGAGGTTGCAGTGGGACTCATGGAGGAGTTTCCTTCTACATGAAATGGGAATAATAATAAACCCTACTGTGAAGTTGTGAGAACCAAATGAAGAAATGTATTGAAAATCCATTACTGGAGACCCAGCAGAGCACCCCTAATGCAGCAGCAGAAGCATGTTAAATGTCGCTGAGGCTATAGTTTGGGTCCAGAACTTCCTTCAAAGGCCCATGTGTTAAAGACTTGGTCTTTTGGAAGTAGGAAAACCATTAACAGGTGGGACCTAGTGGAAGGTTTTAGGTCACTGCAGGTGTGCTCTAGAAGGAAATTGTGGGGCTCTGGTCTCTCCCTCCTTCTCTTTCTTTCTCACTTGGCCATGCACTAAACAGGTTTCCTCTACCATGATGTACAGTTCTCCTGCCATGATGGACTGGGCCATCTCAGGCTCAAAGCAACAGGGCCATTTGGTCTTGAACTGAAACTTCCAGAACTCTGAGCCAAAATAAACTTTCTTCTTTTTAACCTGATTATCCCAGGTATTTGTTACAGTAATAGAAAGTTGACTACCATACTGAGGAAGGAAGGATCTATGCTATTTTTTCTTTTAGTCCAGTGTCCTTCTCGAGTCACTGTTTGTCTCTTAACATATTGAACAGTGATTCTATGATATCTAGTTTAACTCCAGATGCCAAAGGGAACTGGAATATGGGATTTGAACTGAGATAGTGGTGGTGGGCAGTATTGGGGAATTCTGACACTGTCTTTCTGTTTGGAATCCTACTCGTATGAATGAGCCAGACTGTTCAGGTAGAATTCTGTGAAAAACAGCCCCCTTCCAACTTCATGAGTGCCTGGCAACTAAAGATGCTCAACGAGTCCCAGCCACAACCAATGGCTGACCTGCTCTGAATCTTACATGGCAAGAAGGAACTGTCCCCAGTTGTCATGCAATAAGTGTTAGAGCTGCACAGAAAGCCTTACTGGCACCCTGCATTCTGGCATGGGGTAAAAAGCAAGCTTTCAGATTTAAAGGTACTGGTCAATACAATCTATTTCCAAAGTGGTTTTGTTTGGAGCCAATTTGTCTTGTGATTTCGGTACAAGGCACATTTTAAGCGAGAAACACTGTCACCTTTAGGAACATGACATTTAAATATGAGTATCATTTTAATCATTAGAAAGCAGAAAGAAGTGAAGATGTTATTATAGGCTTGGGAGGTAGAAAAAGAATACCTACAATTTAATTTTCTGACAGATCTTGGCCAAAAACGGGAGTGAACAAATATTGGAACCACTTCTAGGATATTGCTGGAGAGAGAGAGAGAAATAAATGAATACATAAATAAATATAGTTGTTTAATTCAAGGAATGGTTCCCCACCTAAGGTCTCTTCGGTGGTCCAGATTTCTGGATCTTCCTTCTAGAGTCTGCTCCATTTCACTTATCTAGATTTACCTCTTGTTCCTGTCCTCACACCCCATATTCATCCCACCTCCTGTGCCTTGATCCATGCTGGGACCTCAGCCTGAAGGCACCCCTCTCCCCTAGATTCCAGCCAGCCATTCCCACCTTTATGGCTGCCCTGGTTCTTCACCTTTTTCCAAAAATATCTGGCCTGCCTTGGTTGGTTCTAATGGAAAAATGTTCCTTTGCCCAAGTGCTTTGAAAAAAGATTTGGGGAAAAAAGGCACTTTCAAATAAAATATTCCATCCTATTAAAGGTTAAATGAAGACTAAATGGAGAGACATGCTTGGAGGCTTGAGATGAAGGCAGGCCCTTTCCCCAAAGAAGCTGCGAGTTGTGAAGAACAGGGGATTTTAGATAGTAGTTTCTATAAGAACCCAGATGTGCGATAAATTAAAACCCCTGGCTTTTTATTAAGCAGTACTTTTAGAAAGATAGCAGTTTCCATGATTATTAAAGAAAGAGAAGGCTACAGGGTAGAAAACGTTGGAAACCAGCAATTATCAACGAAGGGAAAGATGAGTCAATTCCCACCAGCCCAAAGAGACCTTTAGATGGCTATGGGCTGTATTATGGGTGCTGGGGATACTCTGCCCCTGGCAAAGGAGAACTGGTAACCTTTTCAGAATACCAATGGAGTATGTAAAGGTCTTAGCGATGCCTGCTGATCCTTCCAGGAGTAGAAGCAATCCTGACTAGGCCCCCATCTCTATGCAAGGCCTAGAGACAGGCTGACTTTGTCTTTAGCCCACCATCAAGTGAAGGGTCTGGGTGGATGTCCTACTTCTTGGCATTCCCTATGGGGTCCACAGAGGTGGAGGCATTATCGGGGTTCTCTAGGAACCTGACCCAGAAAACCCAGATGACCCAGAAACCAGGAAGGAAGGAGGCAGGTAGGAGGTAAGACACAAATACCCTGAGGTTTTGCGATGCCAAGCACAGCCCACAGCCTTGCTAGAGATGCAAATCCTCAGAGGCTTCCCCCCAGATCTACTGAACAAGCTGCCATGGGGTGAGTCCCAGGAATCTGTCCTCTCACAGCCTTAAAAGTCATCCTGATGCTCACTCTCCAGGGTCATTTCCAATGCCCACTAAGGTTTGAGAACCACTGCTTTGGGTCCCAGTTGCTCAAGGTGTGATGATGGGCTAGGAGCATTGATGGCACCTGGGAGCTTTTAGAAATGCAGAGTATCAGGTCTCCTTCTCCCATCCTCAGACCTACTGCAATGTAATCTGTATTTCAACAAGGTCCCCAGAGGGCACACTAAAGCTGGAGGAGCCTGGATCCTGGCAGCAGGAGCACCCCACTCAATGCTGGGGAGGTGTGAGAAAGTTTGGCATCTTTCTTAGGAGACAGACAAACATTCAGTGTCTGAATCATGGAAGAAAGGAGGCATTATGTCAGGCTATTATGCACCTACAGGGTACCCTGAGGACAGTGGAGAAGCCTTGAACCCATCGCATTGGGCAGAGCAATCTCATTTGTATCTCAAAAGGATATCTCTGGGGGGTAAAAGATGGCCTAGAAGCAAAGAGATGGGATAGTTCATCCCATTAGAGATAAGAGACCCTGAGAGATAAGAGATCCTGATCCCAGAGTTCCTAACCTCAGCACTATTGCCCTAATAGTTCAGCCTCCACTGTGAAGCTGTCTCGTGTACTGTGTAAGGTCCTCTACCCACTAAATGCCTCTTGCACAAATCTGTCTCCAGACTGTAATCAATGTCCCTCTTAGGTTAGGTGTGAGGGAAAAAGTTAGCACTGGCTTGGAAACTTTGAAGTAAAATCGGGTGGGGTGTAGAGGCAGTGGGGAAAAAAAAGGGTGTTTAGAGGGTTAAATTCAAACACTTGGCTTCCGATTGAGATCAGGACTGTTGACACACTATAAATCAAACACTAGCATGCAATTATGCAAAACATTGGTGGCAGTTCGTAAGTACAGACACATTCTGAGTCTCAGACTCCAAAGTCAGGTTACATTTGAATGTTCAAGCTACTTTTAATATCTACTCTGAAGGCCTTGATCTAATTAACCTAATGACAATGTAGATTTTAACACTGATGATAACCAACACAGAAAAAACTCTATTGAACGGCCTTATAATTACAATACAAGAGGTACAATAGAATAAAATTTTATAATTGCACAGCTGTTCACTGTCAAAATCCAGCCTGAAGGCTTGAAGCTGTCTTTGATATTCACAGTGCAGAAATTTGGGTTAGGAAGTAGGAGATAGATAGAAGATAGATGATTTAGTTTGCTCAGGGACCCCCCAGAACACTTTCTGTTTATATAGAGGTTTGGATTAGCTGGTCTTTTCATCACATAGAAGGGGAAAGGCAATTGTCACCAAGCCATCTTCCCTACTCCGGGCAATTTACTTGCCAAGCAAACCGAGACAGATCCAGAGCAACACTGCAGCAGTCCTTGCTTACCATTTGCCAGCTCCCTCTTTTCATTTTGAACTTTGTGTACAGCCAAAATGCGGGCTGTTATTAACTCAGGAATGGGTTTAAAATATCACATCTAGCTGCATCTGATCCCATCTAAAATGAGCCTCAAACCTGGGACGTCCCTGGGGACAGGTGTACTACCCCATCTTCACTTTGCAATCTATTTAACCAGCATTCACTTGCTTCCTGAGCGTCCCCACACATCAGGATAGTAAATGAATGCAAAATAACAAACAGGGTTTGAATAAAGAAATTAGGGTGAATAGCATAAATGGAAGGTCAAAGGAGGAAAGCTAACCTGAAATTGAATTTCTGCATGGTGAAGTGCCTTTCAACCTTTGTGTGTGTGGGGGGGGGGGAGGGGGCGTGTACTATGTTATCTGGATTAAATTGGTCTATGCTGGGGTTTGGATATGAGCAATTTTTAAAGTCTTCTCATAGGATTCTATTGAGACTTGTGATCAGGGACCTCACAAATAGCTGCACAGGTTGTTCCCTGAATGATTCCAGTATCGACACCACCTGTGACCTGACTGTGCTCCCTGAAGTTCAGCCCTGAGGAAATCTGATTGGAGCTATTGGCACAGTGGAAAGAATATTGGTATCTAGCTCTGGATTTAAGTGATGGTTTTCTCACTTACTAGCTAGAAAGAGTGAGCAAATTATGGAACCTCAGTCCTACCATCTTTAATGAGATTGATAATATTTTTTTTTTTTGTGGAAGTGAGAATTAAATAATAAGATGACTCCATAACACAGGTCCTCTGAACCCTTAGAGACTCGGTGCTCTTCCAAATCCAGGAAAAGCCTCGAAGAGCCTATTAGGGCCTCGCTGAGATCAGACCTTTTCTGGAGCATTTGATTCTCTTCAACAATATATAACTTTTCTCCAGTCTGGATTCTTACAGTCTGACAGGCTTTGCTGAAAAGATGTGCAACCTACCATGTATTGCTTTAAATGTCCTGGTCAGCCTGCAGTTATGTCAGTTGTCACATGGAATTCATTGCAGCCAGCATTTTTTAAGCAGTTTTTCAGAGACCATTATTTGTATTTTGTATTTTCTGATTTTTTTTCTCGATAGTTTTAATCTGGAGAGTAAATAAATTGAGGGAGGCTTCTGGAGAGTTTTTTTTTTTTTTAATTGTTGAATTGTTCAGTGGATTTTTTTTTTTGTTCTTCTTGGAAGTAATTATTGGAATCCTGCCTCACAAATTATTCTTTCAATTCTGGTGACAGAAAAAAAAAATTGTAAAGTCCTAATTAGCCTTTGAGTTAATGCCAAGGCAGTTTGTGCTAGTAAAATAAACAATGCTCTGAAAATAAGTTTTCAGATTCACATTGAGAAGAACAAAACACAAATTCTATTATTCTCCATTTCTGCTCAGAGTTCTGAGGTGGTGGTTGAGGGTTTCTCATGGTATTTCAATTTCTTCTTGAATAAGTTAAGCAGATTAGCTGAACTAGCTACTGTCAGCCCTTAATTATTCACTGAATTGGATAATGACTGGCAAAGCAGACATTGTGATTGATTAACCAATTACGAAGAAATGCCTGCATGTTGCCATTTAACAAGAATCAGCTTGTACATCAAAACCCATATGACCCCCACGCACAGGGCTGCCAGATAAAAATATTGTACCAGACATGCTTACACTAAAAATTTAGTCCTATTTCATCTGAAATTTTAAGTTTTCCTGAATATCCTATATCTTTATTTGCTTAAACTGGTAAACCTCGATGTAAGTGATTTTCCTCCCCTTTATTTCCACTTATCAAATCAATAATATCTTCCATGCATTGCATCAGGGTGAATGATGAGTAGGCTAGCAAGCAGAGGGAGGGGGAAAGGACCACACCTTCTCCCTCTGACCAATCCTTTCTTACTGCCAGGGTCTCCAGCATCGGGGATGATACTGTTCTTTAAAGTTCTCCTTTTATCCTTCCTCTTCAGCTGGGGCTGATTTGCCATCAGAGTCTAAGTCAAACATTTAAATCTGCAACCATTTATTTAAACTAAGCATTCTATTTGCTGAATAAGTGTCATTACAAGGAGGACAAATTTAGGGGGGATGACTAGTAATGGGGATGATCTTAACATTTATTGAATACTTGGTAAGTCCTGGGGATGGAACTACGTGCTTGGCATGCATCAACTCAATTAGTACCCCCATCAGAGGCACTATCACCCCATCTTACAGACAAGAAAACTGAGGCTTAGTGAAGTGGGCTTACCCCTTGCCTGAGGTCACATTCTTAGAAAGCAGAGGGGTAGGAGAATGAAATCTCCTCCTGAATGGTCTACTGGAGCAGTGGTTCTCAAATGGGGTGATTTTACCCTCCAGAGGACACTTGGCAATGTCAGGAGACATTCTTAGGCCTCACAGCTTGGGGAAGGGGGGATGGTGCTGCTGGCATCTAGCAGGTCGGGGACAGGGATATTGCTAGATAGTACAAAACACATAACAGCCCTTACAACAAAGGATTATCAATCCGAAATGTCTGAGGCTGGAAACCTCTGCTACAGAAAGAAGGCAGGAGGAGAAAGTGGAAGGAGCTCAAGTTCCTACTTCTACCCCAATGCACGGTAGCATGTGGTGGGCTTGTATCCAGAGTAGCCCTTGCCTTTGGGGTGTGAAAGCAGGGCTGTGAGAGGTCAGGATGGAAAGGGAAAGGCTGGCATTCTATCCTCTGATTGCTTACCATGGTGGAGGATTTCTTGACAATTTGTCTTGCCTTCTCTAGTGTAAATTTCCATGATTCCTATAAAAGCAAAGTTAGACAACATTATAACTTGTTTCGTCTTTTCTTTCCATGCCTTTCCTAAAGTAAGATTTTTTTTTTGTCCATAAGTTTGCAATAAATAAACTATTACATACGTTATGATAAAATAATTCACAAGAAAGCAAATTTGTGTCATTAAAGACTTTAGTCTGTACCAGAGGCTGTGCTAAATTCTTTGCAAACATTATCTTTCTCAATCGTCACAGAAGCCCTAAGAGATAGGACCATTTTATAGATGAGGAAATTGAGATGCAGAAAAGCTAAGAAACTGGCTCAGGGTTGGATAACTAGAGTCTGGCAGAGAGGTGATCTGAACCTCTGCTGCCTACAGCTGTGCTACACTGATCTCTCTGGTAACTGGTCCTTGTATCTAGCAGCCCCACCAGTAGGAGGCTGTGAGCAGCCGCTCCAGTGTCTTGTGCCTCAGCACTGAAGAATGGCTACTATCACTGCCATCCAGCTCACATTCTTCTCCCACTCACCTCCTCCTTTCCTAGTTCAATATCCTCACTCCTCTTCCAACCATTTCCAGAGCTTCTGTCAAGCATACAAATATTGCAAGCACAAACAGTAAGTTCATTATTACCAACAATGTTTGCTATGAAAATCTCTAAGGACCACTATGTTTGTGTACTTGCAGGAGGCTGGGAGAAACGTAACCCAGGAGTGGGGTGGGGCTGGGGAGGGTTGGCTCCAGCACTGCTTCTCAGAGCTTTTATCCCCCACTCAGTGCATACATGCCTGCCCTGCCTGTCCTTTCTTGGCCTGCTCCTGGGACAGTCCTAGGGTAATCCTCTGCTAAATAATTGATGGATACACTGGGAAACTGTTTTTTTTTTTAATTATTTTAAAACATTTATTTATTGCTCCCTTTTTGGTTATACATGTCAGTAGAAACCACTGTGACATAATTATACAAGCATGGATTATATCTTATTCTAGTTAAGGTCCCAGTCTCATGGATGTACATGTTGGTGGGATTCACTGTGATGTTTTCATCTATGTACATAGGAAAATTATGTCACATTCATTCCACTATTTTTTCTTTTCCTTTATTTTTTTTCCTTTATTTTTCTTTTCATTATTTGTATCTCTCCCAAATCAGCAGGGAAGCTGAGATTTGAGGGTGAGTGCCATAGTTATTACTACGGGTAAGCTGAGAATGTTGTCCCAGTACATATCAACTCGATTAGTCCTCCCATCAGAGGACACTGTTATCCTCTAGACACAGCTATTTTTCAACCAGCACAGCAGTGTTTCAATGTTCTTAGAAGCATATCCTATACCAGGAGATCCTGGCAACCAAGCCTACCTAGAGAATGTCTGGATGTAGAAATAGGGCTTTTGGGATAGAGGGTCATCAAGAGAAGTTCTCTTGGGAGATGTTGGCCTTTGCTGCTAACGGATGTTCAGGGCTCAGGTCTTTACTGAACTCTTGTCTGTTCCTCACCCTTTAAGCTTTCTTTCTCCGCTCTGGCGCCATGTGGTACTCTGACAACATCACCCATGTTGAATGAAAATATCAGAAGAGGAGTGTTATGGTTTGGATATGAGGTTTCCCCCAGAATTTCCTTTGTTAACACAAAAATGTTTGGAGTTAAAGTGATCAGATTATGAGAAACATAACCTAATCAGCATATTCAAGTTTGAATGGACTAACTGGCTGGTAGCTGTAGGTAGGTAGGGCATGCCTGGAAGAAGTAGGTCACTGGAGGCGTGCCCTGCAAGGGCTCATCTTCCCCGCAGCCCTTTCCCCTTTCTCTCATGCTTCCTGGATGCCATGAACGGAGCTGCACTCCTCCACCATGCCCTTCTGCCATCATCTTGGCCCCCGAGCACTGGAGTCAGCCCACCATGGACTGAACCTTTGAAATTGTGAGCCAGAATAAGCTTTTCTTCTTCTAACTTCTTGTCAGGTATTTTGGTCACAACAATGTAAAGAAGATTAAAATAAAGAGAGAAGTGTCCAGTGTGAGATGGAGTTGTTAGAGAATCTTCCAGGAGGAGCTTCTGGAAAGACGGCCTCAGAGTCAGCCTCAGCTCATCCTCCATAGCAGACTCTGAAACCATTTCAAATTATATTCCTTTTGTTCAAATTATATTCCTTTTGTTCAAGCTCAAAGGACAGCAAACCCTGTCTCTAAGGTCAAAGGCAGCAGGTTGGCTAATAGCCAGAATGTACAGAAATGACTGGAGAATAGAAGATATTCTCTCTGGGGGAGTTGGTTGCCAGGATGCCCTGATACAGGGTGTATTTTTTAGAACATTGAAACACTACTGTGCCAGTTGGTGAGCAGCTGTATGCCTTCTGAGTGTCCCCTACCTTTTACCTGGCCACCCAACCTCTTCCTAGGACTCCCCAACCTCCTTGTGATGGTTCAACTAAGGGGTCAGTATGATGATACCACACACCAGGCACCTCTGGGCTGTGTTCCAACATTGCATCCAGCATCTATTCTGATCTGTTGGCAAGCAGATATAAAAAAATTCGATGACAATCCTCACTTTTAAAACATGGATGTCTTTTAACAGAAAGCCTGTTTAGGGGATGGCCCCATTCAAAAACAATTACTTTGGCTTTTTCTGGAAGTTCTCCTGTCGTATATAATAAGCCTCTCTGACATGCCCAGTGTAACAGGGACCAGATAAAGAGCTAATTTCTCTTTTTGGCTACTCTTGTTAGTCTCAAGCTCATTCCCCACATATGGGAACTTGAAGGGTGGTATTCATTCATCTTCATTATGTCCCCTGCCTCTCTGTCTCAAACTGTTGCCTTGCATTCTGAGACCCCATTTAAACATCTACAGTGTCCAGTATGGTACCTGATACACAAAGTAGGTGCTTAATATATAAGGAAATAAAAAGTGAAAGAAAACACATATGCTATTAACTCATTCAAGGAAAATAGGCCACCAGATTTCATACACACAGGAAAGACAATAACAACAACAACAAACTTGCAAAGAAATGTGCCATACGAATTTTGGATGAGATTTTTTTCCTTTTTGTTCTTTTCTGTATTTTATACATTTTCAAGAATGAACACCAATACAATAAAAAATAGTTTGGTCTAAGTGAAAGGAAGACCATTAGAGTAGAGGAGGCAGATCAGGGGAAGGGAGGAAGTAAGGGAAGAGTAATATTGGGGATCAAAATGGAGAAAATTATGCTAATGCATTTATGAATATGTCAAAATGAACCCCACTATTATGTATGACTATCATGTGCTAAAAATAAAAAAGAGAAAAAATGCCTTTGGTTCAATCCATGTGGCTTTTATTTCTTATTGATAAAGAAAATTATGTGCCCATAGCATAGATATACCAGTGAAGGCCCTGAGGATATGGTGGTGAAGGACACAGACACCTCTGTTCTCCTCAAACTTCCAGTCTGCTAGGAGACTGACCTTGAACAAGCACAGAAAATAGAAGTGAGACAAAGCTAACGTCCAAGAGGGCTTCAGTAATATCTTCCTTGTAGAGGATGTCTGGATCCCTTTGAAAGAACCAATTCAATTTTAACCAACTCAGTTCTCCGGGGCTCAATGTTGGTTGGGGGATGAAAACAAACAAACCAACCAACAAACAATAAAAACACATCAGGGCAAGAGCCACCATGGAGGCCTTGACCCACCCTTAGTGCTGGGGTGTGATGGGTTCTGTCTATGGTCTTCCTGATAAGTAGCGGATGGACGTGAGCCATTGGAACACAAGGCTAAGGGGATAATTCTGTAAACTGGGTTACAAGTCAGACCTCCATACATTTTCTATTAAAAAAAAAAAAACATTTTATCCCAAAAGCAATTTCCCTAAAGCCACTCCAGCCCTGCTCTGACTTAAATCAATGGTATATGCCACATCCCCTGACAAACAACCTATTATCTGCCCAGCTATTCTCAGGGCCAAGAAATGCTGGTCTAAAGAATCTGTTGTGTCTATGAAGAGAATACAGGTTACTCTGAAGGGGGACTTCCGTGACCTTTATATAGCCCAAAGACTCCATGGCTCAGGAGGACAGGATAATTAAAAGCAAAGCCCATGTGAAATCTGTAAGAACAAGTTGCAATTAGAACCAGAGAGCCTGGACCAGAGCAAACTAGAGTGCCTTTCAATCTTTAGCATGTCATGATAATAGTAAAATTCTGCCTCTGGCCCATGGATCTTGCTAGGGTATCTGTGGGTAAGACCATGTGCAGTAGGGACTTAAAGATCAGATGCAATCTTACTGTCATTCAAGAGTGGGGAGGTGTTACCTGGCGGGACTCTCTAGAAACTTCCCTAACTCTCCTCACTAAAACCTGGGAACAAAGGGGAGCCAGTTGCTCTCTCAGAGACAGCCCACACTCTCCCTTGAGGGTGTTTTTCTTTCTTTTCTAGTAAACTCTGTTATACTTCTATAAATACTTCATGTCTTGCCTGAAATTTTCTCCTGAAAGAACACAAAAACTGAGATATGTAACGTAACCCCTGAATTACCCCAGTAACATTCCTAGGAGGCTGAGGGCAGGTGGTACATGTGGGGTAGGTGTTGGGGAGCAGAGGCTGGGGCTGTAGGGAAACACACCAATCTGTGTGAAGGACGGAGTCAAAGCATCCAGGAACAGGAACAGCATCATGGGCCCAGATGTGGATCCCAGCTCACCCATGTACTGAATACCCACTTACAAATTCCAATTACAATGACCAGAAGGAATTCTAGATTTCTGCTGAAAATTGGAGAAGGGCAGGAGGACCAACTAGAAAATTTAAAGCATTTCTGCAAGAGGCAGTTTGGGTAACACCAAAGTGAAGCAAAGAGGGAGTGGCTAGGTTTTCAACACATTCATGGGGATTAAGTGTGTCACCATTAGTGGGCCCAAGAAGGTCTCTGCAGAGGCAGAGGAGACCACTATTGAAATCTTCCAGGCTTTTGACATGTTGCAGAAGAAAAGAATTTAAGGGCACACTAGGTGTTCACTTTATTGGAAAGTAAAAGGTGAAGATGCACATGCTCAGAGCAGAATGCGAGTTATCTCCAGAGTGAGAAAGAGTGCTTTGGGGGTCTCAGGTTCCTCTTTTAAAGGAAACTTTGTAAGGGGTGGGCATGAGAGGGTATGTGGGGATGGCATCAGCCCAGTGATCACGAAACGATTTACAGTGACCTGGGCACCCTCAGTATTTTTGGTCAATATTGTCTCTTCTATCTGATCAAAAGATAATGGTGGGAATGTACTCCATGTTATAGATTTCTTAAACTATCATATCTCCCTGTGTTGTATCTATTCTAAAAATATATATGTTAGCACATTGCATAGGCTAATTAGCAGTGCACAGGGCGATTTTTCTAACTGAGTAAATTTACAGTAAAATTTAAGATTTATAGATTTCTTAAGGATCTGGGAACTACAGGCCTGGGAGAAAAATTGGCCTGGGGATAAAAGATGAAGAACTTTAGCAGAATGCTTTCAGATTAATGCTTTTTCTTCTTTTTTTTCCCCACGTTCTACCCATCTTTTATTTCTTTTCTATCCCACTTCAGGTGAAGGGTCCTGTTAGCATTCCTAAGCCTGGAGATGCACACACAGAGGGGTAGGGGGTACATGTGGTACATCATGAGATGCAGAGGAGCTCTCAGATCTAGAGTCTGTTGCAGCCAGACAACTCTGGCCTCAGCAGAGGCTGTCCTCACCATTGGCCCTCAGCAGAGGCCGTCCCTGGTATTTCTGGATGGCAGTAGTGACGAACATCTCTTGCAGTTGTTTTTACATAAGATTGGGAAAGTGGCAGTTGACTTTATCGAACAATGAAGTAAGCAGGGTAGGGAAGCACCAGGAGCCACCTTCGGCTCCACCCCTGCTCATCACTTGAAGCTAGAAAGGGCTCCTGCCTGGCTGACTTGAAGTTGTGGCAGTAGCTTAGAAAAGGGCCCTCAAGAAGCTAATGGCCATGAAGTGCCAGAGGCTGGGTGAGGAAATCAGTGATTTGATTCCAGGTGTAGAATGGCATTAGGCAGGTGCTGGGGTGACTACTTACATTATGCTGGGGGCTTGGGAAAGCTTCTTAGAGGCCATGTGGCTTGAGCTGGGGTTTTGCTCTCATCACCCCAGAAATTGCATATCCTTCCTGTTTTATAGCAGGCTGCACTCAGATGCTGGGCAGCTCGGTTAAGATCATTTAGTGAGTTGGCAAGGTCGGTCAGGAGTGAAGCCTGGAGCTTTCACTCTTCAAATCTGTGCGCCTTCCCCCTTTTCTATTGTAATCTCAATGATAACAAAAATGGAATCTCTGGACTTGGAAACTGAGGGCAGATCATGGATTCAGAGGGACCTACCTAGGACCTGCCATTCTGGGAGGCATCCCACTGGACAATTTTCCAGCTGCAACACTGATGTCTTTCTTATATCTTCCATGTCTCTGAAGCTCTTAGGACCAGGTACTCAGTGCTGTCATTTTAGGGTCTCAGTGGTACAGTACCCAGGTTGGGGAGGCAAGGACCTGTGGACTTGAATTCACAAGACCATTAAAAAGACTAAATGGAGACTGGGAAAGGGCTGTGGTTTTCAGACATTCCTCATTCCTTTATTCTGTCAACCTTCCTGCTTCCAAGGCAGCGTGGCAGGTACTAAAGTAAGGAGTGTTACCATCCTCATTGATGGGGCGGGGGAACAAGACAGGCACACGTGGAGTATATCACAAAGATGTAGGAAAACAGGAAAGGAAGGCTCCACCAGGAAAAAGGGAGAGGTGAGAAGGCTTCAGGAGAAAGCAGCCCTTGTGCTGGGCTTCCAAAGGCAGAAGTGAGTGGAAAGGGGAAGAACATTCTAGGCAGAGGGGACATCATAAGAGTCTGGAGATGGAATATTTGGGCTACAGTGTGATGAATAATCCAGACATTCTGGCTTCACAAAGAGAAGCCTGGACAAGTGGATGATGGTCAGAGAGTGGGAGGTGTGAGGCATTATGATCAAAATGTGGTCTTTATTTCATAGGTAGCTGTTTTCTACTAAGAGCTTTTGAGCAGGGGTGTGTCGGGTTTAGTGACAAATACAAGTTAAGAAAATTAAAATTGAAGAAAGATCAAAGCACCATTTCCTCCCACAGTTACTAATTCAAAATGCATTATTACCAACATAAAACAGAAAATGTAGATAAAAGCCTACTCATTTTTTTCCCCCAGAAGGAAATGGATGTAAAAACTCAGAAACATTTGGAAAAGTTACTTGGTTTGCTTGTCTTAGTGATGAGCACTTTGCAAGGAAAAAAAATAAAAATAATTGTTATTTTTCTTTGGTAACCTTTAAATATTGGCAACTTGATGTTTGACTTCATTTATAAGGTATAAGGACTACTATTTCATGTTACAAAAAATAAAAAATAATTGTGTAATTCTAATGAGTGGTTGGAGAGAAAGTTTGGAAAGGGATGGTGAGCTGGGTAGAAAAATTTGGTGCCTGGAAGACAGAATGATGTTTCTGGCTCAGCTAAAGCAATGATCTGAGGCATAAGCAGGTTTTTCACCAACAATGAGGGACTTGGTTCTGGAAACTTCTATTTGATCCTACCATTTGTTATTGTCAAATCTTTTCAGATGCTCATTACTTTCTTCATTTGATTCTCATGTTTCCTTATTCCATCTTCAAATCCTTTTTAGAGTCTACTTATTTCACATCCTCATGAGTGGATTACTGAGAAAGTATCACACAGATCCACACAGCTATATGTCCTCATCCTGGGTGTTTATGGTCCAAAGAACCATGGATGTTAGATTGGATTTCTTCACTAAAGAGCTGGGAACGTGACCAAGGGAAGATGAAGGCAGTTTATGAAAGAGAAAGAAGATCCTTTGCCCCTTATCAGGGCACACTGTAGCATGTAGCCATGGAGGCTAGCTAAAGCACTTTTGTCTAGAAGGATTCAACAGTCCATCCAAACTAGAGACAGACCAAAATCTTCAGGCCAGAGGAGATGCTTGCTGACTATGGACTGATGACATAGGTTAAAAGTGTGTCCTACCAAAACTCAAATGTTGAAGTCCTAATCTTTCTATGCCCTAAAATGTAATCTTATTTGGAAATAGGGTCATTGTAGAGAGAATTGGTTGAGATGAGGTCATACTGGAGTAGAATGGACCCTAATCTTCTCTGGGACTGATGTTCTTATAAGTAGTAGGACATGTGAAGAGAAAAAGATTTGTGTCCAAGGAAGATGTTGTGAAGACACAGGGAGACGCCACTTAAAAGGAACAGCAAAGATTGCCAGTAACCACCAGAGCAGAGAAGCAAGGGTGTCCTGAAGGGTCACTCTGCTAACACCTTGATCTTGGATTGCAACCTTCAGAACCAGGAGACAATAAAATTTCCCCAATATGTGGTGCAGCCTCGGCAGACTATTGTAACTTCTCTCACTCCAAGAGAGATGATGATGGTTCTTGATTCTGACCCAAGAATAGTTGGGATGATGATGGAAGAGCAAGGGCTAAGCATGTACTGCTATCAGTATCTTGGGCAAAGGGTGCCCTGGTGGGGCTCATCCTCTGCAGAGCATCAGCCAAAATGGCAGCTTAAGGAAAAGAGAAAAGTCAAATCTAGCAGTTCAAATGTGGACAAAATTTCCATCTTTAGTTGAAACTCTTAAAGTATTGTATTGATCATTATGTCACAGTCTCCACTGTTAATTGACATTTAAGATAAATTTGGATCACAGAGTATTTGTGGGTTTGAGTCCTGTTTTTGTCTTTTATTAGTTGTGGGTCTTGGGGCAAGCTACTTGAGCATTCTGAGCCTAAGTTTTCTCATCTGTGAAATGGGCATGAGCATAGCATTGTGGTGAGTTTTGAACAAGACATGCATATAGTAAGCATGGAATTAGTATCCATGATAATTGGTGTTTTTATTTTTGGATGTTATGTTACCAATAGACAACTCTCGAAATTACAATAATTACAACATCAACCTACATAAATGCAAGCAAGCTGTTTTTCAGTGATATTGAAAACTTCCCTGAGAAGAAAGTTTTATTTTCCACACATCAAAGATTAGAAATCCAAGACTTGGAGAGATTACAAAATTTAACCAGGGCATGTCTGCAAGCAGAACCAAGATTGATACTCAGGTTATTAGACCCCAGCACATTTCCCACCATTGCTACACTGCAAGAATAAAGTAGGCTTGACATTTTAACCTAAGCAAGAAATTCTGACCAATGAGGTTTCACAGGAGAATGGAGAATGTAGCTTCCAGGGAGTAAAAATGATTTAATGCAAAAGGTCAGATAGGGAGACATGTGTTCCTGATGTCAAGAACCCACTCACCTGAGTGGAGAGTCATGTGCCCTGGGCATAGGCATGGTTGTAAGCACAGGATTGGTAATGAAAGGAGAAAGGCATGTCTTTTCCAATGGTCATTTCTTTGCACAACATTCATTCATTCACAAGTTCTTATTGAGCATCTTTTCAATGTTGCTTGATGTACTCTTTGTTAGGGGCATAGCAGTGAATGAGACTTCAAGGATTTTTCCAATCAGGAGAGAGAAATCAACAGTAAACTAATTAGAAAATAGTGTGGAAAGTGTTGAGTAGTAGTTACTACTACCCCTCTTTTATAGATGAAGTAAGCTGAGACTCAGAGTGAATAATACCTTGCCTAAAGTCACAGAACCAGTGAGCAACACAGTCTAGATTCAATTCAGGCTCATTTGGAACTTGATCCAGGCTTTTAACTGTGGTCTGGGAGATGTCAAGGAGTGTGCTAAAAAAGAAAACTTTTTTTTTAAGTTAAAAATGTGTGGGAATAGTAGAGGGAACTGTGACCAAACACAGAGCAGGCCCAGCGGCCTGCTGAGGGGCAGAGCCGCCCCCCACCCCCCGCGCCTGCCAGGTAGGGGAACTGTGACCACCGACAGAAAAGGCCCAGCGGCCCGCGGCGGGACAGAGCTTCCAATCACTCCTGCAAGGTAGGCGGGCCTGCGACCCACCGGCAGAAGAGGAGCAGCGGCCTGCTGAGAGGCAGAGCCGCCCCCTCCCCCCCGCGCCTGCAAGGTAGTCGGAACTGTGACCACTATCAGAACAGGTCAGACCTGCAACCGAGAGACAGAACAGGCCCAGTGGCCTGAGGAAGGGTAGAGCCGCCCCCCCCCACGCCTGCAAAGTAGGCGGACCTGCGACCCACTGGCAGTACAGCCCCAGAGGCCTGCAGAGGGGCAGTGCCGCTGCCTGCGCCTGCAAAGTAGGCAGAACTGCGACCACCGACAGAACAAGCCTAGCGGCCCGCAGAGGGACAGAGCCGCCGCCCGCGCCTGCAAGGTCGGCGGACCTGCTACCGACTGGCAGAGCAGGCCCAGCGGCCTGCCGGCGTGGTAGGCACATTGCCCCAATTGGAGGAGGGGCAGAGCCGCCGCCCGCGCCTGCGAGGGAGACTTTGCAACTATACAAGACCAATATAAATATATAGGGGGAAAATTCAATAGCACAACAGTTTCACCAAGTAGAAAGGAACGCGAACAGTATGAAGAGACAAGGAAAGAAAGGACCACAAGCATTGCAGGTCAACTCAACGTTAGAAGAGGTAATAGCTGCAGCTGATGGAATGTCAGATAAAGAATTCAGGATATACATGCTTCAGATGATCTGGAGTCTCAAGGAAGACATCAGACAGCAAAATCAGACAATGAAAGATCACTTCAACAATGAATTACATAAACAAATCCAAGAAGCAAAAGATCAACTATACAGGGAAATAGAGGTTATAAAAAACAAACAAACAGAAATCCTAGAAATGCAGGAAGCAATAAGCCAACTTAAAAACTCAATTGAGAATACTACCAGCAGAGTAGAACACTTAGAAGACAGAACATCAGACAATGAAGATAAAGTATTTCAACTTGAAAAGAACATAGACAGCTCAGCAAGACTGTTAAGAAACCATGAGCAGAACATCCAAGAAATATGGGATAACATCAAGAGACCAAATTTAAGAGTCATTGGGATACAGGAAGGAACAGAGTTTCAAACCAAAGGAATGAGCAATCTATTCAATGAAATAATACGAGAAAACTTCCCAGACTTGAAGAATGAGACAGAACCCCAAATCCTAGAAGCCTACAGGACGCCGAATGTGCAAAATCATAAGAGACCCACACCTAGACACATTATAATGAAGATGCCCAACATACAGAATAAGGAGAGAATTTTAAAAGCTACAAGAGAAAGGAAGCAGATCACATTTAGGGGTAAGCCAATCAGGATAACAGCTGATCTTTCAACACAGACTCTGAAAGCTAGAAGATCCTGGAATAACATATTTCAAACACTGAAAGAAAATGGGTTCCAACCAAGAATTGTGTTTCCAGCGAAATTAAGCTTCCGGATGGAAGATGAAATTAAAACCTTCCACGATAAACAAAAGTTAAAAGAATTTGCAGCTAGAAAACCATCTCTTCAAAACATCCTTGGCAAAACATTACAGGAAGAGGAAATGGAAAATAACAATGAAAACCGACAGTGGGAGGTAGGACACTAAAGGGGGGAAAATAATCAAAGTGGAAAACAAACCATGTTTAGTAACATAAATAAACAAATATGGCTGGAAGAACAACCCATATCTCAATAATAACCCTAAATGTTAATGGCTTAAACTCACCAATCAAGAGACACAGGCTAGTAGAATGGATCACAAAACAAGACCCAACAATATGCTGCCTACAGGAGACGCATTTGATAGGAAAAGACATACATAGGCTGAAGGTGAAAGGTTGGGAAAAATCATATCACTCATATGGACTTCGGAAACAAGCAGGAGTATCCATACTCATATCAAATAAAATAGATTTTAAGCCAAAGTTAATCAAAAGGGATAAAGAGGGACACTACATACTGCTCAAGGGAACCATACACCAACAAGACATAACAATCATAAATATATATGCCCCAAACAATGGTGCAGCTATGTTCATCAAACAAACTCTTCTCAAGTTCAAGAGTCTAATAGACCACCATACAATAATCATGGGAGACTTCAACACACCTCTATCACCACTGGACAGATCTTCCAAACAAAAGTTGAATAAGGAAGCTATAGAACTCAATAACACAATTAATAACCTAGACTTAATTGACATATATAGAATATACCACCCAACATCAAGCAGTTACACTTTTTTCTCAGCAGCACATGGATCCTTCTCAAAAATAGATCATATATTATGTCACAGGGAAACTCTTAGACAATACAAAGGAGTAGAGATAATACCATGCATCCTATCTGATCATAATGGAATGGAACTGAAAATCAATGATAAAAGAAGGAAGGAAAAAGAATACATCACTTGGAGAATGAACAATAGGTTACTGAATGATCAATGGGTTATAGAAGACATCAAGGAGGAAATTAAAAAATTCTTAGAGATTAATGAAAACACAGACATAACATATCGGAATCTATGGGACACATTGAAAGCAGTTCTAAGAGGAAAATTCATTGCTTGGAGTTCATTCCTTAAAAAAAGAAAAAACCAACAAATAAATGATCTCATACTTCATCTCAAAATCCTAGAAAAAGAAGAGCAAAACAACAGCAAAAGAAGTAGAAGGCAAGAAATAATTAAAATCAGAGCTGAAATTAATGAAATCGAAACAAAAGAAACAATTGAAAAAATTGACAAAACTAAAAGTTGGTTCTTTGAAAAAATAAACAAAATCGACAGACCCTTAGCCATGCTAGCGAAGGGAAGAAGAGACAGAACTCAAATCACTAACATACGGGATGAAAGAGGCAATATCACAACAGACACTTCAGAAATACAGAAGATAATCAAAAATTATTTTGAATCCTTATACTCCAATAAATTAGAAGATAGTGAAGGCATAGATAAATTTCTGAAGTCATATGATCTGCCCAGATTGAGTCAGGAGGATATAGACAACCTAAACAGACCAATATCAATTGAGGAAATAGAAGAAACCATCAAAAGACTACCAACTAAGAAAAGCCCAGGACCGGATGGGTATACAGCAGAGTTTTACAAAACCTTTAAAGAGGAACTAATACCAATACTTTTCAAGCTACTTCGGGAAATAGAAAAAGAGGGAGAACTCCCAAATTCATTCTACGAGGCCAACATCACCCTGATACCTAAACCAGACAAAGACACTTCAAAGAAAGAAAACTACAGACCAATATCTCTAATGAACCTAGATGCAAAAATCCTCAATAAAATTCTGGCCACTCGGATACAAAAACATATCAAAAAAATTGTGCACCATGACCAAGTAGGATTCATCCCTGGGATGCAAGGCTGGTTCAATATACGGAAATCAATAAATGTTATTCACCACATCAATAGACTTAAAAATAAGAACCATATGATCATCTCGATAGATGCGGAAAAAGCATTCGACAAAGTACAGCATCCCTTTATGTTCAAAACTCTAGAAAAACTAGGGATAACAGGAACATACCTCATTATTGTAAAAGCAATCTATGCTAAGCCTCAGGCTAGCATCATTCTGAATGGAGAAAAATTGAAGGCATTCCCTCTAAAATCTGGAACAAGACAGGGATGCCCTCTCTCACCACTTCTGTTCAACATAGTTCTCGAAACACTGGCCAGAGCAATTAGACAGACGAAAGAAATTAAAGGCATCAAAATAGGAAAAGAAGAACTTAAATTATCACTATTTGCAGATGACATGATTCTATACCTAGCAGACCCAAAAGGGTCTACAAAGAAACTATTAGAGCTAATAAATGAATTCAGCAAAGTGGCAGGATATAAAATCAACACGCATAAATCAAAGGCATTCCTGTATATCAGCGACAAATCCTCTGAAATGGAAATGAGGACAACCACTCCATTCACAATATCTTCAAAAAAAATAAAATACTTGGGAATCAACCTAACAAAAGAGGTGAAAGACTTATACAATGAAAACTACAGAACCCTAAAGAGAGAAATAGAAGAAGATCTTAGAAGATGGAAAAATATACCCTGTTCATGGATAGGCAGAACTAACATCATCAAAATGGCGATATTACCAAAAGTTCTCTATAGGTTTAATGCAATGCCAATCAAAATCCCAACGGCATTTCTTGTAGAAATAGAGAAAGCAATCATGAAATTCATATGGAAAAATAAAAGACCCAGAATAGCAAAAACAATGCTAAGCAGGAAGTGTGAATCAGGCGGTATAGCGATACCAGACTTCAAACTATACTACAGAGCAATAGTAACAAAAACAGCATGGTACTGGTACCAAAACAGGCGGGTGGACCAATGGTACAGAATAGAGGACACAGAAACCAATCCACAAAACTACAACTATCTTATATTTGATAAAGGGTCTAAAAGCATGCAATGGAGGAAGGATAGCATCTTCAACAAATGGTGCTGGGAAAACTGGAAATCCATATGCAACAAAATGAAACTGAATCCCTTTCTCTCGCCATGCACAAAAGTTAATTCAAAATGGATCAAGGAGCTTGATATCAAATCAGAGACACGCCGTCTGATAGAAGAGAAAGTTGGCTACGATCTACATACTGTGGGGTCGGGCTCCAAATTCCTCAATAGGACACCCATAGCACAAAAGTTAACAACTAGAATCAACAAATGGGACTTACTCAAACTAAAAAGTTTTTTCTCAGCAAAAGATACAATAAGAGAGGTAAATAGAGAGCCTACATCCTGGGAACAAATCTTTACTCCTCACACTTCAGATAGAGCCCTAATATCCAGAGTATACAAAGAACTCAAAAAATTAGACAATAAGAGAACAAACAACCCAATCAACAAATGGGCCAAGGACCTGAACAGACACTTCACAGAGGAGGACATACAATCAATCAACAAGTACATGAAAAAATGCTCACCATCTCTAGCAGTCAGAGAAATGCAAATCAAAACCACCCTAAGATACCATCTCACTCCAGTTAGATTGGCAGCCATTATGAAGTCAAACAACAACAAGTGCTGGCGAGGATGTGGGGAAAAGGGTACACTTGTACATTGCTGGTGGGACTGCAAATTGGTGCAGCCAATTTGGAAAGCAGTATGGAGATTTCTTGGAAAGCTGGGAATGGAGCCACCATTTGACCCAGCTATTCCCCTTCTAGGTCTATTCCCTAAAGACCTAAAAAGAGCATGCTACAGGGACACTGCTACATCGATGTTCATAGCAGCACAATTCACAATAGCTAGACTGTGGAACCAACCTAGATGCCCTTCAATGGATGAATGGATAAAAAAAATGTGGCATTTATACACAATGGAGTATTACTCTGCATTAAAAAATGACAAAATCATAGAATTTACAGGGAAATGGATGGCATTAGAGCAGATTATGCTAAGTGAAGCTAGCCAATCCCTAAAAAACAAATGCCAAATGTCTTCTTTGATATAAGGAGAGTAACTAAGAACAGAGTAGGGTCAAAGAGCATGAGAAGAAGATTAACATTAAACAGGGATGAGAGGTGGGAGGGAAAGGGAGAGAGAAGGGAAAATGCATGGAAATGGAAGGAGACCCTCAGAGTTATACAAAAGTACATACAAGAGGAAGTGAGGGGAAGGGGAAAAATAATACAAGGGGGACAAACGAATGTCAGTAGAGGGGGCAGAGAGAGAAGAGGGGAGGGGAGGGGAGGGGAGGGGGGATAGTAGAGGATAGCAAAGGCAGCAGAATACAACAGACACTAGTATGACAATATGTAAATCAATGGATGTGTAACTGATGTGATTCTGCAATCTGTATATGGGGTAAAAATGGGAGCTCATAACCCACTTGAATCAAATTGTGAAATATGATATATCAAGAACTATGTAATGTTTTGAACAGCCAACAATAAAAAATTAAAAAAAAAAAATGTGTGGGAAATCTGAGCACCGAATCCTGCTCTGGGAGAGCCATAATACACATGATTGTATTCAAGCCTTTTGGCCACTATTAGATTGAAACCCAAAGTTTTCAGCCAAAGTACATTAAGCTCTATTGACTGATGGGGGAGCATGTAAGGAATGCAGTACCTCATGTACAGGAGTTCTTAGGGACTCATTATTATGTCCCTTGACATTTTAAGAGTATTGGTGAAATGGACAAGACTCACTCACTTGTTGTCCCTTGGGTTCTCTGGTGTTGAAGAATTGAATTCTGGTACAGTTAGGAGTGAAGAAAGAAAAAAATAGTGTTTTTAGGCATGGGTTTCTACAGTGAACAACTTTCAGTGATCAAGTTCTCTACGATCAATTATAGCAGCAGTAGATTTGAAAAGTACAGAAAGTGCCTTCTGTTCACTTCATGCTTTTGACAGCAGTGACAGATTTCCACAAAGGAGAAATCCCCTGGGAATTGAAATGATGATTTCAGATGGGTAGGCTTTCTTTTTTTTTTTTTCTTTCTTTCATTTTTTTTAATAATCAAAGAGTATGTATGAATCAGGGTGGGGACGATCACTCATTTATTCTGGATCTTTATGAGGATAGGTTGATCCTTACCTTCAAATGAAGTGATACAAGCTGATTTTAGAAGTGGTGCAAGATTTGGAAAATTCTCTCTCTCAGTGCTTTACTGTCCCACAGGGGACAGTAAGCAATTAACCACATAAGACAGTGCAAGGGATTCATTGTTCATGTCCTCTACAAATTTGAATGTTGAAACCCTAGTCCCAGTGTGATGTCATTTGGAGGTGGGACCTTTGGGAAGTGTTAAGTCACATGGGTGGAGCTCTCCTGCTGGGATTTGTGCTCCTATAAGAAGCCTGATGGCTAGCCATCTCCACTTTATGTGAGGACACTGTGAGAAGTTGGCAGTCTGCAACCAAGAAGAGCACCCTCACCAGTCCTTGACAATGCTGACAAGGGCACTCTCACCAGTCCTTGACAATGCCGACACTTTGAACTTGTACTTCCAGGCTCCAGAACTATGAGAAATAAATTTACAAGGCACCCAGTGTCTGATACTCTGTTATAGCTGTCCAAACTGACTAAGTTAGGCAGATCGGAAAAGCCAACAGAAAAGTGCTTTGAGACGATTTCTATTTAAGTAGAAAGACAAAGGCTAGAAGGTCCACTGCTTTTGAGTTTCTATCAAACATTGGCCTGTCTGGCCTTCAGGTGGAATTTGAGGGCCTATTTCTTTTTTAGGTTCTTAATTATTTTTTTATTTATATATGATAGCAGGATGCATTACAATTCTCATTACACGAATAGAGCACAATTTTTCATATCTCTGGTTGTATACAAAGTATATTTATACCAATTTGTGTCTTCATACATGTACTTTGGATAATAATGTCCATCACATTCCAGCATCATTTCTAACCCCCTGCCCTCTCCCTTCCCCTCCACCCCTCTGCCCTATCTAGAGTTTGTCTATTTCTCTCATGCTCCCCCTCCCTAGCCCACTATGAATCAGTGTCCTTATATCAGAGAAAACATTCAGCATTTGGGTTTTTTGGGATTGGCTAACTTCACTTAGCATTATCTTCTCTAACTCCACTCATTTACCTGCAAATGCCATGATTTTATTCTCTTTTATTGCTGAGTAATATTCCAATATGTGCATATGCCACATTTTTTTAATCCATTCATCTATTGAAGGGCATCTAGGTTGGTTCCACAGTTTAGCTACTGTGAATTGTGCTGCTATATCTGTATTCCATTGTATTTTACAGTGACTGTTTTCCAATACCTAGGATTTAGCCATATCAAAGCCCAATTTGATTTTCATGTTCTGACACTTTCTAGCTCTAATGGCCATTACTGACTTTAAGTCAAAGGAAGAAAATGAAGTCAAGTTTATGCCATTTTCTTTTTTGAGAATGAAAAAAACATAATAAAAGTAAAAGGAGTAAAAAAGCCACTCCTTTTAAATGCATTCCCTTTTATTGTCGAATCTCTCTTCTTCACACATATTTTAGCATTAGCTGCATTTTCTTCTTTCCTTTTTCTAGGCTAATTCTGCATTGTATAGCTATTAATATCACCAATACATTTAATCATGTTATGCAGTATTCTTTTTTTCCAGGCAACACCTTTTTAAAAAATTTTATTCTAAATAGCACCATAAAGACCCTACTCTTTTTTATTTTCATTCAAAACAAATTTTTTTTTTTTGGTACTGGGGAATCAAACCCAGGGGTGCTCAACCACTGAGCCACAGCCCCAACCCTTTTAATTTTTTATTTTGATACAGGTCTTGCTAGGTTTCTTAGGGCCTCACTAACCTGCTGAAACTGCCTTGAACTTCCCATTTCCTGCTTCAGTCTCCAGAGTAGCTGGGATTAGAGGCATGTGCCACTGGGCCTGGCCCATGCTCCTTTTTCTGCCATTATTATTCACTGATTTTATCACTATCACCACCACCACCACCATCACATACCATTTTGCCATGGAAATTTTATCCTTCAAGTGACCAATATGGCAAACAATTTCTCTAAACTTTATCCTAACTCCACAAAGTATGGAGTAACAATTTTTAATTCATATTTTGCCAGGAAATATATTTTATTTGGTATTCACAATATATTTTTTTAAACATTTTATTTGATTGTCAAAATAAGTATAAATTCATATGCAGTTATAAGAAATGGCATAGAGAATTCCCACGTGTCCTTTATCCGGTTCACCTCAATAGTATCATCTTATACAACTGTAGTACAATATCACAAACAGGATATGAGCAAATATTACAGTCAAAATATCAAACTAAGGAGTAACAATTCTTGACCCCACTTTATAGATAAGAAGCCAAGACATGGGCTCTTAAGTGAACTTTCAAAGCCTCACCACTGCTACCTTTATTTCACTTGACTCCCTCTTTCTTCCTTAAGATCTGGCCTCACAAATAATCTCTCCAGTACTGGACTCCATGGTGTCGTCCTACAAATAAGATGTTGTTCTGTTCTTTAGACAGATGATTTCTGGCAAATAATTGAGTTAGTCAGATAGTGGGTATGTTTCAGTCATGAGGTTGTTGTAAGGTCAATTGTTTTGTAACATGGTAATTTTACAATTTTTTTTTTTTACCATTTTTCTCTTTGCTTTCAGGTTGTTAGATAAATCTTGCCCAATGTTATAGTAAAGAAATTTATTTGTATTAGTTAATTTGTATTAATTGCTATAACAAATGACCACCATCTTTGTGGCTTAAAACAATAAAAACTTATTCTTTTGCAGTTGTGGAGGTTAGAAATCTAGGGCTAAAACTAAGGTGTTGGCAGGACGGGGTCCTTCTGTGAGGTTCCAAGGAAGAAGCTTTCCTTCATCTCTTCCAGATTTTAGTGATTGTGCATATTTCCTGGCTGATGGCCTGGTCCCTTGGACCTCTGCCTCTACTGTCACGTTTTCTTCTCTCACTCTGATCCTAATACACGCCTCTTATAAGGACTCTTGTGATTACATGCAACTCACACAGATAGTCCAAGATAGTCTCTCCATCTAAAGATATTAAATTAAATCACACCCCGAAATTTCCTTTGGCCACATAAAGTAACATACTAACAGGCCTGGGTATTAGGATATGGACTTCTTTGTGTGTTGGTGGGTGAGGGCACTGCTCTTATTTCTCTCTACCATGCTATTCCTTCATCAAATAATTATTGTGCGATTAATACATGCAGTGAACTGTGCTGGACTTTGGGGAAGTGCAGAGAATAGCACTGAGTTTAAGGAATAAAACAGCCAGACTATCTGTGCTCTCAAGGAATTTACACCCTAATGAAAGTCCCAGACATTAAATAATAATTTTGTGATTTTTAATGCAATTATAACAAGTGCTAGAATGGAGGAGTGACAAGAACAGAGAACACGGGAGAGTCTGGCATAAATTGGGGCATCAGGGAAACATAGAGGAGATGACTTCTAAGCTCAGCTCTGAGGTAGATTATTAATTAGGTGAAGAGGAGGGTCAAGAGTGAATGTCGGGAGACCAGTGATTAAAACATTAAAGTTCAAAGGATCTTCTAGAACTGTTCAAATTCATTAAGATCATTAGCTTTTCTTGAACTAAGGGAAATATTAAGTACATTCTCAAGAGAGATGTCATTTCCTGAACTTCTCAAAAACAGGCAAGAAACATTTTTGTATCTTGAACATCATATATACATCTTCCTTGGAACAAATTGTTTTCTTCTACTAATAGAAGTTAAGGGTAACTTAAGATTTGCATTATTATTGCCATCCTTTGAAGAGTCTTGCCATCTCCATGAGTTTAATGAGCCCCAAATAAGTATTTTGCCAATCTAAGTATATACCAAGAGTCTTAGTAGATAAGAAAGTCTAAGTATGGAGCCTACATCCTGGGAACAAGTTTTTACCCCTCACACGTCAGATAGAGCTCTAATCTCTAGGGTATATAAAGAACTCAAGTCCTTGGCCCATTTGTTGATTGGGTTATTTGTTATCTTATTGTTTAATTTTTTGAGTTCTTTGTATACTCTGGATATTAGGGCTGTATCTGAAGTGTGAGGAGTAAAAATTTGTTCCCAGGATGTAGGCTCCCTATTTACCTCTCTTATTGTTTCTCTTGCTGAGAAAAAACTTTTTAGTTTGAGTAAGTCCCATTTGTTGATTCTTGTTATTAACTCTTGGGCTATGGGCGTCCTATTAAGGAATTTGGAGCCCAACCCCACAGTATGTAGATTGGAGCCAACTTTTTCTTCTATCAGATGCAGAGTCTTTGTTTTGATAACAAGCTCCTTGATCCATTTTGAGTTAACTTTTGTGCATGGCGAGAGAAAGGGATTCAGATTCATTTTGTTGCATATGGATTTCCAGTTCTCCCAGCACCATTTGTTGAAGATGCTATCCTTCCTCCATTGCATGCTTTTAGCCCCTTTGTCAAATATAAGATAGTTGTAATTTTGTGGATTGGTCTCTGTGTCCTCTATTCTGTACCATTGGTCCACCCGCCTGTTTTGGTACCAGTACCATGCTGTTTTTGTTACTATTTGTTACTATTGTTCTGTAGTATAGTTTGAAGTCTGATATCACTATACCGCCTGATTCACTCTTCCTGCTTAGAATTGCTTTTGCTATTCTGGGTCTTTTATTTTTCCATATGAATTTCATGATTGTTTTATCTATTTCTACAAGAAATGCTGTTGGGATTTTGATTGGCATTGCATTAAACCTATAGAGAACTTTTGGTAATATCACCATTTTTTTTTTTTACTTGGCTTATTTTTTTTATTTTATTTTTTTTTAATTTTTTATTGTGGGTTGTTCAAAACATTACAAATTTCTTGACTTATCATATTCCACACTTTGATTCAAGTGGGTTATGAACTCCCACCTTCACCCCATACACAGATTGCAGAATCACATCAGTTACACATCCATTGATTTACAAATTGCCATACTAGTGTCTGTTGTGCTCCGCTGCCTTTCCCATCCTCCCCCCTCCCCCCTCCCCACCTCTCCCCTCCCCTCCCCTCCTCTCTCTCTACCCCCTCCACTGTATAACCCTGAGGGTCTCCTTCCATTACCATGCAATTTCCCTTCTCTCTCCCTTTCCCTCCCACCTCTCATCCCTGTTTAATGTTAATCTTCTTCTCATGCTCTTCGTCCCTACTCTGTTCTTAGTTACTCTCCTTATATCAAAGAAGACATTTGGCATTTGTTTTTTAGGGATTGGCTAGCTTCACTTAGCATAATCTGCTCTAATGCCATCCATTTCCCTGTAAATTCTATGATTTTGTCATTTTTTAATGCAGAGTAATACTCCATTGTGTATAAATGCCACATTTTTTTTATCCATTCGTCTATTGAAGGGCATCTAGGTTGGTTCCACAGTCTTGCTATTGTGAACTGTGCTGCTATGAACATCGATGTAGCAGTGTCCCTGTAGCATGCTCTTTTTAGGTCTTTAGGGAATAGACCAAGAAGGGGAATAGCTGGGTCAAATGGTGGCTCCATTCCCAGCTTTCCAAGAAATCTCCATACTGCTTTCCAAATTGGCTGCACCAATCTGCAGTCCCACCAGCAATGTACAAGTGTACCCTTTTCCCCACATCCTCGCCAGCACTTGTTGTTGTTTGACTTCCTAATGGCTGCCAATCTTACTGGAGTGAGATGGTATCTTAGGGTGGTTTTGATTTGCATTTCTCTGACAGCTAGAGATGTTGAGCATTTTTTCATGTATTGTTGATTGACTGTATGTCCTCCTCTGAGAAGTGTCTGTTCAGGTCCTTGGCCCATTTGTTGATTGGGTTGTTTGTTCTCTTATTGTCTAATTTTTTGAGTTCTTTGTATACTCTGGATATTAGGGCTCTATCTGAAGTGTGAGGAGTAAAGATTTGTTCCCAGGGTGTAGGCTCCGTATTTACCTCTCTTATTGTTTCTTTTGCTGAAAAAAAACTTTTTAGTTTGAGTAAGTCCCATTTGTTGATTCTAGTTATTAACTTTTGTGCTATGGGTGTCCTATTGAGGAATTTGGAGCCCGACCCCACCGACTGTAGATCGTAGCCAACTTTTTCTTCTATCAGACGGCGTGTCTCTGATTTGATATCAAGCTCCTTGATCCATTTTGAATTCACTTTTGTGCATGGCGAGAGAAAGGGATTCAGTTTCATTTTGTTGCACATGGATTTCCAGTTTCCCAGCACCATTTGTTGAAGATGCTATCCTTCCTCCATTGTATGCTTTTAGCCCCTTTATCAAATATAAGATAGTTGTAATTTTGTGGATTGGTTTCTGTGTCCTCTATTCTGTACCATTGGTCCACCCGCCTGTTTTGGTACCAGTACCATGCTGTTTTTGTTACTATTGCTCTGTAGTATAGTTTGAAGTCTGGTATCGCTATACCACCTGATTCACACTTCCTGCTTAGCATTGTTTTTGCTATTCTGGGTCTTTTATTTTTCCATATGAATTTCATGATTGCTTTCTCTATTTCTACAAGAAATGCTGTTGGGATTTTGATTGGCATTGCATTAAACCTATAGAGAACTTTTGGTAATATTGCCATTTGGATGATGTTAGTTCTGCCTATCCATGAACAGGGTATATTTTTCCATCTTCTAAGATCTTCTTCTATTTCTCTCTTTAGGGTTCTGTAGTTTTCATTGTATAAGTCTTTCACCTCTTTTGTTAGGTTGATTCCCAAGTATTTTATTTTTTTTGAAGATATTTTGAATGGAGTGGTTGTCCTCATTTCCATTTCAGAGGATTTGTCGCTGATATACAGGAATGCCTTTGATTTATGCGTGTTGATTTTATATCCTGCCACTTTGCTGAATTCATTTATTAGCTCTAATAGTTTCTTTGTAGAGCCTTTTGGGTCTGCTAGGTATAGAATCATATCATCTGCAAATAGTGATAATTTAAGTTCTTCTATTCCTATTTTTATGCCTTTAATTTCTTTCGTCTGTCTAATTGCTCTGGCCAGTGTTTCGAGAACTATGTTGAACAGAAGTGGAGAGAGAGGGCATCCCTGTCTTGTTCCAGATTTTAGAGGGAATGCCTTCAGTTTTTCTCCATTCAGAATGATGCAAGCCTGAGGCTTAGCATAGATTGCTTTTACAAAATTGAGGTATGTTCCTGTTATCCCTAGTTTTTCTAGAGTTTTGAACATAAAGGGATGCTGTACTTTGTCGAATGCTTTTTCCGCATCTATCGAGATGATCATATGGTTCTTATTTTTAAGTCTATTGATGTGGTGAATAACATTTATTGATTTCTGTATATTGAACCAGCCTTGCATCCCAGGGATGAATCCTACTTGATCATGGTGTACAATTTTTTTGATATGTTTTTGTATCCGATTCGCCAGAATTTTGTTGAGGATTTTTGCATCTAGGTTCATTAGAGATATTGGTCTGTAGTTTTCTTTCTTTGAAGTGTCTTTGTATCAGGGTGATGTTGGCCTCATAGAATGAATTTGGAAGTTCTCCCTCCTTTTCTATTTCCTGAAGTAGCTTGAAAAGTATTGGTATTAGTTCTTCTTTAAAGGTTTTGTAAAATTCTGCTGTAAACCCATCCGGACCTGGGCTTTTCTTAGTTGGTAGTCTTTTTATGGTTTCTTCTATTTCCTCAATTGATATTGGTCTGTTTAGGTTTTCTATATCCTCCTGACTCAATCTGGGCAGATCATATGACTTAAGAAATTTATCTATGCCTTCACTATCTTCTAATTTATTGGAGTATAAGGATTCAAAATAGTTTTTGATTATCTTCTGTATTTCTGAAGTGTCTGTTGTGATATTGCCTTTTTCATCCCGTATGCTAGTAATTTGAGTTCTCTCTCTTCTTCTCTTCGCTAGCATCCCTAAGGGTCTGTCTATTTTGTTTATTTTTTCAAAGAACCAACTTTTAGTTTTGTCAATTTTTTCAATTGTTTCTTTTGTTTCGATTTCATTAATTTCAGCTCTGATTTTAATTATTTCTTGCCTTCTACTTCTTTTGCTGTTGTTTTGCTCTTCTTTTTCAAGGATTTTGAGATGAAGTATGAGATCATTTATTTGTTGGTTTTTTCTTTTTTTAAGGAATGAACTCCAAGCAATGAATTTTCCTCTTAGAACTGCTTTCAATGTGTCCCATAGATTCCGATATGTTGTGTCTGTGTTTTCATTTATCTCTAAGAATTTTTTAATTTCCTTCTTGATGTCTTCTATAACCCATTGATCATTCAGTAACCTATTGTTCATTCTCCAAGTGATGTATGCTTTTTCCTTCCTTCTTTTATCATTGATTTTCAGTTTCATTCCATTATGATCAGATAAGATGCATGGTATTATCTCTACTCCTTTATATTGTCTAAGAGTTGCCCTGTGACATAATATATGATCTATTTTTGAGAAGGATCCATGTGCTGCTGAGAAAAAAGTGTAACTGCTTGATGTTGGGTGGTATACTCTATATATGTCAATTAGGTCTAGGTTATTAATAGTGTTATTGAGTTCTATAGTTTCCTTATTCAACTTTTGTTTGGAAGATCTGTCCAGTGGCAAGAGAGGTGTGTTGAAGTCTCCCATGATTATGGTATGGTGGTCTATTAGACTCTTGAACTTGAGAAGAGTTTGTTTGACGAACATAGCTTCACCATTGTTTGGGGCATAAATATTTATGATTGTTATGTCTTGTTGGTGTATGGTTCCCTTAAGCAGTATGTAGTGTCCCTCTTTATCTCTTTTGATTAACTTTGGCTTGAAATCTATTTTATTTGATATGAGTATGGACATTCCTGCTTGTTTCCGAAGTCCATATGAGTGATATGATTTTTCCCAACCTTTCACCTTCAGCCTATGTATGTCTTTTCCTATCAAATGCGTCTCCTGTAGGCAGCATATTGTTGGGTCTTGTTTTGTGATCCATTCTACTAGCCTGTGTCTCTTAATTGGTGAGTTTAAGCCATTAACATTTAGGGTTATTATTGAGATATGGGTTGTTCTTCCAGCCATATTTGTTTATTTTTGTTACTAAACATGGTTTGTTTTCCTCTTTGATTATTCCCCCCCCCTTTACTGTCCTACCTCCCACTGTTGGTTTTCATTGTTATTTTCCATTTCCTCTTCCTGTAATGCTTTGGCGAGGATGTTTTGAAGAGATGGTTTTCTAGCTGCGAATTCTTTAAACTTTTGTTTATCGTGGAAGGTTTTAATTTCATCCTCCATCCTAAAGCTTAATTTCGCTGGATACACAATTCTTGGTTGGAACCCATTTTCTTTCAGTGTTTGAAATATGTTATTCCAGGATCTTCTAGCTTTCAGAGTCTGTGTTGAAAGATCAGCTGTTATCCTGATTGGCTTACCCCTAAATGTAATCTGCTTCCTTTCTCTTGTAGCTTTTAAAATTCTCTCCTTATTCTGTATGTTGGGCATCTTCATTATAATGTGTCTAGGTGTGGATCTCTTATGATTTTGCACATTCGGCATCCTGTAGGCTTCTAGGATTTGGGATTCTGTCTCATTCTTCAAGTCTGGGAAGTTTTCTTGTATTATTTCATTGAATAGACTGTTCTTTCCTTTGGTTTGGAGCTCTGTACCTTCCTGTATCCCAATGACTCTTAAGTTTGGTCTCTTAATGTTATCCCATATTTCTTGGATGTTCTGCTCATGGTTTCTTAACAGTCTTGCTGAGCTGTCTATGTTCTTTTCCAGTTGAAATACTTTGTCTTCATTGTCTGATGTTCTATCTTCTAAGTGTTCTACTCTGCTGGTAGTATTCTCCATTGAGATTTTAAGTTGGTTTATTGCTTCCTGCATTTCTAGGATTTCTGATTGTTTGTTTTTTATAACCTCTATCTCCCTGTATAGTTGATCCTTTGCTTCCTGGATTTGTTTGCGTAATTCATTGTCGAGGTGATCTTTCATTGTCTGATTTTGCAGTTTAATGTCTTCCTTGATACTCCAGATCATCTGAAGCATGTATATCCTGAATTCTTTATCTGACATTCCATCTGCTGCAGCTGTTACCTCTTCTAAAGTTGCGTTGACCTGCATTGCTTGTGGTCCTTTCTTTCCTTGTCTTTTCATACTGATTGCATATCTTTCCTGCAGGTGCGGGCGGCGGCTCTGCTCTCTCCTTATTCCAATTGGGGTGTCGTGGCTACCACGCCGGCAGGTCACTGGGCCTGTTCTGGGAGCTGGCGGCGGCTCTATTCTGCCCCTTCTCCAATTGGGGTGACGAGTGTACCACGCCGGCAGGCCACCGGGCCTGATCCGCCGGTCGGTTGCAGGTTTGCCTACCCTGCAGGCGCGGGCGGCGGCTCTACTCTGCCCCTACTCCAAATGGGGTGACGTGTCGGTCGTACCGGCAGGCCACTGGGCCTGTCCCTCTGGTCGGTCGCAGATCTGCCCACCTTTCGGGCACGGGTGGAGGTTCTGCTCTGCCCCTACTCCAATTGGGGTGTCGTGACTACCCCGCCTGCAGGACGCTGGGCCTGTTCCTGGCACGGGCGGCGACTCTGCTCTGCCACTACTCCAATTAGGGTGGTGTTTGTACCACGCCAGCAGGCTCCTGGGCCTGATCCGCCGGTCTGTTGTAGGTCTGCCTACCTTGGAGGCGCGGGCGGCGGATCTGCCCTGCCCCTCCTACCACGCCTGCGGACCCCTGGGCCTGATCTGCAGGTTGATCACTGGTCTGCTCACCCTGCGGGCACGGGTGGCGGTTCCGCTCTGCCCCCACTCCAATTGGGGTCACGTGACCACCACACCGGCAGGGCCTGATCCGGGCATGGGAGAAGGATCTGCTCTGCCCCTACTCCAGTTGGGGTGACGTGTGTACCACACTGGCAGACCACTGGGCCTGACCCGCCAGGCTGTCACAGGTCTGTTTACCTTGCAAGCGCGAACGACGGCTCTGCCCTGCCCCTCCTACCACGCCCATGTACCACTGGGTCGCGGGTCTGCCCACCTTGCGGGTGCGGGTGGTGGCTCCGCTCCGCCCCCTCTCCAATTGGGGTCACACGGTCACCACGCTGGCGAGCCGCTGGGCCTGCTCTGGGCGCTGGCGGCGGCCCGGCTCCTCCCCTCTGGCTCGTCGACAAATTGAGGAGACTCGGGTGACTGTGCCTCACCCCCCCTACCAGGAGACCAACTGCTTATGTCACTGCTGGTATTGATGAAGTTCTCTCCTCCGCCGCTTTCTGCTGACATCAGATCTCTGCCATGTTGGTATCCTATGCGAATGGCAGCATTTCGTTCCCCTTGCCAGGCAACCAAAGCAACAGGTGAGTCCTGACCGGCCCTCAGCAGGACCCGGACCGAGAAGCAGTTTCCGCGGGCTCCTAGCCCCGGGCCAGGGAAGTTCCGGGAGCTGGAACTCAGCCGCTCCGAGCTCGGTGTAAGCTCCTATAAGTGTAAGCTCCAAGAAGCAGTCCCCGCGGGCTCAGTTCCGGGAGCCGGAATTCGGCTGCTTAGTGCTTGGTGTATGCTCTGATAGGGGCAGGGTCCAAGAAGCAGCCTCCGCAGGCTCCGCAGCCCTGGGCCAGGGCGGTTCCGGGACGGTTCCGGGAGCCGGAACTCGGCCGCCCTGCGCTCGGTGTTCGCTCCGATAAGATCAGGTTCTAAGAAGCACCCAGGCGCTGAACCCTAGCAATCTGTCTGCAAGCCGCAGGTGAATTGCAGCCTGAAATTACCTGTTCTATGGCTGAATGAGCTGCGGTCAGTCGAAAACAGGGATAGTGACGTCAGTTTACCAACATGGTGGCTGCTGGCCTCCTCTGTGGTCTGACCGGTGTGGAGAACCAAGATGGACCGCTTCCTTCCCCCGTCTCGAACCCAAAATTCAGCCCTGAGTACGGTGCTTGCGCGGCTGGCAGAAACTGCAGCGCTGTAACCCTGCGTCTCTATCCCAGCGCGCGCTGCAGACTCTAGCCGCGGGGCGATTTGCTGAATAAGCTGTGTTACCCTCCGTGCGACAAACCTCTCGCGTTTGAGTCCCCGTAGCCGATCCTTGTGCGATGGAAATCCTTCCTCCAGGTTCCGGAGCACCCCACTATTGCTGGAAATTCCTAACAAGATATCCTTTAGCTGTCCTGACTTGTCATACTCCCACACAGTGAAGCAGCACACGGGGGCAACACTCCCCTCGCCGCCATCTTCCTTCAATATCACCATTTTGAACAGACACTTCTCAGAGGAGGACATACAAACAATCAACTAGTACATGAAAAAATGCTCACCAACTCTAGCAGTCAGAGAAATGCAAATCAAATCTACCCTAAGATTCCATCTCACTCCAGTAAGATTGGCAGCCCTTATGAAGTCAAACAACAACAAATGCTGGCGAAGATGTGGGGAAAAGGGTACACTTGTACATTGCTGGTGGGACAGCAAATTGGTGCGGCCAATTTGGAAAGCAGTATGGAGATTCCTGGGAAAGCTGGGAATGGAACCACCATTTGACCCAGCTATTCCCCTTCTCAGACTATTCCCTAAAGACCTTAAAAGAGAATACTATAGGGATACTGCTACATTGATGTTCATAGCAGAACAATTCACAATAGCTAGACTGTGGAACCAACCTAGATGCCCTTCAATAGATGAATGGATAAAAAAATGTGGCATTTATACACAATGGAGTATTATTCAGCACTAAAAATGACAAAATCATGGCATTTGCAGGGAAATGGATGGCATTAGAGCAGATTATGCTAAGTGAAGCTAGCCAATCCCTAAAAAACAAATGCCAAATGTCTTCTTTGATATAAGGAGAGCAACTAAGAACAGAGCAGAGAGGAAGAGCATGAGAAGAAGACTAACATTAAACAGGGATGAGAGATGGGAGGGAAAGGGAGAGAGAAGGGAAATTGCATGGTAAAGGAAGGAGACCCTCAGGGTTATACAAAATTACATATAAGAGGAAGTGAGGGGAAGGGAAAAAAAAAAACAAGGGAGAGAAATGAATTACAGTAGATGGGGTAGAGAGAGAAAATGGGAAGGGAGGGGAGGGGAGGGGGGATAGTAGAGGATGGGAAAGGCAGCAGAATACAACAGACAGTAGTATGGCATTATGTAAATCAGTGGATGTGTAACCCATGTGAATCTGCAATATGTATACGGGGTAAAAATGGGAGTTCATAATCCACTTGAATCAAATGTATGAAATATGATATGTCAAGAGCTATGTAATGTTTTGAAAAACTAATAATAAAAATTTAAAAAATTAAAAAAGACAAAAAAAAAGAAATATTTTTTAAAAAAGAACTCAAAAAGCTAAGCACCAAAAAACCAAATAACCCAATCAACAAATGGGACAAGGACCTGAACAGATACTTCTCAGGAGAGGATATACAATCAATCAACAAATACACGAAAAAAAGGCTCACCATCTCTAGCAATCAGAGAAATGCAAATTAAAACTACTCTACAATACCATCTCACTCCAGTAAGAATGGCAGCCATTATGAAGTCAAACAACAACAAGTGCTGGTGAGGATGCAGGGAAAAAGGTACACTCCTACATTGCTGGTGGGACTGCAAATTGGTGTAGCCAATTTGGAAAGAAGTATGGAGATTCCTTGGAAAGCTGGGAATGGAACCACCATTTGACCCAGCTATTCTTCTTCTCGGTCTATATCCAAAGGACCTAAAAACAGTATACTACAGGGACACAGACACATCAATGTTTATAGCAGCACAATTCACAAGAGCTAGACTGTGGAGCCAACTTAGATGCCCTTCAATGGGTGAATGGATAAAAAAAAAGTGGCATATATACACAATGGAATATTACTCAGCACTAAAAAATAACAAGATCATGGCATTTGCAGGGAAATGGATGGCATTAGAGCAGATTATGCTTAGTGAAGTTAGGCAATCCCAAAAATACAAATGCCGAATGTCTTCTCTGATATAAGGGGGGTGACTCAAAATTGGGTAGAGAGGAAGAGCATGGGAAGAAGATTACCTCTAGATAGGGAAGAGAGGTGGGAGGGAAAGGGAGGGTGAAGGGGAATTGTATGGAAGGTGGAAGGAGACCCTCATTGTTATACAGAATACATGCATGAGGATGTGAGAAAAAAAAAGAATAATGTTACCTTAGATTAGGTAGAGAGAAGTGATGGGAGGGGAAGGGAGGGGATGGGGGGATAGGAAAGATAGTAAAATGAAATAGACATTATTATTACTGTGTGTATATATGTGACTGCATGACCAATATGATTCTGCAACCTGTACACTCAGAAAAATGAGAAATTACATCCCATCTGATTCAAATGTATGACATGTCAAGGTCATTGTACTGTCATGTGTAACTAATTAAAACAAATTTTTTTTAAAAAAAGTCTAAGTAGATATTCCAAAATTACAAATATGAACTTTAACAAAAAACAAATACAGATTAGGTTCTCTACAAGATCATTTCAAATGCTTGGGAAAAAGACCAAAGAGTAGACCCTAAGTCCAAAGTGTTTTAATGCTGTCTTCAGTTCTGTTAGCATTTTAAATGTTCAAATATTCAGGGACTAATTTAATACAGTGGTCTCTGGTATTTAAATCTTCTCTGTTTCTGTGATTATTGTCTGATGACCATCAAAGAGTCTTGTGGAGGCCAAATACATAAGAGGTAGAAGAAATCTAGTTTTCATTTTCACTTTTTTAATTGTAAGAAAAGGTGAGCATTTGCCCCTAAATTTTTGGTCCTTTAATCTTCTTTTATTATAAACCAATTGGGTTTGTGGTCTTTGCTCATTTTTTCCTATTTTCAACAAAGGAGCTCTTTAAATCATAGAGAAAATAATTCTCCACGTGGCATCTTAGAAGAACATTTTCCTAGTTTGTCATTTGACTTTTGGCTTTGCGGGCAGAGCAGGTTTTTACCAGTCAGATGTATTAATATTTACCTTTGTGATATTTGGATTACAAATTATAAAATTGCTCAGGTTTTTCTTTGTCTATGATTGTGTTCTTTCTGATTTAATCTTTAACTAATTTTGACATAAAGAATAAACATCTAGCTTAGAAATTTCCCCCAAATGTTTAGCCTTTAGTCCTATGTATTTGAATAATCCAGTGTTTAACCACTGATTGGAAATGCTATTTTAATACAAAACAATAATCTCAAACACATTAGGATTTATTTCTTGACACCATATTCTGTCTCATTTTAAGCTGATTTTCTATATCTAAATGGCTACATTCCTCTGTCATTTGTTTAATTGTTCATGATTTCCTCAGATGCTTAAAGAGGAACTTTAACAAAAACATTGTCAATTAAACAGCTCCACAACCAACAATTTGCTTCAATTTTTTTTTCTCATCTGTAAAATTAGGATAATGGAATAACCTTACAATTGCGGGGGAGGATTTTAGATGATATATGTACGCCAAGTACTTAGTTCCATTTCATGATGGTTGTCACTGCCTTTTACTTTCCAGACCCTAATGTGTCTCTATCATACCATAACACCTTAGTAAATGTACATTACAAGAATAAAAGAAAGACTGCTTTTGTCTAAAATGCCTGTCAGTTTCACTCAAGACCCTTTTGATTAGTACCATTTCTGGTCATCTTTTGGGCACAGCCATGGGTTTAATTAACTGGGGCAATTTGGAAAACTTTATTAACTCTTCTAGAATATTAATGTTTCAAATAATGTTCCAAGGCTGTAGGTTATTCTTTCTCAGATATATGGTCTCTTTGGAAACAATGTTTGATTTTCCAATGGCTTATAAAATCGTACTTGAAATCAGCCATCATTCAAGAAGGAAATTTTCTTAGCTCAAAGCTCTGGTGACCACACAAATGGCTTCTTTCTTATTTAATAATTTGTATTCTTCAAAGCCTAGAGGTCTGAGGAAACATTACTCACACACTCACCCTAGTTAAGGTGGACGACAGGGGTGGGGCACACACAAGCTGGGGAGGTTGACCAGACAATCAGATGGGGACAGAAAAGCTTAATTTTTCTGTCTAATTTGGGTTCTGGGCTACTATTTTGCTAAAATTGTGCATAACAGAAATCATGGAGGCTCCAAAGTAATAGATGATGATGACAGAGGAAGTAATTTCCTTTCTTTGACGTAGACATTCTGCTAAACGGAGGGCACTTATTCATTTTGATTTTTTTTTTGTGAGCCTGTCACAACAAAGGCAAGTCATAATTACAGGGCTGAGAGGACAAAAGCAGATTTCAGAGATTTGAATCCTAGAAAAAAGATATGGGTTAAAGAAATTTATTCGAGCACTCATACCCTGCTACACACCCCCCACAGAGAGAGAGAGAGAGAGAGAGAGAGAGAGAGAGAGAGATGTGTGGGGTGGGGTGGGGTGCGATGAAACCTGGGACCTGAGAATATTTTTATTAAGAATATTTATTTATTGAGAATATTTTTATTAAGAAGAACAATAGCTGGTTACTAGAGAAGATTGGTTTAAAATAGAAAAGCCTATTAGACTTCAATCCTAAACCCCAGTCCTCTTGCCAATTCCTTATTGCTTTTCATTCATTGATTCATTTCTTTAATTATCATTTATTGAATACCTACTGGATCCCAAGAACTAGGGGGATTCTGAGAATATGCCTGCAGAAAGTTCTCATTCAAGTGCAGGGCTCCTACTGCACCACGAGCTGTTTCAACAGGGGACGTAACTAGCAGATATATTTCTGGGGAATGGCTACGTCCTTGGTCAGAAAGGAGGATTGAAAAGGACAGAATGGATGCTGATGATGAGATGATTTTTCGGAAAGATAAGCAGCGAAGGTCTAAGTCTAGATAGATAGACCAAAACATTTTCAGGCCCAGTTTGGAGTCTGTGAAAAAGATGAAGAAGAGGATGTGCTAGGAGTATAGACAGGTGTCATGCAGCTTTTCACTGCTGTGAACAGAATACTTGACAAGAAACACTTAGAGGAGGAAAGGTCGGTTTTGGGCTTTAGAGTTTCAGAGGTTCAGTCCTTGGTCAGCTGACCCCTTTGTTCTGGGCCTGAGTGATGCAGAACATCATGGCAGAAGGGCACTGTGGAGGAAGACTGTTCAGTGGCATCTAGGAAGAAGTGAAAGAGAGAGAGAGAGAGAGAGAGAGAGAGAGAGAGAGAGAGAGAGAGAGAGAGAGAATGCGTAGTAGCACAGATCCAGGGACAAGATCTAATTCCCTATACCTCCAGTGACCTGCTTCTTCACATCATGCTCTGCTTTCCTACAGTTACCACCCATAGCCCATCAGATGAATTAATCTACTGATGATTGACAGCTCTCATAATCTAATCATTTCACCTTTGAACATTTGTGCATTGCTCACACATGAGCTTTTAGGGGGAACAGCTCATATTCAAGCCATCACAAGATACAAACAAGTTTTGGGAAAAAAAATGAAAAGATAAGGAGTACTATGAAGATGTTACTGTCCTTATTTTATGGGTAACATTGGGTTCCAATGTAAGCACATTTATTAAATACACACTTATAGGGCATCTTTAGAGTCCCATCCCCTAGACCAAGTAGTGGGAACAGACAGCTGGGAAGGTATAATCCCAGCCTTACAATCTCACAGACGAGCATTTGACATTCAGGAGGTCATTAATGACCTTAAAGGAGAGACCAGAAACCTAGTAAAAGAATTCAAGTTCATGAATCCACCAGGAAATGTGTAGAAATCAAGGAATGGTTGGAGAAAAGAATGACATGAGGGAGTAAGTAGAGAGATGATTTTTGGGGTGTCTGGGAGGTTACCAGATGACAAAGAGAAGGCCAGTCACAGGAGAAGGGACAATACTTGTAAGCTTGTTGACAATAGCTTTTAGACTTAGGCTGAAAACGGCTTCACACTATAAAATAAGCTAAACATGCATCTCTCAAGGGAAGAGTTAAAGGAAACATGTTCAGCAGTGCCCTTCACATCGGATCTCTCAGTCAACCAATCCTACGAGGCACCTACTATGTACCAGCCCCAGGAAATGACAGAGTAAGAAAGATGAGGTCTCTGGGCTCAAAGGTTATGAAAGAAACAAAGAGCTGTGAGGAGATGGGAAGGAGGCCTTCTTCAGACAAGTCAGTCAGAGAAGGCCTGGGCAAAATGGACCCACTTCAGCAGAGACCTGGAGGAGGGGAAGGTGTTGGCCCGACCAACAGCCAGAGGGGTTCTAGGCAAAGGGCCCAGGCACAGAGCTGAGGAGGCGGGACTAATGTGCTGGGCCAGCTCTTATTCTCTCTTGAAGGCTTAATCACTTCCACTCCTGTTCTCCCTGAGAGAGCTCAGCCTTCTTCTGCTGGGGTTCCTGTTTCTCCTGGAGCCTCCTTTAGCACACTTGTTTCTTTGTCATCCTTTGTTTCTAAGCCTGCCTTTCCAGTAGAATCACTACTTGCATTGATTTTGCTCACCACCGTTGTTAGAATACTGTTCTACATAATTCATTCTACATAAATATTTGCTGGCTGGAAAAAGGAAAATAATTATTTTTGTAGAAACTATGGGACTCAAGGGGAGCCTTTCCATTCTCTAGGTATTTATTAGTAGGCCTGTTTATACAACAAGGCTGTCATATCTGTTCTGCAGACCTGTAATGGGATAATTTATGTGGACAACCTGGCTGTGGGTTGGCACTTGGTAGACACTCAAAGGAAAAAAAAAAGTTCCTTGAGGCATAACTAAGTGAATGAAAGAATACCTGGTTTAATTGGTACTGAGAAAGTTGGAACACTTGTGCAAGATTGTTGGAAATTAAGCTTTTCAAGCTGTTTCATCAAATCTCTAAAACCGAAGCGATCTTTACTTCCCACTGGCTCTGAGAAGTGGCTATTCCAAATGTGCTCTATAAACTATGCTAAGCACAGGTGGTGCTGACGTGAAGAGATCTGGAGCTCAAGGCCTAGGGTTGAGTTCTGTTTCTACTCACCAGTTACAAGGTTTGTATCAGGACCCTAATCTTCAACTGTAAACTATGTTTGATGATGAATACCTATAAAACAGGGTTTGACCCTGTGGGACTGGATTGAAATTGGAGACATCAGTATGAACTCATGTACACACACACACACACACACACACACAATGAGATGAATAGACACAGAGACAACTACAGATACATGTGTACATGTGAGTTGTGTACATACATACTTTATTTAGCTGTCCATTAAGAAGGACCAGAAGCAATGACACCCCAGCAGCAATGAGCACTCCAGCCTACATCTTGGTTTCTAAAAACCATTCTCCATGAAAGGAACCTTGAAAGGAACCAAGTTCTTTGGAGAAATGGTTTATGCTAGAGTTGGGGGAACAAAATATATGACACAACAAAATGAGCTTGGATCATCTGCTCATACCAGAAAGGAAGGAAGTCCTTAAAAAAAGATGCAGGCACATCAGAGAGACACAGAATCTACCTGAAAAGTTCCCAATGGAGGAAAAACTGGAAAAATTTGAGCAACAAAGTAAATAACATAGATTTAGATTATAACTCAAAGCATAAAATACATATGCCTGAGCCCATACTAACATAAATGAATGATTCACTAAATAACTAAAGGGGGCGAAGAGACTTCTTTATAGAATTCCAAACAATATCCAAGAGCTGGTGGCATGGTCCTCCCTGGCCTCCCTAAGTGTGGGCTGGATTTAGAGACTCACTTCTAGGAAGCAGAATACAGGAAATGAGGAAAATAGTAACTTTACAGTGGGGAACCCGGCAAGCAGCACCTTAACCAAGGGATGAAGTTTGATCTCACCAGTGATATCATGTGGCATTGTGTACCCCTAATAGGCGGTGATGAGAAGGACACTGCCTATCTGGGGTCTTCTTCTTGAAAATCCATTATCTAATCAAGATACAAACATCAAACAAGTCCCAACTTGAGAAAAAATTCACAAATGTACTTAATTCAGTATTCCTCAAAACTGTCAAAGTCATGAAAAATAAGGAAAGATGGAGAACCAGAGACCACTATGGAGACAAGACAACTAAATGCTGTGTGTAGATCCTGGAGCAGCAAGAGGACATTGGTGGAAAAACTGGTGACATCTTAATCAAGTCTGGAGTTTAGTTGCTAGTAATAGATACAAAATAGTATTGTTGGTTTTTAATAGGCAATGCGAAGATGGTAACATGAGCAAAACTGAACTTATGTGAAGGGTGTTTTCTGCTGTATCCTTGTGACTTTTATGTAAATGCAAAATTACTGCAAACTTTTAAAAAAGTTATTAAGAAAACCAGTGTTTGGGGAAGACTCGATGATAATATCTGAAAACACATTATGAGCTCACAGGGCTACTAGGCACACAGTTATGAACACAAAGGAATGGTCCCTCAAACTCAATGAAATTTAGTGATTAATGAATCTTAGAAATGTTCAATTTCCTGTCCTCTGTGATTTTTTCCCCCTTAAGCTTTGCTACCTGAGACCTTATTTATATTAAAAGAGATGCTTTGATGCCTGATGTTTAAAAAATAAAAGTAAATTCCTGAGGTCAGCTTGTTTATTTCCCAGTTGAAAAAGAATTTGTCACATGTCACTTTCTTATAATAAGGGTAAAAACTCACTCATTCCCAAGCTCATTTATGTCAGCTTCTAGGGAGTTTGGATTCCAGGAAATACAAAGTCCCTATGTATACATACGCTCCCACACACTCAGCACCAGAGAGTGGGGTTCTACAGAAACTGGATTCACCGTGGGAAAAGCTGCTTTATGGTCTGGTGGCTTTCCAAAGACAGCTGTTCTCCCTCCCAGAAGTTTAAGTGGGTTGGAGGCCCTGGAGAAATGAGAAGAATCTATCTCCATGCAGAGCATACATTCTAAACATGATTCTCCTTTAATGTGGATCAGAGGGGTGTGAAGTCAGTCTTGAGGGTGCCTGTGAGATGCTCATAAACACAGCATTCTCTCCAGCACATCTATAGTTAGGAAGGGAATGTATTCACAGTTTCAAGGTCTGCCTGGGGATCTCAGGGTTAGGAGACCTAGGAGATTCCTGAATAGAGCCCAGAAGACTACAGGAGGCTCCTGAACCAACTTGGGCTTTTACCTCGTGACACTAGGATCCCAAGACGACAGGCTTAAGGAGTCACAGGGTACACATGAAGAAGCTGCATTCAGTTTCAATTTGTGAACTGTGTTGTGAGAATCGTGCTTTGGTACAAACATATACACATGCAGGTGCACATACCAGCATCAGTCAATGTTCTGTGTGCAAACGAGGGAAAGACTGGTAAAAATAATTCCTCCCAGGTGGGTAACACAAAACCATCTCAGTGGACTTTGTAATGCTGGCCTGCTGATTTTTCCCCCTCTTCCCACCCTTCATCTCCCTCTCTCTCTTCCCAATGCTTACATCCCAATAAGGAAATCTATGTAATTCTAGACCTTTGCATTTCTGTACCTCATTTTCCTCATCTATAAAATATGGACAATATCTACCTCATGAGATTAAATGGATTAATAGATAGAAAGCATTTAGAAGAGTATTTGCATACTTTAAATACTGAAAAAGTCATTTTATGAAAATAGTTGACAGGAGATTTAACATTTTGTTGGGAGAGTTAAGAATTATTTTATGGAGAAGGTGACAGTTGAGATGAGCTTGTAAATGCATTTACTGCACCTAACCTATCAAACATCATAGCTTAGCCCAGCCTACCTGGACAGGCTCAGAACATTTACATTAGCATACAGCTGGGCAAAAATCATCGAACACAAAGCCTACTTTATTATGAAGTATTGAGCATCTCATGTACACACAGATGGATGTTTGTAGACATGATGGGATGTGAAAACACAATATCCCCAAACACTGGCAATGCAGCCTATTACAGAGGAAATTCCTGTAGTATGTCTCCTCTGGGAACTATGGCTCCCTGTTGCCACTCAGTATCTCAGAGAAGGTTGCAAACCTCTTACTAAGAGTTAGGGAAAATTGAAAATGTGACTTCTGCTGAATGTGTATAGATTTTGCACCATTGTAAAGTTGAAAAATCCTAAGTCAAACCACCTTAAGTTGGGAACCATTTATACTGTGTAATTCTATTTACATGAAGTTTGAGAATAGAATTTTATATCAATGAGCTAATCTATGGAGAGATTTCAGAAGAGTAGCCACTTTGGGGCATTGACTGGGAAGCCTTGTGGTGGGCTAGAGATTATTTATATCTGTACCTGTATGTTTACCTGCTTTTAGTGGGTAGGTAATTCATATGTGTTTTGTAGAAGTGATCTATGGAAAAAAAAAAGGTTTACTATGTACCATTTAAAAATATGTGTTCAAAATGTAACGTTAAGAAGGAAAAGCAGGGTACGAAACTATATATGCTCAAAACAACCTTGAATGCAATGTAATGTATTTAAAAATTAAAAGGAGGATAATGAACATTTTAACATTGGTCATTTCTGATAGGGGGATTTCAGTTGACTGTCTTGAAGGAATGCCCAAAGGAGTTTCCAAAACACTGACTCAGTGATAAGACCCAAGCCAAACTCTCTGAGCAGAGCGACAGGATGCCAATTCTGTTCTTTCCCAGGGGAGTAACTTTCATCAAGTTGCATAAACTCCTCAACTCTCAATTTTCTCAGCTGCAAACGGAGTTATACTTATTTGAATACCCTAGGGTTGAATGGGGGACTAAACAAGATGAAGCATGAACCTCTGCCCAGCATCTGGTGCCCAGAGTGCTCAGGACATGCCAGTTATTGCTATTGAAGGAAACACAGAGGCAGAGGAGAGTGAAGCTGTTCAAGTTCACTCTGACTGTTCCTCTTTTCTGGATCATCTGTAGAAATGGGGCTGCTCAGGGGGATTTAAGAAGAGGAGGAAAGTCCAGAGCAATCCTCAGAGGAAGTAAGGGGAGTTGCCGAGGAGGTAGGCGAAGGTCCACCAGCAGCACTGGCACCCAGCTGGGGCAGAAAATGAGTGTTTCTAGGTGAAATCCTTCAGCTCCCTCCCAAAGAGGATGGTTGAGATGTTCCTGAGTTGGGGATTGTACTGAGAAGTCCAGGAAATGAAATGTGGGATATAAACTCCAGAGAAAATAAAAGTAAAGAATGCTATTTTAATTGTGAGAGTTTTAAAGTTGAGCATTTTGTATGTATGGGGCTGGGATATAATGTGTATATAATATGGCATTATTTATGAAAATCACAGAAGCCCAGATCACTGACCTTCCTACACCAGGAAACACTTCCTCCTTGTGATATTAAATGGTGATTATTAGAATACAATACTCGCATGCCATTGAACACATAATATGTTTTTTTAAATTAAAGACTTAAAAGCAGCATACTACAAGGATGCAGCTACATCAATTTTATAGCAGCACAATTCACAATAGCAAAATTGTGGAACCGACCTAGATGCCCTTCAGTAGATGAATGGATAAAGAAACTGTAGTATATATACACAATGGAATATGACTTGGGATTAAAAGAATAAAATCATGACATTTGCAGGCAAATGAATGAAGTTGGAGAATATTATTCTAAGTGAGGTAAGCCAAGCACACACACAAAAAAAATGCTGAATGTTTTCTCTGATATGTGGATGCTGATGCATAATTGGGATGGCTGGGGAGCATGGGAGGAAATTAGATAGGGCAAAGGGGAGGGAGGGAAAGGGAGGAGGCGTGGGGGTAGGAAAGACGGTGAAATGAGATGAACATCATTACTCTAAGTACATGTATGAAAACACAAATGGTATGGCTCTACTTTGTGTACCACTAGAGACATAAAAATTGTGCACTATATGTGTAATATGAATTGAAATGCATCCTGCTGTCATATATAATGGGTTAGAATAAAAAAACTATACAGGCCACCTTGTAAAAAATAAAAAATAAATAAAAATTTAAAATTAACTAACTCTGTTAGAAACTAGTAGAGTCCACAGCTTCTCAGGTGGAATTAGGGGAAATTTAATTGGTAGTCAATAATGGATGAAGCATGAAATACACACGTACTCCAGGCATTTGAATCCTTTCTTCTTGCTCAGGGAGATAGGCTTATGATATTTAATGCTGTCAGTCAGCAAAATCATGTGCACTGGTTAAGCTGCAAAGAATTAGAATTGACTTCTAATTTCAATGTGAATAAAAAATTTATAATAAAATGGAAACAGAGGAATCACGATGCTGGGAAAAGAAATCAAGAAATTTTTCTTATAGGAAGTTTGTGAAAATCATATTGTGAGGCCTAATAGGATTTCATATTATACTTTCATCTGGAGTGTGGGGAGGGAATTGTGTCAACATTTACAGCCTTGTCTTTGACTGCAATCCAATTAAAAGTTGCTCAAAATGATATAATGCACCCAGGGTGTTCTGAACAGCTGTCTCTGAATAATAATGATATTTATAATAATCCCATTAGCTATCATTTTTATTAAAACCTTTTTATATAGTAGGCAGTGTGCTAAGCATTTTATGTTCTAGCTCACTTACTTCCCATGATAAATCTAGGAGGGAGGTATTTTCTTTTACACATTTTATGAGTAAGGACAACAAAGCTCTGACTAGGGTGTCCAACTGTGTAGGTTTTCCCAGGATGTGGGACTTTCATTGCTGATCCTAGGAAAGTCCTGGGCAACCTGGGATGAGCTGGTCACTCTTTAAGAGTGACTTGCTTGGTTTTTAAGTGGTAGAGAAGTGGATTTAAACTTGTTTTCCTTGGTTGATTAACTCTCCTGCCTGCTGCCAGTCCAGCTCAATATTACTGTCCACAATAGCTAGATAGCAAAGACATTCTTTGTAGCCTGAGAGGAGGGGTCTAGGTTGAAACTAGTGAATATTATTTCACATGGAGTAATTGAAAATGTCATCTTGACTTTCCTGTCCCCAAACCTCAGAGTAAGTGAAGTTGAGCATCCTTGATGACATTTTCAAAGGGCTTTAATGTCACTGTAGACAACATTCAGGGTGGAGCCCACTTACCCTGGGAAGCGGGTAGAGGTGGCACAGCGGTTGGCCAGTGTTCTGCTTACAAAATTCCAGAGTGTGACACACCACATCAGCATTCATACCTGCCTCAAGCCTAGAGGGAAATGGGGCAAAACAAAGGCTATTAACGTCTCTCAGGAAGGAAAGACTAGGAAACCGAAGCTATTTCAGAGAAAGGTGAGTCTCCAGAAGGGATTCTAATACCAACTACTTGGGGCAGCCTGGCCTTCAAGAGCCCCATGTGGGTAGCTTCTGGATCATAAGGATTTCTGGCCATTGCTCTCTGCTCCATCTAGAATAAGGTCTTGGGGGCAGAAAGGGCACACACAGCCCTCAGCTGAGTCAGCCTTTCTCATGAGCTTTGAGGTTCTGTTTAGATGAAACCACAAATACAATTAGAAAGGTCCTGGGTGTAATTTGAGGGAAGAATATTTTGAAGTTTGCAGGTTAAAGCAAAAAAAAAATTATGATACACTCTTCAGCACCTAAAATTATTTTCTTTTTCTTTTTGGTACCAGGGATTGAACTCAGGGGCACTCAACCACTGAGTCACATCCCAAGAGCTATTTTGTATTTTATTTAGAGACAGGGTCTCACTGAGTTGCTTAGTGCCTCACTGTTGCTGAGGCTGGCTTTGAACTCACATGATCCTCCAGTCTCAGCCTCTAAAATGATTGTCTTAGGTATAATTCAAACCATCTGTTTTCCTTTAAGTAAAGAAAATATAATATAGAATTATTTCTTTCCCTGGGATGGTGTAAAGATAGAGCTCTTTGGTGTACATCTAGATAAACCTTCCATATCCATTTTCTCTTTGGCACTCCCAAAACTGCTTACCAAAAAAAAAAAAAAGAAAAGAAAAGAAAAAAGAAAAAAAAGCATATGATGTGTTGCTTTGAATGAAGGAAAAACTATGGATTTTTAGTAAAAATTTCAATGATATTATTGATTCAAACCAAACCAAAGCAGGAAAAACAAACAAATCCAACAACTTTGGTTGGTAATACCCAGAGATAAATCTTTGTATTATGTGGACAGTGATGGGTTCTAGAAAACACTTTATGGAGTTTCTTCCAGGCCACTTGACTTTCCCCTTCAGCTATAGGGGTGGGCTTCTGGTAACCATTTTGATGTATTAGTCCCCCTTATCTTTGGGGGATATATTCTGAAACGTTTGGTGGATACCTGATGCAGCAGAGGTAACAGGTTTATACCAAACACTGTATATATCATACTTTTGCCTATACATTCTTAACTACCATACAGTTGAATTTATAAGTTAGACACAGAAAGAGATTAATAACAATAATGACAAATAAAATAGAACAGTTCTAATAATATTTCATAATAAGAGTTATTTAAAACTTATAAATTATTTCTAGAATTTTCTAGTTAATATTTTTGGATGGCAGTTGAGTGCAGGTCACTGAAACAGGATAAAGGGGAACTCTGTATCCTATAATTCCTGGCCAATTGATTGAACTTCATCAGACAACTGTTCCAATCAGAATCAATCAGATGCTCTCTTAGGAAAAACTAGAATTGTTAAAAAAGTTTGACTTTGGTCCAGACTATCCTCAAATTAAAAGGAGCTGTAGTCAACTGGGACTGTAATATAGTCATCTCCCAGCATGTGGACTGAGTCTCTGGAAAACAAGTCTGCAGGAAGGGGTTCTGGGGCAGAATACAGAAGGAATGAGGAAGCCCAGGGAGAGCACACCAGGGTTCCTTTGGTTTCAGATTCAGTCTCCTTTAGATACCTAGATATGTCCCTGCCCTTGAGTTCCATGATATGTGCACTCTAGGTTCCTTACTTCTCTCCCTATCAAACCGTTACAGTGAGGACTCCATGTCTATTACTATTACTGCCACCTTTCTTTTCTTCTCCCTGACCCTCCTCTTCTTCGTCCTCTTCCTTCTTCAAAACCCAGGTCAAAGAACCAATCAAATACAAATAAATAGATGAGCAAAAGGAAGTCTAGTAGAGAGCAGAAGAAAGAAAATAGGGGAGGGAGGGAGGAGGAGAAGGAAAGAGGGAGGGAAAAGAGGGACCAAGTATTGAAATCAAATTTAACCCACATATGAGTTTGTCAGGATGAACCCAACCACTATGTGTAACTACAAAGTTCAAATAATAATAATAATAATAATAATAATAATAATAATAATAAAAACACCTCAAGGTCAAGTTGTTTCTGTTTCTTGCAACTGCAGGCAGTTATAGTCATATGTGGTCCAACCCTTGAGAACTGATGGTTAGCACTGGAACACTTGGCCAGGGCCCAAATATAAGTATTGAATCTGCTCCCCACTCCATGCCCATCTCTGTTTATTTCCCTGATGCTCATTTCACAGACCTGGGTTGTCCACCCATCAAAAGGAATTTTAAACCTGGACGTGCAGAATAAAAATTGAGATTTAAAAAGGTAAAGCAAAAATGAAAAGCAAACAAAACATTCTGGTTTTCACTTAATGAGGGAGCAGCGCTTTTAATGGTTGCTGAACATCTAATAATTTTAAAATCTCTAATAATTTTATCTTTGAACTACCACCCCTTCAAATGCTGGAGGGGACCTTGAGGATTTATTTATACCATGCATCCTCCTGTAGACAGAGTTGCCTGTTGTATTAACAAAACCGTGTCTTATCAAAGCCTATCAGAGAAACAGGTCCACCTTAAAATAAATCTACCACTACACGAAGATAGGTTGTGACCACAAGCCTCCAAATTTCATTCCAGCCCAATGAGACTGACAACGTGGTTGACATGATGGCTTATCAACCTTGTGCAAGTAAGAGCTAAGAAGGAAAAACAGTTCATCATAGTTCATCATGAAAGTCACCTGCTTAGCCCCAGAGTCCCTTCATGGGAGGTATATGTGTGTGGGATGTAACTCAAAGTGTCAAAGGAAACCAAGACTTCTAAGCAGCAGGCCAAGCTGTTTGTTACAGATAAAGTCAATTGCCAAACTAATGTCTACTGAGGGTCAGTAAATCAGGAGAGGGTGGCTGTTTTCACACATCTGTTCTCAACTTAATGGTTCATTTGTTTAACTGATGACTGCTGTCTTTATAGGGGTCTGGTATTTAGTGGACTCAGGAGAGTGATAGATGGGGCTCTGCTTAATCTTTGTTTTAAACCAAAGGCCAACATCCCATCTGTGGCAATTCTGGACCACCAGAGCCAACTCATCCAAGATCTGTTCTCCTTTATCCTGCAAGAGAGCAGAATTTCAAGTGCATGAACTTGAATGTGGGAATGGACATGGAGACCACTCAGTCAAAGAGTGAGGCTAGCCCTCTCTGATCTGGGGAACAGGAGAGGGGAACTGGGCAAGGATCCTCGAAGATCCTTTAAGGTAGGACTTTATCACCAAAGACTTAAAGTGAGAAGTACTCCTCTTGACAAAAAGATAACATACTGAGCCCCATAAATCCACACAAATTTAATATCATTAAAATATGCAAGATGCATGAGAAGTAACAAGGTAGCACATTCCCTCTTAACTAATCTTGGGACAGAAGGCATAGACTAGACATGATATATGATATCTTTAGGAAATACCCAAACTCATGAGAACCATTTTCACCTAACACTATTTTCTTTTTTCCCCAGAGCAGCAAGTGAGAATAAAATGGTTGCATTTTTTTAAACTTTTTTTTTGGCTCCCAGAAAATTTGAAAGAAACATCTAGAAATTTCCCTCCAAACCCCTGCTTTCACACATTCATAGCTGCCTCAATATCAACATCCCCTACCAGTGCATTTGCTAAAATTCCTAAGCTACAATGACATTTAGATATCATCACTATTATCTAAAGTCCATAGTTTACACTGTGGTTCACTTTTAGTGTTGTACATTCTTAGGATTTGGACAAATGTGTAATGACATGTAGTCACCATGTAAGAAGCATCATACAGAGTATTTTCACTGTCCCAAAAGTCCTTTATGCCATGCCTATTTATCGCTCCTTCAATCCTAACTTCTGGTGTTCACTAAATTTTTGCTGTTTCCATAGATTGGTCTTTTCCAGAATGTCATATATTTGGAATGTCATAAAGTTGGAAAAGGTATAAACCCTTTTCACTTTGCCTTCTTTTCTTCAGTAATATGCATTTGAATTTCCTCCTTGTGTTTTCATGTCTTGATAGTTCATTTCCTTTTATTGATGAATAATAAATATTTCATTGCATGCTTGTACCACAGGCTTAAAAAAATCCTACTGGACATTATGTTTGCTTCTAGGTTTTGATGATTATGAATAATGGTACTATAAACATTCATGTGTAGCTATTTGCATGGACATAGTTTTCAGTTCAGTTAGATAAATATTCAAGAGTATAAGGGGGTATAGGAAGGGAGGGGCATAGGAATAGGAAAGACAGTAGAATGAATCGGACGTAACTTTCCTATGTTCATATATGAATACACCACCAGTAAAATTCCACATCATGTACAATTACAAGAATGGGATCCTAATTAGAATAAGTTATACTCTTTGAATGTATAATATGTCAAAAATATACTCTAATGTCATGTATATCTAAAATGAACAAATAAAAAAAAGAAAAGAGAAGAAAAAAGAGTATAATTGCTGTATTGCACGGAAAGGCTATAGACAGTTTTTAAAGAAACTCGCTGTTTCAGTTGTTTTGATATTTGGTCATTCTAATGGTGAGTTATGGTATCTCCTTGTTCATTTAATTCACAATCCCTTAAGAGCATATGATGTTTAGCATCTTTACATGTATTTATCTGCTATCAGTATATCTTCTTTGATGAAATATCTGTTAAGTTCTTTGTATCATATTTAAAATAGGATTTTTTTTATTATTGAGTTTTGAGAATTGTGTTACTTATCTTTTTGTCACTCATAAGAAAATGCTCAAGATAACTAATTCAAAAGGAGGAAAGGATTATTTTGGCTCATGGTTTCAGAGCTTTCAGTCCATGGTCATTTGACCCTGATGCTCTGGCACAGGACCATCATGATGGGAGTATGTGACAGAGTGGGCCTGTTCACCTCATGGCTGCCAGAAAACAAGAGAGAGAGACAGGAAGGAGTTGGGTTCCCAATAGCCCCTTCAAGGACATGCCCCCAATTACCTTCCTTTCACTAGGCTCCACATTCTGAAGGTTCCACCACCTTCAAATAGTGCCACAGCTGGGGACTAAGCTGTGGATTTCACCTTTGGGAAACACTCAAGATCTAAACCACAGCAAGAAATCTTTGTGCATTTTGAATAATAGTTTTTATCAGATGTTTTTATTTTGCACATAGTTTCTTCATTTATGTGACTGACATTTTCATTTCCTTGGCATTGTCTATTTGTAGAGTAAAAATTTTAATTTTCATGATACCTAGTTTATCAGTTCCTTATTCATGGCTCATAACATTTTAGATCCTAAAAATTTATCATCAAACCCAAGTTCATCTAGATTTTCTTCTATATCGTCTTCTGGGAGTTTTATGGAGTTAATTGTTACATTTAAGCCCATTTGAGCTCCATTTGAGCTCATTTTTTGTGAAGTCTGTGTCTACTTGTTCAATCCTAGTACATAAGAAAGTATTCGCTTTTGTATATTAGCCTTTTATTCTGCAACCTTGATATAATTGCTTATTAGTTCCTGGATTTGTTGTTTATTATTTTGGATTGTCTACATAGAAAATCATATCATCTGCAAACAAAAAATGATTTTATTTCTTCCTTCCCAATCGGTTTGCATTTTATTTCCATTTATTGTCTTATTGCATTGGCTAAGACATCTATTATGCTATTGAAAAGTATTAGTGAGAGAGGCATCCTTGCCTTGTACCTGATATTAGTAGGAAAGATCCTAGTTCTCAGCATTAAGTACAATGTTAGGATGAAGTGATATTGGCCAAATTATGTTGTTATATTTATGCATTTGTGACTATAGAACAAATCCCATCATTATTTATAACTATAATGTACCAGTAAAAATGGTATAGTTTTAGTTTTAGGTTTATTGTAGTATTTATCAAGTTGAAGAATTTTCCTTTTAATTTCCAGTTTACTGAGAGTTTTATATTGAATGGAGGTTGGATTTTTTTCAAATGATTTTTCTGCATCTGTTGATATGATCATTCAAGTTTTCTTTTTGAGCCTGTTGATGTGATGGATTACATTAATTGATGTATGTGAACCAGCTTTGCATAACTGTGATAAGTTCTACTTTGTTGTGGTATGTAATTTCTTCCCATTATTAGATTTGATTTGCTAATGTTTCATGAAGTTTTTTTCTCTATGTTCTTGAGAATAGAAAATATTATTCTGTAGTTATCTTATAATGTCTCAGTCTGGTTTTGGTTTTAGTGTGATGCTGATTTCATAGTATGAGTTAGGAAGTATTCCCTTAGTTTTTCTCTTCTGAATAGATTATACAGAATTGTTATGATTTGTTTCTTGAATGTTTGATAGAATTCACAAGTTAGTCTATCTGGGCCTGGTGCTTTTTATTTCAAAGGTTAAATACTGATTCTATTTCTTTGATAGATGTAGAAATAGAAATACCTATTCGTATTTTCTGTTTCTTCTTGTGTAAGTTTTGGTGGCTTGGGGTTTTCAAGGAATTGGCCTTTTTCATCTAGGTTATCAAATTTAGAGGCATAATGTTTTTCATAGTGTTTCTTATTTATCCTTTTAACATCATGAGGTTTATAATGATGTTCTCTCTTTCATTTCTCATATCGATAATTTGTGTCCTTTCTTGTTTTTTCTTACTTGGCATGGTTAGAGGTTTATAAGTTTTATTGATCTTGTTAAAGAGCTAGATTTTGGTTTTATGGATTTTTTATATTAATTTCTTAATTTTAATTTTAGGCTCTAATTTTTAAATTTATATTCTTCACTTGCTTGAATTTAATTTCTTCTTTTTCTTCTGTTATCATAAGGTGGAAGCTTAGATGATTGATTTTAGATCTTTCTTCTTTTCTAATATCTGCACTCAATGCTATCAATTTCCCTCTGAGCTCCACTTTCTCTTTATTTCACAAATTTTAATAACTTGTAATTTTACTTTTCCCTCTTTTAAAATTTCTCGAGATTTTCTTTCTTTGATTTCTGTGTTATTTAGAAGTATGTTGTTTAATTTCCATATGTTTGGGATTTCCTGTTTTCTTTCTTTTGTTGATTTCTAGTTTAATGCCACTGAGGTCTAAGAGCAGTCATTTTATGATTTATATTCTTTAAATTTTGTTAAGATGTGCTTTTGGGATCAAAATGTGTCCTGTCCCGGTGAATATTCCATTTGAGCCTGAGAAGAATGTGCATTCTGCTACTGTTGGATGAAGTATTCTTTAGATGTTTTTCCTTGCTTTGAAGTATGTTTCCTTTAAAATTAATATAGCTATTCTTGCTTTCTTTGGATTAATGTTAGGATGGGATATCTTTATTCGTTCACCTTTTGTTTTTCAAAAATCATCAAAAAGAGTATATTTAACCATACTCTGCTCATTATAGAGCAAATGGATGAACAGAATAATTCATAGCATATTTACTGAAATGGTAAGAGAGAAAGTGAGTCAAAGGAAGGCAGAGGAAATTTGTCTTGGAGGAATCAGAACCAAAGGGCTCCATAATCATCTGGCATCTGCTCTATGTTGTACCTATGTTTAGAAATGTACATGTAAAGAACTCCAGGGATCTTCTAGCTCTTTAAGTTCTCAGTCAACTGTATAGCCACGATGCAACATTTGTACTGAGTTACTCTTTGTATTAAGCAGTCACCTGCATAGATTCCTTGGTGTGTGCATGGTAATTGCTTAAACCATGGATCCTTAGTGACCTTATAGCCACTCAATACTCCTGCCCCAATTTCTCAATTCTAGCTATTGCACAAACAGTTATGTAAGGGATACACTTGGCATTTTACAGTCCATCATTGACTGCACTAAGTCCAATTTGGCTTTAAGGGAAAAATTGATAAAGTTGGTATCAATCAGGATGTGAGAAGGTGGGCCCAGCTGTGTATTACATTGGAAGAATATGCAGGAAGGGTGGTGGGGGACTTCCCTTTCTTGCAGTGCACTGAGATCATCTTTCTTTTGTTTATTTTTAGATTTTGATCTTCCTTTTTGTTAAGCCTCTCATCTCTGAGACTAAGCATTCACGTCATGGTCACATATTTCCTTGCATTTTTTTTTTTTATTTCCTGTGTTCACCATGCACACCTGTTTGTTCCATATTCTTGTCTATTCATTTTTCATCTACATATGTTTTCATGTTTATAGTGATTTCCTTGTAGATAACATATGGTCAAGTCTTGATTTTGATCCACCCTGACAATCTCTGTCTTTTAACTGGTGCTTTTAGACCGCTGGTGTCCAAAGTATTTATTGATATAGTTGGATTAATATTACTATATTTGTTACTGTTCTTTATTTGTTGCTCTTGTCCTTTTGTTTTTCATTTTATTTTCAAGCATTTTTCTGCTTTTTGTGATTTTATTACTTTTTATTATTTATTTATTTATTGGTACCAGGGCTTGAAGCCAGGGGTACTTAACCACTGAACAACATCCCCAGCCCTTTTTATATTTTATTTTGAGGCAGGTCTTGCCAAGTTGGTTAGGGCCTTGCTAAGTTTCTGAGGCTGGCTTTGAACTTGTGACCCTTCTGTCTCAGCCTCCTGAGCTGCTGAGATTACAAGTGTGTGCCACCATACCAGTTCTTTTTTAAAAATTTTTTTGTAGTTGTGTATGGACAGCATGCCCTCATTTTATTTGTTTATTTTTATGTGGCGCTGAGGATCAAACCCAGTACCTCACACATGCTAGGCAAGGGCTCTGCCACTGAGCTATAGCCCCAGCCCTGTGGTTTTAAGTGAGCATTTTATATAATTCTATTTTCTCTCTTAGCATGTCAATTTGTACTTCTTTTTTTCTTACCTTTCTTAATAGTTTCTCTAGAGATTGTAATAAACATTTACAACTAATCCAAACCCACTTTCAAATAGCACTATTCTGCTTCAGGGTACTGTGACTATAATATAATAACCCCCCCCCCCAAAAAAAAATCCTAATTCCTCCTTCCTTTAGCTTATATAATTGCTGTCATTCCCCACCTTCACACACACACACACACACACACACACACACACAGAGCCCTCATACACAAATTTATGCAAGCATACATAATTTTATATGTTGGTGCTATTACTATTTTTAACAAACTGGTAATTGTTAGGTCAATTAAGAATAAGAAAAATAAGAGTTTTTATTTTGCTTTCAAGTTTTCCTTCTTTAGTACTCTTCTATGTGAATCTGAGTTTCTGACCTATAATGTTTGTTTGTTTTTTTTTCTCTCTCTCTAGATAACTTCCTTTAACATTTCAGGGAAGGAAAGTCTATTGGCAACACATACTCTCAATTTTTTAAAATTTTGTTTTTGTATAAGAAAGTCTTTATTTCTTCTTAATTTTTGAGGGCTTGATTTTCAGGGTATAGAATTCTAGGTTAGTGGTTTTTTTCATCTTAAAACTTTAAATAGTTTACTCCATTCTTTCTTCTGGTTTGCATTGTTTTGGAGGAGAGATCAGATGAAATTCTTGTCTTTGCTCCTCTGTAGGTAAGATATTCCCCCTTTAGACCTCTTTTAGGGTTTAAAATAATCTTTGATTTTTTTATATTTGAAAAATTTTATGCCCAGGTATAGTTTTTTGTTTGTTTTTTGCTTTGGCATTTATACTGCTGGGTGTTTCCTGAGCTTCCTGGATCTGTGGTTTGGTGTCTGATTTTGATTTGGGAAATTCTCAGACATTATTTCAGATATTTTTTCTGTTCCTTTCTCTCTCTCATTTTCCTTCTGGTACTCCTATTATACATATTACACAGTCCATGGACATTCTGTTCTGTTCATTCTTTGTTTCCTTTGCTTTTCAGTTTGGGAGATTTTTATTGATATATGCTCAAGTTCAAAGATTATTTCTTCAACTATTTTAATAATAAATCCCATCAAAAGCATTCTTCTTCATTATTATTCATTTAATCTCTAACTTTGTGTTAGCTTTTCATTGCTGTGACAAAATACCTTAGGAAAAACAAAGGATGAAGGATTTATTTTGGCTTATGTTTTTGTTCATTATCAGCTGGCTCCTTTTTTTCTGGACCTGTGGTGAGGCAGACCATCATGGTGGATGGTCATGGGGAAGCCAAGTAGCTCAGCTCATGATAACTGAGAAGCAGAAAGAGGACAGAAGGGGGCTGGGGACAAGAGATACCTTTATAGGGTATCCCCTCACTGACCTACTTCTTCCAGCTAGTTGCACATCCTGTAGTGTCCCACCACCTCTCCATAGTCCATTTGATGAACTCATCACTGGATCAATCCATTGATGAGACCAGAGCCCTCATGATCTAATCATTACTCGCTAATTCCACCTCGGAACACTGATGTATTTGGGACAAAGCCTTCAACACACACGCCTTTGGGGAACATTCCAGTTACAAATGGTAACACACCCCCATGGCAATGACCTCTGGAGTCTTAACTCTCATATTTGACCACATCAAGCATGGGTCAAGAGAACAGTTCAGGCTTTTGTGCTCCACTACTGGTTTGTTTCTGTGGCAGTTTCTTCTACTTCTAGGAAGTTGTGATTCTCTGTTTCCACCTTCTCTCTCAAGTGTTAGAGATAGTGGTTTGTCCAGTGACCTTATTTCTCTTAAGAATTTTAGATGTACTGTTGATTTTTCAGTTTGTTCAGCTTTTTACTTATCATAAGGACCAAGTGGTAACTTCCAAGCTCCATACACACAGAACACATCCCATATTAATTTATTTCCTTTTACTATCTTTATAGAGTTGCACAGGAGTGAGGCATGCAGGAGGGAGCCTTCAACTCATTTGGTGGAAACAACTGACAGGCTTAATTAGGATCATGGTGAATTATATTGATGACGATGATCATTATCATCATAAATCTAAAGAAGAGACTTGGGGTTTCCAGATGGGCAAAGTAATAGAACCTACAGAAAAGATTAGGGGGTAGGACTTTTTTCACTTGAAGATGCTCAAATTCAGACTTTTGACCTTACTCTCAAATGAAGTTTTATATAGTAATTCTAAGCAAAGAACATGCCAACAGAATTGAAAGATCTTCCTCATATAATTTAATATTTTACCCCATTTTTGGACCACATTCCTTAGAGTATACTATGAGCTTAATAGTTTCTATAATTATAATTATCTTGAGAATAATATAATTACATTGCTTTATATTTTTGATATCTAGAAAAGCCATTAGTTATATTTAAATTGTACATAATTGTTATGAATTCTGCTTTGCATTTTTCTTCTAAAAATGTTAATAGTGTAGGCTTTTCTAATCTCTAAGAGCTACTGGTCTTGGGACACAATTTGGAGGAAAACATCAATAGATAACAAGAAGCAAGATGAGACTGACAGGACCCAGAGACAGGTTTTCTGTGGCAACATTGAGAACAATAGAGGTCAGGTCTGATAGAGAGGGACCTAGCACATGGACACTGGCTAGAACTGGACTTCTTAGCTAGCTCCTCCTGATATGCTATTGCCTGAAGGTTGAATTTCCCCCAAACTCATGCTGAAACCCAATCCGCAGTGGTATTAAGAAGTGGGGCCTTTAGAGGTAATCAGGTCACAGGGGCAAAGCCTGCATCATGGGATTATGAAAGAGGACCAAGGGAGCTTATTTGCTCCCTCTGCCATGTGAGGCTACAGGGAGAAGGTGGCTTCTATGAAGCAAAGAGTAAGCCTTTGCCAGATAGAATCTGCTTTGATCTTGTACTTCCCAGCCTCCAGAACTGGGAGTGGTAGATGTCTGTGGTGTATAAATTACTCCAGTCTAAGGGGTTTTGTTATAGCAGCCCAAACACACTAAGACTCGGCATGACCCAGGTTCTTGTGGGAATGCATGAGTTTTCAGGTGTCCTACTTCTCTACAGCATCCTGTGGTTCTGCCTGTGGGTAGGGAATGTAATTGCTGCATAATTAGTCCATGAATTATTGAGAACAGACTGGTATGAAATAATAGGAATGATGCCCTCTGGGTTAGGAACACATTTAATATTTTAAGGCTGATATTCAGGTAAAACTAAATCATGTGGTTGTTATTTTCAGGGCCTACATTGACCCAGGGCTGTATCTGATTACCTAACTGAAAACATAAGAAGAACAAACCATATGAAGAGATATTCCTGTCAGCATATAAGTAATATGGGTACAGAAACATTATGGACACACAAAACAAAGGAGGACAGAACCATGAAAAGGAATAATTTATTGCAACTGTCTTACTTAAAAATAACCTACTTGGTGCTTATGAGAATTACTTATCTTAGGAAAATACTAGCTTCTTTCTTCCCCACTACCTACTCAGGAGTAGGTCCTTCTTTTGGTGACTTCTTGGGCTGATTCTTTCTTAACAAGCATGTACATTTGTCTGTTGTATAGTTCACCAACTGTAACTACAATACTTAGTACCCTGTGTTTCCTCTCTCTGACCTTGTGCTTAATTATCTCTCACACCTGCTACTCTACAGCCTGCTACAGAAGAATATTTTGCATGGCAGCTGCTCTTTGGTACCCATTTTGGTCATGGGTATGTATTGCCTTTGTACTCCCTTTGGCTTCTGTGACTGTTTCCAGTTGTCTGTTTGGTGCCTTGATCTAAGTGCCCCAGGGTTTCTCTGCCTAAGCAGTGTTTCTTCCAACAGCATTGGCTAGCACTAAATGTGTAAACAGATTCATTGACTAGGATTAAAGGTGTTTTTCTACTTTTCTATTTTAATATTACTATCAAATATATTTTCTTTGGAGCAGTCTGGTCATGGCTCAATTGAAGTAATACTTTTATTTATTTAAAGATTTCACTAGTTAACAAACATGAATTGAAGATTTTATACACTCAAGTATTACATCAGATCCTGGAGATGCAAAGTTCTCTCCTCCTTTCTTCATTCCCTCCTCTTTTTCCTACCCTCTCTCCTTCTGTCCCTTCCTCCCTTCCTTTCTTCTTTGAATAGTCAATATTTTGCTAAGTACTTGGAGATATAAAAATGAGTGCAATGCAGTCCTAGTCCTCATAAAACTTTCAATCTAGTAGCAACTCAGAAAAGTAAAGGGATCATTAAATTACAAACAGGTGCAATAAATGATGTGCTAGAGGTTTGCATTGGTTCTAGGAGATTGTGCATGCGTGTGTGTGTGTGTGTGTGTGTGTGTGTGTGTGTGCGTGCCTATGGCCTATGTGTAGTGGGGGTAGCATGTTCATATTAGCTTGCATTTGCTTCCAGAAGAGGTGACCTGGAGCTGAGTTCTGGGAGTTGAGGTTTTGCATGTGCCAAGCTTGGAAACATCTACAAACGTCTTAAGGCAAAACCTTCTTGGTGGGTAAGGAGAACTATAAGTGGAGTAGGTCCTGTGGGGTAGCAAGGGATGAATCTGGAAAAGTCCTCAGGACCACTTCATGAAGACTTTTGTGCACAAGGGTAGGAATCCTGCAGAGTGCTGACTTTGAGGAATGTTATGCAAAGGGAGTGCCATGATTAGCTTTGCATTCAAAAGATAATAGTCTAATAATATCGTAGGTTATGGCATTGCAGGGCAATGGGCAAGCCTGCACATCTGTTCTGGTGAGGAGCTAGTGGCAATAATCAAGGTATTTGCTAAAAAGCCTGGGTACCTGCCCTTGAACATTCACACTCCAAGGCTCATGATAAATCACTGTAATGGAGCAAGCTGAGTATTAGTAGAGGCAGGAATACAGCACGGTATAACACCGTTTATCTCCCTTGTCTTTTTAATTTAAGCTCCTTCTGACTTTAAAATTCTGTGGCTCTAGGCTACCTGTTGTGGAGGATGGTGCTGTCTTCCGAGCCTCTCTACTTTAAGGCTAATGGCACATCAAAGAGGAATCCTGTGAGAATGTTCCTAGGAGCACTGTTCACAGAGGGGAAACAGGAAACAACTCAAATGCCCATCAGAGAGAGGGGGAGTAAACTAACAACTGTAGAGACACCAAGCAATGTTATGTCCAGTTGGAGTGAATGAACCACAGCCGTGACACAACTATGTGAGGGCATCTTAGACATACAAACTTAAGTGATAAGTTCCAAAAGGTCTATAAAATATGATGCCCTCTCCCTAAAGTAAGAAAACAGCTAAAATAAAATTATATGCTTTTAAGAGAGATACATGACCTACCTATTATGTAATGTACATTTTTGTATATAATTAAACTATAGAAAGAGGACAGTAAGAGAAGGATGGACAGGGTATGCTGGATGATGTTCCCGTGGGTGGGAAGAGCACGAGAAAGAAAGAGAGGGACCACGTGGTTAGACTAAGTGATTGTCAAGGTTCTGGACTTCAGTTTGGGGTGCTTATTACAGTACTCAAAGTGATTAAGTAAGTAACTACATCTCACGTACAGGAAAGCCATATGTGGCTTGCTGGTAAAATTGTGCCGCAAATAGGAATGTGGTTTAACTAGTCTAGGGCCCTGAGCTGAAGAAGGAAGAAAGGTAAAAAGAGAAAAATAAGCAGGTAGTGATGATGATATGGAGCTGGGAAGATGGAGTGAGCCAGGAAACAGTGAGGTGGGTTTGAGGTGGCTAAGGGAACAAAGCACCAGGCAACCCACACCACCTGTCAATCAGCGGGGTCTCCTGGCCAATCCTGGAAGGACACAGATCTCAGCAAGATCACCTGACCAACCACAGGAGGACTCTAAAAACCTCCCTTTCCTGTCCCAAGCCCTTTCTTGCCGCACTAAGCCCAATAAAATTCCAATCCCAACCCGCTCTATTAGACTGGAGGGTCTCGCCAGGGAGCACATCTCAATAAAGCCTTGTTCAGCAGCTTTTAATCTGCCTACTGTTGATCACTGGTGCCTGACCTTACAGAAACCAGCCAGTGTGAGGAGAGAAGACCCTGGAGAATAGGGGTTTGGAGGTGAGGGGAAGAGTGGGCACAGGTTGGGCAGCCCATGGGCAATGGGGGCAAGTGCTTGTGTCAGCCAATATTCTAGGGTCATCTGTAGTAGGTAAATTCCCTCTGAAAGCCTCTTGGAGAGGAAGTGACCAGCTTCCCACACTGCAATTCAAGGTGAGCCTCACTAGAGTGACAAAGGAGCTGAATCTTGTTTCAATTTTCCAGTATTACCAAGACCTGGAATATCAGCTCAAGTCCTTGTCTGGTAAACCCATCGAACAAAGGCTCCTCTCTCCCAGTTTCCCTGAAGGCCAGAGCAACTGACTCAACTTCAATGCCATGTCATACTCACAGTTTTATGATGTCTGATCCAAACTTGTGAACCATTAAGTAGCAGGTGGTTTTCAAGAACAGTTTTTCTAAGAAAAAATAAAGAGAGCAAATAGAATTCATTTTATTATGGTGAATTTAAAACACAAGTTAATGATGATCTTAATGAGGAACAAAGGTTGAGTAATTAATTAATGAAGAATGTGAGTATTTAATTTTAAGGCTTTGGTAATTTTAAAGTGAATGTATCTTTTAAAATATCATTTCCATCTCAGGTTTACATGAATTCCACTTTACTAGATGTGCTAAAGACCAACAGTTTATTATGAAAACAGTTTCACTTTGGGTTTTCATTTTCTTTATCGAAACCAAGGAATATCTGAATGTGGGCTTAGATCTCATTTGTTGAAATTGAAAGAAACACAACTTGTGTGAAAGTCAATAATCTGGAATGTGGATCGGACAGATATTCTTCTCGGGTCTAATTTTTGCTGTTACCGTCCTGGAGCTAGAAGATCAACTGTTAACCCTTGTCCCTGCACTGCCACCTGCATCCTGAACACAAGACACACACGGCACAGGTACACCCTTCAACAAAATATCTCAGGAGGACTCAGGGATGTTTTGTGGATGGATCCATCTACATATTGTGACTAGTCAATTCTCATCCTGCTTCTCCACTTTGTGAGTCTGTTGTGGAACCCTGCTAATTAAACTTTGGGTCTTATAGTTAAGGCCAGATGAGCGGTCCTGGGAAGAGATGACTGAAGCGAATTGACCTTTCCATGCTCAAATTGGGGGACCTAGGCCTTGCTTGAAGCGTGAGTTGTTGAAATAACAGAAAAAAATATAGGGAACTCTCCCTGGTTCTTCAATTTCACTTAGAGGTAAGTGATATTAAATATTATTTTTGTATTAAAATAGATATATTACATGGATTTTTAAAAACAATAAAGGACAACTTCAAACATAGTATGTTCTTGAACTAAGCAATTAAAAATATATCTCCACATTACTGCTGAATTTAATGAAATAACAAGTTATAAGGGAATACTGTTATTAACTGCATAGCAATAAATTAGATAACTTAGATGAAATGGGGAAATTCTAGAAAGACAAAAATGCCAAAAGTGACTCAAGAATAAATGGACAATTTGCATAGACATATAACAAGTAGGAAGATTAAATTATTAATAAACATCTCACAGGTCTGCGGTTATGGCTCAGTGGTAGAGTGCTTGCCTAACACATGCGAGGCGCTGGGTTCGATCCTCAGCACCACAGAAAAAACTAAATAAAAAATAAAATAAAGGTATTGGGTCCAACTATTAAAAAAAAAAAAAAAAAAACCCTCACAAATAAAAGCCCTAGACTAGAAGACCTCACTGGTGACTTCTACCAAGCATTTAAAGATCAACACCAACTCATCACAACTTTTCCAAAAACTGGAAGAGGAGACTCCATTTCTTAACAGTCATAATGACAGTATTACTTTGATACAAAAACCAGGCACATCCCTTAAAAAAGAAAACTATAACCAAATTCTCTTATAAATATGGCCACAAAAATCCTCAATAAAATACCAGCAACATAGAAATAAGTTTTATACTGTAACCTTGTAAAATTTATCCCCAAAATGAAAAAATTTTTTAACATCTGAAAATCAACAAATGTTTTACATCACATCAAGAAAAGACAAAAACCGTATAATCATTTAATAGATGAGAAAATATTTGTCAAAATACCACATCCCTTCATGAATAAAAAAAAGAGAGAGAACAAAAACAAAAAAGTAGGAATAAAAGGGAACTTCTACAACATGATAAAGGTTATCTACAAAAATGTCACAGCTGATGTGATATTTAATGGCAAAAGAATGAATCATTTCCTTCTAAGATGAGGAAAGGCAAGAATGTTTGCTGTCACCACTTCTATTCAACATTATATTGGGAATTCTAGCCAAAAAGTTAGGGGAGAGAGAGAGAGAGAGAGAGAGAGAGAGAGAGAGAGAGAGAGAGAGAGAGAGAGAAAAGGCATCCAGAATCGAAAAAAAAAGAAAATAATACTATTGTGTAGATGATATCATCTTGTATGTTCAAAATCCTAAGAAATCCATTTAAAAACTATAATAACTACTAAATGAGTTTAGCAAATTTGTGGCAGGATACAAAGTTGTAATGCAAACTCAACTGTCTTTCTGTGAAGCATAAATGAGCAAATAAATGAAATTTAAAAAACAATGCCATTTACAATAGTATCAAAAAGAATTAAACATTTAGGAATACATTTAACAAAAAGATATGATATATTCTTTGAATCTCTATTATTAAAAGAAGTTAAAGAAGACCTAAATAAATGGAAATACATCCTCAGTTTATGGATTGGCAGACTTAATATTGTTAAGGTGGCAATCTCCCTAAATTGGCCCACAGATTTAATGCAATCTCTATCAAAGTCCTAACTTCTATGTAGAAAATGATCAGCTGATCCTAATCTTTATGGGGAAATTCAAAATTCAGAATAGCTAAAATAATTTTGAAAGAGGAAAACAAAGGTAGAGAGTTTATACTTTCCAATTTCAAAATTATTATAAAAATAACCAAGACAGTGGGATATTAGAATAGGGATACAGATCAATGAAATAGAATCAAAAGCCTCAAAATAAACCCTGAAATGTCTAATCAATTGACTTTTGACAAGGGTGCCAAGAAAATTTCAATAGTGGGAGGAATTTAACAAATGGTGCTTGGAACAATTGGAGCAAAAGAATAAATGCATTCCTTCACCTCACACCATTATAAAAACAACTCAAGATGGACCAAAGACCTAACTGTAAAAGCTTCAACTATAAAAATCTTAGAAGAAAATATTGCTACAAATCACTGTGTGTTTGAACTAGCTTAAATATGACACCAAAAATATGAGAAAAAGAAAAAAATGAACAAATTTTATTTCCTCAAAATTAAAAAAAAAAAACAACTTATTTTGTGCTTCAAAGGTTAGCATTGAGAAAAGAATGCAATAAGACATTTGCAAATCATATGATAGATGATTTAGCACAGGGTACTAGAATATATAAAGGACTATTAAAACTTACATCAAATTTGTGGGAGGCAGTTGATTTGGACTAGGCTTTTGCACTAGGTATCAAGAGACTAAACCAATGTGGAGTGTCATTGCAACAGCTGAGCATTAGTTAAATGCAGGAGACTCCATAGCCAATTAATCAATTAAACTGGAAACAATTAAGTTGTTTCTATGACACACTTCCTTCCATTTTCTATAAATGCTATCAGATCATGTTACTAGTTGGATTTCTCTGGACCTGCTTTTGTTCCAGAGTTTATCTGATTTATGAATTTTTTGTTCTCTTCTACTTGTTCTGTTTTGTATATAATTGCTCAAATAAGCTCTACTAAAATTTAAAAGCCTAGGGATTTTTTCTTTTAACAGATTTTGCTAGTCAGCAGAATCCAAAGCAGATCTCCAGGGACTTCTCAGGAGCACGATAGCCAGAGATAGGTAACTACTGAGTCCAAGATGCTCACTGTTTTCCTGCTATATCTAGGGATCATGGGTAAATTCTCTTTAGGATTCTGAAACTACCCAGATTTTGTTTTAAACAGAGTTTGTTTGAGCAAATTTTTGGTTTGGAAGTTGATTTTATAATCATGAATAAAAGATTCCTCTTTGTGCCTTGAGCCCAAGTCCATGGTTAATTTGTGCTGGGAGAGATCATATGACCCTTGGAGTTTGTGGTGGCTGAGCAAGTCAGACAGGAACTAAAATGGGTTTGTTAGGAATAAGATTGGATCTTATAGAGATGTCTTAAATGTTTGGTCAGAAAGAAACTAGACTAGATAGATATGATGAGTTCATCTGGGGTTGAAGAGTCCAGAACTCCCTGTTCCATAAGAGAAGGAATTATGAGTTAATCTGGATCTAATTAGTCTAGACCCCCCCGCCACCACCCAGTCTGGAACTGCAGCCAATTTTCTATTTTCTATACAGAGACCACCATTTTCTAGAGAAATGAATGAGACTTATCTTGGGGTTGCAGTGGCCACAGTGGGGAGGCAGGGACTCCATTTAGGTCTGCAGATACCCAGTGAGTAACTAAAAGCAGGATACTGTTACTGGGCAGCTCTAATGCTGCTCAGGGAGAAAGAGGCTGGGCCATAATGCTCACTGCTTCAGAAATATTCAGTCAAATTCATAGGAAAATAGGTTTCATTCCAAACCACCTTTGAAGGAAGATAGAAGAAGCTTGTTTCAAAGGTTCTATCTCAAAAATTCCTGAGATTGAGCCAAACCTTTGAAGGAGAGAAGTCAGGGGAGAAGAGACAGTGGCCAGGAAGTGAGACAAAAGGCAGAACATGCATCTATGCAGATGGAGTTGGCCTGCCTCAGATAGGCCCGACTGGGAAATCTCCATCCCCATCTTCTTTGGAGCCTTTCAGGGTGGGGGGTCCCAGCCCCACCATTCCCTGAAGCCTCCACTCTCAGCATAAGGAAGCCATTTCCAATTTCAGATGGGGCCCCCCAAATTCAGTCTGTTTCAATGCAACTCCATTTTTTAAATCTGTCTCCTTTATTACCTTAAACTTTTTGACTTGCTCGGCTCTACACACACACACATGTTAATCATTTAAGGTGTGGTCACATAAAAGCTAGTAGTACAGTTTATTAGCCCTAAACTTACCTATCTGGTTCCCCTTCAAGATTGAGATGAGATGTTCAGGAACATTTGACTGTTAGCTTTTACAACACCCTCTTTCAGATCCCTGGAGAAGCATCTAGGAATTTTCAGTCATTGTTCTATACCTTCCAGGGAATCACCCCCTGATGAGACTGCCACCCTGACTCAGTCAGCAGTGATCTTTGCATGGGAACCAAATTACCACCTTCCTGGATCATAGGTCTGACAGATAATCATCCTGAACAACAAGTAGCAATTGCCACCCCAAGCAATAAGGATTTCTCCAGAGCCACCTCATAGAATCAGAACTGAGAGATGATCAGCCAGACCACACACAGTTTGACTAGGACTGCTTAATCATGCAGACCTCTCATCCCTGCCCCAATGCTTCCTCTTTTTAAACCTAATGCTTCTGTTATAACCCCCAGAGATGGGGCTGAGGTGCTGGATCTCACTTTGCCTTCCTAAGATGGCCATATCAGTTAAAGTTTCTTCTCTACTTTTTACCATTACCTTTTCTGTTTGGGACAAAAGGCTGTACGGTTGGCTAGAATCCCTGGAGTCAGACCCCTGGCCTAGGACTCTGGTAACAAAATCCTTCCCCTCAGACTTCTGTTGACTGCCTCTTCCAATCAAGTGCCTCTTCTTGTCCTGGTCTTTGCTCTGCCCCCCAAACTCTTCCTTGGTAATAAAAGAAGTTTAGAAAGGAAATCTCCATTTGAAGGGGCATCTCCCTCTCTTTCTCTGTCATATATACATATATGATCATATACACATATGATCAAGAAAAAGGAAGATCAGATCATGGGAAGGTTTTTCACTGAAAAAGACAAAGATTCAGGTCTGTTGAAACAAACTTCACCACTGACCATTTCCTGACAAGGCTTGTCATTTTCTTGGCAGGTACTGGTACTGAAGCTTGAACTCAGATTAGTCATCCCAGATAACAATAGTTTAGAGCAATTTTTAGGAAGGTCAGTTAAGAAAAGAGGAAGAGTCCTTTGACTCAGTTCTCTCATGGAAGTAAATGAGGTGATTAGGAAGTTTAAAAAAAATCTTCAGAGTAATTGGGGGAATATGAATGGACCCTTAGAAGAGCTGAAGATGAGTTTTAACAAGTTCTTGCTAGGTGTGGTCAGTTTTCTATCTTTTCTAACTCTGATTACTTGATAAACATTAATTTTTCAGGAGATTGATAACAATCAAATTCCTTTGGAGGATTTGTGTTTTTGCAGATTAGAGCCTAGCTCTGTTTAGCTAGTGGTAATTAATACACTATAGTGACATATTTTGAGGTGATATTTCCTGAACTCTTTTAATGGCTAGGTTTGTTTAATGAGAAATTGAAGCATAATTGTTAAGAAGGAGTAAATTAGTTGACTATAAACAGGATGAAAGTTTGTGGATGAACTTTGAACTTAACTCAACAATAAATAAGGCATAGTCTAATTTTTAAAAATTGCAATGGACATGAACAGGTATATTGCCAAAATATATATATAAATGTCCAATAAGTACCTGAAAAGGTGCTCCATATCATTAGCTATCATGGGGATATAAATCCAAACCAAGATGAGACACAACTTTATGCTGTCACCGGCATCCTAGGCCAGAGGCCTAACTCCTGGGGATCCCAGCTAACCAGGATACCACTGTCCCCAAAAAACAAACAGAAAATGTTGTGGTGAAAAGCAGGAAAGGAAACTTGAATCACTATGGCCACATTGGGCAGGCAACGTGAGATCCTGTCTTTGGAGTGCTGACAAGACCTTAAATAGACAAGAATTGGGGTATGGGCTGAAGGTCTGCATAGTCAACAGTCTTGTTCAAACTGTGGCCTAGTTGATCATTCTCTCAGTCCTGATTCTGCAAAGTAGCTCCAGAAAAGTCCTTATCACTTGCAGGAGCAATTTCTACTTGCTCAGGATGTTTGTTCATCAGAACTGTCATCTGGAAGATGGCAATTCAGTTCCCATGAGAGGATGGCTCCTGCTATTCCTAGAAGGAGTAGGACAACAACTGGAGATTTCTAGTGCCACTTCAGGGGTCTGAAACAGGATGCTACAAATCTCCTTGCAAATCTGTCCTCAGTCTTGAAGGGGGATGAGAGGTTAGGTAAATTTAGTGCTAATCCTATATTAGTAGTTTTTAGATAAATACTCCTTAAATGATTCCCATGCCTACATGCAGAGATAAACAGGGTCTTGACCCCAAATTTAATGTAGTAAAAGGAGACAGATACAAAGTGAAGGCTGAGATGCCAACCTTATAATTTCACTTTGACCCCCTTCAAAATATTTTAAAATTTCTCTCTAGGGCTGGGATTGTGGCTCAGCAGTAGAGCGCTTGCCTAGCATGGACGGGGCCTGGGGTTTGATCCTCAGCACCATATAAAAATAAAGGCATTGTGTTGTATCCATCTACACCTAAAAAATAAATATTAAAAAAAATTCTCTCGAGATTTTTTTTTATTTGATCGATTTGTTTTTTAGAAGTGTGTTATTTAATTTTCACATGTTTGGGATTTCCTGTTTGGTTTTTTTCTTTTTGTTGATTTCCAGTTCAATGCCACTTGGGTCTGAAAGTAGCTACCCATTGGGCATCTGCAGGCCTAAAGGAAGAGTCACTGCTTTTAGTAAAGTTAGCTTCTCTAAATCTTAGATACAATACCTTCTAGGATATCCTCTAGTTAAGAGAATAAGCGCTGAGCATGGGAAAAATTAGAAGCTTCATACAATGCTGGTAGGAATATAATATAGTGTGGCCTCTTTGGTAACCAGCCTAGCAATTCCTCAAATTGTTTAGCCTATGATTGAGCAATTTGCTATATGGTCCAGCACTTCTTCTCCTACATCAAAACCTGAGAGGACTGAGAGTATCTTCAGACAAAAACTTGTGCTCAAATATTCATAGCAGTAATTATTTATACTAGCCACTCAAAGTGTTCATCAACTAACAGACTAATAAACAAAATGTTGATATACATATAATGGAATATTATTCCACCATGAAAAAATAATAATGAATTATGCTACAACATATATTCACATTAAAAGCATCTTAAGGGTTGGAGCTGTGGCTCAGTGGTAGAGCGCTTGCCTAGCCTGTGTGAGGCACTGAGTTAGGTTCTCAGCACCACATATAAGTAAATAAATAAAATAAAGGTCCATCGATGACTAAAATTTTTTTTAAAAAAATCTTAAAACATTATGCTATGTGAGAGAAACTACTATGCTAAGTGAAAGAAACCAATCACAAAAGATGAAATATTGTATGATTCAATTTATAGGGAATGCCCATAAGGGGGAAATTCATAGAGACAGAAAGCAGAGCAATGTTTGACAGGGGATGGAGAATGTGTGTGTTTGGGGAGTGACAGCTCAGGGTCATGGAATATCTTTTTGGGGCAAGAAAAAGTTCTAAAATTGATTGTGGTGATGGAATATACAAATTGATTATAGTGAATTTATAGAAAGTCACCAAATTTATACTTTATATGAGTAAATTGGATAGCATGTGAATTTTAACTCAATAGACACGTCTAAAAGTATATTCCCTCCCCTTAGATGATCTTTTTAGGGATGCTGTTGAGGAGATTGCCCCCCAAAACCCTCTGATGTCACAGGACTCTGAAACCCCAGTTCCATTAGCAGCTCTTTGGCTTCTGACCTTGGGGAAGGTGTTTCTTTATGTGAACTACAATTTCCTTCACTGAAGAATGTGGCAATTATATTTGGTCCCCTTTATTATAGCATCTTGTAAGTTTAGAGAATTTTATATGAGACATTCAAAATTAAGTGAAGGACAGAGGTGGTTTAGAAGCGAGTTTAAAGTATTGTTAATGCAGAACTAGCATAGCCCAGAGCAGAGCAATTTAAAAACTGACATTAGTAAGTTCTTTGATTAACTTACATTACCAGCTGAGAGAGGGAGAGAAAATTCATCTTCTTTCCGGTAAGATAAGAGGTATTCGTGTGTTTCTTAGAATTCTGTTTTGCTCCAGTCAAAGCAAATGGCTACAGGGTTCTCCTCACTCTCAGAGCAGGACCAGCCATTTGAACAACCATTCTCCTCAAATGAATTCTGTGGTCGTAAGCTTGAGAGGCCCCTGGAGCATTGGTGGATGTAGGGACATGAGTTGGCCTTCTGAGAGCTAAATTCTAAGATCTCATGGAAGGGTGGATAACAGAAATATACAGCCTCAGGAAGGAGCAGATATCCCCAGTAGGATCAGATAGGAATCTGACTGTTACTGATACCAGTGAAGAAATACAATAGTGTATTGATAGTAACTTATCTTCCATGGTTGGGATGCGTCCACTGAATGTCATGTGTTGAAAAATCAATTCTCCCTGCGACAATGTTGAGAGGTGGAACCTAATATGAGGTGATTTCTTTCATGAATGGACTCATTTGTTATTGCAGGAGTGGGTTAGCTATCCTGAAGAAAGGCTTGTTACAAAAGCAAATCTGGCTCCCTCTTGCTCTCTCACTAATTATCCTCTTTTGCCTTTCTGTCTTCTGCCATGGGATGACAGCATGAAGGCCCTCATCAGATACCAGTGTCATACTCTTGGACTTCCTGGGAATAAATTTCTGTTCATTATAAATTACTCTGTGCTATTTTGTTATAGCAGCACCAATGGGCAAAGACACTATCTAAAGTAAAAATTATACTGTAGAACACTGCTTGTGACCAGGAAGGTGATTTCTACACATCCAAAGAATCCAAAGAATTGGAACTTGCAACAGCACAGGAAAAAAGAAAATATGTCCATTCCAAAGGGCAAAGGAGAATTCAGAAAGGACCCGTTCAACAGTCATCATACATTAGGTGTACACCTGTGTGTGCAACAAAACCTAGGATGTTCCAATTTTTGTCACCTTCATGTTTCCCATTGCTTTCTTGCACCTAAGATACTTTTGAAGGAACACTTATTTTTATCCTCATTCTATAGGCAAGAACACTGAAACTTAGAGAGCTTAGATCACATACATATTAAATGGTTCAGCTGAGGTTAAAGTCTTTTACTCTAAGAGCCAATGTTATTTATAGTGTACATTTGGACACACTTAGGACATTTTGTTTGATGCCTTGTCTATCTCAGGTCAAGCAGGTACTGTTATACATTAATTATTAATGAGAAACTTGAAGCACAGTGAGACCTATTGATCATGTAGCTACTTTTGAGGCTACATATTAAAATTAAATTGGTTCATTATAATTATACGCAATACTAGGATACATGAGTTACCTTCTTCCTTCTAAGGCTCCATGAGTTTTTAACTATCATATTCCACAGAGATGAGATTTCTGCATAGGTGACTCAAGGAAGTTCTGGCAAGACACTCAGGGCATGTGATTCTGTTGACCCCTATGAGAATGATTCCATTAATCATTTTTTCCATTAACAATTCTGAGATTCTTCCAAGGTATTTACTAATGAGAGCTGGAGGCAAAAGCGGCAGGTGAAAAGGAAGGTCAGAAATACTTTGCACAGTTTGAAAAAACTGTCTGCCCAGGTACCAGAAAGGGCAACGTGATTTACCGAGTGATTCTTTTCAAGAATGTAGCTTATTTGCTTTCTCTGCTAAGGTCATGTGCTTTATTCTTGGTTACCTTTAGAGAGAAAAGGAATACTTAAACATAGATTCAAAAATAATTTTATGTTTATATACATAATTTCATCCTTCTATCTCCCATTTTTTTTGTGGCTTAGCAGACAGAAGGCAATACTGGGTTCAGTGAGGCATTGTAGGCCAGGCCTATTATGTTTTCTAAGAGAAACCTACACTAGGAGATACTCTATCTTTGTCATCCCATACAATTCATGTAACCATTCTGAAAAAAAAAAATTCAACTGGAGCAATTTCAATGGCTTAGGAAGGCTGCTTGGTTTTATTTTCAGTTTATCAATTACTGCTTTACCTGCAGATGGAAACCAGACATTCAGTACAGGTCAAAAGGTCGTTACACTTGACAGATGTAAAAGGAGGTGGACATTATTGTTCCCACTTTATGGATGTGGGAAACAGTGCCCAGAATGGTAGGCCCACAATTGAAAACCCAACTATATGCCTTCTTCCCTTAGCAAAGTGACAACTTCCATTTCACTAGAATCTGACTTTTCAGCCTCTCACTTTACCATGTCACACAGAAATTCCCTGTGGATGAAGAGTCAACAGGATGCCTAAATACCAGTAATCTTGTTTTGGATTTTTTTTATTTTGATACTATAGAAAAAAAGAAGGGCTAATCTAGAAAATGGGATTTTTATTTAGTCTTCTACCTTTGGACAACACATCTTTGCCTAAAAAGAGAAAAGTCAAACTCAAGTTGCAAATGGTTAAATTTGTCAGTCGGGTTTATTATACACAGAAATGGCAAACAATTTAAACAAGACTTAACAATAACTATGACTTTTCCTCACTTTTGTGAAATTGTAATAACATTTTCCCCTTTTTCTGTAACTTAGAGATGTGAAAATATAAAGTCTGAATTCTTTTGTTTTCTGTTGCTATAACAAAATACTTGAGATTAGATATTTCATAGCAAAAAAGAGGTTTATTTAGCTCTCCATTTGAATGAGAGGTTAAATATCCAAGATTGGGTGGCCCCATCTGTTCAGTTTCTGGTGAGGAACCCACCCCCCATCCCACTTCCTTGGCTGCATCACAACATGGAAGGGAAATATGCAGGAAGAAGAGAGCAATCACATGGTTGGATAGGAAGCAAGAAGAATAAGGGGCTAGACTTGCTTTCTTTTCTTTTTTAAAGATGGGGTCGAACTCAGTTGTCTAGGCTGGTCTTAAACTCATGGCTCAAGTGATACTCCTCCTTCAGTCTCCCAAGTCATTGGGATTATAGGCATGTGTACCAGCCTTGCAAGCTTGCTTTAAGAAAATTAAATTGGTACATTATAATTGTACGCAATACTGGGATTTATTGTGAAGGTTTGCTCTCTTTCTAACAACTTGCTCTCTCGCACTAGACCAGAATTAACTCCTTCCCAGAGGATGCTCCCATGACCCAGTGACCTTCTGCTGGGGCCTATCTCTTACAGATAGCACTAAGATTTATAAGAGATTGTAAATGTCTAGTAATAGGGGATAAGTCAATTAAAATATAAGACATTTATATGGTGAAGAACTATAGGGTAATTAACAGACTTGACTTAGGTCTATATGTCTTCTTGTGAGTAGGTCTTAAAAACAATGTTGAGTGAAAAAGGGAAGCTGCAGAGCCATGCATACTGTTGCTCACTGAAGTCAAATTTCAGCCTACACAAAGGAAAATTATAGAAAGATGATGGCAGAAGCAGCAAAAATTTTTGAATCCCTTTGAATCTCCACATACAAGAAAAGCCCTTGGATAGCAAAAACCAGAATCCACAGACAACAGTTACAACAAAACAGAGTGTCTCTATGAACCCCAATGTACTGTTAGGTAAGCATGGACATTCACAGCCACAAGTCCTGTGGCTTATCAATATCTGTACCAGAGAAAGTAGAGGGAAGCAATTGATGTCAGACAACCCCGGGAAAAGAGAATCCCCAAAGGGCTGCAGGCGTTGACTAGAAAACATGCTTGGTGGGCCCATTAGAGGACAGCAGCTGAGACTGGAAGAAGAGGTTTTGCCTACAGCAATAGCAGGTGGGTGCCAGTGGCTCAAGGTCAGAAGGACTTAGGGTCTGGGGTCATTTGGCATCCATAAGATGTAGAAACTTACCCACCAAAGCTGCCTTTCAGGACAGGGCTCACACTGAGGAGAAAATGCTACATATGGACTCAAAACTGAGCCGAATAGAAATTAAGTCTAAAGAAACTCCATATAAAAGTGGGAAGAGGAGAAGAGTCATAGAATCTCAGAAAAGAAGAGCTCACCTATGTTTTAAACCCTATTCAACCAGAAGAGCTCTGTGCATTTATAAAAACTCTCCTCAGCCACCTCTTTCTAAGAGTTCTTAAAAACCAATTTCATATAAAAATAAGCAAGAGGAATGTATCTAGGTCAACTCCCATACAAAGTTATTATAAGAAAAAAAAGAAGGAACAGAATAGCATCTTTACAGATAGTAAAAGCATGCCAGGAAATAAGGTGAGAGAGAGAGAGATTAAAATATAATATAAAATATAATATCTCATGAAAGAACAGTAAAAATGAGAATGAGAATAAAACTCAGTCATGGAATAAAAGAATAGAAAATCATTGAGAAATGAATTTAAAAGAAATGAACACAATATCAAGTGAAAACAATAGGTGTCTTAAGAGAAATAGAAAGTGAAAGGAAGAAAACTTTTATAGATTAAAAAATAAGTGAAGAGATAAAAAATATTCAAGAGACAAGCAAAATATCAAAGACAGACAATGAGGATTCAACAGATGGGTATAGAAATGTCAGAAGAAGAAAACAAAGCAAGAGACTGAAGAAATGCTAAAAACTTTTGCTGAAATTAGAAAATATATGATCTAAATCACACATTGAGATAGAGAGAGAAAGGGAGAGAGAGAGAGAGAGAGAGAGAGAGAGAGAGAGAGAGAGAGAGAGAAAGCATGCACACTACATGCCTGACAACATCAAAATTCAACAATTAACACCAAGACATTTTCTAATTAGATGGCTAACCTTCATAGTAAACAAAAGAAAACAATTCTTTGAACTTCTAGGAGAAAAATAATGTTGACTTACAAAGGAAAAGAAAATTAGGTTATCATTAGGCTTCTTAATAACATATTTAAGATGTTCAGGGAAATAAATTATGCCAAGGATTTTTATATCCAGAGAAATGCTGACTTTCAAGTACAAAGGGCATAGACAACATGCTCTCAACATGCAAGAATTCAGGGAATATTGTTCCCATGAGTCCTTCCTGAGGAATGAACTTTAGATAGTAAGAGACATCCCGAGAGAGCTGGGGTTAACGTTAATCACAGTTGTGAATGGAACTCAGACTAAATGAGGCGAACAGCGGGTGGGTGTTCTATGTGCTCAGAAAAATAGAGATCAATGATTTAGAAGGGTGGAAAAATGAGGAAATCATATAAAAACGATTTTAACTGGTCTCAATAATTATAAAATATGTTAATGATAGTAATATTAGAACTGATAGTCTGAGAAAATTTTGTGTGTAATAGGGGATAGGTGAATGAGCAATTATGGGCTATTTTAATTCTATCACTTAATCCTTGGCAATTAGGACTCTGTATGGAAAGAGACTTTGGAAAGAAGGAGCAGAGGATACAGAAGAGATTAAGAAAAACATCAGTAGTTCTGGTTTTTAATTAGAAGTGTCAGTATGAACTCAGTTGTAGAAAAATCTACTCCGATGAAGTACCATTGAGTTAAAAAAAAAAGTTGACCCTAAAAAAGTATTCTCAAAACAATGTATTGTTCAAGGAACAGTATTCTATAAAGGAATAGAATTTTCTTCTTTCTGAGACTGAAAAAATTCAACTTGTCTGAACCACTGTTCAGTTCCTTCTTTTGTGGGGTAGATAGGGAAATTTATTGAGAACTAATTGAAATCAATGAATGTTCCCGATTATTTTCCCATTTGGGGTTTTGAGGTCAGTTATTTCCCCAGGTACTAGGGGGGCCATCTGTGTGTCTGGGTATGTGTATATAAGTTAACATAAAAATCATTGAAAATTTTTCATTATTTTGATTTCTTGGTACTTAAGGCAATGATCAGCAGGTGGGCAAATCATTAATGTGACACATAAACCAACATTGGCCATTTAACAGTTTATTCTCTAAATGTCCCCAGCAATTTCATCCTGCCATGATGGAGAAATGAATGACAGGAAGAAACTGCCTGGAGTGGCATTTTAATTTTAATTTTTATTAGCCCCATAAGAATATCAATCTGTAGAAATAACACAATCAGATTCCATTCCATAAGCACATGTGGATGTAAAGAAGGCAAGCAGATACACAGTAGTGCCAGACGGTCCATACTTACTAGGCAGGTAACTGCACAGTTGCTCCATTGAGGCCTGGATCGTAGAGTTGTGGACTTGAGCCAGCTGTTCAACCACAGATACCACCAGCACACACCCTGCAGGGAGCAGAAGAACCCGTCAGCAGTGCACACAGAAAGCTGGGCCAGAGGGTGAAGGCAAAGGGAGGTGCACTTTAAGAATATAAGTCTTTCCAAAAAAAGAAAACTTTTCTTTGCTTTTTGCCTTTAAAAATCTACTGTGTGCATAAATGCACTATGCACTATGAGTCCTAGTAAAATGTGAGGTGTGGTTATGGGTTCGGGGGTCAGAAAGTTTCGGGTTATTTGTGGTCAGTTTTGCCACTTGTGATGTCTGTGACTTTAGGGAAGCAATTTGATCTTGCCTAATTTGTGCTCCTGTCTGGTCACGTCGGAGAAAGAGACGATGTTTAAATGAGATAGTGCAAGGAAAACAGCCCATACAGAGCAGAAGCTTAATAGATATTTGTCCTACCCTCCTCTCTTTCCCTCCTTTCTGCAGTAGATGGTTTTGTTATGCAGGATCATCCCTATCCTATGCATTTTCAGCCTTTGACCCAGGGTTAGGTTCCTAATTTTGGAACAGAGGCAGAAATTGCCTAGAAGACCTGGCATTAGTTTGATCTTGTAATCCTGGACTCACCGACCCATCTTTCTGAACCTTTAGCCTCCTCTTTACAAAGTAGGTAATAGAATGTTTCCATAGGGCTGACATGATGATTCAACGAAACAATAATGCAACAGAGTGTGCCTGGGAAATCACAACACACATGTCAAATATTGTATCTCAAGCTACAGAGCACACTACTTGAAAAAGAGTACCAATGTGATGAGTATCTAGAAGTAAACTTGGATCAAATCAGAAATTTAAATTAGGAATTAGGAATTTAATTCTTTTACCTCCTTTGTTAGGTGGTAAGTGTGAATGTCCAAAGCCGCTAGGCTGACAGTTCTATTGTCTGAATTGCTGGAAGTCCAAACCTAGTTTTCCAAGGGGAAGGGACTCTCTTCTGAACACGCATACTGTAGTTGGTCAAAGATCCATGGGTGTGTGAAAATAAATCATTAGATCCCATCGAGATAAGAGAAGTGGGCATTTTTCCAGGCAGAAAGAAATAAAACTTTCTATAAAGCGAGAGATTACCAATGAAGAAATGAGAGGTGTCCGCCTTTCTAGGTATTGCAATGCCTAATGATACTTTGTTCTAGATTGTTCTGTCCCTTCTGCTGGCCAAAGAGGGGCTCATGAAATCAGAGATAGTGAGATCCTGTTATTCGTGGTCTTGTTGGGCTCTGAGGGTATCTATATATTTGCATTTATCACTGTCAACCATTGAGTCGATTGGCTGTTTTTAACTTAATACTTGGCTCTTCAGGGTGTTCTTGCATTTCAATAAATTAAATAGCTGATACTTACTAGCATCTTATGGTCTAAAAATCATATATATATACATATATACATACACACACATATATATGCTTTATTTTAAAAATAACTTTCAACAATATAAGCACAATGCAAATCCATTTTAGAAAATGTTTTAAATATAGAACAGTATAAAACAGATCATAAAACATTACTCAGCTCACTTAGAGATAATCATTTTTAAAAAAATATATTAAATATATTTAACAAATATGAATATCTTCAAGATTTATTATCATAAATAATGTATAATAATCACTTATTAAATTAGGTGGAGCCAAATAAATTTTAACAACTAACTGAAACTGGAAAACAATAAGTAGTGCTCTTGCAATGCGATCAGAGGATGAAAGATGGCTTAGCAGAAAAGGAAGAGGCTTTGAAAAAGAAAAGACAAAAAACTTGATTTCAGGAGCTCAGGCCCTGCCCAGATCTAGCCACACTGACAGTAGCCCCAGGTCCATCCTGACACTGGCAGACACTGAGGGAGATCAGGACCACCTCTTCCAACCAGCGGAATACCGCAGGAGCCCAGACCCAGCCCAGGTCTGCCTACACTGACATACATGGGAGCCAGGCCCTGTGGAGGTCTGAGTCCACCACCCCCACCACCACCTGGGAGCCCAAGCCTAACCCACTTCCATTTTGGGACACTGAAGACATCACCAAAGCCTTCTCCACAGAGCAGCCCCCATCTTTTGACAACAGACAAGGCCTACAAACAGCTGCATATCAGAGCATGCCCACCCTTTCAGCCCCATCTCTATAAGATGTTGCATCCATCTTGGGGCACCTCCACTATTATCTCGAGTTACTTTGGCTATTGCCACCACCATCTTGAATTGCAGTAGTATACATTGGGAGACACCAGCAGGGTCTGGAAGTCCAACATCAAGGTGAGGTACAGACAATCTACATGGATACTACAAGGATATAGGGTAGAAACTGTAATATCTCAGATCCACACTGCAAGAAAGGAAGACACTTAGACAACATGAAAAAATAATGGAGGAAAGTGTCCCAAACAAACTAGGATACTACAATAACAGAACCCATGGACAGCAAAGTTGATGAAATGTCAGAGAAGGAGTTCAGAAAGTTCATAATTAAAATGATCTATGAATTAAAGAATAACCTAAATGAGCAAATACAGGCAAAGAGTGATCACTCAGAGGGGGGGAGAGAGTACAAATACAGGTAGCAAAAAATTGCTTCAAGAAAGAGATAGAGACTCTGAAAAAAAAACAGGCAGAAATCCTTGATATGAAGGATTCAATAAATCAAATAAAAAACTCAATAGAAAGCATAACCAACAGACTAGATCACTTGGAAGAAAGAATGTCAGATAATGAAGACAAAGTATACACTCTGGAAAAGAATGTTGACCACACAGTGAAGATAGTAAGAAACTATGAACAGAACATCCAAGAATTGTGGGACAGCATCAAAAGACCAGATCTAAGAGTTATTAGAATAAAGAAAGGCACAGAATTTCAAACCAAAGGAATGCACAATCTCTTCAATGAAATAATATCAGAAAATTTCTCAAGCATGGAGAATGAATTGGAAAACCAAATATAAGAGGTTTACAGGACACCAAATGTACAAAATTACAAAAGATATACACAAAGGCACATTATAATGAAAATGCCTAGCATCCAGAATAAGGTTAGAATCTTAAAAGCTGCAAGAGAAAGGAATCAGATCTCATATAGGGGGAGACCCTAACTCAGCAGATTTTTCAACCCAGACCCTCAAAGTCAGGAGATCATGGAACAACATATACCACGCTCTGAAAGAAAATGAATGCCAACCAAGAATCTTTTCTTAAAAAAAAATATTTTTTTTTTTTAGTTTTAGTTGGACACAATATCTTTATTTATTTTTATGTGGTACGGAGGATCGAACCCAGAGCCTCACATGTGCTAGGCGAGCACGCTACCGCTGAAGCACAACCACAGCCCCCAAGAATCTTCTATCCAGAAAAATTAAGCTTTAGGCTTGATGATGAAATAAAAACCTTCCATGATAAACAAAAGTTAAAAGAATTTACAACTAGAAATCCTACACTACAGAACATCCTTGGCAAAATATTCCATGAAGATGAGATGATGAAAATCAGCAGAGGGAGGAATTACACTAAAGGAAAAACTAATCAGAGGAGAAACCAAGTCAATGGAGAAAAATTGAAAACATTCCCTTTAAAAACTGGAACAAGACAGGGATGCCCTCTTTCACCACTTCTATTTAATATAGTTCTTGAAATGCTGGCCAGAATAATTAGACAGTCAAAAGAAATTAAAGAGAGACATATAGGTAAAGAAGAACTCAAATTAGCATTATTTGCCAGCGATATGATTCTATACCTAGAAGACCCAAAAATTTCCACCAGAAAACTTCTAGAACTAGTAAATGAATTCAGCAAAGTAGCAGAATACAAAATCAACACCCATAAATCAAAGGCATTTCTGTATATCAGTGACAAATCCTCTGAAAGGAAAACTAACCCATTTACAATAGCCTCAAAAACAAAAAAACAAAACAAAACAAAAAAACAACCTCGGGAATAAACCTAACAAAAGAGGTAAAAGCCCTCTACTATAAAAACTACAGAATGCTAAAAAAAGAAATTAAAGAAGACCTTAGAAGATGGAAAAGTCTCTCTTATTCTTGGATAGGCAGAATTAATATTGTCAAAATGCCCATACTACCAAAAGCACTATACAGATTTAATGCAATTTCAATCAAAATCCCAATGACATTCCACATAGAAATAGAAAAAGCAGTCATGAAATTCATCTGGAAAAATAAGGGACCCAGAATAGCCAAAGCAATTCTTAGCAGGAAGAGTGAAGCATCACTATACTAGATCTTAAACTACACTACAGAGCAATAGTAACAAAAACAGCATGGTATTGGCACTAAAGTATACTTGTAGACCAATGGTACAAAATAGAGGACATAGAGACTAACCCACATAACTACAGTTATCTTATATAAGACAAAGGTGCCAAAAATGTACATTGGAGAAAAGATAGCCTCTTCAACAAATGGTGCTGGGAAAACTGGAAATCCATAAGCAACAAAATGAAATTAAACCCCTATTTCTCACTACGCACAAAACTCAACTCAAAGTGGATCAAAGACCTTGGAATTAAACCAGAGACACTGCAACTTTTAAAAGAAAAGTAGGCCCAAATCTCCATCATGTCAGATTAGAACCCAACTTCCTTAATAAGACTCCTATAGCACAAGAATTAATATCAAGAATCAATAAATGGGATGAATTTAAACAAAAGCTTCTTCTCAGCAAAAGAACAATCAGTTTGGTGAATAGAGATCCTACACCTTGGGAGCCAATTTATAATACTTGCACATCAGATAGAGCACTAATCTCTAGGGTATATAAAGAACTTAAAAAGCTAAACACCCTCTGGTGTTTAGCTGGGGTTATGGCTCAGCGGTAGAGCACTCACCTCACACATGTAAGGCCTTGGGTTCAATCCTCAGCACAACATAAAAATAAATAAATAAATAAAATGAAGATATTGGGTCCAGCTACAACTAAAAAAATAAATATTAAAAAAAGCTAAACACCAGAAAAACAATTAACCCAATCAATAAATGGGCCAAGGAACTGAACAGACACGTCTCAGAAAAGGATATACAATCAATCAACAAATACGTGAAAAAATGTTCAACGTCTCTAGCATTTAGAGAAATGCAAATCAAAACTTCTAAGATTTCATCTCACTCCAGTTAGAATGGCTGCTATTAAGAATACAAATAACATTAAGTGTTGGAGAGGATATGGGGGGAAAGGCACACTCATACGTTGCTGGTTGAACTGCAAAATTGTGAAGCCAATATGGAAAATAGTATGGTGATTCCTTGGAAAACTGGGAATGGAATCACCACCTGACCTCGCTATCCCACTCCTTGGTCCATACTCAAAGGACTTAAAAACAGCATACTACAGGGACACAGCCACATCAATGTTTATTGCAGCAAAAATTCACAATAGCTAAATTGTGGAATCAACCTAGATGTCCTTCAGAAGATGAATGGATGAAGAATGTGCTATATATACACAATGGAATATTACTCAGCAATAAAAGAGAATAAAATCATGGCATTTGCAAATAAAAGGATGGAGTTGGAGAAGATAATGCTAAGTGAAGTTAGCCAATCCCCAAAAAACAAATGCCAAATGTTTTCTCTGATATAAGGAGGCTGATTCATAGTGGGGTTGGGAGGGGGATAATGGGAGGATCAGACAAACTCTAGAAAGGGCAAAGGCGTGGGAGGGGAAGGGAGAGGGCATGGGGGCAGAAAAGATGGTGGAATGAGATAGACATAATTATCCTAAGTACATGTATGAAGACACGAATAGTGTGAATATACTTTGTATACAACCAGAGATATGAAAAATTGTGCTCTGTGTGTGTAATATGAATTGTAATGCATTCTTCTGTCATATATAACAAATTAGAATAAAATATTTTTAAAAAGCTTGTGTAATTTAATTACCTACAGTAATTAAAATGCAAATTTTAACAGTTTACCTATTCCTCTGGAACTTCCTTTTTAGGAGTTCAGAGGGAGACCTAACTTCCCTGAGGACAGGAATGAGTTTCACCATCTCTAACTTTGAGTGTCTTACACAGTGCCTGGTTCAGAGAACAGAAGCAAAAGTGGCCTGAGGTGTGTTCTCACTCAAAAGCCACCTGAGTGACTTTTCCATTGTGGGGGTCTCCCTGGGAATGGGCCAATGGGTGTGCCTACAGTTGCTTCCCAGCTCTGTGATCTCACTAGAGTTGCTTTCTTTCTCCACCTGTGGACACAGCTCTGTTTCCCATTCTGTGTGAAACATTGAGGTCCTTCACTTGAGCCAAACAACAGATTCTCTAGCAAATGGTCATGATGCACAGCTCATAATGAAACAAGAGCATGAAGGAGACTGGCTGAACCTGCATTGAAATGGCATTATATAGCATTTCATTAGGGAGCTTCAGCATTTGGGAACCAGAGTAGATTTGCAGGATGGTAAATTTAGGCATTTGGAAATAATACCAGGAGAGCTGGTATAGTCACCAAGCAGAGGAGATTCTCCTAGGAAATAAACGTGACATTTAGCCTGTTGCTACTATTATTATAGACACCTTAAAAAGAAGTGGGAAACCATTATTACTCCAGACCTGGTTTGGTACAATTTTCAATCATCCAAAAGACTTTCAACCTGCACCTTCATAGGAAGAACCAAGTGACAAAATAGCCTAAGTGATGTAAGTGACTGAGAAGGAATAGGAGCATTTAGGAGACACCTAGAATAATCCTAGACATATTGTGAAGGTAGGATAAATCTATGTCAAAGGAACAAAGTCAGAGAGTGAATTATATCATATACTATTTTCTTTTTTTTAAATAATTTTTAAAAAATATTTTTCTCTTAGTTGTTGATAGACCTTTATTTTATTTATTTATACGTGATGCTGAGAATCGAACCCAGTGCCTCACACATGCAAGGCAAGTGCGCTACCACTGAGCCACAGTTCCAGCCCATATACTATTTTCTTATGATAACAAGATGATGAAGGAGCAAGCAACAGCAATTACAGGTGTCACGCTGCCCTCATTCGTCTAAGTGATCAGCCTTGGAGACACTGAATATTTGGAGGGATCAGAAGTACCCCACACTGTGTAGTGAGCTCATATGATTTCCACCACCCCCTCAAAAGGCACTTTTCTACCTTCTCCTCCTTTGCTGATGATCATCTGTGAATCAGTCAAGATGCCTTTCCACAGGTGAATGGATAAATAAAATGCAGTATATATACACAATAGCATATTATGCAGCCATAAGGAAGAATGACTTTATGACATTTGCCAGCAAATGGGTGGATCTGGAGACCATCATTCCAAGTAAAATAAGCCAGTCCCCCAAAGCCAAAGGTTGAATGTTTTCACTGATATTTGGAAGCTAACCCACAGTAAGGTGGTGGTGAGGGGAAGAATAGAAGTTCAGTGGGTTAGACAATGGGGAATGGAGGCAAGGGCAGGGGCCTTGAAAGAAAGACAGTGGAATGAATCTGACATAATTTTCCCTTGTACAGATATGAAAACAACCCAATGAATTCCACCATCATGTATATCCATAAGAATGGGATCCTATAGGCAGAATTAGCATAGTCAAAATGTCCATACTACCAAAAGTGTTATACGGATTTAATGCAATTCCTGTAAAAATCCCAATGCCCATTCTTTATAGAACTAGAAAAGGCAGTCATGAAATTCATTTGGAAAAATAAGAGACCCAGAATAGCCAAAGCAGTCCTTAGCAAGAAGAGTGAAGCAGGAGGCATCACAATACCAGACCTTAAACTATACTACAGAGCCATAGTAACAAAAATGGCATGGTATCGGCAACAAAATAGACACATAGACCAATGGTACAGAGTAGAAGACAGAGAGAAAACCCACATAAATACATTTATCTCATACTAGACAAAGGTGTCAAAAACATACATTGGAGAAAAGATAACCTCTTCAACAAATAGTGCTAGGAAAATTGAAAATCCATATGTAGCAAAATGAAATCAAACTTCTATCTCTCACCCTGCACAAAAATCAAATAAAAATGGATCAAAAAGTTGGGCACTAGAAGAAAGACCCTATGCCTAATAGAAAAAAAAAAGTAGGCTCTAATCTTAATAATGTTGGCTTAGAACAAGACTTCCTTAACAAGATTCCTAAAGTGTAAGAAGTAAAATCAAGAATCAATAGATGGGATGGATTCAAATTTAAAAGTTTCTTCTCAGCAAAGGAAATAATCAATAACATGAAGAGAGAGCCTACAGAATGGGAGAAAATTTTTTTACCAGATGGACCTCATACAGAGCACTAATCTCCAGGATGTATAAAGAACTCAAAAACTTAACACCCAAACAACAAATAACCCAACCAATAAATGGGCTAAGGAACTAAACAGACACCTCTCAGAAGAAGGTATACAATTGGTCAATAAATATATGAAAAAATATTCAACATCTCTATCAATTCAAGAAATGCAAATCAAAACTAAGATTTCATCTCACTCCAGTCAGAATGGCAATTATCAAGAATACAAGTTATAAATGTTGAGGATGTGGGGAAAAAAGGTACACTCATACATTGGTGGTAGGAATGCAAATTGGTGCAACCACTATTAAAAGCAGTGTGGAGATTCCTCAGAAAACTTGGAATGGAACCACCATTTGACCCAGTTATCCCACTCCTCAGTTTATACCCAAAGGACTTAAAATCAACACACTACAGTGACGCAGCCACATCAATGTTTATAGCAGTTCAATTCACAATAGCTAAGCTATGGAACCAACCTAGATGACCTTCAACAGATAAATAGATAAAGAAAATGTAGTCTACATATACAAAGGAATATTACTCAGCCTTAAATAAGAATGAAATTTTGGCATTTTCAGGTAAATGGATGGAGTTAGAGAATATCATGCTAAGCAAAATAAGGCAAAACCCCCCAAACCAAAGGCTGATTATTTTCTCTAATAAGTGGATTCTGATCTATAATGGGGGTGGGGCATGGGGAAGAATGAAGAAAATTTGGATTGGGCAGAGGGGAGTGAGAGTAGGGGAGGAGGTGTGGAGGTGGGAAGGATGATGGAATGAGATGGACATTATTACCCTATATACATGTATGACTGCACTACCAGTGTGACTCTGCACTATGTGCAGCCAGAGGAAGGAGAAGTTGTTCTCTATTCGTGTACAATGTGTTAAAACGCATTCACTGTCATGTGTAACTAATTAGAACAAATTTTTAAAAATAATAAAAAATGGGATTCTAACTAGAGTAAGATACATTTCCTGCTTGTATAATTATATCAAAATGGATTCTACTGTCACGTATAACTAAAAAGAACCAATAAATTTTAAAAAATTTCTTAGAGACTACTGAAATATAATGTGTAATATAAATGAAAAAAATGAAAATTACCCTGAATTTTCCTCCTAGAAGGTAAAAACTTATAAGATTTTTGAATACTATCTGATTCTTTATTGATTTTTTTGTACACTTAACAAGTGAATATGTTTCGTCCTGGACAGAAATAGTGTATGTATAAAAATGACTTGGTGGTAGACACTATCATTATTCTGTTGTCTTAATTCAATAAAAACAAGTTCAATATACTAAAAAAGTTTTTTTTTTAAAAAGGGCTGGGGGTGTATCTCAGTGGTAGAGTGCTTGCCTAGCACATGTGAGGCATTGAGTTTGATCCTGAGCACCACATAAAGAAGAAATTAATTAATTAATTAAGGTATCTACAACTGAAAAAAAAAATCCTTCTCAAACCCTATAGTCCTGTTGAAACCTCACTTTCTGTCTCCATTCAGAACTGAGGGCACCTTCTTCTCTCTCGCCCAGTACTGTACAGAGGCATCCCTTGGTATCTAAGGGGAATTGGTTCCAGGACCCCCTGCAGATACCAAAGTCCACAGATGCTCAAGTCCCTTACATAATATAGCATTGTATTATCAGCATATACCCCAGGTATATGCTCTTGTACCCTTTACATCACCTCTACATTACTTCTTCCTCTTTTTGTGTATGTGTGTGTGGTGGGGGGGAGGTGTGTGTGGTGATTGAACCCAGGGCCTTGTACTTGAGAGGCAAGCACTCTACCAACTGAACTATGCCCCCAGCCCCCCTACCTTACTTCTAAGACTTAACACAATGTGAATGCCATGTAAATAGTGTTTTACTATATTGTTTAGGGAATTCAACAAGAAGAAAGTCTCTGTTTTTAATACTGACAACACTTTTTTTCAAATACTTTTGATCCTAAGTTGAATCCACACATGTGGAACCACAGATATGGAGGTTGACTATACTTATCACATTGGACTAGTATTAAATCTTGCTCTGATTTTATCCTTTATGACACCACCTTCCTGGAGCTCAAAATCAGTAGCATTCCCTCCCACTCCAGGTCTACCTCTATGCTTGGTTTAAGAACTGTGCCCACACTTAGTATGTGGATTAGTGGAAGAAAATACTCATGCAAAGAAAGCATGCTCTGTGCTTGTGGAGAATGACACTGTCTCTTCATGGAGACATACATGAAGGAAACCACGTAAGGTTCTGTGTGCAGCTCCAGAAACTCTGACAGTTTCTCTCTTTTCTCCATCTTGTTGGCAAAAGCCTCACATAGATTGCCTGGATGTCAGAGAAGTTTACAACGCTGACTTGAAAAAAAGGAAGCATGAATCCAACCAACACTGTGCTAGGCTTTGATATAATCCCTATCCTTAGGGACCTCACAATCTGCTTCCCAAATTCACACAAACCAGATGGTAGGAACCAGTCAAATGCCTTGTGAAATGTGACTTTGCAGAGACTATGGCAGAGCAGGAGGGAGACAAGGTATTCCCAGGAGAATGCCTTTAATTAGCGACAAATTTCCTTTCTCCTTGGTAAGTAAAATCACACTTCTTACAATGAATGGCATAATAGACAAGATGAGATACAAAAGTTGGATGCCTGCATTCTGTTGGGTGTAGCAGGAATATTGTGTGAGCAGGAGGCATAAAGTAGCCCTTCTTGGAATTTGACCTTGTGAAGTGTGTCCCTTCCAGTGATCATCCTTGCCCTTTTCTGAAAAGTCACCTCCAGCCCACATTTGTGCATGTTTTAATCCATTCCTTAGAAGAATGAGTTGGACTGCTGCAGACTAATCGGCTTCTTTGTACTTAAAGACCCAGATTTTTCTTCTGAGTTTTACTCAGAGAGATACCATCAAAGATTCTATGATTATCGCAGCTCCTGAGTACCACTGGCTAAAATTGGAAAATCATTAGGCAGATAAAAAGGAGCCAAGAAATAAGCCAGCTTTCTCTGAAGACCAGGTGAATCTTACCACTGTCACCACTTTGCCTAGTGAAGAGTTATTATGATCATAAGAACCCTGCCGGGAAGCAGGCAATGGGGTTTGAAATTGTGAGTGCCCTGGTGAATGCTCAGCTCTGATTTGGAGACCACCTCTATCCCTTTCCAGTGGGCTCAACTCCCCCTTCCTGTTGGATTCTTATTTCAGGGTCTGCAGTGAGGTGTCTCTTGAACCCCTCTGCAGCAGGAATGGAGGAATTGACTTTTCTACCGTTCCTAATAAGAAATATCACTGCCCTGACAAGATAACTAATGTTTTCCCTGGGAGAGATGCATGGGCTAATTCCTCCCATTACAGATTATTCTCTAGGTGTTAATAAAAGGCAGGGATCTGCTGAAGTGAGTTTGTCCAAGCTGCTGTTCATTTAAGAAGTGTGGAGAGAGTGAGAGCTATGCATTTCGCTCAGTAGTTACCATCTGAAATCTCACATATGGAAAATCTCTTCTCACCTGGTATCTGAAAATAATAAGCATAATAGAAACAGACACTCCTGAGAGTGTAGGGAAAGAAGCAAACGGGCCTGAATAGAACCACCTGCCACAGGGATCCGCTTCTGGCCACCTACCTCAGGTAGACTGCAGACTGTGCCATGGAATCCTTTTGAAATGAAACAGAACCCTTGAAACTAATTATAATCCTATCTGTGCTGGCTGGAAATGCAGCCAACTGCAGAGAGCCGTCTATCAGATTCCCCATTGGTCCCAGGCCCACGCTTCATTGAAAAGCCTGGAAAACAGCTGCAGTTGTCAGAGCCAGAGTCAGCATGACTACACTTCCGTTTTGACCCCGAGGAGGGGCATAAATAATTCATCACATTGCTAGGGTACGTGCGACAGTTTTTCAAAGTGCTTTTGAATACGGTATTCTCTCATTCAAACTTCACAACAGCTCATGGATGTAGGAATGATTAGTCTCATTTTACAGATCAGTGTGTGGAGGCTCAGCATGGGTAAGTAAGTGCCTTGTCAAGTTTATGTGGCCCATAAGCAGGGGAGCTGGGACTTGAACACAATATTTGGTGGAAACAAAAGGAAACAAGAAAGAAAAGTATGAAAATTACCACCTAAAGTTGTTTATCCTACTGCCGGTCTTGTTTCCCAAAGAGACTAGTTACTAGGCAGTGATGGTGGCATACGTAGCCAGTTTAGATCACATTGTACCTCTGCCTTTTTCTTCTACATCCTTCTATCCGATTCTAGACATGGACAGGGCAAGAGAAGGAAAGAGAATGGAAGGGAGGAAAGAGAAATCTACCTGAGATGCAAAAGACAGTAGAATTAGGGGGTCAGAGAGACCCAGGCTCAAATCCAGTTTCTATTGTTTATAAACTGCATCTCTCTAAATATACATTTTTGGTACCCTCAGAATGGAATAAGAAGGCCCATTTGCATGAGACATTAACATGGTCTGCAAAGTTTTTGCACTTTCTCTCATGAAGAGTGCTATTTCCCAGCTCTTTGAATCTGGCCTTTTGATTTGCTTTGACCAGGAGAACATGCAGGAAGTGATAGTGTGTGAGATCAGAACCCAGTCCTCAAGAGGCTTGGTTGCTCTTCTTTTGCCCTCTGTAACACTGCAACCATGAGCCTGAGCTAGCATGGTTGGAGAGATCCCACGAAGGAAAATCAAGGTGTCCCAGCTAACAGCCTGCCAACTACCAGATTTGTGGCAGATCGTCCATCCCTGCCATTCTATCATCTACCAGCTGGTGCAACTGCAAAAGTGAGCCCAGGGGAAATCAGCTGAAGAATTTTTCAGCTATACCCAGCCCATAGAATCATGAGCTCATAAATGATTGTGTCTAGGTAGGGGTGGCTTGTAATAGTGCCTTGAGGCTGAAGTGATCAGCCCATCAAATGACATTGGTGCCTGGTACAGAGTAGATATGCAATAAATGCTAGTTCCTCTCCCACCCACTGAGGTCACCACAGGGGAGAGACATATTCTCCATAAACACTTTTGAAAACAGAAGCTCAGAAACTCAATTTTGAAAAATGTGTGGTGTTATCAACATAGTTAAACTTTTCTAGGGTTGAATTTTCTTTTATTGCAGATATCTGGTATTTTCTGCTTTATTTGGGTGGATTAGACTCTGTGGCTTAACCTAAACATCACTCGGAATAGGATTTTTAATGAACTGCCAAATTGGCCAAGGACATTGGCAATGCAGAAAGCACTGTATTAATAGGTAATTACTGGTGAAGATGAGGGCTGAAGGCATTGAAAGGCCAGCATAGCCCAAGCAAGGCAGTGAGAAGAAATTAGTAGGCTGTGTTGAGAGACTGAGGAAGACAGTGTAGCTAAGTTAGAAATATATTAAAAATTAATCATAAACAAATGGGAGTTAAGATGCTGTGAGCTATCAATCCTGTTATTTATTCAACAAATACTTCTTAGCATCTACTGTGTGCTCAGAAGCTGAAGGATACAGAGGTGAATAAGAGAAGTCAGAGATTAGTAGAGAAGTCTGATGCCTAAATCAACATTTAGGCAAATGTTAATACAGAGATGATGGATGAATTTAACTTTACCTGGGGTGGGGGGAGAAGAATTCTTGGAGGAGCTGAATCTTAATGGGTGAGAGGACCTCATTCATTAGAAGGAGGCAGGACAGGTCTTCCAGGGACAAAGTCATAACATGTTTTAATACTTGCAAACAGGCAAGAGAAGAGTTGGCCAAGAAACCCTGTAGAATTCAGGGTTTGTGGGAAAGGGAGAGTGAGAGAGGTAGGAGGGGCTGGATCCTCAAGATCCTTGAAGTTCTTAGCATAGTGTTTACGCTCCTTGTTGTAGAGTCTGGAGTTGGTTTTCAAATAATTTGCTCTGTCTTCCCTAAAAGAAATTTGAAAAACTGTTTTCTTCTATGTTTCTTTCACATTTTAATGGATATTAAGAATCATTAATTAATATCAATTTAAGCAGTTGCAAAAGATTTAAGTTTGGGCAGATTATAGATATTGCAATAGATCTGTAAAATTAATCTTCTGTGTATCCAAAGAAATCTAAATGCTATAGTGATTTGTACTTACTGTCATTCATTTAAAAAAAATGTTTGATTGCTATGTTTAGATATGAGGTGACTCCTCAAAACTCACCTACGAGACAATGTAAGAAAGTTTTGAAGCAAAATGATAGGATTATGAGGATCTTAACCTAATCAGTACATTAATCTACTTGAGTGGATTAACTGCGTGGTAACTGAAGGGTGTGGCTGAAGGAGGAAGGTCATTGAGGAAGGGTGCTTTTGTGGTATATATTTTGTCACTGGAGAGTGGAATGCTCTCTCTGCTTTCTGACGGTCAGTGTCCTGAGCTGATTTCCTCTTCCACTATGGGTTTTGCCTCACTTGGGCCCAGATCAATGGAACTGGCCATCTATCAACTGAGAAACCATGGGCCCCAAATAAATTTTTCCATCTCTAAAGAACAATTTACTCAGAGAAAGCTGACTAAAACAATGATCAAAGTCTTAATTTTATCTTGATAATTCTTCATCTTGAATTCTATTTTAATGAAAAGTCTACTTCCTTGAAATCTTCCACCAAATATTTTTATCCCAGTGTAATATATTTTTATGGTTAAAAGTATTTTATTGATTACAATCTTATATCTCTCAACACTAAAAATGTATTAAAAGTTTAAATTAAAAATGTAAATTTCCTACAAATACAATGCTCTTAAAATTTTTTTTTCTGGGTAGAGTTTTCTTTATCAGTAACATTAAGTTACATAAACAAAATATACTGCCAATTTGATAGTCTTATTGAAAGATGCAGGTAACATTTTATTGTAATTATACTTCTTAATGAATTGTTCGGTTCTTTTAAAGTATACCATATCTTTTGAAGATTGTTTTTTCATGCATAGATACTATACTCAACAGCACTTTTGTTCCTATTCTTCATTTTTAAAAATGTAAGTTCTGAGACGGGTGTGGTAGTGCAGGTCTGTGCTCCCAGTGATTCAGGAGGCTGAGGCAGGAGGATTGCAAGTTTAAGGATAGCGTGGGCAACTTAGCGATAGCCTGTCTCAAAATAAAAAATAAAAAGGGGTTGGCATGTAGTTCAGTGATTAAGCACCCCTGGGTTCATGCCACAATACTGCAAAAATAAATAAATAAATACATGCTGAGAAACATGCTTATGTAAATGGATGGGAATGATAGTACTTTTAGTAAAGCAATATCTTTGAATTCTAGTTAAATACCAAAAATTTTAGAGTGATTTATTATTGAAAATTATTTTAAAGCATTTTTTTTATTAAACTCCCTTCAATTTTGTTGAGGGCAAAGTTGACTAAAAGTCAACTCCCTCACAAAAATGTTATCAATGAAGTCTTTTACTTTCTCAATTTTGATAAACATACCCTCATGTTTACTAATTCTTACCTTTTATATGTATTATATGTATTATATGTATTTATATGTATTTATATGTATTACTATTTCACTTATACCCTGTTAAAACTAATATACTAAGAAAAAAAACTTTGAGAGTTGGAATGTTGTTCTTTTACATTCATTTTTGCCTAACACTGTTTTAAATAAAAATTTTTTATCTTTTTTTATTGCTTGGGATGAAACCCAGTGTGCCCTGCATACTAGGCAGATTCTCTACCACTGAGCTATACCTCTAGCCCATAAAATGCTTTTGTCTTAATATATACTGTGTGTGTGTGTTTGTGTGTGTGTGTGTGTGTGTGTGTATGTGAAATGTTGGAGATGAAAATTTAGTTCATTCAAGTTTTGATAAATGTCCTCAGTATGATTCTAATTGCAAACCAGAGCTTCCCATTAAAGAAATTAACCAAATCATATTTTTCTTTGCTCAAAACTGTGACTTTGGTTTTCATTTACTTCAATATTTGCCTTCTAAGATAGAGATAGACAAAGAAGATGGACAGACAGCTGAATAGGAAAATGTATGGTTAGGTGGGTGGGTGAATGGATAGATGATTGGATGATGGATAAATGAATGAATGGATAGATAGGAAGGATAGACAGATAAAGGTTAGGTAGGTAGGTAAGTAGGTAGATTAGTAAGTAGTCAGATGATTTTAGGCTATGCCCAACATTATTCAGTCTTTATTTACAAGCCTTCTTGCTAGCTTAAAATGTTTGTCCCTGCCAGCAAATGCTTACTACTGCCAAAATTCTTATAAATGTTTTGTTGAAAGAAAAATATAGCATTTGTTTTAGGATTGTCTATTTAATGACCCAAAGTTAGAAATAAAATAATAAAACAAGATCCAAAACCCATAAACATATATCTACACAATTCAAAAGGAAATATGTCAACATATGATTATGATCATCTGGATTTTAGGACTATAATTGATTTTACTCTTTAATGATACTATTTTACGCATAGAATTTCTATGAAGACCATGTATCTTTTATGATCAGGAAAAGATAATTCTATTTTAACCAAGCAGTTTCTTATTGACTGAGTGTTTTAATAACTGTCATCTACCTTAATAAGTTTTAGGAAACCATAAAATTATATTTTCTATAAATACCTTCTGTTTTTCAGGGTCTCTGTTAGGTATTTTGCAAACTATTTCTCATTTAACCTTCAAAACACCCTCATGAGGTCAGTACTTCCCATTTTACAGATGAGAAATCTGAGGCCCCAGAGAGGCTAATAAATATACTTAAAGCCTTTCAGATAAGCAAGGGCTGACTAGTGATTCAAATCCAATTTATTTTACCTTGAAATTTATATTCTTAGTGTCACACTGCATATATTAAAACATTGTTGTTTGAAACTGAAAATTATCAATCGTGTTAATTAAATTATCATTGCTATACTAAAGTTCATATAATTTACAGTTATTGCTTCTCAGTTTGTGACTGCTCTTTTCATTTTCTAATGCTGTTTTCTGGAGAGCAAATAATGTTTAAATTTCATAAAGCACAGTTTTTCAACTTTTTTTCTTTTTGGATACTGTTTCTGATGTCATGGCTAAGAAACTGCCCAATCCAATGTCAAAAAGATTTACTTCTAGAGGTTTTATAGTTGTAGCTCTTACATTTACATCTGTGATCTATATTGAATTCATAATTGTGTGTGATTTGAAATAAGGGTCTAAGCTTTTTTTTTTCTGTTTTTCTTTTCTCCTCCTCCTCCTTCTCTTTTTTTGCATATAGATGTCCCATTATCTCAATGTCTATTTTCAAAAGACTACCCTGTCCTCACTAATTATTTTGGAAACTTGAATGAAAATTAACCATAAATGTATTTTTATTTGTGGGCATGCTATGTTGTTCCATGTATCTAAAACTAGACTCACACCATTAATTACAGTGTTTGGGTTAGTGTTGTATCAAGAGTTGTTTTCAAAATCAGGTAGCAGAAGTCCTCCAACAGTGTTCTTCCAAATTGTTCTGACTGTTGTGGCTTCTTTTAATTTCTATATAAATTTTAGGATCAGCTTTCTAATTTCTACCAAATAAAGAAAAAAAAGGACATTAGGATTTTGGTAAAATCCATCCTGGGAGAATTTCATCTTAACACAATCGAGTCTTCTGAGCCATCAACATAATACATCTCTCCATTTCTATAAAGCTTTCTTTAATTTCTCTCAGCAATGTTTTATTGTTCTCATAGTAATTACATTTCTGTCATCAAATTTATTCCTTAGTATCTTCATTATACTGTGAATGGTATTGTTTTCTTAATTTTAATTCTTGAAAGCTTGTTGCTTGTATAAACAAATATGATTAATTTTTATGTTATTTGAATGTATTTCATGTGTTAAAATATTTTTGTATATGCTACAATTTGAATTTTCATGTAATCCCTAAATTCATGTTTTCATGGTATTTTTTAGGTGGAACCCTCAGAAGATTATTAATATTAGCCGAGATCATGAGGTTGGGGCTTCCATGATGGGATTAGTAACTGTGGGCTTTTTTTTTTTTTTTTTTTTTGGTATGGGGGATTAAACTCTGAACGCAGGGGCTCTTAACCACTAAGCCACTTCCCCAGCCCTTTCTTAATATTTTATTTATAGACAGAGGTCTCGCCGAGTTGCTTAGAATCTCGATAAATTGCTGAGGCTGGCTTTGAACTCAGGATCCTCTTGCCTCAGCCTCCTGAGCTGCTAGGATTACAGGCATGCCACTATGCCCAGCTGGGATTAGTAACTTTAATGAAAAGAGGAAGAGAGATTTAAGATAGCATGGTTGCTCTCTCACCAGGGGAAGTCCAATACCACATTATGATGCAGTAAGAAGGCCCATTTCAAATGCTGGCGCCACAATCTTGTACTTCCCGGCTTCTAGTACCATGAGCCAAATAAACCTAGACTCCTTATAAATTAACCTTTCTCAGACATTTAGTTATATAAATAGAAGAGACTGACTATATTAATTTTGAAACTGAAAACTTGTTAAACTCCTTTGTTCTAGTAGTTTATTTTTGCACATACCTAAGGAATTTCTATGTTTAGAATCATATTGTCTGAAAATAAAGTTTTATTTATTTCTTGCCAATCTGCATGCCTTTGTTATTTCCCTTTCTTTAGTTAACCAGATGTAATATTTCTCCAATACAATGCTTACTAGAAGTAGTGAGGCTGGACCTTCTTTCTTTCTTTTGATCTTAGGAAGAAAACATTACTAAGTCATTCATTTTAAAGTATGAGGTTAGTGATAAGGTTTTCATTGATGTCTTTTACCAGGTTGAGAAAGTCCCCCTTTCTTTCATAACATGTTGAGAGACTAACATGACTGGGTGAAGGCTTTTGTTGAGTAATTTTCCAATTTCTATTGGGATGAAAATGTAGTTATGGCCTCTATTCTACTAATTTGGTGTATTTCATTATTGATTCTCAGATATTTAAGGAATCTTGCATTTCTGGTATTAAACCCTACTAGGGTCATAGTGTATTATGAATTTTCTATGTTGCTGAATTAATTGTTTAATATTTTATTAAGGATTTTGCATCTGTGTTTATAAAAATATTGTTGTTAATTTTTTTCTTATAATGCTTCTGGATTTGGCTCTAAGGTAAAACATAACATGTAGTGGGATAAAATTTACGAAAGAAAATTGATTGGATTTGAATTATTTCTACTCTAAGTAATTTACTAGTGAAGTTTTCTAGGCTTAGTATTTTCGTATTGGTTGAATAGTGTCTCCAGAAACACGTCCTTCCTAGAATTTCATAATGTGCCTTATTTGGAAATAGTATCTTCATAGATGTAATTAATTAATATGAGGCCATACTACCATGGCGTGGGTCTGTAATCCAAGGTGATCAGTGTTCATATAAGAGCACACACGGAGGAGAAGGCGGTGTGAAGACACACAGAGGAAGATGGCTATGTGACACTGAAGGTCAGAATTGGAGTTTCACAACTATAAGCCATGGAAAGTGAAGGATGGCTGGTAGCCCTGAAAGCCAGGAGAAAGAACTTGACATCTAATTTAAGACTTCTGGTCTCCACAACTGAAAGAATAAATTCCTGTGGTTTTTGAGCCACCTAATTTGTGGCAGCCCTAGGTAGCTAATACAGTTTCTAAATATTAATTCAATTTCTTTACTTGATATAGGTCTTTTCAGGTTTTCTATTTCCTCTTGAGTCATTTTTGGATACTTGTACTCCATTAAGAAGTTGTCCATTTATCTAAATTCTCTACTTTCTTGAAACAAAATTGTTCATAATATTCTGTTACAATTGTTTTAATTTCTTTTGGGGTACAGTGATGTTTCCTGTTGTTTCACTCTTGATTTTGATGACTGTTTTTTTTTTTTTCCTTTTTTTCTAATGGTTGGTATATTTAATAGTTTATCCATTTTATTGATCTTCTCAACCATATTTTGGTTTTGTCAATTTTCTTTAGTGTAATTCTGTTTTTAAAATTAATTTCTGCCATGATCTTTAATTATTTCCTTTCTTCTACTTAATTTGGGTTTGAATTATTTCTCTTTTTCTGCATTTTGGAAGGGAAAATTTTGCTCATTGTCTTTATATCTTTATTTCAATGTAAGTGTTTAAAGTGTTACATTTTTCTTTTCATACTCTACCTGCATTCCACAGACTTTAATAGGTTCTGCTTTTATTTACACTTAGGCCAACTATTTTCTAATTTCTCTGTGACTCCTCTTCCTTTTTGTTCTTAAAAAAAAGCATGTTAAATTACTTTTATGTACTTTAGCATTCCCAACATTTTCCTATTATTGACTCTCTCTCTCTTTTTTTTTTGTACCAGGGATTGAACCCAGGGGTACTTAACCACCAAGCTACATCCCCAGCTCTTTTTTTTTATATATATTTTATTAGAGACAGAGTTTTGCTGAGTTGCTTAGGGCCTCACTAAGTTTCTGAGGCTGGGTTTGAACTTGGAATCCTTCAGGCTCAGCCTCCTGAGTCATTGGGATTACAGGGATGTGCCACTGTGCCCAGCTCCTATTATTGACTTTTAATTTGAGAAGTATTTGTCTGATTCCAGTCTTTTAAAATGGTTTGATACTTGCCTTATTGCATAGTACATGGGCTATTATGTAGAATGTTCCACAAGTTCTTTAAAATAGTGTTTATTTTGTTATTAATGGATAGAGTGTTCAATAGATTATTAGCTAGGTCAAATTAGTTGTTTGCATTGTTTAGAACTTTATATCCTTTTTTGTCTAGTCGTATCAATTACAAAGAAAGGAGTATTAAACATTTCAATTGCATTGTTGAATTTTCTATTTTTCTTTTCATTTGTCAGTATTTTGTCCCCTATATTTTGAGGCTCTATTATTAAGTTTGTATACAAAATTAACATTAATGATCATTATAATATTAATATCTAATGTAATAATTCTTAATTTTTTAATTGACAGAGTGACTGCTTTATTATTATAAAGTATACCTCTTTGTCTTCAGGATTATTCAGTATCGTATGAGTATATTTTGTCTGATTGTGATATATTTCACTCAATTCTCTTACTGCTATTTCTATAGCATATATCTTTACATCTTTTAATTTTCAATCATTTGTGTCCTTTTTTTTTTTTTTTTTGGTGTTAGGCATCAAACCTAGAGCCTCATGCATGTTAGGCAAGAGCTCCACTACTGAGCCACATCCCCAGCCCCATTTGTATCTTTAACTCTAATATGTATCTCTAGTAGCCAGAATATAGGTGGATGTTGCTTTTTTGAAACTCCATTTGATTAGCTTGTCTTTTGATTGGAGTGTGTAATCCATTCACATAAAATGTTATAGGACAAAGAAGTGGGAGAGGGCAGGGGGTTAGCAAGGATGGTGGAATATGATGGACATCATTATCCAAAGTACATGTATGAAGACACGTACCAGAGATATGAAAAATTGTTCTCTATATGTGCAATATGAATTGTAATGCATTCTGCTGTCATTTATTTAAATAAATCAATAAAAAATTTAAAAATGCCATTTTAGATTGTTCAATATACATTGGCCTTTAACCTTTAGCAATGTTAAACCTTATGTTTTCTCCCTTCTTCTGTATTTATTGCTTCCTTTTGTGAGAAACAAGGTTTTAACTTACTATTTTTTCCTCTGATTATCGGTATTTTTCAGTTGTGCTGAGGTTACAATGTACAACTTCAACTTGTCAAAATCTATTTCAGTTTAATACAAATTTAATAATAGCAAAACATCACAATCTTGCTCAAATATTGTTCCACTTCTTCATCTCTCCTTTGGGTTGTTTTTTTCTTACATTTTATACCTACGTGTGCTGTAAACCAAATAACACAGTATTATAATTATTTCTTTGAAGACATTTTCATTTTTTTAAAAAAATTAAGTATGTATGTGTAAATATATATTCTTTTACATTTTCATGCATATATACGATTTACAGTGCTTTTCAGTCCTTCTTATGGATCTAAGTTACCATGTAGTATATTTATTTTCTTTTTCTCTGAAGAACTTCTATAATTTTTTTTTATATAGCAAGTTTGTCAGCAATGAATCTTCTCGGTTTTATTTTCCCATTCTTCTTCATTTTTAAAATGATAGTTTAATTTGATAATCCTTTGATAATCCCTTTCCTCCTTCTCAGCTCTTTAAACATGTCTTTCCACTACCTTCTGGTCCCCAGAGTTCTGATGAGAGGTCAGCTGTTTGTCAAACATTTCTGTTGCTGCATTCAAGATTTTCATGTTGCATTTGGTTTTCAGAAGCTTGAATATGAGGTATTGAGACTCATTCCTTTGTGTTTATATAGTTTGGATTTTGTCAAGTTTGTCTTCACCTTCCCCTTTGTTTCTTTTGTCTCCTCCTGGAATATCCATTTCACTAATGTTGAGTTACTGAACACTGTGCTATGTGTTTCTGAGGCTCTGCTTATTTTCCGTCAAGCTCAATTTTTCACTATTCTTGTTTTGGATAATTTCTGTTGAACTATTTTCAAGTTCACTGATTCTTTGTTCTGTGAGCTCAAATCTTCTGTTGAGCTTCTTGAGTGAATTGTTCATTGTTATTATGGTTTCTCAAGTCTGGAATTTCTATTTAGCTCTGATTATTACCTTATATCATGGTTGAAATTCTCTATGCTTGCTCAAAATTGTCATAATATTTTCCTTTAAATCTTTTACTATGGTTTTCTTTAGTTCTTTGGATGTATCCATATCAGTACTTTGAAGTTTTGCTAGATTGATTTAGATTCAATTTTTATTGATTGTTTTCTCCCCTAAGTATGTGTCTCTATTTACTGTTTTGTTGCATGTCTAGGAAGTTTTTTTTTTTTAAATAGCAAACTGGATAGCTTAAGTAATCTATTTAGTAACTCTATATCCTGTTTTATTTTTCTGATGGTTGTTAGTCCTTCTTTTCTAGTAATTTTCCTGCTTTCAGCCATAGATCTGTTTTCTCCAGAGCATAAAGCCTCTGCTATCTGCTCATTTTTTATTTTGGTGTTGTAAGGTTCATACCTGTGTCTGTGTAGCTTAGAGCCACTAAGCCATTTGGCTGTGCTGAAGCACTTCAAACTCATAACCCCCTCCTCTATCCATCCATCCAAGTGTGGGTTAAAGAGCACATTCAAAGTTGCCTCCATTTTCCAAGTCTCCCTTGGCTTTTACCTTCAGGTCTGCCCCACCTGTTTATAAACAAAAGGTATGGTGTTGTAGCAACTTGTTTTTCTTTCCACATTCACACAGTGTGAAGTCCATGAGGAAAAACTTGCATATGTAAAAAGAACAAGAAGAACAACAGTAAAATATGAGCCAAAACAGGAAACTTACTCAGTCTGCAACTTACTCTTCATCTGTGAATCTCCATTATGTATTCATGTCTATTCATGTTTATTTGGTGAATCACTTTGGGACTTAGCTACATAAATTCTCTTGCAATATTATCACAGTGTTTAATTTGATGGCTCTTTTCCCTTTTCTGAGCATTTCTATGCATGGTAGAAAAAATTATGAGATTTCTGCCTCCTGATATCCATGTCTCAGTGAGGGTGGGACCCATGACTATGATTGGTTATCACTTCCATAATTCGATTCCATTATATAAAAATGACTAAAGGAATTTTTCATATGTAATTAAGGATTCTAATCAATTTACTTTGAGTTCATCAGGATTTTCCTGTGTGGGCCTCACACAATTGGGAAAGTTTGTTCTCTCTGGTGTTGGATAAGAAAGAAACAGTGAACTATTTCTTGAGTTGCTAATTTCCTGTGCAAAGAGGCAGCCTCTACTCATGGGACCTCAGTCCTGTGGCTGGAAGGAGCTAGATTCTGCCAACAACCTGTGAACTTGCAAGAGGACCAGAGTCTTAAATCAGTTGTAGCCCCAGCCAACCTTGCAAAATCCTGAACAGAGAACCCCATGATGTTATGGCCAGTCATCTGATCTGCAGAAATTGGGAGATAATAAATTTGTGTTGATTGAAGTTGATAAGCGTGTGGTAATTTGTTATATAACAATGCCAAACTAAGACACTATGAAATCTATTTATAAAGGAATCTTCTCTGAATTTGTATTTACACAAGATGTAGATTGGCATGTAATCATTCAGTTACTCAGAACTCTTTAATTTGCAATAGATTTAATTTTGGGACTTCTAGAACAAAATTTCTATACATTTCTGTCCTGATTTCCAAAAGAATAGATAATCATAACCCCTTTGAGTACTTCAGGATGGACCCAGCACAGTTCTCAGACTACCATGTGTATTTACTTGTTCAGACCTTCACATCACCATGTGTCATTCTCAATTTGCAGATTAGGGAAAGTAGGTGCAGATAAAGTTATGTCCCCAATATAAATAGGACAGCAAAGCCAGGGTTCAAACCCAGGCCATCTGACTCTAAAAAGAGCCCAAGTTTTATCGCTCTTAAACTTCATGCCTTCCTATTGCTTCCACAGCAAACTATGGAAAATTCAAAAAAGCACTGAAAAGAAAATAAAAATCACCAGTAACGTTGCCATTCAGAGTTAATCATATCATCCCTGTAAACAAACGTTTGAGTGTTCATTCTAGCTAAGAAGATAGTTATACAGATACCGAGATGGCATATTATAACTTAATAGGTCTTTTACTCTGCTTAACACTCTGTACTTTTCTCTTGTTTTCTTTCCCACAGTACAGAACATTTACAGAAAGAAAAGAATCATTTACTTTCTTCATGAAGAACAGCATGCTGTCTTCCTGGATGCTTCTGATTTTGCCCAGTCACAGACCTTCTCACCTCTGCAGTGTTTTTGTGGTCTTTCTTTTCAGGGTTTTGGCCCCAAGACAATCAAGGAAAAAAAACCCAAGCAGATGGAGTGTGATAACTTCAGATGATCGGGAAAGTACCACTTGTGCTAAGGTTGGAGTTAAATTCAAGGATAATTTAAAAGTAAACATAGAAGATTGTAGAGAAGAGAGTGTGTAAGGAAACTGTCAAAGTGAAGAGCAAGTGTAGAGGTTGCAGACAGGCAATCAGGTGATCTGTCTGGACCTCGAGGATCTACCTATAAGGCCATAGAGGGTGGAGGTGAGTGGACCGGTCAACACTGTTGGAGGAGACTATCCAGATTTCTCTACTGAGAGGAGTCCAGCAGCCATAATGCCTCATATATGACTGTAGGAGCTGAGGGGGTGGGGACAGAGCCCTCCCCAAAGACCAAGAACTGTGAATGTCAGGGTGATGCTCTGCTCTGTCTCAGGAGAGAGGTCCACCCTCAGAGGAGGGGAGGAAGAGAACCTGAGTTATCCAGAGGAAAATACACTTAAACACATAAATGGCAAGATGAAATGTTTTCTACTATCACAGAAACAGTGTCTTATGAACAAGTGTTCACTTACAGAAAATAGAGAAAGCGAAATTTCTATCTAAATTGTGATCATAAATTTGCACCCTTCTGTGCTGGGTCTGTTTAAATCTTTCCTATTTTTAGCAGAGACACTGTCTTTTTTCACTTGCATGTGCTTGAAACTATAGACCACCTTTTTCTCTTTATCACTCAAGCCCTAGAGTCATTTCTGACTACTCTGTGTGGGATACGTGGCTGGAGAGAGGTATAACCTGACTGTAAAGACATTTTATATATTTAACATAAAAGGAATCGGGGGGGGGGGATGTGTTTTTAACCCTTTAAAAAAATTCCCAAGCATTTTAAAATATCCCAAACTGGATGGATTAATTTAAATGCCAATGACCGAGAAACCATAAGGATTAACTTCCCATAAATCATCCATGTAAAGAAAATAATGCTTTACAAAAGTGAACTTGCCTTATTGATTCCATGACATTTGAAAAATGGCAGAAAGGCAAAACCCGCCCAAGCACTGTTGAATCAGCACTTGTTTAGTGACCAAATGGGATGACTAGTTTGTTGCTTATAAAAAGAGGAGACTGGGGAACTGGGATTTCCAAAGCTTAGTTCTGATGTTGGCATATATTCAAGACCATGTCCTCAGGTTTGCTGGTTGGTTCCCCACTGCAAATCTTCTCTGGGACTGGAGCTGGGATTGGTTATTTGTCATGGGATGTTGACTCAATATCCTGGTAACTTTTGTGGTGGTTCTTTTAGAGAATCTCTTCAGTCACACCCTCTCAACCCATTTTGAGGAGCCATATATGTCCCTTGAGCTCTTCTCACTCCCATCTACCTCTTATTCAGTGATATGAACACTTCTCCCAGATTCTCTCTGCTGGGAAGTTAGAATTGACAAGAGAAGGTGGGCCGGCTCTGTGAGGGCTGTGCCATCACATGCAAACTCAGAACTGTGGGAATGAATTGGCATGAAAGTGTGGATAGTAATAAAAACAGCTCATCTGCAGGACAGAGAGGAGCCAGTGCTGATAGTCTGGGAGTAAGAACTCCCTGGATTCTTGGTAGTCATCATTTTTTGGCTCCTGGCTTGATATTTAGGTCTAACTATTTTTGACTTCAAACTTTCTTTCTCACATTCTCAGTAAAAAAGTTTTCTCCTTTTATTTGTTTATTTTTATGTTTTATGTGATGGGGATGGAATCCAGGGTCTCATGCATGCTAAACACACACTCTACTATGGAGCTTCATTTCCAAACCCCATTTGATTCTTCTTATTTGCAAGCCTAGGTATTACACTCCTGTTTGCCAAAATGGTGGTTAGGGATTCAATGTCTGGGAAATAAGATTAAAAAAATGGATGTAAGAGGAAAAAATAATAGCAACCACCATTTAAAAAATGAGTCTTATGGGCTGGGGATATAGCTCAGTTGGTAGAATGCTTGCCTCACATGCACAAGGCCCTGGGTTCAATCCCCAGCACCACAGACAAACAAACAAATGATTCTTAGATATAACATCAAAAGCACAAGAGAAGAAAAAACTAAATAGGACATCATCAAAATTATAAAAGTTTGTTCTTGAAAGGCTCTTATCATGAAAGAGGAGTTAATTCACAGAACGGAAGGAAATATTTACAAGTTGTATACTTGATAAAGGACTTATGCCTGGAATATATAAAGAACCTCACAATTCAATAACAAAAAGACAACCCAATTAAAAAATGGACAAAAGTCGACATTTCTTCAGAGAAAATATGCAAGTTGCCTGTAAGCATATGAAAAGATGTTCAATATCATTATCATCTGGGAAGCACAAAGCAAAATCACAATGAGGTCCTATTCCACTAGCCACTAGCATAGCTCTAAGCAAAAAAAGATGGTTAATCATGAATATGAAGAAATTACTACATTCATAGATAGCTGGGAAAATGTAAATTGGTACCACTACTCTAGAAAATAATTTGTCAGCTCCTCAAAATGTTTAATATGGAGTTTTCATATGTCTTAGAAAGTCTGCTTAGGATTTATTTGAGTGATACGTGGAGAAAGTAATAACTGGCATTGTTTTGGGGCAATGAAATGTTCTGGAATTAGATCTTGATAATCAATGCACAACACATGAATATGCTAAAAACTACTTTATTTTTAAACTTTAAAATAGTGAACTTTATGGTGTGTGTCAGGCCTCTCTCTCTTTCTTCTCCATCCAAGAACAGTCCTTGAAAAGTTCCCCTGAACACAAATTTGAGTGAAGTTCCCCATGGAACCAACTTCAATCACTGAGACACCAGTTTGGACTATTTTTAGAACCTGGCTTAGTGCATAGTCAGTACTCAGTAAATGTTAACCACTTGAATGGACTTCTCTCAACCCACCTTTATCACCCAAAGTCACCAAAGTAAGTCACCCAAGCAGAATTAGCCTGAAATTGTGAGTTGTGGGAGAAATGGAATGGCAGACATGCCAGTTTCTAGATCCAAACCTTGAGAGACTGGTGGCTTCTAGTTCCTGTCCTTTGCAATGCTTTCTCTGGGATCCTTGAGCTACACTGGCACTGCCATGGGTAGGCACTCTGATGTCCATTCCCCAATGAACCAACCTTCTAGCCATATCCCATCCCCAAGGTGCCAAAATATAAATGAAGCTGTTTTGTGGAGTCCCAAACCCATGGATCTGCCATATGAATTCCACCTAGTCACCTTGGTCACCCATGCATGGAGCATAAGAATCACCAGCCAGACTCCGAACAAATTCCTGACTCACAAAAACATAAACAAAATGGTTATTATTTTAATTTGTTAGGCACCAGAAGAAGAGCAAAACAACCCATCCTGGAATGCCCTCAACACCTCCTGCCAACTCTCTGTGGCCTCATTAGGAATGAAGCAGGGGAAGGAATAAGTATTTCATGTCCATTTTGCCAAGATGGAGACCAGAGGAGCTCAGGTAGATAACTAGACTAAATCCAAAGATTGAATTAGCAACCAGCCTGGATGTAGAACTGATTTTACTTGAGCCTTTTTCAAGAATATTTCCATTTGATAGGCTTTAAGGTTTGACTTAGAGCAAATAGAATGTTAGTAAATAACGACTTAAGAAGAAGAAATCCTGAGGGAGGATGATCTCCCAGGCGTGGTTCCAAGAGGCCTTAGACGTCTGCTTCTAGGTTTCTGGAAAATAGATTCCCAGGGATTTTGGATCTTTGGGTTTTAATTTAAAGATTTTAGAAGTAGAGGTGTTCCCTAACAACTATAATTATCAGAGATCTTGAGTTTTGGAAAAGCAGGATTAATTCAGCTATTTTCCTATACAGTTTCCAGAGGGAATTCATGAGTGTCAGAATCTGCATCCCTATTTTCCATCTGTAGCAAGAGTAAGGCCACCATACTTATGCCCAGACTTCTTTTTCTGAATTTTCAAGCCAAAATTTTATATATATATATATATATATATATATATTTTTTTTTTTTTTTTTTTTGGTGGTGGTACTGGGGATTGAACCCAAGTCCTTGTGAACGTGAAGCAATTACTCTACCAACTGAGCTCTATCCTCAGTCTCAGGATTCTATTTTAATATTAGCTTACTGAATAACTACTACTCAGTTCTGAACCTTTGGTGGCTCCATGTACTGTTTCATCTAAACTTCCACCATTGTTATGGAGGCCCCAGGTAAAATATATATATCAAAAGTCTGACCCTACCTCCAACTCTCTTACAAAATAAACCAAAAATCCCAAATCAAAACAAATTTTTTTTCTAAAAAAAACTAGGAAATAAAACCTTCAGTAAAATGAATCAAAAAGTCAGATGCTAATCTCATTTGAAGTGTTCATTTGACCACCAAGTCTGGATTCCCTGAGAGACTGAAGGAAGCTAAGATAGTTGAGTCTTTAATGTGTACAAATATAAAAATTTTACATGAACATTTCAAATCTCACAGTATTCCCAAATCCCCATGATATAGGTATTATTATCTCTGTTTCAATGATAAAGACACAGAGGCATGGGGAGGGTTAAGTAACTTACTCAAGATTTCACAGTCATTAAGGAATAGGCAAGGAGAAGAGAAGGTGGGCAGAAAAACTAACTCAGATGTCTTAGGTCAATGCGCATGAAAAAGAGTAAGAATGTCAGGCTATTACAGTTGTGTAACCAAGAGAAAAAAAATCCAATCACAAACAAAGCAGAAGACTTTAATGACTAATTCAAATCAGCAACTATATTATCACACTTCTTTGCACATAGAGGCATATAGTGTGAATGCTTATCCTTAGACTCAATATTTGTCTATGTCTGTGAGGTTTTCAGTGACTTATTTTGAATCTCACATGTATTATGTCATTAAACAAGAAAGACCTTTGCAAGAAAAGCATTATAAACCATTGATTTGTTCACATAAAAAATATAAAAAGTATTTACATACCTACACAGGTGTGGCCATTGGAGTGACTGGTGCTGTGCTGGTCAATATAGGACACTGCAGAGGCCCAGGAGTGAAGGGACAGGAGAAGGAGCAGCGGAGCTGCTAGGAGGGCTTTCCAGGGGGAGTTCATCTCCAAGCTGTGCACTCTGAGTGACCACTTGGCTGCAGAGGCTGCTGATTAGTGGATGCTGAAGCTCAGTCTGCAGAATCAGTCTTTCTCTCCTCCTCTTGTTCTCTCTACTTTGCTCTCCCAACATACACATACACACTTTTCAGAGTGTAATGCAAACAAAAAGCATGCACAAACACTCACAGGTCCCCAACTTGCTATTTCAAGAGGCTGAGAAAGCCACGTGGACCTGGGGCTGGGGAGAGTTGAAAGGAGTCCTTGGTTTGCAGTTCCTCTTAGCTGAATGCAGCAGGAAAAGGGAAAACCGAAGTTGCACAGTATAGGCAACAGCACTTCCGTACTCCCTAGCTGCAGTGGGTGACCTTAAACCACAGGAGCCTTGAGCCTGTCAGAGTCCTTCTGTTGAGTTGGCTGGGAGGCCCTTCCCCTTTCATTCTTGCAAAACAAAACAAAAGTAAAACCAATCATGAAGATGAAAAATGCTACACAACAAACATACAACTCTTCAGCAATTTATGATCGGCAGTGCCCACAGAGTGTGGAAATTATAATTTGTTATATCCGAAGCTTAGCTGTGCTTTAAATGGCTTTATGTGGTGAGGCTGGGCTCCTTCTTTTGTTTTTAAAGGATATTCTGATCAAGTAGTCACTGTCCTCTAAAGAAGTTGAAGATTATTCCTTGAAGGATCAAATTTTCTCAAGGTCTTTCATCTGGTGTGCAGAAAATGATGGGCAGCCAGTCAGCAGGACTGGATTTAAAATTGAGTGAGGAAAAAAAGTGTCAGAATTCATCAACTCATATTTATTGTGCTGGATGCATCTTTTTCTCCAGAATTTCAAAGTGCATTTACATTTCCCACCTGTGGATATTTGTTCATTTTTAAGAGCCTGATTTTCTGCTTTGAAGGTGAGAACTGAATACTGTTTTTTCAGGGAGAAAAAAAAAATCTTTGAAAGATCAGAGATAAAGAAAAGACATATAATCTGAATACTTTGTTCTAAAATAGGATACAGCAGTCATATGCCATTTTCACATAAGATTGGAGGACAAGGTCAAAGTATTACAGTCTATATAAGTGTGAGAAATCATGCAATTCTTTTTCTCCCTGCTTAGGGTTGAAGGAAAACTTAATACAGATTTGAAATACTATGAATGCTAATTAAATTGGTAGCATTTAAAAAAAAAGAATAGCATTTTAAATAGCAGATAAAGTTCTAGAATTGTATCCTTTCCAAGGTATTAGAAGTACCAATTTTTATGGCTTGAAGATTTCTTGGGAAGGCATTGGTCTTACAGATGTCAATGAGGCTAAAATTCCCAAGTCTGTAGCACAGATGGCACACATTGGGGTGTTTCTCTCATTATGCCCCCAGCATAGGTTGGGCCAATGAATGCTATGGATATCTGAATGTTCTTGGTCTCCCACAAACTGTGACTTCCTCTGAGGCTAAGATGCTGCTGCTTAAGGCAACCATCACAGGAGTGGAGTTTGGAGAATTTCCAGAGGCTTCCTGGGAAGACTGGACAATAGAGTGAATAAGACAGAAGGGCCATGTGAATAAGACAGAAGGCCATCTCATACCTCCTGTTTATTTCCAAGTCACGTATTAGACCAGTGACATAAACTGTCTTCCTTCTGTTTCCTCTTTTATAAGGATAATAATATCCCTATATAGAATATGATACGTCCCTATGTAAAATAAAATACCTGCTTCATAGGGTTGCTGGAAGGACTCAGGTAGATGATATATCCAACTTAGAAAGCAGCCTGCCTGGGAAGAAGTGTTTAGTAAATGGAAGCTCTGGCTATTTTCTCAGTGGGAGTGTGATGAACCTGTGCCCCAGGCCAGGCTTCTAGAGAATTTGAAGGCACTCATGGTGATTGCAGATCAAGCAATACTACGTGGAGAAATGGTATTGTCATTAAGGAGACAGCAGTTACCAAACATCTTCTCTGTGCCCTGTGTAATTCTAGGAATGCATGGTCTACTTTGTCCTGCCAGAGATTGGTGAGGCATCTTCCAAGGGCTTCTAAAAGAGCATCTGGCACAGGCTCTGGGCCTCCAGAGTATCTCCTGGTCTAGTTGTATAGCTGTACAGGTCTGGGAAATCTTGAAGTGTGGGGATTTTCTTGCTGCAGGCTGTTCACCAATTTTGTGCCCTTTTTCATGTGTATGTGAGCCAATCAGTCCCACCTACAACTATTCCAAGGATGGTGAGCCCTGACAAAATCTGTCATGCTCAGATTTTGGATTGGCCAAGTGAATGTCACTGGTTTAGCTGTACAACATTGAACCAGTCCCTTACTGCTCCCAGCAGTGAGATTTCCCAGTTGGAAAGGGAGATAAGATGATCTATTTCCCAATGGTGTGTCTTGGTAACACCTGACACATAGTAGGTTTTCAATAAATGGAAGTGCTTTTTCATGCCTGGAGTGTGATTCTTATTGGGCAGGGCTTCCTTAGAGATGTTGGGATGTGACTTTGCCAGCTGATACTGAGAACCAGACCAAGGCATGTGCACATGGAATCTTGGTCTCTCATCTCTGTCACCACAGTGGGGTCCTTCCATTTGCACAGGTGTGCTCATGCTGGCTGATGTCATCTGCTGGACAGGGCAGCCTTTGTAAATTGAATAATGAATAGAAGTAACTTAGGATCTCTGAACAGCCTGCTGAAAAGCCCTGCACCCACCTGTGCTTTGTAACCACCAGCCGGACCCTGTAAGAGTCCCCAGAGGAATCTTGCTGTCAGCCGCTCCAATTTTGATTTTCTCAAAATCTTTTCTGGAGGATGAGATTTCTTCCTGGAAGCACTTTGTTACTTCACGCACAGAGCTCAGATTCTGACTGCAGCCTTTCTCTCTGCAGTGGGAGGCTGAGGATTTATGGTCCCTAAATGTTCACCTGCGGTTTTGGCTTGTTTAGTCCGAATCCACTTCCTGATTACTTCTTGACCTGCATTGGCCTCTACCATCTCATTCACAGCAAGTTCCTTAATCAGAAAAAAAAAAAATTAAGAAAAGAAAAAGACCTGGTGACAGTAAAAGCTGGCACTGTCACAGAGGTGCCCTGAGTCTTGGCTTGCTCCTTTTTCTAATGCCTAAGTTCCTTCTGTCTTCTCCTTGCTTCTGGAGGCTTCTTAGGATTGTCTTCTGCACTAATCCATTCCAACCTGGCAAACCCAGGCCCTTCATGGACATGCTCCTCTCCGCTCAAGGATGCCAGCTCTAGGCTAGCCTTCCTCTGCTAAGGAAATGGTAAGTTAGTCCACGACAAGAAAGAATTCCAAGGTTAGGAGAGGACGACATACATTGTCATCATGATTCTACCACAGTCGCTGTGTGCCTAGGGCTAGCTACTCTCGGTTTCTGAATACCAGTTGATTTAACTATAAAATGGGGTATATAATGTAATATTATAGAAAAATTGTGAAAATTAAAGAGACATCATGTGTGGAAAAAAAAACTAAGTTAAATGCTAGATAAATTTAAAACCAACAGTGAGAAATGTCCAAGGGGATATTCACACCAATTATTCTGACCTCATCATTATAAATTGTATATATGTATAGAAATGTCACACTGTACCCCATAAATGTGTACAATTACTATGTGTCAATTTAAAAGAAATTAAAAATGTCAAAGCTAACAATGAATTAATATTATCTTTCTCAAGTGACATTGGGTTTTAATGTTTCACATAATATATTATCTCAGAACACTTAAATGGATTTGTTTTAGTAATGAAGTCACATGCATACAAGGTTAGAATCCAGAAAACTCCAGAGAAATGACATCATAGGTTTTCAATAGGTGGAAGTGATTTTCATGCTTGGAAGGTGAGGTCTTACTGAACAGGCTCAAAAAAGACATCAAGCATGGGTACTGTTACTGGTAAAAACCTGGGAACCCATCTCCTAAGAAGTACACTGGTTACTTACAAAGGAAGAACCATGCACCAGAAAATAAACCAGTGGTCCTGCATGCCTTATTATCGCTGCAGTAGATGCCAAAGCTTGCAAAGTAACCAGAGCAGCCAAGTCTCCTTCCCCAACCCCCACCCGTTCCATACCCACTCATTTCTGCATTTTGAGATGCTCGAGATTTGGGGGAGTACATTTACACCTACTAAGAATAAAAGTCTTAGGACACTTTTATTCAATTTTCCAGAAACATACCTCAGAAAAATTATGTCATTTGTAACTACAACCACCTTCTAAAGAGGGTGAAGTCTCTGAAGTAGAAGTTCCTTTGTCTGCTGGGTACTGATGGTTGGGGAAAGGAGCTGTGCAAATAGCTTTTCATGAGTCAGGCAGACGAATTTGGACATGAGAAGTAGAGGAAGGAGAGAGAGAAGGGGAAGCAGAAACGGGGGAGACACTGGGTTCTTCCTGCCTAAAGAGCCATGAGAGAAGTGCTACGAGGCAGTTGGCAAAAAGACCAGTGCTAACAGGACGGTTTGATGGGGGGTGCGGGGGTCAGTTTGCTGGCTACGTGCGGGAGATATGGTAGTGTGCCCAGATTCTGAATGGACTTTTGTGGACACCAATGAGGGCCTGACGTTCATGATCAAAGGAGGGCAGAGTTAAGAAGGAAGGCAGAAACAAGTGCACAAGCGTGGAGGACTTCAGACTCCCACATCCTATAAACTGGGGACCCAGGAGGTTTAAATCACTCTTACCTCCACCTCCAAGGTGTAAAGTTAAGTCTGAATGCACATAACAGAATAAAACAAAGCAAATATAACTTAAGCAACTAGGAAGTTCATTCATTCATCCATTAACTTTTAGATAAAAAAAAATCTAAAAGTTGGCAGTTCAGGGTCAGTATGGTAGTCCCAGGATGTCCTTAAGGATCCAAGCTCCTCATTTCCTCTTCCACTATTCTAGAACTGACTTGCATCTACAAGATAGTTAAAGGTCTAAAATGACTGCTAGAGCTCCGCCATCATATCTATGTTCCAGGCCTTTAGCAGAAGGAAGCCTAGGAAAGTCAGTAGAGCTCACACCTTCCCTTATGAGGAGTCTCCCTCCTGCAAATATCTCCTCTAACATTTCTAGATGCTGGGAAATAAATTTATGTCACTTCTGACTGCAAGAGAAGTTGGGATATGTAGTCTTTATTTGGTTGGCAATGTGCTAAGCAAAAACAAAACAAAACAAAAAACAGTGTTTTTAAAAAAGGGAGAGAATGAGACATTGGGAGTCAACTGTCTCCCAGGTGTACCATATATACATACATGCAAATATTTTTCTTCTGAACTAACTATGTTTGACTCCCTCATATCATGGAGTTTTGGAAGGTGAAGAGGAAGCACACAATTCTGCCTATTTTTCCCGGTAGGGTTTTCCTTAAATAATGGGCAGACAGATGTTCCCTACAGTCACATCCCCACCAACCCTTGTCCTGGATTGCTCTGAGAAACAATGGTGACAAAAGCCCCCTGAAAATCTCAGCTGAAACTCAGAAGAGCAGACGAGCCTATGTTGTGGGGCCACTGTGAGACAGGCTCCTGCCTTACAGGGGTTTGCAACTGCATTTCTTATTTAAAAAATTATGGATCAGCTAAATGTCTTCTGGGTATATATATATATATATATATATTTTTTTTTTTTTGTGAAGGAAGTGCAAGTAAAGGGCAGTATGCTGCAAATTAGACGTGAACAGAATGCCAAAAACGGCTTCATCTTTCAGGATGATAACACAGAACACTGTGAGCTGCATGGAATCCTCATAGGATATGGCCAAACTAAGGTGTTCCAGGTTGAATGATCTGAGAGGCGAAGTGGTTAGACAAATAGTGTTTTAGTCAGCTTTTTCCTCTCTGTAACCAAGAGACCTGACAAGAATAATCAGGAGGAAAAGTTTATGTGGGCTGACTTCTATAGCTCTGGGCCCAAGGTGAGGCAGAGCATCATGGTGGAAGGATGTTGGGAGGGAAGCAGCTTAGCTCATAGCTCCGCTCACCCAAAGGTACCACCCCTCCTGTGACCCACCTCCTCCTGCCAAACCCTTCTTGCCTACAGTTACCACCCAGGTAATCCATATCAGTGGATTAACCTTCTGATTAGGTCACAACTCATAACTGAAAATTATTGCATTGTCTCACACATGAGATCTTGGCAGGGTGGATACCTCATATCTAAACTATAATAAATAGCAATCCTGAGAACTTGCCTATTTTACTGCATGGACAGGAAGGATCGACTCCTCAGCTGCCCCAAATGCACATGTGAGCTCAGACCAGTTAATTACAGGCTGCTTTGCACTTCCCACATTAGGACTGAAGTTCTCTTCCTGATATTCCAAGTCATTGCCTCAGGAGTTGGGGAAAAGACATGATAAGGGGAGAGGGGATTGGTCTTAAAGTCACTTCACATGGTGCCTAGCACAGCAAAAGTGCTCAAGACGTGGAATCCCAAATCCACAGCTAAACACCACCCAAGTGTTTCCAATGGGAGGTGATGGGAAGGAAGTGAGGGTCGGGATGGTACCTTGTTATAGATTTGGGAAACTCAATAACCAGCACAAACATATCCTTAAAGGACCTTATGTGAAGATAACATGAACTTTCAGAAAAGAAGGACACCACAGGAACATAAGATGAAATTAAAGTGGAAGAAAAATAGTAACTTCAGCCAAAACACAATGAACTACATCACTCTCCTACTTAAGACCTGTCAATGCTCTCCACTGCTCATCAAATCAAGAGTAAAAAACTCAAAGGCCTCACAGAGCTCTTCATCATCTGGAACCTGTACATTTCTCCAACTACATTTCCAATCACTTTTTCTCATGTTTCCTGTGCTCTGATTCCCCAATTGCCTGTGATGTTCCCCAGCATGCCCACATGTTCGTGCCACAGTGCCTTTGAATGAACATCCACCTGCCTGGGATGTCCTCTCCAGCTTCGAGGAGAATGCCTCCTTTCCCCTCAAGGCCAACTCTTCTCAGAAGCCCTCCCCATACCTTGCCAAGCACAGGGTTTGCTCTGTCCTCAGTCTTACAGGACATTTGGGCATTAGTGTGCCCTTTATTCTCTCCCATGGGTTCCTGGAGGGCAGGTTATTCAGCACCCTCACTGTGGGGCATGCATCTGACTCATGGCAGAAACCAAGTAAATGTTTATGGGATGGAAGAATGAGGAAAATAAAGTAAAAAATAAAATATGTTATAAATATTATAACAGTAGAGTGGAGTACGTAAGGATGTTTTGAAAAATGTTCTTGGTGTATTATGTAAAATAAATACATTAGAAGCAATAAACTTGTGACCCAGAATTGAACCCTAATGCAAATGCTGAGGTCAACAAAGGATGGAGTAAGGGTTGAGCGTTGAGATTTGAAGCAGTCCCTGGACAGGGTAGTGAGAAAACAGGAAGTGAGAGTGTGGTACTTCCAGGATGGAAAGTCTGAAGTTGTGCAACTTCCTCCAAGTCCGACACAATCTTTGTAATAAGATGGCAAAGTTTATTTCTATAAAGACTTTGGACCTGATTTGACCCAGGGGAGTGGAGAAGGGAGCACTGGTGTCACCTTGGTAAGCTCAGAGCCCCAGTGAGTGCTGCTCTTAGGAGTAGGAAGGAGGTGAGCTGCCAGATCCCTGATCACCTGCTGGAGAGAGAAGCCAAAAAGGTCCTGCTGTTGGCTCCTACAGCTGCAGGTCCTCTTTCAGCAGCTCAGGGATGCATGAGCAACTCTTAGCTAGGACCTTTCAGGGTGATAACACAGAACACTGCAGTTGAACGGAATCATAGGGTATGGGCAAACTCAGGTGTACCAGGTTGAAAAATCTGAGAGATGAAGTGATTAGACAAATAGTGTCTTAATCAGCTTTTTCTTGACTGTGACCGGAAGACCTGTCAAGGATAATTAGTGGAGGAAAAGTTTATTTTGGCTCACAGTTTCAGAGGTCTCAATCCATAAATGGCCGACTGCATAGCCATAGGTCCAAGGTGAGGCAGAACACCAGTTGCTTCATGCCGCAGTCTGGCTGGGCACAAATCACGAGCCACCACACAGCTTGTAGATTCAAACAGCAACTCTTTATTCCCGAACTCACACCAGCCGTCTACAGTCACGTTCTGGGGAAATCCACGTTCTCTGCCCAAATCCACTGGGCTTCTGTCTCCCAAAAAATACTGTCTGAATCCCGTGAGAACTCAAGGGGAACTCAGGCAGCAGGATACGCCCTATTCCCAGCAGGAATAATCTTAAACCTGGAACGCCCTAAACCCGATTATCCTAAACCGGGAACACCCTAATCCGCCCTGGTCCTTGAGCAAGGTCACCTACATGCAATGTCACTGCAAAATGTCCTATTTCCACGAGTCCTTCCACTAAGCAACATGGAGTACGCTGGCAAGGAAATTGTCATACCTACTTGGCTAATGGCTCCCAGCAGCTTCATGCTATGGTTAGTGATTAGGTGTCAGGTGGGAGGAGAAGGGCTGACATAAATGTGGATGATAGAGCTGGCAAAGTAAGTGAGCAGATTGCCAGGTGCCACGAGCGAATCTGAACTAACCTGTGGTTTTCTTTTTTACCCACACCCCAAGGAGAACTTTCAAAAGTGATTCTCATCTTGCACTCCCTTTTATTATGCAGAGTTTTAGAATATGAATGTGTGTGTCCCTTGTCAAAGGTAAACAGAGCAGGACGCTTGTTAAAGCATAAGGACAGACGGGGATCAGCAATGTACTGTTTCATCAGGGAAAAGAGTTCAGTATGAATTGCACTCAACTCAGGGTTTTTCATTTGTCCTGGGGCATTTTAAAGGGTGAATGGGGACTAGAGGGGAATGATGAGGCATTAGAAAGCTTGGGAAATGAAAAAAAGTTGCAAAAAAGGGGAAGTGGGTCTGAACCAGGTGAAACCTATGGGGTCTTGTACCTGGTACTGCTCAAAATTAGGCTCCTCCCCTCCCACAGAGACTGGGAGGCCTGTACCTTCTCTTCAGGTGTCATTTGGCACAAACCATCAATTCTTTGGGCATTCTGGAGTATTCTCAGGCAAGCACTTACTTAATGGGGAGCTAAAGTCACCCCAGAAATGTGGCATTGAGCTTAGAAACCATGTTAGCATTCATTCAAGTCTTTCTAGACCAAGGTGGGACCCTACTTGAGAAGAGGTCTCAGAGGAGCCTGGCTAGAGACTTAGTCACTGTATGTGCATATATTGGATTAAAGATGGTCCCAAATTCTTTGATAAATCCACCATTGAGAGATGAGATTCATTTGCCCTCCTTTGGAGTCTGGGTTGGCCTGTGGTTGCATTCCTGGGCTAGTGCCAAGTCTGTCCTTTAAGAGAACTAACTGGTCATTTCTGTCTTGATCTCTTGGAGCCTGGACTTCCATGTAAGAAGTCTGGTTTACTCTGCCATGGAGACATTGTTCAGATCTTGAGACCTCATAGGGAGGCAGGAGGACCTTCCAGCTGTTTCTGCCTAAGGTACCTGGCATGTGACTGAGCCCAACTTTGACCTTTCAGACCAGAGTGAAGTCATCCTTGACTCTCCAGACTAGCCCAATTGCTGGCTGAATACCAGTCAGTCCCTTCAGTTGACACTTCTTTAAGCAAAAGAATCACCCAGTTAAATTCTGCCAACATAACAGAAAATAAAATGGTGATTGTTTGAAGCTTCTATGTTTTGGGGTCATTTTTATGTAACAATAGATAATGAGATTGGAAATTAGGGTATGGATGGCCAGGCTGTGTCGTGCAAGTTGTTAAGGGTTTGGGCAGATGTGACTCATATTTTTGGTGCTGTTCTTGGGGGAGCATTATCATTCCTTTTGTATCAAACTAAGTCAAAGGTGCTGGGCTTTTCTTGTGATCAGAGGTAATTGGCGTTTATCCCTAAGAAATGATAACCCAGGCTTAGGAAAGAACCATGTGAGACCTTTAGAGATAAACATCTTTGAATAGGGGGCAACGGTCATATATTCTGACTCACCTTTCCAGTCTCCTGAAGATACTTGTGCTGCTTATTGTGGGATGTGGGTCCAATTATGGTGGAAGCAGGGGAGGAGAGTGGGAGGAGGGTGATGAGGTGTCCTGTCCAGAGACTTGTTAAACATCCAGGGCACTTTGTACCTGGAGGGGGGACTGAGGCTGTGAAATCCTTTGTCACCATTGGCTCTTTGAACTGGGTTTGGAATCAGCTATTACCTACTCTCTGCACCAGGAGGTTGATAAAAATCTCTTCAGAGCTGGCAAGGGAGGCTTCTTCTGCCCTGATTCCTTTCTCCCCAGAAGTCAAGGTTCCTGAATCAGATTAGAAGCAGGTAACACAGAGGACGTTATACAAAGAGAGCCCAGCATCCCTGGCTTGTCTGGGGTCAAAACCCAAGGTGGAAGCCCATTCTGAGCCAGAACCTGTCCTGCTATTTCCTTTCACATTTCTTCAAATGCATTTGTTTCCCATGTCTTGCTTTCAAGGGAATATTACCATATTCATCATTCATATTTTAATTGAATAAATACTTTGCAGGAAGACATAAATAGTGAACATGAAAGAATGTTGGTTGAATAGAAATCATGCATAAAATATAATTAGAATAAAATAACTTTGCTCTAATAGATCTACATAGCTATTAAATCCCCAAATTTCCAAAGTCACTCAAGTAATATGTTTTGCTAAAACAATGGCCCCTTTCATTTGCTCTTGTATATTGAAGCACCAGTTTATAAGGCAAAGATTTGCCACTAAGTAAAGGTCCAGGTGTCCTTTGCTTTGGCCTCATCCCCTAGACAGGTCTGGATTTGGCTGACACCTGGAGGCCGACCCAGACATTCTAGGGGAGTTGCTCCAGGTTGATGGGGACTGGCGTTCCCTTCAGCACATCAAACCTCTTAAAAGGCTTTTTCCTAAACAGGTAGCTTCCCCAGGTCCTCTTAACCTAATTTACCTCAGAGCAGGAGGTATGTCAGCTATCTGCAGCTAGGGAAGCCTGAAATTAGGGACTAGTGCCTCTCAGGGCTTTGTGGCTTCAGGGCAAGCCTGATGCCATGGCCCTGGGCCATCTGTTGGCTCAGCTCTGGGGACTGATGGTTTTAGTCCCCTGCCACACTCTCTGGTCCCCTTCTGATCTGATTCTTATCTGAGATTGTACATACGAGGTCTCTGCCACAAGCAAGCTCTTGCCCCTTCAATGGAACTAGAATTCCCCTCGGTCCCCATCCCTCAAATAGCAGTTGGAGTCTCACTGGGGTGGTGGGATTTTCCAGACTGCATCTCACCGTATACCTCACTTGGCATATTCCCTGTTGCTTGCATGTCAATTACGCCCTGATTCCTGAACCAGAACTTCCAGGTTATTAATGTCTGCCTGAAATAAACCTTGATTCCCTGTATGTACCTTTGGACCCTGAACACTGGACTGTATGTCTTCCCTGATTAGGACCAACCTCAGTAGCTGTGTTGGGGTTACTGCAACTTTGTCCATCTTGGTCTTATGATCTTTCCCACCCTCACTCGTCTGCAAGGCTGAAGTCCAGGTGGCTTTGTAGCAGAGGCCCTCTGGTTAGGATGTCCCAGACTTGATGTCATTCTAAGGTAGAATCAGAACACCACTGCTACCTATCCAGTTTGCTCTGACTGAGAGTGACCTTGTCTTCAGACCCTCATCCCTTGATCCCCAGGAACCAGGCTCTCATAGGCCAGTTAATAGACCATCCACTGCCCCTGGAACTCATGCCTTTGCTGGAATGCCTTTCAGTATTTTGACCCTTCACAATCCTTGTTCCGTGGCTCCACTGCTTCTGCTGTCCCAAAGTTTGAGCCAAAAGACATTGGGATTACATGGGTATTTCTGTAACCTGATTCATAGGATGCCGTCTCCCTACAAACTGAGCCAGGCGGGTAAAGTACCCAGCCAGCACCTCACTTCAAAAGCTCTGGGGAGACTTCTCTCTTGGAGGGGGAGGAAAATCTCCTGGCTGCAGGCCTTGATATAAGAAATCTTAATTTCAGATTCAGAAGCATTCCTTCCAGTCTTTGATGTGAAAAATTGCTTAGACTTCAAAACAGACTTGTGGATTGAAAGGCTGCTGTTTGGTGGACCTGCCTCAATATATGCATTTATAAGTGACGCATGCTGGGCTTCTACCAGGTGCATCAAAGACCACCCAATCAGCACATGACACCTGTGAATGATATACTTGAATTCTACCATGGAGGGAGGAAACAGTTTATTCCCGAATAGCAACAGCAGAGAACCTTCATCCTGTCGTTATTAACTCTAAAACTTAGGTATTTTATTTCCATGGGGTCCTAAATTATATGGCTCTGAGTGGAAAGAAACAGGTAGTGTCTTTTCCTCCTCATTTTCTTTCATAAGTGAATTTTCTATATAAATACAATGAAATAGTACATTGATGAAGGTCAAAATGTTTCAGTGAACAGCTTTTAGACTTTCAGCACTACAGCAATTATTAATAAAAGTTATGATTTTGTGTTCATGCTAATCTATGGCTTTTAAGTAAAATGAAATGCATTTCTTCCTGATGTTAAAATAAGCTAAAAGTCAGTTTAATGTGATTACAACTACAGTCTTCATGGGGGCCTAGAAAACTCTATCAATTCATGCTTTCAATGCATGTGCAGTCAGGCACTGTTGTAGGATTGAAAGTTAAGAATATTTCATAGATTTCTGCCTTTTCTGTTGACTTGCTGTGTCACCTGGTAAATCCATTTATTTAAATATGTTAAATTGCTTTTGCATTTTGTCGTTATTCATTCACATGATCACAGATGATGAATGTATGCCCAGCTTCTCCTTGGGAAACTCACAAACCCACTATTGCTATAAGGCAGAGAGCTGGACTCACATTGCCATGCCCTTTGACTGGTTGCTGAGGCTGGGCTGAGGCTGCACATAGGTTAGTCCCTGTGGTGAGTATTAGCACATTTCAGGATTAAATGAAACAACTCCCATTCGAGATAGTAATGGCATTGGGACTTTTTTTATCTGTTAATGATTGATAACCTTATATAAAATATCTCATGTTAGAGTCACAGACCCCTGTGACAATATAATAAAAGCTATGTGTCTTCTTTTGGGAAAAAAATGCACACAATACAAGCACAGTAAATGTGATGCATGAAACACATGAGTTTTTAAAAATCATGAGCCCTCCAAACCTACTTATTTATGTGTAGCAGTTCATGGGTCCCAGTCAAGAATACATGGCTTAGAAGACCTTATTTTTCTGCTCTTTTTATTCCATATGCCATATGTTTAAAACTTCTATGAACTAAAATTCTCTTTAAATTTAGCTACTTGGATTGAGGCTTTGTGTGGAACCCTTGGCACACAGTTTTAGCATGGTGGTATATCCCTTCCTGTTGAGCAAGACCATCCGGGAAAAATTGTGACATCCCTGGGTCCAGCTGCTGACATGAGATGATATATGGGAAATTCCAGTACAAACACTGGTCTCCCATCTTTAAGTCAGGAACCACATACTGGCTTTCATTTCTTCTTTTCATTTTGTGGTAATAAAACCAGCATTCCTTTGTATATTTGCTTTACATATTTGGGCAAGATTTTTTTTGTGTGTAAGTTTGTGCTTCTATTTTTGCCTTTGACAAAATCCGCTGAACACCGCATCTTCACAATTCAGAGAAAGAACAGGTGGACAACCACCAGGGTGAGTTGTCTTCATTTCCCTGGCCTTGTAAGGAATGCTTTCAGAAGGAAAAATGTTGACATTTATTTAAAATTGGTCATGAAATTTATTGTTCAGTGTGGCAACCTGCATAAAGGCTCCCCAAAGATGTTCATGTCCTGAGCCTGAGATCTGTTAACATGTTATCTTTCATGGTAATAGAGATTTTGCTGATATTTAGATTAATTTATGTATCTTGAGATAGGGAGATTGGGTCATTCAATCACAAAGGTCCTTATCAAAGAGAAGTAGAAGGGTTTGACTCAGTTATCACACTCCTCAGTATACAAAGGACTTAAAATCAGCATACAACAGTGATGCAGCCACATCAATGTTTATAGCAGCTCAGTTTACAATAGTTAAGGTTCAACAGACGAATAAAGTAAATATGATATATATACACAATGGAATACTACTCAACCATAAAGAATAATTAAATTATAGCATTTGCTGGTAAATGGATGGAACTAGAGACCATTATGCTAAGTGAATAAGCTGATGCCCAAAAACAAAGGCTGAATGAATGTTCTCTATGATATGTAGATACTAACACACAATAAGGGGGCAGGGAATGGAAGTTCACTGGATCAGACAAAGGGGAATAAAGGGAAAGTTGGGGATGGGAATGGGAAAGACAGTAGAATGACTCTAACATAATTTTCCTATGTTTGTATATGAATATGAACAACCAGTTGCACTCCACATCATGTACAACTGAAAGAATGGGAAGACATACTCCATGTATGTATCAAAATACATTCTTTTTTCATGTATATCTAAAAAGAACAAAAATTTTAAAAGAGTCTATGTGACTGTGGAAACCTGAAGTTGGAGTGATAAGAGGAAGGGACATGGGCCAATGCATGCAGGTAGTCTCTGAAGGCTGGGAAAGCCAGGGAATGGATTCCCTCCCGGAGCCTCCAGAAAGAAAGCAGCTCTGTTGGCACCTTGATTTTAGCCTGCAAGACCCATCCTGGATTTCTGAGCAGCAGAATTTAAGATAATATATTTATGTTGTTTTAAAACATTGTTGTAATCTGTTACAATAATAGGAGATGAATGCAGTCATTAACCATTTCATTATAAAAGTACAAAAGGGTAAAGTAGAAGCAAGATCAGAATTCCTAAGGAAACTGCTTTTTTCTTTGTCCTCTAAAGAGTATAAGAGAGTTCATTTAAGTGTATGTGGCTATCACTGTCCCTGGACTGGCTCTAGATTGCTATTCTGTCATAGTCCTTCTTCTTTCTGTCTCCCCCCTCATTGTCTTCCTATAGAGTTTGCAAGCCTCCCTGCTCTCATTTGCTATCTTTGATCTGCAATAGGCTGAAGACCAAACAAATTATGATTGACTTTAAAAGAAAGAGAAAAGAGGCTTTGAATGAGAACAGAGAATCCCCTCTGAAAAGACCACATGATCTTTAAGGATTGTATTGTGGCATCTATTTTGACCCCGAAGACTTTTAAATTATTTATTTCACTAACATTCTCCTTCTCATTCATGTTCAGAATAGTTGGGTATTCTGGATAAGCATTCCCAAAATAAATTGGGTTATCGCCATATTGTTATTAGATGCAAATCTCACGAATTATTTTGTAGTGATAATTACGATGGGTCCATGTCATAGGTAGGGAAATTAATTAGGAGACTCCTTACCAGTTGAGTAGCTTTGTCCATTTGGATGCACCCTGCCTCTGTTTCCCCCAGTGTAAGAATGAGCATCATAGCATTTGCCCTCTTTTTTTGTCACCAGATCCTCGCAATGATCAGATGAGAGAGCGCATGAAAGTGTTTTTATTTTAGCTGCAAAACATTAGACTAACACTTGTTATCAACAGTCACAATGCAAGTTTTATTTATCTACAGTTTTTTGGGGATACCAAGGGTTCTTTTTTGGTAGAAATCCTTCACCACTCCCTCATTTTTTTTTTTAAATCATCTGCTGATTCAGTTAGTTGAGCATGTTCCATGTGTCAACCAGGGCTGGAGAAGGAGCCCAGACGCCACCCAGGGGTGGTGAGCTGTGATGAACAGATATTGGGAGTGATGATGTATTTGGGTCTGAATTCTGCCTCTGTGTTCTTGCAGGGGCAATCCGTGATCCTAGTTTCTTCATCTTTAAAATGAATCTAATGATACCTACCAGTAAGCCAGATTATAAAATATATAAAATAATACATAACATAAATCATAATTATTCATTAATTACAAAATGTATAAAGCACCAGGGACATATGTGGCACTCAATACATGTTTAATAGTTATATTATTGGGAGGCTGTTAGACCCCAGTGTTTTCATTTGTGGTCACCCCTAAATCTTCATTGTCTTGTGGCTTTTGTATTGATTGACACCTGAGGAATTCAGCATACAAACAACTTCCTACTTCTGTGAACACTTTCCTTGAGGCAACTGGGCCTGAAGACTTATTGACCAGGTAGTTACTTATTTATTTATTTATTTTTGGTAGAAACTTTCAGTCGTGAGCCAGTGATGTGGAGGAAAAGAAGAGGATCAGAGACAGGCAAGCAAGTCATCCAAGAATATATTCTGATTTCTTATCCTGGCCCAAATCAACCATCACAGGTGTGAGAAAGCATGACAGGAACTCCGGGAGCAGAGGGGTTTCCCCTTTGATTTCTGCTTGGGACTCTGCATAGGGAACCTGTCTACAGGGCAGGAAGAGTAGTGAAGCCCATCTGGCAGGGAGAGGCTCTGAGTTAGCATGCTCACACTTCTCTTGGCTGGAATGTGGTCTAGAAGGGGACTTACAAATGTACACATTGCCTGTGGAGGAAGCAGAAGAGGGCTGATGATATGGCTGGTGACGTTTGCTATGACAGGGACAAAGAGATCCTATACTCAAGGGGCACGGCATACACCTCAGATTGGGACATCAGCTAGGGCCAAGTTGGGGTCAATGCTATGGGGAAGGCCACAGGCTGAGATGGAGTCCAGAGACTAGCAACAAATGTACCAAGTACAAATTTCAACCCCAGAGGTCAGCATAGTGCAGGGACTGTCCTCCTGACATGCAGGTTGCCAAATGACACTGGGGCAACAAAACAAGTGACGTCAGTCCACTCCTCCCATCACCCTGAAATCTGTCTGTCTTCCACATCTGCAGGTCATCTTAAAAAGCAAGGGATGGAGACACCTGAAAGTTTAAGCACTTCCCCCAAAGTGACCTAGGTATCCCCCCAAAAGAGTATTCTAACTCACAGAAGCTGAGAGATTACTTACTAATTGACAAGTTTATAATGTAAGCCCCATGTAGGCTATTAACAAGATGAAAAGAAAATTCCTACCGTTAGTAGATAAAAAGAAAACAGCACCCCATTAACCTGAGTGAGCTGGAAATGTGTGCAATTTTTGATTCCAGAACCCATTACAGCCATGATGAGAAGAGTAGGGGCTGCACTGAGGGCCACTCAGCCTTGCTCTCAAGTAAGGTCTCTTGGTCACACTTGTTAGTGACCAAGGATGAAGGGCTGAGGGCTATGGTAGAAGCATGTTAAGAGAGTCAGGGAGCACAGAGCCAAGAGACATAGCCTCAGCTCAGGGAGCAGAGAGAATTTCCCCAAGGAAGGTGGTGTTGTGATCTAGGCAGGGAACAATGCTTCCCTTTTATAGGAAGCAAAGGTCTCTTAGGCTGTGAAATTGAGCTACCAAAGCCTGGCACCTTCCTTATGGTTGCAAGATATAGGAATATATTGGAGGTGGCTTGGCAAAACCTAAACCACAACAGGATACTGCACAAACCCATGGGTTCCAAAATCAGAGAGACCATGGGGATAGGGAAGACACAGGCCGGGAGGGAACCTGTAAAATATCCAAGAAGTTCTGCTGCATTCTTCCCCTTGGGTTTGGACTATCCTTCCATTTCCAGTAGGGATGGCCTGAGATGATATGTTGCAAGGCCAAGATTCTCTCTGTCTTGGTTGAAATTTCTCACAATGGAAGTGTTTTGCCTCATCTATACCCATCAACTCTAGACAAGAGAAAGGGAGATCCAGGGTGCAAAACTCTTGCAAAGCAACTTTGTAGGTTATAAGGGGAGGGATGACTTATTAGTAAAGGGGTAAAGGCTCCACCCTTTTGATTCCATGACATTCTCCTCTGTACATTAAGAAAATTCTAGAGAGAACAGAGCATGACTTGGGGAAGGAGATTGGGAGTGGGCAGAAGAGAGCTGTGTACTTACCTCTCCTTGGACTTGGGCCACCACTTTCCTGCTCTTAAGTCAGAATGTAGAGGTGCAGGGGTGGCTCACCTAGCTTTTTAAAAAATATTCTTTCATAAAACCACCTTAAGAAAAATAAGTAAAACTGTCATTAAGGAAAAAAGAAAACATGGTGGGGATGTTACTCAAAGGCAGAGATTGCTTAAACATTACACTAGGATTTCACAACAGCTGGTAGTATTGATTTTCTCCCAGTTCTTTAATAAATCTTGGGGGTGGGATGATACAATTTTAACGTAGTGTTGATTGCTTTATTCTTGGGTCAGCCTAAGATTTTTCTTGTGACATTATATTATTTATTTCTACCAGAAGCTTATGTAAATACAAGTGTAAGTACTGGGATGTCAGTTATGAAATTTTAGAAACTTGGAGAAAGGGGAAGGAGAAGATGAAAATAAGGGAAAAAGCAGGAGGTAGCCAAGAAGAGTGGCTTTGTTCATTTCCAGAATCAGGGCATTATAGAGAGCTAACTCTAGGCCTCATATATAATTTGATGTTAGTCTATGCCCTGCAACCTAAGAACACCTAGGACATACCTGTAGTCAACAAAGTTAAGCTTTATTACTGCTGTGGATACTTATTAATGCTACCCACCATGGTGGACTCAGGGTCATCTCCAAAAGGAAGACTAGGGAGGGGATACACAGCAAAGTTTTGCGGTGGTTGGGGGGAGGCTGGAGTTAGTTACTGGATGTTCTCAGCATGATTTGTTCAACTTTTGTAAACTAGAGTGTTCCTAGGAAAGCATGTGATATCAACTTTGGTGCATGCGAGTCTGTGTGGAGTTACATTAGATTAATTTCTCTGTGGTCTTATCTTGGAATAAATGGGCCTGTTAGGGCTGGTGTTTTGAAACTTGGATCTTAGATCATCTGATGCCCAGCGTGGTATTGTCTGACATAACAAATCTGTTTTGTGAGCAGGCGTATGCTTTGAAAGTTGTAGTTTCTGTTTCAACTCTCAATCCTTCCCCACTTCCACCTCCAGTCTCCTAGTCTAGTGTCAGCAGAGTTACTTTTCATTGAATCACTGTTTTTTCTATTTCCCAGCTATGGTTATTCTACCAGCATGATGCATGTGTAACATAAAGGGACCTAAAGTCAAATAACCTCCTAAAAGATGACTTCTTCAGTTTGCAATGGAGAATCGGGAATGGTGTTCACTCACAAAACCCTAACACTCATTCTGCATGTCATTTTGCTCAATCCCTCTCTCCTCACAGATCTGTATCATAGCTATGCATGGCAGATGTTCTGTGACTTAGATTTAGCCAACAATTCATCTCAACAAATGGCCATAGCAGAAACCTATGAAGAGTTGCAAGAATTACCTCCCCTTTCCTCCTGGCCAGGCCTCCAGTATGGCAAGCTACTTCCTGGGACTGCGTCCTGTGGTGGGTGAGCTGGTGGGTGAGATATCACCTCCCACTCATTGTTAGGATGGCTACTATCAAAACACCAGAAAAGAATAGCTGATGTCAAGGATGTGAAGAGATTGGAGCCATTGTGCACTGTTGATGGGAATGTAAAATGGTGCAGCCACTGCAGAAAACAGTCTGACAGTTCTTAAAACAAAATATAGAATCACCATAGGAGCCAGCAGTTCCACTGTGGGGTATAACTAAAAGAATAGAAATCGGGGCCTTGAAAAGGTATTTGTGTAACAATGTTAATAGCAGTATTATTCGGTCACCAGAAGGTAGAAGCAAACCAAGTGTCCATTGATGCGTGAATAGGTAAACAAAGTGTGGTATATGCATACAGTGGACTATTATTCAGCCTTAAAAAGCAGATAAAATATATATATATATATATATTTTAAAGCAGATAAACTCAGACATGGTACAACATAACATGGGTAAACTTAAAGACATTATGCAAACTGAAATAAGCCGGTCATAAAAAAAACAAGTACCGACTCTACTTATATGAGATACCTACAACAATAAAGTTGATAGAGACAGAAAGATGATTGTTGGGGTTGAGGGATGGCAAAAGGGAGTTATTGTTCAATAGGTATAGAGTTTCATTTTGGGAAGAAGAAAATGTTTTAGAGATTAATATTGGTGATGATTGCACAATTATGTGAGTGGCATTTAGAAATGGTTAAAATGGTAAATTTTATGTTATATATATTTCATCACAATTTAAAAATTGTTTCAAAGCTTAAAAACAGTTCACCTGGGGGATCTTTCAAGATGGGGGGATTTTTCAAGATGGCGGAATAGAGCATGTTGCTCTGTCTCCTGGCTGCTCCAAGGCATGAAACCAAGAAAGCAGACAGGCAGCTGCTCAGCAAAGTGGGTGAATAAAAGAAAAGGAACTTGACCGGAATTTAATGCTGGGCACTCAAAGCAGATCGGGGACTCAGGAGGTTGGATGTAATAAAATAAGGAAGAAATGTTCAGTGCCACAGCTGCTACTGCAGCTGGAGGCACCAGCCAGGGCAGTCCTTCCACAAGCACAGAGGAGGGATGAGGGAATTAAAGGAAACTTCATTTTTAGGAGGCCTGAGGTGTGTGTAGTTATGGAGAGTTTAGAGATCAAGGACACTGCCTTACTAAATGGAAATGTGCGCCACGCAATATCCTTGTATGGGAAAGAAACCGCCTCTCTCCCAGCAGCATGTGGAGGACAGAGGAAGGAAATATTTTGCAGCTGTGGCACAAAGGCCAGCAGCTGAACCAGCTGAATCCTGGCAAACCTGAGTCTGGCCCAAAATACAAGCCTGGCAAACCCACACTGTACGACATACAGTGTGCCTAAGTGACCAGGAGAAAAATCAAACATGGAGGTCAGGGACTGAGGCGCATGCCTGTAACCCCAGTAGCTCAGGAGGCTGAGGCAGCAGGATTACAAGTTCAAAGCCAACCTCAGCAAAAATGAGGTGTGAAGCGACTCAGTGAGACTCTGTCTCTAAATAAAATACAAAGATGTGGTTCCGGGGTTGAGTGCCCCAAGTTCAATCCCCGGTATCTCATCCCCATCCCCCGCCCTGCAAAAAAAAAAAAAAACTGAAGAGAGTTTTACACAGAGGACGACTGGTCCTGAGAACCCACCTGGCTCTCCCCTCCCCTTCCAATCTGGCTGCTTACAGGACTGGCTGGGAGAGATGTGGCTGCTACAAATTTGAAAGGGCAGAGGTGGGAAACATTGAGTTTGGAGACTGAACCCTAGACTAGAAAACGTGGAGTCTACAGGTAATCTAGTGGAATAAGAATTGGATTCTCCAGTACATGAGTGGAATCCAGGGGAGATTCCTGGGGTGCAGTCTTCTAAAGTGGACCAGCAATGGCTGGGCCATGCAGATGCAGTGATTTAAAATCTCCAGACCAACTGGCATTTAGCAAAGAGCCTGGAGCCTATCTAAACCTAAACCCTGCCTCCAGAAACTCCATCTTTGGGACTGCCATTCTCACCCTAGCAAGCCCACCTTGGGGTAGAGCAAGCATCATACTCCAGATGACCCCACTTAACACTGCTGAGAAGGAACATGAGAATCTTTTGAACTGGATCCAATTCTCTCACTTTTCATCGAGGGTTTTTTCCCCCTTTTTATTTTCTCTACTTAATTGTGACATTAATGATTCATGGACATTTAAACATATTCATATTTGTTTTCTTTCCTTCTCATTTCTAGGATTTTTGAGACAGTTATTTTTCATGAATTAGTTTTTTGAAGACTAGGAAGTTTGATTAGTATATTTAATATATATACACATACACACACATATACACATATATATTTCTCTCACTTATTTTATGAGAGAAGTATATATTGTGTCCAATTATAAAAAAATAACAAAACACTAAGCATCATCTTGTAAGTATTCAACAAATAGTAAATCTTCTTCCATATTGGCAAGGTTAATTTTTCATAAAATTGAAAAATAAAAGTAGGCTGCATCTTGTGACTGTCTGATCAATTTTCTGCTCAGACGTGCTTACTTATTGTCATCTGGAGAGTCCTGTGAGAATTTGTTTCCAGATTGTACATCTGGGGCCATGAGTTTATCATCTGCAACAGCATGCCTTCCAGGATGACCACATGGTACCATGTAGATCCTTTTTGGATCAAAGCCAGGGGGTTTGCATCAATCTATGCCAGGTATCAGGGGAGGAGAGGGAGGAAGAGAGGAAGGAGAAAGAAAAAAAGAAACAAGGAGAGAAGGAGGAGTTGAAAGAGGTAGGGATGAAAATTTTATTCAGGATTTAATTTTTCAAAGGTTTCCTGGGTTTTTTTGAGACAATCAACCATTCACTTTTAGCTATTTTTAAACAAACTACTGTGCTGTTTCTTATTTATACAGCATTTCCTGCAAACCTGTTCAAATTTATCATATAAAGTACTACCTGACTGTAAGCAGCCACAACCCAGGATGGATAGACCTATGGTTTCCTGAATTCTGAGCCAGGAAGGCAAGCGACTGGATGTCACAGGTTATTCATATGCTTGCAAATGCCTATGACATGCAAAATTGAAGAGTTGGCTGCCTGCATCCATATCATGATGGAGAACATTTTTCAGAAAACTGTCTCCGTATGGGGCTCTGAACACAGCCAGGGGAGCCAAGCAGCAGCTCCAGGTACCTAACTGTCCCAATTACTCAGGAGTTTGGGGTTCAGGTCACTGTCACCTCAGCTAACCCAGGAGAAATTGTATGGGCACTCAAACCACAGGAGTGTGTGCATGTGAGGAAAGTGCTTTAAGCTCTTACTGGAAGGTCTGATTTACCGTCCCATCGTGCTGGGAGCTTTGGTCATTGATAAAAGGAGTAAGTCTGCTTGTGACAAATATCTGAACAACTGCCTCCATGTCTAATTTAAGCCATTACATTGCAAATTGAGAAAAATGTCTTTTTATTGTCCATATACAGAGAAGTTGAATGTGTTGTGTTGCCGGATTCCTCTTGTCCCCATGACTAGTAAATGTACTGTTGAGATAAATATATTGTCTCTTGAGGGCCAGAGCTGGATCATTTCTACATCTGCAGAAAACTCTGCTTCCCCGTATAGTACCTGTGTGCATATATACATGTGATCATACCTGTGAATACACTCCAAGCATAAGCCTCTGTAAAACACTGACCTGCTATTATTCCTCACAGAGACTTTTTAAAATAATATAGTCCATTGCCATTTTAAATATGTATCTTGAGCCTCACTTAGAGGGTTTTGATTAGTTAGCATCATAGCTCCAGTGCTTGAGAGGAACTCTAGACTGACCAAAGTCAGAACAATGGCTGCAGTGACTGGTGGGTAAACAGAGGGCAAAAACAAGTGCAAAGTCTCACCCACGTTCATTTCACTGAGGATCATGAGGCAGTGAGTACATCAGAAAGTCACAGAGAAGTCGAATGTGCATAGAACATGTAGATGTATGGCTTGGTATGCAGAAAACAAGTGGTCCACACTAAGCCTATGTTTGTTCATTTCACTTTTTTGGAGGCTTAATGAATGTGTAATATACATAAAGTAAAATGCATGAACCTTGGCTTTACGACTTGAATTTTAACAAAATGAACACATCTAGGCACTTACCACCCACAGTGAGAACTCTATTAGCATTCAAGAAGTTTCTCTTGTGACCCATCTCAGACATTACCCACTCTGAAGATGAACTCCATTCTGACTTCTATTACCTAGATTAATTTGGCCTAGTTTGAATTTCATATAAAAGGAAACACACAGGGTGAATTCTTGAATGTCATTGTTCTTTTATTTAACATTATGTTAATATTGTTATATTTGTCCATGTTGTTAAAAAAGCAGTAGTTCATTACCTTCATTCATATATACTAGTAAGTATTAAATACACATATCCTTTCCAGTGTCCATGGTTATTTGGGTGATTCAACTTTAACTTTTCTGAATAGTACTGCTATGAGAAATCCTGTTCATAACTTTTGCTGCACATATATACAATTTTTTGTTGAGCGTCTAGGAGTAGAAATGCTGGATCATAGAGAATGTACAGAGACATTGCCAAATAGTTTTTCAAAACAAAGCAATTATTGTATTTATTTACAACTCTACCAGAATAATTTGAGAGCTCCTTCTACCTCCTCATCAATACCTGGGTTTATTAAGTTTTATTGTTGAATTTTCATGGTATATTATAGTCTCTGTTTTCCTTAAAGAATAGTGATTGTGCACACTTTTGAAATTCTCATTCAAATATCCTCTTTTATGATTTATCTAAGTGTTTTCTCATTTATTGGTCAAAGCTTCTTTTTACTGATTCACAGAAGCAGGTTTTACACAATCACGTATCACTTAACAACAGGGAAATACCCTGAGAAATGACACCCTGACTGTCCAATATTGAGATTTGGTGAAATCCCTCTTTTATCCACCTCACAGAGAAAGTAGTACTCCTGATGCTTGAATCTTGTGTCACATATTGATTAGGAATGCAGCCTTCTTCTAGTCTACCATCTTGAAACTCTATCCTTGGGAGACCTGTAGTTGTGTGAACATCATAGAATTTTTTTTTTTTTTGTACCTGGGATTGAACCCAGGGGCACTTAGTAACTAAGCCTCATCCCCAGCTCTTTTTTTTTCCTTGAGACAGTCTTGCTAAGTTGCTTTGTGCCTCTCTAAGTTGCTGCATCTGCTTTACACATAATGTTTTTACACAAACCTAGATAGTGTAGGTCAATTGCTCAACATCACCTTTTGAGACAATCCAAAAGACACAATAAACTTGAGACACTGGCATAATAGTTATACTCTTTTACAATAAACTTTCTTTTCTAAGTAGAGGTACACTCTAAAATAATGATTAAAAGTATAGTATAGTAAATATATAGGTGTGATATATTTACCCCAAGCAACACAGTCACTTCTAATCATTATCAAGTACTATATACTGTATGTAATTGTTATATGCTATATTTTTATACAACTAACAGCAAGTGGGTTTCCTTACACAGCATCAGCACAAATATCCATGAGTAATGGTAGCACTAGACAATACTGAGTGCTAGGGATTTTTCAGCTCCATTATAATCTTGTAGGGCTATCATCACATATGTGGTACCATCATTATGTGGTACCTGACTATATTCTAGATACAAATCCTTTGTTGCTTATGTGTATTTCAAGTATTATCTTCTATTTGGTGTTTTCATTTTCACTTTCTTAATGATGTTTTTTGGTGAAAAGTTCTTAATTTTAAGGCCAAGTTATTACTCTTTTCCTTTATGATTAGCTCTTTTTTGTGTGTTTTGTGTTGAAAATATTTGTATATATCAAAATCATGAAGATTTTTTCCTTTTACCTTTCCTCTTGAAATTGGATTTGTACATGTGAGGAAATAAAGATAATTTTTATATTGTAAGTAGTCATATAATCCAATATCATTTACTAAAAATATTATCTTTTCGTAGTTGAATTGTAATGGTATATTTATTAAAAATAGGGTGTTTTAGGTCCTTTATTGGTTTATTTATCTTTCCATGAATTCAATAGTTTTTAATTGATGTAGCTTTTTGAAAGGCTATATCTGTTAGCACAAGTCTGGCAATTTCATTATTCTTATTCAAGAAAATTGTCTTGATTATTCTTTAGCATTTGCATTTTCATAAAATTTTACATTCATCTTTTCACTTTCCAGATACACAACATTTACACTGAAATTTTGAGTGGGATTGCACTAAATCTATAGACCAATGTAGGGGAGGATACACATCTTTATAACAACTTCCAATCCATGAATATTTGGGTTTTCTTTATCTCAGGAATATCTTAAAGAGATCTTTCATGTCTTTTTTTTTTACATTTCGTCCTAGATATTTAAATATTTTTTATTCTAACATAGTTGCTATTTCAGTTTTGGAACACTGTATCTTTCAAAACATTCCATTTTATCTACATTTGAATTTTCTGTTGGTGTGAAATTGTTCATAGTGTCTTCTTGTCTTGGTACTATCTGTTGGGTTTACAGTGGTGACCCATTTTTTCATTCTGGTTATTATTAATTTGTACTTATCTCCTCTTTTTTTTAAATCAGCAATGCTAGTGAACCATCAATGGTATCAGTCTTTTAAAAGAATCACCTTTTTGGCTAAATTGATTACCTTTCAGTGCGTTTTTTTATTTTCATTTCAGTGTTTTCCACTTTTATCTTTATTATTTACTTTGGAAATGCTATTCCTGGTTAATTTATTGCTCCTTTTTTCTGAAAAATAATTGTTCATTGGCTTAATTTATTTCCTTTGTCTAATGTAAACTTTCCCTTTACAGCTTTAGTGACATTCTACAAATTTCAATGCTATATTTTCATCATTATTCACTTAAAATATTTTCTAATTTTCATTCTTGTTGGTTCATGGATTATTTATACGTATGTTGATGTATTTCAATATACACAGGAATTTTCTGATTATATTTTTATTATTGATTCAACTATGATCAGAAAACATACTTAGAATAATTTTCATCCTTAGACTTTATTGACCTAGTATCTAGTTTATTTTAGCTGATATTCCATGTGTACTGAAAGAGATTGTGCATTTTTTTTTCAATTATTTGGTTACATATTTTATATGTAAATTAGAACATGTTTTCTATTTGTCATATAAAAAGTTTTATACATATGTTGTAAACCTTTGGTTAATTGTTCTGTTAATTGAGAAAGCTATATTAAATTCTCTAAGTATTAATATGGATTTATCTTTTTGTCCTTTTAGTTAAGTTGGTTTTGCTTATGAGCTTTTGAGGTCATAGTACTGAGAACTTAAAATCTTGGTGTTTTTATACCTTTTCTCCTTACAAAATAACCTGTTTTATCTCTAGTAATATATCCTGCCTTGAGCCTAATTTGTCTGTTAGTAGTATAATTATATCAGTTTTCTTTTGGTGTATGTTTTCATAGCATATTTCTCTTTTGTCCTTTTATTTTTAATTATTTTGTATCTTTATAGAAAAGTTTTTCTGTTTGAAGAAACATAGAAAAGTTTATAGAAAAGTTTTTCTGTTTGAAGAAGCATATACATACAAACACCCCTTGGTATCCACAGGGGATTGGTTCTAGGAACACTAGAGGATACCAAAATTTGTGGATGCTCAAGTCTCTTATGTAAAACCACAGTATTAACATGTAGCCTAGGTACATCCACCGACATACTCTAAATTACCTCTAGATTACTTAATATACCTAATATAATGTAATATGTGTTATACTGTATTGCTTAGGGAATAATGACAAGGAAAAATATTTTTCCTGGATATTTTCAATTTGTGATTAGTCGAATCCCCTGACATGGAACCCACAGATACAGAAATCTGATCTAGATAAGCTTTTGGTTTTTAACCCAGTCTGTTAACTAGAATATTTAATCTATTCATACTTAATGTAATTACGGATCAAGTTTTGACTAACATCTTAACCCTTTTTTGTATTTCTCTTATCTATTATTTGTTTCTTGAGAAAAATCTTTTCTAGTCTTCTGAACTAATGAATTATTTTATTATTACAGTGACAACTTCAAGTTCATTAGCCGTGCATGTGATTATCATTGTTTTAGTAGCTACATGAAGCAGGAGTTTTCAAGCTATTTTGTGGAGGAATGATTCTTTGTTGTGGAGAAATGATTCTTGTTGTGAGGGTTTTTTCTATGCATTGCAAGACATGTGCCGCAGTCCGGCTGCAGCAAAATAACCGGGGGGGGGGGGGGGGGGGGTGACGAACAACTTGTGTAGATTGATACAGCAGGAGTGGAAGCCGTTTATTGCAGGACAGGAGCAGTATTTATACATTCCACACAGCTTATAGGAATCTCCACACTTAATGGCTCGCTGGCCTTACTTCACAAACCACTCCCTCTGGCATTTTGCCAGGCACCATCCAGACTTGTTTACAGACTCTAACAGACGTGCAAAAGTGTCCTCCGACATTACACATCAGATGGCCAAAGCAGGCTCACCACATCTGCCTTCCACCACTGAATGTGACAATCAAAGACTTCTCCAGACATTTCCAAAATCCTCTGGAGACGAAAATTACCCATGGTTGAGAGCTACTGATAACAATAAGCTACAATAATAATGAGCTACTGATAACAAAGAGCTACATGATAACAATATGCATGAATTATTACTTTCATCACTTCTCATGTAATGTAAGGACAGTCTAACACTTTAGCTCCATTTAATTCCTCCTGAATTCATTTCCTTCGACCTTTCATTAATATGCTTCCTTATGAAATCATTATTATTCTTCCTAAAGAATTTTCCTTAATATCTGCGAATCTACTAGGAGTTGAATCTGATCTGATTCTGTGTGTCTGAAAATGTTAGTTTAATCTCCATTTTTTGAGGGAAAATTTCTAAGTTGGCAGTTATTATCTTTCAGCACTTTAATGATACTGTCCCATTGTGTTCTGAATTCCATAGTTTCTGTTGAATAACGGCCACAGACTGACTGTAATTCGTTTGAAGCTAATGTTTCTTTTATTTTTTCTGACTGTTTTAAAGATTTTTGCCTTGCCTTTGGTTTCTAGCAGTTTAGTTATTTGTGCATAGAACTGGTTTTCTTTGTATTTGTCCTACTTAAGGGTTGCTGATCTTCTTGAAGCTGGCTTGATTTTTTTTTTTATATATCAGTTTTGGAAAATTCAACAATTTCTTCAAATGTTGTGCTTCATTTTCGCGCTTTTCTTTATTTCTAGATATTAATTACATACTTCCTGTGTCTTCTTTGTTCATTTTAAAATTTTCATTTCTTGCCTTGTTTGTGGTTCAATTTCACTATTTTCTATTCACCAACTTCCTGGTAACTGCTTCCTTCTTCAGTGCCTACTATGCTGTTAAATTCACCTACTGAATTCCTAATAGAATTTACTACTTTTTTTATTTCTAGGATTTCTATTTGACTTTTTTCTCATAGATTCCAATTCTTTTGTAAAACTTCCATCTTTCATTATTTTTGGCATTCATTAGTTATAGTTAAATTTAGTATTTGATGACTTAAATATTTATGTCTTTTTTGGTATCATTCTATTTTCTGGGCTTTTAGTCCCTTAGTTTTCAATGATTTCTTTCTATTTCTTGTCATACTTTCTAATTTTTCCTTAAATGACAGAAATGTGTAATAAGAAAAAACATGGACGTTCTGGAGGATGTTATTTTATTCTGCCAGGCAGATAGAAAATGGGCAGATTTTCTGGGACCAGTTGAGCCCAGCCTTTTTTGAATTGTCCTTCGTGATCGGTTGTGTCATTCAGGAGTTTTAACTATAAGCCTGGAAGTTTATCGGGGCCCTTTCTGTGCAAGCCCTCAACTTACTCTTTTCCTTCTCCAGTACTTCATAGGACTTAAATATTAATGGAGTTTTACCACTTTTCAGCACCTACTTTCTTTTTTGTTTCTCATTTAGTTTCACACAAGCACAACTTATGGGCAGAAAATGTCTTGAGAACCACTCCATCTGTTATAAGTGGAATTACTTTTGTGTTTAGTTTTTGATTGATTCAATATAGTAGACTTGGAGACCCATTAGAAATTTAAAATAAGAGCCAGGTGTGGTGGTGCATGACTGCAATCCCAGTAACTGGAGAGGCTGAGGCAGGAGATGATAAGTTCAAAGACAGCCTCAGCAACTTAGTGAGGCCCTCAGTAACTTAGCAAGGCCCTGTCTCAAAATAAAAATAAATTAATAAATAAAAGGGATAGTTATTAAGTGCCCCTGGATTTGATTCCTGGCAATAAATAAATAAATAAATAAGACAAAACCAAGATATTTTGTGTCATTTTTTATGTAAGCTTTTGTCTGCCTTCATGTTTTTGAGATATGATTGCATACAGCAAAATGTGCAGATCTAAATGTGTAGTTTGATGACTTTTGACAGATGTTTATACTCATGTAACTGTGATATTTTATCTTAAAATATATTTTATTTATATTACCTAACTTAATCAACACTAAAGTAGCTTTAGCATGATAGTCAAAATTCATAAATCAAAACCAATTTTCATAAATCGGATTTTCACAATGTTTACTTAAGCAACTCTGTGAATTACCATTTTAACACAGCTCTTCCAAGCACATCTCCATGTCTGGCTTTTTCAAGGTGAATAAGTGTTTTCTAGATTGAAGTAAATTGCTGACTTTATTTTAAAATTAAGTTGTTCAAGTCTTTGCTTTCAACCACAAACAATTTTAAGTTTAGCAATTTTGTTTGCATTATTTTGTAAACTACTTTTTACTATACAATAAAACATTTTATTGTTTAAAAAATGGGAAAATGTAGACAGAATTCTTCAAAATTTCTTCACCAATAAGTCTATGTTGGATATAATTAATACTTACGGTTTGAATATACCCTTCTTGATATTTTATGTATATAACTTTTTAAAAAAGTAAGAATATTGTACATAAATTTGTGTAAAATATTTTCTCTTAACATTTCCAAGTTACAATTAGTCTCATATCAATAATCGCACTACCAAATTTCCCTTTTAAATAGGACCAAAGAATCTATTAAAATATCCCATTGTTAGAGCTTTGGATTGTTTCTAGTAATTTTCCATTAAAAAATTGGGCTGCATTATTCATCTCCAAAGAGAAAAAATTTCTCAATCAACTGCTTATAGCCTTAGGATAGTTCATGTCAGTGAAATTACTTAGTTATACACATTTTTAAAAGCTTCTTTTTAATTCATCGAGGTTTCTCATGAGAAATTGTTTGCCATTTTGTACTTCACACACTTCACCGAAAAGGTGAAGTGATTTCCCTCACTTCACTAATATAGATAGAAAATTTCATATCATTGTTTTATAATTTATACATCTATTGTTACTTTGAGGCTGGGCCTCTTATATTTATTTGCCTCACGTGTGTTGTATACATATTTTTTTGAGTGCCTGTTTACATCTTTTAACCTTTTTGGATGTTCATGTTTTTCTTATTAATCTGTAATAGCTCTTTATATATTAACTATTCAAGTTTCGTATATCTTACAGATACTGTCCCCCAATTGTCATTTGCCTTCTAATTATACTTGAGTTTATGGTGCATAATCCCAAGCATGAGGGTAGATTAGCAGGACCTGAGTGGGCCGAGGCTGGAGATTTAGTCTTAGACTAGGTCACCTAAGGGTTTGCTGGTCATGCAAAGGATTGATAAGTTCTACTAAAAAGAGAAGCATTTAAAAATATGTAAGAGATAAAATATTTGGGTTATTCTGGTTGGATGAGGAATGTCCAAGAGAAAAGGTGGCACAGACAACACCTGCAGTACTGGCCTCAACAGCGAGGTGGACTTGTTTCCTTGAACTAAATGTGGGTCACCAGATAGAAGCTGATTTGTAATGAAAATGATTAGCATTAGGGTCACTGTCTTTGCAGTACCAGTAGCCAGTACAATTGGCCACCAAAACCTCATAGCTGAGTAGTCCCTGGTACAGAGTGGATTCCCAAGAAAAGTTGAAATGAACTCATTACCAGCTTCCATCAAGTATAATTATGATTTTCTTCTCTATGGTGACTTTTTTTAACCTCTGTGCCTGATTTCACAAACAATTTAAATAATTTCAGTTCTTCTTTTTAGGAACCTATAGGACCCCAAAACAATGAAGGTTAAAAATGACATACTTTCTATATCTGGTACATGACCAGGACTTTCCTGGGGTCCTTTTTCTTTTCTTTCTCTACTCTGGGTTTTGTGTGACTGATAAAGCCAGTATTTCTACAAGGATTTCCTGGTAGACTTCAACAAGTTGCTTTCAATCATCAGCAATAGTTGTAACAGCTCGTAGTAGTTTACTCTCAGCCCTGGGTGACTCAGACAGCATCCAGGGAGGCACTGCTCTGATCCACGGTGGAATGAGACAGTTCTGTCCCACAGGCAGATTTGGGGAACTACATTCCATCCTGCTTAGAGCTGGTGGGCAAGAGAATGTTCTAGTTCTGTAGAAAACAAAACCGAGGGGTCTTTTGGAGATACATGGGGAGGTAGTGGATCAGAGGGGGTGAAAAAGTGAAGGATCTTAAGAAAACCTTAAAGAAAAGTCAGAACAAACCCCACTTTGCAATTCTACAGTTCCAATATTCACCGCTGTTATAAAGCTCCCATTTGGGCTAATTCCACAAGTCATTAATCATCTACTACTAGTTGTATTGGACTTGTGTTCACATCGAAGTTCCACAAGCAATTAAAATTTTTCCCTTGCATGTAGCCTGCTCTAGTTATAAATCTCGGAAGGGCAGGCCAAGTAGAAGAGGCTACTGCATCCGTTCTCTATCTGAGACACCCGGAATGCAAGCATGCATCTGATTTCTGTTCATCCACTGCATGAACAGGTCTAAAAATTCTGCAGTGACCTAAGTGCAGTGACCTGGATTGAAGGTAGAGTAAGGCAGTAACATGGGATATCCCATAAGCAAACGTTTGCACTCCTCTGAACTTTCATTCCATCTCTTCTTTTTTATTCACATTTAAAGCATTATCAGACACCTTTTTGGTGCCCTGCCATGCCTGGCATGGATAATTCAGAGATGAATAAGTGCCATAGTTCTTGCCTTGGAAGCCAATGGGCAGGTACATCAAAATTGGCAACTCAGTACCACTGTTACCCTACAGATGCAGACACAGAATCCTGTGGGCCATGAAAAGGGCACATGCAACTGTGTGGTAGGTTATTGGAAGGGCTTTGTAGAGGGAAGGTCTACAATGCAAAAGGGATTTAATGTAAAAGGGATTTCAGCCGGAGTCCAATCTGGTAGAACGCTATGAAACAGAAGGAACGATCATGTATACAGAGGCACAGAGGATTCCTGAAGATAGTAGCTAGAGCAGAAGATTCCTGGCAGAGCTGAAGCGGAAACACAGAAAGGCTCTATCTTGGGAAAAGCTTGGTGCCTTGACTGTGCATTTTCTGCCGATCAAAAGAAAAGCCATCTCCTTGGGTTACATGAGGTCACATGTGCAGTGGTGGGACATAGGATGGGGAACTTAGGCTCTTAACCTGTAATTCCATTTCATTATCAATATCAAATGGTCATGCAGCCTCTGTAGGGAAGAGTCCCACAGTCAGCAAGGGGTGGAAGTCACAGGGTCATGAAGACACAGTTCTGGGTTCCTACCTTTGTGACTTAAAATGGACGCACTAAGGTAGAAACACATGAGAACAGATGGTGACAGAGGTAACACCGGAGTTAATCAAACATTATCTACAAGGCTTTGCTATGTCCCTCTAGTTTGTTGACATCTTAGCACTTTGGTTTTCAAATATGTTTTCCCGTGACACCAAATAAGAAGTACATTTTATGCTCTGACCCAGAATACATACAATAGTCTCACTGAGTAATATAGAGATGTACTCTGATATTTTATATCCTATTATATTTAATTTTTTTAAAAAAAATACTGTTTGCTGACCCTGTAAATTGATTTCATGACCCGCTTCTGGCTTTAAAATTCCTATCTTCCTGTATCTTTGAGGAGGAGATGTAGGCAGTGGATGAGATTGCAGATGGCGGGTGGGGTGAGGGAGTGAGTGTGTTTGTAGAGAAGGAAAGGGCAGTAAGTGTCTATGCTGAAAGAAGGGACTCACTATTAAGGGATATTTATTTGCACAAATGAGAAGGCAGTTTTCTGATGTCTTGTAAAAGTGTAGAGGAGCATTGACAAAACTGTTGCATGGAAGATTTTGAGATAATGACAGGTATTCTTTTAAAAACATTGTTGAGTGATACAATCAGTCAGGCCAGACCCAGCCATGTACACCTATAATCCCAGATACCTGGAAGGCTAAGACAGGAGGATCACAAGTTGGAGGCCAGCTGTGGCAACTTAGTGAGATTCTGTCTCAAAAGAAAAAGTAAAAAGGGCTGGGGATATAACTCAGTGGTAAAGCACCCCTGGGTTCAATCCCCAGTACTGAAAAAAAAAATCAGTTTGGCAGATGGTAAAATTAGTATCTCCAATGTGGAAGGTCACAGTACATATTTAAAGAGCTGAAAACATCTATAGTAACAAAATCCTTTTTTAAAGCCATGATTGAATTTATTTGACTATAGAAGCTTTTTTCCCCCCTTGGTATCAAGGATTTCACCCGGGGCACTTAACCACTGAGACTCATCCCCAGCTTTTATATATATATAAAATTTGGAGACAGGGTCTCACTAAGTCACTTAGGGCCTTGCTAAATTGCTGAGGCTGGCTTTGAACTTATGATCCTCCTTCTTCGGCCTTCTGAACCACTGGGATTACGGGTGTGATCCCAGCTCTACAGAGCCTTTTCTAGTCTTTGAAATATATGCACCCATCTTACGGAGCACAGTTTGAGAAATTCAGGTGTAGATAGTTCACTACAGAAGACAAGTTTGAGGTGAGCTGACAGATGGGAGAGAGTTAGGGTCTGTGAGAACCTCCCTCCACGTGAAGGATATAATCAGGCAAACTTTTTCTATAAAGGGCCAAATGTAAATATGCTGGGTTATCAAGCCATTGTTCTCTGCTGCAACTGCCCAACTCTGCCATTGTAGCGCGAAAACATCTGAAGAGGATGTTCATATTTTCAACTTTATTTATGGAAACTGGGGAGTTAATTGTAATTTGATTTTCCTGTATCAAGAAATCTTACTTTTCTTTGGATGTTTCCCCCAAGCATTTAAAAATGTAAAAGCCATGCTATCTCCTGTGTTGTGTAAAAACAGGTGGCAGGCTGGGTTTCACCCACAGGCCATAGTTGACCAACCACTGGTCTAAATATTAAGGTGCTGGCCTCTTTGAAACTCAAAGGAGAGTCCAGGATAGCAGACTGTTCCTCCTCTCCTCCAATGCAATACCCTAATGAAGTACCCCAAATCCCAGGGAGGAAATCCCCAAAAGTCTAACCTATTCTTGCCATAGGAATTTCAGCTGTAAGTTTTAAACTTGTTTTCTCGTTTCATGCTGGTAAGAGACCATGGCTTAGCCTAGGGACTTTTTGGGACTCCTCCTTGACCCCAGAGCTGCTTGATAGCCCCCCATCTGTCCTCTACCTACCGTGTCTCACTGACTGCTCATGTTCTGCACACCCATGTCTTAAACATTTCCACCAGGGCCGTAGGGACTATTATTACTGGGAGTCTCAAACTTTATCTTAAAGAGAAATTAATTTTCATTTTGCATTTTCCTTTATGATACTTACCCTAATATTAAAAATAATGTTTTTCTCTCAGAAAAGTCTTTGAGTTAAATCAATATTCCATAAAGGACTCTGATTGCTTGGCTTGACTATCGACCCCCGACACACTGCCACTCAGCCTTTTTGTGGCCTATGTGGTACATTTCAAAATTTTGGCACTTGCCAAACAAATCTAGTTCCAGCCTATCCTCCTAGACTCTCATACCACCAAGTTCCCTCTGTTTACAGTAGCCACATAGGAGGCACCCCTCCAGAAAATCCTCGTGAGGTTTCAAGCTGATGTGATCTTTGTTGCCCATAGATTTTGACATTCCTATTTTATATGTTATTACATGTTTTAAGCACATCGCATCTTATGATGTTTATGCCTCATGCATGTGGTATGATGATTATTGGAAATGCATTGAAAGAGATTTTATCTGCATGTGTATATTTGTGTTTACATGTGTGTGTTTTCTCAAAAAGTTTTTTGAGAACTGCAGAAATCTCAGCACACGACAACTTAGTCTAAACTTCTATTCTAGGAGACCACCAAACTCTAGAATGGTTTCCAGCATCCATGTCCTCACCATGACCCCGGGTCCCACTTAAATGCCTGTTAGAGGAAGCCTAAAGCTGCCAGGAAAATCTACTATTCATTGTAGACAACACCTGATATAAGCCCAACCCCTCTTCCTTGAAGCATTTATTAAAATAGGCTTAGACTTGTTCATCCTGCATGTACAACATGAGGAATATGGTTAATAATAGTGTATGGTATTCAGGATTTTTGCCAAAGGCATAGAACATAGCTGTTCTTGCCGGGGGTAGGGGGGGAATGGATGATTATATGAGATGATGGATATGTTAATTTGTTTCACTATAGTAACCTTTTTATTTTATATATATACTCATATGAATATATATATATATATATATATTTCATTACGTAACTTAAATATATACAAAAATTTATTAAAAAGATAAAAATAAATTTAAAAAATATAAAATATAAAGCTTACACTTATGAATGTGTATCTCCTATGATTCTGAAATATTTTTCTCAAGGACCTGAAAGGCTTTACTTGAAATGTAATTTATCAGGAGGGACAAGGTGTCTGTCCTAAGTATCAGTAGGAGGATAGAAGCCTAACTTCCATAATTGCCAGTCCATAAACACCTGGCCTAATACCATTTGCGTGGGCCAGCCCTTGGTAATTTTTCACTTCTCTGAGCTAACAAAACCTCTGCTTGCCCTCTCCCTGCTTTAAAAAGTCCAAATAGGGGATGGGGATATAGCTCAATTGGTAGAGTATTTGCCTCACATGCATAAGGCCCTGAGTCCAATCCCCAGCACCACAAAGAAAAAAAAAAGCCCAAATAGGCATGGGACTTAGTTCTTGCCCCTGTGTTAGTTGTTCCTGAATAAAATAGGTTTTGACTTCTTTAACTAATGTACAGCTTTGTTTGTCTTTGATAATGTATGTATATATGTGTGTGTGTTAGTATGTATGATATTTACAATGTTTTAAAGGAAAACAGAGAAAGATCCACCCTAGCCCCATCCAAGGGAGTTGGAAAAGGCTGTCAGATCCTTAGTCTTGTCAAGGAGGTCTCTTAGTAGAGAACCTAGGAGAAAAACAATTATGCAATTTTGGCAATCAAATTTTTTAAAAAGTAAGCCACCTTTTTGTTGGTATATTTGTTTGGGGTATTATTTTGCTCATCAAATCAGTTTGATGGGACAATTTGGCCCTGTAAGAACAATTAATCAATTAGAAGTGATTCCAGGAGGAAAGAATTGTTCTGCAAATAAAGAAGAGAACATTTTGCTTTTCCAATGGCCACTCCAAAGGAAAGACTGAGGGAGCCAGGAACAGGCTGAATGTAAGTAGAAATGAGAAGAGGCAGGTGAGAGTGGGGACTGCAAGAGGGAGGAGGCTGCAGAGAAATGTCCCCAGTGGCAGCCTGGCATGGTGGCTCTCTCCGATAATCCCAGCAGTTCAGGAGGCAGAGGCAGGAGGATGTCAACTTCAAAGCCAGCCTCAGCAATTTAGCAAGGCTCTCAGCAACTTAGTGGGTCTCTGTCAAAACAAAACAAAACAAAATTAAAAGGGCTTGGGATATGACTCAGTGATTAAGCACCACTAAGTTCAATCCCTGGTACCAAAAAAAAAAAAAAAAAAAAAAGTCCTCAGTGGTAGGTTGGGAAAGGATGTTAAAAAACAGGGGTTCATTATCCAACTTGAATTTTTTGTTATGTGAGAATTGCAGCCCCAAATATGCGGGATGTGACTGGTAACCATGCCTGAACTTCTGGTTATATTTTTGCCCCTCATCAGACCTAAAGCATGACTTAGTACTAAATTCCTTAAGGGCGAATCCACCTCATGAACATCACCTGCAATTTCAATTGAAGAGTCAGAAGAGGTTTTCCCATTATGCACAATCTTTATCAATCCTTTCTTCAATCCATTACTTTTTGTCCACACCTCACTCAAATGCTTGACCTGCTGGTGACAGGAGAAGAGGAGAGGTGTCTTTTTCCAGGACCAGATTCACAGTCCCATGGCCTGTGCAGTCACAGAGAGCCCCAAACTCAAAAAAGTTCCATGTGTGCCGCAGTCTGGCTGGGCAAATAACCAGGAGGTGACAAGGATCCCGGGTGATGCATATAATACACACATCAGCTGTTCTGCCTATGCATTCCCATGCAGCATTGCTGGACACCATCAGCACAGTACACTGGGGCTCCACAGTGTGGGAGTTTAGAAACACTAATGGGAGTGCAGAGAATGTGCATTACAATTATCACTGATTAAGCAAGGCACTGACAGGCACAAGAAATGCTTCTCTTTCACATCAGAGTTTGACTGCAACATAGAAAAAGACAATGGTGCTCTAAGGTGACCAAGGCACCCTCTCATATTCTTTTTTCCTTGAACAATGTCAGAGTAAGATATGACTAGGAGAAATACAAGGCTTTCTGGAAACCAGGTGTTAGTAGGGGGAAGAAATGGGAGGAGGAGAACTCTGACATTTCCCTTAAGTATTTTCCCTCATTTCAGTCTTTAAAATTAAATATCACGGAACAGGGAGCCAGAGCTAGAGGACATTCGAAGACCTAACATATGGGTTGCGGCTATGGCATAATCCCCAGGAGGAGGAAGAATATTATTAGGGGTATTTTGAATTAGTTATGGTAAGTAACACTGGCTGCTGAAACAACCCTAAAGGAACATAATAAAAGTTCATTTATTACTTGGGTAGAGTCCAGACTGGACTGGACTGTACCAGGTGGCTCTCCTCCAAGTATCTATTAAAGAACCTACACTGTGTCCTTCCTGTGGCCCTTTCTTCCATGGCTCTCATGATGTTCTGGTTAGTCTAAAAGAAAAGTTGGAAGGATCTGTGGGGGAGGTTCTTATGGGTCAGGCTAGGCCAGGAAGTGACCAACAACACTTCTGCTCACATTCTTTGGCTAGAACTCAAGTCATGTGGCTACACCAATAGCAAAGAAGGCTGGGAAATGTAGTCCTTTCTGTGAGGAGCAGAGGAAGAAGAAGTGTGTTTGATGAATACCAGCCAATGAAGAAGTAGGAAAGGCATTCTAATAGAGGAGGCATTCTAATAAAGGCAGGAAGAGAATAATACTGTGGCATCAGCAGGGAGCTACAAGCCATTTGGCATTGTCAGAAGCTGTAAAAAAGGCCAGGTTAGAAGTAGAGGGCCCACATATAGCATGCAGCCTGCCTCTCTGGTGTGGGCCTAGCAGTGGTTGGAGCATTGAATTTGAAGTCCAAAGGGAACACAGATATGAGCTGCACAACAACACTTTGGTCAACAACAGGTTACATGTAGGAGAGTGGTCCTATGGGATTATAATGAAGCTAGAAAATCCCTACCACCTAGTGGTGTCACAGCTGCTGCAAGGTCATAGAGCAACATGTTAGTCACATGTTTGTGGGGATGCCTGAGGAAATAAACCCACTGCACTGTCAGTTGTATAAAAGTATAGCACAGCTCATAATTCTTGATAATTATCATAAATGCTAATGTTACTGCTTTATATGTTTCTATACTCTATTTTAATCATTAGAGTGTACATTTTCTACTTCTAAAAAAAAAAGTTTTCTGTAAGATAGTCCACTTGATACACTGGCAGCAGCCTTGTGTATCTTTATGTTTACCACATCTCTTGATTGCCTCAAGAGGCCACTTCTGGTGACTCACCTGGACCCTCTAAGTCTAAGTACATGTCACGATGTTCACACAACAATGAAATCATCTCACAATGCATTTCTGAGAGTGCAGGTCCATCATGAGGGGACATATGACTGAATTTGTAGGGCAACTCTCTTTCCTCTCCTCTTCCCTACCTTCAAAGTAATAAGATGAGGAATGAAACGGAGCAGGGAAGAGGAGGATGAAGTAGGGTGATCAGGCTGCTGTTGAGCTACAGGGCTCTATGTCACCATATGCTTCCTGACTGCTCACCACTGCAGTCAATCAGAAACTCAGAGCTGACACTCCAGTTATAAAGAATTAACATATTGTGAGTGTTTTTATTCTAATTTTCCTAGGAACTTGTTAGACACCAGCAGATGTAACATGTGACTAGACACAGTATCGGAGGCACAATTCCCATTTTAACATGACCACCAGCAGCCATGCTACTCACCTGACTCTTCTCCTGTCCAGGCACACCCTCCTGCTAACGGCTTTCTCAGGATCTTATTGCACTGTTTTATCTCCTCTTTCAAAAATGCCTCAAGAAAGAGCCCAAAGCCTTCTAGGAAAACAGTGATATCCTCCTGAGAATGCAGTCCATGGTGAATGTGAGGTGTATTAAAGGGTAAAGGAATCAGCTATCTGCATTAACTAAGTCTAGCCAAGGAAATTGTTTCTGTCTGCCTGGGCTTGACAAATCAATTGATCTATTACACCATTCCCTGGGTTTCCTGAGAGCAAGCACTCAGCTTTTCTGCACAAATATATCCCAATATTGAACTCAAGTAACAGAGGGAAGGTTATCAGCGATGATAAGAGAACAGAACCTTTCTCTAACATCACTTCTTAACACTAAATTGCTCTCATCCAAGCAGTTTAAAGGGAGGAACCTGCCTCTTTACACCAAGCATCCCTTGTTTAGTCATGCTGTCCCCGTTGTCCCTTGCAGGCTGCACAAAGCACACAGCTAAACGATACTAGCCCATATCGCCACCTTTCTTCAAGACTGCCTTTTCTCTTCCTGAGTCCTCCTTAATAATGTTCTTACAGGAGGGGGTATGGGGTAAGGAAAGGCTGTGGAATGAGATCGACATCATTACTCTAAGTACACATATGTAGACATGAATGGTGTGAGTCTATGTTGTGTGCAACCAGAGATATGAAAATTTGTGTTCTATATGCGTAATATGAATTGAAATGCATATATACAAATTAGAATAAATTTTAAAAAATGTTCATGCAACTTCTCAGCCTCCATCCCTGCCCCATCAAGTTCTGAACAAAATGTTCCAAGGCCACATGGGTCATGCACTCCTGGGCAAGGCTAACTACCTAATTTGCATGGCTCACTGCAAAAGGAAAAGATGGTTCAAATAGGAGGGGGAAAGTAGCATTAAGGTAATAAAATGAATACTTGTATTTTTTTCACAGTTTCTCTCTTGTTTTGTCATGGTGTTTTAAAATCTATTTGTGTCATATCATCCTAAGTAAAGAAATATTGAACTTTTCTATTATTATCTTGAATTTTTCCATTTACATTTGTGTTATATTTTATAAATTTAAAAGCAATTATAAGGTTTAAATGCAAATGTAAAAACACTAAATCTTATGTGTAATCACCCAAGTCACGTAGTTTGTATTTCATAGTATATATAAGGATATATATTTTCATCCTCCCCTTCAGTGGAAACACTGCACAAAATTAGAAACCAAAAGTAAACTCTCTCTGTTTTTATTTCACATGTTCTATCAGTGCTCCCTACCCTTAGCATACTGATGAGAAAGGAAGGACTGAGAGGAATGAGAACTATGGTCGTTTCATTTTTTTACCCTTTCCTTCTAGGTCATCATTTTTTAGTATGTGGTCAGCTGCCACAGGGCACTAACAATAGTAGGACTTCTTGGACATTCATGTTAGGATGCTGTTGCCTCCTTTCTGCACTCAAAGCAAGCTCTGGTTGGAACAATGAGCAGGGCCTCTCAGGGCTGTCTGCACCTCACTTACTCAACACATTTAATTTGCATGTGGACCAACCAGGATTCTAGGCTCATGGTGCATCTCAAAGGCTAACTGCACAAATGTGACAGAGGGGCTCCATGGAAGTGTACTCTTTGCCGAGGCTCCAGGGTCCCATCAGGTTTATAATATATAGGATCAAAGGAACATATAATAAAAAATTTCAGGATGGCCATAGCAGAACAAGAAACAAAGCATGGAGTCCTTGTGAACTTGGCTCTTAATCTCCCACTCCAGAAGCCATCCCTGATGGGAGAGCATACCCAGACAGAAATAAACTGCATGTGGAAAATCATTCCTGACTGCCTGATATTCCCACCAGAATTTTGGCCACAGTTCCTTAAGGCATGCATACATCTCATGAATTTAAAAAAAAATTTAAAATCTTAGACCTTGGAGACATTAAAGTACAGGAAATGAATATCATGAAGTTGTAATACTGTTAACTTAGTTGTCACTATTTTCAACACTCTGAAAAGACCATCTGCAGCGTTCCAATATTAACTCCACCAAAGAACTGGTAAAAAGACTTAGTCTAGAATTACCTGGAGAATGATGATATTTGCTCCAAACTGTGTTTTGGTCTCTAAGGCTCTATCTGTTCTCTTTCTGCAGCAGTTTTGGGCAGGTTATTTAGATAACCTGAAGGTTAATAACCAGAAGGTTATTTAGATCATGTGTTCCTTCCTCTCTTCCTTTTACACACTGGCTCATTTTCTGGGGTCCATCACTCAAACCATGTTTTATCTATGGGAACATATAAAGAGCTTAATTCTTGGAGAGAAGTTGAATTTTGGAGGGGAACCTTTTCCATTTTTAGGATGTTAGAGAGCCATATGTAAATTGCTGTTGGTATAAATTAATCATGACTGGTTGATTTAGGCAAAAGCATAAAGAAAGAAACTATTGTTACAAAAGGGAGGTAGCTCATTAAATTGGAGGAGAAGCTGACCAACTACACTTCAGAAAGTGCAGGAACAGAATCACTCCTGTGGGTTTAATAGGAGAAAGTCAGGGAAGGTCAAGTTTGAGTCATACCATTGCCGTGTTTGCTACACTGTCCCTTTTTCTAGAATTAAAATTCCATAGGAAGAGAAATATATATATATATATATATATATATATATATATATATATATATAGAGAGAGAGAGAGAGAGAGAGAGAGAGAGAGAGAGAGAGAGAAGAGAAGAGAAGAGAAGAGAAATTGATCTAGCTGGATGGAATAGTGGGCTTGACTTGTGATGTGGGAATGTCTTAGCTTGGGACCAGCATTGATTTTGTCATGTCACAAGTAACAAGCGAATTTTAATCTCTGATAAGACCACAATGACAACCACACACTGGCTGACTTAAACAACATTTATTTTCTTATAGTTCTGGAGGATGGAAGTCCAAGCTCATGGCAATGTGACATTGGCAGGTTTGGCTTCTCCTGAGGCCTCTCTCCTTGGCTTGCAGTTGGTTGCTGCTCACTCTTCTCACATGGCCTTTTCTCTGTGCACATGTCTCTGGTGTCTCCTCCTGATTCTTAAAATAACAGCAGTCGTACTGAATTGGAACACTGTCTTTGTGACCTGATTTAAAGGTCCTGTCTCCAAATGCAATCACACTGGGTGTTGGTGCTTTAGCATATGGATTTGGAAGAGCCACGATTCAGTTCAAAACACCTCATTGGTAAATGTGCTATTGTCACCAAATGAAGGGGTAGGACATGCCAGGCAGGCAAGAGCAGCATCTTGCTCTTCTGTACTATCACAATAAACACAAAGGTGCTGCCTCTCCTATAGTTTTTTTTGTGTGTCATTTATAAGATGATAATTTTGTTTTTTAATGACATAAATGATTTCTGGTTAAGGGAGAAAGTTTGGGAAGCCAAAGGATAAAGGGTTCTTTCCAACTAACCTCAGCTCTGTTCAATCCCACACTCCCATTGCAATACTGTGAGCAGAGCAAAGGAGAAGGAGGCATTGAACACAGGGACACTCAGGGGGAAATGGGAGTGCAACAAATTACCCCAGACTGGGTGGCCCATCTCAAGCACTAATCAATTTTCTTTAGAGAATTCTCAAGTTAAATAATGCATTAATACTCCTATGAGATTAACTAGAAGCAATGACCAAATAACATCATCACTGGCTCTTTCCTTTTCTGAAATAAATTAAACCTCCTTCATGCCTCTCTCTTTCTCCACCATCCCCTTTCCTAACTCCTTCTACACTGGGAGGATTAGAGATCTGTCACGAGCATATCAGCAATTTGGTTTAAATTATTCTTCATCTCTTTCCCTATATCCACAATTCATGACTTTAACTCATCAGTATGTATTTATTGAACACCTACTATAAATCAGGCACTGTTTTAGGTAATTTGAAGGTGTCTGGAAACCAAACAGATGAAGATACCTCTGCTAAAAGAGTTTATTTTTGAGTGGGGAGACAACATACCATAACATAAATGTAGATATATCACAAATGGTAGAGGATGAGTACCACGGAGGAAAAAGCAGAGTGGGGTAAAGAGGATGGGCAGTGTTGGAGGCTGGGGACATGTTAATACGTTAGACTTCTTAGGGTGGTGGAGATGAATCCTCTCCAGTAGACCCTTCAGTTCCACTATTTGCTCTTTGCTCTGTGCCCTATATGTACAGCTCAATAGGTCCTCTTGGCTTGGCCTTTGCCTTCTCATTGGGTTGAGCTAATGGATGACACTAGCAAGACAATGAAAGACAATAGCAAAAGAGGTCAAGGTATTAATTCCAGCTCTAAACATCCCCTGCCATCAACCTCCTTCCTTGTTATGCCACAACCTCCTTCCTTGCTATGCCACAGAATCTTCACTGAGGGATACAGTTCTTTCTGGGCTCTAATAACTATCCCCTCAAACTTGAGTTCCAATAAGTGCTCCCCACTATTGCTGATCACTTGGTGCTTCTCTATTTCTATAGGTTTCCATTAAGTCTGCCCACACTTTTGCAAAATGCCCCTTTCTTACATTTTCCAATTATCTCATTTGAATGTACAATGAGTTTCCTGCTGGAATCTTGACTTATATAGTAATTAGTCCTGGGAGAAGTGGTCCCAGGATAGAGCTTCCTTCTATGATTGGGTTGCCAAAATTTGAGGAGGCACAGCTAACCTCTTTGGGAGGAGGAAGAGATGTAATACATGGCATGCAAAAGTATATCTTCTTACTTGGTTCATATGCTGCATTTATTTTTCCACTCTCCCAAAATATAATAAAAACTGATAAGGCTCAATGGGCAGAATACTCACATTAGATCCCGAGCTTGTGTAATGAGTGTTATATAGACAAGAAGAATCAAGTGGAAGCTCCAAAATAATAAACTCAAAGCAATATGGTATCTCTGGGGAGTTGCAAAGATTAATGCCATGATCAGAGATTTGGGAGATGAAGGGATGATTATTCCTACCACATCTCCATTTCACTGGTCTGTTTGGCTGGTGCAAAAGCCAGATGGGTCTTAGAGAATAATTGTGGATTGTTCCAGACTTTATCAGGTGGTTATGGCAATTACAGCTGAGGCTTCAGATGTGATATCTTCATTGGAGCGAATTAGTAACCACTTTATCACTGGTTTTCAGCTATTGGTTTGCAAAAATTCTCAGTAGACAGGTGGGAAAAGTGACTGTCAACCAGCCTTCTTCCACAACCACAGTGATGTTTGCTCAATGAGCTCATGTCCAGAGTGGTGACAGAGACAGTAATGGAGGCTTACCATAGACTTCTCATCTTCAAGACTGACTTGACCAGAGCCTCAACTAAGTCCCTAATAAAGCACTATTCCATGAAATGGGCAGAGATTTATCCTCACAGGAATAAATATATATTCTAAATATGCATTTGTCTTTCTCTTTCAGAATTCTTCTCCAAGGATTTCTACTTGTCTACCTACAGATGCTCTATCTTTTGACATGTATCTCACAAAATGCTATAACTATCTAATCTTCTTAGCTGGTGGCAATGAACTTTTGACATTTTTTTTGCCTGTCACTCAGAAACAGATGGATGTAGAGATCATCAGAATGGACTGATTAAGATAATTATAAACTCATGTCTTAAACAAGCAATCACCAATAACTAATGCCATCTCCTTGTAATCAGAAATGCATGGGCCTAGGAAACAAGGGAAATAAAAGTGGCTGGATGAATGGTGTTAAGCCAAGATCTTAAGATTTGTGCCCTTCCAGAAAACAGGATCAGCATTTAATTAAGCTGAGTGTTGAATCTATTTTTGGTCCAATTTTTTCTCCTCCTGCCCCTGAACTAACAAACAAGAAAGTGGTAGTCACTTTTCTTGTATTTGGTATACTGAACTTGTCAAATCAACTTCTAAAAATCCTGTAATAAGTTTATAACCAACTGAAATAAATCTTTAAATAAACAGAAACCACGAATGTACCATCAAAAAAGGTGGTTAAGTGCAAATTTTAAAAGATTTCTCCTTCTTAAGAGAAGCAAAGGGCAAAAGTCCTACCCCTTCTCTTCCAAGGACAGCATCTGCCAAGATGTTCTCCCATCCTGGCACATATTCTTTGGAATCTGCAAAACTTCCATAACCATCTCTGTAATTTGTTTTTCATATTCTACATAATCTTTATTCATAGCCACATCAGTGTTTTATGATTGGCCTATAAAGTAAGCTTGATGCCAAAAGCACACAAGCTTTAGCCAAGACTAAAACAATTGCCAGCAATTTTTGTTTGGGGAAGAAGGCAATTTTTTTCCCTATTTGCAGCAATTTTTTTTTTACTCCAGGATGTTTTAAGCACCATGATTCGGCAATAACACAGTGCTGACTGACATTAACAGAAATGACCATCAAACTGCATGGCCTGTTGGGTCTTCCAGACATGGTGTCCCCCAGTAGTGTCAAGGTCATAGAGCCAGGAATGGTGAAGCAGTAATAGCGAAGCAATAATATGGTTTGATAGTTGGGTTGTTGTCCATCACCTGAGGCAGAGAGGTTTGGCAAAGAAAAGATCTGGCTGTCCTTTGTGTGAGAGTGGAGAATGGCATCCAGGAAATTTGCAAAGCTGCATTAGAAACTAAAGACAAAAGAAACCTGGAATTATACCAGCTAGAATAGAGACCTACAGCTGCAGTGGTTTCAACAGTCACCTGAGGACTATTGTCAACTTTTAAGATGGAGCTACCTGCTCAGCTTTGCCACGATGGGCCAGATGCTCTGGGTTTAAATGGCCTTTACCAATTATGCTCTCACTGCCCATAAATTCCAATAAAGGCAGTATTTCCCATTGGTTAGAGCTTAGGTAAAGAGTATAAATTTTAACTCTGGTATCTATTAGCTGTGAGACCTAAGGCCACTTGTACAATCTTTCCCAAATTTTTAGTTTTCTCCTAAGGAAAATGTGAATTCTATCTACTTTACATGGGAGCTATAAGGATTCAATGAGATTATGTTTGTAAGGCACCTTAAATAATATCTATGAATATCAAGACTCAGTAAGAGGTAATCATGTGTATGCGGATGGATGTTATTGTTATTGATGTTGATGATTATGATGATGGTGCAGGCAATTTCTCCAAGGTCCAGAAGAACATAAGATTTCAAATGTCTTGGGGCTATTCTCCTTTGTCATGCATTCTTCATTAACTGAGCTGGGCAAGAACTACACTAAGAGACTCCAGCATGGTAAAAATGAGAAGTGTATATCAAAGTAACTAGCATTAAGTATAGTCAAAATCAGGAGAATTGAAGAGTACCTGTATATGACAGGAGGAAGAAGTATAATACACGGCAAGAATATGCTCAGGAAAATGATGAAAGTTAGAGGAACTAGGAATGGAGAAAAATAAAGGCTGGTGAGGGATTCTGAAAGCTATTTCCAAATCCAAGGGAGAAGTGACTTAAACGGCGATTGTTTGTAGAAGGGTCATATGAAATTGAGAGTGAGAATGTTCTTGGAGTTGGAAGGCAGGAAGTCTTGGTCTCATGAAATGAGCAGTTTCTGTAAGTGGCAGTAGGAACCAGTCAGAACTCAGAGGGGTAAATCCAGTAAAAGATGTATGCAGAAAATACACTTTAATTACCTGTGTTAATATATTAATTGGTATTAACAATATTGAGGGATTTATTGTAGGTGATTGGCTTGCACGGTTGTGGAGACTGATTTAGAAAGCCTGGAGTCTGTAGGAAGAGACCACAAGCAGCTTAAAATCCCACAGGCATGAGCTAGAACTTGTCCCTAGTCATGCAGTGGAAGTGGAAGGTCCAAAGGGAACGGAGAGCCACTGCAGGGCTGGCAGCTGTTTGCTATCTCTAGCTCTGAAGGCCTATGCCCTCTTTAAAGGCTTCCAACTGATTAGATTGGGTCTTCTCAGGTTCATCTCCTTTTTGATGAGCTTAAAGTCAACGGATGAGACATGTTAACAGCTGTAAATCCCTTCACAGCAGCATGTAGATCAGTGTTTGAGTAACAGTGAGAACCGGCCTTCCAATTCTCATTAAAGAGTGTGCCTTGTAGTCTGCCCTCAGGGGGAACATACCAGAGAGAGCATTTTGGGGACTAGTTTAGCTTAGCCCAGTTGACACATCACAGAAGCATTGCACAGGGACTGAGGGCTGGAGACATGAATGAAGTGTGAAAATTTTGGAAATAAAGTTAAAGTAAGAGATGTTTGCAACTAGAAAGAGACAACTAGAAGAATGGTTCCAATGGAGAATAAATGTATAAAAATGTAAGTTGGAGAGGATAAGTAGGCACCGAGAACTCAAGTATTGCCAATGGAAGGACTCAGTGTGGGAAGAAGCAATCCACTATGGTTGCTGAGCCTCTACCCATTCTTGTTGGGTATGCCTAAAATACAAGGGCCTAGGCTGGTTCTCAGAGTTGTGTTTGCAGTGGGTGATCTTGAGGGATGAGAGAGCATCTTATGCAGGCAAAGAATGAGCTTGCTTTTGACTGCTCTAAATGCAGTGAATTCCCTAATTTTAGTGTTTCTCTCCTGCAATGCAGCCCATGAATATGCAGGTACCCATCATTGGCTCTCTGTGTCATCCTCATGGGACCTGAGTGATGAGGGTGAAGAACCAACAGACACAAACCAACATGAAACTATGGCTACTCCTTTGCCACAAAATCCTTTGTCTCAGACTTGGGAGATTTAGATCTCCTATTAGCATCCATAAAATAGCAGGCTAGTTTATTAGCTTCTTAAGTAGGGTAAAATTGCAGACCCTTTACAATTCTTGACACTTGTAAGCAGAAACAATCTTTTAGTAACTATTGAAAGCACTAGACTTTAAATCTAGCAGAAAACCATTCACAAATATATATATATATATATATTTTTTTTTTTTTTTTTTTTTTTTGCTTATTCATTTGTTTAAACAAGCTCTGGCTTTCTTCAAAATGCTGATTCATTGGTTCATACAATCTGGAAAGAGAACTAAGCGTATTTTCATCTAACTCCTAAATTGGAGTTTCAAATAGATTCTGTGGACAGTGAGGTAATATGGTGATCCTGTTTTAGAATCATAAGATCTGGCCTTGAGGTTTTTAAAGGTCTGGGTCTTATTTTTCACAAATATAAAATGGGGACAATAACACTTGACTTTCATAGTGTTGTTTCATAGATGAAGCAACATAGCACATGTGATACAAAGGGCCCGAGATACAGTAGCACCTTATAAACACTGGCACCCCTTCCCTCTGTTTCTTACCATCCCTACCTCATATGCAGCCTTATAATTGTTCTCCAGGTATTATGTATGTTTTGAATGTATTTTTTACTCCCACCAGTGACATTCAGTACAAAGTCTGCCCTTCAGATATTTTAAAGAAGATCCAACTATTGGTTAATTTCCATATTCCTCTCTTAAGATTTCAGCTACTTCCAGTCTAATCTTTTCCTTTTTACTCTGTTTCAATCCATACTTTTCTTAAATGTTCTTCTTTCTGTGTGAGTGCCATTTGTAAGCACTTAACATTTTACAAAGAATACTCACCTTTATTGTCTTAGGTGAACTTCCTACAATGCACTGTTAGGTGTGGCAGCGATATCATCGTCCCTCACTCTGTATGTAGACCATGAAACCCAAATGCTGCTGTTATGATTTGGATCTTACATGTCCCCCAGATGACTATGTGCTAAAGGCTTGGTCACACTCCTGTGGTACTATTGGGAGATGGTGGAAGTTTTAGGAGGCAGAGCTTAAGGGAAGGAAGTTAGGTAATTGGAGGCATGCCTTTGAAGGGGACTGATTTGGAGACCCTGGCTGCATCCCATCTCTCTCTTTTCCTTGCTGGCTACCATGTGTGAACATTCTCCTCTGCCACATATCCCCACTATGATGTAGTGTACAGGCACAAAACAATGTGACCAACTGACCAGGGACCGGAACCTCTGAAATCATGAGAGTAAATAAACCTTTCCTCCTCATAAGTTGATGATTCTGTGTATTTGTCACTGTAATGGAAAGCCACCTATCACAGTTATGGTATCACCCAAGGTCTCGTCATAGGTAGATGGCAGAGCTAGACGTAGATCCAAGGGCTCTGACTCTGAGCCTCTTTCTCTTCCCACTTCACCTACTGCCTGCTCTATCCATTTGTCTCTTCTGCCCCTGTTTTCCCCACCTCTGAGCTTGTTTTTCCAAGGTCTCTTTCTGACATTGTTTTTGCAATGACCCTGTGTTTTAGCTGAGGTTCTTTCCATTTCCAGGGACAGGAATCCCTCTCAAAAGAGATCGATTGGCTCATGTACAGAGAAAGGGAGGTGTTAAGTGCTGCAGGGCACAGCTGGGGCTGAAGACTCAGAACCGTCAGGGTGTTTTTTTTTTTTCTCTTTATTTCTCAGTCCTGCCTCTTTCTAGTTTGGGGCTTTCTTCACTTCCTGCAGGTGTGCTCCCTTTTTGTGGCAGAAACAGGCTCCACATACATCTCCACAGCTTGATATCCCAAAGGAAAGAGAGAAAAGCATGCTCTTCATCTGTCCTTACAAATGAAAGCAGCTCCATCTGGTTCAGGTGTCCATTCAGGAGCCCAATCAACAGCCAGGGTCAGTGTCACAAATCTGTTCCTTCAGTTAAGGTGGGGTTCTGCGTCGGGCAGATCACCAGGATCAGCTGATCAGAATGGGGAAAGCATGCATGCCTCTGAGGAAAAGAGCAGGGGAAGGGGAGGCACCTGACAGTAAATAAACCAAAATAAAACCCCACAGGCATGCCCACCAAACCTGGCGTTCTCCATTGACTCAGACATTTCTAAATATTATAAAAACCGACCTAGATTTCCCCTGAATTTTCACAGGAGATTGTATCCTTCACAGTACAGACTATGCACTAAAATTCACGTGATTTAGTTTAATATCTGTGAAAGCATTTTCATAAAAATAAATTTAAACTGAGGAGGAAAAGTGTTTGTCAGAACACATGTCTTGCTTTGGAGCTTGGAAAATGTGGTCCTCCTCACAGGTAAGGACAGCAGAGTCTACGGGCAGCTGGGTGTCTCTCGTTCCTACACCTGCCCACCTACAGGGCTCCACTTCTTGGCAGCAGAGCCAGCCTGCTTGAGCACTCATGAATATATATTTAATGGTGCGACATTTATACAATGCCAAGGAGATTTTGAAATGACTAAATTTAAAGTAAACCTTAATACCTAAAGTAAGAGAGAGAGAAAGCAGAGGAAATGAAATTCTGCAAGTTAAGAAGATATATTACAAAAGTGCTGAAGCCTAAATATGCCTAAAAACTTCCAAAACAGATGTTTATTGTTTTATATTCTGCTTCTGTCTCTTCCTGCCTCCCTAATCTAAATGCACCAGGAAAATTAGTGAGCAATAATAGCAATGATGATGCTAATGATGTCATTATTACTAAGAACAACTATCAATGGAGCACTCATTATGGGCTGAACGTGTATAGTTTTAAATGATGCTATATCTCATTTAATTCTTATAATAGCAGAGTGAAAATTATCTATATATTGTAGGAAGAGACTGAGAATTAGGAACACTAATATCTTGTCCATGTTTATACTTTTATTAGTTTCCTATTGCTGCTGAAACACATTACCATAAATTTCATGGTTTAAAAATCCATACATCTACTGTTGTACTACTTTGAAGGTCAGAAGTCCAAAATAGTCCACAATAGATATTAAACACTAGGTTAAAGTCAAAATGTTGGCAAGACTACTTCTCTTTTGGAGGCTCTGGGGGATAAATCATTTCCTTACCTCTTTCAGCTTCAAAAGGATGTCCACATCCCTTGGCTGGTGGCCTCCTTCCATCATCAAAACCAGTGAGTCCTTCTCATGTGGCCATCTTCATGCTTCTTCATCTTTCATCTTTAAGGATCCTTGTGATTACATTGGGCCCACTGGGATAGTCCAGGATAATCTCTTTATATTAAGGTCTCATGATGAACAACCTTAATTTCATCTCTTCCATTAATTGACCATCATCAGGTAGCCTTACAGATGCTCAGGTTCCAGGGATTAGGACTTGGGCATTTATATGGGACCATTATTCTGCTCACCACAGGATTGCCGTCAATTACCCTTTTCTTGTCCCTTTTGGTTGCTCCCTTTCTCCTGACCCTTGGACTTGGTATTTGAACCCCTAGCCCCAGCGTTGCCCCTCAGCACTCTCTAAAGATGCTGGCTATGCTCTCACCACCTGCCTTTTTAGGCTCCTGGTACTTCAGTTAAGATGGCTCAGTCCCAGATGCACATACACATATTCATAGATAAACCCAAAGGTTCTCTAGGGAACCTCAGAATAGCATGAGCTTCTCTGGCTCTTCGCTTACTACATATTTGTTTTGTCCCAACTATGTGTCTGAGATTAAAGATAGTCCCAGCCATCCAGATGCTCACAAAGGGCAACCAACGATTATGGGACCTTTGTGATAAAGTGCACAGGGTGCTGTGGGAGCAAAGAGGAGTAGGGGAGGAGGGAGGGTATCTTAGGGAAAGAGTCAAATAGAGGTGACGCCTCACAAGATTTCTAAGGCATGAATAGGAGTTATTCAGGCAGAATAAAAAGGGGACAGACTCTAGACAGAGGCAACAGCAAGTGCATAAACATGGAAGGTGACTGTGCAGCATTTGGACACTGCAGCTCCCTGGAATGGAGGGACGATGAGACCCGATTGAAAAAGGGGGCAAGTGTGGCTTGAGGGGAAAGCAGACTTCCTAGTTAGAGTCAAGACTAGTGTAGAATATTAAAAGGCTCCAAAATGCAATGGCCCAAATAAGAAATATTTTTATTTCCTTTCATACTCTCTCTGACTGGCCTGGAATGGCAGGAGATTTGCTGTAAGAGAATATCTGGGAGCCATCTTATTCTTGAACCTCTGCCCAGTTGAGGATGGGTCATGACCATTTCTGCGTTCCAACTTCAGTGAGTAGAAAATGAAGCCCGGGCTAGCAATGTCTTATTAAGCAAATAAAATGCAAACTTTATTTAAGTGTGGCCAGACTTAAACTTAAGGGAAATATAATTGATGGCTGGACAATTCCGAGGGAATCAAGAGCAGATTGTATATGGGGGTGACAACGAAGACTGTCCCAATGGGAGAGGAAGGCAGGGCTGATTAGAAGGACACCAGAGGTTACGTAACAGAATTTCAACTGCATCTTGAAAGCAATGAGACATCATTAAGGGGTAAATGATTTGATTTCAAAAATGCAAATTCTAACACAAACAAGGACAGTACACTAGAGAAAAAGCAAGACTAAGAAGTAGGAAGCCCATGTAAGATGCATTTTTTTTTATCAGTAATCCAAGCTGTGGAGAAATTATAGGAAAAGTGATGAAAGAGTAGATGGAATTGAGAACTATTTGAGGAATGTACAGGGTTTGTGACTGTCCTGCTGTGGGCTAAGGGTAGAGAGAGGCATACAGAAAGATTCTAAAGTTTCTGAACAAAAAGAGTGAATGGAAGTGGCACTCACCCAAGTATCTAATATAAACAGAGAAATACAATGAAGCAATCAGATGTGTTCTTTGGACACCTGAAGAATAGTCTGCCCTGAAGACATCGATTGGACTGTGCCCAGGATATGACTGGGTCCTTGAGATCATGGGAGTCAATGAGACATCTCAAGGAGAGAGGATCAAGTGAGCAAAGGCCCAGAGGTCTGGGAGGAAAACCAAGAGCCAGCCATATGCAAAGAGACAGTTATCTAAAATGAGGATGTGCTAAACTGCCAAATGCCGCAAAGTAGTCAAACAAAATGTGCATTGCAAACTCATTCTTTGAGTTGACACTAGAAGCTCATTGGTCAGCTTGGGGAGAGCAGTTTCAGTAGTGTTGGGGCAGAAGCTGGTGGAGAACTGTGGATAAGGAGTACAGACAGTTCTCCCAGATGGTTTGGCTATAAGGTGATATCTGTTGGTTCTTTTTTAAAAAAAAAATTAATATGGAAAAGTTGGAGGGGGAAGGGTTAAAAATAAATGAAAGCAGGGAGTAATTACCAAAGAAAAGTAGTTAAAAGGCAGGAGAGAAAGGGAAATCAATTCAGTGACAGAAGACAGACTCAAAGCCATAAAACAGCATTTCAGTCCTCAGTCGAGAGAAATAGAGAAAATGCCAGCAAAACGGTCAGACATAAAGGTAGAAGACAGTAAGCCAAAGACGGTAATGCCCATTGTTGGTCCAACTGTTTGAAAAGGTATTGCTAGATGCAGGAAATAGACCAAAACCCAAAGAGTCGGGGAATTTTCTAGGATTAGAACATTTAACCATAAGGAAAAATTATAATAGGAATCAAGTCGAATTATTATTGTGATATGTAGCTAATGTAATTAATTCCCCTGCAGGTGCAACTAGAATTACCTTAACAGCCATAAAATGATGCCTTACAATGAGGTCAATTTGCTTTCTTCCATTATCTCCTTCACAACAAGTGTATCCCCCTGAAGTAGATTCTGTACTAAATCATCCTAACAATGGGCCTGCTCTGACTTGGGTTTTCCCCTTTTCCTGTGGCTTTATCTGATTTCCTAACTCACTGAGTTCCATCTCTTGGTCTACAGTATTCCCCTGAGGACTTTTTAGGCATCTCCATCCTAGTTTCAATTAAGTTATTTTCACTAGACTTTTGCACTACATCAATAGACTGTTCATCCTAGACTTTTCCTTTAGTAATAAGTTAATTAATATATGATTTTGAAAGTGTAAATACAAATACACACCATGATGCGCATTGGAGTTGGGAGGAGGAAAAAGCAGTCTATGTTTGCCTAAAGCTGCAAAACCACACAATATGCTAAGCACTGAATCTATAAAGATGAATTCAAATTGGTTGCTGCTCACTCAAATGATATATGTGAATTTCCCAGTGCAATGCTTGGTTCATTACAGGTACTTAAATGCTGGTTCTCTCTCTTTCTTCACACTCTCTCACAGACTTCACTATCAAGGGAGAGGGAGACAAGCATAATTAAATACTTATAAATGAAGTGGAAGGGGACTTCAGAAATAATGGAACTTCACAATTGAAGGAACATAGGCACAGAAAAGCATACAGAGTACAAGGAAGAATGACAAGAAACAAGTCCACACTGCAATTTTCTCCAGGATCTTATTAATGACCACATCTATATTTTGGGAAATCACTCACTTAAATTGTTTTGTTTTGAGAGATCATTGAATAAGAATCTAGGCTGAGCCAGCTATGGTGGTGCACGCCTGTAATCCCAGCAGTTCAGGAGGCTGAGGCAGAAGGATTACAAGTTCAAAGCCAGCCTTAGCAATTTAGGGAGGGTCTCAGTAACTTAGTGAGACACACTGTCTCAAAATAAAAATTAAACGGGTCTGGGGATGTACGTTGGTGATAAAGCATCCCCGAGTTCAATTCCAAGGTACAAATCATCATCATCATCATCATCTTCATCATCATCATCATCATCATCATCATCATCGAGGCTGAAACATTTCACAAGTGAAGGCATTTTTTTTCTGTGTAATTGCTCTTGCATTTTCATTTCACTGTTAACTTACTCAGGCAAATTCAATACTTTTAGATACCATCTTTTTTAGTTCTAAATTTTTAAAATTTGATTCTTTGTATCTTTCTACTTCTCTACCTAGACTTCCTGTGTGCCAGGCTTTGCTTACATATTTTTTTACTTACTTTTTTTCTTACTTTGAACTATTGTTATAAATGGATGCTTCAAACCTTTTGTATGCTAATTCCTATATATGAATAATCTCAGGGTTGGTCTCAATTGATATTTCTTTTCTCCTGAGAATGTGTTTCATTGTTTTTGGTCATTTGCAACCTGAATAATTTCTCACTGTATCCGGAACATTGTGAATGCAAAGTCACAGAGATTCTATGCTTTGTCTTTTAGCTTCCATAAGGAAAACCATTAAGTACAAACTATTTGGAGTGGCTGCTTGTGTCTCCATTAAAACTTTGTGTTTTTATTTAAGCTTTTTTTAGTCTATGATGTACAATGCGGTTCAAGAACTGGCCAGAATTGGGGCAGGCAAAATTTGGGAATCCTTTCTCTGACTCTTTCCTTTTTGAATTCTCTTTCTTTCTATGGCTGTGGTGTCCTTGGATTTAAATTCTTATTCTTCAGGCTAGAAAAACTGATTTTTTTTTTTTCTACTAGGGCTCTGCCACCCTCTGGGCCACTCTGACTACATTGGTCTACAAGTGAAAATCTGTCCCTATAATCCCCCTCCTCTGAGTATGGATTATTTCCCCTGAATCTGCTCATTGTTCTCACTGTCAAATGCCTCCTGAAAATATGCTTCTTGTATTATGTCCTAACCTGAACATTGTTCTTTCTGTTCAGAAAGGTCAGTCTGGGAAGATCTTACTCAGTCCTTATCGAAAGCAGAAATTAAAGATCTGGTATTGATCCAAGTTGGATTTCAACCTGGAATTAGCATACACAATTATATTAGTCCAGTTTTCATTACCATGACCAAAATATCCAACAAGAACAATTTAGAGGAAGAAAAGTTTATTTTGGTTCACAGTGTCAAAGGTTCAGTGCATGGTGGGCTGACTCCATTGCTCTGGGCCCAATGTGAGACAGAACATCATGGTAGAAGGGTGGAAGAAAGTTGCTCAGTTCATGGAAGCCATGAAGCAGAGGGAGAAAGTGTGGAATGAGCCATAGGATCTAACCTTTTCAGGGTGTGTCCCCAGTGACTCACCTCCTCCAGCCATACTCCACCTGCCTAGAGTTACCACCCATTCAAACTAGGATGGACCTATTAGTTAACCGATTAGGTTACAGCTCTCGTAATTTAATCATTTTACCTTTGAACATTCCTGCACTGACACAGGAGCTTTGGGGAGACACCTCATATCCAAACGGTAATGACAATGAAAACGGAGACAAAAGAAGTAAGGAGCCTAGCATTGTCTTATCACGATGTGCCAATCTTTCCAATTAAAAATTCATATTCTCATGAAAATCAGTATAGGAAAGGGACTGAGGCGGAAGGAGTGGAGGGAGGAGTGAAGTACTGGGGATGATATTGGCCAAATGATATTGTTATACTGTGTTCTGGGTGAATATGTAACAACAAATCCCATCATTATGCACAATTGCAATGCACCAATAAAAATTTAGAAGGGAGGGGATTCCTATTCTCTTACAATTCTCTGTGAACTGGTTAGTATTTTCCCCATTTTATAGGTGAGAAAACTGAGCCCCATAAAAGGGGCTCACATAGCTAAGAAAACTTACATAGCTAGGAAATGGCAATGCTAAGATTCAAATATAAGGGTACAAGGGTCAAAATATATGTGGCTTTCATCACACCATGCTTCATTGGACTAATATAATCCAATGAAGTTATAAAGTGAAATTTGAACATTTTCCTTTTCTCCTGAAATAGAGAGATGATAATTACTTCTATTTTCCCAATAAAAATTAGATTCCTGAAAGATATTTAAACTACTTTGATCAAATCCTTAAAACTTTATGATAAGTACTCGGTTCCATTATAAAGAAATATTTTAAATCCTATATACATTAGATTTAATTGAACTAAGAAAGCAGAGAATCAAAAAACTATGGGAAATGGAATCCATCTTTCCTCCGATTCATTTTGGATACAGCAACAAAATTGAAATACAAAAGGATGAGCCAGGCCAAGACAGTTTTTCAAACATGGTCTCATGCTCCGTTTCTTTCAAAGCACTATTGCTTCATGTGTGCTTGCCAATATGCCACAGGGGTAATAATTCTATGCTTTATTTATCTTTTCTGTGAAATTCCTGCACAGTTATCTTTCTGTCTGTCTTCAGATGAGAGCAGAAAAGAAACCAGAAGAATGTGTTCCACACTGATCAAAAACACTAAAGAGAAGAGGGTTTCTCTCATGTTTGAGAAAAATTATACAGTTGTCATACATATAATTCTATACAGGTTATTTGGATTGTAAAGAGCACAGAATTGCGTAGGGCACCCCCAAAATTACACAGGGAAGTGAATAATCAGAGGAATTTGTCTTAGAGTTGCACAGCTTCAGGAGGAACTGGATCATCCTTCAGGACATTGTAGCAGCTCTGTTATCTTTGGGGCTTAATTTCTGTCACTTTTTGCTTCTTGGTCTATGGCCAGGGCTTGACTAGGAATAGATGGTTAGCCAGCATTTCATTGCTGTGACAAATACCTGAGAAAAACTACTTAGAGTAAGGAAGATTATTTTGGTTCACGGTTTCAAAGGTTTCGGTCCATAGTTGCTGGCTTCAGACAGAATCATCATGGCAGAAAAGGTATGGTGGAGAAAAGCTGGTCATTTCATGGCAGCTGGGAAGCAGAGAAAGTAGGAAAGGCAGAGGGAGAAGGAAGGGGTCAGGGAAAAGATCCTGTCCCCAAGGGCCTAAGGACCCACTCCTTCCACTAGGTCCCTCCTCCTATCATTTCTAATATCTCACAATCATGACATCAGATTATTAATCCACTGATGAGGTTAGAGCCCTCATGATCCAATTACTTCCCAAAGGCTCACCTGTGGACCTTGCTGCACTGGGGACCAGGCCTTCAACACACGAGCCTTTGAGGGACATTCCAGGTGCAAACTAAAACAATAGTATTCTCCAAAGGATCCTGTATGAAAGGCTTGGCTGCTAGGGTGGCACTGTTGGGAGATGCAGTGAAATATTTAGGAAGTGTAGTCAAGTGGGAAGTGCTATAGGGGGCTCCTAAGGTCACTGGGGCATTTTTTCAAAGGATATTGTGGGACTCCTGTCTTTTCCTGTCTCTCTTTGCTTCAGTATGCTTTACCATGTGCTACCCTCACTGGAATCCCAAAGTAATGGGACCACTTTATCTTATACTAGAACCTGTGAAACTGAGTCAAAATAGACCTTTAAACTTTTAAGTATTTTGTTATAGTAACACAAAGCTGACTAATACATCTACTGTATCTGCTGTTTTCATCTACTTTCTACAGATCTCTTGATCCCTGAACAACTGTAGCTTCTGTTTATAGCTTACTCTCTAGGTTTCCTGTCTTCTTTTACACACTTATTTCACACACACACACACACACAAAAAAAAAAAATAGAAATGACACCAATGCTACTATTAGATATCACTTTTATAATGCCTACTTTGGGTCAAGCATGGTTCTAAGTGCTTGACATGTTAACTCAATTAGTTCATTTAAGTGTGAGCTTGAGGACTGGGATTTTTATTCCTGCTTACTACTCTAACCTAGGCACTTCCCACAGTGTTACACACATAACAGATGCTCAATTAAAAAATATTTCTCAGAATGTATGTGTCTCTGGGTGTTGTGCATTAAAATCAGCAGGAGACAAGTACCAATTAATCTGATACAAAAGGTAGCATTCCCATCATCCTGGGAACCGATGGGCCATTGAAGGTGAAGACTTTTAATTTGTATAATGAATTTCTGATTTTCTAGATTGTGGCTAGAACAGTGGGGCAAAGAAACATGGTGACCTATGAATTTTTTAGACAGAAACATTGAAGATGCCATTTGCTATTGCAGTGCAGATACCACCAGTATCTAATACATATTTGTGAAATGCATTACATGACTTAAAAAGCTAATTTATAGGTGAGAGTATGTGAAAGAATTAGAAGAGAATGTCTGTTCTCTTTTATTTTGCCACTAATATTCATTAGAAAAGAGAAGTATTAAGTAAAATGTTAACTAATTACCCAACTGCCCAGGCCAATATTGCAGCATGTGGGTGAAAGGACTTCTCAGGTGCCAGGAGAATCAAGGCTCCAACCAGGGCACTGGATTGGATATGCAGGCCCTTGTCCTTAAAATTCAATAGCTACTTGAATCCCTATATTTTCTAATCACAGCCATTCCTTCAGTTGTAAGGAGGTAGACAAAACTCTTTGCCATTACATTAGAAATATCCAGATAATAACAATAACCCTGCCAGTGAAATAATTATAAAGATATCTTTTAAAACATTATTTAAAATGGAAAATATTGAAAAGAATCTAAATCTCCAACAATAGGGAATAGGGCAGATAAACCATGACAAATATTTTCCCAGTTATAAAAATGATGGTGTAGAGGAGTAAGCAATAACCTGGAAATATATTAAAACATATTGTTAAATGAAAACAGCAAGTTATAAAACATGCACATTTGATAGGTTTTTGCTAGGCAATATCCACCTCTCCTGCCTTCACTTAACTTCACGTCAGTCATCCACCTATTGAAGGATACATACCAAACTGCTAAAACTGGTTATCTCTGTGTGGAAAGATTGTGGGTCGTTTTAGACTTTACTTTCGTTTTTGCTTATCTTTATTTCTACAGTATTTTTTCCTCTGCTGGGTATTTTTTACTTCTAAAGTAAGAAAAATGTGGTGCATTATAATGAGCAAGGGTGAGGGGGCAAAAAGAGCAAATGCCAGCATGCTAGGAAGAATGTTCCTGTGAGACAGAAGAGATGGTGTTCTTTTATAGTTCATTTATGGCTCAGCTGGATCTCCAGTGGTTAGTCACCCGCCTTAACCCTGATGATGACTCTAGCTATCTACCTCCTAAACTGAAGTGATTTAAACCAGGTTTTAAAATAGATCCTTTTGATTATCAGCTATCTTTAAGTTGCTCATGCCTGTCACTTGAAACCAACACATGCCTGTGTCTGAGCCCTGCTTAGCCCCTACCTCCCTAAAACCATGTAGTTACAACAGAAAAAGATTTTTGTTCTTTGTGAGAAGTTGGACCACAGATGATGTTCCCAGGCTGCATCTATTGATTTTATAAAATATTGGCACTCTTTTGCAATACATATACATATGTAGCAAGCTTGCACTCCATAATACTTGTAAAAGCTAATTGCCAGTTTTTATTTATCAGTGCTCTTAGTATTTTTTATCATAAAAGCACATCAATTTTCTCAACTACATTCCCTGTCCCAACCACTAGCATATTTTACATAAAAATAAAAATACCTTTTTTATTATAACTTAAATATTTTATACATAATAAAATTTAAACATAATTAAACATAATAAAATTTCAGTAATTAGGATTTTGTTGGTTTGGGAAACAAATTTTATATTGACAGTTTTATTTCTTAATGTTATAAATAATACTTCTTGAATCAGTTTAAAGCTGGTTTTCCAAATCTTTTCATTGGGGTAACGATTTCATTTATTTACTGTGCTAGGATACTGGTAAAAATATATATATATATAACTCACCTGGTTCACGGAAAGGGTTTAACAAAGGAACGATTTACTGAGATGGGAGTGAGGTTGAAGAAACCAAAACTGATGTGAAGACACCAAGAAGGTAGAAAGCTGTCACTAGGCCTAGAAATAAAGGGGAAAGAAGAGCAAAAGATATTCCTGGGACCTAAGAAGAAGAGGCATCATAGAGGAAGGTGTCACCCCATGGGTGATGTCATTGGCCAAAACCAGGCCAGCACAAAATACAGAAGCTGATGGGAATGGGAGGGGATACCCAAAGTATGTTGTTTTCCACCTTCCAATTTCCCATTGTGGTAGCCAGAAGAACCAGCAGCAGGTGAACCACAGTTTTGCAGTCCTCCAGGGTCAGGACAGAAGTGACCAGTGGAGGATGGACAGCCGAGAATGAATGGCAAAATCGGAAATAAAAATAGTTTATTAACTCAACAAATATTTTTAAAATAATCGCTGTGTTCCAGACGCGAGGTAAGATACACTTGACTCAACAAGCTTTGTTTGGGGTTTGTAAAGAGATCTATGGGGCGTCGCCCTTGAGGCAATTTCTTTTTTCTTGAATATTATTTCTATTTACAGCATTTCAATAGGGACGGCTCTGTGCAGAGTAGACTGCCAATGAGGTTCACTACCTTTTGCGTCTGCTTGCTGTTCTACATAATGGCACATTTTGAAAAGCCATCAGTATAAAATAGGCACGACTTCTTATAATTAAGCCTGGGGTACAAACACAGTTGAATTTTAGAATTTTACAGAAGGGAGCTTTCTGGGCTCTTTGTTGGCTTTAAAGGAAAAGCACAAACAAGGCAGCAGAACACGGGAGAGGAGACAGGAGGCAGGAACAAAAGCAAATAACTTAATGAGCTATTCAAAGGGAAATTCATAAACTGTGCTTCCTGGAGCCTTGCTTAAAAAAGGTGGAGGCAATCAAGTGAGCAGCTCATATTATTTCCGGAAACGTGTCATAGGGAGGAAGGCAATGGATTACCAAAGAACTGTTCTGATAAAATTTCAGGTCAGAAATGGCAGAACATGTGTCTTAATTCAGAGCTTCATAACCCAGTCAGGCTATGGAGGATCGAAAGGTTTACATTTCCCTCTTCTATCTTCTGGCACATCTGAAGGCCATTCCTTATCCAAGGACTTCCCTGTGCCTTCCCTTCATAAAGGATAAGCAGAAGAATTTTGAATAGTGCAAAGACGTCTTTCAGTACACAGGAGATGAGTTCCTTTACTGCTTTATACAAATTAGGCACTTCTAAATGAATATAAAGCCTCTTGGGAATTGTAATACATATTGATTCACCAGATTCTCCAAGACCTATATGACCCCTAAAAAAAATCCCAATGCAAATCAAATCCCCCCAATATTAGGCAAATCATACTTTAAATTTGAAACTTCTATAACTTTGGTTGTGACTGAGATTTCAGTTTTCCCATCTGTGAAATACTATTAGTTATGGCAACCAGAGGTAGTTTTGGATTAAATGCAAGAGCATCCATTAAATAAGTAGATATTATTAGTAATAATAATAACAGTATCCTACTTTCTGGTTGTACTAATTATTATATTTCATCAGATGTGATCCCCCAATGATTTTGTATATGGTTATTCTCATTTGAGAAAGAAAAAAATGTTGATATTCCCATGGGTGAAGTGACATGCTCAAGGGCAGGTCAGTTCATCCAGTGCCATGCACAAAAAAGACCTTGGCCCAATTTCATGTTCTTACCTTGGGTGTTGGTGAGGGCTCAGTCTGTGTGTCCCAGGCAATAGGAGTTTTGTATAGTAATCAGGGGTCCATGCAACCTTTGGAAGAACCTAAGACGCCTAAGGCAGGGAAGCTGGCAGCCAAGGCCTTGTCCAGAATTGCTAAAGCTGGGGATTCTCAGGAGGACCTTGGATGTTAGAGTCTGTAAACAAGTCAAGATGGCACCTGGAAAATGTTAGAGTCTGTAAACAAGTCTGGATGGCGCCTGGCAAAATGCCAGAGGGAGTGGTTTGTGAAGTAACGCCAGCGAGCCATTAAGTGTGGAGATTCCTTATTGGTTGACTGCTGTATCTAGTTTATGAAAATTAAGATAAGCTGTGTGGAATGTATAAATATTGCTCTGGTCCTACAATAAATGGCTTCCACTCCTGCTGTATCAACGTACACAAGTTGCTCGTCACCCCCCTGGTTATTTTGCTGCAGCCGGACTGCAGCACTTGGAAGCTTTCGTGAAGCCCCATCCGCCCAGATGTCTAGACATAGAGCCATCTTCACAGAATAAAGACCTCTGCTCCTCTTCTGTATTCTAGACTCCTGTCCTTCACCGGCTCCTTGGAGAATGGTTCTGTAGGAATGTCCTTCCTGTTCTCCCACTGGAGAGACCTAGATGGAGCTTGTAGAGATACTGAGTCCATACTGGAAAACACAGCACATGTTCAGGGGATTCATTTGGTCATAGCAGACTATAGGAAGCAAAGTGGTATATGGGAAATTCTCTGGACCCAGCTGCCTCTTTTGTCACCTATAGTTGTCAGTAGACAAATCACTATCTCTCAGGTTCTTTGCCTGTTAGGATCAAATAAACACTCTCTAGATGATTCTCAGAGCATCTGGGACATATTTACTGCTGTCCACATACCTCCAGCTATGAAAAGACAATTGTATTTTTTTAAAAAAAATTAATTGTCATGTAATAATTGTACACATGATGGGGTACAGTGTAATATTTTTCTACATGTATACACCAGACAAGGGGATTCTGAGTGTTATTTGCCCTGAAAGCTCTTGAATATCCCGAAGCAAATGCTTTCTATGCAAAAATTGCTGATTACCCCCAATATCCACTCTTCCTTTCATCCATAGAGGCAGAAGCCTCAAGAGGGCCCAAGTGAAGACCACATTTTGGCCTCTTTTGAAGCCAGGTGTGGCTACATTTTCATCTGTGGCTGTGGGGAGGTGATGCATGCACTTGCAGGTCTCACCTCTTAGAGCAAATGACCCCACACTGCCCTTTATCTCTCCCTTTTCCTGGAATAGACCTCATTGATGGCAGCCAGGGAGACATTTTAAACCATAGACTGGCAGCCATGGATTGAAGGTAGCTGAGCAATGAGCCGGATGAATGGGGTTCCTCGTCCCTCTGGTGCCACAGTGTCATCCAGTACAGCTTAGTCTCAGTCTACTAGATAAGTGTGAAATAAACTTTTGTCTTGTTGCAGCCACTGAGTTCTCTTTGCTATAGCAGCTTGGTTTGTACTCTAGCGTATGCCAGTGGGTTCAGAAACTCCTACATAATTATACTATTAAGGCATTTTCTTGTAGGGGTGTGAACACTCGCTTGAGACAGATTTCAAGCCAGAATGGCCGAAATCATACTCAGCCAGTTAATTTTATTTTGAAAGACAGAGCCTGAAAACAATGGGTGAGCAAAACAAGCAAAAGAATAGGAAATGGCAGGAGCGTGAGGCTCGGACTCTGAACAGAGCTCAGACATCCTTCTGGGGAAGCAGGCAGCCTTGGAAAGCAGCAAGGTGTTCAGCCCCAGATGACGGAAGGGGTGATGGAAAATGCTTCAGAGGCAGAATCCATGACATTTCTTGGCTTTTATGAGCACTGCTAGTATTAAAAGCTAACAAACTTGACAGATAGAGCAATGCTTCCCAAAGCTGATGCCTGGGCGATCGTCTGTGTTGAGCAGAGCTGTGTACGTGCTTCCATCAATAATCATAACTTAAAGAGTCCAAGCTATAAAAGCATCACACTGAAATATCTTCCTGCCTTCACTGCAGGGCTGGCTTCACAGACACAAAGCACTGGAAGGTTGGGATCTTGGCATGCATGTTTATTGTGGCATTTACTATGTCATAATCTCATCAGTTGTATAGATGTCCTTTCTTGACTGTGAGCCCTCTATGAATTATTTGTCCTTGTACTTTTTGCTCCTAGGATGATCAATAAATATTTAAATGAATGAGTCCAGCTCAACCTCTTCATTTTTGCAGTGACTTGTCCAAAGTCAAAATTAATTAATAGTAAAAAAAAATTCTGATATTTTTTCCTGGTAAGTGGAGAGTTCTATTTTTCCCAGGGCCTAGATGGCTAGGATAAATCTTTAACCCAGGTCCACATATAAGCACACAGATACAAAATAAAATGCCTATTTATATATATGCACATATACTTAGAGACACACAAATATGAAAGCATATGAGAAAACACAAGATACATAATCACATATATGTAAAACATACACTAACAGACATATGTTACACATTTGAATTTCAGGTAGCAATGGGTAATTATTTTAGTGTAGGTAAATCATAATCATTGCATGCACAGACACACATGGGACATATTTATACTGAAGAAATCATTTGCTGCTCTAAACCAGAAATTGGAGTTTAGCTGTGCATCCTGTATTTTTATTTGCTAAATCTGGCACCCAAATACAAACACATATGCAAAGACATACATCAACACACAAGTTCATACATCCAAATATGCACACAAACATACATACACACCCAACATTTAGTTGCTGCTGACAGATTCTTCCACTACCAAATTGGTTGTTAGAATGATCAGTTTTAGCTTTCACTCAGAGAGTTGAGGAGATCATATAGTGGGATGGGGACATAGGGGATGATGTAGTTTGAAAAGGATGAAGAAGATTGATTCTTTGCTTATAGTGGTCCTATGTGTCACAGGAAAAGGAAGCCCCATTCTGCAATCAAATGAGGAAGTGCTTTGGAAGGGGCATATTCTTCCCCACACACCTATTTACCTCAGTATCTGCAATCACAACCATTACCATGATCATTTCTTTATCATGGTTTTGTAAAGAGACTCAGGCTCCAGGGAGACACTTCTTTCCCTGGAAACTATATCCTTGGTAATGAATGGTGGAGTAGGTTTGCATGAAATTCTGCCTCCATTTATGGGACAGCCATGGACCTGGAACAGCATTTGGGTAATTCCTGGCCCTACTTTCTTTACTGACCCTCTCTGTGACTCTTTTCCATTATACACCCACCAGTGTCTATTGAAGTCACTAAAAAAAATCTTGGATATGCCTTTTGCTATCATTCTCATAGTCACCCGTCATCCTTAGCTTCTTATCATCTCTCACCTGGATGTTGTCCTCATTTCTACTGCCTCACTCCAAATATGCCAAGTAATTCATCTTCTGAGAAGTGACCAGAATGAGGTGTCTAATGTACATGTTTGATCATGGTCTTCCCTTTCTTAAAGTCCTTTGATGGTGACCCATTCTTTCCCCAAGAAGCCCAAACACCTTAGCATGGCCTCCAAGGCCCTTCACTATCAGAACTCATTCCAGCTACAGTTCCCATCTTTTCACCTTAGACATTCAGTATGGTCTTAACAAAATGAATTATTTTTTTCCCCACAAACACCCAGCCACTTCCACATCTCAGCCTTTCTCACATCATTCTCTATGCAGGAGGCATCCTTCACCTCCTCCCCTGCCTAGCAATTTAATTATCCTTCAGATCTACTTCAAATATCCTCTCCAACTCCATCTCACACTGCCTTCCACTCCTTTAGAATTAATCACTCCTCCTCGGTGCACCCACAGCATTTTGCATAAACTTCTTTCTCCTTTACTATTATAGTTATTTATTGACATTTGCAGGCCTCTCTTCCCCACAAGCCTGTGAGCTGTTCTGGGGCAGGGTCAACTCATTTTCCTATATGAACCACCAGTATCCAAAACAGTGTCTGAGAAAAGAAATCTTAGGAAGTGATGTTGTGGATAGAATTTTATTGGCAGCAGAGTGCATTGTGGCAAATAGTAGAGACTTTGCCATGAGACAGATCAAGATTCAAATCTAAAAAATTCCATTTATTAGCCCTAAATTATGTAATATCTCTGTGGTTTATAGAAATAATGCCCCCCCAAAGATATTCACATCTAATTCTCTGAAGCTGTGAATATGTTGCATACATATCAGAGGAAATTAAGATTGCAGGTGGAATTAATGTTGCTAATCAACCAACCTTTAGATAGGGAGTGTATGCTGAATTAGCCAGGGAAACAAAAGGTACTGTTGTCCCTCTGTATCCCTGGGAGATTGGTTTTATGACTTCCTGCAGACACCAAAATCTGAGGATGCTCAAATCCTTACATAAAATTGTGTTTGCATATAACTTATACATACATTCCTAAAACTTTAAATCATCTCTAGATAACTCGAAATACCTAATACAATGTTAATGCTATATAATTAGTTGTTACTCTGTAGTGTTTAGGAATAATGATGAGAAAACTTAAAGATTGTTAAATTCACAGATGCAGAACCCACAGACACAGAGAGCCAACTGTAATCACAAAGGTCCTTACAAATGAGAGATTGAGATGCAAGAGATTTGGGGTGATGTAGTATGAGAAATCAACCTACCATTACCAGCTTTGAAGATGGAAAGAGGTCACAAGGTCTAGTGTGGGAAGCATCTAAAAGCTGGAAAAGGTAAGGGCATGTATTCTCCCCCTAAAGCCTCCAAAAAGGGATCTGCCAACCTTGATTTGAGCCCAGTGAGACTCATTTCAGACTTCTGGCTTCCAGAATTGTAAGTTTTTGAATTTGTGTTTTAAGACATTAAGTTGGTGCACCCAGAAAAGAAAAAGACAGAAACCAAGGCCAATCTGTATTTTGGAGGCAGCCTCTACAAAAGGATCTTCAAGGAAGCCTAAAGAAAAGGGTGGAAAAGACCTCCTTCATTGCATATCAATATGCCCAATATAAGAAAAAGACACCAAAGGAGACTTTGGGTACAATTGACAGTGGGGAACTCAATGTTAATGGCATCGTGATAATGATAAGGCAGACAGGTCAGGCTCAAAAAATATTCTGTGCTCCAATGTTTTGAATGCAACCTGGGAGAAAAAAGATTAAGGTGCAGTTTTTGTATATGGCAGATTGTCCAATCCTCTCCTGGGTTAAAATATTTTGTATAAATTAAATGCATAGACAACATTCATAAGGATTGTATAAATTTAAGAATATAAATTTAAGAAAGGGTCCAAAACTAAAAAAGATAAAAGAAAATTATAGATATGGAAGTATATATTACTACAGAAAATTAGAAGGGAAAAGAAATGTTTCTGGATGAGAAAGTATTTTGTCTGGTAAAGTGAAATTCTTGTGCTAAAATCCAAGAGAAAAGAGAACAAAAGGATGTAAACAAGTTGTAAATGTCTAAGGAAGTCACAGAAGGTTTGAGAAAGGTAAATCTCAAAAAGTTTGTGTTTGTGATTAAATTGGCCATAATTAGCACAATAGTCAATGTTATTTGAACTTTAATGTATTGATATGAAGCAAAGTCTGAAACATTGTTCTTTTTCTGTCTAGATAATTTTCTTCTATCTGTTAGGTTTTATTATGTAGGGAAACTAAATCTTAAAGGAATTAGGGTTTGTCCTGTTTTAAAATTTTTTAAATGATTATTTTGTACCTGGTTAAATAGACAACTTGTTTTAGGTTATTACAATATAGTTGACACCATAAATTTATGTGACTTTATTGTATGTTTGCATCTGAAAACTATATCTGTCTAAGCCTTGTCTAAGCATTATGTAAAAGTTTATAAAATGAAAGTTTCTGTAAGTTTACTGGCAAGATAACCAATAAGTGCTCTCTTTTACATATGGTATCTAATGTAGAAGGGTTTTATACTGACATTTGAAGACCTGTCTTATATGTGTTTGTTTTGACTAAGTCAATTTCTAGTCACTAATATTGTTTCCTAAATGTACAAAAGATTTAAGGTTATCCTTTGATTTTTGCTAGTACTGCTAACCCATGCAGACCTAAGATTATTGTTACCATACACTATGGGTTCTAAATTGTACTTTAAAAGTTAAACTTATTTAAATGTAAAGCTTAGGGGAGAGTACTTTACCAAGTTGGTGTTTTCCAGACTAAAATTATCTGTAGCAATAGTCTCTAGTTTGTGCAAAAATAATAAATTTGGTTAGTATTTATTCATCTTATTTGATGTTTTATAGCTGGATAAAGTAACATTGTCAATAAGTTATATATACAATTTTGTGTTACTCTTCACAGTGGAATAGGAATTTAAATGTATTTTTGGAAGGTAATAAGGAGAGCCCTATCTGTTTAAAGGTTTGACTGTAAAACACTGAAGCATTTCACCACTTTTTCCACAAAAAGTAAGTTAAAAGCTCTCTTAACATTTCCTTGATTCATGTTTCAGTTGTAATATTGTACTGTGTTATTTTTCAAGAGTCCCACCTTACCTGAGATAAAGCTCTGCCTCTCACCTTACTCCATGTTAGAATGGTTCCAAAATAGGCTAGACTTTAGCTCATTTAAAGTTATATTCAAAAGATTGATTTTTGTTGTAAAGATTATAGTGATCCCAAAATAAACAGGGGATATATTATATAACTTAGTAAAGGTTTAACATTGTAAAAATCGTTTTTCTTAGTTCATAGCTATTACACAAATGGGAATGGTTTTGTTTTGTTTTTTGGCTTGGTTAATTTTATTTTGTATTTTCCTTGTAAGCTTTACAATTATTACCTAGATTAGTGTTTTGTAGATGTTCTGCTGCTAATAAAACAACTTGAGTTAATTTGAGATAATAAGTCATCACCTGTAAGATAGTACATAATGCTGACTTCCAGTACTAATACTGACCCCAATTTAATGAAAGGGATCACTGTAAAATTAAAGATATTAAAGTTTTAAGCTGTTACTCTCACTTTAAGACTGGTGAAACTGGCCTGCTGGTGAAACTAACCTCCTGCATGGATACATTTGATAAGATTATGAGTTACTATCTTCATGGGTTCAGAGACTGGCTGAAATACTAATTGCTTTTGTGATCATTTCTTACAAAAAAGTAATGCTTTGTTATCTTTATTGTTGTCTTAGTATAATCCGTGCCCTATATATGCCTCGTCCAGTTCCCTGCCATCTGCCACTGTGGACCTCTGTACTGCTCTAATGCTGAATGCCCTTAACTGTCCATGCCCCACCTGATAGAGAACAAGGATTCTGAGTTACTTCCTTCAACTTCACCTTTTTTCAGCAGGAAGCATCTTGGAGATATCCTCACCCATTTTTCCATATACGAAATGTAGAATTTGACAGTGGAGAAATTTAACAGTGGTTCCCTTTATGCTTTGAATGTAGTCCTTGCTGCTCTGCCACTGGGGGGAAAAGACATTTTGTTGAAAGTAATTTGTTATGGCACTCATAAGAAACTTATCCAAGTTGTTCATCTGTTTCTAATCTAAAAGGAGATGCCAACAAAGGGCCTAATCTTCCAGGGTGATGTGAGAACCAAGTGTTACTCAGCTTAGCATCACTGTGACCAAACTACCTGAAAAGAAAAATATAGAAAAGAAAAGGTTCATTTGGGGCTCATGGTTTCAGAGGTTCAGCCCATGATCAGCTGAAGCCATAGCTCTGGGACTGAAGTGAGGCAGAACATCATGGCAGAAGGGCATGATGGAGGAAAGCTTCTCAACTCATGGCAGCTGGGCAACAGAGAAGGAGATGCAAGGGAGAAGTCAGGGACAAGACATAACCCCCAAGGGCACATCACCACCCTCCATGGCCTGCTTCCCCCAGCATTCTGCCACCTGCCAAGAGTTACCACCCAGTAATCCACTCAGATTATGAATCCATCAGAAGGTTTAATCTGCTTCTGAACCTTCCTGCACGGGGAATCATACTTTCAAAACATGAGTTTTTAAGGGGATGTTTCTATAACAAACTAAAGCACCAAGTCAGCTGATCATGTAATTCATTAGCACAATGCTTTTCACAAGATGGGCACTGAATAAAGACTGTAAGTGAATAGAAACCTATAGTAATAGTTGTCCTAGTCCTAATATTGATGCCATTTTAGGCAGACAGGAGGATAAGTTCAGAGTTCAAAGAATCGCCTGGGGAGCAGCAATCTGACTGAATCCTTCACGAGCAGACAGTGGGTATGGGAGAAGGAATGAAGGGTCACTATATTGGGAAAGGGGATTCAGAAAGAGGAGACAGGCATCAACCTAAGAACATCCATATCTGCCTCTAACTCACTGCATGAGATCAGGGGATGGGAAAGTTGGCCTCATCCTTGCCCTCCCACCTAAAACTCCCTGGCTAATCCCACATTGTTCCACAATGTTGGCAAGGATATGTGGCCGGGGACAGAGAAAGAAAAGGTCAACTTTCTGAAGATCCTGATAACAAGTCCTGTGGGCCTTTTCCATCTATTCTGTATATATCTAAGAGACTTCTGAAATGACATCCATAAGGAAGCCCATCGTTACTGGTATAGATCAGCCATTTCACTCAGAGAGAGCTGATTTTGATGTTGGGAACCCAAGTTTCAGACCAGGCAGTGTTCTTGACCAGCTGGTGCCCTTGAACTTGGAAACCTCTCAGATCCTTGTTTCCTGGTAAAGGAAGAAGTAAGAGATTTATGGTTTTCAATCTATGCTTCTTAAGAGGCATTTCAGGGCCTCCCTTTATGGGCAGCTTAAGTTAGTTTTCTGGTTCCCACTTCCCAATTTCAAACCCAGAAAATATTGCATCTCATAGAGATCAGAATTTCACAGATCTGCTAAAGGTATTGGGGGAGATGCTAAAAAAGAACTTTGAAGACCACCAGAAACAGATTGTTTCTGGCCTAAAATTTGATAATGTTGGGCCCAAACACACATTGAAGACAGATGACTTGAGAGCGAGAATCAAGCAGGGTCTTTGGAAGGGGCAAATTACCATTCCTATTCCAGAGAATGAAAATGGGTTTTATTTCCAGAAAGCTTCTGTCTAGAGGCTTCACTATTTGGGGAGAATTATCCTCTAGAATGCATGAGACTTTGCAGACTCACTACTTGTGGGAGTGACAATGACCTGAGGTCAGTTCTACCCTTCCCCACCATATGGGAAATGCTGGCAGGTCACCAATGGCTGGCTTCTGAAGTCCTAGCAGCTCCAGTCTGGGTCCTTTCTAGGTGTGTCCCCAATTTACAAAGGGAGATGGAGAGTCCTAGTTCTCAGTCCTGGTTGTGCATTAGAATCATCTTGAAAGTTTTAAAATTTTTGATGCTCAGATTTTTAAACCTATGAAATCAGAATCTCTGGTTGCTGGACCTGCTGCAGTAATTCAACTGAGGCTCACTGCCCTGGAACATAAGGGTGGGCTAATCCAGTGGGAGATTGCTTGCTCCCCAAAGGGGCCAAAGTCTTTTGTCCCAGAGATCCCCTGGGACTGACTCTTGGATGGCAAAAAGAGTTAAATATATTGTCACTCCCCTTCTCACTCAAATTCTAGAGTAATGGCAGCTGTGCATGTGTAGGGTATCTTAAACACGTAGCTCACCACATCGGCTTGTAGCTCATACAGATGAAAAGCTGTCCTTTATTTCTCAGTGATTTTTCTCCTGTGATCACTTTACTGGAGAAATGTTTTAACTTTGCCTTTTGAGAAAATTTGGGATCTTGCATGTGCTATGTGTCAGGGCCTCAAAAAAAGCAGAGGAGCTTAATGACTGACTTCAGTTGAGTGAGAGATACTATGTAAGTTGAATAACAATGAACTGCATTACTACTACTATTATTATTATTACTCCACGGGAAGCAAAATATCTGTACAGGGAAACAAGCCAGATTCCATTAGCCAGTTTACCCATCACATATTTGAAATAAATTTAGTATGCATTGTCTTTAATGTGACTTCTGAGATTAAGAGTCTTTGTCAAAGTCAATGCCAGGAGAAAACAAGAAAACTAAAACAAACACATAGCTCTCTTGAAGGGTCTATTTTCATTAGAATTTGCACGCCTAAGGCGTTTTTTTTTTTTTTTTCCCTTCTTTTTCTGTTTTTTTTTTTTTTCTTTTTTTTTCCTGGATCCACAGATATCCAGACTTGTAACCAGACAAACACATTGTGTGTCAACCCTTAGAATTTTACAGGTAGGCAGATGTGTTTATGTTCAGGTAAAATCCACATGCCTTAGCTCATTGTTTAATATTTAGTTTACACTCTCACCAGTGTGTCAGTCTTTATGGCCATAGAAAGCTTTGTTAATGTGGGCTTCCTGCCCTTTCCCATCTTCCTTCCCAGTCTCATTTGGAGGAATTACTGAGCAATGGAGTGACTGAAGGAAGCATGGAAAAGGGACAATGAGGGAAGTGTGTGTGTGGGGGGGTGTGTGGACAGAAAGGAACAATTGTTGAGCCCCTACTATATATCAGACTCATACTTTGCAGCTATTAACTCTACTGAAACTTCATAATGGCATTGCAAGGTAGCCCCATTCTCACAGACAAGACCCTGTTGAACTCTAAGCCCCAGGACCATCTGGTTGGGCTCATCACTGGATCTCCAGGGACTGACACATGCATGCCTGTCAGAGTGACTCATATGACTTTGTAAAGGCAGTACAGTCAGTAAGGGAGCCAAGCTTTGGACCCAGGCCCAATCTGAACTCACAGTACATCAGCACACAACACTGTGATCTGGACGATTGGGCTTCCCAACTAGGACTGTATGCATAACAGTCATGCTCACCTTGCAGTGTGGGGAGTTAGGGTATAAAGTGCTCTTTCTAAACAACATCTTCAGTCATGGTAGAAGTGTGTTTGTGTGTGTTTGCAAGAGGCAGGCTGATTGTGGGAGAGACTGCAACTGACTGGGAGGTGGAATCATAAGTCCTACCTACCTGCCTCTTTCAACCAATACACACGTCTGTACTAGTGTGTGACATTTCTGTCACCATAAGAACCTGTGGCATCTCAGGACAAATTGAATGATTCTCTGCTTCTAGATCCTTGTAGGCATTCCCAATTACTACCAAGTGGTACAAGATGAGGGTGCAGCAGCCCCAGCAGGTGCAAGATACTGCTAAAGAAGGCTTTCTGTTGCTCAGCCCATGTTGGTATGCCTCACAACCTTCATTAGCTTATGAGTAGAAAATATACATTGAAGTGAAGTGTCTGGTCCACAACACAATTGTGCCAAGGGAGTGGAGTAGGTTGAAGACAGGCCAAAGAAAGTGCCCAGAGACAGCATGGGAGACACATGATGTATTGGGGAAAGTTTGCAAGAGATCAGTGACTACTCAAAAAGTGGCAACAGACTCGAAAGGTAGCACCTCCACCCCTCACTGTGCTTCACCAAGCAGTGCCTTTTCTCCCTAACAGTGTTTTGTTCAGTGGCAGCTGGCTAGATGAGTGATATATCCTTTCCATAGTGCCCTAGTTTCACACCTGTCTCTGCTCAGAGAAGAGTTTTTATATTTAGCTACAGAAGCAGTAACATCATCAGTATTGGCTTGCTTAGTGCTATATCACCAGCATTGCAAAGAGCAATTGCCCTGTTGTATATGCAAGAAATTAGCTTTCAGTAGATAATGCTAACTTGTCCTAGTTCCCAGTGTGCATAAGAGAAAGCTAATGTCCCTCAAGACAAGATGCATCTGGACTTTCTGGTCTAGGCTCTCTCTCATTGTTTTCTTAAGTTGGATAGGTTTAGGGAACAGAAAGGGGGCATTCAGGGACATGGTGTTTTATTGTCCCCCTTTGCTTTAAAGATGATACAAGAAGTTAGGGAACACAGGAATTTAGAAATTTAGAATTTAGAAATTTAGAATTTAGAAATTGTGAACAAATGAACAAATGCATTACATGACCTGAGAAGGATGAAAAATCAGGAATTTAAGTTGGTTGTGGTTCTTTACCTGGGATTTTCTGAGTTTTTAATGAAGACGGGAAAATTTGGAATGAATAATTTCCACTCCCTCTCAAGGTACATATTTATTTTTCACTAGTAAATTAGAGTTTGGTCTTGAAAAACTCAAAGAAAATCATGTTGATTTTTTTTTTAATTAACAGATAAATCACCAAAAATGACACCACTGAGTAATTACATTTGAAATTTTGGTGAATATGATGTCAGAGGTGTGTGTGTGTATGCATGTACACACATATCTACTCTTACAAACATGGCATTAAAGTGCATGTAATATTGTTTAATTCAGGATTACTTTGATGGAGAAATGCAATCCTGCAATATTTACAGGTTTTCTCTTCAGTAACATAACATGGATCATCTTGACATTGATTTTTCTTCTTGTGCTCTTCATACACAAAAGAATTAGTTTCTTTAGAAAGGTTTAACACATTTCTGATTCAATCTGCAGAATTTTACATTTGGGTGGTTATAGTACAGCTTTTTTTGATACATTTTCCAGGAGGTTAATGATTTTTTTTAAAATTTGTATGTAAGCTATGTATTTGTTACTATTATTTTTCACTATCTTACTGAACTCTCATATTAGTTCTAATAGCCTTTCGGTCGATTCTCATGAGTTTTCCAAAAAAGGCAATTATATTTTCTAAAATAGTGGTAAATTTTCCTCCCTCCAAAGCCATTGTTCTTATTTAATTTTCTATCAAATTGAAAAATGCTGCACTCTCAGAACAATGTTCACTGACAGATATAAGTGATTGAGGGCATATATTCTTTGTGCTTCACTCTGACAAGTTGTCTTTGTTATTTCAGCATTAAGTATAATGTCAAGTATTTGACCTAGGCATTTCAGGATTTATTTATTATATTAAGAAAAAAAATCCTTCCTTTTAAAATTTTTTTTTAAAAAATATTCTTTTTAAAAAAAATTTTTTAGTTGTTGATGGATATTTATTTATTTAAAGGCAGTGCTGAGAATCAACCCAGTACCTCACATATGGTAGGCAAGCACTTTACTGCTGAGCACACCCCAGTTCTCTTTCTGATTCTTATTTGTTAAAAAAAAATTAAAGAAACAATGAGTGCTAAATTTTACCAAATGTCTTTGGGTGTCTGTTGAGACCATTAAATATTTTTCCCTCTCCTTTAGCCTGTTAATATGAAAATTACCTTAAAATTACTTGATTAGAATATATTTGATACATACATTCCACAATGATATAACAGATGGGAGGAGGGGGTATATATTTGATACATACATTCCACAATGATATAACAGATGGGAGGAGAGAAAGAGAGAAGGGAAAAGTAGAATCAGGATTAGAATCCCCAGATGGACAGAGGTTCACCTCTGGAGAATACTGGCCTTGGAAGTTGATGGAGTTGGAGAGAGAACATTACCAAGGTATCAGAAAACCATTGGTAGGATTCTTCATCTAGGACATTCTCATATTTTTAGTGTAGTAACTAAGATAAATTTTTAGGAATGTCATACAATGAACAATACAATCAAATTTCTTATAAAAATGAAAAAGAAAAAAAGGGATATATCAGGTTTGTTATGTGGCTAAAACTAGATGGCTGGTTAGAGTCAGTGATGGAGCAGAAACCCAAAAGTAATAAAGTCTGAGACTTACAAGAACTGCTTCATGAAACTCCACAAGCAAGGAATGGAGTCCAAATTTATAAGGAGCTGAGAGATCTTAATTGATGTGTAGGCTACAAAGAGAGTTTCCAAAGTTGAACCATCCTTGCATTCCAGCCATCAATTTTGCTTGTTTATAGTGCCTTATTCTATTAGCACCCTGCTGGTTTTCATTTGCTAGTATTTTATGATCAATGTTTGCACTCATAATCATAAAATTGATTTAAAGTTTTTATTTTTTAGTGTTACTGGTCAAAATTTTGGTATAAAATTTATACTTTCCTTAGAAAATGAATCACAAAAGATTAATTCTTTATATTTCTTAAAATAATTCAAATAAAATGGAACTTATCTGTAGCTCAAAGGTTTTATAAAAATTTTCTATAAAGTTATTTGTATTTTGGGACAGATGTAGTTCAGTGATTTTGTTTTTTCAATTCTTTAGTGATTATCATTCCATGTAAGTTTTCTACCATTTCTTGGAATTCATGTTTTTCTAGAAAACAATTAACATTCTCAAATTTATATATCATTTTATCTAAATTCTTTTGCAGTTTTTTAATCAAAACCCATTTAGCCATAGTTTAATGTTCTTCATTCCTAATGTTTTAATTGCTTTCTTTCTTTCTTTTTCTTTCTCTTAGTTTTGAAGGCTGGACCCTTTAAGAACTAGGGTACAGGAACAAGAAGGGCTAGGAAAATGAAAATTGCAGTTATATTAATATAGTAGAAGCTCTTTAATTTGCTTCTATTGATGCACTATGTTCACCAAAGTTTTTCACTCACCCTGTAAAATTGATGTCTGATCTACTGTATTTAGAATGTTCACAAAAAGCATTTCACCTCCACTAGGCTTCTGACCCTCTCCCCCTAGCTGAGTCATAGGTTTATTTGAAATTTTTTATGCCAGTTATGAATATTTTTGTAAGTACATTATCTATATAAATATTGTACAAAACAATTACTATAAACTTTTTTTAAAATGTTGTTTCCATGAAAACTAGGTTGAATGTTTTGAAGTCCCCATATTTCAAAAATTACTTAAGTTTTGCTGTTGAATTTGGTGTAGCAGAGACAACTGTTAAAATATGGAAGAGAACTGCCAATCACTAGGATTTTGCTTTCATATTGCTTCTTGAGGAGTGTTTCAGTTCTCTTCCTACTTTAAAGAAATTGAAAGTAGCAATCAGAGAAGATTCATTACAGACGTGATTGATGGGAGGAAGATGATGGAGCACGCTAATTAGCAGACCCTACTAACAAAAAGCTTCAGTCCCAAAAGAGAGGAGAATAACAGTGTGTTTATATTTTAGGTTCAAATAAAGTGTATGTTAATTTGAAAATCTCTGGATCAATTTGAATTTTTCAGTTAATTGCTCTTGATTATGACAAAAAAAGAATTTCTATTGGTGTTAAGTACTCTGTTTGTTAATTCTCTGTTTACTTTCCTGTGGTTTATTTTGCTGTATTTTTCTAGCTCTGGAATAGAAATAAAGAGTGTAATGAATCGATCTCCTGTTTCCTTCTTTCTCCCCACCCCTGACATTTTTCTTCTGCTCAGTGTCTCTTCTTCAAGAAATGGTTCTTTCTTCCACCATCTGTGATTCTACTAGGTCCCAAATAATGTGGTCCTGGCTTTACTGGAAGAGGCTACCTAAGATAGTACCTTAAGACCTTCTTGGGATGTTGAATCAGGCATGCCAACATTCAGAGGTGGATGGCAGTGGCAACCCAGTCCTCTCATTTCAGCATCTTGAAGAAAAAGTCCATGAATTCCTGAGGCTGAGCTCTGACTTCCCTTTTCTGCTTTGTTTCTGTGATCTATTCTAGTGGGAAAATTGGAATTCCCAAATGATCAGGTCATGGAGAACTGGGGGAACTTTTGAATACATTCCAGGATCAGTATTTTTATTGTTGTTTTTGTTTTATTTATTTTTGTAATTAAAGGAATCTAGCAGAGACACTTCATTTATTTATCTTAAATCTTGCTTCTCTAATAATAAAATCATTAAATGCTATGAATTTCTCCTGAAGTACAGTTCATTAGAATATATTTATCATTACTATTTTGTAGAGTATATAATTGCACTTAGATTTATTATTTGATTCCAGAGTTATTTGGAGAAATATTTTTTAGTTCCACAAAACTCAAAAGTGTGAAGATTTTTAAAAAATTTTTGGCACCTAGCTTATTGCTTGGCAGCTCAGAGGTTCTCAGTAATATTGAATGAGTGAATGGATGAGTGAATAAATCATAGAATGGGACCTAGAATTTTTACTCTTGAATTCATTGGTGCTGTATTTGTAGCCAAGTTTGTTAAACCTTTATAAATGTTTCAGGAATAATTTAAAGAGTATAATTTGGGGGTAGGGTAAATAGTTCTATGTTTATTAGAGCAAATATAAGTATATATTTCAGAGCCTTTTCATATTTTTGTTTGATTTCCCAGTTTATTAAGAAAACAGTTTAAAAACCTTACATGTTTGAAATGTTACCAAAAGTAGAGATAATTATTTTTCTGGACTAGGCTATATTTTGAATCTTCAGAAAGCAATGAGATGGCCTAAGAATACAAAGCCCAAACCAATACAAGACAAGACTTATCTATTCAGATGTTACCCAAATTCTTTTTATCCTTCCGATAAGAACAAATTAAATAAAGCTTTTTTTTCCTACTCTCATGTGTCCCACACTCTCATGTTAGACTAGTTCCATTGAATACAAGGGGGGCAGGAGGAGTTGGCTTTGACACAAGGACTCAGTTTGGTGGGCACTTCTGGGTCACTGGTTCCAACGGTGTTGTGTTATGTCCCCTTTTATTATTTCTCCTGGGGTGGAATTAGAGTGCTTAAGGATGACATCAAATCACAAAGCTATTAGATTTGAAATGCTAAGGGACCATCTTTATTTGTTTGTTGTTTCTTTTTCTCTAATAGAAACATTAAACAGCAAGCAGGCATCATTTCTAGACAGAGACAGTGCTCGAAGGAATTTTGCAAACATTACATGGTCTCTCTGGGACGGAATATGAAGCTTGGAAAAACCGCCACAGTTTATTAATTCCATTTGTTTTACAAGAGAATGATGTTTTTCTCATACAGCAGTGCTAAAGAGCCCCAGTCCATGAAAAGAGGTTTTCCAAGGATTTTTCTTATGTGTGTCACCGTTGTGGTCTGTTGTTTTTTTCTTGTCTTTCTGTCTTTATTTCTGGACTATATTGTTTGACATATAAAGGTGCATGGTTGCTATATCTACCAATTATACTCTTACCATTAAACTTTTTGGTTTTATTTAATGTTTTGCTTCAAATTCTACCTTGTCAGATAATATTTCTACCCTCTACCTTTTTTCATGTGTGTATTCACTTAGATCTCTGCTTCCTCTTTCATTCAAAACTTTTTTCTTGTTTGCTTTTAAATGTGTCTCTTGTTAAAAAAATCTCACATAATCTGAAGATCTTTGTTTTATAGTAGGAGAGTGTGATCTATTTATATTCTTTGTTTGATCTCCTCCCTGTCATCTCTAATCATTTTTTTTTCTTTTTCTGTACTCATATATGCTTTCTCACTCTTAAGGTTGTATATTGATGTTCTATATCCTTTGTTTTATTAGTTAACCTTGTCAAAATTAAATCTTTTTCCTTTGTATATTAATTGTTCTGTTTATGGTTTATGAATTTCAGCTTAGATATTCCTTCTCTTGTGTTAATATTGGCAAAAGCATGGGTTATGCATTTTATTCTTTATGAAATGTCTTTTATATAACTTTGGTTATGTCCCTTTGAAATGTGAGATTCAGTCTAACCATTATAGACACTTTCTAAATCATCTTTAATTGCTTTTTTAATTTCTTCTTTGATTCTACTGCTTAGTGTTTTTTTTTTTCTGTTCCCAAGTATAATTTTAAAAAAATCATGTGCTGTGAATTTGCAGTTTTTTTGCACTGTGGTGAAAAATCTGTCTAATACAATCTCTCTTTTAGAATTACTGAAATTTTCTTTGTAGTCTAATAAATTGATTTTTATAAATATTTTATGGATGATGGTAAAATATTCAATTCAAAATAACTAGCTAGAGATTCAAGTTTATTAATCACATTAATTTTTTATATTCTTGATAATTTTCTCTGCTACTATATTCTAAAATTTTCTGTTGTATACATATTTAATCAATGTTCCCTTTATTTCTAAAATATTTTCAATATTTGATGACATATTATTCATTGAATAAATTCAACCATCATTTGTCTATTATGTCTTCATTATAGATATTGTTCAAAAGATAAAGCAACCTACTTTGTTCCATGTAGTGATTAATTCTCTTTATCCCAACTTTATTTGGTATTATTATTGCCATATCTGTCTATCTATTTATTTTGTCCAGTGTATCTTTATCCACTTCATTATTTTTAAATTTCCTTATTTAGTTGAATCTCTGGGAAAAAAAACACACATAATTGAGTTTTTATTAACCAAACTGAAAGTTTTTTCTAGTACTTGTATTTAATATATTTATATTCATCTTAATAATTGATTTCTTTTTTTTTAGAGAGAGAGAGAGAGAGAAAGAGAATTTTTTTTAATATTTATTTTTTAGTTTTCGGCAGACGCAACATCTTTGTTTGTATGTGGTGCTGAGGATTGAACCTGGGCCGCACGCATGCCAGGCGACTGCGCTATCGCTTGAGCCACATCACCAGCCCTTAATAATTGATTTCTTTCAACCAGATTTTGTCAACTTATTTTGTACTTTTAATTATTTTTTCTTATATTTTACTGTTTCCTTTTCTTGTTTTTTATTACAATGGCCAGATTTTTTTAATTTTTTCCTAATTTCCTTAGAAATTAAATTTTCATCTACCAAGATAATGCTTTTTTGGGGGGAAGTACAGGGATTGAACTCAGGGGTGCTCAACCACTGAGCTATATCCCCAGCCCTTTTAAAATTTTATCTAGAGGCAGGGTCTTGCTGAGTTGCATAGGACCTTCTAAGATGCTGAGGCTGGTTTTGGACTTGCCTTCCTCCTGCATAGGCCTCCCAAGTGGCTGAGGATTATAGGCATGCACGATTGCACCTGGCCCAATGATAATCTTTAAACTGAAAAAATGTGTCTTGTTAATACCTCCATTATTATGAGAATTAGTAATTCATACTTCCTCTCCCTTCCTAATGACAGCAGTGGTTCTCTTTAATGTTGTAAATCTGAAAAAGAGTTATTCTTTTTCTTTTCTTTTCTTTGGTACTGAGAATTGAACTCAGGTGCACTCAACCACTAAGCCACATCCCCAGTCCTATTTTGTATTTTATTTAGAGACAGGGTCTCAATGAGTTGCTTAGTGCCTCACTAAGTTGCTGAGGCTGGCTTTGAACTCTGGAGCCTCCTGTCTCAGCCTCCTGAGCTACTGATATAACAAGTGTGTGCCACCGTGCGTGGCTGAAAAGAGTTATTCTTGACATTTGCATTTTCACTTCAAGCTAATGTCAATTATTAAGAGTAATTCAAAATTTTACCTATTTTGTAACTTCTCACCATTCGTTTCCTATCTGCTATGCTTTAGATGTGATTTGTTCTCCCAGGACTCACATGCTAGAAAGTTGGTCCCCAGAAAAGTGGTGTTGAGGTGGTAGAACCTTCATGAAGTGGGATCTAGTGGAAGAAAATTAGTTCATTGTACATGCTGCCCTCAACAAGGGGCTATTGTAGTGCTTACAGAGTGAGTTAATTCTCATCAGAACAAGTTTTTAGAAAGTGAGGTTATCCCATGCAATTGACCTTTTATTCACACAGCCATTTTCATTTATGCCACTCCACCATGTTGTGACACAGCCAGGGAGCTCTCACCAGAAACTAACTAATAAATAAAATTTTAGAAAGGGGATACCCCCTCTTGGGCTTTCAGACTCCTAAACTCTGAGTCAAAGAACATCTTTTCATAAAGGATCCCACACTATCCAATTTCTAGAGTCAGTTCTAGGTTGGGAGCATCAGTTCAACAATACTTCAAATAAATTTTAGCAAGGAAAAGTATGTAGATGTGACAGTATGTAGACATTACATGTTATAAGGCTCTCTGCTGACACTCTTGCACAAATTACTAGAGACCCCTTAAGTGGTATATAGGACACTAAATATAGGTAATGTTATTTCCTCTCCAGATTCTGTGACTATTCTGTTGACTTTTGGCATTCACATTTTTGTAAAAATCTGGTATCAATTGAACTGCTTTTAAAAGACAACCTGCTTTTAACCTCTCAATGTTTGTTAATATTTGACATTTGTGATGTCTTTTGTGTTTATAAATTCTACCATATAGGTGTGCATTTCTTTTTGAATATTTTGACTGGTACTTGAAGACTCTTTTGCTCTAGATTTCAGTCCTTTTCAATCCAAGCAATTTTTATTCCATTATTTGTTGAATTATTGCCTCTATTCTTTTGTTCTACTTGTTTCTAGGGTTTCTTTCATATGAAACACACACACACACACACACACACACACACACACCTCTGGGTTCACTTTTAAACTTTCTTAAAAATATTTCCATGCATTGTATTCATTTATTTATTGCCTGTGTTTTGGGAGACTCAACATCATCTTCTCATTAACTCCTTTGCGTCTGCAGTATCTCACAACTCTGAATGCTGCTTCCATTGTATTGTTTAAAAGATTAAAGTCAATAAGCTTACTTTAATAATACAAATTACTGATTTTTGATCCATCTTATTGATAAAAATTAAACTAATTCAATAAAAACTAACCTTAATATCTTTCTCAACTTATTTCTCTTTCCTAAAGTAAAAAGGTATATTCTCTCTATTCATTTTTTTTGTATTTATTTACACACATATAGAAATGTTTCCTTTTGTTTTTTTCTAATTATTTACCTAGAAACTTTATATTATAGTTTTTGCAATTTCCTTTTTTCATTCAGCAATAGGTAGTGGAGGTCTTTCTGTGCTAGCTCAGGTCAAGTTTCCTGGGAAACAGAAGCCGAGTTGGAGATTTGTGTGTAGGAGGTTCATTGGCCACAGCTCTTAAGAATTGCACCTGTGGAGGAGTAGTGAGAGTGGGCTTGATCAGAAGGAAAAGGCCAGCCAAAATGCCACCGCAGCAAGAGGTGTCTTTATCCCGACATGGTTGGATGTGAACCAACCCTAGGGAAAGGCTGCGAACTTGCATAAGGCAGATCTCCTGAGCCAAGGACAGTTCCTGGGGGGAGATTCAGCTTTTGAGACATCAACAACCCTCTGGGAAACTGGGAAAATAGTTTCTCCATCCTGAAGGATGGAGCATCTGATCAGCCACCACTCGCTGGTGCCCATAGATCTCATGATATGAAGTTCGTGTGTGATGCGTTTTAGAGTAGAAGATCCAAAAATGAATATTGTGTTCCCATGGCTGCCTGTTGTGAGTAGCATATTGGATGGTGGAGATGATGTCCAGTTTGACCAAAGTGTCATGATTATAATAAAAAATAAATAAAATTTTCAACTATACTAAAAGAAAGAGAAACTAGTACAATAAACATCCTATAGTAAATTCCTATAATTTATGTTTCCTGAAGCAGGCCTTGCTCACCCTTGATGTTTTCTAGTTTTTCCCTCCTCCCAATTCCTCAATGGGTTAGATCCAGATAGCTGCCTTATACAGTTGCTTCCTGGTCCCACTTCTGTCTGAGATAGCCAGATACTGCCAGCTTGATCCAGTGATCCCCACACGGATGGCACAGATATGTCACAGAGACCAGCTCTCATGCCCAGTGAGAACATGCACCAGCTTCCTCTAAACCCACCAAATAGAACTCCTCACAGGAAACCTACCTGGGTAATGCCCAAGCCCCAGCTCCCAGATTCCCCACTTTTTCTCTCTTCCTCCCCTGCTGCTGGTTGAGCATGCATTTGTCCAACAACTTCTCCACTCTGACGGATCACAAGGCATGCTGCCTTCTTCTCTCCACTGTGTGTGACACACTGCTTCTGTTATTCTTTTATTTGTTGAGTAGCCTCCTCTGTTTCTGCTGACTGCCACATCTGAAGGTAACTTCTTTTGCCATCAGGACTACCCAGTCTTGGTAGAGACAAACCAGACAAGAGCCATAATGGCATGTGCCAAAATAATCAAGTTTCCTATGAAAGGGTCACCTGGTCATGATTGGACACTTAGACATTAGGCCATCCACTGGGATTACTGGGTGTAGTGGTGGACACCTGTAATCCCAGCAGGTTGGGAGGCTGAGGCAGGAGGGTGGCAAGTTCAAAGCCAACCTCAGCAACTTAGTAAGATCCTAAGCAACTTAGTGAGACCCTATCTCAAAATAAAATATAAAGAAAAAAACTGGGGATGTTGCTCAGTGGTTAAGTGTCCTTAGATTCAATCCTTGGTACCAAAAGAAAGAGAAAGAGGGGGATATCCCATAAAAGACGCACTGTACCCCTTCATTATCACCTCCCCTTAAGAGCCACAGGACAGGGATAGAGTTCAAAGCTACTCTCCAGACAGAGGCCTCAAGACCAAAATAGAAGAAAATTATAACACTCCCATACCACCAGCACCCAGATTCAATAATAATCAAGCTTTTGCAACACTTTAATTTTTTTTCTTTTTCTTTTTCTCTTTCTGTTGAGATATTTTAAAACAATCATGTCACCCCTGAACACTGAAGTATGCATAACTAAAATAAGATGGATATTTTCTTACATGACCATAATGCTACCATCACACCTAGTAAAATTGAAAACAAAAAATTTCTTAGTATTACACAATTTTGTAATCAAGATTCTCTAAACTTTCCTAAAATTGTCTTTTGGTTTGATTGAATTGGAACCAACCCCTGCCTCATATTTCATCACTTTTTTCCTTATAAGTTCTTTCTAAATCTTCCCTTCTTATTTTTTGCTTTATGCCAGCTGCTTGTCTTATAAAATGTCCTGTACTCTGTATTTGCAGAATTGTGATAGCAATTAACATGTCCTTTTCCCCGTGTTTTCTATAAATGGCTAACTTTAAAGATTTAATTAGATTCTGTTTCACATTTTCTGGCAGGAATCCATCAGTGGTGGGAGTGTGTGCCTCCACTGTATCACCCTGAGAGAAAGATGACATCTGGATGAAATGCCTTCAGTGCCACAGGCTGATGCTAAGGTGGTATTGGTAACAACAGTGATGACTTCAGCCTGAGCTCTCTCCAAAACGTCCTATTCCTCTAGTGGTGACCTATGCTGACCATCACCATTTGAATTGGATTATGCACTTAAAAATCTACTAACCAAGTTTTTCATATTCAAATAATCTTTTCTCTCATCATCTTGATTTTCTTTCAAGGTGTACTTTCTCTCAAATCCTGTCAAGATGCTAAAAGCATAGTTTTCAAATACATTATTTGTATTTATTTGTCCATTGTTAGTCTGTGCTGTAGGATGGGTTTTTTTTTTTTTTAAAGTATTCCTTACATAAAGTTCTTTTCTTTTGAACCACTGAGACTTGTCAAATGTTGGGTAATTTGTCCATGTTTGCTTACCATTACAGAGAAAAGTCTTTCTCAAGTATGTATACTTTCAGTGATTTCAGCACAACAAAAGGAACAGTGCTTGCCTGGCATGTGTGAGGCACTGGGTTCCATTCTCAGCATCACAAATAAGTAAATAAAGGTCCATCTACAACTAATAAAATATTTTTAAAAAGAAAAGGGACAGACATTCCAAAGGTGGCAGGGACAGAAGCTGTAATTGGGGGGAGGAGGCGAACAAACTACACTCTTCCTACTTCCAAATTTTGTAGCCTGAGAGTTGCTGCCTCCTGCGTTCCCCAAGGACTGCCCTCACTTCCGGCTCCTCTCTGCCAGGATTTTGAGAGCTGGAGGGGGGGCTCGGAACAAGTCCCCTCCACCTTCCAGGCTGTTCCTTAATTTTTTATTCCTTTGTCATTGAAATTAGGGAAGAAAGGGAGGTAAATAGAGGTTCTCCTATGTCTCATCAAATCTAAACAACAAAACATTATTTATTCACACAAAGGAAACCGAATTAGGGAGCCATCACTTTTGCTACAAGACCACGCAATGTTGCAATTAGAATGTGTATCAAAAAATCAAAAACATCTGTGTACAGTGAGTTTCATTGTTAAGTTTGAGCTTTTCTTTTAAACATATTTGCTTATTTCATCTGTTTCTCATTTGCAGGATTTTCCCACAGCTTTGTCTCCTCTATAGCAAGATGAACTTTTATTGTGGAATAGAGGTGTCCGTCACCTCATTTATACATTTTTATTCCCACTGAGCTCCAAAGTCTTCCTCAGTGGTTCTGACTTTTTTCTTTCCCAGTGGGGCACATGACCTGAAACCAAAAAGCTCATTTTCTCAGGTGACTTTCCCATCTACCCAGTGTTTTGTGTGATAATGTAATAATACACAATGTGTGTGTATGTGTGTGTGTGTGTGTATATATATATATATATATATGACTGCTACTAATTTGGGTTTTCAGCTTTATCTTGGTAATCAATTTAGCATGTTAATAAAAAAGCCAGGTCTACCTATCTTAAAATGTTTTTAAACCATTCATGAAAATGAAACACAGATTTTACCAAGTAATATCCCATGTATCACTGCAGGGACTAGAAAATATTCTGCTTTGAGGCTTGTTCTCCTGGGAATTAACTCTAAACCTATATAATTTCAACTTAATGCCATCATTACTGCTTCAGAAAATTCTGCCATCATTATTATTGCATAATATAAGCATGATTGGTGCATGCACAAATCAGGGTCAAGTGATCTACCCATTCTTTACCCATTTAGGAGCCAAGGTTGCACAAACCTGCAAGCATCAGGTATCTGAAAGGGAAACCTATTTAAAAGTCATCATGGAAAGTGGGCTTGAGTAGAAATCACATGGACTTTGGTCTCAATTTTCATTCTCCAATTTCAGCTTCGCTGAGCCTTAAATTCCCCGTTTATGGAGAGAGAATAGCAATTGGTCAGGAGAGGCCACAGAAGAGCTTAAACTAAATATTCCCCCGAATCTCCATTCCGTGGTAGTTCTTAAACTTTCTCATTTGCAAACTACTTGCTGGAATCTGCCTTTCCACTGGAAATTGATTTTTAATTGATTCTTTTTAGTTATGTATGACAGTAGAATCTATTTGACATAATTATAAAAACATGGAATGTATCTTGTTCTAATTCAGTCTCTAGTATCTCTCCTTACCCTGCTCCCACCCTGTATTCCCCTCCCTCTACTGATCTTTCTGCCATTTACCCATAGTTATTTCTTCAAATTAATTTCTTGTGGATACACACAATGGTGAAATTCACCATAGCATATTCACATGTGTACATAGTCAAATTATGCCAGATACATTTCACTGTCTTGGAAATTGTCTTTTAAAAATCTATTCTAATTAGTTCTACATAACAGTAGAATGTATTTTGACACATCATAATACATGGAGTATAACTTCTCATTCTTATGGTTGTACATGATGTAGAATTACAGTGGTCATTAAATCATATATGCACATAGGGTCATAATGTCTGATTCATTCTGCCATCCTTCCTACCCCTCTACCCATTTGTCAGTACATGGATGCAGCTGGAGAATATCATGCTAAGCAAAATAAGCCAATCCCAAAGAACACAAGGTGGAATATTTTCTCTGATATGTAGATGCTAATTCACAATAAGTGTGGGGTCTAAAAAAGAATAGAGGTACTTTGGATTAGACAGAAGAAAGTAAAGGGTGGACATTGATTTTAAAAATCATTTTTGTGAGCATTTAATATGTGCCAAGTTCTATCTATCTTAGGATAAGGGTCTTACTCCACTTACCCTAAGACAAATTTATGAGATTATCCCTGTGGAAATGCATGAAGACCATTCCAAGGAGGACACACACAGAAGCTATTCAGAGTTCACTATTGCCAGGGAGTCAGCAACCATCTCTTGTGCTTGGCAGGGACTCAAAGGTGAGCACAGGAGTGTGTGTGTGGGTGGTTTGAGAGGTAGTTTCAGGCATGCTCTGTCAGCAGGCATTAGGGGGACCAACTAGAGGTGGTGCACCTGATGTGATTTGTTTGGGGAGCACACTTGGCTCTTTCTGGATGGTTCTGAGTTGGAAGGAATGGTGCGTGATTGAGGCAGCTGCCAATCATTTCCCATATCCTAACTGTCCTGGACCAGTTGCTCCAGAGGTTGTGGTTTGATTTCCCAAGCTGGTTGCTGCTGAGGTGGAGAGTAGTTCTCTTGTCAGAACTAAGTATGGCTATTGGCCTTTTATATATTCATTCTCTCATTACAAATCTGTCCTTACTAGCTGCAATGCCTAAGGCATTGTTACTTAAGATACCTGTGCCTCAGTGTCCTCAGCTGTAATGCAACAATAAAAGACTGACTATGCAATCAGATGATGGCCCTAGAGCCAGTTGCTGCAAACCACCAGGTGACACCAGAGCTTCTCTGTCAGACCCAGCCCTCCCAGTGCCTTCCCTCCCTGGCTGACTGCAGGACCCAGAGCAAATGGCTTCATTCTCTTTGCCTCCCTTTCTTCATCTGGAAGATAAATGGGATAGGGGTGGGGCAACTCTCTTACAGGGTTTTAAAAATAAATATAAGAATCAATGAGATAAGGGTTGTAAAGTGCCTGGCACAAGTGTGACCCTCTGAATATTTAATGTTCCATTTTTTTTGAGAGAACAAGAAGGCATTTTGTTGAATATAAGTTGCACTTGAGAGCCCAGTTGGTAATTAGACATCCTGTCACTAACTTACATTCCCAAATTGCTTTTATTTTCCTTGTTTTTGACAAGGAGATTGGAAAAGTTTATTTGAAAAATATTTCAGGCAGCTTTTCTCTGAGAAGAATAAAGTGTTATGGCTGTACCCGCCTCCTACTAAATATAATAAGACATCTAAAAACTTACACATTATTTCTTCAAATTCCTTTCATTGAAATTATTACAGCTTGAAGTAATTTCTGCTATTTTCCTTATTCTGGCAGCCCCCACAGTGGCATCTGGTTTCTATTTACAGAGCCAAACCTACAGACTGTCAGTCGGTCTGATTAATCAGAGATTGCCATAGTGGGATGGACTTTCTCTTTCTCTTCTCCCCAAACATAACAGTGAATATTTTTTATCCAGCTTATGTCTCCAAAATTAAAGCATTTGGCCTTCACATTTGGATTATTTCAGGCCCCATCAGAGACTGATATCTTGCCTGACCATGTTTCTGGTTACTGGAGGAGCTCCATGAGTTACTTTGGGGAGTGAATGACCCAAACTAAACTTTGGAGAACCAAAGTGGGAGAGCTGAGATTCAGGTAACCCTAACTGATATTCACCAGGAGCTAGGGCTGAGCTCATAGGGACAAAAGGTTGGGTGAGACCCAGTGAGCCATTCAGAGCAGAGTTCTATTTCTGAGTTTGCACACACACCTACGGTGCAACCTGTGGGTGGGTCACAGGCTCAGAGAGTACAGGGCTCACCTTCCAGGATTACTGTGAGTAGGAATAGTATGCCATTTCCCCAATAACCATCTTACCAAACTGTCAAAGAGCCCATAATTGTAATTTGCCAGAGTCAGATGCATAGATTTAGCTAAGGTTATTGTCAAAAGACTGTTTGATGTTATAGAGAAGAAGAACAAGATCGGGCCTTGAACCCTCAGCTGGTGTTCACTGAGTGTCATCAGGTCCATCCACCAGCTGGATGAGCCAATGCCAATGGAGACGGGGAGCAGGTTAAGATAAGGGGACTCGGCATCTGTGCCTGACTGTGAGTCTGAAGCTATACAACTTTTTTTTTCTTTCATTAGTGCATTATAGTTATATGTAATAGTTGGGTTCATTTTGAAAAATCACATATGAATGAAATTTAATTTACTCCATTTCAGTCCCTGGTTTCCCCATTACTCTCTTCATCCTATTTTTCCTCTAGTGGTCTTCCTCTTACTCATTTTATTTATTTATTTATTTATCTATTTATTTATTTATCTATGTTTGGTTGGTGCTTTATAGATATTCATAAAGGTGGAATCATTGTGGTATGTTTTCATATGCACACAGCATAGTTTCATCTAATCATTCCTTATTTCTTCCTTTTTCCTGTCCCTCTTCCCTCCCTCTTGAAGTCTTTCTTCTACTCCACTAATCTTCCCTATATTTTTATGATATCTGATCCCCCACTTTTATTTCTTCTTATTTTGCTCTAGCTTCTGTATATGAAAGAAAATATTCAACCCTTGGCTTTCTGAATCTGCTTATTTTACTTAGTGTGATGTTCTCCAGTTTCATTCATTTAATGGAAAATGCCATAACTTCATTCTTCTTTATGATTGTGTAAAATCCCATTGTGTATATGTATCACATATTCTTAATCCATTCATTTGTTGGTGGGCATCTTGGCTGATTGTGTAATTCGGCTGTTGTGAATCAGTGACTCTATCGGTATAGTATGCTGATTTTAGTTCTTTTGGGTAAATGCCAAGGAATGGGATGACTGGATCATATGGTGGTTCCATTTCTAGTTTTTTGAGGAACCTCTATGATGCTTTACAGAGTGGTCATACTAATTTGCAACCCCACCAGCAATACATTGTATATCCATTGACTGGCAACGTATACATTGCCAGTATTTATTATCGTTTGTGTTCTTGACATCTAACCGAATTGAGGTGAAATCTTGGTGTAGTTTTGATTTACATTTCCCTGATTGCTAGAGATGGTAAACATTTTTTTTCATGTATTTGTTGGTTATTTATGTTTCTTATTTTGAGAGATACCTGTTTGGTTCTTTTCTCCATTTGTTGATCGGGTTGTTGTTGTTATTATTAAGCTTTTTGAGTTCTTATTTTGGATATTACTCCCCTGTCAGAGGATCAGCTGGCAAAGATTTTATCCCATTCTGTAGGCTCTCCTTTCATGCTCCTAATCATTCCTTTTTCTGTGCAGAACCTTTTAAATTTGATGCTGTCCCACTTACTGATTCTTGGTTTTATTTCTTGAGCTTTAACAGTCTTTTTAAAGAAGTCGATGCCAGCACCTATATGATGGAGTGTTGAGTCTATGTTTTCTCCTAGCAATTGCATAGTTTCTGGTCTAATTCCAAAGTCTTTGATTCACTTTGACTTGATTTTTGTGTGGGGTGGGAGATAGAGATCTAATTTTATTCTTCTACATATGGATATCCAGTTTTCCCTGAACTATTTGTTAAAAAGGCTATCTTTTCTCCAAAAATAGACAGTTTTTGGCACCTTTGTCAAGTATCAGATGACTGTAAGTATTGGGGTTTGTCTCTGTGTCTTCTATTCATTGGTCCTTATGTTTATTTTGATGCCAACATTATGCTGTTATGAGAGCCGTAGTATGGTTTGAAATAAGTATTGTGATGCCTCCAGTTTTGCTCTTCTTTCTCTGGTTGCTTTGGCTATGCTGGGTCTCTTATTCTTCTGAACGAATTTGAGAACTTTTGTTTTCCAGTTCTGTGAAGGATGTCATTGGTATTTTAATGGGGATTGCACTGAATCTGGGCTGGACAACTTTTTGAGATTCTCAAAATAAAGAACCCTATGGGTTTGAAAACCTACATGTTAAAGAAGAGCAAACAGCTTTGTCAAGGCTGAATGAATTGCCTAAATTTCAACTAACTCACAACTAATTCCTCAAGCTCATGGGACGTGACAGTCTGGCTTGGGGGGAATCACTTGATCAAGCATCAGGAAGAGCAACATTCTTTTTTCTTTTCTGTGTTTCCAGTCTCTTCCATACCTTTTCTTTAATCCTCACCACGACCCTATAAGAAAAGTGGTTCATCCCAGTTTTATAAGAGCTGGAACTGCAGCCAAGAGGGGTTAATTGACTTCCCCAAGTCATACTGCAATTAAATGAGAAAGAATCTGAAGCCAGATCTGTTGGCTTCCAAAGTAACTGCATCTTTTAATTACATCACATGGAATCAGGAAGTCTGGAAAGTAATATTCACTCTGTTCAAAGCCAAAGGACTTGAACTCTTGGCTACAGCAACTCCCAAGAAGAGGAGCTGGCGTGGGAGAGAGGCTGGCAGAAAGCTCTCATTTGGCCCTTGGTTATATCGTCTTTTGCCATTTCTGCTCTGACATTCTCTTTTGCTACTAACTTGTCACATACCATTGCCCTGGTGAGCCTGTTTAGCTCTTGAGCCCAGGATTGTTCTTTAACTTCTCCAGGAACCCTAAATTCATAGGGAAAAATGTGTACATAAAAAGATTTTGGTATTGAAATTCAGATGATGATGCATAAAGGGCCATCCCCGTAAGTCCAGTAGGCTGTTCTCCAAGAGAGCTCACAAGGAAAAAATTGGAAAACGGGGGATTTAGACCATCCCTCAAGCTTGGGGAGCAGGCGTAAAAAATCTGGACTAGTGGACACACACAAAATGAGATGGGCTTCATTTCTCAGAAGCTGAATCATGTAACCACATTCATGAAGTCAACTTATTGACTTAAATGAGAACTTTCCATTGCAGGTACAAGAATACTTGTTGATAAGATTCGCTGTTCCTGGATAGAACACACATTAACTGAAAATATCCCTTTCTATGCTTCCTCACCAATTCATTCTCATCCTAATGGACTGTGTTGCATCTTGAATGTATTAATGTGGGAATTTCAAACCTTGTTGACCAGGAAGGTATACTTTTCTTTATTATTTTAATGTAATTTGTATATCCTCCATGGGCCAATTAGGCTTTGATTTTATATTTATATCTAATGTCAATTTTATTTATAAGTTATTGGTGGAGCATCAAGCTGTCAATGTTGTAGGCACTGACAACACTGAGTACTTCTTGTATGAATAAATGAATCAGGTTTTATATAGACCCCCACCATCCTAATAAAATTATCCTTAACATTATTATCAGTGACCACAGTGCTGCTAAAACTGTTGACTAATTTTCAGCCCCAATCTTATTTGACTAAATAGCATTTAACAAAACTGATCGCTCTTTCTCATTTGGTTTCTTCACTTGTTTATTATGTAAATGGTTCCATCTCGTTGGGCCTCTTTTTGATGGTTTCTTCTTTTTTTCACCACATTTTTTTTTTTACATTGAGAGCCCCAAAGCTGAGGCTTTCGTTCTGTCTTTGTGCCACAAAGGGGGATCTTAGTCTCTTGATTTTAAATATCATATATATGCTAACACTCTCACATTTGAATCTCAGGCCCATACATCATTCCTGAATGCAAGGCTCACAAACTCAGTACAAGGAAAATTAAAAAATAGCATGAAATGGGAAAAAATACCATAATTTCTGTGATGCAGAAAATGTAGTGCTTGATGATGTATTTTAATGAAGCTCCTTCATTAAAGATCTCTACTAAGATACGATCTCAAAACTTCTGAAGGGAAAGAAAATGAAAGGAAAGCAGAAGGAAGGAAATGATAAAGATTATTGTTTAATAAACTAGATAATAGAAAAACAATAGAGAAAAATCAATGAAACAAAAATTGATTCTTTTTTATTCTAATTTGTTATATATGACAGCAGAATGCATTACAATTCATATTATACATATAGAGCACAATTTTTCATCTCTATGGTTGTGTACAAAGTATATTCAAACCATTCATGACTTCATACATGTACTTAGGGTAATAATGTCCATCTCATTCCACCATCTTTTTACCCCCATGCCCTCTCCCTTCCCCTCCCACCCTTCTGCCCTATCTAGAGTTTGTCTATTCCTCCCATGCTCCCCCTCCCTACCCCACTATGAGTCAGCCTCCTTATATCAGAGAAAATATTCAGCATTTGTTTTTTTGGGGATTGGCTAATTTCACTTAGCATTATCTTCCCCAACTCCTCCATTTACCTGCAAATGCCATGTTCATTCTTTCTTATTGCTGAGTAATACTTCATTGTGTATATATATCACATTTTCTTTATCCATTTATGGACTGAAGGGAATCTAGGTTGGCTCCACAGTTTAGCTATGGTGAATTCTGCTGCTACAAACATTGATGTGGCTATGTCCCTGTAGTATGCTGTTTTTAAGTCCTTTGGGTATAGACCAAGGAGTGGGATAGTTGAGTCAAATGGTAGTTCCATTCCCAGTTTTCCAAGGAATTTCCATACTGCTTTCCATATTGGCTGCACAATTTTCAGTCCCACCAGCAATGTATGAGTGTGCCTTTTCCCGCATATCCTTGCCAACACTTTTTGTTGTTTGTATACTTAATAGCTGCCATTTTGACTGGAGTGAGAGGAAATCTTAGTTTTTTAAAATATTTATTTTTTAGTTGTAGTTGAACACAATACCTTTATTTTATTTTTTATTTTTTTAATGTGGTGCTGAGGATTGAACTCAGGGCATCTCACATGCTAGGTGAGTGCTCTACTGCTGAGCCACAACCCCATCCCACTGCAAATTAAAACCCCAGTAGTTTTAATTTGCATTTCTCTAATTGTTAGAGATGTTGAACATTTTTTCATATATTTATTGATTGATTGTGTATCATCTTCTGAGAAGTATCTATTCAGTTTTTTGGTCCATTTATTGATAGGGTTATTTGTTTTTTTTAGTTTTTTGAGTTCTTTATATACCCTAGAGATTAGTGCTTTATCATTACCATCAGATAAAGCACTAATCTCTAGGTTATATAAAAAACTCAAAATTTGCTCCCATAACGTGAGCTCTCTATTTACCTCAATGATTGTTTTTGTTTCTTTTGCTGAGAAGAAGCTTTTTAGTTTGAATCCATCCCATTTAATAATTCTTATTTTTAATTCTTGCACTATAGGGGTCTTATTAAGGAAGTAGGGGCCTAATCCGACATGATGGAGATTTGGGCCTACTTTTTCTTCTATTAGACTTAGGTTTCTGGTTTCTTTTCTAGTCCTGGATCCACTTTGAGTTGAGTTTTTTGCATGGTAAGAGAAAGGGGTTTAATTTAATTTTGTTGCATATGGATTTCCAGTTTTCCCAGCACCATTTGTTGAAGAGGCTATCTTTTATCCAATGTATGTTTTTGGCAACCTTGTCTAATATAACTGTAATTATGTGGTTTAGTCTCTGTGTTTTCTATTTTGTACCATTGGTCTACAGGTCTATTTTGGTGCCAATACCATGCTGTTTTTATTACATTTGCTCTGTAGTATAGTTTAAGGTCTGGTATAGTGATACCACCTGCTTCACTCTTCTTACTAAGGATTGCTTTAGCTATTCTGGGTCTCTTATTTTTCCAGATGAATTTCATGACTGCCTTTCCTATTTCTATGAAGAATGCCATTGATATTTTGATTGGAATTGCATTAAATATATATAATGCTTTTGGTAGTATGGTCATTATGACAATATTAATTCTGCCTATCCAAAAATAAGGGAAATCTTTCCATCTTCTAAGGTCTTCTTTAATTTCTTTCTTTAGTGTTCTGTAGTTTTCATTGTAGAGGGCTTTCACCTATTTTGTTAGGTTGATTCTCAAGGTATTTTTTTTTCTTTTAGGCTACTGTAAATGGGGTAGTTTTCCTCATTTCCCTTTCAGAGGATTTATCACTGATATACAGAAATGCCTTTGATTTATGGGTGTTAATTTTATATCCTACTTTGCTGAACTCATTTATTAGTTCTAAAAGTTTTCTGGGAATTTTTTGGGTCTTCTAGGTATGGAATCATATCATCGGCAAATAGTGCTAATTTGAGTTCTTCTTTTCCTATCTGTATCCCTTTAATTTCTTTCATCTATCTAACTGCTCTGGCCAGTGTTTCAAGAACTATGTTAAATACAAGTGGCGAAAGAGCATATCCCTGTCTTGTTTCAGTTTTTAGAGGGAATGCTTTCAATATGTCTCCATTTAGAATGATGTTGGCCTGGGGATTATCATAGATAGCTTTTACAATGTTGAGATATGTTCCTATTATCCCTAGTTTTCCTAGTGTTTTGAACATGAATGTGTGCTGTATTTTGTTGAATACTTTTTCTGCATCTATTGAGATGATCATATGATTCTTATCTTTAAGTCTATTAATGTGATAAATTACATTTATTGATTTCCATATGGTGAACCAACCTTGCATCCCTGGGATGAATCCCACTTGGTCGTGGTGTACTATCTTTGTGATACATTTTTGTATTTGATTTGCCAGAATTTTATTGAAAATTTTTATATCTGTGTTCATTAGAGATATTGCTCTGAAGTTTTCTTATTTGATGTGTCTTTGCCTGGTTTTGGAATCAGAGTGATATTGCCCTCATAGAATGAGTTTAGAAGTGCTCCCTCATTTTCTATTTTACAAAATAACTTGAAGAATATAGGTGTTAGTTCTTCTTTATAGGTCTTGTATCCATCTGGTCCTGGGATTTTCATTGTTGGTAGGCTTCTGATGGTCTCTTTTATTTCATTGCTTGTAATTGATCTCTTTAAAGTTGTGTATATCATTCTGGTTCAATTTGGGCAAATCATATGACTCTAGAAATTTGTCAATGCCTTCAATATTTTCTATTTTATTGGAATACAAGTTTTCAAAGTAATTTCTAATTATCTTTTTACATTTCTTTTTTTCACCATGGATATTAGTAATTTGAGTTATCTCTTTGCTTCTCTTTCTTAGCATGGCTAAGGGTTTGTCAATTTTATTTATTATTTCCAAGAACCAACTTTTTCTTTTGTCAATTTTTTCAACTGTTTCTTTTGTTTCAATTTCATTGATTCAGTTCTGGTTTTAATTATTTCCTGGCTTCTACTGCTTTGGGTGTTCTTCTTTTTCTATGGCTTTGAAATGTAGTGTTATGTCATTTATTTGATGACTTTTTTCTTCTTTTAAGGAATGAACTCCATGCAATAACTTTCCTCTTAATACTGTCTTCATAGTGTCCCAGAGATTTTGATATGTTGTATCTGCGTTCTCATTTACCTGTAAGAATTTTTTAATCTCCTCCTTGAAATTGATGTGTTCTAAAGTATTGAGAGGAGATTGAGAGAGCTTGGAGAGAATCTGAGCAAATTTTTAAAAAACTACATTTTATAATCTGGGTTGCCCAGAGAAAGAACTATGAGGTAAGATATATGGATAGACAGACAGACACAGATATGAGATTCAGTATAAGAATTGAGCTTACATGGCTCCATGCTTCTGGAGACTTAGTATTTGCAAGATCTGCAGTCGGCAAGCCAGAATTCCAAGAGAATGGGTCGTATAAGTGCTAGTTCAAGTCTGAATCCAAACTCATAAGTCATAAGCTGGGAAAACTGTAAATCCATATGCAACAAAATGAAATTAAACTCCTATCTCTCAACATGCACAAACTCAACTCAAAATGGATCAAGGACTTAGGAATAAAACCATAGATCCTGCATCTAATAGAAGAAAAAGTAAGTCCTAATCTCCATCATGTGGGATTAGGCCCTAACTTCCTTAATAAGACTTCTTTGGCTCAAGAATTAAAATCAAGAATCAATAAATAGAATAGACTCAGACTAAAAAGTTTCTTCTCAACAAAAGAAACAATCTATGAGGTGAATAGAGAGCCTACATCTTGAGAGAAAATGTTTACCCCTTACACATCAGATAGAGCACTAATCACTAGGGTATATAAAGAACTCAAAAAACTAAATATCAAAAAAAAAAAACCAACCAAATAACTCAATCAATAAATGGGCCAAGGAACTGAACAAACACTTCTCAGAAGATAATATATAATCAATAAAAAAATATATGAAAAAATGTTCATCATTGCTAGCAATTAGAGAAATGCAAATCAAAACCACTCTAAGATATCATCTCACTCCAGTCAGAATGGCAGCCATTATGAAGACAAACAACAATAAGAATTGGCGAGGATGTGGGGGAAAAGGTACACTCATACACTGCTGGTGGGACTGCAAATTGGTGCAGCCAATATGGAAAGCAGTATGGAGATTCCTTGGAAAACTGGGAATGGAACCACCATTTGACTCAACTATCCCACTCCTTGGTCTATACCCAAAGAACTTAAAAACAGCATACTACAGGGACATAGCCACATCAATGTTTGTAGCAGCAGAATTCACCATAGCTAAACTGTGGAAACAGCCTAGATGCCCTTCAATACATGAATGGACAAAAAAAATGTGGCATATATACACAATAGAATATCACTCAGTAATAAAAGAGAATAAAATCATAGCATTTACAGGTAAATGGATGTAGTTAGAGAAGATAATGCTAAGTGAAGTTAGCCAATCCCCCCCAAAAACAAATGCCAAATGTTTTCTCTGATAAAAGGAGGCTGATTCATAGTTGGATAGGGAGCGGGAGCATGGGAGGAATAGACAAACTCTAGATAGGGCAGAGGGGTAGGAAGGGAAGGGAGGGAACATGGAGTTAGAAATGATGGTGGAATGTGATGATCATTATTATCCAAAGTTCATGTATGAAGACATGAATTGGTGTGTATATACTTTGTATACAACCAGAGATATGAAAAATTGTGCTCTTTATGTGTAATAAGAATTGTAATGCATTCCGTTGTTATATATAAATAAAAAATAATTAAAAATAAAAGAAAAAAATTAAACTTCACTCTAAATATTTTTTAAAAGAGCAACTAAGTTATTAATTTCACAGAAAACAAACAGTTTTGCATATTCTATGTAGTTCAGCTGAGTGTTCTCAGCTCATATAATTACAATGTCAACATTAAATATTCAATTAATCAAAATTTTGACATAGGATAACTGGAATGTGTGTGTGTGTGTGTGTGAGAGAGAGAGAGAGAGAGAGAGAGAGAGAGAGAGAGAGAGAGAGAGAGAGAATAGTGAGAGGAAGAGTGAAAGAGTGCTAAATGCTCACCTTCCTTCCACTGTGGGAAATTATCTTAAGCTGCCTAATACTGAAAAAGTATAAGTGTGCTAAAATAAGTATATGTTATATATTGAAGGAAGGTGAAAAACAAGAAAGATACTATAAAAAGTTTAAAAAGATAGCCTCTTAGAAATAAAATCTTGAGATTGTGATGGGGAACAAAGAATTGTTTTTTATTTTGTTTTGATTTTGGGTTTTGAGTTTGGTAAAACTACTTGAGTTGATATATGCATATGTATATGCATATGGTAAAAAGAAAAGCTGATTTAAGAAATATATGGTGCCTAAGTCTTTGATTCACTTTGAGTTGAGTTTTGTGCAGGATGAGAGATAGGGGTTTAATTTCATTTTGTTCCATGTGAATTTCCAGTTTTCTTAGCATCATTTGTTGAAGAGGCTATCTTTTCTCCAGTGAATATTTTTGGTGCCTTTGTCTAGTATGAGATAACTATATTTATGTGGATTTGTCTCTGTCTTCTATTCTGTACCATTGGCGTACGTATTCGTTTTGGTGCTAATACCATGCTGTTTTTGTTACTATGGCTATGTAGTACAGAACAGAGACCCTGTGCCTAACAGAAGGAAAAGTAGGCCCAAATCTTCACCATGTCTGCTTAGGATCTGACTTCCTTAACAAGACTCCCAAAGCACAAAAAGTAAAATCAAGAATCAATTAATAGGATGGATTCAAACTAAAAAGTTTCTTCTCACCAAAGGAAACAATCAATAATGTGACGAGAGAGCCTATAGAATGGGAGAAAATCTTTCCCACATGCACCTTAAATAGAGCACTTATCTACAGGATATATAAAGAACTCAAAAAACTCAACACCAAAAAACAAATAACCCAATTAATAAATGGTCAAAGGAACTGAACAGACACTTCACAGAAGAAGAAATATAATCAATCAACAAATATATGAAAAAAATGTTCAATATCTCTAGCAATTAGAGAAATGCAAATTAAAACTACTTTGATTTCATCTCACTCCAGTAAGAATGGCAATTATCAAAAATACAAGAAACAATAAATGTTGGTGAGGATGTGGGAGGAAAGGTACCCTCATATACTGCTGGTGGGACTGCAAATTGGTATAAACACTTGGAAAGAAGTATAGAGATTCCTCAGAAAACTTGGAATGGAACCATTATTTGACCTAGCTATCCCACTCTTCATATTATACCCAAAAGACTTAAAATCAGTATATTGCAGTGATGCAACCACATCAATGTTTATAGCTGCTCAATTCACAATAGCCAAACTATTGAATCAACCTAGATGCCCTTCAACAGATGAATGGATAAAGAAAGTGTGGTATATATACACAGTGGAATATTACACAGCCTAAGGAAGAATGAAATTATGGTATTTGCAGGTAAATGGATGGAGCTAGAGAATATCATGCTAAGCAAAATAAGCCACTCCCAATAAAACAAAAGCCAGAATATTTTCTCTGACATATGGAAGCTAATTTATAATAAGTGGGTGGGAGCACTAGGGAAAAATAGAAATAATTTGGATTAGAAAGTGGGGAGTGAAAGGAGGGGAGTGGGTGTTGGTGTAGGAAGGATAGAAGAATGAATAAGATATTATTACCCTAAGTACATATGTGATTACATGATCTGTGTGATTCTACATCCTGTACAACCAGAAGAATGAGAATTATACTCCTTTTGTGTATGATGTGTCAAAATGCATTCCACTGTCATGTGTGTGTGTGTGTGTGTGTGTGTGTGTGTGTATGTGTGTGTGTATATATATATAATGGTATTTGAACCTGGAGAAGATCAATGACAATATTCTATTGTCCCTGGTTATTCATAGCTCTGTATGGACTGCAAAGTTGATTAGGGGAGACAATTCTTTCTGCATGTGGTCACACAAGTATTATGTGTGTATGGAAAATATGCACATGTGCACACGTATATTCATGGGTATGCAGAGATGTGCTTGTTCATTTACGTGTGCTGAAATGAAAGGAGGTACATTCATCCATATTAATGTAGGCTGGCTTACAAGCAGCAGGAGAGTCAATAATGTGGTGCTTATAAGAAAAGATAAGGGACAGTTTAAAGTAATTGAATTTATTAAACAAACCATAAGCAGACAGACATTACTTTTTTCTTTAAATCTCACTAAATAGTTCTTCTTGAAAATGTATAGGCACTCCCTAGATGAAATAATTGAGGATATGGAAATGACTATTGCTTTATGATTTGTATTCATTTTCTATTAATAGAGAAATCTGATAATCATCATTGTTAAAAACAATCTATTATTCATTATGAAACTTATGGATGCAATTAACAAGTTCTTGATAGTTGCTGGGGGAAAAAATCACTGAAAGAAGCATAGAATTAAGTAAATCTTTAAATGCCGTCTGATTTCCTAAAAAAAATTTGTATTCAAAATATATAAAATTTGGTCTATTAAAAATTAACAACTGTTTTAGAAAGATTTGTGCAGTAGTTGAGCACTGGAGACTTGCATACTCCCAGAAGGAAACAAGCTCTGTCAAGATACAATTCTGCAGTGGAAAATATGCACCTGATTCTAACTCTGGAATCATAGCTTGCTCTGCCTGCTAGCAACCATCTAGCTTAGAGAATTCGTATTATAATTCTTGGAGAAATGGTTTAGTTTAGACTGGATAGAGATTACCAGGGGTTACTTGAGGACATCTAGACCCACCCACTAGTGAAAACCAGTGTTTGGCAATTTCCCCTTGGTGGTGTCCTCAGGTGTCCATCTGCATTTATTTGTCCTGTTCTCCATCCCTCCTCTTCTGGTGAAAAAGAAAAAAGACAACAACAACAACAACAGCAAAAAAAAAAAAAAAAAAAAAAAAAAAAACCCTCCTTGACAATCGAAGAATGCATTCCATGAAATTTGGGAAGTCTGATTTCCCCAACTCCTTACCCCTGTTGAGAAAGAAAACATTAGGAGTTTAGGAACTAGGAACATGGGAGAGCCAGTATGGCATAGGAATTCATTCTCGGGACTTTGCCTATGTAAGTTACAGAGATAGATGGCATCCCATTTCCTTCTAGAAGCTCATGTTAGCACATGTGAAATTCTGATATGACTTTAGTTTCAGGTCTCTTTACCACTTCCTATGTTCCTGTTAGCCTACCACAAGTGTTTTCACACTCAGATCATCAGAATCACTCAAGGAGCTTGAAAAAGAACTTAGACAAACTGAACCTGAATATTTTGAAATTATATATCAGAAATGGTTTTTAACAGAAGCTACCCACATAGTTCTTCAGATCAAGCAAATTTGGAATTTTGCTAGCCTGCCTACATTATGGCATTCACTGGTTAAACCTTTGATTAAATGATTAATTCTCTGATCACCTCAGAGTGGCAGACGTTGGACAGAGTCCTTGTAGTATTTTGTAGCATCCACGTGTTTGCTTTGAAGAGCCTGTTGCTTTCCAAAGAGGGCAGGAGAAACTTTACTTCCCACTCCTTAGAGAAAGCTGAAATCAGGACAATCAGTGATGGCACAGAATAGAGATGCTCCAATTAGAGAGTAGAGAGGCCACATCCTGCAGAAGAACCCACTTGAGAACAAAAATGATCAGTGGCCAATGCTTTGCAGGGCATATTTGAGTGACATACAATCTTTTATCACTGAAAATGGATCTAACTAAAGTGAATAGTGAACTAGTTCACAAGCTTAGGATGAAGGATCCTGCTTCAAAACAGAGCCATGTCTAGACAGATGAACCCAGAGTGAGAACAGAACAGGACCTCCCAAAACAAGCAGCAGATCATAGACTATCAGGACAGACCAGAGAACCAGACCAGAAAGGAGAGTCCTCTCTTTGCTAAATGGGGAGTCAGCCTCCAAGGTAGCCACCAATGATCCCAGCCTCTAGGTATTTGCATAGTGACAGTCCCTTTACACACTGTGCCCAGTTGGTTTGTGGGACCAATAGCATGTGACACAAGTGATAGGTCCCTTATTAGATTAGGTCATAGAAGACTGCAGTCTGCCTTGGGCGTCTTCTCATTTGTCTGTGTTCTCCCTCTTGGATTACTTGCTCCACAGGAAGCTGTGTTGTGAGCAGTCCTATGGCAAGGCCCACACCAGAGGAACTGACAGCTTCTGCCAGAAGCCACATGAGTGAATTTGGACCTGGGTCCTTAAGCCTCAGTCAATTCTTTAGCAACTATAGCCCCAACTGACAGCTTGACTGAAACCTCACATGCCACCCTCTAGCTTAGGCAGTCCTGGATCCCAACTCCTCCTGTGTGATAACAAATGGTTATTATTTTCACCTGCTAAGTTTTAGAGTCATTTATTACAAGGCATTACATAACCAATGCACCATGCCAACTTCACAGTGTGGAGGTCTGTACATTTATTGTCAGAAACCACCATGTCTTCAGAACTTGCAATATATTGATGCTTTGTCTTAGTGTGCCATTTATATTCCAGAATATTGCTCAGTAATTCTTAACTAGTTGTCACTGTCATTCATTTATTCCACTAATATTTAATCACCTACTATACCAGCTCCTGATTCAGGCTCCATGAATATAGCAGTGAACAAGTGACAAAGTCCCTCTCCCATGCAGGGTTCATTTTATTGGTGACAGACCATAAAAGGGAAATTAATATTTTTAAAAGGTAATTGCATTTGGTGATAATGTCAACGGAAGGTGATCTGAATACACAGGTGATCCGAATGAAGGTAACTAGCTGCATAACTGGGATGTGGTAACTTCTCTTGATAGGGTGGTCCAGAAAGTTCCTGGAGGAATGGCATTTGAGCTGAGGTCTGAAAGGTGAGAAAGAGCGAGGCATGGGAAGGGTTTGGGATAAGAAGATAAGACTGTTTCCATCAGCTTTTTTCACTGCTATGACTAAAAGACCTGACTATAACAATCATAGCGGAGGAGATGTTTATATAAGGGCTTACAGTTTCAGAGGTCTCAGTCCACAGAAGGCCAGCTCCATTCCTCAGGGCTTGAGATGAGGCAGAACATCATGGTGAAAGAGTGTGGCAGAGTGTGTGTGGTGGGGAGTGGCTCACATGTTGATCAGAAAGCAGAGAGAAAGACTCCACACTCCAGATCCAAAATAGATACTCCAAAGTCACACTCCCAATGCCTACCTCTTCCAGCCACTCCCTACCCACCTTAAGTTACCACTCAGTTAATCCCTATAGGGGATCAATCCACTGATTGAGTTGACTCTTATAACCCAATAATTTCTCCTCTAAACTTTCTTGCATTGTCTCACACATGAGCTCTTGGGGACCTCACATCCAAACCATAAGGAAGATAGAACACAGCTAGAGCAAGGTACGAAGATGGCAAAGTGGACCAGAAGGAAATACTTTCCATAAGGAGCTCCTATCTGAACTCTGGCTCCTACCTGATTAAGGCTCCTAAGATGTTGGTGCCCAGAAAAGCAGCTATCCCTTCATTGTGCTGCTAATTCCAGATTCTGCTCCCCTAACATCCCTGACTCTTTTTGAACAGCAATTGAAAACATTCTTGTTATTTTATTGAGATTCGTTTCATGGGATAGATCCTTACCCACACTAACCTGCTCCTTAACTCTTTTACACATTGCAGTTTTTAAACAATCTTTTCTTATATTCTTAGCTTCTTATCCACTGCTTCCTCCTAAACTTTGAGAGGATCATATGTTTTGGACACAAGATCACATATATTTTGTCACATCTTCCTGGGCTGTTCTCTTTTCCAGCCTCTGGGGAAACTATCCCACAGGGCTCAGTCTTAGTGTGAACACCTTCTGTGTAAATTCAGGAGTGAGTCTTGCCATACTTCTTAATGAAGAGTGCTCTGAAGTTTCTCAGACAGAGCTGCCCATCACTGGGAAATGCAGGTACTGTCCTCTGTGAGGGCACTAGACCCTCTGATGTACTGTCTAGCTGTTCTGAGCACCCATGAATCAGTCCTTCTTTAACAGTTTAGTTGTGCAATTTAGCTTGTACTTAGCATCAATTAATTTGGAGGAAATTGGGTTTTGCATTTTTCAGTGTGATATAGTATCAGAATTAGTCATCACAGTTAGCTCAATGCCAATTCTGTGTATATTAGGGTGAGTTGAGGAAGGTGTTGTGACCCTTGGAGAGAAGCTGGCCTGTGTGCAGAAACCTGTTTCATGTGACAGTGCAATGTCATTGCAAATCAGGCTAATTTCTGCTTTCAGCAAATAAATTATGATGATGCTCAAAGTGTCACCAGATTGGTAATGAAAGAACACTTGGCATCTTCAAGAAGAGTTCAGATGGAGAGATAAATCTAACAGAACTTTGTAGAGCTGCCCCGCCCCTATTGTTCCTTACTCCTGCCTGAACTGGTTATAAACTAACTTAATACAATCATGAAGTGTGGTTTATACTTAGCTGAAAAGACAGAGATTAATGAGTCTAAACTGATTGTCACAAATGAGGATGATGTACAAGTTGGAAAGAAATTAAAGTTACAACAAAGAACTCCAGTTGAAACAGCTCTGACTCATGTTCCTTGAAAGACTAACAGAGAAGAGCTTGCAGATTGTGGGATGTTGGCAAATCATATGACTTGCCCCTTTGTTCTGTTTTCATTCACTATATCTCTAAGACATTGTGTACCCCTCCTGACAGGGTCATAATGGATGTTTATTCACCATTTAGCATGGAGCTGAAAAGTAGAAAACATTTCAATGTCAAACACAATCTCATGACCCTGGGGGAGAAAAAGTTTTTTTAAACATAATATTTAAAAAAAATCACTAACCATAAAGGAAAACATTGGTAAACTTGATCGCATTCAATGAAGTATGATTTTATTTGTGAAAACTTCAAAAATAAGCAAAATGGATCTATGGAGTTAGAAGTGGTTGTAGAGGGAGAGTGAGCAGAGACTTGGAAAGGAATGGGGGGCTTTGGAGATTCTGGAGATGTTCTGTTTCTTGATCTAGGCGTGGGTGACTCACTTGGTGAGAATTCATCAAGGTTTATGTCTATGACTGGCATTTTTTTTTCTGGATGAATTCTATATTTAAAGGTTTACATTAAAAACTTCCCACAGATGATTGGCTAGCCACAAAAAAGGACTATTCATATAATAAAGTATTATTCAACAATAAAATTATTTTATAATATCAAAGAACCTTGAAAACATTATGCTAAATGAAAGAAGTCAATCACACAAGTCACATATTAAGTGATTCTATTTATATGAAATTTCCAGAATAGGCAAATATAGAAATAAAGAAAGCAGATTATTCATTGTCAAAGGCTGAAGGGTGGAGAACTAGCCAGTGACTGGTAATGAATATGGGTTTCTTTTTGGAGTAATGAAAGTATTCTGGAATTAATGGTGCTATTTGCACAATGTTGTGGATATTCTAAAACCCATGGATTTGTACAGTTTAAAGGATGAATCATATGATGTGTAAATTATATCTCAATTAAAAACAAAACCTTGCCAGCGTAAGTATATTATATGCAAGACATCGCCTTTCAAAAATCAAGACTCACAGATTCTTTAGTTTTTCAGTTGACACAGCCTACTTGGATCATTTGAACTGTGTATTCCACCTTGATTTGAGTATCCTGGTCAGGAATCCTCAGCTGTTACACTGAGCATGTCATTGCCATAGAAAGCTTTGTGGACCACAATGAACAGTTTTAAACATTTTAAGCCAAAGTAGTAGACTGGGAGAAGAAGTTTTATGAAGATTAAAGAGCATTAAAGCCCAGTTATTTCTAACAAGTTGTCACTCATGTGCCTATAAAACACATCTGTTACAGAATACTTGTCTCTAATAGGGCATCCATCAGGAAACAGCTAACATTTGCCTAACAAATGGACATGAATCAAGGTTCTCAAAGTTGTTTATGTTCTTTGACTTAGTAATTAATTCTACTTCTAGAAATCTCTCCTAAAGAGACAATTATTGATGCTTATCCAGATAAATTTAAAGGTGGTGTTTGGTACCAGGCTTTCTCAGTGAAACAAAAGTGCCCAAATGATAAGGGATGAACAAAGAGAAATGGAGGCAGAGGCTTTCTACACTGGAGAGTGGTTCTGGGCACAGAGCTAGAGGAGTTAACCTGCGGGCTTCTAACACAACACTCTCACCCCAGATTCACACACTCCCCAGAGATCAGAGAAGTGTTGATAATGGGATAATATAAAGCCATATATGCCCAAATATGCCAAATCACAAATCCGCCAAATTTGTGATTGCAAATTTCCTCTGTATCACCCTTTACATCTCTGGCTTCCATTTGTCTTTCTTACCTCCTTGCCCAGGCCTTGACCCTGGCTAAAATCCCTGGAGAGAACATTTACCAGCTTTTGGCCTTGACCAATTAAAGTCTGCAGGGGAGCTTTGATCTGGAAACATCTCTAGAAGTGGCATGGGGCTGTATAAATACATGTTGAAAATAGGACAATGAAAGTAGTTGGGGTGTTAAAACAAGGACATCCTCATTCACTCGCACCAATGAGTTCTCTGCCAAAGTGTTTGATCTCTATCCTGTAGATGCATTCAAACTAAGAGAGGAGGGGAAAGGTAGAGAAACTGGGCCGCCTTGCCTCTTCTTGATTAGCTTCCAGTTCTTTGAAGAGGAACATGGCAGAGCCAGAACAGGTGCATTTCCATTAGTGGCTCTCCATGGAATTCTAACTTCTGTCCTAAAGTAGCAGGAAACCGCGTCAATATTGGAGCCTATGTTCCTGTGTCTTGTTCAGCTTTCTATCTTAGAGTCCAAAGAGATTTCTACATCGCAGGAAGACATTCAAAGGGATTGCATAATAACACTTAAAGTCACTTAATTGAAATCTCATTAGAAAAGTGGTACCTGCTTATTATTCAGGTACTTGTCCCTATCGCTCTATCTGGCTCTACAAAACACTCATACATAATAACTTCTGTGTTTTTATATACACAAATGTGTATATGTAGACATGTTTAAATGCAGTAAAGTAATTATTCTCAAACTTTAGTGTAGATCATGTAGTCATCTAGGAAGCTTGTTAAAAACACAGATGGGGACTTAAAACAGCATACTACAGTGACGCAACCACATCAATGTTTATAGCAGCACAATTCACAACAGCTAAATTGTGGAACCAACCTAGATGTCCTTCAATAGATGAGTGGATAAAGAAACTGTGGTATATAAACACAGTGGAATATTACTCAGCATTAAAAGAGAATAAAATCATGGCATTTTCAGGTAAATGGATGGAACTAGAGAATATCATGCTAAGTGAAGTAAGCCAACCCCAAAAAATCAAAGGTCAAATGTTTTATCTGATAAGTGGATGCTGATCCATAATGGGAGTTGGAGAAGCATGGGAGGAATGGAGGAACTTTGGATAGGGCAAATGGGAGAGAGGGGAAGGAGGATAATAGGGTAGGAAAGATGATGGAATAAGATGAACATCATTATCCTAGGTACATGTATGAAGACACGAATGGTGTGACTCTACTTTGTGTACCACCAGAGATGTGAAAAATTGTGTTCCATATGTGTACTATGAATTGAAATGCATTTTGCTGTCATGCATAACAAATTAGAACCAATTAATTAATTTTTAAAAATGCAGTTGGAATTCAAATGATTTTGACAGACAGAATGATGCAGGTGATCTGCAGACTAGTCTCCAAAGTGGCCTCCAATAGTCCTTCTATAATTGACAGAGTATGTCAGATACAATGAAGTGTGACTTCCACAGCAAGATCATAAAAGTCATTTAAACTTCTACCTGGTGTTCTCGCCCTTTCTGGAGGGAGTCAATTGCTGTGCCCTGAGGACACAGGAGTCCTGTGGAGAGATTGCTGTGGCAAGGAACTGAGGCCTCCAGCCAGGGGCAGCTTACTCATGAGAGTGAGCCACATGGGAAGCAGGTCCTTGGCCCCAGTCAGGCTGGCAGAGGCAGCCTCAGCCATAGTCTCAACTGAAGCCCCATAAGGGACCCTCAGCCACACAGCCCAGCTCAGCCCTCCTGCATTCCTGACCCACAGAAATGGTGTGAAAGGATAAATGTTGATTACTTTAAGTTGATTACACTGTTTTGTGGTAATTCAAGAGACAGCAATAGATAATTAACATACACTGCTAATAAAGTATACTATTGATCCCATCAGCTACTCTTTAAAAACAGTTCCATACACTAGTTCTATACACTTTGGTGTGTGTGTGTGTACACATACTTTGGCATATATATATATATATATATATATATATATATATATATATATATATATACACACACACACATACATACACACACACACACACACACACATACATACACCTTCTGGTCACTACCAGAAGGAGGATGGGAGACTCTGGCTCTGCAGACATCTTGTTTTAGAACACTTGGCCTCTGTAAAAAAAAAAAAAAATATATATATATATATATATATATATATATATATATATATATATATATATGAAGAGATGATGTTTGGTGACAAATTAATGTTCAGTATTATAATATTAATCTCCAATATAATAAAAGTTTCTACAGACAAAATTATTTTACTTCCAAATACACATTAATGCCTTATCTTTTTTTGCTTCTATTTAATAATACTATAGTTCTGTATGCAAAGTTAAGCATAGATCTCTTAGAGGTACTTTTATTTAGTTTTTAATTGAATTTTTTCTATTTAATTAAGAGGTCCAGCAATTGAATCCAGGATCTTACTTACATGGTAAGTAAGTGTTCTACCACTGATCCACATCCTGAGTCCTGGGTACTTCTTTACATGTCAGGGACAGGGCCAAGTGTATCTATAAAAGTTATTCACTAGGTATTGCCAACCATCATGCTATGAAAATTACTAATCTGCAATCCTTAGTGCTCTTCATTAGCAAAGTATCATTCCTATTTTACAGAGGAGAGGACTGATTCAGAGAGATGGATTAAACACCTACATACCTTTCAGTTAATAAGAGGAAGAGTCAGAAATGTGATTTTCAAAGTATCAGACTCATTTTTTGTTACTGACTTTGATTTACTACTCTGGGTTGGAATGGGGATAGGTGCATCTGAACTAGAATGTTCCTTATAGGAATAGCATTCAGACGGTCAACAACTATTTTGAATGTTCCCTGTGTTCCAGACATGAATGCTAAGAAGTTAGTGGTGGAAAAAAGTGAAGAAGCATGGGCTTTACCTGGAGCATGTACTTTGGTCAGCCAATTAACCAGAATTTATCCTTATTTCAGTGAAAGTCACAGAGGTTAAGAATCCCTTTAATAGCAGATGCCTTATAATTGCAAATAATGAATTCAATAACATAATATGAAGTGTTTTTTAATAGCATACAGGGTACTTGGAACACATCTAGCCCAACCATCTCATCTTATAGAAAAATCTGAGGTTCTGGTTGAGGGCTGAGAGGGGAAACAACTAATGAAAAAGAACTTGAACCTAAATCTGTGTGAGAAACAAGTCCAGAAGCTTCTCAAATCCCTAGGGGCACAAGGTAAAGCCACTCCAATTATCTTGTCTGTTATGACCCTGGAGTCTGGATGATTGCTCACCTCCAAAGGGTTCTGCACTATGGTTCTCAATTCTGACCTTCAAATCCCCAAAGCCCAGTCTGCTCTGGGACCAATTAACTGAGAATCTCTAGAGGTGGGCTGGGCATACAGGTGATTCCACAGTGGCAGCCAAGTACAAGAACTGTGGACTAAGAGCCTGGTGATGGAGTGTCACAGGATCTCATAGGTTGCTTGTGCTACTTGGCTTCTCACATTCTTTGGGTTTGGATAGTGCCCCCAAATTATTATTTCTCCCAGAATCTCAGGCTATAACTATCTTTGGACATAGGTTGTTGCCATGTAATTAATTTAACAGGAGATTAAAGTGGAGTAGAGAAGGCCTGAGTCCAATGTGACTTGTGTCATTGGAAGAGGAGATTCGGAGACACATGCATAAAGGAGGGTGCCCCTTAAGAGTTGTAAATGCATGGAGGAAAGACAGAGGCTGAGAGTGGAGTCATGCTGCCAGCTGAGGAATGCCAAGGATTGCTGGTCACTACCAGAAGGAAGATGGGAGACTATGGCTCTGCAGACACCTTTGCTTTAGGACCCTTGACCTCTGTAAAATGAGAGGAAATAAGTTTGTGTTGAGTTAAGCAATAAAATTTGTGGTGGTTTGTCATGACAGTCCTAGGAAACTATCCACACTCCAACTAACCTGGGGGTCCCCCATATGACATCTTCCACTTGTATGGTACAATTCCAGCAGACCCGGCCTCAGTTCTCCTCCCGGTCCTCCTGTGGCCCCCTGCCCTCCCTCACATGGCTTCTCTTTGGTCCACTGTGACTGTCTGATGCTTTTTCCTTCCATTGTCTTCAGATTGCCCAGGCAGCAAAAACACCTCGTCCCCTCTCACTGATTAATATCCTTCAGTTCTAAAGTTCCCTGATTCTGAACTTGGGGAACATTTCCCATGTCCTACTTTTGGATCTCCAATCTTTCATCCTTTGCCTTCACCCAGGGAGGGAGGAGAGGACAGTATTTAGAGCACAGACTTCAGAACCAGAGAGGACCAGTCAATTTCCTGGCTCCATTATTTAGTAGCCATGTGGTCTGTTTTTTGTTTTGTTTTTAACTGTTTTGAAAATCTAGGAACTTTTTAAACTTCCATAAACCTTCATTTTCTACTATATAAGGTGCCTTATAATACATTCCAAACAAGGTAGAATCATGAGGATGAAGGAGATGATGTCTGCATAGCATTTAGAATGGTGACTTCAATCCATAGTAGGGGATCGAGGACTTCTCCCTAACTCTCCAACTATTCTTTCTAGTCAACCCCAACTTTGCATTCATATTACCCCTATTAATGAATCCAATTTCCTATTCTTTTGCACATGAGATACAGTCTCTTTGAACATGACTACAGCCTATGGAATTTCCTCTCTTCCATTGTTCTTTGAATTCTTTGGAGTCAGAGATGAACCCCAACCTCCTTAAGCGGTGAGGTGGCACTAGCCCTTTAGATGTGCTGTTGGCAGGGGCAGAATTATTGACAGGAAAGGAATTTTGTTCCAGAAGATAAGTATGAACCTGAGCATGTGTGTATGTGTGTGCACTCTGTTTTAGAATTCATTTCTAAAAATCTATGTTGAAAATATATTGGGGTTATCCAGACAGAGACAGAGTACTCAGCTAAAAGGGGAAAAATATTTAATTTCTGTGTGTGAAAAACTGGGGGAATTATATTCAAACCTTCAAAGAAAATGTCAGCCTTACTATATAATAAAAACAAACCCAGCAGTAACAAATGACTGGGAAGAAGAATAGACTTAAAGTAAAAATAAATAAAAAAGAATATTAAAAAGAGGTAAAATAGCCAGGCATGGTGGTACACACCTGTAATTCCAGTGGCTCAGGAGATGGAGGAAGGAGGATTGCGAGTTCAAAGCCACCCTCAGAAAAAGTGAGGGCTGAGAGGGGAAACAACTAAGCAACTCAGTGAGACCCTGTCTCTAAATAAAATATGAAAAAGGGCTGGGGATTGGGCTCAGTGTTCGAGTGCTCCTGAGTTCAATCCCTAGTAGCTCCCCATCCCCCCAAAGAGAGTAAAATTAGTAAGATAATGGTTGAGAGATGCAGGATACAATCTTAAGGGTAAAACTTTTGAAAAACTCAAAAGAATGGAACAAAACTTTCCAATGAATTAATTTAAAGATTGAAGTAAAAAGAATTTTAGTAAATGAATGATTCAATAATTTTTGAATAATCAATTAAAAATAAAAGCTCAAAAGGTAAGGTGGAAACCAAAACAAATTCACATTTACATAAGATAATGAAAAAGAGAATGCTAAAAATGAAAACATCAATGAATACTTAAAAAGGAAGACCTGGCTCTAAAACCCGGAAGGTTGAAGATCAAATGGGAAAGTGGTTAAACAAGATTAGATATGGCGCTGGGGTAGAAAGGCATTTTAAAGTTGAGATATTGAAAACAAAAATGTCAATAAGGAATGGCTCGAAAAAACAAGTATGTTGCTCTTTACGGAGGCTGCAGATTCTTTGGGCTCAAAGGTTCTTTAGGGCTGAGGTCTGAGGTCCTCCAAACTGAACCTGGAGATCACAGATGCAGTCACTTTTCTAGAACGTGAAGCGTTTGATTTGCAAAGCAAAGAAGAAATCAGTAGCTTCCTTCCACTCCCTCCACACTGCCAAAAGTCTTATTGTGAGACCCTGACTTGCCATTTCCCCTGAGGTCCTGCCATGGTTTGGTGTTTTAGTTAGCTTTTGTGCTGCTGTGACTAAAGAACCCGACCAGAACAACCGTAAAAGGAGAAAGGTTTGTTTAGGGACTCACGGTTTTCAAGGTCCAAGTCCACAGAAGTCCGGCTTCATTCCTTGGGGCTCCAGGTATGGCTGAACATCTTGGCAGAAGAGTGTGGTGGAGGATAGTGTCTCACATGATGATCAGGAAGGGGAGGGAGAGGGAGCTAGGGAGAGATCTCCACTTGCCAGGTACAAATATATACCCCAAAGCCACACCCCCAAGGCCTAACTCCTCTAGCCACACCTCACCTGCTTTCAATTACCACTCAACTGATCCCATCGGTTGACTATTTCATGGATTGAATTAAGGCTCTCATAACCCAATCATTTCTCTGAACCTTCTTGCATTGTCTCACATGAGCTTTTGGAGGGCACTTCATATGCAAACCATAACATTTGGACACGGTCTGTCTCTCCGAGGTCTATGGCTGAGAACTTGGTCTATAGTGTGCTGGTGTTAAGGTGGTAGAAACTTTAAGAACTAGGGCCTTGTGGAAGGTGAGTAGGTCATAGGGGCTCCACCTTCATGAATGGACTAATGCTGTCTCTAGGGAGTGGGTCAGATCTCATGGTACTGGACTAATTCTAAGACAGTATGTTATTGTAAATAAGTCAGCCTGGTCCCTCTCTGGTTTCTTACTTCATATCTCACCATGTAATATTTCTCTTTTGTACATACTCCTTCCATGTGTTGCCATCTGCCTTGTTATGATATAGCCAGAAGGTTCTCATCAGGGGTCAACCAGATGGGACTGCCTGATCTTAGATGCTGAGCCTCCAAAATGTGAGCTAAAGAAATCTTCTTTTCATTTAAGTACCAAGCCTCAGGTATTTTGTTATAGCTACAGAAAACATACTTAAGATAAGGTCACCTTCCCAGTTAGAAAAAATCTGAGTAGACAATGGAGCAGGAATCTTGAATGTTCTAGTGAACAGGCAGAACAAGCGGGCACTGAAAGTCACTGCAGGGGAAACTTACCTCCTCTCATTGCATGTTTCCTGGAATGTCCCACAGGTGCCTAAACCCCCATGCCCTATATTAAGTAACCATTTTTCTCCAAGAACTGTTCCTCCAAGCTGACCCCTGCCCATCTCATGTTTCTTCTGGTTAATGTCTTGCATCATCAGCCTCATCAATCAAGCAGACAGCCTCTTGGCCACTCGGGACTGTTCCCATCCCCATATCCAATGGGTCATGAGGTGCTCTCTTCTAACTCCCCAAATATCCCTTCCATCTTGGTCACCTCTGTACTTTTTCAAGGCTTCATTAAGTGAAGTAAGTTTGAGGAGAGACATAGGGCTGTAACATGAAGAGCTTTCACTTTCTTATTAGGACGCAAGAAATTTGGGTAAAAGATACTACTTTATGGTGGTATGTTATGTCTCTAGAGCAGGCCATGCACAGAAGCTGGGGTAAATTGACTTTCAGAGAATGGTTGCTAAGCACCAGACCTAGATGGACATATGAATTTTAGAATGACTTCCATGGCATGGGGCCTGCCCTGTGTTGTCCCACTTGACATGGCTTGATACTCTTAACTGGACACCGTGTCCTCTTCAGCAGTGGAGGCGGACTGGCCAGTTCCTCCACCAGCGGAAGTGGGTCTCCAGAGATCAGCCTTCTCAATGCCTGTCTTGCTTAACATGTGTTTTATTCAAAGACAGGAAGATCTGAGAGACAATGAAAGGCTTTGGGGCCAAGAGGCTTTTTAATAATCCGTGTCAATCCCTCTCTGCCTTTATCCCTCCACAACAGAGCAGAGGCCACACATGCCATGTCTTATTGTTATTAATACAGGAGGATTCAAGTCAAGTGACCTCAGGCCAGGGCCCAAGAGTCTTTTCTCTCACTAATCTGATTAGACCTTCAATCTTCTGTTGGTATCTGATTCAGGACAACACTTGGACGCCACAGCATTTCCGGGCTCTTGAGAGATGCGTTGGGACTTCCTTTGCATGAAAGCACTTTAGCTTAACACACTGTGAACCTACTGTGTCTCAAGGGGCTTCCAGGGCTGGGAGAAGATGATGTACCAGCAGAGATTTCTGGTAACACACTCTGACACTGACATCCCTGGGAAAAATCACTGCTGCTTATTTAAAAAGCAGCTTCAAGTGGTGTGCCGTGCTGATGGTAATCAGATTTAAAATTAGCCCTAACATGTCTTCATCAAGGGAGGCTTAATTGCAGGGTCCAATCAGTACGCAAAATACACCAATGACAATTTTGCTGATGAAGTAATTCTAAACAAACGGAAAGATTTCAAAGTGGATAAAAGTCTTCCCAGTGAAATGAGTCAGTTTTTGGTGTCACATAAACCTGTCTCCCTGTAAGCTGATGTCTTCATGTTCCAGGTTTTCTGATTTATAATTTATATACTTAGTCTTTATAAGATTTACTTACTCCTAACTCCAGGAATTATTCCTTTTTTTTTTCTGGCCAGGTTAGATAGACTATTACAGAGCAAGATGCTCTACTTTTTACCTGCTGTGTGATCGTGGGCAAGTTACTTATCTTATCTGAGCCTCAGTTTCCCCACCTAGAAAACAAGGGAAATAAGTTCTAATTTAAAGGGTTGTTAAAAGGATTTCAATAAATGAGCTTTCATCCATTTTCATTTCCTTTCTCCTTAATCACTCTTTGCTTTAGGGATGTTGCTGCTGACATTTTTGTGATTTACACATAGAATCATTCACATATCTAGTTCAGTGGTCCTCAAGGGATATTTGGCAGATCCTGGAGACATTTTGGTTGTCACAATTGGGGGAGAGGGAGAAGTATTACTGGCATCTAAAGTGTAGAGGCCAGGGATGTGGCTAAACATCCTATAAGGACAGGACAGCCACCACCACAAAGGTGATCTGGGCTTACATGTGATAGTAGTGGAGTCGAGAATCTTGGCCCTAGAAGACAATAAGTTGTTACCCATGAGTTCCTTAAAAGTTAGGTGTGTACCTTGTACATCTTCCTTTCTTGAAGGTTTTAAGGAGGGTTGGTTGGTGGGGGCTGGGGACATGCAAGTGGGATTGCCGTGAGCTCCAATTACTGAGCATAAGGCAAATGGATCTAAATTCAGCCTCAACTGAGATTCTAAATCCAGTATCTCTCTCCTCTTTGTTCTTCAAGCTGAAGTCTGTTAACAGTTTGCTAACATCCTGCATCGTCCCATTTCCTTTGAACTTGAAGTATTTCCTTCAAATTTTCACCATGTGATATGTGGGATTTATGTAATTTTGCTACTGTTCTCATGTATTCACATTAGACATTGAGAAATAAACATGGAGAAATTTGGCATGTGGAAGGCAAGGGTACCTAGACCTGCCAAGGGTCCAGAACTTCTGGGGAGTTATCTCATGAAGCAAGATGCTGAGCCCTGGAAGATCAAGAGGATCACTTGATGGGATCCCAAGGAAATCCAGCTAAACTGAGGGCAGTCGTATGAGTTGACTCATTCTTCCTGGCTGATGCCATTCAGTTTGTGATACAAAGGCATATAAATATATAATATATTCTCAATTTTGGATACTAGAAAGGGGAAGATATTAAAATATTAATGATGTTCTCTTCTTGATTGGAATTAGTTTTTCCCTTCGGTACATGCTTTTGGATTTTTCCCAAGTTTTCTGAGTGTTTTATATATTAGAAACAATAGACATGATTTTCAAAAAGATCTGAAAAGACATTTTGAATATGTCTGCCTAAACCTCATGTTCTGAGGATTTCTCCTCCTCTGAAAGTCGCAGGTTAGGTGTTGGCAAGCTGCTGCTAAGAGATAAATTGCTCTCCCACCTCCCCAGCTGAGAGTCACGTCTGGGTAACAGCTGCTTCGATAATGACTTTATTTGTTGATAGATGAATTCTTGCTTTACAGACGCTGAAATGACTAGGGCTAAATGAAATTGCATGTATGACTGTTCATCTCTCTCTTCTCCACTCACAGCAGGTGTCAGGAATAGATGGCCCCAAGACAGGGCAGGAGGAACGGTGTAGCATCACTTTCCTCTTCACAGGGGCAAAGTCAGCCCTGGCACAGGCTCCTGGAGAGCTGCAGGTTCAGAGCTGGAAGCACAGCAGTGCAGCAATACTGTCCCCCAGGTGGGAGGCTGAGTTTGAAGCATGTCCCACACCAGGCCCTCACGCTCTCTTCCTTTGCATGCTGTGGTGATGCCATATCTCTCTTTCCTAAATGTAAACAGTAAAATGCAAAATTCAGTCTTGAGAAGGAAATGTTCTCCTTCTCAAAGAGCCACTGGAGATGCTGTAAAGCTGCTGATAAGAAGAACCGTGGATGCTCTTTGTCCTAAGGGGGTGACCCACCCAAAGCCAAAAGTATAGTACTTTGGAACTACAACAACCACTTATATATTTTTTAACCTAAGCTTCTCAAAAAGCTACCCTGACAGCTTTCAGAGGCCACAATGGCCTCAAAGAGAATGGAGAAGTACCTGAAGAAATTAGCAGAGAGCAGATATAAACTAGAGAGAAGGACCAGGAAAAAGAGGAGTTGGGAAAAACCCAGGATAATCAAGGTTCGCAGGGAATACTGAGAACAGTGAGAAAGTTGTCATACAATTTATGACCAGGATAAAATGCTATGTGAGGCCTGGAGCCCAGGGTCCACCCAGGGATTGCAGGCTTCCAAGCAGGCTGTGGTATGGCACATAGCTCAGAGGGTTGGAAGGCAATGTGTAAAAAGTAAGGGGTTCTAGTAGCCAAAACAGGTGGTCTGTATCCCCTATGCAAGACTGAAATAGGAAACTCCAAGTTTAGGATTAAAGAGAATGAATGGCATAATCATCAATAGGTAAAAGTCTACCTCAAACGGTCTTTAGGAGCATAGTAGTGTCTATGGCGTCAGAGAAAGCCCGACAACTCCCGATTCAATCCTTTCCTTACTGGGTGACCTTGGGAAGTGCCTTAAATTTTCTGAGATTTTGACTTTTCAACTGGGAAATAGGTAACCATACCAACTGCCTGGGGGGGGGTCTGAAAGAAAAATGACCTACAGTAATCCCCCCTTATCCAGTGGGAACTGTGGCATTGCCCATAAAGTAGGCCTTTTCTCAATATTATAATTATCACACACACAACCCATCCATATACACAGGCACAATTAGGTAGAAAGGCATTCGTGGATTATTTATGACTTTTTAATGTCCTTTGTTCTTTTTTAAATTTTTATGTCTTTATTATTATTTTATTTATTTATTTTTATGTGGTGCTGAGGATCAAACCGAGTGCCTCACAAACCTTGTGCACTCTTACCACTGAGCTATAAGCCCAGCCCATGTCTGTCCTTTGTTCTTGAAAATTATGTTTATTATTATCAAATTTTGCCAAATCTCTTAGAAGTTTGTGGTCCACAGTGCTACATGGTTCTAAAAATGAAATTGAATGAAACAATAAAGCGAAAGTGATTTCATTCTTGAGCTTTAATCATGAAAAAAAAAAAAACTTTGTAAATTAAGTAGTCTTTTGTTTGTGGGACAGCCCGAACACACTTAGAAAATCATTGGTTTCAAATGATCTATTTTAAGTGGATCATTGTCAAACTGGAATTGAACCATTGGAGGTGAGCAAAAAGCTCTGTCACATTGAAAGGGTTGGGGGAAAACTAAAAACAGGAAAAGAGAAAACTCAAAAGATACATAATAGCTGCCTTCAAGTATTTAAAGGTTTTCAGAAGAAGGATTGAACATATATCTATGTGGCCTGTAAGGGGTGCACATGTAATTGTTCAATGAAAACTACTTAATGGAGCAAGTGTTCTCATATTCTTGTATATATTTTGCGTTAGGGGCATTTTGGTGGTTAGTTGGTCTTTTTTTTTTTTTGTACCAGGGATTGAACTCAGGGGCACTTGACCACTGAGCCACCTCCCCAACCCTATTTTGTATTTTATTTAGAGACAGGGTCTCACTGAGTTGTCAGTGCCTTGCTTTTGCTGAGGCTGGCTTTGAACTCGCAATCATCCTGCCTCAACCTTCCGAGTCACTGGGATTACAGGCATGCACCACGGTGCCCAGCCACCAGTTAGTCTTTTGACACTATCATTTCCTCACTGGCTTGAGGATGAAGTTTTTGTACTGGTGGGCAGGTCAGATTAATCATTAAGGTTCTGTTACTAAGACTCTATGAAATCTCATCATCCAAATAGGTGGGAATCTTTATCATTGTTGGAAGGTTTACATGAATCTAGGATGGACAACCTAAGGGTGGGAATAGGGGTGCACTGCCATAGGCTAAGGGGGGGTGGTCAGAGAAGGGGAAGATGAGAGGAGAGATAGTGAGATGAGGTCAGAGGTCAAGAAGAACCAGTCGAGAGGGCCAGCTATGCCTGGTAGAGCAATAGGGCATAGAGAATCAGTAGAGGTAGCAACAAAGCAAGAATCAGGATACATGAGCAATGTGGGAGACCAAGTGGTAGTCCAGGACTGAATCTGCTGACACTGGATTTTAAAACACAAAGTGTATTTTTAAAGGCAAGGAATGTTTATTATAGAAATCTGAAACAGAATTTCAATAAGAAACAAGCAACAACAACAACAAAAATTCTACCCAATCAAGAAAAAAAAAAATTAAAAACACCTCAGTGTATATTCTTCTAAATCCTTTTCTAGGCAGATATAATATGCACATTTATAAAAATACATGTCTATCTCATACCTTTTGATAATATGGTTTTTTTTAGTTAATATCTTTCCTTTGAATGAAGCATTTCGTATTATTTTAAATGTTGTTCATGTGTGTCATGGTGTAAATGGAAACATGGTGTAAATACACAGTTTATGTAGCCTGAGGTTTTAAATTTTTATTTTAAACCGTAGGCTCCTTTTGCCAAACAGAATCGTACACAGGGGCTTAGCATGTAAGCCGACAGAACAAACCAGAGCTACTCTGTTTGATGAGTAGAATGCACGTCAGTCATATTTTGGAAATTTTGAATATATGTGACAAAATTTTTCTCCAGAGAGATGTGACAGCCTGTTTCCTTATCTTTCTACCATCAGTGAACAAGCACCTTAGCTAAAATTTTGTCTGGTGATATTGATGTGTTTTTTAATATCATTCATAACCTTGAACATTTCCTTTGCTTATCGGTTATTCATGATTCTTTTTTTTTTTACCTTTTCAAAATCCACGGATGGCTCTGTGAACTTAGGGATCTGTGGAAAGAGAGTGAGCCACTGGAATTCTTTATTCTTATATAGGAGACATACAAGGGGAGGTTCTATGGAATATTCTATCCCATAAAAGGGCAAAGGGATAGGATTACAAAGGAACAAGTGAGTGTAACTCAACCTCATGGGGTGACACCCACTCCTGGAGCCATACCTCATTATCCCAGTGGGGGGGGGGGGGGCAGGTAAAAGTCCACTGTATTTTGGTGTACAAGAACTATTCAGTACCCCTCTACTCAGGACTTAAAGGTGTATACGTAGCTCCTGTCCAGGGCAGCTCCCAACATCTCCCATAGTATACATGTGCATTTCCATTCAACCTTTTTTTAAAAATTTTTATTGTTGGTTGTTCAAAACATTACATAGTTCTTGACATATCATATTTCACACTTTGATTCAAGTGGGTTATGAACTCCCATTTTTACCCCTTATACAGATTGCAGAATCACATCGGTTACACATACACTGATTTACATATTGCCATACTAGTGTCTGTTGTATTCTGCTGCCTTTCCTATCCTCTGCTATCCCCCCTCCCCTCCCCTCCCCTCCCCTCTTCTCTCTCTACCCCCACTACTGTCATTCATTTCTCCCCCTTGTATTATTTTTCCCTTTCCCCTCACTTCCTCTTGTATGTACTTTTGTATAACCCTGAGGGTCTCCTTCCATTTCCATGCAATTTCCCTTCTCTCTCCCTTTCCCTCCCACCTCTCATCCCTGTTTAATGTTAATCTTCTTCTCCTGCTCTTCGTCCCTACTCTGTTCTTAGTTGCTCTCCTTATATCAAAGAAGACATTTGGCATTTGTTTTTCAGGGATTGGCTAGCTTCACTTAGCATAATAATAATCTGTTCTAATGCCATCCATTTCCCTACAAATTCTATGATTTTGTCATTTTTTAATGCAGAGTAATACTCCATTGTGTATAAATGCCACATTTTTTTATCCATTCGTCTATTGAAGGGCATCTAGGTTGGTTCCACAGTCTTGCTATTGTGAATTGTGCTGCTATGAACATCGATGTAGCAGTGTCCCTGTAGCATGCTATTTTAGGTCTTTAGGGAATAGACCGAGAAGGGGAATAGCTGGGTCAAATGGTGGTTCCATTCCCAGCTTTCCAAGAAATCTCCATACTGCTTTCCAAATTGGCTGCACCAATTTGCAGTCCCACCAGCAATGTACAAGTGTACCCTTTTCCCCACATCCTCGCCAGCACTTGTTGTTGTTTGACTTCATAATGGCTGCCAATCTTACTGGAGTGAGATGATATTTTAGGGTGGTTTTGATTTGCATTTCTCTGACTGCCAGAGATGGTGAGCATTTTTTCATGTACTTGTTGATTGATTGTATGTCCTCCTCTGAGAAGTGTCTGTTCAGGTCCTTGGCCCATTTGTTGATTGGGTTATTTGTTATCTTATTGTCTAATTTTTTGAGTTCTTTGTATACTCTGGATATTAGGGCTCTATCTGAAGTGTGAGGAGTAAAGATTTGTTCCCAGGATGTAGGCTCCCTATTTACCTCTCTTATTGTTTCTTTTGCTGAGAAAAAACTTTTTAGTTTGAGTAAGTCCCATTTGTTGATTCTAGTTATTAACTTTTGTGCTATGGGTGTCCTATTGAGGAATTTGGAGCCCGACCCCACAGTATGTAGATCGTAGCCAACTTTTTCTTCTATCAGACGGCATGTCTCTGATTTGATATCAAGCTCCTTGATCCATTTTGAATTAACTTTTGTGCATGGCGAGAGAAAGGGATTCAGTTTCATTTTGTTGCATATGGATTTCCAGTTTTCCCAGCACCATTTGTTGAAGATGCTATCCTTCCTCCATTGCATGCTTTTAGCCCCTTTATCAAATATAAGATAGTTGTAGTTTTGTGGATTGGTTTCTGTGTCCTCTATTCTGTACCATTGGTCCACCCGCCCGTTTTGGTACCAGTACCATGCTGTTTTTGTTACTATTGCTCTGTAGTATAGTTTGAAGTCTGGTATCGCTATACCGCCTGATTCACACTTCCTGCTTAGCATTGTTTTTGCTATTCTGGGTCTTTTATTTTTCCATATGAATTTCATGATTGCTTTATCTATTTCTACAAGAAATGCCATTGGTATTTTGATTGGCATTGCATTAAACCTATAGAGAACTTTTGGTAATATCGCCATTTTGATGATGTTAGTTCTGCCTATCCATGAACAGGGTATATTTTTCCATCTTCTAAGATCTTCTTCTATTTCTCTCTTTAGGGTTCTGTAGTTTTCATTGTATAAGTCTTTCACCTCTTTTGTTAGGTTGATTCCCAAGTATTTTTTTTTTTTTTTGAGGATATTGTGAATGGAGTGGTTGTCCTCATTTCCATTTCAGAGGATTTGTTGCTGATATACAGGAATGCCTTTGATTTATGCATATTGATTTTATATCCTGCCACTTTGCTGAATTCATTTATTAGCTCTAATAGTTTCTTTGTAGACCCTTTTGGGTGTGTTATGTATAGAATCATGTCACTGCAAATAGTGATAATTTAAGTTCTTCTTTTCCTATTTTTATGCCTTTAATTTCTTTCGTCTGTGTAATTGCTTCTGTTAAACAGAAGTGGTGAGAGAGGGCATCCCTGTCTTGTTCCAGATTTTAGAGGGAATGCTTTCAATTTTTCTCCATTCAGAATGATGCTAGCCTGAGGCTTAGCATAGATTGCTTTTACAATATTGAGGTATGTTCCTGTTATCCCTAGTTTTTCTAGAGTTTTGAACATAAAGGGATGCTGTACTTTGTTGAATGCTTTTTCCGCATCTATCGAGATGATCATGTGGTTCTTGTCTTTAAGTCTATTGATGTGGTGAATAACATTTATTGATTTCCGTATATTGAACCAGCCTTGCATCCCAGGGATGAATCCTACTTGATCATGGTGCACAATTTTTTTGATATGTTTTTGTATCCGATTCGCCAGAATTTTATTGAGGATTTTTGCATCTAGGTTCATTAGAGATATTGGTCTGTAGTTTTCTTTCTTTGAAGTGTCTTTGTCTGGTTTAGGAATCAGGGTGATGTTGGCCTCGTAGAATAAATTTGGAAGTTCTCCCTCTTTTTCTATTTCCTGAAATAGCTTGAAAAGTATTGGTATTAGTTCCTCTTTAAAGGTTTTGTAAAACTCTGCTGTATACCCATCCAGTCCTGGGCTTTTCTTAGTTGGTAGTCTTTTGATGGTTTCTTCTATTTCCTCAATTGATATTGGTCTGTTTATGTTGTCTATATCCTCCTGACTCAATCTGGGCAGATCATATGACTTAAGAAATTTATCGATGTCTTCACTATCTTCTATTTTATTGGAGTATAAGAATTCAAAATAATTTCTGATTATCTTCTGTATTTCTGAAGTGTCTGTTGTGATATTGCCTTTTTCATCCCATATGCTAGTAATTTGAGTTCTCTCTCTTCTTCTCTTCGTTAGCATGGCTAAGGGTCTGTCGATCTTATTTATTTTTTCAAAGAACCAACTTTTAGTTTTGTCAATTTTTTCAATTGTTTCTTTTGTTTCGATTTCATTAATTTCAGCTCTGATTTTAATTATTTCTTGCCTTCTACTTCTTTTGCTATTGTTTTGCTCTTCTTTTTCTAGGATTTTGAGATGAAGTATGAGATCATTTATTTGTTGGTTTTTCCTTTTTTTAAGGAATGAACTCCAAGCAATGAATTTTCCTCTTAGAACTGCTTTCAATGTGTCCCATAGATTCTGATATGTTGTGTCTGTGTTTTCATTTATCTCTAAGAATTTTTTAATTTCCTCCTTGATGTCTTCTATAACCCATTGATCATTCAGTAACCTATTGTTCATTCTCCAAGTGATGCATGATTTTTCCTTCCTTCTTTTATCGTTGATTTTCAGTTTCATTCCATTATGATCGGATAGGATGCATGGTATTATCTCTACTCCTTTATATTGTCTAAGAGTTGCCCTGTGACATAATATATGATCTATTTTTGAGAAGGATCCATGTGCTGCTGAGAAAAACGTGTAACTGCTTGATGTTGGGTTATATTCTATCTATGTCAATTAAGTCTAGGTTATTAATTGTGTTATTGAGTTCTATAGTTTCCTTATTCAACTTTTGTTTGGAAGATCTGTCCAGTGGTGAGAGAGGTGTGTTGAAGTCTCCCATGATTATTGTATGATGGTCTATTAGACTCTTGAACTTGAGAAGAGTTTGTTTGATGAACATAGCTGCACCATTGTTTGGGGCATATATATTTATGATTGTTATGTCTTGTTTGTGTATGGTTCCCTTGAGCAGTATGTAGTGTCCCTCTTTATCCCTTTTGATTAACTTGGGCTGGGCCTGTTCTGCCGGTCGGTCGCAGGTCTGCCTACCTTGCGGGCGTGGGTGGCGGCTCTGCTCTGCCCCTACTCCAATTGGGGTGACGTGTGTACCACGCTGGCAGGCCGCTGGGCCTGATCCGCCGGTCGGTCGCAGGTCTGCCTACCTTGCAGGCACGGGTGGCGGCTCTGCTCTGCCCCTCCTACCACGCCCGCGGACCTCTGGGCCTGTTCTGCTGGTCTGTCGCAGGTCTGCCTACCTTGCGGGCGCGGGTGGCGGCTCTGCTCTGCCCGTACTCCAATTGGGGTGACGTGACTGCCATGCCGGCGGGCCGCTGGGCCTGTTCCGGGCGCGGGCGGCGGCTCTGCTCTGCCCCTCTGGCTTGATGACAAAGTGAGAGAGACTCGGGTGTTTGTGACTCACTTTCTTTACCAGGAGACCAACTGTTTCTGTCGCCGCTGGTATCGATGAAGTTCTCTCCTCCACCGCTTTCTGATGACATCAGATCTCTGCCATGTTGGTATCCCATGCGAATGGCAGCATTTTGTTCCCTTTGCCGGGTGACCAAAGCAATGGGTGAGTCCTGACCGGCCCTCACAAGCCCCGTCTCAATCCTGTTGCCACTGCCTATGAAGGCTCGGTTGGTATTTACCTCCACAGTATTCAGCAGGACCCGGACCGAGAAGCAGTCTCCGCGGGTTCTTTAGCCCTGGGCCAGAGCAGTTCCGGGAGCCGGAATTCGGCCTCTCCGGGCTCGGTGTATGTTCTGATAGGAGCAGGCTCCAAGAAGCAGTTTCCGCGGGTTCTTTAGCACTGAGCCTGAGTAATTTGTCTGCGAGACGCAGGCGAATGGCAGCCTGAAATTACCTGTTCTGTGGCTGAATGAGCTGCGATCAGTCGAAAACAGGGATGGTGACGTCAGCTCTCCAAGATGGAGGCTGCTGGCTTCCTCTGTGGTCTGACCGGTGTGGAGAACCGAATTGGACCGCTTCCTTCCCTGTCTCAAACCCAGAAATCAGCACTGCGCACGGTTATTGCACAGCTGGCAAAAGCCCACAGAATCCGCAGCGCTGTATCTTTGCGTTGCTATGTCGTTTCCCAGCACGCGCAGCAGACTCTAGCCGCAGGGCAATTTGCTGAATAAGCAGCGTGACCCTCCGTGCGGACAAATCTCTCGCGTTTGAGCCCCCATAGCTGATCCTCGTGCGATGGAAATCCTTCCTCTAGGTTTTGGAGCACCCCAATTTTGCTGGAAATTCCTAACAAGATAGCTTTTAGCCGTTCTAACTCGTCATTCTCCCGCACAGTGACACGGTATACGGGGCTGATGCACTCCCTTCGCCGCCATCTTCTCCCGTATCTATTCATGATTCTTTGAAAATTTACTATCTTATATCCACATTTCTTACAGATTGTTCTGCTTTTCTTACTGATGTTTAAGACCATTTCTACATTAAGAGAGATAATCTTCTTATAGTCATTTAGAAATTTTATAGATTAAGAAATATCTTGTTTTAATCTGCATTTCTTCAAATTTATGATGGTGAATATTTTTATATATTGTTTAGCACTCTGTATTTACTCATATAAGAAAATAGGTTTTATTGGAAGGTTCTCAGCCATTATATCTTTTTTAAAATTAATTTTTAAAATTTATATATGACAGCAGAATGCATCGCAATTCTTATTACATACATAGAGCACAATTTTTAATATCTCTGGTTGTATACAAAATACATTCATACCAATTTGTGTCTTTATGCATATACTTTGGATAATAATGTCCATCACATTCCACCATCATTTCCAACTCCCTTCCCCTCCCACCCCTCTGCCCTATCTAGATATACTGCATTTTTATTGTTCTCTTCTTCTGGAATTCTTATTGAATTCTCACCTTCATGATGGCTAGCCTTAAGAATTTTTTAAAATCTCTAATTTCTCTGTGTGGCTTTCTTGATAGTTTACTCAGATCTGACTTTCAGCTCATTGATTGTCTCTTTAGTTGTATTTACCCTGTGTTTACATGTCCCTGAGCCCTTTTTTGCAATGATTATATTTTTAATATTTTATTGCTTTTGACATTTTTATTATTACTGGAGTTTCAATTTCTTTTAAAGTATATTTGTTTTGTTATGTTCATGTTTTTATTCTATTATGTTGATTTAAGGGTATTTAATCTCTTACTTGTTATAGAGTATTTCCATATGTTGCCTTGCTTTGAATTGTAGTTGTTTTAGTCAGCCTAAAAGACCCAACAAGAGCAATTAGAGGAGGAAAGTTTATTTTACCACTCAATGGTTTCAAAGGTCTCAGTCCATAGAGAGGTGGCTCCATTCTTTGGGGCTTGAGGTGAAACAGAACATGTCATGGTCGAAGAGTATGGAGAATGGAAAGTAGAGGGGGACGTGTCCCCAAGAAGAAAGAGAGAGAGGGGAGGGGAGTCTTCTGAACGAGGACAAAATATATAATGCAAAGGTACGTCCCCAATGACCCATCCCCTGTGGCCACACCTTACCTGCCTCCAGTTACCCACTTAGTTAATCTGTATCAGGGGATTAATTCACTGATTGGGCTAAGGCTGATAGTCCAGTCATTTCACTTTAAACCTTGCATGAGCTTTTGGGGGACACCTCATATCTAAACCATAACAGTAACCAGGACTTTTAAATGGTATTTGGTTTTTCTGTGGAAATCACTTGTAGCATGGCTTTATAGAATCATGCCTAGAATTTTTTGTTGTTGTTGTTACCAGGGATTGAACTCAGGGGTGCTTAACCACTGAGCCACAACCCCAGCCCTTTTTGTTTTTTTTATTTTGAAACAGAGTCTTTATAAGTTGCTTAGGGTCTCGATAAGCTGCTGAGGCTGGCCTTGAACTTTCAATCCTCCTGACTCAGCCTCCTGAGTCCCTGGGATTACAGGTATGTACAACCACACTTGGCTTTAGAATAATTGTTTAGTTTACTTTTGCTGGGAGATCCATTGTTGTGCAGCCTAGGGCCTTGTGTTATATTAGTCTCTAAAGTAGGCATTCTAGGACATATGGAAGCTTTGTAAATTTGAACCTGAAAATCATGATTCATAGGCTCAAGGTATGAAAACTTTAGGCAAATCTTTTTGGATCTAGAGTCTAGTCAGACAGATAAGCTTTAATGTTATCTTCCTGTGCCAGTGGAGAGATATTCTTCTTCCCTCATATAACCTACAACTGAAGGTGTAGCCTTTTAAGGATCCTGGCAATTATGGACGACCCGAGTTCAACCTCTCATCCAGTGCGCACATGGGCTGTGTTCTCCACCCGACCTGGACGTGAGAGCCCATACACCTGTCAAGACGGTGAACATGTTGAAGAGAATATAATTTTCCCTACAAGCCTACTGCTTTGGATTTCAGTTCCCTCCTTATTGCTGGTACTTGTGGATTTTCTTTTCTTTAAGAAAGTTAAGGTTAGATAATTTAAAAATCACTTTTATTATATCAACATGTTTTTGCTGTATTTAAAATTATTTTGGGAAGAGGATGTTTTAGGTACTTCCATGAAACCAGAAGTTCTTTATACTTTATTTCTATTTTAGGATCTCAATATTTTCTTTGTGATAAACTGTTATGAACATATTCTTAAGATCCATAAAGAGTATATTCTTTGCATACATTAAAACATCTATTGAATCCAGTTTAATAATTTTGTTAAAATGTATGTGCTATTATTTAAAGTTGCTGCCTAAGGAATGGTACTCATCAATTCTCTTGTATCTATGTACAACTTGTGAAATTGTGGTTGGCTTTCTTTTATTTTTTATTTTGGTACTGGAGATTGAACCCAGGGGCACTCTACCACTGAGCTATTTCCCAGCCCTTTTAATTTTTATCAGTTTTTAAAAATTCTGAGACAGAGTCTTCCTAATTTGCTCAGGGCCTTACTAGGTTGCTGAGTTTGACCTTGGGCTTGCAATCCTCTTACCTCAGCCTCCTGAGTCACTGAAGCACCCTTGACATGTGGTTAGCTTGGTCTCCCTGCCTCTAGTCTCACTCTTCCCTAACTAGTGTAATGTTGCCAGTGTGATGGTGGTGACCTTAAATTGCAAGTCTGCTTATGCCATTCACCCAAGCAAAATGTTAGTGACTCCTGGTCAGATGAAGGTTACTCTCCCAACTTTTTGACAGTCTATTCAAGGTTCTTTGCCCTGTTCTCTAAGCTCATCTCTTATTTTCTGTCTCCCATACTCCTCTCTGTTTCAATCATAGATTTCTGCTTCTATCCCCTTAGAAGGGGTTAATTCTTCCTGAAATACCCTTTATCAATTTAGAAAGTACAGTTGGTCCTCTGTATCTGTGGGTTCTGCATCTAAGAATTCAACCCACCATGGATCAAAAACACTTGAAAAAGAAATCATGTCTGTATTGAACATATACAGCCTTCTATTCTTGTCATTATTTCCTAACAAGACAGTATAACAACTATCCACACAGCATTGACGTTGTACTAGACATTATAAGTGATCTACAGATGATTGAAAGCATAGGGGAGGACGTGCACAGGTTATGCAAAACTACTGTGCTTTTATGTAGGAGGGACTTGAGCACCCATGGGTCTGGTATCCGGGGAGCTGTATAACTAATCCCTCATAGACGCCAAGGGACGGTTGTATTTATGGAGCATCCTAAGTGCAGGTACTGTTCTAAACATACAGTGTAGGAGTGGTAAGAACAACTAGATTTGTTCCTGCTCCTAGGGAACTCACAACTAGTGAGAAAGACAGTGAAATATTCCATCAGTTACAACATGGGATAAGTAGGGGTGACTATGGAGTCCCTCCCTTGATTTTGATGTCCAGGAAATACCTTCCAGGAAAAGGGATGACCAAACTGAGCCTCCAAGGATAGGTGGTGATTGAGCATGGCCATGCCCACCAGAAGCCTTCTTTCCTCAGCCCCTGACGGGCGGTTCCTGCTCATCCTGTCAAGTCCTTCGGTCCTTATGTCATCCAGACAGAGCAGTCACCTTCTGCTCTGTGTGACAAGTATCTGTGCACTGTGGTCCTTTTAGCATTGATCTGTCTTCAGTTCCTTGAAGGCAGTCCATTTCTTATTACTTTTGTGTTCTGGGCACTTTGCCTAGTGCATAGTGAGTGTCCAATGAATGTCCCCTTCTTGCTGTTCTGTTGTTCTCCAGCCCCTGTTCTCTCTTTGCTCAGTACCTGTCTTCCAGCCCTGGAGACACCCTGTGCATTTCTGAACATTTCTCTGCTCAGTCCTTTCAGACTTCTCTTCTGATTTCTGATTCTTGAATCCCTTTGTCCCTAAATTCAATCCAGGACTCAAATGTCTCCTTCTCAGGAGCCCTTTTTAAAAGTTTTTTTAATCACTTGAAGGGCTGAGGGGTAACATCCTTCATTCTGCAAAACAGAACAACAAAGAGCACCTTCTAAGAGACAGCTAACAAAGGAGGTAAGTATTTTTAATAGCTTACCTTCTTCAACATTGGGAGCCTAAGAAAGAATATTTTCTTGTGAGAGAATGAAACTTTTTTTAAAAAAATAAGAGCTATATAGTCCAATTTACTTTCTTATTTACATAGGTTTCCAGGAAGCCCAGATTTAAGTTTAACACTCAAGTGGAGCAACTATCTTTATATGATGTTTCTCATGGAATTATGGAATTATTTCCCTCCTTTATCTGAGCATGTGCTGGTTATTTTTCTGAAATTCTTTTTAAAGCACTTAACTTGATGTGTTTACTTTACTTATATACAGTCAGAAAATATGTAATTACTTAGAAAAAAGATTTAGGGTGTAATTATGTATTCATATAGGATTATGCCACATGCTTCCCTCCTGAATGTATTTTAAATTGTGGTTTTACCGCATTACCTCACATCCTTAATTCAAGAGGCATGTTATGATGCTTAACTGTTCCCTTCTTCTACTCCCTCTCTTATTTTTCTTTCTCATAAAACAGGCTGAATGGGTTGAAATGTCTGGTTTAGTTCAACTGTGCTAAAATCCTATGCTTAAGTCACCCTGGGTAACCAAAGAAAGACAGAGACTGAAGGAAGGAGTAGGGACAGGAAGGGAAGGGAGGGGACTTACTTTCTGGGCACTGACAGTTTCCAGGCATCTCATGTACAGCCCCCCTGAAGTAATGAGATTTCCATTTCATAAATGAAATAAGAGGCTCACGTGGTTAAATGACTCACCCCAGATCTTATTTTTCTGTTTGGAGGAATCCAACAAATGCCTACTACCTCATTATCTGATTTCATTATCATTTCCTAAAATCTCGTGCTCCTCCTCTCTTGCAGAATGTAGGTAACAGCCCTGTTATCTCATTCTGCCTATTCACCCATTCCAGAAGCTCCAGTGCTATCTGCATTGTTCCCCCCCCCATCCCCTGCTTAATTACGTCTCTGCTTCCAGCCCATTCTGCTTTTTAATAATAACTTTGCCCCCCTTCCTCTCCCCATTGCTGATACCAAAGTCTGGGGCCCAGTGGTTCTGGTTTGGGGCTATTTCAATAATCTCTTGGCTAATATCTCTGCTTCCAGTTTTCTCCCCCTCTAATCCTTGCCCTCACATGCCTGTTTTGTGATATTTCTGAATGGCGGGTTTGACAACATGACTCCTCTTAATGCACTCTCCTTTTCCCTGAAGTAAAAGTCTCTAGCCAACTCTGTCAGAGTCGTCATGATCTGGGCCATTTTCCTTGCACGTATCGTGCCCCTTTGCTCTCTCCCATGCATCCTTCACCAGCTACATGGAATGGTTCAAGTTTCCTGAGTGGCTGCAGGAAACACCAAGCTCTGTTGGTACTCTTTGCTCCACTTGGAAGGTTCCTCTCTTGATGAACTGGAAAACATCTTCTCCCTTCTAAGACCTAACTGAATTCTCCACTCCTCTCATTTTCTCTTTACCCCACTTTTGAAAGTGGGGGTCACCACCTCCTTTCCCCTGCTCTTCCTTGAATATTCTTATATAATACCATCTACCATTCTCGGCTGCAACTTTTTGGTTTGGTATTTGAGTAAATGACTTCATCGCCATTTCACCAATGGTACAAATTATGTTCTTGTTGTATTCCTAGAGCCTGAATTTTAAGAATGCTTTTGGTTGTGAATGTTTTTGTTTCCTTAAAGGTTTATGTTAAGTGTAAAATATTTTTATAATTCAAACAAAATAGATGAGAGTTTTGTATGTCACAGGCTTACCAACTTTCATTATTAGTGCAGGTAGGCAGAGCGTGCTTGAGTTGATTATTGGAAGATGGTTTAGAATGGACTTGCAAGTAGATCAAGGAAACATTCAGACTTGTACTTTTTATTCTGCAGTAACCATTAGCTTTCCCTGCTTGTTGGGGTTGGGATATAAGCTGTCCCCGCAAAGCTCCTGTGTTAATGAAGGAATATTCAGAGGTGAAATGATTAGATTCTTGACAGCTGTAACCTTATCAGTTCATCCTAATTTGATAGACTGTCTGGGTGGTAACTGTAGGTAGGGGAGTTGTGGCTAGAGGAGCTGGGTCACTGGGGTATGCCCTGGAAGATTCATTTCCCTGTGACCCCTTCCCTTGCCTTCTGTGCTTCCTGGCTGCCATGAATGGAGCAGTGCTCCTCTACCAAGCCCTTCCACCATGATGTTCTGACTCACCTTGGGCCCAGAGCAACAGACTCCGCCAACCACGGACCCCCACTCTAAAACCATGAGCCAAAATAAATTTTCTCTCCTCTAAGTTGTTTTTATTGTTTATTTTGGTCACAGTGACAAAAAGCTGACTGACACATTGCCCTTAAAATTATTCACAGGGAGCCTGGTGTGGCGGTGCCCACCTGTAATCTCAGCAGCTCCAGAGGCTGAGGCAGGAGGATCACAAGTTCAAAGCCCAACCTCAGCAAAAGTGAGGTGCTAAGCAACTCAGGGAGACCCTGTCTCTAAATAAAATACAAAGTAGGGCTGGGCAGGTGGCTCAGTGGTTGAGTGCCCTGAGTTCAAGCCCTGGTATTCCTCCCTGGCCAAAAAAAAAAAAAAAAAGTAGTCACAGGGGTCAAAAGACCCAATTAATTACCCTTCCTCCTATGAGTTCTGAATGAGAGTAAGATAAGAAGTAAAATATCAGCAGATTCAAATTAAATTATCAGTTTTATTTTTAGGTAAAGCCAAGTTGGAGAACATGACTTAGACTTAATGACAAAATCAGGTTTCCTGTTTCACTTCTGCCTTGGATGTGGCTGATTTGCTTGGGCTTAGAGAACTGTGGGAAGCAAGGGCTCAACGTGAGGAGGTGTGCTCACTGTGTGCAAAAAAAAAGCTTTGGGTGCCTCAGGAGAGAAGTTGAGGTGTTCAGATCGGGCAGCAACCCTTCACCTCACTGCCACAAAATGAAGGAATAGAGAACAATGTCAACACACTCTTAGGATCACACCAGTCTATAGAAAGGTAGGAAAATGATTTAACAGTCTTGGGTATATTCCCAAAGGAGACAAAATCAGCATGTTAGAGATACCTCCACTCCCATATTTATGGTAGCACCAACCACAATAGCAAGTATATGGAATCAACTTAAAAGTCCATCAACAAGTACAGAAAGTAGTTAAACTATAAATCTAATAGGGAATCGTTGAACTCTGAATTGGGCCTTGGTGAGCATAAAACAAAAGTAATTTTGACTACTTTAAACTCAGTAACTCAGTGAGGGTTTTTTTTTTTCCTTCTTCCCCCCCCTCCTCTGGAGGTATAGACTAGCATAAACATTCCTCTTTCTTTAACACCCTCACCACATTTTCTTGTAAAAATTGTAATTAGCAAAATTCATATAACAATGATTTAAATTAGTATTTCAAGAATTGTATATTATTCATTTAATTTTAAGATAAGGATTGGAATAACTGATTTCAATAAATATTTTTATTAAAACTGAAATAAACAACTGATGACATTAAAAAAATCCATCAACAGATGAATAGGTAAAGAAAATATGGTATATATACACAATGAAATACTATACAGCCATGAAAGGATGAAATTCTATCATTTGCAGCAATATAGATGGAACTGGAGGACTCATGTTAAGTGAAATAAATCAAGCACAGAGAGACAAACACCATATGATCTCACTCATGCAGAATCTAAAAAAAAAAAAAAGATCTCATTGATGTTGAGAGTACAGGAGTGGTTACCAGAGATTGGGGAGTGTGCAGGAAGGATGGAGAGAGATTGGTCGATGGCTACAATGTTACAATTAGGCTGGAGGAATAAGTTCTAGTGTTCTACAGCATAGGTGAATATAGTTAGCAAAAATGCACTGACCATCTCAAGAGAGCTAGAAGAGAGGAATTTTAATGTAATGTGATGATGACCTAAAGAAATGATAAGTTTAAGGCAATGGATATTCTAATTACCCTGGACTGTTACCTAATGTGTATACACTAATTAAAATGTCATATTGTATCTCAAATATGTAACTATGTGTCAAAAAAAAAAGGGGAAAGAAAAAGCACTGAAAGTGTTCCTTTTATTTAATAAATGAAAGTAGGAACACCAGAAGACCAGGGGAGAGGTCAATTCTTTCCAGCCAGAGTCACAGGCTAAATCATTCTCTTAAACTCATATATCTTGGTACAGGGAATTCTCTTTTTTTCATGGATGGGCTCTTAAATGCTCTAAATAAAAAATGTTATGACTCTTTTGTTTTTACCTAATGTTTATTTTATCATGATGCTGGTTAGAACAATGATATTTTCTGATCCGTAGTCAGACGTGTTATCCATTGCACCACTGGCCCAAGCTTAGAACAATGATATTTTCAACACAAAGGACACATATGTCAATAACGGAAAGTTTAATGATAAGAACAGTTGTTGACTTGACACAAGGGTGTGAGTGCTTTGATGGGAAGATTGACCCTGTTTGAATGACTACGAATTACAAGGGACTTTTTCCTGCAATTTATGGAGTGCTCTGGACCATGTCATCTCAACCCCAGGTCAGTGTGTAATTGCACATCCTGATGGCAGTGAAGAGCAGTCAAAAGAAGCTTGTGCTGTGAGTTCAGTGGCTTGTGCTGCCTATGCCGAGTTCTGCATGCTTGGACTCTTGGGTCAGTCCTTTAAGTTCATGGAGTTTACGATCCAGATGATGTTTCTAGTGGAACTAAACTATGATAATATGAGGCTGTGCTCTGACCTGTAATTTATTAATTCACAGTTAGATTTTAGTTCTGACTTATTTTAGGTCTGTGGGTTTGTATTCTTTTTTATTGCTAAATATATTCCCTAAAAGTTGGGATCTATTTAATTTGATCCATTTTAAAGTTATAATAGTAAAGGAAAAAAAATTGTGGTCAGGAGGCAACAATGTAAAATGAGTAGATCAGATTTTTACACAGCAAGTCTCTTTTTCTAGGTGAGTTAAGATGATCTTCCTAGAAGTAACATCCTTAACGGATGCTCAGCGCCTACAATAGCCTATCAGTGGAAGAGGGTCCTTTAGACCAGTGCTTCCCAAACTAAAAACAAAATGTGCACACAAAGCACCGACTCAGAAGGTGTGGGGTGAGGTCCCAGGTTTTGCATTTCTAACAAGCTCCCAGATGATGCCAATGACCAAGGAGACCAAACCCAAGTTACCAAATCAAAACACCAGCTCCCAACTCATCATGATTAATTTTATTCCACAGCATGTTTAAGGGAATGTTATTCTCAGGAGGATGTTTGGGATTAAAATAATTAAAAAAAACCTGGAAAGTACACACATTTATGTATCTCTTCTTTTCATTAAATATATATCTGTTTGGCAAAAAATGTTAGACTCTTTTGTACAAAAACAAAGCAAAAAAAAAAAAAAAAAAACCTTGCAAATTGTAAATACCTGTAATAATTACAACGATGTAAACTTGGATGTCTGACAGCTTGACCATCCCATGGAAAACCTGTGTTGCAGCAGGTTCCCCAGGAGAAGGTGACACGAAACCCTCGGATATTGACAGCCCGTCATAGAGGCATTTAGGTTTAGTCTATTAGAGATGGAGTGTAACTACTGATTTCATTTGTGCTTTCAGCTAAGAGGCTGGGAGCATGTGTGGAAATGAGGAAGGCAGGTCTGGGCTGGGGCAGGGAGAGGAAGCCCAAGACTAGCTAGCGCAGAGGGCAGCGGGAGGCTGGTCACGGTCACAGTGCAGATGCGGAGTGGGCGTGGGGTCTGTGGACTGTTTGGGAGACCCAGTGCTGGCGAGGCTTACTATGAGCATACTGGCGCTGCCCTTGGGATCCAAAAGGACCAGGGCAAGGCCAAGTCAGGAGACGGGGAGAGAGATCTCAAAGCAGATCTCAATTCAAATGAACCTGGTGACATGAGCTGACCCTCGAGAGAAGGGAAAGGAGAGCATGGCGTTTGTCTTCCCATCAGGTAGCTGCGCCATTTCTTCCAGGCACAGGCCACCGGGTATTCATTCCTTGTGGTCTGGGGCTGCTGGCTTTCCTACTCTAGGAAGGAAGGACTTTGCCTTCCAGGGATTAGGATGGAAATGCCCGATGGCTCTCTTGCCAGCAGTGGCTTTTGGCTATTGTCCCACCAGTGAACTGCAGCAATGGGCAGTGATCTAAAGCAGCGAGTCCAGAAACAGATCCAAGGAGGTGGGAGGGGCCAAAAATTGTTGGGGTTAGAGGTGACGCCAAAGAGAGGGTGACCTGCAGCTTCCCTTTACCAAAAGATGATTCCAAAGCACGAGTTATGTTTTCCTTCCTCTCTCCTGTTAGCTAGATTTTCCAGTTTGGGAGGGGGGGGGCTTGTCTGGGCCCGGCCACTTCAGTTACAGTCATAGACGAAGTCATAGTTGCTGGGTTCCTTGGGGATGGGTGGAGGTGCGTCAGGGATCTGGATGTTTTCCAGGTCCAGGAGGCGGAGCTTAATTTCCATGCTGAGCAGGGTGTCCAGGTCATTCCGTGTCAGGTCGCTCATCATGTCTTTCCCAAGCAGCGCATTCAGCCCATCCGTCCAGATACAGTACTGGCAGGGAAAGGAGGCAATGGTGATCACGATTGCTGGCAATTACAAGAGCAGTGCAAACAGCTAACACCTAGGGAATACTCAACATTACTAGGCTCTGCCCTAAGAGCTTTCTGCTACTGCCATTTAATATTTGCTGCTGCCTCTCTACAAATTGGACATTTCTGTTGTCATCTCTATTTTATAAGTTAGAGAGCTGAGGCAGAGAAATTAAGTAAAAGGATAGTAAGTGGAGTGGGTGGAATTGGAAATCAGGCAACCTGACTCCAGAGTCTTTGCTCTTCCATGTAGAAATGTGTCCCTAGGGAGCAGCAGAGGGTCTGAGTTCTCCACGGTTGTGCAGCACAGTATTGCTAATAACCTACCAGTGCATGCCTGGCTTTAAGGTATGGTGGGATATATATATTCTAACACTCCTGGACTCAGCATCATGCCAAGCTTGCTTCTTTCTTGACTCCAATCATCACTCCTAGTCCACTAGCTAATGTCTGCCTGACCTGATTCCTAGCATGCACAATGCCAGCTCCATTCCACTCTACAAAGATGTTCTTACCTGTGTTTCTCAGTGAAAGGGTAAGGAAACAGCTTTTGGCTGCCCAGTGTCTGGTGGCCAACATGGCTAAAATGATTGAGTGATCTCAATGGGAGATGGGAAAGAGGACCATGATACTTGGAGAAGGAGTCAACTTCTGTTGCCAGCATCTCAGAAAACTGCCTGTATTTGGATACTGTGCTTCCCTACCAGGTAGGTTGTCCCTGGTCCTACACAGGGCTCTATGATAGCATTTGCTCTGCTTCCTGCTTCACTGGTCTTTCTTCTAGCATACACTCTAGATTCAGTTCTTTCCATGCTTTATTGGGTCAAGTTGCAATTTCAGATCCTGCTTAAGTCTATCCTTGGATTGTGGCTACCTGGGCCACAGAATATTCAAGAATTATAGCCCAGAATATTCAAGCATATCTCAACATAGCATTAAAAGACTGGTGGCATTATATAAGTCTTAAGTCACTGTGATGGGATGGAAATCTGCCATGATACACGCCAATGGCATCGTTTTTTGGGGGGTTGAAATGCACCCCCTGTGTGAGGAGTGCCACAGTGAACTGTTGGACTTTGGTTCTGCCTTGGCTATGTGATCTCAGCCAAAGCATTTAACCCATCTAAACATAGGTTTAGTGCTAAGGGATTTCTGGAAGCATTAGTGTCCTCATGAATACCTCAGCCAGATTCTGAACATGTCTAACCATCTGTTTCTTCACAAATAACCTTGATAGAAATAGATACCTAGTTTCTACCCTGGAGATCCTGATTTTTTTTTTGTTCTTGGATGAGGAAATTTTATCTGTAAAAGCTTCCTAGATAATTCTGATGAATATCCACATATGGGTACCACCGAATACCATGCTCTCAAAGTTCACTACCAGCTCTGACACCATTTCATGGGGAATCCCCCAATCCTGCTCCTATACATAACTTTGCCAGCCCTGGCCAGACTCCTGGTGCATATTAACCCAGAGGGACATTTTTTTGAGAAGTGACCTACAAAGAACATTTTATTTAAAAATTATGTTGAACAATCAATTAGAAATCCTGTAATACTTACTTTGAGTTGGAATTATTAGTATCAACTCATGGTATATGTTATCTCAAAAAAATCATAACTTCTAGTTATGTTCCCCCAAAGACCTAAAGATAATGATCAAGTGTTAACAATCACACCTCATGTCCAGGTTCTCACAGCTACCATTTCCTATCACAAGTAACCAAGGGTTTAGAGAGAAAAGGCAGGAAAGATGAACCTGGTGTATCTTGTCATAGCAGAATGCAGAACATTATCAAAAACACAGGGTCATGTCATTAGTATCCATAAGCCATCTTGATGAGTGTACCTACTTGCCCCAGATAGGATAATTTGGATGCTAACATTGGCAATAACTGCAATATATTGACACAGATATGTTTAAACCCTAACTTTAGGGTAACCAAATAGTTGATGAGGCCAGTTTCTCTTTCAATATCCCACTAATAAATGAAGACAGAATGACAGAATTGAGATATCAACCTTTGGCAACTCTAGTGGATTCAAAGATCTAGGCAATGACCATCAGTAGCTGCCAATATTCAAAAAAGAAAGACAAGAAGTAGAAAACACTATTGCTACTGCTTAAAAATTGAGCCTGACTTTGGTTGGTCTTCAAAACACCAATTTATAGGCAATATTAGGAAGAGAAGAATATATAAAATGACATTGCAGTCTGTGGAGGGTAGAACAACATCTACCTGTCAAAGATATCCACATCCTGTTCCCTGAACCCTATGAAAATGTTATGTGGCACAGGGAATGAAGGTTGCCACCAGATGACCTTAAATTAGCAGATTATTGGAAAACTGGATTTTCCACCTGTGTCCAATGTAGTCACATGGGTCCTTAAATTGAGAGAGAGGGGAGAGACAGAGGGCCTTTGACTACAGAAGAGAAGGCTGATTTGATGAGAGGGCTCAAGCTGTCACTGCTGCAGATGGATGGAGGCCAAGGAATGCAAGAGGCATTCAGAAGTAGGAATGATAATTTGGTTTCTCCCCTGAGGCTCCAGAAAGGAATGCAGCCTGTACCATGTTGATGGTACCTCAGGCACATCTGACTTTCAACCTCCAGAATTCTAATATAATAAATTTGTGTTGTTTGATACTAACAGTCTGTGGTAGTGTATTGCAGTAGCAACAGTAACAAATACAAAGAATTATAATCAGCACAATCTTAGACTATTGACCACATTAGAAGAGTAATGACCTGGTATCTTCAACAAGTAACTTGCAAGGAAGAGAGAAGCACATGCACATTATTGTGAAAGAAGGAGAAACAGAGAGGGACTAAAGATTCAGAAAGACCTAAAACTTGGCAACCAACTGCAGTGTATGCATCTTAGTTAGATTCTCATTTGAACAAAGTATAAAAGAATAAAAGAAAATGCAAGTTAGACAACTGTGGATGTCTGAGAGTTGACTGTGCATGATGATATAAAAACTACCACAAGAGTCGTTTGGACTGGCAGGAAATACTGAGCTCAACTCTGGCTCTGTCCCTCTAGTGTAGGGGTTAATGGGAAGGTTTCAGGAGAAAGACTGCCAGGGTTCAAATCCTAGCTCTATCACTTACTATTTGAGTGATCTCGAGAAGTGTTTTGTTTTTTTTTTAATTTGTTTTTTAGTTGTAGATGAACACAATACCTTTGTTATTTATTTATTTATTTGTTTGTTTGTTTATTTTTAATGTGGTGCTGAAGATTGAACTTGGTGTCTCTCATGTGCTAGGCAAGTGCTCTATCACTGAGCTACAACCCCAACCCAAGTTTCTTAACCTCTGTATGCCTCATTTGTCTTTTTTACAAAATAGGGATACTATTAGTTTGTTTCTCATAGAATTACATAAGGATTGAGGTGATCCACACATAAAATTATATATCTATATGTTTATATCAGTATTTATAATCTGTAATAGGGACTGGCACAGGATGACTGAGGCTAGTTATAATTACTATTATCCTTTCTGTTGTTGAGGTCTTCAGTTTGGGAAACCTTTCTCCCCTCATTTGATAAATAATATGTGTAATAGAACTTTCCATTTTATGGAGTGATTGTGAAAATAAGATGAAGTAATCAATATGCAAGTGTTTTGAAGAAGCTATAAGAATTCATAAGCATATGCTATCTCTGTCCTCGTTGCCTCTATAAGAAGTGACAGGAATAAAAATCTAGCAGTCCTAGAGCATATATTCTTATCTGAAATTAATGTACTTACACAGGGGAAAACAGCCTTGCATTGATTTAAATTACAGCTGACGTTCTACTATTCTGAGTAGTTTTCTATAATGTTCTATACATTTTGAATATGGTGGCCTGTGTATAACCACTCTTTTACTTAAAAACAGAACTAGTAGGACACAGTGTCTATTTTCAGAAAGATGAAGACAACGTCTTACCCTTCTGCAAACTAAATGTCAAGTGACACAGAATTATATTTAAGCACCATTCTAAATGCAGGATTTGTGTCTAATCTTTCCTCTTTCTTTGGGATGTACGATTTTATTCAAAAGCTTCAAACCAGTGAAAACCAGATACTAAAGACCTTCTAAATGAGCTACATCTCCTAGGGGAAATGAGGAACAAAAGTCAGATTTCACTAAAATGTTCCCTTCCCTTTCTAAAACCTGTTTATGCAATGACATGCAAAACAAAAACTTGAATGGTATCGTCTAAAAATAAAATTTTCAAGCATTATGTTGGGTTCCAGTTTACAAGAGAAAAAGTTAAATCAACCATAACTGCTACTTTGTCTTACAAATGCATTTTCCTAGATTTATGCTAAACCTTTTAAATATAGCTGACAGTGTGCTTCAAGAAGAGAAACAAATTATACATATAACAAGATGTCAAAAAGGAATAAAAGCATCTTGGAAATAAAATTTCAACAGCAGAGACAGCCCTAACCCTCTTAAAATAGCTTGAAGAAACTTGGAGAGAACCTACTTCATCAGATGTTTTAAAGAATAGAGACTAGTTTATCTTGGGAAAATCCAGACCAAAAACCTAAACATTCAATGAAAACCAAAGCTCTAGCCAGGGCTGCTTCTTCCTCTGGATTAACAATTATGCCTTTGCTAAGTTTGAAGCATTTGTACATCCAGTTTCTTTATCATTATGCTATAATTTGGACCTTAAATGTACCCTAAAGTCTCATTTGTTAAAGGTTTGGTACCAGCCTGCTGGGAGCCATTAGCCAAGTAGGTATGACAATTTCCTTGCCAGCGTACCCCATGTTGCTGACATGTTGCAGCGACATTGAATGTAGGTGACCTTGCTCAAGGACCAAGGCAGATTAGGGTGTTCCCGGTTTTAAGATAATCGTGTTTAGGGCGTTCCCAGTTTAGGTTCCAGGTTTAAGGTTTAAGATTATTCCTCCTGGGAATAGGGCGTATCCTGCTGCCTGAGTTCCCCTTGAGTTCTCACGGGATTCAGACAGTATATTTTGGAGATAGAAGCCCAGTGGGTGTGGATTTGGGCAGAGAACGTGGATTTGGGCAGAGAACGTGGATTTCCCCAGAACGTGTTTGTAGACGGCTGGTGTGAGTTCGGGAATAAAGAGTTGCTGTTTGAATCTACAAGCTGTGTGGTGGCTCGTGATTGTGTGCCCAGCCAGACTGTGGCACCAGCCTGTGGTACTATTGGAAAGTGGTAGAATCTGTAAGAAATGGAGCCTAGTTGAAGGCAGTTAGGCCATTTGGAGTTGCCTTCAAGGGGATATTGGGACCCTGGACCTTTCCTTTTCTCTTGCTTACTTCCCAGTCACCATGAAGTAAGGAGCTTTCTCTTTCATAAGTTTCCTGCCATGATGTTCTGCTTTACCAGAGGATTCAAAATCATAATAGATTCAACCAACCACAGCCTAAAAGCTCTCAAACCCTGAGCCAAGATAAACCTTTCTTGCTTGTTAAGTTGATTATCTCAAGTATTTTGTCCCAGTAATGGAAAGCTGACTAGCACACATGAAATATCAATCAAACTACTAAGAAGTTGGACCTGTTATAACTGGCAATTTTTAAAGAGGTTTCTAGTCTACCTCAAGATAATAAGATTCCTCTTTGTTCATGATTATTTTGGGCAGACTTCAAAAAAATTTTTCTTCTTTTCCAGTACTTTTCCTTGTGCTGTTTTTCTAGAAACAATATAACATTCTGTAATAAATCAACCCCACTGAGACTCTTACCTCATGCTTGTCAGGAGCAATGAAGTTCAGTTGGCAGTTTGAGTCATACAAGATGGAGAAAGCAAGTTCAAGCACCTCCTACAAGAGATCCAAGAAAACACTACATTAAAGAAGATTGGCATTTTCTTTTTACAGTTATAAATGGCTGCAGCTTGAACATGGAGTAGGGCTTGCTGCCTGTCTGGATAAGAGAAGCAGCAATGAAGATAGCAGGAAGAGGGGGCATGCTTTTCAAGGTTTGCAGCATGAATCCTTCTCTCCATTCAGGAGAGATCTGTGGGAACCACCTGATCTCTCATAACAACCATGTAGTAAGTGATGTCACTACCCTTATATGGGGCAGAGTTTAGAGAGGTTAAGGCCACATGGCTCCAAAGCTGTTCTCTTCTTCTTTCTGCAGCATCTCCATCCCAGGGAGACATAGCAAACACTAAACTCTCCCACAAGCAGCAGCATGAAGGGCTGCTCTACCTTCTATCACTCCCAAACAGACAGAGGTCCATAAAGGTCTGACCTCCCCAAAACATAGAGGCTATCTCCAAGGCAACGAGCCTTCTGGGTGAACCCAAATCTCAATGGCTGTCCTTTGCCCTTTGCACTACTGTGGAGCAAATGCACACATAGATTTTATTCACTAGAGGCTACAGGATATTAAGGAGAAGCATGGGTTCAAGTGACTCATTCACTGTGGAGGGCAGACCGCAGGCCAGGCCCAGAGTTCCAAGAACCAAATGACACTTTCATTTCACTGTAGCTAAATGACTTTGGCCAAGGTGCTGAGTGTCAAGTCTAAAATGTAAGTTAAAAACCACTTTTCTAGGCACGTAATCTACCAATATCTAGCACCATGATCATCCTGCTGGCCTGAGCAGTCAACAGGATGGAATCTCTGGAAAATGAGAGTCCTCAGTACATCCCAACACCCCGTGGCTCCAAATCTAGAGGAGAAGGGTCAAGTGTATCCATACCCCTCTCTTCTGTGGTGATCTGGGAGCTGCACTGCTCAGTAACTGCCCCAGGGAACATTCTTTCTTAGGGAGCCAGACTTCTCCACGTTATTCTCCATCTCAATACGTGTCAGAGGATTTGCCTTTGGTGAGTGACCCCTGGCGCCAATGCCCCAGAGAAAAGGTGGAAGGCAACCCAACAAAGTCAATGCCTCCAGATTTCAGAAGAATTAAAGAATTTTGCCAAAATAAACTCCGAAGACCTACTGTGAGCTGGATTCTTTCTCAAGAGAGTCCACCAAGAAGCTATTTCTGGTTCTCGTGGAGTTCCTGTGTGCCATTGCTCACCTCCAGCTGTTCCCTCATCAAGAGGAAGCAGCTTTAGTTCTGAGGCCAGACCTTCCAGAATCTCACACTCGAATGGCTTCCCTCACTCCACCAGAAATAGAAGGAAAGAAGGATGTTGTGGCATGGAAGCTATTCTGAAAAAACACTCCTCCATTATTTTTTTTTTTTTGTTCTTTTTATTCCTTAGGATTCCATGCAGGTCTCTGCCCAGTGAAGATGACATGTAAAGCAGCTCCACCCAAACAAATAACAAACAAATCCCATTTTCCATTAAGTTCGGCACCTGTTTCCATAACCATATCTCACAGGTCTTTTAATTTACAATTAAATCATCATAGCTTTACTAGTAGTAGCATCAATTGATATTATCCTTAAAAAAATAAAGCAATACACATCAAGAACCAGGGAATCCCCCTCCTGGGGTTATTCCAGAAAGAATATTCAAAAGCAAGCAAGTTACATATTATTATCTGTAAGAACATTATGACAAAGTAACTATCTCTCTCTTCTTTGGGTACTAAGGAAATCACAAATTAGCAATTGAAAGAAATATATATGGTCAGTCATTCAGTAAGATAATTATGAACACCTGATATTAAGTGAAAAGCAGGAGAAATGAACACTATGCACACACAGATCATAATTATGGACAAAGTAGACAGACTACTAGAGACCAGTATGTGAAATGAAAATTGTGTTAAGGTTCTGGGATTATAAATCTTTTCTCTTCAAAATATTTTTTTTCCAATAAAACCTTGAACTCTAATCTCAAAAATTCACAAAAATTATTGTTGGATAAGGAATGTTGTATAAGCAACTATTTCTTTACTCATCGGAGAGTCATTCATTAGAAAAACTCTGACTCATTCTTGAGAGAAAGGAGAAGATGGGCTTTGCTTTTGAACAACCAGTCTGGATATCACAGCAGCACCAGGGGACTTTTCGTGGTAAACAGGACAAGGCAGAACTCATCAAAATCTTTCTGGCTGAGCCTGGATGACAACTGCCACTTCGCTCAGGGAAATCGCATGGCCAATCACCCCTGGTGGCAGCAGCTGGTTTGAACATCACCATGGCTGGCCCGGACTGTGAGCTCCTGACAAGGTGCTGAAGTCTCCTGAGACCAGGGTATTGGCAAGGTCAGCGCTGTGACCCTGTAACACTTTCTCCTCTGCAGAAGGATGGAGAAGGAAGAGAAATAAAGGGGTGTGCTGATTTTGGGCTTTGCCCTTGTATGCCTTACTTAGGATGTAAATGATCAGAGCTGTCCTGACCTAGATTGCTGATAAACACAGGCAGGAAATGGGAAATTCGTGAGAATGTCAATCCCCACTTTAATTTCACTGAGGCTTCCTGGGAGGGTGGGAGGAATTAATTCTCTGAACCACAGGCCTGTGTGAAAGGCTGCTATCACTTATAATGGGTTTTATTGACGTCTTCAGCTTGCTGTCATTGAATCATTGGTGGAGGTCAGCTCTGTAGCACTTGGAGCAGAGAGGATGCCGAGCTGGGAGCGATGGCGCCTCTCAGGCCAACACTCTGGAAGATGCCACCTGTCCAAACTGCCTGGGAGGGAGAAAGGCGCCAGGTGGTGGCTGAGAAGGCTGTCACAAAACTGGGGCAGTGTACTCCTCAGGGGCTTCCAGCCACAGACCACAACAATCACACAGATATCTAATGCTCTGGGGCTTTGCTGCTCACTTCCGAAGGCCTTTCATTCCCTCTGGATTTAATTCAGTGAAAAATCACACCCAGGAGCAGTTTATCTCCTCCCGTTTTGCTGACACACACCTGCCAGCCTGCCATGTGGAGGAAGGTTCTGGATGGGCTGAGTTCTAGGGAAGGGGGGGGATCATCCTTCTATATCCTCAGGTCTCTCTATATCGTCAGGTCTCTGACTTTGAACTCAATCCTCTGGCCCTGGGATCAGTGACAAGGCACACTGGGTCAAGGATGTTCAGAGAAACAGCACCTGGGTGTAGAAAGTGTATGAATGCATTTTCTTCCATGAGTCAAAAGATAGACTGGCAATACAAGAACAGAATCTTATGCAACATATTTTCAGTGCACAGCATTGGTTCAGGTTTTAGGGCAACTTAACGTATCTGGACATTTTACCCAGCATCCCCTTAAATACATTGGTTCTCCATCTATCCAGATCATCTGGAGGACAAAGTATGTTGATGAAAGACACAGGATGGAATTTGGCCTATGTGTGGGTGTTAAATATGGCCCCAGAAATAATAGTAGATTTGATAGCTACAGTGCATTGCTGCTCACCTATATATCTGTGAATCTGAGTTTCTGTTTTAAAAGGCAAACAAATTTACTCATTCGGGTAGTGCACAGTAGAAGAGGCTGCTTTTTTCAGGCACCTATACCTTCTAGGCTTCAATCCATCTTAATAGCATTAACCTCTGGTTCTCCAACCCATTTTCTTCTCCCTGTCCCCGGGTATCCTAGGCTCCCAATTCACTGGTTCCCAGTTAAAGAATGCTCTTTCACACATGGAGAGGCCCCTGGGCCTTTTGACATGCTGTGTCCTCCTCCTGGAAAGTCTCGCCCTTATTTCTCCACCTGGCCAATTCCTTTTCAAAACCCAGCTCAAGTGTCATTTCCTCCATGAACTATTCTCAACTCTACTACTCTGTTTAAATTAATTTTTTGGCGTAGATGATGAATTGTAATTGTACATTTATAAATAAATCACATCAGTGGACACCTAGGCCCAAGGCCAGGTAATATTTACCTTTGGATTCCTGGTACCTATCACAAAGAAGATACTGTATGAATAAGGAGTGCAGTAAATCTGAATAAAAGTCTTTTTAATTAAGACCAGGGTTTCAAGCCAACTCTAAGACATCACCTTCTAGGAGCATCTGTTTCTTATTTAAGATTTAAGAATTGCATTATAAAAGCAAAAGCTGGGTTCTGGAACGTTGGAAGATGCTAGCTTCACTTATAACTAATATTCTCCTATCTGAATCAGGATCCAGTGAGATCAGCCCTCTGATGATTACACGGTGACGGTCTAAGCTCCAAATCCAGTGAGACAGCACTGCATGTCCAAGTTAAGCCACACAACAAGAAGTCAACTTATTTTATAAATTATGGAGTTTGAATTTAGAATCCTTAATCCTTAAAAATCGAAAGTCTTACAATTGAATTTCCACCCACCCATGACAATTCCTTTCAAATCTCGGTCAGAAATTTTCCACTCTGAGAAGAACCTGGCATTTGTTTCCACAGAGGTTTGCCTGTTGCACAGAGCTTTGTTAAACACTTAGATTCTAAGCTCCTGGAGGCTGGGCCATGTCTCCCCATTGGCCACCCCATACCCAGTGCTCATCAGATCTCAGGCACCTCAATGCTGAATGACTAAATGTGTGAATAAATGCCTCTACTATGGAGGGCCAGTTCTCTTCATCTCTTTATTTTCAGGGCCTTGGACAGTGCCAGAGACATTAGCAAACGTTGAATATGTGAGAAGACTGCTAGAGACTAATATTTTTCTATTAACAAAATGTCTCTTTTGTGGATTCTAGTAGATGAGTTTGCCTTGCTCAGCAATTAAGCCAACCAAGTCCCGGGGCACAAAATGTCAGAAGCTACGGAGTTTCTGGAGATTCTGTGGGAAGGGTCAACAGCAAGACTGGGTTGTTGCCCATCCTATACTTAAAGATCTCCTATGGACATATTTTGGCTAATTCTCCTTTGAAGCTGCAAGTGTCCCCTCTCTTACTCAGAAGTCCCAAAAGTAGGGAGGAAGGGGCCTCTGGGTTCCTAGAAGGAAGGGTATGGGTGTGGGGAGTTGAGGAAGAACAGTGGATTTCCTTTCTACCTTTTGACATTTTGCCTAAAGAAGTAGGTATATGATCCAAATGTTACAGGACAAGTAATTTTCATGAATATACAAATGAAAATCCAGACTGATAGAGATACTGCTGTCCTCACTCCTCAAGTCAGATTGAAAGAGGGTGGTGGGTGGCCAAAACATCAGGGCCACCGAGTTCAAGAAAGCAGCTTCCACTTGCAGTCTTGTTTATGTGTTTAATAAAATGTACCCCATCCACCCACCCATCCACCCATCCATCCATCCATCCTTCCATTTATTATGAGTGCCATGACAATAATAATAAAAAAGTTTAGGAAACATCATGGACTATGTTAATAGACTTTAAGGGAAGAGGAATGAAAAGTAAGAAGGCCAAATCCACACATATATATATTATGTTCAAATGTGATCATCCTCTCCACACCTGTTTTGATCTTGGCAACTTGTGTCTTTTGTTGTTAGGCTGGAAGAGAATCAATTTTATTCATCTTTTCAACGACCCAGCTTTTGCTTTGTTATTTTTCTCTACTATTTTCCTGCTTTCTGTTTCATTGGTTTCTACTCTAATTTTTATTATTTCTTTTCTTTTGCTTGTTTTAGGCTTAAATTGCTCCTCTTCTCTAGTGACCTAAGATAAAAACTTCAATGATTTGAGATTGTTATTTTTTCTCACATATTCATCTAATGTTATGAATTTCTCCATAAGCACCATTTTTTACTGCATCCCACACATTTCAATAAGTTTTATTTTTATTTTATTTGGTTTAAAACATGTTGAAATTTTTCTTGAAACTTCCTCTTCAAACTTTGGGTTATTTAGAAGTTAACTGTCAGATTTCCAAATATTTGGGGGATTTTTAAAATTTATCTTTCTGCTGTTGATTTTTAGTTTGTGTTTTGAAAATATACATTGTTATTTTTTTAAGTTTAAAATATATTTTATGGTCTAGAATGTGGTCTATCTTGGCAAATGTTTCCTGTGAGCTTGAGAAGAATGTATAGTCTTTTGTTTCTTTGGTGGATTATTTTATTAATGTCAATTAGATCAGGTTGATTAATTGTGCTGTTCAAGTCATCGATATACTTTTTGATTTTCTGCCTGCTTGATTTATCGATTACTGACGATGGAATGTTGAAATCTCCAATATAATAATGGATTTGTCTATTTCTCCTTTTAATGCTATCAGTTTCATGACTCGTACTATGAAAATTTCTTGTTAAATTCATATATGTGCAAGACTGTTATGTCTTCTTGGAGAATTGACTCCTAGATAATTTTCTTTGTTCTCAAGTTTGCTCTGCCTGAAATTAATATAGCTACTCCAGTTTTCTCTAGATTAGTGTTAACACGGTATGTCTATCCCTATCTAGTACTTTTAACCTATCTTAGTCTTATATGGCAAGGGGTTTCTGGTAGACAGCAGACAGTTAGGTCTTGCTTTTTTAAAAAAAATTGACAATATCTTTTGATTGATGTAGTAGAACACTTATTTTTAAAAGGATCATTGATATAGCTAGATTAATGTGGATGTGTTGGTAACTCTTTTCTATTTGTTGATTTTGTTCTTTGTTTCTTCTTTTTTGCCTTCCCCTTTTTAATTACTGTCATTCATTTCACTTATCCATATGCTGTAATCATCAATGCATGCTTACTATTATAACCTTAAACAATGAGTAGTTATCTTTTCGATGTGTTAACAATAAAAACTAATATTTTTGTTTTACCTTTATTTATTCTTTCTCTGATACTCTATCCTTTCAAATGTAGATTCAAGTTTCTCATCCTTATAATTTTCCTTCTGGTTGAACCAATTCCTCTAACATTTCTTGCAGAGTAGGTCTGCTGACAATGAATTCTTGTCACCAAGTTTATCTCAGTTTTTGTTTATTTGAAAAAACCTTATTTTCCCTTTTTATATGTGAGTAACATCACTGGATTTAATATTCAAGGTAAGTGGGCTTTGTTCTTTCAACCATCTGCTCCAATCTACTCTCCTTGCTTGCAAGTTTCTTATGAGAAGAAACTAATTCTTGTCTCTAATTCTTATCTTTGTCTTTGAAGAGTAAGGTGTTTCTCTCCTTATAGCTTCTTCCAAATTTTTCTCTCTGCCTTTGGTTTTCTATAGCTTGAAAATGATATGTTTAAGTGTGGGGTTTTTTTTGGTGTATTTATCCCCGCTGGTGTCCTCTAAATTTTCTGGATTTGTGGTTTGATGTCTGTCATTATTTTGGAAATTTCTTGACCATTATCACTTCAATAGTTTTTCTGTTTCAATCTCTTTCTTCTCCTTTATTCTTGGAATTATACATATGTTATGCCTTTTGCAAATGTCTCATGGTTCTTTGACATTTTGTTGTGATTTTTTCTTTTCTCTTTGCAGTTCAATTTAGGAAGTTTCTACCAACTCAATTCATCTTCAAGCTCATGGAGTCTTCCCTCAACCATGTTAAGACTACTCATGAGCCCACTGAAAGCATCCTTCATTTTCATTACAATGTTTTTAATTGATAGACTTTCCTTTGGACTCATAAAGTTTCCGTCTCTGTGCTTACATGACCTCTCTGTTCTCGCACATGATCTACTTTTCTCCATTAGAGCCTGTAACATTTTATTTTAAATTCCCCACCCAACAATTTAATATTTATGTCATACTGGAGTCTGGTTTTTATCATTGCTTGGTTCTTCAGATTTCTTTTTCTTTTTCTTTATTGGCATGCCTCTAATTTTTTGTTAAAATATAGACATGTTCTATCAAGTAATAGGAAATAAGATATTTAGGTCCTTAGAGTGATAGCCTATGCTAAATTGGCAAGGAACTGGGTTATGTTTACATTTGTTATAGTTATTAAGTGCCAGAGCCTCCAAAGTCTTCTTGTGTCATTGTTTTTGTGTCCTTTACTGTCTCTGGTTTCCCTAAGTAACTCTCTTCAGAGAGGCAGTATCTTGCAGATCTTTCATCTACAATCCACTATTATTACTTTGGAGTCTGAGGATGTGGCAATGAGGTATAGGGAAGATATATAGTATTCTATAATCTTCCAATTAAATCTCAATCTTTTAGGGGCTCTTTGTCTTGGGGATGTCAGTTTTCCAATAGTATAGCTTCTCTAGTAGTATATCTTTATTCCTCCTGTCCCTTCCCCTTTTCCCTGGCTATAAAATTCCCAATTAATTTCTTTTAGACCCTGATTGCTGTTGACTATGTCTCTTATCACCTCCAACCCCGCAGTTGAGATAGGGATGAAATCAGATAAATTCCTTGTCCCTAGTTGGAAAAAGGCCTGGAGAATTAGGACTTTTTAATTAAAGGGGCTCTGGAATATTTCATAACTATTCTTTCCCATCCCTGACTGTCAGGGATCTTTCTCAAAGAGAGAACCTCCTGAGGTTTCTGAAATCCATGGAAGTATACCCCACTTGCCAATGGAACCTCTAGGAGTTTCTTTCTCTCAATATGAGTCTATACTAAGCCTGAAGAAATTCATCTGAAGTATCACAAGTGTTCCTACTGTTTAGGAACAGTAATCCAGTGGATGGATTCTGCTCCAGGTAAACAGATCTTGGTTGTGACTCTCTTGATGACCCTGAGTCTACATTTCAGGGTGATGGTTTGCCTGCATCTTCAGCTCTCTGAAAGGTTCAAGAAAAGTTGTTAATTTCTAGTTTGCTCAACTGTTTTTTTTTTGTTGTTGTTGTTGTTGTGGTTGTTTGTTTGTTTGTTTGTTTTACTATAAGGATGGGAGTGACAGTTTTCAAGCTCTTTACATGTTGGGGATGAAGCAGGAAGTCTCTCTGATCTATTTTACTTAATTCCTTCTGTCTCTCTTCAGCATGCTTGAGTCGTGGCAGGTTGTCCCATGGCCAGCTAGGGCCTTCTCTGGTTACTCCTATTGCTGTAAATTTCCTCTAGTTTTCTGCTAGGCTTCAAACATTGTACAACCAGGGCTCCTTAGCTGGAACTGAGCAGAGACAGTGCTCTCTGAGATTGCAGAGGGAACACTGATGTGCACAGCATATGGTAAACCCTACTGGTGTTACAGGAAGGCAGTGCCACAGGAGGCAAATCATGAAAGCGGGGACCTTGTTGCTACAGTTAAGGATGCTCTTTGGAATCTGAAGAGCTGCACAATCCCTGTTGTCCCCACACATCATGGCAAAGAGAGACATGGAAATCGCTATAGGTGCTGTATAACTGGTGATCTACAGACCCTGGCCTCTGAGACATGCCCTTACATCATTATTCTTGTCTTTAAGTACATTATATGACAGTGTTCTGATGGGCTTGCTAAAGGAGGAATACACATGGACTTGGGAAGAGTTACACACATAACTTAAGAAGCAAACATCTTGTGATCAGCTTCCCTGGCTGCATCTGCATCCTTCTATTAAACTGAATGATAATTTCATTGTAGTTTTGTTTTCCTTAAATATAAATAGGGTCATCTCACAAAGACCTAGATTCCCCTTTATCTGACAACATTTGAAATTACAGACCATTTATTTTAATTCTGATTAATAAGGATGTATGTGATATTGTTTTCCTCTTAGATACTGATGCTGGAAATAAAGAAGCAACTTATTGATCCATGTGACACTTTTGGCACCAAAGTGTCTAGAGCAGCCAGATAAATCTAGATACTTTTGTTCATTGATATATATATGATATATATATATATCATAAGATGCCAAGAAGTATAAGAAAGGGATTGGCTCCTTGATGGCCCCTCTGAAGGCAAATCCCTCCAAACTGGGGACAAAGAAAATTATTCCATCTTTCCAAATAATGCCCCCTGCTGTACCCTCTGTAATGAAATAAGGACTATCTATCATGGTGGCAGCTGGTCGGTAGACTAGGAGGGGTGGTGAGAAATGTGCAATGGGAAAGAGGCTGAAGCAATATAACAAGCTGGGAAATTTTCCTCCTTTCATCTGGGTTTGAGATTTTTCACAGACTATTTTTCCACAATGTTGAATGATACCAGGTCCCTATAGTTTTCTTCAATTTTTTGAGTCATCTGGTATCTGCCTTTTCCAGGCCCTATTGACCCCCACTCCCCCAGCAAGGTTGCTGTGGTTCCAAGTTGGGAAGGGAGAATGAACACAAACTAAAGTTTAAGAGAAGCCCCAGAATGGACAGGGATGTGTAGAGGAGGTTGGAGATGCCAGATAAGAAGAACCAGGGCAATTCCCAGGGTTGGAAGTAGATGGGAAGTGAGAGAATGGAAGAGATAGTGGGCATTAAAAAAAGTGCTGAGGGAGAGAAGGAGTAAGGGTAAGAGGTACAAAATGAATCAGGAAAGGAAAAAGGAATGTGACCCTACATAATACACACACACACACACACACTCACACACACAGAGCTATAAAGGAGGGCTGAGACATCACAGTCGCTGACTGTACTGTGTAGATAGAGCTATTTGCAATAATTTGGAAATCATACCTTGTTTTGTTTAAGGGCACCTTTCTCTTTCATGTGAGGACAGTCCTTTCCCGTCACCACAGCTTTGATATCTGCCACCGGCACTGCAATTCATAAAAGAAAATGAAAGTAATGACACCATTGAAAGCTTCAGCATCAATAAAGAAGCAGAACTAAGGACTGAGTCTGCTTCCACATTTGCTGTTCCCAGAAATGACTGCAAAAAAGAGACAAGAAGAGTGGTGAAAAAAAGAGAAGTCAGGCTGTGTCCCAGGACTAGAGACTAAAACACATTCTTATATTCTGGTAAAAACGCATCTGTGGGGAGAAAGAACTATGTCCACAAAGTCTGCTTCACTAAAACAAAGACACTAAAAAAAATACCATTCTAGGAGTGTTGAAGTGATGGCATTAGAAGCAGCAATGGATAACAGTGATTGTAAACGCATCAACAGATGAACACTGTCATTACAGAGGGCTTCTGTGTGCCAGGAGCAGTGCCAAGTGCTTTTTCCATGTCAGTATCTCTTTCTAGAGCATCTGCATTTATGTAGTTTCCAAGTTTGGGATAAAGAAGGAAAGCAGCCTTATTTCAAAAAACTTACCTGACTCTCAACACTTCTCAACTCTCACTCCTTGATCTCTCCCTATACCATCTCATTATTTCTTGGGACAATTCCAAGAAGTAGGTGAGATTATCCTTATTTTATAGACAATGAAATTAAACGGAAATAAAGGAAACCTTAATCAGATAGGGAATTCTTAAAATAATGCAGTTAGATAAAATGATGTTATCTCATGTCTTAGGAGGTGGAGGAAGATAAGAAAAGATGTGAAAACGTCTCTGCATTTAAAACTTTTGTTAAAAATCAACCAAGAGAAGATAGTAGGAGGCTGGTTTGAAACTTTAAGGTAAAAATGCAAAGTCATCCCTCCTTCTCCAATCACTAATCCTTCAGTCCCACGAGGATTGTGAATCTATGGGCACATGCAGACTAGCTTGTCTTTACCAAAGGTGGGAATTTAGGATCTCTGAGTGATCCATTCCTTATGCTGCTTCAAATCAGGAGGAGAATGTGAGATTTCACAGTTAAAGATTGTATAATTTTTTTTTTCAGAAAATTGGTTGTAAAGTTGATAAATATAAAATTACAGAACATAAAGAATGTTGAAACAACTGAACAGGAAGGCTATGCTTTCTGAATAAACTAAAATCAAATCTGTTGGCAGCCCTCAAGCTCTCTCTACCATAAGAGCAGTGGGGGTGTAGAAGCCCTTCCAGGATTCTCTGTAGGCTCCTCACCTCATGGGTTCCTCCATCCTGAAGCCCTGATTCTAGACCCTTTTGGTAGACATTATTTGCTCACTTATACCTGCCTTTCTGCTTCTTTTGGCTACATGAAAGACTACATTTCCCAATAGTCTTTGTACATAGGTGGGGTCATGTGACTAGCCTTGGCCAATGAAATGTAAGAGAAAGTGCTTCTTGTCTAGATTGAGCCAGTAAAAAGCCCACATTCTCTATTCTGTTTCCCCAGCTGCAGAAACTGAAGGAGTACAAGTTTCATTCAGATGGTGCAACTATGGATGGCAAAGCAAACATTGGCTTGTGTTCCTAGGTGCAAGTTAGATAACATGAGAAACAAACTTTTGTTGGGCTTAAGCCACTGAGATTTTGGGATAGTTTGTTTCTACAGCAAAATGTGGCAATGCAGTATGTCCTGAGTATTATAATTCTTTACTTCAGATGCCTTTTCTGTCTCCCTACCTGAGCCCCTTTAGATTGGCATCTTGCTGTAGGTTCTCTGTATGGTTCCTGAACCTACCTTTGACTGTAAATTCTGACTTCAGTACTCCTCAAATCCATTTTCATAATGAAAAATCAGTCTTATTGCTCTTAGTAGCTGAGCTGGCTGCCTAGTCAATACCCAAATACCAAAAGAGGGCAGATTCAGACACTTTGAGAAGTTGATTAAAATTTCAATGGGCATAATGAAGTGAATTTTTAATATGACTAGCACACCAATTCAATAAACCTCAAGCTTCATATGAAGTTTGGATTACAAGTACATTGTAGAAAGTCTTTTGTATAATATATTACGTGGCGAGTGAATTATAGAGAGGGTTCACAATCTACAAATAGTAAGTTACTTGTTGGCTTTGAAAACTCATTGTATGGAATGGGACAAGAGGAAGATGGAGGTGAGTTCATCTCTAATGGGAAGAATTCAAGGACGAAGTTACTTCCCCAGTGGGTTTTGTGGAAGTACACTATTTTATCTTTTTAAATATGTATTGTCCCTTGTTAGAGAGATAAACTGCTATCTCACTCATAGGATTATGAAACTCACAAAAGAAAACCAAATACAAAGTAACTTTGCATTTTGCATGTTTTTTTCCTTTAGATACACCAAAAGATTAAGCCTAGGAAGGACTGACAATGCCATCCTTGCTAGTCCTAGGGGCAGACACAGAGGGGTCAGCCTTATGCTTCTTGAATATATGTTCTAAGAAGGTCATAGGGGGATTTTTATGACTTCAAAGCCAAGCCAGTATTTACATGGGAGCAAAATGAAGAGGTGAGGCCCAGAGATAAGAGAACCAGGAGGGTCACTTCTACAAGAAGCACCTACTTTTACCCTCTGAGACAGGGCCTCATTTATTAGAATTATTCAGTTCAAGTTGGATTGAGACTATCTTAATTCAACATTCCATTTTACATATGGGAAGACTGAGGTTTTGAGAGAAGAAATCAGTTATACAATGTCACATACCTAGTGGAAGACAGAGTTGGGCTTAGTGCTTCATGCTCCAGTGTTAAGGTGTAATTTCTTACTAAGGTTTGAACATGCCAGCACCCCAAATCATGCTGAGCACTACCCCAAATATAGTTGTCACTTCTGACATGTTTAGGAAACTTTTTGCTAGTATCTGTGGAAGAAACTTTAATTTTAATTTGAAACAAAAATATCACTGAAAAAAGTAAATGTGGACACCATGATGAACAGAATTTCAGTTTTACTACCGGGAACCAAGCAAGGCAAAACTATCTCCAGAAAGCAGCTGATAAGCCTTGAGCACTTGCTTGGGTACACAGCTCCATAGCAGAAGCTCCTGTGAGTGGAGACACAGAGGAGGGGCAGGATGACTTCAGGAGAGTTGAGTGCAGAATCTGGTCTCTCCAACCTGAGTAGGCTGGCCAAGCAGTATAGCATGATGGAAAGAGCTGTGCTTTTGGAATCAGGAACCCAGGGTTTGAATTCCAGATCCTTTTACTCTTCTACCACTTTGGGCTAAAGTTCTTAGAGCCTCAACTTCCTCATTTGCAAGGTGAAATTATAACATTTTTTATCTTAGGGAGGGGTTGCTTTAAGAATTAATTCCTAACACTGGAGCCAAGATCACATATGATTTTTAATCTAGTCAGTAGAGAGTATGGGGAAATATTTGGGCCATGATGTTGGATGGCTGCATTTGGATCTTTGCTCTACTATTTACTAATCTTGTGATTTTTAACCAAGGTGCAGAAAAATAAGGATGTAAAATGAGGATGGTAATGTCTACTTCTTTAATGTAGGTAGAAGGAAATTTATGTCAAGCTCTCAGCACAGTGCCCAGCATATTATATGCACTTAACAAAGGTCTTTTGCAATTATTCCCATTATCAATAATCAAAGTTCATTCTCTCTGTAGATGGAGGGACCCAAATCCCTCACTGTGCTTCTATGACCCAAATGCACCACTTTGCCTGGCCGTATCAGCACTATCCTCACCTACCATGACAGGCTTAATCTCCTTCTGGGAGGGCATCAGCCTGTGCTTTTCTGCCTGTCCCTTTGATGTGGGAGTGAGGAGTGCTGGCCTAGATTCTTTCAAAAGGAGGCTGCGAGGGGCCTGGGGCATGGCTGGGAAGCAATAGAGCCCTGTGTCTAGTGGGGACGATGACAGCCTATAAATCCCTCCCCACCCCGGGGAGGGGAGGGAAGTAGGATGAGAAGGATGTAAGGAAATATGGATTGCAAGGACCACATTTCCTGGCAAACAAAAAGCATATGAAAAGAGAGATTTCCTAAACCTTTGGGGAAGAAGACAGCCAAGGACAGGCCCTCAATCTTTCCTAGTGCTAGTTGAATTAAGAGGATTCAATTACACTATTGGATTCATCAATATCTCAATATTCAGCCCTGATTAACTCAAAGAGCGGAAGACAATTTTTTCCTCAGTCTTAAGAGAGGGCAATTGTACATGGCAAGAGCAGAGGCACTTAACATTAATTAAAGGAATGTCTCATTTTCCTGGTGGAATAAGTTTTTCTGACTTTTAAGGGCTCCAAGAGAGGAGCTATTTTGCTCCAGGCAGAATGCAGAATTGGAACAAAATGCAAGCCAGGACACTGGTGTGTGTTTTCATAAAGCTAATTTATTCATCAGAAGGAACTGTCTTTATTCTAAGAGTAGGTCCTTCTTACCTACTATTTTGTAACCAAGGTGAAGAAAACTGTGATTTGTAACTTTTGCTATATTTTTTTAGTTATATTTTATTTTCTTAAATAAAATATGCATGCTTGAAGCAGTAAACTTCAGTTTTCGAGGCCAGGGAAACAGGTGGACACAGATACAATCTCACCCCCGACTCCACACACACTCCCCATATGCACACTCACTCACAACTTCTCATTATCAACCTATCTTGCAATGGATGAAGTGTTTGTGGAGAGGACTTTTTTTGTGTGCGTGGGGAGTGTGGTACCAGGGATTGAACTCAGGGACACTTGGCTAGTGAGCCACCTCCCCAGCCCTACTTTGCATTATCTTTAGAGACAGGGTCTCACTGAGTTGCTTAGCACCTCGGTGTTGCTGAGGTTGGTTTTGAATGCATGATCCTCCAGCCTCAGTCTCCCCAGCCTCTGGGATTATAGGTGTGCACCACTGTGCCAGGCTAAGGAGTGGGCTTTGAAATTTCATATTACTGGATTTCCAAGGCAGCAGAGGAAAGAGAGGGACAAGGAACAAGCGTTTTGGAGACACTGCCAGGAGGGACTGCTGAAACCTCCCAGAACCAGCATCATTCCATGGCCACCAAAAGCCGTGAGGAGATTTGCAGCTCAGGCTTTGCTCCTCTGCAACCACCCTGGAAAAGTGGCTGTCCATGCCATTGGCACTCCTGGCTGCCAGAAAGCCATTTCCATCTGGGTTCTTGGAGGCGAGGCCTTAAGTAAAGTGGAGGAGGCATCAGCTTGAGTATGAACCCAGGAGGGGGTGTCAGCTTGTGTGTTGTTCACATGCAAGAACCTTCTGTAGGAGCCAGGTTGCCCATGTCCTAAGCAACTGGTCAGCTGGAACGGGTGTGCTGTACCTAGCAGCTGGCAAACCTCCAAATCACATGAGTATTCTAGGATTGAGAAGTGGATTTTATCCCTGTAATCATGAGGATATATAACATGTCCTGTGAGTGGGAGAGTCAATTCACTGGGCCACAGGGGAAAGAGTGAAATAAAATGATTTTCCCGTCCAGATCACTTTTTCTGTGTTTTGAGCAGGTGAAGAATAGGGCTGGGGAGTCCTCCCAGAGAGCTGCTGGTTACTCTGACCTCTAAGAACCTCAGACTCTTCATTGAACCACAGTGATGAGCAATGATTCCAAATTACTAGCCCTGAATGGTCCCTAGTTCACAAGTTTTCACCAGTGAGTTTTCATCAATTAATATAAGTGGGGGGAAATGAGTGCACTGGTATGTTTTCATAAAGCTAATTTATCCAGCAGAAGGGACTGTCCATTATTCTAAGATTAGGTCCTTTTTTTGTGTGTGTGTGTGATCAAGTATCCTTTCTTTTGTGACAAAAATTGTGATATGAAACTTCAGTTAGATTTTTTTTTCAGTTGTTGTCGAACACAGTACCTTTATTTTATTGATTTATTTTTGGTGGTGGTGAGGATCGTACCCAGGGATTCACACATTCTAGGCAAGCATTCTACTGCTGAGCCACAACCCCAGATTTTAATTTTTAACATTCATTTTTACAAAATTTAAAGTAGGCAATACACTAGCCATTCACTTAAAAATTGTTACTTATTGGTGAAAGCCAGATTCAGGGACTCACTATGTGGAGTATCAGGAAATATCTAGCTCAGCAGTTCTCAAACCTGTGTGGACATCAGAGTCACCTAGAAGGTCTGTTTAAACAGAGTTTGCCAGACCCTACCACAGAGTTTCTGATTCATCAGGTCTGGGGGTGTAGGTCTAATAATTTGTATTGCTAAGAAGTTCCCACACTTAGAGAACCACCATCCTGGATATTTGAACTATGATCATAGTGTCCTCATCTACAGGCAAAAGCCCAGGACCCCCTGGGTAGGTATGCAAAGGCACAGACCCAGACTTTGCAGCAGATTTCAGATTTCTTTCTCCCAGCTTTAGGGTGGCAATGATGTGGGCTAGGAAGGGAGTTGTCCTATGGAAGGAAAAGAACTGTATGACACTACAAAGATCAGATTGTCCCATTTTTAAGTTGCAGGAAGACAGAATGTTCCAGGTTATCTGCCTGAGATGTCAACCCAGAGTCTGAAAGTGTCAGGAGGTTTCTCACTTATGGTTTATTTTTGTCTTTGATGGCCATGAGCTGTAAGGAAAGTATTCCAAATTTGACTTCCATGGGCCCTGGGGTAACAAGAGGAAGGAGTGAAATAGGGTTGGGGTGGGATTCAAGACTCCGGGACATGCTTATCTGAACACCACAGGGTTGGTATAACTTCTAGAGGTTATGTAAAATGTCCTAACTGCTCCCTCTTTGCTTTCTCTACCTAAGATATCCTCCAAGGCTGTGCTCCCTTTTTCTCATTTCTCTTCCAAATTAAATCATCACCCTTGTGTATTTTATTGTTTCTGTAATGCTTTGTTTAATCTGCATTTAACACTGAACTTGCACTTGGTTTGGTGTAGGGCTAAAAGAATCCTTCCCATAACTCCCTCTTCAAAAGCATGCATATTAAAACAGACAACATACAAAAAAGCGCAAATAAACATAAGTAATATATATCTTGTGGAATATTTAGCAAATAATAGAATTTCATTCATCATAAGTTTTCAAAGTATTTGAATTACTTCTCTGAAGCAACTCAACCATACTTGAATCTGCCATTGGCTCTACATTATCATTATGGGATACATTAAACCATCATGAATAAATATGGTAGAGATCAAGCATGTAAGTTATGTGAAAGTCTTCTGGGTCATTAAAAAAAGACAGTTGACAAAATTAGGCTTATGTTATTTTGGATCCCTGAAATATCCATCTGGATAAATTATGTGAAAAGCAGATATCTGAGCTCCAAATTTATATCTTTCAGGAACAATGTCTGAGCATCCCATTTATACTCTCTGTGTGGATGCACAAGATGAACCAAATTCAAAGGGCTTATTTAGACAGTTTTGTTGTACAACATATTGTGACTAAGAAACAAACAACCAACCAAAACTCAGGTGTTCTACGTGAGAGAGCCACTTACATTTGTCCTGCAAGGAATCATGGGGCACTTCTCCCTGAGGGCTTTCTTCCAAGTCTCCATAATGTAGGACCTTGTGATTTGGAGAAAGCCGACAATACCAAAACTTGTCTGTGGAGAAAAACACAAGTTAATAGGATAAGTGATTCTGGTATTCAAAAATATTAGCATGATTATTTCCTAATACTCTAACCTGGAGGAACAGGTGAAAAGTTATAATTCCTTTGATTTTAAATCTTGAGAAAGTATGAATTCTAGTCCCCAGGCAGTAAGCCTCCTTCTGGTTTTGATATTTAGGTGTCACCTGTCCTGCTTGGTCCTATTTGGTAACTATTGCAAAGTTACCAAATCCTGGTGGTTTCCAGAGTATATTTAACCAGTATCTGTAACTACCCAGAAGACCATTCCTTAGGTCTGATAAAATTGGGGAGAGAGCTAAGTGCAGAGACATGATCTGTAATCCCAGGACTTGTCATGCCAGCTACCTGGGGGCTGAGGAATGAGGATCACAAGTTCAAGGCCAGCCTGGGAAATTTAATAAGACCCAGTCTCAAAAATTAAAAAAAAAGGGGGGGGGGCTTGGGGTATAGCTCACTTGCAAAGCATTGTCACTGAGAGACAATGGGTTCAGTTCCTAGTCAATACTACCACCATATAGGAGGCCACATCTTGCTTGACATAACAAACCCCCACCCTTCAGGGGCTAATGCACACAATGACCAGTGAATGAATTGCTAGGGACTAGTGATACACACAGGCCCTAGGAATCATGAGAGGCTCACTTGAATGATTCAGGAATTTAGCAAAAGAATAAAGACACAATCATCTCCTTCCTAATATCTTAAGTTTAGTTTTCTGAATGGGCATGACCCAGGCCTTAGGATTATTCTTACAAATAATTTCCTTGATTTTACCCCCTCAACCCCCAAAGGTAATAAGAAATACTGAATAAACCTGTGAGGCAAGGAGGGGGAAATAAGAGCCCTTGATAAGGAACTTGAACTTCAATGTTCCTGAAGCTAGACAGGCTCTGCTCCCGCCACCTCCTCCAGGAAGGTTTCCCTTGATCATTTCAGCAGAAGGGCCTCTCGACCTTTGAGCTGCTCCGGCATGTTCTTTGTATGAACACAGATTAGACTGGCATTACCGGTTCTCACATGTCAACCCCCTTAGTATCCCCTTGTATCTGCCTCCTCCCTAGGTAAGCAACTTGCCCTAGTGGGTGTACTGTGAACAATTACAGAAGGGAAAAGAGGGCTCCTGGATCCTAATTGGTCCTGACAGTGTGTAGAAGTCAGGGTCTCTCTGCTGACAGCCACTGTCCTCTCATAATTGCAATGTTCCAATCCTTGGATGCAGTGCCTGGCATATAAACACTGTATAGTAGGTGTTGGCTAAATTTATCAATGAAGACCCAAGGGCACTGGGTTATAGCACCTCAGGGCACACAGCATCCGTTATCTACAAGCCCTTTGTAGCTTTATGCAGCTGGATAATGCTATGGTTTCGGTCAAGTCACCTCATTACTGTGCTTGCAATCCCAAATTGTTTTGAAACCATTCTGACAAAAAAGCTCTCCACTACATTTTAAGAAAAGTGGTTTTCTATCTAAAATTGCTTTCACTGCAAAATCATGTTTTAACAGTATTTCCTCTAATAGTCAAACACATTTTAAGAATGGAAGTAAAAGTCACAACGAACAAGGAAAATACCCCAACTTGAGCCACAAAATCTGAGTGCCTCTGTGATTCCTATCTTCCTTTTAGTGTGCAAATGAGGCTTGAGAATTCCTGAGTGTAGTCAGAATATGGCAACCCATATTTACAGGAATCTGAACTCTGGTGGAAAAGTTTGAGATGGTGGAGAAGGTCATTTAATGGCTAGGAAAACATCTTCAATTGCTCAGTTTTCAACATTATATATACACAAAGCTCAGGGTTGTTTTTCTGGGAGAGCACTTCAAAGGGAGAGAAGTTATTCCCTGAGTATCTCACAGCCATTTTAATTAGGCAAATGTGCAATTACTGGTTTTCCATGAGGAGCACACATTTGAGAATTTGATTTGAAATTCACAATAGGAATTGTGAATTCCAAAGGAGGATGCTCTCTTTTCTGAGCATCCAATGTGCTGTTGGGAACCCGGCATGACAGGTTTTGGTGGCTGTCTTCCCACAAGGACCTTTCATCTGGTCTCCATGCCCCATGATGACCACAATTGGCTGTATAAGGCTTTTCCTCCTCAGCTACCTCTGAGGTAGGATTTTGGGCTAAGTGAGTGACAGAAAATTGGGAAGGAAATAAGTGAGACTTGACACTTGGAGAAGGCAATCTTATATTGAATAAGGTCTTAGTCTGTTCTTTTAGGAATCCTCTCTACAAACTGGGATAACTCAAGGGGTGACGGGTGGTACTAGAAGACAAGGAGTCAACAAGGCACAACAATAAAAGATCATTTATATCAGAATATTTTGATGGGAGGAGTAAAGAAATTTAACTGATACATACAATTTAATGCAAACAGATATGAGTAAATTGTACAACACACTCATCTGTAAGATATATTCACTTGTGAGACTTTGAAACACTTTGCTGCTTATATTTTCAGGAGAAATTTATTCATCCACTAAATAATTATAGTGTCACTGCAATGCAGACAGCATTCTACTGGGTGTAGCAAGAAATCATTAGAACAAATGGCAGGCATGAGAGAGAAAATAGAAAAGCTCAAGGAAAAGGAGTCCCCTCTGTTTTTCATGTTGGCTAAGAGAAAGATGACAGAAATGCTTGTTTCCCAGGTCTGGGAAGTAGGGACAAAGACAAATCAGGAATTTGGGATGTACTATAGGGAAAATAGGAAAGGGAGGACCTCCCAAGCAATATCTTTTTGTGTTCATAAACTATTAGGGAACAGTGACTCTTTATCAGGGTTCTAGCAGGCAAACAACCATCTTCCTTACAAATCTACCATAGAGGCTTATTTAAAAGAAACACTAAAGTCCACCTGGAACTCTGCCATAACTATCTGGTATGTCCCTGACAGAATGTCCTTTCAGGAGATTAAAGTCTCTTGATTTATACTATGCCACTCTTCGCTGGTTTTCTTCCTACCTCTGGCTAATCCTGCTCTCATACAAGTTTCTCTTTCTCTGTCATTTACCAAAATGATAGAGTAAAGAGATCTGTGCATCACCAACATAAGTGATGTATTCAGCTCTTCTTCATCAAATAGGAAGTCTTGGATGGATGACAGAACATTGGAAGAAGGGGGCTGTAAGGCTGACAAGCTTGCCTTGACCAGTAATCCAAACAGGGGTGCTCAGCCAGCACGGTCCTCAGGTTGAAGGCTGGAGTCCAGTTTTGGAAGGTTTAGAATCATCATCGCCATGCATTTCTATCTCAAAGGTGGGGCTGCAGGAGAGTCCAACTGCCAGCTACTACCAGCACAGCACACTGACATGGTGGTGGAGACAATTTTGGTGTCAGCTACCAGCAGCAGCTTGATTTGCAGATTCTTTTACGCTAAGAAAAATGTGCATTTTCCTTTCAAAACCCAGCAGGATGTTACTAGTTCCTCAATCCCTCTGGGCAAAGAAAAGAGTGGATTTCGTCACTAAAAGCAATCAGCAGGAAATGATGAGAACATTATCAAAGATTGTTTACTAGCATTTAAGGATAAAATAAGCATTAATATGGAGGTCTTCTAGTCAATTACGAATGAGAGTATGTTAATAGCCATCTCTCCATTCCTAAACTCAAAAATATGGAGACAATTTTGTACTTCAATCTTTTCCTCCCCCCATCCCCGTGGTGTGTGTGTGTGTGTGTGTGTGTGTGTGTGTGACAGAGAGAGAGAGAGAGAGAGAGAGAGAGAGAGAGAGAGAGAGAGTTTGTGTTTAAAGGATTAAAAGGAAAAGTTGGTTTCATAGCTCATAAACCTGGTAAGAAGGGCTGTTAAAGCTACCCCCAAAGTCACATAGATTATCATGGAGCTAATTACCACCGACAATTAGATTCCTTGCAGTGTTGTCCAACAGAACTTTCTGCAGTGATGGAAATTTTCTATATCTGCTTTATTCCATAGTAAGGAAACAAATTTTAAAATTTCTTTCACTTTAATTAACTTAGCTACAGGTAGCTGGTCATCAGATCTTCAGGCGAGACTTGGCAAGCTACATAATAGTGTCCATTGGAGAGTGTGACATGCTGGCCTTTCTGTGAGGCAGAAAGCACAGCAAGAATCAAGTCCTAATCAATTCTGCTAGGGAATCAGGGGACACCCTCATTTTGGGCACGGAGCCCACAGTTGGGAGCTGGCTACTGACCCACAAGGCCTCAGAATCCTGCGTTCAGGAAGCAGAGAGTTTATACAAACTACATTCTTAGAGCACTTCCACTAGGATTTCATATTTATCCTAGGCTGACCTAAAATATGCCAAGTTTCACTGTGTTCAGGAGAAGGACTGCTTCCTGCCTGAGATGGAAACATTCCAAGTCACAAAACAAGAAGGACCCAGCAATGCCCTCAAAGGAGAATGTCACCTTCTAGGTGATGAGATGCACAACTTCTCTATTGGTCCAAGAAAAGGAAAAAAAAATAGCTAAAGATAGAGAAGAAGGTCAGCATACCTTTCAAATCTTTCTCACTTCACTGAATGTTCAAAACCAGGGAATTCAGAATTCTGTCTCCCTAGAGACATCTGTCTCTTCTCACAGCTGGTGAATCCAGAGGCCCTAAATACTTGCAAAGAGGACTTGAGATGCCTTGAAATCACAATGGCCCCGACACTTATTACCTGGGAGCCTTGGCCAAATTATAAAAATGTCCTGCTCTTCATTTGTTATGTAATGGTCATAAATGCATGAATAAAACACATGTAAAGTACATATAAGTCTAACTACATGAGTAAAACTCATAAAGTATCCATCAAGCATCTTCCATCGGGTTGGCTGGCTGGCCTCAATAAATCATCAAGTCTTTTTGCTTTTCCATTCAATGGTGGCCTCTCTCATCCACACTACAGGGCCCTCCACATTTAGGGAACAGAGATCATTCATTATTCTGATTTATTGAAAAGTGCCCCTTTCCTGAAAATGAACTAGCTTTTACTTGAAAAATATGCATTTATTTATATCTGCCTCTTTGTTAAAATGAGTTACAGTTATGTTTAATAAAATATTTAAAGGAAATTTCCATCAAATATAGAGGAAGAAATAGCCTGATGCCCCGAGGGTTTATATGGTGCTGTGCATGAACATCCTGTTTCCTTCTAGGTTTTCTGACTAGGCCACAGGACTCAGGTAAGGCTGTGGGCACAAGTGGGGAGGCACGCCTGTTCTGTAAGGGTGGAATAGGGCAACTTTTGTCCAGTGTTGAATTCCAAGGTCATTTTGTCATGTTAGCACACAGAGAAGTCATGCTGCTCACTGAAATGGACAGCGTCCTCGATAAGAAGTAAACTTTCATGTTATCATTTCTTGATGACTCTTTAGCCCTGGAGTCTTATTAACATCATTTCAATGCAAGTGATTCTGGAAGACCTTAATTTCCGAAATATAGAAAGCAGAAGGCAGATCTTGAGACTACAGATTCTCAGGAAGCAAATAGTGGCCTTAACACAGACAACTCCTGGTATTTCTTTCTTTCTTTTTTTTTTTTTTTGCTCTCCTCTATGGGAGTCCAGGGAACACAGAAGGTAAAGCCTTAGATTCCATGGTGAGGACAGAGCAGGGAGAAGTAGGTATGTGACATCCAAAGCCACTCTACCTCCTGAATTTAAAAGTCTATATTCTGAATTACTACAAGTTAAAAGCAAGAATATACATCATTAATGAATGTTTGATTGATGGCGAATTACCATACTAAGTCGGAAACATGTATAGTTTTATTTAACTCCTGAAACTATTTGATGTTAACCAGCAGCATCCCTGCTTGAGAGGAGAGGAAACAGAATCACAGAGATGAGAAGCTAGAGCAAGGCCATCCAGCTCTTGAGTGAGGAGGCAGGGACTTGAACCTAGCTTCATATGGGTTACTCCCTCCCAGTTCTAATGCGCCTAGTATTCCCAGAAACCCAGATTTGTCTTGTTTGAATAAGACTATCCATGTAGCAGAACTGTGAATGAGATGAGAATAATGGGCAAGAATCAACCAGGGTGCCTTCCAAACAAATGTGGCATAGGGAAAGACACTTTGATCCTCCCCTTTCTAGCTCTGTGGGACTGGAAGTGCCTTCCTACTTTCCTCCATAAATTTAATTACTTAAATCCACTCATCTGTGTCCTCCTCACTGTGGGACAAGCTTAAAGGGAGTGTGGCCATGTACTCCTGTTCTGTAACCTGGTAGAGAGGTGCGAGATCCCCTGTGGAAGCAAATCTCTCTTAAAGGGATTAAAGTTGATTTTACGTCACATTCTCATTAATCTGTGTAAATCTAAACAGAATGTTTTGATGGGTGATAGGAAACCAATTTCAGCACAGTCTATTTTGAATCCCTATTTTTAAGCACAGAAGCAGTCATCCATTTTAAAATCCACTTACCAAGCATCAAAATGCCTTCCTTTCTGCACATGGAAGGATGATCTTGTATTAAACACAGATGGTCATGCTCCCTAGGGAGCTCAGCTAATAAATTCATCATCTAGATGCTAATTTTTTTGTTGTTGTTGTTCATAAGGTAGCTCATTTCGAGAAAGTTGAAAAAAATCTCAAGACAAGGGATGAACACTTTTATTTAAAGAAAAAAGAATCTGTAGTTATTTCATCTAGAAATAGCATTATTCTGGTAAGTCTCACAGCAGAGCAGAATGGAAGGTTAAATTCAGTTTTAAATATTAGGATTTTACCTGGGCGTCAGAGGAGGCAATTGGTGATATTGTTCTATTTGCTATCTCGCATCCCTAGACTCCTGTGCTCTTTGCCTAATGTCAAATAAATAAAAACTTTCTAAGTCACCTTGATGGGGGCCCTGTAATCCTAAATATCGCTTTTTTCCAAAGGCAATGAGATCAGGGCATATAATGGACCACGTGACTTACTTGAGTTCTCTGAGCCTCTAGTGCTGTCCTCCAATTTATAGATGGGAATTTGTGGCCCTTAGAGGTGACATTCTGTTTGAAGATGCCGAGGTGGTTAAGAGCCAAGAGGCTTACAACCAAATCTATTATTCCCAGCTCACTTCTTTAACCCTACATAATCTTCCAGAATAATAGTGGCTGTCTTTTGTGTTGTTTTTGAAAAGCTACATTCAGGAGTGCCTTTCTTCCTTGCAATAACCTTAGGAGATGGGTATTGTTATCTGAGGGGGAAGCTGCCTGAGATCACATGGCTGGACAGGGGTGCAGGCAAGCTGAATCACCTCGTTCCTATGTTCTTTGGCCACCGTGCCACTCTGTCTTCTTGGAACACCAGTTATTCTCACATGATGCCCAATGAAAAACTGCAGTGAGTAAGGAGGCCATGAACTCATCCTTCGGTGGATGAATGGGAGAGGTGCGTCCTCTTCCACTGCTTTTCACATTAGAGTCCCAGCTATAACTCAGTCTTTTATTATTTTTCTCCTTTTCCTCTCCTGAGGCCCAGTGTAAAGCTCACTGTGAATCTTACAATTTCCTTCCTCCAGGAAGCTCTGCCTTTGAAAGTTCCTCCAAGTGATTTTTAATGGCAGCATTGAAATATTTCGAAGTTTCTTAATACTCAGTATTGAGAAGTTATAGAGAATGGCCAGGGGGTGGGTTTAACACAGACACAAAATGTTGATGGTCATTAGTGGTGAGCTTTGTGTCTGAACAGGGAATCCATCAGGTTTCTAAAATATCTGCCAGAGTTTCTCCTGGGCTGTAACTAATGGTCTCCTTAGTACAGCTGTTAATGCCTTCACTTACTCCTGACTCTTCCTCCATCTCTTTACCTCTCCCCAAACCTTACTTTTCAGTTTCATTTTCTGTTGGTTTGTTTCTAGGGCAATATGATAGGGACATTTTGACTAAACAATCAGCAGCAGATCAAGAGAGCAAGAAACTGTTCAAGGTGAATAAACAGCTGGAAATGCTTCCCAACTATTGGATCTTGTCTACTGGCACCATTTTGACTGGACATTTTCAGGTCAGAGATTGTAAAGACAATTTATAAATCTGTCTTGAAAAAAATTGTGAAAATAGATTCTACCTCACCCAATTCATTGTTACTCATATCCCCAAATAAAATACCTCTGACCTGGGAGAGAATCTGTGTTGGATATTTGAGAATAAGGGTCATCCATGCTGAAAGCTCGCAGATCCAATGCAGTGGTGGGTGATGTGCCAGTAGCACACAGAGTCATGGTAAGGAAGGACCATGGAGCTTTGGAAGATGAACCCTGCTCTTCTGTGACTTTGAGTAAATTACTTCACCCCTTAGTAGTAAGTTTTCTTATCTGTAAATGAAGCCATCATCACAATAGCTACTATATAGGGTAATTATGCATTAATACAGTCATGCTTTGCTTGATAACGGGATATAGTCTGAGAAATGTGTTGTTAGGTGGTTTCATCATTGTGTGAACATCATAAAGTATGCTTACACACAAACTAAGATGGCTACAATGTTGCTAGCTGATAAAACCTATGGGACCACCACTATGTATAAGGGTCATTGTTAGGTGAAATTTTATGAGGCACATGGCTGAAAAACTAACATTTTGAGAAAAGTTTTGCATATGGTAAGTACACAGTACACATTAGTTATTATTGACACCAACAACTTTGTATCATTAAATGTCAAAGAATGGCTATTCAGTTCCAAGAGCCTTTTGATAATTCTGGACTTGGTTCTCCCCAGGTGGGCATGGAAACAAGGTCTTCCCTGGACTGCTATTCCTGTCCTGAGAACAGTGCTGCTAGACCAATATCATGCCCTTGTAATACCCCAGGAGCAGGCCTCTGTTGACCTAGCTCAAGTGTGGAGTGTCCCCAAACAATACCTTGCCTCCGCCGGGCATTGAGTTTCCTAAAGCAGGTCCCTTCCACCAGACGGTTCAGGCGTTGTTGTTTGATCAGCTCTAAGATTTCTGGCTGGATCTTCTCCTTTAGTTCCCTGTTGGAGGATAAACACATATTCCACCATGCACCTTGAGAAACAGGGATGGGTCAATAGGGATCATAGAAAGATGGACAGGGGAGTGTGAACCTCACCCTTTCATGAACCCATCCTAGGACCTGCCAAGTTCGTGCTTTAGAGAATCATTTATTACACATCAGTGGCCAGGGTTATCTGTCACCATAACTCTACGGAGTCTCTGACATTTGCAGTCTATCCACAAAAGCACCAGTGGCTTTAGTGGTGTTTTTCCAGAACAAAGTATCCTGTGAAATGTCTTATTGTACAAAGGCACAGATATAACTAATGCAAAGGTCCAGACAGTAAAATCCCTGGCCATACTTTTTTTTTTTCCCTTGCAGCAAGTAAACACCTAGATTACATTTGTGATTGACCAAACAGGATTATTGAAAAACTATGTGATTGCTATTCCACAGCAAATGTAGCTTGGGCAAAACATAGATCACTTTTTGCTTTCTATTCCATCTCATAAGTGGGAACCACAATAGTGTCCTACATTCTAGTCCATAGAGATTGAGATAATTATGGGATAAATTGAACATTATTTGCATCTTGTTTCAGGCTAATGGGATGTAATTTAGTTTCAGATGCACTATGCTACAAAGATAGTATGATAGACTGCCATGGTCTTCCTAGTTTTAAAAAAGATTTTTTTCATTTTTTTTGTTGGTTCATATTAGTTATACATAGCATTAGGATTCATTTTGACATAATTATATATGCATGGAATATAATTAGCTTCAATTCAGACCCCAGTACTAGCCCTTCTCCTTCCCCCTCCCTCTACCTGATCCCTTTCCTGAACTCCACTGATCTAAAAGACATCTTTATAGAAATTCTATGTAGCACCCTGGTATTCCAGTCTAATAAAGCCAAAGATGATCTAGCTGAAGCTGGACTGGGAGATTTAGAGCCCAGCCCCCAGAGCCATGTTGATAGTATTGGCTAGAGCACAGGTCCAGAAGCCAGAAGACTAGACTTACAGTCTAGGTTGTGCACATGATTAGGTTTTTGTATAGCTCATCTAAGTCTTAGTTTTCTTATCTGTAAAATGGGGATAAGAATCTCTCCTGGAATCAGACATAACATTCCTATGTTCATATATGAATACATGACCAGTGGAACTCTACATCATGTATGACTGAAAGAATAGGATCCTAATTAGAATACCCATGTATGTGTCATATGTCAAAATACACTCTACTGTCATGCGTATCTACAAAGAACCAATTAAAAATAAAAAACTTTAAATTTTTAAAATAAAAGCAGATAAGGAAGAAAAAAGTTTGATCATCATGTTTACTAACATTCTCAGCTATTTTAATTTTTTGTCTTCAAATATTTATTTCATATGCTTACACTTGAATTTTGAATTTTGTTATCAATATTTTACTTGCAACATATTTGTAGCACATCTACAAAACTGGGTGGGAAAGCAAGGCATCACTGAATTTGCTTTGGTGACCATCTCTCCTTTCCTCAGCCCAAACACTCCAAATGCCTATATTACACTGTAGTCGAGACCCACATACTCATCAGTTTCAGCTTTGACTTTGCACTTGCCCTGACACTGGATAGCACACAACCTGTTCACCTGATGCCCTGCCCAGGTGGGGAAGGTGCTGATGCTCTGCAAGCACCTGCTCTGAGTCTAACATGTCGTGCAATTAACTGACACACCCTAAATAAAACAACTTTTGAGGACAGGTATTAATATCATCATTCCCATATAACCAATGGGGAAACAGGTCATGGAGTTTAAGTGTAGGATAGGGTACAGACTCAGGTTTACCTCTTGCAAACTTCTTCTATTTAAACATGAGCAAAAAGAAAAAAGATGTACATAAAAGGATTCAGCCATCTAACAGGGTATTCTAGTACTGCACTGATACATATTTGGGAGATGATTAAATGACTTCAAACCTCTTATCATTTGATAATGTTCAAAGTGAATACTTATAAAGCATAATATGAAAATTCTGCCTTAGTAATAATACAGCGTGGAACATTTGTAAAGGCTTCTCTGCACAGGTCTCTTAGGGTCTCATCTCGGGCTTTCAGATCACTATAAAACTATTTATCATCAGCGTTCAGCTTTTGTAAAATGGACTCAGTAAATTGAAGCTTTGATGAACCCTGAACTGAATGAAGAAGGTGAGGAATTGCTTGAACAGTCATACACAGCAATAAATCACCGCTACCGACTTCTAAGTCCAGGCGACTGGGGAGAGAGGATGAGATGGGACCTGTGGATGAAACCACAGGAGAATGAGTTTTCAAATTTCAGCAACTCTTAGGTTATAGATGTGTCTTTAAGTAGTAGTTTCACTGAGTTATAGTTGAGTTATTAAAAAGGAAAGAAAGGTGCAGAGACTAAGGGAGGGAATTCTGAGTAATTTTAACTGATGGTTAAGACTCAAATATTCTTGTCATGGCATGCTTCAGAACCATCTTCGGGGAACACACTATCAGAAGTGAAAATGTTGCTATACGAGTTTCCAGGGGGGGGGGGGGAGGGAAACGGAAGAGGCAAGGGATTAGCAAGGATGGTGGAATGTGATGGACATCATTATCCAAAGTACATGTATGAACACACAAATTGGGTATCAACCTACTTTATATACAAACAGAGATATGAAAAATCGTGCTTTATGTGTGTAATAAGAATTGTAATACATTCCTCTGTTTTGTATTAAAAAAACAAAATCAATTTTAAAAAAAGAGTTACCAAGTATTTTTAATTTTTGTCTTTAACTCCAAAGTCTCCAAAACCTGATTGGGTAATGAGGGAAAATGAGCCAACGTTTCTTTCTAACTGATTTCTTCTTCTTTTCTTGTGAATGGACTCAGAGCTATAAAATTCACACATATTAAGAAACTTTATTAATTCCCACAATATGCTTCTGTGGCTGAGATCTGACCTCCTGGTTGACTTAGGTAATAATAGCATGGGCTGTAACTGGGTTTTGAAATTGTTAGCTTGGGGTTAGTGAGGGTAGGGTCATGGGTTCAGTGACTTTGCTTTGATAGATATTCCTTTAATTCCATCCAAAGGATTTGTAAATTTAAAAAAAAAAAAAAAGGAGGAGGGAAGGTAAAGGAATGTGTGAAGAGGAATTCAAACTAGCACCATTTCTGGAAAACAATTACATGCCCAGCCCCAAAGAGGCCACTACAATACAAAGAAGACAGACAGCATCATTAGACAGGTGAATTCCTTCCTCAACCCGGAGTCTGTCCACTGAGCTACTCCCCACTGTTCATCTAAAACATGGGTTGGTAAACTTTTTCTGTAAAAGGTCAGACTGTAAATTCTTTAGGCTTTGTGGGCCATGTGGTTAACTTACAAAAATAAATGTGGGCACATTTGGCCAAAGAGACATAGTTTGTGGGTCCCTGATCTAGAACCACTTTGCATGGACTTTGGGCTGACTGACAGTGTCAGTTTCAGAGAAATTGATCTGTTTTTGTCTCGATACTAGAAGGACTCAGGATTTAGTCTTTGAACATCTTTTGTTCTTTCTATAACCGACACATGGCTTCAAATACCAACTTTACACCGACAGCTTCCAAATTTATATTTCTAACCTAGAACTCTCTGATGAACTTCAAACTCACTTGTCTGACTGCCTGCTTGGATGTCTCGCAGCTTTGACATGTGCAGAGCTAAACTCCTGATCCCCTTGTCCAAACCTGCTCCACCCACTCTGCCCACTGGCTGTCCTTTAGTTGTTTAAATTCAAACTTTGAGCTCATCCTTGACTCTTCTCTTTCTTATAACTACATCTAATCCATCAGAAAATAACATTGTCCTCTTCAAAATATATCAAGTTCATAGTAAAGATTCTAATCACTTCTCATCACCTCTTGCTTGGATTACTGAATGAGCTTCCTAAGATCTTCCCATTTCCAAACTTTGCTTCCTTACTTTCTGTTCCCAGTAAAGCACTCATGTCAGTCCTCCACTCAAAACCCTCCAATGGCTTCCAACAAGACCCTATGTAATCAGACTCCTGTGTATCTTAGAGGTCTTGCCTCCTATTTCTCTCCCCCTTACTTATTCTGATCCAGCCACATTGGCTTCCTTGCTATTCACTGAACACTCTGATCTGATCTGTTCTCAGGGCCTTTCCAGTGGTTCTTTGCCAAGAATACCCTTCTTCCAAATACCCACATGGCATGCTCCCTGAATCTCTTACCATCCTAATCAGACAGATCTACTCTTAAACTCTTTGCAAAACTAGATTCTCTATTCCCCTTATCCTGCTTCATCACTCAATGAATGAATTCCTTCTTAACATGATAACATCTAATTTACCACGTTTTTCTGTTTCTCCACAATGAAATATAATCTTCATGGGGGCAAGAGTTGTGCCTGAATCATCAACCCATGGAAGAGTGGCTGACATGTAATAGGCCCTAAACACTGAACACTGTATACCTGACCAGACCATCAGGTCTGTGTTAGCTATGGGTGAGCTTTGAGTGATGTACCCAGCCAGTCTTTAGGGAGGATGCAGATGGGCAGAATAGGTGTATTTCTGGCCCGATTGTTTTCACTTTTCCTGTCTAGTAGAGCACTGAAATAGACAAAACATACCCTGGCTCCTGCCTGCTGGTTCCAGAGACTGGGAGAATGATCCCTGAACTTCTCGTCGAAGTGCTTCACCTTCTATCACCTCTTTATGATTTTACCACAGCTGTATATAATCAAAGCTCCAGTGGGGCTGTGGTGCTTTTCAGTCTCACACCCACCAATGATGCAAAAGCTATGTCTGTAGGATTTCCTCTATTTGTATTGCTTCCCCTTACAGAGCCAACGTAATGGTAAGAGTTTCTTGTAACAAAAGAAAAGAAACTTCCCAGTGTGACAGGTAGAACCCTGGGAACTGAAAATATGAAGGCAAAGCAGGAGCCAAGTGTTCACCCTGGACACACAGCTGACATTCTTCCTTGGAACAAAATCATGGTCAAACATCAATTTAGAATCACTTGGCTTTAACTGAAGTGATATTAATTTAGAATCACTTGGCTTTCACTTAAGGGATTCCTCAAGTATCCCTTTAGGTTTTAAGAATTGTTGTCAAAAGCATAATAAAGTGTCCTTGTGTAGCACATCTGCTGAAACTGATGCTATGAAATGCAGCATTTCAGGAATGTGGGACCTAGACAGGCCAAGGCACCACTGTCCCTCTTTGCAGATGAGAACTCACATCTGCAAGGAGCCAGTCACTTATTCCAAGTGATTTCCCCTTCATGTTTCTAGCTGTTGCCATCTTCTGGCTGAGGGCCAAGGCAACACCCCGGCAGCCTAACCTCCACTAAGGCTGGCTGGTGCACAGTGTGGGTGTGACGGGGTTTACAGGGATGCTAGCCAAAGCTCTCTGGAAGCATTTCCTGCTCTCTGCTGACTAACGCCATGCCCTCTAAAGTCAGTAGTTCTACTCTACAGTTTTCAATAGTGCTTAAGATTTGGAAACAAACATATACCCAGTATTATTACTGTTGGGCTGTTGTCACTTAAGACCTGTTCACTTTCTTAGCCTCATTTCAGTCTCACACATGGCAAAGAGACTCTGATGGGGTGAACAAAGCAGTCATGGAGGGATCAGCAGACTTGAGTTCAAGTCCAGGATCTCCACTTGTCAGCAAGGCTGTCACCTTTGTAGACTATATCTGAGACTTTGAATGGAAACAAGACCTGCCCATCTCATAGGGATGCAAGGAAATGAAATAGCATGAAGGATGCTTTGCAAATTGCCATGCATTAAACATGCCAAATATAAGAGAGGAAGAAATGAGGTGCAGAAAGAGAAAGAATTAGGAACAGAGAGGTGAGGCTGAGTTGAAGATGGGCTCCAGAATCACACCTGTGGTATGAGTTGGCATACACGTGCACACACACCACACACACACACACACACACACACACACACACACATATTCAGAAGAAGCTGGGCCATTTTTCTGAGGACAGATGAGAATTAATGTCAAACACCTTTCCTCTTCCCTACCCATTCTCTGTTTTCTTTTCAATAAAATGTAAGGGTAGAAAAACAGAGTTCTTAGAAAAAGACATGGCAAGAGATGAGGCAAGCAAAACGGTTCTCTTATTGGAGGTTCAGAACATTTTAAAGACGAACATACATGAAAATTTGTACAAGCTATCTATGACATTTTATGCAAAGTCCTGTAAAAAGGGGGTCTGCTGCCTTTTACTGTGAGCCTGCAAGTTATAGCCACAGGGTCATTAATATAAGATGATCCAATGCCAACCACTGCCAACTGGGCAGGGGAGGGTGGCTCTATCTCTGCCTCTCACCACTCACACATGCACTACTTTGGGGTTCACTGCTTTAATTATTGGTTGGTTTCACTCTGGGTAGGTTGGGACATCTTGCCACTCAAAGGGCACCTATGTAAAATACAGTTTCATAGGCAAATAAATTTGCTCCAACTGTTAGAAAAAGTCCAGAACACTTTCGCTATAAATCCCTGGAGGATTGCCAGTAACTGGGCCAGCTCCTGGTTTAGATCCATTCTGCCAGAACCTGACCCTACTACCCCCTCAGCTCAGCCCACCTGCTCAGGCCTTCCTCAGGGAGCTGCCAAGACCTCTTTACGTAATTGGAAATCATTTGGAAGGTCTTCTGTTGACCTTCCCTAGTGAGGTCACGACAGCTCATTTGGGTGATTGGCACTCACTATAGAAATGGTATGTTAGAGCCTTCAGGGAGATGGAAGTCAGAAGTGGGTAACTTACAAAATCGGGCGGGACTGGAAATCTTCCTGGTTCATCCTCTCAGACTGGCGGATTTTCAGGATCTCGGTGTAGCTCAGGTTCTGCAGTTTGCTCTTGAACTGGTCCAGGGAGCTAGGCTTGGTTGTAAGTGCTCTCATAACCTGCTCCTTCACCACCTGCATTACCTGCAGATGAAAGGAGAAAGACCATCAGTATCCTGGGAGCTATCATATCCTGTTCAAAAAAGTCTTCGGGAGTTAATAGCTCACTGCCTCCTCCCTGGTTGCTGCTGCATATACTCTCAGCCCCAGGCTTGAGTGTGCTTTTCCAAAGAGTAAACTTCCATTATGTGCATCTTCATCTTAACTTTTTTTTTTTTTAAACCACAAGGAAGGAAATGGACTGATTAACTTGGAATGGAGGGGAGTGAAGCTTGGGAAAGGAGGAGTGTTCCATACATTATGTGATTGCTGCTGAAACTCCACTGTAAACAATACAAACTCAAGAGTCAGAAATAATCAAAGGCCAAACAATAGCTAGCAAGCCTGCCTGCTAACTATTTTTTTCCAGGAAAAATTGCTAAGACACAATTAACTGTGGAAGTTTGGTTGGCATCAGTTCCAATGAATGCATACAGATACCCACACTTCCCAGTCTTTTTTCCCCATGTTGTTAGGGCCTGAGTATTCATGAAAACTATACACTTGGTTATAAGCATGTGGTTTAAACAAAGAGGTTTATTAAATTAGAATAGGTAGATCCCATTGGAAACCTCAAGAAAGAAAGAAAGAAAGAAAAGGTAATTTGCTGCCTCAAGACAGGTCTAGCTCACCAGAAGGCAATTAACCACTGCCTTTGTGAATGTAGATTCATCCACAGGATTTGTAATCTTGCATAGATCTTTTCATTTTTCATTACATATGAAAGCAAGTATTATCCTTTATAAGGTGTCTACTATGTGATGGATGTTATGGTATATTTTATACACACACACACACACACACACATATACACACACACTCTTTGTCCACTCAAATCTATAAGGTGAGTATCAACATCATCTTAACATATGAAGAAACTGCTTTGCAGCATAAAAAAATTAGTTAAAAATCACATGGTTAGGTGATAGTGGCTGAGTTGGGATTTGATCCTAGGCTTTTAAATGTTTTACTATATTGCCACTCATTCCACCATTCTTGATGTCTGGGGACTGTCATACCCTGTTTCTTTTGGAAACTTAAAAATAAGACAAAACCAAATACAAACCTATTATCCAATGAGTCCTGTGCCAAGCACTTAGCTATTCACCATCTCATTTAATTTTCCCTCTAATACACTGGACTAGGTGTGTGATCATTATTTTAAAGGTAAAAGGACTGAGAAAAGATGGACAACTTGCCCAATATCACAGATCATTGAATCCTAAGAGAGCAAGTCGCCCAGATAGATACTCCACAGACCTGATGCTGAACAAACATGAATGAAGTATGGTCTTGCCTTCTGTGAACTGAGGGTCTAATGAGAAATGTGGGCATGGCCAAAGATCATCACAGGGGAGTGTGGAAAAGACAGAGAATGATGGATTTTGTTGGCAGGGACACAAGGAGGGGGATTTCATTGAAGATGACATTTGATATAGGTTTTAAAGGAAGAATGGCTATTCAGTAGTGTGGAAATAGATGAATTCCCTGGAATGTCACCACACATTAGCCATTTTGGACTGGGCTACATCTAAATTGGAGCCAGTTATATAAGCATCATTTCATGCTCTCCGCAGAATGGCATAAAGGAAAATTCCCAGTTGATTTTCCCCACTCTGCTTCTTTTTTTACTCAAGCAAAATGCTAACTTTGGGATGCATGACAAATTTTGAAATAGTGACCATCTTACACCATGCTGCATAAATGGTGTTGATTTTAGTCAACTATAACACTTTGCCATCTTATGTGAGGGACACCCCTTTCTCCATTTAGAGAGCCTCGGAGTTGAGGCAAAGAGGTCATTATTGCCTCCCAATGTTTTTTGACCTTCTAGTGAGAAGGAGGACATGTAAAAGAGACAAAGAGAATGAAAGGAAAAAGGATTTTTGAATATCAGGTTAATGTTGACCTTCTCCTCATCTTGTAGAGAAAGAAACAATTTCAGAGGGCCAAGTAATGCCCTCACTTCTTAAAGGGTTGTCACAGAGATGACAATTTCCATGCCACATCTGCCTAGACTCCAGCAACAGGGCTAATGACTGAGCCTATGACCTGAACTGACTAACCCATGTCCTTGCCCAGATTTCTCTGACCTGATCCAAGATGGGGCAGTTTCCCCCCTCAAATTGGGAACTATAAAACTATGTCCCTTAATATTGGGGAGAGTGGAAGATAAGGAGACCAATGCCAATAAAAGACAGAATCATGATCCTGAGAGAGTGTTCGTAGGTTAAACTTTAACCATCAGGTAATTTCAACCCTTGCCTTTGGTGCTTTGGTTAAATGAATCTTTTCTTTTTCCTAAGATGGTTTGAATGGGATTCCTGTCACTTGAAACCAGAGTAACATATATATGCAATGAAGTCTAAGAGGAGTACCAACTTGTGGGGCTGAGGTTACCCAGACAGAGGGAGAAACAGGGAAGCTGGATAAGAAACAACAAAGGTACCTCGTGAAGAAAACACCTTTAAAAAAATCACCTTTCATTTATGTGTGCCTGGTTGTGCCTTTGCATGGAAACGATGATCTATTATGGAATGGGGAACACGACTCCTACCTCATGCTTAAAATCCACTCTTAGAGCTTCATTACTCTAGCTTAAGACTTTGATCCCTGCTAGATGCAAGAATGCATAGTAGAGAAATCCTTTAAATTCCCCCAAATGACTCACACTTCAATTTTAGCAAAGTATAGAATCTTTCCTAAAAATAGGTTGGGTGATTGGGAGAAGGGACCACACCACCATCAGGTCCCAGGGGAATGGAAGCTAGTGGTGTGTCTAAAGCACAAAATAGTCTGGTGGAGCTCAAGGGTAGGTCTCCCTCCGTTACTGCCCAGTTTTGCTTGGCATTGGCTTTGAGAAGTTCCATTGTTATTCTGTATGCCAAGTAAAGCAACCTCAGTGAAAGATGTTATTGTTTATTTATTTTTAAAGCTTTTTAGTTGTTGATGGACCTTTATTTTATTTCTTTATTTATATGTAGTGCTGAGAATTGAACCCAGTGCCTCTGCTAGGCAAGCACTCTACCACTGAGCTACAACCCTAGCCTTCTGTTATTGTTTAAGAAGATAACATAGTTATGTAAGTCAAACACTCCTCTGTGCCTTTGCAAAGTAGCTTCTACAACTGTCGTAATGAATCGTGCTAAGTATCTGTGAATGCTCCATGTGTACAATTTAAATCAAGACTTTCACAACCACCATTGTTAACTTTGTCCTCGGGGAAAATAGCAGACCTTTTACTATTTGTTTGAAAAAAACCTGCAGAAGGTGTTGCAGAGGCGTCAGCAAATCAACAGAGTTATACTTTCTAGTTACAGCACATGCTCTGCCATAGACATCAAAGAAAAGAATGCTCTTAGAATCTCCATTTGCTGGTGGTATTGACACCTTCTTCAAGCAATGTCTGCAACTCGCCAGTGGTATGCTTCTGGAATTTTCCGAGTATTTGTCTGTTCTCTGTAATAATGTCATATGTTACAAAAATGTAGGATTCCCACAAGATGATTGTACTTCAAACCGAGAAACATTTTGGCTGCTTGGAAGACTGGATTAGAGAATGGAATCAAAATTGTTGCTGGCAAAGTAGTTTAACTGTGCACCTGGTTTCACTGTTGTTTATTTAAACGTGTTCTTGCATCTTATTCCAAGATCTACTGAGCCTCTATGTGTTCCTGGTTTAATCACTTCTCTGATCCTGCCTTAATATCCACAATCCTCAACCAGCATCATTCACCCATTCATTTAACAAATGGGCTTCAAGCACCTACTTGGGGAAGGGCAATGGATGACACTGGGAGCCTTGTATGAAATGAGCTCTGGGTAGGTGGCTCAGACACATACAGGATGTCACAGTGGATTAAGAGGCTGTGCATTCATTCTATAAATACAGAGCCCCCTCTCAGGTTCCAGCAGGATGAGGATATAGTTTGGGAACTTTGGCTGCAGTTTGAGGAGATGCCACAGGTAGACACACCGAGGTGCAGGGGAGAGGCCATTCTTGGGAGAAATAATGTGATCAAAGGCTTGGAGGGAGGAGACGCAGCTGTGAGTGGGGAAGGGTATATGCTGTTCTCCTTTGAGTGGAGAAATGAGGCCAGGCTCCAAGGTGTAGTTGAAAGGCAAGCTGAGCCACATGGTGGCTTTGACAGCTAAGATGAAAAATTTGGAATTTTTGTTTTCTCTAACTAATGATAAGTAACTAGAGGATTTGGGGAGGTGCAATGGAATTCATTCAAGCTTGCTAGGACACCTATGAAATAGTTATTATTTGTGCTCGAGTTGGGGTAAGGAAGGGATATTAGGGAAGAAGTCTTCATGGCTGAGACAAAATTTGTGCTGAGACTTGGAAGATGAATGGGAGTTATTCACTGAAGAGAGGAAGGAAATTCTAGGCAGAGGGAGGTGTAATAGCAAAGGCAGGGAGGTGAGGCGGTTATGCCTCAGACATTAAAGAAAATATACTTTTTGGAGTCTACACCAGCAACTTTCCACAAATGGGGGTTATGGTTGCACTAGGACATCTCAGCCTCTAGAATCTGCCACCCTGGCTTTGAATAAGGCTGTATATTTCTTGGAGTTGTGCCCTTCCTCAAGATACTCAAACTCTCCACAACTTATTGTAACCATCTGGAAGCTAGGAATACTAATAATGTAGAATTCAAGGGACTGTGATTAGATAATGCCTGACACTTTAGCAAAGGCCATTTCCCCTTCTTCACTGTATTTTGCTCACTGTAAAGTCGTCATAGTGATACAGAATTAATAGAATCATATAACAAAGAATTATTATGAAATTTAAATAATATATGTATGCAAAGTACCTCATACATCCAATGGAGAATACTACATGCCCAATAAGTATCCATTCTCTTTCCCTCCCAGGAGGAAATTACTTAAGTCAGAGGTTTCTCCTATAAATATATCTTTCACAGGGTGTTCTTAGATCACATCTGTATCATCTGGGAATTTGCTAAAATTGAAACATGTTGAGCCTATCTAGACCTGCTGAATCAGAAACCCCAAGTGTAGTTTCCAGTAAACAGGGTTTTAGCAGTCCTCCAGATGGTTCTGATGCTCAAATGTGAAGACTACCAATCTCAGCAAATTCAGCTCCTCCTCTGGGCCTTCTTATGACATTTATGGCCTGGAGTAATTTTTTTGGTCATAGCCTTTTTATTTGCTTTGTCAGAAAGTAGTTCAATTAGTTATTGGTGTGCCCTTCACCCCATCTAGATTTCCAAGTCCCTGGAAGATAAATCTGTTTCCTATTTGTACTGTGGCCCATAGATTTGAACACAGTATCTTCTAGACTAGAATTGTGAGTTATATGTTTAATGTCTTTAAAGACCATTTAATGTCAAAGACTCATCTGTAGAATTAAACAACGAATAAGTCCTTAATAGAATGATAAGACTGCTGGCATAATTTGGTAATATACTTCTGCAAAGCCTAAAGAATGAACTCTGGCTTGGAGATGGTATATTAGGGTGCTAGAGGTCACTGTGGGCCTCCATACAAGGCTGAGCTGGAAGGGAATGATCTATAGTTGGGCAGAGGGCTTCTAGGGAAGCCACAGTGGTGTACACTACTGGGTACTGCCATTAATGGGTGCAAAAAAGTACTATTTATCTCCACCTCAGTGGTACCCATTAAATTGATTTATCTTCACAATGAAGAGAAAAGATTGTCTAGTGGAAGACAGATGCCAACACAGTCCAGCTTAAAAACAGCTCATGTGGGAGACGTTTTCAATGCTGGACTATTTTTCTTCCCAGGAATGTTTCTTCTACAAAACAAAATGACCAAAGGCTCATAATGACAAAAAAAAAAAGGAGGGATCTGGTGCCCAGAGAGAATTCTTGGGGAAAGAAGACCTTATGTGTGTATGTGTGTAAAGGATAATTTCCCAGAGGCCAGGAATAATTTGGAGGCTATACTGTAAGGGTAGAATGTGGAGCAATGGCCTTGCTCAGAAAAAGCACTGGGAAATTAGGATAAACATTGGTGAATCAGCTGTCAAAATAATTATTGACCCAGATGTAGGCTAGACATTGATTCTTCCCTGCCCCCAACTCCCCAGAGAGATCCTTAAAATTAGGTGGTGCATGAGGATCACAAGTTCAAGGCCAGCATCAGCAATTTAGCAAGGTCCTATCTCAAAAAAAAAGGCTGGGGATGTGGTTTAGTGGTTAAGTGCCCTTGAGTTCAATCCCTGGTATTCTCCCTCCCAAAAAGTAAAAAAAAAAATAAAAATAAAATTAGGGAGCCTTCTGGAAAATCAAGATGGCTTTACTTTGCAGTTTTGCCATTGTCAGGGAATGGATAACTTAGGCCAGGAACTATATGCAGGACATTTTTCTGAGTGGTGTCAAGTGCATTACAAGAAAAGAGAGCAAAAATAAAAGTGCTCTCTGGATTCAAGAGGAGCATTTGAGTTTTCAGAATTTATTTTGGGGCAAAGAGACAGAGAGCAGGAGTTGGCGAACTTCTTCTGTTGAGGGGCAAATAGTAAATATTGTAGGCTTTGCTGGGGCCCTGTGAAGTCTGTCGAAACTTCTGAAGTGTCAGAGTGAAAGTCATTGCCAGCAAAATGTCAATGAATGGGTGTGGCTGTGTTCCAATAAAACTTATTTACAAAACACAGGTGGGGCTGGATTTGGCTTGCAGCAGCAGTTTTGCCAACTGCTAGTTTGAGAAAAAAACATGGCTGATAGTTAGTGTTCATACTGAAGTCTGGCTCTGCCATTCACCACCTGGGCAAATGGCTCAGCTTTTCTGCTTATAGAGTGGGGGTGGTTATCTTTAGGCGGGTTTAGGAGATGCAGAGCATTAAGCCCAACACCTTATGGGGTTCCCTCTTGAACCACAGCCCCAAAGATAGCTTATCTAAAGAAAATAGACTTCCTTGAAGCTTGCAAACAAGCTACACATCCTCACACAATGACACCATGGGTTCGTGGAACACCCAGGGCAATTCGTGATTATATTCAGGTTGCATTAAACATAATTGGTTCCATCAGATTACAGAGAGGTATTTTCTTTAAACAGTATTTTCAACTCTTACCCTGAATAGTTTCACTGCCTTGGCAGGTCCATGCTCCCTTCTGCCATACAATCTGCCCTGGTGTGACCACAGAAGTCCCCTGGTGCAGAGCCCAGGTTGCTCAGAGCCCTGTGGGTCAAGCTTAATGTAAATGAAGAGAAACTGCTCTGAAATCACAGAGGGCCAGTTCAGCCGGTGCACAACCTCTGACCCCTCTCAATTTCACCATGTGTCCTCAATTATACCAGATGAATTTGAAATATTTTGTTCATTAATAAATGCAAAATAGATCTGCATTTCACAAAGGACATGGTCTCATCTTGGCATCTAGTAATAAGACTTAGCAAGTCATTAAATTTCTCTCTGCCTGTATTTCTCCAGTGTGTCTCTAATGACCTTTTGTGCCTCCAGGTCCGATGAGCATCTTTCTGAAGGAGCAATGAAGCCTAATTCCAAGCTAAAAGATGGTGCTATGCTTGATGTGAGTAGTGAGGTTCTTGCAACTGAAAGATAGCATTTCACAGTCCAACAAGTGCTAGGCTTGTGGCTCCTTATATCAAGAACTAAATATGATGAGCCACGGAAATAACAATTGGCTGCAGACTGGATCTTTTCAGTGATTTCATTCCTCCTAAGTTAGAGTTCTGGAATGCAAACTGCTGCTAACCCAAGGCCTGATCTCTGGGTGCCACATACCTGCCTATATTTGTGGTCATCAAGCAACCCTGAAAGGTATCTTTGGAGAGGGCCAGCAGACTTTGCATGTGGGTTTGGGAACAGCACATTCACAAGAGCTGGGAATTTTGCTCTGTAGTGCATAGTTGTCAGATGTAGTATGATGAAATGTTGGCTCTGCCTCTTGAATACTTGTTCCTTCTGTTTACTTGATGTCATTCACACTGACCTCTCCTGCTGCCCCGTCACCTTTCCTGGTTTACCCAATATCTTTATAACTTCCCCTCTTTTCCTCTTAGTCTCTCATCACAGAAGCCTGCTTACTTCAAACTTATTTCAAACATCATTTGCCTGCTGAAAACCTACACTGGCTCAGTATTGCCTTTGGGGTACAGACTAGTCTGTCTAATGTATGACCTTCTTCTCCTCTCTAGCAGATCTATACTTACAGCCCTTGTACCCCATGATCTCACCAGGAGAACTTCTCAGTGCCTAGAATTTCACTCCCACCTGTGACTAATACCTTCCTTCTGACGCCTGTTCATTTGTAATGTCTAGGCTTAGAAGCTACCACCCTTGATAATCATTATCTGACTTTATGCTCTACCTGCAAAATAGGGGTTAATGCCAACATCCTCCCATGACTGGTGTTCTTCTTGTTTCTATTTTTTTGGGGGGAAATATATATATATATATATATATATATATATATATATATATATATATATATATATATATATAAAATCTTTAATTTGTGACTGATGGGCTCATTGATTGATGGAAGAAAGAAACAGCCTCCAAAATCAGTAGGTCTCTACTCTCAAAGAAAAACAGAATTTATGAGGTGTCTTTGTGTGCCTTATCCCTGGAGTTCTGATTGGGGAATAGGTTCTGGAAACAGGTCATATTTTACCAAGCTTCCCTGGGAATGCTAATGTGCAGCTGGGCTTGAGGAACACTGGTCCTACTGCAAGGGCACAAGGAGGGAGAAGGGGAGAGGACTGAGGTTCCCTGGAAAAGGAAGAAAGAGCTGCTCCTGCCTTCAGCTCTACCAAGTATGACCTACAGATGCCATCCGAGGGGCTGAGTCCTTAGCTTCCTGAAGCGTGGACAGGATCCGTGCTCTCATCAGGGTCATCAGAAAAACACCTGGGGGACTGTGCCTGCTCTCAGTCTGCTCAGGCAGGTCCTCAGGTAGCCTCCCTACACTGGGGACAGACCACTTTCCCTCAGGCTCTCACTGAAGTGGCTGGCTGCAGCCACAGTGTAGAAGGCATCTATCTGCGTCTACTTGGATCAGCAACTATTTTACCAAGGTCAGCCAAACATCATCAAAGTAGCCCATGGTTCCCTGGGCAGCAGTCAGACTCGGTACCCCAGACCCCTGATTAGAGCAGGGCAGCAGCTTGTACACCGAGCCTGAGGGGCAAGCCTGTGGATGGCAGCATTCAGAAACCCCAGAGAGGGTTGTTATGAAAGAGGATCAAAGGTGACTTTTCAAGTGTGCCCTGAGAGCAAAACAGATGGCACTGATGCCATGGGAAAGGGAGCTGCTGCCCAGTTCTGCCACTGCCTTGCTCTGGTTTTTATTTCTGATGACACAGGAGCAGAAGGGAAGAGGGTCACAGTGTTTGGGCAACTTCAGGAATCTTGAGAATCTGACCATGATCCAAATGGAGAGCTTTGAGGGCCTTGGTGTTAGCCCCTAATGTAACATAATAATAAAATAATATAATACATAATAAAATAATCCATTATATAAGATGGGTGGCGTTACCAGCTGCCCTGTTCCTCCCGAGACGGCATTTTCATTTAAGGTTTAAGGCATTTTTATAGCCAGTAAAAATAAAATAAAATAAAATAAACATTTCAACAAGTGATTCATCTAAAAATCAATTAGGGGTAGGTTTGCTGGAGAACAATGGATACAAATACAACATCCTTCCCCCCTCCTTTTGCATCTGCAGGAAGCCAATCCAAAAGAGGAGAAAGGAAAGGTGAGGTTTGGGATCACTGCTTTCTTTTATTGCAGCCTACCCTCGAGGGGAGAGAGATCAGGAGGCAACAGCTGTGTGACAAACTGCTCTTCCCCACTGAAACAGGGAGCCAAATTAATACAGCAATCAGACTAAATTTGCTGGTTAGCTAATTGAAGGCCCCGATCGGACCACACGAAGCTATTTTCACCAGTGTCTGTTGGAGTCCGCCTCAGGCTGACAGAAGTCCAAGCAAATCACATTAGTGGGTGGCATTTAATCCACAGCTTTAAATAAACAACATGTCAAGCAAGTCCATCAAAACATGTAGCGCTGTGTGTGTGTGTGTGTGTGTGTGTGTGTGTATAAGAGGAGGGGGCACTTATTCTCTTTCTTGCACCCACTCCAGCAGGATTGGGGGTAAAAAGGATACACATTTCTTAATAATCATGCTATCTGTTGCTTTTCTAAGGCCAGGTCAGAACACTTTTCCAAGTATGGAAGCTGAAAGTAGTCTTATTGAAGTTGCAGTGACCTTCACCAATAGAAGTTCTCCCAAATTGGAGTAGCTAGTGTGGTGCTAGTTTTCTGATGCTATGGTTGCCTGATTACGGGGAGTGGGGTGAGGAAATGATGAGCTGACTTTACTGAGAGGTCCTCAAAGTCAGGAGGGGAATTTCATTGAAGAAGTAACTGAGCTTGGGTGGATTTTTCTTTTTTAAGTTCCATAGTCATGGTCTTAAACTATAAGGTGCTAAGAAAGATGAGTGCCTCATTGTCTTAATAACGAAATGGCATTCACAGTACCTTCTTAAAACATTTCATGGGCTTCTTGCCAACTCACCTGAGAGCTGATCACTGCCCTTTCTTCACTCTCTTAATTAAAGCCTAGAAAAGGAGCAAGTGGTAACTGTGCTGATCTCCCTGAGTATGTCCCAAACTCCCTGAAGGTTGAAACTTTACCTAACTCATCTCCATATTTCCCGTATTTAATATCATTTCCTACACATCTGTGGATAAGATTAGTCCTTATTAAGAAATAAATGAAATGTCTCTGGTCTCATTTTGAGAGGCAAAACCTGAAGCCCTGCATGTTTAGATTTCTCAGCCTATTTTGGATCCATTATTAAACAGTGAAAAATGAAATGGGACAAGCTGCCCCTCTGGAAGTGACATTTAATAAACTTTTCTTAAGCAGACTGCTCAGGCAAGACCACAGGGGAAAAGGAGTCGGAGGAGCAAAGTTTGATTCCCATGAACCAGCTCTGCCACCAAGCAAGGCTGCCGGGCCCAGAGCAAACTTGGACAGCTGCTTCACCAAATCCCTCGGCAAGGAGAGAGCAGCCAACGTGCGACTGCTGGTGGATGCTTCTCAGCAGACAGACCCTGCCATGGAGGTGGCCACGTGGTCAGAGCCTACTGGTCAAAACTCTGACATATAGAGCCATCTCTTGGTATCCACACAGGATTGGTTCCAGGACCCTCATGATACTAAAATTCGAGGAAGCTCAAGTCTCTTGTGTAAAATGCTATTTTCTGATCACTTCCCCACATTATCCTATGTACCTTAAATTATCTCTAGATTACTTATAATACAGAATACAATGTCAGTGGTTGTTATTAGGCATTGTTTAGGAAATAATGACAAGAGAAAGTCTGCACATGTTCAGCTCAAAGGCAATTTCTTTCTTCCTAATATTTTTGACCTGTAGTTGGTTGAATCAGTGGATATAGAACCCACGGATACGGAAGACTTGACTGCCAAGAAAAGGCTGTTCTTGTCACCACCCTCCAAATTCTCTCACCCTTCTAGCAAACACCAGACTCAGTGTGAGATATCAAATGGCCCATTGTTTGTTGGCACAGTGAGAACACCATGATATGCATTTTAATTTCCAAATAAACATAGCGGAATTATCAACAGAATATCCTAAGAATAAATATGTTTTGATTTTCTAAATTTATCTGACAAGTATTGGTTCCTGTTATTGCCTTAGAGGCTTTGGAAGTATAATCAGTCCTGCATTTGCTTAGCTAACATTTACCTAGCACCTAACGTGCTCATCATCGGTGAAATGTTGGCAATGCAAAGAACTAGACCCAGTGGTTACCCTGTAGAATTGCAGAAGCAGCTAAGGGGAACCTGAGGTGTACATAAAGAATAACAGTGGTAAGTGCTACTATGGATATGATCAATCAACAGAATTTGGGGGCAAGGGAAAAAGTGATTATTAAACACACCATTGTTTTTTTTTTTTTGCTCATATAAATATATTTCTATTATTACTCTATAGTTTCGACAATCACATTTCTCAGAGTGCATTGAAACTACTTACTCACTCACTACTCATCTCCCCAGAAGGAACTTGAACCCTTTCAAGGAAGAGACCACACTTCATTTGTCTTTCGATTCACTAGAGGATTTAAAAATCCTTCATACCTGGAAAATATTCCCCTCAGTCTAGCAAACTGAAGGTCAACTAGATTGTGTTTCTAGAATTACATGTTAAAAAAAAATGATTTCTGACAAGTCTTTGTAAAGGCTGGGGACAAATTCCTGGGATGGTTTTTAAGTAGAAGGAAAGAGAGGGTTTATAGCAGGAGCAATGATAGATTAACTCTGGTTAACACAATGTCATGCCAGCCTCCTGCTGTATTTCTCCCAGATGGTTGAAAATTGGGACACTTCATAAATCCCCAGGCCTTTTCCTCTCTCTGGCCAGTTATTATAGTGTCCCAGGGCAGAAGAGCACTTTCCAAAGTAAAATAATTGCAAGCCATTTATTATCTTTAAAGGATGACCTGTCACCCACCAGAGCCACAAGGCTCAGACAATTAAAACAGCACAAAGTGTTCTGACTCTGCAAAACCTGGACAGACATTTTTTGGTAGTTTCAGAGCCAATGAGCCCAAAGGGATCTGAAATGGTTCTTGTGTTTCTCTACTCAACAGCCATGCCTCTCACAGCTGTGAAGCTAGCTGTTCCTGGGGTTTCCCCCAATCCACCGGAATGCCATGCTTTCACCTGAATGTGGTCCCCTTCTTTACTGAGGTGTCCATCACAGCAAACAACATAGATAGACATTGGATGACATATATACTACCATTCCTCTCTCCCATGCCCATCTATCACAGCACCTTTTTTTCCTGCTAAAACAGGAATCCACCTGCAAGTAACCACTATCAATCAATTCAATCTGATATTCACAATGGCACCCATCCTCCATTTCTGATGTTAGTGAGCACTAGTTAATCTTACTTAAGGCAAAAGACTGATCATTAATTTGGGATTAAATTTTCTTAAAAGTCCCAATGTCCTCTAATCAAATTTTCTTGAAGATCAACCCAAGTATTTTTAGAACTTGAACTTCTGTTCAATTTTATGTCCTCATGAAAGTTCTTCAACCTAATAGCTAAACAGAACTTTTATACCGCTTACCATCTTAGTCACTTAAGCCCATACATACCTCTGGAAATGGTGTAATGGTTTTAGTAAGGACAAAGTCACGGGCCCTATAACAGTGTGAAGCCCTTGGGAGTAGCTGACAACTGTTGTTGACTGAGGGAAAGAGAGGGGCAGACCCAGGTCAAACTGTAGACCTTCTGATTAAAGTTGAGTATGACTATCTTTTTATTTTTTCAAATTTCAATGATTTTTGTTATTCTAGAAAAAAATACTGGCTATAATCCATCTCTAAGGAACTTCCTTGAAATTGTAAATTGGATGAAACTAACTGGGGATTTATTTTTAGAAATAATATGTATCTATAAAATAGAAATGCTGCTCTTCCTATTTTTATATCAAACATAAAATTTCCAAAAGGATTTAATTTGTTTTAGAGTTCAATTATACAGTCAGTCATATACTGCTCATGGATGGAACACATAGACGACAATGGTCCTATAAAGTTATGTCACTTAATGACATCAAAGCCATCTTAGTTTGTGCAAGTACATTCTATGATATTCATGCAGTGATGAAATCACCTAACAACACATTTCTCAGACATCCCTGTTGTTAAGTGATACGAAACTCTAGAGTCAATGTCATATTAGATTTTATTATTTTTTACAAGAGATAAAGTGTGAAAGAAGAAGGGGAAAAAAAAAAGGCATGCATCATGTAAAGTGACAACCAAAGCAAGCTTTCATAAATAAATAAACATCAAACTACACCGTGGCATAAATAAATAAATGTTAAACACCACTATGGCAGTTCTCAATTTCTTATTTAAGGAAAGTATACAAGTTACATTGCATCTCTCCATGCATCTCATTCTTGAATTAGAAAATAAACTTTTAAACTGAAAACAAATTCAAACCCCACCCAGTTTGGCACAGTCATAAAGGTCAAACAGGGTGGCTGCATGTAAAGCAGTCATTTGACCTCTTTGGGGGCAACAGTGCAATGACTGTTAGTGTTTCCTGTGCACATCCTGAGTATAGTCCAGGCTGGCTTCTCTAAACTCACTGTATTTTCACCACAATCCTATCAAATAGAGACTATCTACTTTTTTTCGGTTCTAGAAACCCCAAGATTCAGGGAATTTATGTTGGCAAATGACAGGGGAGGTACAGGAATCCAGATTCCTATGCTTTAAACTTTTACAATGAAAATATTGAGCTGCAGTTGATATCAGACTATGAGTGCCAAATGAAAAATGTGTTTCACATTAATGTAAGGCTAATGAATACCATTGCACTAAGCAGACAGAAAGACTAGTGAGTAATACAGATCTAGTAAGTTGTAGGCACTCAAGTAGTAATCAACAAAAAAAGAGTGTATTATAAATAAAATACATCCAACATGAGAACTTTATTTTTTTATGATTATTATGAAGGGCTCCACAAATTAGCACACAAACTTCAAGTGGAAACTGAATTTCTGTTGGGGCAGGGACATAAAGGTGACTTCTACTTTGCATATGGTGCCTAGTGATGGATACGTGGAATAGCCACCAACTAAATTGAATGACTGAGTACCTGCAGGAGCTAAAAGTGATTTAAGACTTTATAATCTAAAGGGGACAATCATCACTGAAGGAGATACAGAAGGTGATACTCTTAAAACCTAAATGGAGCCTGGTGACTTGAATTAATTGGCAATCATCTATTTTTCTATGCAGCTTCGTAACTATGGGCTTGTACATACAGGTGCCTGGGGATTGATGAAATGCTAGAAAAACTGTGAGGCTGAAAATATCACAAATGCTATGGGTATTTGTCCAGATTTCTTTTTCTGAGATCTCATATTATAAAAGTGATTTTTCCTTATTTGCTTTGGTTATAAAAAATGGAAAGTCTTTATCCTTGAGGACTCAGTCCAAACCAATAATTATATTTTCCAAAAGCAGAGGTAAGGCCTCCAGAAGATCTCATGAAGGATCTTGGGAAGTAATGGAAAAATTCAATGCCAGCACTAAATAAAAGAATGATTAACTAGATAGACAAATGAGCAAACAAGTGGGAGTGAGTTAGAATGGATGGGCAAAAGCCAAGGTCTATCGACAATATTCAATTGCCCTCCCCCCTCTTCTGCATAAGGCATTCCACAAGACAGTGGGAAAGTGGGAAGATGTGGGCGCAAGTGAGAATAGGACTCAATTTATGCTCACTGGAAATTTTATTCATATAAATAAATGAAATAACCTTATAATCCTGGAATTTTTTGGCTGGTTGGGACTTCAGAGGTCAGGCTGCAACATAGGTTAGGACAGAATTAAGTGACTTACTCAAAATCTCCCATTACATAGTGGCAGAGCAGGGATTTGAACCTAAAGCTCATGATGCCTGCCTGAGCCCTAATATCTTCCCTAGTGCCATGTAATTTGAAGAAGGAAGACCCAGTTCTGGTGGTTAGAAGACAGTTCTGGTGGTATGAGCAAAGTAGGTTCTGGGTTGCTCCTGAAGGTGGTTTAGGTCTAAAAGGAAGGATGAGGGGTTAGGATTCTCCAGGTCAATGGAAAGACAACTGCTTAAAATTCTTTATGGAAAGGCTGAAAGAAAGTATTACAGTCAAATAAATCCTGGGCTCTCTCACTTAGCACCTGTACATCCTTGGACAAATGTCAAAACCTCTTTAGGTCTCAGATTCCCAATAAACTGGAGAGTGCAATACAGATCCCACAGTGTGGGGGATGAAGCAAAGAGAGGATGTGTCAAGGAGCTTCCATGGGAATCGACATAAAAAATGTCTGTTGCTTATTAATTTAGGAAGAGGTAGAAGGTAGAAGTCAGGTTGAGATCAAACTGAGGGCATCCATACCTGTCTTAGGGAAGAGTTTGAATTGTATCTTGCACAAAGTGGGAAGATGCAAGAAATTTTCATGGAAAATTTCAGTCACAGATTACCAGCTAAGCTAGGATACCTGGTGCCTACCTGGCTTCCCATCTTGCTGCACATTCTTCCTCTTGTGGAACCTTTGCCATAATTCTTTTCATATTTCTGTATTTTTCACTCAAAATGGTTTTATAACTTGTGACTAGAAGATTATGGGTAGGCTCTTGAGAAAACGCATTCCAAACAAGGGCTTATTTATCTTTAGGAAACAGATGTTCCTAAGGTTTCTGCCCAGGAGTTGCCAATGGAAGTTACAGTAAGACAAAGAAAGGTGTTTTCTGCCAGGAACAAACATCCACATGGTGCTAGAGAGAAAGGGACTATTCTGTAAAAGAAAATTAAAAAAAAAAGTTCTATACTCAGTTTAGGCATATTGTTAAAAAGATAGCATCCCAAGTAGAGCTGAGCTACTTTCTCTACCAAAACCTTTTCCTAATTGCTCCACCTAAATAATAGAAAGAGGCACAAAGGAGAAAATTTGTGTAAAGAAATTGATGCCAAACCAACATGGTGCAACAGGTAAATGAAACAAGGAAGGAAAACCAAAGAGGAAATACTTAAGGCAAAATAAGTACAAAATGGGACAACATCAAAACATTCCTCAGTGTGAAATCCATTTGGTAAAGAAAAAGCAAGCCTTTCATGGCATAAGATATTCTGAAGTCAAGATACTTTACTGATTCAAGTGCATTTTGTCTCAGGGCATAACTTGGACATAGGCAGTCTCCATTATTAAGGTGATAAATGGTGATACCCAAAGTACAGAGTTTAATGTGTACAGATATAATGTGATGCAGTTTAATGTGTACAGATATTCTCTAGCTTATGATGGATTAGCTTGTGATTTTCTGACATTAAGATAGTGCAAAAAAGAATATGCATTCAGCAAAAACAGTATTTTGTATTTTGATCTGCTCCTGAGCTCATGATATGTGATATGATACTCTCTCTCTTGACACTGGGCAGTGGTAAGTAAGCCACAACTCCCAGGCACGTTCATGGCTATGAGAGCAAACAACTGATATCGTACAGGGCACTGTGTTGCTAAGCTATGGTGTTTGGGTAGGTTAAGTGTATTGATTTTTTTTTTTTTTTGAGATCGGATTTCATTATGTTACCAAGGTTTACCTCAAACTTCTGGGCTCAAACAATTCTCCTGCCTGAGACATCTGAGTAGCTGGAAATACAGGGGCACATCATCTTGCTCAGCTAAATGCAGTTTGACTTCTGATGTTTTCAACTTACTTTGGACTTATTGGGTCATAACCTCCTCATAAGTTGAGGAGCATCTGTACCAAGAAACCAGACCTGAAAACATAATCTATCATAGAATCTATCCCTTTCACTAGTTAGGGTACCCAAAAGTCATATTGGTGTCTCTGAAGGACTCCTCTTATTTAGGAACCCACATTCATAGCTGCCAGCAGCCAACTTTCAGCTATTTGTCTTTGGCTAACTAGGTTTCTAAGGTAGCTCTGCAAACTTTATGCTCCCCACACATCATTAATCAGTGCCAAACTAAGCAGGCTCCAGGCCCAGCTGAGAATACAGTGGCTTGGCTCATCACCCCAACACCTCATGAACAAACATGAGTGATGACTGTTGGGTAAACATATCCAGAGAATTTGAGTCAGCTAAACGAGGATTGCTTTAGATGTGACACCGAGGAAGTCTGTATGGCAAATATTGATATCCAAGTTGTTTTAGACATATAGTAATTTTCCAATGTGTTCAAGCTTGCTGGCATTTATTTAGAGTGTTAAATTGTGAGAGGGATAAAATCTGGGTCATTTAGTGAGCACATCCAGCAATTTCTGTGATACTAAATAGATATATTAGAGCTGTAATAATCCCCTTCCAGAAAAGGAAGACACCAGGGTTGGTTTGTTAGCAGCTTTGTTAAAAGGAACATGAGAGGCCCTGAATTACAAGAGAAGGTGCCTGTCATGCCTGTGTCTCTGTAGGAAATGCTCATGCCTTAGGGAAAAAGATGGCAGCCCGTGGAAAATCACCTTGTAAAGCAGCATGGTTAATTATCCCTAATAAGAATACTACCAGGGATAGTGTAAATTACAGAAGAGAGGAGAGTTGCTCAGCCACATCCAAGGTGTTTCTTTTTGAAATTATCAGAATATTCACACTAGTTAGAGCTGTTGAGGGACAAACCCCAAGGATGTTCCAGGGTATACATTTACCTGTTCTGGGAAGGAGAAAAAGAAATTGAGAGAAAAGACTGAGTTGTAGCTAAATAGATCCAATTCTTTTTCACTTTGATATCTTTTATATGACATTTTAGTGATATAGAGTAGAAATAGCATGAGGTTAAGAAATAAGAAGATCCCCAGCAACTTTTTTTATCACCTCTGAACCTGAATCACCTCCTCTATGACATGGGGATAACTTCTATCTCAAAGCCTAGCTATGAGTTTTAAATTAGATAATGTAATGAAAGTGCTAAAAATGATTCCTGGCATGTAGCATGTGTTCAATAAATATTAAATCCTCCCCAATTTGGTATCTATCATCTGTCTTTCCATTATAACATGTCTGTATATATTGTTTAAGCTGGAAAGATGTTTCAAATTCAAGATTTACTTGAGGATCTGTCTCTGAAGCGCCTAGCTTGTTTCTCAAGAGAGGTCTAACAATAAAAGCCAACTAACAACATGAACCATCAGGTAAGGGACAGTATGGCAAATACATTATGAAATTCTAGGCCTGCCTCTATGTCAATTATACCATGTACAACATATGATACATATTTGCCTTCCTTCATCAGATTTGGATTCTCCAAGGGACCCTGTATATAGCAAGTACTCAATAAATACACCTTTGTATCTGTCTGGGGCCTCTTGATCTGAAGGACTACTTATTGCATTAGGGAGAGGAGTATCAAAAGATACTTTTCTTGGTGAACAGAATGTGTGAAAAAACTTATTTCAAGGAAACCTGTTCAGAGCTTGTGGAAAAAGAGTCAAATTATAAATGTGAAAACTGCAGAATGTTTATATTCTTGTGATAAGAAAAGTTAGTTGAGTTCCATGTACAGTTTGACTAGCTCAAGCAAAGGATAGAATGGAATGTTAAGCGTGTGCACACCATTCTGACTGTCCTCACAACACAATCCTGCCTTATACAATGAATCAGGACAAGTAAGACTGTTTACAAGTCAGTAACTGATAAAAGCCTAAACATGTGTTCTACAGTCTCCACCTTGGAAGGAATCTTGGAGAAGTTTATAAATCAGGCTAAGAGTGGGGTCATGCGGCCGGCGGGTGGGGGGGGGGGGCGGGCTGAGGCAGGAAGGATGGTGAATTTAAAACAAGCCTCAGCAAAGGCAAGGCACGAAGCAACTCAGTGAGACCCTGTCTCTAAATAAAATATAAAATAGAACTAGGGATGTGGCTCAGTGGTCGAGTGTCCCTGAGTTCAATCTCTGATACCAAGAAAAATAAAAGAGTGGGGTCATGAGGAAAAGTTTCTGAATAATGTATTACTAAGTTAAAATGAAGCTGTATGCTACAGTTTTTGGGTACCACAACTATTTGCTAATCTGTGGTTTGCTGTTAATAATACATCATGGGGCTAAAACTAGACCCCTCCAATCATATAGCAGGGGAACCGGGTTCTTGACAGTCTTTTAATATATAACTTGGCAGCTCAAAAATTTGTTTGGAATTTTAAAACTCTATGTCCCATTTAAAACAAGAGTTATTAACTTGGGTTCCAAAAAAAAAAAAAAAAATACACCACTCTGAAATTCTATCAGATTTCATGAATATGTACATGTGTGGTTTTCCACCCCCATAGTTTCTGGCTGTTTGAAATTGGCCAAGTGAAGAATTATAGGAAGCTGTCCTGAAAGGAAAGGGGAAAGAGAGAAAACAAAATAAAATACAACAATATCCCTTTAATTTATTTCTTTTGCCTAATTGCTCTGGCTAAAGTTTCAAGAATTATATTGAACAGAAGTGGTGAAAAAGGGCACCCTGTCTTCTTCCTGTTTTTGTAAGGAATGTTTTCAGTTTTTCTCCATTTAGAATAATGTGTGCCTTGGGTTTGTCATGTATACCTTTTACAATGTTTAGGTATATTTCATCTTTCCTTTTTATTGTAGTTTTAAACATGAATGGATGCTGTATTTTGTCAAACACTATTTCTACATCTATTGAGATAATCACTGATTCCTAGATATGAATAGGAAAAGAAGAACTCAAACTATCTGTTTGTCAATGATATAATTCTATATTTAGAAGACCCACAATACCAGAAACCTTCTAGAACTCATAAACAAATTTGGCAAAGTAGCAGGATATAGAATTAAAAACTAGAAAATTATTGTGTTCCTAAACTCTAATGATGAATCAGCAGAAAGGTAAATTAGGAAAACTACCCCATTCACAATAGCCTCAAACACACACACACACACACACACTACAATAACAACAAAAACTTGGGAATCAATCTAACAAAAGAAGTGAAAGATCTCTACAATGAAAATGAAAGAACACTTAAGAAATTGATGAAGACCTTAGAAGATGAAAAGATCTCTTATGCTTTTGGCAGGCAGAATTAATATTATCAAAATGGCCATACTACCAAAAGTGCTATACATATTCAATGCAATTCCCATCAAAATTCAAATGAAATAGAAAAAGCAGTCATGAAATTCATCTGGAAAAATAGATGGCCAGAATAATCAAAGCAATACTTAGTGAGAAAAGTGAAGCAGGACGCATCACAATACCAGACCTTAAATTATTCTACAGAGCTATAGTAACAAAACCAGTATGGTATTGGCATCCCAAAACGGGCAGGAAGATCAACGGAACAGAATACAAGACACAGAGACAAACCCACAAAAATACTTCATACTAGATAAAGGCTCCAAAAACATACATTGGAGAAAAGAAAGCCTCTTCAGCAAATGGTGCTGGGAAAACTGGAAATGAATAAAATTTAATCCCTATCTCTCACTCTGCACAAAACTCAACTCAAAGTATATCAAGGATCTAGGCACTTGACCAAAAACTTTGCACCTACTAGAAGAAAATGTCGGCCCAACACTCCAACATATTGGCTCAGGAACTGAATTCCTTAACAAGACTCCTAAAGCACAAGAAGTAAAATCAATATCAACAAATGGGATGATATCAAACTAAAATGCTTCTTCACAGCAAAGAAAATCAAGAATGTGAAGAGAGAGCCTACAGAATGGGAGAAAATCTTTGTCATCTGCACCTGAGATAGGGCATTAATTCCTAGGATATATAAAGAACTAATATATTTTAGTATCCAAATCCTAAATAATCTAATCAATAAATGGGCAAAAAAAACAGGTACTTCTTAGAAGACTAAATACAAATGGTCAACACATATATGAAAAAATGTTCAACATCTCTAGCAATTAGAGAAATGCAAATTAAAACTACACTGAGATTCCATCTCACTATAGTCAGAATGGCTTTACCAAGGATACAGGTAACAATAAACGTTGATGAGGATGTGGGGAAAAAGGTACACTCATACATTGCTTATGAGATTACAAATTGGTACAACTAATCTGGGAAGCAGTACGGAGATTCCTCAGAAAATTAGGAGTGGTACCACATTTGATCCAACTATCCCACTCCTTGATTTATATCCAAAGGAGCTAAAATCAGCATACTACAGTGACACAGCCACATCAATGTTTATAGCTGCTCAATTCTCAGTACCTAAGCTTTGGAATCAACTTAGGTGTCCTTCAACAAATAAATGAATAAAGAAATTGTGGATCATGCTAAGGAAATAAGCCAGTGTCCCCAAACCAAAGATTGTATGTTTTTGTTGAAGGTGGAAGCTAACCCACAATAATGGGGGAGGAGAAGAATAGATACTCAGTAGATAAGACAAAGGGTTAAAAGGAAGGAAGGGGAGCTAGGAAAAGGAAAGATAGTGGAATGAATCAGAAATAATTTTCCTAAGTACTTAGATGAATCTCACCATCATGTACATCCATAAGAATGGGGACCTAAAGAGAATAAGATACATTCCATGCTTGTATCAAAATTGAGTTCTACTATGATGTATAACTAAAAAAAAAACCCAGAATAACAAAAATAACAAACAACAACAACACACACACACACACACACACACACACTGCAGTTCCCAACTAAGGACCTGACTCTTCACAGGAAAATATACAGCCCTGCTTAATTTCATAAATCCTGACCCTCTAACATTGACCTGAGTGTCAGTTGTCTAAATAACAATTCAGTCTTATCTCAATTTATCATACAGATCAGCTATCTCAAAGAATACTATTATTTTTTTTTAATTTCTTCATCAGCATAGTGTTGTATGTGGCAAAAGAGATAATTGCTTGCATGTGTTAGGCCCAGGTGACTCTACTGAAGTTTTTAGAAATTAATGCTCTATTATACAATTTAAGGCTTTTTGCATCTGATTTGTTACCTGAATAGGGATGATACAATCGATCCCACAGTCATTGTGTTAAAATAGACAACATATATGAAAGCACTCCCTAAATTTCAAGGTGCTACAGGTGTGTACATTTTTACTCTCCTATGACTTAGAAAGATCAGAAACATTTGAATAAACAGCCTCCTGGTATAAAACACATGATAGCCTCAGTTCAAGTTCTGAAATTCAGGCAGATTTCACTTAACAAAGCAGTTTCTAAAAAAAACTAAAATAAAAAATAAAGAGAGCCCTAGTAATAAAAGACTAAATTTAAATGAACCTATTTTTGGTAACTCTTCTGTTTTGCTCAGGACATTAGTCATAATACATGCATATATTTGAAACAAAACTTTTCAGCCATGTAATTCAATATGTTTATTCATTTACTTAAGAAGGGAAGAGAAAAGAGTGATTTCATACCTTGAGGGATTTGAGTTGGAAGAGTGAAAACAAAGATAATCAAAGATGAGAACACAATGAGCCACTGTTTTGGGTCCCAAAGATTCACCCATGTCAAGGAGGGAAGAGCTTTTTAGTCTCGCAAACCTCTTCAGCTTGAAGTACAAGAAGAATTCATGAATGAAGAGAGAAAGCCAGGAGAAACAACAACTTGGTAAACCAGAAGGCTGCACTGCTGCTTTCCAATCTTTCTATCCTAGGCAAACTAAAAATAGCATGGTTTTGTGTTGGCAACCCAAGAAATCAAAGCAGGAAAGATGCTCCCAGCTGAGTCATGGCAAGTGACCTAATCTCTAAGGAGGATGAATGCAGCTGTGAATGACAGATGATGTGGTTCGACCCTCAAGCAGAAAGTTCTGGAAGACTGGAAAGGACCAAGAGATCAACATGATGCCCAGTGTGAGCCAGAGCTAATTATAAAGAAATTCCTTCCAAAACAGCAGTTGCTTCAGTAGGTTTTGGGGAGGCTAATTTATGTGTTGCTTATGCGGAATTATTATGCAGTGGAAAGAGCACTGGTTTGGGGGCTGGAGAGCTCGGGGAGAGAATCTAAGCTTTCCTACTTCACCTTCACCAGGTTCAGTCTGGTCATCTTTACAATGGGTCCAATAATCACTCTCCCCCAGCGCAGCCCTAAGGATGCGGTGAAATGAGGCCCCTGGCATGATGACTACAACAGTACTGGTGTTCATTGAGTGTGGGAAGCCTTTCCTCCCCATCCCCATCAGATGACAGGCTTAGTTTAGGTTTTCAATATTAATTTCCAATCATTTTTAGATTTTCATAACATCTTTGGAGACAATCAGGATATTAGAGATCACCTAGTTCCATCTTCTAGCCAAGCTGGGGAGAAACTCCTACCATGCTCCTGCAGCCTACTGCTGAAATGGATTCTGCTACACAGAGCTTTAATTGTGAGAAAATATTGCCACAGCTGCTAAAATATGCATACCTTAATAGGTTTGATAAATTCAAATAATATAAAAGTGTCTTTTCAAAATGTGAAGCACTATATAAATGGGACATAAGGAGATGGAATTGTATCAGTTTATATTAAGTAGTCTAGTTCTCTAAGATGGTGCTTCTTATCCTCCACCCCAAGCTTTGCAGTAGAATGCCTGTTCAAACAGATCTTACATTTCCCTAATATACAAAACTGATAAAGGCGACATTTGTGTGGGTTAAACTGGAGGAGGGGGTGTGTGCTCAGCCTCCTCTGCAGTTCCCATTTTATTCCTGATTTCACTTATACTCGCTACAAGCACTGGAGCCACCTCCCCAGAGCTCCTTAGAGAAACATAGCTTGAGATCTCTCCCTAAAGAGAGACAAAATTTGGGGGCTGGGGCTGGGGCTCAATGGTAGAGCCCTTGTCTAGCAGGTGCGAGGCCCTGGGTTTGATCCTCAGCACCACATAAAAACAAATAAATAAAATAAAGGTATTGTGTCCATCTACAACTAAAAAATAAATATTTAAAACAACAACAACAAAAAGACAAAATTCTGCTATGGGCCCCATACTTTCCTAGACAAGGCAGAGACATCGCAGAAAAAAGGACTGGTTTACAGTGTTGTTTGAGTGAAATGGCTTCACTTGGATACAAGTAGTAATTAGCTTAATGAAGGCCAAAGCTATAATTTCGACTAGCCTGGTTGCAATGCAATTTGAGACACTTTGCAAGAATTTAGGGGCAGAAAGGAAAATTCAGTGAAATCTGACTGACAGAAGCTGCAAGTTGATGTTTTTGAGAGATCTCAGAGTGAAATTCAGAGAATGTTTTTTTTGTGAAAATAATACTTGTTTACAAAATATTGACAATATTGTGATTTAATTAACAGCTAATTATTAGTAGTTTCAAATCATGCTGCAACAGTGTAACTTCAGGCAATAATACTAGATAAGGAATAATTTCTTCATTCACAAAAATAGGAATCAAAATTCTTACTTTGGATGGGAAATTATTTCATAAAAGAGATCCTAGAATTGCTAACTATTTTATATATATTATATATATATTACACACACATATATATACACATATTATATATATATGTAATATATATATATATATATATATATATATATATATATGCATAAGCTATTGGATTTACTTATTTAAGAAGTAAGGATATTTGTTTTACAAAAGAAATTATTGTTAAGTTATCAAATCACAACCTGGTGAGGGTTAATACTTAATAAAAACAAAATAGAAAAGTCGATAAAGGACATGGAAAACCCATTTGCAGAAAGGGAAAACTCCTAATGGGTACAAAGCACATGAAAAGTGCTCTCACTCACTAGTATTCCATGGTACAAAAAAATTAAAACAACAATAAAATGCAACTTTCTGACATCAAAATTACCAAAACTTAGAGGTTTTTCATACTGAATATTGGTGAGGATGTGGGAGATGGGAATTCCCATGCACTGTTTCCATTCAGGAAACCAATCTGAAATTAAATATGTATACTTCTATGACCTCAGGTTCCACCTCCTGGGCACGCATCCCAGAAATTATTCTATACAGGTCCCCATCGGTCACAAATGAGGATGTTAGTTGCAGAATTCCTACAACAGTGAGGAACTGGAGGTATCATGGGTGTCTGTCAACTGGGCAAGATATAAATAAAATGGAGTGAATGCAGACAAGGAAACACTAGACAAGTGGACACAGCAACACGGATATATCTGAGAACACAATATTGAGTGAAAAAGTTAAAAACATTCTTTCTTTTTATGATCTATTTGTAGGGATTTATCATTTATGTAAATTAAAATACACAATACATGCATGCATGTATTTTATAAAGACATGCCAATTTCAGTTCCAGCATATTTGGGTACTGTCTATGGAAGAAGAGAAATGAATTTGGGGAACAATGACAAAACAAGAAGAGGGTCATGCATGGACTTGTGATGATTAACAGCTCTGAACTGAGAAATATACACAATCCCTTATCTGAGTGCCACTTCATTCCTTAAGTGATTTCTTGTGAAGATTAAGTGAGATCTGTAAGTCAAATTTCCTGGCAACGTAGGAGCTGCTCACTACCTATTCCTCTCCTACAAATTGTAGAAAACGTAGAAGGGATGGAGTCTCCTTTTCTTTTTTCCTCTGTTGTACAGATGAAAACACAAGTCTCAAGAGAATGAAGGATAATTAGTTCTCAAACATGGGTGCAAATCAGAATCTCAGAATCACCCAGAGGATTTATTAAAAATAGACAACCGGGCTCAATCCCCTCACTCTCTCTTCTCCTTATGACAGAGTGGAACATTATCCCTAGAATGGGAGGACCTAAGTCCCAGGGCCAGGTTCAGCAGAGCAGAATCTGAAAGGCATTAGTATTATGCCTGAGTATCTGTCCACCAGCATCTGAGCCACTCATGTTCTTTGGATTGTTGCTTTTAAAACTTTCAGTGGCTTTTTGCTAAATAAAGCAGTACCAAATTGCTCAAAAAGAAATACATTTCAAAATATATGACTAGTGTATACAGTATGGTACTCCATCTGCTCTTCCAAAATACTTGAGTTTTAGAAAATAATGTGTAGATAGGTCTATAAATTGCTACCTCCCACAAAACAAAGTAGACTCGCTTTAAGGGGTAAGGGAAAATATGTTTTCCTTTGGTTTGCCTGTAGCAAGAGAGCTAATCTATAAGAGCGAGCAAGCATGCCTTCATTCATTCAGTCAGCCGACACCTGCACTAACATCAAGTACTTTATTCTGAGATTGGTTCAACTAACTTATAGGAATTCAGCATTCATAAAGACAACTTGCATGAACTTAACAATTTCTCTTCTCACAGTTCAATATTCAAAAAAGTAACTGTGTGCCTTTGGTTGGAAGAGCCTAGGTGGTAGAGAATATAACTCTCTGCTAGATATCACTCTGTGCTCTACGGAATCCAGCATTTAGTTAATATTAACTTGGACAATCATTCACTTGTGTTACATTTCCCACAGCATTTAGTACCATGTCAGTCTCTGCTGCTCAGGTGCTGGTTGGAGACCCAGGAGACATAAGGTCATTCCTGACAAGTTCCTGAGCCAGTCTTTCTGGCCAGTGGTTGGAGCTTAGATTTTCTTAAGGGAAGCAGCATAGTAAAACAGGAAAATCAGACACTTTGGGGTCAGATGGTTCTGTATTTAAAGCCTGGCTCTGTTACTAACTAGATACGTCTCAGTCTCTATATCTGTACAATGGGACAATGGCATCAACTGTGCTGGGTTGCTGTGAGAATCACATAATGTACATATAGTGCCCAGAGTAGAGTAGGTGTGGACACTCTGGACATGAAGCTGCAGCTGATTCGAGTGTGCTGCTGCAAATCCAGCATTGATTGAGTCCTCCTATGAGCATCCCTGATACCCCAGTGCTCACGAGTTCCAGTTCACATTTCCATGCTCTGTGACGAACGCTGTGCTCCTGTGGAGGACATTCTGTAATCCAAAGCTCTTATCAGATATGGGAGCCCTTCTTGAACTCCATTGCCAATCTGGATGCAACTAGAACAATCTATTGAATCATTTCCAGCTCCTGTTCCTGATGTCCTAGTCCCTGGCATCAATAAATTTCCAGCCAATGTCTGAACTTTCAGAACTACACTGTGTCACTATTAGAAACTCTCAAAGGGGGGTGAAAAGGTCCGTCCCTTTGACATCAACACTGGCCTAGACCAAGGATGCTTTGGTTCTTCCCTTTGGACATTCTAGTTTAGATTGACGTCTAATAGAGTTCTCCTCCAAGACCAGCCTTAGACTTCGTCCCTCCAGCCTGGGTAGCAAGACCCAGCTCTTGCCTCTTCTGCCCTGAGTAACATGCTCCTTGGCCAAGGCACTCAAGGGCCAACCTATGGGGCTTGGGACCTACTCAGAAAGTATTTGTGGAATAAAAGAGTCAATGAGTCCATGAAAATGAATGACTGAGTGAATGAAACGAGTCACTCCTCATCTCCGAATGAGATTTGGATTGATTGGCTAGCTGGATGGTTGCCCAGAGCAGGCAGCCATTGCCTGGCTCTACCTCTGGAGAGAGAGGCTGACCTCATACAGCTCCAGAGAGTTTATGTGTTCTCATTCAGCTGATTTGTAGATATTAAAAACAATTGCCACAGTGTCCAAAATTACATGGTTATTTAAAATTTAATCATAACATGGTTTCTAGTTCATATTCTAAAACATAATCTTTCACCTGATACATTAATTTACACATCTACATAATGGAATTCATGCATATATATGTGCACATATTTTAATGAATCTCAATAGATCACTATGGCTTTATGCATAAAAAATCTGGCATAAAACATATTCATATTAAATCAGTCTCCAAAATCATAAGAATAGAATTTTTTTTTCATGTTATTTTCTACTGCTGACTTAATTTTCTGCTGTTAGACTGACCATCTTGCCTCTCTTGAAATGTCATCTTGTTCAAGGAGTCCTTTTTGATTCTCCCGTGAGGCAGCCTATTCTCTATATACCCCCAATTTTTTTTTTACAGGTCTTCATGAGCACATCTTAGTATTAATTTCAAGGTCTGTTATGGTCTGAATGTCTGTGTCCTCCCCAGATTCATATGCTGAAACCTAATCTGGAATGCAACAGTATTAAGAAGTGGGGCTGCTGGGCATGGTGGCAGATGCCGTAATCCTAGTGGCTCCGGAGGCTGAGGCAGGAGGATCACAAGTTCAAAGTCAGCCTCAGCAAAGGTGAGAAGCTAAGCAACTCAGTGAGACCCTTCTCTAAATAAAATACAAAATAGGGCTGGGGATGTGGCTCTGTGATTAAATGCTCCTGGGTTCTATCACCCCTTCCCTCCCCAAAAAAAGAAGTGGGGACTTTGAGAGGCATTCAGGGTGGGATTAGTGCTGTTATAAAAGAGGCCAGAGGGAGTGTGTCAACCCCTCTGCCGCCAAAGATGAAGAAAGAAAGTGTCATCATCTATAGACCAGAGAGCTGCCCTCATCAGACAGGGGTTTGCCAGCTCCTGGATCTTAGATTTCCCAGCCTGTGGGAAGGGTAAGTAATACATTTTTGTTGTTTACAGATTACCCAGTCTAATATATTTTGTTAAGCAGCCTGAAGGGACTAAGACAACTACCTTGAGAAGCAGTGTGGCCTTGTGGTCAAGAGCAGGCCCAATGGACCAGAACTTCTGCCTTCAAAACTTGTCTTATTAGCTAGATAGTTTTAACAAGTTACTTAACCTCTCTTGGCCTCGGTTGCTTCAACTATAAAAAGGAAATAATAGCATTCTTCAACCTTAAAATATTGTGAAAAGGGTGGGACATGATCTGCAGTCATTTATGTTCTGTCGCTAAAAGCACAGCTGCAAGCCTAGTGATAAATATTATTATTGCTACACTACTCACTTCTCACCTTGTCTGTGGCTTCCTTTGTACTTAGAAGAGGATCTTTGTTTTTCACTTCACTAAAGAGTCAAATATTAACTTTTGGCATACTACAGGCATTCAATAACTATAGAAGCATTCCCCAGAACTCTTATTTTACACATAGAAAAGATGGTGTTGATGCTTTTTGACTCATTAAAAACAAAACAAAATAAAACAAAACAATTCACCATAGTTCTGAATTCAAGGAGGTACCTAAAAAATTTCCCACCCAATCTCTTCCTCTGGGGAAGGCCTCACCAATCTTAAACCCATGCATAATTCTCTGCTGTTGTGTAGTCAACCATCTCATTTTCCAGAGTGGCAAATTCTAAGATTTTTTTTTTTTGATGGAAGAAAGAATTGAGATAAGACACATTGCACAAACTCCTATGATTATGGCAGTCTTTTATTTTCCAAGATTGTAAATCTCCTGAAAAAGTCCCCTGAGAAAAGAGGTTATCTGGGGTGCTTTCTGGTCGTTAGGTATTGGATAGTCCCCAGGTAAAGTCAAGTCATTCTAAAGAGTGAGGGAACCCTATGCATATGCCTGGTTGGCACTGTCTACATCTCTGTTTCTTTCCCCATTGCTCTCCAAACATTTAAAATTCTAAACATTTGTAGTAAACTGGTTAAAAGTTCTAATCGCAATAAATAGGCAGTCAGGTACCCAGTTGTCTGACAACTTTAACATAACATAAAGTTGTTAAATAACAGTTATTTTTAAAAATTTATTTGTTCCAATTTGTTATACATGGCAGCAGAATGCATTTCAGTTCATAGTACACAAATGGAGTACAAATTTTCATGTCTGGTTGTATACAAAGTAGAGTCACACCATTCATGTCTTCATATTTTGTATCTAGTGTAATGATGTCCATCCCATTCCGCCATCTTTCCACCATGCCCCCTCCAATCCTCTCTCACCCCTTTGCCCTATCCAAAGTTCCTCTATTCCACCCATACCCACCCACCTCCATTATGGATCAGCATTCACTTATCAGAGAAAACATTCGGCCTTTGGTTTTGGGGGGGGGGGGTTGTCTTTCTTCACTTAGTATGATATTCTCCAATTCCATCATTTACCTGCAAATACTATGATTTTATTCTCTTTTAATGCTGAATAATATTCCATTCTGTATATATAATATATATCACAGTTTCTTTATCCATTCATCTAATGAAGGACAGATTAACTGGCTGCTATTTGGGAGTACAACAAAGGGAACCAGTAGCTAGTTTCACAATTTAGCTATTGTTAATTATAAATAGCAGTTATTTAAAAAAAATAAATTGCTTTATGTTAAACAGCAATTTAACAGAAAGGAGAGAAGGCCAGTTGAGGGATGCAGATTTTGAAAATAAACCTATAGATTCATTAGCTATTTTACTATAATATACTTTCTCTCAACCTCCAAATTCACAAAGGCTCATGAATTTCTATTATTATTTTGCCTTATATCCTTAAAAATTTGGCCATTTTCTCCCTTTTAAAGTCAGATATCATAGACTTAAAAAAAACCCAACTCAATAGATAATTGAGTTTCTTTTATCAGCTTCCTCCACCAGGCACTATAAGAGACATTTTATTTATTCCTGGCTTTTGGGGAAATTTCAGACCACAGATTATTTGTCATTTTTCTCATTTTGGTCAATTTGTCATTATAATTAGTTTTATTCTTGGATTGTGGAAACTTTTCCCTCTGAAAATTAAGAAAGCTTTCCAAAAATGACTTGTCAGAGAAGGAAAAGGAAGGAAAACAAGCAAGACAAAGAAAAAAAATTGAAAACCTCCAAGTATAAATGAATTTGACTTAACAATTTTAACTGGCTGTTGCTTGGGAGTGTAGCAAGGGGAACCAGGGGCCAAGTTCCAGGCCATGGTGAACGTGTCCATTGCAGATGCTGTCCTTGGCCACCAGCACTAATGAAGTCGCTTAGAACCTCCACTCACATTCATATTCCATGATAATTTTAAAAATTGGCCAAGTACAGGCCTAAAACTTCAATCTAATGACATTCTTCCTGTGAAACATGCTCTCAGAGCCCCACATTGTACTTCTTTTCTTTTTTAAAGGTGATAATGAGTAGGAATGACCACCATCAAAGCAGGTCAGGGAGGATGAATGACAAGCAAAGCCTGAATCAAGAGGCTACAGCTCAGGTACGGTGGTAATAAGAACCTTTGTACTGGTTGGCTCTGTGGCAACAGAGAAGTATATGTGGGTATAAGATGGGTGAGGCCCTTCCTAGAGGAAGAGACTGACCAGGTAATTTTCTAGGTACCTCCTAAAATTTAGAACTTCAGCGAATTGATTAATTTTTTTTTTCCTCCAGAATGGCAAATCCTAAATTATCTTTATGGGATTGGGATCATGCCTTACTTAATTCATGTAGTTATACTGAGAGAATGTCTACTTTGTATCAAGTATTGAAAATTCAGAAAGGAATATAAATAATGCCAAAATATCATGAAAAGAACTAGAAAATGCCATAAATAGTAGGCAGAGGTAGTATTAAAGAAATGTTTGAATTAGGTTAAGAGTGAGTAGGAGTTCCCCAGGCCCAAGAGAGGGGAGGGATAGTTCAAGCAACAGCATAAATAGCCTGGCTTGTATGGAACAGACAGTCAGAGTCATGGCCAGAGGAACACTGGCAAGGAGATATGTATAGGCTAGTCACAGAAGCCTGCACTCCAGGCCAGGGAAGCCAAATGCATCCTTCAGGAGCCACCAAGGAGCTCTGAACAAGGAGGAGGATATGGTCACTGGAGCCATGTATTGGAACAATTGCTCTTCTAAATACTACTGGTTCCAGCCAGCTTCTACTGCCAAATTCTAAATTTAGATCTTATTAAACATTTAGATCTTAGAATGTTCCCCAACAGCCCAGGCCTTGATTTCATGGCTTAGCTACCTTTTCTTAGGAAAAATGTCTCTCTTCCTTCTACCTGGGTGCCCCACATATGGGAATAAGTACATTATCACTCTGGTTATATGACATGTAGGTGCTGTGACATGAGACCTTTCTGCTGGAAATATATCTCCCTGTTCTCCTTCTGGGACTCAAAGTATTGAGAAGATCTAAAAGGAAACTAACACTACCAAAAACCGAACCATAGAGGCCTCAGGATGAATGCGTCCTCTTGGCTCTGCCTTTGAAGAAACACATACAAACAAAGCCAAATGGAAACACTGAGTGGAAATGTGTTTTCTCCTGCTGAAGTAGCACATTTGGCAAACTTTTACTTAAGGAAATATATTTGGTAAATATAATGCAAACATTTCCTGACAAGAACAGTGTGCACTACACTGGATATATCTTAGTGTGGGGGTGGGGTAGGAGGGGTGTAGAATGCATATCATCTGATGAAAGTGAGCAGAGGATGGAGGGGGAACAGTGTCCTCATGGGAGGTGGCACAGGAGAGAGGACACAAGGGAGGCCGACTGGCTGAAGTGTGGAGCTGACCACTGCAGAACACAGTGCAGGGGTTGGAGGACAGGTTGTTTCCTGTCTCCACTTTGCATTCATTCTATCAAGGACAGAAAGTTGATGACTTTGAAATCAACTTGGGATAATCTTGTGCCTCAAGGAACAATGGCAACGTGTGGTCATCCCAGACGGAGGTGGAGGGGGGGCCTACCGGCATCTGGTCTGCAGAGGCCAGGCATGCTGCTGCTCATCACACTACACACAGGAGAGTCCACCACAGCCCAGAACTATCCAACCCAAAATACCAGGAGTGCTAGGCCAATGCACCTTCACCACCTCACAAAGTCCCTGCCAGTGCCCACCCTCAGCTGCTCTGTTCTACTCTTTGTGGCTGCCTCTGAAGACAACCGTCAGCAGATTAGGAAAAAAAAAAAAAGTAATATCTAAAAATAAAACCATTTTTATACTTCAAGGAACAAACAGAGTGATCATTTCTTCGTGACTCTCTGCGTGCTTGAAGTTTCCCCAAGTCTGGGAGAAGCAGCTCTGCAATCTATACTTAGCTCCTAGCCTCAGATCCTCTCTATTGGTGCCTCAGGCCTCCCTGGGCTAGCTGCTGCACAAAAGATAAAACCTTTATTTATGAAAGGATGCTATTCTCAGCAGGAAATAGCCAGAACTTCCAGTAAAGATTTCCTTCCTTATGACCAGAATCTCTCTCCGCCTATTATTCAATCCCCAGCATTTGGTCCCAAGATTGCCCCTGACTCATTTTAATTTTCATGGGCCCCCACTGCAGGTCTCAAAAGCCCAGAAAGTGTTTGCTCCTTTTCATTTTATCCTGACTCCTCCAACTGATTGCCAAGATAGGGTGAAAAAATGAATTTTGTAATGAGCAATTTTTAAAAAGGCAAAAGGTCTAAATGCCAGTAAGAATCCAGAACCAGCCTAGCGATTACCTCAGACAAATCACCTACTCGTAATTTTCTCCCAACAAATGTCTGTGAAGGCTGCCAGGCTGCAGCCGAAATTTGTTTAATGACAGTCTCTGGAAAATTAAACACTCTGAGCAATGGTGATGGATGTGTCTCCCCTCCAGCCCCACCCCCGCGGCCTCTTTTCCAACCACATCCCCAGCAACCACACAGAGGGCTGAATACAGATGAAGGCCTGGGGCCACAGGAATCAATCTCCATTTTACGTCCGCTGTGCTCCTGCCCATTTCCCTCCACGTCCCTTCATCTTCATTCTTCCAATTCTTCCATCCCCAGAACCAGCACAGTACTGGCTTGGCTACAATTGAAGGGTAATATTTTTACCTTCCTGCCCTCCTTTTACTGAACACGTTACATAAGGACGATCCCAGCTGCCCAAGGCAAGGAGGTGGAGAGATGGAAGCATTCCAAATTCCATATGGAGCGTCCATCCTCAGCTCTACTCTGTTTTGTAAGTCTCAGCACAATTCGCCAGGGGCAGGGCGATCACAGACTATTCCCCTCATTTCACCGATGAAGAACCAGGTTTGGGCCTGAAATGACTTGCTCAAGGTCATGCAGTGACAAGGTCAGAGTCCAGGCCTTACTGGACTCCTATTTCTCTTTCTCATAATTCAGAGAATGGCTGAATTTTTAACATGAGGCAAGATGAGGGTCAGTTACCCATTTGCAGGGGTGGCCAGAATGCCAAGGGGAAGCTGGCTCACTCAAACTGAGGTTGGAGTCCCAGGTTTGGCCTCGTTTAGCTTTTGACTGTGCTCAGAACTGTATTAAGCCTTTCCCTTCTTCCTTCTCTTCTTAGCAAGAAGGAAAGGAAACCCAGCCACACAGTGCCTTATACTCCCTGTGAGGGAGGGTGCTGTCACACCAGCTCTCAAGTTATGGAGTTGCAAACAGGAGCAGGTGATCTGACCCCGGAGCTTCCCTTTCACCACTTCTTGGCAAAGCTTAGAGGCCTGCCTCTCAATGTTCCCAAAATATTATGTCCAAATTCCTTCTTGACTCTCACAATTTGTATTTTTCTATATTTATAAAGCAAATTAGTGCTAGTCATCTATCATGCAATGGAATTCCATAATTTTAGCATGCTTCCTGTTTTTTGAATTAATTTTGTCCTAATTACATATGTGCTAGAGGAAGAAAAAAGGACCCATAACTTACTTGAAAGCAAAAAATAAACAATTAGCGCTGAAAAAATTTGCTTCTTATGGGAATTGTCAGTAGGTGCTTAGTACCATTTAAAAAGATGTCTGGCCTTACAGTTTCAAAACTTATAAAATCCATAATATCAACACTTACAGAATACTTACTGTGTACTACTGACATCTCTAAATGTTTTATAGAGTTAAAATCACTCAATTATCTTAAAAAAAAACAAAAAACAAAACCCTAGGAGGTAGGTACTACTATCATTCCCCACTTTATAGATCAGGAACTGAAGCGCCCTGCCAGGACCAAACAGCAAGTGAGTGGTGGAGTAGGGATTTGAACCCAGACTGTCTGGCTTCAGAGTCTTTAATTGCTACACTCCCCTGTGTCAAGAGATGGTCTTTCATAAATGGGTTTAAGGAACAAAGAGGAATGCAAAGGATATAATGGAGATTTATAAACAATTAGCAAATTTGAGATTCTTTGCTTAACCAGTGTTTCTCAAGTGGATTGGCCACAGAACACTCTGATGTGTTTTTTTTTTTTTATACCTGTTAACATCCTTGAAACACATATTACGTGCAATCTAATTTAGAATTTGGTGCTCCAGAGCAAACCCATATATAGGAATCCTTGTCTAAATTAGTGCCAGGAAAGGCCTAGAGTCTTTCAAGGCTGATTCTCATACTAACATGAAGGAGTGAGCTATAATAATCTTTCCTTGAGATAAATCTGAGTAACAGAGTTAAAAGCTTACAGTACTTGAGGTATCCCAGAACTAGGGACTCCCAACTGGGGTACCACATCTAGTCCTACTTTTTAGGAGACAGTACTAAATTATTTTGGTATTTTTTCCCTTCTCCCCACACATTTAGCTAACCAGTTCATGCTAGAGTTATGAATGACTGACAGTGGCCCAAAGGCTATTTACATACTTAAAGAAATTGATTACTTCCAAGAACTGTCATTTCAACCACTAAAATAGAGTCAGGTGGAAGAGATTGGGGGGGCGGTGGTTGAATAGTATAAAATAGGTGACCCAGCTCTTAACTGTTTTGGGAAGGTAGACTTTCATTTAACTTTAATAACCATCCCAGTTAATCCTTATTCAGAAACTCAAACTTTGTCTCTTTGTGTTTATAGTTTACCTTGGGTATTGGTAAACCTCTGAAATATCTCAAAAGGCAAGTAAGGGAAAAGATGATCTGAAAGTCCCCCTCCCACCCTACTTTTTTTTTTTACACTACTCACTAACCAAGAAGATAAATTCCTTTGATTCAAGTGAAGTTTCAGGATTAACTTCAGTATTCATAAATGTGCTTCCCTTTGCTCTAAGAAAGAGAAATCTGGTTGTCTCTACCGCCTGCTCTTCTACCCAAGAAGAGGATTATTTTAAGACATTCTGGACCTCACCCCCTTCTTTCCTGCAGACTTTGACAGCTCTGCTTGCCCTTCCTCATCCAATCAATAAGACTAAGCAAATCACTGAGTGTAACCAGTCAACAGGAACCTTCTGGAACTCAGGTGCAGAAGGCAATTACAACAGTAGCAGTGATACACGGAGGACAACGTTCTATATTTGAAAAGCTGAGACTCTTAAGAATGACATAATGTGCCATCATTTTTTTTTAAATCCCCATCCAGGAAGCACTGACAAGAAAAGCTGAGGGGCAGCGACGTCCTGCAACAATGAGTGAGTGTAGACATCTATTTCAGGGCCTGCTTGTTCTGCTGCCTGGTGAGCACTATTCGCCACTAAGGAGTCGGCCAGGCATCCCTCAGCTCCCTTCCCAGTCCAGACTGTAAATATTAACTGTGGTCTAAAATGCAGTCAGTCATCCCACCCACTGAGTTTGTTTAAAGAGGCCCTGGGGAATCAGACAACCCTGTTGTGGAAGTAGGGGCCTCTCTAAACTAGACTGAGTGTGAAACAGCTTTTCTGAAGGCTAGGAATGTTCCAAAGTGCTATATATGATACCCACAGAGCCTCACCGTGGGCACAATCCACTTGTGCACACCCGTGGATGTCCACGAGGGGTCAGAAAGACAGGACTGACAGCACCAGCCAAGGACAGCCATCATCTAAGGAATGTTTCTTTCTCTGGTCAGTCACTGAGCTAAGAACTCTATCTGTCCTACTAGTGGCAATTACTAAGAAAGGGCAGTTGAGAGAGGTTAAGAGTGTTTACTTAAGGTCACAGGAGACAATAAAGCTCAGATTCTTTGCTCCTGTCTCTGACAAGGTGACCTTGGTCTGTAGCCAGACTAGAGTGTGGACTCCTGTGGGTTCACTGCCTCATGTCCAGAGGCTGGCTACACTGTCAGTTTGGTACCAACTCTTTCCTTCACACAGAGGTGGGGCTGAGCTCTGCATCCCCTCTTGTGTGGAGGAAAGAGTTGGTACTACCATCTTCTCTTAGTTCCATAGAGTCACTCCTCCTCTTCCCCCAAATCTGAACTTTGTGATTGAAGGCAGGTAAACACATATCAAGATGCTGGATAAAAAATTTCCCACACCTACTTCTTAATGGGCCAATAGATCATGACCCTCAACATCACCCTCCAAACCTTTGTTAAGTACCCTTAATAGTCCTCCAGCCCCAAGTTTAGTGTGGCCCACCCCACAGTAGTCAGCACTCAGAAAATACATGTTGAATGAATAAACATTGAATAGCTCAGTTTGTCTTGGAGTCACTATAATGAAACAGTATGAATGTAACTAGTGACATGTACTAAAATATGAAATATTAAAGTCTGTGATGTTCAAATCTATTGTATTGGCTTTCAAATGCACTAGAACAACATCACTCCCAAGTGAATGTCCTGAGTATGGACCAGAGCTTGTCTGGTCGATGAGTTGTTCCTAAAGTGTAAGTAAGGAGGTCCATCAGCTTTGCACACCCCCTTAGGAGCAATTGAGAAAATGAATAGACTACTGCTCCATGAGATCCAAGTGGCCTAATGAAATAATGCATCTCCACAAGGGTATAAATTATCTTTAGCAAGTACTTTCTCATTAGTTAGCATCCCTGCTATGAGGAGAACTGGTCAACCCAAAGTAAAGAGAGGTGGGCAATACATTCAGTCACTGAGCAGCCATGAAACATTTCTACAACATGCATCTGAATCAACTCCTCTGGTGTGCAGATTACCTGACCCATGTGTCAGCTGCTGTTGACTAGGGAATAGTTAGACCCTCTGGATGTTTCCAGAAATTATAAGGTGGCTTTCTGGGCCCAAGGCAGTTATGTTAATAACATCAATAGCAGGCCAATGTTAGGCTAATTCAAAAGCTATATTTTGCTTCCAAATTACAGATTCAATGAATTTTATTCCACATGCATATATTGTAATATTTTAGGATGTGCCTTTTTAAGATGAAAAGAGTAGAAAGCCTAGCTTCATGCAATTCCCCAAAGTTAAATTTAAAATTTCCTAGCCTTTGAAGGTTCGTTTCTCTTAGGCTGTCATTTAAATTACTTATGCCTTTAATTTTCTGGGTTTCACTTAGTGGGAAGCCTCCCAAACTGCATGCTGTGCTCGCTCCTGTGTGGATACTCACTCCTGCACTCCAGGAGCATCACAAGAGTAGCCATAATTGAAATACCCCTGAGATAGGAGAAAAATCATCTTCTACAGAGCATGCACAGGTATGTCTTTTATTTTTATTTTTTTGGTACCAGGGATTGAACTCAGCGGCAGTCAACCAGTGAGCCACATCCCCAGCCCTATTCTATATTTTATTTAGAGACAGGGTCTCACTGAGTTGCTTAGTGCCTCGATAAGTTGCTGAGGCTAGCTTTGAACTAGCTATACTCCTGCCTCAGCATCCCAAACAACTAGGATTATATGCATGTGCTACTGTGCCTGGCAGGCACATCATTTTTTAACACTGTGTTTTTAGAAATATCTCACTGATTTTTAAAAATTAAACTGGAATTTGCTTTCTTCCCTTAATGAGCAAGTTTATGGTTCTAACCATGTCATGGTTCCAAGGAGGTGAGTGAAAAAAAAAAAAAATAGAAGTCAGAGCACGTTCTCTAGGGTGGAAAAGACGTACTTCCCCCTCTTGTGCATAATGAATGTTTGCAGGAAAAGCCAGTGGACCTGTGAAGAATCACGTGTGAGTTGTGATTCTGGGCCTCCTCAGCAGCCTTTCTGTCTACCCCCATCAGTCTTTGAAAGGGGTAAGAATGGAAATGAATTTCTGGCTTTCCTATTACACTTGATCCATTAGTGTCAATTTGCTAGTCGAGGAACTCCGTCTTAAATAATGTAGAATTTAATAAGATGGAAACTTTGGCCACTGCCACGCTATTGAGTGCCATGATACAGAGAAGGGAAGGATGAAGATTTGGAAAAAGTCCTTCTTTCAGCAGGTTTATTAGGTGAAGTTTGGGGATTTATCCCAGAGGTCAGTCTTTCAGAACCAATACTAGCTGCTTGAGCTATAATGGATACTCTTGGAAAAGAGGCCTATCATTTGAAAAACTGTAGCCTTAAATAAAACTCATTTATCTTCTTATGACCTCAATTTCATAATCTCTTTAAATCACAATATGAATATAGACAAACAGAGATGTTGTAGGATTAAATTACAAACACAAGGATAGCACCCAGTGGTACACCCAACACCTAGTAAGTCCTTAATATATGATAAGTGAACACAAATCCCAAACTTGAATGGTGTGACCTGGTCCAGAAAAAGGAGAGGTTATTCGCTAGCTGTCAGAGTTCTCTTAATGACCATATGCATTTACACAGTGACTGAGCAAATTATATATGCCAGGAATTTTTGCGTATATGTGCGTGTCACTCTTTAAGGACGTGCATGAAAATCTGAAAGCTCTACATCACATAAGGCATTATTTCAGGTAACTACAAGAATTTACATGAGCCCAGATGCCAATGCACATGTGCTGAGATGTAAGATGACCTGTCCTTCAGAGTATAAGCTTCAGTCATTTATTCATAAAACATCTGTTGTAGGTGTGTTAAAAGGCAGGTAAGGAACTACTGGACACAGTTTCATAAAACATGGCTGTTGAACACCTACCAAAGTGGGTTCCCATATAGTGCCTACCCCAGTGTCATTCATCCTAAGTATAAGTTTTCTTTTCCCTCAAGAAGATCCCTGGTTAATTGGGATACAAATTAAAATTCATTCAGGATTAGATGGCAAAAGAGATAAATGTAATAAACACCCTTTGGTTACTTCCAGTTTGATGAACGGAGAAAGAAGTGTGTTAGGATTCAGGAATGTCTCTACTTTCTAGTGGGGATCTTGAAATTCATGAATAATATATGTCATGAATGCAGACCCCCACTAATTGAGTCTTTGTAATTCAGGGATTGATTGACATTGCGTACTCTTGTAGAAGTATGGGGTTGGGAGGGGTAAAGCCCTAGGAAATACTAAGCAAAAAAAGAAAAAAAAGTCTATTATGTTTTGTTAACTCAAGAAAAAGCAGGCTGTGAAGATTCAGAGAGAAGAGACAGAAAGGATGAAGCCAAGAGCTGATTTCCTTCTCCCTGTGCCTCTAGTTCCAATAGCCTTGTAAGATGAAGGCTCCCCATAACTCTCCAACTGTGTCAGGCTGGCAACACCCTCTGTGTGTTCCACTCATCACCAAGGGCCCAGGCTCAGTGCCTGACACAGAGAGGGCTCCATAAATATTTGTTGTGGCAACAGATGAATGGGAAATGCCTGCTTCCCACAACTGGAATCCTTCTGGTGCTACAGAGACAGTGGGTGGAGAAAAGCCTTCCCAGGATTGGTGCTCTAACCAGGGCTCAGGGATTCTATTCATACCAGCATTGAAAAGACAAGAAGAATCAGTTCTGCCAATTCTTTACAGCAACCCAGCACTACAGTAATAGACAATGAAGTGTCCTTTGGCTCAGTTAACCCTTGCCTCAAAGTGGCTCAGAACATGTAGGGCTGGAAAGCATCAGCTATGCCACCTATTCCTCCTTTGAGGTAACTATGGAACTTCAGGACGTGGGCTAGGAATGACTGACAGCACAACAAGAGGCTCAGACATGACTGTTCACAAGGACACAGATTTTCGACAGGGTGCAACAATGATAGTTTCAAGGACACCAACCCATTTGGTCAAAGGAACCCCAGATAGGAATAATGTGTTACTTTCTTCTAGAAACTCTGAAAGGGCTCTAGGTCTACACTCTTCTCTGGGTATTGGGGTGTGGAATGATGAAGCGTAGCTCCTGCCAAGCCTCCCGGTTGAGAAAGGAGCTGTGAAATCACGATTGCCTGAAAAACACTTTAAAAATCTCTGTATGAAATACTCTGGGTTCTTGGAATGCCAGAATGAGAGGCAGGCAACCAACACAAGCTCTTGGAGCATAGAAATACAAGACCAGGGCAAGCAGATGAGAGCAATAGTTTCCTGCCAAGGGACTCTGTCTCTGTGGGAAGAAGGGCAATCCAATGTCACTCTCCCAGACACATGGAAAAGTGGAGAGGTTTGAGGTCTTCAGCAAAGGAGGTGGGGGCTAGAGAACAGAACACAGGAACAGAGGGGCATCCTAGCCAGATGGGCAGCATCCTTGTGGTTTGAGGTCCGTGATATTTTACAGAGTTCAACATAGGTAGAGGGATTCCAAAGAGGTGATGTGAGCTAAGGGCTCATCTCAGAGGACCAAGTTGCCTTTCCCATCTGAATGATTAAAGTTCTGCTTTTTTTTTTTTTTTTTTTTTTTTTGGTACTGAAGATTGAATCCAGGGGCACTTAACCACTGAGCCACATCATCAGCCTTTTTATTTTTTATTTTGAGACAGGTTCTCACTAAGTTGCTTAGGGTTTCACTAAATTGCTGAGACTGGCTTTGACTTGCTGTCCTCCTGTCTCAGCTTCCAGAATCACTAGGATTACAGGCATGCACTATTGGGCCCAGTTAAAGCTCTACTTTGAACTCACTGAGCTTCTGCTAAACCTTTTTCTGAAGCAAGGGTTTGGCTGTGAAAAAGCTTGATATGGGCTGATATGGGTTTTGCAGGTAGGATCCCAGTGACTTTAGTTGGCTTTCAGGGGTTGGAGAGAACCCTCCAGAAATGAAGCCAAGGGAAGTGGGCTGAGGGCAAGTCTAGACCTGGAGAAACTATGGAGCAGCAGGGCGGGGAGGTAAGGTCTTGATGAGGCTCTGGGCCAACGTGGAAGCAGCAGAATGTGGAGAAGTGGGCAACATGAATAATAAGTCTCATTCCTGGCGAACTTCATTCATGCCTTTCCCTGACCAAGATAGTAAGAGCAGGTTGCTAAAACACTTTCCCAGCAGGCTGAGGAAGGGAAAGGGAGGTGAGGGCCAACCATAGCTGCCTGTACTCTGGAAATTCTGCAGGTCAGAAAGGGGGCTGGGCTGTGTAGTATCCACACTCGATTTCATTCTTTTGCACACATGTGTGACACCCAACCTTGGAGGTGCCTTCCAAGGTGAGAAGAAACCTTTAGGCAGGGCAAGGTAAGGCTCAGACATGTTTACTTAACACTATAAAAGTTAATATCATTGGGACTGTTTCTGTTTTGGATGCAAATAATCGAAATGATTGAAATGGAAATGAAAACATGTGCTTTTGATGATTAGGAGATGAAAAAAGAAACAATTAGTGTGAAGGTTAATAATGGTCAAAAAATAGTTTTGTGGTTTTTTTTTTTTTTCTCCTTGACAAAAAGTCAAATGTTCATAAAAGGAAATGTCCTTGAAAAACTTTTGGGTGTCACAGTCCTCCTCTTGTGACACTAGAAAAAGCTTTAAATAGCCGAGGGCCAGAGAAATTCTAAAGAAAACACCTGGAAAGAGTTCAACTCAGGGTTAGAACCAAAGCCCAGGCTGCCCCTAAGTTTTCCCTTGACGGAGATGAGAGGTACAGAAGGAAGTTCCCTCCCACCTCGCATAACTCCTGTTTCTGCTCAACAATACTGTTAAGTACCACTGCAGGCTCCAGAGGCTGTTCAAATCCTGCCTTTTTCTCTTTTGAAAAAAGACCCAAAGGAACTAACTACAAAGTTGGAGAGAGTACCTCTCTTTTTGTTGACATCGTTACCTTGTGACTCAGCCTCTCTGGTAATCTTTATCAAAGAGCATTAAAGTACAAAACGAAAAATAACAAGGTAGTGATTCTATTGAGGAGGGGGATCTTCCCATCACAAGCATCCTCAGAATTCTCTCTCTACACTCAATGATACTTCAACAGCACATGATGAGGCTTTTTGTGCTCTTACTAGGAAATGCACAGTCAAGGGTTTTGACGACCAGGTTTTCAATAAGCTGAGACTGTGTAACTACTCCCCAACCACTAGGAGATGGCTAGCCACTCCCATACCAATGTCCACTCAGAAACATGTCATGGAAAGAAATCAGGTGGAAACCACCCAATTTAAACCACTTGTCTTTTAGAGAATTAAACTGTACCTCTATTGATGGTAGTTTATATCTGATTGCAAAAAGTCTAAGATTTCCTCTCTAAAGCATTCCAATATACCTTGTTTTAAGATACTATCATTTTCTAAGTCTTTTTTTTTTTTTTAAATGAAATTAAATGCAGCAGTCAGCTATATAAAGCAGATGAAAAGTGGAGCTCCTAGAGTTGATGAGAGGTAGGGAAATTCAGACCTGCTTCCAGTTCTCTAAGAAGTGACTTCTGAGGCCTCCTGCCCCAAGACCCCCTGGGTTCCCTAGCACCCATGCTGAGAAAAAACTGTCTTAGGGGTTACAAATAACAGGTGCATATGGCCACATTCAGGGGTGCAGTGGGAGGTCTCTTAACCAATTGCCACAGAACTGACTTGCCAGAATCAGAAACAACTATAGTTCTTTCTGTAAAATGTACCGACTGATGCCCAAGCTGACACTCCAAGCTAACAGTCAAACTGCTGAAACGCTCCCACACTTTTGCTTCCACCAACTGAGATGTTAGATTTAGGAGTCTCTGTTTCCAAATGTGTTTCTGCCAGTTACACTTGTTATTGTTATTATGTAATTTGGTTGTGTATTATGAACACTGATGAAATAGGCATGTGAAAAAGAAAGAGTTGTAAGTTGAATGCTTTAAAAGACTAGATAAGGAAAAGTTGCTGAGACCAAACCAAATCCGATGTCCATCCAGGTTTGGGTGGGTCAACCACAAAAGACTAGAAGATTCTGGATGTAGGTTGCTTCCAAAGTGTCTTTAAGTTCTCATTCCATTTAAAGAAAACTGAAATTGGAAAAGACAGATGACGTCTTTTAGGCATGGTTTGGCTAAGAATGGAAACTAGAAACTCCAATCAGCAAACCTAAGAAAATGCCTGGGTTCTATAATAAAAAGTGACTGAATGTGCATTTGAATGTTTTTAAGTTAAAATGTTTAATGGATGCATGTATCATGTTATGATTAACCATAACCATTACTATGATTTGAATATGTTAGTCCCCTAAAGAAAACCAAACAAAAACAAAAACAACAAAAAACTCATGTTAATATTTGCTCTCATGGTGGTATTGGAACATAAGGTCTTTAAGATAAGGATTAATAATTTTCTCAAGTGCTTGGGGCATCCCAGCTCCCAGAACTGTGATTAAAAAATAAACATTCTTTCTTTATAAATTAAAAATCCTTGGGTATTCTATTATAGCAACAGAAAACAGACTAAGACAACCATTTTATTAACTTTTCAATGTGCTAAGAGGATATCTCCTGCAGTTGCTTTATTTTGGACGCTGTATTCTTGAGTGGGCAAATGCCACTTTTTTCCCTACAATAATGTCATTTAAAATGAAAGTCCCATGAAAGAGAGGATGTTTGTTTTGTTCAGTGGTGTTAATTCTTAAAAAAAAAAAAAATATATATATATATATATATATATATATATATATATAGTCTCAAAATTCTATTGATTCATTATATACATTGTAAATTTTTAAAAAATGAGAATGCATTTGTCTGTATAATTTTGTAAGCTACCGAGATCCAAATAACCCATAAGTCACCTTCTGCTCCAAGAATTAACCCAGTCATCCATGGGGGCCTGAGTATTCCTAGAATAGCTCTTTGTGTGGACTCTGCATGCTTCACCTTTTGCAGATAAAGGTCTACAGACAGCAGTCTCTACTCCAACTTGTGCTTCTGTTTTGATTTCGCTCATGGAGCTGTGTTCTTTTAACGATGAAGTGGTGGGTAGAGAATGCCAGATGCACTCCAGTGCTTCCTACTGTGCAGTGTGCAGACAAGGATCCTCAACCTTTCAGTTTACAGAGAAATCTTTTTCCTGGGAAGGCATTCCTGCTCTCAGAAAGCCAGACCAAGAAGCAGATAGCAGGGAATGCAATATCCCCCTCTCCTACTTTAGTGCAGTGAGGACTGTGAGCAGGAGGGACAAGTGACTGGTCCATGGCACAAGGATTAGCATCTGACCCAGACCAAAAAAGTCAAAAATCTCCAGCTGAACTCCTTAGCATATTCTAAGCCCTTAGTAAAAGCACACCAGGAAGAAGGATCAAAATGAGCACGGATGAGTTTGCAATGCCCTTCCTGGCCTTAGACTTGGGGCATGTGCTCCATAAAATACTGGTTGGTTTGACATTCTGACTCCACAGGTGGCCATAGACTGAATTTCGGATATGGAAATCATCAAGACTTTGTAAATGAGAAGAATCTGGAGTGGCATATGTTGTTGGCATCCTCCTAACCCCATTAGCAGCTGGGCAAGTGGAGTGCAAACAGAAAACCATCTCCCAGTTTGGAGGCTGTTCTCCCTGGAGGGACTTTTTAAACTCCAACACTGCCTAAATTGGCAATTAACCCAAGCTTAACAAGGGCTTACAGTCACAGCAGGGCAGATGTGGTGAAAGCAACCTCAGATAGAATAAGCCAAGGAGAGGCTTCCAAACTATGTGAGAAAAAGAAATTGCTCGTGGCCAATGAGCCTTTCATTTCTGGAAGTGATTATCTCTACAGGGACTTAAGTGGGAAGAACCAAAAAGGTTCTTCTGAGGCCACTCTTGGGTTGTGGGTATTTGTGTATTCTTTAGTCCCGAAGAAGGCAATTTAGTAATTTGTAACAGACTCAGTGAGATACAGGTGTAGTCTATAATACTGGTTATAATACTGGGCAAGATACAGATAGCTTTTTAATGCCTAAGTTTCTTTATTTGTAAACTGAAGGGAAAAGAGTATCTATTTCAGCCAGGTGTGGTGGCACATGCCTGTAATCCTAGTGGCTCAGAGGCTGAGGCAGAAGGATCGTGAGTTCACAGCCAGCCTCAGCAACTTAACAAGACTCTATCTCTCTAAATAAAATATAAAAAATGGGATAGGGATGTGGTTCACTAGTTTAGTGCCGCTGGGTTCAATTCCAGGTAACAAACAAACAACAACAACAAAAATAAAAAACCAAAAACCAAAAAAGTATTTCAATATTTCAGAATTGTGTTATGAATACCAAATAAAATAACTTGTTCAATAAGTATAAGTTAATGAGTAATAACAATAATAATGGCAATTAAGTAAAGGGGAACAAACTCACTGAGTGAGCCATTTGAGTGTCTAGCACGTGCAAGTTCTCTGCTAGGCATTGTGGAACTCAATAACAGGAGTTTCTTCATCAGTTAGCAAGATAAGCCATCAGCTCTTGCATGGGGGGAAATTATAAAAGCATGAGCAAGATACAGAAAAACGTGATAAATGGTTAGGAACAAGAAAACACAACCTTTAGCTGAGGAATCTAGAGCAGCTTCATGAAAGAGGTGGTTTGGGCCCTCAGCTATGTGTTTTATGAAATATCCCTAAGCAAGGTAAACTGAATTTCTAGTTAGTTTCCAATTAGATTGTACATTCTTTGAATAAAGTCCATTACTTCTTACCCATAATGGTTCTAGAAAAAAGTAAGTCAATTACTGAATTTCAACTGAACAAAGAACATGTAGGGAAAAAAGGCCTGGTGCTCCAATCACCTTTACTTACTGTAGCGCACATTCAGAAGTCACACGTTTTCTCTTTATATAGTGTTATGTATTTGGCTTTATCTATGACACAAAACCTTTCTCTTAGCACAGGTGGTCAAGAGCTGACAGTCACTTTATGTATCCTTAATTAGCAGTTTTGGGAGTGTGGTCCTGGTTACATTAGTTCCATGATATACTGGGTAGGGTAGGGGAAAGAAAGGGAGTAGGAGATGGAGGAAAGAATTTTAAGATGTAAAGTTTTGAGAAATTCAATTTCTTACCCTCCCCTTCTCGAGTCTCACTATGATATTAGCACATATAAATCCAATCTGCTCAATTTCTTAAACAGCATACCACAATCATGTTTGTCCTTTGATCTCTTAGAGGTTAACAGATATTAAACTTTTGACTCTCCAATACCTTGCAAACTGTCACTGTGAGTGACTGGCACAGCTCTGCCAAAGTGTGATTAGCATGGAATGCTAAACCTAAAACCTTTCTGGCAATCCAGAAAGATGGGAAGGTAGGTCTGTGGTGTCTGCCTTGTGACTGTTCCTGGGTAAATGATCAAGCACATACTTCCAAAAGATTGGACTCACCTTCTCCTTTTAGAAATCACTATATCTACTCCTCTACGACACCTTATGTGTCCTGCCATATCACCCTCTTAAGAGGGCCTTATTCCTCTCTTTACTGGTAAGAAAACTGGAGCTCAGAGAGGTGAACCAACTTACCTACCATTCTACAGCTGGGAAGTGGCAGGACTTGAATTCTTTCCTTATTCTGCCTGGTTGCTCCATTCCAGCCCCCCGATTCATAATAGTGTTAGGAAGCTATCATCACCTTATCTCCACGCTGGGTAATTCCAGGGAGCAATAATTTGGGGGCTAAAGACAAATATTAATTTGTAATTTGCATAAAAACTTATAGACAATACAGTCATCATTTAACCAACATCTGTATATAAATTTTCTAAAGTAAAAACAATCTCTACATGCTGATTCACAATCTGATGGACACTGACCACAGAACTGTGTAGGTCCCTGAGCCAGACCCACTAAACAGCCCTCTTCTCTCTTTCACAGTAAAAAATCTTTTCTCTTCTACCAGCAAGTGCAGCTGCATGCTACTTCCAAGACCCCTCAGCTATATCTGGAAGAAACAAAATGGTTTTGCCAGAGCATGTCAACAACCCTTAAAATAGAAATCTGAAGTAATTACAAGTGACAACCCTCGAATTGTAGAAAGACTCAAAAGCAGCGTTTTCTTTGTCTCAGGAGACAGGTTGGTGCTGCCGCCCTCTGAGGAAGCTTATAACACAGGATGGGAACGTCAGGTGAGAAATGGAGAGCACGTTTTCTTTGATGTAGACAATGAATTATCTCAGTTGCATGAAAACCACAGATTTTACACTGTAAAGAGAGAAATCTGTACAAATGGCATGGTTTATTCCACCTGAAGGAAGTGCTCACTGTGATGACAGGCTCACCGTGTTTTAGTTTGGAGGAATTATAGCTTGAGATCATTGATGGTTTTGCATGCTAATTAAGAGACTTAATGCCTCAGCCTGGACATTTTTTTTAGATTCTGTGAAAAAAAAGATCTACAAGTATGAAAAGGAATTCACAGTACAGGAAGGCCAGGAGTTCTTATGTAAGTGGTTGGATGATCCTGGGAAGGAAGAAAGATGTCTAAGGAGCCAGAGTGGGAAAAGGCAGTCACTTCAGCATGCCACTGACCTACTGTAGTCCAGAATAATGAGAATCACAGTTAAGAAGACTATCAGGTAACTCTCTCAGTACAGTACTCCACACATAGTACATTCTCAATAAAGATGACAGATTCCAGAGTTTGGGGGAAGCAATAAATCATCAGGGTGGACCACTTCAGAGCATGGTGGTAGCAGATGGCACAGTGGGCAGAAAACTGTGGCACAGACCACAGCCACCTAAGGAACTCAGATTTCCATCAGAGAGGGCTCCCCGTGAATGCTCTGCCCTCATTTTCTCTGAGTTTCAGTTTCTTCACTTGAATAATGGGGTCATCCCTGATGGTCAACCCTGCAGTGGCTAGAGGAGGATCCCCATACAAATGAGCAGGAAGCAAACTCACTCAAGTGACTGCTATGGTTGAATGCAGGTATCCCTCCAAGTACATGTTAGAACCTAATTCCCAGTGTGATCCTATTAAGGGGGAGGGGGAGCTTTGGGGAAATGGTTGAGTCTTGAGCATTCCACTCTCATGAATGAGTGGGGCTGTTGTTCTTAGTAAAGCCCTAGTCCCTTTGCCCTTCTGTCCCTTCTGCCATGAGAGGACACAGAAAAAGGTACCAATTTGAAAACTGAGAGTGAACATTTACCAGGCACAAAATCTGCTGGTTCCTTGATCTTGGATTTCTCAGCCTCCAGGATAAATAAATTTCTAATGTTGATAAACTATGTAGACCATGGTATTTTGTTATAGCAGCAGGAATGGATTAAGAGGCTCCTTCCAACTGGGCGAGGTGGTGCATGCCTGTAATCCCAGAGGCTCAGGACGCTGAGGAAGGAGATCATGAGTTTAAAGCCAGCCTCAGCAATGTAGTGAGACCCTAAGAACTTAGTGAGACCCTGTCTCAAAATAAAATATAAAAATGGCTGGTTGTGGCTCAGTGGTTAAGCACTCCTGAGTTCAATCCCTGGTACCAAAAAAAAAAAAAAAAAAAAGCTTCTTCTATTGTACATGTTCATTGTTACTTATCTACTTTGGCTATGTACTTCTGACATTGTCCACAATATCTTATCTTCTATTCTTTAAATTTTAAAAAAAGGAATTCAAAATGAAATTGGTGTTTATTTACCAATTTAGTCTTCCTCTTCCCTCCTTTTCTCTTGAGCTCTACCTCAGCTTAGGTACTATACTAGTCCTAACACAAGGCTAAGTGCTTTCCCCTTTTCTGTACTCTCCTTGTTGGTATTTTGGATCTTTACTCAGGAATGGATCTTTCTTCAATTGCTTGCCTCACTAAATTTCATTCATTGACTTTACTAATTTGATTGGAATTTTAGGGGCAAGGACAGTCATACTCCTATTTCTACCCCCAGTTCCTGGCCTGAATGTACAATTGCTAGATAAGAAAGTTTGAATAAAGGAATAATCAGGAGTATTTACCTACATCTTGAATATATGAGATTAATTACATATCTCTGAATAGTTCACTCCTTACTCAATAAACTGTATATTAGTTTAGCTTTCAGAACACTTTGCACTCTTTTTCCAAAGAAGCAGCTATTTTCACAATGACGAAGAGAAAAAAACAAAACAAAACAAAAACCTTAACCATTATTCTGAAGGACAGCATGCATTCATTTCTCTCCTGGGGCCTCAAGAGCTTCCTTCTCAGCTTAGTATGAGGCAGGCACAAGATTCCCTCACAGAGAGGCAATGCACACTAAAGAATATTGTGTGCAGTCCTTGATAAAAATGAGAACGATATGGGTGGTTCCAAATCTGATGTTCCAGAAGCTGAGATGGAGGAGAGAACCATAGGCAGGGCATCTCTTTTCTTTGCCACAAGGTCACACAAAGTACTTGTGTGCCACACTGTTTTAAGATGTGGCAAATATAACAACTCTTCACAGAAACTCTCCCCATTTTATTTTCAATGCTGGGGATTGAACTGTGGCCTTGCACATGTTAAGCACATGCTCTGTCACTGAACTACACCTCCAGGCCCCACCCCATTTTGAACATGATGACATTCGGGCACAGAAAGTTTCAGTAATTTGCTACAGATTACTCAGCTAGTAAATGTCAGAGAAGAGATTTGAACTTGGCAGTATAGTTTCAGAGTCCCTGCTTTGCAATTGTAATATTTTATTAGCTTTTGGATAGGACAACCTGGAGAGTTCAGTTATTATTATCTGTATTGTAAAAATGAAGAAGCAGAGATTCAAAGAAACTCAAATGTGACAAAGTCCATCAGTTCACATGAAAGGGTGCACAATTCCAGTGGAAGTCTGCTTGATTTCAAAGCCCACACGCTTTTCATGATACTACTGGGAACTCCTGCACAATCTTCTCTGGCACAATCTTTTCTATCCTTCTCACAAGTTTAATAGAAGATGATACATTGTTTTCTATGCTGATCATCTTTCTCAGCTCTACTATAGAACATGGGGCTGCAATTTTACTTATGAAGAATTTCTCTAGTCTCTTCTCCATATGGAAATCAGATTTCCTGATAACCAGAGCTCACTGAAGTCATCTCCACAAACACTGATCTGTTGCCTGCTGGATGCTAAGCACTGTATAATCCGCAGTGAACACAATGTACAAGAGGTTTTCTCAGGCCTTGTTGAAAACATAGGCCCTCAACCATGGAGATAAGACTTGAAGGAAAACCCTACAGCCCAGAGTCCTAATACAACAGCAGTACTTCTTTATGTTGAATTATAACTAGAAAGCATATCCTGCCAGGAATGCAAAAACACATGTACTAACGGTGATCAGTTGCCTAAGAGTGGGAATTAAGGGCCATGAATTCACTCTTTGCACACAGAAGAGTAGAAGATGCATTTGCTGTGCCACACAATGCCTGCTGACTCACATCAGCTCTGCTCCCCTCTCCCATCATGAGGCCAGAGAAACCGCCAGAACCACTCTGCCCTGGGTGTGGACCCATTGGGACTTCACCGTTCACATGTTAGCTCCTGCTCCAGATCTTAACACTATATTCCTTCTCATTTTCTGTTACGATATTTTGATTACAGAGTGTCTATTTGTGTCTATATGTTTTATCAAGGCATTTGTAGACGGAGAATAAATAATACACTTTTGAGGACTATTGGTATCTTAACGAACCTTATATAGTTGTTTGACTTGCCTTTACACAATGTATACCTGGTCTAGTTCCAAAAGAGATGGAAAGAGGCTTACAATAAGATGTACTAAATCAATAAAAAACCAAAGAAATAAAGAGGAGCAGAAAATAAACATTAAGGAGGAAGGGGAGTCTAGGTGTAACCTAAATCAGAGCCTGGCCATGATACCAAAGCATGTAACTTGGCACTAAGCTTTGTGGGCAACCCTAGAACGATTGTTTAGAACGTCACCACCTCACTCGGCTTTACTCTGGATACAGGCTCTTAACTCAGCATTTGAAAAATAAGAATGCCCCTGTGTTTCTCTAACAGGGGCTCACTGTGCTCTCTTTAGCTTCTGGAAGGGGTGAGGTGGCCGCTGGGCCAACTTCCCTGCTGAGATGGATTGCTGATGTGAGGGGCTTCCTGCCCCACACCTTTCCCTCAGGTGTGCCCACAGACAATGTCTGCCATTCTTCCCAGAGCCTCAGAAGCCCTATTATTAGCAGCACAGCCATATGGCATGCAGTTCAGAATGACTGTGTCTCATCCCACCTGATTTTCTCTTCAATAGGACCAACTTTAATTAAAAGAGGACAACAAATCCCCAGATCAGACAAATTCCCACTTTGACTGTAAAACCTGAAGAAGAGACAGTTTTAAGAAACCCTTTTGGAATCCTGGAATGAAAGGCCCGGAAGGTAGGTTATTGAAATGATTGATCTCCACCTGTCCTCAACTCTGCCTGCCAAAGGAGGATGGGACACGGATGGTCTGCAGCACAGCAGAGGCGGCCTGGGCTCGGAACAGGAACAGCAAAGCTGACAGCTGTGCTTTTCTGCACCACGCACCCTGGGAAAAATCAACGCCTGGGCAGCCCTGCTGCCATCTGTGGAGTTTCTGCTGCAGACAGGTTATTTATAGAAACTTGTTTGTGCAAAGCCAATATTTACCTGTCGGGGTTGTCAAAATTTACAATTCATCTGTGCCATTAGCCTGCTGTTTCCCCGTCAATAATGGAAATTTTCATCACCAGGAAGGGAGGCTTGGGGCCGCTAGGAGCACCAGGCTCCCCTCCCAGGAGGTGAGAGAATGAGTGGTATGAATGGTTACAGGCTAACTGTATCTGTTGTCCAAGTGGCCACTGGACACTCCCACTGTGCTGTGAAGATGAAGCCTTGTCAGGATGATAAAGTGGAATTCTCCCAATCACTTCTTTGTGGCTGAACCTTCAAAGACACACCTACTAAAACCAGGATGATATTTTCTGCAACAACCTCTATGTTGTGTTTTTCTGTGCCTTCCACAGGAAGACTGTTATTAGGATAAGCAGGAGGGGCCAGGTGGTTCCCATAAAAACCCACCTTCTTCTGAAGGCAGAAGCAGCTTTCTTTTTTTCACTGCAAACACCATCTTGTCTACCTCTCTGATCATCCTTGTGAGTGTATATATTTTTTCTTCTGTATATATATATGCCCTCAATGCAGGTGCATAGTGCCAGGCTTTCCTTCTCATGTCCCTCTCCACCTTCTGTCTCAATGTGGCCATTATTCAAATGACTTACCATTTTTATCCAATACTTATGACTCCAATTTTGTGTCTCCAGCCCATCCCTCTCAGCTTTCCTCCATAGTCTTCTAGCTTTGACCAAGACATTATCTCCCATGTGGACTTACCCAAAGCACCTCCCTCAAGTTCATATGTTGAACTCATCTTCTCTTCCCCCAATTCTGGTTTTCTCCTACTTCTCTATTCTCTAGCTTTAGATATAGGTCAAATATCTCTTATCTGAAACACTTGGGACCAGAAATGTATCAAATTTCAAATTGGATTTTGAAATACTTGCATATACATAATAAGATATATTGAGGATAGGATACTGGTCTAAACACAGAATTCATTTATGTTTCATTTGTACCTTATAAACATAGGCTGAAGGTATTTTATACATTTTTAATGTACACATATTTTGATTGAAACCTGTCACATGAGATCAGGTGTAGACTTTTTCCACTTATGGCATTATGTCTGCTCTCAAAAGATTTTGGAGCAATTTAGATTTTTGAGTTTAGCTTATGGATATTCAGTGTATACCAAAATTCACCAAGAAATCATCCTCAATTTCTCAATCTCCAATTCAATCTCAATCACATGCAATCAACCACTGAATCTACTGAGTCCACATGCTAACTAGCTATTGACCTCATTCCCATTTTGGGTCATAACATTGATTTAGGCCTCTATCATCTCAAGCTTAGATTTGGCAACAGCCTCTGAAATTGGTCTCTCCTCCAGTGATCTTTGTTTTACCAGCCTACAGTGTTCTCTTTCTAAAGCACAAATATGTTCATGTCTCTCCTAGGCTTAACATGTTTCCATGGTCCTCAATGACCTCAGGTCAAAGCCTGAACTCCACAGCACTTTACATAAGGGCCTTCCCACTCATCCCTGCCCCTCACTCACTCACACTTTGACCGGTAACCTGAAGTGTCCTTGTTCCCTCTAGCTTCCACAAACAAGACCAGTGTGCTATGTCTGCCTGGAATGTCCCATACCTGCACCCTTAGCTAGAGATTCTTCTCATGGCTGACCCCATCCTCCCTTAGGAAGTGTCCCAAGCACATTTAATTAAATAATATGGACAATTTCATGAAGGTAGAAACCAAATTATACAAGATGAGCAAACACTCATCTATAAAAATGTCAAGGGAGGCATTGTGCATTCTTTGATTTGTTATGTCCCCAATACAGAAGAGGTGAGAAGCGTAACTTAAATCAGCAGGTACTTAATTTTATATGAAATATTCCTCTTAGAACAGTTTATAAGCACTTTGGTGGGCATAAATTTTGTTCTTAAAATTGTTTGGTAAGATAGACAACGGAAGCTGGGGCTGCTCCTTGTATGGATGGGAAAAGTGAGGGATCCTGAGGCAACATGCTGAACCTAAGTTCACATAAGGGCATGCAGAAGAAGCCAGACTCCTTCAGCCAGCTCCTTCTGGTGCAAGGGGGAGATTCAGTATTTGGTTAGTATGTCAGCCATGGACCAGGTACTTTGCATACATTATCATTTTATCCTTACAAAGCTTCTACAAAGTAAATGATTTTATCTCCCTTTTGCGGATGAAGAAACTGAGGTTCAGAAAAATTACAATAAATTATATTAACATGAGTCACAGCTAGAGGAGCTATTTGAACCATTTTAGATGATCTCATTTTTTTCCTCACTGTAATTCTATTGATCTCTGCTATTAAGAAGGAAATGGAGATCAAACCCAGTTTTCACCTCTTTTAACTCTCATCCTTACACATGACTGCACATCAAGATGGAATTTTCATCTCACATTTCCATCATATTGCAAGCCTGTAGGACATGTTCCCTACAGAAGACCCTGGTCACTCTTCAAAACCCCATGACACTTAGTTTTTCACCCTATCAGAGATGTCTACTTTAATCTACCTTGCATGATGGGGACTCCACCAGTGAACTATAAATTTCATGAGGGTGGAGATCACCTCTTTTTACCCTCTGTCTTCCTCACATTGCTTTGCCTTGTACTTTACCTACAGATGAAGGGTGATAGACATTTGCTGATTTTCAGAGAGACTTATATACGAGCTGAAAAAATTCAGGCAGAATTTTGCCTCATTTCTTCATCTAGTTTCTCTGATGATGGTCAGCTGATGAGCACCCTTTCCCCACATGCATGGCCATCCCCTCTTTTAATGGCAGGCATCAGACTGTGCTTTCTTGATCTGTACTCCTCCCATGGTCTAGCCTTGTGTTCTTCTACTTTGGCAGTACTGAACTTGGCCCAGATAATTCTATGCATTGGAGGGTGTTTAGCAGTAACACTGGTCTCCATCCACTTCCCAGTGACCCCCTCTCCCAATCCAGTTGTGACAAACAAACCACCTCCCAATATTGTCAAATCTCCCACCCCAGGCAAATCCTTCCCCTCATTTGTGAATTACTAATCTAGCCTCATGCCAAACACATAGACACCATGAACATCTTTCCAAAGCAAATCTTCAAAGTCCCACTGGTTCAACTTCTTGGATTTAGTTCATGGCTCTTTGGGTTAGAATTCCCATGTTCTATGTTTTCCCCATCTTTTTACATTTGTCCTGTGTAACCCCCATCTGTCTCACCACTTTTCCCAGGTTTGCATCTAGACTATGTAACCTCCTGATATCCCAAACATGCATTGTAAACAAGGGACAAGGAACTGTACAAGAGGCACCATCAATAAGACAGTTGGAGGTGACAAACTGCTGACTGGGTGGACTGTCTGGCATGCTCATTCTTGATGGGCATGAAAGACGGAGGGAATGTTCCCTACAGCTTCATAAGCAAGACTCAGGAATTGAGCAGCCTACCTTCTCTGCAGGAAAAGAGTTTCAAAATCTGTTTTCTCCCTATTCCCTCCTGCAGTTCACTCTTCACAGTGGGTGACTGCTCAAAGGTTCACTTATAACAGAGTTATAGATTTCTCCAATTTCCTCTCCTGCCCCTGGCCACTCCTATCTTCTGTTTCTGGGTTTTGTTTTTGGTTTGGCCCCCACTGGATTCTTGGACTGTGTGTGCTTCAGGGCTCCAGGCCTTTTGTCTCTCCTTTCTACTCTTTTCTCTTCTGCAGTCAAAGAAACAATTGACACCTCAGGCAAAGCTAAGACAGACTCAGTCCTGTTTGAATGGGAACACTGCTCTCCATGCAGACATGGTCATTTAGGTATTCTCAAATTTCAGTGAACAAGACACCCTGCTATCTAGGGACAGAATCCTTATGGAATCAGTCCAGTGGCTCCCTGTTCAGGAGTCTGGGATGGACAGAGGATGTAGCCTATGAAAGAATCTGAGGATGGGCTCCAAGAAGCTAAGTGGGATTATAATCTGAACACATTTGGGAAATTTGACAGAAAGAGCCTCTCCAAAGCAGAAAATGATACCTCTATCCGCCCGGTTACTCAACTCAGACATGAGTCTTGAACTTCAACACCACCGCATCTATTACCAATTCATTAATGAGTCTTTTTGAGCTTCTTTCTAAACAATTTAAGGATTACCTTTTTACTTCTCTTCATACTGTAGCCACTTGGTCCAGGACACCACCATCTACTGCTTGGACCATGAATCAGCCTCCTAAGTGGTCTCACTTTTTACTCTTAAGCCACTCCAGCTTATTGTGGAATTAGCAAGAGACATCATCTTAGACCATGGCATAGCATTGTTTAGCACACTTCAACAGCTTCTCACTTGAACTATATTAGGTATTTCTAGAAGAACCTGTATGCTGTGATTGGGTGAAGAATATTCCTCAAAGGAATAGTGATATTAGGGAGTGTGTAATGTGCCATTAAGAGTTGGGGCCTCATGGGTCACTGGGGGTATACCTTCAAAAGGGCCCCTGCCCATGCTTTCTCTCTCTGCTCTAGTTTGAGGGGTGACTATTTGCTCCTATATCACTCCTGCTATTATGTTCCTCTGCTTGCTGCCCTTACCAGTGGCCAAACCAATGGGATCACCAATCTTGGACTCTGAACTTCCAAAACTGAGATATAAATAAACTTTTTCTCTTTATAAAATTAGGTGCCTTGGGTATTTCATTGTAGTAATGCATAACTGACTAATACACTGTATGATTTGATATCATTCCACATCACCAACAACATCTTCTGCCACCTTCCCCCTTGATTTGCCCCACCCAATATGATCTTGTTTTAGTTCTTTGAGCAAGCCAGGTTCTTTCAAATCTTCTATATTTTGTACCCTCTGCCTGGAATGAGTTTTGCACTTATATGACTGCCTGCTTCTCATCATACACTTGCAGGCTAAATCATTGCTTCTCAAACTGGTGTGGGCACCAGAATCTCTTCAAGGGCTCATTAAATAGATGGCAGGGTCTCTGATGAGTCAGAGGTTGAAGTAGGTCTGAAAGTCTACATTATGAACAATGCTCCTGGTCTAGGGACAGGTACTTTTTCTGACAACCCTACTTTCAATCAGGTCTGTCCATCCCTAATAGAGTCTGTCTCTGCACTTTTTTTTGTTTACTTATAGCACTTCTTATACTTGAGGACATATTTACTCTTTTCTGCTAGAATGATAATTTCATGAGGGTAAAACCATGTCTTTTTGGCTCAGCATTATGTCCCCAAGATATTGATGCAGGTCCTGGTACATAATAGGTACTCAATAAATGCATATCAAAGAATGACTAAATTAAGGTTAAAGGCCAAAGTAAAGAACCCAATTCAAAAATGTTTATATGGAAATTGGTAGCGCATAAGAAAAGGAGCTGGCTGGGAATCAGAAAGGAAGGTCTGTCACCAGCAGTTGTCCCCAGATGGATGGGGGGCAGTGACTGATGAACAGGGCTGTCATACTGGCAAACCCACTCCACACAGATGCTCAGTGGCATGCTGAGGCCCATCTTCACTCTGGGGGGCTGCCATTTGGCTCAGTGTAGAATACAAATCTTGAGAAGAAGTTTCCCGAGGATCCAAGGATTTGAAAGGAAATCAGTCAAAGAGGCCATCAGAGGCCCTTTAATTAAATGTTCTGCTTAGTAACCTCTTAGTGATCTTTCCCTGCACCCAGGAGGGCAAACACAGCACCTGGCCATGGGAGGTGAGAGACAGCGAGGGAGCGGGTGACTGGAGCGATGGAGGCGTTCTAATGAAAGCCGCAGGAGAAGGAGCAGGGTAGGGAGAGGACAGCAATGAAAGATGACACTAATGAATCTCACCCAGCTGTGCGGGTGTGTGTGATTAATGCCCAGCACAGAGCACACGTTTGATTAATAAGGCAGCACCTCCGTATCATCAGCTAACCTTCTGAGGCTCCCAGGTAAAAGGGGGTTCTTGTCAAAGGGATGGGGACAACTTTCAAGCAAGGTTCAAAGACAAAGAATCACTTTAGAGTCAGTTATGAAAATGAATGGAGGGAAAGTGGGAATTGTAATGACACTATTTTTAAAAAAAGAAGAAGAGAAGGAAGAAAAAACAAAAACCTCAGTACCTTGTTTTCTATCACAGAAAGTCTTACTGGAGGTCAACTTCCATGAGAGAAATTCTATGGGACTGTGAACAGCTGAGGAGGAAATAAATACACAGACGATCCAGAAGGTCTGGAGCACTTTCTACTCTGAGAGGGGTCAGATCTTTCTGTTGTTCCCAAAGTATTTTTGAGGGGGCCCACAGGAAGGTGAACACCCCTGAGGATGTGTCTCAATATAATGACATCAGGATGCCGAATGATGGAAGGTACCACTCTCTTGACATAGAGAAGAAGACATCACCCAAAAGCCCCAAGTAGCTGGGCAAATATTTTTAGGTCTGCAGCGAATGTCTTAAAGCCTCAAATGTTACAATCTATTAGATCTATCTGTTCATCACACAAATATGTTAAATTAAATGTAATTAAATTTGAATGAATAGATAATACTTTTTAAATAATAATCTCTAATTCTACTATTTACAGAAAGCCACTGTTAAAAATTTCAATGCTTGGGGGCTGGAGCCGTAGCTTAGTGGAAGAGTGCTTGCTGAACATGTGTGAGGCCCTGGGTTTGATCCTTAGCACCATGTAAAAGACTAAACAAATAAAGGCATGCTGTCCATCTACAACTATAAATTAAAAAAAAATTGGTACTTATCTTCCTAAAAATTTTTCTAAGCATAGTTTTATATCATACAGTACATTTTGCTTTTAAACTTTTTAGTGTAACAGCATAAACACTTTTCCTATATAAATAATGAACTTCTGCAGCTCTTGAAAAGGGCTCAGAAGCCAGGAGGAAATCACATCTTATAAATAATGATGCTTACATATCATTATCTTTAAAGTAACACAGTTTTCTATTTATGGAACTGTTAAACATGTAGGTTATTTTCAATGTTAGCTTGTAGGAAATGAACCCACTGTGAGACTGGCACCTCATAGGGCGTATGCCTTGCACTTTGCTGAATGAATGAATAGTATTGACCCTTTCATTGCCCATTCCTGGTACATTCAATATGATGTGGTGGTGGTAGTGGTGTGTGTGTGTGTGTGTGTGTGTGTGTGTGTATGTTGGTCATTTTGATGGAAATTTTAAAAGGAAGAGAATGAAATGTTGCAATCTAAAATTAACCTTCTTTATTCAGAAGCAATGTAGTATTCTCCCCTTATCTGTGGTTTTTCTTTCTGTAGTTTGTTACCTAAACCAACTGTGGTCTGAAAATATTAAATAGAAAATTCCAGAAATAAAAAAAAATTCATGAGTTTTAAATAACTTTCCTTACAGTTCACCATTAGAATAGTCCTATTTTATTATTAGCTTATTTTGCTAATCTCTGATTGTTCCTAATTTAATTTATAAATTAAACTTGATCACAGGTGTGTATGTAGAGGAAAAATGACATAGTATATCTAGAATTTGGTGGTATCTGTGGTTTCATGCATCCCCTGGGGGTATTGGCATGTGTCTCCCTGAGGATAAATGGCTTTTAGTGAAAATTTAAAAGCTGCTTTCTGCTGTCATGAGTACTATTCAGTCCCCTCACTTTGACTCCTGGGCAAGCTTTCCAAAGACACTGTTGCTCCTCAGAAGTGCATCAATGCACAAGCTCCTGGGACGCTCCGCTCAGTGTGGTCCAGACAGCAGTCCCATAAGGCAAGCTCACAGAGAGCATCAAGCTCCCTGCCACACTGCTTCATCTTCATGGCAAAGCTGTGAGCTCCATATGTCATCCTCATTTACAGTTGAGAAAACAGAGACTTAGAAGGCAAGGGTATTGCCTGAGGTCCCAGAACCACTTAGTATTAGAATTAGAATTCAGGTAACTTCCACTGCATCACAGATGTTCTCTTGAGGCAAGAAGAAGTAGGAAGCAGATGGAGGAGAGGAGGCTTCAGAAGGCAGTTAGACTGATTCCCATTCAGGGACACTGCTGACAAAGAGAGGTCCATTGGATAGGAGGCAGCAGCTGGGAACCCAGGAGTCTGAACTTATGCAGCTCTTGAAAAGGGCTCAGAAGCCAGGAGGAAATCACATCTTTAATCCTCTATCCAAACACAATCATAGGAGTCAAAAAATGCACACGCCCTCTTTATTTGGTGCAAAACAACAAGGCTAACCTCAGCTGTGGAGCCCATCAAAGAAGACCCTCAGAAGCTAAACAGGGGCATCTGGACTTCCAGAAGGCAAGAATCCAAGGTCTTCTTACTAGGCTGAGCAATTCTTGGCCTGATTTTACTGAATGCATATATCTTTGAAGATCTTTTAGGACAGTTTCTTTTAAAAATTCCACCTACTTTGGAATCTCATGGGATGCTTGCTAAAAATATAGATTCCTAAACCCTATCCCAGTCCTACTGAATCAGAAACCCCGGAGGTGGTTCCCAAGATTTGACATTTTTACAAGTTTAACAGGTAAGAGATGTTTCCAAAGCTTGAGAATCATTCTTAAATTCATCCCACAACCTGTGACTCTGAGGCTATAATAAAGCAGAGTTTAAAAAGTACACGGAGAGATAAACACGATCATCTGCTCTCATTTCTATTGTGCTTTATGGCACGCCAAGGGGCTTTCTCATGTCTCACATGGGGCATCTGATGAGTCTCAGGACAACTTATCATCTCCCTTACACAGAGAAAGGAAGGAAACTCAGGAGGTCCACAGACTTGAACCTAAGGGCACATGGTTCTTAACTGGTTCCTTAGGAAGTAAACCCTTCTCTTTTGGCTCACATTTCTGCTTCTTTTTACTATACTATTTTATTTCTCTTCTTTCTCATTATCATACCCTTTGATTCCCATTCCCCCAAAGTTGGAGTATCCATTTTCAAGAATAAATTCTAAAGTAAACATACTTGGAAGGACAAGGAACTGAACAAGTATAAAACTTTCCTTTACAAAAATACCCACCAGATGAATTACTTTATCATGGAACAATGGTCCAATTCCACACTAGTTCAGTACAATAATCTAATTTCTGAATGGCTTGGAGTGTATAAGTAATGAACAAAAACTAGTGTCCTCCATAATATCTTGAAACTCATATTTATTGTAAAAGCTCTCCATTGATGTGTCAAAGGTAGGGTGCCAGGGTTCGATCAGAGTCTTTTCCAAGGACCCAGTTCACCAGGAACTTCTTTCTGCCCCTTGCTACCACCCCAGGATCCCAAAGGCCACATTATCCATGCTGTCACTCCTGTGCTCGGGCTCTTGCCTCATCTTTGAATTCCTGCTCGGATGCCCTCTGCCCTGTTCCTGTCCATAATGGATGATAAATTATTAACTTATGTCTGAAAGTCCAGTTCTAACATCTCATTTTTTCCTAGGCTCCTAGCTTTCCCTCCCACCCATTCCTCACCCACTCTGTTTCCTCTTCAAGGCAACAAACTGTTCCCATGTCCTCTATTTAAGTCTGAGGCTAACTCAACAGGGTTAATGGATTACATGTCTCTCCGCCTGCTAGACCATTCCCCTTAGATAAGATTCTTTTTTTCATTTTTATACTGCTATCTCTTATCACAGTGTCTGAGGCACAATAGGCGCCCAGTTCAAATTTATTTATCTCCATATCTGCTCTTTTTCTAAGAACCTTCTCTTATCTAGGGTGTCCTTAAGGCTATAAACATTTCTAGTGAGGAACAGGTCAGGACAAAATCTATATTTGCTTTCAAATTCTGAATTTGCCTTCTTCCCTTTTGAAAGAAAATCATTAAGTCAGAAACTTTCAAAGCAAGGCCTTGTTCTTGCTTATATCCAAGAAGTAATTTTAGACCCAAATGCCATCAAATCAATCAATGTGTTATGTTTGTAAAGGACAATTCTGAAATGGGCTAGATTGCATATAGGAAAAAGGTCACTTTGTTCAACAAGTTTTATTTTATAGTTCCCAAAGTCACCCAGGCGTACAAGAAAACTAATTAGACTTTAAGACTACCAAGTGAGGCCATCTTGTGACAGCCTGTAGTGACAAAGTCTTTTAGTAGTTGCTGAAGAAACCATCATCAAAAACGTGTTTTTCTTACATAAAATTCATCAGTTGGGCAATTTTTCAATGACTACTTTGAAATGGGAAAAAGCAAGAAAGCTGAACTTGTAATAAATAGGTAAATAATGAGTGGTCTATGGATTCGATTATAATGCAGGGGAAAAGTGGCAAGAAATCATTAACTGAAGCAAGTACCCTTCATAAGTACTGCTTCACAAGTAAGCAAAATATTACCCTTTCATAATAACTACTCCTCTGGTAGTCTGAATTTCCTGAATCCAAAATGTTCAGTGGTGAGCAAAGAAAAATATCATTTCCAAGTTATGTTCCATGGTAATGTCGATTTCCCACCAACTGTGATCTCCCAACGAGATAGCCAAAGCTATTTAAGTGCTGTCAGCCTTGTTTCTGTGGAGAGGATGGCACCAGCTCCTCTCCAATGTAAATGCAAAGTGCTCTTCATGAAAACAGTATTTGTTGAAGCATTCAACCAACCTAGTAATTCTGAAATACATTCAGGCAAAGACCCCAGTCACTGCATGATGATTTTCCAATCTAGAGAAGATAATGGACAATTGAAGGAGTACAGTTTCTGGAAACCTTAAGGTTGCCCTTGACAAATTTGAGGCATCAGCTACAGCTCTGCAGCCCCTGGATTTTGCTGCAGTTCCTACTCTCCGTCCTTCAGCCCTTCCCACCCTCCTTATGAGAACCCACCAAGCGGCTCCACCTAGTACTGAGTATCCTATTCTGAGACCCTGCCAGAATCAGCTTGTCTTCTCATTCCTGTGTACTTCAGCCAGAGGCAGGAGGACAGGACTGCATCCAGCTCATCCCACAGCACTAATTCTCATAGACCTACACTCCCAAAGACTCTGCTTACTGCCTGATCTAAGCTTTTCTCTCCACTATCACCAAACCTTTGCAGGATGCCCTCTAGGACTCAGGGTCTGTCCTCAGTAAATTCTCCTGTATTTGCTTCTCTAAGCATTTGATTCTCTTTCTTGTCCTAATAGAAACCTGGCTGATTCTCCAGGTGATTGCTGTTCTCTCTCAGCCTTCTCAAGTTTTTCCTCCCACACCCTGGTTCCTCGTGATCTTAGAAGTTGTACAGATGTCCTTGCTCTTCACTGCTGCTTCCAGTCCACAGACTTTTCTACTTCCCAAATCCCTGCCCAGTTCCTTAGAGACTCTGCCAGCAGACTTTTCTACCCATGATTCCTCCTTATGTTATATAATCTCCTCTTGGTTATAACACAGTTCATGGAAGATTTTCTTGCCTTGCCTTCTCCTTGTTATCAAGATTACTAAATTCAGTGTCCTCCATAGATGATCCCTCCAATGTCTAGCTTCTCAGTTCCATAACCTCCTCGACCAACGATCTTGCCCCTTAAAAGTCCTTCATCATCCTTTGTTGTGATTGGATCCTAAACCCTGTTATTCTCCAATACAGACACCCAGGTCTCAGGCTTACCATCACCGTCTCAACGTCCAATTCACTCTTTCTAGTATCTCCATTGCGAAGAGTCTCTGATCCTAACAATCTGTGCTATCACCACTTTTCCCCTTGCCCTCCACTCCATTCATGTCTCCACTTCTCTCTATACTTCACTTCTATTTCATTATAATTATCATCACTGTCCTTATAGTCACTCCCAAATCCATAACCCTTCATATTTGCCTAGTAAAAACGCTGACCTTACTTAAATCCTGCTCTCTTCCTCCCTTCATCTGAAGAGCTAAACAAGGCTGAACAAAAGAATTCAGGGGTGCTGTCTAGTCTCATTTTAAGTTTTGATCTGAACTACCCAGTGTGTTCTTCATTTTGTTCAGGAATCTTCCTGTTTCCCTAGCTGATTCACTCTTCGGATGACCATGCCATGGTGTCTGCTCCACTCACAAACCTCCAGGGTCCCTTCCTCCCTTCTCATTTGTCATCACGTAACTTTGATTCTTTTTCGCTAAGAAACTAAAACCGATCACAAGGGAACTTCTCTAATCAGGCAGTGAATGAGAGCTGAGACTGCTCGAACCACGGGCACAGATGACCTCCAAGAGGCCAAATGTGGCAATTTAAGATCTTCATTTCGCAAGAGCTCTTGGAACTGCCTCCTCTCACCGAGGCTTCCTTTTCATGGCGTCCATAGCACTGTGGTTTTGTTGTGGTTGTTTGCATCTTCCTACCTTCAGCATCTCCTTCTCAGTCTCCTTTGCTAGGTTTCGCTCAATCATCTGACCTCTCATGTGGCAGTGCTCTGGGGTTAGCCCTGGGTCCTCTTCTCTTCACTCACCCGCTAGGTGATTTGACCTAGAACCATCTATGTGTGGACACCTCCCAAATTGTACCTCTAATCCTGAACTCTTCCTTGGGCTCAGATTCATCTATTACACTGCTTTCTCAACATCTGCGTGTGGATGTCTATCCATCATCTCAAATCCAACAACTCCAAACTCAACTCTTTCTTCCTCTTGCCTTGCCTAAACTCTGCTCTTCCCAACTGTTCCTCATCTCCATTAATGGTGCCATCCAAACCTTGAGTCATACTCGACTTCATTCTCTCCCACCCGGCTCTCCAGCTATCATACCCTCTTAGTACATCCTATCAGCTCTACCTTTAAGAAGCTTCACAATGTAACCCCTTCTCATCATCTATAATCCTTCCACCTTGGTCTGAACCATCATTCATTTCTTGCCTGATCTTTGGCAGTAGCCTCTTCTTCGGCTTCATTTCGTCCTCACTACCCCGCGGTCACAGTGATCCAGAGATCTCTGGTCCTTAAAACCTTCCAGTGGTTCCCTTTCTCACTCAAAATGAAAACAAGAGTTCTTACCATTCTTACAAGGCCCTGTAAAATCTGTCCCATGGTTAGGTATCTGACCCACTTCCCAATCGCTTTATTGGAATCTTGGTTCACTGCCCCCCAGGCACAATGACTCCCTTCATTTAAAGTTCTTTACTTATTAATTTTGTTTGAACTTTTGCCTTGCTTTTGTGGAAAAACCAAACAAACAAACCACATTATGCTTGCTCCCACCTCAAGCCCTTTTCAAATATGTTCTTCTTTAAGGAACACTCTTCTCCCATTAGATTTCTATAGCTCCTTTCTCATAGTTCAAGTTATCACCTCCCCCAGAGAAACCATTCATAAGCTTTCTGTTTCAAAAAGAAACTTCTTTATTTTTCCCATGACAGTATTTCTACCTGACATGACATCTATCCAACTAGCTCCATAAAAAAATTGCTGACATCTTAAGTTTAAAAAAAAATCAACAAATTGAAATTGGCTCCTTAAAAAGGCAGTTTGGAGATTTTTTTTTTTGACTAGAAAAGACTTTGATGAAGATCAATACTTATTCAATGCCTGGTTATAGATTAGTGATAATCCATGAACAATTTGAGACCAGTTTACAGCAAGAACGAGAGCTTGGGTAAGAAGGCAAGTAATTCACAGCTTCCTTCTTCTAGAAAGTCTTACCAGAAAAAGGAGATGCATTAACTTAACTCTGCTTGATCACATGCTTGATTTGCAATTGGTGTAAGCTCCTTATCCTGTTACAGGTCAGCCACAAAGGGCTTGCTGATCAGCATTTTGAGTAACATTGATGTAGCTTATCTAGCTCTGTCTTCCCTGAAATTCTTTTCCTATGGTTTTGAAAACTGTTTTTAAATTTCTCAACATGGCTGGAGAGAAGTGTGAGAAAGCATGCTTTCTTGACTTCAACACACACATACACATATGATATATATGTCATGAAAGTTTTGGAATACATGTATTGAGGATGTGAATGAAGGGTGATGAGAAAAAGCAGATACGAAAAAAGAAATAGATTTTCTGTTGAAAAGTCTGTTTTCCAATGTGCACAGCCTGTTAATGATTTGATGATAAATCAGGCAGGTTAGAACAAAAGGGTACTTTCTGCTACTGTAAGCTTCCTTCAGGTCAAGGATTCAGTTTGTCCTTTTTTTTTTTATTTTTATTTTTCCTTGTAGGAGTATGCTACATGACATATCATTTACTTTACAGATTTTTACCATGAACCAAGTACTGGGGGACATAGTGCTTGTGTCCAAGACAGATAGAGATGCTGTCTTTGTGGACATTATATCCTGTGGGAGGAAAGACAAAATTGTTTTGAAATAACATCTCTATATTTTTAGAATGATATTAAACAGTATTAGTGACCACACAGCATGTGCACATTACATGATATGGAAATTAGAGAATTTCAACCCATCAAGTGACTTCAAGATTAGCGAGAACGATGACCAAAAGTAAAATAAAGTATTATTGTTGCAATATCCTTTTCAGTATCACACACAAACAATTTTTTTTCTGAAAACATCACCATTGATCCCAGGGAAATATACAACTGCTCAAAAAAATCTTTTCTTCATTGTTTGATGATATCTATAACCCCCTTTTTTAGAAACACAAAGAATTACCTTTCAGGTTTTTTCCCCCTCTAAACAACCCAAAATTGAAATGTCTTAATTGAAAAATATTAACATAATGCTTCCATAGAATTTAAGCTAAAATACTCTTTGCCCTTCTGCCCCACGGAACAATTCTCTCTGCTCTGACCTTTGTTGCAGGCTGGCAGGACTGTAGTATTCTGCTGAAGCCAGTTTCTAATTTCAACTACCTGCTTTACTTAGCAGAGAGGCAAAAAAAAAAAAAAAAAAAAAAAAAATCCTGACTCAGCAGGAAAAGCTTTCATACCTCAAAAAATGTGTCACTTAATTAAATTAGGCTTCCTAAATGGAAATGATCTTCTAATCTATACTTACAAACATGCTTCTCTTTGGCGGAATGCTTTTGAAATTTTTCCTAAAATAGCCACATTGTACTGGATAATTTGAAGCCGTGGCTGAGGGAAGTTTCCATCTGTAGCTGGCCTGCAGCCCTTAGAGAGGGTTCCAGGCAGACCAGGGTGTCCTCCATGTACATCTTGGGATCTGTGAAGGGCCAAGCTGCTTGCACTACAATCAGAGAGAAGGTTTACAAAAATATGGATTATCGGGTCTCATCCCTGGGACTGGATCCAGAAATAAAGGTCTGAGTGTAAAGCTGGGGAATCTGAAGTTTAACTAGAGAGCAAGTAGAAGCCACTAAAAATTTTGAGGTAGGGCATCATAACAGCAGATGGACATTAAAAAGAAGTACAGGAGATGAAGTAGAGTGGGAGCCAAACCCCAAAAGAAGAGTGTATTTAGAAAATGTTGTAGTGACCCAGGGTAGGTGATCAGAGCCAGATGAAAGGTGTGGGGAGAAGGCAAAATGCATACTCAGGGCACTTTTTAGGAGGCAGAACTTAAAAGAACTTGGTGACTAATTGGACATGGTAGGTGTTGAATAAACAGGAGGAGTTGAAATGCCTTCCACGCTCTGGCTTGATTTAAGGGAATGAACGCCAGGGAGGAAAAGAAGCAAGGAAAAACAAATGAGAATCTAAACCTGATAATCTCGTTAGGTGCTTTGAAGTCCTTCCTTCTGCATAAAAAAGCACGATAGCTTAGCATTGTCTGCAGTTAGAGCTAAGGAGCAAAGATCTGAAATAAAAGCTTTGGGTAGGTGTGTGACTCACAAAGAGCAGGATCAAAACTCTCTGTTCTACATCTACACAAGTATTAGAGAAAATTGGGAAAGTGAGAAGAGATGTATTTTAAAGAAGGTTCAGCCCACCATTGCATCTAATAGTGAAATAATGGGAACAAGATTGGTTAAGATGCTGATCCACTTATGTACTCGTATGTGACATAGCAATTAAGAGTGGCACCTTCAAACTGCATGACTTCATGTCAAAACAGGTAAGAGAAGGGCCACAGAATAGTTGAGACTGAGTAACATTCCCCCTATCTACATAGAAAAATGTTTGAGAGCCTGCAGAACAAAGTGTCAGTAGTGTTTTTCTTTGGGTGGATGGATTAGCGACATTTTTCCTTTTGTAATACACACATTTAAACATTTTTGCCCATAGCTTGAATTGATTCGATATAAAAGATGCATTTTAATAGGAAAAAAAAAACATTATTCAAGTTTCACAGTGTTGATCTGTCACGGATACATTTGATATTCAATGTCCCTTCAATTAGTGATGCAGAATACCTGCCCCGGGATCTTGACAGAGTCTACTCTGAATTGAAGGAGGAAAAGCTTCTGCATCTGAGAGTGATACTAGTGAGTGATACCCTAAAGAAGCTACCCTTGTGTCCTGCCTGTGGGTCTTGAGTTAAGTTCTTGGTTACAGAAAAAATATAAACCTGACTGGCTAATTTCACCTTCTCCTCACCCTGAAATGTCCCAGAGTCATGCTTTAGTACCACATCTATGATTGACAAAAAGTTCTATGAAAGCCCATCTCTCGATACTCTGAAAATGAATCTCATATTTATACTCTCTGCCTTGTAGCAGAGTCATTTGTGTTTGTTCGTTATATACCCTATTAAACTACAAGCTCCTGGAAGGTAGAATTTATGTCTGATTAGGGTTTGTATTCCCTGTAGTGCCAATAGTTTGCATACATTCGGTATTCAATGTTCATAAGGAGAATTATTGATGTTTCTTATATAAGACCCAATGGAATAGGTTATATTTAGAATTTAATGCTAACCATTTCTTCCCTTAAGAATGGAGAACCTTTCTTTATAACTAATCAAAATTATGTAAGCCATCATTTTCTTTTTTTTTGTCTTTTTACCTGGGCTTTAAGGAAATGGAAAACTATATTTTAAATCCTCCATCTTACTATCTACAACATCCTGCAGTTTCAAAAACACATTTGCTTCCTTCCCTCTTGCCATGGGTCTTGAGCTTTCACTTGAATGAACCTGTGGACAGACAGAACTATATGGGAGTTTCCTCAAAGTCATTTTGAAAGTCAATGGGATGAACACTTAGAGAGCTTAGTCATGAGTACTAATCTGACAATTAAAACAAGATTAAACGTGAATTTAAAATAAAGTGACTTTCCATCGTGGATATAGAGGTTCCTTCTGCAGGCTTAACGGTGACCCCTTGTCCTTTCCTAGCCCCAGAACTTTCACATCCTTGAATGGGTTCTGGCCATTTGGCGAGTCCTGGAATACTTCTGTCTCAGGGCTTTTAGGACATTTCTTTGCCTGAAACACTCTTTCCTGAGCTCTCCTCAGCATTCAGGTTTCTTCCCCGGGCCCTTCCTGCCCATTCTCCCCACATGAGTGCCCTCCTGAGGGTCCCTCTCTGTACCCCACCCTTCTTTACTTCTCCAGGGCACCAGCACCCACTGGTTGCTTCTCTGGGACCTCCCTGAGGACAGGCACCTTGTCTTTCTTCTTCACAGCTAATTCCCTATACCTAGGAAAAGGGCTTGGCCTATAAGGGGCACTGAATGAAGATTTGCTTCATCACAGAATGAATGAATGCTTCACACACTCCCCCACTAAGTCACAGAGAGAAAATTTGGTCTTTCTCAGCATGGCCAAAAGGGAAGTGAGAGAGGTCTTGGGGTCTGGGGGCGGGGAGTGAGGGAAACTCAGCAGGGGGTGTGGCTGAGAAGTCCCACATGGTTTCCACTAGAGCCACACTTTCCTGTGTTCTTTATACATGGTTCCCCTCTGTTTCATAGAAAGGTGTGGCAGCTAAAATAAAATGTGAAAAAACAATGATCAACACGATGATATGCCTGCAAAAGAGCCCTCTCTCTAGTCAGCACTAAAAACTGGACTCTAGCTTCTATTAAAAACCCAATCCTGATCATTATATGTTGCAGTCCATAAAGATGATAGTGGAAAGGTACAAATGGGACCCAGATCCACTCAAAACACTGTTTCCTCGGCATCACCTAGCAGATTGTTAACACTGCTTGGGAGCAGCATGTTTGCCTGTATGTTATGGTCTTAATTGGAAGCATGCCTATCTCTTCACACAAGGATACACACACCAGATATAAGGCTTGCATTCTGATGTCTTGATTGCCCCAGACTGCCTGTGTTAGTATTTCATATTTTTTCCTTCCTTACAGAATGTCTTCAAAGCAAAACTCTGAAGGAAAAATGAATACACTTCATTTATTTTTAAACTCTGCCAAATCATCACAGGCAGGCAATAGAAAAGAAAAGAAGAAAGTGTGTGGTGTAATAGAGCTATATTTTTTCTGTAGCTGCTTCATTAATTCTCAGGACCTCTGGCCGCCTTCCTTTCAGAATGCAATTCCATTCAAATCTTACATTATCTCACCTTCTCCCAGCCGTTCGTTATTGCACAAGTCATGCTACCATGGCATTCTGCCAACATGAGTTTTAATGTCGGTTTTATACCACCTAACTGTACACCTTGGAAACCATTTGTGAGATGGGAATTAGACCTGATTCTAGCTCGAAGGTTATCTATATTTGGAATCCTTTGTATAGCATCAAACATCAAGACCATGGACTTTTAAATGGAATCCTGAAAAGTTGGTCTATATATACTGGTCTCCAAGTATTGCTATTTCACATGACAAGGACACTCCTACCTGAGGCAGAATCAGCAATGGCAAGAAGCTGCCAGTCTGTGATTCCACAATACGAAGTCTATTTCCTTGCTCATTCAATAATACTGACAAACCTAATTTCTCAAACTTTACATGTAAATGATAAATGATTGGGGCAATGTGTTGATATCAATATGAACAGCCTCCTCCTTCCTGCATGTATGACTAACATCTATGAATTGAATTAATGTGCCATTTGACAGTTTTGAACATAATGGTGAAAAGAGATCACAGAAGATGACAGAGTAATAATGAAAGAGGAACTTTGACCATAAAACAAATTATTCTATAAAAAGGACCAGAATAGAAACCTAGTTAGAATTAGGACCAGTTTTATTTAAGAGACCCATTAGCCATCTGGAAAACATGATAAGCAGCGTGTTGATTAAATCAGCAGACTGTTTCAAATGGGGCTGGCTGGTTGGCAACCGGCAAGAAAATCCAAGGTGTAGAGGATGTTTAGAAATGTGCATAGAAATAATAAAGCATCCATGTCCTGGGGTAACTTGCTTGTTTGTAATCTACACTTGTGTACATTGTCAGAAGCATAAAGTAGCAGCCAGTGTTTCCACAAGTTTTTATTGTAGGGAATTAATAGAAGCTAATGTACAAGCGCCTCCTTATATATTACCTTTGTTTTCTACAACACTCAGGAATATATAATTTAGGTAGATAGAAAACTTCAATATTTCCATGATATGGGCTTCTAGTTAAAAAAGATGACATACTTCTAAGCCACCCTCCTGAGGTGGATCCCATGATATGTCATATTAACAATCGCCCCAATTAACTCAGGCTGGCCTCAGTTCTCAACCCTGGCTTGGGGTAGGCCATTTTAGGACTTTCCTAAACTGCCACTAGGGGGAGTGTTGGCTAAACTTTGTGCTTCTGGGAAAGGGAGGTGCTGCTTCCAGAAGCTCAGACTCACTGAAAGGAAGGACAGAGAGACAAAAAGAGGGAGAGAAGTCATGGTCCCTGGGTGAGTAAAACCAAGAGGCACGTCTGGCAGAATTTCGAGTACTTGGCAATGAACAGCTGACTGGTTTATTAGGGGTTAATGATAAAAGACTCATAACCAAAGACCTCAAGTTCTGGAAAGAGAACCTGTCCCAGCTGATATCTCCCCTCTCTGACTCTCAGCCATAATCCTTCCAGGGAAATGGAAAGTACACAAACTACCCAGGGAATATCAAGATCTTTGGGCACCTTCACTCTTGATATGATATGCACACATACTTTTTTGTGTGTGTGCTTTTCCTGGTGGTGTAACCCTTCCATTGTTTTTATATTGAACTTTCTCTTTCTGTATTAGTAAATTTTCTGTCCATTTGCAAAACTATTACAATTTAAGTGAATTATATTTGGAAGATGTACAAAAATACAAAGAAGTTAAAAACCACTTGTGATCTGTACGCTCCAAGTGTTAACATGGCGGTATGGAGTTTTTCAGAATTATTTTCCAAGTTTATAACTGCATGTTTTTTTCTAGATGAAATCATTATATTTGTCCTATGTTTCACCACTAACATTAAAATCATCAGCACACTCGCATGATAATAGTCTTCTTAAATACCTATCTCTTAAAATACCAGTGTTTATTCTGAATTTCTGATTTTTCTTAGCATAAACTCCTTGTTTTGGAACCAAGTGTCAAAGATTGGAGAAACTTTTAAGTTCTTGATACCAACTGCCATTATTCAGGAAAGTACTAATCCGTACTTCAAACAGCAAAGTGTGAGACTTTGCTTTATTAGTAGTTTATATATTTTGTCCCAAACTCTGAACATTCACCAGTAGTCTATGGTTATTTTTCTCTGTGCAGTGGTCTGTGTGTGTGAGTACTAACTGAGCTCTGTCAAGCACCCTGGCATGGTGACACCCATCAAGCCATTAATAAGGTTTTAACCTCCTCTGTTTTCACATAGTTGTAATTATAATTTTGTTAATTCGTGTCACCTCTATATTTGATCTGAGAAATATGTTAATGGTTTATCTTTATTTAATAAAAGTAGTTCTTGGATTCACTTATGGGTTGAATTATTTCCTTATTTTCTAGCTTACCACTTTTCATTACCTTTCCTTTTGTATTCTTTGGGTACTTTTATTGTTATTTTCTAACACAAATTAAATCCTGAGTTTATTTATTTTCATTCTTTCTATAAATAATTTTTTAATGATGACTGTAGGGCTATAAATACATCATTTGAAGGCAGCTTTGGCTGTATTCCATAAGTTTTTTTTGTTGTTGTTGTTGTTTTGTGGGTTTTTTTTTTTTTTTTTTGGTATTGAGAATTGAACTCAGGAGTGCTTAATTACTGATCCAAATGCCCAGCTCTTTAAATATTTTTATTTAGAGACAGGATCTTGATGAGTTGCTTAGGGCCTCACTAAGTTGCAGAGGCTGGTTTTGAACTCCCGCCTCAGCCTCCTGAGCTGCTGGGATTACAGGGGTGGGCCACCACGCCCAGCTCCCATAAGTTTTGACATGCCATGTTTCAATGTCATTGTTTTCTAGATAGTCTTTTTTTAAAAAAATATTTGTTTTGTAGTTGTGGATGGACACCATGCTATTACTTTATTACTTTATTTGTTTATTTTTATGTGGTGCTGAGGATCAAACCCAGTGCCAAACCCAGTGCCTCACACGTGCAAGGCAAGTGCTCTATCACCAAGCTACAGCCCCAGCCATGGATAGTCCTTTTTTTTTTTCCAAGTGTTTATTTTTTAGTTGTGGTTGGACACAATAACTTTATTTTATTTATTTATTTTTTTATGTGGTGCTGAGGATCCAACCCAGGGCCTTACACATGCGAGGCAAGTGCTCTACTGCTGAGCCACATAGATAGTCTTTAATAGTAGTTTTTACTTCTTTGATTCAATAGTTATTTAAGAGTCTGTTGTTTTCAGAATCTATGGAGATCTTTAGGCATATAGGAGATACATTTGTTTTCCAGTACCAATGACTGATCTGAGGGCCTTGTACATGGTTGGCAAATGCTCTACGGTGATCCCTTTTATAAAAGTTGTATGGATATTGAGGTATACTCTCAATGAAAGGTACCAACTCAATATGAACCTGTTAGTAGACTCTTTACTAATTATTTAAGTATTCTATATGTTATTTATTTATTTTTACTGTATGCAGTATTGAACACAGGGGTGCTCTATCACTGAGCCCTGATTCCCTGTGCCTTTTAATTTTTTATGTTGAGATGGGATCTCACAAAGTTGCCAAGGCTGGCCTCCAACTTGCAATCCCTCTGCCTTAGCTTTCCAAGTTGCAGGGATTAGGGCTTGTGCTATCATGCCCAGCTATATATTTTTAACATAATATGGTGATAATGTAATATGTCATCATGATTATATTTTTGTCCTTTTCTTCTTGCATTTCTAGCTTCCCCCATATTTTGATGATACTGGGTTAAGAATAAAGATTCATGATTGTTATTTTTCTCATATCTTGAACTTCTAATCTCTAAAATGACTCTGTCACATTTAAAGCATTTTAGCTTTGTGATGTCCCTATCACCATTCCTACTTTCTGCTCTTTTCACTTGTGTGCTATAATTTTAAAAATTTTTTTTCTACCATTGAAGTTGTTGTTTTGAGTGGAATATGACTGTATATTTTTAGCTTCAATTTGAGATCTTTGTCATCTCACAAGAAGTTTAACTCAGTGTGATTATGGCCCAGTGTGTTGTTTTTATCCTTGACATTTCCTCTTTAGTTCTATACTGTAAGTTGGTGCACATCAGAATCAACTGAAGAACAGTAAGTGGTGGTGGTTTATTTGTATACTATGTGGTGTGTGTGTGTTATTTTTAAACACACATTGCTTAAGCTTCACTACACTTGTGGTTTAGAAACTGGGGTAATTCTGGATCAGGTCTGTCAATTTTTAAAAGATTCAATATGTGAGTCTGATGTGCAGCAAAGGATGAGAACACTGCTTTAAATATTTCCAAACTCTTCATTATATTTCTTTCATAACTGAAGTCACGAGTTAAAAGAGCTCCATTAGCAAAATTCTTCATTCACTTCCCTATTGTCAATAATATTTTGCAGGATTTTGTTTTCTTATTAATAGTCTAGAAAATTATTTTTAAGAATTCACACTGTTAGTCGACTCTTACTAATTATTTAAGTATTCTATATATTATTTATTTATTTTTACTCTATGCAGTATTGAACACAGGGGTGCTCTATCACAGAGTCCTGACAATTAAAAAGTTATTATAGAAGTTGGTACATTCTGATAGTAAAATTTAGTGCAGAAGAACATTGTTTGGATCATACATGTCTACCAAAGGTCCCCTGTGGTAAAGGCTCAGTCCCCAGTTCATGGTGCTATTGGGATGTATGGAATCTTTTCAAGCTGGGGCCTAGTGGAAGGTCTTCAGGTCATTGGGAGCTTGTCCTTGAAAGGTATGATAATGGACTCTCACCTTTATTTTTTCTTTGTTGCTTCCTTCCAATGAAATGAGTGGCTATACTTTTTCATGCACTCCCTGCCATAATGTGCTGCCTTGCTACAGGTCCAAAAGCAACAAAGCTGACTGTCCATGGAGAGAAACCTCCAACACTGTGAGCCAAATTAATAATCCTCTTAATAAACCGATTATCTTAGGTATTTGTCATAGTGATGGGAAGCTGACTAACACAATTCTCATACTAAAAATTAAAGTCATCTCTGGATTCCCTAGGCTCATTCTTCAACAGCCACCCTTACAAACACACAAATACATTCATACACTTAAAACAAATATACAATACACACAGAGGTCACATTTGGTATATTGTTCTACAGCCTTCTTTGTTCAACAAAATATTTCTTGGCAATTTTTCCATGTCAAATATACATAGATGCACTTCATTCTATGTAATAAATTCATAGTATTACAATATATTTATCCAGATACCACCATATAGCAGACATGATAACATGGAATAACCAAGTAAGTATGGAGCATGGAGCTTCCAAACATGGCTACAGAACAGTGTCTTTGGACTTAATCCACTTGAGGTTGATTTAACTAGATGATATTGTTTTCTCCCCTGTAGGTTTTCACTGTTTTATGAAATCCCTGACTGCAAAATCAGGATCTGTCCTGAGCACTTAATATGTACCTGATAACAGTTTTGTTGAATCAATGAATATTGATAAGAATTCATAATGACCACACTTTTACTACTCTTATGAAATAAGAGTTAAATAGTTTACTGTTTTCTATTCTCCTCGATGTAGGAACAAAAACCAAAATCTGAGTCAATTAGGTATGTGTTTGTGCAAAGTCAGAGATGGTCACTCCATCTGGAATTCCTGTTCACCCAGAACCCTGCTCAGTGGAATCAGGTAGAGATGGAGATCATTCAGAAGAACCTGATGCTCAGTGTAAGGCTCTCTAAGTGAAGAGATATCAGGGGAGAGACCAGGAGCCTCTGGTGACCAATAGGGCTGGACACCAGAATGGATACACCATTCTCATTGGTCTTACCAAGGAGATGGTGAAGCCATGTTTATGCATCATTTCAATGGGAGGGGAGCTTGAAAAGGACCATCTGAGAGGTCTTTTCTAGCAAAGAATTTAAGGTCTAAAAATATTGAGTATCCCCAGACTCTATGAGGGCATGGTAATTATCTACAAGTACTTAGCAGGCCTAGCACCAAAGTGAAACATGTACATTGTAGAGGTGTGAGAAAGTCTTGGCAGGTAGAGGTAATTAAATTAAATTAAGAAAAATGGCATTGCAACTGGGGATCCAGGGAAATCTCCCTTTGAGAGAGGTCTATTAAACAAGGGTCCCAAAGCGTACACTTAAGCCATTAAACTGGGCCAGTTATTTGAGGACATAAGAGGTCATTTTAATAGGGATATGTGGTGATGGGAAGGGCAGAGACAGCTGGTTTAATTAGTTACATTTTTTCTATTGTTTTGGAAGAGTTGTAAACATCGAGCTTCCATTTCTTGGAGTCCAGCGATTAGAAAAACATTACCAAGAGATCTAAGCCCAGCATTATTTGCCCACCAAATTTGCTCTTTGAAATGTGTTTGGTCAGCTGTGCTTGGCCTCTGTGACTAGCTATATTTGTTCAAAGGCTAATTACCTCAAAGGGTAAAAAGATCAGTGAGTTAATCCATAATCTCGAGTGACTGATCAAATCTAACGGCCAAGTGATGCTGGAGCAGATTCCCCCCTTTTCTTTTAAAGGATTAATAAGGGATGCTCACAATTCTCAAATATTAGCCTTTCCAAGAATAAGACTGGATAAAACAAGAGAAAAGACAATCAGAGATTTTTAAACCCCCCCCCCCAACATTTATACAGTCATTTTGCAAATAAAACTTCTAGAATCTCAGGGAAGTATGCAAGCCATCCTTGTTGGGTCACGCAGGGGTCTGGTATAGATTTAGGCAGAGTTGGCTTTTTGGTTTCCCAATAGTTGCAATGAAGGCTTCTTTGTGAGCACAGACTGTGCCAAGAACTAAGTGTTTTACATGTTATTAACTTACTTGGTGCTCACAAAATTCTAATAAGACAGGTATTGTGCTTCAATTTTGTGAATGAGGCCATTTAAGTCCAAGGTCACATGTCAGCGACTGAAATTTAAACCCAAGAGCTCTGGCTCCAGTCTTGATCTTGACTGCCCATAGGGGAAGAAGAGAGGCTAGGTAGGGGTCCGATATAACTTGTCCTAGTGGACACTGTCATGAAGTAGTTTTAAAACATAGAGCTATAGTAAACATAAAGATGATCGGGTTTTGGAAAATCCACTAGAAGAACCTATGCTTTTGAGTGCACTGTATTAGGCTGCTCGAGCTGCTATAACAAAAGCAGAATGGCACGAATAACAGAAAATCACTGCCTTGTGATTCTGGAGGCCAGGGGTCTGAGATCAAAGTGTTCATCAGGGTTGGTTCCTTTTCAGGGCTATGAGGAAGAATCTGTTCAGGCCTTTCCCCTTGGCAGATAGATGGCCATTTTTTTCTCTATGTCTCTTCACATTATCCCTTCAAGAATGCCTGTCTCTCCAACCAAATTTTCTTTCTTTTCTTTTATAAAAACATCAGTCATATTGAAGTACGACCCATCTAATAACCTCATTTTTTACTTCATTTCCAAAAAAGATCACCTTCTAAAGCAGGGCCTCTTAGCATATTTATTTATTTATTTATTTTTTGGGTGAGACACAACTCAACCCATAACATGCACCAAGATCACCAAGGAAGATTAAACATCCAATTGGTTAATATAACCCACAGTCAGGGTAGCCCTAGCACAGTGCAGGTTCCCTCCAGCTCTGCAAGTATATCCTGGAAGGCCAGCCTTCCACCTCCCAAAGGGCACTGCTGTTCTTTCTTCTCCTAGCTAGCTGATAGAAGGGCCAAGTTTTGAGGATTTCTCTGATCTTCATGACTGAGCCCAGAAGTTAAGAAACTAGTCTTTGACAGTGTTTCGTGAGGTACTGGGTTCAATCCTCAGCACCACATAAAATGAATAAATAAAGTTATTGTGTCCATCTACAACTTTAAAAAAATCTATAAAAAATTTTAAAAAGTCAACTATTAATCGTACCATTATCCTTCCCTGAAACAAAAATATATACCTACTAAAATTTAATTAAAATATATATTCTGTGAACAGAGGCTCTAACAAAAAATTTCTTCTTGATTTTGATCAATAGTACAACTGTTAGTATGAATTGATTAAAATATAAATACATGACATATTTTGATAAATTATTATTAAACCAAAAGAAGATCTCACTGGGCAGGTATCCCTTAATAAGATTGGGATCTATGTATGGATCCTTATTTAAAGAATCCACCACAGATCCTTTGCTTGGCTCTCAGAGAAGGTTTACCTACTTTGGGAAACAAATACCTTAGTAAGGTCGGGAGGTGAGAGGGGGGTCTTTCTTTGGACAAGAGGAAAATGCATGGCTGGCAACAGTCATTGGGAAAGCCCCAGGTAGAAGAGTGTCAGTTTTAATGTGCTTGTGGAAGCTGGAGATGGATTACTTTAAAACTATCCACACCTGCCTTTCCAGTGAATAGTCTCAGGTTGAATGCTACTTATCTAGTGCATTAGCTACCACTTAACATACAGGTGGTGTTGAAATGGAGTTGTTAGACATCAGTAAAACCATGGACTTGGGAAAAAGATGCACTTGGATTTGAAATTCACTCTGCCACTTACTAGGTGGATAATAAGGTAACATTCTAGGTGTCTATTTCCTTATCTGCAAAAGGGGATATAGTGCCTTTTGATATTGCTTTTAATACTATAGAAACTCTTAGGAAAAGGATGGGGACTGAAAATTGGAGTGTTCTTGATTAGAGACCTTCATCCTTTGAATATAACATGCATTCTCATAAACCTGGTTTCTTAACAGACTACCTCATGTGGTAATTTAAAAATAATTAAAAACATAATTTAGGAAATTGCACTAACAATGTATTTGAATATGCAAAGTGCCTAGCACACTACACAATTCTTATAACTACCAGTATATGCATTTCCAAGTTAGGTCTGACCTTGAAGCAAGTGATGGGGAGTCAGCTTATGAAGGACATTATTAGGATGCCAGAGAAAGACGACTTGCCACACACAGTTGGTCAGGTTATTATATTTAGTTTCAGTGCTCAAATTCAGGAACAAGAGAATTTTATGTATATTATCATTCATACCTCTACCCATGGAATAGCAGTTCTAGATTGCCATAATTGCAAATTCTTTCTTCCTTGACAATTCTAACTGTTCAGAACCCTTTTGTAAACTGGAAAAAAATTTGGTTCATCCAGGCCTGATCTTGTAGGTTGCTATATAGAACTAGGGTAATGTATAGCTATAGCTCCTCAGTTAGCTGTTGTGGTTAAACTTCTCCTAGGTATTCAGAGGGCAGGAAGTTAGAGGGCAAGGACAGTTATTGGCCAGTTTGTTTTCATCAATTAATTTCAGGTTGTTTTCAAGCAAGGGCCCTGTTCTTTTTTTTTTAAGTGGGTAGTTTTTCTTCACTTTAAATGACATGAAAACGAATGCCTAAGTATGCACACAACTGATTTAGTGAATATATAAATAAATGTGGTTTCTTGGAACATTTTCTTATTATAGCCTCCATATTCTGGGAAATTCCAACATTGAGGCTAATGATTGCATAAATAACACGCAGACTAACTCATAGATGTTCACAACCTGTAATCCCAAGGCTTAGAATAGTAACTGATGTATAAGGCATTCATAAAATATTGTTGAAGAAATCAAGAGAGCAAGGAAATGTGAATTTTGTCCCTTGCTAGAAGTGGCATGTTAGCGAGTCAATTTTTCTGAATCTCTGTTTCTTCCCCTGTTTTAGGGTAATTGTGGGGTCCAGTTATAAGGCCACAGGTAGTCATCACCAGTGGACCAAGTCATCTCCAGAAGAAATCTATTTGCCATCTCAGGACTCACGATTTCAAGTTGTTCTAGGATGCTATGGATTTATACTAATTAGATGCCCAGATGTAACATAGAAAGAAATCACCTTTTTTCCCTGTCTTGACAGAATGTAAAATTCAGGGATGAGACGTAAGTGGACAATGGAGGGGTGGGTGGAGGGAAGCCAACAAGAAAGGGGTGGACATCTGCATACACAGGAATTAAAATGTACATGTTTTTCAAAGCTTTTATCATGCCTTCACAAAGAAGAAAGGCTAGATCAAGTGTAGAATGGCTAAGGCTTGGTTATACAGAAAGATTTATGGGCCCTCTGCAGACTCCAAGAACGTCTTGTGACGCACAAATGCAAAAGCCACCAATTATTTACAGCAGGTCATACCCTTTCAGAATGCCACAGGCAGCTGCCTAGAAGCACGATTGTCTGATCTTGACTGGCTTCCAAAATCAGGAAGGCATACATCACTACCCTGAAGCTTCTGGTACTCTGGCTCCAGAAACAGGTTTCCAATAATTCCTCCTCAAAAAATGAAGGTTGGGTCGTTGAAAATATTAGATTTGGAATGATAAGAATAATATTTTGTTTGACAATCCACAAAGCATATGTGATCACGTGGGCTCCCTAAACATTTCTATGTAAGTATAGATATTATCAATATTTCATCTATGAGGAAGAAGTATTGAAGATTAGATAGTCAATATGGAGAATCTCAACTTTTACTTGGTGGCTAAAACTGGGACTTGACCACAGGCTCCTGACTATAAGTGTAGTGTCTCTTTTATTTGGATGGCCTTCAGTGCTAGGAGGGTCAGGGTCATTGCTGAAGATGTTGGAAGTAGAATCTCATAGTGGGAGAGTCAAACTTGACATTTTGTGAGATCTGAAAAAAAAAAAAAAGGCTCCTACCCAAGAATGTAGCCCATACCATTCTCCCCTCACATAGAAGCTTGTTGTTTGCTAAACACTCACACAGACACCATTCTCATTTTTTATTCTTTCTCGGCCCCATGATAAATGTAGTTTACCTCCATTTTTACAGGTGAGAAACTAAGGTTCAAAGAGATTCTGCAGTTCATCTACTCAGCTCTAAGAAAAGTTTAAAGGGAGGCAGAGGCTGATCATAGAGTGTTCTTTACAAAGCCCTTGGTGTTGACTCTGCAGAGTTGTTTGAGTCAGGCTCTTGGAATCAAGAATGAGTTTTTACAGCTGGGTGTGATGGCGCATGCCTGTAATCCCAGCAGCTCTGGAGGCTGAGGCAGGAGGATCGCAAGTTCAAAGCCAGCCTCAGAATTTCAAAGCCAGCCTCAGCAGTTTAGCGAGGCCCTAAGTAACTCGGTGAGACCCTGTTTCTAAATAAAATAAAAAATAGGGCTGGGAATGTGGCTTAGTGGTTGAGTGTCCCCGAGTTCAATCCCTGGTACCCAAAAAGAGAATGAGTTTTTACACCTTGACTCCCATTATCCTCTAAAGCCAAATGGTGTGTGTGTCATTGCTTCTATCATTATGGGTTCTAGAAGAGTGTGGATGGAACCCTTTACACTATGTCATCTTGGACTAGGAGCAGTACCAGTGTCATTGGCTTCCAAACCACTTCCTGCCTGATATCACTCTTTGTAATATGATTAAGCTTTTGAAATGAAGATTTCAAAATGTTGGCCCATTAGACAGGAGTGGGCTCCATTTTGCCTGCTGAGACCATGGCCTGGCTGACTCTAATTAGAACTGAGTTGCTCTGAGGGGTACTGCCTTGGTGTGCCAGTGTGAAGGCCCAAGTTCCATTAGCTGATGAGTGCTTCTTTCCAACCAGGCAAGAATTGCCCCAGATGCCATCTTAAATGTTGAGCTGCAAGAATTCCAACTGAGTCGGAATGAAACTTTATTTCATTATGCTTCAGGGTCTGGGAATGATGCCAATGAACAGCTCTCCTTGACAGGTCTCTCATCACTTACAACTCAAAGGAAAAGAAAAGTGAGCTCCCCAAGTGCCAGGCTGCAGCCCTCTCTGTCAGATGGCAACACCTCCACAGAACAGCTGAGCAAGAGGATGGGTAAAGAGCTGTTATTGCTGCCTTATCACTGAAACACTGCATGCTGATGATAATACCCTGCATGGTCCTTTTCAAGGTCTTGCACAAGGCACAGAGCTGAGGAAAGGACCTAGGAGCAGGATGAAAAACCAGTTTCAGCTGTAATCCAATTCTGCTATGTCAGCAGTGCCTGACTTCATGCTGTGTTAGGAAGGATTCTGAAGCCCTATCTGGATACACTGGAAAAGGTCCATAGGATCAGTTGAACATGTGCCCCAGTGGAGAGATGGCTACATTGTTCAGAAGTTTGACACATATTTGACATAGGAAGCCAACTCTTCTTTATTCATGTGAAGATCCAGAGCATAAAAGTTCAGTAACTTGCTAAATTAGAAACAATAAACCAAGGCCTTAATTTCTAAATTAATTCTCTGTCATTCATATGAATTCTGGAAGTTCCAGATTTCTAGAATATTGCAGTTTGCATGAAATAGACTAGCAAGTCAATAGATGTCAAAATCCCATAGTGATCCAAAGACATTATAATGATAACTTATATAATGTACAGATATCTCCCAGTGTCTCTGTACTCACTGAATTCCATAAGGACATCTTTCTCTTTATGATTGAGGGTATTGGTGTTTGGGTTGGCCAAATATCAGCATGTCAGAGTTAGATTAAACCTACCCATGGTTTAATCAAGTTGGTCTACCAGTGATGCCTTAGTGGAGAGGGGTTAAGTCATGCTGTGCAAATGAAGGAGTTGTGAAGAACCCACTTGATTGACTCCAATAAAACATCTCCAGTGTCTGGGCACAGGAGGCATTCTCCCTGGGGAGTCCATCCAACATGCAGGACATGGGGACCAATGGAACAATAGGCATCCCTGATATTATAGGTGAAAAAATTCTGTATGATGTAATACCATCTCTCAATGTTTTTAATAATTTCTAGAAGGAAAATTTAAGAGAACTGAGCTTGATTTCGTTTCTAAAGAGATTGCTTACTTTTGAAGGCTGGTTTTACATGAAAAAATCTTTTGGGCAATAGATAAACAACATGCTGTCTGGTGCTGAAAGTAAAGATTTTAAGACCAGATATTTTCTTGCTTAAAAATTTGCAGAATTGAACAATATAAGGGTAAAGTAAATTGCCCCTTAGCCTTAATTTATACTTGTCTTCATGTTTGCAACAGAGATACCTTCTCAGTCGTGGTCTGCTCATTGTTAAAATTAAATCCATCCATGTTCCATGCTGAGTTGAGAAATGCTATGGTTAGCATGTGTCCCTCCTTCCAAAGTTCATGTGTTGGAAACTCAATCCCCCAATTCCAAATATCGATTTGGATATGGGCCCTTTGGGAGGTAATTAGGTTAATGAGATGAGGTCCTAAAGGTGGGGCCTGACAAGAGTAGCGGCTTTATAAGAAGCAGAAGGGAGGATTGAGTTTACCCCCTCTCTCATTCCTCAGCATGTCACACCTTCCACCACATTATAATGCGGCCAAGAGGTCCTTGCCAAATGCTAACACCTTGACATTGGACTTCCTGGCTTCCAGAACTGTGACAAATATATTTCTTTATAAATGATCCAGTCTTGGGTATTGTTGTAGCAGAAGAAAATGAACTAAGACAGAGAGGTGGCTTCAAACCACACTAAAAGGCAGTGCCAAAATATTCGGGGACTGAAAAATGCCCTAGAAGGATGAAAGTTAACTTTCTGCCAAAGGAAAAAGCTCACCTTTTCATTTTTCAGGTCAAACACTGTAGTGGAGAAATCAAAATTTAGCTATGTGTTGAGTTTGTCATGTGCAATGGTCAGAGCCAAGGGCAACATATTTATAAATACTAACACTTTATTTCTTTGTTACCAGAGCATTCTTCTAATGATGGAGGTAAAGGAGCAACTTGTGTAATATCAGAGGAAAGTTCCTTGAAAGTCTAGCCCTACACTGTCCAGTGAAACAGCCCCTGAACATGGGGCTATGGAAGCCTCGAAACGTGGGCTACTGTGATTTTCTTGAATTTCAAATTTCATTTAATTTTAGCTAACTCAAATTCAGAAATCGATATTCAATTCAGCTATTGGAAAACTTCTATGTGTGTGTGGAACAACTTACATATGTGAATCTACTTTTTTAACTATAAATTTTATGAAGTCTAAATACAGATTTCCTGTGAAAATGCAGTATCCAAATCAAGCTGGCTTGTAAGTATGAAACACACGTCAGGTTTCAAAGACTGAACATGAAAAATTCAATGTAAATATTTTGTTAATAATTCTACAGCTATATGCTAAAATGATAGCATCTAAAACATAATGGGTTAAATTAAGTATATTATTAAAACAGCCATTTCTTTTTACTTTTTAAGGTGACTACTAAAAGTTTTAAGTAACTTGTACTATAGTTCCATTGGAATATATGCAATAATTTACATGAAATGTATTTTTGTATAATTATTAAAATTGTCTATTATACATATACATACATAGTGTAATACTAGAATGTACTTAACATTAGGCATACATAGTAAATGACCTAGGTTTTTAAAACCTGCTACTAAGACGTCTACAGATTCCTTTTCCATTTAGAAATGTGATCTTGCCTAAGTTCTCCAGTCTTCCATTTCTTTATTTGTCGAATGGGAAGTGTTGATGAGATCCATAGTTTTTCTTTTTCCTCATAGCAGGATAACCCCTTCCTTCTCATTTTTTACTAACACATCTTCGCTGTGAATGTCAGTTTATAAAACAGATGGAAGTGAAGATACTAGTTCAATTCACAACAGCCTAGCTAGGAAATCAACCTAGGTGCCCTTCAATAGATGAACAGATAAAGAAAATGTGGTATATATACATAATGGAATATTACTCCTCCATAAAAAAGAATGAAAATGTGGCATTTGCCAGCAAGTGGATAGAACTGGAGACTATCATGCTAAGTGAAATGAGCCAATCCTAAAAAAACAAAGACCGAATGTTCTCTCTGATATGTGGATGCTAACACACAATAAGAGGTGTAGGATTGGATTAGACAAAGGGGAATGAAGGAAAGGGATGGGGAATGGGAATAGGAAAGTCAGTAGAATGAATGGGGCATAACTTTCCTATGTTCACAGATGAATACATGACCAGTGTAACTCATCATGTACAACCACAAGAATGGGATCCCAATTAAAATGTTATACTCCATGTATATAGAATATATCAAAATACACTCTATGGTCATGTATATCTAGAAAGAACAAATTTTTTAAAAAAGGAGTGGAGATGCTAGGGTTGAGTGGGGCTGGAAGATTCCCATGCCCACTCAGTTCCACAACACACTAGCAGCCATCCATTTTCTCTAGAAATCTAAGGAGTATGGTTTGAAAACCATTTCACCCAGTGATTTCCAAGATTAATCTTCTATGAGCCTTTGCTTGCTCCATCAATGTGTATTCCTGGTCACTATATAGAATCAATTTCTAATCTGAGCCTCACTCCTGCTCACAAGGTCTACAGAAAGACTTAAAAATGGCAGCTCTGGTGATTCCTGCAGCACTATGGATCATGCACACCCCCAATTTGGCTGCCCTGTTGTTCTTGGTTCTTCAAAACCTTAGCCACTGCTCTGGCTACCTGGAAAACGGAAGCAGAGGGTAGATGTGGAACACTGGTACCTGTATGTGTCACCTCTCTCAGATGGCCCAGCAGGATTGATCTCCCTATGAAAATAGATCCAATTCATAATACCAATCAAGTAAACATCATGCAATGAAGTCATCTGTCATGTAACCAATGGGGTTAAGAATGTTGGTGATATTTTTTGCTTAGCTCAAACCTTTTTTCTTTAATGGAATTATTCATAATTCAACCATCCACTCCAGAATGCCTTTTTGTTTTTATTTTAATTATTGTGACAATTACTGAATTTAAATAAATGTGGCCTGACTTCACTACACAGACTGGTAAGCTGATGGAGAACTCTTCCCTATCTGCTCATTCTCCTCCCATCTACAAACATGCACTAAATAAATCCACATGAGTGAAACCCCAGATTCTTGCTAGTTCCTAGCCATACCAACGTAGGCAAGTTCATTGTTTGGAGACTCAATTCCTCATCTGTAAAATACCAAAATGTCCCATTAGGGCCACCGTGAAAATCAAAGTGTTATTACCTCTACATATGAAATGTGTTGCACTGTGCCTGACACATAGAAAAAAACTCAAGGCAGATCAGCTATCAACATTGTGATTGATTTTATTCCAATTGCTAGAAAAACTGGGAAATTTTATCATTCAAACTCTTGATACTTAATTTCAAATCATGGATTCAACAAATTTATATTTGCTGTGATGTAGATGGGGTAACCCTGATGTGCACTTGAAAAAAATCTAAGGGAATTCATCTTCCTTTATCTTTACATTTGTCTTTTCAATATGTTCCACATCCTACAAATGCCAGGAGAAGGCAGTGGGAAGAAGCCTTTTCTTTGGGGAATGAAGAGAATATTTACAAGGGGGCAGTTCTTGTTCTGGCACACGAAAGAGCACTTTCAGTTCAAGTCCCAGTAATTCTAGTTTCATCAACCCTCCAAGCTCAGCAGTCAGAAAACCACATTTCAGAATAATTTCCAAGACATTTTTTTCCTTCCAGTGCTGAGGATCAAACCCAGGGCCTCACACATGCTAAGCAAGTTCTACTGTTAAGCTACACCCCCAGACTCAAGACTTCTTAATGTGAGTAGTTACTGAGAATGCCCAGGACCTCATTCGGGTATCAATGTCATTGTCAAGTCCTGCAGTTGACTGAGGTGGGGCTATAGCATCATTTAGTGGACCCATTTGAAAAAAAATAAAGTTGATGATGAACTCCAGGGTATAATAATTCTTGGATATTCCCTCAGGACAGGGATCCTACTTTACTCTGAAATAGCTTGTCATCAAAGTATTAAGAGAATTCTGCAAAATACACTTTCTTGTGGGCAGGGAAGAGGTTTGTAGCTTTCACATTCTTAAGGAGTTCCACCATCCAAAAATAGATTATGAAATCCAGTTTTAGATTTTTTTTTTAAGAAACATTTTTACTGCTTCCATAAAAGGCTGGTTTCTTCTCTCATTCTTGCCAACAGGTGCCAGCACTTCAGTGTGAAGCGACCATACTGGGTGAGAGAAGAGGCCAAGAGAGGATGGAGAGTCACTTAAAACACATCCACTGGAAACCAGACTTCGTCAAAATCATGCATGCCGGGGGATGGATCACAGAACGAGAAGCTGCAGGGAGAGTTAACCTGCAGCAGATATCTCAGATCAGGTGCAATTCTCAATGTATGCAACCACCAGGAGCCTCTTGGGGCCAGAGGCCAACTCACATCTCCAGAAAGGTCATCAGCTAACAAACAGGTCATTGAACTGATCAGATGACAGGTATCCCCTAGTGCACCACTACCCTGTCAGGAAACTCGCCTTCTCCTCCTGCAGCATAAGCCCTGCTTCGTGAATGGTCACAGAGTGGAAGAGCTCTCTCCCAGACACCCATTGCCCTTGCCTGCCTTGAGTCTCAGGCAGGCGAAACATTCCTAGCTCTTTTGTTTTTTCACGAGTTCATCACAGATCCCCATTTGGGACACTGAAAATTCCATTCTAGAGCAATAAGAAGACCCAGAACACTCTATCAAAAGGACATTTTTAGAAAAGGACAAATCAGTAAGAATTCCTATCTATAATTATTTTACTTGCATTTCTTTATAAACCCCATGATAATGTTCTATCCTCTCTCCATTATTTGAACCCAAGTGGACTGTAGAACACACAAAAGTGTGCTATGACACTTTTTGCACATAGGTTAGGGAAATCACATTTTTATAAAAAGCAGCACCGATAAAGCCTCAATACCAGCAGGCAGACACAGAACAGATCTTCAGCAGAGACAGAAACCCAAGTTTGGTCCCCATGCTCTGCACCCAAGGCAAAGGCAATATACCTTTCCTCTCGTGTCTGGAAAGATTATAGCTTCCTCTAGAATCCTGCACTATTCTTTGGGTTCTGCCTTGCCATGTATATTTTTAAGTTTGCAGCTAGAAAGATCCCTAAAGGCAAAGAGTTTCCCCTTCCCCAAGCTGCCCCTCCATCGCCTGTTTATAATATTGCTTTCCTGTTCTTCCTGTTTCTACCCAACAAAATTGAAAATTTCATCACCAATGTCAGAAAATTAAACCCCAGGGAGCACAGCAATAGCTCAGAGCATCCTTTCTCTGGCAAAGAGCCAATCCTTGAATATAAGTTTGCAAACCCTCTCTGGTTTGCAGAGGTTTGAAAGGATGCAAAGCAGAGTCATTTCAAAGCATGCTTTTTGACTGCTCAAATCTTTCTGACAACATGTCAACTCATCTTTGAAATTAGTTAAAAAATATTTCAATTTGGAGACGGGTTTCATGAAAGAATGAAGGGACACGACCGAGCTCGGATGCACATTTACCAAGCAGAGAATAGCATCACAGAGAGAGGAGATGCTTCGTTCCGTGGCCAGGGGTCTGAAGAAGTGTTTGACAGACCATTGTAATAACATCTCTCTCCACAATGCAAACGCCGGCAACACAATCAAGCAGCTCTGGGCTCCGTGCCTGTACCTTTCTCTTCCTAGAAATGCACAGGGGTGACTCTAATTAATTTAGTTTGAAAAACATTTTCTTTTTAAATAAATCAATACCCAGGGAGATAAGGCAGAACTGAACTCCTCACACTAATCCTAACTAGACCACCAATTTCCAAATATAATATACAGTCAACCACAAATCGGATCAAACCAAGCAAAGCATGCAGCCTTTTGAATACAGAGTCTCCCACATGATGGGAACCCTTGAATGCCTGTTCATCCATGTGCTTGCTCCAATTCAGTTTCTGAGGCAGACAATAAGACAAAGCTACATTCTCACTCAGGCTGCTAATACCAGTGGACAGATGTGTAAGACTGAGCTTTACTCACCCAGCTCCCGTAAGTCCATCTTCTCCAACTACAAACACTGCTTCCAAGCTGCTGCCACCACAAAATGACTTAGAGTCGTCCCCCAGAAGAACAATGTGCTAGAACACCAGATGGTTCCCGAGTAAGCTTGTTCATGAAACAGGTTTCCAGTTGAGCCATGTGAACTGAGACCCGCCGCACACCTTTGAATGGTATACACTCCAAGTCCAGAAGAATAAGCATGTAGCTTTGCTTATGTTTATGGAGCTGGAGCCCAGGGGTGCTCCGATTGGCAGGAGTCGTGGAAAGATCAGCCAATCAAAGGGAGCCTCCATTTCAGGGAAACTCCTGCTCATTTATTTAGCATCTTCAGAGATCATCGGCTTTTTCTGGGAAGAGCTTTTCTCTTATAGTATCACAGGGAAAAATAATAACTTCACTTCTGTTTCAGTATCCTATGCTCTTTGTCAAGCAAACAGCTCCCCTTCTTGGTGCTACACAATACCCCCTCTTTTTCTTATAAAGAATTTAAAGAAAAAGAGAAAAGAAGAGAAAGAGAAAGAGCTAGTGATGGGCTGGGGATAGTTCATATTCATCAGCCTCCACCTTGTTGGGGGAAAGGGTGGGGGGAGTGCCTGGGCTCAATAATTACTGATTCTGTTGCCATGGAAACAGACTGGCTGCAGCGAGTTGGATTCATGTAGAACATCTGCTGCCAGACCCATAATCAACTGCAATCTCATCTCTTCCCCCCTCTCTACTTTTTATTTGATTGTGAGTTTGCTCACTTCCACCTTCTCTTCCCACACAGTTTTTTGTCCAGAAACGTCAGTGTAAGTACCTTGCTTTGTATACATTAGGCGTGCACACCAGAGATGCTCACATAACCAGGAATGCATGCAGGCAAGAGTGCATCCCAGCAGGGATCCCAGGGGATTCCTATTCAGGATGTAAACAAACACAAACAACCTACACCCCTAATTAAAATTTATGGTAACTTCTAACCTAAAGAATTAGTGGGATTGTGTTTTAAAGTATTTTCTAACAGCCTAGAAAGCCCCCAAATAAGTTTGCCATGCTATTCTCAGAGGGCACTGTGGTGGTTCTTCCTAGCAAACCTTTGGAATAAGTGATTAAACCAGGAGGCTTATGGAAGACTTTGTAAGGCTCAACTCTTTTCTGACTAGCACTTCACCAGGGAGCTCCCAATCCTGGGAATCTCCCTGGATTTCCTCAACCCATTCCCCCCCCCCGCCCCCCTCTGGCTCCCTCCTTGTTTGCTCCAAATTTTCCTGATTGCATGATGAGTATTAATGTCACTGACTCTGCATGTGCTGCCATCTTTCTCCATAGCAGCAGGGGCCTCCACTGAGCAACAAAGGGCTGCCTGAATGGCCTGGTCAAACACAGGACAGTGATCCCATGGTGGCAATCTCTCAGAGATATATCTGCTGAAGCCCTCTGTTCTACACAGATGTGTCAATCTCTGGTAAATGATAATGTGAAAGAAGCTATGATTTGTGTTGAAGTTAGGGAGAAGGGAACTCCATCCCCCATCATTAATCTAAACATCATCATAACTTCAAGGAACCTTCTCTTACATAAAAGTCTTGCAAGTCAGGGACCATCACATGTTAGTGACACAGTCCAGGCTTTTGAAGAGGTTTGAACTGAAATGGCTCATTGCATGTCTCTGGGAAGATATGCAATGAATGTCTTGTAGCCAAGGTGGATTATCGATTTACCACATCCTCTGTCCCACAAGTAGTGGTAGTAACCTTGAGCCTCCTTTATTCCTGAAGCAACTCTTGGTACAAAAGTTCCATATCTATCTATTTTCTGGTTCTCAGCTCTGCTCCTTTGACCAACAATGGATTTGCTTTTTTAAGAATCTAAATAAGAATCCTGATATTCCATTTTATCTCTTTATGCCCCCATGAACTTAGAAAGTCTCACCTAAATTCTGTCTCCCAGGCACCAAATCCAACACTGGCAATTTTTCCCAACTCTTTTTCAGCTATCTCCAAGGCTTTGGATAGCTCAGGTTTCCTCTATACCTTTCCATACCATCTCTAAACCTGCTCAGTCTCCTCTGCCATAGAGATGCCCACCCACCCTTTGCCCTCTCACCCTCTTGAAACCATCCAGATCCTTTCTGTTTGTTTTCCAATGTCATTTCAATCAGATCTTCCCTTAATCAAAATCGAACATGATTTTCAACAAATATTCAGTGACTGTCTGTTTGTCAGGCAGTTGTGACAAGTGACAGGACGAATGGACATGGTTCCTGCCTTACAGCCATGGGCTCTTGTGTAGGATGAAAAAATATTAAAGCATAGCTGTATATGGGGCATGAAGAAGACCTATGAACTTTAAGTGCTATGAACACTAATTATCAGACCTAATGGAGTCAATGACATCAGGAAAAGCATCTTTGAGGAAGTGATATATCAGCTAAAATCTAAAGGAAATGAAAGTTAACGAGCTGAAAGTGAGAGAAGAATATCTCAGACGTAAGGGATAACACATGCGAAAGCTTGTGCTAGGAGGTAGTAATGGCACTCTGAAAACATGAAAGAAGCCAAGTAATGGCTGGTGACTGCAGAATGATTGGGAGGATGGTGTGAGACCAGGATCCTAGGGGCCAGATTAAGAGTTTGGATTTTATCCTACAAGCAGGTTTCCATAGATGAATTCTTTGCCCCTACCATACCAACACATATCTTCTCCAGTTGCTCAATGATGTATTAGTAGAATAGCAATCTGATGAAAACCATCTTTTGTAAGACATTCATAAGTTGTTGTCTTGATCTAGTGAACATTGAATTGCGAATAGCACAGGTAGCATTCTAAGGACTTTATCTGGATTAGCAAATTAAATCCTTCCTACAACCCTGTGAAAGATCATCATTATCCCTATTATACAGGTGAAGGAACTGGGGTATAAGGAGGTCTGATAACACGACCAAGTGGCAGAGCTGAGATGTGAACAAAGGGATTCTAGCTCCAGCTTCTCTAAGTGTGATCCATAGGGACTACCAGATCAAAATAATTTGGAATTTTCCTAAAAATATAGATTGTTGGAACCCTATTGCATTCCTACTAAACCTGAAGATGAAGCTATACTAGAAACATTTTCAAACACTTTGGAGGATCTTACATCTAATTCAGATTGAGAATAATCGCTTTGTTTACATAAAGGAGGGGAAAACTAACCCTGAATTAATGTATACACATTATGATCCCTAAGATCTGTAAAACTAGGATAATAACACATAAAAGGAAAAGGGCATTTGGGGGAATGCAGACTCTCAATATTTTGAGCCATCACAAAAGGCCCATCCTTATCAGAACGAGGTTACTTTCTTTTGAATGATTGCAAATTCCCATTGTATCTCACAATACAGATACCCTGGATAGCTATGGGGCTCAGGAGCAGCCTTACTGATGAGCATGTTCATGAAGAAATATAAGTTCCTGAAACCCACATTCACTAAGTAATTACAGATGCTTTAAGACTCTCCAGTAGTAAGGCTGAGTGATCATGTATTATTGTGGACACTGTGAAATGTCATAAATTTGTTTTATGTAACTTTTTCCTGGAAAACTCATTTTAAGACAAAACTGCAAGATAGATGGATAATGTTTTTAACCTTTAGGTTAATCCATAACCCCTAGTCCATTCAAAAGCTAGTAAATAATCATTTGGGTTCACTTAGCTAATCATGGGTTCAGTTTTGAAAAACAACCAACTTCATTGATATTTCCAAGGGGTCAGTTCATACAAAATAGCTACAGCATCTCTGAAGACATCTGCAAAGAATTTTTCCATGGAATCTTGTCCAATAGTTCTGTTACTGAGATCACAGACTGGGTGCTCTATTTAGTTAACCTGGCCTTGTTGATTACTCTTCTCTTTCTAGACTGTGCAATGAAAAGGATACACAAAGCTGCTACTGAACCACAAAAATAGGGAGACCTATTGGATTGATATTTTAACTACTACCTGCCAAGGTCCCAAGAACTGGCAAAAGAAATTCAACATATATCTGAACACTCCCATGGCTCAGACTGTAGCACAGCATCAAGCTTCTGAACATGTCTAGATTTATTATTTACTATCTATAGGTAGAGGATGGAATCACAGATTCAGATACCTGGAAAATTCAGGGGGTAAAAATTACCTCTGGGTATCTGAATAAGAGTCAGAAGAAATTTCTTTCCACTTTGACCATATATTAAAACCTGTATTTTTGTTCTGCTCTGGGTAGACAAACATTTCCAGTACCATTTATTCTGTGTTTCCTTTGGGGCAGATTCAATCAAATGAAATTTTATTCCTTTCCATAAATATGATTTATTAAATGAATTATTACTAAATCTGGTACAGTTCATGTACCTTTATAATACTTTTAAACTAATTCACAAAACAAAGTGTTCTGTTAGGTGATATGCTGTGTATTTGGGGGGGGTCACACAATATAGTGACTACTACAGAATGATTTCTAAACTTGCTGTTCAAATTTTCCTTAGCCCACCCACTGGGCTAAAATGAGCCCCTTTTATATTAAGCATTTAAAAGAAGGCAGGAAGCCTCCACTTACTTCATCCCAGAGAAGTGACACTAACAACTAGCTCTTCATTTTCCAACTCATGGTTCCAAAAAGGTTGCTTCCATAGTCTGAGTATCCATTTCATCAGGATGCATCTTAATCACAGGAAAATGGATGTGATGGTAATGATCCCCATAGTTCATAACATAGCTACATGCCCCTGCTACTCATTCTTACCATGAGGTCATGAGGGTCAAATTGAGCTTCCAGCAAAGTCCAAATGAGTAGCGTGTGTATTGCAGCAGGTTAGAGGCTCACCTCTAACTACACCTGTGTCTTTTCTTAAAGCACCTCTTGAATGTCCATGTATCTTTCTCTGACATTGCTTCTATAACAGAACCAGGCTCAGTGCAAACTCGACCAGACCATATAAGGTATAAGATTAGAATGGAGACTCTGACATAATGGGCCAGAGATAAAGTTCCTGCTTTTCATTCTCTCGTCATTTGGACTGACTAGTATACATTTATCTCTGACTGTTTTACATGGTGCATTTAAAAAAAAAAAAAAACCCAACATGTAAAACCTCAACTAAACATGGTCAGGATGACTTTTACATATTTTTGATCACCAAGGGGGAGATAGTCAATAATGTCTCAGAGAGAGATTCCCATAGACAGCTACCTTTTTGTTACTTTCATGGAGAGGTGATCCTAACAGAATATACAAAGCCTGCTACACTGTCCCTTATGTTCCAAGATGCTAGGCTGTATGGGACAGGCCTGGGTATCCATGGGATTACAGAGCATCACAGTGCTTACCCCTGGTCAATTCCACAAAAAACCCCCATTTCCACATGGAGATATTAAGACCCAAGACATATAAATAACATGTCTATGGTCACCCTGAATAGGTGAAGAACTCTTAGGACTAAAACACAGGAGTCCATCAAGCACCAGAAGCAGCAGATTATACTATAGCATCAGAACTCCCCAGACAAGTAACTGGAGCAGGGTCACTGTCATAGCACGTAAAGCTGAGTTATGAACTATGAGGCATTAATATGAGGACATTTATTTTCCTAGACTTTGCTATATTTATATAGCCCACAAAAATGCCTAAAATATGAGCAAATCCTACAAACAACATGAAATAAAACCAGATCTACAAAATGAAAACCCACTTATAAGCAGATATCTAGCCCATACATTTCTTCTTCCCTCTTCCAGAGAACCAACCTCTCACAGGTGGCTGTGATTCGCATTTATAGAGTTGGAGAGTCACAGTCTGAAATCTTTGGGGCATGATCGAATTGGCCAAACGGAATGAGCTGATCTAAGACGTACATGGGGGCCAAAAAAGCAAGGCCTGGTATGATGCACCTCTAATAATTCTGAGTGCCCATGGAGGGATAGCTGGAGAAATTCTGGAAGATTACCATCTTGCCAATTTGATTTTCCAAATATACCAGGGAAATGAAATAGAGAATCACAGGCTGATTAAAAAAATGTGCCAAAAGGAAAAATGAAAATGCCAAAATTCTCAGCTCAGTCTTGCCAAGCATTTCCATGGACAATATGGTAGCAAAAAGCTATGGGCCAAAAGCAGGATACTCTTTTGATGATGCGAAGTGGGGAATAATTTCCTTACCATTAGAAAAAGGAAAGTTTCTGGGCTGTCATCATATCCATCTTGGTTTTCAGACCTAATGTGTAAATCTACTCCCAATTCAGAAACACCTCGATTTCACATGGAAGTAATTTCACCTTTCTGGAAAAAGTTTCTGGTATTCTCAAGCCAAATACTGATTTTATCAAAATTTAATAGAGATTAAATCTATGGCTCAATCAAAGAACCAAAGTCCAAAGGTTTTCTCTGATATGCTGATGCTATTTCACAGTAAGGGGGTAAGGGGAAGAATAGAGGTACTTTGGATTAGACAGAGGGGAGTTAAGGGAGGAGAGGGAGTAGGGAGGTAGGAAGGATAGTGGAATGAATCAGACTTTATTACCCTATGAACATGTATGATTTCACAACCTGTATAACTGTACATCATATACAACCAGAAGAATGAGAAGTTATACTCCATTTATGTATGATGTGTCAAAATGCATTCTGTCATGTATAACAATCAGAAAAAAAAAATAAATTTTTTTAAAATCCATGGCTCACCATGTTTTATCAAATAGTTAAATATTAGATGTTATTTGCTCTCTTTGCTTTTTCTACTCAGCTTCACAGGTACTTTGGCAATTGGAAGGCCCACTGATAACCTGTGCGTCTTGGTCCTCTATCCCAACAGGAATTACACTGCAACAGAATGAGTCAAGCCAGGGATAAGGGAAAGGGTGAAGAGTGCTGAGCAAGAAAGAAACCAAGAAGATCAAGAAGACACGTGGACTCTGAGCACTCAGGCCACCAAGGAGAAAGAGGAGATAATCAGAAATTTAAAGAGTCCATGCCAGGGATGTCATGTTCTGAGATGTTGAAAGAGGCAGGCAAAACAGAGGGGACTTGAAGGAGATCCAAAAGGTCTGCACAGGGCCAAGTATGGAATCACCCAATGGGGGAAGCACAGAGCTAAGGGGGTCACCTATGGAATTCTAAAGTGAGACTTCTTTCAACCCAGTTATTTTTACTTTGTCTCTCTATAAAGATATAGGCTTTATCAGAAGCCAGTCACATCACAACTATGTCCCCAGAGTTTCAATGAACACCAGAAACAACCCCTTGCCTCTCTAGGAAAACCAGCCCGAGAGTGTGCCTGGTCGTGGTGAACCACTAGTGCCTTCTCTGTACCTCTTGGTTGTTCTATAGTGAGAGACCTCTTGTTTTTCTACCCCATTCTTCTGTATCAACAGCTTCTAAAAGCACGTTGCTTCACACTCTTCTCTACCTACTTCCAGGAAAGGAAATGGAGAACTATGACCCCTAGGCAAAGAAAATTGATAGATATACCAAACTCTGATGGAGAACAAGCTCTCCAACTTAAGTTGCACAGAAATTAGATTTGGATAAAAATACAATCTTATTTTGTTGCTCAGTCAGTACTTGCCTTCATCTTTAAGTCACTAATTTCAGAAAGGACTTAATTTGAAAACATAAATAAAAACAAGGGCAATAACTAATCTACTAATATGCAATGCAAAAGGGTTCCTGTGCCCTCACCAAGTCATCCCAAGGCAAATATGAGATATAATTTACAAAATGTGCTGCCTACAATTCTATCAGCACAGTGACAAACGAGAATGGTGAAGCAAATATTTCAAATAAGCACATCAATTGAACCATGAATAAGTGCTCTTGCTCGTGTTTGGGGAGTCAATTGTGTATTCATTCGACACCTCAGCTATTCTGAACATACACTGAAAAAATAACTTGTACCAAAAATAGCCCAGTTTGGAAGTAAGAAATTGATTTCTAGCTATTCAACTAATATTTAGGAAGTGTCTATAATGTGCTTTTGCATATTGCCTCATGTTTCTTTCATGTCTTTGGAATCTAAGAATATTGACTTAATATCTGGAAAGTAATAAAGTTCTACTTTATTAAGTTTAATCTTCATGTATTTTGTGTCTTTCCCAGCAGATTCTGTCCTACTCATCTAGTGAACTCCTATTCATACATTAAAGCTCTCCTAATAAAGTCTTTCCTCTAAGAAGTAACTCCTCCCTTTGGATAATTTCCAATGGATGTGCTATTGCATATGTCATCTGATTGCAAACTTATCTCTTTCCAGAGCTACCCATAGTACGGGGAACCCAACAACACAACATCAGGAGTACCATTTCTAGATGTTTTGATACCTCAGTAGAGAAGTAAAAATCCAATTGCAAACCTTCACACTTAGACACATCCATGAATGCCTTCTGTGTACCTCTCTGTTGTTCTACCCAATATCGTGTATGAAGTCAGGAGATGAGGATATCTGAAAACATCTCAGTGACTCATTCTCTGTTGTCTCCCATTCCTTCCTCCTCCCACTCATGCAATCCCAGCCTGAGAGGGAGGAGACTGCTCTGGAAAGCACTCCTTCACATCCTCCACTTCAGAAACCCACTTCACAAGCAGCGCAGGTGCTGGGCTCACCTCTGTCAGCAGTCTAGCTTATTTTTCCAAGGATGCCATATCTACTCAGAAGCTCCTTCCAGTTAATGAGTATTCTTCAAATCAATCCTCAGAGGGCTTCTGATCTCAGTACCAATCAACTTTAGGATAAGTTGCTGGCCACTGGCTAACTGAACCCATGCTTTATTTCAAGGAACATTCAACAAACAGCTTGAATTTATAATGTAGAGTATGAAGACTAAGGAATTCCCCTCAGATCAGCACCACTGATTAGACCACACTTGGAACTCAGTGATGTTTCTGAACCCACATGGTTCAAAGTGTGTTTTAAAAATATAATTTTATTTATATTTGAAATCATAAAGAAAAAAAATTTCAAACAATCATACTATGCAGAATAAACCATTGTTAAAATTATTCAAAACTTTTTGTGTTTTTTCTTAGCAGAGATAATCTTGCATCATGGGTCTCATAACATTAAATATAATATAGAATGTGTTTTTGGATATTTAGAGACTATGCACCGATTTTCTGAATGAAAAATTCTAACATACATACTATAACTGTATTTTAATTTATCAATTTATTTTTATAGAAATGTATGTTTTCTCTTTTTCACTTTTACAAGTAACAATGAAATGAACATCTGTATGCATATCTTTGTTCCCCCCACCCCGGAATGTCTACAATTCTAAACAGCTGCATTGTACTGATGGGCTTTATAGCTGCGATCACCCACTCTTGGTGGATTTCTCAACAAGAATGTTGTCCCAATTTTTAAAAAAATTCAACTTGAAATGTTGAGTTCTTTACCAGTAAAGTGATGCAAAGGGCACTGGCCATCAATGTCTGATGCCAATTCTTCCCTTCCTCTTTGCAGAAAGAGCTATGGGTCTTCTGCCCATGCAGAGGTGAGTAATCACCGCCTTACCCAGCTGGCCCCTGCCACAGTGTGGTCTGGGATGTGCATTTGGTCTCTGTGCAGGGGGCAAATGCCAGCTTGAAAAATCAATTGGCTTCTGTATGGCAATCAATATCACCAAAACAAAACTCAAAGGTCTTTTTAAGGCAAGAGGGAAAACAGCCTTTTCCTTTTCTCTTAGAAATATCTTAATATTTTTTCTGGTCATAAAAAAAATTGCCACTATGAAGAATCATTCTGTCATAACAGCCCACAATGCCTTTCACTTACAAACTTAATTTGTTCCAAGGTAGCAAAGTTTGCTCTAGAATAAACTTTTTCCTTTTACAACATTTCATCAGCTGGTTTTAGAAAAATAAATATTATTAGCTACTGTTTTTCATCAATGGCAGGGTAAAAATTCAACGTGGGCAATGTCTGTCGACTGTCTCTACTGTTTTGTTTTTGTTAAAAATTAGTCCCAGTGCTCAAGAGTAGAGTCCAAAGGGAGAGGTAGTAGAGACCCTAATGAGAGAAGAATTGGTTTCTTCCAGGATTCTGCAGTATTGCCTCAAGGCAGCCATGTGGTAGGACAGGGAGTAGCGAGGGACCCCTCTCAAGCAAAGCTAATTGGCTGAAGGAAGTTTCTAAGGTCAACATATGGCTCAACACTCAGTGCTACAGGAGGGAAAAGAACGTGCTCTAAAGAGGGAGCAATCACTTTGTCCCCATGGGAGTGCTCTGCAGGGTCCATGAGCTAGGTCTTGAAGGAAAGGCAGGTTTTCAACAGAAAGGATGAAGGTCTTCCTTGATAAGGGAACACAGTGGAGGACAGCCATTTGGAGGTACAAGGCATGCTCAGGGAATGATTACTTATAGGTTAGCAGGGGCTGTATTGCTGGGAATACTACGTCTGTTATTTGGGAAATGGTTTGGGACAGAATGTGGAGCTTTGCTATCATGCTGTAAGAAGAGGGAATAGAAGGCTTTTTTAGTGTGAATGTGTGTAGACAAGAACTGTGTTATAGCTGGGCTTGGTGGTGCACACCTGTAATCCCAGCAGCTTGGGAGCTGAGGCAGGAGGATTGTGAGTTCAAAGCCAGCGCCAGTAAGAGCAAAGTGCTAAGCAATTCAGTGAGGCCCTATTTCTAAATAAAATACAAAAAAAAAAAACAACAACAACAACAACAACAAAAGGGGGTGGGGATGTGGCTCAGTGGTTGAATGCCCCTGAGTTCAATCCCTGGTAGTCCCCCCAACAAACCAACCAACAAAAAAACTGTGTTATAGAAGGATGTTTCTGGAAACAATTGGCTTTTGTATGGCAATCAATATCACCAAAAGAGTACTTATGGAGAGGTCTTAAGAGTACTTATGGATAGGTCAAATCCAGATTCAGGGAGAACAACTAAAGACAAACATGTATTCAATACAAGAGGGGGAGGCATCAGGAAGAAGGGACGCATCACTGAAAGGCAAATGATCCTATCTCATATACTGATGGAGTGGGGTGACTTGGGGACCTGCTAGGGAGAAGAGGTAAAGACATCAAAGACCACTCCAAGATTTCAAGTCCATGTAGCTCCTAGAGTTAGAAAGCACAGGAAAAATCGCAAGGGAAGAGAGCAATGGGAATGGGGAGCCTAATTTTGGACCTAGGGGATTTGAGGGGTTTGTGGACCATCCACAAGATGAAGTTGAGCGATGGAGAGGTGATGAGGGTTGGCTTCTTTCTGCTTCAGGTGAGAGACTGGGTGGAAAGAATGGGGTGGTAGGAGAGAAAGGCCGTGGCTTTGGAGAATGCTTTGCTTAAGGGATCAGTGAGGGATAATGTTAGTGTCACTGCAGTCTAGGAATGCAGAGTATCCCAGGAAGCATATCCCAGAGTATCCCAGGGTGGGACATTGACCAATGCTTCAGGGCCATGGAATGGAGTGAGGTCTGGGAAGAGGCCTTCTGACTTTAGAGTTAGGAGCTGACTCCTGACCTAAACAAGTACCCGAAGCACCCGGAATGTGGAGGACCATCAGAACACAGAGGAGTGGGGTGGGGAGGTAGAGTTGCCATTCTCTCCTGGTAGATCTGGCAGCATAGGGAATGACAGGGACTGGATTAGATCACGAAAGGGGAACAAGGTTGAAATATATTGTTGAAGAATAGGAGTGATTTTGGTATATTTTTAGGCTGAAGAGAAGACGTGGGAGTGGGGGGAGGAGGAGATGAAAATAAGCATGAAGATATAAAGGGATAAAAGATTTATCATTTTTTTGATGTCTGTCTTCTTCATCAGAGCAGGGATTCATAAGAACATGATTTCTTTCCCGTCTTAAATTTAGAACAACTAAATGACGACTCTCAATCCCCACGTGTCTCTTGGAAATCATGTCTTTTAGGGGTTTGGGGGTGCAGCTCAGTGGTACAGTGCTTGCCCAGCATGCAAGAGGCCCTGGGTTCCATCCCCCACATTAAAAAAAAAAATCAGGTTTTCTATGGCTAAAAAAGTTTTCAAAAGTGTTACATTGTATTGGTGCTTTCTGGAGTCATATTTCCCTTTTTGACCTTGGTGTTTTCTCCTAAAAATAACACTAGTAAAAACAATGCTAATTACTGAGTCTCCCGTGTATATATATGATGTGCTATTTGTATATGTATCATATGTGCATTGTGTAGATATCATGTATATGTGCGTTTCAAAAAAAAACACAGCAAGAGAGTTTTCAAGGACCTTCACAACAGGGTCCAAGTGCTGCAAAGAAGGCAAGTAAGATGGAAATTTGAATCTGTCCATCAGAGATTATCCTTGACTTGGTCAGTGGTTTTTGTGGCTGAAGAGGTTTTCAAGGACCGACAATATATTTAAGTGCATTTTAAAGCCATGTTTTTCTTCCTCTGCTTAGGTGTATTTTTATTGAGGTCGTGAGTCAAATTGCAGCAAATTGATAAGGGAATAGGAGAGAAGGTGAGTGGTGTCAGCCATTTGAGGAAGTCTGGCTTCGAGGGGGCCAGGGGTGAAGAGAAGGTTGAGAAAGTTATTTGTTCTTTAAAATATGAGAGATACAATGTATTTGTATGCTGGTGAGAAGACAGAGTGGAGAGGAAGGGACTGATGATGTAAGGATTAGAAGTAATAACTGGTAGAGCAGAGTCTCAGAGTAGCCAAAAGGGAGAGAATTCAAAGCACCACAGAACCCACCTTAGATGCCTCTAGGGACAAAACCTTTATCCAGGAGAGTGCAGATACAGGAGAAAGGCCCTTGGTTATGCAGTGAGTTACAGGCAGAACAGGATAGAAGCCAAGCCTCCTCACATCTAATCTGGGGTGCATGTTAATTTTTCCTGTTTCCCTCCCAGAAATGGTCCCTATACTTTACATACATTGGTATGTTATATATAACCTCTACTTTTGCAATTCAGAAATGGTTGAATAGTGACCATTTCATATGGTTCTGCCTCATATTGATTTATTTAACCTTCACAACAACTATGTTAAGATCCATATTTTCCAAATGAAGAGACTGTGGTACAGGATGGGTTAATTACCCAGCAAGGAAATGGTGTAGCTGGGGTTTGAACTCTATTCTTTGGGTTCAGGGTCAATGCCTTTGCCTATCAGACTTAATTGCAATTTATTTAATAAGTTAAATGATTACAGAACAAGGGTGCATGAAATAGACTTAGATACTATGGATAATACACAAGAAGACTGAGTCCAAAATCAATGACTATGTGAATCAGTAACACCCCTGGATCCCACCTGACACACCATTATTAGGTTAAACCATTTAAAATTGCTCGTCAGAAAAAAAAGTCAAATATTCACAATGTCTTATGGTGCCATCTAATCCTCTCTCCCACCTTAATTCTCCAAATCCCTCTCTTGGCTCCTTGTCCATGGGAGTGAAAGGAGACAAAGACTAAGGCTGCATCTGTGACAGCTTCAGATCTCCTTTACCAACCAAGTAAGTCCTATAGTGTTTCATAGCTCAAAAATTTAATGAATAGAAAATTCTGGTAAACTGCATCCAATAAACATGGATATCTTGTACTCACAGTCTTATTTTTCTGGTACATGCCCAAGTGAATTCTTATCTATTTGAAAAAAAATTCAAAAACAACTCTCCATCGCTTCCTGACTAACCTCTGCTTCTCTGTGGCTTGGGAACACGTCCCAGCCTGCCAAGTGCCCTGACCACAACAGAACAAGCGAAACAGTTTTTTTCTGACACTCGAGGGCACCAGCGTGTCTGCCTCAAACATACTTTTTATCACAATAAGTGCATCTTAATAGGAATGGCATCTTTCCGTGATGCATGGCTCTTACCCTTTTCTACTTCTGCTTTAAGAACACGGAGCGGCCAGGGAGCTTTCGGACAGAATTCCATGCTCTGTGATTCACAAAATGGAAATCTGGCATTCTATGCCAATGACATTTACTTCCGTGGCAGCTCAAGCGGCAAAAAGCCATATGCCATACACTTCGGATTCAGCCAAGCCACGCAAACGGATGTGTGAAAGAGAAATCAGGAAAACAGGACCAGAGTAGTCCCAGGGAGCTGACTACCTCCAGCAAATACACACCACTGTGGCAATTTGGGGGGGATGAGATTTTTTTTTTCTAATTTAAGAGAACTTTGGGAGGTAAAGGTAAAATGCTTATGATTTTGTTTTGAACAGCACGATGTATTCATGTTTGTGATTTAATATGCCTGGCAGGCACATGTTTCTCGGATCTGCTTGGGTAGCAACCAGTCAGTCACCTAAACGGGATGGACGGCCAGAAGCTGCAGTTGTCCTCTGCACTGAAGGTTTCTTGACAGTCATCCTGGGAAAGGATAAGTGCCCTTATAGATATTATTTTCCCCACTGGCCAGGAAACCAGTCAAATGGGGAAATAGAGTGTTCCCTGAATTGCAAGGGCATGTGGGCAAAGCATGCCTAAGAGTGACATAATAAACTACTTAAGGTGAAAAATGAAAGAGGGATTATTTATTTATTTATTTGTTTTAACCAGGAGGTTGCAACAAAACTCATTGGAAAAGAGAAAATTCAAGTATTGTTTGTTTGGTTTTTTTTTTCCCCCTAACAATTCAATCTGTTCAAGGTTTTCCATTCACCTTCTATAAAGTTATATAGATGGGAAAATACTACTATGATTTTTATTAAGAAACAAATTGTAGAATAATTTTATAACTTCCTCAAGCATTGATACCTGAAAAAGCAGATGGGGTTGGTTCTAGAAGTGTTTCTCAGTATGACCTATCTGGATTTTGGGCAAAAAAATTCTTTATTCCATTGAAGTACAAAATACTTATTAACTATGATTCCTGGGAATTGAACAACACTGATCACCCATGTTTAAATAGTAATAAATTCAGATAATTTTAGCCAATTGAACTAATTTAATTAATGAGTGAATTAGACATATCTAGCCATTCATTCATTCAACATTCAACCCAAAATAATTGAGCAGATACTACTTAAAAAGCATCCGGAAGACACTAAGCCATGAAAGTTCTTGCTTCCAATGATATACTGACTTAATTTGGAAAGATAGATTTATAAATAAATAACTACTATAGAGCTGGAAGATATTTTTCAAAAGAAATTCTGAATTCCATACTGTGGAGGCAGAGGTGCAAAAATTCATACTGAATGAAAGGAGATGGTAACCATCTCACTAAGGTGGTGCTTGTGCAAAATCCTAAAGGATAAGGAGAATTTCAACAGGCAGATGGGGGAAGACATTCCTGGCAGAGGAAATGAGTATGAGCTAATTCCTGTGATATGAAAGTGTTACAGCACATACCAGAACTGGTGGGCATTCAGGATGTGCTGGTATTGCCCAGGGCAGGTGCAGGGTAAAGATGTGTGGGATGAAGCAGGAAAAGTACTCATCAAGTAGAGATCAGAACATCTTGTTAAGGTCCTGAAACTTTCTAAGCCAGGCAATGTACAGACATGGAAGGATAAAAATCAAGAATGATATGGTCATATCTGTGTTGGGGGAAATTTGGAAATGAGAAGATTTCAAAGCTGGGAGATGAGTTAGTGCAACAGTTGATATCATAGTTTTTCCATAATGATGCTGAGTGATGAACAGTTCCTACAGTTAAGAGGAAGTTTTTATCACATCTACAGGCCTGTAGGTCAGCTGAGACGGCTGTTTCATTCTAGGGGATGGCTTGGGGAAACTGTGCCCCACATGTCTCATTGTGGGGCCTATACTAAGAGCAGTGGCTATCCATGGTACGTTGTCCTCATGATGAAGGCAGAAGTAAAAGAGCCCAATCCCACTGGGCAAGCTAAGCCTCTGCTCACTTCACAACCTCCTCAGCTCAAGCAAGTCATTGACCAAGTCAAAAGTCAAAAGGTGGAGAAATACACTTCACATTCCATGAGTGGTAGCAAGGAAGTGAAGGTATACTACCACCATGGAGCCATGAGGAATTGTGACCAGCCAGTCACTAGACCATGTTTGGGGTGAGAGAAGAGGAAGACATGAATCAAGGCAATGATAAGAAGGCAGAGGACCAGGTAGAGACTGTAGTGACTTTGGCCAATGATTGGATTCACAAAGAGTCAGTCCTTAAGTTTCCAAATAGAAATGTACCAGGCTTCCAGCTACAGGAGGGTAGAAACCAACCTGTCTTGTAACCTCCATATTCCTATGCCTATCACAGTGCACACTGAGTTGCAGATGCAAATAAACGTTTGTAGAAAGAATGGAGAGCATTGAAAGTGTAGCTCGGATTATGACTGCTAACCAAGATGTCAACACTGGTGTAGGCATGATGCAGCATGAAGGTTGTGGGATAATAACTTTGCATGTCTTTTAAATCACAGACCCAGTGGCAGATTCTGAGATATAGAAAATGCAAGCCTCTGCTCTCAGAAGGCCTGAGAATTGCAGTTCACTGTGATAAGTTCTAGGGTATGTGCATCCACAGGGCCAGAGCTGGAGGAACATCTCAGAGGCATTAGAGGAAGTTGAAGCCAAAAGTGATAGCTTTAGGCTCGAACTTTTAAAAGGTGTTGGTTGCCCCAATTGGGGGAATGATATCTGTTTAGATGACTTCCACCCCCACAGAAGCATGGAGAACCTATTATTTTTAATTTTACCAGAACAGCGGGCAAACACAGAGAAACAACAAAAGAAAGAGAAGTGAAGGGGGACTAGCAATCTGGGAACCTCATATCACAAATTCAAATTTCAACATTCATTTTTCTCCCCATAACAACTTCCATGAAAAGGCTGGAGAAAAAGCTGGCAAATTTAACCTTCCTTTCAAGCCTGCCTTCTTTTTGCCTTTCAACCTTTGGGCACACTTCTGACCTGTTTCCACTCAGTGGCTTAGCCCTGTGCCTGATGATGGAGCATACAAGCCAGTGTTGGGGTTGAACAAGGGAGACCAGTGTTTCAGGTCCTGTTTGGCAAAGAGAAAGTGGATAATCTTTACCGATAATTTCATTGTTTCGCAGATACGAAAGCATGATTTTGAAAAATCTGCACAGACATTTAAGCAAGACAAATTAGCACTTTAATATTTAATGTATATTTAAATAATTAAATATATATTTAAACTCCTGACCTCCCAGATCAGGCATTTTTGCAGAGGATATTAGGAGACTTCAGTTGGGATTTTCTCACTTCTCTTGTTTTAAACTTGTTGCAAATGGCTTCTGGTCCCACTCATTCATTCTGTTTCCTTATCTCATCTTATCCTGGAATCCTCTTTGCCCTCAATCCTCCACCCATCTTATCTGGTACCCTCAGTTGGCAAGTGGAAGCAGCCATATAACAGCTCCTATGTGCTCTTCTTTCTCTTCTGTAGGAGACAGATCTGTGTCTAGTGGTGCGTCCCCAATCTCCCATTTAACATAATTTACTTTGTAATAACAAGATAAATATTTTTTTAAATCAATGAGGACTTACATTTTATCAGAGATCCCCACCTAATATACCCTTCTTATTTAAACAACTCATTCCTATCCACCCTTTAATTTAAAATGCCTCAATCCTCATTATGCCTTACTTAAAATATAGGTAATTTCCTTTTAATTGGACATATACTGATAAAATGGTTTCTGTGCCATTATCAAATCCCTCATATAATCCACAATGGAATCTGCAATTCAGGTCATAGGAACCTGTTAACAACTTGCACAGAGCCCCAAAGTGGAGTTAATAAAAGGGAAAGAAGTTTCAGAAGTCAGTGAATAGACAGCTATGTAAAGCAGTTCATTTGGAGAACAGTCTTTATTCCTATGTTCAGGGATGGTCTGAAATTGAACCAAGGGTCTGGCCTATCACCTTGCTGCCCAGCAGAAGAGACTATCAATTATTTCCTTCTCATAATTGGCAAGTCTCAATTTAGCTCCTGTTACACATGCAAAGGAAGATAAACCAGTTCTAGAAAGACTTATGTATTGCGAACTCTGCCAGACCTCTATCACGAAGGAACACTCCCCAAATATTTTTACTGTTGTCAGTCTTGTTTAAATTTTATACCTGAAACTCACTCATAGTAACCACAATTTGTTTAAATGTGCACATTTACACAAATGTGCACATTTGTGTCATTACAGATAATGATCAGAAAGCAAAAACTTTTAGCAATGATTTTGACCAACTAAAGTTAACAGTTAAATTTTAAGCAAATTTTAAACCATTTAACTGTTTTTATGGCAACTACAGGAACAGGGTCAAGAAAATCTAACCCTTCCTGGATAACTGTGGGTCTTCACATGTTTTCCTTTGTGAATGCAAGGATCGAGTGGGAGGAGGGGTGGTGTAAAGCCCCTGGGAATAGATCCCTTTTAGGGTCATCTCTATGTGCCTCATAGATGTTGCATCGGTGTGCACATCTGGGACCACCATGATGGGAGCTCCATTAAGTTAGCTGCCCTAAATCCAAGGGGGAAGCTTTTCCACCTTTCCTAGATTGCCTGCATTAGCATTGCCATGAGGATCCTTTTCCTTTTACAGAGGCAATTAGAATCCTGTGTCACCTCGTCTTCTCCCAGCTCGACATTACCATTGACTGGTGCTGGCTCCAGGCCTGAACTGAGCCAAGCAGTTTATATGCCCGGCACATGAAGGTTCAGACCATTCTAGCTGTGGGTAATGTCCCTGTTTCTATCTCACAGATGAGGAAATCTGAAGCTGACAGGGCTGAGCCCTTGTTCAAGGTTATCCAGCTAGAAGAGAGGACCTGGCTCTTTATCTACAGTGTCCAGCCTTGGGTCACCTGCAGAGGGTTGTGGGTGTGCTCATAAATAAACATGAGGGTTCCCTCACTTAGGAGTTGATTTCCACTGTGGTCAAAATTGTTCAAGGATCCAACCTAACTTCAACGGTATGAGAAAAATTTTATTTCTACGGAGTTGAACAATCTATCTTGGGAACTCAAAGCAGCAAATTACACTGTAGTACCAAGTGCAAAGTACTGCCAATTTAGGTTTTGAGATTAATATCTGTTGAGATTTAATATCTCTCATATGTATGGGACCATTTGCAAAGCAAACTTTAGGAGGCCTCTCCTCACAGTGACTCTGGGAAATACCATTGTTATTATTATTGCTTTTACCAGTGTACAGATGAGAAGGAACTTGTTGGTTAAAGGAAATGTTCAAGGTCATGCTGCTTGTGAGGGGTCAACCTGGCACTGCCACCAGGTCTTCCTGATGGCTGTTAGCCTTGTTTCATCAAGGAGGGAGGGGTATCTCAACCTTAGGGGGATGAAAATTGGTTCTTGGAGGGGCAATAAAATCCCTTCTTTATATGTCTAAAGCACAGATAAACGTCCATAACACAAACATATAACAATTTTAAGAGAAAGGTAATTAGGGGGATAAAATGTCTAAAAAGGCTCCTGGGGGTGGGGACAGGTTGGTAATGCAAGAGGTTGAGAAATACTGCTCTATAGCACAGGGGCCTTTCACACTTGGCCTGTCTTATGTTACCTGTTGTTAATATATTTCATTTTCTAAAGCCTACACACTGGAATCTATTTAAACAAATACCTATTTTTTTTTTTTTTTTTAAAAAAGGTAAGTTAATGAAGTCACTCTTGGTCATCTGCCTCTGACTAGTATAATTGTTACAGATGAGGACTATAGGGGACATAACTCCACTGTTTGTCTAACAGAAAGTGTCAAAGTCCATGAGAAAAAGGCTAATGCTACCTTAAATGAGCTACTTAAGTACAAACACACACAAAACCATTTGCTATCTATTCAATGGGAAACACCAAAGGGAAAAAAAAAATAAATCTCTTCACATAAGGCATTTGCTTCGAGAGGTCTGCCCGTGCAGCAACCCCAAAGACCTGTGTGAAGCTTGAAAAGCCTTTTGAATAAATACTAGTTAATGGTCTCGACAGTTGAAAAATGGATAACCTCATTGTACAACATCAGGGCTCTTTAAAAGACTTCTCCTCTACTTAAATATTCATGTTTCAATTAAAACGTACACCTACTTTATTAGCCACACCAGGCCCAGTTCAGATCAATAACAGCAGCACTCGATGGAATTCTAATGAAGATAAACAACTCTGAGTCCTCCCAGCTTCCCCTGGGCACAGACACACAGAGCTTCCTTTCATAACTTGCTCCAAGATATTTTACAGTCACCTGCCTCATGCAAATGTGGAGATTCATGTTTATTCATGGCGAGATTTACAGACCACCTTTCATTCCCTGGGCCAGCTCAGCTAACCAACAGAGCGCTGTCTGCACCGCTATGAAGTTGAGCTGGCCTAGGAAGGGGACTCCTGAATGTGTAATTGTCCCTTGAAAAGCATGCACAGAAAGTCAGTAAGCTGAAAGCAGCTTGAAGAGCAAACATATTCTCCTATTTTATTCATGCCTTTGCTGCCTTTAAAGTTTTAAATGTGATCCCTTTTTATACCACACCATAATCCACTAGATGTGACTAGTTGGCCGTAATTTTCTATGGATACTTTTCCAGAAGATTTCTCAGGATCTTTCCTTCTGGCCTGATCTCCAATTCTTCCTAATTGAGATTTTTCTCCCATTGACTCGGACGAAGCTCATCCGAGCTGGCCAGGGGCAGCTGCGTCTTTGTTGGGCCTGGGTTCCCCCATTGCAGTCTTTGCTCTTTTAAGCAGGGATGGTTTCTCATCTGTAAGCCTGAGATTCTAACCCCATCCTGTGTACTTAGCTTATTATACCATTGGATAAAGTTTCAAAATCGTCTTTTTGTACTAGAATGACTACATTTTTCAAATCACTAGTTTCTTCCATTTTGGTAAGTTGAAAGTGTGGCAAAGTCATGTGATCTTGGTTTACAACATTGATTTGATAGTCTAAAGTAGCACCAATACTACAAACAAGTATTTTGATGGTCTCTAAAAAGATTCAGCTACCCCAGACAGTAGGTGGTTGTTGGAGAGGCCTTCATTCTGGTCAGCAATAAAGTACAAGAGAATCGTGAGACCAGCTGATTTTTAGGCTGCTACTCATGAGAAACAAAGGTACCTAATAAAGTGGTTTGAAAGAAGATCGTGCCAACATCCATGAACATTTCAGCTTAGAGCCTATTTTTTTTTTGCCAAAGTTAAATGGGTTATTAATTCAGTTCAGAACTTAATATGGGAATTGTAGACAGCTTCACTTTTCTTTTTCTTTTTAACATAATGGACAAAATAAGTCTTCTTTTGAAAAGGGCAATTTACTCATACTTCATAGGCAGGATTGATCTTGTGATTAAGAAAAGAGTCCTTTCCACCTGCATATGACTCTTTACTTCCTCAAAGCATTTTTACATTTATTACTTCCATTTAATATTGTCCCACCATAGGAGAAGGTGATGGGATCCCAGTCTCCATTTATTTTTTATTTTTCATTAATTTTCTGAGTAGCAGAATGAGGATTAAAATTGCTTCTTACAGATCAACAAACATGCTACCCTATCCATGTACACAATCTGCCTTAGTTGGTGATACATGTCCCATGCATCAGCTGATGGTAATTCTTTTTTTTTTTTTCCTACTGAGCTTATGGTAATTCTGTTGACACAAATCACCAATAGGGAGCAAATCTGCTTTACTTAATGAAAATACTCATTGATAGCTTTGTCCCTACCCCATGGGTTAATTTTTCTTTGTGCAGTTGGGTCTGAGATAACAGGCCCCAGACGATCCTAAAGCACAGTCAAGGTTGAGAAACACAGATTCCCAGAGATCTATTTTTTTACGTGTATACTCTTGTTAGAATTTTTAACAGGGAGCAGTCAGCCACATGAGCTTTAAATGAGATTCCTGTACCTGAAATTTCCATATCACTTGTGTCCTCTTTCCTATCCTCAAAAATGAAGGCTTCCATGAAATGATTATGGGGCCACTTGTGTGCCGAGGTAACCAGCTGCAGTTTAGCTCTTCTCTAATGCCCATAAAAATGAATAATGCATGCTCTAAAATATTGGTAATAAAAGGCAAAAACATAGAATACAAACTCAATGGTCTGAATCAATGGATTATTCTGCAGACGGCTATATTGAAAAACTGAAAGAAAGTAATTTTCAAAGCATAAATATTTTAATCACTCTCCAATTCTACTTCTCTTATATAAATAAAAAACATCCCATCTGCTACTTCCAAAGCCTGGAAGAGCAGAAGACAGCTGCTTTTCCAAACATTCTCTTCTAGCTGCAGCATTAACCATGCATCAGATATCTGCAAATTGATGTCCCAGGCAAAGCAGTTGCAGGAGCTGTTCCTGCCCTGGACAGACTCATATAGTTTGCTGGATAAATTAAAATTTTGAGTTGCAGGGGACTGCTTCTCCAGTGAGGAACCCAGGAAGGCAGATGAGTGAGCCATTCTCACAGAGCCCTGGATCTCAAGTTGACAATGCACCTGCCTTTCATACTCTGTTCAAAGTGGCAAGAGCCTGAGATGGTGTCCAAGAAAGTTCAAAAGAAATTGTTTCATGTTGGATCTTTTAAGATATTTCTGAATTCAAATTTGGCCAGTCTTAGGGAACAAGAAAAACATTAAATCAACCAGTAACTCCAAGTCCCTATTTGTTCCTAAATTCAATCTCCTCTGCTACCAAGTTAATAACAAGAAGAAAAGTGAACTGATTTCAATTTCAGCACTTCTCTCCTCTTCAATTTATTATGGAGTAAAACAGAACAGTGGCTGATAGGCAGGTGGTAGGAAAAAAAAAATTAGAAAGACAAATTTTAAACTGAACTAGTGACTCTTACACAGGGCCCTTCTTTGTTAAAAAGGCTAGTGGAGGCAGAACAGGGACATAAAAGAAAAGGGACATAAATATATTTGGATTTGAGCATCCACTGGCAGAACATCATAAGTGAGATTGTATCTGCCCACAAAAAGAAAAACAAAAGGCTCGTCTAGTCCAAATTTCATTAATTTAAATTGATATACACACCTAAAAATCAAATATAGCTACTAATAAAATGTATGCTGTGATGGACAGAATAATGGTCCCAAGGATGCCCTGTTCCAACTCCCAGAACCTGTGAATATGTTACCTGATATGGCAAAGGGGAATTAAATTGCAGGTGGAATTTAATTTGTTATCTGCTGATCTTAAGACAAAGAGATGATTCCAGATTATCTAAATTCAATGTAATCACAAGGGTCCTTAAAAGTGGTTGGCCAAGGCCGAAGAGGGACCACAGTGATGGAACATCTGAAAGGCTGGACCTGCAGCTTCTGGCTTTGAAGATGGAGAAACAGGGCACAGCCTGAGGAAGGCAGGCAGCCTCTAGAAGATGGGAAAAGTCTAGCTTCCCCCTGAGAGCTTCCAGAAAGAAACACAGTTCTGCTGACACCTTAATATTAGCCCAGCAAAATGCATTTTTGGCTTCTGAACTATAGAATTGTGAGATACTAAATTTGTATTGTCTAAGCTGCTAAATTGGTGGTAATTTGTTACAGCAACAATAGAAAATGAAACATATGTGATAACTATGCATATAATGGTTGCACTTTTCTGGTCACAAAAGTAACCAGGAAGACAAAGCAAAAAAAAAAAATTAATGTACAAAATTAAATTCCCTTGTCTTTCCTATCTCTGACCCTTCTTTGATATCCACTCTTGACTGACACCAAGACATGGGCTGGCTGGTGGGGTCTCCTTGCCCTGGAGAAGCATATGTCCTCACACATAAGGCTGAGGACTAGAGGTATTTCACAACCCAGCCCTTGCGGAGAGGAACTGATCCAGGACAAAGTGGCTGTAGCCACTTTCAAAGACTATTGATTTATATCTCCTCCTTTTTTGGGGGCTTGATTGGATGAAGACTATCCTGTAGATAATTTGCACTGAATTGCAGAGTCTCCCATAATCAACTTAAGTACACTGAAGAGGTTCAGTTATAATCACAGGGGAACTAATGGGTTTCTTTCCTTCCCTGTCCTCCTTGAGTCATGCCTGTCCTCTGGCATAGCTGCTTAGGCACCTGGAAGCTCTGGAATGCAGCTTCTAGATCAAGCAGTGTGCTCCATAAAGGAACATCACTAAGGCCTAATTCAGTGAAATCAATAGGTGGCCTGAGATGCAAAGGAAAGATGGCAGATATGGCTGAGACAGAATGGTGTATATCCATAAAGGCACATGATGAGATCCCTATGTTGAGGGAGACAGGTTAGAACCTAAGGATAGAGTCCTTTTCCTGATTTTCTGTCTGCAACCAGTGTTGATTTAAGATGCCACAAACCAGAAACGCAGCAGAAAGGAAGGATGAGACATAAATTCAGAGATAAGGAGACAGGGAGGCAAAGACTAACAAGATCATTAAGTGCAGTTGGAATTCAGAGAGGTTATGCTTCAAGCCACAGCCCACAAAGGCCCCAGGGTGTGAGTATGAGACCAGATTCTTAGACTCTTAGGTTATATTCATAGTACTGGGTGAATGGGCTTGCGTGCGGGGGCCAACCATACCGGAGCCATTTATGTCTGATCCAATCCTAAAACAGTTATTAGTCATAGTATTGTTATTCCTAGGGCTTTTATTGAAAGATATAGAATTTGTTTATCTCTAAAAGCATGGACTGTGCTTCTGTTTCCTTTAGGTTGGTCAACACCTCTCTCTTTACTTGACATTCACATATGAATGGATATGGGAAAGTTGCGCTCATGTGTGAAATTATACCACAGAAAAACCAAACGACAGCACAGTGCAAAGGATTCAATGCTTATAAACCAAGAATGCTCCACATAAACCTATATAATTCCCTTAAAGATACCTATCCTTTAATAAAAATTCTTTTTGACAAAGCACAGGGCAGATGATCTCCACACCTCCATAATCCACAAAGAAACAAATGGCTAAGACAAGGCTGATCTGATTGGCTCTGTGCTTGTCTACTCGACAGGTGGAGGAAGGGCACCCTCCCCATTAATCTTCTAGTATTGACAAGACATCCAAAACTAAAGCCACAAAGTGATAAGTTCACCTTGACAAAGTTGAAAAGAAAGGGTCTCTACCAGGGGACTCTGGCTTGGACAAAAGGGACAAATCTGCTTATACCCAGAGGTTGCTTTCATTGTTGCAGCAACCCAAATGATCATTAACCAAAGAAGAAAGTCTTCTTCTTTCTCTTGCCTTGTCCACCACCTTCTCCAGACAGTTGAGGGACCATACTATAGGTTGAGGATGATGCCCCTCTAATAAGATGGGGGGCCCCTTCCTCTGCCCAAGACCCACTTTACCTTGTTGAAGTCTTCAGAAGTTGCCCTCATTTCCTTCCATGTCTTATTCAGGAGCTGGATGCAGATGCAGAAAAACTCCTCAAAGGATCTGTCGTGGGTGAAGAACATCGGGTGGAAGTCATTGCAGGTCTCACTAGCTAGAGGAAGGAGATGGAAAATGAGGAAGTTTTAGAACAGTGAAACAACCACAGGCAGGTTCCCCAAAGAGAGACAAGGACAGCATCTTTGCTTAAGCGGCCATGGACAAAAGGGATTTTAAAAAGGCAATCAAAGGCTAGCCCTCATAAAACAAAGAAGTTTAAGGTCAGATTGGCAGACCTATACGTCAGCATATATTTTTTCTAAAGAACATCAGCTCCAGGACACAGACCTTATGGCTTTGTTTCAGGACCATGTTGAATATGAGCCCTGTATCTGCCTTTTTGACCTTATAGAGATTATTCCAGTTGCCCCCTTGGGCATAGTGCCTCCGTCACCCTTAATTTCCCCTTTCTTAACAGAATGACTGGCAGAAGATGGGCTTTCCTGAATACACAATTAATTCCAACTTTGGAAATAGCATCCGTGATTGTGTCTCCAAGGGGCTCTTTTCCCTCTTACGGCAGTGAGGAGGGGACATTTGTGATCATTAACCATCTGATGCCATTAACCATTTGTTTTACATTCCCAGGCACAGATGGCTGGAGGTCAGAGCAAACAAAATGGCTGTGAAGGCTGCATTGGGTCCAGCCTTATTGCATATGAGCCCACCCCTGGTAAGCTTTTTCAGGTCAGATCCAGTGCCCTGGGCTCTAGGTCTGGCCACCTCTCAACTCCTCCTCCTCCTCCTCAAACCAGGGCCCAAGCCCCTCCCTGCATCTCTGTCATCTGCCAAGCTTATACTTTCATAGCCCTTTTATGCATATGACACCTCATTTGGTCTTTGTAAGGTCCCTTACTACTCACAAGAACATTGCAGAGCTCAAGGAACTAGGCTTTGTGATCTATCCCACCCCTAACAAATATATATGCTGTTACATACAGTGTAAGTGTTTTTATTTTATTTGGAATCTCTAAAGACCAATTAGTCCTCAAGGCCCAGGATGGTGAAATTTCAGGCACTGGAAGTCCAAGAGAGAAGGGGGAAGGGTCAAAGTGGAGTAAAGAGAAGAGACTTTCTGTTGGGGAGAGCCCTGGTGCCTACCATTTGGATGCACAGCAACTCCACACATAGAGAAGACTCTGGACAGGCCCCCGGAAGCTGGATGAACCCTGACCAGATCTAAGGGGAACACACTATGCTCTGGCACAGCTAAAGTTGTTGTATACCCAAATCGCCTCTCTTCAAACTTTCTTAATATAGTGGATTCCAGAACTCTGAACATCCTCAAACAGTCACAAATGTGTTTGTACAGCTCACCCCTGAAAGGCACAACCAGATCTGAATATAAGGCAATGCTGTTTTCTCCTAGTCAGTTAAGGGCAGAGGTGAGCTGCCATATACAGTCATGGAGAAAGGGTTTGAGCACACAGATTCAGGTTCAAGTTCTGTCCATGCCAATCAGAAGCGAGACCCTTTTCCTTTCTGAGTCTGAATTTTCCTAACTAGAAAATAGAAATGAAATCTCCTGTGCCTTTTCCCTAGGCTTTTTCAAGGATCAAATGACACGATTCATGGGAAAGAGCTTTAGAGAGGATAAAAGTTAACACAGATACTTGGCGAGGTGGGGAAAATGACATGAACATTATATCAGCACAGTAGTTCCAGGATCATGGGTGACTGTGTGACATTTCCCCTAATTCCTAGTCAAGTGTGTTCATATCTCAGCAATTAGAAGCAAGAACACACAAGTCACCCTCTCCCCCAGCCTGGGTTACTGGCAGTGAGACACTGGCAAATGTGAAGTTTTGACCTGAGACACAAAGCTATTTAGGGAACTTGGAACATCAACACAGGCAAATTGTGCTGTTTGCTGCCCTGGGCAATGAGCTGTCAGTCTCACTTTCATAAGCATTGAAGCCAATGAAATTTACAAGTCTACAGAAGCACCTTAAAACACTATTACCGTCTGAGAACTCGTTATTAATCACATTATCACAGAATCATTTTGGGACCAAGTGTGATTATGTGTGTACTTTATGCCCCAGATAAAATGTTTATGGGATTACTGGAGCTGAGATTGCCAGGCGAAACTGAGACCCACAAGCCCCATTCTTGCTTGGGTGAAGAGGGAGGAAGTAACCTCATTAATAACAGGCATGTTAGCTGGCTGCACATTAGGTGCCAGGGCTCCTCCAGGCACTATCTCAACCATCCCTGGAAGGTAGGCATCATGGCATCCTCACTTTATATATAAGGAAGGTGAAACTTGGAGAAATAAAACCATCCATCATGAGCTTCTTTTAGGTGGCCCCAAGTGCAAGCTTGAAACCCACAATTTAGCTGACCCAGCAGCAGCCTTCCTGCTTTCGTTGACATCAAGAGCCCCGGGCATTCCTTTGTGGTGGCTGCTTTGAAAATTAATTTCTCCACCCACTCTCCTGGATCTCCTGCCATCTCTTTCAACAGAAACCCAGATTGTGACCTGCAGTCCAATGGGGCTCTCAGCAAGTGCAAAGCCAGCACCTGCTGATTGAGGACACCTGGCCCTGTGATAACAGTACCAACGCCAACAACACCACTGCCTGTGACCACAGGCCAGGTGCTGGATGGCAGACTCTATGTAAATTATGGTCATTTATTGCAACAAGCACTCAAGAGAGAACTGTTATTAATTTTCCTTTTTTTTTAATGTTAGAAATAGGATATTTAAGCAGGTGAGGCTCAAGGTTGCATGGATGACAAACCATAAAAGCAGGATTGCAACTTGGATCCACTTGGCTCCAAAACCCATGATCGTTGTGATGTTCCCGTTTCCTCATTCTGTTTCTCAGTGAACTCTGTCTCTTAGATTAGACATCAGGATAAAGTATTAAGTACTGATGTCTTTCCTCCAAAACTTTCAAAATGCAGATATTTAAGATTGAAGGGCATTTTGCAGGAAGGGACTGTTCAGATAATCTGATCCATTTGTAGGTAAGCACTGTCAGAAAAGGCAAAATCACTCACTCAGGAGATGATCCTGGTAGCTAGGGCACAAGAATTCCAGAAGCTAGACTACTGAGGCTCGAGTTCTGGCTCTATTACCCCCAAATGAGTTGCCTGGGCAAGTTATTTCACCTCTCTGTGCCTCAGTCTTCTCATCTGAAAACTGGGGACAGCAATAACATGTATTTTATAAGGTGGCTGTGAGGATGGGAGGGTAACTGTCTTCATGGCTTAATGCTTTGAACTATGAGAATCATTAGGTGCAACATTTATCAAGTGAACTCTGTCCCAGCCTACCCATTTATAAATGTGAACTCGTGTTGGATTACAGGGACATACTGTGTCTTAAGAACAGTGTCCTTCATTTGAGGGTTTAAAAAATACACAAGTAAAACAAGGAAGGTGAGATTTAGTGTGCTTTTAATAGAAAACAACACTTATTGAGAAAAAGAAAAGAATTAGCAAGCAATGATTTTATAAATGAAATTTTAGAGAGAAGCTTTCAATGAGACAAAAATAGTAAGACATTTTAAAAATCAAATTGTTTTTAAGCACACTATTTTTAACACAATGAGATTCTACTTTATAAAAAAAGAATCAACTCACTGGTCTTTTAAGTCTGGAATATAAAGATATTTTCAGAGTTCAGTGTAGAATGGATTCTATTAATTTGCTGACATCTAATTTATTTAGAAGTAGGCCAGCTTTGAAAGCAACTATAACCTACACTATAGGTTTAAAAAATAAAAACAAGAATGCAGTACATTTATGTAGCATTTTATTGTTGTATTAGTCCATTTTCTATTTCTATAACAAAATGCCTGAGGCAGGGTTCTTTGTAAAGAAAAAGAGGCCTATTTAGCTTACAGTTTTGAATGTCCAAGACCTTGGAACCTGAATCCGCTGGCTCAGATGAAGGCCTTTTGGCTACATCACAACATGGCAGATGGAAAAACTGTGGGAGTGTGTGCTAGAGGGATAGATCACATGGTAAGAAAGAAAGCCAGAGAGATTTGGGGACCAGCTTTGTTCTTTTATAAAAATTCATAAGGGAATGAACTCCCTTCAAGACACCAGCATTAAATCTTTCCAAGGGCATGTCTCTAATGACCTAACTAGCTTCTGCTAGGTCCCACCTTTTAAAGGTCCCGGCATTTCTTAATACAACTGGGAACCAAGCCTCCAACACAAGAACGCTTGGGTTACAAACCACATCCTAATCACAGCACTTGTCAAAGCAGGTTCATTCCTCTTCCAAAGGATAATATGAAGTGAAACAGGTATTGTTATGAGAGACTCAGAAGACAGGGCTGCTGCAGAGTAACAGCTAAACATGAAAAGAGGAGTATGAAGAACGGGATCAGGAGTTGCCCTGCAACTTTGAGAAGTTCATTTTAACTCTCTGGGCTCTGGGTGTCTTAGCTATAAATGAGGTAGAGCAGTGGATTTCTAAGGTTCCTGCCAAGTCTAAAATCCCATCTGTCTGTATATATATATATATATATATATATATATATATATACGCACACACACACACACACACACAGATTAGATCATGTATTTTTAATACTCTAGCGTCCATCAAACTTAAAGAATTTGGAGACTGTGCCTGCACTGAACTTTAGTCGCTTAACTATGATTTCCTTTATTAACAGAACGGCTACACATTTCACTTCGGGTGTTAAGGCAGCAGAGTGGTATTTGGTAGGCTTAGCAAATGTTGATGAGCTAGTATTTACTCTTCATAAGAAAATTGTTACTTGGTTTTATACCCTTTCAACCTATTCATACCACGAAATGTAGACCATTACATAAGAAAATTACTTGATTAAGGATAGAATGACAAAATGACACAGGCAAATACAGACCCTTTTAGTTCTTTCATGAGAATTTTCTAAGACACGTATAATTTTCCAGATGCTGAAAAGCTTTCTATGACCCCTGTTATGCTAAAAGAGACATTGAACCCATTTTGAAATGACTAGTAGGATACAGATTTAGGAGGCTCTGGGAAAATTAGAATATTTTTACCACAGCATTATAAGCTATTTTGCTAGCAATGGTCTTTGGAAATGGTGCATTTTGAAAGAGATAAGTAGGTCTAATAGAAAGGGCACTTTGCTGTAAAATTATGAATTACAGAAAAAAAAGGGAGTAAATCAGACATCCCCAAAAGCATTTAACACATGAAAATTGCCAGAATAGTCATGAAATCTTATTAGTAATCCACAGCACAGAAACTCAGATTAGAACTATTTGTGGTTTTAGGGTCAGTCTGGATTATATATTTATGAACTCTCAGATGCAAATGCATATTTATACCTTTGCAGAAAAATCATCTTACTCCACCTAGAAAACCTTGAGTTTCCTATTTTTAGACCTGGTATTCCATAACAGTTTGATTTTAAAGGATGGGACTGTGGGGGAAGATGCCAAAAGTTCAGAACCTTTTGTAGGCAGAAGAGGTGAAAAGAGGAGAGTGAGGGCAAAGAACTTCAAGTTCCCTCAAGTTTAGCCAATACAGAAGCTACCACCCCCACTGTTTCAGGATAGGGGATCAGAGGCTTCCTGCCTCCCCAGCTCTTCCCAGCTCCTGAAGCCTGGTTTAATAGGACTCTGAATAGACTTTTCTATCTTTTTCCATGCCTAAAAATAGCATGGAATCTACACTGAAAAGACACACAGGAGCTAATCCAATGCTTCATTGTTCACTTTCCCTATGTGCCTTATTTATTTATTTGAGGACATGGAGAGAAGGAAAAAAAAAATAACCAAACAAACAAACTAGTGTTAGGGCTGTAAATCAGATACATAGCACCAAAAGCCAGTCCATTCAGCAAAAGTGAATGAGGCCACATCCCAGGCAGGCAGTATGTGTTAACAAAAGAGCAGAGGTTCTGCAGCCAGGTTGGCCTGATAGCAAATCTTGGCATCATTTAAGGTGGTCAAAGTCATCATCAAGGTGACTTTGACCACCTTAAAATTCTTCTGGACTTCAATATTCTCATTTAAACAAACAAACAAAAAAAAAAAAATGACAAAGCCAGGCATGGTGGCGCTCGCCTATAATCCCAGCGAGGTAGGGGCATTTTGAGTTCAAACCCAGCCTCAGCAACTTAGCGAGGCCCTAAGCAACTCAGAGAGATCCTGTCTCTAATAAAAACTATAAAAACCGGGCTGGGAATGTGGCTTGGTGGTTAAGTGCCCCTGGGTTCAATACCTGGTACCAAAAAAAAAAAAAAAAAAAAGACAATACGATCTACCTCATTGAGGTACTGTCAGGATTAAATATGAATGCAAAGTTACTCACATGTTATCTGAGAAAAAATAAGCACTCAATAAATATTAGCCAAAATAGCAGATTTAGAGGACTTAGCACTACCAAATATAAAGACTTACAATAAACCTCAACAATAAGGACAGTGAAAAAAACAGGATGATGGAATAGAATAGAGTCCAGAGAAAAAGACCTTCATATACAGTCACTAGATTTATGGCATGAATGGCACCCTGGAGGAGAGGATTTCCAAAACGTTGGATTGTGCCAATTGTATATGCATCTGGAAGAAATTCTTTATGACTCTCTCATACCATCGACAAAAATCAATTCTAAATGGATTATAGATCTCAGTGTAAAAGGAAAAACAATGGGGCTCCTATCTAATACAAGAGACTTTAAGGTTGGCAAAAGGTTCTTAAAACAGAAAACCATCAACCATAAGGAAAAGGTGTGATTGTATTATACTAAATGCAAAAATTTCTGTATATCAAAAAATACAATAAAATGGCAGCCTCAGAATAGAAAAAAAAAACATTTGCAACATTATCTGACAGAGAACTGGTATATATATCTTATTAATTTACAGAAATTCTGATTTCTTTTTTTTTAATCTATGGACACTCATAAATTACATGTACATCAGCAAATATCCTTTAGAAAGCTGTAACATTTCTTTAGAAAGGCTATCACTAGAAATATGTATCTTCCCATTTCCCATGCTCATTTTAAAAAATATTTTAGTTGTCAATGGACTTTTATTTTATTTATTTATATGCAGTGCTGAGGATAGACCCCAGTGCCTCACACGTGCTGGGCAAGTGCTCCACTACTGAGCCACAACCCCAGCCCCTCCCATCCTCATTTTGGTATGAGGAATATATCTAAGTTTTGTCAATCTGATGGCTTAAAATTTATATTAATTTGCATTTCTTTGGTTATTCTGGAGGCAGAGGCTTATGTAGCCCCACTATAGTTTGATATGAAATTAGATTAGCAATTAGAAAGAGTAGGAGATAGGTCCCTCATTTTTATTTCTTTGCAATGTTAATTCCAGAATTTTCATGTATCCTGCATTCACAGTTTTTAGAATTCATCTGTGAAAACATCTTGACCTACCCCCCCACCACCCCTCTGCTAATTTATACACAATGGAATATTACTCAGCACTAAAAAACAACAAAATCATGGCATTTGCAGGGAAATGGATGGCATTAGAGCAGATTATGCTAAGTGAAGCTAGCCAATCCCTAAAAAACAAATGAAGAATGTCTCTTTGATATAAGGGGGGGGGGGGGCGACTCAAAATAGAGCAGGGAGGAAGAGCATGAGAATAAGATTACCATTAAATAGGGACAAGAGGTGCGTGGGAATGGGAGAGAGAAGGGGAATCGAAAGGAAGATGGTAGGAGACCCTCATTGTTATGCAAAATTACATATAAAATGGTGTGAGGGGGAAGAAAAAAGAGAGAGAGAGAAACGTGTCACAGTAGATTGGGTAGAAAGAGGGGAGGGGAGGGGGGTATAGGAAGGGCAGCACAATACAATAGACACTAGTGTGGCCCTATGTATAAACGTGGCTGTATAACCAATGTGATCCTGCAATCTGTACACGTGGAAAAATAAGATTATGTACCCCATTTGAATCAAATGTATGGTATGTCATGATCATTGTAATGTTTTGAGCAACTAATAAAAAAATTTTAAAAAATAATTTAAGAGGAAATAGAAGGTAGAAAAAACATGGATAGAAGTATAAGCATGGATAGGAGTATAAGAAATTCTGATTTCTACAAATAAGAAAACGACAACCCAATAGGAACATGGGCAAAATGTAATATGCACTTTAAGAAATAGAATATCTTAGTGATAAACACATGATAAATACATGTAAAGGTATTAAGATTTTTTTAAGTCATAAAGGAATGCAACTTTAAACAATGAGATACTTTTGAACATCCACTAGAATGGCTAAAGTGAAAAGGTTACACATATTAATTGTTGATAATACTACAGAACAAATTGAATCATATACACTGATCACGGGCATGCAAAATGGCTCAACCACTTAAAATTATTATTATTATTATTTTGTTTTGGTATCAGGGATTGAACTCAGGGGCATTTAACCACTGAGCCACACTCCCAGCCCTTTTTATTTTTTAATTTTGAGACATGGTCCTGCTAAGTTGCTGAGGCTGGCCTCCAACTTGTGATACCTCTGCCTCAGCCTCATGATGCCCTGGTATTACAAGCGCGTGCCAAGGCTCCTGGCATCTCAAGCACTTTGAAAAATAGTTTAGCAGTATTTACTAAAGTTAAAACATTCTTACTCTATGAAACAATAACTCGAGCCAAAGGCATAAACCCAACAGATAGACACACAAATGTGCTCTAAAAAAATGTTCATCAATGTTCATAGCAGCAGTATTTATTACAGCTCCAAACTTGAAGCCATCAAAATGTGCATCCAGCAGTAGATTAGATAAATAAATTATCGTTCATATAGCAGCATACTTTACTGCAAAGAAATTATTTTTCAAAATGCTACACACAATGTAAATATATTGAGATGACATTCACAATACCATGAAACAAATATACTGTTGATGGGATGGAGTCCTACCAAAAGAAAAAAGAGTACATTATTTGATCCTCTTTATCTAAAGCTCCAAACAGCCATGAGTCATCTAGGATAATGGAAATAGGATAAGTGTTCCTTTGGAAGGGGGAAGGGATTGGGAGTTTGGGGGATGGCCCAAGAGAACCTCTGGGGGTTGCATAATACTCTCTTGCATGTAGCCCTCTTTCTTGGTAGGTGTGAGGATGATAGATGGATAGGTAAGCCACTCAAGGATAGTTGATGGTTTGAAGGGACAACAACGTTGTAGACAGGGTTAACTATTTCATATGCTACATATGAGTTCAGTAAGCTTTTCAGAATTTGTGCCACATTTGCCCTGTATGTCACTTCTGGAAAAGGAAACTGGTGTCTCATGTTGCTAGGTATCCTGGATGGATTAAAAAAATGATATAACCTATCTATGCAGGCAAACTTGTGTACACCTAACTCAATCAGCTTCTGAAGCTAGATAGAGGTTATCTCTCCATACCTCAACTTTAGTTGGATTTCATCTGATGGGTGAATAAGAGTATATGTATGCATGTTCTTTTGCAGGTGGGGACCCCAACTTTACTGGAAAATATGGCAGAGGCAAATGCAAAACTATACTAGATTTGGCTAATGGTATAAGATGTAAGTTTCTGTTAAATGGATCACCCCCTTTCTTTCTTTCCTCCCTTAATCCACTAATTTATAGATCTATTCTTTCTTCTTTCCTCCCTCCCCCCTTCCTTCTATCCATCCATCCATATACATGTTCATCCATCTATGTGCCCATCCATCCATCCAACTAGCAAAGCATTTCAAAGCCTATGGCTGTAAAGCCAGTCTTTCTGAATCTGGATCCTGGCTCTGCTTATTATCTGTGTGATCTTGAGCTCATGAGCAAGGAGAAATGGGTAAAAGATGAGGCTGAAGAAGCAGGCCGGACTCATACAATGCTTTGTAGACCCCACTATGGAGTGTGGACTTTATTCCACCTGCAATGAACACCACTGAAGAGGATTAAACAGGACTGTGATGAGGGGACAACTTCCATCTTTTTTTTTTTTTTTTTTTGCTTTGTTTTTAGTTTTGGGCTCTTTTTAATGGAATGAATACTCTGGCAATTTTAAGAGTCTTGTTAATCTTGCATCTAATTAATTGATACTTTAGTGTATCAAGGATGAGTGGTGAACCAGGTAAAAATGTTAGCACAAAGTAGTTAGAAGTATTCATTCTGAACTTTGGAGGATTGGTGATTTTTCCCTTTGAAATTAACTGTGTTCTCAACCAGGTCCTTCGAGGTCTCTGGGCCTCTCCTGCTATGATGAGAATAACAATAACTTATGTCTAGTAGAACTGAGTGAAGATTATAGATATATAGTAAGAGGATTCCCATAAAACACTTAGCACAGTGCCCAGCATGTACTAAGCATTCAATAAATGTTAGTCATAAAAATGTTGTGCAGAATATAAATATGATATATAAAAATTTTTCCCAAACATCTTTGGTTTAAGGTTTAATATGTGATGAAATCTTATGTACTTAACTTTCCATCCCCTAAAAAGTTATAGAGCAGGGCTCCCAAGGTCATCTTGTGAGATGCTTAACCAAAAGACAAGATATGCAGAAATTCTAGTAAATAAAGATTTCTGGTAAGAGGAGCAAAGTGACCCCTGAAAGTTTGCTTATAATTAAAAAATGATCTTGCAGATATGGATCTACTTTTTTTCTTTGTTTTCTAATTGAAGCCATCAAGACATTCAGGAAACAGAAATTGTATCCTTGACGCCTCATATGTTTCTAAAGTAATTGTTTCTGGAACCACCTACACCTCTTCCTACAAAGGTGTATCAAGTTTGTGGTGTGAATTAGCAAATCAAAGCTAAGTGTGGGGCACATTTACCTTGCCTTATATACCTTACTACCTTTTGGAGGGTGGTGTGGCTGAGAATAGGGAAAGGTGATGGCGAATTCTGTATGTGAACTTGACTGGGCTAAGAGGTCAAGTCTGGTCTGGAGAGTAGCTCTGGATGAGATTAGTATCTAGATGAGTAGATGGTGTATGTCACTGTCCCCAGTGTGGCAGCATTGCAGCATTGAACGAAAGTTGGAGGAAGGAGGATGTGGTCTTTTTGCTTCCTCACTGAGCTGGAACATGTCATTTCATCTTCTGGGATGAAATGGGATTGACACTATCACTACCCCTGGTTCTCAAGCCTCTAGTCAGGGAATGAATGACACCACCAGATTTCCTGGGTCTCTAGTTTGTCAATGGCAGATGCTGGGACTTCTGTGAATATATATCAGATTTATTATGAGGAAACACACACATACATATATATGTATATGTGTGTGTGTGTAAAATCTCCCCTGTTGGCTTCATTTCTCTGGAAAATCCTAATACAGGAAGGGATTGTGAAAGATTAAAAAATGAAAATTCTAGTCACGTGGTAAATAGTCCAAGGCAGGGCAAAGGACTGCATATTTAAGAAGTGATTTCTGTGTGCCCTTGTTGAACTTTCTTTATGAAGAAAATTATTCTGAGAGGTGGCACATTAAGAGACTGTCATATAGTAAATTTAGCATGGACATAAATAATTGCCTGTCCAACCATGTGAGATAGGCACTTGAGGGTTATGTTGGGTTAAAGGCAGATTAATGAGCTTAATGATGAGCCTCACTGAAGACGCAGTAAGAACACTGTGTGTTGTGCGAGATCATAATGTGATCTTAGATTACACCTTGACCTGAAGCTCAGGCATTAGCCAGGTATAGGAAGCCAACAAAAACAAGATAAAAATAGGATAGATGTGACTTTAAGAAAAGGGACTTGCCAAGGCTTGCTCATAGCACATGTTCTTCCTTGTCTTCAGGGAAGAACAGTAAATGCCCCCCTTAGTAAGTCATGACCACACAGTGAGCACCTGTAGGTATCAGGATAAAACACACAAATGCTTCAGCAATGTGGTCAACTAACCTGACCCTATTCCCCCACTTCTAACTTTTCTCTGACCTATGAGCCAATCCTGAAGTCAATCACCGTTTCTACCTCTTTACCAGACAAACCACCCATGGCTTAGCTCTTGTTTTTCCCTCTGCATAAACCCCATTGAGCATTCTTCCTAAGCCCAGCCCTTTGCTAAAGGCACTTCTGACTTCCTCTTTCTTTGTGCTTCCACAGACCTTTTATCTTCACCTATTGGGATTGGCACTCTTCATTGTGAGCTTAAAAAAATATCAACCCCAATTCAGTCGTTTCTGCCCTCTTCGTGTTCTCCCTTGACCAGCCTCCCATGAACATATATGTGACGGCACCCTCTTCCTCACTGGGCCTCCAGCTCCACATTTTCCTGCTATGTGGTTTCATGATGTCCCACGTCATGCACAGGATGAAGAAGAGTGTCCTCCAGCTTGTGTATACCTAATGTCAGAGCAGTGCTGCAGGGGAGCCAGGACACACAGAGGGTTCTTGCTCATGAAGGTTCCACACATGTCTTCACCCGTTGGTCTTAAAATGACCCATGACCCACCCAGTCTTTTTTCCTGTCTCCCCCAATTTTATTTTATTATTTAAATATTGTTTTTAGTTGCTGGTGGACCTTTGTTTATCTTTACATAGTGCTGAGGATCAAACCCAGTGCCTCACACATGCTAGGTGAACGCTCTACCACCAAGCCACCACCCCAACCCTCCCCCAACTTTCTGAAGTCAAGGATAGGTGTTCTCTTAAAAGAGAACAATGAAGACCATTATAAAGAAAGCAAGATTCTTACACAAATTCAACAGAAAAGAAAAACAAATCTGATGACACAGATGTAACCCTCTTTTGTAGATCAATTGCCAACACCTAGTCCCCAGCAAGTGGCTCCCTCTAGCATTCATTTACTATGCACAGGCTCTGAGCAGGGGCATGGGCTCAGTGGCATCCTCAGCCTTTCTCAGACTCTGTCAGGATGAACATATAACCACAAGGTTTGCTTAACAGCATTAACAACATGTTAACCCTGGGTGGTGGAATTAAGGGAGATATGGGAGATATAAAGGGAATAATCCATTGACAATCATGCTTTTGCCAATGTGGGATTTGAGAAGATAGAGATTTATATCAGTAAACAACCCCCACCCTAAAAAAAAAAGTTAAATCTCTAACATTTCAGCTTTTATACTGTTCTATTCAGTCCCTTCAGGAAGAAAGTATAAAGACCACGCTCTCTGCAGCTCAGGATCACATGGAAGCATTGTGAGGGGAACACAAAGAGGCCCCCTCAGCATGTGGACAGGACACCGGGCCCCATGGAGCATATCCTCAAGCATCATGAAACTAATTTAGGAAAAGGCCAAGCTTCACACAGACACTTGCCTGAGATTTACAAAAATAAATAAATATATAAATGGGGGGTTTGGAGCAGAGAAGGGATAAAGCATTAAAGATCAAAGCAGTAACAGCTGGCTAGAAAATCTGAAAAGGACACAATCTGAATAACATGACACTTGGGGAATCTGCTTCTGCAAAAGCAGCCACGCAGCCTGGAGAGGTGAGATATTTTAGAGTAATGACATGACATGTACTGGCAGCTATTTTCTTATGAGTATTTTCCTTAATCTGCATAATAATTCCTTGAGTTTGGTGCAACTATTATTAGTCTCATTGTACAGATGAGAAACTGAGGCACAGAGACTGAAGGGGCTCAACCAGACACACAGAGCTAATAGCAGGAAGAGCTGGACTTTCACCCAAGTTTGGGGGTCACAGTTCCTGGTATCCTGCCACTCACCAGAAGGAGACTCTTAATGGAGGAAAGGTAGTACTTTCTAGAGTGCTTATTTGTTGTGATTTTTAAAAAGAAAAAATCTACATCTTTTCCAATAAGGCTTGATCTTGCCAATTAGGTTTTGAATATGCAATGCTTACAGTTGATATGATAGCACTGCATTTTCCAATTAATCTATGGCAAATATGTACTCCCATAGAAATGTTACTCCTGGAAGGCCTGAAAATAATAAACAATTTGTAGGCTCTTAATTTCAGGGGCCTTTTAATTCTTCATTAGTTAAAAAGATCCTTATCTTAATAAAGAAGGCATGAAATGTGCACCATTAATGCAAGGGTAATACCCTGAAAGATTAGGAAAATCAAGCTAATCAGACTGGTTTATTTTTGTTATGTAATTATTCAGAATTCTGTATACATGCCCCTCTGTTCTTGGTGCTTTACAACTGCTGAATTATTTAATTCTTATATGACCCCCATGAGAATGGTTTGATTCTTATACAAGTAAGATATCTGAGGCCCAGAAAAACTATGGGACTTGCCAACTTGCCTGGTTCACATAACCAGAGAGGCAGAACCAGGGTGTATGTCCAGGAGGCACTACTTATAACCAAATTTGTGCGTAATAAGTGCACTTAGAGGGCTCTTGGTCCAGAGGCTACCTATCCAGATGCAGCAACTGCTTTTAACCAGTATTTGTAGGTGGATGTGAACTTGCCCAGAGTTTCCACAACAGAGACACAGCCTCCTTGATGCTGACTGATCCATGCATACCCATAATTACTCCCAAATTTCTCATATTTTACAATCTCTCATCAATAGCAGCCAAACTGATATGCTAATTACCCTGAGCTGATCATTATACTTTGAGTACACATAGTAAAATGTCACCCAGCATCCCATAAATATGTACAATTACTGTGTGTCAATTAACAAAAACAGGGGGAAAAAAACCAGTAGCCAAATTATATGACTTCCATTCATTAAAAACAATTCCATGGGGGCTGAGGTGGTGGCTCAGTGGTAGAATACTTGCCTAGCATGTGTGAGGCATTGGGTTCGATTCTCAGCACCGCATATAAATAAGTAAAATAAAGGTCCATTGACAACTGAGAAAAATATGTATTTATTAAACAATTCCATGGACTCTGATTTCTTTTAAAAATTATGTAAGGCCTGGATCTCTTTAGTTCTCAGAAAGAGCCTCAAAAACAAAGTAAAACAAAAAACAAAATAGATATTTGGTGATACTTTGGGGGAAAAAAAATTGAATAGACCATGCCTATTCACTAGAGTGTACTCCCGGAATGCATTAAATTGTCTTGATCATGCAGACATCCTAGTAGTGAATCTGGTTTTGCAGATGATAAAAATTATTTGCACTACAAAATAAGCACTAATAAAATTAGGTTTAAACTCTTGTTATTGCTTTAATGAGATTATTTTTTTCATCCCACATGCACTGTAAGCTAATTGGTGTTGCAACAAATGAAACATTGGTTTCTTGTTCCCAGGCCACAGGGAAGGATGTGTTTTAGCCTTTTCACTGCCGTGACTAAAGGACCTGACCAGAACAACTGTAAAGGAGGAAAAGTTTATTTAAGGGCTCAAAGTTTCAGAGGTCTTAGTCCACAGACAGCCATCTCCATTTCGTGAGGCTTGAGGTGAGGCAGGACATAATGGTGGAAGAATGTGGCAGAGAGAAACAGCTCACATGATGATCAGAAAGCAGAGAGAGGCTCCGCTTGCCAGATACAACACATACCCCAAAGCCACGCCCCCAGTGCCCACCTCCTCTAGCCACACCCCCTTGCCTCCAGTTACCACTCAAACCCCTCAGGTGATTAAATCACTAATTGGCTTAAGGCTCTCCTAACTGGATCATTTCTCTAAACCTTCTTGCATTGTCTCATATGTCAGCTTTGGTGGGGGGGAAACCTCACATCCAAATCATAACAGATGTGTAAGTAAATGTACTTTAGAACATTTAGAAATGTACATTTGTGAAAAAATGTACATTTGTGAGAAATTCAGATTCTTAAATTGATGACTGGAGATGAGTTTTGGTGAAATGAGTTATCTCCCCAGCTCTTGATAATGAATGCTGGCTACTTCTGCACCCCCACACCTGGTCTTAGTAACTTATAATGATTAGCCTCTGAGGTTTCAATAAAATCCCTTGCAAATCTTTCCAGGTGGGTGTTATGCAATTACAGACTTCGCCTCCAGTTCAATTGGTCCTAAACCAAATTCAGCAAGAGCTGCTCCAGCCTCCAGCTTCTTGAGTGCCATTTTTCTTTTTCTCTTTCTTTTTTAAACTCCCACCAAGAAGAGATCATTTTAGATAAGGACCCATCTAATGGAAAAACCTCACTGAAGATGGGACCAAAAATAAGATGTGTTTCACCTCAGGAGGAAGATACTGATGGAATTTATCAGATCTTCCTTCTAGGTGAACGCTCTTGGACATTTTCATTCTCATTCCTGGCAGATTGTTTATATTTTATTTTATATTCTAGTCATTTAATTTGGTGATAGATATTCTGAAACTGTTTTCTCTTTCCCCCCTGAAAAATACCTTCTGGACATTTCATAAAAACTTCCCAATTCTCTAAAAGCAGAGGATGGTTTTGTTACTGCTACTGTTCTCTTATACACACAAGACTCAGAATATCTTGTATGGTCATTGGAATGCACCAGAAGATGTCCAAGACAATACCATGCTTCTTACTAAGAAAGGTGTTGTATCTACTGTGTGTCACTCATGTGGATTCCTTATGAATACCTCAAAATTATTTGGCAGCCCTTAGTACCTCAGGGTGGAAAAAATAATAGCCCGCTAACACTGGAAAAAAACCCAAAACCTGGATAATTGTTCTTTTCAATATTGGTACTCTCATCTACTTAACAGATGTCTTTTTCCTTTTTTCTTTGCTTTTTCTTATCAAGATTCTATTATACCCTTCTTGTTCTCTAGCTCTTCATTCTTGTCCTAGGAGAACTCCTGAGACCTGTGGTTTCCATGCTCACAGATGCCAAAACTTTATTTCGAGTCAGTATATTTCCTTGACTTCCACACCTCTAACTCCTAAAGGGTATGCCCATTTCAATGTCCCTGAGTCACTTTAAACTGAAAACGGACAACACAGAACTCATTGTCTTGATGGACAATCCAGACATACCACAGACCCTGACTCAGCTCCTATCCAATCCACTGCCCAGCTCAGCCTGGACTCTGCCACCTCCATCTGGTAAATGTTTACCTCTTTCCTTTCCCACCGCCACTGGCCCTGTTCAGTTGCTGTCCAGTGTCGCGCAGTTCATTGCTGCTTTCCAGATTGACAGGGCCACTATGGTCACCCAGCCCCAAGACAGATCCATTTTCCACAATGTCCTTGGGGAGGATCTCATTAACGCTTAACTCAGCCTCTTGCCTCTCCTTAAAAACCTCCAGCAAAATCCTCACTCCTCTTCATGAGGTGGACCCTATCTTCCCTGGAATGAGCCCACTTCAGGCCCAGTTTTTCTAAACTGAAATTTCCAGAATGCATCTATCTATCTGTCGGGAGAGAGAACAAGACAATTTCAACATTTTGAAAATAAAATAGAATGACCCAAACCACAGTAAACTGTTTGCACGGCTTCTGGACTTTAACATATGCTTTTCCCTCTGCCTTAAACACTTTTCCTCATCTCATTCTGCTTCAGTGACAACTACTACAGATATTTAAAGAGCCAGTGCAGTTGTTCCCAGCTCTAAGGAATCTTTTACTCCCATTATTGACAGACTGATTCTTCTGAGTGTCTCCATCTCACACTCTGCCAAGTTTCCAACACTATTTGCTTTTCTGTCTCCCTGTAGAAATTCTAAGATCCTTGTGGTTTGGGACTATGCTTTCTCTGTCTTTGTTTACTCAGTACTTAAGACCTGATAAATGTTTGTGGAATGCACGGTTAGACATAAAATGGTCCTCATCCAATGGAGCAAAGTCAGACTGAAGTCGCTATGGTGGAATGGTCTTCATCTCCTTACCTTGAAATACTGCACTGGAATATTGTATCCTTGCTAGTGCCAGTTAATCATTAAACATCCCTCCCAAACATGGCAAAACAAAACATGACCACGGGAGAAAGCTCCGTGGAGACAATGCCCACACATTTCAGGGCCCGGGCTAAAATAAGCCTGCAAGTGTGTAGGACTCATCATCATATTGTACCAGGAAATGTGCCCTCCCGTATTTAAAAATATACTTGTTTGGCTCGATTCAGGCTCCTCATTGCAGGCCTGCGTGAGTCACTGGAGAAACATCCTATTAGAGTGCACCCCGCGGATTGGCTTCCTTTGTATGTTCATGGTGAGTCACAAAAGATGACTCACAGTTCACACTTATGACAAAAAGAGCTTGCTCCCCCTTCCTTCCCATTACCCATGGCTTTTGGGCTTTATTGGCACCTTGAAAAACATCTAAGTGAGCGAGGGAAAGGGAAATGCAGGGGGCAGATGGAGAACTGGCATTACTTATTTTTAACAAGCAGCTCCACTTAAAGAGTCTTTTATCAGAGCAACACAGCCACACTTGGGAGGACCAACATTGGAGGTCAGAAACTGGACACTATTTCTCTGCCTTGTCAATAGGTGGAGAGCAGGAAGGCTCATCCGAGGTTGAGAGGTTGCTCAGTGTCCCTCTGCAGGTCTCAGATCTGTGGTGACAAAACAGCAGCTTGGATTCTGCTCTCTTGGTCATCCTATCTTAAGCCTTGACCAAGGAGACAGACATTTGGCCATGAAGCAAGTTGAGAGGGCTGTAAACAAAACCAGTCTTCTACATGCCTTTCAAGGCACTCGTGAAAGAAATGTTTAGGTTCAGTGACAGTTAAACATAATAGATGTTAATTCCTTTCATTCTGTTACAGAAAACATTTTTGAATACTTATCCACAGAGATAAAAAAAAAAAAAAACATAGACTCCACTCAGGAGAACAACAATATAAAGTACCGTGAGTGACACCAATCCCCTATTATTTGCAAGAGACATGTTCCATGACCCTCAGTGGATGACTGAAAACCACAAATAGTGCCAAAATGTATACATCCTATGTTTTTCCCTGCACATATATACCTGGGATATAGTTAAGAATGTCATCTTTTTACTTAAAGAAAGCACTTTACAGCTTCTCTTGGGCATATCTGAATTGCAGTGTCACTACTCTTACACTTTGGGGCCATTATTAAGTAAAATAAAGTTCCCATGAGCACTGTGATACCAAGACAGTCAATCTGATAACTGAGACAGCTACAAAGTAGCCAATGGGTGGGTAGCATAGACAGTAAGGATACACTGGACAAAGGGATAATTCATATCCCAGGCAGAACACAGGAGCATGGTGCAAAATGCCATCTTGTATGCTCAGAACAGTGTGTAATTTAAAACTTATGAGATATTTATTTCTGTAATTTAACTTAATATTTTTGGACTATGGTTGATCACGGCTAACTGAAACTGCAGGAAGCAAAACCATAGATAAGGGGAGACAACTATACAACAAAGGAAGAAAAGGCAAAAGATTCAAAGAGTCCCGAGCAAGAGTATGTATATTTTCTTAGAGGACTAGCATTTGAATTGGACCAAAGGATGGGTAGAATCTAATTTATGGTTCTGAATGTGTTTTTCTTTCTGAACAATTTTCCAGTCAGGCACATCTCAAATTCCATTTACATTCAAACTCCAAATTCCATAATCACTGTCACTTGGAAGCCTTTGAAATGCATGCACATAAGCCTGCCTGCAAAGGACACTCTTCTGTGCACGGTTCTGTCAGGAGTGGGTTTATGGTGGCCGATAAATGAAGCAAAGCAGAGTCTAGCTCAGTCCAAATTGCTCTGCTTTCCAGGGGATCCTTGTGCAGTGAATTCTGCCTCTGCTTTAATAAAAGTAGATAAAAATACTTGCCACCTACCTACCTCAGAGGCACACTGCAAGGATGGATCCTGTTCACAGAACTCTGAATTCTTCAGGAGAGAGGTGCTTTTATGAAAAATAAAGCTTCAATATCAGGAATGCTGGGTGAAAATGAAGGCAGGCCGATATCTAGGACATGATCTTAGAGGGGAAACCACTGAAGGGACACAGGATTACAACTTTCAAGCAAGTCAGCATTCCCAGTCAAGGCTCAAATGCCTTTCCTGGCCCCTGCAGGAAGAAGGGGATTAATGGTCCAGGGTAATAAGAATAAATGAAGAAATGAGATGAATGCATTGTCTTTGATGATAGAAGTTTCTGATAAGAATAAAGAATCTGGAAAAGGAATCTCAACACAAATTTGTCCCATGATGTGGTATCAGGGACAGGAACACTGGGGGTCAAAGTAAAGGAACTGATTCTTTGAGATCCCAGAAGAGGATCCATGGAAAACATTAATGTCCAAGACAGAAAGAGGCTTGTGGTCCAGTATATTCAGTGGTGCAGAATAAAGACCACATACAATAAAGGAAAGGGGGGGGATGCTTTGTGAGCAACTTTAAATTAGATCTGAGATAAGAGGAGAGTGAAGTAGAGAAATTAGAGGAGTTAAGTTAAAGCTCTTCTCTGGTAAAAAAATAGAAGTCTGTTTTGGGGGGTGAGTTGCTTAATTTCCTCAAACCTCACACAGATGAGATCATCAAAAGAGAAAATGTATGATAACATTAGCTGAGTTGTGTCTCCCAAAATCCATATGTTCAAGTCCTAACACCCAGTACTTCAGAATGTGACTGTATTCGGAGTCAGGGCTTTTAAAGTGATAACTAAGGTAAAGTGAGACCCTACTACAACATAACTGGTGCCCTTCTTTGAAGAGGAGGTCAGAACACAGACACAAACAGAGGGAAGACTTTGTGCAGACAAGGGGGAAGACAGGGTCTACATGTCAGGGAGAAAGGCTCCAAGAAGAACTCAACCTTGATCTTGGACATTGAGCTTCCAAGAGAGTGAAAAAAAAAATTCCCATGTTGAAACAATCTATGGTACTTTAAACAGGACCTTCAAATACACCTAATGCCATATATATGTTAGTATTATTGTAGTTGGGCTGTGTTCTAGGAAATAATGGAAAATTAGGAGAAAGTTCATAAAGAGGAGTCACACGTTTTGATTGTGGAATTCTTTTCTTTTCAAAATGGATGCAACAAACTGAAGTTGGAGAGAATTTTGTGACAGGGATCTAGGGACCCAGAAGTGATATTGCTAGGATTTAACTGCCATGGCAGGAAAATATTCAAACACACTTTAAAAAAAATTTATATAGAAAACAAAAGAAACAAAGGTTACTTTGCAGATGGAATTAGTAGAAATCATAGGAGAATGAAATGATCAACATCAATAGGAGCCCAGGTAGAAACAAAAACAGTGATAAATCAGAGAGAAATAAGGATTTTACTGGTGATAAATACCAATGGGATTATTACAAAATAGGACAAGTTTCTAATAAAATAATAAAATGACGGCTTGAAAATTAATTTGTGACATTTTCTCCCTCCACTAGTTAAACTTGCAGCAAATAAAATGGCAACTGTCCCTATGAAGAAGAGCAGAACATGCCCTTCAATGTTTTAATGAAAGAAAATCTGTGATGAAGAGGTTTCTTGAGAGAATAGGTTCGATGCCAACAGTTCTTGGGCATCATGTGGGAGATTCACACATGCTTTTCTGTTATTTTCAATAACCTTAAAAGCTTTTGTTTATTCTAGGTTGGCATTTATGTTTACATTTCCTTCCTCAAGTCAGCCAAAATCTGATCAGCCGTTCGTTCACTGGGTTCCAGCCAATTCCATCCACTAACTCCCATGGGAGAGGAGATGGGAAAATAAATGTGCTGCTAGCTGGAAGTCACCATCTCTTCCTGTGGCAAGGACTTAGCAAGCAGTACCAGGAGCGAGTGGAAAATGAGCTGGAGGAAATAGCAGTTCTGTATCAGAAGCCACAGAATCTCATTAGCCTGGGCACCTCACCAGTCAAAAATACAGGTTTATGTTTTTATATTTCAAGATATCATCCCGTTCTGTCTGAATGGATGATACTGAGATGCACACACAGATACATTAATGTATGGCTTCAAGATATGGTCAACCTGGGAGTTAAGTGTTAATACTGAATAAGAGAAAGATGGGAATTATGGACAAGTCAGTCCATTTGAACAACACTGCCCGAAGACTGCAACTCAGAGGACAACAAATGCTCCCATTGGAACCACTCTGCTCTGGTCATCATCCCCTATAGCCCAATAATATATATTCCCTAACTGTTCTCCATGGCTTTGAGGTTTTCTGTTAAGAAACCAGGCACAGGTGGTTTCACTAGAAACCAAACAAAATGAGCATCAGACAGATGCCCCTGTCCTGGAGCATCCAGCTTTACCTGAACAATTGCCCAGCCCCCTCTCATTGGTTCCAATGTTTCCCAGACTCACATGTTCTTGACTTTCTCCCGTTTACTTGGCTTCCATCTCAGGGAACACAAAATGTACTCAGTTGCATGTTCATCCTGCCTCCGTAAGCTTTAGGTCACTGGTCATAGGCTTATATACCCTGGAACTCCACACCTGTAGTACCTTTGTTTCCCAGAACTGTTACTTTTATTCAAATAGAAGCCTCATGGAGGTAAGGACTTCAGTCTATGCCTGTGACCAAAAGAATGCACATGATATTTTGGGATAACTTTCTGATCTCCCTTAATTCTTAACACAAAAGTTGTTGTTTTTCCTGAATAGCATCATATACCTCTCAAATTCTCAGCAGCAGAAGATAGAAATGGAAAGATGTTATAAGCTTGTTCTCTGCTTAAAGATTTTCCTTCTAATGTCATAACAAAATACCATAAACTGGGAGGCTTCAACAATAAAAATGTATTTTCTCACAGTTTTGAAGACTGGGAAGTTCTGCACCATAGGCTGGCATCTGTGAGGTTCTCTTCCTGGTCTGCCAATGGTTGTTATGGTTTAGAATATGAGGTGTCCTCCAAATGCTCATGTGTGATACAACACATGAAAGTTAAGAGGTGAAATGATTGGGTTATGAGAGCCTTAACATAATCAGTGCATTAATCCCATGATAGGGATTACCTGATGGGTAACTGTAGACAAGTAGGGTGTAGCTGGAGGAGGCGGATTCCTGAGGGCATATCTTTAGGGTATATATTTTGTTCTGGTTGAGTAGAGCTCTCTCTGCATCCTAGAGCCATGTTCCCGCCGCTTTCCTTTACCACCCTCTTCCATGATGTGCTGTTTCTCCTCTGGCCCAGAACAAGGAAGTCGCCATCTATAGATTAAGACATCTGAAACCATGAACCCCCAAATAAACTTTTCCTCCTCTCATTTTTCCTGTCAGGTCTCTTGGTCACAGCAGTAAAAAAAAAAGCTGGCTGAAATAGGCCCCATCTCTAAATTCTATCCTATTGTAGGTCTGGGCTTCAATATATGAATTTAGTGAGAGGGGCATACTTAAATCTATATAGCACTGGGGAAACTGAGATTCATGACTTTCTTCAAAGAATTAGAAAAAGTTCTATATAATGTTTAGAAAAGCTGTTGCTATAAATAAGTATAATTTAGTTTGCAAGGGTTGTCACACAGATAGACACAGGACAGAATGGGTGGTCTTTTACATTAAATACTAACCAAGGGACAGGACACAAAGACTATGACATTCATAGCCTTTGGAAAAATGATTTGTTTCAAAATACTGATGTGTGGGCTGGGGACACGGCTCAGTGGTAGAGTGCTCACCTAGCATGTGTGAGGCCTTGGGTTCCATCCCCAGCACCATACACACACTGTGTGACATTCTTTCCCTAGTGAGAGGTGCACTGCCTCCATCCTCCCAGAAGCTTCCTTAACACAGGCCAAGGGGCAGGGGAGTTACAAGAAGATTTCTACTCTACCTGGTTCCTTGAAGTAAGCAACATACTCTGGGTCCAGATGGACAGGGCACTTAGCACACAATGTCTTTGATCCTTTGTACATAGATTCAGTATTCCAGTTTGTCTTAATACAGACCCAACAAAGAAGGCAACTGAAATGCTAAGAGGGCAATTTTCACTTTCCAGTGACCTCACTATAAGTAAGCAAAACACAGACACAGGACCACTCAACATCAATGATTCAACAGGAGAGTCATAAAAATAACAAAGCAGAAATGCCGTGACAGTCCTGCATATACTCCTTAGGAGAAAATTCTCCTTTTCATCTAGAGTGCAGTTGTACCTAATCCAGTCTGTAACTAATCCCTCTTACCCATTACTGACAATCAAAACTTACCTTCTTTGTGACTTATTGGACACATAAAATTTTTGGTTTTACCTATTTGATAGTATGAATTTATCTCCTCTCTATACATGATCAACACCTTGTTTTGATTTAACTTAGAATATAGGTAACCAATAATTAAAAAGTACTGAGATTTAATTTTTTTTTCCATTTTGCTTAGAAAAGGTTACATTATAGTGCTCTTCAACAGAAATTTCTGTGACAATGGAAATATTCCTGTGTATATATGTGTCAGGGTGTGTATTGAGCTTTTGCAATGGGGCTAGAGTGACCAAGTGGCTGAATTTTAGAATTTTACTTATTTCTCCTTAATTCAGAGTTAAATAGACACATGTGGCTGGTGGCTAAGGGACTGGACAGCACAGCTTTAGGAAGACTGGTGTTCAGATTAGACACATACTAACAGACATCATTCCCAAGCCACAAAGTGAAAGCCAAACAGAAGCAGTTTGGGATCATTTTCTTCATCATTACCTGCTGGGGTTGATGATTACATATTGGTGAATTTTATTAGGTTCAAAAGTAGCTGTGATGCTGTGCACATCATTCATGCATATTAGATCTCCCAGTGCAAGATGAACACAAGGGAACCCACAAGTAAAAGGGTTTAGTAACTTTATGACAAAAAATATTAACTGATAAAAGAATAGCAAGAATGTAAACCTTAGGGCACCTGACATTGCTATGTGCCTGATGTGATATGCAGAAGTCTATAGATGGTAAACCCCTACTCCTCAAGATAAGACATTGTTTACAGTGGGCCCTGGAACAAAAACAGCCCGTCACAAACTTGAAGAAGTACATATTTCACACTTATTGCCTATTGGTATGTTTCTTTATTAGTGAAGAACAGGATATTATGTCACTCATCAGCCAACATAGCAGTTATAAGTAATACCCCTCCCCTTCAGGATTCTATAACCTAAAAGCTATATGGGAACAGGAAGTTGGCAGAAGGAGGGGACAAGTCACATAAATCACAGTTAATATCAATGCTTTGTAGAGGAAAGGGAAGAAGGGAAAACTATTCCCAGATTCCATTGGTGCACTGACCTTGGCTATCCCTGTAATATCCGTACAGAAAGAAACAACACAAAGATGAATGTCATCGTTTGTCATTTCATAGCCATAAGCCTGAACAACATGAAGCCCTTATTCATCACAAATAGACCGCACAGGACCTTAAAACACACAAGGTCTCTTTCAAACAGGAAGGTCCTCACCTGCCTAGCTGATCTACAGTGGGCTCCTGAGCTATGGCGGCCACAGGCGGGGGGCCTAGGAAGGCTTCCATGGCAGTCCTATTGTAAGAATTGTAAGGTTGGTGTCTATCATGTCACTAGCATTCAGTTCTGTGCATAACATTTTCTATTCTTCCTCTGCATGTGTGTTTATTCTTCATTGCCTATCTCCACTTTCTTGCTACAAGCACCATTGGAGTCTCTTAATCTGACCTGTTTCTCCTAGAAGTTCACAGGCAGAGTGAGGGATTGGGGCACAAGGTAGAGGCATTGTTGGAAAAGCATGATCAAAGAGACAAAATGGTGGGTTTGTGGCATGTGTCAAAAATAAACATGTAAGTTTAAAAATGAAACTACAGCACCTGAAACGCTGGCTAAAGGAAGCAGGGTGAAAAGACGAGTGTGGAGCTATGCAGAGCAGTGGACTTACTGGCCCATACCCCCAGTTAACATGGCGGAGCAGCAGCCCACCCAGGGACCCACTGTACCTGAATAGCTGCCCACTGAGTTAACCAGAGTGGTCACAGTCTTTCTGGATTTTATTTTCTATCTGGATGAAACACACATAGCTAATTATGCTTTAGAAAATAAAGAGATTCATGATTTCTGTTTTACAACATATGCAATTGTTTTTATGTATTCTTGACAGCTCTATTTTGTTCAAGAGAGTTACACATTCACCGAGACTTTGAATTTCATATTTTACTTTATGTTACACAGTAAAAACAGATTCAGAGCCTTATCTTTTTAGAAACGCAGCTTGTTTGGGGCATACAGTAGTAATTAATTGAATATTCCTCTATTTAACCCTATTTCCATATTTAACCCTATGGCTGTACTGATTTTTCTGTTGTAGTCTGATTTCTTTCCACCTGCTGTTAATTAGCAGAAGCACCACAGTCCAAAATCCGCAGCTGCTCAACTGCTAGGTCAGCAACATCATGGGTAGAGTTTATATCTTTGGACCCAATGAGTTGGAATTCCAGGTAGTGACTGGGGATCTATAGGGAAAGATACAGCTTCTATGGAGTGAAGACAGTGGAAATCTATCACAAGTGACCTGAAAGTGTTCAATCTATGGTATCTTGAATTTATTCTTTCTTTCATGCCCCATAGCCAATAATCAGTAAGTCCAGAGGACACTTGTCCAAAATAGCTGTGTCTAAATCCACCTGAATGGTCCACTACCCTCCCTCCTAGGGTGACTGACTGATGGCTGATGCAGTCCACTGCCATCTCTGTTAGCCTAGACCAATCATCCTCCATCAACGTCTTAAATAGTCTTCCAGACCCCATTTGGGCCCTACTCTAACCCTATGAACCATTTTCCACACAGCACCCAAAGGAGTATTTTTAAACACTGCAAACCATGTTACTTTCTGGTAGCCAAGACAGGCCAATCACACCTAGAATGAAAAATGCTTGGATGTCATTGTAAAAGTCCCAGGAGACGTGACCCCTGCCTGCCTCCTCCACTCACCTCCACCACTCTCCCTCTGCCCCACAGGCACAGTGGCCTGCTTTCTGTGTTCACTGATGTGATTACCCTTTCCAACTCTGAATCTTCCCACTGCCTATTCTCTCAGCCAGAAATATTCCTTCACTGTGCAAGGCTACTTTTCTTGTGACATTCAATCTTAAATGGGACCTGAGAAGTCCTTTGTGGGCCACCAAATGTAAAGTAGCCCCCGTATCCTCTCTATCACATCACTCAGATTCAGCTTTGGGTATAACATTCTCTAGAACATATTTCTTTCTTTGTTTCCATGGTCTATCTCCCCTCACTTGAAACAAGCTGCCCTTGAGCAGGAACGTTGTATACGAGGCTCATCATTGTGACCACAGTGCTGTGGACTGTGTTAGCAAGATGATGAAGGACTGTGGATGTCTCTGGTGCCCCCACAGTGTCCACCCTGGCAGATACTGAATGTAGACCCTCCCCAGACAATAGCTCAGAGTCTCCCACTGACCCCATTCCTTTCTCCCTTTGAGCCATTTCTAAAAACAAACAAACAAACAAACAACAACAACAACAAAACTGCAAAGGCAAAGAGTAACAGTAGAGCTCTCTTCTCTGGGTGATCATCTTAACAAAGCCTAACTCTGAGGCCATGGGATGGTCTCCCTATGCTGTGTTAGCAGAGCCCAGGGCTTCCCTCCCCTTGCCCTGCCATTCTATTAAAGGCTGCTAAGGCAGCTGTGCTCCATGGCTGCATATTAGAATCAGTTAGCCTTAAAAATTGCTGATGCTGCAGGAAATAGATGAGTTATCCCCAGGGCTCAGGGTGAGAGGACTGGAAAGGACACAGGGAATTGTGTGGAGTGATACAAATGACAGCATCTAGGCTGGTGTTGGCCGCACGGCTGTGTGCATGCCTCAGAATTCGAGGAACTGCACATACAAAATGGTAAATTCTACCACACGTAAATTATATCTCAATAAACTTAATGATAAAGACATAGTAGTGTCTGGGTTGACCCCTAGGTGAATTAAACCAGAAAACTAGAGCATGAATGAGAACATGGGCACAATTTTTAAAGTTGTCCACTGATTCCACAGGTTTGGGAAGGATGGGAGCCTGAAACTTGGGTCAAAATTAGAGGAGATGAGCATAGAAGGAGCTGGGGCCTAAGCTTTGCTGCCTGACCTGGATGCAGAATTCAGGGTCCTTGTTATTCAGTTCGGGTTCCTCTGTCTCTTTCTTGCAGTGAGGCCATCTCCATTACTCGAAAAGGGGTTAGGAAATCATAAATAGTCTGTTTCTTAAATAAACGTTAAACACACTTGAGAAGGAGCAGAATGAAGCATGGGATGTTTATTTATAAAGGAAAAGCTCTAAAACCCACTTGCATTTTAAAATGATGAATTACAATAAACAGGTTTGTTTTTGTTTTAGTTTTTGTAATACAGCAAACAAGTGATTCTTGGGACCAGATGTGAAAATACCCAGGGAAGCATGGATTGGGAAACACTCTGTCTCAGTCACCTTGCTATTCCCTCTCACTTCTCAGAGGATAAACAACTTCACCAGTAATCAAGGAAAAATGACTGAAAAGGCCTCCACTTGCTTTCAGATCATCCAGGAGGCTAAGAACCAATTCGAAGTGATCTATGAATTTTATCCCATTAAGGCAGCTAATGTGAATTGCATATTTGCTGTGTTAAGCATTTCACGTGCACTATTTATTGATCCCTATTAACACTGTAGGTATGTGCTATTATTATCTTCAGCTCCCTAACATCTCTGCAATACCAAATTCAAAGGTTTTGATAAGATCCACCTTCCTCTACCTACAGGAGAATTTGACATGGTGACTGCCCTTCCCCTTGCAGGTGGAATTTCACTCCCTCTTGGCTTTTTTTTTTTTTTTTTTTTTGGAGGGTAGATACTGAGGGATGAACCCAGGGGTGCTTTACCTGAGCTACATCTGCAACCCATTTTAAATTCTCAGACAGGGTCTTGTTAAGATACTGAGGTTTCACAAGATGGCTGAAGCTAGTCTCGAACTTGTGATCCTCCTGCCTCAGCCTCCCAAGTTGTTGAAATTACTAGCAATGTACCACTGCATCCGGCTCTTCTTAAGATTTGTTGCCTGCTTTGCTGGCTCCTCTTCCAGTCTTCAACCTCCAAACCTGGAGCTCCAGCCTTCTGGTCTTTGCTTCTCTACCTGCATTTACTTATCCTGTATCACAGCTCAAGAGTGCTCTGCTGCAGCTAGATGCAAGCTTTCAACCACCTCCCAACATCTCCAGTCAGATGTCTCACTGACATCTAAACCTGGGACTCTTGTTTCCTTCCTCAAGTTCCCTGTTCCCTGGTCAAAGTGATCAAAGACTCTGAAGCATCTTTGACTCCTCTTTTCTCAAATCCCACATCCAACCCACCAATGGAGCCTGCTGGCTTTATTTGCAGGATAAATTCAGAATTGCATTACTTATCACTATCCCCACTGTCACCACCTGGTCCAAATCACATTGCCTCTTTTCTAAGTGGCCTCCTCCTAATTGTCTTGTTCCTCCCTTTCTTCCACAAAGAAACCAGAGTGATTCTTTGATAACACTAAGGTGTGGGCCTCACTGCCACTCTGCCTCACAAATATTCCAGTCTTACTCAGGGAAAATGCCCCAGTCCTTATCTTGATCTTGCTGAAGTCTCTGACACACCAATTCCCTACCTTGTGCCCGGTCACACCTGCCTCCTGACTTTGTTTCTTACAAGCTGAAAAACTGATTCCCAGCTCAAGGTCTCAGGATCTGAGGTTTCCAGAGACCCTCACTGCTCAACCCCTGCTTCTTCTGTCCTCTCCTAGGGTATCATCTCATCTCAGAGGCTCCCTCTGACGTACCCATAGCCAAATATATCCCTCACCATTCTCCTTTGTTTTTTTCTTGCCTTGGACTGCCTCCTGATATTATATATTTATACAAACAGAGATTACACCAGAGAACAGAGCGTGGGCTACAGGAGATGGGGCCTTTCCTTTGTCTCATCTGTTCATTTTGTAACTCTAGTGTCTTAGCACTGGAGTGTTAGTTCAGCAAACAGATGAGTTCACAGATAACTTCCACATCAGGTCACACAGCTGATGAGCGGCATGGCCACAAGCTTGACCTAGGTTCAGCTGACTCTGATGCTGGCCTTCTTCCCAAAGCCTCTCAGGTGGAATAAAAGTCACAATTATTGAGTCATTTGCTGACTCTTAGCTTTACAAAGGAGAATCTCCTGTGGTTTCATGTACAAACCACTCTCCCAGTTCTACACTCTCTTCTGAGATAAGCAGAGCCTAGATTTAGCCTTGCTCTTCACCATTTCCTTGAACACGTGCACACCGCTGTTATTGTCTGGACTATATCCACCTTTATTCTCATCATCATGCTGGATTCAAAGCCACTACAATTAGTAAAAGGATAACTCTATTACCCATACTATCTTATGGGTCTTGGGCTCCATGATTTATTCCAGATTGTCAAATACCACATGCTTGTGGATATGGACTGATTCTGAAAGATAAGTCTTCAAAATAATCTATGGTAACAAAATGGTTAGGTGTGTGTAAAATAAAAAAAAAAACAATAAGTATGAATGTTAGGTACGTTAAATATATTATCTCTCTGTCATTTTCTGTGGCTGCTCTGTGCTAAATGTTGCCTATATTATACATTTGTGCTAAATGTTGCCTGTGTTTGGCTTAGATAAAGAGGTTATAATGCTGAGTTCTGGAGTAGAGATAATATTACTATCCCAGTGTGAGGCTGACATTATCAATAGAGACTTGTAGAAAGAGTAACTAGTTTAATACACAGACACACCTACAGACACACACAGTACAAACTGAGACTGAGCTCTTCACCACCTACAGGACAAACCAACCACTAAATATAATGTGGTGCTATGGATAAGATCCTAAAACAGAAAGAGGGCATTGAATAAAAGCTGAGGAAATCTGAATAGAGTATAAACTTTAGCTAATATTACTATTACTAATGGTATAGAATGTAACATACTATCAAGAAATTCTAACAGGAAGACTAGGTTCTGGTATATGAGGCCTGTTTGTACTATATTTGTATTTTCCTTACATTTTTTCCCTAAAATGTGCTAAAAAATATTTTGGTGATCTAATATTGAAAGTACTTGCACTATCTACTTGCTACCCCAAACTTATGACATGTCATTATTACCAAAAACAAAACAAAAAACCCAACAATTTTTTTTTTCAAATAACAATAGTTCAAAATCTTTTTTAAAATTGTCTTTTCCCCTTTCTCACTGCTTTCACACAGCAGCAATTTCCTTTTCCTTTCTTCTCTACTAAACTTTAGCATAGAAGAAGTAAAAATACCATTTATTTTAACTTGAGAAGAAGACTTATGTATTTATATATTTATAAGGTACCTCATTCCACAAAGGAACAAGAGAAAAGGAAAACAGTTAAATAAAATCTCTCTTCCCAGATTCCCTAAAATAGCCTAAGATTATGAAAGTCTTTATTTCCATGATAATAAGTATCTTCTATGCAATAGTTCAGAGTCAACAAAGCCTTTCCCCACACATTTCCGTGCATTATCTAGATAAGCACAACTGTGGGGTTTAGAACATTCCTTTGCTGTCTCAAGTAAAACCTTCCTAGTCAGGCAGGGCTGCCTGCTTCCTGAAAAATCCCATATCCTCTCCCCTGCCCTGCTGGCCCTGGGTTCCACTGCTGCCCCACCAGAGGCAGCCACAAGGGCATTATGTCCACAGAAGCATCTTGCCAAAATCTAAATCAATCCTAAATTTATAATCACCATGTCCATCTTTCCAGTCATACAACGTCCCTGCTTCTTGAACAAAAATAAGCCAAGAACCTCAGCTGCTCTTTTCCTGTCACCTATAACATATATTTTCCTTCTTTCCTTTTAAAACTGTAGAGTCTGTATAACTGCCCAGTAATTATATGCAATTTCAACAGACTGAAACAGACTAGCTCAAGGTCAAGGTTTGAAAGAGGGAGGCTGTTTCTATATATATGAAGTCTATATATATGAAGTCATATTTTTTTAGAAGTCAGAAAGTCACAGATGACTCCACCAGTAACATCAAGCTTTCTTTGCATTTCCCCCATGAGGATTCCCAAGACATGTGCACTTGCTAATGTGAGGAAAAAGTGGAGAGGCTCAGGCCTCTGCCCAGTGACCTTCTTATTGGAGAACAACAATGTGGAGCATTTCCCCCAAAGCTGTAACCTGGGGTTAGGGTTGTGCAAGGAAAGAATCCCAGTGTGACTGTTCTCATTAGACCAGAGGTTCAGGTTTTATGTTTTGATGTTTTATAATCATGGATGAATCAAACAGGGGAACAGGAATGATGAAAACAAAACAAAAAGAAATCAAAGTATCAGACAATCAAAGAATGAAGCCAATGTCTGCAGTTAACCCTAATGCTCTGAAATTCATGGAGGGATCAAGGGGAAGGCAATGGTATGTACCTCACATCAGATTCTGTTAGATCAAGAAGGAGGTCTTTGAAAGATCAAGGGAGTCTGGGGAGCAAAATAACAGCTGACACAAATTCACTTTCTGATTTTTTAAAGGGAACCTGGGAACTCGAAGCAATTCCAGTACAAAGCACAAAGGGATTTTCAAGATCCTTTCAAGCTTGGGGAAGCGACTGGGAGATGCTGGGAACAAATCAGTGTGTTCACTAATAAAACAAATTCTCCTATGTTTACAAGCCATAAATTCCAGTATAAGGAAATTATAAATGAGGATGAATCAAACATTATATTTTCAAAAAAAGAGATTGTTTTAGGCATTTGCTTTTGTTGCTTATTTAACTTATAAAGGAAAAATAGAAAGAGCTGAGTCACATAAATGAATGTCTACCGGGGCAGGGCTGTGTCTTGTTCACCTTTCTGTCCCCAGCCTCCAGCATTTTTGTCTGCAGTATATGTTTGTTGAATACAAATGACCTGGCATTTCATTTTATAGGCCAATTTAACAAAATAGCTTGTTAAGTACAGAAATAGCTCATTAATCAGAGTTACCTTCCTGTTGCAACCTTTCCTTGTCTTTATACACCTGATGTTTGCTGGTTTGTACAAGCTTTAAAACATATGACCAAGGGAACTGGGTTGACCACACCACCTGGGTTCAGTTTAAAAAAATGGACATGAATGACAGGCTGGCCCTCGTGAAGACTGAACCTATTTTGGTTTATGAGCACTTGAGATAAATCAAAGAGAACAAATATCCAAGAGAGTGACTGCAGCTAGCTATGCAATTGTCATTTGTTCCCTATGGGATTCACACTTCAAAATTTCAGCATCTTCCCCAGTAAGAAAACTCTAGGTAAACACTACAGCTGCAAACTATTCAATACCAGGTCATCAGGCTTATATTAGATAAGACTCATAAGCATCACCCTGGCTTGCCACCACGGACATGTCTGAATTATGCCTCCACTAATTATAAACTCACTCTGTGCATCTGTTTGAGGGGCACTTTATTGAATAAAGTATGTGAACTTCAGTACATGAATTTGGAAGTTATCTATTTGTCAGCAAAAAACATTTGTGCATTCATTTGAGGATACTGGGTAAGTATGCCCAGGAAAAGAAATTCTGTTATAGTTGTTTTTCTTTTTTCTTTCCTTTCCCTATTTTCTTAGTAAGAGAATATTTTTTGAAATATTAACAAAAGGGAAGCCTGTTTTTTTTTTTTTTTTTTTTTTAAATCAGAGTATGTCACTATCTTAAATATTTACTCTGATAGTTGATCTGGAAAAATCTTCTACTTCATTGTAAATCAATGGTTTTGCCTATAAAACTAAATCTTCACATCTTGAAGTCTGCAACATTTTTTTTTCTTTTTAACAGCTTAGGTCACAGTCCCTCAACCTGGCACTATTGACACTTGTTGAAAGGTGACTGTCTTGTTCGTTAAATGAAGTTTGGCAGTCTACCTGGCCCTTTACCCATTGGGTGCCAATAACACTCTCCACCAGTTGTGACAACCCAGAATATTTCCAGACATTAGCAAATCTACTACTATCAATGCAACATTTTATTCTCACTACAAATAACTACATTTTTCCTCTAAGCATTTTGGTGAATTTTTGACACATATCATCTCAGTTCTCCTCATAACAACTGCATGAAGTGGTCTACTTATCTCTGAGAGATAAGGAAACTGAGGCAGAAACAGTAAATAGTTTACCCATGGACAGCCAACTATTACCTACAAATTTATGAGGCTCTAAAACCAAATAATCTTGTTGCTATTTTAAAATACCACTTTTTCAACTGGATAAAGCAAGAATTTAGATCAGTGACTTATTTGTTATAATCAGACTTGTATTGGAAGAGCATTGCCCCTGCCCTCATGAATATCCCTTATAGGAGGAGATGGGATTCCTCATAGACTTACTATGAAATTATAAGACGTTAGAGGCAAATGATATCTAGGCATTTAAGCATTCTGATACTAACTGGCAGGAATAAAATTTTTCTTCCTAGTTATCTATTTTAGAAGTGCTTACCTTAACCTTGAAAGAAAACCAACAGGTATTGTGTCCCTACTATGTTCAAGCTCCTTATAACAACTCCATGAGGTCATTTGTACAAGTCTAAAGATCTAAAGTATATCAAGAGGACTAAAGTTAATAATATTACATTGTACACCAAAAATTTGCTAAAAGACTAAATTCTAGGTAAATTTATTTATTTATTTATTTATTTGGTACTGGGAATTGAACCCATCCATATTGTATTCTGTAGGTAAATTGCCTTCCTGGATGATACTTAAAATTCAATTGAAGTAAACTAAATATCAGCAACACTTCTTCCACTGAAATACAAATGAGGTTGTGATAAAAACACGTCAAGTTGGCCTTTGATCTTGGCTTCTACATCTATCAAATAGGGATTATCAAAGAGGGATTATTTTTAGTCGTATACATTTATAGTATGCAACATGATGTACAACAGGTGTACTCTGAGGGCTTCAGGTGGGATGTCCTACCTTAACCATGGAATTTCCCCTGGGTATTACTTCTTCCTTCTTTCTCTGGAAAGTGCTTAGTGCTTATTCTGTGAAGTCAAGGATCCAATGCTATTTTCCATAAAAGTGGAAGTAAGTATCACCACAACTTGAAAGAATAGCAATGATAAAAGGACAGGGAAACAATGAGAAATGGGCCTCCTCTACTTGGACTCCTGAACATGCTGGGTGAGGAATGATAATGAGAGCTTTTAAATTAACACGGGGACACCTTACCTCTTGAGAACATCTTATTCAGGGGACAAAAACTTGAAATGAATTATTCAATAAATGGACTGCTTCTTTAGTGACTCTTCCCAATTTGGACAATTTTTCTAAGACTAATAAATCTGACCTTAAATTTGACCATATGTTAAAAGACTGTTCTAAATTATGAAAGAGTATGAATTCTTTCACTCTTCAAATTCTTTATATGAAATATTATTCAATCACAAAATCTCATTGGGTGAATCCTGAAGATTAAATGTTCCACTTGTTATATTTCCTGAAACCCTATTCCTGTGTTTCCCCTTATTTTTGAAGGATTTTTTTCTTCTTTTTACTAAACTCACATGAATCATGGAATGCATTTACTAACTGCATAATTGGGTGCAGCAACATTCTATAATTTATACCTAGTGAAGTACTCTGAATGAATCCTTTCCTCAAGGAATTTTGCCATTCAATTCTGGCTGTATAATTTATGAATCTGAAATGGTTTTCCTTCTGTGCAGGTTTTTTACATAGGTTAATTGTCATAAATAGTAGAGGTTCTCAGCATTTTCTTTCCAATGAAGACTCTTTTCTTATAGTGGATCCTTTTCCTCCCTTTAACGCTGATATTCCCCCAATCCTCTCATTCAAAGTCAATCCCAGTTCCCTGGGCTCATGGGAAGCAATGATCACCAGTGAATTTCTGTCTGTGGAGACCCCACAGTAGGGCTAAAGTACCGTTCCCTGCCAGTCCAGTAGTGTCCTCCTCTCCTCTATAAGAGTATGACTGTATTCTGAACAGCCTGAGTTCATCAGATACCTGCTTTTGTTTTTGAGATATTCTGTCCATGTCATTCTTCTAGTTGTCATTTGGTAACCTTTACTGAAAGCTTCTTCATTTTATGCAAAGCCATGATAGTTCAAGGAATTTATATCTCCAGTCACTGAAAACTGTGCTTTGTATGTATGAAATAAATCAAAAGCATAAAAAATACAAAATTTTCAAAAATATGTAGCCTATCAGTGGCTTCATCAAACCCTTAAGATGTCTTTTCCACAGGCAGAGCAACCAATGTCCAATATGAGTCTTCAGGTTTAAGTTTACTAAGAATCAATGCACAGATGGCTTTGGAGGTGATAAGAAGTACAAATACTTATCCAGTTAATACAGACTTGTGAAAATTATGTTTCACCTGCCACAGCACACTCTCAAATCTCTTGAATAACTCATATTTCTTGAGAGACAGGATAGAGATGCCAGCCCAGTTTAAGCAAAGGCTGGCCATCAGAAGTATCTGAAGGCTTAATGTAAAGATGTAATCTATATGGTTTGGAGCCATAATACTAAGGCAGATCAATAAGCATAAAGTGTAGTCTGAATTGATGCAGAGGAGGAAAAAGATAAAGCAAACCCCTAGCCTGGGAGGGAGCTTGAAAGGCTGTGCCTAAACTCAGCACCAAGGAGAGTTCCTCCTCAAGCCTACTTGTCTGAGTCTCTAATGTTTCAGTCTGGCCTCTTCCATAGAAAGCTGGACAGATGTGTCAGTGGATTACTCAATGTTCAACAGATGTTTTGGAGTCAGGAGTCAGGTAAAAAAAAACAACAAAAAACAAAAAACAAAAAACAACCCAGCTGCTAGCGGCTCTCCTAAAACTCCCAAATGCATTGGTAATAGCTTATCCTCTAGAATAATATGCACAAAGTCTAATATCTTTTCACTTGACTTAAAATACCTGGAGAGTTATTGTGTCTCAGCTTTCTCTACTCAGGGCTTATCATGCCCCAGTTCATCAACTGCTGCTTAAAGATATCATTACTAATTTCTGGATGTGGTTTTGTTTGCCAAAGACTTTCTTAAAATACATACCCCAGAACTATTCCTAGAATCCCAGGCATAGTCTTAGGCAAGAACACTTGTCATGAGACTATTAACTCCCTCCTTGGATCTGGAAACTATTTCTTAGTACCTTGATATGACATTGGTTTTACTTAACAACCATTTATCCTAGGTATTGACTGACATTGTTGTCAACTAAATTATCAGTTCTTGTACCCAGAGTTATTGATTAAAGCCCCCTTACTTCTACACTCGTGCAATTGACTTAAAACCCTAAGTTTAGAATTCTATTGAAGTTAAGCTACATCTTGATATTTGTCCTATTGTTTCATCAGTCTATTATGATATTAAAAAATCTTTAATTATCAAATATGCCTCTCTTGATTTGGGGTATTCTGAAAGAAAAAGTCGGTAAGTACAGTTTGCATGCCTTTATTCTGATTATGGATTCCCATCTTTACAAACATACAGCCAAGGATAGATCTGAACTTCTTCCAGAGAAATCATTATAAGAACTCTCAAAATATGCCTTCAGACTAGACCCCAGATACTCTAGAGTTAGATCACTTGTGTAATTCATCATTTTAGTATTTCTAGCTGACAAGAAAGTGATTTGGGGGTAAAAATTAAATTTAATGAATCAAACATGGCCCCATATTATATGTTACTTTCTTCTATAAACACTAAAAAACTAATATTTTTCAATAATCCATTAAAAAGTATCACGAGTATAGTTTTCCAGAATCTACTTCTTGAAAGACTCTGAAAATTACATGGATCCTCAGTCTCTAAGCATATACTGATTAACTGCCTACCACAAGATGCTTAAGACATGGCCTGTATTTTCAAAGATCTGGGAAGAGTGGGGGATTGTTTATGAGCCCAAGGTCTGCTTTGTTCAAAGGAAAGTGATGTGTGCCACAATAAAGTAACAAACACTTTTTCAAGGAGCCATTTTGCTTTGAGATTAACAATAATTAGTAAAGATGTGCTAATATTCTATTAAATACATTAAGGAAATATCAGGCAACAAAGTAAAAAGTAAAATTTAAGCATTTTGTATAATCCCAATTTAAGGTCAATTTAAGAACCTGTGTTTATTCATAGTAGGTTCAGTGTATATGAGGAGCTAATCTAATATATATATCATGTAGTATTTTAGAGAATCTTAGGATTTCAAGATTGACAATCATTCCATCCAGTCCCTTATAAATAGCATGCCTGCCTACAGCAATTCAAAGGAGGGCACCACTATGTAGCATTTTCCATTTTCTGGCACTTCTTCACTTTCATTGAAAACCTGCTAAAATTTTTTCTTTTCAATTTCATTGGCTGTAAATTTAAAACAGACAAGCTTCTTTGATAAAAACATCTTTCCTAACATTCATGTACATATTAGCATATGTATTGCATTTCTTGTCCTAGCAGGAATGTTACTGCTTACAAACAATAGAACTGAGCATATTCCATCACCCAGGGAATAGATTTCTAAGGAGCTAATCATTTAGCTTTCCCAAGATACCCATGTCTCCCTGTCAGCCATGTCAAGATGCGGTTGCAACTCATCTTGCAACAAAACCACCGAACACGGAAGCAAATATGAGCAAATGGTTTCCGTGACCAGTGGATAATGACACAGGAATGATAACAAGAAACCCAAAGCTGAAATTTCTATTGAAGAAACCTGTCCAAACTAGAAGCAGCACAGTATACTGTAAAGAACACAAGCTTTAAAGATTTGGGTGAATTCCATCTATACTCTTAGTAGCTATGTGAATTTGGGCAAGCTGAATTACCTCTTGGAACTTTAATTTCTTTATCTTTTGGCAACTGATACTACAGCAAGAGCCAAACTAAAACTCTCGGGCCCATAATTATGGATTTCAGAATTTCTGATATGACTATGAATATAGAATCAAAGTTTATGCAGTCAAGAACCATAGCCCCTAGCAACTTATTTTTCAATATTGTCCCAAGAACCAGCAAAATGTGGTCTCTAATCATTCATTTGTAGGAAAGACCCAACAAGCTTGTAAGTCAGGGTTTAACCAGCTGTTAGTACCAACCCTCCAGCAAGTGGAATCTCTTACTGGAATGTCTCCTGGGATTCTGAAGGGGTGAGAAGCTGTCCAGGATTAAGTCTCATCTATGGGTCTGGCAGTACCCCACCTGGGCCACTGCACCTGGTTGAATGGTGCCTACTCTAGTGACACCAATATCCCCATGGTTTTATGTGAATGATATACCCGAGAGATGGGCAGACCCCATTATGGGCTGTCACAATCTTTCCAAGGGAGATGTCCTACTCATGCCTCAGCTGAAAGAGCAGCCCTGTAAACCATTAATAAGTAGTGCTAAACTTAACCTTAATTAGAAACCTATTAACCACAAAATATTTAGTAAACACTGGTGCTTTGGGAGGAACAAGAGAAATGTAAAAACATAATCCTACCCAGAAAGAATTTATTATTTCCGATAGCCTGCTTTCCTCAATTATTTCAAGAAGATTTTGGTTCTAGTAAAATGTGTGGAGAAGTTTTTACACTTTGGGGGAAAGGTGATTTATAAACACAAGCTATTTTTATTGACTATAGATTTCTAGCCAGTTCTTTACAAGGCTGGTGTACCCAGGAGGAAAGAAATATAATGATTAAAAAGCAACAATAGTGGCTGTTTCTTCTAAGTGACTTTCGCCACATGGGCACCAGGCAGGGATGGTTTTTCACACATCAGTCCACAACGAGATAAGTAATTCTAGGTGCATCATCCTTCAGAATTTCTACTGTAGCCACCTTGCTCAGATAAAATGCAGCTCAAGTTTAAATTAAATCATGGTCCATCCAGATGGACTGTCAGTGCCCGTTAGAAACCCAAACAGGATGTCTCTACCACCAGCTGCTTTTAATCTGTAAGTTTTTAAAGAGGATAATATGGAGAATCAAAGAAACATGCTTTTCTTCTGGTTCTTTCCAAGAAAGTAGATTCGACTAGCCAGCCTAGCTTGGGTTATAAGGCACCAAAGGTGAAACCCCTTTGCACACTAATAGGAAAGGTTCTTGAACTACCATGTGGGATCATCCACCATCAAAACAGCTGATTTAATTTTTGCATGGGTATGCATGTCATGGAGGGGAGAGGTGGGGGAAAAAAGAAATATAATGATATACTCTGGGAAAGAACAGTAGAGCCTAGTGGTGGTGGCAGCGTTTGGACTGGAGATACAGTTCTGATTTCCAGTTGTTATTTGATCTCCTATCCATTACGCAATTTGTTCTAGTTGCTTGACCTCTGAATAAACACCCTCCTATGAAATGGAGATAAAGGCACTACCTGTGTGTTAGTCAGTTTTCTGCCACTGTAACAAAATACCTGAGACAATCAACTTATAAGGAGACTCATGGTTTCAGAGGTTTCAGTCCCTGGTTGCTTGAGCACATTACAGCAGGGACAGTATGGCAGAGGAAGCTGCTCACCTCAAGACAGCCCAAAAGCAGAGAGAGAGAGAGAGAGAACGAGAGAGAAAAGGGAAAGGGTCCCAATATCCCCTTCAAGGGCACATCCCAGTGACCTTCTTTCCTTCCACTAGGCCCCCAATCCTAAACGTTCTACCATCTCCCAACAGCACCACATGTTGGCAACCATACCTTTAACACATGGCACTTCAGCATACTGAGCCAAACTATAGCAATCTGTGTCATAGGATGGCTTAAGTATTACCTGTGATAATAAATGAAAAAATTTTAGCAAAATGTCCAGCACATGTTAAGTACTCAGAAACATTTCTTGTTTTATTTTTAATATGTCAGGTATGACACAAAAAAGAGAAAAAGGAAGGGAAGGGCTTAATAAATGAAGTCACATGGATTGAAGCAAATATTGTAACAAGACGGATATTAATTCTAATTTCTTTGAAGGAAATTATGTTACCTAGGGAGTTTATATATGACTCTTTTCCATGTAGAGGTTCTTTGGTGGGCTTTGCATCCTGACTCTGGATTAAGATTTAAAATCAGTGATCTTATGCTACATTGTTGTCATGATTTTTGAGAAAAAAATTAATTTTAACAACCTGTTACACCAGTGTCTAACTTATAGGATTAAAGAGAATGAGAGAAGACTAATGCTCCTGGTGGTCTCCTCAGGCACAGTTATACATTAGCATGTCCTTCCAACAGAACTCCAGGTACAACCTGGTAATACCCTTGTGAGGTTGAAATCAAGGTCTCCCAAACCATGAGGCTCTCACTAAATTCTTTACAAAAGAAATTATTTATTTTATTCATTTATTTATTTATTTATTTTTTGGAATAAGTTTCACTTTTAATCTGTTTACAACCATATTTGAAGTGGGTTTCTCATAGAAAGTACATAGTTGAACTGTAATTTAAAGAAAAAAATCCAATCCAGTTGGAAAACTATACCTTTTAACTGGGATGCTTAGACCATATACATTTAATTTTTTATTACAGTATTTGAAATAGCTATATTAGTATCCACACAGAGGAGATTTCAGAGTAAGAAATATTTCCAAGGACAAACACTTCATCAAGAGGACATAATAATACCAAATATATATGTCCTAAAAAGAAAATTTAAAATACATGAGGCAAAAGAGAACAGCAAGGAGAAATAGACAAACTCATAATCAGTTTGAGATAGTAAGTCCTCTTGTCCTTATTTTATAATTTTCTATTTTTTCTATATGAGAACTTCTTTTATTTCTTAAATGCTTACTCAAACTTAAGGTCCTTTTCAGATTAATTTATAATTTCTAGTTTCTCTGATATAAATTATCACATTTGATTTGTTAATAAGATGTCTATCTTGGCATTGAACTTCCCCATCTGTTTTATAATTTTTGTCTGTGAGCTCATCTTCAACAGGAGCTATTTTTCATGGGAGTTCTATAAGTACTCTGAGTTATTAAAGCCTCCTTAGGGATAATTTCACTATGGTCTTCTATTCTTTTTTCAGGGGGTGGGGTAAAGAATCAAACCCAGTGCCTTACACATGTGAGCCAAGTGCTCTACCATTGAGTCATAACCCCAGCCCTACTCACAGCTTGTGATGCATGCACATGTGTGTATATACATGTACACACTCATGCCCACAATGAGCTGACTTTTGTGTCTATTATTAGTGAGAATGCCTGTCTTCAACTTTTCTGAGTTTAATCTAAACATGGATGGAAGGGAGTGGGTGCTGGCAGTTCCTCTAGTTATTGATCTCTAGTTGGGGTTTTTTCAGACTAGAAAGCATTATCTTCAAAATTTGGGCCTTGACATAATGTTACCAACTTCCTATTGTGTTAAGTAATACCATGTGAAGATTCTTCTACCATTACCCCCAATACAAATTAAAGAAAAAGGCTTATTTTTCCCCTAAAGAAGTTGGCAGGAAATAATTACAGGGAAAGGTTAGTCCTTCAGTGACACAAAGGAAAAGACAGATGCCCATTACCCATGGGCATGCACATACACAGGCAAAGGCACACACACAGATATTGCATATTATATAATTATACTGTATTATATGTCTTGCTTTGATTCTGTGGGGTTGGTTTCATATAAATGTTAAGTTGTTTTCTTCAGGATATATCACTCAAGTCAAAGCAACAGAGGTATAAAATGTTTTTAAAATCACCCACTCTTACACACCCACATAAATACAGTTACCTCATCTTAGACAAAAGCGCCATAAACATACATTGGAGAAAAGATAGCCTCTTCAACAAACGGTGCTGGGAAAACTGGAAATCCATATGTAATACAATGAAATTGAAACCCTATCTCTCATCCTGCACTCAACTCTAAGTGGATCAAGGTCCTAGGCATTAGACAAGAGATCCTGTGCTTACTAGGAAGAAAAAGTAGGCCCAACTCTACCATGTTGGCTTAGGAACCGACTTTCTCAGTAAGACTCCTGAAGCACAAGAAGTAAAATCAAGAATCAATAAATGGAATTGTATCAAACTGAAAAGCTTCTTCACAGCAAAGAAAACAAGAATGTGAATAGAGATCCTAAAGAATGGGAGAAAATGAAAATGTTTACCACATGAACCTCAGATAAGGAATTAATTTCTAGGACAAAAAAAAAATAACACAAAAAACTAACAGAAAAATAAATAACCCAATCAACAAATGGGCAAAGGAACTAAACAAATACTTCACAGAAGAAATACAAATGCTCAAAATATATAAAAAATTATCTAGCAATTAGAGAAATGCAAATTAAAACTACACTGAGATTCCAACTCACTCCAGTCAGATTGGCAATTATAAATAATACAAGTCACAATAAGTGCTGGCAAGGATGTGGGAGGAAAGCACTCTCATACATTGTTGGTAGGACTGAAAATTGGTGCAACCACTATGGAAAGCAGTATGGAGATGACTTAAAAAACTTGGAATGGAACCACCATTTGATCCACCTATCCCACTCCTCAGTCTATACCCAAAAGACTTAAAAAGAGCATTCTACAGTGACACAACCACATCAATGTTTATAGCAGCTCAACTCACAATAGCCAAGCTATAGAAACAACTTAGGTTTCCTTCAACAGATGAATGGATAAAGAAAATGTGGCATATATACACAATGGAATATTACTCATCCATAAATAAGAATGACATTATGGCCTTTGCCAGTAAATGGATGGAACTTGAGAGTATCATGCTAAGTGGAATAACCCAATCCCCAAAAACCAAAGTCCAAATGTTCTCTCTGATTTGTTAATGCTAACCCAAAACAAGAGAAGTTGGGGAGGGGAATAACTGAAATCCATTGGATTAGACAAAGGGAAATGAAGGGAAGGGTAGGGGAGGGAATAGGAAAGATAGTAGATTTAATTGGACATAACTTTCCTAGCATTTTATTTGAAAACACGATCAGGGTAACTCCGTATCATGTATAACCACAAAAGTGGGATCCTAAATAAAATAAGTTGCACTCTTATGTCTATATAATTTGCCAACATGCATTCTACTGTAACTACAAAATAACAAATTAAAGAAGATTTTTAAAAAATCACCCACTCTTGGGGGAGAGTTTCTAGCTGGCTTATTGCATTTTATTATTTTAAAATTCACTTTAAAAACTTGGGATGCAAGGAGTCATGCGCCAATTTCTCTATCTCCTTCTGTCCTCAAGGGCACACCTCTGCTGCCCTGCCACACGGAGGTGCAGGAGACAGGCACACCAACCAGAAGTGGATGGGAAGAAAGTGAGGAAAAGGAAGGAATACTGTAAGCTTTTATCAGAGTGATGAGAGGAAGTGATGGGACTTGATTCTGTGCATGCAACTAGGATAAATCACTTTGGTTCCACAAGGGCTCAGTTCCTTTTATCAGAGCATAATGTGACCTTTCCTTCACAGAATCTCAACTCAGGAATTCCTTGGGTAGTTCTCCAAGACCAGGACCATTTCTGGATCTGTGAACTATTTAGTAAAATCTTTAAAAAAAAAAAAAAAAATATATATATATATATATATACACACACACACACACACACACACACACACAAACACACATACACACACATATTTTAGTTGTCAATGGATCTTTTATTTATTTATTTATATTTGGTGCTGAGGATTGAACCCAGGGCCTCACACATGCCAGGCAAGTGCTCTACCACTGAGTCACTACACTACTTCAGCTCCTTAAGTAAAGTCTTGAGTTAGCAGTTTGATTGTATCCACACTCAATAAGGATTTGTCAGAGATTTCTGGAACTCATGGTAGGCTCCTTCCAAGAAAGAATGGGACATCCAAGAAGGGATTAAGAAGGACTGTGGGAAGGGGCCTAGGCTCCACAAAGCATTGCTATCCATGAGGCAGTTCATTGGCTCAAGATTTCCCACCAGGGCCACAGAGACAGAGGGAGGTCTCACTGTGGTTGCAGTCTCAGGTGAGAGCTGGATGCTGGAATCTCTTCCAAAGTCCAGTGAACCCCTTCAGACAGCTCCTTTATGTTCACTCCTTTATTATTCTTCATACTGACTAATTCTCTCCACAAACCCAAGGAGACAAATTCCAATCCACCTAGGGCAGCTACCACCTCATGGAGCTTTTACAGATAGATGCTGTGAGTACCAGCAAATCAATGCAATCCTCATCCAAAGTCAGTACTGAATCCATGTCTTTCCTTGCAGCCATCTTTCCTTGTTTATCTATCTTCTTCCTGCAATGGTATCAAAGAAGCCCTTGGAAGTGATGACAACTAAATGCCAACAGGTAGCCTATGGGTGGGCCTGTACCCGCCCTTGGGCAAGTCATTTATTTATCATTCCTTTCCTTTTCTGCATTTCCAGCTCTGATGGGTAATTTGGAGCCACTGGAGACTAATGAGAAAATGAAAGACATTGTTATCATTATTGTTCTGGTGCCGTGAGGTCTCTGGTGGGAACCCCGGATTGTGGGTGCCAGCACGTCACAATCCTTTGCAGCATTTTTTTTTTTTTTTATGATTGGTGGCTTAAAATTATTTTGAAGCCAAGAATGCAAAATTAGGGCCACTGTCTCAGCTTGTGCATATGGAATACTATAAAAATTGAGCAACTTCTCCTTGTGGAAAACTAATAATATGTGTGTTAAACTTCTAGTATACAGTAGTAGAAACTATTTTGTGGCCTGTTAATTAGCTATTATATTTTTCCCTTTCCTTGTATGGCAGAAGCCATTTCTCTGTTTCATTGCTTTTCAGTAGGGACTGCCATCAATAGTATCTCACAGAGCCAAAAAATGATTCAGTATTATGTTAATCATTAGGAATTATTTCTAACTGGCAAGGAGATTAAGCCTTTAACTCCCACTTGGGGAAATGAGGCTTTGAAGTCATGTGCAGGAGGCACCAGGCAGTGTGGTTTAAATCTGGGCAGGTTTCTCTTTTTCTTTATTATCCTTTTCCTCCCTCAAAGGTTCCCACCAGAGACCTCACAGCACCAGAGCAATAATGGTAACAATGCCTTTCATTTTCTCATTAGTTCCCAGTGGCTCCAAATCACCCATCAGAGCTGGAAATGCAGAAAGGGAAAGGAATGATAAATAAATGACTAGCCCAAGGGCGCGTACAGGCCCACACATTGGCTACCTGTTAGTGTTTTAGTTATGACAATCATCACTTCCAGAGGCTTCTGTGACACCATCACAGGAAGAGGATGGAAACAAGGAAAGATATGTATTTGGCATCCACTATGAATTCAGCCCTGTCCAGGACTTCTAGACCTGTGATTGCTTATTACCTTCACAAGAGGTAGGAATTACTACCCACACTTTTAAAGGCCAGAGGAGAGTTTAAATTAAGCAACTTGTCTGATGTCACAGAACCAACAAGAGGCAAAATGAGAGTTTAGTGGTCGAATTCTAACCCTGCCACTGAACTGTCTTTTGTGGTTGGAAATAGACCTACAAAATTCTAGAATAATGGACCAAACCATAAAAACTAAAGTCAGAAATTCTTTTGGGTTTTGATGACTATCGAATATTAGATATTGACTTTAATTTGAGTCACCTGATCCTGGCCCCATTTGGCAGTGCACTGGGCAGGAGGGAGGCCAAGGAGGGGAAGAAGGAGGACTCAGACAGAAGGTTATGCCCACAGAGGCTCCTCAGACTAATATTCAGATTTCCAAGTATACAAGTAAATGGCTGCTTTTGTCAATGACTGCTTTTTATTTTCCAGACTTATTTATTATTTGTCTTGCATTTTGGCGAAGAGAATACCTACCCGACTGTTATGGTTTAGATAAGAGGTGTCCTCCAGAAGTGCATGTGTGAGACAATGCAAAAAAGTTTAGATGTGAAATAATGGGGGCATGAGAGCCTTAACTTAATCATTGGATTAATCCCCTTATAAGGATTAACTGGCTGGTAACTATAGCGGGTGGCTGAAGGAGATGGGTCACTGGAGATGTGCCTTTGAGGTATATATTCTTTCCACGGTGGGGAGAGTCTCTCTGTTTCCTGGTTCCACATTCTGAGCCACTTCCTTCTACCACACTCTTTTGCCATGATGTTCCACCTCACCTCAGGTCCCAAGGAATGGAACCAACTGTTTATGGACTGAGACCTCTTCCAAAACTGTGAGCCCCAAAATAAATGTTTCCTGACTCTCTAAAATTGTTCTTGTCAGGTCTTTGGGTTATAGCAGTGAAAAAGCTGACTAAAACAATGAGCAACATCAGGTTTGTTTTAGCCTAAAAATGTGTACCTTCAATTGTCATCAACAGACTCTGGTACTCAGAGAACCAGTTATAGTTAGATGAATGAGGGAAGGAGGGAGTCATTTTACAAGGAAATCAGGTCAGATGGAAAAAGTAGTTTGTTTTTTAACATACAAGGAATTTAAAATGAACAGACTTCTATGGTGATAAAGATCAGTTGAATTGTCACCTACTATTTTTTGCCAGGATATAGTTACAAAAAGGTAGCGCCCCCCGCCCCCTCAAAACACTGGACACAGCCACAACTTAGAGATCTACTCTGAACAAAGCAACTTGTTCTAAAGAGAAGCTTTTGACTTTTTTTTTTTTTTTTTTTAACAAATGGTTGAAGAAATAAGGGATTGGGCTGCCAACTTCCTCCCTTCCTATCTCCTTTCCTTCATTCCTCCCTCCCTCCCTTCTTCCTTCCTTCCTAGTTTCTGTGTTATTTCCTTGATCGCCATATACAAAATAAATATTAAAGCTAGACTAGTGGGGAACAGTGTGCTAAGTCAGTCAGTGGTCTTCAAAGAGCACATGTAAGCAGTTAATAGAAGAATGAAGGAATTTAGCAATAGGGTGTGCTATGGCTTGAATGTGTCCTACCAATTCATGTGTTAGAAACCTAATCCCTAATGCAGCAGTGTTGTTGAAAGGTGAGACGTTTAAGAGATGGTTAGATTGTTAATACTATTTTCTGAATGAGTTCAATCTCGTTCCTTTCTGTCTTGCTCTTGGGCTTTCCTGTCCTTACATCCTTCATTGCAGAATGTGGAAGCACAAAGGCCCTTGCCAGATGCTGATGCCATAACTTTCAAACTCCAGACAGATTTCTCTTCTTTACAAAGTACTCAATGTTAAATATTCTGTTATAGTAGAAGAAAACAGGCTAAGGTGATGTATCTTAAGGAGGCTATTCTATTTGCTGCATTTTACAACGATAATGAATTTTTTAAATAAAAAAGAAAAGCAGATAAATTATATTCAAATGAACATATTGAAAAACCTCATACTCATGGAACTTTATAACTCAAACTTTAGATTAAGTACCAACATTTTCACATTTTAATATTTTATATCCAAAATCTTATTCTTTTAATCTCTGATATTCTATGACTGGATACAACCCCAAATATGCTTCACCTAGAAAAAATGCAGACCTTCACTGAAAGCCAACATGTGACTCTAGTTGAAGATGAATGCCGTCAGGGCTACATTTCATTTTATGGGAAGTGTTGAGCATTCAACCTGCAGTGTAGTAGTTGACACAGCAGCATCCTGTAATCACCCCTAAAGGCCATTTGATTTGATAATATATTCACCACCATGTACAATTTACATAATGTTTTACAATTATCCATTAATATGCAAATGTTAGGCTAAAGATTAGGTGGCCTAGAAATGCAATGCAAGTACTTCTCTGACAATCACACTCTGTGTGTATATAGATATCTGACCTGAAAGGCCTTTCAATTTTAGGGGAGAAATGACTTGTCGTGATTAAGAAGAAATGTGAATGAGCACAGCGTTCTAAGTTTGAAGTTCACTTACCTTAGTACCCAAAGCCATGGTAAGTGCCATAAACTGTATGAAGATGAACATTTTTTCTGACTTTCTGCATGGATCTCTCATATGTTTGAAAGTCTGTCAAAACTAGCACCAAAGGTGACAAATAAAGTTTATGTACATGCATCCTTTGGACACCTAATTACCATGAAAATGATTCGCCAGATGAATACTATGATACATGAATCAGATCAAACAGACTGTGAAATTAAATCCTTTCTCTTCCCCAACAATATTCCAACTAAAAAGGGAAAAGGAAATGAAAGTAGGGAAAGGAAGAAATACTTATGTCATTGTAACATCACTGTGGATGTGTTCAATATACAAAAGCCAGGAAATTCAGTTACTGTTCCCATAGCAACTGTATCCTGCCTCCCAGACCTGGTAAATTAAGTTATGAAAATTAATACTACTTAGGGCATAAGGAAACATGGCCCCTGAGCAAGGGAAACCACAGTTGGATTGAACTTTAGATTAACCGAGTGGCAAACTCTCCTGGAGATGAGATATAAGGGAAGAAGCAACACTTTCATTAGCTGTTTTTCAGGAAGAAAAATGCATACTTCTACTAGTCCCACCTGACCAGATGAGTGAGAGCCCAGACATTCCAGTGGGAACAAAGAGGGAATACAGACATATTTCCACTACACACCAAGGCAAGGGATACAAATTTATCTCACCCACCCAGTAAGAAAAGAAGTCCCAATACATGCAATATAAATTTATACTACTTATGAATGCCAGTTTTAAGGTGCAGAAATCTGGAACTTATGTGAAAGTCAAACTTTCAAGTCTTCTGTGATTATCATTCCAATTTATGATATTTACACCTGACAAAGACTGATTGCATCACTGCACTTAAAATCAGTCAGTAGGTTTTGATGAATAACTAAACCTTGATGAATATTAATCTAATGACTCCTTTATTATGCGGGACTCATTTTCAGGTTCAACAGAAGTCTAATTCTTCAAAATAACCCCTGGCAAAGGTCCTTATCTTAGTATTAGATAAAGTTTAATAAAAACTAAGACATGTAGATATTTTTCCTCTAAAACAACAAATCAGTATAAGTAAACTGAAAAGTTGTCTACGATATCAGCAAAACTAAGTTCAACGACATGGTATTTAAAAATAAATATTCTAGAGCCATGATCACCATCTTTTTCTTCATCATCCTGGACTACTTGCAAATTCACATGTGTGACCCTTGACCTCCTTTCCAAAGACCCTTGGTCTCCTCACCTCAGCATCCCCTTCCAAAGTCTGACCTTGAGCAGAGTATGAGAAAAGACACTGTCACCAAAATCAATACATTTCAAAGCTTAGTTCTCAGTGATGTCTTCCTCTCCTCCCTTTTTAACTGGCTTAAGTTTTCCAACAGCCACAGATGTTCAACCTCACCTAAACCTCAAGTTCAACCAATCCTCTCTGCCTCCACAACTTTTCTCCAATGCAGATTCCATGGTCCACAATTAATGACATTTTCTTTCTTCCAAATTCCCTAGATTCCTAAATTCCTTCATATTTCCATCCACCTCTCATAATCCAAACCATGGAAGAATCTTACAGGCCACTTTCTCTGCACCTAAGCAAAACAGCTAGGAGTCTATAGGAGAACATTTCCACCCAATATTTTCACTATACCTTTAAGGTATAAACCACAAACTGGACTCTCTACTTAGCTGGGCATCTTTTCATGTTTCCCTGGTCAGCCTGCTCCCTCTGCTCCATGATATCATTTCAATACATTTTCTACTTTCTTTAAACATTGTTCACTGGCTCCCCTCACTCTATGGTCATGTTGCTGCATTCTTCATAGAGAAAAAGAAACCAACAGCAGGGAGTGCAGGTCAACATCCTGCTGTGGATTCTGCACAACCTCTGGAATGCTGCAGAGATGGCAGGAGCCAGGTATGAGGCAGAAGCACCAGGTCATTGGGTTTAAATATTGGATTTGTGATTTGGCAGTTGTTGGGCACTGAACAAACTACTTCACCTCTGTGGGCTTGCCCCAGATCCCTCATTTATGAAGACATAATGATAATACTTGTCTCAGTGATATAGCTGTCACAGGACATAATCCAGGCTAGGAAAAATGTTTTGCACATGAGAGACACTCAGGAGGGTTAGCTGAATAATTATCACTGTTTTGGTTCTTGTCTGTCTTATGTCACCCTCTTTTCCTTCCCTTTTCCTAAAATCCAGTCTCCCAATAAGTACTTGGATCTCCTCTCCTCCCCCATCCTCAGGGCCAAGCTCCATCACTCAGTACCCCCTCTCTCCTACACCATTGTCTGTGCCTTCGTTATCCTGTCTGTCTGCATTTAGATGTGCTCAGTGGTATTCTAGTAAATGTTTAGCAGCCAACCCTTGGTGGTGATAGAGGGGGCTTATTTGTGTTTGCCAGTTTCTGTGGTATAAATACTCCCACTATGGCCAATTTTAAGCTGTCAACTGTTTCACAACTGGGTACCAAACTTGCTGAAAATTTAATAATTGGCTCTAGTACATCGAATCCCAAATATCAACATGAACAAAAAAATCAAATGCAAAGGCCCCCAGAATTTCAACAGCCCTCTTCACTCAACCAGCTATTATGCTCTCTTTTCACTCCCCACAATCGTGGAAGGAGATGGCTCCATCAGCCTGGACTATCCACCACCAAACCTCTCCTCCCTGCCTTATATTCACTCTATCTTCCATCTCTATGCCTCCATGGAAACTGATATTCCTGAGGTCTCCAATGAATATCAGGACACATTTTAGCCCTCCTCAATTCTGGGTCTGTCTCATTTATCTCTGTGTCCATGTCTTCTGGTCTGTGCTTCCTCCTCCACCCAGTCTTTACATGGTTGTCCTCTCCTTCCTCTATGAGGCCTTCCACATGTCTGCATCCCGAACCTCTTTGTTTCTTGCTTTGAATTCTCTTGAGACAATACTGGCTAATCTCATGACCTTAGCACCAACTTACAGGGCAAGGAGTGCAATTTATTTTCTAACATAGGCTTTTCCCTGTGTTCCCCTATCCCAGTATGCATCTATTTTGAAAGGGAAAATATTCTTATCCTAGCATATGGGACCAATAAATCAAGGATAGTAAACTTAATAGCTTTAAACAATATCCAGCTATCTTGGAAAAATAACCCCAAAAGTTGGTCAACTATGCAAGTCACAACTATGCAGTGACAAACTTGGAATACACTGGGTATGGAGTGTCCATCAATGCCCAACTCTTCTATTTTGCTACTTAATCTGGTATTTTGCTACTTGAGGACAATGACAAGAACTGGGAAAAGTGAATTTCCCTCTACACATATGATTCTCCAGGGACAAGTGCAGGCCCCAACTGCAGCCAATGAGATGTCCCTCAGCGCCCGTGCTCAGGCTTTATGGGGTTATTCTCCAAAGAGGGCAATGTGGATACAGGTCAGTGGAACTCAATGCCTCAAAGAAATATTGATCCTGAGAAAATTGGACTCCGAGAGCTCACATCAATTTTAGAGTAGAGCAAAATTAATTTTAAAAACCCAGAAACTTGAGGATACTATATTTTTGACATGTTCTGATTATTAGAAATCCACTTGCATTCTCAGTTAAGAAATGTTATGGTAACTAGGTTGCAGTAATCTGCAAGATTTTCAGATGATTAGACAGCCATCAATCAAAAGGACTTGGGAGTAAATTCTTTGGGCAATTTTAAGGGCAAAATCTGTTTTATAGAAGCTACATTTATGAAGCAGACTTTGTCAGGATTTTAGAAAGATCTCATAAAAATCAGAACTCATGTATTCTTCAGAAACTCTTCCAATCATCTTTAGGTAAAGCCCTTAAATTTGTGGATGCTGCTGGTTACTGAGGTGTGGCAGCCAGCACAGACAACCATCTGTACATGTGATGCTTTGGAAGTAAACATTCTGATCAACGGTACTAAGGTGCCAGACCATTCACAAAGAGTGAATAATCAACATGTAGAAGATCATCCAGCCACAGCCAAGCTGAGCATCTTATTCCTCTTCAGAAAGTCTGCTGGAAGCTGAGGTACAGTGATAAACAGGATTTCTGAACATGTGCATCCAAGATCGACAAAGTATATTAGCAATGGCCACTGAGATAATGTTTATTTTCTTTTTTACCATTTCATTTTCTAATTATTCTAGTGTATAAAGTATCTCTTTCATTATCAAAAAATAAAAAACAAAAAGCAAAACTTTGTTTAAGGACAATTCAGAAACGGCTTCAGACTGTTAAAACATTAAGCCATTTTTGCTTCAACGTTATCTCTATTAACTTTACAATCACAAAATTAATAAATCAGAAATAGAAACATCCTGGAACAGCTTGAAAACTCACATAATTTTTTTTTTGTTGTTTAAAGGAGGAATTTTCCTGTTATTAGCACCATGAAGGTTAAATAGTTTCCTGGAATTGAAGGTTATATGGCTGATAAATGTGTTCTTGTAGGCTCTCCTTGGACTGTATTCATTCACAAATCTCAGAAGGATGAGTTGAAATACAAACTCCAGGCAGGTTATTCTCACTCATAAATAAAATAGATCAATTTCTGCTTGATGTTATGAGAACCCCAAATGGATGATCATGGAGGTATCCAGAACATTTGCATTTGAATATTAGAGACAAAGATCATCCAGGGCTAAAAAAATGGAGAACAATAGGTAGCAGATCCCAGATTGCCTTGGCACCTGTCAGCTGCACTGGAGTGGAACTGAATGGGGGTATCCTCTAACACTTGGACACATGTGAAAGTTCACATGCCCAATTGCTACCCCAGTGAGACCCTAAATTAAGGCTGGGATGACATAAGATGGGCCTTGCAGTTCTCCTGTCCCTAAGCAGTCCTGGTGAAACTTGATCCAGTCCTCTCCATCTTGGGAAAGTATGTCAGTCAGCAGGAATGATCTCTCCAGGAGACATTCTTAAATTTACTCTCAGAAATCAGCACAAGCTTTGGTATTTTATCTACTCTTAGTAACAATGTTTTTGTGGCCACTAATGTAGGATAATATCAGTTGACAGTGACAAGTGTATCTGATACTTGTCTATGTTAATTTCCAGGATGTACCTTCAGCTTCTTCCTACTGTAGATGCCAGAGTATACCTATAAGGCCCATTTCATAAGGCAAATGAATTTAAAGATAAGTCTGAGCAAACCATAAATAAGAAAATCAATTTCATGAAAAGAAATAACACTTAAGATACAGGCAACTCAGAAATCAACATGATCCACGATATTTCAAACCTACAGAACTGATGACGCAGAGTATTGTTGTTGGCTCATTACCTGAAATACTGAAACCAAGCAGTGCTCAGGCAGGCTTACAAATGGGGGATGTGATTCTCACTCAAGCATGGATCTCTTGGGGGTGGAGGTAGGGGTATCCCTAGAGAAATCCCTTGAAGAAGGCCTGGCTCTTGATCATACTTGAACCCTACATTATCAGATGGCCCCCCAAACTATTTGAAGGCTGTTGATCTTAAATATCAAGGTGACTGATACAAATTCATTTCAAGCTAGCAGTTTGAGGGTAAATAACAATTCTGTGGCTGAAATATATACGTGTTAATGACCTCATTTAAAAATGATTGGTAGAGTCATTTGTCCCTAAATACCTGGTCTCTCCTCATTATTCAGGGTTGGCCCTGGAAGTCCCACAGTGAGCTGCTACTTCCTGTGGAGCTCCCAGGGCCCTACTTCCACCTGCATCACCTAGAGCTGTAAGAATCTGATAACTTTTACTTCCCTGTTGGGCCCACCAGTCCTTCTCTTTTCCCCACTGGGTCTAGGGAGGACTGGAACACATATGAAAGTTGGCCTGACCCACATCCTGCAAGTCTATTCCTAAGACTGATCTATTAAGAAGGGGAAAACTTGTTTCGAAATTCAAACCAGTAGAATTTGAAAGCTAATCCTCAGACTGAGAGAGTAAAACCAAATTTCTCTCCGTCACTTTTTAGCTCCTTTACCTATGAGGCAGGATACAAATCTAGAGCCACAAGAACTAAAAGGAGAAAAGCTCTAGCAGCTGCAAATACGAAATGAAGAAATCCCTTAGAAGAGAACGTCTCAAATTGTGCCAAAAATGAATCACTAATAGGAGCTAAAATTTCTAATGTTTCAAAGCTCATAACATTCCCAAATTTTAATTTATCTCATAACAAGAGTTTCTAGCTGAATGTTTGGGAGAATTATTTTAAATGGAGCCCATCTCTAATTTTATACTAAAAGTTAATGAGAAAATGGGTCTTAGACTTAGTAATCAACTTTGCTACAATGTTCCTACTGACTCTGTTAAATATTATGAATTGGAAGAATTTTGGGATCTAATTATGTGCTATATTCTATTTTGCTCCCTGGTACTAGCATAAGTTGAAAATTTTCTTATGTGAAGTTACTCCAATTTCACCCTTTTTAACTTTGAGAACATGAGTTAATTTGTGTGCTCACTCTGCATATTTATATCTAAATCCTAGATTTGCTTGAAAATGTGAATTTTATCAGTTGTCAGAAGCAACTCAACACGGGATGGTGAGAGGGGGAGAAAATCAAATTATATTCCTATGAAACTTAAGCTGGCTCCCATCTGGTTAAACTTTAAGCTTAAAATAAATGTAATTTTCTTTTCTTTGCCTCATCCTATCAGACATGGAAGATAATCTGGGTGGGGGGGCAGAGATAACAATCTAGGGAGGGAAAGAAGAGGAAACTGCAACTATATTATTTTGCATCCTTACTACCCCACCTTTGAGGAACCATTGTCACCCAGCTGCTTAAGACTTCCTTCTGCAGCTTTTTAAGAGCCTTTTTGCATCTTGTGGGAGTGTGATAACCAGACTTAAAGAGGCTCTTGAAAAGACCTTATATGAAGACACATGTGAAAGTTCATCTATAGAATATAGATTAACTCATTCATCTATAGAATATAGAAGAGGGTTAAGCCCTAAAAAAAAAAAAAAAAAAAAAAAAAACTGATTTATTAATTTGGTTTCACCCTTTCTTGAATTTTGCTGGAATCTGAACTATGCATGTATTACACTCAGAATATGTGTCTAACTTATCAATTTGGAATAATATCTCTAAATTCTCTAAATTAGCAACAATGATTAACACATACAGTGGGGTTGTCCCCTGCTGTGTTGATGTGTATAACCCCTTGTTTGCTTGATTTTATATTTGATCCTGGGCATGACTGACTTCTAAAAGATGATGGATGCATTTCATAGTAATGAGTATCAGTTCTACTGCACTGTCCAAGAGGAGTCCTGGAAATGAGATTCAAGATGGAGGAATGCATTTTCAGTTGCTCCATGTCTAAGGATTTAAGTACTGCATCTCAGCAAGGTGAGTAAAAGAGGGAATTCAGTGAATTTCAACATCAGACAGGCAGAGACTCTTAAAGACCACAAAATTCAGACACATTGAATAAAGGACAATAAGGTGCACATGAAAGCCAAGCTGGTGCCTGCAGTGGTGCTGGTTCACCATAGTGGGAAGGGATAACACACAGAGAGAAACACTACAGACAAATTTGGCACAGAGAAAAACATAGAACAGAAATGCAGCCTGAATGTAGCTGATCCAGAGGCTACACAAAGAACTGGTACTTGAAAAATGCTCTCTGTTCCTCAACTGGCAATAGAGAGCTGAAGCAAGAGTCATCTTGAGTAGGCCATTCCGAACGAAGCTTGATACCACAGGAGTCTGGAAGGTCACAGCAAATATTGCCATACTATCCTGGCAAGCGCCTATCATGTGGCCTAGGCTGCACCTAGCAGAACATGAGTGCAACAGACAGAGAAAAAACTGTACCCATAGGGATTCAAGCCAGAATATGGAAAGAAGTGCAACTCTCTTTTCCATTGAGTTTGGCAGCTTGCGTAACCAGCTGAAGAGGGTCAGGAAACTGAGCAGGTGGGTCCAATCATACTCAGGGGCTGATCCTGGGAAGACCACAAGTCCTGAGTGTCAGAGTGTGCAAGATCTGTGGAGGTTTGGCTGCCCCACCCTATGAGTATAATTCTTGGGAGATCCCTGAGATTGAGACTCCAAGCAGAGATCTGCATCTGCTATTCCCCAGGGACGTGCTGATCTAAGAGCAGATACCACTGGATGGAAAAGTCCCAGAGGCCTGATTGGAACTAAGCCCCAGGTGCTGGAACTTCCCATTTAGAACTCTACAGCAGCCTTACCTTGGGAGTGCATCGATCTGGTCTGTCCAGACAACACTCCAAGTAACAGTATTTCCCATCCATTCTACCATATACTGGTGAGACGAAAAGCTAAGAGCTATTTCAACGAGCTTCATTTTCAGGCCACTCCAGCAGGCAGATTGGGTGCTCTCTCTTGCTCTCTCTCTCTCTCTCTCTCTCTCTCTCTTCTCTCTCTCTCTCTCTCTCTCTCTCTCTCTCTCTCTCTCTCTCTCTCTCTCACACACACACACACACACACACACACATACACACACACACAAAGGGACTAACAACCCCTAGTCCTTGCTCTAAGGGGTACATAGCCCAATAAGAAATGGAAAGAAAGGCAGCTTGACTTAGGGAGTGAACATCCACCCTTGTCAACTATTCTACCTCAGTGGAGGCAATTCTTTCATTTTTTCATTAAGAATTTTTTCCCCTTTGCTTTTTCTTTTTTGAATGTTCTTGCTGTGCTGATTAGTTTTGGGATATACATACTTACATATTTGTCTTATTCTCATTTTTATCTTTTTTGTTATTTTTCTTTGTTTTGTCTTGAGGGTTAGAGTTTTTCTTTGTTTATGTTGCTTTTTTTCTTTCTCTTTTTTCTGCCACTCATAGCCAAATTCTCATTTTCTATTTATTTTCCATCTTTTATTATTTTTTCCTCCTTCTTTATAGCCTTTGCTTGTTTCATGTCTTCTGATTTCTCTCTGTTCACATGTGGAGCATTCTAGACTTTCTTTAACCCTCCTGTCACATTTTCTTTTACAACTGTTTAGAACTTTTTGGTTTATATAATTCTTGTCCCTACCATTCATATTGCTATGATTATTAATATTATCTAAGACATAGTTTACACCTGCTGTTTACTTTAATGCCAAATCTAGTTTGTGGGTATTTATTATTGTCGCTCTTGGCAATCATTGACCCCAAAATTCTGATTTTTGTGGTAATTAGTGTTGTAGATGTCATAGTAAATAGTGGGTATTTATTTTAATGCTGTATATTGTTTGCTGCAGTCATTCATTTCCCCCTTTTCTGTGAGGTGCTGGGAATCTACAGACACTCCATGAGTTCACAAGGTAGACTCTGCTTCTCAGCTACATGGAAAACCCAGACAGTACACCTTGTTCCACACACAAACTAACCATGCTAAAGCTTCAACAATACTTTATTACAAATAATAGGACAGAAAAAATTCCCAAACTAACACCAGGCCCCAAGTAGGAAAGGATACAGTGGGCCCTCACAAATACTCATGGATTTCCACTCCTATAGCAAAAAGAGAGAGAATTTAATAAAAATTTTTTTATAGGCACCATCCTATAATTTTTTTTATAGGCACCATCCTAAACAATTTAGATTGTTTGCATACCCTTTAGTATATACACACTTGTTAAGTGAAGAAGAGCAATCACAGAGGAGAGAGTGTACCCTACATACCTTGCTCTATACAACACAACTGCTGGATTTACAAGAAGCAACCCACTCTTTTTTTTTTTTTTATTAACTACACATGACATTACAATGATCTTGGCAATTTATATATTTGAATCAAATGGGGTATAATTTCTCATTTTTCTGATTGTACAGATTGCAGAATCACATTGCAACACTCTTGTAAGACATACAGGGAAAGTGGGATCCTTAAACTATGACAAAATACACACTGTATTGGAATACAGTATTGATTCACCAAAGAACCAACAGGGAACTACTTGCAAAACCCAGATGGAAACATATTGAAAAATTCACAGTATGAGTTTTCCACAATACTTTGCCAAGAGAAGGCAATATCTTAAAAGGCCCACAAATAAGATTTGTGGATTTCTCTTCCATGAGAAGAGATGCACTAAACCCAAAACAGGAATATAAGAAATACATTTAAAAAAACAACAACAAGGTAACCTGACATCTCCTAAAGTTCATAATTCACCAGCGGCTGACTCTAAAATATTGAAGTAAATGAAATAGCAGTTAAAAAGTTCATAAGAATTATTATAAAAAATGAACAATAAATTCCAAGAGAACACAGAAAAATGACTCATGAATTAAAGAGGTCCATATAGGATATGAATGAGAAATTCAATAAGGAGATAGATATATTGAAAAAAAATCCAAGAAAAAATTGGAAGTGAAAAGAACAATAAATCAAATAAAATGTTCAGTTGAATGTCTAATAGTGTAGATCATACAGTAGACAAAATTTTAGAGCTAAAAGACCTAGCTATTCCCCTTCTTGGTCTATTCCCTAAAAACCTAAAAAGAGCATGCTACAGGGACACTGCTACATCGATGTTCATAGCAGCACAATTCACAATAGCAAGACTGTGGAACCAACCTAGATGCCCTTCAATAGATGAATGGATTAAAAAAAATGTGGCATTTATACACAATGGAGTATTACTCTGCATTAAAAAATGACAAAATCATAGAATTTGCAGGGAAATGGATGGCATTAGAGCAGATTATGCTAAGTGAAGCTAGCCAAACCCTAAAAAACAAATGCCAAATGTCTTCTTTGATATAAGGAGAGTAACTAAGAACAGAGTAGGGATGAAGAGCATGAGAAGAAGATTAACATTAAACTGGGATGAGAGGTGGGAGGGAAAGGGAGAGAGAAGGGAAATTGCATGGAAATGGAAGGAGACCCTCAGGGTTATACAAAATTACATACAAGAGGAAGTGAGGGGAAAGGGGAAAATAATACAAGGGGGAGAAATGAATGACAGTAGAGGGGGTAGAGAGAGAAGAGGGGAGGGGAGGGGAGGGGAGGGGGGATAGTAGAGGATAGGAAAGGCAGCAGAATACAACAGACACTAGTATGACAATATGTAAATCAATGGATGTGTAACTGATGTGATTCTGCAATCTGTATACGGGGTAAAAATGGGAGTTCATAACCCACTTGAATCAAAGTGTGAAATATGATATATCAAGAACTATGTAATGTTTTGAACAACCAACAATAAAAAAATTTTTAAAAAAGCAGCTAGCTTGAATATTCAGACAGTATTTAAAGAATAAAAAATAATTAACCATGACCAGAATATACAAGAATTTTGGGACAACATTAAGTGAACAAACTTAAACAACATTAGAATTAAAGAGGGTTATGAGAGGTAGGCTAATGGCATGGAGAATTTCTTCAGGAAAATAATAACAGAAAAAAAAATCCAAACCTTGGGAATGAGATGCACACCCATATATGAGATGAATTCAGAACTCCAAATAGTTAAGATCAAAAAAGAACCTCTCCAATGACATGTGATAATTAAAATACCTAACATACTGAACAAAGATAAAGTTATAGAAGCCTCAAGAAAACAAAAGTCAAGTCACATGTAGAGGGAAGTCAATCAGAATTATTTCTGCTTTCTCAGTACAAACTCTAAAATCTAGGACTTGGAATGACATGATCCAAATCCTGAAAGAAAATAACTGTCAATCAAATTTGCTATATCCAGCAAGGCTATCCTTCAGAATTAAAGAAAATATAAAACCTTCCACAATAAGCAGAAACTAAAATTTGTGACTACTAAGCCAGCACTACAGAAAATACTTTAAGAAGCACTGCACACAGAAGAATCAAATACATATTCCAGAGCTCACAAATGGACATATTTCATTTGAAGACTAGGTAAGCAAATGAGAAACAAAACCAAATTAAACATTAGAAATAAATGAAAATGGCAGGAATTAATAAACATCTCTGTATAATAACACTGAATGAAAGTGATCCTAACTCTGCAGTTAAAATGTTTAGGCTGGCAGATGGATTAAAATAGAAGACCCATCGTGTGCAAAAGACTCAACTCACAGGTAAAGACAGCCACAGGTTGAAAGTGAATGAATGTAAATTGACATAATATGCAAATATACCTAAGCACATAAAATAGACACATATTTACTTAAAAACTCAGAGAGATGCCAGTCAAATAATATTAACTTATTTCAACACAAATTTCTCACCAATAGAGAAGTTATTCAGATATAAACTCAGTAAAGATTCTTCAGGTCTTAAAAATGTTATAAATCAAATGGATTTAACAGGCATCTATAGAATATTTTATTCAACAACAGCCAAATTCAATTTCATCCCAGCTGCTCATGAAAGCTTTTCCAAAACAGACTATATTTTAGGCCATGATGAAACTTTTAGAAAATACAAGAAAAAAAAGTTCAGATATAATTCCTTACATGTTATCTGATCATAATGGAATAAAATTAGAAAATCAACACCAAAACCAAAAGCAAAACAACAACAATAAAAAAAACACACAAAAACTAATTTAACACATGGAGACTGAACATACACTTTTGAATGTTGAATGGATGAGAAAAGAAATCAGGGAAGAAAATTTAAAAATCTTAGAATCAAATGAGAATAGTGATACAATATACCACAAACCATGGGACACCATGCAAGCAGTTATGAGAAGAAAGTTTATATAGCACTGAATGCCTACATAAGAAAATCAGAAGGGTCCCAAATAAATAAATAAATAAATAGTACATCTCAAGGCCCTTGAAAAAATAAGAACTGATTCCAAAATAAGTAGAAAGAAGCAAACAGTGAAGATTAAAACCAAAATCAATGAAACAGAAGATTTAAAAAATACAAAGGATGAATGAAATGAAGAATTTTTAAAAAGAGAGAGAAGGTCAATAAATCCTTTGAAAAACTAGTCAAAAGAGAAAGAGAAAAGACACAAATTAATAAAATTAGAGGTGAAAAAGAGAAAGCACTACAGATATCACAGAAATCAAGAGGATTATTGGGAACTATTTTAAAACACAAACTGCAATAAATTGGAAAATCTAAAATACATGGGTACATTTCTAGATGACCAATATGACTGATAAAATTGAATCAGGAGGACACAGAAAACCTAACCAGACCAAAAACAAGCAATGTATCAGATAGCAGCAGTAAGAGAAAGAATTCCAACCAAGAAAATGACAGAAACAGAGAGATTCTCAGTGAAATTCTACTAGATATTTAAAGAAGAACTAATTCCTGTGCTCCTCAAATTATTCACTAAATAGAAAGAGATGGAACACTTACAAATTCATTCTATAAAGCCAGTATCACCCTGATACCAAAACCAGATAAGGACCAATCAAGGGAAAAACACTACAGACCAATATTCCTGATGAAGCTAGATACAAGAATTTTTAATAAAATATTAGCAGATCATATTTAATAACATTAATAAAATTATAGCTGGGCATGGTGGTGCACCCAGAAGCTCAGGAGGGTGAGGCAGGAGGATTGCCAAGTAGAAAACCAGCCTCAGAGATTTAGCAAGGCCCTGAGCAACTTAGCAAAGCCCTGTCTCAAAATAAAAAATTCAAAAAGGGGTAAGGGGAGGCTGGAGATGTGGCTTCCAATGGCTAAGCACCCTAGGTTTAATCTCTGGTACAAAAAAAAAAAAAGGAAAAAAAGAAAGAAAAAGAAAGTTATACATCATGACCAAGTTGATTTCATTCCAGGGTTGCATATATGATTTAACATATGTAAATTAATAAATGTAATTCACCACACAAATAAGATTAAGGACAAAAGTGACACAGTCATCTCAATAGATGCAGATAAATACTTCAAAAAACTTCAGCACCTATTCATGATAAATACCGAGGAAACTAGGGATAGAAGGAACTTACCTCAACATCATAAGGCTAAATCTGACAAGCCCAAAGACAACATCATGGTGGAATGGGAAAACAACTGAAAGCATTTACTTTAAAATTTAAAACAAAGATGTCCATTCTCCTCACTCCTATTCAGTCTAGTACTAGACACTCTAGCCAGAGCAAGTAGGTAAGAGAAGAAAATAAAAGGGATACAAATAGGAAATAAAGAAGCCAAAGTATCACTGTTTGCAGATGATATGATCCTGTACTGAGAAGATTCAAAAAGCTTCACCAGAAGACTGTTAGGGCTAATCAACAAATTCAGCAAAGTAGCATGTTACAAAATGAACAGAAAGAAATCAGCATCTTTTCTATACCCCAATAATGAAGCTACTGAGAAAGAAATTAGGAAAACAATCCCATTCACAATAGCATTGAAAAAAAATGATAACTAGTAATAAATCTAACCAAGGGGGTGAAAAACCTCCACAACAAAAACTATAGAACACTGAAGAATGAAATTGAAGAAAACAAGATGGAAAGACCTCCCATGATCATGAACAGGTAGAATTAATATTGTTATACTACCAAATATACTACCAAAAGCAATATACATCTTCAAAACAATCCCCATTAAAGTACCAATGATATTCCTAACACAAGTAGAAAAAGCAGATCTAAAACTGATTTGCAAGAATAAAAGCAATTCTTTTTTTTTTCAAGGCCAGCCTGGGCCACTTTTTAAAAAAAATTTTTATTTATTATTTTTTTAGTCATACATGACAGTATAATGCATTTTGATATATAATACATACATGGAATGTACATACATCAATCATATTGTCTATTCTAAAGAATAAAAGCAATTCTAAGCCAAAAGGGCAATGCTGGAGTTATCAAATTACCTGACTTTAGATTATATTACAAATTTATAGTAATAAAAATACATTATAATAGCATAAACACACACACACACACACACACACACACACACACACACACATATAGACCAATGGTACAGAATAGAAGACAAAGAGAAAAACCCAAGCCATCTGATCCTTGACAAATGTACCAAAATCATACACTAGAGAAAAGACAGCCTTTTTAACAAATGGTGCTGGAAAACTGGTTATCTAGATTTTTATTTGAGACTAGATTTTTGTTTCTTACTCTGCACAAAAGTCAATTCAAAATGTATCCAAAACCTAGAATTAGATAGGGACAATGCAATTCCTAGAAGAAAATGTACTGTCAACATTCTTATATATAGGAGCAGGGAACAACTTCCTCAATAGGATTCCTAAAACTCAGGAAATAATGACGAAAGTTAGTAAATGGGGTCGCATCATGTTAAAATGTTTCTGCATGGCAAAGGAAACAGTTGAGAAGGTGAAGAGAGAACTTAGAGAATGAAAGAAAGTCTTTTCAGCTACTCTTCTGATGGAGGACTAATATCTAGAATATAAAGAACTAAAAATACTTAACACCCCCCCAAAAAAATCCCACCCAAATAACTAATTAATAAATGGGAAAATGAATAAAACAGACACTTCTCAAAATAAATACAAATTACCAACAAACACAGATTAAAAAAATTCAACATCTTTAGCAATTAGGAAAATGTAAATGAAAAGTACACTGGGATTTCCTCTAACTCTAGGTAGAATGGCAGCTATCAAGAACACAAACAATAATAAATACTAGACAGGAAGTGGAAGACAGAAGCAGTTCTACAGTATTGGTGGGACTGTAAATGAACACAATGTACAACCCCTTTGGAAATCAATATGGAGCTTCCCCAAGAAACTAGAGATGGAACCACCATATGACCCACCTATGTCACTCCTTGGTATTTATGTTAAAGAATTAAAGTCATCATACTATAGTGATATATGCATACCCAGGTTTATAGCAGCACAGTTCACAATAACCAAATCATTGAATCAGCTTAAGTGTCAGCCAATGAATGAGTTGATAAAGAAAATGAGTATAACCAGGTGTGTGTAATCATAATTATAATGTACCAATAAAAAATATGGGAAAAAAACGTGAAGCAGGATCCTTGCTCCACCCTGTGAAACTAGTCAGAACAAGATTAAGCAAAGTGGGGCAATCTAGTTGAAGGGAGCCTTTGCCATTCACTGGGACTTTCCTTTATACATGCATCTTTCTAATCAAGGAACAGTAACCCTAACAGTTGGATTAATAAGATTAATGGAGGTTTACAACAATCAGGCTAGACTTAACTTCACTGTTTCCCTGGGCTGAAATTTACTGGTCAAAGAAGCGAAACAAATTGCCAAGAGGAAATTTTCTAAGGAGATGGTATACATTTACCAAAGTTAAAGCACTAACACTTAAATATGCTAAATTGCGCTCTACTAAATGATACCTCAATAAATCTGACTTAGGAGGAAGAGAGGGAAAATGAAAACAAAACCAAAACTTACCCGGAATAAAACCAGTATGTAACAACCTGAATGGTTCTCCAAAATATTACTCTAGTGAGTGAAAGAAACCAAACACAAGACTGCATACTGCACAATTCCATTTACATGGCCGGCTAGTAGAAGAGAAAGAATCAATGATTCTTTCCTCCCCACTCCAACACACACAAACTTTATGCTCCTTAGATACTCCCAGTCTAAGGTAAAAAACAATTAAGTTTTCCTCAAAACCTGCCTCATGTTCTCAAGGAAAGAAAAAAACTAGCAAGAGATTTCATAATAAGCTATAGAGTCTTGATTGGGACTGCTCAAGAGCAGAATCAATTTTAGATGTTTTCATTCAAATCTCCTAATGAGAATTCCAGAGAGAGCTGCAGGAGGATGCACATTCAGTTTATATCACTGCCTCAAAATTTTTAATTAGTCTCCAAACTTCAAGTAAATTCAGCAAGAAGACAACCACATGTGGTAATATTTTATTTCATGCGACTGAAAAAAAAAACAAACAAGAAAAATTAAATCATTCTAGCATATCTTCTCAACATTAGTCTAAAAGATTACATCCAAGGCCCTTCACTCTCTCCATCAGATTAAAATAAACTCCCTGTAGCTAAAAATAACATGGTTTGTGCTCACACTTCAAACATTATCTTGGGTCAGATGTTAATCTGGAATATTATTCAGCCATTAAAAATGATGAGTTCTACAACACCACTTGCAGGTACACACACACACACACACACACAGATTAATATAAGCTATAAACAAAAAGAGATACAAAAGCTCATCAATGGAGAATTGAGACTCCAGGAAAAAAAAAAAAAACGATTTGAGAATAAGGAATGAAATTCTTTATTTTAAAACTCCATTTTAATTCAAGTGTGTTAAATATCCCAGGTGGTATTCTTCTAATAAAATCTTAAATGAAAAGGGTGAAAACTTTAAAAAGTTAAATATTAATTGAATATCTCAACAAGCTTTTGGTAAGTCAATTAAGGGAAGAAAGTTAAGTGGATGAAATGCCAAAAACAAGACTTTTTTTAAAAAGGGTCCTGTTATGGTTTGAATGTGTCCATCAAAGTTCATGTGGTGGAAACTTAATCCCCAAAGTCAAATGTGGATGGTATTTGGAGGTGGGGGCCTCTGGGAGTTAATCAGTGTTAGAGGAGGCCATGAAGGCAGAGCCCCCCATAGTGGCACAAGCAGCTTTATAAGAAGTGGAGCGGAGATCTGAGCTGGCATAATAGCACTACTTGCCAGGTGACTGATATTCTATACCATGCTATGCCACCAAGGCCCTCACCAGACGTAGCTCCTCAACCTTGGACTTCCCAGCCTCCAGCACCGGTCATCTCTATAAATAGGGTATGGGCTCCACAATGTAATTTCTTATTACCTAAGAATTCAAATCTATAGAACGATTCTATTTTAATGTCTTCAGAATAGCTTGAAATATATAAGTAAAACCACCATTCAGTGTATGTTCCAGATAAGCGTCACCCATCCTCCTTGTTAATTAAAGAATCAACATTACTAGTTTGTATGTCAGTAACATGTGCCACTTGCTAACTAAGTAGAGCCTGTAGTAAGAGAATGTCACCAGTTTCTGTTACTCACAAAACTCAAGGCATGTGCCACTCGTGGTTAGAACAGAACCAACCATCCTGATTCGCAAAATAAAATGGCCAATTCATATGTCAAAATGCCCTGTGGTAATGTCTGTGTTTAGACTTAAAATAATCCTGTAATTTCTATCATTTTTGAATATTCCTCTTGAGTCACGGCTTGAATCATTTGATTTCTGACTTTGAATAGTTCATGATCTCTGGAAGATAATCTAAAAGTGGATCGTGGAATTATCTTATGCTCCACTATTTTTTGGCGGGGCAGCGAGTACCAGGAATTGAACTCAGGGGCACTCGACCACTGAGCCACATCCTCAGCCCTATTCTGCATTTTTATTTAGAGACAGGGTCTCACTGAGTTGCTTAGTGACTCACTTTTGCTGAGCCTGGCTTTGAACTCAAAATCCTCCTGCTTCAGCCTCCTGAGCAACTGGGATTATAAGAATGCACCACCGTGCCCAGCTGCTCCTCTTTAATTTATATTCTGACATCATTTTAAGCTTTTCAGAAAAAAATTAGTTCCATAGAAACAAAATAAGAGTGATAATAAAGTTGTTTTTCTCACAGATCAGAAAAGTCTCAGCAGCTAAACTAAGGTCTGGGACGAGTTGATCTCAATAGCTATCTGTTGAATAGTTCTGTAATGTGGGTTCTCAGGAGACAGAGGTGACAAATTCAAGACTCATATCTTTGTTGTTCCATCTAAACACTGTACAGGAGCATGGTAGATGCTCAATGGACTTGAGGATCCTAAAGGTTTTGTGGCAGAAGTGGCCATTAACCTGGGCCATAAAAGCTGGGTTAATATGAAAGCAGACCCAGCTGGGAAAAGTGCTAAGGCAGAAGGGCTATCGTGTGACTTGTTCAGGTAAGTTACAAGTGGGCTACAACTAAACAAAATGCTGGCTGGTTTTGGTCATTAATTTTTTTAAATTGTATTAGAAAGTTAAGTCAGAAAGGCAGCTAGAGGCCAGTTGATGAAGTCTTTGAAGATACAAAGCCACAAATGTGGCTGAGTGGGAGTCAGTGCCTATTCAATGATTTTATTAGTTGGGACCTCGAAATTGCTTTCTCATGCCCCACTTATTTCCATTCCCTAAATTGTGTCTGCAGGAGTACAGAGGAAGGAAGGGTGTTTATCATTTAACCAGCCTTTGCTGACTGGGCTTTAGATACAGGATTTTTACATACATGGTAGTTGTGGTCTTTTCATTTGCAAATACTTGAAATAGAACATTCTCTTTCTGGTAAAACTCTGGTTTGGATATGAGGTGTTCCCCAAAAGCTCATATGTGAGACAATGTGAGGTTTAGAGGAGAAATGATTGGGTTATGAGAACCTTAACCCAATCAGTGAATCAATCACTTGATGGGATTAACTGAGTGGTGATTGAAGGCAGATAGTGTGTGGCTGGAGGAGGTGGGGCACTGGAGGCGTGGCTTTGGGGTATCTACTTGATTTTTGCAATTGGAGTCTCTCACTCTGCTTCCTGATCACCATGGGAGCCGCTTCCCTTCACTACACTCTTCCACCATGATGTTCAGCCTCACCTGGAGCCCCAAGGAATGGAGCAGACTGTTTTTCTCCTCTACAGTTGTTCTTGTCAGGTCTTTTAGTCTCAGTAGCAAAAGAGCTGATTAAAACAAACACTTAAATCTAAGAGATACACAATGCGTTTGAAGATCCAGGTTCTGGAGGATGAGTGCAAAGTCTTTTCTGGCAGCTTAGAGAAGGGACACTGTTCTTTAATTTGAAGAGACATCTTGTGGCTCCCTTTGATGCACACATAGGAAATGTCACATACACAATTCTCATGTTCTACATTAGAAAGAAGCCCTTCTAAGAGGAAAAATCCCAGGGGTCGTAGATAACACAAGAGATACAGAAACACTATGAGCAAGAATCTTGCCCATGGCCATGGAAGAGAACCAGCCTCACTGTCTCTCTGTGTGGCAAGCACCTCATCCCCCAAGACAAACCTGATGGAAAATAACACATCTGGATCTAGAAATGCGTAATGTGCACATTAATGTGAAAGCAGACAATGCTCTATTGAGTAAGTAATTTCAAGGTGAATTGCCCTATTATGGGGCGGGTATTGGGGACTTTTAAGTCTTTTCAGCTGTGACCTACTGTACAAAACACATTTTGTCCTGCATCCCGGTACACATGCAGATGAATGTAAAACTGATTTAATGAAACACTTGCCTTTTCCACTTGCAAAGCACTTTAAAAATTATTTTATTCCATTTTTAAAAACACTATTCAAAATTCACTAAAGTGATTTCGTTACCCCCTGATGAGTCACTATGCGCAATTACTTCAAGAGAGCAATCCATTTGACTGCCTCTTTCCAGAGATCATTTTTTTTCCTCTTTCTTGAGATAAAATGCCTACAAGCACATCTCATGAACTATTCAAAGTCAGAAATCAAATGATTCAAGGTCGTGACTCAAGAGGAATATTGAAAAATGATAGAAATTTCAGGATTATTTTAAGTCTAAACACAGACATTACCACACGACATTGGATCTGGTGAAATAAGAGTGGATGCAAAAGAGGTCTCTGATCATCTTTTACCAGCCATGATGACCAGTGTTCTAATAGAGAAGCAAAAGCAATCCATAGCCAGACAATTAGACTTACTTTGTTTGTTGTGCTTTTAAAATGTATTTCCTCATCACCCAAAACAAAACCCCAAACCTTCAGCCAGCCACAAGAGCTCAATAAGTGTCATGGAGTAATTCCAACTGTTCCTTAGGCCCAGGAGCAGCCAAGGAACCGTGGGCTCCAGTTGCACAGTAAGAGAACAAAGATCTTGAGTACTGTTGGTAAGAATTTAGCAGCAGTAGTTCTCACTGGTTTCTGACCTCCATCTGACTCCTATTGACATATACCATGATGTGAGCTGCCCTGTCCCTGACAGGCAGCACCCAGAGGGCAGAGGGCAAACCCCAGGCCAACCAGATTCCCAACACTGCCTCTTTTCAGATGATAATGAGAAGCAAGTTCTGCTGGACACTGACTGTGTGTCAGCCTCTGTGGCTAAGCCCCTTCCTACTGCCACTCTCAACCCCATGACATTGCTTTGTCCTCACTGGGAAGTCCTATTGACTATTTACCACCCAGATGATGGCCCCAGCCAAGGGATTCAACTTTCAAACAGAACTGTCTTCTGTGCAATCCAATGTCTCCCACTCACTGCCCCCATGCAGCTCATCTTGGTTTTGCACACATGTTGGATTTAATGGACAACCTAATGCTAGAATAAGAACAGAACTGACAGAAAGAGAAGCAAATAGCAATTTCAATACAGTGTGAGCTGTGCCTCAGTAGGGAGCTAAGGGGGCGAATCAAAGGAGTGGGTCTGAGTGAGGCAAGAAAAGCAAAAGAAGAAAGAACATTCTAGAATGAGGAGCCAGAGTAGGCAAAGGTCTAAGGTGAAGAGGAAGCAAGCCATTGTGAGATTTCTGAAGTGTGGTGTGGTGAAAACAAGTTTGGAATTCACCTTAAGAGGAATCAGGAGCCTATATGGGGTTTTAAACAGATCTTAGAAGAAATCAGGTTGGAGTGAAGCAGGGACAGATGAGAGGGGGCAAGTCTGGGAAATTTGGATGGCCAGTGGAATCCAGGTAACGGTGGTAGAAATGCAGAAAGATCAGTAGAAATAAGAAACATCCAGGTGCTAAACTGATAGATGAAAATTGGCTAGCTAGGGATGTGAGGCTGTGATTGAAGGTGACGGCAGGTTTCAGGGGCCAACAGCCTGGTGAATGGTACACCAGGGATCAAGAGCAGCAGCAAGCTGGGGGAGAAACTAGTGAGTTTTTATTTATTTATTTTTTAAAACTTTTTCTCTACATAAGGAGCCAGTTCTTCCATTATAGCCACGACATGGGATGGAATACATGAGAAACAAGGAATATAGCTCCTCCCTTTGTGGATAAAGGGAAAGAAACCCACTTTGGAACCATGAATATATATAAATTTAGTTTGATTGTCCTCTTTTAGTTTTTGTGTCATAAGCAATGTCTTAGTCATTATCCAATATATAAAAAATACAGGGAGGAATAATCAGGGGTAATCTGTCCACGAGGCTTTATCAGACCTGACACTTTAAAAGGCCCTTGAAAATATTTTAAATTTTTAAGTCTAAAGAAAAACATTAGCAGATTAAAGATGAAATATAACAATTAATCATCTTTATATAACAATGCAGTGATAAGATACAAAGTTTAATATTATTTTATGGAAGAGGAGACCCCTGAAGGCAAAAGTTCTTAGAGTCCATGGTCATGTGGCTATAGCACAGATAAATATATAGCACCTCTAAGCTTGTATTTTAAATCTCCATCATGTGCATATCTATAAATCCCTATCATATCTATATCTTTTTAAAATTTTTTTTAAAATTTGTTCTAATTAGTTATATATGACAGCAGAATGGATTTCAATTCATTGTACAAAAATGGAGCATAACTTTTCATTTCTCTGGTTGTACTCGATGTAGTCACACCATATGTGCAGTCATACATGTAATGTACCTGGGGTAATGATGTCCATCTCATTCCACCATCTTTCCTGCCCTCATCCTCCCACCCCTTTGCCCAAAGTTCCTCCATTCTCCCTATGCCCCCACCCATTATGAATCAGTATCCACTCATCAGAGAGAACATTTGGCCTGTAGTTTTGGGGATTGGCTTACTTCCCTTAGCATAATATTCTCCAACTCCATCCATGTCTATGTCTATTAGTTACCCATTCACCTACCAACATGTGATCACCCAAAATCTGCCTTAGGTCTCCTTCCCCACCTCCAATTTTTTCCATAGTTAAAAAAACTATATCTAGATTCAGGTGTCTGTTCAGTGGACTGCAAATGCTTCAGTCTTTCTGCGAGTACATTTTGTGAAGAAATAAAAAGCCTTAAAATTTCAGACCATTTGACATAGAATGTCTCCAAAATTAATCCTCAAGAAATAAGGAGACAGAAAAACAAGGATGTTCATCACAGTGCTATTTTTCCCTAAAAATGGAAATATCCTGCAATTAGACTCTGGTCAAATTAATTATAGTAGAATTATATAAGGAAATAAAAAGCAGCCATTAAATAATGAAATCACTAGATATGTACTGTTGTGGAAAGATAGTCACAATATACTCAAAAGAAAAATAGAATGTATTGCTATCAAAGCAATAAAACTTTCTTCCTTTTTTTTTCCTCAAAAAACAAATAGAACGTAAGAACAGTATAATTTGATCCTATTTTAATGCCCCCCAAAAAAGTAGAAAGAAATATGCCCATCTATCTTGGTGGTAGGATAATGGATGATTATTAGATTTGCTTCTCTGCATTTTAAAAATCTTCAGTGATTATCATGTTACTATGGAATTTTAAAAAAATTCTAAAAATATATACTGTCTGATTCAAGATCCATTGGTAGACATTTTTTTTCCTAAGGAAATTATTAGAGATGTGTGCAAATGTCCCCTTCTCTACTGAATCTGTCCCACAAGTATAGGAACATGTCATAAATTCTATTCAAAAAAATAATGTATCCTACTTGACCGTAACTTCCCCTCCAAGCTTCCACCTACTCTTCTGCTCCACTGTGAAGCAAACCCCCTTTAAACGGTCTCCTATATTATTTGTGATGAGAAGCTGGCTTGTCTTAATTTTCCAATCTGTTGATTAGAAACAAGATACCCTTGAAAAATATAATGAAAATTAATCACTGGAAAACAATGGTGTGTGAATGCCCTGGCAATGTCACACATCACACATACAAATGTTCCTGAGCTGGCTCTTTCCACTCCTCATAGAGACCGGCAGGCCACCCTGAGCCGTGTTCAACGACATTCACTGTCCCATGGCCTCGGTACCCCCTTGTTTTTAACCCATCAACGGAGGCTGTCACCTGCACCACCCCATGGAAATTACTCTTGTTCAGGTTGCCCCTGACTAACTCTGGACTCACATCCATGTTTGAATCCCAGTCCTCATTTAACCCACCACCTTCAGGAGGTGATACAGGTGATCTCTCCTTTTCATTCAATTGAAAATTTCTCTTGATTTTCTTCTTACATCCCTGGTACCCCACTCAACTCCTTTTCTAGTCTTTCTTCTTCTCCTCAACCACTATATTTTGGGGGTACTTAAGGGCTCAATCCTGGAGTTTCTTTGATGCATCTGTATGTATGCTGGTCATGCTCAATGTTAAATCTCCAGCTCAGACTCCAGGCGTATGTGTCCAACTATGAATTGACATGAATTTGGATGTCCAAAAAGCACCTCAAAGCAGAGCAGCCAATCTTTGATGCCCCACCATCAATCTCCGCAATGACTCCATGCTTCTAGCTATCCATCCCTCAGCCCTCTTATTTCCCACCCCACATCCAATCTGATGGGAAAATCCTGTTGACTCTTCCTTTAATGTATATCTCAAATCCAACCTGCTACCCTGATTGAAGATACCATCATCTCTCCACTTCTTATTGTAGCAGAGAATATTAACTTGTCCTCCTGCAGTCTAATCTTAGTGGATCAGCCAAACACTTCTTATACAATCTTTTAAATTGAGTACTTGAAAAGAAAGAGGTCTGCAGTACCTTATGTGAAAAGAATCAAGTTACAAGGAAATAGGTATCATACCGGTTCATTTAAAAATAACATCAAATAGAAAAAAAAAAAAATGTTTTACAATGTATGCATTAAGGTAAACTCTGAATCAGCCAAACAATTCTTTCAAATTTTAAGTTACATAACATCACGTATATGGTCCATCTGTCCAGTGGCTTCCTTTTCCACTCAGAGTAACAGCCAAATTTGTTACAAGAGCTTCAAAGGCTTACGGATCTCTCATCTACCAACCTTTCTTATCTCTTCCTCTTTTTCCCTGGTTCTCTCTGCTGAAGCTCATTGCCCTTTTTTTCCAATGTGGACACTCCTGCCACAGGGCCTTTACACAGGCCTTCTTTACATTTTGAGCATGACCAGCATACAGATGCATCAAAGAAACTCCAGGATTGAGCCCTTAATTACCCCCCAAAAAAGGGTTTTCTGAAAAATTCTTGTCCAGATACTAGGTTGATTTATGCCCTCATTTCCTTCATACTTCTGATCACCTCTTAGTGAAGTGATCTTATGCATTCTCCTTTTTCTGTCTGATTTTTCTCCATTTATTTTTTACTACAGCACACACTTGTTTTTTGTCTGTTTTTCTACAACTAAAATATATGGTCCTTAAGGGAAGGGACTATAGTCTGCTTTTTTTACTGCAACAGCTCCAGTGCTAACATGTTGGGTATATTTAGTGAGCCAACATTCACCTTTCTGACATTTATAAATCGAAAATTTGCAAACAATATAAATGTGTCAATGGGGCACCTGTACTTTTATAAAATGGAACACCATTTCTATTCATATCCACGAAACGGCCACATCTATGAGGAGGAATACTATTCAACTACTAAAAGTCTGAATAAACTTCATATGAATACATCTGATGAAAGCAAAGAGGTTTGTAACACACTATGTGAAAAGAATCCGGTTACAAAGTAAAAATATGGGGGAAATTTTGAAAATGAAATCACATAGAAAAATTTGTTCCAGTAAGGCAAACTCCTGCCCTAAAACAACAACAACAACAACAAAAATGATCACAGCAGAGAACCCAGGAGGTCTTCCTTTTGAGTGCTCCCCTATGGCACTCATGACACAGGAAAGCAGCAGACCTCAGTGGGAAAATAAGCCTGCATCTGGGACTCCAATACAAAGCAATTTCTCCAACTATTAAATCACCAATAAAAGCCAAAAAAACCATTAGTGCTGTGCTTCTCAGGGACAGGTATGACTTGCAGAAATGTTAGCAGCACTTGGATTTAGGCTTATTTGTTCCTCTGAGTTTGGGATTTATTTAAACACTCCTGTTTACAAGGAAAGATGGGCCAGGGCAGAGCTGTTTCAGTACCCAATAGCTTGAGGCATCATGGAGTGACAAGAGCCACCAAACCTGGCCCAGAGGACATTGAGGAGGGAAATCAGTTGGGCAGAAAACAAGGAAGAGAACAGGCTGGGAGTGAGCTCAGAGGGAGAGCACACACTTAGCATAGGGTGAGGCCCTGGTTCAGTCCCCAGCACCAAAAATGATGATGATGGTGACAATAATGATGACAATGACTACAACAGCAGCAGCAGCAACAATAATACTAATTGTAAAACCCTAGGAGGCCTGGGAGTGTAGCTCAGTGGTAGAACATGTGCTCAGGATGAGAAGGCTGGATTGGAGCCCCACTACCTGAAAGAAAAAGAAAGTAAAAGACAAAGGAAACAAGAAAGAAGAGAGAGAGAAAGGAAAGAATGAAGAGAGAGGAATACATTCTGCCATTTCTTACATCTGTTCTGATGAAATTTATGTTTAATTCTTCACAAAAGACTCTTTGCTAGCGGTAAAATTTATACGGTTGAGCATTCCTAATCCATTAATCCAAAATCCAAAAAATTCTGACCATTCATACAATGACACAGTGGAAAATTCCACAATATAAAACTATATTATATTATATTATATTATATTAGTTTGTTTAAGTACCAGGGATTGAACCCATTTAAACCACTAAGCCACATCCCAGCCCTTCTTATATTTTATTTTTGGGACAGAATCTTACTAAATTGCTTAGGGCTGTATTAAATTGTTTAGGTTGGCTTTGAGCTTGTGATCCTCCTGCTCAGCCTCCCAAGCTGCTGGGATGACACATGCATCACTGCACCTGGCATGAATTTGTTTTTTTTTTTTTTTTTTAAGTGTAAAATTACCTTCATATAAAGTATATATGAAACATAAATTAATCTCCTGTTTAGATTTGGGCCCCATATCTAAGATATTTCATTATGTATATATACATATATTTATATACATATATACACATATATGTGTGTATGTACATATATAAATTCCAATATCCAAAAAGATCCCAAGTCTGAAACAATTCTGATCCCAAGCATTTCAGAAAGGGGTACTCAATCTGTGTTTCAAAAAAAGGAAAATATTCAGTGACAAAGACACATTTTATCAAATTCTCTGTTCAGAAGGTGAGAGCAGTCAAACCTGCATGGGAGAAAACAACACCTTCAGTCCATACTGCCAAGCTGCTCAACCTCTTAGAGTTCCTCCTAACAAGGCCCATGTGCATTTCCTTAATTCTCTTACACAAAATTCAATAGCCAATCTAAGTTCTCAAGAACAAAAGAGGTCAGGACGGATGTAGCTCAAAGATCTTTGGAGTACTTACCTAGTTATATGCAAGGCCCTGGGTTTAGTCAGCAGTGGAGGAGTGGGAGGGGAGGGGGTTGAGGAGGGTAGAGGAAGGAGGTAGAGGGAGGAAGGGGGGGAGGAAGGGGGGAGGAGGAGGAGGAGGAGGAGGAGGAGGAGGAGGAGGAGGAGGAGAAACAACAAACACCTCTCTATAAAAGAACAGATAATGGCAAAAAGTTCTTCTAAAACTAATTTAGTGGTTAGAGTTGCTTTACTGGTTACATAAAATGGAGTGTCCATTCCCCATCAGCTTTTGAATGGTGCCACCTGGGCAATTACCATGTTTGACTATGTGAAAGAAACTTCTCTATAGCTGGTCAGTAGTAGAGTCAGAACGTCAGAAGCAGAATAGGTTTTCTAATATCCACTACTCCATAGAGACAACCATATAACCATGATCCAAATTGTCATGGGAGGGTAGATACAAACTTGAAAGGGTCCAGTTGGGCTGCCTAGGAATCAGTTGGAGAGTTTATTTAACAAGCCAATTTCTGGATTCCTCTGCAGGAATTTGCATTTCACAGAAACTCCCCTAAGTGAATCTGATGCATAGCCAAGGTCAGCAATCACTGGACTAGTTTATACAAGACAGAAGAGCAAAGAAACTAGCAGATTTTCACTTAAAAAAAAAGTGCAAGTCATTCTCCTTACTCACTCTATGAAAAACAACATGGGAATATGCAATTATAAAGCTCAAAATAGCTTCTTCAGGGGGAAAATATGATTCACACTTCTAAAGATGCTCAGGCCACAGCTGCAATCTGTTCTGGTGGCCAAAACCCTTGGAAAGCCAAATTAAGGGAAGCCACGTTCGTTCGTTCGTTCGGTTTGTTTGCTGGAGATCCAGACTCTGTTCCACTCTTCCAAGGAGATCAGAAAGGCCTCCCTGGGAGGCAGGGAGTGAGCACACTGGAGGGAGAGCCCCACAGCTGTGCTCACCTGCAGAGGGTTTCATCTGACAGCTTGGTTTCCTAGCCTGCAACAGTTCTGGTGGATGCATGCACCTATTAGGGGTGAGAAGTCTTTGGCCTCTCAGAGCCCTCTCTTGAATCCTGTGCTGACCAGAGAATAAGACCTCTGCTGGTTAAAGTTGAATCCATCTTCCATAGCAAGGGGGTGAGTAGGAAAAAAAAAATCAAAATAAAAGCAAGATGAGAGCCGTCTGGAGGCAGTTGGGGATATAATAAATTGGGAAGTCAGACAGCTGTGCGTTCTGCAACACAAGATTGAAAATAGATCATTTTTTCCTCTTTGGGGAACACACTGTAGTGTTGATATTTTCTAATTCAAATCTGGACTCAGTGGTCCTTCTCAATCAAATTACCCTGAGGAGGAGGGGAAAGGAAGGTATGAAGAGGAGTCTTTTTGTACAATTCATTCTCACTTACTTTTGAAGAAAAGAGAAAACAACACTGTTTGAGATCTTCAGGGTAAAGTGCAGAGTTCATTTAAAGGAAAAAAAATTAGTGATGTCTGAAGAATATTTTTGGAACTGACCCTGAAGTAAATGGCGAGGACTGATTCATGCAACAAATCCTTGCTAATTGCACTTGGTGTGAAATACTAGAGGTTAGGAGGGAAGATGAATTTGCTACGAGTCTAATCCTCAAGGAACTTGCACTCTGTAAGGTAAAAAGGACATTCAAGAAAAAATTAAAGGAGCTATGATTAGTATTGCACTAGTTAAATGCAAAAGGCACAAAAGTTGTTTGTATCTCATGGCTGTTTGAACTCAGTCTATTTAACCTCTCTCTGAATCCCATGTTCCTTATTTGTAAATGGGGTTGTCAAAAGGGTTGACAGAGGTAAAGTGTGCTTGGTGTTGGCCTCAGGGAATTGTCTGCTATATAGAAACCATCCAATAAACAGCAATTTTTTTTTTAAGTACACTAATCTTTGTACTTTAAATCAGCAAGTGCTTTTTGATTGAAGCTCAAGTGCCTAGGACTGGGAGACCTGATTGACATCCACCTACTAACCAACTCTAACCACCAGGAAGATCTCTACACCCAAAGGCTATAGGTTAAAGATGAAAAGCAAAAGGCATTCTAGAACTTTCTGTTTTCTGCTGCTCCTCCAACCACTATGGGCTCCTTGTGGGAAACAGGATGTCCAAGAGAGAAGAGTTTCAAGGACGTTGGCTGTGGGCATGCCTCTCTTGTGTTCTGTTTTCTCCATCTGTTTGTTTAACTCATGTATATTTTGGTTTTTAAAAACCTTACAGATTAGTATTTCTCACTATCTCGGTGTAAGCCAGTGTAACATACTGGCTTCTGTTGTATTATTTACTTTCTTTGGGGAATCCTATTCACCATCTCTTTCAAACTTCTAGCCTCTGCCTGTACTTTTCCTACAATTTCATGCTCCCTCCCATATTAACATCTACTTTTACAACCTACAAATACATTTGGAGCTCCTGAACTAGTCTAACACGATAGTACAATAAATGCTAAATGCTGGTGATGGTGATTACAGTTCTTAAAAAAAAAAAAAAAAAAGACTGTGTGTCTAAGCCAAGGATTTCAAAGCATCTCTCTGGGACTAGAAGATATTTTTTTCACTTCACATTTTTTGGAGTGAGGGTAGTAACTGGAACACTACATTGATTTTACAGATAAGGTGTAATGATGTGTAATGATGTCATCCATGCAAATGGTCCACTTCTTGGACTAGAATCCTATTACTTTTATCATTTTTATTTATTTTATGATGTTTTCTCCTTCTATAAAAATAATGATGGGATTTCAGGCGAGTCACACCCACAGTGCTGTAAAAGACCAGAAGAGAAGGTGGATGTAAATTTCATCCAACGAAATAGCCTGTGGGCCTAAGCCTGAGACTTAGAGGAGACTGGCTTCACTCAGAGTAAGAAAAGATGGTTTTTGTACTTTACATTTTGAAGTGAGGCTACTAACTGTAGTACAAGATTGATTTTTCCAGATGAGGCATAATAAATCACATGGAGGAACACCCTGACCTGCTTTGGAGAAATCAAGCAGTGGCAAGCCTCTCTAGACCTCCATCGACCTTCCTCTGCTCCACAGGCAGGGCTGCCGGCACCATTGCTCTCAAAGAGAAAACACAGCAGAGCTAATCCCCATTTGAAATATGTTTTATTTTGAATTTTTATTCAAAATGTTGTTTTAGAAACTGTTCTTTTCCTTGGCTAGAAGAAACATAGTTCCCATGTTTTCATTACATCAGGGGTGAATGTGTGTGTGTGTGTGTGTGCAGAGAGAGATGGGGTGAATGATAAAGTCAGTTTGGCAAAATGTTAACACAATAGTGAGCCTGGGTGAAAGGCATATGGAATGGTTTGAATGTGCCCCCTTGAAGTTCATTGTTGGAGACTTAATCCCCAATGCAAATTATGCAGGGTAGAACCTTAAAGAGATGATTAGGTCATGAGGGCTCTCTCTCATGAATGAATTAACGTGGGTATTCCAGCAGTGGGCTAATTATCGTGGGAGCAGGTTTTGATAAAAGGATGAATTTGGCTCTCATCTGTCTCTCCTGCATACTCCTTTCCCTTCCACCTTCCACCAGAGGATGACTCAGCAGGAGGGTCCTTGCCAGAAGCAGCCCCTCCATCTCGAACTTCCCAGATGCCAGAACTGTAAGAAATCAATCACTCCTTTACAAAATTACCTACTTCTGGGTATTCTTTTATAATAGCTCAAAACAGACAATAAGTTCTTTGGGGCTTTCTTGGAAAAAAAACAGTTTTAAACCATAGTATAAGTCAGGGGCAGTGTTGCACATCTGTAATTCTAGCAACTAGGGAGGCAGAGACAGGAGGATCTCAAGTTCAAGGCTAGCCCTGGCAAGGCCTAATCAACATGGGAAAACTCTGTCTCAAAATAAAAATTAATAATGGCTGGGGGTGTAGCTCAGTACTAAAGTGCCCCTGGCTTCAATCCCCTGTACCAAAAATAAATAAATTAATAAGGTACATATATTTCCTCCCTTTTCATTGTTATTCATTATGGATTCTTCATTATCCATTTTCACCTTTTTATTCCTTCAGATGAACTCTACAATCTTTCTGTGAAGTTCCCACCCTAATTCCCATTGGTTCTTTAGGATGGGAAATAATTCTGTACACTAATTTAGAGCAACTTATATCTTTTTCACAATATTAATGTTTTCCTACCAAAAATAAAGCATTTTTCTTGTTTATTTATTTGAAATATCTATTGTATGTTTTGGCAAAGTCTTATAGCTTTCTTCGCCTAAGTACAAGATATTTTCCACTGGGATTATTCTGAATTTACATTTTCATTGCCCAAGCTAAAATAATCTTTTTTTACATTTTATAATTAATTGCTATTGATGTATGCAAAAGCTACTAAGTTCTGTTTATCCTCTATCGACTCTTCTAAATTACACTGTCCTAACAGTTTTTTCTTTGTCTCTTCAGGAGTTTCTAGATAGAAAGTCTTATTATCTATAATTTATTTTGTTTCTGTCAATGAACTCCCACCTCTTTTTGTTTTTTTCTTTCTGACCAAAGTGAAATAATATAAGTGAATATCAGCAGCCTAATTTTAGTTCCAGTTTTTAATAGCAACGCTTTTTAGTTCCATTATTTTAAAAGTAAAATGCTGGTTTGTTGCTTTATAATGACTTTTTTAAAAAAATGATGACAAGAATGTGACCCTATTCAATTATCTTTCACAAATGATGCTAAATGTCATCAAACATTAATTTAGCATTTAATGAAATTAGCATCTGAGTTTTTGCATTGAGTTTCTTCATGTGAGATAAAGCACAGATCTGTTTTCTGTTATTAAGCACCTCTTCTCTGGCACAGATGAATGTTTGAACCAATGTTAGTGTCTACCACTAACAAACACACTGGCTTCATAACATGCACTTTGCAAACACTTGCCTTCTTTTTTTTTAAATTTTAATTAGTTTTTGCCTATGTTTTCACCATTTATTATTAATTTTTAAAATCATCTTCAAGGCTTCCTATAAATTGCCTCAACATTTAGGGGAAATAGGGCCTGGAATTGCAAAGGAAAAAAAAAATAGAGAGAGGGTCAGGGGCATAAGTATTAATAAACAATAGAAGTATTTTTAAAAGGCAAAGATAAAGTGCTCCAGGTATTTTTGTTTTTACTGTTTTGTTTTTGTTGTTGTTGTTGTTTTGTTTTGTTTTGTTTTTGGTGAGAGGTTTAATGCCCTCCTGTAGCAAGGAGAGAGAAGAATCAGAAGTCACCCAAACCTGATGCTGATGATGAACTCCAAGAAGTGTTTCTAAGGAGATGATGACAGGAATCTGTATTCATTCAACAGGTCTGCATCTCTCTTCACAATGAGGCTGAGCAAACCCTCCAGGTTTACCTCTCACTATGTAACCAACTCCCTTTAAGAGTCAACAGGAATGGATGCTCATTGGTTCCAGCTTTTTATCTTTCTAGAAGGAGTAAGTCCTGAGAAAATCTAGGATAAATATAAATTTATTTCCATCCATGTATATTTGAGATGTGCTTGATATAGTCTCCTTTTTTTAAGTGTCAAGTTTAGTTTCTCTCAGCAATTACTTCCTATGAAGATAAATATTTTATTGGAATTTCAGAAATATTTACCATATGGCCTTTTCAAACAAGAACAAACTGCCATAGTCCTTTCAAATTACAAGACAGCAACCAAGTACACAGAAAGAGCTGGCTTTGCTATGGGATACTGCTCAGTATCTCTGTCTGTGTGTACTCAGGATAAGGTTATTTCCTGTATGAATGGGACATTTTACAGTTAATGAAGCACTTTTAACTTTTAAATTTCCCCACCTTACTCTCAAATGAGAGTGATGATGATGATGATGATGATGTCCCTATGTTGGAAATGGAGAGCAAGACAAAGGTTGACCATATGGACAAAAGCCCGCACATCAACTCCACCTATTTGGGACTTCTGATTCTGATTGCAAGAATCTCACATGAAGTCCTCCTGCCTAGTACTAAGGACTATTATAAATCCTGTCATCAGTTTTATAACCATTGTAAATAACCATCTCAGAATGACTTTTATACTCTCTCCTTGGAACAGTTTTAATTTGGGCCAAATTACATATAAATTTCTAATGCCACATTCAAAACTTAGACGTTTATTTTGTTTTTTGCTATGTACTCTTAAAAATTGGAACAATATGAAAGCAGGAGTATACTATGAAAATTCAAAGGAAAATCAAGATCTGCCATTCACCATATCCTCAAAAAAAATAAAATACTTGGGAATCAACCTAACAAAAGAGGTGAAAGACTTATACAATGAAAACTACAGAACCCTAAAGAGAGAAATAGAAGAAGATCTTAGAAGATGGAACAATATACCCTGGATAGGCAGAACTAACATCATCAAAATGGCGATATTACCAAAAGTTCTCTATAGGTTTAATGCAATGCCAATCAAAATCCCAACGGCATTTCTTGTAGAAATAGATAAAGCAATTATGAAATTCATATGGAAAAATAAAAGACCCAGAATAGCAAAAACAACTCTAAGCAGGAAGTGTGAATCAGGCGGTATAGGGATACCAGACCTCAAACTATACTACAGAGCAATAGTAACAAAAACAGCATGGTACTGGTACCAAAACAGGCGGGTGGACCAATGGTACAGAATAGAGGACACAGAAACCAATCCACAAAACTACAACTATCTTATATTTGATAAAGGGGCTAAAAGCATGCAATGGAGGAAGGATAGCATCTTCAACAAATGGTGCTGGGAAAACTGGAAATCCATATGCAACAAAATGAAACTGAATCCCTTTCTCTCGCCATGCACAAAAGTGAATTCAAAATGGATCAAGGAGCTTGATATCAAATCAGAGACGCGCCGTCTGATAGAAGAAAAAGTTGGCTACGATCTACAGTCGGTGGGGTCGGGCTCCAAATTCCTCAATAGGACACCCATAGCACAAAAGTTAATAACTAGAATCAACAAATGGGACCTACTCAAACTAAAAAGTTTTTTCTCAGCAAAAGAAACAATAAGAGAGGTAAATAGGGAGCCTACACCCTGGGAACAAATCTTTACTCCTCACACTTCAGATAGAGCCCTAATATCCAGAGTATACAAAGAACTCAAAAAATTAAACAATAAGAAAACAAACAACCCAATCAACAAATGGGCCAAGGACCTGAACAGACACTTCTCAGAGGAGGACATACAGTCAATCAACAAGTACATGAAAAAATGCTCAACATCTCTAGCTGTCAGAGAAATGCAAATCAAAACCACCCTAAGATACCATCTCACTCCAGTAAGATTGTCAGCCATTAGGAAGTCAAACAACAACAAGTGCTGGCGAGGATGTGGGGAAAAGGGTACACTTGTACATTGCTGGTGGGACTGCAGATTGGTGCAGCCAATTTGGAAAGCAGTATGGAGATTTCTTGGAAAGCTGGGAATGGAGCCACCATTTGACCCAGCTATTCCCCTTCTTGGTCTATTCCCTAAAGACCTAAAAAGAGCATGCTACAGGGACACTGCTACATCGATGTTCATAGCAGCACAATTCACAATAGAAAGACTGTGGAACCAACCTAGATGCCCTTCAATAGACGAATGGATAAAAAAAAATGTGGCATTTATACACAATGGAGTATTACTCTGCATTAAAAAATGACAAAATCATAGAATTTACAGGGAAATGGATGGCATTAGAGCAGATTATGCTAAGTGAAGCTAGCCAATCCCTAAAAAACAAATGCCAAATGTCTTCTTTGATATAAGGAGAGTAACTAAGAACAGTGTAGGGACAAAGAACAGGAGAAGAAGATTAACATTTAACAGGGATGAGAGGTGGGAGGGAAAGGGAGAGAGAAGGGAAATTGCATGGTAATGGAAGGAGACCCTCAGGGTTATACAGTGGAGGAGGTAGAGAGAGAGGAGGGGAGGGGAGGGGAGAGGTGGGGAGGGGGGAGGGTGGAGGATGGGAAAGGCAGTGGAGCACAACAGACACTAGTATGGCAATTTGTAAATCAATGGATGTGTAACTGATGTGATTCTGCAATCTGTGTATGGGGTGAAGGTGGGAGTTCATAACCCACTTGAATCAAAGTGTGGAATATGATATGTCAAGAAATTTGTAATGTTTTGAACAACCCACAATAAAAAATTAAAAAAAAAAAAAATGCAAAAAAAAAAATTGGAACAATATGAAAGCAGGAGTATACTATGAAAATTCAAAGGAAAATCAAGATCTGCCATTCACCATATCCTCAAAAAAAATAAAATACTTGGGAATCAACCTAACAAAAGAGGTGAAAGACTTATACAATGAAAACTACAGAACCCTAAAGAGAGAAATAGAAGAAGATCTTAGAAGATGGAACAATATACCCTGGATAGGCAGAACTAACATCATCAAAATGGCGATATTACCAAAAGTTCTCTATAGGTTTAATGCAATGCCAATCAAAATCCCAACGGCATTTCTTGTAGAAATAGATAAAGCAATTATGAAATTCATATGGAAAAATAAAAGACCCAGAATAGCAAAAACAACTCTAAGCAGGAAGTGTGAATCAGGCGGTATAGGGATACCAGACCTCAAACTATACTACAGAGCAATAGTAACAAAAACAGCATGGTACTGGTACCAAAACAGGCGGGTGGACCAATGGTACAGAATAGAGGACACAGAAACCAATCCACAAAACTACAACTATCTTATATTTGATAAAGGGGCTAAAAGCATGAAATGGAGGAAGGATGGCATCTTCAACAAATGGTGCTGGGAAAACTGGAAATCCATATGCAACAAAATGAAACTGAATCCCTTTCTCTCGCCATGCACAAAAGTTAACTCAAAATGGATCAAGGAGTTTGATATCAAATCAGAGACACAGCGTCTGATACAAGAAAAAGTTGGCTACGATCTACATACGGTGGGGTCGGGCTCCAAATTCCTCAATAGGACACCCATAGCACAAGAGTTAATAACTAGAATCAGCAAATGGGACTTACTCAAACTAAAAAGTTTTTTCTCAGCAAAAGAAACAATAAGAGAGGTAAATAGGGAGCCTACATCCTGGGAACAAATCTTTACTCCTCACACTTCAGATAGAGCCCTAATATCCAGAGTATACAAAGAACTCAAAAAATTAAACAATAAGAAAACAAACAACCCAATCAACAAATGGGCCAAGGACCTGAACAGACACTTCTCAGAGGAGGACATACAGTCAATCAACAAGTACATGAAAAAATGCTCACCATCTCTAGCAGTCAGAGAAATGCAAATCAAAACCACCCTAAGATACAATCTCACTCCAGTAAGATTGGCAGCCATTATGAAGTCAAACAACAAGTGCTGGCGAGGATGTGGGGAAAAGGGTACACTTGTACATTGCTGGTGGGACTGCAAATTGGTGCAGCCAATTTGGAAAGCAGTATGGAGATTTCTTGGTAAGCTGGGAATGGAACCACCATTTGACCCAGCTATTCCCCTTCTCGGTCTATTCCCTAAAGACCTAAAAATAGCATGCTACAGGGACACTGCTACATCGATGTTCATAGCAGCACAATTCACAATAGAAAGACTGTGGAACCAACCTAGATGCCCTTCAATAGACGAGTGGATAAAAAAAAATGTGGCAGTTATACACAATGGAGTATTACTCTGCTTTAAAAATGACAAAATCATAGAATTTGCAGGGAAATGGATGGCATTCGAACAGATTATGCTAAGTGAAGCTAGCCAATCCCTAAAAAACAAATGCCAAATGCCTTCTTTGATATAAGGAGAGTAACTAAGAACAGAGTTGGGAGGAAGAGCATGAGAAGAAGATTAACATTAAACAGGGGTGAGAGGTGGGAGGGAAAAGGAAAGAGAAGGGAAATTGCATGGAAATGGAAGGAGACCCTCAGGGTTATACAAAATTACATACAAGAGGAAGTGAGGGGAAAGGGGGAAAAAAACAAGGGGGAGAAATGAATTACAGTAGATGGGGTAGAGAGAAGATGGGAGGGGAGGGGATGGGGGATAGCAGAGGATAGGAAAGGCAGCAGAATACAACAGACACTAGTATAGCAATATGTAAAACAGTGGATGTGTAACTGATGTGATGCTTCAATCTGTATATGGGGTAAAAATGGGAGTTCATAACCCACTTGAATCAAAGTGTGAAATATGATTTGTCAAGAACTATGTAATGTTTTGAACAACCAACAATAAAAATTAAAATAAAAAAAATAACAAAGGAGAATCAAGATCTGAAAGTCTTGGGCTTTCCAAGGAGCAAGAGTCCAAGCTAGTATTAGGAGAATAAGATTCTTAAGAGGTTTAATTGTTAAAAGCTAATTTTCTTGAGCTTTCTTTAGCCAGAATGTTCTAAGAATGAAAATGATGGATGGTATTTCTCAAGTATGAAAACACCAATGTCCCAGAGTTAAGTGTCTATTCTAATTGCTACTGCACTCCAAAGAGTCCTTCAGCTTGCTCATCTGTGTTATTTTTACTTGCTAAAGCAGAGGTGTCTGGGTGATAAATTGTACGAGGTGCTCTGCTCAGCACCACTGGTGTGTTATAATAAATATTGCCACTGAAAGACAAAGTAAGGAACCAGTGAACATTTTCATAGTGTAGGATGAAAGGTTTTTTCCTGACTTTTTTTTAAAAAACAAGAGAAGCAGTTATTAAATTTTAATCTAATTGTAAATGGTTAAACAGGTGAAGATGGTAAAACTGTTTTAGGGAAATATGAAGGCTTCGATCACAAATGTACATCCATTCCGTCCTTCAAAATACACCTGAGAGTAACTCCCACACAAAAGCATAATTAAGGAAGTGGAAATGACCATCTGCTAAACAGAAAGTAATGCAGGGGAGCCCTAGCATCTTAGTAAGGAAAAAAGAAATGCGTTATAATCTAAACCTCAATTTCCATTTCTCTGAGACCTTTGCTATTGCTACATTAAAAAAAAAAAAAAATACTAGTGCATTTCTTCCATTCCTGGTAAAGGCAAAATGACAGAGGGCTATAATCTGACTTCAATTTGTTACAGTTTTCTACATCCATAAGGAAAATGTAGAAAAGACTTTTTAAAAGATAGAGAAAGAATCAAGGATTCCAAATTTCTTCTAGCTTAACAGAATTCCAATTTTCTTTCGATACAGCTAACATTCTGTAATCACGTATTAGGGGAGGCTTATTTCACCTTCAGCTGAGGGAGTGGGTCATGACGGGTCTGACCTCTGGACCTTGTTCTATATCAATATCAGGGTTAGGCACAGGCACAGGCCATGGTGTTAGCCAATGAACATGAGAGGGAGTCTGTAGAGTAGTTTCTGGGAACATTTCCTCACATTGAAGAAAGACTTACTGCCAAAATCAGCCACTTGTTGATTGGGGACCAAGTGATGGTGCCTGTCACTTTGCTACCAGCAGAACTGAAATGGAAAGAACCTGGGCCCTGATGACATCACTGAAGAGTTAAGTTAATTGGCCCCAGGACCTGCTCACCTGGACCTGTGCACCAGGTTGGGATTTCTATGACTTGCAGCTGGTATCAATCTAACAGCCACATCATTGGGGCTGGAGCTTAGTCGAGGCCAGCTTGTCCTTGTTCCTGACCCTAGACATTATCATGCTCACAATTTCTAATCACACCCAGAAAACATAATGCAATTCTAGAAGTTGATGCCCCTGACTGGGATACTCCTTCTTATTACTAAAATACTTCTATTGGTTTACACAGCCTGTAAGGTAGACTCCAAACTGTTCTGCACAAAAAATTCAATGTGATGCTTGCTCCCTCTGGCATCTCCTCCACTTGCTTGCTCCCTCAAACCCTCTGCTTGGACAACACAGAAATAGAATTTTCTTAACCACCAGAGCTTTCCACCTGCAGTTTCTTACTTCCTGCTGCTTTCAAGAGCCAGCCCCAAAGTCCACACAGCTGTGCCTGCCTGGTTACTCCTCCCTTTATCTTTGTGATTCCACACATGCAAGAATCTCTTCTTCTCTTTCACACCTTCCAAGAATCTCCCTTCCCCAACCCTGCCCAGCTCCCGACAAACAGACATGACTTAAATGCAATATTACAAATGACAAGAGCTTATAATCACTTACTTATGCGAAGGACTCCCCAGTTGCCATGCAGACTGCTCTAGGGTGGAGGGTGAAAAATGTGTTCTATGTCCATGCGATCCGTGATTAGAAAGACGGGGGCTCATAAAGAAGAAGCCCTATAGTTACTGAATGATTGCAAGACAGAGACAGACAGATCCTTCCTCTACCCACACTGGAATATAGTTGGAGTAAGGTGCTATATATTCAAAAGATAATTAACCTGTTTGTATCAGAAATCAAATTTCCTTGCATCTGTCAAAAATTTATTATGTCTTGGGGCATGAATGTAATAATAACAAAATCAAAGACTCTTTTTTATCCTCTGCTAGAAGTTGGGTATCTTTTTAAGGATTTCAGATCTGTAATGAGCATCTGGATATGTCCAAGTGATTCCTCTCTTCTCTGAGGCACCACCGCCTGCCTCCCTCCACCCTCACTGACTCCACACTGACAAATATAACCCTTCTTTTGAAGACTTGCTTCTTCTCCTTCACTCTTATTCTCCTAACTGGGGCTGCCCATTATACAACGCAGGCTATGGGGATTTGTGAGCACAACAGGGTCTCTAAGAATTCTTTTGTGAATTGCCAACTTTTAGAATTGAAACAGAGGGAAAACATAGGCCTTGCTTTCAAAAGAACCTTATTGAAAAAGCAGGCTAAAAAGAACACAGTTGTCCTTGGGTTCTACAGGGTATCAATTCCAGTACCCCCAGAGGTTATGAAAATCCACAGATGCTCAAGTTCCTTGCATAAAATAATGTAGTATTTTTATATATCCTACAAATCTTCCCTCATACTTTTAAAATTTAAAATATTGTTTCTATACAATTATGCCTAATGGTGGAATCCATTGTTACATATTCATACATGCACATAATATAACAACATAATTTGGCCAATATCATTCCTGCCTTTATACTTTAATCATCTCTAGATAACTTCCAATACATAATACAATGTAAATACTATGCAGGTGATTGCTATACTATATTGGTTACAGAAAAATGACAAGAAAAACATGTTAGCTACATGTTCAGTATAGATTCAATTTTTTTCCAAATTCTTCAATCCACAGTTGGTTAATCTATGGATTCAAAATCCAGGGACATGGAGGACCAATTATACTAAATTTTTGCCAGTATGTAGAGAGGGATATTGTTCCAGGTCCTGGTTCCAGCTGCCACTTATGTGGGAACACGTTCCCCACCTCATTAAACCTGCAGTTTACTCATAGAAAGTAAAATTCTATCGTGCAAAAAAAAAAAAAAAATCAAAGCAAAACAAAAACAAAATAACTACCCATTTTCTAAAGGCAATATCCATTCTCTCAAGCCTCCCATCAAATGCATGAAAGGTATGATCTTTATTTTATAGATAAAGAATCAGAAGCTCAGAACAGAAGGTCAATGTACCCAAGGCATCCAATTAGGAGCTGGGCTGTCATTCAAAGATGGATTATTCAGGATGTCCAAATACTACCACTCAGCTTCTTCCTACTCGGGTATTCTCAACACCAGTTTGAGCTCAGTGACTTTAGACAGAATGCAGTTAGTGCAGGTCTTCCCTTCATTAATAAACATAGATGGTATTGATCTTAATTAACTCCTGGGGGTTCTACAGACTTCAGTTAAATAACCTTGATAAAGTGCTCTAAGAATATAAATAGACATTATTTTAGACCACACTGTTAGAGATAATATTTGCCTCTTGCAACATCAATAATTGGGAAGCAGAAAAATAGTGATTTTTAAGGGAACCTTTAAAAATACATAAATATTTGGTATAAGTAACTTAATTGAATATTAATATGTTTGTTTTGGATGCCAAAATATAATTGGTATTTCAAGAGACCTAAAATTAAAATCAAGAGAATCCATTTCTAGAAAATTGAATCTTTGTACTTTTGTAAACATTCTTTTTTTTTTTTTCAACCAATTGGATTTTTAATTGCATGCTTCTTTGGTCTCAGTGCTTAGTTAAAGAACTAAACTGACCCTGGTCTTCGAGGTCAATTATTAACACAAATCTGAATAGTGCTCTGAACCACAAACTTAGGAATGAGAAAAAATAGATGCATGCAAACCAAAGGAAGATAAATTTGTGTGTGAAACTAATTTTCCTCAGAAGAAAAATAGATATCTCCTTCAACATAAGGGTGCATTCAGATTTGTTTTTCATATTAGTAACTTATTTAATATGGCAATGGGCAAAAAGCAATCTATTAAAAAAGCAATTTTCCTCTTACCATGGGGTGTTTTATCATTTGATGTCTAGCATTCAATCAGAATGTGGCAATCTTTTAATATTTTATGAGCAGAAAACAACTCATTTGGGCATGTAGACTCCAGAAACGTGAAAGTTTTTTCTAAGCCTTGAAATTTATCCTGAATGGCCTTTACAGATGCTGGTAAGAAAAAGGTCAAACTGGAAACTTGAACTTCAAAGTTCAAAACATTGAGAAAATTATGTTTTAGAATAGGCAAACATTTAGGCATTTACTTTAAAATATAATGTATTCAACTCACAGGAAAAAGTATCAGTTCCAACTCATTCCTCCACTTTCTGAAATCTAAGACATTATAGAAGCTCCTGGGGGGACAGGCACTATATCTGGTTCATATGTACACCATGTGCTCCTGGCACATTTTAAGTGTTGAGTAGATTTTTATTGAATAAATGAATAAATGCATTTGTTGTTTTAGATGAAAGCAAACTGGCCTGACAAGACCAGGACCCAGCCTGACTGTAGACACCAGCTTGACCAGATGCTGCGTGAGTTGTGGCAGAATGTTAGGGACTTTCTCTTCACCAGAAGGTGGGATATAGAGTAAGCTACAGTGCAAGAAGAGCATCTCCATCACCTCTGGCACTCTCTACAGCATTTGCCTCCATCTCCATTCTGTTATCTCAGTCTAGAGGAATGGGGTTCTGTCCTGCTTCTAGGATTGACTACCAAGTCTTCAAAAGGCCAAGAGAGCTACTCTATACCTGCCAGGGGTCAAATCCTGTCCCCTACTCTGTACCTACCTCAACCCTAGGCACACAGCAGGTGCTACCTGGAGGAAGACAGGGCTCAGACTCTTGCTACCATGGTTCTCCTCTGCCCACCAGATAGAGACCCACAGACCCAAAACTCTGCCTAAATTAGGGCTGCCTTTACTCTGTCCAGGCACACTGCGGAAATTGGCTATGTTTTCCAAGTCAATCCCTTCAGGTTGCAAATTATCTGACCTCAAGAGAATCTTCTCACCGCTAACTCCATGATCTTAGCCACAAAATGAATACAACACACCCAGACCATCACCCAAAATATGACCAACCATTTTTGGATATTTTGCCCTGGGGAAAAACCGGGGCTGTAAGAGGATAGTGAGGTTGGTGAGTAATTTCCCCAAAGACACATGGTCCTAAATGGCAGAGAGGAGAGAACTCAGCTTTTCTTCACCAACAACATTCTCCTGCTTCTACATCATATCACTATGGTAGACATGTCCACAGGGAAAAGGAGAAGAGCAGAAAGCTGGGTACCTCCTGCTGCCCTCGAGAGGACAGCAGACAGCCACAGTGTCACTGGGTAGGATGGGAAGGGTTGGTGAGAGAGAAAGGGGCAACAACTTGAACCCAGATCAGAGCCTAGAAGAACAGATTGTTTCCCAGTTCCAAAAAATTTCAGATGGGCTTGAGATGCTTTAAATCGAGGGACTTTCAACAATTCCCCCTTCTGAAATTGAGATAAACATGAAATTGTCACAGTGATCAGGTGGATAGATCCAGTGGGATTTGTGTGATTTAGGACTTCCATCCTAAGTTGAATAAACAGTAAGCATTACTGCAGCCTGCGATCTCAGGAGCTAGTTTAATTAGGGGGTGGGACAGATAACTCATGTCCAAGATTGAAATCTTAACATCTGATAAAAAGTAAATGAGAGCAGATTAATACAGAAATCTCCAGGTTAGGTTGCTACCATCATAATGTGAAAATGCGCTGATTGGGTCACATAAAAGTAATGAACTTCATGCAGTTCCAGATCAAAGGTCAGTTTCTTCTCAGGACCCATCCTCACTGGAGGGGGACAAGGCCTTCTGCTTGGTCAAACACACTCAAACTCTTAGCCTTTGCTAAGTACTAAATTTTCTAAGTTGATCTCAGCAGCAGCTTTAATCAGTCCTACAGTGTATATAAAGATCACCCCTCTTTTCAATTTAATCATTGGATTCCTTCCCATTCATCATTCCAGACCATTATTTTAAGCTCTCAAGCAGAAGACTGCATATTTATGCTTTCCCAATAATACCCAACACCCCAATGATTTCCTGATATAAAGAGTCTTCTCCAGCACTGATGTTATTAAGGCTAAGAGCAAAGATTTATAAATTTGCTGGCTCCATAGATGTGGGAGGGAGTCGAAGTCAGCCACTTTAAGGATGTCAACATTGACAATGAGAGTGGGGACAGGTTAAGTCATATCCACCTTCATTGGCTAAAGCCAAATCTTGCCAATGAGCAACAGACAAGAAAACTGGCCTCTCCTCTTTCTCCAGCCATCCTCTTGCAAAATTAACAATATAAGTAAGAAAAAGAGCCATAAGTATATCTCTGACTATATTTTTCAGTAGCAGCTACCCATTTTCTTCAATAATTCCTTTTCCCTTAGAGAAAGTATTCTGTGCAACAGAAACACTAGGAGCAAGAGAATTTCATTAAGGTATTTAATTTTTCTTTATAGAGAAAAATGGTTTTGAAAGAAAGAAGAGAAAATGATCTACTGGTAGATTATGAACTGGAATTTAAAAAAAAAAAAAAAAAAGAGTTCCACATTTTCCTAACCTGCAACAAGACTGCTATAATATACATTCATTTTTAACATATTTGAAACTCAGTCATAATATCTGCAAAATTCTCCACTCTCATAGGTTTCAATGTTTCTATCCAGAACAGACACGTGGAAATGCATACACTGTAAATCCAAGCCAAAGAATAACTGATCCAGAGTAGTGATCGTGAGAAGCAGTCAGCACCTTGGGATTCTTTGCATAGGTTGGGGACCTGCAGCTGGGTGCTGCCAAGCTTCCCGCCAGGTGGCAAACAAGAGTACTTACGCAGCTCGCCCACTTTCAATATCTCACACAGCATCTTGGTCAGCTCTATACTACTGCGGCCAAAGGGACACTCATGCTTATCTTCTCGGCTACTGTTCTCCAGCACGATCTGCAGTGGAAAAGGATATAGGTCAGAAAGGGAAGTCAGTGACTGAAAAGACCCAGAACACTGGCTCCATTCCAATAGAGGAGCTCCAGATCCCCAAACTAAGATTGTCAGGGCCAGGGCAAAAAAAAAAAAAAAGCACATAACACTGAGTATGCAGGACCCTAAATTCTCAAATTTTCCAAATCTCTCACAACAACTCTCTCTGATTTAATCAGGAAATATTTTGCATCTTGGTTTCCATTTACACAGAGGTATCTGTGGGGAATTTTTCAAAACAGTGCAATGAAGATTTTTTTCACTTAAGTGACAATACTACAGTCCTGTCGTTCCAGTCCTAGCTTCCCTTTCTTGGGAACAGCAAAATCTTCTGTGGCTTCAATTCCTATGTTTCAATTGTACATTTCCTGTGGAAGTTTCTGTGTTCTTGCAAGATCTCACCCCTGGCATTAGTTGACTGAACCACTTCTGCAGGACATGTGACACAAAATGGACCAAACAAAGTCCTCCCTGAGCCATCTCCTAAAAGGGGAAACACTGGTCCACCTAAGCTGATGGCGGTCAGGTCAGAAGTTACCCAGATGTTGGCCTGCAAAAAAAACGAAAAAGAAGCCCAAGTGCAAAGAAAAACAGATGAGAATAGTATTTGGGTCATGGGGTCCACTTATTCCTGTAGCAGAGCTACTTCCCTGGCCTCATGGTTTGTTTACTTGGTTCTTCCTCTGAAAATCCTTTATTTCATGTAAGAAATTCTCCTCTTTCCTTAAGCACCTCAATATGTTCCCATCACTTAAATTTAAGGGAAATATTCTACACATAGATTAAATAAGATCAGAACAGAGCAACAAAACATTCAGGTAACTAAACTTCTAATTCAAGTCACAAAAGGAAAAATTCCCAAGAAGGCTAGTTATTTCTCTGTCTTATACGCCATTTGTTCATGTCTAAAGTTGTTCCTGAAACTCTTCTGCAGTAAGCAAGAGTTGCCTGGTACCTCCACAGTGAGGCTCTGCAGAGACTGACTATCCCTTTGTTTCCCCTTTGCTCTTGTGTGGACATAATTTTAGTGTCCCCTAAGGCTTCATATGTTGAAATTTCATCCCCACTATGAAGTATTAAGAGAGGGAAACTTAATCTGACCATGATGTTTAGAGATGGACCTTTGGGAGGTCATTAGGATTAGATAAGGTCATTAGGGTAGAGCCCCATGACTGAATACTGGTAGCTTTATAAGAAAAGGGATCAAGATCAGAGAAGACACACATGTATGCTCCTTTTCTCTTGCCATGTGATATGCTATACCACCTCAGAACTCTGACAGCAGGAAGGCTATCACCAGATGTATGTTCTTAACCTGAAACCTCTAGAACTGTGAGCAAAATAAATCTTTTTTATTGTACAAAGTTATCCAGCATCAGGTATTTCACTATAGTAACACAAAACAAACTGACACCTATCTAAATTCTGGGTAGCAAAGTGGTGGGGATGGTATTTGATCAACTTGATCAACTATACACGTGTGTGTGTATGTGTGTGTGTGTGTGTGTGCATGCACACTCACACACACACAGTTGTTTTTTTTTTTTTTCAGAGCTGAGAAAAGAACCAGGGCTTCACACACACTTGGCAAATGTTCTACCACTGAGGTAACATCCCTAGCCCTTAATCAACAATATTAATCAAGTACCTCTTATTTTACCAGGAAGATAGCTGAGCCTCATCATATGAGGAACCAGGTAAGTAAAATTCCTGACCTCTAAGTATTCATTACAATTAAAGTGAGACAGATTAAAAACAAAAGAGGTAGCTACAGGTCATCACAGGGGCTAATGAAAATAAAATAATTTTAAAAAATTATGATAAAAAGTGACAGGGAAATCTTCAGGGAGAGAGTTTAGATGACATGATCAAAGGAGGTTCTCTGACTATTAAGAATCAAAAGATGAGAAAAGGAGCTTTGCTATGTCAAGGTCTGTAAGAAAGAAAACACTGCAGATAGAAGGATCAAGGTCAGTGTTGCCTGAGGGAAGCTGGGTGCATTTCAGGCAGCCCAGCACACTGCCTGATCTACAGCATAGAGGAACTTGACCTGGTGCAGGGCAACTTCCAAGACCTGGAGGGGCCAGTCTGGAGCAGAGTGAGCAGGGAAGCCCAGATGGTAGGGGAGAGACCCAGAGGGAGCAAGGAAGGCAAGGAGGGGAAGGCCCTTAAGAAAGAGAGATCAGAAGAAGACAACTTGGAGGAAGGGAAAAAGAAAAGCCGAGGGGGTGAGTGTGAAGGAAAAGTAAGCACAAGAGCTGTTTTATTGAGGCAGGCAGGGTAATTACAAAGAGGAGTGATAAGGACAGCTCATTAGAGGGTTGAGTTATTTAAAACTAAAGGAGTGGGAATTTAATAAAAATGTGCTCCAATTATTTTCTGTATAAACACCATAACAATCACACACACACACACACACACACACACACACAATTACACACATTTGGCAGTACTCTAATGACAAAGTGAACTGTTTCCATCTATGGATGTTCCTTGCAACTTGACACTTCTACCTGACCCTACGGATCACATTCACAGCTGGCACGCTGGATCTTGACTTTACGTGATGTATCACCAGCAGTTTTCACAGCCTTTGTGATCATCCAAGGAGCTGATGAACTATGCCATTTCCTGGGATTTTTCAACCATTTGTAACGTACGCTCACATGAATAATTATACATCGAATATTATCATGAACACAGCCTTCACTCTCCTTGAGATGGATGATGAAAAATGCTTCCTTACAATCTCTCTAGGTAGGTAGCACATGTTATGGGCTGATTTTTCTCGAAGAAAGCAGAAGGGGAACTCCAACTACACCCTTTCTCCTAGCAGGCAGTGAAGGGCCATGGCTGGAGTCCTGGAAAGCCTCATCTCCTCTGCCTGGTCTGCCACAAAGAATCTCCTTAGACCCATGTCTGAATCACCCTCTTTCTCTTAAGGGAATCCTTCCTGGTTCTAACCAGGGATTTCAGTTCAGGGAAAGCAGGAAGGGAGAACAACCAAGTCCCCATCAACCAGGGAATCATATATCTCTTTTAAAAATCCTATGTTTGAGACATCCAGATCAATAAGCAAATCTGAATCTCCTGATGATGGGAAGACGAATGGGGGCGGGGGAGGGGAGCACGACAGTGAGAAGACAGGCATAAAGAAAAGACAGGAGACAGGTAGTTTTCAGCTGGCTCTGGGATCCCAGCTCCCAGCGAGCACATTCCCTTGTATTTCACATTAACATTCTATTAACATTTCATGAGCACATCAATATTTAATGAGGATGTGATCCGCATACACTGTAGGTAGAATTACTGCAGCCAATAAATGTTCGGGAAACATTTCCAAGGCACAGTTTATTAGCAGGCACTAAATTAAGTGGTAATTTAAGTAATCAATATGTAAATCCGCTTGAAGAAGCCCTTCTCTTTACTTTTTAATGTACTGTCCATCTTCTCATATTTACCCACCCAAAGAAAAATAAACCCTCCTTCCTGACTGATTTCTGTAGTCAAAAAAAAAAACCCCAGATATTTAAAGTTGCTTAAATAAGCTTTAAGATCGAAATTCTTACAAGAATACCTTAGAAAAGACTACGGTTATGTCTCTTATCAATTAGATATTACTATAGTGAGAAGTCATTCTTAAATTAGATACTAGATTTTATTTTTTTAAACACACTGATACATCTATATGCACCTTCAATATTCTGGTATTAACCAATATCCACTTGAGATGTTTAGAAAAGTTCCCTTGGAAATATTAAGGCATATTTTGTATCCTTATTTCCCCCTTAGTCTTCACTTTAAGAGCAAATATTCTGGAACAGAACCCACAAAGAATGAAATACTAAAACCTGCTATTGTCACTCAGCATATACCAAAAGAAGTTGTAACTCTCTGCATGCTTTGTAAAATAGACGAACATCTGTCCTCGGGCCCCTTGTCAACCTCACAATACTGTACGATGGTGTGTATTCTATAAGATGCTTCATACAGTGTATTTACACATTCTCTACCAACTTTTCATTACCAAATCTCTTCCTTCCTCTTTATAGTTTACAGATTGGCTTCACATAAGTACTGCTGTGAAACTCAATGCATTTCGTGCCTAAGGAGGCTGAGGGAACTTTCCTTAATTTCCTCTGTCTTGAAATTAAAAGGAGTAGCTGAGTCCCAGCTCCTCCTAGACAGAACTATAAGGTTCTCTTTCATCTCATTTATCCCCTAAAGATCCGTGACCAAAGAGACTGTGGAGTATCCCCTCAGATTTTATATCCATAAATTCTGAGCTCCCCTTAGAATGCTGAGTATTTCTTCTGGTCTTTCTTCAACTATGCAAGTCAGGAACCCTTTGGCTTGGCTTGACCATTCAGTGCTGAGGAGAAAGCCAGCCAGTCCTCCTCTGGCTGCAAGGGCCACCCTTACACTCTTATTTTATTTCCAGCATTAACCTGCTGATGTATACCCTGTTGGCTGTGCCTCACCCACTTCCTACTGCTTTGTGGAAGCTCTCTCCACCAGGGCAAACCCAATCCATTCTGTGGCCCAAAGCCATCTCTAGAGGACACCGTCGAAGGTGTCCTGTCATCTACAGGCTTCCCTCCCTTGCTGAACCTTCATGATCTTTGACTTTAACCTGCAGTCAGTACGTGTGTCCTCCTCACAGGCCACTGGGATCTGTGTGAGAAGTCATGTGGTGTCCTCTCCAAAGAGAAGGGATTGAGGGTATTGCCCAATTCTGATCCCAAGGCTGAATAGTGTGGAGAGCCGGGCAACGTTGCCACTAACTCATGGAGGCTTAAGCAAGGCAATGCATCTCTGTGAGCCATGCGGACATACCTAAAACACAATTTGTAGGACTGCTGTGCCTGTCAAGCTACACATGAAGGCAAAGTGCCCAAAACAAACTCATGGAACTCGTGAGGATGTATAATTCTGCCACAAAGAATCTCATTAGACCTATGTCTGAATCACCCTTTTTTCCCTGAACAGAATTATATTCATGATGATATTCAATGTATAACTCATTGCCCTCCCTCTTCGATTCCCAGGTGGCCCTTGGCCAGCATTTAACACAACACACCAGCAAATAAACCAAAATCATGAATGCCGTGAGGTTGGCTGTCTGATGACGGGCCTCTCAGGACATATGAAAGTAAGGCAGACACCTTCTCGTCACTTGAGCATAAGACGCACAGCCAAGTGTTCTCACCTACTTATGTTGGAAGTCCATGACAGGTAGTACCCTGCAACTGCATTCAAGCAGAAACCTCCACAGGAACACAAAGTGCTGCCAGGAGAGAGAATAAGCAAAAACCCCAAAGAACAAGTCACTCTATGGCATGATGCTTCCATAGTGAAGTCCTAATCCTAAGCAGTTCCAACCAACATCTGTCTTCAGACCCCTTGGCAACCTCATGATACTATAAAATCTTTCTTCTGCCCCCAGTTAAGGGAAATGACCACTTTGACCCAAGAGATAAAACTAAATTTTTAACCAGGAGAGCACCCCCATACCCCGACGAAGAAGTCACTTTACATTAGTAACAGAGATGCCCAGAATGAAGCTTCTGCCCCTACCTCACACCCCCAAAACCCAGACCTCTCCCAAGTCAAAGAGGAAACCAGCTTTATTTCTTCTTGCAGAGGCTTGGGAGCCACGAAGGAGTCACTTCTCCTCCATACTCCCTTGGCACCAATGCTCATGGCGACGGGTCCCCAGGAAGTCAGAGACGAGCACTGGGAAGAACACTAAGTGGCCTCGAGGGGGCTGCACACAAGGTTAATTGTGATCACGAATTGTAAGCAAGTCCAGGGAATTAAACAAACATGCCAGAGTCCTAATAGGATGATTTTAAATGGGCAAAGAAAGAACATTAAAATTATAGTAAGTATGCAGAGCAGAAAAACAAAACAGAACAAATTAGAAGAATAGGCTGCTAGTCCAGATCAGCATGACAGGAAGTGAGGCTCCAAGGAAAATAATCCTGAAAGAAAAAAAACTTTAAGGGTGCAGATAAGATGACAGCAAAAGATAAACAGCAGCTGATATTTATAGATGGCGTTTATCCCCCAGACCTGTTCTAAAAGCTTTGCATTGATTGTCTCATTTCACACAATGCACACACACACACACACACACACACACACTAACAGCAGAAATGCTACACCATTCCACTTTACAGATGGGGAAATCAGGCAAAGAGATGTTGAGTAACTTGTTAAAGGTCACACCGCACAGAAATAAAAAAGACCCATCCCAGGAACTTAGGTGGCGGACTCCAGAACCCACATTCCTGGTTACTAACTCCTGCTGAAAAAAAAAAAAAAAAAAGAAAAGGTAAATAGTAATGAAGGTTTGATGAGGAAAGGGCTTAACATGAAACAGATGTGTAAAGAGCACCGTGACTCTGGACAGAAACAAACCTCCTGTATCTACTTTTAACAAAGTTTGTTTCTTGGTGACTGTGCACATTGCTTAACCTCAGTTTTCTTGTGTAAAAAATGGAGGCAAGAATTCTACCACAAAGGGTTATAAACCAAACCGTTATCAGTCTTATAATTTTTTTTTAATCTTATAAAGGGTTATAAGACTAAATGAAAACACAGTTCGTGCCCCAAACACAGCAAATATTGGACAATGGTGGTGGTTGATACCAATAGTGTTCTAACAATGCCATGAACTGTTGTTCTTGGGCATTATCATTTGCATTTCTAAAATATTCTTAGAGCAGCTAGGGTAAAGCTATTGGGAAAAAATGCAGCAGAAAGCAAAACACAACTTGTACAGATTAGTAACTGCTCTTTGGCAAAGTGAGGACTTGAGTGGAATAAACATTATTTCTGACTTAGGTTCCCTGAAGTTCCTGCAGCACTTCTTTGTGATAGTGGTTCTGACTTTAGTGTGCATCAGAATTCCCTGGAGGGCTTATCAAATGCAGACCTCTGGACAGTTCCTGTGAGGGTGATTTAGTTGGTCTAGGGTGGAACCCAAGAAAATAAGCAAGTCAGTAAGCCAAACCCTAAATACTTCTGAGCTACTGCAGGGGATTGAGGATGAGAATGTTGCAAAAGAATCGAAGAGAATATTTAAAGGTTATTTTTAGCAACATCCTTCACCTTCCCTGAGTCTTAATTGGCCATTATGATGATGAGCTGTAATGGGCTTTCAGAAGGTCGAAAACAACTGTGTTAGGGGTATCAGTGTAACTGACCACCAAGGAAAAGAACACCCAGAGCAAGGTGTGCAAAACCTTCAGGAGCTATTTCCAAGGGCCAAAGAACAATGCATTCCAGGAAGAGGAGGGAAAAAAAAAATTCAGAGGTCAAATTGGTGAAAATACAAAAGTGGAAAATGCACACAGGGTACTGAGATAAATAACAATCTGGACAAATGAGAGGAATGGAATAAAACCCAGCTAATGAGGTGAAATGCTTCTAGAATAAAATTAGGCAATTGCACATACAGAGGCATAATAAAGGACATAAATATAAAATGGCAAGGAATTGACTGGGTAATGGTGTAGTAATTAAAGCCTGGAGGTTCATAATAGACCTCGAATTGAACATTAATCAACCAAAAAGAAATGCTCCCCGCACTTTGATATACAGCAACAAAAGCCAGACTTGTGAAACACACCTAGCAATCAGAGCCAGGCTCTGCTAAAAGGCCCTCCCTTTGAATATTCAAGTGAGTGGAACAGAAGGTATTAAATCACAGCGAGAACAACTTGTGTTTATATGTGCACAGTGACTCAATATCACCGAGGAAGGCCCGGGAACCAGCTCTGTTGACCACTCCAAGGCCAGCAGGTCCCTATTCCTCAGCAGACACCTCCACGGAAGAAGCTGGGCTGGCATATCTCCTCTCTCAGGCCAGCACAGTGTTCCTGGATCCAAGGATGGCTGCAGGGGCGGAGGGCATCTTCAGGCACCACCACAGGTTTGTTTATTTAAAGAAGTGGTTCTCTAAACTGAACATGCATTAGAATCCCCTAGAAACATATTAACAGACAGATTGCTGGGCCCCACCCCCAGAATTGTGTTTCATTCTGTGACGGAACCAAGAATCTGTGTTTCCCAGGTAATGTGGAGGCTGCTAGTTTGGGACTGTACTTCAGGAACCACTGATTTAAAGGCCCTTCACGTTGGGCTGAGGATGTGGCTGAGCACTTGCCTAGCATCCATGAAGTCTTGGGTTTGATCCCCAGCACTGCAAAAACATTAATTTAAAAAGGTATTTCACATAAATCCTCCCAGCTTCCATCATTAGCAAACCTCTGGTTTCTAAAGACATGCAAAGAAATGAGAGTGGATGGAAAAAGCAATAAATCTGGTAGTTGGTTTTTGTCTGTAACTAATAAAAAATATTGGTAAGTTAAAAGCCCTAGAGAAAGAATGCAGATAGTTGGTTGCCAGAGACTGGGGAGAAGGGAACTAGGAAGCAAATTGCTTATTGTATACCATGTTTTGTGTGGTTTTTTTTTTTGGAGGAGGGATGAGCAATGAAAATGTCTTGGAAGTAGATCGAGGTGATACATGGATAACATTGTGAATGTCTAAGTGCTACTGACTAGTTCATTTTAAAAGGGTTACTTTTATGGTATGTGAATTTCAAAACTTCTTTTAAAAAGTCTAACTATAGATCAAACGATTACCATGTGTAAACTCTCGAGTGTTTTGCTCATTTGTTCTTCACTAGCCGCTGAAACAGGATTATATTTCACAGATGAGGAAATCAAGACCCTAGAGCTTAAGTAAATTGGCTGCGGTTTAGAACTGAACAGATAGGATCACTATAGGTGATGGTTTAGAAATGGCTCAATTTCTTGCCATTTTATATTTATGACCTTTATCATGTCCTATAGGAGGCCCAAGGACAGGGCATAGGGTTGTAATGGTGAAGCCTCACCACATCATATGCAATCTCCTGATGGAAAACTATTCCAAAGTACTCTGCTTAAATGCAAACCAAATGCACTTCTTTGCCGTTGTTTCTGGAAAGTCACATTTTAAATTACTGTACAGACATTATCTATCAAACTTTAAGGTATTCACATATCACTGGGGGAGCTTGTTAAAATGCAACTTCTGATTCAGCAGGGTGAGGTGGGGTCTGAGGTCCACCTCTCTAACAACCTCCCAGATGATGCTGTTGCTGCAAGTCCAAGGTCCACGTTTTGAAAAACAGAGCACTGCTTCCTCAAATTTCTCAGCTGAATTCTAGGTCTCCACTTCCACCTCCCCAAATCCCTACAATACTTCCCTCTTTCATTGGTTCATTCATTGGAAAGATATCTTAAGCATTTATTATTGTGGGGCAACTTGCTAGATGCTTTGTAAAAAAGCATGCATGAGGTACTAAGCAACTCAGTGAGACCCTGTCTCTAAATAAAACACAAAATAGGGCTGGGAATATGGCTCAGTGATTGAGTGCCCCTGAGTTCATTTCCCAATACAAAAAAAAAAAAAAAAAATGTATGCATGAACTAAATAACGACTTGAGGGATTTATAGTCTGTTTGGAAGATAGGGATTTATAATCTATTTGGAAGATAAAAGGGGATGGGCTCTGTGGGGCAGGCAGACTTTCACATCCTAGCCACCTCTTTGAGGTGCTTCTATAATGTTTGCATTGTTTACAGGAAAGCATCAGGGATGTAGATGGGGTGAAGTGGGCAAGGAGGGGGAGCCTTGTGGAGAAGATGAGCTCTCAGTCCCATCTTGAAGGAGAAGACATGGATGCCAGCCTCTCTCTCCAGAGGCATCTTTTTAACATTTCAAACCACAGTGAGTGATGGAATGCAATAAAGATTAATTACAACTGGGAAATGGATGCTGAATGAAGGCAAAGAAGCCCCTCTGCATCTTGGGCAATATTAGCAATAAATCTCAAGATCACAGGGCTCAACATTCATTACTGAATACAAATGCCTACCATCTCCTTCACCAGAATGCAAAGACACCAAGACGCTGGGCTTTGCCTGACAGTCACCGTTGGATGAAAAATTAAGCCTGACATTTCTGAAGCCTGGTTTCATACTGAGAAATTGTCACCACTGTGTCAACAGTTATGGAAGTCTCAAAATAAAGTTACCTTGCACATATATTGTCTGAAACACATTTGGATGTAACTTGCGATACTAAACAAACACCTTCCAGGAGAGCCAGTGGCAAAGTGGATTCCTCTAAGTCAGCTCCCCCCCTCCCTTTCTCACTTAGCGCATAAGAGTTAGAAATTCACAGTGTAGGGAATGGATAGGAGGAGATGGAAAGGTGAGTAGAGACAACTCCTTCCCATCATTCTCTTCTGACAAATAATAAGCCAGCCATTTCAGAAACATATTTTCCAATGGGAAATGTTACTTCTGTTGTTATATACTAATTTAGCTACAATAGGAAAATTATTGACTGAAACCCAATTAAGAAATTAGGCCATAAGCTGTTTTATTTGAAGTTAAAGGCATGTGAAAAGAAATTTTTTTTTTTTTATTATTAAATCTAACTTTTTAAATGGAATTCATCTCACTAGGTCTCATTCTGCATAAGAGTCCCAAATCTTGGCTACTTCTGCAAGAGGAAGGAGCCCAGCTGTGGGAGAGCCCTCCTACAGGAACAGGCCCAGATGTGGATCCCTCCTATGGAGACTGCATCTGTGACACCCCTCCCCACACTTCCCCTCTAACACCTGTCCCAATTTTTCTTCTCCTTTAGATTCTCCTCAAATGTCACTTTCTCCAGTTAAATGCCTTACATAATCTCTTCCTTTAAAGGCCTGAGATTTTTTTTTTAATCTGTATCTTCCTTTCAGCAATTCTCCCTTTTGCCCCCATTTGGGGTGAAGTGTGTATGCCTTACCTTTCCTGACAAGGTCAAGCTATGGCTTCCTCACTTCTGAACCTCTCATACTGCAGCAGAGTGTGGCATACAGTAGGCACTTATGAATAAAATAGTTAGCAACAGCAAATGGTAAGCAGAGGACAGAGTTCTGGCCTCTGGTTGGGCGGGCTGTGCCCCACAGTGACTATGGAGACCTCCACCTTCCCTGGTTCTCCTAGGAGAGTTTCCATGACTTATTCGTTCTTCATCTTCAGATGAAATTAAATCACAATAAGGCAAAATCATCTTGCTATCCTCTGTCACCCACAGTCCCATCTCAGACCAAGGGCTCAGGCAAGGTTCCCAGACCCTCCACCCTTGGTAGTCATCATGAGGCTGGCTCGGGGCCCAGCAGCTCCTCGGCAGTCGGTACATGGCATCTGCATACGCTATCCAAGCTGTGGAGGAAAGTGCACTTGGAAACTGCCAGGGTGTCAACCTCACGTGCCTGGTGCACCCCTGGGGACAATGTGACTAGACGGAAGGAAGGGCACACTCAGAAGTGGATTCTCTTCAGGCCAAAGCCCACATTTCAAAGGCCCATTTGTGCAAAATGTGTGCTCAACCTTCTTTGTGTATTGGGAAGAAATAAACATTTACAGAATGTTGGAATGTGTGAAAAATGTCCTTAGTTGTGTGTTTATGAAAAACACTTGGCAAGTATTTGCTATAAATGCTTCCTGTAGATGCTGTGAGTGAGAACCAGCAGGAATATATATGGGATGACAGACAGCCAATTCCCATGACAAAGGAAGGTCCCCTACCACAGATGCCTGCTGCCTGACTCCACCTTCAGGTCATCCACAAAGGAGGCCCCAGGAATGCAGGTGGGTGGGTGGGGGGAGGCAAAGGGCTGTGCACTCCACAAGGAGTACAGGGAGCAAAACCACTGAGTGTTTCCTAGGTGATAATGCCCCCCAGGATTCCCTCCCTCAGGCACAGTGGTTAGCATCTCTGATTCCAAGTGCCCTGTTCCAGATGGAAACATGCCCTGAACTCCCACTTCACCTTCCTTGCCTGAAGCCTAGCCTCACTTGACTCAAGGACACTTTCAGGTGAAAAGGGAACATTGGAAAACAAGAACATTTCCAAAACATTGGTAAACAAACTATTTATTGAGAATAGGATGAATAGGGACATTTCTTTTAATTCCTCTCTAAGACCTCTGAAGATAAGGATGGAGAGGGAAGAGGGTACCATATGCCAAAGCAATGAATGACTATGGTCTTCCTAGGGAGCAACCCAGAGCAGCTCAAAAAAGGCCCTCTGGAATGAAGCTAGCGTCCTTCTTTCTGCCACATGAGGGACACATTGCTACCACAGAGGGGCTGGCTATTTTGGGTTTCTCATTAGTCCACCTAATAAACAGCACAAGGGTTGAAATATTAGGGAGAACAATCATCTACAGGTTTATATACCCATGGACTATCTTTCTTCTTCATTTCAAAAAAATTTTTTTAATCTGTTCTAATTAGTTATACATGATGGTAGAATTCATTTTGACACATTGAACACAAATGGAGCACAACTTCTTCCTCTGGCTGCACAAGGTGCACTGGTAGTATAATCACATACATATATAGAGTAAAAATGTCCGTCTCATTCCACCATCCTTCCCATCCCCACTGCCCTCTGCACAAAACTCTTTCTTTTTTAAAAAAAAAAGACAAGGAAAAAAGACACAAATCCAATGTGCTTAAGCTTGTCAAGGCAAAGAGGCCAGCTGCCTGGCTCTGCTCCTATTCACACAGGTGCCCACTTTGGCCTCTCCCTCACAGCCTCACCTTCAGCACAACCCCCCTCCCCTGCCTAAAGCCTAACATCCTTCCACAGCAATTTTTGTGCTGATTTACAAAGTTATTTCCTTTAAAAACATTTCTAGAAATGGAAAGGTTAAGTTGAAAGGTTTCAGCATTTTCACCGCTGAAAATACATAGATAAACCATCATCTAAGAAATGTGTGTCATTTCACACTCCCCAAAGCAACATGGGAGAGTTTCTTATAAAAATCATTTCACTGGCTCATCTGGACTTAGGGCGGGTAAAGAAAATTCCGTGTGTCCCTGACACTGTCCTCAGGTGGAGAAAGAACAGCCAGCAGGCCCAAAGGCTCTCTTCATCAGCGCCATTGCTGCAAACCTCCTGTAGAGCCATCAACCTGATTCAGGTGCCCCCTTCCCCAGTGGTGGGGAGGATGGAGATTTACCTATCTGTAGGTGCCCACTGATGTCCTGAGAGAATTGGTAAGACAGAGAGTGTCCCTCATTTAACTCCATGACTGCTTGGCACTGTGAACGGGGCACATGTGAGTAGGACTCACCTAATGAAAGCCATCAGACCCCTGCAGTTAACTCCTCAAGTTCTCCAAAGTTGGCTTACTGCTGAGAGGAGCAAGCAAGACAGTCCTTGAAAAGGTAGAGGCTCTTGAGGGATCTCCTAAGCCACATGTGAGAGCAAGCTAAGCAGAACTGCTTGACCTTCAAAAGGACTGCAAGCCTGGAATTGTTGGTAGCTTGACATCAGCCATGAGGGACTATTTATACGACAGAAACTGGCAAGCACCCCATGCTACAGGGAAAATATTTTTTAACTTATTTATTTTCACTCCCTTGAACTGGCCATGGAGTACTAAAACATTTCCACTAGAACTGCCTGGATCCAAAGTCCAAGTTTGCCATTTACTATTTATTGTAATTAGGAACAAGCTACTTAACCTCCCTGAACCCCTGGTGCCCTTATCTGCAGAATGGGTACAATAACAGTGTCCACCCTGGAAAGTGACTGTGAAGTCAAGTAGGGAATACATGTAAAAATGTTCATAACGGTGCGGGGCACACATTCCTCACTCAATAAATTTTAGGGCTTTTTGTTTTGTTTCATTTGGGGGTATTTATTTATTTACTTTTGGTTATTGCCATCTACAGACCACCAAGCTATCAGGTTATGAGTAGAATTGACACTTCTACCCAAATAATTAACTAAACTTTGGTCTTAATGGCTGAGACTGAACTCATGTCTAGCCTTGTACCATGCACATGTCCTCACAATTTTAATAACGAAGGCATCGCATAAGGCTTAATACCACGTAGCTTCAACCTTGGCCATCAGATGGTCCCACCAGCTCATCAAAAAAATTCTTTCCCAGTTAAGCTTCAGCTGTGATCCTTTGGCACTTTCACTTAGGACCATTAAAGACATCACAGGGGAAGGAGGAAGGCAACACATTGTCCCTTTCATCACCTCAGGGATTCTGCACAGCATATCCTTCATCATTCACTTAATGAATCCAATGATTCAATTAAATTAAATGATTCAATGATTGACAGTGAGGGCACAAGGCAAAAGAGACAGTCCCTGCTTGAATGTTTCATGATTAAGGAAGATAAGGATTAGATAATAAAACATAATATCTAATTCCAAACTAATGCTCCTAAAGGTCGTAGCACAGAAACAAAAACGATAAAAGAGGAGCCTGAAGAATGAGGAATGGAATATAAGTGGACATAGTGGTGGCTGGAGAAATGAGAGGCAAAGTCCCATGGCACGGGAGTATCACCATCTGAATGGTCATCCAGGCTGGCTTCACTGACCTTAGTAATCACAAATTTTTAAAGAGATGTAAACCACATATACAGGCATCGTGAATTCTCAAGTCCTCCAAGTGTCAAAATTCTTATTCTTAAATAGCATTTAATAAACTAGCCAAAGAGAAGTTAGCTGTTAGTGCTGTTATATCCATTATTAAAACTGTTTCCATTGCTTTATAAAATACAAGAAAACACTGTATATTATTTATGATTTATACTAAATTTTTGAACCTTGGGTTTTACTAATGCAGCGGAAAAGTTGATAACATTAAGGTCAATGTAAAAATAAAATTACCTGACAATGTCAGACACTTCTGGGTGCATCAGGCATATCCCACAGTACCCACAGGGGAAGCTATTTTTAACGAATACAGTGGGATATTTGGGAACATCACCAACTCAATTTTATAATACCAATGCAAAATGCCTTCTGAGTTGGTAGGCAGACTGCTAATACGAGCCAGCCTCTGGTCACATAAATACAACTCAAAAACAAAAGTCAGCAGTGATTCATCCAAGTATAAGCATCAGCGTATCTGGGGCAAGGCCATTTTGGGGCATCCCAATATAGCTTCTCATTCAGTTTCCATTCCACGGTGGCCAAAGCCAGAAGGGCAGCCACAGGCGGGGAGGATAAGTGTGCTCCAGATAGAAATCCATTTCCATGGATTCCTTTCTTGAAGTCAATCCTGCCAGGAGGCCTAGCACCAGAACCTTCTGCCAGGGTCCAGTCACCCACTTGTGCAGCAATCTGGCTGGGCACAAATCACTAGCCACTTAAGCAGGAACAAACTTTATTTCCAAACTCCACCAGCACACTCCCCGGGAACTCTCCTGAACGCCCGCCACCCACGCGGCTTCTCCAGGAACACACCACACACCAACCAGAACTCCCACCACCGGACCTTCACCAACCAACTCAAACTCTTCAGGAATCCCCGCGAGAGCTCAACCGGAACTCAATGGGAACTCCTAGAGAACTCAAGTCATCATCTTAATGGCTCGCTGGCTGCCACTACTTCTGGCAAAAATGCCATGTGTCATCCTGACTCATCTGTGGCCCTCAACACACTTGGTTTCAGCACTCATATTTAATGAGTGTGTTCTAAGGGCCTTCCGTGTATCCAGCACTGCTGTGGACAAAGGTATGCAGAAGTGACCCAACAGATGCTCCTTGACCCTGTGGAGCTTCCAGGCTCTGAGGGGAGAGAAAGTGAAGGATTGAACCACACAGCTGCCTGGGGAATAGATCCACAGGAGAGAAAGCAAGTGAAATGCCCAGCGGCCACAGCACACCTGCTATGTTCAAGGTCAACAAGCAAGTGAGGCACTGAATTGTGGCCCCCTCCCTGAATTCCTAGGGATTTTTGCTAATCCTCAATATTCTAGCATGTTGCACTTGGAAATCAGACCTTTAAGGGAAGAATTAACCTAAAATGAAGCCATTTTATTTCTCAGCTTTAACTATCTTGTTAGTATTTTGTAGATGTTCTTTACCAAGGAAGTTTCCCTCTTTAATTTTATTTTAATTAATAAAAGTTCCCTGAAACTTTTATTGTGGATTGGGTGTTGGGTTTTCTCAAATGCTTTTTCTCTATCTATTGATATTGTATCATGAACCATTTCACAATACAATATCAATAGATAGATGAGATGTTAATTCAAGGGTGAGATGTGAGATGCTAATCCAAGATGACTGGCATTCATCTAAGGAGAGACACCTGGGACATGAGTACACAGAGGGAGAACCATGTGAAGAGGTAATCACTTCCAACCCAGGGGAGAGACCTCAGGAAGAACCAAACCTACTGGCACCTTGATCTTGGACTTCCAGCCTCAGAACTATGACTAAATAAGTGTCTGTTGTTTAAGAAACCCCAGCCTTGGTTATTTCGTCATGGAAGCTCTAGCTGACTAATGTAAGGAGGTTTCCGTGGCTGGAGTTGAGTGGGAGAAGAATAGAAGAATACAGATGAGAGGAAGAATAGTGTAGAGCCTTACAGGCCACAGTGGGAGATGGGAGCCATGGGAGGGTAGGAAGCAGGGCGGTGACACAATCCACCCCATTTCTGAAGAATCACCCTGTGTCTTAACATGCTGTCTACTGGGTGAAGAGCAGGCAAGGAGAGGAAAGACGGGAGCAGGTAGAACAAATTAGGAGGTTATTCGAGAGAGATTTGATGGGTTGTATTGTTTATGTGGTGGTATAGGTAGAAAAAAGTGGAGCTATGGATAAGAAGGTGGGGTCACAGGACCTGCTTATAGAGGCTTGCTGGTAACTGGGTCTGAAGGGAATGAAGAGCAGAGATCTCAGAGCTACTGGGAGGGTATCTATCAAGGTCACCTGTGTTCATTACCATGAAACGTCTAAACAGAAACTCATGAGCAAGTCTAGCCATACCTAACCCTGCAGAAGGCACAGCCACCTCCACAAGAATATTAGTAGTAACGTAACTGTTGAGTGAAAAAGTTGAGTAATAGTAGAAAAATACAAAATCAATAATATAAGCTTCCACCTCAGGAAAATAGAAAAATGAAGAATAAGTTAAATCCAAAGCAAGATGAATAAAGGAAGGAATAAAATCCAGAGTGCAAATCCATGAAATTCAAAACTGGAAAATCATAGAGAAATATCAATGAAATTGAAAGCTAATTCTTTGAAGAGATCAGTAAAAGGGATAAACCTCTAGTCAGACTAACAAAGAGAGAGAGAGGGAGGGAGGGAGGGAGGGAGAGAGAAAGACAATAACTACCATCAAAAATTCAAGAGAAGCCAGTATTACAGACCCTATGGACATGATAAAGGAATCTTATGAACAATTCTGTGCTCACAAAGGTGATAACAGATTAAATGGACTAACTCCTCAGATGACACAATATACCAAAACTCAGACAAGAAGATATACTCTGAATAGGTCACATCTATTACAGGAACTAAATCAATAATTAATAACTACCCAAAACTGGAAGCTTTGAGCCCAGATGATTTCTCTGGTAAATTCTACCAACAATAAGGAATAAATGATACTGATTCTCTGCAATCTCTTCCAATGGATAGATTAAGTTGTTCTAGAAGGCCAGCATTGCCTTAATACCAAAACCACAGATATTACAAGAAAGGAAAACTGCAGACTAACAGTTCTTTTGAATACAGATGTAAAAAATTCTCCACAAAATATTATCAAATATAATCCAACTATATATACAAGAATTGCATACCATGAAGAAATACAATTTATTCTAAATATGCAAGGCTCATTCAACATTTGAAACTTCAATTGATGTAATCCACTCTGTCAACAGGTTCATGATACCATATCAATAGATAAAGAAAAAGCATTTGAGAAAATCCAACACCCATCCACAATAAAAGTCTCTGAGAACTAAGAATTAAGAAGAGAACTTCCTTTGTAAAGAACGTCTACAAAATACTAACAAGATAGTTAAAGCTGAGAAACTTGACTCTTTGTCCCTAAAGAATGGGATCAAGGCTGGAATGTTCCCTCTCATCCTTCTTCAGAATCTTACTGATCCTTTTAAATAACGCAGTACATTAGGGAGGGAAAATAAAAGGGGTACAACGTGGGAAGGAAACATAAACCTGTCTTTGTTCACACAGGACATGACTGTCCATGTTGAAAATTCCAAAGTGAATACAAAGAGTCTAGGAATTAATAAGCAATTATGGGAAGACTGTGGGCATGGGCTCCTCAGTGACAACAAAGGTGCTATATGAAGACAAGATGTCAATAACAGGGGACACTGGGTGGGAGAAGGGGAAGAAGGGATATAGGGGAACACTACACACATTTTGCTTAACTATGCCATAAACCTAAAATTGTTCTAAAATGTTGCAAAGGCCAGAAGGCCTATAATATCTTCTAACTCTCGAAAGAGGAGAGAGGATTCCCAGAAACCTATTCCTTTCAAAGGAATGGGCAGAGGTGAACTGCTGCTGTGTGAACCCCTGTGCTGAGACACGGCACAGCGATCAGTACAGAGGAGGAGGAAGCCACAGCACACCTCCAGCGTGCAGCCTGGAGATCTGCACTGCTAAGGTAGAAGAAGCACATCGAGGTGAAAGCTCAATCAGTTTACAGCAGAAAGGAGGTGGTCTGGCCTCCACACAGGTACTCAAAACAGATCTATCTGGCTAACACTGCCCAACATAAAAATGGGCAATGTGAACTAAATTTGGAGAACCAGTTTGGAAAAACAAAGGGAAGGTTTTAACTAGGTCTAAGAACATGAAACCATAATAGTTACTGTTGGCAGAAGGCCTGGAGGGTATTTCAGTGAAGGGGTCATTCACACATGAGCCTTCTGAAGTTTTTAACCTGATAATTCACCTTAGACTATTTGCATCATCTGCATATAGTTCATTATATCACTGGATTTCAGGGTTTTTTGTTTTTTTTTTTCTCAACCAGTCCAACATCGTTCAGAAGTCTGTAGTCTTGCTTGTTGGGTTTTGGTTTTTTGTTTTGTTTTGGTTACCCCCAGCCAATCCCACTGTATTTAAAGTGTAAATAATACTAAGATTTCTTTCAGAAAAAACTAAATGAAAAATTCTAAACCTGATGCCCAGCTTGGGTCCGTACCAAGAAAAATTAAACAGGGAACTACCAGGTTCGAGACCTGCTTCAGATTGCAGGTACTGAATCAAGTTCCAAGAGAAGGCAGGTGAGGAGGGCAGGTGGTGGGATTGCAGCCTGGACCCTGCAACAACACCCAGCAGTCTGTTGATGTGTGCAGAGTCCGCCCTCCCTCCCTAGGATATGATGAGTTTTCTGAAATAACACCAAGCCCGTGTCTAACAGTGATCTCATCCTGAGGCCTGAAGCATTCCATTCAAATCGTTGGCTTTGGAAGTCAGAATTTGTGCCTTCCAGCTCAATTAGTAAATCTAATCACATATATTCACACTCTCAAGGGGTCTCGATTGTTTGGCAGTAACAGCTTGGTTATTCACAATCAACCAAATTAATGCTGCTATTTTTAAAATATGGGGGTAAAAAAAAAAAAAACGTACATAAAAACAAGTCTCCAAGCTGTGGACCTTGGTCAAAGAAAGAATAAAAATAAAAGCCAAGAATAAACTATTTAAATAAATTATTAGACAAAGAGTCATTTTAAAAGTCTCAGCAAGGCTGTGTGGTAGGGTCCTTGTTATTCTAAACTGAATCTTTGCTCCACATCACCTAGAAGGAAAATGTCACTCAAATAAAAAAGGTTCCTTTACACCAAACTCTGTGTTTAACTGGCAACATATAATTTTATTAAAAAAAAAAATAGGAGCAATTGCTGCCGAAGCTGTTTCAGGGACAAGGGGAGGGGAAGATCTGTCAGCACTATGGGAACAAAAAAAATGATGTGCCACCAAGCTTTATTCCCATCATTTGCTTCATAGTTAAGTTTAATTACACATTACACACTGTCCTGTAATTATGCCGCTTGGGAAACTGCCAATTTCCCCCTTGAAATGTTAAAAGTTCCTTAATTTACTTTGAAGACTCAGCATCGCCTCCACCAGCACCCTGTCTTGGTGCACACGGGCTCTTTGGTTCTGTTCTCTTGAGGCACCCTGGACAGTGAGGGACTCATAGGGTGGTCTGAAACCACAGGGCAGAGGGCTGATGGAGCTCAGAGCTCCCGGGACACTGGACCCCTGAATTTATAATAGGATCAGATGACTTTTTTCTTTCTTTGAAATTTACAACAAGAGAAATCAAGAAATATGCTTTTTCCTTTCCTTTTGTCTTGGGAGGTTGGAATTAAAGTCCTTTGTTCTCGGCAAGGGAATAAGCATCCAACACAAGATGAAGTATCCAGTCTCTGAGGTTTACAACCAGGATGGAAATACAACAAATCTACACATAAAACCCCCAACAGACGATACATCTATCCAGCTCCGCTTTATAGACTGGCAAAGGGAACTGTCTATCAAAACTGAGGACCTTCCATGAGCTGCCAATGTACTCAGGACTTCTCAAATGACTGCAGACCATTGGTATCCATAGTCACTAACTCAAGGATTATATCAAGCATCAGGCAGACAACTAAAATTCAACAGTCACACAGTATAATAAGGAGTCTGGGGCTCCCAGCTAATTGCAAAGGGAATGTGTACCCTGCCCACAAGCAGTGAAAATTTCTTTTCCTTTTAAAAATATTGGTCAGTGAAGCAAAGTACATCTGTAGGATTTCTTTGAATTGTGGTTGCCACCTCCATATGCATCTATAAGCCCTTAAAAGGAACAGGACATGGACAAAGGAAGTAGACCACCTCGATATCCAATTCAGCTCTAGTTCATCCTTAGCTGTGTGACCTTGGGCAAACCACTTAACCTCTTTGTGCATCATTTTCCTCATCTGTAATATGGAAATACAGTGCCCATTACAGAGGGGTGCTGTGAGAAACTAACAAAAGTATTTAGGACAGCTGTTGTCTCGTAACAAGCTCCAAATCTGTTTTCTATTATAATTACACTTATGCTTTTTTATTTTTTTAAATAGGAGGGAGAAAATCTTAAAAAGATATTTCCTCCAATGACTTTGAGCTTGAGGTGGACCTCAATAGGCAAGGCAGAGAGATCTACAGGCTGGAAGAAAGGGGCTCAGAGATTACCTTATCTTCCCATACCTGGGGGCACGGAAGGGAAGATCACTAATAATGTATGTTAATAATGTTTGTTAAGTACTCAACATAGAGCAAAAGCTCAAAAGTTCTCCTCATACTAGGATAACTCATAACATTTCTAGAAGTTTCTGCCTGAAGAATCAGACCTCCTTGGCCCAACCATGAGCAAAGATCCAACTAATATTTCTCCCAATGATTTGAAAAAATTTGTATACTATGTATGTATCATAAGAAGGAAAAAACCCACCTAAGGTTTTTAAATAATTATAAACATGCTTTAAATTTTTCATCTGTGGGGGGAAATGTCTTTAATGAAAGAACCTCGAGAAAGCCATTCTTAGGTAGAAATATCCATCTCCTTCCATAGTCTTATTTACTCGACATATTATAAATATTTCTGTCTTGATTTGGTATTCGCTTAGAAACATATATATGCCCTGGATCACAATTGCTTGAAACTATAGTAATTAATCTTATTTTTAAAGACATTTCTATGTTCCCCTTTCAGGAAATTCATTATCTTCTATTACAGTCACCCAGAATACACAGCTATCACAACTGGAATAAACGCTGGTGGTAAATTATGAGGGACGATGAAGCAAGAATTGCTAGAGTACATCACCAAATTGCATACATTGATTATGTGAATTGTTTTTGTATACCAATTATACCTCGATAAAGAAAGAATTGCAGGGTATGTAAAGAACATGCCGTTTCCAGGATTTACTTTTTCATTTTGTTCCTAGAAGCCTCCAGATTTTATAAATTCTGTTGGGTAACAGCTTGGTCGGGTAAGATTTTATAAATCAGCTGGATGGCTGCCTCATTAAGAAAACCTTTAGGCTGGGGCTGTAGCTCAGTGGTAGAGCACTTGCCCAACGTGCGGGAAGCCTTGGGTACTAAAGGACTGAGAAAAGAAAACAAAAGGGAGAGAGGAAAGAAAACCTTTATTTATGACATAGTACCATGAGAAATAAAACTAAGGAAAGAGTCATGTTTGTTCTGTTCCTTACCAAACAACCATCAGGATGTCTGCCTATGAAGTGAAGCCATTGTTCAAAATCAGGTTACTGGGAAAGGAAGCAAGTCCTGAGTGATTCCAATTAAACAATATAATAATGTATAAAATGACAAAATATTTACCAGCTTGATATATTATGGAAAACTGAAAAAAAAAAAAGCATCAAGCAAAGATTAGAGGATTTGCGGTGGCACACACCTGTAACCCCAGCAGCTCAGGAGGCTGAAGCAAGAGGACCCAGAGTTCAAAGCCAGCCTCAGTAAAAAGCAAGGAACTAAACAACTCAGTGAGACACTGTCTCTATATAAAATACAAAATAGGGCTGGGATATGGCTCAGTGGTCAAGTGCACCAGTTAAATCCCTGGTACCCACCCCCAAATTAAAAAGATTTGAGAACACATTAAAGGTGCTCAGTATAGATAGTTTCTAAAAATCCAAAAGGGAACAAGGAATCCTCATAAGCAAAAAACAAATTGCCACTCTCTTCCTTGCTTGCTTTTCAGACCCTAGCTTTCTTCTTCACCACATCTTCTATGCATGGCCCCAGTGCTTAGTAGTGTTTGATAATAGTTCCTGAATGAGTCAACAAATGAATGATTGTGAATGTTAAAGAGATTTTTTTCTTCCTTTAGATGCTATTTTTAGCATCTAAGAAGCTGGACTATTTTTGTTTTCTGTATATTTTTTTTATCCTCTGAGAAAGATACAAGCAATAATAGAACCATCTCATTTGCATGCATTTGGCTTTTATTGCAGCACAATAAAAGTTTATCTGAATTTTTTAGGGTCTGAGATTAATGCACAGCATGCTTCTGTCTGGCTGGAATGCCAAGAGGGGGCTAGATGACTGGCAATAGTTTTTGAAGGTCTGGAATGTTTCTGTCACGCTCCTTCTCAAGTCGCTAGTCTGAATTGAAAGACCACATCTGAAGTCCGGAAAGCTCTGCAATGATACGTTCCCTGGGCTCATTTATTCCTTTAAAGAACATTGTTCAAGTGTCAATCAAATATTTGGTGATACAGTGATATATAGGAAAGAGATGACCTCGGTCTTCAAAGGATTTACAATCTAATAAAGACAATTTGATACTGTCTATAAGGTTTGTAACAAAAAGAGGGAAGGCACAGCCTTTCATTTTTAGAAACTGCTTCCTGACCAGGATGGATTTAGGGAGATCATAACTGAGGACAACCACTTGTCTGATGGTCCTGTGAATGTCCCATCTAATCGTCTCTGACTCTGTCCCCTTTCCATATCAAATGGGACAGCACTGCTGTTTACATCACACTCAACATGGGACAGGAGGCTGCAGAACTGAACATAACCTGAGATTTACATCCAAAAATGTGAGTTTGAATTGCATTTGTCTACTGGCTCTTTGGCAGAGTGAATCTCTGTACTTCTCTAAGTTTCAGCTTCTGAACCTATAAAATAGTGATAGCAATGCATATTTCCTAGGGCTTCTAGAAGACTGAGCTAACCTCTGCAGTATGGCTTGCATGATCTAACCTGTACCATGCATTCATTTTCTCTAATCAAACAGGAAGTTGGGTATTAGCGTTAAGGATTACTTTTTCCTGAGCCAGGCATCATGACGTACGCCTGTATGCCAGGAGGATGAGACAGGAGGATCACATGAGTTCAATGCCAGTCTCAGCAACATAGCAAGACCCTAAGTAACTCAGTGTGACCCTGTCTCTAAATAAAATATAAAAAAGGGCTGGGGATGCGGCTCAGTGGTTAAGCATCCCTGGGTTCAATCTCTGGTATCAAAAAAAAAAAAAAAAGAATTACTTTGTCCTGAAACCACCCTTTCTGTCAGTTGGAGCATCTCCCCTCAGCCCTGGCTATCCTGTGTTTGGGAGTCTTGGGTTTCCTAGCTGTTACTTCCTGTTTTATGGTTGAATCTTGGCTCCCACAGTGACCAGTATACTGAGGATTGTCATGGGTAGGAGGAGCACAGAATCAAAATAGACTACTCCCTCAGCTCCTTCCTGTTACCTTGTCTCTGAAACACTAACAGCAGGAACACATCCACCTGTCTCCTCATAGAGAGAGCCTAATACCTAATGCTCCCTTGGTGGGGAGACTTGGGGAGTGAAGCATCCCCAGAACAAGTTAAGAGCAATTATGCCCAGAGTAAATAAGACTCAGAAGTCTGAAATCATGCAATGCCTCCAGATTTTATCCACGCACAGTGGGATGCTCAGATTTGCTATTCCTCCTCATGTTCTGTGCCCGTCGAAGTGTGGGGTAATTCAATTACATCCACCGCTTTCATTAGTACATAGTTACAAAAGTTTATTCAAATATTACATAAGGAACCAATCCACCATCAAGGAACGCATGTGGCAAAATATACCTTTATAACTGTTACGAGAAATAAAGGCCATGATTCTCAGATGATTAAAAAAAAAAAGAAAAAAAAATCATTGGCAAGAGACCACTTAGATAAAACTAAAGAAACTCTTCACTTGCTTAATTAAGAAGAAATTATTGAAAGTTGCTATGTGCTAGGTACTGTGCCAGGGTCTAGCTATAGAAGTGACCTTGCATAATTATAAGCGCACAAGGAGTGACAGAAAGTAAATACATTTAAAGCTATAAGAGATTATAGGAATAATATTGTCATGTGTGCAGGGTGTAAAGAGAGTCGATAATGTCATTTGCGTAGAAGGCCAGGAAGCTTTGTGCAGAGGGATGAGCTTTACTTGAGGGTTGTTCAACAGGCAGATGGTGTGGGAGGGGCATTTGGGCTCAAAGAAGAGTGACAGCCAAGATCCAGCACTGAGGATCTGCCTGGCTGGCTTGCAGCCTGCCCTCATTCTGTAGGGACAAAGAAGTTCATCACAGTGTGGAGGGCAGAGAACACAGAAAGCAGGGTAGGTAGGGAGCAAGAATGTCACAGAGATGAGTTGTGGCCTAGGAGTGGTCCCCGAAGCATTCTGAACTATGTTTAGAAAGATCATCCTAACAGTTGGCATGAAAGGTGGGTCTGAAAGTACCAGACTTTGGCAGGGAAGCCATTAAGATCAAATGCAATGCTACAGAGGAACAGATTGGAGGGAACAAGAATGTTTAAGGAGGTGGACTATGATGACATCACCACTCATCTACTCCTCAAAGCCAGAAATCTCTCTCTTTAATTTAGCTCCAGCTAAACAGCTTCTCTCCATTGCTATGCCCACCACCCTGGTTCAAGTTACTTTCATTTCTCTACAATTTCCCCAATTTTATTTTTGCCACTACTCTGCACTTCTCATGTTGGTTTTCTAATAAGAGGGATTTTTTGAAAATTAATTATCACCTTTACTTAAAACACTTTAGAAATTCTTCACTGTGTGTAGGTCCAAACAGGCACATTGATATGGCTTCAAATGTTCATGATGAGCTCTTCCACCTGTGCTTCTGAAGCCCTGATCACCTGTCCACTCCCATCTTGGCCACCCTGTGCTAGCTGGCTCCCGGAGCACACACCCCTACACCTTCACTCAGAGGCTTCCCCCCCTCTGGGGTATTCTGCAGGCTCTTCCCTTCACCTAGTTAACTAGAGCTATCCAACAGCTCTCAGACTGGACACCATTTCCTGCAGGAAGCTCTCCTAATCTGACCCCCATATCTGTGTTGGTGACTTTCCTCTGTCCAGTGTCTCCTTCCCAATCAAGACATGCTGCAAGTGACTTGGAAACTGCCTGGTCTTTGGTGCTTCACCCACAGCCCACCTGTACCTGTCCTTTCCATCTCTAGGCAGTAGACTCTACCATGTTAGAACCATGAGCAAACTGCTCCCCAAGGAATCCCCACCACCCAGCTCACCGCTAGGGTGCAGTATAAAGAGCAAGGGGTGTGTGTGTGTGTGTGTGTGTGTGTGTGTGTGTGTGTGTTGTATGTGATACATTTTTTAAAAAAAAATCTCAACTATAAACCTGCCTGGCAAAGAGAGTGAATGGTGAGACTACTGTGATGCAGAGTAAATGTTTATCAAATGAAGACATAGATAACAAATGAATCCCTGCATTCATACAGGGGATGTACCTTGTCAAAAAAAAAAAAAAAAGTAAATTTTATCAAAATGCAAACTTAAAAAAAAATAAACCCCACTTTATGTTTCAGAAGAAACCAATCCACTCTTAGATCAAAATGTAATGCACTGTCAGGGATCACTACTTTCACTATTTATAGTACTAGTACTTTATCTTTGGGGTGTTTATCTTCATAGTCACAAGAAAACTCCCTTGCAGAAAGCCTCTGATTTTATACAATCCACTAATGACATCCATTCATGGAAACAGCTTTAGTTTTCTATCCAGTAGTTAATGCCTCAAAGTCAGATAAGACACAGAGAACATCAGGAAAGAATCGCTTTTGAGAAAAAATAGACATCCTAGGTATAGGAATGTCTAACTAATAAAGCAAAGTGCATATGAATATGAACAAAAAGGGTCACACTTTTCCTTACCCATAGGTTTTTCTTTTAAGTGTGTATTGGGTACAAAGTTCCTTTCTGGTTGCTATGGTATTAATTTAACTTATAACAGAAAATTCATTAAACTACTTTTCATGAGACATATGCTTCTTATGCAATTAACAATACATTCAGTATCAATAAACTCTAATTTTAGAGACACTCATCTGCAAACATTAATCAGTTGATAGTAAATTCAATTTCTACTTGACTTCTGTTTTTCACGTTCAATTCTCCAAGGATATATACCACGTAGTACTCAAAAATATTAATTTACTTACTATGAAAGCAGATTGAATTCCTAGAAAATCTTTGTGCAATAAATATATACGCATATAAGTCAAATCAAAGTTGTATGAGAAAACAAATTTCTTAGGGAGGATTTTGTTATTGACCAAACACTTTCAAAGAACCAAACCTTTCAGAGAAATGACCATAATATCCTCTATATCATCGAATTAAAAACAATATTTCTGAATAGGTCAAAGCTTCCCAAATTACATACTTAGAAAAATCACACAAATTTAAAATATATTACCTACAAAGAATATGGAGACTTGGCATGACTTTATTCAAGGGGGTCACTACGAGGGGGCATAATTTTTCTCTATTCAGATTGCCCAACATAGTACAGATCTGACCAGTAGCTCCCTACCAGGAATGGTGACAATGAAAGAAATATGCCCCCATATTTCCAAATATCCAGTTGAGAGCTGGGAAGTCTTCCTTGTTTGCAGAAGAAACTTTAGCTAGACAAAAGGAACTTCCTGAATTGAAATCACTAGAAAAAGACAGTGCCATCTCTTGAGCCCAAGTCTCTGGGAAGTCAGTGTCCTGAGACCAGCAGAGAATGTCAAAGTAAGGGGCAAGCTCTGATCTGACTTTCAGTTCAGGCTTTGGCTTCCTGCCTTAGGTAACTTGTTCATCACATATTTTCTAAGTTAATATCTACTCATTATACTGATTACTTGCCAACTCCCTTGTCCTTTTTGTTCATGTCTCTCCCTGATCTCAATCTTGGATCTATCCCATCCCAACTGCACCTGGACTCTTCTCTCTGTAGACAAGAAAGGGTGGGGGGGCATCATGAATCCAGAGCTTCCATTGTGCAACCCTGAGGGACAAGCTTTCTATGTCACTGTCACCAAACACTCCTATTCACTCCACAGGGCATTGTCCAATCAGCAGGTAATATCTTCCATATCACAGAGAAAACAGAGGCCTCCACTTCCTTCTGTTTGTCCACCAATTATTCTAACTTAGTAGCTGGAATTTGACTAGTCAACTATGAAATGTGAGAGAGGCATTTCTCTTACTTCCCTATCTCTCCCATTTTTCTCTTTTGCTTGGTTTATTTTATTGCATCTCCAGCATTAGACTGAACAGAAGCCACGTGCCAGAGACAATTCTGTGCTTTTGCCAACTTTAAGAGTAAGTCTAAAGGAGTCTCACTAAATTAGAGGCCGGTTGTGTACGTTTTGGGTAAATAGTTCATTTCTGTACCTTGTTATTTAAGAGTTTTGTCATAATCTTGTATCAGAGTATATAAAATGTTTCCCAGTACCTATAGTCTTTTTTTAAACATTACCATGTGGAAAATTTTAAAGTCAAAAATTCCTATTTCAATCCCCCTGATCCATTTCATCAAGTTTTAATTTTGTAGTTTACCAATAGAAGAAAAACAAAACTCTAGGGCCACTCTTCTAAAGGTAACCCCCTCTGTAGTTGTAGGTTTGAAATTAAAATTCAGTAGTAAACTTACAGTAACTAAAAGGGTCTTGCATGCTTACCCGGATGTATGCATCCTGATGGTGCTTAGCAAAGTAGAGCATATTGTCCAAAGCCAACATTCCAGGAGGAGTCTGAGTAAAGTCCATGGCAGGGTTGACATGGTTCTGTGATGAAAATAAAATGTTACATGAGATTTTATTATTATCATTATTGTTATTATTATTATTATTATTATTTGCTTTCCATGAATTTATTTTTTTTAATTTTTTATTACTACATTACTATTTTAACATTATTTTTAATTCTAAAGTTTTATAGAAGTTAATACTTATAATTTAAATACAAATGTTTTCATAGGCTAAGAGCATGATATACATGTAAATGTTATTATGTTTTATTAGTGCATTAAAATTATACATAATAGTGGGATTCATTGTGACACATTCATATATAACATAATTTACTCCAATTCATTTCCCAGTGTTTCCCCTTTTCTGCTCTGCATTCCCCCCCCCTTGTCTCCCTTCTTGTACTCTCTGTATTTCTTTTATTTGTTTACATGTACATTTTTTCATCATTGCATTATAATTAAATATAAAAGTGGGCTTCCTTGTGCATATCTATAATGCATGTTAGCAGACTTCACTGACCACCAGTGAACTGGTTTCCCTCCTACGACGGAAGTGCCAGAAGACAAGCTCTAAATAATCAAATATGATGGTGTTTTCTGTCTCCCTGTAAGCCTTCTAGGACTGGAGAAGGTACTTCTTCCAGCTCTACAGGTTCAGCAAAACCAGCTTTTATACCCAGAGTTAGGAGACCTCGCTGCAGCTCAAAATGTAAGCTTATTCATAGACATATAACATTGTGAGAAAAAGAAAAATAACACAAAAATTACATTTCTGGTAGCTTCACTGAAGTGGAGAAAGATCTGGATAAAGCCATGTGTCTGCCACTTATCTCAGAAGCTGACTTCAGGAAGCATTACCTATGAGCACCTTAACTTCCTCACCCTCATGTGTGAGATTAAGTATGGCCACACGTGGCCACAGGCTTTGGGAGGCCTCCAGGGTTACAAAGTCCTCAGGCCTCTAAATTGTATAGATACTGAATACAATTCAGATGTCCACAAGGTCCCGACATCCACCTGCTCCCAGAGAGCATGTCTGGTATTATGGTCACCACAGATGGCACGATGACATAACAGTTACAAATATGCCTAACTGGGGAGAAGGCCTGACTGACCCAAATTCTCCATATACTTGAAATGATTGAATAAATCCACAAGGACTCTTATTTAGACACCAAACTACTCTCCACCATTAATCACTGAAAACAATCACTAAGAACTGTCTTGAAAATGCAGATCTAAATGTTATTAGTACATTATAGTTATACATAATAGTGGGGTTCCTTTTGACATAATCGTACATACATGAATGTAATGTGCTCCATTTCAGTCCCACGTGCCTCTTTCCCTGGCCTCCTGTCTCCTTCTATTCTCCCTCCTCTGTTCTACTACTGGTCTTTATTCTATTTATTTATTTTTTAATTTTAGATATGCCTAAAGGTGAAATTCACTGTGGTATATTCGTATATGTAGATAGCATAACTTTTTCCAATTTGATTCCTCAGTTCTTCCCTTTTTCCATCCCTCTTCTATCCCCCCTCAGTCCCCTTCATATCTTCCATTGATCTAACCTCTATTTTTGTAGGATCACAAAAATATCTCCAACCCCTGCTTTTTTCCTTTATTTTGTTCTAGTTTCTACATAGGAGAGAAAACATTTGACCTTTGACTTTCTGAGTCTGGCTTATTTCACTTAGCACAATGTTCTCCAGTTCCATCCATTTACCCAGCAAATGCCATAATTTCAATCTAATTTTTTTTTGGGGGGGGCTAAGAAAAACTTCACTCTCTTTTGTGTGTGTGTGTGTGTGTGTGTGTGTGTGTATGTATGTATGTACACACACACTTATATATTTATACCAGCACAATTCATAGTAGCCAGTTTATGGAACCAATAGATGAATGGATTAAGAAAATGTAAGATATAGGCATACACACACAAAAAAAAATTCCTGTGTGTGTCTATACATATATATATACACACACACATACATGTACACATATATATATACACACACACGTATATGTATACATACACACACACACACACACACATATATGTATAGGCGCTATAAATATTGATGTGCCTGTATCTCTATAGTATGCTGATTTTAGTTTTCTGGATAAATACCAAGGAGAGGTTTACTGGGTCATGGTGATTCTATTCCCAGTCTTTTTTTATGATTCTTTTTTTTTTTTAGTTGTAGATAGGACACAATATCTTTATTTATTTATTTATATGTGGTGCTGAGGATTGAACCCAGTACCTCATGCATGCGAGGCAAGTGCTCCACCACTGAACTACAACCCCAGCCCATTGACCCTGATGATTTGTGTGTGTTTATTTTGTACCCTTCAACTTCACTGAATTCATTTAGTAATGTGAAGAAGTTTGTTTGTTTGTTTGTTTGTTTGTGGGGTCCTCAGGATTTCCTACAAAAGATCATGTCATCTGCAATCAGGGAAAATTTGGTTTCCATTTTCCAATTTGTCTAACAGTCCTTCCTTCTCTTGCCTGATTGCTCACACACTGAATAGAAATTGTGAAAATGGGCATCTTATTCTACCTCAAAAATGATGACTGTGTGAGATAAAACATTTGTTACTTAGCTACATTTAACCATTCCACAATGTATATGTATATTTCAAAGCATCATGTTTTACATGATAAAATCATACCTTAACTGTTGATATAAAAAATTGAAACAATTTAAGTGCCTAAAGATTATTAAAAAAAAAAAAACTACTTTCATCTCATGACTCAAATAACTTGCATGAAATGGCATATTTACATTTGGCCCTGAAAACTTTTTAATAAACAGTTTGAATCTCTGTTTTGCTAGGGCAATTTGTGTTAAGGGTAATTTTTTCTAATTCTGGTACAGGAAGGCCTTTTCATTCCCTTGTTCAAGGTTCAATCCACCTACACTTTTCTACATTATTCAAGAGTACATCAGTTTAGTCTTTGCCGAGCTGCTTTGAAATTTTGTTTATGAGCTAATGAACGACATCTAAAATCATGAAAGAGTGGGGCTGCCTACTGGCCAGAGTTCCAGTTTCAAAACATCCCTATTCATCATGTCTATTTAAGTAGGTTATGTCACTGCATTGATTTGAATATTTTATTTTAACATTTTATCCTGATTCATTTGTTAAAATGTTGGTAAGTTTTTAAAATACCAAAGTACTACTGCCAATAAGAAAGATAGAGCTCACAAAATACATATAACTGTAACAAAAATGAAAATCATTTTTTATGTCAAATGCAGTGCAGTTCAGCCTCAATTTGACATTCATTGAAGAGGGTCTAACTTATATTCAAGAGTAGAAAAAAAATTCAAAGTACTAGAAATAAATGACCAGAGATTAGTCAAAAGAATAACTTATATTTAAAGATGTTATATTTTTAGCTATTTAGCAAAGCATGGTGGAACCTTCCCCATTACACACAAATTTGTAAATTGATTACTTTGCTACATTAGATTTTCATGAACATAAGTAATAACATAAAAAGGTTGCTATTTGTTGAATATTATCTGGGAATGAGCAATATCATGTACTTACATATATTAAGTCTCAAAACACCCCTATTTAGTAGGTACTATTGTTATTCCCGTTGTGCTGATCAGGAAACTGTGGCTCAGATAACTCAGAAGCCTGCCAAGAACCTCAAAACGTGGCTTTGGCTGAGCAGGCAATGTCCTCTTTGGACAGTGCATCTCAGCAATCTTTTGTTCCCAACCTTTTCCTTCCTGCCAGTTTAGAAGCTGGATGCCTTTGTTTTGATATGCTTAGCATTTAGATTTAACATGGATGGAGAAAATTTTATTTCACAAAAATGTAGACGAAGCAATGTTAGTTTCCATACAGCATGAGCCAACAAAGACAAGTGAGCCAGATAGAAAAAGAACAAAAAAATAACATTTATTTCAGACCTATTTCTATTATTGGTCTATGAGTCTATTTCAAAACTAACCCCGAAGAATAAATCAAGTCAAATAATTAATTTCCCTTAATCTGACTTCAACAAGCCTCTAAAACTGTATGTTAGTGAAGATGACCAGAGAGATTGGTGCCCACAGCTCCACAATCGTCCATCACTCTTGCTTGAATTCTGCACCCAGGACCCCCTGGAAGCCTCCTTCTATCTATCCAACCCTTCCTGAGGCATATACTGTGGGTATAAAATAGGAAACTGTTGTTTTCAAAAGATCCTTAGAGTTAAAAAATTATATACACTTGATTATTTATATACATGGAGAAATGTTCTAGGATCCTCTATGGGTACCAACATCTTGAGATTCCCTATATAAAATGACATAGTATTTTCATATAATCTATATACATCCTCAGTGTACTTTAAATCACCTCTAATGTTATTTATAGTACCTAATATGATGTAAATGCTATGTAGCTATTTGTTAATCTATACTGTTTGAGGAATCCTTAATAAGCAAAAAGTCTGCACATGTTCAGTACAGTTACAATTTCTAAAAACTTTATCTATCCACAATTGGTTCAATCTGTGGATGAGGAATTCACAGATATGGAGGGTGAACTGTAACTGATTTTTGGAGTTGTTTTAAAGAACCATACAGTAGTTGGCAAATCACCCTAGTAAAGTAATACCTATTATGTGCAGCTATTGTGCAAGGTGTCTAGCATATACTAGCCCTTTATCCTCACAAAACCCTCACTGGGTCAATGCTATCATGATCTTCTTTGACAAGAAAGAACCCAAGGGCCTGAGAGTTTGAGTAACTAGTCCAAAGTTTCAGAACCAGTATGCATCCAACCCAGAAGGTGAACTCAGAGCACAGGTATTGGAGAAGAACTGTACAGTATCAGGTTGTTGACCAACCTGACCTTGCTTCAGATTTCACAAAGATGTCCAGTGCAGGTCCCCAGTTGTTGGGGTCCTCCTCAATCAACATCATTCCCTCAGACAGAAAGGGACTGCAATTCATCCCACTTAATAAAAGCTATAATTTCTTCACCCTTTCCAGACATTATAACAGACCTAACTCTCTTGTGTTCATTGGACCATGTCCTAATTGTCCCCAACAAATAGGCTCTTACTAAACAAAAGTCAATTAGAAAAAAATTGCTTTTGATTTTCAATGATTCATTCTAAATTATGAAGCATCACTATATTTTAGGTGAAATGAACATTTTGTAGTTGGAGAAGAACTATGTCTATCCACGCCCCCTCTCTAGGTATCATTTTATCATTTTCCCAGCATCTCTCTCCTTGAAATGATTGTTTTGTTTTCTTGGTTTTAATAGCTAGTGAAATAATTTTATAACCACGGATGTTTGATAATGGAAAAAGGAAAAGAATTACAGGCCCAAATATTTGAAAGCTTTCTGTACTGTGACAAAAATACTCTGAGAACCGGCAAGGCCAGAGCTCCCCCACTCCTTTCTTATTTATGAGATGCTCTGGGTACAGATTTATTTTCTTTTCTTGTTCCATGTTATTTTTTTCCACCTGTCTTGAAATGGAAGCTGCAAGAGCTTTGATAAATGGCTTGAAATTTCCCCTTGTTTTACTGCAAAGCCTGTGTACCTCTGTACATCCTTCTGAAATGTCATTTGTTAACTCCTGTAGAAGCACTGCTCTGTGAATCACAGAGGACAGCTCTAAACCCCTAGAGAGAAGGGAAATGGCTGCTTCCCTTTCCAGAGCACCAGAGTTTGTCACTTTGGGAACGTGGTATCAACCAGCTGAAGACACCTTGAGCTATTTTATAGGAAGCACCCTATGTGCAATTTGCTAGCTAATTCTTGGAGATCAGTTTCTCTCCTGTTACTCACAAACCAGTTTTTCAACTAAATTATTTCAACTATACATTCAAGGGAAAGTTATAAGCTCTAAAACATAAAATCTCTAAATCTCCTCTGGGCCCATACACCACAGCCATTGGAGAGGATGGTGCACCATAAATACAACCAAGGCCAGCCCCTTACTATATAGACAGAACACCAAACCTGTGATGGAGAACAGCAGTGTTAAACCATGAGCGGTTCCCTGAATCTCAAGAGCAACACTTGCTGGCCCCTGATTTCTGGAATCTCTGATTTCTTAGGTCTGGGGTGGGTTCCAAGAATTTGCATCTCTAATAAATTCCTAGGCAATGCAGATGCTGCTGGTTTGGGGACCACATTTTGAGACCCAGTGAAGGATAGAATGGTCTCCAGTAACACAATTAATACCAGAAGATCTAGAAACCGGGATCTACCAACTTCCTGAGTCTCATGCAACATTCATTTCATCACACTTTAATTTACTGGTTAAATATTAAATACATGTGCTGTTCATCTGCTTTGTGTTTAGGCCTCTCATTGATGAAGCAAACTTCTTTATTCTGAAAAGGGAATCATAATGTAGAAGCCTCTTGCTTATTCTATTGCTCAAAATTTTAACTAAAATAATATGTATTAGCACCTCCACAGGAAGCTGTAATCAGTCAATATTTTCTACTCTTGAGTGATTCCTGGTTGGGGAAGCAGAGCTGGCACTAGTCTGAATGATTTTTAAATGATCTGTGTTTTTCAATTATCAATGCCATGCTAGTCCTTCATTAGTGTGGATAATAAAGAGATGATTACAATAATGCCTGCCAGATGGCATATCGTGGGGAAAGCCTTTGAGGATTTAGGAGTTAATATTTGTGCAATATGAGTGCCTACATTTGCTGAACAAATATAGCATTAAAAGGAACCTTTAAAACAAATCACATTGAGTGAATATTCATTTCGTCTACGAAAAACCCCATTCAAGGATATTCCAGGAGGCTGGCAGTTTAAGACCACATTCTCCCAGGGGAAGAAGAGTCAGCGATCAAGGTGCTCTCTTACCCATACACAGGATGCACTCCCTCTCACCTCCCCAGCCAGGCAAAATGAGTGTGATGGTGCTTCAACAAGTTCCTTGGAGGCAATGAAAATTTCTCTGGGGAGCTCTTAAAAAAAAAATCTAAATGTCCCGCCTGTATCTCAAACCAGTTAAATGAGAAACTGCAGTTGGGAGCCAAGGAACTGGATATTCTCTCTCTCTCTCTCTCTCTCTCTCTCTCTCTCTGTACTGAGAATTGAACCCAGGGGTGCTTAACCACTAAGCCACATCCCCAGCCCTTTTTTATATTTTGTTTAGCAACAGGGTCTCACTGAGTTGCTTAGGGCTTTGCTATGTTGCTGATGCTGGCTTTGAACTCTTGATCCACTTGCTTCAGCCTCCTGAGTTGCTGGAATTATAGGGAGTGTGTCACTGCGCCCAGCAGCAACTGGATTCTTAAAGCTCTCCAGGTGATTGTGATGCCCAGTTAAGGCAGAAAAACCAAACCAGTGTTTCTCAAACTGTAGCACCCCCTGGTCCCTCTTAGAGAGTGGGTTAAAGCCAGGTTACTGCACTCTACCCCAGCGTTTCTGGTTTAGTAGATTACTGCCATTCGTACAAGTTCCCACAAGCTGCTTAGTCTCTGGACCACACAAGAACCACTGCTCTAAAACCAGTCACCAAATGCATGAGGGGTTAGGGATCTCTGTCCTCCAGCTGACGAAGCTGGAACCCCCAAACTATTGTTGGGTTAGGCACATGCTGTTATTTGAACAGGTGCTTTAGGTAAGACACACATTCTCTGGGTTGATACAAGCTCACCACTCTCTTTGTGTCGTGGCCTCACAGATTTCTATAATGAGGCTCTTGAAAGCATCTGACTTCAAAGACCCCAACAACCATCAGTGTCCCAAAGATCCCTACAAATAACACGTAAGAATCTTTGGATTCCAGCCTTGGTCTCTCTCCATTAAATTTAATACAAATCAATAGTTTGATTGAAAACACAGAAGACAGCCTATAAAATGTGAGTTAAGATTGGGAGAGATGGCAAAATGCTAAAGATCAGGAAAACAACTGTGATCAGGTATTGGCATGAGTACCAGTGGGCACTGAGCCAGGCATTCTAAATGTTGGATTTCAGTTGGTTTTCCCAGCTCCCCAGTGAGGCAAGTGTTAGTAAAGAGGCAAAGCTTATTCTTATCCTCCTGATGAGGGTCAGAGTTCCACAAACTCACAGCTAGCAGAGTTACTACTACAATTCCACAGCTTTTTGTCTTACTTAGGTTCAAAGATCTTTGGAAACTAGAAACAGGGACCCCATTAGCAAGAAGGAATTTAATCAGAGAAATGTTAGAAAAATCAAAGTCCTGTTAGAAAGATTTTTAGAAATTTAAGTACATATCCACAGAATAGGGGAAATTGGCCTTACAAATAATTCATGAAAGCCCAGTTCCTCCTCATTAAAATTTGATTCTTTGAGGTAACGCACAAAAGATCTTCATGAAAGAAGCACCCAAGAAGATGCTGAAGATTCAGGCAATAGATTCCAAGCTGCCTCAATGGCCCACTGTACCTTCCTCTAAAGGGCACATTCTCTTCTCTTTGCCTGGCCTCCCGAACACCTCTGCTAGTCTGATTCTCTTCACCCACTTTTACCTCCTGGCGTTCAACCTGGGCTTTGTGTCTCCTGTGTCACAACTAAGCTGTCAGGTAATATGCCCTGGCTCCATCAAGCTCTGGAACCATCACAAATCACCCACTGTCACTAAGGGAACCTCCTCCCTGGGAATATTCTGCAGTCTAGAACAGCTCATAACCATTCATATGACTAAGAACTAAAAGTTAGAGTAGGCAATAAGTCCAGGAGGAGTCAACCTCATGTGGCAAGCAGAGGCTTTGACATCCTGGGTTGCACAAACAGGAGCACAAGCACCCTTCTTAGATCACATGAGGACAGAGTATACACTTAGGAAGACCACACTGCAGCCAACCCCAGACACATGTAAAAGTGTGCCCCTTAAATATCATGTTCAGGAAGCCTGTCAGAAATGTTGGAAAACAACTTTAGAAATTTAGTCCAGTGTAAAAAGAAAGGTGTGTGCAGTATGGTGGTGGGGGTGGGACGGGATGGGATAGACTATCTCCTGCCTTCCAACATCTGATATAAGTCCATGCTGCTATAGAAAATGGGCTTAGCAGACAAGTTTGTCCTTTGAAATACAGATGCAGGACCTGGAGCACAGCAGGAGCACTGGTGAGAATGGAAGGGCATTCTCCCTCAGGACCTCCTGCCCATTCTTTCTCTCATGGCGTAACTTTAGATGCCTACCTCTGTGCAAGGTCCTGAGCCAGACAGAAATGATACATTTCATCTAAAGATGAATTTTTTAAAAAATATTTTTATTAATTATTGATGGACCTTTATTTATGTGTTTGTTTATATGTGGTGCTGAGAATTGAATCCAGTGCCTCACACATGCTAGGCAAGTGCTCTACCACTAAGCCACAATCCCAGCCCTAAAGATGAAATTTTTTTTAAACAAAAATAGTGTCTGATTTCAAGGGACTTCCATTTCAAAGGTGAGTTATTAAAAGTGTTAACAATTCAACTTTGAAATATGCTGGTGTGTGCATACACACGGGCTTATACATACACACAAACACACTTCATAAATAATTTCACATGTGCACACAATGAAATATTCCATCCCAAAACTCTGGGGTTTAAAGTAAACTTCTTTAGGTAACTTTTTGTTTTTTAGAAAAATCGCTCTTAAAAATTCAGAAAAGGTCATGCCTCACCATGCAAAGAATTCATGAAATTCTGGTTTGATTCTCACTTCATTATCTTGAAGAAGCAGAGTTGAGACCCACTGAATAAAAGGATAAACTGGAGTACAGTTTATCTGGTATGTTGAGTCAATAGTCAATACACAGAATTACCATAAAAACTCAATTAAAAAATGCTTTGGGAATAAATTTCCTTAAAAATGAAGCTGGTTATGGTTACACAAAAAAGTCTTCATGAATAATGAAACAGTGTTGTCAAAGTTTATAAAGATATCTGCGATTTTTCTACTCAGCTGAGTACATGCGGGATTATGATGTGCTCTGACAACTATATTCTTTTCTCTCTTCCCTTACTTCCTAGTTTCTTTTGATACCACTCATTTTAGAACCCCCTTTTCTCCCACCTCTTATCACTTTAAAACAGGGTGAAGTAACAGCAGTCAAGTACAGACATTGCTCCATCTCCAGGTTTTTACCCATCTTCAGGAGAGCACAGGCTAAAAGTCCAGTGAAGGACACTGCTCACATGTAACCACCACTCAGTCATCCCTTGCAAACCCCTTACATTGGACCCCAACCTACTCTCTGGTAAGGGGCCACCACTTGCATGGGAGATAAAACCTCCTTGCTATGATAGAGCTAGGAGTCTACTAAGCTGCAGTTGCTACAGTCAGACTCCCAGGAGGTCAATAGATGCAGAAAATTGGGCGCTACAGCCTGGCTTCTTCCAGAACCTGGCAATGTCTGACCCTGGCATCGGACTGCAGTATAACTGCAAAAGTAGAAGAGAAAACCTTTCTACGTGAAGATGTTCTTCATGGATTTATTTATAAAAGCAGAAAGGCTTAGAGGGTGATGACAGTGATAAAGCCCAGACGTGGAAATAGAAGCTAACACATTCATAGCACTTTAATGGATGCCAAACACTGTTCCAAGTCTTGGCTTGGCAAACCATAGCCCAGGAGCCAAGGTCCACCACTGATTTTTGCCCAGTTGTAAATTTAAGATTTTTTTTCCTCTTTACATTTTTTTAAATAGTTGTTTTGAATCAAACAAAAAAAATAATCTGCAGCATACAAATTATGTGAAATTCAAATTTCAATTTCATAAGCACAGTTTCGTGGGAATTCAGTCATGTTCATTTATTTACATAATTGTCTGTGGTTGCTTTCACACTAGGAAGCAGAATCAAGAAGTTGTGACAGAGACCCGAGGATGGCTCTCAATGCATAAAATATTGATTATGCCAACCTTTGTACTAAGCATTTGGTCCTCACAGTGACCCTTTGAGTTGGTAAGAAAATCAGTCCTTGCTGGGCATGGTAGTGCATGCCTGTATTCCCAAGCAGCTTGGGAGGCTGAGGCAGGAGGATCATGAGTTCAAAGCCAGCCTCAGCAACAGCAAGGCCCTAAGCAACTCAGTGAGACCCTGTCACTAAATAAAATACAAAACAGAGGACTGGGGATGTGGCTCAATGGTGGAGTGCCCTGAGTTCAATTCCCAGTACTCCTCCCACTCCCCACCCCGACTACAAAGAGAGAAAGATAGAAAGAAAGAAAAATAGAAAGAAAAGAAAAGAAGTTCTCTTTAAACAAAAGTTAAAAATCTCAACTAGCAAGGAAATTCTAATGTTCTGCTGCCCGGATAACACTGTGACCCCTTTGAAATGTTTCATGTTTTACTCTATTCAAAAAATACTGTAATGATATTCAAGATTTAAAATGTCTAACTAAACAAATTCTGTGTTCTGTAAATGTTATCTTGAAAGGAAAGCTTTCAGTAACTTCCATTCATCAACAGAAGTTCCCCTTCCCCTGCCAGCCACCATCACAATGACTCAATGTCCAACTTTAGAGTTTGGGGTCCCTTTTCCCCTATTGTCTGACAACAAACTTTGGATGGGTCTTCGATATATTTAGACATAGAAGACTCCTGTTTTTTGATGTGTTGGGGATCTGGGTGGTATCTGGTAAGCATTCTCTTCCTTCTTCCCTTCAATGCACCTGTTAAAAACGGCAAAGTCTGGCTTTTAAATTTGGAGACTCGTCTCTTTTCCATAACAAGTTAAGTACAATTCTTACATGCATTTAAATATGAACAACTGAGGCACAGAGAGGTTAAGTATCTTGACCACATTCACACAACTAGTGTGCTTGGACTGGAACCCAATAGTCCAGAATTTATGTTGTAAACTAGTGCCCTAAAAGGTTAGTTGCATGACAGAAAATCTGCGCAATGGAATACTTGGCAACCTTTTAAAATTGTGGTTATTGAATAGTTATCACAACTGAAGAGGATAGAAATATAAATATATAAAATGTATGTTACCTGTATTTTTGTACAATTTCTATAGTAGTAGATATTCTTCATCAATGTCTATTTTATATGGAATACTCTCCATATTCTTATTACATAAACCAAGACATAGACCTATCATTTATATATTTTTAAAAATACATTAAAAACTGGAAGGAAATTAACCAAAGTATTAATGATTTATAGTGGTGGGAAGATGGGTAATTCTTTTTCTATCTGTCCATATTTTCCTCATGAAGATGCATTGATTTTTACTTATATTTGATTAGGGGTGTGCCACTGCTCTCTAACAAAGAAGCAAATTCATTTTGTAGAACATGAGAAACACTTTGGATTCTCATCCTAGATCTTGCTGGAGTCTTTTCCAAAGCTCTCCCTATAGGTCAGTATCCCACTGTGCCAAAGGGATACACCCTGGTTGGAAAGGCTCAGAGCCATCTGCAAGATTAGGGTCTATGGAGGCAGGATGAATGGCCTGGATCCTGGGAGCAGCATTTTGGACAGTGTGGCTGGGAAGAGTAGCATTACAATAAAAGAATGCAGGAAGAGGACCTGTCTGATCCAAATCCTCAGAATCAGGGGCAATTTCAGGTCCTGAGGCCTCTTGAGTTTGTTCCACATCAGGGTGTTTGCTCAATTTGCTGGCCCTGCCTTAGAGGCCTTTCAGGACCTACCTCCTTTATCCTGACCCTTTAAGACAGCATTTCTGAAGCCTGACAGTTCATACCACAGTTCCTGGTCTGTGAGGAGAATGCATGATCAGGGCTTGAGCCTGGGTATAGCACTTCATCATGAAATGGGCAATCTGCAGGCAAATGGCCAGCTGCAGGTGATCACCTATAAATGCTGAGAATCAGATGATATGATTGTGATAGAACTTTCCGGCTCCAAAGCTTCTGACTTGTAAATATTCAGAGTCCCACAGACATATTGGGTCAACCCATTGAACTGCCAAAATCCAGCCATTTTTGACCTGCAAAAATTGAATTTCACATAGCTCAATCTAATAATGCCGAAATACATGCAATCAACCCATGTGGTCTTGAAAGTTGAAAGGCAACGGCTTTTTGGAGAAATGGAAGCCATTATAGAGGGAATCAGTCAGAGCTAGAGATAGATAGATCAGACAGTGTGATACTTTTGCTTTGAAAATTAATCATGAAATTAATTTTTAGATCAACATTTGCATCTTTTGACACCCCTCTATTAAACTAGCAAACATGGAGGAGGAATTAGACACTCTCCTTTATATCACTGCTCAAGGCCAGCAGTTTTGTTTTAGCTCATAAGAATCTACCTGTCTATAGACAGTGATGTGCCTTTCTCAGCCCTGAGAATAAGAATTTGAGACAACTACCAACAAGAGAAGTAATAACCTTGAAAGAGGATGAGGAATACTGGAAATGTTAGGTAAATAGCATGGGAATGCCAAGTTGCCCCTAACCTTAGCAAACAGATTAAATGGAATTAAGAACTAATATATTTAAAAGGAAAAGAAAAGTTTGGTTGTCCTTGTGAGCCTCATGTGATCATAATCCCATGCAGAATCTAGCATGATCTTAGGCATTAAAAGGAGCTGTCCCTGAAATCTGGGCAGTGTAAGGTGGCCAACCTCTTCAAACCAGAGGTATGGTCAGGTAAGGTTCACAAGATCCACAAAAGCTCACCCTGTGCTATCAGGGACCCTAGCTCAGAGTTTGTGACTGTATAGAAGCCTCTTCATTTGCAACTCAGGTGCAGGGGAAAGGGACCTTGTCTGAGGACACAGGGAAAACTTTTTGCCACTGCCAGGTTTATTATCACACCTCGACTTTCTCTTTGTACAGCATTTTCTTAAACGTTTTTCAAATCTTAATAATAACAGCCTATTAATATGTAGAAAATAGCAAGTGACACAATATACTGGATCCCATTTTTGTACAGAAATGACCAAATGCATCTATGTATGTGTGTGTGTGGAGGCGTGTGTGTGTTCATGTGTTCACATGTATACACAATCATACGGCACTTAGAAACAGCAGGAAAAGAAGACCCAGATGGTTAACACATGTTACTGGGAGGGAGTGAAGGAGGGTATAAAGAAAATAAGTTTAATCAAATGGCATAAAAGAGAAGAGGCTGTGTTTAAAAAACGAAAATGAAAGAACAGAATTTGCGATATGAACTTAAATATAAATACATTAAAAAGTGGCCAGATTTTTTTTATCCACTTGTGTGTGAACATGTCCATGATAGTAGAAAAGCAAGTATTCGTGTAAAGTGTATAAATTGGCTATACTAGGAACAATAGCTCTCTTTGTGTGTGGGCAAGTTATATTTCCAGAGGAAGATGGGACACATATGGAGTAGAATCTACTGGGCTTCTCAGAGGGCAGGGCAGGGCAGTGAGGGGCCGAAGCAATCAAAACTGACTTCTTAAGCTCCAACTTAGTGTTTGGTAGTCATTTTATTAAAAAATCAAACTCCACTCAGAAGTACATATTATAGCACTAATCTCTAGGATATATAAAGCACTCAAAAACCTTAACACCAAAAACCAAACAACCCAATCAATAAATGGGCCAAGGATCTACACAGACACTTCTCAAAAGAGGATATACAATCAATCAACAAACATATGAAAAAATGTTCAACATCTCTCGCAATTACAGAAATGTAAATCAAAACTACTCTAGGATTTCACCTCACTCCAGTCAGAATGGCAGCTATTAAGAATACAAACAACAATAAGTGTTGGCGAGGATGTGGGGAAAAAGGCACACTCATACATTGCTGGTGGGACTGCAAATTGGTGCAGCTAATATGGAAAGCAGGATGGAGATTCCTTTAGAAAACTGGGAATGGAACCACCATTTGACCCAGCTATCCCACTCTTCGGTTTATATACAAAGGACTTAAAAACAGCATACAACAGGGACACAGCCATATCGATGTTTATAGCACCACAATTCACAATAGCTAAATTATGGAACTAACCTAGATGTCCTTCCGTAGATGAATGGATAGGGAAACTTTGGTATATATACACAATGGAACATTACTCAGCATTAAAAAAAATAAAATAATGGTATTTGCAGGTAAATGGATGGAGTTGGAGAATATAATTCTAAGTGAAGCAAGCCAATCCCAAAAAACCAAAGGCCGAATGTTTTCTTTGATATGAGGATGCTGACTCATAATGATGACAAGGGGGAGTGGGGGATGAAGGAACTTCTTTAGTTAGGGCAAAGGGGAGGGAGGGGAAATGAGGGGGCAAAGGGGTAGTGATGATGGTGGAATGAGTTAGACATCATTACCCTAAGAACATGTATGAAGGCATGAATGGCATGAAAATACTTTGTGTACAATCAGTTACTTGAAAAACTGTGCTCTATTATATGTAATATGAAATACATTGCATTTTGCCATCATGTATAACAAATTAGAATAAATAACTTAATGAAAAAAGAAGTACATATTTCTCATAAAAAATAATTTTAAATATACATATGGCTTATGATTATAGTAAATGATAATGTTACTATAAAATATATCTGGGACAAAACTCAGTTACTAACTCCATGATCATTTTTCAAAGTATAAAAGCATGCAGGAGAATAACAGACTTCAGCACCAAGACAGGAGGGAGGGAACAAGAGCAAGGAGGGGCTGGACAATATTCATATCTGTCATGTCCTATTCTCTTAATCATCATGAAATAGTCACATTTGAAGAGAATATAGCAAAATGTTAGACTCTGTTAAATTTGAGTGTCAGGTACATATATGAATACAATTTACATTCTGGTTTTCCTCCCATGGTCAAAATATTTAATAATGATCTGGGCATGGTGGTGCATGCCTATAATCCCAGTGGCTTGGGAGGTTGAATCAGGAGGATCTCAAGTTCAAAGCCAGCCTCAGCCAAAGCAAGATGCTAAGCAACTCAGTGAGACCCTGTTTCTAAATAAAATATAAAATAGGGCTGGGCATGTGGCTCAGTGGTTGAGTGCCGCTGAGCTCAATCCCCAGTACCACCCCAAAAAAATTAATAATGAAAATATTAATTGAAAAAATCCAAATTTTATAACTAAACTAGTATCAGACTATAGTAAACTCAAGTCGGTTTGATTACTTCAGGAAATTGCACTTTAAATATTATTGAATAATATGATGTAAGATCAAAAGTGGTTGTTGCCACAAATGGGGTGCACATTTGATAATACTTTCATTCTGAATAGCCCATCCTCTCCTTCTACTATGCACCGACAGGTAAAGAACAGCTGAAATATATTTATAACAATGAAGAAGGAAGCAAAATATTAAAGACGACCTTTGGATATCAGTTCTCATATTACATTTCATGACATCCAGTAGATGCCTCTGTTTCTCTTAGATAAGGAATATTAATAGGAATATTTCAATCCTCTACAAATGAACTTTCTTGAGCAGACTTGGTACAGAGATGCACAGTCTTTTAAAAACCATTCTGAACATATGTATATAAAATCCTCCTTTGTCTACAAAAGAACATGCTTTCCTTTCCTATTCCCCATTTGTTAGTCGAGGACTTCCCGACCCCTGACTTCCACCTTTGGGCACCCTCATGTGAAGGAGTTTTGTGGGCTTCTCACACTTCAGACAAAATACCAAAGGCAGCAGTGAGGTGTTGCTCATTCACAAAGTACTAATGCACAAGAGAATCCTTCACCCGAGCCTTGTGCCTACCAGGCTCACATAGCCCATGCACTTCCAGAGAATCCACTCCAGCTGGGCTTCAGGATTCCAGCCCTTCAGGCCTGATGGTCTTCATGAGGCAAGTGGCCAGCTAACCAGTCACAGTGGATGAGGAAAGCACACTTAAGAGGTAGAAGGGCATCGTGGTTGGTAGCACTGAAGATTGACAGGCTTGGGTTCCAGGGCAATCCTCAATAATAGCTGATGCTCTTAGAAATGTCACCTTGTTAACCCCATATCTTCCTCTGTCCCACTGTGGAGGTATTACTTCTCTCACTGACAAGGAGTGAAGCTAAAGGAGGAAATGGGATCATGAATAGAAAATGGTCTAAGAGATTCATTTACCCCTGGGTAAATAGCCTGGTATCAAAACCTCAAATGACATTGAACTCTTAGTCTTCAGATGTCAATTTGAAGTTTGGCTTTCTCACTGACGTCAGGGTTCTGAATCTGGAGAGCAATCTGAGTCCAAACTGACTCCTGGATCTCACATCATACAGTGTACCAAAGGGCCTCCTTCCCACACTGCTGACCCATCTTCCCATGCCCAGCATTTTACCAAAAGGATTGGAAAACTAATTAAAGAATCAAAAGATTCCCCCCGGCAAAGATAATGGGGAATGCTTTCCCTTATCCAACTCCCTACATTCAAGCATGGAAATTTCCAGTGTCCCGTCCGGATAGTAACTTGTTCTATTTATAAGGATTTTTGGCAAAGAAAATTCAGTAGCATTCCTCATTTTTGATGCATTTATACATTAAGCAACATTGTGCCTGACTTCCAGGTGCCAAATTATATAAGATACTGCAGTACTGTATTTCAGGTGTTCTGTCAATTCAAACTTAGTGACCCTCACCATTTTCAGAGACAAAACACTTTAATTACTCCTTGAGCATCCCTAATCGGAAAATCTGAAATCTGATAAGCTCCCAAATGCAAAACTTTTGGAGCATCAACATGACACTCAAAAAAGTTTTGGGTTTTGAAGCATTCAGGGTTTCAGATTAAGGATGCTTAACCAATAAAAACTATGCAGATTTTCAAAATCCAAAAACTTCAAAATATGAAACATTTTTGAGCCCAAACATTTCAGATAAAGGAAACTCAACCTGTACCATCTTCAGAAAATTGCTAACTACACCAAATACAGAAGAAATTAATTGTCACTGATTTCTATGTTTCATGGATCAGCATTTACCATAAAGGATTTCACCAAAGCACTTCCTAAAAAATTCAATTAAGTAAATATGTATCTCAGTTATGCATGATGTCATCTTCCACACTAAGTGAGGGAGTATTTGTGAATGGCAGAAGAAGGGAAGGGAGAGACCAAAAACAGGGAGTGAGGGAGAGAGAAAAATGGGATTTATGGAAGAGGCAGGAGAATAAGGAGACAGTAAGTGGGAGGCAGCAAGGAACTTAAATCTAATGTCTCATACACTTGCTATTTTCCTCGAGGGATCATTCTGAAGACCCCAGCAAGGCTTTCAGGAAACTCTGAAAACAGAAGAATCATCTCCCCATGATGGACAAGGGGTCACTGCGGGAACTACTACACACAAGGTTGAGAATATAGAAATCCCCCCACTCCAGGTGCTAACGGAGGAAACACAAATGGCACATGCACAGGATGCCCTTGCACCCACACCCCCCACACTGCTCCCCAGAAACGGGTCTCACAACTCTGAATGCAATTCCATACCTAAGACCAGGCCCAGTTCTGGAAATTCCCTCATCCATACAGGGAGAATCATTTTCTAGTCATGGTAGAATTACTGGATGAAGTCTAAGTCATGCAAAGTCCCAGCAAACTATTTTTGAATATGGTAAACATGCATTTCATTTTGCAGGTTCTTATGAACGATGACAGGTGCCAAGCATATTTATCAACCTATAAATATGATCATAATGACTGGCAATGATTCCGTGTCACTTAAGAAGTTTATATCTTAACAAACAACATTTTCCCTAATGTTAAACCCAGGACTCTTAAAAATATAGAATAGATGGGTTGATATTTACACAGGACAGCAATTAAGAACCCAGCAGGATGGCAGAAAGGTAGTTCAAAGAACATTTGAGGTAGAATATGTTGATAGTATTTGCTAGAAGAATTTTAGTATAGGACTGCTAGGTTACATAGAAATCTATAGAGCATTAGCTAACTTAGGGTTAGCTTTCTTAGTTGTGTTAATCATCTTTTCATTACTGTGATCTAAACACCTAACAAGAACAACTTAGTGGAGGAAAGACTTATTTTAGCTCATGATTTTGAAGATTTCAGTCCATGGCTATCTGGATCCAAGGCAGAAACATGGTGGAAGTATGTAATGGAAGACAACTGTCAGTTCATGGCAGCCAGGAAGCACAAAGAAAAGGACCCAGGACAGGATATGGTCCCCAGGAGCCCCAGTGACCTGTTTCCTTCAATCATGTTCCACCTGCCTACAATTTCCAACTCCTCCCAGTAGTCCATTCCTATTATTAATCCATCCAATGGATTAATCCTGCTGATGAAGTTCCATCCCTCATGATCCAATCACTTCCCAAAAGCCTTGCCCCTGGACAGAGATGCACTGGGGACCAAGACCTCAACACATGTTATCAAACCATAACAACAGTAGACTGTTTCACCAGTCAGCAATCTACACATTAACATTTAATTTCAGGTTGTCCAGCTTTCATGAACAGTTAGTAACAAAGTCAAACATGAACATTCTCTGGAGAATTAAAAAGTCCTTGGTCGGCTTATTATTTTTTTTATGCTCCAATATGACATTGAAAGGATGTCTCCTTTTTCATACCTTATTTCCATTTCTGAATAATTTTTTAAACCTCTGGCCAAAATACTAAACATTTCAAACAAAGGAAAAAAGGGCTATGACCTGAGCCACACTGGGCTGCAAATACAGACACGTTTCTGTTGCTTTCCCCTTTGTTAATTGGAAGAATATCCTTAAATCAGAGTTCTGCATTTCTTATAGTAAAACAAGTAGCTGACTCATTAGGAAAGAAACCATTTTTCAACCTGCCACTGAAATATTCAAACAGACTCCCTTCAGATGCTTTGAAAAAGAAAGGTACTGTTAATATTTGTGAGCATTCTAAGAAAGGAGGGATTCGTACTTAAGACATTTTATATTTTCAAAGCTTTTGACTTACAGTTTATATCAGTACCACAAAGTCCGTAATTTAGATAATAAAAGATAATTCTAATCTAAATCTTAAAAATTCTAGAAGTTTTATTTTTAATTAATTAATAAGACCCAGAATTACTCTTACCATCTTTCATTGATTTTAAGAAGCTATTTGTTTTTCCTTCAAATTTTAAATGGTTCTAAATTTGGGGAGGATTGATGGCATCATTCAATTGCTGTCAGGAAGACAGCCGTGATAAAGTATTTTTCTTCACAGGGGCATATGTGAATACTAAAAAAGCCAGCATCGAATTAGCAGAATAGTATTGAGGTCTAGATAAAATCTCAGAGACATACCAGAGTAGTGTTCTACCCCAAAATCCAAATGGTTGTGGGGAACAGAGGGAACTGGAACCAACCTGGCCTGTTTCTGTACATTGCCAGACCAGCAGCTGTCAAAAGGAGGTTTATTCTATAAAATCACAGAAGTAAGTCGTTTAAGCACCAACAAATTTTAATTCTTTTTCAGATTCTTCTTAAACTGAATCACCAATGATCTTCATAGCACAAGGGGGCAACTATGTGGTTGAACTGAAAGTTTTTCGGAGGAGTTGAACTGTTATGGTTTAGAAATGAAGCATCCCCCAAAAGCTCATGTGTGAGACTTGAGGAAAAATAATTGGGTTTAGAGCTCTTTACCCTAATCAGTGCATTAATCCACTTGAATGGATTAACCGGGTGGTAACTATAGGCAGGTGAGCAGTGGTTGGAGGAGGTGAATCACTAGGAGCCTTTGGGTTATATATTTTGTCCCTTGTGAGCAGAGCTTTCTCTGCATGCTAGTGCCACACCCTTCTGACATGGTGTTCTGTCTTACCTCAGCAATGAAGTTGGCCATCTATAGACTAAGACCTGGGAAACCAATAACCAAAGTAAGTTTTTCCTCATTTAATTATTCCTGTCAAGTCTTTTTGTCACAGCAATGAAAAAGCTGACTAAAACAGAATCCCAAGGGGAGAAGTTTTAGGAATGAATTTAGTTGTTCTATTTCCTTTGTGTTTTTTCTTATAAGAGTATTAAATATAAATATCTATGTTATCATTAAATCAAGTAAAGCTCCTTTAATAAATATAATAGGTTTAATATACATAAATAATGGGAGGCACTAGGTAATAATTAGCTAGGTTGTTTTTATTCCTTACCTAGCTATGTATCGAATGTGGATCTACCAACTGGTGGCATCTTAGATGATGAAATATGGCCACATAAATATAGACATAACAGAAAGTTTCACCTAGGAGATTTCTAGGGAAACTTATGGGATTAAGCTAAAAATGATCCCTTACTTTACTCCTATAACTAAGCCTCATTTTATCTCTTAATACATTTTAGATTTATGGGAACCAATAAAACATATCTAGTTTAAAGACCTTCCTTATACCACATCTGCCCCAGAATGCAATAAGATTCAAACCCAAGACTAAACATCTTCAAAGAATTCGGGAACAATACTTGCCTTTGTGAGAGGGAATAAGGAATCTTGAAGAAACAGTAGGACATTTCTCATGACTTTGTACTTTTGGAACTTTGTACTATTGTCTGTTCATGTGAGTAAAGTTAGTAAAAATATTTTTAACAATAAGAACTTGCCACTAGGGAGAACACATTTGTACCACGTAGAAGATACAAATCATTGGACGATGACAAAAGCCAGGGGTGACAAGAACCTCTGATGACCATCCTATGTGGAAATTCTCAAGGACAGCCAAGTTTCTAGGACTCAGAGTGAGGACAATGTCAGAGGAAAAGAAAAAGCAATCCCATATGGAGAGTTTTAATTTTAGATGGTGTCTCTACTCAGCTTCATTTCTGTTCCTCCTCTCCTTTGAAACTCACCGTTCTCAGAAATTCTGTAAAGGGTTGAGGGTGAAGAGAGAATCATCTGTGCTTTCATTTAAAAAAGAAGAGAAAGGTCATTTCAAACTGAAGTCCTCTTCTGAACCACTTAGGATAGTTCAGGAAAAAATTTTTTTTCCTTGCAATAACCAGGAAATGCTTTCTCAGTAGTACTTTTATCATTAAAAAAAGACTGAGTGAGATGCTTTAATATATCCCTCATTTTGTTCCCTGCCTGCCCCGCTATCCAAAATACCACAGCATCAAAAACTGTTGATGATATTAGTCTTCCCATTCTCTTGAGGGCTTCATCACCTACATACAGAAAAGGCAAAATTTGGCACCGGGTTTATGTAAACTGAGGAGCTAAGGCGTGATCGGGAGGTATTATTGCACTTGATTAGGATATCAGAGTCTACAACTCGTGGTTAAAAAACTATATAAGTGAGCACATCACCAACAATACCAGAAGCCAAGCTCTAGTCACATAGTCCATTACCAAGCAGTAAGTGGATTATATGCTACGCTGAGAAGGAAAATTGTCATCTGGAGCTAAACAAATAGGTCCCAAGTGTGCATACAATCACCACAAGCTTGGTGGAGCAAATGGGTTTCCATTGGCTCTTTTCAGTGACCTGAACGCCCACCCCTGGCTCTGCCTTATCTCAGTGAGCTCCTAGCAGGTTGACTTTCTGCTATGGGAGGAGTAGAGGACAGCAGAGAACTTGGTACCTGAAACAATGAGAAAATGAAGTTGGAATGGACACGCAGCAATCTTCAGTTACAGTAAACAACTTTCACAAGACTTGATTTCCTCTCCAGTGAAATGTGAAATACCACTTCCTGTATCTTAATTTAATCTACTAATAAAATGTCTCTCAGAATTACATCATCTGAAGCAGCACAGAAGTTATGGCAAACTCATTTAGCTCTAAGATGCACTCTTTCAAATTAGATTTAGTGACTGTAGCTTCAACCCCGGATTCTCCCACCTGGCTGGTAGGGACACCTGGGACTGCAGCCTACACTTGCTTGTGTGTGTGTCACACCACCTGCTGGCCGTGAGTCACCATCTGAGGTGCCAAGAAGGGCCATGGAGGGTGGGAGGTGGAGGGAGATGGGTCAAGTCACCATAGTCCCCTTTGATAGAAGGAAGGAAAGGAAGAAATGACCAAAAACTCATTTGGATTTACCTTTGAATGTGTAATTTTTAATCTTCCTTTGATTATACATAAGGCCAATTATCAGGGAATTTATTTCAACTTATTAGAGGTGTATTGCAAACCTCTACCAGTTCTAGGCCATGCAAATATTTTTGAGTGAATGATTAAAGAAATGGATTTGAAGGAAGTCTGGGACAGCCGGGGTCTCCCATCCTCTCTGGCCTCCTCCATAGCCCTGTCAACATCTCGCCTCAGGTAGGCTCAAAGCATAACCCAAGGTGAAATCCTCCTTTGATCTCAGCTTGTTAAATTCAAAACTTACTTAGAGAATAGAAAAGAATTACATTCCTTTTAAAAGGCCTCTGGCTCCCCTCTGGGCTCCGCTCAGAACCACTTGAAAGCCCAATACAGAGGGTGGCTGCTCAGCTGGTCTTGGTGAGGCTGGACAGAGATGCCTCACCATGGGCTGGCTTCTCAACTGCCAGCAAGTCCATGACTACATGGCCACATCTTCCCAGCTCCTGGTGAAAGTCAACTGATCTGGTTTGTGCTGGAGACAATACCTGAGCCTTTACTGGAAGATCTGTTTCACTCCAGCCCTGCTCTCTCGGAATCCTGGATCTTTCTGAACCACCTCACAGAACCCTTTAGCCTAATAGATGAAATCATGATTAGAGGGTTAGCTCTTCTGTGTTGCACCCCTCCCAACCTACTCCAACTCCAACTTATGGTATGTATCTTATTAAGTATGTGAGTTACCCACCTCATGGTTTAACACTTCCCCTGCTTCTTTCTCCCTACGAAAGTGCCTGCAGTCTGCTCATTTTCCCATTCCTCAGTATACCACATGGAAGCCATGGAAAGGTCTGACATTCATCAAAGGATGCAAACCTACTTCCCGGTATGCTGCTCTGCCCATGCGTTTAGGGTTTGGGGAAATCTATTTAGAAGTCTAGCTTAATCACTACAATTTGACTCCCTAAACTTCAGCTGAAAAATAAATGGGAATGTTTCTAAATTATTTTCCAAACAGCCAACACAGACACTATGCCTAAGAGGGTCAGTGTGCCCCTGGGCTCTGGGACGTGTCAGTCTGAAGCTCCAGAACTCATCAGCCATCTGTATCGAGCAGCTGTCTGGGGATGCACGTCAGAGAGCTCATAATCCAGCATCAGGCGATCGAGTTTAAATGCCACTCCTGGCCAAATATCCAGGCACACCCCATGCCCGCTAGATTCCTGGGGGTAACACAAACTCCAGGCGACAGAATGTAATATTAGTCATCGAACTGCACTCGCTTTCTGATCTGTGGCTGGCATACTGTTAATTACACAGCAAGCAGAGGTCAAAATCCAGCTAAAATGGAATCTGCTGTCCCAGAACATAATCAAGTCCACCTGAGACACACACTGTCATCCTTAAATCACTCTCACAAGCCTCTCCGCTATCAAAAAAGCAACAAATGCTGTCTCTGAATCTTGCAGTTTTTCACTATCAAATGACATTTTCTTAGCACACTCCAAATGTAAAACCTATTTTCCCAAAAGAAAAGGAAAGGGGTTAAGAATGACAAAAACCAAGCAGAAAATGGAACCTAAAGATGAAATGGAAGTAACAGAAAGGCAATGTAGAAAAGAGAATGGGAGGGGAAGGGAGAAAAGGAGAAGAAAAACAGCATTTGAAACATTGGGAAGAGACAGAGGCAGAAAATAAGGAGGAAAAAAAGAGAAATAGTTTGTGAGATAAGCATATTCATGAAGTGTCTGTCCCTTCCCAATTTTGAACACGGGCTTCAGAGCAAGCTGTCACTGATGATCATCACCTCATGTAATACAAAATTAGTCACTGCCCACATCACTTTAAATTGGCTCAGTGAATTTTCACTGTCCAGTTGGAATGGGATTGCAATAGTAACCCGTGGCAGAAAGTGCCATCAGCCTACAAAAGAAGACCTTCAGGACAGCAGAAACCAAGTGGGTTGGGCCAGGTGGCCTGCCACAGAGCCATACCCAGGGTCTCCCCCTCCTTGTCCAACTTAAAACCCAAAAATGACCCATGATCACGTTAGAATGGTCCATGTCTCTATTCTCAATGCAGAAGGATGATGCTGTTTTTAGTTTCAAGTTAAACTGTAATGCTTGAAATGATTTTTCATGGCAACCTGAGGTTCAGATTAGACTTAAGAGAAAACTTCCAAGTGATGTTCAGAATGATATATAGGGGACCAAGGTGAGATTCAATAGTCTTCAGATATGGTTGAGAATATGCTGTTATTTACCAGACATAATTTCAGTGTGGACCAAAGCCGGCTTTGCGAGTTAGTTTCAAGATCATCTGACAACATGACAAGCTTCCCTGAAGACTCACAGACTACTAGACATTCTCTGTCACTCCCTAGAAGAACTTCCTCAGAACACAACAATAATTTTGCATAAGAGTGTGACTTCCTTATCATCATCTCATTTTTAGTCATTGACAAAGCACCTTCACATAAATGGCACCGTGCTAAACACAAAAGGCAACTCAAAGACTAAGAACCACGAAAACCTTCCAACGCTTTGATCTATCCTAATGAAGTAATTCAAAAGGAAAGAGAAAGCTGTAAGAACAAACATGCACCATGGGATAATGTTTATAAATAGAAAAATACTGGAACTTTCAATGTCCAGTAACTAAAAATACCAAAATCCATGACAACGCATCAGCTCAACGACATAAACAGCTACAAAAATGATCATGATGTAACAAATGAAGAGATGCTTGTGCTTCATGTAAAACAGAGAAGAGCCTCTCCTCTGGTCGTACAATTACTTGATCATTTGCAAAATGATCAAAAATTAGAAACAACACAAAATTAGCTGGCCCCTTGTAATGGGAACATAGAACTAATTTTTCTTTTATTTCCTTATTAATATTATGCTAATATTCATGCAATAAGCAAAAACTGGAAGAAAAAAAAATTAAAGAAGAAAAAAGGGAAAACAACCATAGCTTTAAAAAGTATGTGCAGTCAGTGTCAGACAATGCTGACGTAAGTCAATAAAGCACATCCAGCTCCTTATGGAGAATGTACAGAGACGTGTGGCTTATGAAAGCTCCATTGCAGTTAAAAGCATGCAGGAAGAACTGCGGATGGATAGTCCAGTGAGGACAGTGACCTTACACAAATGGGCATGCCTAGGATGTTTAAAATAAGGTGAAAGGTGGGAAGAAGAATTCTCAATGGAGTAGAAATTAAGAGCCTGAATGAGTTACAGATCACCTCTCCCTGAGACACTCGCAGAGCCGGTACTCTATCACAGAATGCTCTAGCAGAAGATCGTGGGCTGAGGCAGATCTGAGACTTTCTTTTCTCTGCCCCATTGGAAAAGAGTCTGCACATATGTGGCTTATGAAAGCTCCTGGTACCCAGCTCTGCAGCAATGGCTGCCAAACACATTCACACATCAAGCAGAGATGCTAGCAATTAAAAACATCGGAAGCACAAGGAAGTACAGAGAAGTGGTATGGGAATAGTGCTTATTTCGATAGTTCTCAAACTTCAGAGCTAATTAAATTTCTTTTTTTTTCCCCCAATCGGAAGCATAGGTAATTAGTGATATTCGAGTTACAGCACAATAATTTAGGATGTGTTCTGGGAACCATAATTAGAATTAAATCTTAGGAAATGAACGAAGGTGACCTTCTAAAGACCAACTCTATTAAAAAAAAAAAAAAGACAAGACTACATGCATTGGTTTTCCTTTGTCATGTGTTTTATTGCATCTCTGTCACTCTGTGTTCGAGAGGACAGTACTCTAAAGGTTACTGAGGGGTAGCTGCTGAGTGGTCCTGGATGGATTACAGTTTGTGGAGCAGTCCAACTCTCCTTTTGGACTCACTGGTTAATATTCAGTATGTACTAAGACCGAGAGGGTTCACGAGTGAGGGAAATGAGATAAAAATACATATTTATGTTGTTCCTCATATTTAAGAAGGACACTTATATTAGAGAATAAAACCAGCTTTCTGAAATATCCACAGGTTTTTCTGAAATAAATAAACCCCTTTCTCCCAAACTTGAGACAGTCAGTGTGTGCTTCAGCAGAGGGGTCAGGCATGGGGGAACTCACTGGGATGGTTCAAGCCTGAAATAGTTTTCTGGTTCTGTAACAGAATACTTCAGAGTGGATGAATTATAAATAATGAAAGTTTATTTGCCTCACGGTTCTGAAGGCCAGGAATTTCACACGGAGGGGCCTCATCTGGTAAGGGCCTTCTTACCAGGGCATCATAGGTACATGGGAGACAAAGAGAACAGTGGGAACAAGTGTATTCTTTTCCCTAGGAGCCCACTGCTGTGATCACGGATCCACTTTCTCAATAATGGTATCAGTCTATTCTCGAGAGCAGAGCCTTTACATCTTCATAACCTCTTAAAGGATCCACCCCTTCATGCTATAATAATAGCACTTAAATTTCAACCTGAGTTTAAGAAGGGATGTTCAAACTATAGTGGTCAATTTGGTGTGTCAACTTGACTGGGCCAAGGAGTATCCTGGCATCTGTTCAAACATGATTTCTGGGTGTGGCTATGAAGCAGGTGGCCCTCCCCAGTGTGGATGGTCATCATCCAGTTCACTGAGGTCCATACAGAACAAGTGGGCAGAGGAAGACTGATTTGACTCTGCCTGATCACTTGAGCTGGGTCATTGATCTTCTGCCTTCAGTGTTCCTGGTTCTCAGGCTCCTGAGTTTGACTGGCATTTCCACAATCAGCACTTGGTTCTAAGGCTCCCAGGCCTTCCAATGACACCCCTGGCTTTCCTGGGTCTACAGCTTGCAGACAGCAGATCACAAGAATTCTCAACCTCCAGCTTCTTTTGTGAGCCAATTCCTTATAATCAAGCAATCTCTCCTATCAGTTCTGTTTCTCTGGAGGACTTATCTCAGAACCTCACCTCAATCACTTCATTGTTTCCTTGCATTATTCATTCTGCTGTATGAGTCCCAGTTCAGGATTCCCTAAAAGTATCCTAAAGGACAACCCAAGATTTGATATGTCTTGTCCAAGAGTTTCTAAACGTTTTAAAAGTGATAGATCAATGCCCTTCAGGTGGAGATGAAAGGTTGAACAAGGGTTTGGGAAACAGGAAGCAATGTTCTGACTTGCTATTCTACCATGGAGCTGCCCCATGATGTGCAGCTACCTTAAAGGGAGTCTAAGGGTTTGCATGAAAAACCAAGTAACTGATCTGCAGCATTCTGCTTTAGAATACAGTATCAGTACCACAAGGAAACCATAAAACAGAGGGAGAAAAGGAACATGTTACCCCTTATCTGACATAATGAGAAGGGCACTTGAACTCTCTGGTGGTCTTTTCAAAAAAGAGTCTAATCCCAGTCTAACCATCAGTAAATTACCAGGGAAATTCAAATTGAAGAACATTCTACAAAATACTGGACCAGAACTCACTAGAAAGTACAAAGGTCTGATAAACTAGGAAAAGCTGAGAAGGTCTATAGGTTAGACCTAAGACATGACAACTGAATACAACAGGGGATCCTGAAAAAGGAAGAGGCCTTTTGAGAAAAAGCTGGCGAAATTCTATTAAGCTGTCTGTAGTCTACAGTGTCAGGCAATCCTCATCTTTAGTTCTGGTAAGTAAACTTTGTGTAAGATGTTAGTGTTACCAGATAGAGGCTGGGTGAAGGGAACAGGGTGACCCTGATATGCTGGGGAAAAGGGAAAGGAGAACTACTATCCCTGCAACATTTCAGTTCATCTGGAGTTCATGTGAAATTAAAAATTTAAAAGAATAAAGGCAATGGAGAACCCAAGTAGGAACAGACTGGGGAGAGGAATTTTGTCCAATTTTGTGGCTGAAGAGTTATCCAAATTTAACCTGACATATTTGTGCATAGATTTTTTCAGTTCAATTTTAAAAAAAAAAAATGGAAAATATTTTAGGAAAGATGAGTTATCAAACATGCCAGGATGGGGACAGAAGAAGCAATGATCCGGGAGAGGCTGGACGAGGGAATTAAGAGTAGAAAGGCCGAGTCACTTTTTCACTGGGTCTGCTTCTAATATAAGCTGCAAAATAACAATAAAATAGTCATAAGAAATGAGCTGGATATCAAAAGTGAGATTGCCAATTGATTGTCGGGGTAGTAATGAGGTTTTTTGCTTGGTGGAGGGAAATTACACTGCTGAGGAAATGAAATGATCCGTCCTGCCTGAGAAGGGTGCAGGAGCCTAAGAGGCGGCCTCGGGGATTCTTCACCCTGCTGTGGAAGACTGACTTAATTATCTTAACAATTTACATTACAAATTGTCACTTTCTTATCCAACGTCTGACAAGTGAATAAACATGCAGCAAACTCCATTTGGCTGCAAGATATCAAGAACAATGATTTTTTTCACAGGGGGGCTTGCAAGACAAGCTTCTCCATCCCTGCCTTGGGGTCTTGGAGCCATAAACCTCCCATTATGATTCCAGCATCCAAAGTAACAGATCCAGACATTCAGTGGTCTCGGGGAAACAGAATCTAGTGTTATCAAAGCCCACAGGATCAGGAGATCTTTACACAGTAAAACTAAAATATGCTACCTAAAAGTTGATATTTTATTGTATTTATTTACTTACTTATTTTTGGTATTAGGGATTGAATCCGGGACACTTAACCACTAAGCTACATCCCCAGCCCTTTTTCATATTTTATTTAGAGACAAGGTCTCCCTAAGTTGCTTAGGGCCTCGATAAGCTGCTGAGGCTGGCTTTAAACTCGCCATCCTCCTGCCTCAGCCTCCCCAGCCTCTGGGATTATAGGCATGTGCCAAATGCTGATTTTTGAAGGGGCAAAATGATGAACAATGTTCACAGAATTAACATTTGCAAATCAGGACTCAGGTTTCCATAGGAGAAGGATGGTCTGAAATATAGTGAGAACTTGAATCTAATCCTGACGAACATTAACCAAATCCAAATTGAGAGACACAATTCACAAAAGAGTTGTCCTGTGCTCAAAATAAATCAAAGTCAAGGAACACAGAGAAGGGCAAGAGGCCTATTCCAGATTGAAGGAGGGCACAAGGAATGACAACTGAATTCAATGGATGAGTATGGTCTGTATCCTACACTGGGGGAAAATGGCATAAGTACACTTGATGACATTGGAGTAAGAACTGTAGATTAGACAACAGGACTGCATTAGACTTTCAGGTTTTGTTAGAGACCCTTCCTGGGAAACATATATGCTACAGCCTTTAGTGATAAAGGGGACAAGGTCTCCACTGTACTTGCAAATTTATCTGTGTATATGGAGATTGATAGAGACAGACAGAAATAGAGACAACACTGAGTAAATGAGAAATGAAAATGGAAAAAGTGAATCGGCCTGAGGGTTATGCAGGAGTTCCTAGTACTATTCTTGTAATTTCCCTCTAATTTAAAATTACTTCAAAATAAGAGCCAGGCATGGTGGCACACACCTGTAATCTCAGGGGATTGGGAGACTGAGACAGGAGGATTGCAAGTTCAATGCCAGCCTCAGCAACTTAGCAAGACCCTAAGCAACTCAGTGAGACCCTGTCTCTAAATAAAATACCAAAAAAGGGCTGGGGATGTGGCTGAGTGGGTAAGTACCTCTGGGTTCAATCCCTGGTACCCCCCGCCAAAGTTAAACGTGAGGATTTGGGGAACTAGGCAGTGGAAGGTTGCATCACATTGAGGGTGTGCTAGATAAAATGCTTACTTTAAAATAGCTATTATTATGTTATATGAAGTTTACTTCAATACAAATAAAAATAATGAGCAGCCCAGGATCCATAATTCCAGGAACCACAGTTGCCCAAAGTCAAAATGGGAACAAGTCACAGAGATGAGCTTCCATGGCAAACCATCAGAGAACCTGCCTAAAACAGGGTCACTGCCATGTCCTGAGAACCATCTCAGAACCTGCTCCAAGCTCCTCCTCCTCCCTGGCTCAGGATCAGTTGTAAGAGGAGGATGCCTTCCTCCCACCTCAGGGCTTTCACCAAGGCTGCCACCTCTGGGGAGAACTCTCAGTTCCCTCCTCACAGCTTAAATAATCTGGCATTACCTGTGGTCTCTCTTTCTTATAGTTTCAGACTGAATTACCTTTGAAATCCCCCATAATCAGCCAGGGCCTTTGGAAGAAATACGAATCTAGTTACAGAAACAAGAGGCCAGTTTATATGAAAGTGAACTGAGAAATAAATAAATAAATATATATATATATATATATATATATATATATATATATATATACACACACACACACACACCATCATATCTAAAATGTAATGTTACATTCCATGTATAAAAAATATTTCTAATAAATATTTATTGAATGAAACAAGTAGAAATTGTTATAGTGTTCCCATTAGAAACGAGTTTGTGATCTTCAGAAAGGTTAAGGAACTTGCCCAAGGTGGTACAGCCATGAAGTACCAAAAATGGGGGTTTGGATGTAGACCAGATGATTCGAAAGCCAGTTGTATTTTGAACAGTGACCTTGTAACCCCAATATTACACAATGGGCCATGGTCTCCAATTATTGCCATGTTTAAGACTATATGGTTTAACTTGTGCATGAGACAGGCACTGTTGAGCATAGCAGCCCAAGAAAAGGAATGGTTAGTTGTTCTTTCAGTAGAGGGAACAACTCTGAAGGCACATAAAACAGCTGTTCTTATAAAATACCAAATGTGTTAAAATGTGTATGCCTCCATGTAAGGTATATTTCCTACATTCTCATTGATTCTGCTTTAAAAAACAAAAAAAAAACCCACAAAACACACACACACACACACACACACACACACACACCAAAAAAACAACAACAAACAAACAAACAAAAAAAACTGGTTCACATTTTGTTTACCCAAATTGCATTATCAGGCTAGCAAGATAAGAGGTGAACTGGGCTTGGGCTATAGCTCAGTGACAGAGTGCTTGCCTAGCATGTGTGGGCACTGAGTTCAATCCTTAGCAACACATAAAAAATAAACAAACAAAATAAAGGCATTCTTTCCATCTACACCTACAAAAAAAAAAAAAAAGATAAGAGGTAAACAGCTAAGGGTTTTGGTGTGAACTTTCCTGACAGCACTACCCACCTTCAAAATTGTGCATCTTCAAAACTATGTGGAGGTGCTGCCCCCTGATGGCACTGTGAGGCAGTCAGGTCAGCACAATGAAGACTGGTTTGGTAACCTTGGTAAAGTGTCTGCATGGGTGTGCTCCCACACACTGGCAAATACAGTAGGGTACAGTCACAGCAATCACTATGGCAATCCCATGCCTGTGTGCTCCAATGTGCCTTTGAGACAGAGAGAAACAGGCAGAACAGTTCTGAAGCCTGACGGATGGAACATATTGAAATGAGAGCCCTGCGAGCTCCCATGATAGGAGAAAGGTTTACAGTTACAACAAAGGAGGTCAACAGGTCACTCTTTCTCCAGGAGCACTTTTTCACTTGTATTCATGAGTTCTACTAACTTTTTATTTCAAAGAGACATAGTATGATTTCATGGGGAAAAAAAAAAAGCAGACAGAACCCAGAGGCTTAGGCATGAGACAAAATGATTACTGTCCCTTCTTTCTATCTGTGAGTCTCTGGGCAGGTTACTGAACTCAGGATATCATATATAAGATGAGGGGTAAACACCTTCTTCACCAGGTGGCTGTAAAGGAAGAAAACTATGTCAGACACCCAGGAGAGCCCTGCCTGGCCTCTGATGATAAGTATGCAAAAAGAACTTAGTTCCTTTTTCTCCCTTATGCACATGATGTATAAAGAGGGATCACCTTCTGCTATGCTCTCTTTTTGTCACAGAAACCTTCGAAAATGTCTTCAAAGACAATCGTATGGAAACTACATTTAAAATGCAAAGACCAAGATACACATGGAAAAGTGAGCAGTGTGTGGACATACACTTATGCAATCGTTTTAAAGGGGGGAGTATTTTAGGAATGAGCATCATAAAACTTCCTCAGAGAGCTAGGAATTGAACCTACCTAGAAGAGGATATAATACAGATGGGAGAAACAGGAGGAAAAAGAAGGAAGGATCTATTTATAGTGATCAAGGCATTCATTTTTAGTGATTAAATGTGATTACACATAAATAAAATCCAGTTACTTAAAAAAAAAAAAAAAACAGTAAACTTTCCACCAGCAGACTTACCGTATCATATTGTGTCAGTAATTAATGTAATTTCTTGTCAATCACCCTTAACGCATTTGCTACACACCTGACAATTAGAAGAAAATGGCAGAGGATAACAATAGGAACCAAGGCATCCAGAAGCTTTGTCCATTCACTCAGCACACATTCAAGTCCAGTTACTGGAAGAAATGAGAATGACCTGCAGGCTGACCTCCTGTCACTCAAGTCCAGGAGAGGAGAGATCAACAAGGAGAGAATGGAATCTGCTCTCCATCCAAGGCCAGCCCAAGAGAAAAAGGAGTCAAAGTCCAGTCCTGTGTGGCCCCAGCTCCTCAACTTCATCCCTTCAGTACTTAGATTCCATTTTTTTTTTTCCTTCAAGGTTAAAGGGAATAAGGTTTACAAGATGAAAATAGAGAATTGCCCTATCTGTTTCTATTTCATTACTAAAAGATGTAATAAAATAAAAGCCATATGATTTAGGATTTATCCTCATATATAATAATAACAATGCCCTACTACTTTTTATGTACTGGGAATTTCAGAAATTGTGTATTTCATTTCTGGAGTTTCCAATGGGTTCTTTCCCACTGTTTCTATTTCTCTGCCGAGACTTCTAATTCCTATGATTTTTCACTCACTAAGGCTTGTTCTGCTTCTTTCAATGGGGATCCTTATCATGGTGGATTTTAAACTTCTCAGGTGTCGGTTTCAACACCTGGTTCATCTTGGAGTTGGATTGAACTTTCTTTTGTCTTGGTCCTTCTTTTATCAGGGAACTCTTTTATCAGGGACACTGTGAGTGCTATGGTGTGGAGATTCTGGATTCTGTTATTTTTCCGATGAGGGCCATTCACTTTGTTTTAGCAGATTTCCTGTCTCTGCTTAAAGTGGAAGCTGTGTCTGGGGCTGCAGCTCCGGTCTCAGCTGAGTCCTTTTGTCTATGATGGGCTGCTGACAAGCTGCCCTGAACACCTGTGGTTCAGAGTCAATGATGTGGGTAGACAGGGTTTGGGGTGGTTGGACACTCAGTGTAAACTGCAGAAGGCTGTTGATATGGATCCCTATGAATTGTTCTATATTTCTACATAGTAAGACAATAAGGGTAAAAAAAATATCCTAAAATGTAATTTAAAAAAAAGCTTTCCATAGGAAAACAGTCTATTTCCTAATATGTTTAAGTCCATCATAAATCACTAGATTGCTATCTGTTTTGTTCCATTCCACTTATTAGACCACTTGTCATATTAATTATTTAAGAGTTGAGACTATATAGCACAGACTGTTTGTCTATTCAAAGTAGGTGGACAACAGAAGAGGGCCAATGTGGGGATGTCTTCCATCTCTTTTCCCACAATGCCATGAAAAACTTTCTAAGGAGATGTTATTTATTCTGAATCCAATCCCATAGCCTTCAGGCAAAGGCGCCACAACTTTGCCTGTTTGTGGTCAATCTGAATGTATGACATAGTAGCAGCCAACTAGACTTTTAAAGCAGAAACCATTTCTATACTTTTTAAAAGAGATCAGGGGGATTGGGTTGTGGCTCAGTGATGAAGCGCTCGCCTAGCACATGCAAGGCCCTGGGTTCGATCATTAGCACCACATAAAAATAAATGAAACAATGGGATTGTGTCCAACTGTAACTAAATAAATAAATAAAAGATATAAGGATGGCATTTGATACTGGCCCACAATACATGATAGGGAGGTCTAACTAGTATGGTTTATATAGACAGAGTCTTCACTATTACTTATTTTTTCCATGTATTACTTGTGAAAATAACACAATGCTTTTATTATCACAAGGTAAATGAATAGTCCTGAGACAACAGTGATAGGTATATTTGTGTGATATCAAAGTCCCAAACAAAAGTCCATTTGTTCGGCAGGGAGTTGCAGTGGTCATGCTAATCACATAACCCCTATGCACAGCCTTTTATAGGGAAAACCATGCTGCATAGATGAAGGAAGGACCACACAACTCTGGGAATGTTGGATTGAGCCAATCAATCAGACAAGATTTTTCAATGAGAAAAGATGTTAAGTCTATTTCTTTACAGATAGGCTCTACAATTCCATGTATGATAGCATAAAAAATAATGAACAAATTTAAAGGGAAAAATACAAAATTTATCTTCTGAAGGTATAAAACATTGTAGAAAGAAATTATAAAAACCCCAGTGCAGGTATCCTATGTGCACGGATTGGAAGGCTTAATGTTGTCAGAATGGCAATCCTCTTTCTAAATTGATCTACAGATTCAATGCAATCCCTATCAATAGCTCAGCAGATTCCTTTATAGAAATTGACAAGATAATCCTAAAATTCATATAAAAATTCAAGAGATCCAACCACTGCCAAAATACTCCTTATAGAAAGCATGATAAAGCAACAGACCTCACACTTCCTGATTTCAAAACTTACTACAAAGTTACTCAGTGTAGTGGTGGCACAAAGACAGAAACACAATTAGATAGAATCGAGAATCCAGAAATCAGCCCTCACAATCGTAGTCAACTTGATTTCTGGAAGGGTTGCCAAGGCAATTTAATGAGGAAGGAATGGTCTTTTCAACAAATGGTGCTGAGACAACAGAATATTCACAGGCAAAAAGTGAGGTTGGACCCCTTATTTATACCATACAAAACTAGCTAAAAATGAACCAAACACCTAAATGTCAGAGCTAAAGTTATGAATCTCTGAGGAAAAATAAAACATGGGTCTACATATTCGTGACTTTAGATAAAGTAATGACTTCTGAGATATGACACCAAAATCACAAAAAATAAAGAAAGATTAGACAAACCAGATATCATCAAATTTAAAAATCTGTGTGTGTGTGTGTGTATGTGTGTGTGTGTGTGTGTGTGTGTGTGTGCTGGGACTGAATCCCGAGCTTCAGGCATTCTAACAAGCTCTCTACTACTCAGCTACATCCCCAGCCCAAAATATAAAAACTTCTATGCCTCAAACAACACCATCAAAAAAATGAGAGGCTAATCCACAGAATGCGAGAACAATTTTGCAAGTTTTCACTGATTTGTATCTAGAATAACTATTATTGCCTAGAATAACTCACAACTATTATGGTTCCATGATAAATAATTCAAAAATGAACAAAGGACACAAGTAGACATTTCTCCAAAGAAGATATGGAAATGACTAATAAGCACAAGAAAAGATGCTGCATATATAGCATCTAGTGTACATACCCATATATATATGAATATAAACTAGACAATAAAAAGAAAGGAAGCATTGAAGCACGATGTAACATGCATAAGCCTTGAAAACATTATGCTAAGTGAATGAATCCAAGCAACAAAAGATCACATATTATAGGATTTCATTCATATGAAGTATCTGAAATAGACCAATTTATAGAGACAGGCAGTTGGTATACCAGTGGTTGCCTAGGGCTGTGGGAATGAGCAGACTGGGGGTGACAGCCACGGGGTCATACTGATATCCTAAAATGATTTTGGAGAGGGCTGCCAACTGTGTGAATATACTAGAGCATTGACCCATACACTTCAAATGAGTGAATTTTATGAGGTGTGAATTTTATATCAATGAAGCTTTAAAAATCTAAGAATTATTTTCTCACTTTTTAAAAATTTTTAAATTGATTAAATAAAACTGCCTCAACTCAATAAAACTCAACCCATTCTTCTAATAATGTATTTTACTTTTAGCACCCTGCATTCAATAACTTGGTTTACTATCAATATTACTATAATGGGTTTTCTTTTACTGGTCATCTAGTCCAAAGACATTCTGATTGTTAAAAATGATGACAGCACAGGTAAACTGTATTACTATAAATACACAGTTGTGAATGCACCAAAAAAACCAAAATGAGACAATTTAACTTTCAATTAAATGAAAAAGTGCCTTGGCTAATTTATAGGCAGACTAAACACTATTAAGTGCTTGAAATCATAGTGACTAAGAGAGAAGAATTTAAAAAAAAAAAAAAAAAAAAGCAGAAGCTCATTCCTCAAAGGAATGCTCTGAGAATTAAGTTTCTGGAAATTTCTATCCCAGTTCCAAGTTGGGTATCTATACAGCCTGGTTAGCTAATGTCAGAGGGTCTTCTCAGTCTAATCCTTCCACCACGTTGTGATGTGTAGATTAAGACCACTCAGGAAGAGAGTGAGCCAACAAGGCCTTGGAGCTCTGCTTCCCAAGGATATTGCTGAGATGTGTTTACACAGACCTGGAATAATCTATGAGCCTTAGTTAAATGAGGCAAAGCTCGTAACCATTTATTCAAAGGGAGGAAAGTGCTTAACATTAAGACAGACTTTGTTCTTTTAAGAAAGACAAATTCACTAGCCAGTGGAGGCAGGAAGGAAAAAAAAAAAAAAAGCACTTCCTAACAGCAAGAGAAGACTATATTAGGGAAATGGGAAACATGGCCGTGATTCGAGAAAAGATGTCTTCAGAGATTTTTTTAACTATAAAATTGGTAAGTCAAAAGAAAGCCTTCAGAATGACTGAGGGTTCAGTCTCATGAACACTTTCTAAGACTAATGGAGGATACACTGTCACCATGTTCCTTTTGGAAAATTTTGCAATATGCATTAAAATCCTTAAAAAAAAAAAAAATCCAGAGGATAGCTAACTCTTGTTAGGGATGGGAGCACAGAATGCTTGGGGGAAGTGGGCACAGTAATCAACTCTATGGCTTACCCTTCTACTAGAAGCTTCTATGAGAATATGCATAAAGCACAGGGCTTGTCATTAGGGTAGTTTAGCTCATGTATTTTTGAGATTTTCATTAATCACTCTATGGTTTGGACAAAGTTTGAATGTGCCTGAACCCTGAACCTAAAGAAAAATGAGTCTCCATGGATGTGCCATTATTCAAGAAAGACATGGTGGAGTTCACAGGACCCTGAGGACAGAAAGGCTCTATGAGCACTTTGGTCAGATGATATAAGGATGAAACGGCTGCTCTCAAGGGCATTAGGTGTCCATTGTGATCATTCAAAGAACTGATCTTCAGTCTCTACATGGAATCAGACTGCTACCTAGATCAGTAATAAACTCCCCAAAGGATGAAAAGACATATTTCCAGGGAAGAATTCAGGAAATCTTGCCTAATACTGTTGCTAAAAATTTTAAAAAGAAAACAAGATAAATGGCAGAAGATTTTTGTGGCAGGAATCAAGTACATATGCATCAAGTTATCTGATTTACAAAACACATGTAAGACCCAAGTCACAATACAGAATGACATATTCTCATTCTACATTTTTATTTGGAAAGGGGCACATTGCCAGATTGGATTTTATGGATTAACTGGAATGTCAGCCTGAAGAAGAACTTGGGTATGTATTTCTGTGATTAGAGTTTTGCACTATGAACCTTTCTATGACCGCACTGGACCATCAGATACCTGGAGATGACTTTATGGTTTGTCCTTCACCTACATAAAACAGGAACGATGATATTTATCAGAAAATTTTGTGGCAGACAGAAGAGCAGAAAAGATCAATAGGGCAGACACAAGAGCAGAAAATATCAATAATATTTATAAGCTACAATTCAAGTGATAAAAAGCCTGCAGATGCATAAAATAAACATTATGCTAATGATAGACTATTGATCATAAAAAATTATTTTCTCAAGGGCAACACCTTGTATTTGTTCTGTAGGCTGCATGGATGATAGTCTCAGATGGATACTACATAATAGTAATAATTATATTTACTAACCCCAAGATTAATGGGGAGAGCACACTTCTCAATATGCTTTCCACAAGGGAAGGATTTTTTTTAATCATAGTTTTGCACCTGAGACATGAAAAAGAGAAAGCCATTCATAATACTGTGTCAGATAAAGCTAAGCACATTCTCAGATGGCATAATAAACTCCCCTCTTCCAAGTTTTCACTTAGAAATCTCATAAATAAAATTCAGTTTGAATTTAAAAAAAAAAAAAAACACCTATCTGATCATGTTTTAGTAAAGGAACAATTATTTCTAGAAGCTTAGAATATATCTGGATAACATCTGTAAAGATATACCAAAACTACAAAAATGTTTTATTTATATGTAGATGAGAATGGCTGATTTTCATCTAAATCATTTTAGTTATTTACATTTCTAAATCCTACTCATTAAGCACATCCTGCTTTCAGAATTAAAATACTTAATTTAAAATGCAAACAAGAATTAGAATAGTTAATTAAAAACACAAAGAGAAATTAGAAGTAGTTAGAAAGAAATATGAACAAAAATCCCATCTTCTGGAAAGCAGGAAGAATAATTTAAAAATAAAAAACAGAAATAAGGGAAATAAAAAAATAGGAGTTTCACCAAGTTTCTTACATTTTTGATCCAAATTAAGAAAATAACACTAAATATAGACAAATAGTTAAACACATATGTTCATGGAAGTCTTTTTATGTAATGAAAAATTCCCTGAATATTCAGGGAGATGCTTAAATAAATTAGGGTCCAACCATTTAATGAAATGCTATCCAGCCCCTGCACCTGTATCAAGGTTTATTGATGACTTACGGGAATTTTGGAAAATCAAACATTAAGAGCTCAGTCTCAGCTATGTAAAGAATAAGGATCTTTACAGAAAAAGGATCCAGGGAAAGTTGTTCATCAGTACCACTGTTTTGCCTACAGAAGTGGGATTTTTATGAGTGGGTTTGTGTGTGTGTGTGTGTGTGTGTGTGTGTTTATTTTGCTTTTTTCATAATTTCCTCTCCAAAGCTTTCCCCTACTAGGAATGTACAACATTGTTGAGCCGAAAGAAATACTGGTAAAAATTAAAAATCCATGGTTTAAACATATGGAAACAAAACAAAACATTGCAGATGTGTGCTCAGATTCCAAGAGGGAATTGTTGTGAGGGATGTGAAGAATCTGACCTGAGAGTTACTATCTATCTTGTGAAAACTGCTGAGGATCTGAGGATTTCCCAAGTGCTTTGACTGTGTTGTCTGCTTGATTTCTTCAGGAGGAAAATAAAGAAAGTTTGCCAGAAGGGAAGCTCTGGAAACTCAAAACCCCTGGACCAGACCAGACAGGGGCCACATGGCCAAACCCACATCCTGATGTTAATCCAGCCCCAGCCCCCCGCCCCCCGCTCCCCCCCCCCCCAGTGGTCTGTGCTTTCATAAGGCTCACATTGTCACAGAAATTTCTTTTAAGGTGGAGGTAATTTTTTCTAATAAGCAAACCAAGTGGACCAAAAAACAAAAACAAACAAATGAAAAATAAAAAATCTGTGATGTAAACAACAATGAAGGATGGAGAGACAGGGGAGTAGACAGTAGGATTAAGGATATATCCTGTGATCAGAGAATGAAGGACTCAGAGCCTGGGGACAGATGCAACCAGGGCAGCTCCCTTCAGGGCCAGGAGCTAGAGGGGGAGCCCCCCTGTTAATCGGCAGACTTAGGCAGCATCCTTACTCATACTCGGCCCTAAAATAGACAGTGCCATATACACAGTGCTGACTCACTAGGAACCACTAGAAATAGGAGTGTGCCAAGGGCTTTTTATAGTTTGTTTCCTAGCTCTTACAAACAAATCAGAGTCCTGTGTTACAGGCTACGCACTTCCAATTACCCCTCACTGTCACCTTCTGCCCCGCTGGCAGATGGACCACACATGCACACACACACACACACACACACACACCCCTGTGCACACACACACAACCTGTGAAACTGTTTCAACATACACCTTGAGTACTCTATGTTGTCCTCTCAGAGTACCTCCACTGTGAAGTCCTACATCTCCAAGGTGTGCACACAACAAAGTCAGAAACATTATGCACAAAAGGTCAAATTATCTTTTTGGAAGTGGTGGATTGACAGGGAAATTTTTTTTCCTTTGTTTACAACTGGGGTCTTAAGCTAGAGGCACTTTATCACCGAGCTATATCCCCAGTTCTTTATATTTTGAGGCAGGGTTTTGCTAAGTTGTTGAGGGTCTAAGTTGCCCAGGCTGGCCTTGAACTTGTGATCCTCCTGCCTCAGCTTCCAGACTTGCTGAGATTACAGGCATGGCCCCTGCACCTGCCTCTGTTTTTTGCGTTTACCTGTCTAGAAACCCTTCAAATTTCTAATTGATTCACACCAGATGGCACCCTATGATCTGACCTCGGCCCCATCTGCACTTCTGAAACAATTTTCTCAAAGGTCTCCCCTTTGGTACCTTCTCCAAATGCAGCAGACATTCTTTGGTTCTCATCTACTCTTTCCCCCTGCTATATCCAACACACTCTGACTAGTTTCTGTGACCATAGTTTCCCTGGGGGCCTACCTAAAATCAGCTTTCTCCCATGGCTTTGCCTTTTCCTCCTACCTGAATGCTGTTGTTGGCCATCCCCAACACAGGTGCCTCTGACCTCGCTTTTTTTCTATACACTCTCTGCTGTAGCCAACAGTGTGGCCTAGGGCTGTTTCACCAACTTGTCCCTCTGTGTGAATACATGACGTTAGCACTTCTGGCTCCCCAAGGCTCTGGCTTCACCAGGAAAGTTCTCAAAACATCCTAGGATTTGAAGGGTGAAGAAGGGAGTCTCACGTCTCATGTATGGGTCTTACATATTGGCTGGGGGTCCCAGATGATTCTCTGTCTCTCCTCTCCAAACAGTTTCTTTTTCTTTAAAATAAGATCATGAAACACTGGCCAAATTACTGAACACACTGAGCAAATGTTAAGTGCAAACCATTATTATTATTTTTAATGGTCTTCTGGATGTCTCCAAGTGAAAGTCTCATCAAAAATCCAAATGGCTCATGTCTTAGTATATTTGGGTTGCTATAATGAAATATTGTAGACTGGGTAATTAATTTATAAGCCACAGAAATTTAGTTCTCACAATTCTAGAGTCTGAGAAGTCCAAGATCAAGGTGCCAGCAGATTCAGGGTCTAGAGAGGGCTGCTCTGCTTCCAAGATGGCACCTTGAACACAATGTCCTCACATGGTGGAAGGGTGAACAAGCTTCCTCTGGCCTCTTTCATAAGAACATTAATCATCTTCCAAAGGCCTTACTTCTAAATACTTACTTCTTTAGGGACTAGGTTCAATATATGAATTTGAGGTACACATTCAGACCATAGCATCCTATATCCAGAAAGGAATAAGTCATTTCCTTACCAAAGATGTTTCCTATATGTATGTTATGGTTTAGATATGTGGTGTCCCCCAAAAGCTCATGTGTGAGATAGTACATGAAAGTTTAGAGGTAAGTAATTGGATTATGAGAGCCTCAACCTAATCAGTGCATTAATCTTCTGATATAGATTAACTGGGTGGTGACACTAAGCAGGTAGGGTGTGGCTGGAGGAGGTGGGTCATTGGGGGCATGACTTTGAGGTGCATATTTTGTCATGGTGAGAAGAGGCTCTCTCTCTCTCTCTCTGCTTCCCAGTATAACATCTCCCCAGCTGCTTTCTTCTGCCACACTCTTCCACCATGATGTTCTTCCTCACCTTAGGTTCCAAGGAATGGAGTTGGCCAACTATAAACTGGGAACTCTTGAAACCATGAGCCCCCAAATAAACTTTTCCTTCTAAAATTGATCTTGTCAGGTGTTTTAGTCACAGCAGCAAAATAGCTGACTAAAACAATGCAGAAAGAGAAACCCTGGCCATGTAAATTGTCTTACATTACACTCAATCAGTTATCAAACCCCAATACTTAATACCTTGTGTTCTCCCTTCTGTCCCTATAGTCCCTATTTCTAGTTCTGTCCAACACTATACCAACCCTTTTCCAACTTTCTACCATCTTCTTTATATTACTGCTGAAGTGAAATCCTTAGCTTTAGCCATAATAATTCAAAATCATCTCCAAATCTAAAATTATCAAATATCATCCAAACATCCCAGCATGCTACAGTCTTCCATGATCCGGGCTCAAATGAGCAGACATTGAAGGAAATTTCATATCCTTTAAACTTCTGCTCCTTGTTCCCTACCCTGGCACTCCTTTCTCCTCCCTGGCTTACTCATATCCAAATAGAGATTTTGAGGTTCATTTTCATTATACACTCCACTGGAGAGTTTCATGGACTCCCTGAACATATTCTTCGTATTCTCATCTTCATATTCTTCATATGGAATTTCAAGAGCACTTTATAGTCTACCTGTAATTTTCCCATGATATATATCGACCTCTACCTGTTATCCCAGATGCACACACACAGATAAACATGTCTCCCTTCTTGAATGGTGGAGCCATCACTTGATTGATTGACTCATTTAACATGTACTCACCATCTGTCTATCCAATATCAGGAATGGTTCTAGGAGCAAGGGATTCAGTGGTGTGCAAAATAGATGAGGTCCTACTGATTGGAGGGATCATAAGTAATAACAGTGCAAGGTGACATATGTTGAAACTGGGGTGGCGGGTGGGGGGGGTGGACCTGGAGCTAGGGAAGCACCAGGTGGACTTACCCACAAGAATTAACAATGGAACCAAGAACTTTAGAGAAGAGAAGAGACTTCCAGCAGAGGGAACAGCATGCATGGAAGTTTAGAGTGTCATGGAGTTCACAAATAATAAGTCCCATGAAGACCTTAGCTCCCCCCTCATTCATCTTTTCATTTGTCCTGTGCCTTAAATGTCATAAATTCTCATAAGTATTGATTACATTAAAAAGACTCAATTCATGAGTCTCTGATTTTTAGACTAGATTAAACTCCAATGGGACCCTATTCCACTGCATGATCCACTGTCAAGATGACTTACAGATGACCAGTGGGGATGCCACTCTTCAGTGATCCCCTCAGGCCAGACAACTGAAACCCACTGCCCTCTCATCTACACATCAGATACCTGCTGAGGATCCTCAGCCATGCCTAGCCAGCTGAGGTGGTCTTCCCTCAATGAGCAGCTGCACTACTCAAAATGCTCTCCCAGGAGAAGGGACAAGTGTGCCCCACCATACAGCTTTCTATCCACGAGGGCTGGCCTGGCTCTTCTCCTAACAGATCTGCTCCCAAACATGCTCTCTGTGGAGGATCACTCTGGACCAGCCATCAAATTGTGGGGGGCCTTCTTCATCCTGGTCCCTTTTCTTTTTCCCTAATGCTGACAAGGAATAGCTACAGTGGGAAGGTGAGAAAGACCTTCCAGGGAGCAAAGGAGGAAAGGTCTTAGCATATGACATGTCACATAAACGCAAGAGAGGGCTGGGGAGTCAGGGAATCCAAATCAAAGTTACTAACTTCAGACTTGATGCAAAAAATATTCAGGCCAATTTCTAGGTTATCCTGGACCAGGTTTACATGGACTAGGGCTGGGTTATCATTTCCAGGTTTCAAAACCTCAACCATCAGAGCACTTGCCTCCCTTCATTCCCTTGTCTACACAGCAAGGTGAACAAGGTGTGATAAAGAAGGCATCTCTGAGGGGAAGAGGCTCCAAACCAGGAGGAAGAAGGAGGAGGTCACAGAAACCTCGAAGTCAGTGAAATTCAAACAAGTGAAAAACAGAACGGCAGAGCCAAACCAGACAGACAGCCCAAACCATCCTCCCTGTTTTACCTGCATGACCTCCGTGAGACCTTCCAGCTAGCATTTCACTCTTCCTGGAGTGGCAGGACGGCACAGCCTAGAGGCCAAGCCAGGTGGGAAACCCGAGCCTGGCAGGAACGGAACCAGATGCTGGCAACTGCCACTTGCCTGCCACACGCCTGTGGGAAGGTTTTCCAGCACCCTGGGAAAACTGGAAGTGACACTGTTTCCAGTGACAAGTAAGCAGTACTCTGCTTTCTGGCCCCAGACAAGGACGTGGCCAAGATCCCACTGGCTTTAGTTTGAAAACCGTCCATACTGAGTCCCTGAAGGAGGAGCCAGCAGGTGGCTGGTGCAGGGTCTTCAATAATGGCATGACAACCTGGGCATGACAAGGTCATAGTGAAACAAGCCCTTGGGGTTTCCTCAAGGCTTCCAAGGGAAGGGGAGTGTTCTCAGCAACCCCTTAGAGCACCTTAGGCCACAAACAAGCCACACCCAGATAGGCTCTCTTCCTCTATTTTACCATCTGGCTTCCATTCTAGCAGCTTCAGCTAAACAACTCGAGAATGAAAACGAAGTCTGCCCATGTGTCCTCGTCCTGCCTCCACACTGCAGTCTCTGGGGCAGGTTATTAACCTGTTGAAACTGTTAAAGTCACACTTTCTTCATCTCTGAAGTAGGAATTATAGGATCTGCGCTTTGCAGCTTGTGGAGATGAAGTGAGATGGGAACCATCTGACCCAGGTCCCCAAAAGCACCTAAAACACTATTGGTGCTGGGGTGGCTGCAGCTGCTGTTCACTTAACCAGTGTGAAACCAATGAAACCCCACTGGACCACCTACAGATGATCTATTCTCAGCAGGCTAACTAGCTTGGTAATGCAAACATTCCAAGAGAAGAGGCAAGAATACCAAGAAATCAAAGGTTAGCATGCACCTCTTGTGTTCTTAACTATGTTGTCCCCGGCATCATCTGAGGGTCACTTTGAAAGTTAGTAGGTTTGCAGGAATGCATGGAAAATTCCACCTGCATTTCTCCCTCTTCTTTAAAATGAATAAGAACAGAGAGTGAGATGCCTGCACGGGGACAGTTCTTATATAACCATGCGATTCTCAAATTGGTTCTGTCCCTTCCCATTGGAAAGGTTTTGACAGTCTTCCTACACATACAAAATGCCATCCCCAGAATTAGAATCCCACGCCATGGAGCCAGCTCTCGGTGTATAAATTGCTTCCTCTCAGACACGAAACATGTCCGAGTCTGGACATCGGCTCACACCTTCTCTCCCAATGTCCACACATACCAAATTCAGAGCTATGAAGGACACCTTGACAAATGGTGACCATTTGGAAAAGGAGAAAATGAAATAAAATAAATTGCAATTTCACAGTGTTTCAGGGAAAAGATAAAAAGAGAAGGCACAACAAGTTCAAGTCCAGCTGTTCAAGACTGTCAAATTCAAGGTCCACTGGAAGCCAGGGACTGTATAATGGCTCTCTAAACTCTGCCCTCCTGTCTGCACCCCAGAATACCCAGTACTGTGCTCATGGGGTGCTCCCAGGGCAAAATCACCAGCCCAGGCAATTACAGCAAAACGTAACAGGTAGAGGTGCTGGGTGTTCATAACAACTCACCATAGGTGCCGGAACCCCTTAACTGCTCATCCTAGGATCACCAGCCTAGGTCTGAGACATTTGCTTTTAAAAGGGTATAGTGGGTGAAATCATCGAATTAAAAAGTGCTTCCTGTTGCAGAAAGAAAAATCTGTTTTCCATAGGCTGTGGTTGTGAGCCTTAACTACTTTTGAAAATCATCCTGAAATCCTCTGATAAACTGGATCAATAAGGACATACTTAGTAAATTGCCTACATGCTAGTTTCTGGGTAGCAAAAGTGTAGAGAAAAAAAATCGAAATCACTTCTTTCTTTAGAGGTTTTGTGAGGGGTCCTACCCTGCTAAGCACTCTTATGAAGATTCCCTAGTTCACAGATTTGAAGATGTGTCAACCCGCCCAGGGTTAGCTCTGATGTCGAAGCCCTGTGTTTCTACTTTGTGACCCAGCTGGTTACTGTCAAATGGAAGACTACTCTAGTTGTCCAGCAGAAACAGTGCAGGCCCCTGACTCATTTCAATTATCAGATCCAAATGGTAATGTCAATATTATGAATGCTGTCAGGTTTCTAAGAAACTGACATCTACTAACTCATTAATCTCCAAAAAAAAAAAAGCCTAAATAAAAACTAGTGGCATACCCAACTTACCAATGAGTCATTAAAACATTAGATAAGGGCTGGAGCTGGGGCTCAGTGGTAGCACACTTGCCTGGCATGTGTGAGGCACTGAGTTCAATTCTCAGCACCATATATAAATAAATAAATAAACAATAAATAAAGGTCGATCAACAAATAATTTTTAAAAAAAAAACTAGATAAATTGTACAAGGTCACACAATAATGAGCAATGAAGCTGAGATGCAAAATCTAGACTCCAGTGCCAGAAGCTACTACAGCCATAAAAGCTCTGCTTTATTTCTGTCAAGTAAAACCAGCATGCTTAGGCTTCACTAATCCTCAGGTTTCCTTGCCCTTTCCCCCCATGCATCACCTTTTCATCTTCTGGATAATGATTTTTGCTCTAAAGTCCCATATACAAAGAAAAGATACCAAGAAGATTTGTATGATTCTCTAAGAAGTGAATAACTGGCCCTACTGGTAAATTGCCTCCTTTTCCACAGCCGTGCTATAAAGGGGACAGAACCTTTGTGGATTTTAAGCTAAAATGTAAAGAAGAAGTTTTAAGCAGGGAGAAGTTCTTCTGAACTTTTTAAAATCACCCAACATAGAAGCTTAAGTATTCCCCCTTCTCTAGCACATCAGGGCTGCTCCCTCTAAAGCATCATCTGGCTGCTCATGTAAGTGCCTTTTCTCACTGCACCCTCTCGTGGCCAGAAAGCAAATCCGCCTCTAGCAGCAGATAAATGAATGTCCCTCCTAGGTTTCAGCAACGGGTGCTAAATAGGAAAGCAGCTGGGGAAACCAGGAGTAGAAGAAATCTGTCTCCTCACCCCATCTTCAAAAACTATCCCTGAGAAATTCTGTCAAGAGTTAAAATTAATTTCAGTGAAAAATACTAGGAGACTGAGACTAATATTGTCACGGCAATGTGTGATAATTCATTTGTTTTTAAAAGTTTTTCTTTAAAAAATATCAAAACATTCTAAAGATATAATGATTCACATGTCCACTGCAGGTGGTGGGTGCTTCTAAAATGAGATCTTAGGATGGCTCAGTGCTGTTTCCTGCTGGGATAGGAAGAAGGGAATGACAAAGTACACATGCAAAGTCACCAAACAGATGGAAATGGCAATGACAACACAGGTCCTGCAAGAAAAAGAAAAATGGACTCTTGACATCAGACAGTGACAGAGGACACTGTTAGAGTTGCCCCTACAAGCCATACTGGACCAGTTTGGGACATCATTTCCCAATGCAGCCAGGAAGCAAAGATGGATTAGGAAAGAAAAGACCTACAAGTATTGTACGTAGTACTTCTGGTCTCTCTCCCCCCTCCCTGCCCCCATCCATCACTAGGAATTATGATGATACCAAGCCAAAGTGGAGATGGCTCTGCAATACCTTGAGCATCAGTGTGAAGTGCCCACTGGACAGTAGCCCTGGGCAGCAATGCTCTACATTGGGTTTGATGACAGGAAATAAAGCTGGACATCAGTTCTTTTTGGGTTCTTCAGGAGAATTTTCCAGTGCTGTTAGTATGTATGTATGTATGTATGTATGTATGTATTTATTTATTTATTTTTCCTGCTTGTGCAATTACAAACGTTTGATATAGTCTCTGCAGGTGAATTAAGCACAAAGACTGCATGCCATGCTCTGTATGATTTGACCACAAACATCCAAAACAAGACCACACCAGAGTCGACCCTGAAAAGAAAAGGCAGAATTTTGGTGGCCTTCTCTTCACCTATAACTGTCACCTGCCAATCAGTGAGGTGAACAACAAAACTGCCTAAACCACTGGGGGCCACAGAGGCTGGATTACAGGCTTCTATGCCCCACTACAGAACTTCCATGAATAGCATAAGGGAAAACAATTATAATAAGACACAGGAGATATGTGTGCTGGATCAACAGCTCATGCGCCATGATGGATTTGGAGACCTCTGAAGAGGCTCTGAGGCCCCCTGACTCACTCCGTTCTACAGCTTCAAACCCTGTGGGCTCACAAGCAGGGCTGCAATTTACCCAGGAATTGCTGCCAGAATTCAGGGCGCTTGCTCTCTGAGCGGATAGTTGTGCTTTGGCGCCACCTCGTGGTTCCCTAGGGAATCTACTGACTAGTTCAAGTCAATGTTACCTCCATGAAGCAAGACACTGCCTAGAAATGATTAAAATGGGAATCTGCAGCATTTCAGATGGATAAAGAGGGTATCTAAGCAGAGAAAAACATTAATTAGGCAGATAATGTAAGATCTGGTTCCCCCAAAGTGTCTGCCCATGAATTCACCCGGCATGATCCATAAATGGGTCCTGGTCCCTGGTCACCCCTTCACCAATGTCCCCCCATGGGTACTTCAGTTGGTGGGGACTTTCTGGGGCTGGTGTCTTCGCTAGCACTGGCCATAGCCTCCCTGAAGAACACCCAGGGATCTCCTTAATTCTATGTAGCTAAAATTTACAGGATTTTAGTAAATATGGGTTTAAAACATATATATCGTCCTTCTGCTTTCACGATCTGTTATATATGGGAAGTATCTGTAACTCAGTTAAAAGCAAAGTGTTTGTTGCATATTACTATCCCAATAATCAAATCATTCACATAGGGAAAAGTGATAAAATTTACAAAATCTTGCTTTAGTTTATGCCTAGAGATGCTTTGTTGCAAACAGAGGGGATGAACATCACAGCCATTAGGTAAATGTCACAATTTAATTTCTCTGATTCCTACTAAAGTGTTCTGGATTCTTACTAATGTTGTCCCTGTACTCCAAGGGAAAGAATCACATTCTCAGTGACCAAATCTTATGTCCATGTCCTGTTGAGCACGATGCTTTAATGTAAGACAGGTTCATTACAGACTGAATTCTCTACCTAGAATAAATTTAATGATAATTCACCAGATTTCAGGGACATTGTATTTTAGTATGGAAGCAGCTTAAGGCAACCTCTCACTTTAAAATAAATGAATCAAGTCACAGTAAGTTATAATGCTCTCCCCATGAATTCCTTCGCTGTCCCGCACAGTGCTAAGTGATAGGCAGAAATTCTTTACTGTGTCCTTTTCACCTCAGTACAAACCATTTAGCAGCAGATTCCTCTTGCCCAGTAGTTACTCAGGGATTTCTAAGTATAGTAGATCCTCCTTATTAGTAGTAGTTATATTCTATAAAGTTCCAGCAAGCCCTAAATTCGCAAATACTGAACCTCTGCTCCTAGGAGTAATGCAGAACAAGGACCCTTTGAAATCTTGCTCACAAAACACTTTTGTCAACTGGTCAGTAGTATATATGCTAGTCAGTTTTCCATTGCTGTGACAAAACACCTCAGGTGCAACAACTTAAAAGTGGAAAGAGTTATTTTGGCTCATGGTTTTGGAGGTTTCAGTCCATGATTGCTTGGTCCCATCACTATGGGCTTGTGCTGAGGCAGAATATAATGGTGGGGAACATATGGCAGAATAGAGTTGCTCACCTCATGCTAGCCAGAAAGGAAAGTTTGGGGTAGGGGAGAGGGACAAGAGTCATCATTCTCATACACAACCCCAGTGACCTACCTCCTCCAATAAGGCCATACCCGCTACAGTTTGTCCTACCCACTAGGGACCAGCCCTCCAACACCTGAGTCTTTGGGGGACCTTCTCAATCCAACTATTAGCAGTATATATATTCTTCTTTTATCTGTGTTTCTATTTTAAGGCATCTTATTTAATATATATTGTTGACTTGACTACATTCAACTTGAAACTTCCTGAAGGAAGTTTTCTAATGCATACATATTTGTATTTTCTGTATAAAATAGAGAAAATATTTAATATCCTAAGTGCACCCTCCAGCCCTGTTCCATTTAGGAACCCCTGACTACACTTCAACACCAAGACATTTTAAACAGCAACACTTACCAATGCAAAGAAGAGAAATGGGGAAAATGTGGCCCTAGATAGACTACAAAAGGAGACTCATTTACAGTAGGTGAGCTGAAACAAAAGGCAGACCACTGCCCTGTTGTCCTATTCAACGGGGAAAACAGCCATTGGACAACTCACAAAAATAATTTCCAAAACACCTTGAATATTGTTTGGACGTTACTAGCAAATTTTAGTGAATGGGGAATTTCTAAGTATGGAATCCATGAACAGCAGGGACTGACGGTATATTTCCAACTCTTTTGAATTTATGGCTCTCTATGATCTATCCCTCACTCCTAAAGCCAACCCTACATCTCTCTCTGGAGGCAATGTAAACACTAGCTGAACGGAACAACCCCGGTTTCTCAAGCACACAGTGTTCTTTCATCTTTCACAGCTACTCTGTACCCCACATCTTCTCATCACCCTCCTGGGACAACCTACTACTCCCACATTTCCCTAACCCATCTGTCACAGTGTCATGGGACTCATAATATGAATAATAATCACAACATCCTAATTATTAGAGCTCGATTCATGGACTGTTTACTATGTACCCAAGCACTGCTCTCAACAATTTACAAGTAAGAACTTAACCTGCCCAACTTATTGACAGAGATCATTAGTATCCTCCATCAGAAAAGAAAACAGAGCTGAAAATATCAAGTACCTTGCTCAAGTCACTCAGCAGAGGAGTAGGAGCCTCAGAAAGGGATGTGGGCCACCCTAATTGGAGCCTAGGCTGAATCACAGTGCTGCGCTCTCACAATAACTGCTAAATCTAGGAGCACTAAGATGAAGATGCTTCTTTCAGCAGTATGGGGACAGGGATGGAAATGGAGGAAGGAATACAGAAATACACAGTTCACTCCATACCTTACCATTGGCATCCAAGAAGAAAATATTCCAATGACAGCAGGTACTGTGTGTGGAATTATATCTGTGTAACTATGCATAATTATCTCCTATCACGCAAGAAGATAGAAATCCTCTTAAAAATTAGAACATGAATCTTAATTCTGAAATAATATTTTCATCATTACCCATTACCTTTTCTACCTTCACATCTCAGTTGGTTTTTTTCCTTAAAGATAAACCTGAATAAATTAAGGAAAATGTTTATAAAACTTCATAGGGTAAAGCACATCATATGGTTTAGAAACAATTTCTTCAAAAAAAAAAAAAAAAGATAAAGAGTGTATTTTGTCCTCAGTGAAGTTAAATGAAAGGGTTGGGTGCGGTGGTGCACACCTGTAATCCCAGTGGCTCAGGAGGCTGAGGCAGGAGGATCATGAGTTCAAAGCCAGCCTCAGCAACAGCGAGGCACTAGGCAACTCGGTGAGACCCTGTCTCTAAATAAAATACAAAATAGGTCTGCAGATGTGGCTCAGTGGTTGAGTTACTGTGGTTGAGTTACCCTGAGTTTAATTCCCGATACCAAAAAAAAAAAAAAAAAAGCAGGTATTTTTCTGTGTCTTGTAGAATCATACAAACATTTAGTCACTTTGGATTGAGATTTGGGAGTTATTTTATCAGAAAAATCTGTTCCATAGTGACGCTGTGCTGAGAAGGAATGAGAGGCCCATCTGCCTTCTCAAAGGTATTGCGGTTCATTATCCATTAACAAACTGTTCTTTCTGCCTTGTTGGAAAACTCAAAAACATGCCTTTGACTACCATAATGTGAGTTCCCCAAAAGGAAGGAAGGGAAACACCATGGTTAACTATACCCTGGGATCCAGGTGCCATGCTAATCACCAACTGATGGCCTGGCAGGGCCCTCCAGCAACCTTGAAATAGAAAAGTCACTGTCCATCTTCACAGCTGAGGAAACTGATGCCACACAAGTATTTTCCCTCAGAAGTAGGGAAACTTACATTAAAATCTAGAGCCACCCTACCCTGTACCCCCAGGACTCCAAAGACGTCATTTAACACTTCCTGGCTATTGCCTAACTTGGAAGAAATGAAATGAGAAATTCAGTTCATCTTATGGATTAAATTTTTCTTCAAAGAGATTCAAAATATTATTCAAGCCTCAAATTTCTCCTTCAAGTTCAGTGAGGAGTGTAAAGGGAAGACGACATTTCTTTTGGGAACACAGAGATAATTCTGTACAGAGTGCTAACTCCATCTAGAGTCTGCAGCCAGCTTGCAGTGTTGCAAAATGGCCTCTAGGTGGTGCAATGAGCCCGTGAGTCCCTGGACAGGGGCTCATTTATTTCTGCCGTTATTCAAAAGTGAAAATACCAGCTTGTCAAAGTGGTTGGCTCACTTCCAGCACAGAAATCATTACTCAACAGTCTTTCCAACTTCTAGACTCTCTGATGCAAGACCATGGCCTGGGAGGAGCTCTAGGGGAAGACCTAAAATTGAAAACTAAGAAGAAACCACAGGAAATAAAATAAAATAAATAAAGGAAACCAATAGTCTCTTTTTGTTATTCTCTGTTCAAGGGGTTTTTTTTTTTTTTCCTAAAATAACTTTTCAGGTCCTTGAGAAGAGAACTCATCAATTCTGAAGGCCTTAACATCACAATAAACTGACTTTCAGCAGGGGGAAAAAATGCTTCATTAAGTACTCATAAAGCAGAGCACTCACCAGACACAGAAAATGAAAACTGAGATAAACCCACAGCAGAAGTATAGAAGGAATTAGCAATAATGTTAAGACAGATGGAGCTACATTGAGAAAAATTACTCCCATGTTGGCTCATGGAATAGGCTGGAGATTTTATATAAAAACAGAGTCCTGCCCCCCTTTCTATATAACTTTCAGAGGGCCCAGGGTCTGGAATAATTCCAGTTCTACTCACTGCTCATTCCCCAAGCTTAATCTCTCCTCTGTCCCTTTGCACTATGCACTCTGCTACTCAAAACCACCAAGACCTGGGGCAGGGGCACAAGGCCATCCTGCCTCGAAGTAATTTATGGAAAGAGCTCAGCATCTGCATTTTCCACATAATTCAAAATAAATCCAGGCAGTGACAGAAAGATGATGAAATTGCAGCAACACAGGGGTACCAGGCTCTGGGCCAGGAAGGGGTAGCAGAATCAATCGGGAGTATGTTTGAAATGCACACACCTTAATCTCATCTTGGGAAGTTTGATATGACTTAAGGGTAAGGCGAGAGGCTGGGGTATTTTGCCAAATCTCTCAAGTGATGTGGATATGTCTTGCACAGCACAGGAAAGTAAAATTAGAAAGAATTGGAAGGGAGGCAGAAGGCAAGTGTTGTCCACCTTCCCTGGGGTATATCTTTGGGAAACTGCTCTTCTTACTCTAAGTAAAAACAGGACCTTGATCATCAACACACATCAGGTATAGGAAATTCTCACCTGGTCCATCAATCCTGACTCTTTCTGCTGAAAGTTTTAAAATTCAATTCACTAAGAGATCAAATGTTGAATGTCAAGGTCAAAATACAGGATATGATGGTGGAAAAATTCTGTCAGAATACCTTTTTAAAGCAAGTTCCAAAGCTGAATATATTGCCAACAAATATTCTTATTAGAAAAGACAAGTTGAAACTAACATTATAAAAATGGTAACTTAGATTATTTTTCTAAGTTTAAGAGACATTATTGAAGAGGGATTAAGAAATATATATATATGGTCAGTGTGACCCACTGCTAGTTAAAGTATAAATTACAGAATGTTAATGGATAATAATGAGGCAATACCAAAAGTATTAAACATCTCTACCATATATAATTATAGTGCCACAAATTTATACTAATAAATGTGATCATGGATGTGCATAAATATTGGGCTGCAAAAATGTTAGAGACTTAATGGAAGTTATTAATAGTTTTCAAACATTGAATCAGTAAAAGAGCTTAGTTAAATCAACTTCAGTACATTCAACTTAAAATAAATAAATAAATCTCTCAATAATGAAAAACACCTATTATCTGATATAGAAGCATTTTTAATTAAAAATTTCGAAGAAAATTCAAAAACATTGTGAATTTTAAAGAAAATTCCTATAGAAGACAAGTCCTCCCAAGTAACATATAAAGTACCAGACTACTTTTGTTAAATTAAATGTAAACATTAACATATGTATACAAATACATACATACACATAGTGTACATATTAGTATATATTAACACACGAATATGTGTACATGTATATATACAGATATAATTTTGTCCAAGAAAGAGTATTTAAAATTTTTAAAAAGTACCTAGTAATTTCTAATCACTGAAGCAAAAATCTCACTCATGTCCTTTTTTTAATGGAACTTAAAAACCCAAATTTATACCTGCAAAATTTGAGCTTACCTGAAGGCCACCCTGAAACTGATGGTGATAGGGTAAGAACAGACTACAAATGGATATAACAACAGACTACACTCCAAACAAGTTGTGTTCTAATTTACAAACTAAGAAATAAAATGGAGGAGTCAACCTATTAGCACCTGTGGCAAGATAAACCTTTCAGGAAGATATAAACTGTATGAATCTTATCATGATTAAATTTCAAGAATTTTTCAATTTGATTTTGATACAAAATCCGTGCACGTAAGTAATGCAATCACTGGCCCAATGATATGGCCTCTTCCACCATTGCCAGCATACAGCATTTAACTCAAACAGAACCTCAAGCATCTTGTGAAGCAGATTTCAGGGAGATGAGATGCATTCCGGGCTAACTACTCTTGGTTACACTTAATCAGAACTGAATAAACAAAGGCAGTATTAGTCACACTTGTGCAAGTTATTCCATTTCACTGCAGCCAGAGGACTTTCATGTGATCCTGTTTAAACCAGCTAAACATCTGGAAATGTGGAAACTATTCTGTAAAGTACAAGAGGACCACACGCCTGATGCGGCTGAGGTCAGCCACGGGGAGGCTGGAAGGAGAGAGAGCTTACTGGAGACATCTTACTTACAATGAAGCCAAGTTTTTTATAATCCCGCGTGTACATGGACTTGCGCTTCTCCATGCTGCCGCTGCTGTTGTTAGGCTCAGACTCGGCATCAAAAGCAATTCTTCGAAGTTCAAATATGATGTCTCTTTGAGCCTAAAGGAGTTAGGGAGGGGAGAAAAAGGAGGGAGGGAAAGCTGCTTTCATTGTGTGATGTGACACAACTACCTCTTTCCCCAGAGTCTACATGAATCACTGCATTCAGGCAAAAGAAAAACAGATAAAAGACAACCAATGTTCGAAGTTAGGGCTTTGCTGACTTCTCTTCCTCCTGCCACTCTCCCTGATGGTTAGCCTGGGCCGTATTCCATAATTCTTCTTGCAGCCAACTCATTTGGAGGACTAATATCAGTTGCTCAGGACTGTCCTACATGAGACCCCCAATGTGATGGAAGGGTTGTGACTGGAAAAGATAAAGTTGGGAGAACCTGGGAGCACTGCACTGTTAGAGAGGCACACAGGTTCAGGGACAGTACTCGGGTTACAAGGGACCCCTACAGAATAATTTTATGGACACTAACATGTCACTAAAACAAATGAGCCAAAAGGAAGAAACAACCCCAGTGTCATCCATGGAGAATGGATAAAACACAGGTCCAATAGACAGACAGTGGTGGCATATTATTCAGTCACAGAAAGGGACAAAATTCTTACACAGGTAACAATGTGGATGAACCCAAGATATTTTTTGCCGAATGAAATAAGACACAAAATGACAAATATTTTCTAATTCCATTTCTACAAGCTTCTTACAGTAGTCAAACTTCTAGAAACAGAAAGTGGCATAGGGTTACCAGGGGCTGAGAGGAGAGGGCAGTTGGGCAGTTATTGTTTAATGGGCACAGAAATTCAGTTCTGCAAGATGGAAAGATTCTGGAGATGAATTGTGGTGATGTTTTCACAGCAATAGGGAATGAGCTTCATGCTAGTGAACCGTACACTTAAAAAATGGATAAGATGATAAATGTTAGGTTAAGTATTTTTACCATAACAAAAAAAAATTTCATAAAAAAAGAAGAATTTGGAAACGAGGAGCATTGTTCCATTATTAGGATGCACTGCTCTCCATCACTAGAAGTGGTAAGATGACAGTCTCATCTCCCTGGGATGATTACACTTGGCCTTGCCAAAAATGTGCGGCACAGTCGCTGGCCTCTCTTAGCCTCCTCCATCATTCTTAATCGCATGGCCTTGTGCCATGAATGAAGTGTTGCAGCAGCCACACACTCCACACATGCAGCCCACATCTGCAACAGATCAGGCCCTCACGTGCCAATAATGAGTGTTTTCCTCTCCAAAGCTGCAGCACTGCTTAAGTTGAAAATGTGCTACAGAGGGGCAAGCTTCCCAGCTGTTTCCTCTCACTCTACTCTCACACAGTAAAGTTCCCCCAAAAGCTTCTGGATGGAGACAGAATCTTTCATGGAAACAACCAAAGACTTAGCAGGGAGTTAGAGCAAAGAGCCAACTAACAAAACTGCCAGCCCGAAAATCGGGTTTATTTAACACAGGACTAACCACTGGCATTGATCATCGGAGAAAGGAAATTACTTCCAATTTGCAGAATCAGTATCACACAGAACTATCCTTGGCCCTGGTCATCTGGGAACTTGATCCCAAAGTTATCACTATCTAAGGTACGGTGGCCAAGAGCCAAGGTCTGAGGCCATGGACAGCAAGCTCTCCTATCTAAAAGAGGAAGAACATGGATGTGTTCAGGGCCTAATGGAAGAATCCATTTATTTTATTCTCTGATCCCAGGTTCACCTAAGTTTTAAAGTCATGCCACCAAGTTTGAGAGGGTAATAAGTCAATCATATGATCATCTTAAACTCCTGGTTTCAGGGTAGCTCCAGAGAAGACTTTTAGTGACACCTCCTTCCCCTCATGTGCTCTCACTGCTGCCTGCTGGGCACCCACCTGGTCCTGGGGGTCCATCTTGGTCATCATCCTGTCTTCCAGGAGGTTAAAGGTGAGAACTTGGAGAACATAGAGCTGGTGCGCCATCTCATTGTTAATGGCTCGCTGCGCTCGGATGACATGCTAGAGAGATGATTCACAAATGACACTTTTAAATAACAAAGAATAAGCAAAAATAAATAAATAAAGGTTAACCCTTGTTGTTATCCCAAGTAGAACCTCAACAGTGTTTATTTGGATGCACAAGGGATGGAGAATTACGGAACCACCTCTCACAAGAAAATCAGGGCACACATAATCTCAGAGCTTTCCTTGACATTGTGGGGCCCAGTAAGGTTCCTGATCTTGAGGCCAAAAACCTGGAAAAGACCTACTATGTGCAGAAGCTCCTGGATGAAGGGGGAAAGGTACTTCAAGAAAAGATGTACCTGAGATGAGTGTCTGGAGGACACCTCTGAGTATGCTGCAAGGGACCAGCGGCACCCATCTATCATGAGAACCTTATGGTCATCTCACCCCAGGATGGCCTCTCCCAGGTTTTACCACTTCTGACTGGAGGGGGGGGTAAGTTTTAGAAGCAACACACAACAGCAAAATAGTCATCTGATTTGTAGTGAACTCACTGTGGGAACTCCACAAGCCCCACTTCCATCCTGGTGCAGTCTGCAAATGCCACTACATTTTTTTAACAATTATTAGTTAATAATTAAGTGAAAAGTAAAATGACATTTCTTCATAGAAACAAGACTAAAAGCAGGACAAACATAAAAGGGCTGGCAGGAAGTTGGACGCATGGGGCTTTGCTTCCACCACAGCTCATACAACAGCCAGGTCTAATGTGTATCCTTTTCCGAGAGACCTTGGCTATACTTTGAAAATGCCAAATGACCAGTCACAGTGGCAAAACACTATTCAGATCCATGATTTTGAATGCACTAGACCCAGCCAGGCCCTGCTATCTATAAGAGAGCTTCGTCTCGGCACCCCCTGTTGCTACCAGTAGACTGCTGGAAACTCACTTCCAAGTGACCCTTCAGATAAGGCCAGAGCTCCCCAACATGAAAAAAAAATTATCGAATAATTAGCCACTTTCTCTAGTCTCATGTATTCCTTTCCCAGAGAGTCATGGTAAAGGCTCTTGGTCACACTCTAGGTTCTCAGGGTGCTGCCTGGCTACCTCCTGACCTGGCACGCACCATGGCTCCACACGGGCTGTGAATATGACATTGAAGCAGCTAAAAATGGAGGAGAGGGAGAAGAATGAGGGAGAGAAGGACAAGGAGGAGGGAGAGAAGAGGGAGGAGGATGTAATTCAAATGGCTGAACCAAAATTATGGGAGGGGAGAAGCTAGAGGAAGGAAGGTAGGGGTTGGGGTGTTACACTCCATATCCTTCATTCTCCAAAAGAGAATGGTAACTTGTACAACTTTAGTGCCCCAAATGTATGGGCATCCATTTTATTAAAATCTCCCAGACCTCTGCACTTCAACTTGCTGTCAGAGACTAGAAACCTTGAACTTCCAGCTATGGACATTTCATAAAAGAAGTGACTCTGAAGCCAATTATCTTTAAGACAAGGTGGCTATTGTCATTCCACCCACTCATTTCTCTGAAGATTCCAACCTCAAGTGCCACGCCCGGGAGGTACGAAAAACAAGCTGAGCCCTTCTTCATCCATCATTTCCAACCCTTCATCTCCCACCTGGATCCCTCTCCTTGCGCAAACACCTTCACTGAACTACACCTTACTATTGACTGCAGCTTCCACATTTTTAGGGCCAAGATAAAGAATGGCCTATTATGAATCTTTCTGTACTTTCTACAAAGCCATAATTAGAGTAGAATCTATTAGGCTGTTTTACGAAGACACATTTCAGATTTCAGTTTGGGGATGGGGGGCATTTTGCCATCCCTGAAGAACTGGAACTCCTCTTTTTTTTTTATCAGATGGTGAAATTTACATTTCATTCTTGATAGCCAGGAAGTTTAAAATCAAACTTGATCACCAACTGCAGTCCTTACCATTGGCCTTGAGTTCTAGAATATTTAGTTTCTTTGCCTAAAAAAAGGTGTTTTCATTTTTAAGAAGAGAAAAGGAGGCAGGGAAGGAGAAAGAGAGAGAGAGAGAGAAAATGTGTGGTGTGTGTGTGTGTGTGTGTCTGTGTCTGTGTCGTTGTGTGTCTGTGTGTCTGTGTGTGCCAAGTATTTCGTAACTGACTCTGGAGAGACTGCCTCTCTGAGGCCTTGCCAGTTTCTAGAGATAACAAATTACTTCTTTCATATGCAAATCAGCTGGAGCTCATGCCACCAGCCCTCTGTCCTCATCACCAAGGAACATGTCCCAGACAACTAGAACAGTCCATAAATTCTAAAACCCACTGAATTTATTGAAACTTCCCAATCCTAAACCTGCTTGGCCACTTTCTCTAGCCTCATGTACTCCTTTCCTAGAGAGGCACAGTAAAGGCTCTTGGTCACACTGCCCCTGACTCCTGACCAACCCGGCTTCCCTGTGAGGACCCCTCCTGGTTGTGGTAGGCTCTTCCTTTTGGGAATTATACGTAGCAAGCTCTTCTTTTCACTGGCAATGACCTCTAGACCTGCTGGCTTCATCATAACTGAGTAATAATAAAACATTATGGTGTATGTGTGTGTGTTGTGAATTCTAAGCTTGCTGAACTAGAATCCCATTATCAGAATTTTTTTTTTTTTTTCGTTCTAAGCAGAAAACCTGCTTCTCTCAAGTAGCTGAGAAGGCCTCAGGAAACCTTGCCGTTTGGTTTAGTTATAAACACTCACAGTGCGACTTTAAGGGCTACTTTCTCCCTGAGGTACAAGATCAGTTCTGCACTGCAGTTAGTGAGTGGTTCCCACCTACTTTCCTTCTTTCCTCCTGTAAGGGGGCCAAGAAAATGATGGCCAAAATTTCAAGGCTTCTCTCAGGGCCTGGTATGTTTCCAGACAGCTTCCTCATTTAAAAAAAAAAAAAGTACAAGTGTACTAGTTCATTTTGGTGATTTTTTTTTTTTAAGCCCCTGATGTCCTTGACTGGAAAGCCAAAAGTCTCAGTGTCTACACTTAACCTGCCACAGGAAGAGGAAGGTCCAGCTCCTCAGGCCCCTTTGCTTCCTAGAGCAGGGTAAGACTCCTCCCGCCAATCACAGGAGGCAATTCCTGTGGGAAAGCCTTACTTACTCCAGTTTCACACACACACATTCCCCTCCTTTATAGACCCTGCTGCTTCACCACGTTCCTGGTCACAGAGCAACCACAACTGAGGCCAAAAGAGAAATGACAGCGCACCAGGCTGCTCCTCCCAGCAAGGCAGTCACAGCCCCGAGGTACTCACTGTTAGAATGATGGAGCGCAGCTGCTTCTGAGCCAAAATATTCGCCATCTCCTGTAGAAGAAAAGCACACCCACACGAAGGCTTAGGTTAGAGAGACACATTTCAGCAGGGCCAACAATGACTTTATCCTGGGGTGTGCTTCGTAACTGTATATCAGCAGTATTTCTTAGGAACTCCCATTCAAATTATTTTTTTGCATATTCCATTTAGATTATAAAAGCCAGATCCAAAAACAAGGAAGGAAAATCTGGCACCTGTACACTATTTTTTTTTTCCTTTAGAAAATTCTTCTTTGCAGAAAAAGGTGAGTGCTGAATAAAAATCAAACATTCCAAATGAAAGCAACGGTTCTCCATTAGAAAGGCTCATCACCTTTTATTAGACTGTGTGCTGAAAGCTTCTGCAAGGCAATGCATGCCTACTACAACATTGTCCGATATGAAAGAACCATCGCTTTAAAGAGCTAAGTCTTCTAAAAGCCAGTTCACTTTTATCTGTGCAAGACCAAAGGGGGAGTAGCACATACCCCAGACTGGAAAGCAGGCTCTGCAAGTGAGCCCAGTGGGGTTTTAGCAGATGTCCCATATCTGGGCAGATGTCGAGCTCTGGTGTTCATACTCGGCTTCCACTCTGCTAGGGCTCGTTCCTGCAGGTAGTACTTTGTGCTCTGGCATTTCCTGACTGGCACAGAGAACTTAGGAGTGGTTTCACAGACAACCTTTATCAATATTGACAAGTAGATACTAATTGGAAAATTAAAAAGTAGAGCATGGCCTTGGCCTTGGTGTACTTTCAAAAAAGTCAAAATACTGCTCATATTCAGGAAGACACTGAGATGCTGGTTTTTGGTGGGGAGTATTTTTGGCGTTGTTACTCTTACTAAGCAGAGAAGAAAAAACTAAGCTACGATTCAGACAAAATAACCATAAATTCTACCAAGGTTGAAATAAATGTGCAGAAAGCTAGGAGAACCAAGAACATGGGGGGAAGGAGCTACGAGGGGACACAGGCAAGGTGGACAGGAGCAGAATGGCAGAGCGGGGCCTACTTATTCACGCTGACGGAGGGAACGTGGGTGACTTACAGTCAGAGGACAATCAAGGATGTCAACATTGCTCTCTACATCAACCTAACGGCGTCATCGCCACCACAGAAAGGAAAGCAAGCAGGAGAGAAGAAGGGATGGAAATTCAGAGCACTCTGTTAGAGGTTGGCAGCTTCAATGCAAGGCCCCTTCTGACCCACCACACTGAGAAGCCGGTAAATACTGTCAGACGATTCCCAAGGGTGGATGGCATGGGAGACCAAACCCAGGACAAGGTCCTCTCCCCCACTCTTGGAAACTCAGAAACTAGAGCAAGGACACATTCAGAAACAAACTCAAGGACAACCCAAAATGGAACCTGTCCTCCACACTGCAGAGAAAGCAGCTCTCTCCTCCCTATCTAAACAGAAAGGCCTGGAGATTTGTCTTGTTTTGCTATGATTTTGTTGTGTTGGACCAGATGACAAACAAAAGGCCCAAAGAATTCTACATCTCTCTTAATTTCTTTTTATGAATTTTAAAAATTTCCTTTACAAAAGTTAAAGTATTGCCCAATAGTCACATGAACCAAAAAAGAAAAAATATTCCTTCTCTATGCCTATTTTGGCCTGTTTATAAAATATTAAAGTTAGAAGGGACAACATATTTCTGATATCTACTAGAGCATTCATTAATTATCTGTTTACAATATTTATCTTCTGCATAACACTATGGGCTTCTCATGGGAACAGAGAATATATTATGCTTTGTATTCCCAGCTCAAGGCACGATGTCTAGCACCGAGCAGACAATAAATGTTTGATAAAAGAACAAATGAATATTTTATGCTCCCCTCCTGTGGAACAGAAGCTTCATCAGAGAGAAAAATATATATATATGCTTGTCCACATAATGGATATTTTTGTCTAATATTGGGGAGTTGTGTAAACATGAGAATCCATGGGGAATGTTTTAGAGCACTAAAAAGATCTAAAATCATAGATAGACACAAATATGGATCTAGATATACCAACATAGAAAGACGTCCACAAAATATTTTTTTAGTTCTAAAGGCAGATTTTTTCCTTAAATGAAATAATGCACAGAGTATGCCTGCCTTTTATGAAAAAATGATACATGTAGGAGAATATTTGCATAGAGCAAAGCAGGAAGCAGAGCCATGAGTCATGAAGAGTCACAAGGTTCGTGAGGAACTGCAGTGGGTTCTTTTTCTGGGAATGCAATTATGGGAGTCTTTCAAACTTTTTTCAAGTCTGTCTTTTCTGAGTTTTCTATCAAGTCCTTTAAAAGTTTTTGTTTCAAATAATGCTTATCAAAATCACCAATGTCTATAAAAAATTTTGGAAGACATCTCATCGACACATTTGCCATTAAAATAGTAATTTGAGGAATGGCAAATCATTGTAAGGAATTCACTCACCTAATAGCAACCCCTTTTCCTAAAAATCCATTGTGCATGTTCCCATTGTTTGTGCAGAGAAAGGAGAATGTCTTTAGTCCAGGAAGCATGGGAAAGCAGGACTTCCACCCCAAGGACAGCCAACCAGAGCAGATAGGAGGGAGAGGAGCTTTAAATTCACTTTATACAATTTGAAAACTAAAGGAAACCCAGATAATGAAGTCCAGTGAATGTGATTGAATCCAAGTAAGCAAAAGAAGCTAAAATAAATAAAAGTATTAGACTGAAGTAGTTTTTAAACACACAAGCAAACAATGAGTTCTGTAAGTGCAATACACAAGTTTTTAGACTACATTTTAATCTAATTGGAGCAAGAAAATGGTCCTGGTATCTTCTATTCTTCTGGTAAGTGTTTGTGTGACAAATACAAGGAAATTCTGGGGGTGGCACCTGCTTGATTGGCATTTGATGGGACTCTCTGCAGGTAGAGGCAAGGAGGTTAGGCTTCTAAGTCTGGCTCTTACCAGCTCAGTGACCTGGTCATTTTTTTTTTTTTTTTTACTCCTTTTGCATCTCAATTTCCTCATTTGTAAAATAAAAATAATACAGCTTTCTCTTAATATGTAAACTAAATTAAATTAAATGGTAAAATATAACTGAACATCATGCCTAGCACATGGCAGACTATTGATAATACTGTTATTAATGGCAGTGCTTGGCAGATTTTCCTATTTGACCAAAAAAAAATTTTTTTTTGAGAACTTTTAGTTTTTCAGAACATATGCCAATAAAAATGTCATGTCAAAATTAGCCTGGTTAAAACTTTATTTTACTGGCTTAGAGTCTCAGCTGTTAATATAATCTTCTGTTTTATAGGCTTCCAGTGACCTTCAGGAAAAAAATAGCAAACTGTTCTTCATTAAGAACTTGCAATCATTTTTAGAGCACTCACAGCTCAGAAATGTTTTAAATTCAAAAAATCATAATGCTTCCTTTGTTTTGATGAACAACAGTCTTAAATTCAATGGTTTATAAAGTCAACATCAATTTTCAATGGGCAAGTAAATAACCTGTGGCTATTTTTACTTCAAGGATTGAATTTGTCATATAATACTTTGTAAATTTTTGGTGGATTATATGTACGCTTTCTTAGCTGGATTGTTTTTGTAAATGGTTTGAAGTTATTAGATTACTCTATGTGGTGGTTTATTACATGGTCAGACTGTCTTATCTATCCATACGGCATAATAAAAAAAAAAAAAAAAAAACTTTGTTTCACAGAATCCAAAACTAAAGTTGTTTTGCTATTCCATTATATTTCCATTGGTATCAATATTCCAAAGTCAGTTGCAGATTGATACTGGGTTCCCTATGTGCCCATGGCCATGATAATTCAATTCAGTAAACTAACAGTAGTGTCTGGTGTAGAGGAAGATACAAAAGTAAGCCAGGTATATACGCCTTACTCAGGCTTAGGTCCAATAAAACCACAGTCCTTGGGCAGGCAGGAGCTTTTATTTCCTCTGATCTATCCTCTTCTTCCACATTTGAGAAAGGAAAGCCCTAAGAGTTCAGACCAGAATGTAGTCCTCCCCACCCTACATTCCCTCCTGATCTACATGTGGTTTGGCCAAATGTCCTCTATTGGGTCAGTAGAAGGATTATATTCCATCAATGACCAGTTGAGAGCTGCCAGACAATTTTCTGGGCTGCCAGGGAGCTACCATGAGCTCAGTACTTAAGCACAAATATCAAAGGAGTAGCCCACCCACGATCCCACCTCAGACCTGCGAAGTCACGCTTACAAGTCCAGCATAGGCTCCCAGAGGCCAGGCACCTCTTCCTGGTTATATCCAATTCAAATCAAACTCACAGGAAACTATAAAGCAACACCACTCACTGTGCAAAAGTAGCACCCCTCCCCATGCAAATGTAAACCCTGAGGAACGAACAAATAATTCTAAATGGAAAACAAACCAGAACCCCTGGCTTTAGCCTCCAAGGTTTAAAGTCGGTAAAAATAAAAAATAATAATAGTAAAATAAAAAGATTCTAGACACAGCATTTTAGTAGTATGCTGGTTAACTTTCTAATTTCTTCTCAAATAGTTCTTGGACAACCATCATGAAGGTCCCCATCTGGTTTTCTAATGGTTAAAAGATCTCATATTTCCATGAAGGTTTTAAAGGAAGTGAACTGTGACCAGGGAAATATATTATATGCTTTGTTGATAGAAAAAATATGAATTGAGGTATGAGTTAAATTCCAAGACACAGCAAAATCAAAGTTCTACTTCTTTCACATTTCCCTCTGTAATGGCCCTTTCCCTAATGGAAGAGAAGCAAAGAACTACAGAGATAGCAAAGGATAGGCTTCATATGGATACACTTAAGGGGCTCCCTTCTCTTTTTGCACAGAGGAGGGGAAAAGACTGCTAAGTCCTCCCAGTCACAGCCACATGGACAGAAGACATATCACCAAACCCGGCCCCTCGCCATATGAACAGTTATCTCATCCAAGGACTGTAATCTGCATCTTTTCCCTCCTTTCTTCTCACCTTTCCATCTCCCCCAACCCAGGGCAAGGCAAGACAGCTTATCCAAAATATAGGAACAGCACCTCCTTCACCCCAGTAAGCATCTATCAAACTCACAGGGGTTCCATTGCTGCCAACCCCAACCACAGTGATGCTGTAGTATTCTATGATTTGGGCTTCTACCCTGAATCAGACTTCATGAAATGAGTCCCCTGACCCAACTCCCCGTGTTTTTCATCAGTCAAAGGGCTTGCCCATCCCCACCATAGGCCCAACTGCAGGACAGAGCTGCTCTGGACAGTCACCTGCAGAAAGAGCAGCAGAGCAGCCCAAAGAGTCTAGATGGGAAGGAGAGAATGTTCAGTGCATGAAACATCCCCAGCCCTGGATACAGCAGTCATAAGACTAAGGTGATGCAGCTTACCTGCCTCCTCTCATCAGGGGCCTTCAGGAAAAGTGCATTGATCACAGCAATAGTATAGGTTTGGATTTCCTGGTCTGTTCTGTAATTATATGGAACAACACAGCAAAGTCAGAAGAGGTGATCCCTGAGGCAGATCATAGTGAGGTTCATCATCACATACATGCACCCTCTTCCCAGAAGTTAGAAAAGCAGGGATTAGGAAACTCATTCAGCACTGAGAGTGTATTTCAACCACCACGAGCCTGAAAATAAGGTAGGTACACAACTGCCATTATTAGGCACCTGGTGGAGATCATGCAGAAACACAGGAAGCAGTTGTCTCTCTCCAATCTCTCTTCTATTAGGATTAAAGACATGGGCCCAGGGGTTGGGGATGTACCTCAGCGTTAGAGCACTTTCCTAGCACATGTGAGGTCCCAGATTCAATTTCCACCACCATGAGAGAAAGTGGGGGGAGCATGGACCCAGGGGATATAGTCATAGTCACAACAGTCATTGTGTGTGAGTGTGTGTGTGTGTGTGTGTGTGTGATTTTCTGTGTTATGCATGATATAGATCAGAGAGCAGCTATGGATACCTCCACATTCCTGTTCTTATTTAAAGGAAACTACTTTGTCTCCATAGCTATGATAACACATATTACAAAAATCTATTTCCAAATGGAAACTTTTAATAGCAAGAAGAATAGGTATTGATGTTTATAAATTTGTTTTTCACTGGAAAGAAATCAGGAATTCTAAATGAAGCACAAAATGAAAGTAAGCTGCATGGTGAACAGTAAACAAGAAGGACATAAGGCAGAAACAAAGGTGGCCCAAAAGTTCCATTTAGGGATCATCTGTCAGGCTGGTCAGGGAGAGACAGAGCTTAGAACACAGCCTGTGGCAGGATGGGATTCAAAGTCCAGTTCTCCACAGGCTGCCTATGTGGTCTTGGACAAGCTCGTGGGTATCCCCAAGGCACAGTTTCCTCATCTGTAAGAACAATATATTTCACAGTGTTGCTGGGAGGAAGATAAAATGAGATAATGTCTATAAAACCCTCAGCACAGTGCTTAGCAAATAATAAACTCTTTTCTTTGGTAAAGTGCATTGTGAATGAGCACATGTGCCCCTGAGAGTCAGAAAGCAAGCTGTGACTATAAATTTAATACATTTCACTTTCAGGGACATGTGAAATGGATCTTATTTCTAGAGAGGTTACATAAAAAAAAAAAAAAATCTCCATTCTGGAGAACAAGGTACTATTCACTGAAGTCACAATGCAAGCTTTTTTGACTTAAATTTTAAATTCTGGTCATCCTCCTGTCTCCAAATGAAGGTGGGGGGGGATGTGTTTTGGGAGTTTACATTATAAACACAACAGTTAACATTTTCAGTGTATTGAGAGAACTACTGAATACTCTCTCACACTTCTATCCTGCATCACCAACCCAAATGAGCCAACCAGATTTCCTCTTAAGAATTTGCACATGTGACCTGAAAGACCAGAGGTACTGCCACCAAAAACAGGTCATGCTGGTGCCAGTCAATATGCTACAGGAAACGTCTGCTGCTAAGGTCTCTGCAGAGGCCATAGCTTCTTTCACAAAAGCATTGTTACTTAAGTCATTTCTAGATTCTAGTGAGATACTACTGTGTCCCTCCAATAAGCTCCCTCTCCTGTATAAGCTAGCACAATTATTTGTTGCAACTTCAACCCCAAATACTTTACCAAGTAGCACTGTATAATGGAGTCCTTGTTAACATGGTATCATAAGAGGCAAACTTATTAGTCACCTCAGGGTGGACAAAAGGGAAAACAATCCCTAAGGACTGCAGGTTACCAGGACAGCTATCAAACAGCCACATTATAGCTCAAACATCTAGGGAAAAGCACCTTTATTATATTATAAAACACAAAAGAAGAATGTCACTCTTATCACCTTGAATATAACTAAGGAAGAAGCTTGCCACTAAAAATTCCTGGTTGAAAATGCCTAACCTAAAATTTCCAATTAATTATGAAAATTAATTGGAAATAATTCATGATGTAATTCATGATATTACAGAAGATATAATCTTACATAGCTAGGGAAAGACTATTGAGAAGAAAACAAAGGGTCTTACTTTGTCTTATTAAAAGGATAACTATTAATATCCACTAAAATTCACCAAAACTGAGAGTCTCCTAAGGTCCAGACAGTGTCTAGACATGAAACTCATCAGGGATGGAGAGTAGGTAGGAGGTAGTAATTGTGCTGCTTCAATGTGATGGTGGATGATCATGGTACATATTTTGGTTATGGGTCAACTCAATATTCTTTTTTTTTTCTTGTACAATTAATTGGACCAATATATAAAGTTCCCCATGGCAGGATTGTGGTGGCCTCCCTGAAGTGCACCCCTACTCCCAGGGCGCCTCAGCATGCTTACCCTTGAAGATGAGGAATGAGTTGGCCAATAGTGATCTCCTGTGCCACCTTCTGGTAGAGATCATGGCTATTGAGCACCATTGACTCCAAGATGGCCAAGGACCGTTGCAGGATTGAGATGTCTATGGCTGACTTGTTCACAAAGCTTGCTATCTGAAAATCCAAGTGGGACAACATTGATTGCTCATGGTAAGCAGTGCAGGGAAATAGATAAGGGAACAGATGAAGCAAATCAGAAACTCGATTAAGGAAACCACACATATAACAAAACAGCAAGAAATCCAATGAGCCAACAATGACTGCTCACGACATCATTCAACAAAATTGAACCTCTCTTTAAGAGATATCTTTGAAGAACTATTCTGTCTGGTCTTCTCAGCATTATTCTCTGAGCTTCAGGTTTCATAGGCAAGCAATTATAGCACATGTATTATAAGGATCCCTGTGTTTCTCTGATGCAGTAATTTCCACAAATGCTAATAGCTACTCCTCCCCCATTCCCAGGCTAGTCCAGATCCATGCTTTTTACGTTCTTATTATGTTCCTGTTATGTTCTTAAGGGACTCTCACAAATCATACTTGTCAACACGATTGAAATGGCAAATTTTCAGTGCCTGGCCACTCTCCTGGCTATTACTAAAAAAAAAAAAAAAACCTTTCCCCCCCCTATTCTTTCAATTTCTTATGGTTAAAATAAATTCTTCTCAATTCTCCCAAATGTAGCAATCAGGAAATCATTTAAATTAGCAGTGCTAAAAGTTAAAATACTAGTTTAAGCTCTAAAATATATTCCCTAAAGAATTAATCACTAAAGCCTCAATATAATAAATCACAATATAAGAGGGAAATAAAATAGGGGTTAGAATAATGGATCACAGCAATCCAAACACATGGGCACCATAAAGGCTTTATTTTAGAGACCTCATTAAAAGTTATTGCAGCCTGTTGACAACTCATACTAAAAGGCCATTATTATATCAGCATAATGACTGCTTTCTTAAAAGCTGAATAACGTGGTCCCATGACCAGTAAGCACTCACTGCTTCCCTCTGTCAACACCAATTTCTCTCTTTCTGCTGTCCCGCCCACTCTGGTCCTCATCCCCTCTCTACCCCTGTACTCCATAGAATGTGAATGTCCCATGACAATTCCCAGTTGTCCTCCCAACTGTCTCCAGTCCACAGACTCCCATGGAAAGTAGTGGTGGGAGGGGAAGATAAGGACCTCCGCCTGCTCCGGATGCATCTGGACCTTTGGGGTGGGAAATAGTGAAGGGAAGAAGTACAGGGATATTAGAGTTTTACATTCCAAAAAGCTATTGTTTTATAAAAACCAACTACGGGAAGAGCATGAGAACTTAAGACCCTCAACAGACTGTTTTAGTTCCTCTCATGCCTAATAAACTCCCCAATGTGTTTACTGTCCCTGGTAAGCATCTGCACTAAACCTCACGTCTGCTCCAATCTAACAAACCCACCACATGAAGGCCACCTTTGGCCATTGTTCCCTGACAAAAAACAATCCAATTGCTCTCACCCTGCATTCACATTTTTATACTTAACTTAGGCCCCTTCTAAGTAGAGTATGAACTCCTTGACTTCTCCACCTCCAACCCCCTCACTTTTTAATGTCCCAGTATGATTGGAAAGCAAAGAACTCATAAAGACATTTGCTGGCAATAGTTCTTATTTTTTCTATTCTAATTCTCCCCTCATTGCAGGCTCCCATCTTGTCTTCACTTGTTAAATCTGGATGTTCCCTAACCCTCCCTGGAGCCTTCCACCTGAGCACCTGTTTTGGAAGTTCCTCCACCCCAGCCTTCATCCCCTCTTTTCATACATTTGGTATTTACTCATGGGTTAATTGATTCACTCAAGTAATAAGCATTGTGTGTGCCATGCCTACACCAGGCCTACCCAGTCCTACAGATCTGGAAATGCAAGGATGACCAAGAACCACACAGTTTTTAATTTCAGAGTCTTGCAATCTAGCAGAGATAGATAAAATATCCTTTTTCTATAAAATATATTAAATGCTCATTCTTGTCATAGAAAAGGTGACCTCCATTTGTATATTTTGACAAAGCCTCAAAATTAAGCAGTGTAACAAAAATTTCATATTCTTCTCTTTCCTTCCCTGTTATTACCCTTTCTCATGTGTCCATAATCATTAGTGATTAACATTCCCAGTTCCCTACCTTTCACCTCTGTGAATACACTTTAAATACATGCTAAATATACCTTCAGCATATATACATACCACTGTCCCATGGTATATGCAGTTCCTTCATGAGGATTAAAGTTCTATCTTCTTCAGTTCCCTCTATGTTCAAGTTTTCTAATCAATGGAAATTTACCCTCTACTTCCACAAATATCTTTTGGACAATATTTCCTTTCTCAAAATGTTCAATTGCTGCTGGGCATGGTGGCACAGGCCTATAATTCCAGCAGCTCAGGAGGCTGAGGCAGGAGGATTGTGAGTTCAAAGCCAGCCTCAGCAAAAGCAAGGCATCAAGCAATTCAGTGAGACCCTGTCTCTAAATAAAATACAAAATAAGGCTGGGGGGTGTGGCTCAGTGGTCAAGTACCCTGAGTTTAATCGCTGGTACAAAAAAAAAAAAAGTTCAATAGTTTTTCACAAGTTTCCTGATATAAAATACAACTTTTTATAATGGTTCTTAAATTCTATAAAACCATTAACTCTCCCCTGTTCCCAACGGGCTGGTTCAATGATGACAAAATCATGTGTCATGTCATCTTTGCTTTAATTCAGGGATATTTATAACCCGCATACATATTTCCCTTCCATTGGTCATTTCTACTTATTTCTTTCCCATGAAACCAATCTTTTACTTTCATAAAAACATTCTTTAAAAATTATTTCCTATAAGTTCACCTCTTCCTTAACACAGTACCAATACTAAAGCAGGGAACCTGATGAGCATTTGTAGAACACAGTGAGCTGAGTGTCTGCCTTATAGGGACAGGGTGCTCTATTCGTTAAGTCTTATGTGCAATTCGGGAGTAGATACCAGTCACTTTTGAAGCTAACTTCTTTCTCTTGTCTTTGTCAGTGGTTTTAAACAGACATTTTGAAGGCCCTGTACTTTCACTGAATGTGTATTGACAACAAGATCAGGGCTGATCCAAAAGAATGTAATGATTATCTTCCTCAAGGGAACTTGAGACCTACTCACTAGTGAATGTTCAAATGAGGAAATGTACAAACATTATTATCTGTGCCAAGTTTGAAAACTATAGATCTTAGTATAACTACAGACAGTTACAAACTGTTCAGTTAAATTTCGTTTTCCTTTACCCCTCAAAATATTCATAAAGGTTTCCTTTGTCTTCCAATCACTCCCTGCTCCACGACTGCACTTTGGCAGACATAGCTCAGCTTCTTCTCTATGGTGCTAGGGATGGAACCCAGGCACTGCACATGTTAGGCAAGTGTTCTGAGACTGAGCTAAACCTTCAACTTGACAGCCTCTATCATAAAGAAGAACAAGTCAGAGGAGTTAGTGGTAACTATATATCTGACCTCATCATGCTGTTCATTCATTTAAAAATGCTACCTAAAAAAATCAGAGGACCATTTAGGTAACTTTTAAGAAGCTAAGCAGCATCACAGTGCACGAACCAACAGCACAATAAATACTTCTTAGGGTCACTTAGAACTTGATCTCAAAATTCTTGTATGTTATCAAAACCAAAAAGAACCAAGGAGGGCATGAAGGGCCACTCTCAACTTTTAAATTGGTACTATCTTAAGGGCAGAGGCTTATAAATCTCTCAAAATTTTAGGAGGCAAAAATGACTGCATTTCTTTTTTTAAAAATGACTGCATGTTTGTCTAGGCACTGAAAATATGTGCAGGGTGAGCCAGGTCTCCTCAGAGCTCAGGCCTCCAGAGCACATTTATGAAACTTTCCTTTCTAGAGAAGGCACTGATGTTGTACTTGGCTAGGAGGAAACCAACTCATAACACAGAAAGTTCTTTTTTTTTTTTTTTCTTTCTTCTCCATGTCTTCCTACCCTTTCCCTAAGTAGCCAAGTCTTTAAAAAGCAACCACATTATATATTGGCATCAAGGGATTCCAAGTCTCAGAGTGTTTATGAAATGATGTTATTTATTGCAGCCACAATTTGTAAATCAGAATCCAGATCCATATGTAATGTAACAGACAAAGAGACAGGGGCTGGCAGGGAAAAAATATTTCTCCAAAGTGGTATGAATTTGGCATTAATAGGAAGCCAACTTTGGACCATGGAAATAGGCATCTTTTGTCAGTGCATTTCCTAGTTGATTTTTGTGGAGATAAAGCTCCATTTAAAAGACAGTTGCCTGCCTACAAATCCGGGGTTGTCAGAGTGCTGAATTTGATCCAGCTAATAAATAAAAAAAAGTTAACCTCATAAAAAATTAAGTAATTTTCTGATGACAATTTTTCAAATGCATGTAAGAAATCTCTAAGTAGTAATGTAAGGGAAATATAATAACCGAGAATGAGACAAGGAGTATATTAAAATATGTTGCCTTTTAAAAAAAAATTCAATTTTTTTTTTAATTTAAATGGCCAAGGCTGTTGCCTTTGCTTCTTTGGATTTAATAGGATTTTTAAATCTCATTTCAATGAATGAAACCATTTTTTTTAGGTACTCAGAAAACTAAATCATTGTCTTTGTCGCTGACTACTATTCATATCATTTAAAGACACACAACTTTGTCATTCATTTTTACTCATGACTGAAACTTTACTTTTAAAATATAAGGACTGGGGCTGGGGCTCAGGGGTAGAGCACTTGCCTGGCATGTGTGAGGCACTGGGTTCGATTCTCAGCACTGCATATAAATAAATAAAGGTCTATCAACAACTAAAAAGAATATTTTAAAAAATATATTAAATATAGCACCACTATATTGTCTCTCTTTTTCAAGGTCTATTGTTTTAAATGCTTTTAATGCTTCTAAGAAAATGCCATTTATTCATTTTATAGAAATTCATGAAGGTCTCCCTCAGCACCAGGTCATGAGGATAAAGTGATGAAAAAAGACAAGTTTCTCTCTCCTGGGCTCAGAGTCTGTTGTGAAAGACAGTTAAACGAACAAGAAATTCACAAAAATGGGAGAAGGCAGTGCTGGCATCAAATTACATTCTGAGATGTGAGGGGCACAGAGAGCACTGGAAATCACAGAGAAGACCTTACTAATTAAACAAGGCTCCTGGCATGACTTTTTTGCAGTATTGGAGAAACAGCCCTGCCCTATGTGACCAAGGATGCCCCCACTCACTATGACTTCAGTCAACCCTCCAGTCACAGGGTCCTGGCATCTAACCAGGCACAGTAAGACTCAGCTGCTATGTTCTGGAAAGGGACTGCTGTGGGGAATCCAAGGAGCTCAAGTCAGTGACTACAACCTAATTCCAAGGTGTTCACATTCCAGGACATGATAGTTACATTTTAGTAATTAGAGATGAGCAAAGCCATTTGGATATAGAAAAGAAAAGCCTGCTGCAAATTCAGAAAAGTGTTAAAATTTTTGTTACTATGAAAGTCTATACAACCCAGTCAGTACCTTCAGAGTCAGGCTTGCTTCTTCAGAACTTATCTTAGAAAAACAGAATAGAACAATTTGTTTTCTGCTCTCATAATCGCAGGCCTCCGTTCCCTGCCACCAATTAAAGAATATGCTTATAACACATTAGAATTCCTCTGGCTTTCTCATTTGTAATAATTCCTTTGCTTTTTAGGAATTATACCACTGAAAAATAAAGACAGTCTTCCTTTTTTATATGTTTCCTTTTGGTTTCCTTAACTTTTCTCTTTTGGCTTCATGGATTTACGTAAGGAAAGAAGATCCAGAGGTATGTCAAGAAGGCTCTGAGTTTCCAATTATCTTTTGTCTTAAATAAATCTGCAACCCCATACAGACTTTCCATTCTCGACACCCTCATTACACAGATGAGGGGATTCCTCTTGCCTTCCATTCCAAGTGGCATCTTCCCAAAAATTTCAGTTACTTTAAATAGAAAATCAGTAACTTTCCCCAAGGAGCACCACCTCAACCATGTAATCAAAAGACATACTGATGTCACATAACCCTGGGACAATGCACAAAGAAAAGGCACACCAATACTAATGTAAGACTGTTGTTCAAAATGCATAACCTTCCTTAGGTTGACCATAGGAGAATATTAGACAATCCAAACTGAGAGAGACATTCTACAAAGTAACTGACCAGTGCTGTTTGCAAGTGTCAAAGTCATGAATGACAAGGAAAAACCGAGGGACTGACAGACTGGAAAACACTAGGAGACATAACAGCTAAATTCTATGTGGAATCCAGGATCAAATCCTTAAACAAAGAAGAAAAACTTGTGAAATGAAATAACATAACTGTACTATCATGTAAAATGTGAGAATTTGGGAAAAGTGGATGAAGAGAATATAGAGTTCTCTTACTATTCCACACATTCTATACTATTTTTGCAACTTTTCTTTAATACTATCATTATTTCAGAATAAATGACTTAAACTTGAAGTGATCTTTATTGAACTTCATTGTGATTTTCTAGTCTTTGCACAGATTCACTAAAATTATTTTAGATAACTCTTCCCAAGAATCTATATTTTTAAAATAAATTTTTGAATTCTTAACATCTCTTTATAATTAACACAACAGTAGACAGAAAAAAATGTCAATTAACTTATTTCACAAATACTAAGAGAGGAAAACTTGATAATAAATACTAACCATTCAAAGTTTAATACTACATTTTAAAGAGTTACACAGTCAGCTTTGTTTGGTTTAGTTTTGGTTTTGGTTTTTGGTACTGGGGATTGAGCCCAGGGGAACTTAACCACTGAGCCACATCCCTGCCCTTAACATTTTTTTTTTTTTTTAATTTTGAGACAAGGTCTCACTAAATTGCTGAGGCTCAGCTTTGAACTTGTGATCCTCCTGCCTCAGCCTCCCCAGCTGCTTGGATTACAAGCATGCATCACCATGCCTGGCAGGACTACTTATTTTTTCTCAGAAAAATATAAACAGAATTGGAAATGTGCAGGCATGTCTTTATCATGTGTCAATTGCTGGGAACAGTAGGGGCTCTTCTGCCCTCTCTCCCCAAGCCAGGTCTACCTTGGCCCATCCCTTTATCAGATTCTTGTCAAAAAAGGAAACAGTCAAACTGGTTAATTCCTGAGACATTTATTCCCTCAGGATACAATTAGCAGGACCCTTTATCTAGGACTCCTGAGCCTGTATGCCATGCCTGTTTTCTTCTATCTCTGGTCCAAACTTAGGAATGTAGGAAATCATCAGTGTCCTTTGCTTCTTCCCTGTCCCTGGGGATGGATCACTGAAGGATAGTAGGAACCTCATTTAGGTTTTTGAAAACTTGGAGTCCTGCTTGGGGCAGTGGTAGACACGTTTATGGTCTTTAACAACGTGGCACGTTGACTTCCCTTAACTCTGGGTTCCCATACGCAGTCTCTTATAATGTCTGCAGAGACAAAATATCATTTTCACAAAGAATTTGGGTGCTCTCATCCCCACATACCTAATGCTATAAAACACCACACTCACCTGTTAACATAAGGAACCAAAAGAAACAATTATAGAATATTTTCAGAGAAAAAAATCTGTGAAAGAGGAAGCAACATAAGCCCAGGGAAGCACAGTCCACATTACCTTCTTAATAAACGCCACCGAAAATGTATCCCACGACACAATGCCATGGTCCATCAGCTCCACAAAGGCCGTCAGGGTGAAGGACAGCATGTCTCCAAAGCTGCAAAACAGAGTCATGGGCCCAGAACTGAGCACTGGGAAAGATGCGGAAAGCAGAATTTTCAAAGACCCCTGGCATAAGCCGCTGGACACAAACAACTTCCTCACACACCAGTGTTGGAAAGAGGCATTCGCTCAAAGTCAGCCGGGGCTTCAGAGTTGAACAGGCCTGGCCTCACGCTGACCTCACTCTGGAGAGCTGCATCACACTGGGAAATTCACTTAACCTCTCTGAGCCTCTCTTTTCTTAGCTGAAAAGCTGGGTAGTGAGTAATAGCTATTTAACCACAAGGCTGCTTGTAGGGCACTTAATAAAGTGCACATCATATAAACATTCAGTAAATGCCAACGTGAAGAAAAACTTCTCAGCAAATAAAAGATCTTTTAAGAGAGGGCAATGTGGTGCTTTTATTATCCACAGCTATCAAGGGGGAAGATTCATAATAACAGTGAAGAGTATCAGCCTTTGGAAAGGATCCAAGAGCCTGCACTTACCTCTGTGTGTGTACTCAGATACAGTATGTGTCTAAGTAAAAATGGCTTACTTTGATGTTATACTGGCCAGCACTCCATCTTAAGCCAGTGGGTTTTATGTAGTAGCTATGGAGACAACAACCCCATGTGAGGGCTTTGCTGACCCTAAACTTACTGTGATTCAGAAGCTGTAGATAGAGTCTAATGTGTGATTTAGAAATCAGAGAAAGATTAGGAGGTGCTATGGCTTGAACTAATGTCTCCCAAAAGTCCACGTGTTAAAGGCTTGATCTCCAGCTTGGCATTTTTGGAAGGTGGTGGAAATTTTAAGGTCTTCAGGTCTCTGGGGATATGCCCTTGAAGAGCACTGTTGGGCCCCTAGTCTCTTTCTTTTTTACTTTCTGGCCATGAGATGAATGTTTTGGCTCCATCAGAAGCTTCTGCCATGATGTGCTGCCTCTCCCAAAGCCATAGGGCCAATCAGTCATGGACTGAAACCTCTAAAACCATGAACCAAAATCGACCTTCTTTGTTTATAAGTTGTTCATCTCAGGTATTTGTTACAGTAATGGAAACTAACACAGACAGGCTCAGGTAAAAGCACTTTCTTTTTTTTTTTTTTTTTTGGTTTTGGAGATTGAGCCCAGAGGTGCTTTTACCACTGAGCCATCTCCCCAGCCCTTTTAATTTTGTATTTTGAGAGGGGGTCTCACTAAATTGCTTAGGGGCTTGCTAAGTTGCTGAGGTTGGCTTTGAACTTGTGATCCTCCTGCCTCAGCCTCTATAGCCACTGGGATTATAGTTATGGACCACCATGCCTGGTTAAAAGCACCATCTTTCTATGATAGTTCTATCTGGAGCACTTGGCAGACAATATTCTGGTTACTAGTGCTTTCCAAAGATATTTTGACAGACATTTATATACTCAGAATCCTTTACAGATAATCACCTTTACCATGAATGATCAAGATCACAAATATTAATTCAAAATTCTCAAAATTAATTCATTCTCTCTCTCTCTCTCTCTCTCTCTCTCTCTCTCTCTCTCTCTCTCTCTCCCCCCCCCCCCCAGGACATAAAATTATGCCAATCAGGATTATTGCACTATTTTATATGGTTGATTTTTAAAAAAACAAAAGTTAGTCATGTATTTAACATATAGGCCATTATTTCTACCTTACGAAATCTCCTAACAAATTTAGATAGAATCTTCCCACTTATTTTCAATTAATGAAATAGAAAACAGGTTCACATTTCTTTTAAAACAGCTTCTCAATTTCCCTTCCTGTTATTGTTCTACTTAGTCCAGTCTTAAAAACAACCTTTTAAATTCTGCCTCACCTTAGAAGTTGTGATGCTAAAAGAAGCCTATAGAAAGGGAAGTCTCCCTTTAAGGAAGAACTATCATGCTAGGCCGCTGAGACCAGAGGGGAAGAGACTCACTAGAGGGAAATGGCTGAGGGAGTGGTGTCTGAGGTTCCCCTCCAGCTCTAAGTGGGCAAGTTATCCACCATCCCAGACTTCGTTTCCTCATTGATTAAAAACACGGATGAGGATGATGGTAGCAATGGTGGTATCCCACTCGGAGACCACTGGAGAAAGAAAATGAGCTAATATACTAAAATCCCTTCTAACAGCATGTGGCAAATAGCAAGCAGCATGTGAGTGCTAGCTATTAGCACTATAACAAAAGTAGCATTTTAAAAGGTGAATGACGTCCATAATGTTCATTCATTTTGCCGTCATTGTGCAAAGAATTCTCTGTTCTTAGAACCAGGAGGGAAAATGCAAGAAAAGCCAAACCATTCAGGCCACTTGGAAAAGCACCTCTAGCCTTTCAAAGCGGCACACAGCCAGGCCCAGTCCTACAGGTGCCCCTAGGTGGCATCAGAGGCTCATGCCTCAAAAAGAAAATCCAATGTAGAAAAACTTACTGGAAGGAGAGAACATAAAATTAGAAAGATGGGAGGAAAATGAGTTTAACAGGTTAACAAGAAAGGTTAAATAAAACTTCTAGAATAACTCTCCTTATAGACAATGAGTCACTAGAAGATCCACGTCTCAGATTGCAAAAGAAGAAAACTGCTTCAGGAAAATAAGAGCCAAGCAGTAAATACAACTAGTAAGATTTATTAATAGACTAGGTAAACATTAGTATTACTGTGAAAAAGTTATGACATAATAATATGTAATATTGTTATTAGCAATATGAGCAAACATTTTATTTATTTACTTAAAAACAGAAAAATAGTCACCATATAATAACCAATAATTAGCATTTGCTTTTTTCTGGGATGGTTAAAGTCTCAAAAACTAAGATCGTCTCATAAACATGCCAGGAGATGACGGCATCCAGGGCCTGCACCCAGGGCTATGAAAATTCCTGCCTCAATGATGTTAATAACAGAGCCAGCCATGGAACAGGCCATGGCAGAGGAATACACAGATTGTTGGAATCAATCTCCTTTTCACAGTCCTAGTCAGCAACCTGAGACTGAATGCAGATGGCATTAGTCTTGAAGTCAGTCTTCATCAGCTGCTTTAAAAGCAAAAGATAAGTTATATACATGCCCTCTATAATCTTAAGGTAAAATGACTCGGCTCCCTATTTACCTACTGAATAGAACTCTAATCCAAATGGTGCTAGTAACATCTGGGAATAATTGATCTCCCCTAAAGTGCTCCAGAACTCTATCTACAGACTCCTCATACAAGAACCCTGGAAAAAATGATGGAGAGCAGGAGAAAGAATACCAGTTGGTTTCCAAATCTCCTAGTTGATTTGGGGCCTAGGACTACAATCTCTATAGCTCTCCAAGAAGTGAAGCAGCATTTCTGAGAGGGTTTTTCTGTGCTTTTCATTTATCCTTGGGTGTGAATGACTGACAAGTGAAAGAAGAGCTTCTTCACACCACACAACAATCAAGGTGTTCACAGGAAGTATCATTTTCTCTATTTAATAACATGATCTGTAGGTAGATACATAGAATGAACCCTATAATCTATTATATATTAAATATAAATAATTTTGTAATAATGTATATCATATTAACAAAATATTTAACACATCGGCAATATACTCATTATATAAAAGACTATATACATATATTCTATATATGACATATATAATTCATTAAGACTGATTGATTGAGTAGCATAGTATATTTCTACAAAGAGGAACTTTTTCAAAATTAAACCTCAAGCCTTCAGTTGCAAGGAATGCCATGCTAAAATTTTATTACATTGCAAATAAAAGGACCTATTTTAAGTGAGATGGCTATAAAAGCTCTTATTAAACCCTGACATCAGTGTTTATTTCCACTCCTTAGGGGAGTAATTCAGACTCCAAAGAGGGAAGGCAGGAGCTAAGATTCTACCTTTGAAATCAATGCTGAGTGCACAGTATCAAGCCTTAAAGGAATTACAAATATAAAGCAACCACATGGCACATTAGGAACATTTTAAATTTTATTTGGTTTATTTGTTTTTGATAAAGTGTGAGGCTAAAGATTCTGCAGTACCGACTGCCACGAATTAAGCCGTCTGCAAACTTTACACGCTGGTCGACAGTCACTGTCACAGCCAACACACCATGTGTGCTGGAATGATTCAAATAAATGTTTCTCATCAACTTAGTAGAGATCATCTCTATTCCAACAAAATCCAGCCGATCTCAAAACAAGCATGTAAATTTATGTTGCTAATTTTATAAGAGAATTATGCTTCCAAATGTTTCTACGCGGTGGCATGTTCAATATAGAACTGGAGCAACTTGTAAAGCTATCAATAAATCATACTGAATAAAGATCCTTAATTGCCAAAGTTAATAGTTAATAGCTATAGCTCTGCACTGCCCTTTGAGTTTTTTCATTATTTTCTACTGATGGGGGAGGGGTGGTGATGGTAAAATTTACACATAAAACTATTTAGATACCTCCTTAGCCTTCAGAATCATAGTAAATATTAATGGATCCTTTTTTAAAGATCAAAGTGGACTCTACTCTATATCATTGATTTTGATTTGCCTCTCCTCTTGTATTGATATCATTCTCCTTTGACAACAAATGATAGCAAGACTTGAAGTCAGTTAAGGAAAGATTCCAAGTTTGTTTTTTGGGTTGTTTGGGCTATTGTAGGCTCTATGGATTTCCAATTAAATTTTAGGTTTGGCTTTCTTTTTTACAAAAAAAAAAAAAATGACTGATGTTGCACTGAACCTATAGATTCACTTAGGAAGAATTGCTCTCTTAAATATTATCTTTCAATCCATAAAATGATATGTCTCTCCACTTACTAAGGCCTCTAATTTCTCTACACAATATATTTATTTTTCAGTGGACTGCATGTCTCTTGTTGAATCTGTTCATAAGAATTTGATGACTTTTGATCATCAAAATGATCTTTGATGCTTTATAAATGGAATTTTTTAAATTTCATTTTCCAGTTTGGGGCAGTTAATATACAAACATACATGGATTTTTATACAGTGATGTTGTATCCTGAGACCTTGTTAAATTCAACCATTAGAACTAGCAGTCTCTTTGTAGAGTTCTTAAGATTTTCTATGTATATAATCATGTCTTGTGAATACAGACGTCTTTACATCTTTCTTCTGAAATTTTTTTCTCCTTCCTTGTTATTATATTACTTCTTTCTTGATTATTGCAATAGGTAGGAACCGTAGTATAATGTTGAAGAGAAGTGAAGAAAGTAAACATATCTGCCTTACTCCTGATCTTTATGTGTAGGAAAAATTCAGTGTATCAGCATTAAGTCTGATGCTCTTAAGTGGGCTTTTTCAGGTTGAGGAAGTTCCATTTATTCTTAGCTTGCTGAGAACCTTTATTATGAAAGGATGTTAGATTTTATGAAATGCTTTTTCTCTAATAAGAGTTTATTTGTTTTTTGATAAAGTGTGAGGCTAAAGATTCTGCCGTACCGACTGCCACCAATTAAGCCATTTATTTTTCTCCTTCATTTTTTCTTAAAGCTGAATTATACTGATTGCTTTTCTAATATTAAACCATTTCTGATAGAAATCCTTATTGATCATGATGGGTTATAACTTTATATTTGCTTGGTTATGCTTGTTGCTGGGGATTTGTGTACCTCTGTTCACTGGGGACACTGGTCTATAAATTTTTATTACCTCTATTGTCACTGTCAAGTGTTGGTACCAGAGTGATAGATACAGGCTGCCGAAAGTGATTGGAAAGTGTCCCTCCCTCCTTTATGTTCGGAAAGCATAAGTGTAGATTTGATATTTCTTCTACAAAAATCAGATAGAATTCACCACTGGAACCAGTTTTCATTGCAGGGAAGGCTTTTAATAATGAATTCCATTTCTTTCATAGCTATGGGCACTCAGATTTTCTATTTCATCAGGAGTCAGTTTTTGTTGTGTCAGTATTAGTCCTCTGAGAAGTGAACCCCTCCAGTTCACTAGGAGACTGGGTAATACCTGTGAAACCTCAAGGAGCAGAAAGCAGGATTAGATGAGGCAGATCTGATGTCTGTGAGAGGAACAGGGAAGGGAAGTTGATGCAGATCTGGTAAAGTCTCAGTTAACTAGTAGGGAACTCCAAAACAAACATTGCCTTTTGGAGGAGTCCCACAGTGAGCAGCAATGGCCAGAGTCTGGGACCTTCACCATGCTGACCCACTGGAGACTGCCTGACAAGGGTTCAGTCTTGACTTAAAAGCTGCCATGGATCTTGCATGTGCTCTAGCTGGAAGCTACTAGCTAACTGCTTTCCTGGTGGTTGAGCCAATAAGATCTTTCATGAAGAGAGTTCAAAGCATCTGTTTCCATAGTTTAGTAACTTCTGTTTCCCAAAGCCTTTGTCCATTTCATCTAAAAATTAAAATTTTCTGGCATAAAGTTATTCACAATAACATTTTTTTTTTTTTTTGCTGTTTATGTCAGTAGGATCTGTAGTGATATACCTCTCTTATTCCTAGTGTTGATATCTGGATTTCTTTTTTTTTTCTTTCCCCTAAAAAAGTTTGCAAAGTAACTCGGTTTTGACTTTTAATTTTCTCTACTATTTGTTTCTTTTCTATTTCACTGATCGCATCTATTTTTATTCTTTTTTTTACTTACTTAGTTCACATTCTTTCCCTGGCTTCCTAAGCTGAAATTTAGACCACTGATTTTTTAAATCTTTATTCTTCTCCAATATAAGCTTTTAAGCCAATAATTTCCCTCAAACCACTGATTTAGATTCATCACAAATTCTGGTGTATGTTTTTATTTTCAACACTATCCAGTTAAAAATATTTGGTAATTTCAACTACGTTGTTCCTTGATTCTCAGGTAATGATGCCAAACATCTGGGAATTTTCAGCTATATGATTGTTACTGATTTCTAATATAATTTCCTTGTGATCCAAGAACATTACTTTTATATAGTTGCAATCATTTGTAAATTGATGGTCAAGCATATGATCTTTTTGCCAGAGCCTTCAAAAGAATATATATTTTTGCTATTGTTGGGTATGATGCTCTATAAATGGCAATGAAGACCTTCAACAGTATTAATCAGATCTTCTATACCCTTATTGATTTCGCGTAATTTTCCTATCAGTTAAGAGACAGTGGTATTAAAATATTCAACTAGGATGATGGGTTTGTCCATTTTCCTTTTTGACGATCAGTTCCTGTTTTGTGTATTTTGAATCCTTATTATTAGGTGCGCATGAATTTAACATTTTCGTTTTCCTAATGAATTGACCAATTTTTATTATGTATACCACTCTATCTCTGATAACAAGTTATCTTTAAATCTTATTCTACCTGATATTAATAAAACTACTTAACTTTGTTATTAGCATTTGCATGATATGTTTTTCCATTTTTTTTTAAATTTTCAAGCCACAAGACATGTGTCTATGTGTCCATGTAAGCAGCATACAGCTGAGATCATGCATTTTGTTTTCTATGGGTGTTTTTTTGCCGAGGGGCAAGGGGGTCTGACAGGCTAACCCTTTTAACTAATGTGCTTAGTCCTCTTACGTTTATGTATTGATGTGATTACATTTAAGCCAATCGATTTGTTATTCATTTTTTATCTTTCCTAACTATGTCTTGTGTTCTAGTTCTCTTTTCCTACCTTCATCTGGGCTAATTAAATATTTTTAAACTGGTCTCTTTTATATCCACATCCTTTGTGCTACTTTTGTCATGTATTTTACAACTCCACACATTATAAACCCTGTTAATAAACATCACTGTAACTTGAGTTTTATATGTTATGTGTCTTTTAAAGAAGTCTAAGAAAAAGAAAGAAAAGTGTGCTTTGTCTTTTATATTTATCCACTCATTTACAGTTTCCAGGTTTCTTCTAAAAGAAGAAACTCTGCTAATAGAACTCTGCTAATAGAACCTGATTTCTAGGTAGTATCAAGTCCATTCAGTCTGAAAAACTTGCTTCATACCTCTTGCAGTATAGATCTGCTGACAATGAACTGTCTTCATTTTCCTTCATCTAAAAGTGTTTTTAGTTCACCATTATTTCCAGAGAGAGTTTTTCTAGTTATAGAATTCTGGCTGACAAGCTCTTTTTTCTTTTTTTCAGCATTGATTGTTAAGAGGTCCTTCTAGCCTCCATTATTTCTAGTAAAAAGTCAGCCTTTATTCTTGTTTTCAAACTTATGTTATTATTTTCATTAATAATTTTTTTTCTCTGACTGCTTTCATTTTATCTTTGGAATTCAAAAGTCTGACTATTATCTTTTGAGGTAGAGTTTCCTTTGTATTTACCCCTCTTGGGGGTGCACAGAGCTCCTTAGATCTGTTAATTTACAAATTTCAGCAAACTAAATTGTTTTTATATAATTGTTTCCTCAAATATTTTTCTTCCCACTCTCATTCCTCTCCTGTTGGGACTTCAATTAATTATATTTTAGGTCACTTCTTGTTATCTCATAGGTCAAATATTCACTATTTATTTTATCTATTTTCTCAGATATGTATACTAATATATCTTCAAAGTTACTGACTCTTTTTCTGCCACCTTCAATCTTTATATAATGAATTTTTCATTCTAACTCTTTTACTTTCCAGTTTTAAAGTTTACATTTGCTTATTTTTATGTTTTCTGTTTCTCTGATGTTTTAATAACCTTAGTCTCCATTAAGGTTTCCCAAATGTGCATTCATTATACAGACACTTTTCTTTGGTCTTTTAACATATTTTTAAAAGTTGTTTTAAAATTTTCATCTGCTAAATCCAACACCTAATGTTGGAGTTCCTACAGTCAATTTCTATTATCTGCCTTTTTCATTTTCTTTAACTGTGAGTCATCCTTTCCTATTTCTTTGTATACATAGTAAATTTTTTATTGTATACTGCATATTGTGGATAAAACATTGTCAAGGCTCAGAATTCAGTTTCATTCCTCTAAAAAGAGTGTTGATTTTGTTCTAGCAAGAGGTTACTCAAACTCCAAATTGTGCGGAGAAAGACTCACATCTCTGTTCAATTCTTTAAGTTTCTAGTCATTCTTTTTACGGGGCCCTCTGGGTTTCCACAGATATATGTGCATTCATGTTTCCATAATCAGTAATATATCTCAGCAGAATTTATATGTAGATGTTTGGTTTTACACAATAAGAGCTTCCTTTCTTTCATGGATTCTCTTTACTGATCAAGCTACTCTTCCGGTTCCAAACTAGTCATTTACCAATGCCAGGGATTTCTGCCACCCCATGCTACATGGATGAGCAGATGATCTGGGGCAAAAAGCAGCAAACACACAAATCCCATTCAAGGCCCATCTGTTCTGTCAAGGGATGCCTTCATTCTACTTTTTGCCTTGTTATCTGGTGCCTTCAAATGGTTGTTTTTAGATGTTCTGTCCACAATATTTAGCCATGATATAATATCTGTATTTGTGTTCATCTGATTCTCTGATCATTGATTTCTGTCCATGACTGATAAATGGATCACAAACTGTTCAGCACCCCTACATACCAGTCAACTAAAACTATTGGCTGGCAAATTTTTAAGAAATTATTTCAGCTTTAGATCCCCAAATGCCTCTACATTAGCAAATTATATGAGGTTGATGGAGAGAAAAAAAGACTTTCATCCTACCTCTACCATCTGATTTTAACCACTGCATTAAGGAAAGAATGCTAATTTGTACTATGTGGTGGATATAAGGGTGGGTAAGAAGCAGTGGGTGTAACATTGAGATTATGACCAAGATAAATGCTCATAAAAGTGGTTTCTACTGCCTTTACCATTAAGTGTTTCTACTATATTAAAAATGTATGCCAAAATAAAATTTAAGCTTTACCCTAGAAATGCAATATTGCTTTCTACTTTATTAGAATTTAATAAACACAAGAGTTCCTGTAACTAATCCTCTTTCTATGTGGGAAGAGTGGGGGGAAGGTGAACCCCCTGCGCTCAGTATCACACTAGAGTACATTGAAGGTGCTAAGGATTTTGTCTGAGGGCTTGAGAAATGAGGTCCACATTTTGAGGTGCTGTTCAGTGTTCCTTCTCAAATTGAAATTATCTTGAAATTTCTCAAATTGAAATTAACACTTGGGTTCCAGGGAAATCTGTTCAGCCTACTTAATAGAGTTTGTTAGATCCTATTTGGACTCACCTTGATTAGAGAGTAAGAAAGCCACTCGAGGGGGAAGACTCAGATCTCCAGACACAATTTGCAGGCATTCCACTTAAGACATAGATAATCGAGCACTTTCTCAGACCCAGAGCAAATAATTTTCATTCCACAGATCAGCCCTGAATATTTTTTTAATGTGAATCTTTTTCTTTCTGAGCCATTGAAAAAAAATCAAAGACTTTTAACTTTGAACATCACATAGGCCACAAAAAAAGAAAGTTTTGTTTAAAGTAATGCATAAAATTATGCTCAGTATTGCTCCAGGAGAAGGAGAGCAATCCTGATGTGATCATTTAGTGGTTCTAAACCTAAAATGCCCTTTCTACTACAAAGGCAAACGAGAAGGAAAATAAATTTTTAAAGAACCTGTTTATAAGAACATCAAACAGAAAGAAAAAAAATCATTTACTCAAAATATCTAGCTGCATAGTTATGAAGTTAGGGGACAGGGCTTAATTATACAAAGAAAAAGGAAGTATAAAATTATCAGTATGAATTGATTATATATTCTTACCAAGGCTTCATAATCTTCTGCAATTTCTGGTATCGGCTGCAAAATTTAAAAACAACCATGTGAGAAGCATGTTTGAAAGCCATGATTTTTACACAAATAATACATATTAAAGAAAATTCAAGATTAGCTGGGCATGGTAGTGTGTGTTTGTAATTCCAGTGACTCTGAAGGCTGAGGCAGAAGGATGGCAAGTTCTAGGCCAGCCTCAGTAACTTTGAGAAACCCAAAATCAAAAGGGCTGGGGATTTGGCTCAACAGCAGAATGCCTTTGGGTTAGATCCTTAGTACTGAGAGAAGAGAGAGAGACAGAGAGAGAGAGAGAGAGAGAGAGAGAGAGAGAGAGAGAGAGAAAAGAAAACTACACATCAGATATAGGACAGAGAATCTATTGCCAAGTAAAGCCATTTTATCCATTTTAAAATATTCAAAATAATAAATTAGTATTCTTTAATGAAAAGAGGCAGTCAAAACTACTCTCAAAACTCACTTTATTGAGGTATTGCTAAAGACAATGAGAACACTCTCTTTGGATTAGAATGGATCTGTTCAATGATGGTGGAACCCTAAGGGATAAGAATGCCTATATTTGCAATGAAAAAAGTTAAGCCCAAAAGTACTGGACTATAAGGAAACAATTTATTATCCTTCATGGTAAAATATCCACTAATTGTACTTTTTCTTCAAAATGTGTGCTTCTTCTGAGGGAAGACACTACAATTTCTGTGATGAGAAATTGTGTCAGACACTAAGATCAGAACTCTGGGAAGAAACCTGCAATGCGTAAACCTGGCTACAACAAGGGACAAGGTACTTAAAAAACAAACCAACAAACGAAAAATCTTGAGGGTACCGGAGTTTCAACAAGATAAGGAAACCAGAGATTCTATTCTGATCAAACCACTTTCCATTCCTCACATCTGCCAAAAGTCTAGCTTTAAATCTGTTGTCTAGCTGTATTAAGGATCCTTCTGTTCCTTCCAACTAGTCATCTCCTATCCCCAAACTCACCTCACCCTAGGCTCCTGTGGAGAGCCTCCCTGACCTTGCATTTCCCTCATTCAGACTGCAGGGGGCACCAGTGTCTGCACACCACCAGCCATAGGATATCTCACTACCCTGGTTCCCTGAAGGCCAGGGATCGTAATTTACCATAACTGGCATAACATCAGACACACACAGAGTAGGTACTCAATAAACCGTTGGTGCATGATTCTGTCCTGAAGGCTTCACATTCTCAATCACATAAAACATAACTCCTTCAACAACTAAAATAGCAGCATGAAGACTAAAATCTAGTGTTTTGTAAAACTATGAAAAAAGGTATATAAGGAGGTTTTTTTTTTCTCTTTTCTTCCCTTCCCCTCCTTTGACTACTTTTCTTTTTAAAATATTTATTGTTTTTCTTCCTTCCTTCCTCCATCAAAAAGCTATTGGCAGAGGGAAAAAAAAATAGGTAACCAGGGGGCGGCTGGCCTGAGCAGAAGCTGGGGACATTTGCAAAAGCCAAACACAAATTTCCACTAAAAGGAACTAGGGGTCCTTGGAGAAATGGTTCATGCCAAGGCCGAGGAAAGGAAAGATCTAGATAATGCTGGGAACATCTGATTGAGCCAGAAAGCAAAGAAATGCTCAACAAATGATGGGGAAATGGTCAAAAGGACACAGAAGCTAGGTTGAAGGAGCTCCTGCCAGCCACATCTGGGACAAGATGAGCATCCCAATAGTCATAGTACTGACAGATGATAGCCATGGAATAAAACAGAATAGATGAGTCCACTTATTATCAAGTGATGTGTTGATAAAGTTTCAGAACAAAAGTCCTGAGGGGAAAAACACAGAAATCTGATGTGTACCACTTTCCAATGTCTACGATGTCACTATTTTTACCATGGCTGATTTAAAGTACCAACATGACATCTGTGAGCATGAAGCTGGGAAGAGTTGCAATACTCTTATTGGATGTTGTACAAGCCAGCACTAGCACTCCACTGGAAATCAATATACAAATGAACAGAAACATAGGAGAATGTAGGTCTCTTCCAACAGAGAAAAGGCAACTAGAAAATGGAGAAAGAATGATAACATCAGAAAAGCCTCCTTCGGAAATTATAATAATAAGAAGTAAGTTAAATAAGAAAATTAGTGTCAAAACTGGTGGGTGAAATTGGGATGAGGAATTGGATTTTACATGGTTTCAAAGTATCTCCCTACAAATTATTCATAAGTTAATTGCAAAAGGTTGGCGGTAAATGTTGCAATGAAGACAACTGAAGATGTTCTTAATCAAGTGGTCAAAGTGAATGTGATTAAGACAAAGAGACACCACAGGCCAACAATAGCATACAATGAAAAACAAAAACAAAATCATCTGCATCATTGTGAAATTCCAATCAAGAATATATAATACAGACTCAATCATGAGAACACATTAGACCAACCTCACCCCGGAAAAACATGTGGGGTTCAATGGAAAACTGTGCAGACTATATACATACTCTTCTGGGTTATCAGATTCTGGCTCTGTGCTGCCTTTGAGCTATTTTATAACTCTTGCAAGCCATAGGTAACTAATGGATATATATTTTTGTCCTGTCTGGTAGTGATTTAATTGGCTTCCTCCCTGCTGGTAGAAAACCAGTTTGGTCTCCATTTGCAATTCATCTCAACATTCCTTTGCTCCATATAAATTTGTTCTCTTTTGACTTTTCCCTTTGAAACGATTATACCATCTGCTGGTCCCCTCATATCATATGGGTAAAATTAATTCTTTTAACACATGTCCATTTGTACATCTGTAAGAAAGTCCTAGGTTTACCTTTCCCTGAAAAGGATCCATATCCAATTACCTTTTAACAAATCCAACTGGAAGACAGGCTAACTAGATTGCTAACCTATAATCTTAAAAAAAAAAAATGTCAAAGTTGTGGAAGAACAGGGTGGAAGGTGCTGCCTGGAGATATATCCTTTATATTAAAAGATGCAATCAGGACAACAGGAAAAAAAACTGAGTGACGTCTCTCTAGGTGAAGGACAAATGAGAGTTCTCTATCTTGCAACTTTTCTGCAAGTTAGAAACTATTTTGAAATAAAATATGTGCATGTGCATGAGATATATTAAGTAGTCACTGCAAAGCTTCAAAATAACTTTCTGGCTGGGGGCCCAAGCAACTTCAGGTTTTTCACACATTCCACCTTGACTAGTGACTCAGTCAGTCCTGGATATTCCTCCCAGACCAGAGTGCAAAAAAATACCTGGGCCAAGTCAATATTCCTCACATCTCTATTTGTGCACCCTCACTTTATTTAGATTCTACAGAAGAAGGGAAGTGTTTTTTGTTGTGATATGTGTCTGTTGTTCTAACTGGGATACTCTCTTCCTCCCAGGATATTCTTTTCTTTTCTTTTATTTTTTTTAAGAAATATGAGAAGAGAAATGGTTCCTGGAAAGACTAAGGTTTCACAGTGGCCAGAAACCTCTTGTCCCAGCCCAAGGAATGGTATTCTCTGCATTAGCAGAAGATAATCTCTTCTTGAAACTGGCCTTGTGACCCCTTCTCATTTCCATTACCAGTGAGATCCACAAAGACCCAGAGAGAAAGCAAAGGCTGATGAGGAGGGGGTAGATCCTGTTTAAGGAATTTTCTGAAGTTGGCCTCTGATGCCTTTGTGATGCAAATTATTGGCAGGGCCCCAAAAGGGCTGTTCCAGTTGTGACTCCCTTAGATATGCAGAGAAAAGCCACAGGGGAAAAAAAAAAGCAGAGGGAGCTGGGAAGACCAGGCAGTCAGTCCTTCCAGCTGGGGCTGACTGCAGAGACCACATGGAGCAGGCTTCTTTCTGGCTCAGTCTGGGAGCTTGTTTGCTACTCCCTGTGGTCTCTGAGGGGGTGAAACTTTCTAGGTATGAGCAGGGCTGAGCTGCTAGGCTCAGTAGTTGGCTGATCCATCTGGGCTGGCCTGGACCTCCCAGAACAGCCTGGACTTACAAATACACCAGGTTCTCAGAAGAAATGGTATGAGTTGAAGCTGACAATCTGACTGTAGCATTTAAGTTTCTTTCAAAAAAAGAAATGTACCTTTTGGGTGAAGACACAAATAGTCAGAACTGTCATATGCATCTCTGTATTCTTCCCACATACCTCCCTCTACCCCTCACAGGCCTAGCCCAGTGTCAGAAATACTGCTCAGCACTAAGAACATACACTTTGCTCAATGAATAAAACTACAAACCCATTCTCAAGTGTGGGTGCTAAGCAACAAAGCTGCAGCAACATGCAGCGTGTGTTAAGTGCTACCTCAAGTTTCACAATACCTAAAAACTGAAAACAGCTATGTTTTATGTAAAGAAAAGAAAATTTGAATAATGAAAGTTTAACATGAGACTATTCTTGTGTTGTAGTGACAACAATCTTTATACACACATGCAATATACCTATATATAGCATCAGTCAGTCTTCTTCTGAAACATGCATGACAGAGTGGATGGGGGCTAATTATTTACACAATTAGTGTTGTTGCTTTTGAAGACAATTACTTAAGGATTTTCTCTACCACTAAAATATTCACAAGACTCTTTTACACTATTCCTGACACAGCCAAACTTTGGAGAAATGACCTCAATCAAACAAATAAATCAGTACTTATATATTCCCTAGATGAATGAGAACTCCTCAAACACCTCACTGCTGTTTTTTTCCTCAAAAAACTAGAAAATCTGTGGGAATTCCAGCCCAATATTGATCAGGGTATTAGAAATGGATATATTCTTATACAAATGGGAAAGTACAAATTAGAACATTCTGGCAAGCTCCTAGGCTGTTCTGATTTTAAAACAGCTTTAAAATGTAGATATCCTCTGAGTCAAGAATTTTAATCCAACAAAATAATTTCAACAGTCACTCAGATTTTGCTAAAAGGAAAGCTGACTTGAGGATATTCAGAAAACACCCTGAAAACGATATAAAGGCCCTAGGAGAAGGGGAATGGTTAACTCTACTATGTACATACCTCCAATTATATTATGTATCAACTGTACCTCAACAAAGCTGTAAAATGAAATAACATGCAGGCAATGCAGGCAATAAAGCTGGAAAGAGTAATATTTAATGATATGAGTCTATTGTTAGATATAAAAAGCAGATAGGTTATAAAGAGTATGAATATTACAACTCTACTTTTATAAATTCTGTGCCTAACTGTGTATTTAAAAGGATATATGTAAAGGATATACACCAAGATATTAAACGCGTTTGTCTGTGGAAGAGGAAATGACAGATTATTCATGATTATTTTCCTTCTATTTATTTACATATTCTTAACAATAAATCTGATCTTGTGTTAAGGAATGAAGGTTAATTTTTAAAAGACTGTCCAAGTTCTTTGGAAATCCATGGATTTCAACTTCCTCTCTGTGGATACCACTGCCCAGGGTGGTGCCAGAGCTTACTCATATCCCATCCGCATCATTCTCTCATCACGTTGCCAAGCGGGAAGGAAACTGCTAGTGCTCTGCCCTTTGGTTCTTGGACAGGTTCCACTGTTCTCTGCCCTCAGTGATGACTGGCCATTTAACAGGAAAGGGCACAGAGTAAACTGCCCAATTATCTGTGTGCATGGAGGCACAAAGAATGTCACGCTGTGTTAAAACCCAAAGAACAGACAGAAACTTGAAGTTGCAGGTTAAAAATAAATAAATAAATAAATAAAATTCAAATCAAATATATCATTCCTGAAAATTTTTTGATAGCCATCTCTTTTTTGAAGCACTGTACATTCCTTCATATTCCTCACCTTGCTTTGGCGGAACACGTTTCCACACTTTGTTTCCCCACCTATGTTTCAATCAGAAACTAGGAATGGGATTTCGAAATTCCACAAGGATGGAAAAATTGAATTCAGGCTTTCAGCACTTTCAGTACGGTGCTCTGCCAAAATGATACTTCCCTGTTGCTCCTTGGTGGCTGATTTGGTCCCTTGGCCCTCCTGGTGCCAGCAGGAAAGAGACTTTGAAAGCATAGCCTTAGGTCATGAAAAGCAGGTAAGAAATCTCTGAATCTCATCATTATTAAAAGTAAGGAGAAAACTGACAGCTGTGTGTGTTTTTTCAGTGTTTCCTAAAAATTTCCACAGGTCCAGCTTGGGAAGTCTCCACCTTCCCCAGCTGACGTCTGCCCAGGAGTCATGACTAACTGCCTTCCTGACTGCAGAATCTAGTAAATTCCTATGTTTTTTATTCCAAAGGTTTCCTACCAATTAATTAAGATGTCAGTGTAAGTTTAATTGAAAAGCCAGATTTCCTTATGAGAAAAGCATCTTTCTCTTTTCTTTTTAATCTGAGCAAGAGATCAGAAAAATGAGCCACCTCTTAGAATGAGATGCAGCACTGGCAGAAGGAAGAGGCCTCAGGATCCATCCCTCAAAAGCAGCATCATTCTGAAATTAGGCAAAACAGTGAGAAGACACCAAAGGTGACCCAGAGAGATGTCATTCCTTCCCACAAACAGAATGTGATTGTGAGAGAAAAATGCAAAACAGAATTTGTCCAAGATCTGGTTTGTGCTCTGCTTACCAATCTAGAACATGGACAGATGTATGGAATTGCAATGGTTTACTGATGAGTACAAATAGTTAAAATGTTAACACACTGGATATTCTTAATGGTATGATTAACATAAAGAAAATTGAATATTGACATTCTCTCGTGCTGTACATGTGCAACATGAAAACCTGAGTCAGATCTGCTCTCCACAGACCCCAGATCCTAGGTCTTCGGGATGGCGAGCTTTGGGGCAGCTCTGTAGGTTGAGATGAGTTATAAGGTAAAACAAAAGGGCTGATAGAAAGTAAGAATGTCAACAAGACAAATGTACATTATGAATTTGTACTATTTTTCTTTTAAAACAAAAGTAGAAGTGTGACTTTGATAAGAGTCATGGTCTGAATTATGTCCCTCCTCCCCAAGATTCACATGTTGATGCTCTAAGCTTTAGTACTTCAGGATGGGACTCTATTTGGAGATGGGGCATTGAAAGAGGTGATTAAATTCAAATGAGACCCTTAGGAAGTCTTCCCTAATCCAATTCTACCAGTATCCCTTTAAGAGGAAGAAAATTTGTACACAAAGAGCCCCTGGTTCACATGCACACAGGGAAGCCCATATGAAGACACAGGGAGAAGGCAGCCACCTGCAAGTCTCAGAGGAAGACCTCAGAAGAAGCAAACTCTGGGGACCCCTTGACCTTGAACTTCCAACCTCCAGAATGGTGAGAAAAAAATGTGTGTGGTTTAAGCCACCAGTTTGTGACACTGTGCTATGGCATCCTTAGCAGACTAATGCAATGAGATTGTGAAAAAGGAAAGCAAGCGCCTAGCCCTGTAACAACATCTTCTTTGTCAAAATACACAACTGCCAGTCTCTGGTGCCACTGAAACTCACCACAGTCCTGTGTTCCACATGCATGTCACGCAGACCCCTGCTTCCATATCTTTATTATTAAAACTGTAATTATGATGGCTATTCTTTTAAATTGGGAAGTATTTACACTGTATCACTACGAATATTCGAGTCCCTGGATACCTAGGCATCTGTCGCAGAGCCACCTACAATGAACAGTCGTCATTCCACCTGGCACACTGCCCTTGACATAGCAGTGACTGGTACTTAGGTAAATCCATAAATGAGCTAACATTTTTCTATTTCAGTTTAACATATTAGTAAATGTCACTGAGGCTGAAGCCCCAAGGGCTCACTGTCCACCTGGCAGTGGAGGGCAGGCAGCGCAGGTTACCACAGCTGGCAGCACCTGCAGTAATCCACAATTGACAGGGAAGGTATTTATAACCACGGCTCCTACTCCTCCTCTGCCCACTAGAAACAAGGATGAAAGGGCTGACACTCTAGGTTTCCCCTTGAACTTCTGCCACAGACAGAACCCTTTTTATCCTTTCCCTCTGTCCAGGCCTTGGATCCCTGAACTCATTCTTGTTGAATTCCTCCTAGTTGTCCCAAGCTCCACCTCCACTTAGAGCAACCACTTTGGATTCTGGAAACACCCAGAACTTGAGCTTCCCCATCCCACTCCAAGGTGATGTACTCTAAAACTTTCATGAGCAGTCACCATTAAAACAAAACAAGGTCTGGGGATGTGGCTCAAGCAGTATCACACTCGCCTGGCATGTGTGGGGCGCTGGGTTTGATCCTCAACACCACATAAAAATAAAATAAAGATGTTGTGTCCACCGAAAACTAAAAAAATAAATATTAAAAATCTTTAAAAAAGATATATTAAAAAAATAAAACAAAACAAAACAAAAACTGGTACCTGTCTACAATTGACCTTTTCCAGACCATCCAAGCAGTTAGCATTCTTGGATTTGATGTGCATTTTTTTCCCTATTCAGTTTTAGACATTTTTCCTACTTTTCTGTATGGCAAGATTCCCAATGCAAACTCTAAAGATCATTCTTATATGGGACATATCCCCAGTATTGTAAAACATACTGTTTTTAAATGAGAAGAAAAGTATCTTTTACTAGTGCCAAATGTGGTGGATAAACAATGTCAAGCATAGGCCAGGAAGGAAGGGATCAGGGAGGGAGGGGAGGAGGGACGGGACCCAGACAGAGCCCCAACAGGTACAGTCATCAGTTCATTCTTCATATCACTAGGTACTAAAGAGAGATGTAAACAGCCCAGGATTAAATCTCAATCCTCTATGGCATTTGTTTTTTTTTCCTAATACATGCCTATCCCAATCTTACACATATTAATATGCAACAGATTCAGCCATTTCTCATGCCAATAGCACCCCTCCCTGTGAGCAGGGACAGCTCCTTGTCCATCCTCCCTGGGCATTCAGTGGTCTGGGGAGAGGTCTTCCCATACATGTAAGAGCTGGACCCTCCTGGATTCTTATTCCACCCAGAGAATCAAAGCCTTCACTGAGGAGGTAAGTTCTCCTACCAGAAATGCTGGTCCCTCTCTATCATGAAGGAACCTGAGCTCCTGCACAGCCCAGTTCAACAGCATATTCTCTGAGAGACCCTTTGATATTGAACAGCTGCAGCTTCAAGCCTCCTACCCTCATCAGGAACTATATCCAATGGAGTTCTGTCTGTATCATAGTGTCCATCCTTTTTTGGAAAGCAAGGTTCAAATCTTTGAAAAATTTTCCACTCCCCACTCTTTCACATACAGTAGGCATTAAATAAATATTTACTGCATTTAATTTTAAATAATTAATGACATATATTTGATTATTCAAACGTTAATAAAAGAATAAACTCCAGAGTGATATCTTGCCCTTGTTTAATACTCTGCAACATAAGTAGATGAAATCAGGGAAAGGAAGTTTCCTTAGAGATAGGCAAGAGATATGAGAGATTAATATTCTGTAGAATTATAAATTTAGTGTTGTTAAGGACCACAGGTATAATGAACTAATATTTTTTTCCTCCAAAATACAAAACTTCAGGCATTTATAGATTACTTCTATGCCTCAGATACTGGCTAGTTGGTGAGTAAAGGACACAGAGTTACTGAAATTACAAACTCATCCTCTAGCTATTATTGAGTGTGTGTGTGTGTGTGTGTGTGTGTGTGTGCGCGCGCGCGCGCGTGTGTTTTACAGGAGATTTACTACTGAGATACATCTCCAACATTTTTTTTCTTTTTGAGATCAGGCCTCCCTAACTTTTGAGGCCAACCTCAAAATTGCAATACTCCTGCCTCAGACTCCTGAGTCTCTGGAATTATAGGCATGCATCATGGTGCCCAACTCCTAGCTACTATCTTAAAAGCCATTTTCTCCTAAGTCTAGAAAGTTCTGAGCTTTTAAAGTAGAAATTGCAAACACAGGGAATTTAACAAACATCCAAAATGCTGGAACAACTAGGACAGAGTTTGGGTAAAGGATGCTTACTCAGTGCCGCTTTCAACCATCTGGGTGAGGAGAGAGATGCCGTCCAGGTTTATAAACTCCTGGGCAAAGGTGACATCCCGGGAGAGGCTGGCCAGGTCCTTCAGGGCCTCCAGTTTGGCGTCCATGCTTGACGACTGGATTCGTTCATGGAGCTGCTGGGCATTTTGAGCCTCAAGGGGGGCAAAAATAAAGAGAATATTGTTCAAAAAGGAAAGTACAACAGCACAAAAAAATAATATCTCCATGAGAAATAAAGACACGGAGGTCCCAAATATGAATGCACACTGTAGAGTAGGCATCTCAAAGGCAGGTTCCTCCTACAGAGACTCCACCTCCAGTGCCCCTTCCATTCCCTTGGCAGTGGGCACCAGGAGCCTTCTTTTGATAGAACTTGTCATTTCCATTTCAAGGAACAGCGGGGCAAGAGCACCGGGATATTAAAGCAGCAGAAACCAAACAGTGGCGTGGCAGAGAGGAGGGAGAGTCACGGTGGAATGTTTACTTTGTAAGTGAAATTATTATCTGCAAGTGACAAAAAGCTATCTGCTCAGTTAAGCAATCAGACAAATGCAAAGGGCACACTGGCCCATTCTGTCAGGGCTCTGAGCAACAACTACATACTACATTCTGAAGCTTCGTTAGACACCCAAACCACCTTTCCAGGCTACTGAAATCTTGCAGCAGGATGTGCTGCCTGCAAATCCAATTTTCAACAACATGTGTTTCACAGCATTGGCTACCTTCTGTGCAAACTTAAAACAACATAATCAAGAAAGCCAAATGAACAGCTATTCCTAGGACTGCAGTTCTCCTTCGTAAGGTGTCTGCATTGGGCTTCTATACGCAGGAGAGAAAGGCCGGGGTGGACTCTGGATGATGTGTAGTTTATGTGTCTCATTCGTTCACATTAAGACAAGGTTTCTATACCAATTTTCAGTTGGGACAGGAAATAAGAAAAATGGTTGGGTTTTTTTTTTTTTTTTTTGTAATAGAAATAACTGAACATCTGTTGTAGTTATTTAACCCAAAATTGCAGTGGTTTAAGTACTCTTCCATCTTCACATTCTCTTTCTCAGTCAAGGTTTCTAGACCTACTTTTCAGTTGTGGCAGGAAATAAGAAAAATAATTTTTTCTTAATAGAAATAACTGAACATCTGCTGTCGTTATTTAACTCACAATTGCAGTGGTTCAAGTACTCTGCCATCTTCACATTCTCCTTCTCAGGTACTCACTTCCTCCTTTGCAACTCTATTGTACTTTAGAGAAAAGGTAAGGTGGGGTCTGCTGTGGTTTGAATGCAGTTTGACCCCCAAGGGCCCATGTGCTGGAAGCGTGGTCCCTATCTGGACATGAGAAGTGGTAGGACCTTTAAGAGGTAAAATTTAGTGAAAGGTCATTACTGGCCCCTCCCTGCTCAAGTTCTGGCTTCCTGTCCTACCTTGTGATCTCTCTTTAAAGGCTCTCTCCACCATGGCTTCCACCATGAGGTCCTCACCAGAGATGAGCTGACTGCCATTGCCATGCCCTTGAACCTCCAGAACTGTGAGCTAAACAAACCTCTTTTCTTTGCAAGTTATCTAGTATCAGGTATTTCATTATAGTCATAGAAAACAGACTAATGTGGGGTATTTGACCCCAATGATAAGCTTTCTCTCCTAAATGAAGAACACCCTATGGACTAGGAGAGGGTTAGACTGCAGAGTAGAAGTTGGGAATCCATATAGATAATGAGAGCAAATGGACTCTAACTCAACAGGCCCCACAGAAACAGCCTTGCCCTCCTGGTCCATTTCCCTTTACTGTCACCTGTAAGCAACCCCTATGGAGAGAAGGAGATTTACCCAGAATATCAAAGCAATTCTTTAGTAACCATGTCAAGGATGAACCCATGCCCCATCACTTGGTCAGAGAGATCCTAGAATCTCCCATTTTATTATAACAAAGACAGATACTTTGCACCAGATATTAGAAAGAAGGAGGAGGAGAATGAGAATACTCCTTACAGATTCACTGATTACCAAATAACTGCAAAGGCCCTCAAATTCTAAATGCCCAAATTGGTTAAAGAGACAGTAGAGAGCTGAGTGATAACTTTATTTATCTTTTAAAACTGTTTAAAGGTACATCATTAGCCAAAAATTTCAAATGGATATATAGCATTCCAATGGATATTTCAAACGGATATAATAATATTGAACTATAATAGTGACCCAAGTGTATCACCTCAAAGTCCTTGGAAAATATACTTTTTTTCCAAGTAGGAAATCTGCATTTACTATACAGATTATGATAATAAGTACTCAAAAAGTCTTTGTTATTATTAATGATAACTAACAGGGTTTGGTGATGTTAAAGCTATCAATAAAAATAGCTAGTAGTCACCTAGCACTTTTGATGAGTCACTGTTCTAAATACTAGCATTAAGTAATTTATTTCATATGCATAACAGTCCTACCACCTAAGTACTTTCATATTATTAATTTAATAAAGAAAACTGAAGCCACAAAAAAGTTAAGTAACTTGCCCAAAGTCACACAGATGATCATATTGAAACTAAGATAAAACCAAGGCCGCTGGACCCTAGAGAACCATGCTCTAAACAGTGGGTTTCAATTCTTGCATGCACAAGAACTACCTGGAAAACTTCTTAAAACACAGATCCCTAAGCCACCTCTGGAGTTTCTTGTTTCTACAGCTTGAGGTGGGGGTCTCCCAAATTACATGCTGAACAAACTCCCAGGTGCTGCTGATGCTTCTGGTCCCTAATCATATGCCGAGACCTACTGCTCTAAATCACTGAGGACATTGCATCTTGCAGAGATGATGGAATGTGTATCTCTGATTGTGCCTTCCAATTACCACCTCATTTTCCCCAGCTGGGGCACAATGAGCCCATCAGGATTTACTGTACCAAAAAAAAAAAAAGAAAATCTACTTGTTCTTGTAAAGGCTATGCATTTCTCAGAAAGAACTTTTGCTAAGAAAATAATGGGAAAAAAAGTCAATTAGATGGAAGCGAGGCAAATGGAATTTATTAGACCATTCCTTTCTACTTCATTTGTCTGTCTTTGATGTTACCCACTTCAGAGTAAATAAATAAGTAAAATTTAAAATAAGTGAAAAGATACAACAGAAACTTGAAAAGGACAAATGTCCCAAACAGAGGAATCGAGACCGAACAGTCCCAAATCCCAAGACTGCTAAGGGGTTGCTGCTATGGAATTAAACTATTTTAGCAAGGCAATCACACATCAGAGTAGCAAAGCAATACCCTGCCTTGTTGGCTTCTCAGCCAGGAAGTCACACTAAGACCAGTATTAAAGGTCCTCCAAATGGTGCCCAACTGCAACATTCAAAGGTCATAAGATGCAACAGCTTGAAACGTTCCTATGGAGCCATTCTCTCCTCCTGGCCCGGGTGTCTGAGTATGTGTCCTGTTCTCAGGGTGCTGTTTTTAGTGTTCCCAGCAGGCCTTGCTCCTTCCCGTGGCATCATGATCTAGGGAGGCAACTCTTCTTAAATGTGTAGGATTCCCATGGGGTTTGCTTTGGGATATGCTTTCCTCTTTGTTTCAGAACCACTGGAGGACACATCATTAATGAGAATCAGGTACCGTGGCCAGCAAGGTAAGTCACCTTGAAAGGCTCCCTGAATTAGGAGCAACTTCCTTCCAACTCTGTCCCTGGCTGCTCTGGAGCCTTGGTGAACTTCTCTCCACCCTCATTTTCCCTATCAGTAGGTACAGGGAGGAACTGTGATGGGATCATGGTTAAGGTTTCCTGCAACCCACAGAGTGACAGATTACTTCCCACCTGGGCAAGAGCCCTCATCAAGGAGTCTGCCAAGAGAAAGTGTTCCAGGTGAGTCTCCAACATGGCTTTGAATCAAAATATTATGTCAAGCTGCTGGGACATCCGTAATGTAATATATTTTCAGTTGGAACCAGAACTGATATGTATTCTTTTTGTCTTCTCTAAACAATCCGGGTAGAAAATTTTTATCATACAAAGTAAAAGGGAATAAACGTTTTTATGATTAAAATGTTTGTATTAGCAAGAAAAATTTATATTTTGGACACCAATTATTGTAGACCCCTTTAGATTTAATTTTACTTGGCCTCTACTCAGACAAAATCTTTATATAATTATTGATTTGAAAACAGTGCCAAACCCCAAAATCTCCAACTACTAATTTATCAAATACTTCCAGAAAGCTTACTCTGAGCCTGGCACCGTCCTGTACATTGCAATAGACAAGACAATCAAATTTCTCGACTTCCTGGGGCTGACCCATTTTCCGGTGGGAGATGAACAATTTTTTTAAAAATGAGGAATAAAAAAATCAATACAATATTGCTAAGTTTCATTGCAAAAATCTAAAACGGAGGGACATGATAGAAAGTGACTGGTGGCTTCTTTAGATGGGGTGGTTTTCAGGGTCAAGCTATCTAAGGAAGTAGCATTCATGCAGTGATCTGAGGAACAGAGAGCCAAACACACTGGGGATGGGGAAGTATCCTGGGATGTAGGAATGATTAGCACAGAAATCTCTTTAGGTAACATAAGCCTGGCATGTCTGGAGGGACAGAGGACCAGTATGTGTGGAGTTAGTGGGTAAAGGGCAGAGAAGAGGGAGAAAGGATGGAGAAAAGATAAGGAAGATGTGCTAGGGTGTTCTGGAGCATGCAAAGATAGAGGAGTCTGGTTGGTGATGTGTTTCCCTTCAGTGATGCATTTAAACATCTGCAACAGAGACCTGGAGCACTGAGTGGGAGCACCTAAAACGGCATTTATATGCACACTAGAAGCCCTGTTCAATAGAACAATTGTGAAACACTCAGGACACAGGATGAAATAAATGGAATTAAAAATCAAACTTTCAGAGAATGTAAGACACCATAGGTGCAGCCTCATGACAGAATAATGGAGAAATATATTTTATTATTTGTGAAGGCAGGGCTGTATGTATGCAAGGCTGTGTGGATCCATTAGAATCGAAACTCCAGGAGAGGAAACTTGTTAGATTTGCTCTTTACACTATATTCCCAGCATCTAAAACAGTGCTTGGCACTTACTAGGAGTTTAAAGAAAAGTCACCAAATGAATGAATAAGTAAATAGATATATATATTCATGTATGCATACATACATTCATATATTTGCATACAAATAACCAAAGAAGGCAAATCAAGATGGCTTATGCTTATTGATGAATCATAATATTTCACAAAATTTTCTTTGTAGCAAGCATAATTTTTTCCATAATGTTAATTTTTTTCCATAAAGATTCTATTTTTTATATTTGAGAAGAAAGAACATTACTAAAACGTAAGGTGGCAACCAGTTGTGGTGTTGCACTCCTGTGATTCCATCTACTTGGGAGGTGGAGGCAAGAAGAACACAAGTTTGAGGCCAGCCTCAAACTTAGCAAGACCCCATCTCAAAGTACAAAACAAAAAGGGTTAGGCATGCACCTCAGTGACAAAGAGCCCCTGGGTTCATTCAATCCCCAGTACCAGAAAAAACAAGTTAATAAAATGACCTTACTTCCAATTTTTTTCAACCAATCAGCACACCCCACACACACACTCACACAGCATTTTAAAGTTTTGTGACTGTATCCAATAGTAATTTTTCTGGTATTGTTCTAAGGATAGAAAACAAGTTTCAGTTAGGGTCACTCAAACAGCTGGAGGTGGCTGTCTCCTATTCAGGAAAGGGAACAGTTCTGGGCCCTGGTCCAGGTAGAGGCAGCCCACGGGGGATCAGGTAGTAGCCACAGGAAGAAGTACTGGTGTGTGGGTTCTGAAAACTTACCACCTCTGTTCTTGAAGGGTCTAGTTAAAATCACCCCCAGAAACTTCCAGCATGATTCTGGGTCCATGATACTCTTTAAAAAGTGACTTTTAAATCCATAAGCTCAATAGATATTCTCAGATATTTTGTACCTAATAATGACCAGCAATCTAACTTTACTCCCCTAGAATTTTATAAAAGATTGCTTCACACCTTTCCTTCTCTCCACAAGCCTCCCCTAGCTCCTGCCCCTAGCTTCCCCTGCCAGCTCACATTTTATTGAGGAAATCAGATCAAGCAGTCAGGAGCACTCACTTCTAAGAGCACCTGCTCCTCAGCGCTTCGCTCATGCTCTGCCTCTTCCTGATACTAAGCACCAAGCGCCCCCATTTCCTGCCAGAGATCAGCCTGTCCCCTGGGCTGCGAAGTCTTCCTCCTCTTTACCTTCTCCAACAGTCTACCTCAAAAATTATCCATCTTGCTTCTGTATCATCGGATTCTCTCTCTCTGCCGTTGATCGCTTCCAGCTGCAAAACTCTCCAATAGCTCTTGTCTTACAAAACAAACAAAAAATGTACACACACATCCATCCATCCCAGTTCCCCTCCTGCTGTGCCTCATTTCACTGCTCAGAAAATGCTGTGCAGGGAGGAGTGGCTCTGAAGTCCCTGCCTCCACTCCACTCCACATCCTCCGTCTCCAATGAGGTCTCCATACCCAGCCCTACAGGCAGGGTCTCCAGGATGCTATCAATACCCAAGAGGGCAGGTCCAGGGGTCTCTTCCCTCATCTAGTCTTCCTCATAGGCCCCACAGTTTTCCACACACCTAAGTCCTTTCTCCTCCCTGGAACTCCTTTCCTCTGTGGCTGACTTCTCTGAACTTGACAGTGCCCAGAGGGCTCTAGGCTGAGCCCACTCCCCCACCTTCCCTGTGGTGACTCCTCTAGCCATCAGCTTGAAAGCACATTTGCACGGACGTGGCTGGCACACCTGTCTCTCTCCAGGCTGCTCAACGTGGCATGTATGGGAACTGCCTAGCTGACGTGTCCTCACAGGCACAGAATGAGCAGCTCAAATTCTTCAACACCGCGCTCTCAAACCTTCTATTCTAGGAAACAGCATACTGTTTGGCAAAAAGTCAGGAGTATCCTGGAATATTTCCTCGAGGCCCATATCATGATGCCCTGCTGTCTCACTCTCTAAAACACCCCTTCTAACCCTCCACATCCTGACAAGACAGGAGGCCCCCGCCATCTGCCTGGACCATCATCAGAAACTCCCAACATGTCCCTTTGCTATCCCTACAATCTGTTCTTGGGCAGCAGCCTTCACCGGCTTCTTCTCCCTGAGTTAGGCTTCCTAGAGCAAGGGCAAGAAAAAGAATCTAAGCCATTTTATAGCCTTTTTTAGTTTCTCAAACCAGTCGAAAAAAAATGGAAAAGTCATAAACTGCTAATGGTCTTATTGTTAAGAATCTCTGAGAACCTGAATCCTCTGGGTGACTGAGATAATATCGTTTTTCTTATTAACGGAGGAACTAGCCCCAAAAATCCCTGTGACAGGCACTCTGACCTAGATAATTCTCTTACTGGTTCCCCAAACATGAGGGAGCAGACAGGAAGGATTAGGCTTCGAGCTGAGAAGGCAACAGAAAGTTACTTAATGAGCAGCTGGTTCTATGTCCACAGGGGCCAAGACAAGGAATAATGGGCAAGAAGAATTCAGTTCATATACTTCTGAGGCTCTTCAGAAAATCTTAGTTTGGAATACTGAAATAGGCTGTCTAAATTGGCATTTATACCCTGACTCCACAGCAGCTTTTTTCCTCACGCCTTGATTGCCTAGCAGTATAGATTTCCATCTCTTTTAAGACAGGGGTTGAGCTTTTCTCTTTTACAGGTATATTTATCACCTGTCTTTGGGGGCAATTTCCTTATTCATTCATAAAGGATCCAGTAAATAAAGGCATTAGCCCTCTATCATGCATTTTTTTTTTTTTTTACTTTGTGTCTGGAATTCATTCCAATCATAAAGGTTTGAGAGGGTGTTGTTTTTTTTTTTTTTTTAAGTTTTTTTTGGTAGTCAAATTTATTGATCTTTTTCTTTATGACTTCTGGGCTTCATGCCCTATTTGGAAAGGTTCTCTCCACTCTAAGCCCAAAAAATAGATGCATTGTGAGGACTTTTTAAAACAAAAATTTCAGCAGGGCACAGTGGTGCACGCCTGTAATTCTAGCCGCTAAGGAGGAGGCTGAGGCAAGAGGATAGTGAGTTCAAAGCCAGCCTCAGCAATGGCGAGGCACTAAGCAACTCAGTGAGATCCTGTCTCTAAATAAAATACAAAAAAGGGCTGGGGATGTGGCTCAGTGTTTGAGTGTCCCTGAGTTCAATCCCTGGTACCCCCCCCCCCCAAAACAAAATTAGAAAGTGAAAACAACGCTCTGGTAATACAAACAGCTACCAAAACCTGTTTAAAAATATGTCTCAGATTTGACTTCCATAGTTGTAATCACAGCAGCGAAGGAGACAGAGACATGGCTCAGCTGCCCAGTTCAAAGCTCCCCAGCTCTGAACTGCTTGAAGCGTACACACATATGCACACATTCCACAGATGTGGTCCTATCTATAGTTTTATGATACTGTGGAGACGGATAAAGATAGGATGCCAGAAAGATACGTGCTTAGGATGGTCACTTGAGAGGATGGCCAGTGCAGCAAAGGATCACCAGCCAAGTGCAAGGGCTTTCACGAGAAAAATAGTACAAGTCATTCATTTAGATCTTTTTGTATTAACACTCTACTTCCTTAAGAAAAAACTGTTCTGTGATAGAGTGACCAAAAAAAAAAAACAGACCACTTTTTCAAAGTCGACGTAAAATAGCACAGCTACACTTTGCCAAAGAATGGAGCTTGTACATCTGTGTGAATGTGTTGGTGTGAATGTGTGTGGTGTGTGTGTGTGTGTGTGTGTGTGTGTGTGTTCTTATCTAGGTGCAGGAAGAGTTCAACTGTGGCAGATGTAGGGACTTTAAAAACTAGTATAATGCACATCTACTGGTTTCCTTATGACACTCTAACACTGCCTAACAAATTTGATGGAGTCGGTTTTTAAAAGTAGATTCTTATTGTGCGTGTAAAAAGTGAAAGAGCATTTGTGACTTATATTTTTCATGCAATTATACACTAAATAATTTAAAAATCTACTAGTAATAAATGAAGTTTACAGAATCCAAGTAACTTTCTATAGAGTAATTCTCAGTTCTAGACTCTGTGACCACAGCCACACCACAAGGCAACCGGTCTAAGTGCAGAATTCTGGGCCCCATTCTTAGACCTCCTAACACAGCCTCCCTGTCAAGGGCCAGATATGAGCATTTAAAAAAATAATATATATATTATTTTTTAAAATGCTCATATCTAGTCCTAATATATATATTAGTTGTAGTTGGATAAAATGCCTTTATTTTATTTATTTTTATGTGGTGCTGAGGATTGAACCCAGTGCCTCCCATGTACTAGATGAGAGCTCTACCACTGAACCACAACCCCCAGCCCCTAGATATGAGCATTTTTAAAGTTCCACCACTGATGCAGGTTTGGGGCACTGCCCTAGGAAATGCAAACCAGTCTTATATAAGTAGACTCCCATTGTTAGGTAGCACTTAATAATCAGCAGTGGAACACAAAACCAATAACAAAGCAGGGTCATGGGTTTCTTTGAATTGCCTTTAATGAATAATTGAGTAACCTGTAGAAAAAAACCACAGGTGTACTAACCCTAAGGATAAACAGGTGGAAACAAACACAATCAATGAAGAAATACATCAAGGAGGAAAGATCTACTGGAATCACTGTATACTTAAGATTTATGGCTGTAAGTTTCTTAATGTATTTCAGAAAGAAGATTAGTAGTGCTGAACAAGGACAAAGTTTATTGGGTCACTGGCCCCAGCACCTGCATTAACATAGAATTCAGGTATAGAAAACACCCATCATCACCATGGGATGGTCACCATGATGATTCCAGAAAGGACCATCTAGGGTCAAAAATTCCCCCACCTGGGGATGATAATACCAAAGATAGTAGAATGAATCAGACATAACTTTCCTATGCTCATATATGCATATATGACTAGTGTTACTGCGCATCATGTACAACCACAAGAATGAGAAGTTATACTCCATGCATGTATTAAATGTCAAAATACATTCTACTGTCATGTATAACTAAAAATAAATAAAATAAAAGAAGAAAAAAATCCCCCAACCAATGTGACAGAGGACTTAAAACATCAGATTAGTAAAGACTGCAGAAGATAGACCCCAGTTCTCACAGCAAACATAAAACAGTGATAAATTTAAAAGTGGCATTAACTTTCCTTTGTCTTTGTCTGCTCAGAGACAGCCCACCCTCTTTCTCTCCTGAGAGCGTTCTTTGCTGTCACTTATGATGAAAATTCTCTTCCTTGGCTTTTTATGTCTGACCTTAAATTTTCTTTTGTTAGGACATAAGAACCAAGGCTTGGAGCCTTGCTGCCCATGCTCCTGTGACATCATTCTGTAAAACAGTACCTTGCACACTGACTTTCACCTCGGTCCATGTATTGAGGGGAGACTGAGGATCATCCTCTGAAGATCACAAATTCCACTGTGTCCCTGATGACAAGTCATGTCATGATCTTAAAATGTTCACTTTAGGGATGCTGAAGACTTCACCCAATACCTAAACTTCCTTACAAGAGTGACTTAGATTGTGGGGATTTTGTTCATGTACTCATGACAATAAAAGAGAACTGACTCCTTCTTTGGCTTAGAGAAGGCCTACATGAAAAGCTGAGTCTTTCTGATACTAAGGTGAAATAAAAGACAAGGTATACTCCTGCTGCTTGGCAAGCAGATGATTAACCTAGGATATACAGGAACTACAAAAACCAAATAAAATAATCATATCTTTAAAGGTCAAGGTAACATTAATTTGTGCTGAATCAAGAATGCCAGCATGAAATTGAACAAAAATGGCTCAGGTCTCATTATGTAGCCACTAGAAAAATAGACAAACTATAATCTCCATTAATTGGCAGGAGGCATCACAAGGTGGCTCTGCCAGCTCCAGCCATGCAGTCCATTGAGCTCATTGCTGTGCTAAGAATTCAGGATGTTATGGGGTAAAATGTTTAAGAGTTTTTAAGCCTCTCTAATGTAATTTTCAACAAGAAGAATTTGTGGTAGTTCCAGTACCCACAGTCTAATTCTAGCCAGATGCTTTTCCCAATTTTTAAATTTATTTTTAGCCGACCACATGGCTTCAGTGGAAACTGAAAACTATAGTCAGACACAGTTTTCATCACATACACAGTGTGAAAATAGTAACACTTGGTGTGTTTCTGTGTAGATTTTTTTTTTTTTTTTTAGGAAAGCCATAAAATGCACTGTGAAATAATGTAGTTTAAATATGCTGATGTTACTATCCAGAGTCTCTCCCAGGAAGTCAGAAAGATCAAGATAAGCAACACAATCAGCTACCATCATCTAAATACACTGCAGCATCTTGTTCAGCATCTTTTATTCAGAGACTTTCAAGTGTTCTATATAGAATCAATGGTCAATGGCACAGCATAAGTGGCTTGAACTGCATTTTTATGAATTGTCATAAGAACTGACCAAAGCTGAGAAATGTTTAAATTCTCTTTTCACTCAATATCTCCACCTCTCTCTCTCTCTCTCTCTCTCTCTCTCTCTCTCTCACACACACACACACACACACACACACACCCTCTGACTCAGAAGGGAATTAACAAGCTTTGGTTTTGTTTTGCTTGTGAGAAAATGGGTGAAACCAATCATGACAGCTCAGTTATCCCATCCATCATATAAGAAGTGTTAAATGACCCGGAAGCTCAAACTTCAAGGCTTCACAATCAATTTACTTTCTCTTACCCTGGAAGGAAATCTTCCTCTTCTACAATGGGAAATATGGAGGGGGCATCCCTGCCAATGCAGAATCTGCATGTGAAGACTTTCCAGAGCCTTTTTGTTATGCACTAAAGTCACCCTCCAAAATCAGTCCCCCCAAATCAAAAACAACCTGAGGTAAAGAGTATATTAGGAAGAATTGAACTAAGATCAACTTACTGGAGATGTAGTTAACCGAAGGATAGTGCCATTCTTTATTTCATTGCGATTCTGGAAAAGAAAAAAAAAAAAAAAGACAGCCTTGGTCAATGTTCAAATAGAAGCTCAGTGAAGAAGAAACAAAGCCAGGTCTAAGGTTGTGGCTCAGTGATAGAGCGCTTGCCTAGCATGTGTGAGGCACTGGCTTCGATTATCAGTGCCACATATAACTGAGTAAAATAAAGGTCCATCAAAAACTAAAATATAGAAGAAGAAGGAGGAGAAGGAGGAGGAGGAGGAGGAGGAGGAGGAGGAGAAGTAAAGCCAAATACAGCCTAGTATCCACACTAGATAATAAATTGAGTGTAATTATTTATTTATTTTTTTTTTGGAGGGGGAGACAAGCATAGTGTACTGGGATTGAACCTAGGGATGCTTAACAACTGAGCCACATCACAAGCCCTTTTTTGTTTTTTTTTTATTTTGGAATAGGGTCTCACTAAGTTACTTTAGGACCTTGCTAAGTTGCTGAGACTGGCTTTGAACTTTTTGATCTTTGTGCCTCAGCCTCCTGAGCCACTGGGATTATAAGCATGTGTCACCATGCCCGGCAATAATAAGCATTTTTTTATTCACTTTATTCTCACTTCAATAATTTTTAATTAATTTTAAAAAGAATTTTAACCAGGGTTCCAGATGTGTTGACTTTATATCAAGTCACAGATAATGTTCAGCACAGGGTAAGTGACCTAAAGAACAGGAATAAGGGACCCAAGAACAGCAAACAAAAAAGAAATAATTTTAAAGTTTCTTCAGGGAATATGACCTAGCAATTCTACTCCTATATCTATATTTGAAAATTCTGAAAACACATATCCACACAAAAACTTGTATACTAATGTTCATAGAAACACTATTCACACTAGGCCATATGTGGAAACAAACCACATGTCCATCAACTGGTGAACAGATAAATAAAAGTGGTCTATTGAGTCAATGGGAAATTATTAGGTCATGAAGAGAAATGAAGTATTGATATAGGCTATAACATGGATGAACCTTGAAAACAACAAACGTAAGAAGCCAGACACAAAAGGACACATTTCATATGATTTCATTTATAGAAAATGTCCAGAACAGGCAAATCTATAGAAACAGGAAGCAGATTATAGATGCCAGGGAATAGGGGAGAGGAATCTCAGAGGGTCACTGCTAATGGGTATAGAGTTTCTTTCCAGGGTGATGAAAATGTTCTACTATTAATTGTAGTGATAGCTGTACAACTCCATGAATATACTAAAAACTACCAAATTAAACAACTTTAAAAAGTGCCATTTGACCCAGTTATCTCACTCCTCGGTTTATACCCAAAGGACTTAAAATCAGTATATTACAATGACGCAGCCACATCAATATTTACAGCCAGTCAATTCACAATAACTAAGCTATGGAACAAACCTAGGTACCCTTCAACAGATGAATGGATAAAGACAATGTGAGATACACACACACACACACACACACACACACACACACACAATGGAATATTACTCAGCCTTAAAGAAAAATGAAATTATGGCATTTGCAGGTAAATGGATGGAACTGGAGACTATCATGCTAAACAATATAAGCCAATCCCCCCAAAACAAAGGCCCAGTGTTTTCTCTGATGTGCACATGCTAACTCACAATAAGGGCAGAAGAGCTAGGGAAGAATAGAGTTACCTTAGATTAGGTAGAGGGGAGTGAATGGAAGAGGGGGGTCTGAGGATAGGAAGAACAGTAGAATGAATCAGACATTATTACCCTATGTACATATATGACTACACAAATGGTGGGGTTCTACATCATAAACAACCAGAAAAATGAGAAATTATACTCCATTTATGCATGATGTATCATAGAGCATTCTACAGTCATGTATAACTAATTAAAACAAATTTTAAAAAAGAAAAAAAGTGCAATTTGGTACATTAAGTATATCTCAATAAAGCTGTTAATTTCTTAAAGTTTAGAAGCCCCGTTTGTTAACATTTGCTGGTTCCTTCTGCATGTGGAGCAGATCCCAAGTCAGTCTGCCTGCACTTGGCAAGTAAATCGAGGTGAGCATGTTGAAGCCAGGACTCTGCATCTTCGGCACCAAAACAGAATTACACTGGCAGTTTCATGTCCTTCCACCAGAGTCCTCCCCATGCTCGACTCCAGGAGGTGGCCTGCCAGGACCCAACCTGGCTGCATCCCCCACAAGAAGCCCTGAGGCCGGGAGGTGCACAGAGGACCTTGAGGATGCTCTCCTGCATCAAGAAAAGACACAAGCTGGAATTCGCTCAGGAAGCAGCAGATACAGAAGGTGGTGGCAAATTACTTGAGATGTCAAAGGTATCCCTTGCTTCCTCTGCCAATTCTGACTATTTACAATAAATTTTTACTTTCTTCACTGGGAATAGAACCCCAGTGGTGTTCTACCACTGAGTTCCATCCCCAGCCTTTATCATTGTTTATACTGAGACAGAAGCCCTCTGAATTTCTGAGGCTGGCCTTGAACTTGCAATCCTCCTCCTCAAGCTTCCAAGTACCTGGGACTACAGGCATGAGCTACAGTGTCCAGGTGGATAATGAATTTTCTAAAATGAACTATCTGAAAGGGGGCAGCCTTCGGGCCAGTCATCCCTCCCAAAGAAAACCACATCTGAAGGTTTCACACCAAGTGCAGGCGGGACTGAAACCCAACCCTGCTGAATGAAACCCCTATGGGAACTGCAATCTAAGGCATCCCTGACACAATGGGCTACCTCTGAGTGAGCTTGCACCTAATAACCTCAAGTGTGCTGAATGGTCACTAGGCAGGGGGGCTCAGGATGGCAAAATAAATTCAGGTCATTTGTAAAATCCCTTCCACTCTAAAATTCTATGACTCTAATAAGAGAACTGAAGAGGATGGCAAACACTAATTAAGGAAAATTAGGGAAGCTGAACACATCACATACCTCTTCCTTGCTCAGCTTCTAAACAAACAGAAATTCAGGAGCCAGAAGCCAGAGAACTAAAACAGCCTCTTGATTAGTGATTACAGAGAGCAAGCCTGGGAACCTGCAGACTAGCAAAATGAACCCTCAGGTGTGCTTCACCTGGTAAGTCAAGGCAAGTTCCTTCCCAAGGAGAGAAGGAAAAAGTGTATTCTTCCCTAATTTTCTAAACAAGTAGTGAAAGAGGCCAGGAGATAATTTAGAGATCATCTCTTGTCATGAAAATCTGGAGTAGTGGGTGAAGCATCCCTGATAACAGCATTAAACTAATCATTTCTTGAAAGGCACCAGGCTGAGGGTTTTTGTTTTTAGTGCTTATTTAACCACCAAAATAGCTCTTAGCCCCATTTTAAAGACCCAAAACCAAAGCTGCTAAGTAATTTATTTGTCCAACATCATGGACAAGACCAAAAGCCCAGGTCACCAGAAGCTGTGCTCTATCTACCTAGAGAAGAAAAAAAGATTCAGATATTGTATCCTTACTGGGTAATAGTCAGTTAATGTTCTTGAAAGGGAAGAGGGAAGAATGCAGTTAATTCATGCTCTGCAGATTCCTAGGGCTTGCCTGCCAAGTCCAGGAGTATATACAGGGTCCTGGGAAGGAGTAGGACAAGGGTGGAATTAAGCAGGTACATTCAGGCACTCCTGCTTTCTGGAACCCAAGTAAGACTGCTTTGAAGAAAGGACCTTAAAGATTATTTGTTTGTTTAAAATCAAAGCAGGATATTTATATTAAAGGAATGCAGGAGGCATTAAACAAGATACAATAAAAAGCTCGTAACTCTCATATATCTGGGTTACCAAGACAAAAGCAGAGATGACTGCAATCTAAATGCAAAGGTATGTGACCACTGAAACTTCACTGGAGTTCTCTTTGAAATGGCTAATTGAATTCTTTGGGGGTGATTCAGTTTTTAAATGCCTATGGCACTATTTCTACATTTGTGTCATACTTGTTTCATATTATTTTGTTTCCCATACTGACTTAAAATCTTTTAAAAAGTCAGGGATTCCCACAATGCATTCCTCTGGGTGCATATCACCTCCATAATAATGCTTTAGTAGTTATAATCAGTCCTAATAAACAAGCCTAAATTCCAAAAAATAATAAAATAAAATCAGGCCAAGCATGTTGGCATTCACCTGTCATCCCAGCAAATTCGGAAGCTGAGGCAGGAGGATTTTAAGTTTGAAGCCAGCCTCAGCAATTTAGTGAGACCCTCAGCAATTTAGCAAGACCCTGTCTCAAAATAAAACATAAAAAGGGCCATGGATGTAGCTCTGTGGTAAAGCACCCCAGGTTCAATCCCAAGTACCAAAATTCATAAAAATAGATAAAATCAAAGCATATTAAAAGCACTGATTGCTAGAGCTTCCTGCCTTGAAGCAGCTGGGCAGACTCAGTGCAAGCTACTTAACTGACCTGACCTAATGTTTCCTCCTCCCTAAACTGGGGTGAACAATTCATTCTTTGGAGAGTGTAGTAGGAACAAGAGGTGCCATATGTGCTGGGCCTGTCCTGGGAAGGTTGAAGAGTGACATCTGCTTTTCCAGGGGGTGGGGCTCTCCTCCCCTGGCTGGGCCTTCTCAGTCAGCAGTCCATTCACCTTCTCTTCCTTCCTCTCCCCCATTTTGAAATCAGTGTTTTGTATTCTGGAATAAAAGGAGATTTGCAGAAGAGCTATCTTTTTATCTCATATTTTTATTTAGAAAGAGCTAAGCTTCAGGTCCCACGAGAATGTAGACAAACTCAGAAAGGCAATGGCGGGCTCTGCTTTGGAGACTAAGCCCTAGTGGTAAGTAGAGGGGATGGAACCTCTCTGTGTGTGGATGACACCATTCGCTCTGTAATGAAGAATATCAACTGTTTTTACTGCAAGATTCTTTTAATCCCTCATCTCAAATTCCCTACCTGGGAATGCAAACCTTTTTAACCAAGGAAAAATCTCCCTGATGCTGTAATTTCATAAATTCTACCCAACCAGCCCACAGCATGCCTAAGAGTGATGTGACTGACAGGACTGGACAAAAAAGTCACTTTTATATGGAGACCTGGTACAGGTGGCATGGCTCCCCTCTGGCCCAGCTTCCTCTTGTGGAAAACAGGATAATGCCTACTTCCTGAGGTTATTATGAGGACCCAAGATAATCCATTTAGAGTGCTTAGAACGAACGTGCAAATGTTCTCAGGGAAAAGAAAAAAGTTAGCTGTTTGTTATTAAGCATCAAAATAACATCCCAAATGTATATTGCTGTACCTTTATGTGTTTTCCACTAGTCTTTGCATATCTTCTATTTAAAAAACAAAAAATAGTGTGATCTATATTACCTTAAGACCAGTAGCACACATCCAACAGAATAATAAATGTTAACAAATGTTTGCCTCTTCTGTAATCAAAACAGCATGTCTAGGGAGGAATTCTGCCTCAGAGCTGCTTCACATCAGAGGCTGGGCACCTGTCACTCACTCTTTCATCCTACCCAGCCTTCCACATCTGTTTCAGAGAAGCATTCCTTGATGCAATCCTCCAAGTATTGTATTGTAGAGCTGTGTGTGTGTGTGTGTGCGTGTGTGTGTGTGTGTGTGTGTGTGTGTGTGTGATTTTACTTATTTATCTTGTTTACTGGCCATCTTCCTCCATCTCTAGAATGTCACCTCCATGAGAGCGGACAGTATATCACTACTATATCACTTTGTATCAAGAACAGAGTTTGTATGGCCTGACATTTGGCTAGCACTCAGTAAATATTTATGGAATAAATGCCCTCATTTAGTGCAAGGAGCGGTTAGGAAAGACAGTGGAATGAGACGGACATTATTACCCTATATACATGTAGGATTACCCTACCAGTGTGAATCTGCACCATATGCAGCCAGAGGAAGGCTCCATTTGTGTACAACGTGTCAAAATGCATTCACTGTCATGTGTAACTAATTAGAACAATTTTTTTTTAAATGCATTCATCTACTATATGCCAGGCATAGATGAAGCACTGGGTCAAATACAAAATTAAATAGGACTAATTCTTGCCCTCTAGAAATTTAATAAAGTAAGAGAGAATAACATAATAATTATACTTGGGCTATGAAAAAGTTAGGGTAAAGTATTATGTGAGGGTGACAGGTGATGTTTCAGTACAAATGCGTGATGGGGAGAGGGGAAGAGGGAGAAACTGAACAAATGCTTTTAGTGCAGGTAACACTCAAGAAGACCCTCTCAGCACCAGTGGAATTTCCCAGGGAAGAGGAGAAAACAGTGACATCCAAAGTTCTAAAGCATGAGAAGACATCTTCACAAAACAGAGGGAAGTCCTATGCCGTCACTTTGAACCAAGGATGAGTGAAGAATAGGAAGATGTGACATAAGACAGGTGACTGACCTTCAGCCATTTTTTTAAAAAGGGACAGAAATAAATGGGGTACGATTCTAGCCTTGATATGGTGCTATGAATCTGTCCCCTGAAAAAGCCAGTTTGGCAATATGGTGGCCATATCCATTCATAGTAATAAGGGGAACCACAAGGCCCATGCTTTGGGAACCAGAGTGTCAGGTCCTGCTTCATTCAGGAGTCCAGAGCATCTGGGCTGAGAACCAGACACCATCTACCCCAGCCTCATGCTCAGCTGGATACTGAGACCCAAACTCTACAGTCTACAAAACAGCACCGTGTGCACTTTCTCTGACTTTGGTCGTACAACTTTATTCTTCCAGGAGTCTGCTGCCTAGGCAAATGCCACAACTGCTCATTGCAGAAACTTCCTGAAAGATCTGGAAACTCAAATGAAAAATATTAACTGTTTTTACTCCAAGATTCTTTTAATCCCTCATCTCAAAATTCTCCGCTGTTTCCACCAATCCTAGACTCTAGTGTCATGAGCCACACAAACTTTAAAAGGCCCACTGAATCAAACTTTTAATTCTCCATAGAGTCAACCTTCTATAGTGGGCTTTGTTTCTGTTTTGTTTGTCTGTGATAATGTGTCAACTTGACTTGGCTACAGCAGTCCCAAGTTATTTGAACAAACACTAGTCTTGATGTTGCTATGAAGGTATTTTGCAGATCTAATTAATCTAAATCTGCTGATTTTTAGGAGAGTACTCCTAGATCATCTAGATGGGTCTGATTCAGTAAGTTGAAAGGGTTTAAAAACAGGCTGAGGGCTCCTTGAAGAGGAGAACATTCTGTGGGTAGATAGCAGATTTACTCAGTAGCCCAGAGTTCCAGCCTGCTTGATGAATTTCAGATTTTCATGCCCAGCCTTCATAATCACGAGGCGATAAATCTCTGGCAATAAATCTCTCCCTATACAACTACCATGGCTTCAGCCTCTCTAGTTGAACCCTGACTTACATACCTCTGCCCCCAAGTCATGCCCACAGCTTTGCATGATGGTTCTCTCCCTTCTCAACTGCCTGTGTTGGTGATACCCAGGGAGCCAGATGTCTCAGGGCTAATCCAAGCAGCAACAACTAAGCCAGGGTTGCTTTCCCAGGCTGAACAAGGGACATCATTAAATGACATATACCAGTGTGTGGGTGAAAGAAAGAAACCAATGAGTCAATACTACCCTCCTACTGCAGAGAGGGGTTCTATAAAAATGAAGAATGTGTCCATCAACTCACAATGCCAAGAAAGTGTCACATGTCCTCTTTTTGGAAAGTAGCCTTTAATTCTCCAATTCTGGTGATGATCTTGAGACTTCCCACTTCAGAACCGCAAGGGCAGTATTGGAATGCAGATTTCTAGGGCTCCCACTCTGCAGTCACTGAATCAGAGGTGTAGTACACTGCTTTTTCACTATGATCTTAAGTAATTCTGATGCACAATGAAGTTTAGAATAATCACAGTCTAACTCTTTGTATGCACAATAAGGGAAACAACCAAGAGTGAAAAGACAACCTGTGGAATGGGAGAAAATATCTACAAACGATATATTTGACAAGACGCTATTATCCAGAATACACAAGGAACAACAACAACAACAACAACAAAACTCAGTTGCAGAAAAACAAATAATCCTAATAATCCTATTAAAAGTGGGCAACAGACCTAAATACAGACATCTCAAAAGAAGATATCCAAATAGGAAGAAGCCTATGGAAAAATGATCATCATTACTTATCATCAGACAAAATGGAAATCAAAATCACAAAAGATATTACTTCAACCCAGTAAGAATGGCTATCATCAAAAAGACCAAAGATACCACATGCTGGTGAGGATGTGGAAAAAAGGGAACCCTTGTAAAACTATTGGTGGGAATATAAATCAGTACAGCCATCATGGAAAAGAATACAAAGTTTCCTCAAAAAATTAAAAACGCAATTGCTACACAATTACTCCAGCAATTCTACTCCTGGGTACATGCCCAAAGGAAATGAAATCAGTATGTTGGGGAGACATCTGTGCTCGTGTGCTTTCTGCGGCACTGTCTATTCACAGTAACCAAATAATGGAAACAATCTAAGTGCCCATCAACTAAGGAATGCATAAAGAAATGGCCGTCAGTGTACACAGTGGAATAGTATTAAGCCAAAAAAAGAAAGAATGAAATAATGTCAATTGCAGACAACAGGGACAGAACTGGAGATCATTACATTAAAGGAGAGAAGCCAGACATAGAAGAGAAGGACCGTGTGAGCTTACTCATGTGTGGAATCTAAAAACACTGATCGAAGGACCATGTGAGCTTACTCATGGTGTGGAATCTAAAAACACTGATCTCACAGATGCTGAGAGCAGAACGGTGGTTACCAGAGGCTGGGGAGTGTGGCAGGGAAGGAGGGAGGGACAGACAGGGAGAGGTGATCAATAGGTGCTGCATTACAATTAGACAGGAATTAGAAATTCTGGTGTGCTATTTATTGCACAGTAGGGTGGCTATGGATAACAATTACATACTGTATATTTCAGAAAACTAGAACAGATTTTGAATGTTTTCACAATAAAGAATTGACAGATATTTGGAGAGATAGACTTGTTTCCCCTGATTCAAACATCAAATGATGCACTGAAACATCACGTGGTATCCCATCGATACATACAACTTTTTATGTTTTTATTTATCAGTTAAAAAGCTAAGTATAACTTTAATTTTTTTTAAAAAATGAAACCTTTATGAGATTATCCAGCACACTGGAATTAAGTATTCTAAATTTCAAGGTAATCTGAGGCGAACAAAACTAACAACAGCTCTTCAAAAATGAATAGGAGAAAAGAAACAGAAAGAACATTTTCTGCAAGGAGATGTCCTGCTTGCACACAATGCCCGGGGAGAATGACAAGTGGCCTGGGAGTGCCAGCTAGAGCCTGCTGTCATATTTACTCACACCAACCGTTCCAGACTGTGCTAGCCCGACATTCACAGACATCTCGACGGGACGTCTTTGTGTTTCTTTATAGAACCAGCTCATCCACTCAGCCTCTGTGTGGGGACTGGATAATAAGACCCTGCAGAAAAATGTCATTGTTGTCATAGTTTTCACTCTGAAATGTATTTTCCTCAGTATGCCCACTTTCTACTTAGCCAGACAAATTAAGAAATATTGCCTGGACAAAAATTCAAGTTATGCTCCCCTTTCTGTCATTCAGCAAGGACAATTGAGGGTGGGGCAGGGGACACTTATGATCCCAGGGGTCCAGGATCTTAGGGGGCAGGCAGCTCCAGGTCCTTCTCCTTGACACAGACTCTCGTCCTCCTCCCTCCTTCCTGCCTATCTCTGTCTCTCTCTCCAGATGTGAGGTTCATCTCCAGATGTACTGCTGCAAAATACTGCAGTTCTTCAGGTTCATTACTTAATCATCACAAGCATTGATTTTGCAGATAAGCCTCATCCCTTCTGTCTGTTATGTGTCCACTGCTTGATCTTTACATCTTCAGGCTAATGAAACAATGCAGGGCAGTATATGATAACGCTGGTTGCTAGGCTACCGAGCAATGCCTCTAAACAGAGGACTATGGATCTGACATTTAAGAAGGTATGTTAAGAATACCCTAAAATAAAATCTTATCCCCCAATAGATGGTGGGGGGAGGTAGAAAGGAGACGGTGAGGAAGAAGAATATAGGAGAAAAGGTAGCCAACATATCGTAAATATCGTAACTGATATTTTCTGGTTTGCCCCAGAGTTGCTCATCATTAGGGACGATGTGCCTACCGCCCCATTATAGCTGTACCATTTCACCTCCACCTCCATTAATAGGAAGATTTGTGGTTTGACTTTTCTACTCATTTTTTTCATGCTCCTAACTGGATTCCATTCTCAGTTGTCAGGTTTTTTCCCTTTAATAGTTTTACTTGCACAGCTCTCAGATATGTTGTACCCAATTCCAAAAGCTGAAAATAAAAGAAGAATAAGACAGGTCTTAAGAGACGTATGTTAACGACCTATTTGTGGTCTAAAAACAGAGATGCTTAAGGTAAAGGATTGTTCCACAATGAATGGTTTGCTCTCTTTCAACCTGTAATAAGATCTGGGTCAGAAGGAGTGGGCATAGGAGGACAGCTCCCAGAAACCCAGGAGTCTAGCAAGATCCAGCAAGTCTGAGCAGGACATAAGGAGACTGCCTGTCCCCTTCGGTGTTTTAATCAAAAACCCGTAAAGATAAAGAACAATGTGTTTTTCTGGAGATGAACAAGCTTGCCTTAAAGGAACACTCACCATTCAATGTCCCCTATAGCTTAAAAAAAAAAAAAGGAAATGAAGAGGTCCCCTGTTAGAAAGTTATGTCACACAGCAGAAGCAAGCCAACACTACTTAAGCCTGCTGTCTAGGCCCAGGATCAAAAGCTCAGGGTAGAGCTTCAGTCACATCCAGGTTCCTCCATGATGAGATGCTGTTGAGTCTAATTTGTTAAACAGTGGTGGGAGGTAGTCATTTAGATAAGAGCATTACACTTGGCATTGAAGGAAGCACAGGTAGTCTCTTTGGGAACAGAAGCTGAGGGGGACAATTTTTGCATTGCACACAGTGCAAGGGCACCACCAAAGGCACAGTGTGAACAATGGATGAGATCACACAAGCATTCCATCCCTCTCTCCACAGGTGCTCTGCTGAGGAACCATGAGGCAGCAAGGATGCGGGCAGACAGTGGTCCAGTGGCCAGATGAGTACAGATGACAGGAAGAAAGGAAGCCCCAGGTTGGGCCACCTACCTTCCCATGTGACCTTGGGCAAGTCAACATTCTGGTTTCTTTATCAACAGAAAAGAGGCAAGGGGCCATGGTCAAAGGTCTATTGTCCTCTCTTCTCTTACTTTCAATACAATAAAAAAGGAAGGAACACTTAAGGTCCTTGAGCAAGATTACTGACATGGTGAAGGGGATGTTTACGGAAATAAGTCTGCCAGATGCAGTGGATTAGAGTCAGAGGGGAAGAAGTTGAGGCAAGTAAGCCAGGGGATGGAGGATTTGAGCCACACACCTCTGCCACCATGCTTGGCAATCACTATATCAGACTATAGGTTCCAACCTTAGAAATGCTGGATCTCAGCTCCCCTCAGCCCTAAAGTTATCCATCTTGGAGATAAAGCTGAGATCCAAAGCACCAACAAGTAGCAAGTTCTATGACAAAGATAAGGGCATTTCTTCCCATCAATAGCAGGTGTTCTAAATATATAATCATGTCATCAGCAAATAGGGATAGTTTGAGTACTTCTTTTCCTATTTGCACCCCTTTAATTCTTTCTTCTGTCTAATTGCTCTGGCTAGAGTTTCAAGGATGTGTTGAATAGAAGTGGCGACAGAGGGCATCCTGATCTTATTCCCGTTTTTAGAGGGAATGCTCTCAATTTTTCTCCATTCAAATAATATTGGCCTTGGGTTTAGCATATATAACTTTTACAATGTTGAAGTATGTTCCTAGTATTCCTAGAACTCATACATAAATTCAACAAAGTAGCAGGATATAAAATTAACACTGATAAATCAATTGAATTCCTATATATCAGTGATAATCAACTATAAGAGAAATTAGGAAAACTACCTCATTTACAACAGCCTTGAAAAATACAATATTTGGCAATCAATCTTACAAAAGAAATGAAAGACCTCTACAATGAAAATTACAGAACACTAAAGAAAGAAATTGAAGAAGACACTAGAAGATGGAAGGATCTCCCCATGTTCTCGGATAGGCAGAATTAATATTGTCAAAATGGCCATACTACCCAAAGTGTTATATAGATTTAATGTAATCCCTATTAAAATTCCAATGACATTCTTCATAGAAATAGAAAAAGCAGTCATGAAATCTATTTGGAAACATAAGAGACCAGAATAGCCAAAGCAATCTTCAGCAAGAAAAGTGTAGCAAGAGACATCACAATACCAGACCTTAAATCACACTATAGAGCTATAGTAACAAAAAACAGCATGGCACAAAAACAGACCATAATACAGGATAGAAGACACAGAGACAAACCCACATAAATACAGTTATCTCATCCTAGATAAAGGTGCCAAAAACATACATTGGAGAACAGATAGCCTCTTTGACAAATGGTGCTGGGAAAACTGGAAATTCATATGTAGCAAAATAAAATTGGACCCCTAGCTCTCACCCTGAACAAACTCAAAGTGGATCAAGGACCTTGGCATTAGACCAAAGATCAAGGGCCTACTAGAAGAAAAAGTAGACCAAACTCTCCACCATGTCAGCTCAGGAACTGACTTCCTCAACAAGACTCCTAAAGTGCAAGAAATAAAAATCAAGAATCAATAAATGGGATGGTATAAAAAATCAAGAACAGAACAGAAATCCTACAGAATAGGACAAAATCTTTGCCTCCTGCACCTCAGATAGAGCATTAATCTCCAGGACATATAAAGAACTCAAAAAACTTAACACCAAAAAACCCCAAATAACCCAATCAATAAATGGGCAAAGGAACTAAAGAGGGACTTCACAGAAGAAGAAATACAACTGGTCAACAAATATATGAAAAAAACTTCAACAACTCTAGCAATTAGAGAAATGCAAATTAAAACTACTTTGGGATTTTCATCTCTCTCCAGTCAGAATGGCAATTATCAAAAACACAAGTAACAATATTAGTGATGATGTGGAGGAAAAGGTTCACTTATACATTGCTGGTGGGACTGCATATTGGTGTAACCACTCTGGAAAGCAGTATGGAGATTCCTAAGAAAACTTGGAATGAAACCACCATTTGACCCAGTTATCCCACAATGCAGGATGTGGCGGGCAGAAGTTCACTGGATTAGGGGAATGAAGAAAAGGGAGAAGAGATAGGAATAGGAAAGGCAGTAGAATAAATGGTACATAACTTCCCTATGTTCATATATGAATACATGACCAGAGTAACTCCACATCAAGTACAATCACAAGAATGAGATGTTATACTCCTTGTATGTTTGATAGTCAAAATACATTCTGCTGTCATGTATGGCTAAAAAGAACAAATTTTTAAAAATAATTTTTTTTAATACTTTAAAGGAAAGTCAACAGGGACACATTTTTGGTGGATGGTTTTATCGTGCATAATGAAGTCCTTACAAATGTTCAGGTTCAAATTCCATTCAAATCTTTCAAACAGAAACATCAGAGATACAGACACTGTTTTATGTCAAAGGGAAAAAATATTAATAGGCAACCCAAGTATTCCAGTTATTTATTTATCTTTCACCTCAAAATCTACCATTCCTGGCCTAATTTATGACACTGGAGTGGGGCCTAGCATGGTTTTCACCTTTGCCCCTGGGGGAAAGTGAAGCTTCACCAATAGAAGGTATTGGAGTAATTTTCTCTGGGAAGGAGAAGGGGGATCCCATGTGCATGTGTGGAAGGCCCCAGGTCTCTGTTTTCCTTATCATAAGCCATTTCTTTTTTTTTTTTTTTTTTAAGAGAGAGAGAGAGAATTTTTTAATATTTATTTTTTAGTTTTCAGTGGACACAACATCTTTATTTTATTTTTATGTGGTGCTGAGGATCGAACCCAGCGCCCCGAGCATGCCAGGCAAGCACGATACCGCTTGAGCCACATCCCCAGCCCTCATAAGCCATTTCTAATTAGCTCTGCCTTCTCACCCTCTGATAACTTGGACATTTCGGCCATCTAACATAGGTCAACTAGCCAAGTTTCCTTCCACTGACCTGTTCTTGCACCACTAGGAGGTAGTGATGTCCTTGTGGTAGGCAAACCCTCATTGCACAGCCTTGCAGGGAACAGCAGGGCCTGCTCTGGTCTTCAACTCCTATATCATCCACTCATCCTCAGAACAAAGGCCACAGCCACTTCTTTGGAACTGTTTCATTTGGACCCTGCTGCGTCCTCTTTCATCCCTTTACTTAGCTTCTACTAGTTGCCAATTCTTTCAACTAAATCTCCCATTTAAATAATGGTTCCGTACCCTGATTGGACCCTGACACCAAGCCTTCCAATGGCTTCTTAGTATGAAGACGTAATTATGGTAAATCAGGCCAGTGACATATAACATAGCTATGAAAGTATTTTTATGAAAGAATATTTAATAATATGAGAATATGGAACATTGTACCATAAAGCAACAAAAGCAGGTTGAAAAATTATATTTTTGGAGAAGGAGTCCAAATGTAGAGAATATCGTGTGTATTCATGCAAGAAGACAAACACCATGTGTAATGTGCTGTTGAGAGCCACAGCCGAAGAGGCCCCAGCAAACTTCCAGTTGCCAGCAAACTCCCAGCTGCCTGATGATGATTGGCTCACAACGGCCCCAGCAAACTTCTAGCTGCCAACTGATTGGCTCCTCTGCAGTGATGCTCATTGGGCTGTTTCCCTGCCCTTTCAGACCACAGAGCTGCTCATTGGGAGACTTTTTTTGGCTCCGCCCACGTGACCCAACTAATGGGCCTCAAGAGCAGGAGGAGTGGGGGAGGTGGAGAGGCTTGTGGGAAGCCAGTGGTGGCAGTTGGGCTCTGAGGGTTTTCCTGAGGAGCTGTGTGGTGTGGTGTGTGTGTTCTAAAAATAAAGTTCGTTTCTTTTGACAAGTGGCTCCTGAATTGTGCCCAGCCAGACTGCGGCAATGTGCATCACTCACAACATGGAAAACACAAAAACATGACAATGTCTGATGTTGTGGGTATTTGCCCAGGCCAGGTCATGAAGATTGCTGGTTTCTATAAGAGAAAGCAGTGTGGCATCAGCCTCCCTGATTTTGGACAAAAGAGCCCTGCACAAGGTGAGTAAATCATATCTAACAGCCTTATTTTATCCTTTGAAATGAAGACCTGATTGCCAGCCCCTATCACTGCTATCAACTGTAACATACCCTTCAATCAAAGGCAAGTACGTATGTGTAAGCCTGGGTTGTACTAGGCAAGTTAGAGCCTGTAGTCTCAGAAAGCCACAGAGTGCTGGAAACAAGAACCGCTCTTACAGGAAAGAAGCTCAAGCTTGGGGGGGGGGGGGGGGGGGGAAACATTTAAAAATGTTTTTTATTGTGGCATTGGCAGGAACTACCAAAGATGTTACTTTATCTGAGAGAACACTGACTCCATGGCCCATTTAGGCAACACCAATACAGACAACGACCTATGGATACAGAATGCATGTAAGCCTTTAGAACGAAGTGCTGTGGAACAAAGTGGATGGAAACACCAGGAAAAGAAGAATGGCTAAGCATGAGGCAGTGTGGCATCAAGTGGCATCCTGAATGTAAATAGCTTGCTTTGGTGAGAGCCACTGGACAATGGTATCAGGCCTAATTCCAACCTTGGTTTTGTCACCTGGGCATTTGGCACCACTCCTGGCACACAGTAGGTGATCATCAAGCACACAGTAAATGAATACAGTTATCCGTAAGTATTCACAGAGAACTGGTTCCAGGTTGCCCCTCAGATACCCATATCCATGGATGTTCAAGTTCTTTATATAAAAATGCTGTACTGTTTGAATATGGCCTATGCACATCCTCTCATGTACTTTAAACCATCTGTAGATTATTGATAATTCCTAATAGAATGTCAAAGCTATGTAAATGGTTGTTAGATTGTATCATTGAGGAAATAATGATCAAAAAAAAAGCCTCCACATGTTCAGTACAGACACAATTTTTTTTTAATATTTTCCATCAGGGGTTGGTTGAATCTGAGGACTGAATCCATAGACATAGAAACCACAGATATGGTGAGACACTTACCTCACTACTACATGAAGATAGTCATTCCTACTCCACATAGTGTCACTGTGAGGAGTCAATCAGACAGTGTGAATAAGGTGTCTGTCTAACATACTCAATAAGCACCTAAAAGCTCAATTATCATTCATAAAGAAGAGGCAGGTTTGCTACCAGATACTGAATGAAATAGAAAATCTACCAAAAGGAAAAAAGCTAAACATAAGTCCATTTGCTGCCCCTGCCTAAGACATTGTGGTATAGGGATTCTCTCTTTTTTACCAATTTCCTGGTCACGGATATCTCAGCAGTCTGACGAAGTCCATGGGTCTCTTCTCTGAATAACATTTTTTAATGCATAAAGTAAAATGCAAAACCTTGCAAACAAATTAAAAATTTAACCAAATAGTTAAAAAGTATATCCCAGAGTATATATGCTGCTTTATCAATGCAGGGATGAGCAAATTTTTTCCAGAAAGAACCAGATTATATTTTAAGTATCATCAACAGGGTATCTGTCACAACAGTGATACATGGATAAATGGGTTTTCTGGGAACTCTGTGTACAAAAAAGGTGGCTGCTTGGGTTTGGTCCACAGAATACAGTTACTGACCCCTGCATTGACGCATTAAATAACAAGATATGTTACCAGGTCTAATTACTACCATAATTTCTAATCAAATGTAATACTAATCATAAATGACACTTTTAAGATAACTAATAGCAGCAGTAATATCTCTGATTTCTACTGGCAACAAAAGCACAGATATGGCTTACACTATCATGGCTTGTTGCAGACATTCCTGATTGAAGTAATGCAAAATTGACAATTTCAGACAATTACAACTTTCTTCCTATACAAGTTCAGGTACAACAGATTAAAACAGTGGTTTTTCCTCATAGAAGAATCAGCCTGATGTGGCCCTGGCCGTGTATAATCATGTCTGGTACCTCCTCCCACCCCAGCTCACCATCTTGTTCCTTTTTATTCTGTAACACCAAACTCTTTCATGCTTCAGGCTTCTGCACTGTCTGTTCTTTTCCTACCACCTGGATCCTTGATATTCTTTTCAGACAGTTCTGGACACTCTGCAGGAGTGGACAGCCAGGGCCTTGCAGGGAGATGCAGATTGGCCCCAGAGCTGGCACAGACAGAAAGTGGATCCAAAGCACAAATCTTTACCTTGGGTAGAGTGAATTCTAACAGCAGAACTACTGCTTCAGTTGGGGTATAAGTTTAGTTCTTGAGATGATTCACATGGTTGGAAGACGAAGGGCCTTAAATCCCCAATTCTGGAAACCATGTCCACCTACCTGCAGCTTTCTTCAGTCTTATTGCTTGTAAAAACTGAACCCAGCCAAGTCACACTTCTGGTCCATTCTTGAATCTACACTCTAAGGCCAAGTTTCCAGAATAAATCAAAATAGCAACATCCCTCACACTCTGCCCCTGTGACTTTACTATTCTGCTCCCATTTAAAAATAAATACCTTGTTCATTTTCTAAAACTGTCCTGTCTCTTTTCACACCCACAAGAACATATGCTGAAGAAGAGTGGGCCTCTTTATGTTTTGTTCATCACCAGTGCCTAGGACAGAGCCTTGCATATGGGATGTAGTCAGCAAATGCTTTTTGAATGAATGAAATGGCTATTTTAATCATCGAGTGAAGCAATTGTCAAAATATAACTATAAACTAAAGCTCATGGGTCACTTCTGCCTTCAAAGACAGAAATAATATTACCTTCTTTTGTCCCACAATACAGATGAGCCTTAAACTATTTTTCCTTTCCTTCCCTATTCTATAACCTTCAGTCAACCAGTGGATATTTATTTCATGCCTACAATGAGGTACACGTATCAATAAGGATTTTTTTAAAAGAGAGAAATGAGATATATTTACTCAAGTTCCTCTATCAATCCATGTGTCTGCAATGAGACCTGAATATAAAGGAACCATATTTCACCCTGGTGTTCACCTAAGTCACAACACAAGACATTCCTAGTGCCAAAGCAAAGAAAGGTACTAACAGCCCCAGACATCTGCAACTACTGTGACGTGAGGCTCAAAAACTGTCCAGAACCACTCCCAGAAATTCACCTGTTACAGTCCTAAGAGGAAGGACCCTAATTTGAGAGAAGGCCAGAAGGGAGCCTTGGAAAAATGAGATCTGTACTCAGAGCTGGAAGGGAACCAACTCAACAGTACACACCAGAGAGAGAATGAGATTTCACTTAAATCCCACTCGAGATTCCTTCCTTCCAACTTCTCTCTTTTTCCCCTTTTGCCAGAAGTAAAATTAGAATCTAAGTCAACTTATAAAGGAGTTAGCAGGAATGCTATATTTAGGAGGAAAGTTGAACAGCCAAAACTTGGAAACTATTAAAAAGTAAACTGCAAATCAAAACATCAAAGAGCTATTATCTGACTGTGACTACTAGCAAAAAGGCAAAAAACAACAAATACTGGTAAAGATGGGGACAAAGGGGACACACATACTATAGGCGCAAAGGTAATGTAAGTACAGCCATTATGGAAAACAGTCTAAAAATTCATAAAAAAATCTGGAAATGGAACTACCATATGAATCCAACGATACCATAAATGAGTATATATCCAAAGGAAATGAAATCAGTATGTTAAAAAGAATATCTGCATTTCTGTAGCACTATCTACAATAGACAAGATATGGAATCAACCTAGGTGTCTAACAAAAGATGAAAAGATGAAGAAAAAAATAAATATTTGTACCTATATATGTGTGTATACATGTATATTACATATAATGTGCAAATATGTGTGTATATATAGATATTATATATCTAGAATATATTATAGGTATCTATAGGCATTATATATCTATAATATATTATAGATATCTATAATATCATATACTTTTTTTTAAAATTATACACATACACACATATATATGCCAGGGATTGAACCCAGGAGTAATTTACCACTGAGCTACATCCTCAGCCCTTTTTATTTTTTATTTTGAGACAAGGTCTCACTAAGTTGCTGAGGTTGGCCTCAAACTTATGATCCTCCTGCCTCAGACCCCAGTCAATGGGACCACAGGCACACATCACCATGCCCAGCTCTCAATGGAATAATATTCAGCTATCAGTAAGAATGAAATCCTGTCTAATGTATATATGTATTGAAATATCACACTTTACCAAATAAATAAGTATAGTTATTATATTTTAATTAAGAAGCAAAAGAATATATTAAAAAACTCATGTGCACTTTAGCCTAATCAATAACTTTTCTCTTCTTTTATCCCTGGAGTCCCCACACTGTGTTCTAGACCTTGTCTCCAGAGCTGTCCATCACTTGGGCAGACTCACCCCACATTCACTTAAGCATTATAAGGTAATGAGCAATTTTTAAAAAGGCTAATTTAATTAGGCCTGGTGTTTTCCTTTAGAGCTGATCCAAAGATAATGGTTATAGAAAGCATTTATTTTATAGACTTACTCTTTGCCATGTATGTGTCTATCCAAATGAATTAACTAATTGGTCATAAGGGACATCTATGTGGTGAATTAAATGCCTTTTTTCACATAAAGGATCTATAATAACACTTTGGCTTTTTCTATAAAGAGATCCTGCTAGACAAGCATATATCAGAGATGCATTAGCCAATTTAAAAGGAAAAGCTTTTAGCAAAAAGTAAAGACTTAGATTAAACAGAGTTCAAATAAAGGCTGTACAGATACTCATATACAACCATATTCAAATTACTTAATTTCTCTGATGCTTACTTTATTAAACTTTAAAGGAGGAGGGAATATACTGACAAATACATCTCTGTATATTTGCAGAAATTAAGCTCAACAAACGTCTTGTACACAGAAAACAATAAATGGTACATAGATAGCTATAAACAACAGAAGTCCTTAAGAACAGATATGATTTATAAGGGATACAAAACTATGAGATAGCTAGGCATACATCTTACTAAATATTTATAAGAACTTAAGCCTTATTGAAAAATGTTAAAGAATATTTTAATAAATGGAAAGATATATTACTTTTCATGGATGAGATAGTCAATATCTTGAAGAAAGCAATTTTCCTCCAAAATTAATCTACAAATTACATTTGACTTTAATCAAATTACTAATGAGATTTGGCAATTATATGCTATTCATTTGGCAGACTAGTCAAGGTGATTTTGATGATAATGATAATGAAGAAGAAAGAGGAAGAAGAGGAAGGGAAGAAAGGATAAGAGGAGAAAGTGGAGGAGGAGAAGAAGGAGAAGGAGGAGGAAGAGGAAAGGAGCCCATAACAGCAAAGATTCATTCTAAGTAGCTATGAAGTCTTGTTACTAAGTTGTAAGCAATGAAAGCTGTACAGTTATGGAATGAAATGGAAAGCCATAGAGACTACTGTATTCATGAAAACTTCACATATGACAAAGGTGATCATGTAAATCATGGAAATGAGGAGATGTACAATATGTTATTCAATAAATGGTGCTAGGGCAATTGACTGTCTCCATATGAAAATCAACTTTCTAACTTTTGAATGAAAACACAGAAAAAATCCTTAAAATATGTGGAAATAAAAAGTGCTTTTAAACTAGATACTGAAAGCCCTAGTGATAAAGGGAAAAAAAAAAAGATAATCCTGTTCATATAAAAATGGTTAAGGTCTATTTGACAATAGATATAATAAAAAACGTTTTAAAAAAAAACTGCTATGGGGGGATCAGGGTTGTGGCTCAGTGTAGAATGCTTGCCTAGCATGTGTGAGGCACTGGGTTCGATCCCAGCACCACATAAAAGTAAACAAATAAAACAAAGGTATTGTGTCCATCTATAACCAAAAAAAAATTTTTTTTAAATTGCTACTGGAAGTGTGGAGATAAATTTTTTAAAAAAGGATTTGTGTCCATATTGTTGGACCAAGATTGTATAGGCGGTTTGCAGAAGGGGAATTTGAATAAGTAATAAATACAGGAAGTATGCTCAGCCCCAGCAGTCGGAGAAATGACAGCAGAAGCCACAAGAAGTCCCACAGAAGCCCCATCCAGTTGGATGACATTAGCGGGACAACATGCACTGGTTTAAGTAAGGAGGAAAGAGAAACTCTACACTCTTCAGATGGCCCTGGAAGCTGGAACCATTTTGAAAAGCCCTGTGACAATATCTATTAAAGTTCAAGATGGCATACCTTCTTTTTAAAAAAAAAAAAATATATATTTATTTTTTAGTTGTAGTTGAACACATACCTTTATTTTATTTATTTGTAGGTGGTCCTGAGGATCGAACCCAGGGCCTTCACACATGCTAGGCGCATGCTCTACCTCTGAGCCACAACCCAGTGCCCCCACCCCCTCCAGCATACCTTCTTACCCCAAAGTTTTCTACATTCTGCCCTATGGAAACTTTCAAACAGTCCCACACAGATACACACACATATATGTATAGCACAGAACTATCTGTGATTTCAAAGTTGAGAAAATAACTGTAACAAATGGATAAATCAGTTGCTTTATTCATACCATAGGATGCCATACATTATTCATCTCAAAAATGTTACCCTGACTGAAAAAAATTAAATTGCAAAGTATTACCTGTGGGAAGATACCTATAGTTTCTATTTCAAATACAAAATAATTCTATATGTTATTCACAAGTACATACATATGAAGAAAACCTATCAAACATTCATGGTAATAAAACACATTCATTTCAGGCTAGTATTTACTCTGAGAAGGGAAGTATGGGGGTGGGGTCAGACAGGGAAAATGAGAAGGTAAGACTGTAGCTATACTCATAATTTTTTTAAAGGTGATGTGAAGCAAAAGACAAAACGTGAGCATCTATGAAGATCTAGATGGTGGGGTGTATGGATGTCAATTATATAATTTTCTGTACTTTCTTGATATACTTGAAACATGGCCAGATTTTAAAGTTTAAAATTACTATTTAAATGAATTCTGCTTTAAAAAAAAAAAAAAAAAAACTAGCACTAGCACAAAACTCATCTGTCTGAATCAAAAGTAGTGGTTGAATTTCTTACATCTATGCATTACTTTGTAATGAAAGAACAATTAAAGATAAACATATATTTAAAAACAATGTGCTGACTATAAATTAGCCTTGCAAAATCCTACTCTTCTTTTTCCTGCCAACAGTTACATTCTTAAAACAACCAAAACACAGTCTTTTTAAAAAGTGCCTATTAATCAAGCCAGTGGTTTCCAAATAATGGAACCCTTTTGTTCTAGAATAGAAAAAAAAATCAGATGAAATCTCAGAACCTAAAACAGACAAAGAAGTATTACATTAATATTAGTATGCTTTATGAGCTTAGGTTTGAAAATGTATATTTTATTAAGGTAATCAGCAGAAATAATTAGACTTTCTTATTAACATAAAAATTCAATAACCAGTCTTATAGATGATTATTATAATACCAAGATTCCACATTTAATTTGTTTTGTGTTGTGTTGTCTTACTCAATGTGGAGAAAATCTGAAAACATTCACACAGTATACTTATTGGTTTTCTATTGCTATCTACCAAATTTCCATAAATCTATCTCACAGTTTCTATGGGTCAGAAGTCCAGCACATTTTAACCAGATCCCCTGTTCAGGGTCTCCTGGGCTGAAATCAATGTGTGAATTAGCTATGTGTTGTCCCTAATTTGGAACTCAGAGTCCTCTTCCACATTCACTCAGGTTGTTAAAGAATTCATTTCCTCTGGTTGCATGACTAAAGAGCCCTCTTCCCCAGGTTTCCTAGTGGGCTGCTGGCCAGGGACGTGCTCAACTCTGAGTGGGTGCTCTCAGGCCCATACCCCACAGCCCTCTTCACAACATGCAGTCATCAGGACCAACAGGAATCTTCTCCTTAATGGTTCTTTTTTTGAAAGGCCCACCTAATGAGTCCCACCAGCATACTCTCACTATTGATTAATCCAAAGTAAACCGATTAAGGACCTTGGTCACATCTGCAAAATCTTTGTGTCATATAATATAGAAGTGATGTCCCCCTTATTCACAAGTCCAGACTACACCGAAGGTAAGGGCATTATGCAGGGCCTGTAACACCACAGGTGGGGATCTCAGGACCTCCTAGAACTTTGCCCACCACACTGGGGTTGGTAGCTGCCTATGGCAACCATTTTTAAGAGATTATACTGAAATTTCAGGAGTCTTCTAGAGGCTAAGAAAGAAGGAAAGAAAGAAAGAAAGAGATGTTTTCCCTTTCAAATTTGTATACCTAATTTCTAATCCCAACAGTCATTCCTCACAGTAAATAATAGAAATCTGGCTAAAGTACCCAAAACTTACTGAAAAGAGTGAAATTCGGTTTTCACATTGATGGTACACCTGACACACTCCCAGCCAATAAACTGCAATTATCCCTGATCTCACATGAGCCAAGGACATGGGCTCAGCGGAAGTTAACTTGCTTAGATGATTTCTCTTGAGTGGGTGGATTCATGCCTGGTTTAAAATAAAAGCAGAACAATCTTCCCAGTCAATGACATATTTATAAGAAGTGTAAATCTATGCATAAGGAGAGGAGGAAATGAAATGCTTCCAATTAAGATCTGCTCAAAATCAACCTAACATGGCAGCATAAGTTAACGATATTGATGCTTGCCTTCACTGTGCCACTGTTGATTATTAGAGTCTAGAAGGATCTATTAGAGCTCAGGTTGATTGTTTAATTCACTCTCACATAGTTCGAAACAATATTTGAAAAGGCTGTATAAATCACAGCCATCAGCGATTCCTGAACCATCTTTGAAGGCTATTCAGATGGAAATTTCTTTGTAATAATATTGAAGGATATTGGTTTCAGTTCTAATTTTGACCCTCTAAAGTTATACAGCCTCAAATTCCAACACTCTTAAGACATTTGTAATCTCTAAATGCTTAAATGAAATAGCCCATGAATGTATCAAGCACCTAGGGCTCTTCCATAAATAGTGGCTACATACATGCCTGGGTGACAGTTTCTTTGACTTCACATTCAACTTCTAATAATATTTTATAAGGAAATATTTAAGGAATTATAAACTTAGTTTAAAAATGGATATTTTAGCATTGTTTTCAAAAAGTGTAGGGCAATTAGTGGGGGGGGGGGGGGGACTGGGAAGAGAGAGACAGAAGTCCAAATACAAGGAACTGATTTTAAAAGTTGAGTTGGATATTTTTCAGCCATTAAGAAAATCTGACAAGTAAATAGGAAATGTGACTCACTGAGGAGTGACTAGGAGCTAGATGCCTTGCACACTGTTTTGCTGGCATCACTGCATTTAGTCTCCCTTAAACAATGAAATAGGCCAAGTACATTAACTAGTGTGTTATAACGCCTGCCATAGAATGAGTTAAAATGCAAGTTATGAAACCCTATGCAAGCTATTTTACACAGTTTTCAAATGCAAATACATTCCTAAACTCAAATATTTGAAGTATATAGTCCAGAATATCTGTTTTCTCTGAGTAATAGGATTCCAATAATTTTAAAAATTTCCATGCTTCTTTTCCTTTAATGTCTCCAATGTGCTTAATTTGTATAAATTTAAAAAGATATTTGAGAGTTCCTATCTGTTTGCTTCAGAGCTGTTATATACCTAGAAAAGAATTTTTATCTAAGTTATATTAAATGAGTAAAGTACACCTATTTTTTTAAATATCTAAAGTCTGAACCTAACTACAGTGCTTATAAGTCTAAAGTTGCAAGAGAGGGCATTTGAGCATCAATGAAGGAAGGGAGCTGGAGGTTTACAGAAGATCCCTAGCATGTGGGAGGCCTTGGGTTCACTCCCTAGCACAAAAGAAGGGAGGGAGAAAAAAGAAAGGAAGAGAAGCAGGTAGAAAGAGAAATAAAGAGAAGAGTTTTAAAAAAATGGCTAACAACCCAATACAGGAGACAGTAGTAGGAATATAGAGAGTGAAATAAGAATGAAGTCACAGGTAGATTGAAAGAAAGGAAATTAAGTATAAGCAAAAAGACCAGAGGAGAAAATAAATAAATAAACATTAGGGAGGAGAGAAAAAAGATTACAATTGGGGCGGGGTGGGAGGAACTACTAGAAGACAAAGCTCTACCCTCTTTATCTATCTCTTAATGAAATGGAAAAACTTGGATAAGATCACAATGAATCACTTTTTAAATTTGTTTTTTGTAGCCCCCACCTCCAAGAGTTCAGAGTGCATGCACCAAAAGGTGCTTGAGAACCAAGGTAACCTTGACCTATGTCAGAGCCAGAGACAGAAAAGGGCTACAACTGTACTACCATCTGCTTCTCAGTTCTTTCTCATTCAGAAACCATCAAATACCTGCAAAAGTTAAGAGTAGTTATTGGTTTATCAGAGCACTTATGGCATCAAACCACTCACTTTTATCCTTTGACTTTATTTTCATGTATATTTAAGGTGAACCAATTTCCCCAAGAATTGTTCAAAGAAGAAGGGGTAAATAGCTAAGTGCATAATAAGTTCTCAGGAACATGTTTACTCTACTGCTCCCTCCTCTATGCCCTTAAGAAAGACAAAAAAGATGGGTGTTGTGGTACACACCCATAATGCCAGCAATTCCACTCAGAAGGCTTAGGCAGGAAGGTCACAAATTCAAGGCCAGCCTAGGCAACTTTGCAAGACTCTCAGCAACTTAGTGAGACCCTTTCTCAAAATAAAAAGGGCTGAGGATGTAGCTCAGTGGTAAAGCACCCTTGGGTTTGAGAAACCAGTCTCTACCTCAGAGCAAAGCCTGTCCAAGGAAGGAAGCGTGACCCTTGTCCTTGGAAAGACCCACAGAGCAGTGCTCCTAGGCACATACCCACCCTGCTGAGTTGTTTATCTACAAATAACAGGAGAGATCTTCAGAGCCAGGTGTCCCTGACTCAGTTAGGCTAGGTGAGGACCCATAGCAACCCCCTAGCAGCCACCAATCAGCATGAGACAGGGAAAATACCTGGGATGCCAGATGACCCTCCCAGTAGTTATGGTAGTAGATAACATATAGTTAAGCACATAGACCCCTCGGTGAGTTAAACCAATCAGTTCAAATGAATCCCCTCTTGTACTAACCAATAAGCCTTACCCAACTTGTTCCCGCCAGTAAATGTGCTAATCATGTTTTAGAGTAGTTTTATGATTTTCCTGCGGTGTGTGATGATTTGCTAAGAGATGCTATGATGTATGTGAAGTCCCCGCCTTCCCCAAAGAGTGTATAAAACTGCTACAAACCCTGGGCCTCTCAGCATCACAAGTTGCCATGTGCGCACGCAGAGGACCCAGCTAGCTTGCAATAAACACCTCTTTGCTGCTTACATCGATCTTGGTTTCTGATCGTCTTTTGGGGGTCCCAAATTCAAGCATAACAGGTTCAATCCCCGGAACCAGAGAGAGAGAAAGAGACAGAGACAGAGAGAGAGAGAGAGAGGAGCAATTGAGCTTTATTTGCCACGTTTTCCTTAACAGTTTGGAAAATTGCATCATTGCTATTCTGTTTTTATTATACCCACTTTCTTCTGTTTTTCTTTTTTTTAAAGAGAAAGAGAGAATTTTTTAATATTTACTTTTTTATTTTTTTCGGTGGACACAACATCTTTATATTATTTTTATGTAGTGCTGAGGATCGAACCCAGCGCCCCACGCATGCCAGGCAAGCAGGCTACCGCTTGAGCCACATCCCCAGCTCTCTTCTGTTTTGTTTTGTTTTTTTTTTTTTTTTTTACTTTATCTTGTCCTCTTGCTCCCAGTTCTGAAGTTGCAATCTAGCAAAAGACACAGTTTCATCTTTGGATAACTTCTAGAAAGTATTATAACTTCCTGACAACTTTTCTCTGAAACGGATGATGGGTGGGCTTACTAACAAGCTCCACAGTTCTTACCACTCCTTCCATGGAGAGGAGGGGTCTCTGTCCAACCCCTTAAATCAGGGCAAGCTCTGACAGCTTGGAGCAGTACAGCATAGGCAAGAGAGGTTGAGGGATCCCTGTGGCTGTGTCATAAGGAGCCATGCAGTTTCTGCTGGGCTCTCATGGAACAGTCACTCTCAGGGAGTGCCTTCTCAGATCACTGCCACCAGGCTGTGAGGAAGCCCAAGCCACATGGGAAGGCCACACAGAGGGCACTCCAGCTACCCCCACTGAGGCCAGCTCTTAAGTCATCCCAGCCCAGAAGCCAGACATATGAAGACAGAAGCTTCCAAATTCTTCCCGCCCCCAACTATTCCCCAGGCTGTTTGGGTCCTCCTAGCTGTGGATCCAGACATCAAGCAGTGATAAGTCATCCCTGCCTTGCTATGTCCCAATTCCTGACCAAACCATCAGTGAGTCTAACTCATCGTCTACACTGGGAATGTGTTTTGCTTTAAGTTACTGAATTTGGGGTGATTTCATAAGGCAACAGTCCAAAGGGGTCCAAAAAATGTCAATCATACAAGAGTTATTCTATCTTAATATCTTAACTATAATTGCAAAGGAAAGAATGGGTAGCATAGTACCCTAATATGTCACCAATTGTCATCTGCATAAAACAGCCCTGGGCACTCCACCTTTCCTAATGGAAGCAAGATCCCCTTCCTTGGTTCTCTCTCCAGTATTCCATCCTAACTTTTTACCTTTTCTTCTTTTATTTATTCCTTCTCCCTTTAGACTTGTTCCAGTGCCTGACCCTGAGTGGCTGGTTCACTATAGTCGGGGATATTCATTTTCCCATTAAATGAATATTTATTTACTGGGCACTGTTTCATACACTAGGAAAACAAAAGTAGGGAAATCTAGCTTTGTTTTTGATCTTGGAGAATAAAGACTATATTGAAATGTTTTTCAAACTATGGACCACAAGCATTAGTAGTCATGAAATCATCCCGATGGGTTCCAGCAAATATTTTAGAAACATAAAGAAAAATAGAAAATAACAGACTTAAAAATATCAACAAAAAAGCCATTCCAAGCTGTTCAGTATCTGTTGTTCCATGAACCTTTTATTTATTCTTCACACAAACACACACACACACACACACACACATACACTATATATATATATTTTTTTTTTTCCTCCATCTCAAAATTTTGACAAAGAGTCTAAGAGCTATTAAAATATAAATCCCATTGCTGAAGTAGGAAATCACAAATGGGATTGTGCTTAGATTGGCAATTAAATTTCTAGCAAATGGAACTGATCTCTACTGATAATGAGTTTTTGTTTTTCACTGTTGTTAGTTTTGTTTGGAAAGAACTTTCTGGTGTTTCCACTGTCATTTGTGGTAAAGAAGTGCCTGTCTTTGGAGGAAAACCATGTGTCACTCATTCCGTATCTGAGCATTACACAGTTAAATGTTTCAGGACTTGACTCAATCTATTCATTGGTTTAATAGCTGAACTGGAGAACATGGAATTATCATGACCTCTGGCATTTATCTTTGCCTGCAATTCTAGAAGCAGTCGTATCTTACCAAACACAAGCTAGGGAGCCCAAGCAAAAAGTAAGCTGCCTGTGTAATCATCTTGTTATAGCCTGGATCCAACAGTCAGTGGTAAACATTAAATAACATGTCACAAAGCCCACTGACATCTGAGTAATACCGATGGCAGTCACTGCCCTCCTCTCTCTCATTCCCTCTCATTTATGTGACTCAACTTAGGCTGTCTTTTTTTCCTCCGTCCTGAAATAAGTATTACATGCTTCCAACTCTTCTCTAAAGGAAAAACACCAAGTGATTTAAAATGATAGCTTCCATCCAATTCTCAAACTCTAATTAGAAAAATTTTAAAACCACCCAAAATATGTTTTTAGAGACTTCAGAAAGTCTACTGCCAATTTGTTTTGAGTCACTAAGAGCAAAGGCACCAGGACAGAGGTAGGGTAACACTGACAGAAAAGAGAAGCCCAGTGCCAGGAATGGATAGCCCCTGGGGAGATCAGGATGAGTTTCAGGGTGTGTGTGTGTGTGCACATGCATGTGCTTTCCCAGTTTCAAAAGTTGTGCTGGATGGACTGAGAAAGGGTAAAGGGAGTCCAAAGTACCACCTGCCTCGGCACCTCAATCAACCTCCTACAAACCAATACCAGTCACACCCCATGACTCTTATGATGCCCTTGGTTCAATCCTGCCTTTTGTCTTCAATTACCGAATTGGGAAAAATCCAAAATGTTACTAAAGTAAATAATCATACTATCCATAATCTTTCAGATTTCTGATAGGAGAAACCCAGAAGTTGAGGTCTAGGGGAAAGGGCATGACATAAAACACTCTTAATTCATAGTTTATATTTTCAAGCAAACTACAAGATGGCTTATTTCAAAGTGCTTTTTCCCAGCTGGCCAAAATAAAACCACCCCCCCAAAAAAAACCACTCCAATCTTTATTCTTGCTTTCAACATAGGTACATAGAGTTCTGACTGCAAATAGTTGCATCCCATTGTTCTCTGGTTGTTGGAAAATGTGTCATTCAGTGGGGTGTGGCCCTCCTAAACTCTCCTTCATGTAATGGAAAAGGGAATGTCAGGGGACACCACAAGTTTTCCGAGTTGGTGCTGATGTTTTCCTTCATGGAAGACTGTCTGTAAGCTGACAAGTCTCTGTGCTATTCTATGACCACTGTCTTCACAGAACCAAACTGCCTAAAGATAGTGAGCCACAGAAATACTAATGGATCCTAGCTTGGAATAGAATATAGTAAAACTCACTTTCTCAGAATTGAGCCATCACAGAATTTGGGATAAATTACCTCTCATAACCACCATTTTACTCTTTGGTAATTTGCTATAATGAGAATGAAACTGGTAATATTAAAAATATTAATGAAATTATATGACTGTTTGATCATTTACATAATGATGTTTATTTGTATATCTTAAGGGACCAAAGGGCTTCTGTGATTTATTTCAATACTTCCCTTTCATTACTGTTATAAACTGGAGATAAATTCCTACAACTGACCAAGTTCTCTAAAGTACATAATTTCAAAATAGGGGATATTTAAATCCAAGGGACAAGGGTTGCATATCATTTTCTGACATCTCATGAATCTTTAAAAATTTTTGGTTGATATTTAGCACAGTATATATTTTATGTACATGAGTATGCGTATTTATTTTGAAAAGATAATTAATCACTTGTGGGGGCTAAAAAACAAACAAAAAAAAATTTAACACTATTTTAAGACTCTAAGAGGATCATTAACATTGATTTATTCACTCCGCAATTCCTCTACTGTGAATAATCTAAACACATTAAGTGCATATTCTGGTAATTGAATTAACTAACATCATACATAATTTATTCAGCAACTAATTGTACTTTTTATCTTACAATGAAACTGCATCATATAAAATCAACAATCTTTGAATACCCAGGTATTACTTCAAGAACCCATGAGACACAATTAGTAGACATAGGGTTGGAACACAGGTGTGTGTTTGCTTGTTTTTCTGGTAAGAGACTTGGAATCATGCTAAGGAGACAATAACAAATCAACACACAAACAACTGAACAGCACTTCACTGCAACAAGAGTTTGGGTCCAGATTAGCTAACAAAGGAACCTCAGAGGCAGTAAACTAAAAAGACAGTGATTGCTATAGCAGCAGAGAGAAGTGAGTGGAAAAGATAAGAAGGTTGAATTAAGAAACTAATTTGCACTGGACACAGTGGCACACATCTGTAATCCTAGTGGCTCAGGAGGCTGAGGCAGGAGGATTTTGAGTTCAAAGCTAGCTTCAGCAACTTAGAGAGTAGCTAAGCAACTCAGGAAGACCCTGTCTCTAAATAAAATACAAAAAAAGGGCTGGGGATATGGCTCAGTAAGTAAATGCCCCTAGGTTCAATCCCCAGCCCCCCCCCCCCCCAAAAAAAAAAAGAAAAAGAAAAAAAGAAACTAATCTCCAAAATTGGGGCAAAAATTTTTTAAGGAAAAAAGCCAAGGTTTCTTACAGCTCAAATCATTTAGGATTTGTAGGGAGATACTAGGAATTGAAAGTACCCCCAAAGTGCTTGAATCCTTAATGCAACAGTGTTGGGAGGTGAGCCCAACAAAAGTAATTAGGTTAGGATGATTAATTGTTGTCTTAGTCAGTTTTTTTGGTCACCATGAAGAGTAAAAGTTTATTTGGGGCTCACAATTTCAAAGGTCTTAGTCCATAGATGGTGGACTCTATAGCTCTTGGCCCCAAGGTAAGGCAGAACATCACAGCAGAGGAAAACAGATCAGGCCATGGCAACAAGGAAGCAGAGACAGTTCTGCTCACCAGGGACAAAATATAAACTTTAGTGGCACACCCCTAGTGACCTGCCTCCTCCAGCCACACACTACCTGCATATGGTTACTGACCAGTTAATCTATATTAAGGTAAGGTTCTCATGACCCAATCATTTCACCTCTGAAAATGCTTGCATTGTCTAACACATGAGCTTTTGGGGAACACCTCATGTCTAAACCATAACAGTTGTTATCACAGGAAGTGGGTTAACACATTGGCAAGTAGAAGTAAGTGAGTTAGGGCTTTTCTTCTCATCTTTTGCCTATACTCTCCTGCTCTTCAGAAAGAAGGTCCTTGAAAGACACAGCCCCTCCACCTTGGCCTTGCCATCTCCAGAACCATAAGAAATATATTTTCCTTTTTTTATGAATTAACACGTCTGTGGTATTCTGTTAAATAGCAGAAAATGGACTGACAGGAAAGGAAGGCAGTTCCTGAAATGCAGTTATTTTAATGACTTCGCTCGCAGGTATGTACTTGTCTCTTCACACTCAGGCCCTGTGGAGCAAGGGGGATATCATGTCATGTCTTTATCCTCAGTCCTAATCGAATACCTGAAACACAACAGAAGGTGGAGAAGGAGGATAGACTGAACTGATTCCGGGTTAGTAAAGCTACAGGAGAGAGACAAAGCAGGTATGTTTGGAGAAGACTACGGCGGTTTGGCTAAAATTGAAGGAACAAGAAAAAGAAAATAAAATTGGAGGCACTGACTGGGGCTAAACTGTGAGACACCTTGACCACCAGGTTAATTAAGGAGGTTGGACTTCCTTCTCTGTCTAGGTAACAGTGAAAACCAATCAGAATGACACTTGGCTCAAGCAGCATAAAAGCAGAGTCAGCCTAGAAGTCAATAAAAACCCACAATACAGCCAGGGGCTGTGGTGCATGCCTGTCATCTCAGCAGCTTGGGAGGCTGAGGCAGGAGGATCACAAGTTCAAGGCCAGTTCAGCACTTAGTGAGGCCCTTAGCAACTTAGTGAGACCCTGTTTCAAAATAAAAATATAATAATAATAATAATAATAATAATAGGGATGTGGCTCAGGGGTTAAACGCTGCTTGGTTCAATCCCTAGTTAAAAAAAAGAAAAAAACCCTCACAATATAGTTTTCCATCAGGAATAAGGGGAACTATCTAGAGGCTGGCCACATTTGCAGCAGTGAGGGTTGAGGCATGGTATACCAGGACCACCTGTAGTTGTCAAAAATGCCTGCATCCCAGCCTCAAGCTGCTTGATCCACATCTCCAGATCTACCTTCAAGTTTAGAGCTCCTGCTTGGGAAGATGAAAACATCCTGGGTGAAAATGTCACAGCTTTGCCATCTAAAAACTAAGTGCTTTAGAGAGTCTTGAATACACTGAAAACCACCGTATTGAGCAATTGACACAGTCATATTTTAGGGGATGAGCATTATATCTCAATAATAATTTTTTTTTCAAAATTAAACTAGAAGAGTTTGTGTCCTATGCAAAAGATTTTTTAACATGGTTTAACTATGTTAAAAATTATAAGAATTATAATTATATAATTATAATTATGAATTATAAGACTAAGTGACTGAAAAATCATATTCTCTATAACCTTTTCAATCATCAGGTGGGATCAACTAACCTATGTCTAGACTAAAAACTCTATGGGGACAGGACTGTGTCTTAATTATATTTCTCACCACAACACATACAGGACTATCAAATTAGGGCAAATAAATTTACCTCCCTTATACTGCCATGCCCCATTCCATAGAAAAATATTGCAGATGTTTCTTCACTTATTTTCCTATGAATATAATTCATATCTGAAATTAGGAGTGTCTGAATTCTAAATTAGATCCAAGGGGAAAATTAAAATTGGATGTGTTAGTCAGGTAACTAAATATAAATACGAACATTATAGATGTAAATTGACAAATTTTCAAGAAGATGTCACTTTGGAAATAAGTAAAATGAGCCAGTTTTATTCACCTGTAAAATATCATTATAATCCTTAGCCAAGCTGTCAAGGAGGTAATAGACAGTAAGATTTTTGGATACAGACATTTCAAGACTATTATCTGGTCCCATTTTCTTCTTGGAATCAAAAGTGCTACCTAAAATTTGTTGTCAATCTCTCTGCATATTTCAAACCACCCTTGGATTTTTTTCTTTCTCCACAACGAACTATGTTTTCTCATAGTTTCTACCATAGATTGACTGCTTTCAACACAGCATATTCAGAGTAATTGGAGTCCAATCATTTGTGGTCAGGTCCAGCTTTAAACTATCTCAAGGATTCCCAATGCTCTTAGGATGAAACTCAAAATCTTTAATATGGCTTTAAAAGACCTTGAGAATCAGGGCTTATGCAAAACTTACTGGCCACATCTGGCCCATCTCATACCTGGGTTCCCTGGAGGACACTAATATGAACCATTTTAAAGACTTCCATCTATCCACCCTCCTTTCTTTTTAGACCTCTGTCTAATGTTCCTCTAGGCTTCATTATGTCCAGATCCTTATATTTGTACTTTGTGACACTTACTGTCATGCTCATCAATTAATACAGGGTAAATATTTCTCTATGAGAATCAAATGGATTAGGACTGTTCCCAGAGCTTAGCACAGTGCCTGGTGCATACTGGAAAGACAATTCAATTTTATTTTATTGAATGTATTCATGTATGGTTGGGTTTTGTTTGTTTTGTTTCCTTCCAGTATGGCCATTTCTTTCTGGTTGCCCTGGATATAAGCTGTCTAGGACAGTCCCATTTTGATAAAGTCTGGGGACAGACATACAAGCTGCTAACAGGGCAGCCATAAAGCATCAATAACAGGTTTGATCACAGGGCAAGAAAGAAAGAATTCTGGAGGCAAGGCACATTTTTCACAGAGGGGACGACAGACATTGAGGTATCAAAAGGGAAAGGAGAGGGCCAAGGAGGAGCATGAGAGAAATGCTTGGTGTTGGGAGACACAGAAGACCCGAAGGGACAGGGCAAAGAGGAGAGCAAGAAGATTTTTCTTCACCCATCCTGGCCAGCTGAGAGCCAGTCCTGTAGGAGTTGGCCCAATGTCCATGTGCAAGCGTGCACTGGTCAGACTGGGAAGGGAGTGGCCTCCTGAGGAAGCAATAGTGACTTCTCAAAGAATCCAGAATCTTTTACCACAGGCAGCAGAAAAGGGAATGTTGTCCAGGGTATTTGGCTGAATTAGGAAATTTACAGCTTTCCTGGGCTTTGGTTTGCCCAAGTGAATATTCTATTGCTAGGAAAGCTCTTTGAATGAAAATCACAAAAATCAGCCAACAGCCAGTTTTAGTCCAGCGGCACATCTGACCAACCCCAGCAGGCTCTCTCTTGAGGATGAACAGACAAGGGACACAGAAACCAGAGATGGAGATCAAGACAAGAATGTTCCCCTCTCCATCTCCTCTGAACAGGCCCTCATCCCTTCTTATCTCTGAGCCTCCATCCTTTCTGAAGATTGGTTTTGCTTGTGCTTGCTTAAGGCTATGTCCACCAAAGCATGACAACTGAACTAAATTACACACAGTGATCTCCCCAGTAGAATGTACATGTCCCAGGGACCACACGGTTCTGTCTGCCCAGGGATTCTAGGTAATTCAGGGACTGTCCAAGAACCCCAAATACTTAGAAAGTGGGGATGACCAAAAAGGGGTGTTCCCCAAAAGACCACACTTCCTCCCAAAGGCTCCTGAGGCCAACTTTGCAGAGGACCTGGATGAGGCTTAGTTACTACAAGATAAGAAATTTATGGTAATAGGATAGGCTTAGTTACTACAAGATAAGAAATTTATGGTAATAGGATACTTTAATCCATTCTGGAGTCAGTCTTACAGAGTGGAGCCAAATAGTGTCCTGCAATCATAATAAATCATCCTCTAGTACACAACCCTATAATGCTTCTTTCACCATGCCCTGTACTTTTGGGGGACACAGCTTTCTGAATGCTTGGGGTTAAAGACAAAAGGCAATTTTCTCATCTGCCTAAAAAGAATGATATTAATATAATTATATTCCCTTAAACAGTCATGCAATCCAGAGCAAAAGACAAATAGAATGCACTTTGCTAATCCCTAGAGAGAAGAAAATTACCTATTACAACTTCCCACAATTTACCCTCACATGGAAGCCACAGACTGAAACAGGTAACCAGTACTCACAAGCTGTAACTTCCTGCATTTCATGTCTTAAGGCAATTACCATCAGGAACAATTGCCTGATGTCAATAAAAAAAAAGAGCATTATAAATAAATGGGGGCCAAGACAGTGGACACAGAGGGTTCATCAGAGGTGGCAGAGAGAGTTCTGGAGTCAGACTCAACAAGGTCCAAGCCTCAGCTTGGTCATTTCTGGCCTGTATGACCTATATAAGTTGTCATGTAATTTCTCTTGGTCTCACTTCCTTATTAAAATGAAGATGATCATTAAACTGTGACAAGGGTAGTGACCAAAATGCTGAGTACTCTCTCTGCAATCCTTATTCAAAAAACGAATCCACTGAAGCACACAATTCACTTTTCACTTTTTTATTCTCTCTCTCTCTCTTCAGACATCACCCTAAAATATAGGTTTCCAGGGAAGAATTTGAATGTGCAAATAGCTGAATCTCAAGTAGCAGAATGCTACTTAACATGACATTTTCTCTGCTGCACTAAAAAACCCAAGTTAACAGCCCAATGAGTAGATGATCACCATTGAGAAAAATGGATATGGATAACTTGAGAAAAGTAGGAGAGGTATCTTCCTGAACATATTAGCAGAGAATCATCAAGCATCCCCACTAACCACATCTCTTTGCTTATTAGGCCAGGTCTAGAAAATTTTCTCCCTTTGAAATGACAGGTGATCTTTTTATCTTTGGCAGAGGGAGGGAGAGTATCTCATATGCAAGTGAAAATCTGTAACTAACGGCATGCACAAGTTTCAGAAATTAGTCACCGGTTACCATGGCGATACAAATATTACCTAACAACTCACTGGGCTGTAAGTAACAGAGAGGATGCTAATTACATTATTTTAAGGATGGAGAGGTTCTCTATTTTTAGGAATACTTATAAGAAATTATTTGGACCTACACAGCACGAGAAGGAAAGCCCAGATTTGACCCTGCGGAGCCAAGATTCAACATCGCCTCTTGCCCTGTGCGTGTCCAGCCCTGTGTCTCACACACGCACACACAGCTGCGCCAGTAACAGCTGCAGGAGAAGAGCAATGACATTTTATTTACAAACAAAAGGGTTATGACTGGGAAGATGAGTCTTCTCACTCTCTAAACTCTTAATTAAAAAATAATGTCTGCTGCCACCCACTGAAGACAAAAAGACCCAATGGTAGTCTTAGGGGGCCAGTCCCTTTGAAATTCAACATTGAATTTGAATGAATTTTTCAGGCCAAACAAGGGTTCCCAGAAAATGATTAAGATGCCTCACAAAATAATAAATATTATCCTGTTCTCAGGAGTTTGAATTTTCTGAGTGTATCTGAATTTTAATTAGGAAAAGAGAAAGCAACATTATATGATGCTATTGATTTTTAAGTTATTTCAAGAAAGGGGGTACAAAAACACACTCCTCAATCAAACTCTGTGACAACCTGTGATCAGAGTACACTGTGCTCTCTATGCAGGGGTCCTTGTCTTCAGAAAAGAGACCCCTCCTTGAGCAGTGTTTCTTTTGAGTGGTCGCTGGGTATCCCACATCAGAATTCCCTGGAGGGCTCCTTAAAATGAAATGTCCTATAAAATATCCAAGGAAATCCTGCACAATCTGGACTTCTGCAGTTCAGATTTGAAAACCTACATTTTTAAAGTAGTCTCCCCATAGTGTTTATGTTCTCTGAAGTCTGAGAATTCTGTCTTAGTAATCTCCAATAAACTGAGGTCTCCGACAATGATGACAGAAGACACAACAGCCAGTGGGGATGCAAGCCGCAAGCCATACACATTAATCAATGGCAAGGCTACTTGTGACTCAGCAGCTTTCTGACCAAAGGATAAAAGAAAAAAAAAAAAGTACAATCTACATGCATTTCACATGTGGGTGTCTGAAACAAAGAGTTCACAAACAATATAGGTGACATATTCTCTGAACTATTCTACTCTCATTTTTTAATGCTCTTGCAACCGACTGAGTTGATTTCACCATCCAAGGTTGATGAATGAAAGCAGGTGATACACTTAACTGCTCACATTCAACTTGTATTTAATTATATGTTCCTTATCTCACATGGAAATTGTAAAACAAATAATTACACTCAGAAACCAAGCAAAGGGGAAAGAGACAGGAAACAAAATGTTTACAGAATTAAGAAAAGGTAAAATTAATATATGCAACCAACACTTGCCAGGAAATCTGGGCCCCTCCTTAATTCTCAGCTTTGTAGCAAATCCATTTGAAGAGGAAAGAAAGCATGATCCCTTACAAAAGTTGCAGTGTCCATCTGGGAAGAACAATTTCTGAGAAGCATTTCCAGGCATTTAGCCAGCCCCCTCCTGCTAATGGAATCCCCATCCTCTCCAAATTAGTGCAAGGGAGACACAGTGTGTGTAGGATCCTTTTCACTGTGTCCACCTTCCACCACTTGACTCATGCTGATTGGAACAAAACTGTGTTATTCTCTCTCCTTCCAAAGCAGTTCGTACTCACTTCCATTCCAGCGCTGACCATCTTGTAATGGCCGCTGTTCACTGAGCTGTTCCTTCCATACCCATCAACCCCACAAAGGACAGTACAGATTCCTATGCATTTCAGGGAGTTCTTCCCCAACATCGAGCTGAGTGTTAAACTATTCTAAAAATTTCCAAAAGACAAAATCATAGAAGCACAAAGATCTAAACTCACTTTTTTTTCTGAAAAATCAAGTATGTGACATCAGTCTGGCCATTTGACCTCAGTGATTCAGTTTATTATCTATTAATCAAAGCCAATATTTTTATATCACAGGTTAATCTTCAGGAAAAAAAAATATCAACAAACAGATAGATGTTCATTTTCCTGGCTCAGATCCTAGCCTGGATCTCTTAGATATTAATTTTACTTGCTGCCAGGGCCATTCATGGTCCTCATGAATCCCTCCTTTTATCTAAGCATATTAAGGAGTGAAAATCACCCAATAAGAAAGCAGGTTTCCAAGTATTTGTAAAGATTTCTTGTCATTATCTCAAGTATTTTAAGCAAAAATAAAAGGGGGGAGGGATGTGAGAAGAAAGTTAAACTAAGTCATTAAGTTTCAAATTCCTTAATCAAACAATGAGAACGAGAGGTAATTAACATTCACTGTTAGGAAGCAAAAGTAGTTTTCTAAACAAGACTCAGAAACTATTTGGCCTTCAGTCTTAAATGAACTAAATATTGTCTTGTTGATACTAAAGCAGCAATTGTTTGCTTTATAGACCCTATTTCCATAGATGGCAGAGATGTAGAATTCAGACCAGCATACCTAGTCCTGAGCAGAGGAAACAGGAAACCTCAGTCATGATTTACGTTCCTTAAATATAGTGTCCCAGATGAAATAATGTAGCTGACCTACCTTTTCTGTGATGTAGAAGTTTGAACTATCAGCATGTTGCAGTGCAAAATATTCATGGTTGGCAAGAGACCACCTTAAAAAATATAAGCATAAAGTGATCAGGAGAACAAAAGTGATCATTTTCATTTTTATTAATTGCATAGAGCTGGATGAATTAAAAGGCCCTATGATTAGGATGAGCAGCCCTAACATACACCACAATGGAGTTTCTCAAGTAAATGGTGTTAGCCCACGCTTCATTACCCTAACACCAAACATTTCGTCTATGGATTGTCTGGACCTATTCCAAGCCTACTGTTCACCTGGAAGCATTTCATCTTCAGGGATGGAGGTGAGAGATTTAAATATAAATTGGAACCTTCTTTCCTACTTTGAAAGATTCAAGCAGAGAGAGGAAAACAAAGGAAACAAATGCAATTTAAATTTTGATAATTAACACATTTCAATTGTCTGAGTTCAATAATCCCCAATCCATATGCCTGATGCAGATTGGAATACTCCAATTAAGGATTCCAGGTCTTACATAAATTCCAAGTAATACTCTATTCACAATTTTGCTTTACAAGTCAAAATCTCATGCAACTTTCATATGTGCTTTCCCTTGGACTGTCAGAACAGCCAAAGAGAAGTAGGAAAGCCAGACCAGAATGAAATTCCACATGGCAGTCCAACTGCCCATGAATCAATTCTTTCATCTTCTATGAGGACCTGAGCCACCTTTTAGCTTACACCAGATGCAGTGTGTATTTAACCTCAGGAACCTTTAGACTGCTCCCCACTGAGTAGAACAAAAGGAACACAACTTTCCAAAATAAATAAAACCAATCCCACTTTGAATAATCCAGCCATTTCACACTTTCTTCTCTTAGTAAATTTTTGGTGGAAAAGGGTTTATAATTCTTAGGCAGTAATTCTTAGTGACTTGGGATGGTCAAGTGTGAGTTATGAATAATATTTTACTACTGCACTGGAAATATTTTATTTGCCTTCAACCCATAAACTGGAGTGCTTTAAATGAACCCTAAGGAACACTTACCCATCACAGACTTCCTTTATTATTGCAGACAGTGGCTTTTTCTGCAAAATAACAAAAAAGGAAACACTATCTGTTAGTTTCATTTCATCATTTAAAAAGACACCACCTAGTTTTTTTAAAATGTAAACAAGAAGAATTTACATTTGCTATTCTTAGTTGTTGTCAATGAGTTTCTTACTTTTATCAAAGTAACAATCTATCAGCCAGCAGCACCAAATTTATAAATGATTTATCACCCTTGTGGTCCTTTTTTCTATACTTAGTATTATTAATTGAATAAAACATGCATAATATTTAATTTTTCCTTATTAAAATCAGAATGAAAATGGGGCTTCCTTCAAAGACCTCACAGGCAATAGAAGGTCGCAAGGTCAAGGTATAACCAGAATTCCTCAAGTGGTACATGAATTGGGCAAGCAGCCATTCGGTTTTCTGCAAACAAGCTTGGATTCATGATATTTTTATGAGAACGTGGCAACTGGGATATGAGACATTGTGAAATTGTTCCTACAAAGTGCATAGAATTCTTCCCCCAACTGTGGCCCTGATAAATACCAATCACACAACAGCTTGAGTCAGACACACTGGAGTAATGTGACCATGATACCATGTGCCGCGGTATCAACTGGAGGCTGACTTCAGCTGTGCTCCCTCCCTGACAGCCACAGTTGTGCTCTGCCTGCCCCCAGATAGAATAAATGCAGCAAAAAAACACACCAGCTCACCCTCCAGAGATGTGGATATTGAAATCCTTTCTGCTTTGGATGCAAACAGATACTGCTTGCCTTGTAGAGTAGGGAGTGGTTTGCAACCAAAAGAATAGATCACAGACAAGAACCGGATGGGAAGAGAGGAAAGAAATCAGAGAAGTACTATATAAGATCCTGGATTTTCATATACACCCATCCAAAGGCTATCTATATAAAACCATGGTCTACTCTTATCCCTCCAAAAGGGCAAGGTGGTGTCTGGGAAGAGATTCCGAATCCGAAAGACCAGTGCAGATCCAGCTCTGTCAACTTGTCTGCAGTATAATCTATTGAACTTCATCTAGCTTCTCTGTTAAATGGGAATAGAACCACCTGTCCCTCAAGGCTGTTGTGAGAATTACTTTTAATTTTAGAAGGAATTCATTAAAAATGGCAAAAGATTCCTGAAAGATTAGGCTCCTTGCCTTCCCAAGTCACTGAAAGAGCTCTGTTTCCTCCCAGTATCCTGCCCTTGACAAGATGCTGTTCTGTCTGGTAATTCTAAACACCGTGTAGTCCTCTTTGAGGGACCCTCTAGCTCTGCAAAAAGCTCCAGCTCAACGTGCAGTGTCCCCTAATTAGCTCCTCCATTACCTTCACCTCTGGGTGTTCAGAACAATGTCTCTTAGGCAGACTTTGTATAGGTAACAATGTCTATTGACTATAGTTATCATATTGTGCTACAGAACATTAGAACTTATTCCTCCTGGGCTAAGGATGTAGCTCAGCTGTCCAGCATATGCTTAGCATGTGTGAGATTCTTAGCATGGGTTTGATTCTCAGCACACACATATACCAAAAACAAATGCTATTTCTTCTACCCATATGCCCCCCTGTACCCATTAACTATCCTCTACATCCGGGGCCTTCAAAGCTCTGGTAATCACTGCTCTGTTTTCTACTTCTTCAAAATCAACATTTTAGTTTCCACGCATAAATAAAAACATATGCTATTTGCTTTTCTGAATCTGACTTACTTCTAACATAATGTCCTCCAGGGAACTGAGAATTATTGAGGAATGGCAAGATTTAGGGATACTCTCAACATTCTGAGTCTGTCTCCTTTAGAATATGATTTGCGTTGGTGACTGGGGTCTATAGTAAAGTTACAGTCCACAGTCCTGGGCCATTGCAAGGACCTGTCCATTGTTTATGGCTCTGGCTGTGAGCTGAGGGGCAAATGTGCTCTCAACCACAGGGCAAAGAAACTGTAGGAACAAAACTTCTCTCCTACGATTTTCTACTTCCAGCTACCAGAGATCCCCTCCAGAGAAAGGGCTATCAGAGAGTCTCCCAACCCAAATCTTACTTCTTGTATCCTAAAACATCAAACACATTTTCAGTCTAAAATTACACTGAAGCAACGAATTAGGCCAAAAAAGGTATTGTTGAGGTAGGACAAGGCATTGGAAACAATTATTCCCAGAATTAAACTTCTTGGTTGAGGTCTCTCAGAATTACTCAGCTTTTTATTCAGGTCTGATTCACAGATACAGAATCAAGTTTAAAAAGACAGAAGTCTCTGGGGGTACTCATATCTAGAACATTCTGAAGTCAGATATATGAAAGGAACAAAGACCAGGAAAGCACAAAGCTTAGACTCAATAGAGAAAGATTAAAGAAAAATTCTAACCCACAGAGGAAACGGAATGATGATTACTGAACACCCATAATGCCGCTGAGCTGACTAAAATGACCATTATATAAGGACAGGGCTGGCTCCACGGCCCACTTCCCAGCCCCGCTCCAGCCAGGTCCAATCAAATATTACCATTCCCACCCCCAAACCTAATTCCAATTCTCTTTTCCCATCAGCCTTGACACTGTTACTACTCCTTCATTTTGTAATGTCCTTTCTAGAGCTTCTAAGACGGAGGAGAAATTTATAACCAATCCTTCAATGAAGTCCAAGCAAGACTCTTCAGTTCCTCTTTTACCTCTAGCTTCCTAACTTCAAATTTCACTTCTTCCCGGCTTTTATTTAATCAGTCAGTTCCTCATGAATCTCATTCACTTCAATGGTTCAAAGTCTATAGTTCTGTTCCCAAATGCTCTCTGGCAAATATCTGTTAGAGGCAATGTAATAAATGTACAAGCCAAAACCACCAGCTCACAATTCTAATGCCCCAGCCCTCCATCTGCCCCAGCCATTTCCTCCCACTCTCCCGTGACTCCTCCACTCTCACTATGATGCCCCTGCTGCTCAGGAGGATCAATAACACCCATTTCTTCAATCATTTATTATCATGTTTTGTGTGTTGCACAGCGTCACTCTCAGCTCCTAACTACTCCTATGAACTCCTGCCTTTCCTCATCTCAACTCCTGCCATTTGATGACTCATACAACATACTTACACAACTCATCGCCAGCCCCAGTGCCTTCCTGGGCACCAGCACATCATTTCTAACTAATTCCATACATTTCTAATCACATGTGCCACAGGCAAATTGACTCCAATTTATCTTCCATGGGTTCCTGCACTCCATTTGCCTGCTTTGGACAGTTCTTCCAGATACATTTCCACAGAACGTGGCCTTGTCTTCTTTTTCACCCTGTTCTGTGGCTTGAACATTTATAAGACACCAAGTCTCAACATTATTTCCTCCATAACCACTTTCTCCTTTGACCCTTCCAGACCTTTCCTTCCACCATTTTCCTCAGGACCCCTTCACCAGATACCATCAGAATCTCTATCTCTCCAACCCCCATGCCAACTACAATTAGATGAAACTAGACTTTCCCCACAAATATTTATTCATGTCATTCTTTTGCTCTAATATCCTCCATGGATTCCTAGTGACCTTTACCTATAAAATATAAATCTGAGTTGAACAGGCAAAACCTTCCACAGTGTAGTCTCAAGACATTCTATTCTGTACATGTCACCCATGATTCTGGGTTTTGTTGGTGATTCATGAAAAAAAAAAAAATCCCATCTCTACACTTCCATTTATGTCATCTGCTGGGCTGAAATGTCCCTTTCCTTATTTCTATTCCACCTCTAACAATGAACTCTTACCTACCATTTAATATCCATGTCAAAGCCACCTTCTCTAAGCACGTGTCCCTGATCTCCCAAGATAGGTATAATTATCCTTTCTGCATTTAGCATATTAAATGAATCACTCCTCTGGACTTTGTATATGTGTCTTTTCTTCCTGTCCCTTGAGAACAATACATCTTAATTCGTCGCTGTAACTTCCCCCACACACCACTCCTCAGTATTAGCTACCAGAGTGTGTAGATCATAATAGGATCTATCAGGACACTCAATATATTTCTTTTAAAAGGAAAATCTATACATTCACTAACTTTCCTTTTAAAAACAAAACCAGGGGATGGGGATACACCTGAGGGGAAGAGCATCTGCCCAATGCCCTGGGTTCAATCCCCAGCATTACAAATAAAACAAACAAACAAAAAAGGCATAAATCAGAGGCAGACTCTTTGAAAGAATAGTCTGGACTGATCAGCACGTTCCCCACTTCCGACTACATATTCCACTGCTGGGTGGCTCTAAGCAGCTGCTAGCCATAAGCTGTTAGACACATGGAAGCTGTTGCTACTTTCTGCACAAAATCAATCTTCTAGGAGTTCTGCAATGCAGGGCTTGGAAAAGCTTTGAACCAGTCAACTCATGAAGAACATAACTCAAAAGATGATAAAAGAGATAGCAATCAAATCACCACAGTAAAGAGGACCCAACAAGGAGCCACCCTGCTTTCAACCAGATGAGACTGAGATACCACAAGTAGAATGCACTGGCCTAGTACCATGTTTTTCCCTCCCTTCCTGTTGAAACCCTTCAATTTTGTTGTTGTTTGGTTGGGGGGTGGGGGGGGGGGTACCAGGAGATTGAATTCAGGGACACTTAACCACTGAGCCACATTCCCAACCCTTTTTTGTATTTTATTTACAGACAGGGTCTCCCTAAGTTGCTGAGGCCCTCACTAATTTGCTGAGGCTGGCTTTGAACTTGCAATGCTCCTGCCTCAGCCTCCTGAACTGCCAGGATTACAGGCTTATACCACTGGGCCAAAAAGAAACCCCTCAGTTCAACTAGCCAGGTGCCAAACTGGTAAGTTCCAAGACAAACACCATCTCTGCCCATGGACCTGTTCATTAAAATTCTCCCAAAAGGTTACATAAGGTGTTTCTCTGTCCAGTTCTCTAAGACCTGGAATGAGGTGGCTTCAGTAATACACTGAGAGATTTTTGTAGACTCACTGAGTAATTGGCCTTTCACTTCATTGTGAACAAAGACCCAGGAGAAAAGAACATTCAATCTAAAATGAGGAAATCAGTTCTTCCTGTAACTCTGCAAACTATAAAGGAACTAAAAATTAATTTCTGGATTCTATTTGAAAATATTTGGATTTAGAATATTTAGGCAAAATTATTTTTACTGGCTGAGTATGTTTTTAACACTTTTGTAAAAATCATCTGAATTCCTTAAGCATCTTGTTTTGAAGGTCAAAATGACCTTCTCAGATTCAACAGTGAACTGAGATCAGAAGATGAGGAATGCTTTTCAGGACAACCTAAAAGGGATACAGTAGCCAGATTTCTATGTGCACAGTGAGCCTCTTCGCTCATTCCCTTCACCTAAGAGAATATTAATCTGGGAAAATTTTATAGTTTGCAAAAACATTTTTATTTGTTAGATGAAGGGTGCATTTCCATATGAATCCGATTGGCAAAGTACCATGGAACAAAGTTATACTTAAGGATTTAGCCTTTTTAAAAAGAATTCATTCCTCTCTTATCTTAACTCTTATTCTCTAAAAGCGTTCCTTCATTTAATTGACCAAAGTCAGTTAAGTTCAGACAGCACATTTCCTATACAAAAAGATTTTTGCCTGCTTTTCATAAAATAAGCTAAACTTCTGAAAATGGCCAAGTTTTCTAAGTTCATTTCTAATCTACATCTCTGGCAATATTCTTTATTCCTTAATGTGAGTTTTCACCCTTTGCTTTCCTTTCTGTTTTCTTTCTCTCTTGTCTTTAATAGAATGTCAGTGCTATGAATTCCAAAATCCGCATCTCTCACCCTTATCCTTCTTCTAAGGTTTGACCCAGCATAACCCCTTGAGCAAATCCATGGACCCACATCCACAGGATGTCTTGCCATCTCTTCAAAGGTTATACTTTTTTTTTTTCCTTACTAAACCTGATTCTCCCTTTGCTTCCCTGTTATCTCAAATATATAATCACTCTCCCACTCAGGGCACATGTCCCTTGAAGGCATCAGAGTCCCCCTAAGGGAGTCCTTCATTGTTTATTTAGGAGGTGGCCAGGCTGTCCTGCCAGGAGGCTCCTTCCCAGGAGACCCCCCACCAGCTGTCACCCCTCATCAGATCCCCTCCCTGGCCTGCCTATGATGAGCCCTGGCAGCCCATGGCTGCTCAACCACCTGTTCCTGTCTGTTGGCCAAAGCACCTGGCTTGGGGACTGTACTCGGCCCCCATGTTCACCTTGGAGCTCTCCAGTCTGTGGCTGTCGACATTTCTGCCTTGACATCTGTCTGCTGAGGCTGGCAGCACCCCCACTGAGATGCCCACACCTGTTAGCAACTTCCCATGTGGGCACAGCCCTCTGCTCTGACATGCGCACTTCAGGCACAGGCCTGCCTCAGCAGGGCAACAACCAGGAGAGACAGCCTGGCTGTGCCATGTTTTTAATGACATGGAAAAAATGCTCAAAAGATGATATTAAGGACTAGACACATGAAAATACGCAGAATGCAATTTTTTGTCAACTAGTTGGCTTTTCTGTCTCTGCTCTAAACTATGAGCTCTTGAAGGACTTTAGCAAAAGACTTCCTGGAATTGAATCCTGGCTTCTGCAGTATCTGGCTTTGTAACTTCAGACTTATTAATTACTTCTCTCGATGCTTCTGTTTTCTCTTCTGAAAAGCAGTTTTGCGCCTAAAGTACATGGAGATTAATGAAAGTTTGGAGTAACACCTGGTACATAGTAACCTATTATATAAAAATCACCTATGAATAGCCCCATTCATTTCTTATATCCCACTTGGAAAATTGCTGATTAAATAAATTACATAAACAAATGAATGTATGTCTAATTCTTCTTTCTTCTTAGAGTGATTCTAGTCCTGGGTGCTCCCTTCAGCTCTTGACCTAGCCAGTCCTTTAATTTTAAATTTTAAATTTACGGTTGTGTTTTGCCAATTCTAGATTAACTTTCTTTGAAGGCAGCACTGCCTCTGAGACACCCAATCAACTCCTGGTCTGTGGCTGCTGAACTTCAAAAGGTGTGCAATTGATGAACATTAATTAACAACATACCTTTTTTTCTACTTCTAGCTTCTCTCCCTTTTTTTCATTCTTTCTGACTGCTACTAAGGCTCAGGTGAGCAGTTAAAGATAGGACACAGCAAGAGGACAGAAGCAATCCCCAATCTCCCCTTCCTCCCCCTCTCCATACAGCCATCATCTCACAGTCCTTTAATTTCAAAACTGTTTTCCACAAAGACTTAAAGTTTTTGGTTCTCAACTCTTAAAACAACCTTTCTCCAGTGCTTCTAAAGAATCTGACAGCTGCTTTATTCTGACACTTTGAGGCGGTACAACACAGCATTTGGGATTTTCCTTTGCTTTTATAGATGGAAATTCATTGAACATATTCTACACAGCAGTTATGAGTAATGTTGGCCCAGGAAGAAAAGAAAACCAGCTTCCAAATGTCAGGATACCACTGAGAAAGGATCCGCATGTTGGCTATGACTTGTACAATGTGACTTGGAGAAACTTTAATGTACAGTACCCCGTCTAGATCCCAGAGGGGCTTGGTGACATTGTGTCACTGACACCAGCCACTTTATTACAGTTTTCCTTCTCCAGTGATCCTCCTGACTCTGCTCCATACTTTCAAGCCATATATTTTCAGGATGGAGCAACCTGAAGTTCTGAGGCGGGTGTGTGCATACTGTTTTCCTGAAAAACAACCTAACTAGTCAGGAAGCTAATGACAAAACCACACTTTCCAGAGGCAAATTTAGCTGGTTCTTGGAAAGCAAGTATTTTGACAACAGTTGCAATGTGATTCACTGACACAAGATTCCAGAAATGACAGAGGCTCACAACAACCTCTCCAATGTGGTAAAACCATGTTATCACATTAATTTCAAAAATTAAAAGATGACAGGCTATGCCACCTTTTTCTTGACAGATGATGATTTGCTTCAAAAATGGTTCACTAAAAAGGACTTATTTCAAGCTTCATGAAACTAATTAAATATGATCTTTCACCAAGATAAAGTCTAATCTTTGTCTCATAAAAATCACTGGCCTATGAAGATAATAAATGAAGACATTAATAATTAACACCCAAATGCTCCAGTAGATTAAAGACAAACAGATATACTTTCCCTTTTAGATACTCTAACAAACCTCTATGGAGCAGAAACTGTGCTTTCCTTCCATTGGGAGAGAAACTGCAAGTCTAGAAGAAGACAGAACTATTGAGATGGACAACACAAAGTAAAGCACAACTTTTACCAGTTATGTTCTTCTGTGATTCTCCTTCCCACTCCTTGATTTGTCATATCGTCCCATAACAATATCACTATGGAGACAAGGAACAATGTTTTCTCCTGAAACTTCATTGTCTCCAGTACTGACAACAATCAATTTCTTAATCCCCGCCATTTGGGGGGGGGGGGGGGGGCTGGGGATTGAACCCAGGGCCTTGTGCATGAGAGGCAAGCACTCTACCAACTGAGCTATATCCCCAGCCCCCACCTTCCTTTCTATTTATAAGTAGAAGTACCTCCAGATAATTCTAGATTCACTAGCATGTCATTTTCCTCCACCAGGCCTTGCACTCAAGTCTTCTTTTTCTTTTGTGAAAATGAATGATTCACATTGCAAATCACTTCAGGTCTTATGGACTACTCACTTCATCCCTTTCAAATAATCTCCTTATTTGTCTCCAATTCATATATGGAAAGCTAACTGTATTTATGTGCAGAGTTTAAAAATTAAACGTCAAACAGGTAAAGTAGGAGAAATAGAAATGACTGTCCACTTGGATGGACAAGATATCATCAGATTAGAGGAGTAGATATGAGGAAGTCGGATAAGCTCTGAAGGCAAGCAGGGTTCAGGTTCAGTTTAAACAGATTATGAAGGCTTATCAACAGCAAAGAAACAGATGGGAAGAAAGACAGCAGTCAAATTAAGTGAACTGGTAGCAAAGGAAGTATTAAGAAATGAGTTCACATTTTTCATTTAGTTTTTTTCCCACTTTTGACTGGTCTCTCTCCACCACATAGCAGGTCTATGTGTTTGTATGAGGATGCACCAATTTCAGTTCATCCTTTTTTGAGTGGTAATGGATGTGCTAAGAAATCTTGCCAGCAGATTGTGAGCTCCCAGGTCTCAAACAAATATCCCATTAATGTGCTAGTGGCAACCTGAGGCAGAATCACAGCCTCAAAGAACAATTAAACAGGCTTTGCAGGAAGGACTTAAAAAATGGAAACAATAGCCACAATCTCACATTCTTTCTCCAAGCACCCCTACTTCAACATCATCAACCCAGACTTTCATTATCTAATATCACTTGGCCCATTCTTCTGATTAAATTATAATGGCAGTAGCTCTTTTCTCAGTGACTGCCACTTATCCACCACAAAAGAATATCACTAAGTCTGTTTTATGTTTTCATGAGAAAACAGCATGAGGATTCTGAGACAAAAAGTCACATGCTCACAGCTGCACAACACAGGTGCCAGAATCAGGATTTGAACCCAGACCTGTATAATTCCAGAATTCTTGCTCTTCAACTCTATCCCAAATCTAGAGTCTTCAAAGTGAGCAGCAACAAGTTCAGGTGCCGAGAACCAACAGCTGAGGGGAAGGATGCTGGAATTCTGGATATCTTGGTCCCTGACATGTGGTAAGTTTTTGAAAAATGTTATTTTAAGCATGTTTTAGCATTACTATGAGAATAGTAAATGATCCTTTCTCGTGCATTATCCACATAAATTATAAGGAAAGCCCACATTAACACTGAAACTTTGGACATCATCTCCTCTCCCAGGGGAAGAAACCTCTCTGTTCCAGTCCTCTTCTCACATTTAATGCCCAAATCACAACCCCCAACTCAGCTTTTAGTAGTGCCCTTCTATGCAGCCACTCCAACTTGAGCATAAATCCATCTGTAAGTTCGAATTCAAATCTTACCCCAAAAGTCTCTTCCAGTTTTCAACTTGCATGCATTTTGTTCTGTTTTGCCAGAGTGTAAACCTGTAGTAGACACTGCATCTGTCCTAGCTTCACACTGTGTTGACTCCCAGTCCTGCCAGTTCAATCTAGGGCAGCTCTCTAGACTTTCCTCTCTATCCATCCTGTGTGTACATCAGAGCAATTAAAAGCAGACTCTATTTGGATTGCCCCAGGTGTTTTTGGCTAAAGACACAGTGAATGCATACTGAGTGAATGTTTGTGATGTATATGGAGGAACTCACAATGTCACATAAATGAGAGAGACTGGCTAAAAAGGCAGGTGAGAAGCAAAAAATACCCAAGTCCTATAGATAACTCTTGAAGGTTTGGACCCATCACATAATTTTAGACAGGAAAGTGACATAAATGGCTATGTATTTTCAAACAATATGGGATTTTGCTGGAGGCTAAGAGACTAGTTAAATGGACAAATTGGCCAGTGTACCAAACCCAAAGGAAATATGGAAGGATATCCAACAACACTGATGTCTGACTCATTTTCCTATTCCTATTTCTAAATTTTCCATGAAAAATGTGAATCCACTTAAATAATCCTCTAGTGGTATTTTCTATCTTAGTAGATGTCACCACCATCTGTTCAGATGTTCACAGTGGCTCAAGAGGCTGAGGCAGGAGGATCACAAGTTCAAAGCCGTCCTCAGCAACAAATGAGGCCCTTAGCAACTTAGCAAGACCCTGTCTCACCCTGGGGATGTGGCTCAGTGGTTAAGTACCCCTGGGTTCAATTCCTGGGAACCAAAAAAAAAAAAAAAAACCTTGGAATCATCCTTAACACCTCAACCTTACCACTACCACATATAATCATTCACAATTTCCTGTCAAATCATTCTTCTCACATGTTTAATTGAGGCATCCATCTAACTTCTTTCCATCTGCCCTGTCACCAATCTAGGCAATGGCATGATCATTTCTTGAATGTGCTTCTACAAGAGCAATTGAACCAGTCCCTCTCATTCTATCTTACTTCTCATGGAGACAATTCTCAAACTTGTACCATCTAAAAGTGCTAAACACCATGTCATTCTCTTACTTAGATACCTTCTGTTTTCCCACCTTTTGGACAAAGGATCAGTTGATAAGACTCTTTATGATAAATCCTCATCTCATCCAACCAGTTAAGCCCAGAGACACTGTTCTTCCTCACTATCAAATTTTTCTTCAGTGCCAAAGGGGTAAGATACTAGGCAGGATCTCTTTAAATATTTCCTCTTTTCCATTCATTCTCTTCTTGATTAGTGGAACTGCCAAATGAACATAGGTTGGTATTTTTTTTAATTTCTCCTTTTCAATATATTTAGTGTTCACATTTTTCATTCCTTTAACATTTGGGCCATGTTCTGGAGGAATCCCTTATTTTTATCCTCCAATTTACCAATTCTCTCTTTAGCCAAACCCACTGTGCATTTTATAGTTTCGAAACAATTACTATAGTTTATTTTTTACATTTTACTTCCTGTCTGTAAATTTTCATTTCTAATTGGTTCCTTCTTATCATAGGTTTTATATCCACCTACTTTGTGTTCATAATCTCCTGTCTGCCTGAGTATGATTCTCTCTCTTTAAAGTTTCCCTGCCAGGATACTTGACACTTATTTTTAAGCTCTCCCTTGTGCTCTGTGTTTCTCCACACTGAGCAGCTGGGGAAGAAGGAGCATATATGATAAAGAGAAATCCCAACTGTAGGCACATTGCTGTGATGACTGATTAGATAGAAAAGTTGAGGGAGAGAGAATTGTCTAGGAAGACACACGGTTTCAGCTGGAGCGAATTCAGCATATGTTCATATCCAACACCAAGAAAAGGAAAACACAAAAAGTAGAAAAAACTACACAGATTTGGGCAGGGAGGCACAATGAGGACTGTATGAGTCTGACATACAAGGAACTCTAGATGAACAAGGCAAATAGGCAGATGGGTAGTCATTTATATGGGTCAGAAGGTCAAGGAAAAAAGTGATAGCAGGAAAGTACAAGCAACTTATGATGATGACACTGATAAAGCTAAAGAGAGCACCACAAACTTGTCCCTAAGCAAAGATTAGTATTAGTCATTGCGAAAATGGACATGACTACTCTGAAAGTCACTTGGTTGTCTTCTGGCCATAGGAGGCACTGATGGGAGAATCCACAGAGGTCTTCATAAAGTGAATTCGTGGAGATGTAATAACGTGTTTAGAATGTATGGTGAGAACAAAGGAAGGGATGTTCTCACCAGAGTCACTCCTTTCCATAATCATGTTAAATTTTCTATATCAGTAGACATAGAGTACAAACATGAACTCTCTCCTTTGCTCAACAAACATTTGTTATAAGTTATGGCTTTACCACCTGCCAGGCAGAACACAGCCAACCCATTCAGAGCATCCCAAAATGAGTTATGACACTGGCAAGTGGAGCCACACAGGATGTTACGAATGCATCTAACAAGGTCCCTCTTCTAGACAGAGGAGTCATAAAAGACCCTTTCTAGGGAAATTATACTTCATCTGGGAAGGAAGAACAAATAGGAGTTAGATAGGAGGAGATGTGAGGGGTGTGATTTCCCATTAAAAGAAGTGACATTTATGAAGACTCAGAAGAGGAAAGGAATTTGTGTTCATGCACAGAGAAAAAGTCACATGTGATAAGAACCCAGATAAAGGAGCCAGAGTGTCTCTAAATGAGTCTGGTGAAGTAAGCAAGGGCCGGGGATAGCAGGGTTCCAGAAACCACAGCAAAATGTCTGGATCCTATTCCAAGAGCAGTGGGAGAGCCACTGAACAATGCCAAGACTGGGAAGATGGACTGGAGTAGAAGCAGGGGCAGAGGCCTGGAGTCCTGCTGTCACCCAGTGCAAATAAGCTGGAGCAGTGGCAGCAAGGATGGACATAAGGTCAATGGAACCCAGAACCACTCAGGCTGTAGGCTCTACAGGATTAGCTATGAGAGGGGCTGTTGGAGATGAGGAGGGGGTGTCATGCATGAGGGTGATACTGCTGATTGAGAGGACTCACTAATCCACTTGATGAATAACTAAAAAACAGAATCTAGAAAAGCATGCACTTTATTTCCCTGAGGCTCCTCTCATTTCCATAGAGTTCTGGGCACACTGCACATTCTGTCTACATACCCGGAGGGATAAAGTACAAGCTGCCTTTTCCTATAACAAGCTGCCTTTTTCTGAGAACCCAGAGTCCTCCTTTCATACTGAAATCTACACACGTCTATATCCCAGCATAAATTTCCAGTTGACTTAGCAGGAAAATAAAGCACATGGTGTGACATGCACAGAAGTGTCAGGAAATGTAAGAGGTCTCAGTCACCAAATCAAAACAAAATACTGCTGATACAAGACTCTGCCCTGAGTCGCCCAAACTTCCCTCAGTGATAGTGTTGTGGAGGGAAGTAAAACGGAAGAGAATAACCATCTCCACCTACTTACATGACAAACTAAACTCTACAGTTCATTTTCAAAAGGAAAAGCAGAATGAATACTAGAGTTCATTCTGGCTCAATTAAACTCACTTCTCAACTGAGGAGACAAGCACATTTGCCATCTTTCTTTTCCAAAGCATGGTGCGCTCTACATGAGGTTATACAGACTATCTCACAAGAAGAAAGCTAAAACCAGAAAAGGAAGTACCCCAGTCACTTTATTTTAAAGGAAGTTTAAGAAATAGCTGGTACATTACCAAATCCAACAGTTGCAAAAATCAGATGAGGGATGGCTATTTATCCACTAGTGTCATTCTGAGAGCACAAAAGCAATAGTGCAATATCACAGAATTTTTATCATGCCTTTCTTACATGGGACAGAGTGAGTAACTGAAGATATTATGTATGTATGCTGTAAAGTAAGGAGAGGCTAAGAATTATGGGACCATTTTTCCGCTGGAGAAATTGAGGTTCTACTTTTAAGGGACTCGCTAAAAGTTACTGTGGGAACAGGAAGTATTACCAGCAGAATGAGTGAGAAATTTCAAGAGCTCTACACTAGTTACTTCCAAACATAGCTCCAACCACATGAGCCATTCCACCAGGGGAGCATGATAAAAACAGGAATCCCTTCACCTTGAACCACACTTATAAGATAATTTCCCCCTGTATTTTCAGTGTTTCCTGAGAAATTCTGAAGCAGATTCAAGCTTGGAAACCCTGATTCAGTCCATTTTCAACAGGAAGTAATTCTGTCCACCACCCAGGGGACATCTGGCTATGTCTGGAGACACTTTTTGATTATCCTATTGGAGGAAAGGATTATACAAGCATCTAGAAAATCAAGGCCAGGATGCTGCTAAAATACTACAATACACAGGACAGTCCTCATCACCAAGAATTATCAGGCCCAAAATGTCAATGTACAAAGGTTAAAAAATGATCTAATCCAACTACTCAGGATAAAAAAAAAAAACAGTGTGGGGAAACTACAGGACTTCTAGTTTCAGCAATGCAAGGTTAGAACTCAGCTCGCCAGATATTCTGTCCCATTTTCCTTCAGATGATCTTAAAAGACCCATCTGAATTCAAGTCACTTAATTTGGAATTCAACTGTCTTTCACTAGGCAGTTAATATTTAAATGTGTTGGGAATTATGCTTTTTTTCAGGCTAAAGAACAGGCTTTCATGTACTTAAGGGAAATTTTGTATTATTGATTCCCATCTTGTCCAAAACATGACACTTGTTCTATTCTGTGTACCAGACAGAATTTACAATTGGCTCTAGTAGTTACCATTATTAAGCAGAGAGCTGAATGATTATCTCACAGCATCCCCATAACACCAGGAAGGGTTCATAAACATTGCCAATTCTCCTTATAAAGCACTAAATCTGTTCCTGATTTCACAGCAGGTAAGTTACAGAACTCAACTGAAGTCCATATCAGTCCACCCTGAAGTCCATGCTCTTAAGTGGCCCGTTAAAATGCCTGTCCAAGAGTCCAGTCCTGATCAAATTCGCTTTTCAAGGCTGGTGTCTGGCTTAAAATGGGCTCCTCTGTAATAACCCAGACCACTTCTCTGCCCAGGCTTCTCTAAATTTTTAAGGAAACACCGTTTGGTTGCATAACAGAACATGTCCCTGGAATTCTCATTGTAGATAGAGCAGGCTAGCTCTGCAATGATGTACGCATCTATTCAAACCAGGCTGGCGTGACTGATGGGAACAGCTACATAGGAATATAATATATGGAGACACTCAAACAGAACTGACCAACAGAAAGGCAGAGTGTTTGGTGTCAAACAATGCTGGATTCAAATCAGCACTCTCCCAGCTGAGTATTTTTAGGCAATTTAATAATCCTGTGAATAATTATGAAATAGGAAACCTAAAGCAAAACTTGCACGTCTGTAGCAGGATAATAAAATATTACTTGTGAAGCACACTGCCTGGGACACAGTATGTACACAAAAGATCACAGTTGCTATTACTATTAGTATTACTATTACTACTGTTATTATGCCCAGAATGAGCAAAACTCCATAACGTCTTATACAAAATGTGCTTGAATGTGCTTTACTCAATGAGCTTTCAAAAGGTCTTGTGTAAATTGATTTTATGCATATTGAATCAGATCTAAAATATGCTACAGAAATACAGTAATTAAAAACCATAGACAATCATTTTGTATGTGCTTACCTAAAAACACATGCCTCTGGGGTTTTTTTAGGGAAACAAAAGCCTATCGAAATATGGGGAAGAGGTGCTAATATAATTTTTCTGTTTGTAGAATGGAGAATGAAGAATATCAATGTTTTATTCTTATCATCACTGTTCAGAATTCAAACTTCCAGTAGACACACAGAAATAGAGATCAATGCAATAGCCCACAGGACCCAAATGGCTGTAAACCACAAGCTGACCACCAGAAGCTTGTACTCTATTTCAAGAGATGTGCACACATAAAGAGAAATGTAAATTACATTGCGTGTGGAATATGTTAACTGCCAATAAAAGCTCAGGCAAAAAAAATGGTTCAAGAAATAGAAGGCTAGAGAAATTACTGCATATAATGTGATCAAAAAAGGTTTGAGCACAAAGCAGCTCTCAGCAGGGCTTAGCGAAGCCAGAATTTTGAGCAGTGGTGAGCTGGCCAAGGCAGGAGGAATTCAGGCTATTGCACTGTTAGAAGGAAACTGTAAGAAATGAGAAAGTCTGTGAATGTGTAGGGATACATTTCTAAAGGAGCACTTTCTACAAAGCAGGAGGACACTTGAGAACTGCTTATACCAGGCAAATACCTTGGACCACAGGTAATGCTTAGGGAAATATGGAAGGATATGAATTTATGTTAAGGAATATGATTCTAAAGAGTCTGAAAAATATATAGAACCAAGGATTAAAACTCTGTGTCTCTTCCCATCACCCTTTCTGGGACTGAATCAGCCACACCATCACCTCTCCAAGTGTTCATCCTACACACAGCTCAGTAAAGATGATGGACGTGCTTGCCATCATCTTTCTATCTCTTGGCTGAAACAGCTTGTACTAGCTTTCCTTGAGCAGAGGTGAGATCTGTCTCCTGTACAGAAAGGATGGAGTCCATACACTGGGCCATGAATGATACATCTCACGATCCCTCCTCTATATGAAATAACTTGACAAAGTTGGTAATACCTCTGAGACCCCCATATCTTCAAGTTGACGTATAGACAGTTTTATCAACCATGTATCTGTCTTCCAAAGGCAATTGAAGGATTGTACAAGGCAATAATATATATATCCATCTAGCAGAAAAATGAAACTGGTGATCAGGTAGTAGGTCACACTGGTGATGGGAGCTGGTGGAGTTAGGCAGCATTGATACTTCACCTAATGAGATAAAGTGGAATCCAACACTAAGGGCATCCGTCATGAACACAGCCCAGATGACCGAGCAGAGATTGGGACAGATTTAGACAGAAGGAGAGAGATGTGGGAATATGAAGGAAACTTATGTAGACTAATAAAACAAGGAGAAAAATCATAGGCTCCGAAGCTTAATGAGGAGGGAGGTGCAGAAGACACGAACCAGCAACTTTGCCCAGTGTAACCATGAAAGTGAGGAAACCAGGAAAGGCCCAGTGGAGACCACCTGATTGGGCAGATCCATGAGGATGGTTGTGAAGAAAGGTAAACAGCTATCTGTCCAAAGATTAAGCAGACACTGAAATAATATTAATGGCATGTACTGATGACATTTAAATAAGCTTGGACTGGAAAAGACAGAGAATAAAGTACCCACTAGCAAAAGACAGCTCTAAGACAAGGGAATATTTTCCAAGGTAGGAGTCAAAGAGTTTTCTGTTAGAGACAGAGAAAAAGACAATGAATGAAGAGGAAGTGGATAGGACACAGATGCAGAGAAAGGATGGGTTAAAACATACATGAAGCCCAGGTGAGGTGGTGCAGGCCTATAATCCCAGCAGCTCAGGACACTGAGGTAGGAAGATTTTTGAGTTCAAAGCCAGCCTCAGCAAAAGCAAGGCATCAAGCAACTCAGTGAGACCCTGTCTCTAAGTAAAATACCAAACAGGGCTGGGGAAGGGTTAATGGGTGGAGTGCCCCTGAGTTCAATCCCCGGTATTCCTCACCCCAAAATAAAACCATACATGGAGCAAAAGAGGTGAGGGCTAGGACAGGCCCAAAGCCCTAGGGACAAAGGGGAAGCACCTCTCTTCCCTCCTCTGCTCCTTTCTAGAAAAAGAAGCCATATGGCAGATGTCAAAGGCCTGGAGCAGTCTGTGCAAATCTACAGACATCAGTGGTGGCTTTCTGGTCCAGTGTCCTCCTTAGAAAGCAAGGCATGAAAGGACAGGGCATCAATAGGAGATGCAGGAGACTTGAAGAGCATGTGTAGAGAACAGAAGAGCTGCTGTCCATAAGTGTTGGTGGGCAGCCAAGAGATAGAAGAAAACATCATGGAGGTGTTCTAGGGAGTCTCTGAACATTCCACAGCATGCACTGGCTTCGTGTCCACCTGGTGCACGCTTTTATTCCCAGTGATGCCTCCCCCACGCCCTTTAATCTTCTTGCCTTTTTAAACATTAACAAAGTTAGGCTAAAACAGGATGCAGTAGGGAACTGTTCACAGTGGAAGGCCAGGTAAAAAAGAAAACTAGAATATCTAATTTTCCAATTGAATGAAAACTTGCTTAAACTAGCAGCAATCCCAGCTGCCTTACTGAGGCATTACTCTGAAGCAGGCAATATGCTACATTCTTTTCACATGCTATCTTCACAAAAACCATAAGAGTAGCAAGTTATTATTCTGCTTTCACAGGACAAGGAAATTGAGATTCAAAGACGCTAACTGAATCTCCCACAGAAATCAGGGCTCTCAGACTCCTACAGTATGAGTGTTTGTGTCCCACACATAACCCATGTGTTGAAATTACCTCCCTATGATGCTGGTATTAAGAGAAGGTCTATTTAGGGGGTGATTAGATCCTAAGGATGGTTACAAAGGAGGCTCCAGGGCACCTGCTTGCTGTACCCACCAGATCAGGACCACAGAAGGCCTACGTGTGAGAAATAGGTCCTTGCCAGACACTGAATAACCTGTTACCTTGATCTTGAATTTTCCAGCTTTCACAACTGTGAGCAATAAATCTCTGTTGTTTGTAAACTAGCCAGTTTTAAATTTCATGTTATAGCAGCCAAAGGAACTAACACCTCTGTTTCAGTGTCCCTGGAGTCTGTACTGTCCACTCTGTATCTTAGTGGTGCCTCTTCTCAAAGTTCTGGAGCTCCATGCTCTTGACTGAGAAACAGACCGTTCAGTAAAAGCTAAGTTAACAACATTGGTCACGGGAGCCTTTTAGCTTTAGTATATCCACACAACCATCATCCTTAGCCTCAAGCGGCCCCTGAGGTTGGAACTCAACAATACACAGTGACGATCAGAAAAGAAGCCAGGAATGTTTGCAGAGCTTCATGTGATACAGCAAAGTCCACTGGTAAAGAACTCCTGAGACTTACCTGCCTAGTGGAAACAGAATTGTCTCCTGAAAATTGTTACAAAGAAGGTCAACAAGTCCACTGTGTGCAGACAAGACAGCCCCTTGAACACAATCGGCATTTTTTGAGAATGGCTGAGTAGAAGAACCGAGCACCCTAAGGTAATCACCAGTAAGGAAGTTCCTCCTCTCACTAACTCACCAATGCTACATCAACTTATTAAGTGAGGACTGTTAATCAGACACTGGAGAAACAGCAAAGATGAAGCAACTCCTGTCAAATGACAGTCTCAGTATGTAGGAACCTCTGCATTGAATTCATCTGCTGCTTATTACAGACCCAAATTAAAGGCCCCAGCCCTGACCCAGAATCAGAATATCTGCAATAGAAGTTGGGAATATGCACTTTGTAGAAGCTTTCTCAATGATTCTTGTGCACACTCAAGTTGAGGATCACTGGTGTGAGAGACAGTGACAACATATGATAAGTGCATAGACACTCAAGATCTCACAACACAATGCAACAATGCCTAACCCAAACCCTGAAAACATCTTTTAGTGAAACAGTAGCTATCCAGTTTAAAAAGAAGTGAAGAGATTTTTAAATGAGACTAACATTCCTTACGGAGCAAGGTAGAAGATTAGGAGAAAACCTAACTCTTCATTGGACTTGCAAGTACATTTCCAATTCTCATGCCAAGATCTGATTCCATCAAAAAAATAAAAATAAACTACCTGATATCAACTCTGCCATGAGCTTCCCTCCAACTTTTGCATATGCAGACAATAACAGTCTGAGTTCCTATTTTTTGTCTATGTCTCAATGTGGCATCACCAGGAAGCCTATAAATTAGTCAACTGTTTAAAAGTTCAGTCTTAGAAGGAAGGAAAGTTTGGGGGGTTATGCCCTGGTCTGCCACTGACTGTTAAATCATGTAACTTCTCTGAACTTTAATATTCTTATCTGCAAAATCAGAAAAATCACCAAGAATTCAAGAAAGCAATGCTGGGTGCCATGACACACCAAGAAATAGCATCATAGCTGTGGTATTTCTTCCAAAACTGCAAAACCAGAATCTAATTGGTAGGATGCATCAAAAAAACTCCAAATTAAAGAATTTCCCATAAAATAGCTGTCCGGTACTCTACAAAATTGTCAGGAAAAATAAAGAATGAAGAATTGTACCAGATCAATGGAGACCAAAGAGACATGACAATAAATATAGTACTGATCCCACTCAGGATATTAGACTATGGAGGAAATAACTATAAAGGACCTTATTGCAACAATTGATGACATGTGAATATGGACTGTGAAGCGTGAATTTGATAATATAGTGTTCAATTTCCTAGTTTGTGTACATGTACCATATATTAAGATGAGTTTTTTCTTAGAAAATACACACTGAATCATTACGGGAAAGGTGCGTAGTGCACATGTGACCCCCCTCAGGTCATTCAGAAAAAGCATAGGTAAAGAGTTCTTCATCGCCAGGCGTAGTGGTGCACGCCTGTAATCCCAGTAGCTTGAGAGATTGAGGCAGGAGGATTACAAGTTCAAAGTCAGCCTCAGTAACTTAGTGAGGTCCTAAGCAACTCAATGACACCCTGTCTTTAAATAAAATATTTTTAAAAAGAGCTGGGGATATGGCTCAGTAGTTAAGTGTCTTGGGTTCAATCCCTAGTACCAAAAAATAAAAATACTACATAAATAAATAAAGAGTTCTTTGTACAATTCTCACAAATTCTCTGTGTTAAAAACCATATAAAAATGATTATTCCTCAGAACTATCAGGCCATGAAGAGAAAAAAAAAAAAGGAAACATTATGAAACCAAAGATTGGTGAAGATCAAGGAAATAGAACAATTAAATACAATGTGATAGTATTCTTGGATTGGATCCTAGAACCGAAAACAAAACAAACAAACAAATAAACAACAACAACAAAAAAAAAAACAGGACATTAGTGGAAAAACTTGTAAAATCCAAAAAAAGTATGTAGTTTAGTTAATGTAATATACCAATATTCATTTCTTAGTTTTGATAATTGTAGTAAGATTGTGTTAAGGTGTTAATGTTAACATTAGGGGAAACTGAGAGAAGGATATAAGCATAAGAGTATAGAATCTTTGCAATTTTCCGTAAATCAGAAAAGATTGTAAAATTAAAATATTATTTTTTAGAAAAGTATTAAAACACACACACACACATAGCAAAGAACACTACACCAACTTCCAAATACCAGGGAATATATACATATCAAGAGTTGCTGTGTTAGAGCAGAGATTTGCAAACTCTACCAAATGTGATTGAGTCAAAACTAAATAGTTCATCAGAACCACTAAATTAAGATTCTCTTGGGAGGAAGCCATCAAGAACATTTATTGGAACAGGTGCCCCCAGGCGGTTCTGATAAGCACCAGGTACTCAGCTCAGCACCTCTCAGACTTAACAGTGCACAAAGACCCCCTAGAGATCTTGTTATTGTGCACATTCTGGACCAAAGGTTTAGGAAAGTCCTAAGAATGTGCATTTCTAATGAGCTCCCAGGTGATGTCCAAGCATCTGGTCCTCAGCCCCAGGTACCAAGAAGGTCAAAGCAAGAAGGCAGAAGGGCCTGGGCGCACACTGCCAAGCAGTCTTGTGTTAATGCAGAACAGCAACATGTGAGACCAACTTCTGGAAGTCATTGTCCTCTTACATTGTAACCAAACCTAATCCTAAATAGGTTTAATTGGCGCCAAGTATTTCTTAAAGGTAAAATTTAACCAACAACCTTTAAAAAACCACACTTGCTACCTGACAAATGTGTACAAAACTACTATCCATCTGTACTCTTCTCTAGTTGCATAGGTCGCTTCTAGATTCTCTCTCTCTCTCACACACACACACATACACACACACACACACACACACACACACCAGAGATCAATTAAAACAATGTAAGATGCGGACTGAATTGCACCTTTTTGACAACAATCCCCCAAATATACCCTTTCTTCCATTCAAGTTTAAGTTCAACTCTTACATGATCTGTATCATTTGTTTTAATGATTCCTTTGGGTTCACAAAGTGCCATATAACCCTGGCATTTATTTTCTTGTCTTTAACCAGATAACAAAATCTCATCAGGAAAAAAGTTGCAAATCATAAATATAAAATCATATCAGAAACACAAAATTAGAGTTGCTATGGTATCCTAATTCTGAAAATGTATAAAACCATCTAGAATCCTGTTATTATATGCATTTTGGAATCCATAAGTGTATATTAAATTTCAACCTTTTTTCCTTCAGTCATTTTCTCTAGAATGACTATAGTACAATAAACACAAAATACTCTTCCTTAGACTATCTCTAATCAAACAGTGAGAACCACACCACATGACTGTCAAGATCCAAGCTAAAGGATGCTTTGAGAGGTAAAATCATTCTCATAAACCATCATGATATTTTTTCACTCAATAAATATTTACTGAGTATGTATTACATGCCAGACAGTATGCTAGGCACATTGTGAATTCTATACTAGTAATAAAATTACATTTGGCTGGGATCCAAGACTGAGCCCCTCTATCCTAATTTTATTATAAAGCTGTTAAAATGACAAAGTGCTAATGTACCTGTTGGCTGCTTCTGCAAAATGCAATGAGAAAAATGATTTTAAAATTTAAGTTGTGTGTTGCTTATGTGAAAACAAACTGCACATATTCATGTGTCACTGCAAGGCAGGGCTGGGACAGCCTCCGCAGTGTCAACTGCTCAGAGCCCAATCCACAGTCCCTCCCGCCTCTTCTGTGCTTCAGACACAAACCCCGTATTGACACAATTCAAGTAGATGCTGCAAGAAGATAAAAACCCCATCCATCGCCACTGCATGTGGTACAGAAATTAAACTACACTGCAACTATTATTGTACATATTTTTCAGCACAGCAATAGAGAGCGAAAAGGGGAAAAGGGGGGCTATCCAAAGTCTATAAACATTCTAGTATAGAAAGGAAACTGAAAATAACTACCCCACTGCCGTGGGCATTACTAACCTGATCGATTTCCATGAGCTTGGGGTAGGCTCCCGGCCATTCTATGGCCACCTTGACGATGTCCGCGGGTGGCGGCATTGTGAACCCCAAGACTGTCCAAAGCCCTTGGAACTGAGGATCCTACAGCGTGGACGGCCACACGTGTCTACACCTAAGGAGGAATGACAAAAAGAGAAAGAGAAGTCGTTCAGTGCAGATGCAGGGCAAATTCTGCTTCATCACTTCCTGTTTTCACTGGTGGTTTAGGTATAAGAAACGGCTCCCCTTGGTGCAGGGTGCTGAAGACGCAGGGGGTGCACCACAAGCTCCTGAGGAAAGAAGAAAGATGGGGGGACTGTGCCAACACCCAGGAGTTAAAGTCTCTAAGGGACGCTGCCCTGTGAGACCAACTTGTGCAACTTCTGCATGGGAAGACAGCAGCCCCTTACCACCAGGTTCTGCTCCCACCAGTGCCCAGGGGCTGAATGGGCAGGGCTTACCCTGTCCAGACACACATGTCAGCGCCTGGCGCTCAGCAGTCTCCGGAAGGACACATTGCCCAGGAAGTCATGGTCAGGAAGCAGCTTTTATTTAAAGCATTTTCTGTGTCACAAATAGATCTCCGCACTATAGCAACCAGGATATCATGAGGAAGGAGAAATGCCCTGAGAGTTCACACACGTACACACACACACATTCCCCAAGGCCAGTTCACACAATGTGTCTATGGGGAAAGAAAATGTACAGGAGCGGATAGGACCACATTCAGAAGAGACCTTGAGTTCTCCTTTGAATGAGCGTTGATTACACAAAGGAAGTAACAATCATCCTCTACTGCCTCTCCCCATTTCTTTATTAAACTTAATTTTTTAAGTGGGTAAAACGGCCATGTGATCCTGTGTGTGTGTGCGTGTGTGAATGTGTGTGTGCACGCGCATACGAAGATGTACAGAGTAGTCCCCCTTCCCCATGTCACACACTATTCAATATCCACTTATACCCCTTCAAGCCACCCAAAGTAATTTGTTTTTTTATGCCTCCCTCCTGAATGTCTTCACGTATGGAAGATAAACACAAAAATATCCCATTGCTTGTTACACTCTCTTTACATAAAAGACAGCATTGTATCCTCTCCTTCTTTTTCATTTAGCCTATCTTATCAATCTTTGCATGTGACTACAATGGAGCATCCTTAATCTGTACACAGCTACACTGCAGCCAGATGTAGGATGTTTCCTAGCTGGAGAACCAGGTCTCTCTTGTGGGTGTTTAAATGATTTCTTACCTTTGGCTATGATAAACAAGACTGGGATACACTAAGCAAAGCAAACATCCTTTTTGCATATGTGAAAGTATATCCTTGCAAAAAAGTCACAGAAGTAAAACTGCTAGAGCAAAGAGCGTATGAAGTTTTACATTTTGAGAGCCATTTTCAAACGTCCCTCACAGAGGTGCCACCAATTTAGATGCTTCCTCCAGCAATATATGAGATTGCCTATTTACACATTCCTCCAACAGAGTTTTCACAAGCCTGACAGGCTGAAAAACATCACGGTGTACTTGTAACTTGTATTTTTCTGATTTTGAGTAAGGCTGGATGAAGGGGAAAACGTACATGTTCAATTTCCTGTGAACTGTCCTTTGCCCTTTTCTGTCAAGTTCTTGGTCTTTTTTTTTTTTTTTTTTTTTACTTTTTAGGAAAGTGATCTCTTTATGAAGATCTTAATGAAACATGTGCCTTTCATTGTTTATCAGACCAGAGTAAGCCTTGTCAGTCTGTCCCAAATCTCAATGGCAGTTGGACATCGCTGCGATGATAGAGATAGCAGAGCTAATAATGAAGCCTCCACAACATAAATAACCAACTTCAGCAGAGCTGACAAGTCAAGGAAATGAACCAAAACAAACTGCTGCTCCTTTGGCCAAGGATGATCAGGGAGGCCTGCTGTGAAGCTAATCAGCGATGACCAGGGAGGGCAAATCTACAAAGCAGTGGCTGAATCACTCACTCAACAAATAATCATTGAGCCTCAACTCCAAGCCAGGCCTATTCTCCAGGCTAATGATACAGCAGCAAATGATAAGCCAGGCCTATTCTCCAGGCTAATGATACAGTAGGTGTCAGGTAGCAAAAAAGAACATAGATAAAAATAAAACTTCACTAAGAAGGTAGTACTTGAGTACACACCTATGAGAGATGAGGAAGGGGCCTTGTGGGGAAATCATGTCCCAGGCATAGGAAACAGCAAGTGCGAGGGCCCTGAGGCAGGAACATACTAGGTAATAGTGAGTTGTTGAAGCCAAGTAAGGGGAAGAGTAGTAAGAGAATGAGTTGGGTCATACCTTGGCAGGCTTATCCCCAGGCCCTTGACCCTTAGGAGCCCGATGATACCCCTTGGCTTGTGACTTCAAAAGAAGGAAGTTCATGTCCATGCACATCTGTTCAGAGTATAAATTTCCCAGGGGACCTTTACCAAAATGCCGAAAATCTTGCATTCCATTTGAGTAATTTTAATTTTCTAGGCTGTTATCCTCAAGAAACAATTATTAACCTAACCATAACAATACCAACTGCTGCTTTCTTTCTAACTCCCCAAACCTGAAAACAGTTGGATATGTAACAATAGGGACTTGTTAAATAATTACGGTGTCTCATAGGTGCAAACACAAGCAGACAATTGGGCTTCCTCTTAATAGTCTGCACTCTTGTTTGAATACTTTAGCGATGGAAAAACAATGCATTCTATCTGTATTATATCACTTCAATTCAGAATCCAAATTCAGCTTCTACACCTTAGAATAAGAATTAAGAAAGCAGGCTCTGCTGTGCACCCAGATTCTGTCCCTATCAGGTAACACCATTGGAAACAAAGGGCACACAGTCCTGGGGGTTAAGTAAATAGGTCAGAGAAATAAAAATGCAGCTTAAGCACCACCTCCCCCTACATAAAACTCGGAAGAGGCCATTTAACATTCGAGGAATCAAAGGCCAGGCTTGTTTTCCTGCCCCTTTAACTGGCATTTATTTCTCAAAGACTGCTCAGGGAAAACCTGCTGAACAGGTGAGAATACAATAAGGAGGCTCTCCCAGGTCTCCTAAGAGACCAGTGTGGACAAAATGGCCATTGAGAGGAGGAGGAAGCAGGGCCTTCCCTGGGGACTCACTCAGCCCAGCCAAGCCCAGCTGACCTTGTGGGCTTCCCCCATGAACAAACAGCAAGGGTGGGGGCAGCAGCATGTCTCCTCTGGGGTGGAGGCAGCTACCCAACTGCAGACAGAAAAATCCAGTCCACATTTTACCCTCAGGAGCCCACATTTCTGTCCTCTCTAATTTTTATTTCCATGAGGACACAGCGAGCTCTAAAGGCAGACCCTGTTGCTTCTGATGAAATTCTGGGGAGGTTTCCAGCTCTGGCTTTCTCACACTTGATACAATTAGCAGTTGGGGCCATAATTATTGTTGGGGGCAGGGGGCTGCTCTGTGCATTGTACGGAGGTGGCAGCATCTCTGGCCTCTACCCATGATTAAAGATCAACAGCCCTCCTCAGTCACCACAATCAAAAAATGTCTCCAGATTGCCAGATGGCCTCTAGGGGACAAAAATCATCCCTGGTTGAGAGGCTATAAGCTACCAAATCGGCCAGGCAGAGTACTAATGATCAGGGCGAGCCATCCTTGACCTGACAAGAGGCAAAAGGCCTCATTAAGCTCTGCAGGAAATATCAACACACAGGCCCAAACTCTTTGTTGTCAATAACAGAGATGGAAATGCACTTTTAAATCTTTAGCCAACACATTCACTATCTTGCTGTCCTTTGCTTCCTCCCAGCAGAGCCTTTGTGGCACTCTAGTTGTCAACTTCTCTCCACTACACTTGGACACTCTGGATGCAAGACCCACATGCAGTTCACATTTACATATCCGGGGTTAGGCAGGCAGGCATTTTAACACATGGTGGTTGGACAGCAGATGCTGCATCTATTCTGTGATTAACATCTCATTAGAGCTACCAGCCTTTAAACGGAGTCTAGTGTCAAAATCACCCAAGTAGATACCTAGGGTTTTAGTCAGTATTTTTCCTTGCTTTGACCAAAAGACCCGACAAGAAGAATTTTATTTGAGGCTCACGGTTTCAGAGATCTCAGTTCATAGATGGCTGACTCCATTCCTCAGGGCCTGAGGTGAGCTAGGACATCATGGTGAAAGAATGTGGTGGAGGAAAGTGGCTCAGGACACAGCCAGGAAGCAGAGAGACAGAGAGAGAGCTCTGCTCAACAAGACAAAATATATACTCCAAAGACACACACCCCCAGGGACCTACCTCCTCCAGTCATTCCCTACAGTCACCACCCAGTTAATCCCTGTCAGGGGATTAATGCAAAAATAATTAGGTTAAGGCTCTGATAGCCCAATCGATTCATCTCTAAACTTTCTCACATCCTCTCACACAGGAGCTTTTGAGGGACACCTCACATCTAAACCATAATACCTTGTATTGTTTGAATTGCCCAATAAATATAAGCAATACAGATTTGTGTAGACAGCCTGATACTTGTACACAAACTGAAACTTTTAGATCCACTAAAGGGAGAAGCAAAAGGCAAACTATGCAGCTGACTGGACATTCCAACCACTCAGCCTTCTAATGCTACTACTGAAGCCAGATTTAAAGTTAGGTAGTCAGTGTAGTTAGGTAAATCTGGTCTAATATCGAGTGAAATCTAAAATAGAGGCCATGTTGAGAATGAATTCCTGGAAAAGTTGAGCAACTCTCAGAATGTTAATGAAGTCCAGGAAACAGCCCCCAACAGATTTGAAGATAGCCTATCCCAAAGAAATGTTAATGAACAGCCCCAGCAGATTTGAAGATAGCCCATCCCAAAGAAATTTTAATGAAGAGCAAACTTGAAGATGCTGACTCAGAAGTGCCCAGATTACTTCTTTGGCTCACCTGTGTCCCAACCCTTCTGGCCTTCCCACCTACATTCCATCACCGGAATGTAGACAACTGTACTTCCATGGATTCCATCTCTTGGGTCCCCTTCTTCCTCAGGGAGAAGTCTTTTCTGCTGTCCTTTAATAAACTTCTAATTTTCCACTCTGACCTTGCCTCGGCGTGCTTCTCTGGTGTTATTCTTCAACATTGGGGAAGCAAGGACTCGTCATGGGTCAACAGCAGTAACACTATCAAATCCCTGGAGGCAGCTAGGGAGGAGGTGAAGAATTCTACAATGTTCCTGTTTTCCTGCTGGATTTACTATACCTCATGGCTAATATTAAGATTCAGTAACCTGAATATGCATGTTCAATAGTCTATTTATAGTCAGTTGCATGCACTGAATGAGACAGAGGAGCCCCTTCTTGCTAGAACATTTGTTGCTAAAACCTGCATATCAGTTGCATGTGACTCCACAAGTCCTGAACAAGGCCATCCTCCACTGAATGTGTCCTTTGCTTTGGGGCATGTTTCCCAAACAAGGGAAAGTAGACACTCCATCCCATCTGTAAATCTGTTCTCTCCTCCCACCAGCCCGTGTCCAAAGATCTCCATGTCTGCTTGTGTCGAAAGCTCATTTTGTTCTGGTTGATTAAAGATGCTATATGTTTACATGGCTTTCCAGGCAAGTTGAATAGATCTTGAGTTTCAGAAGTTTCCCAAATAACTGACTGATTGGGTTTTTTTCCAAATTCCCCACATAGTTTTTATTTTGGGGACCCTGAAATGACTTGAACCCCTTTTATCTAATCCATAGTCTTTTTTGTTGAACCACACACCACACTGGTGCAAAAAGGATGGTGTAACACATCATGCCTGCAAGATCTCCGCAGAAGCCCAGTGCTGGGAAAACCAACACTGGCCACTCCCACCTGACCCCACCTCAATGAAAGAACCTAATAGATAGGCTAATGCAGGCAAGGCAGAGCCACAGGAGAAAAAAAGACCAAACAGTTGGAGAAAGAAGTCCTTCAATTCCTCCACCCCTCTCCTCTTCCCCAGAAAAGTGGTCCTCTGCCCTACTAACCGACATTATCTTTACTGATGGATAATGCATTTATAATGATGATGGGGAAGGGAGAGAGGGAACAGCTGGCCCCATTTTTAAAATATTAAGTGATCCCTGAATAGTAAAAGACATTGACACCATTTCCCCTTTACATTGGGTTAGAGAGAGGTGGAAAGAGACTTGGAAAGCAGCCTCCCATTCACTCTCTACTCTATTCAGTCTTCCTGGAGCTCCCTGGTTTTCATTTTTGAGGACACTGCTTTGCATGGAGCATGGTGCCTCAAGGAGGCGCCTTGAAGACAGAGCTGATAAAAGTTTTGTCCTTCATGCTGCATCCTGCTTTTCCAAACAGACCGATATCATCTACATCCCACATGGACAGGTATAAAAACTACAGGACAGTACCGTCAGCTGCATGTTATTCTGGCTGTAGTAGTTAGTTATCCAGGCCTCCTGAACCCTGTCTTTGTTTCTCTTCTAAACACATGTCAGTGAGGGTCAGACAATCCTCTTGCTAAATTAGATGGATGAGCAAAGCCTCAGGAAAGACCACGGAGGCAGGAGTGGAAGGTGCGGGTGGTTCAGTACATGATGGAGTACCACTGATTCTGTTTTAGTCGGCTTTTGCATGCCTGGGACCTAAAGACCTGACAAACACAGAGTAGAGAAGGAAAGGCTTATCGTGGCTTACAGTTTCAGAGATCTCGGTCCAGAGAAGGCCAACTCTATAGCTTTAGGCCCAAGCTGAGGCAGAACATTAAGGCAGAAAGGCCTGGTGGAGGAAAACAGCTCAGGATATGGCAACCAGAAAGCAGAGAGACAGAGCTAAGCTCACCAGAGACAAAATATAAACTCCAAAGATACACTTCCAATAACCTACTCCCTTCAGCCACACCCTACCTGCCTACAGTTACTACCCAGTTAATGCACATCAGTGGAATAATTCACTGATTAGGTTAAAGCTCTCGTAATCAAATCATTTTACCTCACACCTCATATTTAAACCATAACCAATTCTGTTTCTATTAGGGACTCTCTACCCATTCTGAGGACAGAAGATGGCCATGCAAGAAACACTACAGCTTCAGAAAAGAGGGAGCACTGTAACTTCAGTACAAAATGTATCAGAAAAAAAAGTGAGGAAAGGAAAAAACTAAATCAAATGTGGAAGGTTAATATTGCATTTTATGTATACGCTGCTGACAACAGTCATGCATGGTAATCTTAGTAATAACTTGGCCCATTTACTTGCCAGGAAGGGAAATGTGCTATTGGCTTGCAATAGGCAAGAGACCTGCAGAGAAGAGTCTTTGCTTTCAGTGTCTCGAACTCTCATAGAAGCTATGGAATAGCTTCCAGGAGGGACTGTGGGCAGGAGCAGAGAACAGGTACTGGGCACTGGACATTGGAGACTGGGCTGTACACACCCCTCCACTTAGTCTTCATCACAGCCCTGAGTAACAGATGTTATTATTTGCACTAAATTAATGGAAATACTAAATCTTAGTGCATTTATATATTTTCCTTCAAATATTTACATATTTGACAAGAGTCTCCATGGGAAGATCCCTGTTATAGAATTGGCCAGGGCCCCACCCCCTCCCCAACCAGGCCATCCCACCATTCTCATGTTGAAGTCCCTACTCACCAGGAACTGAGAAGGTGACTATATTTGGAAACAGGTGATTAAGTTAAAATGAGATCTTTGGAATGAGCCCTAATTCAGCATGGCTGGTATCCTCATAAGAAGAGGACACAGACAGGTGAGAAGGAAAGACCATGTGAAGTCACTGCTATTAGCCTAAGCAAGAGGTTTCAGGAGGAACCAGTCCTAAAGATACCTTAATCTTCTAGCTTCTAGATGTGTCAGAAAATAACTTTCTGATGTTTAAGCCACCCAGCCTGTGGCTTTTGTTCTGTTAGTCCTAGCAAACCAATAAATACAGCACCAAGGACAGAAAGCATAAGGGAAAGACTAATGATGTGATACAGAGTCTGCATTCCAAAAAGCACTGTTAAGAACCTAAAGACAATGATCTGAGGAAATATGTGCAATGAATAGGACCCAACTTGGCACAAATATCCTTAGTCACAGGATCTTAGGAATTTATAAGAAAAATAGCACAACCTAAAGAAAATGGACAAAGCAATCCACAGAGCAGGAAAGGCGTATTTAATAAATATTCCCCAAAAGTAAAAGGAATGCAAATTAAAATAACAAAGCATTCCCTTTGGCCTATCATATTGGCAAGGAAAATGTTTATTGATTGGTGAGAATGTAGAAAAACATAATACCTGCTATTGCCATCAAGAAAAAAAAAATACAAGCAAAAGCCCTTTGTAAATTTAAATTGCTTTTTTTAATCCACAAAATTTGGAGTGATGAATTTGGTCATTGTAATTTCTATTCTCATAAAACCACTAATACAGGATTTACAACATTATTGGCATTTTGGGCCAGATATTTCTTTGTTACAGAGGCCATCTCCAGCACTGGAGGATGTTGGTAGCCTCCCTGGCCTCTTCCCACTAGATGCCAGCAGTACTTCCTCAATCAAGACTTTTGGAAACATCTTCAGATATTGGGAAATGTCCCCTGGGGGCAAAACCTTCCTTGACTAAGAATCAAGGCACTAAAATGAGGGACTCTCCTTTTGCTTTTAAAAACATTCATGCAAGCATGGTGGTGCACGCCTATAATCCCAGCAACTCCAGAGACTGAGGCAGGAGGATTACAAGTTCAAGGCTAGCCTCAGCAATTAAGTGAAACCCTGTCTCAAAGTTTAAAAAATAAAATAAAAAGAGATGGGGATGTGACTCAGTGTTAAGCATCTAAGTTTCAATCCTCAGTACTAACATACATACATACATACATACATACATACATAAATGCCACTCATCCTATTAACCAATTTTAAAAGTGGGCATTAACAGGCATGAATATAATATGTTCAGTAAATAAAAGCGAGGTAAAAGGTAAAGCAAGGATCAGTTCAAGAAATTCAAGGTTTTATTTTTGTTTAAGCTGCTAAAAATCCAATAAGATGGAATTCGATGTGAAAACGTGAATACCCAGAGAACATGTGAGAACAATTTTAACAATTTTTACTCCAGCACTTTCTCCCACACACAGCTATAGGAAAAACTTGTAGCTTTAGGTTTTGTTCATCCAGCAAACTTTTCCATCTCTCCCTTTCCCTCCCCTCTGGCTCCTGGCCAATGACACTGCCCATCTCCTTGGCACTAATGACTGATCCAATATACAGGGATATTTTCTGTGGATTGATCAATGAAGAAAACAGTTTCTCCTCCTGCCAGGGACAGAAGCTAAAGCTGCTGCAGCCATGCTCCCTCCATGGCCTTCTGCAATAGGAAGGAATGAAGCAAAGAAAGACAGAAAAATGAGAGAGTTAAAAAGAGGACAGGAGTCCTAACTACATCTGGTTTCTGGTTTCTATCACTTTCCTTCAGTTCTCTGAGTTACCTAATTTTCTTCCTACATATACAAATGAATAAATTCTCCATTATGCTAACTAAGCAAGTTTAAATTAGGGCTCTGCTACTTGTAATTGAAAAACTCCTAATACAGAAACCTACCCTATCTGTTTACTGCCCTGAGTTATAATCTTGTCATTAGAGGATTGGAGCACAAACCACATATTCAAATTACACAATCTAACCTTGCAGCCAAGTGGGAGTGTTCTATTGTTCCCCAAGCGAAGGGCCCATATGTCTACTAGTCCTCAGGCTGAGAAGCTGTCTGGGCTCTCTGGTACTGCTAACAGAAGTCATGCATGGATTTCAGGAATTAGTCTCACTCCAGCATTTCCCACACAACATCACTTCTCTGAGTTATTAATAAAGGCAATGCAAAAATAAAGAAGTTAAGTCTCTCGGAAAACACTGAATGGAAGAGTAGTTACTAATAAGTAGTACTTATACTATCTACTTTTCATAAGAACTTTATGAAATAGGTACCATATGAGCCTATTTGATAGACAAGGAAACTGAGATGCAGAGATGTTATGCAAATTGCCATCATCTCACATTCATACATGCAGCCCAGCCAAGAACGTAAACCACACCTGTCTGATTTAGTAGCCCATGTTTATAATCACTACAGCATTTCTGAAAAAAAAAAAAAAAAAAGGTTCTTTTACTACAGGTCTTCTCAGGGCCTTTAATGGCCTACATGTATATTATAAAATCTCTATATGCAATCTACAATATTTCTCAAATGTATCCAGAATTTTTTTTTCTCTCTTTTCACAGGACATCTCATGCACCAGTTTCTCATGGGAGATACTTTAGGAAATAATGATTTGAGACTATATGCCTCTTCAGCTTCTCAGGAAAAAGAACCGTTGAATGGTCTTGGCCAGAAATGTAGTGGAACATGGCAGAGAAAACTCTTTCCTTTAGTCCTGTATTGAATTATCATCACCTGCACCTAGGGATTGTCTCCAGGAAAGCAGCCCAAATCCTTTAAGTAACTCTTTCCAATCCACACAACAGAGCAAAAATTCAATTAACTATAGAGTCTACTGTACAAATTGGCAGACACCAAAAAAATGACCAAAAAAAAAAAAAACACAGAATATGTATATTTGTGGTCTTCTGTAGTGTGGTCACTTTAATCTGAGCCGAGCTTCCTGCTTTAAATCTGTGGATGATGACTTGGTACCTGTATGACATAAGCTTTCACAGCCTGCCTCCAAGTAACCACCAACCCATCCTTCCTCACCAAGTGCAACCCTGCCCCCCACCACTCATGCACAAGCAATTACTGCAAGTCACACGTGGTGGACTGGTTTTCTCTTATCAAAAAGATCCCTTGCAGTGGCTGCTGATAGCACTGATGAAAGAAAGCAAGGCCCCAGAATGCCAGCTCAGGACCATTCTCCAGGTGTGCCAAGGTCGAACAGCAAAGAATGAGAGACTTGTCACTGATGATGTTCACTGACTGTGTCTTTCCTCATCCAAAGGCTGCTGTTTCCTGAGCATGCCACTGCCATTATTCATGATGGTCCCTCTACTTCAGATGTCCTTTCCTCTCCTATAGGTCAGTGTCAAAGATTCCCATCCAGACTTCAAAGCCAATCTCAGGCACCAGCTCCTCTGAGAGATTTCCCTGACCTATTAGCCTCCCATGCCTGAATCCGACCTCTTGGGCACATATAAGGACCTACCAGTGCTCTTTTTTACCCCCATCCTATTAGTTCACAAGTTTCCAAAGGGAGGAATCCTTGTTCATCTTTGTAGTTCTGGTCCTTTCCAGATGGTATAGCAAAGAACAGCTCAATATTTTTTAGACAAGTGAATGAATGGATGATTGAATAAATCACTCTTAAAAAAAAAAAGGAGATTAAAAAAGAAGGAGAAGGATTCCTCAAGCCAATGGTGCATTTTTAAAATCCAGAATTCTTTGCACAGAAAACCTCCAGGCATTTCTTCAAACAGCAGCTATTCAGTTGTCTCATTGGACAGAAATAGAAACGGAGCTAGCTGCTCAGAGGTGAGAGCTGTGTGCCTATTCCAGATTCCTTTTCCTCCTGGAATAATTACATCAAAAACAGGATGAGACCCTAGCAGAGCTGCTGGGCCCCTTCCCTTCACTCAGCTCTCTCCCACTTTGGGAATCAGCATTTCAACTGGAAAGTTCATTATTTTGCAAACTAAAATGCACACTTCCTCCCTTGTTCTGGTTTTTGGATATTTGTTTTTCAAATTCCTTTTCAGCTGTTGTAATGCCAGTGGCTGGCTGTTCGCCTCCTCCCCGCAAGCGCTGTCACTCAGTCATGTGTGCACACATTCCCCAGCGGAGGAGGCAGAGCTCGGGCCCAATTCCCTATCGCAGAACCCAGGCCACAGGAAATGCTGGAGCCTTTCCACCATCCTGCAGCCAAGCACTCAAAGTTTCCAAACCTGCTGATCAAAAAACAATATGGGAAACTTCTTTCTCCGCCTCCCTCCATCAACAGCAGAACTATAACAGCCACCCAAGGAAATTCGATTGCATCATAACAGCAGGGAGGCCCTTTGCAGAACATGGGGAGCTGGGCTGTGCCTCCGCTGGCTTCCACCTGATGACCTCACACAGAATAGGCATTCTGCAAACCAGAATGCAGTGCCACATGGCATACTAGCACCCAGTGGCAATTGCCTTCATCTTTTTCTCCCTCCCTCAAGGCCCCAGGTTTCATTCTGTGCTTGTCTAGGGTCACAGGCTGGCCTAGGTGTTCATCCTGGTTGTGCCACTTCCAAAGCTTTGTAACTCTGGAAAAGTTACATAGCATATGTGATTCTCCCTAGTCATCTATTCAATTGGAACAACAGTAATACTACTGGGCTCAGAAATGAAACCCTGATGTCCCAAAGTATGAGACTTTGGCATGTTGAGAAATTTGAACTGAGAGTCATCCAAAAGCCCTCAGAAAGAGCTTCAAAAGTTAAGTCTCTCTCTGACCTTCTCCTGCCCTTCCTTCTCCAGCTCCCTCTTCTCCCTGAGGCAGGCAACAGAAACTAAAACTCCTTGTCCCTAAGGCTGATCATAAAAACTAGAACTCCTCTTCCCTAAGACAAAGATATAAAACCTAGAGGGAAATTCTAGAGAGGTCACTTTCACCCTTCTCCCTTTTTCCTTGAAGACTCTTGTTCCAGAGGGGTCCTGTCCTATCCCCTGGAGGGAGAAATGCTTCACAGAGAGGCCAAGAAGAATCTGAACAGACAGGCTTGGCTGCGTTGCCCCCTCTGTCTATTACCATTAGATCAGACCCTTTTGATCTAATCACATTTTCACGTGGCTGTCCATTCTTCATCAAGCTTAACCATAAAAGTAGAGTCTCTGAATGCTTTGGTGCCACGTAAAATTTTGATTAACGAAATGTGCTATGCTTTTCTCTTGTTAACATTTCTTTTGTTTTATAGCAGTGTCAACTGTGGCCCACACGATGGGTAAGGAGAGATATCACATCTTCCCACCCCTACAGAATCTTTCTCATGATATTGTTATGAAGATGAAATATCTAAAAATGCAGTTGGAGCAGTGCCCTGTCCCAGTATTATTACTCACCCAGACACGGGGTACCCGGATAGATGAAACCAAGGTAACATGTCTGTTATCTCCTATCATGAATGCACAGAGGCCCCATTGCCCAGGGATCTTTTCTACTTTTAGACCTAACAGCTTTATGATACCGGAGAAGAAATGATAATCATGCCTCCAGTCCAGTGAGGTTTTTAGATTTGGAGAGTTCTTTTTTTTTTTTTTCCTCCTTGATTTTAAATGATGTACAGAAAGTTCTAAGAGAATAGCTGTGCTGGGAGGAACTGGAGGAAGAAAAGTAGGGGTACGATGTGGGAACATTGGCGAGAGGGAGAAGAGGATTGCCTAAGCAGATGTTCTGATGGAAGATAAGGGACTCATTTTCTCTCCTGACCACAGGGAAGTGACAGGGACTCAATTAGTTCTAGATCCTTCCTCCCCACCAAGTGAGTGTTGCTACAGTCATGAGGCAGTTGAGTGCCTGAAGAAGAGCAAGGGGGTACAAAGAGAGGCTCTGACCCACTATCACTGTACAACTTTTCCCGCTGAGTGTCCTTCCAGCCTTGCACTGTAACAACTGTTTTTTTCTGTTTGAGGAACAGATCCTCCCAGCAAGCAGACAAGGGATGGGCATGATCCACCTGTGACCCAATGAGCTTCCTGCTTTCCCATAGCTGTGGTTTTAGTGAAGACTAAAAACAAACTGATGGAACTACTCATAGGGTAGGTCTCATCATAACCCTAAACAGAACCTCAAAATGTTTCTCAGGAAAGATCAGCTAGAAAACATGAATTATCCCTCTCTTCAGGGTTCTACGTACAGTCTACCCTCCATATCCGCAGGTTCTGCATCCATGGATTCAACCAACTATGGATGGGAAATATTTTTTAAAAAATTAAAAATAACACAATGATTAAAAATAGGGCTTTTAAAAAAATACGATATTTTTTTTAAAAAATATTTTTAAAACTACAATATTTTTTAAAAAATACAATATAACAACTATTTGATAACATTTACACTAAATATATTATTAGGTATTATAAATTACTTAGAGATGATTTCAAGTATCTGGGAGGATGTGCATAAGTTATATGCAAATACATTATAAACCATTTACATCAGGGACTTGAGCTTCTGCCCATTTGTGTACTATTTGACCCTGGGACAAATTCTCTAAGGACCCTGAGGGACAACTCTCTTCTCCCTCTAGTTCTTAGGCACACCCACCAGCAAAGCAAACCAAAACACCTATAATTTTTTTTTTTATCTCTTTCCCCTTAAAAGGCTATGTCAACCCCCCCTGGACTTTATAACACAAATCTCTTCCTTCTAGCCTTTATCTGAGTTTCCCCAGAAGTTTGGTACAACTTGTCATAAAGCAACACAAGCAGGGCACCAGTTATCAGTATGGACATATGGCCACACTTTGAGGATTTTTTCACAAATGACAAGAGATCCAAAGAGTAGTGCTTAAGAAGAACAGGCCTGCTCTTCCACAGAGATGGAGAGGAACTGGGGAATGCATAACCATATTTATTGATATGTAAAACCTGGAGGTACTAAAAGGCAGTCCCTGGAACATATTTAGGGGGAAATGAGGTATATAGTTCTTTTCTAAAAGCCAGTATTATTGATTACACCCTGGGGTTTCCTGTCAAGCTGCTTACCACCATCCTGAGGATAACATTCTGGATGGTAGATTGTTTGTTTATTTGTTTATAATGCCCATTTCCCCCTCACTGCAGCCTGGACAGAGCTTCCCCACAACCGGTTTTGCACTCCCTGGGAAGTGGTCAGATTAAAACCTGATAAGAGAAAAAAAAAAAAAGAGAGAGGAACTTCCAATTCAGTGTGGGCGGCTTGCTGATTTCCAGACCTTTGAAAACTTACTTTGGTTTCTCTTCTACCCTCCACTAACAGGATGCTGATAATTTAAAATCCTTTTAATCTGTACCCAGTTCTAGCAAACGTGGGCTTTGATAAGGACTCTGTATTAAAAAAAAAAAAAAAAAAAAAAAAAAAAAAAAGACCACTGACCATAAAAACAACCACAAGAAAAGAAAAAAAAAAAAAATCAGAAAAGGCCACCATGCATCTTAATCACTTTATGATTGCAATATACTTCACCTTGCTTAGAAAAATATATCAGGTATTATAAATCTGTGCACAACACATGAGTTTGCTGACAGGTCTGGTAATGGTAGCAGATTCTGAGACCTAATTATTTAAATGAGTTCAAAGAAAATCAGATTTCACTGGACATGGAAAAATCTTACTTTTCTCAATCTTCTAAAGGAAAGGTAACTCCTACATTCTATCTACAAGCAAGATGCAAAAGAAAGAATAAATTCTAGAGGCAGACAGAATATTTGAATGCAAAAGGGGTGATGTTTTAAGCCAAGCTACAAGATGAGTAGATGTGCATTTTACTTTGGCCCACAGGAAGACCAGACTGAAATGGGGCAGAGATGGCCAGGTGCAGATGGGTAAGAAAGCCACTGATGGCAGTGGTTTGGGCTGAGGTGGAACTGGAGATGGAAAAGGTGACAGATTTATAATGTACTTTAAAAACTAAGATCAAAAGAAGTTGATATTAGGGGGAGAAAGGAAAGCTGGGGTCCAGGGAGACCAGGATTCTAGCTCCCAAAACAGAATGCATGATGATGTCCTTTACTGAGATAGGAGTATTCCAAATAGAAGCTGGCATCCCAGCCCACTTGTTGAGCAGTATCAAGACAACAGGTGATCAGACGCACCTGGAGGAACCAAGGAAAAAGTCCAAGTGTTAGTGCAATTCACATCCCTTTACTCTCCTCTTCCGGTGGACTTATATGCTCTACTGCAGCCTTTGAACACATGGCCATTTCCTCCTTAATAAGTGGGAGGCAGCAAAGGACAGCAGTTACAGTCACAGCCTGGACTCAGACTGCCCATGTTCAAATCTTAGTTTCACTACCTCCTAACTTGGTGGTTTTGAAAAAATTGCTCTGTATCTCAGTTTACTGAAGTATAAAATGGGGAAAACTACAGCACCTATATCATGGGTTTCTCAGGATGAGCACTGAGATGCTGATGATGATAGTTAACGCTTATAAAATTTATCATGTCCCAGGCACCCTACTGAACAGTTGACTCATTCAGTCCTCACAACAGACCTACCAATAGGTGCTCTCTCCAGAAATGAGGAAATGGAGTCATTAAGCAAACCAATCATGAACTTGGCTAGATAGCAAGCTGGACAGGCCAAAGTCTTTGCTGTGACCATTACACTAAACTTCCTCTGACCTTAATACACATGGTGCTTAGAACAGTGCCCAGCACAGAGAGGAGCCAAAGACTATTAGCCCTGACTATGAAACGGCCTGCTTCTAGGACCTATATGGTTTTCTCAAGGAAGAAGTGGTGAGGCCATGGGGTACTAAGCACATTTCCACCACTGATCACTGCCACTCTTTACCAACTCATATTTATGCAATATTGACTGTGACTTGCCAACGTGCTTCTGAGTTTGACTGTCTGGACAAGACTCAAGTTATGGCCTGAGATTTTCAGCCTCAACAAAGACTCGATTCTTGATGCTGTTTTAGAACCTGCAACTTAATACTGCCTCTGAGAGACAGCTCTGCAGGAAAAGTACCTCACAGCTCAGACCTTAGCTTCCGGTGTGGTAAAACAGGGATCTTTTCATGACCTCTATCTTTGTACCTTTTCGGTTAATGAATGGATAAACTTCACTGTGAGTTGAATATACTCTCCCACCTGCTAGAGAAAGAACAGAGAGAGTCTTTTATAAGCAGATAACATGATTTTATTTCCACTAACAAGGAATAATCTTAATTGACATCTAGCTCTGTCAGAGCACAGCCTCAGAACAAGTACTCAAAACTGAAATAATCACTTTTTGGTAGCAGGTCCCAGCATTTAATGAGCTTATTATGGCAAAGAACCTAAATAGCAAATCAATTCACTCAGGTACAAGAAAGTTCACTGGGAAGTTACACAGCTCAAAGTGAAAGTTTATGAAACTTGACTGAAATTAAAGAAAAAAAAAGAAGAAGAAAAAAAAAAGCAAGCCCTGGTTGACATTTCAAACATCTACTTAAAAATTCCCAAGCAAAGATTAATTCAGTCACACACATAAAGCATAAAACTCTGAGGGCCCAGCAGCCCCAAATAACTTTTCTGAATAAAAATCCAAACTCTGCCTGTGGGTGTTCATTGGCAAACTTAGGAGGAGGTAAAGTGGCAAACCATTTAAACAAGTGATCAAATTAAGTTACTTGAGTTTCAAGGATTTCAACCCAATATTCAGTTCAACTAACGAGGAAGACCTATCTAGTTTTAACCTGCAAAGAGTAAAGAGTAATTGCACTCTGCACCCTTATCAGTAAGTGTAAAGTCACTACTATCTACAAAGATAGTGACAGAATTGGCTTCAATAGAAAGATTATATAAACAATCTTAAAGTTTAAGAAAAGAAAACTGGCTTAAAGATCTCTGGTAAAACCATAAGATAGAATAAGCAGTCCTCTAAAAAATAACATTAAAAAATCAATAACAGTAGACAATATTCACAACATATTTTTATTGACTCATTTGTGCCCATTAACATAAAAATGTTTGAATAAATATTTATTCAATACACACCCACTACACCGGCAAGAAGTTAGAATTCTCATATATTACTGGTAAAATGTAGGGCTCCTTTAAAAATCATTTTGCTCAGTTTCTAATAATAATAAATACACTTTTACCATATGCTCCTACTACATAGCAGTTCTACTCCTATGGATTGACCTTAAAAGAAATGAAAACAAACATCCACAAAAGACTTGTATGTAAATAATCTATAAGTTGTTTTTTTAAAAAATAAAAGTCAAAAACTAGAAACAATTCAAATGCCCATCAATTGATGAATTTATGAACAAATTATGGAACACCATCTATACAATGGAAGATTATTCTGCAATAAAAAAAAGAATGAGCTACTGATATATATAATAACAGAATTGAATTATGCCATGTCAAGGGTTGGCACATGTCACCCTACAGGTCAAATCCCATCACTATATATTTTTGCAGTGTTTCATTGGACCAGAACGACACCCATTCAGTTATACATTGTGAGGCTCAGAAAACAATACCCTGAAGTATGATGCTTTGATATGCAGAGTACTTGGAAATAAAGGAAATTGGATGGCCTCAGAAACAGCCTCAGAAGCAGTATCTTTCCACCCTTCTCCTATCCTTCTCTCTCCTACCCCTTTTCTTCCCCAGAAGCAAGTCATAGAAACCAGAATTCCTCTTCCCTAAGGCTGGTTATAGAAACCAGAACTCTTCTCCCACAGAGCAAGCCATAAAATCCATAAAGGTCACTTTTCCCCTTCTCTCTTCCTCCTCAGAGGCCCTGCCCCATAGCCAGCAGGAAAGACTGCCACAGAGAGGCCTAGAAGAATCTGAACAGACAGGCCTTGCTGGGTTCCTCCCTCAGTCTCTTACCATTAGGTCAGACCCTTCTGTCCAATCACATGCCCATATGGCTGTCCATTCTTTCACCAAACCTAAGCATAAAAGTAGATGGTTTTCCTTGTGTGTTTGGATTGTCATTTCTGAAGGCTCCTATGTCGCATAAAACTTGGGTTAAAGAAATGTGTTATGTTTTTCTCTTGTTAACCTTACTTTTGTTTTATGGAGGTGTTGGCTATGACCCGTATGATGGGGAAGGAAAGGTGTCACATCTTCCCACACCACCATATGGCCTGAGACCTCTTACACTACAAACAGCAGAGCTAAGTAGTTCCAACAAAGATCTTCTTGCCTGTGTTCCTAAAATATTTACTTCCTGAATCTTTATTAAAAAAAAAGGTCTGCTAATCCCTCTGCTGAATAAAAGACCAATAAAAAAGACCATATACTGTATGATTCCATGTATAGAAAATTCTAGAAAAGGCAAAGGTGTATTGATTAAAAACTTATCAGTGGTGGCCAGAGGTGAGGAGAGAGATTGGGTAGAGCCTGACTGCAGTGGGGCACAAGGGAATGTCCAGAATGTTCTGCTTCTTAACTGTGGTGATGGTCACATGACTACATACATTTGTCAATATTCACTAAATGAAAATCGATTAATTTTATTATGCCTCAATGAAGTTAACCAAAAGGAATAGTGTATGTGATGAATGCATGCACAATTTTATCAATTATTACCTTCTGCCACATATTACCGTGTACTGCTTCCTGACTAGTATTCTTTCAGGTAGTAAGATATAACATTGAACAAAGAAGACCATGTTTCTTACCAGATGGGACCATTATAATACAGTGGGGCCTCACGCTGTCTCAGAGTACACAGGCAGTAAAGTAAGCCTGTGGTGAGCCACTAGGACTTCAAGATTGTTCAAACCCACAGCAGACTCTAGACTCTCCCTCTTGGCAATCTCAGACAATGCCATAGAAACACTTAAAATATATATCCAAGGCCCAAACCTATATCCCTGCCTACTGTCCTATATTCCTTAAAAGCCTATATTCCTTCCTTCCTCAAACACCCATATGCCTAATTCACACAGCTACTCAGTTATCTCACAAGAACCTCAAGCTAAACATATATAAAACTAAACTCTTTCCTGCAAATCTATTCCTTCTTCTGAGTTCCTCACATTAAAAAGTGGGTTTCTAGGCTGTGATCCTAGCCTCAAGGGGGTCAGAAGTACAATCCCCTATTGTGCCTTAGAGAAGAGAAATAGGAAAGCTCATCTAATGGTCTACCAGAAATCCACTTGAGGTTTGGGATGTAGCTCAGTGGGAAAGCATCTGCCCTGCATTCACAAAGCCCAGGGTTCGACCCCTAGTTCAAAAAAAAACAAACAAACAAACAAAAACACTTGACTAGAAGGGGAAATAACTTTTGAAAAGTGTCATAAAGGTCAAGGTAAGGTAACTCATAAACTTAACACCTAAAAATTCCTAGTAATATAGGATCTAACCTCTGGTGGAATTGGAGAGAAGGAAGATGTCTCCAGGGCCTGGGAATCAGGAGAAGAAACAAATGAGAGTGACTAGGAATCTAAAGAAGTCAGGGAAGTCTTCCCTGGAAAACTTACACCCTAGTAGGACTCAGACCCCCAGGGCCATCAACCCTCTACGACGCTCCTGCATAGACTAATACAAATCCTTCAGGAATCCCCACTCAATTCAATTCCATCTAAGAGCTGTCCTTGGATCAAGGGCTCTCTGCCATAAAGCAACACCCTTCCCACTGAAGGCCAGAGAATAACCCCACATGAACCCCATCTCTAGACCCAGAGTAGAAAAGGCTAATATCCCCTCAGCATGGCAAAGTGGAACCTTCCACACATTTTTCCTTGGAATGAGAGACTAAAAGCAATTTTCATCTATGCCTTTATTAATATAAAATGAGACTTCAGAGAGATGCCAGTAATCCTCGTATGCTGCCTGTTTAATATGTACTCTGCCTAATATAATATTAAATGCATGACCAAAGAAAGGTGAGGTGACAAGTCAGAATATTGAAACATACTTATTCTGAAATTAGGGATCTCCTGAAGAGTTTTATTCACACTTGACCATTTTGCCTTTGCCTAAATGTTAATTCAGTTGGAGAAAGAGCCTTTTTTGAATTGTTTCTTTCTTTTTAAAACCATTAGTATTTAAGGAAAAAAATAACTCATAGGTCCTATAAGGCATGCCTTAATTCTGGTCTAATACATTTCCCGCCCCCCCCCCCCCCCCCCAGAAAAAATTATCTGGACGATAGAGGGAAGAAAAACATTCAGGTTAAACCAAAAATCTTCTTCATGTCATTTCACCATCTTAAAATACAGCAAGCTTGGCTCCAGGAAGGAGAGCAAACCAGATTGTTTTTGTGGTCACATCCTGTTTCACAGGTACCAGATAGCTCACAGCTTTTGCTACCAACATTGATGGAAAAATAACACAAGAAGTGAATCCTATTGAAGATGGGTCAGAAGCATCTTAAAAAGCTCAGGATGTTTTTATAAACTCTTGTGTGTCAAGGCACTTGGAACTTGTTAAAGATTACCTCTGAAAGGTGTCCAAAATGTCTTTATACTTGACAGTTGTGAATGACTGTCACAACTTGAAAGGTGAGAAATGTGACTGGGTTTTTTAGGTTTTATCAAACAAAAAGCTCTTCACCTTCACAGGTTTACATCTGAGCCTACATGGAGCAGGAAAGCAATAGCAGTTTTCCCATCTGCTCCTATTGATTGGAAAACACATCTGGTCTTACTGAAATAACTTCTAATGGCAGGCCACATTTCTACTTTGTGTTTTAAATTCTATGATGTGGCCCTAGCTTCTTACCATAATCAAAGACTGGGAAACTTCACAGAGTGAAGTCTTTCAAAAGGACACCTGAAAATAAAAAGGAGCTGTTTTGAGGAGCACTGATCATTTGCCAAGCTTGTTATCAGAGATCCTGCTAAAATGTGGCAGAGACCAGAGTGGAGCTGGGAGCTTCAGAGCTCCACAGGGATGACCGGTACTGCCTCTGGTTAGTGTTGGTCCACAACAAAGCAACTGCAGGAGGAAAAGGGCATCCAGACACCTGCTCAACATGGTACCTGAGGAAGTTCTCCCCATTAAAAGAGCAGAAGAGAGGCCCTGGTCCAACTCAGAACTGCCAGAGTGCTGGATCTTCAAACATCAACTTCTCACCTCAGTTGTGCTTTCTGATGACCAAAACTTTGATCTCAGCAATCACAAAAGTTCAAAACCAGGGAGAAAACACAGGAAAAAATGTGGCCTCTGAGGTAGCACAGAGCACTGAAGAACTCACCAATGAATTAATCAACACAGACCTATGAAAAGCTCTCTTTCCCTCCATAGTAGACTCTTTGCTCTCAGCTACTTAAGTTAATTATCCCGACTTGCTACTTATCTTCTCCCTGACAGACAGGGAAAGAGTGAAGTTTCACCGTAGCATCCTTCTCCCTCCAGGGTCGTTGCTATATCACATATGTGCAAGATTTTATGCTTCTTGAGTATAACAATGTTGGAAGGCTTATATCCATTGCAAAAGATTGCAACCACTACATTGATAAGCAAATGTTATGGTTTGGACGTGAGGTGTCCCCTGAAACCTCAAGTATGAGACAATGCAAGAAGGTTTAGAGGATAAATGATTGGGTTATGAAAGCATTAACCCAGTGAATTAATCTCCTGATCGGGATTAACTGAGTGGTAACTGAAGACAGGTAGGGTATGACTGGAGGAGGTGGACATTGAGGACGTGGCTTTAGGGTATATATTTTGTATCTGGTAGATGGAGTCTCTTTCTCTGCTTCCTGATCATCATGTGGGCTGCTTCCCTGCACCACAGTCTTCTGCCATGCTGTTCTGCCTCACCTCAAGCCCTGAGGAATAGAGCCAGCTGAACTTACAGACTGAGATCTCTGGAACTGTGAGCCCCCAAATAAACTTCACCTTCTCTAAAATGTTCTTGTCAGGTCTTTTAGTTACAGCATCCAAAAAGCTGACTAAAACAGAAAACATTTGACAGATGCATCACCAAGCTAAAATTTTACTTCCAACAGAAACTTCTCTACCAAGGAGGATCCCAAGGAAAAGAAAATGACCTACAAACTGTTTCAAATTTCCAGTAGAAACATCCCATCATATTCAAAAAGGCTAAAGGACAAGCAGGAAAATTCAGAAAGAGTACTCTTACTTTTGACCTTTAATTTTCATACCTATTTCATTCTTCCACAAGAAGAAATCTAGCATATTTTTCTTCAGAGTTAAATTATATCGCATTCAACAAAATAAACATTATTTGTCAAAACTATTGGATATCATATTTTATCACTATTTCTCATGTATTAAAAAATAAAGATTGAGGTTGAGAAAATAATACCCCAAAGTATGGAGCCTTTGCATCTGAATACTTTGAACTGAAGGAAATATTCTCAGAAGTAAGATTCTTTAAAACCTTCTCCTATTTCCTTTTCTCCCTCAGGGCAAATCACAGAAACTAGAACCCCTCTATGCTGAAGCCAATCATAAAAGCCAGAAATATTACCTTAACCTTTCCCTGCCTTTCTGTGTAGGAAGTGGCCACAAAGAAATTCTTTGACATCTCTTGTCTGGTAGTAGGTCATAGGACTCTCACTGGAGAAGGGGTCTTGTCCTATACCTAGGAGGAAAAAAATGCCACAAGGAAAGGCAAAGAATCTGAACATATAGGCCTTGCTAGGTTTCTTTCTCCATTACCCCTAATTGGACCCTTTTTGTCTAACACAGTTCTACATGGCTGCCTATTCTTTATCAAATATAAGCATAAAAACAGTTTCCTGAGTGTCCTCATTCCTGAAGGCTCCTAAATCAGGTAAAACTTTGAATAAATATATTTGTTATCTTTTTCTTATTAACCTGTCTTTTGTTACCAGAATCTCTACCTGTGATCCCGATGTGACCCTTGCACAGATAAACCACTGCTCTTAGCACCCTGAACATTTCATCATACATGCAGCCTGTATGGTAGATCAGCAGATAATTGTTCAGCAATCTTGTTTAACAAACAGGGAGCTAGAACCCAGTAGAAAATGAGACTCATTCCAATGACCTAACCTTGAGTGTATAGGACAGAAGCAAAGCAAGATGAAGCACTGGGACCACACGGGAATCATTCACACGTGGCAGTAAGACTCTATTTGAAGGAGGAAGTTAGACTTAAGAGTTTCCCACCTTCACACTGAGAGCCTGTCATGGAGGAGGCTCAAGGCTGGAAAGACATCAAGGACCATTCCTCTGAAGTCTCTCCTGATAGCATCATCTCCCAATGTTACACAAAGAATGAGGTAAAGTTCAGAGACAGTATTTGCCAAACTCCATCAAGGGAGAAAGAGAGATTCTTTATTCAGCTCACAAACATTAACAAACGTCTTCTGCCCATCCTCCCTGAGTTTGGAGATTGTGAAACAAGAGAGGAGTAAACCTGGGTGGTTGCTCTGAAGACGTTCTTCATCTCAGAAAACAAATAATGGATCCAAGAGTCCATTGAGAAAGTAGAAGAACAAAAATATATCACCTGCTACTGAAATATGTCACACGGTTTCATTCCATCAGTAAAATGCATTCCATCTAAAGCAAAATCTCTCAGCTGAAGTTGTTTACAATCCAATGCTTTCTGGCCTCGACCTTCTCCTGTGTCCCCTAGCATGCTCCTTCTTGCTTTCCATCTGCCATCCCCACTACTTCCTGTTGCCAACTTGCTCACTGTATGCAGGATTCAGCCCAGATGCCATGTTCTCAGTGAAGCTTTTTCTATGTTGCTAATGCCAGTAAAATTGGCATGTCTACCTCAGCACACATGTTGAGAGCCACAGCCGAAGGGGCCCCAGCAAACTTCCAGCTGCCAGCAATCCAGCTGCCGGCTGATGATTGGCTCACAGCGGCCCCAGCAACATCTAGCTGATTGGCTCCTCGGCCCCAGCAACATCTAGCTGATTGGCTCCTCTGCGGTGATGCTCATTGGACTGTTTCCCTGCCCTTTCAGACCACGGAGCTGCTCATTGGGGGACTTTTTGGCTCTGCCCACGTGACCCAGCCAATCGGCCTCAAGAGCAGGAGGTTTGTGGGAGGTGGAGAAGAAGCTTGTGGAGGGAGAGAGAGGCTTGAAAAAAGCCGGTGGTGGCAGTTGAGGCTCTGAGGATTTTTCCTGAGGAGCTATTTTGTTTGGTGTGTGGTTCTAAAAATAAAGTTAGTTTCTTTTGACAAGTGGCTCCTGATTGTGCCCAGCCAGACTGCGGCATTTGGTGGCTCGCATGGGGAGCGACTGAGGGTAAGTGAAACTGCTCGCCCCTGAGGGCAGGGCGAGAGGATGGGTAGCCATTTTAAGATTCTTCTTTTGTTATTTTGTTTCACTTTTGTTTTAAGTTGCCTGTCCCTGGAGATGAGTGAGACGGAAGAAAAACCGCTCACATCTGAGGAAAAACTATTTACGTCTGAGGAACAGATAGGGAGAAAGGACGGATGCACATGTCAGGAGGATAGAAAGGCTATAATGACTTTTTGTTGTTCCCTTTTTATCTCATTCTGTCTCGGTTTTGTTTGGCGTCATCTTGTTGGGTTGTATTATAGTAGAAATACGGGATCAGAAATTAGTAAAAAACAAACTGAAAGAGTGTTAAGTAAATTGTTAGAGGAAGGAGGCATCTCAGTAAAATCAAGAACAGTCAGGGCATACGTTGATACAATACAAAAATGTAGCCCATGGCTTTTTAAGGAGGAGTTGTTAAATATATCACAATGGAACCATCATGGTGAAGATTTAAAAAGAATAGAAAAGAAAAGCCCAGGGACTCTGCCAGTTGGCACATTGCCATTGTGGACGTTGGTATCTTGTTTGCTTAGTCCAAAGCCTTCAGTTCAGACAATGGTAGAGGAAGGAGAAGACATATTGATTCAAGTAAAAGAGAAGGTCTCTCAAGTTAGTCAGACAGAGGAAAAGATTCAAGTAAAAGAGAAGGCCTCTCAAGCTAGTCAGACAGAGAAAGAAAGTGTAAAACAGAAAAAGCCATCAGGGGGAAAGTTACAACAGGAGACTGCTACTAACACCTTTCTATCACCAGAGGGTGTAAGTGTCCAAGCAACAGCGCCACCTCCATATGCTGGGAGGCCTCCAACCCCTATAGTTAATAGATGGGATCCTGAGACAGGACCTCAAAGATCAGCATGCTCTGTATTTGAACAGTCAGGAGGGCAACGAATTCACCATGTTTTAGATTTCAAAACAGTGAAGCAGCTAAAAGAGGCTGTAACAACCTATGGTCCTCAAGCACCCTTCACTGTAAGCTTGGTCGAATCCATTAACAACTTGAACATGACGCCAGCAGATTGGGCTAATATGTGTAAAGCTGTGCTAAATGGAGGACAATACCTGTTATGGAAGGTTGCCAATGAGGAATTTTGCAAGGAGACGGCTAGGCGAAATGCAGCAGCTGGTTATCCTCAGAGAAATCTAGATATGTTGTTAGGAAAGGGACCTTATGAGGATCAGCAGCAACAAATGGCATATGATCCTGGTGTATACGCACAAATTGCTGCAGATGCAATTAAGGCATGGAAGACTTTACAAGGACATGGAGGTTTACAAGGTCAATTATCTAAGGTAATACAAGGAGCTAATGAACCTTATGCTGAATTTGTAGATAGGCTTATTCAAACAGCTACCAGAGTTTTTGGGAATACAGAACAAGCAATGCCATTACTAAAACACCTGGCTTATGAGCAAGCGAATCGTTGGTGCAGAGATATCATTAGACCATGGAAACATGAAGATTTAAACACATATATTAAATTATGTAGAGACATTAATGAATAAGAGCAAGTCGTGGCAGCTGCAGTAAAACAGGCTTTAGATGCCAGAGACATTAATGAACAAGGGCAAATTGTGGCAGCTGCAGTACAACAGGTTTTAGATGCCAGGCCAAAAACATGCTATAATTGTGAACAAACAGGACATTTTAAAAGGAATTGCCCCCATAGAAGGAGGGTTTAACAATACTAGGTATCAAAGGGGTAGAATACCGGGTATTTGCCCACGATGCCGTAGAGGGAGAACAGCAGCCAATTTGGATTCCAGAGAGATTAACCAAGGTCCTGACCCAGTGATTGTCTGGAGTCGGGGGTCTGTTTATGTGTTTCCACAGGGAGAACAGCAGCCGATTTGGATTCCAGAAAGATTAACTAAAGCGATTTCTACAGACCAAAAAGAAGATGATTTGGCTCAAATCCATAACAACTGATATCCAAAACTCCAGTTTGGCTATTCTTACATCTGCAACAGAACCAGGATGCTTTTTTCAATATCTATTTTATTATTGCCCTTTGCCATATCATGAAGTTCTATTTTGTTTTTTGAGCTCATACAGACCTAGGTTAATGTTTTGCTGATCAGTTCTATTTTTTGACTATAGAGTTTTTAAACATTGCAATGGAGATTTCACCTGTAAAAAGTTATAAGGCCTTTACTATAATGTTATGTGTTGTATGTATTATGTTATGTGTGCACACTTGTGTTTTGTGTTATATGTTTGAATGTCCATATATCATATATGATGAGCGCTCATGATAAAATGGATCCAAATATTTTTTTTTCACGTGATTTTTATGGTTTAATTTATATTGGGTAAACAACTGTTGAGGATTGTTTTAATATGTAAACAAAAAAGAAGGTTAACAGATCTGTTTGTTTACTTTCACCTTTCCTTTTCATTATATTTAATAATTCTCTTAAAGATAATGTAAATTGTTAAGAAAATTGTTTTCTTTTAGTGCCTTCTGTAATGTTACATAATTTTTTCTTTAGCCATTATTGCCAGAATTCCTATCTTCATCCCAGTGCTGGTGAAGTCAAAGATAAAACCAATCTACACCTTCTACAATAGCCATCACTGAACTGCTTGCAGAACTTGCCTGGACACATTGTGAGCTCACCTGTATGCATTTTGAACTATCTGTTGGTGCAGCGACTTGTGGTAGTGTTGGGGTATTTTTGCTGATGATGTCACCGGTGGTACAATTTTTCAAAGGAGCCCTCAATTGGCTTAATGTCATGGCATTTTGCATCCTCCTCTACTAGTGATGATCTAAAATTTGGGGGCCAACAGAGGTGAGGCAAAGAACCTCACCCCCCCACTGGTGCAAAGGCCTATCCACAAGTATAGCTGTATGCTGGACCGGTAGTCAGTGACGGGTATGATCCAATTGCAGTGGTACCAACCTAAGACAGGAGGCTGACGCCTAGAGGTCAGTTCATCCGATGACGGGTAAGGACCATATGTTGAATTGGACTGCCTAACAGGCACGGTCCCTAAGCCACATGCTTGTTGTTTAAACAGAGAGGGGGAGATGTTGAGAGCCACAGCCGAAGGGGCCCCAGCAAACTTCCAGCTGCCAGCAATCCAGCTGCCGGCTGATGATTGGCTCACAGCGGCCCCAGCAACATCTAGCTGATTGGCTCCTCGGCCCCAGCAACATCTAGCTGATTGGCTCCTCTGCGGTGATGCTCATTGGACTGTTTCCCTGCCCTTTCAGACCACGGAGCTGCTCATTGGGGGACTTTTTGGCTCTGCCCACGTGACCCAGCCAATCGGCCTCAAGAGCAGGAGGTTTGTGGGAGGTGGAGAAGAAGCTTGGGGGGGGAGAGAGAGGCTTGAAAAAAGCCGGTGGTGGCAGTTGAGGCTCTGAGGATTTTTCCTGAGGAGCTGTTTTGTTTGGTGTGTGGTTCTAAAAATAAAGTTAGTTTCTTTTGACAAGTGGCTCCTGATTGTGCCCAGCCAGACTGCTAATGCCAGTAAAATTGGCATGTCTACCTCAGCACACACACACCTTGCTAGCCATCCACTCCCTCCCTCTCTCATTCACTCTCCTTCACTCATAACTTATCACTGCCTGGCACCATATTGGACTCTTGCCTATCTGTACTGATTTATTGTACTGATTCTGCTGTAGAGTATAAACACTATAGATGCAGGCATGTTGTCCTTTCCACCATTATTATCTCTAGTTAAATATTAAATGAATAAATGAATGAAGAAATAAACTGATCAGGCTCAGGGGAAACCACTTATTTCTTAAACACTTTCAAAAAACTCCTCAAGAATAGAGTGAAAATACCAGCCTACAGATTGAGCTCGGGAAGTGCATAACTCCCTTCTACAATGGTCAAACACAATATTGGAATCACCAAAAGACACATCCTAATTTTTTTGTGTGTGATACTAAGGATTGAAACCAGGAGTACTCTACATCCCCAGTCTTCTTGAGTTTTTGAAACAGGATCTGGCTAAATTCTCAGGCTGGCCTCAAACTTGCAATCATCCTGCCTCAGCATCCTGAGTTGCTGAGACTATAGGCATGAGTGCTGGCATTCAGCTCAATGATAATATTTTAAGCATCTTAATAAAGTAGGCAAATTAGAAACAGACACGAACTTCTTTATCAAAGAATGTCTACCAAAAGCCTATAGTAATCATCAATTTCAACTGTAAACCATCAGGCTTTTTTGTAAAAATAGAAAACAAGGCAAGGAAATAAAATATCACTACCTCTGTTAATTATTGCACTGGAGGCCTGGGCCTACATAATAAGACAAGAAAAATAAATAAGTCTTATAAGGACAGGAGAGGCAAAGTTGTCATTACTGAAATAATATGATTGTCCTTTCTAAAACCATATTAGTATTAATAAGGCAGGTTATTAAGGTTTCTGAATACAAATCAATATGTTAGAGTGATTTGCATTTCTGTACACTAGCAAGAAAATATTAGAAAGAACAGTATCTTACCTATACAATTCACCAACTGCAAATATATATATAATTCCATTGTTCCAAAAAGCAAAATTTTAATTTATTACATAAGGAACATTATGTTGAATCCACAACAGTGGTATGATGTATAGGCATGCCCTGCTGTAGCCTCTCATCTTTTTATAGATTCTCAGTTTTCAGCATTGAAAATTGATAACCTTGACTCTTATTCATGTTTTATGTCATTAAACCTGTGATGCTTGTGTCTGTATTAAACATGTAAAGACATGCTTTTATCATTATTCCTTAAACAACAGGGTATAACTATTTTTTTTGGGGGGGGGGGGTGCTGGGGATTGAACCCAGGGCCTTATGCATGCAAGACAAGCACTCTACTAAGCTATATCCTTAGCCCCAGAGTATAACTATTTACACAGCATTTACACTGTATTAGGTTATCGTAAGTAATCTAGAGACAATTTAAGGCATTTGGGAGGATGTGCATAGGTTATATGTAAATGCTAGGACATTTTATACAAGAGACTTGAACATCCACAGATTTTCCGTATCCTTTGGGGATCCTGGAATATATCCCCCATAGATACTAAGGAGTGACTACATATAAAACATTTTATCAGGTCTTTCTGTATAAAAATAATAAAATTTATTGAAAAATACTAACGAACACCAAAATAGATGAAAAGATACATAAAGTTAATGAATGAGAGGACCCAATATTGGAAAGATGTCAAAAAGAATGCATGACTAATATAGAGCCAGATAAGAACCTCTACCTACATGGAAACATTATATATAGTAAAAAATATTACCACAAAGCAGTGTAGAGGGAATTTAATAAACAGAACTGAGACAATATAGGGGGCAAAATGAAATTCAAACTCTACTTCACAATCTACTTTACATAAAACAATCCCAGAGTTATATTTGAATGATAAAAAATGGGGGATGAATTTTAGTTATCATAGGATAATCAGCATTTCTTAAGGAAACTATAACTAATCAAAAATAAAGAGGCTGACCAATTCATCTGCAATATAATTAAGAACTTCTGTTTAACAAAAGGAACCATAAGAAAAAAATATGAAATATAAAAATACATTAAGAAAAAAATATAATCCATATATTGAGGGAAGATATTTGTAACATTTTTAATAAACAACAATGTATCACACAAAATAATGAATCCATATGAAAACTAATGAATCCATATGAAAATGATAAGCAACTGGAAGGATGTATCTAGGCATTTCATGAAAAATAAAACAGGAAGGCCAAGAAGCATAATGCAAAGATGCTCAGCCTCATTAAGTAATCAGGGAAATGCAAAGAAACCCCAAGATCAAGGTGATACTATTTTACAATTAAGAGAACAGAAAGTATATGCAATCTGATAATCTCAAGACTTAGCAAGTTTGTGGAACAAGAGGAATCTTCATGTAGTCATGTTGAGAACTTAAAATCTTCATGTAGTCATGTTGAGAACTGCATAACAATTTAGGAAACACATCCATGTTGCCTAGTAAATTCATAGGTGTGGATGTTTTTCATAGTCTTCGACACATTATCTCCTTTCCTGGACAAACTCTTGCTCATCTACACTAGGAGATGGACAAAAATCTTTATCATCCTCCTAACAGAAAGAAACTGGAAATAAATAAACATCTACTTCAAGAGAAATTAACCATGCTATTTTCATAAGATGGAATACATTATCAAAAGCAAAAACCAACTATAGCTGTATGCATCATAGACGAATCTCAGCAACATACTGTTAATGTTCAGCAAGCCCATGAAAAACTCAGGCAGAATAATTCTATTTTTATAAAGTTGCAAAACATACCGTTTATATTTATATTACGATAATGAAAAACAAAGACGTCACTAATAAACTATTCAGAGAAATCTTTACTAGAATGAGGAAGGGGAATGGATCCAGACTTTAAAGGTACTTGCAATGTTCTATTTCTCGGGTACATGGGGCATCACTTTGTAATTCTTCATTAAAGAATACATGTATGTTCTAAATCCTCATTTGCCTATAGAGTATACTTAATTAAAAATAAAATTTCATCATAATTTATGAAGAGATGTTCAGTTTGGGTTATCATTTACCTGGATATTTTACTTATGTGAAACACCAAATATACATATGACAAAAAGAATGCTGGATCCTACCTTAATACATATAGAAAACTTCCTGGTTCATATTTAAATTAGCTATGTCTTGGGAAACTCTGAGCAATGCAGATGGCAGTCTCTCTCAGGGCTTTCAATCAATGGTGCGGTTCTCCTTCCTAGCCTGAAATTCCCTGTCTAGCTCACCTTCTGCATTTAGTCTTCACTCCCTTGATGAGTTACTTAAAGCAATCAATTTCCTGGGCTTGGCTTGAGATTGTGTAGCAGCTCCTGGGAGATGACATGGTTGTGGGGGGAGGTTTGTCCAAGGAGCAGTCAGAAAGCAACTGAGGTGTAGGCTCAGAAAGCAACTGAGATGTAGGCCGAGAAAAACCTTCTCCCTGAGTCCCTGTTACTAAAACTAATAAAAATAACTGTCAGAGGCAAAATCTTGAAATGACTTAAATTGCTACAAATACTACTGGTAATTATCATTTAGTCATTCTCATGACCTTTGCAAAGAATACATGATGAGCATTGGTTTTGCTCAGTTTCAGTTACAGGAAAAAAAAAAAAAACCACTTCACTTCTAATTCCAAAACTGTCTGATATATTGTGAAGTATACTCAACCTCCTATTTTTAAAATCAGGAAAGTAAAGACATAAGTTAAATAATGAAAGCACCTAACATATGCAAAGACAAGGCCATAATCTCTGAGGTCACAGGACCTGGGTTTGATATCGGGGCCCTATCACTAACTTGCCAGATGATTATAGGCAAATCCCTTAACCTCACAGGACCTTAGTTTCTCCATCTGTGAAGTGTGAAGTATGAATGATACTGCTACCTCATAGGATTGTTGTAATGATTGAATGATTCCAGGTGCTTCAGATGAGTTCCTGGCACATGATATACGATCAACAAATGATAATCATTATTTTTTTAAGGTTACAAAGTTAAACAGGTCCAAAATAAAATTTTTTATAAATATATCTATTTACCCACCCTTGACCTGCACCTCATTTTAAAAAGTTACAGAAATTGAATAATTAGCCCTTTTTATAACCTTGAGTTATATTAATAAACTCTTCTTTCCTCCCCAAGGCTAAAAGGAACATATGCAAGTATATTTCAAAGTAATAAAAATGCAATAATTCAATAACAAACTGTCACTCTTCTTTCTGCTGTTCCCTCTGTCTAGTTTAAACATTTAATGGGAATTTTCCATTGTGTTTCTAGATAAATCCCTTACTCATTAGGGGATCTGGTAGTTGGTGTTTCTCTTCAGCACTCTTTTTCATAATCATCTTTCTTTCCAACCTGGCATGGAACAGACGGGAGCGATTACCATGAGAAAACATCTTTTCCAGTTAGATAGGCTCTTAATGATGGCAAATGAAGCTAGAACCAGCCTTGTATCCCGAGCCTTGCAAAAAAGACAGCCAGACTTGCAGTGCTGGAGAAATGTATGCTGGGACACCTACAGGGATACATCACCCAGGGCAGGTAAATGGCTCCTCCTGAAATCCCCCCACACCATCTGCCTTGCAAGTCAGCATTTCACAGGGCAGCAGGAGACACAATTAGGTGTAACAACTCAAGATGGCGCTAGCAGAAATCTGTTCTCAGAAAGACTCTTATTTACCCTAAAGCCAAAAGGAAATGATTTCACTAATCCAAATGGCAAAAGTGATAGCGTAATAAATTTAGACCTTTGTGGCAAATCCCTCTGTTGGGTATTTTGCTTATATTCCTATTAAAAGAAGTAAAAGACTTATTTGTTCTTGGTGCTATTTTAATTTAAACAAAGCTTTCCTTTTAAAGGCTGCATTATCATAAACTCTTAATGGCTGTGCAAACAATTTTTACTTGCTGCAAGCCAACACAACTACCAATGGAAGCTCAAAATGTAAATAGAAGCAATCCATAATTCCTAGTTCTTTTCCCTCTGCCTTTGGAGGCCCACTCTCAGCTCAACAAAGGCTAATGTTTAAGGCAAGAGAAAGCAGGAGCATCCAATCAATGAGCAAATAAAACATAATTTGTTATTTAATATTTCTAAAAACATACTGAAGTCATCATCATGGGAAAAATGCACACAGTGTTGGACTTCTTTATACTCATGTTATGATTGTTTTTCATTTTAATTATATACGGGGTGTGGGCATTATTCATGAAGTTCCCCAAGAGCTAATCTGGCAATGGTGCAGCTTCAGCCTGCCTTTTTCAAGAGCTCCAGTTTATTATACCCTGAGATCATATTTAAAATATTGAACACCAGTTTAGGGGGCCTAATGTCCAATCAGAATAGACTGTGGCCATTACAGATCAATGTGCGAGTAAGTTCTGGCAGAACTCCAACTCTATGGGTCCCCAGGAGCTACACAAAAGAGGAGGAGGGAAAGCTGAGGCATTTGTTGTTCTTGTCATGAAATCATTTGTGTCTAACCGTATCAGCATCCAGCTCCCATTTCTCCATGTTGTCCAAGACTTTATTAATAAATTTTTGGAAGTCTTATAAAAAGCTCAACATAACTATATCCAAGGTATCATGATCACTGGACAGATATATATATATATATATATATATTTTTTTTTTTTTTTTTTTTTTTTAATTAGAGCTAAGGATGTAGCTCAATGGCAAAGCATCTGCCTAGCATGAACCGTGGCCCTGGGTTCAATCCCCAACATTGAAAATAAACAAACAAACCTACATGTTATAATTTCTTGTTCTTTGTTTCCACCTTCCTGATTGCTCTATCATCTCCACTCCTTAGAAGCAAAGCAGTGCTCAAAAATAGACATCATCAGATTTTAACAGACAATTCCCCTGCTAAAAATGTGACAACAGGGGGCGGGGGACAGAGGGGACAGGAGAGAACTCCCTGGTTTTATGAACCAGTAAACAAATATTAAATGTTTCCTAACCAAGGCTGCGAAAGTAGCTTAGTGATAAAGCACTTACCTAGTATTATGGTTTGGAGATGAAGTGTCCCCCAAAAGCTCCTGTTGATGCAGAAATATTCAGAAGTGAAATGACTGGATGGTGAGCTGTGACCTAATCAGTCCATCCTAGTCTGAATGACTGGGTGGTAACTGTAGGCAGGTGGGGTGTTGCTAGAGGAGGCAGGTCACTGAGGGTGTGTCCTAGAAGGCTTCACTTCCCTACATTCCCTTTTCCCTCCTCTGACTTTGCTTCCTGGCTGCCAGAAAAGGAGCTGAGCTGTCCTGTCATGCCCTTCAGCAATGATGCGTGGCTTTATCTTGGGCCTGGAGCAATGGACTTGGCCCTCTATGGACTGAGATTTCTAAAACTGTGATCCCCAAATAAACTCTCCCTCCTTTAAATTGTTCTTGTCAAGTATATTGGTCACAGTGACACAAAAGCTGACTAATACACCTACCAAGCAGGAAGCTCTGGGCTCAACACCCCATACAGGAGGGAGAGGGAATGTTTCCTAACTAAAAAAAACTTAAGGAAAGGGCTGAACCAACTCAATTTGCAAAGTTTAGGATTATACCTTTAACCTAGTCCTCACCAAGTGACCACTTGTTTTGTTTTGTTTTGTTTTTCCATTTACCCTAGATCAAAAAGTCTGCATGAAATCCGTGAACTTGGAACTTACAGCATCCCTTAAGTATTCATTAATCAAAAATCTCTGTATCCACAGGGTCTGATGGTCTTACAAGTTTCAACAAAAGGAAGCTGCCAGGCCACATGTTCATCTTGGGATTGCCAAAGAAAAGCCCCTGAAAGCAGATTTTCTTGATTAGGGATGGTCTCACATGGTCATGCAAATGGAATGAGCAAGTACCACTGACCCAAAGGTCTCTCTCCCTAAGTTGTCTGGTAGGCAGAACAAGTCACTGAAACTTTCCTGGGCACCTCTGCTTAAGGAAAAGAGAAGCTGCCAGGAGCCCTTTCCTTTTGACCTTATTGTTAATTAGATTCTCTGGTGGGTTGGGATTATTCTGACAGGGAAGGAAACCTAGGATCTAAAGGGATTAACAACCCACCAAAGTGACGTGAAAACTACTTTAAAAACTGAAAACATTCAAACAATCAGTAACCACAGAAAAAGTCTATCTGAATTTAAGCAGAGCCCCTGGGAAATATAGCTGCTATTAAATTCCCTCCGAAGAAGTTTCCTGTTTGGGAGAAGACTAACCTGAAGCACCAAGAAGTATAAGTCAGCTGCCATTAGAACCAAAGACTCTAATAGAATCTTCCATGCCTCCTGCTTAAACTAAATGAGTGGTGGTGGTTGTTGTTGTCAAATCAGCATATAAATTTTTATCTCTGGCCATTCAGGTATTCCCCGGTATGCATGTATAAATAAATCTTGTCTTTCCTCCTGTTACTTGTCTTTTGTCAGTTGGTCCACAGTCTCCACTCCTAAAACCATGGAAACCTGACTAGGTAGAGGAAAAGTTTTTCTCCCAGCAGGTCCCAAAGGTAGAAAGAAAAGTCAGAAGTGAGCCAAATCCAAAAACAGAATCTCCAGGCCCTGATAGACAGGTGGTCACCCTGGTGATCGTGTCTGAAGCAGAAAGATTCCAAAATTGTAGCCACACTGCCAGGGGACTCCGCCCTGGGGCAGTAGCTGACCTTAGGAGGGAACTTGAAGCACTAACACCTTAAGAGACCGATGCTGGAGAATTATGGTCGGTGCAAAGATCCAGACAGATGAGGTCCCCAAAGCAAATGTGAAGACTGCACCAGGTAAACCACAATAGATTGCCGATAAGGGCAGAAATGAGTAGGTGCAAGTTGACTGTCTGACTAATCACGCAAAAGAATGTTCAGGAAACAGATACCAATAAAATGAAAGAAGACTGACCAAATTTTGACTCCAATAAACACAGATACTCAGTAAAAAAGAATGGGAAAGAAAAAATATATATGATTTTTAAAAATCCTACCACCAGGACAGAAAGGGGCAAAGAAATTATGATTTCCAGAAGGTCTATGCAAATACATATATATCTCCTTTGTTAAATTCTTGACTCTGATATCCACAATCTGTTTCTCCTTCAGTCTTTCCTCTTTCAGAAAATGATATAGCCATTCAATCTGAAAATGATTCCTGATAGCTACTTTTTCGTCCTGAATACTCATACTCATTGTCAATAGCAACAGACGCAACTTCCTAAGTATCTTTCCCAAACCTGTCTTCTCCTCTCACCTCCACTGCCATCGTGACTTTTGCTAGATGCTATAGTCACCTCCTACCTGGTTCTCTGTGTTCACTTGCTCTTCCATCCACTCCCAATTCCATACACTACAGAGTGTTAAATATACCTTTCCCTGCTTTAGATTTCTCCATGGATTTCCACTGCTTCTAGAATCCTTAACAGGACCTTATCCTATATCACATTCTCCTCCTCCTCGAAAGGTCAGGTCCTAGCCTATTTCCTTCTCTACCAGGAGAGCTCTCTGGTAGAACAAAGTTCATCTCTGACCTCAGTTTAAATATCATCCTTTCAGAGAGACCTTCCAGCCTCACTGTTTTTAGATATTTATTCTTACCAATAATAGCTTTTCTATTTCTTCATGGCCACTGGTCAAAATATATAATATTATATTTATTGGGGGACACATCATTTCATGTCCTTCTTTTCTAGTAAACTATAAATTTCATGAAGTCAGGGGCCAAGATGTTTTTATTACCCAGATAACCACTGCCCACTACAATACCCAGTTCCACAGGAGATGATCAAATATCTGCTGAAGGCTTCTGCAAGGAGGTATTTTAATTTCCTTATCATCTATAACAGGATGATCATATGACACAGGTTGCTCAACACAGTCCTTAAATGTTCATATTGCCCTCACATAATGATTGATAATGTTTCACTTTTACTCTCCCGAACTCTACTATAAGTAATATAGACAACTTATCTATAAGGAAGATAAGATGCAGAGAAATTAAATGAAATCTGTGCTTACCCCTCCAGGGAGTTATGTTCTATAGAGTCATCATAAACACAGAATTAACCAATGCCAAACTATTGGTCCTAAGGAAAGATAGAGTTAGGCCCTTGTGAGAGTAAGGACACACCATTTTGGTCAAATGATCAACACATAACCTTATTTTCTGTGTTTCTATGTAGAGATACCTTATTCAATATTTTTTGTTGAACTCATGGCCAAGGGCACTGTAACTCATGCTTGCATAATGCACATAACCGCTTCTTGCACTTCTGAATGCTAGAGAGCTATTCAACACCATGCCTGGAGCCATTTTACAGACTGAAATTGTCAACAAAGGCACAACAATACAAAAAATGTGGCATTAAAGGGCACACATTCACCATCTGAGAGCTGAAACAAGAAAGCAAATTGCCACCTTGTTCAACCTCAGCTGGGAATGTGCCTGCTGGAATATTAAAATTTTTCACCACTTCCTCATCTGCAAATGACCACAAAAGCACCATGAACAAGGATTTGACAGTTATAAATAAATATTATTGGACACTCTGTGGTGGCCACTGCACAGACCAGACTCCCATGACTGATGCAAGTCATTCCACTTCCTACACAATCATGCCTGATAAGCCAGTTAGATACAGCTGAGATTTAAAAAAAAAAAAAAAAAAAGTCCAAGAAATTGAAATTGAAGTACACAGAAAAATGCACTGCTGCCAGGCGTGTGACAGCACCCGCCCACACTCAGGAGGCTGAGGCAGGAGGGCAAGTTCAAGGTCTGCCTCAGAAACTTGGTGAGACCCGGGCTCAAAACAGACTTAAAAAAATGGCTTCAACAGAAAAGAACAAATACAAGTAAGTATGCAAATCATAGTGAAGTGTGTACCACCAATAGGCACTCTCCATTCCACAAGCATGGCCTTCTTATTGTACTTCTTTTAGCTGTTTAACTTTATGAGATGGGAAGAAGGTGGATCAAGTATAAATGACTGTGCTGTCCCTTTCACATCAAAGAATCAAGACAAGGAAGGCTGCACTTGCCTTTTCTACTTGCCTATCAAACTGGCAGGGGAGGAAAAGAACTTGCAATTGGTGAAGGAAGAAACTAGGTAGGATGACCGTAAAATCTAGAATGAAATCCAAGCTGATCCAAGGTGATCTGCAATCTAATCAGAGTGCCATTTTTTTAAAAATGATTTTCATTATTGGAATATACAACTCTCAATATGCAAATAAAAAGTTTTAAACCAGAAAAAAAGATACTAGTAAGTAATGGTATTCTCAATATAAAACCTGGAAATAGAGTACAATTTGTCTAAGGTCCACATCCACTGTTGATAGAGAACAGACCCCAGATGACCTCCAACCTCACCACCTATGTCCATTCAGTAGACAGGTTTTATCAAGAAAAGAATTCTCCCTTATAAAAGAATATACCATTACTTTACTTCAGTCAGTCATAATGATTAACACCCACACACACACAAATTACCGGCTTACTAAAGTTCTAGTAGAAGTATAGAGTTTGAGAAGTTAACTTCATGAAGCAGACAAAAATCTGTCTAAAAATAGGCAGTAATCTACACTGCACTTCTGAAGAGTTAGTTAAACCAGAGTAACTAGCTACTACCTTTGCTATGATTGGAATGTATCCCCCCAAGTGTATTTGTTGGAGACCTAATCCCTTGTGCAACAGTGTTGGGAGGTGAGGCCTAATGGGAGGTATTTAGGTCATAAGGGCTCCACCCTCATGAATGCTGATTATAATAGAGCCTGAGGCTTTAAGTTCAGCACTTGCTTTCTCTGATCCACAGATGCTATCCACCAAAGGGATGGACAGAATCTTTGACCATTCTCATCACTCAGGAAATTCTCTCTAAAGTGAATGTCTTACTTCCCAGTAAATTTTTATTTGCTCTTTTAAAGCACATTCAGTAACAAGAATTGAGACATACCTGCAATCTTAAACAGTATATAAATATTTTAAATTACATTAGCTTTCTCTAAGAATTGAGTGAGCTATGCATTAGAAAAACACTTCCTATGGTCCATTCAATTCTAACTGGTCCTTTCAGCATGTCAGGAGTCATACTGCTCTGTGGAGAAAGATCATGCTTGAAATATTGTTAGCTACCTCATATAATAAATTGAAGACAATTTCAGAAATACTTGCCATTCCTTTAAATAGAAAAGTTTCCTTCCCACTATTAGGAACCACTAGTCTAGAGGCAGTTCTGAAATTATGGGGAAAATAAAATGTTCTCTCCTGAACTCAATTTAGAGCTGATAATTCAAAATAATTTCAGACTTATATAAAAGTTTCAAGATACATGTGAAGTATATCCCTTCACCTAGTTTTCTCAAATAGTAATATTTATCACAATAGCTTTATCTTTTTTACTTATCAGAATCGCTTTATCTTTCTTTTTCTTATATTGTTTTGTTTAGTTTTTCTGAACTCAGAAGGAGTTCAGAATATGCCATACCAGTCTGGAATAAAAATTATTTTGAGTTGAAGGTGATTTTTTTTAAAAAAATAGACACAAGACAAGCTCTTGTCCTTCTATGTACCTGAAAGCAGAAGATAAATTCCTCTAGTAAAAGGATCTCCCACCTTCCCAAACCAGGAAGAACATAACAACCTGACCACCTGAGATGAGATGGCATGGAGATGGACCTTCCTAAATCAACTCTGAGCTTCCTGCAGTAGTCCCCATATATCTACCTTCCCACAGCCTGCCACCCTTGGAAGCCCAAGACTCTTCTCCTTGATCTTGTCACCTCTCTAAGAATTTATGATTCTGTGTTATGATGCTCTCTGTTAAGCCCAACTTCTGATGATCCTTCAGAGTAATCCATCACTGGGTTTCCCACACATACCCATATGCATGTTAACCAACTGTTTTCTCTCATTCATCTGTCTTTTGCAGTCTAATTTGCAAGACCTCAGAGAGAGAACCCAGGAGGGTAGAGCAAAAAGAATAATTTTTCCTCCTCCAAAACAGTATACATAGAAGTTGCAGCTGTGTTTCACCTTGTCTTCTCAATATTTCCATGTGTATTTCTAAATATCAAAATCAAGCAATTAAAACTGATATACTCTTTAAAAATCGGCTGGTCCCCTTTAATTTTACTAATTGTCCCAAGAGCATCGATTATCATAAAAGAAACATGAATTTGTTCCCCTGACCCAGGAGCCAACCCAGGATTACTTATGGCATTGAGTTGTTCCTTCTCCTTGACTCTTTTAGTCTAGGATAATTCTTCAGCCTGCTATTTATTTATTTATTTTTGCCTTTCATGACCTTATTGTTTTTGAAGAGTACTAGAAAAATCTACAGAAGTTAATCTACAGAATGTCCCTCCATTCGGGTTGGGTTTATCTATTATCTCCTCACAATGAGATTCAGGTTATGCATTTTTGGCAGAAGAATCACAGGAGTGATGTTCATGACTCACGTCAGGAAGCACATGTCATTGGTTTGTCTCATTAATAGAGATGTTAACTTGGAGAACTTTGCTGAGGATTGAAACTGCCTGGTGAGTTCACGAATTTTTACTTGTCATTTAAGTGACAAGGCATTTGAGACAAAAATTTCAAAACATTTCACTAATGAGACCACCTATATAGTTCCCACTGCCTGCCTTGTTTTATTACATTTTCAGAGATTTTATTTGGGGCCATTTTTATTTTCAACCTATTTAATCATTCCTTTTATTATTGAGTATTATGTTTATATTATTATAATTACTGAATATTATGTTTGTAGCCCATTTTGTTTTTGATCTCATAACATGTGTAATTGCAACGGAGTCTAATCATGGGTTACTTTAGGCAACATTTAGGAAGATCCAAGTTTGGGATTTACTTTGAGACATATAAGTCTTGATGGCTTCTTCCATATTTCACTTGGGGTACTGAATATGCTGCATAAACAGTCTCTTCAGTACTAAGGAGTCACACCTCCTTAGTAATATAGTATTACCCTGTTCTAGTAACACAGACCAGAAACACATGACATGATTAAGTTGTTAATATGCACATTTAATTACCTAGACTCAAACAAGATTAATGAGGTGACACAAGTGCAAATAAAAAGTGTAAGTCAGAAAAGACACAACATCCATAAACAAGAGTGAGCAAAATAATTAGAGGAAAGCTGGAAATTTTCTATTGGTTTATTTGCTAGGAAAACTCAAAATTCTAGATCTCCTCCAGCAGCTGTCTCAGAAATTTGACCCTGACTAATTACTTCTTCCACTCTAATCTGTAATAAAACTTGTACAGGTTGCACACAGCAAGGACATGAATAAAAATCCACACAAACTTGCCTGAAGTAGTGACCATGTTCCAACAACACTGCAGACGTCACATCTGCCAACAGAATTATTGAACAAAGAGCAAAAGGTGTATATATATATATATATATATATATATATATATATATATATATATATATATATATATATATTCCGTACTTCATTTATTAGTTCTTAGCATAGTTTACACTGTTGAGGAATCATCTGGAAGATGCGATTTAATATTCTGCCTGCAGCATATACACAAACCTCTTGTAGTTGTTCTTTGGACAGGACTGAAAGTCTTTGTCTAGTGGATGTCTCTGACTCTACTCTTGCTCACGAGAGTCTACTCTTCAGTGATCTATTTAAAACATAAATCAGATCATGCCACTTCCTGCCTAAAACATTCAGACACATCCCGTCACATTTAGAAGAACTTTCAAAGCACCATCTGCAGCCCATCGGCCTCTGTGGTCACGCCTTGGACCCTCTCTGCCCCTCATCATCCTGCTGTTCCCAGGTACACCAAGCACACAGATGTCTTTCTGCCTGGAACATTCCTCCTGAGTTTCTGGTCGCTCTCTGCCCGTCTTCACTCAGGTTTGCATTCACCTGCAAACTCCCAGGGGAAGGGAGCCTTGATCCCCATCTCCAATGAGGGGCTCCCTGTCCTACCCTGCTTAATTGTCTATGGTACTTCTCAAAGTTAGAAATAACACCCGGAATTTGTTTACTTGTTTATTTTCTGCATTATGTACTAGAAAAGAAGCTTCATGCCAGCATGAGTGTTTGGTTCCCCATTGGCTCCCAGTGTCCAGAAGAGGGCCTGGCATGTACAGACTCCTAAAAAACATTGTTGAATGAGCAACTAAACAAACGCTTGCCTTTCCTCATAGCAAAACACATGCACACCCTCGTGCACACACACAGAATATGGGGCTGAAAGCAATTCAGTCTCTTCACCACAGAAGATCCCATAGAGCTTTGGAAATTATCAATGTCCTAGAGAAGCCGATTTCCCAGGCAGTCGTGGTACTGAGTGCTCCTTAGCTGATCCTGATTCACTCAGGAGCCAGAAGTGTCATACAAAGGGCTGAACTACCTACTAATTTAAGATCTAGGCCCCTCTTCAATCTGAGGGTACCTAGGCATCTTACGCCTCTTGCTCTTCTCCTGGAATGACTTTATGTACAAAGGAATGCCTGCAGCCCGTAGTGCAAGAGCCACAGTGACCCTGTGCATGGCCCTGGAGCCTGCTTCTTAAGGAATAAGCACTCTTTCTCAATCAATATGCTCTACCATGAACAAAAAGTGTGCAGACTCCAAATGCAGGTTTCCTATGTTTGCGAGCATGCAAACTTAATCCCCATTGCAGCAGTGTTGAGAGGTGGGGCCTTAAAAGATAACTAGATCATGAGGGCTCTGCCTTCAAGAATGGAAAAATGTAAGTATATCCTGAGTGGGTTTGTTGCAAAAGCAAGGTTGGCCTTCTCTTGTCTTCTTTCTGTCTCTCTGGCATGCTCTGTTGCCCTTCCACTTTTCACCACAGGGGTATGCAGCAAGAATACCTCTACCAGATGCTGGTAACTTAATCTTTTTTTTTTTTTTTTTAAGTAATTGGGGCTTTTTTTTTTAATACCTTTATTTTGTTTATTTATTTTTATGTGGTGCTAAGGACAAACTCAGAGCCTACAACATGTTAGGTGAGTGCTCTACCACTGAGCCATAACCCCAGCCCAGGTAACTTAATCTTGAACTTCTCAGACTCCAGACCTATAAGAAATAAATTTCTTTTCTTTATAAATGACCCATCCTGTGGTATTCTGTTATAGAAACATGAAATGGACTAAGATAAAGTCTATTGAATGTTATGCCTGTAAGATGGCTGGGAGCTAGGGTAGGGTAAGGAAAGAGGAATCAGAAGGTAGGTTTGAAAACCAGCATACAGTGGCAGAGATACATTATTTTTGCCAATGGAGACCCATCAAGGAAAGGAAGAGGGACTTGGAGAGGCAGAGGTCAGATGTTCTACCTGTCTCCCTAAACTCAAAGCTCATCACTGTGGTCCTCAGCACCTTTCAGGAGAGGTGCTCAGGCAACCCAGCTTTACTGGTAGTTGTTAGAGTCTGTAAACAAGTCAGGATGGTGCCTGGCATTTTGCCAGGGGAATGTTAGAGTCTGTAAACAAGTCTGGATGGCGCCTGACAAAATGCCAGAGGGAGTGGTTTGTGAAGTAAGGCCAGCGAGCCATTAAGTGTGGAGATTTCTTATTGGTTGACTGATGTATCTAGTTTATGCTAATTAAGATAAGCTGTGTGGAATGTATAAATACTGCTCCTGTCCTGCAATAAATGGCTTCCACTCCTGCTGTATCAATCTACACAAGTTGTTGGTCACCCCCCGGTTATTTTGCTGCAGCCGGACTGCGGCAGGTAGTCATTATCATCCTTGATGTAGAAGTGAGGATGCCACAGAAGTGAGCAATTAAATTGCTTGCACCCAGTGATACAGGAAAGTGGAACATCCAGTTTCAAACCCAGGTCTCTGAGACACAGGTTGAGTGTTCTTCAGCTTCAACCAGGTGCCTCTTGCTCCCTGATAAATTCAGGTTGGTGCCCCACCCCCAGCCTTCCCAAACACACACAGATTAGTCCCTGCTTCCTTAGACACAAATGGAGGGCTTTTAAGGAAAATACTTTAATTCCCTTCCCAGGGATTCTCTAGGTTAATTGGCCTGGGGTGAAACCTGCCTGACTAGGGAGCTTTTTTAAAGCTCCCTAGATGATTCCAGCGAGAGTTAGAACCCAGTATTCCACGTCCATGGGAAGAAAGTGCAGGCCAGGTGGAAACATCATGAACAGCACATAAAAAAAGAATCCACTGGCTAAGATCTTCTCTAGAACTAGAAATAATCCTGGCCCATCCTGAAAAGAAATCTGAGCTGAAGCTGAGAGGGGGTAACCTATTAGTCTGCCAGGATTGTCATAATAAATATGCAAACTAGTGGCTTCAGCAACAGAAACTTATCATTGCACAGGTCTGGGGGATGGTGGTCGGAGACCAGGGTGTCAGCCAAGCCCTTCTTCCTCTGAAGGAGCAGGGAAGGATCCACCCAGGCCTTTCTCCTGGTTCCTCTCTTGTAGTTCCTTAGCTTATGGCAGCATGACTCCAGTCTTCACAGGTGTTCTTCCCAAGTGTGCTTCTGTCTTTAAATCTCCCCTTTTTCTAAGGCTACCAGTCTCAGTGGATTAGAGTCCACCCTACTCCCGTATATCTTCTTAAGTAATTACATCTGCAACGACCCTGTTCACAAATAGAGTCACATTCTGAGGTTCTAGAATTAGACTACAACCTATCTTCTTAATTTTATTTTATTTTATGTTATTAGTTCTTCTCAGTTATACATGACAGTAGAATCCGTTTTTATAAAATTTAACAAATATCGGATATATCTTATTCTAATTAGGAACCCCATTCTTGTGGGTGGGCACGATGCTGGGATTCACTTAGGTAATTTCATGTGAGTACACAGGAAAATTATGTTAGATTTTATTCTACTGCCTTTCCTATTCCTATCCCCCCCTCCCTTCCTTTCGTTCTGCTTTGTCTAATCTACTGAACTTCTCTTCTTCCCTCCCTCCGCTTTACTGTGGCTTAGCTTCCACATATCAGCAAAAACATACACAATGGAATATTACTCATCCATAAAGAAGAATGACCTTATGAGACATTTGCCAGTAAATGGAAGGATCTGGAGAATATCTTGCTAAGTGAAATAAAACAATCCCCAAAAAACAACATATCTTTTTTGAGGGAGAAATAATTCAACCCAAAACAGTCAGGCAGACACAAAGCTCGAGGTCATGGTTCCAAAGCATGTGCCTGAGAATATATATATATATATATATATATATATATATATATATATATATATATATAGAGAGAGAGAGAGAGAGAGAGAGAGAGAGAATATATATATTCCCATGGGAAGGGAGACTTCTACTACGCTCATTGTACTAAAAAGTGAGGATGTACTTTTGTATAGTAATGGCTAAGAAACTCCTTCAGGAAAACCATCTGTTCAGTCTGGCTTATCGCAATGCCTCTCGAATTTACTTCACTATGGAACCCTTTAAATACTATACCTAACAACAAGTATGGGGAACACCTTGGGAAACACTGTCTCAAAGTGTAGGGCTGAGGATGTAGCTCAGCGGGAGAGTACTTATAGGTTCTATCTGCAGCACCACAAAAGAGAAAAAAAAAATTCAAAGTAGTGAGATGAGCCATGATCACAGGGACAGATGTATGAATGCATCATATGAGGGTATAAGTGCCAGCCGCCACCCCTAGGGAGTCAGCAATCTGACATGGAGATGGTGGGACTCTCCTCGAACAAACACTTATAGACACTCAAACAAAAGGTCATCTATTGTGACAAAAAAAAAAAATAGCAGTTTTTTTACAGTGTTATAATGAAAAATCCTGACTTTCAGTTGTCATTTATCTCTTTTCTGGTGCATGGGCCTCGCACGTGTAAAGCGCATCATTCACACTGAGCTACACCTCCAACCCAAATCCTGACTTCTGATGCATAGTTTATGTAGCTGACTTTTGAAAATATTAGAATTCATGTGCTACCACATGAAGGACACCAAAGAAGGACATTTTAGCCCTCTGGGAAATTGAGATGGGGGAAAGGAACGCAGTATTATAATTTAGGACAGGGTATGTTGTGGCTGGAGAAACCAAATGTCATCCTGGCTCTCCACCAGTGTCAGGCTATTGCCTAGAACTAAACAGAAGTTGGAGAAAGTGACCTTGGCGTTCTTCACCCCCCACCCCCGTCTTCCCACACCCACCAGGAATGTACTCACTGGGGGTACATGACATGGCATATCCTGTAAAGAAGACCCTACAGCACACTGCTGCACCTGTCAACACGAAATACATTCCAAATTCCAACAGAAGCTTTGGGAAAGGATATTTAGGCAGCACATAAAATAATCCAACATGCATTTTAGAAGTGTGCCTTCTAAAAATAAAATCGTGTAATTTACATGTTTTTAGAGCAGGACATCCTCAAACAGTACTCTGAACACAGGGGGAACCATGGGCCATTTCAATACTGAGTGGCTTACGTTTCCAGGTTTTCTCTTTTGAATAAACTAGACTTTCTTTTTTAAACTTTAATTCAAGGAAAGAAATTACAATGCAACCCCAAAGCAGTACTTTCTGCAGCAGCAAATTAGAGAGGGCTAATTTGTGGGCAGGACTGCGCCCTGTTATCTGTACCTTGTCACTTTAATTTAGCACAACCAAAACCCGGCAATTCCGTTCATTTTTACTTCTCCACATAGCAGAATTTTTGCCTTCACACTGAGTTTCAAAGAGTCCAAAATAAAACCAGCCCACATTAAGCAAAACAGCCACATAAAACCTTTCCTTTATGTATGGAGAAAAGGACTTTCAAAGTTCAAAAGCAGGATTTTTTTTTTAAGCACTAAGCAGTCTTGGTAATGTTTTAAAAGATCTATTTTAAAACATTGAGACTTTTTTCCCCTTCATTGTGCTGATGTGCACATGTATATTTCTTCTAACAGAACCAACGTGGTGGTTGTTACTTGAAATCTTTGCACTTTAATGCATTGCTAACACATCTCAAGCATGCAAGAGTCTCTAAGTCATGAATTGTCAAGTTAGAAGAGAAACTTTCCATCTTGCCACCCTGTGAAGCAGTAAAAGACACGGGTAACAGCTTGGGTTCAGAAAAGGGGACACATGAGTTTCTAGATCCCAATATCCAGCAGGCCCTTACAATTGGGAATCCAGCTATCCTTCAACCACAGGAAATAGGCTGTCAAGACTGTTAGCAGAACCAAATGCTTCCACCTCCTCTATGGGTGTGCATAAAGCATGAAGCACAGGCATCTCCCAGATTATTTATTATTTCTCTAGCACATACTACTCTCATTAGGGAGAACTGCTCTTTGAATAAAAAATCAATCACCGTTAACAGTCTTGCAGGTGTCACCCAACTTCCCAAATTTCATGACTTTCCCCATCCGACCTGCTATTCTCAGCTCTTGAAATTCAGAGCAGATTCTCCAGCACTTTCATCTCCCAAGAAGCAAACTCTTAAGTATCTTTCACCTGCGCTCTCATTCTGCAAATCATTCAGTTAGAAATATTAGTAACAGGGGATGGCTGTGTACAGCTCGTCACAGCAGCAAGTTGTGCCAATGCATCACAGACATGGGAAGGTAGACTTTTTAAGAACTCAAAAGGTAATTGGAATTCAGCGCTTATGCCACCCCCATAAATCTGCACTTTGCAGCTGTCACTGGGAGCCAAAAGTCAGCCCCTTGCCTGAGCCAGGACAGAAGCCCATTACAGGGAGTGCTTCCTTCCCCAGCTGTCAGCTTCATGCCACTTGTGTGCAGAGTGATCAGTTTCACATGGAGCCCACGCGCCCTCGGCAGGGGGAATGCCTGGCGGAGCTGAGGACAGCAGAACTCTTTCTGCAAACAGGAAATGTGACTGAGGAAGGCACAGCTTAGGACAGCGGCCCCAGAAGCACATCTCTTGTTTACAGCCTGACTTTTGTTTCTGACTCCCAGATGCACAGAGGCCCAGGAACAGAGTAAAATGAAGGTTCCAGGTTCCTATGTGGACCACAGGCCCCACCTTGCTTTGGACAGCATGTGTTTCAGGTTAATCTATTTCTAATCCTTTTCCCTGGTGCACACAGTTTGGGACTCATCACAGTCCCAGACTCTAAAGGATCAATCAAGTAGATGTCAAAGACTGGTGTGGAATCCAGACCAGGCCTTACTATTCTATTTCATTTGCAAATGAAAACCAAGCCTCTGTTCTTTGAGCCTTGAGTGTGATCACCTCCCCACCCTCCAAGCTACTATTTCTGTCCCCAGGTGCAGAGGGCCATAAAATCCTCAGGAGGGAGCACTGTTAGAAAACAGGATGATACAGTAAGGACAGCCTCAGGAGCCCAGATGGCAGAGCTAGAACACCAAGTAGACCTGGCGACCCTGAAGGCACAATCTTCCAGGCCCCAGCTGCATCCATGATCAAAGAAAGTGGACTCCTCCTTTGGTTCAAAGTCCACAAGACTGAAATGCCAAATGAGGCACATTCTAGAATAGGGATGGTTATTTCTAAAGGCCTTGTAATGGTATGATAAAGGATAGAACAAAATATAAAATTGCATTAAATTGAGGACCCTTGAATTGGGCCAGTGTGAGCTATTCTGTATATGTACTTCCTTTCTAAAAAATTCTTTTTGGATAGGACAGAGGCTAGATAAAGCCCATGGCCTTTTGTCACCCACAGAGCACTCACAGACCCTCCTGGCTGGTCTCTAAACACACAGAGCCCTGAGCTATAGATCAACTCACAAGTCAGGTTTCTTATACTCCCCCCACCCCCACCACCTCTTCAAAATAAGCTCTTAACACTCAAGTCTCCACGGAACACCTGCCAGAGAACAAACAGATTTTATACAGGAGCCATAGGTTCTAGGGCTAAATTCCCAGAGGTCCTAAAGGAGGAGATATGACCACCTGTGCAACAAAAGCAGGAATCCCAAGGGAGGGGTGGGGCAAGGTGCAGGAGGCTGTCTCACACCCGAGAGAGCACTCAGGTATAGTAGGAAAACTGTAATCTCCACACACAGCCACCAGCCTCTATGGACTTTGCACTAAGAAATGGAAGAACTTTGGTTCACAGCAGGGAGGCACACTGTTCTCAAAGACAAATACACCTATTTTGTTACTTGTAAAAGAAAAGTCTGTAGCTCTAAGAAGTTAAAGAACTCTAGAGATAACAAAATATTCCAAATTTGTAAGCTATTTTTTAAGGTTCTTCCTTCCTTTTACAGGGCTCCAAACTTTTAAAAAATAATCAGAAAGAGGGAAGTTGTTACTTCAGAGTCAAACACTTCTTTCCCCACTTGTTCCCACGTGACAAGTGGTTGCTGAGCTGGTTCAGGGTGACAAGGAGAATCTCTAAGGAGCCTAAAACAGATGGTATTTGCCTCTGAGGAGTTAACATACAAAATCAAAACAGAAATAGCCAATGCAGAATCAAAAAGATGCAGATATTTTCAAGAGTCCATAGGGCTCCACAGTCACCAGAACTTGGTAACAATCTAGCTGAGACTATTACCATATGTAGAGAAAGAAAACATCAGTCAGAATCAGAGAGGTGGCCAAGCGTGAAAGCAGACAAAAATTGGAGCCTGCTGGGTTGCCCCAGCTCTATCCAACGGAGGGGTAAGCACTAGTACCATCCAACTCACGTCTCCACACCCCATTTCCAAGTGAGGACTCCACGAAGGGTAGAGGAGTCAGGCTGCCCTGGTTGGATGCCTCTGGACCTTCTGAGCACACTGGCCAACTCCTCTCCTCTCCTCTTGCTGCAAGTCATGTTTACCAACCACTCTCCAGATTACTACTCAGCTTCCCTTGAAGTTTGCCTACAGGGAAGAAATCTGCTAGTCAAAGAGTGCCAGGGGCCTTGATTACATTTCCCACAGTAAATCATCAATCTGGCATCCTGCTCCCTAGGTGATAATTGCACCTGCCTCTGGGAGAAGGCCCTGCTCTCCTGGAGCAGTAGCTCTGTCTTCTGAACCTGTTTGCATGCAAAGCCACCTCCTGAGGGTTGTTGAGACAGGATGAAGGCTTTTTTTTTTCTTATGGCCAGACCCCCCAGTTTCATCACCCCTCCACCCTCAATTCATCCCAAGGTCTACCAAGGTACCATCTGTGAGTATCCCACCAGTATACATGGAAAATACCTTGCTTGGAAAATTTGTTCATGGGGAAAAATCCAAGCTTGTTCACTGATTAGTTTTGTTTTTTTAAAAAAGTATATTTTGCAACAATCTCAAAAACACACATACACACACACACACAATAGTACAAAGAACCTCTTTTTTTTCTGGGCCAAATGAGAGCAACATGCCAACCCAATACTCTGTCACCCACTGATAAGTCAGTGCATGTTTCCTCCATAACCACAACACGATCATCTAAGTCAGGAAATGAACATTTAATGCATGTTACATTTGCTGCTCGGACATCATGCAAATTTCACCAAATGTCCTAATAATATACTTTACAGCAAAAGGATCCAGTTCAGATCCACCCAGTATGATCTTATCTCTTCTGTCTTTTTAGTTCCTTTAATTTAGTGGATGCCCAGCATAAGTCTATACCCCATCCCACATGCTATAGGAACCACTAAAGGGTTCAAAGTCACAAACCACTAAAGGAACCTGCAATAAGTGTAAAAAGGACTCTAGGTCAGATTGTGAGCAAAAGGCAGCTGTAGGAGAGGGGAGAAAAGAGACTGAGCAGTGGATGCCCAGCAAAAGTCTATACCTCATCCCACATGCCATAGAAACCACTAAAGGGTTCAAAGTCAACTTCCTTCAGCTGACACTTATGAAGTTTACAGGCTGGCTATTTAGCATAATGTCCCTTAATTTGGTTTGTCTGATATTTCCACTGATTCCATTCAGATTATACATTTTAAGTAGAAATATCACAAAAAAAAAAAAAAAAAAAAACAGAAGCTGTAAACCTTTTCTTGCATGCCGTCAAGTGGTACTAGATTTTGATTTGTCCTGTTACTGATACTGTTCACTTGTTCCCCAGCTTGTTTTTTATGTTCAGATCCAAGTCTACAGAGATTGGCCTCCCTACCCTAAGGTCAGGCTGAACAAGGATGACCTTGGTCATATCTTGGTCTGCACCTTCTCTGCCTTTTAGGGTGTCCCATGCTGTGCCTCCTCTTTGGAGGGAACTGCACGGATGGCAATGGTAGTTTATTTACAGAAATGGGGTAAAGTGATGGGAAGGGAAGAAGACAGAGATATGCTTTATGGACAAAGTAGAGTTAAGAGGCTTCCATCTTTCATGTAATAAAGGTCCCTTTTCACTTATCCATTCATTCATGCCACAAATATTTCTGGGGAGTTTCTTCCTCTTAGATACAGGAATACCAATAGATATTGGACAATGCCCTGTCCTCAAAGAGCATGATCTCTTACAGAAATAAGGTGCCTACACTGATATGAGAGAGTGTTCAGAAGGGGATACTTGACCTGGGACAGGCTGAGAAAGAAGGAGTCCAGCACAAGAAATAGCTCCATCCAGTCTGGCTTCTCCAGGAACCTGCAATAAGTATAAAAAGGACTCTAGGGCAGATTGTGAGCAAAGGGCAACTGTAAGAGAGGGGAGAAAGGAGACTGAGCAGTGGATGCCCAGCCAAAGTCTATACCTCATCCACATGCCACAAGAACCACTAAAGAGTTCAAAGTCATATGGGTGGATCATACAGACATGTTTACAACAATCTGAGGAACCCACTGCATAAGGGGGAGGGGGAGATCAGAAAGAAAGCCAGATACACAAGGATACATGCAAGGAGACACCTGCAGTGCCTTCCAGACAAGAAGCTGATGAAGGTTAATTTAAGGCAGGAACAGTGCAGAGGACAACAAGGACACATTCTGGAGAAACACAGGATCCATGGGGCATTGTAGAGGTGTGAGAAGTGGAGGGGAGGGAAGTATCAGGAGAATATAGAGGGCTCCTGGATTGAGTGCACAGAGCTGGGGTGCCTTTGACCTGGATGAGAAGAGTAGAAGCTATTGGTAACTCTGCACTTCTAGCTGTAAAACCAACTTCCCTATCTCTTAAATGTGGACCCTCATGATTTATACTCATCCTGTTTACTAGAATGTTTCAAGAACAAAATTTGCAGCAATGGATGGCTATCATGACGTGCTGGGTTTCATCCCCAGTATTTTAATCACATTTGTATTCTCGGTGTTACATACTATAATAATTATTGTGGGCAGAGCTGGGAGCAGTTTTACAGCATTGAAAAGAAGGAGAACTGTGTTTTGTTTTTTGGGGAATGGATATGGGGGATTGAATTCAGGGACACTCGACCACTGAGCTATATTTTGTATTTTATTTAGAGACAGGGTCTCACTGAGTTGCTTAGTGCCTCAGTTTTGCTGAGAAGGGCTTTGAACTTGCGATCCTCCTGTCTCAGACTGCCAGCCGCTGAGATTATAGGCATGTGCCACCGCGCCCCGTGAGCACTGTGTTTTAAAACTTGTTCATCCCTCCCTCTCTCCATACCATCCACCACTTATGCATCTCTAATCATTTCCAGTAATGATGGAGTTGGAACAGCCTATTGTTGACTTAATTTTATAGCATACACCTTATATATTTACTTTTAAGTAAAGTAAATTATAATCAACTTTATTTTCAAAACTCCATGAGATCCTTGGAGGGGGGGGGGGGACTGAAAACACTCCAGGGTTTAAAAAGCTAACCTTAGAGAATATACATATTTCCATTATGTTTATTTATTGGAAGATGAAAACCCAATGTTTGGTCGGAGTCTAGAAGCAATTATGGCTTGTCTTCCCCTCCGCTCCCAACATTGCGTTTGTTTTGCTAATGCAAAGCAAGCAACTCTATTACTTCTTATTTAAAACCACTTCTCTCTATATATTCAATAAGCAAAATTCAGTTCTGAGACAGGTGATAGGGACTTTCCAAGGAAAATCTGTGTGATGCTACAATGAATAAAAACAACTGCATAGATATTTACACACTCTATTTCTTACTCAGAGAAAGAAAAATCCAAAAGTATCAAAATTGTTTTGTAGATAATCTCAGTCTTTTTTCTTCCACTTACTTATTCCTTTTAATTTTTATTAAGCTGCATTTAAAAAAAAATATTTTTTCATTGTAGATGGACACAGTACCTTTATTTATTTAATTTTTTATGTGTTGCTGGGGATCGAACCCAGTAACTCACACATGCTATGTAAGTGCTCTACCACTGAACCACAACCCCGGCCCCTTAGCCTGCAATCTTCTGTGTACCTTACTGAGTCACTCACTCTCAGCTGCACTTTATCCCCAGAGAGAATCATGTTTTTTCATGGTGAACTGGCAAAGCGTAATCAACAGTGGACCTTGATTCAGGTGAACTTGGGCTTACCTGGTCACCTGTTACTGACTATTAGACCTACATCAAGTCACTTGAATATCTCCACGCTTCTTTAAGTACAGTGGAGGAAACAATAAGCTCACCTAAGAGAATTTACTTAAGGATTAAGCCACAGAATGCATGTGAGAGCTTCTAACTTTGCGTCAAGGGTAATTTTCAAAAGTTAAAATGATGAAAAAGATTGTCGAAGTAGATTCTAAACTGGTCAGTGCTGTACATGGCATTAAAATTTTACTCTGAGGATTATCTTTTCTAATGAACAACAAAAAAATTACATTAGTATCACACAAGAATTCTTTGCACCACTCTCCATTTTCTTTGGTAGTCATTTGTCCTTATAAACCTGTAAAATATCCTAAATCAAAGAAAAGCAAAGAAAGTTACATACCACAAAGAATTAGCTAAGCTTGGGGATGGGGGTCAATAATCCACTATGACACTGGAGGAACATGCTGCTGTTCTTTTGTCTACATGCCTATTTCTGAATGTTATGTGTGTATATAGTTTCCTTTTTTAATAGAATATTGCAGTTAGTTAATAAACGTTAGCCAGAAATTAATGATTTAGAGAATGCTATGTGTGAAATACCATAAGATTTAGGCAGAGGAACAATAAGAGGAATATTCATAGCAATCAAATGCTTCCACTAAGCAAGAAAAAAGGGGAAAATTCAATATGACTGTGTCATTTTAGAGAATTAGTTGTCTACATCTGATAGCTAAACCCAAAGAAAACAGACTAGTGAAAACTAAATAGGAATTTTCCTCAGAAAGCAATAAATTGGCTGAATTTAGACTCAGCCATAATTATAAATTAATAAACAAGCTACCATGTCTGCAAAATAATCAAACACACCTTACTTGGCTTACATATGAAGACAAAAAACAACATAATACCCATAAGAAATTTGAAATACTTTTCTGTGGTCTCTCCTATTATACTTTCTTAACCTCATTTGTCCTTTCTCTTTCTAATCTCAAGAACAACAGCACTTAAAATATCTCATATTCAAAATAGGAAAATTCAGCATATTACAGTGATGCAACCACATCAATGTTTATAGCAGCTCAATTCATGATAGCAAAGCTATGGAACCAACCTAGGTGCCCATCAACAGATGAAGGGATAAAGAAAATGTGATATATATACATGTGTGTGTGTATATATATATATATATATATATATATATATATATATATATATATACACACACACACACACACACACATACATATTTATACGCACACACATAATGAAGTACTACTCAGCCATAAAGAAGAATGAAATTATGGCATTTGCTGGTAAATGGATGGAACTGGAGACTATCATGCTAACTGTAATAAGCCAATACCAAAAAAAACAAAGGCTTAATGTTCTCTATGATATGTGGATACTAACACACAAAATAAGTGGGGGAAGGAAGAATAGAAGTTCATTGGATTAGATAAAGGGGAATGAAGGAAGAGAGAGGAGATGGGAATAGAAAAGAGAGTAGAATGAATTGGACATATCCTTCCTACGTTCATATTATGAATACAGGACAAGGAAACTCCATATCATGCACAACCACAAGAATGGGATCCTAATTAGAATAAGTTATACCCCACGTACGTATAATATGTCAAAATTAACTCCACTGTCTCAGATATCTAAAAAACAAGACAAAATAGGATCATCCTGCACTAAGTGACACAGGCAGCATATCTGTCTTCACAGCAGGCCTCGTCCAGTGCCCACACCGTTAACATCCCTTCATGTGACTCACACCACCTCTCTGCGCCTCCATGTTCTCATAACCGAGGCCAACAATGCACATTTCATCAGGACCATTGTGGGAATTAAACGAGTTCACATTTGCAGTCTCCAAATCAGTGCCTGCCAGCTGAATTGACACCAGTAAACATGTACTCCCTTTCTGCCCCCAGGGTTATTGGATTTTATTAGTGTATAAATACATGAAAAAGCAGTAAGGGGCTTTTGAACTATATTCTGCAGCACCTGTAAAGTAAAAAATTTGTAGTTTTCCCTTTCTGTCCTTCAGGACTTTAAAGTTTCTTTATAATGAAAACTGAATCCATTTATCATTTAAATGTAAACATTCAATTAATCATTACATTTTCTTTCTTCTGAAGCTTCGTCATTTCACTCAAGAAACAGGATAAGGAAACTTGGGAACCAAAAATAGAATGATTCACTCACCTCATTCATCTTTTGGCTTTGTTTCCACTATTTTATTTCCCTCCCGATATTTGAGTCCTGAATCCTTTAAACAAAAGAAAATCTTTCTCCGGAAGGAAACCAAGAGGCTACCATTTCCTTCTCTAAGAAAGGAGAAAGGATCAGAGAACACAAATGCTCTTGGGTGCTGCTGCTATTTGGCACTGGCATCCATGAATACATCTTGGAAAATGGAAAGAAGGACAACCTTAGCTGGAGCCCTTTGCTACAATCACGCGTCACTTAGTGACAAGGATATGTTCCCAGAACATGCATCATTAAATGATGCCTACTCAGGAGGCTGAAGAAGAGTGCTGCTAGTTCAAGGCCAGCTTGGGCAATTTAGCAAGACCCAGTCTCAAAATACAAAAGGGAACTGGGGGAGTGTTCAGTAGTAGAGTGCTTGCCTAGCATGTGTGTTGTCCTCCCGTATTCCATCCCCAGTACCCCCCCCCCCGACAACACACACACACACACACACACACACACACACACACGCATACACACAAAAAGCATTGTTAGGTGACTCTGCCACTGATCCATCATCATAGAGTGCACTTACACAAACCTTGATGCTATTGGTCAACAACTCATTGTGGTCTCTGGATGCAACCAGGAGACTGAATAAACAGGAGATGGCTGAGGCAGTTCTGCATAACAGCATACTACTTTATGATAAACTTGTTTTGTAAGTAGCTGGAGTATAATATAACAATTAAAAGTATAGTATGATAAATACATAAACCAGTTAAACATAGTGATTTCCTATTATTATCAAGTATTATGTATTATACACACTTGTATGTGCTACACGATTACATACCTGGCAGCACAGGAGGTTTGTTTACATCAACATCACCTCAAATACATGAGTAAAGCCTTATGACAGCTGCAATGCTATTAGGCAATAGGAATTTCTCAACTGCATTATCAACTTATGGGACCACTGTCACATATGCACTCCACTCCATCATTGATCCCCCAATGTCATTATGTGCTACTGGACTACACTTCTAGATGGGCTTGTCTGCTTAATTGGATAAAAAGGTTTTCAACCTGTGTGAGATCCTCTCTCACTCCCCAAATCACAGAAAAACTTCCTTTGAATCCCCCTATCCTGACAATTTTAAACCCAGCTCCACGAACACGACAGCAAAGCAGGAAAAGGAGCAGCATCCCACATGCACCCTCTGGGATGCTTACCAACCCCACATGCCAAATGCTTGCCTGCCAGCCAGTCCCTGAGACCCCCAGACCCAGACCCCATCCTGCCTTTTGGCTGAAGGAAGAGTCTTAGTCTCCTGCTGAGATTCCCCACCCTCTCCCCACCCCCAGCGCCCTCCAGGAACCACTTAGTCCAAGCTGCGTTCCAAGCTCTGAGTCTCCCTGATCTGCCTTAATGTCATAACCTGCTCTGGCTCTGCCAAGAGCTGACAGGGGCATCTTGTCCTTTTTTCAACTGACTTCACAAACCCTGGAAGAGAAGGAGAGAGAAAGTGCAGCAATTCTCTCCTAGGATTGGCAGGGCGGGGAATAGGCAATTTACTAAATATCAATATGAACTTTGTGGGCAAATTTTCAGTCAGTGAAACTGACAGTGCTGGAGAAACCACTAATTTGTTTTTCTTTTCTTTTTTTTTTTTTTTTTTTGCATTCCATCAGGGCCCAGACTTCCACTCGGGAAGCCCTGTGCAGAGCTACCCTGAACCAGGCTACGTAATGCCTCGACCTCAGCCCGATGCTGACCCAGTGCAGGCAGAGAAGGCAAGCCAAGTTCAGGCAGCCTCCCTAGCCACAGGCTCCACATCCATGGATCCAACCAACTGCAAATTGAAAATATTCAGGGAAAAAATTCCCATCTGTACTGAACATTTACAGACTTTTTTTTTCCATGTCACTATTCCTTACATGATGCAGTATAATCGCTGTTCACATAGTGTTTACATTGTATCAGTATTATAATTCTTCCAGAGATGATTTAAAGAATCCAGGAGGGCATGCATACATTATGTGCAAATACATTGGTCTACATGAGGCACTTGAGCATCTGAGGATCTTGCTTGCTATCCAAGGGGGCTCCTGGAACCAATCCCCCACAGATGCTGTGGGACAGCTGTACTGTGCAACTGTGCAGAAAGGAGGAGAGGAGAGCCTTTTCAGCTTTTTGTCTAGGAGACAATCATTTACCACCCTTCTGGGTAATGTGTGACATGCCAGCTATCAGAGGAACAAGCTGAGTGACTATCTGGAAACTTTACAAATGTGCAAAGAAGACTAAAGCCCTTACCAGAAGCTCTCACCTGTGGCAACTTTACTCCAACATGTTTAGGAGATCTTCAGAGGCCCTGAAAGGGCCCCTACCTCTACAATTCTCAATCCTCAATTTGATGTGACCTAAAATGGGGGATAATACTGTATCCCCCCATTCCACATACCAGCATAAGTTTCCTCCTCCAAAGTTGTTGTGAGGATTAAACGATTTCAAACCTACAAATCATTTGGTATGAAAATGTATTCCAAAATTGGCTAATTCTCTTCCACTTGTTTTTATGTGAAGAATGCCAATTAATTTCAGAGAGGCAGAGTTATTGATTTAGTGACAAAGCACAGAGGTTTCTGGGGACAGTTAGCTCCGGCTCTGCCACTGCTCAATTACATAATGTGGCACAGGTTTGGCATGTCAGTGTCTTCCACAGAAAATGGGACAACTATTACTCTGGGATTGTGGTGTGCTGTCGCTGGGACGGTATATGCACACCTAGACCACCAGAGAGCACATGCTCACTTAGGACCGTAGCCCTCTGGCTGCACGCAGCAGAGCTCCTTTATTTAAAGACCGTGCCAGTAAGCTTGGAAAGCCAGCATGCCTCCAGGATCAGGGGCCGGATCAGCGTCAGGACGTTGTCCATAAATCACAATGTGCTGTGTGAATCATGAAGCCACTGAAATTATTAAAAAAAAAAAAAAAAAAAATGCTTCCCCTGCAGCAGACTTCTCTTAGGAAGTATGGACCCAATTTTTAATTTTTATTTTGTTTTCATGTACTTACCTATTCCTCAAATTTCATAAATCACTTCAGGGCATAAGTGCCAATGGCAAAGCATTTTAACTAAAATATACTTTTAAAGTGCACGGCATTTCCCAGCACAAATTAAATATGACATCAAACCTACAAGACCCATCTGGAAAGTTCACAGATTTCACATCAACACAAAGGGGAGTCAGGAAAGGGCAGCAGAGATGGAAGATCATCCTTTCAGCCCCTTGAGGACATTTGATGTTGCATTTGAAGAGACCAGGCAAGATCAAGCCTTAGATGTTTTAGGAGCAACACACAAACCGCCGGCCACTCTCTTATCTCCCCCTTCCAGGCCATCTCCTTGTCAAGGAAGAACTAAGATTTAAACCATTTTAAAAATGGCAAGAAAGCCCTCCTTCTTTGGCACAAACAACCAAAACAGTTTTCTTCCAACCTGGGCTCAAGCTGGGCAAAGTTTTCAAGGCAAAACTCCTAAGGATTTTTTAAGGACTCAGTAGGAGACTAATAGCCCTGTCTCCCCTCATCAGAACTGAAAGAGGCGTCCATCTCTAATGCTCTGCCTTTACTTGGAGCTGCAGAGTCCTCAAAGGAAGCTCTGTACCAGCCCTCAGGAGTGAGGAAGTGGGAGGGAGGGTGTGTTTCCAGGAAGAAGTGGGAAGCCAGAGTTGGGCTAGCTCTACCCCATCCACCCTCGCTGTAGGGACCCCTAAGGTCCTGTCATACACTTGAGCTTAGGTATCTCCACAAAACTTGAACTTTGGGGCTCCACAAACTACACTTTGAAAGGACTGAATAACCCAGCTCACCCACATATCACAGGTGAAATAAGGACACTGGGGTGATGGGGTTCCAGACATGCCACCCAAAATATGGCACCTTGGCATCTGACAAGACAGCAGAAGCAGGAAGGCCACTCTCAACCTTCCCCTCACCCCTTCTCCGTTGAGATGGTTAAAAACCTAGGAAGGATTTTCTGACCCTCCTTGAAGCAGGTCATAAGACCCACATGGAGAGGTACCCTCCTTGTACCCAGAGGAAAGGAGCAGAAGTCACAGTGGTAACAAGAAGAATCTCACCAAACAGGTCTTGTTGAGCTTCCTGGTTTATTACAGTAGGCTGGCCCCTGTGGTTAATCATGGCTCTCCATGACTGCCCACTCTCCACATAAACAGTTTTCCTGCATCTTCACGAGGCTCCCATGAAACTTATTTTAAATAACTACACATTTTTAAACTTATTTTAAATAATTACACACGTTTTCTATTAAGTCATGTTTTGTTATACAGGCCCCAGACATGAATCTAGTGATGGGTGAGACAAGGGTATTTCCCTTCCCTTACAGAGACCCAAATATTACAAGCCATTCCTAGAATACTCCACTGGGTAAGTGAGTGAGGCTTGGTTGTCAGTGAGAATACCCTTTGCTACGGTCTGGATCTGAACATCTCCCAAAGGCCCATGTGTTGCAAGCTTGATCCAGTATGGCACTATTGGTAGGTGGTGAATCCCTTAACAGGCAAGGCCTTATGTATGGAAAGTGGGTCACTGGGGGCATGCCCTTGGAGGGGATTTTGGGGAAACTATTTTTGTTTTGTTTGTTTTTTTCCTGTTTTCTCTCTCTGTTTTTGCTTCCTAGCCACCATGAGGTGAGCACTTTGCTCCATCACATGCTCACCATCATGATATACTGCCTGACCAAAAGCAATGGGGCCAACTGAACATGGACCAAAACACTCAAAACTATGAATCAAATAAACCTTTCCTCTTTTTAAGCTGATAATCCCAAGTATTTTTGTTATAGTAATAGAAAGCCAAAGTAAGAGAGACTCAACCAAGCTATTTTCAGGTCTCTACCCAGCTAGAGTGACTCCGGGACCTATTTGAAGTCCATAAGACATCAGAGGATATCTGCTGGAGGTTTCTGAGAGGCCTTCCACTTTTCTGATAAAAGGGACAAAGTGAGAACAGAGCTGCTGGTATTTCCCCTTCCTCTTTCTTCCTGTTAAGTGTGTGAGGAAATGATGCCTGGAGCTACAGCAGGCCCCCTGGAGACCATGAAGTACAAGTGAAAGACAAAAGGCCAGCACACTCAGGATGGGGGAATGGGAGAGACAGAGCTTGGGTCCTCATGGAATCCTTTAGTTAATGAATCTTAAGCCATGATGTGCTTGATGTACTTCCTGACTTCTGTTAACAGTTAATGTCCTCATACTCACAGGCACTAGCAGGTCTCTGCTACTGTATTTCACCTGGTACAAAACATATCCCAGGATATTTCAGAATCATGGTGCTACACTTCAAGTAGGACCCGAATTTTTTCCACAATTACCTCTAAATTCTGTTCCAAATTAAATAATGCAGAAAACTTAAAAGTAAGGGGAAAGAGAATAGCTACCTTGAAAGACAGTCTGGTACTTTCTTGTACAGCTAAATACAGTCTTATCATATAAATCCAGCAACTGTGCCCCTGGGTATTTACCCAAATGAGTTGAACTGTATGTCTAAACAAAAGACATACCCAAATGTACCCTTACTTATGATGGCCCAAAACTGGAATCAACCAAGATGTCCTTCAATAGGCAAAAGATGAACAAACTATGGTAGAGATGTACAATGGACTACTAGCAATAAAAAAAGAAATAAGATATTATGCCACAAAGAGACATAGATGAAACTTAAATGTGTATTTTAAAGTGCAGAAGCCAGTCTGAAAGGTACATACTGTATGATTCTGATTATTTGCATTCTAAAAAAGGCAAAACTCTAGACAACAGTAGTTTAGGGGAAAAAAAAAAAAAAAAAGAACTAGTTGGAGGTCAGGAGACAGATCGGGAGGCCAGGCAAAGAGAAGGGGACAGCCAAGTTGCACAGAGGGTATTTCAGACACTGTACATATTCTATATGATGCTTTCACGGTGGACCCATGACATTGCACAATTGGTGAAACCCTTTGAATATACAATACAAAAAGTGGACCTTACTGTAATCTGTGGACACAAATCAACAATAATGTATCAATACTAGTTTACCCATTATAACAAGTGTACCACACTAATGCAGAACGATAAGCAGGAAAACCCTGTATGGAAAGGGGGCATATATTACAACTGTCTGGACTATCAACTCAATTATTCAGTAAATCTAAAACTGTGCTGAAACACAAAAGCTATTAATAGAAAAACACTGTAAAAGGAGATGGTGGGGGTATTTCCTAAAATTATAATAGTTTTCTTCTCCAATCAGTTCAGAAAGGAACGCAATTCAGCAAGTTCTGGGGAAGGGCTGGGCCCATCCTTGCTGGGCTAGACCTGCCACAGGTACCTGCCCACTCATTCCCACTCCCTGCCACTCATCCAGCTTGCCAGTGCTTCCCCAGGGTTCCATGTTATTTTTACCTCTGATAATGACATCCCTGGCAAGGAAAGGTATCCTTTAGATGCTTCTTTGTGTTTCTGGAAGGAACAACCTGGTAAATAATGAATTCCCTGGGCCCCGGGGCTGTTTCCACAAAGGTTCTCATAACCAAGACTTGCTTAAGCACTCCCCACCTGCAATGCCCAGGTGCTCATCAGTACTGAGCTCTGCCTCTGCTGTGCATCCATAGCAAGGTTTGAAACCTCAGTACACAAAAGAAGGTACCACACCCCAGTCCCAAAGGTTTGTTGAATTTTTTTTTCCATAAATTTCTTTGAATTTTGGAAGGCTGGCTTATAATTTGAGTTCTAAATTGATTTCAGTTATATCTGGGCAATTATTACTTGATAAAAAAAAATAGTTTAAGAAAAAACAGCTATTAGTTGGCTGTCATCTCTTCCCCACTTCCTTTAATTTTTTTTTTCTCTTTTATATTCTCTGAACAAAATGCTAATGGCATATGCCCAGGAGTCCTCACTAAAGTGTGGACTTCATGGAATTTGCCAGAAGAAGGCATTTGCTGAGCAAGCATTCCCTGGAGAGAGTCACTGTGGCTAGATCAATGAAGCCTTGGTAATGGAGCCACCAGCTGTGCCACTGAAATGGTTTTGAGACAGCATAATTCTCAGTGATAATGAGATTTTATCTGAACAAATCATTCCCAAGAGTAGGGCCATGGATGTTTTCAATACCTGTAGTCTGTAACAGCAACAAAAAATGAGGAACTTAAAATTCTTCCCAAAGGTCAGGCTTTCTCACACCTCCCAGGCCTTGTACACACTGCCCTGTCTCCTCTGCCTGGATTAGCCTCCCTTCCCAGACACACCCTCACAGCCTCACCCTTGTCCCTCTGTCTGTCGCACTGACATACTTTACTCAGGATACAGCAAGGAAGTTCGTCCCTGAATTTGGATGTTGTGTCCAAATTCTCCAAACTGTTTATTCAGCTGTTCCTCTCTGCCCCAGACTGCCTGGTACCCATCTCCTCTCCCAGTGACTACAGCATCTGTCTGCAGAGAGCTCGGGAGGACAGGGCCTCTCTGTGACAGCACGCTGTCTAAAGTGGGTCATCAACAGATGTCTACTCAATACACGGATCACAGAAGAAATGAGCACACAAATGAACTTTATACCCATTCTGCGTGTGGTGGCTTTAACAAGCCTGCATGTGAAGTCTTTTTTGGCAAGAAATATTTTTCAGCCTGACAAAACATTAACATGCTTCATGTGCCTCGTTTAGCACAAAAATAAGCCCACAAAGTTTAACTCTGGGGAACGCTTGCTCGTCTGCAGTTATTCTTCCAAATCACAGAGAAATACAAAAGAAACTCAGATCTTTTAAGTAAAACAAATACACTTGCAGGTTGCTTTAACTGACACAAAAGATACCTATGATGAGATAAAACGCACAGAATCACAAATGCTTGCCTGGCAGGCAGCATGTTCCTTCATTTCACCTCTTTTGCAGCCACAAAGTAATTAAACTTGCATGTGTGCAAAGGGTGCTGAAATCAAGTGGGGCAGGCTTACTGGGACACAGGACATCAAGCTCTTTAATGGGAATTAGGGAGGCAGGAAGATAGGTTTATTGGTGTTGTGTCAGTTAAGATGCAGTCTGGCTGAATCAGAGCTCAGCCAATCCTCTCCAAAGACTACAGAAGCTTGACAAAAGAAAGCAAGTGTCCTGCTAGTCTCAGGAGACACAGCACATGCTGTTTCACCCAAGAGGGTCAACCCAGCTGGCCCCAACAGCTGGCCTCTGGGAGATTGGCCTCATGAGAGCTGACCTCAGGAGCATCAGCCAAAATACGCTGGGGAACCCAACCTAATAAGGAAAATGTCAACACTTCCTTTCCTTATCAGTAATTCCCAGTCCACGGCAGCTACAGGCTGAATGGGGAAATGAGGCTCAAGCTGCAGAGATGAGATACCAGTTAGCTTCAGAAGGGGTATTTTCAAGTCGCTCTGAGGATGTCATCTTTTGCTCATTGCATCTTAGGGTTCATTTCATCATTCATGCAAACACTTGAGTGCCCTCCCTAGTCCAGGCCTGTGTCAAACATAATCCAATTTATAAGAATGGAGAACAGCCATCGTTGTGGGGATGCTGGTGAAAAGCAATGGTGGAAGGGGAGAGGTCTTTCATCATTTTTCTCTCTTCGTAATTTTCCACCCTTGTGGCATGTGTGAAAGCAAGGTTTCCATTTCATGAGATACAGAATTTGATATGACAAAATGATGAGAATCATGCGAGATTAAAAATAATATTCTTAGGAAAGAAAAGTAAAAGTAGTAAGGAAGTAAAGAAAATAGTCTTGTCTTTTGCATCGTTAAAATGTATTGTTGACTAGAAGATTTTAAGGGTCATCTCAAGCTAAAAACTTGAAGATTCACTAATAAATGTAATTTATTAATAAATGTAATTTATTAGTGAATAGTTTACTAATAAATGTAAATTAAAACAATAAAATACCACATTCACCCTTTGGATGGGCAAAGATTAAAGAATTTGGCAATATCAAGCTTTAATAATAATATAGAGCAAATAGGATTTTGTATACTGTGGAGTATAAGTGGACATAGCCTGTGTGGAGAACATTTGGTAATTTATAATAAAGTTAAATAAATTTTGTGGAGTTCTTATTTGGTGTCCACAATAATCATATACATGCTCGAGGTAACATGCACAAAAATATTCACTGACGAATGATTTTTATAGTGAAATTACAACTTATGTGTCTATTTTATTTATAAAATTGAACTGACAATCTTAAGGGGACCAATGCACTAGCCAGCTTTTCATTACTTAACCAATACCTGAGATAAATCTATTTTTAAAGACAAAGATCTTGCATTGGCTCACAGTTTTAGAGGTTCCAGTCCACAGCCGGTTGGCCTATTGCTTTGGGGCCATAGCAAGGCAGAAACATGTGGCAGAGGAGGCTGCTCACTTCAGGGCAACCAGGAAGCCAGAGAGACAGGAAGTGGAGGACCAGGTCCCCATATTCCTTTTGGGGATACACTTGCAATGACCTAACTTCCTTCCATTAGGCCCCATGTCCTACAGGTTCCTGGAGCTCCCAACAGTACCACAGACTAAAGAATGAGCCTTCAACACATGGGCCTTTTGGGACATTTTAGATCCAAACTATAGTATGCAATATATATCAGTTAAAGAAATAAAATCTACAATAAATGTGGTTGAATCTCAAAGACATGATAATGCATAAATAAGCAAGACATAGAATAATACTTAAGTACCAGATTGTTACATAAACTAGAAAATAAAGTCTATACTGTTATTCATGGATGTGTATGAGAGGAGAGAAGTGGGGGAAGAGGAGAAAGAGAGAGAGAGAATGTGTGTGCATGAAATCTATGGTTCCCAAACAGGAGTGATTCACCTCCCCCATCATGTGACATTTGGGAATGTCTAAAGGAACTTTTCTTTGTCATGACTCAGGCATGGGGTGCTAGTGGAAATAGGTGGGTACAGGCCAATGATGCTGATAACTATCCAACAGTGCAAAATATAATCTGCCACCAACAAAGAATTATCTCATGCAAAGTGTCAGTAGCACTGAGGTTAAGAGACCTGCTCGAGAACTCTGGAATAAAGTTGTCTTTACATTTTAATTATTTAACTAAATAATCTCCTGGCACAAACTTACCCTTCCCAGTGTGTACAAATAGCTTATCCAACCACTGGCTGGAATATGGATGACCTGACCCGAAACAAAAGGCCATGTCTCCTCTTCTTTTCAAAAAAGTCACATTGGGCCAGGTATGGTGGCGCATGCCTGTAATCCTAGTGGCTAGGGAGGCTGAGGCAGGAGGATCGCTAGTTCAAAGCCAGCCTCAGCAACTTAGCGAGGCCCAAAGCAACTCAGTGAGACCCTGTCTCTAAATAAAATACAAAATAGGGCTGGGGATGTGGCTCAGTGGTTAAGCGCCCCTGAGTTCAATCCCTGGTACCAAAAGAAAAAGATCACATTGGCTACTGAGGTACACTATTATCCCCTTTGAGACTTCAGAAATTAAAATGTTCCCAACATCCTAATAAAAGTCTTTTGTGTGCAACAGCACTACTGTCAAACATCCTTCACCACTGCCAAAACTCACAATGATGCCTTCACATCCCCAATTACATCGTCCTGCTCCTAACTGCATCTGCCTCTCCCCATCACTCTCCTGGTTTCTAAAAGTGGCATCATTTCCTAGTTGGTGAATACAAATTGATGTTTCTTCTGAAAAATCATTTGTATATTATGTTTTGGTAAATTGAATCATGTTTTAAATGAACTAAACTAGGTCATTCCTTAAAGGAAATTGCTAATGAACCTTGTGTGAAGTTTTCTACCACATAATAATCTTAGCCTAATTTATCTACAGCATGAAGCATTATTGATCGCACATAAAGATCTGCAGAAAACAAACATACTAAAGTTTCTTTATACCCAACTCATAAGAAGAAATTGTTCTAGAGATGCATGTGCTTATTCTGACCAACCTGTGACTAGACTCATAAATGGGAAAAGTCCAAAGGAAGAACAAACAGTAACAACCTTAGATGATCCTGAAGCAGAGACAAAATGGACCAAGAACACCAGAGATGTGTTTCTAAACAATATTCAGATCAATAGTCAACAGAGGCCAGAGTTCGGGTTGGGCCGGGATGGGACTAAATTGGGGTATCTCCAGGAACTTTGTGTTGATGAAACACTTCTTATCTTGATTGTGGTCATGGTTCCAAGAATCTACACATGCAATAAAATTTCAAAGAACTATAAACACTCACAAACATAGAATGAGTACATGTTGAAACTGGTGAAATTGCTGTAAAGCATGGGATCTGGTTCGCGGTACTGTGAAGATGTCAGTTTCTTGATTTGGATCATGTGCTAGTCACATAAGTTGTCACCATTGGAGAAAGTTGGGTTAAGGTACCTCTTTACACTTTTTTCAAAATTTCTTTTACACCTACAATGAGATCAAACTAAATAAATAAATAAATAAATAAATAAGTGAAAATTTTAAAAATGTCTCATCTGAAAAGAAAAATGTTCAGCATCACATGTCATCAATGAATTGAAAATTTGATTTTATACCTATTAGAACAGGTAAAATACAAAACACTGACAACACAAAGACTAGTGAGGGTATGGGGCCACAAGAACTCTTATTCATTGATGATGTGAATAAAAAATGGTATAGCTTCTTTAGAAAAGAGTTTGGCAGAGTTTTACAAACTAAACATGTTCTTTCCATATGATCTAACAAACATACTCCTTAGTATCTACCTAAATGAATTTTAAACTTCTGCTGAAAAAAAACTACTTGAAAACCATTCTGTATGTCAGCATAACTGTGGGCACATGACCTGTGTATTTGCCTAAACTTATAGAACTGTACAAAACAGTAAACACTAAACTCTGAACTCTTATTAATCATCATGCACCAAGAGTGGTTCCTCAATTGTAGCAAATGTACCACAGAAATGCAAGATGTTAATAAGAGAAAACTGCAAGAAGAGGGGGAATATATCAACCCTGTGCCCATATTTCTGTAAACATAAAACTACTCTAAAAAATAACATATATTAATTTGCAAACATTTATTAATTTAAAAAACTGCATCAAGTCTATTTGTGAGTGAAGCCCACTCTGATAAAGAACAGGGAATGCCCGTTCAATACAGACAGCTGCAACAGCTGACAGCCACTCCATGACTGTACTCTCATGTTCCCCACCAGGTGGTAGGGGTGAAAAAAAAATAACACCTCTAAAACTGCTCTGAAAGCAATATAAAGCCCTACAAATAGAGGCTTGACTCTAATACTATCCAGATCACACAAGGAATATATGTAATAAATTGAAACACCCAGAAAAAAATCTACACAGTGGCTCCCTGATAATGTATCACTAAGATATGTAGGAAAAAAGATGGCAATGAACCCAGAAAAAACCCTGCCTCTCTCTCCATTGCATTTCAGAGATTCTATAAGTGGTAGAAGGTGGAAAAAATAATAGCAGAGCAAGATCAACCATGTTAATTGCAGCATTATTCACGACAGCTTAGTGGTAGAAGAAATCTAAATGTCCATCAGTAGATAAATGGCTAAAGAAACTATAGCATATAAAGACAGTGGAATATTATACAGCCTTGTAAAGAGAAGGATATACAGGGCTGGGAATGTAGATCAGCGGTAGAGTGCTTGCCTAGCAGGTGCAAGACCCTGGGTTCAGTTCTCAACTCCGCCAAAAAAAAAAAAAAAGAAAAAGAAGGAACTCCTGTCTTATGCTATAAGAAGGGCAAACCAGGAGGCCATTATATTAACTGCAGTGAGTCTGTCACATAAAGATAAATACAGTCTGATTACACTCATATGGAGTATCTCAAGTAGTCATACTCTTAGAAAGAGAAAATAGAACAGTTTCCAGGGGATAGCGGTAAGGATATGGGGAGTTGTTCAATGGGTAGAGTTTCCATCATCCAAGTTGAGAAAGTTCTAGAGAGCTGTAGCACAAAAATATGCATACAATTAACATTATTCTATACACTTAAAATGCTTAAGGTTGTAAATTTTGTTGTGTGTTTTCTAGAGCAATAATTTTTAAAAAATAAAATAACAGCAGAAGCATGATTTTTTTAATCACATAATTGTGAAGTTTAAACACCGTTTAAAGTCTGGTCATGACACTGAAGGCTAAGAGAGACTGATCCACCTAAAGACAGAAAGCTCAGCACAACACTAACAGAAAGGAACTCCAAGAAGCTGACACACAACAGTGTTTGCTAATGAAAAATAAAAAAGTGAACAAAATTAGTTCCCTTAAACCTACTGGAAACCAGAAGTTCATGGGTAGCACTTTAGATTGTGAATGCACTTTGAAGTAATTCTGATTTCCATTAAACATCTCTTAAACGGTAGCCATAATAAAGAAAGCCATCCATCATTAAGTGGAGAGCTAGTTCTGGACTGGTTTCCATGTATCGGTTCACTGATTCTTCTTAGTGATTTTTATGGCAACTGTCCTGGTTATTTATTGGTGTGTAACAACAATCCTAAAACTTAGAGGCATCAAACAACAACAACAATCATTTTATTTCACTCATGAAACTTCAATTCGGGCAGGGTGGTCAGGGACAGCTTGTCTATGTTCACATAGAGTTGGCCAGGCCACTGAGCTGGGCTGGCTGGAGGATCCTTTCAAGATGGTCATTCATATGGCTGGAGAATTGGTGCTAGCTGTGTCAGCTGGGAGCTCAGCCAGGCCTGTGGGCCAGAAGTCTGTTTTCTCCCACCTGGGCCTCTTTGTGGGCTTCCTGACTTCCTCACAATATGGCGGCAGGGTGCCAAGGGCAACACTGAAGAGCAAGACGGAGGTGCCCAGCAATCTTAAGACACAGCCTTACAAATCACACTTCTACTAGATGCTATTGGTGAAAGCCACCATAAATGTTTCCCTCAAGATCAAAGAGAAGAGAGGTAAACCCAATCAGATGGGAGGGATGTCAAGGTAATATTGTAAGAATGTGTGATAAGAGATACTGGTAAAATCATCTTTGGAAATTACAATCTGCCACCATATTATTGACATCATCACCATTTTGTAGACAGGAAAATTGAGTCTTGAAGAGGTCACTAAGTCCCTCAGGCCCCCTAAGTTACACAGCTATGAAGTCATGGACCCAAATCCAAACCCAGATATATACGACTTAGAAGTCAGATCCCTTAACTGCTATAACTATCCTGTTTCCCACCTCCTCTACAATTCCCTAATTACTCTAGTGCAAATGCTATCTATTTTCTTTGCATATGGAGGGCTTATTTCACATAATTGACATGAAAATAAACTTGAACTTCCCAGCCTTACAGCAGCTTAGTGATTGACACATAGAAAGCTCTCTAATTTTTTTCTAAAATAGATATGTGTCTTCTCTCCTCTAAATATGAACTCCTTGAAAGAAAGCAACAAGTTCAGTAAGACCTGCTATCCACATGAAATTTAATCCTGTTCTGTGAACAAACACAACAGGAGTTCAATAAACACTTATTCAAAATGCACCTACGTGTTTATATGCCCGTCTCTTCAACTCCCCAGCAGACCGTGGCTACTAAAAGGCAAAGATAGAGAGCTGAGGGTCTGGATTCCAGGAACCTCCCAGCCCCAGACCTACCAATCCATCAACACATACCCATCCCTAAAAGGGGGTCTTCAACAAATGCATGTCCTAAAAATGAATGAATGAATGATAATATAGGTGAAAGCAAGATGAGCAGTATTCCAGGTGTATAATCCGTTTCTTCATACAAATAAGCAAAAGCTAATAAAATGAGTGAAACAAAATCCCATCCTTGGGCCTGCTGATCCAACCCTAAAGGAAGGTGACCTGACATTCTAATGGAGAAATGAAAAAACAGTGGGTCACATGTTGGAGAGAAACAGATAAAGACCCGAGGCAAAGAAAACATGAGTAGAAGAGTTTTTAGCTGAATGAAGAAAAGGATGCAATTCATAAGCCCATTCATCTACTCTGACACATTTTGTCACCTTCTCTACTTGGATTCTGGGGTCAAGTGCAGAACACACAAGGAGAATAGAAGAGGAAGGGAATTAATGTTTACTGATGTCTACTCCTTGCCAAGCACTCTGCTCAGAACAAACTGGGGCTTTTACTCCCACTTAGACATTTTCATAATAAAACCTGGAGCAGCTAGAACAGGAAGCAGGAATAAGAACTAGCAGGGCATTTTACTGGCTTTTAGGAAACCATTTTAAGAAATAATTACAGAGATGTAGCAACTAATTCTACTTTACCAATATTCTAAATGGGAAATCCCACAGGTATACTGGATTGTTAATGGATGAATTCAAAAGAGCAATATTCTCCTTTCCTACACACATCTTTGTAAATGAAGTTCCCTTTCTCTCATTTACCACCCAGCCACCAGTTTCTTTTGGGCTTTCTACATCTACCACATACTTCTTTATTTTAAAAAGAAATCACCACATGAAGCTATGTGCTCTTTCTTTTCCAGGAACAAGTGGGCACAATGAATTGTGTCGGTGATTAAAGTGGAAAGTAGAGTGGAAAAAAATTAATATCTTTGCGCTTTGCATCCTCCAAATTCTTTAAATAAAATTAAATTTTGCTGGCTTTTGCCCTTGAAGTGCGTTAATTTAGAGAGAGGTAATGCCCTCTGTTTTTCTGATTTTTCTATCGTATTAAGGAGTCTCTTCTCATGTCTATAGAAACAGTCTACAGAAATGTTTTGGGGGAAGAGGGCAAGAGACCTCAGAAGTGTATAATTATGTTGAAAAAACCAATATTCATATAATGGGCACAATTTTCCTCATCTCATCCATAAAAATTTCCTGTGCCTTCTGGCAATTTCCAAAGCCACTTAGGCACAAGCATACACTCTCTACATTTCTCAGAAAATCACCTCCCATTCCAGCAGTAGTACAACCATGATGGTATGAGGTGACATGGTCATAGATGGCTTTAATTTTCTGTCACTGAGAATGGTGGCTCATGTCTTTCTCTGCTGTAACCCACTGCTTTATGATTCAGGCCCAAGTACAGTCCATGAGCAGCATTAACAACATTTCAGTCAATGACTGACCACATATAAGACAGTGGTCCCTAAAGATTAGAAAAGAGCTGAAAAATTCCTATCACCCAGTGATGTCACAACCATTAAAGGACAATGTATGACTCCTGTGTTTGTGGTGAGGCTGGGGTAAACAAACCTACTGTGCTGCCAGACATATAAAAGCACAACCAGTACAATTATGTAAGTATATAATACTTGATAATAATAATAAATGACATTACTGGCTTACGCTAAACTCTTCATCCTTAGAGTGTACTCTTTCTACTGTAAAACAGCACCCTGTCACCCTAGCAGCAGCCTCAGACATCTCATGTTTGCTGACTGCATCAAGAGGCCTCCTTGAGGGATTGACCTAGACTATCTAGGTTCCTGAAAGTACACACTAGGATGTTTGCACAACAGAATCACTAAGGACTCACTCGTATGAACTCGTCTCGGTTGTTAATACAGGACTATGTATTTAATATGTGTGTCACAGAGGAGAAAATTCTGTTTAAATTAAAGCCCCCTTCCCCACTCTCACCTCCACCCACAAAACAAAGCTTCTGGAAGAAACAATACTAACTATTATTCAGATTCAGAGCTCAACTAGGTATTTAAAATACAGAAAATAATTCTTAGGATGATCATAATTCTGCAAAGCAATGTTTTTGAAATCTTTGAACAAGGGTGAATTTCTCAAAAGAATAAACTGAATTTCAAAATAAAAACACAAAAGAAAACAGGTGGATCCATGGAATGGCTTCCCAACAGCTCCACGCTCAGGGTTAGAGGTGGCTGGTGGGGCCCTCATGCCCACCGCAGGGTAGCTGGGCCCCTCAACCCCTACTCGAGTCTCAGTTACTTACTTCTGTTAAGATATCTTTTGAATAAATTACCAACTTTAATTTTAAATAAGTGGTTTCCTAGATAAAGACATCATCATCATCATCATTATTATTATTATTATTATTATTATTATATTTTATTTAGAGACAGGGTCTCACTGAGTTGCTTAGCACCTCACTTTTGCTGAGGCTGGCTTTGAACTTGTGATCCTCCTGCCTCAGCCTATGGAGCCACTAGGATTACAGGCCTGTGCCACCCGGCCCAGCTACATGAAGACATTATCAATGTGACATTTTACCAATCAAAAAAAAACCCCACAGCATTCCAACCATGTGCAGAAGTGACAACTTGAAAAAAAAAACCAATGCCGTTACCGCTTTCACTTCTGTTAACATTTTTCAAGATTGGCATTAGTTTTAAAATGTGTCAGTATTCTTAGACATTCCTTCCTTTAAAAGGTGAGTCCTACTCCCTTCTGCCCCTTGACCCACCTTAGTGACCGCTACAGTCTGGATCTGGAATGTTCCCCAAAGTCCCATGCATGGAAGGCTTGGTCCCCAGTCTAGGGGGGTATGGGGCAGTGGTGAAACCTTTAGGATGTAGGGCCCAGTGGAAGGAAGTTAGGTCACTGAGGGTGTGCCCCTAAAGGAGATATTGGAACCCTGGGGTCCCCTCTTCTTCATTTTCCTCCCAGCCTCCAAGAGCTGGGCAGCTTTGCTCTATCACACTCTCTATTACATGCTGCCTCATCACAAGCCCAAAAACAATGAGGCCAACTCACCCTGCACCAAAACCTCTGAAAGTCTGAGCTAAATAAACATTTCCTCTTTTTTAAGTTGATTGTCTCAGGTAGCCACAGTGATGGAATGCTGACCAATACATAACTCTTTCCTAACATTTAGAATGTATGGTAAGAGATGCTTTGTGATTGACAAGGCTAATTCCAAAAAGGACACAGCGGCCACCTGACCATCTCTACCTTAAACTTTTGCTCTGGAGGAGGCCAACTGCTATGTCAAGAGGACACTCAAGCAGCCCCAAAAAACATCCCCAGCCAGCACACATTTGCCAGGCGCACAAGCATGCCACCTTGGAAAAAATCCTCCAGCCCTGGTCCAGCCTCCAGAAGACTGCAGCCCAGTGACATCGGACTGCCACCTCACCAGAGACCCTGAACCAGAACACCAGGCTCAGCTGTCCCCATTGCTGACCTGCTGGAACTAAACTGTAAAAGACAATAAATGTTTATTGTTGGGTCAAACCACAAGTCTTGGGGGTAACTGGCTTGTACCAATAAATTACTAATAAAAGAAGTAATTTGAGTGATTTCTGTTTCAACTGCATTACAATATTTAAGCTCTAACCAAACCAGGTTGTCCTTTTCTGAACACTTCCACTGTCTGAAATCCCCCACTTCTCCCTTCTTCTGTCACACGTGGCTTCTCCTCACAGGGATCTTTCCTCCCTTCCTCCCAGCTCCCTAGACCTGTTTTTTGGTTTGCACTTGACCCCTTGACTTTCGATTTTAGAATGCTTGTCTCCTCCCCCTGACTAAAATGAAAGCCCAGGAAGGCCGCGTTTCTAAAAAGGTCTCCTCCAACTTTGAATCTACACAAAATACCTTGCACACAAGAGGCGTTCAGTTGACTTTCTGAGCCAAAGAGAGAAATACCAGTTGGTGAGGCATGGCCAACAGAGCAACCACCACATGAGCCAAGTCATCTGAAGGCATTTTCACTTCTCAGAAGAAATCCCTGTGGCTCAAAGCATGTGTCCACTTGACATGCAAACTACAACCCTTACTTCTCTATTTCTTTCTGTCTAGAGCTCCAACCTGGGGTAGAGTAAAACACCCTTCAGCACTTTTCTAAGATCTGAGGGAAACTGCAAACAGGAAAGTGAAAGGTAATGGAGAAAAGTCAATTTATATCCACTGGGATTCTTTAACATCAAAATAACAGTAAGTGTAAATATAAGTCACACAGCAATGAATCATTGCAACATTCATTTTGCTAAGAAAATAAGAAAACTTACTTTGATGTTAGCATAGCCAATGCTAATATCTTATCAGGTCTGTGGGGTTGCTAATGGAACACTGAAAAATGAAAAATGGTACCTCTTAGAATTATACTGGAGAATGTTGCTATGTTTAGAGGTAACAATAAAAATATTCACCTAAAATATCTGAGGAGGGGGGAGCTCTCTATACACTCCATATAGAGTTTTTTTATTTTTCTTTTTGGTGGTTGATGCTGAGCCATATCCCCAATCCCTATGTGAAAAATACTAATACATGCTACATGGAAAGAAAGGAAACTTTGTTTCAGAGTCACTGGCCACAGGGGACCCTTGTTGGCTACCTCTAACATCCATGTACTATTCACTTTTGCTAAAAATTATCAGATTTTTCTTCTGGCATTCTCTGATCACCATCCTGTTTGTTGATTGGGAAATTTGCCCCATGGCCAGCTCCAAAGTCCAACTTTGGCAAAGAATGAAAGACAAAAGTAATCAAACATTAAATGACCAGAGAGTGGCTGAGTCAAACTAATTCTACTGCCCATCAGACTTTAACCTTTTCAGTTATGTAGGCTTTTCCTCTCTAAGCAAGTCAATATGGAGTTTTCTGTTATAGACCTTCTCACTTCTGGAAAATTCTAAAACAACACATCCCAGAGAGTTCAATATGATGATGCACCCATCCTTCAAAAAAAAAAAAAAAAAAAATGCAACAAATAAACAAGCAAACACTTTTCAGAAGCATTTCAAAAATACTAATATTCCCTTTCTCTCTCCCTCCCTCTCTCTCTCTCTCAGAGATTTAAGTGCATATAGCTTGTATTAAAAACCTTGAGGGGCTGGGGTTGTGGCTCAGTAGCAGAATGCTTGCCAGTGAGGCCCTGGGTTCGATCCTCAGCACCACAAAAAATAAACAAAATAAAGGTATTGTGTCTATCTACAATTAAAAAAAAATTAAAAAGACCTTGAGAAAACTATAAAACATATTTAACTTTGGAAACCACATCTAGGTTGATTGGATCTTGATACTGTTTTATTATATAAAACTAAATGGCATCTACATTCTGTAACATACTCTGGGCCACAGTATTTGTTTAGGCAGCAATGGGGTCAATTCCACAGTGATCTGTGTATGAAGCCTCTGCATCTTGTCCTCTGTGATCACTTCTCTTGCACACTGGAGCTCTGGTGGAATATCTTCCACTGCTTTCAGCTACTTCCTGGCCTGATGAGCATGAATGTCCCCCTGAATACACCAAATTAAGCAAAGTGAATCTGCTGCCCCAAATTCATGTCACATGAAATGCAGAGGTCTTTAAAATCATTTGAAAATTACGGATTACATCAGCATTTCTCTCCTGAAATGCAAAGATGTGCCTGTTTCTGCAGTATCAAAAGTACAGGGGCTATCCTGGGTGTGGTGGTGCACATCTGTAACCCCAAGGACTTTGGAGGTTGAGGTGGAAGGATCACAAGTTTGAGGCCAGCCTCAGTAACTTAGCAAGGCCCTGAGCAACTCAGTGAGATCCTGTCTCAAAATGAAAAAGTACAGGGGTTAGGAGCAGAGAATCCAGGATCAGACCAACTGGGTTCAAATTCCGGCTCCATCACTGATAAACATGCAACTTTGGCAAGTTGTTTCCCCAAAGCCTCAGGTCGTTATTAAAAAATATGAGTCAAAATAAACAATACTGCTGGGCACAGTGGTGCACACCTGTAATCACAGCTGCTCAAGAGGCTGAGAGAGGAGGATCGTTAGTTCAAAGCCAGCCTCAGAAAAAAGCAAGGTGCTAAACGACTCAGTGAGACCCTGTCTCTAAATAAAATACAAAATTAGTCTGGGGATGTGGCTCAGTGGTCGAGTGCCTTTGACTTCAATCCTTAGTACTCCCCCTTCCAAAAAAAAAAAAAAAGACAATACTTAACATCTAGTATTGACATAAAAATTAAATAATAATTATAATCCATCTAAGGCAGTCAGCATAATTCCTGGCAGATAAAAAGTCTGCAAGAAATCCTCATTGTTGTGCTTGTAATCATTTATCCTGGAAAGGAAAAGTAACACACAAAAAAGGTATATCTTTCAAAAGACACATCAGGGCTACAGGGAAAAGAAATACAAATTAAAGTAATAATAACTCTTCATATAAAGGAAATGGATCCAACCCAAAAATTAATTCTTGATTATTTGCTTTGGGAAGAAGAAAGAGCAGAGTATATTAAAAATAAACAGTATCTCAACAACTCATAAACCAATAGCTACTGCACCTCTTCAACATATCTTAGAATGGAATTCCCAGAACATCAATAGACCCACATATAAACCAAGTTAAAAATACATTTCATAATGAAACCTACAATCCTTCTACTAATCAGCACTTTAGAGTATCAGCACCACTAGATGAGCATGCAAATTCAAGACTGTGTTTTCAGATTTGCAGCTGATTTGTAACCGAAATAAGTGAACTAACTATAGATAATTCTTTCATTGAGCTTCAATGTAAAATGAAGCTTTATTTAGGCCTTCAACTTCTAGCACCTACTTCCTAAATCAGATTTGCTGCAAAAAGTACTAATTTTTTTGGCAACTGTCAGTAACACTGACAGTATGAGCTTCACAAAGATGAAGCAGAGAGGGAAACAGTTTGACTTGCAGTCAACTCTTCGATTTTAGCTTGATGCATGATAAAATACAAGCACATATTCTCCAAAGCTTTGGAAAATGCTTTAAAGTCTTGGGCATCCATCCCACTCCCACTGGCCAACTAAGCCAGCAGAATATGGTTCACATTTCACACCATGATGATGCCACTCCCAACCTCACTGAAGCCCCAGAAGGATCCACAGCCACCTCACCCAGCAGTGCAAGCCAGGCTCATGCACACAGGCCAAAATTTGAATGGTGTCCCTGGAATTGAGCAGTGCACAATCTACAAATCTCAGAGGTCAACCTTGAAAGGAAGGACACATTTGCCCAGTCTAGCTCAATTCCTAGAGTCCTTGGAACTTCCCCAGGAGGGATTCTTTGCATATCCTTTACAAAGCAGCATAAGAAATTTCAAACAAGTAAATCCTTGAGCAAAATCAGTGCTTGACAGCAAAATTTGTATGCATGTGAGAGAAAATCTGTTTCCCAGCATCAAAAGAGTTAACAATCTGCTCTATCTCAGCATTAATTTCTGTGTGTAGCTTGTGTACTTCCTCAATTTCTCCACGAATTAGCTCTTGTGAAGCTAAAGAATTGGAAGCGACTAGTGATCAGAGATAATCCCTCCAGCATTTTCTAAGAGCCAAATACTGCACCAAGCATGACCTCATGGAATTCTCACAACAATCCAGTAACAGAACACCACTAGTTACCTTCACTTTACAGCCAGGGAATTGGAGACACAGAGCAGTCTTGCTGGTGGCCACAACAGTAAAAAGGGGACAGGGAGACTGGATCATAGGTGGCTGTTATGAGTTGAGTCCCTTGAAAAGATCTTGTTGATGTCTTAACCTTCTATCTGTGAATGTGACCTTGCTTGGAAATAGGGAGTTTGCAGACATAATCAAATTGAAATGAGGTCAGTAGGGTGGGCCCAATCTCACTACTGCAGTTGTCCTTCTAAAAAAGAAGAACAGCATGCAAGGACAGAGAACTAGACAGGGAAAAAACAGCCTTGTGAAGACCGAGGTAGAAACTGGACAAGCTGCACAAGCCAAGAAATATCTGGGGCCAGGTGCAGTGGTGCACACCTGTAATCCCAGTGGCTCAGGAGGCTGAGGCAGGAGGAATGAGAGTTCAAAGCCAATCTCACAAAAGTGAGGCACTAAGCAACTCTATGATACCTGTCTCTATATAAAGTACAAAATAGGGCTGGAGTTGTGGCTCAGTGGTTAGGTGTCCCTGAGTTCAATCCCCAGTTCCCCCCACAAAATGTCTGGGACTTCTAGGAGTTGGAGGAGGCAGGGAAGAGTTCCACCCTGGAAGCTATACAAGGAGCATGGCTCTGCTCCATGATTTTGGACTCCTAGCCTCCAAAACTGTAACAATACCAATTTCTCTTGTTTTAAGCTACTCTGTTTATCTCAATTTGTTAAGGCAGCCCCAGGACACTCATCTAATGTTCCAGGCACTCACCAGGTACCCTTTTCCCTGTCTACACTTCTCACTTAACCTGACCTATCTGTTAAAGGACAGAAACAGAAAATTCCATTCTACATTTCTTTCCTGGACTTGAAACTTTAAGTAGAAAGTACAGCACATTTTGAAATGTCTTTAACTGTGTTTTTTAAATTGAAAGTGAACTAAGAGTATTCTACCCCTAAATATCTCTAGAGCAGCTCAGTCCTTGCTGTTCCCCCGGCCTTCACCCCTCCAGCAACCTGCAGCTCCCTTGTACTCAGTTAGCAACTTTAAAACAGATTGTCTTTTCAAAGCACAGTATCCAGTGGACTGGCCCAGTTCACTGCAATGAGGTAAGGCCCATGGGGAGATTCCAGAACCTGGAATTGGAACTGTCCAAGTCCCCAGAGGGAGCCAGGCCTCTAGCAAGGAGAGAGAGCATCAGTAGCTGGAAGGATCATGCTGCGCCAGTGGAACTCTATCTGGTGAATATCAACACCCCGGACACATCAGAAGCAGCTCAAATAACCTGGCCAGCATCTGTAGGTCAGACTTGGAATAAGCAGCAGCAAGCAGGGCCAAGTGTGGAGATGGAAAATCCAGGAACACACCATGTTCTCAGTTATAGGTAGGTGGTCAGAATACAGGCATTATAAGGAGGGGTCAATCACTGGAATGGCAAGCTTCAGTTTGTGCAGTAAAGGACAAATAAGACAGGGAAGGGACCAGTAAGAGTCAGAAACCCAGCTCAGGCTAGAGTTCTAGCACTTAGACCAAGACTAAGCTAGGTACAGAACACCAGTCACCTGGGAGAAACAACCAGAGTAACTGGGACCTCTCTGCTGTTGGTTCCCAAAACCTAGTGATCCCACTGAAACCCTACTCCCCACACTCAAGGCTGAGCTTTTGGGAAGAATGTGACAGAATAGAAAAAGGTGCTCAGAAAGCCATAGCCTCTGACCCAATGTGCACTTCTAAAACATTTCTGGTAGAACATTGCTAGCATTCGGCATTAGTCAGCTTTTTATAACTATAAAATACCTGAGGCAGGCTACATTATAGAGAAAAGTAGTTTATTTAGCTCATAATTCTGGAGACTGTAAGTCTAGACAGCACTGCACAGGTTTGGTGAAGGCCCAATGATGGTATCACATCATGGGAGGAACATGTGTGTACCTCTCTGTCTCTTGGCCTCTCTCTCTTCTTATTCAGCCACTAGAATCCAATTATAGGGCTCTACCCTAATGGCCCTGTATAATCAAATCACTTTCCAAAGGCTTCACCTCTAAGCAGCATAGTCGAATTAAGTTTCCACCCTCTTGATACCATTAGCATGTGACTTTGGGGATCAAAATCCCACAAAGTTTAGAGGGGAAAAAACATTCAAGCCTCAGCAGGTTCCCACTTCTACTGTAAAATGTCCATGAAAAAATATCCCAAACAAGTGCTGTTAACATACTTGTAAGTAGAAATCGAAATAGAAGAACTATTACTATTCATTGAGAGAGAGCAGTGTTTTCATCTTTGTTTGAGTGCTTGGTGAACAGCAGAATATTTAGGGGAATATGAGGAAGAGGAGGGAGATTTCTGTGGCCCTGCTATTGGAAACATCAATAAATTCAAGATTTTTAGTGGTTGAATGGTTTTGCTTTGTTTTGTTTCCTGCAAAAAATATAAGGTGGGTTTATTTTTTTTTTCTTTGTGGTTCTCTTAATGTTGCTTTCAGTATAAAAAATAATAATATGTGATAGCACTTTGGAAACAAGAAAATATTAGGCAAATTTAGGCAGCAACATTACTGGTATAAAAGGGTCCCTATTCTCATTATTTAGGTAACTGTATTCAATTTGCTAGATGCAGAAAAGTATAACAATGAGGATGAAGTCTGACTCCAAGTCTAGGATTTAGAGACAACCAACCCTGATGTTTTCATATAATTTATCTTGGTGTTTCAAATTCACTCATTATTCACATAATTGAGATCATACTATTTCATATGATGTTATTTTCTCTTATATGTATTCTCCCTTGCACAAAATGTTTCATCATTATTTGTGATTGCTGTAATATCCCACTGCATGAAGACAGAATTCAACCTTCCGCCTATCATTGGACAATTTAGGATGTTTTCATTTTATTTACACATGCCTAATGCAGGACATCTTCAAACACACATTTTTGCCCAGAATGGATGATCACAAAAGATAGACAACATAAACAACTCTTATCAACATGTAGGCACTATGCTAGTACTTCCTCTGCCTTATCCCAAATCATCTTGACATAAACACTGAGGTACATTCTTTATGGCCATTTTACAAAGGTAGGAGGGGGCTTAGTTCAGAGAGGTAAAGGGAAGTGGAGTAAATCATGGCTGGCTTCACGACACCCAGGAATCTGTCCTGCACCCATGCCCTCCATCCATTGCAGGTCCTCAGAACGTGGGGTGAGACCAGAGTCGAGCACACAGAGTCACAAGCTCTCAGCGCATACAGCCAAATTGCTTCCCAGAAAGGCTGGAGCAATTTTATTCCGAAGGGCAGGAACTGTCCTGGCACACCCTCACCAGCACTAAGTGCTCCACAGGGGCACTGAGCAAGGACAGTTTTATTAGGTTGCTGGTCGGAGACAAACACATTTCATATTTGAACAACTAGGAGCAGAGAAGTATTAAGCATGCAGCTAAGAAAACTTTCATGTGATTGAGCCCAGCCCCTTCACACTGTGAACATATTTTCACTTCTGTACCTAATTTGTATTCTTTTCTTAAAGTGAGACTCACAAAACCCATATCGACCATTGTCTACAAAGAACATTCTGGGCTGTGACAGAGACAATGCACTACGTTCCATATGCCACTGGTGTTTTCCACAAGCACACTGCTAAACCATATTTCCCAGACTCTCCCAGCCACAACTATGATTAAGTCCCAATTAAAGGAACACAGGTGCAAGGTGGGCTGGATGCACCTAGATGGTGATAAGTCCAGCACTGGACTTAAAAGTAATTTTTTTCTAAATTTAAATCACACTTTATCAAGTCACTGATTTTGGGGTCATGTGCACTGAATGATATTTGTAGGAGGCAATAGATTGGAACTAGGGTCCTGAATTGGGCCCAGCGGATCAAACCAATATGAAATCACTCATGCTAAACAAACTAATTAACGTAGGAACAAACTCTTGCGAATGGCTGGGTTTGGTCAGTCGTGGAAGCTAAGCTTCAGTTAATTGCAGAAGGCCAGCTGATTTGAATAATGTAAAATGTCAAGCCATAACTAATTAACCAATTAAACTGTAACCAATTAGATCCTCTTTACAACTCACTTCTGCTTTCTATCTATAAACATTGCCTGATCACGTGGGCCTGAGTTCTCTGAACCTGTTTTGCATCTGAGGGCTAACCAATTCACTAATCATTTTGCTTTGCTTTGCTTTTAATTGCTCTTCTCAAATAAACTTTTGAATTTAGTTAGTCTAAGGTTTTTAATTTTTTTTTCCCTTTCAACATTTGTAAGAGCATTCAGCATTAACTAGGTGACTAAAGAAAGCCAAGGCACCACTCAAGTCCTGCCCCTTCTGATGGCTCTCTTTGCATGCCTGCGTCACAATTATGTGCTCCTTGGCATTTTTCATTCTTCTTTCAACCAAGTTATCAAGTGTGCACACTAGGATCTGACTGCCTTAGACTTTTTCTCTGGGAACTAGCATATGTCACATGGTGTAGGAAAGTCAAGTCCAGCACCCGAAGCCATGTCTTTATTACACAAGCACGCTCTGAGCAGCCGAGGCTTACATCTCTAATGAGGAGGCAGAGAGTGAGTGGCAGAATTACACAATTTCCACCAAACACTTTAAAATCCTGAATTTTCTGCAAAGGAGCACAGATGTTCATATCTCTGACAAGAGCCAGAAGCTTCTGCCAACACATCAGCCCATTTCAAGAGAAAAACAGACACAAATACCAAATACATGCCAAGTTCTCTCTCAAATAGCTTTTCCCCCTATTTTCCTACTCCATCCAACTTGAATGTCTTTCTGCCTTGTCCACTAACATACTTTCTGATCTCCCAGTACACACACACACATTTTGGAATTATCAGCCAGGAGGGCTCAAAATTGCTACACCCTTTAGAAACATACTCTGTTCTACATCCAACAACCTTATCAAATTATCATGGTTCATCTGGGTCACACTTCATGTTCTCACCCCAGATGTCATAAATCTTTCCCTGTGAGGATAGTCTTCCAGATATCAAAGCAAAGAACACTCAAGCCTGAAGATTCTCGAGTATAATCAAGACTTTTGAACTCCAGGTTGTTTTGAAGCTATCCCTTCAATTCAAGCTTGAATTCTTGGGGTTTGAATATGAAGCAAATGGATGAAGCTTCAAAGAAAGGGGTGGAAAATTAGAGGCTTTATCAAAACTGGAGATTGCAATGGATTTTCTTGAATGTTCTTCCAATAAGCAGGGATAAAAACAGCCATGCATCATTAAATGCAGCGGGAGAGGGCTAGCCGGATGGGTTAACCACTTTTATTGGTTAAAATTTGTAAATGTTGCAATTTACAAAGATAGTGGGATCTAGCCAACAAGAAGATAAAGCCAAAAGTGATGGACAGTGGCTTTCAGACCTAAGTGGAACCAGGAAGTCAACCTATCCTCCCAAAATGCAAACAAGGGGTGCCTCTGTCCCCATACAAATGATGACCTTTAAAGAATGTAGTTTGCAATCCAATTTCATTGTGCAACTGAGATATTTGCGGCCGTGTCTGACTGGTGAGCTCTAATGCTTAGAACATCTGGCTAACAAGATTAAGGCCAATCCCAGCACGAGAAAATTAGCTTGCCTATATTTCAACACCACAGACTCATCCTCATCCCAACGTGATTCACAAAGCAAGCAAATTATATTTATTGATTACTGATTACATGCATAGCATCCAGAGAAATACACGCAAAGAGGAAAAAAGGGAGTCTATATAATTTATCAAAGTCTTTTGCAGTCCTGAAAAGTCTTATTTTTGTGAGCTTAGACAAAGAATTTACATCTCTCTAGCCAAGAGGCTGGATGTTATTGGTTTAATTCATCAGGTTTTTTTTACCCCTAAAATCTGTGCTTTGCTTTGGCCTAAGGGACCTGGTACAAGTCACAACACATCAGTGGCATTAATAGAGAAGCTCATGTGGCTTTCCTGCTTCTTTTAGAGGATTCAGCTGTTGGCAGGAACAGATAATGCTTTTAGGGAATTTTGTTTAGTCATGGAGCAATTGGCTTTCATGATTTTAAATGTTTTGATGGATTTTAAAATGCTTAAACAGGTGTAGAAGCAGACAGAGGAGCATGCCACACCTATCTTTCTACTTTGGAAAAGGGTTTTAGAATTCATTAGCTAACTGCAAAATCTCCAAAATGTGTGCTAGTAATGACATGCCCCCAAGCTTCTTTGGAAATCAAAAAAATATCGCTCTAGCATGATGTCACAAAGGTATGAAGTCTGTGGACACCTCTTATGGGCATTTAGTAGTTCCTTTCTGGGCTCGGTGGGGATCACTGAGATACTTTCTATCTATAATTCATAGTCAAAGCAACAATTTATTGGATACTCTCTCCATATGCCAAGCCTGTTAAGACAGCACAGGAAAATCTACAGGTCTGATTATCACCCCCACTTTATAGATGAGAATCGTGAGCTTCCAAAACACTACACAGGCATGTTGAAATTCTCATGTCTAGTAAATGGAGAAGATTCAAGCCTGACTTCTTCCATCGCCAGAGTCCATGCCGTTTGCCCTGAACCAGTGTCATCCCCAACACAGGCTATTCCTAAGTATATGTAAGAGGAAAATAAACAAAGACAACATTTCCAACATATCCCATCACTGCATCAGTTTATTGCAGGCTTATAATCTACAGTAAACTCCAATTATGATTAAGCCTGTGTCTCTTCAGCTAACCTCTAAAGTTTGCTTTCACTTCTGAAGCTAAAAGAAACTCATAACCTTCCATTTTATTTTACTTTACTTTTCAAACATCTACTACTTAATTCTAACTTTTCTATATATGCATTTCTTTGCATACATGTTTGATTTTACTATAACCCATAAAGCCATGTAGAGCGAAATGGTTCTTTCTTGGGGAAACCTAGACTTCCACAAGAGACCTAGAAGTGAATTTGACAGATGGTGTCAGATTCGTTTCCCTTTCTCTTCTTTTAAATGATGAGTGCCCTCTACCAGAAAGGCTGCACTTGTGATTACTAAAATACCAGTCTCTGGAAAGATAATACCTTTCCCCTAAACTAAATGATCTGCTCTCCTGAAGTGTTAGGCAATGACTTCCTGAAAGTTTTGCTGGGAAGGGGGTGGTGATCCATGGACATGGTGGATAAGGACCCCTCTAGAGCAGGGAGACCCTGGGGAATGCACATCAAGTCTGGTGAGGCACATTCCCCCTTTCCCGCCACAAGCCAAGGGCCCTGAGAATGTTGGCATCAGATCATACTTCCTCCATAACAGAATGGTCTTCTTCCTCAGTCATAAGTTTCTTAGAGAAAGCCATTTGCTTTATTGACTTTCTCTACTTTTCCTGCTAGCAGTGATCATCTAGGCAGCCGAGAACCTCTTAACCAGTGGGCTCATACACTCCTCATACTTTGCTAACATTGGCCATTTTTCTTAGGCTTAAATTATACACTGCAAAGAAAGCTATGCATCCTTCTATTAGTCCTTCTTGGTATCCATGGACAGAAAGCTTAAATGCCACAGTGTGGGGGGCAGAAAATTGCCAGCTGAACAGATTAACTGGTACTTTCTCCTTCAAGCCATGTAGGACTACACAGCAAAATCTACAGGTCTGATTACATCCCCATTTTATAGAGAATACATCAGTATTCTCCAAACTCAAGTTCTGCAAACTCAAGTCCTGAAAGATTCTGGATTTTACCCCTCTATTATCTGAACAAAGCATATACTCCCCAAGATTATGTTGATGTAAAAATCTGGGCATCAGTATCCAGATATTCTGATACTCTAGTAATCTGGCCAAATGCCCTAGAAATTAAAAAAAAAAAAAAAACATAAATAATCTAAAAATTCTAGTCAATGATATAATTTTAGCAATGCAGAAAAACCTATAGAGATAATTCTCATAAACAATTTGTTCTCTAATGAATATCTAAGGTCAATAATGTTCAGAACTGGGCTTCTTAGCACAAGGGACCAGTAGAAAAATTCCTTCAATCTGGCAACCTCTTAGAACATTTTGTTTTCCACTTCCCGAAGAACAATATTACGCTAAAACTAACAGTTACTATTATTATTAAAATGACTTTTGTTAAGGATGGGAAAGACTCCAAATCATCAACAGCCTGTTCATTTACTCAACAAATATTTATAGAAGCTGTGTTGTTTCGGCCTCATGCTAGAAGCTCAGAAAACAAAGATGAAAGATGATAAAGACATGCCCTCGGTCTTGAGAATACCCAGGAAACCAGAGGATTTCCAATTTCATAAATTTATTGTTTTTTTTTTTTTTAGTTAATTCAAGCTGCCCAAACAAAGTACCATTGCCTGGGTGGCTTAAACAACAGAAATTTATTTCTCTCAGTTCTAGAGCCTGGAAGTCTGAGATCATGACTCTATATGCTCATGTGGCAGGAAGGGGGTGAGAGGGCTCTCTAGGATCCCTTTTATATGGCCCTAATGCCCTTCATGAGGGTTCCATCCTCATGGCCTAATGACCTCTTAAAGGCTCCACCTTCTAATATTAGCACATGGTGGGATTAGGATTTCACCACATGAATTTGGGGAAAGGGGAATAACAAACATTCAGTCCCTTGCAGTTATTCTCTAAAATTATGTATGGGTCCTCTTATGTCTTTGTCTTGTCCACTTTTTCACTGTAATCCCTCCATTCCTAGAAGGCCCAGCACACTAGAGGCACTGGATGTATGTCTGTTGAATGAATGAACGAACAAACACAACTCTGCCAACAACTGATTTTGACTTTGGCCAAGTTCTCATGGACCTCAGACTATTCATGTGTAAACAGAATTTTAAAAATTAGGTCAGACCCAAATGGACATTCCACAGAATATTGATCCTGCAAAATGTAATAGATTTTATTGGAGAAAAGGGAATAGGTGGTTAAACAAGTTTGAAAACCATCAATATTACAGAAGGAAACAGATTTCTGACTGCAGGGTTCCCAATCTTTAGCATACTAATATACACAGAATTTCCCTGGAGATGTCCTATGAGGTAACAAAACCCTTCACTCGCAATAGTACCCAGAACAAGCCTGGGATCCCTGGTGCCTGCGTCCCTACCACACACTTGTTAAGCTCTCAATAAATATTGGTTCCTAAGGTCGCTTTAATGTCCTCACAGACAGAACCATTCAAGTCTTCTTTGATGTTAACTATTCTCACTGAGTTAAGATCCCCAGACACGCAGTCTAACTTCCCACTCAGTTCTGCCTCTCATTGGCTTCATAACCTTCAGCAAGTTACTCACCCTTTCTAAACTTTGAGTCTGTTATCTAGAAAACAGGAGTACTAATCATAGCTGATTCAAAGGATACTAGTGAGAACCAAATGAGATCATTTTGCCTCCTTCATAGTAAACACTATAGAGGTTAGGTGTCCTTGCTGCTAGTCACAAATGTACCAGCCCTGTGTTTGGATTCCAGTCTCAACTTCACACTAAGAGGCTTTGGCAAGTCAGTCCCTTTCTAGCCTCAGTATCAGCTCAGGCGAAATCCATGCTTTGGATTAAATCAGTATCCTCCAAACTCAAGTTCTGCAAAGACCATTTCCCAGCCTTATAATGCTTAACATTTCTCATTATTGCAGCTTAGTCTCACGCAAAGCAAGAAAGTCAGTGAAATCATAGGTCTGATGTGCATGGGATACTTTTCTTGAATACACATTAAGATCATTAAAATGAATTTTTTTAAAAAAATTTAATATTTCTTAAAAGCCAGCATTAATGTCTTATACTCATTTTCTCCACGTTCTGGGAAACATTAACTTGGGAATCTCCATCCAAGATCCCATCACTAAAAAGAGTTTGTGCCTTTTCTTCTGAAAAATCACAAACTAACCTTTGCAAACACTCACCTAAACCCCCTAAGGCAGTTCAGACCACCAAGGGGCCCTCTTTAGAAACAAATTCAAACCATGGAGTCATCAGAGATATCATCAGAGATGACAAAAGCCATTGCTATAGGCTCGATCTTGAATATCTCCCAACCAATCTATGGCACTATTAGGATAATGCAATCACAGGACGTAGGACATAATAGAAGGAAGTTAGATCATTGGAGACATAACCTTGAAGGAGTACTGGGATCCTGGTCTCTTACTGTTTTTATCTTTTTGCCTCCTGGTTGCCAGGAGGTAAACAGCTTTGCTCCACCATGTACTCCTAGCCATGAGGCAAAATGTGCAGTCACCATGAACTGAAACTTTTGAAACAGTGAACCAAAATAAACCTTTTCTTCTTACAAATTGATTATCTCATTTATTTTGTCATAGTGATGGAAATCTGACTAACACAGACACAGAGTTGACTTATAGCATACAGAATTCTCCCTCAAGCTCAGATATTTTGGTCCTTTTTCTCTGTCAAGCAAATTAATATATGTACTTATTTGGATCAAACTGCTTTGCCCAAATGGACAACTTTTCTGCAGTTTAATTGACAGATTAAAATGACATCTCTGTGATGTGCTACATTAACTGAAACGTGAGGAGGTATTTTTTAAGATACATTTGGGCTTAAGACTTTTACAAATTCTACAATTCACAGAAAGCATGTAATAGGCTTGATGGCACCTGGCCAAGAACAAGATTCTCTGTTTCCCCTCTAGGAAAAGTTCATGTGGTAGAACCCTGGTCACTCTGGATGAAATAACCCCCCATTACCTCATCCTGGGGGCGGGGGCCAGCAATCAGCATTGAAAATGTGTCCAAGTTTACTCCAACAGAATGTTGCCCTCCTTTAGATGCCCACAACACCAAAGCTACTATGAGATGGAAAAAAGTAAAAACCATAAAAAATATTTTAAACTAATCAAAAATAAGATGACCTATGATGATATTTGGGAAACATTTTATGGACTCAAACATTCACTCTTTCATGTACAGAAATAAGCGGTAGGTGATAATATAGTTATCTTTGCTTTTAACTGCAATTATTCAAAAGCCCTTTTAATATTTGTCACTTACTTGTTTCCAGGCTGCAGCAAATTATAGTTAGAGGAGATGGGAGCTGACAGCTCTTTTCTTCTGTGAATGGCATGCTCTCCCGTTGCTGCAAGGCCTGCCTCCCACCCAAACACATTTATGGCATGTCCACCATGAGCCCAGAAATGCTACCACAAGGAACAACAAAGATAGGAATGCCCAGGTCTGTCAGTGTAGAGAGGCTGGGCACTGTTAGAGACCCCAAGTCAGTGGAATTCCTTCTCCTGATCAAAAGAGGCAACAATACATCTTCCCATAGATGTATTTTTATCAACATGAAGGGTGCATGTTTTCATGTGTGTGTGTTGAAAGAGAACAGGGATGGTGGATTCATTTGCATTAATATTCCAGATATCATTAATATTACAAACCTCATCCTCCAAGGACACACATCCCAGGGAAAAGAGAACTGGGTCAAAGACACAAAGCAGTCCATAAAAAATAAAATATTTTAAAGCTAAAATAGCACCTAATAAAAGACAAAAAAAAAAAAAAAATAGAGTGATCACTTTGGCACCTAAAAAATAGTGCAGCCTGTCCCCAAATATTAAAATTGTATGAATACAAAAATAACTCTTAGAGGAGCTTTCAGCATTCAAGTTAATGAATTGGGTTATGGTGCTATTTAGCCGTCTTGACTAAAAGGAACATTCTAGTCCAGAAAGGGACTAGGCAGAGCCAGCTCACAGGCATGTGTATACTCAGAGCCTGGTCGCTTCTGTATCACCCTAGTGATCATAAGGAATGGGAACCCCAGGATGACATTTCTTTTCATAACACTGGTTCTGTTTCAAGTCAACACATAGTGGAAAGATCAAAACAATCAAACGAAAAGGCACATTGGAAAGACCCCCCTAGGAAATATTTTCCACCCTTTATGTTTTAAAAAATTCAAAGACTCAACAGATGAAAAAAGAGCAACATACAAATTAATCACTGCTCAGAAGATGAGCCTTTCACTTTTAATTAACATTCTGTCCCTAATCCAAAAGCAGAAGTAAAACACAAGATGCACAGTGCTTACGTGCCTCTTGCTGGGAAGTGTTACCTCTCTTCCCCAGGCTTTCTCTATTCTTGGAGAAATGTGTTTAAATTTAAGATGCAGTCTCAGCACTGCGTGGAGCTGAGTGATGCAAACAGTGTGGGCTGTCGCCACCCAGAACTCCAGGGGGGGAGGACAACCCGGAAGTCAGCACTCCTGCTCAGGAGGCTCCATTCAGTCCCCAGGACTAGGGTGCAGGTATTGTGGGTTTTTCAACGGGGTGAGGAGGAGGTACAGAGATGGGGATACCAAATAATGTTTTGGAAGGATTTTCAAAACACCTGGGTTTAAACTGTAGGTGTTCAACTTCTCCTCTTCCCCACTCACTTTTCTCAATTGATTCTACTTTCACTCTGGAGGGCTCTAGGGCAAGGGATAAAATGGAGTTAAGAGTCACAGATTGCAAAGAAAGAGGTTGGCACAGGTGAAGCATCTCAATGGGCAATCCCAAATACAATGGAACAATTTGTTCAAACCTTTTTTTAAATTTTATGATGATGATGATGATGATGATGATGATGATTTTGCAGTGCTGGGGATTAAACCCAGGGCCTCACATATGCTAGGCTAGTGCTCTACCACTGAGCTACACCCCCACCCCCAATCTGAAACATTGCTTAAATCTTCCCTAGAGGGGCTGCTATGGTCTGGGTGTGGTTTAAATATGCTCCCCTGAAGTTCATATGTTGGAGGATTGGACCTGGGTATCGTGATACTAAGAGGTGGTGAGATCTTTAAGAGGTGGAGGTTAGTGGGAGATCTTTAGCTCACTGGGGTCACTGACCTTGGAAGATTGATTATGTTCTCACAGGATCCCAGTTGTGCTCTGACTTCCTGTCTCGTTACATAATCTCTCCCACTACACATATTCCTGCCATTTGTGATGCCATCTACCATGAGGCCTTCACCAGAGCTGAGCCCGTACCAGCACCATGCTCTGAAACTTCCAGAAATGTCAGTTAAATAAGCCTGTTTCCTTATAAGGAAAACAGGTGACATCAACACAAAACATCCTCCATAGCTATTAGGAGGCAGAGAGTAGGGCTGATCTTCAGTTTCACCGATCTCCCATCTAGCCATCTTTGAAAATCTCCTGATGGGCATATTCTCTGTACCAGGCAGTAGGCCATGCCCAGCAGATGACAAGATGACTCACCACCATTAGGCTGATGTGCTCCTGGGTCAGCAGGGAAGACGGAGTATGAAACAAGCACAAAATGATGTGTTTTCTTGGTTTCTCTGGTTGTTTTCCTTCTCTGCACAGAGGCATAAACTAGTCCTCTAAGAAGGGCTGCTCAGAGGCCAAGAAGGCTTTCTGAAGGAGACATTTAAGATGGCTGTAGGTTGTGATGGATGAGAAATAAAGCTTCAGGAAGAAGAGAGACCAAAAGTTATCCAGCAATTTCCAAAGCAGGCTTCATATCATATCTGGGTAGTCTTTGTATAGATGAGGATTCTAGGAACCCACGACAGAATCAGGATTTTCGTCACCAAGACCCCAGATTCTAATTGTTCAAGTTGCTGAGATAATTGTGAAGCAGCTGATCAATTTACAGATTGCCACTAGGAATCTATCGACCATGCCTAGTCCCCTCCCTCAACATCTACAGCTAAGGAAGCACAGGTGACAGTCACTGGCAGCCCTGAGACTAAGATCCAAATTCATGACTGCACCACAAGACCCCACAGAGCTCCACCTGGAACAGTATCTCTCATGAAGCACATCTTTGATCAACAGCACACAGGCCTCCTCTGCTTCCCTTTCCTGGGTCCTGCCTCAGGGAGTAGCAGTCACTGTTACCTGTCATCTGCTGTGCTGTGCTCCCAACGGTCCCTCTGCCCCCGGAGAGGGCAAAATCACTCCTCTATCACCATTTCCCTGGCCTTGCAGGCTTGAAGAATGAGTTAATGAATGAAGTCCATTAATGGGACCCATAAACAGCTCTCCTTACAGCATCAGGGAAGTTTTTTAAAAAGGCAGGGTAGGGAAGGGGGAGAGAGGAAGGGTCACCTCTTCCAGACAGACCTGATTTTCTCTAAGCAGAGAAGAACAGGACACAGGAAACTGGACCTGAAAAACAGCACTTGAAATTTAAGTCATCATGCAAAGAGTAGCAAATGTGGTGAATTATTTTTGCAGATAAAACCTGTTCAAATGAAAATGGCATTTTTTAAAAATCCAAAGTTAAAGTCAAACAAGTGTGTCAGATGGCTGAACAGGGAGGTATTTGAGGGAGCAAGTGGGGTCAGGCCTTGTAATAGGCAAATATTTCCTACTAGGGAGAGTTGTCACAGTGGACAGCGGTCAAGATAGCAATGAGACTGGTCTAACTTGCACAGTCCTCAGATATTTCTAGAAGTGAAATAGCTGGGAAGCTGCTATGGTTTGGGTATGGCTTGGGAGTGTCCCCCAAAGGTTCATATAGTGAAACTTAATCCCCATTGCCTAGTATAAAGTTAGAGATGCAGCCTTTGCAAGGTGATTAGGATTAGATAAGATCATCAAGGCAAAGCCCTTATGATTGAATATTAGTGGCTTTACAAGAGAAGGAGATCAGAAGACACATACACACACTGTCTCTGGCCATGTGATCTCATGAGCCACCTTGGGATACAGCAAGAAGGACATTACCAGATGTAGGCCCTCAACTTTGCACTCCAGAACCATGAGCCAAGGTAAATTTCTTTTTTTAAATAAACTTATCTAACCTCAGGTACACTGTTACAGTCACAAAAAACAGAATATCAAAGAAACCTCCAAAATTGTCACTTGGTATGTATAAGCAGAAAGGTTCCAGTTCAAGTAAACAAAAGTCTAATCTGAATCATAAAAACAGAGAGCCACAACCTCTCAAACAATTTTCAGACCTGAACCAGTTTATAGACCCATAATGAAGGGGAAGTTGGGTTCCTTTGACAAAGAACCCTAGCACACTGCCAAAAATGTAGTCAGTCTTTCTCTCAGCCTTCCCCAAGACTGATGCACAACTTCTTCCTATAGATTAGGGAATATACATTGGGAAACGGAGCTAAACAGGACTTTTGGGGACTGGTAGACAATGGCTTTGAACTGACACCAATTCTAGGAGACCCCAAACATTACTGGGTTCCCCAGTCAAAGGAGTGGCTTATGGGGGTCAGGCGATCTAAGGAGTTTTAGCCAGGTCCATCCCACAGTGAGTTTTGTGGGTCCCTGTGTCCTTCCTATGGTTATTTCTCCAGCTCCAGAATGCATAATTAGAACAGACATACTCAGCAACTGGCAGCATTCCCACATTAAAGAAGCAGGGGCTTGTTTGGTTATTTGGTTTTTCTATTGAGGGAGACCAGGGTTGTGGAAGGCCTGAGAATGTGATTCCAAAGGCCCAAATCTTCTCTCCTTCCAGAGTGAACTCAGAACACTTATGTTTGGGGTTTACTGAGAGTGTGATATTTGCCTTAAAAGAAATAGGCTCAGCTCAGCTCTTGAACATCAGGATAAATCATTCCAGCCATGAAGAGCCAAGACACTATCAACTTTCAATTGCTAACTGAAACCCCTGATAGCTGCTAGAAAAATAGTGCACAATTATAGCCTAGAAACACAAATTACCAAGGCCACGGGACTCTCAGAACGTAATAAATGGAGTGTGGGTAACCGCACGTGTGGTCAAGATCCCAGCCCCCAGTGTGTGTCACAAATGCCTGGTGACCCACAGGACCTGGGGAGAATGGAAGAAAAAAGATTCTCCAGAAATTCCACACTGGCTGCATTGTGGATAAGTGACAAAAGGGACAGAAGTTTTAGGGTTTAACCTAAGAAACACTCTCTGCGTTCTTTGAGTTTTATGGTCTTCTCGTGTTTATGCTCCATAGGTTCCTTGTGACCAGGAGATAATTATAAGCAGACAGGAGAATGCCTCTGCATATAGTTATACAATGACAGAATGTGGTTTCCTCCTCTGGAACATTCTTTACATCTAGGATAGACTTGGGCACAGTGGAATGACACTAAGGCGGTAACCAAGGCTTTTCAAGGATGATGCCATGTGTCTCCCCACATCTGAAATATCCAGAATCTCCTCAAGCACAGTGACCTCGGGCAGGGCAGGGCTGGTCTTCAGCAACATGGAGGATAGGGGCGTCACATGACAGGCCTCCCTGAATGGAATGCTCTAGGGCCTGACTCCAGGAAAGAAAGGCCATTTGGAAGGCTCTCAGCAGCAGAGCTCATGTGCATGGGCACCAGAGCATCTTTGCACACTCACTTGCTAGGTACCTCTTAAGGACCAGGAGAAAACTTTTTTTCAGGTTCTTCATGTGCAAAGGAAGCAGGTCCCTCCCTCTGACAGCCCTCCACGTTGCCTGAAGCCTTTTGTGTGGCTTCTTTTCTGCATGATCCTTGACCTAAATATTGATGTACACTCAGTCCCACTTGAGGAGGAATTCTGAGCTGTGATACTAACTCCCTGGGGAACAACCTGAGTCCTTCTTCTTCCTCACCAACAGCCTCTAAGCAGAACCTGCAGATAGGCCCAGGGAACAAGAAAACAAAAAGAGAGGCCTCCCAAACTAAATCTCCTGGTATCCCTTTAAAACATCTCTGGAAACAAGCCCCTATTACGTCAGTTATGGACCAGTCTCCCCTGTATGCTGAGCTCAGACTCCTGCTCCAGAGAACAAAATAGGCAGAATCCCCAGAAGGCCTTGCTCCTTTCCCCACCATCTGAGGCCATCACCTCCCAACCTCCCAACCTCATCCGGAACTCAAAGTCCCCTTAAACAGGGACAAAAATGAAAAGTAAAATGTCAGAGACACAGAGAGATTGGGCCACAGAGCTGGGAAAAGAGCAGCATATGAAAGGATTAAAAAATGCATTAGAAAGAACTCAAGGGATTTAGAAGTCATTTCAAGTGCACTGGAAGAAAATCCCTCCAGCCCTGGCAGAACAGGTCCAGGTTCAAATCTGGGTGCTAAAGAGGCGCCATCCTCTTCTGATGTCTAAGGAGGTTTTGCCTTGAGGTCTTTCATTCTCTTATCACTCTCTACTACTTTCTAGGAATGATGCTTCTCAGAGAGGAGGCAGGGAGCCACCTGCATCAGAATCACCTGAGAGACTGGTTAAAAATGGAGCTTCCTGGGTTCCCAGTAATTCTAAGGCAATCTGAATCTGAGAAGCACAGAAGTAGGTCCTTTATCATTCCTAAGTGGCTGCAATATCTCAGCTAAATCACTCATTTAAATGGCTGCTTCAACTCTGAAGGAGACACAAGTGGCTAAATTGATTCTTTTAGAAATTGTTAGATTCTAAATGTAGTGGGAGTGGAGTCACATTGTGACCAGTTTCAAATGATGTGAAAATTTACACAAGGAATCCAGGAAGAAATTTTTTGACGCACAGATGTGACCCTTGAGTAAAACACATCAATGTCTTCCCATTTCCTGTTTTTTTTTTTTTTTTTTTTGAGGGGGGATACTGGGTATATGAAACCCAGGGGCACTTTAAAACTGAGCCACATCCTCAGCCATTTTCTATATTTTATTGAGAGACAGGGACTTGCTGAGTTGCTTAGGGCCTCAGTAAATTGCTGAGGCTGGCTTTGAACTCACAATCCTCCTGCCTCAGCCTCCTGAGACACTGAAATTATAGGCATGTGCTACCACACTAGATCCCATTTCCATTTTGATAAAGACCTAAACCTGTGGTACCCATCAAAACTGACCCTCCAGCAGCGGAACAATCTGTATTTACCTCCCCCCATCTCAGGCAGAGATGGAATACTACTTGCCCCTGACACTCTGGTCTTCTCTTCCTGAAAAAGCCAAGGTCCACCCTTCCCCTGGCCTTCACCTGCCATTCCTCTGCATGGCCATCCCTCTGTCCCTAGTAAAACACTTTTGCCCTCTTCCCAGACATCCTTACTACATTAATTCTGCCACTGCACATTCATTCTGCCTCCACAGGCCTTAGTCAATTTGAAATGACATCTTCAATTGTGTGACTGTGACATCTTCAATTTGATTAATGTGTATTTCCTTCACAAGTGTATAAAGCAGCCCAAGAAACAGCAACAGGTTTAGATTTTTCCCTAGGAATGAAGCTAACCATGTGTATATATAACCTATCATACCGTATGGTACCTAGCAGGTGATCAAGAAATATTTGTGAAATGAGAAAATGAATCAAAAACAGATTTCCAGATCAAACACTTGGGGCAAATTCAGATCCAGGGCAGCAATGAAGAATTTAAAGTATACCCTGGTCCTTCTCCTGAAAGTCAAAGGTTACAATATTTCTCAAATAGCCAAGGGCTAACATACTGTATTGGCTTCCTTTCCCTCACATATGGTCCTAACCACCCACTTTTGCATTTTTCAAATGGTTGATCCAATCTTCCTAATACAATATCTGGATTTCAAAAGAAGGGGGGAAATACAACACTAAAACTGCATATCCTAGCAGCACACATAAAAAAGATTCAAAATGTCCACATGCAAGTCTTCAATAATTACAACCCAGTGTCTACTATAGTGGAATAGTGGAATCATGTCTCACTGGTTGCATAAAGAAATATACCATTAATACATTAATACATCATCTTTCATCTTGCAGGCAGTTGGTCACAGCTGGGGTAATGGTTTGCTGCCTTGACTACACTCTTGTACATGTTCCTGAGGTGGTAAAGGTCTTTACACAAATTGTTCCCATCCTTCAACAAGTATTATGACTCTCTCAATACAATGTTCCAGTGCAACAGGTTTAACTGAGGCAAAAATGAATTTCACAAAGTGATGGGACATTGGTAGTTTTGCTGCAGAAATGAGGATCCAGTTTTGAATGTATGCAATGCTGGGCAGCAAGCCTCTCTGACACCTAAAAGTTCCCATCTGTACAATGGGTACAAGGTGAGTTCATATACTTGAAGTCTTTTAAGCTGTTTTTTTAATTTTGGTGTGAATATAGTTCTCCAGTGATTGACCAAAAATCTATATTTCAGCACTCCAATCTTTTTTGTGGGTCTTTAAACATATTTAACATTGGACCCTATTTAAAGCTACACACCATCCCTGATACATTGAAGAGAGGCATTGTCAAACAACTGACCCTCCAGCAGCTGGAAAAAAACTCTGTTTAACACCCTAGTTGGTAAAAGAAAAGAAAGGGACTAGAAACTTTATAAACAGAAGACAGTGTGCAATTTGTTCCAATCAATATTTGCATACCGTGCTTAGATAAGTGACTTTTCATGACTGTAGTCATGGGAGTGGGGAGTGGAAACCAAATAACATTACTCTGAGAGCAGAGTTTGGAGAAGTAGTTTGCATTTGGTGCACCGCTGTCTCATACCCATACTTCAATCTGCAGCATTTCAGTGTCTAGATGGAGGTTTAGCTTTCCTCAGCCCACTCCATAAAAGCCATTACTAAGGGAGTCGTTAATGGATACATGAACAACGGCTTAAGGAGCTGCTGAGCCTGGGAGCTCTTTCCTGCTTTCTTGGAGCATCATGAAGTCCAAGAGGGACCCAACACCAACTGCCACTTGCCAGAAATAATGAACAGAAATGAAAACTGGTGGCTTTTACTTAAGTGACCATAAAGCAATTGCCCATCACAGGACACTCTTAAGAGAGAAATTTGGTGCAATTAATTACACTGGGACAACAGAGCTATACTGGATAGGTACTCTTAGGACCCTCCTCATCCTCCTTTTATTTTTCTATTTTTGTCCTCAGAATAATTTCTAACATGGCTGACAGTCTGACAAACTGGCTCAGATTAAAGAAGAAAGATTAACACTTTACAACCGCCCCTGTGCCAATGAACATTTGAATAGTCTTCTACTTACTGGAAGGTTCCAAATGATTCAAAAGGGATGTTTACATTGAGCTTCCTTTTCACCCTACCTAATCCTAGGAAACCCAGTTCAACTGAATGAAATTCCTGCCAACTGCTCCTCCACTTGTGTTCCACTACCAGGGTTTCTTACAGGGCTCCTGACTACACTTGGATAAATGCAAACAGCCCCAGAAAGCCAAAATCAAATAAAGGGGAAGAGCCCTACTCAGCATCCTCCATTCTGTCCCCAGGTTAGTTTGAATTGAACTGCGGATATTTACAAAGGCTTTTATTTGAGGGCCCCAAATTGCCAACATGATGCATTACATCAGTTCTTTTCATTCACAATTGATTGTCATTTATCCTGTCCTGTATTTTAGCAGTTTACTTCTATATTCTTGAAGAGAAGATGTATAAAGCAAACTAACAGTCTAGCTGAGATTTCAGGAGGAACGGCCTAGGCCACTTAGAGGAAATGAAACAATAAATGTGTGCCTTTAAATGATTTTAGCAAAACACTTGAATGAAAAACCCGAATAGAAACTATTGAATTAGTAATAATAATATCAATAGGAATGGCAAATCCAATGCTTTGGGGGCACCATTAAAATCATTATTACATGTAATCATCTCAGCAACTCCAAAAACTAGGGACTTAGAATTATCTTCATTTGAAAGATGCAAAAACTGAGGCTGAGAAAGATAATTAACTTAACCCAAGTCACCCAAATGGTATACTCAAAAACAGACTTTAGCTTTAAACTTCTAAGACTCCTTCTTTTCCTCTTTTCCCAATCCAGTCACCAGGTAATTCACTTGTCTCATCAATGACTTTGGGCAATTCAGGAATGCAGTGCAGAAAAGCAATGCAGGCCCTCCCACTGTCCCTTCAGCTCAGGCTCTGGCTGGCATCCAGCTGTGGGGTCTCCAACAGGAAAGTGGAGGTGGGGCAACCTGTTTTCAAGTTGCATTTACATAGGGAGAGCCCTGTTTTATTTATTTATTCATCTGACCAAGATCTTGTGTTTATTTGGTTAGGCCTTGAAGGCAGGAGCTTATAGTCCCAGCGTTCCTTGGTTCCTCCCTCCTGCTGTACTATCTAATCTATCCTCCATGTTGCCTTGGGACTTAGGAGTTTCTGCCTGAAATCTGATTGCATCTTTTTTTTGCCTCCTCAATCCAAATACACAGGTCTCCGCAGAACTGACATGAGGCCTCTTCCAGACTTTCTTCCACCATGCTGATTGCTGCACTCCCTGAGCATATCACGAGCTTTTTAAAAAATACTCAGCTTTCTAGATCCTTCTCAAAAGATCAATCATGAACTCCATCCTCTGTGATCTGCAAGCACTCTAAGTATACCTTTAGTAGACTGACTTATTAATAACTAAGTCTTGACAGGTGTTCTCTGATTCAGCCCCCAAACTTGGAGGGCCTGACCACACTGCATGACTGACAGGATGAATGAACCAATGAATGAATGGATGAATGAAGTATTATGATGAGTGCTTGTAAGCCCAGCAATAGTTCAACTTGAAAATATTTATAAATATTTATGATTAAGTGTAAGCCCCCACTTCTCTTTTCCTTATTTATTTATTTATTCATTCCTTTATTTTTGATGCTGGGGATGGAACCAAGGCCTTGTGCAGGCTAAATGTGCACTCTACCACTGAGCTACATCCCTAGTTCCTTGACATATCTTTTCAACATATATTACAAATTATAGATAAATGGTGCTTTATTTTGTTCCTCTCACAATCCAGGCAAATGTTACTTGAAAACCCTCAACTGGAAAACAGATATGATTAAGGAAATAGTTCTAATGAGTCAAAGTCACTTGCTTGCAGTGGACTGGGCCTAGAAATGATGGAAACATATTCATTCCTTGATAAAAGTTTTGATTTAATGTGATTTGTGCTGACTTACTCTGAAAGTTACAAGCACTGGAGAAAACAAGATTTAGCAGCTGATGGAATTGTTTGTTTGCTTCTAAATCTTGTCATGATTAGGACAGCTGTGTGTGTGTGTGTGTGTGTGTGTTTCACACACTTAAAACACAGCACACATATTCTTTAGTATACAAAAGAATGAATCCCATTCCCCCAACCAAACTTTTAAGTAGTTGTTAACTTCCACAGAGTGGCCCATAGTTGAAATAATTAGGGCACCAGTCCACTATTAAAAATCTAGGGCATGGTGGGGCAGGAGTCAAGTAAAAACCAGCCTTACTGAGTGTTATTGGAATTCACTTTTCATTCCGACAAAAATGTGCAATCTGACCAAAACCCTTCCATTGGCCCTTCCTCCCAAGCCACATACCTTCTGAAGGCCAAGGGCAAAGCCAGCTGTGGTTATGCATTTGGGTTAAAGAGCCCAAAAACAGAAAGAAAAAAAAATTATTTTGAAATGCATTACACTTCAAAATTAAGGGTAATTGTGTGTAGCAGCCTGGAAAATTTAGCTCATCCAGTACGACTCAGCCACTGAGCCCAGAGCACAAAACACTAGCGCTCTAAATGCAATTTCAAACCGAAAATAAAAAGGTACAAAGGGCGGAAGGAAGGGCGGGGAGAGGGGTGGGGGGTTGCTACAGAGCTGTGACTTTTGACAGGGCTGCTGCCTGGGGAAGGTGTGACCAATACACAATTTAGCAATGGTTCTAAATTATTTAAGCCACTAGATGCTGCTCTGGACCACTACAGCAGTGAAACCAAGAAGGTAAATAAAAGATTGACATATAATGACCTAAGAAAATACATGTGGTAAGATTGGGACAGAAATGTGATGAGCAAAGTGGAAAAGGACTTTGCAATAGAGCAGAAACCTTAAAGGTTTGTTTGCTACAAGGCCCTGGTCACTCTCCTGCAGTATCTTTGTCCAACTAGACAAGCAAAGCAGGAGGCCCTTCACTCAGTTAACTCACTCCCACAGGGATACTTCCTTGCATGCAACACAAGCCACTTGAATGAGTCAAGCTGAGTTTGTTACCCACCTTCCTCCATTCATTTATCTTATTCTCATTACGTAAAGGTTGAAATCAATGCAATAATCAGTAGTTAGAATTCAAACTGCTTTCAGGAAACAGAGACATAAACTCACTAGTTAAGTTTTCTTCTGCCATAGGGGACCAAGAAGAAACATAAACATGAGACTTGCAAACCATCTGGGGTAGGAAGACAACTGCAATGCAGGAGTGAATGAAGCTAGAGAACTTAGAAAGATAATAAATGAACAAAAAGGGCAAGCCCCCATCTATGAATACACCTAGGTTCCAAAGAAAACGGGGACACTTATAACAGCTGTTGAAAGTCTAGATGGTTTAATAACACAATTGGTTCAACTTCTTCAAGAAAACAAAGACATGAGGTTTTCAACTGCCCCTGAGAGGACAATCTGCAAAGAGTAGAGGTATTGTTGATGGTCACAACCGAGTGGTGTTAAGTCACCTAGTGAACAGAGAGACCAGGGAAGCTTGTAAACATCCTACAGTGCACAGGACAGCCTCACAACAAAGAATTATCCCTCCTGAAATACCAACAGTATCAAGGCAGAAACTGCCTGAAATGAATGGCCAACATAATGGGCCACATTCTGCGAGTAGAGAAAGAACACCAGTAAACTCATCATCGCCCAAGGGAGGAATCCATCCTGGTTCACAGACTCCAGTCTCCGATTCCCTTAGTCATGTTAATCTAGGAGCAGGAGAAGTAGCAAAGTCATGACAAGTTGGAGAACACTGTGAAGTGCGTTCCCCTTCCAGCTGGTTCCCTCCCAACTGGTTCCAGACTTTTGCCTTCACCATGACTCATCCCCACAGGAAAAAAAAAAAAAAAAGTGTTGGCTAGAGAGTATGTGTCTGTTCTCCTTAGCAAATAGTGTTCTCCTTTTTGATTAATAAATTGCACTCTGGGCTCACATGGTTCAATATCATGAGCTTGGGTGATGGACATAATGTCCCCAAAAGAAGAACCCGCTGATTCAAGGCTAAGTACAAGTTGAGAATGAGATATTCACGGAGGGATTTGATCTGAAAAAACTCAGGTTCCATGGTAGCAGAGATATATCTCTAGATGCCATGACACCCAGGGAACCTCCATCTGAACCAAAGGCATTTCTTTTCTTTCTTTTTTTTTTTTTTTTCTCCCAGTGGTACTGGGGATTGATCCCAAGCCCTCAAGTATGCTAAGCACATGCTTTACCATTGAGCTACAGCCCTGGTGGAACTAAGGCCATTTTTATTTATTTATTTATTTGTTTGTTTGTTTGTTTTATAGCATGTATGTTGCCCAGACTGGCTTGGAACTAACAATCTTCCTGCATCAGCATCCCAAGTGGCTAGGATTGCAGGTATGCCCCCCACTGTGCCCTGCCAAACACGATGAGACATTTCTAACAACATATAGGATTGAAAAACCTTTCTGGATGCCACTGCAGCATAGCTTGACAGGCAAGTCCTGGCTTCAGAGGCTGGCAAATCCAGGAGAACCAATGATTCAAGGAATTAACCGGTACCAGCAGCATGGTACAGGGGAAACAGCAACAGAAAAAGAGTTGGAAAAGTTGAATTTAAGGTTCAGATTCACTCTCCAAATACCTATGACATTTCATTCCTCCAAGTCACATCTATAAAACAGGGTAACAATATAAACTAATTATTTTCCATCATTTCCAAAACAGAATCCCGGGAGGAATGGTGTCAGCCCATGGAGGAAGAGTCACATTGATGCTATGACCCCCAACCCCATCGAGGCAATGCTTAGTAAGAGGGCTTACCTGATCATCATTCTCTCAAACCACTGCTCCATATCCAGAAATACAATCGGCCCAACACATAGCAGCCCCAGAGAGGAGCAAGAAGTCCCTTTTGTACTGAGGGAAGTTTTTGTTCCCTACATTAACTGCCAGAGCTAAAATAGCCCAAACTGCACCCTCAATTCCTAAAACTGAGGTTCCAATAATAATCTCACTCAGATTCTGGAAACCAGTGTTTGTGGGGGCCCAGAATACTAAGAAGCATCTCCTGCTATTTATACAAGTGACTAATTTCTCTACTCAGCACTCTGCCAGGTTGTTGCCGTGGTTAATTCCTTTTGATGAGCTAGCACTCCTTCACCCACACTATTCCTATCTGATACTTAACTGTTCACCTCACTTTAGGCCGGCGACAAAATTCTGCTCAATTGGTATCTGCACTTATTTTGTAAAAGGTTAGAAAACAGAATACTATGGCACAAGTAGTTAATTGAATCCCAGGTCATGATCTGGCTTTGCAGGCTTCAATTTCAGCTATTATAGATAAGTTGCAATTGTTAACACTCAGTCAACTGAAATTATCCAAGGAATTGAGCATAGCAACCAGTGTGTGCATGGCACATGCAGTCTGGCTTTACTGAACCTAGAAGTGCTGTGCTGGCATACTGGAAAGCATTTGAGGAGGCTAGGCATATGTCACAGGGGCCATCCCCTGTATGGATGGCAAACAGTGCTGAAACTCTCAGCCACTATCTTTGGATAGTCAGTCTCAAGCCTTGGCCCGCTGAAATGCTTGAGCTAATAATCATGCATCACAGCCGTGTGGCTGCCACCAGGAGAAATTGCCATTGTCTTTGAAAGCCTCTGAAAATAATTAAAATCACACATATGGAGAATGGTAGGCATCAAAATTAAAAGGAAAGGTCAAGAAGAATAAATTTCATATTTCCAAAGACCTCAAAAATCTCTAAAATAAAACTCGGGGAAAAAAGCATATGTGTGGTCCATTTCCTAAGTACAGTGAAAGAGCTATTGAGATGGATGGCGTGCCTCTCCCTATCACTACAGTGAAAACATGACACTTGGGTTTCCAGTCCCTCTAAGATGACAGCATCTGGGCCTAGCACACCGTCAAATTCTATTAACAGGAGCATTTTTTAAAGTTAAGTCAACGACTGACTCTTTTATTGCATCTGGCTCAACATTTGTAAACAGCATCTTTCGCAGGGAATTAAGCCAACATCATTTTGTAAAAGGGGACAGTTCAGTACTTCTTGAGGTATGGCCCTCTGAACCATTTTCATCAAAATCCTTGATTAAGTGTTTACATAGACTCCAAGAACCTCCAGAATTATCAAAAAGAAGCACCATTCATATTGAGCATACAATAGACATTAATATTCAACACCCGTTTTGTGAAACACCCTTTTCCCTTCTGCTCTCTTCTATTTCATGCTTTACACTGCTGGTCTTAGACCTACTAAATTGGCATCATGGCCTCCTCCTGGGTTATAACCTTAATCTTAAAAAGCACAGGTCTCCTTGACTAGAAGGAAGCAGAACAGTAATTGCAAAATTAGCAGCAAACACTTCAGGCTTTGTGATACCGAGAGGGTTTAGTATTTCCCCCACCTTTTTCAAATTCAATAGGATGTCTTATAAACGAACTCTATCTACTTGGATGGCTGTAGGCATTAAAGAGTGGTTGCAGGCTTCACTTACAAACCATAATGGTACCCACTGTCTGAGATCTGGACAGGAAATGTTACCTCCATAGGAATGATCATCTCTAAGCCTCCAGCCTTAGGCAAAGATGGGAGTAAGCAAAGTGTGTGCTCAGTGCAGCTCCTTGTCACACCCCCAGCCACATCCTCTAGGCAAGGGCTTCAAAGCCCTCTCTTCCTTCACCTCTCCCCACCCATTCACACCAAACACCCAAAGGAGGTAAATTACATGAAAACACTTAAGCACTGGCTTTTCTTCAATACTGTAATTTCATAAATGTTTATGATGTAGCAGCACTCCCAGAAGCCACCGTCAGCTTTCTCTCTTCCGTTTTTCTTCTCCTAGGTACGTTTTTCTCTTCTCCCCTGCATGTGCCACCCCAGCTTCTTCGGCCTCCCTCACCGCCCCCTCTCCTCTGCCTTCACTTGCATTTTCTAGGAGAGTGTGCTGGGACCCAGTTTACGTCTCTGACTTCACACCATTGACAATGCTCCTCCAAGGGGAGTTTTCTTGGGCTAAAGCAACACAGACTTTGAAAAGATTTTCCCCCAAGGAGAGGGATAAAATACCAGCTCAGGAGTGGGGATGTGTTTTTAATAAAGTGCGCTGGTTTTCTACTTTTTGCAAGGAAATCACCCCTCTGCTTCCCTTCTTCAGTCTGAAATTCTAAGGGAGGAGGATACCTACCCAAGGCAGAAAGCAGTCTAAAAGAAAGAGTGGCCAAACATGGAGGAGAAGATGCTGAGGAAACGCGAAACCCTGGGCTTTGCACTTGCCACGGATGCAGAAACACTTTCTTTGTATATTTCCTTGGCAGGCCTCACCCAACTTGGGTATTTCTCATTCAGTCAGCAAACATTTACTGAGCACCTACTATGTGCTAGGAATCAAGCGAAATATTGAAGTTGTCAACAAGAGATAAACCATAATCAAATAAACAGATGAAAATATGATCTAATGAGTAGAAAAATGCTAAGAGAAATACGTTAGAAACATAAAAGGACCAAGGAGGGCTTGGCTGTTATTTTATATGGAGTAGTCAGGGAAATGCGGGTAAGCTGACACAAGTGGGCAGAGACCTGAAGGAAGCAAGGGAGTGCGTCATCTAGACCTGCAGGAGAAATCCTGTGCAAAAGAAACAGTGTGTGCAAAGGCCCTGGGGACAGAACTCTGAAAAAGAAGAATGTAAGGTCCTCAGAATGGCTGCAGTCAACAAGGACATTGTGCGTGTTCTGGGGGACATGGCCATCCATCAGAAGGACCACCCATCCGATGACTCAATGACTGCTCCAAGTCCTGAGTTTCCTCAGTCATATCTGGGCCTACCCTCTCAGCCTGACCCCTTCCTGACACATACCAAGCTTCCTGTTCCCCAGTTCCCTTCCCTCCTGACACCTCTCCCACTCCAGTTCCAACACTTTGAGTTATTCCCTCACAATTTACCAGGTCACATTTAACTGAACAAAAACAAACCAACAAACAAAAACCTGAGTAATAAATGTAGTAGAAAAGAAGGTCACATGCACACTTAACCACAGCTTTCAATTGATAGGAAATGTACCACAGGAAAGAGCAAGGATCAAATGGTAGCTATAAAAGAAAGAGAGTGAGAGAGTAGGGGGGAGAACAATTAAGTCTGGTGATAGGCCTGCAGGGGCTCGGACCTCCTGATTTACTAGGATCCAAGTTCTATAAACCAGGGAACTATAATCCTTGAAACAACCTTGGGAAACAGGTATGGAGGTGGGACCATACGAAAAACCATAACCAGAGGAGACCTTCATAATAGATGTTGCCAGTCTTTGTAATCTAAAACTGTGAATGGACAAGTCTGTCTAGTACCCAAGATGCTCTCAAATATTTGGAATTTGAATACAAGTTATTAGTGAATTTTATTTTATATAAGTTAAAAAAAATCAAGAATTCTCCCATAGTCCCTCCTACCATACCCCCAAGTCACTGGCAGCTCCAGACTGGGGGCCTTTGGTTCTAGGAACACAAAAGTCATCTTAGGTTCTCCAAAATCTTAACTGTGATCAGTTAGGTCCACATAAGCCCTGACCAGTAGTGGGAGGCCCAGGATGCATCACAAACTGTGTTGAGCAAGCCTCGGGAGCTGTCCAGAGGCCCTTGGAGCTACCCTACTGGGGGAGACAGAGGGGGCGGGGCGGACTAAACCCTGTAGCTTTTCATCAAAGCAGGTCCAGCCGCCAACAACTCCTCCCCAGCTGCCAACTTCAAATGGCCCCCAGATGGGAAAGAGCCAGTGGAGCTGGAGTCCCTACTGCCCAGATCTCGCAGTCGAGGACGGACACACACACACACACACACACACACACACACACACACGCCGCCTCGCGCGCGCCAGCGGTATAGCACGGACTTCCCAGCCCCAAACACACAACGCGCACCCCCGGGACGACTGAGTTCTGTACTTCCTCTTCCTCAAAGCTACTCTGGGAAGTCGAGGCTGCCCCTCTCCGCTCTCATTCCAGGGGTCCCGTGCTCTGGTGCCCCGCTTCTCTGTGGGAGCTCCGGGTGCGTCCCCTCTCCCATACCAAGATCTCTATCGAAACCCCTTGCCGCCTTTCCGGGTCCTCAGTGTGTCCCCAGGAGGCGGGTATTTACTAACAAACACCCCCCAGGAATCCCAGCTGCCCAAATCACCTCCTCTCGCCACCCTGAGAGCCCCCCATCCATCTAGCCCATCACCGCTAGCTCCCAGGAACGCGCTGGCCAGAGGATTCCCTCCCATCTGCGATGGCCGGAGAAAACCCCAGAGTCCGAGCCGCCAGCCGCCGTCTCGGGCGCAGACTCTCCAGTCTCCGGCCCCAGGAATCTAGACTCCAGGCTCCCAACCCACACTCTTCTGTCCCCAACATCCCAACGCGCCAACCGCCAAGCCCTCCTGCTCTCTCCTCCAGCCGACCCCAATCCAAACGTCTCCGCTCTTCTCGGAGCCCGGGCCCTGCGCTCCATCCTCCCGCGCCGCACCCCCAGAGCCCTCTCCCTCTGTTCCCACCGCCATTCGGACCACCCGCTCTGCCCAGACTTCCCCAACTGCAGAGCGCCCAGATGCGCCGGCAGCCCTCACCCAGCCTAGCGCGGTGGCCACCCCCGCCCGAGCCGTGGCGCCCCCAGGGAGGAAACAAAAGTGTCTCCGCGGCGCCCAGAGTCCTCGGAGCAGGACGCCTCCTCCCCGCCCCAGTCCCAACCCCCTCCCGGGCCGCGCTGAGGTCAGCGAGTCGGGGCGCTGAGCCAGCCCAGGAAACTTTACGAACCTGCCCGGGGTCGCAGGACAGCGGCGGGAGCTTCTGGCTATTAGAGCTCTGACGACCCGCGACCATTGAAGGGAAAATCCGAGGCTCTGTTGCCCAGCTCTGGGCTGCGGCGGTGTGGGTGGCTCTGCCTCTATCCCGTGCCCATCCTCGCCCGCTCCCGCTCGCCCAAACACACGCACTTACACTCTGGGTCGGCCGGCTGCTGCGCTGCCGGCTGCCGCTGCTCTCACTTCCTCTTCCTTCCTCCTGCTGGCCAGAGACACATTTTGCATCTGCAAGGCATCCCGAGAGCAGCCGCGAACTCTCCTCCCGAACGGACGCTGCGGAGTTGCCGCCGCCGCCGCCCCCGGCACCTGCGCCGGGACTAGAGTGGTTGGCGCGTTCTCCTCCCGCCCGCGCCCTGCTGCCTGCCCACCGCACTTTGTTTAGGAGGGGTTGCCCACGACTTTATGAAGTCCCCCTACTTCAAGAGGGAAATGTCAAACACCATGCACGCCTCATATCTGCTATAAATAATGTGTGTGCAGAACATGACTTCTCCGATGAGCTCACACACGGTGTTTTGCAGGCACTAATTAACTCCGTCACCCTCGTAGCGCCACCTCCGGGAGGCCAAAAGCGCGTGGCATCTTTTTATATGCTTTCCCTTTTGGCAAGTAGTTTGGGATTTTAAGGGGGGAAACTTCGGTGGGCTCTTTTGAGGCTACTTTAAAAGGTTGGGCACATTTGCCTTTGTGCCTTGTTCTTGGGCAGTGTGGAAAAATAACCAATGTATTTACCTCCCCTATAATTTTAAACGACAAGGTTTCTTTCAATGAAGTCAGGGATTCCCTAATTTTAAATAACTTCGCAGAAAGCAAGACGTCCTACCCATAATTTGGTATTTAGGAGAAATTATTTAAGTCATGCAAAGTACTTCATTTTCAAAGCAGAAATCGAACATGTTAAATCTCAGCTTTGCTGGCAGGAGATTGCAAGAAAAACACCTGTCCTCTCCAAATTCAGAAATCTCTGCTATAGCTTCACTGGAAAAGGCAGACAGTTGCTCTGCTTTCCCTTCTAACTGGAAAAGGAGAGAATTTGGGGAGCTGAGAGGCATCAGTATCTAATGTGGAAAGCAAAGCTCCCCTTTGAGATTCAGCCCCTTTCCAAGGAGATTAAAATTTTAACCCTATGTTGACTGTCCATTAGCAACACAAAACATTGTGAAGCCTTTGAAATGTGACTAGTATTGAGATGTTCCGTAGGTGTAAAATAGGCACAGGATTTAGTTCCAAGATCAAAATATAAAATAGTTTAATTATTTTTATATTCATTGAATTGTCTCAATGAATGATGAAACTATAGTTGACTTATTGGATATAGTAAGTCAATTCGGTTACTGTATCAGTTAAGATATGAATACACATATAATCCAAATTAATTTCTTTTTCAAACATTTTAATGTAGCTACTAGAAAAAGCCAGATTACACATATGGCTCTCATCAGTGGCTCACATTATACTCCTAATGAACAGCCCTGGTCCAACCCCTATTAGAGACATAACTCGGGGAGGCAGTATTAGTAGCAGGAATGCCTGGGTCCAGATGGTTATAAGCCAGTAACTTAAAGCAGGGTGATTCCAGGAAAGTAACTGAACTTCTCTATTCCATTGTCTATAAAACAGTAATGGTATAATAATAACAGTCAAAAGGGCAACTATTCAATGAGGTCATTTAATAAGCAATTACTAAGTAGAGACTTTAATAACGGTTCAATGAGATGCTTGTAGTGATGAGTATAAATTTGATCTACAACTTTCTAGCAGAGGCATATTAAGACCTTAACTTTGGTGCTGGTATCTAGAGCACTCAGTATGTGTGAGATGTCATAACTGTCCCCTCCTTGCACAACAATTAGATAAATGTAGTTCCCTATAACCTGTAGACCCAGGACTGCCCTCTACAGTTAATATAGAGTAGGTCACATCTTTGCTCCATGAGATAATTTTTTTTCAAATCTTTCAAGATAGTCCCAAAATTTACTGCAATATATCCTTCCAAGTTTTAAACATCTTTAGTTACTCTGAGTCTCCTCAATGTGAAATGATTTCAGATCTCTCTTATCTGATCCATCTTCCCCCTGAAGGACACTACATTCTGTCCTTAAACAAATTAGTTGTGTTCTAGATTAATCATCTAATTAGCCATTAACAAACAGAATACAGCTAGGCTCTTGTGAATTTTTTTCAAATGCATCTCATTGTTGATCCAAGTGGAAGAGGAAAATAGGAACTCCTTTGCTGTGTTACATTAAACCATATCCATTCTTGTGGAGCTGGTCTTTGGGACCCAAATCTACCTGGTCCAAGTTATCTAAGTCTCTATGGATTCAATTCAGGCAACTAATGTATCCCTGTAGCCAAAAATGAGTTAACAATTCTAGGATGCCTGTGAAACTCCATTAAGGACCCCCTAGGGCTCCCTCTGCCATGGCGTGGAACAGTATTCTTTGGTTTTCTGATTCGTTCTGTAATTAATAGCCCCCTTAACACTGTAATCTCCAGATCTCATTTTCCTATTGTATCCATGAAGACATTTTAGAGGCATTGTCAAGTGTCTTAGAGGAATCTACCTTCTTCCTGGGCCTACTGGTGTTCCAGAAGAGCCGCCATCTCTAGGTCTGGGTTGTCGGGTATAAATCCCAACATTGCCATTTATTAGCTGTGTTTTCCTCACAAATCACTCAGATCATGGGATTGAAACCTTAAGCTGGTAGGATTGATTAGTGGCTAAGTAAGTTAATTCATTATGAAGTTCTTAGAACAGGACTTAGCACATAAAAAATACTCAGTGACTGTCAGCTTAGGTATTACTATTATCTAATATCTACAACAGCCCTATAATCCATAAGTCATTTTAGGAGATTCAAAAAGAGAGGAGAGAGAAGGGGAGAGAAAGAGAGAGTGCTCGTGCATGCAACATCTACACCCCTTTTCCACAAACCAGCTTCTGCATATGGTGAAGGGAAACTGCTAATATTGCTGAACTTTTTCAGCTCCTGGTCAGAGATTGGGTCATTCAATCATTAGATCACACGTTAGCAGGAAGGAGGTCAATTCTATGACAAGGAACCAAATCCAACTGAAATCTTTATATATATATATATATATATATATATTTAGTTTTAGGTGGACACAATATCTTTATTTTTTATTTTTATGTGGGGCTGAGAATCGAACCCAGTGCGCCACACATGCTAGGCAAGCGCGCTACCACTTGAGCCACGTCCCCAGCCCCCAAGTGCAATCTTTCCTTTGCACTTCTTGTAAGCACACCTGGGGGTACCAATGGGCCAGTCTCACTGATGTCTCCAGTGGTTAGGGAGGTGAACTCAGGATCTCCTCCATAGACTCATTTCAGTCTCAGGATAAGTAGGAGAAAAGAGAATAGGGTAGGGACAGATGGCCAGAGAAGGAAACTCACTGAAGCATCAACCCTAAACTTCATTCCCCAACCATGCTTTTATAAAGGGCTTTGCATTGTTGGTGGATGGATAGGTGTTTGGGGGAGTTTCTCAGATTTAAATACCTTGAACTTATATTTTCCAGATTTTTATTCTTTGGTATGTGTTCAGAACTCCAAGATAGGAGGGGTGAGTGGGAGCTTATCAAAATGTCACGGTGAAACTTCTAAGTGCAAAAATGTCCTGTTGTATTTTTAATCAATGATGACTCATGTTGATCAACTCTTTCTTTTCTAAGTGCTCACAGACATTCATTTATAATCCATTAAATTAAAAAAAAAAACATTTATTGGGCTTCAAATGGGCCTTGTGTAGTTAACAATACATTTAGTAATATGTTTTGGAATTCTATCCCAAATTTGCAATCAAATTCCTTGATCTATAGCTTGACAAATCTACTCCATTTTCCTATGTTAGAAACTAGTTCATACTGGTCTGCCTCCAGTCCTTACCAGTTCTGGGAACAGAGAGTATCTCCAGCTCAAGGAAGCCACTACCCCAGGGATAATGAGGTCTGGGTAATAGGCAAACACCTGTCATCTAGAGCCATCAAGCTCAGTGCTGGGGCAAGCACAAAGAGAGTCTGCTGTTTCTTCCCTGGGTTGTTCATTCATTTGTGCACACTGAGTACCTCTGAAGGTACTCTGCTTCCATGGTGAACAAGAAAGGCTTACCATGCACCCTCCCAGCACTTCCATTTTAGTAGCTAAGAAGACAGACTTTAAGTGAACATAGTAACAATTGAGGAGTATAATCAAGGAAGGGCAGAAGATTTCAATGTTAGAATCAGGGATACTGATCTCTTCTGCAAGTTAGGAAAAGCCTCTTAGGGAAGCTCCATTTGAATGGAGACCTGAAGGGTGAGTAAAAGGGTATGAGCTTCAAAAGGGGGAAATGAAATGGGTCCAGTAATAAGGGAGGGCATTAAACAAAGCCTCTTTGTATGAGGTCTATAGAAATAATAGTGTATAAGGAACCTTAACAAAATCAATGTGGCTCAAGTGTGAGAGGATCAAAATTAGATTATAAAAACAGTGGGTAAAAGTGCTCTTAGGAGCACTTGAGAGTCATTTCACAGAATTTGGCTATATTAACAATAACTGAAAGACATTGAAACTTTTTTTTGTTTGCTTTAGTTTGGTTTTGTCTTGTTTTCCATTGAAATGTTCTAAGCACGAGAGTCTCATGGTCACTTCTATTTCAGAAGTCATCCGACTGAATAGAGAATGGATTAAAAGGTAGACAAAACTCCATGTGGGAAGAACAGTATCTTATTCTGCTCAGGCTGCTATGTCAATCCCATAGACTGGCTGACAAACAATAGAAATTGATTTTTTATTTTATATATATATTTTTTTTACAGTTCAGGAAGCTGGAAGTCAGAGATCAGAAAGCCATCATGGTTGGGTTCTGGAGAGAGCTCTCTTCCTGGCTTGCAGACTGCTATCTTCTCTCTGTGTCCTCACATGGCACAGAAAGGAGAGAGAAAGAGAAACCATGAGGTCTCTAATAGCATGACCTCATCTAACTCTAATTACCTCCCAATGGCCCCATCTCCAAATACAATCATGTTGAGAGTTAGGGCTTCAGTGCATAAATTTGGGAAGGTGAACACAGACATTTGGTCCATAGCTCACAGGAAGTCAAGGTCAAGGACCAGCACAGGAAATGAAAAGGTTGACAGACATGACAGCACTCTTGCTTGACTCCTGATCATTTCTGTGACACCATTACCCTGAGTTCATCTCCAGGATGTACCCCATTTCCTAGTCATTATATGTTACTGTCCACTGGCTAAAGACATCTACTCCAAAACATAACATTTATCCCCTGTAATACCCCATTCCCTTTTTTTCCCAGTCATTCCTACTTTAAAACAAAATAATATTTTTATGGATTTCCAACTCACCTGTTACCCAAATATGATGTCCTATATGAAGTTTGTTTCAAGCCTTTTCAGATTTATATCCATGTATCCATGGTCTACCATCCATTATCCAAAGACCAACTGCCAAGGAAGTAGCATTGATATTAATTCCAGGAATCCTTCCAACCTTACAATAAATACGGACAAAAAGATTGACCTGCCAGTCTCATCAGAGCAAAACAAGTAGAATTTTTTTTAAAAAATATATTTTAGTTGTAGATGGACACAATACCTTTACTTATTTTTTATATGGGGCTGAGGATCAAACCCAGTGTCTAACACGTGCTAGGCAAGCACTTTACCACTGAGCTACAACCTCAGACCCAAAGTGCAGAATTTTTTAATTTCCATGAAATGTAGTTTACAGATATGAGAATCTCAGCTCTTCTTCTTATAACCATGCACACTTGGACAAATTATTGTATTTATCTCTGAGCCTCTAAAATGGGGATGTTGGAATACTGACTCCTCTTTCAAACAGTGCCTAGAATGTACTAAATGCTCAATAAATTGAGCCAATATGAAGGTTAATCCCTATATACTCATTAGGGTTATTAATGTGTTGCATGATAGGTTAAATATAAATATTCCTTCCTTACGCTGTCTTTTAAAATGTTTAGAGAAACCCAGGTCTAATCTCTAGCAGTCAACACACGTAATTATTTTTGATTTGAACTCTTTTGGTAATTAATGAGACTGTTCTAATTGTTTATACTTCTTTGTTTATCAGCTTCATATGGTATCTATTACCTCCCTTCTACAAAAGATTTTTTTAAACTTTTGCTCCTATCATTTTCTCCCTAACTTCTATCATTTCTTTCATTGTATCATCATATTTTTTTTTTTATGGATGGATCTTCTGTTGGGTGGGTCTTCTGATATTTTCATTTGTGTGACTTATCTTCTTTCTCATTTTTCTATCCTTTTCTGTCTCCTGATTATTTCAGCTTGGTAATTCAGTGTTTAGCATTGCCCATTTTTTTCTATTTATATTTTAGTGAGGTTAAACATTTTTTTGATGATTGTAACTGAAAATTTTCAATTCTTTAATTGGCCATGTTTCACTAGTGGGTGCTATTTGCGTCACTTAGATCCCAACCTCCTCAGGACCAGGGTGCTATTCCAATCCCTCTCCCACCTTCACTGAGGCTGCTGAAAATATTGACGGTTGGTGTATGCCTATGTGTATGTATGCATGTTTTCCTTTCTAGCAGCATTGAGAACCTCCTCTTTATCCTTGGCACTGTGTTCTTACAGGAATGGAAATGGGAGTATTTTGTCATTGTTTCAACTTGGCCCTACACAGACCTTTTCAGTATAGACCTTAGCTGAGGAAACTTTTTTCCGTATTTTCTTTATGTTACTCTATTTCTCTGTATTATAGCCCCTAAAAGATCTATTTCAATCTTCCTGGACCTTCTGTCTCTTACTTTCCTTCCCTTTTGTGCTCTATGTTCTTCTAGAAGATGCCTAGACTTTACCTTCTAACCCTTGTTTTGAATTCTTTCAGTGTCAGCCCTAAAGTTTTAGTATTTCTGATAACCCTTTTTTTCCATAGCAGCCCATTGGTCTTTTAAGGATATAATATCTTCTGAAATTTCTTCTGAGATTTTAATTAGAATTTGTTGAGAGTTTTGTTGTGGTTTTTAATTTTTTAATTCTGTTTCCTAAATTCTCTGTTAAGTGAAATTCCCTTTTATTCTTTGGCTTATTAGCATTGGTTCTTGGCTCTGGCACTGTTTTTATTTTATTTTTCATAGTCTCACGATTCTAGATCATTGGTTTCTATTTCCTAACATTTTTATCTGTGAACATAGATGGTGTATGCGTGGGTGTTTCAGCTATTAAGAAATTCCTTTTACCCAGCAGACCTCTCCTCAGTGTGTGAGGATTGACTGGGAACCCTGTGGTTAGGGTGTATGAACAATCCTTTCTTTAGAGTATCCATACAAAACCACAGGCCTGCTCCTGTCCCCTCAGCTCACTGCCTCAGTCTCAGCGATGTCAATAGCAAATCTAAAGCCCTAGCCTTTTAAGCAAATCTTTCAGTTTCTGCAGGCAGCAGCTCTGCATTTGTAATTAAGTGGTAAACAGTATTGATGCTAGTCACTTAAATGTGGACAGGACATAGTGGCCCAGTGTTTCTGCACCCCTGTTCCTATCACTGTCTCCCTGGATGATTGTGCCATATACCATTCTTGCTCCCCAGGGCCTACAGCCTCCAGCTTGGAGCTTCATGGGGTCTGATGGACAGATTTGTCCTGTGGCTTGATGGTAGCCTTCTCCTGTATCTCCCCCAGGTCCCATCTCCCTCCACTATGATAGACAGTCGCTAATATCCCATCTGCTTTCTAAACTCACAAGTTCATCGGGCTCTGGACTGAGATCCTTCCATTCCATTCTCCCTGTGACTTCCATGTAGCCCCCGTTGGATAGATTTTAGTGTTTTAGTGGGATTTTGGGAAGAAGATGAGAACATAAGTGTTCACATTACCACTTTAATCCAAAGGTCACTTAATATTCTGAATCTATTCAACCTAACACAGCACCCAGGTGCTGGATTGATTGGAGACTCAACCTCTGTTGATTTCAAAGGTTCACCACCCCTTCATGGTTAAATGAGTGAACTGGAATATTTATAGGTGATTGTCCCCTCCCAAAGAAATTTCTTTGGCTTCATCATGATAGAAATCCCATGTTGAGGGCAGAAAGCCCAGCTGGTGTCCCCTGCTCACTCTCAGCTACATGCAGCTATGGGAACCTTGCTTACTGGGATTTCTAAAGACCTGGCACCCAGTCCTCAGTGCTCTGGCTTCCTGCAGCCAACCCTCCCCTCCTTATGGGCAAAAAAGCTTTCCCAGATTCTTCAAAATGTCAATGTCATGAAAATCTTAAAAAGAAAGAAAAAAAGATCAGTAAAAAAAAAAAAAAAAAGTGAAGAGTCTATTGCAGCTGAAAAGAAACAAGATCAATCACACACAAAAATACAATGGGGCTGGGGTTGTGGCTCAGTGGCTTGCCTTGTACATGTGAGGCACTGGGTTTGATCCTCAGCACCACATAAAAATAAACAAAATAAAAATATTGTGTCCATGTATAACTAAAAAAAATTTTTTTTAAAAATGCAATGTATGTCTCAACTAGATCCTGATTTTGGGGGGAAGAGGATTTTATATTTATAACATACCCATATGCATATTATCAGGCCTTCAGAGAAATTTAAATATTTACTATATATTAGACAATGTTAAGAATTAGTCTTCCTTAGATATAAAAATGGTATTGTTTCTATTAAGGATGTTCTGATACAAATACGAAAGTCAAAACTGGCAAAATGTAAAACCTAGGAGGAGGGAACACAGGCATTCAAATTTGAATGTTCTTTCAAATTTTTGTATGTATGAAATTTTTGATGATAAAATTTTGGAGTCAAAGTCATATTTCTTGGAAAGACAAGTTCTGAGTTATTTTATCAAAAGCTACCTGGGACTGAAGATTTGCCTGTATCGACCAGCTGATGCAGAATACGTGGGCCAATTCCACTGAGTAAATAGATTTCTCTTATACCTCCCTGAGACTCAGAATCTGTCTTCTGGAATGAGTAGGAATCTAGCAGGTTCTTATAGAGAGCTCTAAGAATACCTGAAAGGCTTTCACTTCAGAGTCCATAGTTAACAAAAGGACCAGTTGGAAATGACTGAATAAAATTGAATATAATATACATTTAATTATTTAGTTAACTTAAGTTTAATTATATTCTTAATTATGAGGCTCTGGTTTTCATTGCATATTTTTTTTTCTCATTAAGCAATTGTTCTAAGAGTTCCAGAGTTTCTTCTTTAGTCATCCAGTTTCTATCTAGCTTGTTAACTTTATATAAAGCCTCCAATACTAAAAGATGAAGTACTTCTTTTTCTCTAGAACTGGATTACCATTTACTAATATTGATAACTTGTAGGGCCCCTGCATATCATCTAATGGAATATCTCACACCTGGATTTATCTGTTTCCTATGGCATGGTTGTATTTATCGTGTTGGTTTTTGGATTTCCATAGGAGCTAGGTCTGATGAGGTTCATGTTAAACATCCTTGGCAAGAACACTTCATGGGTGATATGATGCTTCACACTGTGTCACATCACTATCAATCAGTCCCACTACTGCAGGTGCTCACCTGATCCCTTGGTAATACCATCACCATTAACTAGACTTCTCCAGTGAAAAGGTGCACTTTTCCTTCCCAATTAATGAGAAATATGTGGAAGGATATTTTGTACAAATATTCAATTCTAGAACAACCTCTACCCTGGTGGGTTTAGTTGCTACTGATTATTTTCCTCGATTACAATTTTATTCAGCTTGCTTCCTATTATTTTAGTTTATTTCTTGGAAGAAATAAACTTCCAACACTTCATTCCCACCTCCAGGAACCCCTGTAATTAGTACTTATTAGTAAGCTTAGCTGCTTTTAGACCCCTATTCTTTTGTGTTTGCACAGATTCAACACATGTCTCCAGTCCTGTTGCTTTTCACTTTTTTGCTTTCAGTTTCTCATGGTGTATGACCCAGATAAGTACTTTCTCTTTCAGGGATGAAGGGAATTTGGCATATCTAGTGAACTGGGAGAGAGGGGAGTATTTCTATCCGGGTATGTCATTTACTATATCCATATTATATACTTTCTGGAGATATAAAAAGCTCCCAGCAGGTCATCAGTAGAAAATGGCATGCTGTATTTTGTCATGAAAGTATCCCAAGAAAAGGAATGGAATTGTTCCATGTTTGTTTTCTGCAAGTAATAGTGTGTTTGTCTCCTACAATGAAAACTTGAGGCTGTGTACTTTGTAAAGAAAAGAGGTTTATGTAGATCACTGTTTTGGAAATTGAAAGTTCAAATAGTATGGTGCTGGCTCAGGTGAGCAGCTCCTGCTTCCCCACTGTGGAAGAGGGTATCTTAGTGGAAGTTCATGGGAGAGACAGAGATCACAGGGTAAGACAGAGGAACTTACTAAAATAACCGAGCCACCACCAAAGCCTTGTAGATTCAAACAGCAACTCTTTATTCCCGAACTCTCACCGGCTCTACACGCACGTTCTGGGGAAAAATTCACTCTCTTCACCGGGCTCTGCATACCAATTCTCTCAGAAACCTGCAAGAACTCAACAGGAACTCAAGGAGCGGGCGCCTGAGGCAGCAGGATATGCCCTATTCCCAGCAGGATCCACCCTAAACCTGGAGCCACCCTAATCCCTGAGCAGGGTCACCTTAACCAAAAATGCCATGTCATTCCTACTTGGCTATGGCTCTCAGCACCTCCCCCCTTCTTATTAATTAAACAACAAGCATGTGGCTTAAGGACCGTGCCTGTTAGGTTGTCCAATTCAACATATGGTCCTTACCCGTCATCGGATGAGCTGACCTCTAGGCGTCAGCCTCCTGTCTTAGGTTGGTACCACTGCAATTGGATCATACCCGTCACTGACTACCGGTCCAGCATACAGCCATACTTGTGGATAGGCCTATGCACCAGTGGGGGGGGGGGTTCTTTGCCTCACCTCTGTTGGCCCCCAAATTTGACCTTGGTGCCAGTGGGGGGGGTGAGGTTCTTTGCCTCACCTCTGTTGGCCCCCAAATTTTAGACCATAACTAGCAGAAGGGAGGAGGATACAGAAATGCCACGAAACCAAGCCAATTGACAGCTCCTTTGGAAAAATTGTATCACCGGTGACACCATCAGCAAAGATACTCCAGCATTACCACAATTCGCTGCACCAAATGGTAGTTCACAATGTATACAAGTGATACATAGTCCAGGCAAGTTCTGTAAGCAGTTCAAAGCGGAGTAATCTATCAATATGTCCATTTCCTCCCAAAGAAAATCGACTCCTTGATTGAACATTACTTGTTGAGTTATTATTCATTGATGCATCAGTTTATATAGTTTACTGTGATAGCTATCAAAGAAGCTGTAGTTTGGTTTTATCTTTGTCTTCACCAGCACTGGGATGAAGATAGGAATTCTGGCAATGATGCTAAAAAGAAATTATGTAACATTCCAACAGGTACTAAGAAAACAATTTTTTGAACAATTTACATTATCCTGAACAGAATTATTAAATATAATGAAAAGGAAAGGTGAAAGTAAACAAGCAGATCTGTTAACCACCTTTAAAAACAATCCTTAACAGCTGTTTACCTAATTTAAATTAAACCATTAAAATCACATGAATAAAAAAAAATTTGGATCCATTATTTCATGAGTGCTCCTCATATATGATAGATGGACATACACACACACAGACATACAACACAAAACAGAAGTGTGCACACATAACATACAACACATAAGACAATAGTAAAGGCCTTGTAGCTTACACAGGTGAAATCTCCATTGCAATGTTTAAAAACTCCACAGCCAAAAAATAAAACTGATCAGAAAAACATTAACCTAGGTCTGTATGAGCTCAAAAAATAAATTAGAACTTTATGATGTGGGAAAAGGCAATAATAAAATAGATATTGAAAAAAGCATCCTGGTTAATCGCTGTCGCAGATGTAAGAATAGCCAAGCTGGAGCTCTGGATATCAGCTGTTATGGATTTGAGTCAAATCATCTTCTTTTTGGTCTGTAGAAATCGCTTTGATTAGTCTCTCTGGAATCCAAATTGGCTGCTGTTCTCCCTGTGGAAACACACAAACAGAACCCCGACTCCAGACAATCACTGGGTCAGGACCTTTCCATTGTCCTGTTAGAATATCCTTCCAAAGTACCTTAGGCTTATGTACATATTTTGGATACATATGCCTTTCCGCAGCACTAAGTCCTGATGAATCAAAATTTAAAAAGTTTAGAGTAAAAAGGGTTATTTTAAGTTTATCTTTGGGGGATATATACCCCTTTCCAATTTCCTCTTTTTGTTTTAATAAGTACATTTTAATAGTTTGATGAGCTCTTTCAACTATGCCTTATCCCTGTGGATTGTATGGGATTGCTGTTAAGTAAAACATTAACTGATTTTTCTTCAGGGATGATGTTCCAAAATATCTTATATGCATCCTTTGGAAATTTAAAGATCCTTTTAAATTCAAGTCTTCCAAAAGCATTTTGCCTTAGTTTTTAGAATTACTTTAGTCCTTTTAATTTTTTGATGTGGTTTTAAACCAATTTCCTTCTAGTTTAATGTTTTCTAAATTGGCTCTTGTCTACAAATTTTAATACCCTCATTTGAGACTTCTAATTTCTGCACCACCAGAAATTAAACTTGATGGGCTTTTTGAAAAAAAAATTACTAATAATCTCCTTGTTCTTCTATTTTATCCAATATTTGACTTTAAACTTCTCTCTTCTACCTTTTTCTATCTTGAATGTCTGTATCTAATAGTTGTCTTAGCTTTTTGTATTTTTTATCTGAAATACCTTTATTTGACATTTTCAACCATTTCTATCTTATTTCTATCTTTTTTTGTTTTGTTTTGTTTTGTTTAAGGTTTGTACATTCACCCTTAGTTGCTTTTTTTCCTCCTAGTTTTCTTTTGTTTCCTATTTTGTGGGTTTAAAATTCTTGTCTTCCTACATCTTTTTTATCTTTCTACATCTTTTCTATCTTTTTTTTCACATTTCTGTACTTTTGTCTTCAAAGTTTTTCACTTCAAATTTCTAATATTTTTTCTCCAAATTGCTTTTATCCTATTATCTTCCCATTTTCATTTTTTTTTTAAGTAATGCTTTTAAGATTAACTAGGCTTCAAATGACGCAATCTTTCCTCCGTCATGAAGGCATCTTAACCACCTTCAATTTAACCTTTTAAAGCCTTTTGCAAATTACTTATTAGACATTTTACAGCTTTTTACTTTACCACACAAAGATTATCTCATCTAGAAACATTAATTTTTTTTTTCGCCATGAAGTTATCTTGACCACCTTCAATTTAACCTTTTAAAGCCTTCCAATTATCATCTATACTGTACTTTTAAATGTACTTTTTCACCACCTACAGCTTCACTCTTTTAAAAGAGGCTTAGATTCTTGTTAAATTGCTTAATGTTAGTTTACATGGCTGCCCTTCAACTAAAGGCTTTTTTTTTTTAAACTCCATAAGAAGCTTTGTCTCAATCTGCCATGTACAAATACCTTTTTCTTCTTTATTCCTTTCTCAAGCTTTTAAAGTAAGTCTAGTTTCCTCAAAATCTTTTTAAATGGCATTTTACAACTTTTTACTTTACCACACAGAGATTATCTCATCTAGAAACATTTCTTTTTTTTTAACCTTTATATTAAAATATATTTCCATATCTTGAATCTTTTTATATCTCTTTTGTAGCCATTAACCCTTTTTAAAAATTTACATTGTGAAACAACCCTTATAAAATTTCTGAATTTAGATAAATTACTCTAAATATTTTCATTTTTTTTTTATGGTACTATAATACTATAATTGAAACCCAACTGAAACTTCTTATACTCTTTGTATATAAATTACACCTGATAAAATCTTAACTCTTAGTAACCTTGTTTCAGCAAAGACACAGACACAAAGCAATATTAAACTTTTTTTTCCATTTACCAATTTATGAAAACACACATAATGTTTAAATATATTACCTTATGTAACTTAATAAGTTAAGAGTACTTGATTTTATATTTAGTGCTTGATATTTTAACACTTTAGCTTTGTAAATTAATCGGATGTCTGTAAAAACCAAGATCTTAGACAAGTGTAGTAAATAGAACTAGCCATCTCTTTCTTGTTGAAGAAAAATCTTTTTTCAGGATACCATGATGGTCCCATTGTGATATATTCAACAACTCCTCTCTAAAAAGCCATGGGCTTCCTCTTTAAAAAGCCATGGGCTACATTTTTGTATTGTATCAACATATACCCTAACTGTTCTTGGTCTTACTGGGGTGCCTTTTTCCTCTAACAATTTTTCTTCCTTAGGGGCAAACAACTTCAAACCTTGAGTCAACCATTTTTCCCAGTTTGCCTGAGAAAATTCTAGGAACAGGCAACTTGAAATAAAAACAAAATAAATCAAAACAAGAACACATTGTTTTTTGAAATGGTCACCCATTCTCTCACCTTCCCTCAGGGGCAAGCAATTTCACTTATCTCCAAGTTTTAGATGTTCCCCGCCCGGGGCCGCCAAATGCCGCAGTCTGGCTGGGCACAAAATAACCGAGCCACCACCAAAGCCTTGTAGATTCAAACAGCAACTCTTTATTCCTGAACTCTCACCCGCTCTACACGCATGTTCTGGGAAAAAATTCACTCCCTTCACTGGGCTCTGCATACCAATTCTCTCAGAACCCCGCGAGAACTCAACGGGAACTCAAGGAGCGGGCACCTGAGGCAGCAGGATACGCCCTATTCCCAGCAGGATCCACCCTAAACCTGGAGCCACCCTAATCCCTAAGCAGGGTCACCTTAACCAAAAATGCCATGTCATTCCTACTTGGCTATCGCTCTCAGCAGTACTGGAGATTGAACCCAGGAGTGTTGTATTGCTGAGCTACTTTCCTAGATCATCCCCCTCCTTTTTTTGGACAAGATCTCATTATGTTGCCCAAACTAAATTCAAATTTGTGTTCCTTCTGCATCAACTTCCTTAGAAGATGAGATTATAGGCTTGTACCACCAAACCCAACTAATCTTGTTCTTTTATAACAACCTTTTTTTAAAAACTAACCAGGCTTGCGCAAAAACTAGCTTAATTTCTTCCCAGGATGAAGCCTCAAATGACGTATTACCTTGCACTAGGTTGCACCTCTTTCCCACCTCTCATATCACTACACTGAGGACCAGGTTCCCATCACATGAATCCTTAGGTAACACACTTATCCAAGCCAGGCCAGAGTGGTAACCATGTCTGAACAATGAAAGGAGTCAGAGAATTTTCCTCTCAAATGCTATTCTTGTCATTCTTACCTACTTTTCTTTTGCATTTATGAGGCCAAGTTCTCCTACAAGACCTAAAGACCATATAAAACCATAGCACACATAGATATGAAAAGATAACGGGGCAAGTAGGAGAAATTAACATAATACAAAGTTGATCTCAGGCTCACTTCCCTGGTATTATATTCTCCAATCAGCTTTCTGCAGTTTGGAATTTTCATGGGTGTCTTCTAAGAGTCCTCTATTTTCCTTGTGGGGGTTCATTTTTCTTCCATACTTTGATTCCTTGGACCTCTATTGTTCCTACTTTACTCTATTTTCTGTCCTGCATGAGCAAGTTTATTTTCCATCAATTCCTTGTCTTTGGTGAAAGTAAGAACCTTCTATTTTTTCTTTTATTTAGTTTTATTGGTGCATTATAATTATACATAATTGTGGGATTTACTATGCCATATTCCTCCATGCACATAGCAAGATGATTCTTCTAAACAACAAATCTCTCCACATTTAGGATTTAAAACATTCTTTTACACCAGAAAAGGATTCTTTGTGCCTCTTTGTAGTTAATCCTGCCCTCTCCCAACCCATCCACTCACCCAATCCTAGGCAATTGCTCATATGCTGACACCATTGATTAATTTAACCTTTTCTACAAATCTATATAAATGGAATCATGACTCTTTTATGTCTTGCTTTTTTTTCACTGTCTGGTATTTTTGAGATTCATCCATATTGTATACTTCAGAAGTTCATTGCTTTTTACTGCTGAGTGGAATTGCATCATATGGATATCTCATAATTGATCTGCTCATTTATTTATCCATCTGTGGTTGGACATTTGGATTGCTTCCAGTTTTTAGGTATTGCCAATTAAACTGCTACAAACCACAATTCCTGTAGTTTATATGTAAGCATACATTTTCATTTCTCATGAGTAAATGCCCAATTAATTGACTGTGGTGATGATTCCATGAGTTATCAGTTTGTCAATACTCATTGAAAATGTATACTTAAAATTAGTACATTTTGTCTTTCAGTATGCCACTGAAAGATAAATCTACCACATTGTGGATTACTACTCAGCAATAAAAGAATGAACTCTTGATACAACTTGGACGAATTTCCAAAGAATTGTACTGAATTAAAAAACCCTACCCTAAAAGGTCACATGCTGTATGATTCCATTACAATCAGATCCCCAAAATGAAAAACTGTAGAAATGATGAATGGGGAGAGGAAGAGTGTGTGTTTTTATAAAGGCTCCAAGGAGGGCTCTTGGGGTCTTGCAACTGCTCTTTGTCCTGGCCATATATCCTTACTTTGATGCTGTGATACTGCAGGGTATGTTGTGATATTGTGATCCTGGGATGATACTGTTACTATTTCATCACCACTGAGGAAACTGGATTAATGATACATGGAATCTTTCTCTCTGAACTCTTACAACTGCACATGAATATTCAATATTTTCATATTTGCATTTTATCATTTGTGAATTATGCTTCACTCAAGTTGCTTTTACTAATTTATTTTTGCCTGACACAGAATTGAACCTGGGGCTTCCCAGATGGTATATAATTATATGCCACTGAGCTATACCCAAACATTCAAGGTGCTTTTGAAAAAGTTCTCCTTTCAGTATGTAGAACACTCACTCCATTGTAGTCTCAGAGACACTCAAAAATTTCCTGAAATGCATTTCCTCTTTCTCCAGGCACAGGCACAGTAATCAGATGCTCTGAGCCATATTACTCTTCCATTTTTTCTCTTGCTCACATACTCTCCAAGATCATATTACATCTTGCAACTTCCCTGCAAGACCCATGCAGGGAAGTTATCACTTGGAGAGTATGTGATTACTGATAACTCAATTCAGGGGGTCAAAATACTAGTTGTTCCTCTCCAAAAATATAGGCATTTAGGGAAACTTAGCTTACCTATAACTATACACACATTGATTTATTGATTTTAAAAAATTTAGTTCCCAGATTGATGGAAGGTTACTCTCAATCCTCAAAAGATGCACCTGGACATTATTTTTAAGATCATTGTCCTAATTTTTGTGATTTTTTTTTTGTAAATACCTATGTTGTCTACCCCCAAATACCTGCCTTATGTCCTTTATTTTTAAAGGAACGTGACTGAAAAACAAAGAAATTACCAGTAAAAAGAAAATGTAAAGACAGGGTAGTAATTTTACTATTAATTGTCATTCCGGAGTCTTTGGACATGAAATGGTCCTTAAATCTTGCTAGAAAAAAGAAAAAAAAGTTTTGCTATATATTTGGTTAAAATTTGGAGGAACTACATTAGATTTCATGTTAATAAGATAGCCTTTATGACCATGCACACTTGCTTTCAAGCATGTGAATTTGTTCTCCTAACAAGTCTAGTATTTAGGGCATGAGTTAGGAAAGGAAAGGGTAAGTAGAATTCCCTATTTCTTTGCCTGAAGGCAAAAATCTTAAATAGCATTTTGTATCCATGAGCAAAATGTTTTAGATTAACCTAAAGAAGGTAGGCCTTTTAGAAAAATATACTACAGATTTGTATATAAGATCAAGATAGGTTGCAGGAATAACATAATTATGTTATCTTAAGTACTCATAATTGAGGTGAGATTCTCTAATTTGCATATGCATTTATGAAAATAGGAAAGTTTTGTAATACTTGGGAAAGATGATTCTGTAGTTTATTCCAAAGAGACTAATTATAAAAGGAAAAGTATCTCAGCATTTTAGGCAGCGGGTGGTGGGTATGTTACTTTTTAATTAAGATAAAAAATTACCTATTTTAGATACTGATATTCTCATCTGAAATTCCAGATACAGAGAGACAAAAATTAAGTAAAGAAAGAGATTTTCTTTGTGTTCAATTTCACCACAGCCAAAGGAAAGATCTTTTATTATCCCCATTTACAAATGAAACAGAAAGTCAAAGAGGTTAAGTAGCTTGCCAAATTCATAGTGATCAAGTGGCAGATTTAGAACTGAAGGCAGATTTCTCAATCCACAGCCAATGATCTTTGTGTTACCACAGAAATCCACCCAGAACCTCTATAGCTGATTTTATGAGGTCTGCTGAGAGTCCTCATAAATTCAAAAACTACCAGATGATTAATTAGATTTGGGGGAAAGTATCTTTGAATTATAGAAGCTGAGAAGAATTGAGATATTACTGCATGTTTTAGATCTATAAGATGCTGAGCCTGTACTAACTTGAGGCACATAATTATGGAGTGCCATTTTGGAGCATAAAGAAAACCTGGCCCCTAGTTGATTTTGCTTCATTCCATACAGAGAGGAATTGGATTATTTTATTTAGTAAAACTTATTTTAAATATGGGTTGCTTTAGAAACCACCACTGTGATGAGAGTCCTACAAGTGTCACCTAAATAAGAGGATGCTGTAGTCTGGATGTTCCAGTTTAGCATCAGCCTGCTAAACTGGAACATCTTTTTTTCTCTCTTTTATTTACTTTTTAAAATTATTATTATTATTTGCCATGCTGGGGATCAAACTCAGGGCCTCTCACGTGCTAAGCAAGTGCTTTAAGCTACAAATCTAGTCCAAGACCTCTAATTATAAGGCATGGATGGGATTATGTCAATTCCTTTTTTTTTTCTTTTTTTTATTGGTTGTTGAAAACATTACAAAGCTCATGACATATCATCTTTCATACATTTGATTCAAGTGAGTTATGAACTCCCATTTTTACCCCAAATACAAATTGCAGAATCACATCAGTTACACATTCACAATTTTTACATAATGCCATATTAGTGACTGTTGTATTCTGCTGCCTTTCCTATCCCCTACTATCCCCCCTCCCCTCCCCTCTCTACTGCTGGGAGCCATTAGCCAAGTAGGTATGACAATTTCCTTGCCAGCGTACCCCATGTTGCTGACATGTTGCAGCGACATTGAATGTAGGTGACCTTGCTCAAGGACCAAGGCAGATTAGGGTGTTCCCGGTTTTAAGATAAATCGTGTTTAGGGCGTTCCCAGTTTAGGTTCCAGGTTTAAGGTTTAAGATTATTCCTCCTGGGAATAGGGCGTATCCTGCTGCCTGAGTTCCCCTTGAGTTCTCACGTGATTCAGACAGTATATTTTGGAGATAGAAGCCCAGTGGAAGGGATTTGGGCAGAGAACGTGGATTTGGGCAGAGAACGTGGATTTCCCCAGAACGTGATTGTAGACGGCTGGTGTGAGTTCGGGAATAAAGAGTTGCTGTTTGAATCTACAAGCTGTGTGGTGGCTCGTGATTGTGTGCCCAGCCAGACTGCGGCACTCTACCTCATCTGCTGTTGTTTAATTCTCTCCCTTGTCCCCCCCCCCCCTTTCCCCTCACAACCTCTTATATGTAATTTTGTGTAACATTGAGGGTCTCCTACCATTTCCATATGCTTCCCCTTCTCTCTCCCTTTCTCTCCCCCCCACTCGTCTCTGTTTAATGTTAATTTTTTCCTCATGCTCTTATGTCAATTCCTTTTTTTTAAAAAAATATTTTTAAGTTATACATGGATACAATATCTTTATTTTGTTTATTTATTTTTATGTGGTGCTGAGGATCAAAACCTAGGGCTCCACACGTGTTAGGTGAGTGCTCTACTACTGAGCCACAACCCCAGCCCAGTTCCTTTTTATTTTTTTAAGCCCTCAATAATTCAACACTGACTACTAATAAAAATCCAAATATGGACCATTCACAGTTCTCAATGTCCCACTTTTCTAGCCTCATTTGCAGCAGCAGCAACACACTGGTGCCCAGTAACTGCACACCAACTCAAACCTTCCTCTGTAAAGCCTAGTGGAAGGAATTTAGGGCACTGGAGGTATGCCCCTGAAGCGGCTTCTCGCATCTCTGCTTTGCTTCTTTCCAACCTTCTGATAAAAACCAGAGGTACAATTGAAAGACCATTAGCAGGGGAGATATTTGGAAATATTGGCTAAATATAATAATGGGTTACTCTTGTTGATATACAATGAACTCAAAACACATCATTAAAACACTAGAACTCCAAAATATCAAATAAGCAAAGGATAGTAATAGATAATTAGGAGGAAACAATGGATGGCTTATGGAACATTAAAGTAATGCAGATAAAGAACCCCAAATTTCAAGTAACAGATATAGTTTTTGTCATCAAATGAATGCATACAATATATTAATATATTCACAATGTATTTATATATGTATACACACACACATATGATACAATTTTCCTGGTCAGGATTTAGTGAGGCAGATATGCAATCTTAGAAGAAGTAGAAATTGCTGTAGTCTTTATAGAAAGTGATTTGCCAAGAGCCTTTAAAGGTTCAGAATCCACTCACTGAACAGTATTGTTCACTCCTGGCCACAGGAAATAATAAAAAAATGAGGACAAAGATGGTTTGCACAAAAGTATTTATCCCAGCTTATTTTATTAGCAATCAAAAATGTCATGGAGGGGCTGGGGATGTGGCTCAAGCAGTAATGTGCTTGCCTGGCATGCGCAGGGTGCTGGGTTCCATCCTCAGCACCACATAAAATAAAATAAAGTTGTTGTGTCCACCAAAAACCGAAAAATAAATATTAAAAAATTCTCTCTCTCTCTCTCTCTCTCTCTCTCTCTCTCTCTCTCTCTCTTCTCTCTCTCTCTCTTTAAAAAAAAAAGAAAGAAAAGAAAAATTTCATGGAATCCAAATGGCTGGGATTAAGGCCATATTTAAATAATTCGCAGTTCATCCGTATAATGAAACTAAACGGTCATTAAAATGGTGTGCATACATGAAGAATTTTTAATGAAGTTGGAAATTACATAATGTAGTATGAAGTACAGCATACCACTGAATGAAAACAAGGGAAATCTGTCTGTGCATTATATTTCAACAATGTAAATGCATAACTCAGGGATATCTGTGAGCTCTGAGTAAATTGTGTATGTTTTACTTCTTTGAAATTTAAACAAAGGACTCTTTAAAATTTGCAAAATTAAAAGATGATTTATATCTCACCTTTGTCATGAGTCTTTCATGCCATGTTACTCATCTTTTCTATCCTTTCACTACCCTGTTTTGTTATCTATTGCTTCTATGGCACTTGGGCAAATAAGCCAAGAAATCATCTATCTCCCTTTGAAAACCATAAACTCTTCAAAAACTTGAACTGATTTTTTTATTTATTGATATATATACTGGGGATTGAATCAAGGGTGCTCAATCACTGAGCCACATCCTCAACCCGTTTTCATATTTTATTTTGAGACAGAGTCTTGCTAAGTTGCCAAGGCTGGTCTTAAACTTACGATCCTCCTACCTCAGCCTCCTAAGTTGCCGGGGTTACAGGTCTGTACCACCATGATGAGCCAATGCTATGAGCTTTGTAAAATCTCCAAATAATTTGCAAAAGGACTAAATGCAGCGTGATTGTATGCCTGCCAGCTTTAAACTTTTCATAAAGTTGAGTTGTATCGCTTCGCTCTCATAATGGAGCAGTTATTGGTACAGAGAAATGCATGGGTTTTGTCTTGAGGGGAATCCATCCTGTGCAGGCCTCACACTCCATCTTCCTTGGCCTTTTGCTGATGTATACACATTTAGTGATCTCTTGGGCGAGGATTGAATCTCAGCTTTCCACTGGGAACTTGTCTTCAGTACTGATGCAATGCAGGGCTCTGCTTAGTCAAATGTTTGGGGAGCCTACATTTTTTCTTTAAACAAGTCTAGATGCTATTTCTGTAAGCACATTTTCATAAATTCAGTAAACTAGAATAGACACTTTATGAATATCTTGGGAATATTGTCAGAGACCTTATTTAGAACATTTAATCTTAAATATTCCAGATTTAGTGAAGGTTGATGGCATTTCCTAACCCTTTCTCACTTGAATAAAAAATGGCATTTCCTAAGACCCTTTCCCACTTGAATAAAAAAATAATAATTACACCTAGGGCCTCTGCTCATTTATTTTCAGCAACCAGCAAAATTATTTAAATTACTGATGCATATTATTCAACAAAGACATTCATCTTATTACCAAAATTATTAGTGAATTGAGAAACATCATAATGTGGCAGTGGCAAAGATTCTAGTTTTTATTCTATGACTAATGCAGTCTTTCTTGTCTTTAGATCTTGTTTTGCAAAGGATATGAAAATGGACTTAGAAGTTGAAACTTGAGTCCCCATCCTGCTTCTACCAATGGGTACTAGCTGTGTGGTCTGGTGCAATCTCTTAACTCTCCAAGACTTGAATTCCTCATCTATAACATGAGATAGAATACTTGCTTCCCAGGGTAATTACAAATATTAAATAAAACAATATATTTTAATTGCTGACAAAGTGTCAGCTATTATTAATTCATTTATGTAGGGAAATGCAGAAATTAGCAAAAAAGTAATGTAATTAACAGAATGCATCTCTCACTCTCATTCCATTTATTATAAGTACTGCTATTGATCAGTTGATTCTTCTTATATTTTAAGTGGTTTGAAAAACAGGTGTTACATTATGTTTAAAATCTTGGGTCTTGTAAGTATTGTGGAAATGGACAGAAAGGGATTTCTCTGCTCTGCTTCACAGTACATGTTTGTCAGGGGCCAACCTTCCCTTTGTTACCTCTGGCCCTCTCTACAATCCTTTCAATCTGAGTCCTGTCCCCATCTGTTATGGCTTAGACATTAGGTATCCCCAAAGAGTTTGTAAGACAATGCAAGAAAGTTTAGAGTTTAAATCATTAGATTATGAGAACCCAAATCAAATCAATGCATTAATCCACTGATAGGGATTAACTGGGTGGTGGCTATAGGTTGGTAGGGTATGGCTAGGGGAGGTGAGTTATTGAAGGCACGCCTTTGGGGTATATACTTTTTCCCTGGAGAGTGAAGCTCTCTCTCTGCTTCCTGGTACCATGTTCCCAGCTGTTTTCCTCCACCACACCTTTCTGCCATGATATTCTGCTTTATCTCAGGCCCCAGGGAGTGGAGTTAGCCATCTATGGACTGAGACCTTTGAAACTGTGAGCCCCCAAATAAACTTTTCTTCCTAAAATTGTTCTCCTCCTTGAGTTGCACCAATGAAAAATCTCACTAAGACACCATCACTCCATTGCAATTGCTCTGACAAAGCCACCACCAATTTCCCATTTACCAACTCAAAAAGACACCTGTTTATTGCCATCTATCCTAGCTGGCGACCTAATGCTGGGTTCACAAAATCTGACTATTCCAATAATTTAAGAAAACTTCAAAGAAAGCATGCAAACACAGAAGTACCTTTTCAATAATCCGGGGACAGCTCTGTGACCTTAAGGGTCCATGGAAAGAGAGAGAGCCACTGGAATTCTTTATTCTTATATAGGGGACACACAAGGGGAGGTTCCATGGAACATTCTATCCCAAAAAGGGCAAAGATGTAAATGGATTGTAAATGGAAAGGTGAGTATAACGCAACCCCAGTGGGTAACACCTACTCCTAGATCCACGCCTTGTTATCTGAGCTGGGGTAACGTCCAAGTTACTGTGACCTGGCACTACCGTATCACACTGAAGGCAATAATTGTTCAGAACTTGGTGCATCAGAACTTAAAGGTCTCTGCATCCAGGTCAGCTCCTGACACCTGTTTAACCTCATTTACTCACTTTTTCCAGCAGAATTCCACATATAAGCTGTTGCTTTTTCTAAAGTATTCTTCTTTTGTTTTCCTTTAAGCCATATTCCCCTCACCTTACTGGTTCTTCCTTTTGGGGGCTTCTTTGCTGGTTTTCCCTCTTTCATCTAACCTACAAATATTGGAGTACCAATGGACTTGGACCAGGTTCTATTTCTTTATGGTCATTTCTTCCTATTCATAGCCTTAAATACCAGTCCACGTGAGATCTCCCAACTTAAATCACTGATCCAAATCTTTCCCATTAACTCATAAATTTACAGGTCTACTTGATTATTCTGTGTTCAGATAAACCATGTCTAAATACCAACCCTCTACAAAACCCATGCTCCATCTTCTTCCTCATCTCAGTAAATAGCACGAATGGCTTATCAAAATGCCAATTTACTTCCACATTATAACTTTTAAAAAACAGAAATGAGATAATACAACTTCCCTACTTAAAATCGTTGAATGGGAACCCTTGGCTAATCCCACTACAAATCCCCCACCAACAGCAGGGCTAGTGGTATCTGCATCCCCCTACCTAACTAATTCAGTAGGGAACTCTTCTCCCTTTTTGAAGACTCTCACCCTTTGTTCCAGCCACACTGACCTTCTATTTCCTTTAAACAGAGTAAACTTATGTCTTCCCCAGGGCCTTTGCATACATCCTTGTATCTGCTTGGAATGACTTTCTGCATGGCTGGTTCCTTTTCATGCTTCACACTGTACCCTTAATTTTCCCTCAGTAGGCCTGTCTTAATCATCTTATCTAAAATAGACCACATCTCACACTTCATGTATATAATCCCAATTATTTTGATTACAGCTCCTTCAAAATGAATTATTTATTAGATAAACTTGGGAACTCCATGTTCATTGGTATGTCCTGGGAGTCTCACAGAGGGACTGCCACCCAGTCAGCTCTCAGTAAGTATTGCTTTATTGAATGCATGCTTTTCATAGTGTTCCAGGTGAAGGGGCTGAATAGTAAGGAGATACAGACCCTGTCCTACCTGATAAGCATTGTCATAATAACTGTATAATGTGCCATGGAATCCATAGGTGAGGAAGAAACTCCAACGAAGAGGTAACATCGGCATTAGGGTGAATGTAAATATGCTGGGGGGAAAGGATGTTTGGGCCAAGCACAGCATAAACAATGTCCTGGAAGTGGGAAGAGGCTTGCTGTGTTGCAATTGTAAGCTTGAATAAATTTTCCAAAGAAATTAAAATTTTTGAAGATCCATAAAACTTGGGTTGAAAGTCAAGACCTACATAAAATCAGAAGATGAAAAAAGAGTTTTATATTCAAGTAGAAAATGCAGTTTCACAACTATGGCTCATTTAAGCTACTGGTAATTAAAGGCATATATAGTAACAAACACCACCTGGGGTTTGCAGGTGTGAATAAACTTTAAAAAATATGCAGGAAGAAATAGTTTGAAATGGCTCAACATACAGCTAGAGAAACCCAAGACTGTGAGTTGAATGCTTTTTAACTGCTAATGACAATGCATATTCTAAGAACAATAATCATCTGGCAGGAGAATTTCATTAATATCAATTCATTTCACTTCAATTTGACAAACATAGCTAGGCTCTGGGCCAGGTAGTGTAGGTAGTGGGAATATCAACGAACTCTTGGACCTTCAAGAGACCATAGTCTAATAAAAAACACAGGTACATTAAAGACTGTCATTCTAGGACTTTTTTTTAAATAAAGAAAACTCCTTGAAACCTCAGTATATGTGCAAAAACTTGTTGAAGGCAATGCATATTATTTTTTTTTTTACAAAAATTCTGACTGGAAGTCTGCACTAAATCCATTTTCTTATGGAATGTCTAATTGCATCTGAGCATAATGAGGACATTTCTGATGGTGAATTTCAGAGAGCAAACACATGTTGGTCACTGGGAATTGACAGGAGAGTTGGTTGTACATACCTGTTTTTATTTATATAGGCCTTATTATTTTTGTATTTAAAATAAGTATATGCTTATTTTCAAAAGCACTGAAAACTAAGAATAAAATAAGCAAATATTTACATATATTGCATACAGATTTTTAGTAGGTATTTAGAAACTAAAAGTAAAATCACATCATGATGTGTTTGCACATATCTCATTAATTTAAAGCTTATGTATTGTGTATTTTATTTTTTCATTGGTTAACTGTGTTTTTCTTAAATGAAAGGCTATAATCAACTCACATTACTATCAAGAATGAAAAGCACCAGACACAGTGGTGCACCCCTGAAATCCCAGCGGCTCAGGAGGCTGAGGCAGGAGGATGGAGAGTTCAAAGCCAGCCTCAGCAACTTAGCAAGGCCCTAAGCAACTCAGTGAAACCATGTTTCAAAAGATTAAAAAAAAAAAAAAAAAAAAGTGCTAGGAATGTGGGTCAGTGGTTACTCACCTCTGGGCTCAATCCCTATACCACAAACAAACAAACAACAACAAAGAAACAATGAAAAACAATTGTTTGAATTCTCCATTCTCCTTATGTGATATATGGGATTTGAAAACATTGTTTTTCTATCCCAATATTACAATCCTCCTAATTCCTGAGTTTTGTAACAATTCCAAGTTTTGACTAAGATTTGGATAAATAGTTTTTTTCTAGTATATGCCTTCTTGAAAAAATATTTGAGATTTGCTCTTGGTGTTGCAGGTTCAATTTTTAATAGTTGTTTGAACCTAAATGGACACAGTTGTTACAGCCTGGCGATGACATCAAAAATTCTACATTCCTATTTTATTTCAGTTTTTTATTCAGATGGAATATACCACTTAAAATGAGGGTAAAAGGCTAAAATATTTTCAGAATCCTTATAAATCTGGGACTATTTTTATGTTGATTTCACACTGGAAGAAGACCATCTTGCATGTGATAAAATTCTTATGTTACAATTTTACTCCTCAAAACCCTGCCAATACTTTGTCTTTAACACTTAGTGTCACTGAAGAAAAAAGACTAAGGCCCGCCTGATTTTTTATCCTTTGCACATAACCCTCTTTTCTGCCTATAGGCTCCCCACCCCCAGCTTTCTTTGCAGTTCTTGGAAATCAAGTATTTGTCAGAATGTAATCTGATTTTTGTAGGAATGTGGTGAAACTTATTGAGTTGCATTTCCTGATATATATTTTTAAAGTCTGGGAAACAATTCTTATTTACGTTTGAGTCTTGATTTTTGTCCCACCAGGTATCCCAAGCAATTTTTCAGTGGATTCTCTATCCTCTGTCCTACACAATTATCATCTTATCATTCTTATCATTTTTCATTCCTTAATGCCCTTTCTCTGTGTTCCTGAGAGTTTTTTTTAATCTTGTCCTCCTGATCACTGATCTGATTTTCTGAATTGCTGATTTTGGTTTTGGTTTTCCCCTGTTAGTGCTGTTATATTGGCTTCTCCTATTTCATTTTTAGTTTTTCTTGAATGCCTTCCTTATCTTACCCATTTCCCTTTCCATCTCAGACTTCTACTGTCTATTTTTCCTGCTACATTTTTTCCCCATTGAGCTTGGCAGTTTGTAACATCCCCCTGTTACTAGCTGGTTTTCATGAGCATGTTTTGTTTCTGCTTTCTGTTCCTCACCTATCCATCCCCAGGCAAGAGAAGTCTGTATGACTCCAGAGTTGGGGTTTTGGTAGCCAGGGCAGAAGCAGATCAAGATGAAGGTGATCTCTTTTCATCTCATGGCCAACTGGCATCCACTGGATGACATGATTGTATTTTCCAATTCAATCTCATCAGCTGTAATGTTCCAGAAGACTCTTTCTAAATTTCAATATTAGGGAAGTTGAAAATAAGTTTTTGATGTTGTTGAACACTCCCTCTCACATTTTCATCTGTATTTTATTTTTATAAGTCATAAAGAACCACTTTGGGACCAACCACCTGATTGCATTTTTATTCTCCTCCATGAAAATAACTTCCTGCAGACTTATTTCTTCAAGGCTCTGAAGTTTTATGGAGTGATAAGAACTTCTCCTATGACCAAATGGGTTGGATTTCCACCATCAGGTTAGCAAGAGCTTCCTGCTGTCATCAGCAGTCCTAAGCCATCCTGTTCCATCTTGTGACAAAGATCAGAAATGAAGCTTAATGCCTGCTTCCCCAGATGTATTTTTCTTAATGCTCAAAGAAGACAAAACCCCAAGCTATGATAAAAATGGTTATGAGGTCGCAGAAGCAGTTTACTCACATTCCGTTTTTGATCCCTTTTCTTGATTTTGAACTTACAGGTAGCTGGGCCTCCCCAAACTGGAACCCCTGCTGTGATGAATACCCCAAGTGGAGCAGTCACTTTACTACTCTGGTAAGCTGAACCTCTGCAAGTAATCTAAATGAGGGAATTAAAACTGTTTTAACCTACTACCTCATGATTGTATTTCAGAGCTGAGGAAATGATGAAATAAAGCAATGTAGATAGAGGGATCAGGGGAGTTTGGTGCAGGGAGAAAAGAGAAATTTGAACTTCATGGGCATTTACATCTCCAATTGGTACTTGCGATTTCAATGCCCATTCCTAAAACAAGTAATTCTATATCTCCAGAATCAGCACCGGAAGGTTACTGAGCATTTCCTGTGTAGTCTGGACAGAGGGAAGCGGTTGGGTGTTACGTGTGTGGAGCAACAGTGTGCTTCATTCCCAGGTACAGCCAGCCACTTGCCAGTGTGGGGTAGGCCCCCTCTGGGGTTCAATTCACCATCTTACCACATGCTTCATTTTGTTTACCAAATTTTCATGTCTAATTCTCTAACCTGATATCAAACATTACTGTTTTTGCTCCCATTTTATTCTTTATTTTTTTTACTAATGGAATTTCCCCAAGTACACAAATTAATGCATAATTTTAAAAAGTGATCATTTCTCCTTGCTTGCAGTGTCAACAGCACGAACAGCAGCCCAATCTGTCCTGACAAATGACCCAGCTGGTAAGCACTCACTTCAGTCCTGATTTTGAAAGAAGAGGATAAGGAGATGAGTCCTGAAGGTCACCAGTAAACAAAGTCAACTTGGGGGATTTATTTGCTATTAAAGGGACTAATTCCTTCTCCCGATAAGCTCTCGCTTTTATTCCTCTAAACTTTTGATGAAATTCTTAATAAATTTTGTATGAAATTACTTATTTAGCAATTACTAAAAATACTGTGTCTAAATTCCCTTCAAAAATCAAAGTGCAAGTGTGATTAGCAGCCCGTTGTGGTCCCATTGATTTTTAAAAACTAATTACATACCAACATTTAAACACTGAATATTAATTGTCTGCTACATGCCAGGCACTATTCCAGGTCTAGGATATGGGCCAGGAAATAAAATAGATTTTTCTCCTATTATAATTTAAATCTAAGTTTATTTTTGCCATACTTTTGGCCCATATAAAAGTAACACTGCCTAAAATATAGAGATAACAATAATAATGTAAATATTTAATCTTTTCTACCTAGTTTTCATCCAAAGAAAAGTTAGTTTCTTTCTTTCTTCTTTCTTTCTTTCCTTCCTTCCTTCCTTCCTTCCTTCCTTCCTTCCTTCCTTCCTTCCTTCCTTCCTTCTTTCTTTCTTTCTCTGTTTCTCTCCTTTTTTCCTTCCTTCCTCCCTCCTTCCCTTCCTCTCTCTCTCTCCTTCTTTCTTTTTGTTCTGGGGATTGACCCCAGGGCCTAATACCACTGCACTATGCTCGCAGCCAGCCAAGTTTGGTTTATTCTAACACTTTGGCCACTCCGAATGGATAAGGCAGAGGAACACTTGTCCAAGTTATGGCTAGGAAAGGAAAGACTCAGGCCTTGACCCTGGGTGGGAGGGATAGGGTTTTTCAATCATAAAATTTCGTATTGGTTCCTCTAAATCTGAACTCCACTGATGAGCTAGCACCACTGCCATGCATGTCCTGGTATTAAAGGGACCATCTGGGTGAGAGGTCCTTTTCTCTGAGTCTTCACTGGAAGTTGGATGAGGACAATGCAGAACCTGCAATTGAGATGCTACTTGAAATCAGTGATGGCTCATTCTGAGAGCCTGATTTTCAAAAGCCTGTTTTTTTTTTGTTGTTGTTGTTTTTGTTTTTGTTTTTTCCTGCAAACAGGTAATATACCATTAATCACTAAAAAAAGGAAAGAAAATAAAGAACCCTGTAATATACTGTAATATATAATATGTGACCAAAAAATCTAAACTTTATCTTTGATCCAAGACAGTACAGATTTTTTTTTTTTTTTTTTTCTAATAGGCAGAAAATCTTGTTCTTGTATCTGTGCTGCAGGGATTAGGGGGAATTGTTCCCTCCAGCAAGGTACTAACAGATATTTAAAACAAGAAACAATAACTGCTCAAATATGACTAGAAAGATGTTCTGTCCCTCATGGTTGTAGGTGGTGATCACCCTAAGTGAGGGCAGGACAGGAACTTCTCATCAAGGAGGCCTGAGGGATACTGGCATTGTGCTATGCTTGTTGAAGGAACATGTTGAATTGTCCTTGAGTTTATGCAAATGTGCTCAAGAGCATTCCAGGATACTTCCAGAAATATTTGGGGTGGGGTGGGATCTTATAGGAAGCAGGTCTTTTGTGAGCTAATTCAACTTTTTGCTGCAATGCTTTTTTTTTTTTCCTTCAAAATTCTTACAAAGCTGGAACAACTCAGGATATTTCCATGAATTAAAATGGTCTAGATCCGTATTTTTCAACACTTGTTTAGCTGCAGTAAGAAGAAACTGCATATTTAAAATAGGTAGATATGGGTTTCTCCAGTGGCCACAGAGGTGGAGGACTTGGAGTACATCCTACCAAGCTCCCTCTCTTCCCAGGAGTCCTCACAGGGCACAATCTAAAAAAAAAAACTGACTTAGAGATCCATGCTGGGCTAATTATCTGCATAATGTGAACACACACATTGAAATATATTTAGTCTTTGCCCTGACTGTGCCTGATCCCAATGTTAAAATTTGGTCACTTGATCTCATTCTCACTAATTACCTAATCAAATTCTGGAAGATCCTTCAACCTATGTTCTTGACTTTATGTAGAAGAGAAAAACTATCAATTTAAGCTCAGAAGAGATTGATCACCATGACAAATGTCATATATAGTCTGTCATTTGCTACCAGCTTCACTTTGGGGCTGAGCTTTTTCAAGGCAAATGTACAGAAGATCAAAGTTCTATCCAAGATGAGTATGTCTTAGGAATCTATGGATATTGTTAATAATACTATAGAGTATACATTATTTGCTAACAGGGTAGATCTTAGGTTAAATAGTCTTATGAAGATAGTGCAGGAAAAAAGTTTTGAAAGTGATGCATGTTTATGGATTTGATTATGGTGATGGTTTTATAGGTGTCACTTCAAACTCATTAAATTATATACATTAATTACATGCAGATTTTGGCATATGCATAAAATAGATTCTTAGGGAAAAATTACTCATGTAAGATTCACCATCAAAATGTCATATCATGGGGGAATGAAACTTATGGAATAGATTAGGATTGGAATAGAAGTTTCTTTTGATAATTTTTATTTCATTTTTTCAAAGTAATTATTTCACTGATGATTTCATTGATAGAGTTTCATTTGATAAATAGCTTGGGCTTTCTAACAGAGTCCAAGATGCTGGCAAATAGCTTCCTTTTTTATTTTTACTCTCTCTCTCTCCTTTTTTCTTTTGCATCAACTTTTTTTTTATTGGTGCATATTCATTATACAGAACAGGGGTGTCATTGTATCATGTTCATTTGATATACATATAAATGTAATTGGATCAATTTAACTCCCTAATACCTCCCTTACCCTTCTGTCTTCCTCCCATCCCCTTCCTCTACCTTAATCATGATTTTCCTACTTTCATGGCATTTCATTTTTTTCTTCCTGTTTTTTCCCCCCACGAGCTTCCACATATGAGACCAAACATATAATATTTTTTTTTTCCTGAGTCTGACTTATCTTGCTCAAACTTATGGTCTCTGGTTTCACCTATTTCCTTGAAAATGATATAATTTCCTTTTTTTATGCTGACTAAAATTCCATTGTGTGTGTGTGTGTGTGTGTATACACATATATATCTCACATTTTCTTTGTCCATTCATCTATTAGGTACCCAGGCTGAGTCCATATCTTCACTATTGAAAACTGTTGAACATGTGCATGCATGTATCTTTAAAGTATGCTGACTTTAATTCTTTTGGCTAAATACCAAGAACTGGTATAGCTGGATCATATGGTAGTTCTATTTTTAGCTTTTTGAGGGACCCCATACTGATTTCCATCCTGGCTGTACTAATTTATGTTCCCACCAACAGTGTCTAAGAGTTTCTTTTGCCCTGCATCCTTGCCAGCATTCATTGCTATTTGTGTTTTTGATGACTGCCATTCTAACTAGAGTAAGGTGGACTTTCATTGCAGCTTTGATTTGCATTTACCTGATGCTAAAGATGAACTTTTTTTTTTTTTTTTTCACATGGTTATTGGCCAGTTTTTCTTCTCTTTCTCCTTCTCCTTCTCCTTCTTTTGAGGAATGTCTCTTCAGGTCATATGCCCATTTATTCATTGGGTTACTTAGGTTTTCTCAACATTGAGTTTTTGAATTCTTTATCCATTCTGTGTATTAATTCTCTGTTGGAAGAGTAGCTAGTGAAGATTTTGTAGGCTGTCTCTTCATCTTCACTTTGTTGTTTCCTTTGTGTACGCAAACTTTTAAACTTGATGCCATCTCATTTACTGATTCTTACTTTTCTTTTCTGAGACATAGGGGTCCTATTAAGGAAGTCTTTGCTTGTGCCTATATGCTAAAGTATCTTCCCTACTTTTTATTCTAACAGTTGCAAAGTTTCTGTTCTTAGGTCTTTGATCCATCTTAAGTTGACTTTTATACAGTGTGAGAGAGAGTGAACAAATTTCATTCTTCTATAGGGATATCCAGTTTCCCCAGCACCATTTGTTAAAGAGGCTCTTTTCTCCAATTTATGTTTTTGGCTGCTTTGTCAAGAATCAGATGACTTTAGCTGTGTGGGTTTCTCTTTGTGTCTTCCATTCTGTTCCATTGGTCGGTGTGTCTGTTTTTTGGTAACCACTTTATTAAGATACAATTTGCCCACTTAAAGTACGGTATACAGCTCAGTAATTTTTGGTGCATTCACAGAGTTGTGCAACTATCACCACATTCAATTTTAGACATTTTCATTACCTTTAAAGAATATCCATTTCCTTTAGCTATTGTTCTCTTATAACTTACATAGCCCCAAGTAACCATTCATCTCTTTTATATCACTATAGATTTACCTATTCTTAACATTTCACATTAAAGGCATAATATGACCTATGTATATTCAGACACTTAGTATAATGTTTTCAATTTTTATTCTTGTAGTAGCATGTCTCTATTTCTTCCCATTTTTTGGCCATAATCCAGAGTATGAATAAACCCCATTTTATTTATCCTGATGGATACTGACTATCTGGATTTTTTCTACCTTTGGACTATTATTAATAAAGCTTATGAATATTTGTGTGTGGTTTTGTTAGATGGACACTCCCTTGCCCCATTTTTGTTAGGTATATACCTGAGAGTAGAATTATTGGATCAAATGTTAATTCTTACTTTTAATCATTTGAAAGATTTCCATTCCCACCAGTAAAGTATGAGGGTTCTAATCTCTTTACTCCTCACCAACGATTATTATTATTTTTTAATCATAGACATTCTAGTCGGTATGAAAATGTATCACACTGTGGTTTTAATATGCAGTCTCTAATGACTACAATATTGTGTAGTACCAATCGGTCATTTGTATACCTTCTTTGGAGAAATGTATATTTTGATTCTTGGTTCATTTTAATTTTTTAAATTTAATTTTTATATATGACAGCAGAATGCATTACAATTCATATTACACATACAGAGCACAATTTTTCAAGTCTCTGGTTGTACACAAAGTAGAGTCACACCATTCATATTTTCATATAAGTACTTTGGGTAATGATGTCCATCTCATTCCATCTTGGTCCATTTTTAAATTGGGTTATTTGGGGGTTTTATACATTTTAGATACCATGTCTCTATCAGATATATGATTTGCTAATATGTTCTCCATTCTGTGTGTTGTTTTCATTTTCTTGTTAGTGTGCTTTGAAACACAAGCTTTTAATTTTGAAAAAGTCCTACTTATCTACTTTTATGTCTTTCTGTTGTTGTTCCTGCTTTTAGTTTCATTTAGTAAGAATCCATTGCCAAATCCAAGGTCATAAATGTTTACCTCTATATTTTCTTATAAGAGGCTCTTATGGTTTGGACTCTCACATTTAGTTTTTTTTTAATATTTATTTTTTAGTTGTAGTTTGACACAATATCTTTATTTTATTGATTTATTTTTATGTTGTGCTGAGGATCAAACCCAGGGCCCCTCATGTGCTAGGTGAGCTCTCTACTGCTGAGCCACAGCCCCAGGCCACATTTAGATTTTTGATTCATTTGAAGTTAATTTTTTTGTGTGTATAGTTCTTACTTTTGTTATTTTGTTCTTCAATGTGCAGGTCTCGAGAGATGACAGATTTAAATTTGTTTAGACAAATTGGCTGAATAACATGTAGAACTATTAATAAACTGGCTATTGATGTACTGAAGAAGGAGAAAATGTACACAATAAGATTAGTTAATTTTGTGGTTTTATGACATGTTATGTGATCCACATAATGCCTCCTAGATAATATTGTGGTCAAACAATATTCAGAATTTTATCTCCACTTCCTCCTTGCAAATGAACACTTCTTCCGTTTTACTTATGAATATTCATACCTTGTTTCCACTCTTGCTATACAAGCCTTTTTAGTGTTGCTTACATAACCCAGCTTTTGTTCCCCATATTTTAATAAAATCAGCTTCCTCTACAGGCACACAGTTACACACACACACACACACACACACACACACGCTGGTACCTCTTTGCAATATGCTCATGTGTTTGCTGGCACAGATGTCCCTGCAATTCACCTTTTCTTGTCATCTACCTTTCATGTGTTTCTCATCTGAGGCTTCTTGCTTATTCTTACAGGCACATTTCAGCATGAGGGCAGGAAAACTGGATAATAAAAAAATCACAATGGAAAAGAAGGGCCAAGATAACACACTATTTAGTCATTCCTTTGTGTTTTAGTATAAAAATGTAAGATTTAGCCACAGAGTAAGCATAATGCATAATTATCACATTGGGATGCTATACACAGACACTGCATTCACTCTGTGCATAGAGGGAGATCTGGTTCTCTCTAAAAATGCAGGTTTTGCATTTTTTTTTCCCCAGCAAAATAAGTGAGTGGGTGTGGAAGGAGACTGGCATTCTGACAATTATTTCAGAATACTAATGCCTACCAGGGGCAGTGGCAATGTTGCATTGACAGTCTCCTCTGCATCTTGTTGCAAGGAAGGTTTCTGCACCCATTTTAGATGGCAGCAGCCCAATAGGTCTTATTGATTAACCAACAAGTAATTCTTTTGCACTTGATGAGGGAAAAAAACACAAAAAAACAAAACAACAACAACAAAAAAAAACATTATCCAAGTGGTGAGGGAGAATCTGGCTTGGAAAACCACAGCCATATTGGAGAGCAATTAAGTATCAGATTGTGTGACCCTGAATATGAGGGCTTTAGGAATGCAGAGGAGGGAAGTCAGTGTGCCTTGGTGGTGTAGAAGAGTGCTGAGAAACCTTTATGGGGCATGTGGGCTGGGACTGGATTGCAGAGAATGAAAGCAATTTTTAAAAGGAAGAAATGGGAGGGTACACTAAGTGAGAGGGAGGAGGGACAGAAGCTGAGTCTAACATAGCAGTTACCGTGGACCAGGCACTGGGCAGAGGCCTTATTATGATTTCATTTAGAGCATTTTACAATCCTGTAATTATCCCTTTGAAGAGTTTTTCAACTTACTCATGGTTTCATAGCTTCTAAGTAGTAACATAGTGCTTGGATTGTAACTTTATTGTTTCCTGCACCAACACACCCCAAAGATGCTCTCCTATAGCTCAGACACTGGAGTTATTATCAATTCTCTATGCATCAGCTCTAATCCCACCCTCCTGCTCCTTCTCTGACCTACCAGGAAACACGGTGATTGAGAAGCACTATATCAAATCAGTGAATTCCAAACTTGCTGATCCTTAGCATCATCTCATGAGTGAATAAAAAAAAAAAAAAAAATTAACCTGCTTCTGACTTCCACTCCAGACCTAAGAAAACTGTATGCCCAGAGACGTGGTGCTTAGATAATTTCTGACTGTCCTCCAGCACCTCACACACTACCTTGAATAAAGTAGGCTTCAATGTATATTTGTCAAAAGAATGAACATAATAAATTATCTAAATAACTTTTCAACCCCTGGTGTGACAGTTGTGAGTTCCTTCTTTTGATTTATTTCTTCTACGTTACAGCATGAGCATCCTTGTGTGGAAATGGAAGTGAGGACCCAGGGACTTTCCCAGCCAGGAAGCTGCTATGAACCCAAAGAGCACTTGACCAGGACTTGCAGAAAGGCAACCCGTGGGTCCTGACATGACCCTGGGGGAGGAGCACACACCAACTTTCTCCTCCTGGCAATCCTCGCTCTCTTTTACTTAAATCTAAAACATTTTGGAAAGACCAGCCCTGGCTATTTCTCTCTTCCTGAAGTTACACATCGTTGCTTTTGACACTCTTTATGATTGTTCTCCTATGGAACAGAAAAGTGATGGATAGACCCTTGTTGACTTTCCAAAAGTGCCCCAAATCAATAGTAGCTGCGGAGCAGAGTGGGGGTGGAAGATGGAGGTAGGCAAGTAAACATACCCGGTTATTATTAATTCCATTTGCAATCTGATTTAATGTCAAGTTGTATATGTGCTTTGGGTGGGTGGTGTGCATCAGGATGATTTAAAACATTGCTTGATTTGGTTCCAAATTGAAGTGCTTGATAAAGTGGTTCTGTGATTTTTCTATCCCTTGCTTTCTGCATCCATCCACTTCATCCTGCTGCCAAAGGATCATCTGGATCTCATGTATAGATAGGTGATTGGAGCTTGTGACAATATGATTAGAAATACTGGGGTTCTCCAAGTTTTAAGAGTGCTTCAGTCATAGACATAATTATTAGTGTAATAAAAACAGGAAAAGTCTAGTTGAGATTCACCTCCTTTAGTATCCAGGGGATTTGAGATGGTATTTCAGCCTTAGTTCATTTTTCCATTTTGCATTTATTATTCCATTATTATAAAATGTCACTTTGCCTATAAAATATTTTGCCTTGCTGTCAAGTTTTATTTGGTTCAGCTTTAAGTCAGGAGCGTTTGGCTGAACATTCCCATGTGTGCCAAAGGAATTTTCCAAGCTATAGCATTTGTTATTTTTGTAAGTCCACAAATTGCTTTTAAGGTGATTGGAGAGCAAACATTCACCAAAAAACAAAACAAACAAACAAAACACAATGAACCCCCCACTACTCCCCGCCAACACCGTAACATGCAAAAGACACAAACACAATTTCACTCAAGTTTGTTGGGGACATCCTTTATGATACAAAATGAAAGTTTAAAATTGCCATTAGGATTGATTTGGGCAGAAGGAAAAAAGAGAGGCAAACCATCCGGAAAGTTAGTCAGTGGAGAGAACAGCAAACTGTTTGAAGTACAAGGAAAAAAAAGTTTCCTAAAAGCTTTGACATGCATGAGATGATTCAGTTTTGCCACACTATCCAGACCTGCTCCACGTCTCCACCCACCCTTTCAGTTTCCCTGACCTTTTCCTTATCATTCATCTTTCAAAACTGTCATCCACCTTTTACGTTGCTTCTCTAGCTGTGAAACACCAGCCATCCTGGTGGAAGCTCCAATTGTTGTCTTTTCCTCCTACAGCTTCTTTCTAAATAGAAACTCTTCATTAAATTAATTCTCCCCATATAGTTTGATGAGCAGGAGCCAGTTGCCAGGAGCACATCCTGTCCCTTAGTCTTTAAAAAGGGAACAAAATAAAACACTGACTGTCTTGAGACAAGCAGCAGGTTTTGTTGACACAATCCAGTAAGAGCCCTGGCTAATGGATACTTTCAAAGTTCTTGCTTACCAAATATTTGTATGGCCACAAATTTGGTGTTCTTACTACAATCTACTAGAATGTTTTTAACCATAAAATAAGACTTCTTTATTGCTGGTATTTACCGTGTATCTCTTATATGTATAAGAATAGGCATGAATTATATTTGAAGAAAGCCAACCCATCTTATATAAATTCTATGTCTGTTAGCAGACAGTGTGGTTTGTCATTGCCTCCAAGGACATAAATGCTTCTGATAAAAGTGTAATAAATTAACAGATTTTGCTTTTTTTTCTTGAAAGAAGTTTCTTTCTTTCCTCATTTTTTTTTAAATTAGTGCTTTATAGTTGTTCTTACTGATGAGATTTGTTTTTACATATTTGTGCATGCACACAATACACAATATAACAATATAATCTGTCCAATATCACTCCCCAGCACTTCCCCCTCCCTCCCGTCCTTCTACTCCTTGGTCCCTTACCTCTACTGATCTCCCTTTGATTTTCTTAAAATCTCTTCTTTTTTTTCCTCTCTAGCTTCCACATATGAGAAAAAGTACACAACCCTTAATCTTTTGAGTTTTTGCTTCTTTCTCTTAACATTATGGTCTCCAGTTCCATCCATTTTTTTTTTTTTTTGAAAATCATGGAAGATGAGATTTCTACTTTGCCTACATAACCTGTCGAGGTTGAATTCCTACCTTTATCAAAGTTCTGGTCATGGTGTTTGGACCACCCATTAAAATGTCTCACAGTGACCATTGTCAACTTTCAATAAAGACAACAGATGAGGATCAATGATTTATGGAAAGAGTCACACTGATTTGCATGTAGTTAATGGATACTGTCTGTTTCAGACATTCTGGCTGTCAACCCCCTTATTTCCAGTGGCATTAGAGATGGTTCTTCATGTTTAATTAACAGCAATTTAAGCTTCAATATTCTTTTACCAGGAGACTGGTGATCAAGGATAAGACTCACCATCCTGGCAGGAATTGAGCATGATCCTGGTCTAACCTAGGGTAGAATCCTAACCCAACCCTAACCCTGTGTGAATGAAGGCTAATACAAAGAAAGGAACCATTGGAGAAGGAAAAACTAGATCTAGAATTTCTATAGTTTTGGTCAATTTACAGTAGCATCAGTCATTGTCTCACTGAAAAGCACAAAGATGTGAGGATTTGAGCTTAGAAAGATTTTAATTGGTTATTACCAATACCCAGAGTGCACCCTTTGTTTTAGAGAGTGGCAACTGATACATATCAGAAACAAAAAAGTAAAGAAATGTGGTTCTAGCTGAAGGAAGAGAGAGAAGCTGAGAGGGTTTTAATGACATGGAAAATAGGTCACGTGCAAAATAATGGGCCCATACGCCAATGCTCAATGAGCCTACTTCTGTACTCACATCATTCTCTAATATGCAAGCCTTTGATACCTGGAGGGAAGTGAAGGAGAAGGAACTCTGCCGTTTGCAGATGATCACAGCCGGGAGAAAATACAGTAGGTCTACAGATGAGTTCAATCACCAACAGGCAGCAGTCATCCCCAGCTCAGTCAGCCCCCTTAATGGCAATTTGCGAAGGTGGTTTTTGTACCAGGTCCAATTGTCCTGATAAATAATGGAACTGGTGAAAACCTCCTGGCAAGGAACTTACAGTAATTGAATAGATCTCCAGGCTGGATGCCATCTGGGAATACAGCCCCAGATGCTTGCTTGGCAGGGTCACAGGGCTGCTCACCCTGTCAGCAGGGCCCCTGCTCTCTGAACTGAAGGAGGTACTTACTTTGAAGGAGTCTCATTTCCCCGTTTCCTCAGAACAATTGCATTTAGCCTTCAGTGTTCCTGTGAATCCATGGAACACTGAATTCTCCCATGCACTCCAATTCTCCCATGCATCGAATAGAATCTGATTTAATATGGATTTTCCTTTCTGTCTCAACAGAATGGGTTTCCTGCATGAATCACCTTGATTGTGGTTTTATCCTGTGTCACTTAGCCATGTTATAAACGATCTTTACAGGCAGGAGATAAATCTTCTGCCTCTTTGATTCACTATTCTACAAACCAAAAAAAGCTTAGGCTTATTTAGCTATCTATTTGCAGTGTTGCCAACAGGGCTTTTGGTAGGTTGACAGCAGAAGATGAATGGGTGGATTCAGGGCAGTCTATGAAATGGCTTGTGCAAGAGTTCCTTGTATTCCCTGTACCTTCATTTTTCTTCACAAATTCTGTTAACAGATCTTCCACCTCCAAATTGCTCTGTGTGTGGCTTTATCTTTTCAAAGTTTACCTTTCTCATGATACTACCTTTCACAGATTCCTCCGACTGGAGACTAGGGAGAAGCATCCTTTATTTGACACAGCATTTCTGGTCAGTTTCTAAGAACTTCCAAGAGCAGTCTCATTAATGAGGCAAAGTGATTGAATTCTTTGAGTCTCCCTCTGCGCCCCCAGGAGAAAACAAATGCAAAGATTGCAATTCTGGGTAGATGTCTTCAGAAAAAAAAAAAAAAATCTTTTAAGTTTTTCTTTGTATCAGTGCTTCCAATAAGTTTCTTATTTCAGTAATGATCCCTAGGTGCCCAGGATATTTTACAGAAAGTAAATTTCTTGGGCAACCATGTGCACATTCAGCCTGATGACAAAGCACGTGTATTCTCGTGGGGCTCTGCGCTTGCACAGCTTTGCTTTTCTCTTTATTGCATGCTCCCGTCCTGGAACCCAGCATTCCTGTGATCTGTCCCTGTCAGGATTTGGCACTGACACCTATCAGTTAGTATCCATAGCAGCAGCCAGACAAGGAGCACAGCCAATTCTTTTCCAAATGCTGAAGATCTCATCCTGTTACCTGGCGAGTTCATCTTGTTCAGGAGTTTTAGCGCCTCAGAGGCATTTGGGATTCTTCAACAGGTTGACTTTCAATTTCTGATGAGGCTTCTCAGAGGCAGCCTGGCCCTCAGATAGATTCCTGGAGGAAGGCAAGGGGTTGAACCTCTGACACTGGTTTATGGATGAAGCCCATTGTTCCTTGCATAATAGCAAACAGTACCCTAGTCACAGATGAATGCTTATTCAATTGATGGTTAATCCCCCTAGAGGAAACTCCATTGGTTGTAAGTTACCAAATGCACAACTCAGAAGTTCATTTTTCTTGGCAAGATAAAATTTGACTATAGTTTAAGCTGGAAATTGGCAATATTTTTGTGGCAAGGCATCAAACTGCCAGATGTGTGCTTAGGATTTGGAATTATGGTCTGCTATTTGCTTACAAAATGGTTATAAGTGACCATAAAGCATACACCCTCCAAGCTCTATGAAAAGAAAGGGTTCCTGGAAAGCCATTCCAGGTCATGTCAAATTCTCTTCCTACACAGCAAAAGTTTCTTTGCAAAGGGTGGTGGGTTATTCAGGAAGGGGAGGGGCTTTTAAAAATAAGGCAACTTCAAACAATCTTGTTTGTGGCTAATGGAGACATTTCAGGCATCTTTTTGTAGAACCCAATCCCCTAGATATTTTGAATATTATTTTGACTGAATAAAGTTTAGAAAGAATGGAAAAGCCAGCTTTATTAATATCTGTGTATTTAGGTTTGTTAGCAAATTGTGGGTAACATTTATTTATCCCATAGGAGTTAAGAGCTTGGGTCCTGAATCCAGAGAGGTCAAGTCCCAGCCTCCCCTTGCCAAAATGTTGACTTTGAGCAACTTGCTTGACTGCTGTAAGACTAATTTCTTATCTATAATATGGGTACAATAATAGCATCTGTGAGATAAATTTAATTATTAACTCTTTTAAGTTTATATTAAATGAATAATAAGCATTAGCTATTGTTATAAATAATTATCTATGATCAGTGTATCCTGGAAAATGATTATTATTCAATTCAGTTTCTTGGATATATTTTCAGTGTTGGTTCAGATAATTTTTAAAATACCTTCTAATCTTGTGGTATGAAAAGCAATAGGAAGAGAGTGAATGCTTATTATATTTGGAGCATTATTTTGACTTTCATTATAGTTACTAGCTTAAAATACCAATTGCTCAATATGCCATAATAACATTATAAATCATTGTGTTATTTCCAGATTATTAACTTTTTGTTGATAAATTTCTTATAACATAAAAGTCTAAAATTGGATGAAAAAGAGCGGCAGGATTTTAAAGTGTAAAGTTAATATAACCTATGTTCATATAATTAGTTTCATGTTAATACAAATAGTTTCATCATTACCTGGATATTAATTTCTTCAAAATGGAAACAGAAATCATTGAAATAGCTGTAACAAACAGCTGAGCATATACGTTTAAAGAACATTAATCAGTTTTGGAAGATTTTTATTTGTTGTAAAAAGTGAATCTGTTACCATGGTTGCTTGTGTCTTGCTTTTAATTGTAGGTTGTCCTTTCCTAGCAGTTGAAGACTAGTTTAGTAATCAATGTCAAATCAACCCTTTTCAACATCAGTCTTAGATTGGCTGATAATTTGATAATTTATTAATTAATCACTGAACACTGCATGTCAATAATTTCATACAGAATTTAGAGTGGCTGGAGAAGCTTTGCATGGTCTCCCTAAAACATTCTCATGCTTCTTTTTAAACAGAATATTACACTCCCAATTATGATGGTGCAAATTAATGGAATGAGAAAAAGATGTTTTTTGTCAAAGCTTTTATGGAAAGAGTTACCAGCAAAGAGCATTCACAAAATGAAAGGAACCATAATTGAGGCATTTGGAGGTTTTGTAGCCAAATAATCAGATAATATTAAGTTCTATAAAAAGTTTTGTGATCCAGCACAAAAAGCAGATATCTCTGATTGATCGGAAGCACTTCTTTTTAGGGTTTAGATTTCAAAGGTAACACTTCATGAATGACTCTTTTGGTTTCTTATACTGAGACCCAACCCAATGGAACACATTTTTGTTGTTGTTGTTGTTGTTGTTTTGTTGCTGCTGCTGTTCATTGGAAGGAATAATGTCTAAGATTCAAAAGTAGAAGCAAGACTTTCCAGTATGTGTGAGACATTGGTACTGTCTCAGTCTATACTGAGACCCAACCCAAGTGAATTGCAGTGCCAGGAGAAGGGACTTGTGTGGGGATGCCAAAGCAGAACTCCAGGGCCCAAACCCAATGTTCTGGATTCAGTTGCCATTAACAGTGTGGACCTATGCTTTCTTTGTATTTCCTTTTTGTTAGGGTCTTAATTTGGCAGAGCAAAGTTACTCCTTTGAAATTCCATGAATTGTGTTTTCACAGAAATGTCAGAGAGTATTTGTTTTCACTTTGATTTTTACATTTTCTCAAATAGAAGAAATCTAGGGCCAACAGCCAGATTTTCTGGCTAAAGCAGATCAGCTGATCAACACAGGGAAGCACATATTTTTTATATAAAAATTTAAGTTAAATTGATTTGATCTCTGGATATGGAATGACTTTTTGAGCATAAAAATGATGGAAGGGGATGAGAAGGAAGAATAGCAATATGAATGATTACATAGGAATGAAGAAAATCTCATGTGTTCAAAACATAAATACAATTAAATGCCATATAGCAACAATATTTAGCCACTAATAGATACTTTGGATGAATGCTTTCAGTTTTTAACAAATTCATATAATAAGAGTCACTAAATAGCAAGTGATGGAAACAGATGTTTCACATTGGAAAAAATGAAACAGTCTAATAACTGTCAGAGAAGCACAGAGAGTAGCTAATAGAAAAATAATAAACTTGAAAAAAACAAATAACTATTAGATACCTTTTTCCTTTATCAAAGTAATAAAAAATTAAAATATTAAATGTATCATTATCTTTCAATGCTGGCAAAGGTTGCTGCAATACAAAAGGGACTCAGACCCTAGAAGTAGATCATCTAGATCATCACAACCTGGTTGTATCACCCTGGGTGAAAGTTAAGTAACTTATCTCGACTTCAGTTTTTTATCTGTAAAATGGATGTGAAAAGTACCTACTTTGTATTGCTATGGATAAAGTTAAATAAGATAACACATAAAGCATTTAGCATTGGTGCCTGGCATATATTACATCAAAAAACAAACAAAAAAGGTAGCTGTTACTCTTACAGTCTCATATGCTGCTGGTATAACCATAATCTGCAAATTATAGTAGAACTAGAAGGTAATATAACAATAATTAATCAAAAGCATTAAAAAATATAGTCTATGTCTAGGACACTATTTCGAAAGAGTCACAAACATTATGTGCACAAACATGATGCATAATGATGGTAATAAAGATAAAGTATTTCAAATAATTTAAATGTTCAACAATAGAGAAAAGAGTTTCAATTAATTATAGGGCATATTTATGATAGAACACAACTTGGCTATTAAAATTATGTTTTTTAAAAGAGGTCTTATTGACATGGAGTATATGTAAGAAATAGTACTAAATTTAAAGAGCAGAATATGAGAGGCTGGGCACAGTGGCATATGCCTGTAATCCCAGTGACTCAGGAGGCTAAAGCAGGAGGATCACAAGTTTGAAGTCAGCTTTAGCAACTTAGTGAGGGTCTCAGCAACTTAGCAAGACCCTATCTCAAAATAAAAAGAGCTGGGATGTGGTTCAGTGGTTAAGCAGCCCTAGATTCAATCCTCAGTACCAAAAAAAAAAAAAAAAAAGCAGAATATGAAATTATACGTATATCCCAATATGTAGATATAGACATAAATTGAAAATATTAAACATAGAAAAATATGAAGGAAACAGCAGATATTTCAGTAGCTATTACTTCTGGGCAGTGAGATTATGGGTATTTAAAAATGTATTTTTCTTCACTTGGTTTTTCAATTGTGAACCTGTCTTACAATGAAGATGAAACTTGATTTCAGGAAAGATTTGAGAAGTCACACTGTAATGTGTCATTTACTCCTCATAAAATTTAAAATATGTTCCAAAGATACATGAGAGGGAGCAAGAGTAGAGAAATCTGTAGGAGACACAAATAAACATATATTTATATCTTCATCTGACTTATCCTTGTAAGTGCTAAACTTAACCCTCACCCACACGTGATTTTCTGTGACTGGTTCCTTAGTTAATCAGCAAAGCTTACTGCAGGTCTACTTTGTGCCAGGCCTGAGGCCACCCTAGGAGGACCCCCACTGAGTTCTGTTCAGATAAGTATTTAGTAATCCCAGACCAAAGCAGTTTCAACTCAGGTCCCCATGTATTTAGAAATTTATGAATTGTTTGGTGTCATTCTCCATCTAAAAATATATAAAAGGCTTTATTTTTATTCTTGTCTATTGGAAGGAATGATTTTTTAGATCAAAAAGCCAAAGCACGGGCTTCCAACGAGTGTGAGATGTTGGCACTGTAGACTTGGCTGGGGGACATGTTTAGCATAGGTCTTAGCGAGGGAGTTGATGTTTGGGAACCCAGTGTGGCCAGCTGTGCTGCAGGTCACAGAGAAGGCCATTGTCTGTTCTTGGAAACTGTTGCTTTTGTTCACCACTCCTCCACCCTGTCCCAGAGAGAGCACACAAACAGTTACAGTCCAGGGGTACTGTTTCTTTGCAAAATTCCATCATTCCTTATTTGTTGGCATTTCTACCATTTAATGACCTTGATAAAAATGATTAATAAAAATAACTCAAAAACATATTCAAATATGGAAAAGCCTTTTCCCAAAATGGAAGAATGAGCCCTTTCCTCATTCTGCCCCCTATAAAAACATTCATATATGTACATTTGTACACACACTCACACACGCGTGCTCGCACACACACACACACACAGTCACTTCCCTTATCTATGGTTTCATTTTTCAAGCTTTCAGGTACCTGCAGTCAACTGAGGTCTGAAAACATTAAATGGAAATTTCCAGAAATAAACAATTCACAAGCTCTAAATAAGTTTTTATTACAGTTTCTTGTTATAATTGTTCTATTTTATTATTAGTTATTGTTGTTAATCTCTTACTTGCCTAATTTATAAATTAAGCCTTATTGTAGGTATGTATGGCTAGTAAAGAACATAGTATATATGTAGGGTTTAGTACTGTCCCTACTGTCAGGCATCCACTGGTCTTGGAATGTATCCTCTGTAGGTAAGAAAGGACTACTGTACATACACACACACACACACACACACACACACACATCATAATACAAATATGCTTTCTTATAAATGAAATCTCAGAAGCACATTTAGAAATTTTTGCTAAGAAGGAAAATACTCTATGTTATTAGTGCATGGACAATAAAATAATTAAGAAGATTTATATAACTTAAGGGGCTCCCAAAGCTTTTCTATAAATGTTATGATTATAGCTCCAAGTTAGATTAGAAAGATTTGTTTGAAATAACAGTTCAACTATCCACAAGTCAACCACCTGGAGTTTCACCTTTTGGGAAAATAATCAGGAGTGAAAAAGTAATTAAAAAGCAGAGCTAGGCAGGAGGGTTGGAAAGTACCTACCACCGGGCTGATGGAGTAGCCCTTGTCCAGGTGTTCCTCCTTGCTCTCTCTTCCCTCCTCTCCCCTCTTCTTCTTATCCCCCACTCCCTTTCTTTCTTTCTCTTTTGTACAGGGATTGAGCTCAGGGGCTTTTAACCCCTGAGCCTTTATATCCATTCCTAATAGATGTGTGGCCATCAACCTTCCAAGGCTTCTGTAAATCAGAAATAGAAGAGCCCTCCAGAGTGCTTCGTGTGTTGATAGCAAACTGCAATGACAGTTGAAAGTAAAAAAGAGAAAAGGAAAGGAAGGAAGGAAGACAAAAACCATAAAACATAGGTGCAACAATTCAAAGAGCAAATTTGCCTGGGTCCATGTGCTGTAGGTGCCAACAATCCTTTAGCACCTCTGTGGGTCTGGAAGACATTACTACCTTCAAACACTGGGTGAGAATATATTCTCACACTGATTGTGCCAAGTCTTAATAAAATGGTCAAATTTCTTCTTTACTCAATTGAAATCAGAGTGTGAGAAATACATTTTAGAAAACTGCCCACTAAAATTATTGTTTTAAAAAGTAAGTTTTAAAAAGCAGAAGCCAGGTGCAGTGGCACATGCCTGTAATCCCAGCGGCTTGGGGAGGCTGAGGCAGGAGGATGGAGAGTTCAAAGCCAGCTTTAGCAACTTAGTGAGACCCTGTCTCTAAATAAAATACAAAATAGGGCTGGGGATGTGACTCGGTGGTGGAGTGCCTCTGAGTTCAATCCCTGGTAAGCCCACCTCCACTCCCACACCCCCGCCATTGCCAAAAAAAAAAAAAAGCAGAGTTTTTGACTCTATAAAAAAATCTGGTTATAAATATAGATATTAATTTCAAGGGATTTTAGAGTATGTGCACACACTCACACACGTGCACACACACACATGAATATATGCATATGCCTATGTACTTGTATGATAATTAGCTATACTTCAAAAAAACGGTTTCCTTTGTGAATCAAACTATGGGGGAAAGCTGTTTTGGTTTAAAAAATAAGTTTTTTAAAAATATCCACAGGGAATGAGCAATACATTTTAAAACTCCACAGATCAATGTAATTACTTCAAAAGACAGATCAATGTGGTTCAACTTTTGAAGATCTAACATAAATACCACTCGTTTCTCTCTGAAAAGATTCATTTTCATCACATTCTATAAAATACATTCTTCCTATTCTGCAAAGCTGAAACCACTTTCCAAACATTTTATTACATGCAGAGTTGAAACTGCTACTTTGAAATTTCTTGGATTAATGATAATTTAGCAAAAATTCATTAGGAGATATTAACAGTGAAATCTGCAACCTCTGACCTCTTTCGAAAAAACAAGTTACAACTATGGAAAAATGGATATCCAGAACTTATCCACCAACTGGAATTTCTTACTAATAGAAAGAGAGCAATTAAATTCTTTTGAGTTTTGCATAAAAATCAAGTTGAGTATATGTTAGGAACACAGAGTGGTTTCCCCACTCCATCTCTACCTTTCTGGCACATTCTGTAGCTTGTGTGGGGCAGTGTGGCCTAACGTTTATTGCCACTCCTGGTGGTGGGTGACTGACTCTTCAAGAAGCCCTGGCTATTTGAACAGGGGTTCCCTTCTCTGATATCTCTATTTTCTTTATCAAACAAGTTGAAATCCTGATATAAAATAATTATCATTTTCAATTTTAAAATTATGATTTCTTGTTCTTTTGACCTTGTGAAAATGAGTGTATTCATCCATTTTATAGTACACCACCTAGCGTGAAGAGAGGTAACTGCAGGTTCTTTTGAAAGTGCCAAATGATTTGAATGCTTCTACAATTCTAGGAAGGTTTGGCAATCAGACTTTTTTGTTTGACATTCGAGGAGATGTGGAATATTTTATAATCTCTCCAAGGCTCCTTTAATTTCTAACCATTTAGAAAAGTATACTTAGTCAAATATTTAAAAGTATTTAGTTTTGCTGGAACAAATATTTTATTCAGTGTAAAATTTCTTGAACATTGAGCCTGGCATTTCATCCTTTGGATATGTGTATGTTTTATAGTATGTTGGGTACCCTTATATAGATAATATGTTCAGCACCTACAATTTTAGATATAATATAGTTGTGCTTATCTTGTGGGACTTCAGACAGAGTGTTGATATTCTGGATTTTGCATTGGGTCAGAGACATGCTTTTCTTCTTGCTTGATCAATATTATAATTTCTGATTCTCTGCTCCTTCTCTTTAGTGACAACTGATTTGGGTAACGGAGCACACTGTGGTTTTAAAGATAGACTGTATTTGCAAGGAACGTGGGGAAAGGATTGCTTTAAAAGCTTCTTTGACAAATGATACCAGGTTAAAAAAAAAAACTAAAAAAAAAAACCTTCATTTTATGTGGAACATGAAGCCACAAACATAAGTGGACAGTCAGACATTTCCTATGCTAAGATTTCAAGAATAAAATAGAAAAAGTCAAACTCTGTCCTTGTTCCACCCAAAATTGTAAATTAGGTGTACATTTTGATACACACTTAAAACTATGTCCTAATTTTTAAAAAATCTACTTCATTGGAATAAGTGAGCAAGATGATACTATACAAACATATGACACATATAATACCAAGTCAATTTGATACTATAAAGAAAGGGAAGAACCCTTCCTTTCCTTCCTTCTTATTCCTGAGACATTATCATCTTTATTTCAAGTTGTCTTAATTAACTGCTGCCCATAAGCATGACTGTTGTCACAGATGGGTGCTATTCAAAACAGCTAGCATTTCATTTATTCATGTCCCAAAAGGAGAAAACATTATTCATTGAATTAAAAGGACTGCCTGTGACAGCAGAGTGCTTTGAGGTGGAAAAGAAGATGGATAATCCCCTATGGAGTACCACTCAGAATGCATCTGCTACCTTTGGTTGGTCGTGGCACTGCAAGAACGTGGCCCATTCCAACAGGAAGTGCCCTTCACCATGCCGTAGCACATATGTGTGACCAGTTTTCCACCTATGATACGTCAGGCATCATTTATCAAAATGCGTGTCCACAGAATTCTGTTTACTCTGAACACTTGTAGGTGAACTTGACAAAATCATGTCATGGTTATGTAACTCCCGAACCATTGTGTTCAACAATATCAGCAAGTCTCCTAGGAAAGGCTATCTCAGATTCTTTAATTTTGTTACCTTTTGGGGGACCCTTTCTCTCTCTCTCTCTCTTTTCTTTTCTGCAGTGTTGGTGTTTGAACCCAAGGCCTTATGTATGTTAGGCAAACACTCTGTCACTGAGCTACATCCTGCAGTCTACTGCATCACGTTTTCACTGAAAAAATCCTGAGACTAGTGTTTCTGAGAACTTGCTTCAGACAATGTTGGCTCCATGGGGTATTTTGTATTTTGTGCACATGCACTTGTGTGATGTGCATGGAAAAAAGCAAACCAGTGCTATCTGTGACCTGTAATTTACTACACGCTTTCCTGTTAATTTGAGAAATATATACATAAAACTACCCATGATAAAACTGAAATATTCATTTCATAGTGAATATTTCAGCATCATGAGTTATATTGAAGTTTGTCTTCTCCTGTTTTATTCATTTCAATATAATGTAGGGAAGACAGTTTTGAGCTACTGCTACAGAATGATCTCGGAGATTGAAAGAAGAGAATTTTACTTTTCTGACACATGAAGCATTTCACTTGTTGGACATCCTTCATTTGATGGACAGTGGATCTTGGAGGAGATACACTTGAGCTGAGGACTGAAGAATAAATAGAGGTTAGTAATCAAACAATGGACTTAGGCGGGGCTTGTGTTCCAGGCAAAGGAATGACCTGAGGCAGGGAAGAACATGTCATCTAACAGGTGGGAAGTTGTGTTTTATTAGGAAGAAAAAGGGGGAGATGTGACTACAAGATAGAGAAGAGCCAGGTCATGGAACATGTTTGGACACAATTATTTCCAAATGTGAGACAGCAGAATCAATCAAAACTTGTGATTCAATAGGGCCAGGTTTACTCAAGAGAATCTGTGTTTGGGGAAGCTCTTCAAGTGATTTGATCTTGCCAGTCAGCATGAAGGCATTAGAAAACCATTGCTCTAGGATCACTGAATGGTTTTTGATGAGTGAGTGGATCACATTACACCTTAAAAAACAAACAAAAAACATATTAATTCAAAAACATTGTGAAGATTAATACATGCTTATTCCAGGGAAGAGAAAATGCACAAACAAAATTAAAAGAGAACAGAACCCTATCAAATCCACTTCCCCCCCAAAGCCATTCTTAATTGTTTTATGTAAACAGGCATGTACATAATCTATACACAGCCATGCAAATGGAACCAAACCAAAGTAATACTAGGTACGAATGACCATGTGCCTAGCCCCATTCTAATTATATTACATATACCAATGTCCTAAATTTTCACAACAATATGGTAAGGAGTATTATGATTGCTAATTAACAGGGCATGGTGGCATAGAGAGGTAAGTTTCCTAAGGTCACCAAGTGGTGGGTTACATCCCTGATCTCAACCTCCATTTGTTTCTACTGCCTCTCATATTATAATGCAATTAATTCCTTCGCTTAAAAATATACTACAGGATTGTTTATGTCAGACTCAGGAAATGCTCAAGTTTTCAGTTTCCATGTATGGTACAACTCTTTGATTCCACTGATCCTTGGCAGCACATCTTTAATAGGTTAAATATAGGATTCCACAATGCAACAATTTTACTATGTATCTACCCCCAAAGAGTTGAAAACAAGTATGTAAACAAATCTAACTACGTTCATTTCCATAGCAGCTCTGCTCACATTATGGAAAAGGTAGAAAAAACTCAAATGTCTATCAGCAAATGAGTGGATGATCCAACGGTGGCATGCCTATGGAATAAAATAGTATTTAGCTGTAAAAAGTAATGAAGTACTGATGACATGCTACACATGATTGACTCTTGAACAAATGATATTGAATGAAAGAAGCCAAACACAAAAGACCATCTCATATGATTCAATTTATAGGAAATATCTAGAAAGGCAAACAGAAACAAAAAGGAGATTAATCAGTGGTTTGTCAGGGGGTAGTGGAAAGAGAAATGAAAAATGACGGCTTAGTGAGTAGGGGTTTCTTTTGGGGTAATGAAATGTTCTAGAACTAGACAGCAATGAAGATTTGCACAACGGTTTGAATGTGTTAAATGTCACTGAATTCTGCACTTTAAAATGGTTAAAGTGGTTAATTTTCTGTGATGTGTATTTTAGCAGCTATTGCCATTTTAAAGTGCAGAATTCAATGACATTTAGTACACTCATATTGCTATGCTATCAAGGTCCAGAATGTAGTATGTTTATAATAAAGAAAAAAAAATGTTTTTTATGACTTTATGATTTTAAAAGAAGTTTGTGTTCATTAAAAATATTCAGAAATGTTTTAGTTGTAAAAGAATGTATAAGAACAAGAGCTATCAGATTGTTTACTTGATTTCAGATACTTTACTGAGGTTCTGTGAATATTAATACATTTTATCCTCAGAACAGCTCTGTGAAATAGGTGGATGCTTATTCCTAATTTACAGATGGGACAGAAGAGGGCCATAAAGGTTAAGAAATTTGTCTAACATCACACAGCTCATAAATGACAGAGCCAGGAATACAATAGCTTGTCTCTACATTGCTCATATAACCAAGTGTCACCTTCTCCCATGACATCAGAAGTTCTTTCTTGTTCCTACTTGGGGAGGTAGTAGAAATGGTCTCCCATCCATCCCTCAGTTCTTCACTTGAGCAAAGCTCCTCTGTGGTGCCTGTACCACACTGTGGTGGGTGGCCTATTCTGTAACTTTGTGACCTGGCCTGGAATGCACTGCTGGTGTGACCCTTTCTTCACAGGTCCTTGACAGTGGGCAGATGGGCTGGGAGTTGAGAGTGGTGACCTCACACAAAATTGTGCAAAGGTCAGTGGAATTAAAGAGTTGTACCACACAAGGAAACTGAAAACTTGACCTTCAGTGTGAGCATTTCCTGAGTCTGTGACCTAAACACTCCTGTAGGCCTCTTGGTCTTAGGGGGACCCTGAGCTCCCAGCTGCCTCCCATATTCACGGTTCTCTGAAGTTGTGGCATCTGCCTGTGAGTTTGGGGAGGAGATTTATTCTTCCACTTTTAGCCGTTAATTCCACTGCTGTTGATTTTTGGCATATATCATTCAGAATTTTTTTTTTTTGTTTTTGTATTTTTAAACAACAACAACAAAAAAACCACATATGAAGACATGTAAGGGAACAAATACAATATAACTGATGTTTAATAATTAGTTTTTAATTTAATGCATATCATGGGCACTTATTAATGTCAAACACTGACCTACAACTCCTACTGCTGTGTAGAGCAACTCTTTGTGGTTGAAACGTCACAGGTGCAGGATTCCATCTCGATGGATGAAGAGGTTGTTGTCCTTGTTGTCTCTTGAACACATATATTTGAACACATGTTCTTCGTTCTTCAAGCACTTGGCCTATTAATACTTCAGGATCCCTTAAAAGTGGAATAGCTACCTGTGAAGGGAGATTGTCAAGAAAAGTAACATTCTTCAAAGAAAGCTTCCATTTAGGAGGCAGTACTCGCAAACATCTGGAGCTGCTGCTGGGCATGTTGTGAGCTTTGGGGCACTTTTACCCTTCCACTGGAGGCATCTGGAAGGACCAGATAATCCCCTGGTGTCCAGGGACTCAAGATGTGTGTTGAAGTGTTATTTGACTCTTGTTTTGTGGACATTTTTACTATTGTATATGCTTTCTTTTCTTCATCTTCCATCAGTCATGGTGCCCTCTTAGCCCCTGCATTCTTTTCCAAAGTCAACAGGAGTGTCCTCTTTAATTGATGTTAATTATCTTGCAATGGTTTCAGAGCTTTTTGCCTACATATGCTATTCCTTTTCCTGTCTCCTTTGAAGTACTCATTCAGTGTCATGTCAGTTTATGCATATCAGTTTGTGACTCCTGGATAGCAATTCCTAAGACCCCAAAGAAAGTTCTTTTACTTTACAGTCTCAGAGCTTGAATGGATGGACAAGTATCAAAAATGCTCACAACCAGTATTTTTATACCTTTTGCTTAATTGGCCTCCAGGCAATTTTTAATTTATACCTTATACTTTTACCAACACTGGGTATTTAAAATATCTGCTAGATGAAGAAATAACAGTTCAACTTGACTTTTTAAAGAATTTATTACTTTTTAATAATTTTTTTGTGTTTTCATTGTTATTTGTTATTACATTGATTAATGATGTAATTTAACAAAGGTTTAAGAAAAGGCAACTCTACAGTGTACTTCTCTTTAACTTGATTTTTTTTAAAGTTCATATGCCACAGCCATCTTTTCCTGAAATAGATACAAATATGCCACATTCTGAATTTGCAAAAGATTCTACAGTGTGGCAATACTACTTTATGCACTTAGTTCACTCTTGATGAGTGTTCAGAAAATTTCTTTACACTTTTTTTTAAACCACAAAAAAGTGAAAGAAATGTTAAAAGCAAGCACACTGTTTTATACTGTGGATATGTGTAAGACAATTCAAGAATATTGTGAGACAATTCAAGAATATTCAGAGGTGAAATAATTAGATTATGAAAGATTTAATCTTATAATCCACTGATATCGATTAACTGGGTGGTAACTATAGGCTGGTAAGGTATAGCTGAAGGAAGTAGGTCACTAAGGGCATGCCTTTGGGATTGATATTTTTTCCCTGCTGAGAAGAGTTCTCTCTCTCTCTCTCTGTGTTTCCTGGCTGTCATAAACTGAACAGGTTAACTCTGCCATGCTCTTCTGCCATAAAAGTTCTGCTTCATCTTAGATATAGAGCTATGCAATCAGCCAACCATAAACTGAACCTCGGGAACTACAAGCCAAAATAAAGTTTTCCACCTACAAGTAGTTCTTGCTGGGTCTTTTGGTCACAGCGATGAAAAACTAACTAAAACATAAACATATGTAATTTGTGTGTGTGTGTGTGTGTGTGTGTGTGTGTAGACATAGATGTTAAAGACAAAGAAAGCATTCCAAATTGAAAAGAGGATGAAGATCATGAATTAGTAAATGGAGTTGAAAATTTGATGGATATTTGTCACAAAGTAGCATAAAATGTATTTAAAAATAAATTCCTGACGAAACAGAAAGGTAGAGAATCATAGATATAAAACATCTTAAAACTTCTGTACTTTTAAAGAACTGTAAATGAAAGTAAAAGACAAAGGATACACTCGGGAAACATTTTCAATTTCTATTAAGAAGAAATGTTATATCTGACATGTTAGAATGGCTATTAATGAAAATGAACAAGAGCCCAATGGAAACATGGGCTAAGGATATGAAGAGGCATTTCAGGAAGGAGAAAGCACATTCTGTAAACATGGACAGATTCAAGGGGTGATGTAGGTGAAAATAACAGCAGCATTCCATTTTTGTCTATAGAATTTATAAAATAATATTACCTGTATTTGTGAAGGTATTGGGTTGTTGGAAGGTTGAATCTTTAACTTGTTTCTGGTGGGAACAGAAATTGAACAATCATTTAGTAGCTGAATCTTTCTTACCTGGGTGTATTTTTTTTTTTTTAAGCACAGGAAACTACATAAATCTGTACATTGGGCTATTCCACTGGAGACATTGTCTCTATCATGCCCCCACTCCTCCTGTCACCACCACTTCTACCCTCTTCCATTCTCTAAGAGTTGTATATCTTCAGTATTTCTTTACATGATTCTTAATACATGTAAATTCTTAATACAATCCTGTAAGACAATGTAATTGTATCTCCATTTTTTTTTCCTTGCAGAGAAATGAAATTTGCCCACAATAATATAGCAAGCAAGACTTGGACTCAGGTACCAGGTACTCTAACATTCTAGTGAAGCTGACAGAGTACTAAAATAATTTTATTTATTTTTTTACTGGTTCCTTCAATACAGAGTTTTAGAAAATTGTGATTTGGTTATTCACGATATTTCCTTTCTCCTATCTGCACTGTTTTTTTTTTTTTTTTTTTAGATCACACTTTCCCCCATTGATTTTGCCTCAAATAGTGTCCTGGTGGTTGTGAGTACTCAACATTTAACATTTTTATTTAAGGTCTGCACTGTATGTTGAATGCATAGTGCCCCCTTTTCATATCTACATGGTTCTTCCTCACATTTTATAGTTTCATGGCATACTTCTCAAACTTTGATGGGCTTTTCTTTAAGGCATTTCTGCTGGCTTGAGATTCCCTGGTACTCCGAGCAAATGGAGAAAATTAAAATTCCTAGGATATCACTTTGTCCGTGCGGGTCCTCTGCCCTTATTTCTAGGACTTCACTGTGTAGTGACTCCTGAGATGCAAAGAACTCAAGTTGTTATGGATGTTGCAGGTTCTGACTAGATGGGCAAAAATAGGTATCCTGGGAAATGACTAATAATATTCTGGTGACTTAAAACCTCCACTATATCATTAGAAGAACAGTTGAATGAAAGAGTCTGAATCAGGAGGTTAAAGCTGGAAAATATGCAGGATACCTTACCCATATTTTACAATGGAAGTATCCATTATTGTCAGTCTCCCATTAGTCAGCTAACTGTGGTTTTTGTCAACTGATTGAATTTGGAGTTATAGTTGGAAGAAATTCTCCCAGATTCTGACAAGCATATTTAAAAAAAAAAAACTGCATTATAACTGTCATTAAAATTTTTAATGTATATTTTAGTGGGAGGGAAGAGAGGCTACATCAGGGACTGCTATTCAGATGGGATTTTTAACCAATTATTTAAAAAATTTGTAACACATAATGAAATCCTGTAGCTATTTATCTCCTTCAGAATGGGCACAGCTAGTTGCTTGACAATTTCCACAGGAAAATCTTCATTTTTAGAAGCATATTATAAAAGTATTCTGTGCACAGGATACTTTTTTCCAACATTTATATTCACTTGGACTTTGTTAAAACAATTTTGAAGTTAGTAGTTACATTGATGGATTGCTTTAATTTTTTTTTTCCTTAGGTAGGGCTGTAAAGTTGGGGACAACTCTTTATTAAGAAATCTTGGTTAAATTAGCAGATGAATGTCATGTCTAACTGAGTATTACCTGACCCCAAATTAATCCATTGTCAGACCATAAACATGATGGGGGCTATGAGATGGTTAAAGAAGCTGGCATTTCTGGTTTGAGCTATGGAAATAACAAGGCCAAAATTTTGAGCACATAATGTTCTTTAGCAACAACCCCACTTTACAAGGTCACCACGCTTAAGGACATCCTTAATAGCTATTGTTTACTTCAGCAAGGTCTCTGGCTTTTATTTGGCTCCAGTTTTTCAAAAAAAAAGGATTGTCTCTAAAATGACAGTATTGATGTAAGCTGTAGCTTGTAGTGACTAAGGATGAATATCCGCTTAGCATTTGCTGGAGGTAAGTTCATATGTACTTTTTTCCCCTAAGTTTTCAAGTCTAATCATCATCCTTTCTTTTGATTTACATGAATAAAATGTCAATTTATTTATAAGATCCTATTCATACTGTTTTAAAATGATTTAATCTAACATAAACAAACCTTTACATACTAAACAATTTTCCAACATGCATGGATGTTATTCAATTTCTTTTAAGAAATAAGCAAATTAGATATCATTATAACTTAAAGGTAAGGAAACCTAAGGACTAGCTTGTCTCTGTCCTTGGGAAGGGGAACACAGCAGACAAACATCATTTTTGTGATGTGTGATGTGGCCAGAGAGGTCTTTGGGCTCCTAGTATGGGGCTCCTTCCATCATAACAACGGGCTCTAAATTTAGAGTGTGTTGCAATTCTCTTTTCTTGAATTTAGAAAGGCTCTTTTGTCTCAGTTTATATGGTAATAGCTTAGAAAATAACACTTATCTTCAAATTTTACAAAATTTGGCTAACAGTATTACAACAGGTACGTTTATTACATAGGGAGAAAAAGTGTTTTCATATCACTACCCCAAATCAAATTCTTATCATTTTATTGCACTAAAAATGCATGACATAAATTAGATTCTAATCATTTTTGTATATTCAAATCTAGTCCTTTGTAGGCATATTTCATGGCTTTTGTAATAAGCCTGCACTTCTTTTATAGGTAATTATTCTATTAGATAATTTATTGAGGACCACTCAGTGCTAGTAATTGAGATAAGTTGTTTTTTATTTTAGCCCATTTAGTTTTTTGAACTTTAAAGTAAATGTAAGTTTTTCGCATTCTGCATGTGAGAAATTGGAAATTTAGAATGGCTGCCGGCTTGCCAAATTTAACACTGCTTATCACCAAAGTGAGCCTGGAAGCTTTGCTTTCCTTCAAAATTACCAATTTAATGTCAATATACATTTCAAACAATGAGCCCTTCTGTAGTACATCCACCCATTTGTTGGACCACTAGTTGGCTTCCAGGTTTTTACTGTTTAATATTAGACTTGGGAAGTGTTTTGAAAATAGCTTTTCCTATTGTTTTGTTTTCTTCCTCAGGATAGAACCTTAGAATGCAATTCTTGTATTAGTCAGCTTCCCATTACTATCACAAAATACCTAAGGCAATTAACTTATAAAAATGTTTTTTTGGTTTTATAATTTGGGAGGTTCTACTCCAAGACTAAATGGGTCTCTGGCAAGGTTAAGTACATAGTACATCATTTGGTGGGGGGGACAGGGGGCTGAAGCAAACCATTTACCTCATGAATCAGAGGCAGAGAGAGAAAACAGGAAGAGCTTGGGGTCCCATAATCCTCATGTCCAAAGGGCCTCCCATAAAGCCCATCTCCTAAAAGTCTCACCCCCCCCCCCCCCCCATAGTGCTACCCTGGGCACCTTCAGGGGGCATTCTACATCCAAGTCTAGCAGTTCTTTTTTCTTTCTTTCTTTCTTCCTTCCTTCCTTTCTTTCTTTCTTCTTTTTACTTGGGGTGGAAACCAGGGGTGCTTAACCACTGAGCTCCAGGCTCTTGCTAAGTTGCTTAGGGCCTCATTAAGTTGCTGAGGCTGACCTTGAACTTGTGATCCTCTTGCTTCAGCCTCCAGGGCCTCTGGGATTATAGGCATGTGCTATCATGTCCAGCAATACAGCAGTTCTTAAAATCAAACATTACAGATAGTTTTATTGCTCCTGATACCTATTCCCAAAATGAAAAAAGTGGTTTTTCAATTTGTGCTGCAGCCACTGTTGAATCTATGTTTGCATACGCTTTGCTTATGTCTTACCTTCCTCCCAGAGTCTTTTTTTTTTTTTTTTTTTTTTGAGAGAGAGTTATGGGTATAAAACAAAGTGCATCTGTGGAGAAATTTGAAAAACTACTTCACATATAAATCCCTAATGGCACAGGACCAGTGAAGGATAGAATGCACAGTTATTCCTCAGGATAGCAGTCTTGCACCTGTGTATGTTTAAAGACAGATATGTTGTCCACCTGTTATATATTTGAAGACAGAAATGAGATCCAAGTGCATGTAATAAGGTAGTGCAATTCTCCCATTTATCCCTCACCAGCAAGGTTCAACATTGGGCTTTCTATGTGTGGACAAAAATTAGAAAATGTTTCAGAAGAGAATTTTCAGTATAGAATCAGAATGTAAAGCTCATGAGTCAAGATTTAAACAAATGAAATGATTCAGCTGGGAAGAATCCTTGCAGAGGCAGAGGGCCAGCTCTTCTGAAAGTAGGAAAAAACAAAAAGGGCCCAAGTTTCAAATAAGAGTAAGTTCAATTTACTCAAATATTTTACCTACTCCCTGTATGATCGTAAGCAAACACTGATCTCCCTGAGTCTCAGTTTCCTAATCTGTAACATGGGGATAATGTCCATCTCAAACAGTTGTTAGAACGACTAAATGGAAAACTGTGAATAAGCAGCCCTCTGAGGATGATACTTACCAAATGCAGGATGGTAGAAGGGAGGCAGGAAAATGGGGTTAAGGAGGATAGCAATGGCAGCTTGAATTTTACCTGGGATATTTTGCATCTTTTATTCAAGCTCACAAAGATCTGAAGAATGTATAAGAAGATATTGGCATTTATTAATTTTGAGACAGTGTGTGTTATGTGATTTCCTGTACTTTTTTTGTGTGTTTGGTTTTTTTTTTTTTTTTAAATTAAAAGAGATCCTGTTTGGCATGCACAGAACACAATACATACTCAGATTCTTTTCCATACTCCTCATCAGAAACCAAAGATCAGAGGCTCCCTTATGATGAATTCAGGTGGGACACAAGGAAGGAAATACTGGTTGCCAGCTTGAGACCAGAGGAATGTACCTTGAGGGCGGTTGTGTGTGTTGGGGGGAGGAGGGGATCTACGCATGCGTCCTTCCTGATTGTTCTCAACATGGACCAGTTGAAGGTCGGTGTTCTTTTGTGCACGGTATGAGCACACATGTTCCTGCACCGCCTGCTTTGGCTTGACGGCAAGGTCCAGAGACCAATTGTTGTGTGACCTACACTCTACAGCCGGATTCCATTTACTGTATGGGATTTTTCTATCAAAGAAGGTTGTTTATATTTTAATTTACTGTGGCATGCAACTCTTGCCAATGCATGTGGCACTGTGATTTCTGTATTGGAGCCCTCTCTTCCCCACAAAGATGTTTATTTAGTCTATACAGTTTGTTTAGAGTCTCTGCATGGAAATTTTGGATTTAGGGTTATGGAAGAAACTCTTACAGAGTTCCTAAATGTGGTGAACATGAAAGCTAAGCTTGTCATAATGAATCACCATGCACAGGAGCACAGCTGAACTTACAGATGACATCGACCTATTTTTACGTTTTAGCAAATATTCACATAATGCATAACACATGGTTCATTAACTCAGAGGGTTTTCAGATGCTGAAACCACAGGGATTTTTAGCTGTTGAATTGTCTTTAAAAAAAAAAAAAAATTCTATCTTCTCATCTCCTTTCCCTCCCTCTCTCTCCACCTTGACTTTTAGTATGGAAAAGGGAGCATTTTTGGAGAAAGGAATGAAATAAATGAAGCCCATCCTAAAGTGCATTGTTACAGGATCCTCCATCATTTCTATAGAAAAAGGGCATTGTTCATACATGCTGCCTTTGAGAGCATTCTCTTCCCTTCCAGAGAAAGAGAAAAATAGTCTCCATCCTCTTTTTTTTTTTTTCTTTTTTGCAGTATTGATGAAGGAGACACATCACTATCAACTCACTCAGCAATATGCACAGAGGGATTTCAGAATGTTTTCACTGTTGTAAAATTTCATGTTAATAGCAGATCTAGGTATTTACAGAAATTAAACAGTCTTTCAAATCATTCATCAGAGTGTTCGCACTTCCCACTTCAAGGCAGGTGAAATAATAATGGCTATTTGGGACTTGAATCATATTCAATGCATGAAAGAGAAAGGCTATCTGCATCCAAATTATTGGAATAAATGGAAGAACCAGATTTCTCTGGGCAGAGACTGCTGCAGCTGCCAGGATTGCCATTTAAACTCGACGCTGAGTGGCAGTCAAGGGAGAAGTCGAGGAGAGCTAACACTCATTGCCATTAAACAAAACCTTTCACGTGAATCGTTATGCTATCTGTGTGGCTCACAGACTAGAATGAGAAGTCAAAAAATAATCCCCAGCCTTAAATGAGATGGAGAAGGGTTGGCTTTCTTTGAGAGAGAAATCCCCTGTCACTAAAATGCTGTATCCCTCATTGCATATGACTTCCCTGGAGTTCTAAACTAATAAAATGACAATATTCTTTTAAACCAAGAAGCAGTGTCCTTGAAGTCATTATAGTACATTGAGGGCAACTTGAAAATATATTTTAGGAAACCAAGGTAGAGAACAAATCAAGGGAAGGAAAAGATATTTTCTCAACTAACACTGATGTGAATGGCAGCACTTTTGTGGCATTTGGTTGTGGCAATATTGCTCAGCCTGGAGGAAGGACACCTAAAAACCTGAATCCTATTAATTTTGCTGTAGTGTTTCAATAAGTTTTCCACTGATATTAATCATGTTTCTTAGCGTCCATTTGTGGAAACACCAGTAAAATTATTTGTGGTGTACCTTGCACAATGATCTGAGTAAATGCTGTACAACCAAATAAAACAAAAAATGACTATTTAAATTGGGACTCTATTCTCACCAGAAAATCCAGCTCAACTGGGCAATTGCTTTATGTGATGATTTAAATTGTATGATAATTTAACTAACATACTCTGTGGGAAAATCATTTATCCTTTGTCCTCTGAAATGGCTATCTTGGAAAAACTTCCATTTTAAACATTAAATTAAGATAGCATATTAGGGAAGAATGAAGAATGGTCACAAAAATTTCAGGGAAAAATGCCACCTCGACTCTTCTGCCCTCTGCTGGGTAGTGGTTAAATATCCTCTGAGTCACACACACCGCTCCATTCTTCTGAGAGGGTAGTGTTTAGGTAGGTCTGAATGTGACAAATATTTCTATTCTGGTGGCTCTTATAGGTAAGTATGGTGAGAGTGAGTCAGATTTTTTTTCTGTTTTTAAAATTTTGGGATTAAGCATATATAATGTTAAATTTACTATTGTAACCCTCTTTAAGTGTATAGTTCAGTGGCATTAATCCCACTCCATCATTGACAAAACACCACCAGCATTCATTCCCAGAACTCTTTCATCTTGTAAAACTGAAACTCTACCTATTAAACAATAACTCCTCATTGCCCCTCCCCCAGTGTTATGGTTTGGATATAGGTGTCCCCCAAACGCTCACCTGTGACACAATGCAAGACAGTTTGGAGAAGAAATGTTTGGGTTATAGCCTTAACCTGATCAGTTACTTTATCCCTAATGACATTAACTGAGTGGTAACTGGAGGCAGGTGGGGTGTGGCTGGAGGAAGTGGTTCATTGGGGGTATAGCTATGGAGTATATATTTTGTATCTGGCAAGTAGAGTCCTTCTCTCTTGTCTTTGATCATTGTGTGAATTACTTCCCTCTGCCACACTCTTCTGCCATGATGTACTGCCTTACTTCCAGCCCCAAGGAATGAACCTGACCTTCCATGCACTAAATCCTCTGAAATGGTGAGCTCTCAAACTTTTTTCTCTTCTACAATTGTTCTGGTTGAGTCTTTTAGTCACAGCAGCAAAAAAGCTGACTAAAACAAATTGGTACCAAGAAGTGAGTAGGTACTGTGACTGACCATGAGGTTTAGAATTTTTTAGAGCTTTTTGGAATCAGCAGGAGGAATTTTGAGACGTGTAGTGGGGTACACTGGAAATGCTTTAGATTGTTGTAATAAGAGATAAATGGTTGATTCTGGTGGGAGCTTAGAGACCAGAATAGTGATAGGACCATGGTTAGTGATGTTGGATATAGAAAATGACAAACCCCAAAATAATGTGGCTCAAGGAGAGAGAATGAGGGAGTAACTGTCTTTCCCAGTGACAAGATAGGCCCTGGGGAGGATATATCCATCAAATCTGAAATGAAAGTTTCTGGGAAGAGGCCAAAGCATTGATCCTACCATAAACAAATTCTTTCCCAGATACTGACCCCACACCCTCTATCTGGCCCAGAACTGACATGCTCATTAATTGAGTCATCTTTCAATGTAATCTACATAAATTCCCCCTTTGGCCTGTAACTCATTTTCCACCAGGAAAATGGGTCCATTAGAGGTGCCACTATCCGTTCTTGAATAAAAGCGGTGCTGAGCTGATTCATGAAGTTTGTGTCCAACCCAGTCCTTTTGTGCTAATAAGTGAAGATCAGGCTCAAGAGGGTTCAGAAAAGGAGGACTATTGGAATTTGGTGTAGAGGCCATTCGTGTTATGTCCTGGCTGAGAAGTTGTCTGTATTTTGCCCATGTCCTGAGACTTTCTGTGAGGCTGATTTTAAAAGCGATGTACTCTCTAAACTGGTGGAAGAAATGTCTAGGCAGCATAGCGTTCAGGCAGTGGCATGGTTAGTACTGGCAGCTTTTAGCCAAATTTATTGTGATAATCAAGAGCAGGAGGCAGAGCAGAAAAATTTGGAAAAGTGAACTTGAAAGGCCAGAGTATAAAACTAGGTTTTAGGAAGTTGCAGTTGTTAAAGACTTTACAGCCACTAAAGAAATGCTAAAGACTTTACCCAGAGACCTTAAGAAAGATGACCTGAAGGCATCTCAGCAATTAAGACCACACCCATCTTAGACTCAAGAAAATGAAAGTGAAAATTCTCTTGAAGAGATCAGTGAGGTGCCCTTCTTGCATAAGGGAGCCTAGGAAGTTTTTTCAACGGGCTCAGCTACTTAGGCACTCAAAAGCTGCTGCAGCTAGGAAACCTGGAGGCTTGGATACTGCTCAAGATGGTGGCAGACCTTGGCATCAACCATATGGTGCTGGTTCTGCAAGACTGCAGGATGCTGGAGTTAGGGGTCATGGAAGCTTTCACCAAGATTTCAAAGGAACATGTGGGAGGCCAAGAAAAGCGCAGCAAGGTTGGAGTCTCTGTGGGCAGCCCCTGAGAGGGCAATGTGTGGAGATTTGAGGAGGAAGCCAAAGCTGCAGGGGAGACCCCCGAAATGCCAGTAACGTGGGACACCGTTCTAGGAAAGCTGCATGAATTGAGCACAGAGAAACTAACAGGTCACTCTTGCTGCGACCAACATGACCACAGGGACGGAGCTATACAAGCCCTTTAGAGAGAATATCACGATGCCATGTGCCCCAGATGCCAGACATGGAGCTAAAGGACTTGTTTTCCAGCTGGATTTCAGTCTTGCTTTGGTTCTATCCCTTCTTTCTATGTTTCTATTTTTGTAAATGGAAATGTTTATTCAGTACCTTTATATATTAGATATTCACAAATTGCTTTTTTTTTTTTTTTTTTTTTTTTTTTTTGGTATCAGAGATTGGACTCAGGGGCACTGGATTACTGAGCCACATCCCCAGCCCTTTTTAAATATTTTATTTAGAGACAGGGTCTCACAGAGTTGCTTAGAGCTTTGCTGTTGCTGACTGGCTTTGAACTCTAATCCTCCTACCTCAGCCTCTAGAGTCGCTGGGATTACAGGCATGCACCACTGTGTCCAGCTGCAAATTGATTTTAATTTTACAGGAGCTGACAATGTGAGATTGCTTTGAGCCTCTCAGAAGACTTTAGACTTAAACTTTGAGCCATCTCGGAACTGTTGAGACTGGGGACTTAGTATTTCGTGTTGTCAGATGAGTGTGAGTTTTGGGGGACCAGGAGCAGAATGTTATGATTTGGATGTGAGGTGTCCCTAAAGAGCTCACATGTGAGACAATACAAGAGGTGGAACACACCTGTAATCCCTGTGGCTCAGGAGGCTGAAGCAGGAGGATTGTGAGTTCAAAGCCAGCCTCAGCAAAGGCTAGGTTCAAAGCAACTCAGTGAGACCCTGTCTCTAAATAAAATATAAAATAGGGCTGGGGGTGTGTTTCAGTGGTTGATTGCCCATGAGTTCAATTCCTGGTAACCTCCACCCCCCATAAAAAAACAAGGGTTTGGAGGCAAAGTGATTGGGTTATAGCCTTAACCTAATCAGTTAATTAATCCCTGATGAGGTTAACTGAGTGGTACCTGGAGGCAGATGGAGTGTGGCTAGAGGAAGTGGTTCATTTGGGGTGTGGTTATGGGGTGCATATTTTGCATCTAGAGAGTGGAGACTCACTCTTTCACTGCTTGGCCTGATCACCAGGTGAGTTGCTTCCTTCTGCCATAGTCTTCTGCCGTGATGTCCTGTCACCTCATGTCCCAAGGAATGGAGCTTACTGTCTATGGATTGAGACCTCAGAAACCGTGAGCCCCTATATAAATCTTTCCTCTTCTGTAGTTGTTCTGGTTGGGCCTTTCAGTCGCAGCAGCAGAAAAGCTGACTAAAACACACAACCTCTTTCTTTATGGATATGAAGACCGTAAGAGTACCTTATATTGGAAAAATCATACCGTGTTTGTCCTCTTGTGATCAAATATTTATTCTAAAAGCTATAATGAAATATCTCAAGAATATACAGGCAATAGAAAGATGAGCTTAAGGAGCTTGTAAGAATTTGGGGACAAACACGGAGGAAACAAGGAACAAAAGACAGAGAGTTAGTGTAGGAAGTCCTGGCAATGTGCTTGCCTGCTAAAACTCTGACTCAAAATAAAAACAAAACAAGTCAGTTACACAAGGGCATAAAACTACCATGTGGTGGAGCTCCATTTGAATCTGCCATTTCTGGCTGCAAAAATTTCACTTGTAAGCCCATACCCTTATCATACTAACCAATTTCCTTTAGTGTAATCGTTCCACTTTTACAACATTAAGGAATTCTTCAGGGCTAAAGAACATGATCCTTGTTCACTGCTCATCTCATGCCTGCAGTGATCATTTATCAGTTAATTTTAATATGTTTGACCCTGGAGACCTTGAGTTCCAATTATCTGCTGTTATCCTACCTTTGGTCTGAAACACTTTAACTTAAGAGTAACTGCTTGCCTAGAGCGTGGACCCACTTTAAGTTCCAGGACCAGGGTGGTAATTGCCACTTGGTTCTTCCTCATTTAAATAAGATTCTTGAAAGGTACCTGAGGTGCTTCCAAACTGGAGACTCCTTGAATCAGCAAAGGGATTTGTTGAGACAAACTAAAACCACAGTGTTCCTTTTACAAAGCAGGGGAATAGTCAACAACCAACCAACAAAAGGAAAATAAATTAATTTTTGTGCTTGCAGGGAGAAGCTCACCAGAAGATTACAGCAGTGAGAAATGTCCATGCTTTCTACCCCTCACTCTTTTGCTGACCCACTCAAAGCAGGGCTGTCCACGTGGGACTTGTGGCATCTTGACTGATGTGCATCAACTTCCCTCCCTGGTAATGTCACTGAGTCTTTATTACCTGCAGCATTTCTAATGCTCTAGCTGTGGATGCTCCCATTTGCTCTTGGCAAGTCTCTGTAACTGCTGGAGAGGTGATGTTCTCATTCTGTAAATCTACAAGCTGTTTAAACACAACAAACAAATGAACAGAGTATCCTTCTTGTTTTTGGTGCTAGTAGTGTTGAGGCGGGGGTGGACTTTATAGTCCTACCAGACTTTGGTGAGAAGACATAAAGTTCTGGTCTGAAAGAGTCACTTCTCAGCTCTGTTCCCTGGAGGGAATTTGCTTGGGCTGCTTCCGAGGCTCGACTCTCATTGCTCCCCCTCCTGCACAGCAACAAGGCTGAAAAGTGTCCATTTGTTGATTCTGTAAGGTTTTATTTTGCTGTTTGTTTAACAGTCTAATATCAGAGTAATATCTTGCTATCTTATTATGACATTTAGGATTAAGTTGTAGTTATTTAATCAATGCTTAGTGGTTGAATAACCCATTAGAGAGAAGGACTTTAGTTAAAATATTCAAGGAAAAATTTTTCAATTTAGTCAACTCATCCTTTTATAGGACAATAAATTAGTTCATAGGAATCAAAAATAATTACAGAGAAGATTATTCTTTAAAATTAGATTTATAGACATAATACTTAATCCTTAGTATTTTATTCCTATTTGCTAAGCCCAGAAAATTTAGTATAATTATAATAGTAAACTTTATGCAAGCCCAGAAGTGGCTTTATTTGGTCTTGGTAAGCCCTCCACCTGGAGTGTTCTTCCTGGAATGGAGATAAGTTTTCATTGGTCCATAGAGAGTTGGCCCACTGATACTAACTTGTTTGTTCTCTGCTGAGAGATGGAGCAAAGCTTGTATCCTGAGCTCCATTAGCATAACCCTTTGCTTTCAGCCTTAGTTCCATTGGTGTGGTCCTTATCCAGTTGCAACTGATTTTCATCTCAAACTGAAATGCATGGCTTTAACATGGGCTCTAACAGCCCATAAGAAATCCCTTAGATCTATTGTTTTCAGTGTTAGACATATATTTCCATTACTATAACAAATACTGCTCAAAAGAGAAAAGATTTATTTCAGCACACAGTTTTGGAGCTCCAGTGGTTGATCAGTTGGCTCTGTTGCTCTGGGCCTATGACAAGGCAGCCCATCATGGTAGGAGTGTGTGGCAGATAAAAACTGCTCCCCACATGGTCTGGGAGCAAAGAGAGAAAGATGAAGAGGAAGAGACAGAAGTTCCTAAATCCTCTTTAAGAGCATGAACCCAGTGACCTAAAATCCTTTCACTAGGTCCATCTCCCCAAAGTTCCACCGCTTCCCAGTAGTGCCCCTGGGAGACCATGCCTTAAACATATAGATCTTGAATGCTTTGGGTTAAATTCAAGATCCAAACTATTCTTTCCCCAGCCCCCATAGATTCATATTCATCTCACAATTCAAAATACATATGTTGGCCTCAGGAGTCCCCCAGATTTTACCTGCTCCAGAATTGCTCAAAAGTCCAAAGTCTTCTCTGAAACTCAATGCAAACTCAATTATAAACCCCTACAATCAATCAATCAATAAAAAGAAAGTTATTTAGTTCCAAGATGCAATGGTGGGACAGGCACAGGGTAAATATTTCTATTTCAGAAGGAAGGAATAGGAAAATAGTAAAGAAAGATTGGTCCAAAGCATGACTAAAATTACGTACTAAATCTTTGTGTCTAGGCTCCAGAGCATACTGGGGCAGAAAGTAGGCTCTTAAGGGCTTTGGCAGCCCTTTGGCTACAATTTTGCTGGTAGCATCTCACATGGTGTCATTATTGGGCAGATTTCACATGCTGCCTTTAGCTCCCCTTGGCAGGTGTTGCATAATAATTCTGACCCCTGTCTTTGTGGGGTCATTACTGTAGCTTGGACTTCAATTCCACAGCTGCATGCATTGCCCTATTGAGAATGCTTGTAGGGAGTCTGAGACCACAATACACTTCCTGGCCTTTTAGGTTTTCATTTGTAACCTCAGTGGAAACCAACATGACCCCATACCACTTGCATTCTGCATGCCTGCAAAACCAGCATCACATGTACAGGATTGTGGTTTGCTGCAAATGCAAGCTGTTTGGGCCTGCTCCCTGGTTGCAGTGGCCTCTGAGTGCCTTGCTGCCTGAACAAGAAAAATGAATCCTTAGGCAGTGAATCCTGCAGGCAGGATGCCTTGAGGCTCTTTTCTCAAATGATTCTACTGTGGAAAGTCTTTGAAATAAATTTGCATTCTACATCTCTGAGGCTTTGAAGTGTGGGATGACCTTGCAGATTCCTGAGATGCCACTTTGGCCTCCTTGTCTCTTGTTCCTTTGCAAAGCACTTGACTTTTTCTTAACTGTGCTAATAACTTCTTTTTTCTTGCCCCAAAATTTGTACCACTTCCTTTTCTGGCCAAGGTGTGTATTCTTCAAATCTTTCTGCTCTGCTTCTCTTTGCTCCTGATTCTTACTGGAAAAATGTCTAAAAGCAGCTGGTAATGCCCGTGTCCCTGCCCAAATGCTTGGCTTAAAATTTCCTCTGCCTATTACCTCTTATCTTGGCCACTCACTTAGTCTCAGGGCATGGACAAAATGTAGCCAAAGGCTTTGCCATGGTCTAAGAAGGGAGTTCTCTTGTGCCTTTCTCATTTTCTTCTGAAATCTCATCAACACTACTTTTATTTTTTAAAAATTTTAGAAATCTTTAGATTTGAGTTTGTTGGAAGTGTTTAGATAAAGTTTTTCTGATATCAGGCAGAAATCGAAACTTGAGAAAGAGATAAAATTTAGTTTTAGGAAAATAAAAAAGTTATATTTTTGTGACTTGAGAAAAACATTCTTGCTACTGCTATTATACTTCAATGTCCAGTTCAAACATGCCCTCCTTTTGAAGCCTTTCCAGATACTTGGTTGGTGAGAATTTAATCTTTTTTTTTTTTTTATTCTTTTTAGGTACATATGACAGTAGAGTGTATTTTGACATACTATACATACATGAACTATAATTTATTCTAATTCTGATTTGATTAATGGGTTTAGATTGATTTAAATCCCATTCTTGTGATTGTACATGATTGACATCACCTTTTTATTTTGTTTGGTGGTGCTGAGGATTGAATCCAGGGCCTTGTGCATGCCAGGCTGGCACTCTAACTGAACTATATCCCTAGCCCTTCGACATCACTTTTAATGTCTTCATTTTTATCAGTATTCATTCTTATGAGCCCCCACCATTAAGCTCTACTTGTAGAATTGTTGGCTTTCTCTAGCCTTCTCCTCCAAATGTTTACAAATTCCTTACATAAAAACAAATTATACTCCATTTGATTCAAATGTATGATATGTCAAGATCATTGTATTGTCATGAGCAACTAATAAAAAAAATCTTAAAAAAAAAAAAAAAAAAAACAATTCTGAATGCTTCCGGCACCTCATCTCAGGTATAGCTATAGTCAATGGCCCCACTTCATAGTACCAATTTTCTGTCAGTTAGCTTTCCATTACCAAAACAAAATACCTGAGATAATCGCTTATAAAGAGAAAAGGTTATTTTTGCTCACAGTTTTAGAGCTTCTAGTCCATGATTGGAAAACCCTTTGCTTTGGGTTTGTGGCAAGTCACTACATCATGGTGGGAGTGCATGATAGAGGAAAACTAAATACCTCCTGGCCAGGAAGGCGAGAGAGGAAGAGGAACAGACTGGGACCCTATAATCCTCTTCAAGGACAAGCCCAGTGGTCTTGGTCTTGGACCTCTCACTACACACCTCCCAAAGTGCCACACTGGGGACCAAGCCTTTAAAACTTGGGACTTTGGGAGATACTCAAGACACAAACTATAGCATTTTCTCATTGGCTAAAATACTTGTGGAAAACGTCTAGTCAGAAGTGTTGGGAACATCCAAGGAAGGGATACTCTGAAGACCTATCTCAGTTTTCCTCCCCAAATGCTCAGTTTATGCATCATGGCCCCCATTATACTGTTTAAAGGGGTCTGGATTTGTGGGCTCTTGGCTTTGGTTCCACCCTTAATGCTTGTTTTTTCTTTTCTTTTTAAAGCAGCACATATTGTGGTGAAACCCTGCTACTATTTTCCTTTGTAATCCAATTTTAGACTCAACAATACTTGACTTTCTAGAGACAGATTAGCTTAGGACTACAATTTTGGGTATCAACTGCTGGGAGCCATTAGCCAAGTAGGTATGACAATTTCCTTGCCAGCGTACCCCATGTTGCTGACATGTTGCAGCGACATTGAATGTAGGTGACCTTGCTCAAGGACCAAGGCAGATTAGGGTGTTCCCGGTTTTAAGATAAATCGTGTTTAGGGCGTTCCCAGTTTAGGTTCCAGGTTTAAGGTTTAAGATTATTCCTCCTGGGAATAGGGCGTATCCTGCTGCCTGAGTTCCCCTTGAGTTCTCACGTGATTCAGACAGTATATTTTGGAGATAGAAGCCCAGTGGAGGTGAATTTGGGCAGGACTTCCCCAGAACGTGATTGTAGACGGCTGGTGTGAGTTCGGGAATAAAGAGTTGCTGTTTGAATCTACAAGCTGTGTGGTGGCTCGTGATTGTGTGCCCAGCCAGACTGCGGCATTTGGCGTCCCGTGCGGGGAACTTCTGAAGCTTAGAGGTAAGTGAAATTTCTCACCCTTGAGGAAGAGAGAAAGAATGGGTGAACATTTCAAAAAACAATGTGTTATTGTTTTGATTTATTTTGTTTTTATTTCAAGTTGCCTGTTCCTAGAACTTTCTCAGGCAAACTGGGGAAAATGGTTGACTCAAGGTTTGAAGTTATTCGCCTCCGAGCAAGAGAAATTGTTAGAGGAAGGAGGCAACCCAGTAAGACCAAGAACAGTTAGGACATATGTTGATACAATACAAAAATGTAGCCCATGGCTTTTTAAAGATGAGTTATTAAGTATATCAATGGGACCATCATGGTATCCTGTAGAAGGATTTTTCTTCAACAAGAAAGAGATGGCTAGTTCTGTTCACTACACTTGTCTAAGATCTTGGTTTTTACAGATATCTGATTCATTTACAATGCTAAAGTGTTAAAATATCAACCACTAAATATGAAATCAAGTACTCTTTACTTATTAAGTTCCATAAGGTAATATATTTAAACATTATGTGTGTTTTCATAAATTGGTAAATGGAAAAATGTTTAATATTGCTTTGTGTCTGTGTCTTTGCTAAAACAAGGTTACTAAGTGTTAAGATTCTATCATGTGTAATTTATATACAAAGAGTAGAAAAATTTTCAGTTGGGTTTCAATTATAGTATTATAGTATCATAAAAAACATGGAAGTCCTTCATCTTATTAAAGTGGAGTAATTTGTCTACATCAGAAATTTTATAAGAGTTGTTTCAAAATGTGAATTTATAAAAAGGGTTAACGGTTAAAAAAGAGAAAAAGATTCAAGATGTGGAAATATATTTTAATATAAAAGGTTAAAGGAAAAATAAGTGATTCTAGATGAGATAATCTGTGTGGTAAAGTAAAAAGTTGTAAAATACCATTTAAAAAGATTTTGAGGAAACTAGACTTACTTTAAAAGCTTGAGAAAGGAAGAAAAAAGAAAAAGGTATTTGTACATGGCAGATTGAAACAAAGCTTCTCAATGGAATTAAAAAAAAAAAAAGCCTTTGGTTGAAGGGCAGCCATGTAAACTAACATTGAAGCGATTTAAACAAAATCTAAGCCTTGTTTAAAAGAGTGAAGTTGTAGGTGGTGAAAAAGTACATTTAAAAGTACAGTATAGATGATAATTGGAAGGCTTTAAAAGGTTAAATTGAAGGTGGTTAAAATGCCTTCATGACAGAGGAAAGATTGGGTCATTTGAAGCCTAGTTAATTGTAAAGACATTACTTAAAAAAAATGGGAAGATAATAGGATAAAAGATATTTAGATAAAAAAGATTAAAAATTCAAAGTGAAAAACTTTAAAGACTGAAGTATAGAAAGTTAAAAAGAGAAAAGATAAAGAAGATGTAGAAAGATAAAAAAGATGTAGGGAGACAATAATTTTAAACCCACAAAATAGAAAACAACAACAACAACAAAAAAAACTAGGAGGAAAATAAGCAACTAAGGGTAAATATACAAACCTTAGAAAAAAACTAGAAGATAGAAATAAGATAAAAAATGGTTGAAAATGTCAAGTAAGGTATTACACAGATAGAAAATGCAAAAAGCTAAGACAACTATTAGATACAGACATACTTATTAAAGCAAAAAGAGGGAATTGGAAAGGGGTATATATCCCCCATAGATAAACTTAAAATAACCCTTTTTACTCTAAACTTTTAAAATTTGGATTCATCAGGACTTAGTGCTGCGGAAAGACATGTGTATCCAAAAAATGTACATAAGCCTAAGGTACTTTGGAAAGATATTCTAACAGGACAATGGAAAGGTCCTGACCCAGTGATTGTCTGGAGTCGGGGTTTTGTTTGTGTTTTTCCACAGGGAGAACAGCAGCCGATTTGGATTCCAGAGAGGTTAACTAAAACAATTTCTACAGATCGAAAAGAAGATGATTTGACTCAAATCCATAACAGCTGATATCCAGAGCTCCAGCTTGGCCATTCTTACATCTGCAACAGTGATTAACCAGTGATATAATTTTTATTTCCTTGCCAGCGCACCCCATGTTAATTGTGGTAGTGCTGACATATCTTTGCTGATGGTGTCACCAGTGATGCAATTTTTTCCCAAGGAGCCGTCAATTGGCTTGGTGTCGTGGCATTTCTGTATCCTCCTCCCTTCTGCTAGTGATGGTCTAAAATTTGGGGGCCAATGGCTTATGCTGGACCGGTAGTCAGTGACGGGTATGATCCAATTGCAGTGGTATCAACCTAAGACAGGAGGCTGACGCCTAAAGGTCAGTTTTCCGATGACGGGTAAGAACCATATGTTGAATTGGACAACCTACCAGGCACGGTCCATAAGCCACATTAACCTCACTCCCCCACTGGCACCAAGGCCAAATTTGGGGGCCAACAGAGGTGAGGCAAAGAACCTCACCCCCCCACTGGTGCATAGACCTATCCACAAGTATGGCTGTATGCTGGACCGGTAGTCAGTGACGGGTATGATTCAATTGCAGTGGTATCAACCTAAGACAGGAGGCTGACGCCTAAAGGTCAGTTTTCCGATGACGGGTAAGAACCATATGTTGAATTGGACAACCTACCAGGCACGGTCCTTAAGCCACATTGCTTGTTGTTTAATTAATCAGAAGGGGGGAGATGCTGGGAGCCATTAGCCAAGTAGGTATGACAATTTCCTTGCCAGCGTACCCCATGTTGCTGACATGTTGCAGCGACATTGAATGTAGGTGACCTTGCTCAAGGACCAAGGCAGATTAGGGTGTTCCCGGTTTTAAGATAAATCGTGTTTAGGGCGTTCCCAGTTTAGGTTCCAGGTTTAAGGTTTAAGATTATTCCTCCTGGGAATAGGGCGTATCCTGCTGCCTGAGTTCCCCTTGAGTTCTCACGTGATTCAGACAGTATATTTTGGAGATAGAAGCCCAGTGGAGGTGAATTTGGGCAGAGAACGTGGATTTGGGCAGAGAACGTGGACTTCCCCAGAACGTGATTGTAGACGGCTGGTGTGAGTTCGGGAATAAAGAGTTGCTGTTTGAATCTACAAGCTGTGTGGTGGCTCGTGATTGTGTGCCCAGCCAGACTGCGGCAATCAACTTCTTGCATGCTTGAGATTTTCCAGAATGAAATGATCTTTTACAATAATTGATAGAGTCTGTAAAGCAGCATAATAAATATCCTGGCATACATTAGGCCTTCGATAAATAGTAGCAACATTCCAGGGTGAAAAGGTGAGAGGGATGAAGTGGGAGGGAAAATAAATCTGGTTGCAAAGGTATCAGAGGCCAGGGAATATTCATGATTATTAAGAGCCTGTTTTTCGAAAACGATCTCCCATCTTACAACTAAATCTGGGTTACAAAATAAAAATAAAAGACCCCACTAAATACATATCTTTTCTAGGCCCAGCATTAAAACAACATGTGCATTTATAGGTAAAGGGAGCTGAGCCATCAGGCTCATCTGTGTGCCAAGGACACCTTCACACAACTCTGTAATGCAGAACATTCCCTAGGACACCCTGCAGAAAGCTATGGCTTCACAGTGCTTTGTCCTCTCCATTTTAGCTCACCTGATTTTTTTCTTCAGAGATGATATGCAGACACCCATGCAGGTCAGAGTGCTAGGTGGTCCCCATGGCTGGGAGCTGATGCTTCTGTCCCTGAGACAATTAGATTGGGTTCCAATGTTGTTACCCTCATACCTTCCTAGGCAAGAGTACAGAGATGGATAACAACTTATTCTCTTAGTAATTGTTTTGCAATTCCTCTTAAGGAGTTCTACCTGTGTTGAAAAGTGCTTTTAAAACTTCGACTTGGGGTAGAAATAGTTTTCAAGGATGAAGAAAGAAAGGGCATGGAAATATACAATAGAGGGAAAAGAACTGTCTTCTGTGGAGTGGAGGGAAGACGGTGAGGAAGAGGGGAATGTGCAGAGGGCTGTGGGTTATATAATGTGACCCTTCTCTCATGTCCCTCCAAATTTTAGAAATAAATATAAAAACCATAAACTGCTTGTAGAAAACAGTGACAGGTGGATTCTGAGTTGTCACCAGGTGACAACCAGTAGAAGGGAACAAAAGGACTGGAAGTAGCAGGATAGGGATTATTAGGTCCAGGGGAATTTGCATATTTTGAGTGAGGGCTTGAAATAGTCTAGATATGGATGTTACTAGGTTAAAGAAAACATCTTCATTCAAAGGCAGGATTGAACTCATCACTGTAGCTCTCTCCAAGCCTGAAGCTGGTGTGCTTGCTGCTCCCTGAGCATTGCACAAGACAAGAGTTCCCCTGAAATGCTTTGTCTCTCATTCTTGTATCTCTTCCTGAGTATGACCCTCCATAAGAAGGCTGGTATTCTACTGCTCTAAGATGATACCTGTTTTAGTCAGCTTTTTTTTTGCTGCTGTGACTAAAAGATCTGAGCAGAACAACTGTAGGGCAAGAAAAGTTTATCTGAGGGCTCACGGTTTCAGAGGTTTTAGTCCATAGACAGCAAGCTCCATTCCTTGGGGCTCAAGGTGAGACAGAACATCATGGCAGAAGAGTGTGACAGAGGGAAGTAGCCTACATGATGATCAGAAAGCAGGGAGCACGAGGGAGAGACTCCACTCTCCAGGAACAAAATATATAGCCACAGCTATCCCCCCAGTGAACCACTTCCTCCAGCCACACCTCACCTGCCTCCAGCCCCCACGCGGTTAATCCCATCAGGGTTTAATTCACTGATTAGGTTAAGGCTGTAATCCAGTCATTTCTCCTCCAAACCTTCTTGCTTTGTCTCATAGGTGAGCTTTTGGGGGACACCTCACATCCAAACCATAACAATACCTGATACTGCTCTCCTCTGACCCACTCCTATTTTAACTTTTTCATAGCTCTTAGTGCTCTGGGACATTCATACCAATTCTTAAAAGTTGTTAGTCTTTTCTATTAGTGCATTTACTTTCTGGGGCTAGGGGTAGGGTGCTTGCCTTTTGTATTTACTGCCTTGATTCCAGCTCAGTAAATACTGGTTCAAAGGTGACAGTTGGATGGCATCATATGGAGCCCAGAATCTCTCCTTTAGGGGGCTCAGAACCAGCCTGGTTAGATGGGCACCAGACACTTTCTCAAGGGCTGCCTGCTGGCCTTGAAGATTTTGTGGTTCTTTCACTCTTCCTCTTACCCTCTACTTTCCTCAACCTTTTTTCTGCGATTGGACTTTTGGAACCCTTTTCTTTCCATCTCTTCTCCTGTCTATCGCTGCAACATACAGAGACCGCGCCATTTCTATTCTCTTCACAGCAGACCCCACGCTGCCCAGAGTTTGCTTGCCTGAGTATCCACATGTTTTAAGAGCCTCCTGGTGAGAAGTTGGGTTTTGGAGTGATCTGGTCTGGATTTGAATTCTGGTTCTTATCTGATTGGCTGTAAGACCAAAGAAAGTGATTTACTATTCTGGATGACAGCTTAGAAATCTGTGAAAATGGGAATGATTTTATTAACCTGGAGGATGAGAGAAACCCCACCCACAGTTCCTTCTTTCTTGCAGCATAGATACCTAGTCAGTAAGGGACAATCATTGTTGTGAGCTCCCACCTGGAACAAGGATGGCATTTTAAATCTATCTTTTTAAAATAAATTTCATTATAAAATATGTTTACATGGGCCAGGCATAGTGAGAGCTGACTCAGCTTGTTTTCTCAGTGTCCTTAAGCTCTTGTCTTCTCTAAATCCCCCACTCACCTGGCATGGTTGCCTACCAGCTCTGATACCCAGGAAGCTGAGTTTGCAAGATAGAAAGAGAAGTAAGAATACCTGTATTTCTTTCGGACCACCCAGAATCAGACCCTGAGGCAAGAACTTGGGTGCTGGTGGCTTATTAGGAGGTGATCCCAGGAACTACAAGCAGGGAGTGGGAAAATGAGTCAGAAGAAAAGCCAGGAAGAGAGTGCATTGCTCAGGGGGGACTTCAGGGCATAGCTGAGGTTCACTTCTTCTAGGACTCTCCAAGAAATGGCAACATGTCTCGGGACTGGACCTGCAGGCAAGGGGAACCTCAGTTTTTATCCACAAGTTTCCATCGTCCCCAGGTTGTGCCTATCTGCAGCCTGCATTGCTGAGAAAACCCTAGGGAGACAAGTTGGGACAAGCAGGTGTTTGAGACTGGAAGCTGGTCATGTGCTAAGGACTATCATGCACAGCTGTGACAGAATGCACAGGTGGACTGAGGGGACATGAAGTGAGGCACTGTCATGTTGGGTTTTAAAAAGTAGGCCCTAGGAAGAATGTTAGTAGGTAGGAAGTACTTTAGGAACTATTCTTGGCATGAACAGCTATGTAAGTATTTAGTCATCTTTTTCACCACTGTGACTAAAAGAGCTCACAAGAACAATTCTAGAGGAGAAGTTTATTTGTGGCTCACCGTTTCAGAGGTCTCAGTTCATAGGCAGCTGATTCTGTTGCTCTAGACATGAAATAAGGCAAAACATTAGAACAGAAAGGTGAGCAGGAGGCAGAGACTAACTAGGCTCACCAGGGACAAAAATATATACCCCAAAGGTATGCCCCCAGTGACCCATCTGCTCCAGCCACACCCGACCTGCCTAAGGTTACCATCCAGTTAGTTCAGCTGAAATTATGCACTGATTAAGTTAAGGCTCTCATAAACCAATCATTTTACCTCTAAACTTTCTTGCATTGTCTGACACATGAGTTTGAGTGTAGGGGGACACCTTTTATCTAAACCAAATCAAGGGGGAAGGGAAGGAAACAGGAGTAGGTGGAGGGAGAAGTTTGGTTGCAGTGCAGTGCGGAGGAAGGCCTTAGTCATCCTACAGGGAAATATGAAGCAGAGCTACTCTTTAGAGTGGCTCTGAGTTTGAGTAAAGGGATAGGGTTCCCCACTGTGGACCAGCCCACTGGACAAGGGCTGCCTTGGGGGAAGCAGTTCTCTGTATTTGAGGCAATTCCCAAGAGGGTTGAGAACTGAGGGATATTGGCCAGTATTCCCCAGGGCAGCTGGAGAAATAAATCCTTTATTCCTGAGGGGACATTAGGGGAGTACATCATATTCATCACAGACATCAACAGTGTCCATATCAATGGCTTAAAAGAGAGGAGTGTAGATGGAGAAATTTGTAAGGTCACAATGCCTAAGTCTTGGGCCATCAATCTGGGGTGGAGCCCTGGAGTTGAGAACTTGCTCTTACTTTTAGGTCATGAAAATTACCAAATCTCCACTTCTATCCCCCAACTATAATATACTCACTTTGGAAGACTCCTAAAATTAATTGAACCTGCCATTTGGTGTAATAATAACAGAAGCAGTTTTTCCTAATCTGTTGTCAATTCTGGCATTAGAGTGGCAATGATAGTAAAAAGTCCTGAAAACCATAGATGGAGACCGGGCTCCCCAAGCCCACCTGGGTTGGATTCCAATAAATGTATTTCCTGTGGCAGTTGAGGGAGGCATTGTCTACTAAAGTAGATGAATGACCATGAATGGTCACGAGATCTTCCTGATGGCACTGGAGATCCAAAAGGATGGCATTATAGTCCATGCTGCCTGGTCCATGGAAAAGGATCTTAAAGTAATTAGTATGATCATTTAGTTGCATAGAGAAGATAAAACCCCACATTCCCCTGGGATTCTTCCTTGCCTCATCGAAATCCAAACTGGATTGATTCAATTTACAGATCATTTTTGAGCATCTTATTGGTCAATGAAAAACTGATTCTGTTAATAGGAATAGTTGCAATGGATGATCCAAATAATTCTAGGGTTCGAGCCTTTCATGACACCTACCTAGGTGCCTGTGAATCACTTCCTTGGCATTCTATATCTGTCTTCTCCTCTGTCTACCCAGAGTGCATTTGCAGTTTTGTGTCACATTAATGGGTTTCTTGGCTAATTTTTCTTGAGATCTATGCTGCAAAGTTGCCATGATTCCAGAGCCTGAAAAAGCAGTTGACAAATTCACTAAGGTAAGGTACCACCCACACTGAATACTATTTGTGAAGTGGAAACTCTCACCGTTTGTGATTCATTCAATGATGTTTTGACCAAAATGCCATGTCACAGGTGAGTGGAGGATACAGTGGGAAAAGATGGGCAGGGACCATGCTCTATTTAGCAATTATGCATTTAGAGAGGTGGGAGTAGGGGCGTTCTAGGACAGAATGTAAGTGAGTGGTATTCTTAGTGGCTCACAGTGGGCTTTGTAAAATAATAATTATTTTGGTTTTGGATAAAGCCTTAGGATGACATACTTAGAATTCTTAGCCCTAGAGGTACAGGTTATTGCAGGGTATCTGCAGGGTATGCTTATTGCAGGATATCTAATAACAGTTTGGGTCTTGGCTGTTGTAGCCCTCAAAGATATTAAAGGGAGTACTTTATTTTAGCAAGTACTTGGGTCTATTCTGAAAGTGTAGGTTTGGGGTAGACAAGGACAAAGTGTCAGCAGTATAAATTAAAAGGGAGTTGATGTGAATAGCCCCAGGTTCCTCTTCTAGGCATTTACTCCCTAGTCTTCGACAAGGGGGTTTTGAGGGAACTGAACACCCTAGAGTCCTTGAGAAGCCATCTGTGCTCCACCAGCATAGCACTGAGTAATTATGGAAAGGGAGGGAGAGGGAATGGAGGTGATAGTTACATGAGTTACTTTTTATCCACCCTCATGATCTCTTACCCTGTAGATTGTTCTTTTATAGCACTGTCACCTACTGCGATGGTTGATTTTATTGTGTCATGGGATGGTCTGATATTTGGCCAAATCTTCCTGTGTATCTGTGGCTGTGTTTCTGGATGAAACCAGCATTTTAATGGTGGAATGATTAAGGCAGATTGTTTTCTCCAGTATGAGTGGGCATCATCCAATCTGCAGAGGGTTTGAATATAACAAGAGGTAAAAAAGGGAAGATTTCACCTCTTTTGTCGGACCATTTAAACTGGAATATCAGTCTTCTGGTCCAGGGACTGAGAGTTATGCTGTCAGCAACCTGGTTCTAGCCTCCAGACACCATGGGCTTTCCTGGGTCTCCAGCTTGCTGGTGACTGATCATGGCCTTTTCAGCCTCCATAATTGTATGAGCCAATTCCTCTATCAATCAATCATCTATCTAGGTATCCATGCAGGAATAGGCCCACCATACAATCTAGGCTTTCAAACAAGGAAGAAATTGACAATAGCCAAATAGTTATTGCTGGTGAAACATTAAAAAAAAACAAAACTTTGAGCTACATAAATTCAGAATTTGATGATAATTCACCCTGCAAATAACATGACTTATCTACTCAGGTGGAAATAACTAGTGAGAATTCAATAAAACGAGACCATTTTAATTTATTAAAAAAACAAATCATTTGAGAACTTCAGACATTGGCAAAATCTCACAATTAATGTTTGTTGCTGCATATGAAAATTAATGTATTAAATACTCTGTCCACTAATACCAGCTTAGGAAGGTTTTAATTTGGAAACACTTTGTTGATTTTTCATTTGGGTAACTCTGAGTATTTGAATACAGCAAATTGAGAAAATAGGTTATCGTTAGAAAATTGAGAAAATAGGTTGTTAGAAATGATGAAGCACATATAAGCCCTTAATATCAGGAAATAGAGAAAGAGAGACCCAAGAGGCTGAGAAGTGACACCATTTGGCCCCTCCCAGGGAAGAAGCACAGGGTATCGAGGCCCTTCTGCATTAACCCACCTGAATTGGATCAGAGGAGTTCTTTTTTCTTTTTTAGTTATTATTATTATTATTATTAGTTGGACACAGACCTTTATTTTATTCATTTATTTTTATGTGGTGCTGAGTATTGAACTTAGTGCCTCATACATGCTAGGTAAGCACTCTGCCACTGAGCTAAACCTCAGTCCCTGGATCAGAGGAGTTCTAATGTGAAAGGATATTTAATTTGTCTGGGCTCTTGCAAATAGTAATTTTGAGAAAGAAGGAAAGAGGTTGTATTAGTGAGGGTTCTCTAGAGGAACAGAATCAACAGGAAGAATAATTATAAAAAGGGATTTATTAGTTTGGCTTACATGGCCAGAAGCTGGATAGTCCACAATGGCCATCTGTAGGCTGGAGAGCTGGAAGAACCAGAAGCTGTGCAGTCCAAGAGACTGAAGCCCCAGAGCAAGAGGGATCAAAGGTGCTACAGTAATCTGAAACCAAAGGCTTCTGGAGAATCACTGGCAGAGTTCGATATCCTCAGATAATTGCAGCAGCAATCAAGAACTCTTCAAGAAGGAGCAAGGGAGGAAGATTACCTCTAGATAGGGAATAGGGGATGGGAGGGAAAGGGAGGGAGAAGGGGAATAGCATGGATGGTGAAAGGAGACCCTCATCACTATACAAAATACACGTATGAAGATGTGAATTTGGTGTCAATGTACCTTATATATAATCAGAGATATGATAAATTATGGTATAATGGTGCATTAAGAATTGTAGTGCAAAAATAAATTACATAAAAAAATTTAAAAAAAAAAAGAAGAAGAATCAAGCTTGCATCTGCTGCTGCTTCCTTGGTTTTCCAACTTTTATTCCATCCAAGCCATCATCCTATTGGATAGTGCTGCCCACGCTTAGGGATGGTCTCCATTTCAGTTGGCTATTCCACATGCCAGTCATTCCTGGACACACCTGCCTTGACCACACACACCCATAAGCCTCTTAATTCTTGGCATCTCTTAATTCAATCAAGTTGACAATTCTGATTAGCCAGTACAGAGGTTCCAATTCTAGGTCAGAATGGAAAACTTTACCTTTTAGTTTCCCTCTCTGTAAATGTGCTCTCTTTTCTCCTTGGACTACTTACTTCCCTAGAAGGGGTAAGGGTTTTGGTGAAGGAGCAGGGGTGATATCTCCGCCTTCCTAGACTCTTCCTTGTATATCCTGGACAGATTCAGATTCCCTTCCACTCCTGATTGCTTTTCCTTGGCCTGTTTTGCCTTGGGCTGGCCTTACCCAGCCATTTGAGTGGCAACAAAAGGCTACTTTATGAGTCTGGGCCTAAAGAATACATGCAGGGGAGACATCCCTGCTGACTTTGCCTCTAAGTTCCATAGCTGCCAAGTTTAAGGAAGAGAGTCATTGATCCTCCTTTAAAGGTTCCATATTAGAACCTGAGTCCAGAGCTCCAGTAGTGGTAAAGTGAGAGCAGCTTGGTCTTCACTTCTCTGTGTTGCTCTATGCTGTATTAATCACATGCTGCTGCACAACAAATTACCCCCAAAGCTGAGGGCTTAGGACAATAAATGTTTCTTATTTTGTATAGCTTTGTGTGTCAGAATCCAAGTGGCTTAGCTGGGTACTCTGGCTAAGCTCTTTCATGAGGTTGTAGTCCTGATGCTGGCTGGGCCATTGTATATGAAGGCTGACCTGGGGTGGGAGGATGCTTTCAAGCTGGTTCTGTCACATGGCTATTAGCAGGGATTCTATGTCAATGTGTCTCCCCCCCTATTTTTAATACCTTTATTTTATTTTTTTATATGTGGATCTAAACCATATCACATATGCTGAGGATCTAAACCAGGGCCTCACACATGCTGGGTGAGTGCGCTACTGCTGAGCTACAACCCCAGCTCTCTGCATGCCTTTTTATTGGCAGGGGTCTTAAATTTCACATCATCTCAACCTCTCTCAAGGTTTGAGTGCTTCATGACCCCACGACTGGCATTCCATAAGAGTAAGTGATTCAGGGAAGAAGAGTGACCAAGGAGGAAGATGTAATACTTGTTAGGACTGCTATGGTTTGAATGTGGTTTGTCCCCCAGGGGTTCAAATGCTGGTGGCTTGGTCCCAGATGTGACAATATTAAGAGGTGGTGGAAACTCTAAGAGGTAGGGAAGTGGTGAGGTCATTGGAGGTGCTGTCCTTGGAAAGGATTCATGTAGTTCTTGTAGGACTCTACTTAATTTCTCTGAGAGTAGGTTATTATAGGAAGAGCAAGGCTGGCCCCTCTCATGTTTTGGTTTTCCTGAATCATGTGGTTTTCCCCTCTTGCATGTGCTCTTTCTGTGATGTGCACATTGTGGTGCAGTCAAGGGGGCCCTGACTAGAATCTAGTCAAGGGGGCCCTGACTAAAATCAAGCAGATGTTGTCATCATGTTTTTGAACCTCCAAAACTGCAACCAAAATGTACCTCTTTATAAGTCCCAGCCTCAGGTATTTTGTTTTAGCAACTGAAAATGGGCTAATACCATTATGTTGTCTCAGAAGTCACACACTATCCCTTCTACTGTATTCTATTCATTGGAACTGAGTCACATTTGAATTTGAGCCCGCAATCAGGGAGAGGAGAATTAAAATTCATCTTTTGAAGTAAGATATATCAGAGAATTTGCTAACCCATTTTAAAACTGTCATATATTTTTTGGCTGGGGCTGTGGCTCAGCGGTAGAGCACTCACCTACCACAAGTAAGGCCCTGGGTTTGAGCCTCAGCATCACATAAAAATAAATAAATAAAATAAAGGTACTGTGTCCAATTATAGCTAAAAAATAAATGTTAAAAAAACTGTCACATATTTCAAAGATTGCTAACACCGATATCTGTGTGTTTCCTGATATTTAGAGCACAAAGCTAAATTTTATATCTTAGCTCTTTTTCAATTAGATGGGACTTTGTGATTGAAATTGAGTGAATAGAGTATGCTCAAAAGTGATGTCTACTACTTTGAGAGCTGGTCCACCTCAAAGAAAGGCACCCTTCTTTCATCTTTTCCTTGTAGAGCCTGGGAGGGGCCTCGGAATGAAAGGCAAAATCTCTCTGTAGATGGTGATGATCTGTGGTCTGAGAAAGACACATGGTCTAAACATATTGAGATGCAGATTTCTAGGTTTATCTGTCCCAGCAGCTAGATTTTCTTACTCTAATAAAATATGACCTACAAGGACTTAAAGGTGATATAGGGTATGTGGATGTAGGATATGTAGCTACCATATGGTAACTATGTAGTTTTTAATGTATTAACATGGAAAGATCTTTGAAATAATACATATCACAGTGTTAGAAGTGCTAATTTGGGGATAGTTGTAAAAATTCTTTTTAATACTTGTTTTAGGGCATTTTCTAAATATTCTAGTGCTTGTCATAAACATATAACTTTTACCATATTTGAAAAAGGAAAACATGTATCTTATAAAGAAAATGAGTCCTTGCCTCTGTTCTTATCTCTGCTGCTATTTTTATTTTTGTTTTCTCTCACTTTGGAAACTTATTTTCTTCAACTTTTTGGCATCTAGTTACCATGATCTAGCAGATTACTTCCCCAAGAAAGCTAATTACACACCTTCTTGTCACCTACACCCTCAGCTGTGATTCTTCCAGACAGTAAGGATTGTAGGTTGTGGGTGTCATAACTAGGGAGGGCTGGATGTGAAGACCTGCTGAGACTCCTGCAGCTCAGACTGAGCCAGAGGGAGAAGCCAGGACTTGGTGTTCAAGGTGGAAGAATGTGGCTGAACTATGAGAAATACCTTTTCATGGCTCTAATTCAGTCTTGGTTTTGTAATTCCTTTTTTTTTTTTTTTTTAAGTTCCACAGGCTCTTATCATATTTCTTTGTTCATCTCAACTTCTTCTGCCCTTGAGGCTTCTTTGTCCTGTTTATTCAAGGACATGCCCTCTGTGTCCTTTGACTAACATACACTAAAGTTTTCCTCCCTCTCTCCCTTCCATCCGTCCTTCTTCTATTGTGACAGTCATTCCTAGATACATGCTCTTTTAAGTTTTCAGAAAACATTACCTTTTCCATAGGCTTCAAGATACTTTTCTGTAACATGTTTTTTATTTATTTGTTTGTTTTCCCATATTTCAATAGGAAAAGATCTCTTGAGACCAATAAATAATATGCTTGGCTTAGAGGGTATCAAAGAGATTTGAAGAAAAGGAACAAGGGCACTTGCCTACTGAGCCTACTGACCCTACATGTCAAGAGACTCGTAACAAATGATCACAATGCCAAATAGTAACTTCACGATAGAAAGGTGCATGTACTAGCAGTAGAGAAGAGGGGTGAGGCTCCCTAGCTGGAGGTCTCAGATAACCATCCAAAAGAAGGACATGTTCAATGCATAGCTTGAGGAATGGATCAGAATTCGCACAGTAGAGGACAAAGTAGCGTACGTAAAGCCAGATAAATAAGTAAAGTGTAGGAGCCAGTAGTTAGAAATGGGGAGAGTGTAGGGTGATTCCCAGAGGCAGGAGATGAGGACAGAGGGGTGGGCAGAAGGCCATCATGAAGGGACTGATAGGCCATTTGATGCTTCTAGATTGTTCTTTGAGGGCAAAACAGTAGTAAGGGAGGAATGTGAAGTTTTTCATTTTGAAAGCTCCTGGTAGCAGGGTGGTAGCATAATGCAAAATTATGCTTTTCAAAATGCAAAAAAACCCTAAAAGTGTGGCCCTGGACTCAGGCGATTTCACATACTCCCTGAAAGTCTCCTGGAGATCCATGTGTGCATGGGCATAATTATAAGTGCTCTTGAGTTATGACAGAGTGATGTTCTGACAAAAACCCATCATACACTGAAAATATAAGTCAAAAGTGCATTTACTACACCTACCCTGACATCACAGCATAGCCCAGCCGGCCTCAAGCACTCTCAGCACTCTCACACTAGGGGTCAGTGGGGCAAGAGCCTATCTTATAATATAGTTTTGAATCTCAGGCAATTTATCAAACACTGGACTGAAAGTCAAGAGCATAATGGTTGTGGGTATGCTTTTGTGTCATCATGAAGTCTGAACGTCTTAAGTCGAATCATCATAAATCTGGGATGGTCTGTATTGTAAAAAAATATGATTTAATGGTTCTTCATTAAAAAGAGTCCAATTAATTCTTTTTCTGTCTTGTTTAAAAAGAATTCTTTATTTTATGGAGCATTTGAAATACCCTTGGATTGTTCAATTCAAAACCTATTTTATCTTCTTGAACTTTCTTTTTAAGCTGTCTTTGCCATTAAACAACTTGAAAATCTAGGCAGGGGTGAGAAGCCTTTTGCTTTCTCAGAGGTGTCTCCCATGTTTTGTTCTCCACAAGCTGGAGGAATTAACATGCAGCTGGGTTTGTGTCTGTCACCTTCTGTCCGCCTGCTGGGACTTGGGGAGGTGTGAGAGGCTGTCAGTCTGCTTTCCTGGGCCTCGTATTCTTGGGACCATTGTGGCATCTGCCAGCCTATGTTTGTTCACTGGGCCTTTTGGCAGCTCCAGTTGCCTGTGAAAATAGGATGATTTGTATAAGACAAACAACTGCTGCCCAAATGTCAGGGTTTATGCTGTGTCAGGTGGTTGCAGGAGCTGTATACGGAATGGGAGCCTTTGCAAAGCCAATAAAAATCAGGGCAGTTTTGGTGGTGGTTGGGGGGGATTCTTTCTTTATCAAACCCTTTTTGCAAAAAAAGACCCCAAGAAAGTGAAATTCTCTGCTGGTGTTCCTTGGTCCCTCCAGGAATTTTTCTGTTCTGATGTTAAGCAAGGTCTCTTCTGTGGATAATCATTGTTCTATAGGATGCTCAAAGGCAGAGGAGAGGAAGTCTTCTCTTGGAAATGGAGAAGCCAATGGTGAGAAATAACCAATGGGGTAAAAGTGTTCCAGAAATGTATTTCTCTAAAGAAACCTATGGGGAATTTTACGGTTTCTCTTAATTGTCTAGTGGACCTCTATGGTGCTATCATAGACTGTATTTTCTTAAAATATTATTTTTAGATGTTAATGGACCTTTATTTTATTCATTTATTTGTGTGTGGTTCTGAGAATCAAACCCAGTGCCTCACACATGCTAGGCAAGTGCTCTACCACTGAGCCACAACCCCAGCCCTTATGGACTGTCTAAAAAAATCTCACAGACTAGGAGGTCAAACAACAGAAACCCATTTTCTCAGAGTTCTGAGAGTTTGGAAGTCAGAGTGTTTTGGAGGTAAAGATATTGGAAGGTTTGCTCTATCCTGAGGCTTGTACATGGCCACCTTCTCAATGTGATCTCCTGTAGGCTTGCTTTTGTGCATATGGCAGGGGGAGAGAGAGAGAGTTCAAGTTCTCTGGCATTTCTTCCCCTTCTTATAGGAACACTAGTTATATTGGATGAGGGCCCCATTTTTTAGCTCCTCATTTAGCCTAAATTACCTCCAAATACCTCTGCCATATCTCTGAATACAGTCACAGCTAGAGTTAGAACACCAACTTATGAATTTTGCAGGGTGGGGGGACAGTTCAGTCTATAACTGACAATAAAAATGAACACAAGTCTGGAGGCCAAGAATACCAGGAATTCGGAATTTAGCTTGGGCTTTATACTAAGTGGATCCTTTGGAATTTTGCTGCATAAAACCCAAGGGCAGATTATCTACCACTCCTGAAATTTTTGCTTAAGACAGATTCCCCTGCTAATTCTTGGCAGGGTCAAAGGGAAGGCTTGCTTAGGAGAGAGGTGTGTGGCTTGGATAAAAGGTTACACTAAAGGAATCCTGGAAGCCAGGATGAAAATAACCATGGCTCTCAGAGCTCAGTGCAACCCTGTCTTCACCTCACTTTCTTTCTTTCCTGACATTTCTAACCTTCCTCTTGAACTTTGAATGGCCTTCTGGATGATTAACTCTCCTTTCTCTCAACCCTTGACTTATATTGTAGAGAGACATAGCATTTTGTCACACATTGAAACTTTCAAAAATGTTGAAATATTCCCAATACCTGATAGAGCTGGTCTTTACCTTTGTTTAAGGGCCTATCTTTGTGTTTTTTGGGGGAAGCAATACATTTCATTTCTGCATAAATACATATTAAGTCAAGAGAAATATTTTCCAAGTACATTTTGGGAAAATGGATCCTACAATACACTTGAGGAAAAAAATTGTTGAAAAATAATTAAGGAAATAGAGAATACTATTTCTTTTGCATAAGGTTCATATTGCTCAAGAGCAAAATCTTTGAGAAACATGCAGAAACGAAAAACACACAAAGCAAAAGAAAACCTGCTTAATTTAGCTTGACTCCAATTTCCCAAAATTGTGTGACCAAATAAGTTACTCCAATTTTCAGGGTAGAACCTTCTTTGCAAATGTTGTTCTAGGTCCTGGTCATACTGGGAACATTTAAAAAAAAACATTAAATCAACAAATCAAATGAATATAAACAATAAAATAACAAGATTCTGGGGAGTGCCTCTGGTCATATAATTTATGTCCCTCTAGGAGAGCTCCCAAGCAATCCCAGAAAGATTACCTCTGTCTTCAGTTTAAACATTGCCAAAAACTTTCCTCAGTAACTCCGCTGGTTGACTTCATCATAACCACCTTTTACACACTGACTCCAAACCCTTAGGAATACAGAGTTCGGAAGCATTTCCTTTAGTTTTGTTCTAAACTTAGAAAAGGAACATTTGGTCCTAATCAAGCTACTGGTTAAGAGTCTCTTGTGTAATCAAAGTAGAAAATCATGATTTGGGTTTCTACCCAGGTTTCTTTACCTATACTAAACAGAGCCAGATCTTTGATTTTCTTTGGAAATCATGTTTTTTTTCCTGCATTTCCTAAATGCCTGTCTGTATTTCCTCTGAGCATCTAAAGATTGGGGCAGTTAGTAATACTGGTCATGTCTATCTCCAACATTGCTGGCCAAGATTAATATGATAAAGTACAAGGAGACACTGTTTAATTGGAATAGAACTATGAAAAATCAAGGTGGTGTCATTATCTTCAGAAATTTACAAGGAATGCCAACATTCAGGGGGGCTTCAGGATCATACAAACCTTGAGTCTGGTTCCTGAAGCAGAGGGAGAAGGTGGGCTCTGAAGGGGAAGGATGGAGGGTCCGTACTGGGGACTGGTAAGTGGTCTGATGGTTGAGTCTTTAGTCAAAACTGCAGTAACTAGTTTTGGTAAATCTTTGGTGACACTCAGGCAATCTAAAATTATTTTGTCGTGTAGTGTATCCCAAGGGACATATAAGAGGACACAGGCATTCCTTTGCCCTATACTTGGACTGTAAGATGGTTTGGGTGAATTGAGAATGCAATGTTACCAATGACAGCTGAGGTGGTCTTAGCTAGCCTCTTCCAAGGCGACCTGAATGCAGGTGAAGAGAATCTCAATACCATGTGTCAGTTGTCAACATGGTCTTAAAATTCATGATATTTCAAAGAATGCCCTGAAATAAGCAAATTGAGGAGAGATTCAACAGGGGTTTCTAACTGCTATAATAGCAGGTGGAAAAAGAGCTAATAAAAGTATTACTACTAATTTGATCCTGCTTTGAACTCCAGCCTTCACTCTGGCCCAGGAAAGCAGATAATAAACTTGAAACTGACTATATCTGTGTCTATATTTACATCTATATCAATATATGTATTGGTGTGTATGTGTATATTTGTCTATCTCATATTCTCATGATGATAATCTGAAAAAAAAGAGATCAGTCACTAAAATAACCAAGAGTTATGGTTTTATGGAAATTACTCATACTTTTTCTTTTTAATAATTCGTGCCAGTCTAGCACAGCAGTACTTTCAAAATACATCACTGTAACTGCTAAAATAAGTTAGTGTTGCCTCTATTTGCGAAGTGTTCCAGAGTATTTGCTCTGGAGTCAGTCCAGGTTAAATTCCTGGTTTTTCTACTTACTAGTTTTGTGGGTTTAGAAAAATCACTCAGTCTCTCTGGTCTTCATTTTATTTTCTATAGGATGGATAAATAATAATGCAAAGAAAAAATGCAGTGATATTCTGAAGATGTGAAGAGAAGCGATAATTGACTGTGATGGGACATCTGGAAAGTGTTCTTGGACTGTTCAGTTCTCGGGAGGCAGAAAGAGGATACAGGCAAAATGAAATTGGTGAGTGTTATGGTTTGGATATGGGATGTTCCTCAAAAGCTCATGTGTGAGACAATGCAAGAATTTTCAGAGGTAAAAATGATTATATTATGAGGTATAATCTAATCAGTGGGTTAATCTACTGATATGGATTAAGTGCATGGTAACTGTAGGCAGGAAGGATGTAGCTGGAGGAGATGGGTCACTGGGGGTTTATATATTGTCTCTGGTGAGCTGAATCCTTTGTTTCCTGATTGCCATGTCCTGAGCTGTTTTCCTCCTCCACAATCCTCCACCATGGGCCCTGAACAATGGAGTCAGATATCTGACTGAGACTTCTAAAACTGTGAGCTCCAAGTAAACTTTTTCTCCTCTAAAATTGTTCTTGTCAGGTCTTTGGTCACAGTGATGAAAACATTGACTGAAGCAGGGAAGGAGGCTTGGGTCAGATCAAACCCATACTAAGGGTTTGCATAACCCTAACATTTATGTATTCTTCAGAGATGAAGTTGAAGTTACCTAAACTCTGGGCACTTGTTTCTATATTCTGCCTGTAGAGGCACCAAGGAGGAAAGGGTTCATTATTCACAATGTAATAGAGTAATGCACCATTTACCCAGCAATGTGCTGCAGAAGTCATCCAACACAACTGTGAAACCACAGGAGTGAGATGGGAAAGAGCTGTCTCCAGCTCTCCACATCTGTCCACAGCAAGAGTGCTGTGGAACTCCTCTAGGCATGTATCCACCTACCTTTCCTCCCACCCACCCATCAATTCATTTATCCATCTCAGCAACTGTTGACTCTGGGTCAGGCCTACTGCTGGGATGTGGTTAAAAATAAAATGATACCTGTCCCCAGGGAATGCACAGCCCAGCTGGGCAACATACATGTAATGGATACATTATGACTCAATGAGCCAAGTGCTTTAGAAGAGGTAGGACTAGAGCTATGGGACCCATGAGGGAGAATGGGGAGACATAATTAAAGGGGCCAAGGCATTTAACTTGGTCCTGAGGGGTGAGTAGAGATTGTCCGTGACTCGCATCTTGAATGTTAACTATGTAAAATAATGAATCTTACTTTAGTTATATGGACTGTTTGTTTCAATGGCAAATGAGATAAAGCATCTAGCATTTGCTTAGGGCCCACATACATGTGACAGGTACTCCCACTAGGGACCTTAACAGATCTTCTCATTTATTCTTGCTCTCCTATAGCTAGTCTTTTCCTTTTTTTTTTTTTTTTAACTGATGAGCAAACTGAGTCTCAGAGATGGTAAATTTGCTCAAGGTCTAAGGGCTGAAATGATGGGTTAAGAATGAAACAAAAGTGGTGTGAGGTCTTCTGTCTGGGTTTAGATAATCATTATAACAAGTAGAATAAATTATTAATAAAAATAATTGTAATAACTTAGCGAGCACTTACTGTGTATCAACAGTGGTTCTAAGCTATATGCACACATATAAATCCATGGAATTATTGAACTTACCCTGTGAGGTAGATGCAATTATGATCATTGCCGTTTTAAAAATGTATCACATGGAAAATGCTTTTCCAACTTCAGTGTGCCCATGAATCAATCACCTTGGGATCTTGATAAGTTTAGACCCACTGGATCTTGGAGGTGTCAAAGACTCTGCATTTCTAGAAGCTCCTAGGTTATGCGGATACTGCTGGTCTCTGAGGAAAGTGAGGTAGAGGGAGTTGAAATGACTTGTGTGCTGTCATTCAGTGACACAGACAGAATTAAGGTAGGAATCCCTGATGGTCTAGCTCCAGAACACTTGTTTTAACCTAAGTGACATAATCCAGATGGGGGTCAGCAGAGCCCAAAGGTGATCTGAGCACATCTGTACTTGCTCCTTCAGTCCACACTCATCTTTGTAAGCTAAGGAAAATTGTGATTCTAGAACAGATACCAAGAGATGTTGTGTGGATAAAAATAAGAAAAAAGAAGTACTATTTAGGGGATGTGCTGGGGGAAGCACTTGGGTACTTTTGTAAAGGTGATTGCAATGATCGGCATGGAAATGGGACTGACAGGGCTTGACGGTGTCTTGGGTTATTTTTTGTACCATTTTTCCTCCCATCAACAGCCTCCCTTAGTTACTGCCCCCAGTGTTAGTGCAAGCTCGGTGTGAGGGACTATGGTTCTAATTCAACTTGAGGATTGTTCTGTATTGAGGAAAGTTAATTCACATGCTGGTCCACAGGCCATCTAAATAGAATCACATAGAAAGGATTCAGGCCTCATTCTAGTCTGAATTGGGAGTGAGGTGGGGGCTCAGTCTGCTTCCAGAATCACTGAACCTAGAGCAGTGCTTTCCCAACTTCAATGTACCTATGAGTCCCCTTAGGATCTTGATAAATGTACACCCAGTGAGTCTTGGAGGGGTCCGAGACTCTGCATTTATAGAAGCTTCTAAGTGATGGTGATGCTCCTGGTCTATGGAAAATACCTGGAAAAGCATAGATATTTTGTTCTAGACAGGAGGAGTACCAGGTAGTACTATTGTCCAAATAAGCTAGCAGCTATAAGGGAAGCTGATAAAAAGAAAGGAGATGGAAGATCAGCCAGGATGAGTTAAAGTCAAGTGTTTTTGTCCATTTCTCTATATCATGATAGTTTTTCAGAGCTAATTAATATCATGGGATAATGACTGATATTCTAAATAAGGTAACCTTCTTTCATGAATAGGGTCATTGTTTTCTGGATGATATATTGAACAAGTTAGGAAAGTGTGTAATACATGATCAAAATATTTCCATTAAGCATTGTTAAATTAAAACAAAGGGTGGGAGATGCAGGTAGAGAACATCTGTTACAGAAAAAAAATTGTTTATTTCCCAAAGGATTAGGTAAATAAAGCAATATCTAAACTTGTAAAACCATTTCCTACACTCTTATAGTGCCATGGATTCTGCTGTGGTGGAAAAATCTGTTTGGAATTTTACGCAAGAAAACAACAGATGTTTCTCTGTTCCCCAGTGTGTTTTTTGCCCCTAGCCTTCTACCATAGAGTCATCCACTGCTTTGAGAGATGGTAGATTCAGAAACAGGTGAGTTTATGAATAAAGTCAACAATTTTGAAAATCAACTATTTGAAAAATGGGCAGAGCCATTTTTGAGGAAAAATATTGAGTATTTAGAGAAGGTCTAGAGTATTTAGGGAATGCAGGATGAAAGAGCTCATGGGGTATAAAATCAAGTTTGATTTGCTGGTAGAAAGATGTTTGTGAAGGACATGAGAACTTGGACCTCAGGGGATACTTGAGAAGGGAGAAGGTCCTCCTTACCCATAGGCTGAGCCCTGGGCTTGAGGAGAGAAGCTCCAAGATGAATTTGAAGACACCTAGAACATATTTCTTCTGGGTGTAGTCTGAAGAGGCAGCAGTTCCAGAGATCAACCTGGGAAGGAAAGATGGAATGGTGTGAGGAGCATTGTGTAGAGAGAAAAGCTTTGCATTCCCCTTCCTGGATCTCTTGCAGCTCTAGAGTGGTACAATCATTTATCTGAAACTTGCATGAGGGACTCACAGCTGTGTACCTGCTTTGTGGGAACAACAGCACAACAACAACAAAATCAGTGATGTAGGCTACTCTGATGAGCAGGAGGTGGAGGTGAAATTGGAATATTGAAATTGGCATGGCTGCCATGGGGATAGATGCTACCCAACAAAGATCTGACTGGATAGGTAATAGATGTCACAGATGTCAACAGAAGATGTAACTATGTGGAGGAGGAGATGAGGGCCTTTTACACTGTACTGTGAGCTCTTCCTCACATTTTTATGAAGAACCCAATGGCCCAGGAGCTAAGCTCACCTCCAAAGAGAGTGGAACAAAAAGGGGCCAGGTGATGAGTGGGGTAAACTGTTCTATTTACTGTTTACCTTAAAAAGAACCAGAGGAAAAACCCATTGCTAAGATGCCTGGTGTGTATCTATGGAATGGTTGTGTATACAGTGTGTAGTCTCTTGTTTGATTTTAAAATTAGTTGGTCTAAGAAGACTTCACTGTAGGATTTTGACAGAGACCTATCTGCAATGAAGGAAATTGTATACCTTGAAATGGAAAATTTTAGATCTTCTCAACCAGTGAAAATTGGAATTGGACAACAAAATAAAATGTAATGATAGCCAAAAAAAAAAGTTTCACTTTTATATACCCTAGTTAATGACTCTAATTCTTGTACCTGTTAACCTGGAATTTGGTAGACTAGGGCAAGTGTTCAATAAACATCCATTTGGATCAGAAAAATGTCTGTCTATTGAATTCCTACTGTATCAGCTACTCTTTTAGGTACTAGAGAGAGATAGCAGTGAACAAAATAAGTTACTGCCTTCTTGAGTGGGAGGAGCAGAGGATAAACAAATAAATATACATTAGGTGTTAAATTCTATGAAGGGAAGTCCAAAGGGGGGGGGCTAAGATACATGGTGTGCATCTATGGAATGGTTGTGTGTACAGTGTACAGTCTTTTGTTTGATTTTAAATTAGTTGGTCTAAGAAGACTTCACATATAATATAGGTTTTGGACAGAGACCTAATTGCAATGAAGGAGGAGTCAAATAGCTCTGGGGAAAGAATATTTCAGGAAGAAAAAAAAGCAGGTGCATTGACCCAGAGGTCTGAGTATATTTGAATGAATGGTTTTATTTTCCCTTAAAAATACATTTATCTTATCTCCTCTGAATATATTGTTTGGTTTTACATATTTTTGAATTTTGTATGTGTTTTCAGTGACTTGCTTTTTGTTTTGTTTTGTTTTTTTTTTGCTTGCTTCATATGAAGCTTTTGAAATTCTTTCACATTGACAAGTCTCTGTAGTTCACTGACTGCCCTTGGTGCTTTCCATTCCCCTGAATGAGCTCATTGCCATTGATCCATTCTCTTGTCAATATACTTGTGAGTGGTTTCTATGATTCACTTTTAAAGAAAATGCTACTATAAACATTCTTGCACATGTTTCATCAAAGTTTTTCTTAAAGGTCATGCTTCCTGTCCCCTCATGGCACGTACAGAAAATAATGACCCTTGGCTGGTGCATGGAGATGAAATGGAAGGGGTTTGGGAGAAGTTTTTATATCACATGATAATAGTAAGGAAATGAATTTACACAAAACTTCAACAAAGAATCTTTTTTTTGTTGTTGTTGTAGGTGGACAGCATACCTTTATTTTATTTGTTTATATTTATGTGGTGTTGAGGATCTAACCCAGTGCCTCACACATGCTCTGCTACTGAGCTACAGCCCTGGCTACAACATAGAATGTTTCTGAAAAAATATTTTTAGTTATAAATTGACACAATACCTTTATTTTATTTTATGTTATACTGAGAATCGAACCCAGTGCCTCACATGTGCTAGGCAAGTGCTCTACACTTAGCCACAACCCCAGCCCTTCAAAATAGAATTTTTGCACATTTTATTTATTTATTTTTAATTTATTCCAATTAGTTATACATGACAGTAGAATGCATTTTGATACATTGTACACAAATTGAGCACAACTTCTCCTTTTCCTGGCTAAATATGGTGCAGAGTAATATAGTACAATCATACATATATAGAGAGTAATAATATTGGTCTCATTCCATGGTTCTTCCCATGCCCACACCCCCTCTCCTCCCCTCACTCCCCTCTGCACAATACAAAATTCCTTCACCCCTGACCCCAATATGAATTAGCATCCCCTTACCAGAAAAAACATTTGTTCTTTGTTTTTTTGGGGGGTTTGGTTTATATTCTCCAGCTCCATCGATTTACCTGCAAATGCCATAATTTCATTGTTCTTTAAAACTGAGTAATGTTCCATTGTCTTTGCACATTTTTTAACAGGTAACTTGAGCTTTTCTCTTTGAACATATTTTTTGAAAAATCAGCTTTTATGCATCAAATGATTACATGCCACTTCTGGTCAAGATTTTAAATGATGGGCTGGGGTTATGGCTTAGTGGTAGAGTGCTTGCCTCACATGCATGGGGCACTGGGTTCGATCCTCAGCACCACATGAATAAACAAAATAAAGGTATTGTATCCATCTACAACTAAAAAAAAAAGATTTTAAATGATTATCTCTTTAAATTCTTGATAGTTACCATTGGCAAAAAAAAAAAAAAAAAGAAAGAAAGAAAACATTGTTTCCAGAGTATGTAATAAAAAATTTAGAACCATTTAATACAATTCAAAATGATACTTAAAAATAAAATAACTTGCTGGGAGTAGTGGTACACACCTGAAATCCCAGTAGCTCGGGAGGCTGAGGCAGGAGGATCATGAGTTTCAAAGCCAGCCTCAGCAATAGTGAGGTGCTAGGCAACTCAGTGAGATCTTGTCTCAATAAAATACAAAACAGGGCTGGGGATGTGGCTCAGTGGTTGAGTGACCCTGAGTTCAATTCCCAGCATAAATAAATAAATTGATAAATAGATAAATGGATAAATAAATAAATAAAATACCTTTTCCTTCTCTTTCATTGACAGATGTTAGGTAAAAAAAATACCCTGATAATCCATCTCTATTTCAAAGTCAATAAATCTTTTTTAACATAAACTATTCCAAAATAATGAAGAAGCTCTTATTTACTGAGTAGGTTTACATGGTTAGTGTAGTCACCCTGAAGAGAAATTGATGTCATGAAAGGAACACCAACTACAAATTGCTAGAACTATACAGTTAAAACCTCTGACTAAAGCTACCTCTCTGGGAGTCCTGCGTCACCTCCCCAGTCCCTGGCTTTCTTTCCAGAAAGACCACTCCTCAGTTTGTACTCTTTAAGCATGGCTGCCCAACTGGTGTTTGGGGAGGAGATCATGGCTATGCCTTGGGTCAAGAGGCTGTTGGAAGACTTCCTTTTTTAGTGTGTCAAAGAGGTAGACATTCAGGGTGGAGAGGACCTCTTTCCCCAACACAGTGTGTTGTAGATAGGAAGTAGGTGCAGGATTTTGTCCAACAGGCTTCTGGTCTCCTAGATGTCCTATTAATTCTGGGCTTCCTCAACTTAAGCATTCACTAAAGAGAGTTCAAAGACAATGGCCAGGGGGTCAAATCAGGTGATAGAATATTATAAGTTAATCTTACTACACACATGATTCAAATTTGTGCCTCATAAAAATTATAAAGGCTATAAATCTTGGCTGTACATTTGTACATTGGACCCATGTATGTAAAAAAATAAAATAAAATAAATAACAATGCCTGGGTCTTATCCCTAGAGATTCTTATTTTTTTTAATTTTTATTGTTGGTTGTTCAAAACATTACATAGTTCTTGATATATCATATTTCACACTTTGATTCAAGTGGTTTATGAACTCCCATTTTTACCCCGTATACAGATTGCAGAATCACATCAGTTACACATCACTGATTTACATATTGCCATACTAGTGTCTGTTGTTTTCTGCTGCCTTTCCTATCCTCTGCTATCCCCCCCTCCCCTCCCTTCCCCTCCCTTCTTCTCTCTCTACCCCATCTACTGTAATTCATTTCTTCCCCTTGTTTTTTTTCCCTCACCCCTCACTTCCTCTTGCATGTAATTTTGTATAACCCTGAGGGTCTCCTTCCATTTCCATGCAATTTCCCATCTCTCTCCCTTTCCCTCCCACCTCTCATCCCTGTTTAATGTTAATCTTCTTCTCATGCTCTTCCTCCCTACTCTGTTCTTAGTTACCCTCCTTATATCAAAGAAGACATTTGGCATTTGTTTTTTAGGGATTGGCTAGCTTCACTTAGCATAATCTGCTCTAATGCCATCCATTTCCCTGCAAATTCTATGATTTTGTCATTTTTTTAATGCAGAGTAATACTCCATTGTGTATAAATGCCACATTTTTTTTTTTATCCATTCGTCTATTGAAGGGCATGTAGGTTGGTTCCACAGTCTTGCTATTGTGAATTGTGCTGCTATGAACATCGATGTAGCAGTGTCCCTGTAGTATGCTCTTTTTAGGTCTTTAGGGAATAGACCGAGAAGGGGAATAGCTGGGTCAAATGGTGGTTCCATTCCCAGCTTTCCAAGAAATCTCCATACTGCTTTCCAAATTGGCCACACCAATTTGCAGTCCCACCAGCGATATACAAGTGTACCCTTTTCCCCACATCCTCACCAGCACTTGTTGTTGTTTGACTTCATAATGGCTGCCAATCTTACTGGAGTGAGATGGTATCTTAGGGTGGTTTTGATTTGCATTTCTCTGACTGCTAGAGATGGTGAGCATTTTTTCATGTACTTGTTGATTGACTGTATGTCCTCCTCTGAGAAGTGTCTGTTCAGGTCCTTGGCCCATTTGTTGATTGGGTTGTTTGTTATCTTATTGTTTAATTTTTGGAGTTCTTTGTATACTCTGGATATTAGGGCTCTATCTGAAGTGTGAGGAGTAAAGATTTGTTCCCAGGATGTAGGCTCCCTATTTACCTCTCTTATTGTTTCTTTTGCTGAGAAAAAACTTTTTAGTTTGAGTAAGTCCCATTTGTTGATTCTAGTTATTAACTTTTGTGCTATGGGTGTCCTATTGAGGAATTTGGAGCCCGACCCCACCGTATGTAGATCGTAGCCAACTTTTTCTTCTATCAGATGGCGTGTCTCTGATTTGATATCAAGCTCCTTGATCCATTTTGAATTAACTTTTGTGCATGGCGAGAGAAAGGGATTCAGTTTCATTTTGTTGCATATGGATTTTCTTATTGTTTAATTGTTTAATTGTTCTTATTGTTTAATTTTTTGAGTTCTTTGTATACTCTGGATATTAGGGCTCTATCTGAAGTGTGAGGAGTAAAGATTTGTTCCCAGGATGTAGGCTCCCTATTTACCTCTCTTATTGTTTCTTTTTCGAGATTCTTATTTAATTAGTTTAGGTATAACCTTTGCATCAGGATTTCTAAAAACACACTCAGTGACTGCAATATGTAGCAAAGTTTGGGATACATTCTTAGGAGTGGACTTCCTGGACTTTCTTCAACTTTCTATCTACTTCAACTTTACTTGGCAATACTTAATTTTAAACAGGTTGCACCTGTGTATGGGCAGGGAGTCTGAGTCCCTATTGATTGCTCTGTATACTCCTCCTCTGCTTGGCATTTCATCTTGCTGGTTATAAAACAATATCTCATTGTGATTTGAACTTGCATTACTTGTCTACTAATGACATTGATCATGTTTTCACATGGCCTTTGACCTTTCCCATCCTCTTGAAAAATGTTTACAAAATATTTGTTTTACTTTTTTTTTCTCATTATTTAATTGGGTTGTTTCTCTTTTTTCTTATCAATTCATAGGTATCCTGTTATTCTGGATAATAATCTTTTGTCAGTTAAATATGTTACAAATATCTACTTCCAATCTGTGCCTATCTTTACAATTTTGTATGATGTCTGAATGAAAAGTTCTTAGTATTAATATAGTTAAACTTATTAATAGCTTTTAAAAAAAGTTTGACCCTTTTTTTTTTTTTTGTCTTTTTAAAGAAATTCTTGCTAGGCAAAGTGGTACATGGTTGTAATCTCTGTTACTTGGGAGGAGGCTGAGTCAGGAGGATCCCAAGCCTGAGACCAGCCTGTTTTCAAATAAATAGAAAAGAAAAAGGTTGGGAATGTAGCTCAATGGTAGAATGCTTGCCTACCTTGCTTAAAGCCCTGGGTTCAATGTACACTAACCCCCTTCACCCCTAAAAATTCCAACTCTGAAACCATAATGGTATTCTTTTATGTTTTCTTCAGATTTAATGTTTTGTCTTTTAATTTTTTGTCTTTATTTCTATCTATAGTGTTTTTTTTTTTCTTGGTCCTGGAGATTGAACCCAGGGCCTTGTGCATGCAAAGCATGTGCTGTACCACTGGCTATACCTCTATAGTTGATTTCTATCTTGAGATGGGACATAGTTTTACTCTTTTCTCATAAGGATTACCAACTGCACAAGAGCCATTATGAATTTATTCATCGTTCCCTCCTTGAAACTCTCTCAAATCAGGTGATAGACTATTTCAAGTTAATCTTACTACACACATGATTCAAATTTGTGCCTCATAAAAATTATAAATGTGATTATAATTGTGATTAGTTCTCAGCTATACAGTACTGTTCTGGTCCTCATAATATTTGTGTGAAGTAAGTACTTTTCTGCTGCCTATTTTACAGACTGAGGCTCAGAAAGGCTGTCATTCATCCAAGGTTACAAAGCCAGTATTTAAATGCAGGCTGGCTCTGCAGTTTGTGCCTCAGCCACTCTATTGTGCTGTCTAGATGACTACATGTTCTGAATCTCTATGGTTCTCCATATTATTAATTGTAATGTCTCGAATCCTACTGTGTTGATAATGTACGTAGAGGTTAAATACAGCATTCCTATTTGTGAGGAATTGGTTCCCAGATCCCCTACCCTGTGGATTCTAAAATCTGAGGTTGTTCAAGTTCCTTGTATAAAGCAATGTAGAGTTTGGAAAAAAAAATCTGCACACATCCTTCTGTACCATTTAAATATTCTCCAGATTACTAATAATATCTAATAGAATGCAGATGTTATATAAATAGTTGTCATACTGTATTATTTAGGGAATAACAACAAGGCAAATATCTGTATGTGTTTAATACAGCTGCCAATTTTAAAAAATAGTTTTTGATCCACAGCTAGTTGAATTTATAGATATGAAAACTAGGGATATGGGAGCCCACTGTATACATATTAGGAAGCATAATATAGTTAAATGATTCCTAAATTCTGTCATTAAGAAAACACTCCAGGGCTGGAGTTATAGCTCAGTGGTAGACTGCTTGCCTCACAAACATGAAGCCCTGGGTTCTATCCTCAACACCATATTAAATAAATAAAAATAAAGATATTGTAACACCTACAACTAAAAGAAAAAAATTAAAAAAGAGAGAGAGAAAATACTCCATTTAAAAATATTTTAAAAATCAGAAAATCTGCAGAAAAAGCTTCAATTCTCTAGAGTCTCCTAACTATAAACAGCTTGTCACTCAAGCTGGCATTTCACAGAGTCTACAACCACCACTCAGTAGTCCAAGTTCACCTTGAGAGTGAGCACTGCAGCTCTTGGTTATTTTAAAAGACCACCCTCTATCTGTTTTAAATAAAGGGAAACAACATAGAAGAGCTCTGGTTCCTGTTAAGTATTGATTGGGTTCAAGAAGCTGGCAGTAGGTGAACCAGATCCCAGAGGGCTCCTAGGTACCCATTTGGCTTCAGATCATGTCTGTGTTGCTGTGGGGGTGGGAGGCTGTTGGAGGTATGCTAATGTCAGAGCTTGAAGAATATCTGCTTTTCCTCTTTTCTGAGAGCAAGTAAGCAAGTAAACTGGTTTGAGACGAAGGTTTCGTTTCTGATAAGTAGTTTCTCTTGCAAACAAGTTGGTGTGCAACATCAGATGTTTGCAATTCTAATGACCTTTTGGTGGAGTACAGAAATATTGCCAAATGACTCTAAAATAACCATATGTTCTGACCTCTTTGCTCGCTCTTTTTTGAACAGTGCTACCATAAGAAAATGGGTAGAATCAAATTCATGTCTATAAGAATTTTTTATTTCTTGGGAAAATATTTGCCCCACTGTACCTCGCAAAAGGAACACCTTGTTTTTCTGATTTTCAGCTTTTGGGTTTCAAAATTCATATCAGATCTAAGGAAAACCTGTTTCACAGATGTTGGAATCCCAACTCATTTCCCTCTATCTTTTATTGATATCAGAATTTCAGTGCTGTTGGGGCAGGAAAGAATTGAGGATTTAATGCTCTTCTCTCTTCATTCTTGCCCTCACAAGATGAGAAACAATCAACATAATCAAACCAGTCCAGATGTTGAGCATGAAACCCAAAGGTAAAATCCCAAGCCTTTTAATGAATCACCTCTCACGAAGAAGTGGTGAAAATAACAATCCTTTATTCAATTTTTACATGGAAGCTCTGAAGACCAGGAAGAAATGTGTTCTCCTATTTATTTTTCCATGAGGCTGAAAAGGAATTTCTTCCTTTATGTAGAGAGGAAAGGATTTTGGAAAGAAGAAATAGGGTTTGGCTATGGAAACAATAGTAGAGAATGGTGTGGCGGGGAAGGAGAGGATTCCTGTTGCTCACTGATAAGGGGAAATGTTGACCATGTGCCCGGTTTGGGAATTTACTAGATAGATAAATCTGATGTGATTTGGTTCCTTTTGATTAAGACAATCAGAGATTTAACAAAATATGATTTGATTTTCATATTTTTCAGATTATTTTCCTTTCAAAATTCACAAATCTCTTGTGAATCCAATGATGTGCTTTGATCCAGAGGATGCAGGCACCATGATTAACCTCAGGCTCTTCTATCTGGGGGCCCTCTCTGCCCAGGACCTAGTGGGAAGTTGAGGCCAGGGTCAACACAACACTGCCAAGATAGCCTTTTCTTCCCTCCTGGGGTGTGGGATGCAGCAGAGGTGCAGACTAAAGCTGCAGGCAGGGACAATGAATGAGGTCATTTCTGCAGAGACAGGTGGCAAAACTGGGGAGGAGTCTAGTTGCTATGTGGACAGGTGAGACTTCAGCACCATCAGGGGATTCAGGAAAGCCATGGGAGGGAGATGAGAGGGCTCATGGCTTGAGATCCTCATTGCATGACTCAACCTTCTCTATAAAAGAGTAGTCAAACATTTAGTGTGTTGCCTTTGGCATTCTCCCAATTAAAAAAAAAAAAAAGTACAGAACCATTTACTACAGGGAAATTGAAGCCCAGAGAAGTTAAACAAATTATTCCAGGAAGTATAACTAGTGAGTGGCAGAGCCAAGACAAGTCTTAGGACTCTCTGTTCCTAGCTGCCCAGGACACCACACTGCTGAGTGTTTACTGCCATTTGCTGCTTTTAGGTCGTTTTGCTTTAGGAGCTGAGAACTTATATAGGGATGACAGGTCTATTTTGGTGGCTGGGGACAGGAGAGGGCAAAAGAACAGTCAACAGAGATAATGTTTCTTTTGTAAGTAGCCTTCAGAGCTAGGCAGAAAGGACCACAATTAATAACATGAAGACCAAGGACTAGAGAAAAGCTTAAAATTCATTGATACCTGAATCGACAAAGAATGGCCTCTAAATTGACAGACAGCTGCCATCTACTCTACTTTGTTTCCTCTGGGTACTTTTACTTTACGATTTTTCTTATTGAAGGAAAGGAAAGGTGCTTGTTATACAGTTTATTTAATGCAAATTTGATGGGTGTGAATTTGAAATCGTTTGACCTAAAACGTTAACAAACACTGATTTATTTTCCATTGCTGGGCATTGAACCCAGGGCTTCACGCATGCTAGAGTAGCACTCTACAGCTGAACTGCAGTCCAGACCTAAAAAGCTCTTAATTGGTTACTCAGAATTGAAAACAGAACAAACAAAAACATTCCATAAATATTCCAAATTAAAAAAAATATTTTAAAAAACCCACAAAATTTCAAAGCAAGTGTCCCATATGATTGCATGTTGTATTTGCACACTGCTAGGTACCAGTGCCAGCTTCGGTGGGTTAATGGAAATACCCTTCTTTCATTGCTGGTGGCTTATGATCACCCTCATGTGTACATGCATCAGAATTTCTGCAAGGGATTTTGGTCACTTTTATGCTATTTTAATATTCATTGCTATTTAAAAATTTAAAACTTTTTATATCACATAATATCATCCAAGATGTCATTAGATCATATTGCTTGTGCTTGTACTGAAAATCAGTAACTTTGTAATGGAAGTTACATAAAATGCCATTATACAAGCCAAGAAATCACTGAGATACACCAGGCAGTAAATTCAAGTGAGTGCCCAAGGGAAATTTTAGAGAAAACACTTAGAATAGAAAAAAAGAAAAGAAAAAAAAAATTCTTAAAGAACAAACACATTGCATGTTTGTGGATAAAATGCATTTTGAGATAATAGCCTCCCCCTTCCCCAGCAACCATGGATTGTTTTTCAGAAAAAATTAATTTTATATTATAAAAGTTTTAAATTATATAAAGTCTTTAGGAATGTGTCTTGACATAAATAAGAACATTCTGTACCAAAGTGCTAAAGGTTCAAATGTGTCCTTCCAAAATAGGTTGGAGTCCTTGCCCCGGTGCCTGTAAAAATGACCTTATTTGGAATTAGGGTCATTACAGATCACCATGTTGAGATGAGGCCATTTGGTGGGATCTGATCCAACATGACTGATATCCTTACATAAAAGGGAAATCTGGGCACAGAGACTTGTAAGTAGAGGGAAATGATGTGAAGACAGAGAGAAGGCCATCTGTAAGACAAGTAGTGCCCAAGGCTACTGAGAGCTGGGAGGGAGGCATGGAATAGATGGCTACTTACTGCTCTTGAAGGAACCAACCCTATTGAAATGTTGATTCAAACTTCCAGCTTTTAGACCTTTGAGTCAAAAAAAATTTCTGCTGGCTAAGCCACCCATTCATTGATGCTTTGTTATGGCAGCTCTTGCCAGCTGATGCATCAAGTGACTGGCCTGATTTAAAATTACTCATTGTTGAGGATGAAAAGTGGTGATCTCAATGTTTTGGCCAACAGAGGACCCTGAGAAAAACCTCTTAGGGGGAGGGAATGTCCTTCCTGTGGTTACCTGTCCCAAGGGGAAACCTGGCTTTCTCATCCAGTCACTACCCTAGCAGTGTTATTCGTTCATCAGGTACATTTCTGAGAGATTGGTGGCCTTGAAGCTGGAAAATAGGACTTTGATTGGATTGAAGAAATTTCAAGGGGGTCTTGGAGGAATGCCCTGATGACCAGAAACACTTCCCATCTTATAATCAAGTGGGGTCAATTGTTGGGAGCAATCAAAAGAGATGAAGTTTGTCAAGGAGGTGAGAGGTAAAGTTCATCACCTGCAGTTTTGCTTGGAGCCAGGACTGGACAATAAGGGCAGACTAGGCTGAGAGGTAAGAGCAGAGGTAGGGAGGGGAATGGAGGAGTCAGGAACAGGGGTGGGTCAGTCAGAGTTGAGCATTGAAGGGTCTTTATGGATAGGTACCAGGGTTTGAAGTGCTGCATAGAGTCAGCATCTGAAGGAGGGCCAGGCTGGGGCTCTCCAGGGACAATCATTGAAGTTGGGCAGGGACAGAAACAAACCCTTCTTCTGCAGTTGTCCAAAGAAAACTGAGAGTGCTACTCTATTTAGAGGGGAAGGATCAGACAGCAAGGGCTGTCTGTGCAGGAAAATTTTGGAGACACATGTCCAATCATTCACAAAACAAGATGATTTCTTGGGATGATGAATATTTTGTATACAGGTTGGAAGTTTTGGAGACAGAGCCAAGTGTCAGTTAGGCTGCTGTGATTTTATAGACTATAATTTTTTTCTGAAGCAAAAGTGTCTAATGATGATTCTGTGTACTGAATATGAAACAGTTAAGCAGAGTAGTTGGTAGACAAATGTCCTCTAAGTCCTTGAATAGCTGAATCTCTTTCTCTGGTTTAGCAGGAACCAAGTTTTGCTTATATTTCTTTCACCATCTTCATCCCTCCCCTAGACATATGAAAGAATATGGAGAGAATTGTAAATATTGGAGGGGGAGACAGAGGATGTGGGGAAATAAAGCATAAGTATGTTTAGGGGGTGGATATAACATTAATCACAATAGCCAATATTTCACTGTAATTCATATTTACTGTGAATCATAGTAGCTAATGTTTACTGAGGACTCTGTTTGTGTAAACCCTGAGCTAGGTATGCTAATTCCCACTATTGTCATGAAAGGAAGCTATGATTATTCCTGTCTTAAAATGAGAACTCAAGGTCTCCCAGATTTTAAGTAGGAAGTCTACATCATACAGATGGTAAGATTAGCCTGGAGTGATACACAGTATTAAAGAATAATATATAGCAAGTAATAGAATCTACAGCTTATTTTTTTCCTTCACATTTTCATCATAAAACAAGAGGCTTGAGCCAGATGACATATTAGTCCCTCACTGTGTTCTGTGACAGTGGGGGAAGGGACACCCTGTGGAGGCAGAGCTCACAAGATATCTAGCTCTGTTTTTCCCAGTGAAATCTCCTGTAAATAAGTGGCGGTGGAATGAAATAAGAAGTGGAGATGGAATGTGCCAGTTTCCAGATGGTGGGGCTGGTTTGCTATATGGTGGAATTCAGATTTTCTAGGTAGGTGTCAATAACATCAAATCAAATTAAGGGTTTGGGTCACTTATTCTAAATGTGACTTCTCATTCCTATAGATTGCAATTTTGAGGCCATAAGGAGGAAATTTCAGAAATGGCTCCTTTGTCCACTATTTATTACAAATTGGAGAGGAAATCTTCTTTATGAGACACTCTTACAGCCAGCCTGTTTGCTGTTGCACTCCCTGTCTTGCTCTGTTCCTCAGCTGCCAAATACTGGCAGAGTTTGGGCTGTATTTGTGTGTGCAGTTTACGTTGTCATTTGGGTAATAAAGGGGAGGAAGTCTAGCTTGGCAGTATGCTCTTCAATGTGGCCATGAGCATGCTGTGCAAGTAGAATTAATGATGAATGATTAGGCTGGTAGCTAAGAAAGATTTTAGGACTTGATTAAGCTGGTAGCTGAGTTAGATTGTAGGACTTGGTGAAGGTGAAGGTGCAGTTGAGGGTCGGCCTGGATGAAGCCATCAAAGGTCAGAAGGTGCAGGTAAGTGGCAAGGTCCAGAGGAATTCAGGCCAGAGCTCATTGTTTGGGGGCTACAAAGATGACCCTGGGTAAGGAGGGAGTCTGAAGGTCAGGGGAACAACGGGAAGGAAGGTAGGTATCTGTACCAATGTCCTCTGCACAAAGCCAGCTTGGGACACTCTACAGCCACAACTACTCTGTAGGTTGCTCGATTAGTTTCCTATAGCTTTCATATAATTTTTCTCAAACCCAGTGACTTTAAACAACAGAGAATTATTCTCTCACAGTTCTGGAGGACAGAAGTCCAAAGTCAAAGTCATTGGCAGGTACACTCTCCTAATGCTCTAAAGGAGAATCCTTCTTTGCCTCTTCCAGCTTCTAGTGGTTGTCAATACTCCTGGACTTCCCTGGCTACATTATTCCAAACTCCCTCCATTATCCCAGTCCTTCCTCCTCTTCAGTGTCTTATAAGGACATTTGTCATTGGATTTAATGCCCATTAGTGTAATCCAGAATGATGCAATCTCTTAATTACGTCTGCAAAGACCCATTTTAGAAATGTCACAATTGCAAATTCTGGGAGTTAGGAAATGGGCATACCATTTTGGAACCATTACTCAAAGCCATTATAGTTGTTGAGAGAATGAGAGACTCTTGAGAACATATATCTTTAGTTTAAAAAACAAGAAAACTTTTTTTTTGTCTGTGTGTCACACATATGGACTGGTCTTGAATTTCCATTTGGTGCTTAATAGCAGGGCAAGACAACTTTCAGAAAGTCTATTAGTCAAAACTACACTCTTGGGTGATCTCTATGTGACTCTACACTCTCTTGGGCTTCCCAGCTGTTAGGTCTAGATGTAAGATATTCCACAAAATCTAATGTGTGAGACAATGCAAGACTCTTCAGAGGTGAAGTGATTAGAGTATGAGAGTTGTAATCAATAGATTAATCCACTAATATGAAGTAAGTGGGCAGAAACTGTGGCAGGGAGGGTGTGACTGGAACAGGCAGATCACTGGGAGTGTACCTTTGGGGTTTATATTTTGCCCCTGGTGAGTGAGGCTCTCTCTGTTTCCTGGTTTCCATGTGCTGAGCTGCTGTCTGTGCTGTTTTCCTCCACTATGCCCTTCTGCCATGATGTCCTGTCTCATCTGGGGCCCAGAGCTATGGAGTTGACTGACCATGGACTGAACCTGTGAAAGTGTGAGTCAAAATAAATTCTTCCTCTTCTAAGTTTTTCTTGTCAGTTCTTTTGGTCACAATGATGGAAAGCTGACTAACACAACAACCTAATATCATATTTAACGTTCTATTGCTCCCCTTCTACATATGCCCTGTCTTGTGGAAGATAAATTAGGCCCAATGACTATTAAGAATTTAAGAGACTTCAGCAACTACCTAATTCCCATGGGCTGTAAGCATTTGGCTACAATTCTTGACAGACTCTACCCTAGATTCATGACAGATATGCTGCATAGCCATGTTTGGGTCAACAATGGTCCATACATATGGACCATAATGCTCCATAATTATTATATGGCCTAGTGATATTTTAGCCATCTTAGATTTTCTAAGTACATTCTTTGATGCCCACACAATAATAAAATCACTCAGTGGTGCATTTGTCAGAACATATTGCTATTGTTAAATGATACATGACTGTATTAATTATCTATTGTGACATCAGTTCAGATAGAACCTATAATGATTAATTTTATGTGTCAACTTGACTGGGATGACCATGGTCGCCATGGGACGGCCAGATATCTGATTAAATATTATTTCTGGGTGTTTCTAGAAGGGTATTTCCAAAGAGATTAAAATTTGAATCAGCAGACTAAAAGTAGATGGTCCTCCCCAATGTGAGCGGACTTTCATCTGGTCTATTGAGGGATTAAAGAGAAGAAAAAGACAGGGGAATGTTGGACTCACCCTCCCCCTGCCTGCTTGCTTGAGCTGGACATAGATCTCCTGACATTGGTGATTCTGGGTCTCAGAATCAGGCTATAATATACACTATTAGATTACCTGCTCTCAGGCCTTCAAATTTTGGTGCTGGCTTTCCTAGGGGTCCAGCTTATAGATAGCAGACTTCTCAGAATCTACAATAATGTGAATCAATAATTATAATAAATCTCTCTCTCTCTCTCTCTCTCTCTCTCTCTCTCTCACACACACACACACACACACACCCACACACCCCATATCCCATTGGTTCTTTTTCTGGAAAACCTGACTAAGACAAAGCCTCATACTTCTCAGGCTAGTCCTGACAGCAGAAACTGCCATGGGTGAAAGATAGCACATAAAGTGAAATCTCTTTGCTGTCTTTGGCCTAAAATAAGCCTCCTTTTATGAGTGAGAAAACCGAGACTCAAAGAGGATGAGATAATTGAAATGCAGTTCTCTATCCAAGGGATATCTCAATATTTCATTTCCTTTCTTTAAAGAAATCAGATCAACAGCCCCTAGACATCCAAATTATGATTTTTTTGCCCTTTAAAAACACCTAAGTATTAACCTGATTTTCTTTATATTTTCTAATATCTCCCTAAGCTGCACAAACACATGGAGCCTGTCATCCTACCAGTGTGACTTACAACATACTGTATAGCCATTTTGCTCTGTAGCTTTCAGGCCCCATCTGTTAGCCCATATAAAACAAAATTTATATTAAATAGGATTTTAGAAACATCATCAGGGCCTAAATGGAACATCATTTGATGAGAAACAAAACATATGTTGGCAATTTTGCTTTTGATTCTTGGCTCAGGGCTATTAGAGTTCTAGGGGAAAAGGGGAGCCCCTCTTCAGGTCTCATTACACTCTGCCAGGATGTTACTCCTGATACCTCCAAGCTTTTGAGAGCAGCTCCCTTTGGAGACTGAGTAGTTGAAATGCTGGCCTCCTTAGAAATTCAAATTTGCCCTGTTTAGACCTATGGTTAAAAAGAACAGCTCTGAAACATCATATTTGACTCAGTCTCTCCGCTGTCAGAGCTTTGGTTTGCTGTGATTTAGGGAACAACTGACAGGAATAGCTTGTTTCAAAGAACAGGTGAACATTTCAAGTTTGGAAAGAAGTGAGGAAATAAGGCTAGAATCAACATTTGGTTTGGTCTGTTTGCTCATAAGGATCATGTCCATTAGATACAAGAGACATTGATGGAGGGTTGATGCAAAGGGGATTAAAATGTACAATTAAGGAACAGCCATATACAGTATTCCATTGAAGCCTCCCAGTGACCCTTGAGATCGCTCTTGCTCCTGTTTTACAGAGCAGAAAATCAAGAATGAGAATATATACTTGTCCAAGGTCAGCTCCTAAAGGGCAAGTGAAGTATTCAATTTCCTGGGTTGCCTTCTAATTAAGTAAGGTATCTCAGTAGAAATCCATGATAACTACTGGTGTTTTTTTCTTCTTGAATGGGACATTTCCCTCGTATGTTTTCACTAGGGAAAGAACCAAGCATCAAGTAAAGCAGTGGAAGAAGACCACCATGAAAGATAAGATAGAGAAGGAAAACCAGCAGAGAAAGAGTTAGAAAATTGTGTAATAGGCTGTGTTCTCTTCACACCCCAATTCCAGCTAATTGGAATTTAGCAAACTTTACAGGCATTAAATACATTTTGAGTAATGAATAGTTGCCATACTAGGTGCTTGGCCATATCTAAGATTAAATATCCCATTCATAATCCTCAGGGTGGGATGGGATAGTTATTGTCATTTCCCTTTTACAGGTTAGGAAACAGATGCAGAAGGCTACATAATTTGGCTCCAGTCCTGGGACAGAAATGCAATTTAGCTCCAAGGCTGTAAGTTTCCAGTGTGTTGTGAGTGATATCCTCTGATTTGAAACTCCTGTGTCTTCATTTTTTTTTTTGGTTTCTCTTTTATCAGGGAGGATGCTGACACCCATGGCTCTTAGTATCCACAGTCCTAACTTATTCCATTTTGGTTTGGATTTCAACCAATTGAAACCTAATCCCTGATACTGTTAGCTGAGACAGAGTATCAAATATTAATCCTCTGGGGAGAGTGTTTTTGATAGGAGACTGTGGAAGGGCAAAGGCCTTTCAGACCCAGATGATTCTTTCTCTAATACTGGAAATTGAAGCAGGCTGATGGGGAAGATCATTTTTGAGAGGAGGGATCATTTCAGAGCTTTAGGAAAGGTAGAGGAAAAAGTGTGGTTCATGGACTAGCAGCACTGATATCACTGGGGAGCTTTTTGAAAATGCAGAACCTGGGGCCTCCTTTAGACCCATACCTTGCAATATTAACAAGATCCACAGGTTATTTGGGGGCACCTCATAGTTTCAGAGGCACTGGTTTAATCTCAGACTTCTTTTTTTCTGAACTCAGGAAGTGGGATGAGCTCAGTGTTGGAAAGGTAAACTCTGAAGCTCTTTTGTCAAGTGTTCAGGTGAGAGGTAACTTGAGGTAAGAGTAGCCGAAAAATCAGATCTGGGCATCTGAGGGTTGGTAGTTTGTTGAGAAATACAATTGATTTGATTCAAAACTGAATAAATGAGCTCACCTCAACATGGGGTGCTGAGTTAGCAAAAACTCTACCAGGGTAAATCAAATCCAAAGTGTTTTAGGTTTAGATAAGCAATATCTAGGCCCTTTCCCATGAGGGCAAATGTAAAATAGCCTAAGACTTTTATTAGCGGTGGGAGAGTTGGCCAGATCCTTTTCCTCTGGGATCCAGTACAATCATTTTTCTCCACAGCTAGGTTTATGAATTAACTACTTCCCCTGGAACTGAAATTGGAAGAGTTTCCCTGAGCAAAAGCAATTTTGTTCCCCTCTGATTTCTTCTCTAAGTGCAGGTTAGCTTGAAGCTCAACGCTGCCCTGCTCTGCAGATGCTTGGAGCTGACCTCTTCCTCTCCACAATGTCATCTTGCAGATGAATCGAAGCTTCAGAATTAGGGGGGAAAAGCAGGCCCAGAACTTGGCATTTTCTCAGCTTATCACACTGAGTTTTTGGCAAGTCTTTCAAACTTTAAGTGTTTCAAATTTTCCCCTAATATAATTTACCTTGCCGTCTCCTACAGGAATGGTGAGTGAAGGTTAATGAGATGATGCAGTGGCTTTGGTCTCCTGGAGAGAAAAAGAAGCATATGAATATATCAAACACAACGACTAGATATAGGCAAGATTTTAAGAAGCAAACTAATAAATCATTAACCATGCTGTTACCAGCCTTCTTCTATTTGCAGGTTTGGCCCTCACAGTCATTCTGATAATTGAGGTGTAAAGAGGGTGATTGCTTTGCCATTCTCCTGGTGCAGACTTTGTAATGCCTCCCCACTGCCTTCAGGATTGCCTCTCAAAATTTCAATTTCTGTGTTTTGATGCTGGCCTCTGCTAGCTCTTCCTCACAATAAGGTCTTTTTATGCTCTCTGACACACCAAAGGCTCTCCTTTCAGGGCATGTTCTTGGCATTTACTTCTGTTCTTTTTGGCCAGAACTTTCTTCTCCCATCTCCCCAACATCATCTGGCCAGTTGTCATGACCCATTGGGTCTGTGCCGAGATGCCTCCTCTGGGAAGCTCCTTGTGACCTATGCTGAGCAGAGAGGTGCTCACATAGCTCTATTTCATCATGTGCTTAAACTTCTCCTCATTCTTTCTCCTCTCCACTTTGACCAGTGGCTCTCAACCTTGGCTGCACACTAGAATCATTTAGGAAATGGGATCCAGGGACCAGTATTTTTTAAAGTTCTTCAGGTGATTCCAGGGTACAAGTCTGTTTGAGAACCATTGTACTAGGCTGTAAACTCTAGAGAGTGGGGACAGTCATGACTATTACAATAATGCTTGGCACACCACTGACATGCAGTAGAGCCTCTAGAATGAAAGAATGAGTCCTTAGCTTTGCAGATCCTCAGATCCTGAACTTTGATTGACAGCTTACTATTAGGGGATCAGGCCATTGGGTCCCTGGGGCCCTGAGATGTCTCTCCAGTACATAGGAATTCATGTTTTCAGAAATGGAGCCAAGTTAACCAGATTCTTTACTACCCTTTTCCCTCCCTAGTTCCTGGTTATCAGCCCATTATTTTCCCAGTGAGGAAGCTTATTTAAAAACCCAAATTAACATTAGATAAAAGAAAAGAATGCTGAAAGCTTTATAGGGTGTTTTTACCTGACTGTGATGCATGATAAATGATTTTCTATTATAAATATCTCCTAACTGAGCATTCTTGATATTTTTTATGGCATATCAGGAAGGGCTTTGAAATCGTAAAGTGGCATTCCTGTTATTATTACTGCATGCCACAAGTTTTTGTCAGTTTTTTTCATTGCTGTAACCAAAAGACCTGACAAAAAACATGTAGAGGAAGGAAAGTCTGTTTAGAGCTCATGGTTTCAAAGGTCTCAGTCTATAGTTGACTGACTCCATAGCCCTGGACCCCAAGTGATAGCAGAATGTCATGGTGGAAGGATATGGAGGAAAAAAGAAGCTCGGGACATGACAACAGGAAGCAGAGACAGCTGCATTCTCCAGTAAAAATATAAACCCCAAAGACATGCCCCACTGACCCACCTCTTCCAGTCACCCCCATCTGGCTAGTCACCACCCAGTTAATACCAGTGGAGTAATGAATGCACAGATTAGGCTGAAGCTCTCACAACCTAATCATAACCTTCTAAACTTTCTAGAATTTTCTCACACATGAGTTTTTGGGGGACACCTCACATCTAAACCATAACACTACTTATTCCCATAATAAATCTTTACAGGGTCTTTGTGATTGCATCAGATGGTAGAAATACAAGGGACACAGGGCAGTTGTTGTTCCCAGGGGACAGAGTATGATGGCACATTATCTGTATGCAGAGTGGGAACTCAGGAACCTAGAACTCAGGAAGTAGAGCCACTCATCCGCCTTTTCCCCCTGGATTCTGAATGCCTTAAGGGTGGAGGCCATCCTATTTATTTCAATTTCCTCCAGGCCTGACACAATTCCCAGTGCCTAGTAATTATATCAACAATTAAGATAAGTAAATCATGGGCCATTTGTTAGTTGGGCTTCTTGCAGTGCACAGTGATAGAAAACCAGCTTGAGTCCATCCAAGCATAAAAGGATTTATTGGGGGTAATTAGGGTAGTTCAGAAAGTCACTACCAACATCAGATAAGGAGAATACCACCTAAGAGCAGAGCCTTGGGGAGGCTGAGGATTTCTGAAACTGAGACCATCACGCTGTGGATGTTACTCACCTGTGTTTCTCTTGTTTGTGTCGGGTTCATTCTTTCTGAAGCCAGGATTAGGCAGATAGGCAAGGGTCAGATCCAGAGAATGGAGGGATTTAAATGTTAATTCCTTCAGAGCCCTTCCACCACCCTTATCAAGAACCTGCCCCTGCTCCAACCTTCTTGCTAAGGTTACCTGTCCCGGGAATAGCCTCTCCCTACAGGAAGTTGTGAAAGTTGCTAATTAATGTGTCCTGGGCTGCTCCTTATGGCCCTTTCCCCATCCATCTGCTTCCCATGGAGCATTTCCTGGGCCTAGTCATGTATGCAGGAAGGAGAAAGATATGGGGAAGAGAGCAGGAGAACAAAGGAAGCCTACGACATATAAAAAGGCAAAACTCGCTTGCTTCTTGGGATACCAGGATACCAGCTATGGCCCCCTTCTCTCTCCTGGGAGAAGTCTACTGTTACCCTTTTTAAATAAACCCTGCTTTATATGCTTGCCTCGGCGTGCTTCTCCAATGTTATATTTCAACATGTGAAGAAGCAGGACTTGTCACCAGTAACCAGCAGTATCATTTCTGCGGGTGAGTTAGGACATACGGTGAGGACAAGGGTGGCTGGTGACCCTTGTGTTTGAATCTTATCCTCCAGAGAGGAGAAAAGTTTATCTCTCCTGAGTTGTTAGACCTATCTAAGGAAAGAACTCTGACTGGCCCAAGATGAAGAGGTTGCAGCCTTCCATCAGCCACTGAGGCAGACTATAGGGGTGTGCCCATCAGAGCATGGGGCAGGAGGAATTTTCCTTAAACAATGGTACTCTTGCTCTTAGAATAATGCCACTTTCTGGCATGTAATTATTACAGGACACTTCCTGGCTCCATTGAAGTGGATGAGATTAACAGACCATGGTTTAGCTGTGGACTTGTTGAAAAGATACAATGAGGTCTAAATCCCCCCTGCAGATAGATTAAGTTACAACAAAGAAGGAGAACATGTAACTTTGGCAAATCCTAGAATAAAAATCTATTTGTTTAAAAATCATGTTTATTTGCTGTCTATTTCACCAAAATAAGGGTGATATTTATCCTAGAGTGAGTGTCCTAAATCTGGAAAAATAAACTTATGATAGTAAACTTTTGGCCCCAATAAAATAATCCTAGGGTGGAGATGTCTGTCCTGCCCTGGTATAAGTTACATGGGCTACTTATAGTTTTGGTGGTTCTGTCCACTGTTCGTGCTCTGCATAGCTCTGGAACTGGATGGCTCTGTGGCTGAAGAAGACTACCTTTATCCAGGGGTGCTTGTGCAGGTGCTATTTAAATGTTACCTGGTTGCCAGGCATGGTGATGCACAACTGTAATTCCAGCTACATCATGGGAGGTTGGGGCAGGAGAATCCAAGTTGGAGGCCATGTCAGTTTGGTAACAGGCAAGAACCTATCTCAAAAAATAAAAAGGGCTGGGGAATGTAGCTCAGTGGTAGAGTACCTCTGGGTTTTATCCTGAGCATTGCAAAAAATATAAAAATCAATAAATAAAATGTTACCTTGTACTTTACGTATAAGGCATGGGAGAGTGAGACCCTTGTTTAAATTTCTATTACTTATTCTCCTAAAGTTTCTAATTCATTGCAAACAAAAGACCTCAAGATAATCTTGGTCAGAACAAGGAGGCCTTTCACTGGTCTTAAGCCATTACTATTTTAGTGGTTCTTTCTGGTGGTCTAAATTTCCAGAAGTGAGGAAGCGAGGCTACTGGCCTCCTCCCAAATTGGAGAATTGAAATTAGATTCTTTGGCAAGAAACATCCTGTGAGAGTTATAGTGGTAGAGGAAGAAATGACATGGACATCCTGATCCAGAATGTTGGATGTGAAAGTTTAAGATGACAAAAATGATATGAGGGACAGAAACCACTGAGTCCTGTTCATGAGACCAAACCTTAGAGACATGCTCAGAAAGTGGAGATTCCCAGGAGAGGGTGGACCTAGCATAGGTCCTGGATCCTGACAAAGGAAAGAACCAAGTATCTGGTGAGATCTGGGTTCAAAGAGACTGAATAGGCTGACACTGAATAGCACTGTCAGCAGGAGGGCTGAGTCAAGATTACAGATGATAGTTGGGCAGATAACTGGGTTGGGAAAATGGGCTGGAGGTGGAATTCTTTACATTTTCTTAATTGTCCTCTCTCAGGTCAGTGACCCAGGAAAATACAATGGCAGTAGCATTCTTATAGCTCATTTTAAATAGGACTGCTTTCCTGTGGCAGGCTTCCCAGACAAAGTTCCCATACAAATTGATTCTGAGTGCCTCATTTTAAGTAGGGTTCTTTGGTGAAGTTACAGTTTCGAGTAGCAAGAGTTTAAAAAATTGCTATTTAAAACAAACACCTCATCAAGGCTTCTGCCCTCTGCTAGCATAATTGCTCTCAAGGGGCACATGAATTTTCCCTTAACCAAATGAATTAATAGATATGTAGCTCTGTAGGGGGCAGCTCCCCTCCTAACTTACAATGCAGACACATGATTTAGAAGCAGAGGGCAGAATATAGAGAGAACCTAGTGGCTCTGCATAAGAAATTGAGTTGAATTCAGAGTTTGTGTGGACAAAGGGAGGTGGGGGTGGAGGAGGAAAGAGAACCAGCTGAATGGCATGATAACAGCAGGGTCTTGAGAAGAGATGACCAGTAAAAACACATAAGCTGGCCCTTCTGGTGCAGGAGTGGCAGGGAGACTTCTAATGCCAGCAATGGCTACCCTTCAGTTTCCTCAGATTTTTAGAACTATTACCATAAGAATAAGATGGTAAAGTGTATTATTATTATTATTATTACTACTACTACTACCACCACCAGGGATTAAACTCAGGGGTACTCAACCACTGAGCTACATCCCCAGCCCTATTTTGTATTTTATTTAGAGATAGAGTTGCTTTAGTGCCTCCCTGTTGCTGAGGTTGTCTTTGAACTCTCGATCTTCCTGTCTCAGCCTCCCGAGCTGCTGGGATTACAGGCGTGTGCCACCACGCCCAGTATATTATTCATTTTTTAACTATAAAAACAAACTGAGTTTTTGTAAGTTTTGATTTTGAACTACATTTGCGTTTCATATCTATAGATTCAACCAATGGTGGACTGAACAGATTTGAAAAAAAAAAAAAGTTTTTTCCCCTTGTCATTATTTTTAAACAGTACAGTTTAAGCAACTATTTATATAGCATGTATATTACAGTAAGTAATCTGGAATGATTGAAAATATACAGAAAAATGTGTGTAGACTGTGAATATATTAAGCCATTTTAATATAAGGGACATTAGCATCCTTGGATTTTGGACCCTGTGGGTTCCCAAACTACCTGGGAAAACAGCCTGCACCCATTTTTTTTTCTCATTTTATTTTGTTAAAATTTCAATTTAGCTGGGTGCAGTGGTGCATGTCTGTAATCCCAGTGGCTCGGGAGGCTGAGGCAGAAGGATAGCAAGTTCAAAGCCAGCCTCAGCAACAGCGAGGAGCTAAGCAACTCAGTGAAACCCTGTCTCTAAATAAAGTACAAAATAGGGTTGGGGATGTGGCTCAGTGGATGAGTGCCCCTGAGTTTAATCCCTGGTACAAAAAAATTCAACTTAAAAAATATTTGTAAAGTTTTATTTATTATTTATTTAAAATATATATAAAAATACAATGGAACTCTATTCAGCCATTAAAAAGAATGAAATTATGGCATTTTCTGGTAAATGGATGAAAATGGAGAATATCATGCTATGTGAAATAAGTCAAACTCAGAAACTCAAAGGTGGAATATTTTATCTCATATGCAGAAGCTAGAGTAAAATAAAGGAAAGGAGGAGGAAAGGATAAGATTACATAAGGACTCTATCAAATACAAATTAATAGATAAGGGAAGTCTAGTAGAGTACAGGAAGGACAAGGGGAGTGGGGAGAGTGGGAAGGAAAAGGGGGAAGATAATGAACTGAAATCGATTTCCATGCATGTATGAGTTTGTCAGGATGAACCCCAACTACTATGTAACCATAAAGCTTTAATAAAAAAATTTCAACTTTAAAAAGTTAATTTAAAAAATTTTATTGACAATATTTTTATATATTTATGGGGTGTGGTATAAGGTTTCAAAACGTATGCAATATATAATGATCAAATCTAGGTAGTTATCATATCCATCACCTCAAAGATTTGTCATTTCTTTGTGTTGGTAACATTCAAAATCCTCTCTATTAGCTGTTTAAAATTTAAGATTATTTTCAAGCATGGTTATCCTACAGGCTATAGCATTAGAAGCTCTTCTGCTTATTCAGCTGTGCCTGTTAGCCATTTTTCTTCTTCCTCCTTCCCTTCCCAGCCTCTGGTTAAATGCTATTGTACTCTCTCTACTTTTCCGAGACCAACTTTTTAAACTTTCATATAGAAGTAAGAACTTGCCCTTTTTGTCTTTCCATTTCTGTCTCATTTCACTTAACATAATGTAAAGGCTCACTCCTTAACAAGCTCATTCCTGTTGTTATGAATCACAAGATTTCATTCTTTTTCGTGGCTGAGAAATATTTCACCGGTGGATGTATTTACATTGAATTACTTTATTCATTCATCTGTTGATGAGCACTCAGGTTAATTCCACATCTTGGCTATTGTAAATAGCTCTGCAATGAACATGGGAATGCAGATATATCTTTGACATACTGATTTTTCTTTCATTTGGATATACGTCCAATTGTAGAATTGCTGGATCATAGGTAGTTTTATTCCAACTTTTTATTAATGAAAAGCTAATCCTAAAATATTCAAAGAATAGCGTTGACTTCCTATATGCCCACCACATAGTCATGCATTATTAGCATTTTGCCATATTTGCTGTATTTCTTTTTTCTACAGGTTTTTAAATTTTTATTACTTATTTTATTATTTATTTTCTTATGGAATCATTTGCATATAAGTTGCAGATTAGTATGACTTAAGCATCTCTTTGCTGATTATAAGTCACTATGACTTGAATATTAAAAGGAAAATTCAACCATAAACCTGGGGGACTCAGAGATTTCCAGATGGCTGCCATCAGAGTTACAAAGAGAAATAGGGAAAGGCTCTTGCTCACCTCCCATTTTCATGCATGTGAAGCCCCATGCCCATACCCACTCTCATCATCTTGCCTCCAGAACCTTTCCCCTCCTGTGCTCTCTTTTCTGGAGTCTGTTTCTTCCTCTGTTACTTTTAGAAGCATCTCCTTGCTGCTCCCACTCCAGACTGGAACTCCGTTGGGTACCATGCCTTAGAGGACTGATATGTTTTAAGGGAGGGAAGAGGGCAAGTAGTGCAGAAGGACAGCAGAGGGAGTAGTGTTCAGGAGAAAACAAAGGTCTTAGACGCCATTGAACTCAGCAGGCCTGGGGCTGGGATGGAAGCAGTTTTGGAGGAGCCTGAGTAGTCTCTCAGCACTTGCTGTGCTGAACATCCTTTGGGTATCCTTCTGTACATCATTCTATCTCCATTTATGCCTCTGACTCCATTTCTTTCTCTCCTGTTAGTATCTTTTTTTAAAAACATATATTTTTTTACTTGTAGACAGACATAATACCTTTGTTTTATTTATTTGTTTTTATGTGGTGCTGAGGAGTGAACCCAGTGCCTCACACATGCAAGGCAAATGCTCTACCAACTGAGCTACAACCCCTACCCATCTTTTTTCTTCTGTCTTTCTTTCTGGCTTTCTCTGTCTTCCCTTCTTTATACTTCTCTCTCTAGGCCACTTTCTTGCTTCAAAAAACTTCCTCTCTCAAGTTCAAGTGATACTGAACTTGAAGAAGCCTGTTGAAGCAAGGACAGTATATACCACTCAGAAGTATCTACTCTTTTGTTAGGGATGTTTGTGTCTGAATACCATCTGAGAAGTTCTTTGAGGCCTTTTAAAGGAAGACAATGTTCAGCCCTGAAGAATAAAGTTGGCAATAGCAAATAAGGGAAAGGACATAAACCACTTTGTAATTTTTGTTTGTTTCCCTTTGGGTGAAAGGGCTCAATGAATAAATGGATATCATTTCAATTGGTGGGGCACTTCATTTATGTTACTACTCTTCTATTTCCATGAGCACTTCCTGAGAAGATGGTGTCTTCTCTGTGCCAGTGAAAGTATCAAGAAGAGGCAGGTACTATATTTTGAGAGTCCTGCTGAGCATGTTTGCTACCCATGATCCTGTGGGAGTTGTGATTTTTCCCAGTGTAAAGAGGAACTTGGCCAAGAGGCTGAAATCCCATAAGCATCTCCCCATGCACATCTCTCAAGGCAACCACTGAGCGTCTGTCATGTGCCCACCCAAGCTCATGACTCACTTCAAAAACTCAGTGGTCTGGTTATTGTTACCCAGGAGCTGGCTGGCACATGGCCACCACTGATGAGTTGAGGTGATGGCAAGATCGATGGCAGTTTTCCCTTTGGTGAATCATTTCATCCTTTTTGTTGAGTCTAGCAGAAACACATATCTGGTTGGGTAGGCCATTTCTGAGCAAGGCACCAGCATTTATAGGAGCCACTTATAAAAGAGTGATGCTGGGATTGCAATCTCTAAATTCAGTGTTAGGTCATTGCAATATGATTTGCTTTGTCTATGAGGAGAACCTTCTACAGGGAATACTTTGTTGAGCCAAATTATTTAGGTTGCTGCAAATAAATTCACAAGCATATCATCTTTAAATTCAAAGAGACCAATATTTTTGAGAACCAATTATGTCTCTATACTATGCTAGGTCTATAAAGGGCATGCACAGGTGACTTAAGGTGACTGAGGCATAGAGGTAATAGATGAGCAGAGAGCTAGGAGAATTGGAAGAGAATTGGAAGCCCCTTCCAGAAGGGGTAGGATGAAGCAAGAAGAGGCTTGAAAAATGTGAAGGACACATCTTGGAAAGCAAGACAAAGGGAAGTTGAAAAGGAGACAACCTACATGAAGTGATGCAGCCTAGACTGTTCCAGAAAGCAGAAAGTAATGTTAGGGCAATGTCAGGGGCTAGAATGAAATTCTCCTTCAAAGAATAGCCTGACATTTACAAGAAACAGCCCCCTGGGAGACATCCTGCCTAGGAGACATCCTGCAGCTACCTATCTCCCTGAAACATCCTGCGGTTATCAGGATCATCAGACATCCTGCAGCTGGCAGTTTTACCACCCACATCCAGCAACTGCTGATAAGAGAGCTTCCCCATCCCCAGCATATAAATACCCCTGTGTGAACAATAAAAGTTTGCAGCTTGATCAGAACTCCTGTCTTGCTGTCATCCCTCGTGTCTCTTGTCCCTTCATTCCTCCCCACCTAGGTTGGCGGCCCTCGTTGATGTGTCCTGCCGGTCGGGACAGGGCAATATTCTCTAGCTGTTCCCAGCCAATGGGAGGCTGGGAAAGTCTCTCTGGGCGTTCAGGAGTTTTCACTGGGTCAGGGGGAGGGCAATAATGCTTTCCCTGTGATGTGGTTTAATATTTAATGTCCCCCAAAGTTCCATATGTTGAAGTCTCAGTTCCCAGGTTAATGCCATTGGGAGGTGGTGCTGGTGTGGACCTTTAGGAGGTGGGACCTTATGGGAGATCCTTAGTTCACTAGGAGTGTGGCCTCAAAAAGGATTGTGGGAAACTGGATCATCCTCTTCCTCATTGCTTCCTGTATGACAAGCTATTTTATCAGATGCCCAAAACAATGGGTTTAATAGACCATGAACTGGAATTTCCAAAACTGTGAGCCAAAATGAAAATTACCTCTTTATAAGTGGATTATCTCAGGCATTTCATTATAGTGATGAAAATCTGATGGAAAGCTGATTAATACACTCCATTTTCTGAAATCAGCACAGACTGAGTTTTTGCAGTGGATTGGCTTTTAGAAATGAGGATTATGTTGTATATGAACAGTGTAGTAGAGAATAAAATACTTTAAGGTCAGAGATACTTAGGCTCAATTACAAAACTGCACATCCAAAGAGAAATCAAACAAACCCAGGGGGTTGCACTGCTCACATCCTCCCTCCCTCCATTCCTTCTCTTTTTTTCTTTCCTTGCCTCCTCCTCACCTCTTCCAGAATCTTGATGAAGGATATGCACCCACTGAAGTGCCATCTCCCTGAGCTTCTGCATCTGCAAGAACATTGTCCAACCCAGATGCCAACCCAGGCACTTGATGATCCCTGATAAGAATCCATTTATGGAAAAGCATTGGGAACAATGCACACTTTATTGGAAAGTCTTAGAGGGAAGACTATGGTGTCTACACCATACAATTTTACACCAGAAAATAACTTTAAAGTTTTCCATTAAATATTTTGGTCTTTCCTGGTAGTATGGTCCCTGGACACTGGTCCCCTGCAGGATATCTGTAAGCTCCCCTTCTCCATTTCCTTTTCTTCCATTAAAATAATTTCTTTCAAAATTTGCCCCACTCACCAGCTGTAGCTTGTGTACTCAGCCACCATGGTGAACAAATCAAGGACCTGTTCTTGGTGGCCACCTAGTAGCATCTTTTACTATTTGAGTATCCAATAGAAGAAATGAAACAAGACTTGTATTGGGTACTTTAATTTAGGGACTTAGGGGATAATAATCACATTTGTAGATAGACAGAGTCAGTGTTCATCCATGTTAAAAGCCAGGTACAAATTGATGGAAAATTATGGTTATATTTAATTCAGTAAGGGATATGCAAGATGCCCAGATATTAATGTGCAGACCCTGCTTGCTGTGTGACTGGTACCTCATGGTCTATCTCTGGTGGAGTCTAATTCCATTTCTTTCTGCACCTGGTTGGTCTTGTCCCTCATACCCTTGGGGAATATCCTTTTCTGCCTTATGATCCCTTGCACGGTCCTTAATTACTGCTTGTTAGCCTCAGGAGTGGCTTGTGATGCTGCAGCTCACTCATCACCTCCCCAGTTTCTGCTGTTTGTGGTTGCTCTGCCAGCTGTGTTCTGCAGGATCAAAGTTCTGGATGTTCTGGTGATAGGAGTGGGAAGATTAGCATAAATAGATCCCCTAATTGTATCATTATGTGGTAGTGCTGAGGAGCATCATTAAATTCCATCCTTCTCTGATGGTAACAGACTTAGAAATTAAGCTGCAACAACTTCATGCCAAATACTCTCTGGGTTACCCAAGTTATATGACCTTAATTTTGAGTGTCTGTTTATCCATGTGTAAAATGGTGATTATAATACAGACTTCCAGTGTTGGAAGTGTTGTAATGAGGATTAAATGCTCTCTCCATGCTTATGTGAATATCTTGGAAGCTAATATTTACATATATTTCTTTTTGACACAAATACTTAGTTGATATGACATTATAATTGATCAAATATTTACCTAGGAAAAAGAAAAATCAAGATAGTAAATGAATATTTGTTAAACATGTAGTGCATACTATTATGGAAATGAGAATTGAAACTAGGTAAAGCAGTGGGAGAATTAAGAATGGACTAAGGACTAAGAACTAAGGGCCACAGTGTTCTCATTGAGGAAAAAATGTAGTCATCACCCATCCATCAAGATTCTAAATCAGAGATGATCACCCAGAGAATTACTTACATTAAAATATTATACAGCCCATTACTTCACCTTAGGAATAATTGGTTCTATCTAAAGAAGTGTGGCTTACCAGCCTCTTACTATGCTGGTGGTGCTATACCACCACAACTTGGGACCTTTCATCCCTACCCAGCACCTTTTCCATGAACCTTTCCTGTCACTAGAGAACTCTGGATTTCTCATTATGCATTTAATTTCAACATTTTCTACCTAATTGATGATATCAAAAGAACTCTTGATGAATGAGTTTGAATTTAGACTGTCACTTTGAAGACAGGTGACCTTGGACAAGTGTTTTGCAATAATTATGATACTTCTGCAAGATGATACTTGACCTGCTTAAAGTCATACAGAACCCAAAATGACCTCACTAAACCTTGAATCCAATCCACTCCCAAGTGTACTGTCTGCTTTGACCATGTATATTTACCAAAACATCATCTTTTTTCACTTTTACTTATTCAGATCTTCCTTGGCTTAAACTTTTCCTAGATGGACACAGGTATCTTGCTTCATTGGACTTTTCCTAATATTTTAAATTAAGTGTATATGTTTTACATGAAGGGTGTGTGTGTGTGTTTGTGTGTGTGTGTGTGTGAAGGTGCAAAGGGAGTTTATTTGTAAGCAATAATGAAACAGGACAGAGTTTACCAGGAGCACTGGCTCATTGATGCTAAGTGCCTCTGGACACACCCACATTGCCCCACCCTTGTTGTACACCCTCCCCTGCCTGTGGATGCTTCAGCACTTTGGACCACACATCCTAAATGAAGCATTGGTGGGTAGGCAGCCCCTTCCAACAGGAAACTTCATATTTAGAATCTGCAAATATGGTGTTCCTTAGTGTCAACAGCAGAAGCAGAAGTCTTTGGATAAGGCACAGCAATTTAAAATTCAGGTCAGGTCAGGTCTAGAAGGATTTTACCTCAAGCATTTAACAGGGAGAATGTCTGGGTATGATTACAGACAGGACAGGAATCCCACAGACTTGCCAGGTATTGCAGTCTAAAGGTTTAGAGAAGTGTGTGCCTGCGTGCAAGGAGTGAACCTCCAGCTGAGGTATGGAGGGCAAGATGTGTTAACTCTCTTCCATCTTTAGGTGTCTGCTGACTGTCCCAGCTCAGAGAGGCTCCTGTGCTGTGTTCTTCATCCTTAGGGCACTTACCTTGTTTTATAATTATACATGAATTAGTGTGATTTCATCTTCTTTCTCTTATACCGTGAGATTAGGGACCAGGTCTAGCACAGTGCCTGGCACATGGGGACTTACCATTGTAGAGAGAAAGAAAAGGGATAGGCACTTGCAAGTGTGTATTTATAAGTTAGTGCCAACTGAATGCTAAGTAGAAAACAAATACATCATTATCAAATGTAGTCAGGGAAGAACATTACTAATAATTGTATAATTTGGATTCATAAATTTTATATCAAACTGTAATTAACTTTTCTTATCTAATTGGTATTCTAAATAAAATCCCTTCATTTGAATGTGAGTTTGTTTGTCTTGGTACTCCGGTAACAACCTGGCAGGCAATTGCAATTTGCATATTCAATAAGAGAATGGGGCTGTGGATTTTAATAGTTTTAAGATATTAACTATAGGCTTCACTTTTAAAAACTCAAAATATTTAATTATTCTGGAATATAACTGTTTTCTCAGCCATAGCACAATTAAAGGGTATTACTTTTTATGGAAGGAGATGAAATAAATGAAATATGGAGGCAAGCATAAATCAATCAGGAATCACTTGAATATTGAAGAAAACTAAAGGTAGTGAACAAAAGGTATGATTGGGGAAAGAAAAAGATCTTGAATCCATTGATTCTTTGCTGAATGAGAAATCGAATAGTGACATGAATAAAACCTCATTGACAAAACATGAGGGCTACTGCAATAGGCGGAAAAGGCATGGTATGAAATCGAATACAATTCACTTGTTCTGAAAAACAACCTTTAGTGGCAATGCTTCATAGCACAGTTAATATAAAATAAATCATTATTTGAAAAAAGAGAAAGAAAGCTCTCCTTATTATAGCACATCAATAATGCATTTTCTAGGAGCTCATCATGGCTTATTCTATAAAAGGCCAAGTAACACAGAGAAATCATCTTTTACATCTGCTTCTGCCTTGCTGCCTGGGAGGACTCAGTTCATTATAACTGTTTTGGTCCAACCTATACAAATTCTCAAGGGTTTTCAATGCAGATGAATCCAATCACTCTATGGAGCACTCTGAAATAATTCAGGACACAAAGGAAAAGCTAACATAAATAACATTTCCTATTTCCAGTCCCACTCCCTTCTTCCTAGCAAGGTGCCTTTTTGTTTCAATGATCCAGCACTTAGCTCAGTTCTTCACCTATTTGTGTCTTTAGAGAAATGGTCATGGACTATGGGTGTACTTTTATTCCATAATTATCTGCACTGATTATATGTTGGGGGTTATTGAGGTGACCCAAGTTCCTAAACTCTTTGAGTCTTGATATCCTTCTCTGGAAAAGGAGGGTTGTAATCTTGGTTAGGATACAATGATATAATGTAAACAAGACTTACAAGGCACATGGGGGATGGGTTCCATCCTTTATCGTTGTATCATCGCCATTAGCAATTAGTAAATATTAAGCACTCGCTAGGTACTGTCCCCAAGGGGCTGAAACAGACAAGCAAACAGAAACTTGGACATGCTGCAAGTATTGCAAGGATGCAGCTATGCTCAGGATGCCTAACTGTAAGCTGTGTGGAGAAACAGGAGGAGAGCCCTTTCATCCAGCAAAAGAGTGGAGAGAAATGAGGAAGGTGCCAGGGGGCCAGAGCAAACACCCAGAGGGCTTTTTGCTGTTTTTGGGGAATAGAATGGTTGTGTCCAAACTTGAACTCCAGTAGAGGAGGCAGCAAAAGAGCTAGTTTGCAAGGGCCAGATAATGAAAGAACTTTACTTATCTTTTTACTAAACATTGAACTATAGTATGAGTTTTAAATAGAGCATTCTTTGTTCAGATTATGAAAGTTTTACCTTCTCATTATGAAGAGATACTGAAAAGCTTATGAAAGTAAATGAAAATACCCACAGCTCTTTCATCCAGAGGTAACCATAATTATTTTGGTACAATTGCATTCATGTTTGGGACCACACATTTTGTTGGCTTTTGTCGTTATTAAAAACATTACCTAGTCATTGTATAAAAAAAAGAACTACAGATACACACAAATAAAACACAACAATCTTAAACGTTAATCTTGAAGTGCGCAAACTATGCTTTAACCTAAGGAAAGAGACAATACCAATATATACATATATATCTGCATTTGCTTACATTTAAAAAGTAATGTTTTTTTTCTCTAGGTGGGTAAGAGAAAATAGAGTAGAAGGGATGGAAGAGATAAAGATGGAAGATTGAATTCTTAGCACATATTTTATCTAGGAAATTTGACTTTGGAATCATATATACAGTTTACATAATTAGAAACAAGATTTATTCTAAATAACAAAAGGCAAAAAGATATGAGTGAACCTATCATAGGGTTGGGTTGGTGATGTTACCAAAGAGAGAAAAAAATATTTCAAGTGGTTTTAAAAATGTAATGATTTGATAATATACTCTGTGAAATATAAGAACAATGAACAATGACATTAACAGTTTTTAGTAATCATGGTGTTAATAATACTATTGAGATTGTTATCTCAATAGTATAGGTGTTTGTATAGGTGTGTGTATGCTCATGTATATATGTTTTAGGGTACAGAAAATTATGCTAATAATTAGGCTAATTATAGGAAATTATGTTAATGCCATTAGGATTCAATAGAATAGGGAAGAAATGCAAATTAAGAGATACAAATATAAAAGGAAAGAGATACAAACATTAAAGAAATTGCACAAAAGCCCATGTTCTCAAATTTGAATTGTATTAGTAAGAACTGTATAATAAACATCTGATACATTTTCCCTTTAAAAAGTTACATATTTTCAAAGTTTGTCCCCTGAAAGGGGCTAGCAAAATTACCAGCTCAGAGCAAATGATCATTCCAAGCATCCAGACTATTCCCTAAATCCCAATTCTCATAAAAAGAATCAGGGATCCTTGGAGAAATTACTGATTCCTGGTCTGTAGTAGCAATGTACAAAATAAGCCTGAAACTTCAATCTTGAAAGTAAAAAGTCTGTGGAAACCACTGGGTTCAGATCTAAAGGACCCTGCCTTGAATTGGCTTCAACTCATCTTAAAAGGTGGGATAACTGAACCGTTAACAAGGATGATAACTGCACACATATGCTCATATGTGTTCAAATGTGTTTAAAGCCATGATAAAAAGACTAATAAAACTCTATGAACACCAAGGAAGATGCTTCGGGAAGCAATCATTCTGACAATGGGCAACTGAAAGAAAAGACATTTATATGCAATTTGTATACAAGCTATAAGGAAGGAACACACACACACACACACACACACACACAGAGAGAGAGAGAGAGAGAGAGAGAGAGAGAGAGAGAGAGAGAGAGAGGCATTTAGTTGATGAAAAATTGTTCTTAAAAAATTCCAGGTGATGAACTTCAATGACCTATAATCATAGGCAAAAAACTAACAAAAAAAAACTTTATAATGGATAGCAAACGTTCACAAGGACCTGATCAGGGTGAATCTATGGACTGACTTTAACATAACAAAAAAGACAATCGGGTATCATGTGCTCTCTGATGGGGTATGAGAGGAAGCATACAATATCAACAATGAAGCATTCTTCAGGTATCAAACCCAAATCCTGTCCAGCCTCTGACTCTAACTACAACTGCACAGGAAACCCAGGAGATGGACAGCAAGTTAAATCACACCCAGTGATCTATCAATGAAATCCTGTATGTATAAGACTTTACAGGACAAATGACCCAAAGATAAATCACAAATAAACATACTGACGTGGCAGCAGGGGATGGACTATAGATGAGAGGAGACATAGGAGATGTGGACCTTGTTTGGAGTGGACTTGAAGAAACAAACTCTAAAAATAAAATAAAAACCAACCAACAATAACAACATTTACATACTATTTTTTGGAAATCTGAATACAGATTGGATATTTGAAGATTTGAGGAATTATTATCATTTTTAAGGTGTGATAAAGGTATTATGGTTATGTTAAAATAATCCTTAACTTTTAGGAATGACACATTTATGGATAAAGTGCTGTAATATCTTTGATTTTGTTCAAAATAATCTAATTGTAGGAGAAACAATGATGGAGATATAAATAAAACAGGAAATGCCTCATTTAAAATTACTGAAGCTCAAGTGATAGGTACATGGTGTTCATTGTACCATGTTTTATATTTTGTACTTGCTTGGAATTTTCCTTTGTAAACAATGACAAAAAATCAAGGTAGCATTTCTATTGTAAAACCCAAGGGATTCTCTAGGGGATATTTTCAGAGGTCCCACATAACTAAGGTCCTTTGTCTTGACCCACTGAAATTTGGTGATCTTACCTTTGCACAGTTAGCTAAGAATTTAGGATTAACACATATTCCTAATTGTCTTTTTTTTTTTTTTGTACCAGGGATTGAACTCAGGGGCACTTGGCCACTGAGCTATATCCCCAGCCCTATTTTTGTATTTTATTTAGAGACAGGTGTCACTGTGTTGCTTAGCGCCTCTCCATTGCTGAGGCTGGCTTTGAACTCACAATCCTCCCAACAATCCTGTCTCAGCCTCCAGAGCCGCTGGGATTACAGGTGTGTGCCACCACACCCGGCCCTAATTGCCTTTTATTTCAACATTTTCTGGTGTGGTCTACAGGAAACATTTGTTTAACAATTTTCAGAGTTTTAACCCAATTATTGTACTCTTTTCTAAATAATATAAATATGAAATGCATTCTCATAAATCAGTATTGGTTTTGCTATAGTTATCCATATGGTTTCCTCTTTTCAAATACGCAAGAATTTGACAAACATTCATAAATGCTTGCTATATGTCCTGAACTAACAGATGCTTTTGGGATGTGGAATAAGTAGAAATGACAGTCTTTTCCTTGAAGGAAGTGACATAGGTAAAGTGCTGTGCACATCACTGAAGAGCTTCAGAGATTGACACATTTCACTTTCTGTGTGTCTGTTGTTGTTTAAAGAAGCAGGTTACTTAGTCATAAAACAACTAGAATAACATGTTTTCCTGGGTGTTCTATGAATGCTAGCACCATTCATAATGTGATAGATAGGTTAAAAAAGAAAAGATTGACCATTATGGAATCTTGCAACCTGTGGGGGTTCTGTGTTAGGGATTGTGGTCCCTGGTGGCTTCATGGCTGTGGCATGCTTGGTGCCTGGGAAAGTTTCTGTACAAAGGCATAGGATGCCTGGTTGCTATGGTAATGCCCTTGATGCCAAAGTCTTATCAGCTTGGACTTTAATCTTAGGCACTTAACTCCTAGGAATCAAAGAACTTGTTTGCTTGATAACTACAATGTTCCCAATGGTGCTCCTGGATCGGCCTGCCTAACAGTAACTTCAGACAATGGACTTTCTTAAGAACTGCACAAAGCTCCTGACATTGCATATTGTAACTGTGAAATGTAACTGCAAAATAAGCAACCTTACCGATACTCTAAACAATAATGTAGTTATGGTACTAATGACCTAATGTAACCTATTGGTATAAATAAATGTGACAGCTTGGACAAAGAGCCACTCTGCCACCTTCTCTGCTTCTGCACCTTGTCTCTCTGTCTCCTCTTTATTATTGTTATTCTTTACCCAACCTTGACTTTCCCCAAGACTTGGATATTTTACTCACTGTTCCAGTTATGACTCCTTCTATGGAGACATATTTGGCATCAGCCTAGGTGAAGCAGAGGCTTAGGAATATTTATGGAAATGATTCTTTTTGATTGGCCATTACTGAAAATTTATTCAGCAAATGTGTGTGTGCCTACAGTGTGCATGGTACTCAAACTACAGTGATACTTTAGAGAAGAAAACAGAGTTCTGACTAGCTGAAACTTATGGCTGTGGAAAAGATAGACATTTATCAAATACCCTTTTCACACATACATATACACACTTGCAACCTATAACAAGTGCTTAGAGAAAAAATGTAGGTTTTTTTTTTTTAATTGTTGTTGTTTATTTTCTTTTTCTTTGTTTTAGAACGTAACAAGGAAACCCAAATTTTCTAAGCCACTGGCTGAGATGTCATTGAGGCTGATCAGGACTTAACTGAGGGTCGGGTTGTGTGGTGACTGGGGTCTTCTGGACCAGTTGGCAGTGCTGTGGGTGGGTATTCAAGGGCCCTGGAGATGGAAGGACACTGAGGCCCAGAACAAGGGGATAGTGCCCACTGAGGCCATTCTGTGCCCAGGTCATTGATTGATAAGTGAATCTTCTGGAAAATGTAATCTGACCCTAAGAAAGGTAACAACAACTGAGCTAGGCCATTCAATATTCACAGAATGAAGTGATATTGTGGGCTGATGAGTAAATTTGATTGTTGGAGGCAAAGACTGAGTGTTCAAAAAAGCAACACACAGTCAGAGGAAGGCTATCTCACTCATCTCTTGTTTTTCCTTTGTGTCTGTGCCTCACAAGGTGAGGTAACAAAGCTCAGCCACCCTCTGATGCCAGATGTTTACTGTCTGGAGATGCAGCATACAGAGGTGACAGAAACATCTAAGTCATCATTCCTCTAGTAGCAGACAGGAGATGATGATTTCTTTAAACCATCAAAATGCACTTTAATCCAAATGAAAATATAAAAAAGGAATTTCATACTGATCTCAAACATTGGGGAAAAAAATGAGGTTAAGGAAGTGAAGAATTGAGCAAAAAAAAAAAACCTAGGAAACAAGTATATTTGAATGAATGTATAAATACTGTGCTAAGTGCTTTAAATATACAGAATGTATATTTTATATATGTATACATAAAATGTGTATTTTATAGGTATAATATTTGTTCTATACGTATTAGTCAACCTTCTGCCACTGTGACAGAATACCTAAGAAAAACAACTTAAAAGAAGGAAAAATTTATTTTGCTTCACAATTTCTCAGGTTTCAGTCTATGGTTGCCTGGTCCTGTTGCTTTGGGCCTGTGGTGGCAGAGTACCTCATAGCGAAGCAGGTAGCAGAGGAGGCCTATTTACAGTACCTCGTGGCATCTGGGAATCAGAGAGAAAGAGAAAGGGCCAGGGTCTCGATATCCATATCAAGGGACATGCCCCCAATGACCTAATTTCCTTTCATTAGATCCCACCTCCTAAAGGCTCCCCCACCTCCAAATAGCACCACTGACTGGAGTCCACACCTTTAACCCATACCCCTCTGGGGCACAGTCAATATGCAACTATAGCAAAAAATGTATGTGTGTGTATATATATGTGTGTGTGTGTGTGTGTGTGTGTGTTTAAAATTAGTCTAAATTTATATACTATACATAACAAATTTATATATATACTATACATAAATTTGTACAGTGTATACCACATAGAGAGTATAAATTTAACACATATACTACAATTATTAATTATACAGTATTTTTGTGTGGTATTGTATTCACACACTCACACATATATCTTCTTTTAATCTTTCAGAAATTTGTCAGGTCATAGTTGTCATTGTTTTTACTTTTCATCATCATTTTACTGATCAAGAAAGGTAAGTAGTTCAGAGGAGCATCTTCAGTATGAGCTATTTTTACTAAAGCACATAGAACAAGGTTTATATAAATGTCTTCAGCTGATCTGTCTACCTCGTTCACTTGGTGTTAGAGCTCAGCACAGGCACTGGTCCTGCTTTGCTGTCCTGTAACAGTGCATGTTACCCACATCATGAGGAGGGGAGTTGTCTGCTCCCTGGGGAATCCAGTCAAGAGCCTGTCTTTGTGTTCTCGTTGTATACATAAGTGTTTAGATTCAGAGGCTGAATTTTCTCCAAACCCTATTCTGAAAATCACTTTTGTTTTCTTCTTGGAAACTCACAAACTCTTCTTCTTCTTCTTCTTTTTCTCCTCCTCCTCCTCCTCCTTCCTCCTCCTCCTCCTCCTCCTCTTCCTCCTCCTCTTCTTCTTCTTCTTCTTTAAACATAATAACATCATTTTATTTATTTTTCTTTTTTGATGTGGTGCTGAGGATCAAATCCAGTGCCTCACATGTGCTAGGCAAGCACTCTACCACTGAGCTGCAATGCCAGCCCTCAAACTGTGCTTCTGAGTACTTTATCATAGACTTTTTAATCAGGTTTCTATATCTGAAAAAACAATCTATTTTTTGAACTGAGTTTAAGCAACATTTTATCTCCCCAAAGTGTCTTATATTAAAATTTTGTTTTTAACAAACATATACACTCACACATGTGCTTGCATGTGAGTGCGCTCACACACACAAAAATGAAAGACAGGAAAAAACCCACAGTGCTGACAGACCCATTATGGTCTTATCACATTAGAAGCGAGGCACTATTTCTACCAAGCAGTAGTCTTTGGGTCTCCTTGGGATCACCAGAGGCAGAAAATCCTGGAGGCTCCATGAGCCCTGGAATTAACAAAGGATGATTGTAGCCTCTTCAGGTGAGGAGCATTCCAGAGAAATAGTATGACTGAGACCCAAAAGCTATAATTTTGGCTGTACCACTGACTGCCTAACGAGACCTTCTAAGTCACAAAATTCTTTGTGATTCAATTGCCTCTAGAAGTTAAAAAAAATTAAAAGATATTGCCCTTACCATCCTATGCACTGATTGTTATAATTCTAAAAAGTAAAGACATCATTTTACAAATAATTGGATTTGGGAGGTCCCCAAGGACCCCAAAGATTTGATAGTCACTAAACTAATGTTTGACCTTTTTCAGCCTTATCTATAAAATACTACTTAGCTCAAATGAGATCATTTATTTAAAACACATAACATGTAATCAAAGTCTAAACACATTGGAATCCAGTAAACATTTTCTTTACAATTGTTAATATTATAAGCCAGAACATGATGTAATGATTTTCAAAGTGCACAAGATTTAGAGACAGACAAGCCTAGGCTGAATTTTTAGTCTGTCCCCATTTGACCTTGGTATAATAATAAACCTCACTCTTAAAACATTTTTAAAATGAGGGAAATAGTTCTATTATGAGAAGGAAATTATGCAAAACACCAGGTACAATGTCTGATGTAAATGAAGTATATACTTAAAAAGTGGTGGCTTCAATCTATTTAAATATTCATCTACCCATCCATCACATATTTATATCTTTAAGTATAGTGTATCATGCTTTCTAATACTTCCTTCTCTGAGATTAGATCACTGGAAATATTGACCCACTGAATTCACAGTACTGCATTTGGAGTATAACACTTTTCCAAAGAGGATGAATATGTATAAGAATATGCAACAAAAGTACCTCATCTCTTGCTTGAAATGCTATGGGAGTAGAAAATTAAGGGCTCTGTACACACAGTATGCTATGGAATGCTTGATATTAGTAATATCTTTGTGGGTAATTATGAACATTTTTTATCTCTGTTTATTTGTACTACTATCAGCTCTGAGATATATATCTGAATGTTTTATTTTCTTATTTGTGGTAATGACTTGGCCTGGCATCATTGGAGTTAACTCCATTGCTATTACTGTTACTGACATTACCACTGTACAGGGAAAAGAAACACTTTAGAGTTTTTGGTATCCTAAATATCTGAAATCAATTTATGAAAGTGGACCAAGCCCTATCATAAGCACAAAGTAATGTTAATGTTCTTTCCACTCAATTTAGTTGTCATGGAAAGAAATGTAGAGCAATTTAATCAAAAGGGTTATTATCTAAATAGGTGGAGTCTCCCTCCAATTGGTACAACATTCTGGTTGTATCTGGCATCTACTTAAATAGATATATATTGCAATAACGTATAATATACTTGATTTTTAAAATTTTCCACAGAGAGTTTCTTGTGAGGACTTACTATTTTCTTTCCTTAACTTTATTAATCAATCTTTTTCCTGATTTTTACTTACCTAGAATTTAATTTACTCTGCTATATTGTATTTGTGTAAGCTATATTAAATTCTTTTTGGAACAAAAAGCTATCTGTCCTGAAGATATCTGATTTTCAGATCCTGAAATTCCTATAAACACTTTGCAGAGCTTATCACATTAAAAACTCTTACATTCAAATGCTTCTACAGTATAAATGTTAAATATAAAAGTGTATTAGTTTTGATATTAGTATTGAATTTAACACCAATTTAGCAGAGCTATGGAGAACAAAACAGAACAAAATAAAGCACTATCTAGTAATAATGGAGTAATTAGAACATGGGCTTTGACTTCATGAATATAAAATTCAGAGATAATCACAGTCAACTAAAATTTTTAATAACCCATATCAATTGCATTTTCCAGAATAGGATTTAAAAAAAAAACATTTTTATTGTGAACTCAGCAAAGCATTTTCCATTTAGGCTATCTAATTCTGAAAACACACTAAACCAGATGTTAAAATGATATTTGGAAAAATGAGTTTCAAATGAGGCAGTCTAGGTATAGAAATAGGGTTTATTACATTGTGTAAAGAAGTCAATAATTAAAGGAAAGCCATGAATTCAAAGGATGAGTTTTGCTGATGGAACTAAAGTATAAGGTATGAGCCTAAAAAGTAAATTATACCTTTAATTTCTTATATAGTAAAATGTATCTCAGCATATGTGACTTGTGACCTGAGACTGAACTTATACTTGCAAAACAACAATGACTTATCCTTTTGTTTCTTTGTTGGTATCTATTGTGGTACATAGAAGATGATAGATTTTAAAAAATGCTTAAAAGTTCAGATCTGCATTATTGTATCCCAGAAGTTAATAATGTAATAGCCTTAAACCTCTATTTTGAAACAAATGACTTTCTATTTGCTATTAAGAGCTCTGAGCACCTGTGATGGGCTTCTTCCCTCTCTGTCTCCCTCACAAGGAATCTACTTGAGGGAAGGAAGTTTTGAGAAGAAATGGCAAAACTTTCTGCTCCAAAATGAAACAATTAAGTGAGAATTTCTGAGCAGTTGCCAAGAGCAATCAAGAAAGATGTAGCTTTTTATGCAAAACACTCACTGAATAGCTTTACATCTTAGTCAAAAGAGCAGATTCTCATTATTTATTTAGATTTATCTGACAGTTATTCTCTGAAGAGCTCATTAGAGTAAATTATTCCAATACCATGTTCATTTACAGATTCATGCTATTTATCCCCATGTTTATTTTCCTATTTTTGCAGATTTCCCCCACTACATGGCTCTTAAATGCAGTCACATCTGTTCACCTGCACCTCTGCTTGCCTTGGCCAGGAATTCAGTGTCTTTCCCTTAGACAAGAGGAAATGCCTATGCATAGGGCTTCCTGTCTCCTCTCTTGCCTCCCTACTCTGTAGTGCTCTTTGTTTTAACAGCTTTATTGAGATGTAATTCCTATACCAAATAATCCAATAGCTTTTATATATTTGCAGCATTATACAGTCATCCATCACCACTATCTAACTTTAGAACATTTTTTTTATTGTCCCTAAAAGATGTTTTTGATAAACTTCAATTTACTTCTTTTGGGTTTGTTTGTTCATTTGTGTTTTGATGTTGTATCTAAGAATCTGTCCCTCACCCATGGTTCTGAAGAATACTTTAAAAATTAAAAATTCATGTAACATAATATCCACCATTTTAAACTTTTGCCAAGTGTTTTTTTTTTTTTTTTTTTTTTTTTTTTTTTAGCATAGTCATAATGTTATGCGGCTGCCATTGCTATCTGTCTCCAGAACATTCCCATCAGTCCAAAAGAAGCCCATTTCATTGACTCAATCTCACTCAACTCTCTCCCAACCACTGGTAGCTACAGCTCTCCTCTGACTTTGCCTCTTCTGATGTTTCACACACAAGGGATTCTGGAACATATGTGACCTATGGCATCTGCTTTCACTTTCCACAGAATTTTGAAGTCTCATTCATTTTGTTGTGTGTACTTTACCCCTTCTTATGGCTGAATAGTAACCTAAGGATAGACCACAGTTGGTTTAGTCTTGTTTTAGTCTTACTTTCCCTTGCTGTCATTAAAGACCCGATCAGAACAATTATAGAGGAGGAAAAGTTTATTTAAAGTGTTCACAGCTTCAGAAGTTTAGGCCACAGACAGCAGGCTCCTTTTCTTGGGGTTCAAGGTGAGGCTGAGCAACATAGTGGAAGAGTGTGGTATAAGTAAGCAGCTCATAGCTCACATGATGATCAGACAGGAGAGAGAGAGAGAGAGAGAGAGAGAGAGAGAGAGAGAGAGAGAGAGAGCGAGCGCAAAGAGAGAGAGAGAGAGAGAGAGAGAGAGAGAGAGCGCAAAGAGAGAGAGAGAGAAAGAGAAAGAGAAAGAGAGAAGATATACCACTTGCTAAATACACATACACCAAAGCCATGCCCCCAATGGTCCACCTGCTCTAGCCGCACCCGGCCTGCCTTTAATTATCACTTAATTAATCCTATCAGGAGGTGATTGATTAATTCACTGATTGGGTTAAGGCTCTCATAACCCATTAATTTCTTCTCTGAACCTTCTTGCATTGTCTCACACATCTGAACCATAACAAGTCCATTTCTCAGCTGATGGTATTTGGATTATTTCCGATTTTGGCAATTGTGAATACAGTTGCTAATGTTCATTCTTCTACACATTTTGTTTTCATTCTCTCAGACTTACATACACCTAGGAGTGGAATTGCTAGATTGTGCAGAAACTCAGTGCTTAACTTTGGAGGAACTGCTAAGCTATTTTCCACAGTGGTTACAATATTGTATATTCCCACCAGTAATATAGCAAAGTTCCTGTTTCTCCACATCCTTACCAGCACTTCTTTTATCCCTTCCCCCTTCCCTTCCTTCTTTTTCTCTTTTTTTTCTTTCTTTCTTTTTTTTTATTACAACCAATCTAGTGGGTATAAAGTGGTATTTCCATGTAGTTTGGGTTTGTATTTCCCTAATACATAATGACATTGAATGACTTTTCATCTGTTTATTATGTATATTTGTATATCTTCTTTGGAGAAATTCTAATTGAATTCTTTGCCCCTTTTGAATTGAATTGTTTTTATTATTGAGTTATAATAGTTCTTTGTATATCTTGAAAACCAGCCTATTGTCAGATATATGATTTTCTTCCAGTATTTGTCCTTTCACTTTTTTTATAGTGTCTTGTGACCTTAAAAAAAAAAAAAGCTTTTTACTTTGACAAAATCAAGTTTAACATTTTTGAATTCTGTGCTTTAGTTCTATATTTAAGAAACCATTGCATAATTCAAGGACTCAAATATTTGTAATATGTTTCCCTCTATAAGTTCTATAGTTTTAACCCTCAAGTTTTGGAGTTTAATGCATTTTAATTAATTATTTGTATATGGTGTAAGAGTAGGGCATTCAACTTCCTTTCATTTTACTTGGATTATCCAATTATCTCATCACTATATTCTTTCCCCATTGAATGGTCTTGTCACCTTTTGTAAAATCAAATGACTGTAAATTTAAGAGTTTAATTCCAGATTTTCAATTCTATTTTACTTATCTATATCTGTATCCTTATGCTGGTACCATATTGTCTTGATTAGTTTAGAAATTGAGAAATATGGTTGCCTCAAATTTTCATTTTTCAAGATTATTTTGACTTTGCTATTTACATAGAAATTTTACAATGAGATTGTCAGTTTTCTCAAAAAAGCCAGCTGGAATTTTTAAAAGGATTGTATTGAATTGCTAGATCAATTTTGGGAGTATTGGAATCTTAACAACATTGAGTCTCTGAACCATGAGCATTAGATATTTTTCCATTGATTTAGGTCTTTTCTAATGTCTTTCAAAGATGTTTTATAGATCTACAGTTTTGTTGTTTTCAATGATATTTTGTATTGCAAAAAATCTTGCTGTACAAACTGTGTGTTTCTTTTCTTTTACCTGCCATTGTAAGGAGAGTTATTAATTCATTTTCAGGTTGCTCCTTGCTGTTGTATATAAAATACTGCCACTGAGATTTGTAGGTTGAACTTGCTTTTTTCATTTATTAGTGGATTCCTTAAGAATTACTATATAAAAGATCATGTCCTTTGAAACTGGAGATTGCTTTTACTTCTTTTTTGTATTCTGGATGTCTCATTTATTTTTATTATCTGACTGATTGGCTAGAACCTCCAGCACAATGTTTAAAAGAAGAACCAATGCCAAGTGTTGTGCAGTACATCTGTAATCCCAGGGGCTCAGGTGGCTGAGGCAGGACAATCACCAGTTTTAGCCTAGCCTCTGCAACTTAGTGAGGCCCTATGCAACTTAGCAATATCCTGCCTAAAAATAAAAAAAATAAAAAATAAAATAAAAAAGGGGCTGAGGAAGTGACTCAGTGGGTAGGCACCCCTGGATTCAATTTCTGGTACCAACAATAACAACAAGAACCCCAAAAGCAAAACAAAACACAAACAAATGTCAAGAGTGATCATTCTTGTCTTCTTCTTGATCAGGGCGAAAACTTTCAGCTTTTTACCTTTAGGTATGATTTTAGCTATGTAATTTATTTTGTAGATGTCTTTTATGAAATAGAGGAAATTTTTGGTACTTCTAGTTTGTTGAGTGTTTATTGTTTGTAAAAGGTGTTGAATATTGTCAGATGCTTTTTGCTGGTGTCTGTTGAGATGGTCATGTGGTTCTTGTCCTTTTCCTTCTTTGTTTTCAGGTTACATAATAGTTACTGATTTATGAATTCTTTCTCCTCCCAGCTCAAATCTACTATTGAACTTCTAAAATAAATTCTAATATCAGTTATTCTACTTTTCAACTTCAGAATTTTCATTTGGTACTTTATATTAATTTTTCTATTTGGTGAGACATTGTCACTGATTCTTCCTTTATTTCTTTAACAAGTTTTCATTTAGTTCTTTGATATTTATAGTAGCTACATTGAAGTCCTTTTCTGTCATGTCCAACATCTGGGCCCTCAAAGAGAGTTTCTGTTGGGTGTTCTTTTTCCTGCTTATGGACATTTTCCTACTTATTTTAATGTCTCAACTTTTCTTCTTGGGCTAAAACTGGTCATTTCAATAATGTATGCATTGTATTTTGAAATGATATTGTAGCAACTATGAATAAACTGATTGGCTTCCTCTCCCCCATCCCCTTGAGGATTCCTGTTTGTTTGCTTGCTTGTTTATTTATTTAGTGACAGTTGAGCAAGTTTAGTAAAGTCTATTTTTCCTTTGTAGTATGTGTGCTCTGACACTGATTCTTAAGAATTCTACCTCTGGACAAGTGCAATTTCCATGACCTCCCTTCCAAATCATGATTTTAACCAACTAGTTTTGTCCATTTTTCCCAAACAGTTAAGCTTCATATTAATGTAAAACCTTGCTGTTTGCCTCCACTAATTGCTAGTTTATTGTTATTTTTTGAACTATCAATTGCTTAAGAGTCCTGTGGGGTCCCTTTGCTGGGCTAGTTTTTGTGGCTTGCTTTCCCTTGAAGTTTTTTTGTTGTTGTTAACTTATTTCCTGGTTCTTTCTCTGTTCAACTTCTAGTTGCTCACCTAGTTTTCTTATTTTTATCAAGAAGTCTTCTTTCAATTGTTAGATGATAAGAATTCTGCTTTTATCAGTGTCCCTGGGCTTGAAAGCTCCCGAGTGCTATTGCGAATAGAAGTATTTTCCTTGATTCTTCTATTTAAACTAGCATAACTTGTCATTCTCTTCATTTGCCCTCCTTTATTTTTCTTTATTGCACTTGCATTTATCTGACAATGAACACTGCTTCCTATCAAAAAGAAAAGAGGAGAGTCACAGTGTCTAGTTTTGGTATTAACATGACTATTTCAGAAAATTTTCTAGGTCTATGATTAACACCATCAATAAAAATGAAAAGTAGAGTGGATGAGGGGATATAATGCCCCAACTGAAGGTGAACACAATAATCATGAGGATCACACTAATAATAACAACACAGCAGATAATAACTTAATGCTTACAGTGGGCTGAGCCTTGTGCTGTGTTTGGATCCATTATTTCATAAAGTAATGCTTTGAGGTAGGTACAGTCGTACCATGCTCATGTGGAATTGTTTTCTTCTTTCCTTCTTGTACTGGGTATTGAACCCAGGACATTGTGCATGTCAGGTAAATCACTCTACCATTGATCTACATCTCCAGTCCTTTTTAATTTTTTATTTAGTCACAGGGTTTTTCTAAGTGCCGCAGACTGGTCTTGATCTTTCAATCCTCTAGCCTCAACTTTGGAGTAATGGGCTTACAGATAGGCACCACCACAACCAGTTCACAGGGGATTTTTTCCAGGGCCCCTGTGGAGACCAAAATCCATGGATGCTGGGGTAGTATTTGTGTATAACCTAGATACATACTCCTGCATACTTTAAGCCATATCTCGATTATTTACAATACCTAATACAATTTTAATGCTATGCAAAGTAGTTGTTATACTATATTGTTTATCTCTAGTTGGGGGTGAATCACTTAAAAATCGACAAAAATAGTGACAAAATCTGTACATTTAAAAAAAAATTTTAAGTTGTTGATAGATCTTTATTGTATTCATTTATTTATATGTGGTGCTGAGATTTGAACCCAGTGCCTCACACAGGTCAGGCAAGTACTCTGCCACTGAGCCACAATCCCAGCCCCAAATCTGTACATTTTTAAAAAAAAAATAGTTTTGATCTGTGTTTGGTTGAATTTGCAGATGTACAGGCCATTGTTGTGGGAGGCCATCTGCACCATTTTGTGGCTGCTATATTGAGTACAGAAAGGGTGAGCAAGTAAACTCAGGGAAGCAACAAAACTAGCAAAAGTCAAAATTGGGCATCTAGACTGGGAAGTTAGCCTATGCTATCAGGTAAGTTATGATATTATGCCCAAACAAGCTTGATATTAGGAGTGAAAGAAATGATTAAAAATTAAGAAATTAAAATCAGCATCCTCATAGATACCCAACAGCTGTGGGTAAGACTGATATCCTGTCAATATATTAATTCTCAAGTTACTTTGGCTTATGCCTTTATCTCTTGACACATACCCTGAACCTTCTATGAAGTCCACTTTCTGAAGCCCCCTAAGAATATTCTGAGGGAATCTCATGAGGGATTCTCATTTGTGCTCATAATAACTCTAAAGGTGGACTAAATACTGTTGCCTTTCTTTTATTATTTTTTCTCTTCTTCTTTGCCTTTCTGCTCAAAGATCCACTGTACCTTCCCCTGCTCTTGCTGGGCATCAAGGTTTCCATGGGTATCCTGCCACAACTGTGTTGCCCCTGTCATTGGTACATTACTATACGGGGCCAGAGTCATAATGGTTGATGAGTTCTGAGCACAAATAAGGACCATGCTCATGACACTCCCTCTGCATTACTCTTTAGCTGTCACCTGGGAAGTTGAGATACTGCTCCTACCCAAGTCTGAGAATGTCTTGCAAAATGATTTTTTCACCCTCTCTAGGATTTAGAACTAGGCCCATGAACTCAACCTGGAGAAGATACTTGGAGATACATTCCATCAGCCCATCCTAGGTCTTTATGGACACACATAATCCTGCACATATAGTCTCCTTTCTCCTCCCACCCAGGCAAAAGCCCTAGCTGAGTTGATTTATATAAGCTGATTCCTTTTAACAAAAACATTATGTGCTAATCATGCTCAGACACTGTTGAATTCCAGCATTATTGCATCTTTAGTTGCTACTATTTGTTTCCAAAGCTGATGTTCCTGATGCTACATTCTATTATTAAATCTAATTAATAAAGAAAACTTTTGTATTAAGTTTGCCGAACACTAGAGAAGCAATTAGAAAAAGCAAAGAGCAAAACTGAGACATATTATTTGCCATGGCCAGGGTTCTAGGCTCTAAAACTCATTGCTGGGGACAATTGTCCATAACAATTATAGAATGTACACATTCACTTGGGGGATATCTCAGGCTGCAGGAAAAGGATTATATAAGAATGTAATTTTATTTTTTGCATTGCATTGGGAGAGAGTGGGTCTTTAAAGAATAGAAGCGTTTGTCTGAACTGCTGGTGGAGTATGGTAAAAACAGTGTAAGCTCTGAAGTCAGACACACTTGGTTTGGAATTGTGGCTCTTTCACTTTACTCGAATCCAGCAAACATGCATTGTCTACTGTATAAGTAAGACACTGTTAGACAGCAGTGACAGAGATGAACAGACCATTATCCTGATAAAGTAGAGTTCAATCTATGTGGGGTAAATTGTTTAAAAATAGATAAAAATAGCTAATAGGCAGTAAATAAGGTGTAGTACAGAGTTTCACATCTACTTATTTGAAATCAGATTAAGTTAATTAAAAGTACTTCACCTCAATTGAAGTTCTTTACCTATAAAATTAATGACAATAATATTCTAAAATATCATTTTAAAGTTTGGAAAAATATGAAAATATATACATATATGATTCAATATACACACACTATATATATATGTGTGTGTGTATATGTATATATATATATACATATATACACACACACACACATACACATACACACACACATATTCTATATATAGAAAGAGAATAAGAGACACATACAAAAAGAGAGAAAGGGGGAGAGAGAGTGAGAGAGCAAAAATAAAGCAAATCCATATGTTTTTACCAAGAGATTTCTTCTGTTAACAAGATTAAGAAATCTCTTGACATTTCTACTTTAAGTTGGAGGATGCAGGATTTTTATCTCTCTCCTCTCCTGTCCATAATTTCATGACAGATCTGAAAAATGTATTTTAAAAGAGATCAATCCAACAGTGATGAGAAAATATGAAATGCTGCAATCATTGGAGCAGAAATCCTGAGGCATTGCAATTCTGAAGGAATCAGAGCTAAAATAATATAACACAAAATACAGGTTTGGGGAAATAGTCTCACGTGGAAAACTTTCTTCCCTAAAGAGTGCCAGAGAAATTTAAAATTCAGTCAACAAACTCAAACAATCATCCATCAGGATAATTAGTTAAAGACCTTCCTTGAAAACAGCTGGGCTAGGTGGTCCTTCTGCTTACTCACTTTCCACTGTGCAACAGGGGGTCCTCTGGGGAGAGAGTGGACTGCACTGAGAAGTAGGGCAGAGGTGGAAACTAGGCTGCACCTTGAGTGACAGACAGAAATTAAATGGGAGGGGAGCAATAGACATCAGCCAGCCTCTGTCCTCAGATAACAGCCAAGGCATGAGTTTCTACAGAGAAGTTCTGAAACAGAGAACTGAAATAGAGACTCCCACAAAAGCATTGGTAGTCAGGAAAAATGGAGAATCCTTCTGTATTCATATGGCCACCTGTACTCTCTTCCCAGCCTCATCTCTAACCCTCTTCTCAATAGACACAATCTATCTTTTGTCAAGACTTCCAGTTACAAACAGGTGGAATGGTATTCTCTTTTGGATTAAAAAAATAGATTTATGACCAAAAGTATTTAAAATATAAAACTATCAACTTACAATTGGAATGTAGATTTCTAAATCTTCATAATTTTTAAGTGTGAAACAGGATCACCAATATTACAAAAACACAAGAACTATGTGAGGAAGCACATTAATGGGAGAACAACAGAAAACAGTAAAAAGTGAGGACTCACAATTCTTATAAAAATGAGATAGCATTTTTAGAAATTTATTAGAAAATACTAGATAAACCATCAGGTTGACTTGATTAAAGATGAATTCATAGTTCTAAGAAATAGAAGAGTGTTGTGACACACGACTAAACCAGGCAGGGTCACTCCAAGTGAATTTGGGGACTAAATAAAGACACACACAAACAGAAACTACCTTTTATTTTCCTAGGCCTTAGGAGCACAGTCTGAACCCTTTTATTGGAGAAAAGCCATCCAAGTGAGGCAAGGGGTCAGGTTTCAGGGTGATGTCTTGCTGTCAGCAGATTGACTGACATCTTGGTAGGCCATGCCCATCTCATGTGCTATGTGGGGATCATAGGCAGAGCTAGTGAAAAGGATATATCCATTGCCAGCCCAAACAGAGAGCAATGTCAGTCCAGTCCACTTTGTGTGCTCAGTGCTCATGGTTCACACACACACACAGCCCATGGTTGGCTCGCCACATACATATAACTCCTATCCAGAGCGGCTCCCATCAGAAGAGTATCCCAGAACTCACTGTAGAAGAAAAAGTAGGCTGAAGTTGTTTGTAGAGTTTGGTCCCTGTATTAGTCAGCTTTCTATTTTTGTAACAAAATACCTGACATAAACAGTATATTAGTCAGCTTTTAAAAATCACTGTGACTAAAATACCTGCATAAAACACCTTAGAGGAGGAAAAGTTTATTTGGGCTCACAGTTTCAGAGAATCAGTCTATTGTTAAACAACTCATTGCTCTGGGTCTGAGGTGAGACAGCACATCATGACAGAAGGGCATGGCAGAGAAAAACTGCTCAGACCATGATGGCTGGGAAGGAGAGGAGAGGGGGGTTGAGGGAAAGAAAGAAGAGTGAGAGTAAATGAGAGAGTGAGGGAGATATCAAAGCACCCGGGACAAATTATCAACCCAAGTCCACAATGACCTACTTCCTCTTGCCATACCCCACTGGCTTACAGTTACCCCACCAGTTAGTCCACTGAAGTTAGTAATCCACCAAATGGATTAATCCAAATTAGGTTATAGCTGTCATAATCTAATCTTTTCACCTCCTTCATTAATGCAGAAGCTTTTGGGGGGACTCCTCATATACAAACCATAACATTCTCTCTCGAACCCCAAAATTTCTTGTCCATATCACAATGCAAAATGCAAAATTCAGTTAATCTCCAAGAGTTCCCATAGTCTTAACAGTTTCAGAATTGCTCCAAATTCCAAGTCCAAATTCTCCTCTGAGACTCAAGGCAAACTCTTGGTTGTGAGCCCTATTAAAATCAAAAGCAAGTTACATACATACAATGTATCATAGCCCAGAGTAAATGTTTCCATTCTAAAGGGGAGAAACAGGAACATAGAAAGAAGGGATGGGACCAAAGCAAGACCAATATCCAGCTGATCAGACATTTCTTCTAGCTCCATGTTCAAGTCTGGGGCACATGGTGGTAAGATGTGACCCCAAAAGAGCTTGGGCAGCCCTGCCCCTATGGCCTTGCTGGTTGCAACCCACATGGCCTTTCTCTTAGGTTGGCTCTGTCTGCAGCCAGCAGTTTTCCTTGGTAGAAATTCCATGTCCCTGACATCTCTTCATCTCAGGGGGCTTCACTGAAGCTTCAGCTTCCTTCTCATAGCTTTATGAATTCCCCTCTCAGGAGCCACTTGCAAGGATTTTGACCCTCCTACACTCCGCTAGGCTTCCTAGGCCCTCTTTTGAAATCTCAATAGACGACTCTATGACCCCTTAACTCCATTAGGATTGCATTTTGCATATTGTGCTGCCTTGAAATTTCCTCTGCCAGATTAATTAGTCCATCACCTTGAAAATTCAGCATTAAAGAAGATTTCAGTATCTGACCACAATGTAGACAACTACTCTGCTAGAGTGTAACATGAATGGCCTCTGGTTGAATTTCCAGTAGATTCCCCATTTCCCTTTGAAGCCTTACAAGCACAGTTTTTATTCTCCAAAGTCTATCAACATTCTGGTCTTCTGAGTTTCCACCTATTAAGCTCTGCTTACAAAATACTGAGGCATCTCCAAAATTTTCCAAACTTCTTCTACAAACCTGTTCCAAAGGCTTCTGAACTGCATAGTCAAGTTACTCACAGCAATGGCCCTGCTTCTGGTACCCATGTCTGTGTTGGTTAGCTTTTCCTTGCTGTGACTGAGTACCTGACCAGAATACTATAGAGGAAGAAAAGTTTCTTTTGGCTAGTGGCTTCAGAAGTTCAGTCTTTGGTCAACTTCATTGTTCTAGGTCTGAGGCGAGGCAGAAGGGTGTGGTGAAGGAAAGTTGCTTAGATCATGGCAGCTGGGAATCAAAGACAGATGGAGAGACCAAGGCACCAAGGACAAAATATAAGCCCTAAATTTATGCCCCCAGTGACCTACTTCCTCCAACCATGCCCTCACCTGCTCAAGGTTACCACCCAGTTAGTCAATTGAAATTAGTAATCTGTTAAATCGATCAATCCACTGATTAAGTTACAGCTCTCATAATCTGATTATTTAACTTCCCTTATCAAAACAGGAGTTTTGGGGGGACACATCATATCTAAGCCATAATAATCTTATTATAAGAGGAAAGGTTTATTTTGACTCATAGTTTCAGACACTTCAGTCCATAGTTACTTGGCCCCACTGTCTGTGGGATGGTAATGAGGCAGAACATTATGGTAGGAACACCTGGGAGAGGAATTTGCTCCTCTTGTGGTAGCCAGAAAACAGAGAGGGGAAGAAGATGAGGGTCAGGATACCAAAATTCCCTTCAAGGGCATGCCTCCAATGACCCAATTTCCTTCTACAAGGCTTCATTGCTTGAAGATTCTATGACTTCCCAACAGTTCCTTGGGCTAGAGACCAAACCTTTACCATAGGATCCTTTTAGGGAACTTACTCAAACCAGAATAGCCCCTAAATTTATGAAAAAATGACTGTCTGGGCATTGATACCCTCTGAAAAATTAGTGTATGCTACATCTTCAGGAAGCTGTGGAAACTGAGCAAGGGGAAACTGCAGTTAAGATGGGTTTTAGGTATTGATATGAATGGCATAATTTTGTATTTCATAGGAATTCATTTTAATTCATGTTATTCCCTTCCATCCTCAGGTTTTGTGGCTGACCAAGGAAATGAGAATATAGGTGTATTTGCCACTGTGAATGGGCCATCAGCTTCCACTCTCCATTGCTCATCATTCTTTTCTAAGATCAGCTGGGCAATTTATGGGCTGGATGTGAAAGGCCTCCTGTGGTGGGTTATTTCTAAATGTCTTCTGGTAGATGGTCTAAAATTCATATAATCTGGGACTCCGAGTAGCTTTCCTGTTCTTAGCACCAATTGAGGAAGAGATGGCACTCTCAAAAATACCTTCTCTGCTGGGGGTAATTTTGGATATAAATGCAGATGTTGTGTTTTATCAGGGAAACTGTTAATTTTATGATAGCAACTCTGGACTGTTTATAAGATGAAAAATTCATAAAGGGGTTTGCAATGGTTTTACACTCCAGTTTGATGCTTTGGCAGATGTTATGGGATTGTTCTGCAAGATCATTAAAACATGGCTGGGTAGGAGTGTGTGTCCCCAGGGAGCCACCTGCCAAAAGCAGCTGTGCTAGTGGCTTGTTTAGACTTGTCCCCAAGATGGGACTTGTGCAAAAAAAAATCTTTCTGTGATATGACTAATTTGTACTTTTCTCCTAGACCTTGACAATGTGAATAAAGGAGATTGTTCTTATGACAAAAGTATACAAAGTTACTGTGACACAGATATTTTTGAAAGGGATATACTGTTTTAGGGCAAGAAAATGTCACTTGTACATTGAAATTCAAAACCATTAACTTGGATTTGGATCTTGTAAAGATAGAACTCATGTTGTCATGATTGAAAAAAGTTTGAGTTTTTTTTTTTTTTTTTTTTAGCAATGGTGAAGATGATCTGAAGCTGAATATTGCTCTGGTTTTCTACTCATAGGAAAATGTAGCAATTATACATGAAAAAGGAAACTGTGTGGTTCTGTTGTGCACTCATGCCACTGCCATCAGTTGGACCAGCCAGACCGTGAGGATCTCCCTTGAGCCTGCACTCAAATCATCTGGAGTGAGCACTCACCACCACTTTGAAGTGATTAAATTTTGCTATAATGGCTCTCAGTTTGTTAGTGGCTCCTTGTATCCTGGTGTTGGCCCTGAGACTTTTTGGCTTTCAGGATATTAGTGATAGAAGTCATGTAGTTTTAAGTGATTTCACATTATATGTGCCACCTTTGTGACCATGTGAACAAGCCAAGCCTGGCCTCCCCAACTATGACCGACCACAGAATAAACATTCCAGTTATCTTCACAATCTCAGTTATTCCAGCAGAGCCCCTGAACAACCAGTATGCCAACCACATGCTTATCAGTGAGGCCATATTCATGACCATTCTGTCCCAGTTGAGCCACCAGCTCACCACCACAACAAGCTAAGCTAGCCCAAATAAGCTGACTCTTCCAAAGAACTAACCTAAACATGACAAATAATCTTTGTTATTTAGAGCCACTTAGTTTTATGAAGTTCATTATGCAGTAAAAGGGTAACTGATGCAAAACAAAAGGAAATCCAGATTCTAAGAAACACTCACATTTGGTTGCTAGAAGTAGATAGATATCACTCTTTGGGTCTTCTGCACCAACTATATATTTTAAAGAAAATGTCATGCTGAATATTGCAGATGTCATCAGCAAAATGTATAAACTGCACCTCCTTTCCTCTTTTCTATTTGTCAAGTGGACCTGATGGGTCTTGCTGAACTTCTGTACCCAGCTAATGCTGTGGACAGTGAAGGCATGAAGGTGTTCAGCTTACCTCAGAGACAAGCATGTAAAATCTGTTCCAGAAACAGTTGCTAATAGAACTTGTGTGGGGGTCTGTGGATAATGATGTATTACTAGGGATTATTATAAAAATCTTAGCTGTACACATTATGATACTGACTTCAGGCCTCTGGAACTGAATCAGGGGATGACTCCTGTGCAGGATGCAGGACCACATGAAAAGGAGCAGGTGCTCTCTGTGCATTATAAAGAATGAAGTCAAGACTACATTTTTTTGCCTTTGGAATATCTGCTGAGCAGCCCTGTCTCCTCTCTCCAGAACATGACTCTCATTTAGATGGGCAACTGAAAGCAGAAATCTGGTTTTCCAGAGCTTTTGATGACAGTATCAAAATGATCATCTATAGTGTTTTGGAAACTCTCATAAACATCACCCATAAATGAAACACGGTATTTCATGAATAACATTTCACTGCCACATAATTGAAACTCCTCAATCATTGGGCAACATTTTAAGCATTTTCTCCATGCACTGTTGACTACAAGATGGACCAGTAAGATGATTGATCATCTGTGAAAATGCACATTAAAAAATTGTTACAATTGGTAACAGTAGAATCACCAATTTTAATTTTTAAACTCTGTTATTGATTTTATAATTTCTCCTCCAAATGATATTGATGGTGCTGTATCTAAATTCTGTGAATAAAATTTTATAGGAGCACAGCCACACTCATATGTTCACGCATTGCCTATGACTATTTTGATCCTTCATTGGCAGAGCTGAGTAGCTGCAATAGAAACTATCTGTCCATGCAAAGCCTAAAATATTTATCATTCAGTTCATAACAAAAGAGGTTTTTGATCCCTTCTCTGTACTCTCCATGAGTGCAACCACACCCTTTGCCATTATCACCCTGTATTATTTATTCATTTTTTTTGTTTCTATAACAAATACTCAAGGCAGGCTGCCTTATTTAAAAAAAAGACTCATTTTAGCTCATAGTTTTGGAGGCTAGAAGTCCAAACAGCAAGGCACAGGCTCTGGCTAAAGTCCCCTTTAGCTATATCACATCATGGTGGGAGTATGTGTGCATCTCTCTGTCTGTGTGGTCTCTCTTCCTTTCCTTATAAAGCCATTAGGATTCAGTCATGAGGTTGCCACCCTAATGACCTAATGTAATATACTAACTTTACAAAGGTCCCACTCCCAAGCATCATGGTCAGATTGAGTTTCCACAATCTTTATATAATTAATATATGGTTTTAGGGATTAAACTGCTGTGTGAGTTTAGTGGGGACAAACTATATTCCAACATGGCTGTTATGGTTTGGATATGAGGTATTCCCCAAAAGCTCATGAAAGAGACATTGCAAGAAGGTTCAGAGAAATGATTGGGTTATGAGAGCCTTAACCCTATCAGTGAATTAATCACTTGGTGGGATTAATTGAGTAGTAACTGAAGGCAGGTGGGTTGTAGTTAGATGAGGTGGGCATTAGGGAAGTGGCTTTAGGTGTATATTTGTATCTGGCAAGTGGAGACTCTCTGCTTTCTGATCATCATGTGAGCCACTTCCCTCTGCCATACTCTTCCACCACAATGTTCTGCCTCACCTAGAGCCCCGAGGAATGGAGCCAGCCTTCTACGGACTAAGACCTCCCAAATTGTGAGCCCTCTAATAAACATTTCCTCCTCTAAAATTTTTCTGGTCAGGGCTGGGGTTGTGGCTCACTTGCCTGGCATGTGTGAGGCACTGGGTTCAATTCTCAGCACTACATATCAATAAATGAATAAAATAAAGGTCCATCAACAACTAAAAAATACATTAAAAAATTGTTCTGGTCAGATCTTTTAGTCACAGCAGTGAAAAAGGTGACTTAAACAATGGCTCACATAGATGTGATCCCTGGCACGTACCCCGCCATTACCCATGTTTGTGCCCGTGTTCTTTTTCTCTCCTATTCATCCATCTCTCTCTCTCTCTCTTTCTCTCTCTCTTCCTTTTAAAGAGGGTAAATAGAATGTTTATAAAACTTTTTCTTTTTAAACAAAACTTTGTTTTATAAAGCAAGCCATGCTTTTTTTCCTCCAAGATACTTAGTCTGCAACAGGATGATCTTTCACTTTCTCAGTGCTACATTCTGGGCATTTTGATCTAGCAGAATGTTGCCTGGTGATTTAAATTCTGTCTGCTCTACTCGATATCACCAATATGCAAGATGGGAAATCAACTTATGATAAGGCTCTCATAAATATTTTCTATCCTTAAGGTTGTTGCTTAGCTGTGCTCAACTTTTTGGAAAACACACAGCCAGTCTCTATTGTTAAAGATGGAGACTTAGTGTCCCTGTATTCTAATGGACTCTCTTCTAACTGTAAAGTAAATTTTATTCTTGCTCCATTTTGTCTGAATCAGTTCTGTATATTTTATATGGTAGATTCATGCTGGGTTAAGTAGAAGCTGATTTCCCTCTCAATCTCTCTCCTCCCTCCCCAACGTGCCTCCCATCTCTCTCTCTCTCTCTCTCTTCTAATAGAAAGTTTTGTTAAAGCACAATTTCATAACATTAGGCGTTTCCAAAATAATTTTTTTAAACACTTGAATATGTGCCATTCCTTTTATGCTCATATCCATATGATAGGGGTAGTGGTGCTTTTTCATTTTCCTTAGCAGGTATATTATTCAGTTCTTCCCTAACCTCAGTTTCCTGCCCCCCTTGATCAGACTGCTCTAGGACTGGAAGAGAAACTGGGTTGGGCTGAAACTAAACAAGGATGTGAGAAATGTCCCTCTTGCCCAGTGGGTACCTTGTGGTTTTAAAGGTACTGTATTATTATCCCATCTTTGGTTCTTCTTGCCTTTGTTTCAGAATCTGAACCCATTGTGAAACTTAGGGGATGTTTCTCATTAGAGCATTGGGAGCAGTCTCAAGGGCTGTAAGAACTAGATCAAATAATAGACCTGTCAATATGCTTTTTCTCTGTCTTGGGATATTTGCAGAAGTAACTTCAAAGGTTCAGTTTTCTCATCAGGTAGCAAGACAAGCAGCTGCCTCATGGGTCCAGGAGGGGATGGGGCAGTTCCCTAGAGAAGACATTCAGGCCCGTAAGGGAGATGCAAACAAGTCTATTTGCAATTATTGGTAGCCTTTGTTTGTGGAACTAGGTTTAGTCCATCTAGGGGTTTAAATGGTGGCCAACAAAGATATGTTTACCCAGAGCCTCAGAATGTGACCTTATTTGAAATAACAGTGTTTGCAGATATATTTAAGGTACCATGGAGATGAGATCATCCTGGATTAGGTGACTCTCTAGAAGAAGATGAACAGAGAAGGTCAGGTAAGACAGAGGTAGAAATTAGCATGAAACCCCTACAAGCCAGGGCATGCCTGGATCCCCCAATGCTGAAAGAGACAAGGAAGGATTCACCCCCAGAGCATTCAGAGGGTGATGGTCTTGCTGACACCATGATCTTAGACTTCCGGCCTCTAGAAATGTGACAGGATGTGTTTCTGCCGTCCAGTTAGTGGTAATTGGTTGTGACAGGTTTGAAAGCAAATACAACTATGGACAGGCACTCTTGGAGGATTTGGTGACATCATAGAAGGGTTACAGAAGGAAAAGTGCCTGGGACAGGGAAATCTGTAGGTCAGTGTTGCCCCTAATTAGTCCCAAGGGTTTTGAAGTAGAACCATTTCTTTTCCTTTTCATTAATAGAGCAGTTTCCCTTGCCCCGGAAAATTCATTTTGAACAGTGTTAAAAAGGCTGAGATTCAGAGATGACATTGCCTATATGCTTTGTTTTTAACTTTACTGTTGTTATGAGCTCTGTTGATTTGAACATCCACAACCACAGCGTGCATGCTCACAGACAGGAGTTTATCATCAAGGGCTCCAAGAAGATCACCCATAAAGTACATGTGTAGAAAGCAGGTCACAATTCCTTGTCCCTAGATGTGCTGGCCAACTAGTTGATCATTATCAGATGCCACCAGCTGATTTCCTTTGAAACTCCCAATAATATCTTATTTCTATTTTTTCCCCATAGATTTTTACAAAATAGCTTTAGCTACCTCCTGTACTAGAGAACCTAGTCCAGTTGTCACTGACTATCTAAAACTCAGTAGTGTGAGGAAGTGTTTTAAAGCCATCAAGCCATTTGTTGGAGTCCATTGCTGATGGTTTTTTTTTTTTTTTTTGGTCACATGATTTGTCTCAATTTGTCACAGTGGCTTGCTCTTTTTCAAACATCTTTTGACTTATATGCCCATTTGGGGATGTAAGCAATTATTTTAAAGCCATTAACATTGATTTTGGTACTGCTCTCAGCTTTGGGTAATGCATCTGAGCCTGGGCAGATGTTTTCCTAGATGGATTTTTACCCCTGGTGGCTCAGGGCCCCATGAATCAGTCTCTGCAATGTTCTGTGCACCAACCCACTAGACAGCTCACACCACTAATCAGCTCCAGGGTGATACCAGTCTTTCTTCTTCACTGCTAAAAATAATGGAATCCTTTACCAATGATGAAGCATGTTAATTTAAGAAATCAAGTAGATTAGTCTTCTTTGTAAGTGAATGCTAAATTAAAGTAAGCAATGCTGGCACAAGCACTCTTCCGTATTAGGAAGTTACTTGAAATAAAAATTATCCTTCCAACAAATCATAGCAGAACAGTTACTTATGAATTGGCATCAGTATACCATATAAGAAAAAGAAAACAGGAAGTGGTCAAACTCTGTAAACATCCTCACTAAGCCGATGTTGGAAAGATTTAACTGTTGGGCAAATTTACAACCCAGTGAAATGAGAAATAGTTTGGCAATCTGCCTCTTGTGGGTTCTTATGCATCTGTTGGGGATTCAAAACAAATCCCCTATAGGGTGATAATCCTCAGGACATTTGTGCTTTCTGGCTTAGAGTCTCATACATCTGGGAAAAACTGGAAGCCTCTTGTTTATGTCTTAGGTGTGGTCACAAGCATTACTGAAATGTTCTGTGGTAGTTCCTTTTAAATGCCAAATTTCCTCTTTTTAAATTTTTATTAATAATTTATTTTAATTAGGTATATATGACAGCAGAATGCATTTTGATTCATTGTAAACAATTGCAGCACAACTTTTCATTTCTCTGGTTGTACATGATGTAGCATCGCACCATATGTGTAGTCATACATGTACCTAGGGTAATGATGTCCATCTCATTTTACCATTATTTCCTGTCTCCATGCCCCTCACCATCTCTCCCTTCCCTTTGCCCAATCAAATTTCCTCCATTAAATGCCAAACTTCTTAAATCTCAGCACCACATTCATTTCCACTCTGTATCAGGTTCCTGTCCAGCAGTTCTCCTTGTTCCTAAAGTTACACTCGCTCTGCTGGGGATCTCAACAGAGGTGAAGCAAAGTGGAAATATGTTTTCCACTTACCCTGGAGTGCAGTGTGGGAAAAAGAATAGCCTGGCTGCAATTCCATTTTTAACAGTCCCAAATGGGATTTCTCAAGAGCTTCAAAATTGACAGAATTTGTTTGTACCTGCCTAACAAAGATTTCTTGGACTTATGTACAAAAAGAGATAGAATTATAACACACAATAGTATAACTTTTCAGTTCATTAAAACATGATACAGATAGATGTTGTTCATTCGACTCCTAAAAAGACCCCCAAAGTGGTCTCTAGCAGTAAGAGTGGTTCTCCCAGATAGAATCCACCTTAAACCTCCAGCTCTGAGAATAATGTCATTAAAGTGAGTGGGACAACAACCTTAAATTTAAACAGCCTTAAAATTTAAAAATCACCATCATCATCAAAATAATCTGAAAGATTACCCATCCTTACAACCATGGCATGTCAGTATCCCATTGCTTCACATGCCTGGGCTTACTGTCATTTTTGGCATTGACAGTAACTTTCAGGAGGTGATAGTGCCAGAGTGTTTGGTTCCCTGCCTGTGTAGCTGTGTAGAGTGGCTGCCAGCTTCACATACCAAAAACTGTCCCTGTGTGCCATGGAAGAAGTGGCGTTGCCCTTATGTTTGTATTTGAAATTGCAGAGATGCCATGGGGATCTCTAAGACCCTCTTCCAATTCTTACTGTCCACTATAGAGTAATGTGACACCTCTTCATAGATTAAGTGCTTGCTCTTTTATTTTTTGGTACCATTTTCATCATGAGAAGCATGTAGAAATTGGCACTAGCACACAACATAAAAGAATCATGTTCTGAGATTTGCATTCTATCAGAACCAACAATAGAAATCATACAATTTTGATTCTGAACCGTGTTTAGTAGTGGGGGAAGTTTTTTCTTACTTCTTAGAAATTGTACAGCTTACGAAAGTTTACTTGGCTTCAAAAGTAAAGAAAAATATATATAAATACATTTCATACAACATAAAAGAGTGGTATTGAACTTCTTGACCTCACGAACACAAACTTTCCATCTGGATCATAAAATTTGGGAGCATCTTTTAAAATTATCCAGCATCTGCCACTAAATAATGGATGATAAATGAATGCAGCAGAGATTCAGCAGTCACATACAACCTACCAAACATAACCTATAGCTCCCAATTCCCACTGTTCTTTGTCTTAAACAGGTGTACAGTGTACATGTAGTTTGGGTATTTATTCCAGTATCTTGTATACAGACAAGAATTACAGACATTGGGATCCTTGGGGAGTTTAGGGTTTCCAAGCCCAGAGGCCCCCCAAAATGGATGTTTATCAATTTTGAAAGTATATTTTTTAGAGACACCAATAAAATGCTTCATTTTTATTTTGGGGTGAGGAGAGAAAAATCCTAAAACTCAACAGAAAATATACTTTCTTTATTTCTGCACCAGCAGCCTTCACTTTCCGCCATTTTAAGCAGGGCTCAGAGCTGCAGATGGCTTCAGACTGAGGGCAGCCAGTTATCGGTTTTGTATCCTTCTCGCCCAGCACCAACTGAGTGTGGTCTTAGGATGTGAATCCACAAAAACTTTGACACTGGTCACAGATGCAATCATCACCTGAAGACATTATTTGCTTATATACAAAATCATCCTGCATAATAGCACAAAACCCATTTGTCTCATTACTAGCTGGGAACTCTGTGTAGCAACATGGTCAGTATGGTGTGCCTGTTACAGGAAATGATCACAGCAAAGTCTCAGTGGCAACTATCAACTGAATAATTTTCTGAATGGGAAAACCCACAGCCTCTTGAAGTGATTCTGAAAGATATGCTCCAGCTGCTCTGTGGCTCTGTGATTCACCTGTAGTTACAGACTGTTCCCATCCTGATTTGGGGTTTAAGGGGTTGGAGATGTTGAGCAGATTTCTTCCAACCATACAGTTCCTGAACATTAGATATTGTAGGCATCTGACACATTCTGTGAAGAACTTGATCTGTCTCCTTCTGAATCTATACCAATACATTGTCATTATTATAGCCCACTCTACCTTGAATAATACCAGTTTCTCACTTCCAGTTTTGAGTCTGTAAGTCAAGAGTTATATTCTTTGAAAACTGAATAGATCTACAGTGTTATCATACTATTTTTTGTTGTTGTTTGGTTTGGTTTATTTATTTTTTTTAACATCATAGATAAGTTTACAACTCAGATTACAAAATAAAATATTGATTCCTAAATGTTGCATTTAGCAAGTGTAAACACCAATGCACACAGATCTATGACATTAGTACTTTTTAGACATTTTTGCAGTGGTGTCCAGTTCTGGTGCTGCTTTTTCATCCTAGCTTTTCCCACACTCACATAATAGATAACTGTAGCCATGACCCAGCAGAAGTGGCCATTTGAATAAAAAGGAACAATGAGGTTGCTACTAGTTTTTTTAACAATAAATTGCATCACAGAGATTTTATACAAAACTATATATACCTATTTCCCATTGCCCAAACCCATCCTTGAAAAAGAAATATGATAACAAATATAATAAATATATAATACAACATAGCCATCATACTTGCCAATGAGAATGTTTTCTTATGCCTCTGCAATAATTTTACATATGGATTTAGTAGAACACAGACAACATTCAGAGAAGAGTATATTTTTGAGCTAGCTGCTGGGTATGAGGATATTATTTTATTATTTTTTCTATAATTAATAATAATTCTACATATAGAATCTGTGATTTATTATTTTTTCATTCAATAATCTTTGTTATCTTTATTCAGCCACCTATCATTCTTTAAAAATAGAGTTCTATAATTTGGATCTTCATAATTTATTTAACACTTTTCTAGCTAGTGGTCCTACATATTTCTAATAGTTGTTAAGCTGTAGTCTGTATATGGTTGGGAGATTTTGAACTCAAGCTGCAAACTAAAACAAGTGAACTTGGGCAAAGCAATTTACCTTCTGTGCTTCATTTTTCTCAACTGGATAATAGTAGTGCCTAACTATATCAAATAATTAATATAAGTAATATAGTTCAGTATAATTCCTGGGCATTGTGAACAATATCTTTTCTTTTGTTCCTCTCATTTCTTTTTTCTTTTAAAATACTATATTCTTTCCTGCAGTGCTGGGAATTTAACCCAATACCTTGCATATGCTAGGCAAGTGCTGTGACACTGAACTATAACCCTAGCCCAACAATATCTTTTTGTACATGTATGGATTCCTAGAATTGAGACCACTGCATCAAATATATTTACATTTTGATGGATTCTACCAGATTTCACCAATTGTATGTGCACTCGCACTGTGATAATGGACCAATCTATAACTAGTCTAATCATAGACAATATCAGTCACTTAAAAATATTCTACTGAAGAGGAAAAACCTTGGTACTTCAATTTCAATTTCCATGAGTGAACAGCTTCTCATATTTGTTGATCATTTGAATTTATTCTGTTAATTTTCCGTGAACATTCTTAACTATCAATTAGGTTAGTTTATTGGATGATCTTTTAAAAATGTAGATTTATCAATCCGTTACTTATAAATTTGGCAGTTTTTATCTTTAACCATGATTTTTCATGGACAAATTTAAATAATTGCAAAGTCAAAAAATTATCAGTCTTTTAAGAAATGAATTCTGAACTTGGGATCTTCTTTAGTAAGACTTTAGTCATAAAAATACTCTCCTAATTTTCTTCTAAAATACAATTTTATCTGGAATTTGTTTTGAATGTGGTATCAGGAATATACTTACATTACCTACCTCATAGATACCCAATTTTTCCAATACTATTCGTTTACTGAGTCAAAGTAAATTAACTTATTTATTCAACAAACATGTATGGAGAACCAGATGAAAACTGTGTCCTATTCTAGGTGCTGAACTTTCAGTGATGAATAAGGCAGCCCTGGCCTCCTCCACTTTCATGGAGCCTAACTTCTGTGGGCAGAGGAGGAAAAGGAGCAAGCAAACAGGTAAACAAGAACATTTCAGATACTAAGATGTGTTCCAACAAGATGGAAACAGGCTTTGTGACAAAGAAAGCCCAGGCGGTGGGAAATCATGGGATGATGTAGTCAGCAAGAACTCTTGAGGGGATAGTTATGAGATAAAGAGCAAGAAGCTGCCAGTAAGCCCAGATCTGTATTTCACACTTAAGGGCCAGGGAATGCAATTCTCCTTGTCAGGATTAATGATGACACCTCCCTCTTTAAATATGTATCATTCTAATTATCCTAACGCTCCCTAGAACTAGAACAATTAGAATTTGGATCCTATAATCATACTCTCTTGTCCTTCACTTGGCTTGCAGGACACATTTTATTTTGTTTTCTTGTTCATTACTGACTGCACCTTCTCAATCTACTTTTGAGATCATCCCCATCCTTTCTAGACCTAAAATTGTCACAGTTCCTTGGAGCTTAGTATTTAGGTATCTTATTTTTTCATCCCTCATTTGCTTGTCTCATCCAGTCTGTGACTTTAAACATACCCACGGCTCCCAGACTTATACCTCTAGTCTGTGACTCTCTTCTGAATCAAGACTTACATATCTAATTGTCTAACCAAATCTCCACTTGGATATCTAATTAGTATCTCATACTTAATATATCTAGAATGAAACTCTTAATATTTTTTCCTCAAGCCTGATCATCCTGGCAGTCTTTCTTATTTGATCAAGAATACTTTTATCCTTCCTGTTGCTTAAGCTCAAAACCATGGCACTGACCTTGTCCCCTCTCTTTCTTTCATATTCTGTATCTGATCTGACATCAAATCTTTCAGCTTTACTTTTAAGTATCTCTCCTGAATCTATCACTTCTTACTATCTCCATGGCTATCATCCAGGGTTAGCCATGATCACTTCCTGCCAAGATGCTTTCAGTTATCCCTTTGCTCCACCCTTACCCATCCTCAGTCAGCAGAAAAGCAATAGTGATTCTGTCATCACAGTATCCAGAGGTCAGATGATGCTACTCTTCTCAAATCCTCCATGGCTTCCCATCTTACTCAGAGTAAAATTAAATGTTCTTATGACTCCTGAGGTCCTTCATGATCTTAGGCTGCAACAAGATACCATTGACAGGAGGGATAAACAATGGCATTTAATTCTCATTGTTCTAGATGATGGGAAGTTGCCATCAGATTTCATTCAAGTTGCTCCAGATTTCATTTCTAGTAAGAAAATTCTTCCTGCTCCTTCCCATGTCCTCTCATGGAGGAAAGAGGGCTCTGGGGTCATGTCCTTTTTTTTTTTTTTAAATAAGGACACTAATTCCACTATGGTGGTTCTAACTCCAAATACCATCACTTTGGGTTTTAATGTATTAATTTTGGGCAGACAAAAATTTCAGTCCACAACACTGTCAGACACTACCCTTTTTTTAATTGTTACCTCTTTGACATCATCCCTATACCTTTTTGCTCCCTCACTACAACTCAGCTTTTTCTCATTGTCCTCAATCATAATAGGAGTGATTCTATGTTTGGGCCTTTGTACTAGTTTTTTTTTTTTTTTAATTGAGTAGCCTCCTCCCTACTCCTAAGAAATCTACCTACTTCAATTTTTCCGCTCCCTTCCTCCTTTTCCTTCTCAAAAGTTTTCTCAAGTAAGGACCTCTCTATTTACCCTATTTGAGATCCCATCTGTATCTACCCAATCCCTATCTATGACCTCTGCTTTATTTATTTTCCTTTTAGCATTTTTCACTCTCTGATATATTATATTATGCATTTTGATTTTGTTTCTATTTGCATCAGCCACTAGAATGTGGTTTGCTGGGCCACACGCTGCTTTAGGTGAAGGAATATAGCAAAGAACAAGAGAAAAACTCTTTCCTAGAACAGCACCAGAGCCATATTAAGACCTCAACATGTATTTATATTGAATAAATAAATTTCTATCTTTTCTTCAGAGGTCACTGTGATTGAAATGGGAGAATAGATTTAGATGGCAAGAGTAGAGGCAGGAGAAAAACGACTAACAAACTAACCCAAGCCCAGATGCCAGGTAATGGTGGGTCAGACTAGGCTAATAGCAACAAGGTGGTTGGATTTAGGGATTTCATTTCGAGGTGGGGTCAGCCAGACTTGCTAAAGATCCTTGTTGGGAGGAAAAAGTGGGAATCAAAGATGACACCCAGATGCTGATCTTGAATAGTTGGGTAGATAGTATTGCCATTGCTTAAAGTGAGAAAGTTGGAGTCAGGAACTGGTTTTCTGAAGCACTATTTTTTAACCAAAAGTTCTATTTTACCTTTTGAATTGGTTATGAGACATTCATTGAGACAACTGGGAAAAAGAGAATTGAAGATATAAATATGGGACTCATCAGTGTCTAGATGGAAAAGATGGATAGATAGAAGGTAGACATGACTGGAGGGTTATCTTTAGTATGCAGTGAATTGTCATATATATTTTAAGTCTTAATTCAAATTCATTGATCCATTTGTCTTTGCATCAATAACATGTACAGTAGTTTCTGTAACTCCATAGAATGTTTTATACTTGGAAGGGCAAACGCCTATTTGTTTTAAAAGTTGTCTTGAGTATTTTTGCACTTTTCTTCCTGATGGAATTTCTAATTCATTCATCAAATTCCAAGTGAAAAATTGTTGGTGGTTTGATTTGCATTGCTTTGAATTTATAAAGTTATTTGGTAAGAACATTTAATCTTTTCATGCAAGAACATGTTAATTCAAGTTTTACTTTATCTGAAAAGTTGATTTTTGGTAACTTTGTACATCTTTTCTAAATTTTTTTTTATTTCTGGGTACATTTGGTTTGGAGTATCTTGAGATTTTATTTTCATTTTAAATGGTGACTTTTAAAATTCTACTTTCAAATCGGGCTGTTCCTTATGAATAAAGAAGCCACAATAAGCAATAGTTTATTTATTAAAGCTCTTGATTTTAATATTTTTCCAGATGATTTTCTTAGGTTTTCTTGACACCTCTGCAAGTTGTATGAAAATAATAATTTTTAAAAGTTCCTTTTCATTCGCCATGATAATTATTTCTTTTAATTTTATTGCCTAGTAGTAGCAACAAATAATAGATATCCTTGTATTTCCTGACTTTGATGTGAATGCTTTCAATGTTTCATCATTGTGACTCTCTCTAATTATTTTTTAATTATTTTTTATTATATATGACAAAGGAATGCATTATAATTCTTATTACACATATAGGGCACAATTTTTCATATCTCTGGTTGTATACAAAGTATGTTCACACCAATTTGTGTCTTCATACATGTACTTTGGATAATAATGGCCATCACATTCCACCATCATTTCTAACCCCTTGACCCCTCCCTACTCCTCCCACCCTTCTGCCCTATCTAGAGTTCATCTATTCCTCCCATGCTCCCCCTCCCTACCCCACTATGAATCAGCCTCCTTATATCAGAGAAAACATTCTGCATTCGTTTTTTTGGGATTGACTAACTTCACTTAGCATTATTTCCTCCAATTCCATCTGTTTACCTGCAAATGCCCTGATTTTATTCTCTTTTATTGCTGAGTAATATTCCATTGTGTATATATGCCACATGTTTTTATTCATTTATCTATTGAAGAGCATCTAGGTTGGTTCCACAGTTTAGCTATTGTGAATTGTGCTGCTATAAACATTGATGTGGCTGTGTCCCTGTAGTATTTCTGTTTTTAAGTCCTTTGGGTATAGACTGAGGAGAGGGATAGCTGGGTCAAATGGCAGATCCATTCCCAGTTTTCCAAGAAATCCTTATACGGCTTGCCATATTGGCTGCACCAATTTGCAGTCCCACCAGCAGAATGAAAGCTAATTATTTTTAAAGTTAAAGATTTTTTTGGTAGTTTATTGGGAATTTGAGCCTGAAATTGTATTGATTTTTTTCAGGATCTATCAAGACAATCTTATTTTTCTTAATCTGGTAATTTGTGAAAATAACAACTACACAAAAAGAATTTCCAATGTTATATTACTGTATTCCTTATTAAAACCTTATGGATCATGATGGATTAGTAGTATCTTAATAAACTATGATATTCAATCTAAAACTTAACATTTAAACTTATTAATGAGATTTCCCCATAGGTGGGTATACACTGGACAGGAATGGTGTGATAACTGTGTTTTCCTTGTTTGATTTTGGTGTTGGGATTATATTATGAGGTGTTAACTTTCTGTATTTTCCCTGGTTCTGGTACAGGCTAGGTAATAAGACATATGTGTTCCTGAAGGCTTAATAAAACATGCTGTAAACATGCTTCTGCTTGTTGTTATTTTAGGGACTGTGTTATGCTTTTTACTTTTTATGTTTTAAATTTCCTCTAGGATTATTGTTATGTTCATATTTTCTCCTTAATCTTGGCTAATTTTGTTAAAAAAATTCACCAGTTTCAAATATATATTGCAATTTTATTAGTATAAATTACACATACAATATACATAGCATTAAAAATTTTGTTCTTTTTATGTATTATTTGCATTTTATCAATACTTCTGCATTTCTGAATTATTTACATTTTATCATTACTCCTGCATTTAAAAAGAAAAAAAAATTTAAAAAAAACTTTAAATTATATGCAAATACTTTGCATAGTCACAAAGCAGATTAGCTCATTCCTCACAATAATTATTAAAGTGACATTGGACTAACTAAAGTTAAACACATATAGAAGAGCTACATATTTAATTTGAATGGTATATTCAGAGTTCCAGTTACATAATCAGTTAATATATGGTACTTACAAATGGTATATGAATTTTCTGTTATAAATTCAGGGATAAGCATTAAATTTAGAACTTCATTGTGAAGAGGTTATGTCTTACTTGTCTTTGTAAACCTAACCTGTAATTCAAATAAAGTGCTCTAGGTAATGCGGCTTAATGACAGTTTAAATGAAAAGTTTATTTAATGGTCATTCATGATTTTTTTCTTGAAAGAAAAGAGAAGCAAGGAAATAGCTTTGTGTTTGTTATAAAATTTTAGGGCTTAAGCTTAAATATATTCCTTGTGTAATCCACAAAAACATAAACCATTAAAAATTCCCACTATCAAATCTACTTCAATAAAGTACAGATGTTCATGCCCTGTACTTTTCAAAGATGTAAGAACAGTTAGGACATCTGGGAGCAGTGATAATGAGATTATAACAAATATAGACAAATATCCTAACAGACAAATGGATAGGTTCATGACTTAGATGTTCAACTTGTAAGATATTTTAAAAAAATGGCTGAAAATATCTGATTATTGTTAACTTACTTCTGAACAAATAACAATTTTGAGTATATTCAGAAAAACTTAATTGATTTTAATATTTTTTTGCAAGTCATTTTTTTCAACAAGTAATTTTCCAAAGTAGCAAGTAGATGGCATTATATCACTATTCTCAGTACAATAGTAATGTTCTAGAAGGAAAGTTTGCCAAGTATTTCTTCCATTGAATTTGCTAGAAAGATTAATAGATATATTCTCACTAAAACAAACTTAAGATTGTTATATTTCAAAAACATAATATGGCCAATGATTTCTTCAAAATAATTATAGTGATGAATAAAAATAAAATATTTAACAAGAAAGAGAAAATAACATGGAAACAAAATATACAAAAATGTTTCACATTTAACAATACAGTAAAAATTAAGTGGTTCAAAGGTCTTGAGAAGAGATAATACATAGTTAATTGTGGTATTTCTTCAATGAGTACAATGTCAAAATAGTAGTGACAGCACAGCTAATTATAATTGCTCTTTAAATTTGTATGCTACTTCTAAAATGTTCAGCCCTATCAGCAATGTGTTATATAATTGCAAGAATGTGCTTAATCATATTAAAAACACTGAAATCTTTAGATAAATAATGTGATCCTAAGAGCCTTGGGGAGAAAAAGGCTATTGATAAAATATTTTTCTATGTAGTTTCTTCAGTTTATTTTTTAATAAGGGCATTTAATCAGAAAGAAAAAGGTATAATCTATCTACCTTCTGAAAATAGCTCCATGTAAATTTATTTTGGGTGAACATAAGCATGCCTTCATTTCAGGAATTATGAATAGACCTGAGATTTGTTGATTTCTATTTGTGAGATGGTCCTAGATAACCAATGATAATGATAATTATTAATTACAATAATTATAATTACATATACACTTTTATTTTTTTTAATCAACCTTTTATTTTGGAAGTATTGTAGATTGGCATGTAGTTATAAGATATAATAGAGATCCTATGAAAACTTAAAACAATTTCCCCTAGTAGTAGTAATGTGAAAAACCAAGTAGAATATCATACCAGGATGCAGATACAGAACAAATACCACCTGCTTCACTCTTCTTGTTAAGGATTGCTTTAGCTATTCTGGGTCTCTTATTTTTCCAGATGAGTTTTATAACTACTTTTTCTATTTCTATGAGGAATGTCATTGGGATTTTGATTGGAAGTTCATTAAATCTGTATAGTGCTTTTGGTAGTATGGTAATTTTGACAGCATTAATTCTGCCTATCCAAGAAGATCTTTTCATCTTCTAAGGTCTTCTTTAATTTCTTTCTTTAGCATTCTGTAGTTTTCATTATAGAGGTCCTTCACCTCTTTTGTTAAGTTGATTCCCAAGTATTTATTTTATTTTTTTGAGGTCATCGTAAATGGGGTAGTTTTCCTCGTTTCCCTTTCAGAGGATTTGTAACTGACATACAGAAATGCCTTTGACTTATGGGTGTTGATTTTATATCCTGCTACTTTGCTGAATTCATTTATTAGTTCTAGAAGTTTTCTGGTGGAATTTTTTGGGCCTTCTAGGTAAAGAATCATATTGTTGGCAAATAGTGCTAATTGGAGTTCTTCTTTTCCTGTCAGTATCCCTTTAATTTATTTCAGTTAATTGCTCTGGCAACTACTTCTATTTAACATTGTTCCAGTTTTTAGAGGGAATGTTTAGAATGATGTTGGTCTGGGAGAAACCAGATTCCTCTCATTTTTTTCTTTAATTAATTTTTTTTAATCTATTTGGATTCATATGCCTTTCCATATAAAACTTAAAACATATTGTATATGTCTACAAAAAATCTTGCCGGGATTTTGATCAAAATTGCTTTAAACTTGTATATGAACACAGGAAGAACTGGCATCTCTACTATGTTTTCTTCTAATCACAAATATATTAGGTCTCTTCTTTTGTTTAGATATCATTGATTTCTTTCATAGATGTTTTATAGTTTTCAGAAAAGACCTGTACACATTTTGTTAGGTTTAGACCTAGGTAATTCATTTTGTTTTTGAAAAATTGGAAATGGCATTGAGTTTTTAATTTTGGTATTCAAATATTTACTTACATAAAAACATGCGTCTGTGTGTGTGTATGTGTGTGTGTGGGGGGTGTTGCCTCTTTAATGCAGGTTGGGGTGGAAGTACAGGCTTCTCCTGCGGCTGCATGATGACAATCCTACATTCCTACTCTTTTCTCTGGTGTCCTGTCAGCAGTGAGTGGGCAGTGGATGGTACCTGTCTATAGCTTGACAGCAGAGGAAGTCTTGGCTCCCCACCTAACTTTAATTGGTGTGGCTGAGAATGGAAGTACAGTTTTTATTCTGGTGTGTTTGGCTACCATAGAGCAGTAATATTTTAAAAATTTTCTGACTTGCCAGAGTGCCCCTATTCTGGTCTACTTGTTGGATAGAGTATGCTTTTGCTGAAGTTTTTTTGCCTGTATATATTGGCATTTATGGGTTACCACCTCTCCCAGCACTCAGTGTAGGACATATGAGGCAAAAATAAAATCCAAAGAACGCACTCCTATGCCACTATTTGGGTCCTGAGGTCCATAGCCAGTCTGCCTTTTTTCCATTTTTTTAGTGCCTGCTAATGACTTTTTAATATGAAATAACAAGGGTTTTAATATATACTTAGCAGAAAAAATGGAGAAAAATATGTTTATCTTCCCAGAAACAAAATCTTCATTCCTTTTCCTGAATTTATTTTTATACTAGTCATTAAGTAGTTTTTAGATTTTCAAATACAGTAGCTCATATCAAAAATAAACCTGACCCTAAGACAGACCCATAAAAAAGGGACAAATGGCTATCTAAATATTAAATCTTCTATCAAAAATTACCATAGAATTGAAAAGCAAAGAATACATACATATATATCTATATACACACATATGTATTACATATATATCTATATACACATGATATATATATATATATATATATATACACACACACACACACACACACACACACACACACACGATATATATATATGAAAGTAGGCCTGGCATGGTGGTGCATGCCAGTAATCCTAGTGGCTTGGGAGCCTGAGGCTGGGGGATCTTGAGTTCAAAGCCACACTCAGCAAAAGTAAAATGCTAATAGGGGTGCTTGCCTTGCACATGTGAGGCACTGGGTTTGATTCTCAGCACTGCATATAAATAAGTAAATAATATAAAGGTCCATCAACAACTAAAAACAAACAAACAAACAATGAGGTGCTAGGCAACTCAGTGAGACCCTGTCTCTAAATAACATACAAAATAGGGCTGGGGATGGGCTCAGTGGTCAAGTGCCCCGAGTTCAATTTCCAGTACCCCCCCAAAAAAAAGGGCAGAGTATTTTATACATGCATTCCTGAGCTATGAATGTCAACATGAAACATTGATATGCAGAAGAGGAAGACTGAAAAATAGTTAACAAAAATGCATGGATAATTCACTAAATTATTGCTAATCTTGATCAATAGACATTAAATATTATAAATCTTATTAATAAAATGATGCAAATAAAGCTAAAATTATCTTTTGCCTCTCTGTTTTCAACAATTAAAATGGTTCAACAACACCATTTTTGGTGTGGAAAAATATTTTCTTTCACGTAGTGTTGGCAGGTACACATGGCACATAGCTTCTGAGAAGCCATTTGGTAATATGTCACCATTAATATATCCTCTGATTTAGCATTTTAAACTTATTCTTAGGAAATAGCTAAATATACAAAGATGTAGCTGGGCTTGATGGTGCACATCTGTAATTCCAGCAGCTAGGGAGGCTAAGGCAGGAGGATTGTTAAGTTCAAAGCCAGGCTCAGCAACTCAGCGAGGCCCTAAGCAACTTAATGAGAGCCTGTCTTTAAAAGAAGTATAAAAAAAGGTTAGGATGTGGCTCAGTGGTTAAGCACCCCTGGGTTTAATCCCTGGTATTAAAAAACAAAACAAAACAGAAACCCCCCACCACAAAACAAGATGTATATATGTATCATGTTGAGTGTATATTTCAGTTTTATTTATAATTATAGAAATAACATTGTAAATTGCATTTTTTTAATTTAAAAAATTAAAAGAGATTGAGAAATTGTGACATATTACTCTACTACTGCAACAGTGTATATATTGTAATAGTGTGTGTTTGTTTATTTTTAATTTGTTCTAATTAGTTATACATGAGAATAGAATGCATTTTGACACCTTGTGTACAAATGGAGCACCGCTTCTCCTTCCTCTGGCTCTACATGGTGCACAGTCACACCAATAGTGTAATCATACATGTATATAGGGTAATAAAGTCAGTTTCATTCCACCATCCTTCCATCCCCACACCCTCTCCTCACCCCTTACTCCCCTCTGCATAATCCAAAGTTCCTTCATTCTTCCCTATCCCCCCACCATCCCATTATGGATTAGCATCCACTTATCAGTGAAAACATTCAGCCTTTGGTTTTTTGGATTTGGCTTATTTCACTTATCATTATATTCTCCAGCTCCATCCATTTACCTGCAAATGCCATAATTTCATTCTTCTTTAAGGTTGAACAATAGTTCATAGTGTATACATACCACATTTTCTTTATCCATTCATCTGTGTAGGTCATTTAGGTTGATTCCATAGTTTAGCTATTGTGAATTGAGCTGCTTTAAACACTGATGTGGCTGCATCACTATAGTATGATGATTTTAAGTCCTTTAGGTATAAACTGAGGAGTGGGATAGATGGGTCAAATGGTGGTCCTATTCCATGTTTTCTGAGGAATCTCCACACTGCTTTCCAGAGTGGTCGCACCAATTTGCAGTCCCATCAGTAATATATGAGTCTACCTTTTTACCCACACCCTCACCAACACTTATCATTGCTAGTATTTTTGATAATTGCCATTCTAACAGGAGTGAGATGAAATCTTAGAGTAGTTTTGATTTGCAATGTGCAAGTACTTTAAAAGAGCTAAATGAACACATCTTTGAAAGATGCTATGCCACATTATTAAATATAAAATTCAGCTATAGAAGGGTACGTTTTTAATGACTTGATTTGGTGCATGGCCAGTACACTAAAGTTTTCTGGGGGTAGTTGCAGTCAAGAACTCAGTTTCTCCTCCTCACCCAGCCACGCTGACCTACTGCACCTTTGTGTTCCTCATCCTGCTGTCTCCTTTCAGAGGCCTCTGTCGAGAAGGCTTTGACCAAAGCACTTTTCCTCATGCAGATTGAGTACTTTTCTACTTCTATCCTTCTGTCTCTTCTTCCTTCTGGCCCATGGGGGCTCCTCAAGAGGGAGGTGATCCCCACACTTGCAGTGCATCCACCAGAGCCTATCCTAGAGGCATTCCTGGAGGGACAAGCTGAACACTGAGGGGCTGGAGCTCCTTTGAACCTCTGGCTTTCACTATGTCAGCCAGTGACTTATGGCCTGGATTTTTGTTACTTTCAGTTTGTCCTGTTGACAAAATCAGACACCTCAACACTTAAAAGCTTGACAGTCAATGGTTAATGTTTTCTTAGATTTTCTTTAAATAAAAGAAGCAAACATAAAATGTCTTAGATGCAGTTAAAGTTCCATTTTGTACTTTTCCAGCTTCGTTCTCTTTCCTCTCCCTCCAGGATCAACCATTACAACTTTGGAAGTACTATTTCTGACTACACACACACACACACACACACACACACACACATAGTATACATAAATTTTAAACAATATTTTAATCAGAAAAATACAGACTTTTCATTAATAAACTATTAAGTAATTTTTATTTTCTTCAGATAATGATATTATAATTTATAATCCAAAGGCTGTCTTATTCAGGATGCTCAAAATGTTTGATCCATTAGTCATAGAATGTCAGCATGGGTGAGTCCACAGAGGGACTACACAATTGATGAGCTGCTAAGACAAGAAGAGGTAACTCCTTAGATGGTGAGGGGGACCTCATGATCCCTTGAGATCTCACTCTGGTCAACTGTTCTTACACAATGTTCTTCTAACCTGGCCCTCCACCAATGCTGAATTTCTTTTTGACCTAATATTCTGCGATTGTTTATTGTTCTTTCTCTCTACACATTCTGTTCCCTTGCCTGGAATGCTTCCCTCTATATAGTTTCTCCTGGAAAGTTTCTATTTTTCACTTTGAATTTTAGCTCAGGTATTTTGTTGTAAGTATCTCACATCTTAAATAAAGAGGTTGAGATGTGAAATATCTCCTATGATTCTTTATATAAGTGAAGTTCACCGGAGAACTGGAAAACATGAATGTAATTTTACATTTGCAGCACAATTTTGAAATTAAACCTAAGCAAAAAAGACTGAGAAGCAATATAATCGCCTCTTATTCTTCACAGAGTAGGTATTTGGGAGGAGAGAGAAGCTGTGCTAAGAAGCCTACCTTGAAGGTTTAGTACATTTTTTAGTACATTTTTAGTACATTTTTCAGTAACCCCATGGAGCAGCTGATACCTCATTGAACACATGAGGAAAATGAAATTTAAACTGTTCAGGACAGACTCCAATGTGTCAAAGCAGAACTAAGCCAGCATTTAACCACCTCTTCTAGAAAACCAACAAAAAAGCAACATGGAGATAAACAACCACAGGAATGTAAATTAAACAACAACAGCAATGATGACAAAATAGGAGACAGCTGAAATACCAAACCATACTCAAAACAGGTGGAGAGGAACTCAGAAAAGTACAACGAGGAGAAAGGGGGAAGGCAGAGCCCTCCAGAAGTCACTGGGTTAGAAACTCTCAAGCTTGAAGCACAGGACAAATGGTTTTCAGCAGGTGGTGGGAGCTCTGAAGCAGATACCACGTGGGGCCCCATAGATCCTGGAAGCTGTCCTCCATGTGGTGGGGACATGGAGAAACTGCCTTGGAGACCATTGCACAGCTGCCGGGTTCCATTTTTGGAGGAGAAGAAAGTCTGAAAATGTAATATAAAAACCATGAGAAATAGTTCCTAAAATAAAGCCTGGCACTTCCTACTTTCCTTACTTTATTCAGAAAGATGTCATATCATAACAAAAACATCTAAAGGAGAAAACCTCAGAAATCAACAGAGTATCTATATCATAACTCTATATGGAAAAAATATATATATATAAGGAAAAGTGAATGGTAAATGAGTTACCTGAAAACTTTGCCATGGAGAAGATTTCAAATTATGACCTACTATATAGCTATGAACTTAAAACAAATATTTTGGAAGAAACTCCCTGTACAAAACAAAACTAAAGGCAGCCATTAGAGATGTTGAGAACAAGGAGATAGCATGTGTTCTAGTGGAACTCAGAAATATGTAGAACACTAAAATAAAACTACCACAGAAATAAAAACAATAAAATTGGAAATGATTCTGGGGTAAAATACATTGCTGAGTGCAAAGAATTTAGAATATAAAGGACAATAACAAGGAAACTCTGCAAAATAAAATAGAAATAAAGAATGATAGAGATAAAGAATTATAAGGGACTAGAGAGAAAATTATTGATAAAGAGCAGAGACTGACATTTTTTGGTAAAGGGTCTGATAGAAATTATATTTTCAGATTTTAGGGCCACACGTCCTCCATCACAGTGACTCAATCCTGCCACTGTAGTATGAAAGTAGTCATAAACTATGCCTTGTATTCCAATAAATATTTATTTATAAAGACAGGTGGTAGGAGGAATTGGGCCCATGGGCCCAATTTGCTGGCACCTGACACTAGGACAGGCAAAGAATATTTAATTTTTAAAATATCAGAAACTCAGAGGAAGAAATAGAAGCATACAGGTATTCTCAAATATGACTCAAGATAATATTTCAAAATATAAAAGGTAAATTGAATGTCTGCTTAATAAGGCATATCATAACCTAGGGGGAAAAAGAATTTTAGGAGAGCAAAGCTAAAGGGATCTACTGATATTAAAAAATCAGTCTGGCCTCAAATATTTACACCAAAAAAATTACAAATATTTATGATATTTAAAAATAAGCAAAATGTTTAAAGTTCTTGTGGAAAGAACATGGAAACATTTTTTGAAGCCAAGTCAAGCTGCCCTGTCACTGTAAAGTTGAGAAAGACATGTGCTTCAACACACAGGTGTTCTGGGACTCTTGTCCCTATGGATGCTTCTTTCTTTTTCTGTAATATTGGGGATAGAACCCTAGGCTATACATGCTGGGCAAGTGCTCTACCACTGAGCTATAGCCCAGCTTCCAGCCCCTTTCCAAATCCTTCCTGCAGACATAACAGATGAACTATGAGCAAATCAAGATGTAAAACAGTATGGATAAAGAAGAGAAATGTAAAAGTCTTAAACGCTGACAAATTAACATGATGACTGGTAGGTGGCTTAAGTTCCTTTGACATTCTTATCTTGTCATTACCAGACGTCAAAAGGCATCATTTAAAATTAATAAATCAAATAGTAGAGGAATATTTATGTTTAACAACAATGTATATAAGGAGAAGAAAAGATCACCAACTGAATTGTCAAGACATAGGAGGGAAGTGAGGGGGAGAGAATAAGGATATCAATTAATGATTGATCAGAAGAGAGAATTATCAGCTGCAAAATGTAAGATTCCTAATATTATCATATTATTACCAAATAGAATGTTTATAATGTTACTGATATTACATAAACTCAGAAAGAAACAATTAGAAGAAAAATAAAGACTTCTCAATTATCACAAGAAGTATATACTTCCAAACTAAACCCAACAATAGTCCAAGATTAAAAAACAGATCTACATAGGATCCCATTCTTGCAGTTGTACATGATGTGGGGTTTCACTGGCTGTGTATTCATATAATACATAGGAAAGTTACGTCCTATTCAGTCTACTGTCTTTCCTATTCCCATCTTTGCTCCCTTCCTTTCATTCTCCCTTTGTCTAATCCAATGAACTTCTATTCTTCCCTCTGCCCCTTATTGTGTATTAGCATTTCACAAAGGAGAACCAAATCCTAGCATTAACTATCATGTCAATAAATGTAAATGAGCTACACTCAGCCTTTAAAAGACAGAAAATTTTAGATAGGATCATTATATGAAATTCAACTCAATATCATATATTTGAGCTATTTTAATACAAAGTGATTCATAAAGTTGAAAATAAAATATGAAAAATAATATGCTAGGGAAATGCAAACTAAAAGCAGCAGGGATCATTATGTTAATGTCAAATCAGTTTTTCCCTAGAGCAAAAGTCCTCTGTAATTTTTAAAAGGCTTATTATATAAAAATAGTAAAATTAACAATAGGGAAATCTAAATATACCAGTTATCTTCAAAGAAATAGAGATTTCTCTATGAGCTGCCAACTTCCTACAAGAACAAACAAGCAACAATACAAGTAAACAAAGCAAACCAACACACTTTCATAAAAAAAAAAAAAAAAAAACCCTTAAGATTAGGTAATTCTAATGCTTCAAATGTAGAAAAGGAAAAAGTAAGCAAGTTTCCAAATTCTTTGAAGAACTGAAAATAATTGATACCTATAGCTAACAACAATTGCCTAAAATTGAATCCTCCTTGGGAATATTGATGCCAAAGTACCAAAGTATTTAGCAGACAGGTTTTATTGGTGTGTTATACAGAAAATTAGTGACCACGTAGGTTTTTTTCTAAGAATTTAAGGGTTGTTTTTTTAGTTGTAGATGGACAAAATGCCTTTTTAAAAAATTTGTTATGTGTTGTTAAGGATTGAACCCCGGCCTCACATGTGCTAGGCAAGCATTCTACCACTGAGCCACAACCCCCGCTCATATGTATTCATATAATACATAGGAAAGTTATGTCCTATTCATTCTACTGTCTTTCCTATTCCCATCCTTGCTTCATTCCCTTCATTTCCCTTTGTCTAATCCAATGAACTTCTATTCTTCCCTTTCCCCCTTATTGTGGATTAGCATCTACATACCATAGAGAACGCTCAACTCAGCCTTTGGTTTTTCAGGACTGGCTTATTTCACTTAGTATGACAGTCTTCAGTTCCACCCATTTAATAGCAAATGGCATAATTTCATATGTCTTTATGGCTGAGAAATATTCCATTGTATACCACATTTTCTTTATCCATTCATCTGTTGAAGGGCCCCAAGTTTGGTTCCATAGCTTAGCTATTGTGAATTGAGCTGATATAAACATTGATGTAGCTAGACTCACACCAAGGCATTATTATGAAAATGTCTATCATACAGAAAAGGATAGAATTGTACAGGCTGCCAGAGAAAAACAATAGGTCACATTTAGAGGGAAACTGATCTGTATCTCAGCTGATTTATCAACCTAGACCCTCAAATTTAGGAAGTCTTAGAATAATATATATCAAATTGTAGAAAAAATCTATGCTAAGCAAGTATAGCCAGAAAAAAATTGAGCTTCAGAAGTAACAATGAAATAAAAACCTTCCATGATAAACAAAAGTTAAAAATATTGACAACTAGAAAGCCTACACTATAAAACATACTCAATAAAATATTTCATAAAGAAGAAATGAAAAATAAAACTGAAAACCAGCAAAGGGAAGAACTACACTATAAGTATAGCCAATCAAAGGAAAAATTAATTCAAAATATAAACAAATCAAAATGACTGGGAATAAAAATCATATCTCAGTAATAACACTGAATGTAAATGGCCTAAATTCATTAATCAAAAGACATAGATTGGCAGATTATATTAAAAAAAACAAGACTCAACAATACGCTTTCTCTAAGAGACTCACCTCATAGGCGAAGACATCCATAGACAGAAGGGAAAAGGATGGGAAAAAAACATATCATTCACATGCATCTTATAAATAAGCAGGGATTTCTATCCTCATATCAAATAAAGTTGACTTCAAGCCAAAATTAATCAAAAGGGACAAAGATGGGCATTTCATACTGCTTAAGGGGAATTTAGTCAGCATTTTTATTGTTGTGACCAAAAGACCTGAAAAGAACAATAAGAGGAGGAAAACTTATTTGGGTTTCATGGTTTTAGATATTCAGTTCATGATTAGTCATCTCCATAGCTGTGGGCCCCAAATGAGGCAGAATATCACGTGGAAGAGCATAGTGGAGAAAAGCAGCTCAAAGTGGCTCAGTTCAGGACATGGCAAAGGAAGCAGAGAGAGCTAGTTCTGCTTACCAGGGACAAATTAAAAACCTAAAAGTCATATACCCCACAGAACCACCACGATCTACCTTCTCCAGCCACATCCCACTTGTGTACAGTTACTGCCCAGTTCATCTATATTAGTGAATTAATCCACTTATTAGGTTACAACTCTCATAATCTAATCATTTCATCTCTGAAAAATTCTTTTCTTACACATTTGCTTTTGGGGGATATCTCATATTTAAATCATAACAGATAATAACTGAAAAAATAATGTTCTGGGTTTTTTTGCCTTACAAATTTCTGTGTATCTGTAATTAAAGAAAAAATTTGAAAAGTGGTTTTTTGCTTTAGTGATATAAAAATAAATGATAAAATTTTCATATTGCTTCCTGAAAAGTACTATTTTATTGTAATTCTACTTTTTATTGGTTTATCATAGATGTACATAACATTGGGGTTCATTTTGGCAAATTGTACAAGCATGGAATATAATTTTCTTCAATTCAGTAACAAATATTTTCTCTTTCCCTTCTGGCTTCCTTCCCCTGCTCCACTGATCTTTCTTCTATTTATTTATAGTTTTTTTTTTTTAATTAGGGCATTATGAATTTACATAAGGGTGAAATTCATTGTGATATATTCATATATGTACATAGAAAGTTTGATCAGATTTATTCCACCATTCTTCTTTTTTTTCTCTCCCTCTGTACCTTTCCTCTCCTCCATTGATTTCTCTTCTATTGTCATGAAATTCCCCCCACCTTTTCACTTCCCTTTTTCCTTATTTTGGTGTAGCTTCTGCATAAACATTCAACCCCTAACTTTCTAGATCTGGCTTATTTCTCTTAGCATGATATTCTCCAGTTGCATTCATTTACCAGCAAATGCGATAATCTCTTTCTTCTTTATGGCTGAGTAAAGCTCCAGTATGTGTACACACACACACACACACACACACACACACCACATTTTCTTTATACATTCATTTGTTGATGGACACCTATGCTTGTTCTGTTCCATAGTTCCATAGCTTGGCTACTGTGAATTGCATTGCTAAACACATTGCTATGGCTGTATCCCTATAGAATGCTAATTTTAGATCTTCTGGATAAATACCAAGGAGTGGATCACATGGTAGTTCCATTCCTAGTTTTTTTTCAGGAACTGTCGTACTGCTTTCCAGAGTGCTTGCACTAGTTTTCAATCCCACCAACAATGTATGAGTTTGCCTTTCCCCCTAAATTCTCACCAACATTTATTAGCCTTTGTGTTATTGATAATTGCCATTCAGATTGGAGTGAGATTAAATCTCAGTGAAGTTTGATTTGCATTGCCCTGATGGCTAGCGATATCAAATAGTTTTTCATATATTTATTAGTCATTTTTTATTTCTTCTTTTGAGAAATGTCACTAATTCTTTTGCCTATTTATTAATTAGGTTATTTTTTGTGATGTTAAATTTTAAGCTTTTTGAATTCTTTATATATTCTGGATATTAATCCCCCACCTGAGGAGCAGTTGGCAAAGATCTCCTATTCATAGGCTTTATTTTCACATTGTTGTTTCCTTTGCTGTGCAGAAGTTTTTAAATTTGATGCCATCTCACCTATTGTTTCTTATTTTCTCTTGTGCTTTAGTAGTCTGGTTAAGGAATTTGATGCCTCTACTAATGTGTTGGAGTGTTGAACCTATATTCCTGAAAAAGATTTTGAGTAAATCTTTTAGTAAACTAGGAAGGCACGAGTCTTTTCTTCCTCCCTGTTTTCCTTTCTTCCTTTGTTCCCTATCCTCCCTTTTCTGTTATCAGCAGTGTTGTAGTTCACTTTTGTCTTTCAAAAACTTTTGCTTTTGTCATATCCAACTTGAGTTTAGAGAGAGACACCCAGGACACCCAGCACAACATGCCATAGCATACCCATCACCTCCAAAAGTTTCCTTCTGACCTTTTTATTATTGTTATATTAATAATTTAGTTGTGCATATGACAAGAACATTTATGATCTACCCTTTTATTAATTTTAAGATATAATACTGCATTATTAACTATATAGTAGTCTCTACAGGATTAATCTTCTACGTTAATCTACTGTAAATGAAACTTTGTACCCTTTGACTATACATCCCTATTTCTCTCTTCACTAGCCGCTAGGAACCATAAATCTCTCTATTAAAAACTACATGATTAATTAAAACAGTCTGGCAACGTCAACATTGCATTTATGAGTTTGACAATCTGAGATTCCTCATGTAAGTGGCATTATAAATTATTTGCCCTTCAGGGCCTGGCTTATTTTTTTTTTAATTTTTTTGTAGCATTAATGTCTTTCAGGTTTATCCATTTGGTCACAAATGGTCCTTTAATATTACAAGGCTAAGTATATACCATATCACGTTCATCCATTCATTTGTGGATGGAGATTAAGGTTGCTTCCATGTCTTGGCCACCATGAGTGATGCTGCAATGATCCAGGGAGTGCAGACATCTCTTTGAGATGCTGATTTCAATTCAATCCAGGGAGTTCAGACATCTCTTTGGGATACTGACTTCAATTCAAGATTGTTGGGTCAGGTAGCTACTTTATTAATGTGATAAAATGTACTTATTTTTAACTCCAAACCCTAAATTATGTTGAACAGAAAAACAATAGAATCCTTCCTTTAAAATTAGGAAGAAATAAATATTATCAACAGTCCCTTTTATTGATGTTATGAAATAAGTACATTGCCTAATAAATTAAATGAGATATGTATTATTAGATGGGTATGGGTACTCCTGGAATTTTTCTGTTGAACTCCTAATACCTAGTACCTCCGAATGTGATGATATATTTGCCATAGATGCCATAAATAAGAAAAATAAACTTGTGTCTTCATTAAAAATACTTATGTGAAGAAAAATGCAAATGCTCAGCAATGACACTGACAGAAGATGCAAACAGAAAAAAAGATATACTGCGTACTTGGATAGAACTAGTTACTATCATAAAGATATAAATTCTCCTAAGATTAATTTATACATTTAATATAATCAAAAAATGTGAAAACACACATATTTTTAACTAGAGAAGATGATTCTAAAGTTCACGGAAAAAATAAGCAAGAATAGAAATAAAATCCATGGATAAAAAATGTGTAATGAAGGGAAATTTGTCCTACCAAAAACTAAAACATATATTAAACCCATAACAACTAGATGATGAATTAAAACAGTCTGAACAGATAAATAAATAGAACAAAACTAAAGTCTAGAAATAAGTTCACACAAATGTAAAAAATGCATACATGACAAAATGGGTTGAAGAATCAATAGAGAAAATGCAAATTATTCATAAATAATGTGAAGATAAATGGATATCCTCCTGAAAAGAGTATTATTGTATTAATACTTCCAATTTTGAACCAAACTGTATGTGTATCAAGTATTTCCAAGTGAACAAACCCATGAGCTCTAGAAGAAGCTATAGGAAAAGTGGAAATGGCCTTCTAAATCAAGACACAAAGCCTAAAAACCATAAAATAAAAGATTTATACATTTAATACCTAAAAACCAAAGTTTCTAGGGCTGGAGTATAGCTTCACAGTAGAGAGGTTGCCTAGCATGTGTCTCAGCACTGAAAAAATAAATAAAAGTTTCTCCACAGCCCAAAGCATCATAAACCAAGGCAAAAGTCACACAGCAAACTGGGGAAATTATTTTTAACTCAAAAAAAAAACCCACCAAGGAAAATTTCCCTAATGTAGAAAAGATATCATAAATCAAGAAGAGAAAAAGTCAACAATGCAACAAGAAAGAAGGTGAAGGATTGAGATAATAGTTCATGGGTAAGCAAATACAAATGGCTTTTAAATACATTGAGGACGTTGAACATCATTCTTGGTAATGAAATATAAACTACTTCTTCATTGAAGTAGTTTTTCTCCTATCATACTGACATAAACAGAGTTTGATAGCACATTTGTTGACAGAGGTGAGGAGAAACAGCGCTCCCATATGGTTGAGGGGAGGTAAATAGAAATTAATCTCTATAGTATTTGATGGCAGTATTTATCAAAATAACCAATGCATACACTTTCTCACTTGTAGAAATTTATCTTACAGATTGCTATAGTTTGTGTATGAAGGATCCCCTGGAAGCTCTTGTGTTAATGCAGGAGGTGAAATGATTATAGATTGCAAGAGCTGTTGCCTAATCAGCAGATTAATCCACTTGATGGATTAATAATTTGAATGAACTAATGAGGTAGCAACCGTAGGCAGGTGGGGGCATGGCTTGAAGAAGCAGGCCGCTGGAGATGTGCCCTGGAAGGTCTTCTCTGTGCCCTCTGCTACCCAGCTCCCGACTCCACTTCTTATCCACCATGAGGTGAGTAGCTTTCCTTGGCCACACTTTATGCCTGATTGTCTGCAGTTCCTTAGACCCAGAACAATGACATTGGCTGACCATGGACTGAAACCTCTGAAACTGCAAGCCCAAGATAAACTTTTCCTCTTCTAAGTTGTACTTGTCGGGTATTTTTGTCACAGCCATAAAAAGTGGACTAACACACAGCTACACCTGAATCTGTGCAAAATGATACCAGAGCAAAAAGTTACTTATTGAAGAATTTGAATAAGAATTTGTGAAAGCATAGAGTTAGAAACAACTGTCCATTAATAGTCTACTTCAATAATTCATGGTACATCCATACCATAGAAAACAATGCAGTTGTAGGGGAAAATTGCAGAACTACCTGATATCCTAAATGTGAACAATTTCCAAGATAGATTATTCTGTGAGAGAGGGAAGACACCATGTGCTTTATGTTCTTATGCCCCCTGTAGGGAAAGGGAGGGCAGGGGAGAAAACATGAGAGGAGGAGGAGAAGAGAGAGAGAGAGAGAGAGAGAGAGAGAGAGAGAGAGAGAGAGAGAGAGAATATGAATGAATATGTCAGTTAATAAACTGCTTGTCATTGCTATCTTCTGAGGAAGGGGAGAGGGAAAGGGAGGTAGATTGTCATCCTGCATCATTTGTATGTTTTGAATTTTGAATCATGAGTCCACATTATCTAATAAAGAACCTTTCAAACTGTAAGAATATAGCTTTCTATAGAGATGTGTACATGTGAATTTATTTTTACAAAATAATCCAGATAAGAAAGTGACAACTTGAAAGTAAGAAATACAGAGGCTCCTAAAATAAGACAGTCATGTGATGTTTTAGCCTTTTAAAATGTCTTCTTGAATACTGCAAAAAAAAAGTGTTAGGTCTGTCAAAAATACAAGAACATTTCATAATCAAAACAAGAGTCTGTATAAACAAAGAATATTTTTTACACCATTTTTTTAGAATCATTTCAATTTGATAGGCATAGCAGGAGGAACCTCATCAGTGCCACATATAACATATCAGTCTACTTATTTTCAGTGTAGTTTGTATCACCTTTGTACGTTTAAATGGCTTCTTTTGACACACTTCTTTTGTAAGAACTTGATATTAAAAGTTCTTGCTGGGCTGCGGGGTTTAGTTCAGTGGTAAAGCACTTGACTGGCATTCATGGGGCCCCGAATCTGATCCCCCATATCAAAAAAACAAAACAAAAATCTTCTTGTCATTTTTTCCCTTTTACATTATATCACAAATGTATTTAATATTTCTCTTTCAGTGTTTAGAAACTAATTATGACTAAGGGTATGGATTTATGCCAGTTGAAGTAAAATCTTTTCAAAGAGTCAGATAGATCTACCTGACCTTATTATAAACATGGAATTTTAATTTCTGATAAAAATAATGTATATGAAGTCATATTTGTGTAAATAATATATAGAGAAATCACATATATTTCAAGCAACCAGAATATATTTATTGTTTCAGTTTTCTCAATCTTTGTCTTATAATAAAAGATAGCTCTCTGAATTCATTTATTAATTCTACAAATATGGAATGGATTCCTACTTTGTGCTAAGATCACCTACTAAACCCAAGGTAGTTTTAAGTTTCAGTAATATTTCCACATTTGCCTTCTTCATATTGTAATTGAGAAACTCATCAATTTAGATTAAGTATGTTTTAAGTAAAAAAAAATACTATTGCTAAAAAAAAATAAGTAGCATCATAAGTGCATTGTTTCTCACACAAATCAGATGAGAAATGAACTAAATTTTAAATTTTATTTAAAGCCCAACCTGAAATTTTTTATAATGATATAATATTGCATAATTTCCAAATATCAAATCTACTATAGTTCTATTTACTGGGAATGCCCCATGATGAAATTTTCCTTTCACTCATTATTGTATTGTCAAAGCCTAATACAGTGCCTGGTATAGAGTAGTGATTCAATTTTTTTTGAGTCAATGAGTGAAGGAATATTGTTTATTCCATTGTTTTTGAATCCAGGGATTCAAATATATTCAAATATGAATATCCTATCCTAAAGGATAGCATCAATATATACCAATGGGATTCATCATGGGAATTGCTATAGGAAGCAAACTTAAAGAAACAATTTTACTCAGAAGGGAATTGAAGTCCTGAGATGGAGGCACTGACATGTCTGGAGGAATGAGTAGGAGCCTTCTGGTTGGTCAGGAAGGGGAGTATACTTTTTGAAAGTTTGAGCAAAGTCATTAAGATATAAAAGTTCATAGTTCATATGGGAAACTGTAAATCAATGTATGTGGCTAGTAAGACAGTGATGGCCAGGACTGTAGAGGAATTGGAGACCAAATGGCAGATTTAGGAAGTGCAAAATAGTCAGTGTCTCATATATCAACTGAGATGTACTGGCCTTGACTCCAGATATGGGAGAAGACACGAAATTATGAATTACAGGTGCTGCCAGCTCTTTTACTTAATGTGCGGGAAATCTTTCCTTGTTGGCAAATTTACTTGACTCATTAAGATATACTTATCTTAAAGTAAACATATTAAATTAATGTCTGGAATTGGTAACCAATAGCAATAAGAGTATCTGGATTTAAAAAGTCCAGTCAGGGTGATGAATGTTCCTGGTCTGGCAAGAGGGGATGATCCTTTCTTCTCTTTTCCCTTCCCTCCCCTCCCCTTTGCTTTCCTCATCTTCTCTCTCTCTCTCTCTCTCTTTTTTTTTTTTTTTTTTGTACCAGGGATTGAAACTAGGGTGCTTAACCATTGATCCACATTGACAGCCTGTTTTTTATTTTTTATTTTGAGATGACTAAGGTCTTGCTAAGTTGCTGAGGTTGGTTTTGAACTTGGGATCCTCCTGCCTCAGCCTCCCAAATCATTGGAATTACTGGCATGTGTCACCACTCCCAGCTAGATGGAGTGACTTAAAATAGTTGTGTCATAGTGCCATCAGGTCCTCCAACCAATTCTGTTTCTTCCTATTAGTAAAATGGGATCAGAGCATTTATTGTTAAATCCTTCACTAGAGCATCAGTAGGTCCATCTCATATCTTATGGCTCACGCTAGACCTTACAAAGACTAATGTCTAAATCCTCTTCTACCTGTTTTGATTTTAGTGAGCATCTCAACAGTGTTTTTCCCATAAGTATAGTGCCATTTTTCAGTTAATTATGTTCCTTATTCATGATAAAGAAGCATAAATTAGGTAGTGAGAGTAAGACTAAAATGACAGTGACATATCCGTCATGAGTAAAGTGACCTACTTAAAACAGACGATAAATGAAGATTTTAAAACAAAGGCAACTAGAACTATGTCTAAAGTAAAATTCTGATATTAGGAAACCACAAAGAAAACCTAAGATAATATTAATTTTAAAATCACATTCAGACAAATCATTTTAAAAAATAAAGAAGACAATTTTATATTATTTTATGTTAGTGTAATAAACATTCTACAATAAAGATAACTTCAGAGACATTAAGCTCCAAATTAAGTATTGAAGTATATGATGCATAACTAAATATAAATGTTATATGGAATTACTGGTATATTGTCTTATACCTGAGAGAAACAATATTCTTAATTTCCAATGCAGTTCTCTGCCACATGCAACTCTTGGAAGTCACTCAAATGTACATATCCATTCCTCATCTGTTTATTACTGGGTAGTGGTATTTTGGATCATTATTTTCCTTCAATATAGTTTTAAGAATTTTTTGAACAGTCTGAGGGCAATATGTATCATTTTTAGAAAAACATAATTGTTCTTTTAAAAGTCTATATTAAATTTATTTCTCCACTAAAATAAATTAACAATTGTGGAAACTAGCAATTGAAGTTACATAAAATTAACAACAAAGCTACTGGACAGATGGGCAGGCAAAGATAAGAGGAGAGATTTTGTGGTTAGGACAGAAAGTAGCTGGCTAACATTTTGTGATATCTTTTTCTTCTGATGTATGTATTTTTTCTTTGACCACATAGAAGCATGTAGTAAGAAGTTTTCACAGGATGCAGAAGTAAATTTTGTTGTTTATAATCCTATGTCCTTGGAAAGTTTATTTGTATAAAGAGAAAGAGTGGTCTTTCCCTGGTTGGGATCTAAGTAGAAGTGAGAGAGTTTATAGGTTATCAGAGAAGAGGGATCCTACGTTGTCTAATGGCGGTTCTACCACAGAGGCACAGGGTACAAAAACGTGGCTGCCTGGTTCTTTGGGGCAGATGGGGCTATGGGAGCCCCACTGACCTTCTTATGTTCCAAGTCAGGCTGGAGTGGCAGAAATCTGTATTAGATTATATTATAAAGCTACTTGGTAGGGTAAGTGTAGAGAAGCAATCAAGGACCTAATGACTGCTTCTTCTTGCCATACTGAATCTTGGAAGCATTTAGTCTGTAGGAATGAGACATTGCTCAGGACAGAGAAGAGTTCTCAATAAAAAATTGTGCTTTTTTTTTTTTCTTTCTTTCTTTTTTTTTTTTTTTTAAATAACCTTCCAGGTAGAATGGGGGTCTTAAAATAAGAACATTGCTTACATAGAACATGTACATGTCTTGTGTCTTAGTTTATGAACAGAGTCATGCCCATTATTCTGACCCTGACCCTTTTTGAGCCTTGTTGTTTAAAAACTGCATTTGAAAGAGCCTCAAATATTGTTCAATGATTTTTCAACAGTACAAGGAAATATCTCTGTGTGTATACAACACGAGTGGTCTCATCTTAAACATCATTGTTGTCCAACATGGATTACGATTTTGAAACTGAACAGTAGAACCAGACAGGACTAAAGAATCCTTTGTAGATTCCAATGAAAGGACCAGGGAACTCCCGGCTTTCTGTTTGGACCTCCTTTGTGAGGTATCAAGGATTCCCTGCCCCTCTTGTCTCCCTCCATCCTTTCTTCTTGCAACTCTTCTCTCATCTTTTTTTCTTTCTCCATTCCCATTTAGAGTATTGAAGTTTGCTTAGAGTAGGAAGGAACAATAGGGACGACAGAAACTAAAACCAAGGATCCTAGAATAACCTCCTTTTGACAATGATTCTTAGCAGGAAACAATGATTTTGGAAGCATCTACTGTGTGCTCTCAAGAACCAACAAGAAAATATGGACGCTGAAATGAGATGAAGGATGATATCATAAGACTATGAGATAAAGCAGAGAGAAAACAGAAACTGGCTAGCTTGCAAAATGTTGTAGTCAGAGGGAAGGCGAACAGTTCTCATTTCTTTGCACGAGATCCCCAGGACTGAAGTTGTGAGATACAAGATCAAATCATAGATTTTCAAAGTAGTTTCTGTTCATCTTCTGTATTTCAGTGGTGTCCTTGATGATATTTCCTTTTTCACCTCAAATTTTAGTGGTTTCACATTTCTCTCTCTTTCCCTTAGCTTGGCTAAGGGATTGTTGATTAAATGTTTTCAAAGAGCCAACTTTTTGTTTCACTGATTTAAAAAAAATTTTTTGTTTCAATTTTATTAATTTCAGCTGATTTTAATTATTTCCTTTCTTTTACTGCTTTTGGCTTTGATTTGTTCTTCTTTTTCTAGGGCTTTGAGATGTAAAGTTAGGTTAATTGGTGGCTTTTTATTCTTTTAAAGGATGCACTTAATGCAATGAAATTTCCTCTTAGAACTGCCTTCATATCATAGTGTCCCAGAGATTTTGGTAAGTTGTGTCCCTATTCTCATTTAACTCTATTTCCTTTAAATTTCATACCTGATTTCTTCAGCTATTCATTGGTCATTCAAAGGTATGTTATATAGGCTCCAAATGTTATAGCAGCTTCAATTTTTTATTTTAACATTGATTTCTAATTTTATTCCATTATGATCTGATGAAATGCAAGGTATTATCTCTAATTTTTTTGTTGTTGTATTTGCTAAGAGTTGCTTTGTGGCCTAGGACGTGGTGTATCTTAGAGAAGGATCCATGTGCCACTGAGAAAAAAGTGTTTTCAGTTACTGATGGATGAAATATTCTATATATGTCTGTTAATTCTAAATTATTAATTGTATATTTTAGTTCTGTAGCTTCTTTATTTAGTTTTTGTTTGGAATATTTATTGAGTGATAAGAGTGTTATGTTAAAGTCACCCAGTATTATTGTGTTGCAGTCTATTTGAGTCTTGAAATTTTGAAGGGTTTGTTTGATGTATGTAGGTGCTCCATTATTTGGGGCATAAATATTTAAGATTGGTATGTCTTGTTGATATATTTTTTTCCCTTAAACAGTATCAAATGGCCTTCTTGGTTCCTTCTGATTGACTTTGGCTTAAAGTCCATTTTATCCAAGGTTAGGATAGAGACCCCTGCTTGTTTACAAGATCCATGGGAATGATAAGCTTGCTTTTTTCCCCATCCTTTTACCTCTAGTCTGTGGATGTCTTTGCCTATGAGGTGAGTCTCTTGGAGACAGCATAGTGTTGGGTCTTGATTTTTAATCCAATCCAAGAACAATAAGGACGACAGAAACTAAACCCAAGAATCCTAGAATAACCTCCTTTTGACAATGATTCTTAGTAGGAAATAATGATTTTGGAAGCATCTACTGTGTGTTCTCAAGAACAAGTCTATATCTTTTGACATAGAACATTTAAACAGGTCAATCTCAGGCAATAAAATTGAAGACACCATAAAAAACTTATCAACAAAGAAAAGCCCAGGACCAAATGGCTTCTCAGTTGAGTTCTACCAGACCTTGAACTTATATCAATACTCCTTAAATTATTCATGAAATAGAAAAGGAGGAAACCATGCCAAACTCCTATGAAGCTAATATCATCCTGATACCAAAACCACACAAGGATGTATCAAGGAAAGAAAATTTCAAACTAATATCCCTGATGAACATAGATGCAAAAATTATTAATAAAATCTTGGCAAATCATATACAAAAACATATTTAAAAAATAGTGCATTATGATAAAGTAGGGTTCATTCCAGGGATGCACGTCTAGTTCAACATATGTGAGTCAATAAATGTGACCCATCACATCAGTAGACTTAAGGACATGATTATCTCAATAGATGCAGCAAAAGCATTTGACAAAATTTAGCATTCATTCATGCTCAAAACACTAGAAAAATTAGGGATCGTAGGAACATACCTCAACATTGTAAAAGCTATATCTGCTAAAGCCAACATCATTCTAAATGGAGAAAAATTGGAAGCATTCCCTCTAAAAACTGGAACAAGCCAGGAATGCCCTCTTTCACTACTTCTATTCAAAATAGTCCTGGAAACCCTAGCCAGAGCAATTAGACAGATGAAAGAAATTAAAAGGATATGAATAGGAAAAGAAGAACTTGAACTATTACTATTTGCTGATGACATATTTTTATATTTATAAGACCCAAAAACTCCACCAGAAAACTTCTATAACTCATAAATGAATTCAGCAAAGTAGCAGGATATAAAATTAACACACATAAATCAGTTGTGTTCCTATACACCAATGATGAATCAGCTGAAAGAAAAATAAGGAAAACTATTCCATTCGCAGTAGCCTCAAAAAAAGGGGGGGGGGGAATCAATCTAACAAAAGAGATGAAACACCTCTACAATGAAACTACAGAGCACTAAAGAAAGAAATTGAAGAAGACCTTAGAAGATGGAAAGCTCTCCCATGTTCTTGGATAGACAGAATTAATATTGTCAAAATGGCCATACTACCCAAAGTACTACACAGATTTAATGCTGTTCCTATTAAAATTTCAATGATATTCTTTATAGAAATAGAAAAAGAAGTTTTGAAATTCATTTGGAAAAATAAGAGGCCCAGAATAGTCAAAGTGATTCCCAGAAAGAAGTGTGAAACAGTAGGCAAAACCAGACCTTAAATTGTCTACAGAGCAATAGTAACAAAGCAGCATGGTATTGGCACAAAAACAGACATGAAGACCAATGAACAGATTAGAAGACACAGAGTCAAACCCACATAAATAAAGTTATCTCATACTAGACAAAGGCACCATAAATACATTGGAGAAAAGATAGCTTCTTCAGTTAATGGTACTGGGCAAACTGGAAATCCATATGTAGCAAAACTCACCCTCCACAAAACTCAACTCAAAGTGGATCAAAGAATTAAGCATTACACCAGTGACTCTACACCTATTAGAGACTCTACACCTACCAGAAGAAAAAGTAGGCCCAACTCTTTACCATGTTCTTGGATAGGCAGAATTAATATTGTCAAAATGGCAAAAGCACTATACTGATTTCCTCAATAAGACTCCTAAAGCATAAGAAATAAAATCAAGAATCAATGAATGGGATGGTATGAAACAAAAAGCTTCTTCCCAGCAAAGGAAATAATCAAGGTTATAAAGAGAGAGCTTATAGAATGGGAGAAAATCTTTGCCACTGCACCTCAGATAGAGCATTAATCTGCAGGATATATAGAGAACTCAAAAAACTTAACAACAATGCCCCCCCCCCCCCAATAATCCATTCAATAAATGGGCTAAGGAACTGAACAGGTACTTCACAGAATCAGATATATGAATGGGCAAAAAATATATGAAAAAATGTCCAACATCTCTAGCAATTAGAGAAATGCTAATTAAAACTACACTGAGATTCCCTGGCTCAGAATGGCAATTATCAAGAATACAAGCAACAATAATTGTTGGTAAGGACGTGGGGAATGAGGTTCACTTATGCATTGCTGGTGGGATTGCAAATTGGTACAACCACTCTGGAAAGCAGTATGGAGATTCCTTAGAAAACTTGGATTGGAACCACAATTTGTCCACGTTATCTCACTTCTTGGATTGGAGTTTATACCCAAAGGACTTAAAATTAGCATACTACAGTGACATAGCCACTTCAATGTTTATAGCAGCTCAATTCAGAATAGCCAACCTATGGAACCAATCCAGGTTCCCTACAACAGATGAATGGATAAAGAAAATGTGATATGTATATATACACAATAGAATATTACTCAGTCACAAAGAAGAATAAAATTATTGCATTTGCTGGTAAATGGATGGAACTAGAGGCTATCATGCTAAGTGAAATAAGCTAGTCCCCAAAAAACCAAAACAGAATGTTCTCTCTGATATATGGATGCTAACACACAATGAGGGAGGGGAATATTAGAAGTTCATTGGACTAGACAAAGGGGAAGGAAGGGTGTATGGTAATAGAAAATACAGTACAATGAATTGGACGTATTTTTTCCTGTCCTCATATATACATGATCAATGTAATTCCACATCATGTACAACCCCAATAATGGGTTACTAATTGGAACAAGTTATACTTATTCTATGTATGTTTAATATTTCAAAATATACTCTACTTTTATGTAAAAATAATTAAAAAATGATCAAGGTACATGGCATAAGGATTATCTTGGATATAAAGCTGATACTGACTATTGTATGAGAGCCATATGGGCTTGCTGGTTTTGTGCCCAATGAGCACAACCTGTAGGAAGGAAAATTTGAGTCGTAGATTTCTATATGTCATGGTATAAAAAAGAGAGAAGAAAGAGACCATGTTTTTATATCACATGGATATATCAGCTCCATCCAAGATAGAAATGTAAAACCACTACTATCACCGACACCCAGGTAATTGATCTCACCTCTGTTGAAAGGATTAAGAGGTAAGCAAAATAACATAAGAAAAATCTTCCACTGGAAACCCTCTAATACTCTTCAGCTGCTGCCTCTCTTAGTTCACTAGGCTTTATTATTGAGTTTGTGCTAAAGGAATGAAGTGGTTACCTCCTTCAGGAGGTGCCTATCAGTACAGTCCTACTTCTCTGAAATGAGCCATTGTTTCTTTGAGGACCATTCCAGGACTTTCACTATAATACTTTTTCTTCTAGAAGGTTATAGCAAAAGTCAAATCAGCATATTAGACATATTTAATTCCATGATTAGTCTGTTCCCAAGGCCACATTTTTTCTATATCATTCCCTATCCCATATTAGACCCAGCTAATTTATTCAATAGAAACTTCAGAAATGAGGTAAAATGATAACCTTAAGATGCTGATTTAGAAGAGATGTCTCAATTTGAAATGTCTCTTCCATTATGATATCCCACAGGATAAAATTTAATTCAAAGATTAAGTTCTCTTGCAAGTTAAAATCCAAACACAATTAAAGACTAAAAGAATTAAAATGTGAAATTCAATTCACTTGGCTCTGAAAGTTAAAGTTGAAAGAAACAAAAGTTCCAAATTTATTTTTCCCAGTTCTCAATTCATTCCATGCCAGCTCTGTGGGTTTTTGATACCAGTGGAATTGATGTGTTTTTGTTTTGTTTTGTTCTATTCCTGCCATCTTACACCTGGAAGAATATAGTTAATTCAGAGTTACTAGGTCAGTGCCAAGCCATTGAGTACCTTATATTTTATAAGTATTTTATAATGCTAAACCTGCACACATGACATTTAGGAAAATAACCAACTCCTAGCCCCCCAAACTTTATCTCAGCTAAAATAATTCTCAGAAAACCTTAAGCCAAAGTCAGATCCAAAGTGGAGAAGAATGGGGACATTTCACTTACATATTTGCAGGGCATTTTTCAATCACAGTATAGGTATGTCTGTTGCTTACCTGTATTTGGAAATTGGATGGACTTAAAGCTGCACAGTCAAGAGAATGAATTTTCCAATGATCCCAGATGAAAGAAAGAAAAGTGAAAAACAGAAAATGTAACCAACACCTGCCTTACATACTTATTGGATTATTTTAGTTTTCTGGTAGAATTAGTCTGATTATGGAAGATATGAAAACTTTTTTTCTTATTTTTTTCTCATAGGTGGTAGGATACACTCCATGAATTAAGAAAGTAAAGGTTGAAATACTAACTGACACAAATTAAAAATGCAGTGTGGACACATGACAAAAGTTCTTCATAGAAGTTTCTGTAAGTGAAGGCTGGGTTGTGGCTCAGTGGTAGAGTGCTAGCCTAGCATGCTTGAGGCACTGGGTTCGATCCTCAGTACCCATAAGAATAAAATAAGATACTGTTTTCACCTAAAACTAAAAAATAAATATAAAAAAGAAGTTTCTGGAATCGAGAAATATGAGTTTCCTGTCTTGATATAGCCTTTGTTATACAATGAAAATTCAGATAAATGCAACAAGAGCGATCATTTGCTGAGCAAATACTTTACTTATCCCTCATTGAAGATAATTTTCAGAAATTAAGGAAACTAGCATTTATCAGTTATCTGACAACAATTAATATATCAGCTGTGTATGATGCACGTTTCCTTTTCATAGTAATCTTGTGAATATAAGTCAAGTATTATCTTGTTGTTTTTCACAGGAAAATCTTGTGGCCCAGGAAGGCTCAGTAAGTAACCCAAGTGGACAGTGGCAGACCCTGGTCTGGGTTCACTCTGGCTATGGCTTAACTAAAGATGCCTCTTAAGGATGCAAGCTCTGCCAACTTTCATTCAGTTGCACCTAGTCAGATGTATTGATTAATCATTGATTATTTAGATTTAAAGAAACAGAAGACATAACTAAACATGACTTAATTATACAGGTATTAAATCATCTCACATTGGAAGAAATTTTGAGACAGGGATTAAAGTGGAATATTGAATAGGGTTTTGAACCATGGCTCTATTGATGTCAAAGATCTGTTCTTTAATGATCTGATATGTCAACTTCAGCACGTTCGTTGGCTGATTTTTCTTAGATTTCTTTCTGCGTGGTTAAAGCTATGAATGCTTATTTTTATTTAACTGGGTTTTTTAAGGAGAAAGGATCATTTTCTTTGCTGTTTTGATTTTTAATTTTTTTTCAAAGACAGAACAAAGTCTATCTTCCTCCAGGGCCCATGCCTGGCTCATTTCCCCATCTTTAGACCAATCAATCAACTAGCCAAGAGGATGGGCATCACCAAACTTGGCTAAGAATTATTTGGCTTAGAATATATTCACCAGGTCTTGGCACTTTGACAAACAAACAAAATTGACAATCCTTTTGAAAGGAAGTAGAAAAATTCCTGGCTAGACAATAGCAGAGTTGATACAAAGGACATTTCATCCTTGTGTCAACTTTCAGTTCATGGTGATTGGTGTGAACGTTAGTATCTAAAGAAGAATAAGAGAAAACTGAAGACTAAATTTCAACACCTGAAAACAATTGGCAAACACACTGATGCAGGTGGTAGAGTACTTTTAGATTGGAAATTATGAGATTAGCTGAACTTGATTCAGAATTCAGTTCTCCTATCATAACAGTACTCCAGTTTAACTATGTAATGGTCTGAGATGACATGTAAAAGAGAATACTATTTATATGTAATGTACCATACATATATATTACAATTTATATGTAATATACATAGGCATATATATTTAATACTATATCATGGTTGTCAAATTTTGTGGTCCTATCCTGACCCTCTTACTAAATACAAAGTTTCAAATTGATTTAGTGATAACAATTTGGTGATTTGTAGAACTGTCTTTCTGGTAATGGGGAACTAGATACAGGAGCAACAGTAGATATAAACAGATTGTATTTGGATAGTACTATTTCCAGGAAAACAGAAGCTTCCTTTGTATGCTTTACTTCCTCAGTTGGCCATGGAGAGAGAAGTGTGAATAAGTAAAAATATAACATTTTAATGTCTCTCATTTACATTGCATACACTTAAAGGACACTTCTGAGTGTGACGCAGTTAAAGTGCTGTCTTACAGGATTGCCTGGGAACTATATAAGACAATCAGAAGAACATACTTATGAAGGCTAGAGAGGAGGATTATAAATATAATTTATGCAGTCTTACTAATATAATACAAAGTAATAGTAATATTTATTAAAAATGACTTGGATAAATTACTATATAATATTTCTAGTTTGGTTTCCATCTATGAAATAAAATTAATAGTTCCTACCCTTAAAATTGGTGTGGGGTAATATAAAAAATTCTTTATATCTCCCTGACACAAAATTAGCCTCTATTTATCTACCCATTAAGCAAACATTTATTGAGCATATGCAATGTGTTTTACGCTATTGTGCTAATTATTGGTGAATCCGTTTGTACATAAACCATAGTCCTTAATTTCATAGACACCCTTTTCTCTTGAATTCTAAATACAATATGGAGATTGAATCTAAATAAATGAGTTTATTATGGCAGATAAATTACAGTTTGATGTGCAAGTTGGGAAAGATAGAAAAGGAGACAGAAGGTGTGAAAGGGAAGACTGCTCTACAAAACAAGGGATTCAAAGACAAAGAGGTTGCCTGCAGAATGAGGCCTATCAGAGATGCTGAGAAACAGGTGATAAGTTCCCAGCAGAGGCAGAGTCCAACTCCAGAAGCTCTGGACCCACTCTGTTAAGTACAAAAATGAGTGCAATTAGCATTCATTGAATTAATTAATAAAGTCATCATTGGAAGAAATGTACTCTATAGCCATCAGAATGGGAGAGTGAGACAAAGATGTTGAGTAAACAGGAAACCAAGGAATTTTAATAAAGAAGAATAAAGCTTTTTAGAGACTATTGAAGTAAAGTCCCACTATAACTGTCTCTTATCTCTGGCAAGAGCTGACAACTCTCTGGGAAATTCTCTGAACTTCTCATTTGAAAGGTGCATTATATAACCAAGGAAATTATCATTCACAATGAGTTCCAAGCTAAGGCTCAATCAGGTGGCCGGGAGCTTGCAGGGAATTGAAGAAAACTAATCTACCTTCCAGCCTAAGGGGCAAGCACAGGGCCACTTGAGGGAGATGAAACTAATCAAGAGCTAGGAGGATGTAGAACTGGAGATGAGGCAGGAAGCCAAGGTCGGGGTGAAGAGAAAAGGTCCAAGACTATTTCAGTAATCAGGACTGGGATACCTGAAGTTTATGTTGGGTGCTAGCCTGGTTTAACCTGGAATACAGATTCTTATTTGTTGGTTCCGTTACTAAATCTATTTCATGTAAGTATATATGTATGTATGTGTGTGTGTTTGTATCTTATTGATAAATAAATAAATTAAAAAATGAAATTCTGCCCCCATATTTTAACATGTTCAGCCCAAGTCGAAATACCATTAGGTTTCTTCTCTAAAGATATAGAACTACTGTCTCCCACAATGCAAGGGCCGCTGCACTGCTTCTAGAAAAAGAAGCTTAACCAGGGATTGAACCCAGGGGCACTTTACCACTGAGCCACATTTGTGGCTCAAATTTTTATCTTTTATTATTATTTTTTATTTTGAGACAGGGTCTCACTAAGTTGCTCAGGACCTTGCTAAGTTGCTGAGGCTGGCTTTGAACTCACAATCCTCCTACCTCAGCCTCCCAATCATTGGGGTTACAGGCATGCACCACCTCACTGGGCTCAAAAAAGTTCTTAAAAAAATAACACCACAGGGCTGAGAATGTAGCTGAGTGATAGAGCTTGCTTCCTATGCACATGCTGAAGGACCTAGGTTCCATCCCCAGTCTTGCAAACAAACAAACAATGAAATCATATTGATTTAAGAGAAGTATTTACACCCCAAGGCCATTGCTCAGATCTCCTACCAATCTAAATAAGCCCAAGATTTGTTTTTTAAATAACATCATGAAACTTTATTTGTTAAGAATTACATGAGCCTTGAGTCTAGTCTTTGAGAAAGGAAGTTTAGATTTGAGGTGCATTCGTATTACCCATAGAATTCATTTGTCACCCTAGCAACTGCACCAAAATACCTTTTAATATACTGACATGAATATAAATAGAATTTCTCATACTCTGAGAAACCAGGTGAGTGACATCAGTTATTCCAAAAGCAGAAGGATTCTGGCTGTTGACTTCAGGCTTGTTTCTTTGGGCATCATCACCATCACCATCATCATCATCTTCATTACCACCACCATTACTAGTAGTCATATTTCTTTACAGGTGACAAAGGTTTTTAAATATAGTATCTGAATACAAGAAATGGTAAAAATCCCTGTGTCTCTGTACTTGTTGGGTTATTTGAGAGTCTCTGTTAAAGATTCCCCTGTATGTGGAATTTGAAATTCATAGAACACCTTAAAGAGAAAATGGTGCTTTAGACAAAGGTCACACAAATTATAAAACAAATAAGATATATATATATATATATATATATATATATATATATATATATATATATATGAGAGAGAGAATGGGCAATTATCTCATTATCTTAATTAGCACAATGATACTCAAAGAGTCTTTAGGTCTTTCTAAGTACAACTAGCTTACTTGGTGGGGAGAAACTTGAGGACAGATGAACTTCCAAATGTTTGTTGTCCTATTGTGACTGCAGAGCCCATGTTCATAAGGATGGAAAGTCAATAATAATAGGCATATCTTGAACAGGTTACAAGAACACAGATAGACAATATTCTTTAGACGTAGGTTACATGATTTTCAGCCAGGCATTTGGCAGGGTGACTGATGGCTGTGTTGATCTTATGGAAACACAGGCTGCATGGTTTTTGCAGAATAGCACTAGAAGAAGGTCACTCATGAATGGACTCATGCCCGATTGGAAGCTTTTTGAGGCTGGTGAAACCTTGAACCTGGATTCTGTTCTGTTGGGTCATTTTTCACATTGAATAAAAGTATGGTGGTCAGACCTTGGATCCAAAAAGTCCTGAGAAAGTCTGGAACAAAATAAACTTAGTGAAGATCATTGCAAAGGCTTTCCTTTAGGTACAAATACACAGGATGCTGGAAAAATGTGTTTATAGATGGTGTTTAAACAAAGTTCACATAATAAAACTTCATTTCACAGGTCAGGGCACACTGAAGGAATTTGGTGCAGTTCTAGATGAACCTTAAGAATAAGGAACTTAAATAAACAGGACAAAAAGTGGCTAGAAGGTAGAGGAACTGAAAACCAGATTATGTTTTTTTTCTAAGAGATCAAAGCTACAGACATGGATAAAAGACTCATTTGCTAAACTTGGCAAATGCTATCAGGACTTGCAGACCTCTCTTGCAGAAAAGAGATTGAAGTTTTTCTCTGTGGCTATAAGGTGAAGTTAAAGATGGGGGTAGATACTAAAGGGAGACATTTCAATTTATAATAATGAGTAACTTTAAATGCTAATCCTGTTCAAAGATGAGGAAGTGAAACCTGGATGATCATTTGGCATTGTTCGCAGTATCAATGAGTGTCTTCCAACCCTGAGACATGGCACTTCACAGATCCCTCCCTTGCTTTTCAGATATTCAGCCTGTAACCATCATTTTTTATATTGGGGCCTCAATATTGGAAACCATTCCTTTTAAGTGATTAAGATGATTTTGAATATCTGCAGCAGAGTTCAACCAGAGTTTATTTTGCATTCTGACTTAACAGGTGAGAACTGGAAGCTCACAAATGCCATATGTAAATTTGTTCCAAATGAGCTTTAAATATGGATTTGGAGCTAATTGTTCTGGCACTTGTTTCAGAGAAGTTGGAGCATCAGCCAAATATATTTCAAAATGAGGAAGAAGATGTGTTAGCATCGTACCCAGGTAAATGAGCAGTGACATACAAATAATTTGGAAAAAGAGGACAATCAATCTGAAGTTCCAAGGGACAGAGGAGAACGTTGGCTGAACCATTATTTTAGAAAAAAAAAAAATGAAACTGTTAAATCGCTTATTGCACTGACTTTTCAATGTGGATCATTTTTAAAAATAAACTCATTACTTAAATATATTGTACATAGAGAAAAATGCACAAATCATAAGGGAGCACATTAAATAACCACCACTCAGATTAAGAGACAGCACAGTTTCCCCATCTTACAGCCACTGATCCCTACTTCCCCCGTCAATCCCCAGGGCTCATCACCAGCCTGACTTGCAATATCATAGCTCAGTTGTGTCTTCAGCCAAACTTTATATAAATGTCACTACACAGTGAATTTTTTGGTGTCTGGCTTCTTTTTTCTTCTGTTGGAATTTATAAGTGTTTTTCCACGTAGCCTCATTTCACTTATTTTCCATGTTGCCAAGAAATTCCATACCACACAGTTGAGCAATATCAGGTATGTTTCCAGATTTGGATTACTATAATACTGCTGTGATGAACCTCCTTGCAACTTTTTTTGTTGTATATACACGTGCATTTTCTGATAGGTATATATGTAAGAATGAAATTTCTGGACCATGATATATTTGTACGTTCAGCTTTAGATGTAAAACTTTATTTGTAGCACTTCCCCACTCCCTCTGGCAGTGTATGGAACTTGTATTTGTCCCATATCATTTCTAATACTTTGTACCATGAGTCTTTCTAATTGTAGCCCTCTGTGTATATTTAGTGAAACTCTCCTGCAGTTTTAATCACCCCCAAATGAGTAATTCAGACGAACAACATTGTGTGTATTTATTAGAAAACCTTTTGCAAATTGCCTGTTCATGTATTTTGTATGTACTAATTTTATTATCTCTTTCTTATTCATGTATATTTGATATCATTTCTTTGTCTATGACTATGAATTTATAAATAGCAGCTCACACTCCATGGTTTGCTCTTTTATTCCTCTTCATGATGTCTTTGACAGGCATAAGCTCTTATTTTAAGACAGTTCAACTTACCAGTCACTTCTTTAATTGTTAGTGAGTTTTTGTATTCTTCGTTGTTATCTTCTTGAAGTCTTACTAATTCACTTTTATATTCAGGTCAACTGTCCATTTGGAACTGATTTTTGCATGTGCCGGTAGGTAGTCAAGATTCATTTCACCCCATTTAAAATTTTTAATTGACCAAGCTTACACACACATACATTCTTAAGTATAATATAGTCATACAAAAGTGTTTATGGGAAGCATAATTCACAAACAGAAAATAGGCCATTTTGTTATTTTATTTCTTGTATATTCTATTTAAAATAAAACGATGAAAGTTAATAACAGGAATGCACAGTTCTAAAAATTAGAAATTTTATAGATGAGAAAAGCCCAAACATCTATATCTTCTCTCAAATTCCTAGCCATGAGGCTTATTGAACTGCATTCTCAGAATGTCTACCTGACGTAGCACCATGTATTGACCCAGTGCCACCATTTTTCTTGTGTTCTTTTCCTTTCTTTAATTCCTTTCGTTTTATCACTGTGACAAATACATAAGAAAAACAAATTGGAAGAGGATATATTTCTTTTGGATCATGGTTGCAGAGGCTTCAGTCCATAATCCACTGGCTCTACTGCTTGGAACTGAGGTGAGCTGAGGTGAGGCAGAACATTACAGCAGTGGCAGGCTGTGTTGGAGGAGGCTTCTCAGCTCACAGCAGCCAGGGAGGTGAGAGAAGAGGGGGAGAGAGAGGGGGAGAGGGAGGGGAGGGGGAGGGGGAGGGAGGGAGGGAGAGAGAGAGAGAGAGAGAGAGAAGATAAAAACCCTTCCAGGGCATGCCACCAATGACCTATTCCTCCAACTAGGTCCCACCTCCCAGAGTCTATTCAGTTATCAATGAACTAATCTATCAAATGGATTAATCCACTGATGAGAACATGCTTTTAACCCATGCCACTTTAGTGGATATTCCAGATCCAAACCATTACACTTTCCTTTTCTTTCTCCTTGCCTTCTCTCCCTTTATCTTTTTCCCCTGTATAGCCCCTATATGACTATTTAAAACATTAAATTTTTGTCCTCAAGTCTAATTTATCTGATACACCCACATATGTACATGTGTACCTAAACATGCACATATACTCAAATAAACATGTATTTTTCTACATGTCTTTTTAAGTAAATTTTTTCATTATATTTATTTTTCATTCTTTTGTTTCAATATTTTTGAAAACTTTCTTATTTCTTCTGGTCTAGCCATTTTATATATATTTTCTTCTTACGTTTTGGCATTTTTTTGGTATTAACATTTTCATTTTTTCCTACTTTGTCTTGTTAATTATATGCTGTCTTGTTATTCTTTTTGTGACTAGCCCAGATATTAGAATGAACATTCTTGACAATTAAAGTCCAATATAAATTAGTACTTTTAACACCTCCAAGAAGATGCAGGGATTTTAGAATACTGAATTAAATTTAATTCTTTTATGCTTTTTGTTATTAGTGCCATTGTTCTACCTATATTTGGAACCCTGTCAGGCATTATTGCTATGACTATCTTACATATTCAGTACTTATTTTGGTTTACCACACACTGGTTGCTGTTCCGTTTTATATGTACTTCTGGCTTCCATCTTGGATGCCGCTTGCTCTTTCTGAATTTCTCCTTTTAGCATTTGACTTAGCTTGGTCTGCAGCATGTAAAATATTATTTTGATTCGTTTGAAAATATTTATTATTATTTTGTTTTCAAGATACTAGATATTTTCACTGGATAAAGTACCTGTAAATTGGCAGTTCCTTTTTTCATAATTTTGGAAGTTGCCATTCCATTTCCTTCAGGCTCCATTGTTATTTGCTAAGAAATCTGTTTCCTTTCAATAGATGAATGGATAAAGAAGCTGTGGTATACATATACAATGGAATACTACTCATCCTTAAAGAAGAATGAAATTATGGCATTTATGGGTAAATGGACGGAATTAGAGAATATCATGCTAAGTGAAGGAAGCCAATCCCCAAAAGCCAAAGGCCAAATGTTTTCTCTGATAAATGGATGCTGATCCATAATGGGAGGGGGCAAGGGAAGAAGGGAGGAACTTTGGATTGAGCAGAGGGGAGGGACTGGAGGGAGAGGAAGGGGGGTTAGAGAGTGGGGGGGGGTGGTAGAATGATATGAACATTATTAACCCTATGAATGGTATAACTCTACATCATGTACAACCAGAGAAATGAAAAGCTGTGCTCCATTTGTCTAAAAAAAATAAAAATTATTAAAATTAAAAAGAAGTTTGTTTCCACTCTTGCTGTTACTCATTTAAAAGTTCTCTGCCCCTTCAAATTCATTTATTATTATTATTTTTTTCATTTTTGGCTTTTGGCCACTTTGATATAGTGTAAACAGGTGTAGATGTTTTTTGCTTCTATACTGTTTGAGATTCTTAGTGTTTCTTGGGTCATAACACTTTTTAGTGATGGAACTTTTTCATTTATTTCCTCTTTACTGCTTCTTCCAATTTCTTTTTCTTCTCCTCTTCTAGGGAAGCAATTATAAGCATGCTAGGCTTTTTCTGTGTCTTTTATGTCCTTCATATGATTTTATATAATTTTTTTCCTTTTTATTTCATCTGTGATCTTCAATCTACACTTTTCTATTGACTTATTTTTCTTTGTTGGTTGGTTTGCTTTTGGAGATTATGCTGAAAGTAAAAAGTGAGGCTGTGGACAAATGCACTCCTCTCCCCTGACACTCTAATACACTCTGGTTTTAAATGTCCCTTCTCTTAATTATAATGAGATGGTTATAGTATCATATATTAGGACTATATATTAATAAAATCAATATAGGAGATAACCATATTCTGTATCTAATCACATTCTATATCTAATCTCCTATTAGTCCCTATTAGTTATTTATTTTTATTTTTCAGTTTCATAATTTCTATTTGATTTTTTAAAAATAGATTCTAGTATAAAATTATCTGTTTTCATCTACTTTCTTTAAACTATTAATTACAGTTATTTTAAAGTCTAAGAATTCTATACCTCCTTGTGCATTTGTTTCTATTTTATGTTTATTTTCAAGGTTTTGGTTATTTGGTCTTATCTTCTGGCATGCCTGATAATAGCAGCTGAAATTTGAACATTGTGCATAAAGAGTTTGAGAGCCAGTTGGCTGATCTAGGTGTTGGTATCATGCTCCAAATGGGCTGGTGAGGCTGTTATGATGGTGAAATTTCTTTGATCTATGCAGGGATCACTTACTTACCTTATTTAATTCAATAGAAATTGGGCTTCTATTTTATGGTGAAATCTTTTTAGTTCCAAGACCTTTCATAATTCCAAATAAAAAACTGAGATAATTATAAGAGCACCATTTCCTTCGTTTTCTCTCATTTTCCCCTTAACTAGATATTCCTCGCTTCTGAGCATCTCGGCCATCCCTTTATGCTCCATTTCGAGATATCCAGTTGCAAATTAGCTGGACTTTGGTAAAAAAGAAGAGTTGACAACCAGATTCACCTATATGAACTTCCTTTCTCCTGAGGATTTTATTTCTTCAAGGTCTAACTGCCTGGGGAGCTTTCTAAAGCCTTCAAACCAATAGATTTTTTATTTCACTCAATTTCTTTTAGCTGTTCTCGGTAGGAGGATTTATCCGCAAGAATCTTTTCTACAAATACTGAAATTTGAAATCCCTCAAGCATGACTTATTTTTGAATCATATAAGACTTTCACTCACATAATAGTAAGTAAGAGTGCATATCTGCTGAATGAAAAATGTGAACGTTGACCAAAAATGAATTGCACAATGTTGGCCCAAAATATTATGTCCCAGCACTGTAAAGAAGTTCAGAAATAATCAGAAATTACCAAAATTATAATTCTAAATGGAGCCCTTAAATAGACAGAACCTAAGGCCAGTGCCAATTTTTTGCCTCCATTTTCTTTTTAAAAATGCAGAGATGTTCAACAAAATCATTATAATATTTATAATGTATTAATTTATGTCATTGACATAGATTGGAAGGCAAATTAGAGCTATTTGACAGACATACTTTTCTTTCAATACTTTCAGTGTATCTTTATGACTGTGTGTGTGGTTTTTGGTTTTATTTTTTTTTTGGAGATTATGTTAAATGTTAAAAGTGAGGCTGTGGACAAATGCACTCCCCTCTCCTGACACTCTAATACACTCTGGTTTTAAATGTCCCTGCTCTTAATTATAATTAAATGAGATGATTATAGTATCATATCTTAAGGCTATTGTTAATAAAATCAATACAGGATATAACCACCAAAATTATGAGGAGAAGCCACAGGGATACAAAATGATTCTGTAAATTTCATATACATAGATATGGATATATATTGCATATATATTTCTGTGTGTATATCCAGCTATCTATATATAATGATCTATAGATAGATAGATACCCACAAATATATATAGTATATGTGTATACATATTATAAATATGTAAATGTACATATATGCATATGCATGTATATGTATATATATTCTTTTACCCTAAACACAATACACAGTTTATCTCCTACTTTTGTGTTTGCTAATATTACTAACTTGCTAAATTATTGCTAATTATTATCTTTTTTCCACCTTCATTCTCTACAAAGCTTAGCTCAAATAAAATAAACAACATCTGACAAATAATAAGAAACACCCCACCCTTAATAAATATTTCAGGACAGTCAGCCTTCCTGTCATTTTGCAACTTGGACTGTTCATCTTTAAGAGCTTGGTTTTTCAATGCTAGTGTGCTTGAAATGGTTTTGAGGTTTTGCAGTCTGTTGACACCCTGAGGAACTTGGAACACTTCAGCTTCCTTTTGTTGGGTGAGCTGTCCAGGGCCTTTGTGAATGCAGCAGAGCATGGGAGGGCTGCAGTGGCCCTGCTGTTAGCAAAGAATACTATTTGGAAGTCAGACAAGTAGCCCATCTCTGCACTCCACCCTGAGAAAACTGCTCTTCCAGGTAAGTGCAGGAGACTTGAGATAGGGACATGTGAATGACAGTGATGTCTCAAGAAGGCATGCTGAGCTGTGGGTCTGGTTTAATTCAGAATCTTCAGAAGCTCTTGCTGTAAAAAGGAAGGTTATTTACTGTGACCATGACTCCTTTCATTAAAGAAAGAATTTTCTGTACTTCCAATCTAGTTTAAATTTGGACAAAAGTGGTTTCAGAAACTGTCAAAAAAATTTTTTTGCCTAAAAACATCATAGATAACCTGGTATTCATACAACTATTCAGATGCTTAACTTTTAAGTGATATGTTAATTTTGTTTTCATTATCATAATATTTTAACTCTATAACTGGCAATATTGTTGCATGTAGTCTGAAATCATTCTGATAACCCGAATCAATAGAAAGAAATAATTAATAGTAATCCTGGTAGTTAGGAAATTCTAAAGAACTGTTTCTAAAATAGCTTGTGGATAGTTATTGTAATTCTTCTCATTTGATTCTTGTTACTACATGACATAAAGGATCTGAAAATAACTTTAAAAATCACTTAAATAAAAATTAAGAACAATATTCTTTCAAATAATTTTACTTTAATAAAACGGCTTTATGCCATTATTTACTATTTATAGAAAGTAATGTGTTTCAAATATGTGGAATGAAATATAAAGTTTTAAAAATGAAATCAACAACACGCAACCTGAAATTAAGAGTTTAGTTTTGCTTCTTTGTAGTGTGATTTTTGATGAGTCACTAAATTCACTGGACTTCAGCTTCCTACACACCCGCATAAGCATACTTGTTTATCTGAGAAATTACGTATTAAGCACTCCAGTTTTCTTTTCTTTCTTTCTTTTCTTTTCTTTCTTTTTTTTTTTTTTTTGGTGGGTTGGGGGTACTGGGGATGGAACTCAGGGACATTCAACCACTGAGCTACATTCCCAACCCTATTTTGTATTTTATTTAGAGACAGGGTCTCACAGAATTGCTTAGCATCTAGCTCTTGGCTGAGGCTGGCTTTGAACCCATGATCCCTGTCTCAGCCTCCTGAGCACCATCACGTCCGGCTATTAAGCACTCTAGTTTTACAACTCCTTATTTTCTTTTTCATTGGGTTTAAATCAATCAATCCATTAACTATCAATATTTTAGTTAACTAGTAGAAGTAATGAGACCATTGAAGGAGGAATCAGGCAGTATGAATTCTAGTACTGTTTTCTAGTAATTGGCTGAATAATTTGAGAAAAACCGAACTATTCTAGGTCAGAAGTTTGGCAAATTTTTTCAATAAAAGTCTAGGTAGTACTTCAGGCTTTACAGGCCAAGAGATAAAATCAAGGATAATATATAAGTATTGCATAGCAATTTAAAAACATGAAAACCATTCTTAGTTCACTGACTGTACAAAAAAGGTGAAGTGAGCCAGGTTTGACATATGGGCCATTATTTTCCAACTCATGTTTTTGGAAATGATTTTCAATAATTATAAAAAGAAAGACAGACTAGATCTGATATGATCAGCTTGAGTTCATGAGATGCCAAGGCAGTTCATGGATGTCTTTAAGGAGATTCACCAGTCCTCTCACACTGTACACAAAAGTGTGAGCATATGTAAATAGTGGGGTTTGTTTTAATGGGGAAAAATTACAGATTACATCATATTTTTTTAATATGGTGCAAAATCTAATTTAGGTAAAGGGCCACAGGACTAGCTGATTTCAAAAACAATTTTTCAAATCTAAAACTCAACTTACTTATGAAGTGTTCATTGGTATCAACTGTGTATAAACTATTGTGCTAGTATTGTAAGAAATGTAGCATGTTATGACTAATGTGTCAGAAATATTTTTTAAAAGATTAGAATATGTGCAAATAGGTGATATCCTTCAAATAACCTTGAGAAAATTCCATCATTAGGCAAATATTTCTGAAATATTGTTTTGCAAATTTTCTTCAAGGCTAGTTCATTAGGTAGACCAAATTGCTTGCCACGTTTTCTTATCTCCCCATCTTATTTTGTATGTTAGTGATGATTTGTGAGGATCATAATCAAATTTAATACAAACAGAACCTTCTTCATAAAAATATGATTTGCTTAAGGGCAGGAGCCATACCATTCCTACTTTTGTATTCTAGAGTAGTGTTTTGTGGACAGTAAGTACCAAACATCCTTGAAATAGGTATTTGTACAAATGAATGAAAAGATAAGAACACCATCATGGAGATTGTGTGCTACACTTGCTGAAGGTCTGGAACCCCAAATACTTTAAAAATAGTAGTTGCTAAGCCCAAAGATTGCTTCTCTTTTTAAAGTTGAATGTAACCATCATTTCAAAATACTTGGTTAACTAAAGATTGAAGTTCCTGGGGATTAAGTCACTTTTCTTTAAGGAGTGACATCTGTTGAATTTAACTCATGAGTAAAAGAAATCTTTCCTACAAAGTTTCAGGTAACCCACTTTCTGGGATGAACTGACCAGAGACTCAAGTTTTCTTATTTGCTTTCAGCACCTTAACATCTGAGCACTTCCTGCCCTGAGCTCTGGTAGAAAGGATTGCTGGCTGAAGGATTATTATAATTATAATTATTATTATTATCGACAATCTAAAAGTCAGACCAAATAGAATGGAGGGCACCACTGAAGTCCCTGATACAGAAGTTCAGACTGAGCTCTGTGGTCTCCTCCATCGACAATGCCAAAGTCAGAGTGCTATTGGTCAGGGATTCCCTCAGCTTTGTGGGGCAGGGGAAGAATCTGTGATGTGTGTCCCTTCTTATGCCAGAATAATCCCATTAAAAAAATAAAAAGTAACTTAATCTATACTAGCTAGTTTATGGTTCTTTCACTTCTCAGGAGAGATTTAAATGTTCTGATTTAAAATCTTTAGGAAATGTTTATGAAAAGCCTGCACAGCTTTGTATATATCTTGTGTTATGCCTGTCACCTCTTTGCATAAAAGAGTCCTTATCCCCTCCCCCATTCCCTTCAGAAGCTGTGGGAAAATAGCAATGTACTGCTTACTATGGGATGGAATTGTCTGGTGAGCCTGTGTGGAATCAGTGTAATCAATAACTCCCTTTGCTCACCTGTTTAGCAATTGTACTGAGGACATATTCATAGGCCTTCTTAAGGACTGAGGTCTTCCAAGATATGGTCAAAAATCCAAAATCTTCATTGATGAGATCACAGATAAATAACACAAATGTGTCTCATGGTCCAAGGTCTCACTTAAGTGATGACAGGAAGCCTAGTACATTAAACAAGGATTTCAGAAACTCCCTGGGCAGGGTTTGTGGGTTCTTCAGGTCCCAAATGGGTAGCAAGTGTCCATTGCTTGCTGCTTCCCCAATCTCTATCTCCTGCCTGATGACCTGTATACCTCTCCCACGTCTTTCCTCTAAATGGTGGACAAAGCCCTTGTGTTTCCTCACAAACACAACTAATTAAATCTGTGACAAACTATTTTTCAAACGCTTCTTGGAGGAACATAGAGTGTATATTTTAGGTTTCACAAACCACACAATCTCTGTTGCAACCAGTCAGCTCCACAATCATAGTGCAAAAATCGAAAACAACCAATAATAAGTACATAAATTAATAGGAATAGCTATGATCAGATAAAAACTTTACTTAAAAAAACAAGGGCCCCTCTGGGCTGCAGTTTTCAGGCCTCTGAATTGTACTGAAGATTGAAGACAGCTGTTAAGATTTACAGCATAGTAGAAGGAAGTTAAACACATAAAGTTAGAGAATGCCTTCTACAGATATAAGCACTTCATTTTCCTGGAGTCTCCTCACCTCTCACTTTAGCTCTGGCCTGGACCCATGCTGCTGGGACTTACTCACTATTCCTGGTCAGAAATTCTCTCTCCTTTTTGCCTTTGTGTCCACACCCAGACCTGTGATGCCCCAGCTGGAGGGTGCCAAGATAAAAAGAAACTATACAAAAACAACAAAAAATGAAGCTCGTATTAAAATCATCTCTGACAAAAAGGCCCATTAAACAGAAATGTGGCTTCTCTGGGTCTGAAGTAGCTCCATTATATTAAAGTGGCACTTATTTTCCATTTGCCCTATTAAAAGCCTCACCTGAATCAACCTTTCTTTCCTAGAGAGGATCTGTCATGAAGGAAGTTCTTTGTCTGTAAATTTTTATTATTGCTGTGGGAAAGTGCACAAAGTTTACCATTTTAAACATCTTGGATACAGTTCAGGGACTTGAGGACATTCACTTTGTTGTGCAATTCCAACCATCATCCATTTTCAGAACTTTTTAGCATCCCCAAATGAAAGTATGTATTGAGCCACTGCTCTCCTTCCCCAAGCTCCTGGTAATCTCTTTTTGACTTTCAGTTTCTATGAATTTGACTATGTTAGGTCGTTTGTATAAATGAGTTCTTGGAATAAATTGCTGATTTGTGTAAAGACAAATTTCTTGCTTCTATTCTTGAAGTCACATGGAAAAATAAATTACTCATATATTCTGGCTTCCAGCCACCTCTGGTTTGGAAGAATTGGAAACTAGTGTGAGAATGCTCCTCCATGTACTTTTCATGCATCATCTATTACTGTTCTCCAACCTGTTGCCCCTGAAAACACACTGCACATTCTGTCCTTTAGAATGTCATGATCAGTGCCTACAATGCAGCTACCTCTTTTTCTTCTGTGGAGCTCATAGTCATCTGCCCAGCACAAAAACCACTGATATGAGCAGATGGAGTTGCTGACATCTCTCTGTGTCATTCAGTACAATGACACTCACATGTTGCATCTATGCTGCCTTGCACAAAAGATAACTCTAGTGCAGGTCTTATCATCTTGTTGTAATCTCCTTGCAGAGGAGAGCTGGTATCTTCAGGAGTACAGCCTTTGTCCTATTCAGTGACTTCATGAAGACATTTGGATGTGAGATGCAAAGTAGAAAAAACAATGGTCACATTGAATTCACTCTCCTGGCATTCTGTCTCTCTCCTCCCCATATCTGTGTTCCATGTATGTATAATCTATCATATAAACATCTCTACCAAGAGAAATTGTTGAATTGATCATTTCAGATCTCTTCCCAAGAAGCAAAGTGAACAAATACATATTTAGTTTCTTTTAATTGAGTTGTCAGGAAAAAATTACTTATTTTAATAGTAAAATAGGATTATTATTATATCAATTTTATTCTTTAAGGTGAATACACACACACGCATACACACACACACACATACACACATACAGGGTGGGAAGGGAGAGATTCAAAGATTTATAATCTATGTGTCTCAGGAGACTGTAATCTTATTGGAGGGACATGATTTATGCCTGTAAAACAGATGTATAGATCATGTGTCATCATGAAAATCATACATTGTCAAGTGCTTTATGGTTTATAAAGAGCAGGTGGGTGTAGTAATTCTTGTTTACCTTTGTTCCCCCAAAAATTTAAATAAGAGAACATTCAAGTTTAGTGTTCAATTTTCTTCGCTGAAAAAGATCTGAAACGGGCCAATTCAAATCTTTGCCCTTGGCAAAGACATTTATAGAAAAGCAAAGTGGTTAGATTATCTTTGTCAGATTGATATTTGTTAGCATAAACTTGGTTAGCAAAAATATGAAGAATATAGAATAAATACCATTAGCCAAAGGAATGAGTGTGTAGCTTGTTTGTAGCTAGTTTTCTAGAATAGGTCTTAATACCATAAAAGTTTATGGGGAAGAAATGTAAAGCCTTTTATCAAGAATGTAAATTGCTTCCATAAGAAAGTGTTGCTGAGTTGAATTACACCGTACAGCTCTGACCCAGACCAGCTTTGAGACCCTTTTCCCTTTACATTACAAATGAGATCAAGGCTGATGGTCACCTGGCTGGTCTTGCAGATCAGGAAAGTGAATTGTGACTCCAAGTCTAGAGTTTTCCCTAGCAGCCCCATACACAGGCATGAGTTGCCCAATGCAGTCCCTGAGTGCTGTCATAGTTCAGTGAGGTGGGAGGTCAGCAAACAGAGTAGCTGGAGATAATGACTCTGTGTCTGGAACTATGAATGAACTCTGAGTAAACAACAAGGAATCAGACAGTCAGATGTGTCATGGTAGCATTCTTAACATACGTTTGTATCAAAATCACCTGAGCTACTTGTTATCAACACCCATTTCAGAGTCTTTCCATGGATTACCACAAAGTGGTCTGAAATGAGCCTCTGGGCATCAGTGGCTTGACTGTTTCCTCAGGGGTTACCAAAGCTGGTCGTTAGGTGGATGGTTCTCTCTCATCCCATTTTTTAAACCCTTCGTAATAAGTGCTATTACCAAAGATATAATTAATAGCTGTTCTGAGGTTTTATGTTTAAGATAAGGAGGACTAGACAAGTTTCTAAGATGTTCAGAGAGACAATCTTCATGTTCTGGTCCTAGTGCCCAACAGTGTGCAGTACACCAGAAGACACAGGAGTCACAGGAGACAAGGCCAGTCCCTGTACTCTGTGTTGCCTGTCCTTTCTTTCTTAAAACAAAACAACAAGAACCAGTAGTGATTCTCTCTGCTCTTGTAATCTTCAAAGAAACAAAAATATCTGTCATGTCCCAGATAATGTGGCTTGGCCAATTTCATCAAACCTCTGCTTCCCGTGGACACAGTGATATCCAACTTGTGACAATTGTGATGACCAAAAGGAAAAATGTGTGAAACATGCCTAGAATATGGAATTATTAATCATTATTTCCCTTCTTTCCTACCACCAGTGTACAGTTAGATGTTTTGACACCTGCAAATGTAATCAAACTGAAACATCCTATCTCACTTTTCTGTCCATCAACAATTTTCAGTTAAAGACCACAGGAACACCAGTAACTGAACAGGTAAGGGTTTATTCTTCATTGCAAGAAGGGAGAACACACACTATGGGAAGCCATGGGGCAGGGGGGTTGGCAGGATAGAAACAATCTACTACAGAATTGTGTTTTCAGCTGGGTGAGTTAGAAAAGTAAGCATTCACTCTGTATTGGATGATGTCAGAAAGCAGAGACGTTTTTATGACTGGGTAAAGAAATGGCAATCACTGCTTTTGACCAAGAAAGGAGATATTTGGTCTTTTATGGATGTCCAGTGATGTCATTTTTTTGTCTATGCTTAAGATAAAAGTATGCTATGGCCTTGTTTGAGCTCATTTTATCATGGGCTCAGACTGACCTTACCTGAGCTTTCCATACAGCTGGACTGGACCAGAGTGTAGGGAAAAAGCAGCTATTTACTTTAAATTTTAGAGGTAGAGAAAAGTGGAGAGATTAAACATTTATTGAGCTGTTACTGCATCGATCAAGCTAAGCTTTGATCCTCCCAACGGTCTCACAAGTATATAATCTACATAAGGTGGGATTTGAAGCCAGATCTAGTTGACTTTAGCAACAAAATCTTCTAGCCGATGCCCTGTGGAGCTGTACTTTTAACACCATTTGAGCACATGGATGAATTCCCACCTCTCACTAGCAATGGCTTGCCTTTGACTTTACTTAACAACCAGAAAAAATAATTAGATCTAGAGCCAAGGACTGAGGATTGTTTTCTGTGAAGAGTCACAACTACTCAACTGCCCAAGTCGCAAGAAAGCAGCCATAGATCATATATAAATGAAAGGGTGTGGTTGTGTTCCAACAAAACCTTATTTACAAAATCAGGTGGCAGATGTGATGTGGTCTTGGGTTGCAGTTTGCAAACTCTTGATCTAGATTTTAAGTAACCAGAAATTCCAAATCAAGAGGGATGTTTTTAGAATGGTATTTTACATATTTAAAAGATGCTTTGAATAATTAAATATGTGTAAATTATGAATATGAATAATAAATGTGAGTAAATATAAATCTTACAGGCTTTTATTTATTCAAGCCTCAATTTATTTATTTTAGATAAATGGCTTGTTTCTAAACATGGCAGAAAATCAGGATGGTGCCTCATGCCATTTGCTTCTCAGGCTCTGAAGAGTGGCCAGGGGAGCTAAAATGCCTATCTGATGGTTATTCTGTGTTTCTGTGCCCCTTCTTTTCATTATTCCTTAAAGGACAAATCTTGTTAGTGAAACCGAGGCTCTAAGAGGTTGAGCAACTTGCTCTCAGTTTTTCAGATATTGTGAGTTAAGCCCCACATCCTTTCCACTACTCTCTAGACCTCAATTTTAATAAATGACAGAATCTGTGGATGGTCTAAGGGCATAAGATCCTTGGATTGCCTTCTGAACCATCAAAGTGAGATTACGTGCTCAGAATAAATTTAGTGCAGAGTATATTTTGTTACATCTTAACTTTTTGAAAAATTAGGACAACAGGATAATAGTTGAGGTTGAAATTCAATACTGGAGCTCTTGAGGCTCATGGTCTGCAGGGCCTCAGCAGGACCACTCCCTTTTTACAGATACCACTTTCACCAAGCAAAACATAATGTCCCAACTGAATGCAAAGAGCACCTGCCATCACCAGGACAGATTGTCTCGCCTTCTGCCCTCAAGTGACGTATGTCCTGGGAGAAGTTCACTCAAACACTCTGACACATGCTCTGCTACTTCTCTTAGTCAAAAGGAATTTTCAGTTAGAATCTCCCCATTCTTCAGACGTGGAGAACCAGTACAAGTGTATATTTTTAGGATTTAGAGTTGAATATTTCCCAATGATATTTTTCATGCAAATTAAACAAAATGATGCAGAAATTAAAAACATTAAATTAAATCCAAATTAAACAAATTCAATGCAGAACTTACTCCAACAATCTTACATTATCTACTTAAGATGGGATTTGAAGCCAGATCTTCAGATCTTTGATATTGACATTAAGGTAAAATACTCTGTTATAGGAAATCCAGCTCATCTTTTTCTCCTATCATTAAGCTTAGTTTAAGCCTCACTTGCTCCAGCAAATCTCTGATTAACCTCAGCCTGGATTGCTTTACACTTTCAGTCCAGACAGAATTTGTGTCCTAGGTTTATGCTGCAAAGCAAATAGAGACCTGATGGTACATGGAACTGTCATTGTGGTGGGACAATGTTATAGTGAATATACTCCTGGAGTCCCGTTTGCAAACTTAAGAGCAGTAAAGCTTGTTATTCACTGTGGTTTAAAAAGGATAAACAAGTCTTCTAATGCTGCAAATGGAATATGGAAGAAGGAATGTATGAATATTTTGCTATGTCTCTTTCCTTCTCTAAAACCTTAATTTATGACATATTAGTAATATTAAATAATAGTAATAATAAATATAAATAAACAATCATAGGAAAATGGTTGTGTATACATAAATTTTGTACATAAATGCATATACATGTCCATGTGTGTATATATTTCTACTTGAGTGCTTTGTTGAGAGAGGCGTGGAGGAGGGACTTGCTTCTTGACCCAAGCGGAGATCTTTCAGAAGCATCATTATATCTCAGCTCAGCTCTGTCCTCTCTCTATTTCACCCCCTGCTCAGTGCCAGATTTAAAAATAAGACAAAAGGACTTCCAGTGAAATTTGAACTTCAGATAAATGTTAAATAATGTTTAAAATGAGTATGTTTCAAACATTGCATGGGATACTTGCAGAATAATAATTATTTGTTGCTTGTCTATATTTTAAATTTAAACGGAGTATCCTGAATTCTATACAGAGATCTTTAAGGCTCTGAGTTTTTGTGTGGCAAATTTTCTGGCTTGACAAAATTGCACTCAATTTCCTGCTCGGGCACATAGGAAGCTTTCGACAACCGCACAGCCTGGAGGTAGTAATTCATAGCCTAGTGTCATCAGAGTATTAAAAGGAGAGAATGTAAATAAATCCCATAGATTAGGGCCAGGAATAGGCAGATGCTAAGTAAACATTGGTCAAAAATTTTTTCCCCCTGCAATTTATTTCACTTATTGACCTTTTTAGGAAGAACTGTTTTCTGTTTCCCTGACAACAGACCATACCTATTTCTATATCTGCGGTTGTCACATGTAGTTTAAGGCCTATTCTATAATAATGACAATGTAGACACATCAGCTACTTTACTTATTTATTTCATTAGTACTTGCCAGGCATAGTTTTATATATATACACATATATGTGTGTGTGTGTGTGTGTGTATATATAATACATATATATTAAGCTTTCTAAGTCTTTTTATTTAAGATGCTTCTAAAGCATGGATTTCTAATTGAGATTTAGACATAAAAGTCTGATCATCTTTTTAAGAAAAACTATAGAAGTTTGTCTAAAAATTACATATTAATAAAATATGCTTTTATTTGTAACTTTTAACTTTTGGCTATTTTATACATTTTTGTCTGTTTCATTTTCTTTCCCTTCCTTCCTTCCTCCTCTCTCTTTCCTTCTTTCGTCTTTCTAACCTTCATTTTCTTTGCTTTTGAATTAATCTATTTTTTTTCATTTTCTTTTGTATTTGTGTATTTTAATGTTTATATGATACATATTTTATTTTTATCCTTTTAGTGCTACCAAATAAATATGAAATTTATATAAATTTATTTAAAGGAAACTGGAGTTAAACAATGTCTTAGTTTCTTTCCCAGTAATATACAGAACTTAGAATCTATAACACTATGGCCCAATATTTTAGTATTGTATTTTAATCCTATGAGGAAGATGTTATTATTGTTAATTTTAAATAAAATAAATTTAGATTAATCCATATATTTGTAGTTTCTTTAACTTATTTTCTTTATAACTTAAATTTTCCTTTGTGCCCAGCGACTCAGAAGGCTGAGAGACTAGAGGATCCTTGAGTTCAAAGCCAGCCTCAGCAAAGGCGCGTCACTGAGTAACTCAGTGAGACCCTGTCTCTCAATAAAATACAAAATAGGGCTGGGGATGTGGCTCAGTGGTCAAGTGCCCCTGAGTTCAATCCCTGGTACCCTCCCCCCCAGAAGATCTTTTTTCTTTGTGTATAACTTCCCTTCTTTCTTCATATGTCATCTACATCTCCCTCTAATAAGGGCAGACTGGTTTTATTATCCTTCCATTTTCCTTGCTTTAAAGATACCATTCCACTGCCTCCTGGCCTGCATGCTGCTTTTAAGAAGGCAAATTATCTCTCTGCAAATGATTTCTTTTTAGTGATCTGTCTTTGTAATGGGCAGCCTTTATTATTAGCATCTCTTCTTCTTTAGGAGTCTACAGCTTTGCTATGCTGAATCCGGGTATGATTTCTTTTTATTCATTCCACTTATGCATTTTTGACCTTACTGAATCTGATGACTGATGCGTTTCATCAATCCTGGAAAATTCTCAGCCATCATTTCTCAAAAATATTTTTTTCTTTATTTTGCTCTAAGATTTATTTGGGGACAAATTTAACCTCTATGCAACTCCCCTTTTGTGATTTCCATTTTCTCTACAGGAACATAGCACACTTGTTAAAAGGCAAAACTAGAGAGAGCCAACTCTCTGGGTTGAAATTACAGCTTCATCTCTTAGTAGGTGTATGAATTTGGGCAAGTCACTTAACCTTCCTGGGCCTCAGGGTCCCCTCCCTTCTAAATGGGGACGGAACAGCATCTACTTTACAGCAGTATTGTAAGGGTTGCAAGAGAAAATGTAGCATGTGTCAAGTGCTAAGGAGCTGGTACGGTGTGCTTACCCCTACTGTTTTTTTCTGTGTTGTGTCCTGAGCAATTTTTTTCATCTCTGTTGTACATTTTGCTGATTTTCTCCCCAAACCCCAGAGCCTTCATGCTATTGATACAGGAAAAACATAATGACTCCACTTCACTTTCCTCCTCAAATTGTCATTGTGTCACCTTTTATTTTTGGAGGCATCAAGAATAAACCCTGTGGCTAGGAATTCTAGGGGATGCATAGAAGGGTAGAAATGGTTCAAATCTTTCTATAGATGGAGGACCACCTGCTTTGGGATGGGTGAAATTCCAGGAAATTGCTTGTCCTGACCTTTCCTTAATGTGTTAGGAACTATTTACATAACATTACATAACTCTATTGTACAGTTCACTAATTTTTGTGTTATTTGTCTAGTATGTCCTTTGAAATTCTAGTTCTATTTGTATATTTTTCATTTTCGAAAGCACAAATTTCCAAAAGTATTTTTTTTTATTTTTTTAAATGCCTGATCACTTAAAAATAATTTACTTGAAATGAAAGTGTGTGTATGTGTGTGTGTGTGTGTGTGTACGCACACACGCTTCTACCAGGTACCTTCTGCCAGATACCCAGAAATCCTGAGCCATGTCAAACTGAATTTTCAACATGAAATTTTGGGGTCCCACTCATTGTGTAGTTTCCTCTCTCCAAATGATGATGGTGTTGGCTGGTATTGTTTGGGTCGAATTCATTTCCCTTCCACCCAAACCTAAAGTTGGAACAAGGAAGTAAGTATACTTTGTCTTACTCTGGGGTGGGATTTTCTCCAAGAATTTTTCTTTCTTTAGGTCATGTGTTTGTGTGGTTGAGTGCAATCTGAAATACACCTTGTGTGGAACTCTGACTCTCTTTGCTATGTACTGTGTACACACTGGACTAATAACATGAGAGCTCAAGGTTCTCAGGATCTCTGAGTAATTAGAGTATCACTGCCTTCAGTCTTCACTTACTAGCTTGCCCTTCTAGATTTATGCTTTATAAAATTATTTTTTCTTCATTAAGACTTTTTAAGACCTATTTTTAACTCATCCATCAAATTTTTAAAAATGCTCTTTATAGACTAGAAATATAGCTCAGTGGCCTAGCATGTTCAAGGTCCTGGGTTCAATCTCAAGTAGCTCAAAAGTTTAAAATGATATGTGGCACTTCAAGTTACTTTCTACTGTGAACTAAGATCTACTCTTACTATCCTGCACTACAAATTCCACAGCTGAATTTTTATTTTGTTCTCGGTGACAAGCCCAATACTTGGTAGGAATAGTTGCTTTGATGATATTTGCTAAATAAATGAATATGTATAGTTGAACATAATTTTAGTATTATTTAGATACTACTTTAAAAGATTGAGGAATGGGACATTCTGTCAAAGCTCTGAACAGAACATCTCAATCTACAACTTTACGAATGTTTATTGATTTAAGATAGACAGCCCACAAATTTGGGATAGAATAAATCCTCCAAATTCGTCTGAATTTGTGGTTTGCTCTTTCAAAGGATATTTTCCATAGGAAAGGGAACAGTTGGTTATCCAAACCTGCAGATTCTACATCCTTTGATTAAATTGGAGGCAGGTTGAAAACTGCAGGGAAAACTATAAGGGAAAAAACTTTGTACTGAACAGGTATAGACTTTTTCTTGTCGTTGTTTTATAATATAATATAAAACTATTTACATAACATTTACATTGTTTTAGGTATTACATGTTATCAAAAAAATGATTGTATATGGGAATACATGCATAGGTTATATGCAAATACTGTTGAATTTTATATAAGAGATCAATAGTCACAGATTTTGATATCCCCAGGAGGTCCTGGATCCAATTCTCTGTGGGTAACAATGGAGGACCATATTCTGCATGTTGTTATGATCACCAAACTTGTATCACTGATAAATTAAATTGCAGCATAAATACATCTAGTAAATATACTATATCCATTTATAATATTATTTATATGACCTCAGTAGAGAGGAAATTCTTGGAAGAATAATATAGCAAGTGGATTCAGGTTTGTGTTAGTCTTCTTAAGGAAGGTATATCCCTAAATCTAGGGTTCTTACATTAGAAATTGTTTTTCCTGACCTTTCCTTAATGTGTTAGGAAAACATATTGAGGGAAAGAAATAAAGAGAACTCTCTGACTTCATAAACCTGATTTATGAGATAAGGATTCTACAGAAAATAGATCAAAGTCTGGGACTGAAAATTAGAATTTGAGATTGAGAAGATAGTTTACATACATGAATGTCCATGGAAAGTAATTGGAGAGCTTTTAAAAACTCATTGTTATACAAAATTACATATAAGAGGAAGTGAGGGGAAAGGGAAAATAAAAAAAAAAAACGAGAGAGAAATGAATTACAGTAGATGGGGTAGAGAGAGAAGATGGGAGGGGAGTGGAGGGGAGGGAAGATAGTAGAGGATAGGAAGGGCAGCAGAATACAACAGACACTAGTATGGCAGTATGTAAAAATGCGGATGTGTAACTGATGTGATTCTGCAATATGTATACGGGGTAAAAATGGGAGTTCATAACCCACTTAAATCAAATATATTAAATATGATATGTCAAGAGCTTTGTAATGTTTTGAACAACTAATAAAAAAAAAGAAAAAGAAAAATGTGAACTCATAAAAAAATAAAAACTATGGGTGGTTGGCTGGAGTTGTGGCTCAGTGGCAGAGCACTTGTCTTGTACATATGAGGCAGTGGGTTCGATCCTTAGCACCATATAAAAATAAATAAACAAAATAAAGATATTGTGTCCCGGTATGACTAAAAAAAAAAGCTATCTATGGTTAGGCCACACTCTCAGATGTGAGAACCCTATATAAGAATTAAAAAATTTCCCATGCAATTCTACAGTGCAACCAGCATTAATGTATCAGCCGGGGAGAAAACAAAATTCAATCCAGGTATTTCACACAGGAAGGACTCTAACATTGGGATTCATAGGCTGCAGTAGTATTGGGAGGGTCAAGAGAGGGGAGATTAGGAAAAGCTATCCCTCTTGTTTGGAAGTACAGGAATCTAGGAAACCACCACTGAAGATTATAGTTTCTTAGCTTCAACTAGGTGGTTTGGAGGAGATCTGAAACCCACCAGCAGAACTGCAGGTCTCCTTTCTCCCAAACCCCAGAGCCTTCATGCTATTGACACAGGAAAAAATAATGACTTCACTTCACTTTCCTCCTCAAATTGTCATGTGTCACCTTTTATTATTGGAAGCATCAAGAGTAAACCCTGTGGCTAGGAATTCTAGGGGATGCATAGAAAGGGAGAAATGGTGCAAATCTTTCTATAGATGGAGGACCACCTGCTTTGGGTTGGGTGAAATTCCAACATTCAGAGCATTATGGACTTGGGACTATCAGTAACCTCAGAAAATTGAAATGTTTGTAAAAGCATTTATCCAGACTCAAGAAGACTTCAGGTTAAACTCTAAGTGGAGAAAATGTTGTTCAGTTTTCCAGATTTCTGTAAGTACCAAGAAGAAGTAGGAATATCTTTTTTTTTTAACCTCCTGTAGTTCCTTTATGTTTTATGTCAGTGAACTTTATTTAAAGTTCACAGATCAATGGCAAAAGAATCTGTGCGAAGATTCTAGTCAAAAGAATTAAAGGCTACACTTGGCAGAGTCTCAGTTGAATCTGTTATCCAAAGGGAAAAGTTTTATATTGGGCATCATGAAAATTTAACTGTGAAAATAGGAAAATATGTTATATTTTATATCTGGTTATACCAAAGTTCATGTTCTTTGTTCTCCACACCATTGTGTCTCTATAAGCAATTGACAGCATGAATTTGGTGGATTCTTTTTTCCTTTTCATATAAAGACCATAGACCCTTGCAAAGAGCTAGGGCATATGTGAAGGGAAGTAAGAGATACCCCTCTGTGTAGGGGTGGCTCTCTACCTGCGCCCAACTGAGAGCAACCATTCACCCACCGGGTATGTTCTCCACTTCTCTTTCACTTCCACTCCCTCTCCTATTCCCTTCTTATGCTTCCTTCTACCTCCTTCCTGTTAAAGGGTCTGGTGGTTGAGCCAGGCAGAGCTGTGGTCAGACCCGTGTGAGATTTCTCAGAGGCAACACAACCTCAGGCACTGTGCCTGTGGGCAAAATATCACCTGACAGGCATCATCCAGCTGCACTCTGTACCTTCCAGAATGTCTCACAATAATATCTAGTGTTTAAAATTAAAATAATGTTTAAATTTAGTACTTAGTACCTTGAGTCTCACATACTTACTACCTTACAGAGGAGATACTCATCATCCCTGTTCTTTACATGAGGAAAGCATGAGATAGAGAGATCAAATACCTTGCTCAATTTCAGCCAGTTGATACCCAAATGATAAACATTCCACTATATTCTGAGATTTTCTAATTACCACATTTGTGTGTGTATGTGTGTGATGTTGATGGAACCCAGGGCATTGTGCATGCTAGGCAAGTGCTTCACCACTGAGCTATATCTCCAATCCCCTAATTATAACATTTTTATGTTTCTAGTTTTGGCATTATAATTTATGAAGGTCATTGGAAAACTCAAGTGTCCAAATAGCCTGGTTATATAATGGAAGCACTAGAAATCACATTATCTTTATCACTCTCATAAAAATCCATTGAGTGTGATGTCTTTGCAAAGTTCTATTTTGTTTCATATAGATTATCCATATGTATATAAGATAGTACAACAACTATGAAATAGGTAATCCTATAATTACTTCAATTTAAAGATAAGGAAAATGTTAACTATGAAAATATTAAGTAACTTGCTCAAGATGATCCATCTATTAAATGATAAAAGCAGGTTCCAGAGCCAAAGCCTATAGTAATAAACTATGCTGGAAACCTTAGTTACTTGCTTGAATAAGACAAGTTATCAGGGTCCAGAGGAAGACAGTGGCTGAGAGCAAAGAAAGAAGATTGGAGTGTTCAGTTGATGAGCAAAATATTAGATGTAAAGAAACAACATTCACGTTGTAATGCTCCTAAAAACAGGATTATAACAATAGTAGGGCTGGATATACAGGAATAAATATCTATATGATGTGATACAAACCTTTACAGCCTTATTTTTGTTTAACAAGACCACAGGTAGCCTCTCAAAACATACTGTGAATACTTTGGCCCTGAATGTTTCTAGACATTAAAGAAATTTCCTAAATTGAAGAGAACATTGGAGTGTATATGACCTCTAAGCTAATAAGTGATCTCCAAGATGCTTTGGATGCACAAGTTAGCTCTTTTGAACTATCACAGTAGCTGAAGAGATTTAAAGATATCATTTTTAAGTGCTCATGTTGAAGCATAATGAAGATAAATGGTTGGATCCAGGTAAAGAATTAATTTAGTCATTGAGCTGAGCTCCTGAATTTAGTCTCCGCATTTCTTTCAAACCATCTCCTAAAAAATGTCTTAGAGACAAAGCTGGCCGAGAGCAGTCTACATCCTAATTAAGTAGAGAGTTGTTGTTCTTGAATTTATTTTTGTACTTGGAAGACACATTTCTTCCTCTGCAGCTTAACGGAAGTACTGGTGAGGTGGCAGCAAAGCAAGATAACCATTTTCAAGGAGTAGCAAACGCTAAAGCTGACCTTGTAAGATCTGGAAAAGTGAGCAATTGTGTCATGCTTGAAAGCTGTAATCGTGCACTGTGTATGCAGAAAAGCCTGGATTCCTCCTCAGAGAAGGCCTATTGCTTCAGAGAACTAGTGAGGGAGAGCATGGAGGGGCTGAAAGGTACTGACCCCATACAGCTCAGGTCCTTTCCTTGCATAACCCTTAGCTTCAGTATGCAGGAGCTCTCCAGAATGGTGGGGCAGTTAGAAGATGTCAAAGTGCAAAGTTTCAAAGAACACATTTGACTAAGTCTTAATAATGGCTCCTGGGCTGAGGCTGTGTCTCTGCGGTGTGGTGCTTGCCTAGCACCTGCGGGGCCCTGGGTTTGATCCTCAGCACCACATAAAAATGCATGGATAAAATAGGGGTATTGTGTCCATCTACAACTAAAAAATAAATATTTAAAAAAAACATTTCACAGAGTACAATGCATGTTTAGGATGGCATCTCATCTAAGCCTTCTCAACATTTGATACACAAGGGAAACTCTGACTTTAAAGGTTTACAATGGTTCTTTCATAGATAGTATCTTTTTATGTATCTTCTAAATGACCCTGAGATGGAGATGTTATTAAACCACATTTTTAACTGAGCTCAGAAAAACTATATATAGATTTACATGCTAAAGCGTCTATGCCAAGTGAATCTAGGACTGTTGTTTTGTTTTTGTCATCAAAGTTATTATAATCAATTGAGAGATACAGGGCAATTTTGTATAATAGAGACATATTGGGAGAACAAATAGTTTAGAAATATTTTAATGATTATATTATGAAAATAGTATTCTGGTTATTGCAGGAAATGTGGAACACATTGAAAAAAAGCCTACATAAAGAAATAAAAGGCATTTATTATTCAACCAAAGAAACCATACTTAAATTTGTGGTACAGTTACTTTCAATAAATGCATACATTCAGATTATATAGTTGAGATCATAATGTATACAATGTTATCTTCCTTGTTTTTCATGGGAATTTTCTATTTTATTTAATATACTTGGTAAGTATCATTTTAATAAAAGACTAGAACATATGAATATAGTATAATATACTAAACTTATTATGGGCAAATCTCCTTGCATGAAGTGTACACATTTTGTATATATGGCTGGTATTATTCTTTGTAATTTCTGGAAGAGGGAATGCCTATAGCAAAGAGCACAATTACTATTAATGAACTTTCCACACATTGCCAAATTGATTTCTAGCAAAGTGGTACCATTTCATCTTTGCAAACATTGAAGATTGTCACAATAGTTTAATTCACTGATTTGATAGATGAAGATCTTATTACTTGTTTTAATGTTTGTTTATTTGAAAAATAAACAAACATTAAAAAAAATTATTTGACAGCCTGGTCACTGTACCTTGTCAAGACAACTCATTGAAGACTTGAATGAAAGAAGTATCTGTCACGGGCAGTCTGCGATACGAATTTCCCTCCAAGGGCAGAGACCCAACAATCACAAGTAACTCCCAATGGGCCAAGGTAAGTACTTCAAAGTGAGGGAGATTTGGCTATTGAATACAGTGCAGGGAGCATGGCAGGGGCCAAAGCGTGCCTGCCCTTTGTCAGCTTGTGTCTTTCTTCCACTTTGAGTATTTTTTTATTGAGTTAAGCAGTTTCAAATGCCTTCTGTGTGCCCTGCATGCCTGCATCAAGCATTCTTCCAGCATTTATTTCACAGCATGGATTCTCTGTTCCAGAAGCCTTGTCTGCACAGAGCAAAACAAGAATGGGTTCCCAGTAGAGAAACTGCGGATACTTGGTGACCCTGAGGAAGTGCCACAGCCAGTGTGTCTTTGGAGGCACTGACTTCAGTCATGTGTCACTTTTCACAATAGAAAAATCAAAGTGTCATTAACTTTCATCATTATTTGCTTTTTTTCTTTTAAATTTGACAGTTTTCTGCCCTTATTCTTATGTTTTCAGATTAGTAATTTTAAAATGTTATTATGGAAAATTTTAAATACGCAGTAGAGAGTAGTGAACTCCTTATACCCATTACTCAGCTACACTCAGCTACACACATTCCACTCAAGGGTGCTCTGGTTTAATTTATTCTAGCTCATCTCCAACCCCCACAAATACATCATTTCATCCATATATATCTCTAAAAGATGACTTTAAAAAATTGTAATATTATCTTGCCCCAAATAATTCTTTAAAATCTTCCAATAATTAGATACTCCTTAAAATTTCCCGATTACCTCATTTTTTTCCCCATTTTTCTTGAGTAGAAGTCAACATAAAATTTACACCTTACAAAGTTGTTGATTTGTCAAGGACACGTATTTTTAAAAATTTTTATTAGGTATTGATGGACTCTTATTTATTTATTTGTTTATATGTGGTGCTGAGAATTGAACCCAGTGCCCCACACATACTAGGCAAGCACTCTACCACTGAGCCACAACCCCAGCTCCAAGGACATACATATATTTTAAAAGTATAGTCTCAACTCTCCTTCTTTCTGGCAGGCATACTGGGTACTTTCAGTGGGAAATGATTTTTAATAAATGCTTATAGTGTGAATGCCAAGGGTGCTTATTGACACTGTGATGGTTATTATTTCTGGATAGAACTCACAAGTATTAGAAGGATATTTTTGTTTTGCTTGTACAGTTTTAATTGCTATTTATTTATTATTTATATAAGTCTTTTATTCCTCCCGCTGGGCATTAGGACTCTGTACTTGCTTAGTCCAATAGTCGGTGTGATTGTTATAACTAAGGGCATTTCAGGTCCTTTAAAGTGTGAGAGGGGGAATGTATCACTGTATGATATGAGTCTCAAAATATTCCTTTACATTCTGCAACATCAATGAATTAACAAGAAAAAAAAGAAGGGAAGAAGAGACTGATATTATTTGGAATAACACTGAGGAATAATGGAGCTACAAGAATCTATTGAAATCATCCAAGTTGGCTTCTTACTTTTTAGGCAGATGCATCATGGCCAGAGAGATGACTGGCTCAAAGTGACCTACATCACTGATTCTTAAATTTTAACATGGCCAGGATGTACCTGCACCATATATTTAATAATACCAGACTGTTGCGCCTTGCCCCAGAGCTCCTGATCAGCAGGTCTGGATGAGACTCTAGTGATGTTGATGCTGCCAGCACATTGACTGAGTGCCACTGGTCTACATGTTGTCTTATGAACAGCCACAGTAAGTTTTCTCCTGAGCTGAAGTCTTGTTCAAGTACAGATGAACTCACTTTATGCTACCTGGGAGAGGATGCTGGAATAATCAAGGGAATCAGGAACAGATAAACAGTGGGTTGACCCAGTGCGTACCTTTCTGGAGTGACTTTTTAGGGAGAAGATCTGCCTGCTGTTCTGAGTCTAAATCTACTTGGGATCTTCAATTTTCCATCCCATATTCATTCCTTTGGGTCAACTCCTCTTAAAAATCAAGCCCTTTAGAAAAATTCTACCTCTCCTGGCCAATTTAAGTCATTGATCTCAACGTCTGCCTGTTTCAAACTTCACCTGGGAGCTTCCTGCAAGTCTCCTACCTGCAGGCAATTTTTCTCTGAAATCCCACAGCCTCTGCCTGTCTCCTGGTTTTTGCCAGAAATACTTCTTACAGGATTTATTTAAATGTTATTGAATAGGAAGTGATCTAGCAAACTAGGTGTCTCAGAGATGCAAATTTTTAACTACAGACAAAATATTACACTGAATTTTCTGAACAACAGCCCAAGGGTTTCATTAAATGCAGCCAGAATTGCTGGAGGTTTAAGAACTCAGTCTTCAATTCCAGAATCCCCAACTAAAAACCACTTTAGGACTTTGAAGTTTCTAAATATTTTGTAACTTTTTCCAGAAATCTATCTTTCATATTTCTTGTCTATTAGTTAATTAGTGGTAAAATCTCAAAACCAATGGGCAGGTCTTAGGAAGACAGACTCTGCCCTAGAGAGAAGCACCAAGACAAAGAGTGGGCAAGACACTGACTGGCCTTGGGACACAAGTGAGCTTGCAGTGACTGGGGTCCTGCCTGTGACCCTCTTGGAAACAAAGGTTTATCTCCTACCTTTCCCCTGGGTTTGCCCTAATAGGTGATGTATGCTGCTGTAGAGAGAAGAACCAGAGGATTGAGAGTGGTTAAGGGACTCAAGACGTGTATGCATGGGGAACACATGGGACAGATAATCCAGATGATGGAAGGAGCAAAGACAAGAAGGATAGCAAGAGGATTTCTTTTGCCTACTTAATATTGCTTTTGTTTGAATCACAGAAGTTAGAATGGCATTCAGCATACACCCCATCTCTCTCTCTTTCTCTAGATATATATCAGTGTGTCAGGTCATGCATCAAAGGCCTTTTTTTTTCTTTTTTTATTTTAAAAGCAAACCTGATATCTGAAAGATGACAAAGAGTGAATGCCCTTCTGGGAATTATTCATGAGCAGATGGGGACAATAATTTAAAAATCAAGATGCCTCTTAAGAACATTGTGTTCAGTTAGCTACTGCCACCAAAATGCTGTGTAATAAGTTATCCCAAGACACAATAGCATGAAAGAGCAATTTATTTATCTTCATAGACCTGTGCCTTGGCTAAGGGTCAGTCATTTGGTCTGGCTCAGCTGGGTGGCTCTGCAGATTTCAGCCTGCTCCCATGTCTGGTATCAGTGGACTGAGGCTGGGCTCTTCTGAATGATGGAACCTCACTCCCTGAATCTTTTGTCTTCTCCTGGGACCATGGCTAGTCCAGCATGCTTTTCTCATGGTAATGAGGGAGACACAGGGGTATGTGCACAAACACTAACCCTTAAGGCCCATAACTTCCACCTTTGTCTATTGGCCAGAGCAAGTCACCTGGCAAACACAAAGCCAAGGGCCAGAAGCACATGCTGTTTCTGAAGTAGGAGGAACTGCTAAGTCTCCTGTGGTGGTAGTGGTCAAGTTATGCAATCAGGGATGGATAAAGAATTGGGCAAATCAGGCCCCTGAGCACAAACGTACACAGGTTTTATCAATTAAGTTCAACTTTGTTACATTTAAGGAAATGCAGATACAATATCATTATATTCTAAGCTAATTAATAATGCTTTGATATGAGTAAACTGTTAAAAAAAGAGAAGTAACTTTTAGCCCATCTGTCTATATCTGTTTGGTCTTTGTTCAAATTTCTTTTCTTCTTTTGCTGTTTAGATCGTTCTAATTACTTTTTCTGTGTTCCACATGCTTCCAATGCTGTACTTGCTTGCCTAGAGTGTTATTAGTCAATTAAAATTCTCAGACACTGTATTTGTCATTGCTTCATCACATTAAATATACACTGTCTTCAGAGTTGCTGCTAAAGAGCCTTCAATTCACTCTGTAAAATACCTGTCAATCACATATTTGTATAACTGACACCTTATTTCTCTCTCTCCTTGACTATTCTGTGTAATTTGTTAGTGTTTATTATGGAATTTCCTAATGCAAGTTTCTAAACTGGATCCCTTGCATCTCTTTATTGTCTCCTTTAATGATCACAACAATCCTGCAATATTGATAATGAATTTTCCTTTGCACAAACTATACTTAGGGAGATTAAATGAATTGCTAAGACCAAAGAGGTAATAGCATTGAAATTCAAACACAGATTTTTCAGCTGCAAAGTCAATGGCTTTTCTACTATTTTTCCATGTTTCTTGCTTCATCTTCCCCCACCTCCCATACACATTTCGTTTTCTAGATAGTCCGCTGAGACAGAGTGCTGGACAGATTTTTATGCCAGATATTTTGGTAGCAGATCCTTTGTACTCTCTTAAGAGCCTATGGGTTTGGCAAGGCACACATTATTATTATTCTCTCCGAAGCTGAGTGTACTAATATTTTGAAATGAAGAGATTTACACAGCCATTAAGTGGTGAGGCTGGGATGCAGGCTCAGTATATTTTTCTACTTTATCATTTAAATTACTGTATTTAATCATGGCAATTGAAAGTATGAGAGTCCACAATTTTGTTAATGGATTTAGTCAGTTGGTTTGGACATTAAAGGACTACATTTTCTTTATAAGATTCTATAAGAACTTGAGAATAATGAAAAAGTGGCTGTTCCTTATATTTCAACAACCTAAAGATATATTAGTCAAGGAGAATTACTGTGCAGTCACATAGTCCACTATGTTCTATAGCATTAGATTTATTATAGGAATTTTTAGTACATTAGCAGTCTTGGTAAATTGTTGCTGATTGCATAACTTTGTGAACAACTTAAGTTATAAGAACAGTCTAGATAACTTAAATTTATCTAAGTAAACTTCAATAAAGAAAATTGCAGCTTCTTCCCTTATATTATCTTCATTTTCCAATGAACACTTTGCATTGTAAAGATATAGCCCAAGAAACCACAAATTTCTTTTGTGCTGTTTTGATCTTCTACTAGTGTAGAAAGCCGTGTTACACCATGCTTTGCTACTGTGATGTGTAGAAACAGGATGTAAGCTGTTAGATTTTTTGCAACACCTTCCCATTAATCTGTGTCTCAAGCATTAGGAGTTTCAAAGAACCCAGTAAGTCCTCATTTGAATTAGTGTTATCCTCATGAAATTTAGAAGCTGTTTATCCTAAATTCTTCAAAACATGTTATTACCAGAACTTTTGGTTATTGATACATTTCTTTCTTTCTTTTCTTCTTCTTCTTCTTCCTCCTCCTCCTCCTCCTTCTTTTTCTTTTTTTGACAAAGACCTCTAGATGTGAAGAAAACGACAGGGAAACTATTTCTGTTTATGGAGTGGCTGCTTTACCTATTTTATCTCATTAGTGGTTCCATATTCAAATATTCCTGCGTAGGAACGAAACATGAACTGGTATTAGAATCCCATCCACCTCCATTTAAGTCTTGGCTTTTCTGAGATCACAAGGGTGAGAAAGAGTATGAAGATCTTTCTGGATCACTGAATTGTAGCTAAGGGGTCTTGTTAAATCATAGCATTTCGATTAATTAAAGCTGAACAGACTTTATTTTAACCTTATTTAATCAGAATTTTAAGGGTTCAAAACTTGGTAGATTTTCCTTCTTATTTTCTTCCAGTTCTTAGATACCTACATATCTGCAACCAAGAGATATTAGCATCATGAAGTGAGTATTAGTTTAATACTAAACTAATACTATGTTTAATGTTATGGTCATAACATAACTGACTGCAGCCTTGCTAGGCTTCAAATATACATATCCCACTGTTTTAAGACAAGAGAATGTGTCTTTGTGTAGCATTTCCAGAGAGTTCTGATATCATTCTGATTGGATCACCTTAGGTCATATATCCATTATAAGTCAATAGTTATGATTATGATTAGTGGTGAGGTGGGAGATAAAATATTGTGATCAATTTAGTTTAGTCCAAGTTGAGTACCCATTCATGGGGCTGAGACATGGACTCCTTCAGAACGACAGGGACATATTAAAATGGAAATGGGTTTTGAGGAATTATGTATAAATTATGCATAAATTATGCATAAATGGAGGCTGAGGAGACCAACAAACACAACTGTCTACAATATCATTTATTATTCCATTGAATCAAAGAGATATCTGTCCCGCTAAGAATTGTGGGGGAAATGGAAAGAATAAGACATAGTTCTTACCTTGGGTATCTGTATTTTGTTATGGAGAAGAGCTAAATTAATAGCTGTGTCAAAACTTGAAATGATATGATATAAAAGAAGTATGACTAACTTTTAAGGCAGGTAGGAGAGTTACTTTTTTGGGAGGAATGATGAAATGTTCTTGGAGGGGTGAAATGATAATAGAGCATGAAAAGCTAATTAAGAATATTTTGGCCACGTGTATTAAGTTGGTGAGGGAAACTGGGACACAGAAAAAAATAAATCTTGTTAGGTAACAGGATAGACAGAGAGTTTAGAAAAACAAATAATGCTCAAGTCTTAAGTAGAAAACAAAGGACTCCAAAGAGTCAAAATGACTCTTTTATTTGGAATCAGTACACCTTGTAGGCATAGTAAAGAAGTGAAGACCAAAGTATCATTTCTTTTTTAAAATGTTTTAATTGGTATGTTATAATCACAGTAGCAGGATTCAGTATCATATCCTCATACATGCACATAACATAATTTGCTCAATTTCTTGTTGGCTGAAAGTGGTAACTTCTGTATTTTTCGGTGAATTAATACCATTTGTTCAAGAAACTAATGCACTGCAATGTTTGGGGATTTTTTTTTCTCCAGTTTATGTGGTTTCCTCTTAAGAATTTCTGTTTCTAAATGATGTTTCAACTACTTTCCTTATATCTCTTTTGTTCTAAAATGGAACGTGACAGCTAAGTTTTCAACTGACATTTTTTATTTCTAAATATTTAGGGGAACGTTTTCCTTCATATGCTGTAGAGGGATAACATGCCTGCCAAGAGGCTGAGAATATTGTGAACACTGACTAGGGTCTAGATTTATATAAGGTTCCCAGGAAGACATAGGCGAGTTCCTTGGCCAGAGAGCCTCAGATTTCCATGATGGGGAAAGAAGGCCATGTTCAGCCCATGACTGTCTGACAACAGATGGGCCTTGCTAATTATGCATGTCTTCAACTAAGGTTCAGATTTACTTTATATCTTGAACATAGAGTAGATATCATCAGGGAAAACATGGATGAGTCTTTGTGAGAAGAAGAATAAAAATCTGTTTCCAAGTAAATGAAAGGGAAAGCTATGCTTTCTTTGAGTCTTAAGCATACGGTCTAAAACAGAACTAAAAAGAGGAATAGCAAATATGTTTCTCACGGAAATATCTCTTCCCCCACAAAAGTTAATTGGATTGAGGATGTCTCTGAAAAACTAGGATGAGATAGTCAAAGTCTACATGGAGATTGTATATTTGCTGATAGATATGCTTTAGACTATAACAGAGAAGATCACATTGATCATTAACATGCATTTGGTATTTGCCCTATGAGCTAATTCAGTGCCATCCCCTGATATTTCCTGTCTCCACTTTCTTTCTCACCCTTTCTCTATCTGCCAAGTCCTTTCCACCCTCCTGCTCTACTTTAACATCAGCTTCTCTTCTGAGGCTTTCCTGGGTTACTCCTTCTCATAGGTTGGCTTATTCTCCCACCACTCTGCTCTCGTGGCATGGTCTTATGCTACCTTCATGTATTTCTACTCCATGGGTCTGTCTCCCTCACTAAACGATAAACTGCTTGAGAATAGTTGTTCTTCTTTATTTTGTATCCTTCATTCATTTACTGTACAACCTTTACACATCAATTAGGCTAACACATGTATCTTAAGTAAAATTTTTCATATGGTTCCTGAACATAATTGTGTAATAAAATATGCACCAGGAAGTGAATGCTCTGGTCTCAGCCTGAGAAAGTACTTATGTTTCTCTCTCTCTCAGCTAAAATAAATTCATTATATTGAAAAGATTATAAATAGCCAGGGATATGAGAAGCCTTAAGCAAATAGTCAATAAAATATTTAGTATTTTCTATGTGCCCAGAGACAAACTAGTGATGGTCTAAGCGGTCATGGTCACCTCCCTTATGAATGTTCTAGTCTAATGATGAGAATTTCCACTTAATATGCAAATCTACAAGTATATTTACCACTTGACATCATATTAAATGCCATGAAGAAAGCAAACAGTGATTCAAGATAAAATAGAAACTTTAGAGAAAATATGAGTCAGAAAATTGTTTTTGCTGATGAGCTTGATTTAAGACAGAGAGAGTGACTTCTGTTCATGCTACTTCCTGAAAAAGTAGCTAGTTGTCAAAGGAAACATTTCTCAGCAGGAATGATAGATGAACTGGTATTAGAACCCCATCCGCATCCATTTAAGTCTTGGCTTTTCTGAGATCACAAGGATGAGAGAGAGTATGAAGATCTCTCTGGATCACTGAAATGTAGCTAAAGACTATTGTTAAGTTTTCAATGCAGGCAAGTAGTACAAAATTTGAGGATGCAGTGTCTCAAACAGGGCTCTGATTCACTGTACTCTGCTATCTTAGGCTTCCCTGATCAGGGTGTGGGGAGCAAGCATTTTGGAGGCATAAAGAGTAAGCTTTACAGTTTGTATATGGGGAGTTTCACCAGATCATCTGAATTTTCTCCTATACTCCAGAAAAGCTGTGATATAAGCATCAGCAATTTGTACTTCAAAATGTCCACATAGCCTTAGCTGGTTCAGATGTTACAGAATCAGAGGTGGGACCGCGAAACAATGCCTTTGGCTTCTTGCTAACTAGCATTATCAGACAATAGTTCTGCAATTTGAGTACAAGATGGAAGTTGGTATGAGCTAAGAAAAAGAGGAAGACAGGGCTACAAAGTCCAGGCCTTTATCATGTCATAGAATCTCAGCATTGGCCACCTTATCTGACCATCAGATTTGGTGATAAGTTTTCTGTACAAAAATCTGTCAAAAAATTTTCCAACCCATGTTTGAATATCTGCATAGAGAATTGATGGTTGTTAGCTCTTCTAACCATTCTATCATCTAATATGGATCTCACTGTGTTTAATAATGGATCTATTTTGGTTCTGGCCTTCTTGTACAGAGGCCAACATGTTCCTAGCAGCTTAGTTACTTTCTGCAAAAATATTGACATGCACCCCTCACCCTTTGCTGCACATATCTGTCAATCATGAGTCACTGTTGTCAGATGAGAACACACTGTCTAAACTGAGTTCACTTTGGCTATGTTTAGAATGTGCAGCTCAGAGGCAGCTGGAGTTGAGAATTCAGTGGGAAATTGAAAAAAATTAATGACACAATCCTTCTTGTTTCCCAAGATTTTTGCCAGAAAAGACTCCAATTCCTGTGTATGGGGGCAAGAGCTAAATTTTTGGAGGGAAGAGGTGAGGAAATGCTCCTGAGAGCATCAGAGCCAGGCTAAAACCAGTATCTGAGGGGTGGCTGGTGTTGGGATGGTCCTTGGTTAGAAAGGAACATCTAAGCTATGGCTGGATCCATGAAGTAAGAGAAAGGAGTATAGATTGAGGGCAGTTGGGTGAGTTTCAGTGAGGCTGATGTTACAAAAGGACCCCGGGGAGGTGAACCAGGAGCCAAGAAGAAGGCAGGAAGAGGAAAGATGACACATCTCAGGTCTGGAACTTCCATAAGGGGGCCATATCTGGCCACTCATGTGTGGATGGCTGGGCACAGGGTAACAGTCCTTGTGCCTCTCTGTGGCTACATGTGGTCCTCCTTGGACTCAACCCTCTGGGGCTAAGCAGGTGGGTAGGGCCTATTATAACAATCTCTCAGCATGATTTCCAATCTCAAACAAGGGGAGACAAGGACCTAACGTTAAAAAAATAAAGAGAAATTAAGAAAGGCTCAGTGTTCTCTCTAGGACAAATTTAATTTTGGTAATCAAAATTTTAATGCAGTTTTGTTTTTCTTCTTACATTGCAAGCTGATGAACTGCTTTTCAAGACATTTATTGGCTTTAGAGAATACCAAGTGAACCAATTCTAATTATTTCTCCAAGACTCCTGCTAATATTCAAATTAATTGCCTTTAAAGATCCTTTTAACTGGTCATACAGAAATAAACACTGCAGTGAGAAACCAAGGACTGATAAGCTGAGAATTCTCAGCTCAGACAGAGAGTATGGATGAAGCAGGGAAGGAATGTCCATTTCTTTCTTTTCTTTTTTTTTTTTCCCCAGCAGGGGATGGCAATGTCAGTGGCTCTGACATTGTACCTGTTAGGTGATACAGAACATGGGCTTCAGAGTCAAATATCCTGATGGTCTCATCTCAGTGCTGCCAATTGTTAGCTGAGAAAATCTGGGAGAATTGCTTAACTTCTCTGAGCCTCAATTTCTTCATCTAATATTTTGGATGAAAAGATGGTTTGAGAGGATTCCAAGTAACATGAAATTCCATCATAGTGTCAGGAATGGACAAGGCACTCAGGACCTGACACTCTATAATTATCAACCACTTGTGCTGCCACAGATGCACTCATTATGGGTGAGAAATGATAAACCCAGAGGTATCTGGGACTAGGAATGGAATAAGAATGATCCTCAACAGATTTACTTGGCTACTTTCTCGGGAGCTTTGATTTGAAGAAATTAGCTTTGATCTGAATGAGCTGATTTATCAAGTTCACTTTGGGAGTGTAGTGCTTTCCTATCATGGATTTTGGTTAATTCTACAAATGGAGTGCCTTCTTTCCCTCAATAAAGGGGTTCACATTTGCTAAAATCACTTTCCATTTCTGGTCCTCCTCAGCATTTCTGTTTGCATGACATCTAAACTTACTGGCAGCTTATATTTGCCTCCAAGATGGAAGCCAGTGGTACTACCTGGGCACTTTCTGGGTGTGAAAGAGAGGCACCATTTGAACAGAAAAACACCTTTAGAACTTTTGTTTACCCTTTGCTTAGCTCACTGAAGCCTGAGAATTTAATGTATGTCTCAAGGGCTGATGAGTTACTTGAGGATGGTACTTTCCTCTTGCTCATTTTAGAATTTTTCCTACAAGAACAGGGAGTAAAGACTGTTGGCTGATTGAAGTCATCTGGGTTACATATTTTAAAACCACTTAATATGAACAACTTAAATTAGAAAGCAGGAATAAACTTTTGACTTTAAGTCATATTTTGTATTTTTCAATGGAAATCTGGCACTATAAATCTATATCTATAAATATTTCCATGCTGGATGACCACACTTTTCTTGGACATTACCTTCTGGAAATCATCCAAAATATGTAAAATGCTTAAATTGCAAAAGCATTTATCATAGTTACTTATAACAACAGTAAGTTGGAAACACACCATCCCTGCCAATTTGATTAAATAACTTTGGAAGCATCTACTTGATGAGATATTATATAATCATTGAAAAGTACAGGGACATCAAGGCTCAGTACTTTGATAAATTGCTAGTGAAAAATATTTGGTTGAAAATTGAGGTACAATGTGATTATAACTATCAGACTAACATGCTTAGAAAGAAACTAGCAGGGAATATACGAAAATATTTGAAAGAGTGGAAAATTCTTCTGCTTATTTAATTTTTCTTTATTTAATTGTGTTGCCTCATTTTGTAATAAGATAAAAGACAGAAACACTGAAAAGAAAAGGAAATAAAATTCTGGGAGTCGCTAAGGGGAGATAAAACTGCTGTTGAAGCAGATAAGCAGGTGGACAGGTAAATGCATGAAATAGTCTAGTGATGAGTCTAGTGAAATAGTCTAGTAATAGTCTACCATGATTCTGTGGATGCTCATGAAAATAGCATTCTTTCGTGATTTCCTGTTCTTGCTTCATTATGTTTTGGTGCCTCATGGAGTTTATTGCTGAATACAATAGTCCCCTCCTGAGGGGATTCGTTTGGAGGCTCCTCCTGGCTGGCTGAAACTGCAGATACAGCAAACCCTATAACTTAATGCCTTTTCCATCTTAACCAAGTCCTTGTCACTCACTGTTGCAATATATTTTGCAGTTTGAGGTGTAACAGGCAGACTAGTACAATATTTGTCCTTCTTCTTCACAGTTTCAGAGAGTGAAAATGTTTTCTAACCTTAGATGTCAGCAACTTCAACCTTGGCATAAGTTTTTCTTTCTATCCTTCATAGGTCAAGAAGTTTCTTCTTTTTACTTCAAGGAAGCACTTTATGACCTTTCTCTGGCGTATGCAAATTACCAGCATCACTTTTCTTGTGATTTGGCACTGTTATTAGACAAACTAAGGGTTACTTGAGCATGATCACTGTGATACTGTGACATCTGAAAGTATATATAACTACTCAGTGACTAAGGAGTGGGTAGTATAAACAGTATGGACACATTGGACAAAGAAATGATTCATGTCTTGGGAGGGATGGAGTGTAAGATTTCATCATGCTACCTAGAGTGGCATGCAATTTAAAGCTTATGAATTGTTCAGGTTGGAAATTTTCCGTATAATGTTTCTGGACCACAGTTGACTGTGGATAACTGAAACTGTGGAAAGTGAAACCACAGAGAAGGGAGGAGTACTATATCCACATTTGTCTGTCTGAAGCCCTTCTCCTTTAAATGTTTACATAAACATGTTTCTCTGGCATATTGCTTCTCTATCTTTTGAGATTGGGGATTAGGTAGACGAGATGGTATGGCAAAGCTGGTAAATCTGCCACAGCATCACAGGTCACCCAAGAATTCCAGACACCACTTCACAGACTTATTTCTTAAGAACAATTCACAATCTCTGGAAATCAAGAAATTAATTTGAAGCAATAGTTCTAGTAGAAGTCTATTTTAGTTAGCTTTTTTGTCACTGTGACCAAAAGACCTGACAGAAACAATTAGAGGAGGAAAAGTTTATTTGAGGCTCACAGTTTCAGAGGTCTCTGTCCATAGATGGCCAAATCCATTGCTTTGTTCTGAGGTGAGGCAGAACATTATGGCACAAGGGTGTGGCAGAGGGAAGCAGCTCAAACATGGAATTCAGGAAGCACAGAAAGAACTCCACTCACCAAGGACAAAATATAAATCTCAAAGTTATGTCCCTACTGGTCTGTCTCCTCCAGCCACACCCTACCTGCCTTCATTTAAAAATTAATCCACTGATTAGGTTACGACTCTAACAAACAAATCATTTCACCTCTGAACCTTGCACTTGTCTTATATATGAGCTTTTGGGGGATACCTCATATATAAACTATAATGGGCTGGGGGACATCAGTGAGGATCAGAAGTCACTGAACATCTCCATACTTCTAGACCAAAGCCCATACTTCTGTGCAAAGCTCTTCCCAGGAATGGAAAGTTCGTGGACTGGTCCTTGTAAAGAAGCAGGTGGTGAAACAGGTGTTAGATGTGTCTTGCCGAGCAATTTAGGCTTCTGTCTATAAAAACACAAAGCCTCTGAGTTTCAACCTCACGGAGTTTAGACCTCAACTTCTGCTTCTCTTCTAGTTAACCAAAAGACATCATCACCAGTTACAAAGTCAGCACCATGTTTAACTCCTCAAGTGATAGGAGAAATAATAGAATTGAATAGAGAAATGGTAGAATGTTGTTCTTTGGTGGAAATGGGTATTTTGATTAGCTGCAGGTCTTTCATTCAAAGGTGCTTAACTAAGCAATTGTTTGCCACTGTAGTGGAAGACCCAAGAGACTCCTTTCAAACTTCTGTAACAGTCTGTGAATAGGAAGATGACTATGACAGAGTGCAAAAAGGAAAAGAAAAATGTCGTGTGTGGGGGGAACTTTTTGTATGCTACTTAGGCATATCATTCTCTCAAATGGATTTCTGCAGTTGATTTTTATTGTTGTATTTCACCTGTTCCTGATATTTTTAGACAGCTTTGTTTTTCTTTCTTTCTTTCGTTCTTTTTTTTTTTTTTTTTTAGCTACCCTGAGATGGTCCTTAATGTGGGAGCTGTCATCCCAGAGTCTTTTCTCAATACATTTTGGATAAACTGCTGTTTGATTTTCCCATAGTGAGTGATTAAAGTGACTGCTGCTATTCTTTTTCAGCAAAAATAACAAAATGTAATTGGCTGTAAGGCTATTTCGAAGGCAGGGTTGCCATTTATCCACCAACAATCTCATGTTAGGAAATCTGTTCTGTTTCTTCTAGCTGTGTTGGATATTCATCCTGGCTCTGTCCTGGAAGGGGGAGTATCAGGTGGACTTAAATCAGGGCTCTGCCATATAGATGCTGGCTTCCACCTACAGGTGGTCTCTGGAGTCCACCTGTAGCAGTGCCACATCATGGGAACAGTTCTGGAACGGAACCCAGGACCTGAGATTTAGCTGACATCCAATTGTGTTAAGGTCCTTGCATGGGCTCAGTGTCTTCCTCACTTTAACAGCAGTTGTGATCACCATGCTTCACTCTATCACTATGCTTCTGTGATTTTTGCCTTCTGATCTATGGGACAATTGTCCATTCTGCTTTGGAGACACAGTGGGAACAGGGATGGGTCTGGAGAAGGGTGAGAAAAAAGCAAGATGATAGTGGGAAGCACTGTGAAGACTATGAGTAGGGTTGGTTCCCTTGTATGGAGTGCTCAGGGGTAGGATCCATGGGCCCATCTGTTCAGCGTGCAGTAGGAGAAAAGGAATCCAAAGACAGAGTCAGGAGCAAAGAAGAATGAGTGATAAGTTCAGAAAGACCTTTTATCTGGGTCTCCCAGAGCTCTTGAGTATTGCCACTGAGCTGTCCAGATAGTACTTCTCTGCTCTGCCCTGAGGGTAGTCATTAGTACTGTTGAGTCTCTGTCTTTTTGGGGGGATGTGGGTGCAGGAGTGCTGGGGATTGAACCCAGGGCCTTACGCATGATAAGCATATGATCTACCACTGAGTTACCTCCACCTGCTCTGTCTTAGTTCTTTATATTTTTTCCTCTCCTTCCTCATCACCAAGGTTCAGGTTAGACACAGTCTCTCTCTTTCTTTTTAAATGATGACTTTACTGAGATGACTCACCAAATATAATATTTATCCTTTCTTTATTTTTAATTTATTTTTTATTGGCACATTGTATATAATAATGAGATTTGTTACATATTCCTACATGCACGGGGAAAGAAAACTCACCCTTTTAAAGCATACAATTCAATTGGGATTTAGAATATTCACAAACCTGTAGAGATAATTTCTCCTTTTTATAAGTAGAAGAAGGAACAAATTATAAATCATTCATATTGAGCATAATTTCAGATGTTGACTTTGTATTATTTTCTTTTAAAACTTGTTTATGCACTATGATTGCTTGTCTGTTTTCTGTTTTCTTTTTTCCTTCCTGCCTCTGATTGGATTGATTGGGTTTGCTGTGCTTCATTTTTTCCTTTGAGTAATTTGTAAGCCAGATACCAACTTCTGTTCACCAAGCAATTGCCCTGAAATTTTCATCAAGAGTTTAATCTCACACTTTCCGATTTCTCGACAATTAAATGGCAATATCAACTTCCTTCCTGGTAAAACAAAAATGTTGGCATACACCCTTTGTTTTATGTTCCCCACTCTCACTATGTTGAAACCCATAGGAATTTTAATTTTGTGTTGTCATTAACATTTTAGATTTAGTTGTGTTGTTTCATTTACACTTTAGCTTACTACTGTATTTTTTGGCATCCTATATATTTTCTTTTTGGGTTTTTTTTTCATTTAGCTGGAATATATATTCTTAATTCAGGGGATATCCCAGAGAGATAAATATTCTGAGTATTTGTGTGTCAGAGCATGCCTCTCTTCTTCACTCTCTTGAATACTAGTTTGGTAGAAAGGAGAATTTCCAATTCAAAATAGTATTTCAAAACCATTCAGATATTTTTCCAGCATTCAATATGTCAAACTCTGATGACTGTTTATAATTTTTTCATAGATTTTCTGATGTTTCTGTGCTCTCTGGGAACTTGGAAGAAGTCTGGTTTCGTTCATTCAGCAATTGTTTATCAAGAGGCTCTTACACAAAGGCACTGTTCCAGATTCTAAAGGTAAAAATGTGAACAGAGCAGATGTCTTGTCCTCATGTTGCTTGAATTCCAGTGGAAGGAGCAACAAGGAAAACAAACACAGGAGAAAAACCATGTGCTATGTCATTAGCAAGTTTATTTTGGTTCTTGGTTTCAGAGGATAGTCTGCAGTTAGCTGAGTCCATAACTCAGGGCCCAAGGTGAGGCAGATCATCATGGCTGCAGGGAAAGATGGGGTGTAGGGAGCACAGGAACAGCCACAGGAAAGATAAACCCTTCCAGGGCATGCTCCCAGTGACCCACTTCCTGCAGCCATACCCACCTGCCTACAATCACCACCCAGTTAGTTCATTCAAACTGGGATGGATGGATTCAATTCTTTAGATGTAAATCATTGTAAACGATTGTAAAAATACAATCATTTTGATTCCAAACATTCCTGCATTAACCCAGGAGCTTCTGGAGAACACCTCATATCCAAATCATAAGAGGTGTGCTGGTTAGAAGTGGCTAAGTATCAACATTAAAGAAAATTACTGAAAAAGTGATCTGTGACTGGAGGCATGAAGGAGGTGAGCATGTAAGTAGTGTGATTTCTGGAAAAAGAGGAGCCACATAGGAAGAACTTCATGTGAATAGAACCTGAGGCAGGGCATGCCAGTCCTGTTTGAAGAAAGCAAGTAGTTATCATGTTTATTTGGCATATATTAATGAAGGGGAAACTTATAGGAGGTAATATCAAAGACAGAGAATGAGAAGGATCACTTACATCCAGAAGGACTGTATAGACCATTTCTAAATCTTAATTGGACTCTGAGTAAGATGAGAAGCCATTGAGGATTGGGAGAAGAAGGATGGCATTTTCTGCTTTACCTTTAGAGAGATTACTCTGGTTATAGAGTTGTGAATACACTGTAAAAGAAACAGTTCAGTAAGAGAGTAGAATAAGAGAGGATTCCTGAGTTTGCTGTTATGATCCCAGGAATCAGTGATGTGACTTGAACCACAGTCATTGCAATGTGCGTGGTGAGAGGTACACCAATCCCAGATTTACTTAATTTAATATTTTGTAATATTATAATTTAGAGATAATTTTTACACAGGACATTTACAGAAATGTTGTAAGCATGGGTATAAAGAACTTCAATGCCTGCTTTGCCTAAATCCCCAATTTTAATTTTTACCACATTGACTTTTCATGTTTATATACATATTATATGTAATATGTATATTATAATTTCTTGGATCAATCTGAAAAGAAACCAAGAACATGATGATTTTTATCCCTATGATATGCAGTGCACATTTTTCTAAAGACAAGATATTCTTTTATATAACTGCATACAATGATCAAATTTAGGAGCGTAGCATAGATGAAATTCTATTACTTAATCTATAGGCTCTGTTAATATTTTGCAATTATACCAGTAATGTCCTCTACAAAAAAAAAAAAAAAAATCCTACCTAGAGATCCTATGTGGACTATTATGTGTGACAGGGGATAGAAATGGTGGTGAATTTGGGAATAAAACAAAAAAATCAGGGAGGAATGCCAAGCTTTCAATCAAGCAACTGGAAAGTAAAGTCACTACTACCAGAGGCTGGGAGGACTTTGAAGGAACAACTTTTGTGTCTCTCTGGGAATGTGGGAGTGGTATCCAGCTTTGAAGTTTGAGATGCTCATTAAACATCAATGTGAATATGAAAATGTGTTCTCTGTGATTTGACATTCCATCTTCATTTGTCTAAATATGAGAATTTTCTATTAGTTTAGCACAGCATTAGTAGGCTCTTTCAAAACAAAAATTTCATCTTTTTATGCATAGTAAATATTCTTACTTAGTTAAGTATTCCATTTCATTTTTCTGTCTCCTGATTGTTGGAACTTCTAGTTTTGCCCTAGGAGTTTCTTACCTTTTCTTTTTATCTTTCATCCCTTGACCTTTTTGTTATTATTATTCCATCTTTGTAGATCTCTTTGAATATTCTTGTAAGCTCACTGACTGTGAAGTAGGACATTTAAAAAAAAATTCAATAACAACGGAGTCTTTTTTTTTTTTAACATCATTCTCTTTCCTCTGAGGGCATTTATAGATGTTTTGCCTTTTTAGCTTACTAATTAGTCTTGGTTCTTTTGCCTGAGGAATTTGGTCTCCATCTAATGTGGCATTTATTTTCCTAAAACATTTAGTGATTATTTCTTGTCTTTTTATGTTTGTACTTGATCTGATTTGTACTTGCCATGAAGAATCTCGAGCACAATCTTTCCTTTCCAACCCATGTTTTTAATGTTTGTTTAGTTTGGAACTGGCACTGACTGATGCTAATCCTTATACTATTTAAACTTGACTGACATAATGGCCAGCTAATGATATCATGCTTCTGTCTCGCCCTTCTCTAACTCTTCCTTTATTATCAAAATGATTTTGAAGTTAAAATGTTGAATGCTATTTGAGATTATAAAATCCACTGCATCTCATATTTTTCAGTATAGAATAGGAAATCTTGAGTGTGGCAACATAGTGGGTAAGCCTCATCTGCAGACACTCATCTGTATTTCATTAATATATTTTAAATTTCAGGTGTTTCTGGCTGTTGGTAATCCCCTAAACATGCATCCACTCTTTACTCTGACTCTTTGATTGAGTGCTTTATCTTGTCTCTATGTCCAGAACTTCAATTCATCCTTCAAGATTAAGTACCCATCAAATACCTGTACCCATTTTGATACCTTCACTGTGACTAGATCTTAAAATAACTACCCTCTTTTCTGAAATTTTACAGCACTTTTTTACTTCCCTATAGGGGTTTCTTTAATAATCTACGTATCCCTATCTCTCTTGCCAAATGGAAAGAGATATAAATGCAATGATGTTTACTCCATTTCTGAATCTTTCCTACCTACTATACAATAAACATTTAAAAATTATATTATTTGTTTAATAAGTGAAGTGAGAAATCCAAGATTATAGGTGCTCTTTTGTTTTGAAAAGGGTAGAAGTCCTGGTAACTGTGGTCTATACACTTATAAGGATGTGGATTGCTTAACATTATTTTGGAGGATTCTGAAAACTTTGTAGGACTCTAATTTAGTAGGCTGGTCTCTGATGTTGGTTCTATCGTAGATTTTTGTAAAACAACCACAGAAACCAGTTCCATGTCTCACTTCTGAGATTGGGGTAGTCTTTGGGCAATGGGGAATGACCACTGAGGCCCAAGAAACATTGTGGGCAAGGCAATGGGAAGTGAACTGGTAAGACACAAGGAAATTGCCATTAACCAAGTCTTAGGTAAATCCAAGGAGCTCTCCTGTGTGTGGGTTGAAGTTAGAACAAAACAAGAAAAAAATCATGCAGGCAAGATGACAGAATCCTACTGCTCTACCAGGATTGGGAGAGGCTGGTTTAGAGCTACAAAAACCAATGGACCCTGTTCCAATATATTGTGCTAATAGGTAAATCAGGAGATGGATCTATCTATCTATCTATCTATCTATCTATCTATCTATCTATCTATCAAGATATATACAGAATTAAATATGTTCTTTTAGAAACCAAAGTGTTTTAAGTAGGAAAATGAGAGTGGACGGGACTCAAGCAAACTTGAGTTTGAGGCAAGACTTAATTCTAGACTTCTGAATTCAATTGCAGAGAATAAGAAGAGATCCCTGCCTAGGAGGGAGAGGTTCATGTCTAGGATGAGGTGGTCGACACATTGCCAGAGAGGTAGCCATGCTTCCTTGGGAGAGCTTGCTCAGGACCCATCGTTTATTTCTGGGATCCTGACATTAGTTACTGGTCTAGACCCAAATGTGGCTCTATCAAAGAAAGTAATGAGGTCAATGATTTTTTCATCATTATTTTATTCATTCAACTAACAACCTGTGTCCACTATTTTAGAAAATTATGCTAACATTGAAAGAAATTCAGAATCAAGAGGTCCACAAGGGACTAAAATATGAAATAAGGAAGGAAGAAAGCAATTGAAAATGTCTGCAAGGCTAGGCAAGGGCTCCTGAAGGATGTGGAATCTGAGCTTGTACATCAGGGATGTATAATAGCATGAGAATAGGGCAGAATATTTTGGAAAGAGGAAATACAATGAAGACACATGGGTGAGATATCAAAACTGAATGATAAAGTAAATGTTAATGTTTTTTTTTTTTTTAAATCCCTGGTTCCTTGTATTGGTAATGGATTGTTTCTAAGACATCCATTGCCTTCTTACAAGTCTTAAATGAGTTGGCTGCCTTTGTTGGAGTATGGTTCATATTGTATTAAACAGCCAACTAGGTAAATAGGTAAAATGTTTTCATCACTTCTTGGTGTAAAGACCCAAATCCAGGAAAATACCATAGTTGGCTCAGAGCCTGAGAATGACAACAGCATTGCTGCTGGGACCATCAGAGCCTCTCTTCCTCTATCCTCTTCCTCCTCCTTCCTGCCCCTTTCCTTTGTTTTCCCCACCTCCTCCCTTTTTCTCTTGTCTTCCTTTTCTTTCCTTCCATCATCTTCTTGACATCCTATTTTTTTCCTTTCATGAGTTTGTTGAATCATTACAGAAACACTAACCACTCACCTTGTGCCAAATACTGGGTTAGTGCATATGTTATTATTATTTTTCTGTGAAAATTGGGTGTGAGGTGGAGTTTTTAAGTAATAAAAGTATGTTTAAAACATTCTATTCTAGATGCCTCCTAGTTTTTTTTTTTAATTCCCTTTTTTTCCTCTTCAAAGTGTCTGTATCCCAAAGCTCAGGGAAAATAACAAAATTTGGGCCTAAATATTGAAAAATTAAAATTCATATAATCCAAACTTAATACCCAGGAGAAGAAATGGCTTCTCATTTAAGAGAGTGTTTGTTTCATCACAGTTGGCGAGTTTTGCATAAATTGCACTTATAGTTGTTCCGAGTACCTAGGTCCTGATATTCATCTCTCAGACCTGTCTGTCACATACCCAGTAAGTCACTGCTTCACAGCCCACGGCATCTCTCAGACATTGTGGCTTTCCCAGAGCCTCGGTGCCTGTTCTCATTTGCAAGCTATTATTCTGAAGCGAAACATTGAACACATTTCTGAACAGCATTTATTGTTTTTGTGTGTGCTCAAATTATTGTAATGAAGACGTTTCCTTCCAAGGTTTTTAAGCTTTGAACTTTCTTTTATGTGCAGATGCTTGAAGTTTCCTCCATCCTTTGTAGGCATCCAAATCTATCACACACGCAAAGTAACAGATAACGTAATATTTAATAGTTTAGGTTCAAACGAACACGTTCATTTTGGTTGAATTGCTGTTGTTATCAATTGCTATTGAAAATGTCTTTGTATCACTGTACAAAGAAATTTGACCTTCAAGATCAATATAATGCAACTAAAATAAAAACCCAGATTAAAATTAGTTTTGTATTTCAATGTTTCAACTTCCATGTGGAAAATACAATTCTTCAAGGCAATATTGATAAAATAAGGTTACTGTTAACACATGCCTATTTCTTCTTGTGGATGAGAGAAGAGGCTTATGTGAAAATGTAGCAATAACCTTGAATCTTCACAGGTAGGGAGGTCACCATCCAGCTCTGTTAGTGTGTTCTTGGACATGCTTAGTCATGGCTGCAAGCTAGTCATCCATACAGAAGATTGAATCATCTCTGAGAAAGAAAGAAGAGAGAGTAATTTCAGGTCCAGTAATTAAAAACTCCCATCAATCCCTAGATGCAGAGGAATACTTTTTGCACATATACATTCTTGTTTTTTCTCCTGTGGAAGAAATTGGGCTTCAATCCTTATCTGGCCTCCTGGACTACCTGTGATCTCCATAGCTTTTATTGCATTGTCTTCCTCCTTTGGCCCTATTCTACTTCCTGCTTGGCTTTCAAAAGCTTGTGAGTCATCTTGGATGTAGGGTGTTCATTATATAGGATAAAGTTGTCTCCAAGAGAATAATAAAAGAGCAAGTTCCTTGTAGAAGGAGGCAAAGAAGAAGAGACTTCTTTTTTATAAAAAAGAGAACATGCTCTAGGCAGAAAGGACTTTTTAACTTCCCCTCTTTTTTCTCACTGTGTTACCTAGGAGAGTCAAAGCCTGGCTTCTTAGGAGTGATGTGAAGTGAGAGTATGCCCCCAGCAGGCAGAGTGGAAGAGCGCAGGCCCAGTTTAGCTCAAGGATTGTTTTAGCTGAGATCTACCAGGCAGAATGAAGAAGCTGACTTGGAGGCAGATCATCTGGGAGTTTTACACAATGTCCTGATTAAGTGTGGGCAAAACAACATAAAAATAGAAATAAGAACATAGCAACAAGCTAGGTCCATTCAGGTTCATAGGCAGCATCTGGAAAAACCTGTCAGGACCCAGCCTCAGGGGAGGTGTTCACAGGCAGGTGGGATCAAGGAGCTTGGCCATCAAGATTATAATGCAGGGACAAACAATAGGTTATGAAGATCATGATGGCCCCTGTACAGGTAAACAGAACAGCTAATGGGTACCAGTAATAGAAATGGGATAAGGAAGCAGAGTAAGACTTTTTTGCAAGAACTGGATGGGCCATAAGGACAGGATTGGAATAGCAAATGGCTCCTGCAGAATCTCCTGAGATGTGTATAAACCCTTCCTGATTGGGAACTGGTTGCTCCAAAATTTGAGGTGGAACTGCAGCCACAGGAAAGAAGCAAGAAGGAATGTGGAAGCTGAGACTTGAAAGGAGTATTATCTAGCAAGATAATTTTGAGAGAAAGTACCGACAATAAGTTTACTTGGGAAACACTCAATTGTGAGGTGAGGATTGCTGAATCTGAGTCAGGGTTTTGGTGGGGAGTGAGCCAGAGTTTGTCAGGTCAATCAGAGAATAAAACCAGATGTTGGGTGGCAAGTCAACAATGGGTAACATAATATGTGGATAGGTCTGGGCTGGAAAGATGTGGTGCTGGTTCCATGTAATTGGCTAGCTGAATGGTTAGCAAATGTGGCCATACCTGCTTTTATTCTCATGCTGCCTGGCAAGGAATGTCCTAGGTTTTTGGAAAGGAAGACACATTAGATCCTGGGAATTATTGTGAGTCACCAGAACACATAGCATTTATCCTTGCACATGAACTAGGGACATTGGTGGGGACAGCCACAGAAAGATGGTGTTGTGATTGTCATCCATGACTGTTGTTGTTTCAGCTGTGTCAAATCAGTTTTATGTTCCTCTCAGGAGAGCAAAAAGTTGCAGGGTTTTAGCAGCCAAAGAGGATAGTTAGGCTGGAAGATATTTCCGCTTCATACTTTGGGTTTATTCTTATTTCATAGAGCAATTGATATTAATCTGTGATCATGTTATATATATTTTAACTTTGTGCATAAATTATCTAATTTGTCTCATAATTCTCTATGAGATAGGGATTACATTTTAGATGAGCAAAATAAGCCTCATACAGATTAAGTAATTTCCTCATAGAAACAATGCAAACAGTAGCAGATATAAGAATTGAAGCAGTACACTGTGCTCTTAGATGGACCTTTAGTTATTCCTTCACTTAATACTTAGGGACCATCTTTTGTGTATTGACTACTGCTATGAAAACAAAAATGGGAAAAATGCACACTGTTCTTCTCTTCATGGAATTTATAATTTGAGGGTAGGGGTGGAGAGATGCCAGCAACCAGTACTCATTTACTCATGTAATTATTTACTTTTAGAGAGAATTCTGAAAGAGAAGGTCAGGCAGACCTTACCTGGTATGTGTGTGACACACAGCATTCCTAAGGAATTAACAATAGCTTTAAGGTCTTTTAGATAGCTAGGTAATGGGGTTTGAGAGAAGAGGTAGTACTCCTAAGGCAAAGAACAAGGAGGAGAAGGGGGAAGAGGGAGTGAGGGGGGATCAGAGGAGGAGGAGGTGAACGAAACTTGAGGCATTGGAGCACCTGGAACAAGATCATTGTAACCAAAGCTCAGAGAGTGAAATGAGGATGTTATAGAGAATGCCTACTGTACGCAGGAGATATTATACTTCAAATTTCCAAAGTACATTACTATAACCTATTCATTTCATAAAATATAAATTTAACATTTAAAACATTAAAATTTATATTAGTTTCTGTATCTTCTTGGGATAGAATGGCTATTGGCTGATGAAATCTTCAAGCCAAAATAATCTTAAAAGCTAAATAAAATACAGAAGTTATTTGCTTGAAGACAGCAGGCAGCGGAGGCAATGAATGAAGAGGTTGAGATTCCAGAACAAAGAAAACCTCAAACAGGTGAACTGCATTAAGCAGCTCCTTTTTACAAGAGTGACATTTTTAAACTCAGGGCTGTGATTGGAGAATTGAAGTTGTTCACCAATTTGTGGGGACATTTTTATGAATTCTGGAACTTTTTGGAGTGGGAGACTAAGATCTTTGACCTGAAAACTTTTGGAAAGCATAGCAGAGACATCGGAAATTTTATAAGAAAATGATTAGATGCCAGTCCATATATATCAGAAAACAGGGATCAAGGACAACAGTTTTAATGACAGTTGAAAATATAGGATGACAGTTGAAAATATAGGAGACCTGAAGGTAGATTAAAACTTACTAGGCCTGCAAACAAACCTTGATTCAAATCATCTGAGTATATTGGAGAAAAGGGTGATCCTTCCTAGGAGGAAAAAAATATTATTTGGAAACTTTATCTTATTAGAAACAAAATATGCAAAACATAATAGTGAATTACTAGGCATGCCAAAGGTAAGATCAAGAGAAAAAAAATAGAAATACATCTACAGATGCTATTAACAAAGCTTTTAAATAAATATGGTTCACAAATTTAAGAAAATAGAGAAAAAATAAAGAAAACGAAACAGATTATGAGCAAATTCCATAAGCAAAATAAAATTTATAAAAAGTAATAATTACACATTCTAGAACTGAAAATACTTTATATCTTGTATTATGAACCCACAAGTTGGTTTTACAGCAGCTTAGCCACAACCAAAGACAGGAATACTGAACAAGAATAATTGAAAATATCCAGGGGAAGCAGGGATGGAAAAATGCATTATAATTTAGCAAAATGTAGGGGTTAGAGAAAGAGTGAAAATCTAGTATAAATATAATTAAACTCTTATAGGAGAAAAGAGATTGTGGCAACACAATATTTGCAAAGATAGTACTAAAAATTTCCCCAAAGTGACTAAAGACATCAACCAATAAATTTAAGAAACCATGAGGACCTCCAAGCAGCATAAACAGAGAAAAACACTACAAGCATAAAACACTATATATATATATATATATATATATATATATATATATATATATATGAGCTAAAGTAAAAAAAAGACAATCATAATAGAAGAAGCAGTAGCAATGTTAATGACTGAAGTCTCAATGGTGAAAGCTAGAGGATAATGTAATAACATTTTCAAAGTATTGAAAGAAAGTGTGAACCTAAGTTTTTATGCCTTGCAATTAATCCTAATAATGTATATAAAATGAAAAAATTTTCACAAACACACACATAACCTGAAAGAATTAACTTGCATTAGGAGAAATAGTGAATGGAGTTCTTCAAAATTGTCCTGGATGGAAACACAGAAATGCAGGAAGAAACAGAGCAATGAATACGGACTAAGTGGGAAAAACACATGACTGTGGATTAAATGTCAATATGGGGTTTAAAAGACATGTAGAATTAATATGCGTGAAAACCATAAAATGGAGTGGTGGGATAAATGACGTTAAGTGATCTGAATTTGTAGGATTTGTAGGGGAGAGGCATAAGTAATTTTTGTTTACAAATGGCACATTTTAAGTGTAAGAATCATAAATACTGCTTTTAGAAGGATGGAAAAATATGTAAAGTATGAACACTAAACAAAAAAGGCTCAAGTATGTTAATAAAAGTAGGTCTTAAAGAAGAATCACTATTAGAAATAAATGTGACATTTTATAATGAATCTATTGCTTTTATTGTGATTCTTACATTTTAAATATCTTTTGTAAACTCCATATAGCTGGATCCTGATTCTTGAATTCAGTCTACAATCTTTGTATTTTAATTGGACTGTTTACTCTATTTACATTTGATATAATGTCTGATTGAAGTTATATTTAATATGTTATCTTAATATTTGAAATCTAGGCTATATACTAACGAATACAAGAATTATGCCATAGCTGTCCCAGAGTAACCAATTTCACTACTATCTTGCCAAACAGTCTAATCTCTCTGCACGTTGACATTCTCATTTGGCTGACATCGGCCTCCATATTTTGCAATCCAACAGCCGACCAGTAAATGAAGTCATATGCAAGCACTAATGCTGAAAAAAAAAAAAAACTATAACAAAAGCAGGCAAGAAAGAGAATGATTTTGATTGAGCTAACCTGTGGGATCTGCTAAAAACCAAGAAAAAGGGGTAGGAGAGTTAGGAATCCAAGAAGCAGAAAGAGCTGCTCTGTTGATATGTTGGCAGACAGCCATGCAAGCAGAGCAGTTTCTTGATGGCCTTCCCTCCTGCTTATGTTAACATTTAGAAACTTGGAATTGGCATATTCACAATGCTTCTTCATGACACACAATAATGTTTTGGAATGTGTGTATCGTGTGTGTGTGTGTGTGTGTGTGTGTGTGTGTGTGTATGAGAGAGAGAGAGAGAGAGAGAGAGAGAGAGAGAGAGAGAGAGAGGGGCAGACAGACAGGCTCTGAAAACCTTAGTCAAATGGCATCCTTCCCAGGACTCAGTTTTATCACCTAGATTTCCATATGATAATACATTTCACTACTCACAAGATTATCATGAGGGTTAAATTAAATATGGCAATATAGTGTAGTCTTAGCAGAGACAATTATTTAACATGTGTTTCTGATATATGTAAGAGAGAGATTGCAGCAGTTTACAATAAAGAAAGAGGATTTAAGTGATGTGCTATTGATTTTACTCCCTTCTTTCAGAAGTCAGTCTGACTAGGCCAATGTCTGAAGGAAATGGTGAGCAGAAGTCATGGTGGCACAGCCGTTCTGACTCAGAGTTTAATACAGGGTAATTCCTACTTGATGAACTATTTTTCCACAGAGAAAAATAAGAGGCAAAGTAGAGATGACACATCACATAGATCAAGTCTACCATGAGGCAACCCCTAAGGAAATACCCAGTCATGATTCTTTGAAGTTGTATTCCATGCTTACAAAAATAGAAGTTTCCTGGAGTTAGGTTATTATTACTTAAAAAAATCTATTGAGGTATAAGTATATGCAAACAAATCTCTCAATTTTAAGTGTGTAATTTAACAAATGTTGTCAAGTAACTGTGGTGGTAACCAAATATGACATAAAATATTTATATAACCTCATAAGCCTCTCCACCTGCTTGGAAGCGGATCTCTTTCCCCATGACCTGGGCCAGGGCCTACATGGATTTGTTTTCTCTCACATTAGTTATGCCTTTTCTAGAAAAAGAAATCAAACAGTATGTACTTTTTGTGGCTGGTATCTTTCATTGAGCACAGTGTTTCTCAACTGATTATAAATTACTGTCCCATTAGACAGCACTTTTAGGTTTTTTTCCCCTAATTGTCTCTCACCTCCTTCTGAAATTTTAATACCACAGATATACCTGTGTGGTTATGTGCCAGGTGTGTGTGTGTGTGTGTGTGTGTGTGTGTCTGTCTGTCTGTCTATACATATATGTACATATATACATTTCCATACTTTATATACATAGAATAATATTTTCTCACACATTGTTTTAGTCAGCTGTTTCACTGCTGTGACCAAAAGATCTGACAAGAACGATGTAGAGGAGGAAAAGTTTACTTAGGGCTCATGGTTTCAGAGGTCTCAGTTCATCAATGGCTGACTCTGTTGCTCTGTGCTGGAGGCAAGGCAGAACATCAAGGCAGAAGGGCATGAGGCAGGAAAGCAGCTCAGGACATGACAATAAGGGAGCAGAGAGAGACCTAATCTCTGCTCACCAGAAATAATATATATACCCCAATGGCACAATCCTAGCAACCCATCTCCTCTAGCTACAACTTACCTGCCTACAGTTACAACCCAGTTAACCTCTACCAGGGAATTAATGAACTGATTATGTTAAGGCTTTCATGACCAATCATTTTACCTCTGAATGTTCTAGTATTCTCACCTCATGAACTTCTTTGTTTGTTTGTTTTGTTTTTGGTACCAGGATTGAACTCAGGGGCACTCAACCACTGAGACACACCCCCAGTTCCTTTTTGTATTTTACTTAGAGACAGGGTCTCACTGAGCTGCTTAGGGCTTGCTGAGTTGCTAAGGCTGGGTTTGAACTCCTGATCCTGCTGCCTCAACCTCCTGAGCCACTGGGATTACAGGCTTTTGCCACTGCACCCCACACTCATGAACTTTTGAGGGACACCTTATATCTAAACCATGAAATACATCAAGGACAATATTTTTTGCACCTTTAGGGCACTATCACCTTCTTGAGAATATATATGATTTAATATGTTTTTGTGATTCATCAGTGTTATGTATATCAAAAGTAGGTTCATTTGTATTGCTGGGACATATTCCATTATGTAAATGAAGAAAAATAATTGCAAATATGTTCCAAAGGTTCGGTACTGAGTGAAAAATTCAATTTGAATTTATTTGAGTTTCCCTGGTGTCAGTACATAGACCTCTACCAAGGCAATTGTTCAAGTCAGAAAGCTGGGCGTGATTAAGGCTCTTCTGTACCACTCATGTCCTCATGTGCATTCCATCAAAGTTTGATTATTTCTTGAATCTGGTCTCAAAGGACCAGTCTTTGCCATTGTAACCCAGAACATTCTAGACACGGAAAGATATCGATATTTATCTTAAATGGGAAGCCATTGAAGGCCTTTAAGTAGGAAATGTGATATAACTTGTTAGTGAAATTGAAAGACTTCTAAATCTTTAATAATAACTAAGTTGAAGATGGAGTATGAGGGTTTGAATAATTTGGGGAGAGGATCTTTCAGGAGTCTGGAGGAGGAATGACAATTGCCCTTTTATACGTTTGAATGCAGGGAATAGGAGAATGGGAAGGGCATGCCCATTTTGATAGGGGCTCTGTTAAATTTAACAGTCAGATCTCCCAGTTACATGAAAATATAAGTACAATGAAAAGTTCAGATAAATCTTCCTATTTCTTGTTGCTGCCTTGACTTATCTAAATTTTTCTCAAATCAGTATCATAAATGAATTAAGTGTGAATATCCTCTGGTCATTTAAGAGCAAGTTAGAAGGATTTAAAGAACTAAAATCATGATCTTAAAATATCTTACATCATTTCATCCATCCATTCATCTTTCAATCCATTTCCATTGTATGAAGAGATATTCAAAGAATGAATAAGAATAATTGCAAATGTATTACAAAGGTCAGGTACTGAGTGAACAATTCAATTTGAATCTCTTTGAGTCTCCCTGGTGGAAAGATTTAGAGAACTATAATCATGCTTAAAAAATATCTTGTATAAAAATATTTTCTATTGGTTATTATAGTACTAGTATTTCCCCATGGTCTGTAATTCTCTTAAGATTTATGCAGATTGCCTTGTCCGTGTGTGTGTGTGTGTGTGTGTGTGTGTGTGTGTGTTTTTCTGGTAGCATCTATCATAAAGATTAAGATTAGATTTTTATTCCTATTAAAAATTAAGAATCAATGACTGTTATGGTTTAGATATGGTTAGTGCACATTCTCTAAGGTTTCACGTGTTCAAATTTCATCCCCTTTGTGAGGTATTAAGAGGATGGAAACTTAATCCAATCATGTGGTTCAGAGGTGGCATCTTTGGGGGGGATTAGAGTTAGATAAATTCTTTAGGGTGGCATCCCTATAAATGAATCCTACAGGTGCTTTATAAAAGAGGGAGAGAGACCAGGAGAGGCATAGACATATATGCATGCTCCTTGTCTCCGTGACACCTAGAAAGTCTGCAGCAAGAAGGCCATCACTAAGGGTAACACCTTGACCTTGGACTTTCAGAACCATGAGCCAAAATAAACCTAGTTTCTTTATAAAGTCACCTAATGTGTGGTATTGTATTAATAGCAACAGAAATGGACTGAAACAATGACTTGCTGTGTTTTAGGTTTAAGATACACAAACATGCATATGACATAATCTTCATTCTTAAGGCACATAAAGTTTACATCATGTAAATAGATAAATTGCAAGCCACGTTGTTGTCAGTGCCTTAAAAGTACTCTGAATGAAACTCTGGAAGTTTATCAGTGTTTTTTCTTTTCCAGGCGATGTCTGAAGAATGGCTGGTTACAATATCTCCAGGAATTCCTCTTGTGATCCTATACTGACTCCTCATTTAACCTGGCTCTACTTTGTAGTGCTCATTGGCGGACTGACAGGTGTCATCTCCATTTTGTTCCTGCTGGTGAAAATGAATACACGGTCCGTGACGACCACAGCAGTCGTTAACCTGGTGGTGGTCCACAGTGTTTTTCTGCTGACAGTACCTTTCCGCTTGTCCTACCTCATCAAGGAGACTTGGACATTTGGATTGCCCTTCTGCAAATTTGTGAGTGCCATGCTGCACATCCACATGTACCTCACGTTCCTCTTCTACCTGGTGATCCTGGTTATCAGGTACCTCATCTTCTTCAAGCGCCAGGACAAAGTGGAATTCTACAGAAAACTACATGCGGTTGCTGCCAGTTCAGGCATGTGGCTTTTGGTGATTGTCATTGTGGTACCCCTGGTCATTTCTCAGTATGGAAATAATGAGGAGTACAATGAAAACCACTGTTTTAATTTCCATAAGGAACTTGGTCGTGAGTATGTGCAAGCCATCAATTACATAATAGTCATTATTGTCATAACCACTGCAGTGATTCTCTTGGTCTTCCAGATCTTCATCACTATATCCATGGTGCGGAAGCTAAGCCACTCCTTACTGTCCCACCAGGAGTTCTGGGCTCAGCTGAAGAATCTATTCTTCATAGGCATCATCCTTATTTGTTTTCTTCCCTACCAGTTCTTCAGGATCTATTACTTGCATGTTGTGGCACAAACCAAGGGCTGCAATAACAGTGTTGCATTTTACAATGAAATCTTCCTGAGCGTCACAGCCATTAGCTGCTGTGATTTGCTGCTCTTTGTTCTAGGGGGAAGCCATTGGTTTAAGCAAAAGATAATTGACCTATGGAATTGCCTTTTGTGCCGTTAGCCATGAACCACCATAGTAATTTCTTTGTATTGGGAGTGAAAATAGTCCAGGGAGGTAAGTGGAGGGCTATGGAAAATAATATTCCAACCAGATAGCCCCAGAAGAAAAGCGGAGAGATGGTGCAGCTCCAGAGGAGGGAGAGAAAACTAGCCAAGCATTAACCTACCGGTAAGTCCTTTCCCAATAACAATGGGCCCTGAAGGAAGGGAGTGGCTTCTGAATGCTGGGCTATGGACTTGGACCTTCCCCCATTGCAAATTAGTCCTAAATGGAGACTCAGTAAATATGGAAACTCTGGGAAACAGTGAATCCCAGAGAAAGAAAAGCAATGGGTGAGATTTGAGGATACATCTCTCAGGATCTGGACTTCCATCTCTCCAGGTAACAATGAGTTTCAACCTTTTTAACCACTGCTTTCCTGAGTTAAAGTTTTAACCTGAACCACTAGCCCCTGACTGTCCAAAGGGCACATCCACAGTTTCCAATGATTAAACCACCCTCACTGTATCCTCTGTAACTGAAGGCCACTTTCTCATCCAGAAAATGAACCCCTATGGTGCCTGAGTCTGTGAATGAATAAACGGCATCTCTGAATCTTTTGAGGTCTGCATCCATCATTTTGTGCTTACAATAAGAATACCATTCATTATTTGCTCCAGCCAAACAAAAGTAGTATAAAATTACAGAGCACTCATCTCAATCTTTACTTGATCCCTGTGGTCTCCAAAAGATGCCCATACAAAGACCACTGATGATGACTCCACATGGAGTTGCAATTATGCTTTTCTCTCTATAATACTGTGTTATAATAAAAGGCTGACTAATGTGGGCCTACAGAAGAAATATTACCCAAATATGAAATTGCATTATTTTCTAGCGTGAAATGTTTGCTTGGTCTAACAGGTACTAGTTTCATTAGCTCATTCTAATTTCTTCAGCTAGAAGCATGGTCTTTTCTTGGGGTTTGGACTGGACTCAGCTGTCTAGTTCTTTTTATGCCTCTTCACCTTAGGTAGGTTAATCTTGGTTATAATTTAGCTCTCAACACACCAGGCAAGATGATCCATCCAACTCATACTGGCAAAAAGAGATGAAGGGAGAAATAGTATGAAATTTCTCTGGGTAATCATAACTGGTGAGAAGTTCAGTATTTAGACATGAAGAGAAACAGATCTCGTGGACTACTGCTAGAACAAGGATTTCTAGATATGTCCTTTTTTTTCTAGAACATTACTTTATTTATTTATTTTATATTTGTTCTAATTAGTTATACATGACCATAGAATGCATTTTGACACATTGTACATAAATGGAGCACAATTTCTCCTTCCTCTGGCTGAACATGGTGCAGGGTCACACCAGAAGTGTCATCATACATGTATATAAGATATATAATGTTCATCTCCTTCCACTGTCCTTCCCATCCCTCTAGATTTGTCTATTGAAAGGTCAAGTTTAAGGTCATAGGGGTCTGTGTTCAGGATCACCAATTGTACTGTTCCTCCAAAAATCATTTATAAGGTTACTGAATATATCTAAACAATGGTGAAACTGTAACCTAGAGAATATTCCTGATCAATGTGCTTCTAGGCATTAAAATGAGTTCCCAAGAGAGATGATTAACATTTTTTCCTTTTCTGTATTTTGGAAGAATTTCTAGATATCTTGGGCTACAGTTAATTCAAATGTTCTTTTGATACAGAAAGTTCTATTGAAATTTTTGAAGTTCATTTCATTCTTAAAGTTATATATTTTTTAAAAAATGAAAACTACATTCTTAAAAACTTTTGGTAAATGTATGGAGTAACCATTAATTTAGACTGTATGAGATAAGACTTTATCAAGAAAGTTTTCTGAATTTGAGGAATGAATGAACAAATGTACTGAAAAATAATAAAAAATGTAACCTTCAAAATATTAAATAATTTGAAGTTTTTGCAAAATTCTGATTAGCATTTTGCCATTGTTTTGTAACTTGTGATATGTGCCACATTTTATTTCACGAATGTCTATTAATGGCTAGGTTGATACTATGCTCGTGGATTTTAGTTCCTTCCTGCTGATATTTCTATTGGCTTCAAAATTTTATAATCTAAATTTGCCAAGAAACAAATCCAGTTGCATGTTTTTAATGCTGCAGAAAACCTGCAGTAACTAATGGTAAGAATAGAACTACTATTTTGGTTATAATTTAGCTCTCAATACACCAGACCAGAATGAATTGAGAACTTTTTTTTTTTTCAGCAAGGTATATCTTCATGATTTAGCAGTTTTCCATAATTGGCTGTCACCTTATGGATCCACAAATACATCAAGGGAATAAGAATTAGCTCTGTGAGTTTCTAGCATTAAAATTGCGATTCATAGAAATTAATTTTGAGGAAGAAAAAACAGCAACATACTGGGAACATTTCTAGTTTCCAATTTTTTTCCTATTTTAAATTTCTTTTATCTGTCATGTTTTTCCTCTTTTTAATTATATTGCTTTCATTTATTATGTGATTTCTCTTCTAACTGATTTTCTTAATTTTTTATTTCTCTCTTTGTTCCATAACGTTTGCGAGACAATTACTAAGACATGAACACTTTAAGAAAATTGGTAATGTCCAATAAATGTATAAGAAAATAAAGAAATAGAGTAAAATATTTTACCTTCAAAAATTATTTGTGAAAATTTCATTATGTTTCTCTTCTTATATTATTAGTATCATAATATCTTCTACCTTACAGTTTGTGTTATGACCTTTTCCAGATTTTAGATATGTTGAGGTCAGGCAACTATGCTTCTCTCTATCATAATAAAAGACCTAGTTATGTGGGCCCATAAAAGAAATATTATCCAAATATGAAAATGCACACTCTGTAAAATAAAACATCTTATTCATCAGTGTTAATGAAATAAATAGAATAATTTCAAGTTGCCTGTTCTTTGTCTTTAATTGGTATAAGAGCTGATCTAACCCAGGTATGGGGATGACATTGATCCCAAGGACCATTTTTGGATATCATCATTTTAAGAGAGGATTACTAGTACTTGAAGGTGGAGCCAAGGACAAGTATCTTAACTTGGATACAGTTGTCTACATAGAAAAGAATTGTGTAGGTCTTGCTCTCTCTCTATTTTTTTTTTAAACTTAATGGTTATACTTGCTCTCTATTTGAATGATCTGTCAAAACTTCATAAATTGAAATGCACTGAAAATAATCAGAACATTTGATTTTTATTCAGTTTTATAAATGCATAGTATTTTTTGTATGGTAAGATTTTTTTGAAGTTAGAATTTTTGAAGTTTCTGAAAATCTTATGTCCAATGTGGCATTAACTTCAGCCTCAGATAGATTGTCAGGTGGTTCTTTAGATTCTGTCTCCAACTGAGGTTTAACTTCTCTCAGATAATCTGGATTTTTTTTTTATCATGGATTGAATCCAGGGGTGCTTAACCACTGAACTACATCCCCAGTCCTCTTATTCTTTATTTTGGGACAAGGTCTTGCTAAGTTGCTTTGGGCCTTCTTAAGTTGCTGAGGCTGGCTTTGAACTCACAATCCTCCTGCACCAGCCTCTTGAGCCACAGGTGTGCCCGAGTACTCCTGTACCAAATCCATGAGTTTTGAGGAAAGATTTTATTCTGGTTCCCCCAGAACTTTATCAATAGTTGTTCATTCCTTGGAAATTTACACAATTGATAGCAATGTTACGTATGACAATAAATACAATGCAACATACCTGCAAGCATTAATTTCAGTTGTATTCGGTAGGTATTCCAATGCAGATGACAACATCAGGATGCTTTGCTTTGTCTGTCTTTGTGATTATGCCTGAGTATACACTGACATACATATTATTTTATTATAAATCATTTTCCTCTTATCACTCATTTGTAGTTAGAACACTGTATATATAGTATATATATATATACTGTGTACCTTATTACTATAGGAAGGTTACAAAATTCATTTTTAAATGGCAGAATTATCTATTAATTTCATTTGAGAATGGTGCAAGTGTTACTTAATATTTGTGGTAAATAGCAAGACATCTGAGAATTTTGAAAACAACTGAGCCACTACAAGCAGGGTCAATTTAAAAGGGAGATTTACCAATTTTAACATGATGAACAGGGAAAACATTCTTATATTTTGAGAATATTTACCTCAACTTGATTCGATTCTAAATTATTTCTTTTGTTTCTGAAGTGACTAAATCCATTTTTTAGGAAAATGCAAAGAAAACATGTATGTGTATTTTCTCTTTTGATGAGTAAAAGATGTTTCTCTGAACTGAACTATAATTCTTAGATTGGCTTGAGGTCAGTATCAATCAGATTCTGAATCCAGGGATAATGATAGTTTTTGAGGTCTGGGCAGAAAGATTGCTTCTAGCACCCATTACAAGATTCTCTACCCAGCAGTTCATTTTTTAATTTCCTTGTGAAAGGGTCAGTGATTACCCCCATCATGTCTTTCTCTTCAACTTCATATAAATTACAGACAAAGGAACTCTCTTCAGTTGTAAAAATTGTGAAGTGACCTTTGTGTAGAGTGATTCAAGAGATGCCAGAAAATCCCTTCTGGCTTCCAAATTCTCCTCCATGAAGCTGCCATTGAAATGGTATTCCTGGTTAAGAGGTTGATCTTCCTGAAGGAAGGCATTAAGCTAATCCATCCTTGGTCATCAACTCTGGGGTGGGGTGTAGGATCAATGAGATGAACATCTGTGATGCTGTCGTATCTTAGGTTAGATAGACTTTGCTCACTTACTTCTAACAAAATAAGGCCCAGGGAAAGGATTCTCCTACCCACTGGTACCAGTGGAAACATAAAATTCTCATTGTGAGAGGGGCTGACTATTCCAGCATTCTTAAAGTAGTCAGTGGTACGAGTTCTATGATAAAGGGGCTCAGTGATGGCAGATATACTTGGATAATGCCATAAGAGCTCAGCGTGCAAGGGCACCTTCAGCTATCAGAGATGAGGGGAATCTGGATAAGCAGCAGGAACTTTTGCAGAAATGAGACCCAGGTCCCAGGAGCCCTGGCTGAGAGCTGGAGAACTTCAGTGAGTTTCCTTCAGGAATTTCCAGCAAGAAGAAGTCAGCTCTTGGCAGGCAGATAAGGCAATAGAGGCAGAACACAAGAAAGTTTTGAATGGGAGGTAAGAAGATTCTAGAATCCATTCTTTTTGTTTCAAGTCTCTCCTAACTTTTTTTGGTAGCCTGAGTCACAGACATCACCGAGGGCAGGATGTAGGAGCAAAGATGTGATTGTTGGTTGCCTGAACAGTGATTTTGGACAAGCTCATCCCTAAATTAAGTAAGAAATGAAAAAAAAAAAGGAATTTAGAAGGAAAAAGTTTTCCTGTTTGTTCTCAGGAGGGTATCACCTATTTATCAAATATAGACAATCATCAAAGTCTACAGCAGCCTTCTGCAGGTCTTCTTAAAGTCTCCCCACCTTCTTGCAGGTTCACAGAATTTCAAATTCAGAAGGGCATAGAAAGACTCTAGGCTAGCTCCTGCATGAGGTGCCATTCTACACATAAAATACTTCTCACCACAGTCCAGCTGGCTGTCACTCTCTCTGATCTGTCCCCTGTCTTTCAAAATTTCATGACTTTAATTGCATTCTGCTTGGCAATGAGACACACTACCCAACTATACACCTAAAAATGGTTAAGATGGAAAATTTTATGTGTGTTAATGATAGTCAAACTTTTTTATTAGGAAAAAAATAATGTTGTATCTGTAACAGGAACATAAATAGGCCATGAACTGATGGAGAAAAAGTATAGAAAGAAAAAAGATATTCGAAGACATAGAAAACTTCAGATAGTCCTCTTACTCAGTCCTGTTCAGAACCTCAGGGTAACCTACCAAATACAGGGCAAGCAAATGGAAAGACCTTACATGTCCTAGACAAAGTTTTAAATTTTAAGGACAAGGGCTGGGGATGTGGCTCAAGCGGTAGCGCGTTCGTCTGGCATGCGTGCGGCCCAGGTTAGGTCCTCAGCACCACATACAAACAAAGATGTTGTGACTGCCGAAAACTAAAAAATAAATACTAAAATTCTCTCTCTCTCTCTCTCTCTCTCTCTCTCTCTTTAAAAAAAATTTAAGGACAAAAAAAAAAAACAACAATTTCACAAAAGTCAGGCCAGGGAAATGTTTACCACTAAGAGGAAAATAATTAAAAACAATTAGGAAGGCATTAGGAAATTTCTTTCACCGTGGAAATGGCAGAAGATGAAGCATGAAGGTGGGTCAGGGAAGGTCAATACCTATTAAATTTTGATGGAAAATACTGTGCCTGTGAATTTCATAAGAAGACAAATCATTGTGTATTCATATCTGTGTAAATAAGGGAACTTCAGAGGATTTTCCTCTCAAATTCTGAGATCCAGAACCATTGCTTCTCAAACACCAGCATCTTCCCCAGGTAGAAGAGCAGCTCTGCTTTCTCATCTTGGGTCCAAGGCATCTTTTTAGGAGGTGAATTGCTGGTGAATCCTGCTTCCTTTTAGAATAGGCTCCATTAAGCACTAAGTCCAGGAGACTGTTGTAGTAGGAAGGCAGCCGGCTCCAGCTCCCAGCTTCTTGTATTCATCTTCTGTGCCTCCCCAGCTCCCATTATATATAAGTTAATATTTCCTTGGTCCTTGCAGTTAGAACTGGAAGAGAGCCTGTTTTGAAAGAGTTATCTTCCCTCCTCCCCTTTTGAATCATCTTCAAAATTTTGGTTTGCATTTAAATTTTTATTGCATGTTGACTTTTACAACATTATGACCTGAAATTTCTTAAAATTCATTTTTTTACCTCTTTCATTATTTTCATTTTTATCCTAACCCATCAACCTGTTCCTTTACATCTAGCTTCTTTTTCTATAGGAAACATGTGTTTTTAACCTTATGAATGCTTCACTATTGACCAATATGGCTCACAATTTCTTTCTATCTTGTTCAGACTTCTTTTCGAAAGTGATTTTTTTTTTTCTCTGCTACTTGGTCCCACATTGTCTTTTGTCCCTGTTCATATTTTTCTCTGTGATAGGAGATCACCCAGGTCTTCTCTTCCCTGTGTCAGGGATTTCTTCCTAGCATCTGCTTATTAAGGTGGGAAGCTGATTGCCAGCTTCTGGAGTCAGCAGCCCCAGGGCAGGTGAGAGGCTGCAGGGATTACAGAAAACCAGAGCCAGCTTCTTGATTATGGTTACTAATGCTGTTGTGTTAAATGACCAGCCCTGTGTACTCACCATGCCTCTTGTGGGTGGGGTGGGGGAACTGCCCTATCCTTTTGTATAAACTTCCTCCACCAATGGTAATGAACCTCTGGGTAACCTTATCAGTCTACAGATGAGTAGTGCTGATCCATAATAAAATCTTAATTTATCCAGGGCAATAAGAATAACAATAATAACATAGTGAGTTTATCTTAAAGTGAAATTTATTAAATGTTATATTATGAAATATATTTTTATGATTAACTTTATTTGTATTATATCATAATAGAAATATAAAAAATGATAATTATAAGGCTAGAATTATGTCCTCTTCAAGATGATGTTTGTGATAAGAACCACACAGGGACAATTTAATTGACAGTATCAGTCAGTTTTCCACTCCTGGGTTTTAGATACCCTTTGGCCCATCTTGGCACATTTATAGAGATAAAAAGAGCCCTGTGTCTGCTGTTGCTGTTGGTAACATCATCCTGGATGACACATTGTTTCATGAAGATCTGCCAAAGTTTAAAATTTTTTTATTTGAGATTTAAGTGAGTTGTGAACATTCAAGAAGTGAACACACATTGAACCGCTCCAAAAGCACTGACTTGTGACATATTTAATTTATAAGATGAAATCTGCCTTTTATGGATGTTTAAAGATTAAGAATGCTAAACGTGTCAAAGTGAAGTTCTTTCCAGCTGGTCTGTTCAAATGTTCTTGAAAAAACCTGACAGGGTAAAACTGTGCATGCCCTGAATGGTGTTGTAAGTTCACAGAATGGCATGGCAAGAATAATATCCAGCCTGCCTGCCAATGAAAATCGTATAGAGTGACTAGGAAATATGAGAGTTTGCATATTTGATTCAAATGTACTGAGCTAAATGAAACTATAAATGGAACTGTAATGCATGATGTAAATGGATTTTCTCTACCATGCTGTTTTGAAGCCACAAAACCTTTTAGGACATTTAAATATAAGACACTTCTTTAAAAGATCAACATGGATCATCTTTTTAAATAAAAATACTCCAAAATGATAAAACGTGAGTGTTGTGACAATCCCCATCCTTTCCTGGGTCCCATCCCCTTGTCCTTCAGGACTTTACCTTTGCCACATCAACCTGCTGTAGAGTCATTTTCTCTTTTTCCATGAGTTGTCTACAACTGGGTAAGAGATGCTGGAATGATGACACAAAACCTCTCCCAGTACTCTGTCATTGCTAGCAGAGGCTGTGGCATTGCTTTGCTAAGTTTTGCTTAAGGAAACTTTTCAAAAGCACTGTCTGCCATCTTTGCATTTCCTCATCTGCTACTTCTTCGGTCCATTCCCATGTTTCTTTTATACCTCACTCTACCATGCCAATCTTGTCAAGTCATTAATGATATCAGTCTACACATCCAATAGTTAACTGTGAGTCTTCATCTTGCTCAGTCTCAAAGAAAGATATCATACTGTTGAGCAATCTCCTTTGATTGAAATACTTCATTTATTAGAATGCCTCTTGCTTTTAGGTTTTCTCCTACCTTGTGAGTTATTCCTTTTCGATTTCTTTATATTTCTTTCCTTCTCTCCTCCTCAATGTCTAAATGGTGTGTCATAGGATTCAGTTCCCAGTTCTTACCTTTCCATAAACTTCCTGGAAAAATTCTAGACAGTCCTGTGACTTTAAATTCATCTATATGCTGATTTTCCCAATTTATATCTCTGTTCTTTGTCTTCTTTCCTGGATTCTGGCCATAAATACAAAACTTCCAATTTAAAATTTCCACTTATATTCATAAGCAGTTTCAATTTAACTTACCCAGAGCAGAACCCTGATTTCTTTCATTCGGGAGCCTTGCTCGTTCCAATAATGACACCACATTTTTACCCATTTGCTCAGATCAAGTACCAAGAATTATTCTTTCTACTCTTTTGTATCCATCAGTGTCCAATCAGGAGACAGAAACTACATGGTAACTTGAGCAGGGAAGTTGAATGTTATAAATCACTAGCTATGGCAGGAGATTAGAACAATAAGAAATTACCTATTAAGAGGTAAAGAGAACTCTGAAGAATACAGGAATAGAAGATACAGGAACAGTCACTATCTTCAAGTGTAAGGAAGAGCATGTGGTAAAAAAAAATGTGGATAAGGGTACCCCACCACCACCTGCCACCACCTATGGCTGAAATGCGGACCTTGTTGGAAAGGTTACAAGGGGGACCCATTGGACAATGGAAAAGTTTACAAAGCCTCTGTACTGATGGAACTCTCCACAGTTCCACATAAAGGTGTTAGAACAACCTGCCTCAGGGTAGAAACTGCATCTCAGACCATGCTGGAAATTTGCCCAAGGAGTTTTGTGCTGTCAGAGGCTGCTTTCTGAGGTGCAGGGGAAGTTGCCTACAGGGAGGTGGCATATATGGTGACCTCAAGAGACTGCTAAGCAAGATTACATAACCAGGGAGAAGAGCCTGCTCCTCCCCAGGGTCTCTTCAGCATCTTCTAATTTAGAAGTTTAGTAGCCTCATGCCTACTGGCAAGGGAGAAATGCTGGTTTCACAGCAGTGCATTTGGAGACAAGATACAACACTCAGAAGATCTGTCTGTATTTCACACCTGCTTGTGCTCAGCCGTCTGGCACTGATGAGTCTACTTTTGAAACATGCCTCTTATCTGACCACTTCTCTCCGTGTCTGCTCCTACTACCTTCTTGGGCCACCACATAGCTTCCCTCTCCCTGCTTCGATTTTTGCTGCACTACAGTCAATTCTTCACACACAAGCCAAGCCATTTACTGCTTAGAAGTACAAATTAGATCTCATTAGTGTCCACCGAAAATTTCCCAGTGGCTTTCCAACCACTCAGCTTAAAAGGTAGACTCTGTGATCAGACCCAGGCCTCCCTCTCAACTTCTTTGTTTCTTTGTTTTTGCCTCTGAAATTTTGCATCTGCTGTTCCCTCAAACTGGAGGCATTTCCTCAAATGGCTGGTTCCTTCCAGATTGTCCACATCCGCTCCAATGTTGTCTCAGAAGAGACCACTCTGATTGCCCCCTCTAAAACTAAAGTTTCTCATTGCTTACCTTTCAGATTATCTCATATTCTTTGAAGCATTCATCATTACCCTAAATTATTATTATTTATTCCTTGTTTTCAGACTTACATTTCCTCTCTCCTTCACTACAATTTAAATATCACAAAGGAAGCTTCTTCCTCTGCCCATGCAAACCTTGTTTGTTACTATGAACTAGGGCTTAAAGGCATTCAATAAATATATATATTGAAAGAATGTGTGTATAGGTGAGAGAATGAATTCCTATATTTCAGCAAACTCACTCTGATTTATATCCTTGATCTGCTGTTTATTAGCATATGAAATTTGAGCCAGTTTCTGAATTTCTCAGAATCTCAAATTCCTCTTCTCGAAAATGGCAGTTTAAAACATTCAACTCTCAGAGGGTTACTGTGGGAATTCACTGTGTCAAATGATAGCTCTTCAAAACACCATCAGAAATACTTGCTGATCAAGCAAAGTCAGCTCTTGAAAGAGTCTCAGTAGGGTTTCTAAAGGGGAAATTTGGGCACAATGTTTATTGAGCCTTAAAGCCTGGGCTGGGTGGTTTGAAAGGTCCAGGTAAAGTGGGGAATTGATTGGGATTGGGTAATGTTATGAAATAACTTTGCTTCAGTTGACATAGAAAGTCCAGGATATTAAATTGAGTTTAAATGAGGATTCTGTTAGCTCTATTAAATAAACGACTGGGTTGCTTCACAGTCTCACACAGTAGCCCCCTCCCCACTCATGTCTGTGGGTTCAGCCAACTGCAGATTGAAACTGTTCAGGGAAGGGGATTACATCTATACTGAACACATACAAACTACTTTTTGTCTTGTTATTGTTCTCTAAGGAATATGGTATAAAGATCATTTATGTAGTATTTGCATTGTATTAAGTATTGTAAATAGTCTAGACTAGACATGATTTAAAGTACCTGGATGTATGTGGATTATATGTAAATACTGTACCATTTAATAGAAGACTTTAGTATCCTTTGGTTTCAGAATTGGAGGGAGGTCCTCACATGGATCCCATGGATCCCAAGGATCAGTTGTACCCCTGGAGCAAGTATTTTAAAGAGCAATCAGCTGATTTACTTCTGCTTGTCCTCAGCATTGGTTAGAAAGAAAGAGGAAGAATATTTTGCCTTAGATTTGGTTAGTACAGGAGCAGGAAAGCCTACTCCATGGCATTGTTCACATGGAACTCAGGACTATTTGGGTTCCAGATATCAAGAGAGATGGTATATGTGAAATGTGGAGATAGTGCCCGCCACTCTGGGCATCATGTGAATCAGCAGGGGTATAGATGTGAATCACCCTTAAATAGACAACTCAGCATGTATTTAGATAAAACCATTATGCTTAGATTTCTTTGGAGCGCTTTTTCCATTAACAAAATGTTCTTCTGTCGCTTATGAAGAATGGTAAGATTATTCTCTCCAAGATGATAAGTTGTTTTCTTGGAGAAATCCTATAATTCTGATGAGTTTATAATGACTCTTTTTGACTTTCTGCGTTGGTCCAGTAGAGCATAAATCTGAAAAGTGCCCCAGGCCTTAATAGACTGTGTTCTACCTTTAATAATTTTGACAAAATTGTTGAGAGCATTTTAATTAGACAGTCTCTCAGCAAATTTGATTAAATTTTAAAATTAATAACATCTCCAGGTAAATGAAAAGTAAATGTAATAAAGCAGAGAGGAGAGCTCATCCCTGACTAGGCCTGCCTGTTAGGAAATGAGTTGATGCTCAGCCTGTGTTATGAGGCTGTGTGATTTCATCAGCTACTCAGGATATCAAAAATTTTCATTCAGAGAACCTGTTAAGTCAAATGGACATTGTTTGCCCAGACTGCTGTTTTGAAGGATTATGTTTCTCTGAGTTTGAATGGGAAAGAGAGCTGAGGAATGTGGGTGGTGGCACATAGTATATTTATTTGTCGTAAGCTAAAATTTTCTCCTTTTTACTGGTGGTTTTCAGAAAGAGGAATTCATATTATAGAGAAGTCAAATTGAGAGAATGCAAATGAGTTCATAATACTAATACATCTCCAGCCTTATAGATGAAGAAAAAAAATGAAGCCACAGAAAAATTAAGAAATTGGCTTATAAATGCCAATGTTTGTCTAGTTTTCAAAAATCTGGGGTTGAAACATTATCTCTTCCATTGGCTAATTGCAGGATCTCGGTCAGCCACCTAACATTTCTAGACTTGGGTGGGTCCTTCATCTATAAAATGCTGCCTATCGGATGGGAGTGGTTACCATAGACACAGGTGTTAATTAATTAGGAGTGTTGTGTAGGAACAAGGAAGAGGTGGGATCCAAAAATTGGCCTTCATCTGACTCTAAAGCAATGCCAAGTTCTCCTGTGTCACTTCTCATCATGCATTGTAGAAGCTTCCTCATGCAATTTGGAATGGGGTCATTCCCAGGGGTTTCATGGACAACCAGAAACAGCTGACATTTTCTAGGCACTCACATGTGCTAAGCGTTAGGAAAGGGATTAATTTGATATTTTCAAAAGCACTTTGCATAGGGGCTAGTACAACTCCCTTTTTACAGATGAAGAAATTGGGGATCAAATACATTAAGTAGTTTTCCCTTGGACACAGAGCAAGTAAACCTAGCAGCAGAGATTTGAAACTAGTACATCTGAGCATTCAAACTCAGGGAGCACATTTTCAGAGATACTATGTTATATTGTTTTTTTTTTTTTTTTTTTTAGAGAGAGAGAGAGAGAGAGAGAGAGAGAGAGAGAGAATTTTTAAAAATATTTATTTATTTTAGTTCTCAGCGGACACAACATCTTTGTTTGTATGTGGTGCTGAGGATTGAACCCGGGCCGCACGCATGCCAGGCGAGCACGCTACTGCTTGAGCCACATCCCCAGCCCTATATTGTTTCTTATAATAACACACATTTATTTAGTTTTAGATTTGTAAATGGATTCAACATGACTAGTCATTTGACCAGTTTCCCCATTTTGATTACACTTTTGTTTATGCAATTTCATTGATCTTCATTATTCCTTGATTTCCTCCAATATGAGAGAATATTTGACTCTTGCATTTAAAGGCAAGGCTTTGAGAATTTTGATCTGTGAGAAGCAAGAGCCAGCAATCTGTTCAGAGAAGGACTAAGGGGCTTAAAATAAAATTCTGATCACTATGTCCACTCTTCTACTTGGATGCTGAGTTTGGGGTGCTTAGGGGAAATTATATAGATTATTTAAGTGCTAATGGGCCATCCTCCCATGACCATTAGGTACACTGATTGTTTTTATACCTGAAGAATAACATGAACGGGCATACAATCTGTTGATAACTCTCCTTTGCCTCTCAGAACTTTAAAGATAATGTTCCATCTTTCCCCTTGAATTGAATATTGCTATGAATAAGAGTTACACAAATCTAAACTTTCCTGAAAGTTTTTATGTTGTGTGTGAATGTGTGTATGTGTGTGTGTGTGTGTGTGTGTGTGTGTGTAGGAAGTAGGTCAAGAGATGTTGTCTATTTTTTTTTTTTTGGTACTGGGAATTGAACTGAGGGACATTTAACCACTGAGCCACATCCCTAGCCCCTTTTTGTATTTTATTAGTGTCTGAGTCTCACTGAGTTGCTTAGGCCCTCAATAAGTTGCTGAGGGGAGCTTTGAACTTTCAGTTCTCCTGCCTCAGTCTTTTGAGACGCTGGGATTAAAGCCTTGCCCTATGGCACTCAGTGGAGATATTGTCTATTGAGACATCATATTCATTTTTTAAAATATTGATTTCGGGAGGGGAAGGGGGATAGGAAGGGCAGCAGAATAAAATAGACACTAGTATTGCTGTATGTATATACGTGACTGTATGACCAATGTGATTTTGCAACCTGTACACTCAGAAAAATGAGAAATTATACTCCATTTGATTCAAATGTATGATATGTCAAGATCATTGTACTGTCATGTGTAACTAATAAAAAAATTTAAAAAACATTTATTTCCATAAGTTTACTGGGATAATTCTTAATATTTGTAGATCAGGACTTTGTTTTTACTTGAGAAATGTAATCTTCAGTTTTCATGTTCATACCATACCAAATTTTACTTCAGAGTTTCTTTCTTGTGTATTTATTTATTTATTTATTTTGTGGTGCTGGGTATTGAACCTAGGGCCTGATGTGTGCCTGGGAAGCACTCTACCACTGAGATAATCCCCAGCCCTTGATTGTTATTTTTCTCTTCATTTATTTCACACCTTCAGGAACACTAATTATATCACCATTGGATAATCTTTGCTTTCCATAACTTTATGTCTTTTAATCTTATTAGATTCTTATTCTTTCCTAACTCATTTAATTTGATTTCCTTCAGCTTATCTTATACTTGATTATCTCCTTATCCATTTCATTTTTTAAATTGACACATGACTTTCATCTCATATTTAAAATTCTTGTCTTTCACTTCTTTTCTAAGATCTGAAAACTCATTTTTTTCTCCTTCCACTTTATAACAGCACTTTATTTGAACTTTTAATTTGAGAGTTTTTTTTTCATCTAAAATTTCTGTGAGACTCATGAGTAATTATTTATCTGACTCTTTCCTCCATTTTTCTTTGAAAATTTCTTTGTATGATGATGTTCTTCCTTTGCATTGTTTAAATGCCTTTCCTCCTCCCTGCTTATTTGATATTTATGCTAAAGTCTAATTCTGCTTTCTCATGCCTTACTTATCTTTAAATGGGGCCATCTGTTTGTTAAAGAAAAGCGTGGGTCTGGGCTGGAACAGAGAGCTGTCTTAGTTTTGATTTCCCCTTGTCAAGGAGTCGTCCTGGATTATTGCTGGCTTGACTGTTTAGATTTGTCACTTTGACTTTGTTGTCTTATGAAATATTTCATATTTTGAGTACATTTGATCCCTCACTTTTTAGGATTTTAGCAAAGTGCTCGTAATCATAATTTCTCTGTCATTGTGTTTTTGATGATGACTGCTTCCCCACTAGTCAGCTACCCCAAGAGGGGTAAAGGTGAGCTTGCAGAACTTAAAAATATGTATCAGCTTAGTTTTTCCTGAAGCCCCACCTTCTTTGGAATTCAACAGGCAAACGTTAAGATGATCTGAGTCAGATGCTACCTGTAATCCCAGGGGCTCAGGGGTATGAGGCAGGAGGATTGCAAGTTCAAGGCCAGCCTCAACAATTCAACAAGACCTTCTGCAACTTAGTAAGACCTTGTCTCAAAACAAAAATTAATACAAAATTAAAAAAAAATTGGGGATGTAGCTCAGTGTTTTTGTGCTGGTGGGTTCAAACCCTAGTACAAAAATAAGAAAGAAGGAGGAAGGAAGGAAGGAAGGAAGAAAGGGAGGGAGGGAGGGAGGGAGGAAGGAATAAAGGGAGAGAAAAGAAAGAAAATATGGCCTGATTATGAGAAATATAAAAGCCCTAGCTGTGTAAGCTGAAAGTTGGTGCTCACAATTCTAGCATATAGAACTTGGTGACATGACTGTACCTAAATGCAGAGGAAGCTGCAAAGGCAGGAAGTGGGGATCAGGGTGACTGGTAAGCATTAGTGGTCTCAGCAGGCTTCATGTTTGTGGATTGTTGTTTCTGTTAAGTGTTTTGTTGTCTCCTAGTTCATTGATGATTGGAATTTTTGTTTGTTTGTTTTGTTTTGTTTTTGATATCAGGGATTGAACCCAGAGGATTTTAACCACTGAGCCACATCCCGAACACTTTTTACTATTTTATTTAGAGACAGGGTCTTGCTAAGTTGCTCAGTGCCTTGCGAAGTTGCTGAGGCTGGCTTTGAACTCTAGATCCTCCTGCCTCAGCCTCCTGAGCCACTGGGATTAAAGGTGTTTGCCACCGTGCCCAGCAGGAGTTTTATTAAAGAGCTGTTGGGTCTTATTATCTACTCATTCCAGTGCTGCAAGTCAGAGATGTTTAGTGACTGGCCTAAGAATACACATCTAGAACATAAAAGAGATGTGATTGTATCCAGGTATCTGTGGCTGAAAGCTGAAAGTCTCTATGCAAGAATGTAGAAGAAAATCTGTCACTCACACACACACACACAAAAGACAAACAACAAAGCAAAACAAAAATAAAATCTCTTTCTTGGTGAGACCTGAACATTGCAGAGAAATTGAGAGAATTACAAACTAAGATTGGGTGAAGTATTCGGATTCTGAACATTGTACACTCTTCAAGATTTTACTTTTCTTGGAAGCAGAAATCAAACCCCTCTTTCCCTGTATCTACATGATTGGAAGACTGCTTTGCTGGATATTCTATGGATATTTATAGAGGATGATTATAATTAAAGACAATTTTTTCCCAGAAGATACATAGCAGAATTAAAACAATTAGGTTAGATTTAATGTATTTGTTAAGTGTAAGAGAAAAATGTCTCACAGTGTATGTGAATTTCTATTTAGTAGAATCAGATCCTAAATGAAACATCACTGGATAAAGTTTCATTAGAGCTTACATGACATGATTACTCTTCTCTTTTAGTTGACAAAACTTTTCTAAGAGAAAACATTTGTGCACGGGATTGTGGAGAACTCTGCCAAGCATAATTACTAGCACTCAAGCAGGTGGGGAGTCTAACCTTGTCACTCTCCTGCCAAAAATGCTTCACTGCCTTTTACTTCAGAAGCCTAGGAATCTCCTGAAGTTAGAAATTATTCTATATACCTTGTTTGCCTGTGTTTTCAGGGTCTAGAACCTATAGTTTTCATTGGCTTTTCAAAGTGGTCAGCAACCCAGTGGAGGTTCAGGAAGCACAGACATACAGGTTGCATCCTGCCTTCTTCATCATGTCCTGCATAACTTCATCATGTGGCCTTTCCCTACCTTTATTTTTTAATTATAAATTGAATGTATACAACATAATATTTTGATATAAGTAAACAGAAAAATGATTACTAATCAAGAAATCAAGATACTTCTCCTCTTCTTCCTCTTCTGCCTTATCCTCCTCCTCTTCCTCCTCCTCTGTCTTCTTTTGTAGTGAGGGCACCTAAAATTATTCTTTTGGAAAATGTTCAGTGTACAGTGTAATGATGTCTATAGTGCTCCTAATGTACATTAGCCATCTATACTTCTATGTAACTGCTACTTTGTATCCTTCCACCCACATGCCCAACATTTGACCAATTTTTCCATTCCAAATACCTCCCCAATTCTTTTTCTTTGGGTTCATATTTATTTTATTTTTAAATTTTAATTTGTTATATATAAAAGCAGAATGCATTACAATTCATATTATACCTATAGAGCACAATGTTTTCATATCTCTGGTTGTACACAAAGTAGAATCACACCATTCGTGCCTTCATGTATGTATTTAGGGTAATGATGTCCATCCCATTCCACCATCTTTCCTACCCCTATGCCCCCTCCCTTCCCCTCACTCCCCTTTGCCCTATCTAGAGTTCATCTAATCCTCCCATGCTGCCCCTCCCCCAACCACATTATGAATCAACATCCTTAAATAAGAAAACATTTGGCATTTGTTTTTTTGGGATTGGCTAACTTCACTTAGCATACAGCAGCACAATTCACAATAGCTAAACTGTGGAACCAAACATCTCAAAAAAAAAAAAAAAAGAAACAAAAAAAGATGCCCTTCAGTAGATGAATGGATAAAGAAAATGTGATATATATCACAACGGAATATTATTCAGCATTAAAAGAGAAAAAAAATCATGGCATTTGCAGGTAGATGGATGGAGCTAGAGTTCAATTTTTCTTTAAGATTGCAAATGTGAGTGAGATTGTGCAATATTTTTCTTTTTGTGTTTGACTTATTTTACTTGGCATGATGTCCTGTGGGTTCATCCTTGTTTCAAAAATGGCAGCTATCTCCTTTTTAAAGGAGAAATAATGAACCATCCATGGATACATATGACAACTTCTTTATCCATCTGGGTACTTAGGTTGTTCCTATGGCTATTGTGAATAATACTGCAATCATCTCTCTAATGTGGAGATTTCATTTCCTTTGGATATATACCCAGTAGAGAGGTGAAAGTTTCATTTTTTGAGGACCCTCTATACTGAAATGGCTGCACTATTTTAAATCCCTTCCAAGAGTGTACACAGGCTTACTTTTCTTCTGAACCTGCACCAACATTTGATGTAATATAACTTGTCTTTTTGATAATTATCGTCTTAACAGGAATGAGGCGATATCTCAGTGTATTTTTATTTGCATTTCTCTGATAATTAGTAATGTTGAACAGCTTTTCATATACCTGCTGGCCATTTATGTTCTTGCTTTGAAAAAAAATGTTTATCTATTCATACCCTTTGCCTAATTTTGAATTATTAGTCTTTTGGTTGTAAGTTCCTTATGTATTTTGGATATTAATCCCTTATCAGATACAGGGTTTGGAAATATTTCTTCCCAATCCGTAGGTTGCCTTTTGGTTTTATTGTTTATTTTCTTTGCTGTGTAGAAGCTTTTGAATGTGATGTGGTCCCACTTGTTTAATTTTGTTTTTGTCACCTGAGTTTCTGGTGTGCTACCCAAAACAATCATCACCAAGGCCAATATCAAGAGCCTTCCCCTCATATTCCTATAGGGAATTTTTTGTTTTCAGGTTTTATGTTTATGTCTTTAATACATTCTGAATTGATTTTTCTTATGGTGTAAGATAAGAGCATGACCATGTTTTTTAATCCCAAGTCACTGACATGGGACATATTAGCTTGTGGCTGCTGCACTGAGCTGAGCAAGTCCAAGCTGCAAGCCAACGCAGGTCCAGAGTTATCTCTGCATCCTCCTCCAGGTGAGACTCTGGCAAAGTTTGTCATCTTTGAGGTATAGATGCCTTGAAATAAGACTAATGGCTTCACTAGATTACCAACAGGTTTCATTTTAATAAAAAAGATTATTTTATGATTCTGTGTTATTGCTCCACACTTAGACTTCTGGATTTTTTAAAAATATTTTTTCAGTTGTACATTAACACAATATCTTTGTTTTGTTTATTTTTATGTGGTGCTGAGGATAGAACCCAGGGTCTCTCATGTGCGAGGTGAGCGCTCTACCACTGAGCCACAACCCCAGCCCCAATACTTCTGGATTTTTTGTTAATATTATTTGTTTATTATCCAGCTATCAAGGTTTCTTGATAAATTACAAATACACTGGCTAACTGTTCTGCAAAATCATTTTCTAGTTTAAAAAAAGAAAAAGAAAGAAAATACCTCTGTTGAGTTTACAGATTTAAGATTATTTTTATATTGAGATCACATTTCATTTTTTTTTTAAATTTCAATTTGCCAAAGAAAAGGGAAAGAAGGAATCTTTCTGAGAGTATTTATTCTCTGGAAATAGCTTTAAAATTACTAGCTAGACAATAAAATTATAAGACATGAGTGGAATCAAGGAGGAAATCTAAATAGTTGTAAGGTACATGATTTGCAGAATCATTTAGCATAAATGTTCTTGTAGGGATATAGAAAAACATGACATTGTGTCATCTCAAAAAAAGCAACAAGACAACTTTTTACAGCAATTCCTAAGATGTTTTCCCTCAAAGAAAGGAATACATTAGTGGTGCAACATCTGAGATGACCCTTGATAAAAATGAAGTGGAAAGGAGATTGGAAGAAGAAATCTTTGTTCTTAAAAAAGGAAAATGAGAAAGCATCCCAGTTAAAAAATGACAGCAAAATTTCTCTCAACTCTAGAGTTGAGATGACATAGAGAAGACCCACAGGGCCAGCACAGGAGTGTGTGCTGGGAATCAACATTGTGCTTTAGAGGAGGAGGAATGGAGGAAGGACTGGCAGTGCTGTAAATTATATTCAGAGCTTAGCTCCCTGACCATAATTTCTTTGCCATCATTTGATAATGAACCAACCATAAGGGATTTCATGCAATAAATTTAATCTGGACAATTCCCAGCATGTAAGATTCCTCCATGGGGTGAGTAAGCAAGCAGTCAGTCTGCTGCCTTTTAAGAGATCTGCCCACTCCCCCCTTGCTCACTGCTTCACAATACTTTTATGCTCTAGGGGGCAGGGGACCTAGGGAAGGGAGACCCATCTCCAGCCACAGCGGGTGAGCTACCATGGTTTTCACATGGATTGAGGAATTAGTAAATAACCCGTTCTGTCCAGGTGTAAAGGAAGGTCTGGGAAGGGCTTCAGGAAATGTTTTCTTCCTGAGAAATGAATCACTAAGGGAAATACAGTTTCTTTTTCTGCCTCTCCAGAAACCTGCATGAAGGCTTGGACATGGAAGTTAATGGTCTCTATTTTATAGCCATAAGAGGAAAGCCACGAGGATCACAAGGAAATCCACCCAGAGTTCTGCCACCCTTGAGTGTTCCAGAATGACCTGCTCTGGGAGCCATCCACCCAGAACCTCTTCTAATGTTGGCAAGAAATGTGTCATCTCACTCAAGATACTTGCATTGGTTTTCTGTTACTTGGAGTCATCTCTTGACTATACACACCTAGTGAGGCTACTCTTGACATGCTGCTTGTCTATACCTTGGACTTTTGAATGGCTGGGTCTGTCTCTAAACCCTGCCTGTAGGGCCATGGCTCTCAGACCACAGTCAGGCAAGAAGTATGGCAGGACATGTATGGAGTAAACACACCTAGGTAGCTTCTGTGTTCATGCCTTTTACCTAACATACTGTGACTGCTTCCATTTCTTTTTGAGAATTTCAGTTTACTCTGCAGTAAACTCTGGTCCTTTTGCCTGCTACCCTGATGCCTGGAAAGATGAGGCCTGGTTTCACCCTCTTTAGATGTGATCATCTGACCAACAGCATCAGAATAACCTGGAAGCTTATCCAAAGTGGGTGCCTGGTCCCCTCCACAGACCATTAGAAAGTATCATTCCAGGAGGCCACACAGGTGAATCTGATGTGGGTTACAGCTGAAAGCTCTGCCTTACCTTCTGACTGCTCCTTCACTGGGCCTGTGCACGAGTGAACGGACTAACAGGACCATTGCCTCTTGCTGCCATTATCTAGCTACACCCACCATCTCGGTTTCCTCCTGACTCCTTGCCCTTCTCACTAGGTGGAGCCTGCCCAACTAGGTTACTTTCTCTGAGCTTCCATCTGACTGCCCAATTGTCTCTCCAGGGAAAGCCCTTTGGGTGGAGACCGTTTCTTCAGTGCTATCCTTCCTGTCTCAGTCTTTCTCCCAGGTGCCTGTAACTAAGCCAAACTCATCTAGCTGCGCCATTTGCAAGTCCCCACCGAGCGATTAGATTGTCATAATGCTTTTAGACTATGACTATCCAAAAGGAAGACTATGGCCATATAGTTAGTGAAGGCTTTCAGCATAAGCTAGGGCAACCGTCACAACTTTTTAGCAAACCAAGATGTGTTTGATGTACCTGTCAGTTTCACATTTTGTTCCAAGAAAGAGAGAAGGAGAGAGAGGGGTGGGGCACAGACATTCTCAGGACAGGGAAAAACAATTATCTGGTGCCCATATTTGAAATAAAAGGGTTCAAAGGTTCTGTGGCTTTCCCAAAGTCACCCATCAGATGGAATTCCAGTTGTCCCACTTGTCTCAAGTGTCCAGTTGAAGCAACTTGTCAGCTATTCTTTGCCACTGCACAAGACACTGATGCAACTGTCAGGCAGCAATTTGGAGCAATCCAGAAGGTAATATTCTGAGAGTGGACAAAGCACCACATGTCCTTGGGGAAGTTGAACCCTGTTCTACCCTGGCATGTGACACATGCCATTTTCCTTGAGTGGGCCTTTGTGTTGAAGCAGCAGGAAAACATAATCAGCCTTGCTTATCACTGAACTCTATGAGCATTTTTCCCTCTCCTTTTTTTTTTTAATCTGCAAGCTCTTGTGTTCTTTTTTTTATTTACTAATAATAGGGCAATTAATATAATTTAAAGAATTTTATTTCCATTCATAGGAGGCTGGCCTGTGCACTTAATTAAAACTGCTTTTCAAGCTTTGGGTAGGGTGTCAGATTTTGATAGGCAAAATCGCCGGAGCTTAGCCTCTCTAAATGAGGGTGTATTTTTTAAAGGTCTGGTGAGATTTTGAGTAAAATATGATTAGTGAAATTGCTCTTCATCCTAGCTACAGCCTGCAAAACAGCCAAGAGTTCTGTAGTCACTAGTGTAATAAAGACAAAGTAATTATTTTTCCACTGAGCCAGAAGGAAATGGGGAGGTTCCTTTGGAGGCTTGAGATCTGTGCCTTAGGATTGGAGACTCGGGAATCTTTGATGGCTAGTGGTATTTATTTGAGTTCTTTGAATTTTCAAAGCACAAACTAGGTCACCACAGGGCCCATTTGGATTGGAGCATTCAATATATTCCCATGGCCAGTATCCCTTGCAGCTCAAGATAGGCATTTTTAAGTTTTATCATATAAATAAGCAAAATACTTCTATCTTTAAAAATCCTTGTTTGACCTTGAAGTCTATCAACTGTTGCCTTCTTACTCAGCCCTCCTCTTCATGGTGAATGAATGATTTCTGGGCCTTAATTTATTTGTCCTCTCATATCCCAACGAGGACTCTGTGTGAATTTACACCAAGTCCCTGTCATGCTAAAATCAGATACGTGGTGAATCGTATCTTGATTGAACTCCCTCTGGAAGTCAAAATTCTAAGATAACTATCATTTCAGAAAACAGTTGAATTTAAACTATTGATCTGAGCTGCATCTCATTCTTAGGTCTAGCACACATCATGTGTTAGTAAAACCACTAGTTCCTTTTTTGTGTTCTCAGGAAACAGTATCTTCCTTTCAGAAAGCAATAGAATAAAGAAAAAGAAAAAAAAAATAAACCACACTGTAAAATAACTCTCAAAGAGGTAAAACTGCTTTTTCTATCCTAAAATCAGGCCAGAAACCTAAGGCACAAGAGATGATTCGCCCGCAACACTTAAAATCAAAATTTAAAAAGATCATAGGAAAAAGTGTGTTGAACAAAATGTCTCCTTATTCTTGATCAAATGTGTCCTTCCTCTGAGGTGCTTCCAAAGTGTTAAGAGATACAGTTCCAAAAGCAGACAATACCTTTTGGAATATGGGGAAACTTCCAGCTGTAGTTTCTTTGAGATTGTCACCTTGGACAGCTGTCCAGGTCAACAATGGAGGCTAGGCTGAGAGTGTCAGAGCCAGGTTTTCTGTGTGGCCTCTGCTCAAGCTGCCTCTCTGAGCTCAGTTTCTTCTAAGATGATGTGCTTGAATTTGATAGACCCTCTTTTTGTTCAATGCCAGCTCTCACATTCAACTCCAACCCCTGAAATTTGTATGAATAACTTTAAAACATTAAATATTTATCATCAAAAGAAAAATTATCCATAGCCTCTCTTAAAAATCATGTATAGTTATGCATTCATCCAATATATTGAATTAATTCAACAAATGTGTGGTAGGCACTGTTCTGAGCACTGGAAAATACCAGCAATACAGTTAGGGGTCCTACGAAATATAGCTTTAGGAAGTGGTAAATAAATCAGCAACTGCTAATTCTTAAACCTACTGAAACTGACTGACCAAGACTTCAAACTGCCAGACAATGTGGTCTGTTTGATTTAAAACTTCAAGGCTAAGTCTACTGAGATACTGGAGATCAAGTGATCTCAGCAGAAAAAAATGCAGACAATAAAACCATTAGAAATAAGTAGGCAATTGGGGCTGGGGTTGTTGCTCATTGGTACAGTGTTCACCTAGCATTGGTGAAGCACTGGGTTTGATCCTCAGTGCCACATAAAAACAAATAATAAATAAAAATAAAGGCATTGTGTCCACCTACAACTAAAAAATATTTTAAAAAAAAGAAATAGATAGGCAATAAAAGCAAAATTCAATGACAAATCATATGTAAAGAATTCAGTCAGGGCAGTGTGATAGTGCCTGAGCAGTCTCCTGACACTGGTTGTTGTAGTGGGTTTCCCAAGAGGTGAATTCATTGTTGAGAACTAAATGACAAGGGACAGTACAACCTTCAGAAGTGAGAAAAGCACTCAGGCAGAGGTGCAAAGGACACAATGCACAGAGATGTGAATTGACTCCAGGAGCAAATAGAAAGCCAAGAAACAGAGCATGGTGTGGTTTGAATTAAGGTCCTTTTGTCAGCCTTCTGTAAAGAGGTTTGTTTTATTTTTAAAGGTCTAATTTTAATCTCTTTCACTTTTCAAATACAGAGAACATTTCACCAGGACTGGCCCTTGCTATCAGTGGAGGATTGGTTCCAGGACCAGTCCTTGGATATCAAAATCTAGTCTCAATCAAGTCTCATATATAAAATGGGATAACATTTGCACATAACCTTCATACTCCTTCCAGTATTAATTAATTTAATCTCAACATTATAATATTAAATTCAATGTAATTGCTATGTAGATAGTTATATTGTTTAGGGAATTAATAATGACAGGAAAAAAAGTGTATACATTCTTACTACAAGCACAATTTTTTCTCTGAATATTTTCCATCCAAATTTGAAATCTTCTCATATGGATTCTGCAAATACAGAGGGCAGACTGTACCTCCAAACACTCTAAAAACTAATACCTATAACTCTCAACAAAGACTTTTATGTGCCTACTATGATTTTATCATTTAAGACTTGATGTATGGTAGAAAATAAATGCCAGAGAACGTGTTTTCTTATTTTTTTTTAATTTGTTTATTTACTTGACTCCTAAACAGTCTCAGAAATGCTGCCTGGGTCATCTTCTTCTGGGGAAGAAGTGAAAGGATTACAATGGTTTTCCTGGATCTCCATCTTTTGTCCACAAAGTGGAGAGAAGGATGGGATAATCTGTTTTCGTCTCATTCCCAATCCTATGTCTCCATGCAATCAAACTCAGTTGCACCTACATGACAGAGACATGGAGTGAAACATGTACATACAGCCACAGAGAGAGATGGATGAAGAGACAGACAAAAACTTGGGGAGAGGTCAGTGTCCAGGTGCTGCCTCCAGTTTCAAGGCTTGCTGAGCCTCTGGACATTATGGATAAAACAAAGAACCAAGTATGCTAGTGAAGAGGTTATGGTTTATGATTTGTGAGAGTAAATAGGTTTGAGAATTAGCAATTTCTGATTTTGTTATCCCTTTCCTAGGGATATTCCACAGTCACAATTTGACAGACACATAAGCAACCCCCACCCACCATTCTTTCAGCAGCAGACATTGCCCACCAGTGGCCATCTCAAATGGCATCTCCCATGGAAGGGCAGGAGTGGGCCAGATGGTACATCCCCAGCAGCCTCTGCTTCCAACCTCCCCAGATGAGGACAGATTGACTTTTTCTCCTGAAAACTAACAGGCTCCTCATTGATGTTCATGTCTTACTCTAACAGCTTGGAAGGAAGGAAAATCATATTTAAAGAAGTATTTTAATTCTATAGGATTTTTAAATATACCTTTATTTAAAGGTTTAGTTCATTTCCAGAGGAGAAGTACAACTAAGCCATAGATTGTTAATGTCTATCAGAGACTATCGCAAATTCCTCACCATGTGTGTATCATTTTTTTTGCAGTGGAATGAAAAGTTGGTACAGGAACCATGTTTTACATCCCTATCTGTCTCCTAATTAGTTCTGTGGCCTTGTAATAATTTCCTAAACTCTCTGAACTGTGGTGGCTTCATTTGTTAAATAAGATCATACTATTCTGGAGTTAAACATGTCTAATATTAAGGATTTGTTGTATTTCTTTCAATTATTGGCACTCCCCTAAGGAGAAAGTTGAATTTTGACTGTAGTTGGAAAAAGTATGAAATCCATGTATTCCTCTAGCTGTGTTGTAAATACAACAGAGATACATTTTAGCAGAAATCTTCCGGTCATCAGTGGGAACAATTAATTTGTGTGCTGCTCATAGTTGTGAATTTTTATGCTCCACTGTTGGTCACATCTAACTTATTTCTCAGTTTGTCCTTCCTCAGACAAGCAAACCCTAAATATAGCATGGTTTCTATGGGAACGTACTTTATCCTGCAGATTCCAGGAACACATTTTATCTGAAAAATAAGGACTGTCAGATAATATGTCCAAATCCAAGCCTATAATACAGATTTTATATTTTTTGAATTAATTTGATTTAAGAAGAGATGTTTAAAATTGGTTGAAAAATTGGTCCCATATGAAATTTTTCCAGCTGAGTCGAGTTGGTACAAATTTGCCTTTCGTAATAAGAGTGGAAATTTTACCTTTCTTGGAGAGTTCTTCTTGAAATAATTAAGCATATGGCCCCATTACATTTAGATTCTGTTGTTTTATGTCTTTGTGGCCACAAGCACTGTTGGATGATCAGGTAGCAGATGGCAGAGGTGGGGAGGATAGTTACTCTTTTCCAAAGTAAATGAGAATTTTATCAGTTGGTACCTAAATGCAGGCCATAATGAACTTGCATTACAGGTGATCAAGTTTCAGTCCTTTTTAATTTCCTTGGCTGAACAATAACGTTATTCAGGGCTGGGTTGGCCCACAACTGATGAAGGCATATTGGTACCTTGTATCTTTGTGTAGTACAAAAACCCCGTGTTTCCTTAAAATTGTGCTTTGATGTCTTAGGACTGTTAAAAACGACTGTGAAGTTAGGACAGAAAGTGAAAAGGTTCATGTAAGCAAATGAAAGGCATTTGAGAAAAATGAGCCTTCTTTTTGAACTAGAGCATCAAGCTTCAAAAGAACCATATCTCCAAACAGCCCATACAAGGAGAAAAAGGAACTTTTGTGAATTGGAAGTAAGAGGTACAAATATTTTGAGCTTACTCTGAGAATATGAAAGTCACCGAGGAAGTACTTCCTGATACCATTCTTATTCTGAATGTGACCATTTTGGGTAGCACATGAAAGTAGGATGAGAAACAACATTGGAAAAATCCCTTTAAGTGGTTCATTTTAATGAGGGAAATTTTTGCAAATACATCTACGGTAGTGAAAATGAAAGTTTTTACTGATAGGAGTAATTCTGAATCTGCTTCACCTCTAACTATAGAGATAAACATCCGTTTGTGGCTCAGATGGCTTATCTGGGCTCTCCATTTTGGCTGTTAAACTTTGTGCATCCTCAGTCTTAAGCTTGAGCTATACCCTCATCGTCATTTATCCCAGGACTGCTATGGTTACTGGAGTCTTGGTTCTAGCAAACTGCCCTTACTGACTGTCCGGCTGTAGATCACAGCATGCCACAGTGCCTTGAGCCTTCCACCAGAAGCAAGTCATAAAAGAAAAAGAGCAAGTAAGTAATTTGGGTAGCTATTAATTTGTGGATAGATTGCCTATCTAGAAATTTCCATATTTGGGTTTAGTGAGGAAAAAAAACCCTAGAATTATGAACTTTTGAAGAATAAGGTTAAGAGGTTCAGTGTGATTGCAAAGGTAAGATCTCAAAGAAAAAGAAAAATGACCGTCACACTTTTCTCTTTCCTGTGAACTTATCTCCATGAATTAAATATCTGTAAGATCACTTAGAGACACATCTAAAAAAATAATGTTCCTTGTGTGCTATGTTTATGAAATATCCTTGTATATGTTGTAAAGGGACATATGATGTTGACATTTTTGACAACAAGTAATATGTTAGAAAATCTAAGTTTCTTTATAGATGATGCAACCTAAATTTTCATAAAAATCTTACAAAGTAAGTACTATCACTTCCATTGTAATAACTGTCCAGTTAAATATCTGTCCCATTATTAGCCAGTTGGTAAGTGGCAGTGCTACCTGTTTTCAAATAGCACACTGTCTTAGCAGGTGTGTCTATTTAAACTATGGAACTGATCAATAATCTAGGCTCTCATTGTTTTTAAATAATTTCAAACTTATGTCTTGTTTGTTTAGACTTTCAGATGACCAAAATTTAATAAAGTAAATTAGTATTTTTGTTGTTTTAAAATTTAATTAGAATTATTGCTTTCCAAAAAATCTTATAAACATCCTGTTTTATCTGTATGCACTTCTTTAAAAATGCATATTTTTAACATATGAAATTTAAATTGAAGTTGTCATTATGTTTTAAAGTACAATAAAATATTCTTGTAGGTATGACATTTACTAGATCTAATGATGTTTGTATAAACAAAAAATTAATTATTCACTCCAAGAAGATTTACTATGTTGAGATTTGCTCTGTGGAGTAACTTTTCACTCAAACACAGATGATTAAACTCTGCCTCTGGCCATGCGTGCTGAAGATACATGAGGAAATGACATGGATCTTCCAAAGAGAGAAGTTTGAGCTGTTGATGTCTGTGACTCATACTCTCAGAACTAAGGTCTGGAAAAGTTGTTTTTTTTTTTTCTTTCTTTTTTTAATTGCCAGAGATTTATTAAATACTTATGAATGCAGTTATGATTTTTCTATAACCTAACTGTACCTGTCCCTACTTGCAAAAAGGAGAAAGAGGTAAAAAATGCCTTCATCTTGTTTCACCTTCAGAATCATAATATTTATTTGGTTCTTATTTTGTTTTGTTGTTTTATTTTTCTTTTTTTTTTCAAATTTAAAATTGTCTCAAACACACTGACTCATGGGATTTCTGAAGAACATTCTAATGCTGGGAGTACAGCATTGTCACAGCTAAAGCTACATGAAGCCACAGTGACTCTTGCCCTGTCCTTTAGCACCTAATGGCAGAATTGGCCCTTATGTGCAAAGATGGCAGATTACCAGTGCTCTGTACTGCTTGCTGCAAGATCACTGCTCCTTAAATCCTCACACCAGCAAAACTTAAATAAAAACTAAGCAGATCCATCTTCAAACTCCAGCATTTTACCAACATGTCACATAGCAGTTCAAGAAAAGATCAGGTTTAAGAAGAAGAAAGGGATGTAGGAAATATATATATATTATAGGCTTCTCCTGGATTAAAAGCTGCTCACAGAAAACACTCTAAAATACTTTCTGATACATTTTCTTACAACAATTACACATGATTTATGTGGATTTTCTCTACATTAACCCAAATCAGTTTTTCTCCACATCACCCCAAATTAGTGTGATGGCAGGAAGGATGATCTTTATAAATCTGATCTGAATGCATACTAGGTGTGCACTGATACTCCTTTGATTTTAAACTTTGCTATTTTGTTCATCAAGAATTGTATTAGTTTCGACTTTTAAAATTATTTTGAGCCAGGCATGGTGGCACACATCTGTAATCCCAGTGGCTCAGAAGACTGAGGCAGGAGAATCATGAGTTCAAAGCCAGCCTCAGCAACTTGGCAAGGCCCTAAGCAACATAGAAAATAAAAATAAAAATAAAAAAGGGCTGTGAATGTGGCTCAGTGGTAAAGCATCCCTGGGCTTAATCCCTGGTTCCAAGAAAACAAAAGAACAAAACTCTATATAGATATAAATAGATATAGATATACATGATATGTATATATATGTAAACTTTATTTTAATTACTAAGATCTTTGACCCTAACTTAAATTTTGCATGTGTGGATACACATAGCTGTTTATAGAATACCTAGGTGCACAGCTCTGAAGTTCACATTCAAACAAACGTAATTTTGTTATTTTATTTCGCTGGATTCTGTTCCTTCAATATGTTTAAATTATTAGGCAGAATCTCTGACAATATGTTTTTGGTACAAAATTTGGGGCTTGTAAATAGTTGTCTGAGATTGCCAAATTCAGTACTATTAATGCTCAGTTGTTGAATAGTTTTTGTATATACATCATAATTTTGTTAAACTTTGATTTAGGCAATTATGATCTAAGTTCATCGTGACAAAACATGGAGATGATCAATACAACTGCTTTGCCAAATGTCTCAAACATGGACCTCTACCACTGTGATGCATATTGCAGGACGATTCTGATAACACTCTACAGTGTGGTTTTACTGGGAGGCACTATTGGAACAGTTATAATGTCATGCATGATGTTCAAGAGGAATAGTCAGTCAGTGATTGCCACCATCATCTTCAATATCATGGTGCTGCACTCTATCCTCCTGGTCAGCCTTCCGTTCCGCCTCAGCTATTACCTGTCAGTCATCTGGGAGCTGGGAACCTTTGCCTGCCGAGTGGTTAGCAGCATCATATACTGGCATATGTACTTCTCCTTTCTTTTCTATATAGTTATTGTTATATTCCGATTACTCATCTATTTTAAAAAACTCCAGACACAACAATTACAAAAGTACCATGCAGTAGTCTTAAGCATAATTATTTGGATGGTGGGTAGCCTTATTTTTTTGCCAATATTTTTTTTACAATATGGCACAGATCCAAGTTACTCAGAAAAACAGAGATGCTTTGAGTTCTACAGAGATCTCAGCTGCAGGCAAATCATTATCATGAACTACTCTATGATTGTCATTATGATGACAACGGTTGTCATCCTTTTTTTGATACAGATGGCTGTCATCCTTCAGCTGGTGAAGGCTCTCTGGCCTGACATGTGGGCCCATCAAGAATATAGAGCCCAAATTAAGAGTTTTTTCTTTCTCCTAGTAATACTCATCTGTTTCATACCCCACCATGCATTCCGGGTATACTTTATTCAAAATTATTCAGGGAGAGAAGATTCTAAGTTAGTTCTTTACAATGAAATTTGTATTGCTTTAACGACTGTCTGTTGCCTGGACATGCTGTGTTTTATAGGTGGAGTTAGCCACTAAATCTTCCTATGTCACTTGCTTTGTAATCAGTCTCCCCATAGGGTGACAAAATTGTTTTAGTTGACTGGTATTGCTGTGATTTCAAGATTTTTCAAGCTCCTTGCTCTTACACATCAAATTTAGATTGCTCTTTATCAACATTGGTTTTCTACAAAAAAATAATAAGGATTGATTATTCTCCTTTCTTGAAAGAACAATTATCAGGCCCACATTTACTATAGTGCGTGTTCAATCTTTTAGCACAATACAAATTGACCACACTATCCTTTTTTTTTTTGTTTTTCCCAATGTAATACTGACTTCAGCTAAGGTCAGGTGGTAGTACTCTCCAGATATTTGCACTTGCTACAATGCTCTTTCCCTCCATTTCTATTCTTTAAGATCCAGAGAACTTGAAAGTAGGAACTCAATAGTTAAATTGGGCTTTATTCTTTTTTTTTTTGACGTATAATTTTATTTTATTTTTAAATTTTTTTTTTCTGCAGTTAAATTGGGCTTTAGAAAAACCTTAATTTATTCAACTTGTGATAGATGCCTCTTGAAAATTACTGATTGCCAGTAAAGCTACAGGCTTTGGTATTCTGAGGAAAGCCTTAGCTCAAAGACAGTAGTCAAGAGATTTAGAGGAATGACTGGAATTGATGTGGGTCAATGCAGATGCAGACATAGTAGAAACTCTGTAAGTCGAGGCTACTCCCCAGATCTACCTTCCAAAACATGAATCCATTAAGAAGGAAATGAAATATGAAAAGGCAAGAAGAAACCGGACTTAGTCAAAGCATGCCCACAGACTAGTTCAAACCTTTGAGACCATGGGACTTTTTGTATGATTTCTCAAGGCACCCCGTACAACAAAGTAGCGTTACATAATTAAAATTAACACTGGTATCAGAGAAGCTCAATAAAAACAACCAAGACAATCAACTTGAATTCTACCTGTATGATATAGAAATTGACATGCACTACTAGTGATGTTATCTTTGAGACTATATTTAATGAACCATATAGCTAAATAAAGCCCTAAGATACAGGACAAAACTGTGTTTAGTAACCATGAACCTTTGGGTGAGATATTTATAATCTCTGTCCTGTTTTTAGTGTTGTAGGGTTCTGATGAAGCTGAACAATGTAACAACATGTGTTAAATATTGGAAGAATGCCTGGCATGTGGGTCTCAGAATGATATTACTCCTCTTTCCTAATTCCATGACATCTTTTAGCAAGAAAATTTTAATATAGTTCCTCAAATTACACAAAATGTTGATCCATATAGCAGTATATTTTGAAATCCTAAGATGTTATTGATCAATGTTGACCTTATACTTTATTATTAAATCAATAATTAAATGAATGCTTATTACTATTCTAGCCTATAAGAAATTGCCATTATTATTAATGTAATCATTATACTTCAAATATTATAGTAGAGCTATTTCATAATTCTGTTGTCATAGAACAAGATAAACAGCAGTGTACTTGAGTTGCATTTAATCAATGTTTCTAAGGGACATAGTGTGCCTTAAGTACTAATCTCAAGATGAACTGCAATTGACTTATTCAGTGCTCAACTTCCTCATATACTGGAGTCCATGAGTTTATTTTTAATGTCATATGCAGTCCCTTAAAGGGCCTCCAATGATCCATGTCTTCTAATATTCATATTCTTATATAGTCTTCTCCTCCTTCATTGACTTGTGAATGGAATAAAGCAGAGAAATGGATGTTATATCCAATGTTAGGTTGTAAAAAAGCTGCAGCTTCCATCTTGGGCACTCTGTCTCTCTCTCTCTTGGATTGCTTCATTCAGGAGGGACGCCATGCCACGAATCAGGCCTATGGAGAAGCCCAGGTGGCAAAGAATTGAGGTCTCTTAACAGTCATGAGAATGAACTTGGAAACAGATCTTCTGAGTGGGCATGGAGTGAGCACAGAAGTAAATCCTCTCCTGTTGAGCCTCAAGATGACAGCAGCACTGGTTAGCACATTGCTTACTGCCTCAAGAGAGATCCTGAACCCCACCACTTGGCTAAGCTGCTTCTAGATGGATGACTTGGAACTATGAGATAATGAATGCTTGTTTTAAGACTTTATGTTTTGGGATAATATGCTATTTTATGCAGAAATAGAAAAGTAAAATGATAAACCAATTATTTAGGTTGTAGAAGACTGCTACATAAAACCCTGTGCCTGACATTTACAACCCACTTGCTAGTCTCCATGTGCTTCTGTTGTTGGTAATAATGAACACATGCTTGCCTGTTCTCTGATGCAGTCAGAAGTGTGTCTGTGATTGTATTAGAATCTTTATTTTTATCCTGGATGAGAAGGAGTGGGTATACATGAGAATACATGGGTATACCTTGGGGTATTTGGGGTAAATATTGCAAGAGGAACCGTTAGGGGTGAGATAGAATTGTTAATTATGTTGAAATATTGGCTATTGGATTTCCATGTGTGGTTCCTGACTATGAGCAGCACCTATGATCTTGTGTATTACTCTTTGTTGTTATAACAGAGTACCACAGACTAAGTAATTTATAAAGAAATGAAATTTGTTTATCAGAATTATGGATGTTGGGAAATACAACATCAAGATATCAGCATTTGGTGAAGTCTTCTTGCTCCATCATTTCATGGAAGAAGGCAAAAAGGCAAGAGAGAATGTGAGAGAAAGAGAAGGCCATATTTGCTTTTCTAATAAGCCCACTCTCAAGATAACTAACCCACTTTTATGATAATAACATTAATACACTCATGAGGATAGAATCCTCATGATCTAATCATTTATTTTTAGGCCCCAACTTCCAACTACTGCATTGGAAATATATCTCTATCCATTTGAGGGAACACATTCATACCATAGCACCTTATTGAAATGCAAATTCTCAAGTCCCACCTGAGACACACTGATTCAGAAATTCGAGGTGTGAGGCCTAAACATGTGGTTTAACATGCTCTTTCAGTGATTTTGTAGCAGGCTAAAAATATACGTGATGCTGAGGATCGAACCCAGTGCCTCACACATGCCAGGCACAGGCTTTAAGAGATTGTCAACTTTCATATTCTGTTTTGTGAACACTGGATTTTGGAGCCTGAATTACCATAGAAGAAGTCTGTTGGAGAGATTACCTGGAGATGAGACTACATGGAGAAGAGGGGAAGAGCCAGATAAGACCAGTCTTCCAGCCAAAGCATTAGCTATATGAACGAAGCTGTCTTGGACTCTCCATTCCAACCTTGCTATCACGTGAATATCACCAAGTGACCTCAGTCCATATCACATGGTGCAGAAAAATTGCCCACTCCATCGTATCTAAATTCCCGATCCTAAGATTATAAGATATAATGAAATGGTTTATTCTAGGGATAATTATATAGCAATTAATAATTACCACATATATAATTTAAAATTTTCTAGTTGCCATATTTAAAAATTAGAAACTGTTAAATTAAATTTAAGATTATAATTTATTTAATCCATTTTATTAAAAAATATTACCATTTAAAGATATAGTCAATACGAAACTTTTTGGTGGGATACTTCGCATTATTTTATTCATGAGAAGATTTTCAATCCAGTGTGTATTTAATGCTTGTAGCACATTCTAATTCTCAGAAGTTGTATTTCAATAGCCATACATAGCTCATGGCCACTATATTGGACAATATAGATACAGATCATCCAGAGATTATTTAGAGGTGGGTCTCAGGATCCTTTCCTTATAGGATGCTGGCCCTTTAATCTTTCTGATATTCATTTTCTCCCCTGTGCAATGGGAGTAGAACCTACTTAGAGAGTTGACATGAAAATTATATTGGGTTATATAAGGTACAAATTGACAATGTCCCAGTGTGTATCAAAGACTCTAGAAGTCGATTTTTATCATTCTTACTGTGCTTGTTGGAGATACTGGGAAGAGGACAAGGGATAGAATACTGCAGGATCAGGTGCCCTTCAGCATTCTGGGATGGTTTAGCTTGTATTTTCCAGCAAAACTTTGTTCCTACTTCTGCCTACTTGTTTCTGCATCCTGCTAACATCCCTGATCTGTCCGTGAGTTCTGTACTAGAAATAAGTACTGACTTTAAGGGTGGTACTTCCTTGGGGAAAATTTTCAGACTACATCCCCCTGAGGAATCCTACCTTTAATTTTCTTTGACCCAATCTGTGTGATTTCCATATCAGGTAATCTCTCTTACCTACGTGCATATTTAATTCCCAGGTACCAACACATATTACTCAGTTAAATACAAACAAATACTTTAATAATATTGAAGATGGGGCTGGGATTGCGGGTCAGCGGTAGAATGCTCACCTAGCATGGGCAGGACCTGGGTTCGATTCTCAGCACCACATAAAAATAAAGGCATTGTGTTGTGTCCACCTACAAAAAAAAAAAAAAGATTCTCTCTCTCTCTCTCTAAAAAAATATTGAAGATGGATATCTCAGATATTAATAGGCCTTTGATTGAATAAAAATGTGTGCATTTTTTAAAAACATTTTTTAGCTGTTGATAGACCTTTTATTTATTTATACGTGATGCTGAGGATTGAACCCAGTGCCTCACACATGCCAGGCAAGTGCGCTACCACTGAGCCCCAGCCTCAGCCCCCATACATGTTTTTATTAACAAATTTATAATTGATCCAGGCCCATAGAACCAAGGGACAGAAATGCTTCCTCCTGTGAGTCCACCTACCAGATGGACAGCTGTAGCCACATGTAGATCTGCCCTGTCGTGCCTTCTTTGCTCAAACTCATAATTGGTAATTTATTATCCTACAAAATGGCACAAGATCTCTGATGTCCATACCTAAATGTCTTTTATCCTCCCAGTGTTTGTGGTTCTTGTGACACTAGATCACTGCTGGGTTCCAAGAAGAGACTGAATAAATGGTCTCCTTTCCAAATTCAAGCAGTACTTCCTTGGATGAGCCCCAAAGCAGTTCTGCTTGGGCCAAGAGTCTCACAGAGTTCTGTTAGCTTTTGGCCTCTATTCCATGTGTAAAATGTCATCAAGCCTCTTGACAAATGGTTTTGAATGTTTCTGATTACGCTTTTTCCAACCATTTGTGTTGCTCCATTTGCCCCACCACATCTGTTCTCCATACTTCTCTGCTCTGCCCTGCTCTGAGCAGTCAGTAGGCTGGCTCCTATGCCAGTCAGGTTTTTTTTTCTTTTTCTTTTTTTTTCTGCTGTGATCAAAAGACCTGACAAGAAAAATTTAGAGGAGTAAAAGTTTATTTGGGAGCTCACAGTTTTCAGAGGTCTTAGTCAATAGGTAACCAACTCCATTCTTTTGAGCAAGAGTTGAGACAGAACATCATGAGAGAAGAGTGTGGCAGAGGAAAGCAGCTAAGGACACCACTTCAGGAAACAGAGAGGGGAGAGAGAGCTTCCCACACACTGGACAAAATATAAACCCCAAAAGCTCATTCCCAAAGTCCCAAAGACCCACCTCCTCCAGCCACAACCTACCTGCCTACAGTCACCTCCCACTCAATCTTTATCAAGGAATCAATGCACTGATTAGATTAAACATATCATAACCCAGTCATTTCACTTATAAATCTTCTCCCAGTGTCTTATCTAAACCCGAACATCTCTGTTATGGACTTTCTTGCCACTTGGCTTCTTGTTGGTTTTGGCTCCTGGGAGTTATTCGCAGGAGATTACATTTAGAGAAAGAAGTGAAGTTGAGATGTTATTCTCTTTTCCTTCCCTGCTTTGCCCAGTTCAGGTATGTCTTGCATCCCTTCCAAACAACAACCCCTGATGGTGGCCCAGCTCTCACTGGGTCCTGTTAATACCAACAGTTTGTTCTTTCCGTCTCTTCAGACCTTGATGTGCTAGTCTCTGGACACATCATGTCCGTGATGACTTCCCTATCCCTGCCCACACCTCTGAGAAGAGCATCTTCATGAAGTTTATCCATCGAGTTACATTTTATGCTTCAGTTTATCATCGATGGGATTCTATTGAAACAGACTGAAATTAAGAGTCCTTTTGAAATCATGGACAACTTCTTCAGGCTGAACAGCTGCCTACCCTGGGCTGGAGGACACCAAGGAAGCAAATCGCCCCTTCCTCTGGCCTGTCTACCACAGGCCAACTAAATCTGCATAAGTATATTTCGTGCTTTTTGTCCTGGTTTGCTACTACTCCTAAGTTTTTCCAGCTCTCAGAGCCTCCAAAGATGGAAATTTTGAAACAAAAAGTTTCTTTTGTCTTCCTTCAAAGCTGGCTTTGAATAAAACCTATTTTCCTACCAATTTGGCTCTGAACACTTGTGGAGCACTGAACAGCAGAGCCTATCCATAACCTCCATCCCACTGAGTAGTAATAGTAACAGTTGGTAAAACCATTTCCTGTAAAGAAACTGACTGGTCCTTCATAGGAGCTCAAATCCATTCAATTCCACTCCTTGAGACAACGTGGGGGAAGAGAACCAGTTCCATCCTGTCCATTTGCTTGCCCTACCCAACTCAACCGTCCTCTTCCCCTTTCCACAAAGCCATCTTGAATGCCAATATATTCAAAGAAATAATGAGATAGGGAGAGGAGGTGGAGGTGTCTGTAGTAATATCAATTTAGTGCTGGATGAAGTTAAACAGCATTTTATACAGACCTTAAAGTGGACTCACCAGCTCGTTCCCATTCTCCTGAGTGAAAGACCATAGGCTTCCATTTTACCCAAAACAACATCATGTCAGAGCACTGAAGAACCTGGCAGGAGGTTTGTGATTCCAGTGCCTCCTTATTCTCATCTCAGTTTCTTTCTAACAAATAGCAGTGCTGTGGCAAGTTTCTCTTGGCCAATACTTTATTGCAAAAAATGTGGCATCTACTTAAACTCTTTCTTGACTCTACTTAAACCCTTTCTCAAACCCCTGAGTACTCTGTTTTGAATACTAGCATTTCCACAGAGCTTAGTTTATGTAATGGGTACCATTGTCCCTTTAAATTATTTTTACATAAAATCCCATTAAATTGTAATTTTATAAAAAAATTGCTTTCAACTCATTTTGGATTTGGGAGGGCAGAGAAAATACAACGATTATTACGAATGAATATGTGTCTGGTAACTGGCTTTAGAGTTTCTACTTCCATATGATTCTCCACTGAGCCTATTAGTCAGAACTGTCATACAGATTACTTGAAAGAGAGAAAAATTGTAGTAGGAGAAAAGATGTAGGACCTGACGCACAATGTGCCATATGGTCAATATCATGCATCTGTTGCATGGAGAATGAGAGTTTGAAAAATAATAATTTATTGGGATGCAAAAAGAGTAGTACAAGAAATTTATTTCTATTTATGTTTTATAAAAATAAACTAGTTAGATTGTTATCAATATTACATGAGTGGGTGATCAGACGTGTATGAGTATAAACTATGAATAAGCAAATATATAATGGGGATGTACACTAATCTTTAAATGATAAGGATAGATGATGACATAATCTGAAACCCATGGTCCTAAGACACCATTCCAGCAATGATGGTATTCTTTCTCAAGGTTTTTCTCACAAGAGATAAAACTGCTCTTGGTTTAGGAAAGCATCTTGACAAAATTTTATGATTTAGAAAGCAGATTTAATTCCTCTGCTGGTCTACATGGGGGGAGTTGAAAATTGTAGGAGTTTGGGTATTGTTTCAGACGGGATTCAGGGACTCAGAGAAAAGAAGAGCTCGGGGAGTTTAGCAGGCAAAAAGGAGGCTGCAAAAAGATAGACCTGGGGGAAATGACATCTATGAGACAGAAAGGATCAATGGCTCATGGGAGGTCAAATATTTATTGGATGTCATATATTTTACTTTTTTATGTACTGACAGTTTTTGACAGCAGTTTCAGGTACATAAGAAATGAGTGGAAAGTATCTTCACAGCATCCCCTGCTATCAATTTCCCCACCAGTGATACATTTATTACCATCAAGGGACCTATACTGGCACATCATTAGTCCCCAAAGTCCATAGTTTGCATTAGAATTCACTCTTGGTGTTGTACATTCTATGCATTTTAACAAATGTATAGGGACATGTATTCACTATTATGGCCTCAGACAGAACAGTTTTGCTCTAAAAATCCTCTGTGCTACACCTGCCATCCTTCTCTCCATGACCCTTTGGCAATTCTTAGATATCATCTAGACATCAACAATGGGTCAGGAGTTTAAGAAAATACTCAGTACAAAGCAAATCAGTTAATGAACAGCTCTGCCTCAGTGATATTCAAGACCTGACAAGATAGCTATTTCAGGCCTCTTGATTGATCTCAACCCTATAAACTGTTCCTCTTACAAGTGGAGGAGGATAAATTCAGTTATGTTTGCTCAAAGAGCATAATTGCTAAGAAATATTAAGCTAGACCCTGCATAGACAACAGAGACCAGAGATTCCCAGACCTAGGCAGACAGCATAATTGAGACTGAAGCCCACCTACCATAAATTCTGTAAAACCAGTTCTAATTAGGACCTGTCAGCCAGGTGGAAACAAACAAGAATTGCCTTTTAGGTTGTTAGCTAATGTAATCTGTCAATACAGAGCTGAGATATGATACTTGGGTTGGACCTTCTAGTAATTTCCCTCCTACCCCAGTAAACACAAAGTGAATTGTCACCCTCCTTTCTGAGAAGACTCACTCTCTTCCTGAAGGTGCTTCCTCCACTTCTTCCCCTTCTAATAACTTTGCTATACTTTTCCTAAGTTTCATATCTTGCCTGAAATTGTCTCATGTGAAAGCACAAAGCTGAGAATATAGTTACCATTTTATCTTCATTATCACAACCACTGATCTTTTTACAGTCTCCATAGTTTTGCCTTTCCTAGAATATCTGGAATCCTGCAGTATGAAGCCTTGTCAGATTGGCTTCTTTCGCTTGGTAATATACATTTGAATTTCCTCCATATCTTTTCATGACCTGTTTTAGTTCTTTTTAGTATTGAATAATTTCCACTGTCTAGAACCAGAGTTTATGTATTCACTCACAGAAGAATTTGCTTCCAAGTTCTGGCAATTTTGAATAAGGCAACTATACAGGTTTTTTTTTTTTTTTTTGGACATAAGTTTTCAACTATGTTGGGTAAATACCAATAGGGGGATTGCTGGATCACAGGGTAAAACTATGTATTATTTTATAAGAAATTGTCAAACTGTCTTCCAAAGTGTCTGTATTGCATTCCGAAAGGCTCTGAATGGGACTTCCTGTGGTCAGTATTCTGAATTTTGGCCACTGTAATAGGCTCAGTAGTGATATTTCTTGTTATTTGAATTTTGATTTCCTGATAAAGGGATGTGGAACTTCTTTTCATATGCTTATTTGCCAACTGAATATCTTATTTGGTGAGGTGTCTGTTAACATTTTTAGCCCAGTTCCTAAATTGGGTTGTATATATTCTTATTGTTGAGTTTGAAATATTCTATGTATATTTTGGATAATTTATTAGCTATCTCTTTTATAAATACTTTATCTCACCCTTTGTCTTTTTATTCTCTTCACAGTATATTTCCTAGTGCAGAAATTTCTAATTTTAATAAAACCCAGTTTGCTGATTATTTTATGGATCATGCTCTGTTGCCATTGTCTTTAAACAGTCACCACAAAACCCAAGGTCACCCAGATTTTTTTTCTGTGCAGATTTTAGGAGGTTTATATTTCCATGCTTTACATTTAGTCCTGTAATAAATTTGGAGGTAAATGTTGTGAATGATATTTGACTCTAGGTTTATTTATTTATTTACTTATTTATTTTGCACGTGGATGTCCAGTAGTTCCATAAAAATTGATTGATTGAAATATTTGCAGCCTCAGAGATTGTTTCCTCAGCTACATCCAGTCTTGTAATAAGCCCATCAAAAGCAATTTTTATTTCTGTTACAATATTTTTTATCTCTAGCATTTTGTTGTTATTTGTTTCATTTTTGTTTCTTCCTTAGAATTTCTCTGTGTCTGCTTACACTGCCCATATGTTCTTGCACATTGTTTAGTTTCTTCATTAGGGAGTAGCATATTATTCATAGCTGTTTAAAATCCTGGTCTGATCATCCAACAACCTTGCCATGTCCGAGTCTAACTGTAATGCTTGCTTTGTATCTTCTAACTGCCATTGAGCATGTCTTGCAATTTTGTCTCAATAGCTGAACATGATATAGTGGGTAAAAGAAATGACTACAGATGGGCCTTTAGTAATGAATTCATAAGGGGTGGTGGAGGGGAAGCATTCTCTAGTCCTACAATTAAGTCTCAGCCTTTTAGTGAGCCTGTGCCCTGAACTTCATACATGCTTCTCAGTTTGTTCCCCTCCCCCATATGTGTGGCAAGATGAGGATAACTTACTGAAGCTTATTATATCCTGAGTGGATTAGAATTATTTCCCTTCCCTGAAGTTACTATGGTTCTGTCAGACCTAGCTCCATAGAGCTTTTAGGTAGTAGCTAGCAATGAGCAGTGAAATGCAGGAAGGGTCACAAGGGTTCTTGGAAAGTACTTTAGGGTTCTTCTTTAAACTACTTCCAAAGTAGATGGAAAAGCAAAGGGTAGTAGTTAATTAGTAGAAAATAATCAGACACAAAAGGAGCTAATTGGAATATATGTCAAGAGGAAAGGATTAATAGGACTAACTCTTGACAGCATCCATTGATGTTGACATAAAGCTAGGGATAATGGCTGTAAGTGTCTCCAAGTCTGGGATGGAAGATTCCTTTAGCGGTGAAGGAGCACTAAGATAACTTCTGACCAGCGATGGACCCCAGTGCCCACATTAACATGGGACTGACTTGTAGATGAAGGTCCCCTAAATAGGATGGCTACCATGACAGCTCCAGAGAGGACCACTAAGATCAAAATCTCCACCACCCAACATGAAGGAGGAGTTGAACACCTGATTGGCAAAGAGTACAAAAGGTGTTCCCCAGTTCTCCTGGTAAACATCAAACATCAAATAAAACTGGAGATAGCATTGCCTCCTTTGTTATTCTCTGCTTGGAGACAGCCTACTCTCTCCCTTGAGCATGCTTTTGCTTAAGCCTCACTTTTACTTTATTTTCACATTACTTTCACTTCTAATAAAGTCCTCTTGCATGACCTTGGGTGTCTGACTTTAAATCTTCTTTCATCAGAACACAAGAACAGAGGTTTGGAGTTTCAACTCCCTGATTTCCTGTGACAAACCCTCTTGACCAGCAAGAGGACACGGGCAAAGACAAGGCTCTCAAGGCTCTGATTAAACAGTTTCACCTGAGAGCAAAATTTATCAAGAAGAGAATGCTCTAATGTATTTCAAAATGTTTTCTTTTCCCCTTCCCTTGGGGGAAGCCCAAGGGGATTTCTCTCTGAGATATATATATATATATATATATATATATATATATATATATATATATATAAACTGACCAAACTTCTGTGGGTAAACCTTACAGAAGCCCAAAGGCTTTCCAAAATGCTTGGATTTGTCTACGCTGAGCCTCCATGAGTTTGTCAAAGGCAGGTCAGAATTTTCTCCTGGCTTCCTATGATTTCCTATGGAGGTTTTTATGAGTTTCTGCTTAAGTAAGTTGTGATTTTTCTGTATCTGCCTATCTGCACCTCTAATTTGGTGGGGCAGTAGTTTCACCTGTGACCTTATTTCTTTTGCAGATCTAAGAACAATTGCTATGTTTTGTTTTGTTTTGTTCAGCTTCTTTCATGTTAAGACAGTATGGCAACTTCCAAGCTCCTTACCTGTAACTTGAAACTTGAAGTCCTCAGACATTTTATTTGGTCTGTCTTTTGTTATGTGCTGTGTTGTGTTTTACCCTTTATTAATATCAAAACTTTGGCCTAGCATTTTTTTAGTGTTTTGTATGGTTAAAATAGGATAATGATGAATTATAGAGTGTATTGCCATACAAGAAGATTATTTTGTTTTTCTTCATCTTGCTCAAAGAATGGCAGAACTGGGCTAAATCTCACAGGGAATAACTCTATAGAAGACACACTAAATGCATTAGGCAGATAGTGAGTGAGTGAATTCCAATTTCTTCTAGAGTCCAAAGATCAAAGCCTAGTTGTACAATGTGAATGGAAGCAGGCTTTTGTTGATGTGGAGACTAACTGAAGTGTGGCAGACCTTTCTAGAAAAGGCTGCTGAGAGAGAAGGTTTGACCAACAGGAGGAGACCCACAAAGAGAGAGAAGGTCCCTCCACCCTTCCAGTGGTGCCTGTGTTGACAGACAGGGCTTCAGAGAACAGTTCAAAGGCTGGCAGAGAGTATCTCTGGGCTACTCAATGTGTCTGTCAGTTCTAGGCTTATGTGTTTTGACATTCAGTATGTGAGGCAAATAACTCACACATGTGTTTGGATAATATGTGATTAATATTTTTGTAAGAAGAAGGATTACACTCCATGTTCTTCTTACAACAAAACATGCACAGAGCAAATTACATAAGTGTTTGGAGTTCATCTCAACATTACAAAACACTTGGGTTATTGGTTTTTTGGGTGAATGAATGCAACAGAGGAAAGTAGAATGGAGAGCTAACTGGCGCCATAGGACAACATAACAGGTATTCTGCTGACTGGAGCTCAGAGAAAAAGGTGCCAGGAACTTCTAAATTTTGGAAAACTTTTGGAAATATTTGAGATGGGACGGAATCACTGAATAAATGATTGGAGTACAAAAGCATGACCTCAGAATGCTAGAACATTTGAATATCACCAGGGTAAATATTAAACATAAGTTGGCAACAATGATGATATTAGTGATGATAATACCCCAAAAGAAAAACAAACAAACAAACAACAACAACAACAACAAAAAGATTGGTTTGGAATCTTGCAAGAATGTATTCTGTAGCTTTTCTTTTTCATCAAAGCTGGAAATACTTTGCAGGGATCCAGTCTCCTGTACCTGGATCTTATTGCTTCTTCTTGAAGATTTTCCTCCATTAGTTTCTTATTTTTATCAAAGGTTTTTCTCACTGCCAATTTCCTTTTCTTTTTATTCTTTTTACCCTCCCTATTCAAGTTCCAGATTACCAAATGCTGACACATTAGCAGCTATTCTTAAAAATCCACATTCAGGGCATCAACCACTGAAAGAAAGTATTGGGGCAGATGGGGTGGTCACACATAGCAAGGTGCTCAAGTCCAGAGAACAGCGGGCAATGCATTTGGTGAAATCTTATCAGTTCAGTTGAGATCAGGTTCAAAACATGAGTTGTTTTAGACCCTGAATGTTTATTACTTCTCAGCTCTTCAGCATACACAGACTTCTTAGCTCATTTAACTTCTTCTGTCAGGACCTCCTTTCCCATTCCCATGGACTATCTTTGGGTTCATTCCATCTTTGCATGGAATACTTTCAGTATTTCTCTTAGAATTTTTTTTTTCATTCCAAAACCTTTAGCACATAATGAAATTTTTTTAAAAATTGACCATTAAGAAAGTACAAGAAAACATGTCAGACATTGCTATCAGATACCTGGCAAACATATTCATACATATAGGCAAGCTCTATTGTTGCCCTTGTCAAACTGGTTTATAATTATTCATCTGTGTATGATTCTTTCTTATACATCCCAATCCCAATGCCATAAGATACTTGAGAGTAAGGAATGGGTCTTACTTGATCTATATGTTTAACCTCGGATTAGAAATCAAGACATACTTTAAGCTAGCAAAGAATGAAACCAGACACTGACTGGGGGTTTTGGATTATGAAATCTGGAATTCTGTTCTCAGATAACAGTTGTCTATTTATGAGCCTTTTGCCTGGAAAGGAAGATGCAGATAGCAGAGAACACCAATGCCCTCATAATTTGGCCAGGTGGTGGCTTGGGAGAGTATCTTTCACTATACATGATGATAAAAATGGATATTTTGGGGTGGAATATTATCCAGATCAAGGATTATATTTTGATTTACTGATCCCTGGTAATTTTCTTTTCCTTCCAACCATTTATTTTGTCACTTGAAAGCAAGTACAATATTTAAATAAATTCTATACACTCATGGTCATTCTTAGATCATCCAATTGTAAGAAATTATAAGGAAGATGAACTATTTTCCTATTTTATTAATACTACTATATCTGGATTCTTGAATACTTCAGACTTAGGGAGGGGGAGCCAACTGGTTCCAGCATATCCAGCTACTCTACAGTCAAGGTCCCATCAAGAGAAGGATGGACCACACACATGAGGTTAATTCAATGATAAGATACTAGTTGCAAAGGGGTGGGAACAACCTAGGGAAGGCACAAACAGTAGTAAAACACTCCATGGCTACGAACTGCAGCACTTCCACTATCTAGAGACCTAAGATGACAACAGAAATTAAAGGTTCCAGAGGCTGGAAAAGGTAGTAATATGAAGAGGGCAGCTTTGAAAGACCCATGACCTGAGATTGAAAAGCACAGCCATCCTAGGCTATGCTGCAGAAAATAGATTGTGGGATAAACACTACAATCATACACTTATTCGCTCCTCTAATCTTTCAGTGTTGTGCTGAATTAATCAGAAGCCAGAAGGCCAGGGAGTCTGTTGATGTAGTTCTGTTTGATTTCTAGACAGAGTTGAACAGGTCAGCTTTTCTGGGCAGAGAAGCCCAGAGAAAATTATTGGCAAACCTCCATGTTTAGAAAGTTCTTTACTGAAGTAGTTACTTCTAAGACAAGAACAAAAAGAAAGTCAAAACTTCATGGTTATTCATGGTATAGAAATAGACAGCAATGAAATATAAGCTGACCCATCTCAAAGATTAAGCATCCAAAATTTTTGTTTTTCAGTGATCAAGACCATATTGAAAATTTCATAAAGGAATAACTGAAATTCCTGAAAATATATCCAAGATATGGAGATAAGGATAAAATAAAGACAAACATGATTACATGAAAGTTATCAAAAAGAATTAGTAAGAAAATGATAGTGTAGAACACAGGAGATCCATCATGCACACTGATATTCTCTAAACATTTGTTATTTAAGGTATAACATGAGAATTAGAGTTAAAAAAACTTGCATTGCATTAGGGATTTTTGTTAAATAAGTAGATTTTTAGCTGCTCTTGTCACCAAAAATAAGTAATAATGTAAGATGATAGATAAATTTTCTGTGCTATCGTAACTATTTTACTACCGACTTGTGTACTGGACCATGTTGTAAACTGCAAATATACACAATAAAATTTATCTTAATAAATGATGAGAAAAATAAAAAGATTTCTATATTGATGCTTCTTTTAATCTAGTACTTTAAAGGTGTTGCTCCACTATTTTCTCACTTATGTTATTATATTTTTCTTTCTTTCTGTTGTTTTTTGCTGTTGTTTGTTGTGTGTTTTGGAGTGCTAGGGATTGAAACTTGTACCTCATATGTTCTAGGTAAGCACTGTACCAACACTTACATTTTTTTGGATAAGAAATATATTGACATTCTTATCTTTGTCCTCTGTGTATGATATTTCTTATTTTCTTCTGCTACTTTGAAGATTTTACCTTTGTCTATGGTGTGGAGAAATTTGATCAGAAGTAACTTGGGGTTGTTCTATTCATATCTTCTGTGTTTGTGGTTCATGAACTGTGTGGACCTGTGGATTTATACCTTTTATTACATTTAGAAAACTTTTTCTGAATTTTAACCCTTCTTTGAAGACTCTAATTACAAATTCATTGAAGTTCTTCTTCAGGTCACTGATATGATTCTCTTTTTCTTTCAATCATGGTAATATATGTAATATATATATATATATATATATATATATATATATATATATATATATATATATGCCATTTTAATGATTGGGGGGAGAGTACTGGGGATTAAACCCAGGGGCACTTTACACTGAGCTACGTCACCAGCCATTTTTATTTTTATATTTTTTTTATTTTGAGGCAGGGTCTAATTAAGTTGGAGGGCATCACTAAGTTGCTGAGGCTGGCCTTGAACTCCTGCCTCAGTCTCCTGAGTTGCTGAGATCACAGGCATGCACCACTGTGCCTGGCCATTTTAATGATTTTAAAATATGTATTTAAGTGGCATTTATTATATTCACAATGTGGTCCAACTGTTACCACTACCTATTTAAAAAACCTTTTCAACAGCCCAGTTCAAAACTGCAAACATTACACAGTAACTTCCAATTTCCCTCTCCTCCATAGCCACTGATATGCTGTAATCTACTTTCTGTCTCCATGAAATCTATTCTTGATAATTCCTGTAAGTGTAATTTCATAGTACTTGTCTTTTTGTATCTGATCTCGAGGTTTATCCAGATTGTGGTATATATCAGAACTTCATTCCTTCTTGTGGCTGAATATTGCATTGTATGAACATACCACATGCTTATTCAATCAAAACTTAATGGACTCTCAGATTATTTCCATCTTTTAATTGGTGAATAATGCTATAGTGAGCATCTGTCTACAAGTATCTGAGTCACTATTTTCTTTTTTAAAAATTTATTTTTAATTGACAAATAAAAGTTGCAATAATCTATTATTTGTAAAATGTTTATTTTAACATAGAGTCCCTGTTTTCATTTTTTTTCACGACTATATCTAGGAACCACACCATGATTTAGAAGTAAAACCTTTAACACATGGGCCCTGGAGGACATTAAAGATCCAAGCTATAGCGATTTCCTTACTGGTTAATTCTAGTATCTATGTCACTTTTTTTTTTATTAGTTTTTATTGGTTGATATTTATTGTCTGCATGAGTCATACTTTCCTATTCTCTCACATAACTGTCAATTTTTAATTGAATACCATTCATTGTAAATTTTACCTGATCGGATATTGGGTATTTCATATTTTGTATAAATATTATGATGCTTTCTCATGGAATGCAGTTTGATGATTTCAAGTGTTTTCTTTAAGACTTCCTAGGCACGACACATCAGTGTCCATCATGGGATATTTAGTCTTCAATATTCAGCCAAGATTGTCTTGAACACACTACTCAACACCCCATAGATTAATTTCTTCAATCTGTCTAGTGGGAATATGTACTATTTCCAAAGGTTTTAGAATGTTCTGCATTTCTATTAATCCTCTCATATTCTTCTTTTCCCAGAATAATCAGTACTCAGCTGAACACCTGAGTTGCAGGTAGGAGGATGGGGGCTCAGTAAATGCTGGTAGTTCTCTGTTCTTCTCTCTCCATTCTACTTTTTGTTAGTCTGATCTGCAAATTTTAGCTGTCTAGACATTCATCTTGACCTTCTCAAGGAACTGTTCTTTCTGGTTCTGTCTGGGTTCCCTTTCCTGAGTCTGCAAACTGGAAACTTTGACAAGGTAGCTTTTATCCCATCTAGTTACTATCTTTCCTTATCACTGTCCCTTTTTACTTGATGTCTATTCAATGTCTTGAAAATCATTGTCACCTCTATTTTGTCTTTTTTTAAAATGGTTTCAGGTGGGAAAGTGGATTCAGTCCTGTTACTACATCTGGACCAGGATCACAGGAATTTAAATGTGTAACAACATGCCATAAGTATTCATGACCTTTCTTATTCTGTGGACTGAGCAATTTGTTTCAGATGACATAATGATGTTAAGATGCCCTAAATACAGATGCAGTAATCATATTTTGTTTTGCTCTCTTAGAAATCAATCAATGAATCATCAGTATAAGTGGATATCTGCATCTATCATCTGAAAAAATTTTAGCTGTGTAATTCTTCTCCCTTCCCCATGTCTACACCCATCTCCCCTGCATTCTTTCTTCCCCATCTCTATTCTATTTTTACTTAACAGTGATACAAAAATTTTTTGTGAAATGATACTTTTGCAAGTTTTAGATAGAATATATATCTATTCCACACAGAAATACTAATGAAAATGTTTTAACATTATATCTCTGCATGACAATAAAGAGGTTCTCTAAACCTTTTACATAATGTAAATCATTGAATCTTCTCATAAGTCTCTAAGTTTTATTATAAACTTTGATCAAACACCTTAGAGAAAAATAGGAAACTTTCCCAAGGTCACAACAGTATATAAATATTTCATTGAAAATGAGTTGGGGGGCAGATTAACTAAAAAACTTCCTTGAATTAATAATCTTTATTCACAGATTACTCATCATGTAGGATAAATGTGGATCCAAACCTCATTACAGAAGAAGATATTTTTCTTTATTATTTGTTCCTCAGGTAATCATCCTATCTGTGGGTTATAATAATCCTGGTTTAACTGTCAATCATAGTGATGATTTTTTCCTTTTGTCTTGCTATCCTTAAAATCCTGAACTCATGAGCATCCCTCCAGATTGGATCCTCCTTTTACATGTCTTATTCATGATGTTAATGAAAATGGTTATTCAATGGCAACCGTTAAAGATGGTAAGGAAGACTGCTCAAGGGGAATTATTGCTATGGGTGCAGGGAGAGAGATTGGGCTCAACTACAACAAGAACAAGTGGGAATTCATAGTCCAGGCACACAGTTGGGCTGGCAGGCATTGGAGGGAAAATTGTCATGAGGAAATGTCAAGGGCAAAAGGAATTTCTGCTAGACTGATGCAACAGAGCTCTTGCTGAAGGCCGACCAGGATGACAAGACATCAAGCATGGTCAGATATCAAGAATGGTAGATTTTGTAGGTGACTCCTGTGTTGCAGTCTCAGCTTGCCTTTCTGACTCACATGACCTCACGTGGGTCTTTCACTTCATCGTGCTCACAGGTCCCTTTACACATCAGGGTCTTCTATCCCTCTATGAGGTTGCACATAATGTTTTCTCCTGGGTGTTTCTTTGAGCATATTCTAGAACTTTCAAGTGCTTTCTCCTGGTGCTTCCTTTGTCTTCAACTTCCTTAGTCTATGCATCAGGCTGAGTTCTATATTATCACCTTCTACTCTAACCTGCAGTCCTTATGAAGAATGAACAAAGTCATTAATTACTCCTATTTATCTGTTGCAAAAGCTATGGGCCCAAATTCCAGGATTCTCCTTTCCTATCTCCAAATGGAGATATGAACCTCCTTAACCAACTTCCCTGGTAACCCAGCTCCCAGCTCTGCCTCCTTCATGGTGCTTTTCACTTGGCAAACTATGACACAGTAAGAGAGAGAGAGAGAGAGAGAGAGAGAGTGAGAGAGAGGGAGAGAGAGAGATCATGGAGGAAAAAAGCAAAATGATATTTATTTCTATGTTTTCAAGTTCTAGAATAATGCCTTGTTGCCTAATAAATATTTAATGGTAAGTAAATGAATAAAAAAGTAAGCTGATCGATTTTCTAAGATTTTTCTCCTATACAAAGAAGAAAAAAAAAAAAGGAGAAATCTGAACTCTTACTTGAATCAAGTCCAGATGATCTCTTTCTACTAATGACATTGTTTTTCTAGTGAAATGATATAAATATAAAACTAGTATACATACATAATGTAAAATATATAAAGATATATACATATAGAAGCATTATAGAATAGAAAGGAACTTGAAAATGGAGGGTTCTAAATAGAGAAGAAATGTGTAGATTTATTTCTAAGGAAGTTTGAAATGATTGGAGATATCATTTTTATCTGGCACTGTTTATAAGCAGTCTCCTCTTATCTCAGGACATCCCCTCTACCTGGGCCCTCCCACCTCCTATTACTTCAACTTTGTTCTCCTGATGGTTAAATCACTGGTCAAATGCAGTATAGTCAAATTTCTTTAACCTTGTTAAAAAAAAAAGATAGACAAGCCCTCCATCACCTGCATCCCTGCAGCAACCGTCCCTTCTCTTCTTACCGTTCTCCTCCCCTAAGCTTCTAGGAAGATCTCTTGATTCTCTACATCTCCACTTCCTGTTTCTACATTCTCTCCTCAAGGGACTTTGCAGGACCACTCCACGGAAAACTCTGTGATGACAGCAACACTGACATCTTTGCTACTAAGTCCACATGATCCACATTTTATCTGGTCACACCTTGTTTCACTGGGCCACTCGGTAGCACTTGACAACTATTGATATTTGCTGCCCTAACATCACCTCATTCTTTGATTTCTAGGACATCATCTTTCTTCGTTCTTTCGATGTTTTTTTTTTGGGGGGGGGGGTTATTCCTTCTCATTTTCCTTCATGAGCTTCACTTCTTCTATCCACTCCTGAATGTCAATATTCCTTGTATACTCTCTTGAACACTCACTATTTCAAACTACACACTTTCTTTGGCCATTCCTCTACTGCTATTTTCCTTATATGCCAATTATATGAAAATCTCTGCCTCTAGTCTAGATATTTCCTGGATATTTCAATTTTTTATGCAGTTTGATCCAGTGTATGATCCACAATTTTCCCAGGTATGCAAACTAATCTGTGAAGTTACAGGAAGAACAACTTAGATATTTCTAATTTTGTTTATAAGCTTATCAGAAACATGAGAAAGACATTCTTCTTTATTAGTGTTTCTTGATATACATTATCAGTAATTTCTCAATGGTGTCTTTGTCCTCCAATTTCTGGGTCACAGAAAATATACTCAGTCTCTAGCTCTTCTGCCACACATGTGTGCAAAAGTACCAGGAAGCCAAGGTCTGTTGGGTGTCTCTCACAGGGAGATAGTCACAGAGGCACATCCTAGCTATGTGATAGCCATGACCATTAAACCCTGTTTCCCTCTTCATCCCTGCCACCAGCAAAACCAAGAGGTAGAAATTCTAGATCCATTTACCATTCTTAAATAACGCTAATAGATTGAGATATCACTCTAAAAAAACTCAAAACAATTGGGTCCCATAGTTATAGGACAGCATATATTGTCTTTAGCTAATGGATTCTAACTAGAGTTGGCCAAGAGCCACTACAGTACTTCAGGTTGTGAGCAAGTCAGGCTAGTGGAGATGAACTTATCCTATACATATGTCACAGTACATCCAAGCTGTTAATTTCATTAAAAACATAATCTTAAAACACTAGAAAGTTTACAATATTTCATATTGGATAAAGAGCATATTCCATTTTCTGTTGCTATAACTCAGTTCTGAGACTGGGAAATTTATAAAGATTAGAGATTCATTTAGCTCATGACTCAAAAGATAGGAAAGCACCACAGAATGAGACATAGTCAGAGTGTGCCAGCTTGGGTTTCTCTTCCTCTTCCAATAAAGCAACTAATACTACAACGGGGGTCCCATCCTCTTGACATCATCTATTCCTAATTATATGCCAAAGGTCCCATCTCCAAATACCATTAATATGAGACTTAGGGGATTGAGTTTCAACATGTACTTAGAAGGGAGCAAACACCCAGACCAAAGTAGAGAATGACTACAAAAATATTTGGTCCCACATAGTTTTTAGAGTTTATTTCATGGCAAGGTTTATTTTCGTTTTGCAGAAAGTGTTTTAAATTTGAATACATAAGATTGTCAGTCTTTTGCTATCTATGCGGTCTATTTGAAAAAATAATCACCGTTATCTTTCCCTTCAAAATTAGAGTGATGTTTTAAAACACTGAGAAAATTACTGCTTTTTGAAACAACTACCGGTAAAGAGATAGATGTGCATGAAAACTGATATTTACAAATGTCTCCATAACTACCATGATGTTAACATTGGAAACAGACATTACATGTGCTGTAATTTAAATGCATCCCCCAAAGTTCATGTGTTGGAAAGTTCAGCTCCAAAGCAATGGTGTTGACGGGCAGCTATACCATGAGGGTCCAACCTCAGAAGGAGTAATGCTGTCATCACAGGTGTGGTTAATTATCACTAGGTAACACTTGACTGGGTTCCTTACAAAAGGATGAGTTTGGTCCTCTTCCCTCTCACCCTACTGCAGGCCACAAGCAGGCATAACCACGCCATCCTGTAATCCCAGCTGCTCTGGAGGTTGAAGCAGAAGGATAGTAAGTTCAAAGCCAGCCTCAGCAAAGGTGAGGCATTAAGTAACTCAGTGAGACCCCATCTCTAAATAAAATACAAAATAAGCCTGGGGATGTGGCTTAGTGGTGGAGTGCCCTTGAGTTCAATCCCCAGTACCAAACAAACAAACAAAAAGACAGAGAAATATGTATATAACCTATTAACATGCATGCAATTTAAGGTGCAAGCTTAGATTACTAATGCAGGATGTCTCAGTTTATTGTGCTTCACAAAAATCCCCCTTTCTTTTTTTTTTTTTTTTTAACAAATTGAAGAGTGTGTCAATCCTGAGTCAAATAAGCCTATGATTGCCATTTTTTAGAACAGCTCAGTTGATTATTAGCAATTTTTAGCAATAGAGTATTTTTAAATTAATGTATGTACCTTACTTTTTGAGACATAATGCTGTTGCACACTTAATAAACTATAGCATTATTAGCAATAAAGCACATACCCCCCCACACACACACCCATTACTTTTTGAGGCTTAATGTTGTTGCACACTTAATAAACTATAATATAGTACAAACAACTTTTTAATATGCCTTGGAAAACAAACAAACAAACAGTAATTCCTGTTACTTGCTTTATTGCAGTGGTGCGGAACCTAGAAGAAAACCCTCCACTGAGGTATGCCAGGAATGTGTCATCAAGTGCTGCCTCAGCCTCTTTAGCACCATATGGTGTTTTCTGCTTCTCCTTGCTATCTCACCACAGACCATCATTCTCACGTGGATTGCCCAGTACCGTCCCCTAGCCTCCAATTTTCCTATCCTCTTCCTTCTCCCCCGACCCTTTCTTCAGACCCCAGACAGAATGAGGTTTCTAAAGTATGAAAGTGATGGGTCACTCTCCTCTTTGATGATTCCCTTGCCATCAGGTTGTTCCAACTCCTTGGTGTGACTCCCAGGCTCCTGCAGACCTGCCCGCTACTTGCCCAGCCCTGCCCACCCTGCTCACTTTGCACCCTGCTGCAGCTACACTGACCACCTTGCAGATTTCCCAGCGTGGCCTGGCCCCTATCACAACACAGGCCAGTTTCCTCTGCAAGAGAATCAACTTGTAAACCCTTCAGGAGCCATTTAAACACATTTCCTTCAGGAAGCCTTTTCAGACCCTCTACTCCCTAAGCACCTCCGGTCAAGACCTTTCCCAGGACTCACCATGCCATATTTGATTTGCATTTTTCCTAGATAATCAGAGGTAAAATCATTGCGACCAGGCAACCCCAGGTAGAAGAGTTTGCTCACAGCAGGCAGGATTTTAGTGATATTTTGAGGATGTGGCATCATTTTTGAACTGCCTTGCTTCTTATTACCCTGAGAAAAACCAACCACTATACTTTTAAGCCATTGTTATTTGGTTTTCATGTTATATGCAACTAAATGAAGTTATTACAGATATAGATTTATGTAAATACATATATAAAAATATGTATAAACAAAATATTAATTTATTAAAATTTGGATTTTCTGTAATGAACAGACTTCTCTCTATGTAAGTGTATTTAGGGTGGACTAGAATATGCTGTGGTAACAAAGAAAATGCCAGATCTTAATGAGGTAGCACATGGAATGTTTATGTCCTTCACACAAAAGCCATGACAGGTTAACAAGGGCTGTCATCCAGCCAACGACTCAAGGACCCAGCCTCCTTCTGCTTGTAATTAATAAGGAGTGGAACAGAAGAAGAAGGCAACATCTAATCGCCCTCAGTATAGGAACTAACTTGTCATTTCTAGTCCAGTTATTGGCCAGACTAGGTCATATGACCTGTCAGGGGCTTGACATTATACACTTCCTAGAGTAACCCAGAAGGATGTACAAGCAGCACATGCAGCAACAATGGTTATCTTTACCAAAACAAAAACCAAGTTTTAAAATGTAAGGTGCTGCCCTGGACTTCTCAGTGTCTTCCTTTTCTAACTGGAATGACAGGAGACAGAAGGGGAGGGAAGGAGAGGCTCATGCTTTTCTTATGTGTGTTAAAATTCCAAATTTGAGTAAAAGCAATGTTTTGCTTTAATTTTTTAATAACTCTTTCACATTAAAATTCTTATGCCTTGGACTTTATTTTTTTAATTAGTTCTGGGCCTCAGTTTCCACCTCTGGACAATGAAGGAGTCTCCTCCAGTTGACAGTGTAATTTCAGGAATAATAACTGTGCATTTTAAAAATGCATCCTGCGTTAGTTGACTTATTAATCCATATCTACCAGAGGTGCACCTACCTAATGCTTAAAGAACTATGGTTTAACACTAACAAGGATTTCACTGAGCTCAAGGAACAATGGAAGCTAATTGCCTCTTAGGAGTGCTCAGCAGGGATCACCTCTGGCTATTTTAATCGAATGTGAATTTTTAGAAACTGTGGGCAACAAAATGAACCTGTGCTTAGCAATTCCTTCCTATTGGAGTTTATAATCTACTTAAGGGAGATGAGACATGAGCAGTTGAAACAATTAGAAGAAAAACAATTTGAATAAACCACTGTTGCATACCAATAAAATTAAGCACTAAATTGTGCAGTTCAGTTACATAATTTGAGAATTAGGGAGAAAAGATAGATACAAAAGACTATGCCAACATGAAATCAAAAATAAAATATAATCACTATTATAACAAGGTTCATTACTTCCAAAGTTTTAATGTTTTCTCATCTAAGTGTGTCTGTTCTTAACACCTGAACTGAAAATAACAGAAAGTGGATTCACAGGCTTTGGCACTTTCTCAATACTGGCATTGTAAAGTTTTCTAAATGTATACTTGGTGGTGATTCTCTCACTGAATCCCAGTTGAGTAGGGTTGCAAAGATGGAGGGTGTTTTGAAACATACTAGAAGCAGCAAAAATCATATTGTGTTTTTAAAAAGCAGTATGGTTGTTAGAGCACATTGAAGCAAGGCTATTTTACATATAAGTAAAGATAACAGAATTTAAAAATAGTGTATGACATACTACATATTGATTTTATCATTTTTCCACCACAGAGTTTTCACCATTATCTCTTGTGAAGACAGTATCTTTCCTATGATATCCATAAGAATTTATTTAAAATATTCTTCTATGTAATATTAAATTCACAACAAATGGAGTATTTCCTGAGTCACATTGAAAAAAAAAAAGACAGAATCTTATTGAGCTTCCCCAGCCAGATGCTGCCCCCAGTCTTGAGGCTTAACCCACAGCTACTTCCCTCCTCCTCAACTCACTTCCTTGGCAGATCTGATGGCCTCTGCAGCTCCTATCACAGCTGAGTCCCTCCCCAGCCTTAGGACTCCTTTTCTGCTCACTGGAGAACCTTTCAACTTGCCACTTCTCTTGAGAGCTGCAGACTTCACCAAGTGGTGGCACTTAATCCTGACCATTATTACCATCATCATCACCCGCACCTCTGCCATAGGACAAGGTTGACAATACTTTTCTCAGACTAATTTCTTTGGTTGGGGAAGTCTATTCTAACCCAATCCTTCAAACAAAGGCCTTTGTTTGAAGGAAGCATGTAAGCTGGCAATGAACCATCAAACTTTCTTCCTTCCTCTTCTTCCTACTACTCTGGATGGTAACTCCTTCTCCTCAGACTATCTTTCAAGATGAAAGCATAATCTTATTCTTTGGGCGTTCCATTTTGGGATCTTAACTTCTGTATTCACTTCTAAAAAGAGTTAAAGGTTTTGATACACATTTTTATTTTTATGTTTCCTTTTTAACTACTGTGCTGTTACAGATTAAGATGCAATTGGAAAGTAATTCAGGAAATTAAAAAAATGATTATGGTATAAAAAGATACACATGGAAATGATATCAAATTTGGCTGAAAATACAATCTCAGATCCTTGAGGGCACAGTAGAAATGGTGGTAGGAGCAGCACTAGAGAAGAGGCATTTTCGCTTTTGCGTGGAAACTGATTTTGGAGACGCTGTTCCTGCTACTTACAGCTGATATAGCACCTCCAGATTCACATTGGAATCTCAAGACTTTCTAACTTTAAGGCCAAGGAAGCTCCTGGATTGGAATTTGGGGGACTGTGAGAAAAAGAACAGGCAGCTGAACAGGACTGTCATGATGGGTTAGTGATGTATGCTGTAAAAGTGAGATGGTGTGGGAGGGTTCCTGTGCCACATTTATCACCTTACCTTATGACATGCTCACTGGCTGTACCTTTAGGTTGCTCAGAAGTTCTTTCCAATCTGAAGTGAAACCCTCAAACTGTTAATGACTGAGATCAAAACCAGTTGGGTAGGTGTGAATCCTAGGGCTTCATGCATCTTCTAAGCTGGTCATTTTATTACTGGGGAGTAAATTGATGGGCAACAGGACAAAAACAACACCAAGCCCCCCAGATAGAAACTCAGAGCTCTGAATATCTTTAGTTCTCCAGGTGAGGATCAGTCCTCCGAATGATGAGCAATGATGAGCAAGGGCAGGGACGCTTCAGAGCCTCAGCGGCAGGATGTGGTCAGCAACAACGAGATTTCTTGGCTCTGCTTCTTCACTGCCTCCACAGAGGAGGATACTGCCACCTGGCGGGCGTCGTGAGAAGTTACATTTAAGCGTTTTTAATTATAAAATTCAGGTAGAACAGACAATAAACAACGCCATGGGTCATTTTTATAAATATGTGCAAATGAAAAAATAATAAAAGGGCTTCAGGGGGAATATATTAAAATGAAGAGACTGAATTTAGATTTCAGTGAAGAAATAAAATAATAACAAGAGAAGACTATGCTTAAGAATTTTAGCATTTTAGGAATTAGGAGCATGTTACAAAAATAGAACCCATGAACTTCTGTGAAATTCTTGTTAGGAAATTCGCTTTCAGTTGTCATTCAAGTTGTGGCATCTTGTATCTTGTAAAATTCTGTGGCTGTCATCATGTTTTGTCTCAAAAGGAAACAACCAGGGAAAGTAGGAGGGCAAAAGTAAATTCATGTGCTAACTCGGTATTGCTCCCTGGTTAGGCGATGTTGGTCTTTTGCATTACCGACCTCAAACGTGCTACCATAGTCTCCATTTGAAGATGGAAAACTAAACTTGACACGGCTGTACGGAACATCCTGCAGGTCAGACTGAGGGACAAGCGCTGCTGAGGTTTAAGCCCACATCTTTTGACTCCACGGTCTGTGCCCCTTATTTTTGAAGAGAGAAAAACACTTTGCTACTATGCCTACTTAGGAAAGGAAAGGCAGCATAATACCCCGATGTTTCTGAAAAACCACCTGTTGAATTAGGAAAAAAAATGCAATACTCAGAAAATAAGTGAGATACGAAGTTAAAGCCTGAAGGGAAACCACATAAAGTGAAAGTTAATCTTCATTTGCAATATAGTTGAAGCATATTTGGAAAAGAACCCAAGGGCAATCAAAGAAAGCTCACTGTAAGAACAATGAGAAAAAAAATGTGCGTTACAATATTTACTTTTTTTGTAAATAAGCTTTTTATGACTTTTTGGGCTGTTTTTTGTAAAATAAATATGACAAAATAAGGATCAGAAATAATTCCACCACCCAAGGATAAAAGCTAAATATCTTTTCAATGCACCCATCATAATCATTTTCTTTAATTATCCTTCAATTTTAGTATCCCTTAATATAATAATCTACTCTTTCTAGGTCAATTTATGTTGCTTTTGATTTCATTCTTATAACCAATCTTGCCTTAACATTAATAATTGTTTCTTTAGAACTAATATATTTTAATAAGCAATACTTGCTTATTTTCAGCATCCGTATCCAAATATTGCAGATACACCTTATCATTCATTTGACCTGTAACCTGATCTTGTCACAGTTCCAGATAAAAATGACTGATATTTGATATGTCTTCATTTGGGGGTCTATCTATCTACCTGTCTATATACATACATATATTTAAACACAAATATTTACATTTTCCATTCTATTTTTAAAAATGCCTGTCACATGGGAGACCCTTAATAAATACTGGGTAAATAAATGTGTAAATAAATAAATTTGAATATTTTAAAGAAATATTTTAAGGTTTGGGGATGTATGGGTTTGTTTGTTCATATTGCTCATAACACTCTGTCACCTTCATATTTTTTTATTCAAAAATACAACTTGATGTTATTCCCATGCCTGCACCTATAGATCTTTCTGCATATTTAATAATACATATATCAATATAATATTCAATAGCATGTGGATCGCATGGTTTATTTAACTGTTCCTTATTGATCATTTAAGAGGTTTCTGTGTTTTACTTTCACAAACAATGCTGGAATTAGCATCTTATACATGCTTCTCGAGCATACAGTTAGGTGTAACTTTTAGGTAAAATCTCTTTTCTACAATTCAGATGTTACTGAACTCCTTAATTTCTATAGATGCAATTGCTGAAAAACAATATTTCATGTTGCATTAATTACAGTTTCTATGATTTCTAGTAAGGCTGGGTGCATATAGATATTTTTCTTTGATGTTTTAATTTCTATTTCTGTAAAGGTTTTATTTGTGTACTTTATTTGGTTGTTGTTTATTATTGGGTTTTAAGAGGTCTATTACATACTGAATATCAGCATTTTGTTAGGTAACTATAACCATTTTCATTTAGTCAGTCACAAGTACTTTAAAAAATAGAAGGTTGTTATCTTTTATTACAAAAATTGAGAATCTATTTTCTGCCTTTAAAATTTATTGTTTAAAATGACCTTTTGTCAGGTGCAGTGGCACATGCTTATAATCCCAGCAGCTTGGGAGATCTGAGGCAGGAGGATCAAAAGTTCGAAGTCAGTCTCAGCAACTTAGCAAGACCCTAAGCATCTTAATGAGACCCTTCTCAAAATAAAAAAAAATAAGAATGGCTGGGGATGTGGTTCAGTGGGTAACTGCCCCTGGGTTCAATACCTGATCACACACACACACACACACACACATACATACACACACACACAAAAGTCTCTCATACCATAATTACATAAATATAAACTTTTTAGTTTTCCAATATTTTTTTTTACTTTTAATTAACTTGAGACATAAAATTTTAATCTATCTATAATTTGTTTTTGAGATGCATGATAAGAGATTTGTGTTTGTGGATGTGTATGAATAGATTCCCCCTAAAGAAAATTGACCTCTAAACTTAAGCATTTGTACTTCAAAATAAATTTTTAGTTACTTGATCCTCTTTTTATGATCCTAATGTGTTTAATGATATGAATTTATAGGGAAAATACAACTATTGAGTCTTCATACCTACTATGAGCATGGTAGATTTTCTTTTTATTCAAGTTTTTGATGGTGTCTGCTAATAAAATTTTATTCTTTTAACTATGGAGATCCTAACTCTTTCTTGTTAGTTTATTCTTATACACCTTCCAGCTTGCAAATATTTTATGTTATTGTGTTTTCTAGAAGTATACAAAGATATTATATCCTTGGTTCTAAGGAGAAGAAAAAAAAGTTTATTTATTTATTTAGTTTGGTACCAGGGATTGAACTCAGGGGCACTTGGCCAATGATCCACATCCCCAGCTCTATTTTGTATTTTATTTAGAGACAGGGTCTCACCGAGTTGCTTAGCACCTCTTGTTTGCTGAGGCTGGGTTTGCACTTGAGATCCTCTTACCTCAGCCTCCTAAGCCACTGGGATTGCAGGTGTGCACCACCATGCCTGGCCCTAAAAAGTTGATTTTTGTGTGATGCTTTTGTATCCAATCATGATACCAAGATTTTAGTTTAACTCTAATAGTCATATAAATGACTATTAAACCAGAAGAATAATTTTATTGGGAGATAATAACTACATAGTCATGTACTTTTCTAGTAGGGTAGTTCTTATTTCTTCTTACTGTCATATTGCATTACTTAAGACTAACTACCCACATGATATTAAATAGCAGGATTGCAATGAACATTATTTTTTAACCCTTATAATTATTTATTTATTAATTTTTTGGTGACCTTAAACCAGGTGAGATCGTCACACTCATTGCTTCTTTGATCACCTTTAATAATTGTACTTACATTTCATTCTCTTCTGATGTGGTAAGAAGAGTGGCAGAAAACTGACGACTAAAGGATTCACCCTCACGGATGTGGAAGTCTAATTTTTCTCCACTTCAATCTAAGCTGACCTTAGCAACTTACTGGTTCAAAAGAATGCCACAGACATTCATCCTGGGACTTCAAAGCCTGGATCAGAAGAAGCCTCATAGCATCAGCTTGAAAGACTGTGTGTGTGTGGGGGGCGGGGGGTGTTTAAATGTACTTTCTTTAAAAGTGTACATTCAATAGTTTATTTTTTTAAAAATTGCAGTGAGAGCACTACCATTTAACACACTTTTAAGAGTACAGCACAGTATCATTGACTATAGGCACAATTTTGAATAGGGGATCTCTAGACCTTATTCACCTTGCTTTGCTTAAATGAGCATTCCTCCTGTTGCATAGCAGCTCATCATTTCCCCCTCCTCTCCACCTCTAAAGAACCACTCTTCTTCTCTTTGTTTCTGTGAGTTTACTATTTTAGATCCCTCATATAAGAGGATCATGTAGGATTTGTATTTCTGTGATGGCTAATTTCATCTAGCATCATGTCTTCCAGGTTCATCCATGTTGTCACATACAGCAGAATTTGCGCCTTTCCAGCTGTTTGGTATTCAGCTCTCTGTATGTGCCATATTTTCTCTAGGCTTTCATCCACCTGTGGACAGTTAGGTTGTTTCCACATCTTCGCTAATATAGATAATGCTGCAAAGAACACAAGAGTTCAAATAACTCTTCAGGATAATAATTTTATTTCTTTTGAATAAAGACTGAGAAATGGGATTTCTGGTATTTTGTTTTTTAAGATATTGAACATTTTTTTATGTATCTGTTGACTATTGTATTTCTTCTGTGAAGTATCTGTTCACTTCCTTTGCCCATTTATTGATTGGGTTATTTGGATTTTTTTTGGTGTTAAGTTTTTTGAGTTCTATGTATATCCTAGAGGTGCAGGTGGCAAAGGTTTTGGTCCATTTTATAGAGTCCCTTTTCACATTCTTGATAGTTTCCTTTGCTATGAAGAAACTTTTCAGTTTGATACCAACCCATTTGCTGATTCTTGACTTTATTTCTTGCACTTGAAGGGTCTTGTTAAGGCAGTCAGTTCCTAAGCTGACATGATGGAGAGTTGGGTCTACATTTTCTTCTAGTAGGTGCAGGGTCACTGGTCTAATGTGTAGGTCCTTGATCCACTTTGAGTTAAGTTTTGTTTAGGGCGAGAGATAGGGGTTAAATTTCATTCTACTACATATGAATTTCCTGTTTTCCCAGCATCATTTGTTGTAGAGACTATATATATGTGGGTGTGTCTCTGTGTCTTCTATTCCATTGGTCTTCATGATTGTTTTTGTTTAATACCATGTTTTTGTTATTATAGCTCTGTAGTATAATTTAAGGTTCAGTATTGTGATGCCTCCTGCTTCACTTTTCTCACTAAGGATTGCTTTGGCTATTCTGGCCTCTTATTTTTCCAAATGAATTTTATGACTACTTTTCCTATTCTATGAAGAATGTCATTGGAATTTTAATAGGAATTGCATTAAATTGGTATAGCAAAACCTTCCTAGTAGTGTTCATAAAGAGTGTACCATATTAAATTCCTACCAATAATGTGCAAAACTCCCCAAATATTCACATTCTTGGCAATATTTCTTTTTATCATTATTTACTTAATTTTTGATAATAGCTATCCTAACAGGAGTAAGGTGATACCTTGCTGTGGTTTTGACTTGCTTCTTCCTGATAATCAATTATATTGAGCATCTTTCCACTTACACATTGACCATTCACTTGCTTTCTTTGGAGAAAATTCAATTCCTTTGTTCATTTAAAACATCTGGCTTTTGTTGTAGCTTTTTGATGTAAGATTTCTTAATATACTATAGGGATTGATCTCTTATCAGATATATAGTTGGTAAATATTTTCTTCCATTCCATAGACTGCCTGTCCATTCTGTGGATTTTTTTTCCTTTGCTTTGCCGAAGATTTCTAGTTTTATGCAGTTCTGCATCTTCATTTTTGCTTTTCTTGCCTCTGCTTTTGGTATCATGTTCAAGAAATCATTGCCAAGACCAATGTCATAAGACTTTCCCCCTTTAATTTCTTCTTGGAGTTTTACAGTTTGAGGTCTTCCATTTAAGTTTTTGTCTATTTTCTGTTGATTTTTTGTGTAAGGATCAAATTTCATTCTTTTACAAGCGACAATTTCATTTTCCAAAACTCATTTGTTGAGAGATTACTGAGTATTCAAGGTACACTTCTTGAAGACATATTTGTGGTTATTTCTGGGCTTCCTTCCTCTTTTGTTCCTTGGGTCCATATGTCTGTCTTTATGATAGTGTCATTCTATTTTAATTATTGTACCTGTATCATATATTCTAAAACCAGAAAGTATGATGCCTCCAGCTTTTTCTTTTCCCTCTAGATTGTTTTGGTTATTTTGGATCTATTGTGGTTCCATACGAATTTTAGGATTTTTAAAAAATTCTGTACAATGTCAATGGGGGTCACCACTTTAAGAGTCTTGCTACATCTCAGTGATAGAACATTTGCCTAGCATATATGAGATCCAGGGTTCAATCTCCAGCACCCCCCAAAAAAAATCACTGATATTTTGAAAGAAATTGCCTTTAATCTGTAGATTTGTTTGGACAGTATGAAGTGTTTTAACAATATAGTCTTCCAGCTCATGAGCATGGAAAGTAATGAACATTCTTGATTTGTTTCAGCCCTATTGAGAATATTTCTAAAAAAAAAAAAAGAGAGAGAGAGAGAATATTTCTAACTTAAAATATCATAGTCACCAAGTTTTACATGGAATTATTTCTTGATTCTTAGTTTGCTCAGTTTCTTTAAAAAATTATGAATGAAAGTGAATAAGGTTGTGCATATATATAGTTTTAAATTTTAATGAAGTCCAATTTATTAATTTTTATTTTATGGTCACCCTTTCTGTTCTTCCTAAAAATGATTCCAAGATTTAAAAAAAAAATTCTATATTTTTGAAGCATTCAAGTTTGAACTTTTATGTAAATCTATTATCCATCTTAAACTAATATGCATTTTAAAAGCAGGGCGATCAATGGTCAGTGTACATTTTTTAACACATGAGTTTTAAATTTTTCAATATCATATTTATAAATACTTGTTTTTCTTGTTGAAAATGCATTGAAGTCTTTGCGAAAATAAATTGAATTATGCTTGTGCCTCTTATTATTGCATGCTCTTTCTCTCTCTGTCTCCATGAAGGACTTGGTGTGAGATTATTATACCATGGTATCTTGGAACTAGGTTATTCCAGCTCAAGAAAACCTACTGTTCATATTTTTTCATGAATTATGTGAGCTAGTTGTTAATATCATCCATTATAAATTGAATAAACTAACAAATTATATTAAAGTAAATGTAAAAAAATACCCCCAAATAATCAGTCCCTCGCTACTTTATCACATTTAGTATTTTTAATGATACATGTATATTTATATATTTGTAAATATCTATATTTAGGTTTATATGTTTACATATATTTATATAGCCTATATTTAGGTGAATATACCATATAATTATGTGCTAGTGCACATCTTTTTTGTTCATGTTAGTAACTTGAAATTGGCCATCATGGAAGTACTTAGACTATGGAAGTCAGCAAATGCTACAAACTACAAAAGTTTATTGTTTTATTAATTGTTATTGCAGATAATAAGAAAAAAATGTTGTATATGTTTGGTTGCATTCTAAATAGCACCCACCACCATCAAAAAATAAATAGCACCCCAAAATTGAGAAATATTCTTCCTGTATTTGTAAACTGTTAGTTGATTCAGAAAGAAGTCACTAATGTCATAAATGTATGCGTGAAATTCTAATATATGTCTTTATCACTTTGCTAAGCTTATTAACATAAATGAAATTATCAACCAACATTTCTATTGGAGCTATACACATTCATGATGACACGAGCAATTTGTTTGCTGAACAAGATCATAAACAAGCATTTATTCATATGCTAAATCTGGCAAGTTTTGATTGAATTGCACCTATAACTTGGCTATGGATGGAAGAGTTAGGCAAAAATAATGAAAACATTCTGTAAAAATCAATTGGCTATATGGAATTTTCAATAAAGAGTATTGTATATTCTATGGGTGTTACTTTTGTGTGACATTATTTAGATCAATTAAATTTATACGTTTTCTCAGGAGCGTTGGCTATTAACATTTACCAGCACACCACTGATTCTGACTCTAAGGATGTCTCAAGCTAGTTCTTCTATTCTCCCATACCTGCCTTTCTTATTTTGCAAGAATTGTGATGTTCAATAAATACATCAAGCAATATAGTAATGGGAGGAAAACAATACTCCAACTGTTTCACAAGTCAATACATGGACTACAGAGAGATGGCCACTATTTTGTTTTATTGCAAGTCTCTATGAATCTCTCAGACAGGAGGCAGACAAGAATGTTCAAAGCCTCTTCCCGATTAATTGCAAGTCAGCAGGTTTGCTCAGGTTTAGGGACTGTCCAGAATTATTTCCCAACCCAGACCCATTAGTTTTTCAGTGCCCAATAAGATGCAGTAGTAATAGTTTCTTTCTGTTGGAGATTTTAATATTGTGACTTTTCATTATTCTTAGCATCTTCATTTTTTATTTGATGGAAAAAGATAGTATATAGTTTAGTATTACTATCTATGTGATTTTGAGTATTAGACTCAGAATATGGCATATTTATGTACAGGATAGGAGAAATTAACAAAAAGTTGTATACACTTCTTCCAGACAGCGATTGTTTTGCTTCTATCTCTTGCAGAATTAATAAACTTTAAGTCTCTATTCTGAATCACTTATTTTCATTGCAATCTACTTAATTCCTTGGACAAGATTGCTTGACTTTAAAAGTAGAAGTTTTGTTTATTCTAATTAAAGAGTTCAAAAGTGTGTCAGGGATATCTGCTAATTCCAAATGCACTAATCTGCTAACTAATTTTTTAGTGTTTATTTACAATGGTGATGGTAAATGCCAGAGAGTAGAATGAGGTAAACATTTCTGCAGGCCAGTTCCTCTTGTATGAACTTCACATATATTTAGAGGTCCTGAGAAAATGCAAATGTCAGTAGACAGAGGAAGATAAAAAGGATTTTTTTTTGGTGAAGTGTTTGCATATCTGTTGGCAATGGCGGGGAGTGAATGACAGAGCAAACTGCTTACCTCATAGGCAGAAAGCAAAAGAGAAAGAGGTAGAAGCTGGGACCCCACAATCCTTCAAAGGAAAAAGGTAGTATATAGTTTAATATTATTATCTATGTGTTTTTGAAAATTGGACTCAGAATATGGCACCTCCCAACAATACCACTCTGGAGACCAGGCTTTAACACATGGACCTTTGAGGAGTCATGCACTATTCAACCAATAGCAATTAATATTTGTTCTTGTTTTATAATAGATTGAAATATTTTTGTGTGTGTCACTGCAGTTTTCCCTTAAAATTGAAAAGAATTATGTGAAAAATTTGCCTGGAATAATTGCATGAATCTTTGTGGCATTGGCCAAACTCATTGTAAGTGCCTATAATCTTTGTGGATTAACAAGAAAAATTTTTATTAAAAACATTTTCAGATACTGCACATGAGTTAAGATACAGAAAACAAGCCAGGCACAGTAGTGTACTCTGCAATCCCAGTGGATTAGGAGGCTGAGATAAGAGTATCACAAGTTCAAAGCCAGCCTCAGCAATTCAGTGAGGCCCTAAACAACTTGGTGAGACTCTGTCTCAAAATAATAAATACAAAAGGGCTGAGGGTGTGACTCACTCAGTTGTTAAGTGCTCCTGGGTTCAATCCCTGGTACAAAAAAAAAAAAAAAAAAGAAAGAAACAGGAAATGACCATAAGGTAAAGGAACACAACAAACCTTTATAGACAAGATCCCCATCTTTAGAGTGAGCAGAATTACCTTTAAAAGGATATTTGATGAGAGTCTCATCATATCAATAAAGTGTATGCATTACCTCTTCACTTTGCCATCTGTTGTTTTATTTTACTTATCATAATTATTATTTCATATTAATTGTACAAAGTAATATGATTCATTGTGATAATTTCACATATGAATATAACGTACTTGATGGTATCCATCCTTCCTAATCCCCTTTCCTTTCCTTAGTTGACCCCTTTATATTTCCCTCCCCTAGATTCCAAATAAGAGAACATATGATAATTATCTTTCTGGGTCTAACTAATTTCACTTAATATGATGATCTCCAGTTCCATGGAATTGTTCTTTATAGCTGAATTGTGTGTGTGTGTGTGCACGTGTGTGTGTGTGTGTGTGTGTGTGTGTGTAACATTTTCTGACTTTGTATATATCCAACAATGGTATATGGGTAGTTCTATTTTTAGGTTTTTGAGGAATCTCCATACTTATTTCCATAGTGGTTGCACTAATTTATATACCCACCAGCAGTGTGCAAGTGTTCATTTCTTCCTGCTTCTTTTCCAGTATTTGCTATGTTTTATTTTCTTGATGATAGCCATTCTGACAGGGGGTGAGATGGAATCTTAATGTAGTTTTGATTTGCTTTTCCATGATGGCTAAAGATACTGAGCAGCTTTTCATGTATTTATTGGCCATTTGTACTCTCTTTGAGAAGTGTCTGCTGAGCTCTTTTGCCCAGTTATTAATTGAAATATTTGGGATTTTGTTGTTGAACTTTTTGAGTTCTTTATGAATTCTGGATTTTAATGCTCTGTCCAATGAATAGAGGCCAAAAATTTCTCCCTTTATCCTTTCTGTTAATTTAAACTTTCTCTCCTCTATGTTGTTGTTGTCAGATCTTTTGGTCACACTGACAAAAACTCTGACTAAAACAGCATTTATGTACCAGGAGCATGACACACCCAAATTCCACGGGAACAGAAGCTCCCATCCTAGGGATTTTTCATCTTTATCCTTTATCATATCTAAGTGGTCCGGCACCCTAACATTGATGGAAACAGGCAAAGGTACAGAACATAGATAGGTCTCCACAGTCCTGTTGCAGGAACTCACACAAAAACAATCCCTGCTATAGAGTAGCTCATAGTTCAAATTTACCAACATCCAAAGGGAAAGTAATAGCCATGAAGGACAGTCTGCTGACACAGTAAATGCGAGGACTTGCATCCCAGGAACGAGAGAACACAGAGCAAGTGGAATGACATGTCCATGTCAGTGTAAAGGGTAGAATTCATATGGCATGTTACTTCATAGAAAATGAAGGTCTATTGGTGATTGCCAGGGTCCAGGTACAGGAGAAATAGGGACCTGTGTTTTAATAAGTACAGTTTCAATCTGGGCAGATGAAAACATTATGGAGATTGTTAGTATGACAATATGAACATACTTAACACTAATAAACTGTACACTTAGAAATGGTTAAAATTGTTAATTTTTTGTGGTGCGTGTGTGTGTGTTTTAGCACAACTAAAACATGCTTTAACAGTTACCTTAAAAATATTCTTGGCAGGAGGATCTCAAGTTCAAAGCAGCCTCAGCAAAAGCGAGGTGTTAAACAACTCGGTGAGACCCTGACTCTAAATAAAATACAAAATAGGGCTACGGATGTGGCTCTGTGATCATGTGCCTCTCTGAGTTCAATTCCTGGTACCAAAAAAAAAAAAAAAAAAAAAATCTTGGTGCAAATTCTACAAATGACATAATGGTTAAACTTTAAAATAACAACAACAACAACAACAAAAACATTCCTGTGAAAATTACAAAAACAAAGACTAACTTAGCTCCTTGGAACTAAATGCAAAGAGGACTTGACAGGATCCTGGACCAGCTAAGGGTATTGGTGGGAAAACTGCAAATTTGTATAAGATCTGTAGAGTAGTTAAGTGTGTACCAATTTATCTTGGTTTCCATAATGATTGTATTATGGTTAGGAAGTTTGCTAACGTTAGGGGAAACAGAGGGAAGGGCACATGTACCATTTTGCAACATATTTGAAAGTCTAAAACTCTAAAGTTAAAAAGGAAGAGGTACTGGAGTCCATCTCCTAGGGGAGAGGAGAGTGGGGGCGGGGGCGGGGTGGGGGCGATGGGGGAAGCACCACTACCAGGGTAAATGCAGTCAGGCTCCAGAGTCAGGCCAAGGCTGGAATTCAGAGTGCCTTCTGTTCTGGTCTGAGGAGTATGTATTCTATTTACTGTAAAGCTTGGGTAGTTCGGAGAGCTTCAAAGCCAAGGTGAGATCATCCATCTGCATTTGGGAAGTATATACTTGAAGCCAGAATAGCTGAAGGAAGGAACCAACTGGTGGGTAGTGTTAGGAGGGCGCAGTTGAAGGAGGGGCGAGCTTTGTGAAAGTGCAAACACTCCGTTGTCACTTGCAGTAGCCACAGAAAAGGTGGAAGAATTTAGGGGCCAGCTGTTCTTGGACAGCGACCCAGGCATACCGATGGGGTAGGAGTGGGGGAAGAGGCAGAGCCTCGAGACACTGCCCACGGGAAGGGCGGGCCTGACCTCGAGGGCGGAAACGTTGGCGCCCTTGGCAGTGGGGGTCTAAACCTGCATCCAGGCCCATGTTCTTTAACTGGACCAGACTGGGAAGAAAACGCAGCAGGTAGCCTGGCCACCTTAAGAGCCGCCGCTCTGCCCAGCATCCCAGGTACTTGGACTTTGTCTAGCTTGCTCTAAAAATGGTCACAGTACTCAGCAAGGGGAGCTGATTTAAATACTTTCTTTTCTTTGATTATCCCGGTCTGTCTTAAAGGAGGATCCATTTTGTCAGAGCATCTAACACTTTTGTTCAGAAGTTTTCCAAACCATCCTAATAATGTTGAATAGGGACTTTTTGCTCCATTGATTTAACACCCTTGAAATGTTATGCTATGGATCAGAGACAACTAGTGATTTTGCTCTAAAAATTAAATATCCTTGGAGTGGGAAGAGCTGGAGAAGGACCCATGAGAATGTTCATAGAAAACTTGCATGCAAATAAAAACGTAGAAAATCTTCCATAATACTTCAAAACAAAGCAAAACAAAAACCTGTGAAAAATAATTTCAAGTAATTCATTACTGTTAACCTCGTTCTTATTTTGTTTCAGGATTTGGGGAAGGATAAGATAGTAAGGCAGCTTTAAGTATGTCTCATAGAGTCCAGTCTGCAGTAGTCCATCTGTGAGATTAGCTCCTTTCTCTCAAAACAGGTGAGACTGTGTAATCTGATATCGGGTATAGGGAACATTGTATGTATGCTAAGATGCTGTTTGAATGTATAAAGAGCACAGTATTTAAATTTTCCCTTAATGTTTTGTATTTTTCTTCCTTTGCCATGTGAAAGTAGATCAATGGCCAGCAAAAAGCGAGAAGTCCAGTTACAGGTGGGTATGATGAATCAGCAGCCCATTTCCCTGATGCCCTGACAGTCATTCATAGACCTTTGACAGTGCCTTGCTTTTTGCAGACAGTCATCAATAGTCAAAGCCAGTGGGATGAGATGTTGCAGAACAAAGGCTTAACAGGTACAGGGCTACCCAGTTCTCTGGCCATCAGGGTTTGTCCCAGTGCACTTCATAGCAGTGTGCAGAGTCCTTTCTCCACTGAATTCTGCCATCTTTGCCCTGGCGGGGGATCCAGCATGGGGATATGCTAATTCTAGATTCTTTGACTCTGTTCTTTCATAACTATTATCATCTTTTAGTAATTGATGTTTACCAAGCCTGGTGTGGACCTTGCAAAGCAGTGCAACCTTTATTCAGGAAAATGAAAAATGAGCTCAACGAAGACGAAATTCTGCATTTTGTTGTTGTAAGGATTTCTGGTTCACTGAACTATTGTTCTCTTGTTATCGTGAGTGTTTTAAGTACCCTCTAATCGTTTAAGTGTAGTCTTAATTTAAAAACCTGTCTGTTTTTCAAAATAGACAATGTTTACTTTGCAGTTTTCCAATTTGGTTCTACCATATCTGAAAATGAATGTGTTTTTTATCTGATTCCTATAATGTTGAGGTTACATGCCATGACTGTAAACATTGGAAAAGTGTAACCATGGGTATCTGTCTACTAACTTGTTTCATATCATCTGATCCTCATGTTCAGTGTGTGCCCTTAGAACAAGGCCTGCAAAAGCTGTTTGTTGGGTGTCATGGAATAGTATGCTAATTGTCATTTTTTCTTTCATTTAAACAATTTAAATTCATATTGGCGTTATTTTGCAGCAGTTTTTGGTTCACAGAAAAATTGGCAGAAAGTACACACTTCCCTTATTTCTACACACCCACAGCCTTCCCCACTATCAAAATCTGGTACCAGAGTGGTACATTTATTACAATCAGCGAACCTACCTTAAAACAACATTATCTGCCAAAGTCCATGGTTTTCATTAGGGTTCCCTCTTGGTGTTGATTCATCTGTGAGACTTAGCAGATGGGTCATGACAGGTGTCCATCATTATAGTATCATACAGAACAGCTTCACTGGACCAACAGTACTCAGGCTCTAACTATTCAGTCCTCTTTTTCACCAAGTACCTGGAAACCCCTGATTTATCTTTTCCAGAATATCATATAGTTGCAATCATGCAGTTAGGAGGCCTTTTCAGATGGGCATTCTTCACTTTGTAATATGCAGTGAAGCTTTTTCCATGTCTTCCTGATTTGATATCATTTCTTCCTAGTATTGGAAAACCTTCCATTGACTGGATATACTTTAGTTTATCGATTCACCTTCAGAAGAATGTCTTGGATTTTTCCAAGTTTTGGCCTTTTTGAATTAAGTTGCTATAAACTTCATGTTTTTTGTGTTGACATGTTTTTAACCTAATTTGGGTAAATACCAAAGAGAATGATTGCTGGACCATATGGTAAAACTATATTTTGTTTTATAAGAAACTACCAAACTGTCCTCCCGAGGGACTGAATTGTTTATATTCCCACCAGCAATGATCAGTGGGTCTTCCTGCTCCACATCCTCTCCAGCATTTGGTGATATCAGGGTTCCAGATATGGGGCATTCTAATAAGTATGTGGTGATCTAGCTCTCTGTGTCTCTCTGTCTCTCTGTCTGTCTGTCTGTCTCTCTCTCATACTGGGATTGAACCCAGGGGTGCTTTGTCCACTGACTAAATCCCAGCCCTTTTAATTTTTTTTTTTTTTTGAGACAGAGTCTCTCTAAGCTATCAAAGCTTGCCTGGAACTTGAAATCCTCCTGTTTCAGCCTGCTGAATCCCTGATATTATTGACATATGACACCCCGCCTGGCTCCTTGTTGTTTTAACTCTCACTTCTCTGAGGACATGATTTGGAACATCTTTTCATATGCTTATTTGACACCTGCATGTTCTTTTTTCTTAAAACAGGTGTCTGATAATGTCTTTGGCTCATTTTTTTCTTCATCCATTTTTTTTGTTTTGTTTTCTTACTATTAACGTTTAAACTTCCTTTGTGCATTTTGATTAACAGTCCTTTTGTCAAACATGTCTCTTGCAAATATTTTCTTATAGGCCATGGCTTGTTTTTTCATTTTCTGGGCTTTGCGGGTTTTTTAAAAGGCAAGCTTTTTTAACAACCTGCTTCACTCTTCACTCAAAAATCAGGCCACGTTCTTTTAAAAAGCTAGGATGTGATTTGATTTAGGTTTGAAATCTAAATCGAGATTTGACTCAAATCTAGATCTGATTCTTGGCAAAGAGGAGAAACAAAGTTCAGAGAGTAGGAAACAGAGACTGAAGTGGATTTCACATGTGATCCACCAGGGTGGGCATAAGTTAAGGTCAATATTGGAAGAATCCAGCAGTTGGCAGATGGAATCACAGAGAACTGAGGAGCAGAAAATTCTTTTGGGTGCCTAACATTCCCATGTCTTTATTATGTAATAAATATTCTGTGTTTTTCCCCCCTGTCTTTAAAATAAAAAACTCTTGGACATCCTGGGGGTTGGAATGAGGGAAGTCTGTCTGAAAGAAGTAGGAGTGAAAGTTCACAGGCTAAAAGTTGAGGGAAACTTCAGTGTCCAGGGGGAAATTGAGGCCAATGGGGAGAGGCTGACAGCAGGCAGTTTCCCTGCTCACCCGCCAGTCTATCTGGAAGCCCACCTGTTAAAAGTATCTGGAAAGAAACTTTGAGCATAGAAAAGTTAGGAATCTTTAGATAAGCAGGAAGCAGAATTTGATGCTGTGGTCAAAGAGGTTAGAGTCATTAAATTCCTGCTGTTTATAGAGTCTGAATAGGAACAGAGCAGGGGTATGTAGGTGCACTGCACACTATGTGAAGGCTGAGGTGGTACATGTGGAAGAACAGTTAGACCATTTAGGCTTCCATTTCAGCACAGCTCAACATCTTCAGGAGAGGAGGGCTAATAGCAGAGATGATAGTAGAGACAGTGCTTCCTGGAGGCCTCAGGCTGTATCCACCCAGTAGCACCTGGGAACACAGACTCCCTCAGCTTGCTCCACAGAAGTCAATATATCCATTAACATAGCTACCCAAGTGTAGACCTTCCTAGAATAAAGTCCTTCACCAGAAATCTGATCATCTGGCACTCTGGTCTTGGATTTCCAGCTTCTAGAACTGTGAGAAATACTTGCTTGTTTTTAAGCCATTTAGTCCATAGCAGTTTGTTATAGCAGTCTGAAATATCTAACATGCCCTCACAGTGGTGGCTGGATCAGCAGGTGCTGTTAGTATGGAGGAAGACAGTTACTTAATATATAGTTGTACATAATCAGCTTAGGACAACTTGAAGTTTTCGAGAAAATTGCAAACATAAAAATGAAAGCTTCACAATTTGTCTGCCAGTTCATTCAAGAAGCATTTGGTGAGTTCCTTGTGGTATGGCCCTGCGACTGATAGCAGGGGAGGGCTGAGATAATATTGTGGATATGGAATACGCTCTATCCACACACACAGGGCTTTCCTTACTCAGTGGGTGAGAGAGGACCGCATCCATAGTACACTATGGAAAAGGACAATAGGTGCCCAGCAGAGGGGAATCAAGTGCAGTGTGGAGTGAGAAATGATTTGTAGCAGGAAGAGTAAGAGAGACTCATTGGAGGAAGTATACTTGAACTGGGTTTTAAATTAAGGTTGGACCAGGCAAGGAGGAAGGAAAAGACCAAGAAATGAGTTTGACTGAAGGCTGGGTACCATAAAGGGGAACAGTGAGAGTGACGTTGATGACAGATGATGCAGGGCTTGAATTGCTAGTATATGCAATTTGATCCTTAATGCAACTATAACATACCCAGAAAATGTCACAGTAAACATAAAAATTGTAAGTATCTCTACATTGTTTTACCAGAGTGTAGCAAATGACTTGGATATAGTTTTTCATTATGTAAAACATTTACTTTTTTTTTTTTCCAGGCAGAAGCTGACAGCATTGTAACTTTGCATTCGTTTAAGGATAAATGTGAACCTGTTTTTCTCTTAAGTCTTGTGAGTATAACATTTATTTTCTCAATTTTCCAGTTTGCAGTGTAGGAGCAACAGGCGTAGTGAAATTGCCCTGGAAATATTTGCTGATGAGAGTAATTGCACCATGTTTGCCTTATCTCTGCTTGTCTATTATTGCTTTTTATAATTTGACCTCTGGGAGCTGTAATGGATTGAAGAGCTTAGACAATGCCACACTGATCAGAGAAAAGAAAAACAAAATGATGTTAACCTTCACTAAATAAATCATCAGATTTGTATGATGAAGTATTTACAGAAATGGAAACTAGAAATTACTCAGATAACCTAGTAGGAGAAAATTGGCTATAAATATTCATGCGTACCCATCCTAGAAAGTATTGTATAATACTATTTTGTAACACATATTACTTTTATCTCTGTATTTACAAATACATAGAAAGGAGACAGGAGAAAATGTCATAGTAATTTTCTATGTTTGGAGAGAGAAGTAATATTTTTCCTTCTTTAATTTTTTTCGGCATTTTCCAAATATTCTGTGATGAGCACACATCTTTTACCATCAGAAAAACATAATCACTAGTTTATAAAAGTGAAATCTGTAGGTGCTAAGTTGTGTACTATTGCTACAGTCAAAGAACCCAGATTGTTGTCTTCTAAAGGAGATGGATGGGACCTGGGATAGTGTGGGATAATTACTTTCCATATTAAAATAATTATTAAAAATATTTCTTGGATGTACTTTTTGATTCTTTTAAACAATGCTTTTGCAACTTTCTAGGAAGGGAATTACTAGGTTGATTGAATGAAAAAAAAATTGTAACTGAGCTATATCCCCAGACCCTTCTAAGTTGAATATGTAGGAGATGACTTAGATAACAAATCAATCACCTTTCCTGTAAAAGACTGTATTTCTGAAATATAGTCTTTGTTCTGAGTCATAGTTTGCAGGCCCCTGGCCTAGATGTAGTTGAGGGAAACAGAATGAGTGACTACACAAAGAAAGGGATGAACTTGGTGGCTCCTGGTCACATGAGGAGACTCTAGCTGCAGGTAGCAGTTAGAAGCCAGGTACCAAGCAAGAAAAACGGGGAAGGTAGGTCCCAAGTGGAGTTTAGAGCTCTGGGGTGACCATCACTTGGCCATCTGAATCAGGTCTGAACAGTACACCCTATACACTCTCCTGAAATAGATGGTCAGGCCATATTCTCTACTGCCTGTAATCAGTGCCCAAAGTGTAAGCATGTGTCCTCTCTCAGCCACATGTAGCTCACCCTCCCCACACTCATGCTTCTCCTGACCCAGGTCTCCAGTTCTCCTCCTGTGATACAAATGGTTCCACTGCAGGGCATCTGGAATCAATTTACGCAATTAGCAAACTTCCCAAGATCTTTGTCTCCGACCTTTTGTTTTCATTCCTTGAATTACCTTAAACTTAGCTCCTTCCTTAGGACATTTTACCTGCAGCTCACAGGCTGTCAAATCTAGTAGTGAAATGTTTCTGTTGCTTCCTCTCACTTCTTCAATTACATTCTTTTCTTTCTTATTATGTTTAACTAATTCTCCTTTCTCTCCATCTGACTCCTTTCAGTTTCTGACCTTCAATCATTTTTTATTTTTGGTACCAGGGACTGAACCCACCGGTGCTTAACCCTTGAGCCACATCTCCAGCCCTTTATTTATTTATTTATTTGTTTGTTTGTTTGTTTGTTTTTAATTTTAAGATAGGGTCTTGCTAAGTTGCTTAGAGCCTCACGAAGGCGCTGAGGCTGGCTTTGAACTCACAATCTTTCTGCCTCAGCCTCCTGAGTAGCTGGGATTATAGGTGTGCACTTCTGCCCTGACATTTTCCTACATTTTCATTGGTACATTATAGTTGTACTTATTGATGGGATTTGTTGCTGTATATTTGTAAATGCATGCAATATAATGATATAATTTGGCCAATATCACTCCACCTTTCTTCCTTCCTCCTACCCCTTGGTCCCTTTCCTTTACTGATCAACCTTTGATTTTTAGGAGATCCACCCCTGCCTTTGTTTTCCTTTTTCCTCTCTAGCTTCCGCATATGAGAAAACCTACAACTCTTAACCTTCCAAGTTTGACTTATTTCACTTAACCTGATGGTCTCTACTTACATCCGTTTTCTTGCAAATGCTGTAATTTCATTTTTTTTCTTTGGAACCTGCTACTTTGTCAAATTTGTTTATTAGCTCCAGCAGCCTTTTGGTGGAGTTTTTGGATCTTCTATAAATAGGATCATATCATCATATCACAGAATATTTTTGAACATCAAATATTCATCATCTGTGAACAGTAATAATTTGACTTCTTTCTTTCCTATTTTCATCCCTTTTATTTCCTTTTCTTGCCTAATTATTCTGGCTAGAATTTCTAGCACTATATTAAATAGGAGTAGTGAGAATGGACGTCTTTGTCTTCTTCCAGATTCAAATAATTTTTGCTATTGATGGAAGACTTCAGCATGAGGCTCAAAGTTTTATTCTCAAACCCAAATCCTTTCAGCATCCTGGTGACCTCAGTGTCTGCATTGGCAACCCAAGCTACATCCTGGCCTTTCCATTCTTGACCTCCTTTCTACCAATGGACATTCCTCCTGAAAGTTCATTTTCATGGACTCATTTCAGTATTCATTTCTCTGACATCTTTGTCACTCTTCTTCCACATCCATAGCCACTAATTTAAAAATCTCATTTTCTGACCACAAAACTGTCATCAGGCATATTCCTTGTTTATTCGAACATTCTCACAAGGACCCTTGATATTGGTCAGCTTTCCTAGCTGACAGTAAATTCACTCCAGCAAGTTGGAGCAGGAAAAGTTTTTCCCAACAGAACTATTGAAAGGTTTCTTTTAATGGGACATGGTAATTAAAGTTTCAGCTTGCCTTTAAGCATTTCCCAACTGGATCTTTCTCACTGACTTTTCAGTATGATTGCTTCTTTTCAGTTGAAGATAATAGCCCTTTTGGATGCCATGCCATACATTTTTTCCACCTACCACCCATTTTATGCTGTACCTAAATTTCTCCAAAAATTTAAATATTTATATTTACTTTATTTCTTCTGTCCCCATTAAATCCTCAGTTCATTCATTCTGACATCTTTCTGGTTATTCCACCAAATGACTGTTGCTGATGTATCCAGTCACTGGCCTGTGGCTAAATAAAATGGGCACACTTAGGTGTTCCTTAATGTACCTCTCAAATGTCTTTCCATGGTAATCATGCCCTCTGTTTTAATACAAGTACTTGTTTTTTTTTATTTATTTGTTTTAATTAGTTACACATGACAGTACAATGACCTTGACATATCATACATTTGAATCAGATGGGATATAATATCTCATTTTTCTGAGTGTACAGGTTGCAGAATCACATTGGTCATACATTCACATATATATACCCAGTAATAATAATGTCTGTTTCATTCTACTATCCTTCCTATCTCTCCAACACCTCCCCTCCCCTCCCATCACTTCTCTCTACCTAATCTAGGGTAACCCTATTATTTTTTTTCTCACATCTTCATACATGTATTTTGTATAACAATGAGGGTCTCCTTCCACCATCCATGCAATTCCCTTTCTCCCTCCCTTTCCCTCTCATCCCTCTTCCCTATGTAGAGGTAATCTTCTTCCCATGCTCTTCCTCTCTTCCCCACTTTGAGTCACTCCCCTAATATCAGAGAAGACATTTGGCCTTTGTTTTTTTTTTTTTTTTTTTTTTGCAGGGTGGGTGGGGATTGGCTAATTCACTCAGCATAATCTGCTCTAATGCCATCCATTTTCCTGCAAATGCCATAGGTACTTCTTTTTATTGGTGTGACTTGGTTTTTCTTTCACTTTCCTGGATGCTGTTCTCCTCCTTCTCTTTTGCAGGTTCACCCTTCCTTATTCAGCTATTAGATATTGATACTCATCTCAGAAAATTCCCTCTGTACACACTTGCAGTCAGTTATCATTATCTATCAATAACTCAAGTTATCATCCTCAGATAAATGCTGTACTATGAACTCCTGACTTGAGGGCCCAACCAGTGCCTTGACATCTCTTCTTGGCTTTCTCAAAGTCATCTTACAATGAAATTATCTAACATCCCCGCAAATGTGTTCTTCTCCCAGGCTCTCCTCACTTGGAAAATGACATTATAATTCATAATTTATCAATTTTTAAAAGGTTCTCTTTATATTCCACCCAATCCAAACTATACCTTGGACCTGTCCATTTCACTGACCAAGTCTCCCACACCCATTTACCTCTTTCCACTGTTTGCATCTCCACCACTTCTGTCATAAACTGAGCAATCTCTAGAGTAGTTCCTAAAATGTATACACACATCTTCTCTTGCTCTGCTTCTTCCCTTTCTCCATACAATGGATAACATAATCTTTACAAAAAACAATTCTACTTGTGGTCACAGTCTGTTTAAATAAATGCTCCAGTAGTTTCCAGCTGTATTTAGGATGAAGGCTGCAGCCTTCTGAGGCTCCAAGGCTGTTCATGTCTGGCTCCTCATAAGTGCTGTGCTTCATGTCCTACCAAGCGCCCTCTCACCTTTGGCAGGTCTTTCCTTCAAGTTTACACCCTTGCATCTGCTATTCCTTCTTCATATCATGCTATTCCTCCTTCTTTTTTACCTTGTTGTCTCTAACCTGTCATCTTTTAAACCAAGTATCACTTCTTGAGATTGAGAGGTACTTTTCCAGATCTGCTTGACCTGGACGTATTCTGGTAGGTGCTCTGAAGTGCTTTGCAACCCTCAGTGGCACCCATCATGGTTGCTATTCCACATGTGTTTGTGGTTTTATGGGTTGTGTTTGTTTTGTTTTGTTTTTCAATTAATTTATGAGGCCTCTTATTCCATGCCATCATGCCTGCTACCATGCCAGGAAATAGATGTTTAGTATCTATGAGTTGAAAGACAGACAAAAGGGGAAATAACTTGGGAGGGTAATGTTGGGAGGCTTGTCGAGGATCTTTCATATTTAAAGCAAGGGTTCCACAGGAGAGAGTGCAAGTGAGTTCTCCTATTGAGTGATGGCACAGTGCAGGAGGGTACTGGCATGCCCTGGGTGGTGGAAGGACAGGCAAACTGGAGGCAGAACCCAAAGAGTTTGGTTTGTCAAATTAATAAAACCTTCACATCATTGATATCTTACTTTTAAAAATGGCTGATTATGATCGCTGAAAGATTAATGAGGATGAGGGGCAGGGAGGGGTGACCTGGTTCAGATTATAAGTTAATTTTTGATGTATTCTGAAAATGAGAGTTTCTTCCATGTTTTCTTTTCCCTTATAGAATGGAAAAATCATTGCAAAAATTGAGGGTGCAAATGCACCTCTTATTAATAGAAAGGTAACTAACTTGATCAATGAAGAGAGGAAGATTATAGCAGGAGAAATGGAACGCCCTGAGGTAACACTATGAATGAATGTCTAATTTAATTTTTAAAATGCATTACCTTTCTCTTGTTTTCCTAACTTCATGTGTTAGTTAACTGCCCATCACCACCTTTTAAAGGACAAGGGCTGGGGACCAAGCCCTGCACACATGGGCCTTTGGGAGTCACTATCCAAACTGTAGTGCTTTATAACTATCTAAGTGCCTAAATGTTACAGCCTTTCTGGGAAGCATTTGGGCAATGTGAATCAAGGCACCTTTTCACTCTATCTTTTCCTTATTAGCAAAATATTTGTTAGAAACAACAACAAAAAATAATTTCTAAACACTATTTCACCATCAGATTAAAAGAACTGTGTCATACTTGCATTTCTCCTTCACAGTATAATGAAATTTTGCTCATGGATTTAGATTCAGAAGAGAATGAGGAAGCACATGGCGATAATGTAGGTAAGTAAATTTACTTTAAGTAATGGGAAGGGTTTTCCGTACCGGGGTGCTTATTTTGTAGCAATGATATTTGGTAACAACATCAATGTTACTCACTAAGGGCAGATAAATAATGATGAATGCCTTGAAAGACTTGGTTGTTAAAAGGCACCCTCTTCTGTTTCCCTTGCCTCAAAAGTTCTGGAGGACAATTAGATTCTATCTCCTTTAACTAATGTGGACAGCAGTGTACTATTTCTTTTTTTTTTAATTGTTATTTTGAGACAGGGTCTCATTCAGTTTCTGAGATAGGGTCTCATTCAGTTTCTGAGGGCCTTGCTAAGTTGCTGAGACTAGCCTCAAATTTAGCGATCCTCCTGTCTCAGCCTTCCTAGTTGCTAGGATTACAGGTGTGTGTCACCACACCTGGCTTTATACTTCATCCTTCATCATCTTCCAAAAACTTGCAAAAATAACTTATTCCTTGATGTCAATGCCTTGGTTTCCTTTGCATTTAATCATTCTATGCCTTCCCTGAATTCCATGTATGTGTGTGTGTGTGTGTGTGTGTGTGTGTATTCATTCTCTGGAGGCAGCAAGAGCAAATTGCTACCCTCATTGAGTGGGTTTGCAGTAAAAGTCATAAGAATGCAGATAAATTCATGGGTGGTGATTCTGTCCACTTTCTGTTGCATAGTGCATGGTTGAATCTTTACTCACTGGTGATACTGAACTAGATAGATTGTAGATGTGTTTTTAATACATGTGAATTACATTAAAACCACTAGATTCCACTCAATCAATTTTTGCCTCCTTCTTAAGAACTCTCATGAATGTTTTCCTTGCATGTAAATATAAGATCTGTGCTTTGATTCCAAGTGCCCCTCAATAAGATATCAACTATCTTATTAGTTGAAGCACCATCAAAATTACTGATGGGAGTTGAAGTGCCAAAATAAGATGCAAAGCTATCAATGGTCAGAAATTCACAGGGCATTAGGAATTTGCATTTCTAACTGCCCGATGCTTCATTATCCCGATTTGGTGCCTAGAAAATTAAATTCTATTTTTTTTCATTTCTAGAGGAACATTACTCTATTATTCTTATCAAACCTGATGCTGTGGTTAGTAATAAAGCTTTGGAAATTAAAAAAAAGGTAAGTGCTATTTGAAAAAGTAAGTAGTATTTACCAACAACCATTTAAATTAATTGCACAATAATAATATATTAATTGTCAATTTGGAGAGAAGCTTGTCATGTAGAATAAAACCCAATGAACTACTTCCTGGTATTAGTTTCCTCTAAAGGCTTTGAGCATTCTGTCATAACAAAGTCTCCATTTAATCATGCATCCTCCTTTTAAAAAGGCTACTCTATTATTAAATTGTAAAAATTGTCTTTCTTATATTGGATTGTAACAAATACTCTTGTTATTTAATTATTAGCAATGCAGTTCTGTTATAAATTTACATTAACTTGCTTTATTCCTTGTATGTTGTTACCAATATATAATTCTTTTCAATAAACAATAACTTAAGAAATGATTAATGTTTTGTTTTAGAACCAAAATAAATCTTTCATAAAATATATAAATAGCTGGACACAGTGACACATACCTATAATCCCAGGAGCTTGGGAGGCTGAGGCAGGGTTGCAAGTTAAGACCTAGCCTCAGCAACTTAGTGAGGCACTAAAGAACTCATTGAGACCTTGTCTCAAAAAGTATAAAAAAGGGCTGGGGATGTGGCTCAGTGGTTAGGCACCCCTAGTTTAATCCCTGGTCCTCATTAATGACAATGCCTTGGTTTCCTTTGCATTTAATCATTCTATGCCGTCCCTGAATTCCATGCATATATATAAAATATATATATATATATATGTATACATATTAATATGTAAATATAATTATGCAAATAATCATATTAATATATAATATTATGTAATAATATATAAAAATATATTTCCATATGTTATATGTGTGTATGTATATGTGTATATATATGAAAATTATACTATAATTCTGAGGTCAGCAAACTGTTTCTATAATGGATCAAATAGTAACTATTTTCATTTTGGGCTGCATAATGTCTCCAATAACAGCAATAAATAATATGTAAGTGAATGGGTATGGCTGTGTTGTTGTAAACTATATTTAAAAAAAAAGGGCAACGGGCTATATTTTGACAGCAGCCTGTGGTTTCCTGAGCCCTGAATAAGGGCAACAAAATTATATTGCAATTTGAAGGAAAGTTTGCATGTGCAATAGAAGAGGTCACATGGGGAGTTATGTAAGGTGGGATTGGACATTTCTTGATGAACTTCCTATCATGCAGGTGACAGGACATTTACTATTTGTTCCATTTTTATATCAATTTAATTAATAGCACTCTCTAAGGTGAGCACTTTTTCTCCAGATTTTGGTATGTATGTGGGGGACTGGAGTGGCACCTAACTACCCTATTCCTTTATACATTAGCTGTTCTTCATCAAGTGTTTCAAAAATAGTATCTCACATCAATGGTTTACTGTTCCTTATGTTTTAATAGCTACCATTGTGAAGATTTCCAAAACTGCCTGGTTCTTTCAGTTAAGGCAGTCTTATTAGTCATTATTATGTCTGAATTTTTTGTTTCTGGCATGATGAACATATTTCAGAGATGTAATAAATGTCTGCTAAAAAACCCCTCCTCTCTTCAGTACAGTGAAAGCTATGTAACAGGACAGAAAAAAAATGTAAGAAATACTTTGAATAAAAGCAAATGAACATGCAACAGTTTAAAACTATAGTAAGGGACATTTTATCAAGCCTAAATGTTGCTTGGATTCAATTTTCTGTTGTCAGTTACTATGTGACTTGACAAAACATTATTTCAGTTTTTAAATGGGGGTCAACGAAGAGGGGGTCACTAAGATGTAAGTAACGTTCTACAGTGTCAACGAAGATAATGGAACCAGTAGAATTTTTATGTCCGTAACTGAAGCAGGATGCACCTGGTCCTGGATGTTCCCAAATAAAACTGAGGTGACATTATTGGTAACAATTAATGCAATTTTATTTGATCACATGGGACTCATTGGGCTTGTCATATTTGCCTCAAAGCTTTTCTTTGTTACATTTTTATCACATGTGAATGACATGAAAACTGAATTTTGTCATCAAATAAAATTTTTACTCAAACAAGTAAAACATGGTAATTCTTAATTCCTAATATCATAGATATTTTTGTTGCCAAAGAGTATGTTGTCTAAAAACAGATTAGGAGTTATGACCTTCAAAAATTAAGATATAAAGTTCAAACAACTTTGAATATGCTCAAGAAGTGCTTGTAAGTATGTTTTTATGAGTGATCCAGAAAGCTGTAATGTTGTCACTTGAAATTAAGTCTTTTTTTTTTTTTTGCATTTTGAGGCAGCTCTCTCCCTCCCCTCCCCGATTTTCATACTAGAGATTGAACTCAGGGGTACTTAATCACTGAGCAACATCCCCAGCATCCTTCCCCTTTTTTTAATTTATTAAGAGACATAGTCTTGCTAAATTGCTTAGAACCTCACTAAATTGATGAGGCTGGCTTTGAACTCATGATCCTTTGAGCCAGTTTCATTTTAATGGAAATATTTTGCAGTCCTGGTTCAGGCTTTGAAAACTTAGATATCTAGGAGGCAAAAAAGAACCTTCTCATATATTTCAGAGCCACTTCAAACCTAGAGCCCTATGGATGTTGCTAAGGTCTTTACATGAAATGCATTAAAATCTGGGTGCTTCAAACCCAGGAAGCAAATGTCCTTAACTTGATTTACCTATAATCTGCATCATGCCTTGTTCTGCTCTGTTTCATTGAAGATTATCAAGGAGGGATATGTCATAGAAGTAGAGGAAGCAATGATGCTCACTGAAGGACAAGTGAGGGACTTCTACGGTCAAATAGAAGACGAGGTAAGAAATTTTTTAAAAAAGCCACTGTGTATTTAAATACATTCAAATACAGTGATTCCTATGAACTTCATTATAGAAAAGCAAATGGGTAGGTCTAGTCAACTAAGCTGCAGGTGTCCTTGATAGTGTCCATATCTTGGTCAGGCCAAAGACAGTGGCTTTGGGGAAATCTCTTCAAAGATAGATATAGTTATACTCCAGGAAAGCAAAATGGTCTGGTTGTTTCCTTGGAATGAATATCTCTTTTTTATTATGTCCTCTGGACGTGTACCTCCAGTGAAGAATCTCCTTAACTTCAGCTCCACAGGAATTGTTTTAAACCATTCTTTACCTAAAGTTATTTCTTGCAGGTTGTGTTCATTTAGATTATCTTTTGCCTAGACAAATATGATGAAAACAGTGCTGGAAAATATTGGAGAGTGCACTGGCTTAAAAGTCAGGAGACCTATCTTCTAGAAACTCACTGTCCAATATGGTGGGTGCTAGACAACTGTGGTCATTTGAATTTAAATTCATTAAAAGTAAATAATGTTAAAAATTCAGAGACTCAGTTGCACTAATCACATGTCAAGTGCTCAGTAGCCACATGCAGCTACTCTGTTGGAGAGTGCAGAAGAACATGTTCCTCATCACAGAAAGTTCCATCTGATAGCAACTTGCAGAACTGGCTGCAATTTGAAGAACCACCCCTCCTGGTTCCACATGTATAAAGATTTATAAAATGAAAGGGTTGAAGCAGCTGTATCAGTAGCAACTGTGAACTATTGAGTAAATTCAATTCATGAATTTCACCAGCAGGCTACTGAATCAAAACCACTGGGATTGAGTTCCAGAATGCTGTGCTTTAATAATCCCTGCACATGACTTAGAAACATCCTAAAGTTTGAAAATAATTGTTAGACTGCCTTTATAGTCAATTCCTGCTAGCTGTGGATTTTTATCCTTCAAAAATGTCTTTACATTTTTAATCCCAAGAACTCGGGAGGCTGAGGCAGGAGAATGGAAAGTTTGAGATCAACCTGGGAAATTTAATGAGACCCTATCTCAAAACAAAATATAGCTTAGTGGAAAGTACCTCTGGGCTTAATTTCCTGGGTTGGAAAAAAAAAAAGTCATTGCAAACAGGAGGTTTAATTCCCACGCTCAGTGATCATGAAGGAGAAGATTCCATTGGTCTTCATGGCTGCCATTTTACTCTACCTATTTCAGGAGGCTGAATTATTTTATTTTTATCATTTTATTTTGTAGCCTGACTTTGAAGATTTTGTGTCTTTAATGACAACTGGATTAAGCTATGTGCTAGTTGTATCTCCAGGAAATGAAAAACCAGATTCCCTAGAAGAAGCTCAGCTGGATATAGAATCTAACGAACCACCTGAAGATCTACCCGAGGCTGAAGTTAATGACACATTGGCCACAATGAAGAAGCAGGACAGGTAGCAAAGACAATTAAATTATCATTTATTTTTGTCATTAAATAATAAAAGTGTAATGTCCAAAAATCTCAAAACTTAAGGACAAATGTTTTTATTTTGAAGCCACAGGCTTTCTTCCAGTCAGCCTAAAATGTTTAATGTTTACGCCAAGAACATTAGAAAAGGAAGAATTATTCCAGCTTGTTTTTCTAAACCTGGGAAACATCAGCCTGACATCGTGGCCAGCCTGACATCATGGCCAGCCTGACATCGTGTATAATCCCTCCCAACCCTGTATTCTCTCCATCTCTCCACATTCCCCTTCCACCTTCCCTGATCCCTGAAGACATCAGGCATGCTGTTTTATTTAAGGCTGGTTATAAATTGCTGACAACAAAATGGTTGTACATTTTTGTCAGTGAATTTAAAAATTTTTGAAAGTGAATATAAAAGGTTTTCAGAATACTGGTTTTATATGCTGTGTGTGTACCTTTTGCTCTTGTGAAGACTCAGAGAATCTAGCATTTAACAGTTGTGAAAGCTATGCCTAAAAGAAAGTGGGGTGAACAGGAACGTATATAGAGTATCTGATTCTTGAAGCTTCATGGGGTGTATCTCCCTGCTGCTCAGCAGCCCACTTAATTGCATTTTCTGCTCAAGAATCTCCAGAACTTTCCTTGTTGTCTTAATAATGACCTGTGGTAGCTTTTCTTGAGTAGCTACATCTGCTGGTTCCCATCAGTGTTATACTTTTTAGATAGGGGAAATTTCTAATATCATTACTTCTAAGTTTTTAGCAGGATAGAGGGGCTGATAAGATAAATCAACAGCTGACAAAGGACTTTGTAAATGGTAGTGGTTATTTTCTGTTTTTTTTTTTTCAGGGTAAATAAGGGAAGATTTTGGTTGGGAGTAATACGCTTGAAAATATACTGGATTTTATACCAGAATTTTTGAGCCATTCACAAACTAGCATCTTGAAAAACGCTCCATGCACTTGGTACAAGTCCACATTTCATTGGTACTCTTCCCCTGTAATAAGTTTCCATTACATCAAACTTGGAGAAACAATTGTCTCCAATTGTTCAACCCCCACATAATAGCACAAAGTCAGCATTTTAATTGGCAGGATGAGAGTGGAATGAGGTTTGTATAATCTTGCTTCAGAAAAGTCTGCAGTATTTTCTTACTAAACTTAGGGATCCTATTTGCCTTTGGCCTGTGGTACCTTGAGCAATAGCCACAAGTAGGGAGCATGGGATGGTGTGGAGCATGCTTGTCTCGTACTTATTCTGGTTTCCACAGCTTGTTCTGGAGGAAGGGCCTAATAGGTGATGTCACTTCCTTCTTATACCATTTTTTTTTTTAAATACTTGAACCCAGGAGCACTTTACCACTGAACTACATCACCAGCCCTTTTTATTTTTTATGGTGAGACAGACTCTTGATAAGTTGCTGAGGAGGCCTCCAACTTGCTATCCCCCTGCCTCAGTCCTCCTGAGTCAAAGGAATTACAGGTGTGGCCGCTTTGCCAAGCTCCCATCTGACATCTTTTAAGTAGACCCAGAACCTAACAGATTAAGGACAAATACCTCTCATAAGTAATTTGCACATTTGTTCACTTTTACTTTTTACTGTTTTCTTCCCCATCTAAGAGCCTCCTCATGCTCCTCTTTGAATAATGGGGATGCAGGGGGAGGCAGAAGGGAAGTTAAAAGCAGCACAATCAGACTGGGAATGATTGATGATCCACTCCATGAACATGAGCTATGTCCAGGACAGCCAGGGCAGCAGAGGCCAAGGGCTATGCCAGGTTGGTTATTCCTGCATAGACAAACACAGTTTGTGACACCATATGTTATGGGAAAACATCCTCCATGCCAATGATGTAGTGCCTCCTATAATGGCTGGCTGAAAGGGGAGGGAGGGAGAACGGGAAGCACACAGAATGGGCACCCACATTTCAGATTCCCCCTGGAGGGCTTTTTACACATGATTTACACTACCTATGTACATGTCTTCCTATAGATGAGGAAGATGTGGTTCTGTTAGTCACACTTCCCGGAGTCACACAAGTAGTTACTGGCAGAGTTTTCACGCATCCATTCATTTATCTGATATTTATTAACTTCCTACTATATGTTATGTCCTGGAGGTAAAAAATGGAGAATAATTAGATGACCCCTGAGGTCCCTTTCATCTTTAAATCTTTAAATCGAGTGTAGGTGACATTTCCTATCTACGATAATATGTAGATGTTCTTTGATGTACTGTCCAGTTGTATCCCAATAAACTCATCATAAGTTGAAAGTATCATAAGTAGAAATGCATTTAACACACCTAAGCTACTCATAGTCACAGGATAAGCCATGCAGCCCACTGTAGAGGATCAGTATTTCCTGGTGATCTTAGAGCTCACTGCTGCTGCTCAGCTTCAAGAGCGATCCTACTGCATATTGCTGGCTGGGAAAAGATCACAATTCAAAATGAAAAATGTTGTTTCTATGAAATGTACATCAGTTTCTTTCATAAAGTCAGAAAAAAACCATAAGTTGAATCATCCTTTGTCAGGAACCAACTCGATTATATTTCTCTGTCCATAGAAGGTGTCTCTTCTATTCTTGGTGAGTTCTCTATTTGTTCTTATACATGTTATAGCTATAGAGAGCTTGATTTTTTTTCTTTAGTGAAATTCTCATTTTAATTAAGGTAATAGACACCTTTCCTAAAGCAATCTCTAACATGTTTCTGGGATGAGGGTATTCCACACTCTGTACCCTGACTCTCCACTCCCGTTGCCACAACTTTCTTCAGTCTCTGGAATCAAATGGAATTGCACTAATGAGCAGCTGGCTGCTGGTGAGGCCTGGAATTCTGCTTAGGCTCTCAATTAGAGAGAAAGTGAGGATGGTGTGGTGGTCTCCAGTGAGGGCTTGGGCAATGCCTGAACTAAGACTCAGGAAACAGGAACCTGGAGACAGCATCAGGCCTTGAGAAAAATAAACAGACTCAAAGAAGGGTGATATTGGACTTCACAGGCTCTTCCTGAGCCCCGAAAGGACACATGATGGAGCTGTTAGAATTATTGAATTCCCTGCCCTTGAAATCCAAGGGGACTCTCTTCTCTAATTGTTCTTACAGGAGCATGACAGCCTTCTGGCTTCTATAGCACAGGCTTGTGGCCTAGAGACTCCTTTGCTGTAAATCCTCCACCACTCTAACACACCACAAACCAGACCTATGTCGCAGTGATCCAATCAAGAGAAATGACAGCAACCTACGGAAGCCCAGCAGCCGGAGAAAGGAAGAGCTACATACAACTCATACCTGAAACTCAGGGAAAGGACCTACTAGCGGCAGAAAAGTCATTTAAAAATATAGAATAATAATAATAGTGCTTGAGATCTAAAAAAGACTTCACATTTGAATGATAAAAAATCCTGAGTTGAACTATAAATTCAGTGGAGAATCAGAAGGTGTGATAGTTATCTGAGACTTGAATTCATGACATGAGAATCAGATACAAGAAATAGCTCAAAGTACAAAGAGAAAGAAGAAATACTAAACTGAAAACATGAGAGCAGAAATAAGCAATGTGGAGAATATCCTGAGGAACCAATATGCTAATAAGAGAAATTTTATGCAGAGAAGAAAGAACAGATGGACACGCTGTAATTCAACAAATAATAGGAAAAAAACATGCCCTGCAATGAATAAACACAAATACAGGAATATCGTGGGAAGAAACTGTGCACACTATTTTGAGACAGAATAAAGCACCCGGTAGTATATTTTATGTTTAAAATCGGGAGCAGGTCATTTTCTTCACATTCCCCTCCTATGTATGACAAAAATATTTTTAACTACTAATTATTGAATAAGTCATCAGCAATGCTAGAAAATGAAGATAGACATTAAAAGGTCTTTTTATGGAATATGTATAGATGAGCATATAAATAAAAAATAAAAATCAATATTACAGTGTCTAAAGTGAAAAAAAGTGATGGATTAATGTTGCTTAGATTTATTTAATGATGTTTTTAAAATAAAAAAATTATATCTACCACAGGAATGAGTTTTTGTTTTTAAAAAGCATCACATCAGTTTTTGAAGATGTGTTAATGATATTATTAATATTGAACTTTGTCTGTAGTCATATTTAATAGAAAGAGATATGTAAAAGTCCCACTTTGGAATAATTCCAGAAATGGAAATACGGCCCACAGGTTTGTTACTGAGGTTGATATTTCCACGTGAAATACAATGTACAAGATTTTATTTTTTTCAGTGCTGCCTTCTAATCCAGGGCCTCATGCATGAGATAACTATTGAGTTATAACTCCTGGCCCCATTAGAGGACATGTTTTTAATTAAAAGATAGTCATAAAAAGTGCAAACTTGAAGGGTAAATATATATTATTAAAATTCAACACAAACTATAGGAATTATTGAGGATACAGATAAAAGATTTTTCTTTTGTTAGGAGTATTTTATTACTAACATGGTTAGAATTAAGGTGCATGGTGTGATAAAAGAAGCCTGGCTTTTAGCCTGTTTTATTATTGGCTTGCATTTTCCCTTGGACTTTCAGAGGCTTCCTTCCACCAATTCCACAATTGGCAGCAACTGAGAAGAAGCTACTTATAAGGGAGAAATAACTGACTGACATGGAACTTGTCATCAGAATACTAAGAAAAAGACTACAACCTCTTCATTCAACAAGTTGCCTGTACAGCAAAGTTACATACTGCTCTCATGGAAGATATTTGGAGACTTAGTCAAACAAAAACTATAGGGAAAAAGAAGCAGTTGTTAGTAAACCCTGGAATCTATATGCACACACACTGAATACACGCAATGCATAATTCTCAATTATATAAGCGCTAATAAAGGACTCTTGAGGTAGATGTGTGCTGACAGATTCTAAATTAACAAAACCTAGAAAGTTGCTGGGTGTGTGTGGCCAGATGGTTCAAAGGTCTCAGAGGGCAGAGGAAGGAGGAGATAAAGAAGGCAGCTGAGCATGTTGTAAGGGCATGTTGCAGAAAGGGGCATGAATGGAGTGTGAAAGGTGGGAAATGGTGTGCCAGAGGCAAGACATATTCAGAATGTATGTATCTGATGTTGGGAACAGGAAAAAGATGGCTGGCATTAGTGCTTTGGATAACTACACAACTTCCATGTTAACAAGGGAAAGACTTGAATAGCAGAATGAGTAGCAACTTGATCAGACCAGCAAAATAAGGGAAAGAAAAACAAACTAATATTCAAAATAAACAGTGCATATAAAGTAATATGGAAGGAGTGAAGTCCAGACTAGAGCTATTATACTAAATATGAAAAGGTTAATTCTTCCATTTAGTACAGAGATAACCAGGCTAAGGTAAATAGATAAGAGATAAATTATAAACTACCCTGATAATGATACAGATAAGAATCATCAGTGGGTATTAAGCAATTGTAAAAAACTATATGCATAGTTTCATATATTATCCTCATAGATTACTTATTAATTAAAAGAGGAAATTGTAGCTTCAGGGGTTGGTGGGACCATATTAACCATGCAAATATCACCACTGATGGTAAAAACTAACATCATGTAATACCTATTGTGATGCACAAGGAAGGTCACAGGATCACTTGGGATGCACCCCTGCTAGATACTCATAACCTGAATATAATTGCAAACTACTGGGTCATCCTATAGTTTGAAGCCATACAAAAGGAAGGACAGGCCTGGACTCTTCAAAATGTCAATATCATGAAACAAAAAAGGCTGAGGCATTGTTCAAGATTAAAGGAGAAGAAGGAGATAGGATAGCTACATACAATGCATGATTCTGGAGTAGAAAAACAATTATTATCATTAAGGCAGTAAATTGGGGAATTAATGAAACTTGAATATGTTCTGCTTGTGAGATAATGGATTTATATCAGTGATAAATTCCCTGAAGTATTTGGTTAGAGAACCTGCAGCTTGCTCTCAAAGGTTCTGCAAACCTCACAGTCACAACCAGTCCCTGGACTGCAGACACACACAGCTGGCTGGGATGGGGAAAGGAAAGAGACAACAGATGTGGCAAAGGTTAACAGTTGGTGAATAAGACACTGAGTATAAATGCAAGTTCATTGTTCTATACTTTTTGGTCAATTTGAATTTTTTCAAAATTAAAAATGTAAACAACCTCACTCATCTATCTATGTTCTATTTAGAAGGAACATAAAGGAAAAATAAAAGGATGTAATAAAATAGCCAGGAATAATTTTAAAGTTGATCATTAAAAGTGCTTCAACTTGTTTAAAAAAAATAACATGATGGAGAAGACAAAATTGGTGAAGATATAGTAATCAAAACAATTTAGCTCAGCCAACATAACTACTAAGTATATAAGAAAAAAAGTAGCAGAAAAGTAAGGAGAACTTGATAAAAACACCTGCTAGTAGATGGAAACAGGTAATGACAGAGAACAAATAACACACACTCTACAAGCAATATACAATAGAGGATCTTTAGTATATGGAATGTGAAATAGAATAACCTTACCTACCTCAAATAAATTTTCTCTGTTCACAAAGAAAATTTTAAGAAAAAAAATTATTTTTAATTTCTACCATACATTCTAGCTGATCATAACCTATTGAAATTGGAAATAAACAATGGAAAAATGATGAAAAATGTCTATTTGAAAGTATAAATCTTGTTTCTAAATAACCTTTGTTTTGGGGCTAGGGTTGTGGTTCAGTGGTAGAGTGCTCGCCTAGCATGCAGGAGGCACTGGGTTTGATCCTCAGCACCATATAAATGTAAAATAAAGATATTAGGTCCACCTAAAACTTAAGAATAAATATTTTTTAAAAACCCCTGTTTCAAAGACAAACTTAAAATGAAAAGTAGAAACTATCTGGAAAGCTCTTCAAAAAAGAATTTTTAAATGTTTTTTATATATTTTTTTTCTTAACATTTTATCTTGAGCCATGCTTATCATCTCATAAAGTCAAAGACAGACGATGTTTTTATAACTGGTTTTTGGAGTAATTCAATCAAAAGTTGAACAAATACCATATTTTTTGATATAATAGGGAAAGACAACTTATTTTGACATGAAATTCAATTTTTGTTTTATTTAATTTCATTTAGTTTTGGCAAGGTTTTTGAACTCTAACTTTTTAATTTATTTATTTTTAAATTGGTGCTTTATAGATAAATATAAAGACGGGTTCACTGTGGTATACTCATATATGCACGTAGCATTATTTGGGCATTTTCATTCCACAGTTCTTCCCTTTTCCTGTCAACCGTTTCACTCAATTTGAGCTTGCTACTATGTCTGGTTTCTAACACCACATTGAGAAGAGATTAATCCCAGTAATTACAGCCACTTCGGAACAATGCCTTATACTAATAAATATATTTTTTTCAAAAGCTCATTAACAATGTTCTTCAGCAGTCCACTAATCTGAGGTAAATTGGAGTGATTTTCTTGAACTGGTTAGGCAATTCGATAATATGGAAAGGAAAAATTATTTTTAAACTATATTTGGTTCTTTGGTCACTCATTTCCCACTGCTTCCATTCTGGGCTGTGGAGCAGTGTGGACTAATTTCCTGCCCCTGCCCCCCACCATTTTCTGGGAGTTGATTTATGTATGTGTGTATGCACGTTTCTTGGTCAGGTTTTTAAAATGATGTGTTTTATTTTGGGGGTGTCAATTACTATGCCATCTGTTTATTCGTAGATCTGATCTTAAGCAGTCGAAATTGTTGGAGAAGTGTAAGCAGAGTTTCACTGAAGGGTTTCACTCCCTTCTTGGCTGGAGGGCCCTGATGCCCTCCTGTTTCTGGGAGTCACAAAGCAAGTTCTGAGGAGAGGAGACTGGAATGGACTGGAATGTGTCAGCCTAGCCTCCAGTGCTTTATAGACTTGTAAGAGATGACTCAGGGCTCACCAAAGTTGGTCTACTTTTAATTGTTCTCAGTTCTTATCCCCCAACCTGAAGGATATGGAAAATGACAACCTCAGGACAGGGAAATGACACCCCCCACAAAACTGTCCTGGAAGAAGAGGGAGAAAGAAGTCAATCCCAGTAAATCCTTTCCCAGTAACAATGCCCCCCACTAGGGTGGGAGGTGGGAGGTGAAGGAAGCAAACTTTCATCCCTTCCTGAGCATCTCTACCAAAAGCAAACATTCATCCTTTCCCAACCACAATGGGTCCTGAAGGGAGGAGGGGGATACCGAAATGCCCTTTCTCATGGCCGATGAGTTCTGGAAGGAGAAAAGCAAATAGTGAAGCTCTGGGTAACAGTGGGTCCCAGAGGAAGAAGATAAACAGTTCTGAGCTTTCATCCCTTTCCAGTAACAATACGTTTTGGACTTTTTACAGTTTTTTTTTTTTTCCCCTGACTATCCAAACCAACATATTCTGCTTCAGTCTACAATGATTAATTCACTCTCATTGTAACCTATAAAATTCAGAGCCCCTCTATAACTGACTGTCATTTTCTGTCTAGAAAGTGTACCTCTCCAGAGCTTGACTGATTGACTCCCGCTGTGGAATAAAGGAAAGCTTGCTGATTCATGTGAGGTCTGCTTCCAACCCCAATATCTGTGCTTCCATAATGGTGCTGAAACCATTTTAGTTATTTTTGCTTATACAACTTGCATCTCCCAAGGGTCAACCAGGAGACAGGCTCCTCATCCCAGAACTTAGATCACAGGTTTCCAGTGAAAGAGTTCTTTGCTCTTCTCTGCTTTGTGGATTCAATTTGCTGGTTCTGTTTTTATTCACTCTTGGGAAGCTGCTATGATAGGAAAAAAACATGTGGCTTCCTCTGAAGATGTTATTCCATTCTCCAAAGGGATAAATCATATGGATTTAAAGGATGTTTGCTTTAGTCATCTTTTTTGCTGCTGTGACTAAAAGACCTGACAAGAAAATTTTAGTTTATTTTGGGGCTCACGGTTTCAAAGTTCCCAGTCCATAGACGGCTGGCTCCATTCCTTGGGGCTTATGGTGAGGCAGAACATCATTCATGGTGGAAGAGTGTGGCAGAGGGGAGCAGCTCACATGATGATTAGGAAGCAGAGAGTCTAAGCTCAGCTCACCAAATGCATATCCCAAAGGCATGCTTCCAGTGACCCACCTCCTCCAGCCACAACCCTACCTGCCTTTGGTTACTACTCAGTTATTCCCATATGGAGATCAAATCACTGATTGGGGTAAGGCTCTTACAACCCAATCATTTCACCTCTGAACATTCCTACATCGTCTCACACATTAGTTTAGGGAATACTTGACACCCAAACCATAACAATGTTAAAAATATAGTTCACTAGGAGTAAAGAAGTTGGGAAATGAAGTCAACTAGAAGGTTGAAATATTCAAAGGGTGGGAGGAAAGGAAGTGGAAGCAAGGGAGTGCCTGAGGCCCTGAAAAGGGAAGAAGTGAGAAATAGTAGAGAGAAAAGTTATATTGCTATTAGAGGGAGAGGTGAGGAGAAGAGGCATAATAAAGCAAAGAAACGAGAAGAGCAGAAGAACGTCATTGCCCCCCCCATTTCAACCCAAATTACCTCAAAACAAAACACCAAATACAATGAAATAGCAAAAGGTTAATAAAAGGAAAAGAAATGATAAAATAGAAAACGGGAAAAGAAAAAAGTATACACATGTATATTGTATATACTTGAATCTATCAGCAAATACAGTCAGAACAATCAAAATATTAATAATGATAATTAATAATAAAAGGAAAAGATTAAAGAAAAATTCTTAATTAAAAATGTGTAAACTTTTCCGCTAAAGTAGCTGAAGTTGAGTATCTACATCCTATTCCAGACTGTCTGTCTTCCAGTCCTTTATTTTTTGGGCAGTGTGCCTCTTTGTGAGAGCCAATACTGGATGATGTTAAACCCAACCTCCTTTTTTGATCTTGTCTCTCCTCTTGCTGGAGAAGTTTGGAAGTATAGCTGGTTGAGATGGCTCTCAGCTTCTCTGTTCTCCAGGGAAGGGGGATGGAACTGGAACCTCCTATTGGGATTTTGGCTAGACATCTCAGATCACTGCTCTTCCTGGTTGGAAGTGGTGCACGGATCTATTTGGGAAGTTCTGGGTGCTGGGTTCGAGCTCTAAATGGAACTTTGGACTTTTATTTGGAGTAGGTATTTTCGAGTGATTAAATCCTTGCACATTTAGGGCTGGGTTGATGTTGATCTCAGCTGGGAATCTGGGTTTGTATAATACCCAAAGAGTTCTACTTTTAGGGTGGGGTTACAGACCTTTCTACATTCTACCACCTTCCTTCATTTAGTTTATAATAATCTTAAATAATGTTTTGTATTTCAACAGTTTACAAGAACTTCTGGATCAACAACACATATCTCAGTATTGTGATATTGAAGATGATGCAACTAATGTTGCGAGGCTCCTTGATGTTTTCTTTCCTGATTTTAAATTAATGAAAAGCAAGAAGGAAGGAAAGACAATGGCACTGCTGCGACCAGATCTTGTTCATGAAAGGAAAGGTAGGAAATAAAGCATAAACTGTTTAAGTACTTTTTAGAGGGATGAATATTAACTTGCTAATTTCTTAGTGATAATGAATAAAACATTTTTAAAAGAGTTTATGAACAATTTTTTTGAACTATGACTTGTCGGTTGATGTTACCATTGCAGTAATTATTATATAGGTGAGATAAGAAGCTTTCATGTTTGAAATGCCTCAGTTCAGTTTGGGTCAACCCTAATTAAGTGTGACTGGAGGGCTGGGAATGTAGCTTAGTGGGAGAATGCTCGCCAAGCACGTGGGAAGCTGCTTAGGATTCCATCCCTAGTGCGCGCTCACACGCACACACACCACACACACACACACACACACACACACGCACACCAAAGTTTGAACACCATGACTTGAAGAAAATATTTCACCAAGTCTTTTTCTTTATTTGTAAAATTCAGAAGATTAAAATGCAAACACATAAATAAAGTTCCCAGCATTTTAAGTACAAGTTATTTTTAACCACATTTTACAATCCCATAGCAGAGTAAATACCACAGGATAAGAAGAGGAAGTATAAATTAAAAATTCATTTGTAACTTTTTTCTTTTTTATTCTAATTTGTTATATATGACAGCAGAATGCATTACAATTTATATTACACATGTAGAGCACAATTTTTCATATCTCTGGTGGTATACAAAGTATATAACTAGTGTACAGAAACACAATTGATATTGATCTTTTATTCCCTGACTTGCTAAATTCAGTTCTAGGAGCTTTGATGATGTGGTCTTTATATAGAATGGGATTTCTTCCCCTCAGGTCCACTTACATTTTCAGGTATTTCTGGTGGGGTGGGAACTGAGACATGGGTACTGTGAAGTGCTCCCTGGCATCCTTAGCCTCCTGATACCAGATGCCAGGAACAGTCCTCAAAGCCCCAGGTATGACAACAAAATGTCTCCAGACAATGTCGAATGCTCCTCGGGGGACAGATCCTCTCTGATGGAGAACCATTGCTGTGGACAGCTGTGTCAGTGGCAATGCCATATACTTATCCCCTTGCTGTTCTGTAGGGCTTTTAGTCCCTCTGCTTGCCTCACTGGACCAGCCGAACTTCCTGTGTGCTGCTGGATAGGAGCCACCTGGTCCTTAAGGAGTCAGCTCTTACATTATGCATCAACTGCCCTCATCAGACTATGAAAATTTCAACCTTTTCCTCCTTTGGGGATAATTTTTTTTTTTAAATCTTGAATGGATGTTGTATTTGCTCAAGTATTTTTTTTTCTGTTTATTGATGTAATTGTGTGCTTTTTCTTAGGTTTAACACATTAATTTTTGAGTGTTGAACAGCCTTACATTCTCCAGATAAATGCCACTTGGTTGTTGGGTAGAGTCAGTTTTACATATGCTAATCATATCGCTAACTGAGGGCTTTAGTGTCACTATTCATAAGATAGATATGTGGTTCTCTTTAATGTCTTTATCTGGTTTTGGTGTCAGAGTAATGCAGGCCTCATAAAATGAGCTAAGAAGTAGTCACGCCTCTTCACTTACTGGAAGAAATAGTGTGGCATCAGCATTTTTATCTTCTTTAAATGTTTATTAAAATATACCAGTAAAATTATCTGGGCCTGGAGTTGTCTTTGTTTTGAAGGCTTGGTTTTGTTTTCATTTTTGCCTTTCTGCCCTTTTTAATTTTTTTTTAAATTATGTCCATATTATTTTTAGTAGACATTTTTTGGAACAGTTTTAGATTTGTAGAAAAGTTAACATAATGCAGTTCCCATAATTATGCCCACCCCCAATGTCTCCTGTTAACAACTTATATTTTTATTATACATTGTTACATTTAATCAACCCATGTGGTTACAATTTATTAACTTAAGTTTCAAAGATTACATTAAGGTTCCCTTTTTGCTGTGTACATTTTAAGGTGACACAAGGTCATGTGTCCCCACTACAGAATCATATAGAAGAAATTACTGCCTTAGAACTCCTATGTTCACCTACTGATCCCTTTTCCCTCTCAACCCCTGGCAATCACTAATCTATTTTCTATCTCAACAGTTTGTACTTTCCAGAATGTGAATACCTTTGGAATCATACAGTATATAGGCTCTTCCGATTGATTTCTTTCACTTAGCAATGTGCAGTTAGGGTTCCTTCAGGTCTTTTTGACAGCATGATAGCTCATTTTTTATTTATTTATTTATTTATTTATTTATTTATTTATTTATTTATTTAGTGTGTGTGTGTGTGTGTGTGTGTTTTGTATCTAACGTTCCTCTGTATGGCTGTAACAAAGTGTGTTTATCAAATTACTTATTAAGGGACAACTTGCCTGCTTCCACTTTTTGATGATCGTGAACAAAAGTGCCTTAGACATTCATGTGTGGGTTTTTGTGTAGAACAAGCTTTCAACTTCATTGGGTAAATAGCTAGGAGCATGATTATTGCATCATGTATAAAACTATGTTTAGCTTTGTAAGAAACTGCCAAAATGTGTTTTGCAGTAATTGTTCCATTTCCTTCCCCCTCATCAATGAGCAAAAGTTCCTATTGTTCTGCATCTTTGTCAGCATTTGATATTGTCAGTTTTTGGAGTTTATCTATATTATTAGGAACATAATAATATCTTATTGTTGTTTTTATTTACAATTCCCTAATATGAGGGAGCATCTTGACATATGAGGCCAAGCATCTTTTCATATGCTTACTGGTCATATCTGTATCTTCGCCAAAGAAGATAAAGATCTTGTTTTTGTTTGTTTGTTTGTTTGTTTGTTGTTTGGTATCAGGGCTTGAATGAAGGAACACTTATCCACCAAGCTGAGCCACATCCTCAGCCCTTTTTTGTGTTGTATTTAGAGACAGGGTCTCACTGAGTTGCTTAGTGTCTTGCTAAGTTGCTGAGGCTGGCTTTGAACTTGTGATCCTGCCTCAGCCTCCCGAGCTGCTGGGATTATGAAATACCTAGAAAAGAGGACATTGAGTGTTTGACCACAAAGAAATGATGAATGTGATGGACATGATAATTGCCCTATTTATTTCACAGGACCTTTTGTCCATATCCTAATTGTGATGTTTGTTTTGTTACTGAGTGGTAACTTTATTTTTATATTTTGAATACTAGTTCTTGATCATATATGTGGTTTACAAATATGTTCTGCGTTTTTGATTCTGTGACTTTTTGCTGTCTTGGCAGTTTTTATCTTCCAAAATGTCATATCATTGGAATCCTACAGTGTCTTTCACAGGAAAGTTTGTGTTTTTAATATAGTCCAACTTACTCTTTTTGGAACTTTTTTTTTTTTTTTTTTTTGTGTGTGTGTGTGTTGTATCTAAAAACTCATCACCAAATCCAAGATCCCCTAGATTTTCTTCTATGCTGTCTTCAACAAAATTCATAACTTTTGTTTTACATTTCAGTCTGTCATTCTTTTTGAGTTAATTTTTGAATAGAGTAAGATCTACCTCCAGATTGGATGTCTTAAATGTGGATATCTAATAGTCCCAGCTCTATTTATAGACAGACTACCCTTTTTCCATTTTTCACCTTTGCTCCTTTGTCACAAGTCAGGTAAGTATATAGTGTGGGTCTTTTTTCTGAACTTTCTATTCTGTTTCATTGATCTATGATTTCCATTTTAATTAATCTGTGGACTAAAAATGTACTTTGTATAATTTCTAGTCCTAAATTGTTAAGTGTATTTTATCACCAAGTATGCAGGGTATCTTGGTGAGTGTGTCATGTGAACTTAAGAAGAACATGTATTTTTGCTGTTATAGGATGAAGTGTTCTATAAATGTCAGTTGCATCAAGTTGATTGATGACTATCTCCTCACACATTTTTTTCCTTGCTCTATGATCATTTACTGATAGAGGAGCATTGAAGTCTCCAATTATAATATTGGGTTTATCTATTAATCTTGCAGTTTATCAATTTGGGCCTCATATGCTTATTGCTGTTTCGTGAGGTATATATACATTATGGATGGTTATGCCTTAGATAATTGACCCTTTTATTATCTCTAATAATTTTCTTTTGTCTGATTCATATAGCTGCTCAGCTTTATAGAAAATTAGTGTTAGTATGTATATATTGTTCTTTATCCCTTTACTTTAAAAATTATCTTTATATCTTTAAAATTATCTTTATATCTTTAAAATTATCTTTATATTTAAAGAGAGTTTCTTGTGAACCCATTTAAATATATATTTATTACCTTATTACCTTCTGAAAATCTCCTTTAAGTGACATATTAAGACCATTCACACTTAAAGTGAATATAAATAGAGTTGTATTAATATATGCCATATTTGTAGTTGTTTTCTATTTACTGCAATTATTTTTGTTTCTTTCTCTTCTATAAATCTTCTCTTTTTCTGCCTTCTCTGGTTTTAATTGAGCATTTTAAAATTCTGGTTCTCTCTTCTCTCAGCATGTTGCTGTGAACTGAATTGGGCATCCCTAATACCAAGTTTACATGTTTAAGTCTTGATCCCTTCTCCATGTGAATGTATTTGAATTGATTAATTGAGGCTGTAAAAAAAGGGTCTTTATAGAAAAGGAATAGATCAGCACTGTCTCCATAGCGAATCTTATCATTGTAAGGAGAGACATTGGAATTCTTGTATTTTTTCTGCTCACCCTCACTCCCAGCAAAATACCAGGATGCAGGTAAGCGGTAGCTCTCTCCATGCCAGGGAGGGAGGCCTCACCAGAAACCTGATTTTCTGGTACCGTTATCTTGGATTCCAGGTTCTAGAACTGTTCAAAAACAAATTTCTATTGTGGAATTAACCCAGTCTGTGGTATTTTATTAGAAAAACCCAAGCTGAATAATATACATATCAAATATACTTAATTAAAAATCTTGGTTGCCTTGTAGTTTTCAATATATATTTACAATTAATCTAAGTCCACTTTCAAATTACATGTACTTTCTGGATAATGCGGTTGCCTTATCACAGACAATTATCATAGAGTGTTCCCAATTCTTTCATACTGTCCCTTTGATCCTGGAGATGATTCATTTCACTTATCCATAAGCCATAATTGCCCGATATAGGACATTAATGCTAATATTACTTTCAGCAAGTAGCTATCTATTAACTAAGAGTGTGAAACACAAAATCTGTAATTTTCCCTTTACCTTTTCTTTCTTTGAAACTCATCCTTTCTAGTTTTTTTAAGGAAATTTTTATTATATTAATTTATATATGACAGTGGAATGCATTACAATTCTTATTACTCATATAGAGCACAATTTTTCATATCTCTAATTTATTCATTTATTCTAATTTGTTATACATAATAGCAGAATGCATTTCAATTCATAGTAAACATTTACAGCACAATTTTTCATTTCTCTGGTTGTACACAAAGTAGAGCCACACTATTCCATTCGTGTCTTCATACATGTATTTAATGATGTCCATCTCATTCTACCATCTTACCTACTCCTATTGCCCTTCCCTTTCATGCCCTTCCCTTTGCCCTATCTAAAATTCCTCCATTCCTCCCATGCTCCCCATCCCATCCCCATTATGGATCCGCATCCACATATCAAAGAAAACATTTGGTCTTTGTTTTTTGGGGATTGGCTTTCTTCAAGTAGCCTAATATTCTCCAACTCCATCCATTTACCCACAATCGCCATGTTTTTATTCTCTTTTAATTCTGAGTAATATTTCATTGTGTATATATACCACAGATTCTTTATCCATTCATCTTCTGAAGGGCATCTAGGTTGGTTTCACAATTTAGCTATTGTGAATTGAGCTGCTATAAACATTGATGTTACTGTGTCCCTGTAGTATGCTGTTTTTAAGTCCTTTGGGTATAAACCAAGGAGTGAGATAGCTGGGTCAAATGGTGTTTCCATTCTAAGTTTTCCAAGGAATCTCCATACTGCTTTCCATATTGGTTGCACCAATTTGTAGTCCCACCAGCAATGTATGAGTATGCCTTTTCCCTGACATTCTCGCCAACACTTATTGTTGTTTGTATTCTTTTTTAAAAAAAAATATATATATATATATTTTTAGTTGTCATTGGACCTTTATTTTATTTATTTACATGTGGTTCTGATAATCGAACCCAGTGCCTCACACATGTTAAGCAAGTGGTCTACCACTGAGCTACACCCCCAACCCTTGTTTGTATTCTTAATAGCTGCCATTCTAACTGGAGTAAGATGAAATCATAGTGTAGTTTTGAGTTGCATTTCTCTAATTGCTAGAGATGTTGAACATTTTTTCATATATTTGATGATTGATTGTATATCATCTTCTGAAAAGTGTCTGTTCAGTTCCTTGCCCCATTTCTTGATTGGGTCATTTGTATTTTTGGTGTTAAAATTTTTGAATTCTTTATATATCCTAGAGATTAGTACTCAATATGATGTGCATGTGGTAAAATTTGCTCCCATTCTGTAGGCTTTCTATTTACCTCACTGATTGTTTCTTTTGCCGAGAATAAACTTTTTAGTTTGAATCCATTCCATTTATTGATTCTTGATTTTATTTCTTGTGCTATAGGAGTCTGGTTTAAGAAGTTGAGGCCTAATCTGACATGATGAAGATTTGGGCCTTTTTTTTTTATTAGTCACAGGGTCTTTGGTTTAATCACTAGGTCCTTGATTGAGTTGAGTTTTGTGCATGGTGAAAGGGGCTTAATTTCATTTTGCTGCATATGGATTTCCAGTTTTCCCAGCACCATTTGTTGAAGAGACTATCTTTTCTCCAATATATGTTTTTGGCACCTTTGTCTAATATGAGATAACTGTTTTTATGTGGGTTTGTCTCTATGTCTTCTATTCTTTACCATTGGTCTACATATCTATTTTGGTGTCAATACCATACCATTATTGTTACTTCAGCTCTGTCTTATAATTTAAGGTCTGTTATTGTGATGCCTCCTGCTTCACTTTTCTTGCTAAGGTTTGCTTTTGATATTCTGAGTCTCTTATTTTCCCAAATGAATTTCATGACTGTCTTTTCTGTTTCTATGAAGGATGTCATTGGAACCTCAATAAGAATTGCATAAAATGTATATAGTGCTTTTGGTAGTATGGCCATTTTGACAATATTATATCTGCTTATCCTAGAACATGGGAGATCTTTATCTTTCCATTTTCTAAGGTCTTTTTTTAAAAATTTTTTTAGTGTTCTGTAGTTTTCACTGTAGAGGTCTTTCACCTCTTTTGTTTTGTTGACTCCTAAATATTTTATTTCCTTTAAGGCTATTGTGAATGGAGCAGTTTTCCTAATTTCTCTTTCAGTTGATTCATCACTGGTGTATAGGAACACAATTGATATATGTGTGTTCATTTTGTATCCTGCTACTACTTTGCTGAATTCATGTATGAGTTCTAGGAGTTCTCTGAAATTTTTGGGTCTTCTAAATATAGAATCATGTTGTCAGCAAATAGAGATAGTTTGAGTTCTTTTCCTATTTGTATACCTTTCATTGTTTCTTCTTAGTTTTGAAAGATACCTTCATGGGATAAAGAATTCCAGGTTGGTGGATTTTGGGTTTCAGGACTTTAAATACCTCATTCCACTGTGCTCTTACTTGTATTATCTCTGATGTGAAGTTCAGTGTAATTCTTAACCTGCTTTACTTACCTAACTTATAAGTAAGTGTTTTTTTTTGTTTTGTCTTTGTTTTGTTTATGTTTCCTTTGAGATTTTCTTTTTATTTTTGTTTTTCTTAAGTTTGAAAAAAAAGTTCATAAATACAAATGTTTTGATTTTTTTATCATGCTCAGTGTTCTATGAGCTCCCTGAATATATGGTTTGGTGTCTTTAATTTATTTTGAAAAGTTCTAAGTCATCATAATTTCAACGATTTCTTCTGGTTTTTTCCTTCTTTTTCCTGGAATTGCCATTATGTGTTTGCTACATCTTCAGAATTGCCCTTAGATAGTCTTCTCTTCTTTTCTTGTTTTATTTTTCCCCCATTCTTTTTTTCTCCTTTGCATTTCTGTTTGGCGAGTTTTCATTAATATATCCTCATTCTCACTGATTTATTTCCTTGGTTGTATCAGAAATTACTGGTGAGTCCTTTAAAAACATTCTTCTTTTCTATTATAGTGTTCTTTGTTTCATAGCATTTCCTTTTGATTCTTAGGGTTTCCATCTCTTTTGATTACATTGCTCATCTATGGGCATGTTTGCTTTTTCTTCTATAGCCCTAAACATACAAATCATAGTAATTTTGAATTCTCTGTCTGGCATTTCCAAAGTCTCTATTGCATCAGAGTTTGTTTTTTTCTCTTCATACTAAGCTTTTTAACAAATTTTTCTTTCTTTTCTTCTTTTCTTTTCCTTTTTTGTTGCATATTTTGGATTTTTGTTGTTGTTTTTGAAAGTCAGACATGATGGAACAGATAATGGGAATTGAGGCAATTAGGCTTTTATCATGAGGTTTTCTGTTAATCTGTTTAGGAGCTGGCCTGTGTTTAATGTTTTCTGTTGCTGTAGGTGCCAGAGGCTTCAGTTTCTTTTAGTTTAGTATCTATTTTTTTTGCTTTTTATTTTATTTATTTATTTTTCGTTTATAGATGACAGCAGAATGCATTACAATTCTTACAATTCTTATTACACATATAGAACACAATTTTTCATATCTCTGGTGGTATACAAAGTATATTCACACCAATTCATATCTTTATACATGTACTTTGCATATAATGTTTATTACATTCCACCATCATTTATAACCCCATGCCCCCTCCCTTCCCCACCTACCCCTGTGCCCTATCTAAAGTTTGTCTATTCCTCCCATGCTCCCTCTCCCTATCCCACTATGAATCAGCCTCCTTATATCAAATAAAACATTCAGCATTTGTTTTTTTTGGTTTGGCTAGCTTCACTTAGCATTATCTTCTCTAACTCCATCCATTTACCTGCAAATGCCATGATTTTATTCTCTTTTGTTGCTGAGTAATATTCCATTGTGTGTATATATGCCACATTTTTTATCCATTCATTTATTGAAGGGCATCTAGGTTGATTCCATAGTTTAGCTATTGTGAATTGTGCTGCTATAAACATGGAAGTGGCTGTTAGTTTAATATCTTGTCCCCAAACTCCATGTCATGTTTGGGTTTCTTGAAAGGACTCTTCTTTAGATGGAGTTTGTTTCTTATAACCCTCTCCATTGCAATCCACGTTATTTTACTGGTGTCCTGTTGATGTTCTGGTAAGGTGTTAGATGGAGAAGCACAGTATAATCTTATGATTACATCTAAGGTGGTAGCAGGCCTGAATACCTGGGCTGAGAAATTCAGAAGCAATACTTAGCCCTTGTAATTTTCCCCCTTATGTGACACAGGAAGCCTGGAGAGGGCTGCGGTAGTCTGGTTACCCGTTCCTTAGATCACATCAGGCTTTGGCAAAGGAATTTTCTGTAAAAACTTATTCTGAAGTCTATGAATGTATTTCAAAGTCATTATCCTTCTCCTGGGCGTGTTTTAAGATGTTTACTTTTTCCTTTGTCCAGAGTACCTACATGTACTACTCACCAGTTAGTCACTTTCCAGCCATCTCAGTTATCAGATCAACATTGTAGTGAGTACAGCACAGTAAGTACAGCACAATACTAGTAAATATACTAGTAAAATTTTACTAGTATATTTACTAGTATTGCTGTATGTATATACGTGGCTGTATAACCAATGTGATCCTGCAATCTGTACATGTGGAAAAATGAGAATTCATACCCCATTTGAATCAAATGTATGATATGTCAAGATCATTGTATTGTCATGGGCAACTAATAAAAAAAATAAAAAATAAAATAAAGTTACAGAAACAAAAAAAGGGCAAAATAGTCAACATTTGCATAACTTTTATAATTAGATATTGTTATAATCATACAATTTTTCATTAGTTATTGTTTATCTCTCACTGTGCCTAGTTTATTAATTAAGCTTTATCATATGTATAGAAAACAACATGGTACATATATGATTCAGTCCTATCCAAGATTTCAGGCATCCACTGAGAGTGTCAAAACCTATCTTCCAAGGATAAATGGGGACTAGTGTATTAACAAAAAATATAAAAATTCTTATGTCTTTGTCATTGTTTTTATCTCCTCTGGGACTACAGAAGCGCTTCTCTCCATTTTGAGCCTAGCTTTTCAGGATAATTGCCATTATAATTTAAAATCTCTTTTCTTCTAGTCAAAGAACCTAGAATGTAGCCTTTAAAAATATATTTCTACAATCTCTTAAATGCCGTGTTTATGCCACTTACAATAAATGTCATTTTTGATAACTTTTATTATTTTATTCTGGGTTTTTTTTCTGACTTTTTTAGGAATTTAATTACATTTTTTAGCACTCTATTATAATTTACCAATTGGCTTTTAAAATATCTACACTTTGAATATTTGTTTTAGTGATTGTTCTATGGATTACATACAATACAACTTTAAAACTACTTGGGGATAATATCTTACCACTTCAAATGAAATGTAGTAAATTTAAAACCATACATGTCATTTTACCTTTTTCCATCTATGGTAGTTGCCATGAATATCACATCTACATATATTGAATATTCCACCAAACTATGTTGCAATTTTTGCTTTTTTGCAGTGGAAATATTTTATAGAACTTAACACAGGGACATTTTTTATGTTCATCCAGATACTTACCCTTTCTTTCTTTCCCACCTTTTCTCCTCCCTTGTTTTGTATTGCTTGATGTCATTTCCCTTCTACCTGAAGAACTTGAGCATTTCTTTTCAAGAAGATCTGCTGACAACAGTTCTCTTTCATCTAAGAATGTCTTTATTTTACCTTCCCTCCTTAAGGATATTTGTACTGACATAGCATTCTAGGTTGACAATTTATTCTCTCCCAGCATGCTTAAAAATTCTGTGCTATTTCCTCTGGTCTCACTGGTTCTACTGAGAAATCCACAATCATTCGAAGCATGTAATGTGCTCCATCTTTTTGTTGTTTTTTAAGTTGGCCAAGATTGGATACTTTTAAGATCTTTTTCTTTGTTTCTGCTTTTCAGTAATTATACTACCATGCATCTGAGCATACTTTTCTTTGAGTTTGGGGTTCACTGAGCTTCTTGAATCTATAAATTATGTCTTTTGCAAAATTTGTTTTTTCCTCCTGTCATTGCTTATTCAAAGATTTTTTTTTTTCTGTGTCAAACTTTTCTTCACTCCATCTATGTTTCAAAAGATACACAATTTAGATTTTTTTGATGTCTCATAAGTTCCTGAGGCTTTGGTCACTTTTAATTGTTTTTTTTTCCTACATAGTTCTAATTGGATAATTTTTATTGAAAGTCCAAGTTAAGATTGACTCTTCTGTCATCTCCTTTTAGACATTTAGCCCATACAGTGAAATTCTTATTTAGTTGTTTTATGTTTAGTTCTCTTCATTTTGTTTGGCTCATTTCTACAGCTTTGATTTCTCTGATAAGAACTTATCTTTCAATCACTTTGAACTCACTTCATGGAACATATGCTGTAAGCGCTGCTTGAAGTTCTTAATCTGTGTGAATTCCAGCACATGTGTTCCCTGGGAACCGCTGTCTGTTGATTGAATTTTCACTGTAGAGTTGTTAAGATTTGTTTAATTCTTTATAGATGGCTTAATTTTGAATTGTATCCTGGTCCCTAGACATTTGGATGTTATGTAATTTGGACTCTGAGTCTTGCTAAGATCTTCTGGAGAATTTCGATTTCTTGTTTGTGTGGGTATTTGTTTTGGCACTAAACTAGCCAGGTTAGGTTCATAACTGCATATTCCAGTCTATTCTCTGTGGACTGTTGGCAGTGGCAGTTCTGTTCTCAAGTTTATGCAATGCTTTATGGACATTGTGCAAACTGTAGTGATCAGGACCCATCCCCCTCCCCACGTGGGAGTCTACCCTGAAGTTCACTTCTCAAGTTTTATTATGCACAGCTCATAGGTGGACCCATTACCTCAATAACAGATTTCTGGAATGATTTTCTCCAGCCCTGTTTTTTCTGGATCTTTATCATGAGTCCCCTGGCTGGAAATCTGGGCTTCAGTCTCCCTGTGCTGCTGTCTCATTTGGGCCACAAAGGCCTAAGAGTATGGGACCTCTGGAGCAGGGTTCTGGCTGAGGTCTGCCTCAGGGCAGGGCTGAGAGAGGAAAAAACAAGACCACCCTCAAAGTCTCCAATGCAGGCCCCACTCTCTGGTCTTTAGTCAAAAGAAAGGACTTTTGTATTTTCTTTTGTCCATAACCTCTGCATAGATTTAGGATTTGATCTTTCCTCGGTGTAGTCTGGGAAATATAGGAGAAAAGATCCCAGAAAACTCACCTTATATTGAATTTTCTTTGCTTTTTATTTCTCTCCCCAGTTTACCTGCAATTATTCAATTTTCAGTGACCTTAGATAGTTACTATATGCATTCAGTTCATATTTTTTAGTTATAATTAGTAGGACACATTTATTATCTTAGCTGGACTTTCTATACACTCTTATTTGAAATAATAAAGATTGGAGCTTGTTTTCTGATTTGAACAGTAAATAGTATTCGAAAAATCACAAGTGTTGACAAGGATATGGAGAAAAAGGAACCCTTGCAGACTGTTGGTGGGAATGTATATTAGTATAACTGTTACTGAAAACAGTATAGAAGTTCCTCAGAAACTGAAATCCCACTTCTGGGTATATATTCAGAGGAAGTGAAATCAGTATATGACAAAGAGATATCTGTAACTCCACGTTTTTTTGTAGCACTATTCAAAATAACCACGAAATGGAAACAATGTAAATGCCCATCAGTTGATGAATGGCTAAATAAAATGTGGTCCATAACAGAATGGAATACTGTTCAAACATAAAAAATAATTAAATCCTATCATTTGCAACAGCATGAATGGAACTGATGATGATTATGTAAGGTGTTAACAGGCCAGACATGGAAAGACAAGTACTGCAGGATCTCACTCATATATGGAATCTGAAAAAGTTGATCTCATAGGAATTGAAAGAAGAATGGTAGTTTCCAAAGACTGGGGAGAATTGGGCAGAGGGTTTGGATGAGGAAAGGTTGATTTATGGATTCTAAGTAAGTTATGGTTGGATAGAAATAAGAAGTTTTAGTGTGTGATTGCACAGTAAACTGTGAATAGAGATTATGTATTGTACATTTCAAAAGCTAGAAGAGAGAATTTTGATTGTTTGCACCATAAAGAAGTGATAAATGGAAGAGTTAGACAGGTTTGATATGAGGACACAATGTATACACATATTGAAACATCACATGGTACCCCAGAAATATGTACAATTTTTGTGTTTTTATGTATATGCTAAAATATTTAAGATGGATATTATTAATAAAGTGAATTAATTGAATTAAAAAAGAAAAATAAAAAGTCTCATTACAGTTTTTATATACCTCCCAGAAATGTCTAGTATTATTTTATGTACTTTAAACATAAATGTTTAAATGTTACATATAATATGATTATTATAGTCTTAATAGATTAGAAAGCTTTGCTTATACAATTTGCATCATGCTTTAGTCACTTAATAAAATTAAAAGGACATTTTCTGTATTATTAAGAAACCTTTATAGACTCTTTTGAGAAGTCATTTAAATGACCTTTTATTAACAATACTAAAATATCATTATTGAATAATGTTGGAAAAATAAATTTAAGAACAACCACAGTTTTCATTCTGCTTCCTTGCCATTTTGACATTTCGTTATTTCCTTTTAGGTTTTACATATTTTTATAGATACAGAGTTTACTATACTGCTTTTCTCAGTCTAGCATATCTTTAACATTTATTCATGTCTTTATTCTTTTAAAATAAGATTTCATCTTTGCACTGCTATAAGATTCTATGTATTTCAAGTTCTTTAATAACCATTTCCTATTACTTGACATTTAAGTTTTGTTTTCACATTTTTACTTTTAGAATTAATTCTATAATGAGTGTATCTGTAAATGTTTTTGCGCTATTATGGTTTGGATATGAAGTGTCCCCAAAGGCTCCCATGTTCATGCAGAATGCTCAGGGGTAATATGATTAGATTGTTAGAGCTGTTACCTAAACATTCCATCCCAGTTTGAATGGACTAGGTGTTACCTGTAGGCCAGTGAGGGTTGGGGGGAGGAAGTAAGTCACTGGGAGTATGCCTGGGAGGGTGCATCTTACTGTGGTCCCCTCTATTCCCCCCGACACCCTCTCTGCTTTCTGGCTATCATGAGCATAGCAGCTTCTCTCCTCCTTGCTGTTCCACCATGATGTTCTGCCTCATCTTGGGCTCAGAGTAATAGACTTGGCCAAGTATGGACTAAACCTCTGAAACCACGAGCTAAAATATACTCATCTTTTTCTAAGTTGTTCTTGTCAGGTATTTTGGACACAGGAACAAAAAGATGACTAAAACACTGCCTCTAATCTCTTCCCAGAGGGAGATTTCTGGGTGAATACAACCATTTATGAAAGCCTTTGTATATAATGTTACCTTGCTTTCCGAAAGTGTGTTGCTCGTTTACTATTCTTTCCTCAAAGATACTGAGAGTATCTGTCTTATCATGATCTTGTTAACATTATGCAATTTTATCTTCAAAATTATTAAAAATTTAATTAGAAAATTGAATTGCCTTGCTTAAATATGTGTATCTTGATTAAAAATGAAATCAGACATCTTTCCATGTAATTTAAAATCATTTTTATATGTGTTTGCTAATAATGTTTCTCATAGTTTTGAACAAGTTTTTAAAAAATATATGTATATTAAGTGTACTTATCTTGCTATTTTTAGTATGTTTAATATTTCACTTTAATTTTTCATTTAAATTTAAAAATTTATTTACTTAAACTTGTCTAGTCTTCATTGCTCTATTTTTTATAATCATTTTTATGATATATGTTTTGAAATACAATTTACATTTCACACAATTCATCCATTTCAAAATCTATTTTTGTTTGCTTGCTTAGTTTTTATTTAGGCAGCATCTTACTGTATTGTTTAGGCTAGGACCTCAAGCTCTCTATCCTTTCACTTAATACTCCCATGTAGTAGAGATCACAGGTGTGTGATCTACACCCAGTTCCTAAAGTTCTAATTTTTTATGCTTACAAAATCTTTGCTCATTCATTTGTTAATATATGTCAAATATAGTTGTCTGTTGTTATCTTGAGGGGATTGACTTCAGGACCTCCCATAGATATCAACACCCATGGGTACTTGAGTTCATTATATAAAATGGTATATTTGCACGTAACCTAAGCACACCCTCTACTATACTTTAAATTATCTGTAGATGACTTCTAATACCTAACACAACATAAATGCTAGGTAAATAGTTGTTATATTGTATTGTTTAAGGAATAATGACAAGAAAAAAATGTGTATACGTATTCAGTACAAACTCAGCCATCATAGACCTAGATGCTTTCTGGACTTGTGGTTGGTTAAATCCACAGATATGAAATCTGTAGCGATGGGGCCAACTATACTTGCCATTTGGCCAAAAGTGCTGACTTAGGTATTAGAAATATGCTAATAAGGGGCTGGGGATGTGGCTCAAGGGGTAGCGTGCTCGCCTGGCATGCGTAAGGCACTGGGTCGCCTGGCATGCGAGAGGCACTGGGTTCGATCCTCAGCACCACATAAAAATAAAATTAGATGGGGTAGAGAGAGAAGATGGGAGGGGAGGGGAGGGGGGATACTAGAGGATAGGAAAGATAGCAGAATACAACAGTCACTAGTATGGCAATATGTAAAAACGTGGATGTGTAACAGATGTGATTCTGCAATCTGTATATGGGGTAAAAATGGGAGTTCATAACCCACTTGAATCAAATGTATGAAATATGATATGTCAAGAGCTTTGTAATGTTTTGAACAACCAATAAAAAATTTAAAAAAATTAAAAATAAAAATAAAAAAATGCTTTAAAAAAATAAAGATATGTCAAGGAACCCAGCATTAAAAAAAGAAAGAAATATGCTAATAAAAGTTGCTACACATGGTGAGATCATTGCTGTGGTAGTCATTACCAGTATTCTGCCCACCCCATCTCTTGCAGTCTGGGGAAATGGAAGATTGCATTCTTCAGTCCTTTACATTTGAATAGTGACACGTGATTAGTTTTAGCCAATTAACTATAAGAGGAAGTGCTAACTGTCACTTGTGGGCTAAGGCTATAAAACATCTATATTACAAGTAATATTGCATCTCTCTCTCTAAGTATATAATATCTCTCTAAGTATATAATATCTCTCTCTGGTGGTTACCAAGAAAGACTTGCATTCCTATTGATGACAGTGTAAATGATGAGTAAATGATGAGCACAGCCCCTCTGCAGCTTTAATATGGATATGGGACAAAGGGAGTAAGTATTGTATTACATCATTCGGATTTTAGGTTTAATTTGCATAAAATTTATCCTAACTAATACAAAAGTCTGCTATAAAAGACCCTAGGTAAACAGGCTGTCACAGTAGAATGTGGCAAGGACTATAAGACATGGCACTTAGTGTGAGTATAGGATGAGTATGGCTTAGCCAAGGAAAGTGAAGGGGTCATGCAGCTTCTTAGAGGAAGCATTGCTCATGCTAAGATTGAAAAGCCCAATCAGAGTTAGGTAGAAAGAGGAAAACCTAGAGCAGTTTCAATGGAGTACTTGCAAAAGAAGTTAGACTACAGACTGAGGTGAGAGATTATAGTCAATGAAATAAGAACAGTCTGTAGGTAAAGAAGTGATATTTGACAGATTCAATATACTTTATTTGATGTTGGGAAGATCTGATTATAGACAAAAGCTTATAGGAAAGAACCAACTAGTAGAAATGGGACAGTTGAAGATATAAGAAACAAAGGGAAGGCAAGGACAGACCTAGACCAATGAGAGCCAGGCAGAAGCATTTTTTATAGCTGACATGCAGGGTTGGCCTTAGAGAGGAAAGACACTGACCTTTTATATAGCAAGAGGAAAGGAGGGCCAGAGAGAAACAGATTTGTGCGTTTGGTGTCAGGAATATGGAGTTTTAATCTACCTATACCTTGTTTCTCTATAAAGGAAGAAGCACTGTGATTGAGGGAGGGGAAGACACCCGTTATATATATTATCTACTAAAGGCCAGGCCCATTTTCTTGTTCTATCTGTGATTCCCACTTTGCCAAGGACTCTACACCCGCAAATGCCCCTCTTTCTATTGCAACATTACTTTCACCTTCAAGTTTGAGTTTTTCCTCTTAATACATTGACATGCTCCGATATGTTAATAAACAAGTTTAATGAAATAAAAATAAAACCAGAAAACTTCATCGTATTCCAATGCACCCTAGATGAGATCTTGTTTCTCTGCCCCCCGGCAAGGGTCAGCTTTTCAAGGGATTATCTATACTCATGGAATTGACTCATGCTCTTCTGTACCTCCTCCAATTTTGCTTCTTCTAGACTAGCCTAGTCAAACTCACCAGTGACCTCCAGATTGCCAAATCCAAGTTTCAAATGGTCCTTTATTCTCTGCTCTCCAGGGTATAGAGCAGTTTCTGTGCCCAAAGTGGTCTCCTGGGTTTGTATGGCCATAGACCTCCTGAGGCCTGTTCTGGACAACAAACACATCTTTCCATCCTCCTAAACAAATGAATTCACCCTCTACCAAGTACATTAAATCTCGCCTTATACTCTTAATAGTTTTCCAAAGAATTTTTGCTCAAACAAATAGAATTTTCTTTTATGAAGAATTTTGGTGACCTAATATAATAACATCGTAACCATGATACACAAATCTTACTGACGCTTAAAGATATTGTGAAGATAATAAAGAGGGGGTAACAAAACTTAGAACTGATTATTAGATATCAATCTCCCACTGATCCATTGCTTGATTGTAGCCCCCATTTTTATAATTTCTGGTTTATGTATATTTCCCATTTGGTAATAAGAGACAACTCATTCTTTTTCAATAATGTTTTAGTTATTATTGAGAATATATGGTTTTGATTCACTTCAAGAAATTCCAAAACCAAGTCCATGTGGATTATTTAACTTAGGCAAAACAAATATTTTCATCATATTCTTATTTAAAAAAATGTAATATACTTCTATTTGGTTCATTCAGTATATTTTTATTTGAATATGATAGTTTTCTTTTTATAGTTCTTATCTTCTTTTTATTGGAATACAGTACTAAATTAGATGCAAATTACTTTGCTTCAAAATATGCGGTCAGTCATTTGTAGTTTTTTATGCACAGATATTTCTTTCTAAGGGTCATTCCTCATTTTTTTTTCCCCTGACATTAAGAATTAAGCCTGAGAACAAGGCCAAAAAGAGTGCATCCTGACATATGTTACTCCTTCCTGCTAGACTGGAAATAAAGTTTTAAAAAAATCCTAGAACTAACCAAGCAATTGTAAGAAAAGAGTAAAACAAGCAAAGAACCAGGCACATTAAAGCAGTTTAAGTCATAATTTGCTTCAGAACTATAGATAATAAAAATATGAATGTTTATATAATTCTTAAAATTCAAAAAGATGGAATTATATTAATTCTTGGAGGAGATTGTTGTGGGTTTTTTTTCCATTACTGTGTTTTTAAAAAGATTTCTCATGTGAGGGTACCCCATGTCAACAGTTTAAAATGTGACAACTAATCTGCAAGTAGTTAGCATATTGTGGCTTCTTATAATGACTTGTGATAAAGGCTGAGGGAAAGCATTCAGGGAAGGTGAATCTTTTTTTTTTTTAATTTATTTTGATATATATATATATATATATATATATATATATATATATAGGAAAGAGTATATTTTGACATATTACACATACATGGAGTATAACTTATTTTAATTAGAATTCCATTTTTGTGGTTGTACATGATGTGGAGTTTCATGGGTCATATATTCAGATATGAACATAGAGAAGTTATGTCCAATTCATTCTGATCCAGGAAGGTAAATCCTAATAAGGCTAATGAAACTAGCCAGTGGATTGACTGTCCTTCAGATGCTTTCCCTACTTTCTTCTCTTTGAACTGGATGATCCTAAAATAATTACAAGCCAGGCACCATGCTTTCTGGGCTCTGAGTCCATCTTTGTACTTTCTACTTCTTTGCTGCAAGAAGGTCTCCATAGTTCCAAGCATCACGTCCTCAAATATAGAAAAGCAGGCAGCAGAAGGTAGAGCAAGGTAGAGAGATTTTCCCTGGGTGCCCTCTCAGAAGCATCCCAGCACATTCTCTGATATGTGATTGATCATGTATGGATCACATTGCCATAGGGAAATGAATATTTTAGTGGAAGCAGGCAAGAGAGGAGTTTGATAAATCCATTTGGCTATTTAGCAAACTTGTTTATCCTCAAGTGAGCAAATAAAAGTAAGAGCTACTCAATACAAAAATAAAAAAAAACTAAAAACTATTTAACTGCTTAGAAAATTGAGTTGGTTGAGTAGTTGGGTAGTAACCCAAATACCGTACACACACACAAATGTTCATGTACAGCATAAGAAAATAGGAAGATACCTCTGTGTATGTGTGTGTATATATAATTCCTATCTGGTGAAGAAGTTGGAAACAATATTATAATTTGGAATGTTAAGAAGTATCATTCAGGAGCCCAGGCAGGCCCAGATTAGCTATGCCTATCTGATATTTGCAGAGCCCAGGCAGGCCCATTACAGACTTGTGGACCCTTGTGGAGACCAGGCAGGTCCAGGCACAGGACTTCCCACCATGCCAAGGACCATGCCCACACACCACAGTGCTACATCTCCAAACAGGCCACCTAAAGCCATCGTTTGGCCTCCCCTTTCAGCCCCATCTCTAAAAGTATTCACTGACATCTTGGGACACCTTCTACACCATCTCAGGTTACCCCCACTGCTGCAACCACCATCTTTAGTTGTAACAGCTCCTATCTTCAGACACTGGCAGGGGACTGGAAGCCCAACACCAAGGTACTCACAGGTTTGATGCTGCCCCACCACCAAGAACAAGAATGGCCGCTTCCATCTAGGGACAACAGCCAGGACCCAGAAGATCATCATCAAGGTCCCTGCAGGCTTGGTTATACCAGAGGTATCCTGCTGGGTGTGCTAATAGCCACCATCTTGTTACGAGGCAGGAGAGAGCCTTGCACTGGGTCACTTTTTTCTCTCTTTTCTCCTGTTAACAGCTAACTTCTTTTGATTCATCTTTTACTCTTCCTATGATCTGATACCTCTACATGTCTATCTTCTACTCTCATAAACTATCCACACTATCATAAACATCATACCCTACACCCACCCCTGTTTCTCTCTTTGTCCACCATTAGAATCAGTAGAAGCTTTTTCAAACCTACTGTTTATGTTGCATATAAAAATTGAACACATTCCTATTTATTGTGACAAAAATATAATTGTCTAAATAGGAACTCTTTGGTTTAAGGCTGTATATTGTTTGCATTGGGTGCTGTTAATATGGATCTCACTCTTAATGGTGAAACATTGCTAACCTGCAGGGACACTATAAGATTATAGGGTAGAAACTGTAATACCTAGGATCTGTACTGCTAGAAGGGAAGACTCACAGAAAGAATGAAAAGACAAAAGAAGGAAGTGCCTCAAACAAACCAAGATGATACAATAATAGAATAAATTAACAGTACAGTAGATGAAATGTCAGAGTCAGAGAAGGAGTTCAGAATGTACATAATTAAAATAATCTGCAAATCAAACAATGACATAAGAGAGCAAATATAGGCAACAATTGATCACTCGAACAAAGGGATAAAAGAGAACATACAGGTAGCAAAAGATTACTTCAAGAAAGAGATAGAGATTCTGAAAAATTAAAATTAAAAAAACCAGAAATAATTGAAACAAAGGAAACAAACAAAAAAACTCAATAGAAAACATCAACAACAGAATAGATCACTTGGAAGAAAGAACCTCAGAAAATGAAGACAAAATATACACTCTTGAAAATATAGTTGACCACACAGTGAAGATGGTAAGAAACCATGAACAGAACCTCAAAGAATTGTGGGGTAACACCAAAATACCAAATCTAAGATTTTTCAGGAAAGAGGAATGCAAAGAGATACAAATGAAAGGAATGCACAATCTCTTCAATGAAATAATATCAGAAACTTTCCCAAATATGAAGAATGATTGGAAACCCAAATACAAGAGACCTACAGGACACCAAATGTATAAAATTACAACAGCTCTACACCAAGGCACATTATAATGAAAATGCCAGCATACAGAATAAGGATAGAATTTTAAATACTGCAAGAGAAAAGTTTCAGATTACATATAGGGGGAGGGGAAACCAATCCAGATCTCAGGAGATTTCTCAATTCAGACCCTCAAACCTAGGAGATCCTGAAAGAAAATGGATGCCAACTAAGAATCTTATATCCAGCAAAATTAAGCTTCAGATTTGATGACTAAATAGAAACCTTCCATAATAAACAAATTTTGAATGCATCAGTGGTGAATCCTCAGAAAGATAAATTAGGAAAACTACCCCATTCACAATAGCCTAAAAAAGTAAAATAAAAAAGTACTTGAGAATCAATCTAACAAAAGGGGTAAGAGATTTACACAATGAAAACTACAGAACACTAAAGAAGATGGAAAGATCTCCCATGTTCTTGATAGGCAGAATTAAAATTGTCAAAATGGCCATACTACCAAAAACATTATACAGATTTAATGCAATTCCAATTAAAATTCCAACAAAATTCCTCATAGAAATAGAAAAAGCAATTATGAAATTCATTTGAGAAAATAAGAAGCCCAGAATAGCCAAAACATTCCTTAGCAAGAAGAGTGAAGCAGGAGGCATCACAATACTAGAACTTAAACTGTCCTCCAGAGCTATAGTAACAAAAATGGCATGGTATTGCCACCAAAATAGACATGAAGACCAATGATACAGAATAGAACACACTGAGACAAACCCTCATAAATATAGTTATATTATACTAGACAAGACACCGAAAACATACATTGGCAAATGGTGCTGGGAAAACTGGAAATTCATATGCAGCAGAATGATATTGAACCCCTATACCTCACCTTGCACAAAACTCCACTCAAAGTGGATCAAGGACCTAGGAATTAGATCAGACACCCTGCACCTAATAGAAGAAAAAGTGGGCCTAAATCTTCATCATGTTGAATTAGGTTCTGACTTCCTTAGCCAGACTCCTAAAGTGCAAGAAATAAAATCAAGAATTAATAAATGTGGTGGATTCAAACTAAATAGCTTCTTCTCAGCAAAAGAAGCAATTAATGAAGTGAAGAGAGAACCTACAGAACGGGAGCACATTTTTACCACACACACATCAGATAGAGCACTAATCTCAGGATATATAAAGAATTCAAAAACTTAACAACAACAACAAAAAAAAAAAAAAAAACAACAAATAAATGGGCTAAGGAATTGAACAGATACTTCTCAGAAGAAGATATGCAATCTTTCAACAAATATATGAAAAAAGTGTTCAATTTCTCTAATAATTAGAGAAATGCAAATCAAAACTACTCTAAGATTTCATCTCACTCCAGTAAGAATGGCAATTATCAAGAATATAAGCAATAATAAATGTTGGTGAGGATGTGAAGAAAAAGGTACAGTCATACATTGCTAGTGGGACTGCTAATTGGTGTAACCCATATGGAAAAAGAGTATGGAGATTCCTTGGAAAACTTAAAATGGAACCACCATTTGACCCAGCTATTCCACTCCTAGGTCTGTACCCAAAGGACTTAAAATCAGCATACTATACTGACATAATCACATCAAGGTTCAATAGAAGCTCAGTTCATAATAGCTAAACTGTGGAACCAACCTCGATGTCCTTCAACAGATGAATGGATAAAGAAATGGTGGTATATATACACAAAGGAATATTACTCAGAACTAAAAGAGAATAAAATTATGGCATTTGCAGGTAAATGGATGGATTTGGAGAATATCATTCTAAACTAAGTAAGCCAATTCCAAAAAACCAAAGGCCAAATGTTCTCTCTGATAAGCTAATCTATAATGGAGTGTGTGTGTTTGTGTGTGTGTGTGTGTGTGTGTGTGTAGTGTGGGGAGAATGAAGGAACTTTGATTGCACAAAGATAAGGGAGGGAAAGGCAGGGGGAATGGGGGCAGGAAAGATGGTGGAATGAGATGAACATCATTACCCTTGGTACATGTATGGTTGCACATGTGGTGCAACTCTACATCATGTACAAGCAGAGAAATGAAAAGTTGTGTTCCATTTGTGTACAATGAATCAAAATGCTGTCATGTATAACTAATTAGAACAAATAAAATTTTTTTAGAAAAGAAGCATCATTCACCTGAAATTGAAACCTAAGAAGTTATTTTTGTGAACTTTTATATTTCCTTTGAGAAGGAAATATATTATTTGCCCTCACGATATTCTATTATGTGTTGTTCCTATGACTAGTAACTTAGCAGGTTGAAACATATTATGTGATTACTTTTATTTAGATGAGGTTTTGGATGTTATTGAAGCTGAAGGCTTTAAAATACTGTTTCAAAGACAAATAGAATTGTCAAAAGAAGAAGCTCAAATGCTGTGTCAGGAATATGAAAATGAAGACTACTATGACAAACTTACAGAAAATATGATGAGGTAAAGTAGAATCCATGTTTATAAAAATATGTGACTTATTTTTAAGTCATTTAAGCCTTCTCTTAACCCTTCTTTCTATTCTCTTTGCAAACATGCTCTGAGTCTACTTTTTTTGAAAATACTTACACTATCCCAGTTTTCTGCTCAGCTCCTTGTCTTCTCTGGTTTTCCTGGGATTTTACTAGAGCATTGAGATGTTACTGGCATCTAGTTGAACTGACACCAGAAATTCAGGTACAAACAGAGCACTGGCTCTTGAGTTAGTCTGAATTGACTGTTGGTCTGGGTTTCTTAGTCCTACAGATCAGTAGTCCTGGGAAATGAATTGTATGCTAGAAAATTTTGAGATACCTAGAAGAGTAACTGAAATAGCAGCAGAAGCAGATATACAGCAAGGGTACATGAGCCAGCAGGAGCACAGGAGCCTCAAAAGAACTGCTCCCAAAGAACCACAGGTCTTCTCTTCATTTTCTTTCTCTGCTTACCTTTTTAAAACATGCTCTTGAAAGGCTATCAATAGGGCCGGGGTTGTGGCTCAGCAACAGAGCGCTTGCTTTGCATGTGTGAGACCCTGGGTTCTATCCTCAGCACCACATAAAAATAAATAAATAAAATACAATATTGTGTCCAACTACAACTAAAAAAATAAATATTTGAAAAAAAAGAAAGGGTATCAATAGAAATTCAGACACTTCAAGAATTATTTTGACTTGTTTTTAGTCTGTTTAACAACATATATTTGTATTATATACATGTCGTTGGACACTGAACCACACTTTATTTAATTGTTGTTTCTTTTCTAACAGTGGTCCATCTCTTCTCCTTGTTTTATTGAGAGAAAATGGTTTACAATACTGGAAAAAGCTACTGGGACCAACAAATGTTAACGAAGTCAATGAAGATTTTCCAGAGAGGTAGGATTCATATCATGGGTTCCTTAGATTTTTTTTCATGGGTCCATTTGATTTCATTTTAGTGTAGGGTAAAGGAACAGATTTGGTGAAAAGAAGCTTCTCAGAAAACCTTCTATTCCTTAAGAAGTAGTAAACAGATTATGATGGATGTCCTATCCAAAACCAGCTCTGTTTTTGACAGCTGTTTTAGCTGCTGTGACCCAAAGACCTGACAAGAACAATTAGAAGAATAAAAGTTTGTTTTGGGGGTGACAGTTTCAGACATCTTAGTTCATAGATGGCTGACTCAATTTTTCAGGCTTGAGGAAGTGAGGTAGAACATCATGGCAGAAGGGTGTGGAGGAGAAAAGCCCCTGGGAACATGGCACCAGGAAAAAGGGGAGGGGGGGGTTTCCTCAAGAGGACAAAATATAAACCCCAAAGGCATGTCCCCAGTGACCTACCTCCAGTCACACCCTACCTGCCTACAGTGACCAGTCAGTTAATTCCTATCATGAGATTAATGTACTGATTAGACTGAAGATCTTATAAACCTCCTTACATTGTCATACACATGAGCTTTTGTGGAACACCTAATATCAAAATCATAACACATTATCCCTGGCTCCTCAAAGCTCATGATCATCACACAATGCAAAATTTATTTAGTCCATTTTCAAGGTTCCCCATATTCTCAACTGTTCCAGAATCACTCAAAAGTACAAGTTCAAAGTCTTCTCTGAGACTCAAACTCTTAGCATGAACCCCTGTAAAAATTAAAAACAAGTTATATCTATATCCGATATATAAAGGCACAGAGTCAATATTTCCATTACAAAATGGAGAAATATGTGCATAGAAAGAAGAGATGGGACCAAAGCAATGCCAGAATGTAACTGGGCAAACAAGTCCTGAAGCTCCATGCCCAGCACCTAGGGCACATGGCATCCTAATGTTTTCTACAAAGGGTGTATGTAGCTCTGCCCCTTTTGAGAAAACATTAGGCTTTGACGGTTGCAGTCCACATGGCCTCTCTGTTGGCTTGTCTCTGTTCAATTTCTGCACCTTTGCTAGGACAATGTCCCCTGTTACTGGCATTTCTTAATCATGTCTACTGCCACTTCAGCTTCCTCCTCACAACTAGCTAGCCTCAATTTGACTCCCAATTTTCTGACCAAACTGCAAGCTTCTCAAATCTTTATGCTCTTGATTATCATGGTAAACTTCACTAAACACTGCCAGCAACATCCGTAACAGCCCCCACACCAAAGGCTGTGCTGCCTTGAAGTTTCCTCCACCAGCTCATCATCTTTAAATGAAGCCTCACAGAAAGTCTTAGGACACAGCCAAACCATAGGCAACTTCTTATAAACATTAGAACATAACATGAATGAACTTTGGTCCAACTTCCAATAGATTCCTCCTCTGAAACCTCATGAGCCCCATCTTTATTGCCCACAGTCCTATTGGCATTATGATCTTACGAATTTCCTTCATAATCACCATCACCCATTAAGCTCCACTAACAACATTCTAAACCTTTTTCATCTTGCATCATTAAACTTTCCAAAAATCCTCTCACAAATTTGAAAAAGCTCCCAAATCCTCTGAACTATATGGTCAGGTTAGTCATAGCAGCAGCTGTGACTTCGTGGTACCAATGTCTGTTTTAGTCATTTTTTTTTTTCTCTTCTGACCAAAGGACCTGACAAGAAAAATTTTAGAGGAGGAAAATTTTATTTTGAGGCTCATCGTTTCACAAATCTAAATTCACAGATGGCTGATTTATTCCTTGGGGCCCAAGATGAGGGAAAACACAGAGGACATACATGGCAGAGAAAAGCAGGTGGGGACATGGCACCAACTCTCCTCACCAGGACAAATGCAAACTTCAAGACACAACTCCAGTGACCCTCCTCCTTTAGCCACACCCTACCTGCCTACATTTACTACTCAGTTAATCCTTATCAGGATATTAATGCACTGATTAAGTTAAGGCTTTCACAACTCAAACATTTTACTTCCAGACCTTCTTGCATTGTCTCACACATGAACTTTTGGGGGACACCTAATATCTATACCACAAGAAGCTTGAAGTTGGACAATGTTTTGCAAGAGAAGGTTGTGAGATGCTTGACTTGGGACTGGGAACTAATAGGTGAAAACCTAACCAACAGGTCATATTTTGGAAGAAATATCCATCTCACTTGCTATTTAGGAGAAAGTTCTTCTGAGAAAGGGATATGATGGCAACTGCAGCCTCTTTACATGATCACAGAGTTTCAAGATAATGATGACTAACTGAATATGTACTCTAATTTACTGAGGTAGTTTACTGAGGAATCTTAGAAGTCAACTAAACTCTGTTATCAGGTTGACACATGGCATGGTATCTGGCACAGAGCAGGCAGTATTTTAATATTAATTGATCTTAGCTATTGGGCTTGGTAAAATATGGAAGATAGGAATAGTATCTCTTGCCACTTCATACTTGGTGTATAATTTGGGGAAACAAAGAGAAGTACAGTTCACTTGAATTTTTCATGCTGATTTCAAGCTAGGATTTAACTGAGGAGAAGAAAGGCTCTTCTTTCCAGTGTACATGAAAAAGGATGCTTCATAAGGCACAGCAAACTTGACCTATGTGTTGACATATTAAATAAAGGTACATATGAAGCATCACTTAAAAGTGAAATGATTTATCTGGGGTAGGATATAATTGAATCTTACTTTTCCTACACAACACATTTTTACCACTTAATCAGCCTCAGTGCCAGTTACTGCAAAGATAATACAGATTGATCGCTCTGCAAATGGTGTGAGCTGAGGGCCATAGAACCTCTCAATCACCTGTACCATAGAATGCAAGGCATGGTGCCACAGAGAAACTCCCGTTGTCACAGGCTTATGCCCACAGGCAAACTGGTCTAGACATGTGGTTCTAAAGATGGAGGTTGCACATCAATACAGAGACCTTTATGCTAAGCACAGATGCTCAGTGACTGCCCCCTCTCACGGTTTTGACTAATATTATGTGAGAATACCCTAAGTTCATGGCCATTATTTTTCTTTGGTATCTCCATTTCCAATTTCCTTGGCTCTATTTAGCTCTCATGGACGACTTTAGAAATAACTCTTTGAGAGAGCTCTGCCCCTTTCCTTCAATTGGTCATCAGGTTCTTTTCTGTGTACTGGTTTATCTGAAAGATGTCACTTACAACCACTCATTCTCAACCTTTCTTCCCTGTAGCCCATCCTTCAGTAACTTTTACCCCTACGGACTCTTTTTCCAGTAATCATGGTTAATGGCTGAACAGTGGGGCTGGTTGTGGAATGGCTTACAGTGTTTTTGTCATTCACTGTGAAAATTCCCCATTCCCAGCAATCACAGGCTTCAGAGGACTTGGAAAAAAATTATCTTCAAACCAGAGGTGTGGGAATAGCCAAGGGCCACGTGGAATGGTCAAGTGGATATGGCAAAAGGGAAATATGACTGGGTTACTGAAACAAAAAAGACAAAAAGTTCTTAAAGAAAGCCAGTTTTCATCAATATAAAGAAGACATACATCATTCTGAGCAGGAAAGGATATTATTCAGCAGAGCTGGATTTTATTGGGTTGGCTGCTCAGGACTGTTTTTTAAGGGCAGAAATTTAAATGGTCAGAAAGGGTCTCCTTTACTGAACTAAGCATCAATAGAGAGATAACAAAGACAACTGTCAGAACTCAGGAACAATAATTGATTTCTGAGACCCATAATCTTCCTTAGGAATGGAAGCAAAAGCAGAATAAATGCTGCAACCCAACATGGATTCTCCAGTGTAGTTGACATCACTCAGCCTCTTTCTACAAAGCTGTACCATATGCTCCTCTTTTAATGCTGTGCTTACTTATCTAGAGGATTCTATTATAGTATCTCCTGGATTAAATGTTAATAATTTGTTATCTTTGGCATAAAGTCAGATGCCATCTAATTCTTAATAATATTTCCTGGAGAGCAGGGGAAGAAATATTAAGAATTCCTACACCATATGCATGAATGTATGCACCATATGTTTCAAATCACCATTTGACTGCATCCCAAAACCATCTTCTAAAAGTTTTGAGACAATGAAGCACAGAGTAGTTTACTCATTGCCCAGTATCACACAGTTAAAAAATAATGCAACCAGGATTCTATAGGATCTGGGCTTTTTCACTAGGCAGAGTATCCATTCCTTCTTTCATATTTATCTAGCAATATCCATTACCATGATGATTTAAATGATGACCTCCTTTATTCCTAATGATTGTTCTATATTTGAAAGGAAATAGCATGGTCCATGCCACTGTATAATGACTTCCTATGTCAGAGTACCTAGACCCAGATGTGTTGCTGTTTCTCGATAGCTTTTGAACAACTTACATAAATGGTGTTAAATCATGTGGCACTGTTATATTAGTTTTTTTTTTTTTTTAACTTGACTTCTTTTTTCAAAGTTTATGTGCTCGGTTTGCAATGGATGGACTGCCTTTCAACCAGTTGTATGGAAGCAATTCCAGTGAAATTGCTCAAAGGGATATAGAGTATTTCTTTCCTCTTCAGAGCACTTTAGCATTGATTAAGCCTCATGTAACACATGAACAAAGAGGTAAGCATTTTAAAATAAAAGTGAATGCATGCATTTTTCTTCCAGAATTTGTGAAAATTTTGTAACTATAGAAAAGTTTTAAGAATAATGCAATTACTATACAAATCCCTCCATCTAGGTTCAGCAATTGACTTTGCCATGTTTGCATTGCACTTTATCATAATCTCAGCTCTCTGTATTTCTCTCATTTTCTGTTCCTCTTTGTCTCTTCTGCCCACCCACCCCCATTCTTCTCTCTGTCTCTCTTGTAGTTAAAAATTACACTGGACTGGAGGTATAGTTCAGTGGTAGAGCATGTGTTTAGAATATGTGAGGCCCTGGATTTGATTCCCAGCACCAAAGAACAAATGAACAAACAAAAACAACAACAAATTTTGTTGAATTTCATTGCAGAGTTGACCTAAATGATGATTTTCCTCTCCATATGTATATTCACACTGAAGATGATAGTAAGGGTATTCCTAATATTGAGCTATCTTTTCATTCCTTATAAATCTCACCTAAGTCATGATGCATTTTCAGATATGCTTTTCTGTTATATTTGCTTACATTTCATTTGATTTTTTTTTTTTTTTTGCACTGAAACTTAAAAGTGAGCTTGGTATTTCTTTTAATTTTTTTGTGTGTGCAAGTTTTATCAAATTTAGGTAACAGTGGAATGCTTCATAAAATGAACATATTTTCAGTATTCTGAAAGAGTTTAAGTAGCACTGGAATTGACATTTGAAGGGTTGTTAGAATTTTCCTGTGGACATTTTGACCTGTTGTTTTTCTCCATTTTATGGAAATTGATCTATTTAAACTTTCTATCTCCCCTGGAATTAATTTCACAAAATTGAATTTTCCTAGGAAATTATCTATTCCATCCTTATCAAGCTTGCTGAATAATTTCTTCTTCTCCTATTTCCTCTGTTTAAAAGACTGTTTACCTTGCCATTTCTTACTTTGTTGTCTTTCAAACAAGAATTTGATTTATTTATGAGTTCTCTTTTTATCTTATCTTCATTATTTCCTTTCTTTTATTTCTTAGTATTATTTAAAATTTTATGTTCTTCTAGTTTTTTAAGTTAAATATATAATTCATTCACTTTTATCCCTTTATTTTTATTGATTTTTTAAATAATTTTTTAAGAGAGAGAGAATTTTTTAATGTTTATTTTTTAGTTTTTGGTGGACACAACATCTTTGTTTTATTTTTATGTGGTGCTGAGGATCGAACCCAGCACCCCGTGCTTGCCAGGCGAGTGTGCTACCGCTTGAACCACATCCCCAGCCCAATATAAGTTTTTAAGGTTATACATTTTCCTGTTACTTTTTACTGAATTAAAGCCACAGTTTCTGTTGCACAGTATTTTCATTATTATTAGATTTTAGAAATTTTTCAATTTTGGCTTGAGTTTTCCTTTGGATCTTCAAGTCATTCAATAAATCAGTTTACTTTTTGAAAATAGATGTTTTTAACCAAATTATTCTGATGAAAAAGAAATTCTATCGTTTATTAGTGTCTTACTTCAGTGTGTTGTGATTAGAGAATTTTCCCCCTTATTTCTTTACTGAAATTGTTGTGGTTTCATTTAATTGCCATCTGGTAAATGCTTGTGAATCTTCTGTATGTGTGAGAGGGGATGTTCTCTATTTTCATGGTGCAAAGTTTGAATATAATCCCTACTTTACTGGTTGTTTGATTCATGTTTGATACCCTTACTTTATTTTTCCCCACCTTTATCTGTCTAGATCTGTTGGCAATACATTAATTACTTATTTTTTAATATTTATTTTTTAGTTGTAGTTGGACACAATACCTTTATTTTATTTGTTTATTTATTTATTTATTTTATGTAATGCTAAGGATAGAACCCAGGACCTTGCACTTGCTAGGTGTATGCTCTACCACTGAGCCACTACTCCAGCCCCTAGTTACCTATTTTTAGTATGTTTCTATTTCTCCTGTAGTTCTGATTCATAATGGTGACTGCTAATATTGAGCATTTTTAAAATATATTTATTGGCCATTTGTATTTCTTCTTTTGAATGTTTAATTTTTTGTCCATTTTTTAAATTGAGATACTTGATGTAACATTTTTTGAGTTCCTTATGTATTCTACATATTAATCCTCTGTCAGAAGAGTAGCTACCAAAGATTTTCTCCCATTCTGTAGGTTCTGTCTTTACATTTCTAATAGTTTCTTTTGCTGTGCAGAAGCTTTTATGGTTGAATTGTTATCAATAGAGCAACTAGGAATTCAGCCTTCCTCTAAACTGCTGTCCTAAATCTACCATGACTTATAGCTTCAAATGTCAATTTTCTTTCTTTGTTCTGATTTTTTTTCCTTAAGGACTTCACTGGAAATAACAGGAGATTCCCTGTCATAACTTGAATTTTCTTTTCTTTTGGTATGACAAGATAAAATTTAAAAAATAAATATGTAATATTTAATTTTGTACACACACATACACATGCATGCACATATGTACACACACACACACACAAGTATACAAGCTTATTTTTGCCTAACCTCTAACCTCTATATCCATTACTTTCTTTTTTATCATCTTTTCATTCTTCATTCGATTTTCCTTCTTTTAGCTAATTTTATTCCTGTTTTCTCTGTCACATATCCACTAGACCTCATTTAATTTGTTCTCTATTTCCATGATGATCTTATCTTTTCCTTTGATTTCTTTCGTGAATGCAGTTAGCTTTTATTTTACATCTACTTTTTGATTAACAATTTCAAAGTTTTGAATCATGGTGTTTTCATGTGCAAACTTCTCGATCCACATTAGAGTGTTGTGTTATGATGTCTTTTGTTGACCTTTCGCTGCTGCCTGCTACCTACCTACCTTCCTTCCTTCTTCCTTCTTCCTTTCTTTGCTGGGGGAAGAAAAATATTGTTAATCACAAAAGTGATTTTAATTTGATCTCTTTGGGGAGTTTAGGTAAGATTCACGGTGCATGGTAGCATTTATTATTGCATATTGGACCTGCCTGCACAATCTCCTTTATGTGGTTCACTAAGAGTTAAAGAGATTTTGGGTTTACCTTTCTCAGCTTCTCAGTTCAGAATGTTCTCTCAGATTTGTATGATGAGTAGTTTTTGTATCAGGTAGGCCTTGGCAGAGGATGGATCTATGTCTCTTTCAATATTCCCTATTTATCTAGGACCCTTTACCTCAGCCACTTTCTTCCTTTCTGCTTATTACCAAGTATAGAAATCAACTTTTATTTTCCAACATGCTGCTTTTTTTTCAGAGAATGGATGCCTTGAACACACAAGGCCACATCCACCTCTGCCACCCTAATTCATCCTCCATACTGCAAAGAAAATTGACTTTCTGGAGAATAAATCAGAACTTAGTCCTGCTTCGAATACTTTAACTGTGCCTTTCTGTCCTTTGTCTCCAGAGTGCAGTCCTCAATATTAAGGCCATTGTGAAATTTTAATAGATTCACTTTACTTCTTACACTGACCACCTAACTTTTCAGGAGACATCACTTCAACACAATTCCAGGAAGAAATTCATGGGCATTTATACCACGGAGATGAAAACACATCTTTATTCTTAGCAGTCTAGCAGGGTTCCTCCTTCTCCTTTTTGTTAGTTCTCTAGGGCCCCAGGTGGTTTCTGAATTAGACATATACATTCATGTCTTAACACTCTCCTAAGTAACGATTTGGTGACTTTAAAGTCTAATTTAGTTTGACTCAGATTTGATTTCTTAAACTACAATATGCAAGTGAAACTATTATTTTCCTCTATTATTTCGATCTATGGAGCAATAGTGGAACAATCTGCAATATAACCAAATATTTGCTTCCCCTAGAGATCATCCTGAAGATCATCAAGGATTCAGGATTTGAACTGACTCAGTTGAAGGAAATAGTCCTAACTCCGGAAGAGGCAAAAAAAGTTTATTTCCCAATAGAAAACAAAGAGTTTTATAAAGATGTGTTGGCAGTATTAGCTGAGTAAGTTTATGATATGTAGTGTGTGTGTGTGTGTGTGTGTGTGTGTGTGTGTATATATATATATATATATATATATATATAATATTATATATAATTAATAATGTTATATATATATATGTAAATATTATAAAAATAAATATTTTTTCTTTGTAATATCCTTCTTCCACGTGGTGGATCTATTTCTGGCAACACACAGCTTCATTAGGCATTCCACAAGAATTAAAGTTTAACATTTTTTGAGTGTTCACTTAATTCCAGGGCTACTTCTACCTACTTATACTTAATATCTCATTAGATTCTATGACAACTCTATGTCATAATTTTACTAGAATTTCTACTTTGATTATGAGAGAACAGAGGCCCAGGGCTGGGTTTGTTCACAATCACAAAACTAGAGTTTGGATAGGCCCCAGGGAATCTCTACTCCAGAATGATGTTCCACAGAAGTCCCTTTTACAAAGAGCTCATAATTATCTGAACAACCATATCCATTCACCTTGAGTTAAAAAAAATTAGAGAAACATCTACACACATGCACACATATTCACATACTTATTAGGCTTCACAGTTCAGAATGCTCTCTCAGTTTTAAATGCGTTATCTCCCCTTTGCAGTCCCTGAACATTTGTCAGTGACTGTCATTTGTTGATATAGAAAGACAAAAATGACAGAGTTCCAACAAAAGGTTGGCCAATATGTAAGTTGTCATTAGATACAAATAATAAACAGAAACCTAGAGACTTTGAGTACCTATACCATCACAGTTTAGAAAACAAAACTAACTTTGAATTCTGTTGCAGGTTCTATTCCCTGGAAGCAGCAGAGTTCAGGTTGTTTATTAAGGGCACCATGTAGGTGAGGCTAGAAAGAAACAGGATGCAAAAGAAAGAAAAGTCATGGTACAGTGCAGACTGACGCAGCCTCTGCTGACAAGATAGAGGCCCAGCTGTTCTGTGTTGTGACGGAGATGACCAGGCCTTTGTACTCTCACATTGACCAAGTCACTGGATATAGTCTACTCTGGGAATGAAGGGACCTGAGCAATGCAGCTTTCTGGAGTATTAGCAATTCTTGGAAGGGCTAGACACTTAAGGACAACCACAAAGCAACAAATTCTGGGTCAGTGAGAATGTCTCTAGAGTAGCAAAAATAATGAATCTATTGACAGGTATTCTCTAGAATTAAAGTACAACACTCATCTAGCACAAAAACCTGTTGGATGAGGGAAACATGAAAAAAGGAAAACCCAAAGTCATACTTATTAGGGCAAAGGATAAAGAATAGCTCTGTGGATGGGCCTGTGACATTCAGACTTTAGCCATGTATGTCATCTGCACTGTTGCAAGCAGCCCATATCTTCCTAAAGTGTTATTATTTGCAGGGGCCCATCTTTGATCATGGTTCTGACAAGGTGGAATGCTATTGCAGAATGGAGAAGATTGATAGGTACAGTAGACCCAGAAGAAGCAAGACTACTGTCCCCAGAATCCATCCGAGCCAGATTTGGAATAAATATTTTGAAAAATGCTGTCCATGGAGCATCAAATACCCTCGAGGCATCAGAGGCCATTAGTAGAGTGTTTGGAGACGATGAGAATCCAGAGAACAATTAAAGTAAGTACTATGAAGTATGTACCACTTTTATTGTGATTTTCTTCCCTCTGCTGCTGGGACTAAGTCTAAGACAAGACTGTCCTGGGAAGATTAGAACCATTCCCATATTTCTGAAACAAAGTATATTTACTACCAGACATACTAGGCTGTTTCACAGCAGCCTCACAGTTCCAAGCTTCATTATGCCAGTGACTTGGGAAGTTCAGTTGCATGCAGCCAGGCTGGGGCATCTACAGTCAAGGGACAAGATGGAGAGAGTGGGATGAGGCACCCCTGAGTTTGCAAGCCTTGGGAGTCTCATGAAGTCCCTGTACTTCACTTTCCTTTACTTTGACTATCCTGAGTCTCATTCAGCAGCCGGAGCTCTGTTCTCTTAAGTATTTTGCAATGCAGAACCTACTAACTAACTGTGGGTGACATATGGTGATGTAACAGAAGAGTAAAAATCATAAATACTTGTTGGGTGGAGGTAGCTACCTAATAGGTATGTGCATTAAGTCCCCTTCTTTACTAAGCAGCGTAGGCCACATGGGAGATGGAGTGTGAGATGGATGACTTCTTTCATCAAAGCTTCTTTATTTTTAGAGGCCAAGTTCATAAGTTTCCACCATAATGGCTCTGGCTGCTGACTCATATGTGGCTGGGAGCCTTTTCCTGAGTGTAGTGCTATCCTCCCCTGCATGGGCCAAATTGAGGTGCATCCAAAGCAAAACAAGAAGCACTATTGTTTGAGTCAGCTTTTTCATTGCTGTGATCAAAAGACCCCAATCCTTAGAAGGCGAGCTCCATTGGTCTGGGCCCAAGGTGAGGAAGGACATCCTGACAGAAGGGTGTGGTAGAGGGAAACAGCTCAGGATATCCCACCAAGAAGCAGAGTAAGAGCTTCACTCACCTGTGACAAGATATAAACCCCAAAGGCACATTCCCAATGAGCCACCTCCTCCAGCCACACCCTACCTGCCTTACAGTTACCACCCAATTAATCCCTCTCAGGGGATTAATGCAGTGATTAAGCCAAAACTCTCATAACCCAATCATTTCGCTCTAAAATTTCATGCATTTTCTCACATATGAGCTTTTGGAAGATACCTTATCTCTAAACTGTAACAACTATGAAATGGAGAAACCCTTTCATACTCAACAAGATTCCTCGGGAGAGAAGAGCCTATTGTTTCCTTAGTATTGTAATTTAGGCTATGACTTATCCAGATATTAGAATACTGAATCAAAGTATTTTATATATAAAATATATATAACATAACAAGGTATAGCTTCTTCCATAACTATCACTCTACTAAAGACCAAGGCATGATCACACCATGAGTGAACATTCAAATTGATAAGATATGTGTCCTATATCTGGCTTGAACTGTGGGCTCAGTTAATATACAAAATCAGTTGAATAAAGGTTGTTTCCTCCATGGAAATGCAAACTTGATGGGATGACAAGTGACAAATGATTGGCAGCTGTGGGGGCTTTCGGTAGAGCTACATTTTGCTTATAGCTTCTGATAGCAGTGTCTTTCGGCTAACATCTTCATCTTTTTTTGATGCTTGTGTGTGTGTGTGTGTGTGTGTGTGTGTGTATCTTGATGCTGGTTTGTCTTAATGTGCATCCTCTACTCTGTCATATCACTCAGAGGGTTAGGATTTTGGTCAGTATTCAGTGTTGCTATCTGCAGGATACAGTTGCAGGACTGAATATACATAGTCCTTTTGCTAAACAAGCTAGGACATTCAAGAGCAAGAGATAGAAAATAAGTGTGTGTTCTAGGGCTGCTAGAGATGCATATAAGATATGGAAAGGAGAATGAGATCACACTAAGCAGGCAGGATGCATGGCAATGTCAATGGGAAAGATTACAGAAGATTGAATCAATATAGAAACAAGAGAGTTTCAGAGAGGTGGGCTGATCAGATAATTCTTAGAAACCTGCACTGTAGAGAGGACTTGATGATTGACTATGACCTTATTAAAGAACTGGGGGGAAAAAAAGGATGAAGCTTCCCAATTTAAGTAACTGAGAAAATAATCTAATCCATCCCAGAGAAAGGATTCAGAAGAGAGGGGCAGATTAGAAGGGACTACCTTGAGTTGTGATTTGGTCATGTTCGGTAGAGGATATCTGAATTGATCTGTTGGCGTGGTGTCAGCAAAATGGTAGAAAGGCAGCTCCAAGCTTCCCTCCTTCTAGGAACACTGAAGAAATAAGAAGCTTTTAGAAACAACATTTTTTCAGGATTCCAGACACTAAAGATCTCCAGAAACCAAGAGAGTGGGTAGTCAATGTAAAGACAACTTGAAATAACACGAATGCTCTGTGGCCTTTGTACTTGACCTGTCTCACCGTGTCACCAGCCAACAGTCCTAAAGATGGTGGCCTGAATTCCCAGGGAAATCCCCTACTCTCTGGTTCCAAAGAACAGATCTCACTCACCCACAATTGTGGCATTTCTGTACCCTTTCCAGAAACTGTCTGAACAAGGCACTCCTCTTGACTTCAATCAGAAATCAGTTCACTGGAAAAATCACTCAGGTGGAAAAGAAATAGGCACTGCTTGAAAACATTGTAGAGACTGAAAACCCCACAACTACCTGGGACCAAAGATGACTGAGGCATTAATTGACCACCTACGTTCAGGGAAGAAAAGCTGGGGAGAGAGTATTCTTGGGAATAAGACATTCAGAAACACTAGGGCACACTGAAGAATTTAGAAGGCTATGTTCATACCCAAAACTAGATGTGTGCTCCTAAAAAGACCCTAAGTTTTCACTGCTGGCCCATGGACAGACTCTGTACAAGCAGGAAGTGAAGATGAATTTAGAATTGTAAATGGCCTAAGCATTAAAGAAGTGGGCCAGCATAGAGAGTCACAGAGACTCAGAGAAGTATTTGATGGTGGTGCTTTTCTAAGCTGGCTTTTAAGGAACTCTGTCAATGTTTGTTGAACACAAACTCAATCTTCACACTTCAGCAAGAGCAAACCCTGATAAAGGTGGTGGTGGGGAATCTAATTTTGAAATTAAGTTGGTATTATTCAAACTAGATTAATATAAACTTAGGAATATGAGTAGTAATTCCCAAGTTGACCATGAAGAAAATAACTTTAAAAATTTACAAAAAAAAGAGAAATAAAATGTTGTATGACAAAAATAAATCAATTACACCCAAATTGAGGCATCAAGAGAGGAATGGAGGAAGAAAAACCATGTAGGACCCACAGAAAACAGAAATAAATCACTTTGATCAGGAATTACTTCAAAGATAAGAGCAATGCATTCTCCATCTTAAAGAGAGATTTGAAGAATGAATTAAAGTTTATCATCCCTCTTTATGTTGCTACAAAAGACTCACTTCAGGTCCAAAGACAAACACAAAAACACCAGGAACAAGTGACATTTATCCCTGTAATGCAAAGATAGCTCAACACTTGATAGTTATCTAATGAAATACACCACATTCATTGAATGAAGGAAGATAGATATTTTCAATTATGCAGAAAAAGGCACTCAACAAAAATCTAGCAACCAATAAACAAGAATGACCAATCAACTAGAAATAGAAATTCCTCAATATATGATAAATGCCATGTATGAAAATTATGCAGCTCATGTTTCATTCAGGTCTAAGAGGCTAAAATATTTTTCTTTAAGATCATGAACACAAGGATTTTCACTTTTGTTACTTTTATATAACATAGTATTGGAAACTCTAAGGAGGACAATTAGGCAAAAATAAAATAAAATAATAAAATACATGCAATAAATTGGAAAAGAAAAACAAAATGGCAGAAAAATAAAATAGGCAGATAACAAGACTAGAAAATCTAAAATATCATGTACATTAATATATGAATGGAATGAAACAAAAAGAGAGAAACAGCAACTGTAGTGAGAATGTGGATGAATGGGTGCCTTGGAACACAGGTGGCAGAAGTGTAAACCAGGTAGTTGCTGTGGAAAATAGTTGGCAGTTCCTCAAAAAATTAAGCATGAAATTATCATTTGACCTAGCAGTTCCACTAGTAGATGCCTACACACGATTATTGAAAACAGGATTCCAACGTGTACTTATATGACATAGAAAAATTATTCACAATAACAAAAAGGCAGTAACAACCATGTCCATGAACAGGTGAATGAGTAAACAAAATGTGATACATCCATATAAGGAAACATTCAGCCACAAAAGAGAATTAAGTGTTGATGCATAACATGAGGTGGATGAACCTTGAAAACATTTTTCTTGTATGGACATTCCTCAGAAAACTTGGACTGGAACCACCATTTGATTCAGTTATCCCCCTTCCCGACATATACCCAAAGGTCTTAAAATCAGCATACTACACTGATATAGATACATCCATGTTTATAGTAGCTCAATTCACAATAGCTAAGCTATGGAACCAACCTAAGTGCCCTTCAACAGATGAATGGATAAAGAAAATGTGGTATATATACACAATGAAATATTACTCAGCCATAAAGAAGAATGGAAGTATGGCATTTTCCAGTAAATGGACAGAGCTGGAGACTGTCATGATAAGTGAAATAAGCCAATACCCAAAAACCAAAAGGCCAGATGTTCTCTCTGATATGTGGGTGCTAACACACAACGGAGTGTGTGTGGGTGAGGAATAGAAGTTCACTAGATTAGACAAAGGGGAATAAAGGGAAGGGGGATGGGATTAGAAATGAAAATAGGATGAATTGGACATAATTTTCCTATGTTCATATATGAATAGTGAAATGTGAAACTCCACATCATGTATAACCTAATTAGAATAAGTTATACTCCTTGTGTGTATAATATGTCAAAATGTACTCTACCTTTATGTATATTTAAAAAGAACAAAAAAAGAAAACATTTTGCTATATGAAATAAGCCATACACAAAAGGACAGAAACGGAATGATTTCAGCCTTGTGAGTTACTTAGAAAAGGCAACCAGAGAGATAGGAAGTAGATTGTAGGTTACTTCCTGGAGCGAAGGAAAAAAAAAATTCTTGATGAGAAGCAAAGCTTCTTTTTTGGGTGATGAAAAATTTTGGAAATAGATTATGGTAATAGTTACAAAAAATGTGAATGTAATTAACACCACTTATTTATACATATAAGTGGTTGCAATGGCAAATTTTATTTCATACATAATGTACACACATGCATATATGTATATGATTAAAATGGTAAAAAACAAAGTAAAATAAGGAAGAATGGTGCCTTAGAGAAGCACAAGAATCCCTTGCAATAGCACCTAAAAATGCTTTCCCCAAATGATGGAAAATTAGGCTATTCTTATGACGTTTTTTAAAGAAGATGCATGTGATTCCTATTTCATGACTCTTTTTTTATTATTTGTCTTAATTAGTTACACATGACAGTACAATGATCTTGAAATATCATACGTTTGAATCAGATGGGGTATAATTTCTTATTTTTCTGAGTGTACAGGTTGCAGAATCATATTGGTCATACAGTCACGTATATATATACAGCAATAATAATGTCTATTTTATTCTGCTGTCCTCCCCTTCCCCCTTTCCCCTCCCCTCCCTTTCCATCACTTCTCTCTACCCAATCTAATGTGACACACTTTTTTTTTTCTTTTCCCCTCACATCGTCATACCTGTATTCTGTATAATGATGAGGGTCTCCTTCCATCTTCCGTGCAATTCCCCTTCTCCCTCCCTTTCCCTCCCACCTCTCTTCCCTATTTAGTGATAATCTTCTTCCCATGCTCTTCCTCCCTACCCCATTTTGAGTCATCTCCCTTATATCAGAGAAGACATTCGGCATTTGTTTTTTAGGGATTGGCTAACTTCACTTAGCCATGACCCTTAAAAGTAAGTCTTCAGTAATGTTCTTCAAGAGATAAAAATAGAGCAAATTTTTCTTTCATATAAAATATAGCGACACTAACAATAAATCTGTCAGACTCTTCATGGGCTTTTTTGCTCCTAGAGTCCTTTGGATGCCCTGGAACTGGAGTTGCTTCTCCAGTCCATGCCCCATCCTTCCCACTCCAGCCTGTCCACATGTCCAGTGAAGAGCCACATGGTCAGTGCTGTTGTATTCCTCAGCTCCTTCCAATTCACTGCTGGACCTGTGGGTCAACCCTGAGTCCTTGAATCAATAGGGTAGAATGCTGTGCTTACTGACAAGTTCATATTTTTTTAACCCTGTTGCAAAAATTTTGTTCACTACCTTATTACTTTTTATTTATTTTTCATATGGTAGCAGCTTTATTCTGAACTTGACTTCACATACAAAGTTGCAATGGTAATGCCACTTCCAGTTAACTCATTTAAAATGTTTAAAAATGCAGATTACAAAAAAGAAAACATTTTGCTATATGAAATAAGTCATACACAAAAGGACAGACACTGAATGATTTCAGCCTTGTGAGTAACTTAGAAAAGGCAACCAGAGAGATAGGAAGTAGATTGTACATTTTAGAGATGTAGACTATCCAAAACTTCCAGAAAGTTTATTTAAAAAGAGAGCACATATTGGTACTCATCTTGAGAATAAAGAACAACAGTAATACTGAAACTGAATCCCAGATGAGGGTGCACCACTTCCTCCTAGAACTCAGGGAAGAGAGGAAGTCATTACACAGGCATTATTGGTCCAGGGATTCATGAATAGTTGAACCTTACTGTAACCACTAAAATTAGGTTAACATGCTTTGCTTGTCAAAGGAGCTGACAATGGTTGCCCTTCTTTTGTCACTTCAAAGCTATTACCCAACATATTTGGCATCATACCCATTCATTCCAAAAGGCATCAGAGATGAGAATTGAAGCCTCTTCACAAAACAAACCACCTGAAATGTATAGTGATATTCAACGTTGATATGTAATTGACCTTAAATGATATGAAGACATCATTCCCTTGGAACACAAATTTATTGATCCCACAGTAAATGATAGGATAAGAAAACTCATAGTTGAATGAGAGCATCCTTGTTACAGGACAATCATCTCCCAGGCTAATGTCACCAATTTTAACTTCTGTGTCATTATCAAAGGGCCTTCTTTTCATTCTGTCAGTCAATCATCAGAACAGATCCAGGTCACTGCTCGTTTGAGTCCAGAAGAATTCTAAAATATCAGAGAAAGGAGGAAGGACCTGCCTAAGAGCACAAAGGTCTTCATCATGGCAGATTCCAAGACTCAGCAGCCAGGGGAAGCAGGAAATGGCCGCTATTTGCTTTTTAAATTCTTGATGAACTGAATGGTGTATAGATTTAAAACAAAAACATCATGGTATGGGCACCACAACAGACTGGTAGACCAATGGTACAGAATAGAAGAGACCAACCCACAAAATTACAATTATCTTATATTAGACAAAGGTGCCAAAAACATGCATTGGAGAAAAGATAGCATCTTCAACAAATGTTTCTAGGAAAACTGGAAATTCATATGCAACAAAATGAAATTAAACCCCTATCTCTCACCATGCACAAAACTTAACTCAAAGTGGATCAAGGAGCTAGGAATTAAACCAGAGACTGTGTGTCTAATAGAAGAAAAAGTAGGCCCTAATCTTCATCATGTGAGATTAGGCCCCAACTTCCTTAATAAGACTCCTATAGCACAAGAACTAAAACCAAGAATCAATAAATGGAATGAAATAAAACTAAAAGTTTTTTCTCAGCAAAAAAAAAAAAGAAGAAAGAAAGAAACAATCTGTGAGGTGAACAGACAGCCTACATCCTGGGAGCAAATGTTTACCCCTCACACATCAGATAGAGCAATAATCTCGAGGGTATATAAAGAACTAAAAAAGCTAAGCACCAAAAAAACAAATAACCCAATCAACAAATGGGCCAAGGACCTAAACAGACACTTCAGAGAAGAGGACATACAACCAATCAAAAAATATATGAAAAAATTCTCAGCATCTCTAGCAATTATAGAAATGCAAATCAAAACTACTCTAAGATATCATCTCACTCCAGTCAGAATGGCAACTATTATGAAGACAACAATAAGTGTTGGTGAGGATGTGGGGAAAAAGACACTCATACATTGCTGATGGTACTGCAAATTGGTGCAGCCAATATGGAAAGCAGTATGGAGATTCCTTGGAAATCTGAGAATGGAACCACCATTTGACCCAGCTAGCCCTCTCCTCAGACAATATCCAAAAAAACTTAAAAACAGCATATTACAGGGACACAGACACATCAATGTTTATAGCAGCACAATTCACAATAGCTAAACTGTGGAGCCAACCTAGATGCCCTTCAGTGGATGAATGGATTAAAAAAAATGTAGCATATATACATAATGGAATATTACTCAGCAATAAAAGAGAATAAAATCATAGCATTTGCAGGTAAATGGATGGCATTGGAGAAGATAATGCTAAGTGAAGTTAGACAATCCCCAAAAAACAAATGCCTAATGTTTTCTCTGATATAAGGAGGCTGACTCATAGTGGAGTAGGGAGGGGGAGTATGGGAGGAATAGATGAATTCTAGATAGGGCAGCGCAGCGGGTGGGATGGAAAGGGAAGAGGTAGGGGATTAGCAAGGATAGTGGAATGTGATGGATATCATTATCCAAAGTACATGTATGAAGAAACGAATTGGGTGTCAATATACTTTATATACAGAGGTATGAAAAATTGTGATATATATATGTAATAAGAATTGTAATGCATTCTGCTGTCATCTTTTAAATCAATAAATAAAATAAAAGGACCCACCTCCTAAGTTCTGTGATTATACCACATGTCAGGGAATTTTTGTTCAAGACTTCAGTATGGAAACTCCTAGCTGCTTTACAATTAGCATAAAACGTTGACATTGATTTTATTAAATGTATTCTTTCTTTTCATAGAACTGTAAGAAGATAATACCTAGGTTCACATCATCATATAATTGTGTGTCACAGCTTCCTGAGAGGAATAATAAGAAAGCCATTGTTTGGAGGAAATCCTCATCTCAAGATGAAAAAAATGCATGGTTATGAACAATAAAACTTTAGCCTCCCCAAACAAATCTGGATGTTTATTTTTATCTTATCTTCCAGAATGGATAAGGTAGCTTATAATATATAAATGCTCATGACATAATAACTTGAGAGGAGTATGGAATAGGGGGTAAAAGAGAATAGCATAGATCAAATGAAGGCTAGGGAGGAGTAACATGCAAAATGCATAACACAAAGCCCTAGGATAGATTTAGCAGTTGATCACAATTTGGCTCTAGACTTGCCAGCATAAATTTCTGAGAGGATGACTTATAGATAGAGATTTACATAATTTGTGATCTCACTACAGGATCGTGATGGTAAGATGATGAAAATATCTCCAGAAATAGAAAATGTTAAAAGAAATCAATGTTTTTATTAATCTTGCTTTTCTCCCATCTGGGGATGTAGTCAGGATGTTTGCTACAGTGGTCCACTCTTAAGCTTATATACAGTGTTGTGTGCACTTCCCAGTATGCTAGCTAGGACTGCTGGGACAGCCTCCTTTTCATTCCACTCAAGAGAACATAGTGGACATCAAGTGAGTGAAGGTCACGTTGTATGATTAACATTCCATCCTACCTTCTAAATCCTAATATTAACAAAATCGAGATACAATCTTTGACCATCTAATATTAGTAATAGATTACTCACTTTTTTTAAAAAGAAAAGTCAAATCAATCATTGGCTTCCTTTAAATTATGCAGAGAAATAAGCATAGTGAGAAATCTCCACCACATGGGCTGGAGATGTGGCTCAAGTGGTATCACGCTTGCCTGGCATGTGCGGGGCACTGGGTTCAATCCTCAGCACCACATAAAAATAAAAAAATAAAGATGTTGTGTCCATCGAAAACTAAAAAATAAATATTAAAAAATTCTCTCTCTCTTTAAAAAAAGAGAGAATTTTTAATTTTCTTCACCTCTCTGCCTCCTTCAAATTGAGTACTGTCATCTGCTGTTTCACATGGCCTGCTCATATCCGGATGTTCCTCAGGTGATTGCATTATGTGGCACACTGTTACTTCATCAAGGATGGTACAGAACTTTGAAAACTTCTATAAGAGTAATATTACACTTTACCAGCAGATGGCACTCTACACTCAGTTGTGTACATGGGTGACTCCTTCAGAATGAAGATTTTATATACAAGACAGAGAAAGGTCACTTCTTTTGGATAGAGGTGAATAATCAGAAATCCAATAATGCCCAAATAGAGACTTGTTCAATTCAGCCTTAACTCGTGTTATTCTGAATCTTGAGGGGATTGAATTTAGTGAGTGGGATATGGCGCTGTGAGGCAGACCTATGGCGATGGGATTTGCAGTACCTGTAAATATCTTCTGTTCGCAATACCTATAAATATGCCCCTGTGAGAAAAATGTTAGAAAAGGCTGAAAAGTTCTCAGAGCCACCACTCAGCAGCCTGGTCTTGAATTTTAGCTGGTCTTTAGGCAGAAAATGCAACAAAGAAGTTATTGTGGCTGAAGAAGTGAGGACTGCAAAATAGGTGGGAACATGTGGGAGCTTTGAACTGAGACTTGTCAGCATGAGGAAGTACACACTTACAGGATAGTGAGAATGGAAAGTGGACTCAAATGCAGGGACAGACTGAGAAAGGAAAGCGGGTGCCTATGCAGGAAGTATCTCTATCCCAACTGCCAAACACAGTTGGGTTCTGGAATCTTACAAATTCCTTTAGGTAAAATGATCCCCCATCCTTGAGTCTTTGCTTAGCCATGTACCTTGATCCTGAACCCAGAGTCCCTTTGATGACTGTACTAAATCCCTGTGTTAGTCAGATTTCTATTACTATAACAAAATACTAGAGATAATCAACTTTAAAAGAGAAAAGTTTTATTTTGGTTCAGGGTTTCAGAGGTATCAGTCCTTGGTCTATTGGCCCCATTGCTTAAGCTTGTGGCAAGGGAGCAAATTATGATGGGGAGCACATGGAGGAACAAGCTGCTTAAATAAATAAATAAATAAACGAACAGGTGGGAATCCTAACACACACTTAGAGGGAACATTCCCAACAATCTAAGTTTATTCCAGTAGGCCCCACCTCCTGAAGACTCCACCACTTCCCAATAACACCAAGGACTGGAGACCAGGAACCGGGCCTTCAACACATGGGCCCTTCAGGGACATTTAAGATCCCCCAAAATTTCAGTCTCTCCAACCCCTTTCCAAGACAGAATACCTGAAGCATTCTTGGTTGGAACCTAACTCTGGACTTTCTTGGATCCAGTTCCTTGTAAGGAGGCACCCTGCATAAAATGGACATAGTTTGTAAAACAAACTATCCTATATTTGAAGGCACTTAGGATGGGTCTCCTGGTGCCTTTTCTGCCCACTGGGGTGGATTCGCTGACACTGATGCCTGCCTGAACTGTTTAAACTTGCTCATTCATTAGAAGTTACTTTGGATGACCTCCAAAGTCAGATTTTTATTCTTTTAGGGGCTGGGGTTATAGCTTGCACAAGGCCTTGGGTTCAATCCCCACCCAGTACCACCAAAGGAAAAAAATATGCTTTTAGTAAAGGCAGAAAATTGACTCAGCAATTAATTATCCATGTGATTTTCAGCTGCTGAGATACTTCAATGACATAATAAATATTCAAAATTATTAGAAGCTTAGGTATGTTAATGAATTTTAAAAATCCACCAGTTTGATTCAACAATGGTATTTTACATTTCCTTTGGAACCACGTTGGGATTTTATTCATAATTCCATTTCTTGTTTAACCTCAGTTCTTTACACCTCATTATGTTATTCAAGTTCTCAATGGTTTTGTAAAATTTGGTAACGGCCCTCTGGGTTTGAGGCTTTTCTTTTAGCTAAATTTAATTGCTAATATAATATGAGCTTCTTTCTTTTCAAAGTGTGTCACCAAAGAGACCTGAGATTGCCATTATAAAATAATTTTCATCTACATGTCACTATAGTGTATTTTAGAATTATCTAGTTGTAAAACTGTTCTCTCGTGTAAATATCACCACAAAAGATATTAGGCTCATGCTAATTAAGTCCTGTCTGGACCTATAAAGGCAAACTGAACATTTCATGGACTTTGTTACTGCCTTTAGTTGCCTCTTAAAAATATTTCCTTATATTGTAGTAGAAAGAGAAATCTCTTAGGTAGGAGAGAAAATAAGTACTGGGAGCTCCATAGTTTTGATCAGCCTGTTCACTCTTCAATAAACTTGAACTAAAAATACATTAAAAAGCTTAAAGACAAGCATCTTTAACGTCTAAGGATTCAAATAGTGTAGAAGTCAATTACTGACATCAACAGGGACATTTTGTTGACACCACTGCTTTATAGATTATGATGGAAAACATGGTGGTAAACTTTTAAGATTTTTATGATTATCATATTGTGATGATCATGAGAATCGGAATCACAGGACCATCCACATGGGCCATAGCACAAGTGTCCAACTGCAGCATTCTGAAATCCAGGATTGTAGTACTATATTTTGTTCCCTCAGTGATGGCATAACAGGAGGCTTCCTATGAAGAGCTGTCCCTGGAAGATGAGGAACTCCTTAATGGGTGACTTTGATTCAAGAGTAGCCTTGCCAAACTGTCCTTGGAGATGACTGCAATCTGGATTGTTTCCACCCAAAGTTTCCTGTCTCATTTAGTCAAGGCAGCCATGCATTGTGCTCCCAGCCCTATCTGGTTCCCTTCCCTTTCTTTCCCTCAGGCATTTCCTCTACTAGAATTCTTTTGCATTTAATTCTGTTTTGGCACCTGCTTCTCCAAGGACCCAGATTAACACACATGATCAATATAATAGTTTTCAGGTTTGCATGTCTGCGTGACCTTAAACCATACTACATTCTGCATCTTTGGTATTTTTGTGGCATCCTGTAATTATAAAAGTAACACTTGGTCAGACACAGTGGTGCATTCCCGTAATCCCAGTGGCTCTTGAGGCTGAGATAGGAAGATTGCAATTTAGTGAGGCCCTAGGCAACTTAGCAAGACCTTGTCTCAAAATAAAATGTAAAATGGGCTGGGGATGTGGCTCAGTGGTTAAGTGCTCCAGGGTTCAATCTCTGATACAAAAAAAAAAAAAAATTTAAAAAGTAACACATGTTCATAAAACAATACACTTACTATAGACCATTTTGAGCAATCAGTGTGTGTAGCCTTGAAATATGCTTTCTCAGAATATATTTCATTATCAACAATGTAAAGTTAATGTATTAATTAATAAAAATATGGATAGTAGAATAGTCGAACTAAAGTGAAATCATATTATTAAACCATATGTTATGAACAAAGCTAATGACACTCCTTTGAGTGGTCAGAGGCCAGGACTAACTCTATAGTAGGCATGGGTCTGGTGAATAATTAAGTACTATCATGTAGGTCAAGGGTACTTAGAAGTGTGAAGTCACCCTCAGTGAGGGCCATGCTTATGTTCAACATTTTCATGAAAACCACACTGTGGCCTGGTTAATCTTTAGGGGTTAATCAAATTCACAGAGTAGAGAGATTAAGTCATCTCATTAAAGATCTTGTAAAAACTCATTTAACTTACCCCTCTCCTGATAAGTAAGAACCATGGCCAATCTAAAGGAGAAATCAGTCTTAAGATTTCAAATTTTTCCACTAGTTCCATACGTAGTGGAACAAGTGGGCGAGTGGCCTCTGTCCTCTTCCCCAAATACAGACCTGTGATGGCCATGCCATAGCAGGCTGAGAATCAGCAGGTTGAGAACCCACAGGCCCTGCAGTGAGCACCAGCAATTGCAGGGAGAACATTTTCCCTGGTTTGGCAATCATGATCCATGGATGTATTGGGAAGGGGGATGAGCATTATATCTCTGGTGGGTGTAAAATATTTGAGGGTTGATCCACTCATTGGGACCTAAATCATAATGGGACAAACCAACTCACTGTTTCTGGTGCTGCTTGGAGAGTACTGACTGACAAGAAGCATCGTGACTATGAGATCAGAGCATCTTCAACACAGCAGGTAAAAACAAGAATCCAGGCATTGTCTCTCTGCCTCTCCTTTTTATTTATTTGTTTGTTATTATTTTAGATTTTTTAAAGAGCTTTTACCTAAGAAACAGAGCTGGAAGTCTTACAAATACACATTACCATTTTCCATGTCTTCCTTCTCTAGATATTTCAAAAATCCGCCTTCATCACAAAAATCTTTGTGCAGACATTAAACACATAAAGATCTTTTAAACATCCATTTCTCTTGCTTCCCTCAGAAGCATTATGTTTTCCATCACATTTTCAAATATTGTTAACATTTTAGCAGAAACCAAATATTTTGTCCAAAAAATCAGCACTTCACTTGAAATACGGCATTAGTTTTACAACACTCATATTAGGTCAGATTCTAAGAACAAAAGCATATTTCCTCCACATGGAAATCACATAGAATATGCACACAGACTACTCTGAATGCAAAACTCTTTCAACCAACTTTATTTATTACACCTTTGATACCAAAGGGCAAACCTATCAATATGGCTTGTGGTGCCTTAGAAATAGAAATTGAAGCCTATCATTAAGAAAAAATGCTGCAAGATGTGTCTACGTAGAGCACTGCAGTGAGTCGTTAAGGCAAGGGGTATGTGGCCTTACACAGGCTGTCCCAGGCAAGGCCTGGCCTCATCAGTAAGGAAGTCTCCATTTAGGACAGCAGTCAGCTCACACTCTTTTGGGGTTGGTTTTCTTCTGGGCACTTCTAGCTTTAATATTCTTCTTAGGGCTAGCTGGTTTGGGAGCAGGTGGTTTTCCCTTTGGTTTTGGTGGATTACTACGACTGGTGCGTCCGGCAGTTCGCTTCTTATCCTGAAGTGTTCTCTGCTGTTCCTGCAGCCTCTCTTCCCACTGCTGGGAGGCAAAATTTACAAAGATGACTGTGAAATACATCGCACCTCTTTTTTTAAAATTTTTTTTGTACAGGGGATTGAACTCAGGGTCGCTTAACTACTGAGCCACATCCCCAGCCCTATTTTGTATTTTATTTAGAGACAGGGTCTCACTGAGTTGCTTAGCGCCTCACTCTTGCTGAGCCTGGCTTTGAACTCAAGATCCTCCTGCCTCAGCCTCCCGAGCTGCTGGGAATAAAGGCATGCGCCACTGCACTGTGCCCACTATCACGCCTCTTTTGATGTTAAACTAGTATTAGCATTTACAAGTGCAATTTTTTTTTTTTTTGGTCAGTGCAATGGTTTCACTATAATATCATGACAATGACAATTATAATAGCCACTGGATTTAAGTGTTAAGCACTTGTCAAATACCAGGTGAATTGAAAAAGTGCCCAATCTACGGAGAAGTCAACATATGTTTATTTCTTTGAAATTCACAAGGTGGGCAACACTGTCATGAACAGAAAATAAGCACACAGAGGCTATCTGCAGAAGGCCATATAGTTGGTAAATACTTGAATCAGGATTCAAGTTCACCCACTGTCTCCAGGGCCCCAGACCTGCACCCATATGTTTTGACCACCACCCCTTTAATGCAACATTTCTACACAGTGACAACTGAAAATCAATCCACTTGAATAAACACTGCTTTATATTATAATACATATTTTCCTATTCCTTTTTTGTTAGAGTATATTTCATTCAGCAAAAATTTGAGCAGGCACTAGAAATGTAATGAAAAGGAAAACACTCTTCTTACTCTCCTAGGACATAATTCTAGTATGTTCTAGAATACCAAACTCATTATTGCATGTTGCTTTTACATGGGGAAGTATATTGGAATATTTGCTGCCCAAACTGTGATTCTTGAAAGTTTTTTTTTTCTTTCTCTCAGCAACATTAGGTCCTTTGGCCAACTTGCCTTTTGCATTGATGTCTTTAGATTACTGTTGTCTTGGAAATCAGGAAACCAATTCTGCTAATAGAGCAATTTCTTTCTAGTAGCACTGAGCATGCTCTTATTCAGACATGTTTGGAGCAGAGGATGCTGTGTTGTAACTACATTCTCCATAAGTCAATTAATATATATTCTTGCCTTGCCTGAGAATTCTTATTCATTCAAATTAAAAGAATATGGGCAGGAGCAGTCCCTTCTGTGAATTGGAAAACATGAATTCTCCTAAATATGTCTAAGCTTACCTTCAAGAGAGAGGATGCTTTGAAAGTTTCAAACCAATTACCTGATTTCTTATCTTGAGGTAAAAAATCTATTCTTATTCCTTTAACTGAGCTATTGGTATCTCTATGGTGTTACCACTAAAATCATGGATTTGGTTATCTGTGTTTTTTTATAATAACCTTACAATATTTTAAATAGAGAAAGATTTTGCTATGTATAGTGATGGTATACATTTTTGAACTAAATGTTTGCATCCCTATATGTTGGTTTTAATCCCAGTAGGTATTAACTCTACTTAATATCTTATTTGATAAAACAATTAAATTGTAATACAATAAGAAAACAAAAGAATAATTTAATTTAGAAATAAAAGTACATTATAATTGAACACAAAAACCAACTCTGAAGCTGAATGATAGACTTCTGATAAAAATTCCCAGTATTAATACCTATACTTAATTACTTATTCAAAAGACAGATACTGTTACCAGTTCCCATGAGAGCTTGGACATAAAGAATGTGAAGAATTCTCAAATTGTATTGAATTTAGTTATATGCATTTGCATACGTATTCAGAGTATTGCTAATTATACTTACTATGGATCTTTTACTAAGTTGATCTCTCCATTTTTCAACTAAGCAATTTTCAAGAAGCATCATCCTGAAAGAAATAAATTTATCTTAGTACTTTATAAAAGTAAAAAGCTTAAAAAGTGCAGAAAATATTTAAAATTAATTTCAATAACCTTATACCTATAATCCATTATTTTCAAATATATACACACACAGAACATACATGTACACATATATACATATGTATATGTATTTTAGAGCACATTGTATTTCACAACCTACTTACTGTATATTTCCTTTCATCATTATATTCATTTTCTGATATAATTAGAAAAATTCAAAGATTAATTTTAAATAATATAATATTACAACTTTGGTTATTCATTTAGCCATTTCTTTACTATTGAATTCTTCCTTTTGTTTAGCTATTATTACCAGGGTTGTGTTGAATATCCTTATATATAGTAGTGTGCTCTGACAGATTTCTGAAAGTAGTATAACTAGGTCAAAGGATTTTGATTTTTTAAAAAATATTTACATACATAGTACCAAACTGTTTTCAAAATGGTTGTACTTCCACCCAACTCACTAACATTAAGAATTAGGTAAAAATGAATCTGCTGGGGTTGTGGCTCAGTGGTAGAGCACTTGCCTAGCATGTGTGATGCACTGGGTTTGATTCTCAGCATCACATATAAATAAAATAAAGATCCACTGACAGCTAGGAAAAACTATTTTTTAAAAAAGGTATTTTTTATCAATGCATTATAATTATACATGATAGTTGATTCACTGTGACATGTTGTCCATGCAATTAACATAATTTTCTCAGTTTCATTCCTTAGTACTTTTCCTTTTCCTCCCCTCCTCCCACCCCTTCCATCCTCTTCCTGTATTCTGTTGTTCTCTCTTCTATTTTCATGAGCCCCCTTTTAAATTCCCTTTTTCTCTCTAGCTTCCACATGGGAGAGAAAACATCCCACCCCAAACTTTGTTTACTATTTGCATTTCTTCAAGGTCTTGGCTGCATGGATTTATGTATGCATATTTCTATATTGTGTTCTCAACATTTTAAATGTTGTGTGAACTTTTTATAAAGCAAGGTCACAAAACTTGTCATATCCTCCTCAAGAATTTTTCTCAACTTTTACCAGTCTATTTTTGTTATTTTGAGTATACAGTGTTATGTAGTCCATTATGTGCATTGATATTTTTCCCTGCAATTTCTTATATTACTTTTTTGTTTACAAAGTCCTTGCCTTTCAGATCTCACATATTTAATCATCTAATTTCATCATCTTTGATTAAGTTTGTGAAATATTTATCAATTGAATCTATTTGAAATTTATAGTACAGTATAAAGTGAAAATCACTAATTTTGCAAATAAGCTTATTTGCAGCATTTACTAAATAACATTCATTTCCTACCAATTTACCACATTTCTTTCATAATAAAAAGTCATTTCATGCCTTGAAATCTCTTGAGATTTTTTAAATTTATCTATACATCTACTCTAGCAACCACATGGTTTCAACAAGTGTAGCTTTATACTAGTTTTGTAAGTTTTTAAGAAAGATCTCCTCTAATCACTTTTATTTCCAAAATCCCCTTTACATGCCCTTACCAGATTCTTTTTCCAAATGATCATGAATACCATTTGTAAAGACATACATCCCAACCATCCAAAAAATTTGGAATGAAATGGGGTAATAAACCCCTTTGTCCGTTCAAATAGAATTTAATGACTAGCATCTAGCAATAGCAGGTGCAAACAGACACAAACCCAGAAACACAGCTGGCTTCCTATCAGAGACAACATGTAAGTGGAAGGATGGCCTGAAAGCCAAGAATGTAAGGTAGCGTGTGAGGAGGTACACTGGTATTGATAGAATACGGGATGAGAAATCAATCAAGTGAACTCAGTTTTGAAGGAAATGTTTATTTCCTGTTTGGAGAAATGGAGTCTTGGGCTACACCAAGAAGAAACGGAGAATCATGGATGGCAGAGAATCAAAGGGATTGCTTATTATATACAAATGATTGATTTTGCTAGAAAATATTTGCAGGATGTTATGGGGCACATCCTGGAAACTGGACTGTAGAATTTGACTTTGTATTATAGGGAATGTACCAATATATTTTTAAAAAATGACCAGTGAAGGGATGTGAGGAGACAGATATCCCCAGCTAGAATGTGCATGGGTATGCATGTAACATTTTTTTATTTATACTTTGCCTTGTGATGACTTGAGTTGGCAATCACGTATTCCTAGATTCAGAAGTCACCTTAAAAACTTGGGTGCAGTGGAGCATGGGAGCATGTGTGTAATCCCAGAAAGTCAGGAGGCTGAGACAGGAGGATCACAAGTTCGAGGCCAGCCTGATCAATTTAGCAAGGCCCTAAGCAACTTAGTGAGACCTTGTCTCAAAATAAAACTAAAAAAGGACTGAGGATGAAGCTCAGTGGCAAATTACCCTTAGATTAAATCCCTAGTATCCATACAAAAAAGAGTCCTTTTAAAATCTGTGCATATATATTCAATATTATATAAAACAAATATTGTGAAGTGTACATAAAAAAATTTATGAAGTCATAGTCCCAGAGTTGACTTTTAAGTTATTAAATAAACCAAAATCAGTATTTTTCATGCTAAGATTGAATGGTTTAGAGAAGAACTGTTCTTCCCCAAAATAATTAAATTGCTTATGATTTTGAAATCACTTAATGAATTCTGAAATTGATTTTCCAAGATTTTATTTAAATACATTTCTACTTTCTTTCATTCTCTAAGGATTTAATTGACACACACACATTTTATATATATATCTCCAAGAAAGAAATGAAATGAAATGGGGTAATAAACCCCTTCTTCTGTTCAAAACTACTTTTTCAAGAAGAACTACTAGTGCTTTCCTGTTGTTGTTTTTAAAGCCACGACTGCTAAGTGCATTTCATATGTCTGTGCGCAGTGTGCATATTCTTCAGCTGTTGAGCTTACCTTGAGCGCCACTCGTAACACATGATAAGAACATCTTGGTGGGGCAGGATGTGTGGACACTGGCAGGAGGAATTTGTAATGAGCGGGACTTGTGTTCGAGGGATGGGTGACAAGGACTTGAAGATCTCTTTTACGTCCACCACTGTTGTTACTTCATTGCAGCCACTCCTCTGCACAGCTTTTATTTTGGCATGAATAACTACAATTTAAAAATTGAAAAAGAGTCGTTGAAGACTTGGGTTAAAACTAGGGATGGAGCCTTCATGCCAACTCCTGAGCCTCTCTTAAATAATCACTCCTATAATTATGGTCATGTCCAAGCAGCCCTGATGCAGGCAAAAGCCCATATGCTAAATGCAAGGCATCCCATGCTGTCAACATTGTCTACAAAGTTCTGAATCATGCTGCCAGATGGAAAAGCAAGCCCAAGGCAGTCTTTAGTTTGAGTTCTGCCTTAGGTCAGCAAAAAATTTCACAGAAACATATTTATGTGTTTTTATTCCCCTGTGATGATTTGAAGTGAGTATCATACATTCTCAGGCTCCGAAGTCACTTTTAAAGTCTGTATTCCTTCCATCACCCATCTGATGCTTTAACTTCTTCTGTTTTACAGAGAGAATTTATTAGAGTAATAACAACTGCAAGGAATCTCTGAGGACTGTTGTTCTCAATCCTTTAATTTCACAGATTGACAAAGTAAGGCCCAGGGTGAGCAGAGATAGAATTGTTATTACAGATGGCTGCTAATGTCACTGTCTTTGATCAAGTTTTAAATTCTGACTTCTTTGGTTCCTTACTATTATCACTGCCTCCTATGGAGTTATAATCAACCTAATATGGGTCATTCTTGGATTCCATCCTAGAAAGCTGGCTTAGATGGAGCCAAAAGTAGTTGAAAAGAAAATGTTCCATCATCAAGGTGGTTCCAAGGCTGTGACACCCCAGAGAACAGCTTGGCAGAGAAACTGATTAGCACCTGGATTTTGGCAGATGAGGGACTAAGTAGGTCAGAGTAAGACAATATCTACCCACAACAGGTTTCAAGAAAAAAGTCTACTGGAAAAAAATAATGTATTATTGTTATTGTTGTGTATGAATGTTGAATATTCCATGTTGGTTATGTATGATTCTCAAATCTGATATCTAAAATTCTGATTATTTTTTCAGCTTTCTAAACAGTCATGATTTTCCTACCTTTGTGAATGCTATATAATCTAAGCTTGATATAAAATTTAAATTTCAAATATGAAAACTAAATTAGAGAGTACCTTGAATATCTTTCCTTAGTTTCCTGTTACTTCAGTAAAAATAACTTAAGATACGCAATAAAGTATAAAATAGCCCAAGTAGGCATTTTGAAAAAATGTTCTTAGTTAAATTTACTTTCCAATTATGCTAGTAGAATTAGTTACTTGAAACACTTAAAATATCATGACTGACTTTTCTTTGAAGAGATTGCTGAATGGTACTTTCAAATAAAAAAGAGGAGGGCATTTAAAGTATTTCAATGCTGTAGTCATAGAGTTTCATCTAATAATATTCAACAACATATTTCTCCACAATTTTTTTAAGATTTTAAATATTTGTAACTATAAGTAAAAAGATAGATGGGCTAGTCTTAATTCTCTTGCCTCTGGACCTCAATTTTCTGGGCCTCAGTCAAATCCATGGACCACATCTCCATCCTTCCTGTAGCAATAAAATCTTAGGATGAGAATAGGGGAACAGGTCATTTGCTGAGCAGCATTTCTCACCAAGATCAATGTATGATTTAAACAATGTTCTCACCTGGGCAATTTATTTTGTTTGTTTTGATCTACCCAGAAAGGCAAGAGGTTTTACAACAATTATCTTGCTGTTCAGAACCGACATAATCATCTAGAAAAATCATCAAGCCTCTTTTTACCTTGTGACTAGCAGATCTGGCCTTTTCAAATTTGTAGTTTTCCAAGTCTCAAGTAACTGGCTTTAGCAGATGACTTACCATAGCTGTAGTTTTTGCTCAGATATGTTGCCAAAGTTGGCTTCACCTTTTTGCACTTGCACCGATCTAAAAAAGGCAAAAAAGAGAATTTTAAAAAGTTGGAGAAGGGATACAGAAATCACTCTGAGAAGGAGAGGGAGCCAATGGGGAAAGAACTTACCAGGGCTTAGGCGTTTACAGTCCACATCAAGGGGCCGTTCCTGCACCATCATATCTGGTGTGATGTCTATCCACTTCACATCTGAAACATAAACAGGGCCATGAAAGGTGGTCAGTGACTGAGTGTGTTCCCCCTATTGGAATACGAGAGGATTTGAAAAGATAAACTAATACAGTAGTGCAAAAGATTACTACTAGTAATAAAAATGGCAGGTGTCAGCTACTTCTCACTAATGGCATCCCCAGGCTTAGGTAAGAACTCTTTCAGGTGAGACTTTGCCTATCCAAGCACAAATAGATGTGAATGAACACCCATGTAACCAACCAGGAAAAAAATGAGTTCACTTCCTCTGAAAGTGATGGTAAGACATTTATTTTCCAAGCTAACACTTTAATCAAAATAATCAGAATATTTTCAAATCCTCACCTCACATTTTGCAGTGCAGCAACAGTGCAGAGTTGCACAACCAAAACCAAGTATCACTATCATCTATAAAATGCAAACAATACAAGTGTGTTCTCTAAAACTCTGAGTTAGAGAGGACTTTTAATTTACCCCTCCACTTAACCACGCCTCCTTTGTGTTCAGAGCAATCCACTAAAGTATAACTTCAGAGGTGACTCTAAAGTGACACCATAATCTCTTTTAATGTGGCCTAACCTAGCTCAGGGGAAGCCTGGATACAAGAAGGCAAAGTTATTCTTAGGTTTCCTTTTAAGAAATGAATTTAGACCTTCTCCTTCCAAAAAAAAAAAAAAAAAAAAGAAAGAAAAGCAGCAAGCAAGCAGCAAATTGAGAAAAGAAGCTGAAAAGGGATTAACTAAATTGATGTCACACTAGGTAGCATCTTTAATATGAAACAAAGGTCAGTATTTGGCAAGGAACAGCCTACATTACAAACCCTACTCCTGGTGGGGTGTAATGACCATTATTGCTCTTTCAGAAAAAAACTTTTAAAAAGTAGCACCAAATGCCCAGTAGGACTTGTTAAAGCATTAAACTAGCTACAGGCACTGTGTTTAACACGGACTCACACTCCCAGCAATATCTGTTTGCTACTATTATTATCTACTATTACTGTAAATAAAAACATTGCCAACGTTTCCCTTGTAAGCAAAATCTTCCCCTCGCCCCCCCTTCATGGAGCGCCAAATGCTCTTTGCCAGTCTCGCGAAATTCTTGTTAAGTAAAGTCTTCTGCCATTCCTTCCCATCTCTTCCAAGCCTGGGAAGTGAGGCTGGTACTGCAAGTGAGGGTGCTATGTTGAACACCCCCTGGCAGCTGTAGATGTGGTCCGCCTAGTTCTCAAGTGGCGGTGACGCCCCAGGCACTTCCTGGCCTCCCTCAATCTTTCCCAGTGCCTCACCATCCGGGAGGTCGGTGACTATGGCCTCTGGCGAGATGCACACCCCACGGTCATAGACTGGTAACTCGTCGCAAGCCAGGCTCTCGGGCCAGCTGTGGTTATACATCTTCATGAGGGGTTCACAGTCGTCGCGCGCGCGCTGGCACACGGACTTGCACGGCTTGATAGGGTCATGCAGGAACTCCAGGGTGCAGATGGGCGCATACATGGCACAGAGGAAGAAGCGCAGCACGGCGCTGCAGTTCACATCCACCAGCTCCTCGTATTGCTCGATGGCCAGGATGGCATTCTCCTGCGTGCTGTGGTGCAGGTGGTTGGGCATCCGCGTGATGTTCCAGGGCATGTGCCTACACATGGGGATGCGCACCGCCTCGCAGGGCGCGCCGCGCACGCCCAGCGCCAGGCGCAGCCACAGGCACAACGCCACGAGGAGGGAGAGGAGCATGGCACTGCCCTCCTGCGCTGCGATCCAGATAGGCAGAAAGTGCCCTTTTCTTCCTGCTAGTCTTTCGTTGTTGCTTCTCCGAGGAGGAAATCCTTCGGGTTACTGAAGAGTTTTCCTCCCCAAACTCCTGTCAGCAGCAACAGGCGGCCCTGGGGTCTGGCTGCAAATCTCGGCCGTCCAGCTAAAAAAGCACCAGCAGAGCCAGCGCTCAGCCTCCAGGACACAAACTCGCTCAGGCTGCTCCAGTCCCGGACCCCACAGCTCCCAGCGCAGCCAGCCACGGCCATTTCGGCACCCTATTTATCTCGACACCTCCCCTGACGTGGGCTCGGAACGCTCCCTTGGCAGCAGTAGGAGCGGCGCGGGCTCTCTCTCTCTGCAGCCCCACCCCCGTCCCCTCCGAGCAGAAGCGGTGACATCACCTCCCCAGGCTGAAGCCAAGGGCTGGAATCCTGCATTTCCTTCAAAGTCCCTCATTTTCAGTCTGGCCTAATCCTTTTCCTTCGGATCAAGAGCATCTGGCAGTCCTTTTGGACACCGTATAGAGGAGGCTACAGGAGAGAAATTCAAGAGAAAGAAAAGGCTCTTTGCTTCTTCTGCCTTACAGTTTTCCGGACTGATAGGAGTTGGAGGGAAATGGGAAGCGCGGTTACCTTCAAAGTCTGAAACGCATTTGCTTTCTCCAGCAGGGGGCATGAGAAGCGCTGAGTAGTGACTGGTGTGGGACCAAGGGATGGTACAGTAAATGTGGAAACAGGATGTGCACACTTTATATAAACCACCCCACCCCAGTCCTAGCTGTGTGAAGTTTGTTGTTGTTGTTGTTGTTGTTGTTGTTATTGTGGCTACTGGACATTATGTCTGGCTCAAGTTTTTCCAGGGGAGTACTTGGCTTGTGCCTTCTCCAGGAAATAAACAAGAAAGACTGCCCAGAAGTATAAGAGTATCTTCTAGTTTGAGAAATGTCTAGTCACCATCAACATTCCCTCTTCCTTCTTCTAAATGGCTAGTCCCCTTTCGAACATGAATGGAATCCGGGAGAAAACAAAAGAAACTTCTGGATACCACAATCTGATTTTTCCCCCCTTTCCATTCCAGCAGCCTAAAATCTTGATCTTTGATGTGCTTCAAGACTGTTACTTGAGTCCAATAAGAAGCTGTTTCTCTGGGAAGCAAGTAGGTATGCTTTATTTTCTCTTACTCGATTAGGAAGAGACAGCAAAACCAACTTCTGGCCTCATTACTCACAGGAAAGGGAGGCTTTATTGTTGTGAGTGTACATCAGTTTTTAGGCAGTACAGCCTCTAGAATATGTTTTCCTATGGCCTTAGTAAAATGGAAACATGTTCTGTGAACATTAATCTTTAAAAAACGTAGTTTAATTTGAAATCTAAATTTAAGGCAGTTAATTTTTTTTCTTTTCCTAATCTTAGACCCACAAAATTAGTTTAGTTTTGACCCTGACCAAGACTGAGGATTAATATTGCTGACTAAACAAGTAACAACCGACAATTATTGGGCCTCTATAGTGGGCCCAATATGAAGTAAAAGCTTCAAATTCATTTTCTTATTTATCTAGGAACATGAATTAAACATGGTAAGTTAAAAGGATAAATGAGACAGATACATTTCAATATTCACCAGAGGAGTCAAGTCCTATTTAGTCTTTTTAGGTACAGGTCAGGATGTCCTAAAACAGCAAAGCCAAACTTGACATGTAGATAGGTCTCAAGCTCCAAAGATGCCAAACTAGACCAGTAAAACATAAAGCAAGAGAGATAACTACATAATATTTCAAGCCATTTCCAGCAGTGAAATTCTGAATCTAAACCACTCCCTGAGTGAAAAAAAAAAAAAAGCTTCAGTTTCTATTGGAGGAGCAAGAGAAAGAGCAGAAGGACCTACCATTTTCCTATCAGTTGTCTGAGGAGGGGGAACTTGAAGAAGGCTCAAACTTCTGCAGCGAGTTTGAACCTGCTGTTTTTCTAAAATATATAAGTACCATGTCCCAACATTTCATGCGTTTCCTTGATGTTCTTGGGATTCATGTCCTTTAAGAAAAGGTGAGTAGAGGTGAAAAGTCCCTTTTCATAAAGTTCTTTGCTTATCCCATCAGCCCATCAAACTCTGTCTCTTATGTTTCTACAGCAGAGGAGGGATTCATCAGGAGAACTGGTCAACTTCCTTTCCTCATCATGTCCCCCCAAGGAGCCTGTGATTCTAGAATCCGTATTTCAGCACTCAATCCAATATTCCTAAGCTGAGAAAGTTCCCCTAGACCATGGCTTCTCTCCAGGTGATTCCATTTCAGGATCCCAAAGTGCCTGCTTTTCTGCTCATCCTCTAAGTGGCTGGAGTTCTCCAGGATTTCATCCTCAGTTCTCTTCTCATTCTCAATACTCCCCTCTGCTCCAGGGGTTGTCAGTTTTGGCACTTTTGATATCTGGGGCTGGAGAATTCCTTGCCAAATGTCCCCTGGCATGGTGGGGGAAGAAGATCTAACTGAAATGTATCTTGTCTCCCTACTCAGAGCTGAACCCCCAGTGACTCAAGCCAGATAAATCTTCCTATGAATCTAAATTTTTCTCTATAATTCCCAATGCCATTTCACCCTTTCCATTCCCACGACCACACTGTTAGCTCAGCTAAGATCTCTTGCCTGAATAATAAGAGTTTCCTGCTTGGTCCTCCTGCCTTTTCTCTGACCCCACTCATTCTTCACAACACAGACATCTGAATGAGCTTTCTAAGGAACATACCAGATGATGCCCCTCTAGTTTTAAATGGATTGAAGGCTCCCAAGTTCCCCCAATTATTACTAACAAAATACTTAAAATAACTTTTAAGGCCCTCAGTGATCTGGCTCCAGATTGTCCTTCAGTTTAGTGCTTGAAACTCAATACTATACCTATTTTCACTTGCTTCTGTGTCCTTCATTCAGGAATGTTCTCTCCCACTCTCACCTGGCTCACTCTTCCTCATCCTTGATATCAAATGCAAATGAGAAGAAGGTATAAACTTGGAAAGTAAGGGTCATTTCTTAGTTTCGTTTTCTTTTTCTTTCTTTCTTTCTTTTTTTTCTTTTCTTGATGCCATATGACAGATCCTGACAGTGCTTAAACATAACCCTATGAACTTTGTACTTGAGGGGATCAGTCTCAGTGCAAATGTGACCTTGAGGTAAAGTCCTTGAGCCCAAGGCTTTACTATGAGGGCCTGGGAGTGGAGGCTGGGAAGTGACCCTAATGAGTAAACTGGTATCATTTCTTAAGGAAGGGACCTGTCTTTTCACTTTAAATTTGTAGGCGAAGGGTTACAATTTGCCAAGAGGCATGATAAAGCAGAGAACAGCAAATGTAGCAGTTCTACTCTCCCATTTGACCTTGAAATTGCCCCCAGTGTGTGATTACTTTTAAACACTGCAGCTTCCCAGTCAAGTCTCATTCTCCTCCCCAACCCCTTTAAATTGCGATGCCCTTCAGGGTGCTAGTGGCACCGCTGCCTCTGCATTTCCTGTTGGCAGCAGTGAGCAGTGAAAACAGAAGCTACAGTAGGCAGCGGCCAAGGCAGAAATAGCTCGCGCGCGATTCACCCGAGCCTTCCCAGGCCCAATGTCTAGCTCAGGAGCCTCCGTGTCCTGATCTCAACAGCTGATAAAGGCCACTGCTATAGGACAGGAAGCACCTCGGCCGGCCCAGTGCCGAGAGAACCCTTGGAAACCACTCTGCGCCTGGAGCCCTCAGCGGCCCCTTGGGCTCGGGCTTACTCGCGGGGGGCGGCAGACCGCGATGTCAGGGCGCGTTCCTCTCCGCGCTGCCAGCCCCTTGGGCGCCTGGCTGCTGGGCGGCCTCTGGGTTTGGGCGCTGGGCGGCCTGTGCGGCCTGGGGACAGCGGGCTCCCCTGGGTCGCCGCACCCGTGCCAGGCGCCGCAGCAGTGGGAGGGACGCCAGGTTCTTTATCAACAGAGCAGTGGGCGCAACAGTCGTGCTCTGCTGTCCTACGATGGGCTCAACCAGCGCGTGAGGGTGCTGGACGAGAGGAAGGCGCTGATCCCTTGCAAGAGGTACGGGACGTGGGGTCGGCAGTCGGACCGGCTGGGGAGGGCGAGGTCGCGGGGCCCAGCGCTCAAGCCTGCCCGTTTTCCAGCCCCTCGTGGCTCCTCCCTTCCCTAAAAAAAACCAAAACTTTCGCCAGGAGGGTCGCATCGGGACAGCATAGTCTGGGGCTGGGCTCACCAAGTGCGGCCGGCCGGCAGACTCTCAGTATTGCTTCGCACTGCGATGTTAGGAAAATAAAAGCCCTAGCAAGATCGAACCGCCAGGGGCCCCAGACCCAAGTTCCCTCCAGTCTCCAGGTTGCTGAGTCAGACCCAAGGCGACCATAGCCCCCTGTAACCTAGGGCGTGGCTTCTGCACTAGCTCATTTCTTCCAGAAGCCAGCTGCTAGGGACACATACACATAGTACACACATACATATATAATACCTTCAAGATTTTTCTTTCTTTCTTTGTTTTCTTCTTTTCGTTCTTTTTTCTATTTTTCTCTTCTTCTTCTTCTTTTTTTCATCTTAAAGGAATATAATAACACTAAAATGTGCAGGATTCTGATAAATCATCACCTTGTTACAACTGTTAAAACTTTAGTTCACTCCCATAAGGTGTTTTGTTGTTTGCTTTTTAAAGCTAGTTTTCCATACTACCATCAGAAATTGTATACTATTATCTGTATACTTTTTTCTTAACATTGTCTCTTACATGTTATTTGCCATTTTATTGCTTGGCCTCTATCTAGTTTTAGTGGGTACACAATACTCCATAAAGGAAGAATTCAATATAAAAATATAACTGGCCTAATAATTCATCTTTCCACAGTTATGACAGAAGGTGCTCTCCTGAGTGGTCACCTTGCTTTTGGCCCCTTTAAGACCTGATTTCTAATTTGGGATTACCACCTGTCTTTTTACCACAGCCTTCCTGTTCTTCCAAGGGTCATTTTGGCCTCTCTTGCATCATTAGGAGGTGTGATATAAATGTCCATCATTTAAGGCTTCAGTGATCAGTAAGAACAGTGACCAAGGGGTACCATTCTGTTCTGGGACAAAACAAATCTTGATAATAATATCATTTTCCCTTAAAACGTTTGTTGAAGTGTTTGGCTTCTTGAGGAAACTAGGGGAAGGATTGACCATTTCAAGTGATCTATTCAGAGGAGGATAATACATAGGAAAACACAGTAGGCCTTCTGTATTTTTTGGTTCTGCATTTGAGGATTCAAACAACCACACATCAAAACTATTTGAAACAAATTGCATCTGAATTGGACCATACAGATTTTGTCTTGTCCTTATTCCCTAAATGATGAGGTGTGATATCTATTTACCTAGCGTTTAAACTGCATTAGGTTTTATAAGTTATCTACAGATGACTTAATGTGTTTGGGAGGATATCCATAGGTTATTTGCGAGTACTACGCCATTTTGTACTAGGGTCTCTGGCATCCACAGAGTTTGGTATCCACAGGGGTCCTGGAACCAATTCTCCTTGGAGACCTAGGAACCACGGTATATGAATTCTGTAAAAGCATGGAACAGAAGAATCTTTATGGTAGATATGTGCAAAACCTTTCAAAACATGGATGTTTTGGGTTGGATCTTGAAAGAAGTGGTAATAACAATCACCAATATTTGAGCGCTTATTATATGCCAGCCATGTTGCTGCCAACTTTGCACATATTATATATTTAGTTTAAATCTCACAACAATTCACAGTGCAGGTTTTATGACCTCCATTTTATAGAAAGACTCTGAGGTCTAAGAAGATTAAAAGAACTTTCTCACTACCACAGAACCAAGACTCGAGAAAGCCAGGTAATGGTGAACCATTACTCATTGTGCACATTTATGTGAAGTCTGGTATAATAGAAGTGTATTGATGAGTGGTCTTCTTGAAGATGGATTAGAGTGACTTGAAACTCCCTGCTGATGCAGAGGAGTGTGGCCAGCAGAAGGATAAAGCTTTATGCCCCACACCCTGCAAGATAGCAATTTTTGCAATTTAAGAAATTCAGGTATAAAGTCAGACAAACCTAGTTTTGAATCCATTTTCTGAAGGTGGGTCTTTGGATAAATTACTGTCATTTGCTGAGCCTCAGATTCTTCATTTAAAACATAAGAATATTTATGACAAATTTGTTAGAACATTGTGGGGATTGAGTTTAGGTATGTAGAGCATAGTATAGCATCTGATAGCACTCTGAAGACTCAGCACAAGGCTGTGGATGATCCCATCACCACCACCATCATCATCCTGGTGAATTTCCCATCTGCCAGAAACTTGCTTCCAGCTGTGGACTCAGATATTTGACTCAGCAGCACACCTACAGTTCCTTCCTTTAGGGATCAGACTCAGAGTATGCAAAGTCAAATGTTAAACCATATGTTTCAATGAGTTTTATTGCTGGCCTGGAGGCTGGAATTCTCAAATTCTAAAACTAGGGTCATTATCTTCCTGTACTCAAAACTAGGGCTGTGTGTGTGTGTGTGTGTGTGTGTGTGTTGCCAATTATAATCAAGACGTTGTGAGCACAGAATTGGAACAAATACATTGAACAAACATGATTGATTGCCTGTGCTAGCCTAGGCTTTATACTCAACATTTGGTTTTCCATCATGAATAAAAGAGGCCAGCCCAGAGTAGGTTTTCATGGTAATCAGGTGAAGATGAAGCGATACATTCATTTTCACAGTTGAGATGCCCTTTCTCTACTCTGCTGGGCTAGACTCTTCCTAGTCTGAATAGGGTGTAAGTGGGTAATGCTGAAATATGTATTAGTAGCTCTCCTTTTGTGACTCCATGATTAATTAGTATAGTCTTCAGATTTTTGTGTTTTACCTTTAGTGCAATCAAATCTCACTCTTCTTTGTGTGTGTGTGTGTGTTCCCTCATGGTAATTCCCAATTTCTTTGCCCTTATTAGTTAAGTGTTGGTTTTATAGTTTAACTTTTAAAGGACAAATGTATTCCTTTTCTTTCCAGAGTTCTTGGCAAGGTTCTGTCTTATAGTCCCATTGCTGGCTGTAAGTCAGATGTAGAGGAGAAGGTTTGGTGCATAAATACATTTTGAACTATTTAAATGTAGATTTGTTGAAATGAACTCAAAAACTTTTTTTTCCAGGTATCAGCAGTCTGGCCAAGAGAGCAGATGTTATTTGAAGAAAATGTGGATAGGTTGTCTCTTTGTATTTATTAGTAAGTTGAGAAGTAAGTTTTAGAATTGGATCAACTTCTTAAGATTTTCATTTTTCGTCCAGATAGTTATGGAAAATCCCACTGATAGTTAATGTGGAATGATCAGGATTTTCCAGACTCTCTTTTCCCTGAGATGAGGGAAGAGATTAAACAACTTTACAAGCTTTAGATAAGACAAGTCTGAATAGAGAATGGGAAATATTAGTAATTGATACTATTTGGTTTTCTGGTTCCAATGGTCTGTCTTCACTCCTTGATTAAACTCACAAGAATTATGTTTGGAAGACTGATAGAAAAGCAAAATGTTCATTTTTGTATTTCAGTCAATATGTTGAACTTTATGGGAAAAACAGTGTTGATATTGAATGAATGCTGAGGGACCTGGAGTGATTTACAGCTACTTACAAAATGGTGGCTTAGGTGTTGGGATTAATAAAGCTATGAATGTTAGTGGGTGCAGAGGCATTGGATGAATATGCATAGAGGCAAAACCTTAGACTATTCAGTTACCAATCTAATATGTTCCATTGGTGGTGATTTTTATTTGTAAATGATGAAAAACATGTCAAAATTGGAGGGGCTAGTCATTCTCATTCAAGTTCTGACTAATTCTGTCCCAATTTTCCCAGGGAACTTTATTTCCTGAAGAACAAAATAGAATTTTTTTTTCTATTTTTAAAGTAAACAAGTCATCTGTACTGCAGAGAGCATAAGCATCCATTTTAGACCCATGAAATATCAATCATGGCTTCTAATCCTGACTTTTCCACAATAAGGTCCTTAGCTTCTCAGGACCTTGGTCTTTTTTATCTTTTAATTTCAATGATGCCTACAATATTGATACTAAATTCCAGTCCCTTATTCTTAAAAGCTAGGAAGAGATAGGATCAATGGATATCATGAAAGCACCAAATTGTGCTTTATCTTATCAAGCTGATTGGCTGTTGCTACCAGGATGCAATGAACTTGGCACGGATTTTCAGTTTTTCTCAACTTGTCTCTTTGTGTCAATAAAGTCAAGTTTCCTTTTATTCATGTGTTCATTTATGTATTTATTTATTTTGCAGTTCTAGGGATTGAACCCAGGGCCTCAAATGCATGCAGGTCAAGCTCTGTGCCTCTGAGCCACATCTCCAGTTTCCGTGTGCTTTCTCTTTCTTCTTCTTTTCACTTACACTTGGGCTTGTGGGCAAAGAATAAGATGTTGTCTTTCAATGCTTTGGTCTTAAACTCACAGAGCTGTTATCTCTCCTGAGCATCCCTTTATACTAAGAATCAAATAAGATCCTACAGGAAGTTTCATCCAAGTGTCTGCTATAGAAGATTAATTCCAGCATATGCAATTATGTTAAGTAACTTCAATGATCTAATGTGTTTGTGAATGAAGATAAGGATCTTTTTCCTGTTTTTTTTTTTTTCTTTTTTCTTCCCCCACACCCCATGGCACTAGAGATTCAACCCAGGGTTGCTCTACCACTGAATTATATCACCAGCCCTTTTTAATTTTTTTTTTTTTTTGAGAAAGAGTTTTTCACTAGGTTGCCCAGGCTGGCCTCATATTTGTGATCCTTTTGCCTCAGCCTCCTGAGTAGCTGGGATTACAGGCATGCACCACCATATCTGGCTAACATTCTTTCCAAATGAACGATTTTATTTTGTTTTGAAAAACTATCTCACACTTATAGAAAAGTTGCAAATATAATGCAAAGGGCTTCTTTCTCCCTTAAATCTTTGAACCATTTGAGAGGGAGTTTCCAACCTCATACACCCATGATCCCCAAATACCTCAGGGTGTATTTCCAACAAGAAAGGGCATTCTCCTATATAACTTCAATACAAACTTAAAAATCAGGAAGTTAACAATGTTTTCTCTTATCTGAAATTCAGTTGTCATTCAGGTTTTACCAGTTTTCCTTTATGTGTTCTTTGTAGGAAAGGGACTCAGTTTAAATTCAAGCATAATATTTAGGGGTTGTGTCTCTGTAGTCTCTCATGGTCTCAAACAGTTCCTAAGATCTTTCTTGCACTTTAGTACTTTTAAAGATTGCAAACCAGTTGTTTTGTAGATTGTCCCTCCACCTGGGTTTGTCTTGTGTTTCCTCATATTAGATTCAAGTTGCTTACCTTTGGCAGGAATAGCTCAGAGGTAATACTCCATATTTTGGGCATCCTGATGTTCACTGGGATCATTTGGTTGACTGTTCTCTTCCAGGTTTCTTCTTCACTGCAAAGTGATAATTCTTTCCTTTGCAATTAATACCTATTTTGTAGGGAGGTATTTTTAAACCATGTACATATCTCTTTCTTCATTAAACTTTCAACCCGTTCATGTATTTGTCTCAATATGGACTCAAGGATCTCCTTTTATTCCACTGCTCTCATTGTTTATTTGGCTTTCCTGGATTTGGCCTGTGGAAGCCTCTTTTTTTTTCTTTTTTCTTTTTTCCCCTCCTATGGCACTAGAGATTGAACCCAGGGTTGCTCTACCACACTGAATTATATCACCACCCCCCCCCCTTTTTTTCAGAGAGTTTCTCACTAGGTTGCCCAGAGATCACTCACTCCTCTTGATCTCTGATGGCAGAAAATAATATTTTCTTTTATTAGCTCCAATTGGCTTCAATGTCCTTTAGACATATCTTCTTATTCTTTGAGCATTCCCTTTCTTTTTGGCAAAACAAGATATTTCAAGATCATCTGTAGTTCCCTTGTTTCCACCTTGAGAAGCCATTTCTCAAGAAGCCTGCTAGAGAAGAATACTTGGAAGTCAAACTCTGTTTGTGGTCATTGCTACTGTGTGGCCCTGTTCCCAGTCCTTCATGGTGGATTAAACAAGGGTGTGTAGGTTTAAATTCACACACACACTTACATACACTCATATGTAGATTACACACAGGTAAGCCTGTATTTATCTGTAGGCCTCCAATTCTAATGCATATAGCTATTTACACCAATACCTCCTATTCTAATACCACATGGTTCTTTCTAGTTTTCTGTGTATCACTTTTTTTTTTTTTTTTTGGTACCTGGAATTGAACTCAGGGACACTCAACCACTGAGCCACATCCCCGGCCTAGTTTTTTATTTTATTTAGAGACAGGGTCCCACTAAGTTGCTTAGCACCTCACTTTTGCTGAGGCTGGCTTTGAACTCACGATCTTCCTGCCTCAGTCGCCTAACCACTGGGATTACAGGCATGCAGCACTGAACCCAGCTTCTCAATATCACTTTTGAAGTTACCTTCTCAGTGAGAAAACTGTACCTTATATTTAGTTGAAGTATAAACAATCATGCATTCTTAGGATAGGTCCTCTGCACATGAGCACCCACCTCACCCCACATGGACTCTGCACCCCTAGCCAGTCCCTGTAGAAACCTACTTTGCTTGGTCTTACCTAATGGTTTTATTTAGTCTAAATTGTTCAACAAGAAGAAGGGGAAGGTTAGGTTACTTTTTTTAAATGTATGTTTGTTTTCTTTTGTGTTTCTCAGCATATCATATTCTCAGCATTGCAATGGTGATTGCAAATCCTCAGAGGGTGTCTGTGTGTCTGGAAGAGGTAGATTAGTATAAAGTGTTCAAGAAATTTATTTGATCATGAACTCTGTTTTGCATGGACTGGACTTTGAGTTTTAAGAAGTTATGACTTTGAGAATTTCAGAATAATGACTTCTCTTTTGGCTGTTACTCACTCCTCTTGATCTCTGATGGCAGGAGATAATATTTTCTTTTATTAGCTCAGGGAGTCTGACTGTTCATGGCCCCTTGCTCCTCAAAGAATAAACTGTGCTATTTGCAATACTAAGTTTTTCTCCAGAAGAGATTTCTTTCTCCAAAGAGATTTTCATGGAAGAACACAAAATTTGCTTTAAGGGGCTTAATTCAGCGGGGCTGTTTCCCATTGGCTTTCAGGATAAGGAGGGAGGACTGGGCAGTGAGGGAAGGAGGGAGGAGAAACTACTGCCAAAAAAGATAAGAAAGCTGGTAGAAGATAAGACTGTCTTATAAATGGAAGCCAGAGGTGGTCACCATACTGTTCTGGAAAGATCTTTTTTTCTCTCCCATAACCTTGAGCTATTTCTTCCTGATTCTGACCTTAAAGAAGGTGGTCAGAGGCAGAGTGCCCAAAGATCTGAAAATATTCCACCAATTAGTGGTTTATTTTTCCTGGAAAAAATGTGATAGTCTTATATTCCCAATTCCAGTAAAAATCTTCTATTTTCCCCGTTTAAAATTTCTTTTATTTTAACCGTCTTTTATAGTTAAAAAAAAAAAAAAAAACTTTTCTTGAAGGCTGCTAGCTGAAACCTCATTCTTCCCTTCTGTTTAAAGCAAATCTCAGGCTAACTCCAATTTCTGTCCTCCCAGGCTCTCTTGAACCCCCTCCAGTAAAACTTTCATCACCACTACTCTGTTGAGAATGCTCTGGGCAAGGGCAATAAGCAGCACATTACTAATCAGCTCATCTTTTATCAGTCCTGGTTTTACTTTGTTCTTCTCCATCTTGACACATTTTCTCCTTTGATTTTCAAAAACATGTCACTCTCTCCTTTCCTTCCTTCTGCCTCTTTTCCTTTTCTTCTTAGTCTCCTTTGCCCTTCCTCCTCTTCTCTGGGCTGTTGGTGATGGACCATCCAAGGGCTCAGACTTTCCATTTCTTTACTTTTTGTCTAAACCTGCTGTCTTGATGATCTCATCTAGGTCATGGCTCAGAGTACCCTCTCCCCAGTGGAAGGCTCTCATCTGTCCTTCTCCAAGCCATAGATCTCCCCTGACCTTTGCACTCATGGATCCAGCTGCTTAGTTGATATCTTCATTTGGAATCCTATAGTCATGTGTAACTCAGCATGTCCAAAATGTTTCCCCTGCATATAAACAAACAAACAAATAAAAGCCAGAATCTAATCAAACTAACCAAACTTACTCCTCATGCAGTTTTCTTTTTCTTTGCCACTAGCAAATCCACTTGTTCTGTGTGAAATTCTTAGACTCATCCTTGATTTCTTTTTCTCCCATTTGCCAAAAAATATTCTGTAAACCAATCCAGTTGATTCTAATTTCAAATAGATACCCAGAATCTGATCATGCATCCAATATTATTCTGGTCCCACCTTCACCATCTCTTGGCCTGGATTTTTGTAACAGTCTGCTATCATCTATTTCTTTGCCCCCCTGCCCTCTACTTCTGCCCTGGCCTCCTTTAGTCTATTCTCAACAGAGTAGCCCAGGTAATTCTGTCAAAAAACATGTATCATGTTGTTCCTCAGCTCAAAATACTCCAGTGCTTTCCATCTATCTTGGAGTAAATGTCCTTCCTTGTAAGATGTCCTTACAAGACCCTAATGAACCTATGGGATCTGCTCCCTCCCCTCTTCATATCTTATTTTCCCAACCTCATCACCAACCCACAGCCTTAGCTGTGGTTCTCTTTACCTACAAAGCCTTTCCCCTGAGAAACTGTATGGCCACTGTCAAATTGTGCTAGATCTCCTCTCAGTACTCTCACACGCCCATCTCAAATGCCTTATATGTTCCAGGCTCCTACTACTATCTAACATATGATTTAATTATCCTAAATTTGTTTCCTCATCTATCCTGTCTTCCTTCACCCAAATTAAGGCAATCAGAGTCCTCTTCTAGTGTGAGTACCTCTAATGTTTCCCAGTTACTTTTCACAGGTTGCTGGCTTAACACAATACTCAGGTCTAGTAAATATATCTCTGATCTCATTTTATAAAGAATGTATTCTAATTAAGATGGATGAAACTTCATCAGCCTAGTGAATTGTACTAATAGACTGCCAAGTGTTAAGTCATCTTTGCATCTTTTTCTATCCTTTTTTTCTCATGATTATGTTTTCTAAAACAACAAACTCACAGATTTATGCAAAGGTTTTTATAGCTTATTATTCATTGTATTTTATACCATATATCTGCTTGATTAAAGAAAGATAATTTTTATATCAAATTGCATTGTCTACCTTACCTATGTTTTTAAAAGTTTTTACATAGGTCTGTAGTGGAACCTGGGCAGAGGGCATATCCCAATCTTTGGGGAATGGATTTCCTCATTTTCATTTCAACCATGAGCCACTCCCAAGCTCATCTCTCATCAAACATTGTTCTCAATGTCTCTTTTCTTCCTTCACCTCTATTTTTGGAGACTTTCCACCCATATGGATGTGGAGGTTTCCCAGGCACCATTGGTGTTCTTCAAAGGCAATGTATCTTTGAACTGAGAAGCTTTCTAAAGAAGCACTAGTCCCCTACTAGGGTACTTATGTCACCCTCATACCCCCAAAGAAAGTGAAAATCTTGTGACAGATGGCCCCCAAAAGAAGAAGGCAGCTGCCCTGGAGGAAAAAAAAAAAAAAAAAAAAAAAACAAAAACTGGATGAGCCCTGCCCCTTCACAGAATGCTGCTTTTGTTGTGGCTAAAGTGAGGTCTACTGTGAGCATTCCAGAATGTGGGCTTTGCTGATGAGTAAGAGCATAAAACTTTGCATCATAAAAGACAAAAAATTAACCTTCTAAACTCTCCCAGAGAACTCACTGCTTTGGAAAATCTCAGAAGTTGCCAGGGAAAATGATGACAGATGGGAAGAAGGAGGCTCAGGGCCAAGGCACATGCCAGTTTCTTGGTCTGATGTAGTATTGCAAGTTATAGGTATACTATAACTTATGAAGAGTATACATGTAGCATCATGGACCCCAAACTAAGTGGCATAGTGAATGCAAGGTCCTCCATAGTTGTTTGAAAATATTTGGAGTATACCATGGGTTTGGATGAGTAGGAAAATTTTTACCCAGCATGCTGGAGGCCCTGGGTTTAATTCCTAGCACCCAAACCAAACCAAAACAAAAACATTTGCAGGGAAGACTGCAATGAGGCAAGCTATCTTCATTGACTCCACAGCTTCCAAAACATTCCCTTTAAGCCCCTTACTGAAACCTCTCCTTATCCTCTGGAGTCTTAAGGCCCCCTACCAAGAGTGCTTCACCAAGCTGTTGATGAATCAGGATGTTCAGACTGAGAAAGGCAGATATGTGCCTCTGAAGAAGTTGTCCAGGTCACACTGAAGCTATCAGAGTCCCTAGGACAACTTTTTGCACAGGGTTCCTACTTGAAGTGTTGAGGCAGAGGCAGCAAATGTAGAGAAAGCATGAGAAGATGGAATCTCCCACTTCAGGAGAAAGAGAGCAATGGACCAGTGGACATTGCACCAGTCCACATCCTTGGTAGCAAAGGATTCTGGGAAAAGACTTATTATCCACTGGAGTGCCACAGCAGGACCTGGGAGTACCTCCATCTCAGTATCAAGCCTTTTACCTGTCCCCTTTGTCCCACACTCAGTACTTATGGACACTGATGATTCTCCCAGCCCAACTCCAAGTATGTTCTGGCTGAAGCTTGAGACCTCAGAAAAGACACCCTGATGAGAGAGATCTCGACTCTCTTTAAGGTGTTCAAAAATAAAGCCCAGTAATCTACTTTCCTGACCTCAAAACCTTTTGCACACAAGTGTTTATTTAGGTCCTACATAGCATGTTGAAAAGAATTTCAAGTGTTTTGGTGGTTTATAGTCTTTCCTCTTTCTATTATCCTGACTCAAACCCTTGAAAGGTCAGCTCTTTCACTTGGTATAACACAGGAATTTTTATAACGTGTGTGTTTGCACAAAATACTGAGGAACATTGCCACACAGTCTGCTATTTAAAAAATTTCAAAACATAAGTCATTTTCCTCCTTTCACTGAAATTTCTTTTTTAGACCAATTTTCTCACTTGCCTAAATTCTTTCTTTTGATTCATGTTCTAGTCAGCTAAAGAACTTATGCAATTACTCTTCATCAGAAAAGATACCTGAGTTGTATACTTTCAAAGATTTTTAATGTCTGCGGATATCTACTTATTATTGTTTTACCTAATAATAGTTTTTTTTGGGGGGGGATGTGTACAATTCAGTGGGTACAAAAAGTCCTTTTGCTTAAACATTTTTATATCTTTCAGACCTCTAGAACAGAGGTCTGATACTAAGCTAAGTTTGGTTTACTTTTTATGTGTGTGTGTGTGTGTAAATGCAAGTTTTTGTAGGTCATTTCTATTGTCCTTGAACTTTATTAGGGCATGTCTACCTCTAAAGAAATTTCATCTACTGTTTGTTTTTCTGTTGGTGTCAGGATCAAACCCAGAGCCTTGAATATGCTAGGCAATCACTTTACCACGGAGTGACATCCCCAACCTTTCATCTATTGTTTCTGGAATTTTTTTACTTTCGTTTTTTGCTTTCTTTCTTTGTGGATCTCTTTCTACTTACACATTTGGTTCTCTTACATCTGTCCTTCAAGGTTTTTTGTCTCTCTCTCTTTTTTTTTTCATGTTGAAAAATTTTTTAATGTTAGGTTAACCCATTATAGACAGGAAAGTAAATGTTCTCTCCAATTTCAGTAAAATAATCATATTGGGGCAGGGGATGGTCAGGTTCACCTACACTCTGCCAAAGCACCAATATTGAGTTCTAGAATAATACCTCTCAAGTCACCAGCTTCTTGGTTTCATTAACTAATTTACTTATTTACTTTTGGTTTATTTTATTCTGCCTCTACTGCATTTCTTATTTTGATCTCATGTTTTTTCATCGGAAAACTACTCTTGTGTTCACCATTATTCCTTTTATCATGAACACTGTGTATCCTAAATCCCAGGGAAAGTAGAAAGATCAGATTTCTATGTTAGAGTTTCATTAGCTGGAAGGGTGTGTCAGTTTATATTTCAGCATGGTGGGAACTGAAGCATTTCTACTGAAAAACGTAGTACTGACTATGTACTCCTTGACTCACTCTCCTTAATGCCCCTTGATGTGTAGTCTAGAAACCATTGTGTACTATGGCAACCTCCTGGGTATCTCAGTACTGATGAAGCTGTTCCTTTTAGTAATGGGGAAAATTAAGTCAGAATATTAAGACAGTTTGAGGTACTGTCTCATGAAATATGTTTTTTATTATTATCTTTCATCAGATGAAAGAAGATATACCTACATATTGCCAATATTCATCCAGATATATTTTTTTAGGTGGGGGGGGGACTTCTTCAATTTCTTGAGCACTCTTTTCAAGTTTTGAAGTAGAATCCAAGTATTGGAGGTCCATCACCTTACAGCTTCTTAAATTGCAGACGTAATTTTTCCTTTTCCTTAGGCTGCATTCTTAGGTAATTTAATTTTCCTTTAGTTATGTATGATTGGCATGAAAATGCACAATGAGTTTGTGTCTAGCATCACAATTCTGAAAGTGTTTTTCTTTTTTATGTCTCATAATTACTGTAGGGTGTAACTCAAACTTAGCAGTTGCCAGAAATGGCAAGTAGCTGCAGCTCAATTTTTCCTCCTGACTTTCAAGAGTCAGAGGACCAGCATGCATTACTAATCTATTATATTGCATATTAAACAAATCCAAAATTTGACCAGTATCTTCCATTAAAGCTAAAGTCCTTTTGTAATCACAATATAATATTTGTCCACTCCCTTTTCTGTAATTTAGTATATATTGGAGAGCCAAATGTTCTACATAGATGGGAAGAATCATTCCTTCCCTATGTGGAGGCAGCCAATAGGATGGTATTAGAGAATTAGAGTGATTCTGGTAAGAGATCAGACCTTGGGTCCAATCCCAACCTCATCATTTACAACTGAGTTATGCTCAGAGCCTTACAGTCATCTGTTAAAAAAAAAAATGCTGGTAACATGTCATCCAGCTGAATTTGCCTTCAGCAAACTTTTAGATTTTTTTATTTCTTTTTTTTTTCCTGACTATCCCAATTTAGGAGAGAAAAACAAGTGCTTGTTGACTATTGGGGTCAGGTTCATCTACACCCTGCCAAAGCACCAATATTTGGAATTCCAAGATTAGCCAAGTTCTTGGGTCCTGCCCATTCTGGAAGGGAAGGTCCTCATTGTGTGGTTGTAAGGAATCAGGTAGATAATACCTGTAAAAAAGTAGTTTTTATTTATTTCATTAAGAATACTTATATCTACAGATGCAAAAATACCTCACTAACAGTTGTTTAGGATGTGTGTTGTTTATTACAGAATTGTCATGATACGTATTTCCAGGTTTCACCCAACAGTTTCATCAAGGCTCCAGGCTTTTCTCTACCCTTTGTTCTGCTATTGTTAGGATGCTGTCTCACAGTTGCAGATGGTGTGTTGACTTGTTGCCTTATGGCTTCAAGATGGCTGTCTCTGCTCCAGGCATTCTATCCTTACCCAACAACGTTCAAAGGCAGCAACTGAAGGAAGCAGAATGGGACAAAAGACAAGCTCTTCTTTTTGATAAAGGAGAAATCTCCAGAGGATTCCTTCTCCCTGCAGACCACCCTTTAGATTTCCAAGGAGAGAACCAATTATACTCCTGCTTCTAAGGGAGATGAATAAAATTAGTTATATGACTTTTTTTTTCAGCTACATATTGAGAGGCATTCAAGGAGGAAGGGGCAAAAATGCCTTTGGGTCTTTTATGAAAGTATCCACCACAGCAATCAGTAATAGGCTCTTTTTCCTCTCTCCATCCCACTTGGATGAAGTAATGCTTCTTAGTTATATATCAGATTAAGTCTTTTGTGTTCAAGTTAAATGATTAGTTTCTTTGGTAAATGATAAGGGTCAAATTTTTCCATCATAGTAAAGGATGCATTGCATTTTTATAAAAAATTCTATTTCTATTTTCTTCAAAAAATTCTCTGAGCTTCAGAAGTGTGGTCCCTCTTTATTTGGAGAAATTGAAACATCAAAATTATAAGCATAGAGACTACAAGCAATAAACCATGGCCTTTGACCTAAGACTTCCTTATGATGCTTTTCACAGTATTTGTAAACCTTATGCTGAAGTTTGAAAACGAGACAGAAAAGTTGTATCCCTGTCTCCTAAGAGAGCAATCTTTTCAGTACTTTTTCTAAGGCAAAGATATTAGTGAAGCTCCAAGTCCAGTTTAAAATTCTAGTGTCCCTTTATGGGAAACAGTCATATTTTATATTAAATGAGAATTTTTTAGATCCAACAATCCAGTCTATAAATATTTCATAGGATAATAAACACAGGAAGGTAAAAAGTTTAATCTCCAAATTATAGTCAGCATTAACATTAACAAAAATGGGAATAATCTAAGCGGTCATGAATAGGGAACTAATGAGTGAATTGCAAATCATGGTATTTGGGTACAATATGGGAATTTGTTAGGATTATTGTAAAGCAATCTCACTTAAGAATTTTGATACTCCCAACCAGCAAACTGAAAATAAATAAATAAAAATAATAATACATTATGATCAAGGAAAGTCTATTTCAGAAATGCAAGGATAGTTTGATTTTAGGAAATCCAAAACATCTAGGGAAATAATCACATGATTATGTCCTTAGTCTGCTGGAAAGGCAGTTTACAAAATTCAACAAACATTACTGATACAAGGACTTAATAGGAACCGATAGGTGCTACTTAACATGATGCAAACTTTATAGGTTTATATTGAAATCAGAATCCTCTTCCTGTTAAACTCAGGAAAAGAGAAGGATATCCATTACCTCTACTGTACTTAATATTGTATTGAATTTTTAGCAATCACTGTCTTTTTCAATGGTGTGGATGAAGTGAGCCTTGAAGACACAAAACACCCCAAAATCAATCAAAATTAAAACAAAAGAATTAGGTAAGATAGTTGAACATAAAATTGACATGAAAAACCTATAGTCTTCACACATACAAATGATGTCCTGCTAGACATTACGGTGGAAGGAACCTTCCATTTAAACAAGAAACTGTAATGGAAAGGAAACTTCCATTAAAAATACTAATAGCAACAAAGACATAAACTACTCAAGAGTAAATTTAAAGAACTGTGCAAAACTGTACAGAAAATATTTTAAATATTCCTAAAATATACAAAATGACACCAAAAAAAAAATGGGCAGATTTTGGGAGGAAGGGCAGGATGATCACTCATCATAATGCAGGTATTAATTCTATCAACCTTAGAAAAGATGAAAACAATCAGAGTCCCAGTAAATTTGGCCTGATATTGAAGCACACTATTAAGTTTCTCTAAATAAAGCAATATGATACCGGTGCATGAAATGTCAATCCAATAGAATAAAATAGAGTCCTGGAAGAGATCCACATACATCTGGAAATTCAGTATCTGATAAGGGTGGAATCTCAAATCACTGGAGAGAGATGGAATTCTTAATAAATGGTGTTGGAACAACTGGAAAAACGATAAAATTGGCTCCATGTCTCACATCATGCATAATAATAAACTCTAAATGAGTTAAAGATCAAAATGTAAACAAAACAAAGCCACACAGACATAACAGAAAATATGGGTACATATCTTTATAACTCAAGAGTAAGAATTTTTTTCTAAGTATGACAAAATTCAGAAGTAATATAAGAAGAGTGTAAAATTCTTTGCATTGTAGAAAATTTTTAGTAGTCAGAAAATGACAGAGGAAAAAAACTTGCAACTTTTATCAGACACAAAAGACTCATTTACAAGCTATAGAAAGTTGGGAAGAAAAAAAAAACCCTAAGGTACAGAGAATAAAGAGTCAGTTCATAGAAAAATGAGGCCAGATCAATGCCTCAACATATGAAAATTTGTTCAACCAACTATCATGAGTGAAGGAGAATTAAAACTAGTCTAGCCAGGTGCAGTGGAGCATATCTATAATCCCAGTGGTTTGGGAGGCTAAGGCAGAAGAATTGCAGGTTCAAAACCAGCCACAGCAATTTACTGAGACTAGTAAGCAACCTACTGAGACCCTGTTTCAAAACAAATAAACAAACAAAAAACAAAACAAACAAAAACCCTAGTCTTCTCTTTGGAAGGATAGTGACTGGGAGATATCAGGAGGAAGGCCTCTAGGATGCCTTATTTTGATCTAAGTAGGGGATCCACAGGTTGTGCACTTTGCAAAAATTTTCAAGCTCTGAACTTTATATTTGTGCAGTCTATTATAAGGATGTTATACATATTTTTAAAAGTTCCAAAAAATACATAAAAACCTTGATAGTCAAATTCCAGGTCCTCCTTATCAGATGGGCTGAAATCCAAGTTTGACTACATGCTCTATTGGCAGTATTATAAAGAAAATAGGCACGCTCATATATTTTGATAGGAGTGCCAAATAGTCCTGTCCTAAGGACAGAAATTTGGTAATATTCAACACAATCACAAATGTTTCACCTTTTGACCTAGCAGTTCCATTTAGGATTACCTTAAATATATTCTTCCAAAATAAAACAGCACATAGGCATTCATTGTGGTGTTTTGTTAATATCAGAAGCATGGAAACAACCCACTGTTCATTAGCAGGATTCTGCCTAAATAATCAATGGTATTTACATAAATAACCTATTACATAGTGATAAAGAAGAAAGAAATCTGTAATAGAGAGTAGACATAACAAGGGCAGAAAAATATACAGCATGCCACCTTTTCTGAGAAAGGAAGATATGTACACCTGTAATCCCAGTGGCTTGGATGGCTGAGGCAGGAGGATCTCAAGTTCAACACCAGCCTCAGCAATTTAGTGAGGCCCTAAACAATTTAGTGAGACCTCAAAATAAAAAATAATAAAGGTGTGGGGATATGACTCAGCTCCCCCAGGTTCAATACCCAGTACCACCCTGCCCCCTCCCAGAAAGGAGGATAAACAGTAATCCATGCATGCATATGTTTATTTTTTTTATTTTGGTAAAAAGACATGCAGGAGAAGTTCAATTAACATTGATGAATAGTGTTATATATAGGGCATGTGGGGATGGGAGAGGATTGGGATGGGAGGGAGACTTCTCTCAATGTGTCTTTTGATATTATTTTGCATTTGAAATGTGAAAAATATTCCATATGCAGATAATAAAATTAAGTCAAAGAGGGGAGGTGTAAATCACTAAACTGAGGGAAAAAAACTGAAACAAATGAACCTAACATTCTACCTATGAGCATAACCACACACCAAATAGGCTTATTCCAAGTGAACTTTTAGCACAGTACTGACTCTAAATCTGAGTTATACTTTGAGGACAATAAGAGCTACCATGAAATCTTTAAAGTCATTTAGCAACTCAACTTTTGTGTAGTAGATTTGACTGTAATATAAAGCAAATAAGGAAATTTTATTGATGTTTTAGGAAGCATCACTTTTATTTTAAGAGAAAAGTTATTTCAATATGAAAAATAATGGTGGAAAACCTATAATGTTAAGTGTTGTTGGAAATATCAATATGAATTCACGATTTTATAACCATTCAGTATTTGCTGACCACTGAATGGACCTCAAAGCAGCGGTGTCCCAATATATATGTTCATACACAGACAGAGTCAGCATGATATTTATACAACCATGTTCATAGTGACATTCATTCATAATAGCCAAAGGGTGAGAACAACCCCAGTATCTATCAAATATGAATGGATAAACAAAATGCAGTATATGTATGCAAAGGGCTACTATTCAGCCATAAAGAGGAATGAGATTCTGACATATGTTATTATGGTTTAGATATAAGGTGTTCCCCCCAACCCAAGCTCATGTGATAGATAATGCAGGCATGCTCAGAGTTGAAATTATTAGATTAGGAGAGCTGTAACCTAATCAGTAAACTAGTCCACTTAATAGGTTAATTATTGACTGGTTTACTGGGTAATAACTGTAAGCTGGTGGGAGGCATAGCTGGAAGAAATAGTTTCCGGGGGTGTGCCCTTGGGGATTATATACCTTATATTTTCCCTGGCTTCCCCCACATCCTCTGCTTCCCAGCTGCCTTGAGCTGAGTAGCTTTCCTCTGCCACTCTCTTCTGCTATGATTTTAGGCCATCCCTGGGGCCAGGGCAATGGAGTTGAATAGCCTGACCATTGTCTGAACCTCTGAAACCATGAGCTAAAATAAAGTTTTTCTCTTTTCAGTTGTTCTTAGAAAGCATTTTGGTTACAGCAATGAAAAGCTGATGGATGCATGCTACCACATGGAAGAACCTAGAGGACTATATGCCAAATGAACTATACCAGTCAACAAAACATAGATACTGCCTGAATTAACTTATGGGGGGTACCTAGAGTAGTCAGATTCATAGAGACAGAAAGTAGAACAGTAGTTGCCAGAGTCTGAGGAGAATAGGAAATTGGAAAAAAATTTTTAATGGGAATATAGTGTCAACTTTGCAATTTGGAGGCTGGTTACACAACAATGTGAATGTGCTTAACACTATTTAACCGTTCACTTAGAAACGGTTGAGGTGATAAATTTTACATATATAGGTATTTTATAACAACTAAATATTTATAATTTAAAGAATAGATATAAGTATAAAAATGTATCTAGAAGAACATATATTTAGGCACATGCACAAAGTTACTGTGTCTATAAGTTCAAGTTTCTGGGCAACTTTTACTTTTTATTTATGTATTGTTTGAAAATTTTTTTTACATGAACATGAATCAGTTTAACAAAAACCATAAACCAGTTTCCAGAAGAAATAAAACTTGTGAATATTATCAGTATTTTGGAAGATTGAGAACAGAGGTCTAATACTTAGGAAAATGAATTTTTAGGAAATGGAAGTTATTGTTAGTGAGCCTGAGAGTTTTGTTAAGAGCAACATAAATCTTTTGTTCCATATGGTCAGAGGCAAAACGAGCGGCAGGCCACTCCTCTGCATTGTGGCTGCCTTGGAAAGCTCGGCCTTCTCACTCCTTGGCTGGGCCTGACCAGCTGTGACCTTGCTTACAGCTAAGGCCCAGCAGCGGGTGGCCGGCCTCTGTGGGAACTCTCACCCGCTGCTCCCAGAGAACCATGCTTTGCTTGGTGTCTGGCCAGCAAGGAGGTGAAGTCTGCCTGCTGTTGTTGACCCAGGGCTGTCTGCCTGTCTGTCCTCCATGCTGATTCCAGCACCTTACCTTCCTGGACTGTATCCTGGAGGTGCAGTTGATGACTCCCATCCTCATAACTGCCTCCCTGTCAGAGCCAGGCTTTGATCCTGCCTCCAGGGATGCAATTTCTGTTGAAGTCTGACAGTCCTTCTGGTCTGTGGGTTACAACCCGCACAGCGGTCCCCACAGTGATGACTCATTTCCACCTGGGCTGATGGCTGCGTTTGACCTTCTGTCCCTTCCTATCAAACTTCAGGCCTTGTGTCTGAAGGAGAAACTTACATCTGACCTGTTAATGCATTCACATAAACGTGGGAGCATCGTTAAAATGCTCTTTCCTAAAATTTATCATGGAACAGTATTATTATTTATAGTCACATGGGATTTTGAAAAATACAATGAATTATACAGTTCTACTTTGTTTCCCATTATGTGATTATTTTCAGTTTTACTTAAAGCACAGTCAACATCACAAAGTCACATTCACTCTTGATGGTGCCCTCTGTTTAAAAAAAAAATATTTCAAAAACAGAAAATTACAGAGAACACCATAACACCTGTGTGTGGATTACCCAGATTTAACACATTAATATTTTGTAATGATAGTTTCAGGCCCAGAATTTTCAGTTTAAAGTTAAATTATACTTCTGTGTATGGGCAGAGCTGGCCTGGGGGAAAGGGAAATTTGCAGATAACTTTTCTTGCTGTGCCTGTCCTTTCTGTTACATGTGACTGACTACATGCCGGTGGCCCTTGATTCTACATAAGACCTTGCATGCCTCTCACAGAATAGCTGTCTGACGGCTTGCTATGGTTTGGATCATGAATGTCCCCCAAAGGCTCATGATTTCCAGACCACACCACCCTTGGGGGGTGGTGGAACCTTTAAGACATAGGGTCTAGTTGGTGGAAGTTAGGGATATTGGAACCTCACCCTCTTCTTCTCTCATTTTGTTTTCTGGCTGCAATGAGGTGAGAAGTCCACTTAACCTTGTACTCATGCCATGATGTGCTGTCTTGTCACAGGCCCTATTATGGTTTGGTTGTGAGATGTCCCTGAGTAAACTCATGTGATATATAATGTAGAAATGTTCAAAGGTGAAAAGATTAGATTAGGAGAGCTGTAACCTAATCAGCAGACTAATTCATTTGATGGGTTAATCCTTTTGTTGGATTTGAATAGATTACTGGGTGGTAACTATAGGCAGATTTGGCATGGAAAGAGGAAATAGATCACTGGGGGTATGACATAGGGAATTATACATCTTCTCCTTGGCTCCTCTGCTCTCTCTGCAGATGACCATGAATTGAACCGCTGATACCATGAGCCTGAAATATTTTTTTCTTCCTCTAAGTGGTTCTTGTCAGTTATTTCGGTCACAGAGATGAAATTCTGACAAACACAGGCCCCAAAGAAACAGGTCAAATGACCATGGGCTGAAATCTCTGAAACCATTAGCCAAAATAAAGCTTTCTCCTTATGAATTATTTATCTCAACTATTTTGTCCAAGTGACAGAAACTGACAAACATAGAGCTCTTACTTGGGGCTCTTCTTCTTGAAGCCCTGGAGTCCTCAACTCTTTCTGAAATGAAACCTGGTTATGAGTAGGACCCAAAGTTGCAAGCTGGAAAGGAAGTTTTATGAGAACAATAGGATGTTTTTATAACTCTGCAGGAGTATCTCAGAAAATAAAACGCATCCAAGAAATGAATAGTTGTTGGAATAGCAGTTTGCTAGTGCTTCCTGCTGCCTCCTTCTTTACTCTTAGTTCACATGTTGGAAAATAGCCACCAACAGCTGCTGAGTTTACATATGACATGCCCATTTGCCTAAAGAGGTTGAATAGTAGGCTCCGGTTACAATTCCACATGTCCAGGTGTGGGGGGATCTGATTATGTTGCCCTGGTTCACAGGTCCACCCCAGGTCCCGTAAGCTGTGATGAGGATGGAAAGGTCATATGTGACCAATATGCTGCTTAGGTGGGTACTTCTGGCATCCCGTGGCTTTAGGGCATGAGAACAGTAGTTTCAAGAACACTCTTTCTTGCACAATACTACACATCCTTCAGGGGCGATTGTCAGAGTTTGAGAAACACAAGAAAGGACTTGCAGCAAAAACTAGGAATGACTCTCAGCTTGGACACCTGGGACTGGGGATAACACAGGATGGAGATGCTAATGGTGAAGAGAAAAACAATAAAGGCAGCTATACGTCCCTGAAGGTTCACATTGTAGGGTTTTTGTGGGTGATGTACTGGTCATTAAAAGTGTCTGAGAACCAGATAGTATTTGGACAGAGGTTCACATATTTAGAAATGAATTATGCTCTGAAAGTTAATGTTAATATTTTTATATAAATGTTTATGGTGCTTAACTGGTTATAAGGCAATAGTTAACTTTTTAACCCCCAGCTCTTCAAAGAGGTAATGGTTTTGTGTGGACACTAAATGCATATTATAAGAGATTACTTCATTTTGGAGCATTATCTCACAAAAATCCACATTTTTCTATGTTTACTCCTACTTCTAAAGATATGTGAATATACTTTGTATACAACCAGAGATATGAAAAATTGTGCTCTATATGGGTACTATGAATCATAATGCATTCTGCTCTTATATATAACAAAGTAGAATAAAAAATTTTAAAAAATGTGTTATTTTATTTTTGTCTTATTCTGGTAAGCCATTTCCTATCTTCTCTGGAATAAGCAGGTTATATCTAAATGTTTAGAATGAGATCATGTTCATATTTGCATACTAGCTCAAAGCATTATTTTGACCACACAGGTAGTTATTGTCTGCATTTTTTTAAATAAAGAAAGTAATCTTTGAGTTCAGACTTGGGAAGAGAACATACATCCTATGAGCATTCTTCTAATAGCATTAGTCCCAAAAAGCACAGATCCATTCTTGGCTGTCCTTTATTTTTTATTTTTAATTTTTTGCAGTGCTGGGATTGAAACTAGGGCCTGTGCATGCCAAACAAGTGCTTTACCACTGAGCTACATCTCTGCCAACTTCATTTACTCATGAAAAGCACCTAGTCCTTCTGCACTCAAATGTGAATTTCAGTTTCTCAGATGAAGGCGGTAGTGAGTGCCTCTCTGCCCCACTACCAGCAGTGGCCAGAGTTTTGGATTGATACTGAAATGTAGGGAAACATGGTGGCCTTTACAGAACATCAAGATTGCTTAAATTTAAGGGAGATACAACAGCATGCACGTGACTTCTGGCACCACTTGGGAATACTTCCCTCTCTCTTACCACAAAGAGTCATGAGAGGAGGTCAAGAGCATGTAGAAGACCTCAGTTTAGGGAACCCTTGCTGGCTGGGGACCCTTCAGTTTTAGTCCTTTCTGTCTTAGGGTATGTGGGAGTGCTGAAGCTTGGTGCAGCTCTGTTCAATAAAATCTTTTATTTGTGACAAATAGGCATTGAGGCAGCGAGATATGGATATTTTGTCCATCTGGTCCTCAGCAGATTCTTGTTTTACATTCAGTATACTCCTGTAATTGCTTGGCTTAGTGTTGTAAGAATCCAGCCAAGCCAAGGGTTAAACCCTCCTGGGGCTAAAATCACAAACCAGCTGTAAGCTAGGGTCATATCTTCTCTGTGTTTGTAGGATCAGAGTCAGGTATATAAGAAGTCACTGATAAGAATTTGTTCAGTGAATATTCAATTTTGACCTGAAATTTTAGTGATTTAATATTCAGTTTGATTGGTGTAAAGTGTTTGTAAATAAGGAAATGATGGCCTAGCAAACAAAAATTTTTTTTTTCTATGTTGAAAGTACTTTAAAGAAAGTCTTTGGACTTTATGCTCATAAAAATATGATAATTGTAGCATAAAAGTTCTATTTTCTTTTCATTTATATTTCAGATTATTTGAATATATTTTGCTCTATAAGGATGGAGTCATGTTTCAGATTGAACAAGCCACTAAGCAGTGCTCAAAAATCACCCTGACAGAACCCTGGGATCCTCTTGACATTCCTCAGAACTCCACCTTTGAAGACCAGTATTCCATTGGGGGGCCTCAGGAGCAGATCACCGTCCAGGAGTGGTCCAACAGAAAGTCAGCTCGATCCTGTAAGAATTAAAAGGGTCCCTTAATAAAGGTAGCTGTTAGGGAAACGTATGGCGAATTATGTTGTGTAAAGCCTATGTAAGTCCCCATATGTACTTTGCAAATTATGGGACACTAGGTTCTAAGCATGTCATTTGAAACATGTTGACCTTCTAGAGCCACATGCACTTTTCTTCCACTTTGGCTCTTATGGACTACATTGGCTTTTGATGTTTTGGGATCACCCAGAGGTATGTGACATGGGGGGTGCTTTTCTAAGGCACACACTTGAATCAGGTGCCTCCTTTTCCTTTCTTCTCATCACTTCTTAAAGTTGCGTGGCCATACCTACTCCAGTATTCTGAGTGTCAAGTGGCCTGCTTTTATTTGAAGCGATTCACTGTAATTCCAAGTTTGTTTTAAACACTGAGGGCATTCATGCCATGGGGACCAGCGTGGTAGTTCCTCAAAAAAGTAAACATAGACTCATCATGTGATTCAGCTATTCTAATTCTCAATACATTCCTAAAAGAAATAAAGGCATGAACTAAACATACCTGTGTATGCCCACGTCTAGAGCAACATGATTCCCAATAGTCAAAAGGTAGAACTAACCCAGATGTCCATCAGCAGATAAATGGATAAACAAAATAGGACGTTCGATACAGCAGAACATTAGTTAGACCTAAAAAGGAAAGAGTATCTGCTACCACATGAATAATCCTTGAGGATATTATAGTAAGAGAAATAAACCAGTCAAAAGGGACAAACATTGCATGATTTCACTTATGTTAGGTATCCAAATTCCTGCAGGCAACCAGCAGCCTGGATGTTGGCAGGGACTATGGAGAAAAATAAAATGGGAAGTTATTGTTTAACGGGTCAGAGTTTTCAGTTGGGGAGGATGAAAACATGGAGATGGATGGTGATGATGGTTGTACTGATGATGTGAATGTACTAAATGCTTGCAACTGTGTGCTTCATCATGGCTAAAAACACCTTTTATCTTGTGTGCATTTTACCACAATAAGGAAAAAGTGTAGCATTTTGCCTGTCTCCTCTATTAAAAGTCAACTTTCTTCTTCCTATAGACGAAACCTGGATCGGCATTTATACAGCCAAGGATTGTTATCCCGTCCAGGAAACCTTCATTAGAAATTATAGTGTAATACTGTCCACACGATTTTTTGATGTACAGCTAGGCATTAAAGACCCCTCCGTGTTTACCCCTCCAAGCACTTGCCAGACGGCCCAGCCCGAGAAGATGAGTGAGGACTGCACCTGGTGAGCCTCTGAATGCAGAAGTGACTGCCTCGAACATCAGCTGGAAACAGATTGGAGACTGGTGGGGATGATAGAATCTACACTGGGGATAGTTTTAGGATGCTAAACACTGATATAAATTTTTCCCTGTGTCTGACTTTGACTGCTCAGCAATGAATACAGAAGGAAATTGAATGGAGAACATGTGGCCTTCTTAGATGACCACTAGCATGGCCACTTCAGTTATTGCTAACGCATACTTGGTTTTCTGTGTGCATAGGTGTCTATTCAGTGTCGTGGCATATGAAGGGGTGAAAGGTTAGCAGGAGCAGTTTGCCTTGGCAGGGATGAATATTTTAAGAATTGATGGTGATAATAAAATGCAGGGTGATTTTGGTCAGTGTTTATTGTTAAGTTCCCTACAAGGGAAACCCCCTGCGTCACTGTACCAGGAGGCATCTGTTCCCACTGATGCTCACCCCCACCCTGCCGCTACAATGCACAAAATGACCTCCTAAATTTCTTCCAGACATAAGAGCTCTATGACATGACCCATGGACAGAGATATTTGGAAGGAAATGAAAGGCTATTATTATGAAGTATTAATTCTTTGAAAGGGAAAAGAAAAAGAGAAACAGAAGTTTGAAGCAAGAGGGTTTGGACAATCATAATGTTTGTACTTAATGAAGCACGAGCCATGTATGCTTCCTGTTTTCTATGCAAGAGTATTGATTTATGTGCGGAATGTTCACATTCTTCTAAATGGACAGCTGGTGTTCTAAAGTAGCGCTGCACCCATTATCAGGAGACTGATACCTCTAATCCTCCAAATGCAGAATTAGAACTCCTTTGTACTCCAGTTCCTTTGGTTATTAACTAAACTAGACTTGCCCTTGCCTTGGCCTTCCTGGGACTGTTTCACAGTCTCTGTTGTCTATCTGACATCTGCTCATCCTTCCCAGGTCAGTTCACACATGACCTTCTCTGAGAGCTGCTCCCAAGCCTGGATTAGTTGCATCTTGCAGGTTGAGCATGCTTTTCTGACAATACTTATGCTGTGTGACAATTTCCTGCCTCCTGGATGCTATGTCCCACTGTCCTGGCTAAGAGTCCCTTGAGTACGGGTATTACTGTTCTGTTTACTTTTTAAATCCCAGTACCAAGCAAGTGCCTGCACATGATCAGTGCCCTCAACATTTGTAGAGTTAAGAATACTAGCCTCTGGTTCTCAGTTTCCTCATCTTTTAAGTGGGGTTGGGTTTGCTGATCGCTGGGTAGACCTTCAGTAATACAATTTATTATTCTATATAATTTTCCTCTTGTATTTCATTTGGCCATCAATTTTAGTTACCAAAATAAATGTGTGATACCCATGTTATGTTCATAAACAATCTGTATTACTCACAGTTTATTTATATTAATAAACTAATTTAAGCACATCTCAAAGCACTCTTTGATATATTTGCTTTTCTAATAAATATGGGTGAATGTGATTATAAAAAAGTTAAAACTCTTCTCTAATAAACAGTTTAATGTGATCAAAACCAAATTGCTTATCCTCTTGCAAAAGCCTGCAAGTCCTCTCAAGTCTAGTTTGAAGTGGCTTAGGTCAGAAGCTTCAGGGTCAATTTTGACCCATGTCTGCTTCAGTTCCCACTACCAATCAATACCCGAGTCCCCGTCAAAACAGTTTTTATTTTTATTTTAAATTTTTTTATTATTAGTTGTTCAAAACATTACAAAGCTCTTGACATATCATATTTCATACATTTGATTCAAGCGGATTATGAACTCCCATTTTTACCCCATATACATATTGCAGATTCACATCGGTTACACCTCCACTTTTTTACCTACTGCCATACTAGTGTCTGTTGTATTCTGCTGCCTTTTTAAAGCGACTGTTTTTATCCATCTCTTCAGCTACCACCAGGTCTTGGATCTCACCATCCTTGGCCTTTGGGGGATCCTTGCACCCTCTGTCCTCATCCTGGTCTTTTCTTCTAGAAATTATCCTATGCTCATTCACACTTCATTCATCCATCCACATCAGCCAATACTGAGCATCTGCTCTCTCCAGTGCCCATGTTGTTTTCTGGAGTCACAAAAAATGGCAAAGCTCAGTTGAGGCAGTTATCCAGATCGCACAGACCAGGAAGAATGTCACAGCTGTGTTCCATGGGGTCAGCCTATAAAGCCTTTGTGTTTGACCCACTTCCCATCTCCCCACCCACAGAATGGCCCTTTCCTCTCCAAACCACACATTTTCCCTTATTCCCAAGCCTCTGTCTTTGCCCACCTAGGCCACATCCCTATTCAAAAGGGAAAGGAAGAAGACTCCTTTTATTTCATTCAAGAGCACATGAAGTGGGTGACTCCTTTTTATCCAATTGTCGTATCTTAGTAGTTAAGCCACTTTACAGAAATGAATAAAAAGTCCAGAAGGATTTTAGATCTGCTGAGAAGCTCAATATGGATCTGATAATGCCCTGTCCCTTGATTTTCTGCTGCCTTCAAGTAAAGTAGAACCCCCTGAGCACAGTGGGGAAGTCTTTTTGATCAGACCTGTGGTTCTCCAACACTGGTACAGTTCCTTCTTTGAGAAATAATGGCTGGGTTACCCCTGAATGCAGGAGAATTTCCATAGTCAGAAATCTTGTGTAAAACCTTGCTAGTGGCCATCATAGTGGAAATGAAGAGGGCTATTAAATATAATAGGGATTGGCATCTATTAATGAAGAGGAGCATCCCAGGGTTAGACACATCTGCTAATGTGGCATTACTGACAATGGGCATGAACTTGGGTTAGTTACCATGTTGTGGATACTTTGCCTCCTATGTCTCTGACTCCATATGCTACATTGAAAAAATTTGCTTCCACCTCTCCCAGGTAGTCTTATTGCTTCCAAATTGCCAGGAGCCATGCAAGCACTGGGGAGTGCTCACCCCTTCTCCTACTTTCAGTATGCCAGGCTGAAGAAGGCCCAGCTCTAGGGCATGGCTTTCACTGCCGCTCCCACTTGGCCATATAGAGTCAAGGAGGCTTGGCCTTTCTGCCTTCATTTCCTCTCTTGCAGGATGACTTTCCTATCAGGAGATTTTCTAATTGAGATTTCTGAAAATTGGAACATATTTTAAAGATATCTAAATATTTAAAGAAGGTTAAAAAGTTCAGGTTTCTGAGAAGGCTTTTCACGAAAAATACATAATTCCTTACCAAGCTAAATTCTACATCACTTGAAAGATGAGTAATCACCTGTTGCTAGACCTCCCCTGCTAGCCCCACCTTCAATGTTCTTTCTGTTGCTATCAATTATTGTGCCCACATATTGGCTTGAACCCCATAAGGGTGTTTTCCAGCTTTTCCAGATACATAGATTCCGCCTTCTCTCTCTACAGAAAGCACCTTAAATGCAGGAATGCTGTTATTGTCATTCTTACTGGGTCAAAAGAACTTGATGACTTTAAACTCATAGAATTGGAGCAAATGGGACTCCTCAGCGAACGACTTGGGAGTAATTTATGACCACTTCTTATAGAAGACAAACTGTATGGATAGCCTAGTATTCATAATCATCTCTTTCAAGAACTATGCCAGGGCAGTAACAACAGAAATAGATTTTTTATTTGTTTTAAAGTTGAATTATTAGCTCCATTACATGGGTGGAAAAAGTTTGACCTAGAATTTATTGTGTATTTTATGCAGGGAGAATGATGTTTACTTTTATGACATTCCAGTTTTTAAATACATATTGTTTTCATCAGAACAAAAATTAACACAATATTTTCGATATCTATATCATATTTAAAGTTGGAAAAGATAGCCCCAGTAATTAAGGAGTAAACCATAATTATCCTATAATTTAGGAGCAATTTTCAGTGAATACAACATACACAGTACTTAAGTAATCTGAGTTATGTATGTGTGTGCCATGCTGTGGTTTTAGTTATATCATTCCCAAAGGTATGTTACATATTTAACATATCATTATTCAAATCATATTGCTAAGTGTTCTTTTCCTCCATCAAGATAATATTTAATGACAAAGGAGTTACTCTTCTTAGTAAAATTTGATAGCTTTCATGGCAATTTTCAGTTAAGCTCATAGTTTCAATAGAGAGAATTATCACAAAACAAATAATAAATCAAGGGTTATCTGTTATCGTGTGAAATGTTTCTCAAACCTAATGTGCTATTCAATAACTTCTCAGGCATAGTTGGTGTATTAGTACCTTTTGTTACTATAACAAAATACCTGAGGCAAGCTACTTATTAAAAATAAGAGATTTAGTTTGGTTTACAGTTCTGGAGATATGAGGACAAAGGTCCACATTTGCTGATGGCCTTCTTGCTAACAGAGTCCCCAGATAGTATCATGATGCAAGAGGCAGAGAATATGAGTATAGTGTGTATCTGTTTGGTCTCTGTCCCTCTAAAGTCACCAGGCTTCAATCATGAGGCTCTATCTAATACTAATACTAATCACTTCTCAAAATTACCACCTCTAAGCATTAGAGTTTCCTCTCTTGTACTATCTCCCAATGGAGATTAAATTTTAATGCATGAAGCCTTGGGACACTCAAACCTACCCAGACTATAGAAGTGAATTAATTTTCTCAGTTAGCCTGGAGGAAGGTGGTTGTAGGAAAACACTGGCATGAGCTTCTTAACAAAAAGTCAACTACCAAAACTCTTGGAAAGCTCCCAGCTAGGTAAATACACAAAGATGCTTGATTAACAATGTAGTAATGGGCTGGACAAGTGAGTAATTTTATATATATATATATATATATATATATATATATATATATATATATATATATCAGTAATTTAGGATCTCTTGGTTTTGTTTCACTTCCAGTGCTATAAGATATGTGTGTGTGTGTGTGTGTGTGTGTGTGTGTACACATATATATGGTTTGCTCAGCGTATCCTTTATCCGATCTTAAGGAATAAATACAACCTTAAAGGCCAGGTTCCCACTAAATTCCATGACAAACTGAGAATATTAATTTTTAGAAAAAAATTTAAAAAATGTAAACATGAAGGCAAGGATAAAGGTGATTTTCTAAAACATTCTGTGATCACCATAGTTGATGGCATTCATTAAATTTCACATGGAATTTAATCTCTTTTGAGGAAAGCATTTTGCTTTTGCAGAACTTTCTGATTTGAAAGCATTAAGTGTTCACTTTTCAATAGTTTTGGCCTCCATGAGGACTTGGGGATAATAAAATGAAGATATAACCTGGTCTGTCTTGCATGATCTTAGGAGATTTTAGTGATTTTTATGATGCATATTTACATCATGCGAGTAAGAATGATGACCAAGCCCAGGAAAGGCATGTGCTTCATGAAGTTTCTTATAGGTTAAAACTTTCTTCATTTAACACCTTCCATAATTTTCTCCCAGTTCAGCAACCACAATGCGTGCTTCCATCACTATAACTCATACCACATAAAAAGCAACCAGTAGCACTGCAAAGGTTTCCAGATGGATCCCAACTCTTCTGATGTCTTGGCCCTAAAGATTTGACTAAGATCTTTATGTATCCTACCTCAATAATATCAATAAATGCCATGGTTATAGTCCTCCCATGAGTTCTGGCTCAAACTGTATCCCAAACAGCTAAGAGATATAGAATGAGGAAGTGGAGGGGAGGAAGACATGGAGCAGGAGGAGGGATTTGGATTAACACCATAACTTCTCAGGTCAAAGGGGTTGCTGCATATTGATGAATAAGCACATGAGACTAGCAAAAGCCACACTGGAACAGTACTCAGAAATGTTCAATTTTCGTATTTCTCTCTTAAGTTACCCTAACAAACAGCATTTCTAAACTGATCATCATCCCCATGACCCATAGGCCTTGTCTATTAGAAATTCACACTTGGTTTTATGTCTGTATGTCTGTGCAACTCACAGTAGATGTAGCCATTTAATAAGGAAGAAAAATCGCCTCCAAGAACAATGATATTGGCTTCAGGCATAGTGTTCGTGCTTTTGTTAGTTCAAAAATTTAAAAATGATTTTTATTTTGACTACTGCCAACGATTAAAGTTCAGTGTTATGGGGTGTTCAGGTGTGAAAAATTGAACCTTAAAGGATGCTTTTTAGTTTAACTGAAAATTTTATTATTACGTACTTAGTCCTTGGACAATAATGGGTTTCCATGTGATTTTTTAGAACTTCCCAGTCCACCTCATTATTCCTAGACACATTGCTTCTTCTGTATAGGCATGTGAACTCTGTATTTCCTGGGTTTAGGACTAGGAATAGAGGGAAACAGACTTATTCAGATAATTCAAATAGTTCAGCTAAGGAACAAATGATCAAGTGTATTATGGTGTTTGCCATTGATGCTCCTGGAATGGAGATGAGCAAACTACCCCCACCCTCAGATTCCTGCCATAAATTATCATTCAGTTTAATGAAGCCATTTAAAAATAAGTTTGCTAATGTATTTTTTATTTAGATGAATCTATATGTATCTTGAAGAGTGGTCAGTGTATATTTACTTAACAAAGCCACCCATAAATAGGATAAGCTTAGATGTTCCAAACTTGGAAATAAGATTACGCTCCATGATTGAAAGTAGAGGGCTAATGCCTAACAAATGGTTGGACTAGCTATTTAGAGATGAAAATCATGGAAAGTGTAGATCTGAAAGTTGGAGAAATCATGATGTCCAATTAAAGATGATTGCCATTGGAATGCAGTCTCATCAAGGCTCAGTCAGAATTGGGCTGATGTGAAAGAACACTGAGACATTATCATCTTTTTATTTTTTTTTTTCCTGAAGACAAAGTGTTTTAGCAGAAGGAGATTGGTTTACATGGCGTTTAGTTAGGGAATCTAAAACCAAGGATTTGGCAGTGTTTATCTCACTGTATCCAGGAGAGAAAAATACAGAATCTGGCAGACACAGACAGAATGTTGGGGACAATTATGAGATTAAAGTCATGTGTGGTTAGTTTGGATATGATTCAGGAATATTCAGATTTTACTTCACTCTCCTTGTCAAAGATCCATAGAGGAGTAAGCTCAGAAGGCAGGGCCAAGCTAAGAGTCCCTGTTACTTAGCTGGAGTTTTGGCTCCAGGTGCTTCTGTAGATGCTGGTGAATAAAAGGAGACCAGGTGGAGGAAGGAGAGATTAAAGCAGCCATTGCCCAAATCAGGCTAAACTATCAGGTTTGTCCATACCAAGAGTTCCAACAAAGTGGGCCTTTCCATTCCCAGTTCAACAAAAGGACATGGAGTGTAGACTCACTGCAACAGAGAAAGATGAACGAGGACAAGAAAAAAGTGTCTTCCTCACTGCCTAATGCTGCCTTCCTCAGACCCTGGCTGCTCAGAGCAATAGCCCACGTGCATGAAAAGGAAGACACAAAACAGATCTGGCCAGGTTTAGGGGTGAGACAGAACTCGATAAACTCAGAATGATTCCTCCAGCCTTGGTGGATTCCCTTCTGATTAGGAATTTTAAGTAATTTTGAAATCACAATTGGCTATCCAAAATGGTAGATTTAAGTTGTCTACTCATGGGAAAGTTGAAAACACAATTATAAAATAACAAGATGCTGTCTTAGTTTATATATCAACCTTTTAACTAAGTTTCTTAGTATATGTCACTGACTGAGGGAGACTGGGCAGTAGAAAAGAAAGACAAGGATATGAAATCACACATGCCTGAGCTTCAATGCTGATTCACTTATTCCCTCTGTGTGACTGGGAACAATTTTTTTGAACTCTCTATGAACTCTCTACTGCCTACAAACACACTTTTATTTTTTTTTGGTTATGATTAAATGAGATAACATTCACAAAATGTGTAGTGCCTGGCTTTGCAAATAATAGGCACTCAAAATGTTAGACACCTCCCTGACTTCTTTCCCCTGAGAGTTTGGACTTATCCTCCATGGACCAATAATATCAAACCTCTACAACTGTAAAAATTCTAAGGAGTAGATCTGGGTTATAGAGTTCCACAAAGATAGTGCCCTCCATGGGCTCACCTTCACTTATCAGCTGGCCTCTCCCTAGGTATCTCTGAGTATCTCTCTCCTTCTTTGCTTCACACTCCCATGAAAAAATGTGTGCCAACCCCTAGCCACACTCAAGCATCATCACATAGAATAAATATCCAGTTTAAAAAGTAACAGCAACTTTCTACTAATAAATGTGTCTCTCATGAGCATATGATGTAATAAAAACAGAAAAATAAATTATTATCAACTTCAATCCTGGATAAAAACAATGAGCACTTGTTTTGTGCCAGCTCTCAAGAGTTTCATAACAAATATTTCCCTTAAACTCTTCAAACACTTTAAACTAGATGCTATTATTATTAAGTTTATCTCATAGACTAGAAGAATGCAGGCCTTATCAAATGCCTTTGACTTGGGCATCCATTATTTAATGGATTATTTTCAGGTATGGTTTTATTTACTAAATGCTATTAATGCATTACTTATAGAAGTCATTTATTAAGTGAAAAAAGACTGAACAGATACATTCAAACACAATTCTGTGCGGATGATTTTGAATATTATCTAAAAAGAAAACCAGGTATTTCTAAATCACCTTTGATTGCCAGAAGTTATGGACTCCTAGGTTGTAGTGACACTTTCTTATCTTTTCCCAAACTTTATAGTCAAATATCTGTTTGAACACACAGTGAAAAGTCCAAAGTCACAGGGGCACTGGAAACAAGCAGTATTCATTAGCTGATTGCCAACCTGTGTGAGAGTCATCACAAACTAGGCATCAGAGCTCCCTGCCATGGCCATTCCATTCCTAGGCTTGAAAAGAGACAGGGCAGCAGAAATAAAGTAGGAAGATATTTCCATCCACTCTTACCACTTCTTCCAAAAGTCTGGTCCAGTCAGAAAGCCAACAGCCATCTCCCTTACCAGGACAGAGCTGTATCAGTGCTAACAGAAGCTATCCCTTCATCCTTTCTTACATTCGGCTCTTCCACAATAGAATATTTTTTCATGAATTAATTCCAGGTAATATGATGTCTAGCAACAAACAAAAAATAAGGTTAGGTAATGGGCCATTATTAATAGCACATGAACTAACCCAAAGAGAGAAAAGATCTTGGGGATTGTAGTTTTCTATTGCTTGTTCTACTCATTAAGCATTACTGAACCCTCTGATTTAGGTCATTTTGTGTCACTGTAACAAAATACCTGAAGATATATACTTTATAAAGAAAAAAAATTTATTTGTTCACAGTTCTTGAGGTTCAATAACACAGTGCCAGAATCCTGACAACTTCCATCCCCCATATGTATCACAACATGATAGAAACATAAAGGAAGATGACCATGGAAAGGAAATGGGGTAGGGTTGTTTTATAACAGTCCAATCTCATGAGAAATAATTCACTCCATGCAAACAGCATTAATCCTTTCCATATGTTGTGCCCCCATGACCTATTACCCTGCAGAAGATCCCACCTCTTAAAGATTTCATTATCTCACCACTGCCACACTGGGGGACCAAGCTTCCAGCAATGTGAACACAAGCCATATCCAAAATATGGTACCCTTCTCTGTATTGAACTTTCATCTAGGCAGTGGGGATGCAGTCAAGAACAAGATCCTGACCTCAGGGGCATTCCGGTGAAGGAGAGGTTGACAATACATGGAAAGTTTTAAAAGCCAGAGAATGAGAAGAACTACACAGAGATTGGAAAGAAAATGATAGAACAGAGTGAATAAATAGCTCCTTTACATGAGGATGATCAGAGAAGTTTCCTTCTAACTAGACACCCCAACATCAAGAAGTGGAGCAGGAGAATATCCTAGGGTAGCACTCTAGATAGAGAGAACAATTAAAGCAAAGGCCTCAGCTCAATGAGTCCCTTTTGGTGGAAAAAAAAAACATGTGGACCTGTGGAGATGGAGCTTTGTGAGTGAGGTCTTCCCTAAGAGTCAGTCTAGATGAGGCTGAAGAGGTAGGTGAGGCCAGATCCTACATGCTGGAGTGGCAGAGCAAGGAGGCTGGACCTCAGGATAAGGCCCAGGGGAAGTAGGAGCATTTTCAGCAGATGAGTCACAAAATCTTATTTCTATGATCAAGATCCTTATGGCTGCTGCGTAGAAATGGGTGGGATGGAAGTGAGAAGCAAGCAAGGAGACCAGGGAGGAGGCTGTTATGGTAGCCCAGGGCAGAGATGATGGTGGCTTGCACGAGGTGGCTGCCGTGGAGTGGGGAGAAGCGGATAGGGTCAGAGTTGGTTTGGAAGTAGTCAGTGGGATGTGTTGATGGATTCTCTTTGGAAGGTGAGGGAGGAAGGAAGAATCAAATAAATCCAGTCAAGTGTTAGTCACTATTAAATTTACCTCATATTCAGAGAATTAGCTAATGGTAGCAGGGGGAAATCTTTCCTCAGTCTATTACCTAGTAGAACAACTCTGTGTGTTTGTGTGTGTGTGTGTGTGTGTGTGTGTGAGAGAGAGAGAGAGAGAGAGAGAATGTGTAATGAGATATCAATAGAGTTTTTCTTGTTCTCAGAGAAATATGTTGAGATTCAAAGATGAAGACAAAGTTTAGAGAGCCAGCCATCTCCTTCTTTGACTGAGACATACTAATGAACAGTGGGGCCCCATATTAATTCCTCCTCCTCAATCTAAACCAAGGACAGTGGAGGGAGGAGCCCACTTGAAAGCCTGCCTTTCTGAATGACAACTGGGTCTTGCTGTCTCTACTCTTCTGAACATCTCTGCCTCCTGGGGAGACTGGCATCTTGTCACTCAGTTGTACATCTATTTAAGCAGAAGAGAATTTGAAGATAACTATTTAACAAATCAATAGTTACAAACTACTAGAAATAATCAGAAATAAAATGAAAGAACATTATTATAATGTTAAGCATTAGAAAAACTGGAACTTCTAGAAAGAATCTTTGTAAAAAAAACTTTGAGGGGAGGGGAGGGGAGGGGGGATAGTAGAGGATAGGAAAGGCAGCAGAACACAACAGACACTAGTATGGCAATATGTAAATCAATGGATGTGTAACTGATGTGATTCTGCAATCTGTACATGGGGTAAAAATGGGAGCTCATAACCCACTTGAATCAAAGTGTGAAATATGATATATCAAGAACTATGTAATGTTTTGAACAGCCAACAATAAAAAATTAAAAAAAAAAACTTTGTGGAATCTCTGTTTTTTTAAAAAAAATAAATGTAGGGCTGGGGATGTGGCTCAAGCAGTAGTGCACTCGTTTAGCATGCGTGTGGCCCTGGGTTCCATCCTCAGCACCACATAAAAACAAAGATGTTGTGTCTGCCGAAAACTAAAAAATAAATATTAAAAAATTCTCTCTCTCTCTCTCTTTAAAAAAATAAAAATGAAAATAAAAAAAATAAATGCATAGCTTTTGTAAATGTATAGCAGTATACAATTATTTTCATCAATTTCTGAATTTAGCTAGTAGATCTTTTATAGAGATTTAAGTTTTCAAGTTAATGTAAGGATTATAAATATCTAATTCCAATCCCAAAAGGATTTCCTTTGATATTTAACAAAATAATGTCCTTCTGGGAAAATAACCAGTTGGGATTAAAGAAGAAAAGAAAACGATAACTATGGATTTTATCTGTAACAGGTGTAAAATGAAGTGTTGAATAAAAAATTGGACAGACCCTGGAATTCAATTCACAAATAAGCCATGGAGTACAACAGTCTTGAAACACAGACACACAAATTTAGCATTTCATAATGAAGCATCAGGAAATAAAAGAATAGAAGAAATGTCGGTGGAGTAGACAAAAAGGAATGAAGGAGGGGAGGAGGGATGAGATAGGGAAAGACATTGGAATAAATCTGATCTAACATTCCTAGGTACCTATATGAATGTACCACAGTGCATCTCACCATCATGTACATCCACAAGACACTAATTAAGAAAAAAATGTATGCAAGGGATGAGATTTCTTATCAAAAAGTACTGAGGAAATCAGCCATTTCGGTTACAGACAAAGCCTCATTGGTATTTCACCTATATTATGCACTGGAATAAATTGTAGTACACAATGAAAGGAACTTAAAAACAGTATGAAACCTCTCTAGGATTTTTTTAAAGGTTATAAAAATAAAACATAAGCAAGCATCCTGATCTTGGTTTGAAAACATTTCAGAAAAAAAAAATTACTGAAAGAAACCACACAGGAAAAAGAGAGCTGATTATATAAAGCTGTCTACATAATACATATTATCATGTAGGTAATAAAGAAGACTAAAAGACAAAGGACAAGTGGAGAAAACCGTGTCACAGTGTATTTCCTATGACATCTTACTAATCAAAAATTTCTACAGCTCATTAAAAATAAAGGACGTGAGTAGATATTCATAAAATTAGATGAAGGGCATTTTTTAAATCGTCAAGTTCAGTAATAATTTAAAAAATGCAGGCTAAACAATAATATAATGCCATTTTCACTTCTGGTATTTATAAATATTAGAAAGCGTACAGTCCCCAGAGTGTGAAAGGTTTGATAAATCCTCTCATGCATAACTTGCAGCCTATACTTGGGAAGAGTCCTGGAAAGCATTGGTGATATGAAACTGAGAGTCATAAAATTTCTTATGCCACCATCCCTCCATTGTCATCAAATTATTGAAATGGGCATTTGGCATCATCACCTCTAAACATATTTCCACCTAAATACTTTCAGCCTGGCTGTATGCTGTGAAAATTTTGTTTTAATGAATCATTTGGCCATTTTTTGGTGGGGAGGGTACCAGGGATTGAACTCAGGGGCAATCAACCACTGAGCCACATTCACAGCCCTATTTTGTTTTTTATTTACATATAGGGCCTCAGTGAGTTGCTTAGAGGCTCGCTTTTGCTGAGCTGGCTTTGAACTCCATATCCTCTTGCCTCAGCCTCCGGAGCCACTGAGATTACAGATGGGGGTGCGCCACCACATCCGGCCTCATTTGACCATTTCTCAAACTCAATTCCATATAACTTTTAAAGAATTTCCTGGTCCTTCCTTGGTTCATTTTTGAGAATTAGGGAAATCTTCTCTCCAACAGTTTTTAATCTTTCATCAAAGCTGTTAATTCAACCTGACGAGCTAATAAAATCTTGAGAATTTCTTTGTGATCTCCATGGAATTTTGGATCCTCTTTTCTTCAAGATGTACATAGGTAAAATCACTTTGTGGCCCCACAAGCTTTGAACCCCATTTGGGGTGGATGTTAGAATAAAATTCTTAGAGCATCGTGAACTGTAGCATAAACGAGAATCACATGAAAGAGCTGTTGAGAGACTGGTTTCTTCCTCCGCAGTAGCAGATTCAGTAGATATGGGTTCAGCCTGAGCATCTCATTTTAAACAAGCTCCTAGGTGATACTGATGCTGTTGGAAAACCTTCACCTGGAAGAAATTATGTCTAAGGTGAGCAGGAGAAGTAGTCATTTGAGATTTGGGGGAGGAGAGCAAAACCTTGAGTTTAAAAAAATGAGAATACTATAGTATTATTTCAATCATATTTCAACCATTGTGGGAGAGAAATTTGGGGGCAACTTAATATCACAGCCAGATTCCAACAACCACCTACCACTTGTTAATGTGAGACTAGATCATGATTTCCCAAATAGAATTTGTTTTCCTCAGGGGCAAGTCCCCATCTTAAACCTTTCTTACATTCCCCATGGTTATCTGCACAAATAAGTCATCAGTGTAGTTTTGCTAGTTAAACTGAGTTCATAAGACAAACATGGTCTGAGAAGAGGGAGCCTATAAGAAAGTTCTGGGCACATATGCAAAGCTAAAATTTGGGAATTTAGTACTCAGCCTGGTTGAGGAATATCATGAAATCCATATCTTTTCATTATCCCAGTTGTAGCTAAGGATAAGCTGAATAAACTTTGAGGTTGAAGATTTTAATGACTTTACAAAGCTCAGTCTCTGGATGGGATCTGTGTCAGGATTCCAATAATGATTGTAGGTAATCACGGGACAAAGACACAGTATTCTTCAGTCTATCCAGGTCCTTAATGAAATTGTGGAGATACAGGAGGGGTGTTAGAGATGAAAATAAAGGAATTAGTTCCTCCTGGAAAACGGTTTTTTAAAACCAACATATCTCATGTATCTGCCTCAGAAGTTTATTTCTTTTCTATCTTTCCTTTTTTATTTTATTTTATTTTTTGCTTTGCTCTTTTAAAAATTATTTACTTGGTTATAAACATATCTCCTTTTATACCAGAGACCCTAGACAATATCCTATATTCCCCTGATGAAATTGGGACTTTACTCTTCTTTCAAATTATAATAATAAAGGCTAACTTGTTTATAGCACTTATACTTGCCATGTCCTAAGTGTTTTACAAATACATTCTTTTAATTCATAACAGTATTATTAGTTAAGGAATCTGGATCAAGATTAAGTAGCTTGTCCAAGGCCACAGAGCTGGGAAATGGTCTCGAGATTCACACAAGTTGTAATCATTATACTGAGTGGAAGGGGTAAATCAATGGAGCTGAATAGCAATGATGTCCCAGGAAACCAGAGCTTTGAGTCAAAGCTCACCTGTGATATCTTGGTCCCATCATTAGACCTAAGTCCCATTTTTTCATAGCTAGATAAAAGAAAATCTCACTAATTACTTCACTGGTATTTTTAAGGAAAATGTCAGTACATGAACTAACAACTTCAATAGTTCCCTGAGCATGGTGCTTACTTAGCACACATGGGTTTCTATACTTAATGGAAGAAATCCTCACAACAAAAAGAGCATGTTTTCTCTGGGACTGAACATATGTAGACTCATCTCCATTCTTAGAGACATGGTGGCTGGAGATGAGAACATTTCCCAGGTCTCAGGGCATTGCAAGTGTGGAACAGCTGTCACTCATGCTCACAAGCATGGAGAATAATCTGTAAGATTGCACCTGAAGGATACAAAAGGGAAGCCCTCAACTGAGCTGAATTTTCTGTGGGTTTTCTATGGAAGATGAGACAGTGCCTTGTTTTGAAGTATTATCTTCCCTAGGCCTCACTGAGGAAAAACCAAAATATCATAAGCTTATTAAAATCTGCAAAAACAAAAAGTATGTGGTGTCGAGATCCAGATGCATGTCTCTAGACTGAGTCTCTACCAGTCCACCACTACCTGCAAGTAAGACAAGCCTTGGTGAGGGCTCCAAGCTCACACAGTAGGTAGGTCTGCAAGGACTACTGGCTGGTAGCTAGTAGAATGCCCAGTGACCTGGACTCTGCCACTACCTCTCCCCAATGTATTGCCTAAGAACAACTTGCCTTCATACACTGGAGACTTGTGGACCTCACCTGAAGATGATGGAAAGAAAACTCAAGTGCACAAGGATCAATGTGCCGACACTTCTGTATGATCCAGGAGAGCCGTGAGCAGCATAACACCACTTCACTTGTCACTGGGAACAGTTCTAGGGAGCAGGTGGAATGAAGGTAAGACTTAGAATCCCATGCATGTCAGAGGCAGTCCTTCAGTAGGTCTTGCTGTGTGTTCCTGTGGTAACAGAAGCCCTGATGCTTCCTGGGGCACTGTTCTGATAGTACTGCCTTGAATGACTCCTTTATTCTTCACAGTGGGCCTTATTGTCCCTTATTACGAGGCAGCTGAGACTCAGAAAGATTGATTGACTTGCTTCACTCCCACAGCCAGTAATCCTCTCTCCAGTACTCATTCCTCTTTTTCAAATTTTTAATGCCTTCCCCTGCTCTTGGAGGGAAATCCAATCTCCATCACAGCTGCTGACAACGCTCTTCACAATCCAGCTCCTGCATAGCTCTCCAGTGTCATTATTGTTATTATTATTTTGCTCCCTGCCATTCTACATTCAGGTCTTCAAATGCATTATACTCTTTGTCATCTCAGAAATATCGCATGTTCTCTCTTTGCCTGGGGCCTCCTTTTTCCCACCTTACAGTCCAGCATAATCACTACTCGATTTCAGGGTAAACTTAAGCCCTACTTTCTTCATGACTAGAAGTGGGTCGTGACCCCTTATTGGCTGTAGAGTACACTATTCTTTACTTACCACATGACATTTTAATTTATTATCTTGGCTGATGAAATCGTTGGTCCCCTCTGAACCCCATAAGCTAGAAGTTCAAGGCTGCCAACCTGTCCACAGAGCATGGAACCTGCCTCCGAGCTGGTAATCAATAAATACTTTTGAATCAAAGACAGATTGAATGTTCTTTAATTTGTTGTTGCATTCTTACCGCTCTGCCACCCCTGATCCCCAAAGTCCAAATTTAAAATTCCTTTTGAAAATCACCATTATCAAGTCTTAGTTTGACCTAGTATATTTCTGTCTGTATCCTTGCCTAGCAAAACCAAAATTCTTTGTATGGTAAAATCCTTAGAGAATTCAAAGGAAATTAGGATAATGCCAAAGAGTGAAAGCAAAAGCAGAAATAGTCAAAAGAAATGGTCTTCTCTTTTCTCCTTAATTTTTTAAAAACTGTTCTCCTGTTTCCCTTGAAGCCACTGACATATCCATAACCCTTGTCTCTCCGTAACCTCATAGGCTGGGAAGCCACACATCATATGCTCTGAATCTGACGGATCATTCATGCTCAGTGCCAGAGCAAGAATGAAAGAAGCATTGGTTTCAGGGTAAAACATGTTGGCCCCGTTCCCAGCATGCCTGTTCTCTAGATGTGTGAATTTATGCATGATGCTAAATCTCTTAGGGTCCCTATTTCCCAATTTCTGAAATGGGGCTATAACATTTATTTCATGAAGTTTTCATGAGGGTTCAATGAAGTAATTATGTCAAGTGTCTAACCAAGGGCCAAACAAGTAGAAAACATCTACTGAGGCCAATTTCCTTCGCCTTAACTCTGAAGATTTTGGCCTAGAAATTTTATGTCATCTGTAATGCTATACAGGGACAAAGTGGGGCTTTATAGATCTGAGAACACCTGGAAATCACATGTAATGTCCTGGAGGCATTTTATTTCTAGAGAAAATATCTGTGTAAATTTGCTGGAGTTGTCTTAACAAAGTACCACAATCTAGATGGCTTAAAGAACAGAAATATATTGCTTTCTAGTTTTGGGGGCTAGAAATCTGAAATTAAGGGGTAAGCAGGGTTGGTTTCTTTAAAGGGTTGTGACAGTGACTGACTGCAGACCGTTCTACTGGCTTCTGGTAGCACCAGGCTTCCTTGGCTTATAGAAAACATTCTCCCGGTGTCTTCCATCTACATGTCTGTCTCTGTCTCTGAGTTTTCCCTTTACATAAATAAAAACAGTTTTATTAATTTAGGGCTCATTCCAATGAATTTGTATTAATTTAATAATCCACAAAGACCCTTTCTGCAGGTCCTGGTGTTAGAAATTTAACATATTGTTTTGATGAAAACAGATTCAACCCACAGCAGTAACCACAGGTTTCACTGGACTCTTAAAGGTGTCTGTGGTCCTTTCAAAGATTAGGACGCAATGTCTACAGAATCTTCATTATAGCTTTTCTTATACCAACCTGAGTAGAAAACCAATAGACTTGAGATGGGACAAGTGTGAAGTCATGGAGAAGCACCAAAGTGCTTCTGATGGGGTTTGTTCAGGCATAGGCTACAGGTTTCGCATCCCTTATCCAAAATCTTTGGGACCAGAAAATTTTGGATTTCAGATAGTTTTTTGGATTTTGGAATATTTGCATAAACATAATGAGGTATCTTTGGGGTGGTACTCAAGTCTAAACATCAAATTCATTTATATTTCATATACACCTTATACATATAGGCTAAAGATAATATTTTACAATGTTTTCAGTGAATCTTTCTTTTGACAGCAATCTGTCACATGAGATTAAGTTTTGAATTTGCCACTTGTACTAATGCTCAATACTTTTCAGATTTTAGAGATTTCAGATTTTGTATTTTTAGATTAAGGATGCTCACTCTGTACACGGGAAGAAATTATAGAAAGTCTCTTTCTGCACCAGACCTGATCCAATTGCAACCCATTACTGCTTTGTGGCTGTAATAAGAATTTCTTAAGTCTGATTCTCAGAAAGCTTATAATCCAGTTTATGATATATTTTTCAAATAAATAAATTGAATACATAATTATAAATTGAGTTAGGGCTAGGATAGAAAGAAACATGATTCTAAAAAGAACATATAATTAAGGAATTTGATTTGGTCTAGATTAGTCAGGGAAGAAGAAATGATGCTTCATCTGAGCTAGAAAGATGAACCAAAGTGCAATTAACAGGAAGAGTACTCCGGGCAGAGGAATGTGGGTACAAAGGCCTTGTGGTAGGAAGGACCATGGTCACTAGAAGAACGAAAGCCAGAGAAGTGGATGTGGGGGAATGAGAGAATGGTGTGGGATGAGACTGCAGGGCATTTGGGTAGCATGAAGAATTTAGGAGAAACGGAAAAACCACATAAAGGCTTCTCCATCTTATTCAACCTGTACATGGGTCCACACCCTGAAACCCCTACTCTTCTAACTTCGTGAAATTCTTAGCCGTGATTCTTTGGAGATGCTACTTCCTTCAGTATATTCCAGCTGTGCTTTTCAATTTCATTTTTCCCTATCTACTCCTTCCTTACATGTTATTGTCTGCTCTGCCTGAGTGATGTTCTCAGAAAATTGTTTAGAGCTTGTATTATTAGATTCACAAACTAATGTTTTGTTTAAACTCATTCTGTTGCATATTGTCGGCTACTATCCTTATTTAGATAACTCCAAAATCTTTTTTTTTTTTCCCCCTGGGCTGCACTTGCTTTTATTCATCTGTTTATAAAATAAATGATACACAGTTTGGGTCTTGTGAGTATCTACTTGGTCTGCTTAAGCTCTATTCTGTAATCCTAGGGATGACTTCTTTGCGGAGGATATTATCAAATCCATATCTTGGTTATTGATACAGATTTGTTACATGGCAAAGGGAAATGAGTCATCTTTTTAAGGGACTTGAACAGTGATTGGCAGGGTGCTCTCAGCAAGGACCTCCAGGCATCTGTGGAAAAAGTTGACAGATTGTTTGCCCTGTGATCTCCCCTGTTATGTAAAACACATGCTTTGAGTTTTCTGAGGTTTCCACTCATCTTCCCTGAGGGACCCTGACTCAGGGTTACAATCACACTCTGCTTACGTCTGTGCGGGCATAGAGCATCACCCTAGCTGAGATAGTGTGGGAGGAAGCCAGCAGATTAATGCATTTGCAGGTCACTGTGGCAAGGTCAACATGAGTTTCAAAATCCGACTTTATTGAAAGCCTTGGTGAGTCTGATTCTTTGCTTCCTAAGTAGTTATGTGGAACATGAAGTAGAGGGACAGAGGAGTATGAAAGCAGGGGTAGGAAGAGAGAGGGGCAAAGACTCAGACTGGTATATACACTGAATACTGCATGATGTACTTTCACAGATTTGGAGTATTTGGCCCTCATACCTAGCCTCGAAAAGTAGGTATTTTTAATCTGAATTTGTATAGGCTCAGAACACAGAGTGAAACAAAAATCTGGCAATTTCTCTGACAAATTGAGAATCAGTCATTTTCTTTCTTTTGTAATTGACATTCTTTCAACTCTGCCACAAGGCCTCTATCATAACCAGAACTTTTGAGTCACACTAGGTTCTTATTATTCTAATAGACTCGGCTATCACTGAGCTTTCTGGACTCTTTCTTAGGACACCTTTGTGTTGAACCTGTATATTTAAGTTGAACAAACTCAGCCAGAAACTCAAACCCCCTGGCTGACAGCAAATACTTGTAAGCTCAAGACTCATCAGTTAATTAAGTCAATACCCTCTGTCCTGGCCTCTCAGTTCTTCCCTCTTTGCCATTCTTCCTGAATTCCAGTTGAGATTTTCCCTCCCAATTTGGCTCAATTCATGTTCTTTGCCATTTGAAATTGTGTTTTACTGACTTTAACTCAGTACCAATTAGGGATCAACCTCTTGGGCCGCCATTTGACCTTACTGGATTTATACAAGTTTCTTGAAAGCTTGGTGACTCTACCTGAAAAGGAAGTTCTCACTCCAGTCTTCCAGACTATCCTCTGCAGTTTCTCCAGGTTGCAGCCTTTCAAGGCAGGAGGGACTTTAGAGAGGGATCTGTTGGTGAAAAATCTGATTAGAAGAATGACCTTTGGGCACTTCCAACAATGGCTCCTGAAGGTAGATTGTACTTATCCTATAGCACAATTTATCATTTGTGGATTATATTGGGCAAGTACTCATTTAACAAAATCCTGGTATTTGTGCTATCTTCTTTTCTGTTAAAATCAAATAATCGTTCTATCATTGGGACCTCCAGAAATTTCATGCAAACCTCCATTAATATATATAGCTATTATTCCCCAACTTCATAGGTAATTACAATGTATATGTCTCTACTTATGAAATTTTCCATCTCAATGCCCAGAATTTCATCTCTATCACCTGTGTACTGTGAATTTCTAAAGGGATTTACATTCTTAAATTTGACTCCAGCCATGGCTCCAGACACTGAAAATCATTCTTTGCTCTATACTTGCTATTAGTCCTTAAAATCCACATCTTGAGCTGATTGGAACATGGATCCAACCCCTTCCCATTATTTCTGAATAAAAAAGTAAGTAAACAAATTATTCAATGTCTTTATTGCATTTAAGGCAAAAAGAGGAGTTTACAGACAACCAAAAATGTACCCTAAGATTGACAATGAAAACTTCTTCAGAGTCTCTTGGACTCACTACTCACTCCTTTCTCTTCAGCTTCTCCAGTTTTCATATTCCTGTGCTTTTCTAAGTAAGAGCTGTCGAGCTCTTCCTTTTACTTCCTGTCTTTTTATCCGAAACAATGTTCTCAGTGACTCAGCTGCTACCCCAAAAGATTTTTTTAGGCATTTTGCTAAATTAAGGCAGTTATTTCCACAAGGGTTGGCAACTAAAAATAATGCTTTTTTAACAGAACATAAATACACAAAAGCATTGATTATTACTAGGGGAATTGTACATCCAGATGGATGTAAACATGAATCTTCTTTTTAACCCAACTCTGTAAGTATTTTTGCATCTTTTAAAGAGATGTACTTTAGTCTGGGCAGTCACTGTCACCTTAGCAGAAGATTGTGTAAGTCACTCAATATCTGCCCCCAGTCAACAGGAGAAAGAGCATCACTGAGCAAATGAGCAGACCCAGAACCCAGCCCTGCTCAATCTATGGGTACTCTTTGCATGAGAGTGTCACATCTCCTAGGGCTTCAGCAATAGAGCCCACCTGTCAAAACTTCAAATGTCCCTTTTGCTTTACAAGCAAAAGCAAGTGAATCAGTCTTTAAGAGGGGTTTTCATAAAACCCTCTACAACAACATTCAAGCCACTCTCAACTCTGGAACCTCAATGGAACCCACGCAAGAGGTAGTCATAAATCTGGAGTCTAAAAATAGGAAAAGCAGTAGACATTTTAATTTGGACTTTGTGTAAGTAATAAAATATGTAAGCTTTGAAAGCCTACATGTTACTTCAGATATCTATCTGAATTATGACTTCCAGTGCTTAATTTTCTCCCTTGAACATTTTGTAGAAACTAACCTTGATTGGTAAAGGGCTGGTATATCTTTCTGAATCATGATTATTTACCTCCTAGTTGACCCCACTCAATACTCTGAAATCCTGTTACGTGTTGATAAGTATAGATTAAATGAATGAATAAATAAAAATGAATGTGAGAAAGGGAAAAGAAGAGGACAGAGAGTAAAGGTGACAGGTAAAGAGACACAGAGAGAGAGAGAGGGAGAGAATTGATGTGGGTCTTTTATTCAAACCAACATTCTCTAGAATAACCAGTATCACCCAATAAAAATGTGTCATTTAAAGGGAAAAGTCAACGCATCAGTATGAAAAGTAGTTGTTACACTCAACGGTGATACTATATACCATAAACTAGCTCAGTAATTTTATTAAGATTATTTGATCTTAATCTGATAATAGAAGTAGTTTTCTTGGTTAAATCTAGAGGAAAAAATGTGAAACAAATATCCTTTTGTGCTCATATGTCATATATATATATATATATATATATATATATATATATATATATATATAATTTTTTTTTGGAAAGGCTAAGAATGAGTATGGATCATGCTATTTCCCATTTCCATAACAAACCCCCATAAAGGTCTTATAGTATACTCACATTATTTTAAATATTCATCAATAAAATATTGGTTTATCAAAAAGTAAATAAGAAAACATTTAAGAAGTAAAAGGCAACTGGTGGTTTTATCCTCATCATTTTCTTTTCCTTGGTCCCTTACTTTATTTAAAAACCTACCAATCAGCATAAGTACAGAAAAGCCACTGCCTAACCACAGGGTTTAATTCAAGGAAGACAGAAATTTCATTTCCCAAATTATCCCCCAAATTGTGAAGCCTCTGATTCAATAAAGGAAGGAAAAATAACATTTCCAAGGGGAAAAGTTACCTACCAATGCAAACCCAGTTTTCAATTTAAGCTGTTCCTTAACCTTAATAGTGGCCAGGGGCTTGCAGAAATGGAGCCAGACACTTCTCTTTCTTTGCCACTCCATTTTTATCTACGGTGGTTCCCACTGAAATCAGGCCTACAGCTGATTGTAAACTATATGATCTTAACCTTGTTTGAGTTGAGACATAAACTGAAAAGACATGGCTGTGAGATCTCCATTCAGTTCATATCAGTCACTGGATTGTCATTCTCTTTTAGTTGTGTCTTAGGTACATTTTAAGAAGCAACATTTACAATGTCTGAGTACAACTAAGGGGTATGAGTGGTCAAATATCCACAAAGGTATAGGACTGAGTTTTCTTTTCCAATCAGTGTTGATAACACAATTTTTATGAAGTATCATTTCTGGAGCTTTTACTTTTGACTTTGATATTTTGCCAAGAGTTTTACATGCATCCTCTCTCCACTGATCTCACTGTGTGAGGATGCTTATCCTCATTAAATAGAAGAGGCAAATGAAGCTTACACAGGCTAAACAATGTAATTAAGTTGAAGGACTAAGAGCCGTATAAATCAGGCTGTCTGTTCAATATGCCTGAATTATGAACTTCTATGCAATATTACATATTTATATAAGTATTTTTAAACAGGTATAAACATATAAATTTATGATTCATAAAATCTAAAGTTTTTGCTCCTTGGCTGAGAGTCCTGAACCCTGTCTGCCAACGAACACCCTCCAGCTACTTGTCAAACTTCTTGGTAGCCATTGCCCCACCTTTTGCCCTACCACACTCACCTGTATTCCCAGAATACATTTGTGACTTTGTTTCAACTGCACCATCAATCTTAAATGTCTTTCTTCTTTTTCACCAGCCAAAATCCTGCCTGTTCCTAAAAGTTTCAGTGTCACCCTCACTCAGTAACGAAGAAATAGCAGCAAACTGAATTTTGATTATTGAATTGTGAACCTAGCATGTGTTTTGGTGAACTTGAACCTGGTGTGGTTGATGTTATGCTGCTTTGGGGATTCCTTGTGTTTGCCAAGTGAGGGCAGACAGTTCTGATTCTTAACATCCAGTGTGATTCTCTTAAGAACTGAATAGGATTTCTCCTTCAACCTGGGAAAGACAGAGCTGAAAAAACTGCCAATCCAGTCCAAAAATTGCAATCACTTCATATCTAAGAGAAAATTGAAGCATGAGGGAAGACAGCATGTTTTTATACATAAGTGGGAAAAGTAGTAAAAAAATATTCCAGGAGGTCAAATCCCTCATGATAGCTCATGACGCTTACCCCTCCCACTAGAGGCACTGCCTGTCAAGTTGCAGAGGTTGGGGACATAAAAGCCTCCAAGAAGAGGGGTAAGAGAGTAGTTGTTAACCGTCATGTGGTCTGACACATAGTCTACTCCTCTTTTTGTAATTTGGGTTTATAAGAGTTACCTTGTTGGTGGAATATTGGGTTTCTATCTTCTGTAAGAAAAAGTAACAAGTATATGCATGCATTTGTTGGTGGTAGCTTCCATGTAGTAATAAAGAATTCCTCCAAATCCCAGTGACTTAAAAAAAAAGTATACTGTCACTTAAATTTACTCATTAGCAGCTCTGCCCAACCAGCCTCATTCCAGGCAGTAGGCTGAAGGGCAGCCCTTATTTGAGATGCATACTGCCCATAGGGCAGAGGGAAAAGAGCAAGAAGTTTGCTGAGAACAGGTCTTAACACTGCTGCCAGGAGGTGGGCTGCACACACACACAGCTGAGCCCAATACCAGTGGAGCAAGAAGAGGGTGAGCAGTCTACCATGGCTACTTATTTATGTTACTTACGATGTATGTGAATTCTACTGCTGATATTTGAGGATTGAATTGTGACTCTCCTCTCCAAATTCATGCTTCATGTTCTAACTCTCAGTACCTATGAAAGGGACTAAATTTCAAGATGGGATCTTTAAAGTAGTAACTAACAATGAGTTCAATGGGAGTGGGCCCTAGTCCATTATAACTGATGGCCTTATAAGAAGGGGAGTTCAGACCCAGGCACAGAAGAAAGATCACATGTAGACAGAGAAGACTAACACTAAGAATTCCTTGATCTTGGAGACCTCACCTCCAGGATTGTGAATAATATTATAAATTGTGAGTAAATAATATTAAAATAAACATTTGAGTCATCCAGACTGTGATACTGTCTTGTGGTAGCCCTAGCAAACTACAGACTGATAAATAAATTAGCAGATTTGATGGCATCAATATTTTCTCTCTTTATTCAGCTAGCACCTGTAAAGTAATAATCCCTCACAAATCCTAAGTATTTACTCTGTGGTAAGTACAGTATCAAGCAGTCTACATATATCATCTGTTTTATTCTCTCAAGAAAATCCCACGATGTAGGTACTATTATTTCTCACATTTTGTATATGAGAAAATGTTCTATGTGTGTGTTGGAGGGCTTAAAAATGTTGCCGAAATCCTAGATCCTAAAGAGGGTATCTGAAATATAATCCTAGGTCTTCTGATTCCAGAACTAGTTCTCAAGAGATGATAGAACATTTGCTGGCATTTATTAAACTCAAGAAAGTTAAGAGAATATAAAGAATGGGAGTGATCTGCGATGCCTGTCTTAAGGAGTTCATGATCCAGTTGACAAAACAAGAGAAGAAATAACTGTAGGGAGGTTAAGATAAATGTCATATAAATATCCCTGTCCAGAATTATTATTTATTACTTGGGTGAGGACATTCAAAGTGCAATAATAAATGCTGCTGAGGATGCAGCTGGAAGGGACAATGTATCCTTTGGATAAAAGACTCAAAATGTTAAAAAGATGATAAAACCGTCTTGTCAGGTCTGGATGATTGGCCAAACTTAAAGAAAGGATATGCAATGAATAAAATAAATGAAATATCTGAAGAAGAAAAAAACAGCTGGATCACAACAACAAAGAATTTAGACTGTTGTGTGAACAAAGGCATTTCAGTTTTATTAGTCAGCTGTGTTCCTCATTGTGGATGGAGTCATTCAGCAAACATTTACAGGGTGCCTCCTCTGCAGCAGTTCTGTGCTTGGAGCCCTAGATATAAAAAGAAGCAAGTGGAAGGAAGTTCCCCGCTTTCAAGGTGCTCTCAAAGAGGCAACCAAGGCATTATAAAAGGCTCTAAAAAATGCTTCTCTGTGAGTCTGAATGAAGGATCTGGATAAATGGAAGAGAAAGCAAATAACTTTTTGTAGGATCATAAAAGTAGGCTGCCATGGGAAGGAGCATGAGATAAGCAAGGTCTTGACAGCCTAGAGGAAGGAGTAGTAAGTGAAAATTCTGCAGTTTGAAAAAAGCTCACTTGATTGGAAATGTCTGAAATAGAGATTTATCCATGAACCAAGCATGTGATGAGGCTAGAAAAATGGCATAGGGTTGGCTTTTGAGGAATAGTCAGTCAACACTACTGAGTTTGGACTTTCTCTTGTATGCAAAGGCAGAGTAATGAAAGTAGAGTAACAACAAGGTAACTCTGGATCCTTTTATTGTCGGAAGCAATGTGGAAGAAATTGGAAGGTGGAGAGAACAGTCAGGAATGTCTGCTAAGTAGTTGCTGTAATTTTCCAAGTAAGAAAAGTGGAAGCCTGACATATGTGCATTTTGTCTACTAGAATAATGGGAGTGGGTCTTTCCACTGTTCTGGTTCAAAGTGTCAAACTTTTTCTTGATTTTACATTTTTCCAATATCACCCCAGTCAAGTGATAGTTCTTTCTACACTATCCAACTCCTTCACTATACAGGGTTACAGTCTCTTTTTTAGGAGACTTAAAAAGTTGAAGGTCATTAAAAAGGAATGTAGGAGGGTTTAGATGTTCTGAGAGAAACTTTAGGGCATACATTGGTGACTCTCCTACTGGGTGCTCAGTGCTGAGTTGCAAAGGGAGAGCAGAGAAGAAACTTCAGTGGAGGGCAGTGAGAGAGACTGCAGTGCTCTTTGGTAGGGTGGTAGCAGTACTCAGGGAATGGTGATGGACATCTCTCAGTATTGCTTGGCTCCATGTCCTCTTGACTGCCCTTGGATTGGCCTGATGGGCTTCCTTTGGGCACAAACTGGGTCTTTTCTAAGTATAATCTCTGCTCTTCTGTGTGTGATCCTTCCTGGTCATCCAGAAGTTCACTCTGACCTTGGTGCTTGTCAGAGTCCCTGACAAGGGACTACTTGGATTACTTGGAAAAATATATTCTCCATTTTTAAAATCTGTAGGCTGATTTTATACCTGTGCCTTTTAAATATTTGCCTGTTAATTTTCAAGAATTATTTTCTCAAAAGTCTTGGTTCTTATAAATCAACAGCTTTCAAGACCATCATCTTTTATGCAGACTTCAAAAAGTTGACCTTTTTTATGTTATGTACCCACTAAATAAATGTTAATCTTCTGTTTTCCCATTTCATTTAAACTAAAGGATATCTCTAATGGTTTACATCCCTGTATAGGGGCAAATAGAATCAGACAGATGAGAAAAAGAAAAGCACAAGAATTAACTTTCAAAAGTAATTTTATTAAGATTGTTATTTTGAAATATAAATGAAATATATGATATCCTATGAGGACAAAAATTATTAAAATTGATGTGAGAGGGAACAGAACAAAGAATAGGCTAACTAAAATCAGAGGGGGGATCTGAAAAGGGTGTTACAATACTAAACTATCTCACAATAAAAGTCCATTTAAAAAAATTTTTTTAGTTGTAGTTGGACACAGTACCTTTATTTTATTTATTTATTTTTATGTGGTGCTGAGGATTGAACCCAGGACCTCGCACATGGTAGGCAAGCACTCTACTACTAAGCCACAATCACAGCCCAAGATGTCCATTTTTTATGTGTGAAGATTTCAAGAATCATGTGCAATGCCTATAATTAAAAAAATGTTTTGAAGAATTGGTTCTCAAAGTATCTATGCATAAGTATCACCTGGGTTGTTTTCCAAAGATACTGACTCCTTTCTCCTTCCCATCTTCCCTTTGAGGTTTGTAGTTATGGATAGGATTCAGGAATCTGAATTTTAAATGAGCAGAGGCTTGAAAAACTGAGCTGCCCCTTGAAGAACATGTTCTACAGCTATGGTCTTTTAAAATAAGGAGTTTTCATGAGAAATCCAATAGGATATATAGAGAAAGAGGACTTTTATTTATATGGGGTTTTTATAACAAAAGAAAGAATTTTCACTTTAATGGTATTTGTTCTGCTCAATAGCTTTGCCCCTTTCTCAGTTTGTGCAGATGGTCAAGCCACATATGTGATCTTGCAGATATTCCAGGAGTACAGTATAAGTGGCACATGGTATGTTTGCCTCATAAACTAATTGCAAGGCCATGGCTGACATAATTTCATTATCACTAAATGAATCCCCACAAAATGGACAAGCACATTATTATACTCCTGAATAGAAGCCACAGCTTGAAGAAGTACTACTAATATGATGAATGACACTTTTCCTATCTGTTAGTTCAAAGAAAACCTTCATTAATCACATTATGAGTCAAACCAAGGATGATCTCATCAGATGTGAAAAAATTTGGCCTGAAGAATTTTAAATGATCATTTATGTTAGTAAAAAACAGAAATTGATACACAATATTAGCAACAACAAAACTTAAGTGCATTTTGCGTCTTGTGTACTAATTAATAAAAGAATGAGATGAGGATGAAGGGAATTTATAATCTAAGCATCCAGAGTATTTATAAAATAAGTTTGATGATAGATAAAATTTATAAATAAATCAGGCTACAGATATGGAGATTTTACTACAATAACATTTTTGTGTTTTTGTTTTGTTTTGTTGCTTATTGGTGTGCATCATCAAAATCATTAGACCTTTACTCTGAAGCAGGGCTATTCAAAGTATAGTCAATGGGCTGGACATGGCCATGAACTACTTGTTACAGGTTCAAGATAAACATGTTCACTGGGAGCTGGCATTCAGAAACTAACATCAATTTGACAGAATGACTTTGTGACTGTTGAATCCAATAATAAAGAAAATAAACTTATGTTTTGATTATTTGGTTTCTTATTTCATTTTTTTCTAGTAATTTATTTTAGCACAAATAGTAGTAAATCATTGGAAATTGATAAAACAAAGTTCTCTCACCATGGATAATTTGAAAAATACTACTTTCAAAACATAGAAAAACATGTGCATTTAACCTAATTTATTTTATAAAATTAGCAGTGTTCTGATATAAAAACTTAACTATCCCACAAAAGAAATCTACAAACAAATCCTAGTTGTGTTATAAGTAAAATATTTAAAATCACTAATATTTTAACATACTAATAGTTTCTAAATGTCTGCTTAAACAAATTAGTTCGGTAGTACCTTTACTTTCACATATATTTACAATAGAATCCTCAAAGAAATTATTTTCTTCTAGAAAATATTTACTCAAATAAAAGGAAAACCAAATGCAATTTTGTAAAATTCAGTGTAAAGAACAAGATGAGAAATTGTGAGGGCTGGGGTTGTGGCTCAATGGTAGAGTGCTCGCCTTGCACATATCTGGTTACAATCCTCAGCACCACATAAAAATAAATAAACAAAACAAAGGGAAAAAAAGGAGGAATTGTGAATAGAGTATTGCATTTTCATTTATTCTTTCAAAAATATTTGTTAAGTACCTATTATGTCATGATGTTACATGTATGTATACATACATACATGTGTACATATACATAAATACACTATAGGACATCAAGGCACAATGAAAAGAACAGATAAGGAAGACAGAGAGTATACTGGGTGTGGTGGTGTACACCTGTAATCCCAGTAGCTTCAGAGACTAAGGCAGGAAGATCACGAGTTCAAAGCCAGCCTCGGCAAAAGCAAGGTACTAAGCAACTCAGTGACATCCTGCCTCTAAATAAAATATAAAATAGGGCTGGGGGAGTGGCTCATTGGTCATTGATTGTAAATGGATAACTCTCCTGCTCTTCAGGGATATATCATTGGGCCTTATAAGCCTGACCAAGAAGACAAATTCCATTTCCTCTTGTGTAGCACTTCATCTAGGTTCAGAAGTAAGTGGAGAATTGGAAATTGTAGGACTTTTTCAATTTCCTGCTAGTTCTGGGAGTTCAATAAAGATGGCAATGGTGTGGCATAATCCAGGTTCAGTAGGTGGATGTCATCTTTGGAACATGTGAAATAGTAAAGGGAATCTGAGGAGATATGCAAAAAATATGCAGAGTTTACATTCAATACAGAAGGCTCTCTGAGGAGGTGCCATGCAAGTCAAAGTCTGATTGAATTAAGATAATAAATCATTCAAAGATCCAGTGATGGGCTGGGGCCGGGGCTCAGCCGTAATGCACTTGCCTGACATGTGTGAGGCACTGGGTTCAATTCTAGCACCATATATAAATAAATAAGATAAAGGCCTATCAACAACTGAAAAAACAAAACAAAACTCCAGTGAAGAATTTTCTAGGCAGAGGAACCCACAAGAGCAAAGAAAAGCTTGAGAAACAGCAAGAAAACTAATGTGGTGATGATAACAATGGGAGGTGAGGTTGAAGAGGTGGCTAGAAGCAGGCTGCTTTAGAACCTCTTAAGCCATTTTTAGAGATTCTAAAAAAAAAAATGGGGTTCCAAATTTGCCACTTTGAACCAGCAAGCCATGACTTGTATATTAAAAGGATAATTGAAGTTAGGTGGGGAACACAAGCGTAGAAGAGTTGGACAGAAACTTGCATCAGAGTTGCAAGTGATTGAAACTATTGATTGGTTAGGTTTGGAAAATATTTTGAATAGGATTTGATGAATTGAATGTGAGAGGTGAGAGAAAATGTGAACTTAAGGTTGATGCTATGGTTTCTATAAGATTTGTTCACTTCAAAACTCATGTTGAAATTTGATTGCTATTGTGGCAATGTTAGGAAATGAAGTTCCTAAAGAGTTATTTGATTGTTAAACAGAAGCAATGCCTTTCCTGCAACAGTGGGTTATTCACTACTCCAAGAGCAGATTATTATAAGGCAGGCCTGCCCCTCATATTTTCTCTTTTCTGGGGGCTCTTTCTTGTCTTCTACCTTCTGCCATGTTATAATGCAACACAAAGCCATCTCCAGATGCTAGCACTATGCTCTTGCACTTCTTAGCCTCAAAAAGTTTGAGTGAAATAAATTTCTTTCCTTTATAAAATTACCCAATCTGTGGTATTAATGCAGCAGAATGTACACTAAGATAGATGACTGTAATGTCTTATTTCAGCCCAAAGAACTGGAAAAATTGAGTTGGATTTACCGAAATGGGGAAGACTCTGGGACAGATTTTTCTGGGAAGTGAGAGCTCCATTTGCACACGTTAAGTTTGAGTACTTTTTTTTTATATATATATTTCCAATGCACATGGATAACAGGCATTTGAATGGCTGAATTTGGAATGGTTAATGGAGAGTTGATGATAAAATATGGGTCTTATACTGTGTGTGATAATGAAAGTTGATTGGATTAGATGAGATCATTTATAAATTAGCACTTTACAGGCACAACAGCATTGGAAGGATGAGAGCAGGGCCTATTCATAGGCATATGACGTATGTAGCACCCGAGGCCTCATGCTAAGAAGCACCCCATGCTTTCTTGAATGCTTTGCTCTTACCATCTTGAAATTCTTAATACTTTTTGAGCAAGGGCACTTCATTTTCATTTTGCACTGTGCTCTGTCAAGTATTGTGCTCCCAATCAAGGTCCTGGTTGGGAACACAAGCCTCCAGCAAAAGCAAGAGCCAGTGAAGTAGACTAGAAGTTAAGCTAGTGCATGGTGGTCTCATAAAAGCCAATTAAAGAAATATACAAAGATGAACAGAGTGCTCCACAGTCTCAAAAGCTGTTGTGAATTCAAGTTATATCTGAACCCAATAGTGATCACTGGAGTTACCAACATGGGTGTACTTGTTGCCCAGATTGGACTGGGTTGAAGAGGGAAAAAGAGGAAAGAATAATAATGAACATTGAGTGTGGACAATTATTGCTAACCCTTTTCTTGTGAATGTAAACCTTAAAATTGGACAGGAGCTGGGAGAGTTACAGGAGTCAGAGAGGTTTTTTTCCTAAGATGCAGGTATGTGTTATAAATGGGGTGGTAAGTCATCCTTGTGAGGTCTTTAAGAATCATTCCAAAAAAGTTGTGGAAGTTAGACTTGGAGTGATATACAAAATTAAAGGATTTATTATACCCACGGGTTCTGAAGAGGAAGGTACATCATCTTGCAAGGGGCTACATGGCGTGAGCACCAAGGAAGCAGGATCTTCCCTAAGCTAGATCTGAGAGATAACAAGGATCTTAGGACAGGTGCCTCTGTTGAGGAATCAGGGTGTAGTACACAAGCAAAGGAGTGAGGAGCTATCACTGGTGTGTTTGAAGATCACAAGGTCACAGAGGAGGTCAAGAAGGGGGACTTGGGACAGGGACCAGCTTTATCATAAAGGTTCACAGGTTCACCTTGGCAGGGTGCTCACAGGCAGTTTTTAGGGATGTTGAGGTTTTGGGAAACCATAAGGTTTTAAAAAAATATAGTACAAGATATTATGGCCTTTCATATCCCTTGACAATGACCCACCAAATAAGGAAAAGAAAAATTAAGCGGTATGAAGAGAAACAATTATAGGAACAAAGATTTTGAAGAGAAGCAGAACATGAGATCCAATGCAAAATGGAGGGTCCATCCTGGAGCCGGAGGAGGGTAAAACACATGAGGACAGATGTCTGTACCAGGGGTGTTTACAGAAAGATTTCTTCTATATAAAAAGTAAAGTGTGAATGCACCAATAAAAATGTGGAGGGAAAAAAAGATGACAAGTTCAGCTGAGATTAAAAAGAAGAGACGTGGTGTCAAGATTTGAAGGAAGAAAAGAGAATGTGAAATGGTTCCTAGAATTGATTGGTAGTGCCCAGAGTCCACCATAGGGCTTGGCCAGACAACAATACCCATAGGCTGAAAAGTGCACTAAATGATTAAACATCTGATATCTATGGTGATTATTTCTTTTTTCTGTTTTCTGACTTTCCAAAGTACATCAAATGATATATATTACTGCTATCATTTGCCATATTTTAAAAATATGGAGGGAGAGAAAAGACAGACATACCTCATCTGAGAGAAAGGCTTGTGATTTGGGAGAGGTAAGTGGGAATTAGAAAAAGAAAAGAGATGTCATTCTTTTTGCCTGTGAAAACAATGCCTAGCATCAGAGGCAGACTCATTTGTCATGCCATCAAATTTATTCCATTTCTATTTTTGAGCTACTGCGTGTGTTTCCTAATTGGGTTTGAGAGACTGAATAATGGGCTGTGAAACCAGCTGGTTTGCAGTTCTTGGCTTTGCACTGGTGAGGTACACTCTCAACCTGACCTGTCTTCATGGGTGTTTTAGTGGGATGCCTGCTGAGGTTCCCTCAGGAACATTCCAGACATCGCTTGAACTAGAACCTCATTAATATTTTAAAATTCGCCAACTTACTAAATTGGTTAAAAGTAAATGTCAGAAGTTGAGGTTCTTGATCTCTGCTTTCTGAATGTCTCAGTCACTTCCTTGTTATGTCCAATTAACAGATTTGCCTGATACTTTTTTTAAATTTAAAATTAAGATCATTGTTTCAAAAGGGAACTTCAGAGATAGTACATTGTTATGAAGGAACCACTGCTAATTCCAAAACATGTTCACCCTATTAGACCCTGCAAAAGTAACTCATATGCACATTTATTTTGATCCATGATCAGTAGGGTGATAAGTAGGGAATTTTAGAGCAACCTTTTAAACTGAGTTGCTCTGAGCTATTTACCCTCAGCTCTCTGCTGAAATCTTTATTGGGATCATAAATCTCAGCTACTCAGGACAAGTTGTGGGAATTAGATCCTGTGATTATTAAAACACCACATGGAGCTCAGCTGTGTGGACACAGGGACAGTATCTGTGTGGGGTGAGATATTGGGTGTGTGTTTAAAACCCTGAGGGTGGCGAGTGGAAGCTTTCAGAGCCAAAGGCAGTAACAGAAGCCAAGTCCAGAGATTTACCCCATGAGAAAGGGAGATGGATTTTTTCTCTTGTGTTGGAAATAATATTTAACTTAACAATAAGAATTTGGATTCAGTTATAGTTCCTTCATGAAATGCACAAACCCACAGATAAGTTTCTTTCTTCTTTAAACTTTCATGATGAATTTGTTATGCCCTCTATCTCTTCAATACATTGATGTATTATTTGTCTTCATACATAAATCTAAATACCGAAAAAAAAACCCAGCGTGGTTATTTCAATGTTAGTTTAAATGTTATTACTAATGAGAACAAAAACACAAAGGGTGAAGAGTCCAGTATGAGCCCTGGATCTGACCTGAAAACATAACCTTGGAACTTGGGTGATGTTAGTGGAACTATCTTCAAGTCAGTCGAAGGGAATTATTTTCATCCAGGCATTTCCTTTCCCGCAGGAATGTCAATGACTTCTTAGTAGATGGGCCAAGGCAGTGGGGTAGGAAGCTCAGTTATTGTGGGTGAGAAGCTCAGCATATGCTTAGAAGCAGACGTTGTGTAGAGGGTATCCCAAAAGGAAGGACTCAAAGAACAGTGTGATCAGTAACCACCTAGAAATGAGTAAAGCAGGGCTGCTATAGAAGATAATGAGTTTCCCAGAAGGAAACTGAATCTCACTGCCTAAAACTCTTGATTGTTAGGAAAGCGTAAATTGGTTGTCTTTGAGAAAATTGTGAAATCTCATCTATCGTCCCTGAGCAATGACAACATGTATAAGTTTGTGGTATTTAAATAAGAATATATGTGCATATCTATATTTATATCTCCTGAATATAGTACAAGTTAAAATATTGCATCTTGTGATCAGTTTTCTGAGAGATGGCATCAATGGCAAAAGGATCACTTTAAAATTATGGCTGGGGCCTGGTGCAGTGACGTATGCCTGTAATCCCAGCAGCTCTGGAGGCCAAGGCAGGAAGATCATGAGTTCAAAGCCAGCCTCAGCAAAAGCAAGGTACTAAGCAACTCAGTGAGACCCTATCTCTAAATAAAATACAAAATAAAGCTGAGAGAGTGGCTCAGTGGTCAAGTGCCCCTGAGTTCAATACCTGGTCACACCCTGCCCCCCCCCCCCTCCAAAAAATCATGTCTGGGAATGTAGCTCAATGGTAGAGCACTTACCTAACATGCATGAGGCCCTTGGTTTGACCCTCAGTACTACAAAAGGAAAAAATAATAGAGGACAATCCTAACTTCCTGTATAATCTGTGAATCCAAGCACACAAAGCATCTGTCAATCTGCCCTCTCTCCATTCTTCAGGGACATAAAGGGAATTCTGTTGAAGGACCTTCTATCCAGGGCTCCCTGGCTGTGTTCCTAGATGTTTTGGGATACCGGCATAGAAGCTGCATTTTTCAAATACTAATGGGATAAGATGGCAGTTACTTCTTTTTCAAAGCTGGTATGGAAGACTGACCATCAGGCTTTGGCAGGGAGGGGGCGGGTACCAGAAATAATAGTAATCCTTATCAGAAGGTGAGCCTACATAAGTTGTGGAAAACCTTGCCAATCTAGGTGGAAAATGACTGCAGGCCTTGTGTGACTTGTTGGGGTGTTGGACTCTGGCTCAATTCTGTCCATCCAGGAGTCTGGCAGTTGAGGAGGACCACATTGTAATCAGATAGAGAGATGCAGAAAGGAAGAGTCAAGGTAACCTCTTTCAGATTCATTACAGTCCCCTAAAACATTAATGACTTTTTTGCCTAATACTGATACAGGGAAATTTTTACTTTATTGACCTTCAGATAATTACAGCTCTTTGGAAAGCTTTCAGTCATAGGAACTGGCAGCTCTTTCAAACGTTTTAATGTTTATTATCTTAGTAACACCTGTCTTTTGCCCTGTGCACACATGCCAAAAAAAAAGTTAACTAAAAGAGAGGATGATTAATTTTATATCCTGATGTTTTCTTATGACCACAGCTGGGGCCACTTCAGTGTCCAGCAAAAAATGTCTTTGGCGAGTGATTTAGGGAGGGGTGGAAAGTGGAATGGAAGAGGTCTCTGGAAAGTCTTTAACACTGGGGCGTATTCTCTCCCTAGCTGACTCCAAGGAATTCCCGCTCATGGAATCTGGCCTATCATAAGAACTTTTCCTTTCTGTATTTGATTCAACTTAATAAATCATGTTAACCAACTATGGTGGATAACTAGACTTCTTCATACTACAGAACAATAGCTCTCATAATTGGAGCTCCAAAAGGGCAGGAATCTATTACTTCAAATCTCCTCCTGTTGAGCACAGTCTTCTAGTATAGATGGAATGTCTTCATAATTCCTCTCTGAGACCAAATTCTTCTTTCTTTCTGACTCCTAGGATACCTGAAATGCATTCCTCTTCTGACTGCCTTTGTTGGCCAATATTCTGAAATAACAATATTGAAATAACATCCCCTTCAGATGAAGAAAGATGACATTTGTCATAATGGAGGCAAATCCTTCATGAAGACAACTTGTCTATTTTTTTAAAATCACATCTAAACTAGCAAGATTTAAAGATGCAGAGCTTGCTGCATTTTCAAAGGTAGATTTAACAAAATTAATCTGTTTAAGTTAGTGGTACTGGCTTGTCAATAGTGTGAGAATGAGATATATTCCTTGAGTATATTATGTATACAACCAGAGATATGAAAAATTGAGCTCTATATATGTAATAAGAATTGTAATGCATTCTGCTGTTATATATAAATATTTTTTTTTAAAAAAGATACACCCATAATAATTTGTGTGCTTGTCCTTCCCACATATCACAAATTATCAGATCGTGGTACATGGCTGCATCTAACACTTCACATATCTGAATCTCTCTTATATGTCATTCTGTTTGTAAAACTTACAACTCTCTTTTCCTAAGCAATATCTCTCCTGGAGTTGATCTTCTTTCAAGGTTTTTTCCAATTTTCTTCTTCTAATTGCTGTGCTAGTTTTCACTTCCGGAAAGCCATAGGACCATCGTCTCTAGCCTTGTTCTTCAAAACTACCCAGTCTGGTTCCTTTCGGCCTTGCTTCACTTTGCATTAACTATTTCATTTCTTTTTACCCTGCTATGACCCTTGCTCTGATTATAGGTAGTCCCTAAAGGAGTGCAAACAGAATCTGCAAAGCAATTATTAATTAAAGAAGAAAAAATTATGACTCTTCTGTGACCTTTAAACATTTTTTGGTCAAAACATGACAATTTTTTTTTACTATAGACTATAAATGTATAGGGAATTTTTAAAACAATAAAAGTAATATTTATTCGATATACTATAATTTAAAACATTAAAAATTTGAAACAATTAAGGGTTTTACTTCTTTGCAAGTATCTACTTGACTATAGTTTGAATGATGTTCACTGTCTTCTCGTTGTATTATTTACAATACAGAGTGAAAGTTTTTCTTATCATGCCTTGGCAAACTGTTACTTTCCAAATTTGGATCATCTTCCAGCTAGTTATGTTTTGGGCTTTCAATGTCATGTAATACCTTTGAGAGTTCCTTTAAATTTATTTTTTCATTGTCACTTTTCTGGGACAACTTCATCCTTTTCATTGCAAACATTTTTCCTTATTTATGTCTCCATGTCTGCTTTCACTATGTTTCTCTGGCTGCCCATCTGGAGTCTCTCAAATAGTGTTAATATGCTCCCCAATTGCTATTTCTTCCATAACTACATTAATATTCAATTTGAATTTTGCTTACAACGTATATTAGTTAGAATTCTTCAGAGAAGTAGAAGGAACAGACTATAGACATACAGTTGTGCTTCAAGGATAGGGAACCAAGTTTGTTCTTTTTTCACACTTCCATCCAGAGGCCTGGGAACCAATGGAGCCTGTACACAAGTCCCCATCCAGTTCCAAAGGTCTATGCACCATGAGTGTCAGTATCCAAGGACATTAGATATATAGAGAGAATTCCCCTGTCTCCACTTACTCATCCCAATGCCCACATTGGTGAGGGTGAGCTGATTTTTACTCAGTCTCCTGGCTCAAAGTTATCTTTTCTGGAAACACAAAATTAACCATTGTCACAGAGTTCTCAATTTTTGTTTCTTTCATGTGTCTTCATATTTGTGGCACTTCATCTATTAGCCAACTTTCTCTTTTCATTACCCATTTTGGAAAATGTTATATAGGTTCATCCCTGGAAAAGAAGGTAGCAACACAACTATATACTTTTCCGTCAGTGTATAAACTGAATAATAAATATGTAGTGACTAATCGCTGATAGACTTTGAAAGAAGCAACATGATTGGTCACTGATTATGATTTGCACCTGTTGTATCTACAGTGATTTGTGGAATGAAGATCTAGCAGTGAGATTTTGTTTTATGAAATCAGAGTTAGTTAATATACCATGGTAACTGAAATCTGAACTATGTCATTGGGGAACTACTGTTATTTAATGAAATCATGATAACTGAAACTTGCATATTACTGGAACTATGCTAAACAAATATGGCCCTGATAATAACCAGGACAATTTTATGGCTTCCCATTTTAACTTTAGTGCTTTTAATTCATCTGACATTTACTGGTCTAGATTTTCCTCTAAGATGACTACTGCCTTATTCATCATTTAACCATTCAAGGACCTCATGGTATCTTACATGAAGTTTTCACCAAACCTAGGCAAAACATAATTATAAACCTTCCTAGTTATCCTATATCCTTGTACTTATATCCCAAGACTTTGTCTCTATTAAGCCCCCAGTGGGTTCTATGAGTTCCTGAACCTTATCGCAGAACTAGAGTATTAAGGCTGTCTTGCTGTTGTACATGGTAACTTTTATAGGAAGCACATTTGAAAATCCTGGATCTCTGTTAAGCCTAAAACTTCTCAGTGTTTTGTCTTCAGTGATATCCCTAGTAATGTGGTTCTCAAGAATTTTCCTTTGTTTCCACTTGGTCTCTACAAAACTTGCTCTCTAAATAAGCCCAAGTCTGGGAGTCCACTGCTGAGCTTCCAAGTTGGTACACCTGTTCAGACTTCTCCAACTTGCTTTTATATGATTCATTAGGTGAGCATCACACAGTTCCTGATGTTCTATTTTCTATCTCCAAAGTCAGAGTCTTAGAGAAGAAATCTGGTCTTGGTTACTTACTTAAGGACACCACTCTTCTTGGTATGGCCATGGTGAGCTGTCAGTGTTGCCTTTTCACAATCTCAATAAATGTAATATGTATATTATCAAACTTCCTTAAATAATAAGATATGGATAGAGGTTTTTCTGTCTTTTATCCTAAACTTCCAAAAGAAAAAAAACCTATGGTGTTAAGCTGGGCAGAACTCTTGACTCTCTGGACCAATAAAGTATAATGGAAGCAATGCCAGGTGCTTTCTGAGGCAATAAGAACATCTTGCACTTTTGCCTTTTCTTCTTAGGACATTTACTCAGTTGTTATATATCTTGTGAACAAGGAACACTAGCCAACATAGAGAGACCATGCACTGGTTACATGGTCAGTAGCCCATCTGAGATCCTAGCCACTACCAGACATGTAAACACAGATGTACCCAGATGATTCCTGATTCCAGGATCCAAATGATTCTTGACCCCCATATCTTTGCTTCTTCCCAGATAATTCCTAAGATGTGGTGTAGCAGACATAGGCAATCCACCATGTGGCTAGATTAAATTTCACACTCATGAAATATGTGAATGCAAATGTTATTTAAATATAATTTTATACTACTGAGATTGGGGTTATTATTCAGCAACAGGAACAGGAAGAGAAACACTTGAATTTGTAAGATACTTGGCAGTTATATGAGGTGTGAGATAAGTGAATTATCTATTTAACTTTTTCTGACATTTTCACAGTAGATACCGGTAGTTTGTGCAGTCAATAAGGACATAGTAAAGGCTGCTTAAATGTAGATGGAAGACAGAAGACTCCAGGATGCTGCCTGAGTTTCATGTTCTCGGATGCTAGTGAGAAAAGGCTGTTTCACATTGTTTCCTTCATCTCATCCATAGAAAGGATACTGGTTGCACATTACCTATCCTTGTTAAAAATGTCAAATTAACAATTTATTTTGAAGTAGTCCCCAAACTTTGTTAAAATATGATGCAATAATTTTCCATTTTCAAATAATACTGCCAAGATGTAGAAATCTTTTACCCCATGTAGTCCAATGGTTAATTTTGGGAGATTCCTATTAGAATTCCATATAACCCACTAGGTGGACTCAACTGTCGACCCTCCTTTATTTTCCCATCTCCTGCCCTGATTCCATGCTTTAGATGATGTACTTTCTAATCCAAATAAAATGAGCCAGTCAGATGGTTCTGGACCTCAGAAGAATAGGAGGCAGTAGTAAGGCTCAACTCATTCACCAGTTCACTATATGAAACCAAAACATTGGCATCAAGGAATAAGCCAAGTGATGGAACAAGTGCATGTGCTTGTTTCAAATAATTGACTTAAACACATCATCACAACTAGGCAATTTTAAGTACTTAATTTATCCTGAGCAAGTGAGTTCACTTAATCTTTAATTAAATTCAAAGGATGGCAAATGCTCCCTCACCAGAAGATAGATTGGGGTTACTCTGTGAAAGAGTTAGGAGGGGCCCTCCACAGCATCAGTAGATAGCAAATTATGTAGACAAATTCCTCAACCTTACAATTTTATGTTCTTGTAGTGTTTCTTAGAAATAAGAAGTTACTGCAGGATATTGGAAGGCAACATTTTATTTCCCACCTTCTTATAATCTTAAAGTTGATAATTTCTGAAAATGTAAAAGATTTTTTTTTGTCTAGATCTTTTGAGCTGAAATAGCTGGAGATTTAAGGGAGGAATGACAAAGCCCTTAGAGGAATAAAAAATGAGAATAACCAAAATTACATCTTTGGTGCATGAATGGCCAAAAACAGAAAACTTCATACAAAGTCTTGTGTTTTGGCAGGAAGTATTACCCTTACACCATTGAATGTCATTGCAATCATATGGTACCAATAACAAGTGAATTGTGGCCAGAAAGTCTAAGGTCTGTTTGTGTAGACTTTAGATCTGAATTCTCCTCACAAATCTCAAATGCATGTTCATTCTGAACTCTGGCCAGTGTTTTGACCTTTTTGCTGACCTGAAAGGGTTGTGTAGCTAGCATAAGACTCAAACTGGTGCCTGGAACATCCCTCAGAGTAGCCAAAATATTTTCTTTATGACTGTGAGGCAATTTCCAAATCACATTGCTTTCTGTAATGGTTTTTCAGACTATTGAATTTTACAGTATTTCCCAACATAATCATTTCCAATTTCTGTCTTAACATTTGAGGTATGTTTTTTCAATAGGACCTAAACATATTGCCAATTGATAGCATTATGCTAGGCCTATTGAATTAGATTTGGGCCCCAGAGCCCAGAAATAGGAAACTTTGTCTATTATTTATACTACCTCTAGTGTTTATTTTTAGGACTTAAAGACTTTAACTAAAATAGTAGGAAGGAAAATAGCAAGTGTACTTTCTGACCTTCTGAATGTGGGTTGTAGAAGAAAAGGAAGCAAAGTGAGTCAGTCATCACAGTAACTGGAATTAATAATATGCCTAATTAAGGTGATGGGGATGATTGAGTTTTGGGTGGTCATATGCTAACTAAAAAAGTAATCTACTAAAGCAAGACAAACATTTTCAAACCTTAGTTTGATTTTAAGATTTATTAAAATTCTACTTTATACATTATACTTTATACTGAATTAATAAAGGAGTTCCCATTGGTAAGAAGAAACACAACTATTATCACTAATGCTATTCAGTATTATTCTAATCAAATTCCCAATGCAATATGACAAGAAAAAGAAGGTGTATTTATTAAAATTGAATATAAATTATTTGCTACTGATGTAAGTTTCAGAAAATGAATTTTAAAATTACTAAAAACAATGAGTCTGGGGGCATATGAAAGATAAAACAAAACTAAAAAAGAACTCATATGAGCCAAACTTAACCAAATTAAAATTGTAAAGGCAAAAATTTCCTATGCACCTGACCATTCTAAAGTATCTTGACATACACTTAAAAACACTGAGTATAACATATATTGATAAATATACAAAACTTAGACAATAAGAATTAATTAATGGAGAGCAATTATCAGAATGGATGAAAATATCCATTATAATTTATATGTTCATTATATAATCCTACCCCCAAATAAATATGTTTAATAAAGTTTTAGTCAAATTTTCAGTTTTATGTTTTTTGAACTTAAGTGCTTGACTCCAAATTTATTCTAGAGGAAGATGTAAAACAATCAGCTAATTTACAAAATTGAAGAAATATTTAGCTACAGTGTATCAAAAAATGTATAAAGCCAGTTGAAACAAAATGAAAAGACAAACTACACTATAAATATGTTTTAGAATAATTATACAATGGGAAAGTGGATACAGCATTTAAACAGATATGTCACAAAATATCAAAAATAGACTTTTCAAATGAAAATTTGCTCAACTTCCCTCAGAAAAGACATGAAGCCTCAACATCTTAGCATGGCCCAAGGCTTTGAAATACAGAAGTGGAAATAGTTATATAGCATGATAAGGTTACTCTAGGCTAAACAATTAAATATACATTTAGTAGATTACTTTTTTTAGTTTAGGAATTTGAAGGTTCTCAACACAGAGAAATGAGAGATTTGAGATAGAAATTCTAATTACCCTGATTTGATCATTCTTCATTGTATGCATGTATCAAATTATAGCACCATCCATCAGAAATAAGTATAAATATTATGTGTTAATTAAAAATGAAAACATTTACAATTTTTTAAAAATAGTGCCTGAGAAATGCCTGCATATGTCTAGAAAAGATGTGAAAATGTCCATCTCTGCATATTTACAATGGCTCCAAACTGAAAACGCCAGAAATGTTTCTCAGCAGTACAATGGATAAGTAAAATATGACATATATTTTCTAGTGAACTATGATAGGCATTAAAGTGTTGCCATACACAACAATATGAATGATTCTTAAGGTGATATGTGGAGCAAAAGAAGACAGGCTCAGAACGTAGGCTTAATTCTGCTTATACAAAGTTAAAAGTCAGACAAAACTAACATATAGTGTTCTTATGATAAGGTCACATTTATGAAATGGTAGTGTCAGAAATGGGAAATGAAGGAATCTTTTGAATAGCTGGTGATGTTCTATTTTTTTAACAGAGTGTTGGTGGTGTTAATTTTATGAAACTCCATCAAATTATACACAATTGTGACTGTGTTATTTTTAGTGTGCATGTTATTTTCAGTAAGGTTTTTTAAAAATCATTTGTGTATTTTTATATATGCATATAAAATGAGATGTATATGTCATACTAATGTAGGAGTCAGTAAACCATTTCTATAAAGGACCACATAGTAAATATTTTAGGCTTTGCTGATGGTTATGGTTTCAATGTGAGGTGTCCCCAAAAGCTCATGTGTGAGACAATGGAAGATGGTTTAGAGGTGAAATGACTGAATTATGAGAGTCTTAACCTAATCAGTGTGTTAAACCCCTGATAGGGATTAACTGAGTAGTAACTGCAGACAGGTAGGATGTGGCTGGAAGAGGTGGGTCATTGGGGGACATGCCATTGGGTATATATTTTATCCGTATTTTTCAGAGTTTCTCTCTCTCTCTCTCTCTCTCTCTCTCTCTCTCTCTCTCTCTCTCTCCCTCTCTCTCTCTCTTTGCTTTGCTTCTTGGTACCATGTCCCCATGTTTCCAGAGCTTTCCTCCACCACACACTTCTGCCCCGATGTTCTGCTTTGACTCAGGAGGAAAGGAGTCAGCCATCCATGGACTGAGACCTCTAAAACTCTAAGCCCCCAAATACACTTTACCTCCTTAAAATTGTTCTTGTCAGTTCTTTTGGTCACAGCATTGAAAGAGCTGACTAAAACACTGATCATACAGTCTCCGACACAACTAATCAACTTCACTGTTATAATATAAAAGAAGATATAGATAATACATAAATTAAAGAATGTGACTGTGTTGCAATAAAATTTAGTTGCAAAAAGTGACTAATAAGCTATAGTTTTTTAACCCCTGTACTAAACTGTTCACAGTGGTTACCTCTAGGCGAGGCTAGGGTTGAGGGATGGATGCCTTTTATTTTTTACATGATTCTCTGATGTCTGATATTTTACAATTATCATTTTAAAGTACCTACTTTTATTAAATGCTCATTATTACAAATATTTCCCTGAAAAAAATAAAAGAACTTCAATGTAACAATACCAGTCTGATGCAAGTTAGGCAATGAAGTATTGAGTCACTCAAAATACCTTAAAGAGTACAGAAAATTTTATAAGAAATTACTAAGAGGAAATTAATACTTGTCAAGATAAAAATATGTTTACAAAGCTTTTATCTATAATAGATATTTTCCCTTTAAATGCAGATATTAACAAACATTCAAATAGTCATTGTTTTTACCTTGTACATGGGAATGAGTCGTGATCAAGATATAAGCAAGGCAGTATCATAAATGTGCCTAAACAAAGAAGAAAACTATGATTCATGCATTATATGTATTCATGAATATGCTGATACTTAGTTTTGAACTTTTCTAGGATGAAAGTTCAACTGTTTTGCCTTAGTAATAGGAAAACAGATGTAAGCCAGAGACCATAGATCCTCAGGATCCAAAATCTGCTTGTAGACCCAAGATACACACAGACAATAGATACCTAACCTTTGACAGTCTGTACCTCTTGTTTTGGCAAGTATATGCAAGTGTTATAAAAGAATGAGAAGAAAAAAAAATATTGTGACCCATGTAGAAGAGAGCTTTTCAAAGAAGTAGGATGAATAAGATTTGGAGAAGAGAAGAGAAAAACTGGACTCTTGGGTCTGGGGTAACAGCAGGAGAAACAGAACAAAGTTCCAAATAAGCATGAGCTGCCCAAAGGACAGCAAAATCAGTTTGCTTTGGGAGGAAGCCAGTTTAAAGAGCATAGGCTTTCTTCTGAGTTCAGTGAAAAGACAGTGGGAGATTGAGCAAGGAATTAATGAGTTCTAAAGACCATTAATTATGAGACTATGTGTACAGTTCATGACCTTTCCCCTGACTCCTTTACAAATAGTAAGGCCTCCTATTGCAAAACCTCAGGTCAGGATCTGAAATGTGTAGTAGTCTGGAAACTTCAATCAAGTTAATGACATTACAAAGAAATAGAAAAAGCAGGTAGTTTACATTTCCCATCTGAATGACTAATGCTTATAGCAAGCTGTGGTTAGAAAAGGCAATAGTCCATGTTAATGCTGTTTTTGATCATTGTTTTGATGTTGGTCTTTTACCTATAGGATGTTGCCCAACATATCTGACAAAATTAAAATTTCATTCAAACGGAAACATTAAGAACTACTGAAAGAAGTTCAAATGTTTAGCAAAACATGAGATACCACAGGTTCTTGCTTAGTGGCCCATTTTATCACCCATTAACACTCTGTCTGCAAACTTCTGGACTTAGGCACCATTGGATTGATTCTTTCTGAGGGTTTTCTCTTCATCTTGTGTTTTGTTTTTAAAAGATCTTCAAAATTAGTTGTCCTATGAGAGTGAGAGAAGGTTAATCTAGTTGATAACACATTGATCAACTATCCCAAACAACTTAACTTGCCTATCATTTGTGATATCTTGAATAAGGAAAGACGTAGGCAAAGACATTTTTGTAGAAAGAAAAATCAGAAAATTTTGTTTTATCACATTATCATATTCTTTCTACCTGTAAGATAAGGGTGTAAGTATGAGAGTAAAACTAGGATACTGATCCACACTGAGGGAAGGCAGTGAAAGCAAAATAACAACGAACTTCAGGAAAGAGGAAATCTCTGTAGAGGCAGATGGTTCTGAAAGGAATTTCCTGGGCAAACAGAAATGATAGGCTCCAATGTAGCTAGGATAAAGAAGGCTGGGTTCTGCAGGATTTTCTTCCCGTAAGCATAGTAGTTTTTCAAATGTTTAACAGAAAGTTGTTTTAATACTCAAGAAGGATCTCCTTTGGAAAAATGAGATGGTAAGAATCAATCTGAATTGATTTACTCTATTGGGAGATATGTCTAAATCATACACCTTATATTCAGCTTCAAGTCTCATGTGACCATGTTGTGTTAGTCAGTTTTTGATCACTCTGACCAAAATACCTGTCAAGAACCACTTAGAGGAGGAGGGATTTATTTTGTATCACAGTTTCAAAGGATTCAGTCTATAATTGGCTCTAAAGTACACATGTCTTGGTAGAAGGATGTGATAGAAGAAAGTTGTTCTGCTCTTAATAGCCAGAAAGCAGAGAGAACAAGGGAGAAGTCAGGGAGGAGATAAAGTCCCCAAGGATATGCCCCCAATAACCTACTTTCTTCTGCCATGCCTCTCCTGCCTATAGTTATCACTCAGTAGTCCATGCAAATTATTAATCCATCAAATTAATCCACTGATGAGATTACATCTCTCACAATACATTTTTTTTTTACCTATGAATATTGCTGCATTATGTAACACATGAGTTTGTTGGGAAGGCATTCCAGATCAAAACCATAATATATGTATTCATAACATAAAGCTATGGTTCATAATTAAGGGATAATTTATGGGATTCCTGCTTCCACCATGGCCCTCCTCACTAACCATTCAACCTCTGGAGCTCCTGTTGTATCTATCTTATCCTCAGGCTTTTTTTTCCCTTCTTGTGGTGCTGGGGATTGAACCCAGGGCTTTGTGCATGTGAGGCAAGAACTCTACCAACTAAGCTATATTCCCAGCCCATCTCCAGGCTTTTGGAAGGCCTTTGTTCACTAGAACATCTTAACATTGAAGTTAGAATTGTTTGTATGACATGTTGTTTAGTCTTTTTAATTTTAATGCTATAATTGTATTTGCAGTGTTTTTTCATTCTTTCTTTTTTTTTTTTGTAGACAATATATACTTGGTCAGATATTTGTCTACTCTGAAAATCTCTGTCATTCAATTGATGTGCATAGATCATTTACACTTAATATAATATTGATTTTTTAAAAATATAGTTCTATTTTTTTATTAGTTACCTCTGATTTTTTTCTTGTTTTGTATTGTTTTTCCTTCTTTAGGGTTATAAGAATTTTTAAAATATTTTATTTTATGTAATATTTCTAACATTAGAAATTTCTAACATTAGTCTTTATATAGGCTGTTTATTAGCTAATCTAAGGGTTACAAATATGCGTATTTCATGTTTTGCGGTCTGTTTAGAATCAATGTTTTATTGTCCCCACTGGATACACAAATAATACCTATAATTAGGGTTTTATTCTCCCCCTTTATATTGTAGTTGTTTTATATATGACATCTACATACATTAAATACTTCATCAGACTACATTATGATTTTTGCTTTCATCATTCAAATGTATTTTAAAGAGCTCAGGAGAAGAGATGTAGTTTGTCAGAGTTGGCAATATATACACTATTTCTGTTGCTATTTCTTATGAAATTTCAATCTCCTCGTATCATTTTCTTAAGCAGTTATTTTAGTGCAAATCTGCTGGCAAGAAACATATAGTTTTCTTTCAGCAGAGAATGTCTTTATTTAATATTATTTACTGAAAGATATTTTGTTACATATGAAATTATGGAGTGATAGTTCTTTTAGAATTTGAAAATTGTTGTGCCCTTTTCTTCTATAGTTGCTCTACAAATCCAGTTACTCAAATTGCTGTTTCTCTAAATATGATGCATAGTGTCTGGCTATTTTCTAGGTATTTCCTTTGACTTTATATCACAGAATTTAAATTATATTATGCCTGCATATGGAATTTGAGGTTTTCCTCTTTGGAGTTGGTTTAGTTTCTTAGATAGGTTTATGTTTTTTACCAAACTGGAAACTTTTCTTCAAATATATTTTCTTCAAAATATACATCTTTTCCCCCACTTTCTGGCTCTTCAGTGATGTGAATATTAGGCCTTTTGGGTATTTTCACTTAGGTCTCTGAGGCTCTGCTAACTTTCTTTTAATTTTTTTTTAATCTCTGTTATTTAATCTGGGTAATTCTTTGATCTCTCTTTGATTTAAATTTTTCTTCCACCATCTCCATTTGGTTAATGAATTCATCTAGTGAATTTTCTCAATTTAGTTTTCATATTTTTAGTTTTAAAATTTTCCAATTTGGTTCTTTATATCTTCCATTTATTTTTCTGAGACGCTTTCTTTCTTTTCAACTCAAAAGTGTTCAACCTTTCTTTCTGGAGCTTTAAAGGATTTGTCAGAAAATTCTAACATCTGTGTCATGTCATCACTAGCATCTGCTGATTTTCTTTTTTCCATGTAAGTTGAGAGTTTCCTGTTTCTTCATATGCTGAGAAGTTTTGGATTGTATCCTGAACATTTTGAAAATTATAAAACTGTGGGCCTTGCTTAAATCCTATGGAGAATTGCTGTTATTTTGTCTTATTAAGCAGTCGCTGCGGTTAGATTCATGTTGGAAGGTCCAACAAGCCTTCAATAAGTGCTGATTTCAACTGTCAGTTTCAGTGTTGAAGCCTTTGTAGTGTCATTTGAATCTATCTTGAATGGGCGCCACCCCATGGCTAGTTCAGGACCAAAAAAATGGTCTATCCCTTAGTTCACTTCTTAAAGTTGTTGGCATGCTATTTAGGACCAGATCCATGCATGTGCAGATGAAAAGTGAGCTCAGGAGGTCATAAAATTATAGGGCTCACTTTCCCCAAGTTCCTCTCTCCCCCTGCTCTACCTCTTAATTTCTGTCTTCCTGTGGCTCCCCTTTCAGTCCTCCCATGATGAGGCCAGGGCTCTCCGTTCCCTGCTATGCCTCACGCTTCCCACAGCTGTACTCATGTTTGGGCTAAGAAGCAGGACAGAGAAAATGAAGCAATGAGAGTACCTCTACGTCCTTGAGACCCCAAATACCCTGATAGGAGAGAAAACTTGTCTTCTCTCTGTGCCAGCCACTGCCATGGGATTGGGATACAAGATAACACCAACAAAATAAAATGACAAAAAGATAGAAAAAAGGAATTTTCTCCACTCTGAGTACTTAAGCCACACCTTGAGTCATAACTACAGAACATCTATAGCTCTTCCTTTAGGTGTCAATACACACCTCTGGATCTCAGGCTACCTTGAACCCAGACTGGGGGATACTAGGTTCTCTATCTATTTAAATTCTATTTTTCTTATTCGATCTATCTGATGTTATCTACTTTTAGAATCTTCAAACAATTGCTCCAGATATTCTGTACAGGTTCTATGTTTGTAAAAGTATATGTTCTGTGTCTTACCCTAATATTTTCTAACTAAGTAACCATTACAGAGCATAGAAACAAGAATGAAGTGAATGATTTTGCTTGTTAGACTTTCTTGCAAGTAAGAATTTATTTGTTAGTTTTAGGTACTTAAAATTATTGCAGTGCATTCTTCTGCATGGCAAATGGTAGAAGAGGGTCAGATCTGCATTCCCTACTTTCCTATGGCAGTAGGGTTTTCAGTAAAGGTCAGAATTTATTATTCAGGGTAACTTATGACTTCTTTGAGCAGTTTAGTCTTGTTTTGGGTGTGCTGTCTGCTGGAAACTTTCATTTCCTAAAAATCACTTAACCACAGCTTCCTGATTAGGAGGTGGAAATTATTTTCAGATTAAGCCACTCTCTTGGTGGCTGCCAGAAACTGCCAGATGGACATGAGGCCGTGAGCAGGCTACTGAGTGGAAATCAGCTGGGAGCTAACACAAGTAGAAGAGTAACAAAGCATTTTTCTTATTCACTAAATGAAATGACATTTACTTGTTGGCCTTTATTTTCAGTAGTCATAGACTGCTCGTATGCTACCAGCAGTATAAATGGGGAGAGAACCTATCACCTTTCCTTAGATGAGAATTCACTGATCTTGCTCACAGTCCCACCTTTTCCCAGGCCTTCTGGACTCTGAACTCACCCTTCTGCTAGCTTCTCTAGCTTAACTCAGTTTGCCCTCCCAGATGTTCTACTTCTATGGCACTAAATCTTACTCAGTACTTAGTAATTTTCCACAGTCATTTGGTATTGGGGGAAAAAAAAAACAGCACTCTCAGAATTAGGGACTTCTGAAATCATTGAAAGCCTGAAGTGGCAAAAAGTCACTAATATTAGGTTTAACACTACAGAGGTAAAAGTAAAGCCACCCCGCATCTGCCATCTGCATAGATTTTATATCATGGTAGCCAGGAAGGAGAACGGCAGTGGAATGCTACAAAAACTTATGCCTGGAAAATCCACACTTCCACCCACTGTCGTTGAGATGACTTCTATTTATTCTGCCTTCCAAATCCTGGGAGAGTGCATCTGTCATTAAACGAATCTAGATATTTTCTCATCTACTTAAGTAGAACATTACTTCATTTGCTGTCCTATAAGTGAATGGCTGCAACATTTAGTATGGAATGAAAAACATTTTCTGTTTTAAAACAAGGAACACACACAATTCAGGTGAAGTATTCTTAAATTAAAATAAAGCAACTTTTATAAGAACATTAATACTGAAAATAAAAAGGAGTAATTTCACTCACTTCATCAGAACAGTATGACAAAAGGTATATACTATACTAGTCAGTTTATATGTACATGGGTTTAAAAAATTATAGCAAAATAAAATAGAATTAATGTCTATAGAACAAATAAAATAAATGGCCAAACGTGTAAAAAATTCATTTTGATGCAAATATATTCCCAGAGTTTAATTTTCACAAAACCATAAAAAGCTCAGTATTAATTATTATATGGCAACTCATCGATCTTGACAGTTTGTTATTTAACATATTCTTCATACATATTGCCATATATCTTGCAGTCCTTTCATAGTGCTTGCCTCAGTCACTCTGTACAATGATCATTTTCTACTCTGAATTATTAAGAAACCACCTACACTCTATCAGATGATAATGGCAAATAAACAGAAAAAGAAGCCCAAGAATCCAGTCTATTTTTAAAAGTTTCTTATGTTGGCATGCCATATTTCACTTTTTATGCATCCTATATCTTGCTACTATGCTTTTAGCTGAGAAATGAGGTTGATGTGGTGGCTAGAATGGTATGAAAAAATTAATATGTTAATGTATGGATATAGACTCATTCAGAACATGTTCTATTGGATGAACTTAACTGGAACTAGTTCTAAACTTTTTATTCTTTAGTTTTTCCCTGGGAAGAGTTCTACTAATGTCCTACTCATATAACTTGTGTTCTGCCTCCACACTTTGATTTCAATGTATGGTCAGAAATTATCAGGGATTCAGGACATCAAATTCAGAGTTAAAGTGGCTGGATCCTGAATCTGAAATGTCTTATATAGCACAAAAATAAATGATGATATATATATGTGTGTGTGTGTGTGTGTGTGTGTGTGTATACATATACATATATATTCATCATTTTTGTTACTTTTTAAGAATGGTTGGATCTTCAACAAATGTATGAAAAAATGTTCAATATCTAGGAATTAGAGAGATGAAAATCAAAACTAAGATTTCATCTCACTCCAGTCATAATCACAATTATCAAGAATACAAGCAACAATAAATATTGGTGTGGATGTGGAGAAAAAGGTACACTCAATACATTGCTGGTGGAAATGCAAATTGGTGCAACCATTATGAAAAGCAGTATGGAGATTCCTCTGAAAATTCAAAATGGAACCACCATTTAAACATGCTATTCCACTCCTCGGTTTACACCCAAAGGACTTAAAATCAGCATATTACAGTGATGTAGTCACATCAATGTTTATAGCAACTCACATCACAATAGCCAAACTATGGAACCAAACTAGATGTCCTTCAACAGATAAATGGATAAAGAAAATGTATATATATATACAATGGAATGTTACTCAGCCTTAAAGAAGGATGAAATTATGGCATTTGCTGGTAAATGGATGGAGCTGGAGAATATCATGCTAAGTGAAATAAGCCAATCCCAAAGAATCAAAGGCCAAATGTTTTCTCTGATATGTGGATGCGAATTTACAATAAGGGTGGGGGCAGCTAGGGAAAAATAGAGGTACTTTGGATTAGGCAGAGGGGAGTGAAGGGAGGGGAGGAAGGATAGTAGAATGAATCAGACATTATTTCCCTATGTACATATATGATTACATGACAGGTGTGATTCTACATCATGTACAACCAGAAGAATGAGAAATTATACTCCATTTATGGATGATGTGTCAAAATGCATTATACTGTCATGCATAATTAATTAGAACAATTTAAAAAAGAACAAAACCATATAAATCTAGAGTGTCCTCCCCCCAAAAAAATGGTTGGATCTTATGGGAAAAAATAGCAGCATAACTTAATCTGTGAGCTGTGATTTCATGGGTTCACTCCATACAAAATTCTCTGGCATTATGGTTAAACATAAAACTCACCTGCCACTCTGTAGATCCTAGTCCACTCAGGTGAGTAGAACCAAACAACAGACTTTGGTAGCCTCCACATTCCCAACCCTGATTGCACCAGGTACTTAAAACCCCTGTTAACACTTGTGGAAACAAAAGACAAATTTTATCAATGAACGTCTTCTGGATTTTCAGAAATATTATATTTCACTGTGAGGACCCTTTTCTTCCCCTTTGATCCTGGGAATTTTGTGAGGCAGATGTTACCCTAACAACTTTTCTGAGAGAACACTTTATTTATCCAACAATAGATACCAAATAATGGATAATCTTGAAGAATGTAGAGCTCATAATGCAAAGAACTCAAGTCTTATTTCCACTCAGTAGATACCTCATTTTTAAATCCATAAAAAGAGGCATTGGGACTTCTCAAATCTACTCTCAGAGTTTCTCTAAAAACATTTGTACAAGCATTCATGAAAACTACCCACACCTAGTCACAACTTCAATGAGGAATTCCTTGCTGTCATAGGGAAATTCTTCTGCTCATGCTCCACATAGGGCCTGGGTAGAGCCTGGAATGCTTGTAATGTCAACCATCATCATGGAATTATTATGGCAAGGCTCTTGATCTCAGCACATGAAGACCTCCCACTCAACTCTGTAAAAGACACTTGGCTAAATTTCTGAGTGGCCTGACTACTACCTCACCACTTTCCCTTGTGCAATTAGAAAGTTCTGGATAGATTGTAGGATCTGCTTTTAATGAAAATAGAGCTCCTCAGCACTTGTAGATGTTTATCTTACACTATTACCTTTACAGCAAAAAGGAATCCACAAACTTTCCATTTTTTTATACCAAAATTAAGCTGTGGTCATGGGCTTTTCCCATACTTGTTTTAAGGAAATGTCTCAATTTCCTTTTCAAGAATGATACTGAATATTACCTAATGACACTTTTTAATCATGTTCAGGAAAGGGCTCTCTACTCTTAGCATATGAAGTTTTCAAAATGAATGGAAACACATGACTATCCTAATAAATGCAGAAAAAGCATTTGACAAAATATAGCATCCATTCATGCTTAGAACACTGAAAAAATTAGGGATAGAGGGAACATACCTGAACATTGTAAAAGCTATGTATGACAAACCCAAGGCTAACATGATTCTAAACAGAGAAAAACTGAAAGCATTGCCTCTAAAAACAGGAATAAGACAAGGATGCCCAATTTTACCACTTCTATTCAACATAGTCCTTGAAATCTAGCCAGAACATTTAGGCAAAAGAAGGAAATTAAAGAGATAAGAATAGAAAAAGAAGAGTTCAAACTATTTTTGTTTGCCAATGACATGATTCTATATTTAAAAAACCCCCAAACCTCTAAACTTTTATAACTCATAAATGAATTCAGCAAAGCAGTGGGATACAAAATTAACACCCATATATCAATTGCATTCCTATATTCCAATGATGAATCAGCTGAATGAGAAATTTGGAAAACCGTGCCATCCACAATAGCTTCCAAAAAATAAAATACTAAGGAATCAATATAACAAAAGAGGTGAAAAATCTCTAAAATGAATATTACAGAATACTAAAGAAAGACATGAGGAAGACATTAGAAGATGGAAAGACCTCCCACATTTGTAGATGGGCAGAATTAATATTGTCAAAATGGCCATATTATCAAAGGTGTTATATAGATTAAATGCAATTTTCATCAAAATTTCCAATGACATTCTTCACAGATAGAGAAAAAGCAATTATGAAATTTGTTTGTAAAAATAAGAGCCCAGAAAATCTAAAGAAATACTTAATGAGAAATACAAAGCAGGAAGCATCACAATGTCAGACCTTAAATTATACTACAGAGCTCTAGTAACAAAAACAGCATGGTATTGGCACCAAAGTAAGCAAGAAGACCAATGGAACAAAATAGAAGACACAGAGACAAACCCACATGAATATAGTTACTGCATACTAGACAAGGGCACCAAAAATACACACTGGAGAAAATATAGCCTCTTCAACAAATGATGCTAGGAAAACTGGAAATCCATAAGTAATAGAATGAAAGTTGGATCCTACCTCTTAACCTGCACAAAAATCAGCTCTAAGTGGATCAAAGACCTAGAACTTAGATTAGAAACCCTGCACCTGTTATGCAAGAAAATGTGGGTCCAATAATTCAACATATTTGCACAGGAACTGACTTCATGAATGAGAATCCTAAAACACAAGAAATAAAATTAAAAATCAATAAATGGGATGGCATCAAATTGAAAAGCTTCTTCACAGCAAAAGAAACAATCAAGATTGTGAAGAAAGACCCAAAGAATAGGAGAAAATCTTTGTCACCTGTACCTCAGATAGGGTGGTAATTTTCAGGATATACAAAGAACTCAAAAATCTTAACACCAAAAAGGGAGACAATGCAATCAACGGAACTAAATAGACACTTAATTAAATAGACACTACCAAAGGAACTAAATAGACACATCTCAAAAGAAGAAATATGATCAACAAATATATGAAAAAGCAGTCATGAAATTTACTTTATATATAATTAGATAAATGCAAATTAAAACTACACTGAGATTCCATCTCACTCCAATCAGAATGGCAATTATCAAGAATACAAGTACCAAAAAATGTTGGCGAGGATACAGGGAAAGAGGTATATCATAATTGCTGGTGGGACTGAAAATTGCTGTAACCATTATGGAAAGCAGTATGGAGAGTCCTCAAGAAAAGGAATAGCTACACAAAGGGAAATGAAAGGAAGGAAGCAGAGATAGGAATAGAAATAGGCAAGAATTAATTTAACATAATTTTTCTATGTACATATATGAAAATATCTAAGTGAAAATCCATGATCGTACCTACCCACAAGAACAGAGTAAGATTAGAATAAGATCTATCCCATGCTTGTATAATCAAAATGGATTCTACTATTGTGTATAACTAATAACAACTAATATAAAAAAGAAATGGAAGTTTTATCAAACACCTTGTTAGGATCTTTATTGACTGACACATTCTGCTAATTTCCTATTCTTAAAGCATCCTTGCATTATAGTTATAAATTTTTACTTGATGGTTGTGTCATTCCTTAAACATTGGTCTTTATATCATTTATACTAGTTTCATGAAATAAGCAGGAATATTCCATGTTTTTATGTTATGCAACATATTCAACATCATAATAATTATGTGAACATTAAAAAAAATTTGTTATGTCTAACCTTGGTGTACAGGTGGTGGGTTTGCTATGAGTTGTGTAATTTGTATTTTAATCCTTGCTTATTGTTCTCTCATCTTTTCTGCCAGATTCCCCTAACACTTTTGCTCCAGAAACTCTATATTTATGCCTTAATCTTGGGCTCTTCTTTTAGGAAACATAGGCTAAAAAAGTATCTTTCAACCTACTTGAAGATTGGATATTTGTTCACTAGGAAGGTTTTGAGTCTGTGAACTTTAGCCATCCATAGTGGAAAGAAAAAGTGAGTTTCTACATAAAAAAACCAGGAACTTTAAATTAAGGTCAACAGGATGATTGGTGAAATTTTAAAGTCCTCCCCATGAGTAAGTGCCAGAACGTATCATGTAGGCTTAGATACTACATGCATAATTAGACGAATTTATTTCTTATGGAGGATTCCCTTCTGACTAGCTAACAGAAAAAAAATGCCCCCAAATATTCATGCTGTTGATCCCCAAAACAATTGTAGGTTCTGCCACAGTGATACTCACTAATTAGCCTGTTCAATTCGTGCACACAGTGCATCAAACAGCTATTATAGTACAAATCTGAAGTCGAAATGAACAGGTACAGACTGCTAAGTAGAACAAGAGACTATCAAATGTGAAAAACAGAACTGAAAACCAAGAAGGAACAGGAAAAAGAAGCATCGAGGGCACAGGGAAAAGAGGGTACCTATGAGGGAAAAAGTCGACATAAAATGATATCCTTAAAGGTCAGAATATCTGCACTCTTGAAACAAGATTTAGTTAACATGTACTTTTAAGAGAATATTTATATATATAGTAAAGATACAATACAGAGGTAGAACCATCTAGAAAGTGTGAATGGAAAGTGCAATGGGAACAGAGATGGAGGAGAGAGAGAACAAGAGGAGAGGCAGGGAGATGTGGGGAAAAAAAAAGAGAAGAGAAACATAGAGAAAATACAGAACAGAAGGGAGAAATCCCATGAGGTCGAGGAATAGAAGGGAGACAGAGACATTTTGGGTAGGTGGAACACATATTAAAGAGACAAGGAAGGAAAACAGAAATTAGAGAATAGAGAAAAGGAAGTAGAGGAGGGAAGAGGAAACAGTGATAAAGGAGGCCAGAAGCAGAGAGAAAAACAGGTGAGAAACAGAGGGAAAAGTTAAAAAGAAAATATTAAAAGAGAGAGAGGCATGGGTGTGCAGAGATCTCTTCAACATGGTGATTTAATTTCATTTGGATTTATATCTAGAGTGGAATTGTTGGATCACATGGTTCTATTTCTAGTTTTTTGGAGGAGCCTCCAAACCATTTTCTGTAACGGCTGCACTAATTTACATCTCCAGAAAGTGTTCCCCCCTTCCCACATCTTCACTAACGTTTTTACTATTCATCTTCTTCTGTTTTTAATAGCAGTTTTACCCTTGTAGGAGGTGCTATCCCATTTTAAGTTGCATTTCTATAATAATTAGTGACACTGAGCACTTTTTCACTTGTTTTGTTTGTCATTTGTGTATCTTTTGAGAAATGTCTAGTCAGATCATTTGCCCATTTCTGCATCCAGTTGTTTTGTTTAGTTAGGGAGTTGTTTGAGTTCTTTATGTAATTTGTATATTAATCCTTTATCATATTATTTTCTTCCACATTGTCCCTTCTTTTTGCCAATTGGGAAATTAAATTTTTAAAGAAATTATATACTTTCCCAGAACACATGACATGAATGTCCTGGTCAAGATAGCTAAGTGATAATTGAAAAATGACTCACAACCAGTAATGGTTTGAATAGATTCTTAAATATTCTAGTAAGATAATAGAAGTCACATGCAAAGACTTTGAACTTCTGAACAACCACCTTGGGAAAAAGAAAACAAAGGATGCACATTTGCAAAATTAAAACAATTCACGTCCTCCAACCTAGCGTTGTACACTCAGCCACAGGACAGTCAAAGGTGAACAGAGACTAGCGAAAGTTTGAACACTTTTTGAAACTCTGACCTTCCACACCCCTTTTATTGGATAACGACTGGACAATGAACTGCTAGGGTGAGGGAATGAAGATACAAGGAATCCAACAGTGAATCCAACAGAGGAAGTAGGCAAAAGGAACTTTCAGGAAGGGAAGGAAGGAAAGCCTCAGGACATTAGCTATCTCCTTGGATTTTGGTGAAATCCTCCTCAATACATTTAACAATATATTTTTGTCTTTTAGAAAAGTTTTAGAGTTACAGAAAAAAAATCTGTAATTCTGTACAGAAGAGAATACAGTTTCCAAATATCTTGCATCCACTTTCCTCCATTATCATTACTGAAATAATACTGATACATTCTCATTAGACAATGTCCATAGTTTATTTAGATTTTTTTTCATTCATACCCAATGTTTCTTTTCTAGTCTAGAATTCTATTCAGGACAGCACATTACATTTCGTTGTCATGCCTCCTATGTCAGTTCTCAGACTTTCTCTGTTTTTGATGATGTTGAGAGTTTTCAGACATACTGGCTAGGTATTTTGTAGGATGACCCAGATGAGACCAGGGGTAGAGTTTTGGGGGAGGAAGACATCAAATGGGAAATGCCATTTTCATCACGTTGTTCTGATGATACATACTATCCATATGATTTATGGATGCTGCTGGACCACCTGGATGAGCTAGTGTTTATTAAATCTCATCACTTAAAAGTCCCAGTCCCCCTTCAAGTAGCACTCTAGAAGGAAGTGACTGTGCACTGCCCATGAGAAGGAAAGCTTTATATTCTCAAAGGTGAAGCACCTTCATGTATCATTTGGAATTCTTCTTCATGAGAGATTTGTCTCTTCTCCCACATCTTTTAGTATATTCAATCATGCATTTATGTCAGCTCAAACTATGAATATTTGCTTCATACTTAAAAGTTACAATATAGTACACCTTTTTTTTTTTTTGCTTAAATTGTTTCAGTTTCAACCACTAGGGCTCTTTCAGTTAGCTCCTATGCACCTTTGGCATAATCTCATCAAGGCACATGAAATTTGTGTGCACGTTTTTTAAAATTAACATTCCATTACTATTTACGACCATGCTTCATACTCTTCTAATATATTTCCTGTCTTATACAATCAGTCATTTCTCAAAGGAGCCTTGATTCCTTTTTGTGTGTTTGGTGGGGTGGGGGAGAAAATGGTATTAGTAAACAAGAGCTGGGCACTAGGTGTGCTTGCTGCCATGGTGTATCGTTTCTTCCAGGGCCCATTAGGTGATAGAGCACAGAAACATATGGTATGTGTATATTCTCCCACACATGAACTCATTTATATACATGCATATATAAAGTATAAATATTCCAGTGTGTAGCTATCTACATTTATACTAGGTTAAACAGGAGTCCAAACTGATGTTTCCAGCTCTGATCTGGGTCATTCTGGCTTCCTTCAGTTCGTTGTCTATAAATTCTTCATTCCAGCCATATGCCTCCCACCATCTGCCATCCACTTACTCAGTTGTTTAATACTGGTGTAGATGTGTGGTAGTATCAGGACTGTTAACTCATAACCCAGTAGAAAAGAAGTCTACCAACTAGAACGTAGTTTTTGCGTGTAGTTCCTTTTTTTCCTGGATTCCACTTCTTTCCCAAATTATTTAAATCAGCACCTCTTACTTCCACCACCTGGGGGAAGTTGTTTCATACATTAGTAACACAGTTGGATGCTCTGGTCATTGGCTGAATTCCTTTCTTGGATCCTCTATCCTCCTAAATATAAAGAAGAAAGCATTATGTATATGAATGATCACACTTTGTGCTTATATAGGACTATGCATTTTGACAAAGGCATAAGGTTATGTTTCCACCATTACATTATTATCCAGAATGGCTTTACTGCCCTAAACACCCTATGTGCCTCACCCTGTCCTAGATTCCTGGGCAACTACTGATTATTGTGCCAACTATAACTTTGCCTCTTGCAGAATGTCATATAATTGGATTCCATAGTATGCGGCCTTTTCAGATAGGCTCTGTCAACTAACAATATGTATTTAGTGCTTCTACATGTGTTTTGTGGTTTGAAAGCTACTTTTGTTGTTGAATAATACTCCACTCTGTGAATATATCATACATTTATTAATCCATATGCCTACTGTAAAACATGTTCCAGTTTTTGATTATGAGTAAGGCTGATAAAAATATAAGCATGCAGGTTATGGGGTGGACAGGAGTCGCCAACTCCACTGAGTAATTTCCTAGTAGCATGACTGTGGGGCTGTGTTGTAAGACCATGCATAACATTGTTAAGAACTGCCAAACTGCCTTCCAAAGTGTCAATGCCATTTTTATTCCCAGAAGTAGTGAATGAGAGTTGCTGTTGCTCTTCACTCTTCCTGGTATTTGGTATTGTCAGGTTTTCATTTTGCTTTTTAATTTTAGCCATTATAATAGGAATGTACTGATACTTTCTTACTGTTGTAATTTGCAAACTTAGTGATATATAATACTGAGCATTTTCTTCATATATTTATCTGTTCTCTATGTCTTTTTTGCCAATTTCCTCACTGAGTGGGTTTGTTGTTTTACATTGAGTTAAAGAGTTCTTTATGTTTTAAACATGTCCTTTATAAAATGTGGGTTTTGTGACTTTTGATTCTCTAAATATCTCTGTCTTTCACAGAGCTAAAGTGTAACATTTTTAGTAAAGACAATTTTCTTTTTCATAGATTGTGGTTTTGTGTTACATCTAAAAATTCATCATCAGGGGCTGGGGCTGGGGCTCAGTGATAGCACTTGCCTAGCATGTGTGAGCCCCTGGTTTCAATTCTCAGCACCACATATAAATAAGTAAATAAAATAAAGGTCCAACAACTAATAAAAATATTTTTAAAAAAACCTTCATCATCAGACCCAAAGTCTTCTAGATTTTCTGTTTCCTTCTAGAAGTCACAGAGTATATGATGCAGATTTAGGTCTATTATCCATTTTAGATCATTTTTGTGAAAGATGTGAGGTCTGTGTCTAGATGAATTTATTTTTGCATATTGAGGGTTAATTGTTTTAGCACCTTTCATTGAAAAGACTACCCTTTTTTCATCAAATTGCCTTTTGTGCTTTAATCAAAGATTGGTTAACCAACTATATCTGTGTGGGTCAATGTCTGGGCTCTTTATTCTCTACCGTTTACTTATAAGTCTATTTTTCATTATTATAACATTTTAATTATTTTATCTTTACAGCACATCTTTAAATTGAGTAGTGTTAGTCCTCTAGTTTTGTTTTTTAGTATTTTGTTGGCTCTTTGGGGTATTTGACTTTCAATATCTATAAAACAGCTTGTTGGTATATTGATTATGATTGCATTGAATATATAGACTATGTGGTTAAGAATTGACATTTAAAAAATATCATCTTCCAGTGCTTGAAAATGGAATATTTCTCCATTTATTTAGATTTTTTTGATCTTTCAATAGAGTTTTATAGTCTGCATAGATATATGCACTTCCTTAGACATATAGATATATAGATATAAATATGTATCTATATATCTAAGTGTTTCTTTATTTGTGCTGTTGTAAATGGTGTTGTGTTTTTAAATTTCAAACTCCACTTTTTGCTGCTGGTATATAGGAAAAACCAGTGACTTTTGAATATTTACTTGCCATAATCAGTTATTAGCTTCAGAGTTTACCTTCTTTTAAAAAAGTTTTTCTAACTACCAACTAAGAAAAGCCCGGGACCGGATGGGTATACAGCAGAATTTTACAAAACCTTTAAAGAGGAACTAATACCAATACTTTTCAAGCTACTTCAGGAAATAGAAAAAGAGGGAGAACTTCCAAATTCATTCTACGAGGCCAACATCACCCTGATACCTAAACCAGACAAAGACACTTCAAAGAAAGAAAACTTCAGACCAATATCTCTAATGAACCTAGATGCAAAAATCCTCAATAAAATTCTGGCGAATCGGATACAAAAACATATCAAAAAAATTGTGCACCATGATCAAGTAGGATTCATCGCTGGGATGCAAGGCTGGTTCAATATACGGAAATCAATAAATGTTATTCACCACATCAATAGACTTAAAAATAAGAACCATATGATCATCTCGATAGATGCGGAAAAAGCATTCGACAAAGTACAGCATCCCTTTATGTTTAAAACTCTAGAAAAACTAGGGATAACAGGAACATACCTCAATATTGTAAAAGCAATCTATGCTAAGCCTCAGGCTAGCATCATTCTGAATGGAGAAAAATTGAAGGCATTCCCTCTAAAATCTGGAACAAGACAGGGATGCCCTCTCTCACCACTTCTGTTCAACATAGTTCTCGAAACACTGGCCACAGCAATTAGACAGACGAAAGAAATTAAAGGCATAAAAATAGGAAAAGAAGAACTTAAATTATCACTATTTGCAGATGATATGATTCTATACCTAGCAGACCCAAAAGGCTCTACAAAGAAACTATTAGAGCTAATAAATGAATTCAGCAAAGTGGCAGGATATAAAATCAACACGCATAAATCAAAGGCATTCCTGTATATCAGCGACAAATCCTCTGAAATGGAAATGAGGACAACCACTCCATTCACAATATCTTCAAAAAAAATAAAATACTTGGGAATCAACCTAACAAAAGAGGTGAAAGACTTATACAATGAAAACTACAGAACCCTAAAGAGAGAAATAGAAGAAGATCTTAGAAGATGGAAAAATATACCCTGTTCATGGATAGGCAGAACTAACATCATCAAAATGGCGATATTACCAAAAGTTCTCTATAGGTTTAATGCAATGCCAATCAAAATCCCAAAGGCATTTCTTGTAGAAATAGAGAAAGCAATCATGAAATTCATATGGAAAAATAAAAGACCTAGAATAGCAAAAACAATGCTAAGCAGGAAGTGTGAATCAGGCGGTATAGCGATACCAGACTTCAAACTATACTACAGAGCAATAGTAACAAAAACAGCATGGTACTGGTACCAAAACAGGCGGGTGGACCAATGGTACAGAATAGAGGACACAGAAACCAATCCACAAAACTACAACTATCTTATATTCGATAAAGGGGCTAAAAGCATGCAATGGAGGAAGGATAGCATCTTCAACAAATGGTGCTGGGAAAACTGGAAATCCATATGCAACAAAATGAAACTGAATCCCTTTCTCTCACCATGCACAAAAGTTAATTCAAAATGGATCAAGGAGCTTGATATCAAATCAGAGACACGCCGTCTGATAGAAGAAAAAGTTGGCTACGATCTACATACTGTGGGGTCGGGCTCCAAATTCCTCAATAGGACACCCATAGCACAAAAGTTAATAACTAGAATCAACAAATGGGACTTACTCAAACTAAAAAGTTTTTTCTCAGCTAAAGAAACAATAAGAGAGGTAAATAGAGAGCCTACATCCTGGGAACAAATCTTTACTCCTCACACTTCAGACAGAGCCCTAATATCCAGAGTATACAAAGAACTCCAAAAATTAGACAATAAGATAACTAACAACCCAATCAACAAATGGGCCAAAGACCTGAATAGACACTTCTCAGAGGAGGACATACAATCAATCAACAAGTACATGAAAAAATGCTCACCATCTCTAGCAGTCAGAGAAATGCAAATCAAAACCACCCTAAGATACCATCTCACTCCAGTAAGATTGGCAGCCATTATGAAGTCAAACAACAACAAGTGCTGGCGAGGATGTGGGGAAAAGGGTACACTTGTTCATTGCTGGTGGGACTGCAAATTGGTGCAGCCAATTTGGAAAGCAGTATGGAGATTTCTTGGAAAGCTGGGAATGGAGCCACTATTTGACCCAGCTATTCCCCTTCTTGGTCTATTCCCTAAAGACCTAAAAAGAGCATGCTACAGGGACACTGCTACATCGATGTTCATAGCAGCTAAATTCACAATAGCAAGACTGTGGAACCAACCCAGATGCCCTTCAATAGACGAATGGATTAAAAAAATGTGGCATTTATACACAATGGAGTATTACTCTGCATTAAAAAATGACAAAATCATAGAATTTGCAGGGAAATGGATGGCACTAGAGCAGATTATGCTAAGTGAAGCTAGCCAATCCCTAAAAAACAAATGCCAAATGTCTTCTTTGATATAAGGAGAGTAACTAAGAACAGAGTAGGGACGAAGAGCATGAGAAGAAGATTAACATTAAACAGAGATGAGAGGTGGGAGGGAAAGGGAGAGAAAAAGGAAATTGCATGGAAATGGAAGGAGACCCTCAGGGTTATACAAAAGAACATACAAGAGGAAATGAGGGGAGTGGGAAAAATAATACAAGGGGGAGAAATGAAGGTCAGTAGAGGGGGTAGAGAGAGAAGAGGGGTGGGGAGGGGAGGGGAGGGGGGATAGTAGAGGATAGGAAATGTAGCAGAATACAACAGACACTAGTATGGCAATATGTAAATCAATGGATGTGTAATTGATGTGATTCTGCAATCTGTATATGGGCTAAAAATGGGAGTTCATAACCCACTTGAAGAAAAGTGTGAAAGATGATATATCAAGAACTATGTAATGTTTTGAACAACCAACAATAAAAAAAATAAAATAAAAAATAAAAAAAAAAAGAAAAAAAAAAAATAAATAAATAAATAAAAAAGTTTTTCTATAGAGACAATTATTTTATCTATTTTTTTTTAAGAAGAAAGATAGTTTCAGGTCTTCCTTCTAGATATATGCACTTTTGTTTCCTCTTTTCATCTTCTTACAGTGTCTGTTGGATTTCCAATACAATGTGGAAAAGAAGTGGTGAGGCAGAATAATTTTGTTTTCCTCCTCATTTATTTCCTCCCCAATAAGCGTGATGTTAGCTATACGATTTTCAAACATCTTTACTGAGTTGAGATTGTTCCTCTCTTTTCCTGAGAGGTTATTTTTTAAATTGTAGATGGTTGTTGGACTTTGTCAAATTGTTTTTCCATATTTATTACTATCATTATTTGATTTTTCTTTTCCAACCCTAACATTGGACTCTCAGGAATTTTAACTCTCAAGTTAAACCACGTTTAGCCTCCAGAGAGAAATTCATTAAAATTAACATGTAAATATTCTTATCAAATACACCTTCAGTGACTTCCGCTTCTAGTGAGCTGGTCTCATCTGTGGTTCTCTTTATGTATGTTTCTCTCCAGGCATGAGGGTGATGGTTTTCCCTGTGACATCAAATCTCTAAGGAGTCTAATAAAACTCTTTGAGTTTTTAATTTGTTCAGATTTTTTTTCTTATTTGAGGATGAGAGTGGTGACTTTCCAGTTCTTCACTGAAATTAGAAGTCAACTTGCATCTCCTTTTCATGTCGAAGCAGGGCAACACATTTTTTTCAAAACCTCGATCCTGATTCCCCACTCTGGCAGTCTTTCAGACATGGCTATGAGTTTATATGTCTTCCTGTTCCCACTTCCTCTCTCTGACACTCTCAGTGGGGTTCATTGTTGTTGTTATTCTATCCTCTGGATTGTTTAGCATGACCACCACATTATAGACTTGGGAGGACTCTTCAGAGGTTGGAGCCTGAGAAAACTTACGTTCCTTGGTTCTTGGTTTTTTTCCTGACTGCTCAATTGCAACAGTGTAATTTTATCTGTTCCATAGTCCAAGAAACATTTCAATAGCATCCCTAGATCATGATGATCAGCTGTAGTGATTGGGCTGGGGGAAAGTTGTGTTCTGTTGTTTAATACTTCAACTATGTAGCCTCTTTGTGTCTATCTTGACTCTGTAGGGACTGTCTCAGGTTAGTGATTTAGCAGCAGTCACCCAGTATCACCATCACTGTTGATAGTTTCAGGGAAGTATAATGCACAAAAAAAGAAAAGAAATTATATGTATAAAGACATAAGTTGGCATGAACATAATTTATATACAAAGATATGAAAAATTGTGCTCTATATGTGTAATAAGAATTGTAATGCATTCCACTGTTGTGTACTTAAAAAACAAAATCAATTAAAAAAGACAAATTTAAAAATATCCTTAAAAAAACCTCTTATTATCAGACCCAAAGTCTTCTAGATTTTCGATTTTCTTCTAAAAACCCGAAACCTTGACTGGACTGGCATGGGAGAGAGTGGTAGAACAGTTCTGATGAGATAAGCACTTGTGTCAAGTCAATGAGCAACTTGGTAGTTTCCTAACTATTTTCTAGAAGTTATATTCTTTCTCTCATGGCATATATTGATAAAACAAATCATGCTGTCTGTTTCCCATTACCCCTGTACAATCTCATTCCATCAGGTTTGAAATTGGTGAAAATTAGTTTCTCTTGTTTGGGAAATGGTTAGTAAGAACTTTTGTCTCTTTGGTGATTGATTGACTTTGTGTCCATGTAATTCCATTAAAATATATGTGATCACACACAGGAAGCTTAGAGACACACTTAGGAGAAACATGAAGAAGGTAGTTCCATTAGTATAATATGCCTTTAAACAAAATTTACAACGAAGGCACTGGGTAATGACATGAAATTTGAACTGAACAGAATTTACCCTCATTGATTTCTGAAGCTGGCCCAGATCAGTGAACTAAAGAAGAAACTCTCACTAATCCACAATACCTTTTTATTGAAAATATCATGATTTTTGATTAATTTACTAAGAAATTTCAGTTCTCTATAAGATTTTTCTATTCATTTGTAGGGCTGGCATGTGTAAGCAAGTTGGGTTTCCAGATTTTCTCATTTTTTCAGTTTTTTTAAGAGTCTATTCTAGCAATTGTCCCCTTCCTGGCTTTCTAAGGACAGATTTCAGCCATCTGCATAACAGTTCTGTGATTCTTATCAGAACTATGTACCACTGATGTTATTATCTATCTACTATTTTTGCACATGTAAGTTCTCTAAATTCATTACTATCATAATCATTTCTTTTTAATAATTTACATCCCACCTAAAATTATCTTGCCTCCTAATAGTAGTATGCATTTCATGCTTTCAGAAAAAACAGAGAATCTGAAGTGATTGTGCTTTTTGGAGACATTCAGAAAGAGGTCCAACAGCAGTATAAAAGATGCATTAGACATTTCTAGTTCTGAAGGAATTCTCACCAGTACCACAACTGAGGGACTTACTGTTTCTCTGTCTTCATTTCCAGCAGTTGACTTTAAGTAAGGAGATACTTTTCAGTGTCTCATAACTTTCCATATATGTCTCACAGTTGATCATGATCTGGGAATGGAACGGGGATTTTTCTTGGACTAAAGAACAGTGAAAATTAACTCTGGGGGGCTGAGGATATAGCTCAGTTGGCAGAGTGCTTGCCTTGCATGCTTAAGGCCCTGGATTGGATCCCCAGCACCACCACCCCCACACACTCACACACAAATTAACTCTGTTGCTAATGAGCAGTCAGAAAACACACACACACACACACACACACACACACACACACACAGAGAGAGAGAGAGAGAGAGAGAGAGAGAGAGAGAGAAACAAGAAACATTTCTCAGGCCTAAACCTCTTGAGAATCTTTATGTGTCTATAATGTGGTGATCAGAGGAACATAGTTTACAGATCTTGATAAACTTCCTAGAAATCTCAACTTGTGGTAAACTCATTTAATTCATTGCAACATATTTTCCCACTATATATTTTATCTGAAATGTCATTGCTGTATTGCTCTAATTTCATGTAACCCAGTGTTTACTGCAATTTTATCTTAGTATGAAGATATTTATGTTAAGCAAGCAAAGAAGCTAAAGTAAGTCCTTATATTTTGCCACTTATCTGAAATAAAACTCGCATTCAGATATAGACAACTTCACTGAAACTTAATCTACCTGGTGTTAAATATCTATTAACTTATCCTGTGACCCATTCATTCTCCCAAAGACCCTAATTTATATCACCCATTAATCCCTGAAGATTTGAACACAGGTGTTTCCCATTATAGGGCGACACTTTTATTTTGTTGTCTCATTTTGCAGCCTCCATACCTAATTTTGCAGATTCAACTCCAGAAGTTTGATGAAATAAATTTTAAAGAATCCCAAATACTATCTTGTCATATTCTTGCATTCTACCAAGACAAACATCTATTGTGACTTATTTTTAGTAAACAGGGTAGACTGTGTTTTCAGCAAAGATGGTTTGATATTATTTCCAATCCATTTATCTTCTCTGTTCTCTTCTAAAGTACACCTAAGCTGCTTGTTCACATGTCCCTTTTCTTTTACAAAACTTTACACCCTCATTTTATTCTTTTCTAAAGTTTACCATACATTTTGTGCTTTTAGGCACCTCAGCTCTAACATTCTGGTGATTGCAAATTCTTAGCTGACAAAAATGGATCTGTTATCATACAGGGCAAAGCTCTGTACTGATGCTAAGTCTTACAGACTATTTTGCATTTCTTTCTACAGTGTTTGAAGTCCCATTGGCTGTCTGGCTCAGTATTTCAGATGCTTTGTCAGTGTCTCAAATTATGTTTGGAAAAGAACTGGTCCAAATTTTCCATTTCACTTCCATTTATTGCAAGTGATAGCATGTCAATCCTTTTCAAGGTAAACAGGAAGAAACCATAAGGAGATGATACCTGTATTTACCCTGCAGTTGGAGTAGTCACCTGGCTTTGACCAACTGTACACATCCGGGTGTTGATAGAAATCATTGGACAGGTTCTTTTTAAAAATAGGCAATGAGCCTTTAAAGGATGAAACTCCATTTCATAACATGCAATTTTGTTAACCACTCTGTTTAGAAAGCCAGGGCTCGCTCTGGTTTCCCAGCGCCCATAGCTGGGCTTGACGCATGAGATTGGGGCTGCGTCGGTCATGCCACTTTAGATTACTGGATCTCACAGGATGCTACAAGGCAGACACACCCCAGGGTGACTCACTGAGTGGGAAGTTTAAAAAGACAGTTTTCCTCAGCCATCAATTAGATAAACCACATTTTCCAGGAGAAAAACAGCATCTTGAAAAACTTCTTTACAAACAAAGTCTTCTTGCTCATACCACTTTGGGTCATGTTTTCTTGTGAAAGGAAATAGGACTTTAACCTTAATTGCACTTACAAATTAGCAAGTGAAATAAGGCCATCCTTTCCCATTTCCTTCCTTCCTTTCTCTCTTTCTTCTTTTTTTTTTTTTTCCTCAAAAGGAGACACTTTCATGTTACCTCTGATAAAATTAGAGCACTCTTCCTCTTTGCCTCTTCCCTCAAAGTGTGGTTTTGACCAATCACGTGGTGAATAAGTTATAGGTGTAGTCCAGACCTCTGCTCCCTCCACCCTGGCTACTCTTCTTTATGCTTTTTCTTTATACCTTTTATTACAACCACATTGAAAACACACTTTTTGAAAATGGCAATTTGGATGTAAGATGTATGTCAGAAAGAAGCAGCGCCAAATAACACTTTCAACCTCCTTTCCTCGTGTTTATTTGCATTTTTTGAAAACACTGGATAATTTTTTTCTACTATACGGTAAGATTATCAAGGACAAAGGAAGTGTTTTCAGTTTCCACCCTCTATTGCACAGTGCACCTCATACTCATTGGGTAGCATGTTCAAAAGCAGTCCTTCAGCATACATAAGAAAAAGTAAGGAAAAAAGTATACAATTAAATATTCTATACAAAATCTCTCATTTTGTTGCTCACCCAAAACTTGAGGCCAACGTGACAATAGTTAGTGGTTCTGTTTCCAAAGGGTATCATGAATCCAAAAATACCTTGTGCATATTCTGAACATAGACATCTCCTGAATTACGGATGGGTACTTGATTATCACCCTCCCTTTCTTGTATTCCAATTGTGATGGAAAGGTGCTTTCAAGAATGTGAGTAATGAGGATCTAGAAACATTCTTAAAATTTTGCCTCCATATGTAGCAATTTACAGCAACCAAAAGTAATATATGATCTATAAAGTTAGATCAAAATATTGCTATGGAAGAAAACCAATGTAACCACAACAATGTTTATTGTGTTGTTACATACATAGGTCTCTATATCATATATATGCATGTACTATATAAATATAAACGTGATATTTTCATTGGGTCTCATTTTTATTTGGCTGTGGTTGTAGCTCAATGGTAGAGTGCTCACCTAGCACGTGTGGGGTGCAGGGTTCAATCCTCAGCACCACATGAAAATAAAATAAAGGTATTGTGTCCAACTACAACTGAAACAAAATTTTAAAAAAGAGACAGTGTTATCTTTATTTTATAAATGAGAAAACACAGGTTCAAAAATTTGCTCACAGTCAGGAACCTAGAGAGTTGTTGATCCTGGCTTGAAGATGTGTGCTCTTAAATCTTAAATAATGCTGCTTCTTCAAAGTTGTATTTCCTCTCTAGTACTAGATATTATTTCACTTATTTCCACTTTAATTTTGGTAACTATTTTTTTTAGAGTGAATTCACAGTACAATGGTGGAAAAATAGGTACCAGAGACATAAAAGAAAGTCTGCTTTTCAACATAGTATTAGAATTCATTTGTATGGCTATTCACTTCATCATTTCCTCTTCCAGGGGCTGAAAGTGGGGAAGATAAAGGTATAATATGAATCTTTTAGATTAATCTGAACAAATCACCCCACATTTTCTATATCATCACTGTTTCCATGGTTATTCTGGACTCCATCCTGTTTCAATTAATTTAGGAGTACAGTACGCTAGGTCTACAGGTTAGTTAAGTGCATAGAGAAATTTAGTCAAGTCAATTAGCCTTAGGACACAGTAGTCACTTTCCTACTGGACAGTCAGTGGATGACACAGTTACCAGCAGCAGGTGGTACCTGTGCGCAAGAGATGATCCATGAGCATCCTTGGTCTAACTCACAAAACACTCCTTATTGCTTCATGAAGCTGACTGAGCAGACTCTGAATACTGATTCTGGTCCGTTTCTCACAGATCTCCATCCTACCTACTTATATCATTTATCCCAGCCAGGGTATTCTATTTAGTATTCTATCTATATGTAAGCTTTACCTTCTTTCAGGCATCTTTAGGAGCCTACTTTTGAAGTCAAAGCTGAGCAGTGTTCTCTGAATGTTTCATTAGAATCATCCAGATATTTTCCTGTATAATAGATGAATTGAGAGAAGTTCATGAACAAGAAAAAGTAAGGGAAAAAAGAAAACCACATAATACTTTTCAACACATGATGTTACACTTAAGATTACAGAGGATTTGGGGCTGTGGTTGTAGCTCAACCGTAGAGTGCTCACCTAGCATGTGTGGGGTGCAGGGTTCGATCCTCAGCACCACATGAAAATAAAATAAAGGTATTTTATCCAACTACAACTAAAACAAAATTAAAAAAAAAGATTACAGAGGATTTACACCAATTTTTTTAAAGGAATTCAAAGTATTTTGAATATCATCATTTACCATCATTTTAAAAAAATGATGACATGCCCTAAGAGTCTCTCCTAACATTTGTGTAACATGCATACTTCAGGGAAGACATCCCCTAAAGTAGCAGGCAAGTTATATCAAAGTAATTAAGGCAATTTATTAATGGCAACATTATTGAATCGTTCACCCTAAAACATGTTAGTAAGGGAAAAAAAGAAAACCACATAATACTTTTCAACACATGATGTTACACTTAAGATTACAGAGGATTTGGGGCTGTGGTTGTAGCTCAACGGTAGAGTGCTCACCTAGTAGCTTTTTTTAAAAAAACTCAATATTTTTCTCAAGAAAACATGGATCCCTGATGGATAACTTAGGAGTTTTGAACAACTAAGTCCACTGGCTGCATAACTTTTCTTACTAGGTAGATAGTGCTTAACTTTTCTTCCTAGAGAATTGTTATTCTGGGCTGTAGTCCACTTTTGGTTATTTATAGTATATATACATATTTTTCTTTTCACAATTAAATTCTGGGCAATTATGAAAGGCAATACTGGGTAGTTACAAAAGGAAGACTGAAACAGCTCCCCTTTTTCTCCTGGGGGTTTCCTATTACAGACCCTCACCCATGCCCATTCTGCTATTCCAAGTCTCGGTTCTATACAGCTGTGAGCTCCTAGAAAAAAATCCTACACAAGACATTATCTCCCAAGATGTTAATGTTAGTTGTACACTTGTAGCTAAATTCTGGATAGTTTTAGAAGTGATGTCCTCCTCTGAGCTTAGATTCCTCCTTGACTGTGCTATTTGCTTATCAATTTTTTTCTTTCAGAAATATGTCTCATACTATGACATCTCCATTGTTATATGAAAATTGATAGAATTAACACAAATTATGCACTTGTTTTATTCTAATACTATCATCCCAACAATGCTTGGGGTAGGAACTTTTATTATGTACATTTCACTGACATGGAAACTAACAGGAACTAAGTAGTTTCTCAGAGTCACTAGTAAAGACTGCTGGGAACAGCAGAGTAGCCACACCATCACCTATGGTAGATGCTCTCCAGAACCCAGGCTCTAATACATCTGTAACGCCCGCCATACATAACTTTTATTCCTTTCTGGAAAAAATAATGTATCTCCTTAAAAGTCTGTATTTGTTATATATTTTTATGTTTATGTTTGTTATCAGAATCCTGTTTTCTATTTTTTTTTCTAATTTTATCCTGTATCACAAAGAGCTCTGTATCAAAAAGTGGATTTATTTTTTACTCATTAATAATGGGAAACATGATTTGATCTGATAGAAGTTAAAGTTTCTGAAGGCAAAAATCAGAAAAAAAATTTTTGTCACATTAACATTATTTTCTATATTGTGATTTGCTACAGTTAGCAAATTCCTACACTGTCACAATACATCTAAACTTCAGCAAGCTTTTTGCAGAGTATCTTGAGATAGTCTTTCTTATAAAAAAAAAGTGGCCAAAAATATATGGAAAAAAATGTTCAGCAACTCTAGTAATTAGGGTAATAGAAATCAAAACTACACTAAGAGTTCATCTCACCCCATTCAGAATGGCAATCAGCAAGAAATGAGTACTGATAAAGATGTAGGGGAAAACGTCTTGTACATTGTTGGTGGGACTACAAATTAGTGCAACCATTGTGGAAAGCACTGTAGAGATTCCTCAAAATCTAAGAATGGGACCACTATATGACCCAGCTATGCAACTCCTCAGTATTTATCCAAAAGATCTAAAACCAGCACACCACAGTGACACAGCCACTACAATGTTTATAGCAGCACAATTCACAATAGCCAAATTATGGAATCAATCCAGATGCTCACCAATAGATGGCTGGATTGGATAATGTAATACATATACACCTTAGAGTTTTGCTCGGATATAAAAAATGAAATAATAGCATTTTCTGATAAATGGATAGAGGTGGAGAAAATCATGCTAAGTCAAATAAACCAGACTCAGAAAATTAAAGATTAAATGTTTTCTCTCATATGTGGAAGCTAGAGCAAAATAAGGGAACAGAGGCAGTGGGGGGATCAGATATCATAATGATATAGGGAAGATCAGCAGAATTAAAGAAGGAGGATCAGAGAGAGGGAGGAAGGAAGGGAATGGAGAAAATAAATAGAACGCATTGAACAAAATCATTTTGTATTTATATATAAAGATACCAAAGGGCATTTCACTTTTATGTATACATAGAAGAAAAAAAGTTTAATACAGTAGAGGAGAGAAAATAGGGGGAGGGAGGAGAGCAGGAAAAGAGGAGACTGATCAGGTTTGAAATCACATTTCTTCATGTACGATTCTGTCAAAATGAATCCAGTTACCATGTATAAATATGGTGCTCGAATGAAAAAATATATATATAAAGAATGCTTTATAGAAGGTCTTATCATTGACCAAGTACAGCTACAGATGAGTATGTGAGAGAACTATTGATGGATTTAATTGAGGTTAGAAGGAAGTTTTAGGATGCTTAACAAATACCAAAACCTAAAAAGTGAATAAGGGTATGTTTATTTAATGTGGACAATGTAAAACTGGAATGGACAATGATGATGCATTCCATGAAATGAACAATATCAAGGTGGGATTGAGAAGTTTTTAAGTGTGACTGTTCACTAAGTAGAGCTAAATATAAGTTCCTGTACCTGGATTTAAAGAGAATTATATAAAATGTAGGATGTAGCTTAACAGGACCACATTATAAAAACTAACAACTAAAATAATGTCAGAAACTGCTGCTTTGAATCAACATTAGAGTGAATGTACAAGAGTCAGGCTAATGTTTTATGTTTGCTATAGATGTAGGTGTTAGATGCTAAAATTCCCCAAGTGTCCTTCTTTTCATTTCCTTTCTTGTCATTGGGTTTCCCTAGGGACTCCTTCATGAATAGACCTGAGCTTTACTCTTCTTTTAGCTGTAATGTACCATTTTTATGCAGAGGGACAGTGTGGAAGGAGAGGAACAATTCTGTAATCTTATAATTAATTGTTAGTTTTAGAGTGAGGTTGTGCCTTACCCTGAATTTCACAAGTTCTTTCAAGATTTTTCCCCCATCCTTACAGAGACAGGAAGGTTACTGGATGCTATAAGTGGGTATTTCCCTTCCCTCAGGTTGGTTAGCTTCTGGTAAAATCATTTCCTTTGAGGGCAGGCCTTTGTTAAAAAAAAAAAAAAAGGTAGAGTGCCCTGGGTGTATTTCCACATGATTCCTTTTCCCTTCCTCCTGTCAGAGTGCTAGGGAATTTTTCTTTAAGCTTCACCATCAGTAACTGGTAGTACTCTTAGAGATAAAGTTCACCCAAAAAAAAAAAATAAATAAATAAAAAAAATAATGAAGGCCTACTTAACACTAGGCCCTTAGAGTTTTAACTTTCAAGTTTATTCACTCTAAGCCTTGGGAAATATATCAAAATCTATCAGTTATAGTTTAAAAGTTTTATTTATTTATTTTTTAATAGAACTGGTTTTAACCATCAGCTTCTGCTTCTGGGCTTTGGCTCCCATAACTGTGATTCTCAATATCTGCATTTTGCACTCAATTTTGAAGAATCAAATCTTTTTGCTCTATGACCTCAAATATCTGATAGATCTAAAAAAATTGGTTGATTTTCAATTTGTTCAGTTTTTATCTTGTTATGAGAATAAGATTCACAACTTCTAAGTTCTTTATGTGTCAGATTAGAAACCAAAGTTAGAATGATCCATTTATACCTAAATATAGACAGGTGACAGGAGACCTGAGAGAGTCTAATACATCCAGGGAATGAAGTTCAGTCATAGTTACTCCACTGAGAAGAATATATTCAGAAAATTATATAAGGAAAATAAAGCCATTCACGAACAAAATGATTGAAAAATATGAAAATTGGTCTGAATGAAAATTAAAGCCATGCCAGTTTTGCCACCAAGGAAATTTATTTTCTGTCTTAATGTCACTAATCTGCAAATCAATTTATTTTTTGTTACTTGCCTGTAAGTCATAAAGTGATTTCTAAAGAGATGACAATAATTCTGGCATAAAAATAGAAATAGTCAGTACTTTCTAGCCACTTTTTGTAGAAATTCAGTAAGTATATTCTTTCTCATAGATAATGATGTTGGTATCATTTGGTAAAGAAATAGCACTATGATTCACCTGTCAGTGTCTCAAAAAATACCAAGAAATATAAGTTTTCTTGAGTAGAGATGATTCAAAGTCAATAGAAAATTCCCCACAAGGAAAACATCAGACTCAGACAACTTTACAGAGTAGTTCTACCACACAGTCAAGGAAAACATAATCCAAGTTTTTATGTAAATATTTTCCAGAGAATAAAGATAGAGGGAACACATCTACCTAATTTTATGAGTCTAGCACTTTGATGCTCAAATATGACCAATAATGGTCAAATACATAAAAATTTATAACAACCACACTCTTAAACAAAAATGCAAAATATTAGTAATTAAATAAAATTAGTAATCTATATACAATAATACATAAAATTTAATGCATAACAAATATGTTGATCCCAAGAATGTAATGTTTTTTAACTATACAAAACAAATTAATTTATTATGTTATTAAAGAAAGGTTAATGATTATCTTAATAGATGTGGAACAAACATTTAAAACTTCATAATCCATATATGATTTAAAAAATATTTTAGCCACTTAATTATAGTTAAATTTTAAAAATTAAAAACTATTAATTTTTTAAAAGGTGAATTTAAAAAACAGACAAAAGATATATAACAAGCATCAAACTAAACATACAATATTTTACTTGAAATCAAGGAAAAGAAGGATACCTGTTGCAACCACTTCTACTCAACCATTGAATACACGATCTGCTAGTTCAAAGGAGCAAGAAAAAAATTAAAAAAGAAATAAGAAGGAAAAAAATCAAGTCTCAGATTCTTGCACAAAACACAATTTTCTATGTAAAAATATTAAAGAATTAATTAAAAATAAGAAATTTAATAGAAAACATTTACACATTTCTATATACAATAATTGATTTGTAAGTTATAATTCTGCATCAGGAGCAGGCAGTTACAAAGTAGTTTAAAAACATTATTAGTGGAAACTAAAAATGCAAAATTATATAGGAATAATTGGGTAAAGGACCAATTATTAGAGCTTATCATTGATTATTGATTATTTTTATCAAAATTTCATAATTTGTTCCATTAAATATCTGCATACCTTTCAATAGAATTATTCACCACAAGACATAAGCACATCTTAACAGAAGGTACATTGAGTTCATGAATTCAGGTAGTGGTCACTCTTGAATTTAAAATTGAAACAGTATACTGAGGAGTTGTAAAAACTTTCACATTTATTTCTTGATCTGAAGAGTAACACCTATTCCAGAATGCAAGAAATGCTAAATAACTAAACAGTGGTCTCATCAATTGACCTCAGCCGTCCTCTACTTTTGGCTCCCTTGGTGCTCATGCAATGGCTTCAAGAATGAAGTAGTCCTCATAGAAGAGATGGAAGCTATGCATGGGTCCAATCACAGGTGTTTCTCATCGCCAGGGTTGATGTAGCTCCTGCTACTACAAGATAGCAACACTTCCAGCAAAAGAAACCAACCCCAAGTCCTCCAATTCTTCTCCTCCAAGGAGAGCAATCACCGACTTTGTTGTAAGTTGATTACAATTGAAACTGTTGTGGGTTGAATTTTGTCACTCCAGAACATATGGAAGTCCTAATACTTGGTATCTGCAAATGTGATCTTGTTTGGAAATGGGTTCTTTGCAGATATAATTAAAAGTGGTCTAAGATGACATCATACTGAAGTAAGACTTGCCCTTAATCTGATTGATGTTCTTATAAAAGGAGAAGAGACACAGAGGCACATGCACAGAGAGGAAAAATCTATGTGAATACACAGACAACATGGGTGAAGGTGAAGCAGAGAGTGAAATTATGCAGCTGTAATCTAAGAAGCCTAAAAGATTGTTGACAATCACCAGAAGCTAGGAGAAAGAGCACAGCTCTGACGACCCCTTGATCCTAGAGTTCTGGCTTGCAAAATTGTGAAAAAGTATGTTTCTTCTGTTGTTTTAAACCATCTAGTTTGTTTCTGAACTCTTGAGAAACTAATACAGGAGAGCTACTACCTTAGGTAGGGGCAAAAATTTATCTCATCTAGAATTGACACATGCTGTGAGTATGGACATTGTTTTCCTTTTATGCCTATAGGTTGAGATAGAAAAATTGAAGTTTTATATAACGATTCACAAGCACAGAGTATTACTCAACATTATCTTGAACCAAGGGCTTCACTTTGTAGCATAGATGGTACCACAGTAGACACATGCCCTTCGGCTCTATCAAAGAATACATGATCCAGAACATATTGGTCTAAAGGTACAGATGGGGCATCAACTTGAAGATGATACATGGAATGTCATTCTCCAGAATCTCTCTGTAACCTATAGGTCTAGAATTCCTAGTTTCCAGAGGGGAGATGCTTCCATGAGAAAAACCAGCTAGAGTTTGGTAGAACTGCAACCTATGATTATGGCAAAGGCCCTGAATACCCATTACTTAGAGAACAGCTGACAACAAAGGGAGGATGGTCTACTTTGATCATCATCAGAAGGAAGCAGGCTGCTCTTTTATGGTGCTGTGAACAAGAATCAGTTCAGTACATATATGTCCTAATGGATTTTCTCTTGAAATTTGTTTGCTCAATTTTGATAATAAACAGACAAGTTCAGGAGCCATTTCCCGAGTAGGGCGTGGTAATTCAGTCTCAGACACTTCTGTAAGCCACATAGATCAGCAAAGATACTTGTGGAGGGGAGGGAATCTAGATATGGTAGTAGAGAAGGAGTATGAGTTATACTTCTGAGTAACTTGAATAATCAGTTATTTGAGTAATCATGTGGAATTTATAGTTAATCCCATTAGTCTTCCTCAACCAGAATCCTGAAGGAGCTCAGTTGCAATGAATGCATTAATATTCCAATCACCATATCTAGAATGGATTGATGATAGTTTATATCCTTCCCAAAATTCATATGTTGAAATCCTAATCCCCAGTTTGATAGCATTATGATGTGACATCTTTGAGAAGTAATTATATCATGAAGGTGGGATCCTCACATAAGGTTACTGCCCTTAAAAAAAGGAGGAGATCTTTCTTTCTCTCTCCACTATTAGGATACAATGAAGACACAGCCATCTACAAACCAGCAAGTAGGCTCCCGCCAGACCCAGATCTTCCAGAAATTTGAACTTGAAATTTCCAACCTCAACAAATGTGAGAAATAAAATTCTGTTTTTAAATCACCCCAGTGTATGGTACTTTTTGTTAAAATAACTCAAACAAAGACATCTACTCAGGCACTCATTGCCCAGGATGCTTTCAGTGTGGTTGGCTGACAGTTTACACTTGACTTTTTCTATAAGAATTGCTTTTGGGTAAAGAAAGGTGCTTTACCCCCATGATGTTTCCTTTACAGAAGCAGTATACATTCAATAATTGGTAGATGGAGAATTAAAATACCTGACTCCTTTAACTCAGTTTGGGACATCTCTGAAGGACTCTTCGCAGCTCCAGAGCCCACAATGGTACTTGACACCTCTTGTGCATTTGCACCACGATTCAGCTTCTTCATCTTCACATGCCTGTTTCACTTCTTGTCTGCTGTTGATGGCAAAGGCAAATACTTCTATATGTAAATCCTCATGTCAGAGTCCATTTCCAGGGAGACCTAAGTCAAGACAACTGTATAATGTGGCTGTTGAGTAACTGATCCTAAAATGTATATGAAAGTGTAAAATTGAGGAATAACCAAGAAACTCTTAAAGAAGAATAAATTGGGAAATTAATGTTAGTGTTGGGAGGACCTGATAATATCAGATAACAAGGCTTATTATAAAACTGTCAAAAATAAAACAATATAATTTTACTACCAAAATGGATAAAAGGCTGATGGTGAAGAACAGAGAAATGGACCAGAAACTTAGATCATGGGTTTCACAAGCCTGTGCTTCAGAGATGAGTGAAACATGTATAGTTTAGGAGCTGTGTCATGAAAATTCACTAACAGCACATATGAGAGTACATTTATGATATCAGAGCAAGGAAGGGTTTCCTAAAGAAGACCCAACAAAGCCTACATCATAAAGAAAAAAATGAAGAAGTTTGACTATGTTAAAATTAAGAAATTTCTGTCATCAAGTCACCGTGAACAAAATCAGTAAGTAACTGGAAAAGCATATTGGAAATTCATATAACTACAAAGTATTTGTTTTCAGAATAAATAAAGAAAACCTACAGACCAATAAGGAAACCTAAAGCCTCTATTTTCAAACTAAAAGACATGCAGGTATCTTTTTGTGACATTAATATAAATCTTTTAAAAACAGTTTTTAGGGAAATGGGAAAAGTCTAAAGAATTATGCAAATTTAGGTAGGAAAGGTGCCTGTGGGGTTCAGACTGAATGCAGTCCATTACTTTGGTATATAACAACCGCTGTACATGTCATACTGATTTCAGTACTCACTAAAATACTCACATTAAAAATATTCTTAATGTGTCATTTATCAACTGAGCAAAAATTGGTTTCCTCTCAACTAAATTTTCAAGCTCAATTCTTAAAACATTATAATTAAAATTTTCTTGCTTAAAAAGCAAAAAATACATTCATAAATACACACACATGCACACACACACACACACACACACACACACACACACACATATATATATATATATATATATATAAACATAAACATGATGCATGGACACACATATGTGTAATAATTGTGAATGTGCATTTTATATGCTTATACATTATACAATGAAAATTTACTTTTTCCAGTTAGTCCACAGGAGACTTCTTATTTAGCAGATTTGATATATGATATGAATTGCACAGGGGTTACTAATTAGGAAAGTATCTTTTGATCACATCCCTCTTGCTTCCCATTAGTCCATGTATATTAAAGAGTTACAGATCTCCTCTTTTCCCAGCACCTGCAATCCTCAGTAGCTATTTTTTTTCTATCAGAGTACCAAGTCACTACTCAATACTCCAGGGGAAACTATCAATTCTTTAAAGCTGGAAAAACAAATGAAATTCTGCACTTAACCAGGTAAGATGATAAAATTAACATGTTTTTATTTGATCTTTCAGGAATTTTCTGTAACTGCAAATAACAAAAGTGTTTTTGCTTCTTCATGGGCACTCCATTTGCAATCTTAAGTCAATAGGACTTTGACACACTGGAGTGCACTGCCATCTCCTAACATTGGAAGCTTTGTTTTTGTAAAAGTCAGTCTTATTTTAATCCTAGTCACTTTAGTCATTGTAACCAGAATTATGTAAACTTTCTAAATAGACTAAATATTCTAAAAATAGAGTAAAACACCAGCCTCTGCACCAACCAAGTCACAATATGGTGTCTGACCTAAACCCACAAATTGAGGATATGATGGAAAGCCATTTATCAAACTGGCAGTGACCATAACATGCTCCTATCACTGGGTCAAAGACAGGCAGCCAAGTGGCTGTCACTCAAAGTCATTCCATTATCTTAGAGAAAGCATTCCATTCACACATTCCTATGAATGTTTATCATATTTGTCTTCCAATTTAAAGTCAGTATGGGGATGTGTCTTTTTAAAATGTTTTTTATTTTTCATATTTTGGAAAACAATGGAACTATTTCCAACTTTGTAACTATGTTTTCAGAATCTTCCTTGAAGACATATGAATGTGGGCTGTGGAAAATAATTTGTTCCTCTAAGTTCATTATGACTTATAGTACAGCCTTGGGGATTTTAAATCTTAAGGAAACTTCTGTAACCATTGGGGAGCCCTGTGAAGACAGAGGAATTAGCACTATGGTAAAGGCACAGTTCATTTGTATTTGCTCCTCACTTGCAAATGCAGGATCTATAAGGCCTCATTTCCTCTCTCAGATGATACCTATGAGTTCACAAACTCAGCTGCCATGTTCTGACTACTGTATCTTTCTTTGTCTTCTCCTCCTATAAGTTTGCCCATCAGAAGTGCTACTAATGATAACTTTAAATCACAAAAGCCTATTTAATGAACTAAAAGAAATGTGCTTTCTCCTTCATTGTCACTTGCTTTTGGAAAAGTAGCAAAGCCAAACTACTGCCTTATACTACCTCACTGTCTGTATTTAATTTAAAATATTCACTATGAGCAATAAGATAAGTATGCAAGTTACCTTCAATCTAGAATCTGAGGTTTCCTGACCCTCCATTCACATGCTACTGCAGGTTATTTAGATCTTGAGAGACTCTAGCAGGTGCCCACTCTCCACAAGAAAATACAACAACAAAAAATAAGCCCTTTAAAGCATAAGGTATAAATCTCTACCACTAAATTTGCTGATTAGAAATAAGTTTTCATTAGGGAAAGACATAGTCATCAAAGTAGGTAATTGGCAAGGAAGATGGTGTGGACACCTCTATGCTTTAATAAACAGGGTGTAAGAATCTGGTGAGCCCAACACCTGAATCTCTTGCAGTAAAAACAAAACAAAACAAAACAACAACAAAAACAACAACAAACAAACAAACAAAAAAAACAAACTGTAAGACCAATACTCTAGATCCCACTAAAATCCTACCACTCAACCCTATTCAGTTAATGGAGGATCTTGTCACCTTTTCTGAATGAAAAATGTGTTCTTATTTTCATTCTTGCCATTTCTCTTGTGATAAACTTTAAAGTCAGAGTAAAGACTACAGGTTGCTTAGAGGAAGAGGAGATGGTTTTTATTTGTTGTCTTGTTTTGTTTCCTTTGGACAGGAATTGCTAATAAATGCACAAATGAAAAACAGGGTCTTTCTTTCATGGTAATAGGGCTGTGTGAGATTGGGATGAAGCAAGCATAATTTCCTCTTATCTCTAGTTGTTGAAAGATACTAGTATTTATCAAAAGATCCAATAATTTTTAAACAGTTCTCAACAATTACTATATGGCTGGAAAACATAAGGTGAGCAATACTGCCTATGGATAGTATAGGTGTGGTGAAAAAAGTGAAAATATAAAGGTCTACAGTTGTTTTTTTTTTTTAGAAAAGCAACTAAGAATACCTATTAAAACTCAAAATTTGAATACACTTCAGACCAACAGTCTAATATGTATTCCACATATTCCACAGGTATGAGGATCAGAATACATAAAAGGAAATATATAAGTTATTAAATCATTGTTTAAACTGGCCAAAAATAAAGTTTAAGCAAGATGAATGTTAACCCAATGAAAAGTTGCAAAATAAATTATGCATAGAATGTTATGCAGCATTAGTAACTATTATCAAAGAATAGTTAAACCAGGCAAACTGACTGGGAACTTGAAGTTATTTCAAAACATGTTGACGAAAGAACGTGACCTGGGAGAATATTTAATATTCTATTTTTGTAAAACAAGCAATGACAAAAAAGTATATGTGTCATATATGGGTGCACCTACATAATATCACAATATGTACACAATGTGGGGAGTAATAAGGGAAGAGAAGTGTGTGGGGTAAGGAGATAAGGCAAGCTAAAAAAAAAAGCTGCGAGACTACTATTGTTAACAGTACTAATTACATGATATGATTTGTATGAAATTGAATGTGCACTTCACAAAAGTGCAGAAATTAAAAGAATATGCTTGCAGAAATTAAAAGAATCCAGCATATCTCTGCCTATTAACTTTAAAGCGTGTCTGCTTTGATTTGACTGGCCTCCAATGGCCAATGTGTTAAAATCTTGATCCCCAAAGTGGCAGTATCAGGATATGATAGAACTTAAGAGGCAGGGCTTAGTGCTAGGTCCTTGGACAGAGCAACCCTGCCCTTCAAAGGGATTAAAATAGTTCTCTTGTGACCCTATAGCTGTTCTCCTGAGGGGATGGTTACAAAAGGGAGCAAGCCCAGTCCCTCTTTGTTTCTCTGGCTTCCTGTATGTATTAAGATGCAATCCCTTGCTTCTACAAGCACTGGAACCATTGCCATCTGCCCAAATTGGCAAAGCCATGAGTGTCTTCATTGAAACTGAATTAATACAGTTACCATACCTTGAACCTCCAAAACCGTGCCCTAAATAAACCTCTTTTCTTCATAAGTTACCTGCCTCTGGTATTTAGTTACAATAATGGAAAATTAATAAAATATGCATAGTGTATTATGTGAAAAACAGTAAATATGAAGTAATGCGTACCTCACAATTCTATTTCTGGATAAAGGGAATAAACTGCATTTCTACATAGGTATATCCCTGGTGGCATATATGAGTAAAAATTATGAGTAAAAATATATGAGTAAAAATTAGGGCATGGAATTTTGTGAATATTTTCTCCCATGATTTAGGCTGTCTCTTCATTCAGTTGATTATTTCCTTTGTTATGCAGAAATTTTTAGTTTTCTATGGTCCTGTTTTATTTTTGCTTTTGTTGCTTATGATTTTGAGGTCTAATGCAAAGCATCCTTACACAGTCCAATGTCATAAAGCATTTCCCCTATGTTTTCTTCTAGTAGTTTTATGGTTGTAGGTTTTGCATTTAAATTATTAATTCGTTCTGAATTGATTTTTGTATATGGTGAGAAATTAGTGTAATTTTGTTTATCTACATATATGGAAAGTATGCGTAAACTATATATCTAACAAGAGGTTAATATCCAAAGTATTTATGAAACTCAAACAACTATATAGCAAAACATAAAAAATCCATTTAAAAATGTGCAAGACATCTGAATAGACATCTCAAAAGACAAAATGTGAATAACCAACAGATATGTGATAAAAATGCTCAACATCACTGATCATCAGGGAGATACAAGTCAAAACCACATGGAGATATATCATCTTTCCCTAGGTAGAATGTCTGTTATAAAAAATAAATAAATAAAAGAGCTACAGTGCAGCTCAATGATAAAACACTTGACTAGCATGCACAAGGTCTTGGGTTGGACACCCAACACTGCAAGAAAACAAAAAGGATAGATAACAAGTATTGATGAGGTAAGGAGAAAGAAACTCTTATACACTGTTGGTATGAAAGTCAATTAGTATAGCCATTATGTAAAAAAGTAAGGAGTTTCCTCAAAACACTAAAAATAGAACTAACACATAATCTAGCAAGCCCACTACTGCAGAGGAAATGAAATCAGTACGCTAAAGAGAGGTTTGTACTTCTACATTTATAGCAGCACTATTAACAATAACCCAAGTTATGGGGTCCACCAAAGAGTCCACCAACAGATAAATGGATAAAGCACAGCTATAAAAAGGAATGGAATCCTACCATTCATGACAATATAGATAAACTTGGCAGACATTATATTGAGTGAAATAAGCCAGGTTCAGAAAGACAAATACTGCATGATCTCACCTATATGTAGAATCTAAAAATGGGGATCTCAAGAAAGTATAACGTTGATTCCTAGAAATTGGAGTAGGTTAGAGAGGAGGTAGGAAATACACAACAACGCTAATCCTTGGGGAAATGCAGTAATCATAGTAAGATAGGAGGAATAAATTTCAAGAGATTTATTGAACAGACAGTTGACTATAGTTAATGATCACTGATGAATTGTATGCTTGAAAAACATAAAAAAGTGGAAGATATGTGCTCTCATCCCAAAAACAACTATGAGAAGAATGAATTGTTCGCTAGATTCCATGATGTATATATATTCAGAGCATCATTTTCTAGACAATAAACACAGAATGTTATTAATTAAAAAGTAATAGACAATAAAAAGTAATTAAAGATGTGGAAAGTTACACAGTAAGAAATCTGGGATCTGATCTTGGGATTGGGTAGGATCACAGGGTTTGAGATGCAGGAGTGAGTGCTGCCCTTGTATATTTTTAATTGCATGTTGTTTCACATATTACAAGACAAATTTTCAAATTGAAGTTTGCAAAGCAAAACATGTAAATTATAGATTTTAGCTATTCAAATAATTTCTAATTAATTATTGAAGTGAAAAAGAGACTTTTAAAATGTTTGAATTAATTTTTATGTATAAATTTATTGTAAACCATTAATAATTATATCAATATACTAAATCCTTATTGGATACCCCTAATTTAGCTCTTTCTTTTGGCCAGAAAGCTTAAAGTTAATCCAAATACAGAACTGAAATTCCTAAACAATTATTTAACTACAGCCATCAAACTAAAATAATCATCATGTTTATTATATTTTTGCATAATATTTACATATTTTGATAAAAGAGTATATGACACTCTGGCTTGAGAGAACTATTTTGAGAGTGATCAAAAATAGTATTTTCCTGAATTATCACTATATGCCAGGCATTATCTTTTTTTTTAATCTGTAAATTACTCATAATAAAGTTTACCCTTTCAAGTGTATTGTTTTTATAATCCTCCAAGAAGCAGATGCAAAGATGGGAATAAATAGGCATTAGGTTAGCAAGTGTTTTGCATTTTAAATTTCTTTTTAAATTTTAGCTATTGTAATAGTTCAGGTGTTTTACACAGAACTGTATAAATAACATCGATAGCGCAGACGGAATATGGAGAAAGACTATTTTGGATAGCCTGCCCAAGACAAATCAGAACAGTTCTGGATCTTTAAGTGAAGCCTTCAAACACATATCATGTTCAGTCTCTAGGATCCAGAACTTTCCCTCAGTGACAATTGTGCACAAATTCAATAGCAATGGAGTGTGTAATACATGTCCTGGTTATTCCCTCAGTTCAAGGAGGTGATCAATATCACAAAACCTTGAGATTTTTTTTTTGCAATGATTTTTTTAAGGTAATGAAACTTCAAAAGGTGTGGAGGAGTAGAATAGAGATAAAAAGTGATCCCTGCTCTTTAGTAAGCACATAAGTTTAAATTGCAGTTTATGGAGGTTGAGGAAAAGAATCAATAAGATGATTGAGGTTCCTGCAAGTTAAATCTATTAAAGTCAGTTTTCACTGTTTTGATTCATATGCAGGGAATACATGAAAATTCTCATTTTTGTTTTTCAGGACTTTGGCATAAAATGCAGAGAAATCAAGAAGAAGGAGTGAGGAAAGCTCAATCTTCTATCTTTGTTATTATAGATATTATTTATGATGATGATGATTTTTGTTAAATTAGTAGAATGATTTTACCGAAAACTAGCATTATTAATCATGATCTGACTTCTGAGGAATTCATTTAGTGGGAGGTGGAGTGGGAGGCAAGTTGAAATCTTTGTGTTGTGTTCTTTGATGTTGTTTTTGGTCTTTTGTTTCTGGCTGGAGTTAGAGTACAGTTAGGGAAAATATGAGACGGTAGAGAAATGGGATTGTGTGATTTACGGATAAAGAACAAGGGAAATTTTCCCACTGAGACTTTGAGGTGGGAGTTGGAGGGTGGGTGTGAGAGAACATGAACTGAAAGCTAACCCATTCTTGTTTTTTATAGTTTTGCTTTTCTAATCTTGTGTTGCGTTTGAATCTGTATTTATCTCTCTGGAAGATTATCAATAGAATAGAAAAACAAAGAACACAGAAACTAGCCCACAGTTCAGATTCCGTGTGTGTGTGTGTGTGTGTGTGTGTGTGTGTGTGTGTGTGTATGTGTGTGTGTGTGAGAGAGAGAGAGAGAGAGAGAGAGAGAGAGAGAGAGAGAAATTGGCAAGCTACAAGCTCTAATGAGCTTAGATAAGGCATACCAGCTTCTATCTACCTCTCCATAATTAAAATCAGATGTCTGACCACAAGCACTGGGGAGAGCCTTTGCTTACCTTAGTAACTGCTTATTACTGAACTCACTTGCCACTGACTCTTCCAAACAAATCAGCTTGAAGACAGAAAGGAGGGTCATTGTTAGGATTCACTTCCAGCACTTAAGCTGACTCCACAATTCATTAAGAAACATTGACATAAACAAATTTCAACCTCAAAATTTTCTGTCCCCACCTCAGGTTCATCAAAGTACAGTTTAAGTACTAATTCTAGTCTATAGAATAACTCAATAGACAAAAAATGTATAATCATTTGCTTCAAGTGCAAATGATTTAGGAAATTCTACTTAGATTTTTTTTTTTCATTTGTGGCATGGAGAATTAGGTATATGAACACTATTCAACTTGTGATTATTAGCCACTTTCTAAACACTAAAAAAAAAATGTCAAGTCAATTCTAAATTCTCCAAATTAAAAAAAAAATAGTTGTAGATGGACACAATACCTTTATTTATTTTTATATGGTACTGAGGATCGAACCCAGTGGCTCATATATGCCACTGAGCCACAACCCCAGCCACCAAATTCTCCAAATTTTAAAGAGTTTAACTTCACAAAGATTATGAAGGAAGGAAGAAATGATTCAGAGCTAACTGCTTGGGCTATTGCAAGGAGTACGTTAATTACAACCATGTTTCTAATTGGTTCAAAATCAAGAAGTTATTTTATTTCTCAAGTGAACAAACTTTTAAGAAATGCCCATCTATTTTTTTACAGAATTGCAAACTTGCTGTATGCTAATAGCCAAGATGTATATACAACCACCAAATGCTGAAAGGACCAAAAAATTATTGTGTATAGACATATTATTATTCATCCTTTCAAAAGTACAAACTCCTGTTATTTAGGCCAACATGGATGACATGAAAGACACTATACTATGTAAAACATTTTAGACACAGGAAGATAAGTATTGCATGATATCACTCTAATGAAAAATCTAAAATATTTGAGCATAGAGATACAGAGTAGAATAGTTGTTACCAGAGGCTGGAGGGAAAGGAAAAATGGGGAGACTTGGACAAAGGCACACGCTTTCAGTTATAAGGTCTAGAGATGTAATATACAATATGGCGACTGTAGCTAATAATAATGTATTACATACTTAAAATTTTCTAAGAGAGTACATCTTAAATGATTTCACTGAAAATGAAAGAAGGAAGGAAGGAAGGAAGGAAGGAAGGAAGGAAGGAAGGAAGGAAGGAAGGGAGGGAGGGAGGGAGGGAAGGAGGGAGGGAGGGGAAAATGTAATCATATCAAGCAATGGAAATTTTCTTAGCTTAATTGTAGAAGTTACTACACAAGATGTACTTATACCAAAATGCCATGTTATAGACTTAAATATATGTGTGATTTTTAAGTTGCAAATATTTCTCAACAAAAAATAAAAATAAAAAGACTTAAAAGTTTACAACAAAGAGTCAAAAACAAATCACAGGGGACACAAAATGAGTGTATTTCATGTAAGTGATTCTGTTCAATGATACATTTACTTGAGATACTCTCCATTCCCTAACAAGCTTAATTTTCATCAACTAAGTTGGTGCACTTTGATTTAGCAAGTATTGCATGCAGTGTCCCACCCCTTTACTGATGTGTAGATAGAAAATAAATGATATCTAGGTCAATAATAATAGCTAGCTAGCTGGCAAAATTGAGAGAATTTGTTACAGTTCATTATAAGTATGTACACTCAACCTGCTGTCTACAAACCAACATTTAATCAGTGAATTCTCAGGTTTCCAGCTTTTCTTCTTATTGACAGTGAAGCTTGGTACACTATCAATCTAACTTCCAGATAACATGTTATTACTATTTCAGTTTGTCTTAGTGATATTATATTGTCTAAATAAGTAACCATATTAAAATATAGGTAGAATGCAATACAAGGTTTTATGTATATTCATTATAAGAGGCAGATATATAAAATTGTCCTTAAGTCCTTTTATAAAATGCTCAATCTTGCAATGTCATTTGCCTTTAGCCATCAAACAAAGCAACTATTTGCAGATTCAAATTCTTGGTTAAGTGAATAGAAACATTCTCCAGAGGCATCTGATGCCTCATAATAAATCCATAACTAATCTGATGAATGTTCACCAAAGACCACAAGACATTTACCCATGCCCAAGAAAACACAATGTAATGATAGGAAGAAAAGAAGTTTGGGGAAGAAAAGAAATAAAACTAACTTGTGTAGAAATAATAAGTGACTTTATTGAGGCAGTGTGTATCTCAACTTATTTTAAGAAGAATGCTATTTAGAATGACCACATATACTACTACCTTCTCTTTAAAGTTAGTGAGTTCAGTTGAATTTTCATCAGAGACCTAATAATATTTGTAGTAAAAGAGTTTAGTTTTGTTTTCTTATATCATATGGTCTAGACTTGCAAATAGCATCATTTTCAGTGATTGAGATTATGCTGTGAATTTATCAGTTGATTTAAACTGTATTTTTTCAAGTTAAAAGATAGCAGTGCGGCTCAGAAAGTAGGCCATTTATTTTGATTAAATCATAGAAGGTTTCAAATGAAACTAGAATAGAAGCTTTTGTTTTGTGAATAAAATACAACATGAGTGTAAGTACAGTAATTTTGACATTTCTTTTGCATCAAAGACCCACTTTTAAAAACAGTCTGATGAAATGTCCAGGATTTGAACTCATGTTCAAACTCAATTCTGTATACAGATCCCACGCAAGATTAAAAATTAAAACCTCTGAAGTGGATTGGGACCAAGTTAAAGATAGCAGCTCAATTCACAATAGCCAAGCTATGGAACAAGCTTAAGTGCCCTACAACAGATGAATGGATAAAGAACTACACACACACACAATGGAATATTATTCAGCCAAAAAGAAGAATGAAATTCTGGCATTTTCCAGTAAATGGATGGAGCTGGAGACTATCTTGCTAAGTGAAATAAACCAGGCCTAAAAAAATAAAGGCTGAATATACTCTCTGATATGTGGATGCTAACACACAATGTGGGGGGGGGGGCATAAATAGAAGTTCAATGGACTAGACAAGGAGAATGAAGGGAAAGCAGGGGATAGGAATAGGAAAGACAGTAGAATACATTGGACATAACTTTCCTATATTCATATATGAATATACCACTAGCATAACTCCACATCATATGCAACCACAAGAATGGGACATTATATTCCATGTATGTATAACATATCAAAATATAATCTACTGTCATGTATATCTAAACAAAAAATATTTTAAAAAGAGAATGCATGTAGGAAATAAAAAATCTCTGCATGATTATGCTTATTAGTGCAAGACTAAAACATAATTTGATTCAGATTCCTAGTAGCCAGCAGGAAAATGGAAAGCCTAGTTATGATGATGCTCATCAAGTAGAGGAAGCACAGCACTGAAGAAAAACAAAGTTTTGCATAGCAATGAAATATAAATATTTTCTCCTGGGACTGTGTAGTAAATTTCAGTTCAGAATTCTACATAGCCTCAAATGTAATAGTAAATTTCATATTTTGAACACTTAAGAAAATAAGTGGATGTAAGATTACTAGGAGGCAGATAGCCCATTAGTTTTCTATTTCATAGAAGATATTCGACTCACTGTCATGTCAATCACTCCTTTCCTTAAGCTAAATTTATTAAAATTTTACTTCTTACTCAAAGTTGGGCTTTTCATAGATATGATCCAGACATCAGCCCTGTGCAAATACCTGTTTCTATCATGGAAGATAATAAAAGAAGAAACAGCATATGTATAATATGAGTTCAAAAAGAAGAAAACTAAATAAATAAAACTAAGGAGATACAAAAAAAATTTCAATTAAAAATGAACTTCACAAAAAGTAAGGACATATGTATATATATGTGTGTGTGTGTGTATGTGTGTGTGTGTGGGTAAGGATATATAAAGATATATATATATATATATATATATATATATATATATATATATAACCTATATTATACACATATCAAACCTATATTATACACATATCAAACATATATTATATATGTATCAAAGTACATGTTGATAAAGCACACCAAGTAGATAGGAAAATAGACTGAGAACAACAAAAAAATTTTTTAAAATGATCAATCTTGGGGCTGGGGATGTGGCTCAAGCGGTAGCGCGCTCACCTGGCATGCGTGTGGCCCGGGGTTCTATCCTCAGCACCACATACAAACAAACAAAGATGTTGTGTCCGCTGAAAAACTGAAAAATAAATATTAAAAAATTCTCTCTCTCTCTCTTAAAAAAAAGATCAATCTTTAAAGAAAGTGAAAAAATCATTCTGGCATTTAGACCAAATGTCTAAGTCACTTATAACTGAAAGAAAAATACATAATCTAGAGTTTTTAATAGCAACATTTTATGTGTTTTGGAGTGAAGCAGGAAAAAAAAAAACAGATCCAAGTATTTTATATCTAGATAAACTGTTTTTCAAGTACAAAACTAAACATTTGCAACATCCAATGACTTCTTCCTGAGATATCTACTAGAGAATAACAATTAAAATGAGTGGTTATATGTCAACTTAAGGTCTCAGGATGAGCAATAGCATACAGTTGTAGCATTAAGAGTAAGTAATGGCTATGAGGAAATATGTACATAGTAGACATATATGCCAATCCTAGTGTTTCTATCTTTCTGCAAGTGTGCAGAATGAGTGGTATAAAGGATTACGGATAGGAGAGATACTCAGTGAATATATATCATTTTATAGGTTTGACCCTGAAACAGGTGTACATTCTTAATTGTACATCTCTAAGGACAAATGGCCTAAGAACAAACAATGGTACAAATAATTTGCAAACAGTTTTCAGCACTAATATCATATGTGATAGTGATGGTTTTATTTTTCAAAAGATTTATAAATAATATGTACTTCCATGATATTTTAACTTCAGAATCTTACATCCTTCAGAAGCAACATTCTTGGCAAGAGAAAAAGTTGATGTGAGAAAGAAGATATACAGTGAAGACCTTTTAGTCCTGAATTTAAAATTTCAATATAAATAAATGATTTTTTCAGCTTAAAATTTATAATATTTCATCTGAAGAAGAGTTTTCTAGAAATACTGACATAACCATTAGCAATAAATACCCTAAGTACTGAGACCTGGTTACCTAGAAATTGGCTAATTCTAGGTCAGGAAAGGAAATATACAAGATCATCTTATATATCCAGGAATCTCTTAAAAATTAATAGCTTATCTTAAAGGCTTGAAAGACAACTTTCAAAGACTGTCAAAGCAATCATATGGAGAAAAAACTACAAAAGTCTCAAGCACATGAAATAAATGTAAATCCATAAGTTCATAATGATACTTAAAAAATTGGTCAGCTATAAAAAAAATACTAGTGAACCCACTGATTATTTTGAAAACTCATCAACAATAGAACCAGTAGTTAACCAAATAGTAGATAAGAATAGGATTTTCTTTATAATGGCATTTCAGCAAATTAATGAAAAGGAAATGATAGAATTGGAAAGTCACCCTTTTGTAACCCCACATGAATTATGGACTCAGGCCTTGAGCATCAATTTCTGCTAATATAATAAAGAGGAACATAATCAGATAATCAAATCCTCCTAAGGGAAGAGTATTGCACCTTCTATGAAGGAGTCAAAGAAATCAAACCTGAATCCAATTAATCCCCTAAAGCCAATTACTTTACTCATCCCTAGAAGAGAGCAGCATGTTAAACTACACTATGGGTAGGCAATCAGCAAAACCCTGCAGGATTAGCAATTGAGTCTCTTCGGAAAATAAATTACACAAAAGGAAGGAAAGATGGAAGGAAGAAAGCAATAGATGAAAAGAGACATTAAAGATATATGTTAGGGGTTACACGTCAGCTTCAATTGGATTCTGATTCAAGCAAACCAGAAAAAAAAATTCTGACATGAATAAGCAAATTGTCAATTTGAACACTCTATGACTATTTGATGATATTCAGGAACTATTTTTTAAGATAAAATGTGGTTTTATAAACCAGAGTCCTTTCTTTTGAGTTATTTACCCAAATATTTATTCATAAAATGTGTTTGGCCCTCTGTATCTATGGGTTGTATATCTGCAAATTTATCCAACTGCAGATCAAAACATATTTGGAAAAAAAATGTCTGCAATGTACTGAACATGTACTGAGCTTTTTCCTGTCATTGTTCCCTATATAATACAGTATAACAATTATTTACATAGTGTTTATATTGTCATAATTACTGTAAGTAATATAGGGGTGACTTAAAGCATATGGGAGGATGTGGATAGGTTATATGTAAATACTGTGCCATTTCATATAAGAGTTTGAGCATCCAGAGATTTTGGTATCTGCAGAGCTTTCCCAAAGGGTACCCATGAATAACTATAAAATGCTACCTGGAATTCGGCACAAAATAAGTTGAGAAAGGAAAATGGGTAAGAGTATATATGGTAAACTTTTGCTGAAGCTAGACAATAGCCTGTATGGGGTTATTATTCTATTCTCCCCCTTTCTTATATATTAAAGTTTTCTTTTCAAAAAAAATAGAGGATTTAAAATAAAAAGATGCATTTGTTAGATTTTCCTGTATAGTATTTCCATGCACTGATCAAAAACATGTTGCTCCTTTCTCTATTACAGGTATTTCTTTTTCCCTGGTGTGTCTGAATCCCTGGGATTCAGTTGAATCCCAAAGCACAGAAAAATATTATGATACAGAAAGATCAGGGCAGTTAACCCAAATGCAGAAATAGAGAAGGATAAAGTTGATATCAACACAAATGCAATGTAGCTGCATGTAAAGATCAGTAAGGGTTAAACAGGCCAGCGGCTGATACATCTGGGGAACATTAGCTATATTAAGGACAAGCCAGCATGAAAAGGTAACCGGAAGAAGCAGCTGAGTACTCTCTGGTCAGGCCTTGAGGTCATCTGAATTGAGGGATTGTGGTTTACAGTCTAGCAAGGGACATGTATCATTTCAGCGCTTTGCTTTAAACCCCAGCACAAGAATTCCTCTGGTTTGGAATTGGATCAAAACTAAGCAGAAGACTTCTTTATTTAATAAGCAATTTTAAAAATTTTGCATCACATCACCTTTCAGGAAATAATAAACATGATTTATATTTTTAATAATAAAATGTAATGTATTTTGGATTATTTGTGTGTGTGTGTTGCAGAAATTGTCATGGGCCATATATGTGAATATAATGGTAATCATTTATTTTAAGTGTCATATCAGTCAAAAAATACCAGTAGCGTTTGTTATGGGGCAGCACAATGAAAAGTAAGAATTACTGTAAAGGTCTGGTAGAAGTTTGGAGGTATTGCAGTTCCATGGAACATGAAACTTTGAAATCAAACAAAAATTGCCTGAAATCTTGACTCTGCCATTTCACAGTATAGAGTAATCTCTATACTTTTTTTTGGTTCCTTGTCTGTAAAACCAGACTGTTGTGAGCTTTAAAAATCAGGCTGAAGCAATATGAGGAACGATTGTCATTTGCACATTTGTTTTTTTAACTATCAGCAACTTCTGTCACTTGACTTTGAGTAAAGACATCTTTGAGCATTAGAACTGTCTCTCTCTTTCTCTCTTTCTCTCTGATTATATAAATACCACTACCAGGTGCCCTTCTAGACTAACAATGCAATGACTTTAAAAAAAAAAGCTGAAACAATTGCAAATTAATTTTTCCCTTGAGGTAAAACTATTTTTAGAAAAGGTAAAAGGATGGTTATATAACAACATGTCATAAGCATTTATTAGTTTTACTCTTATGATGCTCTGATAACTAATGCTTACAGGGGCACAAAAGTAAGTATGTAATCCATACATGGCTTATGCTATTAGAAAGTATAGGTCTGCCTTAGTCATAATGGACACAGACTAGTAAGTATGCCACACTTCAGTCATTCAGAGTTTGAGCAAAGATGTAAGAGGTGACCTCTCTTCTTATTTTTTTTAAGAGAGAGAGAGAGAAGTTTTTTAATATTTATTTTTCAGTTTTCGGTGGACACAACATCTTTATTTTATTTTTATGTGGTGCTGAGGATCGAACCCAGCGCCCTGTGCATGCCAGGCGAGCGCATTACCACTTGAGCCTCATCCCCAGCCCCGTGACCTCTCTTCTTGACCACTTGCGTTTTTCAGTTAATTAGCAGTGAATAATTAAAATAATTAAACATACTGAAAGAGCTTTGATACACATAACTGCATGCTATGCTAGTAACCAGTCATTTTGGACAACTTGCTGTGAAGTACGGCTTGATTTGTCATCTCTGTGTAGTAAAGAAGAATTTGTTTTGGAATGAGAAGATTTGAGCTCTAGTCTTTTGTGGCTTACTACTTACAGCCAGATGATTTAGGCAAAAATCTTCCCAACATTTACTTTCTTGTTAAATGCTCTTTCCTCTTAGAATTGTTCTGAATGCCCTGTATGACATTTAATAAATGCATGGCCTCTCTTGAAAACAAGTACACACTTGTAGAAGACTTTTTATTCTGAAATAGCTCATGTTCACATCCTGATTGTATTATAAGACACATAATGTATGAAAATAGCTCTTCTTATCTTTTTCTATGAAGATAGAAAGTACTTGTGGTATTTCTGTCCATCTTGAGAAGAAAGATGGTGAAAGCAAAAGAGTCAAATAGGAAGAGGTAAAACCTCACAGACAAATGAAATAAGTGAGACTATCTAATAAAGGAAGTAATCATTCCATATTTGGATTATAGACTTCATTTAAACTTCATCATGAGCCCATTTCACTTCTAACTACTGAGGCCAACCGGGATTTTCTTTCAGTCCATCTAGTATTTAATATAGAACAGAAGTTTCCAAACATGAAAACTTTAGTTAACAGTTAGAAAGGACATGAGGTCACTGTACAACTCTATGAACCTACTTTCATTCCACAAGGACCAGAACCTGGTGCAGTGAGAAATGTTATACTTTTTCCTATACTCAGCATTTGTATTATATATGCAATCCAAGTTCATTATAGAAAAACTAAAAGTACTAAAGCAAAAAAGATAAAAATTAATGTGTTGCCTAAAACCCTACCATTCCGAGATAATCATTCTTATATATTGATGTGCCTCTATTCAGATTTTGTATGAGCATATGAATAAATATATTTTACAAGGTTTTTCCAGCCATGTTTGTTACATTACTTATATTTTTCTACTTAATATTCTTGTGAATATTTCAATGACATTAAGAAGTGTGAAAATACAGTATTCTGTCCTATGAAGGACTCTTTTACTTAACCAATTTTCTTTTTTATATTTGCTTTTTTATTGCTTTCTTGAATGTAGATATTTATACTGAGGAAACATGATGTGTGAAAATTACTAGAAATGGAATCTTGGTGTGTTTTAAATTCCCCTTCCTAACCTTGCTGCTTCTGCTTCTTAAAAGGAATATTTATTCACTTTCCGTGGCAGACTTTCTCATTCCCATGACAGAACTTTTGTATATAAGTAACACAGTCTGTTAATGAGAAGACACAGTTGGGTGGAAATAGATTTTTTTTTAATCCACAATCCCGCTTGAACAGGATTTCTTTTCAAATGACAGAATATTTCATCAGGTCCATTATCTGTCTCTTTCTGACTGAGCCAGGGAATATGCAAGGACATTGAGAGGAGAGGGGTGTGATCAGGATCCGTGGCCCCAGACATGCACCTGGAACTTACTTAGTGTTTGAATGAGTGAATCCATATAACGAGATGTTTTAGAGTTCCTTTGCACTGCCAGGTTTAACTCGGATACGGCTTGATTCTTTTCAAGGTTAGTGCTACAAAAATCTAGCCATTTTTAATTTTAAGTATGAAATTCGATTTCTCAAGCATTGTAACGGGCACTTTGTTCATTATACTTCTTTGGTTCTTCTTCATAAGCTTCTAACTTTCTATTTCTACTCTACCAAAGTAAGCCACTTCCCATGGGGGGGAAAAGATAGAATAAAATGCCCTGTTTCAATTTCAGAATCAGGTTATGTTTCCATTTGCAATGATTATACATGAGAAATACATTTTGGTGACTAAAGCTCTGTAATTTTTTTTTCTGAATAACTATAAGGAAAACATTTGCAGAGAAAAATCTTAATCAGTGTCTATGTAGCTTATGTACACTGATATCCCCCAGACTCCCTTCTATGCATGCTCTCATTTTTATAACGCATTGTTGGTATTACATACCTGAAACACCTAATTTAAGAGAATTTCACACTCAAGAGGGGGCATCTTGTGTCCACAATGAGAGCAAGGTCAACATTCCCAGTAGGTCATTCACAGGTGCATCTCCACACGTGGTATAGATTTATTGACATTTGATAGAAGATGAACTAAACCAGCCCTGGCAAGTAGGGAAGTAGTTCAGTTGAATCCCAAAGCACAGAAAAATATTATGATACAGAAAGGTCAGGGCAGTTAACCCAAATGCAGAAATAGAGAAGGATAAAGTTGATATCAACACAAATGCAATCAAGGACAGATGCCTAAGTAAAAAGCATCCTTTATAGAAAAGTGCTTTCCTCAGCTCTGCCCTGGCTTGTTCAACCATGCTCACACTGGGAAAAAATTTGACAAACCTTTCATTGACCTTTTGTTAGGTGTGTTGAGATTGGTTTTCACATGTCCCTCTGATCATTGCTGCTGGGTCATAGCAGAGATTGAAAAGGGGAAAGCATAATTGAAACAAAAATAAACAAACAAAAATAAATAAACAAAAATAAATCGGTACTCTGTTACAGAGTCCAGCTCCTTTTTAGTCATGGTTTTGGCAATGCACTGGGGACATGGTCTACTTGGCTATGGGAGTCTCTGGGTCTCTGAAGCACAGCTTGTTGTACTGACCAAGGAGGATTTTCATGAAGTCAGGGTAGTACCTGAGCAGCCTTGCAGAGGAGAGTCCCTGGTCACACTGCTGATAGTCACAACTTCACATGTAGCTTGGTAGGTAAGTAGCAACTCAGGTCAAGGAAAAGGTTAGAAGACAGTCGATGTATGATCTGATAGGTGTGCTTGAAGAAAGGAACCTGCTCTGTTTAAATGCAGGCAGTGCCACCGGTCCCTGACTGAGGGTGCCAGGGGATAAATCAGTATCAAGCACATGTTGAACTCATTAGTGGCAGAGACCCACAGTGGGGGAAATCCAGCTAGCTATGGTACTGGAAACTGTAGCCCCTGTAATTTGGTGGCTTAACATCATCCTAGAATTTGCTACTAGCGTAGAGAATGCCAGTTTTGTAATTGGTACACAGTACCACATTGGCCCAAGAAAGGAAGTAAAGAGCCAAAGAGGCAAAAGTAGTAACCAGGTTAAAGCATGAATGAAGGAATTTGAAACTAATAAGTGATCTATGGCAATCCTCCAAAAATGTGTAATGAAAAAAGTACTAAACCTAGTCGAGACCCTACTGTGCCCTGATGCCAATTTTGGATCTAGAAAATCTCCTGGCGCCTCCAGAGAGGGGAGCTGAGGTAATAATCTACCAGAAAGAAATGGCTTGGGATTTACTGGCAGTCCATCTAGGAAGGCTCCAGAGGAGTGTGGAAGCACACCCAAACCAGGCCAAGATCAAGGCCACAACACAGGCTGGGATCAGACTTTACCAGCATCCCTGCAGCAGTGAGTGAGCCCTGAAACCCAGTCAGGATGGACTGAGAACAGCTCAGAGGGATCCACTGAAAGGGCAATCACTGGGGAGTCCCATGTCATTGAAAGAAAGCCAAAGTGGAGTCTAGCTGTTAATTCCCAGCAATTCTATACATGGAAGAGTTAAACAAAGCCCAGATTTTGAAAAATATGAGGGTGATAAGCCATGGGAATTCTCCCCATCACAGTGGTTAGAGTTAAAGGGGAAGATAGAGCCATCCAGGGAAAATCTGGAAATTTTAGGAAGCTTTGTTGTTTGAGTCACTGTGACTGGAGAATGCTGCTGGCACTCAGTTGGGGTCAGGGACATAGGATGTTCTCAGTTATAATTGTCCTGTGTCCAGATTCTCCCACTAAATACTTATAGAGATGAACACTAACCCACCTTTATTTTCTGAGCCTAGAACCTAACATATTTTATAAATAAAAAATTGTACTGTTTTAACATACTTTAAATCTCTCAACAATAATTATAAATTGAGAGATGATTATATTTGGTTTGATTGAAATAATTTCATTATCTGTTCACCATCTCAGAAAATTATTTTAGTGGCAATTAAATCTGCTTTTGATATTTGGGTTACCTACACAGCATGCCTGTATTTTCAGAATTTATACCTATAATCTATCACATTCACAATGACTTTTTGTGAGTTTGTGTGCTGGGATTGAACTCAGGGCCTTATACATGCTAGGCAAGTGCTCTACCACTGAGCTATAACCCCAGCCGCTCATAGTGATTTTATACACAGTTTCAAACATCTACATGCCCATCTAAACAGTCTTCTCTGGGTAATTTTAAATAAAAATTAATTAAATTAAACACAGACATTTAATATCCAAAAGTTGGTCATGAGAAAATATTTTAAAAATTGGTAAACTTCTAGCAAGATCAACGAAAAATAAGGAGAAAAGATTCAAATTGCCAGGATCAAAAATAAAGTTATTGCAAATCACATGGGCATCAAAATAATAATGAGATGATTATTTAGAAAGCTATGCTAATTAATTGGAAAATTTAATTTTTATAAAGGTCAAATTTCTAGAAAAACTCAAATTACTCCAGGGTCACCTAAAGAAAAAAAAAATTATAAATAGTTCCATATGTATTAAGGATATCAAATTTGAAAATAAAGCCTTTTCCAGAATATAATATATCATCAGAATATAATATATCAACATAGGGAATAGGAAATACCTCCAACTTATTTGATAAGCCAAACATGCCCTTAAATCCATAACCCAATGAGGACATTTTACTTTGCTATCAAGGAAAATTAAAGACTAAGCTCTTTCTTTAACTTAAGTAAAAATTATAAACAAAATTATTGCAAACATTAACCAGCTATATATAAATGTGATACTATATCACAACTCAAAGAGACTTATTCTGAGCCTACAATGTTGGTTTAACATTTGATAATCAAGCAGTGTGATTTAACAACTAACTGAAAAAATAGCTAACAATCGTATGGTGTTCTCAATAGATGAAGAAGTATCTGATAAAATTTAGCCCCCATTCATGAAAATAGCAAATAGTATCCTAGCAATACAAAAACTTTCTTTATCTGATAACAGGCATCTTCAAAAATTACAAATGCATTTTCCGTCTGCCTACTCTCCCACCTAAGTGCATGTTACCACCCCATGGAAAATTCAATGGATATGGACATGAGCCCCCTGAGGCCACAGAACTAACTTTTCAGTTGTGAGCTAAAGGCTGACAAAGATTATCACTTTAAGGTGGATAATGATGAAAATGAGCACCAGTTATCGTTAAGAATGGTGAGTTTAGGGGATGGTGCAAAGGATGAATTGCACATTGTTGAAGCAGAGGCAATGAATTAAGAAGGCAGTCCAATTAAAGTAACACTGGCAACATTGAAAATGTCAGTTCAGCCAACGCTTTCCCTTGGAGGCTTTGAAATCACACCACCTGTGGTCTTAAGGTTGAAGTGCTGTTCAGGGCCTGTGTATATTAGTGGCCAGCACTTAGTAGCTGTGGAGGAAGATGCAGAGTCAGAAGATGAAGAGGAGAGGATGTGAAACTCTTAAGTGTATCTGGAAAGCGATCTGCCCCTGGAGGTGGTAGCAAGGTCCCCCAGAAAAAAAAGTAAAACTTGCTGCTGATGAAGATGTCGATGATGATGAAGAAGAATGATGATGAAGATGATGATGATGATGATTTTGATGATTTTCCAGTGAAGAAATCTATAAGAGATACTCCAGCCAAAAATGCACAGAAATCAAACCAGAATGGAAAAGACTCAAAACCATCAACACCAAGATCAAAAGGTCAAGAATCCTTCAAAAAACAGGAAAAAAAACTCCTAAAACACCAAAAGGACCTAGTTCTGTAGAAGACATTAAAGCAAAAATGCAAGCAAGTATAGAAAAAGCACATTGAATAGCCCTGGGCACTACTGATAAATTAAGCCCAAAGATGGGGAGAAAGGAAAAGGAGAGACAAATATAGTCCATACTGAGTATCATCAACAATCCAGGCTGAAGTCTTCTATTTTAATCTCAATCCCCTTTCCTGATTTGCCACCCACACCCACTTGCAGGCTGGAAGAAATCTCTCTCTTGATTTCCTAAAGCACTTTTGACTGCTGTGAATTCAGTTGAACCTTATATATTGCTCTCTCTTACTTATGCATATGCCTCATCATCTCTTGGACCATGTTTTAATCACCTTTGTATCTCCTTAGCTGCTCAATAAATATTTGAATGAATCAAAAAAAATTACAAATGCAAATAAAAAAATAATCTCCCCAAATTTGAGGGGGAATATTGATAGCTTTTGTTATGAGATCAAAGCCTGCTATCACCACTTACCCTACAGGACAGGATTAACCAACCTAAATGCCTACAAATTTCATTCAGGATACATAAATGCTTGAACCAGGGTGAGATATAAGTCAATAGGAATGATGGGGCTATAGAATTTGAGAAAGCGATTTCTGTCAAAGGTTATTCAAATTGAATTACAAGTCAAAACCAGACAAAACAAAACAAAAATCACTGAGCCAGCCAAGCAAGATATTTGCAGGCCAGATTTAGTCTCAGTCTGCAAATTGGTGAACTTGGTTTGTGTTATTTTGGTCCCAATCTTTGAAGATTTTTTCAGTCAATAGGACACTAACATAACTCAAACTTCACATCATAAAGGAAAACTGTTACCAAGTCTATTACTGCCTGATGGAGACCTGTATTTCAAATAGATGTCAAAGCCTTGATAACGTTTTTGATATTTAGAAGATAAAGTGAAAATAATCATAAAGAAAAAATATACTGTGGTTTAATATGAGAAGGGAGGCTTTAGACTGTGGACTCTTAGGGATAGTGATATAATAGCCAAGCCACTTGCTTCTAAGTTATTTCAATAAATCTTAAATCATCTTGTCAACTTAAGAAAAAAAAAGAGGAGGAATTTTCAAGATGGTGGAATAGAGCAGGAGGTCGCTGTCTATTCTGCAGCATGAAACCGAGAAAGGAGACAGGCAGCTTCTCAGCAAGATGAGTGAATGACAAAAAAAAAAAAAAAAAAAAAAAAAAAAAGGAGGGGGGAGGGAGGAGGGCTTTATTGGAATTTAATACTGGACACTTAAAGCAGATTGGGGACTCAGAATATTGGATATAATACATTGAGGAAGAAATCTCTAACACCACAGCTGCTACCATGGCTGGAAGCAACAGCCAGGGGTCCCTCCACAAGCATTGTGGAGGGATAAGAGAATTAAAGGAACCCACATTTTTAGGAGCCTCAGGCGCATCTGGGTATGGAGAGTTTAGAGATCAAAGACCCTGGTCAACTAAACTGAAAGGCGAGCTGCACAATATCCTTGTATGGGAAAGAAACTACATCTATCCCATCGGCCCACAGAGGACAGAGAAAGGAACCATTTTGCAGCTAGAGTGTGGAGGCCAGAAGCTGAGGGTGCCAATCCCTGGCAAAGTTGAGTCTGGCCTAAAATACAGGCCTAGCAAACCCAAACTTCACAACAAAGAGCGTGCCTAAGTGACCAGGAGATAATCAAACTGGAGAGAGGTTTACACAGGGAACAACTAGTCATGGAAACTCACCTAACTCTTCCTTTCCCCCCTCTAACCAGCTGCTTGCAGGACCAGCTGGGAGAAATGTGCCTGGATGGCTAGAAAGGGAGGGGGTGGGTGAGACTGAATTTGAAGACAGAACCTTAGACCAGGAAACTTGGGGCTTGCAGGTGACATAGTGGACTAAGAATTGGCTCCTCCACCACACCAGTGGAACCCAGGGGAGATTCCTGGCTGTAGTCTTCCTCTGTGGACCAGCAACTGATGGGCCCTGAAGGTTTGCTAGTTTAGAATCTCCACAACTGGCATTCAGTGAAGAGCCTGTTGCCTACCTAAAACTAAACCCCAACTCTAGGAATTCTGCCTATGGGAATTCTCACCCTAGCAACCCTACCCTAAGGGTAGAGCAAGCATCATACTACAGACAACACTGCTGAGAAGGAAAGCTGAAAATCTTTTGAACTCCAACAGAAACAATTCTTTAACTTTTCATTAAGATCTTTTCCCCCCATTTTTTCTTTTCTCTGCTTAATTGTGATCTTAAGGTTTCATGGGCATTTATACATATTAATATTTGTTTTTTTTCTTTTCTCACTTCTAGCATTTTTGAAGCCAGTTATTTTTCATGGGTCAGTTTTTTGAGGACTAGGAAGTTTGATTAGTATATTTCAGTTTTGTTTTGTATTCTTTTGATTAATTAATTTTAAAAATTTTACTTTGTATATTTTTTCTGTCACTTATCCATTTCTCTTGAATCTCTTTCTCTCTTTTTCTGCTAACAGTGGATCTCTATTGTTCTCTGTTTCACTCTTCCTTTAATTTTTTACTTCAATCTTCTCTTCTCCTCCCTCATAATCATAGCATCCTACATCACTTCTGTTCTCTCCCTGTCCACCATTCAAAACTGTAAACCATTTTGCAAACTTACTGTTTTTATTGTAGGCAATAACTGATCATATTATTTCTGTTCATTGTGACAACATTGTAGATGTCATAGCAGGAATCATATAGTTTAATGCTTTGTTGTTATATCATTTGTATCCCCCTAAAGGGTGAGATACTGGAAACATTCAGGGACACTATAAGTCCACAGGGTAGAAACTCTACTGCCTGATATCCATACTGTTACATGAATGTTACATGAAAAATCAAGGGAAAAAATCACCCCAAACAAACCAAGATACTTCAAAAACAGAATCCATTGACACCACAGTGGAAGAAATGATAGAGGAGTGTGAAATGTACATAGTTAAACTAATCTGCAAGGTAAAGGATGATGTAAGGAGTGAAATCAGAGAGAAAATATAGGAAGTAAAAGATCACTTCAATAAAGAAAGATATTCTGAAAAAATATTAAGCAGAAATAAAGAGCCTGTAAGAACTCATATTGTAGTATTGCATGGGGAAATGGTATAAAATCAAATGTTCAAATTCATCCATATTTTAATAACACACAATTTGAATTTAAGTTGTCTTTAATTTATCTTAATGTTTATGGTTTTAAGTCAAGCACAACTTCAGGATGATTTATTCCTAAGTATAAAATATTATTATGGTACTATAAAAGTATTTGTTAAATTTTATTTTCTAATAGTTTCTGATATATAGGAATTAACTGTTTAACATCCTTGCCTTATTCTAAATTTTCAAAGGGATAATATTACCTTCCTTACTAAGAATAACATTTGCTGAAGTTTTGTTGGTTTTTAATATAGTTCTTATTTGAACATCAGAGTTCCATTCTAACCTAGTTTGCTACAGGTATTTGGAATTTTAATCGTGAATGTTGAATTCCATTTTGTACATTTTCTGCATCTATCAAGAGCACCATGGTTTTGTCTTTTAGTCCCTCAGTGTGATACATGACTAGGTTCCAGATACCATGCAGGTGCTAAGGGTAACAAAAATGTAATATGAAGGACAGGATCTCAATTCGCTGAAGGAGACATAACACTATTTATATTAGTAGTGGTTACAAATAAGCGCATTTAAATAAGAGCTACAAGTCACAAGACACTTGGAAACACAAAAGAACTGGATGCAGCTGTTGGAAGAAAGGGGTAAAAAGAGCAAAAGCAATGGCATTTAAAACATTTTATGAGAGGCTTAGAATTACTGAAACTCATTAAGCACTTACTACTTGCATTATCTCACTTACCCTCAAAACAACCCTGTTATTTGCACTTAAGAGAGAGGAAGCTGAATCTCATAGTGGTTAAATAAAATGCCCAATGTTACACAGCTAATAAGTGCTGATGAAGGAATTCCAACTGGCTCCAAACCCAACCTCTCAAGTTTCTTTTGGAATAGGCACCAAAACATAGTGGTAAGAAATTGTGCAGGGTTTAGTCTTGATAAACAAGGTTTTTAAAGTGATATCCTTATAGATGGGAATATAAGGGAAGAAGAAATTGCATTCTGAACTATTTTAGAGATTCTTCATCTTTAGAATTATAAAGTTTGAAATCATTTTATTCTGGACATTGCCACATAAATTTCTTTAAATGAAAGAGTGTATTGTGTGCTTTTGGGACTGTGGGTAGAGCAAAGGACTGAATGCTTGTCTGTTTCAAAATAAATTCCTCAAGTCCCCTCATTCCTTCCTACGTGAAAACTCTGAACTCACTCATAATATTTCCTAAGACAGTGCCTGACCTTGTTGTCACTTTCAGCTACTCCAACATTTTGATGATGCTCTATGACAACATCACATTTGTTCTGAATATTGTTGCTTCTGACTTCTCCACCTGCTGCTCCATCTAATTGTTAACGTTACATTCACTTTCTAGAAACCTCATATCTTGGCATTTCATATCTTATCTACCTAGAATTTCAAGCCAGAAAACAAAAGCAATACATGACTTAGAAGTCACTAGTCTATGTTTATAAAAATTAGTGTCATTACTGGTATTATTTTTTACATTATTCATTGCATAGAATTCTAACATTGCTAACGGCATAGAGATGAAAATTACAGAGAAGTTAAAAAGCATGGAAAACAACGTGATACATGTATTTAGCGATAATTAAGTGTAATTCAAAGTATTGAAACATGTTAGGAAATGACGAATGGTAAACAGAAGAATATTTAACTCTGAATTGGAAGAAAAAGAAGTAGAATCTGTGAGAAGTACTTGGGGCTGTAAAATCCAGATTGAAAAATTTTCACAGAAATGTGGCAAAAATTTATACCTGGAATGTAGGCTGTGTTCACTATTCTATGAGTTTAAATTATTTCCTAGTGTAAAGTGAAAAAAATAGGAATTAGAATGGGTTCTAGTCTTTTAAATAGCTTTGATGTTGATGACTCCATTACTTTGTTCTGATCTTCTAATCTCAGGTTTCCATTTTTTTCCTTAATAGACCCTTTTCCATTCTGAAGTTTGGGGAATGCTTTTGTCATGTTATGTGCCACTGCTTTTCTTGGCACATTCTAATTTACAATATATGAAAATTTAAAAGCATCCCTTAAACAACATATCCAAATTAGTTATTTGACAGTGGAGATGAAAACACATTGCACAGAAACTGCTGTACTCACTTGAATTTGGACTCTTCTGTTAACTGAATTAATGGATTCTTAGTCATTGCCTTGAGTTAACATCATTAGTCTAAAGATAGAATATGTTACACCATATCCAGATTGGACCAACAACAAAATCCAGTGTGTGCTAATAATGAATTATCTACACTTCTCTTAGAAACGCCTATTTTCAGTTAACTCACAGGAGATCAGGGTTTCCCCTACACAGTGCATTTAATCTCAAGAGAAAAACTTATACACAATATTCCCCAAATGATTTCATCAATCATAACAGTTACTTTTCTAAATGGCCCTTGAAATTGACACAAATGAAAACACAGGCTTTAGGGCTTTTCCTTACTGAGGCTACTAGCCTGCTATACCCTTGGACAGTTACAGCCATGGAGGGGAGGGAATTTCCTCCCTCACATTGATGCAAACCCAAATCACCTACGCAGATCAAGTCTTTTGGAAATATCCTCTAAAAGTGAACGATTCCATAATGAAGCTGAGTTTTGGAGCCCTCTCATGTGTCCCTGATCTGAGAAAGTGAAGACTTTTGACCTGTTCTCTCTCTCAAGGGACAAGTTGGTGTCAAGGCCTGTGACTATGCCAGTCATCCCTTTCCACTGGCGCACAAGTAAGAAACTGCAAGATTTCTAAGTGTCCACACTTGAGGACACGGACTGGTAAAATTGAGAGTGAAAGAAAAGTAGGTGTGATTTGAGAGCTGGAATAAACAATGATGAATTTGCCTCATCTTTCAGCCACATCTCCCCCTCCAACCCAGGTCTGATGGCCTTCATGTGCTGTGTTAACTTCTAATTCTGGTCATTCGTTATCTAAGCAGAAACAAATCCTTTTCAAGTCTTTCTTTGTTTCGTGTTTGTCCTCTCTTTCCTCTCAGCCTCCATTCCTTTGGTTCTCCAGGTCCTTACAGATCCAAGCTATGGACAGCTTGAAGTGCCATGGCAGTGGACCTGGAGGACCTGAACACTGGAGAGAATACCTTAGTTCCTTTGAATTGGGCTTGGAAATAAGAAAGATCAAAACATATGACTCTAAGAAATCTACTCACAGAGGTAAAGACCAAAATACTTGGATATGCTATAAAGCGGTCCTGGGCCCAGGAAATAAAATAGTTTATGTTGACTTATCCAACATTTGAAAATAATCCTGAAGAATTCGAATTTTAAACATTTGGGATTTGATTGAACTTAACAAGGTGTCTGGCCCCAGGAGTTATCTACTAGGGAGGATATGCCTGAACTTCTAATGGAAACTTGATTTTCTTGGGTTTCTGCTTGAGGGTGAAAGCCTCTAGTTCTCAAGGAGCAGCGTAAACTATGTGACAAAGACCAAAACTGCACAACAAAGGAAGCACATGCTGTGACATATCTGGGTTCCATGAAGGGGATGTGAAAGTGGAGTTGGAGAATAGAAATGAGCTAGATCTAGCACAGGTGTCACCCAGCCAGCAAGCCTGACAAGTGGCATAGAAATTAATCAGTGCTTAAAAGAATATTGTCAACACAGACTCAAAGATAAGAACTAAGCCCTTCTGGAATCAAGGATAGAGTTTATGACATTAATCATTGGGAAGGGGATTCAGTGACAAACATGATGACTATTTCCCCATAAGGGAAGTTGATGCTGGAATGAATAGGAGCATGACCTAGGAGGTCAGTGGAGCCTCAGGCAAGAGGACAAGGACCAGAGTAAAGGAGTTGGGAGCTGGCCCAGCCTCTGCCAAAGACATCACTGTCCATCATGAGCCAAGCCCATAATTACCTAGTTCACTGCGCTGGAGACAGCTCTATGCCCACCTCTTAAGGACACTTTAGTTATTCTCCTTGGTATTATACGGGGATAAATACACACCTCTCACTTGTTAATCACTGAGGAGAGAGAAGCTATCTGTGCTCCAAGACCATCCCAGCCTTATCCAATCTGTCCTCAGTTGGAACTACCTTCTTTTCAAAGTACCAAGACAGTTTAACCTTCTTCAAAAACAGGTTAGGGGCTGGGATTGTGTCTCAGTGGTAGAGTGCTTGCCTCGCATGTGTCAGGCACTGGGTTTGATCCTCAGCACCACATAAAAATAAATGAATAAAATAAAGATCCATCAACAAATAAAAACAATTTTAAAAAATAGGTTAAGACCTTGACATGGAGAAATTCAATAGCATTTAAGAGGGAAATCCTCTGCATCTGCAGGTGGATGGTACTCTGCATCTGCAGAATGAGCTCTGGATGTCCACCTGAGCCATTAGAGGATGAAAGTCAGCCCTGGGGCCACATGGAGTCTGTCATCCTGCCTTGAACACCCCACACCTCATCATGTTGCTAGACTCAGTCTCATGGTACTTCTTGGGCTTCTAGACATGGATTGTTTGTCTATAATGGGTTACTGTCTTTATGGGGAAAAATAACTATAAATTTCTCACTCCGTTGAAACACTAATAGCTTTTTAAAAAATAACTTCTGAGAAGTTTATAACTTTTTCCCCCAAAATTCATGGTTTTGTGTGTGTGTGTGTGTGTGTGTGTGTGTTTGGATAACTTTAAGAGCCCCACAGAATAACTATGAATGCAACTTGATTCCTTTTTTACCATTTGACCCAGCTATCCCACTCATCATGCTATACCCACAGGACTTAAAATCAGCATGCTACAGTGATGCAGCCACCTCATTGTTTATAGCAGTTTAATTCACAATAGTTAAACTGTGTAAACAGCCTAGGTGCCCTTCAATAGCAGAATGGATAAAGAAACTGTGGCATATATACACAAAGGACTATTACTCAACCTTAAAGAAGAATGAAATTATGGCATTTATGAATAAATGGACAGAGTTGGAGAATATCATGCTAAACAAAGTAAGCCAATCCCCCCAAACCAAAGGCCAAATGTTTTCTCTGATAAGTGGATACTGATCCATAACGGGGAGGCAAGGGAAGAATGGAGAAAGTTTGAATTGAGCAGAGGGGAGGGAGAGGAGGACAGGGTATGTGTGTGTAGGGGGCAAGATGGTGCAATGGGATGGACATTATTACCCCTATGTATGGGTATGATTGCACAAATGGTGTGACTCTACAATATGTACAACCAGAGAAGCGAAAAGTTGTGCTCTATTTGTGTAAAAACTGAGATAAAATTAATTAAAAATTTTAAAACTCCATTTCTTAAAAGATTGCCCTAGAAATAATTCTTCTTGCTGTCACCTTTTTTGCCTCCACTGATTCCTTTTCTGGCTTTGTTTGCAAGTGCTTGTCCCCAGCCAGCTCTTAGACACTGCAGTACTGACAGCTGGTCTCCAACTCTGGCTGGCCTTCTTGATTTCTCCCTGCCTCCTCCAACTGGTCATAGCGTTTGTTCTCTATCCCAACACCGACTCCTGGCAGACTCCTCTTTGCTGAGTTGCTGGTGTTTTGTGGCCAGTAAATCAGTATAATTTCAGTGAAGGCAGAAAGGGGAAAAATTGTGCAATTCTTTTACTCTTCCTAATCTCTCCCCTAGGAGAAATAAATCTGGGAAAAGAATAGGGAGATGCAATGGAAAAGTCCAGGAGAGATTGCTGTGCTTCTGAGAAAGAGACTAGTACCCACAGCAGGACTGGTCCACAGAGGTTGGCCCCTGAGTTCATGGCGATGGGCTCACAGCTCTTGCCTTGAGACTCTGCCCACCCTTCCCCTTGCTACTTATGGTGGTTGACAGAGTTGAAGGGATCTATTTAGGAGCTCTGGGATTATAGTTGACCAGGAGACACTGCAAAAGACCAAAATTGGGTATCTGAATAGTCTAATAGCCTCTTTTCATTTCTTTGGGTGGGGTTAACAATACATGGCTATCCTTGGTTGGCTTATTAATTCTAATGTCAAATAAATTAGTATGAACTTTCTAGTTCACATACAAATTGGCAGGTTTTTCTGTACAATACCTCCATCAAAATAACAGCTGAATACATTATTATGTTCATCTTTGTAATCACTGTGCTGCCTTTAAAGAAGATATCATGTGGAAGAATAGAAAAGAAAATGGAAAGCCCTTAGTATGGGTTAGGAGCTGTTCTGAGCACTTTGCAAATGTTAACTTGCAAGATACTTATAATATCCCTTTTATATCCTCACCTGACAGGTGAATAAATGGGCAGAAAGGGGTTTAATAACTTCCCAATCTCTTGCCACTAATTAACAGTGGATCTGGGATTTAGACTGATATAGTTAAACTCTGGAATCTGGGTTTGTACTCATTAAATTGTATATCCTTATACAGTTATCATTACCTTGCACAAGGTGTTAAACGAATACATGGTTAATAAAAATCCAACTCAGTTGTTCTAAGTTATTAAAACTGGGATCATAGCAACCGCTTTAACATAATCTTGTACCTTATTTTACACATTTTAACCTATATCAAGAAACAGCTTTACAGCATTAAACAGCCCTAACCCAAGTTCAGGATTCAGTGCTGTCTTCTGACTCCACACCCAGGGTTCTGCCTGTTCTGCCAAGTGATGTTTCTACCAGGCCTTACTGTAAGAGTAAGTAGCCCATGGCACCGCAGGACCCCTTGGCCTTCCTGTGGCTGCAGGGGCTGCTCTCTGAGGCCACTATAAAGCAGATTAGCTAAAGGCATAATGAGGGACTAAAGCTAAGGGAGGTCTCTGGCACCCATGGTGTCCAGTGGTGTCCGTTGGTCTTTATGCAGTGCCCCCTAAGCCTTATCCAAGGCTTGATTCTCAAACCAAAAGTGGGGAAGTTGGAGTGTTGTATTCCAGCATCAACAGTACCCCTATGCTCTCAGGTCATTTCTTTTTGGACTAAGCAAGGAAGGGAGAAAAGTCAAGGCCAGCTTCTCAGCCTCAAATCCTGTATTCCAACAGGGCACTGAATTATATGGTTCCTTTGGAAAGCCTGAGCTCCTCAGGGTCATCCCTTCTGAAGATGACCAAGACAATTTTTTGTCCACTGCAAATGATCCATTTTGCTCTTTGACTTTAATGTCAAATCTCGTATGTGGTTGAATTAATATGTAACTTAAAAACTCTTTTAAGATACAATGACATAGCTGAGGGTCCTGAACAGATACAGTGGAGAGAGCTCTGGTTTATAAACCAAGGGATGAGAGCTTGGGCTGATAAAGAATGAGCTACCTCCTTCTGTGATTTTCTCCAAATCACATCACTATTCTCTCTTTGCCTGTGAAACAAAAACCTCCCCTGTGAACCTCATGTGGCTTCTGTGATGACAGGGGTCAATGCCTTTAGCTGGCATTATGCATTATTTTGTCTTCCTTTTGCACAAACATGAGCTTTATTCTCAATCACCTTCAATATAAAAACCTTCCTTTCTTTTTTCTTTAGCCTGTTCTCCTTAGGAATCAAACAAACAAACAAAAATGTTCATTCACCATCTTTGTAAAGAAGACCAACAATAACAGTGGGAGATTTTACAAGGTGGCTTTTTACTATGGGCATAAGACTCCAGTCTGTGCCTTTGTTTAGAGAAGAGCTTTTCAGAAGATGATTTTCCACAGATGGCACTTTGGTGACAGGACAGGCCTCTGTGGGGAGACGGCCTGCGGTGGCCCTTCCAGCCAAGCACTTACATTTTTGTTCTTCCCGTTGATTTCAGGGAAAAGATGTGGATTATGGCTTAGCATTGTCTTTTCAATTCCAGCTCCATTCAGGACCATTGCAAAACAGTCTAGTAATCAAAAAGTATAAATCAGTAGTTGTTGAAGGTTCATTTTAGAAGAGCTAGAAACAATACAAACCAAAAAATCAGTCACCAAAATCTACCGCTGAGGGGATTCCCTGTTAATGTGGGCAACTGTCTGCTTGTGGTTTTCAATGGAAGTAGTGCTCTAAAGTACTGAGTGTCCGTGTGTTTTACAAGCACAGAATCATATAGCTTATTCTACTTTGCAGACTTTTTATTTTCACCTAAGAGCACATTACATATCACATATCACACATGTCACAGCCTAGGTTCCCATAAATAGGAGTACCCATTACCTGTGGTGCATTTAAGCAATGAAATAGTATTCAGCAGTAAAAAGGAATGAGCTGCCTATACACCCAGCAATATGGACAAATCTCAAAAAAACAAAAATGATGCTTAGTGAAAAAAGTTTTATCCAGAACAGTACATATTGTATGAGTCTATTCATAGGAGGTTCCAGAGCAGGCAAAGCTCATCCATGATGGCAACAATTTTGAAACAGAGGTTGCACGGCAGAATAAGACAGGTAATGAGGAAGGAGCAAGGGAACTTTCTGAGGTGAATGTAGTATTCTAGATCTTGGTAAGTGTTTGGGTTGCACAGGTGTATGTATTTGTCAAAGCTCATCTAATGATCCACTTAAGATGTGTGCATTTCATATATGTGAATTTTACCTAAAAACAGCAGCAAATATTGAACACTGCTTAATGATATGCATGCTAAAGTATTTAGGGGGAAGTGAATATGTACATCTTTTAAATGTATTTTTCAAAGATGGACTGATATATGGACACAGCTAGCTAAATGGATAGAGATGTGATAAAGTAAGTGTAAAAAAGCAATGTTAATTATAGAATGTAGGCAGAGTTATTTGGGTGTCCTTTGTACAACTTGTTCATCTTTTCCATGGACTTGAGATTTTTTTTCATTTTCAAATGTCAGAAGAACACAATGTGTCCATTCAGCTTTCTAAAGAACTGAATTACATCAATTATACCTGTAAAATGGGATATAGTTCAGTCAGTGTTAAACATGGGGGTCGTTTAAAATTTTTTAAAGGTTTTGTTAGTGCATTATAGTTTTATGTAATAGTGGGTTCATTTTGACGTAATCGTACATATAATTTGCTCCATTTCAGTCCCTAGTACTCCCTCTTTTCCTCCCCTCCTCCCTCTCCCTGTTCCCTTCACTCTATTCTACTGGTCTTTCTTCTGTTTATTTATTGTCTTTTAAATTGGTGATACATATAAATATATATATATATATATATATATATATGAAGAGGAAATTCACTGTGTTATATTCATATATGTTCATAGCATAATTTGATCACTTTCATCCCACAGTTCTTCCCTTTTCCCATCCCTCCTCCTTCCCTGTTTAGCCCCTTCTTCTACTCTATTGATCTCCACTGTATTTTCATGGAATCCCCCACCCATTTTACCTGTATTTTTCTCTAGCTTCTTGGTTGTTTAAAATTTTGTGATATAACTTAGTTATATATTTAGACACTCATTCAATCTTAAGTATAGATTCCTGTGAACATAAATTTTGCATCAATAAGGAATTAAGGATTTGATCCTCATTGCACTGTCTTTATCCAGAAGATCTGGGAATTTTTTTTTTAACTAAAGAGAAACAATCTACTTTCTCACATATCCCCAAAGATCAGCATGATATTTTCATTGAATATTCTCATAATTTATTCTTTGAATTTCTCCTTCAGCTTTGCAGGAGACTTTTCAATGCCTGTGTGGAACCTCAGAGCCCATCAGCAGCTCAGAGACCCAACTTGTGTCTCCAGACTGTTTTCATGATTTGAAAGTTTGTCTAACTGAAAGGAAAAACCAGTTTCCAGATAGTCTAATATTTCTCTGTGAACAGCTCATGAATGTATATGGGATATAAGATTATGAGAGGTGTTTATTCTTCTTGCCATTTAATGTCTTTGAAAATTACAATGGAGGGGCTGGGGCTGGGGCTTAGCAGTAGTGCACTTGCCTGGCATGTGTGAGGCACTGGGTTCGATTCTCAGCACCACATAAATTAAAAAGATAAATAAATAAAGGTCTGTCAACAACTAAAAGCATAAAAATTAAAAAAAAAAAAAAAGAAAATCACAATGAAAAGTTGCAGGAGCTATCACTTTTGCGTTAGAAAGAAGCCTTATAAAAACACAAGGAATGCCAAGGTTGGGTACTTAAAGGACTTAAACCTGTACAACATGCAGTAATGCAATGTGCCAAAGGGGGCAGCACACAAACAAAACAAGCACTTGGCTACTGTTCTTGTGGCTCATTGCGGTCTCACTACAGTCCCATTTTATCCCTTTTTCTGGCTCTTGCAATAATAGATAAAACCACTGAAGCCACTCAGCAGACAAACACTCCAGCTCATGAGCCCAGAGGACAATTTCCCTTTCCCAGCAGCCATACATGGCCCTTCCCTGGACTTTCCAGATGACCTTTATAGCAGTGGCTAAAGTTTTGAATGGTTTGTATTTTGATGGCCTATAGAAGCAAAGTAACAATGAAGCCTTGGCTTGTTGAAATACAAGACACTCAAACTTTAGATCCATTCCTCATTTGTTTTTTATTTGAATACAAGAGACTTTAAGACAACAGTGAATACTGGTGTGTCTGATTTCTTTGACATTGCACCTTCTACTTTTCCATCTATCTCATGTGCATCTCTTTTCTCTCTTGATTATTCCATTTATCTATCATGCTTAAAATAATTGATACTAAAACTTCAAGTTCACATTCCATCTGTAATTTCTCCTATAAAATTAGGAACAAAAATCAAGTCCACTTTTTCTGATGATTTCCTAAAAGTGGCATTAAAATTTTGAGTTTTGGCAAAATGTATCTAAATGATTACAATCTAGTTGGAAAAAATATTTTTCCACAACCATAGATAATAGCATTTTCCCTTCATAGTTGACAAACATATTCATCCCTATTACAGTTTGGATGTGAGTTACCCCCAGAAGTTCATGTATGAGACAATGCAAGAAGGTTTAGAGAAGAAATGATTGGGCCCCGAGTCTTAATCCAATCAGCGAATCGATCATGTGATGGGATTATTTGCGTGGGAACTGAAGGCAGCTGTGGTGTGGCGGGAGGAAGTGGTTCATTGGGGCCGTAGCAATGGGGTGCATATTTTGTATCTGGAGAGTGGAGTCTCTATGTGTCTGCCTCTGATCATTATGTGAGCTGCTTCCCTCTGCCACACTCTTCTGCCATGATTTTCTGCCTCACCTCGAACCCCAAGGAATGGAGCCTGCTGTCCGTGGACTTAGACCTCTGAAACCATGAGCCTTCAAATAAACTTTTCTTCCTCTGCAATTGTTCTGGTCAAGTCTTTTAATCACAGCAGCAAAAAAAGCTGACTAAATCCCTCCCATACCAATGTTGGGGGAGATCCACTGATAAAAAATGACCTTTTCCTACTGTTAGCCAGACATACAGTTAGTCATGTTCTTCATCAATTTCTAATTATTCCTTTTCTTATTTACCCTTTTTCTCAATTTCACAAGTAGCTCATTGCCTACTATGAATATTTTAAACTCTTTCCAGTTTTATTTACATTTTAACTTTAATTTTCAATGTAATGCTGTCCATCATAAATAACATTTAATGTAGCCAACTCAACTGAGTATTTTCCATGACATGAAAGAAGAGCATAGGACTGAGATGGGTGTTAAACTTACTGAGAATAGGAAAGGCACAAAATAATAAGTATGAATGGAGAAATGTGGAAACAAAATGTCAGATCGTGATGAAAACCCAAATGAGCATTAGTAAACTGAATTGTAGGCAAGTAGTTCACATGGGTCATTTTTAATCATGCAGAGTCAGTGGTCTAGGTATGTAATTGCCAATTATAGACATGAGGGTTTAAGTAGGAAGCCTTTAGATTAATCTTTTTTGGGGAAAAATTAGCCAAAAAGAAAAGAAAAGAAAAATTGGCATGTTAGGTAGCTGAAAATGTTAGCAGGATAACTTAGATAACAGATTATGGACTCTAATACTATTGAATGAGATGCCAATTCAAAAGACAGCAATACTGGGTAAATAGCAGAGGATTATATTACAGCTGAAATATTTTGAAATTGGTTAACCATCATAGTACATGAACATTATTGGAGACCATTTTTCAGAGCTCCTGTCAATGATGAGAAGTAAAAGAAATACTGTAACAAAATGTCATAATTTCAAAGTATAAATTTTTCCTTAATTGGGAGAACATTGACTTCTAACTGTGTTTGTGAAACTAAATCACCATATCATTTGGTATTTGGAATTGAACTGTTTATGAATCAGGGCTCTGGAGTGAGAGAAAGATTTAGTTAAGGCAAAAAAATGGAAGAAATATATATGGTGATTGAAGACATGGCATATGGAGAAGTTACACCATGAATCTAAAGTTGTTTTAAAATTATTTTTAATCTCTGAAGTTTATTTTATGATGTGTCCAGTTATTATTAGCATGTTGTTGTAATCTGAAATTTTTATATCTTTCTTTATTCTGAAAAATTCTTCTTAATTAACTATTTGTAAAAGAGAGAGAGAGAGAGAGAGAGAGATCTCCATTATCTTCATCCAATCTACCTCCTGAACATCTCTTTTCTCTCTAGCAGAGAGCTAGATGGGTAATTAGAAATTACAATATAATACCACTGAGGAAAATTAAAAATTACAGTAAGAAGTTTCTGTAAACAATCAACTAACAAGATTTTCAAATAGATAAAATTATCTAAACCAATTCTTTCCTTATGAAATTCTTTTTAGCCCTAAGTTGGTGCTATCTGTCATATTATCTATATTTACCAATATTTCTCAGTCTTTCTATTGATTGAGCTTCTAATATCAATTCTCTTTAACTGACCTCCTCTACTTTTTAATTTGTCCATGAATTGTTTTATTTCAAGTACTATATTTTTTCACTATCCTTGAATTATTAATGTTCGTATTTGTTGCATTTACTGACCCCTCCTCAGTAAATGGTGATTTGTTTGCCAATGTCGTTTCTAATTTTTCACTGAAACCTCTCCAACAGAGGTTGGTGTATAAGTTTGGGGGGCATCTTCAGGAAACCCTTGCTTTTTGTTGGAAGCCCTAGATAGCAAATGGTTTTAAATGTATTTTAATGCTAAGTCATGCTTTACTTTTTATGGATAATAAGTCTTTTGTCATATTCCCAGGGTTGGTACAGGCTTGGGATTGTAATTTCTTAAAGTTAATCCTTTATTCTTATGACTATAGGCAGATGATAAGAATCTTTCAGCTATTGAAGTTGGCCAGCTCTTCTAATTCTAGCTCCTTGGATCTAGATGGCCCAGATCCAATCCCAGCTTTAGGCAGGAAATCCAATTCTTACACTCCCATTCCATGTCCATTTTGGTTCAGGCACATAAGAATTTTATGTATTGTTTTGAAACTTGATTATGTATTTTTTTAAATCCACATTATACTAGGTCATTGTAAATAAATAATTTTATAAACCCCAGAATAACTTTGAAATAAACCCAGATGAAAACAGTTATCCAAAAAGAAATGAGGTGTAGATTGATCTCAATTATTAATACAGACATGGATGCATAAATTGCACAAAATATGATAAAAATAAATTTCTATGTGAAACCACTCCTCCAGCACTAAAATAAATCCCACCTGATGAAAATTTACTATCACCTTGATATATTCCTAAATTCTGCCAACATTTTATGAATTAATAGATTAAAATGGAAAAATCATGAGTACAGCAATTGAGGGAGAAAATGAGATTAAGATTTAATAAATATGCCTCATAAAAATTCAGAGTTATTATAAAGTACAAGTAAAACACTGAAATATAATGAACTTTATCTAGCAAAATCCAACAGCAACCATTATCCTAAGTATAAAAATCAGAGGTATCCACCCTATTGTTATTTATCATTGTTTTTGAAGGTACCAGTGCATATAACATCAAATTTGAGTAATGCACTTAATTATTTACACTAAAATTTAAAACTACCAATTTTGAAAATAATATGATTAACAGCTAGAAAACTAAAGAAGACTTATGGATAAAATAATGTATAAGAGTATTTGATAAAATAGCTAGATAAAAGATAAGTGTATGCCTATCAGTAGTTTCACTCTAACAAGATATAGAATTAAGCATATTCTTATACAATGTGTATATAAAACTTTAGCAAAACTACACAGTAGATTGAATCAGATATAACTATCCTATATTCATATATGAATATATGACCAGTGTAACTCCGCATCATGTACAACCACAAAAATGGGAAGTTATACTCCATGGATTTATGATACGTCAAGAACAATCTACTGTCATGTATAACTAACTAAAAAGAACAAATTTAAAAAATTAAGAAAAAACTTAAGCAAAATAGCATTATCTATTTTGGATTGACTTGTGGACATTTGCATACAGTTTAGAGAGAAAGGAATAGTCCACAAACTCCATTCATGAGAAGTTATTATTATTCAATCAGGAAAAACATTTTCACACTGCTTTATTTTTTTTATTTTTTTAAAGAGAGAGAGAGAGAGAGAGAGAGAGAGAGAGAGAGAGAGAATTTTAATATTTATTTTTTAATTTTCGGCGGACACAACATCTTTGTTTGTATGTGGTGCTGAGGATCGAACCCGGGCTGCACGCATGCCAGGCGAGTGTGCTACCGCTTGAGCCCCAGCCCCAGCCCTCACACTGCTTTATTAATAAGCAACCAAATTAAACTGGGCAGAAAATCCCATTGGCAATAGAAATAAATTAGATAATAGTCAAAATAAATATTACACAAGAGTCATAAATCTGTTTGTAGAAACCCACACAGCTAGTTAGTTGACAGCACCAGAATTGAGTTAATCATATTTTTCATTTTGTGAAACCACAACTTCAGTCAAATATTAGAGTTATGTACTTTATCTATTTCTGGTATCTAAATTCTTTTTTGTACAGAAATTTGTGGGATTCCCTGTGATATTTCCCACATGTACATATTGTGCATTAATTGTGTCCAACTACCCTTCTTCTAGTCTCCTCCCATCTCTCCCCACCTCCCAAGATCTTCCTTAGTCCCTAAAAGTCCTTCTTCATTTTTTGTTTCCCTTCCTCCTTGCCTTTTCTCATCTCTAGTGAACTCACCATGATTCCATTCTGTACTTCTACAAGGTTAACTTATTGTTTTCCTTAAATAACTGAGAACATAAAGTATTTGTTTTCACTCAACATAATGTTCTCCAGTTGCAACTGTGAAGCTGCAAATGACAGGATTCCACTCTTCTATGATTAAACAGCATTCCATTGTAAGAACACATCACATTTTCTTTATCCATTCATCTGCTGATGGACATTTGGGTTGATTCCATAATTTGGCTAATGTTACTAAGAATCCAACTCATAGCTATGCCAATACTATATTTCTTTATCCTAATAAATTTGTAATAATTTCTAGCAGCTTGATAAACATATCCTCTCTGTTATTATTATATTTGTTATGGCTATTCTTGGGTCCTTTTTTCTATACAAAATTTAAGAAAAATTTATCTGGAAAGTTAAAAACTATATATTTCAGAAAAAACACATTGGGGCCATTGTCTATGCAAATGTTTTTTCTGATATTCTTTTCTTTTCCATCTAGAAATTCAATTGTGCATATGCTAGATAATTTGACATATTTCTATACCTTTCATATCCTTTGTTCTGATCTTTCTATCCTTTTTTTTCTTATTTCCTTAGATAATGATGACCCCATTGACAGTTGAATGAGTTTGTTACCAATAGACCTGCTCTAAAAGAAATCTTAAACTGCCTGGTGAGATGGTGCATGAGTGTAATGCCAGAGGCTTCGAAGGCCAAGGCAGAAGTATCAAAGCCAGTCTCAGCAATTTAGCAAGGGTTAGGGTTAGGATTAGAAAACTTAGTGAGACCCTGTCTCTAAATAAAATATAAAAAAGATCTGTGGCTCTGCAGTCAAGTGCCCCTGAGTTCCATCCCCAGTACTAAATAAATAAGTAGACAATCTTAAAGGGATTCTGGCAGATTGAAGCAAGAGTATCTCAAAACCACATGAAGAAATAAAGGTCTTACTAAGGGCAAATACATGGGCAATCCTAATAGCTAGAATTATTATATTATAACCATGTTTTTTACTACATTTCTTGTTTTCTACATAACTAAAGAGACTAATATACTCATAATCTAATCTTATTATTATTTTAATTTGTAACTATATATTTTGTTTTACATATAATTTAAGAGATTAATGCATGAAGAAACAATTACTAGTTTATGTAATGCACAAAGATATAATTTTTTGATGTCAATAATTGAAAGGAGTAGGGACAGTGTTGGGACTAATGTTATTGAATTTAAGCTGGAATAAATTCAAATTAGAGCATTCCAGAATTAGTGTACCAAAGGCAAACTTCATGTTCATCACAAAGAAAATAGTTACAGGATATACACAAAAGAAAATGAGAAGGAAACTAAAATGTTTCATGGGAAACAAATAGCTAGAGACAGAATGCAGGAAATAAAGGACAAAAAAAGCTACAAGATCTATAGAAAACAAATAGATCTTCCTCCTTTTCAGTACTTACATTTGTATAAACATGAAACTGGAATAAACTCTCCAGTCAAAAGAAATAGAAACACTACATTAAAAAAGTAAAAACATGGTATAATTATACTTTATTTATAACAGACAAACACTTTTTAGATTCAAAGATACAAATAGGTTGAAAGTGGAAAGATAGTAAATGATATTTCATGCAAACTGTAGAATAAAGAGAGTAGAAATAGTTATACTAACATCAAGAATTAATAGGTTTTTACTCCTAAGAATTTCCAAGAGATAAAAAATAACATCACATATTAATAAAAGGTTCAATACAACAAGAAGACAATAATTGCAAACTTCAAGAATCTAACAAACTGAAATATATGGAGCAAAACTTGATAGAGTTGAAGGGAGAAATAGACCTTTCTGTAAGAATAGTTAGAGACTTCAATACTCTACTCTCAATATTGAATAGAACCACAAGACAGAAGATAAAAAGGAAACATGATTTGCACACCATAATAAACCAACTAGATCACACAGATATAAACAAAACACTCTACCCAGCAATAACAGAATGGACACATGTGAAGATTCTCCAAAAAAGACCATATGTTGGGCCACAAATTAGATAACAACAGATTTTAAAAGATAGACATCTTCCAAAGCATACTTTCTGACCACAATTATAGAGTTAGAAATCAATAGCAGAAGGAAAACTAAAAAATTCACAAATTTGTGTATATTCAATAATACAATCTTTAATAACCAATGAATCAAAGTAGAGATCACAAGAAAAAATAGAAAATACTTAGAGACTAATGAAAACAACATAATAACATATCAAAACTTATTTGATGGCAATCATCAAAAATACAGGCAACAAGAACTGTTGGTACCGATGTGGGGGAAAAGGTACACTGATACATTGCTGGTAGGACTGCAAATTGGTGCAACAATTATGGAAAGCAGTATGGAGATTCCTCAGAAAACTTGGAATGGAACCACCATTTGACCCAGCTATCCCACTCCTCAGTTTATAACCAAAGGACTTTAAATCAGCATACTAGAGTGACACAGCCACAACAATGTTTATAGCAGCTCTATTCACAACAGCTAAACAATGGAACCAACCTAGGTGTTCTTCAATAGATGAATGGATAAAAAAATGTGATATCTCTCTATATATATCTATATATATCTAGATATATACAGATATATATTCAATGGAATATTACTCTGCTTTAAAGAAGAATGAAATTATGGCATTTCCTAGTAAATAAATGAAGTTGGAGAATATATGGTAAGCGAAATAAGCCAATCCCCAAAAAACCAAGGCCAAATTTTTTCTCTAATATATGGGATGCTAATTCACAATAAAGGGAGGGGGGCACTAGGGAAGAATGAAGTTACCTTAGATTAGGTAGAGGGGAAAGGAGAGGAGGGAAGGGGATATGGGGATAGAAAAGATCGTAGAATGATACAGGCATTATTACTCTATGTATATATATATGACTGTATAATAATATGATTCTATAACATGTACACTCAGAAAAATGAGAAATTATACCCCATCTATATATAATATATCAAAGTGCATAAATACATTCTACTGTCATGTATGACCAATTAAAACAAACTTAAAAGTTTAAAAAAAAAAACTTATGTGACACCAAAAACAATGCTGAGAGAAATATGTAGCTATAAAGGCTTACATTAAAAAAGCGATATGCTTACCTGGGTTAGAACATTACACAAAGTATACAGGCATTGAAACATCACCCTGTAAATTTGTACAATTTTTGTGGATCAATTTTAAAAAGTAAGAAAAAAAACTCAAATCAACAACCTAACTTTATACTTTGAAGAACTGGAAAAAGAATAAACAGATATATACAAGGCACAGAAAGAAATGGAAGAAAAGAAAGAAAATAATAAAGAATAGAACAGTGGTAAATAAAATCTATATAGAAAATAAAGAAAATCTGCAAAATAAAATTATGAAAAAAATCAACAATTGACAAGACTTAAAAAAAATCAACAATTGACTAGCTAGATTAAGTAAGGAAAAAGTGAGAAATTTTAAATTACTCAAATAAAAATCAAAGTGTGGACATTACTATTAGTTCCACAGAAATAAAATGTGTTATAAGAGAATATTATGGGCTGGGATAGTAGCTAAGTGGTAGAGCGCTTGCCTTGCACTCATAAGGCCCTGGGTTTGATCCTTGGCATCATATAAAAATAAATAAATAAAAATAAAGATATTGTGTCCGTCTACAACTAAAAAAATTTAAAAAGAAAATATTATGAATAATTTATATGAATAACTTAGGTAACTTGGGTGAAATTAAGAAGTTCCTAGAAATATCCAACCTACCAATATTTAATCATGAAGAAATAGAAAAATTGAAGACACCTTTAACTAGGAAGGAAATTAAATCCATATTTTTTTTAAAAATCCTAACATAAAGCCCTGGACCTATGGACATTACTGGTGAACCTACTAAACATATAAAGAACACCAATTCTCTCAGACTTTTCCCAAAAGTCATAGAGAAGGAAACACCCCCTAAGTTATTTTATGAGACCAATAAAACAATGAAAAATCCCCAAATCAAATAAAAAGCAACTCCATTTAGAACAGCATCAGAAAGAACAAAAGACTTATGAAATTATTTAATCTCAGACTATTACAATGAAAACTACAAAATATTTCTGAAAGATCTTAAAGAGACATCAATTATTGGACAAGTTCGTTGGATTAGAATCTTGATGTTAAGATATAAGTACTACCCAATGCAACTTATAGATTCAATACAATTCCAATTAAAATCCCAATGATGACTTTTTGCAGAAAAAAAGAAATGCTTCTAAAATTCATATTATTCTCAAGGAATTCCAAATTCAAAAACATAAAAGCTTCAGTGATCAAAACTGTATTACTGGCATAAAGATACTCATAGACCAATGGAATGCAATAAAGAGCCAAGAAATAATTCCTTGCATAAATGAGAAAATGATTTTTGACAAAAGTGCAAGGCCATTCCATGGCAAAGGACCATTTTTTTTAAAGAAAAAATGATGCTGGGCTCAATTCACAGCAGCTAAGCTATGGAACCAACCTACGTGCCCTTCAACAGATGAATGGATAATGAAAATGTGGTATAAATACATAATGCAATATTACTCAGCCTTTAAGAAGAATGAAATGATGACATTTTCAGATAAATGGATGGAGCTGGAGAGTATCATGCTAAGTGAAATAAGCCAATCCCAAAGAACAAATGTTTTCTCTGATATGTGGATGCTGATCCATAATGGGAGGACTGGGAAGAATGGAAGAATTTGACTTGGGCAGAGGGGAGTGAGTAGGGGTGGAAAGGATGGTGGAATGAGTTGAACATTATTACTCTATGTACATGTATGATTGCAGGACCAGTGTGATTCTGCATTGTATATAGCCAGAGGAATGAGAAGTTGCACTCCATTTGTGTACAATGTGACAAAATGCATCCTGTTATTATGTATAACTAGAACAAATAAAAAAAATAAAAAACCTAGTAGCTCAGGAGGCAGAGGCAAGAGAATCAGTAGTTCAAAGCCAGCCTCAGCAAAAGTGAGGTACTAAGCAACTCAGTGCACCCTGTCTCTAAATAAAAAATAAAAAATAGGGCTGGGGAGGTGGCTCAGAAGTTGAGTGCCCCTGAGTTCAATCTCCAGTACGAAATATAAATTATGCCCCATTTGATTCAAATGTATGATATGTCAAGATCATTGTATTGTCATGAGCAACTAATAAAAAATAATAAATTTTTTAAAAGGTTAAAATGATGCTGGGAAAATTGGACATCCAAGTGCAAAATAATGAATTTGAGTATTTACTAAATGAAATATAAATAATCAAAATAAATGGATAAAGGACCTATATATAAGAGTTAAAATGATAAAAATTCTTAAAATATAGAAAAAATCTTAATAACATTGGATTTGGTAATGATTTCTTGGATATGCTACCAAAGGTACAGGAAGTAAAAAAAAATAGTACTTTATAAAAATTAAAAGTTCTGTGCATCAAAGAGAACTGTAAACAAAGTGAGCATTTTGTGAAATGGAAGAGAATAATTGCAAATGATATATCTGATAAGGAGAATATATAAAAGAATATATAAAAGACTCCTAAAACTCAACAACAAAACATAAACAACCTGATTCAAAATTGGCGAAGAACCTTAAAAAATCATTTCTCCCCAAAGGTGTAAAAATGGCACTAGGCATGTGAAATGATGCTCGGCATCATTAATTACTAGGAAAATGAAAATCCAAGCCACAAGGAGATATGAGCATCTGTGTCTTAGAATGGCAACTAGGAAGGAAGGGAGGAAAGAAGGAAGGGAGGGAGGGAGGAAAAACTAACAGGTATTGGAGAGCATGTGGAGAAAATGGAAACCTGTGCACTGTTGTTGGGAATTTAAACAGGTACAGCTATTTTGAAAAAGATCATGACAGTTCTTCAAAAAATTAATAATAGAATTACCATATGATTTAGTAATTCCAGTTCTGAATTGAATCTTTAAAACATATTTGTACATTTATGTTCATAGCATCCTTATTAGCAATAGCTAAAATGTGGAAGCAACCTAAGTGTCTATCAACAGATGAATGAATAAGCTAAATGTCATACATTCATACATTGAAATAGTCTCCTGTAAAAAGGAAGGAAATTCTGACATGCTACAACATAAATGAACCTTGAGAACATTATGCTAAATGAAATAAGCCAGTCATAAAAAGAAAAATATTAAAAGATTCCATTCATATCAGAGACCTAGAATAGTCAAATCCATAAAGACAGAATCCATAAAGACAGAAAGTAGAATAGTGGTGGAAATGGCTGGAGAGAAGATGGAAGGAGAGTTATTATTTAGTGCACACAGTGTTTCAGTTTTGCAAAATAAAAGAAGTTCTAGAAATGGATGGTGGTGATGGTTGCACAACAATGTAAGTGTGCTTAATATCTGTGGACTTAAAAATGATTAATATGGTAAATTTTATGTGTATTTATGTGTATTTTATGTTATGTGTATTTTCCAGAATAAAAAAAAATGAAAAATTTCTGTAGGAAATGCATATTTCAGTTTTAAAGTAAAGTTTGGTTATATTTCCTCTGAGAATAACATGGATATTGAGGGAAAAGGAGAACTTCATCCCATAAAACCAGACCCTTGTACTGAAGGAATCATTATTTAGCACCTGACACTTAGTATCTCCAACTTTTAAAACTCTGCAAAGCAAGATTATTTATAGCATTGAATAAGGATGTGGATGAAAATTCTAAACATAGTGATGGTCGACAGAATAGAAACCAGTATTTCGGTACCTAATGAAATTTTCATTTCATGTGTTACAACAAAATCCTTTTTTGTTTTATTAAGGAGCATGCAAACACAGAAAATAATTTCCAATAAATTGTTGTGATTCACTTAAAATGCGAGGCACAATTTTAAGTGTCATCTTTTAATGTGGGTGCTAACATTCAGCCCCATTTATTTTCATGAGAATATTTCTGAGCTTCTACGAACAAATTGAAAGGGTATGTGTTTCCCTGTAAATGTGTCTTGGGTCCTTGTAAAATAAAGATTATGTAAGTTTTGAAAAGAACGTTGTCCCTTAAGACAACTTCTGAGCTAACTCAAATCTTCAAATTTCTTCAACAAAGAAATATGCCAACCCCTCTTCAAAATAGTACCATTGTGAGACTAAAGAGTTAAGAGATTCCTAGGATACGGTTGACTAAGCTTGTTATTAATGGCGAGTCACATGGTCACATGGCTTTTGGCAGGCCAACTGGTAACTTTGGCTTCCAGGAGAGAGAGAATGTTTTGGAAAATGATAATGTATGTGACTATCTGTTCCAGTCCATCCTGTGTTGGCAGGACCTCCTATCCTACTGTCTGTTTCCTTTGGTTTGGTTTAACCTATTTTTTAGTATCGTCAGTTCAAGTTCTTTCCTAGACTCTGGGAAGGGATTTTCATTTTTTTTCTTAGCATCAGATGAGATTTTACTGCAAAACCTCAAACCATATTAAATTTGATCATTCTGAAACACACCATTGACTTCGGGTTCCAGGGATCTGCTTAAAAGTTGCCTCTTGGTCCAAAATTTTTCTTAAAGGAAATAGACAATTTTTCAGCCTTCAAATTGCCAGACCCAAGTGGAAAGGTCTTTAGGAGAAGGCTGCTATTTAGGGTTCCTTTTATTAATTCCAAGATTTCTGTTAGAGACAGTCTCAGGTTAAATCTTCAATAGTCATCAGAATCAAATCTGGGACTAAAGGATAGAAACTGTGATATTTAAAGGGCCTTAAAATAATTCCTTTTCTTTGTAGCCAAGGCTTATAAAAGATAAAAATTAAAGGGCCCCCATGAGACCAATATGGTCCAATTTTCACACACCAATTTAATGACAACCTATGCATCAGCATGACAGAATGGGAAGGAAACAATCATAGCTAGACACAAGTCTCAACACCTGAAGCTAACAATCAGGTTCCAGAAATTCTTTCTTCCCTCACGAGTGCCATCTTGCTTAATTGTTAGGAAGTTATGAGTTAGTAATATCATCTCCTGTCCTCAGGCACATTGACAACCTATAAGCATCTCTAAAATCACCTTTGAAAATATTATAATACCTAAAAGGCATCGAGCATGACAGCCCTAGGCAGAGAACCCATAGTTGAGAAAATTTGGTTAATTCAGCAGAACTTTGTGTTCTTCTACTGTGAACCTTGTATATCTTCTACCTATTTCTGAAAAGAGTAAGGAATATGTGGTAAATGTGTGGATGTAGGATATCTTAGTGGAAGTCAGACACTGACACATGTAGATGGTTGTCAGTGGAGTAGGACCCCAGAATGCCCATTGGAACAGGGCCATGGCACTGTGTGTGTGGCTATGTCTGGATACCCTTCCATCTGCTTAACATCCTGTCTTACCCTTAACTCTGATCTTCATAACCCCAAGATCAAAAAGGAATATTAATGTAGGAGAAGAGACGAGACATATAAACATTGCTTTAAAAATCTAGAACACATGGTCCTTCTTCCCTATTTGCATCTTATACTTAGTGTGTTAATCTACCACTTCTCTTTCTTTTTGTTCGGTTTCTAATTAATTTTTGTTCGGTTTCTAATTAATTCTTTTTGTTTGGTTTCTAATTTAATAAATGGAATGATTTAAACATCTTTGGTTTGTCTATGGGCTACTTTGGGGTACCCTGCAAACAATCATTGGGTTAAGATAATTTCTCACATTACAATTAAATTTCCTGTTATGTTTATCAGTGAAAATCACAAATCATCTTGAGTTCGTACCTTTTGAGTGTATGGACTAAAGCATAATGTGTATGGACTGTGTGGTAGTATCAAATATATTTATTTTACTACACATTGTTGGTTTGTGGTAGTAAGAGAGAATGGGAAAGGCTTAATGATAATTTTTCTCATTATAGAAAAGGTTAGTTGCCTGAATCCCCCAATTCTATTTTCTATTCACTTATTTCTCTTTAGTCCAAGAGAAGCATTATTTATGTCTTAAAAGCAGTAACTTATATGTATCCAATAGCATGTTGTCTTATTCCATATAACAAAATTCTTGAGACTGGATACTTTATAAAGAAATGAGATTTATTCTAGCTTAAGTTTCTGAAAACAGAGAAGTTCAAAAGAATGGTGCCAGCAAGTAATCAGCTTCTGGTGAGGGCCTTTTACTACATCACAACATGATAGATAAGCAGGGTGAGGGGGAGCTGATATGTACAAAGAGGAGGCACACGTGTAAGAGAGACTAAAGGGAGGCACTAGGCTTGCTTTATAACAAGCACAAGAAGTAATTCAGTTCCAGGAAAACTAACCCAGTCTCATGTGAAAGATTAATTCTTTCTAAACACCACTACTCAACACCACTAGTCATCAGACTCAATAGGAGTTTTGTTGGAAACAAATCATATTCAAACCAAAATACATATTATAGGTATTATAGGATTCTAGTGACATGAAAATAGATAATAAAAGTGAAATATGTTATCATATGCATTTTAAATGAGACAATCTATCTACTTGTATTTATTTTATAATAAGTAAATACAATAAATTCCCAAAGTTAACAATACATATAACTAGCAAAGAAATATAGGGACAAAGAGACATAGAGACATTATTCACACTTGTTCACCATTTAACCTGATGAGTATCTCCCAATTTTATTTGCACTTCATGGACCTGAGTAGAGCATTTTTTTAAATCTTTATTTTGTTTATTTTTATGTAGTTCTGGGGATGGAACCCAGTGTCTCACTCATGCTAGGCAAGTGCTTGCTCTACCACTAAGCCACAACTCTGTTCATGAGTAGAGCATTTTATGTCTGACTCTTTTTTCATTTAGCATGTTTTTCACATTTATCTGCCTGATAGTGTATCTTTTTTATGGCTGAATAATATTCAATTATACATGTATACAACACTTTGTTTTTCCACTTATCCATTGGTAGGTGATAATTTTCTAGGATTTTCAAGAGAAATCTAAGGCTCCAGGGGTTTGTTTCAAACTTGTCTACTGTAAATTGTACTGCTATGAATATTCATGTACAAATATTTATTTCACTACTTGCATTCACCTTTGGAGTATATACCCAAAAGAATAATTGTGCAATAATGCGTTAATTCTGTTTAACTTTTCCAGGAACCAGCAAACTGCATCTACAGCCACTGCATAGGTTCCATGTTCTAAACATCCTCACCAACACTTACTATTTTTCCTTTTCTTCATTATTTTCTCATTTGGGTGAGTACAAAGTGGTATTTCATAATATTTTGATTTGCATTTCCCTCATCACAATGATGCTCAACATCTTTTCATGTGCTCATTGGCCATTAGTGTATCTTCTTTAAAGACATATCTATTCAAGGACTTCATATATTTGTTATTTGGGTTGTGCTATCATCTGAATGTTGGTTTCAGAACCTATTTCCTAATGTGAAAATGTTAAAAGTTGGAGTCTTTGGGGAAATGAGTAAGTCCTGAGGGCTCCACCTCATGAATAGATTGGTCCCGTTAGAAAAGAGGTGGACAGGAAGGGCCCTGCTGCTTCTGCCATGGGAGGACACAGAAGGCATTAGGGGATGCCATCCACGAGGAGCAGGCCTTTGCCAGACACCAACTCTACTAACACCTTGATCTTGGACTTACCCATTCTCAGAACTGTGAGAAATAAGTGCCTGTTGTTTATAAATTATCTAGTCTAAAAGTATTGTTTACCATTGCTTGATTGTACTGATACAGGTTGCTTATCTTTATTTTTTATTATTGAAGAAGTGTTCTTTATAGATATTCTTGATACTAGATGTTTATCAGATATAAAATTAATAAATTTCTTCCATTTTGTAAGCTGTCTTTTCACTTTCATTATAATGTTCTTTGTTGCACAGAACAACAAATCTTGATAAGGTCTGATTTATCTATCTTTCTTCTGTTGCTTTTGTTACTGGTGTCATTTGTAAGACTGTGTTGCCAAATTTAAGATTATGAAGGTGTGCCCCTAGGTTCTCTCCATTTTTTTTTTTTTTTTTGCATGGAGTCATCCAGTTGCCCCAGCACCATTTGTTGAAAATACTCTTTTCCTATGGTCTTTAAACCTTCATTGAAGATCTGTTTATTTCTGGACTCTTGTTTCTTTCTTTTTTTTTTTTCCTGCAGTGCTGGGAATCAAACCAGTCATCTGGGTATGCTAGGTAAGCACTCTACCACGGAGATGCCACCCCCAGCTGGACTCTCAATCTCATTCCATTCACCCACATGTCTACCTTTATGGCAGTTCCACATTGTCATGATTACTATATCTTTTTTTAAGTTTTGAAATTGGAAAGTATTATTCCTTAAACTATGTTTTTTGTGTGTGTCTTCTTAGCTATTCAACGTCCCTTGAAATTACATATTAATTCTAGGATTAGCTTTTCTATTCCTGCAAAAAGGAATATTGGAATTTGGGTAGGGGTGGTATTGAATTTGTAGATAGCTTTGGGTATTACTGTCATCTTAAAATTACTAAGTCTCTCAATACATGAACAAGGGATGCCTTTCTATTTATTAAGGCATTCTTTCATTTCTTTCAGCAATGTTCTATAACATTCAGCATATAGGTATTTAACTTCTTAGTTAAGTTTATCTATAGGTATTTTATTATTCCAGATGTTATTATAAATTGAATTATTTTTCTTAATTTATTCTTTATATTATTTTGTGTATATAAATATAACTGTTTTGTGTGTTAATCATGTATCCTGTCATTTTGTCAAATACTTAATTAGCTTTAGTGGTTTTCTTATAGATTCTTTAAGATTATTCTATACAGGATTATATCATCTGTAAAGTGAGATAATTATATTTTTTTTCTTTTCCTAATTAGATGCCTGTTATTTGTTTGTCTGGCCTTATTTCTCTGGCTCGAACAATATGATGTTTAAAAGCAGTAGTGAAAGCAGGCCTCCTTGTCTTGTTTCTGATCTTGGAAAACTTTCAGTCCTTCACCATCTTTTATATTAGCTGTATGTTTTTTATAAACACCTTATACCATATTAAGGAAGTTCCCTTCCATTTATATCTTATGAAATTTGTTATTGTGGAAGTAAGTTGAATTTTGTCAAATACTTTTCTGCATTGAAATGGTCATGTGTTTTTGACTTCACTATATTTATGTGATATATACCACACTGATTAAAACTTTATGTTGAAATGTCCTAATGTTCCTGGGGTGATCTCACTTGGACATGGTATATAATCCTCTCAATATGCTATTCATATTCAATTTGCTAGTGTAGTATGGTATCTGTGTCTGATTTTGGCATCTGTTTTCATAAGGATCAGTGGTCTGTTATTTTCTTTTACTTGCAGTGTATTTTTCTGAATTTGATATTAGGATAATGTGGGCACATATAAAGAATTATAAAATGTTCAATTCTGTTCTAGTATTTGAAAAACACAGGTATTAATTTTTCATTAAATGTTTGGTAGAATTCATCTGTGAAGCCATCTTGTCCTGGATTTTTCTTTGTTGGAAAAAAATTTATTCCACCTCTTTTCCTGCTGTTGGTCTATTCAGATTTTCTAGCTCTCTTTTCTTAAGTCAGTTTTGATTATTTGTGCCTTTCTAGCCACTGTTTCTCTCCACTATTGAAACTGGGGCATTGGGATATCCAATCAATAGAGCTTTCTTTTTGTAACTTCAAGTTTGGGGACTCTATTATTTGATGCATAAATGGTCATAATTATCATGTCTTCTCAACAAATTGTCATTTTCTCAATTATAATATCATTATTTGTCTCATAACAATTTTTTTACTTAAAGTTTATTTTTTCTGATATTGGCATAACTACCTCAGATTTCTCTTGGCACTATTCTTATGAAAAGTGTTGTTACATTTTTTCACTTTCAACTTGTGTATTTGGATATAAACTAGGTCTCTTATAGACAGCAATTAGTTAGCTCTCCAATTACAAAGGATTTTTAAAACATGTATTCAGTCAATCCTGCTTTTTAATTGACAAGTTTAACCCATTTCTTTTTTCCACGGATGGAACATAACTTCCTGCTTCTTTATATTCTCATACTCTTTTGCTGTTAAAATTTGGAAACTTTATCTGGATTTGGTGGTGCAAATCTGTAATTCCAGCACCCCAAGAGTCTGAGGCAGGAGGATTACAAATTCAAAGCTAGTCTCAGCAACTTAGGGAAATACTCAACAATTTAGCAAGACTCTATCTCAAATAAAAAGAACTCAGGGGTAGCTGAGTGGTAAAGTGTCCCTGGGGTTCAATTCCCAGTGCAAAAATAAACAAACAAAACAATAAAACCTTGAAATTCAAGTATGGTGGTGACTCTTGAAATGATTTCCTCTCCTCCACAGTGTTTACTGTTTTTGCTTGGTTAAGACTTCAGTCATTTTTTTGTTTAATAACTTTTCCAAACTGTATTTTGAAGGTTGCTTTCCTTGAAACAGATTAAAGATTTAAATACAGGACCTGAATTATAAAACATCTAGAAAAATTATTCAGGGGAGGTTCAAGACATTGATCTTGGTGATGAATTTTTGAACATGACATCAAAGCACAGAGAACAAAAGCACAAATAAACAAGAAAGATACATCAACCTAAAAGATTTCTACACAGCTAGAAAAACCAACAACAAAATGAAAAGGCAACCCACAGGATGGGAGAAAATACTTGCAAACTATATATGAAATAAAGGAGTAATACCCAAAATGTATAAAAAACTTACATAACTCAATAGCAAGAAAACACATAATCAATCAAAAAAGGAAAAAACAAATCCGAATAGACATTCTTCTAAGGAAGATACATAAATGATAATCAGATATATAAAAGGGTGTTCAACATCACTATTCATCAGGGAAAGAAATGCAAATCAAAACCACAGTGACATCTCACCTCACTTGTCTTGATTCAGTAAGATATATCAAATGAAGGGTCCCCCCAAAAAAAATTATTGTAAGAAAGCCATTGCTATTGTCCTTTCTTTAAATAGATGCATAGAAATTTAATTGCAAACACTCTATGTTTCTTCAAATTTTAAATACATAAATCTTGTGAATACTAAACCAGATGGAAAGGGTTCTTTTATTTTCACATATGAAATGAATTACAATTGGTAGTGAGTTAAGTAATCGCCCCTAAAATTTTATATCCATACCCCACACTCATGAATGTGACTTTGCTTGGGAAAAGAGTGTCTGCAGCTATAGTTGAGTAAAGAACTCAATCATTATGGGTTAATTTAGTGGGCTCTAACCTTCATGAAAGTGTCCTGATAAGAAGCGATGAAGACTCACACACAAAGAGGGATAAAGGCCATGTGAAAATAAAGACCAATCTAAAGAGTTAGATTCAAGAATGTCTAGAGCTACAAGAAGGTAAAGGAGGCAAGGATGCTTTCCTAGGACCTGGAGAAGGATTAGGGCCCTGCAGACCCATTGATTGCTGTCTCCTGGAATTCATAACCATGAAAAAATATGTTTCTTTTGCTTTAAACCATGCAGCTTGAGGTCATTTGTTCTGGAAACCCCAGAATACTAATATATAATTTTTTTCTCAAATGATAATTGAAAATATTTTTCAATTTACTGTTTTTAAATTTTCTGTTCCTAATTCATCTGCTTTCAGAGCTTTTCATGTTGTAGAAAATAATAAAAAGGATGAAAGAAGTTGAATTTATTTCAAATTAATGACCCCCTTAACAATAAAACTTAAAGCTTAATTCATGAATTGTGTAGACTTGTGTCTTGAGATATTCAAATAGCTTATCACTTATGTTGGCTAGATATTTATACTGATGTATCTATACTCTCACAATCCCTTTTCTACCCTAAATAGCACCTGTAGTCTCAGATACTCATGGTAAGAAATAAATACAAATTTAAAACATTTAATTGGTTCCTTGGCTTAAAACAGTAGTTCTAAGAGAGCGGCAGCTGCATCAGGAACATCATCATTATTTGGGAACTTGTTAGATTTGCAAATTTCTGGATCACACTCCTGACCTAGTAATTCAAAAACAGCCCAATCTGTCCTTGAACAAGCCCTCCAGGCAATTCTGGTGCCACTGAAATGTGGATCTGCTGGGGATTCTGCCAGTTGAAGATGTCTATTCAAATTACACATTCGGGAACTGTGGAAAAAAACACAGGATGCACCAGGCCCATTGTAAAGAGGATCCGAGCTACACTTCTACTGGCCACCTCTCCTCCACAATTCCTCTCCTCTACCTGGGACCACACTGATTAGTGAGTCTCCTGGAATGAGTTTCAATTCAGAGCCAGTCTCCAGTAATCTGATTATTTCCTTTTCTCCAATGCATTGTCTACCTGGGGCAGAGTGCACAGCAGGGACTTGGCATTGATCTCTGCTGCTGGCAAACTGGGCTGTCAGCAGTGGCCATAGCCTGGTCAGCCTTGGTGAGTGAAAGTCCATGCTGCTTCCAGTGATTATACACTTTAGGACTTGGAGGAATTAATATATCATATGTAAATTAAATTTCTTCTTGATGGATATGCTTAACATTTTTTCCAATTGATTTCTTCTTCAGCTTTCCTTCCTTTTATAGTTTAGCAAGTGTTTTCACTAAGATGGCTACTGTCCAACATCTGGTTCTGAAAGGAAACTACAGAAATTCATCAAAACACATTTGCTTGATTCCTGTGGGGTTTTGGGTGGGGAATAAATTTAAACTCTGTGTGAACCTAATGAGGATAAAATAAGCAAGGACAGAGGAATAAAATATTAGGTTGGGACTGTAGAAAACCAAAACTGTTAGGTTTATGCCCTGAGCCTTTCTTCTAGCATAGCAATATTATTGGTTCCAAAGGAACTGGTGTGCTCTACAGCCTGTCCTACAAATATAGGGTACACACTATGTCATTGATAGTCTGAAGTATCATTCAGATCTTCCTGCTGCCACTTTGGGGAGGGAGAGCTACATAATTATGAACAGATGTAGTGCCATTCATGTGATATAGTTTACAAAGCAGACTCTCTCTCCCTCCCAGTTGGTGCTACTGCTCAATGGGACAGAATTGAGCAAAAGCTGGACTTGAAAGGGTTGCATGGAAGTGTGATAAATTAGCCAACAGAATTACAGAATATTAGTATCATAGTCACCCTAGATTCTCAGTCTAGCAACACTATATCTAAGACCAGGTGTATAGGATGGAGGTTTGGAAATAAGGGTATCTACTACTTCATGCTTGATAAATTACTTATCTATTCTTTTCAAAGGTTAAAATATAGCTGATGTGTGGAAGCACACTGTAGCAAGCTCCAACTCCCTAGCAAAGAAGAATCCCTTCATATTTATTATGCCATCACTTTATGTGTCAATTTTTAAGAATCTCATTTTATTTGATCTATGATGTTAGCAGTTGTAAAACATGCCATTGTTTTATATGCCATTAGGAAAAAAAATCACCAAATAAATTATAACATATTGTACATCTATTGGAAAAGCTCTTTTAGATGTAATTGGACCTAGATTCTTAGCATATGCAACTCTCATGCTTATAGTAAAAGAAAAGTGTAATTCAAACATAGGTTATTGCCATGGTTTGGATAGGTTTTGAGTTCATCTTCCAAGGGTTCATATGTTGGAAGCTTTCTCCCCAGAGAGGCAGTGTTGTGAGGTAATGAGACCTTTAAGAGATAGGTCCTACTGGGAGGTCTTAGGCCAACTGGGGAATTTGGGATTACAGTCATTCTTTGGCTCCCTGTCTTGCCATGTGATCTCTCCTTCTTACACATGCTCCTGCTGTGATTCAATCTGCTGTTAGGCCCTCACCAGAGGCTGAACCAATGGGGCTGTCCAATCTTGGACTCAGCCTTCAAAACTATGAGCTAAATAAACTTCTTTTCATTATAAGTACCCAGATTCAGTTATTTCATTATAGTAACAAAAAATAAACCAATATGATTCTTTACCATTCCTAAAACTTCTTCCCTTTCAGGGTTCAACTCCTGTGAATCAGTGGTGTTGATGTTCATGTTTACCCCTTCAGAGCATCAAGAGACTTGGTAGTATATTGTGTATTTTAAACAGTTTTTTACTCTCACAACCAGGATACTCTTCCAAGTCACACCTCTTTCCTTCAAATTTTGATACTGGCCCTAAGGAACCTACCAGAAGGGGTCAATGGGATGTAGTCAAGCAATTAAAGTGAGACAAACTATTTGTTGACTAAAACATTTAGAGGTTCCATTGTCCAGTCACACTATCAAGAATAAAAACAAAATCACTACACTTATTGCTGAGCTTTTCCTTTAATTTTTCTAATGTATGTCTACCAAATCAAATAAGAAATAGCATACTTGGCAAAGTAGGGATCCTACCCATCAATTTCAGATGGCTTTTAGACAAGACCACCTGGATTTGTCTCTCCAATGATTCCTGGAAGAGTTTCTTTCTGGTTAAGGGAATACCTTTTTTGTCTCATCTTCTTTGACAGACTCCACTCTGCAAGTGAGTTCTTCTCCTCAGGTGACAATGTGAGTTTTCATGCCTAGATTTACTCATGTGTAGACTATGTATGACAACCACATAATGACGGCAGCCTAAGAGTAAGTAGAAGTAATGTTATGTGTTAGAATAGCTTACGGCTGATAATTTTAAGTATTAAATATGAAAAAGTGTGCATTGGAAATATGAAAAAAAGATATCTGTTTTAACTTAGATTTCCTTCAGGGCAGAGATCCTGACATATGCACCTCTATATCTCTGGTTCATAATGGTAACCTGAATATCATTCAAAGACAATGGGTCCATGCTTGTTAAATGAATGAAGATTTTATCTATGGCTAGCAAAATACTAATAATGCACTAATAAAATACTAATAATCCTTTGCTTTTTCCAATAATAGAATAATGAGTTATTCAAATATATTTCTTTAAATGGGAATATTTCTTTCATGTAGTAGCTATGAATTACAAGTAGAGATCTATTTGCTCTGCAAATACTATACTCAAAATTAAATCTGTGACCTAACAGAAAACCATATCTTATAAACACATAAGATCAAACTAGTTATATATAATTTTTCAAACATCTTACAGATCCTGGGAGCTTTTAAGCATATTGGAAAGGTGGTAAATCTCTGTTGATGATGTCTCACTATTAATTTGGTAAGAAAGTCCATGAAAAGCAATCCATTTGTTTTACAAAATTATTTGCTACAATTATGGCTCTCCAAATTGCTTTTTGATACTGGGACATGAACCCAATGGCACTTTATCACTGAACTACATCCCCAGCCCTTCCTATTTTTTAAAATTTTGAGACAGTGTTTTAGTCATCTTTTTCATTGCTATGATCAAAAGACCTGACAAGAAAAATTAGAGGAGGAAAAGACCCAAATATTTGGCTCATGGTTTCAATTCATAAACAAGTCAACTCCATACCTCTGGGCCTGAGGTGAGGCAGAACATCAAGGTAGAAGAGCTTGAGAGAAGAAAGTAGCTCAGGACATGGCCACCAGGAAGCACAGAGAGGTCCAAGCATCATATAAAACCCAAAGGCACACCACCAGTGACTCAATTCCTCCAGCCACATCCTACCTGCCTACAGTTACCTTCTAGTTAATCCACTCAAACGGATTAATACATTGATTAGGTTAAGACTCTCATAATCCAATAACTTTGTATGCCACTTTCTTGCGTTGTCTGATCCCTGAGCTTTTGGGGACACCTTATATCTAAACCATAAGAGACAAGGTCATAGTAAATTGACCTCAACCTTGCAATCCTCCTACCACAGTCTCCTGAGTAGCTGGAATTACAGGTGTGCACTATCGGACTGGTTCCAAATCTCTTGTGTGAACATTCAGTTGTTCCCTTTAGTGTCTTTCTTTTTAAGCCATCCTTCTTTACACTCTGATAAACCAATCTTTGTCACTGAGTGTATAAACAAAACTAATCTTGTTTACAAAACACTTTGTTGATCCTACCTTCAAATACCTTGTCATTCAATCTTCTATGAAGGTGAACTTCAAATTATTAAAATTCCTATTTGCAAAGAAAATATTCTCAATTAGTATAAGAGAAACTATTAAGAGAAACAGGGAAATTTTAACAAAAAGAACTGTTAATGAGTAGCAGGGTATTAACTACAAAGAGAAATCAAGAGAATAAGTAGATGTAAGAAGCAATCACTAACTTAAGAAAGGAAAATCTTGGAAGACAGTGAGCACCCTACTCCACCCCCAAGACAAACTAGACTTGCCAGTGGTTTCCTAGTCCTTGGGGTAGCAGTGAGACACTGCATACTCCCTATAGGGAAACTGTAGGGTTCCTTTTGAGAATCGCTCAAAAGTTTATGCATTGAAGGCTTGGTCCCCAATGTAGCAATGTTCAGAGATGAGGCTTCTGGGAAATAATTGGATCCTCAGGGCTTTAACTTTGTCAGTGGATGAATCCATTGATGGATTCATACTTTGAATGGACTATTGAGAGATGGTGGAAACTGTCAGAGATGGGATCTGGTTGAAGAGAGTGAGTCCTTGGAGGCTTAACCTTGAAGATTGTATTTTGTCCCAGGATTTCTCTCTCTCTTTGCTTTCTGATGGCCAAGAAATGAGCAGCTTTGCTCTACCCAACCCTTCTACCATGATACCCCACCTTATCATAGGCCCAGAAATAATGGTGCCAATCAACCATGGACTAAAGACAATAAAACAATGAGCCAAAATAAATCCTCCTTTGCATTATTTTTTATTAAATTATTTATTTATTCTAATTTGTTATACACAATGACAGAATGCAATTAATTTCATATTACACATATAGAGCACAATTTTTCAAGTCACTGGTTGTACACTGCATTATTTTTTTTTCAGTTATTATTTTCAATGATGAAAAGCTGACTGCCACACTGCCCCAGGGCAGAAAGCCACTTGATGACAGCTGCAAACCATGAGAAAGAGAAGCCCCTTGTTCTTGCAGTATCCATGCAGCACTCTCTCCTGGCAAGACAACTAACAGGGTCCAGTTGCAGCATCACAAAGCAGGGCAAGAAGAATGGATTTGGAGCTGAGACAAGAGCTGGTATAATAAGTGTACCCCCTTGTTCTCCTATGCCTTTACAAAAACTAACTTTATAATCATCCAGGACCCAGTACATAAGGACTGATGCAAGGGCAGAGAAAAGGGGTGCACAGCTTTCTAGATCATCATCACTGCAAAGTAATGGTATCTAATTTCACCTGGGCCTTAGCTACCCAGCAATGCTGTCATGTTTATATGATAATTTCCTTCCATTTCCTAAGATATCTATTTTAATATTATTTCTTCACATCCCCATCCTCAATTTTGCCCATAATTCTTAGTAAATTACTTAATTGCTTATGGAGAATTGAAGAAACCTTCAGAAGGTATCTCAAGTCATTTTTGTGTGTCCATAGGCTGTCTTGCTCCTGGTCTTCTCTCATCGCAAAGGAAGCTATGATATCCATTTTATCTTAGACTATTTTTGATGGTACCTGGATTGAACTCAGATGGGCTTAACCATATCTTTGGCTCTTTTTATATTTTATTTTGAAACAGGATCTAATTAAGTTGCTGAGGCTGTCTTTGAACTTGTGATCCTCCTTCCTCAGCTTCCTGAACCACTGGGATTACAGATGTGCACAACCATGCCCAGTTTATCTTAGACTTTTCTGTTTTATCTATTTATTTTACATTTGTCATTCTTCTTCTGCCACCCATTCCCTGAACCCCACTCTTTCTCCTACCTCTATGGATCATGTTCTCTGAGTCTTATTTTTGTATACTTCTCCATTTCTACAGTATCTCTAAAACTGTGGTTTTTATAAAACCTACACCAAGTGTACCTGGGTACTTGATTTAAAAACAGATTTCATTGTCTCACCTCAAATCTATTAAGTCAGCAGTTCCCTAGGTCAGAAGGAGTAATTTCCTTAAAGGGTCCCTGATGAGACTCACTCATACTAAATTTTGAAAGCCAGGGAACTGTCTGGTTTTGAACTGTCTGTGTTTTGTTTTGTTCTGTGTATGTTACATCTAACCCATTGAAAGTAAATAATTCATAACATTTTACTCCCTTAGTTTTTATTTATTTCATCTTCCCTCTCCTTTTCACAATGAAGTTCTCTACAATTATTGTTCACAGTAGTTTGTGAAGTAGACTAGGAATCTCTAACCTTCACTCCCCAGAAACACTAGAAATGTTTCTGCCAGGTCATCACAGCTTTTTTATGTTAAACTCAAAATATTTTCAGTGTTTTCAACACTTTTGGAACTTGATTTCTGTGGTGTTTGACACTGATTGTTCCCTTCTCTTAGCTTCCGTTTCCTTTTCTAAACTTTTTTATACATTTAAAACCCAATCCCTTTGTTATCTACTCAGATTTATCTGCCCATCTTTATATATATATATATATATATATATATATATATATATATATATATATATATATATATATATATATATTGTACTGGGCATTGAACCTAGGGGTACTTAATCACTCGGTCACATCACCAGCCCTTTATATATATATTTTTTATTTTGAGACAGGATTTCATTAAGTTGTTTAGGGACTTGCTAAATTGCTGTGGCTGGCTTTGTACTTGCAATCTTGCTGTCTAGTCTCCCGAGTTATTGGGATTACAGGCCTGGCTTTGTCCATCTTTTAAATATTATATATTCACAGTTTTATATCTGATAACTTCTTTCTCTTCTTACCTACTTTTTAGGTAATTTCTTAAACTTCTATGTCTTTATCTATCACTTACATAGTAATCAAGCCAAGATCTATGTCCTGAACTTCATACCCATATTTAATCTAACTACTTACCTAGATGTTAACTACTTGCCTAGATGTTCCACAAACATCTTGAATTCAATGAGTTCAGATTTTGGCTTCTCTCTCCCCATTCAAGCTCCAATTTTCCTTCATCCACCTTTGTGAATAATACTATAATCCCTCCAGATGTTGGAATAGTCACTAGCTCTTTCCCCCATGCATTATCCAAGACTTGAATATCTCTCTTTTATCTTTCTTTTCCATCATCACAATTTTATTTCAGGCTACAATTAACTGTCATTTGTGTTATGTGGAAGCCTACTAAATTTTCTTGTTCCCCAAGCTTGCTCATCTTCTAATCTTTTTTCCACACTGCCAAAAAATATTTTTCTAAATATTCTTATTTTAAAATTTGTTTCCATATGCCATCAACAAATAGAATTTGAAAACATACAATTTAAAATATCAAATTAAAATATGCAGAATAATGTATGTTATATCTACAGAGAAAAATTGTGAATGACCATTTAGAAAAAATAAAAACCTAAATAAATGGAGGTGACACCATTGGAAGACTCAAGACTATAGGTTTACCATTTCTTCCCAAATTGTTCCAAATATGCATATGTTCCCAGTCAATATATTAAAATTTGCTTTGTGAAAAGTGACAAGCTGTTTCAAAAAATTTTGAAAATGCAAAGATTAAAAGATGGTCAAAACAATCTTGAAGTACATGGTCAGAAGAAATGTTTTATTTTTAACCATGACTTACAAAGCAACAAGAACAGTGAAATGCAAATTAAAGGTAAATAAGTATACAAAGACTGGTTAGTGTTAGAATCTATTTCATTTGTGTCTTTCTTAATATTTATAGATATGTTAGTCAGCTTTTCATTACTGTGACAAAATATCTAAGATAAGCAACTTAAAGTAGGAAAGATTTATTTAGTTCATGGTTTCAGAGGTTTCTGTCCAATAATCTTTTGTAAACATTGCTTTGGGCCTATGACAACATAGTGTATCATAGTGGGACAATGTGGTTAAGGAGCTGTCACCTCATGGCAACCAGGAAGCAAAGAGGTCAGAGTCCCAATATCCCCTCTAAGGGCATGCCACCAATGACTTCAATTTCTTCTACTAGGCTGTCACCTCCAAAAGGTTCCACCACCTTGCAAAAGAGCCACAGGCTGGCAACCAAGGCTTTAGCATATGGACCTTAAATTATGGACATTTAAGATCCACACCATAATAATAATTATAATAATTTCTTCGTTTTCTCTTTTTTATCTCCTGATCAGTCTAGACAAATCTTACCAATTGTTTGAGAATTTTCAGGGAACTAACTGGTGATTTGTTGATTTACGAAAAAGTGGGTTTAATTATGTGCTCATTTTCTACATTCTTGAAATTGACATTTAGTTGGTTTGTCTTTGTTTCTTGATAATACAAACTATTCATTTTCCTCTAAAATCAGTTTTTTCTACATCCAACATATTTTATTTATATTATTCCCATCATTATTTATTTGTAAATACTGTATAATTTACATCTTCTGAGTTGCTGAAATTCCTAGCATGCATCATGGTGCCCTGGATTTAGTCAATATGATTAGTCATGCATTTAGATATTTACATGTCTACTGATTTGTTAAGGTTGGTCTCTTGGCTATTTAAAGAGGCATCTTTAAAATCTCTATTCTAATTATGAATTTTTCCCTTTATTAACTTTTATTTCTAAAATTATGTTATTAGGCATACACAAATGTCAACTAATTATCTTCCTTGTAGACTTATCCCTTTAGCACAATAAAATGTCCCTCTCTGATGCTAGAAATTCCTTATCTTAAAGTCTATTCTGTCAGTAGAGCTACATATAGAATATCTTATTCCAGCCTTTATCTATTTTTATATTTAAAATTTGTTTCTTGCAATAAGCATGTAGTTTGGGCTATTTACTTAGTCAATCTGATCAAACTGGATTTTTATTTCAACATTTAGTATATTCATTACAGAATTACTGATAATGATTAACATAATATCTCTTATAGTTACTAAGTTACTATTTGTTTTCAAGTTGTACCACTTGTTTCATTGATCAAATAGTATTATAACTCTCCTTCTATTAACTTTATATACATGTATACAGATACATTAATTTTATATATATATTATATATATATAATATATATATATAAAACATTGTTGCTACCCTAGGGATTGCAGTATAAGCTTTACACCTTTGATTAATTTTTAGCTCATATAATATTAGTTTCCACTTTTCCATATTACAGGCAGTGAGAACATGTTATGACTTTTTAACTTCTAGTAAACCTCATTGACTTTTTATGATTTGTTGTTATGCATTTTAATTCCATGTGTATTGTAAAACCACAAAATATTATTTTTTATAATTAACATTATTTTAGATTTTTCCATGTATTTACCAGCGTCACTGATTTTATTTTCTTTCTCCAAATCTTTGTTGCTTTCTGGGATCACTTTTCTTCTGCCTGAAGAACTGGGATTTATTGCAGTATTTGTCAGTAATGAATCCTGTCAGGTGTTTGTTCATCTGGAATTATTTTTTCACTTTCAATTTTTGCAATATATTTTGACAAGGTAGAAAATTCTAAATCAGCAGTTATTTTTATTATTAAAGAAGTCATTTCATTATTTTTCTGGCTTCCGTAATTTCTTTTAGGAAATTTTCTATCTTCTTGTGCAGGTTTGAAGGTTATATATATTTTTGGTATTTTATTATTGTCTTTGATTTCCATCAGTTTGACATAGATATACCAAAGTGTGGTTTGCACTATATTTACTTTGCTTAGGCTTTGTACCTTTATTAAATAAATTCTTTACTATTTTTGGTAATATTTCAAAAATTCTTGGAAAATTATCTCTTGAAATATTGTTGCTTACCCACACTCTCTCTCCTCTCCTTCTGGAATTCCAATTTCATGTTTAGTAAATCTCCATATGAATCTTTTAAAAGACATGCTTCTAGAAAAAGAAAGTAAAACCTAAACTAAGAATGGAGAAGCTAGAAACAATGGTAAATAAAAAACTGATAAACATAAACAAATAAATGATTATATGAACAATAAATAGTAAACAGTAAATATAAATAATAATTGACGATAATTATTATTTTCAACTTGTTTCATGTTTCCAAATATAAGTCAGAACAGAAAATAAAGTAATAGTACCATGTTAGACCCAAGGCAATATTGTATTCAAGTTTTCTAATAAGTTGTACTTTTCAGGTGAGGGATAAAGATCATTGATTAATATTGAACTTTCCAAATCCTGTGTGCCTGTAAAACGTTTAAGACTATTGATTCAAAGAGGAGAGACAGAACATCAAGCTTGCAAATGTTATCAGGCAATGTAAGTTTTTCCAAAGGATAATCTACTAAAACTTTGAAAGGATGAAAGGGTAAAAATAAATACAAGTCACAAATAGGATGGCAAAAATAACCTGAACACATCAGTGTAAGTGAATTTGCAACTCAAATAAAAATGACAGTTCAATTAAATAAAATTCATGAACATTATGTTTAGAGATACACACTTAAAATATGGATATGCCAATATATTACCAACAAAGGATAGCAAAATATATGTTCTGCATGTAGTGATGAATAAAAAGTCTAGTTTCAGAGGTTGGCAATTTTTTTTTTTTTCTGTAAAAGGTCAGATGGTTGTTATTTTAAATGTTGTCACCCCTATCACAACTACTTAACTCTGTTATTGTAGTAAGAAAGTGTCCAGACACAATATGCGAATAAATGAGTATGGCTGTGTTCTAACAATGCATTTTAAAAACAGGCATCACATGTTTTATGTCCTCCCCCATCAATCACACCATCATGTCATTCCTTTTCTCTCACTTTCAATTCACATCAGTTCTACAAAAGGAAAAAAATTGGACATAGCCTCGGAAGACCCAGTAAGCAGATGATCCAGTTTATAAAAGCAGAATCCTCAGAAACTTCAGAATGGAACATAAAAGATCTTACAGCTACACAACTGGAGCAGCCCTCCTGCAGCCACTTTTGTCATGACAGTGAAATAAAATACCGCGGCTATTGCTTAATGAAGTTTGACAAACTAACAGACCACACTGGAATTTATGGCTAGTTATTTTAGAAATGATTAGAAGATACCATTGAGCATTTAATCCGTAGCATTTTTTAATCATTCATTGGAAAGTAGCATTTCACTTCTTGTCTCTTAATTATAATTATTACCACTAGGTGGCACTCATCCAAAGTTTTATCCACTCTGGAAAATGATGCAGAGGTTGCAAATTGTCATGGCCTGGATCTGGCCCTCAAATGTGTTTTTAATCAGCTCACCATTTTTTTCCAAAAAAGAAAAAAAAATGATTACTAAATGATATTTAAAACTATATAATTCCATATTATAAAGCTGTAGCTTTCTTTTTTCCAGGGCTGGAGATTGAACCTAGGGCCTCGTGCAGGCTAGCCAAGTGCTCTACCACTGGACTATATCCTCAATCCCTTAAAATGGTATTTCTTGCTTTTCTTGAAAAATATCAGAAATGAAAACATGGTCTTCACTTGTCATCCACCAGCCAAGACTTCCATGCCACTCTTTTAAAGGGATCAAGGGGATCAAGCACTCTCTGTATCAGTTACTGCTTATTTCTCTCATTTGTCTGCTTTCATCTCTTGTATTCCTATCCGGTCCCTAGAGGTCTTTGTCTTCTTGATCCTTGCATCACAGTCTCACCAGAGGTATTTAAGCTATGACTATTCACTAAAACACACTTAGAAAAATATGCCAATACTGAAATTTATTTCAGAAATGTGGAATATAAAGTGAAAACATAAAAAATAATGCAGGCACTGAGATCTTAATCTGGCCTATAGAATGAAACTTGAATTAAAGAAAGTCAGGGAGGACCGAAGAGCAAGGAAACAAGCAAGACATTATAGAAAAGTAAAAAATATAATAGCATCCAGCAAATGTCAGTGTACTGGGTCCAGCACTGAGATTAACACTTGTTTGCAAATTAATGCATTAGATTCTCAAAATCAGCATATGATATGAGTTGTTTCCTTTCCATCTCCCTGCTAAGAAAGTGAGAGTTGAATAGTTTTTTTCCCAAAGTTATAGACAGTAAATATCAGAACTGGGTTTAACTCCAGGTAGGGCTGGAAAAAAGCTCAAACTTTTAGCTTCTACTCTAAGGCCCTTACTGAAGAGAGATTATTTGGTGATAAATCTACTATTTTGCTTTGCCACTCATACCAAGTCTTTCTGAGCCCAAATTGATTGATCCTTGTTTTCCCTATTGAGTGAAGATATACTTTGTGAAGGAGGGAAGTAGATGAGTGTTCCTTTGTCTTTTCTGTTTTTTCATTTCCTTCTCTGATAGTGGCATGGTCCAGTTACATAGTGGTCATTCTTTCCTTTTTTCCTCATAGGATTCTCCTTCATGTGAGAAGTCCAAAATGCCCAGGAATGTTTCTTTATTCCTTTCCTTTTCTTTCTTTTCCTTTTTTTCCCTCTTAATGGTTCTTTTTAGTTATATATAACATTAGGATTCGCTTTAACAAAATTATAAAACATGGAACATAATTTGTTCACTTCATCCTGACAGAGAATCAGAAATCCTACTGTCTTCATTGGAGGCCATTCTTTTTATAATTTATGCCACATGGTGGCACTGTTGAGGCAGAGAGACCGTGGCCACCCACTTAGGTCTCCAGTGCACCATCTTGTTGCTGAGCCACTTGTTAGTGCAGCAGGTGGTGACTGCTTCAGAGGAGTGATTTCATGATCTCCAAGTACTACCACTGCCATCCAACATTGTCTGGCAGTCTTTTCTACAGGGATAAAAAATTCTTGGTGTGACTTTCAACTACAATACTTGTATGTAGTCATAGGCTTGGACCCTCCATGACTTCAGTCTTATAACTAAGAGACATATTGAGTTTATGTATAAAGCCATTTTTACAAAATTCACACTTAATTTCAAGAGTAGCTGAAATTAGAGGGATTTTAAATTTCATCAACCTCCAAAGTGGAATTTCCTCTCCTGCACTCTGATTCAGGGCTCATCACCCATTTTTATTCAAGGCAGAATAATGCTCCTTCATGGCAAGATAGACCTTGTTTAAAATCCTTCTGCTACTTGGAGAATTACTCTGACTAAAGTAGCAAGTTTGGTTTCAGGACTTGAATGTGGACCACAGGAATCTTCCTCAGCAACTCGGTGCCAAACAATGGTCTACAAATCCCTCCTTAAATAAAGTAATGGGTATTGTTATCATTTTCCCTCTAAAAGTTAAGGATGCATATGATTTAACAGCAAATGATACTTTCCCATTCAATTCTATTTAATCCAATGAAATTTCCAATTTAGCAAATGTTTCTCTTATAATTGTACTACGTACCAATGTTCCTTCTCTTGGAAATATTATCTGTGTCTTTAAGTAGAGATTTGAAATGAAGAGTATATATGCTGGCCATAGGTTTGAAGGTCATGAAATAATCAGTCTATCCATGACTTTGACAAATTGTCAAATGTGTTCTGTATATATAGTAATGTTGACATATAGAGCTAATCAGAAGAGAGAGAAATCCACAAATAACCCAAAATCATAGTTTAAATAAACTATGCATCTCATAGTTTACTTCCCAACCACTGGTAACCAGCCTATCCCCAAATTTTGGCTCTCATTTCCCTAAAACTATCCTTGCCTGGCTCTCTGTGGTAGGGGAAATGCTGTACTAACAAAGATGAATGACAATGAGTGATAAATAGCCATTGTCTCATTTCTGAGCCCAACTGCATTATTGTCATTTCTAATCATAAGTCTGCTTACTCTCTCCTGTAGTTGAAATATGTCTACATCCTAGTCTCCAACATCTTCCAGAAGTAGAATTACACATGCATTTTTGTCTATAAATTCCAGAGCCAATTGGTACCCAAGGAAACCATTTTTTGTTTGTATAATATTGATCAATTTTCGTGTGAGTTAACAAAAATGATTTCCTAAGAGGTTACTCATCTTTAAAATGGAGACAATTGAATAATATTTTTACATCAGTGACAGAACCCCTTACAAAACAATAAGCAAATGTTTAGAATTACATAAAGGACTTACATCAAATTCAAGCTTTTGACTATCATCTACAGATAAGAAAGATCATTGCCTTTTACATTAAACTTTTCATCTGTTAAATCAAGGGCTCTAAATGATTTAACCTCAGTTGTACTATTAGTTATGGGAGTGGGGGTAAAAACACTAAAATATATATCTAAGGCACTTTCCATCACCCTATGTTGCATTGGACTTGATCAATCATTGTCTTCTAAAACCATTTTATCTCCATAAATCAATGACCTTTACATTGGAATTCCAGGCAATAGCTTTAGGACACTTAGTTGAAGATAGGGAGGGAAAGCTGCTGGCATGGTGGTCATTCTTGTATGGCTTATAGGCAATCCAAACATCAGTTGTTATGTGGCTGTATTTCAATTCCCATGTTACAATATTCTTCAAATAAAATCAGGGAGAACTCCTTTTCTGATTGCTGTGCCCCTTCATGAGAACTCAGTCTTTCAACCAGAGGGTTCATTGCAAAATACAATAAACAGAACAGAATCAGGGGACAAACACTGAACTCCTCCTTCCCTTTTTGAATGAGTTTGAGGGTAAAATTTCCTTGAGAAAGAACATGTCTGCTTCAGTGCTCACTGTGCCAGACAGCCCTCACTGCGCGCATTTCCCATAGGTAAAATACCTGATAGGAAAACCAGACACCCTCACCTTACAGCCTCTTCCATTGAACATCTCTCTTCTTTGGAACAGAAAGTACATCATCTAGTTATGTTGGGGGGGTGGAATTTGGGTGAACAGAGATGTATCCAACTTTTTCCCAATGGATTCAAGGTATAGAAAAGGATGTGTAAATGAAGATGTTCTGCATTCCTCCATAGCCACTGGGAAAAATAAATAAGCAACTGGCTGGGTTGTGGCTCAGTGGTAGAGCACTCCTCTCACCTGTGTGAGGCACAGGGTTCTATCCTCAGCAGTATATAAAATAAATAAATAAAATAAAGGTATTATATCCATCTACAACTAAATAAATGTGATAAATAAATAAGGCTATAGTTTTAGAGTGAGGAAGATTAGAATAAAAGAATTCACTGTGTGTTTAGTGTGAACAAGGGTTCTCAAATTCTGTCACCAGCTTTTTGAACATATCCTGTAACCACAGGACTATTTGGGGTTCCTCAAAGCCAAGTGTGCATGTCTATTATTCTGAGATCCTGAGACGGCTTAAAACGCCAAGAACTTACCATTCGCCTTTCTATGTTTTCTATTAGTTACAATTTATATTTTGATTATAGTTTTAATAAAACTTAATATTTCAGAAAAAATAACTTGAAAACAAATGAATAAAATTTTAATTCAGGATGTTTTATATTTAATATAAATTTTGGTGAAGAAATTAAAGTTTTGTTTACTGATTACAGTTTTATTTTACTTCTTTAAAATTTTATTTTTACAGTGCATTATAGTTGTACATAATTATGGGATTCATTTTGATATCTTCATAAATACATAAAACATAATTTGCTCCATTTAAGTCCCTTTCCTCCTTCTTCCCTCTGCCTCCTTTCCTCTACTCTAATAGTATTTCTTCTATTTATGTGTTTTTTAGTTGGTGCATTATGGTTATATGTAAAGTGGATTCATAGTGGTGTATTCATAAATGTGCCTAGCATAATTTGGTCACTTTCTTTCCTCAGTTCCTCCCCTTTCCCATCCTTCCTTCCTTCCCCTGGATGGCCTTCCTTTACTCCACTGTTCTTTCTCCTTTCTATTTTCATGAGATCGCCTTTTTTGAAAAATTCCTTTTTTCCTCTCATTTTTAATTTTTATATTCCCTTGGTTTAAAAAACATTTAAGTTGGCTGGAACTCCTTTTACAGTGTTGCTTGAAGCGGTTTTGCAGCTGGAGGGTTGTGGACTAAATCAAAGCAAGCTGTTCTCTTGTGTTTCTGAATTATTAAACATTTACATTTCACTGGTCCAACAGTGTCTTTTTTCTAAATGTATTCACCCTTGATTGAGCGACAGAGTTTGGGATAGAGTAATAAGGATCATAACTTAATCCATCAGAAGGCATATTTTAGGCTTCATCCAGCTGAACTTTGCTGATGGGATAGAAAATTTAAGTACCATGGTGGACTTTTTAAAAACTTACCCTTAGAGTATATAAACACTCGAAACCAGCAAAGCAAAGAAAATGATGTGTTTATGATGCTAATTACTGAACTTCACCAGCCAGCTCAAAAATACATTAAAAAGTTGCTTAGATGGCAATGGATCTCATTTCAGTTTTTAAGCTTTTCTTTTCCCCCCTAAGGTCAAAGCACCAATCCCATAGGAAGAGGATGGAAAATCTGAATAAGGCTGTAAAGTGATCCAAGGACACAAGATTGCTAAGGTAGTTTCTCATCTTCCAGGATCTATCTGCTTTTTTTGGATTAAAAAAAATGAAGCTTTCAAAAATGACAGATATCTAACCACATCAGAAATGGAATATAGTATACTGCAGCTCCTGTGTGTGTTGTAGGTGATCATATTTAAGGGTACTATGAAAAACCAAAATAAACTCCAATAATCTACTCTGGAAGAAAAAAAAATTATTCATCTACTGTCTAGTTGCCATTTACCAAAAACTCTTTTTGTGGATCTTCCATAATTTTCATACTTTGCAGATTGAGAAATATAGTGGTTATCCACAGTAGTTAATGAGGACAGCCCAAGGTTTCCATTTTTCCATAGTGTTTCAAAACCTCTAGGCCAAGTCATCCTCTCTTTGACGTATCTTTAAACATTACACCTAGTATCAGATTATTCCAGCACATAGCATTTTATTAAAATATATTGAAATAAGTATGTAGTAGATATTTCCTGTGGCACTAGCACCTTCCGAATATTCCCACCAGTGATGGCTCATAATCACATTATGTCTGAGTGGTGATGCAGGACATGTCTAACAGATTGGCTTTCACATTCTTCTGTAGAGTCAGCGCTTTCCAACCTCTGATTAATGGTCCCTTTTCTCCAGCTATCCCTTAAATGATAAGATTCAAGAGATAGGAATTAGAGAAATTGTGAGTTGGTAGCCACTGCACTGCTTTATCCTCGACAATTGATCTAGGGCATTGAAGAAGACACAGTTAATTATGATAGAAGAAATTCATTGTGTCTTCATTCTTCTCTCCTTAAGCTCAAGAACCATACTGGCTCAATTTAAGCCTTGAGAATGTGTTTAGGTTCCAGAAGTCATAGACTCCAGGATTGCACACTCTCACCATAGTCTCCTGACCTCCCACTTCTCAGAGGATCATCTTCCCCCTGGCCCTGTGCTCAGCCACAGAGACCTCCATCTTCTTGATTCCTCATCTCCTCCAATGGTGTAGTAACCTCCGACCAGCAGTATTATTACCTACCATGAACCCCATGATTGATTCTCTTTCTCCCTTCTCAATAGCACTTCAGTTTACCTGGTACAAATAACTATTACATTCATTGTATTTAATAGCAAGGGGAAGAGGTCAAGCCCAGGAGCCCAGATCTACCCACAGGGACTTGTGTGGGACCCAGGCTCACAGTAGGCCCGTCTGCCCCTCCCCAGGCAAGGCAGACACCCATCAAAGCATAGCCTCTGGTGCAAGACCACCCCTTCCAACCAGCAGAATACCAGGGGAGCTGAGATCCAGTCCAGAGAGCCCACACTAGCCCATACAGGACCCAGGCTCACAGCAGGCCTGGTCCATCCTTCCACCAGTGGGGCAGACACCAGCCAGAGCCTAGCCTCTAGCGCAGAACTCCCTTTCCAACCAATAGACTACCACAGGATGTCAAGCCCAGCGGCCCAGATCCACCCAGGCTGACTTGCAGAGAACCCAGGTCCAAGATGAAGTAGCATACATTAAGGGACACCAGCAGGTCTGGAAGCCCAACATCAAGGTGAGGTACACACAATCTGCACAGGTACTATAAGAATATAGGGTAGAAACTGTAACATCTCAGATCCACACTGCAAGAAAGGAAGACACATGGACAACATAAAAAAACAAGGGAGGAAAGTGCCCCAAACAAACAAGGACACTATAATAACAGAACCCATGAACAGTGAAGTTGATGAAGTGTCAGAGAAGGAGTTCAGAAGGCTCATAATTAAAATGATCTGTGAATTAAATAATTACCTAAGTGAGCAAATACAGGCAAAAATTTGATCACTCCAATAACGAGACAAGAGCAAATACAGGTAGCAAAAGATTACTTCAAGAGAGAGATAGAGACTCTGAAAAAAAAAAAAAACAGTCAGAAATCCTTCAAAGGAAGGATACAATAAATCAATTAAAAACTCAATAGAAACCATAACCAGTGGACTAGATCACTTGGAAGAAAGAATGTCAGATAATGAAGACAAAGTCTACAATCTAGAAAATAAAGTTGACCACACAGTGAAGATAGTAAGAAACCATGAACAGAACATCCAAGAATTACGGGACAGCATCAAAAGACCAAATCTAAGAGTTATTGGGATAGAGGAAGGCACAGAGTTTCAAACCAAAGGAATGTACAATCTCTTCAATGAGATAATATCAGAAAATTTCCCAAGCCATGAAGAATGAATTGGAAAACCAAATACAAGAGGCTTACAGGACACAAAATATACAAAATTACAACATATCTACACCAAGGCACATTATAATGAAAATGCCTATCATACAAAATAAGGGTAGAATCTTAAAAGCTGCAAAAGAGAGGAATAAGATCACATATAGGGGGAGATCAATTCATATCTCAGCAAATTTTTCAACCCAGAGCTCTGAAAGAAAATGGATGCCAACCAATAATCTTATATCCAGCAAAACTAAGTTTTAGATTTGATGATGAAGTAAAAACCTTCCATGAAAAACAAAAGTTAAAATAATTTACAACTAGAAAGCTTGCACTACGGAACATCCTCAGCAAAATATTCCAAGAAGAGGAAATGAAAAACAATGATGAAAATCAGCGGAAGGAGGAATTACACTGAAGGAAAATCTAATCAAAGGAGAAATCAAGTCACATTAAATACCAAAAATAAACAAAAATGGCTGGGAATGCAAATCATGTCTCAATAATAACCCTGAATGTTGTTGGCTTAAACTCACCAATCAAAAGACATAGACTAACAGATTGGATTAAAAAAGAGAGAGAGACCCAACAATATGCTGCCTCCAAGAGACTCATCTCATAGGAAAGACATTCACCATGAAGGTGAAGGGTTGGGAAAAAACAATACCACTCACATGGACTGCAGAAGCAAGCAGGGGTTTCCATCCTCATATCAAATAAAGTAGACTTCAAACTAAAGTCAATCAAAAAGGATAAAGAAGGACACTACATACTGCTCAAGGGAACCATATACTAACAAGACTTAACAATTATAAATATATATGCCACAAACAATAGAGCATCTACGTTCATCAAATGAACTCTTCTCAAGTTCGAGAGTCAAATAGACAAGAACACAATAATTTTGGGTGATTTAACACACCTCTTTCATCACTAGATAGATCTTCCAAACAAAAGCTCAACAAAGGAAACTATAGACATCAATAATACAATCAATAATTTAGACTTAAATGACAGATATAGAACATTTCATCCTTCAGTTAGAGAATACACTTTCTTCTCAGCAGCACATGGATCCTTCTCTGAAATAGACCATATACTATGCCACAAAGCAACTCTTAGCAAATGTAAAAAAAGTAGAGATATTACCCTGAATTCTATCAGATCATAATGGAATGAAATTAGAAATCAATGATAAAATAAAAAATAAATTCACTCCAACACCTGGAGACTAAACAATATTCTACTGAATGAACAATGGGTTGCAGAAGACATCAAGGAGGGGATTAAAAAATGCTTAGAGGTGAATGAGAACACAGATACACATATTAAAATCTCTGGGACACTATAAAAGCTTTCTAAGAGGAAAGTTCATTGCATAGAGTTCATTCCTTAAAAGAAGAAAAAGTAAATAAATAAATGACTTAATATTATACCACAAAGCCCTAGAAAAACAAGAACAAATCAACACCAAAAGCAGCAGAAGACAGGAAATAATTAAAATCAGAGCTGAAATCAATGAAATTGAAACAAAAGAAAAAATTGACAGAACAAAAAGTTGTTTTTTTAAAAAAAATTAATAAAATTGACAGACTGTTAGCCATGCTAACAGAGACAAGATGAGAGAAAACTCAAATCACTAATATACATAATGAAAAAGGAAATATCACAACAGACACTACAGAAATACAGAAGATAATTGGAAATTATTTTGAGAACTTGTATTCCAATAAAATAGAAAATATTGAAGGCATCGACAAATTTCAGAGTCATATAATTTTCCAAAATTGAATTAGGATAATATACACAATTTAAAGAGATCAATTTCAAGTGATGAAATAGAAGATGCCATCAAAAGTCTACCAACCTAGAAAAGCCCAGGTCTGGATGGATACACAGCTGAGTTCTACAAAACCTTTAAAGAAGAACTAATACCAGTATTCAATTTATTTCAGGAAATAGAAAAAGAGACAGCACTTCCAAACTCATTCTATGAGGCCAATATCACTCTGATTCCAAAACCAGGCAAAGACACATAAAAAAAAAGAAAAAGAAAACTTCAGACCAATATCTCTATGAACATAGATGCAAAAATTCTCAACAAAATTCTGTCTAATCAAATACAAAAACATATCAAAAAGATCGTGCACCACAATCAAGTGGAATTCATCCCAGGGATGCAAGGTTGGTCTAACATACAGAAATCAATAAATGTAATTCATCACATCAATAGACTTAAAGATAAGAATCATATGATCATTTCAATAGATGCAGAAAAAGCATTTGACAAAATACAGCACCCCTTTATGTTCAAAACACTACAAAAACTAGGGATAACAGGAACATATCTCAACATCATTAAGGCTATCTATGCTAAGACTCAGGCCAACATCATTCTTAATGGAGAAAAATTGAAGGCATTCCCTCTAAAAACTGAAACAAGACAGGGATGCCCTCTTTCACCACTTCTATTTAACACAGTTCTTGAAACACTGGCCAGAGCAGTTAGACAAAAGAAATTAAAGGGATACACATAGGAAAAGCAAAACTCAAATTGGCACTATTTGCTGATGATATATTCTATACCTAGAAGACCCTAAAAGTTCCACCAGAGAATTTCTAGAACTAGTAAATAAATTCAGCAAAGTAGCAGGATATAAAATCAACACCCATTAATCAAAGGCATTTCTGTATATCAGTGTAAATCCACAGAAAGGAAAACCACCCCGTTTTTAATAGCTTTAAAAAATAAACTTGGGAATCAAATTAACAAAACAGGTGAAAGGTCTATGTAATGAAAATTACAGAACCCTAAAGAAAGAAATCAAAGACCTTAGAAAATGGAAAGATCTACCTTGCTCTTGAATAGGCAGAATTAATATTATCAAAATTACCATACTCTAAAAGCACTATACAGATTTAATGCAATTCCAATCAAAATTCCAATGACATCCTCATAGAAATAGAAAAAGCAATCATGAAATTCATTTGGAAAAATAAGAGACCCAGAAGAGCTAAAGCAATCCTTAGCAAGAAGAGGGAAGCATGTGTCATCACTATACCAGACCTCAAACTATAGTACACAGGAATAGTAACAAAAAAAGCATGGTATTGGCACCAAAACAGACTAGTATACCAATGGTACAGAATAGAGGACACAGAGACTAACCCACAAAATTAAAATTATTTTATATTAGACAAAGGTGCCAAAAACATGCATTGGAGAAAAGATAGCTACTTCAACAAATGGTCCTGAGAAAACTGGAAATCCATACGCAACAAAATGAGATTAAACCCCTATCTCTCACCATGCATAAAACTCAACTCAAAATGGATCAAGGACTTAGGAATACAACCAGAGACTCTGCATCTAATAGAAAAAAAAAAAGTAGGCCCTAATCTTCATCATGTGGGATTAGGTCCCAACTTCATTCATAAGACTCCTGTGGCACAAGAATTAAAATGAAGAATTAATAAATGGGATGGATTCAAACTAAAAATTTCTTTTCAGCAAAAAAAAAAAAAAAAAATGAGGTGAATAGAGAGCCTACATCTTGGGAGCAAATTTTTACCCCTCACACATCAAAACTACTCTAAGATTTCATCTCATCCCAGTCAGAATGGCAGCTATTATGAAGACAAAGAACAATAAGTGTTGGCAAGGATGTGGGGAAAAAGGTACACTCATACACTGCTGGTGGGACTGCACATTGGTGCAGCCAATATGGAAAGCAGTATGGAGATTTCTTGGAAAATTGGGAATGGAACGATCATTTGACTCAGCTATCCCTCTCCTTCGTCTATACCCAAAGGACTTAAAAACAGCATACTACAGGAACACAGCCACATGAATGTTTATGGCAGCACAATTCACAATAGCTAAACTGTGGAACCAACCTAGATGCCCTTCAATAGATGAATGGATAAAAAAATGTGGCATATATACACAATGGAATATTACTCAGCAATAAAAGAGAATAAAATCATGGCATTTGCAGGAAAGTGGACAGTTAGAGAAGATAATGCTAAGTGAAGTTAACCAATTCCAAAAAACCAAGTGCTGAATGTTTTCTTTGATATTAGGAGGCTGATTCATAGTGGGAAAGGGAGAGGAAGCATGGGAGGAATAGATGAACTCTAGGGGGGGCAGAGGGGTTGGAGGGGAAGGGAGGGGGTATAGGGTTATAAATGATGGTGGAATCTGATGATCATTATTATCCAAAGTACATGTATGAAGACATGAATTGGTGTGAATGTACTTTGTAAACAACCAGAGATATGAAAAATTGTGCTCTATATTGTGTAATAAGAATTGTAATGCATTCCGCTATCATATATGAATAAAAAAAGAAAGTTAAGAAAAAAACGCTAAAAATAACCCCAACTTCCATATATGGGTGAGAATGGGTAGACAATTTTTAAGTATATTCATTCTGTTTTAAGTATACTCAGCAATAAAAAGGAATGAGTTACTGATACGTGTAGGAAGAACACAGATGAATCTCAATTATCCTGAATGAGATAGACAAATTATTTTAAAACATCATTTTGTAAAATGCTTAAAAACTGTCAGTATCAAAAGTTTACAAGGATATGAAACAACTAAACTCCCAGACATCACTGGGGGGAATGCAAAATGGTACATCCACTTTGTATGAACTGCATTAAAACCATTTTGTAGTTTTTAATAAACACATAGTTACAACATACAAAAAAAATAGCAAGTGAAAAGTTAGTCTTTGGGCTGGGAATGTGGCTCAAGCGGTAGCGCGCTCTCCTGGCATGCGTGCCGCCCAGGTTCGATCCTCAGCACCACATACAAACAAAAATGTTGTGTCCACCAAAAACTAAAAAGTAAACATTAAAAAAATTCTCTCTCTCTCTCTCTCTCAAAAAAAAAAAAAAAAAAAAAGAAAAGAAAAGTTAGTCTTTTTCTGAGATGTCTGGTAAGGTCTCCATATCTGTCGGTACTTATGGGAAGGTGCTAGAAGCCACAAGGAGCAAAGAGCTAAAAGATTTCTGAGAAACTTCTGAAGAAAAACACCCCTTCCAAGGATAAATGATGGAGATTAAAACAGTAGCACTTCCTGTTATTTTCTGTTTTCTGATGGCCCACTTTCTTGTGGCCACATTGTGAATTGCTAGCATTGGACAGATTAGGAAATTAGGAGCCAATTCAGAAAGTGGCATAGAGAAGAGGTTGGGTGGTGTCTGTATATCTTGTCAGAAATGTGTTTCTTTGAATTGGGTATAAAATATTATGGGAAGCTGGTGTCACCTGAGGTGAGGCTCATTTGGACATGTTATTTATTGTGCTTGTGAAGTCAGGTAACTGCCAAAAGGATTTGCTTTAAGCTTCTCCTGTGTCTAACTGGGACCATGACTCCAAAAGTGTAACATCTTTTTCCTGAAATTTTCTATCTCCTGTCCTATATCAGATGCTACTTAGACCTCCTCTATCTCACCTCTGATTTCAGCCGCAGCTATGAGAAACAGTTCTATGAGGGCTGCCTCATGTCATACTGACCTAACTACACTTCAAATGCCTCTGCTCGGGGTTTCTCATTTCTGCAGCATAAGACAGAAAAGACCCCTCCATATGAATGCATCTGTAGCCCAGAAGCTAAGGAGCTTTAGCAAGCTGAAAGAAAACCCTCAATCCATGGGGAGTCAGGAATTGATGAATAGTTGCTTCTTTCTGTTGATCCCCAGAAAGTTAATTCTGGGAGACAATACTCCACTTTCCTTAGGGATCTAGCCCTAGTAACTCATGGATGTGACATGCCATTTGATTAGGAAGCAGTACTTTCTGTAGTACAGAAAGAGTAGGTAAGGACTGCTGCTAAGAATAAGATTGGTACTTTGTTACCACAACACAAGAAGAATAGGGGGAATCTCACATATAAGAAACTAGTCACTAGCCACTCCATCTGTCAGCATCCCTTCCACATAAGTGAAAGAGGAAGATTTCAGTAAAAACACACTGTGTCCACAGGGAGCCAGCAGGGAGATGTACAGAAAGATGAGCAAGCAACCAGTAATTCCAACACACTTTAGAAAAAAAAAAATCATAAGGGAATAGAGGCTCCATTTTTTTTTTAAGTGGAAGAACTAGCTATGGAGTAAATGGAACTAATAGAACTAAAGGAAATTTTAGAAAATGTATAAATGGAGAACTTTCCTTCCTACCCACAAAAATGTTCAGGAAAATTTTATATATTGATAAAAGACTCAAATAAAGATCTGCAAAATTTAAAAATTAATGGCTAAATTAGGAAATCGAGGTGAGATAAACAGCAAAATGAACAAACCTTAAAACCAAATAGTGAGCTGAAAGATTAAGATAAGGAATTCTTCCTAAGTGAAGCCCAAAGAAATCAAGTGGTAGAACATATGGAAGAAAGAAACAAGAGAAGCAGCCATAGATCTTCAGAAGTTTCAAAGGCAGTCCCAGAGGAAGACAGGGAATAAGGGGAGTAGGAAGGAACAAAAGAAGGAAATGTCCTAGAACTGAAAAGGCTGTGTATAAGATTATGAGGGTCTGCTTAATTGCTAAACAGTGTAAATTAAAAAGAAATGACAAAGAGTTCTCCAAGTTTAGTACACATAGGAGCAAAACATTGAAACACAAAACAAAAATATATAATGTTACTTATAATAAGTAGTAACTTTCCTTGTGGCTAATAGGAGATTGACTTTATTCTTTGGAAATGAATCACATGGGTAGAATCTCACCATACCTAAAAGAAGGATTATCAAGCAAAAATGGCTAAATGCTTATCTAGGTGGCAGCTCTGTGGGTGTTTCCTGGACCATTCATTCAACTTTCGTATTTGAACACTTTCCTACTGTAAATTTGTAGGGGAAATTCTCAGGCTCTTGTGGACCATTAACTAATAATCATAAATTATCTATAAATTAAAACGTTATCTGCTAAGTGTTGAGAAAAGTATTTTTATCTTTCCCCCTTCTTCTCTCATGGCCCACCTTCTTTAAGTGCTCCCTCTCCTCTCCTCCCCTCCCCTCCCCTCCCCTCCTCTCCTCTACTCTCCTCTCTCCTCTTCTCTCCCTCTCCTCTCCTCTCCTCTTGACATGTAAATGTAAAGACAAACTAAAGTATTTGGTGAAAAGGGGAGACGGTGTATGAAAAGTGATATTTCCCTTGTCAGGATGGGAAGGTACTCGGAATAGGAAACACAGGAACAGAAGATAGTGAGGCTGAGGCACAAGGAAAATAGTAGTTTCATGTACTGTCTCCCTTTTTGACCTTTATATAAAGTAAAGGTATTAACTGAATTCAAAAAGCCAATTAAATCACTCTAGGTAACAAATATGTTTGTTTCTGAAATTTGAGAGTTATAGCATTCAAGTTCTCAAACATAAAAAAAAAGGCAGGAAAGGAAATGTTAGCAAACTGCAACCCATATGCCAAATTCAACTTACAAACATGTTTTCATACAGTCTAAGAAATAGGGAGGAAATAGGGAGGGTTTTTTTTGGGGGGGGGGATTGGTTTTCTGGGCTTTAAACAAAATAAAACAAAAGAATATGACAAAAGCGACATACAGCCACCAAACCCTAGAATATTTACTTAGTTTGCTGACCACTCATACTGAGCGTCACGATGAAAATTATAAGTTATCCTTTACTAATACTCTCTTCCAGAGCAGTAAGGGATCAAAAGATCATAACCTGAGAAATGGAGATATCTCAGACACATGGAAAAGTTGGACAAATTTTGCCAAGTGAGATATTATAAACACAGAGTCCTAGTTCAAATAATTTTGGGGTTGAGCCACTTACATTAATCTTGAGAATTCACCCAGAGTTGTAAGATACCAAGGATCAGTGTTAAGGGCTGGAACTGTGAAACACATGCCTAATTAGACATTCACACTCTAGACACCAAGTATGCTGTGCAGACAAACCAGCACATCCCTTTTGTACAAATGTGTATGATTTATACCAAAATCATTGCATATTGACAAATATCTAGCTCTAGAATTCACTGCTTCCTTGACTTGATTTTATAATTTCTTTTTTTTTAAACCTGAGCACCTCAATTTTGCCTTTGTTGAGACAATCTCCTCTGTCTGCTCATATATTTGTGATTTCTTGGTTTAGTAGATTTCAGGCTAAGTAACTTTATGAAATGTGATAGAAAACATCATTTTTAAGATGAAAGGAAAAGGTGCTTACTGGCTGAAGACTATAAAGGCCAATTTCCAAAATGTTCCCCCATGAATCCACACCTCCCAATGTTGATAGCCTTTCCTTGGTGTGTGGGCTGGACCTAGGGACTTTCTTCTAATGAGGAGAAAAATCTCCACTATTATGTTACCAAAAATAAATAGATAGATAGATAGATAGATAAAAGACTTCTATCTTGCCAGATTTAAAAACATACCTGAGAATACCTATAGCAAAAAAAAAAAAAAAAAAAAAAACTGGGCAAACAGAGGAACTAAGAACATCAGCACAAAAAGGCAGTGAGAAACTGAGTCCTCCAACATCTGCTGAATAGGCTGATAAGCAGGCCCTGCCCAAAGTTTCCTGGAAATGTACAGCCAATAATTTTGTTGTCGCCTTGTGAAAAATTCCAAAACAGCTAAGCTGGGCCAAAACTTTCTGAAGCACCAAAACTGCGAGATATAAATGTGTGCTGTTTGAAAACTTTATTCCTGTACCAAGTCCTTAGTTCAGTTCAGCTATGTGTGGTGCTAATGTACCCAGATGACTATATTTCTCATTACTATAACAAAGTATCTAATTTTTTAAAAAAGTCAATTCTAGTTTTAGTGAATATTCATTTGCCTTTCTGAGACATATGTTTAGTATCTTGCCAGACACTAATAATAATTACCAGATTCCTGCCAGATAATACAAGATTTAGTAATAACTGTAAAAAAGTCATTTTAGAACATTTTATAACTTTTTGAATGAAAAAGGAGTATTACTGAATAATGTTTACTGAAAATACTTTAAGATTGGGGGTACTCAATAATAGAAAACCGGCTTAGCATGCATGTGACTCTGGATTTGATTCCCAGTACTATAAAAATTAATATTGAAAAAAATCTTAATAATCTTTATTATTTTTGCAATCATAGTTGAGTGCTTGATAAGAAATACTTGACAACACTTTGAGCTTTTCTGCAAAAAATTTACATCATTCTCTTTCTTTTCTTTTGAAGATTAAAATTTACAATGAGATTTCTCATGTAATTTGCTCTTTAAATCATACTTATGTGAGATTAGGGCCTCCTAAAATGGATTGAATTATTGATACTGTATTATTTAATAGGATCAAAGTTAATTATTTTGTGACATAAAATCTGCAATTTGCATTAAAATAATGTGTGTGGGTACAGGAAAGAAAAGAATGGATTAAGGGAACACAGTTAAAAAGATTGACCATGAGTTGATGGTTGTTCAACTTGATGATGAGTTCATTATACTGCTCCTTCTACTTCCATATACATTATAATTTTTCACATGTTCCTGTGGTGATATTCTTGTATATAAATATTTCATCTCTTCTAAGGATCTCACTACAGTATTATATTTTTTTAAATGAAATCACATACTACTCTCATGTTACTTGCTACACCTGTCAGCAAAACAAATATATTTAATATTTCCTACCCTCAGTAAGACTGCACATTTTGTAGATATACTATAGAGACAATTATAATGACTTTCAGTAATGACTACATTTTATTGGAGAATTACAGTGGAGCAGACATTATACAGTGTGCTTTGTATGCATTATCTCAATCTAATCCCTACAGGGTTAGTTTTATGACAGGGGTGAAAGATCACCTGTATAATTTACCTCAATGTTACCTGTATAACTTACACATGATACACTATGAGTATGAGTCAGACTCTCTAGGAAAGTGAAGCATAAATTCCATAGCACTATATAATTCACTGTAACATTATTTCCTCATATTGTGATGCTTCTTCAGAAAGTTTTCTGACATGTATGCATCTTCTTTATAATTATGTGATATACTGTCTATAACAAAATACTTCCTGGCACAGATGCTTTTAGATACTTTTTATCTTTGTGATACAAATAACATATGCAAGTTAGTAACTGTTTAATTGAATGATCTTGCTTAGAATGGTATTAGAAAATTGCATAACTGAGTAATTTACATTGGTTGGAATCTTAGTCAAACAAGAGGATCTAAATTTCAAAACATCAAAAATTGAATGAGAATTGATAGGAGAATCTGAAGAGTTAGAAACAAATTCTAGGGAGCTAGCTACTGAGAAAAGGTAAAGAATAGAGTTCTATTATACTCACTGTATATTATAACGTTAAAATGGGTTTGTTTTTCAAGACATAACTGAAGACATTGTCATTTGTTTTACTTGCTTTTGTGGGAAGTGGTGTCGATTCATTATTTGTTTGCTACAGTTAATTAAATTTACTCATCACCCTTATAGAATTCAATCCATTATCTTTAACTGCACGGATCTTGGTATAATCAACACAAATTACCAAAATAAAAACAATATAGTATCTCTTGGAGTCAAAATAAACACTTGTGAGATTTTTCCTTCTTGCAGAGATCATTTTTTAAATGAAATCAGATAGCAGATTTTATTTTAAAAACAAAAAATGAGTTCTCAACCTTTTCATCTTCACTTAAGTACTTGATTTCATCATCCTAGGACATTATCTGGGTTTGGATCCTGGCCACAATCTATTCCAAGGCCGTGGGTAGCCTTGATTTCCAAGTCTGTTCTGTGACCAGTACAATGCTAAGCCTTGCTCTGCTTTCAAGATAGTCACAGGACATAGTGGCATAAGATGCACAATTATTCAAAAATAGATTTCTTCCCTTTATATAAAGAGGTTAGTTTTCCTTTTCTTTCTATATCCCACCTTTTTTCTTACACAAATAAAAGTGTTTTACAAGTAATTACTTATTCTTGTTAAATTAAAGATGCTATTATTGCAGAAACTGAGGCAAGAGGAAAGTTCAGACATGTGAATATGAAAACTCATTATCCTCAAACTCAGGAAGATTCAAGAAATCAGCTGGGTACCTCTTAATTTTAGAAATGTGTTCAGCTAATTGGAGAGCTATTTTGAAATACACATTACATCATTTATAAATTGAGTGCTTTATCATAATATTCCCTCTCAGAAATATTTCCCCATGTTTTCTCAGTTTTTCCAAACTTGTCTGATTTTGAGGTTCTTCTAAGGAATTCTTAAAGATGTCCAGGCCCCTTCCTTGCAGAAGCTAATGCATTAGTACTGGGGCAGACATCTGTACTTCAATTGCTGCCCCAGGTGGTTCTTATGATCTGGCAAGTATAGGAAAGAGCGCATCAGCTGATCTGCCCATTTTGCTGATTGGGGGAAAGTGCATATATGCAAGTCAACCACTAAAATTACATTTTTCTTAAGTCACAGCATGCCAAAATTCAATAATTGTTCCCTCAGAGTTAGCAGTGGGTTGGAGTCTGCAGGGCTGAAAAGTTAATTACAGTGAAGGTAATTTGGCCACACAGCCATCTGTGGCAGGGTTATATTTCTGGGTTAATCTGTGTGTTTTTCAAGTAATTGCTTCCCTCACTATTTCTCACTAGTGCACTGAGTACCTCTTTTCCCTGCCTTCCACCCCTTCCCAACACCCCATCCAGCCAACACCAAAGCAGACACAAAAGAAAGACGTCTCTGGTTTTAAAGTCAGACAATAAGGTTGAAAGACATGCTTGCCAAGCTCAGGCTGGCAGAGAGGGAAGAGAGAAGACAAAACCCAAAAGGGGTACGGGAGGAAGAAGTGGCAGGTTGGGGGTCACTGAATAAGAAGGCAGAAGGCAGGTGGGACTTCTATCTCAGGACTAGGAAGTGGAGGAAAAGAAACAGCACAGACGTGAAGCACAGACTATCTCACTGATCAGCTGTCCAATAGTTCTGACACTTAGAAGTAGAGATGACACCAACATCTTGTGCAAAGATGAAGCTGTGGAAAAAAGGCCATCACTCCTTGATTTTCATGGGCTGTAAAAAAATGTGAACTGAAGAATACAGGTGAAATATAAGTTTGGGAAAATGAACTCTTACCTTTTGATAGGACCTTTTCCTTCAGTTGTTTGATAGTACCTTCCTAGTCATTGGGATATGTAGCCTTTTCTCTTCTTTCTAAGGTCGGACACTAAACACACACATATAATTCTAAAAGTTTTGAATCTTTTGATTTTCATTTCTAGAGAAAAATTATGGATATTACAGTTGCATTAATGAAAACAGGCAAAATGCCAAGAAACAATCTTAATGTCTCTGTGACTTACCTCAGTACAGGTGTATGTCTTGATTGTAAGGTTCTGGCTACTAGATTTGCAGTTTTTCTTGTTGCATTTATAATATTTTTGGAAAGTGTCCCAATATTTCATTCTTAGGGTCCTTATGATCAATAGGCCACTGCCAAATATCTCATGTCAAAATGTCTCATTAGCACTTTATTCCAGTGGCCCATCATGGTCTTTGACAGCTAAGCATGTCCATGTGATTTCTGCCTCTCTTAGCATTATCTCCACTGAAATTAGGAAGTCTGTTGAGCTGTGACTCCTGGGAAATGGATTCAGGATCCCTACAGGTGGAAGAAGATGTGAGGCATAGTTGAGATAGTAGACATGCTTTATTTGGAGGTGGCAGCAGCCTCAGGCCTTACCCCTAAGTCTTTCCATAGGCCATTTTTTTAGATACAGGCCAAACAAAGAAGGCACAGTTCCAACAGGCTACATAAGTGAGCACATGCTCACAGGCAGGTATGTATGACCTTGAGTACATATGCTGAATCAAGATGTCTATGACCTTGGTTACATATTTTAAAACTTGGTGTACCAGAAGCCTTTGCAAGGGAGCCCTAATTATAGCCATGTTGGGCCTGCCCTACAAAGCCCATCTTGGTGGTGGTATATCTTGCTGTTGAATCCAGACACAATGAAGAGTTCTAAGGAAAAGACTGGTGTTCATCTCACCAGTGAAACTATAATGCCTAAGAGGAGACAGCATCCTCCGGAGAACTGTTAAAAGGGAAAATTTCTCAGAAAATTTCTCAACCTTGTCACATAGAGTTTACTTGAGCTAAGAATAAGATAAAGCAAAAAAAAAAAAAAAAAAAAAAGACATGATTCATGAATCAAGCCTGTTGTGAGACTGAAGGCCAACATGTGCAACAGTATGAGTATAACAGAGGTATTCCAAGAAAACACCTTAACTGGCCCTTCTGCAACCAACCAAAGTCAGTTACTGTCATTAAACTCTTTATTAGTTTGGGTCCAAATTCATGACCTCCCACAAATTTTATGCAACAGAGTACACATTTCACACACATGGAATCCACCCTAACATTCTCATGTTGCTGAACTTTTAGAATAATTCCTCTTATTAGGGTAGTTATGGCATCACAGCCTGTTGAAGTCATTCACAGCTGAGTCTGAGGTTCATGAACACTGTTGAAAGCACTCTGCCTGCACAAGCTCTTGCATTCAATTCAGAATCTTCAGCAAATGTACATATTTTAATAAATTCAATTACAGTATTCTACATCATATTTCTCTATAGTCTCAGATGTATACCAAAATTTATGCTAAATTACTAAAATTTTACTTATCTTTAGAATATAAGCTACTCTTTTTTTCCAACATATTCGTATAATTGACCCTTGAAATATTGTGAAATATAATCCAAGTTATGGGATTACAGGGTACCAGTTGTGGTTGGGGTGGGATTTGAGGAAAATAATTCTCTATTTATAAGGCAACTGCCCCAGGTTAAACTATTAAATGGCTTAACAAGGAGCCTTTGAGAAGCAGAAAAATATGGTGTGTAGAGGGTCAGTCTTAGTATCAGAAAGGAGAGTAGAAAGAGCAGGTTTGTACCTGGAGACTATAACAGTTTATTAACCAGTCAATGGTTGGGAGAGTGAACCTCCCTTCCCTAGCTTCTAGATACCTCCTGAAAACAGTAATGCATCTTGCTCTACTATTTTGAAAAGTGAGCGCAAACAGACAACAACAACAACAAGAAATATGTAATGAACTTACATTGGTAACAGAAGTACTTCTTTCGTGAATGAATCATTTTGGCAGAGACAAGATCATGTCTGGATGAAGAATGTAACGTCAGGCATATCTGTGGAATGAATAGGTTAGATTTTTACTTTGGGACAATTGGAAACCCATCTGCATCTGACAGAGGTGTGAATGAGGTAAAGAACCCAACTACAATCTCTAGGCACTGTGGATAAACCTAATCCTTCCTTAAGTCTGTTTCATTTTTTCAGTGAGACTTTCTCATATTCTCCATGTCAAATTCAACTTATCATTCTTCTCCATTCAGTGGCATGTTTATGTAATATTTGTTGTCCTGTGTCAGTTACACTGGTATTTAAATGCTATAGGTGTGTCTTAACAAAGTACTAGAAAGTCCTAAAGGGCACTACATCTGTCATCATTGTATCTATCTTCTCAGCAAAGGATTTGAAATGTAAAAGATGATTTTATACTCTGGTAAACTTGAAAGGTCTATACAAAGTGATTCACATAATCTAATGTGAGATAAAGATATTATTGGCTAACTGTGCCTCTCTGACTTCCAGTTTCTGCAATCCCAACTCTCCACTTGACCCCAATATTATTGCTGTAAAAGAAATGCCAAACTTGACCACAGTTTTCTTTCCCTTGTTTATAGGGAAAGTGGTCCTTGAAATCACTTTAGTTCTGACCTTTGGCCCTAATTTTAATAGCTTGATTTCTGTCTCATTCTTTGTTCTCTGGAACACTTCTATGTAACCTGACCTCTCTCCAGTACCTCTAGAAACCAGGTTTAGCGTTTTTATAAATGATACTGGTGCAATTGCATATTCATAGGCAAAAGCAGAAAGCAAAACATCAAGTTTCACACCTTGTACAAAAGAAACTTGAAATAGATCATGGGCTTACATATAAATAGAAAACTATAAAATTGTAGAAAAAAGCCATAAAAGAAAAGCTTCAGGATCTAGAGATAACAAGAATTCTTAACTTGACTACAATGAGCACATTTCATCAGAAGACAAATTGACAAATTGGAGCTCATTAAGATGAAAAGCATTTGCTCTAAGTAAATTCCTGTTAAGAAGATAAAACCATAAGCTATAGAGTAGAAAAACAATACTTGAAAACTACATATATTAAAGTGACTAGTTTTTAGACTATATAAAGGATTCTTTCAACAGTTAGAACATTAAGCCAAACAATCCAATTAGAAAATGGGTAGAAGAGATAAACAGATATTTCACTGGAAAGAATGTACAAGAAATACTAACATAAAAAATAAAATATGTTCAACTCTGTTAGCCATTAGGGACATGAAAGTTAAAACCACAGGGAGATTTCACTGTGTATCTATTAGAATAAATAAAATAAGGGCTGGGGATGTAGCTTAGTGGCAGAGTGCTTTTCTAGTATGTGCCAAGCCCTGGGTTTAATCCCCAGTATCAATCACTCAATCATGTAATAAACCCTGAAAGAATAAGTAAAATAAAATAATGACAACATCAAATGCAGGTTATGAAGTAGAGAAACCAGATCATTCATACATTACAGGTGGTGATGCAAAATAGTATATAGCCTATATGGACAATTTGACAGTTTCTTTAAAAAATAATTAATCACATAAATACCCTACAACCTAGCAATTGCACTCCTGGGAATTTACTATTTCAAATAAATGAATATATTTTTACACAAAAACCTGTATGCCAATCTGCATGTCAACATTACTCATAATAACTTTTAATTGGAAACAACTTAGATGTCCTTCATAGGTCAGTGGTCAAACATAGTGAAGTACATTCACATCATGGAATACTATTTTCCAATATAAAGAACGAGACTATGACACAGTTGATAACTTGAATGAATCTCCAGAGATTGATAGAAAACATAATATTTTATGTACTATGTGAGTATTGCTGTGCCTGCTTATATTCATGGGGACAGTACCCTGAGTGATCATGGAATAGAAAAGTCAATGTTGTTAAGGTATTGTGTTCCATGTGTATAGATTCACATGTGTAGATTCAAATGAGATTCTAAACATAAGTCTAGTAAGCTTGTTTATTTTGAAATTTTTGATAAGCTGATTATGTTGCCTATGTAGAAATACCAGGAGGGTAGACTAAACAAAAAAAAATTGAAAATGAGTAGTAAATTTAAAGTATGTTATTTCCAAATACAACTTCTGATTTCAAGCTGTTATGTAAGTTATAAACTAAAGAAGTTGGACCATGTTATTTGTATAAAAATAGACATGGATCAACAGAGTAGAATGTAGTTTTCAAAAATAGTTCCAAATATGTTACAGGCAATTAATTTTCAACAATGGAACAAAAAATTCAATGTAAAGAGAATAATATTTTCACTGGATGGTGTTGGGTACTTTTATATTTTTATACAAAAATTAAAAAAAACCCTTCATCTATATAATTTCTTGAGGAAGAATTTGGAGAAAATCACGATCTAGGGTTAGGCAAAGATTTCTTAAATAGGAATACAAAATGTACAAACTGTAAAAGAAATATAGATAAAGTGGACTTCATGAAATTAAAAAAAGCTGATTTTCAAGTATATCATAAGGAATGAAAAGATAAACCACAAAAAAGGAGAAATTATTTGCAAAACTTATATTTGACAAAGGATTTATATCTAGAATATATGTAGGACACTTAAAACTCACTAACATTTCCCAAGTTTGTCAGATGAGCAGCTTAATATCATGACAATATCAGCTCTCCCAAAGAGATATACAAATTCATTTAATTCTACACAGAATTCCACCAGCATTTTTAAAAAATATATTTTGATAAGCTGAATCTAGAATAGTTATGGAAATGCAAATTGACAAGAATAGACGAACTCTAGATAGAGCAGAGGGGCTGGAGGGGAAGGAAGGGGGCATAGGGTTAGAAATGATGGTGAAATGTGATGGTCATTATTATCCAAAATACATGTATGAAGACATGAATTGGTGTGAATATACTTTGTATACAACGAGAGATATGAAAAATTGTACTCTATATGTGTAATAAGAATTGTAATGCATTCTGCTGTCATATATAAATAAATAAATAAGGAAAAAGGAAACTCTCTGCTTCTTATAATAAGAAAAGGTATAGTTTCTAGGTGACACACAGACTAGAAGAACAGAACACAGAGTTCAAAACAAACATACATATATGCAGAATCTATACTTATGACAGATATTACTGCAGATCAGTGGGAAAAGAATTGGGTTTTTAGTAAATACTGCCAGGTTGATTGCTTATCTACATAAAAATGGATCTCTGCCTGTGCCTTAATTCAAAATTGATTTAATTCTAAGTCAATTCTAAAATGATGTGTAAAAGGAGTAACCTGACACCTATTAAATTCAGCACAGAAAGATAACTTTATAGGCTGAGGTAGGAAAGGATTTTCTTTTTTTTTTTTAATTTTTTATTGTTGGTTGTTCAAAACATTACAAATTTCTTGACATATCATATTCCACACTTTGATTCAAGTGGGTTATGAACTCCCACCTTCACCCCATACACAGATTGCAGAATCACATCAGTTACACATCCATTGATTTACATATTGCCATACTAGTGTCTGTTGTGCTCCGCTGCCTTTCCCATCCTCCACTCTCCCCCCTCCCCACCTCTCCCCTCCCCTCCCCTCCTATCTCGCTACCCCCTCCACTGTATAACCCTGAGGGTCTCCTTCCATTTCCATGCAATTTCCCTTCTCTCTCCCTTTCCCTCCCACCTCTCATCCCTGTTAAATGTTAATCTTCTTCTCCTGCTCTTCGTCCCTACTCTGATCTTAGTTACTCTCCTTATATCAAAGAAGACATTTGGCATTTGTTTTTTAGGGATTGGCTAGCTTCACTTAGCATAATCTGCTCTAATGCCATCCATTTCCCTACAAATTCTATGATTTTGTCATTTTTTAATGCAGAGTAATACTCCATTGTGTATACATGCCACATTTTTTTTATCCATTCGTCTATTGAAGGGCATCTAGGTTGGTTCCACAGTCTTGCTATTGTGAATTGTGCTGCTATGAACATCGATGTAGCAGTGTCCCTGTAGCATGCTCTTTTTAGGTCTTTAGGGAATAGACCGAGAAGGGGAATAGCTGGGTCAAATGGTGGCTCCATTCCCAGCTTTCCAAGAAATCTCCATACTGCTTTCCAAATTGGCTGCACCAATCTGCAGTCCCACCAGCAATGTACAAGTGTACCCTTTTCCCCACATCCTCGCCAGCACTTGTTGTTGTTTGACTTCCTAATGGCTGCCAATCTTACTGGAGTGAGATGGTATCTTAGGGTGGTTTTGATTTGCATTTCTCTGACAGCTAGAGATGGTGAGCATTTTTTCATGTACTTGTTGATTGACTGTATGTCCTCCTCTGAGAAGTGTCTGTTCAGGTCCTTGGCCCCTTTGTTGATTGGGTTATTTGTTCTCTTATTGTCTAATTTTTTGAGTTCTTTGTATACTCTGGATATTAGGGCTCTATCTGAAGTGTGAGGAGTAAAGGTTTGTTCCCAGGGTGTAGGCTCCCTATTTACCTCTCTTATTGTTTCTTTTGCTGAGAAAAAACTTTTTAGTTTGAGTAAGTCCCATTTGTTGATTCTAGTTATTAACTTTTGTGCTATGGGTGTCCTATTGAGGAATTTGGAGCCCAACCCCACCGAATGTAGATCGTAGCCAACTTTTTCTTCTATCAGACGGTGTGTCTCTGATTTGATATCAAGCTCCTTGATCCATTTTGAATTCACTTTTGTGCATGGCGAGAGAAAGGGATTCAGTTTCATTTTGTTGCATATGGATTTCCAGTTTTCCCAGCACCATTTGTTGAAGATGCTATCCTTCCTCCATTGCATGCTTTTAGCCCCTTTATCAAATATAAGATAGTTGTAGTTTTGTGGATTGGTTTCTGTGTCCTCTATTCTGTACCATTGGTCCACCCGCCTGTTTTGGTACCAGTACCATGCTGTTTTTGTTACTATTGCTCTGTAGTATAGTTTGAAGTCTGGTATCGCTATACCGCCTGATTCACACTTCCTGCTTAGCATTGTTTTTGCTATTCTGGGTCTTTTATTTTTCCATATGAATTTCATGATTGCTTTCTCTATTTCTACAAGAAATGCCGTTGGGATTTTGATTGGCATTGCATTAAACCTATAGAGAACTTTTGGTAATATCGCCATTTTGATGATGTTAGTTCTGCCTATCCATGAACAGGGTATATTTTTCCATCTTCTAAGATCTTCTTCTATTTCTCTCTTTAGGGTTCTGTAGTTTTCATTGTATAAGTCTTTCACCTCTTTTGTTAGGTTGATTCCCAAGTATTTTATTTTTTTTGAAGATATTGTGAATGGAGTGGTTGTCCTCATTTCCGTTTCAGAGGATTTGTCGCTGATATACAGGAATGCCTTTGATTTATGCGTGTTGATTTTATATCCTGCCACTTTGCTGAATTCATTTATTAGCTCTAATAGTTTCTTTGTAGAGCCTTTTGGGTCTGCTAGGTATAGAATCATATCATCTGCAAATAGTGATAATTTAAGTTCTTCTTTTCCTATTTTGATGCCTTTAATTTCTTTCGTCTGTCTAATTGCTCTGGCCAGTGTTTTGAGAACTATGTTGAACAGAAGTGGAGAGAGAGGGCATCCCTGTCTTGTTCCAGATTTTCGAGGGAATGCCTTCAGTTTTTCTCCATTCAGAATGATGCTAGCCTGAGGCTTAGCATAAATTGCTTTTACAATATTGAGGTATGTTCCTGTTATCCCTAGTTTTTCTAGAGTTTTGAACATAAAGGGATGCTGTACTTTGTCGAATGCTTTTTCCGCATCTATCGAGATGATCATATGGTTCTTATTTTTAAGTCTATTGATGTGGTGAATAACATTTATTGATTTCCGTATATTGAACCAGCCTTGCATCCCAGGGATGAATCCTACTTGATCATGGTGCACAATTTTTTTGATGTGTTTTTGTATCCGATTCGCCAGAATTTTATTGAGGATTTTTGCATCTAGGTTCATTAGAGATATTGGTCTGTAGTTTTCTTTCTTTGAAGTGTCTTTGTCTGGTTTAGGTATCAGGGTGATGTTGGCCTCATAGAATGAATTTGGAAGTTCTCCCTCCTTTTCTATTTCCTGAAGTAGCTTGAAAAGTATTGGTATTAGTTCTTCTTTAAAGGTTTTGTAAAATTCTGCTGTATACCCATCCGGTCCTGGGCTTTTCTTAGTTGGTAGTCTTTTTATGGTTTCTTCTATTTCCTCAATTGATATTGGTCTGTTTAGGTTGTCTATATCCTCCTGACTCAATCTGGGCAGATCATATGACTTAAGAAATTTATCTATGCCTTCACTATCTTCTAATTTATTGGAGTATAAGGATTCAAAATAGTTTTTGATTATCTTCTGTATTTCTGAAGTGTCTGTTGTGATATTGCCTTTTTCATCCCGTATGCTAGTAATTTGAGTTCTCTCTCTTCTTCTCTTCGCTAGCATCGCTAAGGGTCTGTCGATTTTGTTTATTTTTTCAAAGAACCAACTTTTAGAATTGTCATTTTTTTCAATTGTTTCTTTTGTTTCCATTTCATTAATTTCATCTCTGATTTTCATTATTTCTTGCCTTCTACTTCTTTTGCTGTTGTTTTGCTCTTCTTTTTCTAGGATTTTGAGATGAAGTATGAGATCATTTATTTGTTGGTTTTTTCTTTTTTTAAGGAATGAACTCCAAGCAATGAATTTTCCTCTTAGAACTGCTTTCAATGTGTCCCATAGATTCTGATATGTTGTGTCTGTGTTTTCATTTATCTCTAAGAATTTTTTAATTTCCTCCTTGATGTCTTCTATAACCCATTGATCATTCAGTAACCTATTGTTCATTCTCCAAGTGATGTATGCTTTTTCCTTCCTTCTTTTATCATTGATTTTCAGTTTCATTCCATTATGATCAGATAAGATGCATGGTATTATCTCTACTCCTTTATATTGTCTAAGAGTTGCCCTGTGACATAATATATGATCTATTTTTGAGAAGGATCCATGTGGTGCTGAGAAAAAAGTATAACTGCTTGATGTTGGGTGGTATACTCTATATATGTCAATTAAGTCTAGGTTATTAATTGTGTTATTGAGTTCTATAGTTTCCTTATTCAACTTTTGTTTGGAAGATCTGTCCAGTGGCGAGAGAGGTGTGTTGAAGTCTCCCATGATTATGGCATGGTGGTCTATTAGACTCTTGAACTTGAGAAGAGTTTGTTTGACGAACATAGCTGCACCATTATTTGGGGCATAAATATTTATGATTGTTATGTCTTGTTGGTGTATGGTTCCCTTAAGCAGTATGTAGTGTCCCTCTTTATCCCTTTTGATTAACTTTGGCTTGAAATCTATTTTATTTGATATGAGTATGGACACTCCTGCTTGTTTCCGAAGTCCATATGAGTGATATGATTTTTCCCAACCTTTCACCTTCAGCCTATGTATGTCTTTTCCTATCAAATGCATCTCCTGTAGGCAGCATATTGTTGGGTCTTGTTTTGTGATCCATTCTACTAGCCTGTGTCTCTTAATTGGTGAGTTTAAGCCATTAACATTTAGGGTTATTATTGAGGTATGGGTTGTTCTTCCAGCCATATTTGTTTATGTCTGTTACTAAACATGGTTTGTTTTCCTCTTTGATTATTTTCCCACCCTTTACTGTCCTACCTCCCACTGTTGGTTTTCATTGTTATTTTCCATTTCCTCTTCCTGTAATGTTTTGCTGAGGATGTTTTGAAGAGATGGTTTTCTAGCTGCGAATTCTTTAAACTTTTGTTTATCGTGGAAGGTTTTAATTTCATCTTCCATCCTGAAGCTTAATTTCGCTGGATACACAATTCTTGGTTGGAACCCATTTTCTTTCAGTGTTTGAAATATGTTATTCCAGGATCTTCTAGCTTTCAGAGTCTGTGTTGAAAGATCAGCTGTTATCCTGATTGGCTTACCCCTAAATGTAATCTGCTTCCTTTCTCTTGTAGCTTTTAAAATTCTCTCCTTATTCTGTATGTTGGGCATCTTCATTATAATGTGTCTAGGTGTGGATCTCTTATGATTTTGTACATTCGGCGTCCTGTAGGCTTCTAGGATTTGGGATTCTGTCTCATTCTTCAAGTCTGGGAAGTTTTCTCGTATTATTTCATTGAATAGACTGCTCATTCCTTTGGTTTGGAGCTCTGTACCTTCCTGTATCCCAATGACTCTTAAGTTTGGTCTCTTTATGTTATCCCATATTTCTTGGATGTTCTGCTCATGGTTTCTTAACAGTCTTGCTGAGCTGTCTATGTTCTTTTCCAGTTGAAATACTTTGTCTTCATTGTCTGATGTTCTATCTTCTAAGTGTTCTACTCTGCTGGTAGTATTCTCCATTGAGTTTTTAAGTTGGTTTATTGCTTCCTGCATTTCTAGGATTTCTGTTTGTTTGTTTTTTATAACCTCTCTCTCCCTGTATAGTTGATCCTTTGCTTCCTGGATTTGTTTGTGTAATTCATTGTCGAAGTGATCTTTCATTGTCTGATTTTGCTGTCTAATGTCTTCCTTGATACTCCAGATCATCTGAAGCATGTATATCCTGAATTCTTTATCTGACATTCCATCTGCTGCAGCTGTTACCTCTTCTAAAGTTGCGTTGACCTGCATTGCTTGTGGTCCTTTCTTTCCTTGTCTTTTCATACTGCTTGTGTATCTTTCCTGCAGGCGCGGGTGGTGGCTCTGCTCTCTCCTTATTCCAATTGGGGTGTCGTGGCTACCACGCCGGCAGGTCACTGGGCCTGTTCTGGGAGCTGGCGGCGGCTCTGTTCTGCCCCTACTCCAATTGGGGTGACGAGTGTACCACACTGGCAGGCCACCGGGCCTGATCCGCCGGTCGGTTGCAGGTTTGCCTACCCTGCAGGCGCGGGCGGCAGCTATACTCTGCCCCTACTCCAAATGGGGTGACGTGTCTGTCATACCGGCAGGCCACTGGGCCTGTCCCGCTGGTCGGTCGCAGATCTGCCTACCTTTTGGGCACGGGTGGCGGCTCTGCTCTGCCCCTACTCCAATTGGGGTGTCGTGACTACCCCACCTGCAGGTCGCTGGGCCTGTTCCTGGCACGGGCGGCGACTCTGCTCTGCCCCTACTCCAATTAGGGTGGTGTGTGTACCACGCCGGCAGGCTCCTGGGCCTGATCCGCCGGTCTGTCGCAGGTCTGCCTACCTTGGAGGCACGGGCGGCGGATCTGCCCTGCCCCTCCTACCACGCCTGCAGACCCCTGGGCCTGATCTGCAGGTTGGTCACAGGTCTGCTCACCCTGCGGGCACGGGTGGCGGTTCCGCTCCGCCCCAACTCCAATTGGGGTCACGTGGCCACCACACCGGCAGGGCCTGATCCGGGCGTGGGAGAAGGATCTGCTCTGCCCCTACTCCAGTTGGGGTGACGTGTGTACCACACTGGCAGGCCACTGGGCCTGACCCGCCAGTCTGTGACAGGTCTGTTTACCTTGCAAGCGCGGGCGGTGGCTCTGCCCTGCCCCTCCTACCACGCCCATGTACCACTGGGTCGCGGGTCTGCCCACCTTGCGGGTGCGGGTGACGGCTCCGCTCCGTCCCCTCTCCAATTGGAGTCACGCGGTCACCATGCTGGCGAGCCGCTGGGTCTGCTCCGGGCGCTGGCGGCGGCCCGGCTCCTCCCCTCTGGCTCCACGACAAATTGAGGAGACTCGGGTGTCTGTGCCTCACCCCCCCTACCAGGAGACCAACTGTTTCTGTCGCCGCTGGTATTGATGAAGTTCTCTCCTCCGCCACTTTCTGATGACATCAGATCTCTGCCATGTTGGTATCCTATGTGAATGGCAGCATTTCGTTCCCCTTGCCAGGCAACCAAAGCAACGGATGAGTCCTGACCGGCCCTCAGCAGGACCCAAGGAAAGGATTTTCTGAAACAAGAAACAAAAAGCATAAATCATAAAGGAAAGAATCAATAAATTTGACCACATTAAAATGAGTGATAGTGAAACCATCACAGAAAAAATGAATAAAAGAAATGCATCAATCTGTAAGAAAATTGGGAAACATGTAACCAGAGTTTTGTCCAACATATATAACAACTCAAAATGAGCAACAATAAACAAGCTGTTGGGCAGGAAAACTTGCCCCAACATAAATTATTCAAAAAATATGAAAAAAAAATTCACAAAAGTAATACAGGTGCTTATCAGTTATCAGAGAAATGCAAAATAGGACCACAATGATACTAATTTCCATCCATAAAATTATAAAAAATAAAAGTTGCATAATAGAATGTGAAGCAACTTGAGCCCTTGTCCACAACGGATGTAGGAACGTATTATAACAACTATTTTGAAAATCAGTTTGATCTAGCCTAAAATGTTGCCCTATAATCCAGCATTTTGTACTTTACAAAAACTCCTGCCTGTGTGCACTGGGAGATATATACCAGCTTCTATAGCAGACATGTTCATAATATCAGACCCTAATGAGCAACAATAAAATGAATAAAAAATGTCTAGCAATTAAATAAAATACGGGTATATTCATAAAATGGACACCTATGAAGGATCAATGAAACAGTGTTATATTCCTCAATAAGAATGAATCTTAAACATCATCTTGAGTAAAAAATAGCAAACCATAGAGGAAAAAGCAGTTCATTGACATTGTGCTATATTCAAAAACACATAAAACATAGAGTTTTGTTAATAGACCCAAAGCAAGTAGAAATAACACAATAAAGGTAAGAAAGAAAGGGTTGTAAGTTGATTACAAAGAGGGAGAATGACCGATGAGGGCCCATATGTAAATCCTGGGGTGCAATGATCTTCTTCTTGGTCTTGTATTGGTAGAAGTGCACATCTCATAGTTAGTTGTTCTTTAAACGGAGAGAATATATTCTAATAAACTACATTATAAAAATGCTATATTTCTCCATACTTTAAAAAGGTTAATGATAGCCACTAAAATAACTGAAAGACAATCTATAGATTTGAAAGTAAGAAAGTGGGGAATACACTATACAAATTTTATTACCCCAATGCAAGGGAAGATAAATTACAAAAAGACATAATTTGAAAATACAGTAATTGTTTTCTGAACCAGAAACTAAAAGAAAATGCAAAGTGGCCTGCAGGGCTAAACCCACAGGCCTGCTGAGCTCTGTGCCTGGAATCTAGGTCAGGGGTTTGCAATTAAGTGAGGTCAAGAGGTCATAAAGATATCCATTCAAGACAAGGAATCAGAGAGCCAGACTCATGACTTCATGCCAAGGAATTAGGTTGAGTTGCTTTGGTCATTAAAGGACAATGGAGGGAGAAAATACCCAACAAACAGTGACTGACCAAAAAAGCATGTGGCTACAGCTTTTAAGAAGCTACGGGTGAAAGGAAATGGGAAGCCATAGAAACAGCATTATAAACAAGAATGGAAATCAGCTGCCTGCAGTCTCAGGTCTGAATCTGCAGTGTGTTTCTCTTACAGAAGAACTTGAGCACTAACCCCCATCATATTATGCAAATCTAATTTTGGATTGGGAGGTTATGTGGCCCCATTGGAGGGAATCTCAAATCTGAGTCTAAGAGAGGAGACTGACGGAGAGAGAGAGAAGGAGCATACATGAGGACACTTTCACCCCAAAAGCGTCTGCAAAGTAAATTCAATACCTAGGAAATATCCAAAAAAATCAACAAGCAGAATTTTTTGACAAAAGTTTTAAAATCAGTGGAATCAAATCTATAAGAAAAACATAATTGCATCTATAGAAACAAATAAAAATGATGAAACAAAAGGAGTCACAAGAAACTGAAAATGGGATTTTTCAATACATCTAAAGATTTTAGAAGAGCAAAGTAATGTCAGTGAGAATAATGGTGGCCGTATAAATTAGAAAAATGAAAGATGGTACTGAGATGTCCCACAGTGCAATATAGAAATAAATAATATTTTCAAATGAAAAAATAATAAGACATAGGAAGGAAAGAGAAATTTCAAAACATATATGACAGGTATTACAAAAGAGAAGATGGAAGGGAATGACAGAGACAATTTACATATTTAAAAACATGCAATGTTTAATAGAAGTGAGTGCATAAGAAATAATAAAACAACTCTGCTTGTTTTTTCATTGTTGAGTTGTAAAGTTTCTTTTAAGATATTATCCTTTATCAGATAAACAAAGCTGAGGAGATTCATCACCCCTAGAACTACCACACAAGAAAGGCTAAAGGAGTCCCTTCGAGATGAAATGAAAGGTGCTATACAACAACATGGAAGCACATGACAATGTAAAGTTCATTTGTAAGGGGAAATACATAGGAATACAGAATAACCTCATATTGCAATCACTTTAAATTCTGGCACAGAATTTAAATGACAAAAATATAAAACTAATTATAAACATATGTTAATGGATACAAGGTATAAAAAAGGTATTTATGACAGAAAGTCAAACAGGAACGGCGATGTAAAGAAATAGTCTTTGGTCCAGCATGGTGGGGCATGGTGAGGCACACTTGTAATCCCAGCAACTCAGGAGGCTGAGACGGTAGGATCGCAATTTCAAGACCAGCTTCAGTAATTTAGTGAGGCCCTATCTCAAAATTTAAAAAAAAAAAAGGCTGAGGATGTGGCACAGTGGTAAAGCACCCCTGGGTTTAATTCCCCAGTACCAAAAAAACGAAAACAAAGAAATTGGGTTTTATATGCTATTGAAGCTAAATAGATAGCAGTTTATAATAAATTTCTATAACTTTAAGATGTTTTAGGTGATCCTATGTCAATCACAGGAAAGTTTCTATTGATGATACACAAAAAGAGATGAGAGAATAATCAAGTTATATCAATTAAAAAAATCAACAAAACACAAAAGAGGCAGCAAGAGAGGGGAAAAAAGCCCAACACAGCTACAGAACTGTTTAGTCAGCTTTTGTTGCCACTGTGACCAAAAGACCTGACAAGAGCAATGTTAGAGGAGGATAAGATTATTTGGAGCTCATGGTTTCAGAGGTCCCAGTCCATAGATGGCCAATTCCATTGCTCTGGGACCAAGGTGAGGCAGTACAACATAGTAGAAGTGTGTGGAGGACAAAAGCAGCTCAGGACAAGGCAATCAGGAAGCTGAGAGAGCTCCTCTCACTTGGGACAAAATATAAACCCCAAAGGCACACCCCTCATGACCTATCTCATCCAGCCACACTCTACCTTCCTGAAGTTACCACCCAATTAATCCTTTTGCAAGCTCAATTCATAAAATTCCAGAAGAAATTATAAGCAAAAACTTCATATAGCTCTCATAATCTAATAATTTCATCTCTGAATGTTCTTGCATTGTCTTACCTGTGAGCTTTTGGGGGGACACCTCATATTTAAATCACAACAAATACATAGAGAAAACTGTTACCAAAAGGCCAGAGTAAGCCTTTCCCCTCAGTAATTTTTTTAAAATTTAAATGAATTATAACACCAATCAAGAGACATTGAGTACCTGAGTGAACAACCACAAAATATCCCCACTATGTGCTGTCTATAAGAGACTCTCTCTAGACTCAAGAACACTTACAGATTGAAAATGAAGCATAAAAGAGGATATTCCATGCAAATAGTAACCATTAGAGATCAGAAGTGGCTGTACTTATGTTAGACAAAATAGACTTTAAGTAAAAAACCTGCCTGAGTGACAAACAAAAGGACATTTTAAACAATAAGAGTCAATTCACCAGAAAACTATCAAAATCACAAATAAATGTACACTCAAGATCAGAGTTCCAACATAAACAAGGCAAACATTGACAGAAATAATATAAGAGTCTTCAAAACTCTGCTTTCAATAGTGTATAGAACAACCAGACACAAGTTCAATAAGGAAACAGAGGACTTGAAGAGCACTGCAGCCACTAGACCTAATGGACACATAGATAATGCTTTTCCCAATGACAGCAGTATACATATTCTACTCAAATGCACATGGAGCATTCTTCGGGACAAGCCATATGTTAGGCCAGAAGACAAGTCTTAACAAATTTACAAAGATTGAATCATACCACATATCAGTTACAACCACAGTGGAATGAAATTAAAAAACAATAGCAAAAGGAAAGTTGGAAACTTTACAAATATGCAGAAATTAAACAACACACTCCTAAACAAGTAAGGTCAAAGAAGAAATCAGAAGAGAATTTAGAAAGTATCCTGGGAAAAATGAAAATGAAAAGACAAAGTTAAAAAAATGTATGAGATACTGAGATAGGAGTACTCAGAGGAATGTCTCTCATTAAAAAGAAAAAAATGAATCTCAAATCAACAACTGAAGTTTACAACTCAAAGAACTAGAAAAGAAGAATAAACTAAATCAAAGAGAGAGGAAAGTAAAAGCATCAGAGAAGAAATAAACGAAATAGGTAATAGAAAACAAATGAATGAAATTGACAAGCCTTTACCAATACCAAGAATAAAAAAAGCAAATAAGAGAGAAAATATTACAACTACTTATGAAGAAATAAACAGAACTATTAGAGACAACTTATAAACAACTATACAAAAATTGCATTACCTAGAATTGGATAAATTCCTAGAAACATTCTACCTACAAAGACTGAATCATGAAGGAATAAACACAGATCTATAACCAGTAAAATGATTGAGTCAGTAATAAAAAATATCTTCCTTCCAAATTCTGTAACCAGAGGATTTCAGTACAGAATTCTATAATAAACTTAAAGGAGAATCAACACCAAAACTTCTTAAACTCTTCCAGAATATTGAAGAAGAGGGAGCATTTGCAAGCTCAATTCATGAAGTTAATGCTACGCTGATAAATATGCTGTGTATGAAAACAGACTAAAGCTAGATTAAAGAACAAAATATAAGACCCAAAACTGTAAAATTCCCCGAGAAATTATAAGCAAAAACTTCATGACACTGAATTTTCCAATGATTTCAACAGAGTGAATAGGTACCTACAGAGCAGAATAAAATATTTGCGAATCAAATACCTGATAAGGATTTATTATCAAAATATATGATGAACTACAACTTGACAACAACCAAATAAACCTTAACCTGATTACAAATTGGCAAGCATGAAAGCTGTAGAAAGCTGTAGCAGGAGAATAACAAGTTCTAGGCAAGCCTCTGCAAAATAAAAACAAAAAGTGGGGGGGGGGACTTGGATGTAGCTTAGTGGTAGGGTGTTACTGGGTTCCATCCCAGTAAAACACACATGTGCACACACACATACACACAAGAATAAAGAAAGAAAAGGGAAAAAAAGCAAAGAACTTTATACAATTAAAATATATAAAGGGCTAACAAGCATATGGAAAAGTTAGTAATATCATTAATCATTAGATAAATGCAAATCAAAACCACAACGAGATTTTAAAAAATGTAGATATTGGTAAGAGCTGGAGAACGAGAATCTTTGTGCACTGTTGGTATGAATATAAAATTGTGCAGCTGTTATGGAAAAAAGTATAGAGTTTTCTTTTAAAAATTTAAAATAAAATACTATATGATCCATACACCCCACAAAAAGATTGAAAGCAGGATGTTAAAGAAATATTTGCATACCCACGTTCATTGCAGCATAATTCACAAAACTAAGAGATGGAAACAACCCAAAATATCCATTAAAGGATGAAAGAATATATGTATATGTGTGGGTGTATACACACACACACTATAATATATATATATATATATACACACACATATATATATACATATATACACACACATACACACATACACATTGTATGCATATGTTTGTATATATACATACACTATATGCATATATGTGTATGTGTATGCATATTTATATATATATACAAAGAACATCAATCTCAGAAAAGAAAGAAGTCCTGCTACATGATACAATGTAGATGAGCCATGACATCATGGCATAAGTGAAATAAGCCAATAAAAAATAGAAAAATAATATATGACTCCATTTATAAATGGTATTTAAAGTCATGGAAGAGAAACTAGAATGGTGATTGCCTGGGGTTGGGGGAAATGGGAAAACTGGAGTTGTTCAGTAGGTAGAGTTTAAATTTACAAGATGAAAAAAAGTCTAGAGATCAGCTTACCACAATGTGAATATAGTTAACACTACTTAGTTATAAAACTTAACAGTGGTAAAGATGATAAATTTTATGTTTTCTTATAAAATTAAAACTGAACAAAACAAACATACTGAACAAGAGACCACAGAGCCTTCGTATAAAATTATATTCAGGTTGACACTTTTCCTGCCTGCCTTCCATTCCATTGCTCGTTTTTCTACATTCTCTCCCCTTGAGCTCTATATCCAGGAGTCAAAAAATCACTGCCAGAGTTGGGAAGGGGGCTACAAGGGGGCTACGTAGAAAGAAGAAAGAAAGAAATAGCACCATTCAACTGGCAGTAAATTTTCCACATGCAATGGGCCCTGCACTGAAAAGATGGGTGGCTTTCTCTTGAGAGAAGATTCAAGTGCTGATCAGTACACACAACTAACTAGTCCTTCTAATTTCTAGTACAGGACTGTAGTACTAGAAATTAGACAACTTGTATATATAATTTAGAATTAAGTAGCAATGAACAGAAGAATCAATAGACATGACCACTTTTAATCCAGTAGCCAAGAAAGAATTTCATAATGATTATGTTTAAGGAGATAATGGGAAACAAAGAGGTTTCCAAATGTGTTTTAATCTGTCAAGTGTACTGGTTTCAAATTTTAATGGATATACTTCAAAATGGAAAAAAAATGGAAAGGCTATATACTCAATGGTCAGCAGTAATCATCTTTGGAGAGGGATTACAAAAGAACATTTGAAAAGATCTTTATACTCTACATTCATTATACATCTATATTATTTGAATTCATATATCATTTATGTAAGTAATGTGATTTTTAAGTTAAAAGTTAAAATTAATATGCCATGCTATTATGTCATTGGGTAATGGGTGTGCCTAAGTGCTGTCTTCTTGGTTATTATCAGATATTAGTGAATCTCTCCAGAAAGACAAATTTTCTTTGAAATTTTTGGGACCTAGCATTGATGATAGCATCAGATATGAATACTGTGTTTTCTAGATTTTTCTTTTTTTTTAGTAGCAAAATGAGAAGAAAGGAATGGAGGAATAGAGAGAAAGAGGAAGATGGGTTCAATCTTTTTTCCTAAAATTTTAAACAGACTAATTTTGTAAACAAATACAAATATTTCAATAACTTATCATTTCCTCCTTATAATGAATGAGTTCAGCAAAAACAAATGCTGAGCACAAAAGTGTTGTTTACTTATTTTTTTAAAACAACTTTTATTTTTAAAACAACTTTATGGATAGTATCATTTTATAGAAAAACCTTTACATCAGCACAATGCCATCAGACGTTAAGAATTACTAACAATGGTTTTACTTGAATTCTTTTTTTAATACAGCAAGAACCTCAGTTTACAGATGCCTACAAAAAAACTAAGAAAACCCCCAATAAGTTAAAAAAGCAATGTGGATAATTTTCTTTGAAAATAATTCATGATAATGGTAAACATTGCTTTCCTGGATATTCTGCCATTATTTTAGCCCGTCCTCAATCATTGCCACTAGAATCTTTAGGAGCTCCCTACTGCCAACATAAACATTGTGTGAAAACTTTACAAACATAGCTGGGAAGAACAGAACAATGACCTCTGCATGACTTGTTGGTAGCTTTGCAAGAAAAAGGCCTAATTTGACATGTGGAATTGGTGGTTTGACCAGCCTTGGTTAACGCTGGGTCCACATGTAAGGGAGATGAAGTGGCTTCTTCCCAGGGTCACCAGCTCAGTCTCATGCATGATGAGTCACAGTGGCAGAAGGGTGCCTTCTTCCTGGCTGTCTTGACTCACTCAGTGTGAAGCAGGAGAGGATTCTCATTGGAGCTGTGGTCCTGAGTTACATGAGAGACCGCAGTGAGCTAAATGGCTTCACCAAAATGCAACCAAATCCCTCAAGTAAGGAGAGAACAGGATGGAAATGACCAAATTCACTGATGATTTGGGTTGGCAAAATTTTATGGAGTTCTAACATTAGCTGTGGGCTCATAAATCATATTTTATTTTGTGTTTTCTACTTCTGATAGTTAATTCCCTGCAGCTGAAGCTGCATTTTCAATAAGTTCTATAGGAATTTGCATTCTATTCACTAAAAAGAATAAACTAGCATTGAAATCTACGTATCAGACCATGTTTCCACTTGCCTCAGAACCCCTGCTACTCAATAGACATCCACTATTGCATTCTCCTCTAGGACTAGTGTGTTTTTCTTTTAAAATTGAAACTAGCTATCCCAGGTTTTAAACTTTATTGTAATGTGGTCTAGTGATTTGTTTAATTACTAAGATATTAAAAGGATTGTTCTAGACAAACTCCTTAAAGTATTTTAGTTGCAAATTAATAAATAACAAAAAGACTGCATGGAAAATGGTGGAATAAAATGTGTTCCCCGCTCCTTTCTTTATATGACCAACTGCAGATCCTCTCAGAATCCAAGTGATTTATCTGTTTAGAATATTCAGAGACTTGTAGTTTCTGTTCAACCAAGGTTATCCTCAAGGGTAAAATATTTTCTCCCATTCTATTGGTTGTTTTTTCACTTTCTTGGTTATGTTCATTGATGTATAAAAGTTTTTAAGTTTGATGAATCCAAGTTATCTAATTTTGTGGTTGCTGTTGTGAATGAATCTGTTTTAATATTTGAGAGTCCATTGCCAGATCCAAGGAATGAAGATTAACAAATAGCCAGGGCACAGTGGCACACACCTATAATCCTAGCAGCTCAGGAAAGAGAGTTCAAAGTCAGCTTCAGCAACTTAGTGAGACACTAAGCAACTCAGCAAGACCCTGTCTTTAAATAAAATATAAGAAAGGATTGGGGATGTGGCAGTGGTTAAGCACCTCTGAGTTTAATCCCTAGTACTGAAAAGGGGAAAAAAAATGAACTCCACTGGGCACGGTGGTACATGCTTGTAATTCCAGCAGTTCGGGAGCTTAAGGCAGGAGGATCACAAGTTCAAGGCGAGCCTCAACAAAAGAGAGGTGCTAAGCAACTCAGTGAGACCCTGCCTAAAAATAAAATACAAAATAGGGCTGGAGATGTGGCTCAGTGGTTGAGTGCCTCTGAATTCAATCCCTGATAACCCTCACTCCCCGCCCCCCCCCCCAAAAAAAAAAGATTAACTCCTATGTTTTCTTCTAATATTAGCTCTTGTATTTTGACTATTTGCTTATTTTGAGCCCATTTTCATTTATGGAATGAGATAGGGGTCCATTTCATTATTTTGCATGTGTATGTGTAGTGGTCCCAGTACCATTAGTTGAAGAGATTATATTTTTGCCCATTTTGTACCCTTGTCAAAAAATCAGTTGGTCATACTTGGAAGGTTTATTTTTAGGCTGTCAACTCTATTCTATTGATCTGCATGTCTCTTTATGCCACAACCATACATCTTTGGTTACTGTAGCTTTGTTGCAAGTTTTAAAATTGAAAAGTATGAATTATCCATGTTTGTTACTTTTTTCAAGATTGTTTTAGCTATGTGGGTCCTCTTAAAAATCTAAGTGAATTTGAAGATCTGCTAGCTATTCCTCTTTTGTAAAGATGCCATTGTAATTTTAAGAGATTGCTCTGAATCTATAAATGATATTAAAATAAAACTTCTTAGGAATTTAACAGTTTTATTGAGAAAGAATGATTCAATTCTGGGTAGCATTCAGACCATAGCTCTGCAGTATAGACAATAAATATTTATAGATAGAACAAAGAAATGAAGAACAGAAATATCCTGATTGGTTGGAATTGTTTGCCTCAACTGGCTTGCTCTGTTGGCTGCCTGTAATTAGCTGAATCCTAGCCCTCCAAGTCAGATTTCAGTTTGCTACATAGGATCTCAGAGTACAGCAAAAAATTTTAAATTATCAACGGTTTTGAGAATTATCGCTAGCTTAAAAACATGTCTCCAACTCATGGATATGTGAAATAAACTTACTTATGTAGAATTTACATTTATTTCAGTAATAATTTGTGGTTTTCAGCATAATATCTTTCTACTTGTTGAATTTATTCCTGGGTATTTTCTTTTTTTGAGGGGTGTTTTTGTAAATGATACTGTGTTCTTAATTTCCTTTTCAGATTCAGAAGCACATGAGTTCTATGTGTTTACTACATGCAACTTTGCTAAATTCAGTTGTTCTGTTTTTTTTTTCAATTCTTTGAGACTTTATACATGATCATGCTATTTGTGAATAGAGAATTTTACTTCTTTCTAATTTGTATGCAATTTATTTGCTTTGCCTACCTGCTATGACTAGTATTTCTAATATTTTGTTGTTGATGCCCCATAGTTTCCTTAGGTTTGCTCATTTTTCATTTATTGCTGTGTTTTTTTCCTGCTATGACTGAATAATTTCCATTTTCCTATTTTTAAGTTTGTGAATTCTTTCTTTGATATGCTAAACTCCTCTATTGAACTTTCTAGTGAATTTTTTACTTTAGGTACTGTACTTTTAAGCTTGAGAATTTCTATTTGGTTTCATTTATAATTTGTATCTCTATTAATATTGTCTGTTTGTTCAGAACATTCTCCTTGTTTATTTCAGTTTTTCTATTCTTAGCTTCCATGACATCTTTGAGAAAACTAAACACAATTGATTTAAGTTTTTGACTAATAAGACCAATGTCTGAGCTTTCCTGGGGATGGTTTCTGTTGATATCTTTTTTTCTTATGAATAGGCCATACTTTACTTTTTCTTTATTTGTTTTGTAATCTTTTTTTGGTGAATATTGGATATTTAATTTTATAATGTGATAATTCTGAAAATAAAAAAAATATGGATCAACTGGATTTTCATTCATTGCTACTGGGCCTTAAATTTTTGCAATCAAAAAAATATGTGGCTGTGCCTTTTACTGCTGAATACATATACATATGCTCTGTCACAGTAATACTACCCTTAGAACATATCAAAATTAACTTAGTATTATGTGCATCAAAAGTCAGGTACAAGAATATTTGTAGCAGTATCATTTGTAGTTACCTCAAAATTTAAATAACCTAATGTCAAGCAATAGTAGAACAGAAAAAGAAATTTTGGAATTACATACCAAAATGAAAATGATTGAAGTACTCCTACATTCTTTAATATAGATCAACCTTACAAATATAATACTAAGAAAGAAGAGCTACAAGAGTATATACTATTTGTGTCTATTTATAAACGTTTGAAAAAAAAAGACAAAACTAATTTTGGTGGTAGAATTCAGAAGAGTGGCTATTTGTGTGTACAGTTGAGTAATATTGAGCATGAAAAAAGCTTCTACATTGCTGATACACATTGAACATCTTGAAATGGGAAGTGGGTACACATGTTGGTTCCTTTTGTCACCAAGCTATACACTTAAGATTATTGTTTTTCTTTTTCATATGTGTTATCCTTAAAACAATTTTCATACCTATTGATAACCACAATATAATTGCATTTTTATCAGTTTTCCTAAAGATGCAGGGAAAGGAATGTTAAGTGGTGGTATATAAGTTATAAAAACTACTTAGGGGAGCAAATCTAACAATCATTTAGTGGGGCAAATTGAGGGACTTTGTTACTAGGATTCAAAATGTGCATATTCTCTGATGCAGTATATTCACTTGTTGGTTTCTCCATCCTAGAGAATACTTGCACATAAGTACAAGAAATTACAGAAAGATACTTACACACGTTTAATGAATTATTATTTTAGTAATAATAATAAAATGAAACAAACTATATGTCTGAGGGTGGGGAAATGTAAATTGAATTGTACATATATTGGTCCTGAGAAGTACCATATAGCAATTCATTCATTCATTCATAAACTTTTGCAGTGGTTGGGCTTGAATCCAGGACCTTTTACATGCTAGGCAAGTGCTTTACTACCAAGCCATAACCTCAGCCCTAGAGCATTTTTTAAAAAGTCAGGTAGATTTATATATAAACATGGGAAGATCTCAATGTTGAGTACAGAAAATAAAAACTTCTACACAAGAACTAGGAGTCATCATCTAAGGAATGGGGTTGTAATTAGTGCCTGAAAAGGATATTCAGTAATTCGTAAGGGTAAAAAAAATTGAACCGATATTATTTCTCTTGTGTAATTTAAAATTAACAATAGCACTTAGAATGACTTTGGAAGAATATCCAAAAAATCAGCAATACAGGTTGACTCAGTGGCAACTGAAAACCTGAGGAACTGGGATGTGGAGAATATTCACTGTCTACCCATTGTAACTGTAAAAATTTGAAAGATGTAACTGTAGCATCTATTAGGGGAAAAAACAAAGTTAGTTTAAATAAAACAATAAGTGATGCCCAATCTCGTGGAAAAGAAACATACACATATAATTAGATATAACTATAAGTAAGAGATGTTAGTTACGCAATAGACTCACGGAGAAAAGGTCTCCTAAATAGGTCTGGAGGACTTGAGAATTCAAAGCGATCGAACACAGTACTGGCATAGAAGTGGGACGCCCTATTTCAGTACAGAAGAGATCAATGGGAGGTGCCCAGAGGATCTGAAATCCTCCCTGTGATTGTTTTCCACGAGCCCAGGGGCTATATCCCTACCAAGTGACTGAAAAAAAGTGGTAAAGGCATAATCGTAAAAAAAAGAAAAAGCAAACACTAATTAAAACGATGTAGTACAAATTGCGGGAAAGCCCAACCAGCTCAAGGTTTTCAAAGTCAGAGTCCCAGATTCCCACCCGTTCCTCAGGGCAGTCCAGCTCCCCGTCTCCCGTCTTCCCCCGCCGCTTATTGGTCAGTAGATGATTGACATATTTTCTGTCCAATCGTGTAGTTTCTCTAGAGCCTGCCCAGCACTCAGTCTTTGGACCCTGGAGCAAGATGCGGCTTCTGTGCGTGTACGTCAGCGTGTTGACGTCACGGCCGGGTACTCGAGGAGCTCCTAGGGCGGCTGGCTGCGGGTGGTGGGCTGCGCTTCGCTTGCTGGGCTGGGTGCCTGGTCCCGCCCCACCGAGCCCCACCCCGCCGCCCCGGAGATCCCTGGAGGGCGCGACCACTGAGCCACTGTCTCCGGGCCAGTCTGGGGCGGCCGGCCCGGAACCACCCGATGAGGTAGGCTGGGTTTCGCGTCACCCTGTTTGACAGGTTCGAAAACTGAGTCCCCGAGGTCAGGCCACCTAACTGGGTTCCTGGAGAGTCCAGCAGACGGAGGCCATAACCCTGTCGTTCCCTTCTGTTTACGGAGCCCTTGCTAGATCCACCCGGGAAGGAGGAGGGGCGAGGCATGTGTTTATAATGGATGCAAAAGTGAAGTTGTAGATTTCCAAGACCCACTGCTCCCAGGGCAGAGATTTAGGGACGGATTCGGGTAGTGAGGTCTCCATTTCTTCACCTCGCTGGCTCCAGCGAGGTCCTTGTGGGGTCCATCCCCATATTGGGCCATGGGCCCTGAAGAATGACCAAGGATGGTGACTAGGAGGTGAAGCGTGGGTTGTCCAGACACAGTCGTTTATGGGCCTCTTTTATTCATCAAGAAAGGCCTTGTTCAAAACAAAACAAAATAAAGATTAAAGTCTGAGTCATGATTGTTCTGGAGATGGTTTCAGTTCACTGCTTTGCCCACTCATTTTGCAATTTTTTTTTTTTTTTTTTTTTGAAATATAAGTAGCATGCTTTCTTTTTGGTTTAGAGTTAGGAAGGGATTTTTTTTCCCTCTTATTTCAAACGTGGGTTAACACTGTGGCATTTTTCTTATCATTCTCTTAATATAGCAGTTGTTCATCATTCATTTATCTTCTATTTCACAGATGGAATTACTTGAATAAATCTCTTGACTCATAAATAGTTTGGATACGTTCAGTGAGGTTGCAAAGTAACAGGTCTAATTTCTAAATACACTGGAGTTAGTTCAGTGTGTTATATCAGATTTCTTTGTGTGGAAGGTTTCTGAAAGGTAGTTACCATCTATAGTCCATCTGCCCATCTCTCTATCTAGAAGCAAGATTTGATGAAACAAAACAACTTACCATATCTGTGCTTTATTTATGGATTCTGATAATAAAGTAGTGGGTAATTAATGTACATGAAATGAAAATATGTAATGTACAATATATATATATATATATATATATATATATATATATATATATATAATATAATGTATACAAACTGAATAATATAATATATAATATTTTGTATTGTCAGGAAGCATTTATTCTTTTTAAGATCTTACCGTCTCTAACATGGACCTTTTAAAGTTGCATTATTGCATTATAGAAAACTGCATTAAAGAAATGAACTTTATGGCTTCTGATGACTACTTATTTTCATAGAAGGAAAGGTGATTGGTGTAATTTTGAATTTATTCATTGGACAGTTTCATCTGATGAATATCTCTCTGGGCTACCCATTGTTTCAGGTATTTGGGATTGAGTAATGAACAGTTTAGATGAGGTCCCTCACTTCAAAGACCTTATCTTTTGATGGAGATACAATGTACATGCAAACCAAAAAATGACTTTAGGTAGTAATAAATGTTAGAGAATATATTACAGGGGAAGGAACTCTGGTGTACTGGGGGGTGTGGGCAAATTTACCTGTGGGGAAGATTTTCCTGAGGAGGTGATGGTTGGGGTGGTAACTGAATGTTTAGAGTGAGTCAGCCATGAAAAGATCTGGAAGTTTCTCTAATAGTGCAAAAACAAAAACAAAAGCAAAAAAACAAAACTAAAGAAAGAATGAGTTTGGCATGTTCTAAGGATGAAGGGAAGCTAGTATGGCTAGAGCAGAATAAACTTACGGGAGAGTGATGTGGGGGGACAGTGATAGGAGGGGATACTGGAGAGGTGAGCAGGAGCTGTATCATCTGTGTCTGCTGTGAGAGTTGCAGACATGTTAAGGAAAGATGATGTGTGTATCTGTCTATCTATATCTATATCTATATGTCTATCTCAGAGTCCTTGTTCTTGTTTAGAGGCACTCATAAGTTCTGACCAACTTTCTGCCTTTTGGTTATGAAGTTGTTATATATGTAATATATATTTTATATTGCATAATATACTATGAATTATTGTATATTATATGTGTATGTATAGACATATATATGTGTGTGTATATATATATATATATATATATATATATACATATATATATACATATATGTATATATATACACACACATACATATGTATATGTATGCATATATTTCTTCCTTCTTCCAGGGGTCTTTTTAATGAAAAGAATGTCCATGTAGTTGTTTTTTCATTGTTATTATGTATAGGACTCAAAGCCTTTGTTTATCTTCAAGGGCTACTTTTATCTCCTAAGCATGAATCTTCTTCCTTATTATCTTTACCTTCTTTCTATTAGGAAAGCACTGTCAGTCTGCTCTATCCCAGCCAAGCTCTAGGAAACTGCGTTACTTGGTTAAGTAGATATTACTGACCAGGGATGCTCTGTCTGCTTTTATTTAATGTATACAGTGTGCCAAGTACATTGCATACATTCTGATCCTTCCACCATCTTGCAAAGGTAAATATTACACCTTTTCAAGAGTACAGGAAAGTTACTCTTAAGGCCACTCAGCTGGTTACGATGGAGCTCATTAGCCTTACTCTGAAATCTTAACTTCCTTCTGCTTCACCCCTTGCTTCTTTGAATATGTAATAGCAACTGCATATCTCTGTTATTTAAACTTTGTTTCATGTTGTGGCATTTTAGAGATTGTGTGATTTGACCTTTAGTTTAAAGGTGGAGCTGTGGAGGCCCAGAGAAGTCCATTGATTTCCAGAATAAAACACAGTGTACAAACTGATGGCAGTTATAACCCTGCTGATTTTCAGCCCAATTTTTTTTCTTTTCTACCTTCTTGACTATCCCACAATATTTCTGTGTATATAAATATAAAAATATAATATTTTAACATCTAGAATGTACTGCCCATAAACTCTTAAAAGGTAATTTTTTAAAAAAGATGAGACAGTGCTTTTTCTTGGGCTAAAATAACCCTTTGCTTTGTTTTTCTTCCCTTTTCTGAGTAATGAGTAGGTGTAAACTCTCTGGATGAATCCTTGGTTTTTGTTAGAAGAGCATGATTTAAAAATGACTTTTTAAAGTTATAATTTCAGAAATTTTTGAAAGAGAATTTAAAATTTGTTACTATTTTCCCAGCTTTAATCTTATGCTTAGAAGTGTGGGAATAATGCTTAGAGTTTGGTGGCTCATAGTTTCTGGTGGCAACTAGAGTTTGTTCTTATAATTAAGGAAGTCCTTGGGTCAGCTCAGTGGTGTAATTTCTCTTTTTTAGAAATATATTTTTAAAAAGTAGAAATTAGCTTGCAAAATAAGAAAATTTAAAAATAACTATTATTTATTTCTAAACTTTACTTATTTTAATAATTATGATTAGAGTATATGAAATAAAACAGACTGACAAATAGATTAATTTGCTTTCTAGGTGATTTTTTGACCAATCTTCTTAATGAAGATTATCTTTTTTTTTATTAGTCAAACTAGAATACTATTAAAGAAATTAATCTCATTTATTAAATGTTGGAAGATATTTAAATTTAGACAAAAGACAGCTTTTGCTCTTTAAGCTACAATAGTAAAACAATGTTTTGATGGAGTGTCTCTGTCTCTTAAGATTGTTCATGCAGCTGATGTCCAAGTTCAAATAATCCAGGATGTTGTGATTTGATCCCATATTTTAGTAGTAGCATCCATGTGAACCAGCACACTAAACTGTACTCCTGGCTTTAGTTTTGGTGCCATTACTTGTGTTCTGCCTGTAATGCTCTTTGGATGTACAACTCCAGCTGGTCAAAGTTCTACCTGTACCGCTCAGTCCACTCAAATGCCAAACTTACAAGAAAAAAAAAAAATCTTCTGTGTTTTTTTTAGTGGTAGCCTTTTCTTTTCACAGAACTTTAGGGAGTTTTTCTTTACAACCTGGTATACCAATCTTGATATCTGTGGTAATGCCCAGTGGTAGACATGGATCTTCCAATCTTTGTTGACTTTAGGTTAAAGGACAGCAATCTGTGGTATTAATGCAATGGGTTTTTACAGATCCTAGAGCCCTCTAGTTTTATTTAACCATTTATCACTCTGTCTTTGAGAGAGGCCCTGTTAGGCTTTTCTTGGTTTTGGTTCTAGAAGGTCTTTCCTGTTTCAGTTAAGGGTCTGACTTCTACAGTTGACCAGAAGTCCCTTTAGAGGACCTCACCTCTTTGGGCTGTAAACGTTGAGAATACACTTTTACAAAATAAATGAATAAAATGAGTGAACTCTGTGTTACTGGGATTGAGAAATAGTAACAGCAATTTCTACTTCTCAGTATTATGGATGAGAAGACAGGCTCACAGGGAAATTATCTCAGGGCCCCTTAGTTACTTCCAGTGCTGGTCTATGAAGCCTACTCACTACTCATGACTCCTTGCATCAGGAACTTGTTACAGGCCATCATTGAATCTGAAGTCCTGCGTCAGAACTCCTGGCAGCCTCTTAAATGATGTATCAACACAGCTAGGGCCTTTATCACTGCTTCCCTTAGTCAACATAGATCTGGAGTTGCTGTGAATCAAGATCAAAGCCTGAACACTCACCTCAGTCTAACTCTGAGCTATTTAAACCTGGAGGGTCTTTCTGGTCAGGCATTGGGGTAGTATTAGGTTCCGTGCTCTTTATTTTAAAACTCTTCTTTTTTATTTCTTCTGTGTTGCAACTTTCCAAGAAATATCTTGGGACTAATTAGTGTGAATGTCCTCATTGTATTGAATCTGGAGGTTAGAAGGATTTGGCCTACTGTCTTCTAAATTGTGGTAATCATGGGCTTCTATGTTGTGTATTTTCAGGATAATATATATTCTTTAAATATTTATTTATTTATTTAAATATTAATGGTTATACATAGTTGTTGGGTTTATTCTGACAAATTTATACATGCATGGAAATTGAAGGACAATATATTTTTCAAATCTTATGCATTATTGCCCACCATAGTGTATTCTTATTTGATTTTTGTTTCAGGAAAAATATATTTCATAATTATTTGTAAATTAACCAATTGCTTATTGAATTCATGATGTGAAACCATGTTATTTGAAGTACTCTTTCCTATTTGTGTGGTATGTTAAGTTTATAAAAGGTAACACAAAGAGCTCTTGAGATGCTAGCAGTTTCTCCAGGTGAGGTGGGGACACCAGCTAGGAGTTGCTTTAGTCATTACTGATGATACCTAACAGTTTCAGAGGGCTTCCTCCACCCCAAGGGATGTTCTAAAGACTTTGTGTCAGTGTTTCTCATCCTCAGCACCAGTGACATTTCAGCTGGAAAGTTCTGTATTTTTTGGTGGCTGTCTTGTGCATTGTAGAATGTTAAGGACCCTCTCTGGCCTCCTGATATCAGTGGCATCTCATCTAGTCCTGACAACTAACAATATCCTCATTATTGCCAAATGCTCTAGGGCTCTGGGGTTGGAGGGCACAGCCCTTTGCCCTCCTATTACCATGCCATTGAGAACCACTGTTTTATATAAACTAATTCATTCCCCAAACAGTTCTCAAAGTTAAGAGTATTATTGTCATGTTATAGAAGAAGAAACTTAAATAGAGAGGTTAGGTAACTTGTCCAAATTATACAGCTAGTCAGTGGCAGTACTAGGCTGTGAAACCAAGCAGTGTAGTTGGTGAACTCTGACTCAGCAAAGCCCACTCTAGATAATTACTATCTATTAGGGATCCAAAAACCCAGTAAGGCAGAAGGAAAAGTAAATGCTTACAGGGACCAGGAAGGCCTAGCAGCAAATAAGGTGTCTGGGTAGCAAACTGGTAAACTGATAATATTGCCCAAATTGCCTATTTTTCAAGAGAAGCTAGAAATCTAGATTTTATTTATATGAAAAACTCCTTTTCATGTTGACAATTTAGTGTTTACAAAACATTGTGCAAGCCAGCAGACACACCCTGTCACCTATATATGGGCAAGATTTGGCCACAACATCATTTTGAAGTCTTTTGTGTAGACTTTGCAGTACTTTGGCAGTCCAGGATGTGTGTGTTCATTTGATAGGGAAAATAAGGTCTATTCTCTATGGGGAGCAGAAGGTTGATATAAGGATAGAAGGGTAGGTCTTCTAGACTAGCAGTGGTTGTCTTATGTTCTTTTAAGGCTAAAAAAAGAGCATGGCATTAAAGCTGGTCATTCAGCACACTTTGAAATGTTAATGCTTGCTGCTTAGTTTAAAAGTTATGGACTTCTCACAGCTTTGGAAAGAACTGTTCATAACTTTTTTATTTTATGACCTCCACTTGTTTGTGTGACCTCCACTTGTCTAAGAATTAACATAAATATCTCAGAGGACACTGAGGACCCTGAGAAAACATAGGTTCTAGAATTGAATGACTGCATCCTTGAGAAATGAAGTACAGTCATACCTCATTTTCATGACAACCCATAAACATGGAGTCCATGTTTAACTCCCTGCCTGACATGACTCTGTGCTAAGTTTTTAGAAGCCTTAAACTCTTTCTGTCCTTGGTGTTTTCCTTGTCCTCAGGACCCTGGCATCCTCAGTCAAGAACACAGTCTCATGCTTGCTTTTCATATCCCTTCATGATCTGTCCATGCACTTCTGTTCTAGCCTTCCAGTCACATCTTTTCTGTTTCTCTCATGTGGGCCTCTCTTCAGACCCAGGGTAACTGTTATGGTGTAGATATTAGGTATCCCCAAAAAGCTCAAGTGTGAGACAATACAAGAAAGTTTAGAGGTCAAATGATTGAATGATGAGAGCCTTAATCTAATCAGTGCATTAATCACCTTATGGGGTTAACTGGGTGGTAACTGCTGGCAGATAAGGTGTGGCTGGAGAGACTGGGTCAATGGGAGCATGCCCTCAGGGTTTACATTTTTTCCCCAGTGAGTGGAGCTCATTCTCGCTGCTTCCTGGTGGCTATATCCTGAGCCACTTTCTTCTGCCACACTCTTCTGCCATTTGTTCTCCCTCTCCACCATCCCAAAGTAATAGAGTCAACCATGTATGGATTGAGACCTTTCAAACCGTGAGCACCAAAATAAAATTTTCCTCCTCTAAAATTGTTCTTGTCAGGCCTTTTGGTCACAGTTGCAGAAAAGCTAACTAAAATAGTAACTCATTGTTCACTGACATGCTTCTTGAACTTTCCTCTGTTTTTGGTTTGCTCTAGTCTGCCTCTTTCTTGGAATAGAACAGCTGTTCATTTCTTCCAGATTCTTATGTTTTTTCTAAGGTCAACTTTTTCATGAAGCCTTTTCTGGTCACAAAAGGTGATATTCAATCTTATTTATATGATAATTATCTTAGACTTTTTTCTAATTATTTATATAATTGTGTTACTTCTTTAGGAAAGGGTACTTTAGGATGGAGACCAAGTCTTTTCCATCTTCATTTTCCTGTGGGGTGACTAACATATGTTTTACATGTGGTAGATAATAAATATATCTATTTGTTTCAGGCAGGTATTTTCCCACTTGTGTAATGACTTATTACATTTTTTTCATATTTATGATATATTTGTTTCCATTTTAGTGTGTTATTAGAATTATTTCACAAACTAGTATTCAAAATATATTGGAAAGAGGGATGACAAATTTAGATAATTTTGGAAGATTGGGCATCTTTTGTTAATTTCATCATCAAGTTCAGTAACTGGAGATTGTTCTTGATTTATTTAATATGTTGAAACCTCAGTCATGTGTAAACTTGTCTAATTTTAGATATTAAATATTCAGACTCTCTATTTTTATAAAATGATATTTGTTACTCATTACTTCAACAAACAAATCAAATGCCTAACATGTGCCAAGTATTTCTCTGTGTGCTAAGGATATGGAAGCATTCTCTAGGAGCTTTTGGTGTAATCCTAAAAAAAAGAGCTGTTAATGATATCTGAATATGAATGATTAGAATGATATGTGGAATATACATTAAATAAATATGTGTTTATGGAATACAATAAGGATATATGGAATATACATTATTCCTAGGTTTATTATTCTGCTTCCTGTTGCTATAACCATGTACCTGAGGTTGTGTAAAGAGGTTTATTTAGCTCAATTTTTGAGGCTTAAAATCCAAGATCAAGTGTTTCATTGGTTTGGTCTTGGGGAGGGTCCTCTTGACTGCTTCACAAAATGATGGAGGAGCAGAAAAGGAAATGCTGTGTGTAGAAGTGAGTGGTCAGATGGTGAGACAGGAGAGTCAGGAGTTAGGCTTGATCTTTTTTTTTTTTTTTTCAGAGAGAGAGAGAGAGAGAAAATTTTTTAATATTTTTTTTTTTTTTAGTTTTTGGCGGACACAACATCTTTGTTTGTATGTGGTGCTGAGGATCGAACCCAGGCCGCACACATGCCAGGCGAGCGCGCTACCGCTTGAGCCACATCCCCAGCCCAGGCTTGATCTTTTATAACAGCTTTTCTGAGAACTAACTGGGGTCCCATAAAAATGACATTAACTTCTTCCAAGAGTGATAACCCTTAATGACCTAATTACCTCCCACCAGGTCTTATCTCTTAAAGGTTCCAAATTTCTTTATACCACCACACTGGGGAACATGCTTATGGCACACAAAACTTGCAGGGAGGAACTCAAATCAAAAGTTCTAGGGATGTCCAAAACACAGCATTAGGGGATCAGAGGAAGTTTGAGGAAGTGATACTTAAGCTTCCTTAAACAATTAATAGTCTTTTACTGCTGTTAATAGTGTGGTGGAAGAAAAGGCATTCTGTGCAAGGGACAAATACAACAAAGGTATCCATAGTGCAAGAGAGCAGCTGGAGCATTGGCTGAGGGAAATGATGTTTTAAGCAGAGAAATGAGTGTTCTGGAGGTGAGACATAATTGATGGAGTAATATATAAGAGAGATTTGAGAAAACAGTGAAGTTGACTGCTGAGATTTAATAAGGGGATTAAATTAGCTACCAATAAGGAATGTTTTGAGGGTGGAACTAGCAGAAGAATAAAACTTAAGCACATTTTTTTAAAAAAAGCTATAAAGAAGATATTACTGGTTATTATTGGTTAATTATTCTGATCATAGACATTTTAAATCATTTGCAAGCTGTGTGTCTATATCAATGCCTATATTTTTAGACATAAGTTTTTTATTTTATAATTGCTTATCTTTTTAAAAACGTGTAATATCAAAATTTTCAAAAATGGTGCTAATTTCAGCTTTTATTGAGAACCTGTGACTTTAAGAAGATCCTACTACTTTGTTATATTCTCTGCCTTTGTTACCTGTGCTCTAAACCTGCTCTCCTTATCAGTACAGCACACAATATTTTGGAGGTATATTAGCCCATTGTTTGACTGAGTTTTATAGATACCGGCCTTTGATATTTTTTATGTGATTCTGTTTTCTGAAACATAAGCTAGGTTGATATAGGTGATCCAGAACCCATATCTGATGCTCATCTTTTGAAGGTTTAGTTTCCTGTTTTATTGCCATTTGGAAAGAGAAAAGAATACTAAATCTAGGTTATCAAGATTTTTTTGATTGTCTTTCCCTATCTGTCACATGCACTAAGCTTTCAACGGCAAACCTTGGGCTACAGTAGAGATTAGGAATTTCTTTTTGGACCTGTGTGCCATCCTGAAGTTGGTGTCATATCTTCCCCAATGTTGCTACTGAACCACCACTCCAGCTACCACAGGGGCAATGAGTAGAAGATGGCCTTGTCACCTAGAGTGACATTTTCAGTAACCATTATCTCCTGTCTTTCAGAGAAGGAGTCTTGTGACATTGAATCAAAACAACAAAAACACACACAAAAAAACTTGCCTCTGCATAGTTCTGCTGACTTCTTACTAGTCAGCTTAAAATTCAGCTTCTGTTTTTATCTATATTGAAAATATAGGTCTTGGAAGGCCTATGAAGAATATGTGATGAGCACAGTCTTAAATCAGATTTGGAATGAAAGATAGTTACTAAAACAGGTGTATACTTTCTGTGATTCCTAGGAGAGAAGTGAGCTGACCACCATTGATGCTGTTGATTTTCAGATATAGCTCAATAAAATGTCCAGGTCTGTGGTGAGAGGTAACAAGATTTGTTTGAAAGTTGCTTGCAAAAAGAGAAAAATAGAAAAAAAAAAGTTGCTTGTAGTGATAAGTGTTGAAGAAGTGGCTTTGTGTGGTACAGAGATGTTCTCATATTGAATGGAAGATATTATAAGTTTTTTAATGGAGGGGCTTTGATCTGTCTGAAAAATAATTCAACTAAGACAACACATCTCAAAGAGAAAGCTTAAAGTGTTCGTAGTAATATATATATATATATATATATATATATATATATATATATATAAGCAAGGAGGGGCACCAAGGCTCCTTTGAATACTTACCTGCTGATGGCTGACAGAGTTAATGAGTCCAAATTGGCAAAGAGAGTGATAATTTCATGCTAGCCTTCAGGTATTTTATAATACATTTATTAGGAGTTTTAGGAAAGTTAATTGTAGATTTTGCTCTGTGGGAACAAGAAAAAGTTCTGGAAAATGATGGGCAGTCGGCAAAAAGAAAATCGGCAGTCTTTTGTAGAAGTGACCTTATTTGTCTCCTGAAGGGAAATGGGATTATAAATAGCTTCTTCGACTTGGAAGATTAAGTCAAAGAAATTTCTAGGTGAGCTGTGGAGAAAATATTTGAGTGTAGGAGTTAGAACTGACACAAGTAAGGGAAACAACCACAAAATTGATCTGAGTACCAGAGAGATTAACAAAGAGGGGAATGAGGTTGGAGCAAGAAAGTAGAAACTGAGGAAATTACCAGTGGAGACCATGTTGTTCCACTTCCTCTGGGCAACCTGAGAGCTGCATCTGAAAAAGGTGATACACAAGTCAAAGAACATTTTTGTTCCTCAGAGCTTATCTTGAAAAAGACTTTCATCAAACCAGTGATGAGGTGCAGCTGTAACATGCCACCACCCCTTTGACTTGCTGGTGCTAGGGAGATAATTAGCTACCAACTTGTTGACCCCTGTGGGATTGGTGAGCTAACAGGTCTTATGTACCACCACACATGACTTTGGCCACTCTGTGACATTTGCTATTTTGCTAACTTGTAGTTCGTAGAAGAATAAATACATATTAGCAGATGTCTTTCTTCTACCTGGCTTCTTCTTCCTCTGGACCATACAACATCCCCGGTGTGGCATATTATTGTTCAGAGTATACACTTCATTTTTTTCCTTCTTTATGATCATTCAGTTGTATTTTTTATATATCTTCCTTTTGAGTAGATACAAATTCTGTTGAGAACAGGGGAACTCTTGTATTACCTTTTAAATCCATTTAAATATCTGTGTGGTATTATATTTTATTGGTGTTCAAAGTCCATGGTTTACCAAAATGGGAACACTTAAGGGCTCATATAGGGCCCATCTCATAATAATTTTCAGTTTTACAAATAAAAGTATGCTTCAGTAGTTTTTGCTTTTTTCTCTAATGGCATGAAAGGAGAACCTTGTTATTAGTATACTTTTGGAATTTAAATTCCATGTATATGCGGTTGACTCAGAAATACACATCTCTGGCCAAGACTGTCCCTGAACTTCGGATTCATATCTGTTTATTTCATCAATTTGAATATCACATACTTCACATAAACAGAATGGATATTCTCTCTTAAAATTGCCCCTCCTCTATCCCTGTTTCAGTAAATAGCAATCCCTTTCTCTTATTTTTTAGTCCTCATTTTCTCCTATGAATCACAACCAATCTATCACCAAATGCTTTAGGCTGTCTTTAGAATCAATGAATTGGTTACTCATGAGAAACTAATGTGACTCCATTTTTAAAAATAAATAAATAACAGCAACTTCTACCTTAAGGCCTGTCCTAAGGAAGGTCTATAGCGCCAGGTGTCCCTGACTCAGTTAGGCTAGGTAAGGACCCCTAGCAACCCCCCTAGCAACCTCCAATCAGCATAAGACAGGGAAAATACCTGGAATGCCAGATGACCCCCACGTAGTTTATGGTGGTTGAGAACATGTTGGGAAACCATGTAGTTTAGCATGTACACCCCTCGTGGCCTAAACCAATCAGTTCAAATGAACCCCCCCCTCTTGTACTAGCCAATCACCCCTACCCAACTTGTTCCCGCCAGTGAATGTGCTAATCAACGTTAAGAGTTGTTTGATTTTCTCACCTTATGGAATGATTTGCGGTGTGATGTTGTGAGGCATAGAGTATCCCCTCAAAACCTATAAAATCTCACTGAACAAAGGACCGGGACTCACTCCCTGGGACCACTGCGTCGGGAACGGTTGTGAGTCCAGGCTCAAGCTTGCAATAAAGACTCTTGTGTGATTGCATTGGATTCGGCTCCTGGAGGTCTATTGGGGTCCCACGAGTCTGGCATAACACTCCACTGCCATCACCCTGTTCTACTGTCAGTACATCTTCTCTCTCAATTGTTTTAGTCATCTGCTGACCATTCTTCCTACTTCTGTGCATCTCTCAACAGAGCAGCCAGAGAACCTCTTAGAGCTTAAGTTGGTCATGTTTCTCTTCTGCTGAAAACCATCTCATTCAGAGTAGAAGCCTTTGTAGTGGTATATACAGTCTGACAGGCCCAGCCCCTGTTAACTTCTCTGTCCTCATCTCCTGTTGCCCTTCCACTCATATGATTCAGCCCCTCTGTCCTACTGGCCACACTTTTCATGGCCAGCTTTACCCCTCACAAGACCTTTGTCCTCTGTCTTCCTTCTACCTGCAGTGCTCTTCCTTCTGATGTTTCCCTGGCATTTTCCCCTTATCTCTTAGTTTTTGTTCAGATAGCACCTTCTCAATGAGATTAAATTGATTACCCAGTTTACAGTTACTGTGTTCCCAGTACTTCTTTGTTCATAAACATCTCTGATTTCTAAAAGGTAAACTCTGGGAGAATAGGATATTATTTTGGTTTGGTTAATAACCGCATGCCCAGAACTCAGAGAATGACCTGCCACAACATTGGTGCACAAATATACTTTCAGATAGATACCACTCAGATAGATACTACTAAGTAGATGTGGTAGGTTCTTGGCAGCCTTTGACATTCCAGGCATTATCAAGTGCAATTCTTAATCTTATATTACATGTTCAGATTCAGCTTCTCAGTATTTGATGTTTGTCTCATAAATTATGAAAATACATGGGATTAACATTTACCTAGCCATCTTTAAATCTTAATATTTTTTCCTGTAATCCATGTCAAATAAATGTTTAGTAATATGTATAATACTGCTATAGGAAATTGATCACTTAGAAATCAAGTCATTATAAGAATAGGTTTGGGTTTTGTCTGCCAGGGGAATGACTTAGAAGCACCATGACTTTTATTTTTTCTCCTCAATTTTCCTAAGTCATTAATTTCTAAATTAATTGTCAAAAGATTTAGTTCGTTAATGCACACAGGGTTACTTTTATCTGCTAATGTTAAAGAAGTAATTGAATGAGAAAACTACTGAAAATGACAGAGCTTTCATAGGCAGCCTTTACTGTTGTGTATATGTGTTTGCAGCATGGATGAGGGCAGAACCCAAGCAGCAAAGAGTGAGCACATTTGCCAGGATGAAATAAAAGCATTAATTATATCCTAAAGGAATGTAAACTGCACTGGAAAAAACGAGGCCTAGAAAATAAACACACAGAAGAAATCCAGGGAAACAATATGGAGAGATATTACCATAGAGTTGGTCTGTAAATTCTTAAAAGAAAAGAAAGGAGGAACAGAAGAAAGTGCACTTTAAATGTAGTTATAAGTGCTCTAAGTCAGCTGTATGCAGCAAGTTACACCTGGTATACCTGAGCTTGGTAGGTGATGCTTTGTAAAACATTTGCCTGGGAAGAGTCTGAGTTTTAATGTAGGAAACAAATGAAGGAGAAACATGGCTTTTAAATGCTCATAGTAAAATGACAATTTGTGTGCATTTCCACTAAAAATCCTAGCAAACTGTATACCTCAAATCATTGTGTGATATGACTTCACTCTTTCTTTTAACGAAGCCTGATAACAGCAATTAAGATTACTAGGTATTTAAGTGACACTAGCTCAAAATTTAAACAGAATGACTCCTATCTGCAGTTAGAAGCACTTTAGAAGTCAACTGTTCCCTGTTTATGTTAGGTAATTTTATAGTTGTAGTAAGGGCTAAATAATTTGAATGCTCAGCAATATTATATTGCTATTCCTTTTTGTTTATCACTGCATCATAAACTTTCATGTGCATAAGAACTTTTTTTTGCAACAGTATGTGTATAAAATCCACATACATTCTTTTTATAGAATGACTTAAGAGATTTTTGAGGATAATTCCAGTTTCTCCACATTTTTAAAGGTAGCACATACTTTAAGCAAAATTAATGATGTTTTTGCAGCTAAAATTTGCATTTACTTTCTTTGCTGTATAGACATACTTTACATGTGTATGTGTAGATTATAAATATTGTGTTCAATTATATTTATCATATATAGATAGATAAAACAACTCTATCCCAAAACATCCTTATGTTTTTCTGAACTAATCAGAAGTGAGTCACATACTTCAGCATGTGTCTCCTAAGAATGAGGGCATTATTTTGTATTACCAGTACAAAACTATAATCAATTCCTCCATTGTCTTTTGTTTTTTAATTTAAGATTCAATCTAGGCTTATTCATTGCATTTGATATTTGTCTCTTTGGCTCTTTCAGGTTGAAGAGTATTCATACCACTATTCTTCTTTTTTTTTTTTTTTCCTGTTTTCTTTTTATTTTTTACCATGTTGAATTCTCTGGAGTTTAGTATAGTTGCATTGTAGAATGCCCTATATACTGTGTTTTTCTGATTGTTTCTTAAACTAAATTCAAGTTAAACATTTCTGGCTGGGATATATCATAATTAATGTTATATATTTATTACAACACAATAAAAGACACACCATGCCAGCTTCTGCATTGGTGATGCAGTTCAATTACTTGGTTCAGGTGTTGCCTGCCAGACCTCCCCACTATAAAGGTATATTATTCCCAATGAAATTAAATAATTCAAAAAGTGATATTTTGAAAGTATGAATATCATATTCCCCAGCAACTTTTAAATAATTGTTATCATGTGATAATGATGCTTGCCTGAATCAGTTACTATTACTGGAAGCGACAATTATTGGTTTTTCTAATTTTATTTCTTTCTACATTTTTTTAACCTAAATTTTTCCTGTAAAGGAGAACTCTTCTCACCCCTCTCTATTTTTACATTATGACCATGCTGTCTTGGGGTATTTTTATTTTTTCTAACATAAATTCTAACATTGCTGTCTTTATTCATTTTTACATTCAATTTTTCCCAAACAAGCCAGTGGGAGCTCCTTTAAGACAGCTACACGCACAAAAAAATTTTTTAAATAGTTATGGCTTTTTTTGTCTTTAGGAAATTGTTAAAGTATCCTCCTGTATATTCTTCTAAAAGATTTTAGTTTTAAAATTTTTATATTTAGAATATGATCCATCTTAAATATTTTTTACATGCTGTAAGTTAGGGCTTATTTATTTTTCCAAATTTGATGTGATTGTTTCAGTACCCTCTGAAAAGAAACTTTATATTTTCCATTTTGATCACTTTTAATTTTTTGTCAAAAGTCAAATTGCCATATAGATGTTGTTTGATTTCTGGGCTCCATTAATGTCCCATTGATCATTTATTGATCCTTAAGTTAGTACTACACTATTTTGATTACTTAAATTTTATAAAAAGTCTTTAAGTTAGGTAGAGCTAATCCAGTTTTGTTATTCTTTTTTAAAACTGTTTTGGATATGCACATTTCTTTGCATTTCTACATATATTTTAGAATTAGCTTTTCAATTTATGTTAAAAAATTTTGGTAAGATTATGATTATAATTGAGTTAAATCTCTTGATCAGTTTGGAGAAAGCTGATATTTTAATAATATGAAGTCTTCTAATCCATGAACATATTATATCTCAACACTTATTTTCATCTTCAGTTTCAGCAATATCTTGCAACTTTCACTGTTGAAATTTTGCATATTTTTAATTGAATTTCTAACTTAGTGTTTTGATTTTAATGCTATTTCAAATACCTTCCACTGTCCCCTTTCTCTCTCTTATCTAGTTCCTTTCCATTTCCATCCCCCAGAATTAAGGATTTGGGTAACCAGTAAATCACAAAATCTGAAGTGAGCTCTTGTTAAAAATATATATTTTTAAAGTTAAGCAAAAGATCTATTGATGCATCATGGTGTATGTCATCATGGAGACCTGGGTGCAGTATTCTCTGATGAGGCAAAGAGATGTAGAAAAGTGGAAGGAAGGAAAAGCAAAAACTTCACTGAGAAAGTGGCCTTTGAGTTAAGTTTTGTCCCATGAGTCAGAGCCATAGAGATAAGGAGAGTAGCATTCCAGGTGGAGAGACCAGTACAGGCATGAGTCAATGGTTTATGAGCATGTGATGCTTTCAGGGAACTGCTGGTGCTTTTTTGCATGGTGAAGTGGTTCTGGAGATAGAGGCAGAAGTATACCATGTGTTGGGTAAGGAGAGGATAAGTTATTTGAGCTGTACTTAAAACCATTTAATAAATGATGTCATAAGTTTAATTTCTTTCTCTAAAAAAGTTACTAGTGTTGGCTCAGTGCTGCTTTTTCTTTTTGTTTATTTTTGTATTAAATGTTTATCCATTTTCATTAGCACACCTATTTTATTTTATGTAGTGCTTAGGATTGAACCCAGCGCCTTGCACATGCTAGGTGAGCATTCTACTGTTGAGCAACAACCCCAGCCTCTGCTTTTTCTTTTTAATTGAACTAATGCCCTATTATTAGGAAATTTCCTAGTATAATTCAGATTTCTTATTTCTACTGATAAATGAAAAAATTTTCCCCATATTTCTAAAATGTCCTCCAAAGATTGGGTACACACCTCTCTCCTGCTTGCCTCTTACTCCTGACTCTAGCGGTCAGTTGTCAGTTTCTTTGAGTTTGCACTGTTGTTATTCTTACATGGTGATGTAATTATCTTTACAAACCTGGAGACTGAGAAACTTGAAGTGCCATATGTTAAGAAAAGTGTGAATTAGTTACTTATGTGTAAATGAAGAGTTGTCTCACAAGTTCAAAACATACATGATTCCCAAGTCCAAATGAATTATAAGTTATGTTCAGACATGCCTTTGGAATGCAGTGAAACATTTTAATAGGTAAACAAATATCTGGCTTTCTATTAAGTTGAATTTTAATTATTTGAGTTTTTAGTTTCATTCATATATGAATTATGTGATGTTTTAGTGATACATTCTAATATGTTGGTCATATTTATGGGAGTTTTTGTGAGGTTTAAATGACATACATATCTTAAGTACTCAGCACTGTGGCAGACACAATGAGCCTCAGTGTGAAGAAGCTATTCTCTTGTTATAATGTTAATCTATGGTATACAATGCTATATTAACAATATTATGTTAGTGTGTTGTGTTAGTTTATACTATTTCTTTGTTGTGATTTATGATGTTGATGTTTTGTGCTTTGTGTTTTTGTTCAGATAATGTCATATTATGTATGCTAACTTTATTTAATGATAAGTTAGCTTTCCTTTCTCTTAAATGTTTTGTATCTGTATATACAGTCTGACTACGGTCCCTTTGCCAGTAATTCTTTGTTAGCTTTCTCAATTTTTATTTCTTGTGTGGTACATTCTTTTCAGGCTATTTAGTTTTTCTTAAAATAATTTATTATTTGTAGAGTGTTGACTTTGTTCGTGGTGTTCAAATATAATTAGTGTAAAACATAATTTACACTTTTAAAATAACCTGTTATATAGACCACTTGTATTTTTATTAACATCTCCCTCCCCAAATTAGGTTAATATTTGCCCTTTTAAAAGACTAATTCTTGGGTTTATTTGTTTGCTTGTTTGTTTATTTATTTATTTATTTATTTTAATGGAAATGTTCATCAGTATATAGAAGTAGAAATTTTAATATAATGAATCACACCCACTCCTTAGTGTCCATCAGTTTTTTATCTTTCTCATTTTGGATTTATTATTTGTACTCTGTCTTTGATTTTTTTGTTTTTATAGATTTTCTCATAGGATAGTTTTAGTTTTTCTAACTTTATTATTTGTACCCAATTTTTATTTAAAAAGTAAACTATTTTAAGGCAGTGGATTTCATAATAAGCCCAACTTAGACAGCTTTCTACCACTTTCACTACCATTAATTTTTAATAGTTTGTTGTTTGGGTTTTAACTTAGTAAGACCTAAGTTTTCAATTCTGCAAATATTTCAATAAAATTGACCCACGTGCACTAAAAGTGGTTGGGAATCATAAATTTGTTAAACGTGGTCCACTAAATAATTCTAGTTGAGGAAAATTATTGATAATTTTATGTAAAATCATAGTAACATTGATTGATATTATGGTTTAGTTATATTCTTATTGTTATTTTATAATTATGTTGTATAGTAGGTATTCTACATTTGAGATGGTGGGACAAAATGGGTTAAATATTTTTTTCTCAATAATTATTTTAGACAATATTGCTGTTATGTATTCCTGTTCTATGCACGGTTTGCCCCCTTTTCACATACTTATTGCAAGATTTATTGAATTTGAATTTTTTGGTAGTCTATATTATGGTCAGTTTGTAAACATGATTTATTATCTCAATAGCTTATAGTTTATCTCTGTAAGGTTAAAATAACTATATTTTAAGAACTTCATAGTAGTAGTCAACTAATACACACATATAAATATATTAGTTGTAGTTGGATACAATTTATTTATATATTTATTTTTATGTGGTGCTGAGGATTGAACCCAGGGCCTTGTACGTGCTAGGCGAGCACTTTACTGCTGAGCCACAATCTCAGCTCCTTATAGTTTTTAAATATAAAAAAAGATTAAAAGAAGAGTAAACTAGCAGACCTTCCCATTGTATTATATAGCCTGTCATTTACTTAGCATTTGTCTTTCTTAGTTTGCAAAGATGTGTTTTATATGTCTGTTCTTTCTTGGAAGATAGGGATTGAGACTGAATGATGAATATTAAATCTGAATTCAAATTTATTGTACTTGTCAGTTTTGGGGAATCTAAATGTTAGCTATCCTAGCCTAGTTAAAAAGATATAGTCAGAATTTTTAGAGCTCAATTATGCATCCTGAGTGTTTGCATACTCTGTATTAAAAATCTTTAGCTAAACTAGATACTTCCCCTCCCTTTCTTTTATTGGTATCCATTAATAGTCATACCCAAGTACTTGCAAGTCGGGTGTATAATAGGCAGATGTTTCATTACCATCGCACAGTCAAGTTTAGAGAGTATATCTTTGGTTTGAGTCTGTTAACTGTGGTCCACTAAGTAATTTCAGTTTAGGAATATTACTGATAATTACATGTAAGTTTATAAAGATATTGGGGGAATATCGGAGTGATGATTCATTATTCTGAAATCCTCTTTGGAATGTATTACTGCATATCATATATAGAATGTGCTAATATTTCATGACAGCTAAGGTTAATGTCTGAATGATGCCTCTAGTAGTTTCCAGAGAGCAGTTTTGTGCCTGATAATGCCATTGAGGGGCATCATAATACATCTAGACATCCTCCTCTTAAAAAGCTGCTCAGTGATACTACACTGGGGACCATTAGGAAGGCTCCCCCCCTCTTCTTTTTTTGGGGGGGTGGTCACATCCCCAGGCCCACTGGTGACTATTAGGGTTTCAGTCCAGCTCCTCCTTGTTGACTGGGAATCCTGATTTGCCAGCAGTCATGTGCATAACTCAGTGGAGAGCAGTTCTGTTCATATTGACAGACATGTCTCAGTATCTGCAGGGAATACCTTGACTGCCATATGGACTAGATGTTTATTTAACCTGACCAGCATGTAGAATATATCAGTTTATAGAATTAGAAAAATGTTGTGGGAAGTACGCAAGGAATTATTGAATTAAATTGTAGTACAGATTTTAGAAATTTTTTTTTTAACATTGTATTTAGCTTGGGGCATGTATTAGTCAGCTTTTTATTACTGTGAAAAATAATTCAGGAAAACAACTTAGAGGAGGAATGATTTATTTGGGCTTATGGTTTTAGTCCATGGTTGGTTAGCTTCATTGCTTTGGGCCTGAAGTAAGGCAGAACATCATGGCAGAAGAGCATGGCAGAGGAAAGCTGTTAGTTCAGGGCAATCAGGAAACAGGGGTGGGAGTGTGGGGGCTGAGGATAAAATGTACCTTTCTAGGGCACACCTACAGTGATCCACTTTCTCCCTGTGTTCCCACTCCTACACTTTCTTCAACCTCCCAATATCCATTCAAATGATTAATACATCAAATGGCCTAATCCATTGATAAGGTTAGAGCCTTCATAATTTAGTTAGTTCCTAGAAGCTCCACCTCTGCACAGTGTTGCCTTGGGACAAAGCCTTCAGTACATTAGACTTTGGGGAACATACATGGTGTAAAGGAAAACAAGACTGTTTTAAAATATCATCATGATGGTTATATACAATTTGCTAAAGGTTTGTTTGGTCGTGACTTATTTAAGCTTCCTCTAGTGTTTCCTAGTATGATAGTTCTTCAGCTTGAGAAGCTGGATTGTCATACAGATGCATCAACTCTCTCACCTTGCCCATGACCACAGCCTTTCTTTCCCCAGTGGTTACCTTTGAATAACCTTTTGTAAAGCAACTTTCTATCAACTCTTCATATTCCAGGGTAGAATGAACATGCTTCATGGCATCAATTATGTGAAGAAATTCAGGACATGAACCACACATTTTTATTTCTTCAAAACATCTTACCTACAAACTACCTTTGTGTGTTTCCAAAGTAGTGACAGCCTCCTATAAGCAAACGTTAATGGAAGTAGGAATCACTGGTTGAATTTGACCTGTTGGTTTTCCAGGTCTTCTTAGGCCTGGCATGACATTCCTTATCTCATATTGGTACCCTCGGGAGACATTTCTGTCTCAATGGGGTTTTTCCTTGATTGGTGGTCCCCTTCTCCCCACCATGTGCTTACTTTTTAAAGCATCTGATGTTTTTTCTGCTGTCATACCTCTCATCCTGGCAATGTGTGTTTGTAATCCCTCATTATTCACATCCCCCACATTTATATGCTTTATCTTAGAAACTGAGGACTTGAAACAGGACTTTTACCATTATAAACCAGATTTTATAACATGTGATGGTCCTTGCAAGAGGTAGCCAGCCCAGGCTGTTTTGTGCCTCCATTAAAACCCAGACCCAGAATAGAGTGGGCACAGCTGAGTCAACCCATGTTTTTAGGAACTCTCAAATCCCATGACTGCATCCCAGGGGCCATTTGAATACCTTTTACTATGTTGTCTATATCCTTGTAGGGTCTAAGGTGAAACGGGATGATAGAGAAGGAAGAGTCAAGTTTTAATCCTAAGATATATCTTAATATATATTAGGTAGAAACATTCTTACAGTCCAGATAGGCCTCAATTGCTTTGCCTATAAAACAAGAATCAGAATAGATCAGGATGATAGGACTTAGACTAAGTCCAGGTTGGAGGCCAAGTGGAGAGTATAAGCCCCACCTAAAGGCATCAGCAACTTGGTTTTATCATTATGGCCAGGGAATGCAGGCCTGGTGATTTTATATGTTTCAACTTTTCAGGAGAACCTGGGAATATGGAAAATATAATTATTTAAAATGTTAGCAATTAATTTAGGGTATAAGACTAAGCAAGACATGTCTCTAAGCCAAATATTCTGTATAGACTATTCTGATTTAAATATTTTCAATGCCTGTTGTCTGACATTCTCTCTTGTAGCCCTATAGTGTTCTGGCTGCTGCCAGAAGTAATACAGAGAAGACTGGGCATTTGGGTTGACAGACTTGGCTGCCATTCAATAGGAGCCCACATTCCCTCTCCACTCTTCTAGGAAGGCATGAGAGATTGTGGGACTTCTGTAAAATGGAAGTAAGTGGTACCTGCTCCTGCACTGTAACTGCAGCTCTTTGCCAACTGAATATTTTCACTACTATGTGGAAGCAGATGAAACTGAAGTTTGGCTCAGCTTTGCACCCAGCAGAGGGACAAATGAAAGAAAAGATTTCATTTCGTTTGCTTGCATTTTCACACATGGGAAAGATATTATTGAAGAAGCCACCAGTACAGGTGGGATAGTTTTTCTCCAGTTACTAATAGTGTGGAATTAATGAACGAGAACATAACAAAGAGTGGTGTGTCCATTCTCTAAGTCCTGCTCAAGTGGCCTGGATAAGCCAATATTAGATAAGATCACCTGTGCCTATGTGTGGTGTGTCAGAAGAGCAAACTATGAAAAAGTAAAAATGAATTACATTTTTTGCTAATCAGAGTATTCATTGTGAAAAAATAATATTCATAAATTAAGCATACACCTTTTTAAGGCTGGCTTTAGCTAAATAACTGCAAGTCTTGTTTAGGACCCCTTTCGGGAAGCTGATAAAAGCACTATTCCTTCTTTCTAGGAGAGTCAAGATAGTAAAGTCAATGTTTTAGACTTTGTGGGCCATGTACCCTTTGTTTCAACTATTCAGTCCTGCTGTCTTAGTGTGAAAGCATCTGTAGACGGATATGGCATTTTTGTGGGTGGGAGAGTACTGGGAATTGAACTCTAGGATGCTCAACCACTGAGCCACGTCCCTAGCCCTATTTTGTGTTTTATGAGTTGCTTAGCCCCTCACTTTTCCTGAAGCTGGCTTTGAACTCTTGATCCTCCTGCCTCAGCCTTCCGAGCCATTGGGATTTGTACAGGCCCATAGAGATGGATGTGGCAGTGTTCTAATAAAATTTGATGTTCGAAAACAGACAGTTTTTAATATTTGATCTGCAACCTACTGTTTGCTGATCCCTGGTTTAGAACATTGATAGCTATGTAGGATTGGAGTAGTAATCGCAAATACATATTCACTTTCCCTCTTCTTTTATGGAACATACATCCCAGCTCTGCTCCCTTTGGATTTGGCCTTGGGAAAAACTATTGTGAGCAAGCACAGTGTATTCAGAGACTAAATGTGCTTTCATAGCCTAGCTTGTTTCTTGAGCTTTTGCCATCTTTCATGATAAGAACTTGCTCCGGATCTTCCTAGTCCAAGGAAATTGACAAATCAATTAAGAGTACAGGGACCTGACCCAACACAGTTTGAGACCAAGCTCTGCTTCCTAGAGCTTGAAGCCCAGAGCTGCCTTATATGAGCTCAGTGTAGATCAGGTGAACTTCAGGCCACTTGTAGACTTAAGAGCTGAGAATAAATGTGGATTGTTTTAAATTGTTGAGCTTTGGATAGTGGGTTAATGCAATATAATTACAGAAATAACTGGCTGATAATTGTAACACAGAGGAGGATAGTTGTTATCCTTTGATGTTCAACAATTAAGACATAAGTCCCTTTTTCAAAAACCAAAACAACAAGAGGATTCTATTTCCTCACACAAAACCCTTGACTTGCTGTGTCCCTTTTAGGCTCATCGAGAAACTAACTAGTGCTTTTTTATTTTATAATTCTCCACCCTACTCTTCACTCTTAGTACTTCTCCATAGTTGGAATAAATCCTGAATTGTAGATATAACATCCTATGTGTACAGCTAAATGGATGTGTAATACTGTTTTTAGAGAGGCAAAGCTTTCCTAAGCCAACACCAGGAAGATCTCAATACCAAGGACTGAATATTTAACACTTCTGAAATGACATCTGGGAAAACATCCAAGCTCTTCCTCAGAAAGAAAGAGTTGTAGTCTCCTAACTTCAACAGATTTTGAGGTCCTACTCTGTGCTGGGCTCTGAATTACATGCTAGATAGAATTTATTCAGTTTTACCTGTTTTGTTCCTGCTGTCTCTCATGTAGTGGGCTGCTCCCTGGTCAGATGTAGGACCTTCAAGGAGTATGCCATTTAGCAGGAAAAGCAGCCCAGTAAATGGCCCACTGTGATAAGAAATACCACAAGTGGCACATCCATTGTTTTGAAGGAGCAAAGAAGAGATGCACTTTATCTTGGGGATTAGAATTTGAGGAGAATTCCAGAAGGAACTGAATTCCAGAAAGATACTCATATTGTATCTTTATGAAGGAAATGAGTAGGATGAAGTCCAGTAATCATGGAACAAAAATGGGCTTCAGCAATGATCCTTCTCTTTACATATTAAAAGAAAGCTATCACAGCAGTGGGTGTTAGAGTCACCTGGTTCAGCTGCCTGGAAGTTTACCAGAATCTATAGGTGATACTGATAACAGGTGCACCCCAAAAGCACATCATTTTGTTGCATTTAAAAATAATCTGAACTAAAAGAATTCCAAGACACATTTTATGAACTTTTCTCAGATTTCCTTGATTTTGCCTCAAGAACCTTCAAATATTGGCTTTGTTGGACAGGTAGCTATACTCAAGTAGATGGGTTTCCACCATCTGGACTAGCCAGTCTCATATCCAGAGTTTTTGCACCTTCCTGCAAGGCTTGAGTGAAAGGCCATACCCAGGAATGTGTGCACTGGTTTTTGAGAAGGACCAGATGAAGCAATCAGAAATGCAGTGTAGGTAACTTCCTTTCAGGAGAAATATGACTAAGGAAACAGATCCCTGGAAGGAGCTCCCTTTCTCATAGACTGCTGTAAGGCATCATTTCTCCATTTGGCTTCTCTAGAGATTCACCGTCTTTTCCAGGCTTATTGAGAAACTAGGGCTTTTCCTCCTTCCTTGTTTCACTAATTTTTATACTAACTTATTTACCCTACTTTTTTTTTTATTGGTTGTTCAAAACATTACAAAGCTCATGACATATCATCTTTCATACATTTGATTCAAGTGGGTTATGAACTCCCATTTTTACCCCAAATAAAAATTGCAGAATCACATCGGTTACACATTCACATTTTTACATAATGCCATATTAGTGACTGTTGTATTCTGCCACCTTTCCTATCCCCTACTATCCCCCCTCCCCTCCCCTCCCATCTTCCCTCTCTACCTCATCTGCTGTTGTTCAGTTCTCTCCCTTGTTTTTTCCCCCCTTTTCCCCTCACAACCTCTTATATGTAATTTTGTGTAACATTGAGGGTCTCCTTCCATTTCCATACAATTTCCCTTCTCTCTCCCTTTCCCTCCCACCACTCGTCTCTGTTTAATGTTAATCTTTTCCTCATGCTCTTCCTCCCTGCTCTGTTTTTAGTTGCTCTCCTTATATCAAAGAAGACATTTGGCATTTGTTTTTTAAGGATTGGCTAGCTTCACTTAGCATAATCTGCTCTAATGCCATCCATTTCCCTGCAAGTTCCATGATTTTGTCATTTTTAGTGCTGCGTAATACTCCATTGTGTATAAATGCCACATTTTTTTTTTATCCATTCATCTATTGAAGGGCATCTAGGTTGGTTCCACAGTCTAGCTATTGTGAATTGTGCTGCTATGATCATTGATGTGGTAGTATCCCTATAGTACGCTCTTTTAAGGTCCTCAGGGAATAGTCCGAGAAGGGCGATAGCTGGGTCAAATGGTGGTTCCATTCCCAGCTTTCCCAGGAATCTCCATACTGCTTTCCAAATTGGCTGCACCAATTTGCAATCCCACCAGCAATGTACAAGTATACACTTTTCTCCACATCCTCGCCAGCACTTATTGTTGTTTGACTTCATAATGGCTGCCAATCTTACTGGAGTGAGATGGTATCTTAGGGTGGTTTTGATTTGCATTTCTCTGAATGCTAGAGATGGTGAGCATTTTTTCATGTACTTGTTGATTGATTGTATGTCCTCCTCTGAGAAGTGTCTGTTCAGGTCCTTGGTCCATTTGTTGATTGGGTTATTTGTTATCTTATTGTTTAATTTTTTGAGTTCTTTGTATATTCTGGATATTAGGGCTCTATCTGAAGTGTGAGGGGTAAAAATTTGTTCCCAGGATGTAGGCTCCCTATTTACCTCTCTTATTGTTTCTCTTGCTGAGAAAAAACTTTTTAGTTTAAGTAAGTCCCATTTGTTTATTCTTGTTATTAACTCTTGGGCTATGGGCATCCTATTAAGGAATTTGGAGCCGGACCCCACAATATGTAGATTGGAGCCAACTTTTTCTTCTATCAGGCGCAGAGTCTCTGATTTGATATCAAGCTCTTTGATCCATTTTGAGTTAACTTTTGTGCATGGCGAGAGAAAGGGGTTCAGCTTCATTTTGTTGCATATGGATTTCCAGTTTTCCCAGCACCATTTGTTGAAGATTGCTATCCTTCCTCCATTGCATGCTTTTAGCCCCTTTATCAAATATAAGAAAGTTGTAATTTTGTGGATTGGTCTCTGTGTCCTCTATTCTGTACCATTGGTCCACCTGCCTGTTTTGGTACCAGTACCATGCTGTTTTTGTTACTATTGCTCTGTAGTACAGTTTGAAATCTGGTATCGCTATACCTTCAAATTCACACTTCCTGCTTAGAATTGCTTTTGCTATTCTGGGTCTTTTGTTTTTCCATATGAATTTCATGATTGTTTTATCTATTTCTACAAGAAATGCCGTAGGGATTTTGATTGGCATTGCATTAAACCTGTAGAGAACTTTGGGTAATATCGCCATTTTGATGATGTTAGTTCTGCCTATCCATTAACAGGGTATATTTTTCCATCTTCTAAGATCTTCTTCTATTTCTCTCTTTAGGGTTCCGTAGTTTTCATTGTATAAATCTTTCACCTCTTTTGTTAGGTTGATTCCCAAGTATTTTTTTTTTTTTTTTTTGAGGATATTGTGAATGGAGTGGTTTTCCTCATTTCCATTTCAGAAGTTTTGTTGCTGATACACAGGAATGCCTTTGATTTATGCGTGTTGATATTATATCCTGCCACTTTGCTGAATTCATTTATTAGTTCTAGTAGTTTCTTTGTAGACCCTTTTGGATCTTCTAGGTATAAAATCATTTCGTCTGCAAATACTGATAATTTAAGTTCTTCTTTTCCTATTTTTATGCCTTTAATTTCTTTTGTCTGTCTAATTGCTCTGGCTAGTATTGCAAGAACTCAATTGAATAGAAGTGGTGAGAGAGGGCATCCCTGTCTTGTTCCAGATTTTAGAGGGAATGCCTTCAGTTTTTCTCCGTTTAGAATGATGCTAGCCTGAGGCTCAGCATATATAGCTTTTACAATGTTGAGGTAAGTTCCTGTTATCCCTAGTTTTTCTAGTGTTTTGAACATAAAGGGATGCTGTATTTTGTCGAATGCTTTTTCTGCATCTATCAAGATGATCATATGGTTCTTATTTTTAAGTCTATTGATGTGGTGAATAACATTTATTGATTTCCGTATATTGAACCAGCCTTGCATCCCAGGGATGAATCCTACTTGATAATGGTGCACAATTTTTTTGATATGCTTTTGTATTCGATTCGCCAGGATTTTATTGAGAATTTTTGCATCTAAGTTCATTAGAGATATTGGTCTGTAGTTTTCTTTCTTTGAAGTGTCTTTGTCTGGTTTCGGGATCAGGGTGATGTTGGCCTCACAGAATGAATTTGGAATAGCTCCTTTTTTTTCTATTTCTTGAAATAGCTTGAAAAGTATTGGTATTAATTCTTCTTTGAAGGTTTTGTAAAACTCCGCTGTATACCCATCCGGTCCAGGGCTTTTCTTGGTTGGTAGTCTTTTGATGGCTTCTTCTATTTCTTCCTTTGTTATTGGTCTGTTTAAATTGTGTGTGTCTTCCTGACTCAATCTGGGCAGATCATATGACTTAAGAAATTTATCGATATCTTCACTATCTTCTATTTTATTGGAATATAGGGTTTCAAAATACTTTCTAATTATCTTTTGTATTTCTGTAGTGTCCATTGTAATATTACCTTTTTCATCCCGTATGTTAGTAATTTGAATTCTCTCTCTTCTTCTCTTCATTAGCATGGCTAAGGGTCTGTCGATCTTATTTATTTTTTCGAAGAACCAACTTTTAGTTTTATCAATTTTTTCAATGGTTTTTTTTGTTTCAATTTTGTTGATTTCTGCTCTGATTTTAATTATTTCTTGTCTTCTACTACATTTGCTGTTGTTTTGCTCTTCCTTTTCTAGGGTTTTGAGATGAAGTGTGAGTTCATTTATTTGTTGGTTTTTTCTTTTTTTGAGGAATGAACTCCAGGAAATGAATTTCCCTCTTAAAACTGCTTTCATTGTGTCCCATAGATTCCGGTATGTTGTGTCTGTATTGTCATTTATCTCTAAGAATTTTTTGATTTCCTCCTTTATGTCCTTCTCTAACCCATTGATCATTCAGTAACATATTGTTCATTTTCCAGGTGATGCAGGATTTTTCCTTCCTTCTTTTATCATTGATTTCCAGTTTCATTCCATTATGATCAGATAAGGTGCATGGCATTATCTCCACACCTTTATATTTACTAAAAGTTGCCCTATGGCATAATATATGGTCTATCTTTGAGTAAGATCCATGTGCTGCTGAGAAGAACGTGTATCCACTTGATGATGGTTGATATATTCTATATATGTCGGTTAAGTCTAGGTTATTGATTGTGTTATTGAGTTCTGTAGTTTCTTTATTCAGCTTTTGTCTGGAGGATCTGTCTAATGGAGAGCGGTATGTTGAAGTCACCCATAATTATTGTGTTGTCGTCTATTTGACTCTTGAACTTGAGGAGAGTTTGTTTTATGTACGTTGCAGCACCATTGTTTGGTGCATACATATTGATAATTGTTATGTCTTGTTGGTGGATGGTTCCTTTTAACAGTATATAGTGTCCTTCTTTATCCCTTTTGATTAACTTAGTTTTGAAGTTGATTTTATTCGATATGAATATGGCCACTCCTGCTTGCTTCCGAGGGCCATGTGAGTGGTATGATTTTTCCCAACCTTTCACCTTCAGCCTGTGTATGTCTTTTCCTATCATATGAGTCTCCTGAAGGCAGCATATTGTTGGATCTGTTTTTTTAATCCAGGTTACTAGCCTATGTCTCTTGGTTGGTGAATTTAAGCCATTAACATTTAGGGTTGCTATTGAAATATGGTTTGTACTTCCAGTCATGTTTATTTATTTATTTATTTTAGTTTGGCTAGTTTTTCCTCTTTGGTTATTTTTCTCCCCCTTTACTGAGATACCTCCAACTTTTAGTTTTGGGTACTATTTTTCAATTCCTCTTCTTGTAGTATTTTGCTCAAAATGCCTTGCAGTGCTGGATTTTTGGCTGCGAATTCTTTTAACTTTTGTTTATCGTGAAATATTTTAATTTCATTGTCAAATCTGAAGCTTAATTTTGCTGGATACAGTATTCTTGGTTGGAATCCATTATTTTTCAGTGTTTGAAATACGTTGTTCCAGGATCTTCTTGCTTTCAATGTCTGTGATGAAAAATCAGCCGTTAACCTAATTGGTTTACCGCTGAATGTAATCTGCCTCCTTTCTCTCGTAGCTTTTAATGTTCTCTCCTTGTTCTGTATGTTGGATATCTTCATAATTATGTGTCTTGGAGTTGGTCTATTACGGTTTTGAATGTTTGGGGTCCTGTAGGCTTCCAGGATTTGGCAATCCATTCCATCTTTCATATCTGGGAAGTTTTCTAGGATTATTTCATTTAATAGGTTGTCCATTCCTTTGGTTTGAACCTCTATACCTTCTTCTATCCCAGTGACTCTCAAGTTTGGTTTTTTATGACATCCCATATCTCTTGGATAGATTGCTCGTGAGTTTTAAGCATCCTTTCTGTGTTGACTGTATTCTTTTCAAGTTGATAAACTTTGTCTTCATTATCTGATATTCTGACTTCTACTTGATCTAGTCTATTTGTAATATTCTCGTTTGAGTTTTTAATTTGCTTTATGGTTTCCTGCATTTCTAGGATTACTGTTTGATTTTTTTAAAAAATCTCTATCTCCTGGTGTAGCTTGTTCTTTGCCATTTGAATTTGTTTATTTAATTCGTTTTCAAAATATACTTTCATTGCTTGGACTTGCTGTCTCATGTCTTCTCTAATATTCCGTTCCATCTGAGTTAGGTATGCCTTGAGTTCTTTCTCTGTCCATTTTTCTGATGCCTCTAGGTCCTCCTGTAGATTTAAGTTGTCCTGCATTGTTTGTAATCCTTTTTTCCCTTGTTTTTTTCATGTTGTTCACGTTACTTTCTAGCTCTGTTTGACTGCTGTGTTTCTGCTTTCTCCTATAAATTTGTTTTGGTTTTGTATATCTCTGTTGTCTCTCCTTTGTGGTAGGAGACTATGCCTAGAAATGTTGGGCTTTATTGTACTTTAAAGCTGATTCATTCAATTCATAAAAGGCTTCCGGATTCTGTATGCATGTAGTGATTTGTTGTTTGTTCTTCGGACTTTATGTTTAGGTTAGGTGCTATGATGGTATGAGGGTTAGTATGTCTTGGCTACTTTAGAAGATTGCTCTACTGAAGGGGGATATTAACAGGCGATTGGATCAGGGTGTTTGGTAGTAGCTAGGTATTTAGGAGCCCTATAGACAGCCTCAAAACATTCACCTATTTGCATTTAGACAATTACACGTAATGGAAGACGTAATGCTTGGGATGAAAGTTGGGGGGTAGGGGAAGGAAGGTGCTCTTAAAAAGAAAGAAGGAGAGAGAGATAGATTAGAGGAGAATGCAAAGAACAATAAAACTTGAAACGGGAAAGAAAGAAAGAAGGAAAAGGGGAGAAAAGCACAAAGAGAGAAAAATAAAAGAAAAAATTGAAGTCTTAGAAATCCATTTTCTTCTCTTCCAGTAGGCGGAGCTGTGCCCTCCGAGCCGAGCTTCTGCCCTCTATGTGCTGACAGCAATCCCTGCAAGGCGGCTCCTGGGAGTCTCTCAATCCTGTTAGTTCAGAGCCGTTTCACTTCTCTGGCCCCTCCCACCTTCCACCTGCCAGCCAGCCATCCAGGTCCTGTTCACCTGAGGTGGTTCCCCAAGGATCTAGTTACACTTGCAGCCCCACCGCGTGTCCTATTTCCCGAACGACTGAGAACTCTCTCTGTCATTCATCTAAGCCTCAGTGCTGTGGTGCGGTGATCTGGGAACCAACAGTTTAATTTTTTCAGACCCCTTTGGTGGGCACGCCCCCGGAAACTGGTGGGTAAGACCTTGGGTGTCACCGCTGGTGGTAAGGGGAGTTGGGGAACGGGAATCCCCTCTGCTTCCCTACAGACATGCCCCCGGAGAGATTCCCGAGGTTTCCTGGCTGCTTGTATCTGGAGGGGGTGGGAGTCATACACCTGCTAAAGTGGATTCCGCTGGGAAGGAATTCCGTTGGCCGAACTCCGGTGACCTCACCTCTCTGCTATGGCGGGCCCCAGGCTCCTTGCCGGAGTGTCAGAAGGGAGGGGTGGGACTGGTCTGTCTCTGGTTGGTTTCAGTTCACGGTTCGCTATTTCATGAAGGCTTGGCTAGAGACCTCTTCCTAGAGTCCCTGCGCCGCTCCTGCTGAGCTGCGCCTCGGGGGCTAGCCGCCCAGTCACAGGGGCCTCGGGCGGGTGGCCGACGGTCGCCGAGTCGCGCGGGCAGCGGCTGGCGGGTCTGGACCTCTGCGTCGCGTGGCAGAGATTCACTTATCTGGGGCAAACTGTCACCTCCAAAAATCCTACTAATTCCCGGCCGGTCTCTCTTCAGTGGAATTTTGCTAGGAGTTTCTCAGCAGGTAGAATCTAAGCGTATCAATGCGTCTCTCTGACCCAGTTATTGAGGAGGTATTGAAAGCGCTGCCTCCCCGCCCGCCGCCATGTTGGATCCCTACCCTACTTTTAAAAAAAAAAAAAATTTAAAGAATTTAGGCTAAGACATTCAATGTATATACATTTAAGAAGAAATTTGAGACATACTTGTAGTTACAAGTGTTCTAATTCAAGTCTATCAAAATGAAATAAGTCAGTAAAAAATCAAATCCAGTCTTATAAAGGACAACAACACAAAAACCAAGAGTTTCATATAGAACACAGATTAGCTGATATTTCCTTAGGTATTTTTGACCAATACTCCCTGTAGTTCTGAGTTCACAGTCTAATTTATGAGAATAAAGAAGATTGTTAAGCTTTTTCTTTGCTCCCATTTGCCCACAAGTCCCTACGAATTCCTCCAAGAAACTATCACTAGGAACCATTTTTATGGGGGTGGGAAGGAGAGGGAGCAGGTGGAGGTTGTTGATTTTGCTTACCTGCTATTGTGAACTTCAAGACACTCTGATAGGTGGCTTTTAGTCAGTTCACCAACAGTGACAGAGATAGAGGTCAAAGATGGTCAAATGTTTCTAACTTTGATTAGTATGTTTGCAGCATGGGTCTATCAAATTAAGGACCCTCTTTTCTTATTTTCTCTTTTTAGTAGAAGTTTCTCTAAAACAAATTTATTTTTGAAATCTGTTCCATATTTTTTCATGACCTAGAACATCTACATTTGTCACTATATGAAGATCGATTTGCTGCATTAAGTATAGTTAAATAAAAAAAGCAAAGGAAGCTTTCTTCCCCTTTTTTAATTTCCTTTTTTGTCAGAGAAAGATCAATTTGATGAGCCAGGTTGTGCAGAGCAATTTGTGCTTTGGGAAACTTTGTTATTGAAGCTACTACAAGTATCTGTAGCAGTTATACACATACTTCTGAAAAATAATGCAATAATTTTGCTTACCTGCTATTGTGAACTCTAAGACACTCTATTGTGAACTTCAAGACACTCTGATAGGTGGCTTTTAGTCAGTTCACCAGGAGTGTCAGAGACAGAGGTCAAAGATGGCCAGATGATTTTAAGTTTGATTAGTATGTTTGTAGCAATTTATTTAATTACTTCAAACATGATTTATCTAATTACTTCCCTATTACTCATTTCCCAAGTCATGTGTATGCCATTGTGATGTTCTGCTTTGTTGGGTTTTATATTCATGAGTAGTGGATTTTTGAAACAAGGAGGACTGAGACTAATAAAATAATCTTGCAAATGACTTTAAAAAGAGCCCTTAATTTGGATTGCAAATTTGTTAATGTTTTTACAAAATAGTGAACTTAAGAATTTAAATTTTTAAAATATGTTGCTAATGGATTATTAGATTGACTTAAGAATTATCTGGGTTGCTTTATCTTATTAAAGAATATGTTGTTGCAGAAATATACCTATTTTCATACAGGTTCAGTTCTAGAGGGCATATCAGCTATCCTTTTAAACTTCAAGTATGTGTTTCATCACAGAAAACACTATTTACACTCATTCATTTTGACTTACTATTACAGAGTTAACTCACTAGAAGTCTGACAGGCAAGGTTTTCTTTTCTTTTCTTTTTAAGTTAGCTGCTTTATGGGGAATATGCCATAGGCCATTGATAGTCCTTTTACTAGGATGCTTTTCATAGTATCCAGACAAATCATGTAGAAGTACTTAACATTTTTGGAACTTTATATTTTCTTTATACAAGGTGCAAAAGTAAACTCCTACTGAGCTTTTCAAAATGCTTTGCTGATTTGCTGATTCTGAGGAAGCAAAGTGAATAAACAAGATACTGTTATCTTGTTTATTAATGTTGGCTAGATTAGGGGAAATTAAAGAGAAGGACTCCATAGTATCCTGGAGATTTCTGTCCAAGAGCCTAACAAAATGACAATTGAATTTATTCCTGCTGTTATAAATGTAGTATGTTCAAATTAAGAAATTTGAAGAATGTAGAAACAGTAAAAAGAAGAGGAAAATACAGTATCATCAGGCAGAGGTAATCATTACTAACATCTTATATATTTTGTATGTACATTCTTTAAAGAATTTGGTTTAGGTGTATTTTATAGTCATAAACAAACTACATGTTTATATTTCATATAGTGTTAGATTTTTATTAAGTTATCACTCAAACATGTTTCTAAGTCCTTACAAATGCTTCATAACCATTCATTTTAATCTGTCTACTATGGCTACGCCATGATTTATCTAATTACTTCCCTATTATTAGATATTTAGATCATTTTCTAATTTATACTACTATAGATATAAAGTATTTTAATAGAGATTTTTGTTGAAATATAATACAGTTTATGTACTTATACATAAGTGTAAAGCATTTTGAAATTTTCACCAGTCAACATGACACTGAAACTGTCTGTATCAGTGAATTATCTCTTAACTGAACACACCCATGTTACCATTACTAAATCAAGAGATAGAACTTTACCAAGTCCGCTAAATGCACTCCTGCATTGTGCCCTGCAATCATCATTCCCTTCCTCTTGCTCCAAGGTAACTAACTACTAACTTGACTCATAATATATCAATTTTGCTTTGAATGTCTTTAGTTTAAATAATTTCCTTTAAAATTTCCAGAAGTAGAGTATGAATATTTAAAAAATATTAGTTAATATAATCAATAATTTTTATAAAAATATCAAATCATTTTTCCACCATATTATATACATAATGCAAAGGATTATTTTTTTCTGCATGTGGGAAGGAAGAAAGATCAGCTCAATGTTAAAGAGACAACATTCTGGACAGGGAATAAGACCAAATGAGACCATATTGCTTTGGAGAAATCTCAGCAGTCTGCTTCCAACTTCTGTTACCCAGCTAGAAAATGCTTCTCTTTTTCTGGACATAGCTAATCATGGCACATTTAAAAAGATGAGCATTGTAAGCTATACTGGTTCTTAATGCTTCTGGACACAAATAACATATGAACATCTACCCACATGCATGGCCAAAGAAAAGCACATGAGTTCAGTAGGTCATAGAGTCCATATATCCTCATACAAGGAGAGATATTATAGGAAGAGAAACGGAAATATTTGGCAAACAATCATACTATCCACTATATCTTTCATTGATGAAGTTAGATTGTTTAGATTATTCATCTTTTTATAATAAGATTTTTCATCTTATTATTGAAATACTTCCTGGTCTTGGGGAACCTGCATTTCTACATAGGGCTATACCTTCTGTAATCATTAATTGGGTGGTTACATACTGTTGAACTTTTGAGGGTTGAACTTTTGGGGGCACAAACAACTCTTCCAAGAAGAGGCCCAGAAACATATGTTCATTAAGAGGTAATGGGGAAATGCTATGTTTATTAAGCACTTCAGGTTAAAAAAAAAATCTTCATTAGGAAACAAGGTTTTTCTTTTTTTTTCTTCTTTTTTAGTAGCCGAAAGCTTATATGTTCTCTTTATGTGTGCAAGCAAATGTTCAGTAAATGGTTTCCTAGTTCATAGGCAATGACACTTGCAGGACAGTGGGGGTCTTCTCCCTGGCACAGCAAAAGAGCTGGCTTGGTGCTTTCAGCTTTCACAAGACATTTGCTTCAGGTTATCAGGATTGACTTTTGGTTATGGTTAACACCCTTTCCTATCATAAATTTGTGTTCTTCTTTATTGCATTCTTCTTGATTTTTTCCGTAGCAGATATTTTGTGGTGTTGAGAACATTAAGTGTTGTTAATTTCATGTTCTCTTTGTCTTTATTAAAACATGAATACCTTCTATCAGGACCCTCTGCTGCTCAGTTAGACAGTCTCACAGTCATGAGGGTAGGGTGCTTGTACTAGGTAAAATATAATACAGTTTATGTACTTATACATTGATTTAACATGATCTCTCTCTTTCATTTCCCAAAGGTCTCTTCTCTCTAGGGATGGTGAAGTTGGGAAAAGGTTCCTTTAACCCTTCTCCGGGATGAACCACCTGCCAGACATGGAGAATACACTCACTGGGAGCCAGAGCTCCCATGCTTCTCTGCGCGAGGTCCACTCCATCAACCCCACACAACTCATGGCCAGGATTGAGTCCTATGAAGGAAGGGAAAAGAAAGGCATATCCGATGTCAGGAGGACTTTCTGTTTGTTTGTCACCTTTGACCTCTTATTTGTAACATTACTATGGATAATAGAGTTAAATGTAAGTTGATTTTTTTTCATGACTTTTATAAGAAATGAGTCCAGAAACAAAAATATATTCTTCAAATAAACTTTTTATGTATCATTTAGTGAATTTCATCTTTTTCCAGATGATGCAGCATTGTTTGAAACAAATGAGTAAATTTAAAGCTCACTTTGGCTTTTTGAAATTTGAATTCCTAGTGTTTTGCTCAATAATAAGAGTTGACAAACTTTAGGCTGTGGGATAAATTCAGTTGGCATGTCTTAGCAAAGTTTTGTTGGAACACAGCTATGCCCATTTGTTGATATATGCCTATGGTTTGACTTTGTGTGTAAGTAGTTGGGTTAAGTAGTTAAGCCAGAGACCTTCTGGCCTAAGAGGCAAAAATAATTATTTCCTAGACCTTTTCAGAATGAATTCACCAACTTCTCAAAAATACACAAAATGTTTCTGAAATGTTTTAGCTATTACATCTACTTTTCTAGCTCCATTGCTGCAGATTTTGTGTATTTTTTTTCAGAGATCACTTTTTCATATTATATCAAGTAAGTTTTCTTAGAGGCATTTGGACATATGCAATTATATTACCAAATAATTGCCTCCGTCAGTGTTGCCTGTTACAAATGTAATGCACAATTTAAAGCATATAATTTAAGATTCTATAGTTGTTACAGTAATAAAAGTTAAAATAAACAAGAGAAATTCATTATAAACATATTTTATTTAACCTGATGTGCCTATTTTCTCCCAAAGCCCTGGTTCAGGTTGATTATATTTTTCCCCAACTAACAGTGGGTTCTTCCTGAAGGCTTCCCTCTCAGCAACACTCTTGCCTTCATCAGCACAACTCATTGATTGCATTCATCAGCCACTCTTGCTTGCTTCCTTTTGCTCTCAGAATGTAACAGGCTCCTTTTTGTCTTGGGTCCTCTATACTAGTAGTTTCCTCTGTATGAGGAATAAATAAATTCCTTTATTTAATAAATAAATTCCTTTATTCTTTTATAGATTCTGATATCCTATCATTCTGAAGTCAGTTTAAATGTCACCATCATTCTGTCAGACTGTCCTGCTTCTGTTTTCTGTATAGTACTTATTTTCTTACTTGTCCTCTCTCCTGCCTTGCTAGGATGCACGCTAATGAAGACAGAGATATTGTTTTGTTTTCAGAAGTTTCTTTAATTAAAACAGTGAGTGTCTGGTACTCCATGGGTGCCCAGCAAATATTTAACAAATGGACAAAGATCATTGTGGTAGTGGTGTGTAGCTTGATTATATTAGTGGCAGGTTAGCACTATAAGAACACTAACTCAGGAGCTGTTGAAAGAATGCCATTTGAGATTGTGTGAGTAGGAGGGAAGAGCTCACCTGAGAAGCAGAAGACTTGCTGACAGTCTGATTTTATCCTCCCTAGTAACCAAAGATGACTCTCAAGTTTTTAATGATGGACTTAGAAATTGTCCCTGTGCCAAAATGCTTGGGACCAGAAGTTTCAGATTTTGTATTTAAAATTTCTCAGTATTTTCTTATATATAATGAGATATCTTGGGGTTGAGACAAATTCTAAACACAAAATTTATTCATATGTACTTTATATACATCCTGAAGGTAATTTTGTACTGTTTTTCGAGGGCCTGCATTTGGGATGAGAGATCAAATGTGGAATTTTCCACTTGTGGTGAGAATGCCAGTGCTCAAAATGTTTCACATTTTGTAGCATTTCAGATTTTATATCTTTGAATGAAGAATGGTCAGTTTGAACCAGAAAGAATTTGATTTGGTGTTCAACTATAGTCAGTCAATTTGACATACCTAGAGCTAGACAAAGATTGTGAAATAAGGATTTAGAGTGTAAGTTAAGGTTTTAGGTAATAAATCCTAAATATCTTATTGAAAAACACAAAGTTAGGGTCTTTTTTAAAGTGAGAAGATACCAGAGGAAAACTTTTTCTACTGGCAAAACCATGCTGACAGCTTTGATTCCTGCTGTCTTGGGAACAGAAGTGGAGTGAGGGGGTGGTCACAGTGGTAGAGAACCCTCTTTGCCATGGACTACTCAGAATAATTATTCTCTTAATATTCTGGATATTGGAATGTTTCCTTAGTTTGGAGAGACAAAGCAATGTAAAGAGATGGTCGGTTGGTCTTTAGTGATTTTTCCTTGTGACCAGGCTTTCAGTTCTATTTATTTATAGAAATTTATAGCCAAGCAGGTACAAAATCAATTTGTACTAATTTTAGAAACCTAAAACTCCTTCAGGTATTTTAAGGTACAGAATAGTATTTTTGGTTTGTTTTCACTTGGATAACAAATACAAATCCATGAAAAGGTAGTTAAGCTAAGACCACCCTTTCCTTGTGACATTTTAATTTGACAAATTAGGGAATCTTATAAAGGTATTCCTTGTTCTTTCCCTCTTATCCAATTGCCTGGTCAATTGCACTTTGTTTTGTCCTTTTTCAGTGCATCTCTATTTGTTTGCCAGGACTTTGTTCAGAATTAGAAGCTTGAAGTTAATGTTTCATATCACATTCCTTCTGACCAGGCTGGTCCATGAGCTGTCACCATTAAGAGAGTCTGTCTGGTACTCTGTCCATGGCCTGTCATATGTCCCTTTACTTGATTTTCTTAAAAGAAAAAAAAAAAAAAAAAAAAAAATATATATATATATATATATATATATATATATATATATATATATATGTGTGTGTATTTCTCCATAGTTTAATTTGTAAAATTTTAAACTTGATAATTTAAAATTCATTTTCATGGTAGAATTAGGGGGGGACAGAAAGTTTATCTTGTTGGGTTTGATTTTCACCATTTATTGTAACTGTCACATGTTTCCAATTTTGTTATCCAAGTTATATATGTAAATTGATAAGAGTAGAGAATTTTATTTTTATTGTTTTTTTTTTTTAGTTACACATGACACTAGAATCCACTTTGATATAATTGTATAAGCATGGAATATATCTTATTTTAAATATTTATTCTTTAGTTGTAGTTGGACACAACACCTTTATTTTGTTTATTTATTTTTATGTGGTGCTGAGAATCGAACCCAGGGCCCCGCACTTGCTAGGCGAGCACTCTACCGCTGAGCCAAAACCCCAGCCCCAATATATCTTATTTTAGTTAGGATCCCATTCTTGTGCGTGTACATCATGATGGGATTCACTGTGGCGTTCCCATATATGTACATGGGAAAATTATGTCAGATTCTTCACTGTCTTTCCTTTTCCTATCCCCCGGCTTCCCTCCATTTACCTTTGTCTAATCTATTGAACTTCTGTTATTCCTCCCCCCATCCCCGACTTAATTGTGAGTTACCCTCCACATATCAGCAGAAACATTTGACCTTTAGTTTTTGACTTGTTTCACTTAGCATAAAGAGTTTAGAATTTTAAAATGCCAGGAGCAAAATAAAAAGATGAAAAAAATAAAGAGAATTTTTATACTTCTCTTATGTGTCTTGCTAATTGTCCTCATTTATGTTTGCTGTAAGATCATGGGAGCCTGAGCCTTCCAGAACCTAAAACTATTGGTCTTCAAGTGAAGAAGGCTTGAATAAATGTGCCTTCTTTAAAAGCGTGTATGTATATATATGCTTGAAGACTTTATTTTAAAAGAGAAAATATGATTTTAAATATTTTAGTATTTAAAATATGAATTGCAAAGTCATTGCTCCTTATTATACATTTATATCTTTTGCATGAATGAACTCTGAAGAAGTGGGAAGTGCTGTTCAGCCTTTTAAAATTATGAGGCTTCTTTTCTTCCAAACATTTCTGGGTTCAAGACTGGTAGGAAAGTATATAGGAAACCTCACTCTTGTTTCATTTTCTCAAGTAAATCCTTGTTTTTTGCTTTTTACTCTTTTTCCTAGGTGAACGGAGGCATTGAGAATACGTTAGAGAAGGAGGTGGTACAGTATGACTACTACTCATCTTATTTTGATATATTTGTGAGTATTTTCTTTTGTAACTCCTTACAAATAGAATGACAACAAAAGACAATTTTTCTTAAATAGGCCTAAAATTTGATGCCATTTTTTTCTACCTTGAATGTAAACTGTATTCCTTTTCCCTGAATTACTCACTAAGGAAGTGTCTAATCATTGCAAGGAAAGAAATAAAGAGAGGGCAGAAGGAATCATTCCCATGTTCTAGATGAGAGCACACAGCTCAAGTAGAACCTTTTGACATGTCCTAGCCACTGAAAGGCAAATTCACCTGCTTTCATGATAGCCTGATAAAAATGCTATTTCTTTTCTAGATTGCTCCTTTTTGTTAAGGAGAAATTAATCTGACACCTTACTTCGATTACTTGAGGATCTGGGGTAGGCAGTCCCACATGCTGGTCTAGGAGTCAGTGCCCATTTGGGGCAATCTGCAATTGCACTAGAATGGTGTATTTAAAATATGTATTTTAAAATATATTTTATTATATGTATTTTAAATAACTTGTCTTCTTTACCTTTGTTTTTTGGTCCAGCTTTTGGCAGTTTTTCGATTTAAAGTGCTGATACTTGCATATGCTGTATGCAGACTGCGCCATTGGTGGGCAATAGCGGTGAGTGTGCCATGATGAGCTGGTCTTCTCCTCTGGGGTTCTGACCAGGGCCTGTGCACAACAAGCCCGAGTTGGGAGAAGAGAAGGGGTTTTAACCAGACAGAATTTCACTAGCAAATTTCACTAATTCTTCCTGAGTCCCTTTCCTCCCTGGCTTTAGTAGACTTAATTCTCCAGGTCTTCTTTCTAATGTTTAAGAGTAATCAGGTTCATTTCTAAGATGCTGAGTCAAATGAGGACTCTGGAGGTCCAAGAATGATGATTGGCCAAACATCCATCTACCCTGTGTTTCATGTTGCCGAAGAGATAAAAACAGGATCCTCTGTCCCAGAAATATTTAGAAAATTCTTTTGTTAAAACTGCCTAGATATTTAAAGATTTGATCTGTGTTTATTTTGATAATCAATTTCCCCCTCTTTTACCCACTTCCCCTATTCTGGAAGAAGAAGCTTCTAAGCTCATTCCTGTTCCCCCTAGTTTCATGAGGATAGTGATATTTTTACTTATTTCTTTCCTAGCTTTTAGCACAAAGCTTGGATACATGGTACTCATCTTCAGTAAACATTAAGGGATTAAAAGAATTAGAAGCAATTCTGCCTGAATGTTTTTTGCCATTTCCACAGATGTTCTGAATACATTGGGGGTAAGGGGCAAGAGAATGTTGAATCTTCCAAGCTGGAGAGAACTGCATAGGAATATCCCCAAACCCTGCTGTTTGAGGGCTCTGTCTTGTCCTGGTGGGAATAGGAGCTATGCTGCCTTCTGCAGACTAAGTACCAGGGCCATATCTGCCTGGGTCATTTCTTCTTAACATTCCCATCATCACATGATGGAGGTAGAACCTACGTTAATCCAGAAGCTGTCATTTGAGGGATGTAGTGGACAGTCTAGGCAACTTGATTCCCAAATACTCTAGCTCATATCACACTACCTGTGATGATAGCATATTCCAATTTTCTTTAACAGCCCCATGGAAACATTCTATTCCAGAGTTTCCATGATGGAGAATACTGTGCCAGACCATTTGTCTTAGTATTTATTTTAGAAAAGTGATTGACGTGCAGACATGCAATGATAAAGCATCTTTAACAGATACTTTCAAATGATCTTTTAAGAATAGATCTGATTTAGCAAATCCATTTTACTGTTTCTGATTCATGTTTAAAACATTTACAGAGAGAGTCCTAGAAGGAGGAGAAGTCAGCTGGTACCTAAAGAGCACTTAGTGCCAGCCTGTAAAGTAAACCAGCATTAGGGCGTGAAATGTCTCCTCTCCCAAACAGCTCACTCTGGGGTATGTGTATGTGTGTGTGCACGCACGCGCCTGCAAGCAACTTGTTAACACTTACTAAGCAAGATCCTTGATATTCCCTGGCCTCCATTCTGTCATACTGCTATTAGCATTGACTGTGGTCAGGTTTCATCATGCTAAAAATATTAATTGGAAATGAAAGTGACAAGGCTCCGGTATGGTAGAATTGCTCTGGGCTTCATAACCTCTATGGAAAGCCTTGTCTGTACATTTTCACAAATTTGTTGTATGTGACTGAATATTGTAACTTCTGATAGATAAAGTGTAGTTTTATAACACATCAGTCTGCTAAAACTTGGGAGAAGAAATACCATAAGCAGCCAATTGGCAATTATGTGCCACATATATAGCCCATTTTGCCCTGGTCTGGGTGTAGGGGACCAATATAAAGTAATATGGGAAGGAATCAGGCCAAGAATAGGTGTTGCCTGCTCTTGGCTTAAATGGGTCTCTTATATGAGGGAGGTGCCTTCACAGTGAGAAATGTCTAATTTGAGCACTGCTTCATTGTGTCTTTCAGTTAACAACAGCAGTGACCAGTGCCTTTTTACTAGCAAAAGTGATCCTTTCAAAGGTATGGCCTCCCCCTTTTCCTGTACCATTGTCCTCTGCACTGATGAAGCCTCATTTCCCAGTGTGAGCTGATAGTGACTGCCTCCCTTCTCCTGGTCACACCTGTTCTTCCAGCTTTTCTCCCAAGGGGCGTTTGGCTATGTGTTGCCCATCATTTCATTCATCCTCGCCTGGATCGAGACATGGTTCCTGGATTTCAAAGTGTTACCTCAAGAAGCAGAAGAAGAAAACAGTAAGTTTCTGTGAAAGTCAGCCTCCAGAGACTACTAGTTCAGTACCAAGTAGCAAGGGAGAGATGTGGCTTCTGGATGTGAGGGGAGCCATGAGGGGATAGAGTGAGTGAGTCAGTCACAGCATCTCTATTCTTCATTGGCTATACCAAAATGGAGAGAAGGGTTGGGTAGGTGAGTGGATGGCAACAGGAAGTGATTCTTCTTTCTGGCTGTCAGTCCAGGCTTCCCCAAGAGAAAATATGAACACTGGCTAAAAAGTCGTTCAAGAAACAGCTACTTTGCATATGGTTTCATTTTGGAAAATCTCATTAACAAAATCTCAAAAAAATTGGCACCACCTCATTCTTCTTGGGAGGTTGAACTTTTCTCATTGTTAATAATCATCATACAACACTAAACATTTTGTGCTTATAAATGGAACTATCCTGTTTAGGGGTAGAAATTTTTAAACAATTTTAAGTGAACGAATCAGCAATTTTCAACAAAGTCTGTGGTTCTCTAAAGTGTCATATTGATATGTATACAGTAGGTGTTGGCCTACTATGGGTTGGGTGTAATTAATACAATGAAGGCTTAGAGCTGGGACCATAATGATGCAGGTGAAGTTGAGAGGGGAAAAACTACAGTCCTACAGCCCGAGCAGTGCTCAGCCCTCTCACATGACAGCTAGCATGGTGTACTCCTGAGCCCTGCTGAAACTGTTATCTCATTGCTTGGTTTTCAGTGTGCCAGGATGTTGAGTAGGAAGGGCAGATGAACTGTTGAGCTGTACAGTTAATTATTGGGCTGGGATCTTTTTTACATGTTGCCTTAGTGGAGGCTCATGTGTCCTGCCTACCCCTCTCTGAGTTGAAATAGCCAAGATCAATTCAGACTCCCTTGCAGTTTCCAGATCTCCTACCTCGTTGCCCTTATCCATCATCTGGCTCAACATGCCATGCCTCATAGGGAAAAAAATCTAATATCTTACAGAATCTTAGTCATAATTATAGTTTCAAAAATGACAGGATGAACAATAACTTTGCACAGTTTGATTTTGGAAAATCTCTTCAGCAGGAAAAAAAATAACCTATAAGAAAAGAGTTATAGTTCAAGAGTAGATTTAAAAAATACATAAAAATGTGGTCCAAGATGTATTTTCTATCCTGTGCATTAGGGTGTGAAATGTCTCCTCTCCCAAACAGCTCACTCTGGGGTATGTGTATGAAAGCATAGTGTGGAGAAAGAATAGGTAAAGCTAAAGAATGTATGGAAGTTTATTTTAATTGTATATAAACATATTGAACTTAATTGAATCATGAACTTTTAATATGACTAAAGTTTAACTGAACCAATTCCACAGTGTCCAATAAAGCTGAACACAGAATTATTAGATTTTGAAAACAGCATTTGCTTCTATTATCAGTAGCAGAGAGGACACATGTACCTGGCATCTGCTGTCTGGGTGCTTCCTCCCACTGTCTCCTAACATTTGCTCAGTCCTCAGCCAAAGTAGTCAATTGTTGATGTTCTTCATCATGTGTTAGTGTTCTGGAGTTTCATTGTCTTCCCCTTGCTTTTTAATGCCCTTCTTTTGTTTGCAGATCTTTTTTGCATAGGTGTTTCTTAATCAACTTTACTTTTTTTTACATACTTATAAAAAGGCCAGCTAGATATTATGCTTGATACCTGGCATTTCTCTAAACACATGCAGATGGTGTACCATTTGTACAGGCTGACTGGGTTTTGATTTCACTTTGTGGTTGTTTTTGATTTTGTGGGAATACAGGGATTAATAAGGGAAAGATGCTCTAAATATTGAGTTGAAGGAGTAACATGAAACAGTTTTTTTGAACTACTTTATTTTCTATTTTTACAGTATTGGTTCGTAGTTTATTAATGAAAGCTTTATTTTTGTTGAAAGATTTTGAGAATATCTCTTTTTACCATTTATAATATTTAATTTTTGCCAAGAACCTACCAGGAAGGTGATACATTCACAGATCTGAATTTCTTCTTTTCCAGGACTCCTGATAGTTCAGGATGCATCAGAGAGGGCAGCCCTCATACCTGCTGGTCTTTCTGATGGTCAGTTTTATTCCCCTCCTGAATCTGAAGCAGGTAAAAATTTGATTACCATTTTTGTTTTTATCTATCAATTAAAAGCTCTGCCCTCCAACCCTCTCACTACCCTCTCTGTTTCTCAATATAGTTGCCAAACATTTAGCACACCAGGATATGTAAGACATGACCTTACATGTTACCAGTGGTGAGATAAAGAGATCTAAAAATGTCTCCACCACATATTCCAAAGACCTCTGCACACCGTTTTCTACCCATCCCATCACTCCTGGAAGTCTTGGTCAGGTGTCCTTTGCCTGGTCTTTGGGACCTCTGTTCTAGCCCTGTCATCTTCATCTGTGACCTGGTTTGTTTCTACCATGGGACGTAAGCTTGATTTAGAGTCTACTTATTATATGTCCAACTGTCTTCATCTGTGACCTGGTTTGTTTCTACCATGGGACGTAAGCTTGATTTAGAGTCTACTTATTATATGTCCAACATCCAACACGAGGAGTGTTTTACACATTATAATAAAACAGACTCCTGGCAGAAAGAGCTGTGTGAATGATGGTAGACTATTGGTATGGGATCTAAAAGTAGTATAAAATGCAAAACTATAAATCCACATGAGATACAGATGTGGATTAGCAGAGAATCTGTTTCTGAGACAATAGTAACTAAAATTAAGTATTAATGTTTTTACTACCAAATTGTAAGTGTTTCTTTCTAATACTTTATGTCATAGGATTAATACTTAAAAAAAAAAGAGGTGGGGCATTTCATAATGTATTTCATGCCATTCAACTTTTTCTAAGACTATTCCAACTTGTTAGCTAATTCTTTATCTAAGACTAATGTGGTTTCCCAGTTCTACTGTTTTTTTCTTAAAAACATGAGGAATTTCACCTCAGGCATTCCCTCCCCATCAAGCTTTGCACTGGTAGATCCCAGAGCTTCTGCCTGTGACATTTGCTACCACCTAGTGGTCCTCTGGGGCATTACTGTTTCACTGAATCATAAATCTGCACAAGAACCAAAACATTTTCATAGTATTCCACTAGGTGGCTACTTTGTTTAAGACAAAAGGCAGATTAGTAGTGGTGGGTGAAGAGAAGTGCCCCTAAGGCCTTGCTATATTGTTTTTGTTGTTGTTGTTGTTTGTTTGTTTGTTTTGCATTGCCTGTTCAATTCAGGAAAGAATTATAAGTGAAAATTATTATTTGAGGTAATGTGCCTAAAGAAAGAACATTCTATTCTTATTATGCCAGTAGCTGAAAAATCAGTCTTTTAGTAGCTGATTTTTACTAGACATAGGAGCATCTGAAAGGTTTGGCTTCCTTTCTTGTCTTTTTTTTTTTTTTTTAATCCAGAATCTAATGCAGTACCTGGCACATAGATTTAGAACTGTTGAAAGGTTAGATAAAAATAAGAGAGAAATTGAGGCATCACACATAAAAGTGTCAGCATTTTTCCTGTCACTGATCGACTTGAATTTTAGACCTGTAAATTAGGATACTAGCACATTTTAGTAGATGAACACTTAAGGGCTAGAAAAGTAATTTGTATGTAGGCTTGCTAACCACGTCCTAAAACCCGTGAATTAAATGGAAAGAACAAGGAAACAAAGTCCTCTTTGGATGACTAGAAGCTGTCATCTGTGGTCAGAGAGCTAGAATGAACCAAGCATGATGCTAAGGACAGAATAATTCACCTCTTGACCAATTTAAAATGTGGAGTAGCTCAATTACATGATGTCATCTGTTCTAAACAGGTTTAGATAAAGGCATTAAAATACCAGTTTAATGCCAACCAAGAATGACTATCCATTCTGAATTGCCTCGCCTTTCCTGTCTCCTTGTGTGATTATTAGAATCCCTTTCATTTCTCAGAAGTGTCCTTGTTCAGATGATCAATCCCATGATTACATTATATATAGTGAACAGATTTGAAACACAGTTCTTTCCTACCTTTTAATTAAAATTTTGAAATTTTAAAATATTGAAAACTCATTGTGATGAATATCCAAAAACATTGATTTTTAAGAACCTCTATGGAGGTATAATTTTCATACTATAAAATCCATTGTTTGTGAATGTATAATTGCATGATTTTTAGCAAATGTATAGTTTTTTTCATCAGCATCACAAGATAATTTTATAAAATTTTACCATTAGAAAAACTTATTTCATGTTTATTAACCCCTGCCTTTGTATCTCATTCTGAGTAACACAGATCTGCTTTCTGTCTTGACAGATTTATATTTTCGGGAAAGTTCATGTAACTGTGGTCATACTACATGTAGTTTTTGCATTCACCTTCTTTTGCTTAGTGTAAAGTTTTTGAGGACCAGTTATGTTGTAGAACATATCAGTAGTTCTTTTATGGCTGAATACTGTTCCATGGTGTACCTGTACAACATTTTTGCTTATTTTCCAGCTAATGGATGTCTAGGTTATTTCCAGTTTGGATCTGTTATGAGTAACTCAGCTATGAACATTCACATATATGTGCTTGTGGAGATATTTATTGTTATTTTTCTTGAATGGATTTCTAAGGATTTGCTGGGTCATATGATAAATTTAACTTTTTAAGAAATTGCTGAACTATTCTTACAAGGTTGCACTATTATACATTCTTTTCAGCAACATATATGGGTTTTAGTTTCTCCATATCATCACTAACATTTGGTATCATCTGTCTTTTTTATTGTAGCCAGTCTAACAGAGGTAAAGTAGTTCTCATGTGGTTAAGCTTAATGTCCCTAATGACAGAGATCTTTTCCATTATATATTAATCATGTATCTTCTTTGGAGAAATCTGTATTTCAAGATTTTTTGACTTGTTTTCTTACTAGCTGTCTCTACATTGTAGATAAAAGTCCTTTATCAAATATATATAATTTGCAAATGTTTGTCTAATGTTTATCTTTTCACGTGGTATTTTGAAGCACAAGTTTTTAATGTTAATGGATACTATATTTGAGACCTCAAATATAGTGAAGATTTTTCTCTTGTGTTTCCGTCTAGAAGATTTTGTAGCGTTTCTTCTTTTAATTAAAGTTATGATACATTTTGAATTAATTTTCATATATTTAGGCACATTTGTCAAAAATATGTTGGTTATAAATGTGCCAAGTCAATTTTTTTTATTTCCTTGAATCTTCTTGGATTAAATGTAGCTTATTCTTCTCTTTCTACCTTTTAAAGTAGATTTTTTTTGATTGACTTGAAAACTTTCTTTTCTTATATTGTCAATTAAAGCCATACATTTTTCCTATAGACATTGCTTTATTGATAACTTTGACATACCATATGTTCATTTTCATGTATTCCTTGGTTTTCAGCAAGTTTAGAGTGATATTTTTGTGGATCCCTGTATATGTCCTAATTCTTGATCCTTTAGCTTATTAAATGTATAGATTATTAATTATGTCTCAAAAATGTAGGAAATTTTGGCCATTATCTTTAAATATTTTCTAGAATTTTTTTTCTTTTTTCTTCTTCTGGAACTCCCCAATGCCCATATATTTGTATTCTTGATGTTATTTCATAGGTCTCTAAACTGTATTTAATTTTTCTTCAGTCTTTTGCTCTCTCTGTCTCAGAATGGATCATTTCTGCCAGCCCTATATTCATGTATGCCAATTACTCTGCTGTCTTGAATATTTTCTTGACTCACAAATATATCATTGCACTTAATGTTTTTTTTTTCACTTCAGAGGTTTTATAAATAATAATGGGATTCATTACACCATATTTATACATGCAAGTGGCATAATTTGATCAATCTTATTCCCCTGTACCTTCTGTTTCCCTTGCCACTGCCCCTGAACCACTTGCTCTAATTCTTCTGTTTATTATTATTATTTCAATTAGTAAATTATAATTACACATAAAAGCTATATTCATTGTAGTATATTTGTACATAGACATAGCATAGTTTTATAGATGTTTTTTCCCCTCTACCTCCCCATTCCCTCTCCCCTCTCCCCGTCTAAATCCCCCTCCTCTACTTTGTTGGTCTACTTCTGTTAGTTATTTAAATTGATTCTCTGTTGTTCTTTGAACATATTTGTTAATATTGCTTTGATGTTTTTCTTGCTAAGTACAGTATTTAGAGACACTCAGAGATAGTTTGCTTTGGTGTTTTTGTATTTTTTAGAATGTTCATACTTGCCTAATTCTCTACATGTTTTATATTTTCTATTGAAAAATAATTTTTTGAAAATATATTGTAGCAACTCAGGATTCTCATTTTTCTCCCAAAAGGTTGTTGTTGCTATTTGTTCATTTGCTTAGTAAATTATTTGTGAAATTGTATTCCCTGGGGAATGTGGTTACATCTATCTTTTCTCAGTTTTTTTTTTTTTTAATTTACTTCCTTTTTTTTTTTTCTTTAAGTTTTGGTTTGTTTTTAAAACCAAGCTTCCTTTGGGTTCCCTGTGTCTACAGAGTACCTGGCTGGATTAAGTACCTGTCTCAAGTACCTGAATTAAGGCTTCCATCCTCTGCCAGAAGAAAATACCCATGGTTTGAGTGTCACATTCAGAGTTCAGGCCATTTTCAGGTCTTGCATAGGTTTTTGTTTTTGCTGAGACTGTGTTCTCTGAGGATGCTCATAGTTCAAAGTATCTGGCTAGTTTGAGCTCTCTTGGGTTTCCCTTGTGCATGTGAAAAGACCCAACCAGGCATATGCTTGCTACAACCATGACCACAACCTCTGACTAGCAGAGCAGCTGCCCTGCCTGCTTCCTGGGATTTTCCAACCATATTGCTGGCCACTAGCATGGCTGTCACTCCAAACTAAGTGAGCTTCTCTCACCTGGATGGCTTTGCTGCCAGTCCCCAGAACCTCCATGCCATTGAGCTGGGTGTTGGGCACAGGAGGAGGAACAGGAGAAGCTCAGGAAAGAGCAGCACTGTTGTTTCTGAATTCTGCTGTTTTCACACATAAACCAGTCTCCAGTTGTATATACCTTTGCTCATTTCCAGAGGGTGAAATGCTTTTAGTTTTGTCCATTTTTCCAACTTTTATAGGTGCTTCTCATATGGAAAGATTGTATTGAACCCCCTCACTAGGCCATAGCTAGAGGTTCTTTTAAAATATATAAAGAATATATGTAGTTACATTTTAATTAAGGATGGAGCTTTATTTAGGATTCCCAGGTAATACCACGACAGGACCACTCATTGTGGTTTACATACTTTTGGTGTGGCAGTTGGAAAATGAGCCTTGGACAGGAAGGTTTGATCTGATCCTCTTCCTGAGACTCCTTTCAACATGAGAAGGCAGTTAAACCACTCTGTGTCTCCATGATACACAGCAGTTTAATGGGCTGGAATGCAAAGCCTTTTAACCACTCCACCTTTATCTATTTCTTTTACCCCAGTTTCCACTTGAACTGTATGACATTTATGAGGTTGAGATATAAGACACAGTCACATTTGTTCTTTGGTATAATCCATGCAGATTTTCTCATAAGAAAAAAATAATGTCCTCTTTACAGTGTACTCTCTTACAGACTAAAGCCCAGCCGAGGCAGGGCACCACCTTTATGTGTGAATAGATTGCATCCCTAACTTAATGAATTGGTTTTCCACACCTCATTTTTCTATTTCTTTTTTTCTGTTCATAAAAGAAATACATGCTTTTATACAGAGGTTGAAAACAACTACTAAAACTCACTGATCCTTCAAACAGCAGTATCACTACTCACAGTTTAACTTGTTTCTTTCTAGTTGTGTGTGTAGTTTCACATCTTTTTCTCACAATGCCTCTGTTATTTATACCCTGCTTTTAAAATTAGAATGTAAAATTTATTAAGTCCCTTTACATTTTATCACAGACATTTTGGAATATTCATTAAAATGTGCAAAGGTCATGTGGTTATCTTCTACTTGTTCTCATTTGTACATTTATATTTGCCTTAATGCATATGCTTTTTACATGTTGTCATAAACTATAAAGAACCATTATTTTACATGGATACAAGGTATTCCATGTAAATATAATTATTTAACCATTCTTACATTCTCAGGAAGTTAGGTTTGTTTTCTAGTTATTAGAGAAAAAAAATCCACATAATGAATAGTAAGTATTATTTCCCCAGGGATCAATCCTAAGGAAAGAGTTGCAGAGTGGAATGACTGCATCAATTGTATGAGGCTCATGAGACATTGATTCTGACCAGGTAGCTAGTAATGATCACTCTCAGCAGCAGCAGCACCTCCCTCATCCTCAGGAGCCCACACTCTTCTCTCACTCACCTGATACAGTGATCAAATTTTTTGTACCAAAGCTCAGCATAGGGTGCAAACAGGTGGAAGAACAATGACAATCAATAACAATTCTTGGCATATAAGTATCTCACTAGCACATAAATGAAATCTGTTTTTGCCAATTTGATGCAAGTCATAAATTATATTTTCGTTTTCCTCCTGGAGGAAATATAGTAAAATTTGAAGAAAGCAGTTTGTTAACCTAAATCTCTCTAGAGTTCAACAAATGAGTCTTTCATTTAAGAATTTATATGTCTTCTTTTACAATAAAACTGTTTTTTGATGGAATGAGACAGTTTTTTCCTTCTGTACCATATAGGATCTGAAGAAGAGGCTGAGGAAAAACAGGACAGTGAAAAACCGCTTCTAGAACTCTGAGTTCTACTTTATAAAAAGTAAGTGTTTGAAAGTGAAACTTAAGAGCAGAGTGGTTAACAAAATGCATTTTCTTTGAGTAGATTCAGAGTAAACTTCAAGGAATGTGAGTACAAGTATATAGCTAGATTCATTATATTTACATGAAATCAGTAGTCACATTTCCTTATGTAAAATTTTTGAATGTTTTCTGCATGGGGTAAATTTGTAATGTGGGAAATACCTCAAAGTCCTGAATCTCCAAAGAAAAAGGAGAGATTCACATCTCCTTACTTAGCCAGAGTGTCTTTTTGTTTCAAACATTGTTTTAATTTCAAGCATTAACCTTTTTGTGTTCTAAGAAGAGCAACCCGTGATATGTAGGGACTGTTATTACCACTGTGTCACATGTGAGGGAACAGTGGGTGAGGGATTTCCCCAAAATTATATAGCTAGAAGGGGAGTGCCAAGCTCAGACCTGGGCAGTGGGATGTCTCTCAAAAGTTTTGGAACTTCTGAGATAAAAACTGCTGGAAATCAAAAGCTCTGAGGCAGAATGCATTGTTAAACCCTTTCAGCTCCTCAAAAAAAAAAAAAAAAAATCATTTCAGCCTCACAAATAGAAGGCCAATTAAATAGCAAGTGAGTTGTATCAGCACCTCCTCCTAAATATTTCACCACAAAAGGAAAAAGTAGTAGATGGAATACGAGTCCCTGTAAAGCCAGACAGAGGCAGTCTGGGCAACAGAGGCAGCCAGGTTCCTGGTGGAGGTGACCAGTGCTTGCATTGGTGGCACCTGGCACACAACAGACGCTTCTCTCCACGCAGCAGGGTAGAGAGGAGGCAAATACTTGGATACCGGAATAGTTGAACATTTTCTAAAATGCTTTAAAATAACTTTAGGTATGGCCACACCCATGTCCTTTATATGCCTTTATCACAGTTTGTCTTCAGTATAGACCCTGATAGGAAGATAAGAGGCAGTGTAGAATTTTGCCTCTTAACACCATACCTCAACCTGTTTGTCTTCACTCTTTTCCGAAGTGTGCAGAACCCTCACTGAAGTCATCCGAGGGAAGAAGATGGAGATGGGGTCTCCCTATTGATAGTTGAGATGGCGACATCCACTGCTGACTTTGTTGAACAGCTAGTAAACTTTTATTTATGGTGATACCTCACGGACATTTTCCCACATCCACACACATTCAGTCTCCTGCCTCTGGCTGGCCAGGTCATGTCATGATTATTTCTCTGTTCAGTGAGACTGAGTCTGACCTGTCAATGAATAATTGAAGGAAAGTTGTGTGTGTGCTGTATCCTAATCAAAAGACTTCTTAATATGTTGAAATAACACTTTTCTAGTAAGTGAAATACCTTTTATTTCAATTCACTTGATGGGATTTTTTGTTTGTTTCATGTCTCAGATTTCTTTTGTATTTCATTTATTAACACCCTACATTTCCCTTGTGTTTTTTTAAACTCATGCACATGTGCTCTTTGTACAATTTTTAAAAGTAATAAAATCCAGCATATCAAAATGATTAGTTGTATTTTCTTGGTTTACATTATGTCTTTACCCTAAAGTGTTGGGATAAAGAAAGAGAACAAGGAGGGATTGTGAATACATGTAAAACATCACCATATGTTGTATTATTTTATTATAAAATTATATCTTTCTCTGAGATATAATTCTTAAGTGTCCATAAAAGGACTAAGAAACCATTGTTATCATTTTTCCTTTGTCTTTTATGCTAATTTGAATTAAAATGAACTAAATTATATCGTGAGTTATTTTTCAAACATGAATATTCCCCTAACTGCTTCACAGAGAGTTAGCATACCTGTTAGTTTTCCATCCTTCATGGTGCCATTCAAGAAAAACTAAATTGTATATAATGGTGATGATGTTGATTTAGGTGGAACCTTATGATTTGTGCAGCTCCAAGCCTCCCTGCTGTGGTGCTTGTTCTAAGTGTGGGTCACATCTCAGCAGTGTGAATAGGAGGCTGACTCAAAGGCTGGCATCTGACCACAAGGAGCTTCTTATGGTGGAGAAGAGCCAGGAAAGTCTCCAGGGTCTGTTCTAGAGACTGATACATAAGGAACTCAATAAAGTTATCTCAGTGTCAGTTTCCTTTCTCAGAAGTGGAGTTGCATATATACCAAACCCAGAGATAAGGCCCAAGCAGGACATCAGGTATTTAAATTTATCTTCAGGAAGAGTATTTCCCCAAATGAGATCATTTGAGGAAGTAGAGTGCTGGGCTGCCAATCATTTTAGGAAAATTATTCTCACTCATAATGTGGTTTGAGCATAGAACAAGAAGAATGATGGAATAATTGCAATATGGCATGAAGTCAGACTGAGAGCTTAAAGCAATTATCTCAGAAATAGTTATATTTCCCCCTGGGAGTGGACAGATGAAACTAGGTATCCTGGGGAGCCATTCTGGTAGGTAAGGGTATGGGTGGAAGCATTTTATTTTTATGCTCACATTGCTGAACAACACTCTTCTGTCTGACCTCAATCACCTTTTTATCTCAGGTTAATGTCCTCTGTTGAGCCTTGCTTAGGTTGACTCTGAAGTCATCCTGTCCTTGTAGATGGACTTCACATTGTCCAGCATATGACTTTCAGTTACACAGTAGAACTCCCGTGGTTCTGTATCTGAGTTCCTGAAGCACATTGCCACTGCCCACATCTTTGTGTACCTCTGCCAACGGCTTCATGTACACTGGTCTTGTGTCACTCTCTACACCAAGAAAGTAAACTGAAAGGTACCAACCAGCATCCATAAATCAAGTACCTGGGAAAAGCACAGACACTTGGTGGAATGTTGGGAGTTCCCTGGGGCTACACATGACCTCTTCTCCATTCTTCAGGACAGTGTCAGAATGGACAGAAGATGCAGTGTCTGAGAAATCCTGGCATCAGATTCCCAGTGCTCTGGGTAGATGAAGCACTTCCTTTGTCCCTAGATCACAGCAGGGAGAGCAGGTCCCATTTTAGTCTCACTATGTGAACTCAGATACCTCTTCCGACAAGCTGTAGACTTCTGAAACAGAGCAAAGTTGGTTGTGGTTTAACTGCCCTCAACTACTCTTCCAACACCTCAGCCACCTCTTGATGCACAAACAAGTAGAGTCGGTTTGACTTTGAGCCTTTTCCCTGAATCAACCACATTTGACAGAGTATAGAAACAAAAGAAACCTGAGAAACTAAAAACAGCATCAGCCACACCAGCACCCATCCCCCACCCACTCTGTGTCCCCCACTACCAGAGCTCTCCCTTTCTGTACTGCTCAAATTCAGGGCTGCATGGGGGAGGAAAGGGTTTCAGGTTGGAAACCACAGAGGAGGCTGCTTAGTGCCCAGCCAGTTTTGTCAGCTCACAAAGCTCTCAGTGATCTCAAAGATTCCTGCCTTTGTGTCTGCTTTCCCAGGGCAGGGAGGGTTCCGCATCTCTGAACAGGGGGAGGAGTATTTGGCTGAAGGAGTCATGGTCAAAGCAGGTACATCAAGGAATAGATCTAAATCTTTTTGAGTCTGGTTACTCTTATTTTGTTTCATAATGGGAATCTCTGTTTATTTTCCAAAGAATGTGTCTCACAGAAAGTAAAGGTGATTGTAAATGAGCAAAACATTTCCAGTATTACAAAATAAGACATTTTTTAAATTCAAACTTTTAAACTTTTCTAACTTTAAAAGGTTTCATTAATATAGAAAAATATACACTATTTTTAATCACCTACCATACATTTAATATTTTTATCATTTCCTGCAGAAATGCAGACACACAGAGCAAACAAGTATCATATTTCTTAGTATTATTACTCAGTAGTAAAAATAATCAGAGGACCAGAACTTTACAAAGTTACATAAATAGATGTTAAATGAAAAGATGTTTATCCTCACTCATAACGAGAAAGAAAACAGTAATTAAAACCTCAATGAGATTCTATTTTTCACCTGTCAGGTTAACAAAGTCCTGATGTTTGACAACATACTCACAAATTCATATACATGCGGATAGGCAAGCCATGTGGGGCTCTCTGGAGGGCAGGTTGGCAGTGCACACAATCAGATAGACATAAAACTGGTTATTCATAGTAGCAATAAATAAACCAAGGGCCTATAAGAGGAAACTGATGTTATGTAATTTATGTTCACCAGGGAAATACCTCTGGCTCTCTAAATATATATATATACATAAAATGAGATCTCAAATTTATAAATGAAAAAGTGCAGAATAATATATACTATATGTAGGAAAGCATAATGGGAATATACACCCATATATATGTTTATATATATTCCTATTCACAGGAATTTAAAGTAACATATTTTGGGGTTTGCACCATGTGAATGTATTATATAATGATTTCAGTAAGTTTATCTTATTACAATATTATATTGTAATATCTAACATCCTGATTATTTTCCATTGCTTTTAAGGAATTTGCATTTGTGAAGACGTGTATTTGTCTGTCATTTGACATCCTTGATTAATTTCTTATTGGACATATGTGTTAATTTGTGGCTAGTGTATGTAGTGCTATACATAAAATTATCCTTGCATATAATTTTAGCATATATATTTTGCTTCCTTTGATAACTGATGAATCAAATAGTGTAAACAATTTCCAGGTGAATCATGTTCCTTATATGGGTGCTGTGCTCTCTCTAGGATGATGACCATTTGTGGCTTGATCTGCGACAGCCATGTTGGAGTTCTGGAGTTGTTTTAAGTCACTTGCTGGTCTCAAACCAGGCTGTACTTTAGGATCACCGAACATTGTTTATAAGTTCCTATACCCGGCCTGTGATAAGCTGTATGTCTCAGTGACTCTCAAGGGCTCCTAAGAAGACAGAGAGACCCATAGGTAGAATGGACAGAGCAACAGATGTCCAGTAAGACTTGGAATCATGTGGACTCTGGGGCTTATTCAGTGTTCAACACGGGCATATTTAATACTGTGGCTTACTGGTTATCTCTGGGCATATTTAATTTTAGGGTTACAGTGTGATTAACCTGGGGCCTCTGAAATCTGGCTTGATGTAGTGAAATGGACATAATGTCTGTATGGTGGTGCAGTTGAGACATTGGAGAGAAGGTGGACCTCCCTGCAGAATTCCTGATGCTCACTACATGGTAGGTATTTCCTATTAATTCAAAGAAATCAAACAGCAAACAAATAGTCTAACAGAAGATAATGGAAATCATGCATTCAGTTATGTAAGTGTTCGTGGTTCATAAGAATGTTGAGTTTATAGCCTTTCAGGTGAATTATGTATCATCTTGCTTTTTATCAATTTATGTCTTAGTCCTCTAATTTTCTGGTTGGCAATTATATAGGACTTTGAGTAATAGAATGGAGAAATTCAGCTATTGTTAATTTGGCCCATTTGCTAGACAAAAAGACTTCAAACAATGAAGTCTATGAAGAAAATAATTCCAAATCAGAAGAGAATACATAACAGGGGCCAGGTGCAGTGGCCCATGCCTGTGATCCCAGCGGCTCTGGAGGATGATGCAGGATGATTGCAAGTTCAAAGCCAACCTCAGCAACTTAATGAGGTGCTAAGCAACTCAGTGAGGCCCTGTCTCTAAATAAAAAATACAAAAGGATTGGGAACGTGGCTCAGTGGTTAAGTGTCCCTGAGTTTATTCCTTGGTACAAAAAAAAAACATAATAGGGGCAAGTCTTAAAGTTTTGAGAATTGTTGCCTGGAAAATTTCTCTTTTGTAAAATAATTAAGAACATATGAGGGGCTGGGGTTGTGACTCAGTGGTAGAGGGCTTGCCTAGCATGTGCAAGGCTCTGGGTTCATCCTTGGCACCACATAAAAAAATAAATAAAATAAAGGTATTGTGTCCAACTACAACTAAAAAATAATTATTAAAAAAAGAACATATGAAGTTTTGTTCATCATTTTTTCCTTATACTTGGGAAATGTATGGATTACTCTAGCCCTACAATGACTATTGAGACATGACTGTCTTCATTTGGAATTGTATAAACCTTTGCCTCAAGTTTTTTTTCATCAAACACCTGTGGATGTAACCTGCTGTTCTAGTCTGTATTTCATCCAGCCATGTGCCATGGACTTGAATCATAGAAGGCCTATTGGTTAATGAGAGATCAGTGTGTAAAAGCCTTCTCAGCATGAAAAATTACGTGGCAGTTGGCCTCTAGCCCTTTAATAAAAATAATAGCACAGCATTCTGGAGAGGAAATACAGGAAGGTAATGAGGATACAGAATTTTCTAAAGGGTAACTTGAGGGCAGGGCTCCTGAAGCCAGGCTGCTTAGCTTCAAGTGCCAGCCTTTTTGATTATTCCCTCTATAGCTATGGGGAAGTTCCTCAGCCATTGCCACCTCAGTTACCCCTTGTGTAAAACAGATAGTTGTACATATCTCCTAGGCTGTTTGTGAGAATTAAATGAGGGGACATGTAGTTAATGTAGCACCTGGTACGTAGTAAGCATTATAAAGCAGTTGCTATTATTACTTCATTGAGATGTCAATCACTGAATTTGAAACTGTAATCTTCAATTTTAATACATTCTTCTAAGGATGGATAAACATAGTGTGAGAATAAACTATAATAATAATGTGCTATATATTTCACAGGGTAAAGAATAATGATTTTGAATGTTTTTATGACTAAAAATGATACACGTACAAGGGGATAGATATGCTTATCCTTATTTGAACTTACACAATGTATACATGCATTAAACCATCACGTGTTTCCACAAATATGTACAAATTTTAAGTGTCATTTTAAATAAAAGGAGCAAATGGTATAGCTAGTTAGAGTCATACTGAGCAGCCAGGGCTCTAACTGGCTATGAAATGTGATTTCTGGTCCAGGATTCCTTCCACCATGCCATGGGACTTCTCTATAAGGGGTAGTTGTGCTGTGGGGGAAAAGATTGAACCAAGAAGGTTGCATAACCTACCTCCTTCTTGGATTCCTTAGAATGTTCCTCAAGGTGATTGTGAGGACCTTAGGGCCCAGTAATTCTACTGAAGGAGCTAGGATATCACAATACTATCCATCTCCAGAGAGAACCATTAAGGGTCCTCTTGTACATGAAGCTCAGCCTACTTCCCAACAAGAGGACACACACTCTCAAAAAGGAAGGCAGAGCTTCTTTCTATGGCTAGGGGACAAATTATGGTGATTACAGAGTAGGTCACAATTTTATCTAAAGAGGAAAGACAAATTGGAAATCAGTATGTATATGAAGAGAAAACAGATGTACTCACAAACCTTTAAGAAAATTCTCTGACTCATTGTAGGATGCCGTTAGTAAAGCAGGAATGCATGTGTTTGATTTTGTTTTGTTTCTCCAAATTGATAGTGGATAAAAGGAAGACATGATATTGGGTCAATTATACACACACACAAACTAGGTTCCACTGGACTTGACTTTAAATCAATACTATTACTTAAAAAACTAGTGACTTTATAGACTGTAGGCCATAATTGTGCCTACATTGAAGGACTCTTACAGGATTCATGGATTGGATTGCCTGGTGCACGGTAGTAGCTAAGTCCCTGCTCTATTCCACCCATCCTCTGCAGAAAATTGAGAACAGATCATCCTTGGTGCTTTGCTGGTATATAAATGTGTTATAAACTATTTCTGGAGTTCAGCACATACAAATGCTATGGATGACTTGCCTGAACCAAGCATTACTAACTCATGTAACCCATACAATTCTATAACACAGGGTTTTCTAACTTCATTTTATAGGAAGAAATTATGGCACATAGATTGCAAGTCTCTGAGGTCACCCAGACACTAAATTCCAGACCCAGGATTGAAACCCAAGCTATCTGGGTCCTTCATCCATATCCTCAACTCCTCTGTCTCACTGCCTCTTGTGGTTTAGTGCAGTATTTACATTGGTATTGTGAGGACCAGGAAACAGTGCTTGTGAAACCCTGGTACAGAGCTGGGCACACACAGTGCAAGTCTTGTTTTCCTATTTTCATGGGAATGTCTTAAACAAAACGAATGTCAATCTTTTACCTTTAAAAGAGCAGTAATATGACTCTCCATTTGGTTCTGACTCCTTTTGGAGCCAGTGCCCCTAGGAAAGCCCTAAAATTCCCATCTCAGGGATAGAAGTGAAAATTGGTGTTGGATCCTCGTTAATAACCATGGCTTGAGGTCAAGATTCAGTTGTCATGCTGCTTGTCACTTTGAACTTTCAATTTATTTCCATCAAATTAAAGTCCACATGGCCCAAAGTAGACTGTTGTGTTTATTATGAAAAATAAAGAACAGAATTCAAGTAGCAAAGAAGGCAATTTCAGGATGTGTGGAATGGAAGGCTTTAAGGTGGTCTCTGGTTAAAGGGCACTAAGGGATGTGTCTAGAAGCTGTCCATTGGCCCCACGAAGGTTGAGATGATTGGGCTGGCTGGAGGGGCTGATAGGGACTAGAAACACAGGGACTAGGTACCACTAAGTGCTACTCATTGTTACAGAGTGAAGATGCTCCATTTGCCCACTGGTTAGAGAAACCCTTACTGCAATAGTGACAGAATTATACAGGTGAGAACCCAAGGAGCTGTAACCCAGCAAGCAAACCTAGCCAGGTTCTCAGCAGACACTCTTCAGGACAATAAACCAAGAACACAACACAACTCCGTTGTGCCACCATTTGTTAGGTACTCTTCCCATTTCTACCGACAGCTGTTTTTCTTAGCAGACTGAAGGTGACGAAGGCCAAGTAGACCACACTCTTGAGGAGTAAGAGGAGGTAGGTCCAGTAGACAGAGGTGTTTGTGAGCTGCAGCTTTAGTGCATCTAAGAGAAGTCAGGTAATTAGTGTCACTTGTTCTTTTGGCATGATAGGACCCTTCATGGGGAAAGTTTCCACAGATGTTTATTTTTGGTGACCTACACTGAAGTGACACCACCCCCACCAAACCCCAAAGGTCAACATCTACCACTCCCACCCAAACCACCAAGAGCAAGGTTTAGCTTGTAAGTCGATTACCAATATTTGCCTTACTTACTTAGAACCTTCCTAATATTTAAAAGTAAGAATCCATGTTTAATGGATGTGTCAATGGGGAACAAAAGTATGTGTGATAACTAGATTTTAGAATTTCTTTACCCCAACCTGTCTCTAAGTACAAATAATATATAATATTCATTAACCATTAATCGAATGACACATAGTATGTTAAGAATTAATTTGCATGTAAAATTTTAGTCTTATTTAATCTGTATAGTAGCCTATACAAAATGGGAATAGAGTCTAGTCTGTGGTACTCCAAAGCCCATGCATCTTCCCACCCAAACATATATGTCCATGGTGTTTCAGAGTCTTGACTTTGGAGTTTCTTGCTTTGTGACTCATTTATAGTTGTCTCATATGAAAACACATTGTTTATTATGATAGTATAATGCCTAGGAAGTGATGGATTAAATAAATATCCACAGTCTTTTCTGCAAAATCCAGCCATTCTGATTTTTCTACCTTAAGTAAAGGAAGTTCAAAAGTTAGAATGATCAGGAGTGGGAGAAGCTATAGCATGAGATAAAGAAAAACACACACTAAAAATTAAGATTTTACCTTTTAAATAAGCTTCAGATTCAGTAGTATTGACAACTAGAAGAAATAAGAGCAAGTAGAAGTCAATTATCATGTCCATTATTTGACTGTATGTACCTGGGTATGGGTAAACTTCAATATCAACACTGGAGACAGTCAACCAAAAGTTAATATCTATGAGTGACCATTGCTGTGCCAAGCACTGTTAAATGTTCCACACTGTTTGCATCTCCAGTGACACATAAGTGTGTTCAATCATGGATGGTAACCATTTTATGAATGAGCAATTAATTATAAATGGTGTAGCATCATCAGGTATCTTAATTATTCTTAGCATATAGCCTTTTCTCTCTCTTTTTTCCACTCTCTCTTTTTTTTTAACCATAGATTCAGCATTTCAGTGCAAGTCTTTCTAATGACACAAGATAGGAATTTTTACATTCCTAATTCTCTGAATAAACCTAAGGCGAGAGCTGTATTTATCTATCATGACTCCTAGGAAATGATGGATTAATTAAAATGTCACTCCGTCTATTCTGACACATCTAATCATTCTGATTTCTCTAACTTACACGAGGGAAGTTCAAAAAGTAAGATGCTCAGGAGGAGGAATATTGTATAGCATGATACGAAGACAAACGTGCTAAAACCTACCACTTTCACATTTCAGATCAGCTTTTCTGGCATTAATAGTGGTGACAGCTAGAAGAAAAGAGAGCAAGATTAAGTCTAGTATTCTTGTCTATTATTTGAAAGTTTATGTATGTGTACACATACACGTATTTATATGCATGTAAATAAATATACACACATCTCTGGAAGCATAGAAGACATAATCATTAAAACTGAGTCCCACAGTTCCAAAAATAGTCTGATTCCAGATAATTGAGCAGCTATCATATAATATTTTTCCACACACACAGATATTGAAATTCATGAAAGATTTTTTTTCCTTTTTTATCATAACTGGATTATAATATCCAAGACTGATCTTCCTCCTTACTCAAAGCTCCTCACAAGTAGGCACAAATATGTCAGTGGGAAAATAAAAGAATTAGCTGCTTTTCAGGTTTCTGCTCACACTCCTAATACGATGTTACACTAAAATGAATCTGTCCAATCTTAGAGTCAATGACAGAATCATGCACTTTTGAAGGAGTCTCAATTAGAGAAATTTCCTCTGCTTAGTACTTTTCCAAATCATGCATATCCCCAATATTCCTGGTTCACGCACACGATTTCCTGAAGGTTTGGTGTTTGTAGGCATGGCGATATCAATATTAATTAAAGTTCATATACATTGAGTGATCCCTGTTTGCTTGGCACTGTGTTAAATGCTTCACATGAATTATCTTGTTTAAATCCTCAGTCACACTTAAGTGAGTTGTATTGTGGCAGGGACGGTTACTGCGGATTGAACTCAGGGTTGCTTTATCACTGAGCTCTATCCCTAGTCCTTTTAAAATTTTATTCTAAGTCAGGGTTTCACTAAGTTGTTGAAGTTGGTCTTGATTTTCAATCATCTTGCCTCAGCCTTACGAGTCACTAGGATTGCAAGCACACACTACTACACATGGCTGAGTTGCATTATTGATAGTCTCATGTCATGAATGAGGAAATAAAATTTGAAGGGTTTACATAACTAACCAAGAGTCCTATCAGTGAATTGCTGGGTAAATATCTGAAGATATCGAGGGGAATTTTTTTTTAAATGTGGAAATTACTTTGCATATAAATACAGAGAAAATAATTTATACAGAAACAAACAATTCCACCACTCTGGACACTAAGAAAATCCCCTAGAATCTTGAGTATTCTTAGAAAATGCCTTTAAAAAAAATAGGTGCTGAGCATTTCAGTGCCATTCTCTCTGGAGATAGAAAGATAGGCCCAATCACATTTTTAGTTCTCAGAATCAAACTCAGAGTAACAGTTGTATTTACCCACAGCTAGGAAACAAAACTAGAGTAATCTGCTATCACTCTTTCCCCAGTCATTACACATAGTAGACAAATGAATGAATGAAGTCCCTTTGTTGAAATGCTTCAGAGCCTATGGCTGTATCCTCTTATTTACAGTCATCTCATACCAGTGTCTGTAGTTTACTGTGTTAATATGATGCCAAGGAAACAAAGGACAACTTAAAGTGACACTCAGTCCATTTTGGAACAACCAGATATTCTGATTTCTCTGTCATAAGTGATGAAGTTCAGAAGTTAAGATGATCAGAGGAGGGAAAATGATATCGAATGAGGTGAAGGCAAACACACACTAAAACTCACCATTTGTAACTTTCAAATCGGCTTCTCTGGGATTCATAGTGGTGACAACTAAAAGCAATAAGAACAAATATCACTCAATTATTCACGCCCATTATTTTAAAGCATGTGAGTGTGTGTGTATATAGACAATGGTTGTTTTGGTTGGTTCTTTTTCTACTAGACATGTTCTTGTCTATATGAATATACTTAACACTCTGCAATATTATTGAACATTGACTTATTTTTTGTGTGTATTTTTAAAATGGAGTTGAGGTATAGGTCTTAGGGGTAAGTCTCTAGAAATAAAATATCAGTATGGTTATATTTGAATTGAAAATACCATTAAAAACTGACTGTAATGGATCTAAACAGTGTATCTCTTAGGGGCTGCGGTTGTGACTCAGTGGTAGAGTGCTTATCTAGCATGTGTGAGGCACTTGGTTTAATCCTCACCACCATATAAAAATAACTAATAGAATAAAGGTATTGTGTCCATCTACAACAAAAAAATTGTTTTTGAAAAAAAGTGTATCTCTTTCCTTGTGATATATTCACTAAAAGATAAATGAAAATCATTTTTACCATGAATCATTTGAGGTAAATAGAAGAAAGTACAGTTCCTAAGTAATAAAGTCTGTGTGCTCTTTAAGTTCTCTCAAAGCTTATTGTAAACATGAAAATACCATTTTATCTCCCTTCAAAATAATCACTTCATTAATTCATTTCCATGTGCTATTTTTCAGCTTTTACCAAACCAAACCAAACCAAAACAAAACAAAACAAAAAAGAACCTTCAAAAAGCAGCATTGGAAAAGATGACATTGACAAAAGCTCTCTCCTCAGCACTGGAGCCAGAGAAGCCCATGAGAAACATTTGTTTTAGAAATCAGTGCCTAGTAAATTATTATTAAACTGGAACCTCTCTCCTACACGAGATTCATCACCATGTAACTTAATATTCTTTTTAATTTTCTCTGATCAATAGAACAATCTGAACCTAATTGGACACTTATGCACAGTGGTTAAGTTAACCTTGTGTTTGCATATTTGCCTCCCCTCTGTTTCTCAGCATGGAAAACAGAAAATTGGGGTTGGTTTTGTATTCTTGTTTAGTTGATTTTAGGAAAGGATGTAAGTACAATAAATATAGAAATATCTGAATCCATGCTCTATTTTTTTAAGAAAACATTTTTTTTTCCTAACAGCATTTCATTTGATCTTTGTCATAGCTCCAGGGAAAACCAGGCAACTGTTCAGACTTCAGTAGTGATTGCAGAAAGTTAGGGTCCCAGCGACTGAAGGTTTACTTGGGAAACTGGAATGGACTATGGCAAAGCTCTTCACCCCGTTTGCCACGTGCCAGTTTCTCGCTGGCACAATAGGGGCTCGGAGCCACAGGGAAAATTACAAAGAGATTGCTTCCCATGCCCACTAGGCCTTTTGGACTGCTGTTTAACACTCAGGACTGTGAATATGTAGTGAGTCACTGGACCACTGCAAGGCCTCTGCACATTCAGGCTTCTGCCTATCTTTGTTGAATATGTACCTCAATGCACCCAAAGGATTCCTTTGGGACATCGTGCCTGAGTCCTATGTGGTCCTAAGTGACAGGGAAAAAGGATTCTCTCTTGACTGCAATACATCCTACTGGCAGTACTAATTCTAGAATATTCATCCACATTCCAACTCAGGCCTGGCATATGTGAATAGAACAGGAAATGTTTATGTAGCTACATTTACCAATGGAAGGAGAAATTTGTCATGGAAAAATGGAGTATCTTCATACACGTTAGGCTCATTGAAGCATAAATTATGAAATTCTTTCTAACAGTGATATATAAAATAAAAATCAGAAATACTTAAAGCTAACATAGAACTTCAGTGGCTAAGATTATTCCAAATCTTTTGGTGGTGTTGGGCCATGCTCCTGCTCTTTTGTCTGAGCATAATTTTTTCAATTAAGAACTCATTGTAAGTTAACCTGTGCATAGCAAGATTGAAGTAGGCAACTTTACTTGCTTCATAGAACATTTCTGAAATATACATAATTGTTTTGATTTCTAAATCAGGTAAAATCATCAAAAGTAGAAACTTCTTTTTAATATTTTACAAGTATTGAGTTGCTAGATACTTTAATTGTCTTATTTCATATAGTCCACATAAAAATTATAAAACACATCCTATAGTTTTAATACTATAAATATTGAACTGAGGCTGAGAAAGCTGAAATAAATTTTTCAGAGTTTTCTCCAAATTATGTACCATTTCATTTCTATGGGGAAAATCACAGGATATATATTCTGCCATTAAACGTTATTATATTTAAGAAAGATTTAGACTTGATTTCATTAATGCTTGGAAGGAAAGATGTGGTATTCCCTTTCAAATTTTTTTCTGGAAATTTATGTTTACATTTAAATGCACATACCTTTCCTTATTGCAGGAAAGAGAATCTCTTGATCAACTCCTCTTTTATTATTCTCGTGTTTGACAATACACTTGTGCTCTTTATCCATTGACTCTCCAGTCACGGTTAGCCAGCTCATCTTCATGTATGTGTCCTTAGTCTTCATGGTATTTCCCTGATGGGATTCCAGAATCCTATAACCTCCATTTTCTTTCCAATATACCTTAATAACATCAGGGAAAAAGTTCTCCAGAAGACAAAGATATGTCCCAGCATTATGGAGATTTGTTTCAGCAACTGAAGGAAGAAAAATCGTGGGCTTGGGGTAAATGTCTGCATTAAAGATTTTATCTGTGGAGGAAATGGAAAACAGATTTTAAAAGGTAATTAGAGAGTTACAAACATTGCTTGATTTGGAATAACCTAACATATATCAATAGGAAGACAAGTTGCCATTGAATTAGTGCCCACCATGGCCTTTTATTCCCCATAGGTTGCAGGGAGCTTACCGTAGACCTTATTTTACAGATGTGCAAAAAGGTTCAAGAAGTTAAGTAACTAGCCCAAAGACACAGCTATGAAGTGGAAGATCTAGAAGGAAGCTTGACTTTTGTTCTTTTTTCCACATGCTAAGAGAGGTGTGACTTTTAATTGTTCCTGAAGGAGGCTTCCAACATTCTTGAACCCATTAACTTTTTGTTTACATCTCCTTAGTTTTCTCCTAGTAGAGTATGTGTTGTCAAGATGAATGAAGAGGAGCAGAAGACAACCAGACCTTTTTAATGATCTTTCTAGATGAGGCTCTGTGGTCCCTTCTAAAGTACTTCCCTTGTCCATCCTTTGTCACTTCTGCTCTCTGGACATGTAATTCACTGTCTCATGCTCTGCAACTCTGCAAACTAGTCTTCATTTAGCTAATTCTAGAATGCAGCCTATTTATCTTATTTCTCATAAAAATAAATGCCAGGAGGCAGCTTTTCATTTTTCTTTGTAACAACACGCTGTTACTTGTTTCAATAGGCCTCTACTTCCATGTGTACCTGTAATCTGTCAGGTTGGTCTCTTGGCTTCAAATGCAGATGCATACCTACTTGTGAAGCTCCTGAAGTTTCTAACTTTATTTAACATTTTGCTTTAACATCTGTCCTACTATAGGATTTTGGGTTGGGCAGTATTTAAAGCCACACCTCCAAATTATTCAGTGTTTTGAATTTAGACAGAAAATATCAACATTTCCTCAGCAAACTATTTAAAATTTGTATTGATTATTTTCAGAAATGTTCTTGTATAAATTTTACCAAACAATGTGCTTATCAATAGAAAATTTTCATCAAAAACATTTTATTTGGGAATATCATTTGAAGTTCAAGTGTCACTAAGATACACCAAGGGTGTATTTTTTTGTACTTATTTCATTAGGGTGAGGGAATATACCTATCAGTATATTTGTGTTTGACTCTCTCAAAATTTGCATTAGCGCAGTCTCCTACATCTCTCCTTTGGAATTCAATCTGTCTCTTCATCTTAACCTACTAAATAAAACGTATATGTAGTTGATGTAATGTTAAAAGTTATAGTTCCAAGAGTTTCTTGCAGACATAATGTAAAAATATACAACAAATTGTGATTTATTTACAACCCCATACCTTGCGTATCTTGAATGTTAACTGGTTTTACATTTATTTTTAACACAATTCCTTGTTATAAATGATGGAATTATTTCAATTTGATTGCAAGTTGAAACTCAGATGCCTTACAAATATTCTCTTAGGACTAATTTGAATTTAGTATAATAATTCAACAGGTGATTTATTAAGGAAAAAAATCAGATTTCACGCTTGAGAAGAAAAGAAAAAAAGTTCTTGATGATTTCTGTCTGGGTAGTAGCAAAGTTCCTAACTTGTATACAAAATCAGTAAGCATATAATGTTAATATTCCTGACGTGTTATAAATATATTAGGGGCATAATGTGTTTATTTTAATTTTTTGCATCTTTCTTTTAGTGTAAATAGTAAGCATACTGCATATTTATCCAACTGTATACTTTATTTGTAGTTTCAAAGGTATGTTATAAAAGGTGATTAATTTTTCAATTGTAAATTTTATAATTTTAGTAAAATAATGTATTAATAAATCTAATTTTCATCTTAGAAGCTGTGTTTCTTGATGGAATGTTTCTGATTCATTATAATAAAGCAATTAAAAATCAAATGATGAATTGGAAAAATTCCTGTACAATACCCCATCTGTATTACCTGTTGTATCTTTTCCTTAGGTAGTTTAAGTTTCATACTTTTGAGTACAGAATATGTCTTGAACTGCCTCAAGGTAATAATGAACTAAGTATTACAAAGTATACTTGATTATATAGAGTTAGAACTTATATTCTGAATGCTACATGGTTTTGAAAGCATTACTTTAAAAATTATATATTAAGATTTTTTTGGAGTATGGGTACCAGGGATTGAACTCGGGGGCACTCAAGCAGTGAGCCATATCCACAGCCCAATTTTTTGTGTTTTATTTAGAGACAGGGTTTTACTAAGTTGCTTAGCACCACACTTTTGCTGAGGCTGGCTTTGAACTAATGAGCCTCCTGTCTCAGCTTTCCAAGCCAGTGAGATTATAGATGTACACCACTGCCCCCGGCAAGATATTTATCATGATCAAAATTTTTATAATATGGCAAATTGTAGCCACTCTGTTTTATTTGAATAATAAATAAAATGGCTATCAATACATCTTATTTAAATAAATAAATGAAGCTGTTTGATTAATTTATGTATGTTCATTTGCCTCATAAAGGAGTGCATTTTGAATTAAATACCTAAGCTTGTATTTTAAGATGCACTCACAAATTTCATATAAATTTGCCAAATATCAACTGCTTGTTTATTAAAAGTATTTTCCAAATCTACATATGAGAACTTATTTAAAGGTTGTCTATTTTTCCTTGATCAAATAACACTACCTACTTCATATTTAAATATTTATTTCAGATTTATGACAATTTTCCAACTATATTTCAATGATTTATAGTGTTCCTATTTTCTGTATGAATCCAAAGTTCTTTTCTGATAAATATTGGTGGGATAATAATAATATTATTATTGTTTGTCTAAAATTTTGAGACCATTTATATTGATGTTAGAGATGTTACTAATTAAGATAAAGAAATAAGATTCAAAGTATGTAAAATCATTTTTTAAAAATGCACATTTTGGGCTGGGATTGTGGCTCAGGGTAGTGTCCTTGACTGGCATATGTGAGGCACTGGGTTCGATTCTCAGCACTGCATATAAATAAATAAAATAAAGATCTATCAATAACTAAAAATTTTAAATCTTTTTAAAACATGCTCATTTCAGTTATTCTTATTATTCTTGCCAAGTGATGGAAAATTCAGATTCAATTTTTTATGAGTGAATGTTAAGGTAAACTACATTTGAGCCATTAGAAATATTGCTGAATCTTCTGGAAAATTTCTGCTCTGTAGTAAGTGTTATTATTTGAAAGCAACACTCTGTAGTGAAGATGATTCTCTCTTTACATTTAAGTTGGAAGAAAAGTAATGGGGCTTCTATTTTGTATTGAATACTGTGCCAATAATTTTATTCACATTATCTCATTTGATTATCACATAACTTTGCTAGGTTCATATTATTATCCCATCTTATGAATCCGGAAATTAACACCAAAGAATAATTGTCCAAATTTACTAAACTGTAAGCAAGGGAGCTGGAGGTTCAAGTCTGCTTGCCTTCAAAGCTCAGACTTCCAGAACACATTTCACTGAGAATAGGGAATGTGTGCCCTCCATTGAGTCTATCACCATCGTATCTACAAGAAGGAACTTTGTCCCAGTGTCAAACACTTTCATATCATTATACAGTTTTATATGAGCACTTTGTAGAAGTTCACATATACACAAAGCCAAATGCTGTTATTACATTATCTGCACAATGTTGTCTCTTTTCCTTTAGTATGGCATTTGGTTAAAATCTCTCCTAAGATTGCTACATCGATTTCCCCTCACATACCTCTTTTTTCTAAACATTCTTACTATTTTTCCAAGAGGATCATTTCTTGCCTTCCTTCTATCTCCTTGGAAATGGACTCTTAGGATACTCACCTGTGACAACAAGTTTGGTTCCACTACCGAAGACTTTCTCAAAGTTGTTCCACAGTGACATAACCCTCATCAAAAACATTAGATGAATTTGGCTTCTCTGAGTTCTTCAAATTCTAGTGGCAACATGATGGCCTAGAATTTTTAAGAGAATAGGGTTCTGGTTCTGGTTAATTTCATTCAGCAAGTTCTATGGCTAAGCAAATCAACTAACTTTAAGGGTTTTCATGTTACATTTATCTTAAAACGATGACAGTGGTGTCAGTCAATTTAAACCAGAAATAAAGTGAGTCTAAAATCAACAATTTGATTAAAATATTATAGAAAAACAGCAGATTGTTATCATCGTTATCATTGTTATAATTAGAAACTTGCTGCTACGTCTATGGGCTTCAACATGACAATTAATTTCACAGGACAAGCTTTGGCCTTACCCATCAACGTTGGGGGTTGCAATTAGATCCATGGTGATTAAGGAGGGAGAGTTGTTCCTCTGTCTTCTGTTCAAATATGTCAGGAATTCTCAAAGCCATCATTATAGGAAATGTTCCTTTTACACTAGCAAGCTTTATCAGGCTCTTATCTGTCTTATCCTCTCCTTTTCAGCAAACAAAGGGAGCCCCAGCTCAAACCAGCAGGTGCAGTTGGTGAGTGGAAACACTTCACTTCTGCTGTCCAAAATAATACCTCTTTTCCCAACCAGCAGCCCCACACGTGTGAATTCTAAGCTTTGTCTAGAATGTTCAGCCTCAACTTTTTTTGATCATTTCGTGCCAAAGTATACGTTACAACTGCTGGCTTGGGCTGTTGAGGCAGAATGACCACAGAAATGACAAGAAGCCTGGTCCTCAAAGCCATCTTAGGTCACTGTGTGCTATCTGCCTGACCTATGTGCTGAGAGACCCTATGTGTGCATCACATGAAATGTCATGAGACCCACAGCACCAATGCAGGGCTGGGATGCAATGAGCTTAATGATCCTTCCCTCAGTTCCCCAAGTGGAGGTTGAAAGTGATGTCCTCACTACATGTCACTTCCTTCGGAAAGGGCTTGCCCATTGCAATTCTTTTCTAATTTTATAATGGGAAAAAGCATCATATTTAAAAATTAGGTGTGCTACTTTTATCAGTTATTAAAAAGCATATATTCCACTACATTTTTCTTCTACTTTGACCATAAAGTCTCTGTGCTTGTTGCTAGATAATCACAGGACTTTTTTCTTATCCTTAGTGCTTTTGACCTATTTTTATTGAATGATCTGACTCTACTTGTGTATTTTATTTTAGATTTTCTCAAATAGATATTGGTAATAGATTGTTTTAATATATGATCCATGATTTGTGTATATAGCATGTTTCTCTTTTGTTCCCAGGGTTTTCAAGATTTGTAAAGTCTAGCTCAAATAAGGCACAAAGGATGGAGAACAGGTTTGCAAATCCTGGCTCTGTTACAGAGATGCCGACATGCTGAATTTAAATATTCTGAAGGTGCTGGAACACAATATGAAACTTTCTTTTCCCAAATTATTCCTTTACAGTGGTTGCCTTTTGGTTAGAAAGGGGAATAAGTCAGGCTATAATAGGGTACTGTCTTTGTACCTTTAGGAAGAGGTACCCTTCAAGGACAAAATATGAGCCTACAATGAACCTCAGTTGATGCTATTTTTGGAGATAGCACTGGTAACAGGAAAAGAAAAAGTAAAAAAAAAATTAACATGAATTTGGCAATTATTACTTGGGACTAAGATCTCTGCAGTTTATACTGCTTCACACCTTTATAGAATAATAATGAATGGAAAAAATGCTTTCCTTTTGCTTTGTGAGGTGATAATACCCAGTGATATCATTCAGGGGTTCAGGGGTTTCAAATGGACACTCACACATGAGTTGATTTAGAACTCTCCTGAGTGATATTTTTTTGTTGTTGTTGATTTTTTTTTTTTTTTTGGTATTGGGGATTGAACACAGGAATCCTTAACCATAGAGCTACATTCCCAGTCATTTTTGTTAAAAGTTCATATTTTGAGACAAGTTCTCACTAAGTTGTTTAGGGCCCCATGGATAAATTGCTGAGGTTTAGGAACTTCTGATCCTCCTGCCTCAGGTCCCCCAAATCCTTGGGGTTATAGGCATGTACCACCATGTCTGGCGTGATAGATTTTTTCAATACAGATTAAGCCTGAACAAAATTTTTAACAAAATGTAAGAGTACAAAAATCAATATTTCTCACCAGCATGGTAGAGCTTGTCTGTAAACCCAGTGACTTGGGAGGCTGAAGCAGAGTATCGTGAGTTCAAAGCCCACCTCAGCAATTCAAGAGGCCCTAAGCAACTTAGTGAGACCCTGTCTCTAATTAAAAAAAAAAAAAATTAAAAAGAGCTGGGGATGTGACTCAGTGGCTAAACACCCCTGGGTTCAATTCCTGGTACCAAAAATCAAATAGATATATATGCAATGTTTCTTAACCTCTATTTTTATCAATGTGTACTTTGTACACATAAATCAATTAGGAAAGTAAATTTTATAAGTAGAAATCTGTTTATGTTTTCAAGTTGTGGGTGGAAACAAACTTTTTAAAACACCATAGATAGCTACTGAAAAAAGAGGGAGCACCTTGTATTCAGTTAGATAATATATGAGATTTGAGATCATACATATTCCATTCTAATCACTTTTAGAAGTGGTACATTTAGTCTTGTATATAAAAAGCATTTGTTCTAAAGTGAACAATAGATTAGATGGTGGATAATACATTTATTATTATTCCTGAGTTTATATAGCCCTCCTTTCCTGGGTTTGAAGCATAAATAAAGAATCAATATGGCATCATCTGCCACCTGCCAGTCATTGGAATAGATAATTTCTATATTTAATTTCAGTGAAACTTTATAATATCCACCTAAGGTAGATCTCATTATCTTCTTTATACAGATCAACTAGAATGAAAAATTTCAAAATTTGCTCAGTTACTGAATAATTTTAAGTACATATCAGAAGAATGGTCATGAAGTAACATGGAGTATATAAACAGATACATTATTGTGTATCTAGTATGATTCTAATTTCGTAAAATAAAAATGAAATTTGCACAGATAAAACTCTTAGGTGAAACTATAATGAAAGGATAATGACTATGAGTGACAATATACATTTTAAGTTTTTGCTTATTTTATAATTTTTCTATAATTAGTTAAGAATTTTAATCAGGTATTGACTGTTTAACCAAATTTTACTTGCTGAAGGATGGGTACATAGAAAGTGGTAGTTCCAGAAGTCATATTCTAGAATTGAAGTTGTGTCTTTCCTTGTACTGAAAATCCTTCTCAGAGAACTTATTTATTTAATTCCATTGCTACAATTCACATTGGGTCCATTGGAAAAAAGAGGACCAGAAAATAGTTTTCAAATTATTTATTTCTTCAAATAGGATAAATCACTAAGGAAATAATTTTTTTCATTTTTTCAATGTTTTATCAACTTTATGAAAAATCTCTGAAAACTTCCATCTCAGTGGAACCAATAAGCAAGGATCATCCTTTTGAAATTTTCTACTTCATTCAGGCAAAACTGAATTTTTAAGTCTAATGAGGGATTGAAAAAAAAACTTGTTGAACTGAATTTAAAAAACAAGAACGAAGGCAAAATATACCTTATATCATTTTTTAATATGGCCATATGTGACAAAACAAATTTGTTTTCAGTACAAGAAATGGGACCCATGGGCACTCTATCACTGAGCCCAGTCCCTTTTATTACTTTTTTATTTTGAGAAAGGATAAACCATTACGTTGTCTAGGCTGGCCTCAAAACTTTTAATCATCCTGCCTCAGCCTCCTGAATAAAGTGGCTGGGATAACAAAGGCAGGTGCTACCTTAACATTTATTATTACTGATCCTGTGGCCAAATCACCAAATATTTCATCTTTCCATAACCTAATGACCACTTTAGCAGATGTTAACCCCACTGGGTACTTTAAGAATCAAATAAATCAAATTTCTAGTCTAAACAGGCTTAGAAACTTTTCAACAAAGAAATAACACATGTACCTAATACCTCCCTCCACCAGGGATCCATGGCTACTCCAAATTCCAGGTTAACATCTCCCATCAGAGTGCCTCTTAGAACTTGGACCAAGTCACCTGACCTCTTAGGAGATCCCACTACAATGAATAACTAAACCAGGAGCAATTCCAAAATCTCTGAGTCAGCCTAGGATCTGGAGCCTGTAACACTTGTATTCTTGCTTCCCCTCCCTATCTAACCCTGCAGAATTGAAGAAAAAAGAAAAAAATAAATGACCTGTAATGATGAGCTTTGTTCCAGGACCAAACACTTGGATTATTCTGCCATTTATTAACTAGCTATTTTAATAAGTCTTTATAAAAAAAATTTCCTTTTGCATTTACTTTAAAATTTCAGCAATATTTTTCAATATTTATATAAAAACATAAAAGTTAAGTTTGCTGACATTAAACAAAGGCAAAGCTCAAACAAAATCACATTAGAATGTGCAATCAGGAATTTAAGGCCCAAGCACACTGTGCCTGGGCAGCTTGGGTTTTGGTTGTCCTTCCCTATCACATATGTGGGAAACTCTGATTTGATAATTTTTTGTAACTTTGCCAGAATCATTTAAATCTCCTCCCTTATTAAAGGGTCTCCATGTATAAAATGTTTCTTGGCCTACAATGTAATTTATAATATTTAAAATTTCTTCAATTTCAGAAAGAACCAGTAATAGAAATCATATATTTGATCATTTAATAAATATATATTCAATGTGATTCATAGGTATTTTGCAATTCATATGTATGAATGGGTAGACATCTGGTTTGATAATAAAGTAACTTCTGTTTAGAACCCAATTCCCCTTAATAGGGACTTTGATGAATTATGAGAATGTGAATGCTTACTGATGATCCCTTAAGCACTTCATTGATGATTGACTGCTCTCTTTGACTTGAAAATACCACTTCAGCTCCAGAGCATTGAAACTGCTCATCAAAGGCCCCTAGCCAGTGGCTATTCTTGCAGAAGTCCCATTATGAGTGTTGTAACTAAGAATATAATTCAGCACAGCTGCTATAGTTTTTTTTTAACCAGCTTCAATATTTCTGACACGCTTGATGCCAATACATAAATAAAATTGAGGGTAATAGTATCAAAATGACTTGCCATTTTATAGAAAGAAGTACACTAAGATTCATGTCTTGAATATTTAGTAAATTTATATTCATTATGACTTCCATGATCTCTGTTGGAGAAAAAGAGAGTAATTTCAGTACCATGATTAAAACAAGCATTGTGTTCTTGCATGATTAATATTACAAACTGTTACTAAACTGTACATTAAAAAGTCCCTGTAAAAATTCAAGCTACAAGAAGAGGAAATATTCTTATTATTAAACATGACTTAATGTTTGTAATATTATAAAATGATTCATTCCAAGTGTTTTGGAATAGACAAGTGTCCCCTGAATCCCAGACCTTGAAACAGTTACTAGTCCTGTGACTAGGAAGTAACTGCGTTTCTCTAAGCCTTACTGTTTTCATCTGTAGAAAGGAAATGAGAGGTTTACTTATATAGAGCTGTTGAGTGATGAAAGAGAGCACTAAAACTCTAGCATGTTTTCTGCCCTCCCAAAAATTACCTAGAATTTTTCTCTTTAATGATATAATATTGTGCCATTTCATCAAATTATTCCTCCAAACACAACACTTATTGAATATCACTCATCCAATATATCTAGGACCAAAAGTGTCTCAGAGCTTGGATTTTTACAGTTTCTGATGTATGCATTCTAAATGTGGATGTAATAATCAATAAGTACCACATAAATTGAAATAGGAAAAGAGCCCATGAACCCAGTACATCCTATATCTATGGAAGTCACAAATGAATAAATGCACCGGGGTCCAATCAAGGCAAAATCTAGAACACAAATTCATGGGCCTGGAATATTTTAATTGCTGAGAATGTGTGTTATCTACCATTTTATCTCCAGCATCTTACATCAAAACCATCTTCAATAAATATGTGTAGAGAGAATGAATGAGCAAATGAAGATGGAAAAACCACAAAGAGTCATTTCATACACCTCAGTTGCAATGGTTTGTGCAAAATGCAAATTCCTGTGAATGAGGCCATCTATCTACAGGCAATTTAACAAGTCACAGTAGCATATTTTTTTCTAAGGAATTAAAAAATATAAAGTGTGGTTTATTAATGTTCTATAATAATTTCCAATAAAAATTGATTTTTGCGGAGTTGTTAGGGACAAGATTAAAACCAAGGATATATTTGGAGCAAGTTGTATTCCATGCTTGTATAATTATGTCAAAATGAACCCTAATATTACATATAACTAAAATGAACTAATAAGAAAACCAAGGAAATAGACTTTGCAGGTAATCTGGAGAACAGAACACTATATCAATCTGATCTGAAAATATAAACATAGCAAGTAATAAATAAATGATAAATGTGGCATTTTTGAAAATGGAGAACTTGGTTCACACAAGAGAACCCTCACACAAAAGTTTTATCAAAAAATATCTTACACTAAAGGTCTACAGAAATGGTCCTCAAAACATTAAAGGCTAGAGTCTTAGGTTTTTGTGTGTATGTGTGTTATGAATGTACAGTTACAACCTCCTTTCTCATGGGGAAGACCATTCCATGTGCAAAGCAGTTTTGTTTCTATATCCAACAGCCCAGACCTGCAGAACGACTGTTCATGTTCTGAGAATAAGAATGTGGCAGGCTCAGATAAGACTGAAAGGACATTATTTTTTTTTCTAACAAGTGAGTATCCATTTTAGATTGGTAAGAAAAACATTTAAAAAGTTACTTACCAAGAGGAATTACTATGAGCTTATTTCCTTCTGCATGTATCTGGATGCAGTCTGCACCATCACACTGGTCAAAACATCTTCAAAAATCTCAGCTTCCTACCAAGCTTCATGACCTGACCAACAGTTTAGCAACCTTCCCTTGGCAAGTTGATCTTCCAGCTTCCTTTGGAAGGCCTCAGATATAGGTTTTGTGGCATCAGGTTATTTGCAAGTTTTCTCATAAACTGATCTTATATATTCTTTGTTTTCCATTGAGATTACATTACAGGAAAGTAACAAAGAAAAATAGATAGGGTAAGAGAAAGAGAAGAAGAAAACTGAGCCAACATGACAACCAAGTAGTTTTCTAAATTACCAAGAAAGTAAAAAAGTAAAAGTTTCTGAGAATTTTTTTTTTTTTTAATTTCCAGGTGTTCAGTTGTGTTAAAGCTGCTCAGGACTTTCATCAAAGGAAAGAGCCAAAAAAAAAAAAAAAAAAAAAAAAAAAAAGGAAAGGGCTTAGGGCTTTCTGTTCTCAAAACACCAAGGCCTCTTTGTCTGTTAGTGATTTGGGAATAGATTTTTCAAGAGAGAAAGCTGTTTAGTAACTGAAAATGCAAGTGTGCCAACATACTTGAGAACTGTGAACCCAGGTCTCTATTTTCAAAAAGCTAACTGCTCAGAGCTTCCTTTAAAGAAATTTGTCTTCTGTTCTCACAAATGTCAAGGCCTCTCAGCAATTTTGGAAATATATTTTTGAAAGGAGGAAGCTCTTTAATAACAGAAAATGCAAATGTGCCGACACATTTGAGAGCTGTGAACCAAGTTCTCCATTTTCAAAAATGCCACATTTATCATTTGACATCATGGTTCCTTCCTGGGACAATGCCAAGTGAAAAAAAGTTCTGTGATGACTTATTATTTTTTCCTAGAATAAGAGAATAATGTTGGGCTGAAGATGTAACTTTTAGTAGTACAGTTCTTGCCTAGCATACATGAGGCCCTGAGTTCAATGCTCAGCCTCTCTACCCTAAAAAGGGGTGGGGGGATGTCAGAAAATAAAATTGAAGAATTCTATCTCCCATGAAATTACAGATTGCTCATTTTAACTGGAATGTGGAAAAAATTTCAGTTCTCTGATAAGCTGAAAGAAGAGAGTTTTTAGACATTTCTGCACTTTTATGTAACTTGTTTCAGAACAGGAGAAAAAAATTGCAAGAATGAAACAAATCCTTTTCTAGGTAGAGGTGAGCTATCCAGCTGCAAGGACTAAGGAGGAAAGTCTGTGATGGCCCCCATATCCACTCCAGGTCCACCTATCCTGGCCTAAGTTCCATGAGCAGATATGGCCTCTGCGCACAAGGATGAGGAATTCATAATATGGTCATAGTAGATAATTGTTCATTCACAGATGCTCACAATCACCAAACCAGTTGCAAAGAACAGGAGGATTAGATAGAAGGTATTTTTGGAAAGAGTTGTAAATATTATCACTTATTTATTGGAAGATATTTTTTAAACTAAGAATTCCCAGTTATTACTTCTTGTAAATGTAGATTACACTTTGCACATTTATTACATGGGATTGATTCTCACACCACCCCTTTTTGTCTTCAGTTTTTCTTTCTTCTGGGACCAGGAAGAGAATTATCAGGAGCCTTAAGAATTTTATGTATTTGTAGAGCCCTAAAAGGATTTAAGAAAGTAAATGCAATAGGATAAGTAATGAATTATAAAATCTCTTATTAAATTTATGAGAAAATATAAAAACCATATGAAGAACACAGTACAAAATTTTACTAAAGGTCTACAATAAAACCTATATACATGGACAAATATATTTGTGAAAAAGATGTACTATTATAAAAAATGATACCATTTGAATTCATATATAAATTGACTGCAATTTCAGTTGGAATTACTACAACATTTCATTTTTTTTTGTACTAGTGTGTGAGGGATGGCAGTTTTATAAGAATGCATAAACATGAGGTAATGGAAAAAGAATTATTTTTTAAAATAGTAGAGTATAAAACATTTGTCATAGTAGATCTTAATACTTATTACAAATGTATCAATATGCCAACCAAATAATAAATAAATAAATAAGTAAAGCAGAAGTACTTCAGAATATGTCCAAGTATATGCAGATACTTAATATATGATGCAAATTTTTTAAGTTGTAGGAAAATGATAGTTAATTTGAAACTTCCATTAGATAAAATACTATTGAGAAAATAAAAACATCTGTCTGACTCCTACCAAATAAAATAGATTCCAGATACATTAAAATTAAAATTGCAATTGCATATCCACAGGTGTGTTAAAACATAGGAGAGTACTTGCATATACAGGTGAGAGGAATATTGTGGGAACTAGGTAGGGGGGTCTTCACTCAGTACAATAATTTTTAAGAAGTAGGAATGTGGAGAGCTTTTACTTTCAAATAAACATTTTAAAAATAATAAACAAGAGAATTTAATGAAGGCTTTTGGAGGAAAGTGGAAAAATTAGTTCTGTGCTTTTATTAATGTGCTAGTGAAAAGGAAGCTGCTCAGGGGAGCAAGTCCAGTGATGGAGACATGTCTTAGATGTGATTGCTGTCATAATTCACAAACAAGGATGCAAATAAGGACCTATATTGCTGCTTTATGGAGACATACAAAGTGAATGGTGCAATGAACACTGCCAGATTTATTAGAGTTTTAAGAAGATTCTGATGAAAGATTCAAATTGCCATATTAAGAGATTGAAAGTGAAGGAAAAAACCCTTTAAAATCAGAAAGATCAGGCTCAGATTCTAGTTCTTCTGTGTCTGGTGGTGCAACTTTGACACACTTCTCAAAGCCTTGGTCTCCTCATCTGTAAGATGGAGATAATGAGGTCCATTTCTCAGGGCTTCATGAGGTTCAAATGATGTATCTAGAATAGAGACTGAGCATAGCAAGTGTTCAAAAATAGTTCATTTTCTCTTATCATTGGTGCAAAAATTCAGGCACAGAGTGTTCTCTTTTTTAGAAAGAATGGAAAATTTTAGGCTTGTGTATAAACGTCAGTAATTTCAATTCTCATTCTGTTTATGTAATACACACATACCCAATGACCAATGGGAGCAACTTAAATCTTTCTTCAAACAGGGTGATCAAAATAACACAGGTTGAGGACACTGGGGTTGATGGCATGGGATCAGAATCTGTAACTGTGTTTTGGCTACTTATTAGCATCCAAAAAAAAGAACTGTTTACCTATTATCTAATGGCACAGATTTTGTTTCTACTATTCTTATTTCCATGGTGTGACTGGTGAGATGGACATAGAGTCCTGGATCACTCTAACACAGCAGAAAACAGGCCAGTTATATCTAATTTGAATCTAGAGCAGGGCTACTCAGTTAGGACTGGCCCCAGGATTCACAATGAAGTGTGGGAAATTTGGGCCTTAGGTTAGCAGGGCCTTCGGGAACTCACAAACAATTTAAGTATATATTCAAGAAGTTGTCAATCACTGCCACCCACATGCTCTTTTGGTTGGAGATAAGGAAACTGTTCCAGTGTTGGAATTTCAGAACAGGGAGAAGTTGACAGAAATAAAGGGCAGTAAGTAGCCATGGGAGAGCTCCATGGGGGTCGATGGGGGTGAGGAGTCCATCCTCTGTTGACTCCATACCTTTCTGAAGAGTGTGGTAGTCACACACTTGGCCTGTACCAGACTTAGTTGAGGTCTGGGGCATCACATGGTTAGATAAGACATGTTGTCTGGGCTCCCTTGAGAAAGAAATGCAGTGTTGCTAAAAGAATCTTGGCATTTACCAGAAGAGAATCAGAAAGAGGCACTGGACTGAGACTCTGAAAGGTGGAATGTACCTGCTTCTGAGGTTCACCAGAGAGAAACCAATTGCTCTCTCTGGGACCCTGCTCCTCCTTTGAAGTAGAGGCATTGGGCTAAATATGTCCCAAGCGCCTTTCTGCTCTAACACCTGTGAACCTGGGAATGACAACATTAGAGTCTATGAGGTTGCATGAGTATGAACACAGCTGAAGTGTCTTAAAAGGAAGGTTCTTACACAGACCCCTTGGAACTAGACATTGTGAGATCCCAGAAGGCACAGTAGTCTCTGGCCTGATATCAAAACATTATTGAAAATCAGGTAAAAGATACCATCTTCTCTTTCATCTGTCTCCAAGCAGGGATTGGACTTGTCTTACTTATAATTCTCGGTTGAGCCATAAAGGAGTCACCTCAGTTGGTACCAGTACACAATAGCATTCTAAAATGGGGCCCCAGAGAGCTGGTGACTGATGTGTGATATTCTGTCTGATATTCAGGTAAAGATGATTTGACCCTAAGATATTCTTATTTTGGGGTCTCCATCTTGAAATCACTAAAGAAAAATCAGAAGTATTAAAAACTGTTGATTCTGAACATAAAAATAATGACATGACAAGATAGTTCAACTCAACATCCCATGTCTTGAGACACAAGAGAAATCCAGGAAGTTCAATTTCTAGTGACAAGTTAGAACAGACACCACAAGGAACATGAAATAGGACCTGGATACAGTAGCAGCCCTTGCTCTGTGGAAGTAAAGCCAGAAGGGAAAGTCTTGTTTTCGAACCAATGGAGGTTCTGGTCAGTGATGTTTTACCATGTTCCTGGTATAAAGGAACTATCAAGTCTTAGAATAGTGTGTTAAGCTAATGCAGTGTCACCTACCCCAGAGAGATTTTCTCCCTGTCGTCCTTCAAGTGCTACTTCAAAGTCACCTATCTTGGGCCACTTTTTCACTCCCTGAGTTTGATATTCTTTGCAATATTTTATAAAAGCAGAGTTAGCTATGCAAGATTATCAAGAGCATGGAATACAAATTTCATAATGACATATATTAATGAAGAAGAGAATAATTCTACAGCCCTATGAAATAGTAAGTACAGTTATAAATCAGATGTTTGCCCAAATTTCCGTTTGATAACTGTTAATAATTAGTGTAGTTGTATATACTTTTATGCTATTATACTGTGTTTTGAATGAAGCAAATTGTTGGAAAAAATTCTTTTGTTTCATTAACATCTATAATTGTTCCATTCATAATTCTTGTTTTTTCTGAATTAAAGATTACTTTTAGATGCTTTGGAAGTCCACATAGATGTAATATATTCTAAGAGTTGTTCAGATCCCAACTTTGGCTAACATGGCTCAGAAAAGTGACTGAATCATAATGAAAAAGACATTGGGATTTGTTGAATACAATGCTTAGTAACTAAGAACTTTCAGATAAGACTCCATGCAATTCTCAGCAACCCTGGGAGGTTGGTGACACACTTCACACTTAACCTCAGGGAAATAAGAAAGAAAAGCTCTAGTAACTTTCTTAAGTTACTGTGTCCTTGAGTGGCCAGCCGAAATGAGTACCTCATGTAAAAAGAACTTTCATTCATTCATTCCTTCATTCATTTCTTCCATCATCCACGCAAAGTCAAGATATCACCCTGAGCCTGGATTATGTCCTTTTTCCCAAGGACACTTCGCACAGATGGGGAAGCAGAGACCATTCAGGATACTTACAGAGCCAGCCCAGGCCCAGAGGGTGAGGAAGACCGTGCAGAGACAAATGAAGGAAGAATCACAACCTGGCCCCTTAGGCTTCTGCTGTGACTTTGCTCAGAACACATGAGTGTAGGAAGGTGCTCCGTAGACCATAGTCACAGGGAAGGTGAAAAGGTGGAGGTGTGTGTTTGCACTGGTGGAACCATCCTTGGGAAGGTTTTAGTGACACTCCAACATTTTGACAGAGTGTATCCCAGCAGGTGCAGTAGTACATCCCCATGTCCTCCAGGGCCACTTGGTATATTCTGAGGTGGCAATATCTTTGGCATTCATGAAATGCTGCATTCTCTTTTTTTCTTGGTCATGTGTGGTATAAACTGTGTGATGAGAATGTCTCCGATTCTCTGTTTGAAAAACAGAAAAAAAAATGGCAATTTTGCAAAATTGTAAAATTTGAAGCTCACTAAAATACTATGTATTTACTCTCTACTTTTACAGATCTTGGGGTCTGAGGCTTACATTTTCTTCCTGAAGAATACAAGGTCTTGGTGGGATTTTCCACTAACCATGTGACTGTCAGAATGTGTCAGAATGTGAGCACTTTCCCTTGCCCCTCTTCTAATGAATGGGATGATATATTTGGCCCAGTGTAACTCAGAAACTTACAGGGATGTCACTACCAACAACCAGGAACAGCAACAATCTCCCAGCAGCATTCTGCTAGCATCTGTCCTGAGAGGGAGCCAAGGAATGGACCAATCACAGAAGAAACCTGACATGTGATGAATAAAGAGGAAGTGGCTCTCTGGACATAGCAAAGACTCAACAGCTGAAGGTTACTAACTTAATTAATCACTGAGCTTTGGGATCTCTGAGATGCTCCAGTGGCTCACTTTCTAGCTGGTCACTAAAGCACCATTTCCTGTCTTTCTTCCTTCCCTGCTTCATCCCCTACTCTCCTGCTGATCTTCCTGCACCTGACACAGGAACCACCTGTGCTCTGTACCTGAGGCTCACCTTCTAGGAAACCAAACTAAGACAGGCTTGCTGTGTCCCTTTTCTAAAGGCCACAGGTCCTGTTAGGGGACCTCCAATAGATATCCCACCCATTGACATTCAGCTTCATAACCTTTCAGTTGTAAAAATGACCGGGACTTTTTACTGCTGCAATGGCCACATTGAGCAGTTGGGACAGAGACCATGTGGCCCTTAAAACAGAAGATATTTATCATCTGGGCCTTTAAGAAAAAAAAAATGTCAACTCCTATTTTAGAACAATTAAAAGTAAGATTTAAAAGATTACATTTTCCTTCTTAATTCTAAGACTCATTATTTTTTTTCTTTATATTCAAATTTTTGACCCATAATATTTTTCTGCCTCAATTTTTAAAAATGTTTCTTTTGGAGTAGGTCTGCTGACAATGAATTCTGTTTCTTTTTCTTTCTTTCTTTTTTTTTTTTGTTTGTTTTGTTTTCATCTGAGAAAGTCTCTATACTGGGTTACTTAAAAAAAAAAAAAACACTTTAAAGATTTCATTCCAATGTAATCCTGCTTTCATGGTTTCTAATGGAAAATCTGCTATTTTCCCCCTATGGCTGCATTCACCATTTTCTCTTTATCTTTTGTTTTCTATAGTTTAAATATAATATGCCAAGGTTGATAAATTATATATATATATATATATATATATATATATATATATATATATATATATATATATATAAACATATATCCTGCTTGATATTTTCTGAGCTTCTTGGCTCTGTAGTTTGGTGTTTATCACTAAATTTAGAATATTCTCACCCATTATTTTTTTTTCTAATATATTTCTCTGCTCCTTTTTCTCTTTTTTTTTTTCTGCTTCAGGGTTTCTAACTACAAATATGTTTGAAAATATGATACTGTCTATAGCTCTGGTCTTACATGATGATCTGCTTTCTCTGTCTCATCTTCTTGCATTGCCTGTTTTATAGTTTCTAGTGGCCAGTCTTCATGTTAGCTAGTTCTTTCCTTTTCTTTACTGTGTGTGTCAATCAGCCCTTGAAAAGGCATTCTTTATTTCTGTTACTTTGCTTTTTTATTTCTTTCATTTCAATGTACTTTAAAGAATTACCACCCCTCTGCTCAAGTCATCTGTCTAAACTTTCATGTTGTCCACCATTTCCATTAAAGACTTTAACATGTTCGTCATAGTTACTTTGAATTCCCTGACAGGTAGTTCAAACACATGAGTTGTACCTGAGTCATTCTATGATTTCTTTGTGGCTATGTTTCTCCTAGCCTGTAGTTCTGTTGTTATATTTTTGGTTACGAGCTGAACTTGTTGTTTAATACAGTAGATATTGAGGTAAATGTATTTTATGATTAAGAATGCACACACATTTCCTTCTGCTGGGCCTTTAGAATGAAGTTTGAGTCACTCTATTGGTTTGAAGTTTGTTTTAGCCAAGTTGTCAAGACTAGAGTTTGTTCTTAAGGATCAGAGAATCCAGGGTTTTCTGCTCATACCGGGTTCTTATCTTCCCTGAGAAAGTCTCTCTCAAGGCTTTCTCTTCTCCCCTTTGTTCCACTGGTATTTTCCTTGAGGTTTGTTAGCATGATGCTGATAGGTAAAGAAAGGAAATTCTCTGATATTTTCATTAAAATTCTGTCTGAAACAGACAACATGACACAGAATTGAGAATGTAGCCTTCATAAGTGTTGCTGTCCTATTCCAAAAAAAGAGCGTTTTCTACCCTTATTCCCTTATCCAGCCATTGTTGGCTTTCCCTAGTGTCCTGGGGCTTTGGGTTTTATATCTGTCTCTCTGTAGATCACAACTTGTTATTTTGTGGAGATATGAGAGATGCATCTGGGAAAAGTTGAGGCCATCACAAATGAAATTAGATTCCACCTGGTGTCTTCTGCTACACATTGATCACATTATTTTTGTTGTCGTTGTTGTTGTTTAAATGAACAGGGAATGGGGTAAGTCTGAGTTAATTTAATTAGTGGCTGCTGTCCCATCGTATAGCTAGTACCAAAGGGGCACCTTGTCTGGATTCTCTATGATCTCCCTGTATGAGCATGTTGGGGTCCTAGAGGCAAAGCCTAAGAAGATGATGGGAAATTCCTGGTATTTCATGCTCAGGAGTAGAAACTTTGTCCAAATAGTGTAACTCAACCATTATTATTTCATGAATAATTTCTAGTAAAATTTTTGTACCAGATTCTTGTGGCTCTATAGACCATATAATAGATGGCAATTTTATTTTGTGTGTTTCAGAGGCAGGAGAGCAGGTGGATAAAAGGAAAGCCTTAGAAGATTAGAAACCAGCCCCTCCCTATTCATTTAGTTGCTCTGTGACCACAAATTAAATGACATCTCTATACCTCTGTCATTTATCTATGAAAGTATAATCATGATATTGATAATGTCAAAGAAGTGTCACAAAGTTGAGGACTTATAAGTAAGTGATTTGGAACAGTGGCTGGAAGGAGGAAATGGTAGTATACAAATGGCTGCTGTGATCCTGGGATGTGCACCTACATGGGAAGAAGTCCAAGGGAAATAAAATCCTGATAGGTATAGCCTTCCTGGTGTGGGTTCACATAATTCTGACACTTCCTAGGAGAGTCTGAGACCTGAGCAAAAGGAAGCAAGCTATATGGGCTGCAACACCTTCCCTAAGTGTGGAATGACCAGGAGTTCTCCTTGTGAGAGACGACTAATGAGTCAGGTGGATTCCATGAGTCTTTCTGTGGAGAAAAGAGAACAAAATTCCTAAATGGTTGTCCCTAACCATCCCCCAACACAGCCCCTCAGGATCACCTCGTAGCATCAGTGACAATATGTATGGCAGGGAAGAACTCTATTTAAAGTTTTGGATGAGTGTGGGTGGTTGTACTATCAATGATCTTCATTTTCTTATTCTTTCTCCTGTTCTCTGCTAATTCATTTTTTTTTTCAGTAGCAACATTGCCTGAAGGATATGAGGACATTTACTTTGTGCTCAACACTGTGAATCTAAAAGTCAAGGCCATGAAAAAAGACCTGTGTTTGTTGGTATATAACATAATAACTGAAAATTTGCAATGATTTTGCAAAGAACTTTAAAAATGAGAGTAAAAGTACACATACACACATGGATAATGGAATGTGTTTTTTGTGAATTAAATTGTAAGTTGCCTTGCATTTGGTGGCCTCAGATCACCAAATGTTGACTCAGATTTTCTACCAAAACATTAGGACCCTAAACAAAAAATCCAGTGAAAATGAGATCAGTTTCTAATTGTCCTGAGCCGTGCATCCATTTCTTGAACAGTCTGGCACTTGGATGCCCCCCTACTCAATAAGTAACGTACCTTGGAGTAATGTGGGAATCTTGTGAGATTCAGGTTGAGTAGCACTGGGCTAAGGTTTGAATTTCTGCATGTCTAACAAGGTCATGTGAAGAAGATGTTGTTAGTTTACAAACCAAACTTTGAGCACCAAGGATTTAGAATGTTAATTGAAATAATTTTATTTTCTAATATGTAATAATAACCCATATGATCAATGTAATGCTTCAGTTATTGAAGACTAGGTATGGTCCAAGCACTTGTAAGAGATTTATGTGCATTATTTTAATCCTTACCACAGTTCACGCAGGTTAATATCATTATGTTATTCTTTTAAAATGAGAAAAATTAAAAAAAAATTAAAGTTATGTGAAAGAATTTATGCAAAGTCACATAGTTAATATGGGGACGATGGTCATGTGACAAAGGGTTTTTGAGGTAACACTGAGAAATAGGGAAACATAAAATAAAATAAAGTCATTCATCAGTATATTACCCTAGGACAGTGACTGACAAATATTTTCTATAAAGAGCCAAACAGTAAATATTTCAGGTTTTGTGGGTGTCTATTTCAACTGTGAACTCAATATAAAAGCAGCTGTAGCTTATATGAAACAAATAAGCAAGCTCATGTTTCAATAAATCTTTACTTATAAACCAGCTAATCTGGACATGAACAGAATTTCTGGACCCCCTGATCCATAGTAACCACTGTTACTATGAAGGTTTATGGTTTTTATAAAATTATTTTTTTTTCCTTGAGAGGCATAGAGTAATGACATGATTAGGTAGGAAAATATAAATAGAACGTTTAAGTGTGCCTTATGTATGCAATTATATTTTTATATAAATAATTTTGTTACTAAATATATAAATCAATAAAATGTTGACTTTACACATATATATCTTTATATGTAGTAAGGGCTTTTTGTTAAAATGCATAAAGTGTTTAAAAGTACAAAAAGGAAGTTAAAATTACCCATCCTTTCAAAGACTGGATATCTACTCTTTAAACACTGGAGAATTAATTCCCATGTGCTTTTTTGCATACATATGTATTTTGCATAAATATATATTTATGTGCTTGAGAGCATATCATATAAACCTCTTCTGTGTTCAATGTTCTCCTTGCAAATATGTGGTGTATATTTGCCTTTTTACTTATATTTCTTCAAAAACTGTATTAAATGGCTAAAAGGTATTTGGTCACCATAAAGCCACGTAGATAAGGTATCCCTTTCCCTCCTGTCCATCACTTCACTGTGTAACCAAGTTTCCACCCCCATAAACATGTCAGGGGTTGTTCAGTTTTCCAGGTGCCTTCATCTGCTGAGATGTGACTTGTGGGGCTGCTGAAGTGGGACTCTTCATTGCTCTTTTGAGGATTAAAGGAAATAACCTGCAAGAAATATTGAGTATAGTTATTACAAGCAATTTATTGCATCTTTTCATTCACTTTTTGCAAAATGTGGTTCATGGTCTCAGACCATTTTTTTCTTTCCAATGATTTCTTAGTATATGTGCTGCCGAAGCGAGCACTTTCCAATGGTTTCTTTCCTTTGTGCCACTTTATTCATTAATTGAGAGGCTGTGAAGACTTAGTCCCTCTGGTCAATGACACCCTGACTCCAGGGTCAGCAGGAATCAACAGGGACAGGGTTTTGGACAAGAGATCCTAAGTGTTCCCTAGGAAGGTGCCTTGGAGCCCCCTGGTGTTCCCTCACTGAGCTTCAGCAGCATCTCTGCTGATCCTGGGAAGGGAGAAATGGAGTATGACTATGCTGCAGTTATTTCAAATCTGTAGGTAAATTGTACGCATAGTTACTATGTGGTAAGAAATCCAATTAATAAAGAAACCAATGTGAGAAACATCTGTGAAAGAAGATGTTTCCATTACTATCCACCTTGTTTGAATTAGACTTCAAGAAGGTTGGAGAGCACTTTTCATATTTTAACTTTTAAAATTTTGTCTCAGTATTCCTTAAAAAATTTTAACCGTCCAACTACTAATCATAGAATAAACATAATAATTGTCAGAAATCATTTTTTCCTTTGCTGATTTGTGAGAGAAATTACCTTTGTATTCTCTGTAGATGCAGGGAAGAGATATTTTCTCACTTTAACTGTCAGTTCCTCTTATTCAGGATTTTTGGTTTTCATTTGCAGAAGTTTGAAGTACAAGGTCTTCAGGGAGCACAGCTGGAGCAGGGTTCATTTTCTCCCAGCCACAAGTGCAGAATGTGGACTGAGAATTTGTACTTTGGTCTCTCAGATATGACAGATAGCTGATCGTTTACTTATATAATGGTCATTAGGTTTCATCAGAATAGCCCTGGGATAATAATAATAATATGTCTGACAGATCATTCTATCTATGAATACACCCAAATACTCAGGCATAATATGAGAAAATGACAAGTCACATAAAATATTTATATAATAGGTGGACATCTCTCCAGGCATTTAACCCTCTCCTGCCTTCAGTTTGAACTATTCAATTACTGAAATTCTCTGTACAGTCTAGTAAGATAAAACCAAAATGCAAGCAAACAAACAAACAACAATAACAACAAAAAACAACTTTATTATGTGGTCAGCCATCCATCCTATATTTTCAGATTCCCTAGATTGTCTGATTTAATCAGGAATCATGCAGCCTTATCTCTAATTTCCAAGATTGCCTGATTTAATCAGAAATAATACAACTTAAGTCCTATTGACACCATTCAGGGATCACTAGGAGAGCAGAATCCAAGAGGTTCCCTGGGAAACTCTGGAAGTGCTGCTGTTGGGGAGGCTCAGATTGGGCGCCAAGCTGAGAAGCCACTGTGGCTGTCGATGTGAGGAGGTGGGTGGTTTTTGTGCAAGTTATTCTGGCAACCCTAACAGTGTGCTCGTCCAGCAGGCACAGTAGTATGTGGCCTCATCTTCTTTTCCTAGGAAATTTACTGTCAATACTGAAGTGGAAGTTGGAGAATCTTTACTTGCCTCAAATTTCTTGTTTTTTCCTCCTAAGGTACGTTGATTATACTTTGTCCGGACATATATTAGATGCTCTAACCCTTGATTTGGTTTCTCTCGGTACCAGTGTATGTCTATGCTATTGAAGCTCTGGAGGATTGCCTTGCAAGACATTCGAGCACTCTTATCTTTTTCTCTGGAAATTGATATTTCAGGTTGCTCCAATTCCCCAAGTACAACTGCAAGCAAAGAAAAGAGAGATTCCTATGAACCAATGATATGTGAAGGAGCTACAGAAAAGAATGACTTCATTCTTTCCTAGAGACTGAAGTGAGGAAGAGGCAACTCACAAGCCCAGAGGGAGGAGAGGATGACTGCTTTTAGGAGTGGCATCCCGTCTGCCAGGCTGGCTGCCCAGGGAGAAGGTGAGAAAGTGAGGGGTCCAGAGAGCTGAGGTCTCAGGTCAGTGAAAAAGGGTGTGGTTCTTCTGGTTTCTCAGAGAAGTGGAGGGTCAGGTGATTTCCCTAGTTCTTCATGCTCTTCTGCAGTTATGAGCAGAGGCAGTTCACGTGGTGCAGGAAAGTGGGGTTTCCTGCACCACACGAACTGGGCAGTTTGGGTAAGTATGTTAACATCTGGAAAGACATCCCTGGTGTGCATGTGTTCGTCTGTGTTTGGGGGAGGGAATGGTTCTCATGTCTGTCTTTCTGTCATTTGCTATTGTTTTAGGGCTAAGGTAAGAAACCTGATATTTGTTTCTCAACAAAAAAATAAAGCAAAAATATTAATTGTTAAAATATTTTATTCACAATATTTAACATGCCATTTTCACAAACATTAGAGTAGTGTGTGTGTGTGTGTGTGTGTGTGTTTAATTAAGTTGTCCCTAACTAGAATATGACTCAGGGAACTCACATTTCATTCATAACCTGGGTGCCTCCAAGAAGGAACTAGATTTCCATTGCTGGCAGGTATGAGACAGAGCAATCTCTGGAAAAACATTTGTGCTCTCCCCGGACTGTGAAACAGCATCATGAACATATGTCATGTGGAAGAGTGATCTGAAATCAGTGTTACATATAGTATTTAATGAGACCTTTAAGATTAATATAGCATATAATAGCCATTAAGAAACTGGTACATGTCCGGCATTTATACTAGGTGTTTTCTTACATTAATTATCTCATTTAATCCTCTCTATTGCCCTGTGAGATGGATACTATGTTCATCTCCATTTGACAAATAATTCAATAATGGTAAATATGAGAACACCAGATAAGATCAGCAATCATCATTTGTTCATTAAAATATGAGTAAAATGAGATAAAAATGTCAAGTCGGGGCTATGTATTCCACTGAATTAGAAAAGGAAAGACAACATACAACTGAATGGAAGGAAAAGGCAGAAAATCTAGAAAGAGAGGTATTGTTATTACAGGAACGCTTGGGAGAAGCCAACCGTGTGATGGATTCAGCAGCCAGACTTACACAACTGTTCCATCGAGAGGAAGAACAGATTGAACAAAGTGAGCTCCCAAGTGAAATACTGGACGATGCCCAAAAGAAATTGATGAACTCGGAAAATGGCACAGAAGGAAAAGTGGACAAAGCCTTAATGAGAAACCTGTTCATTGGGCATTTCCAGAAACTGAAAAATCAGCGTCCCAAAGTGTTAAGGTTAATGGGAAGCATCCTGGGCATTCAAAAGGAGGAAATGGAGCAGTTGCTGAATGGAGATGATGGTGGTGTTACTAAGTGGATGACGAGTTGGCTTGCAGGAGGATCCCAATGTGTCTTCAACACACCTTTGACACCAAATGAGCAACCTGGGCTGAAGAGTTCTTTTTCAGAACTTTTTGTCAAATTTCTGGAAACAGAATTTCATTCATCCATTCCATCACCAAAACTTTCTGCTCATGCCATGAAGTTTCTAGACTCCAGAGGAAGGAGAAAGGAATGTGCAAATGTACCAAGAAGTGTGAAAGAGGCAGCAGAATTCAGAGCTGGTAAAAGAGAGGCTGTGAATCCATTCTTGGCACCGTGTTCTGCGGCTGTGCCACTGATTAGCCTAGCTGGACTTGGACCTGGTGGACTTGGGAATCTCCTTTTGAATCCCATCGCAGACTTCATGCCCACCTTTACACCATTGCCAGTGTCGCTGGACAATAGCACCAGGGTTGTATTAAAGGACCTTTGAAAGCAATTCAAAGTGATTCTCAAGCCAGAGATGAGTTAGCACTTTAAAGAAGAAATAAACATTTTGTTCTTTTTATAAAGTGGCCTTTACAAAAAGAAGTTGTGTATTTGTAAGGACAAAGAAAAAAGTTGATCCATAGAAGTACCAGGTATTTTGTCTCCCCCTCCCCATTTTTAATGTGTGTTTGTTTGCCATAGCACTGTTTTAAAATAAATTTTTCTTTGTTTACCGTAGTCCCCTTTTTCATATGATATTTTGTTCTGATGCTATCAGGTAATCAACAGCAATAATAAATATAGCTCCAACCCCCTTTTTGAGGATTATATTTGTTAAATTTAATTATATTAAGATAAAAATGATACATTTATATAACAGAGTAGAAGAAACATCCAACCCATATGAAACCCCTATGAAAAAGATACATACCTCAGAATTTGGGCTAGCTGAAAACAAAATATGATGTAGCAAAAGTTGTGAATTTTTTAGTTTATAAAAGAAAACACTGTATAACTACTAAAAGAAAATTACCGTGGGAGGGCCTGAACATGAAGTTTAGTGTATAAATTCTAAGATTCTTTTAATGCAAATACTATGACACCTATCCATTTTACATCATTGTATAAAAATCATTTGACGTTCATTTTGTTTTCTAGGTGTCAAATAAGTCCAGAAGGAAGATGACTTTTGTCAGACCCAAAGTACAATCACATGCATCCTTTTTAATTTGTAAGAATGTATCATTAAATATCTGGACTGTTTACATACTTTGCTCTTGGCCCTTCAGTAATGCTTATAAACACATTTTTAAAAACATTTGATCAAGAAAAAAGTGGGATAGAGAGATAAAACATTTCAAAGTTTTGAAAGATGAAAAGTTAACAAAGGGGCAATTAAATCCTTTCTTATTTTGGTAAATTAATGTAAAAGATAAATCAAAAGTTTCTAGCTTAATTCAGATGATATCAGACAATTGAGAAAGCAGATTATGTAGCAAATGCTTCACTGACACCTGTAATTTCTAAAACCATTAAGAATATTTTTATTAAAATTGATTCAAATAAAATTTAATATAAATTAAATTATTTAACGTAAATCATATTATAATTTATTATGAATTAATTTCAATAATTTAATTTATTTCATTAATTTAATTCATTTTATTGTTTTTATTTATTAATTTAATAAAATTATGATTTACATTTAAAATTTTATTGAATTTTTTTAAGATTAGTTTAAAAATTAATTTAAATAAATTTTAATAGAAATCAAAGTATTTAATATTCATACATAATTTAATATGAATTTTAATAAAATTAAATTTTGGAAAATATTCTCAACGGTGTTAGAAATTGCAGGTGTCAGAGAACTATTTGCTATATAATCTATTTTTTTCTCTTCTTCCATTGATGCTGTGTGTACAGCACTTCATTCTGAATGGATATGCTTTGCACCAGGGGCTCTTCAACTGCAGGCTGCTTCTGAGAAAGGCCCCTGGCAGCCTGGCTGCATCTGAATGTCACTGCATAAGACATCTAGGCTGGATAGATGTAACACTACTGTCATTGCATAGGGCTACACAAGTAGGTAATGCTCGGAAACTAACTTTACATGGCTGCTTGTTAAAACATTGTTATTGAGTAACAGTAACTTGCACATACAGTATTTCTCTCTTTTAAAAAATCCAGCATGCTGCTGAAATAAACCCCAATATAAACGACCACAAAGGGCATAGTAACACTATGGTTATCAGTCTCCAAGAATATTATTATTAATAATTAATTAATTAATTATTAATTAATTAATTATTTATTTATTTAAAATAAATATATAGGTTTATGGTTATTTTCCCTAAAAAGCTTGGTTTTAATCTATTAATACTCTATCTTAAATGTGTTGAAAAACAGTTTTAAGTGAGTCTATAATATACAAAATATTTGCAAAGCTCTCTTTAAACACAAGACCTTACATAAAAGTTTTCTTTCCTGGGTGTACAAAGTATGCAGAAAACCACCAAAGAGTTGTAAAAATACTGAAAACTCGTCATCTTCAGATGCAGATTCTTACACCTTAATACAAACATCGAAAAGAACTATGATAACAAAGAGTCTGTACAAATCAAATGACTAAAACATAATTTAAAAATAAAAATAGTAAAGACAATTAGAAATGTGCCCAGTTCGGTTGTCTTATCAAAAGCAAAAATAAAAAATAAAAACCAAAAAGAAGGGGGAAAAAAGAGGAAAAAAAGTACAACAAACTTTCAGTGCTCCTCAACAATGGACTTTGAGAGGACATTCATTTGCATTTCAAAATGAAATCATCTGATGAAAAAGCTGGGTTGCGCTTATTAATTCATTAAGGAAGAAAGCTGCATCTTCAAGGTGAGAAGGAGTGTGTGGGGGCTCTCCAGAGGCCATTCTCCCACCTGGCGATCTTGGTTGATGACAGTTACACTTGCTAACTGACAACCCTCATGAAAATGACTGCTGTGAGTTTTGTTTCGTTTTGCTTTTGTTTTCGATTTTTTGGTCTTTTGCAGACTACACTATTTCCTTAAATAGTTTGCAGAACAAAGGCTGAAGGGTGCTCCCAGGTACTGTGTGTTTAAGGCAGTACCAATGAATCAGTACATTTACAAAAGGGAGAGGGGTTAGGATGCACATCTTTCATTTTTTCTTCATGTATTTTTTTTTTTTTTTTTTGCGGGGGGGGGGAGTTGCTTTACATTATTTCAATTAAATTCTACGTTTAATTGCCAAGGAAGTCACAGGCATGAAAACCTCAAATCAAGTTTCCCCTGAATTAGGATGGACAGAGGCTGCCCCTACAGGCACCTCTGGGCTGGGAGGGGGCGTCTGCGGGAGCTCAGTTCACAGATCCTGCACATGCGCTGTACAATACTTTGGAGGCATTTTGAGTTGCAAAAGAGAATATACAAGTCCGTTTCACAAAATTCTAAAAATAAAATATATCCTGGACTATCAATAAAGCATGGGGGAAAAAATCACATTAAAGGAATATTATCAAGAAAACCCCTTCGGGGTAATGCCGCGTGTCCTAGTCAGGGAAAGGGGCCATCTGAGGAAACGAGGGCAGGTGATCTAACATGCCAGCTCGGCCTCCTCCATGCTCATGCTGCTCTTCCAACTGCTAGCCTTGGAGGCTCCCAGGAACACGGAGGACAGGAGTGGGTCAGTCACCCCGGCAGGAGAGAGGGTGTCGTCCATCAGGGTGTCTTCCAGCTTGGACCCCATCTTAGCCGGGTCGCTGTAGGCTGGGCGCCCTCGGCCGCAGGCCCCAGGCTGCTGCTGAAGGCCAGGGTGCCCTCTGTGAGGTCCAGGCTGGTGCATGCCAGGTATGCCTGGTGCTGCAGGAGGTTCTGACTGCAGATCTCCAGTACCAGCTCTTGCTTGATGATCTGGTTCACCAGATCCGGGGAGCAGAGACCTGTGGATGGAATGAGGGAGAGTCCGTGAGCCCAGGCCTGCACCTGGATTCTGAGCAGCAGGTGCGGGTTGGCATGCCCCAGCTTCTTCTGCCGGCTCTCCAGCTCCTTGGCACGCTGCTGCTCTTGCTGCAGCTCCGGGAGGTAGTCCACGGATGCCTTCAAGATGGTTCCCTTGTTCCAGCGAAAGTTGGGATCATTTGACTTGGGAATCAAAGTACCTAGTTCTTTAATGCGGTCGTTTATGTTTATCTTCTTCGTTCAATCAGGTTGTGATTGTCCTTCTGCCTCTCCTTTGCCAGAGCTCTCGCTTCAGACTCTGTGAGCTCCCGCTTGATGTTGGGGAGATTGGCAGGACAGGAATTGCTGATCCTGAGGCCGGGTGGGTGGGTGGCTGGGGTGTTGCAGGCCTTGGCTGCCTTAAAGGTGGATCAAGTTTCCAGAGACAGGTAACGTGTTGTGTTTGCCATCTGCAAGGCGGGGTCCATCAAGCCCAGGATTTCCTCATTATAACTTGATTCCAGGCTAATGATGTCATCGATGACATCATCCATCTGCAGCATGAAGCCCATGGGTGTGCATTCATGCTGGGGCACTCGCTCTTTACCTGTTTTGCTCTTCAAACTTATAAAACCCCTCTTTGTCACAGTTGGAGTTAAGCGTGAGCAGGGCCATGGGGCTGTTGGGCGCGCTGCTCCCCGGCACCGGTGGCATGACAGCGGTCGCCCGGCTGGTTTGGACATGGCAAGCTCAGGATTTGGTTGGCATGTTTGTTTGCTAAAGTGGTAGAAAAGTACTGCTTTACCTGCTGCCGCTGCGCTTGCTGTATGTGGTACTTGGTGGGGTTTTCGAGGTGGGTCTGCACCTTAAGGACTTCCATGGGCACCTGGGTGGCCGAGCGAAGGGTTGTGGGTACGATGATGTTGATGGCTGGTGTCTGGCTCTCGGGCACTCTCTGCTGCAGGAACTGGGCCAACTGCAGCTTTTGCTGCTGCTGTCTGCACTCCTGCTCCTGCATCTGTACAAGCCAGAGCTGCTGGCTTAGCAAGATGCCTGATGTCATACTGGAGTAGCTTACCAGAGGCTTCAAGGCCCCTGGATGCTCCACAGAACTGCTGCTCTTCAGGGGCTGACTTTTGAGTTCCTAGTAGGTTTTGGGCTCTTCATGAAACTCCTCCCTGACTTCGAAATCCAGCATGACCCCCGATTCCCACTGCATGGCTCCAGCTTCACGGGCCAGCGCTGCTCTGAGCCAGGGCAGAGCAGGGGGCCCAGGGAGGTGGTGGCTGGTCCTGCCATGCCCTGCAGAGCTCTGCGCAGCCCACCTGGCCAAGTTGGCCTCCATGAGTTTTTATTATGAATGGATATTGAATTTTGTTAAGTAATTTATGAATCAATTGATGTGGCCAGGTAGCTTTACTTCTTCAGATTTTTAGTAGACAGATCATATTATTTTTCATATATTGAAACTTTATATACCCAGGCTAAACTGCAATTAACCATTATGTATTATTTAATATGTTGATGGAATTTATTCTCTATTTTGTTGAAGATTTTTGCACATTTGTTTATCAAGGATATTGTTCTGTAGCCTTCTCTGCTAGTTAGCTTTTTCAAAATACCTAATGAGAACAACTTAAAAGAAGAATAGTTTACTTTAGGTTCATGATTTATAGGTTCAGTTCACAGTTGGTCAACTCCATTGCTCTCAGCCTGAGGTGAGGCCTAGCATCATGGCAAAAGAGTAAGGCAGAGTAAAACTGCTCTCCTCATGGCAGCCAGGAAACAGAGAGCGGGCAGGGTAGGAAGCTCCAGGGAAGTTGCACCCTTCCATGGCACACCTCCAATGAACCACCTCCTGGAGCAAATTCCCACCTACCTACAGTTACCACTCAGTTATTGATTCAAAATAGGATGAAGTGATTCAGTGACAGCTCTCATGATCTCATCATTCCACCTCAATATCCCTGCATCAATCCAGGAGTTTGGGGGATACACCTCATATCCCCAAAACTGAGTTCTGCCTCAGGTTCCCAGAAGCTCATGTCCCTTTCACAAGAAAAACATGCATTTAGTCCATTTCCAAGAATCCCCATAATCTTAACAGCTCAAGGATTACCCAAATTCTAATTCCAATATGTCATCTGAGACTTAAGAACAGACTTGATCTCCTGTAATGATCAAAAGCAAGCTACAAACACCTATTATATAATGGCAGAGGGTAAACACTCTCATTCCAATAAGCAAGAACAGGGGAATAAAAAGAAGGAATAAGATCAAAACAAGACCTAAATCCAGTCAGGAAATGTTTTTTTGTTTTCTGTTTTTTTTTTTTTTTTTCTCCCCCTAGCTCCATCTCTGGCAACTAGGGCACATTGGTGAGATGTTCTCTCGAAGGGCCTGGCCAGTTGCAGTGCTCATGGCCTGCCTCTTGGCCTGGTTTTCTCTGCAGCCAGAAGTCTTCTTCATCAGACAGTCCACATTTTTGGCATCTCTTAATTCCTAGGGTCTACATTTTAACTTTGAATTCACCTTCACAGCTTTGCGCATTGCCCTACCAAGAACTGTAGGGATTCTGACCCTGCTGCCCTTTGCCTCACCTCCCTGGCCTTCCTCTGAAATCTTAGTGGAAGATTCCATGGGGCCTCTAACTCCAACATTTTGCCTTCCTGCAGAACCAGCACCACCACGTGGATGACACCAAAGTCTGCTTCCAGCTCAAAAACTAGTGGGGTCTTCTGGGACCAAGCCTACAGCAGCTTCTGAGTGCCTGGGTGGCTGAGCCTGATGAAACACATCCTGGGAAAACAACTTTCTGTGCATCCCTGTGTAGGAGTTGATACTTCTACACCCTGAGCTTACAATGGGCATTGTCTGGCAAATTCCTGATATGCCCTTAAGCCATCTTTCCTATTGTCTCTGGGCATTAGCAGTTGTGACACAAGTAATCCAAAATGGATTAAAGAGACTCATGGAGTGTCACAAAAGAAATTTGCAGGGACAATGTTTCTGTTTGGTACAGTGAGCATTATTTTGGAGAAAAAGGGAAATTGGTTTATAGCCCAGAATTGTAGTCTTTGCTGCTTGAAGACTGAATGATACTTGGCAAGCAGAAACAAAATAAATAGATATATTAACAATAGGCTTTCTAATATGTACACAATTTATAAATTTCATGTGTGCATGTGAATATTCTCATTTACTAAGTGTATATGGATGCATCCAGAAGTTGTTTGAGGATTTAAAAAAAAAGACCTTTTGGGAATACAATTTCCTCTATTATGAAAAGAATATATGACAAAGCTGAAAGCACACTAGACTGAATTCAAATCCTAGGTTTTAATTAAAATTCCACAAATATATGACTTTAATAAAGTAATTTTGCTACTTCTTTGTTTCCACATCCATTTTCTCCATCATGTAGGCTATAATGATAGGCTTCACTCCTCCTTTCTAGTTTATTTATCTTTTCTTTCATTTTCTTTCTGTATTGTCCTAGCTAAAACTCCAAGTGTGCTGTTGAATGTAAGTGGTAGGAGCAAGCATTCCCTGATTGATGAAATAAAATTCTAAATAGTTTTCCATTAAATGTGAAGTTTGCTGTAGATTTTATTTCTTTGTTTTGGAAACTCTCTACAAGTTAATAGCTTATTCTATTTATTTACTTTCATGTGGTGCTGAGGATCAAACCCAGGGCCTCGAACATGCTAGGTGAGCACTCTACTACTGAGCCACAACGCCAGCCCTAATAGCATTTACTTCTGTTCCCAGTTTTTGAGAGGTTTTGTCTTTAAAGAAAATTGAATTTCAAAATATTCCTGTTTGATATCTTTCATGTTATCATACAATTTTTCTTCTGTATTTTGTTAACAATGTAAATTTTATTGTTTGATTTCCAAATATTAAAACAAATTCAAACTATTAGTGTAAATTATTAGTATTGCAGGATTTGATTTGCTAAGGTTTTGTTTGTAACTTGTGCATCAAAGTAAGATAGACTACAATTTTCCTTCTTTTTTTTGGTCTTAGTCACCTTTGCATTATATCATAGGTGAAATGCCTAAAAGTTTAGAAAAGGGCTGAAGGTTATTTCTTGTTAATTCTCTAGAAAAATTTGAGTAGGATTGAAAATATCTCTTCTTCAAATATTTTATAAATGTCTACTGGATTGTTCTTTGCCAGGATAGTTCCTACTATGAAGACTATTTCTGTAGGACATTAAAAACTATTCTTATTTTCTATTTCTTATTCATCAACATTCATAAGTTGTGTTTTTTATTTATTTCTCGTAGCATCAGAAGTATCATTCTGGGACCCGGGAAGATGGCGGCGTAGGGAATGCATCACCCCCATGTACCGCGTCACTGTGCGGGAGAAAGATGAGTTAGAATGGCTAAAAGCTATTTGTTAGGAATTTCCAGCAAAATTGGGGTGCTCCAAAACCTATAGGAAGGATTTCCATCGCACGAACATCAGCTACGGGGGCTCAATCGCGAGCGATTTGTCCGCACGGAGGGTCACGCTGCTTATTCAGCAAATCGCCCCACGGCTAGAGTCTATGGCGCGCGCTGGGAAACGACGAGATAGCAACGCAAAGATACAGCGCTGCGTATTCTGCGGGCTCCTGCCAGCTGTGCAATCACTGTACTCAGTACTGAATTCTGGGTTTGAGACGGGGGAAAGAAGCGGTCCAATTCGGTTCTCCACACCAGTCAGACCACAGAGGAAGCCAGCGGCCACCATCTTGGAAAGCTGACGTCACCATACCTGTTTTCGACTGATCGCAGCTCATTCAGCTATAGAACAGGTAATTTCAAGCTGCTATTCGCCTGTGTCTCGCAGAGAAATTACTCAGGCTCAGTGCTAAAGAACCCGTGGAAACTGCTTCTTGGAGCCTGCTCCTATCAGAACATACACCAAGCCCAGAGCGGCCGAATTCCGGCTCCCGGAACTACTCTGGCCCAGGGCTAAAGAACCTGCGGAAACTGCTTCTTGGTCCCGGTCCTGCTGAATACTGTGGAGGTAAATACCAACCGAGCCTTCATAGGCAGTGGCAACAGGACTGAGACGGGGCTTGTGAGGGCCGGTCAGGACTCACCCGTTGCTTTGGTCACCCGGCAAAGGGAAAGAAATGCTGCCATTTGCATGGGATACCAACATGGCAGTGATCTGATGTCATCAGAAAGCGGCGGAGGAGATAACTTCATGGATACCAGCGGCAACAGAAACAGTTGGTCTCCTGGTAAAGAAAGTGAGTCACATACACCCGATTCTCTCTCACTTTGTCATCAAGCCAGAGGGGCAGAGAAGAGCCGCCGTCCGCGCCCAGAACAGGCCCAGTGACCCGCCGGCGAGGTAGTCACGTCACCCCAATTGGAGTAGGGGCAGAGCAGAGCCGCCGCCCGCGCCCACAAGGTAGGCAGACCTGCGACCGACCGGCAGCAAAGGCCCAGCGGTCCGCGGGCGTGGTAGACACGTCACCACAATTGGAGTAGGGGCAGAGCAGAGCCTTCGCCCGGGCCCGGAACAGGCCCAGCGGCCCGCCGGCGTGGTAGTCACGACACCCCAGTTGGAGTAGGGGCAGAGCAGAGCCGCCACCCGTGCCCGGAACAGGCCCAGCAGCCCGCCGGCGTGGTAGTCACGACACCCCAGTTGGAGTAGGGGCAGAACTGAGACGCCACCCGCACCCACGAAGTAGGCAGACCTATGACCGACTGGCGGAACAGGCCCAGCGGCCTGCCGGCATGGTAGACACGTCACCCCAATTGGAGTAGGGGCAGAGCAGAGCAGCCGCCCGTACCCGGGACAGGCCCAGAGGCCCGCAGGCGTGGTAGTCACGTCACCCCAGTTGGAGTAGGGGCAGAGCAGAGCCGCCTCCGTGCCTGCAAGGTAGGCAAACCTGCGACCGACCGGCAGAACAGGCCCAGGGATCCGCGGGCGTGGTAGACACGTCACACCAATTGGAGGAGGGGCAGAGCGGAGCCGCCGCCCGCGCCTGCAAGGTAGGCAGACCTGCGTCCGACTGATAGAACAGGCCCATCGGCCCGTCAGTGTGGTAGACAGATCACCCCAATTGGAGGAGGAGCAAAGCCGCCGCCTGCCCCTGCAAGGGAGACTTTTCCACTATACAAGAGCAATATAAATATATAGGGGGAAAATTTCAAAAACACAACAGTTTCACCAAGCAGAAAGAAACGCGAGCAGTATAAAAAGACAAGGAAAGAAAGGACCACAAGCAATGCAGGTCAACTCAACTTTAGAAGAGATAATAGCTGCAGCAGATGGAATGTCAGATAAAGAATTCAGGATATACATGCTTCAGATGATCTGGAGTCTCAAGGAAGACATTAGACAGCAAAATCAGACAATGAAAGATCACTTCGACAATGAGTTACATAAACAAATCCAAGAAGCAAAAGATCAACTATACAGGGAGATAGAGGTTATAAAAAACAAACAAACAGAAATGCTAGAAATGCAGGAAGCAATAAACCAACTTAAAAACTCAATTGAGAATACTACCAGCAGAGTAGAACACTTAGAAGATAGAACATCAGTCAATGAAGACAAAGTATTTCAACTTGAAAAGAACATAGACAGCTCAGCAAGACTGTTAAGAAACCATGAGCAGAACATCCAAGAAATATGGGATAACATAAAGAGACCAAACTTAAGAGTCATTGGGATACAGGAAGGTATAGAGCTCCAAACCAAAGGAATGAGCAATCTATTCAATGAAATAATACGAGTAAACTTCCCAGACTTGAAGAATGAGTCAGAATCCCAAATCCTAGAAGCCTACAGGACGCCGGATGTGCAAAATCATAAGAGATCCACACCTAGACACATTATAATGAAGATGCCCAACATACAGAATAAGGAGAGAATTTTAAAAGCTACAAGAGAAAGGAAGCAGCTTACATTTAGGGGTAAACCAATCAGGATAACAGCTGATCTCTCAACATAGACTCTGAAAGCTAGAAGATCCTGGAATAACATATTTCAAACACTGAAAGAAAATGGGTTCCAACCAAGAATCATGTATCCAGCGAAATTAAGCTTCAAGATGGGAGATGAAATTAAAACCTTCCACGATAAACAAAACTTAAAAGAATTTGCAGCTAGAAAACCATCTCTTCAAAACATCCTCGGCAAAACATTACAGGAAGAGGAAATGGAAAATAACAATGAAAACCAACAGTGGGAGGTAGGACAGTAAAGGGGGGAAAATAATCAAAGAGGAAAACAAACCATCTTTAGTAACATAAATAAACAAATATGGCTGGAAGAACAACCCATATCTCAATAATAACCCTAAATGTTAATGGCTTAAACTCACCAATCAAGAGACACAGGCTAGTAGAATGGATCACAAAACAAAACCCAACAATATGCTGCCTACAGGAGACGCATTTGATAGGAAAAGACATACATAGACTGAAGGTGAAAGGTTGGGAAAAATCATATCACTCATATGGACTTCGGAAACAAGCAGGAGTGTCCATACTCATATCAAATAAAATAGATTTCAAGCCAAAGTTAATCAAAAGGGATAAAGAGGGACACTACATACTGCTCAAGGGAACCATACAGCAACAAGACATAACAATCATAAATATATATGCCCCAAACAATGGTGCAGCTATGTTCATCAAACAAACTCTTCTCAAGTTCAAGAGTCTAATAGACCACCATACAATAATCATGGGAGACTTCAACACACCTCTCTCACCACTGCACAGATCTTCCAAACAAAAGTTGAATAAGGAAACTATAGAACTCAATAACACAATTAATAACCTAGACTTAATTGACATATATAGAATATACCACCCAACATCAAGCAGTCACACTTTTTTCTCAGCAGCACATGGATCCTTCTCAAAAATAGATCATATATTATGTCACAGGGAAACTCTTAGGCAAAACAACAAAAAAGTAAGTTTCAGCCCCTCTCCTTCCATCCCTTCTCATACATGCTGGGAGGACTTAGCTTTGCCTTAGGACTTTGTGTGCAGGAAGGATAATGGGGCTCTTTTAGAAATCAGGCATGTGGTAGTTATACATCTCTAGTCACAAAAACAGAAGTTGAGAGACAGAGACAATGAGTTAAGAACCTGAAGGATCACTTTTCTTGGAAATCATTTGCCCCTTCTACTCATAATCTGCTTTTATTTTATTGATATTTTCATAAATACCTGTATAAATGTTGGATCTTTAATGTAAAAAGTGTTTACCTTCAACTAAACCTTCAAAAATCTTTTTGTTTCACTGTTGTTTTTCTTCACACATATCAGCAGAGGAGTTTCCTCTTAGGTGCTGGGGGATTGGGAACACAGGTTTATTTATTTTTTCCATTTATTTTTCTATTAAAGAAGTGGGTTTTTTGTATGAAGACAGTCACAACAATATCTTATTTGTATGACTTGGCTTTATTACAGAAATTGTAGTCACATGGTTTAGCAGCCATTTGTGGAAAGTGGAAACAGCACGAAGAACTTGACTCTGGAGAAGCCTGGGTGCATCCATGTCCCATGCTGGGCAATGCTCAAGGAGCAGTGGAGGGCAAAGGACCCAGCGACTCCCCCAGGGTTTCGCACATCACCCTGCCATGAGGATTAGTTCCTAACATCAGCTCTTGTACCATTTCTCCAAAGGATGAGGGTGGTGGACTTGGACAATATTGTTACCTAAGCTTCCTACTGACTAATGTCACATGAGAAGGCTCTATGGGACAAGAACTTAGAAACTGGACATTAAGAGTTGGCTCCCTGGGTTGAGGATGTGGCTCAAACAGTAGTACATTCGCTTGGCATGCGCAGGGCACGGGGTTCAATCCTCAGCACCACATAAAAATAAAATAAAGAGGTTTTGTCCACTAAAAACTAAAAAAATAAATATTAAAAATTCTCTCTCTCTTTAAAAAAAAAGAGTTGGCTCCCTGTCTCAGTTTTTTCAACCATTTGGTGGTAAATACTGAGGGTCTTTCATCCAAGAAATCTCATGTCAAATATTTTATTTGTGCATTCTTTGCGTGAGATGGTCAGATCCTTAAATTATCCATCTCTAACACTGCTGCCCATAGATAGAAACATCATCAACATGAGCCACAAATTAAAAATTTTCTAGTTAGTGCATTAAAAAGTAAAGAGAACTAGCTAAATTAGTTTTACTATTATTATTATTTAATCCAAGGTGTCCAAAATATAATCATATCAACATAAAATCAATATAAATGTTTTTGAATTATTTCACTTTTGTTACACTTAGTCTTCAAAGTTTGATTTATATTTTAGCCTTACAGCCCATCTCAGCTTGGACCTTTTCAATAGCTCCTTTTCAAGTGTTTCAAGTGCTCAAAAACCACTTGGAGTCAGTGGTATGGATCAGCATTGCATGTCCTCCACATGTTTCAAAACCTTTGAAGAGGAGGCCCTTTGAGAGGGTTCCTTTGTCTGGATTGAGCACAGAGTTTATGGCAGCCTGAGAATTCACCTCACTTTGGCCTCATCCCCTTATCTGTGGTGGGAGCACTGAGGGGCTCATCAGTAGAGCCAGGGGGCTGAAGGACAGGAGGGGATTTTTTTCTACTTTCATGCCACAAGGAAACCCAAGGGACCAAAAATTAGTGAACATGTCCAAGGCCTGGCAGGAAGGAGAAGTAAGAGGCCTTTTTGTGTGGGGTCTGGGTTGGTCCCCAGGCCTGTGCTGTTCCAGGTCGCACAGTAGTACACAACTTCATCACCCTTCTCCACTTTACGCACCAACAGGGAACAGCTACTGCCATTCATGATGTTCACAGTTGTGATTTTACCTGATTTCAGGATTGAATCCCATTGAACAACCCTGCTGAACATACCCATCCAGAGAAGTCTCTGGGGACACTGGTCCTCCTCCTGCTGGTACCAGTGGAGGTAGCTGACCTGGCTGTGGACCAAGCACTGCAGAAAGACAGAGTTTTCCTTGTGTGCCAGGACCTGGGTCGCTTACTCCAGCATGTTGAGTGGCTGCCCCGCTTTGAAGGAGAAAGCTGTGAGGAAGGGGCAACCCCAGGCCTGGAAGCCTCTGAAGATGTCACTCTGCAAGAAGGTGAGGGACTTACCTGGAAACAAGAGGACCCAGAGGAGGGTGAGGAGGCCTGACATGACTCTTGCTCCTGATAGAAGCTCAGGGTGACCTCTGGTCTCAAACTGCTGCCAAAAGCCACAGCTTGGTGGGTGGTTGAGGCCAGGTGGGGCCTGAGCCAATTCCTGTCTTGTGCAAGGATGTAATTGATAAGAGAAGTAGGAGAGGGAGGACGAGGCTCTAGAGAGAGGATATACACAAATCTAATTGCAAGATGAAGGGAAAGGGGATGAATAGTTTGAGTTCTGAGAAATCAACTTTAAAAATGTTGCTGGAGTCATACTTGCCCGAAGAGGAAATGTGGTGGGATGCTTCCTGTACTCTCAAACCCCCTTGATGTGCAGGGGGCTAGATCAGTGGCATGATTGACTTGTTACCTGAGTTATATTAGATCCTAAAAGTAACCTAATGAAATAAACAGTATTATCCTCAGCTTTTGAAATGTGGAAATCAAGGCTTTTAAATACTAAGTAACTCATCAAAGTCTGAACAGCTCTGGAGAACCAGGGTGGGCAAATGGTGCCAGGTATGGCAGTAGACCCATCTCAGGCCTCATTTAGAAACTCTATAGTAATGGAGACATAAGTATGCTGTTTGCTTTGAGGAAAGGATAAGCACTGAAAAGTAATTTCTGCCCAAAGTTCCTGCTCACTATCTGGGCTATCATTGGAATTTGTCACTCACAGGTCCTGTTGAAGATTTTCAGTGCTCCGAAATACAGCAGGAAAGTTGTGTGGTCTTGGGCAAGTTGTTTTGCTTCCTTTCTACTCTCTTCTAAGTGTCACCTGTAACTGATCAACCCAAGGTGATCCTAGTGTTCCTAGTCAGCAGATTGAATGTGCCTCCACAGGCCCTAGGAGAGCTGAGAGAATGATGCTGTCAGCCAGGATGCTTGGCCAAGGATGAGAGATAGCAGTTTGGGAGTTTGGGAGTTTGGTCTTAGGAGTCAGTTGAGGGCAATGCATAGCTGTTAAGGGGATTGATAGAGGATGGGAGTTGGGCTTCAGGCTAATGATTTCCCTTTGTTCAGAGTACAGTGGAGTTTATGGCAGGAAGTGAGATGGGGATTGGTCTAGGTGGTATACCAGAAACAGCACAATTTTGAGTGTACACAAGGACCAATCTAAATCACTGTGCTAGTCCAATAGGCACAGGAATACACAGCAGAGTCACTTTCTTCCAGATTTCTTACTGTAAATTTACATCTCCCATCTGCACCTTTATAAACAACATATTTCCCTGATGGGATTCCAGAGTCCTCCACAACCTTGCAACTTAAAAAATTATAGTAGAGAAGGCGTTGTGGGGCCTTTGCCTCCTTGAATTGGTACCAGTGGATGTCCTTATTTGTGATTTGTAAGTCACAAGTGATTGCCAGAAGTGACCCAGGTAAACGTGTGACTGACATCATTCTTCTTTCCAAACTGGAAGATGTTTGACTGCCTGGAATGGTAACAACAATAATAATTAACAGCAAAGATGTAATGGAATTTTTTGTTATGGCCTTTTTTGGAGAAAACAACATCCTATGAGCATCTGTGCCACATACTTACCAGGAGGTAGGATGGCTAGAAGTAGGGCTAGAGCCCACAGCATGCCTTCTTCCCTGGGGCTTACAAAGAAAAGGACCAGATGATAAGAGAAGAAACACCTCTCAAAACTCAAATCCTGCTCAAAATGGAAGTGATCCCTCCAACAGTGACTGAGAGCTGATCCTCCTGACTGCATCAGAAGCAGGGAGAAGTAACTGAGGAAGTGCCTGAGAAGACTACCCAGCTGTTTACCCACAGAGTGGTGCTGGGAGGAGCCTCTGCCTCTCTGCTTCTTCCCACTTCTTTAGTGCCCCCATATGGCCACTAAGAGCAGGTCTTCTGCAGAGAAGAAGTCAGGAGCCTAGAGAACTCAGAGCTGAAGCACGTTGAAAACAAATGTGGGACGCAGAGCCCTGGATGAAATTTGTCTGCCAGGTGGAAACATGAAAATCCCCCCGAAATTCAGTTTTCAGGTTGATGGTACTGCCTTGGTCTTGTCCTGTGATGAAACTTCTTCATCATGTTCCCGAACCACCTTCACTTACATTTGTAAATAGATGTTGGGAACAATCATCAATGTAAATCTAATAAGCCTTGAGTCCATTTTATTAAAAAAAAAAACTTGGATCAATTATATTGGTTGCAAATTATATTCCCCCATGGTAAATCGGGTTGTGTGTGTGTATATTCTTGTGTGTGTGGTGGGAGGGTGTACAAATTAATTTCTTAATAAATTTCTCTTTATACTCAAAAGTCAAATGGTTCCTTCAGTTAGGGCTGTGAGCTTTATTTAAAAGAGAAAAAAATCACACAGAGTGCCATGCCATGTGATAGTTGGGACATATTTACTTCTTGTTTGAAATGAGATCAGTTTCTAATTATCCTGAGCCATGCATCCATTTCTTGAATAGCCTGGCACTTGGATTCCCCCTACTCAATAAGTAATGTACCTTGGAGTAATGTGGGAATCTTGTGTGATTCAGGTTGAGTAGCACTGGGCTAAGGTTTGAATTTCTGCATGTCTAACAAGCTCATGTGAAGAAGATGTTGTTAGTTTACAAACCAAACTTTGAGCACCAAGTATTTAGAATATTAGTCTAAATAATTTTATTTTCTAATATGTAACAATAACCCATATGATCAAAGTAATGCTTCAATAATTGAAGATTAGGTGTGGTCCAAGCACTTGTAAGAGATTTATGTGCATTATTTTAATCCTTGCCACAGTTCATGCTCTCGTTATGTAATTCATTTTAAATGAGAAAAATTAAAGAAAAATTAAAGTTATGTGAAGGAATTTATGCAAAGTCACATAGTTATTATGGGACATGATGGTCACGTGGCAAAGGGTTTTTGAGGTAACACTGAGAAATAGGGAAACATAAAATAAAATAAAGTCATTCATCAGTATATTACCCTAGGACAGTAACTGACAAATATTTTCTATAAAGAGCCAAACAGTAAATATTTCAGGTTTTGTGGGTGTCTATTTCAACTGCGAACTCAATACAAAAGCAGCTGTAGTTTATATGAAACAAATAAGCAATCTCATGTTTCAATAAATCTTTATTTATAAACCAGCTAATTCTGGACATGAACAGAATTTCTGGATCCCCTGATCCATAGTAATCACTGTTACTATGAAGGTTTATGGTTTTTATAAAATTATTTTTTTCCTTGAGAGGCATAGAGTAATGACATGATTAGGTAGGAAAATATAAATAGAACGTTTAAGTGTGCTTTATGTATGCAATTATATTTTTATATAAATAATTTTGTTATTAAATATATAAATCAATAAAATGTTGACTTTACACATATATATCTTTATATGTAGCAAAGGCTTTTTGTTAAAATGCGTAAAGTGTTTAAAAATACAAAAAAGAAGTTAAAATCACCCATCCTTTCAAAGACATCCACTCTTTAAACACTGGAGAATTAATTTCCATGTGCTTTTTTGCCTACATATGTAGTTTGCATAAATATATATTTATGCGCTTGTGAGCATATCATAAAAACCTTTTCTGTGTTCAATGTTTTCCTTGCAAATAGGTGGTGTATATATGCCTTTTTACTTATATTTCTTCAAAAACTCTATTAAATGGCTAAAAGATATTTGGTCACCATAAAGCCACGTAGATAAGGTGTCCCTTTCCCTCCTGTCCATCACTTCACTGTGTAAACAAGTTTCCACCCCCATAAACATGTCAGGGGTTGTTCAGTTTTCCAGGTGCCTTCATCTGCTGAGATGTGACTTGTGGGGCTGCTGCAGTGGGTCTCTTCATTGCTCTTTTGAGGATTAAAGGAAATAACCTGCATGAAATATTGAACAGATATTGCAGGCAATTTATTGCATCTTTTCATTCACCCTTTTGCAAAATATGGTTCATTGTCTCAGACCACTTTTTTCTTTCCAGTGCTCTTCTTTCCTTTGTGCTTCTTCATTCATTAATTGAGAGGCTGTGAAGATTTAGTCCTTCTGGTCAATGCCACCCTGACTCCAAGGTCAGCAGGAATCAGCAGGGATAGGGTTTTGGACAAGAGATCCTAAGTGTTCCCTAGAAAGGTGACTTGGAGTACCCTGGTGTTCTCTCACTGAGCTTCAGCAGCATCTCTGCTGATCCTGGGAAGGGAGAAATGGAGTATGACTATGTTGCAGTTATTTCAAGTCTGTAGGTAAATTGTACGCATAGTTACTATGTGGTAAGAAATCCAATTAATAAAGAAACCAATGTGAGAAACATCTGTGAAGGAAGAATTTTTCATTACTATCAACCTTGTTTGAATTAGACTTCAAGAAGGTTGGAGAGCACTTCTCATATTTTAACTTTTAAAATTTTGTCTCAGTATTCCTTAAAAGATTTTAACCATCCAGCTCCTAATCATAGAATAAACATAACAATTGTCAGCAATCATTTTTTATTTTGCGGATTTGTGAGAGAAATTACCTTTGTATTCTCTGTAGATGCAAGGAAGAGATATTTTCTCACTTTAAATGTCAGTTCCTCTTATTCAGGATTTTTGGTTTTCTTTTGCAGAAGTTTGAAGTACAAGGTCTTCAGGGAGCACAGCTGGAGCAGGGTTCATTTTCTCCCAGCCACAAGTGCAGAATGTGGACTGAGAATTTGTACTTTGGTCTCTCAGATATGACAGATAGCTGATCGTTTACTTATATAATGGTCATTAGGTTTCACCAGAATAGCCCTGGGATAATGATAATAATATTATGTCTGATAGATTATTCTATCTCTGAAAACACCCAATGCTCAGGCATAATATGGGAAAATGACAAGTCACATAAAATAGACATATAATAGGTAGACATCTCTCCAGGCATTTAACCCTCTCCTGCCTTCATTTTGAACTATTCAATTACTGAAATTCTCTGTACAGTCTAGTAAGATAAAACCAAAATGCAAGCAAACAAACAAACAACAATAACAACAAAAAACAACTTTATTATGTGGTCAGCCATCCATCCTGTATTTTCAGATTTCCCAGATTGCCTGATTTAATCAGAAATAATGCAGCTTCAGTCCTAATGACAGCATTCAGGGCTCTCTAGGAGAGCAGAATCCAAGAGGTCCCCTGGGATACTCTGGAAGTGCTGCTGTTGGGGAGGCTCAGATTGGGCGCCAAGCTCAGCATGCCCTGTGGCTGCTGATGTGAGGAGGTGGGTGGTTCTTGTGCAAGTTATTCTGGCAACCCTAACAGTGTGCTCGTCCAGCAGGCACAGTAGTATGTGGCCTCATCTTCTTTTCCTAGGAAATTTACTGTCAATACTGAAGTGGAAGTTGGAGAATCTTTACTTGCCTCAAATTTCTTGTTCTTTCCTCCTAAGGGAAGTTGATTGTACTTTGTCCGGACATATATTAGATGCTCTAACCCTTGATTTGGTTTCTCTAGGTACCAGTGTATGTCTATGCTATCGAAGCTCCGGAGGATTGCCTTGCAAGACATTCGAGCACTCTTATCTTTTTCTCTGGAAATTGATATTTCAGGTTGCTCCAATTCCCCAAGTACAACTGCAAGCAAAGAAAAGAGAGATTCCTATGAACCAATGATATGTGAAGGAGCTACAGAAAAGAATGACTTCATTCTCTCCTAGAGACTGAAGTGAGGAAGAGGCAACTCACAAGCCCAGAGGGAGGAGAGGATGACTGCTTTTAGGAGTGGCATCCCGTCTGCCAGGCTGGCTGCCCAGGGAGAAGGTGAGAAAGTGAGGGGTCCAGAGAGCTGAGGTCTCAGGTCAGTGAAAAAGGGTGTGGTTCTTCTGGTTTCTCAGAGAAGTGGAGGGTCAGGTGATTTCCTGAGTTCTTCATGCTCTTCTGCAGTTATGAGCAGAGGCAGTTCACGTGGTGCAGGAAAGTGGGGTTTCCTGCACCACACGAACTGGGCAGTTTGGGTAAGTATGTTAACATCTGGAAAGACATCCCTGGTGTGCATGTGTTCGTCTGTGTTTGGGGGAGGGAATGGTTCTCATGTCTGTCTTTCTGTCATTTGCTATTGTTTTAGGGCTAAGGTAAGAAACCTGATATTTGTTTCTCAACAAAAAAATAAAGCAAAAATATTAATTGTTAAAATATTTTATTCACAATATTTAACATGCCATTTTCACAAACATTAGAGTAGTGTGTGTGTGTGTGTGTGTGTGTGTGTGTGTTTAATTAAGTTGTCCCTAACTAGAATATGACTCAGGGAACTCACATTTCATTCATAACCTGGGTGCCTCCAAGAAGGAACTAGATTTCCATTGCTGGCAGGTATGAGACAGAGCAATCTCTGGAAAAACATTTGTGCTCTCCCCGGACTGTGAAACAGCATCATGAACATATGTCATGTGGAAGAGTGATCTGAAATCAGTGTTACATATAGTATTTAATGAGACCTTTAAGATTAATATAGCATATAATAGCCATTAAGAAACTGGTACATGTCCGGCATTTATACTAGGTGTTTTCTTACATTAATTATCTAATTTAATCCTCTCTATTGCCCTGTGAGATGGATACTATGTTCATCTCCATTTGACAAATAATTCAATAATGGTAAATATGAGAACACCAGATAAGATCAGCAATCATCATTTGTTCATTAAAATATGAGTAAAATGAGATAAAAATGTCAAGTCAGGGCTGGGCTCAGCTCAGTTGCAAAGTGGTTGCTTAACATGTGTGATACACCAAGTTCGATCCTCAACAATGCATAAAAATAAATAAAATAAAGGTATTTATTTTAAAATTTAAAAATATAACAACAGTGGCACGTGTCCCGTACTTTCCTTATAATTTTTTCTCCAGGCATTTATGAATACAAATCAGATTGTCCCACTACTGGATATATATCCAAAGAAATAGAAATCAGCATTTTGAAAAACATTTGCACTCATCTGTTTGTTACAGCAGTATTAATAATAAGCAAAACATGAACTTAACCTAGGTGGCCATCAATGGACGAATGAGTAAAGAAAAGGCAGTACAGGTACACAGTGCAATATTATTCAGCCCTAAGAGTAAATAAAATTCTGTGCATTGCAGCAACATGAATGGAACTGGAAACATTGTATTAAGTGAAATAAGTCAAGCAAAATGAGGTAAATATTTAGTACCTTTTTAAATTCTCCTGTTACTAAAAGGATGTTAATGTTATCAATTATATATGGAAAGTTAAAAGCTAATCTAAAAGAAGTAGATATTAACAGCTGGGTACGGTAGTACACCCTTGTGATTCCAGTGGCTTGGGAGGCTGAGACAGGAGGATTGCAAGTTCAAAGCCATCCTCAGCAACTTAGTGAGGCTCTAAGTAACTTAGCAAGACCCTATCTCTAAATAAAATACACACACACACACACACACATAAATAGGGCTGAGGATGTGGCAAGGTGGTTAAGAGCCCCTGGGTTCAATCCCTGGTACCAAAAGGGAAAAAGGAAAGAAAGAAGTAGAGACTAGAATAGTGATTACCAGAAGTCAAGGAAGGTGTAGAGGAGGAGGGAGGAGGACATGGTTCATGGATACGAGATGCAGTTAGGTATGAGGACTTACTTTCAATGTTCTTAGCATAGTAGGATAACTATAGTTTGCAATTAATTACATCTTTAAAAATAATGAGTAGAAAGGATTTTGAATGTCCCCAAAATAGTAAATAATGTCTGAGGTATAGACATGCCAATTGTACTGATCTGATCATTACACATTGTTTATATGTATGGAAATGTCTCTATGGATACGCTGTTACTGCTCCATGAAGCTCTTTTGAGCACTAGATGAGACAACTTTGGAGTTTTCACTTGCACACTGTTAAAGAGTTGGACTTTTTAAAAGAAAAGTTCATTTTTACTTTTGTAAAACTTTACTATTACTACTATACCTAATATCCATTGAGGAGTGGCTAACACTGTTATAAATGTTTTTGTGCTTTTTATCACTTACACTTCCCACCAGGCTTCAGAGGAATAGCCTTCCTCTCATTGCCACTGTGGCAATGAGATCAGTGGGGCCAGCGTGACCTGTCCCAAATCACTTCCGCTTACTGTGGAATCTTGATAAGCACAGATGTTCACTGAAGAAAATCTGAGTCAACGAGCTACAAAATAATAATGGAAAACTTCAGTTTGTTGTGTACTTTAAAGCATTTCTTTGCATATTTGTAGACAGTAACTTGGTAGGATCATCCACTGAGGCTCTCATATTCTCTATCCCTCTATCTTGTGTTCTATGTTGGAGTTTCTGTCCTGGGATAAGACCCCCAGAGGCTAGGGAAGAAGGAAGGAACTTTACTTACTTTTCTGTCCCCTAACTTTCCCCATCATCTTATAGTACTGCCTAGTGGGAGGTGCTTCCATTGTCTCTGGGTGAACATGACTTTAATGACACCATTTGAAGAATCTTCTGTGACCAGCACATTTAGTGAAATTTGTCAGATTTGACCTATGAATGGGGGTTCAGACTACAGAAAACCATTTTTTTTTGCCTTAAAATTCACCTGATTTTGAAACACATTCTCTCACTGTTAACTCAAACAGTAAATTTATTCTAGTCACATCTATCATCTTCTATGGGTCTTAAAATCTTATGGCCTAGCCTTAATAGAGAAAGGGCTAGGAGGGGCATAGCTTGTATAGGAGGGAAAAAAACCAAAGGAACTATATATTTCTCAAGCATGATCATTGTTACACATTTTGATCATTGACCTATGTCTAGGCTAAAGGGTTTTGACACCTCTCTATGTACTCCACTTGTGACATTTACTGTTAGGGCAAGTTCACAAGAATAGAGATGGTATGTCGCTTCTTAGCCTTTTTCCCACCAGTAAGAAGAAAGGTCCTGGGTCAGAATTTTCAGAAAGAAACAACTTCCTGTTTTGTGCCCAAGGTGGCCATGGCTTCTTGATTATTGTTCAGTCTCTCCTAATCAGACTCTGCTGGGCAGGCAGTAGGTTTGGGGCACCCAACATTTGCCCTCAAATGCCACAGTATATTCTTACAAAGTTAATAAACTCTAAAGGTACTCAAAGTGGCCTAAGAGTAGAATTAAAATCTCATAAACTCCATTTCAGTAGGTCACCAACCACCTCTAAGCACCAGTTCTTTCTTCTATGTACAAGTTTATTTGTAGGATTTTATGATGATCCTCTGAGATTCTGAACATGGTAGCACATTACGTGGCAGTCAATGGGAGCTGAGTGGATAGGAATTCCATCCTCTTTTCTCCCAGCACATTTACCATTACTATACATCTTGGAAATAAAAGAGTGACCATTACCTTCTCTCTGAGATAATCAGGAAGTTTCAAATTGAGTAGACCAGGTCAATAGAAAACAATGTCAAATAAGAAATTTATCTATCATTGGAAGAGAATTGCTAGTAGAGATGTTATTGGAATGAAAGCTGTTAAAGTAAAACCATGATTCTGTACTTAAAAAAAATGTTCTTATTAATTATACTTGACAGCAGAATGCATTTTGGTTCATTGTATAGGAATGGAGCACAGCTTTTCATTTCTCTGGTAGTATACAATGTAGAGTCATACTTTGATAAGGTGTTTAAAATTTCCAAAATATTTGTATGTACACAGGGTTCTTCTATCCAGGAAATGATATTTTGAGTCCAGAAGGAGTACCAGGGACTTTGCCTTGTGCTGATCAGCAGGAGTGATGATAAGTTTTGCTTACAATAGAAAATCTCCACTCCAAGGCATGCATAAGGTATGTTTGTCACTGTAGTCTGCCTTGGCTGTGGTAAGATTAGGCCATGCCTTTTACAATTCAGCCTCTAGGACAATGACTGCTATGCTATTTAATATCCATCTTCTAGTCAATGGAGATAAGTAGATCAGAGAAACTTAAGGTAATGCAAGTTGATCAGCACAAAGTTACAAAAATGTGTATAAAAGGCTGGGGACATAGCTCAGGGGGTAGAGTGTTTGCCTTGCATGCACAATGCCCTGTGTTCAATCCCCAGCGAGAGAGAGAGAGAGAGAGAGAGAGAGAGAAAGAGAGAGAGAAAGTGTGCTTTGGGGGCTGGATCTGTGGCTCAGTGGTAGAGCGCCTGTCTTGCATGTGTGAGGCAATGGGTTCAATCTTCAGAACCACATAAATATAAATAAATAAAGATATTGTGTCCATCTAAAACTAAACAAAATATTTAAAATGTGTATAAATATTAACAATAACAACAACTATAGGGAGTGGGGAGGTTATCTCCAAATGAATAAACATTCATGATCTAGAAGATCTGTGTGAGAAAACAATTTTCTGAAGAGATGAGGAGGCTTAGCATTGGCACATTCTTATGTAGAAGCTTCCTCTTTGAGAATATATAGAAGTTGGGACCCCAATTGGAGTAGGGGCAGAGCAGAGCCACCGCCCGCGCCTGGAACAGGCCCAGCAACCTGCTGGTGTGGTAGTCACGACACCCCAATTGGAGTAGGGGCAGAGCAGAGCCGCCACCCGCGCCCGAAAGGTAGGCAGACCTGCGACAGACCGGCGGATCAGGCCCAGCAGCCGGCCGCGGTGGTAGGCACGTCACCCCAATTGGAGTAGGAGCAGAGCAGAGACTTCGCCCGGGCCCGGAATAGGCCCAGCGATCTGCAGGTGTGGTAGACAAGTCGCACCGATTGGAGGATGGGCAGAGCAGGGCCGCCGCCCGCGTCTGCAACGTAGGCAGACCTGTGACTCACCAGCAGAACAGGTCCAGGGGTCCGCGGGCGTGGTCGACAGGTCACAACAATTGGAGGAGGGACAGAGCAGAGCCGCCGCCCGCGCCTGCAAGGTAGGCAGACCGCCGCCCGACCCTGCAAGAGAGACTTTTCAACCATACAAGACCAATATAAATATATAGGGGGAAAAATTTTCAAAACCACAACAGTTTCACCAAGCAGAAAGAAACGCAAGCAGTATGAAAAGACAAGGAAACAAAGGACCACAAGCAATGCAGGTCAACTCAACTTTAGAAGAGGTAACAGCTGCAGCAGATGGAATGTCAGATAAAGAATTCAGGATATACATGCTTCAGATGATGTGGAGTCTCAAGGAAGACATTAGACAGCAAAATCAGACAATGAAAGATCACTTCAACAATGAATTACACAAACAAATCCAAGAAGCAAAAGATCAACTATACAGGGAGATAGAGGTTATAAAAAACAAACAAACAGAAATGCTAGAAATGCAGGAAGCAATAAACCAACTTAAAAACTCAATTGAGAATACTACCAGCAGAGTAGAACACTTAGAAGATAGAACATCAGACAATGAGGACAAAGTATTTCAACTTGAAAAGAACATAGACAGCTCAGCAAGACTGTTAAGAAACCATGAGCAGAACATCCAAGAAATATGGGATAACATAAAGAGACCAAACTTAAGAGTCATTGGGATACAGGAAGGTATAGAGCTCCAAACCAAAGGAATGAGCAATCTTTTCAATGAAATAATACGAGAAAACTTCCCAGACTTGAAGAATGAGACAGAATCCCAAATCCTAGAAGCCTACAGGATGCCAAATGTGCAAAATCATAAGAGATCCACACCTAGACACATTATAATGAAGATGCCCAACATACAGAATAAGGAGAGAATTTTAAAAGCTACAAGAGAAAGGAAGCAGATTACATTTAGGGATAAACCAATCAGGATAACAGCTGATCTCTCAACACAGACTCTGAAAGCTAGAAGATCCTGGAATAACATATTTCAAACACTGAAAGAAAATGGGTTCCAACCAAGAATCATGTATCCAGCGAAATTAAGCTTCAAGATGGGAGATGAAATTAAAACCTTCCACGATAAACAAAACTTAAAAGAATTTGCAGCTAGAAAACCATCTCTTCAAAACATCCTCGGCAAAACATTACAGGAAGAGGAAATGGAAAATAACAATGAAAACCAACAGTGGGAGGTAGGACAGTAAAGGGGGGGAAATAATCAAAGAGGAAAACAAACCATCTTTAGTAGCATAAATAAACAAATATGGCTGGAAGAATAACCCATATCTCAATAATAACCCTAAATGTTAATGGCTTAAACTCACCAATCAAGAGACACAGGCTAGTATAATGGATCACAAAACAAAACCCAACAATATGCTGCCTACAGGAGACGCATTTGATAGGAAAAGACATACATAGACTGAAGGTGAAAGGTTGGGAAAAATCATATCACTCATATGGACTTCGGAAACAAGCAGGAGTGTCCATATTCATATCAAATAAAATAGATTTCAAGCCAAAGTTAATCAAAAGGGATAAAGAGGGACACTACATACTGCTCAAGGGAACCATACAGCAACAAGACATAACAATCATAAATATATATGCCCCAAACAATGGTGCAGCTATGTTCATCAAACAAACTCTTCTCAAGTTCAAGAGTCTAATAGACCACCATACAATAATCATGGGAGACTTCAACACACCTCTCTCACCACTGCACAGATCTTCCAAACAAAAGTTGAATAAGGAAACTATAGAACTCAATAACACAATTAATAACCTAGACTTAATTGACATATATAGAATATACCACCCAACATCAAGCAGTTACACTTTTTTCTCAGCAGCACATGGATCCTTCTCAAAAATAGATCATATATTATATCACAGGGCAACTCTTAGACAATATAAAGGAGTAGAGATAATACCATGCATCTTATCTGATCATAATGGAATGAAACTAAAAATCAACGATAAAAGAAGGAAGGAAAAATCATGCATCACTTGGAGAATGAAAAATAGGTTACTGAATGATCAATGGGTTATAGAAGACATCAAGGATGAAATTAAAAAATTCTTAGAGATAAATGAAAACACAGACACAACATATCGGAATCTATGGGACACATTGAAAGCAGTTCTAAGAGGAAAATTCATTGCTTGGAGTTCATTCCTTAAAAAAAGAAAAAAACAACAAATAAATGATCTCATACTTCATCTCAAAATCCTAGGAAAAGAAGAGCAAAACAACAGCAAAAGAAGTAGAAGGCAAGAAATAATTAAAATCACAGCTGAAATTAATGAAATCAAAACAAAAGAAACAATTGAAAAAAGTGACAAAACTAAAAGTTGGTTCTTTGAAAAAATAAATAAAATTGACAGACACTTAGCCATGCTAAAGAAGAGAAGAAGAGAGAGAACTCAAATTACTAGCATACGGGATGAAAAAGGCAATATCACAACAGACACTTCAGAAATACAGAAGATAATCAGAAATTATTTTGAATCCTTATGCTCCAATAAAATAGAAGATAGTGAAGGCATCGATAAATTTCTTAAGTCATATGATCTGCCCAGATTGAGTCAGGAGGATATAGACAACCTAAACAGACCAATATCAATTGAGGAAATAGAAGAAACCATCAAAAGACTACCAACTAAGAAAAGCCCAGGACCGGATGGGTATAGAGCAGAGTTTTACAAAATCTTTAAAGAGGAACTAATACCAATACTTTTCAAGCTATTTCAGGAAATAGAAAAAGAGGGAGAACTTCCAAATTCATTCTACGAGGCCAACATCACCCTGATTCCTAAACCAGACAAAGACACTTCAAAGAAAGAAACCTACAGACCAACATCTCTAATGAACCTAGATGCAAAAATCCTCAATAAAATTCTGGCGAATCGAATACAAAAACATATCAAAAAAATTGTGCACCATGATCAAGTAGGATTCATCCCTGGGATGCAAGGCTGGTTCAATATACGGAAATCAATAAATGTTATTCACCACATCAATAGACTTAAAAATAAGAACCATATGATCATCTCGATAGATGCGGAAAAAGCATTCGACAAAGTACAGCATCCCTTTATGTTCAAAACTCTAGAAAAACTAGGGATAACAGGAACATACCTCAATATTGTAAAAGCAATCTATGCTAAGCCTCAGGCTAGCATCATTCTGAATGGAGAAAAATTGAAGGCATTCCCTCTAAAATCCGGAACAAGACAGGGATACCCTGTCTCACCACTTCTGTTCAACATAGTTCTCAAAACACTGGCCAGAGCAATTAGACAGACGAAAGAAATTAAAGGCATCAAAATAGGAAAAGAAGAACTTAAATTATCACTATTTGCAGTTGACATGATTCTATACCTAGCAGACCCAAAAGGGTCTACAAAGAAACTATTAGAGCTAATAAATGAATTCAGCAAAGTGGCAGGATATAAAATCAACACGCATAAATCAAAGGCATCCCTGTATATCAGCGACAAATCCTCTGAAATGGAAATGAGGACAACAACTCCATTCACAATATCCTCAAAAAAAAAAAAAAAAAAATACTTGGGAGTCAACCTAACAAAAGAGGTGAAAGACTTATACAATTAAAACTACAGAACCCTAAAGAGAGAAATAGAAGAAGATCTTAGAAGATGGAAAAATATACCCTGTTCATGGATAGGCAGAACTAACATCATCAAAATGGCGATATTACCAAAAGTTCTCTATAGGTTTAATGCAATGCCAATCAAAATCCCAACGGCATTTCTTGTAGAAATAGAGAAAGCAATCATGAAATTCATATGGAAAAATAAAAGACCCAGAATAGAAAAAACAATGCTAAGCAGGAAGTGTGAATCAGGCGGTATAGCGATACCAGACTTCAAACTATACTACAGAGCAATAGTAACAAAAACAGCATGGTACTGGTACCAAAACAGGCAGGTGGACCAATGGTACAGAATAGAGGACACAGAAACCAATCCACAAAACTACAACTATCTTATATTTGATAAAGGGGCTAAAAGCATGCAATGGAGGAAGGATAGCATCTTCAACAAATGGTGCTGGGAAAACTGGAAATCCATATGCAACAAAATGAAACTGAATCCCTTTCTCTCGCCATGCACAAAAGTTAACTCAAAAATGGATCAAGGAGCTTGATATCAAATCAGAGACACACCGTCTGATAGAAGAAAAAGTTGGCTACGATCTACATACTGTGGGGTTGGGCTCCAAATTCCTCAATAGGACACCCATAGCACAAAAGTTAATAACTAGAATCAACAAATGGGACTTACTCAAACTAAAAAGTTTTTTCTCAGCAAAAGAAACAATAAGAGAGGTAAATAGGGAGCCTACACCCTGGGAACAAATCTTACTCCTCACACTTCAGATAGAGCCCTAATATCCAGAGTATACAAAGAACTCAAAAAATTAGACAATAAGATAACAAATAACCCAATCATCAAATGGGCCAAGGACCTGAACAGACACTTCTCAGAGGAGGACATACAATCAATCAACAAGTACATGAAAAAATGCTCACCATCTCTAGCAGTCAGAGAAATGCAAATCAAAACCACCCTAAGATACCATCTCACTCCAGTAAGATTGGCAGCCATTATGAAGTCAAACAACAACAGTGCTGGCGAGGATGTGGGGAAAAGGGTACACTTGTACATTGTTGGTGGGACTGCAAATTGGTGCAGCCAATTTGGAAAGCAGTATGGAGATTTCTTGGAAAGCTGGGAATGGAACCACCATTTGACCCAGCTATTCCCCTTCTCGGTCTATGCCCTAAAGACCTAAAAAGAGCATGCTACAGGGACACTGCTACATCGATGTTCATAGCAGCACAATTCACAATAGCAAGACTGTGGAACCAACCTAGATGCCCTTCAATAGATGAATGGATAAAAAAAAAATGTGGCATTTATACACAATGGAGTATTACTCTGCATTAAAAAATGACAAAATCATAGAATTTGCAGGGAAATGGATGGCATTAGAGCAGATTATGCTAAGTGAAGCTAGCCAATCCCTAAAAAACAAATGCCAAATATCTTCTTAGATATAAGGAGAGTAACTAAGAACAGAGTAGGGACGAAGGGCATGAGAAGAAGATTAACATTAAACAGGGATGAGAGGTGGGAGGGAAAGGGAGAGAGAAGGGAAATTGCATTGAAATGGAAGGAGACCCTCAGGGTTATACAAAATTACATACAAGAGGAAGTGAGGGGAAAGGGAAAAATAATACAAGGGGGAGAAATGAATTACAGTAGAGGGGGTAGAGAGAGAAGAGGGGAGGGGAGGGGAGGGGGGATAATAGAGGATAGGAAAGGCAGCAGAATACAACAGACACTAGTATGGAAATATGTAAATCAATGGAAGTGTAACTGATGTGATTCTGCAATCTGTATATGGGGTAAAAATGGGAGTTCATAACCCACTTGAATCAAAGTGTGAAATATGATATATCAAAAACTATGTAATGTTTTGAACAACCAACAATAAAAATTAAAAAAAATATAGAAAACTTATACTCCAATAAATTGGAAAACCTAGAAGAAAGGGACTCATTTCTAGACAAATACAATCTGCCAAAACTAAATCAAGAGGATGTAGGAAACCTAAACAGATAAATAAATTGTAATGACATACAAGCAGTAATAAAAAGCCTTCCAACAAAGAAATGCCCAGGACCACATGGAATCTTAGCTGAATTCTACCAAACCTTTAAAGAAGAACTAGTGCCAATATTCCTCAAATTATTTCATGAAATAGACAAGGATGGAACACTTCCAAATTTACTCTATGAAGCCAATATCACACTCATACCAAATCCAGATAAGGACACATCGAGGAAAGAAACCTACTAAAATACTTAAGAAACCTTGTAAAAATACTTAATAAAATATTAGTAAATTTTGTTCAACAATATATTAAGAAGATTGCCCACACAGCCATGTTGGTTTTAATCCAGAGATGCAAGAATGGTTTAATGTATGCAAATCAATAAATGTAATTCACCACATTAACAGAATTAAGAACAAAAAATATAGTACTCTTGATAGATAAAGAGAAAGCTTTTGATAATATTCAGCATTCATCTGTGATAAAGACACCTAAGAAACTAGGGCTAGAAGGAGCCTACCTCAACATCATAAAGACTGTATATGTAAAAAACCCAAAGCCAACTTCATGGTAAATGGGAAAAAGTGAATGTGTTTCCTTGAAAATATGATACAAGACAAGGATGCCCACTTTCACTATTCCTACTTAATATGGTGCTAGAAATTCTAGCTAGAGCTATTATATGAGAGAAATAAATAAAAGTGATAAAAATAAAATAAAATAAAACTATCACTGCTTGCAGATTATATGATCCTACACCTAGAAGATCCAAAAACTCCACAAAAAGACTGCTAGAGCTAATAAACAAATTTAGCAAAATATCAGGTTTCAAAAATCAACATACAAAATTTAATAACTTTTCTATATACCAACAACAAAATTATTGAGAAAAAAATCAAGAAAACAATTTTATTCACAATAGCCTCAAAAAACATTACCTAGGAATGAATCTAACAAAGGTGGTGAAAGATGTCTATAATGAAAACTATAGAACACTAAAAAGAGAAATTGAAATAGGCCTCAACAGATGGAAAGACATCTCCTGTTCATGGATAGGCAGAACAATATTGTTAATACTGCCATACTACCAACAGCATAGTACAGATTCAGTGTAATCCCCATCAAAATATCAGTGATGTTCTTCATGGTACTAGAAAAAACAGTCCTGAAATTCATTTGGAAGAATAAAAGAATAGCCAAAGCAACTTTAAACCAAGAAAAGCCATGCTAGAGGCACAACTGACTTCAAATTATACCACAAAGCTATAGTAACAAAAACTGCATGGTACTGGCATAAAAATAGATGCATAGACAAAGGATATAAAGTAAAAGACACAGAAACAGACTCACATGTCTATGCTCATCTGATCCTTGACAAAATGCCAAAAAACATATATTGGAGAAAACAGAGCACTCCTTTTTTTATGGTTCTTGTTAGTTACACATGACAGTAGAATCCATTTAGATAAAATTATACAAGCACGGACTATAATTTATTCTAATTAGGAACTCTTTCTTGTGGGTGGGCATAATGGCATTCACTTAGGTATTTTCATATGTGTACATAGGAAAATTATGTTACATTTATTCTACTGCCTTTTCTATTCCTATCCTCTCCCTTCCTTTCATTCCATTTTGTCTAATCTACTGCACTTCTATTTTAATAAATAGCGCTGTGAAAAGAATGAAACTAAACCTTTATCTCTCATCCTGCACAAAAATCACCCCAAAATGAAGCACAGACCTTGGAATTAGACCAGAAGCTATGCAAGTCCTAGAAGGAAATATAGGGTCAACACTCCAGCTTTTAGGAACAGGTAATGACTTTCTTAATAGGACCCCTAAAACTCAGAAAATAATGCCAACAGTTAATAAATGGATGGCATCTAATTAAAAACTTCTGCACAGAAAAGGAAAAAAAAATAGTAATGTGAAGAGAGAACCCACAGAATTGGAGAAATACTTTGCAAACTTTTCTTCTGACAGAGTATTAATGTCTAGAATATATGAAAAATTTGAAAAACTTTACACCAATTAATAAATGGGCAAATGAACTAAACAGATGCTACACAAAAGCAGAAATACAAATAACCAACAAATAAATGAAAAAAAGATCAACATCATTAGCAATTAGAGAAATGAAAATAAAAAATACACTGAGATTTCATCCATACCAGTCAGAATAGAAGTCATCAAGAATATAAATAATAATAAAAGCTGGAGAGGATGTGGAGAAAAAGAAACACTATTACACTGTTCAGGGACTGTCAATTAGTACAACCACTGTGCAAATCAGTATGAAGTAGAGACTCCTCAAACAACTAGGCATGGGACCACCATACATGTGACCTAGATATACCACTTCTATGTATTTATTCTGAAGAATTAAAGTCATTTTACTACAGTGATACATGAATACCCATGTTCATAGAAACATAATTCACAATAGCCAAACTATGGAATAAGCCTAGGTGTCCAATAGATGAATAAAGAAAATGTTGTACATATACACTATGGAGTTTTATTCAGCCATAGGAAAAACGAAATTAGGGCATTTTCAGGAAGATAGATGGAACTAAAGATAATAATGATATGCAAAATAAGTCAAACTCAGAAAATTAAGGGTCATATGTTTTCTATCATAGGCCAGAAGTTAGAGAGGAAAAAGAGAAACAAAGGTCATGGTGGATTTCTTAAAAGTCAAACGGAGATCAGTAAAGGAAAGGGACCAAGGGATGGAAGAAAGGGAGGGAAGGGGAAATTGCTTGAGTGTGATATGGGCCAAATTATATTGTTATATTGTGTGTATTTATGAATATGTAACAACAAATCCCATCAACATATACAACTATAATGAACCAAAAAAATGTGGAATAGCAAAGACATGACTGTGTCACTCAAACTGTTTTTTTCTGCACAACTCCCCTTTTATTCCACTCCTGTATTTATCATGCCAAAGCAGGGTTGATCATGTCATTTACTTCCCTAAAACCATCAATAAGTTTCCCTTGTCCATTCTTTTAAAAAATAATTTCTGAATACTGTAAAAATTAAAATTCTTTACATTCTTACTTCATTAAAAAACAATGCATTAAGTGAAGATTCTTCTACCCCACTTCCACCCCATGCTCCTCTCTCCAGTGGATGTAATTACTTCGAACACACATGTGACTTTGTCATTGTCATTTTCATTTCTATCTATATATGGAACCTATCTCATATGGTAGGAGGTAGAGATATATGTTCGTCTTTTCAATAGACAATTGTCTAATACTAATAGTTTAACAATATATTGTTTTTCTACAGTTTAAAATTGCTATGTCATACTTTGAATATACACTTTAAAGATTTTTCTGGAGTCTTTCTGCTCTATTTATCTATCTCATTCTTCTTACATCATTACCACATTATGTCAGTAGCTCTGCTGTTACCATTAGTATCTACCATGCTAAATGTCTACAACTAGTTTTTAGTCACAGTCTCATGTTTATGCATCCTTTAAGAATATATAATATACCCTATTTTTAACATAACCTAGAATAAAAAATAAAATTTTATGGTGAATTTGATTAGAATTGTAGTCATTTACATATAAATTTAGTAGGTATAGTCTTCATTATTACTGTAGTTTTTATCTTCTTGAATTTGCCTTTCCATTTATTAAGGTTTTATTGTGGGTCTTTGGTAAAACTTCACTCAGTGCTGTTAATAGATTTCTCACATTGTTTTGTATAAATGTAATAACAAATTTTAAAATTAACTCCTTTTCCATTTTATTAAATTGTTCATGGCTCTAGAAATACAGACAATGTTTGAGGCTTCTGATAATTCTTCTTATGATCTTAGAATAAGGGAAAAACAGGGCAAAGGGATTGAATGGTCACCATTCACACATTTACTCAAGGTGAAAAGTATAAATAACAGCTCTAAATAATAAAAATAATGAAATTGTTGGTTTCAAAGAAAATCTTTATAACCAATGAATCAATCAACCAGTCATTCAAAGTTTAAAAACACTTTTTACAAGTCTTGGAATAAGCAGCCAATGAAGAATAAAGTATCTGATCACTGATAAAAATGAATACATTTATGTATAACATTTAAAAACCCCACTTTCTGAACATAATTTTTATCCAGTTCTCTTGTTCTAATTGGGCTGGTAGTTGTGAGCTGAGTGGGGACAAAACGTAATCCTGTTCCAGGTTAGGGATGGGGAGAAGGGGATGGAAAATATGTTGATTTTAAAATAAGCCTCAGTGGCAGAGCATCAGGTTAATTTTTTCAGTTTAATTTATACTTATCTGAACTTTAGCTGTTCATGGTAGGTGAGTGGTATTATTTAAAAGGGCATCACTTTTATACCAGTTCAAATAGAGCAGATTTCTAAAAATAATATATTAAATCTGTAGAACACTATATTTTCCACTTTATACAAATTTATAGTTGTTGAAATCAATTTGATTCCTGTCCCTGGGACCAATTTGTTTCAAATTCATCTGCTTCAGAGTTCTAGAAATTGGGGAATCAACTGAAAGAACTATTTGTATCAGAGTTGGGGAGCTGACCACCTGGGAGGATAAGGAGGTGTTCGGTGGTGGAAATGTGGTGAGCGACACTCCTGAGTGAAGCAGCAGTCTGAGCCAAAGTTTAGAGTGGAATAAGCAGGGTCTGTGGGAATCTGGCATGCCCAGGGCTGAAAGGTATATGACGGGTGGGGATGGAGACGGAGCTGGAAAGAGAAGCAGATCACATACAGGGGAGATCCCACAGGACCTAATGATGCCCAAAAAACACTTGTTGAAGAAACAAAACAGAGATGGTAGGAGCCAAAGGAGGAGGTTTGGACCACATGGTTCTTCTAAGCCATTGTGTTCCCTGACAACTAAGTAAGACACTTCTCGAGGGTAGGGATGTCCAATGCACACTGTCCTCCCTGCCCCACTCCCCACTGGAAAATGGCTCCCTAACAACTGAAAACACAAGTAGAAGCTCCTGAGGGAGTAAGGACCCTTTCCTGGGGGCTTCCTGTGAGTTCACCACACAAAGTTGGGAACAGACAATTCTATGGTGGACCAGTCTTTCATGGAAGACAACATGCTCATGAGATGTCATAAGATGGAGTCCCTTATTCCATCAACTGCCAACCACTCTACAAGCACCCGCCCAAGAATTCCTGAGGCTCAGAACCCGGTGATCTCATCTTTAGAGAACAATGGGACTGGGACCTTCTGGGGACTCCCATTGGTGGGCAGAGTAGTGGGTGAGTTCACTCTTTGCAGAGCTATAGTCCTGGTAACCAGAGTGAATTTTATGGATTCGCGAAAGGAGGACCTGGGCCTCCCTGGCCATAAGTACACCCAGACCTTTTGAGTGTGAGCGACAAACTTTCAGGGAAGACCCTTTGCATGGATGGGGTGGTGGCTGCCTGAATGGAATGCTATTTAGTTAAGAGACAGACTCCTCTAGGAAACTAAGGACTCCTCGAAGGCAGAGACCATGTTCTGCCCAAGCAGAAAAGATACAATTGAGGTCCTTGCCCTTAGTGAGGCTTCTCGGTCTGAATGACTGCATGGGTCCTGGACTGGGAGCCAGAAGGCCTGTCTTGAGTCTGGGCAGGTCTGGCCACTCTACACCTAGTGTTCCTTATCTGAAAAAGGCTAATGGGGTCTCTTATGTGCCCTGCAAATATAGCTTTGACTGAATCAGGAAATTATTAGGCATGTCTTTGAGAAGGGTGGGAAGGAATGAGAGGAAGAATGAGCCAAATCCAGGAGAGGAATGAGAAACAGTTCAGGTCCCAAGTTAGAGCTGTCAGTCAGCTTGCCTCTTTTCTTTTCTTTTTTTTTTTTTACTGCCTCAGCATGGGTCCCATGGTATTTCGGATTGTTGGGGCTCTGCACCGTGATAACTGGTGGCTGCATGCTCTTACTCCACTGGAGGAAGAAACTGCGGAGGAGACAGCGTGCCCAGCAGTGGGTGGAGGTGATGAAAGCTGCCACCTTCAGTTATAATCCACTGCTCTACTGGGTCAACAAACGACGCAGATATGGCATGACGGCGGCCATCAGAATAGACCCTCCCCGGGCTGTTGCCTATACTGATATTCAACTCGAAATTCCGGATCTACCATCAGAGCTGCACCCCCATGAAGACAGGCGTCATGCCTTCAGAGGCAGCAGCCCCGAGGCAGAAGACCCTGTTCCCCTCCAACCTGCTCTGGTGGTCCCACAGCAGCCCTCACCTAAGGGGATGCCAGAGCGACAGACCCCATCGCCCTTTCCAATTGTCTTTCCAGAGATCCCCTCTGCCCCTCCCCCTGCACCCTGAACTTTCCTCACATGCTGTCCCACTCGGCCTCCTACCCCTTTCTCAAGGCTCCTGAAAGGCAAGTCCACTTCTATTCCCTTTCCGCACTGGCCCAAGGGATGAACTGACCCAATGTACAGACTTTTACTTCAGGGTCGAAGCCTACTGTCACTGAAAGTGAGAGCTTCAGGGGCCAGGTATTAGAAAAAGGAGTCAAAGTCAAGCCTGTGATCCTGATCATAACCCATATAGATGTTACATAGTAAAGTTTTTTTGAAAAATCAGAATCATTTGCGTCTCATTTGCCAGTAAGAAGGCAACGTCCTTCCCCAGTGTGATGGTGGCACAAGTCTCACCAATACAATGGGAACTGGAGGCTGGCTCTGAAGAGACACATTGAGCCAATACTTGTGGATGAACTCAATTTCCTCCATCAAGTATTCAATGTGTTCAAGACCCTGGGCTAGGTCCCCAAAGGCACTGCTCTTCTGCAGGATGGGAAGTAAAATTGCCACAAGAGTAACGGTTGTCAATGGCACATGGCTACAGCAGTCCGCAGTGGCTATGCCACTGGCCAAGCAAGTCATCATGAGGTCAGTGAACCACACCACACTATCTGCTGACTGGGTGATATCTATGATGTATCGATTCTTAGCTGGTTTTTCTCTACATTATTTCTAACAGAACAACACTGCAAAATGGTTATTATGATTTTTCTTTTACTGATGAGGAGACAGGTTCCAAGGTTTCTTTTTTGTTATTATTTTCTCTGAGCCTCTTCTCCCATGTACATCTGCCTGGCATTACAGTTCCTTCTCTTCCACCCCATGGTATCCCTTCCCTAATCACATCTTCTTAAAACATCCTTGGTGAATGAATGCTTCACTGTGTGTAGAGTGTCATCAGCTTGGCCTGCAGATTTGCTTACTGGAAGGGCTCGTGGTAACCGCCTAATATTATATGGAGTAACACATCCAAAGCATGTATTTTAAGATATCCATGGCTGCACAAAAGTTGAGTCCCCTGTCATTCTTCTACATGGGAATATTAATAATTTTTATACTTTCTGGATAAGGTCCAAAAAGGAGATACAAAGATAATTATGAGATATTTGCCCTAGTTTAAAGATAAGAAAACCTGATCTGTCCCCAAATTTTTTCCCATTTACTCTAAAAAATGAGCAAAACCACTTACCATATTTAATCTAATCTTTAAATGTACATGGCCCTGAGAGAAGTGCCTGTTTTTGCCTATTTTGTGGTGTGTGGTGTGTGTGATTGTGATTCTCAGAAGTTAGTAAACATGTAGCCAATTCACCCCCCCCCCCCCCCCCCGCCCGTGTGGGCTGAAGGGCTTAGATCCAGCAACTGCAAAGAAAGCCTGATTCCTATCTATATGACCTCTAGCAATATATTTTAAGCCATTTTTATTTTTTAAAGTTAAGTGGAACCATTTCTTCCTTGTGTAAACATGATCTTATATTGTATCTCAAAATACAAAACAGGACTAAGCAGATCTTCTCTGGAAGAACAGGGGCAGAGGTTCACTTCTCCCTCACCTTGGCCCCTCTTCACCTTGCCCCCTTCAACTCTGCAGAGATCTAAAGCCCCTGACATATAGTCTTCACTTCTTCACATCCAAGACTCTAATTATGAAGGTAGATTCTAGAACATTAATTTGTGCCAATGACCAGTTAGCCCCTGCTTTCAAAGGAGGAGAGAAGCCATAAACATAAATCAAAGAAGATTTGCTTTCTCTTAAGAATGAAGGGAGTGGGGGGAAGCTTTGTAACACACAGTGAGAAAAAAAATGTTTTATTCAGATAAATTAAAATGGCTATCACTGATATGAAATGAAGCTCAAACTGAGTTTAAAAAAAAAAAAAAAACTTGAATTCACCCCGTAAAATGAAACAAAATTGCTTATATGTGACCAAAATAGCTCCACTAGAACAAAAGTAGATTTGCATTACTTCATATGAGAATACAAGTTAGGTTAGGTTCATGTAACAAAAATTACATGCTCTGTAAAATCTCAGAATACCCAAATGTGTTCTGGTTTGGATATGATAGAAACAAAATCTAGTTGGTGTTGGTAAGCAAGCCAATGAGATGCACAGCAATCAAAAAGCTGTCAATAAAAACTACTTGACAGGCCACTGATCCCATAGGAGTCAAAATTCTCCACTGTGACCAGCAGCACCAGCACAGGGGGGTCGAGGGGTTATGTGCAGCAATGCAAAGAAAGGAAACTGCTGTAGAATGCAAAACAGCCAGCAGCAGAGGAAGGGTGTCCACTTCTCAGCTTTGTTGCCTCAGACCCATTCTTGGGTGCCAGGTACATTGCAGCATCTTGAAGCCAGGCACTTTATTCCTCTGGGAATTCTACAGGACCTGTTGCCTCTCTGAATAATGGAGAGACTCTTTAAGTAAACATTATGATGCCTGATATATATATTATATATAATATATATATAATCAGAAAGCAATGCTTCGGGAAACTAAAGAAAGAAGAAGTAGGAGCTGCCACACAGAATAGCTAAAGGATTGCAAATGAAATCCAAACTCAGATCACTACCCAATCTTTCTCAGAGAGCTGAGGATGTGGCAGTTGATGCTTGACTATAGCTTCAACACAAGGACTAGGCTGGGTAAGTGAGGACCCCATACAGATATAAATCCCACATTCACAGTAAGTAATTGGTTTCTGGGGCTTCTAAGCTGGTCTTCTTAACAAGAACAAAGGAAGTTGAGATAACGACCTGTGTCTGGAGACATGATAGTTTCTCTGGCAGAATGACAAGGGATCACAGGCCTGAGTGCAGAATGGGTGCATGTGGCAATGACCCAGCGATTCCATTCCTAGGCATATATTGGGGGACGAAAACTCATCTACAAAACCCTGCACAATAATATTCACAGCAGTATTATTCCTAATAGTCCCAATGTGGAACAAATCAAATAACTCATGAATGGATAAGTAAAATGGGCTATGTCCATACAATGGAATATTACTCAGCCAAAAAAGAAATGAAGTACTGCTACATGCTACAACATAAACAAACCAGGACAACATTACACTACAAGAAGCATACCCAAGGCCACATATTATGATTTTGTTCATAGGAAATATCCCAAACCCAGCATCACTCCAAAAAGACACTCCAGTCCCATTAATCATCACTCTCACTGTCTTCTTCTACCAGCCCCCAGTAACTACTAATCTACCTTTCATCTCTATGGATTTGCCTATTTTGAACAGTTCTTATAAATTATATAAGATGTGACCCATTGTGTCACAGTACAGGAACAAAATAGTGGCTCCATAAATATTTGCTGAACCAGTGGAGAAGCAGTATAGAAAGAAAGAATATATGGTCTAGGAAAAGGTCACACAATTTTAGAGGTAGGAGAAATGTCATCTAGTCCAAATATCTAATTTTGTAGGTGAGGAAATCTAGATCCCCAAAAATCCTGGACTGACCCCCGGATAGTCAGACATAGAGTGACAGAAGTGAGAATTAGAACACAAAAGGTTTGATTTACAATGTAGGAGTTTTTGTAGACTAACTCCTCAAAATAAAAGTTCCATTTTTCTTTCACTTCATCTAATAAGATGCAGTGATCAGTACCTCCTTAGGTGTAGGGCTTCCTTACTTGCTTGTGTCTAAACATGGTTGAGACTTTTTCTCGTGTTTTAGGATGAATTTGTTTCAAGAAAAAGACCCTAATCATTTCTCAATATAACCAGGCCCTTTCAACCTCTAGTATTTGGTTACTACTATTGTTTCTCCCTTTGGGCAGGTGTTTTGTGGAGATCTCCTACTAAAGTACAAGCTCTCTTAATTTTGAAAGCTCACAAGCTGGCAGCCCCAGGAAGTATGACTCTAGAGTTCACCCATTCTCAGAGAATAGCTCTGACATGTATTGTATCACCTTATTCTGATTCATTATCTAAAAACTAAAAAGATATTTCACAACTATAGACTTTAGGAACAGAACTCTAAAATGTCTTTTGCTTATATATTTATTTGGATACTGGATCCACAAACGTATCAGCCCAGCCTTCCTGGGCGGGGCGAGGCTTCCTCATAAATAATCAGCCAGGCCTTCCTGGGCGAGGTGATGCTTCCTCTTGAATAATGTATTTTTCTCTTTTTTAAATTTTAATTTTAATTTAATTTTTTTTTTATTAGTTGTTCAAAACATTACATAGCTCTTGACATATGTTTCATACGGGCTTTCAGGAACAGGAGGCGGAGTCAGTCTCATGAATATGCAAAGCAGAGGAGATTGGCAGATAACGCTCTCCTGCCAGGCGGGGCCCCTCACAGCCTGCTCCAGCTCTCAGTAAGGAGCCCTCCAGCAGCCATTGCTGTGTCTCTCCAGCCTTTCTGAGGGCTCTCCTCGCGCTCCCAGGCTGGAGGGACCCACACCAAGCTCCTGCCGCCTCTGGAAGCTGGCGTCTCTGACTGCCGCGCCTGGGTAACCTGTAGGTCAAGGACAGCCTCCTGGAGCTTCTGAGGGAGCACTGCCCTCTGAGGTGAGGCGCCAGCTGGGCGGGTGAGGTCCCAGGGACCTTGGTCTCCTAGGTCAGGCCACTGAGGTGGGGTCCCAGGCAGACCCGAGGCCAGCGCAATGCGACGTGGGCCAGGGCTGACTAGACTCTGGAGGGACCTGGGGCCAACAGAAGGATCCAAAGGGCAGAGCGCCTCAGTTTTCCAGGGCATCTCCCACCTCTTCCCCGCCAGTGACCCTCTATGTGTAATTATGAAAATGAAACAAACTGTACATCGAGTCCCCTTACCCTGCCCCCGAGCTGAGCCCCTTCTGCAGAGGTTGCCCCTGGCTGCAGCAGACAGGGAAATCAAGAGGAAGGGGATTACTGTATGTTTACTTAATTTACATCTAATATCACCTCTGCAATCACATAGGGCAGGATGGTATTTTTTAAAATGGTGTTGGAATAACAGGAGCATGGAGAGTAATAAACTCTTGTCCTTCATCCAAGCTATACACACACACACACACACACACAATTTTTTTTAGATTTAGTCTACATCTATATTCAAAATCAAAAACAAATTTTTTTTCTGATATTGGATTGGGGTAGGTAAGGATTTCTTATATTGCAGGACTCAATGCATTAAACCAAAACAGAAAATTGGTAAATCAGCCCGGATTAAAATCATAAACATCTCATTATCAAAAGATATCATTAAGGCTGTAAATATATCAGCTATCAACTAATACAGAATCTATATAGAGAATATACAAAGGAACCCTAAAAATCCATAAGCAAAAGTTATTTCAACGTTAAAATGAACAAAGCACTTGAGCAAGTATTTCACAAAATACATTCTAACAACCAACATAGATCCTAGGGTTGCTGGTTACATCTATCATCTTCTATGGATCTTAAAATCTTATGGCTTAGCCTTAATAGAGAAAGGGCTAGGAGGGGCATAGCTTGTATAGGAGGAAAAAAAAAAAAAAACAGAGGAACTATATATTTCTCAAGCATGATCATTGTTACACATTTTGATCATTGAACTATGTCTAGGCTAAAGGGTTTTGACACCTCTGTATCTTTTGTGACATTTCCTCTTAGGGCAAGTTCACAAGAATAGAGATGGTATGTGGTTTCTTAGCCTTTTTCCCACCAGTAAGGAGAAAGGTCCTGGGTCAGAATTTTCAGAAAGAAACAACTTCCTGTTTTGTGCCCAAGGTGGCCATGGCTTCTTGATTATTGTTCATTCTGTCCTGATCAGTCTCTGCTGGGCAGGCAGTAGGTCTGGGGCACCCAACATTTGCCCTCAAATGCCACAGTATATTCTTACAAAGTTAATAAACTTTAAAGGTACTCAAAGTGGCCTAAGAGTAGAATTAAAATCTCATAAACTCCATTTCAGTAGGTCACCAACCACCTCTAAGCACCAGTTCTTTCTTCTATGTACAAGTTTATTTGTAGGATTTTATGATGATCCTCTGAGATTCTGAACATGGTAGCACATTACGTGGCAGTCAATGGGAGCTGAGTGGATAGGAATTCCATCCTCTTTTCTCCCAGCACATTTACCATTACTATACATCTTGGAAATAAAAGAGTGACCATTACCTTCTCTCTGAGATAATCAGGAAGTTTCAAATTGAGTAGACCAGGCCAATAGAAAACAATGTCAAATAAGAAATCTATCTATCATTGGAAGAGAATTGCTAGTAGAGATGTTATTGGAATGAAAGCTGTTAAAGTAAAACCATGATTCTGTACTTTAAAAAAATGTTCTTATTAATTATACTTGACAGCAGAATGCATTTTGGTTCATTGTATAGGAATGGAGCACAGCTTTTCATTTCTCTGATAGTATACAATGTAGAGTGGTACTTTGATAAGGTGTTTAAAATTTCCAAAATACTTTTATATACACAGGCTTCTTCTATCCAGGAAATGATACTTTGAGTCCAGAAGGAGTACCAGGGACTTTTCCTTGTGCTGATCAGCAGGAGTGAGGATAAGTTTTTTTTAACATAAAAAATCGCCACTCCAAGGCATGCATAAAATATGTTAGTCACTGTAGTCTCCCTTGGCTGTGGTAAGATTAGGCCATGCCTTTTACAATTCAGCCTTTAGGACAATGAATGCTATGTTATTTAATATCCATCTTCTAATCAATGGAGATAAGTAGATCAGAGAAACTTAAGGTAAAGCAAGTTGATCAGCACAAAGTTACAAAAACGTGTATAAAAGGCTAGGAACATAGCTCAGGGGGTAGAGTGTTTGCTTCTTATGCACAATGCTCTGTGTTCAATCCCCAGCACCACAAAGAGAGGGAGAGATAGAGAGAAGGAAAGGGAGGGAGGGAGGGAGGGAGGGAGAGAGAGAGAGAGAGAGAGAGAGAGAGAGAGAGATAAATGAGCTTTGGGGGCTGGATCTGTGGCTCAGTGGTAGAGCACCTGCCTTGCATGTGTGAGGCAATGGGATCAGTCTTCAACACCACATAAAAATAAATAAATAAAGATATTGTGTCCATTTTAAATATCTAAAATGTGAATGGGGAGGTTATCTTCAGATGAATAAACATTCATGATCTAGAAGGTCTGTATGAGAAAACAATTTCCTGAAGAGATGAAGCTGAGTATTCGCACATCCTTATGTAGAAGCCTCCTCTTTGATAATACATAGAAGTTGGAATCTTCATGCAAAATCACCACATGAAAGACTACTTAGGAGACTGTATGAAGGCTTGCTAGTGGAAACTGGCATTCTCCAGTTCATAATAATGAATGAAGAACCAAAGATTGCTTTTGACTGAGATGGCTCTGATGGTCTGCTACTGTGCACCTCCCAGAAGACACAATAGTATGGAGCTGAGTCTTGTTTCTCTGCATTGGGAATGGTGAGGGTAGACACAGAAGTTGCAGGTATCTTGTCCACCTCAAGTTTGCCTAATGTAGTGCTTTTTTTCAGATTGACAGAGTTGTCAGGAGCTGCATGGCATGAGCAGGTCTTTTCCTGATGCGAGTGTGTGGACATGGCAGAAATGGTTATTCCAGACACCACACATTCCAGTTGTGCTACTTTGGAAAGCATTTTAGTACCAAAGGTTGAATTTGCTTGGGTCACCTGCATTGTATACAAACCCTGGAGGAAAAAGGGGTGGGGGATAGTTTGCAAAAATAGAATGAAAACATTGAATTAAAAAAAATACAAAGTTAAAGAAAATCAGTGAAAAGTATATGGAGGAGGCAGACAACATATGTGACCTAGAGGATCTGTGGGAGAGTATAAAGATTTCTGAAAAGATGAGGCTGAGCATTTGGACATTCTTAGGTAAAACTTCCTTTTGAGAAAATATGGAAGTTTGAAACTCCAGTGTAAAATCACCACATGAGTAATTTACCTAGGAGACTGTATAAAAGCATGCTGGTGGTAAAGGGTGGTCCTCAGCACCTATTAGCACTTGCACCCTGAAGGTGGGAAGACAAGGTTCACCATCTTACATCTGATCATGGAGAGCAGATGACCACCTCAGAACTACAAGACCACTTATTCACACAGTCAGTGTCATTCAACACCCATCATTTGTCACGGGGGCCTAGTTTATTGGGATACAGATGCAGGGAGCTGTCTAACAGAGATGAGTCGCCGCCATGATCTTGGTCTTTTCTGTTTTCAAACACTACCTTTCACAGAATAAAAATACAATAACCCCACTGAGCTGTCAGGCCAGAGTGGTGGGTGGTCAGGCTGTGCTGCATATCATTGAGCCCACAGAGAGCTTGTCTTCACCCAGGTGGAGACTTTGATTGGTTAGTGAACTGACCCCTGTTCAGTTACTCTCACATCCTGTAGGTTGCGGAATCTAGCCACCTTTCTGGGTCTGAATACTCCATTCCTGGTGGCTTGCTCCTGTTTAAGTTTTATCTTTCTGTCGTATCCCAGCTACCAGAGCTATACATCTGTGCTAAACCCCAGTCTCTAAGAAGCACTGTTCCCTCTTTCTGAATTACTGCTTTTGTTTTTGTCTGTTCTCCTTTCTCTAACCCAAGACATTTTATCTGTGCTAGAGTATTTTTAAAAACTGCTCTTTCCCAATCAGCTCATTAAAATTTATTGTCTAGATTTCTGTTTTTACTTTACCTACTCTGCCTCAGTTGTCACTTCCCCACTCTTAAAAGAATGAACAAGGCTCGTCGGAGAAAATACCCGTTTATTGAGGAACAGCCTGGGGTGGTTTGACAGTTATGACAGTTTAATGGTTGAATGGTTTGACAGTTGGCATGGGGTGCTTTCTGATTGGTGGGTAAGGATCATGTGAGCCAGCAGGGCTAGTCTGATTGGTGGGTAAGGATCATGTGAACCAGCAGGGCTCCATTGGACAGCTCTTCTGGGGGGGGGGAGTTAGTCTTTGGAGCCAGGGCGACCCCCAACATTACTTATCTTTAATTATCTTAGAGGGGAGAAAAGAAGGGATAGGGGAATATCACACACCCATCTTTACCCCTCCTACCACCAGAGCTCCATGTGCACTTGTCCAACTGACCACCAGATAACTTCAAGTTTGGCTCACATAAGACATCAGGAAACTACAAATGTACAGAGCCAGAGTAGATTCATCATTCCTCTTGGCCACTCATCTTTTCCTACTGTATAAGGGAACATCACTGCTACTCACTTTGCACAAGCCAGACTATGCATGTCAGTCAGCCCCAACTCCGCAACTCTCTCCTCTAATTTTTCACAGTTCAGTTTTTGTGGATTCTACCTCTTAAACAGGCTTGGCTCACACCTGTCTCCATTCTGTCTTTCACATTTTGCAAACACTGGATCCTACCACCCTCTTACCCACCACCTGGGTACTGATCTTATCTAGTTCATTTTCTGATTAGAATTCTTCATTCTGCTCTACTCTGCTTCTGAGTATCAAGTCCAGAGCTGCTAGAACATGAGTCCTATGAGATGGTATCTCCTCCCTTCTTTTCTGTCTTCAGGTATTCTCTTCTTAGATGCCCAAGATCCACGTCTGTGCTTCTCTGAATATATCACACCTGTGAATACTACTTCAATCCACAGATGTGCTGCTGTATATCCCACTTTTCTTGGTGAACTCCTGTTCATCTCTGGACTCAGCTCAGGCACTGTCTCCTCCAGGAATCTTCTCACCAGGTAGTCTGGGGTGAATGTACCTCCAATTGCTTTCTAGTGGTGCCTTTAGTGTCTCTGTCTCTCAAAAGGTTTCTTTCCAATTTTTGAGCTATATGGTTATTGTTATCTCTTATTAGACTCATTTGGGAACCATTAGGAGGGGAATGAGACTATGCTTTATTTAGTTTTACTTCCAGTTATTTGTGGAATGGAATAAAAAGTGAAGGAATGAGTGGAATAGTGGTCATTGAAGTATTTCTTTTCATGCAGTGAAAGATCATCATTTAAAATATAACCTGTAAAACAAACAAACAAAAAACCCAGATACCAAGTGATGACATGTCCCAAGCACTCTGTATCCTTTCTCATGTTGAACTATGTAAAATAGTGTAATCTCTTGAGGCCCAGTTGGAAGAAAGTGAGACTCAACTTATCACAACTTGTCATTGACAGATTTGAGAGTGTTTTTTTTTTTTTTTTCTGACTACAAAGCATGTAACATTTGCCTTTTCTCATCTATCTGGTAAGAATAAAATCAGGACCCACCTTATTGGACATTTGTGAAGCATAAATAAGTTAGCTCAGGTAGAGGGTTTGCATCAGTGCCTTAACTACTGTTAGGCCAAAATTGGGAAGAAAGGTTTTGAGAGCAAACCCTGAGAGTTGTTTCTGTCAGAATCTGTCATGTTGCCTTCACTGAATATGCCCAGTTGAGCATTAGAAATATACTAGTCCTGCTCTTGTCACACTAATCTCTCATGAAGAGACAGGCCAACAGCAAGGCTCCCACAAAGAAAGTGACAATGGTGTCTTGGGCAAAAGGAAGTATGTTGTTCTGTAGAGAGCTCCTTTAGGAACTTGTGCCTCCTTTGGCCACACCCAGTCACCAGCAATTCACAGAATTCATTCCTATCTGGAGCCAAGCTTGAAAGAGGTGCAGGAAGTGCACAAGGCCTCTCTTTTCTGTACCCATCTGGCATTATTAGCACATTGAGGAATAAGAAATGAAGGAGCAATCTGAAAACAAAACAACAACAAAAAGTAAGTTTCAGCACCTCTCCTTCCATCCTTCTGATACGTGCTGGGAGGACTTAGCTTTGACTTAGGACTTTGTGTGCAGGAAGGATAATGGGGCTCTTTTAGAAATCAGGCATGTGGTAGTTATACAACTCTAGTCACAAAAACAGAAGTTGAGAGAGAGAGACAATGAGTTGAGAACCTGAAGGATCACTTTTCTTGGAAATCATTTGCCCCTTCTACTCATAATCTGCTTTTATTTTATTGATATTTTCATAAATACCTGTATAAATGTTGGATCTTCAATGTAAAAAAGTGTTTACCTTCAACTAAACCTTTAAAAATCTTTTGGTTTCATTGTTGTTTTTCTTCACACACATCAGCAGAGGAGTTTCCTCTTAGGTGCTGGAGGATTGGGAACACAGGTTTATTTTTTTTTCCATTTATTTTTCTATTAAAGATGTTGGTTGTTTGTATGAAGACAGTCACAACAATATCTTATTTGTATGACTTGGCTTTATTACAGAAATTGTAGTCACATGGTTTAGCAGCCATTTGTGGAAAGTGGAAACAGCACGAAGAACTTGACTCTGGAGAAGCCTGGGTGCATCCATGTCCCATGCTGGGCGATGCTCAAGGAGCAGTGGAGGGCAAAGGACCCAGCGACTCCCCCAGGGTTTCGCACATCACCCTGCCATGAGGATTAGCTCCTAACATCAGCTCCTGCACTATTTCTCCAATGGATGAGGGTGCTGGACTTGGGCAATATTGTTACCTAAGCTTCCTACTGACTAATGTCATGTGAGAAGGGTCTATGGGACAAGAACTTAGAAGCTGGAAATTAAGAGTAAGTTCCCTCTCTCAGTGTTTTCAATCATTTGGTGGTAAATACAGAGGGTCTTTCATTCAAGAAATCTCATGTCAAATATTTTATTTGTGCATTCTTTGGGTGAGATGGTCAGACCCTTAAATTATCCATAGATAAAAACATCACCAACATGAGCCACAAATTAAAAATTTTCTAGTTAGTGCATTAAAAAGTAAAGAGAACTAGCTAAATTAGTTTTACTACTATCATTATTTAATCCAAGGTGTCTAAAATATAATCATATAACATTGAATCAATATAAATGTTTTTGAATTATTTCACTTTTGTTATACTTAGTCTTCAAAGTTTGGTTTATATTTTAGCCCTACAGTCCATCTCAGCTTGGACCTTTTCAATAGCTCCTTTTCAAGTGTTTCAAGTGCTCAAAAACCACTTGGAACCAGTGGCACTGGTATGGATCAGCACTGCTTATCCTCCACATGTTTCAGAACCTTTGAAGAGGAGGCCCTTTGAGAGGGTCCCTTTGACTGGATTGCACACAGATTCTGTGTCAGCCTGAGAACTCACCTCTCTTTGGCCTCATCCCCTTATCTGTGGTGGGAGCACTGAGGGGAAACCAGTAGAGGCCAGGGGGCTGAAGGCCAGGAGTAGGTTTTTTCTACTTTCATGCCATAAGGAAACCGAAGGGACCAAAAGTTAGTGAACATGTCCAAGGCCTGGCAGGAAGGAGAAGAGGCCTTTTTGTGTGGGGTCTGGGTTGGTCCCCAGGGCTGTGCCGCTCCAGGTCGCCTAGTAGTACATACCTTCATCACCCTTTTCTACCTTCCACACCAACAGAGAACAGCTACTGCCATTCCTGGTGTTCACAGTTGTGATTCTACCTGATTTCAAGATTTTGAATCCCATTGCACAACCCTGCTGAACATACCCATCCAGAGAAGTCTCTGGGGGCGCTGGTCCTCCTCCTGCTGGTACCAGTGGAGGTAGCTGACCTGGCTGTGGACCAAGCACTGCAGAAAGACAGAGTTTTCCTTGTGTGCCAGGACCTGGGTCGCTTGCTCCAGCATGATGAGTGGCTGCCCCGCTTTGAAGGAGAAAACCGTGAGGCAGAGGCAACCCCAAGCCTGGAAGCCTCTGCAGATGTCACTCTGCAAGAAGGTGGGAGACTTACCTGGAAACAAGAGGACCCAGAGGAGGGTGAGGAGGCCTGACATGACTCTTGCTCCTGACAGAAGCTCAGGGTGACCTCTGGTCTCAAACTGCTGCCAAAAGCCACAGCTTGGTGAGTGGTTGAGGCCAGGTGGGGCCTGAGCCAATTCCTGTCTTGTGCAAGGATGTCATTAATAAGAGAAGTAGGAGAGGGAGGAAGAGGCTCTAGAGAGAGGATATACACAAATCTAATTGCAAGATGAAGGGAAAGGTGATGAATAGTTTGAGTTCTGAGAAATCAACTTTAAAAATGTTGCTGGAGTCATACTTGCCCGAAGAGGAAATGTGGTGGGACGCTTCCTGTACTCTCAAACTCCCTTGATGTGCAGGGGGCTGGAGCAGTGGCATGATTGACTTGTTACCTGAGTTATATTAGATCCTAAAAGTAACCTAATGAAATAAACAGTATTATCCTCAGCTTTTGAAATGTGGAAATCAAGGCTTTTAAATACTAAGTAACTCATCAAAGTCTGAACAGCTCTGGAGAACCAGGGTGAGCAAATGGTGCCAGGTATGGCAGTAGACCCATCTCAGGCCTCATTTAGAAACTCTATAGTAATGGAGACATAAGTATGCTGTTTGCTTTGAGGAAAGGATAAGCACTGAAAAGTAATTTCTGCCCAAAGTTCCTGCTCACTATCTGGGCTATCATTGGAATTTGTCACTCACAGGTCCTGTTGAAGATTTTCAGTGCTCCGAAATACAGCAGGAAAGTTGTGTGGTCTTGGGCAAGTTGTTTTGCTTCCTTTCTACTCTCTTCTAAGTGTCACCTGTAACTGATCAACCCAAGGTGATCCTAGTGTTCCTAGTCAGCAGATTGAATGTGCCTCCACAGGCCCTAGGAGAGCTGAGAGAATGATGCTGTCAGCCAGGATGCTTGGCCAAGGATGAGAGATAGCAGTTTGGGAGTTTGGGAGTTTGGTCTTAGGAGTCAGTTGAGGGCAATGCATAGCTGTTAAGGGGATTGATAGAGGATGGGAGTTGGGCTTCAGGCTAATGATTTCCCTTTGTTCAGAGTACAGTGGAGTTTATGGCAGGAAGTGAGATGGGGATTGGTCTAGGTGGTATACCAGAAACAGCACAATTTTGAGTGTACACAAGGACCAATCTAAATCACTGTGCTAGTCCAATAGGCACAGGAATACACAGCAGAGTCACTTTCTTCCAGATTTCTTACTGTAAATTTACATCTCCCATCTGCACCTTTATAAACAACATATTTCCCTGATGGGATTCCAGAGTCCACCACAACCTTGCAACTTAAAAAATTATAGTAGAGAAGGCGTTGTGGGGCCTTTGCCTCCTTGAATTGGTACAAGTGGATGTAGTTATTTGTGATTTGTAAGTCACAAGTGATTGCCAGAAGTGACCCAGGTAAACGTGTGACTGACATCATTCTCCTTTCCAAACTGGAAGATGTTTGACTGCCTGGAATGGTAACAACAATAATAATTAACAGCAACGATGTAATGGAATTCTTTGTTATGGCCTTTTTTGGAGAAAACAACATCCTATGAGCATCTGTGCCACATACTTACCAGGAGGCAGGGTGGCTAAAAGTAGGGCTAGAGCCCACAGCATGCCTTCTTCCCTGGGGCTTACAAAGAAAAGGACCAGATGATAAAAAGAGAAGAAACACCTCTCAAAACTCAAATCCTGCTCAAAATGGAAGGGATCCCTCCAACAGTGACTGAAACCTGATCCTCCTGACTGCATCAGAGGCAGGGAGAAGTAACTGAGGAAGTGCCTGAGAAGACTACCCAGCTGTTTACCCACAGAGTGGTGCTGGGAGGAGCCTCTGCCTCTGTGCTTCTGCCCACTTCTTTAGTGCCCCCATATGGCCACTGAGAGCAGGTCCTCTGCAGAGAAGGAGAAGCCAGGAGCCTAGAGAACTCAGAGCTAAAGCAGGTTGAACACAAATGTGGGAAGCAGAGCCCTGGATGAAATTTGTCTGCCTTGTGGAAACATGAAAATCCCCCAGAAATTCAGTTTTCAGGTTGATGGTACTGCCTTGGTCTTGTCCTGAGATGAAACTTCTTCATCATGTTCCTGAACCACCTTCACTTACATTTGTAAATAGATGTTGGGAACAATCATCAACTGTAAATCTGATAAGCCTTGAGTCCATTTTATTAAAAAAAACTTGGATCAATTATATTGGTTGCAAATTATATTCCCCCATGGTAAATCGGGTTGTGTGTGTGTATGTGCTTGTGTGTGTGGTGGAGGGGGTGTACAAATTAATTTCTTAATAAATTTCTCTTTATATTCAAGTCAAATGGTTCCTTCAGTTAGGGCTGTGAGCTTTATTTAAAAGAAAAAAAATCACATAGAGTGCCATGCCATGCAATAGTTGGGACATATTTGCTTCTTGTTTGAAATCCAAACATGCATCCTAGTCATTCTGTATTTTATTTGGCAATTCTACCCTCAGAAAGTGTAGTGATGTCTACTTGATTTCAATGTACAAAAGATAGATGATTAAATAAGTTCGGTAAAAGAGTAATAGAAGTTAAGCTGCACATATGTATATTTTCTTCCAGTGCTGTTACAATACTATTTGGATATATATTTTAAATATTTATAATTAATTGTTGGACAACATGCCTGTCAGTCATCGTTTTGGCCTCTTTGGATAATTCATTTTGTGTTGCTGGTAAATCAGACATGTAGGAGACTCTGGCCTCTAGGGCCACAAGGGCAGTGACATGATGCTGCCACAGGAGCAACTCTGAAAGGAAAAGACTGCAGAGCACATGCAGGATGACCTTGGAGGTCCCAGCAGGCTGCAATGCCTCAGAGCCTGGAGGGTCCTTGCTGGGATAGCAGGCACAAAGTTAAAAATGAGAAAAGTAAAGATGCTATCACATTAGAGTGGAAAGATTCTTAAAACAAGAAAGTCATAAAGGGAACTTGTTCCTTCAGCATATAAAACCCCACAGTAAAGAAAGGAATTCTGTTCCTGTATTAGAATAAAAAGTTCCTTGGGATACAATGGAAAATCCAAACAGACTCACATGTATGTAAGGTTTTAACAAATGATGAAATTTTACATTGAGATCAGCAAGGAAATAATTGCTTGCTCAATAAATTTTCCTTTGGAGATTGGATCACCATATGGGAACAAATACTGTTTAACTGCTACCCTACCACTTATGAATAGAGATTTAGGTGCAATAAAACTAAAAGCAGAAAGCATTAAATTTAAGATGAATAAACTGAATACAAATTGCACATGATATAGCTCTTTTCTAATGCTTTCATCAAAAGCAGAGGCTGTGAGAAAGAATTGATAGATTTTATTAAGTATAACATTCAAATTTCTATTCACCAACAAGTGAATGATACAAACAAATCAATGAGGGGAAGTCTTTCAAATGCCTTTGATGAAGAGTTGATATCTCTAAAATACTGTATAAGACCTTTTACAAACAAATAAGAAAAAATGAATATTACAAAGAAGAATGAGCAAAAAGTTTAAAATAGCAATTCATTTAAAAGAAAGGTTAAGTAGTCAATAAACTTGTAAAATGGTGCTAGACCTTAAAAATAAAAAAACGTAAATCAAATCAACAAGCAACATTTTATCAACCATACAGTTGGGGGTAAAATCTCTACAACTTCAAATTCTATAACCTGGGAAAATTAGTTGACCTGTCATCTCATAGTTTCTCATGTAAAGTTCAGTGGTGTCTGAACCCTCAAACAGATTTTGGTAAAGATAAAAGGAGACCATATATAGAATACTTAGGAGAGTAACAACAGGAGAAGAAGTACCCACAGGTATCTCTCATTCGTATTGCTACTTCTGTCACAGTAATTATTATTCCAAAATTCCAGACGAATCAATGATACAAACACCAAATAAAACATTAAGAAAAGCATTGAAAACATTAAAAAAAGAATAATATAAATTTCTTTATGTATAATCATGAAATGTGGGCATCTTAGATAATGTATCAAACCCAGATGCCAGAAAATAAAAAACAAACAAAAAACCTGATTAAAATGTATAAAAACTGAATATTTTAGAACAACAAAAAATAAATATCAGATAGAAGTGATTCAGATAGAAGTAATATGAATTGCACATATGGTGAACACAAGATTGATTTATTTTAAGATGACAGACTTCTTTTGAATAATTAAGAGAAAGTGAAAATATCCAAAAAACCTAAAACATACATTGTTAATAGAGGGTGAGGAAAAGAGAAGAAAACACTAAGAGGACAGTTAAAAAGTCTAAATAAATCTTATAATTTTGACTTTAGTTCTATGTCAATGATCAAACAGAAATTTAAAAAAAAATCATTTCCAAAAATTTTAAAATATAACATGAAAGAAATTAAGGTAACTTCGTATCAAAAGTGACATCAACATACAGAATAGAATTATTTAAAAAGTAGTATTTTATTCTATTACCCTAAGGTGAGAGAAATCAAGACCAGAAGAAAACAGATAGAAAAAAAAATAAAGAGGAAAGAATTTTAAATTACATCCTCTGTGCCGAGTATTTTTAGTGTAATTATAATGTCGTTAATATTTATTTTTGTTTGCCCTTAGATTGATACAATTAGGAATAAAGATTTCAATGTAAGCAAAAATGCAAATGCACAATTTGAAAACTTTAGTACAAATGTTATTATTTATAATTTAAATCAGTTTTCTCTAGGAAATGCTTACTGATAAATAGGTATCCATTGGGGAAAAAAAAAGCACAAAGCAATAAATATCCAGATATTTTAATGAGTGCTTCTATATCACTATTGAGGTCTCTAAAAGTTATTTCTCATTTAAAGCACTACAGCTGATTTGAGATCTGGCTGAGTCCAGGACTGGGGCACAATTATACAAGATAAACCTGTGTCATGTTCCTTTGGCCCTGATAGCTGCTTTAAATAAGTCTGATATTCCAAAAGCTGTAACCCTTCAAATTGGTGCCTATGGGTAGCTTTTCCATAGCAAGATATTGAGATTTTTCTGGTTCTCCTTCTGCTGAGTAATTTTGGATTGTGTCTTGAATATTTTAAATCCCTATGTTATAGAGCTGTAGGCGAGGTCTGAATACTATGCTGAATATTGATTTTTTTATTGTTATTGTTGTTGTTGTTGTAGCAGAATGCTGACCCAACAAGGGGTTGAAGGTTCTTACTGCTTCTGTTGGGCAGTTCCAATCCGTTCCCTTTTCAAGCCCTTGCAGTGTTATTCAGGTCTTTCCTGTATATGTGACACCCAGTGGCCACTTCAGAACCTGAGCAGTGGTACACTCCTGCTTCTATTCCACATTGCCTGAGATTTCTTACTTATTTTCCTCCCCTACACATTTTCTACCAAACTTTCCACTCCACAGTGGTCCTCCATCCCACCCTGTGACCTAATAGGTATGGCTCATACATTGTTGATCTGTGCCTTTCCCTCAATAGTGTTGGTCCCCAGGGCCAAGCAGTTACAGGACAGAGAAAAAAAGCCACCTGTCCTCTGTTCTATCATTTGAAAGCAGCAACAATTATTTTTCTTTTACCTTTTGGTCATTGTTGACTCCTTCACCCAGTTTTCTAGGAATCGTACTGAGAACCTGATACAACTCTCTCCCTATTCTCTCTGGGCACCACAAATTCTGTGGTCAGAAGGAAAATCACCATCCTTCAGAGTTTAGGCTCCAGTCCAGCCACTTCTGCTGTCACTGCTACTAGAATACCCAGAGGGGCTGGGAGAGAATGGCAAAAGACAAAGGAAAAAGAAAGCCAGGCACTCTGCCCCACAGATAGCCTTTTGTCCTTGTGCCTCCAATTATTTGAATACTTGCGGAGGCTGAAGAACGGCTCCATTATCAGATAAGAATAATAAAGATAAAGTATAGATACACATATATATATACCTGGCACCGAATAATCCGCTATGATGTTTTCAAGTTATATTTTCATTATTATTTAAAAAGAAGAGAAAATTGCCTTGTTAATAATCCAATTATAAAAGTTGTTGTATTTTTTTTGGGAAATCCATACAATTGATAAAAGTATAAAGGAAAAATAACCTATCCACAACTTTGGAAAAAAGCCTGTCATCAAGCTCCTGTTTCCTTTCATTCTGTTTCTTCCATCAATAGACATATTAGAGAAGTAAAATATACTGATTCATAATTCATGTGTTTTTTGTTTGATTGTAAACAGTTTTACTTTTATAAATAATTCCTCAAAAAGTCATTTAAGGGGAGGGGAGGGGAGGGGGGATAGTAGAGGATAGGAAAGGCAGCAGAACACAACAGACACTAGTATGGCAATATGTAAATCAATGGATGTGTAACTGATGTGATTCTGCAATCTGTATATGGGGTAAAAATGGGAGTTCATAACCCACTTGAATCAAAGTGTGAAATATGATATATCAAGAACTATGTAATGTTTTGAACAACCAACAATAAAAAAAATAAATTAATTAATTAAAAAAAAATCAATGTTTCATCCCCCAGCATTTGGATTTTTTTTTTCCATCTATAAGATACACAGCCACAGGGCTGGGGGATGTGGCTCAAGTGGCAGCGTGCTCGCCTGGCATGCATGCGGCCCGGGTTCGATCCTCAGCACCACAAACAAAGATGTTGTGTCCGCCAAAAACCTAAATAAATAAATATTAAAAATTCAAAAAAAAATGTCCTCTGTTCTATCATTTGAAAGCAACGACAATTATTTTTCTTTTATCTTTTAGTCATTGTTGACTCCTTCACCCATTTTTCTAGGAATTGTACTGAGAACCTGATACAACTCTCTCCCTAAGTCAGTTCTTCTGGAGATACTACTTTGCTAAGGTGCACTGATCTGTATGTTACCAGAAAAATCTGGCCAAAGGATTTCACAAAGAACTTTCAAGATGATTATTCCACAGAATCCATGCATTTTTTTAAGGAAAAGAGTTTGATTAAAATTATAATAAAAATCTATAAGTAAAAACCTATTTGAAAATTTGGAATTCAATTTCCCCAAGCTCTGTGCTTTCAGTATTAAAAAATTACACTACTCAGGTAATCCTTTTTCCTGTTTCAACAAGGTTGTGGACCAAAGCAGCCTTTCTCCAGTTTTCACTTGGAAACTACTTTTACTTGAATAGGGTCTTGCTAAGTTGCTTAGGGCCTTGCTAAGTTGCTAAGGCTGGGCTGGAATTTATGATCCTCCTACCTCAGCCTCCTGAGTCACTGGGACTACAGATGTGTATCACAATCCCCAGCAAAAAGGCTAAGTTTTAATGAAGAGCCTAAGTTTTGTTGTTTTTTTTTTTTTTTTGAAAGAGAGAGTGAGAGGAGAAAGAGAGAGAGAGAGAGAGAGAGAGAGAGAGAGAGAGAGAGAGAGAGAGAATTTAATATTTATTTATTTGTTTTCGGCAGACACAACATCTTTATTTGTATGTGGTGCTGAGGATCCAACCCTGTGAGCATGCCAGGCGAGCACACTACTACTTGAGCCACATCCCCAGCCCAAAAAAGAGTCTAAGTTTTAACGACAGTTGTACTCTAGCTTTAAATCCATTCTCTGCTACTAGCAATGCCTGCATGATCTTGGATGCTGCAATCTCCAATTCTATTAAAGGGTTGATAATAGCTAAATAAGATGCAACATGAAAACATAGGATTTGACACCTTCGTGGTCCTCAGCCCCTGTCAGGTGCTCTCTAGGCAACCATGCAGGAAGCAGAGCAGGGCATGGCTGTCTCAGACAAGACTGATTTTTTTCTAGTCCAACATTGTATTTCCCATCCACCTTGGGTATTTCTGTGCTCTTCTGCTGGTGAGTAGTTGGGAATGCAGTGCCAAAGTTAATAATCAGAGAGCATCTTTGTGCACCATTTTGATGACCTTCTGCTGCTAATAAACAAAGTTTTTGCTATGCCCCTATTTTCTTTTCTGAATCCAGTTGTAAAATCACAATTGATTGCATAATAAAATTCTCTGCAGGTTGTATCTACATAAACAACCAACTTAGACAACAAAATTTAAATAACTCCACATGGCCCTGGGTTATAGAGCCTAATACTAAAGAAAAAAATCATATAATCACAAATTGGATGACAGAATTCTCTATTTCTCCCTGAAAACATTTCTATTTAAAAGGAGATATAAAAGTTTTATTTTGTTGAGCTCATCTCTCTGTGATCAAAGCAGTGTTCCTAATCATACAGAATTGTGATCAAACCATACCTATGAGGTCATTAAGCTTATCAAAGTTTCAAATTTGTACCTGTAAAATATCTATAAAACTAAGATAATAATAACAACTATGTATGTATCAGTATTAGTATTAGGATGACATAAATTAAAGTATGTAATATGCTCACTGTAATACCTGGTAAATAAGTACTCAGTAAACTGCAGCTATTATTACTATGCTGATATGAGAACATTTACTACATTGCTTATGTTCATATAGAATTGAGCTCCTTGAAAGATTATTCTGCACATTTGCCGCAGTCCGGCTGCAGCAAAATAATCAGGGGGGTGACGAACAACTTGTGCAGATTGATACAGCAGGAGTGGGAGCCGTTTATTGCAGGACAGGAGCAGTATTTATACATTCCACACAGCTTATCTAATTAGCATAAACTAGATACATCAGTCAACCAATAAGGAATCTCCACACTTAATGGCTCGCTGGTGTTACTTCACAAACCACTCCCTCTGGCATTTTGCCAGGCACCATCCAGACTTGTTTACAGACTCTAACATTTCCCTGGCAAAATGCCAGGCGCCATCCTGACTTGTTTACAACTCTAACATTTCCCCCTTTTGTTTAATTTAAATAACGACCATAGTGGTTTTTACAGAAACACCATAAATAACCTGCTACAAACAGAAAGGGAGGATACAAAATGCCACAATACCAAGCCAATTGATGGCTCCATGCAAGAAGCCCTTGGAAAAATTATACCAGCAATGACACCATTAGTAAAGATACCGAGTTACAATTTGTTGTAGATTACAGTTAATGTTAGAGTTGTAAACAAGTCAGGATGGCGCCTGGCATTTTGCCAGGGAAATGTTAGAGTCTGTAAACAAGTCTGGATGGTGCCTGGCAAAATGCCAGAGGGAGTGGTTTGTGAAGTAACACCAGCGAGCCATTAAGTGTGGAGATTCCTTATTGGTTGACTGATGTATCTAGTTTATGCTAATTAGATAAGCTGTGTGGAATATATAAATACTGCTCCTGTCCTGCAATAAATGGCTCCCACTCCTGCTGTATCAATCTGCACAAGTTGTTCGTCACCCCCCTGATTATTTTGCCCAGCCAGCCGGGCTGCGGCAACATTCAACTTTGCATATAAGATAATAAAATTTTCTGGGTTTCATTTTGTTTTATTCTGGCAAAACAAAGAAAATAAGGAGAATCAAAGAAAATTATTGACTCAAGCACTGCAGATTTTGATTCTGTGACTGGATTTTTGTTAGTTGTATTCTGACTTTATAAGTTTAAAAAAATCAAGCCAACAGGCCTACAGATAGAGATGAGGTCTCCCCATTGATAGTTGGAATGATGACATCCACTGCATTTTGTTGAGCAGCTGGTAAAAAACTATTTACAGTGATATCTCAAGGACATTGTCCCACATCCACACACATTCAGTCTCCTGCCTGTGGTCGTCCAGGTCATTATGTCATGATTCTTCCTTTATTCAGTGAGACTGAGTCTGACCTGCCAATGAATAATTGAAGAAAAACCATGTGCTTGATATGTTGAAATAACACTTTTGTAGTAAATGAAATACCTTTTTTAAATTTAATTCACAGAATGGAGTTTTTGTTTCGTGTTTCAGATTTCTTTTGTATTTCTTTTCTAATACCCTATATTTCCTTTGTGTGTTTTTTTTTTCTTTTGAAAAACAGGCACATGAGCTCTTTGTACAATTTTAAAAAGTAATAAGACCCAGCCTGTCCAAATGATTAGTTGTATTTTCTTGTTTTCCATTATGTGTTTGTCCTGAAGTTTTCTGTAGTAAAGAAAGGGGAAGGAGGAGGGAATGTAAATGTATGTAAAATGTCACTATGTATGTTGCATGATTTTTGCCATGAAATCGTGTCTTTCTCTAACATCCAGATCTGAAGTGCTATAAGTATTCATCCTTGGAAGTCGTTGTTATCACTTTCCTTCATACTTACCTACTTTGAATAAACATGATCTAAATTAAATCACGAGCTATTTGAATAAATATGAATATTGGCCTCTGCTCCTCCAAGGGGCAGCATGCCTATTACTTTCCCTCATTGTGACTTGTGCCATTCAGGAGAAACCTGACTGTAGTAGTGATGATGCTAGATTTGGGTGGGAGCTGAGCTTCTATGCAGATCTACTCACCATTGTGCTTGTTCTGAGAGTGGGCCCCATCTCAACATTCTAACCAGGAAGCTCTGGGGAGGCTGGGGCCTCACCAGGAAGAGCTTCTACAGGTGGAGAAGGGATCAGAATACTCTCAGGGTCCTGGGGAATGGGACATGAGCAACTCAGTGGTGATATCTCAGTGATAGTCTCCTGCCTCAGGAATGGAGTTGCATATACACTAAACCCAAAGCCAAGACACATAAGCCAGATGTCAAGTTTATTTATTTATCATGAAAAGGAATGTTCTTCCATTCAGATCAGGTTAAAGCATCAGGATGAAGCCAATCCTCTTAGGAAGAATTCAAGACTGTCAAAAGCTGAGGGTTGATTTGAGCACGGATCAAGGAGATTGATGTATATGATTCCAAGGTGTCATGAAGTCAGAGTGTGGAAGCCTAAAGTTATTATATTATTAGTAGTTAGCAGCAGAGTTATATGATCGCACAGGATTGGACAGATTGAGCCCAGAGTCGAGGAACCCATTCTGCACCATGACTAGCATGGTGGGGTAGAGATATTTCTTTTGATACTCACTTTGAGGAGCAGCCTCTTCGGACTGACCCCAGTCACCTGTTTATCTGATGATAATGTTGTCTATAAAGCCTCAACTGCATTGACTTTGAAGCCATTTTGTCCCTACAGAGAGAATAGTTGACTCATTCTATGACATTCCATCACACAGATGAACTTAGGGCTTCTGTGTCTCTGTTCCTGAAATACATTGCTGTTGTGAACATCTACATGTACCTAGGCTAATAGCTTCATGGACATTGGTCATGTATCACTCTGCCTATACTGAGAAAATGAAACCAAAGGTTTCATAAATTGAAAACCTAAGAAATGCACAGAAACTTAGTGGAACATCAAATATTATCCTGGGGCAACAGAAAACCTTCTCTTCTTCTTCCTTCAGAACAGTGTCAGGAGTAGGTGGGGTTGTACCTCAGTGATAGAGAGCTTGTCTGTTGGCTCCAGGTCCTGTATTTAATTCCTAAATACACACACACACACACACACACGTAAAATTAAAACAAACAAACAAACAAACAAAAAAACCCCAAAACAACAAACAAACAAAAACCCAATGTCAGGAGCTTTGACAGAAGGTACATTGTCTGAACACTCCTAGCATCAGACTCCCAGTGCCCAGGGCAGCTGAGGCACTTCCTTTGTCCCTCTGTCACTGCAGGGAGAGCAGGTCCCATCCCAGTCTCACCGTGTGAACATGGATGCTTCCTTCCATTAGCTGTAGACTTTTGAAACTGAGTGGAGTTGATAGTGGTTTAACTGCCCTCAACTTCTCTTCTAACACCCCAGCCAACTGGGCACTGCCTTTGTAAGTGCTGGTTTGACTTTGAGCCTTTTCCATGAATCAACCACATCTGACAGAGCACAGAAACAAAAGAAGCCTGAGAAAATAAAATACCATCATCCACAGCAGCACCCATCTGCACCCACTCTATGTCCCATACCAGAGCTCTACCTCTCTGCACTGCCCAAGTTCAAGGCCACCCAGGTGCACTAGGGAAGGAAAGCGCTCAGGTTTAAAACCACAAAAGAGGCTGCTAGTGTCCAGACAGTGATGTCTGCCCCACAAAGCTCTGAGTGATCCCAAAGATTCTTGCCTTTGTGTCTGCTTTCCCAGGGCAGGGAAAGTTCCATATCTCTGAACAGAGGGATAACATGTGGCCAAAAGAGGTGTGGTCAATACAGACTCATCAAAAAGTAGATCTAAAGTAAATTTAATATTTCTCGAGTCTGACTGATCTTATTTTGTTTCCAAATGGGAATCTCTGTTTGCTTTCCAAAAAACATGTCTCACAGAAAGTGAAGTTGATTGTAAATGAGCAAAACATTTCTAATATTAAATAAAATATTATTTTAATTCAAACTTACAGAAGTTTCTGACTTTCAAAAGATTCATCACAGAAAATACAAAGGTCTGCATTGATTTTTTTTCACTCACCTTCCATGAACTGAATGTTTCATTTTGTAATATTTCCTACAGAAATGCAGAGAGACTCAGCAGACAAGAGTCATACTTCTTAGTATTATTACTAATTGAAAAAATGAACAAAAGACCAGAACAAATGTTGCAAAGAGATATAAATAGATCTTAAACATATGAAAAGATGTTTATCTTCACTCATAATGAGAAAGAGAAAAGCAATTAAAACCACAACAAGATCCTATTTTTAACCTGTCAGATTAGCAAAATCCTGATGTTTGGCAGCACCCTCATAAATACACACATAGGGATAGGAGGACCATGTGGGGGCTCTCCATGGAGAGCAGGTTGGCATTGCCTATCAAAATGACCACTGTGCATATGTGCAGATGGACATGAACTGGTTATTTACTATGAGAATATATTGAAACAAATGAAGGAACTATCAGAGGGAACTGATGAAATCTAATATATTGTGGTAAATGCCAGTGGCTCTCCAAACATCCCTATACACTGATCTAACAAGAGAGTTCAGATTTATAAATGAAAAAAAAGTACAGAATAATATATGTTGTATAGCAACTTTATGTAACACAGTAATAGGGGAATATATATGCATTTACATATATATGTATGGAGATATATATATATATATATATATATATATATATATATATCTCCATACATACAGAAACTTAAAGTAGAATATTTTGAATGTGAGTGTATTACCAAACAGTTTCAGTGAATTTATAATGTGCATACTTCAATAACATCTTTATGTATACATACATATTATATTTGAAACCATGATTATTTTTCATTTTGATATATCCAGTGGTGTTTTTTTATTTTATTAATTTCTTATTAGACAATTGGGTTAATTTGGGTCTTTTCTATGTATTGATATATTGAAAGAGCATCTTTGCACATAATTATGGAATATATATTTTGTTTCTTAACACATGGGTACAGTGCTCTGTCCATGATGGCTTCTTGTGGGTTCCAATCTGAGCCAGCTGTCCTGTACTTCAGAAATTACTTCAATCATTTGCTGGCCTCAATCCTGGTTGTGCATCAGATACTGAAAAAGTTTTTGAAGTTCCTGTACCTGGCCTGTGATAAGGTTCATGTCTTAGTGACTCTCAAGGGCTCAAACGAAGACAGAGACCCATAAGTTGAATGGACAGAGCAACAGTTCTCCAGTCAGACTTTGAGTCATGTGGACTCTGAGGCTCAGTGGTCAACAGGGGCACATTTAACATTGTGGGTTACTGGTTATCCTCAGGCATATTTAATCTTGGGGTTATGGTGTGGTGTGATTATCCTTGGGTCTCTGAGATCTGGTTTGTCATAGTGAACATACTATCTATAAGGCATTGCAGTTGAGAGCATTAGAGAGAATGTGGACTGCCCTGTGGAATTCCTAATGCTACGTGGTAGATATTCAAAGAAAACAAAAAACAAACCAATAACTAGCCTAACAGAAGATGGTGGGAACTATGCATTCAGTGACATAAGTGTCATGGCTCATGAAAATGTTGAGTTCTAGCCTTTTGGCTGAAATATATCATCTTGGTGTATTATCTCTGGTTATGTCTTAGTACCCTGAATTTCTAGTTTGGCATCTGTATGAGACCTTGATTAGTACAATTGAGAAAAGCAACTAGCATTATTAGTGTAGTCTGTTTTATACACAAAAAGCATTTACAAAAATGAAGTTCATGAGGAGAATCATTTCAGAACAGTGAAGAGAACACACAATAGGGAACTTTTTGAGAACTGTTGTCCAGAAATTTCTCTTTGTTAAATAATTTAGAATGTATGTGTATGTAAAAGATATATATATATATATATATATATATATATATATATATATATATATATATATATTAGTTAAGAAGTGTATAAAATACTATACTTCAACAGATGATAATTGAGACAGCCTTGTCTTTGTCATGAAATTGTGTAAACCTTCAACCCATTTTTTCCATTGAACACCTGTGATTGAAACCTGCTGTTCTCCTGTTTATTTATTCAGCCATGTGGCATGGACTTGAGTCATAGAAGGCCTATTAGTGGTTGGAAGGTCAATGTGTAAAGGTATCCAGCACGAAAATGATGTGGCAGGTTGGCCTTTAACCCTCTAATAGTAAGAACAACACAAGAGCCTGAAAAGGAAATGCAGCAGCTAAGGAGACCACTCTCCACAATTCTTACTCTAATAAAGATGGAGATTTTACTGAAGAGTCACAGTTTTTACTCTAGAAACAAATAATGTAGAACATAAGAGCAGAGCTGCTGAAGTCAGGCTGTTTAGGTGAAAATTCTGTCGTTTGTTAACTCTGTGGGAACTTTTTAAACCCTTGCTGCCTCAGTTTCCCCTTCTATAGACAGATATAGTTGTACATAGCTCAGTGTGCTTGTGAGAATTAAATGAGATAACATACAGATGCTTAAACCAGTATCTGGTACATAGTGAGAACTATACAAGTATGCTTCATTTGCATGTCAATCACTGAATTTGTAATTTTGCCTAAAAATCTTAAATCATTTAATTTGTACATATTCTTCTAAAGTTGGATAACTAAGGCAATGTGGGAATTAACTAGAACAATGATAGTGTGCTGTATTAAAAAGGCTAAGAAAAGGATTTTGAATGTTTTAATGACAAAAATGATAAATATTTATGGATATGTATGTATATATGCTTATTTTGATTTAAACATTTTACAATGTACACATACACAAATATCATACGTTTTTCATAAATATGTACACATTTTATGTACAATTTAAATAAAAAGAAAAAATGGTATAGCTAGTTAGGGCCAGACTGAGTAGCCAGGGCTATATCTGGCTGTGATGTGAGACATCTAGTCCAATATTCCTCCTGCTACACCATGGGGCTTCTCTATATTGGGGAAGAAGTGCTGCGGTGGAAAAAAATGGACAAAGAAGGAGGCATACCCTACCTTCTGCCTCAGAAACACACCTGGATACCTTAGGATGCTTCCTAAGGTGATTGTGAGGACCTCAGGACCAAGTCAGTCTATGGAAGGAGTTGGGAAATCAGAACATAATCTATACCCATGGAGAATCTGAGGCTCACTGACCACTTCCCCAAAAAAGCAATTGCCAATCAAGGTCCCACACTTACTGGGAAGGCTGAAATTCTATTCCACCTACAACAAGGTAACACATAACAGTGATTCCAGAGTAGGTCGTAGTTTTGTTCAAAGAGGAAAAACAATTTGGAAATTAGTTACAAACCAGTGAATGATGTGTATATGAAGAGAAAACACAGATGCACTCAAATTCCTTAAGGAAACCCTGTCTGCCTCATTGTAGGAAACCTTTAGAAAAGAAGCAACTTGTGTGTCTGGGTTTTTGTTTTTCCTAATTGAAAATTTTTTAAAGAAAAAGATTCTATTGGGTCAATTACATATGGGTACATACATAGATTCTCAGTTAAGAGATGCTGGCTTTAAATTATGAGCATCACTTGAAAAATAGTGGCCTTTAGGAAAAACTTAAATTTTCCAATCAATAAACTGTACACCATAATTGTGCCTACCTTAAAGGGCTCATAATGGGTTCACGGTGCCTGGTACAAGCTAAGTCCCTATTCCTTCCCACCCATCCTCTGTAGAGATGTAAGAAGAGAGATCTTTGTTGATGTTTTGTCTGTATGTGAGTGTGATCTCCACTTATTTCTAAAGTAGAGTGGAGCATATATGAGTACTATGGAGGACTTGCCTATCCATATCCAGCATTACTAAGTCACCTAACCCACAAAGCTCCGGGTCACAGGGAATTCTAACTTTATTTTGTAGGAAGAAATTATGACACAGAGATAGCAAGATTCTGAGGTCACCCAGATACTACATTTTAGACTCAGAATTGAAATTCAAGTCCTATGGGTCCACTGATTTAACTACTCGATTTAACTGTCCCTTAGAGTTTAGTGTAGCACTTCCATTTTTATTGTGAAGACAAGGAAACATGATGCTTCTGAGACTGAGCACACACAGTGCCAAGTCACATTAGATGTTTTCTTATTTTCAAGTGAATGTTTTCAGCCAAATGAACTTGAATCTATGATCTTTGGAAGAGCAGAAATGTGAGTGTCTTCATTTGGCCCTTGAGCCAGTGCTCCAAGGAAAGCCCATGACCCCCATCTCAGGAACAAGATTGAAAATTGGCGTTGAACCTTTGTTAACAACCAAGGCTTAGAGTCATAGTTAGTTGTCATGCTGCTTCTCACTGTGGACTTTCATTTCAGTTTCATCAGTTCAAAGTACACATGACCCCAAATAAGCTGTTGATATTTATTGTATCCATTAAGAAAAAGCAAGCACAGAAACCAAGTAGCAAAGAAAGCTGCTTTGGGCTGTATATATTTTAGCGGTCTCTGGTTACAAGACCCTAAGGGCTGTGATTAGAAGCTGCATGGTATCCCCACCAAGGCTTTGATGATTTGGGCTGGCTGGTGGGCCCACGGAGATTGTTGGTATAGTGAGACCAGGGGTCCCCAAGAGTTCTTTGTTAGAAAGCAAAGTTCCTGAAATGGCTCAATGGTTTGAAAAACCTTTATGAAATAATGACAGAATATTACATGTGAAAACTGAAGAAGCCTGAACCCAGCCGAAAGCCCAGCCAGGTCCTCAGCAGATTTTGTTCAGGGCAATAAACGATGAAGAGAAGATGACTGTCTTATGCCACAGTCTGCTAGGAGTTCTCCCAAACTTCCTCCAACAGCTGTTTTTCTAAGCAGACAGGAGGTAATGATGATCAAGTAGATCATGATCTTGAGGAGTAGGAGATAGCTCCAGTAGGCAGAGGTGTACGTGAGCTGCAGTTTCAGCACATCTAAGAGACGTCATGCAATTAGTTGCACCTGTTCCTTGACAAGAAAAGCCCCTCTTGGAGGAGGGTGCCACAGATGTTTATTTTTGGCAGTCTACACTGAAGTGACACCACCCCCACCAAACCCCAAAGGTCGACATCTACCACTCCCACCCAAAGCACCCAGAGCAAGGCTCAGCTTCCAAATCAAGTCCATTAACAACCTCTGCAAAATTCACTTAACGAGCTTCCTAATATCAAAAAGTAGGGCTATATTTTTAATGTTTGAGTCCAGTAAAAGACAAAAGTATGTGTGAAACTAGATTTTAGATTTTCTTCACCCTCAATATGCTTCTAAGCAAAATGATAGATAATATTCACTAACCACTAAACAAAATGCCAATCAGTACACTGAGAATTTTGCATAAGAAGGATTAGTGCTATTTAATTTTTATAGGATTTCAGGAATGCAAGAAAGAGTTTATTTTCATTCTCATTTTGCAGACAAAATGAGAACACAGGAAGCAGGAATGAGATACCAATATTCATTATACTGAATGATTCTTGTTTGATAAGCATAATGTTAATGCTTCACAAGCACTATGTTGTTTTAAGTCCTCATTCATACTTAAGTGAGTTGCATTATGAATGTTCCCATGTCATTAAAGAGAAAATAAAATATAAAGAGTTCACTTAACTTGCCAAGAATCATTCCAGTGAGTGGCAGGGCCAGAATTTAAAGGAAGTTAAGGGAGACTGAGCGAGGGCATGTACAAAGTACTTTTAAAAATAAGTCATATAAATGTTAGAAAGTATTGGCAGAGAGAACATAATCTCCTAATATCTTTATTATCCTTAGAAAATGCCACCTATTTTAAATTAAAAGCACTGAGCATTTCAGTGCAATTCATTCAGGGGAGAGAAAAAAAATAGGCAAGTCACATTTCTAATTCTCTGAACAGATTGAAGTAAAGAATTTTACTTATCTACATTAAAAAACAATACTAGAGCAACTTGAAATCATGTTTTCCCCAGTCATACAAACAATAGACAAATCAATGAATGAAGTTCCTTTGTTAAAATGCTTCAGAGCATATAGCTGTATCCTCTAACTTATCAATCTCATACCAAGGTCCGTAGTTTACTGTATTAATGTGATGTGAAGGAAATGATTGATAATGTAAAATGCCACTCTATTCTGGAACTATGAAACTTTCTGAGTTTTCTAATTTACATGAAGGAAGTTCAGAAGTTAAGATGACCAATAGTGGAAAAATGATATGGTATGAGATGAAGGCAAACACACTCTGAAACTCACCATTTCCATCTATCAAATCAGCTTCTCTGGCATTCTTAGTGATGAAAACTAAAAGCAATGAAAGCAAGTCCCAGTTAATTATTCACCCCTGTTATCTGATATTTAGTGTATTCGATTTGTTCACAGAGAGAAAATAAAAATGTGAGCCTCACATTTTCAAAAATAACTGGTGTGTAATTCAGTTAATACCATTCATATGTTATGGTTCTGCACATGAAGATGATGAAGTTCCTGAAGTTTATATGATTATATGTGACTGTATAATACATGCATGTGTGTGTTCTTGTGAGTGTATATACACACACATATGTATTTTTTAAATAAAAATGAGTGCTCTATGCAAAAAAAGTGAAATTCAAAAGTGTTAAGTTCTTTTTCCTTTCATCACAACCTGAATTCACATGCAGGACTAGGTGTTTCTCCTCTGTATTCACAGCTTCTTGCACAGCAATGCCCCAAAGCAAGTGATACACAAATATATATTCAATGGAAAAAGAAGCAGAAAATTGGCTGCTTTACAGGATCCAGCATACATTGCTGACATAAAATGTTGAGCCCCAAAGAGATCCATACAATCTGAGTCAACAACAGAATCATACACATTCAAAGGAGTCTGATTCAATGAAATTTCTCTTCTGAACAGAGGAATCTTTTGCTTTCTAACTCTCTCTTAGAGGAAGAAAAAGGAACTGGGTAAGAGTATAAACTATCTGATGGACTGGGCTGAAACACCTGCTATAGACATGTGGCATGTGCAAAAACTTCTTTAATTTTAGCTCTTTGCCCACCCCTGTAAAATGGGAGAAAAATAGTTGAATCACAGTACAGAAAGTTTTCTGACGATGAAAAACAAAAATGCATGTCAAACCCTGGCCCTTCTGTATAAAATGATTCTGTGACAGTTCAAGTTATTAGCTGCTACTAAAAATTAAAAATAAATAAACAAATCTAGAAGTAACACGATATCATCCTTGCTCCAGTCACTAAAGAGAAAAATGGATGCATGAATAAATAAAGAACATTTGTTATAGTAATTCATAGCATACCACAGTATCTTCCACTTTACAGTAATCCTATCCAAAAACAAGTTGTTTGCTGTGATATTGTGATGTCTAAGAAATGATAGATTAACTTAAAACTGGACTCAGTCTATTATACAACTTGCAACTATTCATATTTTTCAACCTTTTGCAAAGGAATTATAAAATAAAGATGATCATGAGCAGAAAAATCTGTAGCCTAAGATAAGGCAAACATACAGTAAAACCATTTGCATCTCTCAAACAAACTTCAGCATCAGTAGTATTGACAGCCAGAAGAAATGAGAACAAATACTAATTAACTACTCATTTCCATTTTTTACAATCTTTTTGTGGTGTATGTGTGTGTAAAATCCATTGACAGAGATATAGGAGAGATAATCCATCGATATTAATAAAACCTAATACGTGTTGAGTGATCATTTCTGTGATCACTAGGTAAAATGCCTCCTTTGCATTATGTAATTGAAATCCCCAACAACACTAACCTACTAAGATTAAGTTCTCAATTCTAAAAATATTGAAATATAATCCACACAGGTGCATTAAAATAGTTTGGAAATAATTATCTAGTTTATCCCTAGCATTTGAATAATTAATCATTATTTTTCTCAAAAGGATAGACCTCTAAAAGTGTAATTGTTTCAATGCTATCATAAGTGGTATACTTGTTGCTCAATGAAGATTATGTAGGTGTCCAACATCTGAAAAAATGGGGCCAAATGGGTTATATAAGCTGAATTATGAATACTGCCATACTTTGATTGAAAAATTAAGTATAAAGAGTATAGTAGATCTACTCTTTGTATTTAATTACTCTCAAAAGAAGAGATTTTTTTTTAATTATTCCATTTTAGTGAGGTGAGTATTTTCATGCAATTATTTCCTATGTTAGAAGATGGGAAAAGTCACGTTTCTATTTCTCTGAATGTAACTTGAGGCAAGAGTTGTATTTATCCATTATGATTCCCAGGTAATAATGGATTAATAAAATGTCAGTCTATTTTGCAACATCCAGATCTTCTGGCTTTTTCTTAAGCTAATGAATTTTAAAAATTAAGATGATCAGGAGGGGAAAATGCTACAGCATGAGATAAAGGTAAACATACACTAAAGCCCACCATTTTTAACTTTGAGATCAACTTCTCTGAGATTAATACAGCCAGAAGAAAAGAGAGCAAATACAAGTCAATCATTCGCCTCTTAGGTAAAAGTGTATGAATATGTGTATACATACACTTACTATACATATAAGTACATATATATGTCTGTCAAGAACAGAGATGGAAGCATTTAAAATAAGATTGCCATAACTCCAAATGTAATGTAACTAGTTTCACTGTATATATTTCATTAGATATCATTTGCATATTATGTTTTTGTACAGAAAGGTGTTGACTCTCATAAGAGATAACTTTTTCCTTTTAATCACAACTGGGGTATAATATCCAAGGCTATCTGTTTTTCTGCTGTATTCACAGCTTCTGTATCAGTGTGTGTTCCAAAGTAGTTTATATGCAAATGCATATTTAATGGAAAAAATAAACAGAAAATTGTCTGCTTTATGGGATCTAGCACACACTACTGGTATGAAGTGCTGAACCCAAAAAGAATTCATCCATTCCTAGAATCAACAGTGGAAGGAGTCTGATTTACAGAAAAATTTCATGTAAATACCAACAAGCAGCTGTACTTTTCACAGCATGCATGTCTGCACCATTCTTGATTCATGCACCTGATTTCTGGAGGTGTGGTATTTGTGGACATGAAACACCAATATTCATGAAATTGGTACCTACTGATTGATCACGGTTTGATTAGACTATGTTAATGCTTCATAAGCATTACTTTGTTTTAAGTTTTCCTTCACAACTAAGTGAGTTGTATTATGAATGTTCCCATACCACGAATGAGAAAATCAAATGAAAAGAGTACATTTAATCTTTTAAGTATCATACCAGGGAGTAGCAGAGCCAGAATTCAAAGAATGTTGAGGGAGATTTAAAGAGGACATGTGCAAAATACTTTGTAAAAATAATGCATATAAATGTGAGAATGTTATTAGTAGATATAACATAATATCCTAATATCTTTATTATGCTTAGAAAATGCCATCTGTTTTAAATGAGAGGGTTTGGGCATTTCAGTGCAATTCTTTATGGGAGGAGAAAAATAGATCAAGGCACATTTCAAAATTTCTATACAGAGATTGATAATGAGATTTTTATTTATATGTGATCAAAAACAATACCAGTATAACTTGATATCATGCTTTTGCCAGTTATATAAACAATAGACAAATCAATAAATAAAGTCTCTTTTTAGAAATGCTTCAGAGCACATCACTTTATCCTCTAATTTACCAATCTCATATACTAAGGTTGGTAGATTACTGTACTAATATGATGTGAAGGAAAAGAAGAATGATGTAAAATGCCACTCATTCTATTCTGGAACTACCAGACATTCTGAATTTTCTACCTTACATGAAGGAAGTTAAAAAGTTAAGATGATCGAGAGTAGAAAAATGATATGGCACGAGACAAAGGCAAGCACTCTCTAAAACTCAACATTTCCACCTTTCAAATTGGCTTCTCTGGCATTTAGAGTGGTGAGAACTAAAAGCAATGAGAACTAGCAGTCAGTTATTCACAGCTATTATCTGATATTTAGTGTATTCAATTTGTCCACAGAAAAAAAAGGAGAGATACACATTAAAAATGTAAGCCTCATACTTTCAAAAATAACTGTTGTCTAATTAAGTTAATAGTACTCATATATTATGATTCTGCACATGAAGATGATGATATTCCTGAAGTTTATATGTGTATAGGTGTATGTATACATACATATAGATATGTGTATGTATGTGTGTGTATGTACACACACACATATATATTTTTTAATCAAAACTAGTTTGTTGTGTCCAAAAAGTGAACTTCATGAATGTTACATCCTTTTTCCTTTTATCACAACCTGAATGCACATGAAGGGCTATGGGTTTAACATCTGTATTCACAGCTCCTTGCATAACAAATGACCCAAAGGAAGTCAACCACAAATACTTATTCAATGGAAAAAAAGGCAGAAAGTTGGCTGGCTTTACAGAATCCAGCACACACTACTGACAGGAAATGTTAAGCCCCAAAGAAATCCATCCAATCTGAATCTACAATAAAATCATACACATTCAAAGGAGTCTGATTTTTAAAAATTTCTCCTTTGAACAGAGGGATTTTTTGCTTTGTGACTCTGCCTTGGAGGAAGAATAAGGAACTGAGTAAGGGTATAAACTATCTGATGGCCTGAGTTTAAACACCTGCTATAGACATCTGGCATGTACAAAAACTTCTTTAATTTTAGCTCATTGTCCACCTCTCTAAAATGGGAGAAAAAGAGCTGAATCACAGCATAGAAAGTTTCCTGAGGATGAAAAACAAAAATACATGAAGAACCCTGGCTCTTTCTTCTGTATAAAATGACTCCGTGACAGTTCATGTTATTGCAGATATCAAAAACTAAAAATAAATGAACAAATGTATAAGTAACTTGATATCATGCCTGCCCCAGTCACTAGAGAGAAAAAAATGGATTCATGAACAAATGAAGAACATTTGTTAAAGTAATTCATAGCATACCCCTGTATCTTCTACTTTATAGCCATCCTATCTAAAAACAATTTATTTGTTATGATAATATGATGTCTAAGAAATGATGGATTAACTTAAAATTGTACTCAGTCTATTCTACAACTTTCAGCCATTCTTATTTTTTTGACCTCCTGCAAAGAGTTAAAAAATAAAGACAATCATGAGCAAAAAAAGTTGTAGACTATGGCAAACTTACAGTAAAACCATTTTCATTTCTCAAACAAGTTTTCAGAGTTAGGAGTACTGCAAGTTAAAGGAAACAAGAACAAATACAAATCACTTACTTATCCCCCTTATCTTTAATATCTTTGTACTGTGTCTGTGTGTGTATAATACATTGACAGAGATACAGGAGACATAATTAATCAATATTAATAAAAGCTAATTTCTATTGAGTGATCATTGCTGTGTCAGTCATTAAGTTACATGTCTCCTGTGATTGTCTCATTGAAATCCCCAATAACATTTAACCCATTAAGATCAAGTTCTCAATTCTGCAAATATTTCAATATTACCAACACAGGTGCATTAAAATATGTTGTATATAATTATATAGAGCTTTATATAATATATTATACATATATATAATATACATATGTATGTAATTTTTATTTATATACATATGTATGTTTTTTCAATTATTAACCATTACTTTTCTCAAAAAGAATAAATCTCTAAGAGTGTAATTGTTTCAGTGTTACTGTAAGTGGTATACTTATTGCTCAATGGATGTTTTTGTAGGTATTCTATGTCTGGGACAATGGGACAAAAAGTGTTAAGCAAGCTGAATCACAGAAGGTCACTTATTATGAATGAAAAATTGACTATAAAGAATATAGTAGACCCACTTTTTGTATTTTAATTATTCTCAGCAGAAGGCCTTTTTCAAGAAACATTCCATTTTAGTAGGATGAGTATTTTAATGCAATTATTTTCTATGTTAGAAGATGGAAAAAGTCACACTTCTATTTCTCTGAATAAAACTTGATGTAAGAGTTGTATTTAACCACTATGACTCCCAGGCAATGATGAATTAATTAAAATGTCAGTCTATTTTGCAATAACCAACTTGTCTGGCTTTTCTCAAGCTAGAGAGTTTCAAAAGTTAAGATGATCAGGAGGGGAAAATGCATGAGATAAAGGTAAACATAACACTAAAACCTACCAGTTTCAACTTTCAGATCAGCTTCTCTGGGATTAATAGTGGCAACAGCTAGAAGATAAGACAACAAGTACTAGTCAACCCTTCATCTATTATTTAAAAACTATAAAACTATAAACAGACACTTCACAGAAGAAGAAATGCAATCTATCACTGAAACATGAAAAAAGTGTTCAACTTCTTTAGCAATTAGAGAAATGCAAATCCAAACTACACTGAGATTTCATCTGATCCCGGTCAGAATGGCAATCATCAAGAATACAAGCAACAATGAATGTATAACTAATTAGGAAAAATTTTTAAAAAGACTATTTTTTATGAATATATGTGTACATACACTTACTATGCATAAGTAAATACATAAAAATCTGTCAAAAACAGAGACATTCATTTAAAATATGGTCCCCATAATTCCAGAAATAATTAGTTTCACTTTATGTAATTCAGTAGATATCATTTATATATTTTATTTTGCACGCAAATATATGATTTATATATTGTATTTGACCGTCATGATGGAAAACTTTCCCTTTTTTCATTCACATCAGGATTATCATAACCAAGAGTATCTGGTCTTCTGCTGTGTTCAGAACCTCTACCAGTTTGTGCTCCAAAGTAGGTGATACACAAATGCACGTTAAATTAAAAATTAACAGTAAATTGGCTGCTTTATAGGATACCTCCCAAACTGCTGATACGAACTGTTGAACCCCTCAAAAATCCATCTACTCCTAGAATCAACAGCGGAAGGAAAGAGTCTGTTTAAATAATTTTTTTTTCATGCAAATATGGGAAAGCAGGTGAACCTTTCTATCTCATTCATATTGCTAATATTCTTGATTCATGCACTTGATTTTCTGGAAATTAGTACCTACTAATTGATCCCTGTTTGATAAGCACAATGTTAATGCTTCACAAGCATTATGTTGTTTTAAGTCCTCATTCACACTTAAGTGAGCTGTATGATGAATGTTCCCATATCATGAATAAGAAAATAAAATGTAAAGAGTACACTTAACTTGCCAATAATCATTCCAGTGAGTGGCAGAGCCGGAATGCAAGATGAGGGAGATTAAATGAGGGCATGTAGAAATTACTTTGCAAAAATAATTCATATAAATGTGAGTAAATAATTAGTAGAGATAACATAATCTCTTAACATCTTTATTATGCTTAGAAAATGTCATCTTTTATAAATTTAAGGAGCTGAGCATTTGAGTGCAATATTTTCTTTTTATATTGATTTTATTTTTTAAATATATGACAGCGGATGTATTACAATTCTTATTACTCATATAGAGTATAATTTTTCAATCTCTGTTTGTATATAAAGTATGTTCACATCAATTCGTGTCTTCATACATGTATTTTGGATAATGATGTCCACATTCCACCATCCTTGCTAGCCCCCTACCCCTCTAGATAGGGCAGAGGTGTGGGAGGGGAAGAGAGGGGGCAGGGAGTCAGCACAATATTTTCTAGGGAGAGAAAAGCAGGCCAAGCCACATTTCTAATTCTCTGAAGAGAGATTGAGGTTAAGAACTTATTTATCTATGATTAAAAACAGTACAACTATAACTTGATATCATGCTTTCTCCAGTTATACAAACAGTAGGCAAATAAATGAATAAAGTCTCCTCATTGAAATGCTTCAGAGCATATTACAGTATCCTCTGATTTACCAATCTCATACCAAATTTGGTCATTTACTATATTACTGTTAGGTGAAGGTAATGTTGGATAATGTAAAATACCACTCATTCTATTCTGGAACTAGAGACATTCTGAGTTTTCACTTTACATGAAGGAATTTCAAAAGTTAAGATAGTCAATAGTGGAAAAATGATATGGCATGACATAAAGGCGAATATACTTTAAAACTCACCATTTCCATCTTTCAAATTGGCATCTCTGATATATATGGTGGTGAGGACAAAAAGCAATGAGAGCAAATAGCAGTCAGTTATTCACTGCTAATATCTGATATTAGTATATTCAATTTGTCCACAGAGAGAAAGGAGAGATAAACATTAAAAATGTAAGTCTCGCTGTTTCAAAAATTACTGGTATCTAATTCAGTTAATATACCTCACATGTTATGTTTCTGCACATGAGGATTTTGAAGTTCCTGAAGTTTATGTGTGTGTGTATATATATGTGTATACAAATATATTTATGTATATATACACATGTATTTTTTAATCAAAACTAATTGGTTGTATCCAAAAAAGTGAACTTCATAAACATTATATTCTTCTCCCTTTTATCACAACCTGAATGCATATACAGGACTATGTGTTTCTCCTTCTTATTCACACCTCTTTGCACAGCAAATGACCCAAAGCACGTGATCCACAAATACACATTCAATGGAAAAAGAAGCAGAAAATGCACTGCTTTACAGGATCCAGTACACACTCCTGCCATGAAATATTGAGCTTAAATAATCTTTCCATCGAGTCGACAACAGAATCATACACATTCGAAAGAGTCTGATTTAAAGAGATTTCTTCTATGAACAGAGGAATCTCTTGCTTTATGACTCTCTCTTAGAAGAAGAATAGGGAACTGAGTAAGGTTATAAACTATCTGATGGACTGAGTTGAAACACCTGCTATACACGTGTGGCATGTGCAAAACTTCATTTATTTTAGCTCATTTCCCACCCTGTGGAGTGGGAGAAAAATAGTTGAATTGCAGCATAGAAAGTTTTCTGAGGATGCAGAACAAAAATGCATGTAGAACCCTGCCCAATGCCATATGTGACTGTGTGAAAGTTCATGGTGTTAGCAGCTGGAAAAACACTAAAAATAAATGAATAAATCTAGAAGCAACTTGATATGATACTTTCCCAAGTCCTTAGAGGAAAAAATGAACACATAAATAAATGAAGCCCACTTGTTAAATTAATTCAGAGAATGACACTTTATAGTCATCCTGACAAAACCAAGTTGTTTGTGTGATATTGTGATGTCTAAGAAATGATGAATTAATTTAAAATTTGACACAGTGTATTCTGAAACTTGCACTAGTCTGATTTTTTGACCTTATGCAAAGGAGTTCAAAAATTAAGACGATCAGGAGCAGAAAAAGCTGCAGACTAAGAAAGGCAAACATGCTAAAACTGTTTTTATCTTTCAAACAATATTTAGAATCATTATCACTGACAGCTAAAAGAAATAAGGACAAATACTAATCAGCTATTCACCCTCATTTTTTTACTCTTTTTGTTGGTGTCTTTCTGTGTGTAAAATCCATTGACAGATATACAGAAGAGATAATCAATCAAAACTAATAAAAGCTTATACATGGTAGGTGATCATTGCTGTTCCGTGGCTATGTTAAATTATTCTGAGCATTTTCTCACTGAAATTCCTAGTAACACTTAATCCATCAATATCAAGTTCTCAATTATGCTAATATTTCAATATAACCAACACAATTGCATTAAAATAGGTTGAAAATCATTATCTTGAGCTCATTTATACTTTATATATTTTTTCAAAGATTTTAATAATTAACCATTTCTCTCTCAAAAGAATAGGCATCTAAAAATATAACTATTTCCAAGTCATCATAAGTGGTATACCTGTTGCTCGATGGAAGTTTTTATAGATGTTCCACATCTGGGAAAATGGGTCTAAATGGGTTATGTAAGTTGAATTATGGATGGTTCCATATTATGAATGAAAAATTAAGTATAAGAGTATAGTAGGCATGTTTTTCTTTTTTAATTATTCACAGCACAAAGGCTTTTTAAAAATACCTTTATATTTTAGTGGGATATTTTAATGCAATTATTTCCTATGTTAGAAGATACGAAAAGTCACATTTCTATTTCTCTGAATAAAACTTGAGGCAGGAGTTGTATTTTCCATTATGTCTCCTAGGAAATGATGGATTAGTTAAAATGTCAGTCTATTTTGCAACATCTAGCTATTCTGGCTTTTGCTTAAGGGAGGGAGCTTTAAAAGTTAAGATGATGGGGAGAGTAAAATGCTACAGCATGAGACACAGGTAAACATACACTAAAACCTACAATTTTCAACACTGACATCAGCTTCACTGGGCTTAATAGTGATGTCAGCTAGAAGAAAAGAGAGAAGTACTAGTCAATCACTCATCTATTATTTAAAAGTATGAACACACACTTCACAGAAGTAATACAATCGATTAAAAATATGTGAAAAATTTCCAACATTTTTAGCAATGTGAACCAAAACTACTGGAGTATTTCTTCTCACCCCAGTCAAAATGGCAATTATCAAAAATACATGCAATAATAAATGTTGAGTAGAATGTGAGGAAAAAAGTTATACTCATACATTGCTGGTGAAAATGCAAATTGGTGTAACCATTATGAAAAGAGGTATGGAGATTCCTCAAAAAACTTAGAATGAAACCACCATTTGACCCAGGTATCACACTCCTTGGTTTATACCCAAGGGTCTTAAAATCAGCGTATTACAGTGATGCAGCTACATCAATGTTTATAGCAGCTCAACTCATAATAGTTAAACTTCGGAATAAAACTAGGTGGCCTTCAACAGATGAGTGGATAAAGAAAACATATATATGTGTGTGTGTGTGTGTGTGTGTGTGTGTGTGTGTGTGTATAATGAAATATTAGCCATCCTTAAAGAATATTGAAATTATGTCATTTTTTGATAAGTAGATGGAGCTGGAGAATATCATGCGAAGTGATATTTCATATATTTGAATGTTCATTCACAACAAGGAGGGACTAAGGAGAAATAAAGTTACATGAAATTAGGTAGAGGGAGTGAAGAGAGGGAAGAGGGGAGAGGGGCAGGAAGGACAGTAGAACGAATCAGACATTATGACCCTATACACATATATAACTGTACAACATTGGGATTCTACATCATGTACAACCAGAAGAATGAGAATTTATGTCCCATTGATGTATGAAATGTCAAAGTGTACTCTACTATAATGTATAACTAATTAGACCACATAAAAAAATCATTCTAAAAAAGTGTATGAACATGTGTATACATACACTAACTATGCATATAAATAAATACAAGAATAATCATTAAATATGGACCCCATAATTCCAAAAAGAAATTAGTTCCACTCTATGTAATTCAGTAGATTCTTTCATATAATTTTTTTTATACACAAAGATGTCGACCTTCATGATGGATAACTTTTTCTTCTTCTTTTTCTATCACAAGTGGAGTATCATATCCAATAGAATCTGGTTTTCTGCTGTATTCACAGTTCCTCACCGTGTGTGCTCCAAAGTAGGTGATGCACAAATTTATGTTCATTGGAAAAACAAACAGAAAATTGGTTGCTTTATACAATCCAGCACACACTGCTGATAGAAAGTGCCAAATACAAAAAGAATACACCCACTCCTAGAATCAACAGTGGAAGGATCTTAAGAGTCTGATTTAGAGAAGTTTTTCATGTAAATACTGGAAAGCAGTAGTACCATTCCTCATCATGCACATCTCCAATATTCTTGATTCATGCACATGATTTTCTGGAGGTGTACAGTTTGTAGACATGAGACACCAATATTCTTGAAATTGATTCCTCCTGATTGATCACTATTTGATTGGCCCTATGTTAAATATACACAAGCATTACCTTGTTTTAACTCCTTTATCAGACTTAAGTGAGTTGTATTATGAATGTTCCCATACCTTGAATGAGAAAATAAAATGTAAAGAGTGCGTTTAACTTGCCAAGAATCATTCCAGTGAGTGTAAGGGCCAGAATTCAAAGGAGGTTAAGAGAGATTAAAAGAGGGCATGTGGAAAAGAGTTTGTAAAAAGAATAAAATAGACACTAGTATTGCTGTATGTATATACATGTCTGTATAACCAATGTGATTCTGCAACCTGTACACTCAGAAAAGTGAGAAATTATACCCATTTGATTCAAATGTATGATATGTCAAGATCATTGTATTGTCATGTGCAACTAATAAAAATATGAAGAAAAATAATGCACATAAATGTGAGAACTTAATTAGTAGAGATACCATAATCTCCTAATACCTTATTTATGCTTAGAAAATGTCACCTATTTTAAATGAGAGGAGCTGAGCATTTCAGTGAAATTCTTCATGGGGAAAGAAAAACAGGCCAAGTCAGATATTTGGATGTTCATTCACAATAAGTAATTATCTGACCAGAGATTGAGGTTGACAATTTTATTTATCTGGGATTAAAAAACAATACTAGAGTCGCTTGATATCATGCTTTCCCCAGTTATACAAACAATAGACATATCAATAAATAAAGTCCCTTTTTTGAAATGTTTCATCACTGTGTTCTTTAATTTACTTAATTTACCAATTTCATACCAAGGTCAGTAGATTACTCTATTAATGTGATGTGAAGGAAATGATGGATAATGTAAAATACCACCTTACATGAAGGAAGTTAAGATGACCAAGAGTAGAAAAATGATATGGCATGATATGAAGGCAAACACACTCTAAAACTCACCTTTCCATCCATCAAATCAGCTTCTCTGGCATTTTCAGTGGGGAGAACTAAAACAATGAGAGCAAATAGCAGCCAATTATTCTCCCGTATTATCTTGTATTTACTGTATTCAATTTGTCCACAAAGAGAAAGGAGAAAATCAATATAAAAATGTGAGTCTCACAGTTTCAAAAACAACTGGTGTTTCATTTAGTTAATTCCACTCATATACCATGGTTCTGCATACAAGGATAGTGAAATTCCTGAAGTTTATATATGTTTATGTGTGTATACACGCACATATGTATTTTTAATCAAAACTGGAGTGTTGTATATAAAAAGTGAACTTCAAAAATGTTATATTCTTTTTCCTTTAATCACACCCTGAATGCACATCTGAGACTATGTGTTTCTCCCACATATTCACAGCTCCTTGCACAGCAAAAGACCCAAAGCAAGTGATCCATAAATACATGTTAAATAGAAAAAGAAGCAGAAAATTCACTGCTTTGCAGGATCCAGCACGCACTGCTGACATGAAATGTTGAGCCCAAAGAAATCCATCCAATCTGAGTGGACCTCAGAATCATACACATTCAAAGGAGTCTGATTTAAAGAAATTCCTCATTTGAAAAGAGGATAGCAGCTATCCCAGTGCCCCTGCTTCATGCACATGACTTTCTGAGATGTGGTTTTAATGAGGCCACCGATACTGACACAATCTAATATCTGTTAAGTGATCATTGGTATGCTGTCCTCTGTTAAATACTTCATATACATTTACAAAATGCAGGAGTAAAATTGTCTTAAAAATAATCAATAGAAATACAAACAAAACATAGACAAATAATTCCACAAGTCTGGATAAAAGGAAAAATCTTCTCTTAATTCTTCTAATCCAAAGGCATTTTCCTGTTTGAGGAGCTAAGCAATTTCCTTGCTTTCTGGTCTTTCTGGAATAAGTAGGTCAAGTCACATTTCTAGCTCTCTGCATAAAACTTGAGGTGAGATGCACACACATACTCACACATGTACACACACATGTATGTTTTATTGTGTATATATATAAATATTTATGTGTTTCTATAATTTTGTGCATATATATGTGTACATATATACAGAATTTTTTAAAAAGCAAAAAACTTACAACGATTACATTTTTTAAACTGATTAAAAAACAGAGTCACATGTTTGTTTTATTCTTTTTCTTCTAGATATGTTCTTTTTCATATGAATACACTTCCACTACAGAATTACATTAGACACTCAATTTTCCATTTAAACTATTTTCTTAAATACTTTAAGTGATGGAGTTGGAGTATAGGCTTTTGGGGGGTAATTCCCAAGGTATAAATATGCATATGGTTATGTTTGGATTTGAAATATTTTCAAGAACAGACTTTTGGAGTTTGAAAGTTTATTAAAAATGTGGCATTTGCAGGTAAATGGATGTGGTTGGAGAAGATAATGCTAAGTGAAGTCAGTCAATTCCCAAAAAACAATTGCGGGATATTTTCTCTGATATAAGGAGGTTGAATCACAGTGGGGGAGGGAGGGAGAGCATGGGAGGAATAGATGAATTCTAGATAGGGCAGAGAGGGGTGGGAGACAAAGGGAGGGCGTAGGGGATTAGCAAGGATGTTGGAATGTGATGGACATCATTATACAAAGTACAAGTATGATGACTTGAATTGGGTGACAACATACTTTATATACAGTGATACAAAAGTTGGGGTATATATGTGTATTAAGAATTGTAATGCAAAAAAAACCCAAAAGAGAACATGTATAAAGGCAAAAAAAAAAAATAGAGAATAGTGTTACCTTAGATTAGGTACAGGGAAGTGAAAGGAGGGGAAGGCAGGGTATGTGGGGATAATAAAGATAGTAGAATGAAACAGACATTATTACTCTATTTATATAAGTGACTGTGTGACCAATATGATTAAATGTATGCTCAGAAAAAATGAGAAATTATATCCCATCTATGTATGATATATCAAAGTATATAAGTGCATTCTACTGTCATGTATAACTAATTAAAACAAATAAAAAATTTAAAAAGTATATTACTTTTCTTAAAGTGACTTTATTCACTAAAAGATAAATGAAAGTCACTATCATCATAAACTGATTTGAATTGATTGAGGAAAAAAGAATAAAGCAGTGTCACTCATAATAAAATCTGTGTTTCCTAAATTGTCTAAATAAATGCTGTTTGTAAATTTGGAACTGATTAATTTTATCTACCTTAAAAATGATCACATCATTCATTTGTGCTTCCATGTGGTATAATTATTAAAAGAAATTCAAGTATCACCACTGGAAAAGCACTGTAGAATGACATGGATAGATGTTCCCTCCTTAGCTCGGGAGTCATGAAAAGCCCATGAGAGAAATGTGTTATAGAAGTTAGGGCCTAGTAAATAATTTTAAAATAAAACCTCTCTCCTGCACGGTATTCATCACCATGTAACTTAATATTCTTTTTATTTGTTCCTGATCACTACAAAAATATGAACCTAATTGGGCATGTAAGCACAGGGGTTAAGTTAACCTTGTGATTTACATATTGTCTGCCCTCTGTTTCTCAGCAAGGGAAATAGAAAATTGGGTCTGTCTTTGTATTCTTACTTTAGTTTGTTCTAGGAAAGGCTATAAATAAGTACAATAAATATATAAATAACTGAATTCAGGATTTATCTTTTTTTTTTCTGCTATCATTGTGTCATTTGATCTTCATCATACCTCCAGGGAAAATCAGGCAACTGTTCAGCCCTCACTGGTCATGGCAGAAAGTAAGGGTCCCCAGAGGCTGAAGCCTTACTTGAGAAAGCTGGATAGTGCATAGCAAAGGTGTTCACCACTTTTGCCATGTGTATGTTCCTCACTGGTTAAATGGGACTTGTAGCCACAGGGAAAATTATAAAAAGATTACTTCCCATGCCCACTGGGGCATTTCGACTGCTGTTTAACACTCAGGACTGTGATGCCTGGTGAGTCACTGGACCACTGCAAGGCTTTTGCGCAGTCAGACCTCTGCACAGCTGTGTGGATATGTACCTCACTGCATCAAAAGGATTCTTTGGGACATAGTTCCTGAGTTCTGTGTGACCTTGAGTGAAAGGGAAAGAGGATTCTCTCTTTGCTACAGCAGTCCTCTTGGGGATATTAGTCTTAGACTACTCATCTACATTCCAACTCAGTCCTGGCATGTGCTAGCAGAACAGGAAAGGTTTATGTAGCTACATTTACCAATGGCAAGAAGTATACCCATCACAGAGAAAAGTAGTATCTTCATACATGTTAGCCTCATTTAAGCATAAGTTAGAAAATTTTGTCTAACAGTGATATGTAAAATAAAAATCAGAACAACACAAGGCTGCTAAAACTTCCATAGCCAAGGTTATTTCTTTTTTATTTATTGCTTTTTGAACTATGCTCTAATTCCTACCTGAGTATCATTTTGTTAACTAAGCACTCCTTGTTTGTAGACTAAACCCTGTGGATGTCAAGATTCAAGTCTGTGACTTGCTTCCATGATAGAACATTCTTTAAAGCCCCATAATTGTTCAGATTTCTAAATCAAATAAAATCATCAAAAGTGAAAACTACTTGTTGGCATGTAACATTTTGCTAGATGCTTTCCTGTATATTATTTCATATAATACACATAAAATTCTAAAAACATATCCTCTGGTTTTAATATTTTCAATATCAAAACAGAAGTTGAGAAAGCTTAAGGCAAACTTTCCCATGTTTTCTCCTGTCTATACCATTTTACTTCCATAAGGAAAATAACAGGGAATTTATGCTAACATGAAATATGATTTTTAGGAAAGACTTATACTTGTTTTTCATTACTACTTGATTGAAAAGGTGGATGATTCCCTGTCAAATATTTTTCTGGAAATTTATATATACATTTAAAAAATTTTGTACTTGCAGATGGACAGCATGCTTTTATTTTATTTTCTTAATTTTGTATATGGTGCTAACGATGGAACCCATTGCCTCACACATGCTAGGCAAGCATTCTGCCACTGAGTCACAGCCCCACCCCTATGTTTATATTTAAATGCACATATCTTTCTTTATTTCAGGGAAGAGAATCTCTTGATCACCTCCTCTATTATTCTCATGTTTGATGATACACCTCTGCTCTTTATCTATTGATACTCCAGTCACAGTTAGCCAGCTCATCTTCATGTATGTGTCTTTGTTCTTCATGGTGTTTCCCTGCTGGGATTCCAGAATCCTATCACCATTTTTTTTTCTTTCCAAACTACCATAATAACATCAGGAAAAATGTTCTCAAGAAGACAAAGATATGTTCCAGACTTAAGAAGATGTATTTCATCAACTGATGGAAGAAAAATCTTGGGCTTGGGGGAAAACTCTGCATCAGAGTTTTTGTCTGTGGAGAAAATGGAATATCAATTTAATAGAATAATTGGAGAAACATACACATTACTTCTTTTGTAATAACTTAGTACATATCATAGGGGGACAAGCTGCCATTGAATAAGTATACACTATGGACTTTCATCCCCCATAGGTTGAGAAGTATTTATTGTTGTCCTTACTTCACAGATGTACAAAGAATTTAAGTAACTTGTCAAAGTGAGAGCCATGGAGTTGTAGAGCCTGGATGAAAACTTGGTCTTTGTTCCTTCTCCACATGCTAAGAAGGGTGTGACTTATAACTGTTCATAAACAAGGCTTTCTACATTCAGAATCTCACTAATTATTATTTTTTTCATTCTCTTTTGTTTTCTGATAGTGGAGCATTTTGTCAAGGTTTAATTCAGGGGAGGGGAAGACAACCAGGCCACTTTGTGCTCTGTCTAGATGAGGCTCTGTGCTTTTATTCTAAAGTGCTTCACTCATCCTTTCCCTCTTCTGCTCTCTGGACATGTAACTCACAGTCTTCTGCTCTGTGCTTCTGTGCAACCTAGTCTTCATTTAGCTGATTCTAGAATGCACCATCTTATTTCTCATATGAATAAGTGTCAGGAAGTAGGTTTTCCTTTATGTTTGTAATAATACACTGTCACTTGTTTCATTGGGCAGGTATTTCTGTCAATATTTACATTTGATCAGTTCATCTCTCAGATTCAAATATGGATCCCTGTCTCAGTTCTGAAGCTTTTTGTTTTCATAATTAATGTCTAAGGTTCACATATGAACTACTCCAGGCTTTTGGTTTGGGCAATATTTAATCCTGTACTTCCATATTTCACAGTATCTTGAATTTTGACACAAAATAGGAACATTTTCAAAGCTTCTAGTAAAATTTGTATTGATTCTTTTCTAAGATTATCTTGTGCTAATCTTATTAAGATTCAAAACTTTTTCTTATCAAGTTTATTCAAACCTATTTGCTTGAATTTGCTTATCAAGGTATTCAAAACTTTTGGTTTTGAAAATTTTTTCCAAAAACATATTATATTTTATAATTTCTTTTGAAGTTCAAGCTTCACTACTGATACCACAGGGGTATTTTCATACTTGCTTTTACAGGAATCGACTGGTTTAGGGAGAGGGTCCCATCACATTTTTGTGTATTTGGCTCTCAGTTTCTCTTCAAAAGTTTGTGTCAACCTTATGTCTGACATCTGAGTTCTGGGCTTCCATTATTCTCTTTATCTCAATCTGCTGAATATGTGCATATATAATTAGTGTAGAATTAAAAGTAATGGTTCAAGAATCTGTCACAGGTACAATATCATATAACAAAACTTCATTTGTTTACAATGGCATGTATTGTGTATTTAATGTTAGCTGGTTTTCAGTTTATTTTTAACATAATAACAATGTAAATAATGAAATGATTTCAAATTGATTTCCAATTGAAATTCAAATACTTTACAAAAACTCATTTTGTTCTAGCATGAAGTTAGTAGAATAATTCAAAAGACAATTTCTTAAGAAAAGAAGAATTGTTTATCACCTTTTTTAAAATTGCTTTTTTAGTTATAGATGAACAAAATACCTTTATTTTGTTTATTTTTATGTGGTGGTGGGATAGAACTCAGTGCTTCATGCATGCTGGGCAAGTACTCTACCACTGAGACACAATCCCAGCCCCTTGGATTTCACTTTTGAGAAGAAAGGGTCAAAAATTCTTGATGATTTCTGTCTGAGTGACAAAGCTCCTAACTTTTATACAAAATCAGGATGCATTCGATGTTACTACTCCTGGACATATTAATAATATAATTGAGTCCCAGTATGCTTTTAAAATTTTACCCAGTTTGCTATTAACACAAATATTAAAAGACTATATATTTGTCCAACTGTATACATCATTTGTAGTTTAAAATGTATGTTATAAAAGCTAAGACTAAATATTCAATTGCGGATTATATTTGTATAATTTCAGTCAAAATATATGTCTTAAGAACTCTAATTATCATCTAAGGGACTTGTGGTTGTTAAAGGAAAATTTCTTATTTCAGTATAATGAAGAAATTGACACTCAAATTATGATTGGAAAACATTTCTGGACAGTTCCCCACCATTATTACCTCTTGCTTCTTTCCCTTATAGTTTAAATTTCATGCTTTTAAGGGTAAAATGAATCTTGAACTCCATAACTTTCTCAATAACAGTTGATGAAGCATTAAATAGTGTACTTGATTATAAACAGTTAGTACCTATGGTCTGAATTCTTACATTACATACTCTTTTAAAACATTCCCTTTAAATATCTATATTTTCAGGGCCAAGCATTTTTTTTTTTACAATATATAAAATAGCAGCCATACTATTTTATTTGAATAATGAATAGAATGGCTATCACATATCTTCTTTGCTTAAAAAATTCAGAAAGCCTATCCAACTCATTTTTGTATGTTTATTTGCCTAATAATACCACCTACATGTTTTTTAAGATGCAATGATATGAATTCCATACAAGCTTACCAAATATTGACTGAATAAACTACTGAAGTTATATTTCAAAACTACATGTGATTTTTTTCTTAAATATAGTCTATTTTTCTTTAATTAACTAAGTTGTAATAGCTATTTCACATTCAATATGCATTTTATATTTGTGACAAAAGATTCCAGTGGTTTTACTCATTATATGTATTGACCATTTTCTGGATGAATTTGAATTTCTTTTCTGACAAATATGGGCAAAAGAATAATCTGATTGGCTATAAATTGTAGGACAAATTATTATTGATGTAATAAATATATTCAATTGAGATAAAGGATAAATTCGAAGCATGTAAAACATGTTTTAAACAGAAATTCTTTAAGAGCATTTTAGTGTTATTTTTATTAACAAGTAATAAAATTCTGCTTTACAAAAACCAACCACACACACACACACACAAAACCAACCACACACACACACACACACACACACACAAAAGCCCAACTCCAGACTTATTTTTTTTTTTCTGTGAGTGAATGTTAAAGTAACTTTCTATTTGAGCAGTTAGAACTATAATTGAATCTTCTGGAGAATTTCTGCTCTGTAGCAAATGCTATCAAAACATCTCTCTGTAGTGGAGAAGACACACATTTAAATTGGAACAAAATTTACAAGGCACCAAATATGTGTTTAGCAGTGTACCAAGAACTTTCTTCTCATTATCTCATTTAGTTCTCACATAACCTTATTGGGTTCATACTGTCATCCCTTATTATGAATTAGGAAACTAAGGCCAAAATGATTGCCAAAGCTCACTAAGCTCAGAGGGAACCAGAGATCCTGGTTGACTTAACTGCAAAGCTCTTAGTGCTACTAACAGATGAACCCATGAGAACAGTGAATGTATCCACTCCGCTGAGTCTGTCACCATCTTATTTGTAATAAAAAAAATGAGTACAAAATCAAATTTTGTATTGGTAAAAGAAAAAAATGAAGGAATTTTATATGGATTACTAATTATTACTTGGAACTGAGGTCTCTAGTTTATAATACTTCACACCTTTATAGAATAATAATAAATGGAAAAATGACTTCTTTTTGTTTTGTGAAGGGATAATATCCAGTCACCTTATGGGATTTCCCAAAATCACTCAGATCTGAGATTACTTAGAACACTGTGAAGTGATGCATGTTTTCAATCCAGATGAAGCCTGGACAAAATTCCTAATGAAGTGGAAAGTTAAAATAGGCAATATCTATCAATTGCTATTTGTGTCAATATAATTTTTAACTTTGTAGATCAATAAATAAAGCACATATTATAAGTAGAATTACATTTACTATTTCGTTAATTTCAAAGACAAACCAATTATACTATTCATACAGATAAATACTTAATAAACATATATTCTAATTCATCAGTATTTTATGATTCATATGCGTAGAAGGATAAACACCTGGACTTATTGTGAAGCAACTTCTTTTTATAATCCAGTTCCCTTTGATAGGAGACTTAATGAGCTGTTTCAGTATAGAAATACATAATGATGATTTTTTTTAACTTTTTTAAATGTTTTTATCTTTGTAAAAGCAATGTAACAGTTACACGCATTGGAAAGATTTTATAAAGCTCATGAATCTCATTGTTCAAATATAATTATTTCATTATTATTTATTCCCTTATAGTCTGTTCATAATTATACACATTTAATGTAATTCAGTTAGAATGACAGAGTTATATATTTTACTTTTTTAAAAAATTAACATTTTATTATAAATAAGAGAATGTTTTCTTTCTTTTTTATTATTTTTTTTATTGGTTGTTCAAAACATTATAAAGCTCTTGACATATCATATTTCATACATTAGATTCAAGTTGGTTATGAACTCCCAATTTTACCCCAAATACAGATTGCAGAATCACATCAGTTACACATCCACATTTTTACATAATGCCCTATTAGTAACTGTTGTATTCTGCTACCTTTCCTATCCTCTACCATCCCCCCTCCCTCCCCTCCCATCTTCTCTCTCTACCCCATCCACTGTAATTCATTTCTCTCCTTGTTTATTTTCCCATTCCCCTCACAACCTCTTATATGTAATTTTGTATAACAATGAGGGTCTCCCTCCATTACCATGCAATTTCCCTTTTTTCTCCCTTTCCATCCCACCTCATGAATCTGTTTAATGTTAATCTTTTCTTCCTGCTCTTCCTCCCTGCTCTGTTCTTAGTTGCTCTCATTATATAAAAGAAGACATTTGGTATTTGTTTTTTAGGGATTGGCTAGATTCACTTAGCATAATCTGCTCTAATGCCATCCATTTCCCTGCAAATTCCATGATTTTGTCATTTTTTAGTGCTGAGTAATACTCCATTGTGTATAAATGCCACATTTTTTTTTATCCATTCATCTATTGAAGGGCATCTGGGTTGGTTCCACAGTCTAGCAATTGTGAATTGTGCTGCTATGAACATCAATGTAGCAGTATCCCTGTAGTACGCTCTTTTAAGGTCTTCAGGGAATAGTCCAAGAAGGGCAATAGCTGGGTCAAATGGTGGTTCCATTCCCAGCTTTCCCAGGAATCTCCATACTGCTTTCCAGATTGGCCGCACCAGTTTGCAGTCCCACCAGCAATGTACAAGAGTACCCTTTTCCCCACATCCTCTCCAGCACTTGTTGTTGTTTGACTTCATAATGGCTGCCAATATAATGATGATATTTTAAACATTTCTTTGCTGAAAGGACCGGATCGCTCCTTTTGACTTGAAAATACCTACTACAGCATCCAAAGCATTGAAACTGTGTTGCAGAGTATCCTAACCAATAGATATGATGGGTATTCTGCAACTTTTGCAGCATGAATGCCAAGACAGCTCTGAGCTACACAAGTAAGGAATGTTATTCAGTATAGTTTCTGTAGATATTTTACAAGCTTCAGTATTTCTGGAAAATTTGAGGCAACACATAAAGAAAATTTAGGGCAATGGTGTCAAAATGACTTGTCATTCTGTGGAAGAGCACTGAGATTCATTTCTTGAGTATTTAGTAAATTCATATTCAGTATGACTTCCATGATATCTTTTGGGGAGAGAGGAGTAATCCAGTGACATGATTAAAAGCAGAAACATTGTGTTCATGCATGAGTAATAATATAAATTGTGAGCTGTTACTAAGTAGTCAATTAAAGTACCCAGTTAAAGACAAAGTACACAAGAATATTACAACAGGACTAATTTTGCAAAATCATATAATGGTCCAAACCTTGTGCTTTGGAGTCACAAGTCCTCACTGTGAAAAGAAAATGAGAAATTTTCTTATATAAGGCTGTTGAGTGATGATAGAAGGCACTGAAACATGTTAGCATGTTGTCTGCCCCATAAAAAAATTACTTAATATTTTTTTCTTTTTAATGGGATAGTATTGGGCCATTTTATCAAATTCTTCCATCAAATACAATGTTGGACCACTTGTCCAACATAAATATTGCTTATACAAAACAGGAACAGAAGTTTTTTATTTCAGAAGCTGGATTTTTTCTTTTTCTAATATTTGGATTAGGATGTTCATTCTGTATATGGACTTTATAAGCCATAAATTCCACACAAATTAAGAAAGGAAAAGAGCTCAACCCAGGATCTCTGGCCTCTCTGGATGTCACGGGCAAAAAGCACAGTGAGGCCAAATTAAGGCAAAATCTGATAACACTTACCCATGGGCCAGAAATCATTTGAGATTGAGCCTGTGTGTCATCTACCTTTTTGTCTACCATCTTCAGTGTGTTTGGAGAGAAAATTCATGAGCAAATGTGAATGGAAAACTTAGGGTTGAAATTGTCTGTAAAATAACAAATTTCAATAACCTGGACCACCTACAGGCCATATAAAAAGAATTGCTGTAGCATAAAGTTTAAGTAAGGGTCTTCCATCTAAGGAGCTAGAGGAATGTGAAGTGGGATTTATTAATGTTCTATAGGGACTTACTATAAGAATTCATTTTTTGTACTATTTATTGCTAAGAATGAGTACAAAATCAAGAATATAGATTTTTCAGGTTATCCAGAGAATGAAAGACTCTGTCCGATCTCAAAATATAGAGAAGGCAACTAATAAAAATATGTTTTGAGGATTTTAACATAAAAGACCTATAAAAAAGCAATAATTTACACCAGTAGTCTACAAAAAATGGTATTTAAAATGTTTTAGTTTCTATCCTGAGGTTCTCCTTTGTGTGTATATAAATTCTAAGTGACAAATTCAATCCTCTTCCTGAGAAAGAAGAGAAGAAACCATTTACAAAGTGATTTTGTTTCTGTATCCAGTAGCCCATACCTGCATACTGGTCCTTCATGTTATGAGGACAAGAATGCAGCAGAGACAGATAGATTGGTTTTAATTTTTTTCCTACAAAGTGTCTAAATTTTACATTACTAGAATATCATACAAAAGGTTACTTACCAAGAGGAATTACTATATATTTCTTTTCTCCTGCAAATATCCTAATGCAGCCTATAGTACAACATTGGCTAAACTGTCTTCAAAAAATCTCAGCCTCCTCCCAAGCCTCATGACCTGACCAGCAGTGTAGCAACCTTGCCTCAGCAAGTTGATAGTCTGTCTTCCTTTGGAAGTCCTTGAATGTAGATTTTGTGTCACCTCATTATTTGTAAGTTTTCTCATGAGTTTTTGATTTTATAAATTATTTTCCATTGAGGTTGAACTACTGGAAAGTGATAAAGGAAAATGGAAAATGTTGGAAAAGGAAAAGAAGAAAGTTAGGCCGACAGGTCAAAAAACCACCTTTCTGTAATACCAGAGGCTCAAGAGTCTGTGGCAGGAGGTTCATGATTTCAAAGCCAGCCTCAACAACTTAGTTAGGCCATAAGAAAATTAATAAGACTTGTCTCACAATAAAAAATGAAAAGTGCTGGGATGTTGCTCAGTGGTTAAGTGCCCTTGGGTTCAATAAAAAAATAAAAAATAAGAAACTACCTTTCTAAAGTACCAGAAAAAGTTTTCTGAGAATTAAGTTGAATTAAATTCTTTTCTTTCTTTCTTTCTTTCTTTCTTTCTTTCTTTCTTTCTTTCTTTCTTTCTTTCTTTCTTTCTTTCTTTCTTTCTTTCTTTCTTTCTTTCTTTCCTTCCTTCTTTTTTCTTTCGTTTAATTTCCAGATATTCAGTTATGTAACGACTATTCAAAGAGGCATCAAAGGATTGGGTCTTCTGTTCTCACAAACATCAACACTTCTCAGTTAGCAATTTGGGAATACATTTCTGAAAGGAGGAAGCTCTTTAGTAATGGAAAATGCAAATGTACCAACACATTTGAGAGCTGTGATCCAAGATCTCTATTTTCAAAAAAGCCACATTTATCATTTAATATCATGTGTTTTTTTGACAAGGCCAAATACAAAAATGAATTCTTTGATGATTTATTTTTCCTGGAATAAGAATAAAATTGTAGAATTTTATCTCCCATGAAATTATAGATTTTTTATTTAAACTAGAACGTTATCTGATAAATTGAATGAAGAAGGCTCATGAAGGCATTTCTATAATCTTATGCCCCCATCAGGTCCATGCTGTCCTGGAACTTCCATGAGCCACCAAGGATGAGGAATTAATAAAACTATGGTGGACAACTTTCTATTCATAGTAGCTTATAGCCACCAACCCAGCTGGAAAGAAGAAGAGGACTGTCTTAAAAAAGGATTTTAAATCTTACATTTGTTAATTGTAAAGATTTTTTAAAAGGAGAATTCCAAGTTATTGTGTCTTGGAGTTGTAGATTATGCCTTGCACCTTTAGTACCTGTGACTGATGTCCATGCCAGCCCTTTCGGTGACTGGTTTGTCTTTATTCTATCATGAGGGAAAGACTTAACAGGAGTCTTAAAAATTATCTGTATATTCAGAGTTGTGAAGGATTGAAATAATAAAATACAATAAGCAGAGAATTACAAAATATCTTACTTAATTTAAAGAAAATACAAAACTAGATTAAAAAAACACAGTATAAATTTAAAGACCTATGATAAAATCTATACACAGAGATAGATGTATATTTAAGAAGAAAAATCTACTATCATAAACTGACCAATATGATCTAAAGCCATATGCAAATTTGCTGCATTTCAAATAAGAATTTCTTCAACATTTTATTTCATTTAGTTTTTGCTTTTGGGTGTTCCTATTTCCAAGGTGTGTCTGCTGAGATGTTGGACATGGTAAAGTCCTGGGTCACTCTTGCAAAGCAGAAAGCAGACCAAAGATACCAAATTTGAATGAATTGTATGTCTTCCAGTTAGGACTGGACCCATGATTCACAGTAAAGTGTAGGAAATCTGGGCCTTAGGTCAGTAGGTCCTCTGGGAACTCACAAATAATTTCCATGTATGTTTATGAAGTAGTCAATCACTGCTACATATGTGTCCTTTTGTTTGGAGAATATAATAAGAAAACTGTCCCAGTTTTGGGATTTCAGAGGGGGGAGGAATTTAAAAATTAAGAACAGTAAGAGTTATGGGTCAGGCTTCATGGGCAATGACCAAACAGACTCCATTTTACCCTGAGACTCCATGTCATGTAAGAAATGCTTCTCCCATGGGAAAGCCTCACCTCTGTATCCATCAACAGTTACTTAGCATAGCATGTTTGGCAACACAAAATGACAACTCTTATACAATGTCAAATTGTTCTCCTTTGGGTTCCCATGTTTTCTTGGACAATGTACCCTGTCAGAAAATGGTTGTCTAGATGTTAGTAACCATTCTTTAATTTGTACTCAACTTTTGGTCATTTTGGCCCACTCCTCCTTCTGCTTATGATTTAGATCTCATGATGTTTCTTTATAGTTTTGAATCATAGCAACAGACACTTGTGATTAATGTGGTTTTGAACTATAAAAGTGTATGTATTCGAAGGGTGTAGATTGGCAGCCTGACCCTTGGCTCATCTGTTGGTGAATAAATGTTGCAATCGTTCCATAACATATGTAGTCATGGGGGAGCACTATAGGGATCAATGGAGCTTGTAGTCCACCCTCTGCTAACCTTTATACCCTTCTAAACAGTGTGGTAGTTACATACTTGACCTACAGGGATCCAGCCTATATTCTAGGAAACTGTTTTTCCTCTTTAAGAATTCATGAGCTTGATTTTGTCTTTTTCTTTGTCTAATCCAAGACTTGTAATCTGTGCTAGATTGTTTTTTTTTCCAACTGTTCTTCCCCAATCTATTCCTTAAATCTGTTGTAGTCTAGATTTCTGTTCTCCATCTACTTTATCTCAGTGGCCACTTGCCCATTCTTGGCTTTAATTAGCCTGGAGGGAAGAGGGGAAAGGATAAGGGAAATACCCATCTCCATCCCACCTGCCTCCAGGACTCTATGTGCACTTGTCCAGCGGACCACCTGATGAGTTCAAATTAGGCTCACACAGAATGTCAGAGGCTGAATGTGTACACAGCCAGAGTGGATTCAGACCCTCTTGGTCACCCATCTCTTCCTCCTAGCTCAGGGAACATCACTGCTTAGTTCTTTATGGTAGAGACATAGTGATGTGGCACTGGTCAACAAGGAGCCATCTAAGACAGAGATGGCCAGAGTCACAGACTGGTCTGGGTCTTTTTTATTTTTCTTCATCTATTACCTTTCACAGAGTTAATTACTTAGTAATCCCAGTAAGCTGTCAACTAGGGAGGTGGGTGGTAAGGCTAGGCTCTATGTCATTTAGAGAGCTTATTTAACCTACTTGGAGACTTTAGTTCATCAGTCAGTTACTCCTGTTCAGCCACCACAACATCCTACAGTATGGGGTGACCTGACCACTTTACCTCTTCATTCCTGGTGGCCTGCTCTGGTTAAGTTTCATCTTTATGTTTTCTCCCAGATACTAGAGCTACACACCTCATCACTGCTACTTGCTTTGCTGGACCATGAATGTCAGTCTCAACTCTCTCCTCTAATTCTTCACCCTTTGATGAGTTTTATGGATTCTGCTACAGAAACATTTTTGGCCCACTCCTGACCCCAACACACTCTTCATAATGAAGCCAACTTTGGCCACTCACATTAACTTCCCCACCATCTGGGTGCTGATCTCACGTAGTCCATTTCCTTCTTAGGATTCTTCACCCTGCTCTGCTCTGCTCCTGAGGATCAAGTCCAGAGCTGTTAGGACATTAGGTCTCTATGAGGTGACATTTCCTCTCTTCCCTTCAGTTCTTCATCATTGTCTCCCTAGAATCACATCTTCACATCTATGGATTGATTGGCAGTTTTTCTGTCTAGAAATATCCCACTCTTCTGGTTGAACTTCTGCTCATCTTTGTGCTCAGTTTAGCACTGTCTCTTCCAGGAAGCTTCTCACCCAGGAATTCTGGGGTTAATATGGCTCCATCTATAGTGTCTCCCACCTCACATCCCTTCCTACCCAAGATTTGGCCTGTTTTATCATTGTTCTATCTCTTTAGACTCCTCTGGGACCCATTAGCAGGGAAATGAGACCATGTTTTATTTTGTTTTGTTCCAAGTTATTCGTAGAATAGAAAAAAAAATGCATGGAATAGTGGACATTTAAGTATTTCTCTTCATTCTGATGACAGTGAAAGATTATCAATTAAAGTATAACCTTTACAAAAGAGTTACAAGTAATGGGCATGTCTCAAACACTCTGCATCCATAAATTTAGGAAAATGGCTCAAGAAATCATAGCTCCTCACTTACAAATTTGAGATTCGTTCTATTTGGCTACATAGCCTGTGCCATTTGCATACATCCACTGTTAGTTCTCAATTATCTACTGAGAATAAAATCAGAACCTATTTTCTTGTATGTTGGTGGGGCATAAATAACTTGGCTGAGGTAGAGGGTCTGCAACAATTTGCAATACACAGTGAGCCCTCAAAAGTGGTGGTGGTTTCTGGCAGACTCTGCCATGCTGCCTTCAATGAACATGCCCAGGTGAGCATCAGAAGTGCACCAGCGCTGCTCCTGTCATGCTGACTCTCTCCTGTAGAGACAGGCCAGCAACAAAGCTCCCAGCAGCAAATGACAGTGAGAGTAAAAGAACGTGGTACCACTACTTAGAAATAAATACTGACAAGCCCAGCAATGATTACCACAAAGAGGAAACCAAAATAAATAAATAAATAAAATAATATCATTTAGAAAACACCAGTTTTTGGAACCATTTTCATCTCTTTTTTATACATGAGAAAATGAAGTCTATAGGAGCAAAGACCTGGATTAAGGTCACAGAGCTCACTAAGGTAGAAGGGTGAAGATTCATAGCTTGGCAGAGTCCCCTCTTGGGCTTCACCAGAGTCCTTCCTTAGAGTTTGACAACAGGGTGTGGAGGTGGGGCACTTTCAAAGCCAGGCATAGTCTACTGTATATCTTTAGTCACAACACAGAAGTTGAGAGATAGAATGAGGTAAAAAACTGAGGGAACACTTTCTTGCACTGTGCACTCAATAATTTTTTATATTTTAAATTTTATGATGATGAAGTCATATATACATGGACTCCTCAATTGAAAAGGTATTTGCATTCAGTTTAGACGTCAAAGAGATTTTTATTTTGGTATTTTTCTTCCACACATAGAGCATGAGAAGGGTTTCCTGCTTAATGCTGGAGGAGTGATAATACAAGCTTGCTTTCTTTTCTTTCTTTCCTCCTTTTTATTTATTTTTCTACTAAGTATGTTAGCTACTTTGTACCAAACTAGTAGACATAGTGATATCTTATTTATATAACTTGAATTTATTATGAAAATAGTATTCTCATGATTTAGCAGACATTTACGGATATAGGATGGAGAACTGGAGTCCAGAAAAGACTGGGTGCATACATATCCCACAATGGGTGATGCTCAAGGGGCAATATAGGGCCAAGGGCCCAACATCTCC